>NC_046314.1:22312538-27512312 GCF_009819535.1 Lacerta agilis | reverse complement strand
ATGGCTACCCCTCTCTTTTTTGTTGGGCCTGTGAGGAGAGGCAGGCTTACCACACAATAGTGTCCTGTCCTCCCTCTGTGCCTCCGTGCCATGGTGGTTGCTCTGTGGACATCTGTCTGACTCTAGTTCCTCCATGGCTGACTGGTTCCCTATGACTGGTTGCATCTGCTGAGGTGAGTACCTCTTAATCTAGCCTCCCCCCTCCCCCAATTGCTTTCTTTCCCATCTTCAGACATCACCTGTCACTTTGGGGCAGGGGGAGGGGTAGTTCTGTATTTTCTTCTGTCAGTTTAGTTTTATGTTCTTTACATTTTGGTTGCCCATGTTCTTCCTGTGAGTTGAGTGGCCCAATATTTCATTTGGGCTTGAGGAGTTATCCCGCTCCTGGTGTTGCAGCAATAAAACTGCAAGCACATTTGCAGAGCTAAGCAGGGTCCGGTATGATTTCAAATTGGATGGGGGAACCACCTGTTGAGATCCCTGAATTGCAGGGGGTTGGACTGGATGACCTTCTGGTCCCCAGTCCGTCCGTCCCCCCCCCCCCCCGGAAAAGAGGCGAAAGACTTGAGAGGACCCTGCCTGATCCCTCCAGTAGGAGGTGCCACCCCACTCTAGAACGTCTTCCACCTGGATCCTCAAACAGAAATTCACAATAAGACAAATTTCCACTGGGGTATGTACTATATACTAGGCATACACTAAGTGGAGCCCACTACAGATTCGGGGGTGGGTTGAGAGAGGAGAGGTTGTATATGCACATTTTGGCTATCCATGAGCATGAAATCCAATTACAATCTTAAAGCTAATGAAGGACTTGGCTCAAAGACTAGACACTTAAGTACATTGGGATTTTGTTTTTGTAACTTAGTTGAGCTTTTATCATGCTTGCTGCATCATATCTTAAAGAGTTTGTTCTTTTGCTTATTTAGTTTTGATGATGTTTTACCCATTGTTTTTGATGTGACTATCGCAACATAAATCATAACAATGCATTTACTGGGTTAGACGACTTTGTTGGGCAAGTAGCTTTAGTTATCAAACTTTTTAAGTAATTCATTTTGTGATGTGGTTTAATCCTATGAAAGTATTGTCATGGAAGAAAAATGGCATGTATATATCAAAGTGAAAATTTGTTGCCCAACCTGTGTTTACTTACATTTTTTTTAATTTAAAAAACAGTATATAATTGTGAGCAGCAAGAAAATACTATTCTATCACAATGAACAAGATAAAGAGCAATCAAATCCTTACATGGTGTTAGACATAGAGTAAGTATTGTTTTGTGACATTATCTTTTTGCTTCTATTTTACAAGATCTTTCCAATGGGAAAGCTTTTGCTATGTTTTTAAAATTCTTTCCCCCCCCCCCCTGATTTTTTGTGATGTTTTATACCCGTGGGCCTAATTAGACCCAGCAAGGATCCCAGTTTGGCCCATGAGATCATTTCTCCCAAATATTGCCCCTTAAAGTGCCCTCCTAGTTGTTAATTGACAAGGGAGGGTTCTTGTAGCTGCTAGTCAAGTGATTGGCAATAGAGCAAGCCTACAAGGGTCGGCTGGTTTACAGAGGTCCTTGGCTGCATGGCAGGGTTCCCCATGGGGAAGTCCATGGCACAACTGACCCCTGCCCAAAGCAGGGCTTGGACACTGCCTATCCAGCTGATGGACGGAAACTTCATGCCTTGCCTGATTTGCTTTTTGCTCTGTATTGCTACTTGAATAACTACAGAGGAAAAATGGGTCACCTGACATCATTATACTGTCAGGTGATGGAAAGGTGAGCCAGGCTTTTTAATAATTATAATGAAGAAATAATTAATATAATTCTGTCCTCATGCCATCTAATCACAGAGGTTTATTATGTAAATATGTACAGTTGTACCTCAGGTTACGTACGCTCCGGGTTGCATACTTTTCGGGTTATGAACTCCGCTAACCCGGAAACGCAACCCGAAGCGCGTGCAATTTGCACATGCGCACAGCGTTTTCGGGGGTTTTCGGTCTGCGCATGCATGTTTGGGTTACGTTCTTTTCGGGTTACATACTGTAACCCGGAACGGATTAAGTACGTAACCCGGGGTACCACTGTAATGGTCAAGACTTAACTGATCCTTCGTTCTAATTAAAGAGGGCATGCACATATGACATCCATTTCTTGTTATTTTCAATTGCTGTTTGTTTAAAGAATACATAGGAAAAGAGTACAAATATTACTTGGAGTAATATTTGTTTGCCAGTTAAAAAAATGTACTGATTGTAGAATTTGCACTACTAAATCTTTAAAATACTGTATTATTAACACAGGTGCATTAATTTTAAATTATTATTTCATGTCCAAACTGAACTCTACTGAAGGGAAAGCTTCCATAGACTTTCATAGATTAGGTTTCATAGATTAGTATTGCTTACATTACTGTTTCCTATCTCACTTACATTTCCGTTTACTTTCTGCATGTGTGCTGCTACAGCAAATTGTTCCATGTTCGGCCTGTGACACAAACAGATGTATACAGAGCAGATTCCAAAGATATTCCTAGGATATTCCAGGTATGCCTTTTAAAAATTATGAACAACAAAGGGGGGAGAGGGTAGAAGATGATGTCATGCATTCCTTAAATAGTCAGAATACACTTGACATGGTATAGTTTCACTTGAAATATATTCTGAAGTGTAACCAAATAAAGGGATTGGGAGTTGCTATTTTTCTTCAACTGTAGAGCTGGATGGCAGAAAAATTAAGTCTTGTATTACTAAATGGGTGGAGATCAGAGTGCCCCACAAGAGGCTGCTTTCTGCATTAATGTCATTCCCGTTTATGTATCTCTGGGCTGGTTCAGGTGAGCTCCCAAGTTGGAAAGGGGAGTATGTCTACCTCAATAGGATGCTTTCATGGAAGAGAGGATTAGGGAGGTGATTTTCACTCAGTCCTCCTCGTTCCCTGCTTCCCTTGAAATGCTGCTCTGGAGGGTTTGGGACCTTTCAGAACACATTATGCCTCCCTCCCTCTAGTGAGAGCTTCTGCTGGATCTCAGTCCCTTCTTCTTGTAGAGGCAGCCCTCCTGTTTGCAGAAGGAACACTCTGCATTCAGCCCATCACATCCAGCATGTGAATAATAGATGGGATGCTTCAAACTGTGTTACCCATCTGACATCATTTCACTTTCTTTTTCATTGTTTTTTGCTGTCTGTTTGCTGTTTATGTTTGTGCTGCAGTGCAACCAATTTTTTCCCCTTTGTAAAACATGCCTCATGTGTACCAAGTATTACTGATACAGTTCTTTCTGTTTTTGATTCCAGATCCTGTATGATAATGAAGGAGAAAGCAAAAAGGAGCAAGAATTTCCTGTGGATTCCACAGGGGAGAAGTCAAACTATATTTGCCACAAAGGCCATGAGTTTATACCCACTCTGTATCACTTTCCAACCAACTGTGAGGCTTGTATGAAGCCATTATGGCACATGTTCAAACCTCCTCCTGCTTTGGAATGCCGCCGCTGCCACATTAAATGTCATAAGGATCACATGGATAAAAAGGAAGAGATTATTGCACCTTGCAAAGGTACCTAGTATGACTATAGTATAAAATGAATTGGTCTATTAGAAGAGTCAGCTGCAACTCTTCTGTCTTGTGAAATGCTAACAAGGTTGCTTATGAAAGTGAGTTTAGTCAGCTTTATGCATTTGGGATGTGTGGGTGGTTTGTGACCTGGTTCACCTACAACACTAAGCTATGGTCTGTTTAAAAAATCACAGATGAGCATGCAAACCATGGCTTGTTTCTTCAAAGTTCAGTTTGTTTTCTAGTTGTTCTTGTCTCGTGTCTTTTGCAGCATAGTGAGCAACCAGGGTGGGAAGACCAAAAAAAACCATGGTTTAAAGAAGAGTGCTGGGTTTTCACCTAACACTGAAACCATAGTTAAAACAAATCAGGGTTTGTAAATGAACAACAAACTATGAGCTCAGGTTATGATTTGTTGATACTAAACAAATCACAGTAAGCTGCTAGGGAGGGTTCAGAAGATCAAAGGAATCGTGGTTATTCTTATTAAATTACCGTACTAAACTGTCTTAGCATTGCGTATAAACCAAGTTGCTCTGTAATTTTGAACTGTTTGTTTCTTTCACAACTCTGAAAGAAACAAACATATGAAATATAATGGAGAGAAAAGGATGTGCTGTGATGTTCTGAATACATGGATAAATGCTAACATGACTTCTGTGCCCCTTGGCTTTAAAACTTTCTGTCTTCAAGGAATCAAACAAGGTGCCCTATGTGTTTGGACTTGTTCCAGATGGAACTTTAGCTTTATATGGTCTGTCCGCTCATTTGACCACTGCTCAACAAGGCTTTTCATCTTTTTAGAGTTAAGCCAAAGTTGAGTCACCTGATTTCACCAGGGGAGTTGAGGATCTTAAGTACATATGTATGTATTCTGATTTTGCTGATTTTAATGTGTTTCAGTAAATTATGATATTTCAACTGCAAAGAATCTACTACTGTTAGCCAGTTCCACAGTGGAACAGAAGAAATGGGTTAGCCGCCTAGGGAAAAAGATTCCCAAAAAGGCTCCAGCACCAGATCCGTTTGCACGATCATCACCAAGAACTTCCATGAAAATACAGCCAAACCAATCATTAAGACGGCCAATTAAACCTATCCAAGTCTCCCCCCCGAGCGAAAAGAAAGACTTTCCTACCAGGTAAAAAGTGGCATGTGGGAAATTGTTAATATCCTTGGTTTTCCCTTCTTGCTTTTTAGATTACGACACTGGACAGTTCACATAAGACAATTTTAGTTTTTTCTTTGACGGTCTCTAAAGCACGGCGTCCTGGCAGCATTTTATTACTTCGCCCACAGTTTATTTAGCTTCTTGTGGAGTATGGGAAATAAATTGATGTAAACAATAACAGGCACGTCCTTAAAATTTAAATGATTTTGTATTGGTTTATGCTGCTATTTTATCTTTTATTCCATATTTCATTACAGCAGTGATTTGCAGAAAAATAAAAAAGTCATTTAATGATAAATAAATATTGTTTTGTTAGAATGGCATGAAATGCAGTGTTTGTGCATTTCATGCTCTGCCTTGTCAGCTGTGCCCTATATAAAGTAACATTTCAGTTTTATGGGGAATATTCATGTCAAAAAGGCTATTGAATTGCCAAATATAAAATGTACAAAAGCTGCTGTAGTCCAATCTAGATAAAGTTAGCTACAATCTGTGCAGCTCATAAGTCTATTGTGTATGTTTTAAGTGCGGCTTTCTTGATCAGGGCCCATAATTTTTACTTAAAGCCCAGGTTTTAAGGTGAATATTGTTCACCCAATTGTTAAGTTATGTCAGAATACTACTAATCCACTCTTAGGAGGGAAAAGCACCACATGACATACTCCAGGATGTGTGTGCAATCCTTCAGATCAAAGCTATGCTTTGTTAGTTGCATATTCTTTACTGATGAGACAGGGCTAAGAAAGCACACAGGAATGGTGTATATGGATTCTACACTGCAGCCAATATGTCACCATTAATGCATCAGGAGAAAGTTGCACTAATTGCCATATTAAGAATTGTTTTTATTGGACTGTGGCTCATAAACTTTAAAACCTCATTTTTCAGATTAATTGATGTGGCTTGTAGAGACTGGGATTGGTCATTTGATGATATTGATTTTGATTTTGATTTTAATATTGATGATGCTGGGAACGATAACGATCTTGATGATAGCGATGATGATGATGATAACGATGTGTTTGTTCTGAAGAGGTAAATGGGTGACTATCTGTAGGAGAATGGATTGACTTTCTTAAAATGAAGCATGCTGTTTGGATTTCTCCCAGCAGTCAAAGTGTGCCAGCTTAAAAGCTCCCAAAAGCAATTTTACGACAAACGCAAAAAAATATTTAACGATGCATGCATCTAACTTCTGAAGTATTTTGAAAATGTAGTCATCAAAACCCACATGGCCATCTGTGTTGTAAGATGCTCTTCAACTGTGTATTACTAACTTTCTGCAAAAAATGTTTTGTTTTTAAAAAAATCTGTATGTTTTATGTTTTTTATATGTTGCTCCAGGCTCAAATGTGGGCAGCAACATATATCTGTTTTGAAGTGTGGTGCAGCTTTTTATTTTAGCTGATGACTTGCATACGTACTGTATTGCATTCTTTGGTAGTGCCTTGAGAACTTGGTATGCTTTTTTTTTTGCATCCGTGTGCCATTTTTATTTTTATAACAGCTCATTCGTGATAGAAGGGACCAAACCTCGATACAAGAAGCTAGCATAGAGCAAGCCCCAGCGTGAGTTAAGGTAGCGTAAAGTGCTGGCCAAGCTGCCCCAAGCCTTGCAGAGGGAAAACAAGCCTTGCTGGCTTCTAAGATCATGTGACCAAGCTGGAGAGTTTTATGATCTAGCCAAAGTACCCTCTCTCTGGTCCCACTGCAATATGCCCGTAGGGAACACTCCCCAATTTCAGGGTTTACACCTGTTTTAAGGTCAACCAAACTTGGCTTAGCTGGCTGGGTCCCAGCTGAGCCAAGAGGAGAGACATGCGCTAACTTATTTCTGACCAAGACACATATGAAGAAGTTAAGCTGGCATACCTTGGCTTCATCCAGAACCTCCTGGCTCAGTTGGATACCCACACTCATTGGAAACTATTTCCACTTTTTTCCTAGGCAAAAACCTATCCTGTTTAAGAGGAAGGGGAGGGATGTAGAGTTCCAGTCTTTCCCCAGCCCCTACTCTCCTTCCCTTTCCCCACCATACATCTCTGTCATTGAGGCCATAGACTTGGATGGGGCCAGGCCTCATTCCCCAAATATGGCCAGGCTTCCTATTTCCCCAAAGCAAACATGGCCATCCCTGAGGAGGATGTTGGGACACTCCACCACCCTGGTCGCCCAAGAAATGCTAAGACTTTCAACCCAGAGTTTCTTTTTGGCGAAATACCTGTATTTTTCTTTACTTTAGTAGCTTTTTAAATACGAAAATAGGAACTGCTAAAAGCAAAAAAGACACACCCTCCCCACAACTCAGCAGCTGCATTCACATTGGAAGCAAAATGGGGCTCAAAACTAAGGGATACAGAAGTCTCTTCTTGAACCCTTTAAGGGGGTAATGGTGGTTAAAATCCCCTTAAAACCAGGAAGAGGAGGACTGTGTATGCCTGCTGCCCTTGAGCTGTTTGAAAAACTTATTTTGCCTGGTGCCCACTGCTGTTTGTTTAAAGGGAAGAAGGAAACAAAGACAGAAAGGGAACAGGAGATCAACGAGATGTCCTATCAAACGATTTCAAAGCAGGTTGTAAGACACTCTTGACCTGTTAGGCTGTCCCAGGCTGATGGGAGGTCCAGCAATTTCCCAATGCTGCTTTTGGCTTGGATCTTGTTTGGGAGCCTATAGGCCATTGAATTAATTTCACTGTTTTTAAATATGTTTTCTAGATTTTACTGACTAGATCCTTTTTTAATTCTTTTTCAGCTAACTGCCTCCTATGAATACAATCACTATTGGAGTTGATAAGACTGAACCATCATATTCCTGGGGTTACGAATATATATATAGGTGTTTCTGAAAGACAGTTCAAGTATAAATAGATAAGAAGTTTACAGAGGCGTGTGTTTTTTTGCTGCAATACAACATACTAATAATTCCTGTGTTGTTTTTTTAATGTAATCCCTCTGGATGACTGAGCAAGTTAGGAATGGTTGGTAAATAGTACAAGGATACTCTCAAATTCTGTTCTACAAATTCTCTCTGGGAAAGACTCGCACTACATGTCACAAGAGGAATAAAAGGAGTGGGGAAACGTGATGAACCCATCTCTTGGTCGGTTTTTTTTATAGAGAAATGCAACCAGCAATTTTGCCAGAAGAAAGGGCAGTAAGGAGGGTCTGACACACTGATGAAGACTGCATCTTAAAGAAGTGACCATTATACTGTGTGTGTATGTGTTTTGGTGTGTAAATATGTATATTGTACTGTAATGCTGCAAGAGGGTTAAAAAAACTTTCCACTTTATTTTTTATACATATTATTCATATACCATTACCTGCAGTTGCAACTATGCACGTGTATAAAGCCATACTGTTGAATTTTGCCATTCATTATCTGTATATCAAAGGCTGCATGTCTGTGTTCAGCAGCTACATATAATAACTTCCAAGTATATATCCAGTTAGTACTTAATGGGCAGTCCTCTTTTACCAGTCTTGAATGCCTTAAATTAATGTCATTTCCTTAAAGTCTGTGCCCATTCTAGATATTTAAGAGAGATAAAGGATGCAGAGGTTTGCCAGCTCTTAGGATGCAATTTTGCTTTGTGGCAGAACAATATAGTGCACTATGTTTACAATATAATAGTTTATATCATTGTCAGTCTATTCTGAATGTATATCTAAATGGGGAGGGGAGGGAGGGGTCAGTTGAGTACTGATTTCAAAAACAATGAACTGGTAGTATTAGAACTAATATATAGCTTTCATGCTTAGGCATAACTTCCCATCCACCCTTTGTACAAACCTCAGTATTAGTCATTGATTTTATATTACCCTTACTAAGTGCTGCAAAACATCGTTCTGCCTTTCTTTTTTGCATACTATTTTTACATTTTCACCACACAATATCTAAGGACTGTCACCAATCCTTAACTGAAACATACTGTAGATGTATTTTAAACTTTTTGAATCCTGTTCTCTCAGCACATAGCATTTGGAATAGGAAGATAATTTCAGTTGTGTGTTTTTGAGAACATATGTGAGGAAAGGGCCTTAGAGGCACTTAATCAGATTTTTTTAAATAAAAAATTTGATTTTGTACAAAATATAATTTATGTGAGATTTTTAATGCCGTGTCCATAATTTATCCAGAAAAATGCATGTTTTATACAACTACAGTATGCTATAATGTTAAAACATGGCAGTAAAAAAGGAAAAGAAAAAAGAACTATTGTAGCCTCCTCCTTGGTCTCTCTCTCTCTCTTTTCATATGTTTACATATATATGCATATATATGTTGTGTGCTAGTGCTAATGAAATACAGAATTAACATTTGAATGAAGGAAATGAGACATTTCACTAGGTTGTTTTCCTTAGTAGGTATTTGAAAGGAGAGAACCAAGATGTATTTAACATCTCAACCCAAAAAAATTGGTACAATTCACCAAACAGGACCCCACTCCCCTGTAGTTTTCAGTTGCTTCAGGAGGTCTTGTGCAGTAGAATGCAGCAAGTTTGAGCTCACTACAAACTGGGATCTTCTGTCATTCAAACCCCCTTGAAATGAGTAAGAATTTGTTTCACTGAGTCACGCATGGAAAGAAGATGCAGTGGTCTGGGCCTTTAAGTACATCTTTCCACTAAACCACTGTGACTCACCAATCATATATTCAGTTATACTGTTTATACACACACTAGGTATGAGAAGCTGTGCATCCCATAATTTAAAATATACCTTTATCATTTCAGTTATCTTTAAGCCCCAATGGCACAGCAAGAGTTTATCATTTTGCCTGCTTGTTTTGAATAGTGAGAGTACAGCATATTTTTAAAAATGCATATTTTGCATACAAATCTTATTTTTAAACATGTATACAATAAAAAATGTTTCCATTCACTGAAGGCATACATATTTTATATAAAATTGTTATTTGTGGGAAGTTCTGAATTGGAAGAAATATATATATATATTTTTAAATAAACTATTTGAGTAAGACTAAATAATTCCTGATGTTGGTAAGTTGATTTTTATAAATTGAAATATCCAAATGGAACATCTTGCATAGAACTGTTATTTTAGAATTCTGAAGGACAAAATGTTGCTTACATACATTTATAGGGAAATACATTTTTAACAATTCTTGGAATCAGCTAACCAAAGCTGGACAAAATGTTCCCTGTGTTTAAATGTAGCTTTGTGTAACACCTTTTGAAAGATCAGATGATGTTCTGTGCCTGATTAAAAGGAGAGTGAAGCATTAATTCACGTCCTTTCCAGAGAATAGCATAAGCGCTCAAGCTTGGCAGAAGAATAGCAGGTCACAGGTACATTCAGGACTTGTGTTTGTATGAGCCAATCTGCCAGAAGATAATGGACCATCCAAAGGTTGAAGGGACAGCTATCAAATTTGATCACTGAGGGAAAGGGGGGGGGGTTTGGAGAAGAGGAGGCCACATCCTATTTCCTCATGAGGAAGAGTTCAAATCAGTTCCTTTAAAAAGCATTGGACATGGACAACTATTCTGTTGCATATTTTGTTGGAAGTAAATCCCATTGAGCACAATGGAGCTTCAGTCTTAGTAAAGATTGGCAGGATTGTTCTCTTACCTACGTAGACCATCCTTTGCCACCATCATGTCTTGGATCTGACTACGGTAATTCACAGACACTCACTCTTAGGTCAGGAAAATGGGTGGGCCCGGGACCAGCTCCCTCTTGGCAGAAGATGGTAGTTGGAAATCAGTCTCATACTCTAGCAGTGGGATCATATTCTTAAATCCAATATCCCAATGCTGCCTATGGTACCAGAGCCCCCTGAATGGATGCATTTTTTTTTAAAGAAAGACCATTGGATTTTTAAAGACTTCGTTGGTTAAGGTGAGGTCAGACCAGAGATTTCCCATTCCTGGTTTAGAGATGCAGTATCTCTGAAAGTTCTGGAGAAAAAGCCACAAATTGAACAAGTCGTTGGGAATTTCCCCACAAGTTTGGCAGAAATGGATTGATGTTCAGATAGGAAGGTACCTGGCAATACTTTCCTTAAGAGCCCCTGCTACCCAAGGCCCATCATCCAGTAGCCACAGGAAGTCTGCTAACTCATCTGTCTACCTTCACACAATGGATAATTTCATATGCCTCACTTGTGTCTCCCTCTGCTTGCTTTTCTCCAAACTAAAAGGTACCAGTAGTTTGTCATGCAGTTGATAACACTGCTATATATGCACCTAGCTTGTAGTTTTCTGTATCCCACTGTTCTGAGAACAGGCTGCTGCTTAAGACACAACTTCCACATTGTACCTGGTCCAAGGGAGTAAACGTGGGCACTGCTAGGTTTTGCACTTGAACTAGCTGGAAATGTGGCACAAGATACTGAAGTATCTTCAGAACAAGAATGACGAGCACCAGATATTGCTGGACTCCCAACTCGTATCATCCCAATTGACCATGCTAGCTAGGACTGATGAGAGTTGGGAATTCTCTTAACATCCAGAGGATGGCTTGTTTGCTACACCAATCCAGGAGGATTCCCTGCCTGTATAATTGGGAAAACCCTTTGAGGCAAATTGACAAGTCATTGATAATGTATGCATTTTGGACTGGATCTTGCAAGCCTGCATTGTTTTATGATTGCTTCCTTCGGTTCTTCAATTTGCTCTGCTTGGCAACAGCCCCCATCCACACACCAGCTTGTAGTAAGTCTTCTCTTCACGTTAAAACACTAAAGCTTTCCACACAATGGGAGTTCCTAGTTAGTATTTATCCCATAATGCAGTGCAGGGCACTTTGCCAAGGAATGACACCTTGAAATACTATCTTCTACCTTGGTGCTAAGGGACGGGGGTGGCGCTGTGGTCTAAACCATAAAGCCTAGGGCTTGCCAATCGGAAGGTCAACAGAATCCCTGAAATGGGGTGAGCTCCCATTGTTCGGTCCCTGCTCCTGCCAACCTAGCAGTTCGAAAGCATGTCAAAGTGCAAGTAGATAAATAGGTACCGCTCCGGCAGGAAGGTAAAAGGCATTTCCGTGCACTGGTCTGGTTTACCAGAAGCGGCTTAAGTCATGCTGGCCACATGACCCAGAAGCTGTCTGCAGACCCAGCTCCCTCGGCCAGTAAAGCGAAATGAGCGTCGCAACCCCAGAGTCTGAGACTGGACCTAATGGTCAGGCGTACCTTTACCTTTACCTTTGCGCTAAGACTAAATTTATGGTACTCATTCTTCGGTAATGTACAACTGCTACAGCAGATAAAGCCATAGGTTTATTTTCCCCAAGCATAGATTTAAACCATGCAAGAAGCATTGTGTTTAATATAAAGCTTTTATTGACTTAAAATAGGTTCTAGTCATGCAAAGTTTTCATGGCTTGGCTTGCTCAAAAAGGTATAGATTCAAATTGTACAGATTCAGCTCAAAACACCATTTTTGCCTTTTCCTTGCTCCACAGGGAAGTAGAGAATGGCTGCTTGCTTTCACATATTTGGAAGCATTTCTGAAAGTGCCTTTCAAAATAAAGGATTTTATATTTATATGCTTTCTGAACTGTGACGAAGCATTGCCACTCTTTTCCAACTGTCACTCAAAAATGCCACTGGATCCTAGATAGCCAGCCTAAGCAGCTGTTTTTCCCAGCTCAGGCAAGTTTATAAAGGGGTTTATATTCCTGGAGTTAAATGTGTATTTCAACCAAAACAAACCCATTCTTGCCGTTATTTTGGAAATGCTTAAAGCATTTGTGTAGGCTGTTGTTTCTTTTACAGGCACCCATTAGATATTGAGAACCAGCTAACCAATAGGAAGTTGGATGTGTAAAAGAATAAGACCCCAGCCCAAAGAAACTTAGCTATTCTAAACTATTATTGCAGTCCATGAAACTTGAGAACCAACTTACTATGCAGCAGGCAGGACCAATAGGTTTACTGAGCAAGTAGAGGAGGTAAGATTCCAGTTGTGTGCAAGAAAGAGCACACTGTAACCTCAGAAACATACGCTTTAGCTATGCAACTTAAGTTTTTTGGTAAGGGGCCGATGCAAGAGCAACTAATACATTTAAGGGTGCTACAACCTCATACCCTGGAACAATGCTTGTATTACACATAACTAGAATTTGACAAAAAGGGATGCTACAACTGCATTTACGTTTGGCAACAGGTATTTGATGGGAGAGTGAGAGACATAAGAAGCTGCTTTAGTATTTCAATAATTGTATATGGGCACACATTCGGCAATCCATTAAAATTTTCTTATAAAATACATCCAAGTGTATGCATGCCAACAAACATCAGAACTTGTATTGAATTCATAGTGGCAACTTCCTTTAGTGTGTGAAACATCAGCAGTTTCCCATTAAATGGATTGCTGGTTTACTGAAGCTTGGTGGTAACTTTGGTCCTAATTTACCGTGCTGTCTCATATATTGGTTTCATTCTTCCTTTCGGTCCAGACCACTTAAAATAGACAGAACATCATCTTAATCACTCTTCTTTGCTGGCTTCCTGTAGTGCAGTATAGTTGCTGTGACCCATATATTCAGAGCCATCATGACTATGAAACGGACCAGAACTGTGGGGGGAAGTGTTTAGTTAAAAACTGCTTTGTTTTTCTCCATTTTACTGCATGTAATGTAATTAATTTACTATATTTCTAGTTAGTCTCTCATAGGATACACACTCTCAAGACAGGTTACAATTGATCAATAGAAGACAATATTAACATTCTATGATTTAAAGCAGTATAAACTGTCAGTATTAAAAACGGTTACGGATAACGGTTCTAAAAACAACAACACACACACACACACAAATATTTTTTAAAGCCTCAAAGCATTTTCTTAAAGATCTGTGCCATACAATTTTCCCTGTAGAGGGCATACCAGAAATAAAGAGCGACCATGGAGAAGGCCCTGTCCTTGATGCTAACCTAACCACTTTTACTTGTAGATCAGAGCCCAAGGCTTTGAATGCGAATTCTTCAATCCTGGGCAATGGTAGTCTTTCATATAGCCTGGTCCCAAAGCATTTAATGGCAGGTGTGGCTAATACATGGCCTTCTGGGTGGTGCTGAACTACAACTCCTATCATCACCCTGACCACTGGCCATACAGGCTGGGATTGATGCGGGTTTTAATTCAGCAACATAGGCCTGCAGGTTAACTACCCCCGCTTTAAGGTTTTAAAAGGCCAATATTTGAGCCCAGAAGCTAAGAGAAACTCCCGGGTATAATCACAGCTATGCCAACCTGTCGTCACGGTAGCTACTGAAATACCTGACAACTGTGTTAATTTGCATGCATCCCACAAGGCAAAATTCACACACGGAATGCGGTTTCTGTCTACAGATCCCCTTAACCGCAACATAATGCGCAGTGCTGGTTGTGACATGCACTGCCTGATGCAAATCGCACGGCTGCCATCCACGCCTGCAAAGTGGCAGATTGATTGGAATGTACATTTCCACCTGCCTTGTCAATATCAATATTGAAAGTGCAACATTAATATAAATCATTTTGAATTGCAGAATTTATATGCAGAGGATTTTAAGTCAAATTCCCACAGTAGATGCTTCTAATCCTTCCGTTTAAAATGCAAAGTAGAGGTCCGAAGAGACTGACTTGTCCAAAACAATTCAAGCATTTCCCCCTAAAGAGATACAGCATAAACCAGATATTTGCAAGATTCTGTGTCCCCACCCCCCACCCCAAAAAAATGTCTTTTCTGAACTACCGTATATGCCAGTGCAACAAAAATATGGAAAGTGAACCTCAGGTGCTAATTACAGATGCAAACTAGAGTGACCCAGTGTTTGTAGCCAATGTTCTGTCTGCTGGGCAAACTTTGCTTCCTCTCTATTCAAGTGTGATAAAGTCCATTGGCTGAAAAGTTTGCCTCTCTCACCATCAAAAGACGTTGGTCCAATGACAGCCTTTTCTGTTCTAAGCTTCCCCAATTATGTAACCAGGTAGCATAAAACCATCTGCACTACTGCTATTGATGGAAATGTGTCAGTGTATTTGCTGACCAGTTGAGGACAGTTCTCAGCGAAACGAATTTTAAATTGCCACACACACAAATCACCTGGCATTACAATATTACCTGTAACATCCTTTGTTGTCATTACTGTTGTAAATATCCTGGCTGCAATTGAAAGAGAGCATATTAGCACACTTTAAACAGGCAAAAGGAGAGAGTTGTCAAGCAAATATACTGGCCTTTTGAAACCTGTAGTTTCCCCAAGATAAATGAAATGGCTCAGTTTAGAACCATTTTTACCCCCTACGCAAGATGTTTTGCTGATAATTCTGCATTCCTCTGGTGTTTCTCCTTCCACGTGCGATTCAAATTTTTGTTTCACATTAAAATTGCAAGCTAATCCAGCCCGTTTAAGTCAACTTTATTCACTGTGTGTAGTTTCTACACCACTCCCAGCAGAATTTCCAGTGCAGGTGAAAGACAGATGGCATTCTCAGTACAATGACACCCACAATTTCCATTCATTTTCTCTCTGTATAAGGATATAGGGAACCACCTCCAAAATGTTATTAGGCCGACAAACTTTTAATTTCCCTTGGAATTCCTTTGAGCACAAAACTCGGATGTTTGCATTACACAATTTTGGAGGCAATTCTATTTCATGCATGAGCTGCTCCCATCAAAACAAGGATGTGTGTGTTTTTTTGGGGGGGGGCAGAACTGAACCGGGAGTTTGCACAGGGTAATTTGCATCAGAAAATGTTCTGATGCTGGCGGCTCTAGAGAGCCATCAAATTTAAGCATGCTTGCTTCATTTGTATTTAGCAAACAAAAGCTAAAAGTTTGAGAAGCTGCTTACTTGCACAGGTATATACGGCTAGACTCCAAGTCGTGGCACTCACTTGCCCAGAATCTCTCGTCCGCCAAAGAGACCGAAGCTGCACAAGTTTACTTGCAGCGCTGATTACAGTGCTTAAGTTCTGCAGGGAAGGAAAAGGGATAGAGTGGGAAGTACTGGTTGTGGTGGAAAAATGTCCCAATTCAGGATAAATCAGCTGCTTTGGAGAGTTTTAACTCTGAGCTGAGATTTAAATCTACAGTACTCTGAACTTCTGAATACTTAACAGCTCAATCACAACCACGTCCACTCAGAAGTAAGTTGTATTGAATTCAGTGGTGCTAACTCCCAGGTAAAGGGGGCTAGGATTGCAAACCTAAGCGTGCTTTTTTGCTTAATCCCAAACATTTAAAATACAAACATAGTCAATCTCAGCCCCTCTCCAATCTTGTCAAGTGAAGCCTACCTATAACTTTATAGTAGTACAGATTCAGCGCTCTTACTTAAAATCAAAAATCAAAAAGCTAGCTGCAATCTGAATGGCTCTTGCAACACTCACAAAGGCAAGAAACGGAATGAAGAATTTGTTAAAATGGCTTGGCTCAGCAAATGTTTAACGTGTCACAGACAGCTTAAGGTCCTCCTTGTTTTCCATAAGCAGTAGGAGAATGAGCCTATGAGTGATTTTCAGGAGTAAGAAACGCTGCAGCAATGCCCAGCAATTGGGGAGAAGTATCTGACTCATGGGTGGCCCATTCTCTAGTACAGTGTTTTTCAACCTTTTTTGGGCAAGGGCACACTTGTTTTATGAAAAAAATCACGAGGCACACCACCATTAGAAAATGTTAAAAAATTTAACTCTGTGCCTATATTGACTATATATAAAGTAATTCTCTTGAATAGGAATCAAATAAACACAATTTTTCCCACGGCACACCAGGCAACCGCGGAACAGTGGTTGAAAAACACTGCTCTAGTAAGCACACACACTTTTAATTCCACACTGCTTGGGGCTCAATTTAAAGCACTAGTCGTCAGGTGAACGCAGGAAGAGTAGTTAATTTCAACAAGAAATGTGCATAAATGTTTTACAATATACCATATTTTTCCGTGTATAAGACTAGGTTTCCCCCCCTAAAAAAAATGTCAAAAATTAGGGGACATCTTATACACAGATATTGCTGAGGGTAGACTGTGTATTTTTGAGACCCCCAAAATAGGGGGCATCTTATACATGGAAAAATACAGTATATCTTAATCTAGGTGAAGGGGGTGGGGGGGGGAGAAGATAATGGAGCATGCAACAGCCAGGTCACTGGGTTCTGGCAATCCACCACTTTCCCACATTGCAAATGGAAACTTTCCACCAAGAACAGGAAACATTCAACAATTGTTTCCCAAATTTGGGGTCTGTTTTCAGACTACAATTCCCACCATCCCTGACCACTGATCTTGCTAGCTAGGGATGATGGGAGCTGTAATCCAAAAACAGCTGGAGACCCAAGTTTGGGAAACCCTGCATTAAACAAGAGAGACTATATGGATACTTTTGCTGACCATGATGTGCATGCCAAGCTTGTGACTCAACTGGACCATGAGAAGCTTGTTCTGTTTACTTCCTGCCACACTGAGCTGTGCCATGGTTTGTCTTAGTGTGTCATCCAAACCTGGGCTTATGTTCCAGCTCTTTCCTTGCTAACCATGAGCTGTAGCCAGTGTTTATTATTCAGCTTGAGGTTAGCAAGGAAAGAGCTTAACCAATCTGGGTAGTGGGTTAGCTCAAGTGTGGTGCAGGATTTTAAAAAGTCAAAAGTGGCTGTAAGCTTTCCTCTGGAAGCCTGCGCATTCACGCAATCTGGGTGAGCCAAAGTTTGGCTTACCGTGATGTGCAAACTAGGCAATAGGTGCGTTCCTTCCAACTACTTACCATAGCCAGGTCAACTATCCATTTCTGCAAGGTTAGCATGTACCATCCTGCCACAAATCTAATCTTGAGGTTAAGTTGCATAAGGATGATGGCACTTGGTAGTTCACTGGGTTAAATTCACTGGGTTCACTAAGTTCACTGGGTTACACCCTGTCTTTCCGGGCCAAGAAATGTAGCCTCTCAAGGTAGCTTAAGGAATGAATTAAAAACCAATTAAGGAATTACTAAATTGCAAAGGTAGCCTGTAAAAATCACCACAAAGGGTTTCTAGCCCCAAGGCTGTAAATTTTGTGATTGGATACACCACTCTCGGGCAGCCATGTTGTGGGCTACGCCTCCCAGGCAGCCATTTTGTGCTTGTCCCCAAAACACACTCAAAATTCCAAATGTGCCCATAGGCTCAAAAAGGATGAAGATCATGCTGTAAAAGGTAGGCAATGCTTCATCATGCCAGAACCCAGAGGGGAATTTGGACAGGGTGCTCTTTTGAGGGGATAGGGTTTAATTACCCCTTGTAATTACACCAAATAAGCAAATTATGGAAATATTCTTATGTGTAATTTATACAGTTTGCTCTACCCTGGTACAGAGTTTTGATTTTAATTATAAGCACAGCACATAAGCTAAAAATAAAAGAATCCCAAGAGTTAAAAGAAAGGCTGTTCATGCTGGACCTGAACTTTTCCCACAAAGCCCTTATATTCCATTACAGTGAATCAATTGCAAATGCTGCACCTTAATCCACTAGAAAACACCTGAATAAGATCCTGAAAAATGTGCACATCAAATCAGGAATGTGCGCTGAAAAATAGTTGCTTCATTCAAGAGGATGGAATACAAAAAGAACCAGCAGAAATGCTTTATAAATGGAAATGAGCAAACAGGTAGTTAAAAGGATACATGGCTGTGTAAGGCAAAGCATGCTTCATTTTGCCATCATAATGAAGAACAAATAGCAAAAGAATGACATCTGAAACACAACAAACAAATATGTTGATCATGAGCGAGAGAAACAAACGATGCTGCAATATTGGTGGGTAGGAGCAATGCACTACCTTGCACAATGATGATAGGATATTCTATATACGTCGGCAGAGGATAATTGTAGTAACTCATATACCGCAGGCATACAAGGAAGCTGAAACGGAAAGGTACAATTTCAATTTCCACCTTAAGCACACTTAAAAGGAACACAGGCTCCGTTTCAATATCTTTGCCCCGGTTCAGATGCAGAGCAGTTAACTACAGTGGTGGACTTTGGGCTTTCAAATTTCAGCAACAACAACATTCAGTGTCTGCCCATCCTTCCGCCATAGTTGCGGTGCCCCTCCCCCCCGCCCACAAGTGCCCTCTCAGCTCTAGGTGGGCAAATCACTCGTGATCTCCTCAATCCACCTGATAAGGGTCAGTTACAGAGGGCAAGACATGACTTAGCCCTTAAAAACACAGGGCATGAATAAACCTAATCTGTGGGTTATGAAGCACAACTGCACTGGAGCACAAAAGGGTTGTGTGGTACAAGCTATACAGCGGTACCCCGGGTTACGTACTTAATCCATTCCGGCTTACAGTACGTAACCCGAAAAGGACGTAACCCGAACAATTCGCTCTGCACATGCACAGACCAGGAAAACCCCCTGCGAAAAACGCTCTGTGCATGCACAAATCGCGCGCACATTGGGTTGCGCTTCCGGGTTAGCGGAGTTCGTAACCCGAAAAGTACGCAACCCGAAGCGTACGTAACCTGAGGTACGACTGTACCTTTAAAGCACATTTGTTCCCTCAAAGAATTCTGGGCACTGTAGTCCAACCTTCAGAGTTCTATTTCCCAGCAACCCTTAAACTACAGCGCCCAGAATTCTTTGAGAGGAAGAATGTTTCGCATGTGGTCAAAGGGTACAGTGTGTACACACACACACACACACACACAGCTAAGGATTTATTATTACTGTATTTGCTTTCTGTGTTTTATTAGCATGGCTGTGGTTGTAGAGTCCACAGCACTGGAATAAGGTGGCTATTCTGTGCAAAACAACCTTGGAAGTATCCACCCAACCATAAGAGAAGAGATTTAATAAAACAGACCATATCTTTTAAATACATAAAATACATACATTAGGGCTTGTGGGAAAACCACACCTTCTGCTCCAGGGAGCTCAACCTACCGGTATATAGAAGAGGCTACCTGGAGCCAGTCTGCAATACAGGGAATGAAATCTGCACATGCTCGCATACTACTTGTTACTTCATTTATTTATTTTTTCAAAGTTGCCCAAAGAAAAGAAAAGAAAACCCGTTTGGGAGCCATCACGCAAATTAAAGCCACGTTTACGTCTCTTGAAAACAGGAGCCAATGCTCACATTTCTCTTCCGCTTAGCCCGGGAACTTTTGAATCATCTGGTGGCAGGGCAGGCCACACATGATACAGCAATCATAGAATTGTGGACTAGGAAGGGTCCCCCAACCGTCATCTAGTCGGACCCCGTGAAATGCAAGAACGCAGTTGCCTAATCCTGAGAGTAGACAGCGCCTGAAAGCGAGACCCGCCCAGGAACCCGACCTATGCCAACTTGAGTTGAAAGCAGCTCCGGAAATGAAAACATAACGGGGAGTGCCTTGCCTCTGGGCGTGTTCAGAGTGCTTCCCCCCGCCCAACACTAAGTACTGTACAGCCCTAGGGGGAAAGACCTCGCGTGCTTCAGCGCCAGGAAACTCTCAAGAAAGAAACGGGAGTTCTCCCTCCTCCGAAACCCAAGAGAAAACGAAGCCCAGAACTTTAAAAGATCCCTTTACTTGCCCACTCAGCTCCAGCACCAAACTCTCCAGGCTGACTCCCCGGGCGGACTTGGCAGCCAGCAAGGCGGCTCCCTGCGGCACTTTGAGCACCCCGCAAGCCAGGATCGTGCTCCAGTTGGCCACGTCCAGCAGCAGCGACTCCGACCCCATGGCGATGCCCCCTTTCCTCCGCCCCCCAAAAGATGCTGCTGCAGCCACCGCCGCCTGTTCGTCTCCTTCCTGGCAAGGGCTGCTTCCTCCGCCCTTTGCTAAAGGGACCACCTCCTCCTGGAGCGAAGGGAGGAAAACGCCCAGTGGGAGGAGAGATGGGGGGGAAAGGCGGCGCTGTTTCTCCCCTTGCACGGCGCGCGTGGCTTGCAAAAAGGTATTACTGTTATTCCTCAGTCACACACATCCCTTTCCCCCTCACTATTATTACTAGTCGTAGTTGTAGTGATAGTAGTGCAGTAGTAGTGTGTGTATCTATCCCTCCCCCCGAGAGCTGTTCCTAGTTTTTGTTTTTAATGATTCCTGGCGAGGGCGCAGATGGAAACGAAAAATCCTATTCCCAGATTCAAAGGCCGCGCCCACAATAGGAGGAGGGGGGGAAGCCTCACGAGTTAACTCCTTCGCGTCGCCCTGCCGCGAAGAAGTAGGCTGTTGGCAAAACCCAGTGGTGTTTTGTTTTGTTTTTAATCCATTTTGTTGTTGTTTTAATGAGGTGCCCATGCTTGATCAAAGCGCCGTGCGTGGCGGCGCACAATGGTTGCGAAAGAAAAGAGGTTCGTTCTTGCCTACGGTTACAAAGAAAAGCACTGGGAACAACTGTTGTCAACATCACCTGATGCAAAACAGGGCCTATTCTCTTTCAGTTGCATTACTCCTTTCCCCACCTCACAGGTAGGGCGTGATTCCCCCGCCCCCAGTTATGTGTTTCACAGCTGGTTATGTTTTTCCAATTGCCCTGTTAAGCTGCACCTGTTGAATTTCTTTTTTTCCAGTCAGCAGAGGAGTTGGAGGGGGGGGGGGAGGCAGCTTTGGAAGTTATGCACAACTCACTGCAGAATTAATCGTATGTTTATGCAGAAGTCAGTCCCAGTGTGATCTTACTGCTTTGGAAAGTGTGCATGGGATTGCAGACTTGGGTTGCAAGCCTATGTACATTTATTATTACTATTATTTATTATTACTATTATTAATTTCATTTCTATACCACTTTATATTTTAAAGAAACAATCTCAAAGTGGTTTACAACACATTAAAACTTCAAATAAAACAACACAGAATAAAAAAAAATCAAGCTTCAAGGAAAATATTTCTTTTTTATATATCTCTTTATTGATTAAAATCATAACAAATAAATCATCATCAAACCATATCAGACAACTTTACATACATACCTATCATATATACATCACACAACTTACATATATACACTTCATTCTCACATACTTTACACACCATCTTTCATCACTTGAGATCATTCACTCTCAACACTTCCAATTATCCTCTTTGTATTTCTTGTCTTGTTTCCTTTAACATAACGTACGTTTGTATTTCCCTTTTGTTTCTCATGTTCATATCTCAAATTTTCCATTTAGTTACTTACTAAGGTTCAATCTAAGTCTGCTACCAGGATTCCATTTAAGCCACTTTCCGTTAAGTATTCTTTAAATATCCTCCATTCCCTCCAAACCTCTTGGTTGGTCTGTCCTCTTATTTTACCCGTTAATTTGACTAACTGTAAATATTCTAACATTAGATTTTGCCATTCAGCTATAGTTGGTATAATTTTACTTTTCCAATTCCTGGCCACTAGCATTCTCGCTGCAGTAGTGCCATACATACATAGTATTCTTTTTTCCTTTTTGATTTCCTCTGGCAAAATACTGATCATGAACATTTCCGGTCTTTTTTTGAATGTACTTTTTGTCAATTTTTTGAGTTCTTCATAAATCTGGCTCCAATAATTATTTATTTCAGAACAGGTCCACCACATATGTTTATATGACCCAGTTTCGTTTTCACACCTCCAACACAGAGGGGATCCATTTCTATATATCTTTGCTATTTTTTCTGGTGTATGGTGCCACCTATACATCATTTTTAAGGAAAATATTTCAGATCCTTCTCTAAGTGACATTTTGCTTTTCTCACATTCATTTACCTACTTAATTTATATAGCTGCCCATAGCAGAAGTGCTCTAAGAAGTCAGTGTGGTGTAGTGGTTAGAGTGCCGGACTAGGACCTGGGAGTTGAGGGTTCAAATCCCCAAATGAGCATGTTGCTGCATAGGATCAGACAACTCAAATCTGAGGAGAAACACTGAGTAGCCTACTCAAACTAGCCACTGTAAGCTCAAGCTTTTAACAACAGCTTGATGAGTATATGCTAGCTTGCAATGTTTTATATTTCTGCACTGTGAAGGGCTTCCACCTAACGCTGTCTGTCAGATAGCCAGTGGGTCGTCGTCCCCCCATATATTGTTGGACTCCAGCTACAATCATTGCCAGCCAGCTTAGCTAATGGTCAGGAATTACCGGTATGGTGGTTGTAGGCCAAAAAATAATAATACAGAGAGTGCCACTGATTTGTGTCCCAGGTAATCCTGTGGTTCTTCAGATGTTGGTGGACTACGACTCTCATCAGCCACACTCAGCACAGCCCATGGTAAGGGATGGTAGGAATCATAGACCAGCACATCTGAAAGGTCACAGGTTCTTCCCCCTTGCTGTTGAAGACGGGAGTATACTGAGCTTGTATTTTCACCTTGTTATTTGGCAAAACTAGAGTACAATCCAGACACATTCCTGTTTGACTTGAGTGGGCAGCAATGACACGCCATAGCTTTATTGGTACTCAAGTATGTCTGGAATCCTCACTGTCTGATTTGGAACATTCAGGAAAACAGGGGAGGCTGGTTGAGAGAACTGTAGTCTTCACATGCTTAGAAGCCCACCCTTCTTTGCATGTGCTAGGACTGGAATTCAAAACCTGTTTCAGGATTGTGTGACTCTGTGCTGCCTCCACTTCAGCCCTGCACTTTCCCCAAATCTGACTGTAGTGATGGGTTTGAGGCTGCAATCCTAACCCTGCTTGATCTGTAAGTAAGCCCCATTTGAATTCAGAAGACTTCTGAGCACACATGGTTATGACGTTCCAATACCGGTAGTTTCAGATACCCCATCTCGTTTTTGCTTGGCTTGAAATTTAAGATTACATATTTTGCTAACGCAGCTAGTGGCGCATGGATGTGCTTATTGAAATGGAAGGGCATCCTGATGACACCTTTGATTGCAAACGGCTGTCTGCTGCATCCAGGTTTGTAATGTCCTAGTTCAGCAAAGATCACCAGTGTCGAAGCAATCATTATTATCTTCCAAAGCAACTACTCTACCTGTAATCTCAGTTTAAGAATGGAAAGCGCAATGCCGGTGGACAACAAAAGAGGTTTAAAAGTGCTCTCAAGGCACATGCGCATGCGGCGAAACACTTCCGGGTTTGCTGCGTTCGTAATCCGCGCCATTCACAACACGCAGCAAACGCAACACGAGGTACGACTGTATAAATACCAACAATTGGGAAACACTGGCTCGCAAGCACTCCACTTGGAGAATAGCCTCTACCAAAAGGTTTCAAGGACTTTGAAGAAGCACAAACTCAGGATGAAAAGGAGAAATGGCACATTTGGCAAACCCTCACCATGATCAACTCCTGCCTGGAAACCTATGTCCCCACTGTGGAAGGATGTACCGTATTTTACGCTCCATAAGACACACTTTTTCCCTCCTAAAATGGAAGGGGAAATCGCTGTGCGTCTTATGGAGCGAAGGCTTCGCTCCCACTGCCTCCCCCCATCCCCCGTCGCGTTCGGCGGAAGGTGGGGGGAGGCAGCAGCGATGTTGCTGGATCATGCCAGCACCTCCGTTCACCGAAAGAAGCTTCTTTCGGTGAGCGGAGCTGCTAGCACGATCCAGCAACATCTCCACTGCTTCCCCCGACATCCCGCCGAACGCGACGGGGGATGGGGGGAGGCGGCGGGAAGCGAAGGGGATGTTGGTGGATCGTGCCAGCAGCTCCGTTCACGGAGCTGCTAGCACGATCCACCAACACCTCCGCCGCCTCCCCCCACATCCCGCCGAACGCGACGGGGGATGGGGGGAGGCGGCGGGAAGCGAAGGGGATGTTGGTGGATCGTGCCAGCAGCTCCGTGAACGGAGCTGCTGGCACGATCCACCAACACCTCCGCCGCCTCCCCCCACGTCCCGCCGAACGTGACGGGGGATGTGGGGAGGCGGCGGGGAGCAAAGGGGGTGTTGGTGGATCGTGCCAGCAGCTCCGTGAACGGAGCTGCTAGTACGAACCACCAACATCTCTGCTGCCTCCCCCCATCCCCCGCCGTATTCGGCGGGAGGTGGGGGGAGGCAGCTGCGATGCCTGCTTTTGGGATCGGTGGGCGGCAGGGAGGTTGGTAGAGGATTTCCTCCACCACCCCACGCGCTGCCCGCCAATCCCAAAAGCAGGCTTTTGGGATCGGTGCAAGGCATGGGATGGTGGAGGAAACAGCGGGGATGCTGCTGCTTTCTCCACCACCCTGGCCCCGACGCCAAAAGCAGGCTTATCCCCTGTTGCTTTAAAGGGACATGGGGAGGAGGGGAGAAACCTCCCCTCGTCCCCATGTCCCTTTAAGGAAGCGGGGATGAGCCGCTGTGAAGGGAGAAGGGGCTTCCCCTCCAGCGCTCCCCTCCGTGTTTTTTAGAGGAGGAAAACCAGGAAAATATTTTTCCCCTGGTTTTTCCCCTTTAAAAAACAAGTGCGTCTTGTGGTCTGGAGCGCCTTATGGACCGAAAAATACGGTATGTATCCAGAATTGGCCTCCACAGTCACTTACGGACTCGCTGTTAAGACCATATTCATGGAAGACAATCTTTATTTGGCTAAGAGTGGTCGCCAAAGAAGAAGGAAGACACAGCAGCTTGCAACTCACAAGCCATGCAAGGTCCAGAGCCCCAGCTTGACTGGCCAAATAGCAATTGAGGAAAACAATAACAGATTGTTGCCTTTACTATGTGTGCACAGTGGTGGTGCTCTGTGCTTTTTTTCCTTTCTTGCTGATCTTTAGCCAGCAGTACTTAAAAGCACATTAGTCACAGAGCTGGATTACTGCTAACATTATATGTAATTTAAAAGCTAGAGCAGCAAAAGCTTTTCCTTAGCATCATTTAATCTTCACTTCCTGCTGCTGTTGATTCCCCCACACAATACTTTACAGCTAAGAGCTATATCCTTTGAACGAAAAGATCTTCATTCAGATTAGTCTGTTCTTTCTCCACAAGCTTTGTTTTGCCTGTTTGCGTGTGCATGTCTGTAGTATACTTAAAATGAAATTATTCTTTTTTGAAATAAATAAATGCCTAAACCAATAACTGAATGTGCTTCCTTGATTGGTTTTCCAATATGCTTCTGTGCCATCATAATGAAGCACACCGTGTAGGAAACAGGCAACACAGGTTCGTGCTGTTATCTATTTGATGGTTCTGTATTTTGTCAGAAAGCCTATCAATTAATTTCAACTGCAGTCTTGAGCTCATGGTTCTTTTTACTGGTTATGGTTTACCCACTGGGGTGCAGAGGTGCGAATTCAACCGCAGATTAACAAAAACCCGACTCTATAAATGTGCCTAAGGGTGCAATCCTGTGACTGTCTACCTGGGAGTAAACCCCATTCAATGGGACTTATTTCTGAGAAGTCACGTATAAGATTGCTTTTTAAACTATGGGGGGGCGGGGCGGACCAAAAGGTACTTAGAAGAACGTTTACACTACAAACAAGGTTTCTTAATTGCTTCTGAATAATTTTGCTTCTTGGCACCTGTTCACTGAACAGAAATCATACGTAGTGTTGTTATCAAAGGTGATTAGGTTCAAAGACCTACCAGCACAATTGATTTCCTCCAGACTATAAGATGAAAACAGAAATAAAATCCTGAAGCTCTCTCTATATTGCTACCTTGAGGGGGAGCTATGTGTTGCATGGGAAATCTCTATATTTTTCCATAAGTCAGCCTTGAGTGCCACCTGCAGGTTGCTAAGTATTTTGTGTTGTAGTCTCTGCATTCAGTAGCAACATCACTGAATTCTGTGTGATTATCTTAAGTGGTTTTAGGATTGTGAACAAAGTGTTATTTATTCTGTATTCAATTAGTCAGGAAGAAAACCTCACCATTACGTATCCCCTAAAGTGTATTCTTCTTCTTCTTCTTCTTCTTCTTCTTCTTCTTCTTCTTCTTCTTCTTCACAGAGTCTCACCAAGCCTCCAAGTCCAATAGAAAACTATTTTCGGGGATTTCTGAGATCCTGGCTGGCATAAAAGGATTAAGCCATTATAAGGGGCACAGAGCTTCAATCACGGGTTCAACCGCTGTCATATCCCTTACAAGGACCCCAGGTAATAGGGCTTATCAGGGCTGCGAAAGGCATTTCCCCCAAGATCTTGGAGAGCTGCCCTTAGTTAGGTAGGCATTACTTGGCTTCCCAGGCCAATGATGTGATCAACACAGGTGCAAGTGGTTTCCACCCCACAGCAAAGTGATAAAGAGAAGGCAGAGCCAGTTGATGCTGGAAAACTTTATTTCAATGCTGTTTTCCAGGTTTCCCAACACATTGCAAATGTAGATGTTCCTCATCGCAAGACATCAATACACTGGTTAACAAAACAAAACAAAACAAAACAAAACAAAACAAAACACCAACCTGCTTATTCTAGAGTAAATACCTAAGTTCATCTGCTCTGGGTTTTCATTCAGGTTTACTGCTTTCAAGTTCTCCTGAACTCTTTATCTGTCAAGACGTTACACACAGTGCAGGGCAAGGGTGAGGAAAAATAAAAAATTACAAGAAGCTAAGCTGGGTTTTATAGCTATAAGACCGGCTTTTAGATTCATTTTCAAGATGGTGTATTATTCCCCCACCCACTTCATAGACCAACACAGCTTCCTTTAAGTTGCTTAGGGCAGAGTTCTTAAACTCCTTAATTTGACATTATTGTTTTCCACTTTCTGTCCTTATCTGGACAACAGGCCAGTTCCTTCTGCCATTGCACATCAGGCCTTCAGCTCAATCTTAAACACCCACTTCCAGCACTGGACACAACAGGGACTATCCTAGTCTTTGACTGGGTATGGCCATCCACAGACCTGTCCTGAAACTTTTCCCCCAGTGAGAGGAATTGCCTTTGTACACTCAAAGTACCCACTGTTTGGTACCACCAGATCTTTGCTATGTAATGTTCTGGACCACTTTGCGTAAGAAAGATGGCGAACTGGTGATAGTTCATAAAGGAGCTATAACTGTAGGGTAAAGAGAAGTTGTAGTCAATAGGTGCTGAAGTCTGCAGATACATAGAAGCAGTCCATGCAGGCTTCATCTGAGAGAAACTCACCCTTCATTGTACAGCCAGTCTTCCATGACTCTTTATTTCCCATCCAGGCGTTGGGCTGATCCAGATCTGCTTACCTTCAGCAAAGCGGTGGCCTCATGGACCTTCAAATAATGTCCTAGGACTCTAGGTCAAGGTCCCCTCCAAATGATGTTGGGCTCCAGCTCCCATTATTCTTGCTGCCTGGGGCTGATGGGATTTGGGGTCCAGCAAACATTGGGAAAGCACAGCTTTTGGTTCTCCCTGCTCTGAAGACCTTGTACAAAATCGTTGCAAATTGCTTTGTTAACAATCTGCTCGGCTTTGTTAACAATCTGGCCAGCACTGTCTGCTAGGAGGTCACAACTGCATTCTGTTCCCCACAACAGCTTATGCAGAATGCAAGGTCAAATCTGGAACAAACTGTAACCTTGAATGAAATCATTTCTCTAAAGAAATTCTCACTTGCATAGCTGTTAAATTTCACGTCCTTTCACGGGTCACTATATCACTGTGAAAGTTGTTTTGGTTCTCTTTGATGCAATGAATATAATATAATGATGGCAACTGCCCATGTGCAGATAATGTAGATGGCTCTTAGTTTTTCGTAGAACAAATATAAGCTGCCAAAATATGACAGATTTGGTAAAGATAGACCTCCTGGTTCTCTAACATAACTCTGCGCAGATTAAGCTTTTGGAATACGATTCAGCTCCATAAACTTCTTAAAATGTTGAAACTAAAAATATTAAATGTGACCCATAATCATGTTCTCGGGTGTCCACTTTGAAATCACTAAATGCCTTATTTGGATAGAATTTCAACCATCATCCACTAGCCTTTGGAAATATGGCATCTAGAGAGACAGAGAAAGTATGTTATTGTTTTTGGTTGTAGTTAGAGCAGTGTTTTTCAACCACTGTTCCGCGGCACACTAGTGTGCCGTGAGATGTTGCCTGGTGTGCCGTGGGAAAAAATGTGTTTATTTGATTCCTATTCAAGAGAATTACTTTATATATAGTCAATATAGGCACAGAGTTAATTTTTTTACCATTTTCTAATGGTGGTGTGCCTCGTGATTTTTTTCATGAAACAAGTGTGCCTTTGCCCAAAAAAGGTTGAAAAACACTGAGTTAGAGCAGTAGTTCCTCTTTTAAAAGAGGGGAGTAGAATTCTTATTTTCTGATTCTAGGAAGCCTGGAGTTCCTGTCCAAGTTTATTTTTTCTTCTTCCATAGTTGAGGAAGTAATCCATTTTTACTAGTGTTTTGCCAAGATCCGTGTTCATTCTGCTGCCAATAACACGTCCGCTGGTGTTGGGAATTTTGTCTGAGAAAACTGACATGTATTCAGGGAGCTGCTCAGGTTCTTTTATATTGCCCTGGGTAAAAGAAACATCAAGTTATGTGAGCTTGCTTCAAACAAACAGAAAATGCTTCTGTAAATACTGCATTTACTTCCTTTATTTCCAAGTATTTACAGACCGGTTTTCAGCATAATCCTGCATGAACTAAAATTGGATAACTGTTAATGTGGCATCTATATCCTGTAGTACTACAGTTCCCAGCAGTCTCTGTAAGGCAGGGGTTGGCAACTGAATTCAACTAGTGGGCCAGATTTGGAATTTTCTTCCTTCTGCCCAAACCATCCTTCAGGCCACATGAACAGGTTTGAGTGGGGCCCCTCACCTGTCAGTCACCTGGTGTCACCATGCTGTCAGGTGATTCAGCTGCAAAGGAGAGAATTGTTACTACCCTCTTAAGCATGACCACAATTCTTCCTTTGCAGTCATATCTTTTTTGTGTTTGGAAGAAGGGTGGAGGAATCTCATCAGCCTCATCACAGAAAGCAGTGAGATTTTGATGTTCTTCTGACAGCAAGGCACCTTGCATAGAATTTGAATGATATTTAAAATGAGTATGAATTAAGAAACCTAGACAAACAAGAGTAAAACAAACTCCTTTTAAGGGAAAGGAGAATTTCTCAGCGATAGAGACTTGTAGGCAGGTGTTTTTTTTCTGCTGAAGCTAAGTAGGTCTGTCATTTTATAAAGCAGCCTCCTATCTTCCTTGGATGGGAGACTGGGAACTATAAGCTAACAAAACCTCTGGGTGACTGCTCCAGCCATGACCCAAGCATGGAGAAGGGCAAGAAAATCTCGTGAGACCTTGTACTCAGGATGCAATCCCTGCATGTTTCTGGGAAGGAGGCATTGCTCCTGCACTTTGCCAGCACTAGGCAGAGCATTTCCAAAGCTTAGCATGAGAACATATCACTCCCCAACCTTTTGCGCGAAAGAGCATTGGTGTGCCAAGGTTTGCCTGGCTACCAAAAACTTCCAAAGTTTGTGAACCCCTGCTAGGGTCCATTGTTGCATGTGTGTGGGGGGGAGAAGACAGAAACGAACAAGCACAATTAAGGCAAGAATACCTTAATAATACCACCCTGAAGTTCCTCATCCCTTTTGTAACAGGGGTGTTCGTCTTTGACTTACCAATGGATCGTAGTCCTTTAAGAAACTCCAGTTCCGGTACCTTTGGAATAATACAGAGAGAGTGCTTCAGTTTTGTTAGCCAAGCATAGCGCTGCCAGATGTTACGAAATTAAAGATGGCATTAAAAGGACTGTGTATCTGAAGAAGTGTGCATGCACACGAAAGCTCATACCAAGAACAAACTTAGTTGGTCTCTAAGGTGCTACTGGAAAGAAATTTTTATTTTGTTTTGATTAAAAGGACTAGAATAAAGACATAATTATAGGGCTGGGTCCAACTAATGGCTTCTTTTTAAAAACATTTTTTTAATTAAAGATTTCTTGGTTTACAAAAGTATGTGCAATGTCTCTTTTTTCAAGTTCCATTTTCTGCAGATCAGTTTCATTTGTTGAGACATTAGTGTTACATTAGGAAGATAAGGGGGGAAGAGGTGGAGGGGGGCATGGTGGGTGGGGGTGGAGTCGGGTGGCGATGTTTCTGTTTTACTTAATGTATGTGTGGGGTTTTGTGTCAGCGTCGCTTGTGCGGGTTCTCTTTGCTACTCGCTTGTGTTCCTTTAGTGGTGAAAGAGGTTGGGGTTGGCCTAGGGTGTGGTTGTTTGTTTGAGATTGGCTGTGGTGAACTTTGTTTTCATGTGTGAGTGGGGTGGGTGGGTGTTCTTGAATTGGGTTAGCCATATTGATTCGTATGCTGTTGATGGATTCTTGTCGTTGTCGTTGTCGGGCTGTGTATGTGATAAAGGGGAACCATACCGGGGTGAAGGCATCTTCTTCCATTTGTCCCTGTGTCAGTTTGAATTTATTGGTTAGTTTTTCTAATAAGGCTGTTTCCCATAATATTTGGTACCATTGGTCCATGCTTACTCCTGACAGGTCTCCCCAGTGTCTGGCTATGATGTTTCTGGCTGCTGAGAGTAGGCCAACCAATGGCTTCTTGAATGGAAAACTGCTAATCTCAGCCCCCATGTGTCCTAAACTTGCACACACCTAGGATGGGCCTGTTGTCTTTGTCCATGGAGTTTTCTTGGCAGGGATACTGGAGTGGCTTGCCAGTTCCTTCTCCAGTATAGTTAAAGGTCTGTATAGTTAAAGCTATGGTTTAAAGTATAGTTAAAGGTCCGTATAGTTAAAGCTATGGTTTTCCCAGTAGTAATGTATGGAAGTGAGAGCTGGACCATAAAGAAGACTGATCGCCGAAGAATTGATGCTTGTGAATTATGGTGCTGGAGGAGACTCTTGAGAGTCCCATGGACTGCAAAAAGGTCAAACTTATCCATCCTTAAAGAAATCAGCCCTGAGTGCTCACTGGAAGGGCAGATCCTGAAGCTGAGGCTCCAGTACTTTGGCCACCTCATGAGAAGAAAAGACTCCCTGGAAAAGACCCTGATGTTGGGGAAGATGGAGGGCACAAGGAGAAGGGGACGACCAAGGACGAGATGGTTGGACAGTGTTCTTGAAGCGACTGGCCTGAGTTTGGCTAAATTGCGGGAGGCAGTGAAAGATAGGCGTGCCTGGCGTGCTCTGGTCCATGGGGTCACGAAGAGTCGGACACGACTGAACAACAACAGGATGGGCAGATGCGAAAGAGGGCAGAACTCCTGCTCCTTTAATGGTTGCATAGAAGATGGAATTTCAGCAGGTCTCATGCAAGCAGCACCTGCTGGAATTCCCTCTTCTACACATTTAAGGTGCAGGAGCCTTGCCATCTTTTGCAGCTGCTCACCTTAACTCTACGATAGGCACGGTTAGAGGGTGTGCCTATGTGATATGCTTTTTTTTCTTTTTACTGCTACCCCAAGGTCTGCTAACCAGAACCAGGCGCAAAATGGCGATTCATGGGGCAGAGCCGATTGCCTGTTGCAGTTGCACCTCACGGACCATACATTGGAATGACCTGCTATATGTACAAGTACACATTTACATTTGAACTGATGCAAATCAGGTAGGCATATAGTCCAATTTGGTTGCTGGGTCAGCCCTTTTGCTGCTGCACTTGGTTAAAAAAAAAAAAGCAAGGGAGTCAGAAATGCTTGGCGAGCTACTGCAAAACAATCTATCCATCTCATAATGGGTCCCAATCTTCTTTCCGCCCTCTCCTGCCTTAGAATACACCCAATGTCCTTCTTCATATTGCATGAACATGCGTGTAATTGTGGTCACACTGTCTTTCAGGGATAAACCTTTCAATTAGAGCAGAGTTTGAAGAGGGGTGGGTGGGAAAACCACTGGCCCAGATGCCTATGTTCTATTAAACTATTATCATGCTATTATTACTGGTGTTGTTACTGCATTTTTTTTTAAAAAGGCAGCACAGGATTGGTGTAAGGGTTGAGTGGCTGGAGCAATTGGTAACCCCAGTTCTTAAAAGCCTGCAAAACAAGAAAGTTCCTCCCCCCCCCCCCGATATCTTTCATTTGTCATGAAATGTAATAAGTATTGAATTTACCATTGTGTGAGAAGCCCTAGCATCCTCCTGGCTCTGGTGCAAACATACCATTGAAAAAAAGAAGCTCCTTGCCTCCTCTACCAGAGTGCTCACGATATAAATGAAAGGGGCCTTTCCTGTGCTGCATTTTCCCCAACACGAAAATATTCTTCACATGAGGCAAAGTACATACAGGTGAAACTCGAAAAATTAGAATATCGTGGAAAGGTTCATTTCTTTCAGTAACTCAACTTAAAAGGTGAAACTAATATATGAGATAGACTTACGACATGCAAAGCGAGATATGTCAAGCCTTTATTTGTTATAATTGTGATGATTATGGCGTACAGCTGATGAGAACCCCAAATTAACAATCTCAACTTTGGGGTTTTCATCAGCTGCACGCCATAATCATCACAATTATAACAAATAAAGGCTTGACATATCTCGCTTTGCATGTCATGAGTCTATCTCATATATTAAACTCCAGTAGCTAATGAAAACAATTTCTTACATAAATGAACTTTTCCACGATATTCTAATTTTTCGAGTTTCACCTGTACAACCATTCAACCCCTATTTTTGCTTTTTCTTTTCTTTTCTTACAGAGATACATTGCAAAGATGTTTCATGCAAAGCAGCAGCCTTAAGGAACAAGACAATAGGCAAATGCACCAACATGGAGATTATAACAGTGGCACCCACAATGAGTAATATAGGACAGTCCAAAAGCCAGCAGTGGGGTGCTGTGACAAAACAGCTGAGCCACCACTGCATCTGCAGACACGCTGTCCAGTGGACAGGCTGGACTGGGCAGAGAGGCACCTCTGCCCAAGCCAATGCCCCGCCTGGCACAAAGGGGGGTTGGACTGCAGCCTAATGACCCATCCACACTTCTGTGCCTAGGAAGCATGAGTCCTAGACATTTCCCAATTATCCCATGGTTTCTGAGTGTGTTTTTCCTTGTCCCTACTACTTTCCCCTGGGGAAAACCCACTGTTTACCGCTGAATCAGAACAAACATTAATCTGGGGGGGGGGGGTTATTTTTTTTGTTCTGATTCAGTGGCGAACAGTGGGTTTTCCCCAGGAGAAAGCTGTGGGATGAACTGAAGTCTGGACGAACTCCCCGTCTCTCATGGCAGTCCAGGATGCCCACCTGAGGTCAAACATGAGTTGGGAGTACAGTTGTGTCAGGGGAAGAATGATACTGGGTTACTCACCAATATTCCGTCGCCCTTCTTTCAGCCTCCACAAACTCCCTCCAGACTGTGTCCTGCCGGACCTGGTCTGCTTTCAGGGCTTCTTGCTCCTCTCCACCACGGCTTTTGCTTGATTGTTTCACCGAGCTCTGTGTGGTAGCCAGTAGAGTCCTTGCAGATTGGCTGCTGCTGAGCGAAGGAGACGAGGATGAGGCTAAATTCACATTAGCAGGGCTGGTAGCCGGTGACCGGAAGCCTGCCGATGTTGTCCTCCTGAGTCCATTTGCTCTGCTCCCCATCCTATATGAGCTTTTCTCTGCCAAGCAGTACTGGGTCACCAACCCCCAAGAAGCTTGAGCAAGTGCTAGCAAGTCCCTAAACATTCACAGTTATCCTTACCCAGCATTTTCCCTTAGGCATTTGATTAGGTAAACGAAACAAATCGAATCCCTGGTGTCCAGCACACAACATGTGTGAAGAGGTTCTGCAGGTTTCCTGTTTGGGTTTGTGCACACTTACTGGATGGCCTAACAGTGTTGTGTTTAGAAGCTGGATCTGTGCACTGCATGGAGGCAAGATTCCATACGATAATATTTTTCTAAGCTAAAGATGCTGCAATTGGAAGCTCTGAGTTGTCAGTTGTCCGCAGCAAGCTTTTGTTCCTGAAACTCAAGCCACACTGGTGTGCACTTTCAAACACCCACATTGCTTCAGGGATCCCCAGAATGCCCACTGAATGTGTAAGGAGAGCTTGTTGTTGTAGCTTAGTACTACGGGGGAGCTTTTCGGCACTACAGTAGCTTTTGTTCTGCTGGTGCGTCTGAAACCAAACACCCCAAGAGCCTTGGGTTTTCCCAGTGTGTTTACTGTCTCCATTGGAAACCAGACTGGCTTTGTCATGAATATTCATCACAGACAAAAGGGCATGTACCTTTTGTCTGCTGGAGGGCTTGGCTAGACATTTGATTGTGGGTTAGGAATTTCCCTTTTAGCTGTAGTGGCATTCAGTCTTCTGCTTCTGTTATCTGTTTGTTTTGCAAAGGTAGTAGTAGTAGTAATAATAATAATAATAATAATAATAATAATAATAATATTGTTATCATTATTATTATTATTATCTGTTTGTTTTGCAAAGGTATGTATTTTAAGACCTGGCTGGAAACAAAAATATCAGTCCTGGGGTCACACATGTGCACAAACTATCTTCTACTTTGGGCAAGTGAGATTTGTATACAGTGGTACCTCGCTAGACGAAAAACTCGCTAGACGAAAGGCATTCGCTAGCGAAAGGCTGACTCGCAAGACGAATTTTCCTATGGGCTTGCCTCGCAAGACGAAAAATTTTCGCGATCCCCCCCCCCGTCAAACCGCTCTTCCCCTGTTGGTGCTTCGCAAGACGAAATTTTCGCTATACGACAGCACTCGCAGAACGAATTAATTTCGTCTTGCGAGGCACCACTGTATTTGCTGCTTTTTGGACAAGGTGATGAGGAACTGCTAAATGCTTTCTCTAAAGCAAGGATGGGGAACCTGTGACCTTCCAGGTGTGTTGGACTCCCAGCTTCCCATTATCCTTGAACATTGGCCTTGCTGTTACAGGTAGGTAGCCGTGTTGATCTGCCATAGTCAAAACAAAATAAAAAATAAAAAAAATCCTTCCAGTAGCACCTTAGAGACCAACTAAGTTTGTTCTTGGTATGAGCTTTTGTGTGCATTCACACTTCTTCATATACCAATTCTTCAGATTGGGCTTGCTGACTGGGGACATTAGGAACTGGAGACCAATGGCCAGTTAGGAACTGGAGACCAACTGGAGACCATCTGGGTCACAGGCTCCCCACCTCTAGTATAAAAGATGTACAAAATGTGGCAAATCCCCCTTGCCTTTGATGCTTCCCTCTCTCTATTCCCTTAGAGGCGAAAAGCAAAGCTAATGCAGAGCAAAGGTGATTACTTTTTGACCAAGATCAGATCTTCTTGAACAAGAGTGAGTTTTACTTGTGTTTGTGCTTTTCCTAGGGAGTCCTGCATGTTCCTAACCATGCCATCATTTTGGTGTCTGCCAAAGGTATTCCTGCCCCCCCACCCACCCCCACAGGGACATTTGGACAGCAATATGATATTGTGCTGCAAAGTCTGTTTGGTTAATAATGCTTACACGGTTTTTATTGTATGTTTTACTTTGGGTGTAAATTGCTGCGGGAGATTTTTAGTGGGAACCAATGTATAAAATTTAATAAACCCAACGTAAACCTCCAGCCCATTTTTATTGGCCCAACTCCTATGCACAGCAGTTAAGCAGGCGAGACCTTTCCAGTCACTGCCTTCACCTGGTCAGATTTCTGTGTGGTCAGATGGTGCTGAAGGCATAGGGACAATACATCTGAAAATATGGCTCCCCTAACACTTCTTCAAGAAATGGAGGCAGTGAGAGATTTCACTTTCTTGGGTTCCATGATCACTGCAGATGGTGACAGCTGTCACGAAATCAGAAGACGCCTGCTTCTTGGGAGAAAAGCAATGACAAACCTAGACAGCATCTTAAAAAGCAAAGACATCACCTTGCCGACAAAAGTCCGTATAGTTAAAGCTATGGTTTTCCCAGTAGTAATGTACGGAAGTGAGAGCTGGACCATAAAGAAGGCTGATCGCCGTAGAATTGATGCTTTTGAATTATGGTGCTGGAGGAGACTCTTGAGAGTCCCGTGGACTGCAAGAAGATCAAACCTATCCATTCTCAAAGAAATCAGCCCTGAGTACTCACTAGAAGGACAGATCCTGAAGTTGAGGCTCCAGTACTTTGGCCACCTCATGAGAAGAGAAGAATCCCTAGAAAAGACCCTGATGCTGGGAAAGATGGAGGGCACAAGGAGAAGGGGACGACAGAGGATGAGATGGTTGGACAGTGTTCTTGAAGCTACTAACATGAGTTTGGCCAAACTGCGAGAGGCAGTGAAGGATAGGCGTGCCTGGCGTGCTCTGGTCCATGGGGTCACGAAGAGTCGGACACGACTGAACGACTGAACAACAACAAAACACTTCTACAGGGGTGTACCTAGGAGTTAGCTAGGTTGACCCCCACCAAGGGTGCAAGCCTAACCCTCCCCCCTAAAAAATGGCGCCTCTCCATTCTGGCTCGGAGTGGCTTGCCCGCCCATCCGCCCACCCCCCAGGCCACTCCTTTGCTGCTTTGAGCAGCCAACATCTCATTGCCAAGGCTGCAAGGGACCAGATAGGGGCACCAATTCAACTCCTTGCTTCTTTCTCTACTACGTTGCTTTTAAATCTGAAGTGTCCTTATATGGCTGTTTGAAGCTACCAGTGTTTTCGTATAACATGAGTTCTGTTGCAGCAAAGGGGGTGCAGCAAAGGGCTGGTGACGAATGGGTCCTATAAGAAAGAACATCATGGCTTCGATATTTGTTTTCAGTGATTTATGAATGAGTGCTTAAAACCTTTTTGGTTAACCACTAAACGGAACGGAACTAATTTATGAGCGGAAGCATGAATGCACATAGCATGTTGTGCTTACAGTGCACCTCGGTTCCTCAGAAGGTCAATGAACACCAGTACCAAAAGCAGAATGGAAATTCACATGGTTTCCTGTTATTTTACTGAGGCAGGAGGGGAAGTATCTGACAAAACAAATATAAACCACAAGATGGTGTTATAGGGCAAAGTATACAATGGAAAGAAGCCGCTGCCACCCCACCGATTTAATTTCTCTTTTTTATCCATGGCAAATTGAAACTGAGCAAAACATTTGCAAGCATATATAAATCCATTTTTAAAACTTAAAAAAAACAGCTTTCTTCTCTTCAAAACACAATTTATGAGTCAAACCTGTCTAAATAGGGAAATTATTCTCACATTTTTACTTTGGCAACCAGTCAACAAAACTTTGCACAACAGAAATTTGCCCTGCCTTTTCGGGGGACTGTTTTACCAGTTGTTTTACCTGTTCGGTTGCTATTAATACAACACTGAGCACTTCCTCTACAGCAGCAGCCCCATTGAATTTGCCAGGAATAGCTCTATAGCAAGTACAGTGGTACCTCGGGTTACATACGCTTCAGGTTACATACTCCACTAACCCAGAAATAACGCTTCAGGTTAAGAACTTTGCTTCAGGATAAGAACAGAAATCGTGCTCTGGCAGCGCAGCAGCGGCGGGAGGTCCCATTAGCTAAAGTGGTGCTTCAGGTTAAGAACAGTTTCAGGTTAAGAACGGACCTCCAGAACGAATTAAGTACATAACCAGAGGTACCACTGTAGTGGCTAACTTGTGGCTCTTCCAAGCCTTGCTGGGCTTCTCTCCCTTCATCCCTGACCTCTTACTAAATCATCACCGTCAAGAGCTGGTGGGAGTTGGGGATCCGGCAATGTTTGTGGCCTTCATGTGGAAAACACATTTAGTGAAACTCGGAAGACAGCCCCAATATGCCATTCATTTCTCCACTTCCAAATAGACCAGGAATATCTGGAGTGAAACCTGCTCACTTTATCCTCTTCAAGAGAAAATTTCGTTAGCTTGCTGTAGCCTGAATCCTCTTCGTGTTGCTGCACTGTCATAAATTTTTATTCCAAGCGGATCCATAGGTTAGCCTTACTTGGGGCAGTATTCTGCATGGAAACAGCGAGCTGGAACCTAAAGTGCACATACAGCATGGGACAATGCTGGAGACACTCCAAAGCCCTGCCAGTAGCCACCAGGAATATCCATGTGGGCATGGTTATTCTCCATGAGATGGCAGAAATCCATGCAATAATATATTGCATAGAGAAATAGAGAAACACCCGCTCAAGAGGTGATGGTTTTGACAGCTTCACTGTGAGAACCATCCGTATGTGTTCCACCTCTTCACCAGAACTGGAAGGTTAAAGATAGATAGATAGATAGATAGATAGATAGATAGATAGATAGATAGAAGATCTAGGCTCCATCTTACTTCCTTGAACATCACCTCACAGTGTGTTTTTTTAGCAGTGTCACCAACAACAATTCTGCAAAATCTACATTTCTACATACCTCCTTGGTTGAAACTGACGTTCCAAACCCGTTTTCTTAGAAAATGGACTTTGAAGAGCCATACTGAATCGTAGAATTGCAGAGTTGGAAGGGACCCTGAGGGTCATCTAGTTCAGCCCCCTGCAACACAGGTAACTGAGGCCAAGTTATTTTGCTTGTCTGATTTCAACTTGGTGAGTGACAGTGTACACATGGACATTGCTAGTGTAAGCCAATTGGCCTGTTGGCAAAAGAGCGCACCATGGCAACTTTGGCTTCAATTTACAGTTCAAATAAATTCCCATTGGCTGAAGAACTTGCGGAAAGTTTGCAAGTGGCTTTTCTGATTGCTTTGACAACAAATGGGTTGTGATTAGGGCTATGCCTCTTTCTCAACAAGCCACCTCTCTTTTCACAGCAGAGCTTTGCCATCTGCAGGGCAATATCCTTCAGAGAGAAAACAAGTTCGCGATTACATGTCAAACATTTATTGGTGTTTGTATATTTTCAGGTCAGGTAACAACTTGCGTGCTTGCGAATTAGGTAAAACTTGAAAAATCTTCGTGGAAGGGAGTGCGAGGACCCCACTCTCAGAGCCAAAACCTCAGTTGTCTTCCCTGCCACACACAGAGGGAGCTGACTTTAGCATGGGAATGGGGGAGCCTGTGGTGGCCCTCCAGATGTACAAAAAAAACAAGTAACTGAATCATCTTCAAAGACATCTCTCTATTTGTTCCTTTATCTACTGAAGTGCCCTGTCTCTCCAGAAGGGAACTTGTTCTTTCGTTGGCATGTTGAACTCTCTTTCCCCTGTGATGCATCGAAACACACACTTTGCCTCCAGACGCTGATCATACATGCTCCTGTTTGCTCTGCATCCATTGGGCTTTTACTAGAAGAGTTTGGATTTGATATCCCGCTTTATCACTACCCAAAGGAGTCTCAAAGCAGCTAACATTCTCCTTTCCCTTTCTCCCCCACAACAAACACTCTGTGAGGTGAGTGGGGCTGAGACACGTCAAAGAAGTGTGACTAGCCCAAGGTCACCCAGCAGCTGCATGTGGAGGAGCAGAGATGCAAACCCTCCACCAGATTACGAGACTACCGCTCTTTACCACTACACCACACTGGCTCTCACCACTGGTTTGGAAAGCATTGTGCATATATCTTTAGTCACAAGCCGTACCTATCCTGTTATTCCTGATGGAATGCTGCATGATGATTGTTTTACCCACAAATCAGCGTTCACAGAATCATAGATCACAGAATCATAGAATTGTAGAGTTGGAAGGGGCCCCAAGGGTCCTCCAGACCCCCTGAAATGCAGGAATTTCAGCTAAAGCATGTCTGACAGATGCCCATCCAATGTCTGCTTAAAAACCTCCCAGGGGAGTCCTTTCCACTGTCGGAACAGCTCTTACTGTCAGAAAGTTCTCCCTCACCCCCTGATGTTTAGGCAAAATCTCCTTTCCTGTAACTTAAAGCCATCCGTTCGAGTCCTACCCTCCTGAGCTGGAGAAAACAAGCTTGTTCCCTCTTCCATGTGACATCACATTATATCCCTTCTCTCCCAACTCCTGGCTTCAACCATTCCTCATGAGGTCCGAATCGAGAAAAAGAATAACCCAGCTGCCTTTTAAGCTGGTAATGTGCACACAGCCTATGATTTAGGAATGCTGTGATGGAAGTGTCACAAGGAAACATACTTTTCTGAGAGTAGGCAGATTGAAGCAAACGGATCAGTGACCTTCGCAGCCTTGGGAAATAAGGCAGGGCTATCCATCATAAAGTCTTCCGCTTTGGATCTGATCCGAAATGCCTATTTGGACTGCCACAGAGTGAAATGAAGCTCTGGCCTGGATTATCTGTCTGGCGGTGATCTCATGGGTACTATAACTCTCAGTGGGGTGGCACATATCCATCGGCACCACTAAGCTCTTCAAAGGCAGCAAACTAAGCTGCTGGACGGGTGAAATTGTGCTGCTGCTTTGCCGGAAGAAGCTGGCAGGTCAGCCCTTCCTTGCCTTCCTTGCAATCTATAGTGCACAGGATCCAAGCTGCTTACTATTACAGTGGACAGGATAGTTAGGTAAAGCAGTGTTTCAAGGGGAAGGAGGGGGGAAATGCTGAGCATAATCATAAAAATGCTTTTTTTTTAAAAAAAAAAAAATTCCTATAGAGGGTGAACCTCACTTCAACAACTATTTGAAAGTTTTTTTTTTTTTAACCAATCCTTTAAAGTGAATGTAGTTGTCAGTAGAGGGCACCCTAAAGCAATGAAGGTTTGAATCTATGTTCAAATTAAACTCATCGCCTTTACTAACCCCCCCCCCCTTTTAATTCTTCTGCGCTGTTATGTTTGCCCAGTGAACAAAGAAACATCAACAAGCAATTTTATAATTATTTTTAGCTATCGGCGTCCTCTGTTTAGCAGTATGGGCAGGTGCTTTGCATGCATTTCCAAGAGACACGGGGAGCTGGACTATATTTGGGGGGGGGGAGGGGAAATGAACGAATTCCTATGCCCCACAAATAACCCAGAGATGCATTTTAAATACAGTAAAAGGAAACATTCCACTCATGTAAAAACATGCTGATTCCTGGACCATCCGTGGGCCGGATTTAGAAGGCAATTGGGCTGGATCCGGCCCCCGGGCCTTAGTTTGCCTACCCATGCTCTACAGTATTTAAAGGCGGGAATATCGGTGAATCAGACATCACTAATTGTTGACGTACTATGTAAGAAGTGTAGGAAAGAAGCAACGTAGAAGGCAAAGTTATGCAACAACCTCCAGCCAATCCATTGTTTGGATGGTACTATCTCACTAATTCGCCCCATCTTTCAAGGGATTGGACTAGCAAACTGGACTAGTTTGAATTTGGAGGTAAAAGCGTGTTTCTGTCGCGCATGTCAAATGTGATATATCAGCTTAAATCAGCTTCAACTCCTTGGAAACACTCTGGGCCTGGACTGTTATGAACTATGGTATGCAGCAGATTACAGAAGTTACTCCATGGTAGATTGGACTAAAGCTCACACTCCATGGTGGCACCTTGCAATGTGTTTTTTTATCTTCTAAATTCAGCAGCTTTCCAAAAGGAATAAGTGTTCACTTCCCACATCAGTTTGCATCTGATATGCACATCTAACTTTGTACAGACTCGCGTGGAGGAATTCAACAGTGCACTGTTGCATTAGCTCAAGGATTTACATTTTGCACAACAGAACTCCCCCTTCCTCTCCTCTCCCCATGCATGCCCATGCTCTCCTCAAATCTGCTGCAGGTTTTTTTTGGGGGGGGGGGGCGGCACTGGAAGAAGAGAGGGAGGGAAAGCTCCACTGCACATCCAAAAGTTCTTGTGCTAATAGAAGTATTTCTCTGGATACTAGCCTAAATATTCTAAGACAGGCATTGCTATGTGTATTGTGGGAGGAGGATATTCAAACCAGATGCTTGAAATCATTGGAAGTGTTTCCCCTTGATTTCAATGTGCTGTCGCTTTTATTCATGAAAGGTGGAGAGATGAGTAAGGGGTAGGGTTTTTTCTGATCCCCCCCCCCCCCCGTTCTGCTGCAGTTCTGCGTCTGACAAAAAACTTATTTGTCTCACTATCTGCCATGGTGGAATTTACATAATTAATTATGTCACATTGCATTCATTTCAATGGAAGGCAAAAGGGGTGAAGGGCATACAATCAATTACGTATTGTTTGTGGACTGAAAACAGCAGCAGCAGCAAATACCAATTGCATTCACTGGATTGAATTCCATTCTGAACATGGGACTTACAAGGAAATATCAACAATTCCTTCTTCTGTTTCCTTCTGATTTCTGTGACATCCCTATTTCCTGCTGAGTGCTTACCCAGACCAGCCAATTACAGGTGGGTAGCCGTGTTGGTCTGCCATAGTCAAAACAAAATAAAATAAGAAATTCTTTCCAGTAGCACCTCAGAGACCAACTAAGTTTGTTCTTGGTATGAGCTTTCGTGTGCATGCACACTTCTTCAGATGCCAGTCATGGTTCCCTGGCAAATGTAGCTGTATGATACCCATTTTCAGATGCATCTTAGGTGTACTCTAGTGGGCCTGTACACCCTTAAAATTTGTGTTTCGATCACTGACATGGTGGCTGAATCACTGCCCTCTGGCATTCTAGCTGCAGTCTCAGATGTTATCATGACATCTTGCTTGAAGTGACTAATTTTGTGCAGGAGTCCTTGAGTTATCGCAGCCTCTGCCCTCTCGGGCAAAGACAAGGAAGTAAATTACATTTCCCAGCCATATCAATATCAGGTTAAAAGACAGCTAATTATTGATTTCATGCCCCCAACTTGATGCTCGGGAGTTCAGATGTTTACAAAGCATCTACTCTCACAGCAATTCCATTATGGCAAGTAAGTGGTGTGCAATTTATAGCAACTATAAATTAATGAGACAAAGGATCCAGCATACTTGCACAAATTAAACAGTCAGTAAGATTATTCCAGGCATGCTGGCATGATTAAAATTAACAATCAAATCCAGTTCTATATACCAGTTGAGTTGTTCCATCTATTTCTAGGCATTTCCATACAGGGAGAGATGTTTCACATTTCATTTATTTTGTTAATTACATTCCTGTTAGTTACTGAATTGTAGGCAGATTTAATTTCTGGCAAGCGAAAGTTCATCACAAAAGGGAAAGGGGGGTGGGGTGGGAATCATTGCTTCTCCTGCACTGCAGTGTACTGAGTCGCTGCATATTTCATGATTTAGCAGAAACAAAGTAGAGAATTGGGTATTCAGCATCAATTCATTAAATACAACAACAAAGTTCTAGACCTCATGCATGCAGTTGTTGTTGTTGTTGTTGTTGTTGTTGTTGTTGTTGTTGTTGTTACTATTACCTTTGAAATATTTAAAAATTTTAATGGGCAATATCACAAGACAGGTGGTATGGGCGGCATAACTACTCACAAAATGTTGGGACCCTTTATTGTGTTAGTCAAGCTAGATAAACACACACAAGCCCAGACAACACACACATAGAGATGGACAGACAAAACATAACACAGAGCATTCCCTGTTGCTCTGCTCTGCCTTCCCCGAGTAATGCGCTAGGTCACTGATGCCCTCTCCAAGCTCACCCCACCAGATTACTAGTCAACTCCAAGATTACCAGGCATGTTACAGCGGATCCTGTCACCTGAAGAATGTAATATGCAGGCAGGGAGGCTCGTGTTCTCTTCAGTGGAATCCAGAGAAGTATCGTGTGACATCACACCCTGTTTAATTTTTAATTTTAATTTTAATTTTTTTAAAATTTTGCTGCCAGGAATGGTTCTGTCCTGTGGTGCAGGACCAGACTTGGAGGTTTCCCTCCAGCTTCCTTAAGGTTCACTGTCACATTCCATGCCCCTTGCTTTGGGACAAGGGAATTCCAAAACTCATGGGTTAATTCCTTAGGCCCACCCCTTTAAGGTAAAGGTAAAGGACTCCTGGACGGTTACATCCAGTCAAAGACGACTATGGGGTTGCAGCGCTCATCTCGCTTTCAGGCTGAGGGAGCTGGCGTTTGTCCACAGACAGCTTTCTGGGTCATGCGGCCAGCATGACTAAACTGCTTCTGGCGCAATGGGACACTGCGATGGAAGCCAGAGTGCACAGAAATGCCGTTTACCTTCCCACTGCAGTGGTACCTATTTATCTACTTGCACTGGCGTGCTTTTGAACTGCTAAATTGGCAGGAGGGGGGACAGAGCAACGGGAGCTCACCCCATCGCGGGGATTTGAACCGCCAACCTTCCGATCAGCAAGCCCAAGAGGTTCAGTGGTTTAGACCACAGCACTACCCGCGTCCCTTCCCTGTCCCATAGCACTTCCCTGTCCCATGACACCACCGAGGCAGAATCCAAGATGTTGTCTCTCTTACCCTTACCTTAACATAGGTTGTAGTTTGAACAAGAGATCGGTATATTTGGGGAGGTTGGTTCTTTAGGATGTCAGAACGTGCAGCCATGTCCCAGATTGTAATCTGACATTTTTATTTTATTTTCTGACATTAATACCCCTCCTTTCTTTCATCATGGAATTCAAGGCAGTGTGCACATGGTTCCCCGGCAGTCAACACGCCAAGCACTGATGAGACCCAGACCTGCTTAGCTTCATGAGCAATCATACTGGAAAACAGTTAAGGTAAACAAACAAACAAAATTTACTCTCTGGGTTTAGCCTCCCTGCTTGCCCTCTTCACTGATCATTGGCTAATCAAGGCCTGTGTGTTGGAGGCCGTCTGGAACGATGCCTAAATTGGCCCAAATCCTTATCATCCTTTAGTTTTGAGCTTCCATCCTGTCGGCTTTTGTTTCATTGCTAGGAGTTTGTGCATTTTGAGCAAAGCCTTGAGGTTTCCTTGTTGTCTTTTATCCAAGACAGGCCGTTAATTAACCTATCACGTTAGACAAGACATCAAAACCTCACTAGGGCTGCTTGCTTTGGCAGTGAAGTTGGCAGCATGGCACAGCTTGACATTGTAATACTGATATTTTGTAGGCTCTGTGGGTAGACTTTCTGGAATAGGTGGCTTGTGTTTAGAAAGCTTCATTAAAATAGCAGCCAGAAGCCAGTTGGTTTCATAGTGGCTCTTTGAGACCAACACTATATCTAAACATTTTATGAATTGTTTTATGCCAAAGTAAAAGATCACTTGATCAGACCATTCTCTGGTGGCACCATAACTAGTTGTGATTCCAATGCTGTATGTATGTGTGTAACTGTTCAAACCAAGTGGAACACTATCAGTATCTCTGTGCAAACACGCTTTTGTTTCTCCGGCTTGCTTTCAAAAGCGCTCACTTCTGCAAGAGAGAGCAGAACTTCACCACTAAAAATCAGCAATCTAAACAGCTGATGCACCAGCTGCAGGAGACATTTCAGCCAGGCAACAACTCTGTTTATGGAGCACTGTCTCCTCACACCAAGAAGCCAGTGCATGTTAGCTGTATTATAAAGGTAAAGGTAAAGGGACCCCTGACCATTAGGTCCAGTCGCAGACGACTCTGGGGTTGCGGCGCTCATCTCACTTTACTGGCCGAGGGAGCCGGCGTACAGCTTCTGGGTCATGTGGCCAGCATGACTAAGCCAAACCAGAGCCATTTACCTTCCCGCCGGAGCGGTACCTATTTATCTACTTACACTTTGATGTGCTTTCGAACTGCTAGGTTGGCAGGAGCAGGGACCAAACAACAGGAGCTCACCCCGTTGTGGGGATTTGAACTGCCGACCTTCCGATCGGCAAGCCCTAGGCTCTGTGGTTTAGACCACAGCACCACCCGCTGTGATACACTGGGGACAAATACTTATTATTATTATCTTGCACAGCAAAACGAAAGGCCCCCCTCCCCAAATCTGAGCTAAGTGTACAGTATTCCCAATATGTGCCCCTTGTACACTAGAGGATGTGGAAAGTTTATTGGCCTGAGTTAAGTCTAAGGAAGCAGGCATCTCAGTGGCGTAGCTAGCTGCTCGGGCGCCCAGGGGTTAGGGCGTGCTGCGCAGAGCCGGGGCCTGCATGCAGTCCGCTCCACCTCCCCCTCAATTGCAGGCACCGTACCGCCCAAAAAGGCAGTGTGGGACTCACATCCGTCCGCTGCCTCCCCCTCAGCCGCCCTCCAGCTGAAGGGGAGGTGGTGGCCAGATGTGAGCCCCATGTTGCCTATTTGGGCAGTGCGGTGCCTGCAGGTGCCCAAGCCATCACGTCACTCCCAGGAGAGACGCATGGCTCAGACATGCAGCAGGCACTGCTGTAAGTGGTAAGTGGCCACCCAGTGCCCCCCCCCGAGCTACGCTAGTGAGGTCTCTTCAAATAGCGTGACGAGAGAATGTAGGACATTATAAAAGAACAGAAATTTGAGACTACCAAAGGGGGGGGGGGAATGAGACACCTAGAAGAATCATTAACAACAAATGATAATGTCAAATGGTAATGATAATTGCAATCAGACTTTGCCCCTATTTTCATTGGGATGATTTTGGGTCACAGTTAACTTTCTATTGCCAGCAGAGCGTGAGGAGATCATATGCAAATGAATGCAGAGGTGATTCAGACAGTGTAATTATGGCTTTATTTGGCTGTGCTTAGGATCACAAGTTTGCAACTCTAATCTTAACACTCACGTGTCAAGTGGAGATTAGATTCTGACCTGTGTGTGTGATTAGATGGTCCCTTTTTTGATCACATAACATTGTTAAATCAAAATGGCTATTACCGTTTCCAAGCTTTTAAAAGACAACCTAAGCAAACCTGGGAGTTCTATGCATATAAATTAATTACAGTATTAGTCATAAGAGGCAGCTGTTTGTAGGCAAGGAGTCCTGGGATTTATATCAGATTGAGGCTACTTCTGGGTCCAACGTCAGTGATTCCAACGCAAAGATGAATTATGATATGGAGGAATTATCCAATCTGTGTACCGCAGCAGGACATATGCTTGCACGTCAAGGCCCTGAGCTCCCCCATTTGTTGAATAATAAAACACATGGACACCAGTATTTTAGGTTAATGGGTGAATTAAGGCCACAACTTTATTGGTTACAGAATGTGAGTGGTATTGACTTAGGCATTGGAATTGAACCGATTACCGGTATATCTGACTCCCTGCCCACCATGCAGGAAGTCCAGTAAGGGTGAACCATCAGTAGGGGGAGCCCTGTTGATGTACATCAACTGAGAGCTCCCCCAGGGTCCCTGATGGGGTAGTGGCATGGCCTTTACTCCATACCCGGGCTTTGGACGAGATCCACACCCCTGGACCCCTTTAATGGAATACCCTTAAAGAGGAGGGGCAGGAACCAAGAGGACGATCCCCAGCTGCGCCGCACCGGGAAGTGGAGCGGCCTTTCCACATCATTCTGACATTACAAAATACAAATTTGGGAGCATGGGTTGCCATGTTACACAGAAACACTGGCAATGGATGTGGAGAGTATGACTCATACATCTCGTTTTTGACTTTGCTGATGCAATAAGAGAAAGGGGTGTTTGCATGTCCACCCGTACTTGTTTTCAACAATAATCCCAGCATCAAGTGCTCACAGACAACCCACTGGAACTCAAGGAAACACTTTCCCCCCTGTAAATATACTGCTGAAAGTTTCTAAAGCTACTGTTAGTTTAAAAAAATAATTTGGACATGTTTGTGCTCTTTTTGTTTCGTTATTATTTGCGAAATTGTGGATTATGCAAACAACAGCTGGTTAACCAACAGGGACATCCAACCAGGATCAGTGCTGTCAAGTATCCCGTTTTCCCCGGGATTCTCCCTTATTTCAAGCAGTTTCCCGCTGCTCTCCCTTATTTTTTATTTCCCTTAAATTTCCCGTTTTTAATGGAAGCAGCTCCTCCCCTGCTGGCCAGGGACTGGGTGGGAAGACTTCGCCTACTTGGAGAGAAAAGCCTCAGCCCTCAAAGCAAGTGGGAGCCGTTTCCCATCCTTACAGGAGGGTGTATTCCTCCTCCTGCTTCAGCCCCGATCCGTTGCCGCTGAGCCCCTCAGCCGGCCAATAAGGTTAGCTGGCGGGCGGAGCCTGGCTGCCTTTGAGCAGCTGCTGCTTCCTGTCCTGTTTTGATGGGATCAGACAAGAAGACGATGGGGCTCCATCGCGCAGAGCACATGGCTGCCCTCCTCTTTGCTGGCGGCCCTCCTCTTTGCTCCGCTCCGAGCCCGAGCCTGCTTGGAGTTTACATTGCTGCTCCGCCCACTTTTGCTTCTGGCTCCGCCCACCACTGACATGTGACTGTCCCCGGGATAGGTGAGACTGCTGATCCCTTATTTTCAAATCCGAAACTTGACAGCTATGACCAGGATGCACGTGATGTAGGAATCCCTGTGGCTCATGCTTGTAACCGTGGTGTGTTTTGAGCAATGGGTTCATGACGAGTAGTAGAATTTTAATGTAGTTCTAAAAAATAGTTTTCACAGTCTCCTGAAAGCTAAGAGAAGCCATAATATCCACATATAGTGTTTTTCTTCATGATGTTAATATGTGAGATGGGTAGCTTGGGGGAGGGACTAGCAGGTGAGCCATGTGCTCTCTATCCCTGCCCCTACGTGATCTTAATCTCTTTAATTGCATGGAGACCAGCTGCAGGGAAGGGGCTGGCAGTCTATTTTCAGCAAGCTTGTAGATTTCACATTTGTACTCTTCTCTGGAAAATACTCTAAAAGGGGACTCGGAAGCATGGGCGTCTACAGGACGTGTGTCCAAAGTAAAATACTGAAAAGGTGAAGCCAGCTAGTTTCCCACAAAAAGTGAGAAGCATAATGCCTGTGCGTTTTGTCTCATGTCTCAGGTTCTACAAGCACTACAAATTCTATCTTTTCATTTTTTAAAAAAGCTGGGAATCAAGGGATTATGGTTCAACCCCCCCCCCCCTTGACACCCATGATAGTACTGTACTGGTAATTCTAATTTTAATGTCTCCCTAGGGGTTTCACATTTGCATTCCTGCTTGGGGAAGGCTGTAAAATTATAGGGCTGTATAAATTTCTAGTAAGGTACCACAACCCTCACCACCATACCTCTTACACTGCATAAAAGGGGATGGAGTCCTTCAATGCATGCCTTTTAGTGGCTATTATGTAAACACACCACCATGAAAATGTGCAGGCTTATTACATTTTAAATTTTATTTTATTTTTTAAAAAATCCTGCTTCAGAGAAATCCAATGGTGGAAGGGGTACCTCTCTATTGAATCTGAATGTCATTGAAGTTGTTCCTAAAGTTGCTTGCAACCTTATTTCCTCATTTCTGAAATATTTGGTCAAACAACAACAACAGTTATTAATAATTGACTATGACTATTACCTGCTCTTAATAGGAGTCTTTTCTTCGCTATCCATTTTCTGTTGCTAAGGAAACCATTTTTTCCATAAGGCAATGACTATGCAAGAGAAAACTGTGTGCTGTAATAGCACAATGAGAAATAACGGGCAGTGTGATAAATCACGCCTTGCGACCTGCCATTTCACTAGTGTGTTACTGCAAACACGCACAATTAAATGTGAAATAATGACACATGTATCTCACCAGCTTTCAGAATCAAATTAGGAGGGAAGAGATTCCTGCCCCACTTCCTGCGGCGTCTTCCCCGTCTCTTGCTGCTCTGACCCTTCCCCTCCTTCCAGTTCTGGCTTCTGCCTTGTGGGAGGCACAAAACCTCATAAATCACTAATCCTGGTTCAGCCTCTGGCCCTGTGCCCTCAGCCCACCCAACTCCTCTGCGGCCTCCTGATCCCTAACACCCAGTCCGATACCATGTGCGAATGGTGTGTCTTGATGGCAGAGGACAAGTCAGATCACGCAACACGAACAGTAGCAGTCCAAAGTCAAGTGATGTTCTATGCAGTAGTGAATCGGGAAAATCTCCTGGTCCCTACCTCTTCTGATCCTCTGTGGCTACTTAAAGTATTAATACCAGTGTGCCAGTCAAGTAGTTTGTCATGTACATAGGGTCTTAATTTAGGCTTGTTTGCATTGCGTGTCCGCCATTGATGGTGAAGGTGTTCCTGGGCCAATTGAGGTAGATGAAGCAAAACTCATCAGATGCTCGACAGGACTGGTGACGGGTTCCTCAGGGACTTCAGGGGAGAGAGTTGGTGATGTGTTAATCCATATCTCCAGAAAACCCATGGTGATGGTACTCCAGCATTCAATTATGCGGTACTGTAAGAGAAGACTCCCTAGAAAAGACCCTGATGTTGGGAAAGATGGAGGGCACAAGGAGAAGGGGACGACAGAGGATGAGATGGTTGGACAGTGTTCTCGAAGCTACTAACATGAGTTTGGCCAAACTGCAGGAGGCAGTGAAGGATAGGTGTGCCTGGCGTGCTCTGGTCCATGGGGTCACGAAGAGTCGGACACGACTGAACGACTGGGAAAAAAAGCTGTAAATCTGAACTATGGCATGCAAACAGGACTATTGTGTTGTATGGGATGATAGCTCTGAGGCTACTTGAGTTCATCTGGGGCCTAAACCAGAAATGCCCAGTTGCCAAAAAAATAAAATATTGAGGCATCTCTGTTAAAGAGAGATTAGCAAATATCCAGAGAGTCGATTTTAACAACATTTCCAGCTGGTTAATTAAGGCCAAGACCCCCATTTTTGTGAAATGAAACGAATAAAGGGGGTGGGGAACCATTTTAAATATTTTAAAAACTAGCGAGAAAATGAGGATTCTCTTTAGGTGCTACCATCTCAATTAACCCTGATAAATCACAGGCTCCCCTAAACTGCTCATCACAACTGATTTGAAGTGCCAATATCCCCCCTCCCCCGCCGCTCCCCGCTCATTAAAAAAAGCTGCACAGTGCCTAAGCAGAATCCCGTTGCTGGCCACATTTGTAAATAACAATTTTATTTTATTTTTAAATACGCTGAGAGAGAAGCTCAAGGATATTTGGTAAGATAATTGAGACTTCCCTCCCCCCTCTTTTTGTAAGGAAACATCTCTGCGTTCCAGAGGCATGAAAGTTTTTCATGAATTAAATTATGTTCTGCAAGTATAGAGCAAAAAAAAAAAAAGATAAAGATAAAACAGTTAGCAGTGCTTTGGGGGATGACTTGGTGTTTGTACTGTAGATAAAAGCCTAATCTGAAGGAAATCTGCCTCGTGTTTGGTGCTGATAGGAAATGAAAAGACAGGCAGCAGCAGAACTTCTGAATATCTTTGGAAAGCAGGCAGCAAGTTTGCTGCAAGTTTTGCTATTCAGCTAGCTCCTAGGTCTTCCTTCATATCCAAGCCTACTGAGGGTGGGCAAGAGTAGGCCCCCCTTTTTTGTACTTTCCAAGAAGCTGACCTGGCAGTGGCTCAAGGGTGCAACTGCAAAATCAGCCATAACACTCCCATCATCACTGCTTCACTGTTGCTTCCTGTGCACTTGACAGGGTACTACAAGAATGGGGTATTTGGAGACAACACGGCCTTCTAGAGGCCTTTTGCACTGTTATCCTGAAATGAAATCCTCCATTTGTACAGCAGCAAGGCTCGGGCCTACCACGCAACAAGGTGAATAAGGTTGTGAGGCCAAGATGAAGGCAGGAATAGGTGCTTCACTGATGTAGCAAACTACTTCAAGTCTTGGGTCTGGCTTGGAGGGATGCGGGGGACATTTGGTGCTCCCACTCCAGGCAGCGAAATGGCTTGGGACATCACGGACAGTAGTACTTTGGCCGTCATAGAATTGTAGAGTTGGAAAGGATCCTGTGGGTCATCTAGTCCAACCCTGCTGCGTTGCAGGAATCTCAACTAAAGCATGCATGATTTCACAGTAGCCCTTTAGCTATGGCACTGAGAGCCAATGTTTCTACCAGCAAAGCTCCATGACGTAGTTGCCTGGCAGCACAACTGAAATAATACAGTTTTAAAAATATTAATCTGTTTATGTATTTCTCTGTCTGAAAGAGTATATACATTCTTTAAAACTGACAGTTGCTGTCGGGTTTGTTTTTAATTTTGTAAATGGGCACCATTTTCGCATAACATCTCAGGAATCAACTAGGAGGGTGCCAACCAACAGTACTATGCTGGTGTGAGTGATCTTTTAAATTAAATTAAAATTATTCTCTTTCCTTTCCTGGGCATACCTTCTGAGATCTGCAGTCGAATCCAGTGCTGTTTTTCCAGAAAAAGAGGTGCCAGAACTCACCATGAACGCCTCCCTTGTTCTCTTATAATGGCAATGGCTCCCACCTGAGAGGTACCGGAATTGAGCCCCAGTGAGTTGCGGTGGGGGGGGGGAGCCCTTGTCGTATCCCACTAAGTTCACCCCAAATTTGGTCCCTGGGCCTGTAATTCCTCACCCCTGCTAAAGAGAAGACAACGACGCTCCATAAATCTGAATGAATGTGAAGGGGTTTGATGTGGGGGCCATGGAGCTTGCCATCAGTACCGGTAGTTTCCTATTGTCTGCTTGAACCCTGAACTTAGGAGATAAATGTTCCCTTTCCTGATCTGGTTATACTCCTAACTGCCTTGCGGGATGGACTGGACTCTCCAGTTGAGGGGAGAGGTAAAATTGTGTCCTCATAACCCACTGATATCAAGGAGAGCCATAGTAATCATAACCACACTACCTTATATTAGGAACCTATAAAGAATGCAGATGCATGTGATTTAGCCCAAGGAACTCTGCAAAGGATAAAGTCATTATTTAATAATGTTTTCAATTATCCATAAGCCCCATCTGCATTACCAGAGGCTAAGGCAGAGTGTGGTGAAACTAGCTCAAGTGCTTTCCCCCCTTTTTGTGGAGGAAATCTTGCTTTTTTCTTCCATTCCATCTCATTCCGTCCAGCCATATTGTCCACATGTGCTACCCATCTGGATCTCTTCCAAGAAGAGGAAATTAGAACTGCGGGAAATGGATTAGCTGTAAATGTCAGCTAAGAAATGTTGAGCCATAATGTTTGGGTTTTTACAGAAGGATTTATTGCCTTGCGGCTCCCCAAGGAATCACCCTTTCAGGGGGCACTGCTGTCTTCTTCAAGGCACTGGAGTTGAATAGTTTCCATTTCTTGGAGTTCTTCTCATTCCAGACATGTTTTCTGCAAATGACGGCACACTAGAAGCCCCGTTCAGACACCCCGTTTTGTACAATGAATGCACACATAGCAGGAGGAGGTGGCCACAGGTGTCTTCAATTGCATGTTCCTATGTGTGTTTGCAGTGTGCTTATGTGATTCGGAACATTGTGTTGCCACTATTGTCTTTATGGGGTTTCTGTAACATCTCCCATCATGTGTAAAACCTTTAAGATCTAGTGGTTTCATATATTCTTAGTTTAATAGGCCCTGGTCACAATATGTGTCTTCTATGGAAATCTCCATGGAAATAGTTCTAGTTCACTAAGGCTAAAGAATTTAACCTGGAGGGGATTCTTACAATGGCGACTACAAGAGTTTTGGTTGGTTGTTCCGTGTGCGGATGGGGGATAAATTTTGATTCAGTTCTCATTTAAAGGCAGACTTCTCTGAATTTTGCAATGCAGTTCACCAGCCAAGTATAGTGGAATCTCAGTTCCCGAAAGCCTCCGTTGTCGTACATTTTGGTTCCCGAACGCTGAAAACCCGGAAGTAAATGCTTCTGTTTTCGAACATTTTTTTGGAACCCGAATGTGCGATGCAGCTTCCACTAAGTGCAAGAAGCTCTTGCAACCAATGGGAAGCCGCACCTCAGTTTTCGAATGTTTTGGAAGCCGAACGTGCTTCCAGAATGGATTTCATTCGAGAACCGAGGTACCACTGTAATGTGTTCAAAAAATGCATATACAAGGGAAACAAGCATGCATTATGTCAGGGGAAATTGCTGTGCAAAAATGTGTGTATCAGGATAAATTTGCTCTGAAATGCTGATGAAATTTCGTGGGAAACCCTCCCCCCCCCCAAAAAAAAATTTATTCCACCAAGTGTTGTGGAAATGTGGAGAACTGAACAGAAGGCTGGAAAAAATAGAAATTGAGAAAAACTGGGATTGTCTGACTCTCCCATGCCTAGTTACATGCATCTTCTAATTCATTAAATGTATGGTTGCTTATTCTCATTCAGTGACTGAGGAGGGGGGGGAATTCCCCATTGTCTGATATTTCTCTTAGCGTGTGTTCCAGGCCAGAGAATTTACTGTTTGGGTTGCTTATTATTATTATTATTATTATTATTATTATTATTATTATTATTATTTAAAAAGACATGATCCATTTATTTGGAATGGGTGAGGGAGAAACGATTGTTTGTCTGTCAGTGGCTGAGGAAAAGAGCATACAAATTACCAATATGTTGGTAAAGAATGGATGCTTTCTGAATCTTATCATGCCTTCACAAATGCTTAGCCGTAATTAGTTTTTGCCAAGCTGCCCTTCAAACTGCCATCCCTGTTAAGTTAAGGGATATTCAAATTAAGCACATCTGTGCTCCCTGCTTCTATTTTCTTGATAGCTTATAAAAACAACTTTTGAAACACTTAGCAAATATTATCTTTGAGCTCCCATTCTAGCCTATAAAATAAAGGATAATTTCACATGATATGCAGATGCAAACCTGGATTTCCCACGGAGTATATGCTTAAAAATGGAGATGCGAGTAATCAAGACTCTCTTGCCCTGTTTACATGTTACTTGTGTGTAGGGCAGTTGGGTTTAGCCTTTGGAGTGCGCCCCCACGAGTCGTGTCTTTTTCTTTCAACAAAGGATACGTTGTGTGCTGTTGTTTGTAAGGAAATCTCAACCTGTGAGCTCTTGCTCATTCGTATGGGCTCCAGGTCATCAAAACACCTGATATGGAAGGTGTCCTGATTGTGCAGGGCCTTACTCATGAGCAGGAGCTTGCACGCATGACTTTCTTTGCCCACAAGAGGGTGTGATACGTGGTTATTGGAAAACATGCAACATAGGAGGCAGAACTAAACATGTAATGCCATTCTACACATGGCTTACAACATGCAGGTCTACTGTGAAGAGTACAGTAGAATGGTGTCTACTGTAACAGTTTTCCACATTTGCAGTTTGCACTTATAGGTAAACACTTAACCTAAAGAGTTTACATGTAATACTGCAATGTATGAAACAGTTTGCTGTTGGCATCCATCTTGTCTTGGGAGACAGTGAAGTAGTGCGCCTTTGGGGGTGAAGTCAAACCGTTGGAGAGTTATGGCGCCTGCTGTGACTGTGTAGACCAATATGCATGTGGGAGGCGTTGAGGCATTGTTCCTGGCGGTTGTAAGTTGCCCACGACTCCCTTCCACAAAGCAGCATTCTCAGCACGCAAGCCTGGCAGGTTTCCATCTTGGTATTGGTTGTTAGCACCACATTTTCCCACACACTTTGGGAGAGGCGAACCATTGCCGTAGCCGCCTTGCCAGTTATGCCTGTCCAGCTCAGCGTCAACGGAGAGGTTGCACATTAACGGTGGAACCCAGGTTGACAAAATCACCTACCACCTCAAGCGAGTGCTGGCGACGTCCGTGACCCAGGACGTTGGTCTTTGTCAGGCTCACAGTCAGGCCAAACTCCCTGCAAGCTTGGGCAAAACGGTTGAGGAGCCTCTGTAGGCAGATACAAAGGCAGATAACGTATAAGCAGAAAACAATGGACCGTTAACCAATCCCCTTAGCTTTTCCAAAACAGTTAAGTTACTTCTACGTTGGAAGCCTTTAGCACTGCTGGCAGATATCCCCCCCCCTCACAATTGGAAGCAGAATGAAAACAGGATGTTTCCACACAGCAATCATCTGTGGTTGACTAGCATTCCCCTTCCCAGTGGCTAAGATCTGCTCGGTCTACTCAAAAGTCACAGCCATACTATACATTTAAAACGCAATTAAAGCACATGGTTCCCTCAGATAATCTTGGGCGCTGTAGCTCTGTGAGGAGGAAACTACAGTTTTCTTTGGGGGAAGGCATGAGCTATACCGGTAAACATATGTTGTGAATGTAGTTACATTCTGCAAAGATCCCTAGCAGTTGCCAATAAAAGGGTGTTGCTTTTGGCTTTATTGCTTCCTATTGATCCTGGCTGAGGTTTGAGTAAATATTTTAACCTCGAGTAGCCTATCTGTGAATTGGCCCGTGCCCTCTCCTTTTGCAATGTGGGCAAGTTTTTTGTTGCTGATTTTATTTTTTTTCATATAATGACGTAGCACTATTACTAGTTGTCTTTGAATGCCATCCAGGACAAAGCTTCTCTTTTGTCAGGTTGTAAAGTATTTCCACTAGTTTCTTTATGCCACTTGTTTTTAACAGCAGAGTGCTGTGTGCCTGCAGCCCCCCCCCCACCTCCCTAGTTTGTTTGAAATGTCAAAATCCATTTATGAACTCTCAGAAGTGCTCTTGAATTACTTTTTTTTAAAAAAAGAAGAAGAAGCTTTGACTAAAATTTGGAAAAGTGAGTGGGTGGCTGCAATTGACTGATTTCCATCTCTAAATGCTGCCCACATGGGCAGACATTAGGATTTCTTGCAAGGAAAGAAAGAACTTTCCATCTTAATATTCCTCCTTCCTTTGCTTCCTTCACTTCCTCAAGGAATTAGCAAATGTGGGAGTATACCTTGCAGGTGCGCTCGCAGGTGGTTATTGGTATTTATTTGTGATTATTTGTGCTTAATTTTACTGTATCCTTCCACCTGGAAGGAAAGGTAGCAGCAGGATCCGGCAGGCGATTCACTGCTGGGATCCCTCCACGGACAATTAGTGGCTCCAAACTTTAAATTAGACAACGGTCAGTTAATCTGCTTCCCGCCCAATTTAGGGCAGCAACAGAGTTGTTATTGGTTCATGTATTGATTATGACGTTGGTTATTCACTCAATAAAAAGCTGCCGCTCCCTGTTCGTGGTGTGGAGAATGCGCGGAGAAGCCCAGTGAGAAGCCAAAGCCATTTTCCTCCAGACTGCAGTCTTTGTAGTTTCATTTCATTTTCATTTCCTTTTTCTTCTTAAAGTCTTTTATTTGGCCGTTTAGTTATTTTCCTCTTCGGAGCTTTTGGACCAGACAGACGCTTGCAATCATCTACGAGGCAAAATCTTCACGGACTCAACAGAACTCAACCCTCAGATTGGAGCCAGCGGATCTCTTTATTCACGGCGCGGTGGGACCAGGCTCCGGAATTACTGGCCGTCCTGTCCGCAGGCTGCCCCAACAACCGGTGCCCCGTGTGAGGCTACATGGGAGGCATCGGCAAGAACCCCCACAAGCAAAGCAAACACCTACAATGCTGTATCATGAACAGGCACCCAGGCTGCAGATGTTTCCTATTCAAGTTCCTCTTGAAACACTGCTGCGTACAGCAGGACAACAGGGACTTGATGAATTGAGGTGGCTGTCTGTGCTGTAACAGCCAGAACCACTCCGAAGAAATACTGTTTTTCAGTTTATATTGGGGTCAGTGCCGGAGGAAGGCTCTGCGCTACCCGGGGCGGCAAAAGGAAACGCCCCGGGGGCGGGGAGTCGTGACGGCACATTGTGATGTCACGACAGAGTGCCGCTGCCGCTTCCACAGCCCCCTTTTAAGCCGCAGAGCGAAAAGGCAGCTTGTGGGGCTGCCGAGCGCGATCGGCGGCTCCACGCCAAGCACGCACGGCGGCCCCATGAGCTGCCTTTTCCCCCTGTGGCTCAAAAGGAGGCCGTGGAAGCGGCGGCCCGACAACGGAGTGCGCCTGTGTGAAATGTCGCGCAGGTGCACTCTGCTGTCGGGCCGTGTGCTGGCGCTCCCGGGGTGACGGAGGGAGCGGCAGCACGTGGGAATGGCTGCCGCTTGTCACCCCCACGCGCCACCGTTCGCTCCGTTGCCCCGGGAGCAGAAGCACTGCACACCCCGTGCGCTGCTGCTCCCGGGGCGACGGAGTGAGCGGCGGCGCATGGGGGTGACAAGCGTCGGCCCCTTCCGCCACTCCCCACGCACTGCCGGTCACCCCAGGAGCAGCAGTGCTGCACGGACGGGGTGCTTCCTCGGCCGTGCGCTGTTGCTCCCGGGGTGACGGAGGGAGCGGCAGCGCATGGGTGTGGCGGGAGGGGCCGCTGCTTGCCCCCACCGCCCCCTAGCGACGCCCCTGATTGGGGTGGGGGGGAGTATGTTTAGTTTCTCCAAAAGAATCTTGCTAATGGTAGTTTAGTGAGGGTGTCAAAAATTCTGTTAAGAGACAGGCTGGAAGTATCCTAGGGCAGTGTGCATGCAGAATGTTTCTCTTTCATCAGAGAGCAATCTTAATGCCCCCTAGCTCCAAATCTAGAACTAGAGACTGGTTTGTACAATTTCAGGGGGAGGGAGGTGGAAACGGACCACTTCCTTTTGGTAAGACCCATCCTGATTCAGGAATGCTTGCAAGGAAAGTGGGGGGGGGGGCAGATGCAACTCTCCTTTCAAGAATGTGTGTGCACGCGTGCATATTCATCTTTGGTGTAGCTCTTCTGTTCTCATACGTACTGTAGTATATTGGCCCTCTTGGTCTGCAACCAGGCTCGGGAGCTGCCCGAGCCAGGTCTCACCACCGGTGGCTGGTGTGTTGCATTGGGAACTCTGGTTTTGTCCCATTTTCCCTACCTGATGAGTTCTAAAAGGGGCAACACTGAGATTAAGGAGGAGGAAGATGACAGGCAGTTCATCCCATCCCGGGCTGGTTGTAAGAAAAGGAAAAAAAGGGAGGTGGGTTGAGGAGAGTGCAGAATGAGGTTGGTGGAGCAGTACTCCTTTCGCCCTAACGGAGCTGCCTCCATTAGCTCCCACATACCTCCCATGGCTGGCCCAATGTATTTTACCTCTTCAGATGTCTCTCATACTTAGCACAGTAATCCTGACTATGGCAGACCGCTTTCAGATTTCTGCATCGCGTTGCTCCTTCCTTCCACGGTGCACTAAAAACTGAGCAAAGCAGCACAACAGCGGGTGCAGGAGCACAGCCGGCCCTCCCCTCAAGGACTTTGGGAAGCCAGCAATTATGACATAAAAGCCTTTCTATTTCAGCTGGCATTGTGCGGAATGGCAGGAGCCTCAATTAAGGTTGACATTGATTGTATCAGTGTATTCAGAAAGTAGAAGGGAAAGGGATAGACACAAAAGGCTGAACTCGCTCCCGCCTCCCCCATAGAACATTGCGCTGCCGACTTGAACCCCCCATGCCCATTTCGCTATTATAAAACTCTGAACAAAACACCTAAGTCATCAAGGTTGTTTTAGAAATGGATGATCCGTCCCAGTGATGGAAATGGGTTTGGTGTTTTCTGCTTCAACATTCTTTTCTGGGACATTTATTTTGTTTTTCGTAGGAAATGTTATAGCATATCAAAGTAAAAAAAAACAACAACAACACACCAGTTCAAGCACTAATGTTTTTCTGGAACATCATTCCTGCCTTTTCCTCCCCTCTAATGCAACTTCAAGCATTACAGTTCTTTAAGTTCCATTCCAGAGGGGTAGCCCTATTAGTTAGCCTGTTGTAGCAAAAACAAGAACCTGGTGGCACCTTAAACACATTTATTGCAGCATGAGCTTTCACAGGCCAGTCCATGAAAGTTTACACCATAACTAGGAATGGGCAATATATCGTCCAAAACCTGTTTGAAGTCTGTACTGCGATATCGATTTCATAGTTTTTGACCTGGCAATATATGGGGTGTGTGTGGGTGTGTGCACGTGCTATGCAAAAATCACACTGCAGGAAAAACCGTGAAGCCAGCTAAGGCCTCTACATAGTTTCATACTTATTTCTGACATTGTGGTATATCAGAATATTGCGATGTTTAACTGGGTTGCCATATTTCAGAAAGTAAAATTCCTGACACCTGCAAAGTTGTTGGAGTTTTTTTGGGGGTAAACCTAACCCCAAAATAGTGATTTTAAGCTTGTTGAGCTGTTTCCGCTGCTTTTTCTATCGCGTTGGCAAACATCTGGGTTTCCTCTAACATTTCGCCTATTCAACAAAATTCCCGACGCCATTTTTAACACTCGAAAACCAGGACGTGTCAGGAATTTTCCTGATGTATGGCAAGCCTATATATCACAAAGTTGAAAACCAGCCCTACTGTTTGCCTCTACATACTTCCATCCTTATTTCAGGCATGATGAGGTACTGTATATTCTGGCATATAAGACTACTTTTTAATCCAGGAAAATCTTCTCAAAAGTCGGGGGTCGTCTTATACGCCAGGTGGAGAATCTGCGGTCGAGTATATCTCAAACTCTGTATTTTAACTGGGAAAGTTGGGGGTCATCTTATATGCCGGAAAACACGGTATATATCAGTATATATTGGTATATCACTCAGTCCTAAGAACAACTTTGTTGGTCTTTTAAACCACTAGTCTTGGTTACATTTTTTAGATATATTCCTAAGGTGTTTTATGTGCACTATGAACATGACAGATACTGTACTGAAGATGACTACAGGCATGTGGTAATATGGGCCTGGAGTGCCACCTGATGCTAACATCACCATCAGAGGGAAGCAGGCAAGCAGCTAGTAAGTAGCAGGAGCAAGGGCCACTGAGGGCTCACCCACACTTATGCTCATAGCTGTCGACTTTTCCCTTTTCTTGCAAGGAATCCTATTCGGAATAAGGGAATTTCCCTTTAAAAAAGGGGAAAGTTGACAGCTATGCTTATGCTTGTATCGTCCCTAGAAAGCATGGGTCCAAGTGGTATTGCTTTTGCTCTGCCGCTTCCTCCCCCAATCTCTCCTGCTCTTTAGCTCTAAATCGGAACAAATGGAAATCCGACTGCTGTTGGTTCTGATTCAACGCTAAACCACAAGATTCCCCGGGGGGAAAGCGGTAGCTGAGCCCTGAGAGAAGGTTCATTGGTGCTGCTGGACAGACCCTCTAAGGGCAACTCCCCCAGGGCCACCCACAGCTTGGAGCTGCTCTGGACCGAATGTTCTGCACTGTGCTCAGATGTCCTTTTCGTTACTTGCTCATGCCTAGCGTGCCATGAGCAAACTGGGAAAGGTGCACCTTTGCAGGAGGTGCCTCAAGGCAAAGTAGCCAAGGAACACAATGCAATAGGAAGAAGTCAGTGGACATGAACAGTATTCTGTGCCCTCGTTAGCATCCTCACACTTCCCCAAAGTACCAAAGAGAGAATTGCTTTGAGAAGTAATGGTTACGGAGTAATTAATTATTCCTTTACGCCTCCTGTTCTCCTACATAACAAAAAAAAGAAAAGCTCCCTCAAACGAATTCCTTTGTTTTGACTAAACCTTACTTTGCAATTATTATTGTTCAAGTTTCCAGGATGAGTTCACTAAAGCCTTAAATGGAAGAGACCTAGCTGGCAGTATTGGCAGAGGTTCTGCTGACTGGCTCAGCCGGCAGGAGGCGAAACAGGCATTTGGTGCAGCTGGCATACCAAAGTCTCTCCTCAGAGGTGCTGGCAGCTCATCAGCACCTTGCAGCTGCCAGTTCTTGCTAGGCAGATGGTGTATATATAGTATATCTCTGTTTCCCCCTGGGTTTTTGAATCAATAACCAGTCAGCATGGTGTATATAAATGTCCCTCCTTATGCATGGGTTTGTGTCAGTGACATATCTTGGGGTCTCAAATTTCAGTGGCGCCCTGTGCAACACCAAAATTCGCCCACCCCCTGACTCTCTTGCTCTGTTCTAAGTCATAGTTGGCCCCCGCCCCAAGTTTGGCGCACAATGCGACTGAATCGGTCGCGCTCCCCTGAATCTGCCTCTGGGCTTTTCCTGCTCTGAAACACCTATCTGTTCACTTTTCTGTTTGGTCAACATCAGAAGCTGTTGGTTTGTTTGTTTGTTTGTTTTAATTATGAGATGCTTAAAATGCAGCTTGCAACATGACACCTGTAAGGAGGGTGTAGAGATGGTAAAAGAGAAGAGGGAAGTTAGGATGGATCAAGGAATGGACCTGCCCCCTACTATCAGGGTTCAGGGAATCCTATCGCTCCCACGGTGGAAGCCAAAAAAAAACAGATAAACACGAAGAGCCCTTACCACGTGATTTATTCAGTATTCACAGAAAGAGAGAGAAAGGAATGTAGTCCCTATTCAATAATGGTGTTGCTCTGAGTAAAGCCCAACCCCCTCCGTCTCTCTTATCCTACGTCATCCCTGCGCCGGCTGATCGGGGCTTTCTGCCTCTGAGCTTTCTGTTCAGCTACTCTCAATGCACGCCTAGTCCTTGGAGGGAGGGGGCTCAAGAATGCTCTCCAAAGACACTGAGTCTGTCAGCTGTCTCTCCCCCGGTGTTTCTTCTTCCTGCCGTTCCTCTCCCAATATTTCCCAACTTTCCCCCTCTGTCCCCTCTGTCCTTCTACAAACCACTGTTCTAAATCTATACTGTCCTCCTGTTCTCAGGAAGGTTATTTTCCCCCAACAGAGCTACATTTCCATAACAAACTTAACATGTGTTAGCATTGCAGTGGGCCAACAGAAATTCGCTGATTTAATGGGTCTCCTCTGAGTTTAATTTAGTTGGATGCAGCACTCAGGGGGATCACTAAAATAGACATGATTATTATTATTATTATTATTTTATTATTTATACCACATCTGGCTGGGTTTCCCCAGCCACTCTGGGCGGCTCCCAGCAGAATATTAAAAACACGATAAAACATCAAACATTAAAAACTTCCCTAAACAGGGCTGCCTTCAGATGTCTTCTAAAAGTTAGATAGTTGTTTATTTCCTTGACATCTGATGGGAGGGCGTTCCACAGGGCGGGCGCCACCACCGAGAAGACCCTCTGCCTGATTCCCTGTAACCTCACTTCTCGCAGTGATGGAACCACCAGAAGGCCCTCGGAGCTGGACCTCACCAAAACAGCCAGCATCTGAGTCAAGCATAAAGTAGACTGGCTGAAGATAGCCAGCTATAAGAAAAGCATACTGACAGCATGAGTATGGATATGATCCAGCGAAAGTCTTATAAGAGGTTGCAATCCCATGCCTGATTTCTTGTGAGTAATGCCCATAGAACATGGTGTGACACCCTTCTAATTTAAAAATACAAAAGGAATCACTCTGCACGTGTATTAACTCCCTCACACTGAAATCAATCGGACTTGAAAATTCTTAGCTCTGTCTTACCAATGTGATATTTCGTATTTTGCTTTCATGGGCTCTCTATTTGAAACGGGAGCAGCAGCAAGAAGTTGCCGACTAATTGCATTTTGTAGCTTCTAGAAGCTGACAGCATAAATTAAACATTAAGAGATTAGAAAATTTCTACCTTTCCTGCAAAGTTAGTGACATTCTTCATGGATTCCAAAAATATCTTGTTTGTTATGCTCTTTGCAAACAGCCCAGCTTGTGTCCTCAGTTAAATGCTCTGCTTGTTGTTCTTCCTCTAATTCCATAAGTGTGAGTAGGGACAGGCACTGGTCATTTGACCTTGCAAAAAGAACATAAGCAAAAGGAAGCTCTTCCCCCATTTCATTTCACTTCTAATTTGTACATTACTATGCACAAGGTGGTTTTGAGCAACAGGATATACAACAAAGAACATGCACCTCATAATAACCTGATCCAACACAAAAAAGTCATAATGAAACATAACTTTAAAATGGAACAACTTATACAGTGGTACCTCCAGATGTGAACGGGATCCATTCCGGAGCCCTGTTCGCATCATGAGCAGTCTGCAACCCGCATCGCCGCTTCTGTGCATGCGTGGGTCGCGATTCAGTGCTTCTGCGCATGCGTGTGATGTCATTTGATGCGCCTGCGGAAACCACCAAACCTGGAAATAACCCGTTCCAGTACTTCCAGGTTCGGCACATTTGTATCCTGCACCATTCACAACCTGCAGCGAACGCAACACGAGGTATGACTGTATCAAATAAAGTAATATTCAATTATCTATTAGAATGTAACTGTGCATAGTAAAATTAACTCTCAAAACATCAGCAAAGAATAATTAAACATAAATTCTCTCTTAATAATGACAATAAATAATTACTAAACTTTGATCAATAAAAATAACTGCAATGCACGAAATACCACAATGCCTGCAAAACCAGGATCAAACTGAGAAACAAAGACACATTAAAGCTATTCTCCCCCACCCCCTGTGTGAACTCATCTTCTCCCTTCCCAGCTGCTGCTTCTGCTGTTCTTAAAGTCATGGTCAGTACAGTATATCCTGGGGAAAGCTTTTGTTTTTGTTTTAATGGTCAAGGGAGTGATGCTGCTAGTAAGTCAAAGTGCTTGTATCAGATTCTGCTCTCTGCAGTAATCCAGGACTGGTAATTGTGGAGCTGCTCAAGTAGCTAGGATCAGACTTGCTGAACCTTCCAGTGTTGAATTGCACACCAGCTGTGCCTCAATCCAACACTTATAATGTAGCGGAACCCGAACAGCAGCAGAATGGAAAGAGCGCTGATTGCGATGAATACAGGTTGGAACAGAAACCTCTGCTTTCTTACATCCCTTGTCTTGAGACATGGTAGGTTTTCCGCCTTTGGTGGCCCTCCTACCAATGCATTGGTAAACTATGCAACATTGATGGGATGCAATTGCTAGGGCAGTCCAGCCAATAAGATGTGTAGCCTTAACAGAATCTTGGCACTGGTTAGCAACTGAACGAGCTATTTATACTTCGTGCCTCATTTTGCCCAGACGTCTGCAACAGCTTCTCTTCTAATGAAAAGCTTTTAGCTTTTCTCTTTGTCACTTGGCTGAGCCATGGTGCCCATCACAGAACTAACGTACAAATAATTCCTTCATACAAGTCTGCAGCACTGTCAGTCTTCCATGGCAAAATGTCTATAAGTGCCAACTCATTTTCTCTGTACTAAAAGAATTCCTCCATCACATCAATTCCGATATTATGCAATATGACTGATGCAGACGCCCATGGGGGCTTGTTACAGAGTCCTTTGGCACAGAGTGAAATTGAATTTCCTAAGAGATGCATATTGGAAGATCCTCCTTTTCAAAGTTGGTTCCCCCCACCCTTTTAAATAAGGGAAATTTAAGGGATATAAAAAATCAGGGATAGCAGCGGGAAACGGCTTAGAATAAGGGAATTTCCCGCAAAAAAAAGGGAGACTTGACAGCTATGGCCCACATTCACATTGATCATAAGAACATAGGAGGCAGCCTTATACTTAGCCCAGTGTTTCCCAAAGTGGGCAATAACGCCCCCTGGGTAGCGCTGGAACAATTCAGGGAGCAGTGCAGTAGTGGCCTTGGGTGCAACCCTATGCCTCCAAGATAATTTGAAGTTGAGGTCAAAAGCATCTGAAGGGCATCAGGCTGGCAGACGCTGGTCTATGGCTGAGCAATTTTTTCAGATTTTTAAAAAGGATCATAAAAAGCCTCTTTCAGGATATGTATGCACACGATAGGCAACAGCTGCCCCAAGGCATCGCCTTCAATCCTCGGGCAAGAGCGAACGGACTTATTTTTATTTGTTTGTAGCCATAATTATCCTTGTACAAAGTCACATGTTGACTAATAGGACGAATATAGCAATTCAGAGTCATATAAGAGTGCAATTTATTAAATGCTGCTGGCAGGGTTGGCCCAAGACACTTTGGCGCCTCAGGCAAACCACAAAATGGCGCCCCACCTCTCCACCAGGGAAGAAGGGGTGAGTGAAGAGCTACATCAAGAACGACAGTGGGTTGGGGTGGGATAAAGATCTATATCAGGATCTGCTGCCCCTGTGGATCTTGTCACCTGAGGAGGCCACCTCACCGTGCCTCATGAGTGGGCCAGCTCTGGCTGCTTGATTTCACAAAGGGTTATTTAATGACCGACCTTAATATTTTTCTGTTTCCAAATGCCTCCCCCCCCCCCCCCGGCAACTTCTCTGTATCACAGTTGGTTTTCTTTAATGCGGCAATGTTAACATTCTAATGGTCTTGCTTTGTTCTGCCTTCTTTCTTTCTTTCCAAAAATCAGGGAATAATATGCTTTTAAAACAAACAGCTTGTAGTTACTTCAAATGCTTTTTCAAATTACCCATAGAAATTTCAGATTAGATTGCAAATTAACGAGCCAGAAATAACTACCCTGGAGGCTGTACCAAACAATAATAAAAGCATGTGTAACGCTTTCTATCCCAGGTTTTAAAGGCATGTTACAAACATTAATTAGTTATTATCTCATCCGTGACTTTGTACACCCACAAAGCAGAACAAAAGAAAATAAAATTATAAATATGGAAAGGAAGAAGATAATGCATGAAAGGAGACTTAAAATGGCCTTGTTTCTTACTGCTGTGTTCATACAGTCACGTCACAAGATATACAGCAGGTAGGAAGAAGTCTTCTGACAGCTTTAATATATATCTAAAAGCATGCTGATATTGTTCAGCACCGAACAAAACATATTTTCTCAGTGGTGCCTGCACAGTAGTAAAAAAGCAAAGCTCTGATCTTGTTGCCCTCAATAGAGCTTACAGGTAAAAGTGTGCATTGAACACCACTAATTGGAGTTCTCCCAAGAGGGGCCTTCTATATTCAGACAAACCTCCTACATTCTCCTCTGTTGAAATATAATTTGAACATCACAAAGTAACTGGGGGCTCCTGTACACAGCTGTTGTGATAACAGCAGTTTGTTCCAGTGTTAGGAATTGCAGTGCATGCTTACAGTTCCCCTGCCCTCAACAACTTTCCCATTCATTTCAGTGGAACAGCTGTACAGATGAAATCGGCACCGTGTAAGGAAATTAGTGTGAGATAACCAGCCTCATTTAGGCAACATGCTGAAGTCTAATAAATACATGAAGGGGTTAATACCATAGAGTAAGTTGTCCTGCTGGGCTGAGCTATGTCACTTCCCTTAACTTGGGAGGAAATAGGTAGTCAAGCCTACTGTTGTACCCAGTCTACCTGAGCAGCTCAGCATGTGAAGTGGTTTGAGCTGCTTGATCCAGCTCAACCGCATGGCTCTCACCAGCCACTCATGAGTTCCTATACCAATAATCTAAGAACTTTTACTACTTTGTAACTAAGCTTCATTTCACTCTAAGGGTTGTTGGCAGGCCTGATGGAGCTTTCTCAGGCTGTCCACAACAATGTCCCATTCAGCACGGCTCAATGCCCAATGCCCACGGCTCCATGTTATGTTAGCAAAAGGCTCTTTTCCACAATAAATATTCTGAGATATTTTGCCGTTCTCTCTCTCTCTCTCTCTCTCTCTCTCTCTCTCTCACACACACACACACACAAACACACACACCAAGGAAAAACCAATAATTTAGTGAGATGGTTGGACTAGCCCTGAGACCTGAGACTTCAGCTTTGTCCTTTTTTAATCCCATTAGCTTTATTTTATTAAAGACTACACAGAAATGCATACAGCACAGGAGAGGTGCGCTTGAGTTAAAAAAAACCAACAACAAACAGGTGTCAGCAGGCAAAACCAGATGCCTGATAAAACATTTAAGAAGAGTTATTTTTGGGGCTTCCGGAGCAGCGCTCTTAGCAGATGGGTGGAGGACTGCGCTCCTGCTATCTCGAGGCAGTCCTGTGTCGGAGTGGAAGAAAGGGGGCGGCTGGAGACGTAAGTTTCCCCCGAAAAACCCCAGGGGGGGATCCTGGGGACAAGGCTCACAGCAGTGCGTAAAAGGGGTTCTCCGAAAATCCCAGAATGCAAACAGGGAGAGAACAAGAACTGGGAAAACCCCTGCGTTAAAGAGCGAAACCTCCCCCCCGACACAAACGTCTCAGAAACCCGGCAAGAAAGCGCTGAGCTTCCCACAAACATAAATCTGAAACTTGATACGCTCCTTCCAGCTCAGTGGGAGATAAACCTTAAATTAACCAAAGAGCTTCTACTAGATAGTAAGAAGCTAATTGGAAGGAAGGAGCAATTGAAAATCTGCACAAAGATAACAGAATAGAAAGCTAAAAATAAAGGGAACGTCCCATGCAGTACTGAAAAAGTCTGTTTATATCTTCACAAAGGGGAAATAAAGTGCATTTTAAACTTACCGGAAAGGAAAACTTAGGACGCCGAAGAAACGTTTGCTAGGCGTCTGCAGGAGGCAGGAGCAGTAGATAAAGTCTCAGAGGGGCAGAGAAGAGGACAGAGAGAAGGCTTGAGTGCTTGGAAATTTGCGGAGGCTGGAAGGGGCTGTTTGGCCGAGAGGAAAGAGGCTAGAAGGCTGATGACTCAGCAAAGAGAAGGGCAGCCATAGTGGAAGAAAAAGGCTACCCTCAGGAGGAAAAAGACATCAAAGAGGTTACAAAGAACTAAAGAGAGAAGAGAGCCCATTGGGAGTTGGAGAGGAGAGAAAAGAGAAGGGTGACACCTAGAGGGAAGAGACAAAATAAAATAAAGAAAGGATATCAAGCGCCATCTATAGGGCAGCCAAGAAATCTCACCCAGTTTTGAATCCAAAGAGATGAATGCACATTAAAGGAAGGAAGGGAAATTCCCAAGAACAGAACAAAGCGCTTAGATATAAATTAAGTGATCCGTGAGAAAGGATAATTGAGAGACAGATTAACAAATGGGTTCAAGAAAAAACCTAACAACATCAGGTGCGGCAGCTGCACATAATCAAGCCAGGAGAACATCAATAATGGAAAATGAAGGCATGACTGACACAAAGGAACTGCTACAAGCACTGGAAAGAATGGAAAAGAACCTAGGAGATAAGATAAACGCTCTTGATGGGAATATCAAGACATTAGATGGAAAGGTTGAAAATATGGGTAATAAAATAGAAAAAAACTCGACGCTGATAGTGGAGTTGACGGAGCAAATGAACCAGATTGCAGTCAAGAGCAAAGAGATGGAAAAAGTGGTACTAGAAGTAAAGAACAAAGTGCAAAAGCAGGAAGACGCCACGAAAAAATTGCAGACGGAACAGAAAGAAGTGAAGAGAGTGCAAGAAAGATGCAGTAATGAAATGGAGGAATTGAGGAAAATTCAAGAAGAGATCTTGGATGCTATTGCCGTATCAGAGATGAGGCAGAAAGAAATGACGATCCGCCTCAAAGGAATTAAAGAGAGTAAAGAAGAAGACATTACAATGATAGTGAGGAAGGAATTGGCCAATTGGCTTGAAGTGGAGGAGGAGGAATTAATATTGGACATTGATAAGATATTCCGGATCAGAAATAGTAAAGGGAAAAATAAGAAAGGACCTGGAGACTGTTTGATGTTTCTGAATTCCAGGCGACTGAGAGATAAAATTTTAATGACTTGTTGGACTAACCCATTATGTATTCAAGGTAAAGTGATTGAAATTGTGAAAGAAATTCCAACACGCCTGTTGAAAAAGAGAGGAAACTACGGGTTTCTGTCTTCAGCGCTAAAGAAAAAAAATATTCCGTTTAGGTGGGAATTTCCCGAAGGACTGACCTTCACATATAAGGGAAGAAAGAGAACTTTTAAATCGGTGGAAGAGACAACAGGTTTTTGGAAGAAACACTGGGAGGAGTTGGAGGGAGAAAAGCCTCAAGAAGTGAGAGACGAGTAACTCAAGCTGGATTCTAAAATTTGATCTCTTCTTTTTTTAAATTCTTGTATTTTTTATCTTTTGCTTTTTTGGTGGGAACCTGACTTTGGTTCCTCTTTTCCTCTTCTTTTTCAACCGCCTGTTTGCTTTTTAGGTGGTCTTTGTGTAAGAGGGAGTTGGAAATTCTGAATAAGATTAAAGTAGAAATCTGAACTTGATGGATCTTAAGTGTATATCATGGAATATAAATGGTCTAAATAGTAAACTGAAGAGGAATAAGGTAGAATGTGTATTGAGAAAAGGGAAATGGGATGTTATGTGCCTACAAGAGACTCATATTTCAAAAGATCATTTAAGGGTCTTAGAAAATAAAAAGTTGGGACTGGAATTCACAGCATCGGCAGCAGAAAAGAAGAGAGGGGTGGTAATTTATGTAAAGCCCAAATTAAATCCCCAATTAATCTTCCAAGATGAGGAAGGGAGAGTGGTGGGGGTAGAAATCCAGGTTATGCAAGAAAAGATATTGTTGATAGGAGTCTACGCACCAAATAATAATAAAGTGGAATTTTATAGAAAATTAGAGGAGAAGTTATGGGAATTTGAAAATGATAACATGATATTAATGGGAGACCTAAATGGTGTGACTTCTATTGTACTGGATAGAACTGAAAGAGCAGAGGTAACAAGTTCAGGAAAACTCCCATTGTCCTTTTTCCAATTGATTGAAAATTTAGACCTGTATGATACCTGGAGATTGAAACATCCCACAGAGAGAGACGTCACATACTTTTCGGAAGCAAAAAAATCCGGGGGGAGAATAGATTCCATTTGGATATCTAAAAGACTGACTTTAAAATTGGTAAATGCAGAAATTTTGAACAAATCTGTTTCAGATCATAACCCGGTTATGATAAGGATGAAACTTAACAAACAAACTAAAGGGAGATGGAGGCTGAATGACGATATCTGGAGAGATGTGCAAAATGTGGAAAGTGTAAAAGCGAAAATGAAAGAATTTTTTGAGCTAAATGAAAAAGAAGGTACTGAGGGGAAAATAGTATGGGACGCGAGTAAGGCTTTTCTGAGAGGGATTGGAATGCAATTAATGGGAAAAATAAAGAGGGAAAAAGAAAAAAGTGTTGCAGAAATTAATAAACAGATTAGGAAGATTGAAAAGGAGATAGTTCAAAACCCAAAAAACGAGGAGTTAGTGCAAAGCCTGAAAATTCTACAATCTCATCTGGCGAGTCAAATTAACAAAGAGGTTGAAAATAAGATAAAATGGACTAAACAAAAATATTTTGAAGCAGCAAACAAGCCTGGGAAAATGTTATCATGGCTAACAAAGGAAAAATCAGCTGAAAGAGTGATAAATAAGATTGTAGAGGAAGGAAAGGAGATATCGGACCCCGAACAGATAAAAGAGAAATTTAGGAAATTTTATAAAAAATTATATGAATTGGAACACAAAGAAGAAGATAAAATTAAAAAATACCTAGAAGAAAACAAAATTCCAAAGGTGGAAGGGGTGGAATTTAATAACTTAAACCGAGAGATAGAGATAGAGGAAATAAGAAATGTTATAAAGAAAATGAAAGTGGGAAAATCACCCGGCCCTGATGGAATAACAATAAGTTATTATAAGAAAGTGGAGGATTTAATAAGCCCTAAACTCAAAAAAATCATGAATGGTGTATTAACAAAAGGAACAATACCAGATTCGTGGCATGAGGCTATAATAACTTTACTACCTAAACCCGGGACAGATCAAAGAGAGATTAAAAACTATAGACCAATTTCTTTATTAAACGTTGATTATAAGATCTTTGCGGGGGTAATGGCGAACAGGCTGAAACAATATTTGAATAAAATAATAGGTACTGATCAGAACGGTTTTCTCCCAGGTAGACAGATTAGAAACAACACAAGAATAGTGATTGACTTAATAGAATATATTGAAATGAAACCTAGTAAAAAAGTGGCCCTCTTTCTAGTGGATGCTGAAAAAGCTTTTGATAGTGTAGACTGGAATTTTATGAAATGTGCCATGGAAAGTATGGAAATAAAAGGAAATTTTCTGACAGGGATTAAAGCTATATATGAAAACCAAAAAGCCCGATTAATAATTAATAATGAAATTACGGAAGAATTTGAGATAGAAAGAGGTACGAGGCAAGGTTGCCCACTGTCCCCGCTATTATTTATAGCCGCATTAGAACCATTTATTTGTGCAATAAGAAAAGAGTCTAAAATAAAAGGGATTAAGTTAGGTAAAAGAAATTATAAAATCAAAGCATATGCGGATGATGTAGTGATTAGCACAGAAGACCCTCAAGAAGGAATACAAGAAGCCTTAAATAGAATAAAAGAATTCGGAGAGGTGTCGGGATTTAAGTTGAATAAAGAAAAATCAAAACTATTAGTTAAAAACATGGGGGGGAAAGAACAAGAGGAATTAGAAAGAGTAACAGGGCTAAAAATTGTTAGTAAAGTTAAATATCTGGGGATTTGGATTTCAAATAAAAATACAAATTTATTCAAAGATAACTATATTAGAAAATGGAAAGAGATAAAAGGAGACTTAACCAAATGGGGGAATTTAAAATTATCTATGTGGGGCAGAATATCTATGATTAAAATGGCGATCCTTCCAAAAATGCTCTTTTTGTTTCAGAATGTTCCAATTATTATAGGCACTAAATGTTTCAAAGAATGGGAGAGGGATTTATCAAAATTTATATGGGAAGGTAAGAAACCCAGAGTCAGATTTAAATTATTAAAAGAATCAAGAGAAAGAGGAGGATTTGGAGTACCAGATCTTAGAGTTTATTTTGATTCAGCAAGCTTAGTCTGGCTAAAGGACTGGATGCTACTAAAAGATACTGAATTATTAGACCTCGAAGGGTGGGATAAAATATATGGGTGGCATGGCTACCTGGGTTATGATAAAGTTAAAGTACATAGAGGGTTCAATAATCATGCAGTAAGGAAGGCTCTGATGGGCGTGTGGGAAAGAAATAAGGCCTATATTATGAATAAAACTCCTTGGTGGCTGTCACCATTAGAATCCCAGTCTGGACATAGGGGGAATATGGAAAATAATTGGTTACAATATAAAGACCTGGTGGAAAGGAAAAATGGACATCCCGAAATTAAAAAAATTGAGGAGTTAAGACAAAGAGGTATGAGCTGGCTTGAATATTATCAAATCAAAACAACATTTGATAAAGATAAAAAAACAAGGGGTTTTGAAGAAGAAGCATCGATCTGGGAGAAAGAAATATTATTTAGCAACCATAGAAATATTTCTAAAATATACAAGTTGGGAACAGGAGGTTATGCAAGGAATGAAGAAAAAAGTAAAGCTATAAAGAGATGGGAACAAGATCTAGGACATGAAATAGAATATGCGAAATGGGAAAAAGTATGGGCTAAAACGATCAACTTTACAGCATGTTATTTAATCAAAGAAAATCTGATGAAAATGCACCATAGATGGTACCTATCTCCAGAAAGGTTAGCTAAAATAAATAAAAACAATCAAAACAAATGTTGGAAATGTCAAAAAGAAAAAGGATCCTTCTATCATATGTGGTGGGTATGCCCAGAAATTGTAAAATACTGGAACATGGTGCATGAAGAATTGAAAAAAATATTTAAGATCAATATTAATAAGACCCCTGAAGCATATTTACTAGGGATATTAAATGAGGAGATACCGAAGGATAAAACCACTGTCTATTTATACGCCACGGCCGCGGCAAGAACAGTGCTGGCAAGACATTGGAAAGAGAAACTTGTACCCTCCCGGGAAGAATGGCTCTGTAAAGTATGTGAATATTTAGAACTGGCAAAATTAACAGATACAGTAAGAGGTAAACCTAGAAGTTTAGTTAAAAATGAGTGGGAATGTTTGAACGAATACCTTAAAAAACAAGGATCAAAATCGACAATCTGGTTAAGTTTAGAGTGAAAGAAATTTGTGAAGAAAGGAAAGAAAGTAGGAAGAGTTATTTTGAATTAAAATTAAGAAAGATGAAAGATAGGAAAAAGATTTAAAACAGACGGAACGATGAATCTGAAGCAAAGTACTGTATGGAAGGTGGAAGTCACTGTATAGACTATTTGTATAGATTATTTGTGTAGAATTGTAGCAATGCAGGGAGGAATATAGGAAAGGAAAAAAGTTGAATAATGTGTAATTAGAATTAACTATTGTTTTTTGTTTCCTCTGCTTGTGTCTCTCTTGCATTGGTAGAAGCTACTTACGTGACTATACACTTAGTCTTACCCTTTTTTTCCTTCTCTTTTTTCTTTATTTTTTTTCCTTTCTCCTTTTCAACTTTTTGTGGTTTCTATTTTTGTTGTTTTTGTTTTTGTTTGTTTGTTTGTTTGTTTTTTATCTCTTGTGGTTGTTGTTATTCCTTTGTATTTGTACCTACGAAAGGTTTTTAAATTTGTTGTGAAATTGTTAAATCTAAATAAAGTTTATTTAAAATAAAAAATAAAAAAAAAAAGAGTTATTTTTAGTTGAGTTTCTATTTATGTGAAAATGATGGTTTGTAGATTATGCTTTGAAGACAGAAAGAGAATGCCAGAGGAATAATTGGCTCTCGTTTAAAGGATGACGGCAGATTAAGAAAAAGTATCACCAGTTTGTCCTCTCTTTCTCACTCAAGCAATCAGATCAATGCAATCACTTCAAAGCAGCTGGGCTCTCCGAAGCTATCGCTGTTTTCAAGAGGGGTTCAGTCTCATACCAGGTTTCTCAACAAACCTGGTTCCCCAAAAGAACACTTTTTGCGATAGAGTGAAGGGAGAATGGACTGGAAAGTGTGGGATAACGCTTGCTTTGATACAGCATCATCTAACTTCCCTGAAAACAAATCAGAATGAATGCACAATTAACATGTCATCTGGAAGTGCCCCTAGAGCTGTAACATACTGAAAAGCCAAGAGGCTACTGATAGAAAGAATTTAAATGCCATTGTAACACATTCCATTTTATAATTTGCATTTATTCTCTGCCTTTCTTCCATGGAGCTGAAAGTGGAGTACAGTCATACCTCAGGTTGCGAATGCTGCGGGTTGCACATTTTCAGGTTGCAGACCGTGCCAAACCCAGAAGTACCATAATGGGTTACTTCTGGGTTTCGGCGCATGCGCAGAAGCACAAAATGACACCATGCGCATGTGCACAAGCGCCGAATCACATCACATGTGTGCGCAGATGTGGCGCTGCGGGTTGCGAACACTGCGGGTTGCAAACGTTTCTTTGAAACCTCCTGCTTTCTATTTAAAAGTCAAAAGATTTGGCAATCTTATCTTCTGAAATGGTAATTACTTGGGAAGGCTGGGCTTGAGGGAAGCAGCCCAACAAAACTGTAAGGATTGGCTGTTTTGTAAACCCATTTTAAGTGTGTGTGTATTCCGTCATAGAGCTTCAGTATGCTGACAACAATGTAGTGGGCGCACGCTCAGAGGATGACCTCCAAACCATCCTAAATATCTTTGCAGAAGCTTACGAAAAGCTTGGCCTATCACTCAACATCCAAAAAACCAAAGTGCTGCACCAACAAGTACAAAATAACTCCTCTGCAGCGCCACAAATCCAACCATGGGCGTACCGAAGGGGGGGCAGGAGGGGGCAGATGCCCCCCCTAGAAGCCAGCTGCCCCCCCCCAGCAGCCTTGAGTCCCTGGCAGGACATGGAAACGCAAACACGCTTCATGCCCCACCAACTATATATGGCTGGCGGCAGTTGCGGAGGAAGGGGGGAGCGGCAAAGCATCTGAAAGAGCTGGGTGGGGGGGCGCGCCAATCAGCACCCCCGGCAGCCGGGCGGATGGCGCAGCTGCGCCAATTGGCAGCCCCGGTGGCGCTCCTTCCCTCCCAGCAAAGTGGCTGCCCGTCCCCCTCCCTCCAGGCTGACTCTCTGGCAAGCCAGCAGCTCGTGAGCAACAGCACCGGCAAAGCTCCTCCGTCTCCCCCACTCGCTGCAAAGCGGCTCCCCTGGCTTTTCTGTGCGTTTATCCTGTGCTTTTCTTGGGAGGAAAACCCGCAGGGTTGACTTCCGAGTAAACCTGCTTGGAAGCCTCTGCTTTTGTCTTCCACAAAATCAACACCATTAAAGCTCCGTAGCAGCTACTTCCCACCTCCAGAAGATCCCGGTTTCAGCTGTGTATCCCCCCCCCACCTCACCCGTCTTTCAGATAATTCTTCCTGTTACAACCCTCTGCTCAGCTCCCGTGTTTTCCGCCTATTTTATTTTGTGTGGACCCTGATGTCCTCCTGCCCCTCATCCGTACGGAAGAGATTGGGAGGGGGTTGTTTACACTGTGAGGGTCAAGTATCGCGCACAACTGCCCCGGGATTGCTGAGCGAGGCAAACTCTCCTGTACATTTGAAAAGTCGTCATGATCTCCACCTCCACCTCCACCTCCCTCTCCCCACCCCACCTCTTCCTAGAATCATAGAGTTGGAAGAGACCACAAGGGCCATCCAGTCCAACCCCCTGCCAAGCAGGAAACACCATCAAAGCATTCCTGACAGATGGCTGTCAAGCCTCCGCTTCAAGACCTCCAAAGGAGACTCCACCACACTCCTTGGCAGCAAATTCCACTGTCCAACAGCTCTTACTGTCAGGAAGCTCTTCCTAATGTTTAGGTGGAATCTTCTTTCTTGTAGTTTGAATCCATTGCTCTGTGTCTGCTTTTCTGGAGCAGCAGAAAACAACCTTTCTCCCTCCTCTATATGACATCCTTTTATATATTTTTACATGGCTATCATATCACCCCTTAACCTTCTCTTCTCCAGGCTAAACATACCCAGCTCCCTAAGCCGTTCCTCATAAGGCATCATTTCCAGGCCTTTGACCATTTTGGTTGCCCTCCTCTGGACACGTTCCAGTTTGTCAGTATCCTTCTTGAACTGTGGTGCCCAGAACTGGACACAGTATTCCAGGTGAGGTCTGACCAGAGTGGAATACAGTGGTACTATTACTTCCCTTGATCTAGATGCTATACTCCTATTGATGCAGCCCAGAATTGCATTGGCTTTTTTAGCTGCTGCATCACACTGTTGACTCATGTCAGGTTTATGGTCTACCAAGACTCCTAGATCCTTTTCACATGTACTGCTCTCAAGCCAGGTGTCACCCATCCTGTATTTGTGCCTTTCATTTTTTTTTTGCCCAAGTGTAGTACTTTACATTTTTCCCTGTTAAAATTCATCTTGTTTGCTTTGGCCCAGTTCTCTAGTCTGTTAAGGTCATTTTGAAGTGTGATCCTGTCCTCTGGGGTATTAGCCACCCCTCCCAATTTGGTGTCATCTGCAAACTTGATCAGGATGCTCTCAAGCCCATCATCCAAGTCATTGATAAAGATGTTGAATAAGACTGGGCCCAAGACAGAACCCTGTGGCACCCCACTAGTCACTTCTCTCCAGGATGAAGAGGAGCCGTTAATGAGTACCCTTTGCGTTCGGTCAGTCAGCCAGTTACAAATCCACTGAATGGTAGCATTGTCTAGCCCGCATTTTACCAGCTTCTTTACAAGAATATCATGGGGCACCTTGTCAAAGGCCTTGCTGAAATCAAGATAGGCTACATCCACATCTGTCAAAAAATGAGATCAGATTGGTCTGACATGATTTATTTTTCAGAAACCCATGCTGACTTTTAGTGATCACAGCGTTCCTTTCTAGGTGCTCACAGACCGTTTGCTTAATGATCTGCTCTAGAATCTTTCCTGGTATTGATGTCAGGCTGACTGGGCGGTAATTGTTTGGGTCTTCTCTCTCTCCCTTTTTGAAAATAGGGACAAAATTTGCCCTCCTCCAGTCTGCTGGGACTTTGCCTGTTCTCCAGGAATTCACGAAGATTATTGCCAGTGGTTCTGAAATCACCTCTGCCAGTTCTTTTAATACTCTTGGATGTAGTTCATCTGGCCCTGGAGACTTGAATACATCTAAACTAGCCAAGTATTCTTGTAAACTGGTTAGCTGAATTGGTTTTTCTTGTCTGGGTGTTTTGTACCACAAAGGTTGTCACACTTTACAAAGCAGGCAGTCTTCTGTCTTGCTGAGTTAGTTTTTAAATCAATTATTTCAGAAGGTCTAGTCCCTAAAAAAACCTCAACAACTAAAAACGAACCGAACCCCTAAAAAAACAGGGCATTCCTCATCCCCCAAAAAGGTCAACAACTTTGAGCTGAACCCCCAAAAACGGGGGTAGATCACAGCCAGATTTTAATTCTGAAAGTAGATCACAGTTGGCCACCCCTGGTATAAGACATGTAACTAGAATAAAAATTAAAAAACAACAACAAGCAAATAATTGTAATAACTACCATAATAAAGCACTGCTATAATTATATATAATTTCCCTAAAATTTTGGTTTCATTTGCCTTTCCGTGCTGAAATGTCACAACCTGAACGACCATGGCTTGCCCCCCCTAGTTTTCATCCTGGGTACGCCCCTGAATCCAACTCAATGGTGTAACATTGGAAAATATCAATCACTTCTCCTACCTAGGAAGTTATCTTTCCACAAGGGCCAACATTGATGCCAAAATCCACCATCGCCTGAGCTCTGAGAGTGCTGCTTTCTCCCGATTGAAGTGCAGAGTGTTTGAGGACCAGGACATTCACAGGGAAACCAAAATGCTTGTTTACAAAGCTATTGTACTACCAACCTTACTGTATGCTTGTGAAACATGGACCACTTATAAATGCCATCTCCAACTCCTTGAAAGATTCCATCAACAGTGTCTCCAAAAAAATTTACACATCACTTGGGAAGACAGGTGAACTAATATCAGTGTACTGGAAGAAGCAAAGATCACCAGTGTTGAAGCAGTGATTCTTCAACTTCGTTGGACTGGTCATGTTGTGCGGATGCCTGATGATCGTCTTCCAAAGCAACTACTCTATTCCGAACTTAAAAATGGAAAGCGTAATGCTGGTGGTCAACAAAAGAGGTTTAAAGTCTTTCTCAAGGCAAATCTTTAAAAATGTAGTAGAAACACTGACAACTGGGAAACACTGGCCTGCGAGCGCTCTAGTTGGAGAACAGCCTTTACCAAAGGTGTCATGGGCTTTGAATACACTCAAACTCAGGACACAAAGGAGAAACGTGCTAAGAGGAAGGCACGCTTGGCAAATCCACACCATTATCAACTCCCGCCCAGAAACCAATGTCCCCACTGTGGAAGGATGTGTGGATCCAGAATTGGCCTCCACAGTCACATATGGACTCATTGTTAAAACCGTGTTTATGGAAGACAATCTTACCCGGCTACGAGTGATCGCCAAAGAAGAAGATATATATTATATATATGGATGGAAGTCAAGTTCATTTGGAAAAGTATCATTCCCCAGCCAGCATAAGGATGTTACCTGCTTCTGATGACAATGGCTGGGAGGGATGATCTATTGGTGAAAATGGTTACAGTTCAGGCCTGACAATTTCTGCTCTAAACTTTAAATTTAGGGCAGGATTCACCCAACAGCCCTGTCAGTACAAGCCTTGTGTGAGGTCTTCTGCTTGTGCAATGGGGATTTCCCTCTCTCCTGCTTCACCCATAGCACTCTCTAAAGCTGGCTCGGGGAGCTGGGAAAACAGCACACAGGAAGAAGAAAAGGAGAAGTGTTCTGTCTGACAAACTGCAGTGTTTGTACTGGTGGGACGTTCACCATAGTAAGCCAAACCTGGGGCTTAAGGAATTTTGCTGCCAGAAGCAAAGTCTGCCCCCTTGCAAAGTCAAGATGCATGCGCAGGGCTAGCCAAGTTATTCCAGCACCTGAGACAGAAAATCCCACTAGATCGGCCCTCTTTTCCTGGCAGTTAAACATACCGGTACAATAGTAATGAATTGAGCAACTAATAATTTGCCCTTTCATGACACCCAAGTTCAGCTCCCTGAGGTGGACATCTCACTTTGCCTAACGTTAGGGTCTTCCTTCCACTGAATTCAGAGTCTGTAAGTCTGCATAAGATTGTAGCCTTCATGGGAGCAGGCTGTAAGTCAAGTAAAGCAGACCGGTGTTTCCCTAAGGAATTCATTTGGTTTTCTGAAAACTATGGGTCATGATAAAACAACACAATTTAAGAGTATTAAAGCTTGCTTTAACTAAAGCCCCTCAACAGTATCTGGGATGCTCTCAGCCAACTAAATATATTATCACAGAGATATGATTTAGTTGCTGTAAGGAAACGTCTGTTTATTTGCATACCACGTTCGCGCAAAATTGCGCTCAAAGTGACTCACAATGTATACAAGTGAACAATAACAATTCCAAACAACAAAAGAAGCTCACCCTAAAGCTTGCTACCTATGGGAGCAAATATCTGCAGTTCTGTCAGCATGAGAGCAGGCGTGATTTATAAGAATCACGATGCGTAGCATTTTTATTCTTTGACATGCACGGTTATCGGCCATAGAGATCTTGCGCTACATGACTGGCTGTCGTGCTAATCAGACAACATCTAAATTGCAGCATTAAAAAAAAAAAAGCCTGATAGGCCTATTTGAAGGAAAATGCATTTATCTGGAACTATTCTCTGGCAAGGAAAGCATAACAATATGATTGAAGCAATACCTCCAACAGGGGGAAGTGAGTGGATTCCAATTTCATTTTTATTTTACTCTCTTTTCTATGAGGTTGAGTGTATAAAAGAAGGAAAGCTTTGAAGAGGAACTGCACAACACAACTTCATTCTTTATCTGGTTCACTTCAAAAGGTGCATTTTTTTCCTATTTCTGAAAACCCGGGCCCATATATATGAATTTTAATCATTTGATAAAGTTGAGAATTTCACTTTCCTAGAAACCTGATTCCTGCCTTCCAGTGAAAGCTTGCAAATCCCTGCCTTTAGGGCAAGTGAAGGCAGCCATGTAATTCACAAAGTTTCCCCCCTAATGCTTTCTATTTTCATGCCCAGCCGCAGAGTCCTCCCTTCCGGCATGTCTAACTGCTGATTGGTAAAATGAATGGACACAACAATTAGGCAATTTGGCCTAAACTGTGATTGATGAAGGGAAACTCACAAATTATTAGTAAAGTTCTAGGGCTGGTGCCTTAGCTAGACCAATTCAAAACAAAGTGAATAAGGCCGAAATTTAAATCTAGGGTGCCAACATTTGTTTTGGCCTCAGGGCAGCAGCAGCTGCAATATGCGGATCTCCCTCAAATCAGCTACCAATCAGAAATAGCAGCTTAACTTTTTCTTCCTGAAAGGGTAGAAGCAGAGATATAGATCTCCTAAGGATTCAAGTGAGATGGCAAAAAATAAATTAATTATAGTTTTCAATTAAAACGAGATCCTGGGCCACGATAAATATTCAGCGGCTATGCTTTCAACTAAACATTTTCGTCAGACTTCTCTCTTGTGAAATGATACACATTCTGTACACCAGCACTGCTTCTCTGATTTTTCTTACTCTTACCTTAAAAGGGGGGGGGGGGAGCTGAAAGATGTATAATCAAGACAGTGAGGCTGGCAAGCAAGAATATCGCAGAGGAGTGCATTAAGAAACTAGGAATAACAACATCATCGTGGACATGTCAGTGCTGCTAACCAGCATATTCTCAGGGACCACAGCTGCTTGCTAAGTGCAAACAGTGCAGAGTTGTCAAGGAGCAGAGGATAAACCCTTCATGTTTTTCAATTTTTAAGTGCGCTAATGGCAGTTTCAGTGATGGTGTAACATAGCAATAAGGATATCTCTTTACCTGATACACCAAGGACATATTTGAATGGAATATACTTGATGGTACTAAATATACAGTGGTACCTCGCAAGACGAATGCCTCGCGCAACAAAAAACTCACTAGACGAAAGGGCTTTGCGATTTTTTAGGTGACTCACAAGACGTAATTTTCTATGGCCGTGACTCGCAAAACGAAGGCGTTTAATTCCGCGAGGCATTCGTCTTGTGCGTACCACTGTAAGAAGAAGTGCGGGAGCCTGAACGCCGCTGCGAGGAGAGCAGCAGTGGCGGCAGAGCAGGGAGAGAGCGAACAGGGAGAGCAGGTGGTGGGAGGGCGAGGAGAGCAGCCTGCCCGGCAACAACACTCCTCCTCCTGCTTGCAGGCTGCCCAACAACAACACTCTGCGAGGAGAGCTGTGGCGGGAGAGCGGGGAGAGCGAGCGGCGGGAGAGCTGCGAGGAGAGCGGCGGCGGCAGCTGGAGAGTGAGCGGGGAGAGCAGGTGGCGGGAGAGCTGCAAGGAGAGCGGGGAATGCAGCCTGCCTGACAACAACACTCCTCCTCCTGCTTCCCCTCAGGTACAGCTCAAACCCAGTCAGGACGACAGTGCCAGGCAGCCCGGCAGAGGCGGAGCTGGGATTCGCTGCTGCTGCTGCCCGCAACAGGCCCCGACTTTTTTTTTTGCCCATAGGAACGCATTAATTAAATTTCAATGCATTCCTATGGGAAACCGTGCTTCGCAAGACGAAATTATCGCAAAACGAAAGGACTCGTGGAACAAATTAATTTCGTCTCGCGAGGCACCACTGTAATATTATACAAATGATTATACCTGGATGGCAATATGCTACATACATAATCAGAGGCAGTTTGCTTACAGAGCAGCATGCGCTGCAGAACAGAGGGTGAGGGACATTGCACTGGTGTCTGCTTGTGGGTTTCCCAAGAGACATTTCTGTGCCCCACTGAGAGAGCTGAATGCTGGGCTGGATGAGCTTTCCCTCTGATCCATCAGGGCTCTTCTTCTGTCCATATACAGTGTGCAGAGGCGGTTTCGGGGAGCACGACCAGTTCGGCCGTACTGGGCATTGCGCTGCAGGAGGCAACACAACACACAATGCAGTGCTTGAGGTGGGATATCGCCAAATGTTCGCATCGCACAGGGCACCGCTGGAACTTGAGAGCCCAAAGTCCACCACTGCAGGGTGTGTGTGAAGAGGCAGGGAGGGCCAGAATATAAACCCATTTTGCATAAATGCATATTTGCACCAGGTACTGATTTCCCCATACTTGCTGCTTATACATTCTATTGCAGGGTGACCTATAAAAAACACTGTAAGTAAAAGATACAGGGCAGTACACAACTATGTTTGACTCTGAGCAGACACACTGAAATTAACAAATACGACTAGGCAATGCCCATTACTTTCAATGGGTCTGAGTAACACTTAGTTGAATACTACCCAAAATGTTCATAGGCCACATTGCAGCGAAGTTCTCGGGGTAGATATCCGCAAAGCAGCATGATAATCTGGCTTTTACGGTGGTTTGGGTATGAGCAGTGCCAATTGCAAATCTGGGAGTGTGCTCCACAACCCTTTGAAAGGTTGCTGCAAAGGATTCTGGGCCTCCGTTTCAGTTTATATGCTAGCAGGGCCCCAATACCATTTTATGTGATTTGAATATTTCAGATGATTAGGCTCAGTGATGCGGCGACTTCCTTCTAATGGTAGTATGTAGTATACAGCTTGAAAACATTATTTGGTTTGCCTCTTCATACTGAGAACAGAATCCATTTAACAGAGGGAGAAAATTACTTTTTGATTTATGCAATATATGAAATAGGGCTTGGTAGCACTGGAGTTGTTTTTTTCTCTCTCCCAGAGATTGCTCTCAGGTAAGTCATTTAAATTCTGTGTGTCCTTTTCACCTTTATAAATAATTGTCTGTTTTCCATGTCTGTCGCCTATTTCAAAAATAATCCTCTCTGGCCCCTTAAACTATTTATTTCTAATTTACTTTAAAGACTGCAATCCTACATTGTACACTGACATTCATCCAGAAAACATTTTTAATCTAATTCAAAATGTCTGAATTGATTTGGAAAACCAATCTTAAACGAAAAATGTACATGGGACAAGGGATTACCATAGTTACTTTGGTACAAAGTGTTTTTAGGATTTTTTCAAAAATTATTAACTATTGGGTTTTTTAAATGCAGAACAATGCCAGCTGTTAATATCTGTCTACCTGATAACAGATGTTGCTTTAATTAATCTGAATTCTCCCCCCACCCCCAAAAAAGTGTAGCGCATTTGGTGTTTGGACAATACCCTCAAGGTAGTGGGCTAAAATTGTGATGGTGTTACCTAGAGTATGCCTTTTAATTATACTGAACAAATAAGTTTAATCATCTGTTTGCTTTTGTTCCTGACTGTTAATATGAGAGAAATCATCTGCATAACAGGCATTAACATGCCTGCAGATAAGTCTCCATTCAGATGCTAGACACTTTTAAAAATAATGGTTTTAAAACCAGCCCATGAGCAAAACAAGGTGTCTTTTGTCACCGTGCTCCATTTTTTCTGCTCACTCTATCCTTTTCTCATAAGCATGTAACATGAGCAAGTCTTGAAATGCTGCATACACACAAAATGTGTGGCGAAACTGAACATGCAGCTTTTTGTAGCATGGAGATGCAAGGATGGGGAGCCACACTTAGTTCATTTCTACCTGACATGAGGTTAGGAAGCCATCTATACCAAGTCACATTAATGTTAGTCTACATTGGCTGGCACTGACCAGGATCTCAGACAGGGATCTCTCCCAGCTCCACCAGGAAATCCTAGGAATTGAACCCAGGATTGTCTTCATACCAAGCATGTCCTCTACCACTGAGCTATGGCCCTTCCTTTTTCTTAAAGGAACAGGTTTTCTGTCCATTAAAAGCAGCAAACTTAGAATCCAAAAATGTATTAAGTGTTATTCCACTCAATGGTACCTCTTACTGGATTCTCTCTTTGGCTATTAGTCCTTCTCTTTGGCAATAGCTGGACTGCTTTACTCATTTTTAAATTCTTACAGTTTGTTCCCCACCCCCTCCCACTTTATGCCAGGGTCAAATTGGTTTTAAAGACCTACAATAAATATGCAAATATTCCCTTTCCAGTGACAAGATCATCCTAGGAAAAAACGTGAATGTAAGCACTTTGAATGGAGACATAGGTTTTATTTGTGCAGCCAAGAGGAGGAGAATGGAAATTTTTGCTTCTATTTTCAGCTAACTGGGGAATCTCATTAGGTATGTACTAGAACAAATGGTGATTAGTGTTAACTATAGATTATTGAAATGACCCAGCTTCAAACCATGGTTAATGGGATCGTGGCTTGTTTCGGTAAACCATGGTTAATACAAACTGCCCTGGTTCATTCATAATGAGAAACTGCAGTTAGCTGAAAATGGAAGCAGAAGATCCTAGTCTCTTCCTGGTGACTATGCTAAGAGGAGAAGGAAAGGTGAATGTATATGCCGAATGCTTGCCCGTGTACCACTTAACTGGTTTAATAATATGAAAGAGCCAGGCCATAAGGTTGGCTCCTAAGATGACGTAAGTGGAACTCTACCTACTGGTGGAAGACGGAGGAAGCAATTTTCACTTAGATCTCTTCACACCCTCCCCAATCTGCTTCAGAACATTGGGGGAATATACAGAAATGGCTGGGTGGTGACACAGAGGTTGTCGTGGGCAAAAAGAATAATCAACATCACTTCCACATCTTCCAGTGGGAACCTTTGCTGGATCAAAGGCCATTCTGTGAAATTGAAGGAGGTTGTTTGCAGGAAGGTAGCTCTGGATCCAAGGCACGGTTATTGAGGTAGTTGAGGTTTCCCTTCCCATGTTACATATATACACATTTCCTTTGACCCACTGTTGTACAAGTTTATGAAACTCCACAACAACCTGAAAATCCTCTTTGACCAGAGGCAACAGCGCAATGAAGGTACACACTAAGAGCAGTGGTCCCTCTTTCAAGCTACCAGTACTTTCAAGACTGGGGGGTGGGGGGGGAGGACTCTACTGTTTGCCTTCAGTAAGGAAAATGACATTATTTTACTGGTGCCAGGTGGTAAACATCCAAGTACGTTAACAGTTCTAAGTTCAAGTGTTTTTATTCTTGTAAAAAACCATTTAAACAACTTTGCAAAAGCAGCCCATTTCTTTTTTGGTTACCCTCACATCTCCCAGTTTGGATTCCCATTGGCCCCATCAAGCAGGGGAAGACAAGTTCTGTTCCAAACAGTTGCCATGAAACCATTGCTCCAAGCTGTAAGCAAAAAAGGGGAGAGCGTTTGTGTGTGGACTTTCAGATTAAATGTGGTTAGTTCCATGTTCCATGTCTCTACGCAAAGGCTACAGTAAATACTTTATTTGGTACAGACAACTGGCTCATGTGAATTATAAATGTTGATGCTTTCTCTCTGGCACTCCCCAGTAACCTTTTATAGAGACACCATTGCTCAGACTGGCCATAAGCCAAAAAGTAAAACTGGCAATATAAAAGACAGACGTGAGGACTATTATTTCAAGTAGCACAGAGGTGCTAAAATAAGCGGCGTCTGGTCCATGCAGCCATCTAGAGAACAGTGGTTGGGTCACTTCATTCTAGATAGGACAGTGGTTCTCAAACTTTTTTCTCTGGGCCACAATTTCAGAATAATTGTGCAACCCCAGTTTTTTTTTTTTTAATATATAAGAAATACATTGGAAAACAAAAAGAAACGACTCCTAGCAGGGCTACTGGTTGTGCTAGGTGGGGGCTGATAGCAGTTGGGGGTCCAACAGTGTCTGCATAGCCACAGATTCCCCATCCCTTCTTTAGAGAGGTCAAAGCAAATGTTCGGAACTGCTCTAGCTAACAGATCAGTCTGAGACAGCAGCTGCATACTGATGTAGCTGTGTGAGATCCATCACACATCCCTCTGCATTTCTGCTCTTAAATGTTTCACCTTAAACCAGGGGTCAGCAAACCTTTTCAGCAGGGGGCCAGTCCACTGTCCCTCAGACCTTGTAGGGGCACTGACATATATGATGGTGCTTGTGTGTGTATCTGTGGATAACACTCCATGCATTTACCAAAGCAAACTTTTGCCCTTGAACACTCACGCTCAATAAATCTCTTCAGGGTTTTTTAAGGAATCACAAGCCTCTTTGTTAAGTTTACATTAAAAAAATATTTTACAGAATAAGGGATTGATTCTACTCAAGAGTAAACCCCACTGGAAATAATGGAAATGATCATCCTTGATATCTCAGTTGTTTACAGCATGGTGCTGATAATGCCAAGGATGCAGGATCGATCCCTATACCTTGGTTCTCAAACTTAATCTGTTCTGGAAGTCCGTTCCAAAACCAAAGCGTTCCAAAACCAAGGTGCGCTTTCCCATAGAAAGTAATGCAAAATGGATTAATCGGTTCCAGACTTTTAATAACAATCCCCAAAACAGCAATTTAACATGAATTTTACTATCTAATGAGACCATTGATCCATAAAATGAAAGCAATAAACAATGTACTGCAGTCACACAATCAATCAGTAGCTGAACTGGGTTCCACACAGTCACACACACACACACACAGAGAGAGAGAGAGAGAGAGAGAGAGAGAGAGAGAGAGAGAGCCACAAAAACGCAAAATAAATAGCAAAACCAGACAGACCTCAGTGTAACACTCTAAACGGAAGCGTGGCACTCAAAACAGAGGTATGGCCCTCAAATCGGAAGCGTAACACTCAAATTGTCAGCGTAACACTCCAAACGGAAACGGAAGTGTGACACTCCAAACAGAAGCGTAACACTAAAAACGGAGCACGTTCAACTTCCAAAGAAAGTTTGCAAACTGTAACACTTAACAGGTTTGCAGTGTTTGGGTTCCAAGTTGTTTGAGAACCAAAGTACCACTGTATGGTACAACTGCATATTCTTTCATTGCAAGCGGTTGGACTAGATGATCCACAGGATCCCTTCCAACTCTACAATTCTGTGATTTCCATGAATAATAACTGATGAGGTCCAAACACTTAGAGGGGCTGCGCCATGTCAAGCATCCATTCAATTACTGCTTCAGGCTTTAAAAAATGGGGAGAGTACCCAGTGATATTATGAATTTGTTATGAACAGGATGAAAGAGCCAAGTTTCACTAATCTTGGAAATGACTTAATCTTGTTAGCTCAGTCAGCAGTCAGATAGAAGACTTTTTAACCTAAGGAGGATGAAGATAGCTCACTTATTTTACATCAACCAACCAAACAAACAAACAAACACTTCATTCTCAAGAGCACAGCAAAATGGTTTTCATGAAGCAACATCTGCTTGTACCCTCTGACTGCATCAGCACAACCTCAGCAATGAACATATATATACAGTATTGAAGGCTAAGTAGAATCATAGAACTGTATGTAGAGTTGGAAGGGAGCACAAGAGACATCTAGTCCCGCAAGGGAATCTTTCGCCCAGCATAGGACTCGAACCCACAACCCTGAGATTAAGAGTCTCATGTTCAATGGAATTGGCTTTCTCAAAAGAGAGGTGTTTCTGAAGTTCCACATGTTTAGGGTTACTCAGAAAGAAATACACTCTGCGTATGCTCAAGCAGGTTCTTTTTGTTCTTACTCAACTCACATGTTCCAGCGCTCATCACCTGTGTACAGTATCAGATGCTGAGCTTCAATTCAAACATGTTTGCTTTCATCTAGAAGTAAACGAAAAATTAAAAAGTAGCAGGCATTCTTTATCTAGCTAATACTGTGAATCAAATTTAAAATTATAGAGCAATGGAAGTTGTAAGAACCACTTGCAGTTCCCAAAAACCTAATAAACATGGCACCTGTAACCATTCCAATCAACATGAACGATTTGATTGCTTCATTTCCTGGCTAATTTTGTTTTATCCATCAGCACTAGGAGAGAGAGAGTTCCTTAATGATGCTAGGAAGGTTTGTACAGATGGCTAATTAGTCTTATTTACAGACTGGCCAAATTACCCCACCAAAGGAATGTGAATCTGATTTGATAATAGCCCGTTTTAAGGACCTTTAAAAAAATAGGTTATTTCTTGTATGGATGTTTCTGAAATCTACCTAGCAGTAAATATGTGGCTTCATTTATATTTTCCTATTCCAAAGCCTCTGGTAACTTTTTTCACATCAGAAATGCCATCCTATGCCATGACAGCAGTAGACAATCTTTCTGGTGCCTCAGATTCTGATTGGCTGATTCTGAACTTCATACAGCTCTCCAAATTGAAGCCCAGCTGGCTGCCGTAGCTCATATGTCTGGTCACACAGGCATGGATTTTCCTTGAGAACAAGTGTTTGTGGATTTGGAAACAACTAGCAGTCTGTGGGAGACATGATACTAGGACATGTGTGGAGAGAGTAAACTGGGGTGTCCCCCATGTAAAAATATTAACCCCCAGATTTCCAGAATTTAGGACTGACAGGTTATAAGGAAAAAAAACAAGGAAATCCACAAAAAGAATAGAGGTAGCAACTTGCTGCAGAAATGCTTCTGCAACTACCGGGTAAGCTAGTTACCCAGCATGCACTTTTGAATGCAATAGGTAATTGGTGCTTTGAACAGGGAATTAATGATGAGGAATAGCCAGCCACGTAAGTGTCTTCAGTGGGGAATTTGAGCAATGGCCCTTTCATGAAGTGCATTCAATAGCCAGCTGGTGCTTTGGGGAACCAAGAGCAAAAACTAAAATCACCTGTCTGCAAAGATTGCCCCAGACATGCAATGCTAATATTTGGGAAGGCACAGTTTGGCACATGTGATATCAGGGAAGCCATTATTATGAACATGGTCCCACATCCTTCAGGTAGCACGCAGGTTTGCCTGCGCAGTTAAATGAGCTTTTGTAAACGGTGGAAGTGTATCTCTGTAAGGAAAAAAAGTAAGGGGTGTGCCAGAACAGAGAATGGTTTTAGAAAGAAGGACTATGGCCTTGGAAGTTGAAGCATAGCATGACAGGGAGACTGTCATGTGTACAGATATATAGCCTAATGGTGACCTATATTACAGAGGCCCAACTCATATCATTCCTCTTTACAGTGGTACCTCGGGTTAAGAACTTAATTCGTTCTGGAGGTCCGTTCTTAACCTGAAACTGTCCTTAACCTGAGGTACCACTTTAGCTAATGGGGCCTCCCACTGCCGCCGCGCTGCCAGAGCACGATTTCTGTCCTCATCCTGAAGTAAAGTTCTTAAACTGAGGTACTACTTCCGGGTTAGCGGAGTCTGTAACCTGAAGCATCTGTAACCCGAGGTACCACTGTACATAGTTTCAAAGTACAGTCGTACCTTGGCTCCCAAACACCTTGGGAGTAGAACGTTTCAGCTCCTGAACAATCGAAAACCGGAAGTGAGTGTTCTGGTTTTCAAACATCCGACGGGGCTTCTGTGGCTTCCGATTGGCTGCAGGAGCCATGCTTTGGAAGTCGAACGTTTCGGAAGTCGAACGGAATTCCAGAATAGATTCTGTTCGACTTCCGAGGTACTACTGTAGACAGGAAAGAAAATAAAACAAATGGATGGAAGAAGTGGTATATATTTCAGTGCACCTGAAAAGAAGTGAAATCGCATCCCACTACACTTTGAGCACTCAATCTGGGGTGAATGGTCTGGAGATGGAAGCTATAGCAAGAGAGAAAGCCAGCCAGCTAGAATTTCAAGTAAAGGGTTTTAGCGGTAGGTACAAAAAGCAAAGGCAGATTATATACAGCAGTTCTGAAATAAAATAAGACTTATGTAAGATAGCTATTCTTATAAAAAAATGCAAAGGATTTGGCAGTTTTAATAATGCCTTAAAAGCATCAGCTTTATATATTCAGCTTTATATTTTAGCTACTTTCGTGTATCACATCATCTGTGTGCCTTGAAGACAATGGGGGGGGACGGACACAGGCAAATGAGTTATTAAAAGTATAGCCACTTTTGTGGTGGATTGTACTTACATTTCAATCTTAAAGGCAGAAAATGAGATATGCTATTTTTTATTTGTTCATTAGGGGTGACATATTAGAAAGGCATAACTAGGATTCCTTATTCATTAAAATAAATTGTCTTCTGGGAAAGCTTTCTCCGGCTGTTAGTGAGACTTGAGCATATTTTGAAAATTATGTGTAATCTGAGATGGCAGTCTTTTGTTTACTTTTGCTTTAGTGAAATCCTTCAAGGCAGACGAGTTGCTTTATTAGATTCATCCAAAGGGAATATGATTTCCATAAACTAATTCCACATGTTAAAATGGAAGTACATTTATGGAAACATAATAAAACTGACATCTATGACCAAACTGACTGTCCTGTCCTAGGAAACTGTCTCCCTGAGATCACAAGCATCGATGTACACTTTACCAGGTGAGTGGGTTGCACAGGTACACTTCTGTTTGTGTGTCAGAAAGGTGGACCACTATGTAGTAATTTCCAGATAAATAGAAGGCATTAACAGGACAAGCGAACAGAAAGCCTAGTAAATGAGAATGGGGCTAAATAACAAAATTGGTTAAAAGCAGCAGCATCTCATCTTCCTCTCTGCCCAGCAGTACAAAGTGCATTGATCACACAAGATGTCACTGCTCTCGCAGTTTAAGTGACCACATGCTCCACTTGGAGTGGTACTTTGAAGCAGGATGACGACACCTGTCATGAGTGTTTTCATTCAGGAAAGTACAGACATACAACATAATGCAACTTTAAAATATCCACATTTTTGTATTGAAGGATTGTCCCAGGGAGAATAATGTACTCATTGTAAAGGTAAAGGTACCCATGACCATTAGGTCCAGTTGCGGACGACTCTGGGGTTGCGGCGCTCATCTCACTTTACTGGCCGAGGGAGCCAGCGTACAGCTTCCGGGTCATGTGGCCAGCATGACTACAGTAAGCCACTTCTGGCGAACCAGAGCAGCGCACAGAAACGTTGTTTACTTTCCCGCACTTTGATGTGCCTACTTGCACTTTGACGTGCTTCCGAACTGCTAGGTTGCCAGGAGCAGGGACCGAACAACGGGAGCTCACCCCGTCACGGGGATTCAAACCACCAACCTTCTGATCGGCAAGCCCTAGGCTCTGTGGTTTAGTCCACAGCGCTACCCACGTCCCATGTACTCTTTTTATATCAGTACAAAGATCATTTATACAAGAGTCTGAAAATGGTGGCAGAGACTAGGAATCGCCATAAAATTCTCTATATTGCTTATTTTGTAGCTGCTTTCTTTGCCAACCAATCCCATTTGCAGTAAGCTAATGCTTACACCATCAAAGGATTCTTCACAAACAAATTTCCCCCAAGTACTTGCTCCTTTCAGTGTATATTTCCAGAACTGGAGGTGTTGTTTTTCTGGCTCTGTGATAAAATTCATCTGATGCAAAGCTCGAGTGAAATAATGATAATCAGGTCCATTTACTCCCATTCTGCTCACAGCAAACAGTTCTCTTTTTAAAGGGAAGTGTTAGATTCCCTTTGGCAGAGGCAGCTGAAATATGCGAACTGCCGACATATTTAGCATTTCTTTCAAGTCTGGGAAGCTGGAAATAAGCTTCTATGAAAATCAAGCTAGACAACTGGTGTAAAACACATTTCCCTCCCAGACAATGCTGCTAATTCTGATGCTATCCGTTTTTTGTTTGTTAGTTAGTTAAAAAGCCAAAAGGCTAAAAATTACATGTACAGAATACAACACTGTGTATATCTTGTGTTTAGAGAGCCAGTGTGGTATAGTGGTTAAGAGCGGTAGACTCGTAATCTGGGGAACCGGGTTTGTGTCTCCACTCCTCCACATGCAGCTGCTGGGTGACCTTGGGCTAGTCACACTTCTCTGAAGTCTCTCAGCCCCACTCACCTCACAGAGTGTTTGTTGTGGGGGAGGAAGGGAAAGGAGAATGTTAGCCGCTTTGAGACTCCTTCGGGTAGTGAAAAGCGGGGTATCAAATCCAAACTCTTCTTCTTCTTCTTCTTTATGGTGTCATTCTGCACTGCACACCACTGTAAAGTGCAATGAAAGTGCGAGCATCTTAGGTTGTTTTTCTTTATCATGCAACTCTGCAGCAGACAACATTGCAATTCTGAGGTAAGAGAGTTCTTCTTTAAAGGTCATTTCTTCTTTGTTTTATTCAAGCTCTTTGATTCTATTATAACTTCATGCATGAATACCATCACTGGCGCACTGATAGATAGTGCAAATTAAAGGAGAGAGCTGCTTCTCTATTAACTTCCATGGGGTGAAAAACACTGGCTTCCCAGAACTAGCTGGAGGTGGGGAAATCTGCCCCGCCCCATAAGTATGTGGTTATCCCAAGGGTCCTTGGCCAATTTCCAGTGCATGTACCACTGCATGTTTGCCCCAGAGAGCAAGGGTCATTGGCTTAAGTGGGGCTTTTGAGCAAAGTGTGCACTGGGGCACAACTTCCAAGTTAGTGTCTTTCTGTTTGCACCTTGTTGGAAGTAATGAAGAGGCAAGCAAGATATTGTCAGAAGTTCCTGTCTCTGACTTGTCAGATTTAGGCTGTGGACCCAGTTTCCTGGGAGTAAGCCTCATTGAACTTGGTGGGAATGACTTTTGACTAGACATTTATAGGATTGTGATGTTAAACACCCAGTTTAAGAGTCATTTGTGATTACTGATGGGAGGGGTGAACAGACACATCTCCTTACCAAGGGCACAAGGGGGCCTAGGTACACTCCTGGCTTTGGCACATGGGATTTGTAGTCCAGCTACATCTAGAAAGAGCCATGCTCAGTACTCCTCTTGCAGACAGTACTGCTCTAAATGGACCAAGGGCATAAGGCAGTCTCCTCTGTTCCTAAAAGCAATACTTGGAATAAGATACAGAGGTGTTAGCAATTCCCTTTTCATGACAAATTGCAAACATGCTTAAGATGGCACACTTTGCAATTAGCTAATGTGATATAACTTGTAGGCAATTGTGGCAAGGTGTAACAAACAGTCAAGACAAACTGCTTGAGTAGCTAATATAAAATTAATTCATAATTATTTATATCCCACCTTGCCCCCTAAAAAAGCTAAAAACATATTCTTTTTAAAAAGGAGTCATTTAAAAAATCATAGAATCATAGAGTTGGAAGAGACCACAAGGGCCATCCTGTCCAACCCCCTGCCAAGCAAGAAACACCATCAAAGCATTCCTGACAGATGGCTGTCAAGCCTCCGCTTAAAGACCTCCAAAGAAGGAGACTCCACCACACTCCTCGGTAGCAAATTCCACTGCCGAACAGCTCTCACTGTCAGGAAGTGAGAAAACACAATTAATTAAACATGCACAGGATTTCACCATAAAACATTATTTTAGACATTTCTCTCTTTTTTTAGACAAAGAATCTAATCGTCTGTTAAAGGTGCTGGAAATTGTAGCTCTGGGAGGCGTAAACTATAGTTCCCAGAATTCTTTTGGAAAACTCTGTGCTTCAGATGTTTGGTATGGATGTGACCTCAGCATAGGAACAGAAATGTGTCAGGTGGTAGGAATCTCAGCAGCGGGGTGTTCAAATGCACAAGACAACAGGACTCCTGCACCTTTCACAGTTGTGTAGCAGAGGGAATTTCAGCAGACTTTTGCAGGATTGCTCAATTAAGAAATACTTTGTTTCCCAACACTGAATATGTAGCTCAACAAAAATAGAATTGATAGCTGTGTTTACAACAGTGTATATTTTGTTGGCAGAAAGGGGTGTACTGGAGGTATTATTTAGGAACTGAAAGTTTGGAAGTCGGTGACAAAAAATCAAGCCTGCAATTTCAAACTGCCCCTATGGATCACAGATCATCCAGTAGCCAACATGGTGTTGTTTCGTGGAATGGTACACCTTTATCAGCAGCCTAAACACGGGATATGTAGCAGGGGGTGTTTTACTCACTTCTTGTCTCCATGCTAATGAAAACATTTGCTGCTTTCTACTATTAAAAGAAAAGGAAGCAGCATTTATTGGGACTCGTATAATGCTTCTACTAAAGTGTTTCTCTCATTATCGGTTGCGGCCCTTGTGGTTTCCCCACTTAAAACAGTGGCTCAGAGCATCAAAAATATACGGAAAACATGCATAATTATATGAAAGCAAATGATGCAGAAGCATACCAGATTATTAATCAATCAACCATAAAAATAATATTAATAATCTACAGTAATGATTGGGTGGTGAATGCATATGGTGATTCATGCGTTGTATGACAGTTCTCTCTGCAAGCTGCTCCTGTTGGCAGAGAGACATCTCTTCAGCAGGGAAGATGCAAGAATTGCCTCGCATCCCTTCCTTCTAGTTACAGGTAGGTAGCTGTGTTGGTCTGCGATAGTCAAAACAAAATTTAAGAAATTCCTTCCAGTAGCACTGGAAATTCCTACTGGAAGGAATTTTTTTATTTTATTTTGTTTTGACTATGGCAGACCAACACGGCTACCTACCTGTAACTGGAACTTCCAGTAGCACCTTAGAGACCAACTAAGTTTGTTATTGGTATGAGTTTTTGTGTGCATGCACACTTCTTCAGATCCCTTCCTTCTGACTGCTTAGCAACAGTGATTAAGTGACTAAGCATCTTTAGCGACAGCAACTCCTCCTTATCTGCATAATAAATCTTAGAATGTTGCCTCAACATTTTGCTTTCTAATTTTCTTGCAAGATATCAGCTTGATGTGCTTTTTAAAAATGAAAGTTAGGAGTCCAGGCCTTCCGCTAGGGTCAGGGCTGCAAGAAGGAAATACAGTGGTACCTCTGGTTACGAACTTAATTCGTTCCGGAGTTCCGTTCTTAACCTGAAACCGTTCTTAACCTGAGGTACCACTTTAGCTAATGGGGCCTCTCGCTGCTGCTGCGCCGCCACCAAATGATTTCCGTTCTCATCCTGGGGCAAAGTTCTCAACCTGAAGTACTACTTCAGGGTTAGCAGAGTTTGTAACTCGAAGTGTTTGTAACCCAAAGCGTTTGTAACCCGAGGTACCACTGTAGTTACAGGTAAGCACCCACCTACACATAGAATATCAACATGGTGTGACTAGCAAACAGATGCAGTGCTAACCCTTGGCTCATCAGGAGCTGCATGCCTGCTGGACCAATGTTTTTTTGTCATGCTAATATGTGCCAACAAGGCTCTGGTTTGTTTTTTTTAAAGCCAAGAACAGAAGCAAGTGAGTTTTCCATACATCAAAACACTTAGAAAGCTGTTTCCAGGTTTAATTATGGAGCTCAAATGGAATTCTTGTTTCCTGCTGACATTTTTCAAGTGAAATCTGTCAGATGCTATACTAGGCTCAGCAGCATATATTGTAATTAGGGTTGCCACCTTCTTCTCTTCCTTAAAAGAGATTGCCTGCCTTTAGCAGCTTCATGGCAACAAGCAGAAAATAAACGGGGAAGGTTTTTCCATCGCTGCATCTCCATACAGGGAAAGGCTTCAACTGCTGAAATTCTGTTTTGCCTCTCCCCCCCCCCCTTCCTTGCAGCTATTCAAGACACAGGAATCTTGCAGTCCCGGAGAGAGACTGAAAGCACCCTCTTGTTGGCTGACAAGATTATGACACCACCACTCAACTCTTGCAGCTGCTAATGAAAATATCTACACCTACTTAGCCCCATTGTCACTCAGACCCCATCTGTGCCATGCATTTAAAGCATTAATCTGTGCCATAAGTTTTGAACAGGATTATACCACTTTAACAGAGTTGTTAGCAGACTCCCATTTCCCCCAATCAAGGAACTCTGGGAATTGTAGCCCCATGAGGGTAATGGAATTCTAACAACTCTCAGCATCTTTAACAAACTACGACTCCCAGGATTCTTTAGGGGAATCCATGACTGCTATAATAGTGCTTTAAATATGCAGTGCAGATGTGGCTTCGGTCTAAATAGCCTGGAGATTGATCGGCATTGGAGTAATGGAGTAACTGAGCAGTGGTGTCATAAAAATGTCAGCAAATGAAGGGTGTTTTCAGTCTAATGCCTGCAGCAGCAATTCTTGTTTCTCACCCCTTTGAGGATGTTGTTGATGCAGTTATAATAGGAGAAATCTCTGCCGGCCTTTGATCTGGCGTGACTTCCGGCGGCGACGCCATCGCTGGGTGGTCGAAGGCTGCTTCGGGTCTGAAGCGCCTTGTCCATCCCGGGGGTTAGGAGCCGCGCTACCGCAGCGCGCGGCTCCGGTTGGGGTGCGGGAAGAGCGTCCCGCACCCTGGGCTCCCCGGCTGCGCCCGCGGAGGCTCCGAACCCTTCCCCTGCCCCCCTGTAAAGGGGGAGTGGGGGTGAAGGGACAACGGAGCCGGGCTTACGGGGATATGCCCCAACCGGGATGCAAATGCGGCGGCAAAGCCCGCGGTGAGCGTCTAAGTTCTACCTGTGAAGAATGGAGCTAAAGGAACCCGGTGGTCGTGAGTAAATAATCTTGGCAGAAATCGTGTTTTTGGAACGATCCGGGGGGAAGGAGAAAGGCAGCCTGCCTCCCTCCCTTCGAGCCTAAGAATTTAACCAATTTGAGGGATTGCTGCCACAGAACTGGTCATAAAGTATCTAAAATCGATACATGAGACTGGCAAACTTTTTTCTTGGGAAGCTAACTAGCGGAAAATATCTCTATTTAAAGTTGCGGTGTTTGCGCTCCAGTTTAGGAAAATGGCGACGAACAAAGAGACAGGAGAAGAAATATGATACCCACTTCCTCCTCCTCTGCCAGTATGCTGGGTTTTGTCCTTGAACTGGTATTGAACTCTGGACTAACAGATGAACAAAGGCTCACTGCCTTGAAGGTGGAACTACTTTACAGAAAAGTCAAAGTCTTGTGTGGGGGTCTGAAATGGAACCAACTGCCCACAGAGGAGGCTTACAAAACTTTTGACACTTTGGAAGAAAATCTTGTCAAAGAGCTGAGAGGATGGATGCAAAGATGGGAAGAAATGAATGAGCTACTTCGGAGAAGAAATTCGCTTGTTGGGGGTGGCAGCCCCAAGGCGATGTTAAGATTTGCTATATCCAGTCCCCGAGGTGTGAGCTCGGGGGCCAGGGACAGAGAATTAAGGTATTTACAAGAAGAAAAGGAATGCTACAAAGAACCGGAGAAGCTGAGAGAGGGAGAGTTGGATACCTCGGAGCTCGTGGCAAGGAGAGCTTTGGACTGTGCCTGGATCTGTGGACGTTGGGAGAGGGAAGTTGCATGGAAGTTCAGTGCTGATGCCATCAGGAGAAGAAGAATGGACAGAGGGGGTGTGGGGTGAAGTATTAAGTAAAATCTAAAGCAATCTGTTATGGTATTTTGAAATCGGAGGGTGAACACTGTCAACAATAGTTTGTTTTATTATTTGTTTGAACATGAAAAGAGATATTTCAAGTTTTTATGTTATTAGCAGCAGTTCAAAGGATAGAAGAGATAGATTTGATGAGGATGATTTGTGAGGATTTATGAGGATGTAGTATAAATAAAGTCAATTTAAGTGGTTTAAGTTTATAGATTAAGACGATTAAAATTAAGATGAAGATTAAGATGAATGTTTTACTTTATATATATAATTAAGTTTAATTTTTTAAATGAAGAGGTTAAAAAGTAGAATATGGATATAAACTCGAAGGTGAAAAGGCAGGGGAAGTCAACTGTCAAGATTGGAAAAAGAAATTTTTTTTTTTTTGAGATGTCTAATTAAGAAGAAAAATCATGGCAATTTTTGTATTAGATGTGTAATTGTATTTGTATTGTATGTGTATAAATGTAGGTGTGGTTAAGGTTGTATGTTGTTATAAGTAAAAATGTCAATAAATTCTTATAAAAAAAAAAGAAATCTCTGCCGGCCTTTAGTCTATGAACACTCAAGCCAACAATAAACCAGTTAGTCTTTTTTAAATGCCACAAGGCTTCCCCGGCCGGGCACTTTCCTGATGTTGTTGGACTGCAGCTTCCCTAGTTCCTGACCATTGGCCTTGTTGTCTCAGCCTGATGGGAGTTATAGTCTAAAAGTCACCAAGTTGGAAAAGGGCAGATTAACATAACTACCTCTTGGGAATTAACCTTAACTGTAGTGTAAGGCTGTTGAAGATAGAACAGAAATCCTGTATTAAATATTAACTGCCCTGTATCCTTCTAAAGCACATTTGAAGCACTTTCCCCCCTCATAGAATTCTGGGTACTGTAGTTTACCCCTCACAGAGTTACAGCAACTTGGGTTTTTTTCACCTGGAACTCACCAAAACTCACCTCCAGCCCTCTCAGGTGGGTACCATGGTCAATTGCCATTATAAGAGAAAAGGAGAGGCGTTCATTGTGAGTTCTGGCACCCCTTTTCCTAGAAAAATAACACTGCCAGCAACCCTGAACAAACCACAGTACCCACAATTCTCAAAGGGAAAGAATGTGCCTTAAAAATATAGTGTGTACACAGCCTAAAATAAGAGGCTGGTGGTCCCATCTACCTGTGGAAGAATCTACAGTTTTCTTGAACCCCCTCTTATAAAAGGCTCCTTCCAACCCCTCTGAATGTGGGTAGCTATCAAAGGGAATTCATACTTTTGAAGACACTGTAGAATTCTGGGGTGGAGTGGGGGGAGAAGTAATCTTGGTTTTCATTTCCAAAATGTGGATAAGAAAAAGGAAAGGGAAGGGATTTTGAAGAGCTCTTCCTGGAGATTAAAAGTGTTTTACAGTAAATAACAAATTAGACCACAATTTAATAACTGTTTTACTGTTGACAGTTTATTCCAGGCTCCCAATCTGGATTTAAAAACGCCTTTTGGTTGTTTAGGGCCAAACTACGTGTTTGTCCCAAAAAAGTAACAGTAGTACAATTTTTGTTGGAAAGGCCACTTTTGGTGGAAGCTGATGGTGGAGGGAACCTGATTTTCACCCTTTCCCCACCAACTATTTTCCCATTTTAATTCCTCCCCATTCCCCTGTGGCTTTCTCTCTCTCTCTCTCTCTCTCTCTCTCTCTTTAATACACACTTTTTATATGTCATGGTGAAAAGCTATTGAGAGGTGACTTGGGAAACGATAGGTACAGAAAGGGTTAAGCACTTCTCTGCTTCCGATTGTCCCCTACTGGAAAAAGAAGCTTTTTCTCCCTCCAGAACAGGCCATCAGGTTATTATTACACACATTTATGTGTAGCATGTCATTTGAGCTTTAGGCTCTAGAGAATAAATTGCTAGTTTGAAATCGCTCGAAAGTATTTTTACATCAGAATCAAGATTATGCTATCTACTTTTCTGAGAAGAAAAACCACACATTTTAAAAATAAGCGTTGCCGACAAATTGTCCTCTGCTTTTCTGGGAATAGTCAAATATGTTCATAAAGTAACTTTTCCCCAGCTGCAACCCCTTATCAATTTTTGGTGCCATGGAGGGAATTGTTCAGGGAAAGAACTCCTGGATCCAGGGCTCAGTTGGCTTAGCTGTTCTGAAATGACATAAAACTAGATGCAGACGAAGAGCTTGTCCACACTTCCACTTGTCTGGCGCCCCACTCCTTTCCCAGGGAAAACCTGCTCTTTAGCTTTAAATTAGAACAAACAGCATGATAAACCAATTGCTGTTTGTTCTGAATGAGTGCTAAAGAGCAGTTTCAGGGGCAGGGGCAGGAAGCAGCTGGAAAAGAAGTGTAGATAAACTGTAAGTCAACTGAACTATGGCTTTATCCACACTTGCCTTTCCTCTGCTCTTTCCAGAGCAGGTTTTTGCAGGCAAAGCTCCAGGGCAAAACAGACAAGCAAACACATTCAGACATGGAGCTTTTAAGTGTAGACCTGTGCCAGGATAGAGCTGGACAAAAGATACGGTAAGCCCTAAGTTTCCAAGTCATGACTACCTTTTCCCAGGGCAGTTGTCTACCAGCTCCATCTCGTACTCCAGCTGAGACCCTACCTGTCTGTGCCCCGTTTCGCCAGAGTGGTACATGCTCCTGCATGGACTACTGCAATACGCTCTGCGTGGGACTACCTTTGAAGGTGACTCAAAAACTACAACTAATCCAGAATGCAGCTTCCAAATTGGTGACTGGGAACAGCCGCCGGGACCATATAAGACAGGTCCAGAAAGATTACATTGGCACCCAGTACGTTTCCAAGCACAATTCAAAGTGTTGGTGCTGACCTTTAAAGCCCTAAATGACTTTGGCACTGTATACTTGAAGGAGTGTCTCCACTCCCATTGTTCAGCCTGGATACTGAGGTCCAGCTCTGAAGGCCTTCCGGTGGTTCTCTCACTCCGAAAAGTGAGGTCTCGGGGGAACCAGGCAGAGGGGCCTTCTCGGTAGTGGCACCCACCCTGTTGAACTCCCTCCAATCAGATGTCAAGGAAATAAGCAACTACAGTGGTACTTCGGGTTAAGAACTTAATTTGTTCTGGAGGTCTGTTCTTAACCAGAAACTGTTCTTAACCTGAGGTACCACTTTAGCTAATGGGGCCTCCCACTGCCACTGCACCGCTGCCGTGCGATTTCTGTTCTCATCCGCAAAGTTCTTAACCGAAGTTACTCTGGGTTATCGGAGTCTGTAACCTGAAGTGTCTGTAACCTGAGGTAGCACTGTATCTGACATCTGAAGGCAGCCCTGTATAGGGAAGCTCTTACTGTTTGATGTTTTGCTATGATTTGTTGAAAGCCTCCCAGAGTGGCTGGGACAACCCAGTCAGATGGTGTCATGAACTGGCAGGACGACACGGGGAAGAGGATCCCAGTGAGGGGTGTAGCCAGAATTGGGACACACTGGGGCAAGCTGGGAAATACAATATGACAGAGGATAGGTAGGGGAGGGAGGGGGGGTCAGAGCAGCAGGACCCATTACCAGAACCATAGGGGCCCCTGTCTCCCCAAATACGATGGGCTCTGAAGCGTAGGAAGCTTGCTAGCTCTGGGAGGAGGGGTGTGATTACTCAGCTGGAGTTGGCTTGGAACAGGTGAGGGTCACATGCCTCATCAGGCCCAGATGCTGCAATCAGCATGCAAAGTACAAAAGGGAAGCAGAGCTGAGGGGCTGTGTTTGGTCAACTGTCCCCGTTGATGGACCTTGGATTGGATTTCTATAGGACTGTGCTTTGGGTTCGACTGGACTGAAACCTGACTGCTCGACTTCAGACTTAGCTTACTTGGATTGACCCAGGATTGTGTTTCCCGACCTTTGGACTTTGCTTGCGTTGACTGACCCCGGTCTTTGCACTTTGGACTTGACATACTGACCTGCTGCCAGGTAGGCCACGGCAGATGGGTGGTATATAAATAATGTTGCTGTTGGTTGTTATCAACTTCAATGGGACCCAAGTTCAGCTGACTTATCTGTCTGCATCCAACGCCTAATTTGCAATCTATTTCAAGAGCACTGCAATCATTGATTTCTGGCTGCAGAAAGGTAGGCAACACTTTCTGCTACTTATGAATGTGATGATTCTATGGAAGAGTGAATATTTATTTGCAGGAGGTCTCTTGCCGCAGAGGTTTTCCTTCACCCTTTGTCTCCGGGGAAGCTTAGTAGTAAATTGCATGTAGAGGACTGCAAGCTCACTCCCTGAAGTCCATGAACAAGGGACAATTCATATGCCAGAAAATGACTTCTCATTTTGACTTGAGCGCCATGGAAATGTCTTGATAGGGCTGGCCAGAGGGAAAGGAAGAATGGAACAGGAGGGGTTTGGGAGGCAATTATCTAGATACTGGGGAAATTTCAAGCAGGTTGTCAGAGGAGAGGACTGTCCCAGGGACATCAGAAACTCTAACCACTATGGTAGAGCCTCATGACTTGCCACTACTTCCTGTCAGTGAAGTGCTCCCCTCCTTCGGTGCAGCTTCTGAGGCTAGAACAGACAGTGATGCAGCCATGTCAACTCTGCCCCCATTGCTAAGGATGTGGTGTTAGCTGTTCCAGAACAAGCAGACGCAGCAAACTGGGCCTGTATATTCTTGCCTAGTCCGGTTGCTAAGGAAAACAACTGTGTGAATGACTGTGTCAGCTCCATTCTTCAAACAGTTGTACACGCAGTGCTATTTTTCTTGAAAAAGAAGCACCGGAGCTCACCATGAACTCCTCCCTTGTTCTGTTATAATGGCAGTGACGCCCACCTGAGGGGTGCCAGAACTCAGTTCCGGCAAGTTCCAGTGGGGGGGAAAGCCCTGGTTGTACACAAGTTTTTTCTCCCTTCAGACCTAATGTCATGAATAATGCTAGCCTGACCATACCTTTTGTGAGGCAAATTGCTTGGTAATGAATGGCCTAGGGTGTTAAGAGAAAGCATCTGAATAAGATGGTGGTGTTGATTATTAGAGTGGACTGCTGGCTAATTGCTCTGGCATATTCTGAATGGAGAGAGCCCTGGCTTTGGGAAAGGTGAAGGGAAGGGGCAGAGGTCTGTGTTTGGAGCATGAAATTAGCTTTTAGTCAGAGAAAAACTGAGGGAGACAGCTAGCTGACAGCTGGACAACGGCCAGTGTCTCTCATGTGGGTAGCCAATCTCTCCCCCCCACCCCACCCCACCCCGAAGCGCGGAAGCCGTTTGCTTCCACATATGAGCTACTTGCAAAAATAAATACGTTTTGAAATACTCCAATGATTCCTTCTTCAGAAGGAAGCTAAATCTGGGTGAGAGCGTGTAGCATTGTTATGAATTCATGGAGGTGGGACACAGTCAAGCTCCTCACACTCCCATGCATCCATACAACATTTGTGAATAGGACTCTTGAGAGCTTCTGTCATGGGGTAATCATCAGCCCAAATAATACGACACCACCCACTAACCAAAGGGCATGATCACTGTATATCACTCTGAGCCCCTTTACAAGAATAGTAGAAAAACATGCCTATATAGATAGGTGTAGACCCATAGAATTATAGAGTTGGAAGGGACCCTGAGGGTCATTTAGTCCAACCCCCTGTGATGCAGGAATATCAACTAAATCATGCAGGATGGCAAACAAATTAATGAATCCATAGCTCTTCTTCTAATGATGTTTACCATTAAAACAACCACATAGAACAGTAGGCACTGGGCGAGGGGGGTTGTCGTTTAAGACCCAGGCCTGAGACCTTGGGGAGCACCGCTGGCTAGAGTAGAGACCAGGCATTTCCAACAGGCAGATCACTGGTAGATCATTGGGTAGATCAAGGGGGTAGATCACTGCCAGTTTTTAACTGTGAGTAGATCACAGTCTCTTGGGAGTTGGCCACCCCTGGAGTAGACCATAAGGGTGGGGCCATTCCCAGTTTCAGTTCTTGGCATCTTCAATTTGATCAGATATCTTGAGAAGGAACTCTGTCTGGGACACCCCTGGAGCAAACCTGAGTTCATTGAGCCTCTGGTGAGCTTTTAAAGTTGCCATTGACAGACCCCAACCCAAATTCTTGTGAATGTAACTGAAATTAAAGCCAGGAAATATCAATTTGTAATTATTAGTTATTGATCATCAGTCAACATTACTAGGAATAACGAAGTGTAAAAATACTCATATATTGTGGAATCATAGAATCATAGAATCATAGAGTTGGAAGAGACCACAAGGGCCATCCAGTCCAACCCCCTGCCAAGCACCTTGTTAAATACAGAGGTTTCTTGCTGGAAATGGGCGGGAAGGGGTGTGTTGAATCTGTGCATTTCTGAGGCTCATATTTTGTAAAATAAAAAATAAAAAATTGCACAATACCTAGTAAACTTGTTTTCCCCCTGTAGGCCCCTTTCAACCCCATGGTGTTTAATTCACCCCACACACAGTCCCATCGACCCCAGGAGGTCAATATCAACCACTTAGCGAAACTGTGTTCTGGAGAGTTTGATTTTAAGGTTTCTAATTTAGGCTTCATTAAAAGTAGTTGCAACCCACTGCAGATGTGTCTGTGGTCCCGGTCCTGGAAGGATAGGTGATTGAGTGATGGGAGAATATACATGTGAGAAAAGAAATAAAAGGTTTGAACTAGGCACAGTAGCAGACTCATTTTCAACGATACAAAAAAATAAAAATATTTTGCTAACCGTGTTGAGTTCAGTTGATATAAATGGAACATCTTGTTTATCAATTAACGTGCCGCGGTTTCAAAAAGTTGTTATGATGGCATCTGGCTGGCTGTGACTGTATCAGCGTGACAGTCTAGTTGAGAGTTTTTCTTCTCATGCATTTCTCATGAGGACAGAATGGAGTCAGTGCTATCTCAGAAGTATGTGTTCATCTCCACCCTATGAATTATTTGTGTCGCTGCCTGCAATTTATTTTGCTTTCAATTTCTTTTTCTCTACGTGCTGAAGAGCACCATCCATATGGATTTGAGGAGCCAAGTGTTTGTTCGGATGAAGGCTATTTAACACCAAAAATGTTTTCCTTGAGTTTTGACTCATCCATACAGCTTTTATGAATCCATAAGGGGGGGGGGGGGGACAAAAACAGTCAGTACATCTCCCATATGAACAAAGCTTGTGGGCTCTGCTGATAAACATGTCTATCACAGGAGACATCTTTGCGGTTTGCGGCAACCACAGAACAAATACTGCAGGAGGTCTCCCCCAAGCTGGTGCCCGTCAGCCACATACATTGGGCACCATCTTGGGGAAGGCTGTACTAGAGAATAGGGATCTTCCATGTGTCCTTCTTAGTGTTCATTCATGATCATGATGGTGGTGGGGAGACATGATTGGTTGCCTTCAGTGGACTGCAGTGAGTTGTGTTTGTGTGAGGGGTGTTGTTGTTGGGTCAACCATATTGATTCATATGCTATCAGAGGGTTTCCCTTGTTGTCTTGTTGGGCTGTGCATGTTCTGTTGCACTGTAGCCTCTCAGCACAGCAGTCCTGTGGGGAAGCATCTTGGAACACCCAATAGAACAACAGAAAAAAACTGTGTGGCCGTTCCCGTACAAATCCACCAGGAATGCACTATTATTGCACCATTAAAATGTTGCGGAATATACCTGCAAAAGGAGCGCCAGTCTGGAGGGACTCCTTGTCTTCCCCTTCACTGGCTAGACCAGGCTTCCTCAAACTCGGCCCTCCAGATGTTTTTGGCCTACAACTCCCATGATCCCTAGCTTAGCAGGACCAGTGGTCAGGGATGATGGGAATTGTAGTCTCAAAACATCTGGAGGGCCGAGTTTGTGGAAGCCTGAGCTAGAGAGAAGTAATTAGGAAAATTGTCCAGAGGTCCTCTATATCAGAGGGACATCTAATGCTAGAGCCTCAAGAAGCGGGTGGGTGGATAATCTTTTTATGTCCTATCACTACTAAATGTTGTTTCCACTATCCCAAATCTGCAACATTTATGGCCAAGATTTTATGCCAAGGTGGGGACCTCTCTCTCTTTTTCCTGCTGAAGGCCGCATTTTGTGGGAGGGTGTTGTTTTGGGCACCACATGCCAGCTGTGGGTGTGAGCAGAGGCAAAAGTAGGTGATATGTGTAACATATCTGCCTGTGTCTGTCCCGCACCCGTGTGTGTGTGTGTCCATCATTTTGTAAGGATCAGCTTCATACTTTTAAAGGAAATGACTTAGAACTAGGCAGAAGACAAGCAGGCACAAATTGAAATAAGTAGATGCTAAACTCTGGCAGCAGAAAAGGGCATTGAGAGAAGTAAATAATGATTAATAGACCTGATTTGTGACCTGCAGAGATCATAGGAATAAAACAGCATTATGTAGCTCTGCCGCAGGTCTCAGGAACACAAATGTCAAACATGAGCATTGAGGTGCGGAGTGGTCTGCCAGCTGGGAGGAGTGAAAGAAAGCTATTAAAACATTGTAAATTAGCCTTGGTGCCTAGTGTTGGAACAAAATCAAGCAAGGCTTGCTGTGTTCCTAAACAGAACAGGGTTGTCTGAGATGGGCCATAAGGTAAGTGTCAAGCATTCTCTCTCTCTCTCTCTCTCTCTCTCTCTCTCTCTCTCTCTCTCTCTTTCTCTCTTGTGTATGGGCGTATTGAAAGACAAGCCACCTGAGCACAAATACCCACCTGGTGCTTCTGAAATGAGGGGCAGATGTTTCACCTGCAGCTTCTCTGACGTGCAGAGCTGCCCACATTCAGGATAAAAATAAGTGAAATTCTGGGTGTATCCATCATAGTGAAGGCGAAGCAAACATAATAATATTTTATTTAAAAAATAAAACTTTAGGATGTTCTGGGCCTTTGGATATGGAGCTGCGTTCAAGCAGCATTTCCCATCATGTGCTGTTTATGCTGAGAGATGAAAACAACACGTCTTCTCTCACCACCAGCTAAACATTATGGCTGATGACTTGTTTCTGAGCGCTTGGCAGATTGTTGCAGAAGCCTTTGTTGTACATGCCTTCGCAAGGAACATAGAAAGTTGCCTTATACCAAGTCAGACCATTGGTCTATCTAGTTCAACATTAGTCTACACTGATCGGCAGTGCCACTCCAGGGTTTCAGGCGGGAGATGTTCCCATTCCTAGATGGATTCCAATGGTGGAACATGGGACCTTCTGCATGCAAACCAATAAGATAGGCCTACAGTTCTTCCCTCAAACATGTCACCAATGTAGTGTGGGAAATTCTGCTCCAGGTGGGAGATCCCACCTTTGACTTTTGTTCTCCTTCATATTGCATTTGCTGTTACACAGTAGATCTCCTGTTCTGCCCCTGCATCCCTCGCTGGAAATTGGTTCATGCTGCAACAGCTGAGGCTTAAGTTCAAGTTGCCTCCTGAGCTCTCTGGACTTCGCCATACTGTATAGCTGAGCTAGTGGCTCTGGGATAAAACCCAAGTGGAAAAGTGAGCTTGATGTTCAAAAGGCTTCACACGAAAATAAGCCACCTTCATAAAGAAGGCAGCACGAAAGGTCCCAAGATGAAAGAGCTGGACAGCTCCTCATAAAAAAAGATCATAAACTCATTGTTAAAAAAAAAAATAGCACCTGCTCGGTTATCCTCATGAGATCAAGCTATCAAAACCATAACTCCTTTTGAAAAGCCAAGTTAAATAGGCTGTTGTTGTTTAAACACTTTATGGCCTTAAGGCATCATAATTATTTAGTGCTTTCAGGCTTTGGAAAACGAGTATAGATGGCCTCAGCAGGGAGAAAACATGGTTTTATCTCATTTCCAAAAGAGAAGCAGTAAATGTCAATAGTACACTTCCTTCTCTGCCCTCCTGAATACTATCAGTGGGCATGTACACACCATATATTTAAAGCAGACACACACTAATCCTAGGAGTCGAAGTTTGTTTAAGTGTGCTGGGAATTGTAGCTTTGTGTTGGGGGGTAACCTACAGTTTCCAGGATTTGGGGGGCAGGGAATGTATGGTGTGGTGGTGGCACAGGGCAAAATACTTCGTGCTCTTCGTGCTCCCCTGCTCTGCAGGTGGCAGCAGCAGTGGGATCTTGGGAATGGGGCAAGCTGTGATGAGAGAGGGAGTTTGGGGGACACATATTCCAGGAGCTTCAGAATATGTGTCCACAGCCTAGTCCATGCTTCTTCTCACTCTCACCTCAGTCAACTTGGGGGGGCGAGGAGAGAGGGGGGGAAGGCTTACTGCTTTTGCAGTGCTTGGAGGAGATTTAAAGACCTGGAAGCGGACTGCTTTCTTCCTGGATGCCTGCCACTGTCCTTAGCGCACGCTGCCTTTTTTGGTCATTAGCTGAACATAATTTGCAGGACTGTCTTGATCTGTATTTCTTTTGCTGAAGGGGTATAGAAGGAAGCAGGAATACCGGTAAATGGCATGCTGAGAGGGATTAATTTGCTCTTGAGGGTAAACACTCCATCTCCACAGCTGCAGGTGTGTGTGTGTGTGTGTGTGTGTGTTCCCCACCCTAGGAAAGCATTTCTATTCCCTGTACAAATGGCTAATTGGCACAACGCTCGAATCTGAAAGGCCATTTGCCAGTTAGTTTACATTTGCCCCTCAAAAGAGTCGGCTAGGAACTGTGTTTCATTCTGATTTATTATACTTAACGGAAAACAGTAGAAACAAAAAGCTCTGTTGGCAAGGGGTGTTGGTGCTTTGTGCCTGCGCAAATGTGCTTGTGGTATTTGACTGGAGAGAGTAGCCGTTCCAATACCCTTTGTGGTAGCTTCCCTGTGGAACGCAGCAGTGCCACGATGAGACCATAGATAGCTACACAGCCCTTACGTGTACTCTCATGTGTAGCTGCAGTATACTGACCCAAACCTTCGGTACATCTCGTGTAGCACTATGTATTGCAACTGGCAGCAGTTCTCCAGGGCCTCAAGCAGATACCCCCCCCCCCAAACTCTGTTACCCAAGACTGTTTTAAATTGGAGAAGCCAGAGATTAAAATTTGGGACTTCATGTATTCTAAGGTACATGTTCTGCTACTGAGCTGCAGCACCACCTGCAGGCGCTGCTATGGGAAGTTTCTGCTTGACACGAACGACCCACATGGTTTCCCCACGTTTGCATTTCCACCATGATCTGGTAGTCATGCGACCAGAGCCGTTTTCCCCCATTGGTCTTAGTGGTTTGTTGCGCCAGGGCGCCGGCCTCTCAGGGGTGCCCCAGCAAGTGGGGGAGCTGCGCAGCTTTGCCGGCAGCTTCTCCTTTCCCTGCACGCCCGCCAGCTGCGCCCCACCAACTATATGGCTGACGGGTGTGCAGCTTCCTTCCCAAGACTCTGCCTCTGCTAAAGATGGGGTTGTTGTTGTCCTCCTCCTGCTTCCTGGCGAAAGGCGGCACGCAGCCTTCCCTGGCTGCCTTCTCAGGCACCACAATGCTGGAGAGCATATCCGCCAGCACGTTTTCCTGCTTGATCGCCGCCACCACACCGGGGATGGGTCGGTGGGGGAGACAGAGGACATTTTCCACCTCCACCTCCCTTGTTTTGGAGTTGCCAGGGGGGCGCCGGAGGGATCTTCGCACCATGGCGCTGGATATGCTTAAGACGGTGGCAACAGACCGTTGGGCCTATGTGATGTGATAACAAACCGTTCAACTAGGTCTGTGTGACCAGTATCTAGATTTTGTGGGTGAAGGGCTAGGATGTTGCACATTCCCCATGCTTTGTAGTGGGGAGTGGGCTGCTGCCAGTCTGCCTGCCAACTAGGCCCTCTGCTATCTATGCATCTCCAGCATGCAGGAGAAGCATCTCTGTGCATGTGACTGCATATGTATGTAGAACAACTCCATATTGGTTTGGGTGGGTAGATACTGGACCAATCTGAACCTCCAACCTGGAATGGAGTGATTCTGCACAGAGCTCCTTCTCAAATACAGCAAAAGCAAGCATGGTTGTTAGGCTCTCCTTACATGGTCATGCATCCCCCTTGAAGGGAGGGTTACCTAGACAATGCCCAGAGATTTTGCCAGGGATTAGGATCCTGCCATGCAGAGGTAAGACACAAGAACATGGAATGAGCTCCAGCTAATATGCTTTGCATGCAAGGATGAATCAGAGCAATATGAACTAGAGAGCACTGAATGCTACAGCTGGATAGCTTAGTTGGCTAGAGTGTGGTGCTGATAACACCAAGGTTGCAGGTTCAATCCCTGTAAGGGTCAGCTGTTTATTCCTGTGTTGCAGGGGGTTGGACTAGATGATCCTCTGGGTCTCTTCCAACTCTATGATGATTCTGTGAAATGACATAGAAGCTTATGGGCTGAAACCTTGTGGATCAATACTGGATTCCCTCACAATGTGTCAAAATTAAATAATGGTATGCCCTTATCACCTAGCCCCTTATTCTCAGTAAGAAAACATAATGGCTCATGTATGCTCATTGCACTGAACTTCTGAAAAGTGGTTTAAAGTCAACATTCATTTTGTCCAAACTGTTACTTTCCTTTTTTTCCGTATATAAGGGATCGAGCTGTTTCTAAGATGTTATCAGATAGTAGAGCACGTCGCTGGAGAAGCTTTAAGGGGTTTTATAAAGTGCATTGAAAAGTGCACCATGTATGGCAGAACTGGTCCCGCACTGCTGCCAAGGACTGAAAACCTTTTCCTGATTGCATGCTGAATGTATAAACTTAAGATTGCCACACTTGCTAATTGGATGCCATGAAAATAAAAGCAAATGCGAGTGCCTTTCTCCACGGGGGAGGGGGAGACTCCAATGCCAACACTGGGAGGGTAGTCTTATTTTGCTTCGTTTTATAAAATTAAGTCCCAGCTTTTTAGATGAATATTGCAAAGTCTAAAACAAAACATAACAACGGAAGTAAGCAGTAAAACTACACAAGAATAAAATGATAATGGTTTATTCTGCAGAGTGCAAGTTTGTAGTAGCCCTACCACTCTCGCCATCAGCCATGGAGATGGCGGCAAAGGCGGGGGGGGGGGGTCAACCTGGGTGGTCTGAAGCTCCCAGGGCAGCAGGATGAAAGGGACTAGCTGTGTTAACTGAGTGTGTCCGTCACATCCATGTAGCCTGAATTGGTCCCTAAGACAGCGTTGACGATCCAATACATGCTTACCTTGGAGTAAGTTCCATGGACATTGATAGGATGTGACCATCAGACATGTTTATAGGATTGGGCTGTCGTTTGATGCATGCTTTCCTGGGTGTAAGCATCCTTGAAGATGAGGGATGAGTAAAAATGCAAAGGATTGTGCTGCAAGTTTTCATTTTTCTTCGTTTTGCAGGCTGATTGTTCCTCCATGATTTAGTACCACTTTTCTCTCCCACAAATTCTGAACCCATCTCAGTTTTTAATCTCATTCCCATAAGAATATCTTGCTGGTTGCTTAAAATACAATGTAAGGCACTGTTGTTGTTGTTGTTGATATGTGCTTGAATGAAAGACTACAGATCACCCAAGTGGCTAGAGCACACTTTGCTCACAGTGAGAATGACTATAGTAATCAATACAGCTTGATGGAACAGCAGCATTCCAAGAAAGATTGCGAGTCTCCTTCCTTAAGTAGGGTACTTCCGTAATTCCGTAATAGGTTCCCTGCACTTGAAGCTGAATTCTTCAGAAGTCTGCTGCTCTTGCACAGCACCGTTGAAGGCAATGGGTTCATTCGGTCCCACCCAAAGTGTTTGCAGTGTTTTGAGCCCTGTTCAAATGAGTGCAAGGAAGAGGGGAAGCCAGGGTGAAGGATAGGAATCGGACATGTCTGCTATCGCCAGTCTCCAATGTCTGTGTGTTCAGCTCATCTCTGCAGAACCTACACATGTTGAACATGTACCTGTGTAGCCTGTGCAAAGAAGACCTTATGCACATGCAGAGGTTTGGCCATGGGGACAGTGAGCTTGATCCTATCTCCTTGCTTCCATGTGCAACTTGGCTATACAGTATAAACAGAGCTTGGTGTATGTGTGTGCATGCATGCGCATGTGCGTTTTCATAAGTTGTCTCCCATAGGGTACAGACAGACTCTGGCTGAAATCCTAGCTCCACTTACCTGAGAGTAAATCCCATTGACTTCAGTAGGATTTACTTCTGAGTAGACATGGTTGGACTTGCGTAGTTCATATTTAAACTTCCTAGCAGGCTCTTCAGCTGCGGTGTGTCACCATCTGCCATTGCTGGCTGTCTCCCATTGTGCAGGTGGACTCCCGACCTTCATTGCATTTGTGTGAGGTTTGGCCAGCGCATACTACCTAAAGCTGAGATGATGATGATGATGTTTTTTATGTGAATTTAAAATAGCAAAAACAAAATATAAAAATATAAAAATTCCTTCCAGTAGCACCTTAGAGACCAACTAAGTTTGTTCTTGGTATGAGCTTTCGTGTGCTTGCACACTTCCAGGGGCGTCGCAGGGGGGCGGGGGGTGGGGGGCCCCAGGCAGCGCCCCTCCTGGGGGTGACACATCGGGGGCGGCCCCACCCACTGGGCTTTTTTTTTACTTGTTTTAATTTTTTTTTATTAAAAAAAATTCTTTTTAGGCTATTTTCAGCACTGCTGGGGTGGAGCCGCAGGGGCGGCCAGCGAGGAGGGGTGTCACCCCCCCTCGCTGACCACCCCTGCGGCTCTGCCCCAGCAGCGCCAAAAATAGCCCCCCCCCCCTTCCAGCGGCGCAGCTCGGCATGGAGGCAAGGGGCAGACCAGCGAGGAGGGACACCCGCAAAGACTCCCGAATCCGCCACCCAGCACCCCTTCGTGCAGCGGCTGCTCACGCAGGCACGAGCAGCCGCGGCACGAAGGGGTGCCGCCGCCGGGCGGAGGCTTCGGGAGTCTCCTGAATCCGCCGCCCAGCACCCCCGTGGCGGGGCGTCGCGTGCGTCATGACATCATGACGCATGCACGCACCGCGATGCCCTGCCCCCAGGGGTGCTTCTTGGCTTCCCTCCCCCGGCAGCCAAGGGGCTAAGAACGCCCCTGCACACTTCTTCAGATACACTGAAACAGAAGTCACCAGACCCTTATATATAGTGAGAGAGTGGGGAGGGGTATTACTCAGAAGGGTGGTGGGAATAGGTGATTGGCTGATAGGGGTGGAAAACCTGTTGACGACTGTTAACGACTGCAATTGGTCTTACAGGAAAAAGCAAGGGGTGAGATGGCTAAAGATAGATTTGTCATGTATAATGAGATAAGAATCCAGTGTCTTTGTTCAGACCAGGTCTCTCCATGGTTTTAAGTGTGGTAATGAACTCATTAGGCATTAGTTGTTACATGGCATAAAGATGCATTTACAGCCTTTCCCTTGGCTGGGATTGGCTCCTGCTCAAAGTCTTACTGATCCCCTGTGTCTGGAGTTGGCAAGGAGTTTTTGCCTCAGGTCAGATTGGCCAAGTAACCCTCAGTGGGGTTACTTTTTGCCTTCCCCTGCAGCAAAGTGAAATGACTTCTGCTTGCAGATGTCAGTTCGAGCTATTTGCTCCATAATTGCCCTTCTGTCACTGCACCTGCCTTTTGCTTGTGGTCTAAATTTGTAGCAGCGGGAGTAGAGATGGAATGCAAGGATAACTGGGGGAACTTGCCTGCACTGTCATGAATTTGAACTACTTGCCTCTTTCAGTTGTAGGGATCTAGTGGGAGGGAGGTTTTAAGGGCGCAGAGGAGATGTGATCATAGGACCCTTCGATTCCCAGGTCTGCACTTTAAGACAAAACGGTGTTTCAAACAGTATGCAGAAGAGGAAGGGGAAGTGGATTAAAATACTGTGCTCACATCCACACCATTTGTTTGAAGCACTGTTACATCAAAGAAGCCTGGGAGCTGTAGTTTGTAAAAGCTGCTGAGGATTTTCAGGAGAACCTTAACAAACTACAGATCCAAGGATTAACAGGGGAAAGCCATAACAGTATGAGTGCTTTAAATGTAGGCTATGAATGTGAGCATAGTTTTTTTTACATCCTCACCCTGTATTTGCATCACATCACAACTGCTACATCTAGGTTCTATCCATCACGTATTTGGCTTACCTATGGGTTTTTTCCCTCCTGGCAGCCACCATTCCTGCTAACCTGTAAAGTTCCACTGTTCCAGAACATTCTGAGGGGGAAATTGTGGCCAGCGCACACACACAAAAATGGTGCCTGCCATCACCCACAGCATGCCCCAGAACAATGCAACATGGAGGTCATTCTTGGAGGGAAATGAAAACCATCAGTGGGTATTGCTCTTTTTTTGTGGGGGCCGACATTTTCTCTCAGAAAATTGTTTAGAATTATGCTTTCACCGAGTTTAGATATGACAGGGCAAACATATTTCTCTCGGAATGTTCTGGAATAATGCCGCATCTGTTGTATTCCAAGAAGAGAAAATGGTGGATACCACAAGACAATTGCCAGATTCAGTTCCACTGCTGTCACCAAACCAGGCTATGGCAAAAAAAGCGAAGTAGAAGTTAAGATAAAAACACCTTTTAAAAGTGGGTAGTGAAAACGAATGTACTGAAAAGAAATGCACAGTGAAACAAATGTGATTATAACAAATGAAGAGCAAAGCAAAAACAAAACAAAACATTGTATTCCTTTAAGATCTGAAGAGCCAATAAATAATCAATCTGAAAAAAGAGCACAAACCAGTATTCTTTTCTCAAGGAAACCAATCCTCCATTGGGAGAGCCTGCGACTCTTAATCTGAGAGTTGTGGGTTTGAGCTTCACATTGGGCAAAAAGATTCCTGCATTGCAGGGGGTTGGGCTAGATGACCCTTGTTGTCCCTTCCAACTTTGCAACTCTATGTTTCCATTATCGGTTTTGCATACAAAGTTTTGCATACAAAGTTTTGAGACTTTTCGTAGAATTGTAGAGTTGGAAGGGACCCTGAGGATTCATCTAGTCCAACCCCCTGCAATGCAGGAACAGGCAGCTGTCCCATACAGGGATCAAACCTGCAGCCTTGGTGTTATCAGCACCACGCTCTAACCAGCTGAGCTATCCAGACTTTGCTCCATCTTTCTGTCCTGTCCTGGACCCAGATCCCCTGCAGGGTGGGGAAAAGGATGGCTTTCAAAGACTCTGGAGCTACTACTATCTGTTTCTAGAGAAGCAGTGTGCCTCTGAGCTATCTGCCTTCCTAATCTCTTTCCAAAGTGGCATAATTTACACATCCCTTCTTGCTCCAGGCTGTGTCTAACTAAAGAAATAATTACCATTAATAAAATGAGTCATTGCCATGTTGAATGTCATGTTTAATAAGAACTGTTGGGCCTAGAGACTGTAGCAGTGAGCATTTGACAGTTTTATTTAGCATCTCCCCACCACCTTTATATACTGTAATAAAGTTGGTCATAATTATTTGTCCCACTATGTGGAGCAGTGATTAGATTGCTGTACTAGGGCTGAAATCCCCACTCAACCATGCAGCTCAAGGGTTGGGGCACAGCAGACCTTGGGTTTGCCATTCCAAAGAGGGGAAGACTCATCTATGCCACCTTAAAATCTTGGCAAAAGTGTGGGATAAAAAATGTAATTAAAAACAGCCAAAATAGAACAATTGGTTTAAATATTGCATCATGATTTTGGCATTCATCCCTCTAATCGTTGCTTGCTTTATGCTGTGATAGAAATCCTGTGTTATATTCAACAAATAAAATATTCAAAAAAAGAAAGGAAGAAAGAAATCATGTGCTGTGTTGCTGTACTAATAGTTGATCATTACACTGTGAGTAGAATATACACTGCAATTACTTAATATTTATTTCGAAAGATTTAGAAGGCCCACAGGTTTTGGTAAGTGCTCAGCTTTGGGATATATATAGTATGCAACTTCTCTGTGAAGAACTGAAGGAAGTTACTTAAAAGAAAAGCATGCCCATTGCATTTTAATCAATACTTTTTTTTATTTGCTGATACATTTCTATCATTAACACATTGGCTCTGCATCCTTTTCTCTTTCAAAAATCTGGCTAGAGCAAGAAACATTTTTCCTCCATTAAAAACAAAGGTAGACTTCTCCAAACATTAAGGTTCAGAGGCTTCTTTACATTTGCTTTATCTCCCAGAGCATCATACAACTCAAGTAGCATTTTAGTAGGCAGGACACGTGCTTTTAAAGTGACAGTTTGCTTTAATTTTTCTTTCAAGCAGCACTTCTAGAGAAACGTTTTGACAGAACTTGCTCTTTCAGTGTTCTCTTCCCAACCCCCCTTTATTATTATACATACATTTTTTGTGACTCTGTAAGAATTTACATCCAAGTCATGTTATATTTACTGACAGGTATTTCTTTTTGACCCCTCTGAAATGTTTACAAAGGGATCTTAGTTGGGATGCAGTCTTTATATCTGGCCATACATTCATTGTGTTCTTGTGTTTTATAAACAATGGTTTACTAAGCTGAGATGGAATTGCTGAGAGGTGTGTGTGTGTGTGTGTGTGTGTGTGTGTGTGTGTGTGTGTACACACACACACACACACACACACATATATACATATATATGTCTGCCTATGTATAAATATATGCACATGAAAAAGAAAGGCTGACCTCAAAAGAGTCCCTTTTATTATTTCAGGACGAGATTGTCACTTGTATTCCAGGCTTCTGCCGAATGGAGACAAATTCACAGCCTACTTACAGCTCTGAAGTCTGGTTCGGTGGTGGTTATCTGACAGGAGGTGAATGAAGGTGTCACTGTTGGAGAATTTGAGATGGCTGCTCCACCGGGGATCTTCCTTTCCTTTCTCCAGAAGAGATGCAGGTGCACAACTGGGGCTTCCACCTTTCTTGCTATCGCCTGCGTTTAGCTCCATCAATTCCAGTTCGTGCTTGGCAGCTGTCTCCAAAACTCTCTGCTTGTTATAATATCTGACAAAGTTATTAATGATAGGGTGGATCGGTAGTGCAATGGCTATGACCCCGCAAAGGAAACTGATGGCAGCGTTGAGCTTGCCCAACGTGGTCTTTGGGTAGATGTCCCCGTAACCCACCGTGGTCATGGTTATGATGGCCCACCAAAAGGACTGGGGGATGCTCTTAAACATCGTCTCGGGGTGGCTTTGCTCTACCGTATAACCGAGGGCAGAAAACACAAATATCCCAACAGCCAAATACATCAGGAGCAGCCCCAACTCCTTAAAGCTTCTTTTAAGAGCGTAGGTCAAAGTCTGTAGACCTGAGGAGTGCCGTGCCAGCTTGAAAATCCTTGCGATCCTCATGATCCGAAGCGCTTGGATGGCTTGCTGCACGTTTGTTAGCTCCATCAGTTTGGCACCTAAGTGGGTCAATATCAGGCTGACGTAGAAGGGAAGTATCGCGAATATGTCGACAGTGTTCATGAAAGAAAGAGCAAAGTGCAATTTGTTGGGGGATGAGATGAGTCTGAGGACATACTCGAGAGTAAACCAGACTATGCAAGCTGTCTCAATCTTATCCAGCACTGGGTGCTCAACAGATTTTCCTTCAGAGTCCTCCACCTGCAATTCTGGGATGGTCCCCACGCACATCACTACCGATGAGGTTAGGATGAGTAGAAAAGACACAACTGCTATTACTCTAGCTGGGTATGAAGATTCTGGTTTTTCCATGAATTTCCAAATGTACTTTTGGCATTTTTTCCAGCGGTTTTCGGAGGTGTCCAGTCCCAAGTCGTCCAAAATCAGCTGGACCCTGCGGGCAATCTCTTCTAGCTCTTCCTTTTTTTCGCTGAGATGAGTTTTGCAGCAGTCATCCAGGAATTTAAGATCCACTTTCCAAAACTCCATTTCGTTCTTGAAACAGATGGGACATATCCCTTTCTTCATGTGAACCTCCCCGAAATAATACAGATCAATTATGCATTTAAAAGCATCCGGATCTCTGTCGAAGTAAAATTCTCTTTTCCCAGGATCATAGTCATCGCAGAGTGAGAAAATGGTGTCATATCCCCCTGATAAACAGTTCACAAGCTCTGCTAGTCTCGTTTTTGGGTACTGATTGAGATGGTCTCCGTACAGCACCTGCCTCACCCCGCCGACATTGACGACAATCTCTGTTTCTTCACTGTTTTCTGACCCATCACTTTCCAGCTCTTGAAAACTAATGTCATCTGCCATTTTAACGTTATTGCCTTGTTTCCAACAGCCTTTTCCTTCCACAAGTTATTACGGGAGAAGCTTTGTGATAAATCAAGTCAGCTGTTCATTAGCAAAACCTTAAGTGGCAACGACTTTGAACAGGACTAGGGGAAAAAATAGACTGCAAAAGGAAAACCTGCAGGCTGCGAAACCTTGTGAAGTCTGCAACAAGCTGCAGTGAGGAGGCAAGTCATCTGTCTGCTTGCGAGTGAGAGAGCGCGGTTGTTTCACTAGCAGCAATTGCTCCAATAGATTTGAACGAGGGGGGGGGGGAGAGAGAGACAGACAGGGAGACAGAGGAACACTTAAGGAAACTCACCCATTGCTGTTTTCAGCTTTTCTTTATTTCCTGAAATGGCATTGATTTGCCATCGGAGATTCTGGTTCCTACAATAAGTCCCTTATGCCTAAATAACAAAAAAAGTGAACGAAACAGGTCTGAGAGAGAAAGAGAGGGAAAAAGAGACAAGTCCCACCAGCCGCTTTTGTGATGTCTTGGCTTCAGAGAGGCTCACAGAGGGAAATCTGTTGTGTGTCTTTTGGTACAAAGGTATTCTGGAGTTTTTCAGCAGCTCCCTCGCACAAGGGCTTGAAGTGTGCAAAGGATAAAGTTGTGCTTGTTATCTCCCTTGCTGTTCATAAGCACAATAGGGATTCCAGGCTGCCATCAAGTGCTTTCCATAGTCTACCCTCTTCTGGTGAAATGCTGTAAAAGCAGGAGCAGTACTGCAAGGTGGGAATTAAGTGCTCTTGATGGGTGCCTAGGGATGTACAGTGCTGTTTCCTTTTTTGCATGTTTATTATTGGGTCGGGGGTACATATTCTTGAACATTCAAGCAAAGAAGCATTTGTATATACTGTGTTTAAGGGCCATAGAATGTATCTGGAGAAGAAAAGTTGGTAGTACATTAAGTTACAGGTAGGTAGCCGTGTTGGTCTGCCATAGTCGAAACAAACAAACAAAAAAATCCTCCCAGTAGCACCTTAGAGACCAACTAAGTTTGTTATTGGTTTGAGCTTTCGTGTGCAGGGACACGGGTGGTGCTGTGGGTTAAACCACTGAGCCTAGAGCTTGCTGATCAGAAGTTCGGCGGCTCGAATCCCCGCAATGGGGTGAGCTCCCATTGTTCGGCCCCTGCTCCTGCCCACCTAGCAGTTCGAAAGCATGTCAAAAGTGCAAGTAGATAAATAGGTACCGCTCCAGCGGGAGGGTAAACGGCGTTTCCGTGCGCTGCTCTGGTTTGCCAGAAGTGGCTTAGTCATGCTGGCCACATGACCCGGAAGCTGTACGCCGGTTGCCTCGGCCAGTAAAGCGATGTGAGCCCCGCAACCCCAGAACCGTCCATGACGACCTAGCAGCCAGGGGTCCCTTTACCTTTACCTAAGGTGCTACTGGGATGATTTCTTTCCCCTTTTTTTAGTACATTAAGGACAGACTTTTTTTTTCTTTCAAAGAGGAATTTTCATCATGGGAAGCCAAAATGTTGCTGCTTCCTCCTTTTTACCTGCAGCAGTCCTGTCTCTCTGAGGAAGAAACTACGTCCAACTCAAGCCAACTAGGAGGAGGAACAGATTCAGTTCAGTGCAAGAGTAGAAGTTACGAGGCATTCTGTTCTTGGCTACAGTGAGAATTTGGCAGTGGGCAAGTTTTCAGAACAACCTTCCACCATGTGAGCACAGTGGGGTTTCCGCCTTTGGGTTGCTGCCACCCTTGCAGAGATCAGCTACACTAATGGTTAATTTTTTCTATATCAAACTGAATTCACATTTTGCTGTCTCTTGCAATACCTCAATCAAGTGGGCAATTTTACCAGTCTTTGATAGGGATCTTGCTTTGATGAGGTGTTTGGTTTGATTTGATTTGGTTCTTTGTTTTTGCACAATCAAGCTATGTGTAAGTTTTATGAAATTAATAAAATGAATGAATGAATGTCACAACAGAACTTGGGCGCCAATAGCTGGTCCAAGATACACCGAGCAAAAATTCAGCTGCAGAAGTTTTCATGCATTCACGGGGAAACAGCACTCCCTCTATTTGTTGTTCTCTCCAAGTTACTTCACGCAGGGTACATGAAAGGCTCATAATAACGCAGTGGGTTTTAATCATTCCCTTTGTGATGTTAAATGGGCCTGTTTTGCTAAATTCTGGGGCTTGTTTTCAATGACCAGTCAAGAGAGCCACACAAATGAATTGCTTGCAGTTGGTGGTTAAAACAACAACATCCTCTGCTCCAGGCCAGTGTGCTTTCAACCTGCTAGGTAAACAAACAAAAAAGAAGTGAAAGCAACCACATTTTTCAGACATGTTGACCCCGTAGTTTGGGCATCCTTAATAGTATGGTATAATTTGGTTGCTCGTTTTTATTAAGCCATAATGCACCCCAAATTCAAATGGCAGTTGCAGAGGGAATCCAGGACCACAGTCGGACAGAGGGTTATATCCCACCTTCCCTCCCTGCCATGGTCCTGATCTGGGCTGGAGACCTCTGCACCTGCTATTCACTTTTTAAAAAATTAAAGAAAAAATTGGCCATTCCTAATTGTGTGAAGGATGTCATGCCTAGTTTGCTCTGAGTCAGTCCCAGAGATGCACCAGGGCTAACTTGCACTAAAAAAAAAAAAGTGGCTCACCTGGTTGATCTACTCAAGTGTAGTTTGGAGACTGCAGACTCACACAAGCCCCTAGCAATCTCTCTTGAGGGCCTCCCATTTCTGTGCTTCACATGTGAATGAGGGAGGCATGTCTTATCTCATCTGGTTTGGCCTCTAGTTTGATGCAGTGCTTCTGGTTGGAAATAAGTAGTTGTTTGCACTGTGGGCCGGAGAAGTGTTAGCAGCAGGGCATGCCAGACTGCCGAGACCCCAGAAGCGGTCCAGGGGTAGTCCATGCTGATGCTGGGCTGACCTGCCTTCCTGCTAACCTAGCAGTTCAAAAGCATACCAGCATGAGTAGATAAATAAGTACCACTGTGGCAGGAAAGTAAACAGCATTTCCGTGCGCTCTGGCTTCCGTCACGGTGTCCCGTTGCGCCAGAAGCGGTTTGGTCATGCTGGCCACATGACCCGGAAAGCTGTTTGCGGACAAACGCCAGCTCCCTCGGCCTGACCGTAGAGATGTGTGCCACATCCCATAGTCAAATTTGACTGAACTTAACTGTCCAGGGGTCGCAATGGCCTTCCCTCCCCACGGTAAAGGTCTTCCCTTTTTTAAAAAAGCCCATGGCCTACAGGAAGCTCTTCTGATTCCTATCTGACATGTTAATGATAGATGGTTCTAAAATAACCACACAAAAGGTTTTGCTTTGCTAATTTAAGCGTATAAGCGCATTCGATGGAATGCTGAATGCATGACAGATGTAACGTGTTTGCAAAGTCCAGTGGATGTTGAGGAGCTGCACTTGATAAGCCAAGAAGTCATATTTGCAAAGTCAACATTTCAAGTGTAACCAGTTAAAATCAACACACTGTAAATTCTTCACACCAATGCAAAGTCTCCCTTGCCATTTGTGCAATGAGGATGCAGTGTCCCACTAGCAAACTTGCTTTCAAACTTCTTTTAAATCATGTGGTTTCCGCCAAAGAATCTTGGGAACTGTAGTGTTTCCCCCCCCCAAGGGTGGTGAGAATTGTTGCTCTGTGGGGGTAAAATACAGTCCCTGGGATTCTTTGTGGGGAAACTGCGCTATAAATGCATGGCATGGATGTGACCTGAATTAGGAGTTAATTATCACATAACACAAGCCAAGTTCATGACAGTTTGTATTTTCTGTGTCACTTATTCATTTATTTATTCCCCTGCCTTCAGTTTCTCTGCAAAGTCTCCGAGGACATGGGCATAATAAGGTACCAAAACAAAAAACTAAAGCAATGCTGTGCCCACGCACCCATAATTTTCCTTGCACAGGAGAGATCCAACCCCCTTTTCCTCTTTTTTTAAAATCAAATTTACCAGTGTGGGGGATTGAAAAAATGTAAAAGAAAAAGCTAGACTGCTGGATAATTACTGTCACTTGTGGGATGCTCTGAACAAAATAATTAATTATGGCATGATCCTATAAATAATTCCATAAAGCAAGCAAAAAGCAAGGCATGAAACATATGGTGCATACTTCCTAAAACATTTCTGCATCTTACTCATACCATTAAATGTACAGTTTCATCTGGAAGTACCAGTTATTTGCAAAAATACGTAGTTATAGGTAGAAATAGGTGTATAAAGAAAATCTGCTGTAATTATGAATTTATTTTTTTAAGTTCTTTTTCTTTTCCCAGGGCAAATTAATCTATTTCTTGTTGGCAGAAATATATTATTCTGTCTGTCAATCTAATACATTTCCTTCACTTTCCGTCCAGAGCATTCATACATGGTGCCTCCCACTTTATCCTCACAAGATCCCTGTGGGGTAAATAAGGTTGAGACAAACAGGCAAGGTTGCCCAGTAAGCTTTGTGTCAATCAGGGATCTTATTTCCTCCTTTGGTTTTGCTCTCACTCGGCAAACATGATGCGGAGTGTCAGGATTAAATTTTCATTATGATATTCAGCGATGTTGCCGGGAGGCTATTGGAGAGGCCCACTTAACGCCAGCGTTGCCATCTTTTTGGCAGCAGACCCAAGACTTTTCTTACGATCGCGGACGCTTTCTTATTGGCTGCTAAGGCACTTGTTGACTTGTTATTTGAATGACAGGTCTATTGTGTTGTGTGAAGCCTGGGCACTTCTAGCTGGTTGTATGTTTTTTTTAATCATATTCTGTATTTCTGTTGTGGCAGTGTAAGTTGCGTGGAGAGGAGACCCTCTTGGTGTAGGGTGACAAATAAAGGAATGTTAATAGTAAAAACAAAAACGTAATCTGGGACTGGTTTTTTGTGTTATAAAATCATGCCTGATGTCTTTGTAACTTCTGAGGACATGAGCATTTCCTCTTGATGTGAGGTGTATGAATTGTGTCTCCATTTGGAGTTTGCAACACGGAGTATTTAGCTATTCACAGCTAAATATGGGGACATTGTCAGCGAGTGGCATTGTGATTGTGGGGTGATGTAGTTGCTGTACACTCTGTGGAAATGGCTCTCGTTGTTGCTATGCTAGCTTTTCTTTGTAATGGTATTACTATTGCAAGCATAGGATCCAGACTAAAGCATGTGAATATAAATCGTGCTATAATGATGGCCATATTGGATGGACCATAGGATCGACTCTCCCATCTGAAGTTTTAATACCCCTGTATTCTACATTTAAAGGTAAAGGGACCCCTGACCATTAGGTACAGTCACAGACGACTCTGGGGTTGCGGTGCTCATCTCGCTTTACTAGCCCCAGGGAGCCAGCATACAACTTCCGGGTCATGTGGCCAGCATGACTAAGCCGCTTCTGGCGAACCAGAGCAGCGCACGGAAACGTCGTTTACTTTCCCGCACTTTGACGTGCCTACTTGCACTTTGACGTAATTTCGAACTGCTAGGTTGGCAGGAGCAGGGACCGAGCAACAGGAGCGCACTCCATCACGGGGATTCGAACCGCCGACCTTCTGATCAGCAAGCCCTAGGCTCTGTGGTTTAGACCACAGCGCCACCCGCGTCTACATTTACCCACTTTCAAATTCATACTCCTACCTTATTTGGCTTAACATAATTTGCGAACTTTTTTTTTTTTAAAAAAAAATCTCTCTGAATCTCCGTTTTCGATTTTATAAAAAGAAATTGCACTCCAGAGTAGGCCAGGGCGTTTGAATTATTCTAAACTGCACAAATACCATCTAGCTTAATTAAAGACACAGATTCCAAGCAACCAAGGTAATTAAAATGAAACAGTAAATAGAAAGTGATAGCCAAACTGTGCATCAAAGATAAAAGTTTTTTAAAAAATGCCCAGAAGGCAACTTTCCCCATTACAAAAAAAATGTCACTGCCTGGTTTCACTTCGGTTGGTGCTCAAATGCATGAAGTTGCCTTGAACTTGGAAGCAGCTACTTATGAATGAGTTAATGAAACAACGCAAGAAAGAACATTTAGTTACAAATGCCTTACTAAAAGGAAAAGGTGGGGGGGATACACCAAGGAGGCAGAGGAGGGTTTGCTCACTTTTACACCATATCTTTAAAGCACACAATTTCCCCCAAAGAATTAAGGGAGCTGTAGTTTATACATGAGATATTGGCACTTGCCAGCTTGTGCAAGTCACCACACAACCCTGGATAGTTAAGTCCAGCCAAAGGCGACTATGGGGTGTGGCGGCGCTCATCTCGCTTTCAGGCCGAGGGATCCGGTGTTTGTCCACAGACAGCTTTCCGGGTCATCTGGCCAGCATGACTAAACTGCTTCTGGCATAACGGGACACTGTGAGGAGTGCCAGAGTGCACGGAAACGTTGTTAGCCTTCCCGCCACAGCGGTACCTATTTATCTCCTCACACTGGTGTGCTTTCAAACTGCTAGGAGCTCACCCTGTCACGCAGATTCGAGCCGCCGACCAGGGACATCTTAGCCATTGAGGCTACTGGCGCAAGGCGCCACAGCCTGAGGAGGGCGCCTGTGCCTTCCAGCCCCGCTGGCAGCGCTGCTCTCGCCCACCTCTTCTTGGGCTGCAGACACGGGGAGGCCATCAGTGAGCCTCCCGTTGGCGCTGCAGCCAGGGCTCCCTGGATGGCAGCACCGTGCCGCTGCTGCAGCCAAGCAGGCGGAGGCGGAGCACAGCTGGCAGCGTCCCCACCCGCTGCGCCTGGCCCTGCCCAGCGGAGCGCGAGGGGTGCCGGAGGGATCTTGGTGCCAGGGCGCCGGATTTACTTAAGATGGCCCTGCCGCTGACCTTCTGATTGGGAAGTCCGAGAGGCTCAGTGGTTTAGACCACAGCACCACCTGTGCCCCATTAATGGATGTGCATGGTGAGAAGTGGACTGAGGGGGCAAAAAACAAAACACTTATTGGACTGACACCACTACAAAGGTTCGTCTCCTTCAGAGATGTCACCTTCTGGCCAGACTGTGTCACGTAGTATTTCAGATTTGGACCATTGAAATACTGAACACACTGTTGTCACTAGTGCACTGAGGCTGTGTACATACCATTACATTTAAAGCACGTGACTTCCACCCAAGAATTCTGGGTAAACTAGTTTTCCCCTCAGAGTTACAATCCCCAGTACCCTTAAACTACCATTCCCAGAATTCTTTGAGGCATGTCATGTGCTTTAAATATGTGGTGTGTATACAGCCAGAATGTACATAATGTACAGCCTTACCTCTTGTTGCGTTTGCTTCATGTTGCGGATTTCCGGGTTGCAAACCCAGACGTGTATACTTCCGGGTTTCGCCGCACACGCAGAAGCGTTCTGCATGCTTTGCATATGCGCAGAAGAACTCTATTGCGCTCTGCACTTGCACAGAAGCACCGCTCTAGTTGCAGACTTTTCGGGATGCAAACGGCACTCCGGAACGGATCGTGTCCGTAACTAGAGGTACCACTGTGTGCAGAAGGCCTGCCGCTATGTATCGTTCCTATGTCTTTAATTGTTAGTTGGTTATATGTACACACACACACACACACACACACACATATATATATATATATATATATATATATATATATATATATATTCATTACATTATATATATATTTATTCGCATACATTTCTAGAAAGAATTTTAAGTCCGGTGCTGCAGTTCTCACATAGGCTGAATTTCCTCCAGCTTCAGGGTTAGTTTCCTTGTAACACTTTAAATCCAAAGTACTGGACCAAAAATATCACACATTAGCAGGCAGCACAAGTTCCTTTATGTATGCGCCTTAAGGTTTCTCTGATTTCATGGCATTTCATATGCAATTGGCCATGGCTAGTGGAGGGAATAATTATAACCTCAGAACAGGCAAACCTGAAGCACTTTGTAGAACACAACTAGCATTTTAAAACCAAAGCTTTAGAATTACTGATTCAGTGTTTGCTAGCCAAATGAGAATTGACATGCAATCCTGAGCTGTCAGTATCATTCTTCAGGAAGTAAACAAAACAAAAATGGACTCACTGTCTCAAGACTGGATTTTATAACAAAGGCGGATGCTGGTTGATAATTTGTCACCCAGGGCAGTTATCAGCATCGTAGAGTCGGAAGGGGCCTTGAGGGTCATCTAGTCCAACCCCATGCAATGCAGGAATCTTTCACCCGGTTTGAACCCAGAACCCTGGAATTAAAGAGTGGGCCAAACTCGACTAGAGACAGAGAGCTGCAATCAGATATCCTGACATTTATGTTCTTCTTTAACAACTACTGGGGGAAGGGATTGGAATCAGGGTAGTGGAATTGGGGGAGGGGATGTGCTCGGGGGGCTATTGGGGACAGGGCTTATATGAGTGACCCCACCCCTATACAACATTTTTACCCTCATGAGACACTGTGGAAAGTTATGCTGGGAGGAAAAGTACTATCGACCAGAAAGGTTCCATTTCATCCCTCCCCAGCAAACTTGACGTAGCTGACATTTCTGCGTTTTTGTTTGGCCTGAGCTGTGTGCCTCGAGATTTCAAATTCTGAGGTTTGTAAACCCCCCCCCCCAACTTTGTACTTGTTAACAATCTACTTCCCTTTTGCTGGGTTTGCTGTTGTCCCTCCGATAACAAAACAGCACCCCATGAAGGGATTTGTTGGTCGTGGTGAAATGGAATTTCATTTCTAAGGGAATGAGTGCAAACAGGGGCAGCAAACGACCCGCATCCTCACCAGTTGGTCTTGTCATTGCCACGTGGTGAGCGAGGCTTTTGCAATAGCAACCTGATAGTTGCTGCTTACATCTGCAGAGGCAGTTTCAGCGTGGCTCCACCGGACGCCGCAATGCACGGGGTGCCAAAACAATACTGTAGAACGGAGTGTGAGAGGCAGCAAGGGGGGGGCACCAAATTTTAGCGTCGCATAGGCACCACTGAAATTTGAGAGCCTAAATTCCACCACTGAGGTCTGTAGAAGTTTTACCTATAAAGCTCGGATTCCACATAGGTTGTTAAGGTTCTTCATGGGCCGTGAAAAATATAGGCTGGCGTTTGAAGCAAAATCTGGTTTTATTCAAACAACTTTGGAGCAAACAAGTATTTAGAATGAGACATAGCCTGTGGAGAAGGAGAAGGAGAAGGAGAAGGGGATGACAGAGGATGAGATGGTTGGACAGTGTTCTCAAAGCGACTGGTATGAGTTTGACCAAACTGCGGGAGGCAGTGGAGGATAGGGGTGCCTGGCGTGCTCTGGTCTATGGGGTCACGAAGAGTCGGACACGACTGAACGACTGAACAACAACAACATAGCCTGTGGAGAGACAAACAAGTCGTCAGCAGAACCTGAGACAGAACTACTTCAGCTATTGATATGGTGAAACTAACGGGGAACCTGGACTGTATTTCTAAACATTACACGTGTAAACTTAACTGGGGAACATGAACTGAAGAGCACTATGATGCCCGTGTTCCTACCTGTCAACCTCTCAAGAGGCATCTGGTGGGCTATGTACTATGGAACAGGATGTTGGACTAGATGGGCCATTGCTCTGATCCACCAGGGCTCTCCTTTTGTCCTTTTCACTGCTGAATAATGCACGCCATTCACATGTCAGTTGCTGCCATGTGATATTATTGAGGATTTTGGTGGTGGATACCCCTCACAATTTATAGCGGCTGATGGAAAGTGTCATCATGAGCCCAAAGACCTACTGACTGGGGCTGATAGGAATTAAATTTCAGAACATCTGGATGACACAAGTTTGGCAAAGGCTGCTTTGCTACTAAATGGGCCACCTGCATTTTTATTTTTGCCTTTTAACTTTCCCTTCGCTGCCGCCTTTCTCTCCATTAACATTTTGCCCCATCAAGCGGATATCCTAGCTACAGGCCAGCAATTTCTGCTAATGAATACATAGCGCGTGATGGTTTTCCTCTGTTTTACCACGAAGCAATTACGAATGTCATCATTAGAAGATTAATTCAACAAACAAAAGCATCTCTAGGCAGATGCTGGAAATTTACTCCCTTGGGAAACGTAAAGTTGATGTTCTCTGTGATGTGATGGTTGAAATGAAAGAGCTGTCTATCCTCGGATAAGTACCGGTATCTAATTAGGCAGAGCTGTTATTTGCCGACATCTCCCCCGAGGCCATGTTCACAACCATGCAGCAAGGAGATAGTACTACTGACCGAAGGCTGGTTTGCGAGAATGTTCACGTGGACCCATGCTAGATGGTTGCCCTTGGGTGCTGTAATCTTTATGTTTGCTCCAAGAGGCCTTTTCAAGCCCAGCTATACCTTATGGAATGACTTGTAGGCACTGCCAGATTTGGCTTCCTTGTTTGCCTGGATGGGAGGATGCAGAGATGTATGTGTGTGTGTATATATATAGAAATGCTTGACATTTGTGTTGCTGGAACACAGCCTGCGGTACAAAGGTAAACATCACATCCATTGCTCCACCCACTTTTGTTTCTGGCCCCCCCCCCACTGCTACTAGCATGCAGTCCCTAGAAGGTTCTCCAAGGAGGGAATGTGGGTCTCAGAAGTGCTATTTTTCTAGAAAAAGAGGTGCCAGAACTCACCAAGAACGCCTCCCTTGTTCCCTTATAATGGCAGTGGCATCCACCTAAAAGGTGCCAGAACTGAGTTCTGGCGAGTTCTGACTGGGGGGGGGGGAGCCCTGGTCAGTGAAGAAAATTCCCACTCCCTTTATTAGAGTATGACTCTGCTGCTGCTCCGAGTCCTTCAAAGGTAAAAAAAAAAGTGGATATAGGAAACAGCTCTTTACGTTACCTTGCAAACAACCCTCTTTAAAAAAAGAAAGAGGGCAGGGTTCTCCCTTCTCCCTGGGCTGACTTCGCATTTCTCTCAAAAAGGACTGAAAGCAGTGTGTGACTCTCACATACTATCAGCCAAGTCAGGGATAGTCTCAGGCCTAACTAAACATGACACCACCAATAACATTTTTAAAAACTTAAATTACCAGGTGTTGCAGGGGTAGTCAATAGCACTGTGGTGCAGAGGGCAGGGAGGGTTTGTAAAAATCACCACCACCATGCCGCAGATGGCATGGAGGAGACTGCTGTGCCAGGACAGGGGGAATTTACTGATATCACAGTTAGGAAGGGTGGCTTAGACCTCCCTGCTGGATATGCCACGTTGTCAATGACTATTCCACCCCCCACACCTGAAAGTTAATTTAAAGAAACCGCCCATGTAGTTGCTAGTCAGGTCCGGTGCTTGAAACAAGCTAGTTCGTTTGAATGAAGTTCAAAAATCTCCGAACTACACCTGAAAATATTCTCCATAATTGCTGGGTGAACTAAACACACACAAAAATTCATTTTGGTGGCAGAATGTAGAATAGTTTCTAGTTTATCTTCAGGTTCATTCCCAACCCAAAGCAGGAGCCAGCTGCTGCCCCTCTCTTCAGGAAAAACAAAGGTCACAGCCCAGGGGAGTCTCTTGCAAATCCTTCTAAGTCTTCTATGCCTTTGCAAAGATAATATAACATTTTGAATGAGCATCCAGATTGAGTTACACTGCCCCTGCCTGGTTTCTCCTTTTGTCATCATTGCATGTTATATCCGCTGGCTTCAGGGAGGCATTTGAGGCTTTTTGCCCAGGCACCAGCAACAGCTGATTCATTTATGGCTGGCCAACATCACACCCCAACAATGTGACCTTGCTATAAAAGCAGAGGAGCGTTTGAATTCCACCTCAAGAGTCGCTGTCATTCCAGGCTAGATTTATATAGCACAGACGACAGAGTCGGAAGGTCCTTCATACTAGGTGAAATTAGCTGTTTAGATATTGACTTCGTTGTTCTGTCAGATGCGTTATTGCATCCTCCACCTACAGTCTCACTTTGCAATCTTAGACTCTCATAGAAATAGCGCCTGCTTTTTGTCAAGCATTTACATGAGCAAATGCCATGGGCATTATTAGTAATAACTGCTGTGGTAGTTGGGTAAGCTTGGATCAACAAACATAAGCAGTTAGTTCTTTCAAGTGTGCTCACTCAGTCCTGTACCATGAAGCCCTTGAGTTGGACATTGAGCCTGCAAAGCAACTGCTTCATCTTACACAGTATACAGTTCAGTTCTTCACATTTCCACTTCATGCTTGCAATTTTTTAAAAAGAGTCCCCATGAAAATTCAACAGCATTTTGTGTGTGAATTTCTCCTTACAGATGCATTTTCAAATGCACTTTTGTCTAATATAGATGCATCTTTGCAAAGCAACCCCCCCATGTATAATGCTTTTCTATATGTTGTTTTCACTTGTTGTTTAGTCGTGTCCGACTCTTCGTGACCCCATGGACCAGAGCACTTAATAAATGCATTTTTATGCACACTGTGTCAAGGAGCTATCAGGCAAGCACAGGTCATACATAGGGCAGGAAAGAACTTGAGACATTGAATGCAATTAGCTTTTATTCATAGAAGGGTAAACAACACAGCAGAGTTCCTCTTGTTCATCTCAACTCGCTGAAGAAGTCGCTGGAACTGACCACTGGTCCCACCTCCCCCCCCAGCCTCTCTCTGGATCCCCCCAAGTAAACATAGATTGTGGTGAGGGGGTGAACTTCTCCTCTGGGCCTGTCTGGCCTGTTGCTCAGTAACATGCAGGACTCTCCTCGAGTGGGGTGTCAGGTGGGGAGGAGACCCAGCAGGACTGGGACTATCCAGCTGCTGGGCAGCAGGGGCAAGCTCTGACTCCTCTCTGCCTGAGTCTACACTCACACTGAGACTCTCAACACCCAGTCCTGTCCTGGAAGGCCCTCCTTCTCCTGACACCACTCAGGGCCATCTTTAGCAGATGTGGCGCCGGAGTGCAAATATCCACCAAGCGCCCCCAAATTACCACAGAGAGTGTTGGGGTGGCCATAGCTGCGCACTGCCAGCCATCCGGAGGGGGGGGGGGTCGCACAACCCTTCCCCCATGCTGCTGCAGGAGAGCGATCCCCGCAGAGGCTTGGGAGTGAAGTTGCACCCCTTCCAAGCCTCCGCGCGAGGAGAGCAATCCTTGCAGAGGCTTGGGAGGGAAGCTGCACACCCATCAGCCTTATGGTTGATGGGGCGCAGCTGGCAGGTGTTCAAGGAAAGGGGAGGCTGCCGGCAAAGCCACACAGCTCCCCCACTTGCTGGGGCGCCCCTGAGAGGCCGGCGCCCTGGCACGATGCACCACCAAGCCCTATGGGAAAGACGGCTCTGACCCCACTTGATCACTCAAACCTCCTGCATCTAGCACCTCCCAGCTCTTCCCTTCTGCAAACTAGTCCCCAGTGTCATACCACCACTATCCAGGGTCTAAGTTGTCATCATCTGTGTCATCCCTGGGGGGTGGGCTCTTGGGTGGGCAACACCCACCACTCTTCCTCATCCAGCTAGTCCCCGACACCCTAGTATATGTATTTTTGGTACACATTACTTGACTGGACCCAACTACATTGCAAAATTCAGTGAAGTATAAATTTTGGAGGATGGCTGTGGTTCAGAAAGTGTGACTTTGGTAAGTTCTCCTCTAAATGTGAAGTGAATCACATTGCTCCCCATCCCTAAGGGTTGCCAACTCAATTTTGCTCCCATAGGAAAACGTTCTCCCATGCAGAAAATTAATGTGACGGGGGAAGGAAAATACATGAGCCTACCACCACAAGCTGAGGTGGTACAGTCAGCAAGAACTACGCCTAGGGATGGACTAAACAGTCTTGATCCAGTCTGTGTCCCTTAGCCAGGCAAGTCTGTTCCATGCCACATCTCTGCATATATTTTTCAGAAAGGTCCTTAAAACTCTGCACACTTTAAGGAGATTTAAGCTGATTTGAAGAACTTACAAGGTGGCCTGTGAGTCACCAGGGATGATACAGGGGGGGGGGGGGGGGGATAGTGGCTTCTGTCAGAAAATAGAAGCAGGCCTCTTTTGCTCTGTACAATTACACAGGAATGGGTGGTATGTCATAACACACTGCTGCTTCCAGATGCTTTGGAGTCAAAAGTTTTCAACAGGTGCAGCACTTTACAGTTGCTGCAAGCCAAGCCTCTGTTGTTTAAAGGAAAGAAGGAACCGGGGAAGCCTTCGGACCCCCTCATGTAAATGTAAATCGTGACAAACTGTGCTCCAACCTAATCCACATGTCCATATTCCTATCTGAGCATGATCCAGCAGGTGCCAAATGGGGAGTGTGGTGTTTGCCCACTCATTATGGAGATGTTGTACTGGGGGGGGAGAGAAAGGGTTAATAGGCTGACCAATAAGAAAGCCCAGGGGCAGAGCCTAACTGTGTTTAAGGCTCAACACAGGGGTTTTGGCAGTTAGTTCGGTTGGTTTCTTGTGGGTGGGAGGCATAGGAGTCAGAGTGAGTTAGAGACAGAGGGGAGACGGAGTAAATCGGATTACAGTCTTTCAAAGTATTTAAAACTTGTTTGCGTTCACAATAAACTGGAATCTTTGTTAATACGTTACAACCTGACTGAGCCTGAATATATTACTGGGGAAACCTGGTTGGTGGCAGTGGAAGAGATAAGCCGTGGTGGTGCAGGGTCAATAGTCCGTGGAACAACCCGGGGGCTCTGTGCAAACGCCACAGGGAGGGTTGCTCCAAATTGCATGGCGAGCCAAAATCCCACCCTATTTCCAACTTAACCATGTAATCCTGCTGATCATGTAGCTTAAAAAATAAGCAGAATCAATGGCACTTTTAAATAAATGCTTTCAGAATAAAAGGCAACAGACATTTAAAATCTTCTTCCCATTCGTTAACAAGGGTATAATTATCACACAGAGGCAGCATCTGTTACGCCGTGAAAACAAGTACTGAAGACTGTATTGCTGAAAACTAAAGTCTGTTGAGAAATAAAACACTATAATCAGCGACCCTGAAACACGTTGCTCTCCGTTTCATTCGGAAGGGGGTTGTTTCAAATACCGTGCAGTTTCATTAGGACATGGCATAGGTAAGAGAAAACGATCAACAGCAGTTGTGCAATAGAGATGCTTCCAAACTAAGTGCTTACTTTTCTAGCTTCTCCTTCTCTTTCTTCTTTTAATATCTTAGGGAAACACTGCCTCATAAATGAAACAATGTTTTAGTGTTATAAAATCCCATCTGGTCATTGCTGCTTCAGCAACATAAGGTTTTTCACCTAATTCAACACTTCAGTATTAGCAAAATGTTGCATAAACCGAAGTGTTACAGTGCTATCACACTATAATGCTAATTTTTAAAAAAAGATAATGAGAAAACACGTTTCTAATCACTGCCATTCTAGGACTCTGTCACTCCCCCTAATTAAACACTTCCAAACTACATCCCGATCCAAAACAGATGTTAAGCATTTTGCTTATGTCAAAGGCATTATGACATGGGTGACATACAGTAGGTGTGCGATCATGCTTAAACAAATATGTGCTTAGCACTTAATAAACCTTTTTCTTTTAAAGGGTTACTCATACATTCCCCACCCCAATGGCTGCTCAGGTGGATTGAACACGTTCCCCACTCACGTCTGCTAATGCTGTGAACCCCTCCATCGTAGGCTCAGATTATATATGTGTGTAAATGAATTTTATATCATAAAGATATACCGGTATGTGCCTCATTCCAAAAGGAAACACAAACTCTGGGTAAACATCTGGAACCCCTGGAATCTCGCACTACCGCTCAGAGATTGGGGTGGCGACGGCGTACAACAATATGTTGTGAATATGGCCTGGGTGACACTGCTCCTGCCGCTCCCTCTAAACCTGGAAAAATAGATTAGCTGATAATCCCTGTGTGTGTATATACTGTCCTTAAGCTCCCTTGTGGTATGGTGAGTTATAAATATGAGCAAGTCAGGACATACTGTATTGATGAAGTCACTTTTAAGATAGATCCATTGCAAATGATTAATAGTGGTGTTATTTAATACTGAAGAGGAAATGCCAGTTTTCAGCAGCGGCAAGATTCTTGCATCTGTTCCAGCTTGTAAACCAAAGCTTTCGGGGAAGAACAGAATTGTTGGCAAGGAGGATTTCAAGTTCATAGGGTTTCACATGGTGTTCAAGTGCCATTTCCATATCTGTGGAGGCCAATATCATTTCATTTAGTGGGCATTCCAGCTGCCATGTGCATTGCACAAGCCAAATATGCGGAAAATAAGGAGTAGCACCTACACTGCTGAAGTTTTTGCCTCCCACAAACTGGAACAATTTAAGGGGGAATTCTACACAGCCATTTTCTGGCTGCAGTGGAAGTAGACAATTGTCCGTGTATCTGTTATCTTCTAGATTAGTTCCACTGATGCTAAACAACAGTAATTACTTCGAATATTACAGCCTAAGGCACAAACATCCTTTAGTTCAGTGTGGCTTGTGCTGTGAGAGCGCTATGAAGTAATCTGTCATGGAAACAGTGCCATTTCAGTTCATTTCTGAATGGAACGGTGCAACTCTGGAGAGAAAAAGTAATTTAAAAAAAACAACATTTAGCAGAAGCTCATTTCAGTGTAGGCATGCCCAATCAACATTTCTGTTATGAGGAATGTTCTATGTACAGTTCTGTGATAATGGGGAATTATGAAATAAAGAGCATCCATTACATATTATGCGGCAATGCTGGTGTGTAAATGACAGGCATCTGAAGAAGCATGACAGGCATCTGAAGAAGTGTCCATGCACACGAAAGCTCATACCAATAACAAACTTAGTTGGTCTCTAAGGTGCTACTGGAAGGAATTTTATTTTTATTTTTTGTTTTGTTTTGACAGGCAGATGTTTGAAATAAGGGGTGGAAGCTAAAGTTGAAGAAAGTGAGACATTATGACACTTGTTCTGCAATGCTTCCCCACTGTTCCTGCATTATTGCATCCAAACATTTATGCCACCCATTCTGCTTTCTGTGCTTTCGTCGTCATCCCAAATCCACCCCCTTGAATGCATGATGATGCCATGCCACCATGCTTTACTTTTTGCACTTCTAAAATGTTTATGCTCGGGCTGCGATTCATGTGCTACCCTGTTGCTTATTTCCACACGCAAAACTTAAAAGAAATGCCTGAGTCAAACATCATCAGGAAGAATGCGGAAGTGATTACATCACAAAGAACCAGGTAACAATGGGGGGGGGGAATAGTTACACATCTAAGAACATATCGGCAATGTTGGGGGACGGACTGCTTCTGGTGTGATCCTTTGGGGCACATTTCCCTGCAAGCCAGAAGGTGTTCGCTGAACTGCCAATGCTTCTGCCATGTAGATGTTCTTTTTCTGTCACCGTTAAAAAAAAACAGTAGAAAATGCAAAACCCAGAGAGTACCCAAAGTGAACTCCAAAACAAAAGAGGATGTGTCTCAATATTCTGGGGAAAAATGGATTTTATTTTCTAAACAGCGCAAAACATTTTAAGCAAATTATTGTTTAAAGGCCTTCTTCAGGGGATAGACTGGGGGGGAAACCAGCCTGCAGAGATCTCTGTAGGATTTATCCCTCGTTCGCATTAATTGGTAACTAGCCAAAACACCTTGGACCATTTTGAAAATAAAATCCATGACTTTGTTGCACTTTAAGCCACTGATGTGTACATAGCCCTGGTGGAAGCGGCTGTGCTCACTCTGCCTTTTGTGTTCCAGTCCTTACTTTTCATTAGGCAAAAGCTCCTCAGTTTATTTTAAAAAGAAGATTCGTGGTTTTAAATATCACCTGTGGATTGGTATTGGGAACCGTAACAACATATGGGATGGGGAGCAACCATTGTGAAATGGAATGCGAGGACAATTTTATAATAGAGCTGATAGTAAGCTTTTCATACATAAACCTGGGACAAATCTAATGTTGGTTCCCTGCAAACCTTGGTTTGCAGATTGTGAGCCAACCTTGGAAGCGTTTGTTCTCCGTCTCTCCTTCCTTGCTGTGCATTACGGTTTCATGTTACAAATGTACTGCTGTAACCCATGGTTAGCTCAAACCATGATTTCCCCATAAATCTGATTCGAAACCATGGTTTAATCTGTGTTTGCAAACCATGGTTCAAAGGGAATCTCATTTCCATGAACCATAGTTTTGCTGCTGCACATATACTGTGAAATCATGGCTAGTGGCGAGAAGAGAAACAATGGGAAATTGCTCTGGAGAAAAGGGGAAACCGGAATAAGAAGTTATTCCAGTAAGTGATCTCTGATGTGCAAGTCTGCAGGGGCCAGTGTGATGCCTGCAATCTACTGTGTATTACCGGTAGATTTTGAGGTTTTTTTCACAAAAGGACCTTATAAAACCTTTATTTTGCCATCCCCAGCATTCTCATCTCTTTATAGGCTGCTAGGCTCCTGCTTTGCCATCATATTTATATAGCTAATGGAGGTTAAAAGAGCCAGCTGGATACATTAATTTGACAGTAATTACTGATAACCTTGCGATCAGTTCACAGGAGAGCCGTATGAATCAGCCAGAGGAAAAAAAACACTGTCCTAAATAGCAAGATTATATTTTTCAGAGGAAAAGTGTTTCAGCTGTGGTTCCCTCATCTCCTGCCTCAGTCTAACAACTTTCTTTGACTCTTGAGCCGGAACCCCCCCCCCCCCCGGCCAGCATGTGGCCAGTCTATGATGTATATGTACATGTAAACATCAGAAATATGGAATATTTTTCAGATACAGTTACTAGTGAGGTCCTCAATAACTATTCCATTTACATCTCTTGGGCAGGGAAATATTACCCAACTTGTGGAACTCACTGCCACAAAATGTATTGGTGGCCACTGTTAGTTGGCTTTGAAAGAAAAAAAAATCAAAGAAATTTAGGGAGGGTAGTTCTATCAGCAGCTGTTAAGACACCGGAGTGAAAAACAACTTCAGTTTCCAGAAGCAGTATACCTTAAAAGGCCAGGTGTTGGGGATAGGGGGTAGGGTGCTGGACACATAGATGCCTTTAGTTTAGTGGTGCAGCACATTGTGCATGTAAAAGATTCAGGTAGGGAGAGACCCCCTGTGTGAAACCCTGGAGATTCCTGTCTATTGCGTTTGGAGACAATACTGAGCTTGATGGGTCAACGTCCAACTCAGTATAAAGCAGCTTGTTAAATACTGGATTGTATTTGATGTGCATAAATAACAGGTGCTGGGTGGGTGGGATCAGAACTATACTGCTCAAGCAGGGTGAATTTAGCCCTTTCTCCCTTGCTGTGGTCCTGGTGAAGATTACCGCACTCCCAAAGGAATTTGCCTATGGATGGAAACTCCTGGTCAGGGGCTCCCGTGAGGCAATGCACTAAAAAGCACATTTGATATAATTATGCATTATGTCTGGGTTGGTCCCAAGGAAGGTGATGGTACAAACTCAGAATTCCACAGTTGCATTCCATTAAGATACCTGTAATTGGGTATCAGTCAACAGTTGAGGACCACAAACTTACATGCTCCCTTAGGATCTAGGATGTTCTGAATCCAGCTGACATTTAGAGTTAAGTCCCTTTTTATTTAAATGCCATACCTTACATGCTGAATTTAATCATGCAGTCAAAGTCAGGAGGCAAGCTATTATGAAAGCATCCGCCAAATAAAAATATAAAGATAGGCTTTTGTTAGACGTGTTTTTATAACGAAGGATTGTACAGTACTTGGGCACCGGACAGAGCAATCGACTCACATTACAACCGGGAGATTATGCCATTGTAATGCCAGTGGAACATATTGCATTCAGTATGGAGCCTTCAGCCTTTGGGCTGATGGGAGTTGTAGTCCAAAAACTCTGGGGGGCATCAGGTTGATGAAAGCTGCTATATGTGTTTGATTCATGAGGGAAGGAGGAAACGCACAACATAGATAATCAGAAAATGGGGTAAAAATGACAGGCAGTTGTAATGTCAAAGAGTTTTGAAACAGACTTGTTTTTTCTTACCTGTAACCAGCTGGCTTTTATTTTTAGAAAGTGGGGAAATAAATGTCTCTCATTTTCTTGGTGTAATTTCCAGAGGTCAGAGGAAGGCAACCTTCCTGTTAAAGTGCATCGCACTCTTCTGAAATTATCCTCCCTCTAGCTTACGAGAGGAACAGAGTGTCTCCTTTGATTCACCAAGGGAGGGTCAAACAAGCCATTAGCTGCTTCTAACCCTGCTGAACTGCAGATGGCCCTCAGAGCTGTTACAGTGATGAACAGAATCAGCTCCCCTCATCAGGAAGGCAGCTTGATATCAGGAGAAAACAGACCCAGCTATTGCACCAATGTCAATTCTTCCGATGTTATCCAAAGCCTGTTTTATACGAAAGGCCTTTCTCCCCAGGCAGTGAATAACTTGAGGTTCATTTCAAGCAATTCATTTCACTTTCTTGGTGATTGCAGATATTTATTTTCCATAACAAAAATATGAGACAATTGTGTCTTGACACTTAAAATCAGAAGATAAATTTTAAAATAAACTCTTGAGTATGTCACGATCCTTGTTGAATTTAGGCTATAGCACTTGCACAACATGAATTTAGCAGTTCTCTTTCCAAGTTTTTTTTTTAATTTTTTAGACCTGATTGTGGTGACTTTTTTTGCGGGTGGGGATAAAATTTAGTTTCAGCCTTTCTAATGTGGACATGCAAGTTGCTATTAAGGATCTTTAGGGCTGAGGGCTCCCATGCCTTTTAAACTTTATTGGAAGGTTCAGCTAGTTTTATCCACGCTGGGGAATTAGTGAGCAATTCCCCCTTGAATAGCCGCTCTCTGAATTGTCCCATGTCAGTTTCTTTTCCTGGGGTGTGTGTGTGTGTGTGTGTGTGTTTTATTACCACATATTTCTGTTGTAATGAATTTATTCTCATGGAATTTTTATTTTCTTTCTAAATTGCAAAATGGGGCAATCCTCCCCAATAAAAGACAAGGAAATTAGGAGGAAAAGAGACAATGTTTTACAGTATAAAAACAGTAGAATAGCTCTGCTGTATGAGCCGAGAGCGAAGGCTTATCTGGTCCAGTATCCTGGTTATCACAGTGGCCAACCAGATGCCCATGGGAAGCCTGTAAGTGAAAAAGAAGAAGTTGTTGAGCTATTTTAAAGGAAATTCGCCAAAAACGACACTGCCAACATGTGTTGCCATACATCCAGATTTTCCTGGACATTTTAGCTCAGGCATAGGCAAACTCTGGCCCTCCAGATGTGTTGAGACTACAGTTCCCATTATCCCTGACCACTGGTCCTGTTAGCTAGGGATGATGGGAATTGTAGTTCCAAAACATCTGGAGGGCCGGAGTTTGCCTATGCCTGTTTTAGCTATTTACACCCGGACACCGTTTCCAATGGCTGAGGCCTGTCTATGTCAGGGAAATTCTGGACATAGGGCAACCATACAAGCAAGACCTAAGTGCAACAACTCTACTCAGCAGCTATTCCCAGCAGCTAGTATTCAGTGATATGCAATGTACGGGTAGGTAGAATATGTAGATTACTCTGGTGTTTTTGTGTTTTTTTGAATATACCTGTATATATAACTGTACCTGGAAGCAATGGTTCCCCTCTCTTGCATGCTAGGGGTTATTTAAGAATTCCACAGTAGCAACTGCAGTTTATCTCTGCTAATGGTTTTATAATCTCTAAGAGCTGCTTGGCTTGGCCTCTGATTATAGATTTCATGGGAGCTGCATAACATAGTTAGCCTGTCATCTCCCTAGAACTGGACAGTTTACAACAGAATGGATTGAGCAATCGTTTGAGTGTGCAACAGATTCCCATCAGTCACCAGAAAATCTTGTGTTGCTTCAGATCACTCTGGATTTGTCTGGGGTTTTGTTTTTCCTTAAAAAAAAAAGTGAAATAGAAATGAGTCAACCCTGGAGGAATAAAACCATCTCTCCTCAGAGTTGTTAAAAGCCAGGCAACATAAGAATTATAGCTTTGCTGTATCCTGCAGTGCCTTGTTTGATGGATCTTTCAGTGCCACTGTTGGTAACGCCAAGTAACCGGCACTCCGTTTCTTTTTCTGGTTTGTTATGAAGACATAACTGTTGAATATACTATGTGTGCGAGTGTTTTCTCTCTCTTTCTGTATGTCGGAAAAGTGGGAGAGAGGAGCAACCAGAGCGGATGGTGCCCACAGCATTGCTCCAGTGCTTTTGGGGAAATCAAAATGGCTGCGTACCACTCACACCACAAGGTCCACCTATGACCGGGGGGGGGGGTTTCCACTACAGGACACTTCATTGAGGAAACATTCAGAGCAGAAGTTGGCCCTGTGGGTCACCATACATGGCTGGTTTGGTCTGAATTATTAAATTTATACTCTCTATTATCGTTTTCCGCCCAAAAAAGTTATGAAGTCATCAACAGAGACGAAGAGAGAGAGCATGCACTGTGGTGGTTTGTAAACTTTCTAAACCCACTGTGCATATTTTACTAGAGATAGCTTCTTAAATTTGGTAGCTTTTTACCTGAAACAACTATGTTGACGACTAGGATCGCGGTCTACTCCATACCATGCAACCCCTTACATTCATATAAAGGCGAGCTATTGCAAACGTACTTGGTGATTTAAAAAATAAATAAATATGAAGGATGGCATATTCTGCATGGCTCAGGTACCAGGCAATCAAACTACTTTCGGAAGGTGCACAAGTGCCTTTAAATGCAAACTGAATTGTATTTCTCCTACTTCCCTAGTAACGGCTTGAACGGGGAAGAGGGTGACTGCTATGAGCAGGGTGAGGTGTAATAACACTAAGTGTGATCCAGTTGAGGCAACTTTGCAATTACAAAACCCAGTTATTAATTCATAAACATGAAGGTAAAGCGATAAGGCCCAGAACGAAAAGGGTGTGCTAACTAGTTTGCCCCAGTAGTACCAGTGCCTCTCCTTGGAATCTATAATATGATAAGTAATTTTCCCAGTTAGCCTTCAGATGATTTGAATAACGTCTAATAATGGATTGTTATTTTTTTTTCAAATGCTGAAGATGTTCCCCTTGGAGACAGACTGCTAATTAGCCCCCTATTTTTACTCTGGCTGAAAGTTAAAAATTGCTTTGCCCTTTCCGTTAGCATTTTATCTTATCTTCTTCTTCTTTTTCCGTTTTACTTTTCACTCTCTGCTTTTCCAGCTTACTGGATCCAGAACTATTGTTGTTTAGTCATTTAGTAGTGTCCAACTCTTCGTGACCCCATGAACTATAGCTTCCTTCAATTGCAAATGAATAACAGCAGATCCTTCCTCACAGTGGAGCAGTTAAATTGACGTAAACAATTTGGTCAAATCCACATCATACATTTAAAGCACTTTTATGTTACACCACTTTAACAATCATGACCTCCCCCCCCCCAAAAAAAATCCTGGGAACTGTAGTTTGTTAAGGTTGCTGGAAACTGTAGCTCTGTGAGGGGTCTCCTAACAACTCCTGGCAGCCTTAACAAACAACAGTTCCCAGGATTCTTTGGGGGAAGCCAGGATTGTAAAAGTGGTATTGGAGTGCTTTGAATGTAGGGTATGAATATGACCACGGTGTTCATGACTAAAGATGCAGTCCATCTCCTCTCCTGTGCAAATAATTCCTCACTGAAATGGCTGCAATTTGCACTTGCAGACCTTAGAAGGGGTATAATCATAGAATTGTAGAGCTGGAAAGGACCACGAGGGTCCTTGCAATGGTTTAGCCCAACATGGGACTAGAACTCCTGACCCTGAGCTTACAAGTCTCAAGCTCTGCCAACTGAGCTATCCCAGAGCTATCTGCAGAGTGTCAGGAGGTTTATCCATACAGTGGAACTCCGGGTTATGCACGCGATCCGTTCCGGGTCATGGTGCGTAACGCGGGCATACGCACAAAAAACCCGAAAGTAGCTCGATTTGAGCACTTCTGCACATCCGGGGAGTGCATGCAGGTTGCGCCTGCTCCAGAAACACTTCCAGGTTGCAGGCGTTCACAACTCGAACCTGCGCAACCCAGGGGGTGCGCAACCCGGGGTTCCATTGTAATATGTCACCTGTCTTTCTTCATACATTTGTCAGGGCTCATATAGTCCTCACATGGTGGAGAAGTGACCTTGGTACCCTCTTCCCATCAGTCATGTAGCAAATGTCTACTAGGAATTGAGTATTCCACCACGAGCAGCTAGTTGCATGGTAGAGTTGACAGAAAGCTAGCCCTAAAAAGGGGGGGGGGTGGAATAGTAACTGCGATGTTGTCGTTCTCTCCACCTCTCATTTTGGTAGCTGAGTTTTATTGTCTACACTAGGGGCAACCAACATGGCACCTTCCATTATAAGGTTGCCATATTTTTTTCCCAATGAATCCCGGGACACTTTTCAACTTCAGTAGGAATGATAGGATTTTGTCAGGGGACAGATTTGTAAATCCGGGGACTGTCCCAGGGAAATGGGGATGTCTGGTAACCTTACTCCAATTCCCATAAATCCCAGCTCACTCAGAGCAGATCGCCCCCAGGGAGCATATTCCCCAAAGGATTTTGTTTTTGTTTTTTGTTAACTGCAGCCAATCGGAAGCCGGAGAAGCCATGGCAGACTTTCGGGTTCCAAAGAACGTTTGCAAAACCGGAACACTCACTTCTGGGTTTGCGGCGTTCGGGAGCCAAGGGACGACTGTATCATACTGATGGCTGTATCAAGGGCAAGGCTGGCACTCAGTGGTAGAGCATCTGCTTTGCATGTACAAGATCCCAGGTACAACCCCTGACATCTCCGGGAAGGTACGGGAATATTCCTTCTTGGAAAACCTGGAAAGCTGCTGCCAATCAGTGTGGACAATACTCGGCTAGGTGGACCCAATGGCATGACCCCGATACAAGGCAGCTTTCTATGTTGCCAAACAGACCAGGAATTAGGGTTGAAGAGATAAGCCCATGAGCACAGCTGTATTCCGAAACTTCACTCCTGAGACCTGGCCATAATTTACCAAAATGTTGACTAAATTGTACGTTGTACCCACAGTGTGGGTGGAGCTTTGTAGTGCCATGAATGCCCTCAAATGCCTTTGTAGTGCCATAAATGCCCTCAACAAGACTGAAGTGAGGCTTGTTCCCGCAAAAAGAATGCTCTGGGAAATTCTTACTCAAAGCATTTGTTTAGAGGTCATCTGAGGGGATTTCTGCCCTCTTACAAGTCCCAAAGGTACAATTTAGTGCCATTTGCAAGACTCTGTTCTTGGCACCTTTCCTCCTAAGGGAAATGTGATAACTTCACAGTCTATTATGAAAGCAATTGTTTCTAAGGTGACTAGAGAAAGGTTAGAATTCGTTTAAAGCCACATCAGAGGATGGCATTTTAGCCAAGGAGAAAAGGACAGACCATCCCTCTAAACTAAGCATCAAGAGACCTTAAAGGTTTCATGAAAGCAGCTTTCGTTCACAACCCACTGCAGTTTTTAAAGAGAAATGAACAAGTCTGGATCTGCGATATTGTTGTAATAAGGAAGTGTTAAATACAGTCATTACAACTATGCAGAACAGCTCGTTCAAAGTAAGTTATATAATACTTATCCAGAATTATTCACAAAGGCGCATTTACTGAACTTTTGGTAATGTGTACTTTTTATATTAAAAAAATCAAAAAAATCAATCATTTAAGTGATGAAACTATTAAAAGCCACTCTTCCCTGATCTTAATTCTACTGCTTTGCAAAACACTTCCCTAAAATACTCTCAACAGCAACTTGCCACATTAGGTTTTAAGACGTGCAGTCCTATAACCACTTACCTGGGAGCAGTGGTTTTTTTCTCTTTAAACAATGTTTAGGGGTACTCTTTTTCCTACTCATACTGAAATACTGCCCCTCAATGAGGCCAAAATTAGATTCACAAAATGTTTAGAGGTATCTGGCGTAGCCAGGGCCGTCTTAAGCTTATCTGGTGCTGTGGTGCAAGGATCTCTCCGGTGCCCCCCACCCCACCCCCACGTTTCCCTCCTCTGGCAGGACGGAGGCTCCGGGTGCGACGCAGCATGGTGGAGGCGGACAAGGGTGGCGAGCTGATGCCAGGAGGCGCTGCGTCCAGCCTCCACCTCTTCCCTGCACCCTCCAGAACATGGTGCCATGGTCCCCCCCCCCGTGCCACTAGTCTCGATGGCTAAGATGCCCCTGTGCGTACCCCTGCGTTTCCCCAGAAAAAAGCACTGCCTGGGAGTAAGCCCTGTGAAATTTAATGGGATTTACTTCTGAGTAGACATGTCTAGGATTGTACTGTATAGCTTTCTTTCATTCCCTTGAAATGAAACCAGACTTGTCCCTTTTTTGTTTTTGGGATTTCCTCCTGCTGTTCTGAGTCTTAAGCCCAGTTTGATAGTGCTTTGTTCTGAGGCTTACCTTCTTGGATTTGTGTAGGCTGGGAAAGGTTGCTGCTTACTTTTGCTGTATTGTCTGAGGCACCCTAATCCGTATTGAGTCATCTCAGAAATCGGTATGGATCTCATAGAACTTCTCATTTTGATCTGAATATAGTTGAATTCTACAAATATATCAGGTGTGAAAAAATGATGATTCTACAGAGCCTAAAGACACTTGGATGTAGTTCAGACCTATGGAATCTAGCTGGGTATTTTGAAGCATGGGAAGTCAAAAAATTAAATAATAATTTGGCAGAATTGGAATTTTTTAAAAAATATTGATAATTGTACACATAATTCGGAATGTAATTTGGAATGTTTCAATGTGATTTTGATTGGCTGTTGTATTGAAAAGTTTAATAAAAATGATTTGGCCAAAAAAAAAGGAATCTAGCTGGGTATTGTCCCAATTTGGAGGAGATTGTTGCACACTGTTGGATGTCATTACATGGCTTGGTAAGTTTGTGTCAGGTTTTTGCAGAAACAGTGTTAATATTGCAACACATACTGTATCTGTTATTTTCTGCATAAGCTAAGGCTTTTAGCATAGTGGAATGCTTTTGAAATCAGATAGGCACCTATAAATTTTGATATTTTGTTACTGCTTATGTTCCCATTTTGCCATTTAGAGAATTAATTTTATTGTTGTTGTTGGTCGCTGGTTCTGCATTTTTGCAGCATTACAATTTTGAATGATTTTATTGGACACTACCATTGTTACTATTATTTTTTTCAGTTGGTGGGTTATAAATAAATACATAATGGCATGACATTATTTAAAACATTAAATAGTAGGACTGAACTGATATTGTTGGTTGATTTTTTTCCCCTTGACCATTCAAGGGGGAAGAAATAAATTGTCTCCCAAAAATGGTAAAGGGATAAGAGAGAAACTCAGTGAAATTTTCTGAGGTGAGTGTGGTTGCAAAGAAGTTGACTTTTTTTGCTTTGGTGCTAATAACATTATGAGGTGGCCATGCAGTGCTCTCGCTTTTAACTTTAAAAATTCCACAGGTCTCTGGTGATTCCACAGCTTCCTGCACTTCCTGGAATACCTATATGGTGATGTCTTCCAATGGGCATTTTAGGAAATGTTGCTGGCGGGGGTGGGGGGCGGGGGCAGTTTTCCAGCAAACACTCTTCATCAGTAACATATGAATTATTCCTTCCTGTAATATTCACCGTCAACATCTGTGTGCCCTATGTGTAGCCGAATCAAAGCAAACGGCACCATCTGCTGGCGTTGTGACCCCTTGCACTGAGCCCCTGGGTATGGCAACAAGGCACACACAAAGTGTGTGTGTGTGCCTTGTTGCCATTTCCAGAGGCTCAGTGCAAGGGGTCACAATGCCAGCAGATGGGGTGTGTGTGTGTGTGTGTGTCGTTTTTTTATACGGAAAATGGCTGCGTTTTCACAATAGTTGCTCTCTAACATTACTGGGTGTGTTAGCGAAAACGTGTTTGTATAAGTGTAAAAGACTTTGGCATTCTCTCCATCATATGGCAGGATGCAATTGTGCACCGCTTTTTCATTTATCTTTTATTGCATTCATACCCTCACCTTTCCTCCAAGAATCTCAAGGTGTTGTGCATGGTCACAACAACCCTGTGAGGTAGGTTAGGCTAAGAGATGGGTTGAATAATAATTATTTAATTTATTTATTCATTCATTCATTCATTCATTCATTCATTCCCCTCGCATCTGGCTGGGTTTCCCCAGCCACTCTGGGAGGTTTCCAACAAAAGATTAAAAATACATTAAAACATCAGTCATTAAAAACTTCCCTAAACAGGGCTGCCTTCAGATGTCTTCTAAACATCAGATAGTTGTTTATTTCTTTGATATCTGATGGGAGGGCGTTCTGCAGGGCAGGCACCACTACCACGAAGGCCCTCTACCTGGTTTCCTGTAACCTCACTTCTTGCATTGAGGGAACCAGAAGGCCCTCGCGTTGGACCTCAGTGTCCGGGTTGAACGATGGGGGTGGAGACACTTTTTCAGGTATACTTGACCGAGGTCATTTAGGGCTTTAAAGGTCAGCACCAACAATTTGAATTGTGCTTGGAAACGTACTGGGAGCCAATATAGGTCTTTCAAGACCGGTGTTGTGTGGTCTTGGTAGCCGCTCCCAGTCACCAGTCTAGCTGCCACATTCTGGATTAGTTGTAGTTTCCGGGTCACCTTCAAAGGTAGCCCCACATAGAGCGCATTGCAGTAGTCCAAGCGAGAGATAACCAGAGCATGCACCACTCTGGCGAGACAGTCTGCAACACAGTGGCTCAACATCATCCAGTGAGCTTCATGGCTAAGTGGGGATTTGAACGCAGGTCCTGGTATGACAACCCAATCACTATACCGCATTGGTAAGGAATGACCATTCTTTGGATGACATGGAGCCAATCTTCTTGGTGGTTTCTTGAAAACAATGGACGCTAAACCCACAGCCTTGTGGTAGGCCTGTTTACAAGCCTGAACATGTGCTCAGTTGGCTCTGGAGCAAGATCGATACCACTTCTGCTGCAGCCCTCAATTGGTCATTTTCATCGACCTCAGCTCCTCAGTATACCAAGGAGTAAAGTGGGATTTATGGCACCAGCAGCAACCATGCCAATGACCCTACAAGCCTCACAATTCCATAGTGAAACCACAACCACAACCAGCTCTATCCACTGGGGGTAAAACCCCAGAGCAGTCAGAAATCTATCAGATTCCATCAGTTTCTGGGAGTGGACCAATCTAACGGCTCCCCCACCCCTGCAGTGGAAAATTGATGCTGCAAGTCCAAACCTGTCTCTGGAGCTGTCCCTGGAAGCGGAGAACTAGAAGATCGCAAACAAATGCAGTATTTTGCTCAATCAGATGTACAGGTTTGTGAATGAATAAAAGTGGAGGCTTCTCTTGAATCAAAGCAAGCCCTGTGTTGTGTGTTTACTACAGAGATGTGAGCCAGAAAATAAGTCATTGGGACCCACTTGGTGCATAGAATTGGAAATGGAAAGAAATAGTACCTTGGAGTCTAAAAAATCCAATCTTCTGAAAGAACAGCATTATCATCACAACCAAAAAATGTATTTTCATGCTTGTGTGCTTTCATATTAGTAACTAATGGCACAGCCCCAGCTGCTGGGTGAAGATAAACCATGCTGGTTCATGGTTCAAATATTGCCCAAATGGGGGTTAAAACAAAACCAAACTTCTTACAGGTTAATGCTGAGCCAGTAGTTGTGACCTCAAACCTATTTGGATGTTCCACAATGTTACCTGTGATGAAATATTGCTGGCTTGCACTGGGACAAGCTTAATGCATCTTAGGATATGTGCCAGTGTAGTGTCATTTGGCTTTCATGAGTTAGCAATTAAAACGTGAAGAGCTGGCTTTCGGCAATTGGTACGGCGCTTTACGAGTGTGTCCAATAAGGATCGAAAGGGGTTCATTCCACCTCATCAAAAGGATACCAGCTACCTGCATTTAAAGAAATGCCAACATGATAAATTTAAAAAATCTTTTAAAAAATGTTTGTAGCAATGACAATGATGAGAAAAACAATGATTATTTTTTTTAATCTGGAGAGCGCAGAAATCTAATGACTGTTAATAACTTGCATTCTGCTGTAGATGAAAAATGAGACGAGCCTACAGCACTTAGTCAACAACTAGTTCCCCCCCATGCCTTTTTTGAGTAGTGGGTGGAGTGGTGAAGGAGGGGAGAGGGCTCTCGTGCTTGAGGCCTGCTTGAGGTTTTACATTCTTACGTTCCTACAGAATTGTTCCCCGTATAATGGTTTGCTGACAGGCCCTATGACTACAGCTACTGCTCCATCCACACACCTTTCTTCAGCTGGATTGTTGGACAACAGCATCCATCAGCCCCAGTCAGCATGACCAATGGTCAGGTATGGAAGGAATTGTAGTCTAGCAACATATGGATGGCCACAGGTTCCCCACACCTGCTCAACCAAATCAAGAGTGAACAAGAATACAATTCTGTATTGGTGCAAATCAAATGAAACAGCCAACTCAAGGGGTTCTCAAGAAACGCTGCTATGAAAAAATAAGATCAGGGCAATCGGCACAGATCTGTCAAGATAAAATGCAGCAGTATTCAAATCTGGGAGTGTATGTAGCTGATCGCGGTCTTCAGACTAGAGACTATGTGAACAGATTACCAACTTCCATACAATTGCCGGTAGGAAAGCAAATTAACAGCATAATATTCTTCTCAGTGGTGTGCTACCAATAAAAAGATCATCAAGTCAGAAGGTACCTATGGAACATTACTTTCTCACAGCTGAATTTAAGATTTCAGCAGATTACCACTACTTATTTAGAATGTATGCATCAGTATACTGCCATGGCATAGAGATAATGCATCTGTGGAATCGGCGGCATTTAAGTAAATTATTTACTGTTTTCTCCACTTTGTGCCTATGCTACAATTGAACTGTCATTTCAGCATGTGTCCCAATGCACTGGTCTACACAAGATATAATGGTTTATCTACTCCCAGATGAATCTGAACACAGATCTTGCCAAATCGCAGTTTCAGCTTCCCCAAAGAAAACTCATACAGGTTTCGTGAATATTGTGGCCGTGAACTGCATTTGTATCCACCACCCTTAACAAGTAAGACGTTGTCAACCAGGAGTTACGTTTGTCCTGCTTTGTGTGCTGTTAATTGGAAACTTAATTGCATGTGTTTTCAGACATTTTTCTTTTATCTGTATTGTACACAATGACCTATGGCGATAAGCAATAAACATTGAGTGTGTTTTAAGGAACCGATCTCTCAGATAGATAGATAGATAGATAGACAGACAGACAGATATATCTGGCCATGTGGAAAAGAGACTATTTTAAAACCATTCCACATGCCCACTGCCACCAGCAATGGATTGTTCTTGATCAGCTCTTCCTCATTTTTTTTTCTCCATTTCAAGACAAGTATTTTCTTTTGAAGTGGGATTTGTGGGTTGCAAAGCTCATGCAGCTGTTTCTGCTGGCCACAATGTGTTAATCGCTTGGATGGCAATAGAAGGCTCATAGCTCAGTGGCAGAGCACTTACCTTGCATGCATAAGGCTGCAAGTTCAGCCATCAGCACCTCCAGCTTGGGAGATGGGAGGTATGAGAAAGTTCACACATGAAACCAAACCACAGTTTATTAAACTTAGGTTTGTTAAACTATAATATAGCATTATGTGTGAACCCAGTCCAGCAGCTTAACTATGGTTATTAAATATTGTTAATGGTCACTTGTTGACCAAGAATCGCAGTTGGTTTACAAACCTTAGTTAACGTTAACCATAGCTTAGTGTTACATTAAAACCTGAAGCTCCTCCTTAATTATGGTTAAGGAGCCATCATCACTCAATAGCTACAGATCCACAAGTGGAGAGCAGTAAAAATTTTTTACAAACTGCTCTCAATATTCAGCTGCTGTCACCGGTACTTTTAACTATTCTGTGATGTAATAAACCAAGTGATCGTCTGACAACTTAGGTTTAACTAGGGTTAATCTTAACCCTGGTTTAGCATTATGTGCCATCCAAGCCATGGTCAGTTAGAGCAGACAAGCGAAATGGAACAAATGTTTGACTTGATAGTTTCATGTGGTTCAAATGCTTTAGAATAGTATTTATGGGAATCGGGACTGCAACCTGTTGCTCATAAATTGTTAAGACTTGATCTAATCTCTCAATCACCTTCAATTCTGGCAGTTTTACAGGAGAAATGCGAAGGACCAGTTCCTGCTCTTTTAGTGTTGTTTGTTGGCTGCTGCAGGGCTGCAACTTTTGAACTGCCCACCCACCACTTGCAGTCAACCAAAGAGCAATTACCTTTTCCCTCTGGTACAGAAGCAAATCTGTTAGGGATGACGTGTCAATTCATGCAAAATACGTCTTTCTGCTGCAGAGCACACTGAATGCTGGGATGCCTTTAGCTTTTGCAATTGCATACATTAAAAACAAATAAATAGGTTTATCCACCCCATGGTTTTTTGTTTAGTTTTTTTTGTTTAGTGCTGCAACACTTTGCGACTAAACATAAAGTAAGGCTCATTGTACATTTGCAAAATTAATGCCCAGTTCAGTGCCATTTCAAAGCTAGGCTTGGAAACCACCCATTGATTAAGTTTATCTATTGCTTTCCTATAGAAACTGTCCTCAAAGCAACATACAGAGAAAACAGAATTAAAACAAAACTGCATAAAACCCTAAAATGTAAAAATAAAACTTGTTTAAAAGTTAATAGATCTTAAGAAAAAACTAGGAATCCATCAAATAAGATGCCATCAGGAAACGAATGGATTCGTTTAGGATTACGATGGAACATGGGCATAGCCGGGGGGAGGGGAGCTGCCCCCTAATCAAGTAAAACGATAGAAATAACTAACTGACCAATCACGTTGATTCTGCCCCCTAACAAAAGTGCTGCCCCCCAACAAAGTGCTGCCCCCCTAACAAAAAACCTGGTTATGCCCATGCAAGGAAGGCATATAAGGAAGGAGCATTTGCGGAGTGCCCTAGAAAGTAAGTTCAAGACAGAAGGAGCCACCACTGAAAAGGCTTTGGTGTGTATTGCTTGAGAACTGGGCTGAGCAAAGCAGAGAGCCCCCACTTGAATGTCATAAGGTGTTAGAAGATAAACAGGGTGTTTGAAAATGAACTATACACGTACCATATGTATTACATTGTCCAAAGGTGTAATACTTTTCGAACACCCTGTACAGTATATGTAATAAGGCACCTCAGGTATATAAGACCCAGGGCCATCTCACTCTTTGAAAGTTCCCATGCTTCTTTGGAGCGAGGAAGGCAGTACCTGGTGCGAATGTGACAAGTGCTGCGAAAATGCACCACAGCCACCCGATGCTCAAAACGTAAGGCGGGGGGCAAGGAGTAACCCTCCTTCCTAAGGGGAGTGTGACCGCATCTAGAAAATGAGATTTCCACTATAATGGGATTTAGCCTCATGATTAAGAGTTCTTGCAGCTGCACTTGAAGTCGACACCAAACAAAAACAGACCAAAGAGGCGTCCTTAACATACTGATGCCACCAGTGATGTAGATAGGGGCTGGCGCAGGATCCAGAAACACACATCGTAGGGGGGGGGACCCCACCACAACCATTGAAAAGAACCCTGCGCTTTGCAGGTGGCGACGGGCGCCTTCCTCCTTATCTCTATGGCTTACAGGAAGCGGATCTTCGCGACGGCTCCTCCCCCTCGCGGCTCTTTCTTTCTTCCTCCCCAACGGAGTTAACGCCTCCCTTCCGAACCTTCTCTCGGCGGCGTTGATCCGTCCGATTCCCATTGGCTATGCAAAAGAGGGAACGTCGGGAGCGCCAATGAGCGGCGGCCACGGCTGGAGTCGGCGAAGCCTTGGGTGCCCTTAACCGGAGGGGAAGTCGCAGGAGCGTGTAGAGTGAGCGAGCGAGCGAGCGCAGGAGCTTGTTAAGGGTGCAACATGGGCGCGAGGCGGTTTCTGCTTGGTAAGGGGCGCGCGTGGGTGGTGGTGGTGGTGGTGATGGAGGAGAAGAAAGAGGTGCCGGGGCTTTAATTATTAGCAAGGTCGGGGAGGGTGGGGGTCATTGCAAGCGCATTAATAGGGATATGGGGGAAGCCCAGGCCTGTTGGGCGGCTGTGTTTGGGGTGGGTGGAAGAAGCCGGCTCTATTGTCCAGGCTGAAAACGGGTCGTGGTTTCTATACCGTGCCCAGAATCAATATTTTAGATCGTGGGAGTGGGTGCTCCAAATTGCTTTCTTTTGAACCACGTTTTGAAATAAAGCGCAAGTATCCTTTTAGAAGAAGAGAGGGGTTGCATCTTTCTCTCTCTCTGTTTTTGCTGCTGGTTGGGGTTTCCTTAGAGCAGGAACCTAGGAAGCAGCCTAATACCGAGTCAAACCGATGGTCCATCTAGCGCAGGCATCCTCAAACTCGGCCCTCCAGATGTTTTGGGACTATAACTCCCATCATCCCTAGCTAACAGGACTAGTGGTCAGGGATGATGGGAATTGTAGTCTCAAAACATCTGGAGGGCCAAGTTTGGGGGTTCCTGATCTAGGGCTTTGCTGTGAAAGATCATGAGTGTACTGTATTATATGCATATTTTTTTGCCCACCTTCTCCCAGGAGCTCTCGGTTGCGTACATGATTTCTCCCCATACCTGTTCATTCTTGTAACAACCCTGTGAGGTAGCCTTGGCTGATGGGTGGTCTAGAGTGAGCTTCATGGCTGAACAGGGTTTTGAACCTGGGCCTCCCTAGGCTACGGCCAATACTCCAGCCCAGCCTTTCCCAACCTTGGATCCCCAGATGATCCCATCATTGCTAGCTTGGGGGGGAGGGTCAGGGATGATGGGAACTGTAGTCCAACAACATCTGGGGGCCCAGGTGGTTGAGAAAGGATGCTCTAGCCAGTAGACAAGACACATACCAGATAATTGTTGCTTTGGTCCTGCTTGCACTTTCTTATTTTGATATAAGTCCTCTCAACCCCTGTGAGACTCTTGAGTATAAATACATTCATAGTTGGCACAATGCAAGTAGTCTTCCTACTCCTAAGCAAACGTAAAAGTTATGAGGTGGAAGGTGTGTGATCTCAAGCTGTCAGCCTATCCAGTGCGGTGATCCCTCTTAGGTATGCCAAGCTCGGCAAATACTCCTAAAATGCAACGCATAGAGCAGACATTCCAATTTTCTGTGATGAGATCTTGTTAAAAGGGGGGGGGTGAGGTGGAAATGGCTTGATGCTACCTGCTTTTGCAAAGGCGTCTCTCTTCACATGTTAAAACAGACCTTTCACTAGTTAAGAAAAGAGAGAACAAGGATGGTCAGTCTGCTTTGCTGTGGATAACAGCTACATGTTTAAACACACCCGCACCCCACTCTTTTCTTCTGGACTCAGATTTTGGAAGAGATTAATGCTAGCAGGCAATGTTCTTTTAGGTCTTCATAAAACGACCTGTTGGTTGGTATATGTTGGAATGATTCATCCATGTAGCTCACTCATGTGAAACCCATTAACTGTGTTATCCTGGAATTGTGCTCATGGGGCCAACTTCAACTGCTGATAAACTGGATTATTGGGCTGCAAACAATTAGCCTGGGCTCTACTAATACATATGTACTAAAGACTGGATTTTTTTTCAAAAGGGATGTGGTGCTAAACAGAATTGTAGAGTTGGAAGGGACCCCCCCAAAGGATTATTCCTTGCCATGCAGGAATCTCAACACATGGTCCCCCATCCAATTTGAAACCATACCAGACCCTGCTTAGCTTTGCAAAAGGGCTAGTAGTTTTATTGCTTAAGTCAGAGGTAGTTTTATTGCTGTCCTTTTTAAAATAAAGAAAGGAATGTTAGGTATATTACTCTAGTAATGAACTACAGTTTTTGAATTAATAGCCGCATTTATTGGAATAAAGCCACTGCAAATGCATACTGGTGAGATAAATTGTGGTGTGATAAATTGTGCCGGTTGGTGCAGTCAACACTGGCAGCAGAAGTGGTTAGTGCCTTGAGTTCCAAGAAGCTTGAGATACAACACACATATCTGTGCATGTCTGTTGTGTCTTAATAGGATTGCAGCCTGAGCTGGAGTGAATCCAGTCTTTACAGAACCCTGACTTAGACTCCATGAAATATTAAGCCATCAGGAGAATAATCTCTGTACAGCACCCACTATGGAATGATGTGTTGTCAGGCAGTGTACAAGACTTGCTAACCTGTAGAAGGGCACATAAAGGACATGACACAAACTAGTTGGAAGCTCCCCTTGTGCTCTGAGCTCTGGTGACTGTGGTTGTGTGAAGAGAGAGGCAGCACCAAATAAATGGCAAAGGTGGGGCATGGGTGTGTCACTTAGTCTAATAACAATTCTTCTCCTGTTTGGATTGGTGGTGCTCAATCAGGTCTTTCTGGCGTCAGATTCCCCCCTTGCTTTAACATACATGAGTTCCCTTTGCCGTAAAAGCAGCAACGGTGATGCTTGTCTCTCTGAAAGGACTTCACTTTTGTTCAAAATCTGCATTTTAGGAATGGTAAGCTGCACGCTCTTCCTTGCTGTCAACGGCTTATATTCTCCCAGCGACGATGTTATAGAGCTCACACCTGTAAACTTCCACAACGAGGTCATCCACAGTGACAGTTTGTGGTTCGTAGAGTTCTATGCACCATGGTGAGTAACGATCGAGCCACATCTGGAGAATAATTACTATTGGGGGGGGGGTGTTCTGTCTGCACCAACATTCACCGGCTTGGTTCGCTCAAAATGTTTTGGACCACAACTCCCATCAGCCTCAGACAGCCGATGGGAGTTGTAGTCCAGAATGAAGTGCATCAACCTCTTATGTGTGAGTGAGGAGCAGGCCTGCAACTTTCAGTCTCCATTTTCTTGCTGCCCACGTTCCCTCAGTGGCCAGTTGCACACCGATAACAAGTGAGAGTAGCTGTATGGGGACTTTGTCTGTTTAGAGTTCTTAGTTGCATGCAGCCAGTGGTGTTTTCATTTTTCCTCTACAAGTGTTAAGCATATGTATAGGTCAACAGTTGGTTTTTGCCCCCTCCGAGAATGACAGCTACAGTCACCTTTAGCCACTCCTCTGGAGGCTGCATATTCACAATGGGTGGGGCACCCCATGAACACATGACATCACCCACACATAAAGCACAGAACACCCCTTTCCTCAGCTGATCCCTGCATTGCCTCTTCCTCACTCACCTGATGAGCCAGGAGGGTTTGATCTTCATCCTCCATCATGGCAGGAAGGGTTCTGGTCATCCTAGAATAGATCAGGGACGTCCAGCTCCCAAGAGACTGCAGTCTACCCCCAGTATAAAATAACTGACAGTGATCTACCCATTGTCATTGGAGGGAGGAGCATGCGTTTTTTAGGGGGTGGGGTTGGCCAGAGTTGTTGATCTTGGGGGGGGGGCAAGACTTGTTGCGCTTTTGGGGGGGCTGACCTGAGATGTTGAGCTATTTTATGGGGGGAGGGCAAAGAGCTGTTGAGCATTTTATGGGGGGGTGAATAAAAACTGACTATTGCACGCAGCGCTACAGCAAACATTATTTCCTCATTCCACAACGTTCTCTGTGTGAAAGAAGCAAGCAGAAGGTTACTGATGTTTGGGTTATTCCTTCTGAGAAGCTAAGTACAGCTGGTTCTGTTATCTCTTTCTGTCAAGGTCAGAAAGAGTATAACTATGACTATAATAGTGAGACCCGAAGGAGCCTGGGTTTCATTCTCTCTCTTTCTATCTCTATATGTTTATGTAGCCATCAAGCCTCATCATTCTTACCCCTCCTTACCATCTGACTTGGCTTGGCATCCCCTTCAACTGGCTGCTTTTCATAGAGCTGGCCTCCCTGCCATCTCTCCTCTAAACCTTTGCAATGCACCTGATTTATAAGGTGGCTGTAAGCTGTTTTGTTTGCTTCCCCTCCCCCTTATCAACACTAAAGACAGACACACAAACCAGCCTTCCACATCAGCTCCTGCTGCACCCACACTCAGTGTCTCCACTTGCCACGGATGCACTGATACCAAACTATAAAACAAATAAAACCCGTGGTGTTGCTTAAAATCCAATGAATGTTCTTTGCGTTCCCTGTTCCTGCAAAATATTATAAGTGTCTGGATTCCTGTGCACCTTGGATTCAAAAGGGTTATTAAATATCTCTCTGTGTGTGTGTGTGTGTGTGTGTGTGTGTGTGTGTGTGTTTTCTTCCCCTTTAAGGTGTGGCCACTGCCAAAGACTGGCACCTGAATGGAAGAAAGCTGCCACAGCACTGAAAGTGAGTAACCACAACATGACATTTCTAGCTCAGCCTTCTGTAACCTGGTGCCCCGGTAGCATTGTCCCTGATTCCATTGGCCGTGCTGGCGTGGGATGATGGGAGTTGTAGTCCAAGGCATTTGGAGATTGGGAGTGGCTGGTCTGTGCTGATTGGCAGCTGCTCTCCAGGGTTTTGGACAGGAGTGTTTGCAGCCCTGCCAGGGAGGGAACCTGGCAAAGCATGTGCCCTACGGCTTTGCTTTGGCCTTTTTCTCTCTCGGTGTTTGGAAGGTGGCTGTTGTTGGCTGCCTTTTGTAACACACGTTTCTTATTTGCTTTGAACAAGCATATTGTTTTGCAATCTTCATTTTAAGCACTCTGGAGCCTTAACTTGACAGTTTTGCGACTGCAAAAGTGGCGTGTGTGATGTCCCATTTCATACAGGAAAGCTCCCTGGTGTGTAAGGTAGCATTCAAACCACAGTTTCCCGAGTCAGGTGCAGCTCAACAAAACTAGGAAGTCCCCTTTCCTGCTGGGTGTGCAAGGAGAAGCGAAGGGAGTGCTTCAGTTTGCTGCTTGTTCTTGCTACAATAAACCATAATTCCTTAGAGTTGTAACATTGTCTGAAGACTATACAGTCATACCTCTTCTTGCGAACACTTCATGTTGCGTTTTTTCGGGTTAAGAATGCAGCAAACCTGGAAGTGTTTACTTCTGGGTTTTGCCGCACGCGCAAAAGCGTTCTGTGTGGTTCACACATGCACAGAAGCGTTCTGCGTGGTTCGTGCATGCACAGAAGCGCTCTATCGTGCTTCGCACATGTGCAGAAGCGCCACTCTGGTTGTGGACTTTTCGGGGTGTGAACGGCACCCCGGAACGGATCGTGTCCACAACCAGAGGTACCACTGTATGCTGCTAAGCAGTACTTCTACTTCATCTTAAATCCTCCCTACCTTAACTGCATCATTGTACCGGTAGCAATACCTATATTATTCTAGATCAGGCTTCCTCAAACTCAGCCCTCCATATGTTTTTGGTCTACAGCTCCCATGATCCCTAGCTAGCAGGTCACGGATGATGGGAATTGTAGTCTCAAAATATCTGGAGGGCTGAGTTTGAGGAAGCCTCTTCTAGATCTTCTCCATCATGTTATCCTGTGATCAGGATGGTTAACACTAAAATTTGATCCTGTGTTTCAGGATACACATCCTTTCAGGACTGTCCCCATCAATCCATCATTCCTCTGATTACATTTAAATGGAGAATCAGTTTCATACCGCTCTATTTCTCATTTTTGGAACTTTGTAAAAGTTACTCTCTTATGAACTAGAAATAGCCCTTAATTGAAATCAGCTTTACTAATGTTCAAGCCAAGCACATACTGTGTGTTCATGAAAAGATTCCTTGACTTACCACATTCATCTGGGCAAAATTAAATGTGCGACATCCCATATAGAACCCTATTTCCCCTTCTCTACCCCTTTTTAAAGGTGGTGCTTAGTTTTCTTTCTCAAATGGATCAATCCTACCTAATCTGAAAGTCTCTTTCTTGCAGGGTGTTGTGAAAGTTGGGGCGGTGGATGCAGATAAACATAATTCCCTAGGCGGTCAGTATGGTGTCAGAGGATTCCCCACTATCAAGATATTTGGTGCCAACAAGAACAGACCAGAAGATTACCAAGGTACTTCTGTAAAAGTGGTGGTTTTTGCTAGGACTGTTGAGCCTTATACACTTAACTCGGTGTTTCCCAAACTTGGGTCTCCAGCTGTTTTTGGACTACAACTCACATCACCCCTAGCTAGCAGGGCCAGTGGTCAGGGATGATGGGAATTGTAGTCCAAAAAAAACAACAGCTGGAGACCCAAGTTTGGGAAACACTGATTAACTGATGAGCATATTAAATGAAACTTCTTACAGCCCCCTCCTGTTTTCTAACTAATCAGGCCATGCATTGTAAAGGTAATCATCACACCTTCTCATTTTCTTGTACTAAAATCTCCAGAAGTGGGCTTGGAGGTTAGGGAGTCACAGCTGAGAGAGGAAGGGGTAACTGTTCCGTCCCCAACTGTGTTCTTCCCCACCCACCCCCCAGATGACCCTCCTTCATTGTAACTGGGCTTGAGAGAAGGCTGTTTTCAAGCCTAATTGCAAGGAGACAGGGTGTTCCACTGCATCTCATCTGTGACTCATTCCTTCTGGCATATGTGCTTTCACCCAGTGCAGCACTGCAATGATCAGAGGAGCCTGCCTGCCAGTTTTACTCCCTTCTTCATGACTGTTGGAAGGCTCCATCACATCACAAGGCAGAGCTGACAGAATCTGACATGGAGCCAGTTTAAACATTCCTGCCATCTTTCTCTTACGTTCTTAGGGGCTAGGACAAGCGATGCTATCGTTGATGCTGCTTTAAGCGCCATCCGGTCAATGGTGAAAGATCGTCTTAGTGGCAGAGGAGGTGGATATAACTACGGAAAACAGGTACGTCCAGGCAGAAAGAAGCAACAGATTATTTCCTTTTGTGAATGTGTTTTCTAGGCACATTCCTCAAGCTATAACTGGAGAGCAGTTTGGTGGGGAATTGGTCTGTGTAGAGGTTTGGAGCTTTTAGAGTTAACAAGCTCAACCAGATTGTCCCACCCACAGGAGGAAGAGCGTCACCGGATGCTCTGTGTACTGTTGTACTGTGTAATGTGATACTTTCTGTTTCTGTTGTCCGGAGAACGGAGAGAAGGGAGAAGCCACCAACATGGCTTGCGACTCTCCCGGAATGTAATGATTTATGCCTTGTAAAATAAAGCTTCTAGATTAGAAAGAAGCCGGACTCTGTTGTCTGTAATATGCTGGCATACACAACCCCGCTGCGTGAGAGAAGATAAGAGAAGATAACTCTGCTGAATAGCACAGGAGACGGCAGCAAGGAGAACGTACAGGAGAGGTACGTGCGCTGAAGGAAGCGTGCCGGGCTCCAAGGTGTACTAAGGTTGGTTTGAAGTGTTTCCAACAATCAAAAACACTTCAGGTTATGGATCCAAGCTTTTCCCCATTCTGGATTGATTCTGGAGCAGTTCCAAGGATCCAGAACGTGTGTGCCAAGCTGAGAAGTGCCTCCCTGGTTTGGACTGTGATGGAGCACCCAGGAAAGTTTGCTTTGCCAGCAGGAGCATTCAGCAGTCTGCTGAATGGCTCAGAAGCCTAAAACCTGCTGCCAGAGGTTGGAAGGCAGCAGGGAAGCCCAGATTGAGGTGTGCCCAAGCAGTGTACCCTCTCTGGTGAAACCCCCATCTGTGGAGCCGGGTGAGAAGCTACAGATTCGTGAGTACGCTACCCCTGGGCAAGATGGAGGGAGCCATAGCATTCCCAGCAAGGAGGAGGGAAGCTTTTGTTTGCAAGCACCTCCAGCCTCACAGCTTCAATGCAGAGGGCTGTTCCCTGAGAGTGTTGATGTTTTGGCCAACGCCTGTGAGGAGGAAGGTCTGGCCAGTGCTTGTGAAGCCTGGAAGAAGACCCTAGCCCAGTTTCACGGGGCTGAGGGACTGGCTGAAGTGGCTTTGGAAAGCTCGCCCCCAGCTCGGCTTATGGCTGTTGAGAGGCAACAGTGCCATGGAAAGCAGGAGGGGGGCCAGATCGCCGTGGGCTTTGCTCCCAGAAAGGGAGGGGCTGTTTCCAAGTCTGAAGCCAGCATAAAGGCCTAGACTGTGGATCTGTGTTTTGGCACGTAGCCTGCACCTGGTCTTTTGTTGACGTGCATGGCTGAAGATAAGGCCAAGGACATGATGTGTGGTACTGGCCATGAGAATCGCAACAGCTCTACCACAGCCCAGGCGGAAGAGGATGCCTACTGTTGTCGTGCAGTTGCCGTGGCAACGAAGGCCAACCCTGGTGAGCTGCGTGTGGTGGTTGCCATCATCGTCATCGTTCCTCCTGGTGGACTTGTGAGGAACTGCGAGTCTCCTTCTACAGAGCAGTTCAACGTACTGGCTGCTGCAGTCGAGAGGCAGTTTGTGACTGTTGGATGCAAGAGACAGTTTGTCGTGCTTGAGACAGTCTCTGCAGGTCTTAAAGGGACAGAACTGGCGTTTTCTGTGGTTGTTGACAAAACTCTGTATTGTTTGTTTATGTCAAACCTTCTGTCCAATGTTTTTGCTGTTTGTTTTGTGATAATCACCTGTTCTGCTTGCAGGGGCCAGAAGATGCTTCTACGCATGGAATGCAGCCAGGACGGGCTGTTTGCTGTCGAGGGGCCTCAAGCAAGAACAGGGGGAGGTGGCACTGATGCAGTGTTTGCTCAATGCGCCAATGTGCCCATGCACCACTTATGTTTGTGTCAGTGGTACCAAAGGCTGGCAAGTCGCCACTGGGACAATGTGCTGAAGCAGCCTGAGTTCTCTGAAGGGTGCAAGTTAAGGGCATGTAACAGCTTTCTTGATTGCAGGGTTTGCAAGGTCGAGGAGTCGACATCCTGCTACCCCGCATCTGAAAGGGAAACCACGCGTCCTTTTTCCCTGGTTCATGTGGCTGTTTCTGAAGGGATGCCAGAAGCTAACCTGGGGGGAGCGTGTTGTTCTGAGTGTTTGGCTGATGCTTTCTTTCACCACATGTGGTCTGCGTTGCTCAAGGAGGCAACTGAGGCAGCACCACTGGTTGCAGTGGAACAGCAGGTTTCTACTGGAGTAGGCTGTTCCCAGGTCCTCCGTGAGAGGGGGAGTAAGCACAGTGTGACTAACCTGTTTTCTTCACAGGTATGTGGTCTTGCAGAGAGGCAGCAAAGGATGCTGCATGCTGCCACTGAAGACATGCTCTTGGATGCAGAGCTTCCTCAAGGGTTCTGGGTGGAACTGGGTGGTACCAAGGTTCCGAAAGTGTCTTTCTGTGGGTACGAACCCAGCTTGCGTAGCTGGAGGTTAGTTAACCCAGATAGTGACCAGACCCAGGTTCTAGTCAGCAGGAGTGCTGAATTTTGTGAGCAGAATGGATTGGAACACATCCCTAGAAGCCCTGATGTTCTGGATGGTCCTGTCAGTGCTGGACAGGCCAATACGCCACCTGCTGGTGGCGGTGGTGGTCCAGGTGGATCAGCCCCAAGAGGGGGTATCGCTGTGGCTTTAGCACCTGCTGGTGGCTCGGGCCGAGTTCCCAGTCATCACCAGGGTGCAGCACAGCTAGGGGTGACTCCAAGGCAGCAGTCTGGGAGTGCACCCGCAACTCCTATGTCACGGACTAGGAGGCAGGCCACGCTTGGCGACTCTTTGTGTGGCAACTCTTCTCCAGGAGAGCCTGGCGCAGGTCTCGTCCCGGAGCAAGAGCGGGGTTCTTTGGCAGTGAAGCAGGAGCCCAAAGGCGCGCCAACGTCATCCTTGGGTGGTTCAGTTAGGATGCACAGGCGCAGCAAGTCTGTAGGTGAGATGCCTGACGTCAAGGACGTGCAGGTGGAGTCCAGTGCAACTGAAACAGAGGGAGAATCTGAAGTGGTATCACAGCAGTATGCACGATCCACTGAAGGGATTCTGCCCGAAAGGTTCACGGCCACTAGCGTGAGTGCTTGTTTGGTTCAGTGTGAACCGGAAAGCCTTGTAAAGGTTCAATGGGTATCTCAAGGTGAGGCCCAGAAATGGCAGGATGCCATGGTAGAGCAGGTAAGCTCAATGAGGTCTTTGGGTGTGTGCACAACCACGACGCTGTCAGAAGGTCGTTGGGTGTACAGACTCAAGACGGCAGCAACTGGCGAGTTGCAGTGCGAGGCTAGGTCAGTAGCCAGAGGTTTCACTCGGGAGGAGGGGGTCCATTGTTACGAGGTACTGGACGCGCCCTCTCTCAGAAGCGAAACCACGCGCATGCTGTTAGCGGTCGCGACTCAAAGCAGCTTTGAGGCAAGCCACTTTGGTTTGGGTGCCTGTTTGGATTCCGACCTGGATGAGGAGAGGTACGAGGTACCTCCGCCAGGGTTCGAGGACAACGGGCCGAATCAAGTGTGGAGTTTGCACGAGGCAATCACTGGCTTGAAGGAGTCAGCCAGAGATTGGTCCTCAGGCATGCAAGAAGCTTTGAGAAAGCTAGGTGTCAGCCAGAGTTGTGCTGATAGCTGCCTGTTTCTGGCAGGAGTAAGTCCAGAGCAGGAGTTAGTTCTGCAGTCCGGTGCGGACATGCTTTACCTGGCGAAGTCCAGGGGACAGGTGCAACGGTTCGCAGAGGAGCTTGGTCAGTCTTTCCAGCTCAGGAACCTAAGCCCTGTTGGTGTTTACCTAGGTGTGCAGGTAGACAGAGCCGAAGACGGTAGTGTCTTGCTCAATCAGACTGGCAAGGTAGTGCAGTCGTTGAAGAAGTGTAGAGTGTCTGAATGTGCTAGTGTCAGAACACCCATGGAGACGTGTCTAGGTGAGGACAGTCAGACCGGGGAACGCTCTGAGTTTGAGAGCCCCGAGGTGTTTAGGTCAGCTCCTGGGAGGCTGTTGTTTCCTTCACGGTTGAGCAAACCTGACATAGCAGTTGCTGTGGATCTGTTCAGCAAGGTGGCTGCAAATCCCAGCGTGCATGCCTGGAATGGCATGGTGAGAGTGCTCCAGAGTTTGCAGGAAACTAAGGAGTTTTGCCCGGAGTTGTCAGCTACCGGTGAGCCCCAGCTCACGCGCTGGTGCGACGGCGGTTGGGCAAATTCCGAGGACAGGAAATCTGTGTCTGAAATGGTTGTACAGTGTGGAGGAGCTCTAGGCGGGCTGAAGTCCCGGTGCCAGAGCCTCATTGCTCGTTCTCGTGCAGAAGCCAGGTACAGTGCGTTGTCAGTACTTTGCAGGGAACTGGAGTTCTATAGGTGTTTGGTCCAAGAGATCTGCGTTCAGAGTTGCCTGCCCGTGATGGTTTGGGAGGACAACCAACTCTGTTTGTTAGTGACAGAGTCTGGACAAGTCAAGGCCAGACCCAAACACCTAGACGTTCTCTTTCGAGACGTGTGCGTTCAGACCGGCTTGGAGAAGCTGAAGTACTGTCCTGGTCAGGTGAACCAGAGGGTTGGGTTCACGACGCCCCTGAGCTTCCAACGTCATGGGGAGTTCTGTGAGGGTTTGTGTGAGGTAAGCTGCAAGCTTACAACGCCCCTGTGTGCGGGACAAGAGGGGGTGTAGAGGTTTGGAGCTTTTAGAGTTAACAAGCTCAACCAGATTGTCCCACCCACAGGAGGAAGAGCGTCACCGGATGCTCTGTGTACTGTTGTACTGTGTAATGTGATACTTTCTGTTTCTGTTGTCCGGAGAACGGAGAGAAGGGAGAAGCCACCAACATGGCTTGCGACTCTCCCGGAATGTAATGATTTATGCCTTGTAAAATAAAGCTTCTAGATTAGAAAGAAGCCGGACTCTGTTGTCTGTAATATGCTGGCATACACAACCCCGCTGCGTGAGAGAAGATAAGAGAAGATAACTCTGCTGAATAGCACAGGAGACGGCAGCAAGGAGAACGTACAGGAGAGGTACGTGCGCTGAAGGAAGCGTGCCGGGCTCCAAGGTGTACTAAGGTTGGTTTGAAGTGTTTCCAACAATCAAAAACACTTCAGTCTGCATTAAAAAAAAAAAATGCATAGTGTATAAGGATTTTAATTATAGGTTTAAAGAGAATTAAAAAAAAAAAAAGAAGTCTGGGAAGGTAAGCTGTTGTAAAGTGCAAAGCAGTGCAGTGTGTTTGCCCATTTAAGACTAGGACCAAAGGAACACAAGTGAACAACAGAGAACCTGCACAAACAACGCTGACACTAAACCCTACATATATTAAGTACAGTGGTACCCCGCAAGACGAATGCCTCGCACAACGAAAAACTCGCAAAACAAAAGGATTTTGTGAGTTTTTAGTTGACTCGCGAGACGAATTCGTCTATGGCTGTTTTTCGCAAGACGAATTCGTCTGGCGAGGTACCACTGTAAGCCGGCACCGGAGCTGCGCGGCTCCGGTGCCGGTCGGAAGGGCCCCCCGGATTTTTTCCCCATAGGAACGCATTAATTAAATTTTAATGCGTTCCTATGGAAAACGGTGCCTCGCAAGACGAAAAGTCTTGCGGAACGAATTAATTTCGTCTTGCGAGGCACCACTGTAAAACAGAAACATCGTCACCCCATCCCGTCCACCTCTTTCCCCCTTTTCCTCCTAATGTCTCAACAAACGAAATTGACTTGTAAAAATGTTAATGGGAAAAATACGAGAGAGACATTGCACTACCTTTGTAAATCAAGAAAATCTTTAATAAAAAATACTAAAAGGGGGGGGGGGGAGAAAACTAGGAACACATGGCAAACAATGCACGTTAAGGAGTATCTAGCAGGATTGGTTTTTGCCTATGAAGTATTTGTGGCATTGTTGTATAAGTATCAAAATACAGTTTGGTGGGGAGTAGCGACAGCAGAAGTTTAAGTGGGGGAAATAAAAGTGTGTTTTGGGATTGATGGCTGGCAAAGAATGAAATAGCGGGGGGGGGGGGAATGGGATTGAAATGCTTCTGGGTCTTAGTGGCATTGCCCATTCAAGGCTTGCAAGGTAAAAAGTCCCATCAGATGTCATCTTTATGGACTTTGCAAAACCAGTTATTCACCTGGGCCAGGTGGCCAATATAGTGCCCACCAGATGTTGGTGGACCACAGCTCCCTATCACCCCTGGCCAACATGGCTGGGGGGGGGGAGTGGCACCATATTGGCTACCTCTAACCTATGCCTTTCAAATAACTCACATGTTTTGCAATCTAGGCTTATCATTTATGTTATTTTTGTTTTATTTTGCATCCACATTTTTATTTTATTTTTTTCTATCAAAAACAACCATTTTGTGTCGCTTTCTACAATTCTGATACTGCTGTTTTTGTCTTAAGTGAGCCACCTAGAGAACATGTTCTGTTGGGTGGCCATATAAACCTAGTTAAAATACACAAGAACGAAAGCAGGTCTGCAAATGAATTAAATAGTAAAGATGCCGTAGAGCAGGCATTTCCAAGTCGGCTGTGATCTACTACCCAGTATAAAAAAAACTGGCAGTGATCTACCACACTCTTCCCATTGTCATTCCTCAACTTAAACATATGATCTTTGGCTGAGCTTGTGATAAAAAATAATAAGAAATGATAGTCGCTTCCATAAAACCTGAAAAGTTAGTTATAAATCAATATATTTTTTAAAACACGTGCTTCTCTCCGTCGTTAGTGTGACACCTGGCCTGGGTTTGCATTTCATTAACCATCTGTTAGATATCAGGCGATTCCTGGGTGGGAGCCAGCTTCAGAGAATCCTTAAGGTGTTTATCTGTCATGTTGGAACGTTGCTTACTCTTCATCATTTTTAGATATGAAAATGCAGATTCATGCAAATAAGTTGAACCAAAACATGAGTGTAGAATTCCACTGCACCTTCTCATATTAGGAAATTTTTGTCTAGGCACAAACCTCCAAAATGATTGTTCTCCTGCATGGGCCTTCAGAAAAATGTCATTTTTCAGAGTTAGTATCTCATTTTCAAGAGCTAGTTTGCTCAATGAGTAATTTTTACTGATAGTGACTGCGATTTCTTTAATGTCCAAATCGGATTTGTATGGAAATGACGTGTACTCTACAATTGATTCAATTTTTTGGAAGTCGCCAAATCTCTTTTCGAACTCCTGAATAACAGAACCAATTTCGGCCACATACTTCTCCATTTGAAAAACAAAGCCAGGATTCCCCCCCCCCCCCAAGATGGTCCTGCATGTTAGGAAAAGTGATCAGAGGTTTTGATTGTATGGTCAGCCATTATTAGCTTAAATTTTGTTTTGTAGGATGAAACTGCTCATCAACTCTCCAATGCATTTATCTTTACCTTGTAGTTCCTAGGTTCATATTACTAAGTTTACCTGTGAAATCTGCAAGGAAAGCCAGTCCAAACAACCACTCTTCATCTTCTAACTGGGCGTACTCATTTCTTTCAACAAACTGCGAAATCTTAGCAAAAATTCGTGCCTACTGAGCCACCTACATCTGTGTGTAAAATTACTTCTGGTTGCCCTTCCTCAAGAAAGAGATTGAAAAGCTGCCTTTGAAATGATTTTCCACGAATTGAATTTAAAATTTAAAAGCTATGTCCATGACTTTCTTTGTGTTCAGTCTCTTGCCTGCCAAAACTTGCTGGTGAATGATACAGTGATATGCAAGAAAGTCAGGGAAATCGCCATGCTTTCGACAAAGGGCAATAAATCCATTAACCTGACCTGTCACGGCTTTTACTCCATCAGTAGTGATGGCAGCAAGGATGAAAGAATTAAATATTTCCTGACCTGTAGTTCTTTCTTTTAAAGAAACCATCCCAAGTAGTTCTTCTTTGGTGTCGAAATCTTCAAAAACCATATAAATAAAAACTGGCATCTGAGCTGTGTCGCTGATGTCTGTAGATTCGTCCACTTGGAGTAAAGAAAGCAACACAATTGGACACATCTTTCAACAGTTGTTCATTTATATTTTTACACATTTTTTTCCCATTCAGCACACAACCGTGTTTCTCGATAGTTGATGATCTTTGATAGTAGCTGTGATCTCCTTTTTATTTTTAAAACCTTCAAAATGATTATCGGCTATTGCAAGAAAATGCTATTTCACAAACAATCCCTTCGGTGAAAGGTTTGCAATTTTTAGCAATCAGGTTGCTCACCTTGAAGGATGAAATGGTTGCATTGTTAGAATGTGAGCTGGATTTTGCTAGTAATTGTTGCTGAGCAGCTAATTTTGATTTAAGTGCTTTGAGCTTAAGTTTGCGTATTTCACTTTTGAGTGGAAAATCAACATCAAATTTACTACAGTGGAGAGCATTATAATGGCATTCCAAGTTACCCTTTTTTGGTAAGGACACTGAGGCGTTACAAATTAAACAACACCACTTGCCTTTCACCATCACAAAGGAATACTCCGTTTCCCATTCGTCGTGAAAATGTTAAGTATAGGGCCTAAGCCTTTGAAATAACTGATTTAAAAACTATGGCTGTGCAAAGACGGTAACAGGAAAGTACGCCTCAGTTTAAAGTGCAAGGAATCGCATCTTCCCTTTCCGGGTTTCGGAAATGAGAACAGCATGTATTGGTTCCGAAGCCAAGCAATTGCTGGTTATGGTTTTTCATCTCTTGTAAATTACTTAAGAGACCTGTTTGCAGTCAGCAACTAGCAAATCATTATTAATAGTAATAATGGTGATAATATAATCATGGTGTATATAGGGTTATCGCCTTAACTCAGCAAGACAGAATGGGACCTGCTTTGGAAAGTGTGGCAGCCTTTGAGCTACCAGGCACCCAGACAAGAAGGAAAACCAACTCAGCTTTTCCATCCTTCACTCGCTTCTGCAGGTTCTCCTTTCCCCCCCGCTTGTGCTTAAATCCATTCCCCATAATTTGAGAATGGAACAGCCCACTGCTCCCGCTCCCTAGAACCCCCTTCTTTATCTGTGATTGGTACAATCCAGTTCCTTGCCAAATCTAGACAGTGATTAACTCTGCAAAGTTTGATTGGCTGGCAGATTGTTAACTGTACTCCAGTGCCATTGGTCGATGCCTCTCTCGACTCCTCCCCTGGCCGATCTGCTATGGGTCATCAGACTTCAGCAAGCATTCCCTTCTCGCACCCCTCTGACGTCATTTAGGTTTAATTAATTAATTAATTGAGAAATAGAAATGCGTAGAAAAGAAGAGGAGGGTGGAGGCCTCCGCAACCTAACCTGCTAGGCGGCTTGAAGAGGCTCATTTTCAGCCAATCATTGGCAGCGCTTGGTCACCCTGGCAGTCAGCCCAGACAAATAAAACACAGGTTATTAAGCAGGTCAGCCTATATTCTCCAGTGATGAGCATCGAGTAGCGCTTGATCGACAGACATCGAAGACCAATACGCTGGGAACAAAGTGGATTTGTTTTCCTCGGGGCCGGAGCTCCTCCAATAGGGATGGCAGCAAATTAAAGGCGGGCTGCATGGCTGTAGACGCCCGGCTCCTCTGGGAGTGGCACGGCCGCCAACTAATGGGGAATATGAGCGGGATGGCAGGGTGGGACTAAGAGCCAATGAGAGAGTTTAAGTGGAGGGGGGAAAGGGAGGCAGAAGTTCTCTGAGGAGGAAAAGAGGACACACGCAAAAAAAATACCACCTTAGTGTGATCGACCAAAGTCCATCCCACTATCGACCCGTTGGACGTGTCTGCCATAGAGTATAGACCAAGGATAGTGAACGTGGCGCCTGCCAGATAATGTTAAGATTACAGCTCCCATCAGCCCCGACCAGCATGACCAGTGGCCGAGGATGATGGGAGCTGTAATTCAGCAACGCTTTGAAGGCCCCACACTGGCTGCCCCGGCATAGATACACACAGAGCGCGCTCCACAGACTTCTAGCTTACAATTGCAACTCCGTGTGCCTATGTGGAGTGACTACTGCTAGATTGTGGCAAAGGTATTCAGACTAAATTTGAGGCCTTTTTGTGTTTTGAACTACAGAGCAGCCGGGAAAGTGGTGGCTCGGGCAAAAAGGATGTGATTGACCTGACGGACGACACCTTCGATAAGAACGTATTGAACAGCGAAGATGTCTGGCTGGTAGAGTTTTACGCTCCTTGGTGCGGGCATTGCAAAAAGTAAGTGGATTGAAGGCACCGTTTACTTGCTACAGGTGCAAAGTACGAGTCAAAATTTATTGGCGAGTGTCTGAAGTGTTTATTCAGTGCTCCAGTGTAAGGACAATCCTATGTATCATATCTGCTCATAAGTGAACCCCACTGCAGTGGATCTGAACACATGGATTGCAGCCTAAATTGCTCTTCAGCTTGTGACAGCTGAAAATGATGAACACCCTCCACCTCCCTTATGCTGGGGTTTTCTCTTGATTTCAGTGCAGCCCCCTTGGTGCCAGTTACCCTCCTGTTGTTCACAAATGAATCTGGAAAGCTCATAGCTTACAGAGCAGGGGTGGGGAACCTGTGGCCCTTAGACATTTATGAACTACAACTTCTCATTCCTGACCATTGGCCATGCCGGCTGGGACTTGTGGTAGAGGTGGAGTCTGACATCCTCCTGAGGGGACCCACCTTGCTTTTACCGCTGGTTTAGTCCCTCTTATTTCAGTTGTGATAAAAGATGCTTTAAAATATTAGGATTTTGGATGCCGCTGCTAATTAGTAGTGATCTTTTAAAAAGTGGGGAGGGGACAAACACACAAAAACCCCACCTTTCTTCCCACAGTTTAGAGCCAGAATGGGCGGCAGCCGCAACAGAAGTGAAGGAGCAGACAAAGGGAAAAGTGAAATTGGCTGCTGTGGATGCTACAGTGAACCAGGTGTTAGCAAGCCGATACGGGGTGAGTTGAGCAGAGCAGTATTCTTTTCCTCAAATTACGTGAAAGTTGTCTCCATTAGGGTTTTGTGGGGGAGTTTAAAAGAAACAGTCAACGCTCATTCTGCGTCCACCTCCACTTGCGTCCGCTTCAGTGAACGTCTGCAGCAAACCCGGAAGTACCAGAACGGGTTACTTCCGGGTTCGCCGCATGCACAGAAGCGCTAAATCACGCCGCGTGCATATGCAGACACGGCACTTTGACGTGCGTCATTTTCGGCTTGCGGGTGGGCCTCCGGAACGGATCCTGTCCGCAAAATGAGGTTTGACTGTACTTTATTCATAAGCATTTTGCTTCAGTGAGTTAATGTACTGCATCTCAAAACAAAAGCAGAGTGAGAGCACAGTCAGTTTTTTACACCCCATGCCAGGAATTAGTATTATTATTTTTAATGCAGGTATATGTGATTGGACGTCACTCCTGCTATGCAGGAAAGCAGCTTTATGTAGAAAGTGTGTAGCCTCCCAGTGGGTATCGCTGTTTTGTCAAGGTGTGTGGCTCTGATTTGTTACCATTTGAAAACTTCTTCCAGATCCGTGGGTTCCCGACCATAAAGGTCTTCCAGAAGGGAGAAGAGCCCGTCGATTACGAAGGTGGAAGGACAAAATCGGATATTGTTGCTCGCGCTCTAGACCTGTTCTCAGATAATGCTCCACCACCTGAACTCCTAGAGGTATTCTTGTCCTGATAGTCTAATGAAATGAAGCAAATGGGCCGTGTAGGAAGAGATCTCATCTGCACGGCCAGCTCATTGTAGGATGGGATGGGACAAGGGAGCATGTCTTGGGGAGAGTGATGGAGCTAGATAAAGAAGTGTGCTTGGCCAGATTAAGCCTGTGACACAGGTTTCCCCATGCCTGCTTTAACCATTAGTAATTTCATGGGTGATGAGGCATGTGCGTGTTTCTCTCTCAGATTATCAGTGAAGATGTTCTGAAACAAACTTGCGATGCTCACCAGCTGTGCATCATTTCCGTCTTGCCCCATATCCTTGACACAGGTAAATAAAAGCGAGAAAAAGCTTGTTCTCTCCCCCCCCCCCCCCGAATATTGTGTTTGTAATAAGTGCCTCAAACATTTTGCCCTTGCCTGTCTTGTCATACAGGAGCCGCAGGTAGAAACTCCTACCTAGAAGTAATGCTGAAATTGGCAGATAAATACAAAAAGAAGATGTGGGGGTAAGTCACATCGAAACGCATAGAAGGGAAGAAATGTTGCCAGGCCTGTTACTTTTTTAGCGGACGTGTCATTTGTATTCTGCAAAAGAACGTGCCTCATTCAGACATGCAAAGGCAGCTATTACTATGAATGTAACACGCGGGAAGGGCAATAACTCAGTGATAGTGTATTTGCGTTGCATGTAGAAGGTCCTAGTTCAATCCCTGGCATCTCCAGTTAAGAGCCGGGAGAGTTAGAGCAATGCTCTGACTCAGGATAAGGCAACTTCCTATGTTCAGGGGGTCAGGGATTAGGAGTGGATTGTATGACTGCACACTCCAGTTGGCTTTCTCTCTTCTCCTCCCTCACCCTTGTCCTGCTTTGGTGTTCCATTTCATGAGCATTAACCGAGGTGTCGAAGCGAAGGAAGGGAAAACTAGTTTTTTTTAAGGCATACAAATGAGAACCGACCTTCATGTACAATGGCGGTGATGTGGGTTTTTTGCCCCCCCCCCAGGTGGCTGTGGACAGAAGCTGGAGCTCAGTCTGATCTTGAAAACTCCTTTGGAATTGGAGGGTTTGGCTACCCAGCCATGGCAGCCGTTAACGCTCGGAAGATGAAATTCGCACTGCTGAAAGGATCTTTCAGTGAGCAAGGAATTAACGAGTTCCTGAGGTACAAAAATCTCTCTGTACGTTTTCTCCGTTTGATGGTATCCAAACGGCAATAACCGTATGCCTTTTCCCTTGAGTTTTGGACACAAGTTGTTGTTTTGCATTGGGTTGAAGAATGCTACTGGACTTGAAAATCATTCTTAGGGTTGCTTTTATTTTCCCATTATATCAGAGCTAATTTTTACTTCAACTCTTTAAAGGTTACGTGTGCTTGGTTTTGTGTAAACCTGAGCATGTTTGGTAACCGTTTTTTAGGTGCTGCAAATGAAACAAGGAGACCATATATTGCCCACTGGGTGGTGGCAAACAATTATGCCACCTCAGACTTGCTAATGGTTTGGTATTTTTTCACCCACTCAAAAAAAAAGGGGGGGGGGAGAAACCAATTTTAAACATCAACGAACCTTCTCCTTTTAGGGAACTCTCCGTTGGTCGAGGGTCCACGGCACCTGTAGGTGGAGGGGCTTTTCCAAAAGTTAACACAGTAGAGCCATGGGACGGCAAAGATGGCGAGGTAAGAGGTGGCTTCTTGAACTCTGCGCATCAGAGCATTTTGTTTTAGTGCTTGTTTGGGGATAAACGGTGCTCTTTTGGAATCCACTCCATAGCTTGTGATTTTGGATGGGGCGTTCTGGGGTGTCTTCTCCCAGGCTGCCCGTTACCAGATCAGATTTAATAGCATTGTAAACATCTGTATTCACGTAGTTGGATAGCCAACCTGGTGCCCCCCATATGTTGCCGGACTACAACTCAAGCCATCTGTCACCATTGACCATGCTGTCTGCAGCTGATGGGAGTTGTCGTCCACAACATCTGAAGGAGTACATTGTCATAGACTTTGCTAAAATCCCAATTCTCATTATTCATCTGTAGCAGGCACATCCAACTTCCAAGAGACTGCAATATGCTCCCAGTATAAAAAAAAACAACTAGCTATGATCTACCCATTGTCATTGCCTGGAATTGTTGAGCTTTTTTTTTAAGGGGAGGTGTGTTGTTGAGCTTTTTTTGCGGACCACACAAGTGATCACTTTACTTAATACTGCAATCAACCTGTTGGACATGCCTGATCTATAGTACTGCTACGTCTCTCTCCTGCTGTCCAGCTCATCAGAATACCTCTTTTTTCACTTGAAGTCAGTCTCTCATTTCTTTGATTGCAGTTCTCTTTAAAAGCCTTCTGCCCGTTTTATGGTCTTACATTCCAATCATATACTGCTATAGATGGTTTTGGCAACTTCCCTCCTTCCTTTTGTGTGGTGCTCTACTAACAAAATTCTTGCAACAAACCACTATGCTAAATAAGAGTACTCTCTCAGTATACTGGTATACTCAATAACCAGCCTAACTTCAGTTTATAAATGTCTCTGGTTAGCGCTTTCTACTTGCTGATGACATTGAGAGTGAAGCAAGTTCACAGGAAGACTGAACAACCTTCCAATATGAAAGTTTTAATGAGCTGCGTACATCATTGTGTATGAGCGAGAGCTGTCTGTTCAAGGGCTGCCAACGTGGTGCAGTGCAGCTGTTTGGGACTACATCTCCCATCAGCCTCAGGCAGTATAGCCAATGGTAAGTGGGTGGTTGGAATTGTAGTCCACAGCGCCATAAGGGCACCACTTTGGCTCTTCTTGCTCTAGTTAAATTGCATAAGTATATAGTCTAATTTGAGGGCACTTTTAATAAGGGTGCTGGTTGAGGTGCACAAACTGAAAGGTAGCTAGACCTTTGTTTTAAAGCCAAGAAGTCTCCTGCAACAATAGCCGGCACAAACAGAGTCTTATTTGTGTGTTGGCCATGTGCGTTTGAGCTTCCTGTCATGGTTCGAGCACACTGTTTCTGAATTCGTTCAAGGAAGCACATGGAGACACAACAGTTGATGCACCTGGATACATGTAAATTTTATTCACACTCCGCTTGGTTGCCTTACAGCTGCCAATCGAAGAGGATATCGATCTCAGTGATGTAGATCTCGATGACTGGGATACCCAGAAAGACGAATTGTGAGAGCAGGAAGACACTTTGTTTCTTGAGAGACTTTGAGCAGTAGTTTGACGGAACATCTCTTTGCATCCCACGGATACTCCAGTGGCCTTTTCACCGAGAGAGAAGCCCCCTCGGCCGGCTACCGTAAGCACTGTTGCAAGTGAACTGTGTTGCCTCTCAAGAAAGCCCATCTTTAAAATTCTGTGAATTAATTTTTTTTTTGTATCGAGTAAAATTGATTGTATGCGGGGCGACGCTGATCTTTCATTGAAATACTCCTGTTTTAGCTTTTCTCCAGCTGGTATGTGGTTGGCCGTGACTCAAGACTTCAACTAGTTTTAAAATGTGATCTAATTCTCTCCCCCTCCCCCTTAAAATGTGATCTAATTCTCTCCCCCTCCCCCTCAAAAATCTAGGTTATGCCAGCGCCTTCGTTTCAATGAAAGAATAAAACAAATATTTTTGACACACAGTGTTGTACGTCAGTGTTGTACGTTGTATGCAGCACTGTCTTTTGATAAGCAGCACAGTGTTTCCGGTGTCATTACACGGTAAGCGCTTAACAGCACCAGAGGAGCTATTTTACTTAGAAGAGGATACTTGAGTTTCATCTCACTTTTTTGGAGCCTTACAGGTTTACAGAAGCACCATATTGCTTGAAGGTGTCCTGGGGTGTGTGTGTGGAATGTCTGTTGGCAGGCATAACTCTTAAATGGATGTTATTTGGAGTTGGAATCTTCTAGGAGTAAGGTTGCATTGATGCTGGTGATACGGAAAAGGGGCTGATCTACAGTGACTGCTTAACGGTTATTTCACAGGAAGAAAAGGTTTCCTAATACAGCATTCCTATTGTCTGATACAGAACCAGGTAATCCAGGTTGTTTTGATGTACAGTGTTTGGCATTTTTTTTCCTCTCTGAGGGCTTGTGGAAAGGAATCTAGGTTTCCAGTATTAAACAAATGTTTCCTGCCACAAGAAGTACAGAACTTCCTGGTAAGAAATACTTGACGGTCTTTCTATAGAGAGCCCTCTCTTTTGAGTATCATGTCTGCCAATTACCCTTTGAGAAGTTTATTAATGTCAATATTGCCACTTTTAAATTCTGTACAGACTTGAGGTTGCTATGGTATGTGTTACAAATTTACTTCGACTTGGGGATTAATCTTGAACTTGGTTTCAAGAGGGGACACATATACTCCGCCCTTGTCAGAGAAACTACTTCCACCAAACTCTCAAAATGGATTAGATTTTCCAGCACTGTATTTTATTAATCTATTGCCAGCCAAGTTTCTCCTTTTCACCACACATTAGATTAGTGGAGGGATTAAGTATCTTATTTATTGCAAGTCCTACACTGAAACAGCTCACCCATCCCCAAAATTAAATTCTAAATTAAGAATCTGATCTACCGATTAACTTTCATGCAAGAGTTTGTACCTTTGTTGACTGATTCCAACTGTTACAGATTTAGGAGTACTTTTATCATCTTAACCATCAGATACTGCTTCATTTTTATTTAATTTACAAAAAAAGAAGAATAAATACAACTGTAACACAACTGCCTTGTGAAGCATGTTTTCTAACATGATCAGAAGAGGCTCCAGAATCTTAATACTTTCAAAATGGAAGAGGGCAGAATTACTGTATTTGTAAAAGCAGGCAAAACCTGGGAACTACAAATGAACACTTGCTTACAGTTATTTAATCCTCCTGCATGAGAAAAGGCACCTGTCGCACGGTCCCCTCAGAACTTGGGTTCTTAAAAAAGCAGCTTGGAGCCGGAGGTGCTTGCCACATCAGTTTCATTGTTCGTGAACAACCGAATCCTAGAGGACAAATGATGCTTCCAATTCAGGCAATTATTAGCTGCACTCAAGAATACTGAGGTCAATCTTGAAACAGACATAAGGATAGTAGTCTTGATTGCCTAGTTGCAAGCCAGGAATGTCCATAGAAGTCTGGGGGGAAAGATTCAACAATGTAACTAGTGTTAAACTGGCCAGGTAGGTACATTAGGGGTTAGGTGAGAGTAAGATTATACTGCAAGTTGGGAAACCCCCCCCCCCCCGGTTTTTGTGATTCGCTCACAGAGCAGAAATGGCACTTTTCATTCAGTAGACACTTACATCCATTATACTGGCTGCTGCTACTTCATCCAGATGTTTGAAGACCGCATTAAGGACGTCTCTCAGTCTCTTTGTGGACTTCTTGTTGGGCTGAATTAGCATTGCTTGGAAATTCACTGGTAGGCCATACCTTTATAAATGGAAAGAAATGGGGTAAGCTGTCAAGCAGATAACTTGATACAACTATTTTAAAAAGTGGGGGCTGGTAGTTAACTGCAAACCATGCAGTGATCCACCAGTAAGGGTTTGTGGTTATGAATTGTGCAACAGTAATAAATTGGGGGGGGGGGGAGAGACAACCCCTTTCCAGATTAAAAGCCTGGGGGAATAGAAGGAGTTACCGGTAATATATCCATAAAAGGAATGAATGTTCAGTTCCCTATGCTCAAGCACTCTCTCTGTTCCTTAAGTCTGTCTTGGCTCCCCAGAGCCACTGGTTTTCACTTGGCTTCAGCCAATGGGTTCTGAAGGCTTTAATAAATAAATAAAAAGATCCTACAAATCTGGTCTACTTCAGCTATTTCAGTTCGACTTTTCTCTTACTGGGTGGAGCAGTCAAGCCAGATGGGCAGGGTAAATATATATTGCTAATGAAACAAGCTACCAGTTTCTAGTTTTGTGTGTGTGGTCCTTTTTGTGTTATGGGTGGAGTCCTTGGGGCATGGTGGTGCTGAGAGTGCTACCTGTTTCAATGCAGAAAGTTTTCAATTGCAACCTACCTGAGGACAGATTCTGAGAAAACTCTAAGAGCCTTTATGTGAATCCAGGCCACAAATGATTCGCTGAAGTTCACCTTTAACCAACGTAATAGTGGACCCTTTGAGAGAGGAAAAAACAAAAGTGGCACACCGTACTTAGATTTGTTTAGAGACACTGTGTAATATTTGTTAAGACACCCACCAAACTGCTACGGGGATGGCTTAAGTTACATTACTGTCCATACAAATAGTAGTTTTTTATGCAATATATTGATATACCTAATAGGGTACAAGTCCTCTCATCCCTGCAAATGCTCTTGTTCTATAACTAAGGTCAGGTAAAATGGAAGAATGTGAAATACCATTAAAAGGTAGCAATTTTGTTCATCATGATTGGGGGGGGTATGGATTTGCTTCCTAAAACAGGTGTGGGGAGGCTGTGGCACTAGAAGCTCTATCATTCCTGTCCACTGGCATGAGAGTTGGCATCTTAACAGCTGCAGGGCGACAAATTTCTCTGCCCTGGCCTAAGGCCTAAACATATATTGGACGACTTCTGAATGCTAGCAACCTTCTCCCATGTATTGTTGCAAGAGCAGGGCTTCACTTGGAGGTATCTGTTCCACTTCTAGGAAGGAGCTGTCTTGCTCCTGCTTTAAATTAAATAAGTGCTCCTATGCTTGAATGTTAGGAAGCCTTTCAGCAACAACTAAAGGGAACAAAATAACCTATGTCAGACATTGGGTATAAATGGCCTCTCAATATTATTCAGCCTATTTGTGGGCTGAGGAAATTACTCAAATTTCTGCCCAGGATTAGCAGTAGCATAGGTTCTCTTTTTACCCTAAATTTCACGTTTTCTCAACAACAACAAAAACAGAGAAATTTTAGCCCAGCTCCAGTATAGTCATGATAGGTGGAATTGTGTCATCCATCACCAGGGAATTCACAGGAACTATCAACAAGTAGATGTGATGCTTGTGGAACCAACATCACACACGGTGCTTAAGACAGTAACTGATGTGAAGGAAAAGGAGGGAACCAGAACACAGCTCAGAGAGTTGTGGGAAATGTGCAATCAAAAACATTATATTGTGGAAAGACATCCAGTTAACTGCACAATGTTGCACTGAAAATACCACCTTAGGGCACCTTAGGGCATGGGTAGGCAAACTAAGACCCGGGGGCCAGATCCGGCCCAATCACCTTCTAAATCCAGCCAATGGATTTTTTTACATGAGTAGAATGTGTGATTTTATTTAAAATGCATCTCTGGGTTATTTGTTCATATTTTCCCCCAAAATATAGTCCAGCCCCCCACAAGGTCTGAGGGACTGGACCGGCCCCCTGCTTTAAAGGTTTGCTGACCCCTGCCTTAGGGTATTCAACTGACATGAGAGTTGTCATCCTTGGGTAATATAGGAAGGTCTCTTGAATCATTGTGTCTCTTAGTTAGACCTGCTCTAACCTACCTCCCATCCAATTACGGCCTAGAAACCAATACTTAAGAGAAAAGACGGGTATGAACTTAATTCGTGTACTCACATACTGTTGCTTCTTATCAGAAGCCAACTTCCTCATTTCTTCCTTTTCGCTTTTCAATTCTTTCTCATCGTAATAAAACTCCCGCACCATGAACCTTGAAGCAAATAGCAAATGAAAATAGATTGGCATTCAGAAGGCTTTGTCTTATTGAAACCTCTGCATTCTGTTTGCCTGCCTTGCCTGCGTTTTTAAGCTGTGCAACATGTTAAAATTACGAATTAAAAAGCTATGCCAAGCCATGTTGGCGTAGCAGGTCCTCTTAAGCAGGCAAGTCACGTCAGACCGATCATAAAAGCTTTCCAGGAGCTCTTGCAATTAGCATGCATTTCTTTCTCTGCTCTAATGGGTCTGTACGCCCACAAGGATGCATCAGAAGATGGGAAACTTGACTCCTTCAGAAAACTCGACATGGCTTTAACTTCACAACAGCTCAGAGAGGTTTGTTGAGAGATAGGAATTTAGTAGAGTGCAACCACTAACCACATGTACTCAGAAATAACTTGCCTTGAATTCAGTGGGGCTTACAGCCAGGTACGTGGGGTTCTAATTGCATCCTTTAGGTACAATTCCATAACACACACCACTACAGAGTACACTCCACTGAACACAGTGTGACTTAATTCTGAGCAGGCACACATAGGATTGCATTGTAAATAGAACTGAAATAAATGTAATACACAGTGGCCTCTGCCATCAGGGGGACCAAAGGCAACTGACCCCTGCTTTCAGGAAGGACAGCATGATAAGGGTGGAGACCACCCTGGTTCTAACCAAAGGAGGAGCAACCTGCCTCCTCCCTGCCTTTCCAAGTGATTTCCAATCAGTGGCCTGTTTTTTAGATGGTGAATGTGTTCTAATTAATTGTAGCATGCTCTGGAAGGAATTTTTGGCTTAAAGAGTGGGGCGAAAAGTACTTTTAACAAAACAAGACCCTGGTTAGGTGCAACTGATTTTTTTCCCATTGGTTCCAATGTAACTTGGAATGGAGCCACTGATTGGTACAGCCTCATACAGTGGTACCTTGGTTCTCAAACGCCTTGTTACTCAAACAACTTGGAACCCAAACACTGCAAACCTGGAAGTAAGTGTTACGGTTTGTGAACTTTTTCAGAAGCCAAACATGCTCCGTTTTGAGTGCCACACTTCCGTTTTGAGTGTTACGCTGAAATCAGTCAATTAGTGCTACTTATTTTGGGGTTTTGTTTTTGTGATTGTGTGGAACCCAGTTCACTACTGATTGATTGATTATTGTGCGTGACTGCAGTACATTGTTTATTGCTTTCATTTTATGGATCAATGGTCTCGTTAGTAAAATTCATGTTAAATTGCTATTTTAGGGGTTGTTTTTAAAAAGTCTGGAATGGATTAATCCATTTTGCATTACTTTCTATGGGAAACTGTGCTTTGGTTTTGGAACGAACTTCCAGAACGGATTAAGTTTGAGAACCAAGGTACCACTGTACAAAATTTGGTTGGTAAATTGCCTTAGGGCACATTGATTCTACCATATTTGAAGCGACATAGAAACAGTTTTACTCCATGGCTTCTTGCCTTTCAATAAATCTGTAAATCTCTGTATATGCTGAAATTTTTTTGATCAGCATCTTTACCCCCTTACAGAGATACAGCTCCTAATGTTCCTTAATTGCGAGCTACAGCATTTTAAGACATTTTCATGTGTGAGCCTAAACACATTTATTACCAGCTTCCCATTTATGCAATACAAATATAATTGGTTAGAATGAGTTAGATATTTCTCCTTTCTAACCCCAGTCATTATTTGTACATACATACAAATAATACCATGTATGAAAACGTAATTAAACAGATTTGAAACTAGTTAAAGAATTCAGAAGGACGACTCGTGTAATTATTAAGCATGCATATTCCTAGCTTCTGTTCAATAAAGCTAAGCATTCTGACATGGCATTACGAATGAAAAGTGGTCAGTACTTGTTCTCTCTTGCTTTGGCTTTAAAGTCATCGATCACTTTTCGGAATAGTGTTACTGTGAAGAGTCCTCCCTCTGCATCTTCAGTAATCATCCTGTACAAAAAGAAAATGTTCATTTCTTTGTTGGAAAAAATTACTCTGCCATTTTACACTCGGCGCTCAGGAGAGCCAGTAACAACAAAAATATCTAATTTTGAGCAGAGCTGGCTCTTAACCTGAAGCCTAACTCGACTCCTACAATTCCTAAATCTATGCTTTTCTGCCAGGTCAATTTAATGCTACTGAATTTACTGCCATAGGGTGACAAGGAAATGAGAGTCAATGGGGAATTAACAGTTCATAAACAACTATGAGGAGAAGGCTTAAGATAAAGCTGACCAGGGAAATCTCACTTACTTCGTAGAGCGAGGAACCACCATATCAGAGAGCGATTCGTAGGTTTTTTGCCATTGTACATAGCTTGATCTAAAACAAGAAAGATTAAATTTTATACAGTAGCATCTGTATGAATGGAAAAGTGACTTTTAGTACAAAATTGTATGACTGACTGCCTTGCTCATTGGAACCTCAGGCCTTACGTATCTTAAAGGTAAAGGGACCGCTGACCATTAAGTCCAGTCGCGGACGATTCTGGGGTTGCGGCGCTCATCTCGCTTTACTGGCTGAGGGAGCCGGCATTTGTATCTTTCCTAGTATTATATATTGGATCCAAATTCAAGACAGGGTCCTTATGGTTAGCATGCTTGGAATTCATTGAGTATTAACACTTTCATGCAAGATTGATGAATGGGAAACCAGCTACCATCTGGGGTTAGACCCTGAGTGAACACGCTGGCCTGGCTTACATCTCCAAAACCAGGGAGGATCAGGATAGTGAGGTCCAGCTTTTGCCATAAGCAGGAAAAAGCAGGAAGGAAGGGTTGCCACAGTCCATCTCAATTCCATCTCCTTTTCCAGGGTCCAGAGGTCGTATCATTTTGTATAGGGGTTCTGTTGTTGTGCTGTCCACCCCACTGCCTAAACAGTATCTCTGCCTAAGCTGACAGGAGTTGGTCTCAAGAGCTGTTAAAAACCACAACATTTATTGTCTTAGGGGATGGGGCATCGCCATTCGCAGAGATGCCCCTTTAGCCTGAGCGATACCAGATTTAATACAGTAGCCCTCATAACATCCATGGGCCCATCCCAATTGATATCTGCCCACCCGTCACCCACCGCTTTTTAACACCTACATGAAACCATTGAGTAAAGGTGTCTGGAAATACGGCCTGATATACTGACAACACCCAGTTCTATTTCTCATTTTTTAGCAACACCTTCACCGTTTTACATGCATGTGGGAGCATTGTATGTTTGCTGCTTCGAGTTTAAATTCCACAACCACCTTTCATCTTCAAGAATTAAAACATCGAAACAAACAAATCCTGGTTTCCATCTGCTCAGGGTCTCTCTCTCTCACTGCATTCACATTTTACATCCAAAATGCTTACGTGAATTAGTTCAGGGCAGAGGCTATGAGACTGAGCAGTGAACCGTGCAACCCTGGTTCAAACATGTCTTTGTCATGAACTCCAGGTGGCTCGTTTCTACTTTCTCTCAACTTCCTATCTGCAAAATGAGGATAACAGTCATAGTGTCCTTCCTTGAGGGGGTTGCTGAGATAATGCAATATCATATGTACTTTAATTTCTCTGCTGCGGGTGGACTTAATTTATCTTACTTGGGAACTACAACAAGGAGAGTGATGAGATACTCTGAATTCAACACAAAGTCTTCTTTGTTCACGATATCCGTTAGAGTACGTGTCAAAAGATTTCCCCTAAGAGAAGACACAAAAGCCGAAAATGATGAGATTCGTGCATTCACTGCTCATTCTTTACAAATGTTTACTAGTGACAGTGGTGTTTGTTGTATCAGCACTAGAAAAGGAGCCACTGGTTTGAGTTCTGGGGAAGGATATTTTTTTCTGACTTCAGAACACACTGGGACCCCATGCCTCCCCACAACGTAAGACCAAATTATGGTTGCTGTTATGCAGTGCTTTTTTTTCTAAAATAAAAACAAATGTTTGGGGGTACTCATTTTGAATCAAGAAAATCACCATTTTATAGTTCGAATTGGGGAAAATAAATACAGTAAATGGACAAAAGTACAAAGATTCACAAAATGCTTAGGGGTATGCGTACCCCAACGTCCACCCAGAGAAAAGCACTGCTCTTACGGTTTGGAAAAAAAACAGAGCTTCCTTCTATTTCCCCAAAGCTTACATTTACTCTTGGTCTTCACCATACCTTGAAATGTTTTTATTTAACCTGAGTCTAGATGGTTTTGTATTATCTATCCAATTTGTATCCTGCTTTCCCACTGTCAGAGCCATGTCTGTCAGGTCCACATTGCCTGTCTGTAAGCCTATGTTCTAGTGCAGCTACATCCACTGACATGTTGGGGCATCATCATGGCAAGTAAATATTGCCCAATACATATTCAGATGCAAGTGCACACATGCGCACGCACACACTATACATATGCACAGGTATATATATGTAAATGCTATACATACACAGTTTTCCTTTCCAGATTTTGAAGATTTCCTTTGATGTTGTTGTACGCAGCTGCTCGGTTTTTCATGTCTGTTTCTATTTGTGTAATTTGCTAAATATAAAAGGAGGGGGAGAAATCCAACTGAGCAAAACTGATTCTGTATATGTTGGCAGTTTTACATACCACAAATGCAAAATACTACAACAAAACATTGATTTTATTGCTAAATTCACCAGTATGGCTAGATTCCACCATCAAGCATTCAGCACACACAGCACCTTGGCAAGTATGTTTCAAACTATTTCAGTCATTCTCAAAACTTTATGGAGCAGTTAATTATTAACTATACAAATGCTGGGATAAAGAAGGAAGCATCCCTCTCTCCTCTCAGGAAGAAAACATATGCAGGGGAAAGACTGATTCCTGCAATTTGCCAGTGTAAAAAAGCAATTGCTTTGGATTATTGGCTTTTGTGCTGTATATATTATGATAGCCTGCTTTAATATCAAACTCGTAACCTCCATATATATAGAGAGAGAGAGAGCACCCAGATTTGTTTCTGCAGAAATAATCCACAAAACTCACTGCTTCCAATAAGAAAATGATCATATCTGTTGTAAGTCCAAAAAACTAACTTTTGTGAGGGTGGTTTTCCAAAAGAGATCATATTACCTTTGCTAATGCTTCTGAAATGTTCTTCAGTGGCTGTTTTATGGGATACTTAGCCATGTCCCACTCAAACCTCATCAGATAACTGATCAGGTCAACTGAAAAGATACAAGTAACTCCAATGAGTTGAAAAGAAAGAAAGAAAGAAAGAAAGAAAGAAAGAAAGAAAGAAAGAAAGAAAGAAAGAAAAACCACCAGGATGTGGGGGCTAATCTAATATTAACAGTTTCAATCTGATGCCTGCCTTCTGCTATCATTTCCATATTTTCAATATTATTAGGCACCATATAAAAGTGGATTGTTTTAAAATCCATCTTCAACTCACTTGATCGTTTTCAGACACGGTGTGTAGATTAGCTATTCAAATAAAAGTTCTGCATGGATTAAAAAAGTAATGCTCAGAAGAAATATCTTGTAGTACCTGCCTCAGCTGCTAAAGGCAGTGTTCTCATCACAGATGGTTTCCAATCCAAGGGAACTTAAGTATTTAAATCTTAGCTACAGTATATAGGAGTTTTGCTGCTGACCTTGTGATGGCATGGGTTGTATCCTAAATGAGTATCATCAGCAAAGGCTTGAAGTAGGGACTTTTCAGTTGTGACACCTAGAGTTCTGAAACTCCCTCTCAAAAGGGCCAAACTAAATGTGACCACCATTCAGGCAATTGACAAGTGTATCAATGGTCTTTTAGGTTTGTTTCGTACCTTACTCGGTCTGAAAAGATGAAAATATGTGGATCTTGAGGGGTGTTTCCCCTCCCCCCAGCAAAATATAACGACTCCTCTGTTCATTAATCCTTTGAAACTTTGCTTTGAGATTAGGTCCTCCTCAGAACATAATTTGTCAAGCAATTTTCTATATTTTGTGCAATTGTGGTTTTTTGAGAGGGGAGAGTACACTGGAAAGCAGGCTTTGATCATCCAGCTGCACTAATTATGTGTGATGGGAAACCTCTCTGATGCTTTATTTTTACTGCTTTTTTACACTCCTCTATTTGCTGTCAAAATGTTCAGCCTTCGCCCAAAAACTGGGGGAAAAAATGGGCATGTGATGGGGCTCCAGTGTGAAAAACTTCCAATGGTCACCTATTGTTTGTGACTTATGCTTAGTGCTTGGAGATGGGGAATAGTCTATTGCTGTTCAGCTTTTTTATTTTATCTGACCCGCTTGAATGCCTACCAGTAAGACTCTCCTCATCTTCCCTGCCCCCCTTCCCATACACCCAACTCAACATGAATGTGGGTCAGACTTTAAACTGGATATCCTGCACTGATGCTGAGCTTGGGCTTGCATGTTTACTAAAATTTGTACCTTAGTGAAGTAATGCAAAACTGATATAAAGCCTGCTGATCTTAGGAGAGGGTGTTTATTTTAAAAGCACATCTTTAACAGAAGTCTAGTTTTTTGGCTGTGCTTCCGCCGCGAGAATGCTGTTTCTTTCTAACAGTCAGAGCAGCTTTTCGGCAGCTTCCTCTTTCATGACGTGAAATTTGTTCCCCTCGGAGTATCTGAATTTCCTTCCCTAGGGTTTCTCTCGTCTTTGAAAAGAGTCACCTTACAGTCTTAGGTTTCATGGGTATGGAAAGTATAGCATGCACACAGAAAGAGCATGCAGAATGTCCTGGAGTCAGCAGGTGCCTTATCACTGTTCCATAAAGTACCGTATATATGAGGCAGCCAATACAAGCGTAAGAGAACAAGCAGCAGCCCATACAAAAGGAGTAGGGTTTGTTAGGTTCTGTAAGTGCACTCACAATGCTCACCAGAGTCAAGCTAGCTGTGCACGGTGCTGATGGGCTGGCACCTATAATATAGCACACAACCTTGGCCATTTTGGCAGGCAAGGAATGAATTGGATGCATGGGAGGTTTTTTAAAAAATGCAAGAGGAACACAAGAGGCAATACAATGGTGGAGAGAACCTGGACTCACACCCTGGGAGCAAAGTTGTGGTACAGCCCTTTAAAGTCAACAGCAAAACTCCTACCAGGTAAGCTCCTATCTGGATTTTATTGCCACAAATGCAGGGCCAAACTAGGTATGATGTTAAATGTGTAGCTGCCATCAAAAACAACAGCTGCACATTTAATTCCTCTTCCGCTTGTAATGCCAAGTTGAATTTACCCCAGGCCACACCACAATGGCCCACATTGCCTGCCCTGTGCCAATGGTGGCTAAGAAAAAGGAAAAGACACAAATTTTTGTGACGTCTACTCTGTATGCTACCCAGGACGAGGATAAGGTGCACAAACACACACACACACCCCACAGCCATTTCTTACAGCCACTGCCATGCCTAGTTTGGCCCCCAGTTAGTGGTGCCTGCCTAGTTAACTAGTCCATTGAAGGGGAAAAAATGGGCTAAGACAAAATAGTTTTGGGAAGATAAACATTTGAAGTCTTAAGCACAGAACCAACGAGTACAAACAGAGGCGTTGCTAGGAATCTAAAAGATTTGGAGCACAGGCCTATGGCATAAATTTGCATATGCTAATTTTCATGCAGCAATGCAAATTTATCCCACTTCCAGTTGGGGCAGGACACCCAACTTGACTTTTTCTGACAAGGCTTAATTTGCCTCTGGGGCAATTAAGACGGTGGCAGCTAGAGTCTCATTTGCCCCGTGCTTTGCACCACACCCACTTTGTAAGTGAAGCGAAGGGGGGGGCAGGAGCAGGAAAGGCTAGGACATGGGTCTTTTACTGGTGAGCTGGGATCCACTACCAGGTTGTGGCGTGATCTAAGGTAGGTCCCAACAGCGACACTGCCACCATACAAATAGATGGTTAAAAAGTTGGGAGGAGGTTCCCTGAAACGTATTGTCTGAGTAAAAGGCAGGTCCCAGATTTGCAAAAGTTGAAGGCTAAAGGGCTAGAAGATCCAGGTCCTGTGGCTTGGGCTTGGGCCCCACCCTAACAACGCCTCTGAAAACAGACATGCATAGGAAATTTTCACACAATCCAATAGTCCCTACATCCTTTTGTTTTACATGCAGTGAGTGGTTGGAAGGAAAGAAATAAAAATACATCCAGGGAAAGTGTGAAAAGAAAGGAGAGGTTGTCAAACCTGCTGTTATCTGAGTCATAGGGAGATGGTGATCGAGCTACGAGGTTGTTACTAGAGAAATCCATCGTAACCTGATCACTGTACCCCTACAACCAGATGTGGAGTCAACTCTTTCATTAAACACACCAGCGCATGCTTACAAGAACACAACAATCACCCATGCTCAACATACTCTTTAGACATTGCAGTTTAGCCTTCGCTCCTGAAATATAGTAATTGTGATTATTAAACATGAAAAAGACAGGTTAGATTTAAAATTAAGCCTATTGCATACAACAAGATGGATGTCAAAAGAGTGGGATTATGTTCTAGTCTTTAAAAGCTGAAATCCCACTCGGGGGCAACTCTAGGTTTCAGCTGGCCCTGAACAAACTGGTCCCTGCAGGCTCACCTGGTTATGGTAGTCATGCTATAAGCAAAACCGGGCAACCAGGTCTAGCCACTCTCTTAATTTCCCATACTGTAATGTGGGAAGGCAAGTGGGTGTTAAGTCAGGGTCATCAAGGGAAATTAAAAGGTGCTTTTGATCCAGCCATATAGTCTGCTTCAGGGTGCCAGGCCATGGGGGGAAATTAAGAGAGGACAAGACAGCAGTGTGACCAAGAATGCCAGGTGCCAACACCAGTCCTGATCCCTAGAAACAGCTTTTGTTTGGGATGGGGGAAAGTGTTTTGGAGTGAGTACTTCTATTCCCACCAAATAACTGGTTAGCGGGGTGAGGGGAGGGGGAAGCTACAGAAGACACATCTGGTTGCTCCATCCATTATTTTTGTCTATTAACAGACTAAAGATCTTGGCTCGGATCTAGATTCCCATCATACTGAGAGTAGATCCATTAAAACCAATACAACCAGGACTTCTTTTTCAGCCGAAACTCAGTTCCGGCACCTCTCAGTTGGGCACCATTGCCATTCTAAGAGAACAAGGGGGAGGTGTTCGTGGTGAGTTCCGATGCCTCTTTTTCTATAAAAATGGCACTGGATGTAACTAAGTTAGTCACCACTATTTCAGAAGGTCTGCTTTAAGCATTATTAAGCCTAGATCATTCAACCCTGTTTCCTTTTTTTCTCTTAAGCGAAATAAAATGGAAACTGAATAGATTAGGCATCAAAGGCTTCCACTCACAAGCACCAACCAAAATTGCATAAGATGCAATTAACTTCTTGTTATAAGTCTTGCAGATCTTCTACCTGATTGCATGGCTCTCAATACTGCATCTTCGGGGTTTATTGCACACCCAGGCCGACTTTCCTCATCAAGCCTCAAACGCTGCCAGTTGCCAGATATAATCTAATATAATACAGCACAATAAAAGCACATCGGTTCCTCACCCCTGCTCTACTGTGCTACATAGACCAGATCCTTCTGAGGATTGGCCTCATGGGCCAAATCTGAAGAGTGGGCAATCACCCGACAGCACAATTATGTCAGGAGATCTGTCACTTCGAAGTTCTGAAGTGGGGGTCAAAACATTTAGCAGGGGTTTCAACACAAACCCCTTTCTGATGAGTAAGGGATTAGCAATGGATTCTATGAAACTGAGCAGGATTTAGCCCCGAACTCGTGAGCTGTGGGTTAAATCCTACTGCACTGGCTGCATGTGCCCCTTTCCCTGCAGGGCACTGGCATGCACAGCCAACTCAGAAATGAGCCCGCGGGCCAACAGCTCATGTTGCCCACCCATCAGTGTGATGTCAGCTGATTGACGAGTGGCTGTGATTTTGAGAGAAAAAATGGCCTCATGGACCAAACTGGGACCAGTGGTAGGCCTTGGCTGGCCTGTGGATTAGAGGTCCGTCCCTCCCGTCCCCCCGACTTCTGACGCACAGTGATTATGGCATATTTCTCCATGCCATTAGCGAGAAGTAGATAATGGGAGGAAGTGAGTAATAGCCACCTCTGAAAATCTGAACTCATGATGGAATAGTCACAAGATCCCTTTGTCAAGCAACCAGAGGAGGAAGAAAACCAAACCACGCCATCTGCATCTCACCAAAGAGCAAAAATTATCTTCCCTGATGCCGGTAGAAACAGAGGCTGCTGACTATCTGAAAGGATTCTTTTCTAAAACTGGAGTAGCAACCCACCCCTTAAGCATATGGATATATTAAGTCCAGCTTTTTCCATTGGAAACTGGATGAAAACCAGCAACAATTAAACAAAAACAAAAAAAAATCCACAAGTTTATCTATATACTTTGTAGGACCTACCTCCATTTGCCAGCAGGTTTTCCTGCATTTTGTCTTTTGAGTCTTCCATAACCTCTCCAATATACTGGGCAATTTTCTTTATTACGCTAAAGGCAAGGAGAGAAGCCTTTTAAGATAAGTCAAATAAGTTATTAAAAACCATACATTATTTAAAATAAACTTACAGCAGGATGCTCAAAGCGAATGTTTTTACAGTCACCGGGTCCATATTCTGAGATGGCTCTAGTAATGAATTCTTCAGCTCTTTTTCATTGTAGGCAGAGTTGCATACAAGGCCTGACTTGTCCCATCAGTGCAGGATCATGATAAGGAAAGCACAGCTGGGGCTTCAGTTTGAGTTGTTTTTAACCTGTGCTCTATCAGAGGTCCTAGGTAGCACCTTATACTGCAAACAGGTCATAAAGATTTTTATTTTTCTGTGTGGTTTGGCATGTTGGCTCTCACACATTCCTGTTCCCGTCCCCACCCCACCCCGGTTATGAATATTCGCTACTAGTGGGTGCAGTGTGACAGAATGTACCTCTCAGGCTGCAGAGAATCCGATCCCTCCCACGGTGGCGGCCAAGAAGCAGATAAACAATAAAAGTTCTTATCAAGTAATTTATTCCATATTCACAGAGAGAGACGAAGGAATGCAGTCTCCCCTAGATAATGGTGTTGCTCCAAGTAAAGTCCCACCCCCCTACATCTCTCCTATTCTACGTCACCCGTGCGTCAGCTAATCTGAGCTTTCTGCCTCTGAGCTTTCTGTTCTACTACCTTCAATGCTCGCCTGGTCCTGGGATTGGGGGGGGGGCGGTCAGGAATGCTTTCCAAAGACACTGAGTCTGTCTGCTGTCTCTTCCCTGGTGCTTCTTCCTGCTGTTCCTCTCCCAATATTTCCCAGCTTCTCCCCACCGCAGCCTCTGAACTATGCCCTTCTGCAAACCACTGTTCTAAATCTATACTATCCTCCTGTTCTCGGGACGGTTCAGGAGAAGGGGGGGACGGCCCCCATCATTTCTCTTCAGTCCAGCCCCTGACATCACCTGAGCTGTATCTGTCTGTCCCTCGGCCATGGGCTTAGTCAGGGCTGCGGGGGGCAACTACCCCCCATCAAGTAAATAAATAAAAATACTTAACTGACCAATTGAGTCACAGATAGCTCAGTTCCCCCCCCCCAAGTCCTGCCCCCTCTAACATAAATCCTGGCTCTGCCCATGGTCCCTCCCCTATCCTCTAGTGCTTTTTCTGTTCTGGTCAAGACCACAGGTATTTCTGTACCTGTGCAAGAACATATTGTTTGAAGGGGGGTGGAATCCCAGAAGTGCACAAGACCAAATCTTGCCAGCCTTAGTTATCATGTTTTTGTTTTTACAATGGGCAAAACGAGACTTTGGGCCAATCAGTATCCCTCAGCAAGGTCATTTTGAAGCTAGAATAAAGTATACCAAGATCTCTGAATAAAAAGCAGAATGTAATAAATAAATGGGACTCCAATAAATAATAAACGGAACCCCAAGCTCAAGGGTTCATTTTAGCCTTCCTTCTGAAGATTTACGTTGATTGCCAGGTATCCCATAACTCTTGGCTTTCGCCCACATCTTTTCCCAGCAATTTTTAAAATGGGTTTGCAAAACGAACGTGCCACTTGATAAGGAAACAAATCAAGAATGACCAGGCAGAAAAGGCATCTGAATGCCAAATGCTGCTTTATAGTGACATGGAAAATTACCCTGTCTCCCTGTGTAAATAAGTAATAAAAGTACATGGAAACAATAGACCCTGAAAACTCTTGCCCCTTCTCTGCTGTCCTGGCCAGAAGCAGTGCTGACAGGTTTCTGCTGCCTATCTAGGTTTACTTGCACTTCTCTCGGTGTGTTGATCCAATAACAGCTCTGCCAGCAGGATGTTTCAGTGGAGCAAAAATGTAAACGCCTGGCCTGGCTCATTTGCATAGCTTCAGATAGAATGCCATCATGTGAGGTGATAAAATTATAAGGCATGCAGGCCAAAGACCTGCTGGAATAACTGGCTTCAAAAAGGCATCTAAATGTTAAGTTGTAATCCAAATTTGGCACCTAACAGTATTAGGATCCCAGTCAGAAAATAGTTTTGCTACGGAGCCACAATGAGAAGGTGGCAGTTGTGGGTAGGTCTCTCAATTTTCATTCTTTGTGGCTCCTCAAGGCTCCATGACCACACCCAAGCCTCTTTTCTTCACTCTCTGGGGTAGAGGCTCCCTGTCTGGGGAGGAAAATCCGGGGCTCGTTGCCTAGCAACAGGCTCCAAATGCTCCATTACTTCTTCAGGATAGCCTGGAGAAAAATGGCAGTCTATACTTTCCACTAAATAGACTAACAAGGAGAGAATGGGGAAGGGAAAAGGTGACGCACAAAGGAGGAAGCAAGCAGAGTAAGGGTTTTCCATTCATTCATTCATCTTGCTTACTTGAGCCCTCCTTTTTCACACTTTTCAACTGGAAACAGGAAAGGGGGCAGGGACACTGCCAAAGAGCTGGATTTGGCTTGTGGCTGCCCACCGGCAAAGCCAACTTTGGTATCTGGAATAGACAAATCTGTCTCAGGCCTACTCAAGCCACATTACCCATCTCCAGCTCAGTGCTGTGCTTTAGTTCTGGCTAACTGAATTAGGCAACTAGCCGTTGCCAAAGTAGAAGACACCAGTTCATGCTACTGCAGTTCGGGGTTGACAAAATGTTTCCGCCCCTCAGGGCCAGACAAGAAGTGGCAGCCCTACAGACATGTAGAGTCTGAATGTGAGGACATTTTCTGGGAGGTAAGACCTGTCAGTGGAGGGGAAAGAAGAAGAGGATTGTTGCTGTAGCCACTGGGCTGTTTATATTGCAAAATGCAACAACAGCAACAACACAACAACAACTTTATTACTTATACCCCACCCATCTGGCTGGAAAATGCTCTTTCCTTGCCCAGAGCCAGCCTGTGCAGAAGTGTCCCAGTTCCATGCCACTGCACAGGACACAAAATATAGGAGGAAAAGTACCAAGTTTCACAGGGATTTGTCTACCTACTCCCAGCATGAAGTCCACCACCTGTACTAATCCCTGACGTTTCATGTATAACTGTTGGATGAAGGAGAAAATGCAGAACCAGACCTTATTTAGAGTTAATCCTTTTCTAAAGAAAATAAAACCACACCTACTCACCCTGGCTGAATCCTAAGGCTAAGGTTAAAGATACCAGCATTAGGTTGACACAAGAACACTGTGTCTTGTAAAAACAACACCCATTTGCTCTTTGTGTGTAGTAAATAAGTTCTATTTTACCTTTCAGCAAAGCTATCAAGTTTCCCCAACTCATCTGAGAGGCCAACGAGAGCATCCAGGGTCCCCACCTGCAGAAGGGAGTACAAACACGTTAAGCTTAAACTAGTCAGCCGCAGGGCATATTTTACCAGACATTTATTTTTTCAAAGTGACCTTTCTTTAGCAAATGAGAACTTATTGTTATCAAATAAGTATATTCATGGGAAAGTTCAAGGGAATGTTTTCCTCCAGTGGAAAACGGTTGCAATAGATCAAAACCTACTTTTAAAGAAGTTTTTAAAAGCCTGTTCTAAATCAGGAAAACATTCTATGCTGTAGTCTCATGATCAAAACTCACGGTGGAATTCTTCCCAGTTTTTAAGTTCCTTAAAACCTTCTTGCTCATAATGTAAAACACTGTAAGTAGTGTCTCCCTGAGCCACTAAAGTCAGTACAAGTTTTGCCACTGACTTTGCTGCCAAGTCTTATACATATCTGCTCAGAAGAAAGTCTCACTGAATTTAATGGGACTTGCTTCGAGGTGAGAGAGCATGTATAGCATTGTAGTCTGAATTCTCATCCTTAGAGATGACTGATCTTTACTTGTGGGAGGGGAGCAATTCTTTCAAATAAATTGTTGATTTCTATTCTTTTTGATATTAAAGATACCTGTTCATAGCTGTCAACCTTTTCCTTTTTTTGCGGGAAATTCCCTTATTATAGCATTGGGAAACAGCAGGGAGGGTTGACAGCTATGTATATAGCAGTGGGGAACAGCAGGGAGGGTTGACAGCTATGTACCTGTTACAAACAGAACAGCTGGTTTTAAGATATGAACAAGCATTTCTGTCACAATTGCATGCTTATATTATAGCCTTCTAATATGTCTACATCTGCAAGGAAAGTGAAGATCAATGAATGCTCGTCAAACAAAAGAAGCTTACCAATTGACAGAAAAATCCACACAAGAATTTGAGAACATCTAAACAGCTCATATTGAAAGGCGAGATCAGACTTCTCTGTCAGGAGCATAGCCAATTTTAACCACCAATAGATATTTGAATGTTTCTACAAATTAGGCAATCCTCTTTCTAAAAGAGCAAATAGTTGAGCTCAAACATTTAGCAGATTCAAATTGGCTTCAGCTATAATAATGTAACAAAAGCTAAACAAGCTTAACTTATAAGAAGCCCCATTGAATTAAATGGGACTTAATTCTCAACATGTATAGAGGATTGAACTGTAACAGACCTTTTGCAATCCAATCTTATTGGAAGTAAGTTCAACTGAGTTTAGCAGCATTTACTCTTATGCAAGTGTTTGTGCCGCAACACTTACTTGGGAGTAAACCCTGTTGGAAGTCAGTTTTGCAAACATATATAATATAGGGCTGCACATTGCTCATTTCAGGGCTTTGACCAGTCAAAAGTTGCCCATAAACTTTATTATTTATAAAAAGGCTTTCAAGCTTCCCAGAGATGACAACTCTGATGGAAAGTTTAAAATCTTTTTTTTTCCTATGAAGAATTAATCCATTGATTAGCTGCACCAAAAAAATGGCTTCCCGTTTTCATTCCTGATCTCAAGACACCTCAAAAACGAAGTATATAATATTTATTTGACCCTTTATAGTCATTCTAATATTGCAGCACAGGTCCACCTCATGAAGGAAGAAAAATCTGCCCCATCCCTGCCCTGTTGTTGTTCTGAGTTCTCCCCCCACCTCCCATCTTTACCTTGAGGTCAGGGATGATGAACTTGCTGTTGCAGGACAGGTTGGCTTTGGCAGTCACTGTGTTCATCCTGTCCCAGGCTATTAGGTTTGCCTTATCTCCAGGTGCCGAAATTAACCAGAATTCTGACATGGTGCAAGCAGTTCCCTTCACTCTAAATCACTGTAGCCAAAAACTAAGATAACCAAAAAAAGAAAAGAAAAAGAAAACCACCCTGGAGCAAAAAGCCCCCACAATAGATCAGGTCAGAGGTAATTATCTTCAATCTAGAATTAAGTTTTTCAAAAGCAGCAAGACGATTAGTATTTCTGCCTAGTCACCTTTCAATCCAGATCTTGACTAAATGTGACCTTTCCCTGAATGTTACCATAAGGCAGTAGTTCCTTTTTTTCCTGCTCTGGGTTGTTTCATCTGGTCCATGGGGAGGAGTCTGCAGTCACAAGGTCACTGATGCCTGAAGCAATCCACAACATTTGCAAAAGTAATAAAACCAAATTCTAAGTCCTGTCGCATTGATTGCAGTACTGTACAACTGTTCTAAAATAAACTTATCATGAACTGCAAGCTAAAGGATTTTGATTAGAGTAAGAAAAGAGGGGGGTGGAAACCTTCTCAAAAATGGCATTGAAGATTGGAAAACCTTTTAGACTTTAAGTTAAAATACAAATCATATTTTAGGACATTTAAAACTTCACTGTGAGAAAATGTAAGTGTAAACCAATCTTTACTTTTGGGGGGGGGGGATATACCTGCTGCTAGGTCACTGAAATTCTATTACTGTTCATCTCAGGCAAGAGGTTAGTGAAGGCTAGGCACTGGAAACTGAAAATGGCAAAAAGTGAGCAAAATAATGTACAAAATGTAACCAACAGATATCTTAAGGGGGGGAGAAGGTCTATTTAGTAATTAAAAACTAAAGGAGCCCACTCTTCTGTCCCAGATTTAGAACTCAATGGCTAACTTCTCAATAAAATAATAAGGAGGAAAAATGAAACACAATAAAACAATACAGTAAAAATGAAAAATAGTATACTCTTGCCTCAATCTCCTTGTGTGCAAGTAAGGCTTCCATACCTGTATCCCTAACTCTGGATCAGAAGCCCTGCTGCCTATTTGCCCAAACTGCAAATCGGGTATGATCGTAATCCATCTCACAGGGCTGGTGTGTTATCAAACAAGGTATTTTTTTATTAGCAACATTTCTATCCCATCTTTTCACTAGAAGTGCCCAAGTCAGCCACGAATAAAAATTAATTCCATCTTTCAAAGTTCGGGATAAATGGCAGGCAAATAATACATGAAGCTTGTCACCAAGTAGGCATGCCCAGCACTCATTTCTAAACCTGTTCCTGTTAACTCTAGCAAAATCAGGCTAACTACATGCACACAACACCACTAAAGTACCAAGTACCAGAGCGGAGAGTTTCCTCCTTCTTTCAGGTTTTAGCTCATTCATCAAGAGCACAACATCAGGAACAGGTGGTTTTTCATAAGGAACACACCTGTAGTCAACTTACTCATTTGACACACCAAGTATTACATTAGCAGATAAATTAGCTTCTGCTCTAGGAATACATATCGAAGGCACTAAAAAGGAGGGGGAAATAACTTAATTTTAATGGACATAAGCATACTACTACAAATGCTCTTTAAACAGTGTTGCTTTCAACAATTCAATATTCAATTTACCCTAGTAAGGATACCTGTTCTGAATCCCCTCCCCCAAGCACAAAGGACACCCTTGTATAGCCTTTGGATTTTGCATTTTGTTACCTAAACAAATGTTACCTATGTTTTTATATTCTGCTGGAAGTGTCCCACGAGTGGCTAGGGAAACCTAGCCAGATGGGCAGGGTATTATTATTATTATTATTATTAAACATTGACCCGTTTCATCTCCAGTTTGGAATTATAAACTGCACATTGCCTCTCAACTTCAGCTTTTAAGAGCCCTGTGAACCCCACCCTCCCCTCCAAACCTAAAGACCCCTACCGAATAACTTTTTATATTGATGCTTGGCTACTGTTTCATTGCTGCAACTTACATTAGCCTACATTTCGGTTTTCATTTGTGGCTCTTCAAACTCGGAAAGGCTGGAGCTCAATTTGTCTCCCATCATCATCACCTCGGCTGTTTTCAGAAAAAAGAGCCAGAGAACGGCCAAAGCCACACATAAGAACCCAACGTCCGATAATTAGAGCATTCTATTCTCTTTAAGCAGCTATCTTAAAGACGAATATTTTGTTTTAACTTAATAGACGGAGTTGCAGGGCAGGGGGTAAGTCCACTCACGACGGCTCGCCCCCCTCTCTTTCCCTCTCCTACGGAGATTATCCAAAGCTGAGCCCACCGGAGCCTTTTCCCAATAGGATTCTTCAGCCGAGCGAAACGCAGAGGCTTTTGCGCAAAGGCGTCCAAACCACCTTAAAGGGCGGCGGTGGCGAAGAGCCGCGGATAAAGTTTTCTGCTGCCTTAGCCACCAAAGAAGACCTTCGGGTATTTGCACGGGCTGGCGGCTCCTTTTCCCTGCCAACGGCCGGCCCGCTGGCGCTGAGCCCCAAGCAGCGGGCGGAGCTCGGAGGCGCCTTCTCCTCCACCTCCTCGCACGCAATAGTCGCCGGCGGGGCTTCTTTCTGCTCCGAGCTCTGCATGTCTTGAGCAGCCTGGGGGATTATTTTGCACCCAGGAGGTGCTACCTGAATGCCCCGCCTCCTTCCGCAGCTTTCCCGCCTCCCCATCCCCCTATCTGGCCTATAAATTTAAGGGGCACTTGTCACGGGTTAACTCTACCCCCCCCCCCAAAAAAAACTGCCCCATCGTCAGGTTTCAGATGGGCACACACAAATGTGGATGGTGTCCAAAATTATTCAAGGAAGCAAAAATGCGGATGACTCTAATGATGACGACGACAACAAGAAGAAATTGTTATTTATATGCTGCCCCATCTCACTGGGTTGCCCCAGCCACTCTGGGCGGCTCTCAAAAAAAAATAGTCAAAGCACAATAGGACATCACACACTAAAAACGCTCCCTGAACTTAATACCACTTATGCAAGTGTGGTTAGCTATACATGGCTATTTAGGTAAAGGTAAAGGGACCCCTGACCATTAGGTCCAGTCGCGGACGACTCTGGGGTTGAACACGGTACTCATCTCGCTTTATTGGATGAGGGAGCCTGCGTACAGCTTCTGGGTCATCATGTGGCCATCATGACTAAACCACTTCTGGCGAACCAGAGCAGCGCACGGAAACGCCGTTATCTACTTGCACTTCGACGTGCTTTTGAACTGCTAGGTTGGCAGGAGCAGGGACCAAACAATGGGAGCTCACCCCATCACGGGGATTTGAACCGCCGACCTTGTGATCGACAAGCCCTAGGCTCTGTGGTTTAACCCACAGCGCCACCCACTATTTACAGGGATGCATTTTGGGCTCCACACAGGAAGGACCCCAAATGCCTAGCGCACTTGACACAACACAATATTTATTTATTGATGCCTCAATGCCTACCATGTGTGCCATGTCAGGAAGATTTTGGGCATCACATGGCAGGACAGAGTCTCAAACAAAGATGTGCTCTCCCAATCCCACTTTCCCAACACGTTTGCACTCCTGTCTCAGCGACGTCTGCACTGACTTGCTCATGTCCACAGAATGGAAGACGGCCACACGATCCCCAAGGACGTGCTCTACGGGGAGCTGGCTTCAGGCACTAGGCCCATTGGCAGACCAACTCTGCATTACAAAGATGTCTGCAAATGAGACATGAAGACTGGCAACATCAACCTCCGCATGTGGGAATCCCTTGCAGACGACAGCAGCACTTGGAGACAGACAGACAGTCAGGCTGTGTATCCACAACAGTGACCAGAGGAGGAATGACCGCTGGGAGGAGCACAGAGAGAAAAAACGCAATGGTGCGTCTGCAGCAGCACAACCAGACACCTTCATCTGCCCCAGCTGCAATAAAACATGTCTCTCCCATACCAGTCTCTACAGCCACAGCAGGCACTCTAACTCTCCAACTGTTTGACAACACCCCCTCAGGCACACTCTTCCATTGTCTCCCAAGACAGACAGTTGCCAACCATTTATTACATTTGTATCTGACTTTCATTCCAAGTAGCTGAAGGTGGTGTACACAGTCCCCTTGAGCTTCCATGTTATCACTGCAAAATCCTGTGAGGTACATTAGGCTGTCAGTCTGTTAGTGGCTCAAAGTCACCCAATGAACTTTATGGTCAAATAGGGACTAGAAGCTTGTGCTCCCAGGTCCTAGCCTGTCACTATCCACTGGCTGGAAACAGATAATAACAGTTAACAAAATGGCAATTTCCAGTGGGCGGGGGTCACTGCTAGTATATTGCAGTGAAAATAACAAAGGACTTGTGGTGCCCCCCCTTACATGTTCAGCAGTGCCCTTGTTTATTATATCATGTTACCTCACACATATTTCTTTGAAAGAAGGCACTGCAAGGGGGGGGGGGGAGAAGGAGGGGAAGCTAAAAATAGAGCTGTGTGTGACTCCAAGTATTTTCTTTATAAATCCAGAGAAGCACCCTTGATGAAAATCCTAATCCTGTGGTCATGTGGGGCTGAGGTGGGGAGATGCTGTAGCGTCTGTCTCCATATATAAGGTAGGTCAACAGGCCAATTAAATTATTATGCCTATAAGGGAAAGGGAAAGGACCCCTGGATCGTTAAGTCCAGTCAAAGGCGACTATGGGGTTGCGACGCTCATCTCGCTTTCAGGCCGAGCAACTTGAGCCAGCATTTGTCCACACACAGCTTTCTTGGTCATGTGGCCAGCATGACTAAACCGCTTCTGGTGCAACAGGACACTGTGACGGAAGCCAGAGCACACGGAAACAGCGTTTACCTTCCTGCCGCAGCAGTACCTATTTATCTACTTGCACTGGTGTGCTTTTTCAGCTGCTAGGTTGGCAGGAGCTGGGACAGAGCAATGGGAGCTCACCCCATTTCACAGATTCAAACCGCCAACCGATCAGCAAGCCCAGGGGGCTCAATGGTTTAGACCAGTCCCACCTGCTCCCATTTTTTACCTTATTATGCCTATAGGACTGCCCTTCCCCATATGAACTGACCTTGACCCTGCAATCATCATCTGTTAACCAGAAGGTTGGTGGTTTGAGCTCCCCACTCCTTCCAGGCACGGCTGTGGGCTGGAGGTTGGAAAAGGTGACCTTCAGGGTCCCTTCCAACTCTATACAATTCTATGATTCTGTATTCACGTATCCTTATTCACGTGCCTCCTCTGCAAGAGGTCCAGAGGGCCACAACACGAGAAAGGGGCCTTTTCTGTGGTGGCTCGCTGCTTGTGGAATGCCCTCCCCAGGGAGGCTCACCTGGTGCCTTCCTTATGTATCTTTAGGTGCCAGGCGAAAAGATTTCATCTTCCCTCAGGTCTTTGGCTAATTAAACAATCTATGACCTTTTAAACTGTGTGGTGTTATTATTTCATTAGTATATTATGTATTTTTGTGTTTTTATACTGTAAACTGCCCTGTGATCCTCAGATGAAGGATGAAATTTAATAATAATAATAATTAATACAATTATAGTGATAGTGATAGCAGACCCTCCAAGTATCCCTATTTTCCAGGGACGTCCCTAATTTAAAGAAGCCATCCAAGTTTCCTGGAATGTCCCATTTTTCCTCAGGATGTCCCTATTTTCATTGCAGAAATGGAGGGTATGGAGTTATCCGACCCCCCAAGCTGTCTGAAGGCAATAAATACAGTAAGTGGATGAAAGTACAAAGATTCACAAAATGTTTAGGGGTATGCGTACCCCTACGCCCCCCCCCCCAGGAAAAAGCACTGAGCATAGGGATGGTTTTTTAAAAATGTTTAATATATTATTGTTTTTATATATGTTGGAAGCTGCCCAGAGTGTCTGGTGCAGGCAACCCAGTCAGATGCGTGGAGTATAAACAGTAAAATGGCCATTATGGAAGGGAACAGTCCCTATTTTCTCTGGAGAAATATGCTGGAGGGAGCAACGACTGGCAGTGTGGAACTTGTGCTCGCCTTTCTGCCTCTCTAGGGTTTTTTCCGCCTCTGAATTCTATGACCGGATGTGTTCCTCTCTAACCCCGGAAGCGAAGCCCTCTCGCCGCTTTTCAGGAGGAAAAGAACCATGCAGGTCTCCAGCCTCAACGAGGTGAAGATCTACAGCCTCAGCGCCGGACGGAGCCTGCCTGAGGTGAGAACACCGGAGCCCCGCTTCCCTCCCTCGCCGTCGGTTCCCCCTCGTGCGCTTCCTTCCCCCACCTGCGGGCGAACTCCTTCCCACGCATCCCGTGTCTTCCCCTCTCTCCATTCTCTTCCTCCACCCCTCTTTCACTATTTCCCGATGGATGCGCAGAAAGTGCATATGTACCAACAGGGGTTTGTAATTGATCCCGAGTGACTGCTAGCATCTCTTGCTTTCTGCACCCTCTTTATTTTATTTTTTTTAATTTTGTATATAATTTTTATTAGATTTTATGTTTTACAATTTAAAATATTCATTTAAACATCCTTAAAATATCAGTGACTTCCCTCCTTCTCTTTCCATGGTTCATTTTCCATACCATAAATCCCTGCATATTTTATTTAAAAAAACACTAAACCATTCAGTATTCCATTATTGCATCCATCAAAACTTATTCACGCTGTTGAGTTTTTCTTAATGCTGCCAACGTTTTCAAGTGTACAAAGTCCCCCCCCCCCATATATTCAATAAACGTTTTCCAGTCTTCTCTAAACGTATGTTCTTCTTGTTCTCTTATTTTATATGTTAAGTCTGCAAGCTGCATGTACTCTGTCAGCTTAAGTTGCAATTCTTCTTCAGTTGGGACCTTGCTCATTTTCGATTTTTGGGCTAACAAACCACAGGCCACAGTAATGGCATACATAATAACATTTTTTGACACCTGGGATTTTCAGTCTGAATTATCCCCAACGAAAAGGACTCTACATTTTTTTTAATTCATTATGGATTATTTCCCAATACTCTTTTACCCATTTACAAGTCCACTACATGTGAAAGAACGTTCCCTCAACCTCTTTGCATGTCCAGCACTTATCTAATTTAGGCTTATACATCTTAGCAAGCCTTCTTTAATAATAAAGGGGGGTTGGCTTGCACCCTCTTTATTTTTAAAGAAGCATAAGTCACATCCATACACCACGTTTAAAACATGTGGCTTCCCCGCCCCTACGTCTCGCAAAAGAATCCTGCAAGATTTTCTTATGATGGACGGACAGTAATTTATGCTCCTTCCTGCATTGGCTACCCAGTTTGTTGGGTCTTTTTGGCTTCAAAGATCTCAAATTTGCCTGGTGTGTGCAAGCTTCTCAGCTCAGTACAGTTGCTTGCTTGCTTTTCATCTTTCTGAGCAAAACAGTTGGGACGGGGAGTTTAAAGTTTCATGACCAATGGGTGTGTGTGTTTGTAGTTGGTTTCTATACATATTTATTCTGAAATATTCATTGTGAAATTTTAGTGGTGTGCCTGGGTGCCTAAGGCCAGTGACTGTTCAGCACATCTGAATGCTTAATCTGAGATGCATTTCACAAATCATCATAATTGTTACTGTTTTATTTGTATGCCACCTTTACATATTTAAAACCACTGTGCTACAGCACAGTGATCTTCAAAGTGATTTTCTCTGTTTTATATTTATTTAATTATGGAATTTTAACTACCCTGCTACATAATTGTTTGTTTGCATTTTGTTTTTAATCTCATATAGACTGCCCTGAGAGCTCTTTGGCTTAGCTTCCTTAAATAAATTTGAAATAGGGCTTATAGAGCATAATGGTTTGCTTATCAATCTTACTGTATTTTCCGGCGTATAAGACGACTGGGCTTATAAGACGACCCCCAACTTTTCCAGTTAAAATATAGAGTTTGAGATATACTCGACCGCAGATTCTCCACCCGGCGTATAAGACGACCCCCGACTTTTGAGAAGATTTTCCTGAATTAAAAAGTACTCTTATACACCAGAATATACAGTATTTTGAAGGCTATATATCACCATATCTGTTTTTGCCCATTTAACACTAACCCTCTATATTCTTTTCTTTTTCTTACAGTGGCTTTCTGATAGAAAGAAGAGAGCACTGCAAAAGAAAGATGTTGGTGAGTTACCCACATTGTACAATGGAAAGGGCACTGCAAAATTAGCTTGGATGTCATTTTTGTTTTCAAAGAGTAATCTGATGGTGCTTAGCTGGACGGGGGTTGCTTGGATCTCACCTTAAAGCTGGAACAGTTTGTTTTATGCTAAACTTGAAGCCAGGGTTGGGAAACTAGTGATACTCTGAATGGTGCTGGACTACAGCTTTGATTCTCTCCGGTTATTGGCTATTCTGGCACAGGCTGATGGGAGATGGAGTCCAACAACATTGGGACACTCCTTTTCCCCATCCCTACGTTCAGCTTTTTTATATATAAAAAAATGCACTTTTGGCAGTACTTTTGTAATTGAAAACTTTTTATTGTGATGTGTTGATTAGGCAACATTTCGTATAACTCTTTTATTTTAAAGGTATTTCTAGGAGAATTGAACTTATCCAAGATTTTGACATGCCTGCTGTTAGCTCCAAGATCAAGGTATCACGGGATGGCCAGTACGTGATGGCAACTGGTGAGTATGCGAACATTCAGGTTTTTCCAGTCTGCTGCCAGCTGTAACAATGTGTCTGCACTGAGTTGTAAAGCACAAGTAACTCTCGCATTGGATATATTATGGCTGAGGAAGACTGGGCTCTGAGATTGAAACTTCTGTTGGACAGCAAAGCTAGTAGCTGGCAAAGGATAGCATGGCAGGAAGCATAACTTTCTTTGAGGGCTTAAAGCAGGGGTCCCCAAACTAAGGCCCGGGGGCTGGATGCGGCCCAATCGCCTTCTCAATCCAGCCTGCGGACGGTCTGGGAATCAGCGTGTTTTTACATGAGTAGAATGTGTCCTTTTATTTAAAATGCACCTCTGGGTTATTTGTGGGGCATAGGAATTCGTTAATTTCCCCCCCAAAATATATTCCGGCCCCCCACAAGGTCTGAGGGACAGTGGACCGGCCCCTTGCTGAAAAAGTTTGCTGACCCTTGGCTTAAAGTTTGCTTCTGTAGCATTAAAATTGGACTTTGGGGACCTGCAAACAATGAGTTAGATTCAGTATAAGTTACGTCTCAATCCAAGCTCACCCCTCCCAGTGATAAGGCTTTATAGTGTTACCACAGCATTCACAGGCCTGCTGTTCACAGCAGCAAAGGGTGTGGGGACAGGATGATCAGTATAAGTGGCTTGTGCCACAATCCTAAAAATAAGTTATATTGGTTGATTGGTGTTATTGTCACGAAGGAACAAAAAAAAACACGCTTCTAGGTGCAGAGTTGCAGCTCCTTTTGAACAACCATTCATGTCCAGGTCAGAAACTTTTTCAGGACCTGAATCATATTTTCTCTGTGAGACAAATCAATTCAAGAGTATTAAAGCAAATTTTCTCACATGTCAAATACACTATTTTATTTTGTGTTGTGAACAGGGACATACAAACCAAGGATTCGATGTTACGATACTTACCAGTTATCAATGAAATTTGAAAGATGCATAGACGCTGATGGTAAGTAAACCCTAATTATGATGGAAACTAATATATAAAACATATTAACAGGGCAGTAGAAAACAGTGCAATCCTATGCATCTTTATTAGGAGAGAAATCCCACTTCGTACAATGTTATAATATTTATTGAGTTAAGTTGCTTTGTGACTTAAAAATAAATAAAAAGCAACCAACAAACATAACAAACAATAACATGCTTACTGAGACTGATGGGATTTGTAATCCAAAAGAGCTGGAAGGCACCAGGCAGGAGAAGACTGATGTCAGGGGCGTCGCTGGGGGGGGCGGGGCGGTAGGGGCGGTACGCCCTGGGTGACTGGGTGGTGACAAGCGGCGGTCCCTCCCACCACTCCCATGCGCCGCCGCTCCCTCCGTCACCCCGGGAGCAGCAGTGCACGGCTTAGCGAGCACCCCGTCCGTGCAGCACTGCTGCTCCCGGGGTGACCGGCGGTGTGTGGGGAGGGGCGGGAGGGGCCGCCGCTTGTCACCCCCACGCGCCGCCGCTTGCTCAGTTGCCCTGGGAGCAGCAGCACCACACACACCGGTGCGACATTTTGCGCAGGTGCACTCCGTCGTCGGACCGCCGCTTCCACGGCCCCCTTTTGAGCTGCAGAGCGAAAAGGCAACTTAAAAGGGGGCTGCGGAAGCGGCAGTGGCCCGCCAATGGAGTGCGCCTGCGCGATATTTTGCACATGCGCACTCCGTCGTGACGTCACAATGTGACGTCATGATGCCCCGCCCCCGGGGTGTTTTCTTTCGCCGCCCCGGGTAGCGCGGAGCCTTCCTCCGCCACTGACTGATGTACAGAATTGCTTGCTAAGTGACCAGATCCTGTGTTGCTGTGTGCCCCAATTGTGCTTTCTATGTAGATCAGGGTGTGTGTTTTTAGAGTAGAGCATGTGCCATTTGCCTTTCTTTGGAAAGTATGTTAGTATACACATGAATGCGAAAAGTTATACATTAGTACATATAGTCTAAATAAATTTGAGAGTGTATTGGGGGTTGTATTTTTGTGAAATCGAGATAATGTTCATTCCTTGGCAGGATATTGTGCTCCTATATTGGCTTGTGTTTGTTGCTTACCTGGAGCAAGTAGCACGGATGGTGGTAAGCTCTAGTGCCTGCCAAGAGTGCACTGTCACATGCTTAGTGTTGCTTGAAATGGGAGCTAGCAGCAGCTGCCATCATGTTAATTCATGTATGTGGCTCTGCTTCCTTCCTGGCTTTTAACAGGGATGGGGAATCTGTAGCCATTCAGATGTTTTTGGACTCCCATCAGCCCTGGCTAGCACGGTTGATAGCCAGGGATACAACATCTGGACGGTCATCCCTGGTTTATATGCTACTGATTCTGTAAGGCAAATAGAAGTTAGCTATGGAGGTTGCAATAGCTCGCCAACACTTCCCTTGGACCTTTGAACTCAAAATGAGTAACAGCAGGAAACCTTCCTCCTATGGCAAGAGGATGGACTTAATAATTGATCACTTTTCCCTTCAGTGGGCTCTCAGATCCCAGTGACATGGTGGCATGGACAGAAACAGCACTAAGGTGGCTGTTCTCACAGCAGACTGCAAACAGCATTGCTAATGGTTTTGCTTGTTTCATTACACACACTGTCTTTGGTTTTAAGGGAAGAAGAGAGACAGACAAACAGGAGCATTGTGTGATGAAAATTGAGGTTGTGTGGTTTATTTAAGAGTTTTTTAGTGACTCCTATTTATAATTGTTTTTCATCTCCACAGTCATTACATTTGATATTTTGTCAGATGATTACTCAAAGGTACGTCTCCTTTTAATGTTTATCTCATGTAGGAAGCTATAGAAGAGTTTGCATTTCAAAATGTTTAAAAGGATCCATTTGCTGTAGTGTGCAATTACCCGCCATTTCCTTGAGCAACAGAAATCTGAAGGAAAATTGCTCTTTATCCTCTGCTGACATTCTTTTGAATGTCTTGTTTGTTTGTTGAAAAGCTGGAATTAACTGTGTTTTTTGAAACAAAGAATTATCCTCCATAGTGTGGTACATCTTTTTTAAAAATGTACTCAAGTAGCGCTAAAACATTCTTACCAATGTGTAAGTCAGGCATAGACAAACTCTGGCCCTCCAGATGTTTGGGACTACAATTCCCATCATCCCTGACCGCTGGTCCTGTTAGCTAGGGATGATGGGAATTGTAGTCCCAAACATCTGGAGGGCCGGAGTTTGCCTATGCCTGGTGTAAATTATATCTCTCCTGATAAGTCATTGATCACATGAAACAGACTTCACATAGTTGCTAAATTAGGTATCATGGATGATCAATCTGCAATTATTTTGTTTACACCAGTCAAACCTCTCCAAAGTTACACTTCCATGGACTGAAAAAACTTCCCTAAACAGGGCTGCCTTCAGATATCTTCTAAAAGTCAGCAAGTTGTTTAATTCCTTGACATCTGAAGGGAGGGTGTTCCACAGGGAGGGCACCACTGCTGAGAAGGCCCTCTGCCTGGTGGAGGGAGCTTTGGAGAAAATAGCCTCTCTTCTCACTTCTGCCTCAGAAAGCATCTAGTTTGAGGAGTGGGAGCCACCGCTAGATTGGACACATTTGCAGAACAGCAGTTCTGGATCTGAGCCCACTTGATTATGCCTCTAGAAAAATAATTATTCCCCACTTTTAAAGGTTAAGCAAGGGGGGAGAGTTACTCCCCTCCAAATCTCAACCCTGTGCTGTATATTTTTCAGATAGTCTTTCTGCTGTGTGACAGATACGTAGAATTTCATTCCCAACATGGCCGTTACTACAGGACAAGAATACCAAAGTTCGGTAGAGATTTCTCATATCATTATCCATCATGTGACTTATACTTCGTAGGAGCAAGGTATTTAAGATGCGCTGAGTCCTTCCTTAACTGTGCATACATTTTTATTTAGTGTTTATGATGAATATCCTATGAAAGCAGATTTACTAAACATTCATAAATATATTGGAAGAGAACTCTGAATGAGTAGATGAAAATATTTTGTAGGAAGTGGTTAAGCTGAATTGTTGAGAAGCTCTGTTAAAAAGCAGAGTTCAAAGTTTCTGAAATATATGTGGGCCATTTCAATTTTATTGCAATTTAGTGATGATTTTAAGTTTATTTTAGGAATTTTAAGGCATTTGAAAAGCATTTAATTGTGTGTAAAGGCCTGCAAACACCTTGTTCTTCCCCGCCCTTCTAGTAACGTTTCAATGATGTCTTTATGACGTTCCCAGGTCACTTCCAGGTTTGGTGCTGAACATGTGTTCGTGATCGCACACATATCATTCGTGCCTAAAATGGGTGTTGCCTGCATGCTAAATGAAAATAGGGAGAAGGAGGGGTTGGAATTGATTACTTGCTGCTGCAATGTAAGAAAAGAGTAGATTTATTTATGACTTGGGCATATTTAAAACAAAATAATAATAATAAAAATTCCTTCCAGTAGCACCTTAGAGACCAACTAAGTTTGTTCTTGGTATACAAGAACAAACTTAGTTGGTCTCTAAGTTGCTACTGGAATGAATTTATTTATTTTTTATTTTGTTTTGACTATGGCAGACCAACACGGCTACCTTACCTGTAATTGGGCATATTTAGATATACATACAGACATTTATATGAATGTTAATATATACACTTATTGTCACTTACTCTTATCAAAAGGGAAATGTGTAAGTACAGTTGTTGTTGTTGTTGTTGTTGCAGCTCTGAAATATACAGGCTAAATCTGGAACAAGGAAGGTACCTGAATTCCTTACAGACCGATGGTTCGTAAGTATCTTCAGTTCACTAGGTGCATCTTAATTCCAGCAGGTGGAGCCACAGGATTGATTTTTTTTTGTTTAATTTTCATAAAATCTGTAATCTGAGTGTCCCAAATGCATTGCAGACTGCACTTATAAATTGGGGGTGTTTGCTCTGTTTATATTTTAAAGTATAATGTCTACTTTAATTACTCTGCTTTAATAAGCAAAGGTTTTAATGTTTCCATTCATTAAGTTGCTCAGTCGAGAAAATACCTTATTGGATATTTTGAAGTATCTTAGAAGAAGAGGGCAAATAGTTTGAAACAGGTACAACCGATAAACCAATAGACCTGCTATCTGTGGTGAATTGTTCCTTGTTTCAAATTTTCATAGCTGTTAGCTATGGTTTTAGTTATACTTCTTAACAGGTCCAAAATAGAGTGATTAAAATATAGTGATTGAACAAAAAAAAAACAACTGCACATAAAATTGCATTCACTCTTCGTAGCCTTGTAGGTTTGGGTTGATTTTAGAACATTTCACAGGTGGTATTAGCTTGCTTATTTTAATATAATATCTCCCTGTCAGTCATTAAATTTCTTTTTCCTTCTCCTCTAGGGAGAATCATGTCTGTGACATAAATCCTGCACATGGTTTATTTGCCACTGGCACAGTTGAGGTAAATGTTTCATCTTACTAAGAAATGTAGCACCATTTTCTGTTTAAAAAACAAGATCATTGACACAGGACTGCAATACCCTATATACTAAAAGCAAATTCATTATCTGAGTGTGGCTCATTATGAAGCCAAAATAGCTCCTTCCCTGAAAAAGGAAGAGGTAACACTAGGCTTGGAAGAACCCAATCAACGTTGGAGTAGTTCAGATAATATTTCAAGGCTGGGGACTCTTAACAAAGGAGGAACTCCAAAATAGATTAACTTTTGGAGGGAAGAAAATGGAAAACCTTGTGGCAGGAATGGTAATGCAGTGGAGTGTTGTAGAAAAGGCATGGCTGGCTGACAGCAATCCTACATAGAAAGATCTCACACTGCAACATTTTGTTACAACTCCTTCTTGTGCCAATTTATTACAGGAGGCGTTCAACAATGTAAACAAAAACACACCAAAATGCAGCAGAATATATTTCCATCACATTTACTAAGGTTGCAGTTCTTTTCTCATTTACTTGGGACTTACTTCTGAGTAGACATGCATAGATTTCTCTGTAAGTTTAGGGAAACCAATCCTGCAGAAATACTTTGGAGCGCGTGCAAAGGACACAAGATGTGTTGGGCGTCATGACATGGGGTTTGTCAACTGAAGAAGAGGAATAGCTCCTTGGGAGGTCAAAACAGTGAGGCTCTGTTGAGGTGCTATATCACTAGGGCTCAGCGGAGTTGTTGTGACGATGGGGACAAAATACAGGAGAATAAACCTCCTCTTGCTGAGTTGTGTTGCAGTTGCATTGTGCACCATTGACAATGCTGTTTCAGCATGCTCAGGCATGCTTTTGAGGAGTGGGCCTGGCATAATTGCAGGGTGGGATAATGGTTTACTGCCAGTCTGGGTCCTTTGGTTTCACCTGGGCTCTGTTTAAAACAAGGCAGTAGTTGCCATGCTAGCAATGTTTATGCCATGGATACGTGCCATTCAAGGGCACATTCACCCCACCTTCCCAAGGGTCAAAGTTTTCTTTTTTAATGTGCTTATTTACATTGGGAAGGGGGGTGGGTGGGGAGAACCTTCCCTCGTCTTCTCTAAAGTGACAAAAAGGCAGAAAGCAAGTGGTTGGTTGTGGGGAGTTGCTGAGGCTATGCTGGGAATCTATGTTTTCTATGAGTTCCCTATTTTTAACCTGGATGGAGCCCAGCAGCAGACTCTTGCCAGCTCTGGTATGTAATAGAGCTGGTTCACGTGCTGCAACATGTGTCATGTCTGTAGTCCCAGCTGTTGACTCATCCCAGCCCGCCCCAGCCCCGGGTTACATAAGGAATTGCTCATTGCAAGTATGTGAAGATCAGATCGTTTTTAAATGCAAAAAAAAACAAAAAAAAAACTGAAAGCATAGGAATCAATCTTTCGAGACTGAATGCTAAATAAGTGGCTTCAATGAACGGCAGATGAGTAAACTGATGAAAGCATGGTGAATTGCATGAAAGCACTAAATGATATTTTCTTTGCTTTCCTCAGGGGAAGGTGGAATGCTGGGACCCTAGAACAAGAAACAGAGTCGGGGTGCTGGATTGCGCTTTAAGCAGTGTGACAGCTGATAAGGAGTATGGAAAATATATTTATCTTGCCTCTTAACTTAAGTAAATTTTCTTAAGTAACATTTTTTTACATGCTGCAGCTTCTCAGAATTACGTACCATCCTTTGGTTGGTGCTGAGCCTTAAGAGTTAATTATTATGGCAATTAACTAGAATGAGGTTTTTCTCAAATTCTTTCAGGATAGATGGTCTGCCATCTATTTCGGCCCTGAAGTTTGATGGAATATTGAATATGGCTGTTGGAACATCCACGGGGCAGGTAGCTATGCTGTCAGCTTAGTTGCTATGGGCCTTGTGCTACATTTCTGTGCTGAGCAAGGGCTACATTAAGTCAGATTCTTAAATGTCACTGGTGGCATTCACATGTAAATCATAAATAATGGTTTACTCTGAACATGGTTGAGATCTTCTTTCTAGTAAGGGCCTTAGTGCTACATCCAAACAATGTTTTGTGGTTTGTTTCGCTCCAAACAAGCCACAAGGTTAAGCCAAAGTTTATCTGGGTGAAACAAACCACAAAATCTTGTTTGAACATAGTTCTAAGCCGGGTATTGTGGTTTGTTGCTGCTGATAAAAGTAAAGCCAGAGCAAGTGACTGTGTTCACCGTAAACCATTAACTATGGTTTACAATTATGTGCAAACTGGGCTGGTGTGCAAGACTGTGTCCAGGTCTTCTATTGGCATATAAATTGTGGGCCATATGTTCTGTGGAATGTGTCAAATCGATCTTGAGCTGCATGTGCATTGTGATCAAAGTAGGGGACACTCTGTGATGGGGGAGCCCTGTTGATGCTTTGCAGTTGAAATTGCCTCCTGCCTCGCTTCCCAAGGAAGCTACAGTTCCAATGCAACTGGTGCTCATTTGCTTCATGCTATGCTCTTCTTTAGGGCAGGTATAGGGAACCTGTGGCTCTCCAGAGATTGCCAAACTACGACTTCCACTAGCCCTAGCAAGCATGGCCAATGAGCAGGGATGATGGGACTTGTAGTTCAGTAAAAAAAAGCTCAACAACTTTTTGGGCAAATTCCCCAAAAAGCTGAACAACTTTAAAATACTGATTTCTTAATTTTGGGCTCCCAAAATTAGGTGTCATCTTATACATGGGGTCGTGTTATACATGGAAAACTACGGCAATTTGTTGCATGCCCAGCTTGGTGATGATTTGCTGTCTATGTGCTCTTGTTACAAAGGTTTCCCATAAGGGGAACGGATAGCAACATAGTCTTGATTTCTGTATTGCAAGTTGCTTTGAAGCGTTTTTGTGGAAATAATGAATCAATGTTAATAATAATTGCAGAGGAGGATGGATTTATTTCTTCAAATGTTTAAGAGTGAATGAAATATAAATGTTTTTTTATGTGGTAGCACATTAGTACAAGGCCAGACTCATAACTGGATGATTCTAATATTAGCTTGTTACAACCTGACCAATTCCACACACACCCCTTCTTTTCAACCACCCGACATACAAATGGGTGATTTTTAAAGCATACAGTGGGATGAGAGTTTGGCAGATCTGGAGGTTCAACAGCTTTTCTGCTACCTTGCAGGTTGAAAAATGTGAGTTATACTAAATATGTTCAAACATGAGTTATGCTTAAGAAAAGCTAAAAGTTGCGTTCTCACACAAGCCAAACTATGGCTTAATGTGAATGTACTGGCTCCCAAAGAGGAGATCACACCCACTTTGCTCTGTCTTACCATGATGTGCAAACCAGGACAAAGCTTAACGCTGCTTCTCTGCTCTGTTCATCTATAGAGATCTTTTATTTTTATAGATCTCGGTGTTTGAAGGCTCATGCTTAATTCTTACAGAATAAACACACCTCATGATTCTATGACGCTGTTATTTGCTCCTCTTCAGAAATACTGTGGAAATCCTCTATACTTAGCTGATAATTATTAACCTATTGAAAACTTAACATGCTTTTGAGACCTCTAATGTCTTTTGAATGTTGAACATGTAATCCAGTGACCTTTACTTGTTTCCAGGTTCTTTTTTATGACCTCCGATCAAACAGCCCATTAATAGTGAAGGATCATCAATATGGCCTGCCTATCAAATCAATCCAGTTCCACAATTCATTAGATTTAATTATTTCTGCTGATTCAAGAATCATAAAGCTATGGAACAAGGACACAGTAAGTCTTGCATCCCTTTTGTCTTTCCTTTGAGTTTCTCCTTTGATTTCCCATTCCATTATAATTTTTTCCAATATTTCCAGAAGTTATCACTCCAAAAAACTTGTGTCTCCCCTGGGAGAAGCTTTTGTGGGGCTGGGAGAAGGGTAGTCGCCTTCCACCAACCCCCTTCCATGTGACTTTAATCTGGATCCAACCCATAGACTGCAGCCCAGTTCATGTTTGTGAGGATGTGTTTAATTCTGTGTTGGAATGTGACCGTCATACAGTCCTAGCCAACAAGAATCAATATATTTTGTCTCTCCAAATTGCACCTGCAAGAGTTCAAAGGGGCTTGTGGAGTGTCAAATGAGGAGATTTCTGGCTGCAAGGCAGATGCAGTTGTTATCCCTTGGAAGGTGATGTGTTCCCACTGGCCTCTCCTTCTCTGATGCTGGTTCCTTTAACTGTCTCTGGCTATAAATCAGTGGCAAAAAGAGGAAGGGTGTGTGGCAGAGAGGGCCTACAGAGACTTAGCCTGCAGCGGGGGAGCATCCAGCTCTTTTGTTTTCCAAAAGCGCGGAGGTGGGGGAAGACCCTCCCTCCTGTTAATTACCGAGGCGGAAGGCAGCAGAAGTGGGTGGGGTGGCAAAATTAAACAGGGAGGGAAAGGATGCACCCAGGAGGGAGGTGAAGCTGTTAACCACACAAGGAAAAAAAAGGGAGGAGTGCAAAAGGAAACAAACTGCTTTGTACCCTTTTATCTGCTTAATTAGCTGAATCATTGAAGATTCAGCATTGAACAGGTTTAGGCCAGATCTCTCTCTCTCCCCCACTCCATATCAATGGCCACTTTAAGTCTGTACTTCCTGGCCTATGCAGCCTAGCTGCTCTGCTCACCCCTGGACTCGTGCATGCACACGAAAGCTCATACCAAGAACAAACTTAGTTGGTCTCTAAGGTGCTATTGGAAAGAATTTTTTATTTTGTTTTGGCCCTGGACTTTGGTGTGGTTTTCCCTCTGCTCTAATGAGGCTGAGCATCGGCCTGATGTTGTGTCTGAGCCAGGGATACGGGCCTTCCTGCTGCTGTCCCAGCATGTGCCACTCGCAGCAGGCAAGCAACAGCCATGATTCAGCTACAGGGATGGAGAACCGACGGCCCTCCAGGTGTTGCTGCACTCCAAAATCCCATCATCCCTGGCTGATGGGTGTTGGGAGAACGACAGGATCTCAAAGGCCACCAGTTCCCCAGCCCTGATTTAGCATTCATCATTTTATTATTTACCAAGTTCATATCCCGCACTTCTTCCCAAAGGAGCCCGTGGCAGCGAACAACAGGTGATAAAACAATAAAAAGGCCTTAAAAGCAATCCCAGTGCATTTTGCTTGTACATGGGAGATAATTGCCATGGATAGCAAGGTAAGGAGGAAACAAAAAGCAGAAGCCATAATGCCCAGAAGTGAACGACTGGGTCAGGCGACATGATGCTTGCTTCAAAGCAGCAGCTCTTCTTCTTTCTTCTGCCCCCCTCCCCACTTGCGAATCAGGGCTGGTTGTGACCAAACTTCTTTTCCTCTCTACGTGAGTCTTTTGGAGTGATTTCCCCCCGGGATACATATGTGGAAAATGTTACAGTGGAATGGGAAATCCACACACTTCCCATGGAAGGGGGGGGGGAATCCATTACTTGTCCTTTCCTTTCCTTAGCGGTCCAGCAACGCCGTGTCCACACATGGCACGAAAAGCATGAGGCCGATTCCTATCGCAGCAGGCAGGAAGTTTGTCCCACCTCAGCAAAAGATTGCATGTTTGTGATGTGGGGGCCCCCTCCTTACTGGCACCTGTTAGAAGGAGGAGGCCACTGTATGAGCCTTGCAGTCATTTCTCTCACCATTACACACGAGTTTCTTAAATGTCCCAATTTGCAACTCCATTGCAAATCCAGCCACCTAATATGCACCTTGTGGGCCTTGTTTCATTTCTCAGTGAAGGTGCTGATTTCCATTGTTTCTTTCACAAATGCAAAGACATAATAAGCCGATTGCCTTCTTTTTAATATACAGGACCTGGCTGCCAGTGGAAGGCAGTTTTATGCCAGTGGTGCAGTATGTATGGCTTGGATGTCTGTGCTTAAACACACACACACACACACAAAATGCATATCATGGAATTTTAAGAACAGCTTGCTTATAGTTCTCAGTTCTTGAATTACTTGCAACTGGATTATATTTATTGCGCCTCTTAAAGTGCAGGCATACTGCAGGTCATCAACATTTATAATGTCTCACTTTATTTTTCATCGGTCTTCTTTTATATAACGATGAGGCTGCATAGAACTTGGACGTTCAGCGTTTCTGCCCAAATGGCTATAGCGGGAAATTGCCTGAAGCGATTTGGGTGGCCTCGCCCAAGTTTATATAAAATAAAATGGAGCCTGTTGCAGACGGCTGCATCATAACTGCAGAGCACTGGGCTAAAGAACTGCGTGTCTTAACATGCACTGTTGCCTTCTGAACAGAAAAGACTGTAGCCCACGTATTGAAAGTGTTAGATGCTTAAGAGCGTGAGAGGAACCGTGCTGGATCAGTCCAAAGCAGGCTTCCTCAAACTCGGCCCTCCATATGTTTTTGGCCTACAACTCCCATGATCCCTAGCTAGCAGGACCAGTGGCCAGGGATGATGGGAATTGTAGTCTCAAAGCCTGGTCCAAAGGCTCACAGTGACTCACTCACTGTGGGAGGCTGAAAAGCAGGAAGTGACCACAATAGTTCTCTCAGTGTTCATGGTCCTCATCAACTCGCATTCAAAGGGATGCTACCTCTGAGCACAGATGGTAATATAACCATCATGGCTAGTAGCCATTGTTAGCCTTACACTCCATGAAATTATTAATTGATTTATTGATTGTATTTTTATTGGCTGCCTGATAGTCTAGGTCTCCTAGCAGCTCAGAAAGATAAAATACAATATTAAAAATATCTCAAAACAGTTGCAGCATAGGAAAAAAAACTTACAGCAGTAGAGCCAAATCACAATACATCTAGAAATATATATATACACAATCAGTGGTACTAGAAAATCAGATTTGTGAGAGCAGGGATTTTTGAAGTCTCTGAGAGTAAAACAATCTTCCATTTGCTGCTGAAAAGACCATAAAGAAGATGGTAGCAGGCATGAGAAGAGAAGATTCCCTGGAAAAGACCCTGATGTTGGGAAAGATTGAGGGCACAAGGAGAAGGAGACAATAGAGGATGAGATGGTTGGACAGTGTTATCAAAGCTACTAACATGAGTTTGACCAAACTGTGGGAGGAAGTGGAAGACAGGAGTGCCTGGCATGCTCTGGTCCATGGGGTCATGAAGAGTTGGACACGACTAAACAACAACAACAGCAAGCCTTTCTGAAGAGGCTATTCTGTAGCTCAGGTGCTGCCACCGAAAAGGTCCTCTAGCAATCAAGATTCAGCCAAAGCTTAAGCACTCAAGTCCTGCTGCTTTCACTGGAAGAAGTTTGATATGCTTCTCACTGAAATTGATGGGGCATAAGAGTGTTTTTTTTAACATCATCTGCCCTGCAATGAAGTTTTATGCTTATGACCATAATACACATTTTGCATTACAGGAATTTGGGCTCTGGTCATACTGTGTTTTTACAATGGTGTTTAACATTCAGGTGTCTTCAGTAAAGGCATGCTAAAGTGAGAGTGATTTAGACTATTTATATTTGCTTGGCTGATGAAAACCTTGTTTTTTAAGGGGGTGGGTCCTGTGTAGTTTTCAATTGGAGTAAGGTGCCTTCAGAATCTGTTTTGATAGGTGAGACATGAAATATTTTAGATCCACCACTTCTGATGGATTAATCAATTAGTTGATTAAAAACATTTTCTTCCAATGAATTAAGGTCTCTCCAATTAATCAACATAGGAAAACTGCCCAGTATTGTCAACACTGATTAGCAGTGCCTCTCCAGTGTTATAGGTAGGAGTCCTTTCCAGCCCAAATGAAGATGGCAGGAGTTGAACCTGGGGATTTTTGCATGCAATGGAGGGGTTATTATATTGCCTAACTGGCTCTTTTAAAAGAGCTGGGTTAATCCTTTATTTGCATATTTTTTCTGTTTCAGGGGAAGGTATTTACTTCCTTGGAGCCTGAACATGATATTAATGATGTTTGCATATATCCTAATTCAGGTATGTTGAAAATTCTTCACCATTGCTGTGTTTGTCAGATGATAGGTAACCATGCTGGTCCAAACATGATTACATCTGGTAGCTTTCCTACCTGGGTGTGTGGTTGATTTTGGTCCTCTGTTGGGATGTAAATAATCAGAAGGGGGACCCTGCAACATAATATTGCAGTATGGAGGGCTTTTGTTCAGGATTCCTGAAATCATTCTGTTCCCCTTGTTTTCTGGCTCCCAGCCCCACCCCAAAGAGTATTTCCAGAGCTAGCACCAGACTTCATGTGCCACTGATGGGCCCCTCACTCCAACACCCCAGATCGAGGCCCTGTCCTGTTGTTGCATGGTGTGCATGTGTGTCAACACTGCCTCTCCACAGGCTGTGTTCCACCCTTACCAGTTAACGTCGGCAAACCTCGGGAGTTTCTCCAGGCCAGCTGACAGTGCCCCATTGTGTTGGTTGGCTACATACGGACCAGTCTCAAGAGAACTGAGAATGCTATTAGTATGTATGGTTGCTCCTTGCAAGTTTTGAAGTAATGGCGACTTCAAAATTCCCAGCCAATGTGTAAGTTCATCCCATGTCTAGGCTCATTTGTGGAATCCTATACTATACTAGGGGCTAGATTCAACTGAGCCAGCATGCTAGTGGAAGTCAGTACAAGGGCTTTTGCTAGTGCAATGTAGCTTCACACCCCACGCCCCCAAAATTGACTCTGGCAGGTCTGGTGAACCCCCAGAACAGGGGGGGTGTCATTCCATCTGGCAAGCAGAAATGCTTGTGATGGAACAAGCAGAATAGTGCCTGTCTAAAAAGGTTATTCCTGTCGGAATAACTATCTATATCCAAAAACAGCAAGTAGGCAGTTGTGTCTCCAATGTTTTATCTTGCACACTTCAGCTCATTCCTAAATTCCAAATCCTCTTGTTTCTCATAAAAATCATATCCTTGTCAAAACTGGATGTTCATTCTTTCATCCTCTGGCTTCATCATGAAACACCTACAAGATCTCATTCCTCAGCATAATTTCAGGTGGCAGTATTTTAGTAATGAGGTTATTCAAACTAGTCTGCAATATTTCTTCATATAATCTGATTAGTCTGCTCTGTGGTTTAATAGGTGTGTCCCTCTTCCTGTAAACAGTGATCAGGATTAGCGTGTTTAAACAAAAGAGTTCTAAGAATCTCTTTAATTCAGATTTCTCCCTATCTTATATCTGCATCCAGCCACTGCCCCAAAGAGTGCACACCTTCAGTCTGTAGGAATCTGCTTCCATTATGAAGTGTTTTCTTTTCTTGACAGAAAACATTTGAAATAATTATTAAATCGAATCCTCCCTTTCACCTCCTCTTCACTGACTGCGGGGTGGGGGGGTGGGGTGGGAATTATCATTTGTTCCTGTGAGTAGAAGATAAAAGAAAATGGCTTTATTTCAAAGGTGCTTTTCCACTCATGGAAACCCTCTTCTATTCACTCTTGTGACATAGCAGAAGGGCGAGAAAAGTGACTCCAGCTGCAGAGTTTATTTGCTTACTAAAATTGATATATCACTTATTCAAACAACAGACCTCTAAATATGTTACAAAACACAATCTGAAGTCAAAACAAAATAAAAAGATACTTCTTCAGATACAATCTGAAGTGTTCATTAAAAATACCAATAAAAGCAAACATTGAAAACAGTTACATTACATTGAAAAAATATAAAACAAGTAGTTTTAAAACAATTATACTTACTAAAATCACATGCTGAAATCACATGCCTGGGTAGGTTTCCTGAAACAATTCAGATGGGCACATATGGGTTCTTACATAGGGTTGCCATATTTCAAAAAGTAAAAACCAAGACACCCCAAAAGTTGCTGAGTCTTTAAAAAAGAAAATCTGGATGCATGGTAGCCCTATCTTACATTTCTATTTTATTTATTTATTTCATAAAATTTATATACGACTCGATTGTATATGTTCTTGAACAAGAGCTTTTAAGAACTGACTAGATTTCATATAAACCATGTGGAGCTACTAATAATTAACTCTGCTACAGAAAACTTGACCCATTTTCATTCCTGCTCCCTTAAAATCCGTGGTCATTTTGCTACTGATTTCATGGGAGGACTGCATCTGTTGTTGCTTTCGAGGGAGAACAAAAATTAAACCCCCCCCCCCATTTTTCAGATACTTGGATTGCATTGAGAAAGGTGACTCTCTGAATAAAATGGCAGGTGCATTTGACTGGGTGAGGGTGTATGTGGTAGGAGAAGAAGAGGAAACAGGAACAGCTCTGGCTCAGTAAAAGCTCCACTTTTTTGAGTGCCCAGGAACAGCTCTGGGCACTCAAAAAAGTGGAGCTTTTACTGAGCCAGAGCTGGTATGTCTATAGTGCTCTCCGATTTCTCTTTAGTAATAGCTTTGGAATTCATGTTCTAACCAAGTGTGTTCAGTTCAAATTTCTGAAAGTTAAAAATGGGAGGGGATGTCCTGTATTTACAAGATTCTCTTATAAATCTTTAGGAATGCTGTTCACGGCCAATGAAGCCCCCAAAATAGCATCTACTACATACCAGTAAGTAAACAAAAATTTCTCTGCTATTATGATCTCTGGACACCGAGAAATAGCTCTGTGCTTTGTTTTTTTCTTGTAATACACTTCTGATTTTAACACGTATGTTAGAGTCTGTGGTGTAAACTTGCTACTGAAAAGTATGCACCAGAAATATATTATGGATACATTTCACTCTCACCCTGTTGTAATAATGCAACTATGTTGGTTTTAAAAGAGCAGAATAGCTTTGAACTATGTTCAGCTTTTGAACCATGTTCAGCTTTGGTTTCACAGAGTAAGTGCAGAAAGGGAAGAAGGTGCTGTTTTATTTTCAGTTCACATTAATGTAAATGGTTAATGACCTTGGTTGTAGTTTTTTACTTTGCTGAACTTTGATAGAACTTGAAAGCATATGATAGAATTTTAGTACAGCCAATCACAGCCTCCCTTTAGGATTATGAGGAAGAGGAGTGCTGTGAAATCCCCCAAATTCCACAAGATAGGTTTGCATTTATTTTGCCTGCAGCCATACTTGCATTTCTTGGCTTTCCTATGTTTGTAATTAAATCCAGTCTTCCACCAGATACAAAAAAACCCCCAAAACTTTGATTTATGCACCCTGGCTAGAAAGTGCAAAAGTATAAATGTGCTTACTAGTGGATTCAGGTTGCGGAAAGCTCCACTTTAATTTGCATAGCTGAAATATAAGACCAGGAAGCTAAGGTTTTCCCTTGAATTGCACAATTTCCGCCATACCCATCTAGTGCCTGTGTACATGGCTTACAATAATTTAAGATCACAGTTATATAAATCAAAAGGGAGAAACCACAGACAAACTAATACAAATTAGTTGCGTGTTTTGTCAACTTGTTTCTTGGACTTCATTCCGGGACACAACATGGGGATGTAATGATCTGAAGATTAGAGAACAACTCTGGTTGGTGTTGTGTTATGTTGGCTGTGGAGACCTGGATTGTTTTCCATAAACAGGATGCTGGAAGATGGCTGAAATCAGCCTTCCAAACGGTGTGGCAGGGGTTGCCAACCTGTGGCCCTCTGGATGCTGTTGGACTCCCAATATCCACCAACCAGCTCTAGGCAATATGGCTAATGGTCATGAATGATGGGAATTACAGCCCTGCAACTGCTGGAAAGTATCTCCTCAGTATTGCAAGAGCACTGAACTGTCAAATGCCTTGAGTGAAGCTCATATTAAGGATGGGGAAAGGCTCTGATGGGGCAGTGAAAGAGAATTGCAGGACATTACCATGACTTTCCATTGTACCATTTTATTTTGTGCTTTTAAAAGATCTAAGCTGAGAAGGACCATGGTTGTTTCGAAAATAATTTGTTCAGGGGGAAAGTTGTTTCAGCCACTGATGGCTTTGTTAATAACTCTTCCTTCTTTCCACTTGGTGGAAAGCTTGATAACAGTTATTGTTTCGTAGTACTTTTTCTATAGTGGTGAAGTACAAAACAGTCAGTGTTTAAATTCTGTTTTCACAAGATGTCTCTCTTTTTTCCTCCCCTCCCCCACATTTAAAAACCCTAGTCTTTCCACCCACAACTTAGATAAATGCTTGCATAAAACCATTAAAGCAGGTACAGATGTGGGATTTAATGGACACGCCATTTAATGGGCGTATCCTAAGGGCATTTTCATATAGATTTTAAAATATCACGAACGTTGTAAATTACACTCATACAATGCTAGGTCTCTGTCTCTTCTGCATCTGTGTCTGCATATAGTAATACGGATTTCAAGTGAAAGGCTGTGGTTTGTCTGCTAGTATTTTTAAGTTAACCTGTCGGACGATTGTTTTTCCTTCTCAAAACAGGAAGCATGGGTTTCCTATCTGTTTTCAGATAAATACTTTCAATCTCAAAAGTAGCACGTTGGGCTTATTCACAACAAAGGAAATCCTCCACTTCCCATCAAAACAGGTTGCCTGAAAGGAAATGCGCGCGTGTGGGCATAGGTGCGGAAACCATCCAATGTGTGACACTCGGGAAGTAATTTTGTGGGGGCCATCCGGTAGAATCTCTTAACACATTTGGATGCTCCGTTGGGAAGTGTCTGTGCGCCCGATAAGCGGATGTGAAGCACAGATACTGCTGTTAGAAGTGAGGCACTGCGTTAGTGAATAGGATCCAGCTCGTAAATGGCTGCTACAAGGATAAATTTGAGTGGATAACTGTGGCTCAGTAGAATAACTCTGCCCTGGAGCACAGTAGAAAGCTCTACAGCAGGGATGAGGAACCTGTAGCCCTCCGTATGTTGTTGGACTCCATCAGCCCCAGTCAGCATGGCCAGTAGTCAAGGATGATGGGAGCCATAGTCCAGCATTTAATGTGGAGGACCACAGGTTCCTCATCCCTGTTCTAGAGTTTGGGAAGTGGAGGAAATGGGTTGCTTACACCTGCAGAGTGTTAAGGACTCTACAGTGCCTTACTTCCAAGGGATGCCAAGCAGCCTCATTCAGGGGCAGACCACATACTGCCCATGGGATTCATTCGTTCCACTTAAATGTTTTAAAGTGAAAGGTCTTGTGCTGTTTACAAAGGTATTGGAGACTTGAGATGCTTCCAAACTGGGCCTTTACTGTGGAATAACTATATTTTTGTTCGCTCACCTTTTTATGGGACATCTGCATAAGATAATGAACAAATCATCCCTCTCTCATCTTTCCCCCCCTGTTCCAGTTCTGCCCCCCCCCAAAGCTCAGCAAATCTGCCTTTTTAAAAATCCAGTGCCATTTCCCAGATGTAAATGGCCTATGGTTGGTAATGGCCTGTGTAATTTCTCTGGCAAGTTATTTATTCACAATGAATCCTATTATATTCTGAATAAACATGTGATATTGCATTGCATGGATGTGAATAACTTAAGACCCAAATAAACCAGTCTAGCATGCCTGTGAAATATTGAGGAGTTCTGGTGGGTCTGTTTGTGGGAGGTTTCACCCTTTAATCTTGGGTTGGGGAGGCAATGTATGACTTGTAGGCTACTTCAGACCTACCAAGAGCTCCTGTTTTTTCACACGCACGCACACACACACACACACACACACCCCTGTCTGTGGTAGATGACTTGCAGACAGGTTATCATGAAGAAGGGGAAGAAAGACCTTGGCAAGCTGGAAGTGGGCCATATGTACTCTTTTGAATCCTTTATGTCTCAATGCCTATTAAGTGTTTGGACTAGGGGGCGGGGACAGGAATCTTGTAATGGGGACACTCACGGGCCTCCAGAGATGGTTATTTAGGACAGCTGTAGAGAAGGGAAATAAAAGATGCCCGGCAAGAAGGAAATGAGTGGAAATTGTCTATGGAAGACCTTTATGTGTTGTTTAGAGTTCTAAGGAGCAATTTACTCTGTCAGTTTCTGACAAATTGTTAGTGCATCCTCTTCCTTGGAGCAGCTTGCTCAGACGATGAGCAATACATCCATAATCCTTTAAAAGAAAAAAAAGTTTGATCTCTAGATAATTAGCAGTGACTGGAAGAGGACAAAATACACACATGCAACCAAACTCAAAGAGATCTAAGGGTGACCCAGAAAGTATAAAGCTAGGATGGGCAGCTTTAATTTTTTAAAAAAACGTGTGCTGGTTCTCATATAAGGCTGAAAAATAAATTTGATGAAACTACAATATGCTTAGCTCGGGCACTTTCTCATAGGATATTTGTGGGTGGGGTGGATTTAATGTCAAGGACGTTGTTATGGAAAGAATGAGTAGGCCTAGGGGTTTTATGTGTAGTCAGTTAAGGATATTTAGCAAAGCAAAAAAAAAGGACAAAGGCTGCAAGGTTTTTAGCGGGGGCAATTAGAATGAGATCTATTATTTGATTATTCATGCAAACCTCCAAAATGTATTTTGTATAGTTAAGTTTTTACCTTTATCTTCAGTACATTTTATTTTATTTTATTTTATTGCTATGGCTAGTGGCTGATGCAAATAAAGATTCTTCTGATTCTGAAAGGGGCAAAGATATGTCTGAATCTCCCCATTTCATTATATGCGTAGCTCTCCATTGTGGCAGTTTTCTGCAACTCTGATGCAAGTGCCCCCTGTTACCTTTTTCTTTTAAGATTGCACCAACGACACACTAAAAAATCCCATAAATTGTGGTCCACTGAGATACAACAGCTAGTGACCATGACCTTTTATAATTCCTTGTTTGTTTTCACTTAAATTATCACCACTGATAACAATTTTAAAAAGGAAGCAGACCTTCTAACGTTCCATTTTGTAGGTGCTTTGGGTATTCCGTACTTGCCATTATTTCCTGTTTCCTTCCCTTGGAGAGAGGGCTTTTGATGTTTACCTTGATGCACTCTCCGGTTACTCAAATAATCTAGCTTCACTGGGTGTGACTGTGCGCACATGAAGTGGGAGAGAGATTGATATCAACAGTGGAAAAGGGTTTAGTTGGTCTGAATTTTGGAGGAAATGGAAACCTAATTTTGAGATACATCAATAGTGTGGCATCAGGGGTCATAACTGACCCCCCCCCCTCCAAGGGCTGTATGAATCCATACAATGTTTTCATCCATATTCCATGTATTATTGTGGTATTCAACCTGTCCCCTGTGTTTAATTTGAGTGTTTCGGCATATAATGTCATTGGCGTCAGTTTAAAAAGTGTAGGAAAGGGGAATGAAACATTGCATTTCCAAAACATGGAGGATCAGCTCTAAGGTCCGCACAATGAAAATGCGCATTTAGTGCCACAGTCTTCCCGTTTGCATGGTCAAATCTTTGCTTAATCAGTCAAGATATGCACAAGCTTCAGACAAGCCAGGAAATTGCAGTTAACATTGTAGCTTCCTTTTGCATCCAAACAGAGTAACTATGAGTAATGGCTTCCAAGCAAGCCAGAATCTTGAAACCAAATTTAAAACCATGCCTTAATATATTCTGGATTGTTTAGAAGCCTTTCACCACAGTTTCTTGGTTTGCGGCATAACAGGAAGCTATGGTTACCTGCAGTTTCCTGGGTTTTTCACTTGCTTGCAGAAACTGGTTATGTGTGGATGTCTGAAGCTGATGCATATCTGTTTATTAAGCAGTGCATTTGACTGGGTGAACAGGATCTGTATGTAAACTACTTTTATCTGTCTCTGTCTATATCTACACACAACCTTCAGAAGGTTTTACCAGAAAAAAGAGTTGTTTGACTGGGATCCCAAGAAAGCTGTATATGTATTGTGGGGTGGGTGGGCTTGCAATGGCAGGCTTTTTATGGAGCTGAAAAGCTTCTGTGACCTCCCCACCTCCCCCTGCAACGCCTTGCACATACTGGAATCTATTTGATTCCAGCAAGTTGGGGGGGGGGAGTTAAAATCAGCAAACCCTTCATCACCATAAATGGTTTGGAGTGCTGTAATAAATATTGTGCTGATTGACATGGATTTACATGAGTCTAGTAGACGACCGAAAAAACAAACCCTCAAATCAATATTTTTTAAAAATTTAATTGTGTTGCTCTTTTAGCAATATGTGGCAAACCTATTTGCATGAATTTGCCATGTCTGTGTGAATACCTTCATTAATGCACCTTGTATTAAGAAATGGTATCTACACACTTTGGTATCTGTTCAGGGTGCACTTACAACTATCACAACTTCTCCAGCAAAGCTGCAGTTTTCCATGATCCTTCATATGTTTACATCCTGGAACAGCTTCATTAGGATCACTAATTACTTGGCAATCTCTCCCTTTCTTTTTAAGGGAGAGATTGAAACCCCGTTATATAGTGGATGGACTGAATCCCCTGTATTTGTTTTAGAACCACAGTTTGCCACACAATTATTATAGTTTAATGGTTTGACTGTACGTCACTTATACTGTTCAGACTTGCATCTTAACAGGACTTGTACAGTCTTAACAGGCTTACTCATCTGGCTGCCCTCTTGTCTGCAAAGTTAGAAGTTCAGTGTTCTGGTTAAAGTAATGACAAATTATGTAATAACAGCTGTTGGAATGTCACAGAAACAGTGATTACGACTAACCTTGGTGCATTTACAGGTTTTAGGTCCTGCTCCAAAATGGTGCTCGTTTCTTGATAACTTGACAGAGGAGCTGGAAGAAAACCCAGAGACGACTGTATATGATGACTACAAGTTCGTAACAAGAAAAGACCTTGACAATTTAGGTACAGTATTACTGCCTTGAAAGATGCAAGAATTTATTTATTCCTTCTTGTTCTTTTTCATTAATTCTGCTCTCAGTTGCTCATTTTGTTTACATGCTGCTATAGTTGCTGCCTCCTGCTGCTGAGAGAGGGAGGCCAGCAGTGATGGTTTGCCTGTCCTAGCCCATCTCTTTTTGTAGCGATGACTGAGTTGTGGGTACAACACACGACTCCTCGTGTTTTTCCTACATCAAGCTAGCAAGAAATTTTGCATGACAGTTTGCAGCTTTTTGCCTGGCAACGTACCTGTATATCAAGTGTACATTTTCTCCCTATTCCCATGTTGGAAAAGCAACCCATTCAAAGGGGGTCCTTTCACACATGGCACACTCCCAATAATGTTGTTGGAGAAATGGGCGAACCTTTGTATGCATTGAAGGTATAAATACATTCCAATATGTCAGTCCAGTGTGCCGGGTTCTGAACATGTGTGAAGGCTGCAAACTAGGAACTTTCAAAATTTCTGCAAATGAATACGTACAACCACCACCCCAAGAAAATTACAACCCCAATTTTATTTTACTTAAGAAAACAACAGCCAACTCCTGTGATGTAGCCAAAATATTTCCTAATACATTGATATTTTATGTCTGTGTCTTTTTCTTTCTCCCTTTCCCCCCCCTCCTCCACCTCAGGGCTGGCTCATCTTATTGGATCATCACTTCTCCGAGCATATATGCATGGCTTTTTCATGGACATACGACTGTATCACAAGGTGAACTGGGCAAAATAAGGCTGCTTAGAAATAGGGCATCTTATGAGTCCTTTTTGTGACTTACTGTTTTGTGTTTGCAGGTAAAAATGATGGTGAATCCTTTTGCCTATGAGGAATACAGAAGAGAGAAAATTAGGCAGAAGATTGAAGAAACACGGGCACAAAGAGTGCAACTAAAGGTAAAGGTGCAGTTTTAACTGTTCAATGAAGTGTCCATAAACAGTCCATTATGGAGTGATGGAGAAGCTACCCTACCAATCCTGTACATTTGTGATGCTCTGAGACACACTGGGTGATATTTAGTGTTCCATGGACCCCTTTCCTCTCCCTCCCTGCCATGCACATTCACGTATCTCCTCTGGAAGGGTCCCCGAACCCTCCAGAGCAGATTTGAAGGGGGAAGAAGAAGAAAGGAGGTTACCATTGCCCATGCAGAAATCTTTCACCTTGGTGGGAGGACGCTGTTGGATGTCACACATGATCAACAGCCTCTCATATATTGTCAGAATATGGGACTCTGATTAAGTGCGGAGAAATAACCACAGTAAATACTTTCAAAGCATCTAATTTAAAAGAGGTTCGGTTTCTGACAGCCGTTACAACTTAACAGATGAAGCTTCTTATGTGTGCATTAGTAAAATACATTAGTAATATTCAAAGCACATGGCAGCACAGAGTGTGGGGGGAAAGAGGTTGAAGGTGGTACCAACTTAAGCAACGCTTACTAAACTCAAAAGTCTAAATCGGGTAGGCAACCTAAGGCCCGGGGGCCGGATGCGGCCCAATCACCTTCTCAATCCGGCCCGCAGACAGTCCAGGAAGCAGCGTGGTTTTACATGAGTAGAATGTGTCCTTTTATTTAAAATGCATCTCTGGGTTATTTGTGGGGCCTGCCTGGTGTTTTTACATGAGTAGAATGTGTCCTTTTATGTAAAATGCATCTCTGGGTTATTTGTGGGGCATAGGAATTCGTTCATTTCCCCCCAAAAAAATAAAGTCCGGCCCACCACATGGTCTGAGGGATGGTGGACCAGCCCACGGCTGAAAAAGGTTACTGACCCCTGGTCTAAATACATGGTAAAAACAGATTGTTGATTGATGAAAGAATCAAGCCGCAAAGGAGTATAGGTGTTTCTTTCCTGGAGAAATGGAAGGGGAGAATGGCTGTTTGACAACAGCTGTATAAGACCGCCAAGAAGATTTCCACACCCTTGCTCCTTACAGCCAAGCAGCAAAAAGGGCAATTGGGGAGGGGGGGCGGACATGGAAGGCAGTGCCAGCATTTGGGCACCACAAAGTCTTAAGGGTAACCAGGCAATGGTGGAAGCGGAGCAGAGTATGCTGAAATAAACCACGGCTGCAGAATGTCCTTTAGCTTAAGTGCGGTTTGTTCAGTAGCCCATCGTTTTAACATTTCTTTCATTCTCTAGAAACTTCCCAAGGTTAATAAAGAGCTTGCGCTGAAGTTGATTGAGGAAGGAGAAGAGCCACAAAATGAAAGAAGAAAGAAGCAAAAGGTAAGAGGATATCCTTCCCTGTTTCTGCCATTGCTTTTGTACGGCAGTAGTAAAATGGGAGGGGCCTTCAGATATTAAGACATGCCAAATTGAATCAGTGCTTCTGTTTTCAGGGTAAGCATGTTTCTATATGCAGTTGTGTAGAGCGCTGTAGAACCATTACAGAGAATGTCCCTTGCAGTGATTGCCCCTGGTTCAAACTCTGACATCTCTGGTTAAAGGGTCTCTGTCGGCAGGGCTAGGAAAGATATTTACCATAGCCCCGGCCATGGTAGACAGTACTGGAACTAATGAGCCGATAGTTTGAACAGGTATAAGGTCACTTCATATGCTTACTTAACTTGGCAGAACATAACCTGATTGCAGTTAATCAGCACTTGAATAGTACTAATAGGTTACCGGTACATTGCTCATAAGTCTCTGTGTCTACTATATTTCTAACCTGAGCCTGTTACTAAGCATATTACCATTGAGCTAAGGCAAAATTTTGTATAATTGAGGAAATTATCAAGAGTACCAAGAGCTTCCCACTACACAGAAGTTGACATGGAGTTAATATTGTGATAAAAGTTAACTCAAATTGCCATGCATGATAGCTTGAGTTTGCTTTGATTAACTCCAACCCAGCTTCTCTGCAGAGGAAAGTCAAAACCTAGGCAGCATGACTGTGATAGGCAGGGGCTGAGTGGGTGGGAGAAGCAGCAGCTTTTAGCACATAAGCATTACGTCCTCGGCTCATCTGACATTTTAAACTTGGCCTTTACAGCTTTCTCACTTTAAATGTAAAATAAATTATGGCGTCAGCACCTGACTGTTTCCCCAATGGGCCATAAAGCAGCTGGCCTTAGTAATATTCATCTTAGTTGTTCTTTCTGCATATTTTTAGACCTACCATTGCTGCTCAAATAATTTTCCTTTCTGGGCAGCTGTACAAACATGCTGTTGGACCAGATCGATTCCCAGGTGTTAGTACTTTTCCAACGGCAGCAGTCAAATGGCATTTTCCTAACTAATAAAAAAATGAGCATTTGTTACTAAGCTACTCATTAAAGTGTCATAATCTTAATTAAAAATTTAGCTCACTTTAAAGATGAAGCTGCCACGCTTGCTGAAGTTTGTAAGTGAGACATTCCAGCTGCCCAAGTTTCCCCATATTAGGCTTGCTTAATTTAATGGTGTCTGTGACTAAAAGATTTGGTTCCAAACTTTCCAGCAATGTCTTTTTAATGGTTCATAAAGACATGTTGCCAAGCACCAGGTTGGCATCGACTTCCATCCTTTTCATGTTCCTCAAAGAAGTCTGTGAAGGCTGCCAACACCATGTCTGCCTGATATGTTCCAGATAGCTATTCTTCTTCCTGCTGTACATTTTTCAAATGTTATTTCATTTTGAAATATTTAAGATGAGATATGCAGAAATGCACATATGCAGAAACAGGCATGGATACATGTGTGTTTGACAGGTACATGAAGAGTTACAATAGACATCCTTTGTGGGGCAGATGCATTTTCCATTCCTTGTGTTGGTTGCCATCCTTTTTTAGTAGCTTGTGATCATATCATAAGCAAGTCTGGAAAATTTTGATTTCACATTTCTAGACAACAGCTTAAAATAGTTAGACATCCAAAATATTTTCTACCCTTCCCATGACTTGGCTCTGTGGTGCGTGAAAAGTATTTAGGTTGATGCTGTTGGTGAGTCATCCTTGCTCACATTTTGTGTCCATCCAATGTTTTTAAACTTTTTTGGGGATATTTTAACTTCAGTAGTTATGTCCAGTATATGAAACATGTGCTATATGCAATATGAAGTTCGTGTTGTTCATTAAATGACAAAGGAATCTCTTGGCAGAATGGCAATTTTAATTATTCCCCTTCCCCTTCTGGTGAATAAAATATAGCCTTTATTTCACAGAAGGTCTTCTTGCTTTGTGAAACCCGACAGAAAACCAGGTTTGTTAGAATGTTGTAAGTTTTATAGCCAGCTCTTGACTTCGTTTTTGTTCTGTTTCCTTTCTAGAAAATGCCTAGCATTCTTCATGACGATCGCTTCAAAGTCATGTTTGAGAACCCAGATTTCCAGGTGGATGAGAAGAGTGAAGAGTTCAGACTGCTTAATCCACTTGTTTCCAAAATAAGTGAGAAAAGGAAACAGAAATTAAAGATCTTGGAGCACCAAGAAAGCCTGGGAGAGGTAAATCTGTGAGGTTTTAGGATTTGCCTTCTGTTCTCTAACATATATTTGCAAGAATGTGAACACCATCCAATCACATTGTGGGCTCAGTACCCTTGAAGAGAGGATTCCCAATAGGACTCCGTATAGCCTTATTTTCTCCACCTAACCCTGCCCTGAGGTACACATCCAGGCAATCCAACAAGGGGAGTATTTGCCTCCCTCACATAACATGTGGGGAATGTTCCATAGTTATACTCTGAGCATAGATAACATGCAAGGCACAGATGGGGCTGAATATAAGAGGCGCTGCATTTGGGGTGCAAGTCAGCCATGCTTTAAAATGTCTATGAGCATGCAATAATATTTATACATACTAAAAACTCTGTGCTTCAATAAATCACGGATGATGAGCTTGAACTAGCTTGGATCACCCAAACCTGGGTTGATGAGTTACGTGGAGTTGATCTCTCAGCTGGGTTCACCTGGATGCTCCATTCAGTACCAGGATAAGCTTAGGAGGTGGTGTTTCTGTCATGTATAAGAATCCCTTCTCCCTCTCCAGATTTCCTGTTGAGATGGGTCCCAGTCTCCACTTTGTGTGTGGTTTGTTGGGCAATTGGGCCCAATAAGAGATTCTGCCTTTCTCAGCCTGAACTGATAGAGGTTCTCTCTGATTTGATGTTACGGACCGCAGGGTGTTGGTCGTGAAAGACCTCAGCATTCATGCCAAGGCTACCTTGACAGAGGAGGCTAAGGACTCTGCAAGCTGGCCCAACATTTTGTTGACCTAATCCATGTAGCAGGACCAACTCTTGATTTGTTTTTCTCAATATGCACGAGAATGGTGGTCAAGCTGGGGATTTTACTCCCAACTCTTTTTTCGTGTTTGGATTACTTCTATCTGGTCTTGTGTCTTTAAATAAATTTTGGCTTTTGAGGCCTGAGGATGCGGACAAATATGCTTGACCAAGTGTTGCCCACTTTGTGGCTAACTGTCCTTCTTGGGCTCGTTGCAGTGAGCAGGGAGGGGTTGACCAGTTGGGTCCAGGAAGTGTTCAGTGTCTCCTTGAGTGAGGGAGCCATCCCATTTAATTTAAAAGAGGCTGTGGTTCAGTTGTTCCTGATGAAGCCGACTCTGGACTCAGAGGATCTTATTATTACCAGCTGGTTGCCAGTGTTCTTTTTCCTCTTATAAGCAGGCAAATAGGTAGTTGTGTAACTGTGATCTAAGTGGTTTTGTAACCCAGTAGTAATGGTTGATGGTTGTTGTTGTGAGATGTTCAAATGGGGCCAGGCTAAGTCACATGCTACGGGTGTGGGGGTGAGACTGGGGATGGGATCAGTGAATATTTGACAAAAAGAGATTTTGTTGCTGTATGTTCCTCTCTTCTATGAAGATTGCATCCAAATTATTAAATTTATTCTGCTCCTTGTCTTTCTGAGAGTCTTATATATCTGATCTAGAACTGTTTATTTAATAACCTATCAACATCAATAGTTTTATGAAGAACACTATGCATTCTGTTTCGTTGTGTTCCATGCCATTTAACCACCCCGACCCCCACCGTTAGAATTATAGCTCTCTCCAAATAGTGCATCTGTAGAGTGTCACGTACTCATCTAATTGGATAAATTGTTCTTCTAAGGAACATTAACTAGTATGTTGTGGGGAGGGGTGGCTTGTTGCTGTTTTTCTTTTTCTTTTTTTAAGTAGTTATTTTTGTCTGCAGGAAGAAGAGGAAGAACCAGAAGGAAAACCAAGTGATGCAGAAAGTTCTGAGACTTCAGATGATGAAAAAGGTTGGGTTGAAGAGGTCAGGAAACAGCGCAGACTTCTACGCCAAGAGGAAAAATTAAAACAGCAGAAGTGGTTCAAGGAGGATCAGCAAACAGTCCTGGAACCTAAGTTCTTTGAGATTAAAGCTGGAGAAGAATTTAGAAGTTTCAAGGACACCGCCAAAAGGCAAAAGTTAATGAAGTAAGGCTAACACCTCTGTTTCATTCACCGGGATTGCAGTTAATTCCACCCCCTCCCCTTGAATTGTATTTGAGAGGCTCATTTAGATGTTGCACTGATTTCTTCTGGGGATGGTTGTTTCTACAGCCAGACATGGTGCTGGGAAAGGATCAAAGGAGGTGCCCCTCTTGGACACACACCAGTCCGCTGTCTAAAAATACAACATAGGGCTACACCCAGAGAGACTCAGCAGTGTGTTGTGTCATTGTGAACGGATTGCAGCCCCTTAAACCCTAAAGTGCACCCATGCTGATGGGTCACAAGACCTGTTTCCAGCTAGCTGTCAGCCTGTCTGAACCAGTCTAAAGAATATTTCCAAACTTTTCTGCATCCCTTGTCTCATTAGCCAACTTCGTATTGTTCTGTTTATAATCGGCAATCCAATTTTTTGCTAGAACTGGTGGCTAATTTAATTTCTCTACACCAGAAGCTTTACCAGAGGGCCCCCCCCCCCCACAAAAAACCCTTGGAGATTAGAATTGCATATACATTTGTTAGAACAGGGCTTGACTTTTTAGTCTTTCACCTCATGGGCTTGGTAGTTTTTTTCGTTGTTGTTAAGACAAGCACATTTTGACACTCCCCATTTTCACTCTTGGTTTCGTCTACTGCAGGAACCTGCTTTTAGCATTAAACAATAGCTCAAGTTTGTCCTGAAGAAAGTTCAGTAGATTTAATTATTTATATTGGAGTATAATCATTATTAACAGAAATGTATCTGAAGAAGTGTGCATGCACACGAAAGCTCTTACCACTAACAAACTTACCGTATTTTCCAACGTATAAGACGACTGGGCGTATAAGACGACCCCTAACTTTTCCAGTTAAAATATAGAGTTTGAGATATACTCGAAAGCAGATTCTCCACCCAGAGTATAAGAAGACCCCTGACTTTTGAGAAGATTTTCCTGGATTAAAAAGTAGTCTTATATACAGTAGTTGGTCTCTAAGGTGCTACTGGAAGGAATTTTTTTATTTTATTTTTTGTTTCGACTATGGCAGACCAACATGGCTACCTACCTGTAACCATTATTAACAGAGTTGTATATATATATATATATATATATATATATATATATACACACATATATATATAATATACACACACACACACACACCACACACCACACACACACCTTATTACCAATGATTGTAATATCTTACATTACTCTTGTTTCATATTATCATAATAGCACCTTTGATCAGCTTACCGTGTTTCCCCGAAAATACACTGTCTTATATTTTTTCCCCCTCAAGAAAACACACTATGGCTTATTTTTTTGGGATGTTTTATTTTAACCGCTCTGCGTCGGTACACTGCATAGCCACGCCTATCCAGGCCGTCTTAAGGGAGGCACCGCGTCACTATGTCTTATTTTCGGGGTATGGCTCATTTTCAGGGAAACATGGTAAGAGTTGTATCTTTTAACTGAAAGGATTTTATTAGTATTCTTCAGGTCACCTGCATGTTTTGAGGGAAACAGGTTTAGGCTGTTCTAGAAAACAGCTTCTGAATATGGTTGCTTTAAATAGCAAAGATACAATAGGGAATATCGTGGTTACTGTAGTTATAGAATAAATTGCTGCAAGGTGTAATGGTGAGTATTAGCTTGGGGATTAGACATATTCACGGCAAAACAGGTGTCTCAGTGCCTATTAGCCATGGTACACAAGAACAGAACCACCATATACAGTTTTCCTGTAATTACAAACTCTGGGAGCAAACACGCCCTGCTTGGGAACATCCCGGGAGGCATATAGCTGGTCACTGTTGGTGACAGAATGCTGAACTTAGAAGGGCCTTCCCCCCCCCCCCAAAAAGTGATACTTATGCTAGCCAAATAATTTCCTAAAAAACTAGGTGCTAATTACAGGTAGGCAGCCGTGTTGGTCTGCCATAGTCAAAACAAAATAAAAAATAAAAAAATCCTTCCGGTAGCACCTTAGAGACCAACTAAGTTTGTTAACTAAGTGCTGATTAGTTGGTCTGCTGTCCATGAAACCTGTCACACAGAAAGAAGAATTTCTGGTTAGTCATAATTCCAGGATTCACAAGAGGGCTATACTTTTATTAGACCAACCGTGATGTCACAAAATAGTGAGAAAGCTTTCAAGTTCTAGAACTCTTCATCAAATTGGCTATTAAGGGAAGTAGAAAAACTGGCTTAGTGTTAGAAACCATTAAAGTCTGCGTTTTAGTATCAGTCTTAAGGCATTGCTACGAGCTATGCAGGTTTCCAGTTACCATATTTTTCCATGTATAAGACGCCCCCTATTTTGGGGGACTCAGATTTAAGAAAATGGGGGGAGATGGAAAAAAACCTAGTCTTATACACGGGAAAATACGGTACACCTAGAAATAGGCAATGGCTGATTCATCATTCTTAAAACATATAACATCTAGAAAGTTCCCTATATCTATCTCAAAAGTTAAGCAAAACACACAGGTTTATTGTGGCTGAGAACCAGTAAGAAAGAGAAACATGGCAATTTTTATATTGGCAAAACTGGAGATTAATTTCATGTGGTCTACTTAGGTTTTTAAAAAAGTCAGTGGAAGCCAAATGAGAACACTTTTACCTAGTGGCTGCATGGAGTGTCCCTTCAGAGAGTAAAGTCCCATCTTCAGGTGTATAAAATCATGTGACTCCAGCTAAGGATGCCACTCTTGAATGGCAAAATACCTAGTAGATGCCAGATATATATCTCCTTTTCTTTATTTTTTCTTTTCATTGTAGTATATGTAACGTAACTTCCTGAATCTCCAAGAAGGGCCACCATATTAGTTTGTTGTAGCAAAAACAACACAAGTCCTGTAACTAATTTAATGTATTGTGGCATAAAGTTTCGCATCTGATGAAGTAGACTCTGATCCAGAAAAGCTTATGGCACAATATATTTGTTAAGGTGTTAACAGGGCTCAGCCCCCCCCCCCCCGAATCTTGACTGTCTTAATGTCTCCCCAATCCACCTAATGGCTAGACATTTTGCTTTTAATTATGGCACTTTGAAGAGATTTATGACTTTTTAATATAAGACTGGGTGTTGCTTTATCATATTCCTGACTCAGTGTTGCTCAAAGCTTTTATTAATACTGTATTAAGTTCTCCCTTAACAACCATAAAACACACACACACACACACACACACACACAACAATAAACAGTGGTATGGAGGGGAGAAGACAAGGGGGGGTGGCAATGGCAAAAGTATCCCGTATTCCGGCAGTTTGCAAAACTACTGCCTTTACTGAGCAAAGTGCTCAAGAGGTTGGTGGTTAGCCAACTTCAGATGCTCGTAGAGAGGACAGATTATCTACACACAGCCTGGCTTTAGGTCCCATTTTGAAACTGAATTCGCTTTAGTCACCCCGACAAATGACTTCCTTCAGGAGCGAAACTGGGGGGTGTGATCCTATCAAATCTCTTGGACTTCTCATTACCTTTTGAGACCATCAGCTACAATATCTTACTGAATTGGCTCTGTGGGTGGGGAGTAAGGGTCACAGGGTTACTGTGGTTCCACTGCTTTCAGAAAGCAGCATGGGGGTGTTCTTCTCTTCCAACTCCATGGCACTTGGAACTACAGGGTCCCACAAAGGTCCCATTTTGACCCCCATGTTGTTTACCAGCTCCCAATATTATTTAACACCTGTAGGGAACCATTTGCTGAAGCCATCAGGGAATTTGGAGTAGGGTACCCAGCTCTATTTCTTCTTACCATCTTAGTTGGGGTGTAGGGGTTTGTATCTAGATTAGTGCCAGGCTGCTGTAATGAGCTGGATGCAGGCCAGTAAATGGGCACCGAACCCTGATAAAGGGGGAGATGGTGTGTCTTGGCAATTTTTGGATCTCGGAATTGGGTAGATGGCCAGCTCTTGATAGGGTTGCATTCATCTGGAGAAACAGGTATGTACATATTCTAGGGGTATTCCTAGATTAAACTTCGTATCTGGATTTGGAAATGCAGGATTGCCGTGTCTTAGCTTCTTGTACCCTATAAATTACATGTGAGAGTCCCTGTTAAAATATTTGTGCAAAAATTGCTTAGTGCTAATGTATCCTCTTATCTGAGGTACAATTGTTGGTATATAAACTATGCTTCAGGCTGCTTCACTTGCTTTTTTCGCTTTCACCTAAAATTTGCTTTCTGTTTTGTCCAAACAGAAAAGAGATTTATTTTATGTGGCATATAAAATATTAGAAATGTGGTTATGTAGAGCTCTGGGGGGTTTTAAAGCGTATTTTGTAGTCTGTTTTGCATATAATAGTTCTGCTGGAGCACCTAAGCATTCTGTAAAAATGGATCTTAAACATACAGCGTGTGTGGAGCATACAAACCTCATGTTCGTATGTGTGTAATATTTGGGAAAATAAGAGTGAAATTTTCAGAATTTTTTTTTAGTGATCATATTTGGAATGGCATGAAATAACTTGTGTGCACACAGAGGTAGTTATTCCCCCCCTGTGTACTTTTAATGTGCTGACTAGGAACACTAAGAAACTGACTTTCCCCCTCTTGTATCTCCTGCAGAAAAACACTCGGAGATCGTTTGCAGCTCGAAGAGAGAGTTGGTGCACTTAGCGTGCATGACACCACTGTAGGAAGTAAACAAGTTACCTTTAAATTAAAAAAGGTAAGCTTAAAGTCTTAATGGTGTAAGTTAATGCAGTGTTAATTGCAATGCAATAGAAGGGCTAAGTCAGCCTTCTGGTGGACGATTTGGATTGTTTCAAGGGCTGGGCTCTGTTTGTGTTGTGCAACTTCAGCAGATTTGCATACCTCTACTTGCTTTATATAATTTATTTCATTGCTTCTGGCTGTGGGGAAGAGCAGTGAGCTAGGCAAGCTGCTGAATCTCTGTAAGCTTCTAGAGGACTCTCCTAGGAAGCTAGGAATTCTATTCAGTCATTTATATGGGATGGTGAGGGGGGTTAGTTTGAACACAGCACAGCACTAGCACAAACAGAAGGCACAAGTTGAGGGTGGAGGAATGTTCCACCCAGCATCAAATATTTTTCTAGTGTTATCCCCAACCTACTGATGACTACACACTGGTGGTGAGAAGGAAATTGGGAACAAATGGAAACATGGATGTCTTTAAACAAAGTGCCTTGCAGTATAGTCTCGTACATCTCTACTCAGTTCAATGAGGCTTACTCCCAAATCAGTGGGCACAGGATTGCACCCTTAGTTGAGCTTGCACATATATAGATATAGATATAAATATAGATATAGATATAAATATAGATATAGATATATATAGTTGTTTTTATTAATTTCCCCCCAAAAGCACATTATTATTATTATTATTATTATTTTAAAATTCAGAACAAACAAGTATACAGGATTAAATATAATTAAATGTGCTTGTACATGAAACTAGAAGATAAAGTTAATAGCTTGTTGATACACTCAAGACAATGTGGCAGTAATAATTCTCGGGTGACTACCTAGTAAATTGTGGGGTTTTTTTTGGATTTGACTAGAATAAAGTAATATTTTCTCCATCTCTCTTGGTATATCAGTATGGTTTGGAAGTGCAGTATTCACGTGGGTATTTTCTGCATTGTTTTCAGTCAGAGCAACAGAAAAAGCAGCAGGAAGCAGAGAAACACCATCATCAAGAAAGGCGAAAACTCAGGCGTTCAGCTGGCCATCTCAAAAGTAAAAGAGGAAGAGGGCGGCCCTTCCATTAACGGGACAATTCTGCTTTTGATAGACACAAGTGAAAACTCTTCAAGTTACATTTGACAGAGAAGAACTGTCCACAGCACAACTGGGTGGCAAAGAAAGAACAAAACCAGGGAAAGCAGCTGATTTGGAATGGAGATACTTATGTTTCTAAACTGCTGGTTGTAGAACATTGTGTTTGTTTCAGATACAACCATTCCTGTGCTGAGTAGACATCACCTTTAAAAAAAATAAAATTTTAATAGTAATGCGCTGTTTCAAAAGACTCCAGCTTTGAAGGACTGAAAAACTTTGAACTGCCAAGTCTTATCAAGATGATGATGGGTGGGAATGGGAATTATATGACAAGAAATTATGAAGTCTATTACAAAGATAATTAATTATCGTCAGCTTGGATAGCGCAGTTCGTGAGAGCATGGTGCTGATAACACCAAGGTTGCAGGTTCGATCCCCGTATGGGACAGCTGCATATTTCTGCATTGCAGGGGGTTGAACTAGATGAATCCTCAGGGTCCCCCTACAACTCCACAATTCTATGAAGAGAACTCAAATTCTCAAACTCTGATCATGTGACTCCTCCTTAAATCCCTGCAATGGCTTCCTAGCTACTCCTGGATCCTGTACCAAGCTTATTGCCTTCAAAATCCTCCATGGCCTCACAGTACTTTCCCTCTGTTATGTTCCTTCCTGTCACGTACACTCTCACCCAGTTCACCCTGTTGTATTTTGTCCTTGAAAAGTGCCATGCATATAGATGGCACCGTATTAATAAAATAAATTATTATAATTAGCTCCCATCAGTCCCAACCATCTTAGCCGAGAGTCAGAGGTGATGGGAGTTGTAGTCCCACCAACAGCTGGGAAAGCCATCAGCTCTCCATTCCTAGTGAAGGATAACAAGCGATCCATGTGTATGTTAGACCCAGAGACAGCAAACAGGAGGACTTATAAAAAAGAAGAAGAAAAAGACAATTCAACAGGTTTCCTGCAAGCTAATGATGTGCCACCATCACCAATGTATATCCTGCAAAAAGTCTGAATGAAAACAAGGTCTTTTAATATGTATGCTAAAATAATCAAACGTGCTATAGTGATCTGCATCACGGTAAGTTTTCAGAGCAGTCTTTGGCACCGAACCAATTTCCTGCCCCACACACAGGAGAGAGGCCCACTTCACACATGAAGTCGCCTATGGCATCTTGAGCCAAGAGATGTTATTTATTAAAAGTGCAAGGTGTTATGAAATAGCTCCCTTAAAAATAGTGCATAGGTGTGGATTGTTGCTGATCAAGCAATGGGTGCTTTTCTTCCATTTTGCTGCTTTTCCCCTTTAGCTGGGACATTTATGAGAATTATTTATTGGAATTTATTAGCGACACTTAGTACCAGAATGCTTTCAGAAGGTATTCCTGCCTCTGGGCAAGAGATTTCGGAACACAGAACATGTCACTTCAAAAATGTATGTTCACCCTTCTGTGTATACATTACTTCTGTTGTAAAAGAAGTAATATCACTGGATACATCTACAGAGTGATAATTTTTTGTTCATAAACCATTGAAATGAGAACTTGTGGGACAATGACGGTCTCGGTTTTGTTTTCGCCACTTGAAATCATGCTTTTTGTGTGTGTACTACATTTATGGTAATAATAAAAAGGTACAGTAGCTATCTTAGCCACAGCTAACGCTGATCTCGGTTCCCTCTTAACTGCAATCAGAAACTTTTAATCAAATATTTGCAAATAGAAAACCAGAGTTAGCATTATTTAGAGTGGAACTGTCTTAAAAGTAATCAGAAACCAGCAGAGAGAGCACAGCTGGCCCAGAACACTCGGATCACTGGCCTGAATCTGGCCATTCTCAAATCAAAAGAAATTCAAAGGTAGCCTCAAGTTGTAATTAATTGTGCTAGTCAATAAGTTCAATTTTATCACCTCTGGGTTGAATTGTGCCAGTGGGTTTTTATCCCTCTGCTAGCGGGTGACTCAAATCGCATCTTACTTAATGGTTACGGTGAGTGACCAGCGCCAAGTAAACAAAATAAGAAGCACATAAAACGAATCATCCAAATGTGTACAAGATTAAAAATCGACTAAAATAAGGTAAATAAAAAAGACATGGGGTGAAATAAAATGAGCATCAAAAACTTAAAAAATGTAGTTGTGTCACGAACTCCAAAGAGGAAAACTACAATTTGTCTGTGATCAGTTCTCATTGGGCTTTTCTTGATGACCAGAGTTAATTAACTTAGCAAGCTAGGATGTTCGTGATATATCAGTTACTGGCCTTGTGAATAGTCATAATGCTTATTTCTGCATGCAGTTAAGAGTTTTAACATAGTTGTCATAGATTGTATTATTTTATGTTTCCTTTTCTCCTGACCTCACTGCTTGCATTTCCCTCCCGCTCTATACGTGTGTGTGTGTGTGTGTGTGTGTGTGTGATGCACCTGTCAACTGAACATAAAAACTCACAAGCATTTTGGTGCAGCTTACTCCTAACAGGTACAAATGCACACACAGGTTTGTTTTTCCTTTTGTTTTTGTGCTAGCCCTACCACACAGCATGCTGAGAAACTGTACATGGAAGGGTCCAGCTTCATATATCAGGGCTATGCTACTTGTGGCCCACTAAGACAAGCTAAACAAAGCCGCCTAGCTGTCATTCAGGACTCAAGGACATTTTTGAGTCAAAGGCCACATTCCCTTTGGACACCCTTCCAGAGCCCACTTGCCAGTCGTGGGCAGGGTCCAAGGCAAAAATGGGCACAACAACGGATGTAAATTTTACATTCTCACACACCCCTCTATCCTGCCTCCCGAGTAAGCAAAATAAATTATTGGAGGTCAAGGACACATTACAGTCAGGCAAAACACACACGCATGAGGTTGGTGTAATGCAAGAATGGTGAGGGTTGTGGCCTGGGGAGAGGGGGCATTGTGGGGAGAGTCCTGAGGGCCAGAAAAATGCACTTGGAGGACTGCATTTGACCCCCTGGCCTGAGTTGCTTTATCTCTGCTGTAAATACTGTGGCCTGCCAGGTTCCTGACAGCCCCTCTGCCTTTGCAGCCCCAGGCCAGGCTCAAGACACCTCACAGCCTGAGGCAAAAAGGCAAATGGTGACACTCTTCTCCACACTTCCCCAAGTTATGGTGAATAGTACCCAAGGCTGGCCAAGTTATTTTGTTACCTGAGGTAGAAAATCCCAGAAGGCGCACTCGCCGGGAGTGAAAGTAATACCGAATTAAATAATAAACAATTGAATGTCTTTTTGCTACCCAAAACCAGCTGCCTGAGGTACTGTCTCATTCTGCCTGACCGTTGGGCCTGTACAATGTGGGAAGGATATTAAAATGGCTGTCTGATAGTTGTACCAAGTGTGTCAACCCTAACTTTTTAATGGTTTCCCTGCATCCTCTTTGAGACTTTAATCTCGTTGAATAGATTTGTATCAATGAATATAGCTTTTCTTCTTGGCTGCCATGGGCTATGCATCTGTGACTAACAGATTGATGTGGCTATGATTATATGTTATGTGGAAGAACTAATGGCCCATAGATCAGCTTCCCACAAAGGAGCATCAAGCCCCCTTTTATGTGATGTGGGAGCAATGTGATGTGGGAGATAGATTGTTCATGACTGGCGTTAAAACTATTTTCAGTTCCAGTTTGCAATGCTTCTGGGTGATGCTGTAAATAGCCCCAAGACTCTGGGTAGTGTTCCTTTTATAAATGAATTTGTTTCCACTGGAGCATTAACCAACACCAACACTTGTGTCAAATCAGTGGTCACGATGCAGCTTTGCGGTTCTTGTGCATGTTGATGAGCAATTAGAGCTTTGTGCTTAAGATACTTCCCATAAATTATAACACTCATGTTCTGTTTTTAACATCTTGATATCTGAAGAAGTGTGCATGCACACAAAAGCTTGTACCAATAACAAACTTACCGTAGTTGGTCTCTAAGGTGCTACTGGAAGGAATTTTTTTAATTTTATTTCGACTACAGCAGACCAACACGGCCACCTACCTGTAACTATCTTCATTCAAGTTGCTGCTTAACTTCTCCTTCCATGTTTTGCTTCTCTTTATCCCTCCTCTTTCCTTTTCTAATAGTTTCCTCAGTGTGGATATCACCCGTTATCTGCTTTAATTCCAAGTCATGATTAATTGGTCACAGTGACCGTGACTGTTTGACCGTGTGATGTTACAAGCACCCACATGAGGCAGCTGTCCAGTGGAGCACCTGGCACTAGCTTGCCCCACTTAAGACACTATTTTGTCACCTTGCGCCATGATCTCTCCTTAGAGTGATGACTCTTGTAAGCTGCTTAGAGTGGAAGGCTAGGAAGGAGCTGTGCTCTTTTGTAGAAAGAGAGAGCTGCATCTTCCTTGAGGTTGTTGTAAATAAGAGCCTTGTTCCAGGCCAAATTTAGCCCTGGGACCCTTTGCAAATGGGAGCAGAATGGGTCTCCTGTGGTCACTGCAGGAGGGGAAGGGGGTAGGTGCCTCCCACCTTTGGAGCTCAGTGCCATTCTGTTTTCATTTTTCAGATATATCCACAGATTTCACATATAATTCCGATACATAGTGACATCCCATCCCATTTTCGGGGGGGGGGTTTACCCATCTGCTGCACCCTATCTTCCCTCTTTTATATCACAATCACAATGCAATAATTTCTAATTCTGTTGCTCATATTTCAAATCCTGCTCGCATATTCATTGTATTATATTCAATAATATATTCTTCAATAAAACAGTCTCTTATTTTGTCCCATGTAAACAGGAATGAAATCTCATTCATTTCTTTTTTTTCCATGCCCATCTGAGCTGCTATCTGCTCCTTTTAAAAAAAAAAATAGGTAACAGACACTGCCTAGAAATGAATATCAAAAGCAGAAAGGTACAAGCCATCAGTTAGAGCAGCGGTAGTCAATGTAATGCCTTCTAGATGCTGCTAGACTCTGGTTTCCATCATTCCTGACCATTGGCCATGTTGGCTGGGGCTGATGGGAGCTGGAGTCCAACAACATTCAGAGGGCACCATGTTAGCTGTCCCTAAACAGAACACTAATGTCTAGCAACAATATTAAGTTATCTGTTCAGCCAACAGATTTATTACCTTTGAAATGTTAGTGATTTGTTGAATGTTGAGTGTACCTCTGAAGCAGTAAAGTTAAAAGCACTAAGGGGCTTTACTAATTAATAAGCTTAGGTAAAGGTAAAGGGACCCCAGACCCTTAGTTCCAGTCGCAGACGACTCTGGGGTTGCGGCACTCATCTCGCTTTACTGGCCAAGGGAGCTGGCGTACAGCTTCCGGGTCATGTGGCCAGCATGACTAAGCCACTTCTGGTAAACCAGAGCAGCGCATGGAAATGCCGTTTACCTTCCCGCCGGAGCAGTACCTATTTATCTACTTGCACTTTGACGTGCTTTTGAACAGCTAGGTTGGCAGGAGCAGGGACCGAGCAACAGGAGCTCACCCCGTTGCAGGGATTCGAACCGTCGAGCTTCCGATCAGCAAGCCCTAGGCTCTGTGGTTTAACCCACAGCACCACCCGTGTTCCCATTAATAAACTTAGAGTGGCTCAAATGAAGGATCATGTACAGGATCTCTCCATCATCCCTCCTGTACGTTCCTTGTGGCATTCCCATCACTGTTTAACATCTCTTGCTGGAGTGGCTGGACTATATGCAACTAAGTTTCACTCAGACTGGACCAATTGCAATTAATGAGCATGATTAGCAAAATCCATTAACTTCATTGGGTCTACTTTTAGTAAAACTTAGTTGGCTACAATCCTCCATGTTTTTCTAGTGTGTTGAGGGTCATTGCAATGCATCCAGTTTTCCAAACTTAGCTTATGTTTTGCGTGACAGTGTTCATCTCCCAGGTTTTCTTCATGTTCCCGAGCTATCTTGGGTGGCTTGCTGTCTTCTCCAAGACTGTCTGGATTCACCCTTCTTTCCCCTTTGTGTGGTATCTTTTTTTCCAGCAGAAGACCCTAGTTTCCATCCCTGTCGCCTCCAGGCACAGCTGAGAAAGAGCCCCTGACCTGAAAGCCTTGTGAGACACTTCAAAATCAGTTTGGGCAAAGGATGGACCAATGGTCCTACTCAGTACAAGCCTGTTCCTGTGGCTGTCATGTGTGGCTGCTTCCTCTTCTGCTGTTCAGAAGCTATATAATGCAACTGACTGCTTTCCCATGGCAAGTAGTAGGTCAGTTGCCTTCAGGTCCTGCTGTGCAATGAAAACGCTTAAAATTTGTTTTGAGATGGTTGTCTTTGGTATTTACTGCCTGTTAGTTCTGGGTGTATTTTGAGCTTATGAAGATCTGAAGCAGCCCTGAGCCCCAGCTGCTTCCTTCCTCGTGCTATGTTATCATGGTTAGACCCGTATCCCAGTCCCTTGAGCAGGCATCTATGAAACAACCCTGGGGGGAAATAATAATTTCCCTGGCTTCCAGGCAATGCTGTGTTAATGTATTGGTATGTGGAACGAGCCTTACTCTGCCAAAATCTTCCTGCTCATGTGACTGCTTCATGTCCTAAAAGAGACTTTAAAAATATGTAACAGTGAAATTTGAAATGGCCCCAGAAATTTTGTTGCCTGGGATGAAGGAGAAGAGGATGCCCAAAGCACCCAAACCACCTACGGAAGGCAGTGTGACTGGCATTCCAGTCTTACTTGCAACACTAGAGAAAGGATAGTGTCTTTCACTGCATCTGAGGAGTGCAGGATAGGACACCTCCTGGCACACACAGCTGTGTCCTTTCAGGGCTTCACTGTTGCTTGCACACCTCTCTGCCTGACACCTGCTCACTGCCCACACAGACAAATGCTGCAATATAGCAGCAGAAACACAATCATCCTCACATGATCAGAGCGGGACTTATCTAAACAGAGTACCTGCTGGAATGTATGTACTGGGCAAGCTCCCTGCCTGCTCACTTGGGCTGCGTATGTATTGTACAACAGTATAAAGTGAATCCGATGGTTCCCATGTGTGCATGTTTTTCACACCGTCCACACAACCTTTTCCTCATCCAATTACCAGTCAGTAGTTTCCCCTGCATTGAATTTGAATTTCCTCAATCTGCAGATAAGGCGGTAAGGGGGAGAAATTCCCATTAAAACCACATGGTACCCAACTGTGTGGACATACAGGAACATATTGCGCAGTGACATTTTGCTAGGTGCCATCTGGGCTGCTGGCAGGGCACAACACGCACACACACACACCCCCCCCCCCCCGGTTTTAACTTGCTGTTTTGTGCAAGTCTGGTATACCGGGAAACTTGCATCTCAAAGATATAAACAGAATTGGTGACATGAACCAGTATACAAATGCCTGCATGTATTCACACAAAGGAGGTCAGATTTCACAAACCTACACATGGAAAAATTGGATTTGTGTGGCTCAAGTGCTCATGAACACCAATGTGTATGCAGCTTTGGTCAGGAGCCTCTCCTAATGGCATTGCCTGTCATATATTGTGTGAAGGTAGTTAGGTGAAACAGGCAGGTAGCCCAAGCCAGCAACAAGCAAACAGAAGCACCAAGACAAGTGGAAGCAACAGCAGCTCCCTAATGTGACTGCCTCACTTTGCCTAATGGTAGGGCCAGACCTGTGGTGACAGTGACACCATTGTGGTTGGAACATGAGAAGCAAACACAATAATAGACCATTCCTACTATGTAGCTGCTGCAGAGTCAATGTGAGGAGAAAATTATCCACCCCTCTGCCCCCCCATAGCTGTCAACCCTCCCTGCCGTTTCCCAATGCTATAATAAGGGAATTTCCTGCAAAAAAAGGGAAAGGTTGACAGCTATGCCCTCCCCAAACTGTGCCATTACGTTACACACCTGAAGTTGTTGGATTAACGTGAGGGGATGAAATACTCCTTTCCAGCTGCCACTTAGCTCACAGTTTATGCCAAATAATGCCTCCATGCTTCCATTTCCAGGGATTAGCCTTTGGTTGCACCAGAACAATACACACATCATAAGAACATACAGAGAGCAGGCTGGATCAGGCCAAAGGCCCACCTAGTCCAGCATCCTGTTCTCACACTGGCCAATCAGATGTCCATGGGAAGCTCACAAACAAGATCAGAGTGCAGTAGCACCCCACCCATAGCTGTCAAGTTTCGGATTTGAAAATAAGGGATCAGCAGCCTCACCTATCCCGGGGACAGTCACATGGCAGTGGTGGGCGGAGCCAGAAGCAAAAGTGGGCGGCACTGGTGTGAACGCGTGCAGTAGGCTTACTGTATTTTGGAAACGCTGCCTGTGGGCTACGATGCCTGTAAGCGCGGGAAATGGCTCCCGCTTGCTTTGAGGCTGCAAGGAGGCGAGGTCTTCCCAGTCCCTGGCCAGCAGGGGGAGGGAGAGGAGCTGCTTCCTTTGAAAAAACGGGAAATTAAAGGGATACAAAAAATAAGGGATAGCAGCAGGAAACTGCTTGAAATAAGGGAGATTCCCGGGGGAAACAGGATACTTGACAGCACTGACCCCACCCCACCAGTGATATCCAGCTCTGGCATTTTCTGTTCTCTTCCCCACCTACTTGTCAGACTTGCTAACTTCCAGACTACTGTGCCAGAAGTCTTTTTCCCAGCCACTTCTTGGTTCTGTCCATCAGGAATTGCCCATCCTTCCCTGCGCTTTCCTCACACAGCTCCAACTGGGCTCCCACTCTTGATGTCAAAACTGCTTGCTCCCCAGCATAACCTCTGGCTGACATGCCCCAGATAAATAATCCATTAACTTTTAATGCCAGCCATTTGGAAATTTCCAGCATTAAATTGCATGTGAGATTCTATCTGAAGTTAAATTCACATAATTTATCTGAAGAAGTGTGCATGCACACGAAAGCTCATACCAAGAACAAACTCAGTTGGTCTCTAAGGTGCTACTGGAAAGAATTTCCTATTTTGTTTCGACTATGGCAGACCAACACGGCTACCCACCTCACATAATTGCAGATCACCACTCTTAAGAGCCAGTTTGGTGTAGTGGTTAGGAGCGGCAGACTCGTAATCTGGTGAACGGGGTTCGCGTCTCTGCTCCTCCACATGCAGCTGCTGGGTGACCTTGGGCTAGTCACACTTCTCTGAAGTCTCTCAGCCCCACTCACCTCACAGAGTGTTTGTTGTGGGGGATGAAGGGAAAGGAGATTGTTAGCCGCTTTGAGACTCCTTCGGGTAGTGAAAAGCGGGATATCAAATCCAAACTCTTCTTCTTCTTAAAAAAATGAGAAACCCAGCTTTTATGGCAGGGAAGGAAATCACAAGTGTCACAACCACATCATATAGAATAGCATTTGGAGACTGGATGTGGTTCTTCAATAATTCACTGCATGGTGTTCCAGTGAAGTCACAAATTAACTTGTGGTAGTTTTCATTGTCCTTTGTAGAGGGTTAAGACATGGGTAGGCAAACTAAAGCCCGGGGGCCAGATCCGGCCCAATCACCTTCTAAATCCGTTCCGCAGACGGTCCGGGAATCAGCGTGTTTTTACATGAGTAGAATGTGTCCTTTTATTTAAAATGCATCTCTGGGTGATTTGTGGGGCATAGGAATTCGTTCATCCCCCCCCCAAAAAATACAGTCCAGCCCCCCACAAGGTCTGAGGGACAGTGGACCAGCCCCCTGCTGGAAAAATTTGCTGATCCCTGGGGACAACAGAAGAGGGTGAAGAGGTTGGATGCAAATGAACTGTTTGAGCAAGAATAGATGCTTCTATGATATCCCAGAATGCTCAGGGAGACTGCCCCCTCCCTTCTGTGATGATCAGTATGTAGAAAGCAGACCTCACTCCTATTTCAGTAGTTGTATCCCTGGACCATTAAAAAAAAACAATTTAAAAAAGAAACAAAGAAACAAACCCATTGAGCAGCGGGGGCTGGTCCTTTACAGGAAATGGGGCACTGCCAGATCAAACTTAGTTTGCCCTCAGCAACCCCTACCTTCCTGCCTTCTTATTTACAATCAGTCATGGAGTGGGTCTACCTTTCATTGGCTCTTTCGCCACCTACTGTTGGTCTTCCTGCCTTCTGGCCTACCAGTTTCAATGGGTACTAGCCACAATACTTTTGATTGGCAGCTTGCTGGGCTCAGGGAATAACATAGTAAACACCTGCCTTTATTTTAAAGGGTGCATACCAAGAGGTAACATCAGAAGTGGATAAGGAATTTAACATTACTGGAAATGCAGAATATGTGAGTCAAACATGTGATCATTTTTTTTCTTCATACCCCTGCATGGAAATATTATTGCACATCAGCTTGAATTTCACTGATCTGGCCAGAATTTAATTTTGTAAACAAAACAAAACAAATTGATGGAGCTGCATTCAGAATTAAGTAGAAAGATGAAAATAAAGACGGGACTGGGGAAAATATTTTCATTTTTCCATTTAAGTAACATGATCTTAGTTCCCCATTCCCTGTAATAAAGGTAAGAACTAGATAAGAGAGCAAAACAGTGGCAGTTGGGAGGCAACAAAAGACTGCAATCCTATACACATTTACCTGGAAGTAATTCCTATTGAACTTAGCAGGATGCACAGGACTGTGCTGCAAATAACCATGGGCCAATAATCGTTATGTATATTTTAGGCTTTGTTCCAGCTTTTAACAGGCTTAACTGAAGTGCTGCAGGTACAGCAGACAAGATCCTGTCCCAAGTTAAGCTTGTTCAGCACCATTAATTTCAATGGAAGTGTTAAGCACATGTGTAGCTCCTGTCCACCTAGCAGTTCAAAAGCACATCATAGTGCAAGCAGATAAATAGGTACCACTTCGGCGGGAAGGTAAACAGCATTTCCGTGCGCTGCTCTGGTTTGTCCGAAGCAGCTTAGTCATGCTGGCCACATGACCCTGAAGCTGTCTGTGGACAAACGCCGGCTCCTTTGGCTGGCGTGCCACAACCCCAGAGTCGTCCGTGACTGGACCTAACAGTCAGGGGTACCTTTAGCTTTGGCAGGAGCAGGGACCAAGCAACGGGAGCCCACCCAGTTGCGGGGATTCGAACCGCCGACCTTCTGATTGGCAAGCCCTAGGCTCTGTGGTTTAACCCACAGTGCCACCCGCGTCCCATAAATGTGCTTAGCTTTGGCTAAATCATGCCCTGCTCATTTCTGACATTTCACCTGCGACATTTCATCTCTTTGATGCCTCCGTTTGTGGCCTAGCTTTCACAGAGAGGTAGCAAATATGTCTGGGTTGTACCAATTCAGACTGTCTGCGGAGGCTCACTGGACTTTCCTTCATGCAACATTTTGCTGCACATAATAAACTAGACGTTCGGGAGGAAAGTTCCAGTGTATAACCTTCTCTCAGATGTACCATTTTTCTATGTGCAGGGTGCATGTGGGGCATGGAAATGGTTGTATCTCTGTTCTAGGCCACACCTTCAGTGTAAAGTGGCACAGCCCTGACACAGGCTTACTTCCTCAGCAAAAACTAGGTCAGCTCTTACTGATGTAAAAAATGTGCTAGCTTTCTGGTCCAGGTAAATACTTGTTTCCTTTAATATAATGCCAAAAGTTTAATAGAGTGGGGAATTCAAGGAGACACATCTGCAGGATATACAAATCAGGGAAGAAACTTAAAATTTGGCAATCCTATCGGAAAGGGATGATGACGGTGTGATTGTATGAGTGTGTGTGTATTTTAAAAATTAGGTAAAGGGAGCTGTTTATCAGTTCAGCTGGGATCACGCTTCCTTTCTCAAGATGTTTCCACATACCAAGTGTCCAGGGAAGATAACTGCATTCCGTATTGGAGGACGGGGATTTCCAACAAGAGGACATATGTTTCCTAAAACCATTGCTAGCATTTATTCATCTGAAACCAAATCACCATACCTGGCTGTGGCGGTGTGAAAATAAAGGAAAATAAAGTGGGTTATTATTGCTTTGTGTTCATTAAGTTACTGCCAGACGCTTTGTGAAGGCTCATCTTTACAAGTAGGATATAAATATGCAAATAAACAAAAGAAGGGCAACAACCGGGATTCCCTGAAAATCTGTGCATTGTGATGATTCCCAGATCCTCACTAGTATATTTTGTCTGGAGGGGCATGTCAGGGAATGTGGGAGCTACTACTACTACTACTACTACTACTAATTTTATTATTCATACCCTGCCCATCTGGCTGCATTTCCCCAGCCACTCTGGGTAGCTTACAGCATATATAAAAACATAATAAAACATCAAACATTAAAAACTTCCTGATACAGGGCCACTTTCAGATGTCTTCTGAAAGTTGTATAGTTTTTTACCTCCTTGACATATGAAGGGAGGATGTTCCACAGGGTGGGTGCCACCACTGAGAAGGCCTTCTGCCTGGTTCCCTGTAACTTCACTTCTCATAGTGAGGGAACCAGCAGAAGACCCACGGAGGAGGACCTCAGCTACCTCCACCCCCAAATTGCCCCATTCTGACCCCCACCAGGAATGGAATACTGCTGTCTACACCACAGGAGCTTTCTGCATGTGTATCAGTGGATCTCCAATGGCATCGGGTCCATCTCATGGCAGGTCACGTCTTTCTCTACATATACTGCATCCTATGATCACTCTGCTGAATCCAAAATATACATGGTCACTTATTACCTAGTTATATGTAGTGGATTTGAGTGACATATAGCCCACAGCCTGTGAATGCGCTCGGATTATATTTTGGGTACGTGCTCACATCATATATTTTGCTCGTGTGTGTTCTATGTATTTTTGCAATTTGTGTTTTTAAAATCTGTGGCCACACTTCATGAACCTGAGTTAATGACCTTAAGGTGAGTATCCTGGGATTGCGTGGTGTTTTTTTGTTTTGTTTTTAACTTTCTCCTGCAATCTCGTTTTTCTAACAAGAACTCATCTCATCCTTGACTTTCATTTTTTCAAAGATTTACTGACCTATTCAAGAAAAAACACAAAACCTATTATCTCACTGCACATTTAAACATAGCAAGGGTTCATTTCCAGCTGCTGAATGAACTGTAGCTTCCTGCCGAAATCCTGTGGGGTTTTTTTGTTTTTTTTTAATACCACAAACATTCCAGGGTGGGGGTGGGGGTATTGGTTCCACTTTTGTTGCACTATAGTGCAGGAGTGACCTTTCAGAAAGCAATATTGTAGTAACACTGGGGAAGCATCACAAAACAACTGTAATGAAGTAGAAAGATGTGTTGGCAGTCCAGCACAAATCCGCCATTAGCGCACAATTACCTGACATGTTACAAAATAAAACACCAGTCTGGAGGGATTTTAGCATTTTTAAAACTAGTTTCTGTGCAAGATAGCAGAAGAAGATAATTATAAAGAAAACAGTCAATACTATCAAGAGAAGGAGGAAGAGGAATAAAGAGGAGAAGCAAGAGAAAGAGGGGTTTGGCTTTCTTTGTGTGTTAGTAAAGCTTTCTTTGTGTGTTAGTAAGGGCAATATTATTAGATTGAAGGGAAGAAAATCTAGATCGGAGAGAAAAAGAGCAATTTTTAAAGAAATTTAAAAACTTTGTAATTTTTTTATTGCAGTTTTTTTATTGCTGCAAATCACTTTGAAATATTTTCATGACATAGTGGGGTGTGTGTGTGTGTGTGTGTGTGTGTGTGTGTGTGTGTGTGTATATATATATATATATATATATATATATATATATATATATATTAGAAAGTAGTAAGATATCCAAGACAACAGGAATAAAATACATGCAAGGGGAAAAAATGAAGGAAAAGAAACGCAGTGATTAGTGGGTAGATAAAGAGAGAGTTTTAGGCTTAAAGGTGGAAGTAAATTCACCTGGAAAGTGAGAGACCAATGAGTTAAAGAAACTAAAACCAAATAAATGATAGAAGACAAAGGGGAAGATGGAATGGGATCAAGCGAACAAGTTAACGAAATTGCAGAAAGAAGAGGGGAAGCTTTTGTGGACAATTACGGTGATCCCTCATAGCTGTTTCTCTGTTTTGTCTGTAGATGATGAATGGATCCCAGTATATGGAAGGAATAGCTGACATTCCCCCCCCCATGTGTCCTTCATTGTTCTCACGACCTTCTAGAATTGTTGGAGCAATTCTCCTTGCTCCAACAATTCTAGAAGGTCGTGAGATTTTGGAGAGATGGTAGGAGGTTCAGGGCTGAAGAAGCGAAAGGCAGTTGAAGCAGCAAAGGCGGCCGAAGCAGCAGAATCTGGTGGCCGAAAATAAAAGGACTGCAGTCGTAGCTTGTAGTGCACTCAATGGTAGCGAGTGAGCTCTCCTTTCCTCTCACGGAGGCAGGGGCTATTTATTAACAATTTGTATAATAACGTCAGCATAATAACAACCAATAACAAGCAAGCATAAAGAGCCCTTCCGGGCGGGAAACAGTCTCAGGGACCGTTAATAGAGGGGGCTTCCTGGCGCGCTTTTCCTGGAGCGGAGGGAACTCAACTCCAGCTCCGTGATTCTTTCTCTCCTCCTTCTCCTGCGTGCGGCAGCATGCGCGGGAGGCGTCAGAACGTATTCCCACACTTCCTTAAAAAAAAAATTGAAAATCTAAAGCTTCTTCATGTTCAGTAAATTAAGAAAGCCCCTCCATGTGTCATGAGTTTGCCACCCATATTTTTTATCCCTCACATGGTCTCGATGTTAGTTGGCTTTTTTACATGTGCATACTTAAAAATAAAAGATAATTTACAAATGATTAATACTTAGTTTGGCCTTTCAAGAAAAGTGGCAATTGGTTTATTGTGGAGGCATTCGGCGTACAGTGTTGTGTTTAGAATCGGCTGGGCATCAGAGACTGATTGGCTCTGAACTTTTAGCTGGACATTGCTATAGATTCATGGGTCTGCAAGTTTTGTCACCAAAGGGTATGTTGGAAATTGAACTGTTGGTCTAACGGGAACACATTAATTTTGCACTCTGACTTGCTTTGTAGACAAGTCCCATGCAGCTTGGTGTATGGGTGTGAATTTTTTTTAGCCCAATTACTTCCTTATGCAAGGACTTGAAGAGCCAATCAAATGTCAGATGTGAGCTTCAACCTACTCTACTTCATGGCCACTTTCCTGCAAGTGGCTTGATCAGCTGCTTTGTATTGTTTCGGTTATTCTTTTATATTAAACACTGTTATGCTTTGGGACAAAGATACAGTGGCGCCTCTTGTCTGACTGCCTTTATGCTACTAAAAACAGAACTACTTTGGGCCTACCCTAAAATTCTGCTTCCGTAGAGGTCTTTTGAAAAATATAGAGAATTTGCTGTCTACTTCTGGTTAATGCTTGATTTACGCTGTTGATACTGCACCCCATAAAAAGAGCTTTCTCTATCACAACATTACTAGGTACATAAACAATCATGACTCACTTGTTTGAAAGTTCCTTGTGCTTGAGATCCAAAATACCCTTTAGCCCCTTTCGCTTTGATCTCATGCCTGGAAAAAAAAACCCTTTTCCTTGAAACGGGTGAAAGTTATTTCAGTTCTAATAATCCATCAAAGCTAATACATGTACAGTGTACAGAGTTGAGCCAAACCTCAGGATCTCTTTCTCCTTTTCAGTTTTAATTTACTGTTTTCTTTTCGGTGAATTTGGTGAGAGCCTTTTTATGCCTTTTGATGCTCATGAAAGCAAGAGATTAGGATTTCTTTACAGAAGCAATCTGCAGCCATGGAACCTTCTTTGCATTGGTCTTCTGGTGCTCGTCAGCCACTTCTTGGAGAACTTCTGGATCTCCTAAGTACTGATTTTGGAATGTTTCATGGGAAGCTTTTAGAGAGCTCCTTTAGTGTGGGGATGAATTATGTCAGTTTTGGTTCATTTTTTCCAGTCTCAGGTTCAGTCCTCCACATTTCCACATCAGTTTGCATTTTTTTAACAACGTCCTCATGAAAATTCACCAGCATTTTAGTACAAATCTCTCCTAATATAAACAGTTTTAAAATTCAAGTTTGCCTAATTGATATACATAAGTTTGCAAAGCAAAATTTCCTGCTGAAACCAGTGCTAGATCAGGACGAACAGGGACTCAACCCTGCTTGAAAGTTGTTCCCATTGATTCTGAAACACTTCTGTCTAATCCAGATGTGGTGCTACTGATTGTGTTTGTTCAAAGGTTTTAGAAAGGCACTATGCACTTGCTCACGTGCACTGCATTATATTGCATCCAGATGTGTGTCTTAAGCTTGCATATATAACCTTAACATAGCATGCTCACTTCATTGTGCAGAGTTAAAGGCAGAATTCATTTTGTAGGCTAAGTTTAAACCATGTCCTGGTATGGAATAGTTTCTTATGTTATTTAAAAAGGAGATGCAACCTAAACATGGTTCGTGCACTGGAATAACTCTTGTATAAGTTGAAAAGAAATAGTGATAAAATGATTCGTGAGGTTACATGATTTATGAATAGAGGTACAATAAGGGGTATCAGTGTTATGCGTTCTTTTTTCAGGTTTTTTTTTATATTGAATCAGTGGAGAGTTGGACTAGGGAAGTCAAATACCCATATATAATTTAGTTCCTTTTTATGTGATGAATGGAACGACTAAAATGAACTGGATATAATTTTGACATGAATGTTATTACTATAATTTTCTTTTTCTGGTTATTGTTTATTAATAGAAATTGAGTTTATATGTGAAAAAGTATATGAATGATGTATGGTTTTTTTTGTTTGCCTTTTTGTTTGTTTGTTTGTTTGTTGTTATTGTCAAAAAAATGAATAAAAAGATTAAAAAAAATAAAAATAAACTATGTCCTGGTATTATGCCATCATGGTGACCCGAAAAACCAGAAGAACAACAGCAATAATGAAGGCTGTCTACGTTGACATTTTAAATTTCTTTTATCAGATCTGCATGCCACTTTTCAGTGGAGGATTGCTATGTTGAGAACACTATAAATCAGCAACTTAGTTATTTTATGAAGAGGATCTCTCTACTCCAGATATGACTTCTACATCACTTAGGAAAACCTTGGGGCCTCTCCACATTCATTGCTCATGATTATTTGTGCTCATGATGGTATCATGGTGGTTACACATGATCCCACTGTCAATACTGTTTGAGCCTGCAAAAGTTTTTGGGCTGGACGTGCTGCTTTGTTTCCATAGCTTCCAGAATTTTTTTTACCACAAATGTTCCTGGTGGTTGTTGCACTGTAGAGTGCTTGTTCAGATGGCAATAATATTGAGGAAGCACCACCGAATTAATAAATCAGAATGATGTATGTGCTGTCCTGTATAAATCCACTACCTGGTATTATCACACTATTATTGCATCAATGACATGCTGGACAATACACTGGCAAAACCAACCAACCAACCAACCAACCAACCAACCCTGCAGTCTGGAGGGGTTCTTAAAGAACCTAGAAATAGTGCTCATAAACATATCATTGACCCAGGGATGGTATTCATATTAAATGGAGAAAACTGAAGCAAAAATGAAAAAATAATAATACGAGGAGAGGATAGCAAGTGTTGATTGAGTTACAAGCTATGAGGTCCAGCGCTGAGGGCCTTCTGGCGGTTCCCTCGGTGCGAGATGTGAGGTTACAGGGAACCAGGCAGAGGGCCTTCTTGGTGGTGGTGCCCGCCCTGTGGAACGCCCTCCCATCAGATGTCAAGGAAATAAACAACTATCTGACTTTTAGAAGACATCTGAAGGCAGCCCTGTTTAGGGCAGTTTTTAATGTTTGATGTTTTAATCTAATCTGTTGGGAGCCGCCTAGAGTAGTTGGGGAAACCCAGCCAGATGGGTGGGGTATAAATAATAGATGATGATGATGGTGGTGGTGGTGGTGATGAAAACACACACACTTAGCAATTGTAAGAGCAATATTGTGTGTTTTAAATCTTGTTCGCTTGGGTTTTATAAATTAATGCTCTTTGGGGTGCTCTCCTGGGGTTTGTTGTGTCTGTTGAATAATCAGAAAGAGGATCTCTGAAGCAAAGAGATACTTAATGATGTGAGTAGCTCTAAAGCCAAGCTGTGCTCCTATTGCTGACCTTGCCTTGTATTTTCTGAGGGTTAGTAACCCAACAAATGACCCTGATCTCTCCAAGCTGGCTCCTGATCTAATCCGTGTGTGTGCAAATAGATTTCTTCCTAGTGGCACAGCAGATGTATAGCGCCGGAGCTGCGCTTTCTGTGGAAGCAGGCTAGATTTGGTGGGTGATACTATAGAGCCAGGCAGCTCAAGATAAGGGCATATTTTCTCCAGATCCAGCCGAAAGACTCAACAAACTCACATAATGCATCTTGTGGGAGTGGAAAGCCATGAAATCTGATTGTTTTCTGTCTCAGTATCTCTCAAAGGCAGATCTTACGTTCCACATTTGCTGCTTTCTTATTGGCAGCCAGCTTAATGCAGCGGTTCAGTGTTTTTCAGGAAATCTTTCTATACCTTACACGCCTCCCTTCTCTATGTCAGAGACACCCAAGACTGACTGATGAGGCTGAAAGCTCATCTTCCTTCAGTCATGAATGCTGCACTGCCACATACTATACTGCTGCCCATTCAAATTTACAAATGGCCCCTTTCACTTTCTCCTCCACATTGACGCTGGTCAGATGTTTGCCTAAGCAACACAAGAAATCCCAGGTGTGAAAGTAATCTTGAATAAAAAGCACCTCCATTAGGTGTGTGTGTGCACGCGCACGCGTACACCATCACATGACTTGTGTGATAATTGCACACATGTCGATTTTGCTGCAATGCACATGTGTCAATATGGCGGTGCCTTAGTGCACATCACATCTCTTTCTCATCTGTAATAGGCTTGGAAGTACCAGCAACCATAGATCTGTGAAGTTGAGCAATGGCCCTACCCACTCTCTGTCTGTGTGTTGATAACATTATACAGTATTCGCCCTGTACTCTTACTGTTATCTCTGTCAGTCACTAGTTTATGTATGTGTGAGAGAGATTAAAGCAGGCATGTATAAGCAGGAAAGGGAAAAGGCATGGGCTGTGTAAAAAGATGCCTTGCTCGTCCTTGTAACATGTTTTCCTGTTTTATACTTCCCTCCCTCTTGTACTGCCTGAAATAGACATTTCTAGAAAATGGAGGGATGGTGTGGCCAGGGGCGGAGAATATGCTTGCGCTGCCCAGGGCGGGCGCACTTCCGAGGGAAGCGTGGTACAGAGAGTTTCCTCCCAGGTGGGTGCCCAGAGTGGCGCATGTGCCCTGTAGCCAGGGGCGGATTGAACCGCTCACGGGGGTGGAGCAAGCCGCCCATGGCGGACATTTGTCACACTGCCATCCCACAATTCCCAAGCCTCCCCCAAGCTGTCAAAATGAAGGGGGAAAGGGGGAATGCCGCCATCAAAGCGGTGTATCTCCCCCTTTACCCTGATGGCTCGGGGTAGGCTTGGGAGTCATGGGCGGGTGGCACATTGAATGTCACCCCCCTCAGTGAGGGCATCTGGGGCGTTCTGCCCCCACCGCCCCCCTTCCTATGCCCCTGGGTGTGGCAGGGCAGACACTAACTTCATAGGGCCTGATTTGGTCCGTGGGGTGCTAATCACTGACTCTCAAAACTCACTGGTGGTTTTGCCATTCAAGAGTCCCTTGTTTAAAGACAGGAACAGGTACCGCACAAGGGAGTCAGGAAAAACAAACAGGATCGGTAATAACAATGGTTTGGGGTAACACATTTCTTTCTCTTCTAAACAAATCAGGTTGCATCACCAATTAACTTTACAAGAGTGATGGCTGATTCATTATATGCATGCAAAGCAGCAAGCTGTAAAATATTTAAACATTATTAACATGGGTGAATCAGAACAGTTTCCTAAGTGGGCTTGTTCTCTAGGTTAGGCAACAAACTGAATACTGAATATACTGACTATGTTGTCTACTTTAATAAGAAGGTGATTACATATTTCAGGGAGGTTCTATGGCTGCAAGGGCCATAAGTATAATGAAGATAAAAATCACGATCTGTGCTACTATTCCATAGTATCATATGAGTCTGCTTTCAGTACAAACCATGGGAAGAGGGACCTTTCTAGACAGTAGACATGATGCTGCCAAGTTATACATTTTTAAAGCCCAATTAAATTCGGTGGAAGAGTTAAGTATCTGTTTAATTTCCTCCCATATAAAACCATGGGATTTAAAAGCACCTACCATTGGCTGAATCATACTCTGTTTGCTTTTTAAAATGCAATGACTACAGAATTGTTACTGACATATTGTGCAGGATCCAGACTATCTTTCTGTAAGATAACATTTCTGCTTGAAGGGGATGGGGAGGAGAATTACATTTCCCCATAATTCCGGCAGCAGGAGGGAGGGGAGATTACATGCACTCAAATACAGTGGTACCTTGGCTGTCGAACTTAATCCGTTCCGGGAGTCCATTCGATTCCCGGAACTGTTCAAAAACCAAGGTGCTGCTTATGATTGGCTGCAGGAGCTTCCTGCACTCAATCTGAAGCCGTGTAGGATGTTTAGCTTCCAAAGAACGTTTGAAAACCAGAACGCTTACTTCCAGGTTTTCGGCGTTTGGGAGCCAAAACGTACGAGTACCAAGGCGTTCAAGAACCAAGGTACGACTGTATGCTGTATTATTGCGATTTGGTGAATCAGCCAATTGTCAGCACATGGAACTCTTAGGTTTCATTGTATTTGTGTATCATTGCGTATTGTTGCAACAGGAGTGGGTGCTTAATTTATCCTTACTATTCAATCTAAGGACTTTTAGTTAGGGACTATTCAGAGCTCACCTGGAGAGCTGGTGAATTTCCAGCATCCATCCTGACAAGTGGCAGTGAAACCAATAGTATGTAAACACTTAAAGTTAAGGACTGTGCCCATTGCTTGACTGTGTCCGTACAACAGAGGATGGGTTTTCCTTTCATTTTGCATTTGATTCCAAAATAATGCCTGATCTTGAATGTAGTAACACTGTGACATTGATTTGTATTTTCTATTTTCATCATGTCTAAGAACTATGGATTTTGGAAGTATCTTTCTTTCTTTCTTTCTTTCTTTCTTTCTTTCTTTCTTTCTTTCTTTCTTTGGAAGCTTTTGATCCCCCTTTTCTAATACAAATTACGGTACATCAAAGAGGTGCCTACAGTACACAGAAACCATCTTTTGTGATCCAAACTGTGAAGTTGTCCGCCAGAAAGACTAGCAAGCAAGCAGGGAGTGACAGCTTTTTTTGTTCTGTTAAATTCTGTTGTTACAATGATATTCCTGCCCATGATCAAGCCTTTCTCCCCCCCGTTTTGTAGCTTTTATCTACCTTTGAATATGTTCTGTGTGATCAGTAAAACTGAATTTTTTTTTCAAGTGGGGGAGTGCGGGGAGCTTCCTTATTTCTAGGAACCATAGGCTGGGTTCTCTTGTCATTCATTCTAAAGAAAGAACACTGTAGTAGTTTATCTAGAAGTCAATGTTAGATCCGGATTCTTGTCTGTGTGTGCCTGTGTGTATCTGTCTGTGCGTCAGAGCTTGAGCGTTGTCTTCTATGAACCCACCACAATCACCACTTCCTTCCAATAAAGCTGGATGTTGGAGAAGAACAATAAAAGAGCATCACCCTCACTGGGAGAGGGTGGAATAGTGATGAAAGCCTCAAGCCCTTCTTTGGCGGCGGGGGGGGGACGGGGACATGCCTGACACCATGGTCAGCAGCTCTGCTTCCTAATCAGCCCTGCCACATCCCACCAACCCAAGTGAGGCTCTCTACCTCCTCCCTTCCTTAGAGGAAAGCAGAGAGGGAGGAAGTAGCATGCATAAGGAAATATAAAGTAAGTTCTGGGGAGAAGCCACAAAGCACAGCATTAATTAAGCCAAGGAGAGGGAGCGCTGCTACTAATGGCATGAAAGGGAGGAGGAGAGGCAGAAGCAAGGGGCATTTAAGGTAACGGATGGGGGATCTTTGCCAGGATTAGCACTAGTGCAACAGGACTTTACCTCCTTCTCATGCCCCCACAGAGGCCTCATGCCGTGCCCAGAAGAGATTAAGGGGGTCTGCAGGCCTGCTCCTTCTCTCCCATTATTTCCCAACTTTTCCCCTCTGAGCTGTGACCTCCCGCAAACCACTGTTGTAAATCTATACTGTCTTCGTCTTCCTCCTCCCTGGAAGGGTCAGGATGGGGAGGCAGTCTCCACCACTCCTGCTCCTCTGCCCAGCCCCTGGCATCTAGTGACGTCTAGGAAAACGCCACATGTGTCATCATCACACTGTGTGCTGCTGTGCAATCCCTGCTGCCAACAGGGAGACACAAGAATGTGTTTGTGCTTATGGGTATCGCAGCACACACTGAGTTTACCTCAGTGAAGAGGAAGGGAGAGGCACAGCATGGTGACATCTCTGAGTATCTCTTCCAACCTCTAGTGAAGCCCTCAGAGATCTCACTAAACGAGAGGAGGAGGAGAAAAGCACAACAGAGATCGGGGGGGGGGGGGTAAATTAATATAGCATAGACTGCAACAGGAAAGCTGAGATAAGAAACACACACTTATACAGAAGCCAGCATATGGCATCACAGCTGAAACCCAGTTGCATGAGGAATTGCAGCCAATGTTATTGTGGTGCTTCATTCTTTCATGTGTTTATGGTTTTACTGTGCTGTCTGCTGTTATTTATTGACTGCAGCGTTATTGTGTGTCTTTAATTGTGTTGCCTCATATATTGCTGTTAATTTTTGGTGCCTTGTAAGGAATTATATTTTTGTTTTTTGTTTGAAAGGCAGTTTACAAAACTACAAAGTAAAACAAAAAATCTGTGTGTACAAATGTATTCAGTAGGTACACTGTAAAAACAGATAGCTAAACTTCAGAAGAAAGTGATATGAATGGATGAAATACAACTGCATGAATAGTGGACACAACGGGTGACTAGGATAAAAGATGACTGGAAAACTTGATAGCAGCATTAGATCATGGGCCAGTTTCTGGAATCCATGACTGAACCAGTTTTTTTAGCATCTGAAAATGCTAATTTTACTTATAGTATCTGACTTGGTGTTTAAACAACCTTTGGAACTCCTAAAGGCAGTAAAGTACCGGTAGTCAGCAGATGTAGGTCTTGTGGGGATCTCAATGGCACCCACTAAATACACACTGACATTAGCAAGGTACAGTTTGTTGTGTAGAGTTACATAATGTGTGTTAGTAAGGAGTCAGTGTTGAGTCATATAGCCAAAATTACTGGAGAGCTTTCAGTTGATTACAAAAGTTTAAAACTAGGACATCGATGATTCACTAAGTCTCACTCTTTAAAAAAAGAAGACACAGCCACACACACCTGCCAGTATATTATTAGTCTGCATTTGCTTACGGTCTTCCTTCCGTCAAAGAGATCAGTCGAAGCCAATTCAGTTCCTTTTACCAGGTGCCAAAGTGCTGTGCAACTAAACAACAAAGCATTTCCGTTTTAGTGGATGATGTGTTCAAGAAAATAAAGGTGGCTGCTGTGAGGTTTTTTGTTGGCCTTCCTTTTTTATTTTATTTGTTTAAAACATTTCTACCCTGCTTTTCCTAGTGCCTCAAGATGCATTAAAAGAATGAGGAAAAATACTAAAAACAAGCCCTTATAAAGCCTCAAATGACACACAACAGAAGCAATAAAACCATCCAGCATTACCTGCGCTCCCTTGAAATTATTTAATGCCTGAAAGGCTCTCCTAAATGACCACGGCCATCTAAAATCAGGAGTGCAGTATACGGTTCCAGTTCCTAAAGGAGGCGTATCCACAATGCTGGGGCCATCCCCGAAAAGGCCCTGTTCCTAAGTTCCCAGGTCCTTAATGTGGAAATGTTCCAACTAGTTAGTGTTGAGTGAAAGATGGTGCCCCACTTTTGCAGCTCAGTTTCACAGGCCACAAAAATGGAGCAGCATTTTTAGCAATATTGCCAAGAAGAAGAAGAGATTCTTTAAAAACGTCATTCTGTAGGGTAGGGGTGAGGCTACAGTGGCTTTTTATTTGGATCATTTATATAACCACAGCCACCTTGATGATGTCACCTCCAGCCAGGGAGCGTGGTAGTCTGCGGAAAGCCTGCTCCCTTCCCAAAGGAACTCTGGCTATTAGGAGGATCTTCTATGGCCAAATCCCTCACTTCTAACAAATCTGCCTGTCTAAGCTTGTACAAATGACTAGACCTCTTTAGCAATGGTTCCCTCTCAAAAGATGGTGGCGTTACAGATATTCTAAATATTGTACATTTATTTATTTATTTTCTTTCTTCTGCCATGGGACTGGATCCTGTCCCAGGAGGTCTCTCATCCAAGCACTGACCAAGCTCAAACCTGCTTAACTTTTCGCAAAGTGATAGGCTCCTTTGCCTTCAGATAATACCTGGGGTCCACCTGTCATATCACATTTTGTCAGATGTACACTGGAGATGCATAAACCCAGCGTTTTATCTCTTGTGCAGTTATTTCTGCATTTGAGATGTTAGGAACTGGCCCTTAAATATGCTGAGATTTCTCTTGGTTCAGCTCATGGATATATGACAACGATTTTCTGAACAGCGCCAGCCAATCATTTGAGGATGCCCTGCCCATTTAACCAGTGAAGGAGAAGAGTGCAAGATTTCTGCCAATGGAATGAATCCAGTTATTGTCTAAATAATTTAAAGCAACAGGTGATGTGGATGATCTTGCATGTCTTTGATCCTTCACAAGTCAATAATGAGTGGAAGTGATCGGGAAACTTCCAATTTGGAATGCTCTCGGAGGTGCTGGTGGAAATCAGTGATTGCACATATAATGGAGATAGTAGGGGCAGTTATGCCATCCAAAGCTTTTTGAGTCCCTGGGCATTTTTCATTTTGATAGCAGGCAACGGGGAAGGCCCTACCTGCACATACATATGGATGCCTCGCTGGATTGCAATCACACCTAGCAAATTAGCTTTTGCAACTGTTATTCACACTCTGCTTGTGAGATTTCCCAGGAGAATTGGGCTGCCCGCTGTTATAAAGAGGAGCCTGTGCTAGACAGATTGTTGGGCTGATCTACCAAAGCTCTTTCTTCATCCTTATGTCATTCAAGTATAGGTACTGCACACACTGTGAAGTGAAAGTAGGTATCTAAAGAAAAGAGAAACCTAATCTCCTTTGGCTCTTGACCCGAGCTCAGATTTCACCAGCATCTCTTGCCTTTTATTATTTATGAGTTCATTTGCATTTAATGACAGGCTTTTATATTTATAGTCTCTTTTTATTTTATGACCATTTGCTTGCATGAATTAATAGCCTGTTAATGTCTTCTATTTTCAAAAGTTATGGGCACCATTAAATAAGTTAATAAGCTGTGTTTGACGCTCTTGGGTGTGTGTCATTCAGCAGGTCTATGCGTACCTTGGGTGTGTTAAGTTCCAGACGTATGCATGCTGAAGGGCACTTCTTGCTGACAAGGTATTATTTTTCACCGTTCAGTGCCAGGTGAGATCTTTCTGTCTTGGGTGAAACCTGCCCTCATTTTGCTGTCCACTGTCATAGCAGGCACCTGGGATTTGGTATAGCATTGCCACGATTAAACCACCCTTCTCCCAACAGTAATGGCCTTGAACTTTTGTGCAATCTGTGCATGTGCGTCTTCATTCTCTTTCATGGAAGGTGTAGCTCCCATTGCATAGAATGTGGCCGCAAACATTTTACATGATTAAAAATACGGGCATGTCTGTGGAAGTGTAGGAAGAGATTTAAAAAAGGAAAAAGAGTGGCTAAATGTAAGTTAACAAATGGTGTAAGGAGGAAAAAAGTGTGCATCTCTTTGAATGCAAACCTGAAGCACACAACTTGTGGGTTATGGGAACAACTATATTAAGCACAAAGCTCCATATATAGCTATCAACATAACAGAAGACCAGGATTTGCAAAGTTGTATCATGACCACTGTTTGATGGGAGTACTGTTGATTAATGCTCTGGAAACAAAGTACTGTAGTTCAAAAGAAAAACCCACTGCCACCAGTTTTGGAGTTATTAATTTGTTATCTACTATCTACAAGCTCATTTTTAATGCACAAGCAACTAATCTTTACTTGAAAGTAATGGTTGCTCCAGGCCTTCTCAGTAGTGGCGCCCTCCCTGTGGAACACCCTCCCTTCAGATGTCACGGAAATAAACAACTATCTGACTTTTAGAAGACACCTGAAGGCAGCCCTGTTTAAGGATTGATGTTTTTATTATGTTTTTAGATATGTTGTAAGCCTCCCAGAGTGGCTGGGGAAACCCAGCCAGATGGGCAGGGTGTCAATAATAAAATTGTTGTTGTTGTTCTAGACTGTTGCTATTTTCGGGTGGGATTTATTCATATATGGGTAAAACTCAGATTATGCAATAAAAATTTGGAGCCCTGGCAATACGATTTAGATTGAACTTCAGCAGTATGAGCTCATTTCAAGATAAATATTATAAATGCCTAGTAATGGTGAATCCATGCCCAGATAATGTTGAAAGAGTACCTATAGTCACAGACTACAAAATAAATAGGATTTGGGGTGATCCACTTGGAACAAAAATCACCCTCTACACAGGATCACCTGAAGTGAATCTAGCGCACTGACTGTCCAGAAAACTCATTCCTTGATATTTCCACCACACACCTGTCTGTTTAGGGTGTGAATGGTGGACTTTTGGTAATGTGACAAGCTTTTCCTTAGAAGCAAGTTATACTGAAACTAGTGATATTTGCTTTGACGTACATAGATATGTTCCAGAGAAGCCTGTTGCATGAGCAATAGCTTACCATGTGCTAACTTGCTCCTGCTGCTTTCCCTCTAATGTTCACCTCAGCTGCTCTCACCACTAAACCATTGACCTGCTTTTTAAAGTAAAAGTAATTTGGTATGTCAGCACTGGGAATTACTGTTAAGGAAATTAAGAACAAACCTTGGGTGTTCCGGTGGATGAGATGTATACTGTCAAGGGCCTTGTGGCCAAAATATTTACACTTGTGCTCACGCCTTGTCCTACAGGAGCTTCAGATGTCAGCACAAATCTCTCTCTCTCTCTCTCTCTCTCTCTCTCTCTCTCTCTCTGCGCCACGTTTTGTAGTAGAAAAATGCCTAAGATTTTCATTTAAAGAAATGGAAGTGAGAACACCCAAGATGTCTGAGTATTGCCCAACTGTGGATTTTGCAATTATTCTCCTTATGGGCCTAAAAACAACCTTTGCTTTTTCTGTGAGGGAAGTTAGTCTGCTAGTGCGTAAGGCCTTTTCGTAGGCTTCATAGTGCTCTGAACTTGTAGTTGTATATATCAGCACCATAATTGATTCTCTCTCTCTTTTTTGAATTATTGAATGTAGGGAAAATTCTATTTAATTAGCAGCAACAAACTGGACACTGGTAAGGAAATCCTGTGTGGAAAATACCACACTGACTGGAAATGTGATACACCCATTGAGAGAAACTTGCAGAAATCTGGTGGGGAAATCCTCTCTGGGGGAAAATATCGGGGCATTTCAGCCCCTTCCAATCCAGGATGGAGCCTGAAGGCTCAAAACCCTGTTCCGTAACATTCTCGATAAAATCTAATTCTAATCCACATGCCATTTTGGGGTTTCTAGACACAAAATTACCTGTTGCTTGAGCTCTAGTCTAGAATAATGCTGTACACTGATAAGACTTCATGATACAAGCAACACAGTGCATTCAGTATGATTTCAGGACAGCTTGGGAGTCATATTTATTCTGTCCTAGATTTCCCCCCTCATCTATTTTGCTATACGAGAGTCTTCTGCCATCTGATGCATGCCTCCTCCTTATAACATCAGAACAAAACAAAACAAAACAAAACAAAACAAAACAAAACAAAACAAAACAAAACATCAGTTGACAACAATTTCCTACGTCACGAGACAAAGGTTCATCATACCACAAGGCAGTTGCCATGGCAAAAGCTTTGTGCTATTGCGAACCCCCTGATGGTGATAATAGGTAATTATGTCAGCAACATACCTACCTAGAGCCCTTTATCAACAAGTATGTGCAGCTCGAGCTCCTTCAGGGCATCTTTCTAGCTTGCTTTAAAATGAAGAGAAAGAGCCTGCCTTACAACAGGACTACGCATGTGAAATGAAAACTGCTGAATCAATCTCGACAAATAAAGGAGAGGGAAATGCAAAGCTATGGAAAGTAGCTTCAAACATATCTCCTTAATAATACCTGCTTATTCATCTTTGCAGATGTGTGGGGGAGTTGAATCAATCAGAATTTTATAAAGTCCTCTGAACTACAATATTTTTAAATCATCTTTTAAAAAAAACTTCCTACATGTTATGTACTGAGTTGAATAGGATCCAAAACGCAGCAGTCTGGTTTGTCCTAGAACAATAGGATTCAGAATGCAGCAGTCTGATTGGTCCTAGAACAATAGGATTCAGAATGCAGCAGTATGCCCCAATCCGGCTCCAGGTGGAAGTGAATCCGCAACCTGATTGGCCCACAGGAGTATTCCGGAATTAGCCAATCACGTGGGGCCCATTGTGTAAATAGTGTATATAAAGCAGACGTTTTGGGGGAACTTTCATCCCTTGCTACTATGAGCTGAATAAAGAGCATGAAATCCACACTTGACTCTATTGAGTATATTTCACTACAATAGAAGACTATAGAGATGCAAATACTCATTCATAGTTGTTAACCACCCAAGATCAGCTGCTGCGTTTTGCTTCAAGGTGTGCTGTGCAGCTACATGAGTAAATCACCAAATTAAGATGGGCAGGGAACCTTTGTTTTCCCACCCACAAAGCCTCCACTGGTTTAAAACATGATGAGTAAATAAGACAGGTAATTAAGTACATCTGTTCAAAACAACTCCAATCCAGTTAGAGGAAGGGGAGTTCTCACTGTGAAAATGTTTTTGAAAAACAAACATCTACATCCATGTCCCCATGGTGCTGCATAAAATGTCACATGTCATACTTCATAAAGCTGTTTACCTTTCTCCTCCTCCTTCTCCTCATCATCATCATACCAAGTCAAACCTGTGCATATTTACTCAGAAGATACAAGACTCTTCCAGATGACCTATTTATTGAGTAGTCGTCCTGTTTCGTATGCTCAAAGTCTGGAGAGAGGTGAGGCAACTATTGAGCATCCATTCTGAGGTGTTTGCAAGGAGGTGATACTTGATATCCCAGGCTTTCTATAGCATTTTCTTGAGACTTTCCTTATCACGAAACGTCTGATTTTGGGGGGGAAAGGAGGTACCTTGTGCACAAAATCAACTTTAATTGTGTGACCTTAATTTGCCAGTATGTGGCTGTGTGCACACTACACAGCTTCAAAGCACATTCCCCCCTCAAAGAATTCTGGTCACTGTAGTTTGTTAGCAGTTTATGGGAATTGGAGGAGTAAAGTATGGTGCCCAGAATACTCTGGAGGCGAGAATGTGCTTTGAAATGTACTTTAAAGAGTGTGCATACAATCTGAAAACAGCAGCTCTCTGGAAGCGCCCATAGATACCTATATATTTTTCCCCATGGGCAAAAAAAAAAAAAAAAAAAGCTGGGCAAAAAAACACAGCAAAAGGGGAAAGGTGAAGCAGCTGGGTTCTCTGCCCCCGCCTTCTCCACCATAAATGAAAATTTCTGCTTCAGATTCAGTCACTTCTCTGTTATTTGATCTCTTGCAGACTTCCAGTCACCCTCTGGCAGCTTTGACTTTCAGACACCAAAAATTGCATTTGTTTCAAAGGGAATGGAAAAAACCCAACAACCAGGATTCAAAACTTTATGGAAAGCACATGAGGTTAGTGGAATAAATATTTGTTTCTGGGTGGAACTGAGTGAACTGGGTGAAACAGAAAGGGCAACCCCATACATGTTTAGTCAGAAACAACTCCCACTATGTTTGATGGACATGCTTCCCATAGGGAGTGTATTTAAAATGGCAGCTGCCTGACGTTCCTCACTGCAATATGCACAGAGCCAGGTATTTCCCTTTCAAAAAGAAAGAAGTAACTAAATATCAAACAATGGCAATTCGTTTGAAGCTCTTCTCATACTTTGGCCCAGCAACAACAGTCACTCCTCCAGGGGTGAAGTCAAACCACTGCATTAGCAGTGCTCTCTTCCACCATGTGAATCTGACCAGAGAAGACATCTGGGCTAATCACTCCAAGCCCAGACTGTGTATTTAGAAACATGACTAACCTTTACTGCCTGTGTTTTCTTGCTGATGTATGAAAAAGCACATGAATCTGACCTTTGAAAGGTTTGTAAGTAAACCATTTTTTTACTTACCAAACTATGTACCGGTAGTTTTTTCTATGCTAAAGTTGCGTTGAAAGAGACTTTAAAGAAGGTGGCTCAGTTGGTTAGTGTGGTGCTAGTGTGGTCATGGGTTTGATCCCCATATGGGCCAGCTGCATATTCCTGCATTACAGGGGGTTGGACTAGATGACCCTCAAGGTCCCTTCCCACTCCACAATTCTATGATTCTACAACAACAACAACAACATTTATTAGGTTTGTGAGGTCCATGCCTTTACACAAAACACCATACAACACCGTTAAAAAGTAAACAATAAAATTATTAAAATAGGTTTAAGATTTTAAAAGCCTGTGCCGCGCTGTCGCAGCAAAGGGGACAAATCCAGACCAAACAAAAAACAAAGAGGCAAAAAATGAAACCCAACGCCCCCCCATACAGGAAAAAGGATTCAACAGGTTAGGAGAGCGATGGGAGGGCCTTCACTACCTCATTCAGGAACCCCACCCTGGTTTTCATAGCCCTCGCCACGAAAACCGCTACCACGTGGGTAATCCGTGGGTCAGCGTCCACCAGCAGAAACTTTACTTGGTCCTCAGAGTTGACTATTGACTTGGGAATAGTTTGTAAGATCGCATCCCTGAAGGCCGAGTAAATGGGACAGTACAACAAGTAATGCGTGAGGTCCTCTTTGATTCTATGATTCTAAAAACCGGATATTTTAAAGGTATTTGTAGTTTAGTTGTTTAGTCGTGTCCGACTCTTCATGACCCCATGGACCAGAGCACGCCAGGCACTCCTGTCTTCCACTGCCTCCCGCAGTTTCGTCAAACTCGTGTTAGTAGCAGACTATATTTCCACACTTTACTTTGCTGCATGTTTTTGTGATTTTAAACCTCTGCTTGAGCTCTCTTATTGAAGAGTGCATGCTGCACGTCTGGATCCAGGGATCTAGGGAATTCTTCTTCAAAGCAATCATAATTAATTGACAATAGCTGAGTGAGAATCGAAGCAGAGGTATTCTTCATAATCCTAGTCCCTACACTACACCAACTCTGTACCTAACTGTTCCTGTGTGGTGCAGAGGGTAAAGCAAGAGCCAAGTTCACTCCCCCCCCCAAGCCATGACTGGGTACCCCTGGGCCAGTTGGTACAATTTCTCAGCCTAACCTACCACACAGAGTTGTGAGGATAAAGCGAGGCAGCGGCAGGGGGGTGGGGTGAGAGGATCAATGTATGCTGCTGTGAGATTCTCGGAGGATGGATGGGATCAGATAAAGATGGACTAAAAGAATAAATTGGTGAGAAAGTTCTTTCCAAAAGTGTTACGTGACACACCGAATTCCTGTGCGGACTGCCCCACATTAGGATGTTCGACACAACTTTTGCCAAAGGAACTGGGCCAGTAATATGTGTCTCACCTGCGTTGCCTCTCGTCTCGCCTAACAAAGAAGCAGCCTGTCCTCTGAAACTCCTCTGTAATGAAGGGGAGGATCAGGTAGCACTGGAAATGCACACAAAGGGCAACTGATAACCAGGACTCTGTGCAACCTGCACCACTCTCCTGCTCAGCCCCACCCCCATTTTAATTTTACTTCTGGGAAATCCAGTCACTACAAATGGTAAAACAGGAATTAAACACACTGGGCGCATTTGTGCATTTTGTGTTACTTAGACTACTTCCAAGAGCCATAAATTTACAGGAAAGATAACTTCATCAAATTTGGATCTCCGTGCCAATTTTCTCATTAGCTGAACTTGCTTCTTGCCTTAAAGAGGATGTTTTGGTTCCAATCACAGAGTTCAAAAGGCTTGATTCAGGCTGCAAGTGGGCATCCTCTGTTGTCAGGATTGTAAAGCAGAATGGGTAGCAGTTCACACTCACCCCACCCTCCTGGGACTCATTTTCCTATCTTTTCCACCCATGCCAGTGGCAATTATTTCTGATCACCCAGCCTCACGGGGAGAAAAATGGCTGTTTCATAGGGGGGAGAGCTCCATAGTGGCTAGTGTCTTTGGGACTGCTAGGGTGGAAAGGCAGGTAGACCAACAGTTGGCATGGGCCAGAGTGAATGACAAGTAGAGCCGATTCATTCAAGTTTTGTCTCAATCCTACTGCTTGCTGAGTTCTACTAGGATAACACAAACTGAGCTCTACTAGGAGAACACGAACCCTAAGGACATTTGCCAGCTAATCACAGTTCCTCTTGCTTCATAGGAATCACAGATGGATTAAATTTTGGCCTGCCACGGCACGTAAACCTAGATATAATATTTAACGTAGGAAACGCTTGTAGATCCTCAAACTTATAATAGGATGCTTCAAATGCACCATCTAGTCATCACTTACACCCGTGCCCCCCAGACTGCCTGGTGAAAATAAGAGGCCCACTGTACTGTGGGTGCGAAAGCCCACATCTGATGTGTTCTACAATTAGAAACTGGATTTGTTTGGCTTGACTATCAAAACTATGAAGCTCTGCGCCTCAGGTCTTAATTTTTGATCCACCGCAGTACCATGAAACACTGAATCTGATTTTCACAGTGAAATCGTCTCTGTCTATGTTTTCGTATGGTAGCAGCATCATGAAATGTTGGATCCATGCTTTATCTTTCTTTTTTTTGCCTTGAATTTCATGGGTATGCATGTGAGTCGTGGGGTAGACAGTAGATCTGTATTGTCTGATCACATTGCCTCTGGAAAGTCAGTGGAGATACTGCAAGGCCCAATACCAGATTTCTGTCTAGTGCTTCAGATGTGCTTTTAAAGGGGGGGGGAAGGTGCTGGTACTCACCATAAAGTTGTTACTGTAAGTGCCACACTTTTATCATGGGGGGGGGGGCGTGCTGCATATCGTTGAGTACCTCCAGAAAAAGTGCTACTTTTATATAATCATTGAATTGTAGAACTGTAGAATTGGAAAGGACCCTGAGAATCATCTAGTCCAGCCCCCTGCAATGCAGGAATATGGAGCTGTCCCATACAGGGATCAAACCTGCAACCTTGGCGCTTAGACAAATAATATGTTAGCAGTCTTGTGAGCTTTCAAGTTACACAGAAGCCTTTAAAAATTTCCTGTCTGAAGAAATTATTGTTTGTAACTGCGGAATGTGACACCAATGTTTGCACAGGATGCTTTCTCTGGGACAATTTTTAAAAATTTATTCTTAAAAAAAGAATTCTATGTAACTTGCATTCTTAGAAATCAACCAGCATCTTAGGTGAGGACGATAAAACACAGTATATCGTCCACAATGATCTGGAGAATTTCTTATTCAAGGCCAAGGCTATACATACAGTAAGTAACTCTAAAAAAGACAAGAGCACAGATTCTTCAAAGTCCATCAACTCCTCCTCCTGCCAATTTTAGCTTGAAGTGGTTGGCTTTGCTTTAGGCCCAAACCAATGACCCTGTTTCCTGCATTTGGAGCATGACTAACCTTGTAGCTGAGGAAGCTGAGAGGAGGCTGTTGCACAAACACATTCAAAACTCTGTTGAAATACTATATTCTTCTTGGATTGTAGAAATGTAAAAGTCATAGGAAGGGCAACAGCAGGGGTCGACTGGTGTAATCTTTCGTAATATGGAATCCTGTGCGAGGCCAAAATTTTGCACCCCCAAATGGATCTTCACAGTTATGGATCCTCTCAATTTTGCACCCATCAGCTTGGTGCCCTGTGCAGGGTTCTGCCAACCTAGCAGTTCAAAAGCATACCAGCATGAGCAGATAAGTAGGTACCATTGCGACGGGAAGGTAAACGATGTTTCCATGCGCTCTGGCACTCGTCACGGTCCTCCTTGCGCCAGTAGCAGTTTAGTCATGCTGGCCACATGACCCAGAAAGCTGCCTCTGGACAAATGCTGGCTCCCTTGGCCTGAAAGTGAAATGAGCGCCACACCCCATAGTCGCCTTTGACTGGACTTTGACTGTTAGTCCAGGGGTCCTTTACCTTTTTACCTGTGTGGGGGAACCACCCACACCGCCCTAAATATGGCGCTGGCAGCAGCTTGAAGTATTACTAAGGAGGAGAGAGGCAGGTGGTAGAATGGAGTGGGGTGGCCCCAGAAGGCACCCAGCCAATTCTTTTGTTATTCACCCCACAAACAGGATCATATATTTTCCCCCCAAAAAACTATATAGGCTTTAAATTTGGGGAAGGAGGCGGGCTTCTGTGCTGTTCTAGGTTGTGTATTGTGTTAGTCAGAAAATGCAACACATACAGCCCAGCCAATTACATATGGCAGCAGGGACCATTGTACCAGTCAAATTTCTGCCTGTTCTGCCTTTATCCAGCCAAGTCCCCTTTTCTACCCAAGCACATTTTTGTCCGTTTTCTTTTTCCTTTGTAACTGCTCTCCCCCCCCCCCTGTCTCTCTTACAAATAGAATCCCAAGTAAGAAGTGATGTGTTGCTTCAATCATGTTGCCAGCTGGACACTACTTACCCAGGATGAACTTAAGGGCCCAAGAAATGACTACTGTATTTCAAAGCACTAAGTGCCTTTCCTTATTTTATCGACAGCACTGTATTTAAAAGATTTCGACTGCCCTCCTTTACACAGCTCCCAGGGGGCGGCTTGCAGTAACAAAAGTAGGCTATAAATGAAACATAAAGTGCGTGTATGTGGAAAAATATTATTAGCATTTCTTTAATACATTAATTTAATTGTCTACACTGATCCTTATATATTGATCTTCCCACTACTCTTGCACCGCATATGGAGGATTAGAATGTGAACGTGGAAGTGAAGCTTCCCTCTCCCACCCTCCCCCTTGAAGATGGACGGGGATGACGGCCGCATGTATCCTGGCATGCCACGCTCGCCTTCGCCACCTCTTGCCTGACGTCATAATAGCGGTTGGCGAATGCCTTTGGCCCGGTCGCAGCCGAACGCGGCTGGTTTGAGCTGGTGCGTCGTCATGGCGACACCGCCGGGCCTATAAATACAGGCTCTGCGGGGCTGGCGGGGCTTTGTCAGTGAGGCGGCCACAGAAGCAGCAGCAGCAGCAGCTATCCTGCGCGGCGGGCGAGCGGGCTCCGGCTCCTTCTCTCCTCGACAGCGGCCGGTTCTTTCCCCAAGTCCCGCAGGGTGCGACTGGGTACACACGACCCGCCCGTCGTCGTCCCCCCAACACCGGCTGCCGCGCAGGGTAGGAGAGGCTGCTGCTGCTGAAGAACAAGAAGCCGCCACCGCCGCAGTCTGAGGTAAGGCCGGCCTAAGCAGGCAAGCCGGCCACGTGGATGGTGGGGTGGGCGGAAGAGCAGCCGCCGAGCAGGCCGGGCCGCCTTGTGGATGGCGGGGGTGCGCGGAGGAAGGTGGGGTCCGCGTGGGGCTTATTATTATTAGTATTCGTTATGGGGCTTAATACTTGCTCGCCCGCACATTTAAGAACGATTGTTTATGGTCCCCCAATTCCGCGCCCCCCATACATAATGGCCGTCTCCTAATTAACTTTATTAGCAGATTCGTCCTGTTGAGATTCTAAGCTGGCCTTAAAAGTATTTCTCTCACATCCCAAACATATTTTTTTTAACTTGCCCCCCCCCGTGAGATTAGTCATGTATTGGAAGTTCCACTTTAAACGGCCTCCCTTTTTGCGTGTCTCTTCCTCTCCCCCCCCCCCCAATCTCCCTAGTATCCTTGATTGTCGTTGCGGTAAAGAGGATGACTTACTATTTATTCCTGGTAGGGTAACTACCATTCCGAGGTTGGCCTTGTGGGGAGACGGTGTGTATACGGAACTGCGGGCTTTTATTCCTTATTTGTGCCGGGTAAGGAGGGAGAGAGGAAATACTGCAGTGCTTTTTCCTCTTCGGTCTCACTGCAGTAGATAGTTAAACACTGGTACGAGGGGGTAGTGGGGATAATGAGGGGTGGGGTGGGGTGGGAGAAACCTTCGGAAATGGAAATAATAATGGGGTAGGGTAGGTAGGTGCTAGCTTGAGCAGCTACCGTTCAGGTGGGGTCTGGGATGGAAGTTGAGAAGCTGGTTTGTTGCAGGTTTCTGTCCTGAAAGCTAGCATTAATAATGGCATGGTCTCAAGAAGTCAGTTTGAACTGGGTTACAGAGTCCCAGACTTGGGCCAACCCATTCTCATTCTCTCCCTCTCCCTCCCCACCCCACCCCCCTGCAGTATAAAGGGCGACTGCAGATGCGGCTCTATTCTTCTTGATCTCTCTACTCCACCCCCTTCACATGTTGGAGCTGGTGTGCTTCACCCTGGCACAGTTATCTTATCAGTTAGGGAAGGAGGAGAGAGGTAGCGTTTAGTCATTCTTGGCGGCCACACATACAAAAGACAAAGCCTGACCTTCCTCAACAGAATTTGCTAGGAGGTCTGGCAAAGTGGTGACAGTTAGACATATGTTTAAGGCAAGAGGGAGGAGGAGCTGCTTGGGTTAGATGAATTGTCTGCTGGGTGTACAGCTGAAGTTGAGTGCTGGAAAGGAGATGGCTTGTTATGTCTAGTGCTTAAGAGTAAGCAACATTTTTCAAATGTGAGCCAATATGGGCTGGCCTCCCTCCTCTGTTCCAAAGAAGGGACTCATTGCCATCTTGATAGTGGTAAATGGTGATTGCTACAATCCTAGGAACAGTTAGTGATTAAACTAAAATGTGTATGGTTACTTAAAGCTGTTGAACAAGTATAAATGATACTATTGTGTATGGGTTACTTTGAAGAATTATCCATAAAATGATGTATGGATTTATTTGGAAAGTTTTATGCACAGGGTTTGCTTCTGTGGAATTTGAAGTGGCATGTGAACGTGCACTCCTGAATTTCTGTTGATTTATATTTCTTAAGCAGGATCTATAGCAAAAAGATACGTTCAGTTTACTATGGGTTTGCCCACCATAGGAATTTGAGAGTTCAAATTCTATTGTTATAACAATTGGAAGGCCATTGGTACAGTATTAGTGAAATAGCTTCCAGTTATGCCCAAGGTTCAACGTTATTAGTGGAGCATATAAGCATAAGGCTATAAAAGATACTGTATAATTGATGAATAGGCATAAAAAGATTGAGCCAGTAGGGACATGCTAAAAAAAATTGCTTACCTTGCTTCTTCGGTGAAATTACTGCTTTTCAATATACTTAGTTCGTTGCTAAGATACACTTTCAAAATATGGGTCAAACATTGGAAAAGCATGGTGTGTGTATTTTAGAATCTTGTGTTCTAAAATCATTTGTGCAGGCTGTAACGTACCACATTAGTGACATCTCAGACATTTTCTCATTTATTCTTTCCCTCCCAATCTTTTAATGGTGATTTCAGAGATGGAAAGTAGACTGAACTGAATGCAAATTAGGAATTCAAACACAATTAGTCATTTTAATGGCATCCATCTTGTTGTTCCTTGATAATAAATTGAAATTTGAGTTAAATTTCAGGCCTGTACACTTTGCTCTGTTTAAATTATTTTTATGCTGTTTTTCAGAATCATAGATCCTCCCTAAGCAACTTATAATGAAAGAATAAAAGATTATTAATTACATAATTAAAATCAATGCATATTAAATGTTTATTAAATATAAAAATTGGTATCACCTTGTGAATTTTATATTTGTTAAGTCTCTAAAACTTTTACATCATTGTTCTCTATTTCCTGTGGCTGTTTACAAAAGGCATGGTGGAATGTGCCAGTGAATTCAAGCACAAATTGTTTCTTGTCTGTCTTTGAAGCAAGTTGGACTGCAGAACTGCAGAGATTGTGCTAGCACAACAGCAGATTGTTTCTATGTTGCATTAGCTGCCTTGTCCCCAATTATGCCATTCATTCCCCTAGGATCTCTACATCTGCCAATTGTTTTACTGTTAAGTGCCTGGAGGTGGCAGGAATGTTTTGACATTATGCCCTCCAGGCATTCATGCAGGAGTCTGGCATAAAGCCAAACCAGAGTGGGTCAAGCTGTTTAAAGCCATAATTCAGCTTTTTATCACTAAGTTGTGTGAAAATGTGTGCTGTTATTCACTTGGAGTGACAGCAGAATTACAGTATAGGCAGCATGTTCCCACTGTCATTGATGAAACTTTACTCCAAGGATTTCAGCCTTAAATCTGTAGTGATATTAGCGCAAAGAAACAGGCTGTTTTCTCTAATGGTATACAGATTTTGTGCACACAGCTGCTAGTTCTTGACCCTCAATCTGTAGCTACCAGCTACTGCAGAGTGCCTTCTCTCCATTTTTCTGCCAACCAGTCCCCCCCCCTTGTCTGGGCTCCTGCCAGGAGTATATTTAAACTCATTCTTGAGTGACTAGCATGGACTGTGTACAGTGGTACCTCGGGTTAAGAACTTAATTCATTCTGGAGGTCCTTTCTTAACCTGAAACTGTTCTTAACCTGAGGTACCACTTTAGCTAATGGGGCCTCCTGCTGCTACTGCTGCGCTGCCGTCGTGCGATTTCTGTTCTCATCCTGAAGCAAAGTTCTTAACCTGAGGTACTATTTCTGGGTTAGCGGAGTCTGTAACCTAAAGCATCTGTAACCCGAGGTACCACTGTATTTGGCAGTTGTATTTGCAATTCCTCACAAACACTTACGTTTTTCCATACTCTAGGCTCCCCCTTTTAGTTGAGTCAAAGCAATACTACATGAAATTCTCAAGTGTGACCACTCATTTGGCTTTTTGTAGTAGCTTAATTAAACTCCATGGAGAACTTGAGTTTTTGGAAAGCTGTGGAAGAATAAGGACACTTAAATTGTAGCAACTACATGCACCTGTAGACAGACTTCTTTTTTGAGTACAGTGGTACCCCGCTAGACGAATGCCTCGCAAGACGAAAAACTCGCTAGACGAAGGCATTCGTCTAGCGGAAGGCTGCCCCGCAAGACGAAAAAGTCTATGGGGCTGCCTCGCAAGACGAAAAATTTTCGTCTTTTTTTTTTCCGTTTTGCGGAGCGCGGCTGTCATTGCCGCTCCGCAAGACGAAAAACCCGCTAGACGAAAATTTTCGCAGAACGAATTATTTTCGTCTAGCGGGGCACCACTGTAAAACAGAAACAAACACAGGAAGCTCTGTCTTCCTATTGTTTGCCTCTTCTAATCTCAATGTTTAGTTCATTGCAAGAAAGTTTGTTTGTCTTTTGGTACTGGTTTACTTGGGAAGCTCCTAGGTCCAATTGCTTTAAAAGACACATTTTGGCATAAATATTGATGCCTAAAAGCCTTTTATAATCCAGAACAGTTCATGTTCTGAAATTTGCTTAGGAGCATAAAGGTTACTTCCCTGTATCTTGCTTTCCTGGAGAGATTTCCTTGGAGCACAACTAAAAGCACCGTATTTTTCCATCTGTAAGACACCCCCATCTATAAGACACCCCCATCTATTTTGGGGGACTCAGATTTAAGAAAATGGGGGGAGATGTCCCAGAGTATAAGATGCCCCCTAATTTTTGACATTTTTTAAAGGAAAAATCTAGTCTTATACACGGAAAAATATGGTAGTTGCCTTCAAAATTGCACCTTGAACTGTGAGAGATTGCTTTTTAAGTTGCTGTATTTTCCATTCCCCTTGTCTCACTATGACGGGTGGGAAAACTAATAAACTCCTATGTCTTTACAGTTTTCACTGAAAATCACTTTGGTGGTATAACAACATCAAGCAAGATGAATGACTTCAGTGGTGAGGAATTCAATTTTTCTTTCCTTGACGAAGGCTTTACTGCAAAGGATATCCTAGACCAAAAAATAAATGAAGTTTCTTCCTCGGTGAGTATGGTAGATAGGTTGAATATTTTTTAAAAATGTTTTTTACTAAACTTAGTATTGTTGCTATTGTAATATACACTAGTAGGCAACTGCATATTGACAGATGAATGTTTTCTTTGTTCCCAGGATGATAAAGATGCATTCTATGTTGCTGACCTTGGGGATGTTCTCAAAAAACATTTGCGGTGGTACAAGGCCCTCCCTAGGGTATCTCCTTTCTATGCCGTCAAATGTAATGATAGCATAGCTCTAGTGAAAACTCTGGCTGCTCTTGGGGCAGGATTTGATTGTGCCAGTAAAGTAAGTGACTGCTTTTAAATGTTTTGATTAAATACCGTGTATTAGAAATTAAAACATGTCTGCCTTTGATTTAAATTGTCTTATTTCTAGAGAAACCATTTCTAGTAACTAATGTGCAAACTAAAAAAAGAGGATTTTTTCCCCCAGACTGAAATACAGCTGGTCCAGAGTGCTGGTGTGCCTCCAGAGCGTATAATATATGCAAATCCATGCAAGCAAGTCTCTCAAATTAAGCATGCTGCAAACAATGGTGTGCAGATGATGACATTTGATAGTGAAGTTGAGCTGATGAAAGTTGCAAGAGCCCATCCAAAAGCAAAGTAAGAAACATTTACAATTTATTTTAGTACAATCTACCTGTATGTTCTCTCTAGGTAAATGTCAGTTCCCAGATAAAAGATGTTGAACATTTAGGCAGATCTGTGCAAAAAAACAGGTGGCATTGCTGTTTTTGACAGAATAAAGGTAGCTCCCCACCACCACCACTAAGCTACTTCTCCTCAAAGCAACTACAAATGTGTGTTCTGAAATACATGTGCATGTGCTTATATGTTCTAAAATATTTTCTAGGCTGGTCTTGCGCATTGCAACAGATGATTCAAAGGCAGTTTGTCGCCTAAGTGTTAAGTTTGGAGCTACACTAAAAACCAGCAGGTTGCTGCTTGAACGAGCAAAAGAACTTGATATCGACATAATTGGAGTGAGGTGAGTAGCAGGGTTGTGTGGAAGAAATTGCACACTTGCTACTTAAAAATTCTGCTTTTGTTAAGAAGGATGGGCAAAACTCCCACTAACTCAACCCATCTTTTCTAGTTTCCATGTTGGAAGTGGCTGTACAGATCCTGAGACGTTTGTGCAAGCTATTTCTGATGCCCGTTGTGTCTTTGATATGGGAGTAAGTACATTTTAAGAGTATTTCCTATAGCACTAACTAGTCGTATTACTGCGAGATTGCCAGAATGTGTCTGAAATACAAAATATTTAAAGTTGGGAAACCTGCATTTTTGTGCTGTTGGTCTAAGATGCTAATTCAGATTAGTTAAAATTCTTGTTTGCTTCATTAGTTCACAGATGTGAAACTGATCAATACTACTAATAAAAGCATGATTTGAATCACATTTCAATATTTCTGCCTTTTAGGTTGAGCTTGGTTTCAACATGTACCTGCTTGATATTGGTGGTGGTTTCCCTGGCTCCGAAGATGTGAAACTTAAGTTTGAAGAGGTACATAACCTTAAGTGCTTTGTTTGTGAAGAGCATTCTTCAAACTTTGCTCCCCAGATCTTATTAAACAACTCCCAGCATCTGCTTCCAATTGACATGGAGGGGATTCACTATTATAGGCAAAAGATGTTTGTATAAGTTTCTTTAAGTACGAACAAGCACGTGTCTATGGCGGCTGCAGGTTTCCTTCTCCCACTGAAACGAGACTTGAAAGAGGCCTTCTATTGTGGCCAGGTTGAGGCATGTGTGATGCCCATGACAGCTTCTCCAGTTTGCAAATATGCCTGTGAGAAAAAAGGGTTTTCAGCCTAAATTTAAGAGTATTGCTTAGAGTGAAGCCACCAGTTCAATTATTTCTAATATATATATTTACTTCATTACTTATACTGCTTAATCGGCGTAGCTTATAGGCAGTATACAAGTTTAAAACAACTTGTACTAAGTAATAGCTTTACCTACACGAATAACTTTTAACTTGCCTCTGTGGAAGAGAAATCTGCATCGTGATTTTCAAGTTGAAATACTTTGCTATACAGCAACATCAATTTCAGGGCTATACTGTGATACATTTTACAGCATAGTAGAAATTTACTTGCTATGTTGCATAGCCTCCATACTGCTAAAGTGGCAATACGGCCAGCTTGAAAAAAATGCTTACAGGAACTCTTCCATATATGGCTGTTTCAGTTCTGCTTTTCGCTGCAAAACATTGAACCTTCAGTCTTAAATTAGACAGCTACTATAAGTGAATACACACTCTAGAATGAGTTAACAGTAGCTGAAGTGGGCAGGGTGAATGGAGGGATGGGATAACAATGGAATGGAGGGATGGGATAACAGAGTGGACATCTCTGTCCCATTCTCACCCCCCAACAGTGCAAAGGGAGTTTAGTTTGCAGCCAAAGTCAGCCCTTCACAATCTAGTTCATTTGAGCAATCCAGAATGTACATACCAGTAGCTGAAAATTCAAAAAAACTTTCTGTTGGCTTTAAATCGGGTTGAGATTGCTTGGGAAATCATGAACTGATTTTCAAGTCATAACTTTGTTTAGAGCACTGTTGTGAATGGTTTATCAAATTCAAAGCAACCTCTTTTCCCTAGTGTGGAAGTTCTATATTTCTGTTCTAAATCATATCCAAGTTTTTAGTAGATAATTCAGCAAAGAGCCAATAGTTGCTGGATTTCAATCCATCAATCTCTTGCATTGAGAATGTAGTGCAAGCTAATTGTTTATTGGATATCCATGTTGCTTAACAACTCTATTAAACCCATTTCTCTCTCTCTCTTTAAAAAGATAACTAACGTAATCAATCCTGCCTTGGACAAGTATTTTCCTTCTGATTCTGGAGTGAGAATTATTGCAGAGCCTGGCAGATACTATGTTGCATCAGCTTTTACGCTTGCTGTTAATATCATTGCAAAGAAAGTAGTAATAAAAGAACACACCGGATCAGATGGTATGTAATACTTAAATCACATCCTGGACCTTACATGTTAACAGGCCAAATATTGGTACTCATAATTGATTTTTTTAAAATTGATTTTTACAATTTTATCATCACAATCATTATTTTAAAAAAATACATTATAAATCATCTGCTCCCCCCCCCCCCCCGTGACTTCCCTCAACTTCCTTTTCTGTTTTTTTGGCATATTATCTCATCCTGCTTATTGGTTAATTCTTATTATTCTTCACTCATCATTTTAACATCTTGTTTCTATTTATATGTTTATTTTGTAAATTGTAAGTGTTAAATCAAACCCTGCAAGTGAGTCCATTTCTTTACATATAACATAAATGGTTCCCAGTCCTTCTTAAAATCTCTATTGTATTTATCTTGAAGTCTTTCCGTTAGTTTTGCAAATACTCATAATTGATGGTGGGAACAGAGGAGAGTTCCTTAGATGGGGCTGGGCCACCCATTGTTGGAGTGAAAGTTAGTGTTTTGTTTTCTTCATAAGAATTTCAACAGCAGAGGCTAGGTGGGCATTTTTTCCTGATGACAATAACCATGCACAGCACTGTCTCAGGTTTCTGTTCCTTGGTAATGGCAAAGCATGACAAAATTGTGAACTGTCTTTTCAATATCTAGCCAATTGCTCTATTCTAATATTCTCCCCCCCCCCTCTCCCCCAATAGATGAAGAAGAACCAAATGACAAAACTCTTATGTACTATGTAAATGATGGGGTTTATGGCTCTTTTAACTGCATCCTGTATGATCATGCACATGTCAAACCAGTTTTGCAAAAGGTACTATGTGTATATTTTATATTCTGTTATATAATGTATTTCTGTATAAAAGTATACTGTTATAATTAAGCCCATTTGTGCTGTAGGTAACTTGTCATTTATCTATGCCAGATACTTAAAACAGGAAAAACAAAAGGGCATGGGTTCTTGCAGAACTGGTATAATGTAGATCTAACTTAGCGACTCTGACTCCCCACATCCCCCAGGACCTTTTGGAAATTGCTATGGGTCTTGGTGGATCTCAGTAGTTGTTCTGCCTGTTGTAAAAGCTGTAATTCCACAGAATTCAAATTGTGATGCAATAAGATACAAGAAATAAAAGCAATAAAATACAATTTAAACATCAGTATGACTATTCAATGTGATGGATGTGCCACCTCCCATCTTCAGCTGAAAATCCACAGATGACACAAACCACAGTTTGAGCAATCCTATTCTAACTGATCTCGGCATTATGTAATAATGGAGCACATTCTAAATACCATATTATTCACTATTGTATTATTGTTGACTGCTGTCGCAGTATGTATGCAATAACCACTTAAATTTTAAATTCTGTCTAGAGACCTAAGCCAGATGAGAGGTACTATTCCTGCAGCATATGGGGACCAACCTGTGATGGCCTAGATCGCATTGTTGAGCGCTGTGGCTTGCCAGAGTTGCAGGTTGGGGACTGGATGTTGTTTGAAAACATGGGTGCCTACACAGTGGCAGCTGCTTCTACTTTCAATGGATTCCAGAGGCCAACAATACACTATGTAATGTCAAGACCAGCATGGTTAGTAGTTCTGCTTTTAATGAAAGTACGCTCTTAAATTTGACTTAAGTAAAGTGTGAGTAAACTCTTGTTTGAAAAAGGTTATGTAGATTATTATGATAGGATGGAATATAAATAGACTGGGGCTAATAATCCACCGTGAGTACACAGAACACATTGAGATTCTTTGGTTGACTTAATAGCCTGCCTCACTAGCCAGTTGCCTGGTTTGCATGCAGTTTTAATCCATAGTTCATTTTAACAGTCATGGCTGGGGTAACCCAGCCAGATGGGTGGGGTATAAATTATTATTATTATTATTATTATTATTATTATTATTATTATTATTATTATTATTATTCCCCCCCCCCACTTTTGACTGCCTTGGGGAGGGAACAAGCCAGTTTGGTTTGTTACGAGTTGTGACTGTGGGTTTGTGGTTTGTGTCTTCTAAATAGCATGAGGGGTAAGCTAAGGACAAACCTTGACTTCTGTTTGTAGAGGAAAATCAAATGCAAGCCAGGGTTCATATCTCAAAACAAACAAGATAGGTTTGTTTCTTCCCACACATGGCAGTCAGGAGTAGGGAAGGAGCAAAACCCCTCATGCATAAATAATAGTTTAACATTGTGAGAGAACTGGACAGCTAATTTTGCTGTCATGTTTTTTCTAGTTCGGGGGGGGGGGCTGCTGTTTGGAAGGTTTGCTTTATCATGACTTCATCACAATTCTATGCAAGTGCAGAAATTCATATTGAGTGCAGAATTCACTTGTTTGAGAATCTCAGCATAATCTTAAAAATACATCCTCAAGGGTGTGAGTGCAGGGCTTGGCTAAAACTCAGAAGGCAGAGCATTTTCAAAATAAGGTTTGTGGTGCATAGCTCTTCACTTTCCCATAGCTAGGAAGAGCACTGATTTGTACTGTTTACAATCCTTTTTGGTGCAGAATTTACCAAGAGATTAGTAGAGGGTACACATAGCCATGGTTATCTAGGTCATCTAGGTTACTCACTCTTATTTCTCTCTCTCCCCCTTATTAGGCAATTGATGCAGCGGATAAAGGAGCAAGGTTTTCAAGCTGAAGTGGAAGAGCAAGATGTCACTTTGCCACTCTCATGTGCCTGGGAAAGTGGGATTGAACACTATCCAGGAGCTTGTGCTTCAGCTAGCATTAATGTATAGATACAGTTTTGGCTAACATGCAAGTTTAGGAATGGATTTTTAGGGCTTTTGGGACCATTAACTTAATTCTTGCTAGAATTTTTAAATGTTTTTGAATGGCTAGGGTGGCGTAAATGTAACTGAATAGACAACTAGGAGACGGGGAGGTCACATTTATCTGTGTTCCTATGGAAACTATTTGAATATTGTTTTATATGGATTTTTATTCACTTCTCAAGTATACTACTAAAACTGATCCTTTCTGTCTGTCAAGCATTGTAGCTTGCATATCTGGCAGAATGGTCTGGACGTAGTATTGTGACCTGACTGTTTTACAATAAAGTCTATTGAAATAACTGGTTAGCTGTTCTTTGTCTATATATGAACAAAAACCTGGGCTGAATAGATTTTTAGATCTTGTGTTGTCACCAGCTCTGGGCTTGAACATATTTATATTCTTTTGATATTTCTACATAATTATGCCTTCTCAGAAAGCAACTAAGGTGGTTCCCTTAAATCTGGCTGTCACTGTGCGCTGCTTTTGTTTTTTGCCTTTGATTTTTTTTTTTACTACTTGATTATAAGACACACAAAATGAAGGGAAGAGACTCTTGAGATGAGGCTTGCATGTTGTAATTATGTATACCTGTAACATCCCATTTAAAGTATATGAAGTATCTTAGTTCTTGGCTATCTAAATTTTAATAAAATACAAGCCTGCTTCTCTCAAATTACAGAAATGCCAGTCAACTATACTTTGCATACACAACCTTTGTAAATTGCCCAGGCACATAAGCTTGTATGGTTTCTTTGGTTTATTCTGTTGAACAATAAAAATGTTCTCTGCAAAGCATTTGTGTGGGAAAATGGCCCGTATGTAGCATTTAACTAATGAGAACACTTAAGAATCTGCTGAACTGCTTTTTCAAGGCAGGTATTTTTTTTAAAAGATTAGTATGAATTGTAGCTCAGAATTGGATTCCACTATAAAACATAGGCTTGAAAGTAAATGCATCTTGTTTAAGTGGGACTGATTTCAAAGACAGCAGGTTTGCAGTCCTCGTGAGAATGAGTTTTGGTTTTGACTGCTTCAGTGTAAATGACATGCTGGTTTTGCCTTTGCCACATTTTCTGTGGCTTCAGAATCTGGCTTTTCTTGTATGTCTCACCCTTTCATGGTGGTAGCACCACAAAATGGGCGGCGGGGGGGAAGCTTTGCACAAGCGTCATCTTGATCAGCATATACTTGAAAGTATAAATTAATACTTGATTCAGATTCTATGATTCCTGGTGTTCTGAATGGTGTATAATAGCTATAAAACAAAATATATAGCATGTAAATCAAATATTTTGAAAAGCATGCTATTTGCAACACAATTTTTCCTTAATTTCAGCTATGAATGATGGGTTAAAGCCCAAAAGCACTTGCAGAACATACTTAGCAGGACTGCTTTTAAGCGTCCCGCATGGTGCATTCTGTTCCTTGGACTTAAAAAGTGAGCTATGATTATCCAAAAACTCTATCCAGCTGCCAAAAGCAGTTGCTTATTACTTTATGCAGCACTGCAGTTATCCAAACATTTGGGGCTCTGCACTGGACGACGTTAATTAAAAATGCATTCTATCTTCCATAGGTGTTACCTGCTATAGATACGCAGACATTAAAAATATCAGCAGACTGGAGGAGGGCAGATGTCCCTATTTTCAAAAAGGGGGAAAGAGAAGACCCAAACAATTACCGCCATGTCAGCCCGACATCAATACCAGGAAAGATTCTAGAGCAGATCATTAAGCAAACAGTCTGTGAGCACCTAGAAAGGAACACTCTGATCACTAAAAGTCAGCAAGGGTTTCTGAAAAATAAGTCATGTCAGACCAATCTGATCTCATTTTTTGACAGAATTACAAGCCTCATAGATGAAGGGAATGCTGTGGATGTAGCCTATCTTGATTTCAGCAAGGCCTTTGACAAGGTGCCCCATGATATTCTTGTAAAGAAGCTGGTAAAATGCGGGCTAGACAATGCTACCATTCAGTGGATTTGTAACTGGCTGACTGACCGAACCCAAAGGGTACTCATTAACAGCTCCTCTTCATCCTGGAGAGAAGTGACTAGTGTGGTGCCACAGGGTTCTGTCTTGGGCCCAGTCTTATTCAACATCTTTATCAATGACTTGGATGATGGCCTTGAGGGTATCCTGATCAAGTTTGCAGATGACACCAAATTGGGAGGGGTGGCTAACACCCCAGAGGACAAGATCACACTGCAAAATGACCTTAACAGATTAGAGAACTGGGCCAAAGCAAACGATGAATTTTAACAGCGAGAAATGTAAAGTACTACACTGGGGCAAAAAAAAAAAAAAATGAAAGGCACAAATACAGGATGGGTGACACCTGGCTTGAGAGCAGTACATGTGAAAAGGATCTAGGAGTCTTGAAAGACCATAAACTTGACATGAGTCAACCGTGTGATGCAGCAGCTAAAAAAGCCAATGCAATTCTGGGCTGCATCAATAGGAGTATAGCATCTAGATTAAGGGAAGTAATAGTACCACTGTATCAGACCTCACTTGGAATACTGTGTCCAGTTCTGGGCACCACAGTTCAAGAAGGATACTGACAAGCTGGAACGTGTCCAGAGGAGGGCAACCAAAATGGTCAAAGGCCTGGAAACGATGCCTTATGAGGAACGGCTTAGGGAGCTGGGTATGTTTAGCCTGGAGAAGAGAAGGTTGAGGGGTGATATGATAGCCATGTTCAAATATATAAAAGGATGTCATATGGAGGAGGGAGAAAGGTTGTTTTCTGCTGCTCCAGAGAAGCGGACACGGGCAATGGATTCAAACCAGAAGTAAGGTTCCACCTAAACATTAGGAAGAACTTCCTGACAGTAAGAGCTGTTCGACTGGAATTTGCTGCCAAGGAGTGTGGTGGAGTCTCCTTCTTTGGAGGTCTTTAAGCGGAGACTTGACAGCCATCTGTCAGGAATGCTTTGATGGTGTTTCCTGCTTGGCAGGGGGTTGGACTGGATGGCCCTTGTGGTCTCTTCCAACTCTATGATTCTATGATTCTATAAAAAATATCAATGAGTGCTCTCTGCCTTGCTCTATCTGCTACGTTTGCACAATTACTGTTGTTGAGGGAATGGGGCTATTTCCGTACTTATTAAGAAAACCCAACTTCCATGCCAATGTTTTTTCTAAACCATGCCACTGCTATAATTTAATATCACTTCTACCCTAAGCTTAATTTATACTATTATTAAGTCTGGACAGTTTTGAGGAACTCTATTAAAACTCTGTTGCCAGATTTACCACATCCCAGTTAAGCCTCACCAACACTATATTTGAGGACTTGTGTTAAAATCTTTGTTTCAACCCCTACTGACCTATTGAAGCACAGGTCTGCTTCTGCTGTACTATCCTGAAATCTTGTTCTGGCTCTCCTACTAGACACCAGAGCCTTTTCAGGTAAGCAGCCTCAGAAAACCAGTATGCTTGACTCTTAATTAGTGCATGAAGGGGTTAAAACCATATAGCAAGCTGCCCTGTGAGGCTTAGCCTATGTCACTTCCCCTCACCTTGAGAGGAAATAGGTAATCAAGGTTTTTTTTAATCCCGCTCCACATGTGAGGAGGTTTGAGGCAGCCAGCCTTATGGTTTTTTAACCAGCTTCTTTCGTTTCAGACAAGAATGGAGTTTGAAACTATTTTTTTCTATACCAATAGTTTAGAAAACTTTACCTTTTGTAACTAAGCAACGTTTTACAGCTGTATGGAAAAACGCATGGCTCTGACCTTGGAAGAGTTTTGTAAGTAAACCATTTTATGACTTACCAAATGGGTGGTACCAGGGCACATTTTAAAGGTTTTGCAGCCTATATTTCCACACTGTTCTTTGCTGCATGTTTTGCAGTTAAATATCTGTTTTGGTTTTCTCACCAAAGAGTTCTTGCCCCAAACCTGGCTTTCAGGATCCCAACAAGCCTAGCTAGCTTTCCAAAGTGTGACTCCCTCTCTTCTCCCTCAGTGTTGAAGGCTGGTTCTCCCATTATTTCTGAGCCAAGCGATTTGTCTACTTTTGCAAGTCTTTAGCCACCAAGCCACTCTTGCTTCCTTTCAGGTCTTCTCATTCCCCTTCCTCTGCTGTCGTCTAATTTGGCTGCCAACCACAAGCACCAACCAACACAGACTGACCCCGGACCGCGTTGCTCCCAGGCGTTTATTATCTTCTGGTTCTCATTATCTACCTACCCCCAGCCAATCACGCTGTCGAACTGAAAATTCTAAACCTCCCCTTAACCAACCAGAATGTGCCTTGCCTTCTATGCTTTTGCACACGGAGAGTTCTATCTCCAACGCCGCCTCTGTTGTCGGTTGAGGTTCCTCAGCGGCAGTTAAACCGATTTTTACTCGGCTTTCCCCATCTAAACACATGACGATACAAACGACAGAATACGTGACAATGCCCATTAACCGTTTCAGCTAAACAGGGTTTCGTCACAAATACCACTATGTATGAAAACTGGGATGGACCGTATTTAGCTCAATGGGGATAAAGAAAAGCGAGGAGTGAGGCAAACAAACTAAATGAAAAAATAAAATAAAACAAACAAGGGGCTGAGGGAAAGTGGTGCAGGAGGAGACAGGGGAGTCTAGGAAAGGTGGCAAGATGGAGGAAGGAGGGCGTAGGAAAGGAAGGGAAAGATGGGGCAATGGAAAGGGAACAGAGGAAGGTTTCTGTGGACTGCCCTGAGACCTCCGGGTATAGGGCGGTATATAAATTCAATAAATAATAATAAAGTAGGTGCCTGAGAGAAAGGATGCAATAAAGCCAGTGGAGGAGAGATGGAGGAAGCATACTAAGGGAAAAATTGAGGAAGGATACTGGAATGCTAAAGGGGGGCGGAGTGGAGGGAAGGCAGCTGGGACTGAAATAGAGACAAGAGACTTGTCTTGTCTAGGTAGGCTTCAACTCAGTTTAAAGAACTGTGGATATTGAATAAAACACCAGTGTGAACTGTTTAGCCATCGTTGTTCCAGAGCTGTGTGTTAAGTATTAAACTTCAAATTGCTTTTCCAAAGTTTTCCCCAGATGTTAAAATCTATATTGTGTCCTATATCTATTGCCCAGTGCATCATAGAGGCTTTGACTTTTAAAAAATCATTTTAAGTTGCAGTGAGTTTTCAGCTTCAGAAATTGTTATATTTGTTGCTTCAGCTGATTTGCAATATTTGCATTTATAACTTTTTCTTTTTGCTAAACCTGTCCTAGGAATGGTAATTGGACATTTAAGGACTGGGTATACATTTCAGAAACAAAACCATAAATAATATCAGGCTCCAACATTAAATCCTTAATTTCATCTGTGTTGGTTTTATTACATGGCCAGAAACTTTAGATACACTCAAAAGTGTAGGAGTTACATCTGGGTCTGAGGGTGAACACCAGGAAGAGTAGACTTAGCATACAAAATTGGTCTTAGGGCAGGAAAATATTGTGAACCCTTGAATTTAAAATACTGTAAAACAACTTTAAAAGCTCATCATGCAGTTTTGACGTCATTTGCCACTAGGTGGAAGCAGTGCTACATGCAGTACTTATTTCTGTCTGCTCCTTGCTTAGCTATGGGCTGCATTTTTGGAATCACAAACATGTTTTCCCACGGTTCATATCTTGAGCCAGATAAACTCACCAGTGATGGTAGATGAGAAGGCAAGAGCTTTAACATAGCTGAAGAAGTTCAGTTTTGGGTGATTCCAGATGGGTGTTTTTATCATAGAATTGTAGGGTTGGATGGGACACTATGGGATGTGGGTGGCGCTGTGGTCTAAACCACTGAGCCTCTTGGGCTTGACGATCAGAAGGTCGGCAGTTTGAATCCCCGTGATGGGGTGAGCTCCCGTTGCTCTGTCCCAGCTCCTGCCAACCTAGCACTTCAAAAGCATTCCAGTTCGAGTAAATAAATAGGTACCCTGTGGCAGGAAGGTAAATGGTGTTTCCATGTGCTCCTTCCGTCATGGTGTTCCGTTGCTCCAGAAGCAGTTTAGTAATGCTGGCCACATGACCCAGAAACCTGTCTGTGGAAAAAACGCTGGCTCTCTTGGCCTGAAAAGTAGATGAGCATTGCAACCCCATAGTTGCCTTTGACTGGACTTAACTGTCCAGGGATCCTTTATCTTTTACCTGTGGGTTGTCTAATCCAACTCCCTGCAAAGTCAGGTGGCTTTTTCTTACACATACATATTTTTTTTTTTGCAGCATCTACATGACACTGTTGTCATTAAAGTGCCACTTTGTATTTTCTCCCATTTTATCCTTTCAGGATGTAAATCAATGATGCCTCCAGACAACCTGTTTATTGAGCATTCATTCTGATTGGTTTGCAGGGAGATAAACTGACATTTCATTTCACTTTTAATTTGTATACCGCCTTTCTACATTACTATACACAAGGTGGTTTATAAGCTGAAGAAACAAGACAGCAAAGTTCACACACATAATAACAATCTGATCCACTTGATCGTGGATGGAGGACTTGACATGGCATGTGTACCAGAGACTTGGTTGGATGAAGCAGATGGGCCTGTCCTTGCTGCTGCTTGTCCATCTGGTTTCTCTTATGCACAGCAACCCAGGCCTTGTGGGCGGGGAGGGGGGTTGCAGTGATTTTTAGGAAGTCATTAGTTTGCACCAGGCGTCCTATTGGGAAGACCCAGTTCTCTGAGTGCATGTTCTGGAAGTTGGGCAATAGGGGCAGTACAGGATTCCTTTTGGTGTACCGACCTCCCTGCTGCACCAAGGATTCCCTGCCCGAGCTGCTTCAGGTCATGGCGGATGTTCTCCTGGAGACACCTAGTTTGCTTGTCCTAGGGGATTTTAACATCCATGCTGACACGACCTTACAAGGGGCCGCTCAGGACTTTGTGGAAAGCATGGCCTCCATGGGGCTGTCCCTGAATAAGTCTTGCCCAACTCATAGCCGCGGACATGCCTTAGACCTGGTGTTCACCTCTATGGATGCTGATGATCTGACATTAAGTAAAAGCGAAACTAAAGAAGTGCCATGGTCAGATCACTTCCTGGTGCAACTGGACTTCTCCGTGACCCTTCTCCTCTGCAGGGAGGTGGGACCGATTCGGATGGTCTGCCCCGCCACTTAATGGATCCAAATGGTTTCCAGAGAGTGGTAGGGGATGTTTTATCCCATGTTGATGGCCTTTCAGCTGATTCCCTGGTGGCCCGCTGGAATGTGGAGTTAACCAGGGCTATTGACTGTTAGGCTCCGAAGCGCCCTCTCTGATTGCATGGAGCCCGGACAGCCCCGTGTTTTTCCATAGATCTGAGGGCAATGAAACAATCGCTGAGACGGCTAGAGCGCCGGTGGCGGATAACTCATTCTGAATCTAACCGGACATGGGTTAGAGCTCAATGTTGAGCCTACCAAGTGCTGATAGCGATGACGAAGAAGACCTCCTTATTCACCACCTTTCCGCATCTGCGGAAAACAGTGGCAGGAGACTTTTTCAGGTGGTTCGCAATTTAGCGGAACCACCTGTTCCATCAGGGCCCAGTACAGGCCACATGATTTCCGAGTCCTGCAATGATTTAGCAAAGTTTTTTGCAGATAAAGTCGCTCAGATTCGGGAAGAGGTAGACTCCACTGTGGGACCAGGTGTGCAGCCTGGGAGTAATTTTGGACTTGCAGCTGTCCATGGAGGCACAGGTTAATTCTGTGTCCAGGGCAGCTGTTTATCAGCTCCATCTGGTACACAGGCTAAGACCCTACCTGCCCACGACTGTCTCACCAGAGTGGTGCATGCTCTGGTTATCTCTCGTTTGGATTACTGCAATGTGCTCTATGTGGAGCTACCTTTGAAGGTGACCCAGAAACTACAACTAATCTAGAATGCGGCAGCTAGACTGGTGACTGGGAGCGGCCGCTGAGACCACATAACACTGGTCTTGAAAGACCTACATTGGCTCCCAGTACGTTTCCGAGCACAATTCAAAGTGCTGACCTTTAAAGTGCTAAACGGCCTCAGTCCAGTATATCTGAAGGAGCGTCTCCACCCCCATCGATCTACCCGCACACTGAGGTCCACCGCCAAGGGCCTTCTGGCGGTTCCCTCACTGCAAGAAGCCAAGTTACAGGGAACCACGCAGAGGGCCTTCTTGGTGGTGGCACCTGCCCTGTGGAATGCCCTCCCACCAGATGTCAAAGAGAACAACAACTACCAGACTTTTAGAAGACATCTGAAGGCAGCCCTGTTTAGGGAAGCTTTTAATGTTTGATTGATTATTTTATTTTAATATTTTGTTGGAAGCCGCCCAGAGTGGCTGGGGAAGCCCAGCCAGATGGGTGGGATATAAATAATAAATTATTATTATTACTACAAAAAAGTCACAATAGCTTTAAAGTAAACAATTTATTTATTTATATTATTTTATTTATTGAATTTCTATACTGCCCTATACTTGGGGGTCTCAGCGCGGTTCACAGAATAAAATCAAGATATAAAACCACCACAAAATACATAAAAAATAAAACAACAACCCAATAGCCCCCCCCCCAAAAAACACATTTTAAAAGGGAATAGTTTTAAATTTATATCAAATAAAGCAACATTCAATAATCCATTAGAATATAATAGTAAACAGTAAAATTAAATATCGGCAAATAATTAAACAGTTGACACTTATCAATGACAATAACGAATTACTAAACTATAATCAAAAATAACAGCAAGTCACAGTGCATAAAATAACACAAAACATACAAAACCATGTAAATGGATCAAATTGAGAAACAAGGGCACACAACTTACAAAATTATTATAATCATCATCATCATCATCATCATCCCTGAACTCCTCTCTTCCCAGCTGTTTCTGTTGTTCTCAAAGTAATGGCATGAGAAAGGTTCATATGCCTGGAGGGTGGGGCAAGGCAGGTGGAAAAAGCCATTGCCTGATGAGCAGCAGAAAGTCTCTCTCCCCTCACAGTTCTTCCTCTGCAGCAGCTCCTTCAGGGCTGGAGGGCAAGTGTTATCCCACACTTTCCTGTGGTTTTTAGGGGAGGAGGAGGAGGAGGAGGAGGAAGAGGAAGTAAAGTCTGTTGTGTAAGTGGAATGGCAGCATTGGCTCTATGTTGGAAGTTTCATTGTGAGGTATTATCAGTATGCTAAAGACACCTGCTTCTTTCTCTCTTTTTCATTAAATACAGATGAAACTGGAAATTCTGAATTGTCTGTGATCAGCATGGAGACCAGAAAACAGAAGCTCAATCCAGATAAGGTAGAGGTTCTGTGGGTTGGTGGTTCATCTAGTGTTCAACCTACCTTTTTGGATGACTTTGCACACTACCAGTTAACTTCAGCCTTATCTACAGAAACTCATGGGGTTTGTCTGCAGCATAAAATATCTTTCAGTAGTCTGCATAGAACAACTCCTGCTAGATAGAGATAGCCTCGTCCCAGTTATCTATGCCATGGTAAATCTTGTTCAGATTATTACAATGTGTTGCACTTGGGACAATGTGCTGTACTTGGGACTGTTGCTAAGGACCTTTTATTAACTGCAATTTGTGCAAAACACAGTAGCAACTGTAAAGGGCACATCTCACCTGTTCTCAGGTCAGGGAGCTGCACACTGGTTTCTGGTCCACTATTCAATAAGCAAAGTAACCGTATGCAAAAAACTGTTGCCAGGTTAGTTCCATGAAAACTGCCAAGAGATAAAATAGCTAAGGTGACACCTTTCAAGGGACCAATTTTCTGCATCTGTAATGGCATATAAATTGAACTAGCGTTACATCAGTGAAAACTGACCCACTGAAAGAGATGTGTGGTATTATCTGAATTTCTAGCTTGGCTCATCACCGCTACAAACCATAATGGGAAAATAGTCTGATTCCAAACAAATAAAATGAACAGAAGCCTAGGAATCTGTCCAATACGAAGTCAGACCACTGGTCTATCTACCGGTAGTTCAGTATTGTCTGAACTGACTAGCAGCAGCTTTCCTTTATTTTAGGCAAAAGCCTTTCCCAGCCCACCCTAGAGATGCTTGGGATTGAACCTGTGATCTCTGGCATATAAAGCACCCTACCAGTGTACTATAGCTGCTCCCTAAACTTCTGTGAGAAACAAGACTGTAAAATGCTACTTTCCAGTTGGCTTTTGAGACCTAAACCAAATGCAAAACAAGACTGTCTTACAAAATGTCCCTTACACTTCAGCATGTCAGAATGCAGGTGGTAGATTCAGAAGACCATTTGAACTCTCATAACTCAGAGCTGCATAGAGGGAGAAAGAATAAAATGTATTGGCTCTCATCCTTAGGGCACCAGCATGTCTGTTCATAGCAGCCGTGTGTGTCAGACTTTTAGAAAACAATGCAAGATTATTCAAATCCCCAGATAATCTGTAGAATGAACGTGGAGTCCACAGTAGGATTTCTAGATGCACAGCTGAATCCTAATATTACAGCAGAAATACTTTCAGTCCTGGGTAAGAGCACCAGCTCCTACTAGAGTTCATTGGAAGCTGCTGTTTCAAATGGAAGGTCCAGTTCACTGAATGTGATGTAGTAAACCAGGGGCAGCCAATGTGGTGCCCTCCAGATGCTGCTCACATCAGTCCCAGGCAGCATGTCCAATGGTGAGGTGAGTTGTAGTTCAGCAACATCTGGAAGGCCCCACTTCGGCCAACCCTGTAGTAAACAGTAGCATAAAGTGCATGCATGGGAGATGACAATTAGGCTCTAAATCTTTTAAGATCCCAGCCTAAACCTAGGGCAATGAAAATATATTCATTAAACATTTCAAGTGATTCATATGTTGTTTGCCAACTGCTTGTCTGGAGACTGTTCCATCCATCTGTAAAAGTGTGATTCTGTGAGAAAGAAAGAAAATTGCATTCATGCAGAAACACACGTGATGCAACGATCCCATTAATATGCAATGCTTATACCATCCTGTGTCTGGTAAAGGTGAAAGCTGTTTGCTGGGGGGGGGGGTTAAGGGGTGGTGGTGGTTGCATATAAAAAATGCATAAGGTAAGTTGCGTGCTCCATTGTTCCACAACCTCTCATGGAAGCCTTAGCTTTGTCCTAAGGAAAATACTGGAGAGCACGTTTCATAGCACTGCATCAGAGCTAATGGATAATATTCAGACGTCTTACTTTTTTATGTGTGTGTTACGTTTTTATTGTGGTCGCCTCCAGATGTTGTCATCCCTGATGATTGGCCATACTAGCTATGGCTGATGAAAACAAGAACATCTGGAAAGCACCCTATTGGTTACCCCAGTATTAGAAGGTTCAAACTGAAGCGTCTCACTCATTTCTTGCCCTTTCTTGATGTACTAACAATCTTGCTAATCTGTCCAGGTACACACTGAGCCAGGCAGAAAAGTCTGTTCTTTTGTGGGGCCTTTCCGTCTGCCTCACTAACTCCACACATGAAACAGGAAAAATAATTTTTCATGGGTACATCAAGGTTTTCATATTTAGTATGTCAGAAAGAAGGCTTGGCCAGCATTTTACTCTCTAGAATTTGGAGGGTGGGGTTACACACATCATATGTAAAAACGTTTTTGCAGCAGTGAGCATTCAATTATAGGACCTCCCACCTGTGCTCTGAATGGTGTAGTGCTACCTTTGTCAACCTGGTGTTTTGGACTACAACTCTCATCAGCCACAGCCTACACAGCTGTAATGGCTGGAGCTGATGGGAGCTGTAGTCCAAAAGAGCTGAAGGCCACCAGGTAAGCAAAGAGTGGTATAATGCAATGAAGAAGACTATGTGCTATTTGTTCGCATTTGCAAAAACAAAAACAAAAACAAAAAGTCACTTCTTACTGAAGGCACAGGGAAGAGGTGGTTAATGTTAGTGGTTTACTAAAGTGAAAGAACAACAAGAAGAGTAGAGACCCAGTTGCAATGTTTGAGTTGCTTGGCAGGGCTAGAAATGGCGTACATGTGTGCGTGCATACACAGGCCCCGAGTAAAAGTAAAACTCTGAGCAAGCACTATACAGCCCACTGACCAGTGAAATGCAATCATCACTGGAGCAAAAAGCATTCATTATTTAACTGTGTATAATGACACTATACTGCTACATAGCAAGGAACTAAGTACAGTGGTACCCCGCTAGACGAATGCTTCGCTAGACGAAAAACTCGCTAGACGAAAGCATTCGTCTAGCGGGAGGCTGCCCCGCTAGACGAAAAAGTCTATGGGGCTGCCTCGCAAGACGAAAAAATTTCGTCTTTTTTTTTTTTTCGTTTTTGCGGAGCGCGGCTCCCATTGCCACTCCGCAAGACGAAAACCCCGCTAGACGAAAATTTTCGCGGGATGAATTATTTTCGTCTAGCGGGGCACCACTGTATATATTCTGGAGTACTTGGCTAGGGTACCTGGAACAAGAGTTTTTAAATATATGCATTTCAACCAGATAATATATATCTTACTCTTATAAAAGGATGCTAGCTGGCACTACATTAAGATGTGTGTATCAGGTTGACTAGCAGTCTGGTTGCATGTCGAGGTTACCGTCCCAGCTCCCCCCAGTAATTCAGACATGACACATTAATTTTGGTTTGGGTTTTTGGCATAATTTTGGCCACAACTTTATTTAAATACAGCCAATGTGAGTGGTTGCTTAGGCATTGGTTCCGACTACTGTCCCCCCAGCCATGGGACAGCTGACATTTGCTTTGAGGGCGAAGTCAGAAAGGGTAAACACCTAAGGAAGAAGCGGAGTCGGGCCACGACCCAGGCTTCTCCCCCAAATGCTCCCAAGGACTCTGCTTGGCCCAAGCCTCCCACCACTTGAGGTGGGTGTGGACAAAAGCAGGAAGAGTCCCTGGATTCTTTTAACAGAATACCCTTATTTCAGGGGTAGGCCCATCCAATTTCCTACCCCTGCCCCGCGCATTCAGAGGTAGGCCCAGCCTATCCATACCCCTGAAGCAGCGTTACTAGGGGCAGGCCCAGCCTATCCTGACCCCTAGTGCAAGCAAATTTATAACCAATGCCTAACCGCCAACCTTACAAGTTGTGACGATTTGCTACGCAGTAGGCAAAACCGGTGACAAAAGCCAATCAGCCACCGACAAATTCCTACCGGGCTCCCGCTCCAAAGCAGACAACCCCATGACAGGCATAGCAAGGTCAAGCAGCAAAGCGCCGTTCCCAAATTAGGGAGGGCGGGCGGGAGATCCGTTGTACACCGCAAAAGTGAAACCAAAGTTTCACAAACTTAGGTTTTAAAGGCAAGAACTGTCAATCAAACAACTAGCAACATGCAAAACTCCCCAGCAACTCAACCAATCCTAGCTGTGGCCAGCCCAAAACCCCCTCCCAATAACTTGGAGCTGCTCCTTTAACCCTTCTGCAACCTGTGCTCTCTTCAATGGGAGAACACGCTTTACCACAATTTGTTACGGATTAGAAGGACCTTTGGTCTGATCCAGCAAGTGTCTTCTATGTTCTTAGAACATGTAAATCTCTCCATTCCCAGACTTATATTGGAGCCAGGATTACATGTGTCCTTTTCACTTGTATCTGACCTCAAATGTCCCATAGAAGAAGACCTATTGTTGCATGGTAAGCAAAGGTGAGCTTTTGGTTGGAAGAGTTCAGGAAAAAAACACCTAAACGATACATTATGCATTGTGTATTTTATAGATGTGTACAATGAATATTTTAAAATCCATAGTATCCAGGCATTTGGGCATGGATGAACGCACACAGGGCTCCTGTGCTAAATCATTCATGGAGCTTTTTGCATCGTTGACCCGTAAGTTCCATAGAGTTGCACCCACTGCACTGAAGGCACTTGTGTTTCTGGTCTTGTGGTCATAGTCCTCTCCCTGATAATTTCAGGAATTGATATGGGACATACGAGTAAGGTGTTCCTTCCAGGTAAAGGTAAAGGGACCCCTGACCGTTAGGTCCAGTTGCGGATGACTCTGGGGTTGCGGCACTCATCTGGCTTTACTGGCCGAGGGAGCCGGCGTACAGCTTCTGGGTCATGTGGCCAACATGTCTAAGCCGCTTCTGGCGAAACCAGAGCAGCGCATGGAAACGCCGTTTACCTTCCCGCTGGAGCGGTACCTATTTATCTACTTGCACTTTGACATGCTTTCGAACTGCTAGGTGGGCAGGAGCTGGGACCGAGCAATGGGAGCTTACCCCGTCGCGGGGATTCAAACCGCTGACCTTCTGATCAGCAAGCCCTAGGCTCAGTGGTTTAGACCACAGTGCCACCCACGTCCCATACTCCTTCCTGGATAGGGCTTAAAATATTCTGGACTAGTACAAAAACTTTAAACCTAGCCTGGTAGCAGATGGGAAGGTCTTTTAACACTCATGTAATGTGTTGGAGGCCATCTGTTACCATCATCGGTCTAGTTGCAGTACAGTATTCTGCACTAGCTAAAGCTCTGGACCAGACCCAAGGACAGTCCAACAAAGAACACATTGCAATATTCCAGTTGAGGTTATTGATGCATGGACTACAATGATCAGGTTGTCCTTGTGTCCTACTTTAATATAGAGGATACTTCTCTATTTGATAAGCTCATCTGCTTAAAGAGCTGTCCAGGCCAAGTCTTAAAGATAAGGAACTATAAAAACAGTGAGGAATAGAGGCCTAGAAGTCGCCCATCAACAGTTAGCACCTAAACAGCAGACTGAGCAGATTTGCAGATCAGATGGTCACTGTCTTGCCCAGTATGCAGTGAATTATATTTCTGTTTTAATGACATTATTTCCCCTTCAATTTGCTGCTATGCACAGACATCAGCATATGCAAATCTGAATCCCCCTTTGCCCTATTTTTTTTGGTAATGCATTTCCCTTTTGGGGATGATGTGTTAATGGTTGCTCTATTTTGGGCTCCTGAACCTGGCTACCTCAACCAATCATCTTATTCTTAGTAATATCATGTACCAAACAAATATTCTACTAGTGAACTATGCAGCATTGCATAGGACAGATCTGTAGAGAGAAACTTGCCTGGGGGTCTATGGCGAATAAATATTGCTGAGCTTGGAAGATTTTGTTAATTAAAGAGACTTGGTTTTTTATTTTTTATTTAAGGCCACCAATGAAGGGGTGGACTTCGGTCTTTCAAATTTTAGCGGCACCCTGTACAAGGCCAAAATTCAGGGCTCCCCACCTCTCGCCTTCTGCTCTGCATGTGCACTATGTCATAGTTGTGATGCCCTGCGGTGTCCCCCTTGGCTTGGTGCCCAGCGCGGGGGGAGCCTGTCGTGCTGCCCTAAATCTACCTCTGGCCAAAGCACCACAGTTCATATATGACTATAGTAGGTCTGCATTGGCAGTAAAACTAGAGAACATTTTAGTAAGCTGGTAACTTTTATAGGCCTATTTGCAGTGTTAGCATTGGTAGATTTTGTATGATATGCACTTAATTTAATTTAATGGATTTCCCAATATTGGCTATAATCTGACACTAGTTGATGTTGCAGAGGGTACGGGGTTGACTCTCCTTATGTCATGGGGCAGTGCCCAAAGTCTGCAGCCTTTAAAGAGACTGTGGATCCAGAGGTGCATTACAACTACCACTAAGTTGCAAATAACCCCTAGAATCATAGGATCGTAGAGTTGGAAGCGACCGCAAGGGTCATCTACTCCAACCCCTTGCAATGCAGGAATCTCATCTAAAGCATCCTTGACAGATGGCCACCAACCTCTGCTTAAAACCTCCAAGGAAAGAGATTCAACAAGAGACCATTCCATTGTCATACAGCTCTTACTGTTAGAAAGCTGCTGTTTTGTTGGACTCTCATTTCTTGTAACTTGAAGCATTGGTTTGAGTCCTACCCTCCAGAGCAGGGGAAAACAAACTTGTTTCCTCTTTCATAGGACAGCCCTTGAGATATGTGAATATGGCTATCATATCTCCTCTCAGTCTCCTCTTTTCCAGGTTAAACATACCAAGCTCCTTCAATCATTCCTCATAAAGCTTGGTTTCTTGGAGGAAATGGATTATCTTGTCTCATTCCATTCTGGTTTCAGGTTTGGGTTTGTGACAGAAACAGATCCTGACTGAGGACCTTATGTAGAAGACTCTATTGATTTTCCTAGTTCTCTCTGAAGATTTAGATATGGTTGGCCATGGTATCTTACTGGACAGACTTTGCAGGATGGGAGTTGGGAGCACAGCCTACCTCTAGGATTTGTTCTAGAAAGTGGCACAGCAAGTGATTAAATGCTGATGCAAATGCATAAAAAATATAGCATCAGGTTGTGGGCTGACTTTGTTGGATGCGGCCAGAGGAAGCTACAAGCTTTTGCTATTTTAACTGGCAAAACTTTGCCAGTTCTAATTGTGCTGCTCCTTCTGTAATCAAGACCCTATATGCTAAAAAGAACCCGGGCACTTATGGGTGAGCCTTCTCTTTGGGCAGACAGTCCTAATTACTTAGTATGTTCTGGTTGTTCCCAAACACGCTGTTCCTTCTGGGCCATTTATATGGCAAGATTATCTGTTTATCTATGACTGTAGGATGGTTCACACTTGGTGACTCAGGGATGAATGTGTGACCCAGCTCAGCTGTAAAATGATGTACATGAGGCAAGATGAAGTTTATATCTGTTGCGTTTGTTCTAAGATGGCTGATTCATTCATTCTCTCTTTCGCACACAAACACACACACATCACACAATACTGCAGCCATCTGGACATGAATGAGTAAATCAGACTCTAAAGACCTGATTTGTAGTAGTTTATTCAGTGGTGTCCACCATTTTCCTAAAACCAGCTTACTTTCCTACATAGCCCGCTATTTGGGGGAAACAGCAGGCTAAAACAGCGTTTCCCAAACTTAGGTCTCCACCTGTTTTTGGACTGCAGTTCCCATCATCCCTGACTACTGGTCCTGGTAGCTAGAACAGGACCCTGTGCTGGAATAGATAGCCCACAATTTGATAAATGCCTGGTGAGACGCTAGTAAGAATAGTAAGAATAGTCCTAGTGAAAAACCCTAACCCTGAACAAACTATATGTCCACACATCTCATTAGTTTTCCATGGTATATAATGTTGGGGCCATGGCCTATTTATGCTTCCAGGCTGAGCCATTTATCCAATTATGTTTATCACTCAGAGTACAGCCAAGTGAGCAGTTTCATCTAAATATACAGTATGCTGCATTTCCCATGTATTTCTGACATCTTTTCTTACGAACAATAGCTTTTATATCAACCAAAAACATTTGCCCGCAGGTGGTCCTCCTGTTCAATGCCAATATTTACACAGGGAGCACTATGTCAATTGTTCCATCTGCACAAGTTTTCAGCTTGCCAGATGGAATGAGCCCTTCTCTTCCCCCTGTTCTGGGAAGTCTCCCTACCCCCTGAGGAAATTGGGGTTGGGTGCCGGGTGGGAAGTCCCATTGCCCCAGCATAAGTCTTTGTGTGAGCCTCCACTAGCAGGACTAGTTAGCTGATTCCTGCCCTCAGCATCATTCTCAAGAATGGAGAGAATAGGTTGACCTTGGAATATGAAGTATGGAGGAGAGTACTATGAAGTTACCTACAAAATCTGTCATCTCTTCTGCCTGTGGGAAATTGATTTATGCAGAGATTGTGGTGAGTTTTGTTCATACAACTTCAGTGGTTGCATCTCTTGGATTTCCAACTGCACTGTGCGGGAGATGAGGCAAAACAACAAATAAGGCTCATACCAAGAACAAACTTAGTTGGTCTCTAAGGTGCTACTGGAAAGAATTTTTTATTTTATTTTGTTTTGACTATGGCAGACCAACACGGCTACCCACCTGTAACTGTTGCTATTGAAGGCATTGTGAGTTTGGGGGTGGAGTGAGAAGGGGGGGGGGAGAAGGGGGTAGTGCTGTTTCCATCTTTTGCATAATGTATGTATGGAGTTTTGTGTCAGCGTTGCGTGGATAGGTTCTCTATTCATTTATTTTTGTTGGCGCGGGAAATTGAGGAGCCCAGAACATGGTTGGTTGCAGCGAATTTTGTTTATGTGTGTAAGGGGGTGGGAGTTGTTGGGTAAAATTAGCCATATCAATCTGTATACTGTCGGGGGAGTTATGCTGTTGTCTTGCTTGGCTATACTGTATATGTAATAAAAGGAAGCCACACCAAGGTGAAGGCACCCTCTTGTCCCTGTGCTAATTTCAATTGGTTAGCTTTTCTAGTATGGCTGTTTCCCATATAGTTTGGTACCAGTGGTCTATGTTCATTCTTGACAGGTCCCTCCAGTGTCTAGTTAGGACACTTCTAGCTGCTGAGAGTAGGTGGCTCATGAGTTCTTTATAGTGTGAGTGTGCATTGTTGTCTTGAAACATTGGCTTAGACCAGAGTTTAGACCATTGGGCTTGTGGGGTCTTGGAGTAGTATTTTGTATATTGTTGATGCCAACCCCTTACTATGTCCCTCAGCTGTGTCAGAAGTTTTTTGAAGGTGGTTGGTGGTCCGGTGGCTGCTGCTTTTATTGCTGGATTATTTAAGAAGGCATATAGTTGGTGATGTATCAGCCAGAATATTTGGATGCCCCCTGGTTTGTCTTGTATTTCTTGTGTTGGCATGGGTTTGTCATTTTTGTAGAACTCTATTAGGCGGTATAAGCCTTTGGCTTGCCATGTTTTTATTTGGAAGCTTAGTGGGGATGGGTTTGGGGACATTTTCTCTACTTTTCCCGTCCATGGACTGTGTGAACCTGTTTAATGTTGTGGGAATTTTCCTTAATTTGTTTTGGAGGAATGGGTACACTGTGGAAGGGGTGTTTCCGATTTTGATCTCTATGTGCACCCATTGTTTCATTTTGTCTTCTAAAATGTATGGGATTGTGTGGTGCACTTGGCTGGTGATGTAGTATAGTTCTATACTGGGAATTCCCCATCCTCCTTCCGAGGGAGCTTATTTATAGCTTTTTGTGTGAGAAGACAATTGTAATTTTTTTCTGCGACCTACAGAGTTGGGTTGGGAGAATCCAAATTGGAAGGGTTTGTTATAAGCAGGTCACTTTGGGGGAAATTATTATTTTGATCAATGGCTATCTTGGTTTTGTTCCATTTATTTCTTTGTTGATTCCTGCCCTAGGGAGTGGTATAGTTTGATGAGGTTTCTGGTTATCTGTACCCCATGGTATTGAATTAGGAGCAGCACAGTTTATCTTTGTGGTGTCAGTGAATTCTTTTAGGATATGCGGGTGAAGGTGTTGAAACACATAGCCTCAGATTTTGTGAAATTCACTTTTAGGCTCAACACCGTTGTGAAGATGTTCTTTGGTTAAAGTGGTTGTGACTATCAGGTTGTCTGCAAAGAACCCTAGTTTATAGGTTTTGCCTTTTATTCCTATTCCCTTGATGTCAGGGGTTGCTCAGAGTCAGAATGCTAAGGGTTCAAGGGTTAGGATGAATAGGAAGGGAGATAGTGGGCATTCTTGTTTTGTGCCTCTTTGGATTGCTATGGTATTGGAGTCCATTCTGTTAATCCAGATTTTTGCTGAAGCTTTAGACTAAAATTGATTAAGGATTTGTAAGTTGGGGCCAAATTTCATATTGGTTAATACCTAATAATTAGGTATTTCCATTCCAAACAAGCAAAGGCTTTAAGGAAGCCCAGGAACATGATAATCAGTGGGGATTTGGTTGTTTTGCTGTGTTCAATCAAATCCACTAATTTCCTAATGGGGTCCGTTATATTGCAACTGGGGACAAAGCCAGGCTGGTCTGGGGTTATTAAGTTTGTGTAGGAAGCATTTTAAACAGTTGGCCAGGATTGATGTGAATATTTTATAGTCTTGATTTATCCGTGAGATTGGGTAGTATGATTCTACTTTGAGGCTATCTTTGAATGGCTTTGGGATAGAGACATGCAAGTTTTAGGGATGGGAGCCCCTTTGTGATGTTGTTAAACTTGCGGATCATGTAGAACATCAGGATTTCTTTGAATTTCTTGTAGAATTCTGTTGTAAAGCCATCTGTACCTGGGGCTTTGTGTGGCTTTAGGTTTTTGAGGACTGTCTCCATTTCCTCTGTGGTTATTAGGACTGTTCAGGAATTCTTGTTTCTCTGCAGCTAGGTTTAAGATGGTCAGTCATGTTAGGAAAATTTTCATTTCCTGATTGGTCAGGTTGTGGGAGGTATATAGGTTAGAGTAGAATCTTGCAAAATCTGATATTATTTCTTGGAGGAGAATGTTACATTGCATCACCCTAAAGGATGATCTTGTATTCATGCTTGGACTGATTTCCCCCCTGCACCTGTTTGCTAATAGTCTGGAGTTTTCCCCTCCATATTTGTAAAAGCGTTGTTTCAAGTATAGGATGTTGATCATTGTTTTATTAATTTCTAATGAGTCAATCTCTCTTCTTTTTTGTTCTATGAGTTTTTTTGGCTCCTGTTTGTAGCATGTTGAGAGGGCCGCAATATCCTGTTCTAGCTTGCTAATTACTCAGGAGGTTTGTTTGTTTGTTAAGGGTTGCCTTTTCTTTTATACAGGCTCCTCTGGCAACCACTTTCATTGCATCCTGGGGGGGGGGGTTGTTATGCTGGCTACACCATTGTTTTGGAGGGTCTTTGAGACACTCTCTTGTTACTTCATTTGCGGTCAGTATGGGGCTAAAGGACAATGATTGGGTGGTTTGCATTTCCTCCCCTATTTTTAGGGTAGCTTCTACTGTGGCATGGTCTGTGATTTTAATGTTACTGATGTTTGTTGCTTCAACCAGGGGGAATCAGACCTGGTGTGAGCAAAATGCTATCCAGTCTGGACATTGTACCATGGTGCCCAGATTGGAATGTGTGACTGGTGTTGCCTGGATTCTTTGACCTCATATATCATATAGGTCTCCTATTTTTAAAAGCATTTTTAGTAGTCTATAGGATTTTTTGATTGGGGGGGGGGCAATGTTGCCCATGGGGATGTGTTGTGGATGTCTTGCAGGGAGATGCCTCTCCCATCTAAGTTGAGGTTGCCTCCTAGAATTGCTTCCCTTCAGAGAAGTAAATGAAATCTATCTGTTTTGAGTTAGGGGCATATACGGAACCAATTGTCTGTTTGTTTTTTCCATCTAGTGGATCCCTTGGCAAAAATGAATCTGCCTTTTTTGTCTTTTAATATTGTTGTGGCTTTAAAATGTAGGTCTCTGCGCTACCCCCCCCCACTTTTCCTAAACTGGGAGCCAACTGGGTGAACGATATTTTAAACCAAGCATTTAGCTCCTCACAACTGGTCCTTTTATTGCTTTCCAGAGAAACCTTGCCATGCACAAACCTGAAACATTGAAGTATGACACAGAGAGACAAGAAAATCAAGTCTTTATTTCAATTAACATTTCTTGGCATTAGGCAGATATTAAATAACACTGGAATGCACAAGACTATTAACAGAGATGGACCGCAACAAGGTAGGACGGCCATAGCAAGTGTGTGTCAAATCACCTCACTTCACTCAAATGCCATTTTAAAAACGCTGCAGCCACAGTAAAGTGGCACTTCACTGATAAACACAGAAGGAAAAATATTCCTTTTAAATTTCATTAACACAGTAAAACGCTTGAACAATCAACAGTAAAAATGAACAAAGTGTTGCAATTGGTAATTAAACAGTGTTATTATCCACAAACAGCTAGTCATGCAGTGCCTTAATGGCAACCTTGCTATGCATAAATATCACTTTTAAAAAAGAGAGATTTGAATAATCACAGACAACTAGAAGAAATGAAGCATGGATTCTACTTGATATATTAAATATGACCTAAATATTAAAAAAAATTACTTCACCATATATATATATATATATATATATATATATATATATATATATATATATATATATGAATGGAAAGACCATTAAGTAAGTGCAAGCAATTTTCCTCATAGCAGGAAACTGGTATCATGCTCTTTAAGAAAATTCTACTCAATTTATTCCACATTTTATATCCGTTTTCTGGGAAGCAAATTAAAATGCCTGCCATTTGTGTTGGTCAAAAGGAACACATGGCATCTCTTTCTTAGGAGCTAACTAGAAAGTCATCTGTTCATATTAACCAAGTGATGTGCAATAAACCCCTCTTTAACCTGCCATTGTAAACATACCCTTCAATTATGTTAGATGTGTAGAGTGAATCATAAGGGGAAGAAACAAAGGATGGGATTATGGAAGGAGGAATTTGCATCAATGTTGGTGAGAGGAGTGAGGCTCTTTTTCACTTGGATACACAGACAATCTGGCAGTGGAATCTCATCCACTAGCCACTGAGGAATGGTTGAGAAGGCATCCATTTACGAGTAAAGCTTGAACAAGCCAGTAATTTTCTTTGCAAACTGTCCAGAGTTTAATTAGAACTGACTTGCACTGCTTGGATCACATTGTAACAACCGCACGATAGAGGGATCACTCTTGGCACCTTTAATAAACTCTTCGAGAGATAGTTTACCTTGAAGGGAAACAAGAGAAAGACACAAAATCAAATCGTTTTCTCTGCCAATGAATGGCAGCCAAAAGTAACTTATAAAAACTAAACTTAGCCTGTCAATTATTGGCTTTTAATATACCCAATTAGTTGCCAATGAGTTTTAAGATGATGAGCTAGGCAATTATTATGACAGATCTAACATTTCCCAGTTCAGGGTGCATTTAGATAGGATTGTGAACTTTGCACTCCAAATGATGGTACTAACAATACTTCTAGCTCCTCCTAATAATCCTTATTCCAAAGATCCTAGCAGACTGTTCTTGGGATGGGCTGTGTAAGGAAATCTTGATATGATGGAGACAATAGAACAATAATCAGAGTGTGAACCAGATAAGACTTTCACTTCCGTTTGCATATCCCAAAAACTCAAGACAAATGCAGATATTTTTAATGGAACTGACATGAAAAGCATGTTTAATCTCAGTAGTGATTCACTGCTTCCTTGAACTGACACCTTGCAGAGGTGTGAACCTGAATAAATCCAGACAGCAGCTGAATCTCACTCAGACAGAGATGTTTTTGAAACAAATGTAGAACACCTCCCTTGCTCTTGCACTATGGCATACAAACCAATGATGTTGGTCTATTTGAAACTAAGTAGACATAAAAACCAACTACTCTAGTTTAGCTTATTTGCATGCTTGGCTATCTGCATCAGTGGAAATATTTGTGCTTCAATAAATGGCTTACATTAATTCCAAATAAGAGCAGAACTACACATTAAGAGAAACAAAGGGCAACCTCTGAAAGTGACACCCCTGCTGGCAGTCCCAGATTATTTGTATTCACTATGACTCATTGCCGTACTTTGGATTGTCCTGAATACCACCATTTGGTTCTGTTGGGTGCATATTGGCTTGCCTGCTGATGAAATTGTGTGGTGATTGATAATATAGTCATTTATCTGTTTTAGACCCCTAAACAGTCGCCAGGACATTAGCTTGTTCGCCTCTGCATAGTTCCATCCTTATTTCAGACATTATGGTAGATTACAATGTTTAGCTGGTGATATAGTGCAATGTTGAAAACCAGATATCACCTAAGCCTCACATACATTGTGGTTCACGATATATTGCCAGGTCAAATATTATGAAGCTTATCACGATGTGAACTTCAAACTGGTTTTGGACGATATATCAATATATCGCCCAGCCCTAGAAGTGATACAGTTAGGATGATTGGGTTGAACACAGATATAACCTCCACAGACACCAAATATTGTGGAGGCCATCTGTGCTTGATCAAATCATCCTAGAAATCCCAGGAATACAGCAGGACAGGACAGAGGTTACACAATGGAAACATGCATCCATTTCTCTCTCTTTTATAGCCTTTCAGAAGGTCACAATTAAAAGTAGCAAGATCTCTGACTTAAAATTGTTATACTTGCCCTTCAATTAATTTCTCCCACAACTTGATGCTACTAAAGAGAGAAAGATGCACTGTGCTTACTCCAAAATGCACTGGCGCCTGAAGCTCTCCGAGGATTCAAAGAGTACATATACATCCAACAACTGTTACCCCACCTCTCCTAGGGTAAATGTTCTTCTAAGAGTAACAGCCAGCAGAGGACTTAAGTGAAAACTGGGGAGTCAGCAAATGAAAGGTACAGTGGTACCTCGGTTTAAGAACTTAATCCGTTCTGGATGTCCATTCTTAACCTGAAACTGTTCTTAACCTGAAGCACCACTTTAGCTAATGAGGCCTCCCGCCGCCGCCGCGCCGCCAGAGCACAATTTCTGTTCTTATCCTGAAGCAAAGTTCTTAACCTGAAGTGTTATTTCTGGGTTAGCGGAGTTAGTAACCTGAAGCGAAATCATAGAGCCTGTAATTCATCCCATGATTTCTTAGCAAGGAAAAGAAAAGTCATTCTAGGCATAATTACTACTCTCCTGATTTTGGTGAAGTCCTCCAATAACTGCTACCATGTTCCCCCCTTCCAGGTGAAGGTGGGGTGTTTTTTGTTGTTGTTGGGGAACAGGGTAGAAGCTGGGAGGATTGGGATGAAGCAGAAAAGTTGGCGAGGCTGCTTGAGATAGGTTGTATCTGGTTTAATTCAGCTCACAGTGATTTGAGCAGGGGCGGGCTCATCGTTGAGCGCCTCAGTTTAATATTCTCACCCCTTCTTGAAATGTGAGTTTCTTAACAATGTCTACGTACTGCATAAGGTAGGGTTCTTCCTTTTCCAAAGCTGTTTGAACACTGTGTTTACTAATAGGCAGCTTTTATTTTAAAAATTCAATTTGAATCATTGATGTGCATTTGCATTTGGTGCCTCTGGAGACAGTGGTTAAAAAAAAAAAGTATAACACATTTTAAGGCAATTTTAATCCCAGTTTTGATTGTTCCTATTATGAGAATAACTTCCATCACATTTATTTTGCCAGAGGGGGAGGTTATTAATGTTGGAAGTCATGTAATACCTAGCATGAAAGGGGCTTTGTTCATGCCATTGTTATCAACTGAGAAGTTAAATCTTTGCAAGGATAGGACACTTCTACCCTTGTGGGTTTTTACCCCCCCCCCCATTAAATATAATCACAGTTAGGTTTATGTTCTTCCTACCTTATAAATATTACTTCCTATTTTGATAACTACTATATTTGTATGCCTTCTCTTATGCCATTAGAGAGGTAACATTTCATGGAATGAAAATCTTAGCTATTCTGAAGTCCTGCTGCAACGGTTATAATTCAGCGATTGCTGTATTAGCCACATGCTCATGTTATGAGCTGCACTGGTGATTTATACCCAAATAAGTATTTCTTGATGGTCACAATCTGCCTGAAGGCACCACCAGTATTTGAGAATGTCTCCACAGTTTGGAATATGAGCCATGGGATGGAGAAACCCCATTTGGGGATATATTTGAGATCCCACTGTCTGTAATTAAAGACCAGCTCCAAATTTTCCCTGAGGTTAGGCTGATCTCAAACTACTGTCTCAGAGCAGTCACAAACACTGTCCTATCAAATCTCAGTTCACTTCTTGATGGGTAAGAGTCCAACTAAGTGGCAACTGTCAAATAACATTTTGGTCCTTCCCCCTTTTCTTCAAGTCATTAACAAAACATCTGGAAGAAGACTGTCTCACTTCTTAATCAGAATTGGAGTCCTCAACCATAGCAGTTTTTAAAAGTGAAAAAAGAGACACTTGGTGATGCAGTTGGGCTCTCCTGGGTATTGAATCATTTGACTCAAAGTTATAACTGAATTGTTACCCTTTTAACTGTGGCTGCAATGGGTAAAATGGATATTTTAACCTGTACAAGTGCTGTGTTATGCAAAAGAGTAGCTAAGTAAATATATGTGCTAAAATGCTGCAGTGAGAATAAACTGTTACAAATGAGGATAAAAGTAATAGTTATGCCCTAAATTTATTTCAGTTGCAAAACATTGCTTGGCGGGGACTGTGGTCCTGGAGGAGAAAAGTATTATGGTCAGGAGAAAACATACTGTGCATGAGGAAAAGTTAGCGCATGGAGAAGGGGATAAAAATGCATGCCCAGGTGTCACTTCTCACCAATGCTGCTTTCAGCAGACTACTTTTTCTGCAGCCAAAGGGCTAGAACATGGTTTGGTTTAAAAAAATGAAAATGTAAGATTTTCAGGTTTGTTTTTTTAATGTATGTGTCACAGATTGTGGCCATGTAGATCTCTAGACCCTAGAGATTAAGGAGTGATGAGCACATGCATGCACGCACATACACGCACCAGTGTTCCAATCATGTTTGTTATAGTGACTTGCTGCAAAAAACATACCGTCATTGTTTGTGTCCATCTGTCTGAATATTTTGTCTGTTCGTTTCTCTGGAGTTGATTCATCCTCTGGCATTTTCATTACCGAAGACACCATTTTGTAGATTGCCTAAGGAACAGCAAAATATAGGAAGTCAGTTTTGCATCCTTGAAGGAAGTAGTGGAAGCTTATTTAGCAAGTTATGGGAAATAAGTGATAAACAAAAAGCAGAACATGTTGGTCGTCGTTTATGCTGTTGCAAAAAAATAATAATCAGGACACTCACTATGATATTTACATAATGAATTCTCCATATACTGCATTTGCTTGTTTATATGCCAACTTACATTTTAGGCATAACAAATACACAGCCCTTATGTTTTCCTAGAAAATGCCCATCATTTTGATAGATTGTGTGTGTGTTTTGTTTACTCATTGGGAGGAATGATGCGTGAATGCAGAGGGCTGCACATTTGGAACTGGGTCTAAGATTTGTGTCTGTAAAATATATACGGTAGTAAGTACCTAAATATTTTCTGTTTGGTAGTCTGGTACAAGATGAGAAGAATTTAATCTGGAATGTGCTCCAGGCATGTGGCACACTGATCAGGATTATGCACACCTTTAAGTGTTAAAATATGTAGTATGTATGTTGGTTAACAAAAGATAAATGAATTATTTTGTACTGGATGAACTTTGTGTGTATCGATTTACTTACCTGCACTATCTCAAGCATTTCTGCACGGCTGATGTAGCCATTGCCATCAAGGTCATACATGCTAAATGCCCATTTCAGCTTCTGCTCAAGTTTCCCCCGAGAAGTGACACTCAATGCGATTATAAATTCCCGAAAGTCAATCGTCCCATCGCCATTGGTATCAAAAGTACGGAACACATGCTCTGCAAATTTTGAGGCATCGCCGTAGGGGAAGAAGTTAGCATATATCTTTTTGAACTCTTCAACAGTCAAATGGCCAGTTGGGCAATCTTTTAGGAAGCCTTTGTACCACTCTTGCAGTTCATGGTCTGTGAATTCTGTGTTCTCTCGGAGGTCCTGGAGCACTTCGGGTCTCAGTTTACTGTTCTGTTTCCCCATTCTGTTCTTGGTTAACGCCTAAGAGCTGCAACAACAAAAATCCAGTCATTCTTAAAGCCACTGGTGACATACAAAACACAGTGTTTTAAACACAGATATTAAACATATGGGATGGCAGGAAAGGGTGATGCATATATAGTGAATTTAAGAGAAAATGGATTATTTAATGTTGATAAAAAAAATTCAGAAGAAACAGCCAACGTCCTTTCCACTTTTGCCCAAGTTTACTTCTGCTGACTGTATCTCCTTCATATTCCACAGTGGCACAATGTGGATCACTTATGCAATAATTTCTTTCTCTTCCATTTTGATTGCGGGTGGCGCTGTGGTCTAAACCACAGAGCCTAGGGCTTGCCGATCAGAAGGTTGGCGGTTTGTATCCCTGCGACGGGGTGAGCTCCTGTTGTTCGGTCCCAGCTCCTGCCCACCTAGCAGTTCAAAAGCACGTCAAAGTGCCAGTAGATAAATAGGGACCGCTCCAGCGGGAAGGTAAACGGCATTTCCGTGCGCTGCTCTGGTTTGCCAGAAGCAGCTTAGTCATGCTGGCCACATAGCCCGGAAGCTGTCTGTGGACAAACGCCGGCTCCCTCGTCCTTTAAAGTGAGATGAGTGCCGCAACCCCAGAGTTGTCCGCGACTGGACTTAATGGTCAGGGGTCCCATTACCTTTACCTTTATTTGTACTGAACATAAAGAGTTCTGACTCCACCCCTCCATTGTGAGTTGCATCCATAAAAATAAAGAATCCTTCTTTGATTTAATGATGGCTTCTGCCAACCAAGAGGTGAGGTTCTTTTTTGCTACTTTCCACACTCCCACACTTTTCTGGAAAGTTTCCTAAACTCTCTGGAGCAGGGTTTTTTTTTTGGGGGGGGGGGATATGAGTGTTTCTTAAACTTGGATCTCCAGCTGTTGTTGGACTACAACTCCCATTGTACCTGACCACTGATACTGCTAGCTAGGGATGATGAGCGTTGTAGTCCAACAACAGCTGGAGATCCAAGTTTAAGAAACACATGGCTAAATGAAGGAGGGGGAAATGAGCAAAAATCACCCTCCCACAACTTCCACTGGTGGAAGGCTTCAACGGGTCAAAAGCCCTTTCACAAACAGAAGAGCACAATTGTACATACAAACTTATTTTTTGTGTAACAAGTTACAAAAACCATTATAACAAACTATTCCCCAAGCATAGAATTTTGTTCTCCCAACACTTTGTGTACCCAGTCATTGTGATTACAGTGCTACTGCTACTACATTTGCCACCTCCTGATTGTAATATTTGTGCATGTCAAAAGTGGAAGTAAAAAATACTGGGTCCCAAAATAAGACCTATTATTCTTATTACTTTTAACACTCTTACTGGAGGTTCATCAGATCTGTCCTGAAATCATTTCCCATGTTTGTCACGATTATATCCAAGCCCAATTTCATATCTACATGTACATCTTTATCACCTCAGGTGTATAAACGAAGTGGCAATATACAGTATTTTACAGGAATTTCTGATACCCAAAGGTATGAACCAATACTGTCAATGTGGTGCCCATTTTAGCATATAAGTTTATTCCTCCCATCATAAAAATATTGTATACAGTACTTTAGACATTGAATGTTGGGCTTTCTTTTCTCCTAACCTTCCGTTCTAGCTAAACAAGCATACAAAGTTGGAAGGCCAAAGATTTTAGAAATGTTTTGAAAGTTGATTGAAGAATTCCAAAACAAATAAGCAGGATACAGGAAGAGCAGAAGGAAATGTGATAAATTCACTGGAAGGCCTGGGCTAACAGCCACCCCTATATTTAATGGGATTACTCTAGAGGAGCATTTCTCTCACATTCACTATCACATTACATGGAAGTTCTCAAGGAAAATTCATTTGTGAGCATTCAAAATGATAAACCTGATTTAACATGTATTTAACAAGCCAGGATAATAAGCCCAGGACCTGATCTATCCATCCTGCTTCAATGTGACCACTAGCATTCTTTACAGTTTGAAAAGGAAACAGTAACTCTCCGTGCTATCATTCATTGCAAGATGACAGTGTCAATTTGCAAAGCCCATGCATCAAAACCTCTCTGAAAAGGATCTGTGAGAAACCAAACTCTGCCTGCTTCCAGGTTTTGGGGGGTGTTTGTGGCAGTGGGCCAATCTGAAGAGTCATAACAGACTGAGAGTGCAAAATAAACTTTTAGTAGCTTGCTACACTGAACAAGCATTTTTCCTAGGGGTTAACATGTTTCATACATACTGTATCTACAAAAGGAAAAGACTGCCATCATTAGATAGGATTACAAATAGATACAAACACCTCTTTCTCTCTTAGCTGTGAAAATTTGTTATGTTCCTCTCATTCCCAAATCCAGTCCATTCAGCAACATCAAGGGGATCTGTGATTGGCAAAACCATTATACATGAGTCATTCGTTTAAAAACCCCAATAAATATATATTGGAGTAGCACTGAGTGCAGAACTCTTGAGCTACATTTGGAGAGGGGAAAATAATGAGAGCTTTAATGCAGTGTTTTTCAACCTTTTTTGGGCAAAGGCACACTTGTTTCATGAAAAAAATCACGAGGCACACCACCATTAGAAAATGTTAAAAAAATTAACTCTGTGCCTATATTGACTATATATAAAATAATTCTCTTGAATTTTTCAATTTTTCCCACGGCACACCAGGCAACATCTCGCGGCACACTAGTGTGCTGCGGAACAGTGGTTGAAAAACACTGCTTTAATGCACACACTGGAATTCCTTGGAAACAATGACAGAATGAACTGTATGGACACTGGTCACGAGTTATCAAAGCAGCTACCAATAAATACTTTAGGATGCTAAAAGCAACTGTTCTTCCCCATGTCATGAGAGCCCCACTGTATTTACAGTGTATGCAAGCAGAGATTTGAAAAAAAAAGATATTCCATAAAGTTTGCATACACATTAGCAAGCAGCCAAGGTAATATGCAAACTGAATGTTGGGGAAACATTACCTGCATGAAGAATAAGTCATTGCAATCTGAATGCAACCCTTTATTTCAAAAGGGATGTATACAAATGGGCTAGTTTGTCTATGAAGTAGAATGTTTTAATCGTAAGATAATGGCAGCCAGTGCAGTCAGGCTGGGAATAGGCTCAAAGCGACCTGGCCACCAAATTCTGCACCAGCTGAAGTTTCTGAACCATCTTCAGAGGCAGCTCTACGTATAACACGTTGCAGTAATCTAACCTAGAGATTACCAGAGCATCAACAGCAGCAGTCCCTGTCCAGATAGGGGCACAGCTGGAACACTAGCCAAAGCTCTTGGAAGGCACTTCGTGCCATTGTGGCCACCTTAGCCTCAAGCAACAACAAAGGATACCCGGTACCTTCCTTCAGATATAAGAATTCATATACAGTACACAAGTGAACACATGTACAATCATATTTGAAAGGTAAAGCCTCTCATGAGAAATAAGTCTTTAAACAAAAGCAAGCTGCCCGTAAATTCTTTTCCTGCAGTCAAAGTTTTGATTTATACTCCATTCCATGGGGGGAGTGGGGACTCTGGGGAGTGTAATGGAAACACATTACATACTTTAAACCTGGATCTCTTTTTAAGGTTTTTCATTAAACAATGTATCATTATTTCAAGGAACTTTTCGAGAAAAGTAATTCAGCTATTGAGAAGGAATAAAATATTGCACTGGGTGCAACATTAGGCTTCTAAAGCATCCAACTACGTATTACATACACCTAAATTAGAAACTCAAGAAGAGAAGAAGAGGAGGAGGAGTTTGGATTTGATATCCCGCTTTTCACTACCCGAAGGAGTCTCAAAGAAAAGCCTTAAAAGCAGAAAAAGCAAGTTGGTAAGTGAGGCCTTTCTTTTTTTAACAGTCCGTGTCGTCTTCTGATGGAACAGAATCACTTCCCCTAACACTTATCTCCAGTGCTGTGCTCTTTGTTAAAATCACAGCCAAATCATAAAAAATAATCTAGATAACCACTCCATGGATATTGTTAGAACTGGGTTATCAATGCAACACTAGCAACCCAAGTGTAATAGAATGCAAACTCTCTCTCACATACTACCACACCATTATTTACATACAGTTTAATACAATTTAAAAGACCATTTTAGCACCTTTTCTAAAAACCATCCTGCACAGCTTTTCATCATAAACACCACAGAAAACATAAGCTTAAATTACACTATTAAAAATACCACAATTCTGTACACAACAGAACACAATATGCAGCTTCAGCTTTAAAAAAGCTCTTCCACAGAGCTTCCAGGAACTGATGATTTCTCCACAATTTTCCACAAAATCTACTCTCCATTTAAACTTCAGAGCCCAAGCAGTCTACTGAAATATTTATTTGTAAACATTTATATGCCACTTTTTTGTTGAGTACAGAATCCAAGGACATTAGTAAAGAAACAGCAATTGAATGCACTAAAAACATGCAGCACCAGATGGTGCCAGAGAGCAGAAATTTTTAAAACACAATTTTCCATAGGTAATTCTTTCTTTTGTTTTAACGATCTAATTTCTGACTTATTTATAGAGGTTTTTCCATTGTCTAGATCCACCCTATGACAGTGTACAACAAAAATTAATAATACATAATTTATCCACAACAAATACGAGAAAAGGCAGCAATTAAAACTGTTATGTAAGCTAAACCTTACACCAGGAGTAGCTAATCTGTGGCTCTTTGGATTTCAATGGACTACAACTCGCCTTCTCCCTGACTACTGGCCATGCTAGCTAGGGATGATGACAATTAGAATCCATCCTCTGGAGGGCCGCTGGGTTAGTCACTCCTGTCTTAAACAACATAACTGGGTAAATAAAGTCTTTTAACTTGGCAGCCAAAGGGTGCCCGGCTAGCAAAGCCAGAGTGTTGTCACTGAAAAACAACAACAACCCTCTTTTGTGGCTGGATAACATAGTTTGGATAGGGAAGGCAACTGGGTTTCCTGTAGAAGATCTTAAGACATGGCCAGGATGGTCTGGAAGAAGCACCCTTCTCATGTATTTGGTTTCCAGGCTGGCAAGCAGTAAGCCACTCTTTTGCTTGACTCTCAGGCTTGGCCATCTGAAAGCTTGCACCTGTGTGCTCTTCTGCTGCCAACATTGGGAAGCAGCATTTTGGCAGTGCTACTGTGCTTCCACTGGGATTTGGGGGGGGGGCAGAGAGAGAATGTTTTTAGATTACATACACAACACATGAATTTGCTTGCATGGTTTGGGGATATCTACTATACAGAAACACATTCCTGGTTTTATTTCTAATTTCCTCACCACCTCCTAAGTTTCTCTTGACCAACGGAGGGATTGGCAACAGATTATGGGCCTGACAATCTCACAAACACGGATAAAACAAGCAACCCAAGACCGATGCGCATGTAGTTTCTCAGACCAAGTTGCATATGAGCACCAAAAGTGGGGGTGGGGCAGGACTATTATCAAGAAATGGTGACAACCAGAGTTATCAGAAACGACACACTCTGATATGCTATTAATACTCCATTTATTTTCTACCCAGCATTGGCGATACAAAATCTCCAACCTGCTCAGAAACAGAAAGCAGAAAAAGAAAAAGCAGCCAGCTGCTCATTAATAAAACACATCAGGTTTAAACAGAAACCTGTGTTTATATCATTAGCTACTTCTGCATTGAAGGAAACCATAAACATCCCAGCCTCCTAGCTTTATTTCTATTCACTGTTTGCTCTAATGGAGCACTGCTTGCTTCCCAAATGTTGAAATGTTTAAACTAAGCTCCCAGCTGGTAGAGCCATAAGCCATGTAAAGAGCACAGAGGAACTCTCCAGCTAATTGTACACATTGACATCTAGGCAAATACTTGGCTCTCCATCCTTATTTCAGAATGTAAGATTATTTCATAAGATGTACTGCTTGCGCAAAAGGGTGGGGAGAAGAAAGAAGGAAGCCAAACCCTTTCCATTCTCGAGTATGTTAAAGGGCAGTTGTAATTAACAGCCTCACTATGGACACAAGGACAAAATTTGTATGAATGGGACTATCAGAGAGGCTACTTTAAAAAGACAAATAATTGGCATCTTGTATTTCCACCCCCCCCCACCATTTACTTTCTGAAAAAAACTCCCATTTTTTTTCTTTGTCCCTAATGCAGCATAAAACCCTGGGTCAGCAAAGTCAACAGCAACACCTCACAATGGCCTGCCAACAGGATCTATTGCTACCAATGCCATTTACTTCCACACTAGGCTGATCAGATTTGGCCCAGAGGCCATCACCTGCACTGAGCAAAAATGCCCTATGTCAGAGGTGAGGAAGCTGGGGCTCTCCAGACATTGCTTGGCTACACTCCCATCATTTCTGAAGGGAATGGTCTTTGTGGATGCGATTCAATGGGATGTGGATGTGGTTGTAAGGGACATGGCAGAGGCAAAGAGTGTGGCCACATGAGGGGTCCAATGGAGGGCAAATTGGGGGTGAAACAATGGCAAAAGAGGCACTAGAACTCATGCTTGTTTTTCCACAAGTATGGTGGAACAAGCCATTTAAGACATGCCTCCAAACAAATCTTTAGATCCAAGGAGCAACACTCTGTGAAAGATGTCCACTGTGTGCATTAGCAACTTGTAAACCACACTGAAATTATTCTATCTATATTACATGTCCAATGAAACTGAAATAATGGAACAGAAATGGGAAAGGAAGAAGAAACTCACCCAGTATAATGATCTCTGTTTGAAGCAATGGAAACTGAAATAGGCAGCTGTCTATGAGAAAGACTTTTTCCGCTGCAGGATATCCCCTTTATTTTGTTCCAATTTTGTCTCACATTGTTAAAATGCATTGGTCTTATATTATCTGCTTTTCCCACGCTCCCTTTCCCAACACAGGGGTTAGGCAAAATAACTTAGGATATTCTTCATAGATCATACATACAAACACTTTCCAAGTTGGCTTTTGTAATCATTTTTAATCTCTTGCAATGGTTGCACTGTGTGGCACACTCATGCAGTTTCAACACCTGCACTAAGTATGCACTGTGCATGTGTGATGTTGCACACCTAACATCCCCAACTGCTGTATTTTAGTTTGGAAAGAAATCACATGTTCGAGAAGGCAACTTCTAACGCTTCATTTTCAGAAACCTCACTACCTGGCAAAAATAATGTCACTCTTTACATGGAAGTGTGTGTCTGCTACATCATTTCAATCAATTCATGAAATAGGTAAGAGCCACTACCTGAATATCAAAGGGCTGTTCCACATTTTAAATATTGACTCAGCTGCAGTCACAAGTTCAGACACAGTTTGTGTTAATGCAAAAAAGAAGAATTCTGCATAGCTTGTTAAGAACATCTTCTTGCAACCTTACCTGAGCAGTATGCTTCCAATGATCTTACAGAATATTTAAAGTGCTCCCTGTGTGCCTGATTGGTCACAGGAAGACTCTGTAATCTAAAGAAACAGGAATAACATCCAGTGTACTTGTACTTTTTATTGTATAGATCAGAGGCCTATGGCCATTTAGACATTGCTGGACTCCAGCTCCCATCATCCCTGTCTGTTTGCCATGCTGGCTGGGGCTGATGGGAACTGGAGCCCAACAAAATCTGAGGCCACAAGTCCCCCATCCCTGGTGAGTAAAATGCCTAACAACTGAATTGTTTCAGTTGTTAACTTTGTACTCAGTGTTTTGTTTTAAAAGCCCTGGTTCTTTCAGTGTGATGGGCTTTAGTATAAGCCTTCTGTTGTATAATCAATTTATTAAGAGAAATTAACCCATAACTGTTCCTTAAATTAATTTATTAAGGCACATATCATGCCCTTGAGCATAACTTGTGCTTCAGATAGTTCCTACGAAATTAAATGCCCCCAAATCTCATTAATTGTGACAAAGAAAAGAAGTCTTGCTGCTGGCATCCAAGTTAACATTTCCTTCAATAGCTCTAAAAGGCTTTTTATCAAATCACTTCCCAGAGTCTCATTCTCTGACTTTGCCATAGCAACCCTTGGAAGAACACACCTATCCCTGCCCTGAAGTACAATTTATACAAGTGGTCAGTGAACATACATGAATATTGCAAAATCCATTTTTCATGTACTGCATTTACTTAAAAATAAGGTTACGTTTTCTGTTTTATTTTGTGAGCTACACAGTTGCCAAAAGGAAAGAAATGCATGTTAGCTGGGGGGAGCAGGCTTACCACGGAGTATATTTTGAGGACAGAATCAAATATGCTTTTGCACTTTTTATTTGAACATTTTTACTGTAAAGTGCCATTCAAAAATATATATTTTTGTTTGAAAGATTTCAAGAAAGTGACAAGTTCTCAATACAAACTGGGCAGAAATATTTGATCCTCCTATCACTTTTCTGTTTGCCTTTGACGTTATTGAAAAGAGCATGAAAAGGAGCATTAGCTAAAAGTAAATGCGCAATAAAAGAAAGTGAATCAAAATCAAAGTTCTGTTGTTTGCTTCTCAGATATGTTCAATGCAAGTTACCCATTAGATCATGGCAGTGTTCATATTCTTTCCATGCCAGATGTCCTTTAGCTGTCAGAACCAAAGCCTCTTTAGGGCTTAGCATTCTTGTGTACAGGGTCAGTGGAAGATCTCTGCTCACTGTGAATGTTGTATCTATGAGTTGCCAGCAACACACATCAAAATACACTGTGCATTAGTAAGAGATTTTCTGTGCGGTGCCACACCGTCTAGTACCATGGAGCATGAAGATATAGAAAACACATTAGTTCTCCTCCCTGCTTTGTTCTAAGAGGCACATTTTATATTTAAAGACTTCCAAGTGTGTTCACTGTGATAAAATAACTATTACACATTCCTCCCCAGAACTACTTGTTACATGTGCACACAGTCTTATCATCAGCTGTCAGTTACCATTTTCCCCTTGCCTTTTAAAACTCCTCTGTCTTAAAAGAGTGTCTTCCTAGCTAAGGGAGCCAAGTTTCATGTTATTACACTTTTAGGGTTGTTTACAGTCATTTGTTTCATTGCATAAAGCAGAGGTAGTCACCTTTTTTATACCTACCACCCACTAATGCATCTTTCTTGGTGGTAAAATTTCCTTACCATCCACCAGTGCTCAATGGAAGGAGGATTCAGCTTGTGCCGTAGAACTCCCTACCCACTTACCTAGAATCCTGAAACGCCCACTAGTGGGCGGTAGGGACCAGGTTGACAACCCCTGGCATAAAGTCACACAGGTAAATCCACCCTGATCACATCAGAGCATGGCTACGTTTGCACTATACCCTATGTATAACAATTAATAACAACTTTGCAAAATCTTCAATTAGGGTTGGAAACGGGCTGGAAGCCAGTGAAGGTGGCAAAGCACTGGCGTGATGTGCTTATATCACCCAGTCCCACTTAACAGTCTTGCCACTATATCCCAAACAGAAGTTTCTAGATCATTTTCAAAAACAGCCCCACCTACAACATATTGAGATTGGTTTAGGAAAAACATGACAAACCAAGTAGCAACCTCTAATGAGCTTTCCCCATGTCAAATGAGTATCACCTTCTCTACCAACTTCAGGCACAGAATAACTGTACTGCGTAGACTAGGGGTGCAGAATATCTAGTACATGGGCCAAACTTGGCCTGCTCAGGGTAACAATTGGCCCTTGAGGTCATTTTCCCAAAACCACAGCACTCAAAAGGCAACACGGGGCTGTTTGCAAAAGGATGTTGCAACTACCTTGCCCTGTGCTTTGTGCTTCAAAGTCCCAACAAACAGGGCTTCAATGTGCAGCACCATCCAATGTCATCATGACATCAGATGACAGTTGGATGGGCCTGCTCACTTGGTCTGCCAGAGGTTGAGCGTTCTGGCCAAAAAAGGCTCCCAAGAAATGTTCAAAATGACTAGTGGTGTGTCTGACTGTATCTCAACTCTTTAAGTTGCTAGTTATAAAAAGAGAAATTAAATCCAGAGAAAATGGGGAAAATTGATGGCCGAAGGTGGTTAGAATCAGAAGCAGATTAATCACACTTCATTCTTCAGGCTAGTTCAACACACAGGTCTAGAAGAGGGCAGAACTTGGTCTAACATACAGTATAACTTACACCATTTTGAAAATGGCGGACTCTGCTGTCCATATCCAAATATGTAAAAGGCAAATTCAGTAGAAAATAATGAGGGCAATCAAGTGAATACTTGAGACATTTTATGATAATGCACATGCAGATGTTTTCAGAAGGGTTCATGCATATATGTGTTCACATGTAGCCAGATATTCAACAGGTCTTTGTACTAATTTTTAGCAGTGCAAGTAGAATAAAAAAGTGAATTGGACATTTTAGATCAAATGCTAAGAGATCTTGTCTTGTGTGTTGGACCTGACATTCTAGTTAACAAGACTCCTATAAGTTAAGTTGCAGTGAGTCCATTTGCAATGGGAAAAAGTCCTCTTTTGTTATTATTTCCTTTTAAAATGAAAATACCAGCAAATCATAGCACCCATTGCATTCTCAAGGAGTTTAAGTAATAAGAGATATTCTTGCTACATTTCGGCGACAAAAATATTAACCTGTAGCTATCCCTATGGTTCCCAAGAACATTCCACAAGGAGCTCCAAAAAGGCAGCCTTAATACCAGCCTGAAACCATTACTAGTTATCACAATATATGAGTTCAACGGCCTGATGGTTGGTGTTGATGATTGTTGTTGTTGTTGTTCGAAACAAAATAAAAAATAAAAAAATCCTTCCAGTAGCACCTTAAAGACCAACTAAGTTTGTTCTTGGTATGAGCATTCGTGTGCATGCACACTTCTTCAGATACACTGAAACAGAAGGGTGGGGAGGGGTATTACTCAGAAGGGTGGTGGGAATAGGTGATTAATGCAATTAATGACTGCAATTGGTCTTCCTGCAAGACTAATTGCAGTCATCAACAGGTTTACCTCACCTATCAGCCAATCACCCATTCCCACCACCCTTCTGAGTAATACCCCTCCCCACCCTCTCACTATTTATAAGGGTCTGGTGACTTCTGTTTCAGTGTATCTGAAGAAGTGTGCATGCACACGAAAGCTCAAACCAAGAACAAACTTAGTTGGTCTCTAAGGTGCTACTGGAAGGAATTTTTTTATTTTGTTTTGACTACGGCAGACCAACATGGCTACATACCTGTAACTATTAATGATGATGATGATTATTATTATTATTATAGAAAACATGCAAAGAAAACAAAGAACCAGAAATAGAGACTCAGCGGAAGCTGAACATTTCCCTTCAAGAATGGCAGCACTCCAATGCACACAAAGTAATGTAGGGAAATTCCAAACGAGTGGCAGCTCCTTAATTTCAAAAGGGAAGAAAGAAGCAAGAGAATAGGGGTGGAAATTACAGTTGTTCAAAATAGCTAAGCCAAATGCTCCAATAGGCATTATAAAACATTTTGTTTTATACAAGAGAAGACATAAATCTTAGGACAAACTATGTACCTATTGGACCTTCTGTAGAGACTGGGATTGGAGAAGTTCCAAGCAGGGCTGGAGGAGGCAGGGAAAAGGGGGGTGGGGCGGGAATCAATGGAATTTGGGCAGAAAAATCTGCTGGAAGGAAATAGTTCATACTTCCCTTGTTATTTGAATGGAATAAAGAATTTTAAATAACTCTCAATCTCCAGTGCTTTATGCCACCATGTCCTTCTGTTGCTTTGCCTTGAAAGATATGTGATATACAGGTACTTTCTAACGGGTTGTGGGGAGAAGAGGTTTCTCACAATTTCTTCTTTATGCCGGGAAAACAGTAATACATCACACATAATCAAGGGCTTTTGAGTTCTTCTATCTTTACTTTTCCTGGACTCCATTCACGATTAACAGAACAAACATACACAACGCCCAGTTTCTCACTGAGAACGAAGTCATGATTTTATTATGCCAGAAGCATACAAAGGAATTCAAAGAAACTAATATAATCTACAACAGGCATAGGCAAACTCAGCCCTCCAGATGTTTTGGGACTACAACTCCCATCATCCCTGAACACTGGTCCTGTTAGCTAGGGATGATGGGAGTTGTAGTCCCAAAACATCTGTAGGGCTGAGTTTGCCTATGCCTGATCTACAAAGTTATGGATGGTGAATGATACCCATTACATCACACCACCCTCCCCAGTATATATAAGGGTCTGGTGACTTCTGTTTCAGTATATCTGAAGAAGTGTGCATGCACACGAAAGCTTATACCCAGAACTAACTTAGTTGGTCTCTAAGGTGCTACTGGACAATATTTTTATTTTTTATTTTATTTCGACACATTACACCTGTAAGTAATACTATAGGACGAAAAGAGCCAGTTAAAAACACACCTTTGATTTTGTTTCATTGTAAATATCTACATTATGTACCCTTCTTCCTCACTAATTGTAACAAACATAAGCCATGTGGTTTCATCTTGAGCTACAGTGGTACCTCTGGTTACGAACAGGATCCGTTCCGGAGCCCCGTTCGTAACCTGCGACGTCCGTATCATGAAGTGCCACATCTGTGCATGTGCATGACAAGATTCAGCACTTCTGCACATTATGTCATTGCACGCTTCTGCTCATGCGCAACGCGGCGAACCTGGAAGTAACCCGTTCCGTTACTCCCGGGTCGCCGTGGTGCGTACCCCGAACGTACGCATCCCACAGTGTACGTAACACGAGGTACGACTGTACTCATATGCATCCAAGGAAAAACAAATGTGCATCTCTTTATCTCCCTTTAGGCTGTTTTACCTAAATGTAGGTCACCTGGAATAGGCCAGGCACATGTTTGCTGCAAAATATGTCATCCTCCAATATTAATAATTGTGGTTTTTTTTCAATATTCTAAGTATTTTTCCCAACACATGCATAAAACTACCATCCCTTGGTACTGAAATGCGAATGCTGAAGGGAGTAAAAAAAGCTGTATATACATTACAATAAAGCCATTATTAATTACCCATCACATCTTTTATCTGTATAAATCAAAATTTAATAGTTTTCTGCAATGATTTACAACCCAGTTCTGCAGAGAGTGTTTCAAAGCAAGCAATATAAAACAAAACTAAGAAATCATTTACTGTATATCTGACAATTAGCATAAAATCCTGCGCAATTAACTAATGGGAACTATATACAACCTAATGCACAAAGTCATCCTGAAGAGCAGATGAGGATATGCAGTCACAGTGAGTTGCCATTCATGTTTATGTACTGACAGTGAAATCATTCTGCTGTCTTGCTGAAGAGGGGGTGAAACTGACAAAGGAGAGAAAATTTTCCAATAGTAATGACCTCAAGATTAAATTAAGCTAAAATATAAAAGAGACCATCTGGCAGCTAGCTTTTTAAAAGGAAGCTAATTTCTAAAAGCCTGCTGAAGGCAAATAAAGATTACTAAGAGCATCACTGGAAAAGACTTTCAGCGAAAGAACACTTAAAATGGCATGGAAAAGCACAATAGACACTCTGCCTTGTTTGGGTGACGATGACAGAGATGGTGTTATGAAAGGGAGGCACAGTTGGATGTATCTAGAGGGTATGGGTATTTCTTTACATATCTCCATGCTCAGTCATCTGTGATCTTGTCAATACAGGGAGATCCAGCTGATCTACTGAGAGATCCTTCTGGTCAGATGACATCTTTTATTAGGCAACTTCCTGAGGTTACACCAACCTGGAATACAACACAGCCTCCAAGAAGAATGTTCTCAATCTCACAATGGCTGCTTTTAAACAAATAGAGAGAATGGCGGGGGAGAAGTCAGCGTGGGGGATGGGTGGGGAAAAAAAGAGAATCCCTTTTAACAGATATAAAAGTTTACAGTTTGGATATAGAAAAAAACGCTAACAGGTTGAGAAGGCTATGCCTTACAATTAGAATGTTCAACACACTTCAGCCTATCTGTTCTCTTGGAAAAGATCAGCCATTTTACATCTTTGGGTAGACCTGTAATACAGGAATTTGACAAATACTGTACATGTTTGTAAGCTTGTGTTTGCAGAGATAACAGTAATGGGATAGGAGATGCTTGCAGATGAGAATCAGCAGGCAGGAAAGAGAGATGCTCAACCCTTTCCCTCCACCACAACTTCTCTCCTTGGGCAGTTTCTCCCCCTTGTGCTCTATGTGGCCAAGCTCTCTTTTGGTTTTGGAGCGAAAAGAAACTCTGATCATGGCCAGGAGGGGCATTTGCAGGACAGAATTGACAGGCAGTAGGGGAAGCACCCCTCCTGACTTGCCAGACCTCCCCTGCAAGTCCCCCGCCCCAACCACTGTTCTCCACAGTCGTTTTGTTTGTATTGTCTAGTTCTGCCCTGGAAAGAAATTCATTACAAAAATGTACACGCGTGCCACTTGTCAAACACCGCAACACTAATGCAACCATGCTGGACTCGCCTCGTTTCCCTGGGGATGGACCCAAGCATTGGCTGGTTGGGCCCGCCCCCTGGGGAATCCCTGGACCCAGGCTTGCTGCCATAGGCCAATCTGCAAGCAGACTTGCAGCCCTCCCCAGCTGGCTGCTGCATCGTTGGCCAGGCCGCAATGCCGCCTGACCGTAAGCGAATTTATACAACACTCAATAGTCTTCAAAGACCTGAATTATTTTTTGAGGCACTCAAAACAACCACCAACACCTGATTTCAGCATAAGCCAGACAGATATGAGATCCAACAAGATATTTAAATATAAAAATTCCATTTAAAAAGCAACAAGATCTCCCCCCCCAAAAAACAGATCTTTATTGAAATTTTCTAAACTACCCCTGGCAAATGTGCACCAGATGCACCAACAGTACTTGTTACCACAAATAAATATATACATAATAAAAGAAGAGCAGAGATAAGAAAGCACATTTGATTTGAACATCTTTGTTTATGCTACAATACAGATAATGAGAAAGAATTTACACTGAAACATCCTTTTACATTGCAATGCAGATCACTTCATCAGAAGACATTAGTACAGTGGTACCTTGGGTTACAAACACTTCGGGTTACAAACACTACCTGGTAGTAGTACCTTGGGTTAAGAACTTTACCTCAGCATGAGAACAGAAATCGTGTGGCGGTGGCGGGAGGCCCCATTAGCTAAAGTGGTACCTCAGGTTAAGAACGGTCTCAGGTTAAGAATGGACCTCCGGAACGAATTAAGTTCTTAACCAGAGTACCACTGTATTAGTTTTAAAAAGGTAGATAAACTTACTATTTACTTAAAAAGAAAAGGCTTTTCTGGCCGTTTCTGTGAAAAATAATAATGAATCACAGCATGAAAATTAATTGTTCTGGCAAGATTTGAGTTAATACTTAGCTGGGCCAAATCCACAAGATGTTCCTGAGACATCACAGACCTTAAATAATTCTTAATTAGCTTAAGTTTGCTAAATGACCTCTCTCCAGAAGCTACTGTTGCTGGAATTGTTAACGGTATTCTTAAGATAACACAAACATTTGGAAACAGGTCGGCAAGTTCTGTACTCTGTTAACAAGTTCAATAGATCTAATGGCTTTAACTGTGCATTTACAAAATGTGTGTTATGTGCTGTGGGTAAAATGTTTCATTTCTTTCCAAAATTATCTCCATTAAGGTCAGCAGGATATTGCTGTGATAGAGCTTTTCTCTCCACATCATTTACGGACATTGTGAGACATTTCCACAAGAAATCAATTTTTTCTGTCAACTGCTTAACAGCATTGAAATGAACGGTTTATCCTGCTATAACATTGTCTATCAAAATGTCAAACACACACTTTCGGAAGCAGGCCTCTTCTGGAGTATCAGCTGTGACATTCCTTTCTTCCAAGTTAGCATCAGGTGTGCTGTCGTTATTCGGCCATCACATACAGTGGTACCTTGGTTCTCAAACCTAATCCGTTCCGGAAGTCCATTCCAAAACCAAAGCATTCCAAAACCAAGGCACGCTTTCCCATAGAAAGTAATGCAAAATGGATTAATCCGTTCCAGACTTTTAAAAACAACCCCTAAAACAGCAATTTAACATGAATTTTACTACCTAACGAGATCATTGATCCATAAAATGAAAGCAGTAATCAATGTACTGTAGTCACACAATCAATCAATCAGTAGCTGAACTGGATTCCACACAGACCTCAGGATAACACTCAAAATAGAAGCATGACACTCAAAGCGGAAGAGTGGCACTCATCGGAAGCGTTAACACTCAAAATGGAGCACATTCAGCTTCCAAAAAATGTTTGCAAACCAGAACACTTACTTTACAGTGTTTGGGTTCCAAGTTGTTTGAATACCAAGGCGTTTGAGAACCAAGGTACCATTGTATACGGTAGAATTTTATTTTTTGTTTCTAAGAGATCTGTGAGAAGAGCTTCTGTGTTTGCTACTTCAACATCCAGTGTGGCATCTGTAGCTTGAATGACCTTGTTGCATCTATGCCAGCTAATTTTTTTTTTTGGGGGGGGGGGTTGTGTGTGTGTTTTGTTATGCCAGCTATTATTTTGTAGCACACAGCTGACATTAACACACAGGCAAAAGATGTCACATAAAACTCCATGGACTTCATTTATTGTTTTGTCCATCAAATTTAGTTCTAGGAGGTATTCCAGTGCTAATTTCATGCCAAGCAAGTGAGCTTCAATAGGTTTTGCACATTCAACACAATCTGGTCAACATGTTTCAGACATACAATGAAAAGAACTGAACAGGTGGTACAATTTGAAATGTTCCAGAAAACATTTGCTTCATGTATATCTTCAGCAGCAGCATTTCCACATAAGTTTAATGTGAGACAACTGCAAGGTTAAAAAAATGCTTTTGAGCATTGTTCTTGTATCCTTGCTTGTGTTCTGTTGTATTTTCTGGCCATATTTACCCCATTATTTTAGGCTTGAGCTCTACAATCACTGAGAGGAACAACATGTTCTTCCAATGTATCAGTTATCAACTAAGCAATTTCTTCCCCTCTTTTGTTGCTACAATCTGCAAAATTGAGAAATCTTTCTTCGATCTCATACTGTGTTTCTTTTAAAAGTACATATCTGAAAATAAATGTTGTTTGTTCAATATGGGTGGAATATGGTGTGTGGAATATACTATTACTGCAAAGTACTTTGCCGATTGCCTCTCAAGCAAAATGTGTTGTTTCACAAGATTCGAGCATTCTGCAATATTCGAGCATTTTGTGAGCCAGGGGACAGATAATGAACTTCAAGCCACTCACTCCTTTTCTGTGGCTCTTCTACACTTAGCACATGTTCCTGAAGGATGGGTCCCACCTAGAAAGCAGTTCAATGAGTCATAAAATTTGCTATTGTTTGAATCTCCAATTCTAGGGGATGAAACCAGTAAATGCTAGACCACTTTCTCCCAAGATTAGTACAGTACTGATGATGCACTTTAAAAGTTTCTACCATTTCACTTTCAGTTTTGATTGATGCTTCTAAGATGCCAGCTCCTGTCTCAGACAGCAGGCACCTTTCTAGCACTCATCAAACTAGGTAACATTCTCTGTGACTTGCCTTTTTCATGTTTTTGGATCCTGTAGTTAAGTTTCTGCCACTTCCTGCTAGAATCCCAGCCTTCAGCAGATACCAGTACAGACTGAGACACAGAGGTCCTAATCTTGACCATCTAAAACTGCCCTTCACCTCATGCTGTAACTGATCTCCCTCTGTTCCAACTTTTCAAATGTTCTCCAGTCTTCACCATTCTTTGTAAGCAATATTATAAATATAAGTAAACATTGCAGCTCCTAGCTGTGCGCATTTGATCAAAACGACAATGCAGCAAGAGCTTCCCTGCAAATTTTGGAATAACTTGAGTTCTGCTCAGCTGTAAGAAAGACTTTACATTTCCTTGTGTATTATATCTGAGCAACACTGTTTCTCAATTTAACCAATAATTCCAAATTAACTACTCCTTTTGTCCAGTCTTCTATTCATAGTATTAATGAAGCAGAGCACTATGAAATATATTGGGTGGGTTTCTTTTCTTTGTTTGAGTGGCCCCCCTTTTATTATACCTTAACAAATATAACTTGAATCAATGCAAATAAATAATAATAATAATAATAGTAATAATTTATTATTTATACCCCGCCCATCTCCTGATTTTAATTTAATCTCCTAATTCTTAGGAGAGTTGTCTGTAAAAGATAGTTTTACTGACGTAGTCAGTTCTTCATCTGTTCATGATGATAATGGTGCTAATGAGCTGCTTTGCCCTCCTCTACTTGAAGGTGGGCCACTGTCGGCACCAACACCTGCTGCCCTTCACTGGCAGATGGCAGTCCCTTCAGTAGGTGGTGCGTGAAAGACAAGGCAAGCCCACCTTCTTCCCTTGCTCACTCGCTTTACCGTATTTTGCGCTCCATTGGACGCTCCGGACCACAAGACGCACTTAGTTTTTAGAGGAGGAAAACAAGAAAAAAAAATTCTGAATAAAATGTTGTACTAAACAACCGTATTTAATAAACAACTGGTATATCACCCCCCCAATATTTTATTAAAGTTGGAAGAGGGAGGGAGGGAAGGAAGGAAGTAAGTGCCTGTTTGTGACGCTGTGATGCTGGAACTCCAGAGCAAGAAGTACTGGTACAGGAGCCCAGAAGCTCTCTCTGCTTGCTTTACAGAGAGGCAGCAGGAGGGAGGAAATATCACTGTGCCTATTAAAGCTACAGCCCCCACTTTTTTCCTTATTCACTTCCTTTTAGCCTTGCAGAGCCACCTCAGCCAAATGGAACCCTCTGCAAGGCTCATTATACCGCCAACAAAACACCTCATTAAGAACTGTTAACACTGATAACACTCCCGCTTAAGAACAATAGGGTAAAGCTGTTAGCTGTCAAATCTTCCCTGAAAGGGGATACAAATGTATCGATCTGAAAATAAAACTCTGAACCTTAAGGAAAACTTGTTACGCTTGGGTACGCATTTTTGTCTTTATTCTTGGACACTGTATCTCTGAAATGTATCCCTTCATTGCACTTTTTAAACTTCTGTATCCCAGAGTAGGTAAAAACACACAGATCCATCTGATACATTAAAAGGGATTTTATTAGTGAACAAATAAAACTAGAGAAGTCAAGAGAATGGCAAATGTACCAGTACATGCAAATGTTCAGTTCCCCCACCCACCCAAAATCCTGTCAGGCGACAACCACATTTTTGTTTGTAAACAGGACAATCAGGAATACCTCTCCCTTCCGACACCCTATTCATCCGCTTTATTCCCTTCACCTCACCCAGATAAGGATATTTGCTCCATTGTCCTTTTGCCGGGGTAAATTACAGTACCCGTAATTTTTTTAAAGCAAGATTTCCTCAGCTTTGTTTTGCCCCCAGGGCCCCAGCCTTTTCTCTGATAGCTCCGCCCCCCCCACTTGCGTTACAGAGAGCAGGGACGGCTCTGGCTAGCTGAACGCAAGGTGGGGAGCCGGTTTGCTGCCTGTGAACACTGTTTTTCAAGCCTGTTTTTGTGAACGGAGGTGGTGGGGAGGATCCAGCAGCTTCTCTGCTGCCATCCCCCACCCCCCCGCCGAACGCGGAGGAGGGGAAGTGGCAGCGGGGAGGCCAGCAGCTGCTGCTGGATCCACCCCACAACCTCTGTTCCCTTGTTTTTGGGAACGGAGGTGGTGGGGAGGATCCAGCAGAATCTCCTCCGCTGCCCACTGCCTCTCGCAGCTTGCTCGACAGGGAGCCTTCGCTCCATAAGACGCTCCAACTTTTTCCCTTACCTTTTCCGAGAGAAAAAGTGCGTCTTATGGAGCAAAAAATACGGTATCTTTCCCTGGGATTTCAGTGCTGCCTCTCTGGATTGCCTGGGAGAAGTAAGCGGCGGCACCTTGGCAGAAGAGGAAGCGGGTGGGGGAATAAGGGCCGTGGCTCTTTACGGAGTATTACACAAAATGCAAATACTAGTCTTCACACAATATATGCAAATGTTTTCTGAGGTCCCAGAAAACTTCTGGTTCCCCTCCTTTAGCTCCCTAGCCCCTTTTGACCCTAGGCAATGGTATGGTGTACCCCCTGCACCCGACTATCCCGGGCCCTGTCCTTAAGTGCATAACTTCATTCTCATAAAACAGTATTTTAATTACACCCACACAGACAGTGTACTGATTCAACAACAATGAAATAAAGAGATCAAGTGCAAAATGTCTCCGACTGATGCAATGCATGGCTTAAGTCGCTTATGTAACTAAGAAGCTGTAGGGTGAAAGGGCAGGAGAACCACCACAGCACATATCTGAACAACAGCTGAAGTGTGAGCTGTGAAAAGCTCATAAAGAGCTTTTACTGGAACCAGAGGAGTCTTGCAAAAATAAGACTGAAAGTGAAGCCATGCTCACAGTCTCTGGTGGTAAGGACCTTGCTGTAATTATCATGTGCAGCAGTGAGATAAGGTTACTGGCAAATGTACAAATAGTACATTAATGCCTTAAAATAACAGAGCATCAAAAACTGGCTTTGGCTTATCTTTTTGCACATAAAACTATTAGGAGCCGCCAGCATATAGTGTTGTTGCATACTTTCAAATGCTCAGCGTGCACTCATGCTTGCTGTATATTCATTCTATGTGTTACACAGGAGAGACTTTTCTGTTTGTTTTGTGCTTCTCTATTATGGATTTTACTCATTATTTTACGTCCAACATCCTCCACACAGTAAATGATTAAGGATTTGTAGTAGGACCTCATGAATGCTGTGTCAACATAGTCATATGTCCAGCATACATATAAATTCATAACTGCTGCCTCCAGAGTTGTTTTTGCTGCATTTGTAGCACCAAAGTGACCTCACCAGGGTGCAAGCCAAGACAGTGTGTATGGAGGTCCTGGGCTGCCCAGACAACAACACACCCACACACCCGCCTCACTGGAGTCCTTCTTTCCTGTAGACGGTCTCAGCATTTCAGCCCTTATACAATTTCAGCCCTGGTGTGCAAATTTCTTATTTCTTGAACAGCCACTATAACCGACCCAAACCCTGCACTTGTCATCTGAGGCCTTTCTCTTTGTCCGCCATCTGGGAAAGGTTTGGAGGATGGCAACAAGAGAACGGGGCTTTTCTGTGTGTGATGGCTCCCCAATTGTGGAATGCTCTCCCCAGAGAGGCTTGTCTGGTGCCATCATTACATGTCTTTAGGTGCCAGGCAAAAACATTCCTCTTTGCCCAGGCCTATGGCTATTAAATCATCTATGGCCTGTGAAAGTTTGGGGGAAAGGACTGTTATTATGATGACTATTTTATTATTAGGCTGTCTGTCAGTATGCTTTTTATTATGTTGTTGTTATGTTTTTTATCATTGATGTTCTGTAATGTGTTTTCGATGTTGTACACCGCCCCAGGATCTTCTGAGAAAGGGTGGTATATAAATTGAAACAACCACAACAACTACTACTGGAAGGAATTTTTTTTATTCTTTATTTTGTTTTAACAACAACAGTTCAGCACTAGCCCTGCCACAGCTTCTTCCTCTGGCTGCTTTTTAGCTCCTGCAATGCTGTGTCTGCCTTTTTATTCTCTTCAGCCAGTCTTTCAACCAAAGGTTATGCTCTGATAATGCAATATCTCATTGGTTTTCAACTAAGGACCAATGATTTCAAATGCAATGTGCACTGAAGGATCTATCGCAGCCTTATCTTCCCGATTCCACTAACCCAGATTAAAACAATGGTCTGTGGTGCCTAACAATATAACAAAAAACCTGGAAACAAAAATACCTCTTAACATCTGCATCAGTACTTTTATTTCTTGGCAGACTAAGTGAAGACACACAGGTACCATTATCCAGTTAGAAATAAAACAGCTACAGAGATGTGGCCATGTTTGGAAGGCTGTTTCTTGGCTTGGCTCATGTGACACAAGGCCTGCTCGCATCTTGACTTGTAAGATACAATTGTCCAAGCAAGGCTATTCATTGAGCACTATGGCATTGGGTAGGAACTCTTAAGGCACAAACAGGGCCATCTTAGAGGGATCGGCCACCATGGCGCGGCGATCCCTCGGCACCCCCGGCGTGCTGCCTCTCCGCCCGCCTCCCTCCCGCGCTGGCTGCCCCTCAGGAGGGACGTGGCGCTGGAGCAGCGCGGGGCTTTGCGCGCCCTTCCAGCGCTCCAGCTGGGGCTCCAGGAGGCGAGGGCGGCTGGCTTTCAGCCCGCACCCCCGTAGGGGCAGGGGCAGGTGGGGGAGGGGGCGCCCGGTATGCCGGCGGGCTTGCGGGGGCACCCCTGGGGGGCCCGGTGCCCTGGTGCAGCACGCCACCAGCCCCTATGGATGAGACGGCCCTGGGCACAAATGCCATTTAACTTCACAAACTGCTCTATGGTGGATTATAGGCTTGAAACAACAGGTTTCCATCCTGTCTGCTTCCTGAAAACGATGAAGTACCAAAACCTGGATAAAGTAAAAGTAGTTCAACCCTTTTCAGATCTTTGCTTTGTGTGTCCATGATTCATTAAAATTGGAGCCAATGTTCATGATTCATTCAAGCTGGAGCCACTAAGTATACCACCACACCCATGTTTTCAGGGAAATTTTGAGTCTGAAAAGTTAACCTGATTTATTTTTTTATGAAAGGTTCCCTTCCAGTTTGGCTTTAACTGAAATTTCACATAAAGATTCTGTTTAGGGCAGGGGTCAGCAAACTATTTCAGCAGGGGGCCGGTCCACTGTCCCTCACACCTTGTGGGGGACGGACGGACTATATTTTGAAAAAATTCCTATGCCCCACAAATAACCCAGAGATACATTTTAAATAAAAGCAAACATTCTACTCATGTAAAAACACCAGGCAGGCCCCACAAATAACCCAGAGATGCATTTGAAATAAAAGGACACATTCTACTCATGTAAAAACACGCTGATTCCCAGGCCGTCCGTGGGCCCCATTTAGAAGGCAATTGGACCACATCTGGCCCCCGGGCCTTAGTTTGGGGACCCTTGGTTTAGGGGAAGGAGGGAAGAAAATATAGATTCAGTCCTTTTTCATTCAGGCCCTGTTTAACAACTTGTCTTAAATTTTACTCCGTCAGGTTAATTATGCACACGACACATATTACACAGAGCCCATCTGTCTTAGGGAAGCCAGCTGCCAAATTCAGCAGCAGTGACACACAGAGCAAACTACAGTGCTAAATCAGTCACTGCAAACAGAAGGGAAGTGGTTACTGTCCTTCACAGACTACAGTATTTGACAGATTTTGTTTCAGATACCCTATTATTATACCACTTCGCTTATTTGCATGGGTACAGAGTTCAAGCGAGTGTTTAAGCTTCAAATGGAGAATCAGAAGCAGGCTAGAAGTTTCATTTATATATTTTATTTTTCAAGGCAAATACGGCATTGCACTTTGTGAGTTTTTTAAAGTATCTTTCCTGGCCACCTTGGAAAATGGGTAGGTCATGGCTGCGGCTGAAGAATGAAATGCAGAATTCTATCCTAAATAAACATATCAGGTAAATTACATTTGGATATTGACGTTAATAACTGGAGTCATATTACAAACAGAATGACAAACCAGAAACATTACATCAGCATTCATACCTTGCTAACACACAGCAGAACAGGGTATCTAGCTTGCAGTAACACCCATAGTAAAAATTTCAAACTTACCCTACCCTTTGTCTTCATTCTGTACTATTTATTGTACTATTAGTAAGACAAGCAGGCCAGTATGCCTTAGCACAAGTGGTTTGTGGCTCTCAACCACTTTAGTCTATTGATTCCCAAACTTTTAAACTTATGGACCACTTACTGATGTTTTTGCCTGTTGTAGCAATTGGTATGTGCTGTTGTGATCCATGGATAACAGTTTGGGAACCCTTACTTTAGTCTAAAAGGACATAATTCTTAAAGCACCAAATTTCACAAGCTGTGCACTCTGCTTGTGCTGGGCAGTGGCAAAATATTTTGTGGGTATCCTCTGAATGTCCATATCTATCCCACCTCAACAAATTATCATTATGGCTAGCAGTTTCACACTATCTCTAACAACGTGGGAGCGACTTTCCTGTACTGAGATCTAGTGCCACAGTGGTGAACAGCTGGACACAGCAACCAAAGGGGAGTGGCTAATTACACAAGTTTGTCCCACCAGATCAGTCCTACCCAAGGGGTTCCGGTCTTCAAGTCTCCCATTACAGTAGTAATGTAGAAGAAAACATGGAGAAGCAGTGCCCACTTCACTTGCATCATTATTCTGGCTCAACGGGCCAGATCCTTTTCAAGATTAATCTTGCGGGCTGAATATGGCATGTGGTTAGGGGGTGCCCACCTTTGTGCAGCCTTTCAAGCCACCCCTTGCTCCCTATTTAAGTGCCTGATATTCAAGGTTTAAAAGGGGAACACAGGGAGACTTGCAAATGTTTTAAGACTGCCCCCATGTTACTATTTGACTCCAATTGTTTTACTGGATTCTTAAAGAGGTAGCCAATGTGGTGTTTTCCAGATGCTGGTGCACTACAACTCCCATCAGCTCCAGCCAGCATGGCCAATGGGTGATGGGTGGGTGTTGTAGTACAACAACATCTGGAGGGCACCATGTTGGCTATCCCCAGATTAATACATTTTCTTTACATCTCCTATAGTCTTCTTCACTCAAATGAGTAAGAGGCCAGTGTCAGTAAGCCAACTAATAAAAAAAAGTTTGTGAATCAGCCCTGTGAATCAAGATTATTAGCTGGAAAGTAAAGATTACTGAACTGCTTACCAAGATTACTGAACTTGCCTTCTCACTCTCTCCTGAAAGAGACTAATAACATGGGGACTACTGAGCAATCAGTTTCCAAAGATGAGTCAACTGGCTACTGTATAGTAAAAGTACTTGTTTAAAAAACTTAAAACCCTACCCTTTTTTCAAAAGTGAACTCAACAAGGTTTATAGTATAAACATAACTAAATAAATCCATACCCCAGAAACATTAAAAAACCCCAAATGAAACATGAATTATGGAGGAACAAAACTAGAACAACAAAGGCAAGAGAACAATAAACTAAAAGCCTTCTGGTACAGACATGTTTGGGCAAGATATGCAAAAAAATTAGGAGGGCATTCTACTAAAGTGTGTGGGCTACTACTCAAACCATCCTACTTATGGTGGGTACCCACTGTATCTTCTTAAGCTGTGGAACCCGGAGTAAGACTTCAGATGCTGAACACATTATGCAGGGAGAAACGTATGTTAAGAAAGTGGCCTTCGAATACCCAGCTCTCAACCATTAAGGACCTAACACTGAAAGCCAGCACCTTGAATTGAGTGAGCCTGGACACAAATTGTCAGCCAGTGTGGAGTGAACAAAGTGGTGCAATATGTTCTGGACACCTAGCCCCAAGTCAGGAACCTGGCTGAAATATTTTGTGTATTATGAGAAACCAGCAGCTGCAAATCCACATTAAACTCTGCTTTGGATGAGTCCTCTGCCAGGAAAGGTCACTGCTAGTTTACTAGGAAAAAGTATGCAGTTAAGGATGAGAAGGGCAGTTCTTGTGACCTCTCATACCTGAGCCATTTGCCCTTTTACTACAGAATGAACTGCCAGGAAGTCTTTTTAGATCTACAGAAAGAAAATTAGATAGGTAAAGGTACATAGGATAGATATGCAGCAGAGATAAAACAATGCAACAGGAGCTTGCAGGGCTTCAGGCTCACATTTCTCTCTCTCTCTCTCTCTCTCTCTCTCTCTCTCTCTCTCTCGTGTGTGTGTGTGTGTGTGTGTGTGTAGAATAGCGTTCAATGCAAGAAAGAAACAGCTTCCTCAGGAAGCTCCATGTTTGGCTATAAGAGATTATTTTGTAACATATCTACCATCATGCAGGGCTGCAAGTAGATACTTCGGTCCTCATACCAATACTGTCAGGAAACATAATCTTTAATTACAGTATGTGTTGTGTGAATCAGTTCTATATTTTTATCTGTCCTGAATCCAGTGCCAAACAATTTTATGGGATAACTCTTAGTTTCTAGCTTTATAAGGAGGAGATTTTTTTAATATAAAAACTATCCTTTTAATAATTTTATAAAACTCCATCATGTCCCCCAAAGCTTTAACCTTTTCTCATAAGGGAAGATGTTCAAACCAATGAATTGTTTTCTGTTCTTTACTGCAGCCCTTTTATCCTTTTGGAGATGAGGTGACTGGAATTGTACACAGTATTCCAAATGTGTCTGTGCTCTAAGTAATAGAAAAAGGATTATGATACAGTACTGGAAATTTTATTATCAATCCTTTCCCTAATAACTTCTGACATGCAGTTTGCCTTTTTCATTGCCACTGGTTATTAGCATCTAAGTGAGTGAGCTATCCACCACAACCCCAGGAACTTTTTCTTGGGTGACTGACAGATTGATTTTTATGCCCTCCTGGAACGTAATTCTGAAATGGGGGGGATCTAGATTTTTCAGATGTCAATTAGTGACAACTTTATGTGGCAATCTGACAGAGAAGCATAGATTATGGAACTTTCCCTGAACACAACTCAAAAAGATGGTGAGATGCGTTCTCAAACAACTAAGGTGCATGCCACTCTTGAATATTTTGAAACTGGATGAACTGATGTCTTTGGAAGACCTTGAGATATTACACAGCATGGAAAAGGGACGGAAGCATTCAGTTCACCAACTAAACAGGGTGTCTCTGTTATTTGGCAATGTTGGTTTCTCAAGAATGTTCATAAAGTGCTGCTGCTATGATGGTGGGGTCGTTGCCAGAATGGGATATTTAAAAGGTCTAATGGCCTATATTCCTTGGGCTTCACTGTGCTGCATGGTTCCGGGGGCTCTCTCTGGGTGAAGAGCGTGTTTAGCCCTACACTTAGGATCTAGGGATCCAGTCAGTTCTTTTATTGTCCCACATGGGCGATATATTACCTATTCCCTGCCCCCCATCCCACAACTAGGACCTCCTGGTGTTCTGAAACCCTGGCCTGGGAATGGGGAGCCTGTGGCTCTCAATAGGTTGCTGTGCTACAGTTCCCACTGGTCATGCTGGTTGCAGTTGACTGGAGGTGTAGTCCAACAATATCTAGAGTGAGGCAGGTTCCCTCTTCCTGCCCTAGACACTGTGTTAGAAGCAGAAATAAAATGCAAGGGGTATTGCCAGCCAGAAACATTTTAAGATATGAAGCTAGATTTGGTTTTTACCACAAGCAAGCTAGGAGGGAGGCAGATTGGCATATGTGGCTATTTAGGCTAAGTGGGTGTGGGAAGAAGCTTCCTGCCTCCAGCACCATTCACTTCATGCCGAATTGTATGTATGAACTAATCAGGTTTCTGTATGTGCCCTATCCTATCTTTTATATAAAAAGTAAAATACGTAACACTATCATAGCAGTAAACTTTATACGAGCTAATGCAACTCTTCAAAGAAGTGATGCTATTTAACTTTTATATTTATATTTATAGCCAGTTAAGAGCACCTTTACCCAGGAGGCAAACCCTGGGAGAGGACATGATCCAGTGTTAATACTGAGCACGCCAAGCGCCCATAAAACACCCTTCAGCAAGAACAGTTGGCTCCCAACATACTTTCACACAACTCTCTGGCATTTTTGTAGCGAAAAAGCCATGTAAATATATTGTATAAGTAGAAATGCTTCCAACTATTCAGACCTGGCAAATACACCAGTAAAGCAACTCACTTAACACCTCGATTCTAATTATTTTGCCCCGGGAATATATCCCACTGGGGATGCATCCATACATGGCTGATTTGGCAATACCCACTCGTTCTGCTTTAAGCTGAAAGAGGAACAGCAATTCTATTTTCAGACTACCAACTCTTGGTTGCCAAGTGGATAGTCCCCCTTTCTTCAGCCCCAAATGTTGGAGGAGGGCAATGGGTAGGGGAAAGCATTAAACAGTCCCTCTCCCCACCACCGACTACACTCCCAGTTTTGACTGCCCGGTGCAAACAAATTTAGAGTGACTGGTCTTCTGATCAGTATATTTACGACTGTAATCCTATCTATGCTCGGTTTTATCTAGACAGAAGCAGCACCCAGGCCAGACCAAAGGCTTCCCACCTCTCCTCCCCCAATGTGTGCCCTGTGCCATTCCCAAATCTGATCCCCAGGTTTGGGGGAATCCCCCAGAACAGATTTAGGGGGCATGTGTGGGAGGATAATGAAAAAAACGATCTGACAGAATCTTGGATGTAGTGCTATGTTACATACAACCCAGTGTTCAAAATAAAAGCAATGCCTTCACAACCAAATTGTTCTCCCTCCAATTTCAGTCATGCTGCCCCCCCTAAAAACACCCTGGAAATTATCATTCTCATGTACAGATGAGGAATTGACACTGAGAAAAAAAGCAACTTGCCCCAGGCCACATATGGCAAGTCAATGTCAGAAAAACTTTTTCACTACAGTGCTTCCAATATTATTTAACAGAGCTAAGAAAAGGCACAACTCTACATCCATCGAAACTCAAATGTCAATTCCTGGGAAGTACCGGTAATTCAAAACGAAAATCACAAAATTTGGAGAAAATAAAATGTCTGTTCTGACTGGGTCTTCCTCACATTCAGCCCCAATGGGGCTACTGCTACTCTTCCACCACCTCCCATGGAGGAAGCTTTATGGAAGACTCCATAAAACCTTAGAACTTTGACTAGGCATGCCCACCAGTAGTACAATGTCTCTTCATGAAGCGGAACACTCTGGATAATTCAGCAAATGTTTGAGAAGGTTGCCATAAGAAAATCTCCCTCCCCCTTTTATCACAATGAAGCAACATGAAGGGAAAGAAAGAAGTTCCTCCCATTCAATCACAGCAGTAATTTCCTCAAGTTTTCAGTAGTGTTTCAAAAGTAAGAACAAAACTATTGTTTGTAGAGATGTCTACAAACTTAAAATCTGCAAGGAGGCCCTTTAGGCAGAAAGCAATTTATAGAAAGTGTCTCTCTTCTCTCAGCCGCTCCTGCTACGCTATTGACCCAAAAGTGAACTCCTTAGGAAGAAGATAATTGCTGCCACAGATGGCAATATACAGTTGAATTTTTTAAAAAAGAAAGGGCATGACTTTCAGAATTGAGATTACAAGAATGAGGAAATGAACATACTATCTGCATGCTGCAGATTCTGTGGAAGCAGGAAGTTTACACACATCTTGCTTCCATGTTGAACTCTGTGTGTGTGTGGTGGGAAGACTGCTAAACACTGGCATTCAGAAAGGTTTCCTTTTGGTCTCTATATCCTCTTTCGATAAAGCTGTGCACTGTATTTACATCATTAGCACCATTTTTATGATAGCTTATTACAGCTGAAGCAGATGCATCATTTGGGTGCTTTGCTGCACTACCTTCGTGACAGCAGTGGAAGAGGAGGAGTTTGGAAGATGGCCCAGATAGTGAACCTCAGGCCTGGGTTAGCCCCACTGCAGCTCCACGGACATGCACAACCCATGAGAGATGCTGGCTCCCTGTACTTCATATCAAAGAGAAGGACAAAGGACTTGGCTCTAAACATCTGTTTTCAATTATCACTTCTAGGGTTTTTCCATTTAGGTATTTGATGATTTCCTTGTCCATAAGTCTGCTGTGTGAGTATGGACTCTTGTGCAGTACAGTGGCACCTTGGATCCCAAATACCTTGAGAGTCAAACGTTTTGGCTCCCGAACGCCGCAAACCCGGAAGTGAGTGTTCCAGTTTGCGAACGTTCTTTGGAACCTGAACGTCAGACGCAACTTCCAATCGCCAATTCCTGCAGCCAATAGTAAGCCGCACCTTGGCTTCTGAACATTTTGGAAGTCGAACGGACTTCCAGAATGGATTCCATTCGACTTCCGAGGTACCACTGTATTTCAAGAGAAAGCTGCCATCAAAATATCAGCCTCAAAACATTTAAGTGGAATGTTACTATACCTTGTAGATATGGAGGCAGGTGTGCTGGAATTATCGGCATATTCTTTATCAAACTTCAGAAGCAAGAGGTTATCTGGGAAGGCTTGCTGAGTTCAGCTGGTGTGGCTACTGTTCTATCAATGCTTATCAACTCCTTCCATTTATTGTTTCTCCCTGACTTTTAATTATACTAGCTCTTTCTTTTAAATATTCTATGTTCTTTGAAAATCCATGCAAAATATATGTTTTATGCTTTAAAATGCAAAACACACATTTATGACATTCAAAATTAGTAAGAACAATTGCTCCCCCCCCCAATTTTTTTCCAGAGTACATCCACTACCTTCATTATAGTTCACAAATCACGTTAGAGGTAGCCAAAACCCAGACTTGTTAAAAGGACAAGACTCCAAATGCCCTAGGCCGCGTAGGTGTATATAAGGGGAAGCCGTGTGTCTGCAATACTCTTAAACCAGGGCTAAAAATAGACCCATCTGAACTGAAGTTTTATACACATTGTATTAAAGACGCTTCAGACATAATAGGATTTGCCAGGTAGCCCAAACCAGTTACAGCAGATTTCAGGTTGGCCTCTGTTCAAGGAAGGAAACAAGGCAGGAGAATGCCACGCCATTTACATGCCACTTCAGCACAGCATCACTTTCCTGGCTGATAATAAAATTATCTGTATTGTATACTAAGAGAATTCATGCTCCAGGAAGGCCAATGAGTCATACTACCCATCAAAACAAGTATTATTATTTTTAATAAATAAGACAAGGAGGTACAGGAATTAAGTAGCCTTTCAACTAGGGGCTATTAAGAGACACAAGAAGCTCAATGTTTATCTTAAAAAGTATTTATATACTGCCATGTCATAAAATATCAAGGTTGTGTACAACAATGTGCATTCAACAAAACATAAAGCACCCTTAAAAAAGAGTAAAGGATAGCATGATACCTCGATTCCAGCCTGCTGCAAGGAAGCAATCAGGTTCTCTGCTCTTGCACATAAAAGAAGGAACAGAAACTCTTGAGCCTTATTGCTTTCTTGGAACCTCTTTCCCTGATGGGCTAATAGGATCCAATATTTGTTTCTTCTTAAGCATACTTTTCTTCAGGACTTGAGACAACAAAACAATATAACCAGTGTCCCTTGGACCTTGCATGCTAGGAACATTTATATTACTCTTACAGTTTCACATAAAGAGAAATAAGGGGAAATTTCAGCAAAATATGGACTGAAGCTATGGCCTAAACAATTAAGAGTAATTAAAAAACAATTTTATTAATAAATTGAGTATTATATAGCGCTTCAGAAAATTCAAAGCACTCCCTCTCATGCATTATCATAGTAATCTGAAGAACTCTGAAGCAAGCCAACAACATTATCACCGCCATATTGCAGATGGTTAGCTGTAGCTTCTTAAGGCCATCGAGAGACAAAATACTTGCATAACTGAATTACTACACCAACTCTTTATTCCTCCATTTTCCACCCACTCAAGATTACAGTGTCAAATCAACAGCCATTTCTGGGCTAGGAATATTTCTTGCAGGATTAGATATTCAGCAGCTGGGAACATCTGAGTACTGGAGGTAAACCTGTGATCACATTCCCCCCTTCCCAATTAACTGTTCTCTGCTTTGTTGCATTTTATAGAGATTGCAAGCCAACTCAAGAACTCTATAGTTAGTAGGCATGGTATAAATACACCAAGACAAACCAAAAGGTCAAGATAAAATCAGTATCCTACCGTGATAACATATCCATTAAATATTAAATGATATTGTGGTTGGAGATTTAAGGCTGCTTCATGCACTGTGGTAGTGGTATACACATTACGTACAAAACACACACACTTCTGCATGGCAACGCCTCCACTCAAGGTGTCATGACATATAGGCAAAGACCAATTAACGCATGTCTGAAAGACAACTGGTGTTGTATGTGCGCATGGTGCTAAACTCGGAATTGACCAAAAAGTCACTCAACACATCACAAAAAGGGTGTAACGGGGGCGTAACACTTACATGTGTTCCGCTGATGTGCTCAGGGGCCAGGAACAGAACCCCCATATGAAATGGTCGTTGAATGTATATTAAGAGGCTAACCAGTTGAATGGCACCACCGCAGAGAAACTCTATGCCACACTACCTTCCTGGGACTATTGTGGGGGCTTTTTTCAGTGGTAATCCCTTCACATGGGTTTAAAAGTTTTATTTGCAGACATTCTCTGTGTACTACGCTGACTGATTGACTCTTTGAAAGACATGCAACCTCTGTCACTAGAGTTATACATGGTTGTACGTTAGTCAATTATTTTATAAAGCAAACTAACTGGTCCAGAATACCAGCTGGAATATAATTCAATTCAGACAATTAAGCATGTTGCACATATGCTTTTATTGTAGTACTGCAAAGACGTTCCCTGCTCTGACCTCTTCGGCTCTGTAGCCCGATAAGGTTCTTTATGAAGAACATCACAATACTTTTAGCAAAGTTTGGTTTCCAGTGAATGGCTCTGTGAATGAATTATATAGATCCAACAGAATATTTTCTTTAATGAAAAGATTATCTCTATTCATAATTAGCTGGTGTACCAATATGCTAAATCCACACACTGCAGGTTTAAGCATCTTTGGCATGGTTGCTACTAAGCATATTTAACTCAACGGGGTTCTTTCTTTTTTAAAACACATCCATGTGTGCTTAGGAGCTATTTTGCTTCTAAACAAAAAGAAACATATGAGTGAACAAGCTGCAATTCAACACAATTCAAGCAAATTAGCTATACAGAAAACCAGACTCCCATCTGTCAATTCTGTAGGGCTGGAAAAAACACTTCATCAAATCCCTTCCACTGAAGCACAATTCCCATTCACTCAAGGAAACCAAGTTTACCCTTTCTCTCTCATTTAATTAAACTTTATTAACAAATAAAATATATACAAAAATAAAAGGGGATAATCTTTTTCTATAATACAACAAGTTACTATCAAACACATCTCAAATGCTAACATTTTATTTGTATTTTCATATCCTTGCCTTGCTCTATATATTTTTATAAAATCAAGCAGTCCACTCCAACACTAGAAATACCCAATTCTCTTTTTACATAAGTAGCTAGCTTACTCCATTTATTTAATTCTTCTTGCTAATTAACTGCGTACTTTAACATTGCTGACAATTTAATCAAGCTCAGCTGCTCCCAGATATTTTTGATGATATTCTGCTTTGTTGGTTGTATGCCATGCATGCCTTGCAACAGTCAAAACATGTAGACTCTGGATCTTATATAAATATTGGGACTGTCTTTTTACAAAATTTTATAAGCAGGCTAGGGGACTTAACAGGAGATCAATTTGCAAGCTTTTTCTTATCATTTCAGCTACTGTACACAGTTCCGAAACATTTTGCTTTAATTCACCCATACCATAAATGGAAGAACTCTCTTTGCAGCTTCACAAAACCAACACTTCCCATCTCTAACCTTCCTCTTTTTCTTCCAGGGCAAGCACTGGAAAGCCATTTTTATAGTTTTCTTTAAAATTGATTGATATAGAAAAGGTGGATCCTACAGTAAAAAATATTAACCAATACCTCTTCTGATTGTTTGATGCTGATGCTCTTTATTACAATTTTTTTTGTAATCTCTGCAGATTACTTTCCCCCGTTTGTTATTATTTTGTAGAGTTTAGAAACATTTTATCCCCCTTTCCCTATTAAATTTTCAAATTCTGCCGGTTCTCAATTTAAATTATACCTTTGTTCAGTATGTTCTTATTGTACCAATGAAATAGGTAGATTAGATGCAACATAATCATACCTCCCCACAAACAAACAGAACAACTGAAGACTTTGCATGCATTTCTTTTTCTAACAATATTCTTTTAGCCCAAATAGTGTAAAAATAGCAAGAATAACCTAGACCAATAGATATTATTGTGCCACACCCTGTTTTCAGATGTGCTGCGTGCTTTATGCACTTCTGTAATGCGCTGCATGCTCAAAGTATATATACTGTTAAGTAGAAATAGAATTTTGCATCTGTTTCAATGGAAAGTAATAATGCTGTAGGCTTAGCTGTCTCAACTTGTTCTTCCAACACTGAGAAATGCTGAAAATGTATTTCATACCATAAAGGTCACATCTTGGAAAGAGAATTGGTTCTCCTTTGATATTGGGTCTGATCCTATTTAAATTCCCCCCAAGCTTATAGAATAATAGGGCTGTATTTTAACATAGAAGGTAGGATTCTTTTCTTAAAACAGCAATGCTGAAGGATGCTATTTAGAGCTATTTAGGTGCACTTTTAATTATCTGATAAAAAAATGTAAATACATATAATCTCTCTTTTAAAACTCCTGTTGACTTCTCAGTTGCTGACTGGAAACTTAATTTATGGAGACTTATTGCACACAACTGGAAAGTTGACTCAACTGGCAATTGTAAATGTCATAAAGTAACTATTTAATGGTTGTGCATTAACTTGATTTCTTTGGCTGAGAAGGAAGGTAAACAAATTAGTATTGTTTTATTTGCGGCGTTAAGCCATATATTACAAACAGATGTGACATTACATAATTTGTTTTTAATGCATCAAGTACACCTAACAATGGAACAGTTGGGTCTTGGAACCTGAAATTGACACAGACGTGAACATCCCTCAGCACCTTGGCAATTGCAAACTTGCAGATGGGCATGTGAACTGGTTCCCTTGTGCTTGATCCAGAAGCTGCAGTTAGTGCAGAACACTGCAGCACAACTGCTGATAGGAATGAGACCTGGTCAACATATAACACCTGTGCTCAGAGATCTGCACTGGTGGCCGATTTGCTCCTGGGCGAAGTTTAAGGTGTTAACTATTAGCATGTAAAGCCCTTGACAACTTGGGACCAGTTTACCTATAAGATTGCTTTATCCAGGCCCATGCAGAGTTTGCCTGAGGCCTGGGGCAGGAGTCTTGACTAGGCCACACTGCGAGGTCTGGCAGGCACCTGGTGCCCTCCCCAGCCAGCTTAGCCCTCCCAGGCTCAAGGAAAGTGGCTACCCACCCTACGTGGGCCTACTCAACCGCTCTGATCAGTGGAGGCACTACTACAGGTGCCACATAATAATACCCGTATTTGTAAGAATTTGATTGTTTAGTGTGGCAGCACTTGCACTTCGGAATTCCCCAACTGCTGAAATCAAGCAGGCACCTTCACTGTACTCTTTTTGGTGCCTGCTTAAGCATTCTTGTTCAAACAGGTTTAGCCAGGCGCTTACAAAGTTGAAGTAATTTTAATTTGTTTTAGCATTTTAATTTTCATGTTTTAAGGTAAGGTTGTGAATTTTTGTGTATTTTGTTGTTTTACCTTTCTGTAAAGCGCTTTGATGTATTATTATTATTTTTACAATAAAGCGGTGTATAAATTTTATAAAATAAATAAATGAAGTGTTTGAGGAACTCCCAGGGGGCTTTGAAAGCTCTGCTTGATGCGTTTGATCTGCAAGTTCACTCACAAACGAGTCACTGCTCAATGTCAAATTGAGCTATGGATATACCGGTAGTAAGGGGGAAATGACCCTCAGATGTCTTTAAATGCATATGTTAATTTATGCCAGCCTTCCCCAACCTGGTGCCCTCCACATGTTATGTGGAACTACAACTAACATGACCCCTGGCTATTGGACATGCTTACTGGGGCAGATGGAAATTGAAACCTAACAACAGCAGCAACAATTGGAGGGCACCGAGCAAGAGAGGGAGCTCTTACAGCTTGTTCCTGATTGGAAAAACCATGGGTGCTTCAATCTGATAGTTTCTTGAGGTCTTTAGAGGTCGAAACAAGACAGGCTCTGTCACACAGCAAGGTGGCAACATGAGACGGTGGGAATAGGTGATGAAAGGAAGTGGTGTCTGAATAATGTATGTCTGCAAACATGACACGAAGGCTGAATGCCTTCATCTGCCCCAGCTTAACAAAACATGCCACTCCCATATTGGTTTCTACAGCCACAGCAGGTGCTGTAAGTCTCCAGTGGTTTGACTTCACCCCCAAAGACTGACTCCTCCGTTGTCTCCCAAGACAGATGGATGCCAACAACACATATTACAACCACACACAAAACCTTCCCTTTTAAATGTTTTTTTCATCCTTGCTATCAGGGCCATTAACAAACATCCAGGTTATTTTCACTGACGATTTCTAGAAGCCAATGTGGTGGGGTTGTTTCCAGGCAAAATTAATAAGGCAACAGAAGAATCTAGAACAAGGTCCTCAAAAGAGCATAATGTTTACAGTAAATGAGATTGATGACTATTCTTTTTCAGATCATGCCTCAACCATTCTCCAAGATGCGCTAAAATTAAATTCTAGTTCAACACAAAAGATCAACCATCTGTTGAAACATATCTGTCACTGTTAACTTTGCTGTGTAATAATTGTGCATCGGTTACTCATTCATCAAGGAGGGGATGATTGAAACATCCTTCCCTAAAAATATTCCTGCTGTGGCAACATCATATTCCCCCAGTACCCAAACCACAATATTTTGTTTGAGGGAAGATTACTTTTGAGTTCTATGTAGAATGCGGGCACCTCCCACTGAATGCCTGTAACATGACTGATGATACTTTGATCCCTTCTAAATATTTTTTAGAATGACCATTCTTCAGTGTATCACCTCCCCCTAATAGCTATTTGGGGGAAGGATGGACCAGACTTGTTGCGCTTTTTGGGGGGAGGATGGACCAAAAAAATTGATTGGTTGGACATGCCTGATATACTGCATCCATGGCAATTTGAAATTGTGCTACTAGTGCTGGATGTGTTTCAATGCCACTATGAATAGAAAACAGTGTAGGTTTTGGTTGTTTGAATGGTTCTCATTCTACAATGGTCAGGGCTCAGAACTCTGGCATCATCACAATGAAAGTCTTTTCCATGGCCGTGTTCATTCTGCCCTGTTGTACCGCACAAGCATAGTGTTTTATTTTGGGCAGACAATCTAGCATATAAAATACAGCATCTCACCCCCCCACCCCAGGTCACTGCAAGAGACACAGGTTTAAAAATGTATGGGAACCAGAGCAAAGTTTAAGCAGAACTCGGAAATTAGGACTTAATACAGTGTTCTCCCTTATAATTAAAAGCAGATTTATTAAATAAATAAGTTTTCTTAATTCACAGAATTTATATAAAAATCTACAGATCTTTTATGCAGATCTGAAAGATTGGCATGTGACTGGGGGTCTTCCTTCCCCTTTGAAGTAGTACAGGACATTACATTTCCTCATCTCTTCCAAGTAAGATAGTCTTAGGAACATTTTTTGGAGGACAGAGAAGAGAATATCAATGCAAAAAAAGTAAGAAAAAAGAAAAGAAAAAAAGAGGAATGTTGTAAGATATATTATTACTGCCTTCATCATCCAGAGGTTTCAGGATGCAACCAAATCTTATCAATTATCAAGACTTTATGAATTTGATCAGCCTATCTACAAGACTTTGAAACACGCTCAAGGCCCCAAGACCACAAAACTTCAAACACTTCAAAGCGAACTCCCACAAGAGCTGTAGGTTCAATAGCTCCAACTCCTGTGAAATTCAGGAGTCCTGGAGGACTGAGTCTATTGAGCTAAGAAAAAGAACTGTCTTTTTATTTTTTTTAATTAATATTTAGTATTTCTTCTTGACCAACAGATCAAGAGTATCACCCCAAGTAGTCTACATGAGCAACGTTTCCATGACCCAAATGCATGAGGTGAAATGGGTGCTGAGTGGCAGGAGGAAGTTCCCATAGCTGGATTATTTGTATTCCAATGTACAGAAACTTCCGCATGGGGCATTCCTTATAATGTAGTCCCTTCTGGTAATCATTGATGGTAGAGGAATTAAAATTATTGTTTTATTGCCATTTTACTTATTGACTAAAAGTTCTTTGAAATGAAGCTTTGATAGGGCATTACTGGAATAACGCTTGTGAGATTGTTGACATACAACTGGGATGAATCCTGTCATGTGTTCATTCAAGTGCTGCAATACTAATGTACATTTCCATATACCAGTCACACCTCGGGTTACAGACGCTTCAGGTTGCACGTTTTCATGTTGCGCACCACGCCGAACCTGGAAGTACCGGAACGGGTTACTTCTGGGTTTCGGTGCTCGCGCATGCACAGAAGCGCTAAATCACGCTTTGCACATAAGCGCCGAATCATGACCCGCGCGTGTGCAGACGTGGGGCTGCGGGTTGCGAACGTGCCTCTCACACGGATCACGTTCACAACCCGAGCATCCACTGTATCACTTGGAGAGAGGAGAAAGAACCACTGACAAAAATCATTATCAGGAGCATTACACTATCTTCAATATAAGCTACTCTAAAATCCCTATGAGACAGTTGTGGAGGCTGAAGATCCCTGCCTTCCCAGAGTTGCCTAAATCTCCTTCTCCCTTGTGTCCTTCTCAAGCAATCTGAGACTATGCCAACGTGCCAATCTCTGCTACTCTCTCTTCATACATCTCCTGGTCCTGGGAGACCAGGGTGGAGGGGAGCTTGTCACGGCAAGAGGGGAAGACACCCTCACCAGCCTGACTCATCTCTGCCTCTTGGTCTCCTCTCCTGCTTCAGCTTCTGATTCTGGACTTCTCTGAAAGTGTGCACTTCATTTCTTAAAAGGCTGTTAATAAACAATGGAACCCAAACACTTGCAAGGTGATTGTGGTTGAAAGCAACTCAGTTCTCATTAGAATACTCAAAACAGAGTTTCCTTTGTGAATTAACTATTCCATTGCACTTAAAATATTGGGGGGGGGGGAGGAAATAAACTGGCCAAAGCAGCATTTTTACTTAATATACAAACATAAAGCAATCTTAACTGGGGTGAGAAGCAGCATTAACAGACAAAATGAATAAATTATGAGAACAACTAAAAATCCAGTTGGCACTGCTGTTCCCACTATCGTACACCAGAGGAGGAGTTAGCACCCCATGAACCGGCAGGTGCAAAGGCAGACAACTTGGCAGAGCATAGCTCAGTATAACGAGCAACAAATGTGCAAGCATCCTTTGAATTGTTAATGAAATGCTGCTTCCACTTAAGCTCGAAGAGACTTTTTAAAATATGCATCAGGTTGTTGAAACCCCTCTAGCACGGATCCACTCAGATCCAGGACCCTTTCAATAGTACCATGGGAGAAAGACAGCATTGTTATATTTACGCCTTCCTTAAGGGTAGACATTTACGGTACTTACTGACAGAATTCGTATCCCAGTCATCCGCCAAAAGGGGTCTCAGAGCAGCTCACATTAAATCAAAACAAGCCACTCCTTACCCACAGGCTTACAATCTAAAAACCACAACACACAAGGGAAAAGGGGTGAGGAAAGGGGACAAACAAAATCAAAACTCAAGACACCAATTTCTAGACAGATTCTGTCCCAGAAAATACCTCTTCACTGTAGCCTGATGAGTTAATGTGAATGATAAAACGTTTGGGTCAGAGTTCAGTGCAAATTTTAGTGTAGGACTGGGGGCAGCCAGACATCAGATTCCATTCCATTTTAGGACACCTGGATAAAATTGTTAAAATCCATTCTGACTTTGATACTGTGCTTATTAATAATAGCATGATTTTTCTTTATTCTTATTATTTTTTCATTATAATTATTAAGTAGCATCAAACTAGATGTCAATGGCATCAATCTATTAATACTGCTTGAGTTTTAACTGCTGCAGCTTGTCCATCCACAATCTTTGCTTTAAGCCCTTGTACAAGCCGTTCAGTTCTAACAAGCCAAGAGAAGGCTCAATGAAGGGTTGGGATCCACAGTTAAGGAAGCTTAGTTTGAATTTTTTTATAATCTGTATCATTTGTATTTGATTGTGTGTGTTTATCCTTTGTGAACTGCCTTGGGGTTCTTTTTGGTGGAAAGGCGGCTTATAAATAAACAGAAGCAGAAACAAAACCCAGTTTGAAGAAACCCTTCTTGGATTTTGTATAAGATCCTGGAAATTAAATGCTAGGCTCAAAACATTTCATTCATGAGCAAGGTGATAGATCAACAGCAATTTCTCTTGGCTGAAATGGATTATTTAGATCCATTTCAATCTTGGGTACATACAATTTAAACTTTAATACACTGAAAAAGATATCCATGTAGGAAAGCCCTTGGAGTCTTATAACCAGAGGGTTTACATTATCCTTTTTTCTTGCTCAAGAGTTCATTTAAGCAAGAAATAAAGACTGATGGAACATTTAACACAATGCAAACCTATACTTAAAGGATACAGTTCAAGAGGTCAGTTAAGGCTGTCATGCTGCAAGGACATGCACAGTACTTACCTCTCTTAATGCAAACAAATGAATACTTGCAATGGATGTTAAGCAGTTTTGCACTGCCTAAAAATCATGCATTTATATCTAATCTATGCAATGCTAAGAAAATGGTCATTTTCATGCCTTTCAAAATTATCTATACTTGTTTGGGTATCTTAAGGAGTTTTCACTTCTGACAGGAGGAAATGCTGCACAGCAATTTCATAAAGGGATCAGACTGTTCTGAGCCCGTCCATAAGTGTTTTAATTGTAAAGAAAAATCAAAGAGTGCAACTTCTCACCAACAGAAAGAAACTGAAAGCCCTACGTTCATGCCTATAATCTTTTCAGTTCTTGGTAGTGGCTGGATTTGTTCAGCCATGTTCACTTTTATAAAAATAGCAAATCGCATTACCACTACACTGCAAGACCAAAGATGCCCAGCGATACCTTAATACAGATTAAATAAAAATAGTGCCACCTGAGTCAATCTGAAGATGATAATACTGTGTAATCCCATGCTATTAAAGGATGAGCATTGTAATAGCAGTGAAACTGCAGCGAAGGCCTGTAGGAGGACAGAGTTCACCCTTTTCTTCCTTCTCATATGCTCAGTTTTGAAAATGTTCAGTATATGGCAAAAGGCAATCCCATATATTTGGTTTTTGCCAAACGTAGAGCATTTATAACAAGAGTGAACAACCAGAAGCTTATGTTCTAAACAGCCTTCATTTTTATTTTAAACTATTCCCACGAGGAGCAATGGGAACTGCTTTCAAGTAGACAAGTTTAGGATAATGGTACTAAGATAGAATCCTTCTATATACACAAATATGTCGATTCAAAGATTCCAAAGCCTTAGTTGTCACCTTTGCTTGTAAACTTCTCCTGAAAAACACCAGTGTCCAAGAGATGTAACATTTCCTCAGAAATGTTCAAGTTATATGAAATAATGCCTTTTAAAAGGGGGGAATTTGGAGAGAAATTAGAGAACCCAAAATAAATTGCGAGCACAATAAATGCTCTGTTTTATTTATAAACCTTATAATGACAATGATCCTGAGAATCCCACTAGTATTTCTGTGCCTACAAGGGAACTTTGGGCTACATTCTGAAACAGTAGCTCCCCCTTCTCACATGGAAAACTGCTTTTTTAAACTTTGGAGACTTTCCAAAGCAATTTGTGATATATTTACTGCACAATTAACTTTAGAGACCAGAAAATGTCAATAAAATTATGGAGTAAAATAAAGCAATCTGGGTAAGTACAAAATTGCCTATAAAAAGATGCAACATTTAAACACACACGAAAAAGCAAGCTGGGTAAATACAAAACTACCAATATAGAAGATGCTGCAATTAAAACATGTACAAATTACTCTATTTATCCACTATATTACTTTCCTTTATTTTGAAACCTCAGAGGTGCTGAAAAAATCACAATGGAACTGGTCGTAACTGTTGATTTCAGGAAGTTTAAATATAATAAATGCACTGGAGCATCGGCTACCCTTTATTGTATGGTATGCATGAGATCCATAAGACTAAGGCTGCTGGGGAAAGTGCAAGTTTTGCTCTACAGACACCCTGAATAGCTCAGAACCTATAGGACTTAAGAAACTGCTATCTACTCTATGGCTTGCTGCCATCTCCATAATGTGCCAGGAGTCCCTTCTTAATATTCACGTTCATAAACTTGCAGTTATGGAATTGCTTCCACCTGGGAAAAGACCAGACATGCATTTCTAGGAAGTGGAATGGTCCAATCTTTTATTTTGCAACTAACTTTGAGTAACTGGGGTGAAGTGGAAAGGAGACTCTCTCAAGTCTTCAGAGGTCTATATTTAGTTGCTATATTAGCCCTATTTTAAGAAGTACTGTTAGCAGTGTTCACTAATAATAAACCAAGAAAATGCTCTACAGACATAAACCCACCACTGAAACTTGTGCATAAATGATACGCAGATGGGTAGAGCAGCAAAGAAGAAAAACAGGAGAATTGTATAAAAAGCACAGGCTTCCAAACTTTGCTGCAGTGAGTCACCTTAAATACTCCAGTAGGGAGTGTTATTTTGGGGGGCGAAATTTAATTTTTACAAATTTATTCTGGGAGGAGGGGTCTTTAAAAATATGTTTTTGGGTGTGAGAAATTCAGATCTGCTATTATTTTTGTGAGTCTATGTCTGATGAAGAAGCGCATAAACTTTTGGAAAAGCAAATAATTTTAATTTTACCTTTTTGAAAATGCCAGGTAATGCTAAATAATAAAAAGTGCACATGAAAGAAAAGTAGCATTCCAACACCCTAACTGCCAATTCCTGCATAGCAGGGGTTAGATGAGATGACCCTCAAGGTCCCTTCCAACTTTGCAATTCTATGATTCTGTGCCACAATTCCTACTGCAGCAATGTGATGAAACAGCCATTATGCATGCGCTTGAGGACCCCAAACACACACACACACACACACACACACACACACACAAGCTAAAATTAAAGCTAGAAATCATCCTGTAGAATAGCAATCAAAGACACATCATCATGGTCTTTTCTCGCCTTATTTCCCTGTTACAACATAAGCCCTTGTGGGACAGACATCCCTCACTGAAGATGGATGCTGGACAATATTTTGGGTGTGTTAATAGATAAAACTTGCCCTGTATTCGCAAAGCAGGGTTCATTTAACTGTTTGTGGTAGCATTTACGATTTCACAGCAGAAATATTCTAAACTTCTGTGAAGGATGCCCAGCATCCACTCCCCAGCCAGAGGTTCAAAGTTTGAGGGTGGCACTTCTGGAACAGAACTGTATGTTTACTTAATTACGCTTGATGGCTTCATAAGTAAGGCTCAAAACTTTTGTTAAAAACAGTTAAGTTTTTAAACAGTGCACTTTCTCAAACCATGTCTCAGATAGACTATTCTTATTGGTTATCTGTGTTCTAACCAGCAACACCCACCCAGCCCCTTCTAGGATTTAACCACTCCACTGGGAATCAAAACCTGGTTGCCCTGCCTAGCTAACCCCACTCAGGTCATCAGAACGTGGCCTGCCCACAGGCGATCCTTATCTGTAACAAAGCCAATTCACTTTCTGAACCCAGCTCCCTGGCTAGCCCACAAGACAACCCTTGCCTGCACTGTCTCAAGACAGGAAGTCCATATTTGATGCCAGTCAGATAGTCTGCCCACCCTGACAAAGTTCCTACCCCACTGTTAAACCGCCAGCAACTAACTTAAATTCCACACCCTCTCCCCTGTTTGGCTGATGGTCTCACCAGATCTCATGGGTTTCTGGATCACCATGTCCATCACATCCTTTTTCTTTACAATGCGTGAGAACTCAGTCATAAATACACTTGTGAATGCTGATACAATGCTAGAAAGATGCATTGTCAAAAAGGTGCTAGAGAATTAGTGGCAATGTCCCCAACTCCTCTCCAAGCATCTACACACACACACACACACACACACACCAACAATGTTGCACATTTGCAGCTTCACAAATATTAAGAAGTGGACTGGTTTTTAAATCCTATTTATATTTCCTATTTTTGCATTCATGTTCCTGAACAAGCAAACCTCTGGTTTAATATCCAGGTCTCAACTAACCATTGTTAGAACCACCATCTAAATTCCCTAAGTTCAAGCTCAGAAAAAAAGGTGGAATTTACAATCTCTGTGCATGGAAGAAAGGGTGGGAAGAGCTCTCAAAGCTCAAGTCTCATTCTTGTATAAAAATCTAGTAAAATTACCTAAAATCCTGTAACCTCCAAGGATTCATTAAATGACAGTGCAACAGTTTATCATACTTTACACCCCATTTTTCCATTGCTATATAAAATTCCATAGGAAGTTTAGGCAATGTGAAGTCACAACTAGCTCAAGATACATGGTTCCAAGGCAGCAGAGATCTTACCTGTGCAGCATTCCCCACACCCAATGTCTTATTTAAGTTGGGCTCTACAATGATCACAGACATGGTGGCCGCCCAAGCACTTTATCTCTGACATGCTAAACTACCTACACCCAGATAAAGTCACCTGGTTCAAAACAGAACCTTGTTTTGATGCAGAGGATCTCGCACAGTTCAGATTATTACATGCTCTATATCACATTTAAACAACAGGCTTCGGGTTTCTTCAACCATTTGTTACTTATAAGACATTGCTTCTCATTATAATGACTTTCTCTTTCTACAACCCGGCCAGTCCAATTTCCCACGTATGAAAATTCTTCAGGGTTTTTGAAAAGAAACAAACAAACAAAAAACAACTCCTCTCATTTCCAAGCCTTCAACTTTGTTCACATACCCCAAGTTTCCAAGTTATTTCTTTCATTTCTAATACTTAAGTTTAGTTTTTGCGTGTCAGCCTACTCATCTGCCCTGTTCGCAGTAGTCTCAAATACAAAACTATTTCAAGAGCCAAGCGTAAACCTGAAGAGCAGCATAAAATCCATCTTGATACTTATTTCTCATCATAGTGACAACTGAAATGTTGTAGACTTTTTTTAAAACCCATGTCAGTTTTTATCATTACCTAATGCTGCTTGTTCTGGTCCCTTCAAATCCCCCTCTCTCCAATCTACTCATACCATTTCACATTACTTGCTTATTGCAATGGCTGAACATTATTATGTGCTACCTGAGTGAATGACACTACAAAGTGCTTCCCTGAAACACATTACAAATACCCAAAGGGCACAGTCTAATTGCACTTCTTGTTTGCAGCCAGCTACACAAAGAAAATCCGCAAAGAAAACGATGTAGGGAAGAAATCTCTTAGCCACAAAAGCTTCATTATGTATTATTTTAAAGTGCAATAATCTAGGACACTCCAAAACAATTTGTCAGGCATGACTGTGTAAACATGAATAGTATAAACAAAACAAATAAGTTTGCTAAAAACTCTGTAAGGCTGTTAAATTTCTATAACCTAATAATTAACAATATTGAATATCTAAAGAAGTGTGCATGCATATGAAAGCTCATACCAAGAACAAACTTAGTTGGTCTCTAAGGTGCTAGTGGAAGGAATTTTTTATTTTTTATTTTGTTTTGACTATGGCAGACCAACACGGCTACCTACCTGTAAGCCATATTCATGTTACATTACAACAGTGCACCTGTCAGTTTCACTGACCCCTACCCCAATTATGATTAATTGCACTTAGTGATTGCTTTCTACATAACACGCCTCATAGCAACACAAATATATAAAATACCAAACAGCATGCCAACCATTTAAAATCAAATACACAGAATAAATACAACAGAACAATAACAACCTTCACAGAAAAGTATGTCCTATTAACACACTTCACTGCCGGGGAATTAAGTAAATTCTGGTATTTTTAACCCACCTCCATGGACATAGATATCAATGGGGACATGGGTGGCACTCTGGTCTAAACTAAGGTTACCAGATTTTTTTTCAATGAATCCGGGGACACTTTTCAGCTTCAATGGATTTTGTCAGGGGAATGATTTGTAAATCGGGGGACTGTCCCTGGGAAACGAGGATGTCTGGTAACATTAGTCAAAACCACTAAGTCTCTTGGGCTTGCTGATCAGAAGGTCGGCAGTTCGAATCCATGTGATGGGGTGAGCTCCCATTGCTCTGTCACAGCTTCTGCCAACCTAGCAGTTCGAAAGCATACCAGTTCAAGTAGATAAATACATACCACTGCAGTGGGAAGATATCAATATCAATGAATTAAGCATATTGTTCTTGAAAGCAGGGGAATATGAAGGCACAACATACACATCTCATGCGTACAAGTGCAATACAATTTTAACCAATTCATCAGGGGGCGCACAAAATCAAGAAAACACAGTCTTCCCAACAGCAACAAATAAGGCAAGTGATATAATTTGTTCTTATAAAACGATTAGTTAGCATCAGATGACAGAACCAATTTGCATGGGATTGAAACAGCTGGTTATTTCTCCAGAGCAGATGCCATAGGAAAACAAAACTTATTGAAAAGGGTAGTGTTAGTATTTCACTGACTTCCAGTAAGATAAACCAGCTATTAAGGCTTGGGTACAGAGTCCACCAATGCACCTTTGGAATATACAATATTCCCATAACAAAGGAGTAATTTTTCTGTAGTTTTTGACAGTTATGTGGAAGAGGAAATCTAAAAGGTATCATGCATATGACTACTTTATTTCTCTCTGTGTGTGCACATGCTTAAAGACAGACAGACAACAGTATGATTCACACAGTATTTCAGCAACACCAAATCTTGTTTTTAAATATCCCATCTAATATACCTCATTCAAGTCTGTTTGCTCTTTGAAAGCAAAAGTACAGCATTAATGAATTCTAAACCAAAGCTTCTGAAAATGATTCATGAACTATCTCCAGGCTGCAAATGCTCCAGGTTGCAGAGGCTCTAAGAAAATATCAAAATCGAGTTATACTACACAGAAAGTTTAATAATTAGACTAAGACCCTTCCTGCAAAAATGTTCCATCCAGCAGAAGTGCCGCACTTGAGGACACAAGAGGAGGCTCCTTGGATGTGGAAAGATTTTCCCAAAGAGGCCTGCCTGCCACCATCTTTGGCACCATCTCAGCACCAGCATCAATATCTTCTCTCAGGCATTTAATTGTTGATTTTATTGCTGCAACTTTGAGGCCATTTGCTGGCACTGTTATTCTTATAGTGCTCATGCTGAGATTGTGCAGCTTAACTGTTTTTTGTTTTAGTGCACGGTCATTTTCAATTTTATTTTGTCTTTAGCTTTCGGTTTTTGCTAATAAGACATTGTGGTGTCTTCTTAGCTAACAATAATGAAATACTGTAAATCAATGGCCAATCCAACATTGATAAAAATTAAACAAGCCTTGCCTTTCAATTGTACTTTCTAAATACTGCTATAAAAACACAGAACCTCCCACATATTTGACAAGTTCACATAACATGCAGCTACAAGGAAAAGAAGGATGGCTTCAAAGAGAAGTACCAGCAACATTCCTGCTTGGTCAGGCTCAAATTTAAGTGCATTGAAGCAAAGCAGTGGAGGCCATATTGATGCTTATCCACATTTAGGTTCATGAACTTGGGCAGGAAGCCCTTCAAGTTAGAAGGGGAGGATTGCTTCTTTAAGCTACTGTAAAATAACACTACTAACTTGATTCAACACTACTAACAGGTGCTTTAAGAAGAAGAAAAGGTTAGCACGTAACTGCCCTTTTATGCTCAATGTGTTACAGCCACCCAGGGAAAAGATTTGTTGTACAGGGCACTTAGCCACCAATCTAAAATTAACACTACATATTTAGGAAAAACCATCCATTTTTAAATAAGCATGTTATTAAAATGTTTACCAATTACAAAAATCCTGTGGCAAACATTTATTTGGAAGTATGGCCCAAGGATTTATTGGAGCTCTCTTTGAAGAGTGCATTCCTAGGATTACACAGCTTTATGGAACTACTCCCATAAGAAACAGCAACAAATCCTTTAAGACAGACATGTGGATTTAGGCAAGCTTTATTCACTGCATAACTCATGACTGTTGAATTGTATAATCAGACATTCCACAGCAGCATTTTAAACAGACATGCTCTGACATCAGATACAGTTTTCTTATGCTTCAGAAGGGGAGGCTGACTTGTTGTTTACCATGGAACTGATCTTACCCCACAAGAGGGAGTGGGAACTTGATGCATTCTAGATGTTGCTTGGCTGCAGCACCATCCCTGACCACTGGTCATGCTAGCAAGCGCTGATGGGAGTTTGAGTCCAGCACCTACAGGGCCATGGGTTCCTCAACCCTGCATTACGTAATAAAATTCGGTGCTGCTCAATTCATCATCACAGCAAGGCGAAATATTCAGGAGATTCAGGATGAAGCAACTCTGTCAACCTCTCCCGCTTCCTTCAAATTCCTCCTCAAAACCACATTTTGTGTGTGACTTTTGGATCATCTTTATAATCTTTAGGGACAGGTTTCAACTACATGTAACGGAATTTGCACACGTTTTCCTGCCCCTGTCCTGGTCTATCTCTTCCTCCCAACCCCATTTGTTTCCCTATTTAGAATGTAAACTCCTTGGGAATGAGGAGCCCTCCACGTAACCTGAACTTGCATATACATTAACTGGCATGGTTCAAACATCATGCAATTCCACCATGGTTAGCAAACTCGGCCAATGGAATGCATTACATAGATTTCATAGTCTTCAAACATGTTCATAGGGGAAACAAGTGCTTGGACCTCTTTCTGCTCTTCTTGGGTGCTTAGCTCAATGATGTGGAGCACAAGCATTGCATATATAAATGCAGGTACAATCCCTAGCATCTCAGGGAACAGTGCAGGGGAAGATCTCTCTCAATGGGACCTTAGAGAGCTGCTGTCAGAGTAGACAGCACTGGGGCTTGCTGAACCAACTGTCTGACTTGGAGTAAGCCCATTGCATATATTCATATGTCAAGCAGAACTACAGAAGGAGTAAACCTATGCTAATATTACCACTAACAAAAAAAAACCTCTCATTTCCTACCAACCTTTCTCATTGGTCTCTAAATATTTAGCAGTAACTAACAAGAACCTTTCTATGCCTGTTTTACTATGTGAAAACTGATTCAATATATTTTATGGTAACCCTCCACTTTAGCATTTAACAATGTTTCTATACCCCTCAATCACCAAAACTTCTAAGAGGTTTACATAAAATATAAATGTATAAGCCACTTACTACACCGAGTAGAATATACTGAACTTGATACTTCCCTCAAACCACTTTCTTCAGAAGCAGTTCATGTAAAATGTTGTAATGCTGCAGTACATCTCATTTAGTCACATCCTTCAACTTTTGAAGATCACACGTGAGATTTATTATTTTCCTTCTTTCTCTACTAAGGCTACAGTATATTTGTTAGTTGGCAGTTGGCAGCATACTGTAGTTCCTCGTGAACCATTCAGAGGTTTTATTTAAGCAATATTCAAATTCTGTTAAATAACTAGATCAACTATCAAGGAAGAAAGGGGGCCGAATGGGGAGATTAAATAGGTAGCATACAATAGAACTGAGCCCATTAATTTGATTTTCCATTTTTTAATGTTAAAGCGTTTCCAATAAGGTTAACACAATTACATCTATGCACATTAATTACTCAGGAAGTTTTTCATTTCCCAATCAACTGCACTTCCAGTTGCCCAGGAACCTAACTGCCACAGTTATTTCTTCAGCAGACAAAATGTAATAACAGCTTTGTGGGGAGGGAGAAATTGAGGGAAAGTAGGAAATTAATCTGCTACCATAAAATTTTCCAAATAGAATCTCAATTAAATAACATTTGAAAATTAGATTGAAAGGTATAAATGAATTTCTGTTAACATGAATAGGAAAGTCATTTAAAAAAAGCCCTTTCATAGCTTGGAACATCTGGAAAGCGACAGATTTAAAAATAACCAGAGAGAACATTTCAGATGAGGACTGCTGAACAGAAGATTTTAGAAAATATTTGTGGCATGTTATTCACCTGCAGTATAATAGCATGCATGCATTTATAAATTTGTAAATATATATTAAAGTACTCTACAGTGCTAACTGTAATGATTTTGCAATTAATGGCACTGTATTCTACAATCTTGATTTTATCACAGAATTCTCTTCTTAAACAAAATTTGTACGGCTGTGAGACAGTAGCGTCCAACTCTGTAGAAATGCAGGTGCAGTTCGGTGTATTTCATGTGTATCAACTATTTCTGTGAACTCTTGTTCTCTCTTAACCTTCAACCTGCAGAGATGGGTGAGAATAATCTCAGCAGCTGCATGACAATGAATGTTATGAATGTGATACTGTTGATAAAAATGAGAGGCGAAAACATTACCTGTAGCTGAAGCCTGGCTGTTACTTTGTATGTAGGCTGCTAATGATCAGTTTCTACAGCTATAAGGAAGCTGTTGCAGGCCTTACTGGTTTACAGTCCAACCTATCAGCTTACACTCTAGAGAGGAAAATTCCAAAAGTCAAGTGCTAATAGACCACTTAATGGACACTCCCTTGGCTCATAGCTATAGGCCAGCGATCTGGAAACTACAGACACGTAGGTCACTGGTCAGAGGGTCCTGGCTGAAATTGCAGAAAGGGGCAATTTGGTGTCAGCATGGTCTGTGTGATTAGTGGGGGCGTTTCGTGGAAGGAAGAGACTGAGGATGCAGCAGCAGAATGCTATCACACAATATCTGTATCACTGATGGTGTACTAAGGAGACACAGTATTACTAAAGGTTTTATGGCGTCAAGTGAAATTTTTAGGGAGGAAAGTGTATTTGTAATATATTTGAGGATTTGTAAACCAGGTCTTCCACAGTTCGGTGTATCCTCTATTGCAGTGTTTCCCAAACTTGGGTCTCTGGCTTTTTTGGGACTACAACTCCCATCATCCCGTTAGCAGGACCAGTGGTCAGGAATGATGGGAACTGTAGTCCAAAAACAGCCGTAGACCCAAGTTTGGGAAACACTGCTCTACTGTCTAGGAAGGGTTTGTGTATGGTACAAATGGGCAACTCTGCCTCTACTGGTATTTTTCCGCTCCAAAGCAGAAAATGTTTCAGGGAATTGTTTGGGCACCAGTTCATAAAGGTGCCCCAAGTCTTCCACTGTGAGAATTCTTTCTCTCAACTCCTTCCGACAATTAGTCGGAACATGCATTTCATGTTCACAATTGAACTTCTAAGACTGTTGTGGAAACCAAAAGGTGACAGGGATGGCGATGGGAGGTCTGCAAAGCCAAGAAATGGATAAAATGATTACACCGGGGGGGGGGGGGGATAAGAGGTCATCAGGATTGCTCAGTGAAGAGCAGACTGCATGCCCCTGCATGCTCTGTGGCAGGTTCAGCAGCTGCTATGGGAACATATTTAAAAAAAAACAAAAAACAAAAAAACAAGAAAGGAGAAAAGAGCTAGAAACAGCTAACTCTGTTAGAGGAAGTTCCCACAGCTTCTGCCTGTATAAGACTTGAACTTTTTGTAGCACTCTCATTCTGCATTTGTAATATCACATTGCACCAGCCTTCTGGCCAAACCTGAGTGCGTAAGAGCCAAAACCCTTTGTGCTACACCCTTCAGGCCAGTTTATTTGGCTGAACAGCTTTATCTGGCTCTATTAAATTCAACTACATTGGGGCTGATCCAAGCAGTGAGTTATTTGTTTTGAGAAGCTCATCATAATAAGCCTTAAGGTATAATCTACAGCTGTCCTTTTTTGGGGGGGGGGTATCCCTTTGCCCTTTGGGAAAGAAGTTAGGGTGCCTTTGATTTTATTTATTTTATTTTATATATAAGTTATGCTTACTATCCTCCCTTCGCCAAATGGTCCCAGGGCAGGGTTACAGAAAACAGCACAATTTAAAACAATTTTTGTTGTTGTTGTTCAGTCGTTCAGTCGTGTCCGACTCTTTGTGACCCCATGGACCAGAGCACGCCAGGCATGCCTATCTTTCACTGCCTCCCAGTTTGGCCAAACTCATGCTAGTCGCTTCGAGAACACTGTCCAACCATCTCATCCTCTGTCGTCCCCTTCTCCTTGTGCCCTCCATCTTTCCCAACAACAGGGTCTTTTCTAGGGAGTCTTCTGTTCTCATGAGGTGGCCAAAGTACTGGAGCCTCAACTTCAGGATCTGTCCTTCCAGTGAGCAATATATACGGTAATTCATTACGCTTCAGCAGCGTTCTAGGACATAATGGAGGCTGTGGGTCAGCCCTCCTTATTGTGAGACTCTGCTGTCCTCAGTGCCATGGAGGTTTTAATGGAAAGGAAAGAGTGGGGCTGCGTCCTTTCGTCAATCAGGCCTTGCTATCAATCAGGAGAAACAGGACCACGAAATTCCAAAGAGGCTCTGAAATAATAGCTCTTCATTTTAAAATACTCAAGCCAATTCCAAAAACTGATATTTTTTGACTGCAGAAGGTACTTGTCCATCACTGAAGAAAAGCAGGTTGAAGGAGAAAGATAAATGGAAGATGAAATGGGATGGGGCAGAGAAGAGAAATAAGCAAACCCAAACATACTGTTAACAACGCATGCAGCAAAACAGTTTTCAATCAGAGTGCAATAGCTGGTCAGTACTAGCATTGCAAAAGCCACTTCCCATACAAAATCTACACTGCAGCACACATGCAGGCTTTCCATACACGGATTATACTTTTTACCCAAGTTGGGGATAATATATGAAGCATGGCAAGAGGCACGGGAAGAGGTGGAAGCACAATGCTTAGGGTTCTCATGTCAAAAACTTCAGAAATGGAGTCCTTTCTTCTCTGTATGTGTGGTAAATCCCAAACAAGGAAGCAAGGAGGGGAAAGGGGTTGCAGGGACTGCATCTGTCCCAGAAAGTCTCCACAGAGCTCTATGGAAGGGATGGTGAAAGCGGCTTCACAGGTGCTCTTGAACTCCAACTCCCATCAGCCCCAGACAACATTGCTGATGGTCAGGGATGATGGTAGAAGCAAGCCACAAGCATTTGGGAAGGCACAGATTAGCCATACCTGTTCTATTGCAACCGAATGTACTGAGCTGGAATAAGGTGAATAAGCAGGTCATGGTTGTCCAGAGCATTTTTTTTAATCACTCTGAGGAAAAACAATTTTTTCTCCAAGGCCAGGGAAGGAGGAATTAATTAGTTCCTAATTTAAAGCATAAATACATTTCATTACCTTCTGGTACCACAATTTTCCTATCACTGTACATGGCAATAATTTTTTTTTTACTCTTCCTCCTTTGGGTCTGACTTGATTCACTATTACCGGTACTTGGCAATATTTGTACTGTCTTCAAAGTCAGATTATAATAAATGAATATTGACACCCGAAACAATGATTCTGGCTTTCTTCTGCCTCCGCCTTTTTTCTTTTGGGAAAACATTCCCACGTGCCTTTTCTTTTCTGGCATCTGCACTAAAAAATGTTTTCATCCCAAGCAACCACTATTAATTAGGAGCAAATCCCATTTTACATGGTGCTTGCTTCTAAGAGGCATAGGATCAACGGCAAGAGCCTGCCAATTCCAAGAACTTTTCTAAAACAGCCATTAACTGGGTCAGGAGTAGCCTTCCAACTTTTCACATGCTGAAATATTTACACATGTCACTTAACTCAGCTGCTGTAAAATGTTCCGGGCCACTGGGACAGTTTCTGCTTCAGGATGCCAAGTAGAATGACCCTTAAGGTTGCGACTGAAACTAACTTTAAAACAAGGAAGGCTAAATATTTCAACAGCTTCCATTGCTATGTTTTCAGTTTAACCAGTAAGAACTTTGCACAACCCTATACTTTGTCGCCTATCCAAAACTCAGGTTGCCCTATGAAATTGACGATTTCAAATTTAGTTTGAACAGACATGTCTGATGCCATTCTGAAATAAGGAACAGACCCAAAAATAAGGAGAAATGCTTGAAATAAACAGCATATTGTAGTTCTAGGCAGACCACTGCATAGCACAAGGGTTGAAAATGAATCTGATACTGAACCATGGGGCCATTTTACACATGACAATAAAAATTATATGCTGTGGAAACACATGGGCCTATCAGCCACATTCCCCCCCCCCCCAACAATATTTGAAACATAGGAAGCTTTCCCTTAAACCAAGTCAGACCAGTAGTCTTTCTAGGTTAGTATTGCTTAGTGACTGGAAGCTCTCTCCAGGATTTCAGACAAAGGACTTTCCCAACCCTACCCAAAGAGGCCAGTGACTGAATGCAATACCTTTTGCATGCAAACCGCACTTAAATTTGTCCCTTCCCCCTAGCAAATACTTCTGTGCGAACACAGAGCTCACATACATAAATGTGAGTTGCAATTGCCTGAACCGCCTAGAACAGTGATGGCCAAACTTGGCCCTCCAGCTGTTTTGGGACTACAACTCCCATCATCCCTAGATAACAGGACCAGGGGTCTAGGATGATGGGAACTGTAGTCCCAAAACAGCTAGAGGGCCAAGTTTGGCCATCACTGGCCTAGAAGGATGCACCCCTCACGATTACATGCAAGTACATCTTGCATGTTAAAAAGGAAGAAGCTACAAATACACCTACCAGTTACCACACCCAGACCAAATTTTACTAGCTTCTCTGCAAGAATATCATGTGGAAGACAGACAAGCAGTTAGCTCTTGGCTACAGTGCTCAGAAAATACCGTTTCAACAAGTAAATCATCTTGTGTAGACATTTATAAGATTTTACATGCCTACACATTTAGGAGGTAGTAGCAAAGAGAGCCCATATCATTATAATGAGTGTTTTGTTCAACATCGTGGGTATATGGGGGAGGCCATTATGTTGAAGTCACAGCATACCAAGTCCAGAGTTCTCAATCCACTCATTTTCAGCAGTTCAACATGGATTGTTTTGCAAGGCAGTTGATTTTTGTGCTCTTTCCATTCACACTCTTTAACAGCTTTATCACCATCAGAGAAGGGGGTGCCAGAAAGGGGTGTTGTTGCTTAATTATCTTCATTACATACAAACCCAGATACTGTATACACTACAAATAATTTGTGGCTTTTAGGAAAACCTATGCTCGTGTTCCATCACCTCCTTTTTTTAAAAAAAATATGCATGCACAAGCTCCAATAGCAGAAAATTAGAATGGGAGAGGTGAAAATGGTGAATGCCACATTTTGTTTTCTATTTATCTATCAGGGCTATAATCCTATTTATGTTTATCTGTAAGTACTTTAGCCACCTCATGAGAAGAGAAGACTCTCTGGAAAAGACCCTGATGTTGGGAAAGATGGAGGGCACAAGGAGAAGGGGACGACAGAGGATGAGATGGTTGGACAGTGTTCTCGAAGCGACTAGCATGAGTTTGGCCAAACTGCGGGAGGCAGTGGAGGATAGGGGTCCCTGGCGTGCTCTGGTCCATGGGGTCACGAAGAGTCGGACATGACTGAACAACAACAACAACAAGCTCCACTATACCCAGCAAGACTTACTTATGAGTAAATATCATGGGATTGCAGTGCAAGCAGAGTTCTAGGAGGCTGCTCCTCTTAATTTACCACCTGTCTTTCACTTCCCTTCCTAATCTGTGCCGTCTGTGTCATGGCAAGGTTTTGTAATGCTATGGAATCCTCAGTGGGGAAAGTGGGTGTGCATTCATAGATTTAACATATTGCAATTTTTATTTTATTTTATTAATTCACTGGTCTTCAACTGGTAGGTCAGGATACACCGCTAAGCCATGGCCTGATCTAAGGTGGGTTGCAAGAGGAGCACTGCGACAATGCAAATATATGGGGAAAGATTCAGAAAGGGGGGTCCCCAAACACATGTTTGGGTTAAAACCAAACAGTTTTGGGTTAAAACTAGGTCCTGGGTATAAAAAGGTTGAAGACTGCTCTACTATACATTCTCACATTCCAAATCATTCTGTAACCTACGGTGAATTTAGCACACATCTTAAGAGCGCACATCTGGGAGGCATAGAAAGCTGTAATGACAAAGACTTCGGGTAGACTACACTGATCAGCTGGGATTATGTGGATGGGATAGGCTGCCACGATGTAGCTATAGAAGAAGGCCAGAGAAGATGCAGTGAACAAGAGAGTGAAATGGTGGGCATCCCTCACGCATACACAAGACAGTGAACTGAACCTCCGAAGGAGACCAAGTGGAAACAGCTGCTTTTTACCGTGCAGAGATATGAAAAGCAAGGCCAACAACAACAACATGCAGAAGCAAATTCTAATAATACACTATTACAGAAAGGTTACTTAAAAGAACAAAATAACAACAACAACATAGCCAGCTGAGTAAAGTTAAGACTGATTGCAGATATTATAGCAGCTGGAAACCAACCAGGGTTGTCTCACACATGTGAACAGTAAGCAAAGGAATTATATTTAACACACTTATGTAAAACTGAAATAATGAGAGTAAAGCAGAATGAATGCTCACACCCAAAATGAACTTAAAAATCATGGAAAGCCAGGCTGACTTTGCTTTCCACCCACACACCCGATTTGTGGCTCAAGAAGATGCTCTCCTCCCTGCCTCTGCCCATATTCCCAACCAAAAACTCCAAATGAAGTTTATACAATATACATGCCAAAAATGAATGACCTCGGCAAAATGCATTTCCTTATCCTGGCCATTCCCTAGATCTCTGACTAAAAAGAAAAGAAAAATAGTATCTGTTATTCTGACAGAATTCTAGCTGCCAAGATTGCTCGAAGCAAAGGGTTTTCTTTTGTTTCTTTGTTTCTTAGAAGAGATCAAACATTACAGCTCATTTGCAGAGGGTCCAGCAGGACCTGGCATGCAGATCTGATGCAACTCACACAGAGGCGTAGGAAGGTCAGGTGGTACCTGGTGCGGAAAATTTCTTGTCACCCCCCCCCCCCAATTAAATCCCCCCCTGCAAAAATGGTATTACGGTATTTCATATTTTCTTACAAAGGAATAATACAAGTAATAATAATAAAAAACTTTTATTTATGTCCCTCCCTCCCCAGCCGAAGTTGGGCTCAGGGTGGCTAACATCAGATACATAACATTGGTATAAAAATCAAACAATAATTAAATTACCTCCTAAAAACATCTCAAAATCAAATTAAAGTCTAATTAGATGGCGTTCCACAGGGTTAGGGTTGGAAACAGTAAGTGCTCCACTCAACTCAAATTTCAGCCTTCACGACATAGGAAAACAGCCAAGTAAACAGCTAGTTTGGTGGAGGAGGGTCAAGATATTAACCGATATGCATGAAATTTCATATATAGCTATATAATCCCTATTATAGTAAGATAAGACCTTTGGAGCAAGCATTTTTAAAAAGTTTTTTTTTAAATGAACCGCCCTAGTAGGGCAGTAATTGTTCCTTGATAATTTGTCACCCCCTCCATTATGGAACATGGGGCGGACCGCCCCCTACGCCCCTGAACTCACACATGCCATCTCCCTGTCTATATAGCAGCCCAGAAAAACTGTCAGGGCAGTATGGGTGGCACACCCCAAACAGAAGGTGGTTGTGCAACACCTTGTCCCATGTACTCCTTCCTGTTCACAGGCATTGCTTCCCATTGCTCAAGTTTAACACTGAAGCAGTGTATTGAAACTGCAAGAGGCTCCTCTGGCCATATGTCCCACCATATTCAATACAAATGCGGAAGCACCACCACCGAGATGAAAACTGAAGCCTGTTGTAATGTGTGCTAAATTTAATCAGGGACACCCCAATAAATTTTGCCTGCTGAGGCAAAGGGTGAAATGGTGCTGCCCACCACCCAGTTCCATGTGCAGAATCTGACCAGCCTGGCAGATAAATCTTATTTCAACGCTGGTAATGGTGTCATGACCCTGGAACCGAGAGGGCATGCAGCGCCAGACCCTTGGATGAACCTGTGGGGCGAGTGTCCCACTGGTATGGAGATGTGGCACTGCCATCCTCTGAATCAGAGGACTCCAACGGAGGACCTTAAGACGGCCCTCGCTTCCCTAGAGCACAGCCTGAACCCTACCTTGCCCCCAGTAAGGAACCTTGTCCCAACACCCCAGTCAGGCCTTGCCTTGATGCAGAGAGCACAGCTCATGAGAGAGACATCCATCTACTACATCTCATGGCATCAGATGCAGGCCAGGCTATGCGTGGAACATGCACTTCTCTCTCATTTATTCTCAGCTGCCTCACTCTACCCAATAGTAGGGATGGCCCTGTGTATCATACAGGTAATCTCTCTCCCACCCCTCCCAGCAAGATTTCCCTTTCTCTTCGTTCCCATGCTGTTGTCTAAACATTGGACTCCATGCAAGAGCCCTTCTGGTGTGTTATTTGAGTGAACGGGCAACACAGATTATAAGGGGCAATGTCTAGACATTTAGTTCTGCCCCTGAGGTTGCACAGCTCCTCAATATCCCCTCCAGGGCTGAAGGATAGCTTCTGAAGCAGGAAGCTTTTTCTATCAGTGAAATATTTAGAATTGAAATATTTAGAATCCTCAAACAGGGTCCTAAATCACACAGCGAGCCTACAGGAATAGAAAATGCTCCTCAGTTCAGAAATTACTCAACATGTAATGGGTAAGAGGGAGCTGAGCAACCACACGGCCCCACAGCTCTGAGTAATGTGTGAAGAGAATCTGATTCAGGTCTGCTCATAATACGGCTCCCCCCCCCCCTTTTAAAGGATGTGCTTGCAACAGTGTATGCACTGATATACAGAACTACTGTACTAGAAAATATGACTGACAGTCTTAAAATCTAGGTGTTTGGGTTGCTACTAAAGTCTGAGGCATTTTGTGTTCCATGTGGTTTGGTTTGTTCACTGTTGGTGTGGCGTGCACTGTTACTTAGGAGTCTGGAGTCTGCATTTTAACCATTAGATACAGAAGTCTCTCATTTTTAAACTTTTCTAGTGAATTCCAGCTTATTCTTTGCACACAACATGTTAACTTACTGTTGAAATTCCTATCAGTCACTCCCAGAAGTCTTCACACACACACACATTGAATATCTAAACATATTGGTATTATACTGCATTAAGCGGGTGGCGCTGTGGTCTAAACCACAGAGCCTAGGGCTTGCCGATCAGAAGGTCGGTGGTTCGAATCCCCACGACGGGGTGAGCTCCCGTTGCTTGGTCCCTGTTCCTGCCCACCTAGCACTTTGAAAGCACGTCGAAGTGCAAGTAGATAAATAGGTACTGCTCTGGTGGGAAGGTAAACGGCATTTCCATGCACTGCTCTGGTTCGCCAGAAGCAGCTTAGTCATGGGTACCTTTACGGTCAGGGGTACCTTTACCTTTAAGCAAATCTACTGCCATCTTGAAGACAAATCCAATTTATGTTCTGGCCTGCTTGCTGTATATTTACACAGAAGACTGAAATTCCAGGCTAACCAAGCCCCAGATGTTCTACAGCAGGGGTCAGCAAACTTTTTCAGCAAGGGGCTGGCCCACTGTCCCTCAGACCTTGTGGGGGAGGGGGCGGACTATATTATGAAAAAAAAAATGAATGAATTCCTATGCCCCACAAGATGCATTTTAAATAAAAGCACACATTCTACTCATGTAAAAACACGCTGATTCCCAGACTGTCCGCGGGCCACATTTAGAAGGTGATTGGGCCGCATCCGGCCCCCGGGCCTTAGTTTGGGGACCCCTGTTCTACAGATAGGATACGGCATTTTTAAAGTGCCTCTCCCCGAACTTTCTTGGCTTATTGGTTCTAATTTTTTTTTCAACTCACAAAGTACACCACAGTGTGTTGCTCTGGCAACTAAGGATGCTGCACTTGGTACACAACGCATTTGGCTTTAATTTGAATTCTTTATCAGCAAACAATTGCAGCATGCACTTATACTACTTTAAAATATTTATCTTGATTATGAAATCACTTTAAAGCCACAGTGGAAGATTTCCTCCCTCTTATGAAATACAGTGGTATGCCTTCCTGCCCATTAGAGTGGCGGCACCTTTTCTACCTAATCTCCTATGTAATTTGTCTACATAAGATGTAACTTTTTGTGTTTAGGAAGACTGTCAAACAATTTCTTGAGGATGGATATACTCCAATTAGGATGCAAGACCACAATGATTAAAGAAGCCCCTTTAATCCCATCTTATCTTAAGAACAGAGGTATGCACAGCTCCTGCTTTGGTCAATATTGTTGCTTTTTTTACACCCATCAGATGAATGTACTTCCAAACCTCTTAAGTTTGAGAAGCAAAGGCAAACCCCTGATCTTTTTATCGTGAGCCAAGGAAGAATGTTGCAAACTTGTGTATTTGTCTGCCTTATTTTCCAGCCTTTGATGTCTAAAATAGGACAGTGTGAAACTGCAGGAATGTGTGTGTGTGTGTGTGTGTGTGTGTGTGTGTCAAACTTTCAACTATGCTTTAATTTGTGCCCTGGTTCTCTGAAATAAATATTTTTCCCCCAGTATTTTTTTTATTTGGCCCAGAGTTATTAAGAACTCAGATTCCTGCAAAGTCTTCTGTTGCTTGTATACATTTGCCTTTTGAGCTACTTATGTATTATTTCCAATATGACAGAAAAAGGGTCACAGCTCAAGTGGTTTGGAAAGCCACCTAGAGTAACCGAGGAACATGTGCACAGAACCCTAGTATTATTTCTTAAAGCTGCTTTAATTAAAATAAAGTATATTCTACTATTATAACTGGAGTGAAGCAGTTAGAACTGAGTGGTCAAGTCAATTTGGTTACTCATACTCTTGTGTGTTTAAAAGTCACATGATAGTGGTTCTATGACTGGAAAGTCTGTTGGTCAACCAGAATGGTCCCCAACACCATCATAGTCATTTGAAGTTACAATAAGGGGGAGAATGTGTTTTCCTTAGTATAATTCATTTGTAAGGAAGTTTCAAATGCTTCAGCTCCCATTAGCCCCAGCCAGGACAGTCACTGGTCAGTGATGAATGGAGTTTTAATCCAGCAAAATCTGAATAACCACAGGTTTCCTACCCTGCCTCTAGAGGATGACTGAATTGACCGGGAAGGAGCCGGTTTTTGTCTAGACAACAAAGTATTCTGTTTGTTAGAAATCAGAGATCACAGAATTGTAAAGTTGGAAGGGACCACAAGGGCCATCTAGCAGCCCAATCCCCTGTGATGCAGGAATCTTTTGCCCAACGTGGGGCTTGGACACAAGACCCTGGGATTAAGAGTCTTCTGCTCTACCGACTGAGCTATCCCACGTTGTAGTAGGCAGTTTGGCTTCCTGTAAGACTGATAGGCCTCATTATTCTAATTATGAGTAATACGTAATATTTTAGCTGGAACTACCTGCCCTAGATAGTGCACTCTGGGGGAATTAATGCACTTCCCCTATGAAAAAAGCTACCTAGTTTTCAGACATGAATGCCGCAGCACTAATGAATTCAGAGATCACAAAGAAGCACGTTCAGTCAAAATTAGTAGGCACCTGAAGGTTCCATGTCCCATGTGTAGCAATCAATCAATTGTTATTCCTCCCATTACTTTTTAGAGTTTGCTTTTTTCTTTACTCTTGGAAGGAGGGGAGGAAAGCATTCCACCCCCATTAATATTCTTTCACAATTGTTTCTTTCGGTTTTTCTCTGTAGTATGGAAGATGACAACTGGAGGAAGACTTTGGACTACATCAATCAAAGCAAGCAAGCACATGTAATATCAATACACCAACAGAGATTTGCAATTAGCAATAAGCTGCTAGAGTTAAGATCATTTGTTGTCTTGCACATTTGTTTGATTGCAAACAGGCAGAATACTGAAAAATCCAGAATTAACTTAAAACATGCAATACTCATTGAAGTTTAATTGATTGGTTTCTGCATGCAAAAGCTTTTTTGCATTGGTAAAGAATTTATAGCTCAGCCACCAGGGGTAGCCAACATTACCTTACTAATACGGTCAACCTGAGCAAGAGATAAATGACATCTTGCCAGCAGAAATTAACTCCACTGAGGGTTAAGCTCCCTCGCTTCTCATTGCCTCATATGCCCTAAAGGTATATATTTTTTGACTCAAGATGAAGTATTATTAAATATCAGAAACTTAAAATAACCGAATAGCCGAATAACAACAAAATAATTGATCTTTCAACCCAGTAACAAAAAACAATTCCAATTACTACAAATTAACACCCATAAAGCATCACAACTTCCCAGAAAATTCAAAATCTTCTTTCTTTAAGGCATTAATATTTTCTGCAAGCTAGTTTTCAGATGGAATTCTATAATCAGTTATATACCAGAAACCCAAACTGGTTTCAGTGGGAGTGAGTGAACAGAGCAGAATGCAAGGCTTTCATTTATAGCCTTTGCAAAATTAAGCAAGATCATAGGGATATAAAAAACACATTAAGCAGACACTAACTCTACTTACTTGGGAGTAAATTGAATTGAATTCAATGCAACTTGCTCCCGAGCACACATGCTTACAAATGCACTTTGAGGCTACAGAGTCAATACACATTCATCTGGGAGTAAGTCTCATTGAACTTATTTGATCTTATTCCTGAGTGGACATGCATAGGACTGCACTATTAGTGTTTTTCAAAGTATTCCAAAATTAGAAAATTACAACAGGATTTAATGGGGGGGGGAGGATGGGCAATGTAACTACTGATTCTCTCCCAAAATAGGTACTTTCCAGATTTGTTGGGCTATAATCAGCAAGCGTTTCCCTTGCTGGAAAGAACTGACGCTAAACTATTTTCTCCTTTAAATGACTTTGCTTTAGGATAAAACATCTTATTTCTGCAAGTAAATTACAAATCCATAAGCAATGTTTTGAAATCTTCTGTCACATTAAACTCAAATAGTTACTTTCCTGCAGTTAAAAACAATTTTCAAAGTATCAAAAATACTCATCAGCATCACATTAACAGGAGTCAAATACTTTTAACTAGCATTTCTGCCGCTGTCAAAAAATGTGACGCAAACTAATTTCTTTCTTATAGCACAGAACATTCTCTAGAACATTCCCTTTCCACTGAATCATGTACCCCTTGATAGAAGAGGACTCAGTCATTCTTAAATGTGCCTGTATGAGATGCACAGAAGCACTACAACCACTAAGTGCAAAAGGCAACCGACATACCGAATTATCAACACACTAAAATTGAGAATCTCAGGGTCCTCTTCGTGTCTCTCCTGCAAAAGAATTGTTTAGTGCCAGTTATACCATACAAAACTCACACGTGTCAGGGACCCTTCCCTGGAAGGCTTCACAATCTACATCAAGACTAGACCAAGATCTGAGAATTTATGAGGAACAGGCGCCATGAGGGGGGACATCCAGACAACTGAGGGGCAGGTGGGACAAGCCTAGGTTGGATTTTCCCTGATAAGAGGAGGATGTTGACTATTCAAGTCAGTTAAAGCCATTTTTGGATTGGCTTGCACCCAGACAGTCTGGAGCTTGCAAAAGCACACAACAGGCACGGGTCAGTCATACAAGCGAGAAAGCGGTTCTCAAAGACCAATAGGCAGGGCACTTCAAAGTCATAGCAGATTAACTGTTGTCACGGCTTTTCTTTTTTAGTGGCAGCAGGAAGCACTGACGGGACATTGGCAAGAACCCATGCAAGGCAAGCTTTATCACAATAATGGTTTACAGAACATTCCCTGTGCTCCCAACACTGTAGCTTAATTTCAAACACTGGAAGGTTGGAGCTCAAGATGGCACCTTAACTTGCAGAATGTGTTGCTAATTTAAGGACTGGACTAGTGCGCTCCCCAGTCCCTTTCACTGCAAGAAGCATTTGCACTGCCTAACATGCCCATTGGAAGCTTTTCTGTTGCTGCTGCCAGTATTTCATGAACACATATTATGGATAACAATGCTATAAACACAGACTTGCCAGCAGGCTCCACTGACCTGAGCAGGACTTACTACTGAGTAAAATTACTCAATTACTGATGGGTTGTTTTCTTTTTTTTATGATGTGAAGCACTGTGGCACTTTGTGTATGTGTGTAAATAAAAAGCTGCATAGAAATCATTTAAAACAAACAAGTCTTGATGGCTGTGATCCTAAGTACAGATATGTTCAAATAGTTTCCACTGAAATTAGTGCTACTTCTAGGAAGCAGATGAGTTTCAGCTGGAGATATATCCTCAAGAGAGATGCAAAGTCATCTAGCTGTTATGCGAACTCAGGAGGAGAGGAGAGTGTTATTTCAGATGCTGACAGGTTACATTTTGCTGCTTATTCTGTCGTTAAATCTGTTTGTACGGGAAGTTGTTTGAAAAGGACAAGTGGATTATTTTGCACGTAATTCCCTAAGAAACTCCAAATGTCAAAGATCTTTTCAGAAGCTCAAGTATGTTGTCTCCATAAACTATCTAGCCAATTCAACCAGAAACAGTTTACAAGGGTTCATTGAAATTTCCTTTGCAAACCCTAGATTTAGAACTGTCTCTCTTATCAATACACACATCTGGAAGAAGTCAGATTCTGTGTTTTTAAGAGAAAGGGGGTGGGGGAACAAGATGTTTTGACAAGACAGTTTGGAGAACAGCAGCTAGGAGTCTTTGTTTTGAAGTCAGTAGCAGCTTAATATTTATGTATTTGTACATTGGCCAGTCAAATATTAACTACCGTTAACACAAGCCCTGTGGGTACTGAATAACTTTAATGCTAGTATTATTTTGCGGCACTGGACAGCTTGCATGCTCACAGTCACAAAAACACCACACATTTCTATTTCCTACAGCCCAAAGCAAAGTACTGTCACCTTTTAGAAAGCAGGGGGTGGGGGTGGGAGTAGAGGAAGTGCCCCCAAGTACTAGCGTCTATAGGGAAAGGGGTGGGGAACCTATATGCCTCTCCTACTCGCTCCAGACAGCACGGTCAACGGTCAGGAGTGATGGGAGTTGTAGTCCCAATAACATCGGTAGGGCTACAAGTCCCCCCCCCCCACACCCCGGGTGCAGGACGAAGTTGAAAGAGCCATTCGTCTCCCTAGTCAAACAAGTCACTCTCTCCCTCTCAGGCACGAGAGAAATGTAGGAGTTTGCCTCAACAACCACGAATCACGAAGCAGCAGCCAAAAACCAAAAACACCACAGCGTTGTTGCAAAATGAATTGAAACCAAGCACACACCGGGGTGGGGGTGTGGAATAAAAGCTGCTGCCAGGAACCTCCTGGAAGGCAGCCTGAGAAGGGATGTAAAGTAAAGCTCTTTTCTCCCCGAACTGGTCACATTAATTCAAGTTGGCCCAGAGGCTTGTGAGAACACACCTCGCTCCACAGCGGTCAACCCCGCCTCGTCTTACGTGTCTGGGCATCTCTCTTTTTTTTTGCGCGAGGATACCTGCAAAAATGCAATGCCTCCGGTTCGAGTCCCGTGACATGGCTGCAAAACCAAGGAAACTTCCCCACTCGATTCAAAGAGTCGCCTTGGCGAGGGAGAGGTTGGTCCAGAAAACAACCGAGCTGAGAGAGGACGAAGACCCCAATAGCCCGCTCCAAAGCCCCCTTACCGGACTCGCGGCTGCTGCGCGCTCTTCTTCCTCACTCTTCGCGGTGCGCGGTGGGGCCCCGAGACTGACCGGGAAGATGGGAGTTGCTTGCGACGGGCGAGTCCGCCTTTCGCTCGCTGGCTCGCTTCTGCTCCCTCGCAGCTGCAGCCGCGCCTCGGCGTCGGCGAGGAAGGGAGCCGAGCGAGGGAGTGCGGGAAGGGCGAGGAGGCAGCGGCAGCAGATGCAGCCTGAAAGGAAACGAGCGGCCGAGCCACACAAGTGAAGGGAGGGGAGGAGGAAGCGGAGGAAGATAGAAAGGAAGAAAAGTGCGTGAGTGAGACTGGAGTTGCCAGGCGCGTAAAAAGGGCCGTGCGCCCAGCAGCGCTCACTTCCCCATAGCGCGCACAGCCGAGCACTACCACGCGCCGAGCCCTCGGGAGCCGCTCGCAGCCTCCGCGCTGGTTTACGCCCGACGGAGAAAAGAAGCCGCGCTCATATTGGATTAGGGGGCGGACCACGCGCGCCCCGGGAGGGGTAGCGGCTTAGCAAGGCGGCTCTCGGCTCCCGCGCGCCCGCTCCCCGTCGCCTTTTCCTCACCTGCCCTCCGTGTCTCCTCCGCCGCGGAGGGCGGCGGGTGGGCTCGCCTGCAGGGACGGGGAAGCGCGGCTCTGCCAGGCGGCCGGGCTCGGGGTTGGAGCGAGTTGGCGCCTCCTGCTGCTGCGCCGCGCTTGGTATCGCCCTCCACGCCCCGCAGATACCACGCTGGCCAGCCCGACGGCGGGGAGGAAGTTGCGAGGAAGTCCCGAGAAAAACAAAAGTGACTCGCTGCCGCCGCTCGAGTGGAGGGCGGAGGGGAGTTTGTGCGCCGCTGCCCACGTGGGAAAAAAAATGTGCAAGGAAGCGGCCGAGCAGGGGCGGAGGGGGCGACAATGTGAGCTCGGCTCGCGCCCAGGAACAAGGCCGCCTGCTTTCGACTCCGTGCAGAGGCAGCTGCGTTGCCTCGGAGTCCCTGCGCAACGGCTGTAGCTTCCTCGCTCGTTAAGGTTGCCAGCTGGATAGCTCAGCTGGTTAGAGCACAGTGCTGATAGCGCCGAGATTGCAGGTTTGATCTCGTATTATGGGATAGCCGCTTACTCCTGCATTGCAGGGGTTGGACTGGATGATCCTTAGGGTCCCTTCCACCTCTACTGTTCTATGATTCTATGTCAGTCCATGCCCTGTTACCCTCCTACTTGAATGGGGAAGGATTAATGATGCTTCTATTGAGCTCCTTAAGGATGACGGTTCAAGTTAACAACATTCTGCATGGCAATTAAAACAGAAACGGTTCTGCAGTGCAGTAGCCGTTAGCCTTTCTATTGCAGCTCACGTGCAACATCACACCCTCAGTTGTTTATAAGGATGGGAAATCTGTCCTTGCCATTCCTTTCCCCTCCCTCCATGTTTTTAACTCTCCACTCGCATCAGATCCAGCTACCATGGCCAAAGGTCAAGAATGATGGCGGGAGCTGTAGCAGTCCAACATCTGCAGGGCACCAGCTTGGGGAAAGGTACCACAGGCAATAACACATATAGTGGATGAGGATTGTTCCCCATCCCTGGTTTACATGTTTACTTCCCACTCCATTCCACCGTGTTTCACATAGAAGCAGCCAAGCAACAAAAGGGAAATGACAAGCTATGCAAGGGCAGTGTGCCCTGTTTTGCCAGCTGAAGAAAACCAGGAAGGTGCCACGCCTTGCTCCACCCCTGCCCAAGCCTCCCGTTACCTGGGTTGTACAGTGGTGGCAGCAGGTTCTGAGTGCGTAAGATCTCATGAAATTTCAGGGAGATCTTGCAAGATCTCTCACTGAAATCCGCTGGTGCCACTGTCACTTCTCCATCGGCAACAGGGCGGATTGCGTGCCACCTCTTCTGGTTTCGCCGCCTGAAGCGGCTGCCTCCGTCCACTTCATGGGCGAGCTGGCCCTGAAATCATTAAGTGGAAACACATCAGAATGAAGACTAGCATGGCGGATAGTCTTGGAACGCTGGGGTTTACAGGGTGCTTATTGTGAGGTGTGGGTTCTTCCTGCATACACATTTTATTTTATATATTTTTGCAGAGTCATAGAATCGTAGAATTGTAGAATTGGAAGGGACCCTGAGGGCCATCCAGTCCAACACTCTGCAATACAGGGATCCTGTCCGCAGCCATCTCTGGGTGGACTCCAACCACCAACCTTCTTGTTAACATTCAGATGCACTGACCTATTTTGCCACTGTAGCAGTATTTCTGCCCACCCAGTTTAATCCCTAGACCTACAATTTTCCTGGGGGGAAATCTCATAAATTAAAAAACCCCAAAACCTGTTGCCAACCACTTGCCTGTGGTATCCAGACTTCCCTTAAAATATTAAGCTCCTGTCCAAAAGCTCCTGTCCAAAAGTTTAGCTGAGGATCAGAACTCAGATCTCCCTAGTTGTTAAGCAATACCCTATGGGGCTTCCAGAAGGGGGCTTAACATTGTAAAGTGTTGGTCAGATATTGAAAATGGGTGGTTGGCAACAGGTATTTTTCTCAACTTAGGGTGCTTCCAGACTGTCACTCTTTCTGAGTGAGATTTGATAATATACTGGCAAAGTCAGGTTCTGCAATTGTAGTTGATTGGGAGGTCTCGTGCAACGAACTCGCTTTCTCAACGGATCAGACTTGTTATAACTGCAGTAGAAAGTGCGAGGTAATACCTGCTTTGACACATTATCCTGCAAACGAATCAGAAGGAATTAAATAGCCACGGCATTTAAGCTCCCTGCAAACAAATCAGAATGAATAAACAGGTCACCTGGAAGCACCCTTAACTGTATTTTTCCTGGAAAGGGTAGCTCTGGATTAAATTATGAGGGCAAGCAGGCTAGCAATGTGATGCTAAGAACACTGAATCAAAGAATAGACACCTTTCCGTCTGACTGCATAAATCGGAGATCTGCACTAGCTGACAGTTTGTTACAGGGCCAAATTTAAGGTTTTACTATTAGTGTATAAAAGCCCTCAACAGCTTGGAACTAGTTTACTTGAAGGATCACCTTACTAGATAGATAGATAGATAGATAGATAGATATAGATGATATAGATATAGATCTGCTTGACCAGTTCAGTCACTGGAGCCAGCATATCTTTAGGCACCAGGCAAAAATGTTTCTCTTATCACCCCAAGGAAGGAGCCGTGAGGCTGCAGAGCCCCCCCCCCCCTTTGGAAATGTCCACTCAAGTAGGACTGGAACCTCCACAAAGCGATGCCAACCACCCCTAATTTGGACAGCCACTCCAGAAGGACACCTCGGGCAATAGTATCAAAAGCTGCTGAGAGGTCAAGGAGAATTAACAGTGACACATTTCCTCTGTCCCCCGCTCACATACTAGCGGACACGGGTGGCGCTGTGGGTTAAACCACTGAGCCTCTTGGGCTTGCCAATCGGAAGGTTCGTGGTTCAAATCCCCGCAACAGGGCGAGCTCCCATTTCTCTGTCCCAGCTTCTGCCAACCTAGCAGTTCGAAAGCATGTTAGTTCATGTAGATAAACAGGTACCGCTGCAGCAGGAAGGTAAACAGTGTTTCTGTGAGCTCTGGTTTCCATCACGGTGTTCCGTTGCTCCAGAAGCGGTTTAGTCATGCTGGCCACATGACCCAGAAAGCTGTCTGTGGACAAACGCTGGCTCCCTCGGCCTTAAAGTGAGATGAGCACCGCAACCCCATAGTTGCCTTTGAATGGACTCAACCATCCAGGGTCATTTACCTTTTAGCGTTACCTACTAGCAAATTCACATTGCTTAATTAAAGTGGATTTGGTGTGCCTGTATAACAGACCCACACTCCCCCCCCCCCGGGCAAAACCAGACTTTTTGCAGTAAGGAAAGTGACGTGAAAGTGTGGGATAACAATTGCTTGATACAATGTCATTTAGCACCCCTACAAACAAATCAGAATAAATATTCACTAAACAGGTAATATTGTCTAACCTTCCCACAAACTTGTGCAAATGATGAATGCTCAATAAATAGGTTGCCTACAAGCTAACTCTGCCTCATATACGCAGGCTTGTTGTGAAGGCCTGCATACCTCCTTGCCTCACAGCCCTCAGTTGTGCTTTGGAATTGCAATAATCTTGTAAGGCAGGTCAGTAGCAGTCCTATCTATACTTATCTAGGAAGCAGCATTCAGAAAGAAATATGGTATGATTTGTGCCCCTTCACCCTGCACATATTGCTGGCTCTCCTCTCTGGCAGCACAACCTTCAATTTATTATAGCTGTTGTATGGACAGAAAGAGAACTTGAGGAGACTTTGCACAGGTTTGTGGGGCTTCGGGTGCACCTTGAAATATAAGGCATGAAATCATCTAATGAAACTTCTGTTGCTCAGAAACAAATTTTATATAAAACCTGACATTTGTTAAGACCACTTCTCAGAAGGGGGGGGGGGGTGTTTGCTTTCAGTTGTTTATATGCACCCCAATAATCCCAGCCTCAGAAAATTTTCTTGTGCAAAAACTTTTTGTACAAATCCTATACTAGTGGCACTCAGAGTAGACCCAACAAAGTTAATAGTTAATAGATTAACACAATTCTTAAAAATTAGCTGAATGCAACCCTTAATTGAAAAGTGTCTTCTTGCAAATTAATGCCCTCTTGCAAAACAATTTAGCATGTGGAGCATACATGCGACTATCGAAGAATCACTGGAGAGAATAATTTTCAAACTTATTTCAAACTACACAAGCCAAACATCTGCACTATCCCTCATTTTCTAAAATTAGAGCAATCTAAACTGTTGTATATAATCAAGAGCACTCAGTACTAATATTGTGATTATTTGGCAGAAGTAGCTATAGCTAAGGGCTGATCCTAGGAATTATGCCAAGACCAATCTTGAAAAGGAGAACTGTTTGGCTGTATACCATCAAGAGCCAGGGCAGAGGAAGGGGGCAAATAAGAGGTTATGGAGCCTGGTTTGATTATAATGAATATATAGGTTCTTTATTGTGTAACCATCAGATTTTTATTTTTATTTTGGAAAGTGTAGAAAAGAGAGATACTAGAAATGAAGCCTGGTCCTATGGAGTAAGCTCCACTGAGCTCCTTAGGGCTTATTTTAAAATAAGTATACACCAAATCGGAGGAAAGTCATGTACAGTATTTAAAAGAGAAAATCATTATATAACCTTATTGTAGTAGCTACAGAGAAAAAGAAACTGGCCACCTTCTCTAAGTTTTGTTCCAATACCTTCTTGTTATATTTCTTCTAGAGTTGTGAGTTGAAGCTGTTGGCAAGGCAGGATAAGATCTGACAAATTAGCCAGCAGGGACCTCTCCATGAATGGCTGTTTGCCCATGTGTTTCCCAACAATGGTAATATTAATAGAATATTGTTGTACGAACAAATGAGGTTGGATTTAGTCACTAGAAGAGCATGCTTTTCGGTTAAAGGCTCTTGGATCTATTGCTAGTTCTTCTTGTTATTAGTAATGTAAAATGCATGTCTTTTTGGCCTTTCCTTCTTGTTTGTTTGATCCTGCATGTCCTTTTCTGAATTCTTACAGAACGGGGAAAGGCAAACACACACACACACACACACACACACACACACTGGCTAGTTGATGTATGTAAGGAAAAGGGATTTCTTCTTGAATCCATAGATGGTGATCTATCATACCCACATGCTGCATGCATTGATCATGTGTCAACCACTGTTTCCATGGTAAACACTGTAAAGTCTGAAGTGGAAGTGCATGTGTTCATGGGGCGACACATGGCGTGAACCACAGATATAGAAGAATTACACATAATCCAGTTTCTGTTTGAGCATTGCCATACAGAGTGCAGGAAATAATATGTTTTGGGGATCCCCTCTAATTCCAAATCTCTATAGCGCCCTGCCACTTTTATCTGATTGACCAGCCAGTGTGGTGTAGTGGTTAAGAGTGGTAGACTCGTAATCTGGTGAACCGGGTTCACGTCTCCGCTCCTCCACATGCAGCTGCTGGGTGACCTTGGGCTAGTTGCACTTCTTTGAAGTCTCTCAGCCCCACTCACCTCACAGAGTGTGTGTTGGGGGGGGGAGAGAATGTTAGCCACTTTGAGACTCTTTTGGGTAGTGATAAAGCGGGATATCTAATCCAAACTCTTCTTCTTCTAATTCAGTTGCGAACTGAAGGAGTCGCCATGGTTTAACTGAGTCAGCCACTTCTTCATGTGCACTGGTCCATTGACTCCAAGCATGTGAACCGATTGGTCCTCCTGTATTCACCAAAATAATTACAGTGCAGGAGTCATCCTAGGTATGCTTCATTTAAATGAGAGAGCCAAGCTGCTTTTTAAAAAATGTGCAGTATACGTAAAAACATACCGGTACATGTGTTTTCAAGCACGTGCATTGTACATTATTTGGCAACTGGTGTAGACTGTACTTTTAGCAGCAAACCTGGGTTTTCACCTCATGAAGAATGAAATGGGTTTTTTTGGGGGGGGTTTGCCACTTTTTAATCATATCTTCACTACTACTGTGTGATTAAATTCTGCAACGATCATTTTTCCTACTTTCAGATTGCTCATGCAAAATTCTTAAAGGAAGATACTCTGGGGGATTTCAAATACATGCCAATCAGCATCACCAGCTGAGGTAATCATGTCGGGTTGGCCGGGGGCTAGGACGACCCCCAGGCGTACAACAGGAACGTTTCCACCAGCGTTCAGCGTGCAGCTCTAGGGAGTTCTGACAGCCTTCCCTGATGATTTATAATGACTCATGTCTTGGAGACACTGAGCACATGTTCAGAGTCCAGCAGAGATAAACGCAGACTGAGCTAGGCTGAGGTTGTATGCACTAAAAGCTACTTTATTAAGTATAAGGCAGAACAAAATAAAACATGTCTCCTCTCTCTGGAGAGAAGTCCGAAGAAGCAAGAAGTACAACAAACAGAAACGGAATACAGTAAACATCCGCTCCCGTGATTCCAACAATCGATGCTGGAATGCATAACACAGACATGTGATAAACCAACCCTACACAATATCTGCACAGTGAGAGGAATAGAAACCCAACAAATCAACCCATTTTTAGTGCAATGAAGTCAAAAACATTCATCTTTAATGGTGGTTGGGGAAATCTCAAGGAAGTCTGTCCTAAAAGCATCATTTTCTTCTGCAAGACAATATATTCCTGAAATAATAGAACTAGATGAGTATTGAGTGTAAATTAACAAAATGCCTGACATTTGCTGCTAGCAGATGCTGATACTTGAACCTTTGCCCATTTCAGTTCGGCTCTTCAGCACTTCCTGATCCCTCCAGATTGCTCACCTGGGCTTAGAGTGTACACAAATCGGTCTTTGAGATGCTAGTTGCATATGTGGTTTTTTTTAATCAGACAGCAAATGTTAGTTTAGTGCAAGAAGAATTGGTGTTTAGCTGTAGTTTATCAGTTAAGCTAAAGGCAGGCGGGATTTCTGGATAATCATTTGTTTGACAGCAGATGAGAAACAGCTACTGGGACTTTCATTTTTATTTCCCTTCAGCTCAAAATTTCCATCTGCAAGCAGAGACAAGCATGTTGTTTGGATGTAAATTCCACTGAAATGAATGGGGCTTACTTACAACTGAATATGTTTAAGATCTGGTTACAGGAGCAGATGTGTTGTGTTTTATTTTTCCTCCCCCAGAAAACCAGCTGCTTCTCATGGCAGGTTAAATATGCATGATAGTGAATTAGTTAACAGTAGAGTCTCAATGGGTCTTATTATTGTATCATACCTGAAGCACATCTCTACAAACTCCCAAAGATTCTGTGAGGATTCACCAAATGTTAATGGATCCATGTTAAGATATAATGTTTTCAGTTAACTCCACATTATCCACAATGTAAAAGATTGCCAGTCAAAAAATACAGTGTTCGTTGTATTGCTTTATAGTGCACACTTGCCTTCCTGAGAATGTCTGCCTGCCTTATTTTTCTCCCAAAGTTCTCAGAATAGCCACTGTTGTGTATTTTTTCATGCACCCAGCATGACACACGTGAGATACGAACTCGCACAGCTAGACAAAGAAAATAGGTTGCATTTCAGTCCCGACTTTTGTGTGAAAGTGCCCCGGGGGACACTGTCATGCGGAAGTATGAATATATGATAAGACCAAGCCATAAAGTTGCTCACAAAAAAAGAAAAATGCTTTTCAGTTCAGTGAAAAGAAATTGTGACAGTATTGAAAATAGAAAGCATGCCCATCCCTAAGGGTTTTCGTAAGATAACACAACAAACACATTCTGATAAAAAACCATCAGTGCTGAGTAATGCTTGACGTTGCCATTCCAATTCACTCATAAGCAGGTCTGGACACAAAATAGCATTGCTGGCCTCCATTCTCCGGTTTGTAGGTATGAACTTGGGCTAACCTGAAATCATGAGTATCTGCAGGGGGAATGGGCAACAGAGGGCACCTACCCTGCCTCACTGGAATGAATAATATATAAACACAGAGCTACACACACTTACAGCCAGCCAACAAGAGGTTTAGAGTGAGCTCTGAGACCACTTCTATTGAGAGCGGGTGCCAGACAGGCTCTCTGCACTTTTCTGGAGAAAAGCCTTCCCAGGCCAGCAAGAAGCTGAGATGTAAGCCACTGCTTCTGATCTAATGGTGCTGCTTCTGCAAATGTTCAAATGATATATAAACAAAGGAGTTGTGCTGGCTCTTGGTGATCAGGTGAGGAGCTTCAAGCTGCTGCAGGACCAGCCCTGCTTTATGAGGGGCAGGTGAGTGGCGGCCAAGAGTAGAAGCCAAAAGTAACCCAGAAGAAAAGAAATCAAAAGTGCCGACGAGGCTCTCAGGAAATGGGTAGCGAAAATCCATTTTGTTGAGCAGCAGCAGCTTATTGCTTCTGTTTTGAATGGTTGAAAGAAAGGCACAAAGGTGATATGTGTAAGGTTGCTAGAGAAAGAAAGCAAAGAAGCGGAGCTGTTTTTATCTGCTTAGCTGTGGGTGTTTTCAGCTACTTCAGAACCCCTGCCTTCTGAGAGCCAGTGTGGTCTAGTGGTTAAGAGCGGTAGACTCGTAATCTGGTAAACCGAGTTTGCGTCTCCGCTCCTCCACATGCAGCTGCTGGGTGACCTTGGGCTAGTCACACTTCTTTGAAGTCTCTCTGCCCTACTCACCTCACAGAGTGTTTGTTGTGGGGGAGGAAGGGAAAGGAGAATGCTTTGAGACTCCTTCAGGTAGTGATAAAGTGGGATATCAAATCCAAACCCTTCTTCTGTAGAGATGCACGTCTGAAATGGCTGCCTTTGCTTGCAGGTGACAAACTGGGTTAGCCATTTGTTTTTTGTCCCGAGGCTTGGGTTTGGAGGATGCCTTATCCAGAGTAATGTTGGTAGGAGGCAGCTTCCTCTTTCTTTCTATTCTAAATCATTTTATAAAAAGATGCTACTGGTGGATGGGGGGGAGATACCAGTTTTGGCCCCTTCTTCGTGAAATGGCTGCTCCTATTTTTGGAGGCCTTTGAGGCCATGCCTACTTGGAGAGGTAAGAGGAATCCATAACTAGCAGAAACCCAGTGCAGAAATATGAGGTGGATGGGGGGAGGGGAGTAAACATCCTTAGCTTCCAGCATTGGTTTTTTTTTTTTTTTTACAAGCTGAGTGACAAAATGCCTGGGATTTTTGAGACCTGTTTATATGCCTTGTGACAATGGCTGCTGGGTTTTATAGGGCAACTTACCTTTTTACAATATTTCTATGTGTGGCTCCTGAAGCATGGAGAAGAAAGAAGGAGGAGAAAGAGAAGAAGAGTTTGGATTTGATATCCCACTTTATTACTACCCGAAGGAGTCTCAAAGCAGCTAACATTCTCCTTTCCCTTCCCCCCCCCACAACAAACACTCTGTGAGGTGAGTGGGGCTGAGAGACTTCAAAGAAGTGTGACTAGCCCAAGGTCACCCAGCAGCTGCATGTGGAGGAGTGGAGACGCGAACCCGGTTCACCAGATTACGAGTCTACCGCTCTTAACCACTACAACACACTGACCTACCACTAAATAAAGAGCCTGGCTATATGCTGCTGTCCAGCTCTAGCTCCCTCCTCCTCCAACTGCCCTCCAACTGTCACCACAAGGGTTTCTGAGGGGTTGGAGATAAAGCGGTTGCAGTGGTCTTTCTAATTTTATTGTACTGTAACTTTTTTTTAAGTGCTTATTGTTATAATAACCTTATGTTAACTACTTTGTGAGGTTTGCCTGCAAAGGAATGTGTGAATACCATAAACAATCAAATGTGTAATGGAAAGTTAGGAGATATGAAGAGCCAAAGAGCTAAATATGTGAGTGCAGAGGAAATGCAAGGTAGACAGAGATTAGGAAATTGAACTGAGGGCTGTGTGAGAGCTACTGGTTGTAGGCTGTGCCAATCTTTTTTCCGTTTTGACTTTCACTTCAAACGTGGCACATTTGCTTTGTTCCAATGCCAGTTGGTGCCCTTTTGCTTCCCTGGATCCTGCCATTTTCCACCTTCTTTTCCCTCATTGATAGTTGTCGACCTTCTGGTCCATGACTTCAACATGCCAGACAAAGCACTGTGACATCATCAGCAAAATAATTTGATTTCCTCCAGCCCAGAGGTGGATTTAGGGGAGCGCGACTGGTTCACCCACACTGAGTGGCACCAAGGCAAGATGGCGCGACAGGAGGTGCAGTGTTACATATAGTTTCATATAGTAGTTTCATATAGTTGGAGATGCGGCATCCCTTACAGCCTAATAGAAAGGTAGAAAAGAATAAAGAATCTCTTCAAATTCAGTCCTGGGATTCTCCAACACCACAGCAGAGACCGCCTCTGTCAGCTCAGTCAGGGAGGTGGTTGGGCAGCAGTATGGACAGTACACCAACAAGATCCCGGTTCTGTCCCTGCCTCCCAACACCAAGTACAAACTCTTGAATTCAGCTTCCTGATGGATTGGCCTCCTGGTGAGAATGATGGGAATTTTATGGATCACTGCTATGCCCCTTACCTGTCCCTCTGTCCTTGACTGCTGCTGCACTGAATATTCAGGTGGGTACAACTGGGAAGGTCAGAAACCCCAGGTCTCAATAATACACACCAGATCAGCCACTTCACCCACAATCAAACCAAACTGGTTGCATTGTTGTTTTTATTGATTACTTAATCCGAGAAACCTTGGACACCCCAAATAAAACAAAGCATGCCAAAACCTCGAAAACATGTTGCAGTGTTCTCTGTTTCAGCTGGTTTCCACACAGGATCAGGCAGGAAACAGACAACAGTTTCATTCACAGTTGACTTGATTTACCGTGTATCACACAAATATTAGAAAACACCAGGACAGCTCATAGCTTATATGCAAATCTGCTGAAAGATCCCATTGTGTCATGAGTGATGCTAGGTATCATATTTAACATCAAATAATATTCCCATAGCCTAGTGCCTTTTATGCACCGTCTATGGATTTCCCTCTGTTTGAGTCGGCTGACAGGCAGGAAGAAAATAATAATAATAAAAAGTTGCTAGATGGGTATCTTCCAAATCCTTAGCTGCATTACTCTTTCATATTAAGTGCTGGGTGACACCTGTTTTGTATCCATTTAATGAACATGGTACCAAAGTACAGTATCTGAATAGAATGCAGACTCTGGTTATCTCTCCCATGTAAGCGTATCGTCACAGAATGCAATTTTGCTTGCATTCGGCAAAGATTCCACAGTGACAGCAAAAAGAAAAACCAACCGCGATAGAAAATAGTGTTATCTTTGAAATGAAAAATAAATATGAGGCGCGAAATAGATATTGTTCCAATTTGCCTTCCCTACTAAGACTTACTGCGTGACTTCCACCAGCTCACTTAACTGGTGTGTCACTAAAAATGGGATAGCAATCCTTCAGGCTGCAACCCTTGTATCTACTTTCCTGGGAGTAAGCCTCACTGAACTCAAAGGGGCTTCCTCCTGAATAGGCATGCATACAGCTGGACTGTCCTAAATTCACTAGGACCATAACCTGGAAACTAATTTTGCAAAGGCCACTTTTAGGAGCAGAGTGACCAGCATCCCCTTCTCATCAAAGGAACTGTCAACAAGTTCAGTTGGCCTGATGTCCATTCTGTCCACACACCACTTTTGTCTTCAGGTTGAATGTGGCTGTGTACACATCATGCATTGATAGCACATGGCTGCCCCACCCCCAGCAAGAATCCTATTTATTAAGAGTGCCTGGAATGGTAGCTCTGTGGTCAGTAAACTACAGTTCCCAGGATTCTTTGAGGGAAGCTGTAACAGATCTGCCCTTAGGCAGGGTATTGTCAGAAACCCCAGCGTGTGAAGAGTTAAGATTCCGTCTGTTTGAGTGGCAGTTCACTCGCAGGAGGCAGGACTTTTTGCCCTTTAAAAGGAGGGAGCGGCAGTTGGTCAGGGGGGAGAAGGAGTGAGTGAGTGGTGACTGAGGGAGAGAGGGTTAGAGACCAGGATAGTGGTGGGTAGGTTAGGCAAGGGCGAAGGTTTAGTATGTTATACTGAATAGAAAACCTTTTATGCTGTTATGAAACTACGTTTAAACTTTTGATTCTCTGAAACCGTTATGCTCTATAAAGAAAAATAAAGACTTGTTTTGTTGTTATAAGTCAGTCGTCGTCAATTTTTGGGTCCAGCAGGTTATAAACTGCTCATGAAGAGGTGAACCCAGGGAAGAGTCCAAACTGTCCTGCGGGGTGTTAGTTTGTGTCTTCGGGGTTTCACTCAGGAGGGGCTAGCGGGCTGAAACATTGTGAATGCCACTGAGTTGCTAAAAGGGTTTAGCAGACTGCTACAGTGAGGGATCTAGAGAGAGAGACCCTGGGGCTGTAGGCAATAAGGTGTTTAACCCCTGAAGCCCAGAGCAAGGATTATAAACTGCCGCGGCAGCTGGACAAAGATACTCCGGTTACTAAGATACTCCCGTTTTGTATCTACCAGGGAGTTTACTTCATTGACGGACCTCTGAGGGACAGGTGGGGTGGCTAATTAGTCTGACCCGGAACACCTGAGCAATAAAAAAATAAAAAAAATAAACTTAGTAACAGGGGAGGGGAGTGTGAAAGGGAGGTTCGTTGCAGAAGCCATGTGCATTCAATGTATAGTGTGCATCCAGTTCCTCTGCTCCATTTGCAATTGTTGGCTCCTTTAATATTTAGTGTGACCAGGTTATTCTGAGCTTTGTAGGCTCGTATAATGCCCAGGCACAAGTCCACTTTTACTTGAGCTCTGTTTGGCCTGAAACTGCTTTCCCAATAGCAAGATTAATTTCCTATTTATTATCAAAACAAGAAAAGAAAAGGAAAAAAAACCAGTCTGAAGTGATAAGATTCCAAGAAGCCAAGCATTTGGCAGAAAGATTTCCTTTGCTTGTTTTCACACAGATCCTGTTATGGCTGACTGATTCTCATGTTGCATCATTTTTTAAAAAAAAATTTTATAACTGTGCAAGCATGAAGTAGCCATTTATACTTCAACCTTGCAAATAGGATAAAAATGTTTACTAGCTCAGATACCAGAGAGAGGGAGAGAGCGAGAACAATCCACTAGTGCCAAAGCAAACGCTCACCCTTTTCACCCACCATTTTCCCCTGACCAGGACTGCACCCTCAGCCCAATTCCAAAGCTTATCCTGTGCTCAAAATAGCACAGAAGTCCCACTGCTGTTTGTGTCATACACATGCCCACCCACTTAACTGTTCTCTCACCATCTTACATCATTGCTGCAGTCTTATTATCTCAGCTGCAGTCATTTTTATTTCCACTGCTACATTCTATGCTGCTCTCAGTCACTTCTGTAAGTCACACTCAGCCACTTTGGGTGCTTTCAGACTGTTGCTATTTTCTAGTAAGATTTGGCCTCAGTAAATAACACATCAAAAACTCCGTAAATTACCCAACAAATGCATGGGAGACTGTTTACTCTTCCTGCTTTGTTCCTGTTTGCACTGGCTCAGCCTCTCCTGCACTGAGCATGCCCCCTTAAACATAACCGTAGTTCATGGGATGCCAGGTCTGGATCATAGCTGTCAACTTTCCCCCTTTTTTAAGGGAAATTCCCTTATTCCGAATAGGATTCCTCACAAGAAAAGGGAAAAGTTGACAGCTATGGTCTGGATAGGTTTAAATATCTTCTTTTGATTCAATATGGTAGGGTTCCTAGGGACCAAATAAGCTTGTCTTGGAAGATGGATTTGGCCTTGCCTACCATAGGTAAACAGCGTTTCCGTGCGCTGCTCTGGTTCACCAGAAGCGGCTTAGTCGTGCTGGCCACATAACCCGGAAGCTGTACGCTGGCTCCCTTGGCCAGTAACATGAGATGAACGCCACAACCCCAGAGTTGGACATGACTGGACCTAATGGTCAGGGGTCCCTTTACCTTTGTACCATACCTTTCCACCTACAGCTCCAATGAAAAGTGTCCCTGCAGCTGATTTCGCTTGGTGCTGCAAACAGAATAGGTTGGACTGGAAAGAGTAGATTGACTTGAGAAACTTATTAAGAGTTGTTCTTCAGTTGGAAAGATGATTTCATAAAAATCAATGACAGTGAGGTAATTATATCTGGCAATCTTATGCTGCAGGGATGCTATAAATGTTCAGATGATTATGACACATATATTAATCACAACTAAGGAAGAAAGGAGCTGCCAATTCAGTTCTCTCTGTTTCTTATGTTTTCAATCTTAAATTCAGTTCTGTGCATTTCTGCACCAATTTGCAATTATTATTATTTTTTAAAGAAAACCTCCTGAAAATTCTTCAGCATTTTAGTGCGAACTTCTCCCAATAAGCTCATTTTGTATGTTGTTTAGACAAATGGACGCAATCACTAGCAGTTTGTCCTAATATAATGCATTTCTCTGTGTTATTTGCAGTAATATATACATTTCTGTGTGCAATATGTGCATTTTTGTAAACACTGGTTGGTTGGAGAATTGCATCTCAAAATTTGGTTACATGCAAATTTCAAAGGATTGCTGTGTTTAGGCTCTCATATTGTTTCAGGAAGTGTGAATTTGATACATTTGGCTTTAAATGTAAACTTAATTGACATTCTCCATCATCCCTAGTCACAACACATATTTTTAAAACATTTTGTAATTTTTATAGTTGAACCTTGAATATATGCAAAAGGGGGTCTTTAGAGCTGGCTGAATTGTACCCCCTTAACAGCATCCCATACATCTTGCTCCCTCTCACTGAAACCCGAAACCTCACCAGAAGAACGAGACAGCGATTTCACAAAGGGCAAAGAAAAAGAAATTGGACATATCTTGGTCTCGGGACAGTAAAATGGAACGGCTTCCAGCATTAGAGAGTGAGGAGGCTGGAAAGACAGTAGTGCAGCATGCAGGTGCTGGCTATGAGGGAAGCAAAAGGTAGCTCACTCCCTTTCTGCTGTGTGGAAAATCCAAGTGTGTGCCAAGCGTACATCAATTCACATTAGTTAAAAGCACTGCAGTCCATAAGAGCAAGTGGAAAAAAGCAGCAGCAAGCTTCAGCAGCCTGAATAATTCATTCTAAGACCTATAAAAAAAACCTATCAGAGGATGGAGTTAGGGGGGAAAGTATAATTTTAGTATAATTATAGCACGAGGCAGAAGAACACTCAGAACTAAGGAAGATATATTACCCATAAAGAGAAAGCATAATGGAATAGACATGCCTCTTTCGGAAATAAGGACCTACCTTAGGACTAGGATAAAAGTTACAACGCAACTGCATGGAACAGTCTCCCAACTTTATTTTTTCATTAAAAAAAAAATAGAAGGGGAGGTGCTACTTAATTATCTACAGAGTGGGTGGGGGATTCCTAGGGCAGGGCATGATAGTTTTTCTACCCAGTGATTGGAGGGAGGAGGGAGAAACAGGATTGTCACATCTGATTTGGGTCAGGAGAAGCCTTGGTTCTTTCAGCAGTGTGTCTGGTTCATAGCTATCAACTTTCCCCTTTTTTAAAGGGAGATTCCCTTATTCCGAATAGGATTCCTTGCAAGAAAAGGGAAAAGTTGACAGCTATGGTCTGGTTGCTCCCATGATGGTTAGTAGATAGGGTGGGAGCCTTAAAGGTGAAGGTAAAGGGACCCCTGACAGTTAAGTCCAGTCGCAAATGACTCTGGGGTTGCAGCGAGATCTCTTTACAGGCCAAGGGAGCCGGCGTTTGTCCGCTTCAGCAGACACTTTTTCCAGGTCATGTGGCCAGCATGACTAAGCCGCTTCTGGCAAAGCCAGAGCAGCGCATGGAAACGCCGTTTACCTTCCCGCCGGAGCGCTACCTATTTATCTACTTGCACTGCATGCTTTCGAACTGCTAGGTAGGCAGGAGCTGGGACCAAACAATGGGAGCTCACCCCATCATGGGGCCTCGAACCACCAACCTTACAATCGGCAAGTCCAAGTGGCACAGTGGTTTAAACCACAGCGCCACCCACGTCCAGGGTGGGAGCCTTACTCTGCTTGTTACTCTCCTCAGCTGCCTTCATGTTTAAGCAGGAGGCCTTCCACCATAACACTTGGGCCAACCCAATATATTTTGCTGCCAGAGGCAGAACAGCATGGCCCCTGTCATCAAGTCAAGGCACACAGCACCTATGGTTGGGCAAGTTATTTTGGCACCTGAGGCAGTGTCCCTTCCTAGGAGTAAAAATACAATAATAGATGAAACAGCAAACAATTTGTTGCTCTTTTATGAAACCCCATATTGGTTGCCCAAGGTGATCACTTCAGTCTGTCTAATGGTAGACCAGCCCTTGTCTAGCTGCTTTGGACATTTGCATTGGGTCATTGGTAAGGATAAGGTCCCCACAACTCAATTTTTGCATTCACATGTAATTGTTAAAACAAATCAAGATTTGTAAGCAAACGTCGCTTCAGATGGTGGTTTGCTGATAGTAAACAGATGGACAGGTTTGTCCATCTCTGCTCCTAGCATAGATGGACCATAGGATCACCCTCCCCAACTGATAAGAAGTACTACTGTGACAATAATATTGTAATGGAATTGACTGCAGAATATAAACAAATATAAGTCGTAGTGCGAACAGTAAATATAAATTAATATAGTAATCATCCATCCTCATAGCAACTCTGGAAAGAGTTTGGTTTTTGGGAAGGCAAATGGAATGACACTTGCATTCTTCAGTATGATTTTGTGTACTGACAAATATGAGGTCTGCAAATGAGAAAAATGATGTATAAACTGTTACTTTGCATGGTTATATTTAGGAGCTTTTTGTTCTGAATGATCGCAGAGCTCCCTGCAAACTATTTATAGGGAAAACTTAGCACACTGCTGAAAAGCAGCATCTGTTGTGTGGCACACAGTGACCTCATGCAACAACTTAGTATGGAGAGTGAGTAATGCTGTATTGTCATTGTAACTGTGGGGGATTTTATAGAAACAAAATTCGTACGTACCAGAAATGCAAATAGGCATTCCACCTCCCAGGAAAGGATTGTAGGTCCTAGTCACAACAAAAAGTAACTAACACCTTTTCTGGGAGTAATTACTGACTTCTACAAATCTAAATAATAATGAATTCAAAATTGCTTCTTTATATATGTATCTGGCATTCTAGATGGCACCTTGTTGCTTTATCCACATTTCAGTTTAACCTATGATTTAGCTTGATGCTATGGAATTTAACTCTTGGGAGTAATTAGTTGCTCTTTGGACAGGTCACCTCTTTCACAGCAGGACAACCAGGACCCTCATGGAATTCGAGAAACTTCTTTTCTCTTGGTTAATGTGAACAAAAGAGGTCTGGTTTCTGTGAGGAGGTCTGTTAGCCCATGATACAGGAATTGAAGGAATGTTAGGAAGTGGACTTCCAGGATACTATAGGTCAGTGTTTTTCAACCTTTTTTGGGCAAAGGCACACTTGTTTCATGAAAAAAATCACGAGGCACACCACCATTAGAAAATGTTTAAAAAATTAACTCTGTGCCTATATTGACTATCTATAAAGTAATTTTTCAATTTTTCCCACGGCACACCAGGCAACATCTCGCGGCACACTAGTGTGCCGCGGAACAGTGGTTGAAAAACACTGCTATAGGTGACTCTGACTGGAATGAAGTTTGCGGTATCATGTTATTTTGTTATTTTCTCTGTGTTATTTTCTTTTTGGAAGTGGGCTGCTTTCATCCAGAGCCTGAGACTGTGCAGCGCTGGGTCAGCAATGTACCCCTTCCGCGTCTACCACTCGATCCCGTTCCCAAGTCCTTAAAAGAGAACCCGGGGGTTGGGAGAGCAGCCAAAGATGCTGCTAGGTACCAGGTACGTCAAGGTAGCCCCCCTTGAGGCTATGAGGACTGCATAGCCTTTGCTAGACCTCTTTCCCCCCTTTGCACTGCTCAGAATTCCCTGAGGGGCTATTCCGCACCCCTTATGATGGCCGCAGTTCCACTGGAAGTCTGCTCTGTGTTCACATGAACCAGAGATGTTGGCAGATCCAACAGAAATCAATCCAGTGTATGGGCAGGGGCAGCCTGGGACATTTTGGCACCTGAAGTGAAACACCCCACCTTACCGCTCCCACAATTGGGGCAGGGGGGACACTCTGTAAAGGCTTCTCCTTTCTGCAATCCCCCCTTGTAAGGGAGAAGCCGTTGCAAAGCCCCTCCACACTGCCAGGGGTGGGGTGGCGGATCTTCCTCCTGGCCCAGCAGCAGAGCTGAGTGGTGGACTGCCTCCCCTCTCACTGGCTTGGCAGGAGGGGAGACGTTCTGCAGAGCTTTGCTGCCAGTCCCTCTCTGCCACTAGAAGCCAGGGAGACTGGCAGCAAAGCTGCACAGCAGAACAGGCATGCTACTCCTTGTGGGGTGCGGTTTGAGGCAGCTGCTTCACCCTGCCTCATGGGCAGGCCAGCTATGCAGCTGGAGTAGAATCTGGCAGAAGCCAGAAAGTGAGAGAGCCATGCTCGATTTCTGCTTGAATCCAAGGTTGTTACTGGAGGAAAAGCATTACCTCTTGGGGTGTTAATGCTGCGAGCCCTTCCATTGTAGGCTTGCCTATACCAGGTTGTATGTATTTGTAAATAAACCATATATCATAGAGATGGCACAGCCTCTGCTGCCCTTCATTCCAAGGAAACAGAGCCCCAGGTAAGCACCTGTTACTCCTGGAATCTCTCACCACTTAGAGATTGGGATGGCATACAACAATATGTTTGTATCATAAAGAATAGAAGCCAAACGCTAGTATCTACTCTGATGCCAGTGCAGCTTCTGGCCTTAGCATTATTTTCTGTTGACAATACTGAAAATTTCCCCAGAGCTTCACTTTCCCTTTGTTCTCTAATTTCAAAGACCCAGGATTCTGATAGGCTGTATTCAACGTAAATATTGTTTGTGCTAACTCAGTTTTCTCCCATATTGATGAGTATCATCACCATTTCAAATGGGTTTCACCGCCTGCCCCTTTTATTGTCAAATATTAAATTTCTTAAAATTGTTTTTCCTTTTTTCATATAAGAATGACAATAAGGTCTGATATTGCTGCCTCACTTGGGGAAATGAGATATCTCAAAATATAAAAAATAGACGCAATTAGGAGGCTGTAAGCTCCCCCTCCCATTCAGCTGTGAAGAGTATCTGATGAAAAGACATAGACTTCTTAAAAAAACCTATAACTTATCCCAATATTCTCAGTGCATCAATATTGCATAATTGGGAGAGATGCATTTATGAAGAGATCCATGAATACGTCTTTTTATATGCATGTCATTGAAAAAAAAGGAAGTCTATTGTCTCAAAAGACAGCTTCAATCTCAGCAACAAACGCTTCTTAATGCCACATTTCTATATTGGTTAGATCTCTGTGCCTAAAATGTTGGTTTCATAAAAGGATAATTGGTATCTGTGTGTGTACACATGGGGGAGAGAGAAAGAGGGAGAGAGAGTATGTGCAGCATACCACCTTAAGGACAGACCTTTCAGGTTGGTAGTGACAAATTCACCTAACCAGGAACTTAATAAATAAGTATTTATTTATTTTTAAAAAAACAGCATTCATATTAACCAATTGACACTGAGTGGCATGACTAGTGGCCCAGGCAAAAGTCAACCAACTAGGCCAGTGGTTTTCAACTGAATGATAGTCAGGGGTGCCAAGAGCAACACTGGCCTCTGCCCCCTTTCATTCCCTCCCTCTTCTGATGCTCTCTTGGGTCTCTGCCTCCCAAAGGCTTGCACAGCTGTTTGTTGCAACAGCTCTGGCTACAAGCTCTCCAGGAGAATGGTGCCTTTGGGGTTGGCCAGGGGGTGCTTCCCAGGCCCCTGTGGGGTAGTGTCAGGAGGAGGCACCTCTCTTTGGGATGGGGGGCAGCTCAGAGACTGGGGGGGGAGCTGCAGCTGCCCAGTGGACTCTGTAGGTAGGAGAGGGGAGAGGAGAGGAGAGGAGAGGAGGCTGAGGGAACACTCCACAAGGGATGGTGTTTGAAAAAAGGTGAGAGGCTGCCAGCTCTGCAGGCAAAGGGTGACATAACTGGGCTCTTGGGCTCCACAGGGGTGCTGCAGAAAGAATGTTGTTGGTCAAGTGAGCCATGGACTCAAAAAGTTGAAAACCTCTAAACTAGGCAATACCATAATCTAAGCATGAAGCTTCTGGATTAGCTAGACAAAGTGTAAATTCCAGGGGTCTGATCTGATGTCCATTCAAAAGGACTAAAGCTTTTACAGTATAAGACTTTTGGGATCTTAAGTTAGAGAAAGCAACCCCTAGATTGAAAGAAATATGACTGTATATAATCTCAGCCATTCTATGGCAATACTGACTGTCTTAGTTGGATAGCAGCGGGAGGATCAAGAATACATAGATAAACACTGTGTATTGTGAATATGGCAGGGTGTCTTTGGCTTGGTGGACATAAATGGCAAAGGCCTGCTAACATAAATTAATTGCAGTGCAATCACACCTCTGGCATTGTGCACTTTGAGCTCTGCCTGGTACCGGATACTCTATTAAGGGAGCTGGACAGGCGCTTCCAGCCCTACATGAACAAGTGTTTGGGTGGGGTGGCTGTCAGGATTTCTTCTAGAAATGCTTCGTTTTATTGAGAGCTGGGGGAGAACCGTGGCTGTTGTTTAACAAAGATCCTCACACACACCTGTAGAGTCCACTCGAAGCTGCCAGGTATTGTTTCAGTAGCACAACTGCGAATACCAGAAGGAACGGAGGCATGATAGTAAGCAAAAAGCAGAAGAATGTAATGAAAAGATCGGCATCAGGGTTTGCAGCAGAAGCATCACGGCTCCTGGAAGCATCATCCCAGTGCTTCTGGAGTGGGGGAGTCAGCATTATTAGCATATCTATAATGTGGATATTCTGAATGTATGAGTTTGCTACAACTGAGGTTTGAGAGATACAGAAGTTCAGAGTACAGAAGGCAGAGTTCTCTGAATTTGCAATAAGACCGGGGATGTGGCCTACAGCGCTTTTTACCCGTGACTTGCTGTTTCTGCAGAGAAACAAGCATAATCGTTTGGAGAGTTGTTGAAAAGTAATTTATTTTACGGTGGAATAGAGAATGCGCTTCTCCAACTTCCAACCAATCAAATGCTGGAGGAAGGGGTGGGGGGAAGCTGCTTGTAAGTTTGGTTAAGAATTTAAGTGGAGTATGGGGAATATTGGGAGTACTGCTGGGGTACAACAAACAGTAAAGCAAGCAGAGATCCAAGAAAGGGAAATTCAGATAGGAAAATGTAATGCACAAATTGCAGAACAAGAAAAGCCTACAAATTACCTACGGTTTTTCCTCAAATGATGTATTTTAGATTGCTTTAAGCAAAGCATTGTATCTGTGACAGTGAGGGAAAGCACTATTATTAGTCGAGGTATATTTTTCTTTTCCTACTGTGGATAATTAACAGTGAAATCCAAGGCACGTCGTCTAAGCCCCACTGAGTTCTCTGAAGCTTACTTCCAGGTAACAGTAATTTCTTAGGATTGCTTCCTGAGAAATACATAGGTGTGCATGCAACTCTATGCACGCATGCTGGGAGTCCTACTGACTTCAGTGGGGCTTGCTCCCAAGTAAGTGGAGCATAGGAGTGCAACTCTAGTGGGAAGATGTTTGAAGCTTTTATTCAATAAATCCAGCAGGTAGGGTTGAGTTCATGTGGCTTATTCACTTAAGTTTTATTTTGCTTATCGCATTTGAATCTGCCAGTCTTCTCTAAAGAAGTCAGGGCGGTATCCAAGAGTTTCTGCTATTTTATCCCCAGAACAGGTTAGGCTGAAAGAAAGATGTGACTCTGCTGGAGGCTACACTTTGAAATGTGTGGAAAAGCAGGAGATCTTTGTCTCCCCAGCTAAGTATGAGAAAAGCCCCTACCTACCCTAGGATGTGCCCTGATTATTATCATTTAAAATAAAAATAAAAATCAAACTCCTAGCTTCAGAGGTGCTCACCAATTACAATTACCTGCTTTTGAACCCCCCTCCTCCAGTCATTTAATTTGTGATGTTTTACAAATGATATTCACAAAGAACCAGAAGTGTGAGTACATTCTCTCTCCCCCCCTTCTGAAATCAGGTATTTGCATTTTAATTGAATCTTTGTCTGAGAAGGCTACCCTGTTTAGTTCATCAAAAGGGAAAGTGGGAAAGCTATTTCACAGCTCTTGGGAGGGAAAAGACCATTATCTACTTGAATAGTTATTAATTTCCGTTTCGCTTAGATTTATTAAAGAGAGAGAGAGAGAGAGAGAGAGAGAGAGAGAGAGAGAGAGAGAGAGAGAGAAGTCAGTAGGGTAGATTCTCAGTTGCTTTTGCTGCAAAACTTTTCAGACTTAACATAGCACTGTGCCAATTTGCCCCAGCTGAGATATCTGGCCCAGCATCTGGAAAGATGCCTTTTTAATAAAGACAAAAGGTCAGTGTGAGTTTTGATGTATTGTCTTCAATATTCGCACCTAGCAAGATAAAAGGGAGGACTCACTGTGTGTTATTGAGAGCCATTAACACGTCATTCTCCATCCAGGGAGGCAGGAAAGTAGCTCTCCAGTCTATGCTGGTCAGCGTATCAGAGATGCAAATATGAAAGATTGAAGATAGGTGATATGTTTATCCTGTATTTGAAAGATTTTCTTTTCTCCCCTGCTTTTTAAAAAATAAAAATAAAAATTAGAGTGCCTTGACACATAATTTATTATGGACTCACTGCTGCTTGTGCTCAGAAACCCACAGCGTCCACATAATGAAAGCATAATCAAAATTGCAGGTTGGACTTTTTCTCTCTTTAATTCATATTTTCCATTACTGTGGAAAATCAATCAAGTAAAGATGTTACACATATGCAGTCACTGCCGGTGTGGAAGCTTCTTAGTGCTTTGGGGGGGGGAGCCTCTATTACAACACCCCCGTGCTTCCCTTTGCCCTTTGCATGAGCAGATTTGTGTCAAGGTGTATAATCAAAACAAAAATCCTTGGGGCAGGGGTGCAGAAATTAAAATAATTATTCCTCACTCCCACCAGTCTTCAACTGATGTTCAGCTTCAGTTTGAAGCACCTCAAGATCTGATTGTGTTGCTGAGAGTGGTAAAGGGAATCAAATCAGTCCTGATGAGTAGGCTGGACTGGAACCCATGTCCCAGTCTAAGTATTGGCCACACTCTATCCACTACAACAGAAGGGCTCTCTGCTTAGGGCTGCTATACATCCACAATTCCCATGACATATCCAAGATTTATCTGTCGTAAATAGCGTCTGGGAGGAATTTTTGAAAATCGGTTGTAATGTCCGGGGAAACCCGGTTGTATGGCAATCAATGTTGGAAGCGTTGATTTTTGTGTGCGTGTGAATTTCCTTTAAAATAGCTCAAAATTTTGCAAAAAAAACATGTTCAATTTTTTTTGTGTCAGGGTCTTCACTTTTTGAAATATGGCAACCCTACTCTACATATCAGCCTGATGATATCTATAGGCAGTGGCGTAGCTAGTTGCTCGGGTGCCCCGTGCAGCACACGTGTCCTGCAGCCGGAGACATGTGGCTCGGGCACACTGCAGGCCCCGCGGTAAGTGCCAGCCCCCACGGTGTGGCGCCCAGTGCCAACTGCATTTGGTTGCGTTTGTTGACTGAACTAAAGTTTTGTGAGCCCATTTTTGTCTTTTTTCTTTTTTAAACACATATTTTTGTCATTTTGTCACACACACCCCAGTGATGATACCCAGGGTGAACCGCACCCCCACACCCCCTTCCTCCGCCATTGTCTATAGGTTAAACTAAGGCTGCACAAATTGACCTGCATTTTTCAATTAAACTTAGGACAGGATTACTAAAAAGGTGTGGGGGGGGAGGTAAAGGACCCCTGAATGGTTAAGTCCAGTCAAAGGAGACCATGGGGTGCAGCGCTCATCTCGCTTTCAAGCCGAGGGAACCGGCATTTGTCCACAGACAGCTTTCCAGGTCATGTGCCCAGCATGACTAAACCTCTTCTGGTGCAACAGGACACTGTGACGGAAGCGAGATTGCATGGAAGCACTGTTTATCCTCCTGCCACAGCGGTACCTATTTATCTACTTGCACTTTGACGTGCTTTCGAACTGCTAGGTTGGCAGGAGCTGGGACAGAGCAACAGGAGCTCACCCCGTTGCGGGGATTCGAACCGCCGACCTTCTGATCGGCAAGCCCAAGAGGCTCAGTGGTTTAGACCACAGTCCCACCTGCATTCTAGCTGAATCATGTTTATTTATTTCAATGGGTCTACTCAGAGTAAAACTCTGCTAACTACTACCCTATAATATAATGCATCTATTAGGTGAATATTTCCCTTGTTCATGAAAAAGCAACATGCTCTGTTAAATAGTTGATCTAAAATGACAAAAAGGGTATCTGAAAACATGCTCATAATATGCAATCTTGAGGAGGAAATCAGACCCAGTTTCAAAAAAGGGGGAGGTGAAGTAAGCTCTTGTGCTGATGAGGATACCATAACCAATATAATCTCCCTGTCACTCATGGGGATTCTGAATCTAGATATGCAGCCTATAAATATACCTCACCTACCGCTCAATTACGGGTTTTTTAAATATATATAAGGCAGGCTAAAATGAGCTGTGATACCTGATATGGTAATTATAGTAACACCATCCAATCAGCATTCCTTGTTTTTAAAATGGCTAAGCTCCTCATATCTAAATAAAGCACCAAGTTGTTTGTGGGCAAAAATTATAATAAGGCATGTATCTAAGGTTGTGTTCAACACAGTTGTTGTAATTTACATGATAATCAAAGAATATTTTTTTTCAAAAAGGTAAACACTATTAACTTACTAAACTTAGGGCTTGTTGTCATGGATCCTTGAGTCCATGATGAACATGGAGGGAAAGGCATTGCTGTGCTGCAGAGAGATGTTGCCTTGTGGACCCATCGCCATATGCATGACTCATATTTTGGCAACTGTAGTCATCTCAAATATAGAGTGGTTTCTGGGCGCAATGTTTTATGAAAGCAAAAACCTGCATTTGGTCATCAGCGCAATTTTGTATGCAATTTTGCCCAGCATGCACATTTTTGCAAGTGGCTATCCCTAATATAATATGTTTTGTGTTATTGTCACTAATATCTGCATTTGTATGCACTATTTCTTCTATTGTATACATTTCTGTATGCATCATTTGGTTGTTGAAACATTTAAGGTGCCACAAGACTCTGGGATTGTTTTGATGCAAACAGGCTAACATGGCTTCCGCTCCGGAAAAATTCTGGTCAGTATGGGTGCAGTTCTGATCCTAAATCCTTGTTAACCCTCCATTGCTATTCAAAATTATGATTAAAATGTCCATTTTGGTCAATTCCCTCTCTACACCTTGAACAGAGAGATGGGTCTTTCTATTTTTATCTTTTCCGTAGCTGATTTCTGTAGCTGAGAAAGATGGAACGACTCCAGCTGTAAGACTCTGATGGGAGGGATACACACACACATTTAGAAAGGCATCTTTCCTTTGATTTGGCAACGCTTACCTGGAGGCCTTCAGTTTTCACCATCCCTGCTGCTTGATACTGGCACTTCATCAAACACCCTGAAAAACGCAGACACGATGTTGTGTTTCCTCTGTATATTGCAGCTGGTTTTGCAACCAATAATTATGATAATTATTATTTGCATTCCCTTCCAAGACAATAAGATAATCGCCTAATTTCTGGGAAACATGTTTCTGTCTGGAGTGATTTTCCATTTTTAGAATACAAACTGCTTCTGTTGCATGTATGGTCCTAAAGGGGCAAAAATAGTACACTATCTGAGAGATCTTTTTTATTATTATTAGTTTGTTAGGAGAACATGAAGCTATTTCTCTCTGTCCTCATGTCACACAAGCTCAGAGCACACAAGGGGGAACATCCTTTGTGGTGCCACCTTTTACTAAAGTTCAACTGGAAACATTGCAAAGTAGAGCCTTTTTAGTGGTGGCACCCCAGCTTTGGAACTTCTACCCCTCTGAGATATGACCCGTACTGATGCTGCTGAACTACCAGAGCCTATTAAAGACCACTGTTTTTCTGCGCAGGAGTTTAATGTCAGATTGGAGGGTCATGGGCATAGCCAGGATTTTTTTTTTTTTTTGCGGGGGGAGGCCTTTTGTTGGGGGAGGGGGAAGAACCTCAGTTTGCTATGTATTTTTATTGGTTGGGGAGCAGCTGCCCCTCCCTACCCCCCTTGGTTGTACCCATGTGGAGAGAGAAGAAGAAACAGCGCCAATTTCCAGTGAGATCTCACCAGATCTCGCTGAAACCTTGCGAGAGCTCACACACTCTGTGATATCTCGCAGAACTTGGGTGAGATCTCACAAGATTTTAGCAATACCTCACCGGAAGAAGAAGAAGAGTTTGGATTTGATATCCCGCTTTTCACTACCCGAAGGAGTCTCAAAGCGGCTAACATTCTCCTTTCCCTTCCTCCCCCACAACAAACACTCTGTGAGGTGAGTGGGGCTGAGAGACTTCAGAGAAGTGTGACTAGCCCAAGGTCACCCAGCAGCTGCATGTGGAGGAGTGCAGAAACGAACCCGGTTCCCCAGATTACGAGTCTGCCGCTCCTAACCACTACACCAAATCCCTATTAATGCTGGTGCCACTTCTCTGCCAGTGACGGAGGCAGGCAGATGGGGTGCCCATGGAGGAGCTGGGCCTGTGATGTGCGTTTTAGCTACATTTTACTTGTAATGCATGCTGGAACTTTTCAGTGAACACTGGGTTAGAAATGTTTTTATAAATAAACAATCCACATTCCAGCTGGTTGCAAGTGACTTATGGGGGTAGTCAGTGCTATTTTACTACAAAAAGAAGTGCTGGAACTCATCATGAACGCCTCCCTTGTTCTCTTATAATGGCAATGGCGCCCACTTGAGAGGTGCCAGAACTGAGTCCTAGTGAGTTCCGGCTAAAAAAAAGCCCTGGGGGTAATGGTTTAAAAAAGACTTTGTGGCGGGAAGGGGGAAAATGTCAGTAGCTTCTAAGAAAGAACAAGAGAGAGAAATAATAAACAGCCTCTACTTTTGCCATTCATGCACATCTATAACTAGCAGGTCCAAGCGGGATGCAAAACCCATTCCGAGGAACAACTCGGTTCTTAACAGAAGATCAATTTTTTTATAATAAAAAAAAACTCACACCAGTAACTGCATCATTTAGGTTCCGACTACTGAATCTGCTATTCTTCCACTTCCTCTGCAATTATGCAGCAGGTTCTTACAGACCATTCATCAATTGTAATTGGCTCAGATACTGCACTAGCTCTTACCAGAAGACTAACCCATTATTTTGCAGCCTCCAATTCCTGTATATCACCCCTCTTTTGTCCTCCCTTGAACAGAGAAGTGCTGGGCAGGAAATAGCTCTCTAAGTCAGACTCTTCTCTGTCTGCTGATTTTTTTTAAAAAAAAATGTTTTTAAAAGAAGATGACAATGCAGAACTTAAAGCTTAAGAAACACAGCATTCAGTCCTATTGGTGAATTATTTACACCACACTTAGAGTGTTACCTCAAATCAATATCACAATGTGATGCAATGCCATTAAAGTTATTTTGGTGCCATTTGGCTTTTATCAAATGGGAAAGTTCAGCTTCTTCAAAATCAAGACCGGTGATTTCTTTGAGGGCTTCCAGCAGTCAAGAAGCAGCCCAGTTGCCTTCCCCTGCTTGGGATACACACAAGAGACCTGAGAGAGATGAAAAGGCTCTGATTGTGGAATTGGAGGAGAATCTTCCATGCATCACTCTGAAGGAACAATTGCCTTCTGTTCCCCCAAATGTTCTGCCACTAAACAACCCTGAAGCTCCTCCGAAGCTCACCATGTCTTTACACCAGTCTTACAACTCTGACAACTTTGAACTGCAAAAATGTTCATAGTTTGTGCGTGCGTATGGCACGTGATGAGACAAGATAACAATGTACAAAGTTTACTTTCTGGGTAAGGAAATGCCACAGGTATAATTCATTAGGGCTTAAGCAGACAGTAGGGTGGGGGGGATGCATGTTTGCTGCTGCTGAGCCACTTATCACCCATATGTCTCCCCAGCAATGACAGATAAAAGAAATATCTGGCACTGAAAGTGTTGTCTTTAATTTGCCCCAGAGAGCAGGAAGGTGTTAAACGGATAAGGCCAGAGGCTATTCCCAGTGAAGTCAGTCTGGGGAAATTATTTAAAATCCATTGGCAGAAAACCAATAAATGTATTTCAATCTATGAGAGCTGTAAGCATAAACCTACACAGGATATCAAAGCAAAATCAAAAGTACCTTGTAAATAAGTGAATCTTAGGGATGGGAAAATATGAGAGGCAGTGCATCCTGGCATGAGCCTTTGTTGTACAGTATATGCTTTACTTCTTCCTAAGTGCTTTCTACCAAATCACTGTTTACTGAATTGGGTTGTGGGTTTAATGAGAGACCTATGGAAAGAAAAAGCCCAAGAAGTCCAGTATAAAATCATAAATATATTAAACTGACTCAGATTTGTGTTTATTAGATTTACTGATTTCCACAACTAGGAAGAAAGTGTTCGCCACACAAAAGCCTAGTAATAAATAGCCTTGCGTCTGTTTCTTTTCACAATTCTCATTTAAATTGTCTCTTGGGCATATACTCAACTAGTTTCTGATATTGCCAGCTGACTTTGCTTGTGGTTATACAGTATTCATTCATTTCATTTTCCTTTCGTAAAGGTTACTTGGCTTTCTTTCAGTTGCTATGGCTTTCCTGTGAGCTTTCTAAATATTCTGCTCATGGATACAATATTATCTGTATCTTGATAAAGGTTAGAGAGTAAGCATGGGAAAGAAACAATAAGCTGCTATAAAGGCACAAGAGTGTTGCAGAAAGTGCTTCAGAGCCGATACGAATCTGGAACTCTCCTCCAGCAATGTCATCACGTCTTTCACATGCTAAGCTTTTAAAATTTAATTTACTATACAGGAAAGGTGGGGTGGATTAAAAAAATAAATACAGGTGACATTTCCTAAAAGAATGCGTACGATTTCGCAACTGTGAAGAATTAATTAAATCAAAGCAAGCAAGCAGCTGCAAGAACACGACTGCAATCCTGCCTGCCCCATGCATATGGTGCAAGGTGCATGGAGCAAACAGGAACTGTAAGCTAGCCAAGTAACCTAGGGAATATTATGGGAATGGCTAGGGCTGTACAAAATGAGCTGGCTTCACTTCAACCAGACCTCTTGGCATGTCAAATAAAAAAGCCCCTGTTTTGACAATCATATAACAGTTTCATTTTCACCCCTTAGGGATGATTCATCCCAATCCAGATGCTCATCAGTTCCTGTTATCTTACTCCCAGGGATCAGTTTAAAAGCTGCTCTCTCTTAATACTGCAACCTGGGGCCACTGAATGAAGTTGGATGGACAAAAGTACTTATTCAGTGTGATGTAGTGGAGAGCCAGTGTGGTGTAGTGGTTAAGAGCGGTAGACTCGTAATCTGGTGAACCGGGTTCGTGTCTCCACTCCTCCACATGCAGCTGCCGGGTGACCATGGGCTAGTCACACTTCTCTGAAGTCTCTCAGCCCCACTCACCTCACAGAGTGTTTGTTGTGGGGGAGGAAGGGAAAGGAGAATGTTAGCCGCTTTGAGACTCCTTTGGGTAGTGAAAAGCGGGATATCAAATCCAAACTCTTCTTCTTATTCACACAGTGGGTGGACTCTACTACAATCAAACCTCGGTTCCCAAACACCTCCGTTTTGGAACGTTTCAGCTCCCAAATGCCAAAAACCCAGAAGTAACTGTTCTGGTTTTCAAACGTTTTTTGGAAGCCAAACATCCGACACGGCTTCCACTTGACTGCAGGAAGCTCCTGCAACCAATCAGAAGCTGCGCCTCAGTTGTCGAACATTTCAGAAGCCAAACGGGCTTCCAGAATGGACTACGTTCGACAACCGAGGTTTGACTGTATCACAAGATGTTGGTGATGTCCCCCAACATGGATGGCTTTAGAAGGAGATTAGACCAATTCATGGAGGCCACTGGTCATGCTGGCTGTGTCTGCTTTCAGTATTGGAGGTGAATGCCAGGTGCTGGGAAACCCAAGTGAGAAGAGTGCTGCTGCACTTACGTCCTGCTGCAATACTTTCCTTGGAGGCATCTTGGATGAATATGGACTAGACAGCCCTTTGCAGAACTCTACTTAAGGTGGTACACATAGTGGGTAAGTCTGAGAGATTGTGACAGGCCGATTGTCAACTGGGTACATTCAAAGTTAACTAGGGGTGAGAACCTGGATCTTACCCCCAAGTTGTCACCTGATATTCTAGCCAGTATATCCCACTGGCTCTAATATCAATAATAACAATAGAAGAGTCCTAATGACGGGTCAGACTAAAACTTCAGGATATGCCTTCCCACAGTAGCCAGAGGGATCCCAGACACCCACAACAGTCATCTCCCTTTTCATTCCCAGGAATCTGTAATCAATGGCATATTGGAGGCGGGTGTGTATGTGTGTGCTGAGGACGAAGCAGCTACCGTACATGAGGAAGAGATTAGAACAGGGCAGGAAGTGAATCAAAGAATTACAGAAAGAGCGAGAAAACAATTGAATTGTGAAAGGCAGCTAAAGTGCCTCCGTCACACTGGGGGGGAACCAGCCCTGGATACATTCCTGCGCACAGCATTTATTCCTTGCAATATATCTGAAAGGGACTTTCTTTCAGATCAGTTCATTATGGGTATCTAATTAACATCTAATGATCAACATAGGCTAATGACACACAAGATTTTGGAAGACTTTTTTGTGACTAATCAACTGTTTAGTCAAAGCATTTAAAAATATCAAGGAAGAGAGAGAGACTTTTCTTTTTCTTGCTTATAAACAAAATTCTTCAGCGCCTAAAGGAACTCTCTCATGTGTATGGAATGTACATTAATCATACGCTGCACAGAAATAAAAACACAAGCATCTTTTACATCAGAGATGCCATGGGACATTCAGATGACTTGCTTAACAGGTATCTTTAACATTCACTACCACAGCTGGGGGATGGGGGAAACGGAAAAGAATTCAGTCTTTAACTTACATTGCTGAGCCAACTTTGCTTTAGTATAAAAGTGTTATTCTTTCACTCTCTCTCTCCCTGAACCATTCCCACTCTACTTAGTGCTAATGAGAAAAGTTAGGTCTAACTTTTGAGGAAGGAATAGCGGAGAAAGATATTGTGCATGGAAGGAGAGAATATGTTTTTTTCCCCCCCCTTTCTTGCCATGTTGCCAGGTTTTCATTTGAATCTTCTCCTCCTTCTCACAAATTAAGCTATAGGTTTTGACAGATATGGAAAACATCTGCCTTCTGGCAATCCATTTGTAAGTATGCATTATTCTAAATTAATCCCAAGAGTTTCTCTGAAGCCTGCTTTTATTTTTTATTTTTTAAATTAAGATAGTACTACTGTCTTTTCTGACAGCCAACTAAAAGATCCCAGGAGATGATTTTCCCAGGTGTGCTACCCAAGGAGCTTCTTTTAAAACGCGAGATGCCAAGTACTAAGGACCAAAACACATTTAAGCAGACTCCCACTTTTTAACCCTGGGGTCAGTTTCCCAGCCCAATAATGCACAGGGAAATATGCACATCTTTCTTCAGTGGAAGAGACAACAACTTCTTCCATTGGAGGCAATCAGAAATGGGATGCCTTATTCCCATACAGGAGAAAGAGGAATTGACTGCATTTGGGAGCTCTGGCAGGCTGTATGTACATAGAAAGTGTTGCCTTCACCACACTGAACAGTGCACTTTGAGCTATCTTCCTTTATTTCATCTGGCATACACAGCCAGTTGTTTTTATGAGAATTAAAAACGATTTGTGAGATGCTTCACTTCCCATTGTAAATACATTTCTTCCTTTTACCCCATGGTCAGACAGATGCAGGTTTTTGAAACAATACATAAACCTGCAAAATATGTTAGACCAGTAGCAAGAAGCTAGATGAAAGATTTGTTTATCAATTTGCCACAAACAGCAGATTCCTTCTTGCTCCACCGATCTCCACAGGATGCGTCCCCTCACTGTTGTACTCAGTCCACAGCCCAGCCCAGCCCAGCAAGCCATTTCCTTAATTTCTGGGTGTTGTGTTTACCCTAAGAGTGCACATTTTATATATTCAAGTGTTAGTGTTTTAAGATTTGGATGCTCGCAAACACCCAGATAATCCCACCATTGCTGAATTTAAGAGGGTCTTACATTAAATCATACTTGTCCTAAGCCTTTCTGGAAGACATTCAAAAATTTTGAATTTAGTGTGATAACCATGAATTATAATGATTGCAAATGTTTCTTTGGAAATACCCATTAAGAGACATTTCAAAGGATTAGTTTGACTTCCAAGATCTATATTATGCTCATTTTTTATCAGGTTTTGACATAAGCTGCAGGAGGGATAGACAGGAAATAATGAAGAGTCATGACATTCAATCCCACAGTTCTTCAAAATCCCTTCTATTGATCTGATTTGCTCAGTCCATTATCCCCCTGCTGGATGCAGCCAAAGGACTGACCCTCATTCTTTTGAGAGGTAGCGTTTGAAAATCCTGCTAAATGCTATGAAACAGAAAGGTAGATTTAATCATTAAGGTCATCAGGGACCCATAGATGGACCAATTAGAATCCTGCCATCTGGCCTGTACTGCTTCTAAGATTTTGTGAAATATTAAAGTAGCTTGGTAGCAAGGGCAATGCTGCAGGATAAACATCCAGGAGGCTGTGGGAATATTAAGGCCATTTTATTGAATGCAGTTATTGCAGTAAGGCAGAAGACGAATTTGTTCTGTAACGGATAATGGATGATATGATAATGCTTTATTTATTCCCTGTTGTTCGGTGTGGTGGTGAAAATCTCAGGACAGAACAAATTGAGTTGCTGTTTGGCCGAATAAGGAGGATAAAAGGAGTGCTAATCATAATGTGCTCTGTGGGTCATGCATTTTATGGAAATTGTGGACCTTAATTAAATACAATTAAATGCAGACATTAATTAAATGCAGAACCCCCTTTATCTGACCCTTAGTCTTCAATATTGTCCTCAAATATGTTTTGAGGAAATGGAGAGATATCTATCTGCCATATATCAAAGAGACAGAAATGGGGACACGTAGTTGTGGTGAGCTCTTCCCCCTCCTGTACTATTTTGAAATGAAATCAATTAATGAAAACGCAAAAATAAAATAAAATAAAGTATACTGGCTGCAGGTTGTGGAAGCATTACTATCTGAGTTGCCCAGAGGGGAACAAACACCAGAACAGAGAACTGTAATTCTAAACATGCATAATACAAGTCTCACTGGATTAAATGAGAGTAAACATCCTTAAGAACATGCATCAGGATAACCAGTTTAGAGATTCCTTATTTTCCAAATGCCACAATGCAGCCCTCCCCAACTTAGTGCCCTCCAGATGTTGCTGGACTACAACTCCGATCGGCTCCAGGCAGCACGGTCAAAGGTTGGGGATGATAGGCGCTGTGGTCCAAAAACGTGGCAAGGACCAGGTTGGGGGTGCTGCCATAGCAGGTCGGTGGTAGTCGAAGTAAGACAGCAGGAACAGCAACGACAGGTGATTTAAGTGCCACTCTTTGACAAAAACAGGACAATAAGGATACAGAAGTACAAATGCAGCACCCTATATCTTATGGCAAAAGAAGCAGGTTGACAAGATGTAAGGGGTGGGTGGGAGAGCCTAAACATGAGAGGTACTACTAGAAGACGGCAGTGTGCAAAGATTAGAGCTGTCAAGCAAAAAAGAACTTCTAGTTGATTCACCATCTATGCTGTAAGTTAAATCAGTTTGCATGTTGGTGCCATTTTTAGGAGCCAGACTTGAGCGTCAGAGGAGTCTAGGCATGATTTGAAATGGGTTCAGGGTTAGGTTGAGTCTCAGAATTAGCTTTCTGAACCCCGCTAAACTCACCCCCCACCATTGCATACATTCAAATAAACAAGGAAATAAGGAAAGGCCACCCTCAATTTTCTTTTTCATTCCCCTATGACAGCTGCACATCAAATGAGAGAGAGAGAGAGAGAGAGAGAGAGAGAGAGAGAGAGAGAGAGAGAGAGAAGAGGGTGGTATTTTTGTTTTTAAGTGTGCCTTTGACTCAGAGCCTCGTTGATTAAAATTTGTCCTCACGATTAGATAGCGGTCCTCGCAGATGAACGAATCACAGGTTGCAGCCCTCAAGAAAATAACAAAAGGAGCATGGAACACAAACTTGAGCTCAGCAATATAATGAAGGAAGAAAAAGAGGACATGGAAAGGAGAGGTTTATGGCATATAGACTATAAACAGTTTCCTGCAGTTCTCCAGGCTGTGTCAAGATCCAGTGTTTCACAGCATTTTCAGAGAAAGGGAAGGGGCGGAAAAGTCCCTCATCTGTTTCTGACAGGGTAACTAAGATACCGCTTTGGGTAAATGTTGACTTTTCAAATGGCAACAGCCATGATTGCGATGGGAAATCACAAGCAATAATTCTTGAGACAATTCATTCTGCTCTTTGTTTATATGTGAGAGAATCTACATTAAACTGCTAGAAAACCTCCCTGTTTTGAAAGCATTAGCTTAAATGTTATCACTCCCTGATATTACTACTGCTTTTTTTAAATTAATGCTAATTTACAAGTTCAGTTGCTAGTGTGTTGATGTGTTGTTTTCTAAGCAGAGTAATGGTATAAAGAGCAATTTTTGGTTGTTACAGCAATAATTTGACGGAATTATCCTAAGACTTTTTGTGTCAGAATTAAGCACTGATGCAACATTACATCAGTAAGTCCGGAAGAAACATTCATGGAATTGCCCTGCATGGGCGCATAAACTCGGTGCTGTTACTGAACCATATATAAAAAGTACTCCACTGTTTCCTGCTGTTTGGTTTTATGAGCCTTCAAGTGTTTAAAGTTCTCCTGTCCTCCAAGGCTGAGGTGGCGAACTTTTTGAGGACTGAGGGCAGCATTGATCCATGGTCAACTGTTGGTGGTGTGGCACATGCCAATGTGGGCGTGGCCAAAGTGTAAAAATGGGTGTGGTAAGAACTGCATTTCCCAAAGCTGCCTTCCAAAAGGCTTTCACATTAGAAAGCCCATTAGAATAATTTTTTCCCATTAGAATAATTTTTTATCCTTTTCTACAAGTACAACCTTTCATTTTGCCTTTTGTGAACTGTGATATCTAAGGCTGGTAATGTTTCATTTGGCACTGGGATTCTTCTTCTTTTTTAAAGGTGCACATGCATAGGTGCAGAACTATCTCTATGCATTGCCAGGGTGGAAAACAGGTAATGAATTGCCAGGGAGGAATGATGGAGAGGTGGGACCAAAAACAGCCTGGATACATTCCATCAAGCGCTGCCCAACACCCCAACCCATGAGATGGGAAGCAGCAGAATAACAAGTATGATGGCTGAAAAAAATTGGGAGTGTCATGTGCCAATTGCACAAACAGAAAAACTGGATTTCAGCGACCCATTTGTGTAAGATAACATCTCCATCTGGGAACTGAGCTGTGGTAGCCGCTGGGGCTGTAACTAAGTGAGTATACAGAAGAACAAGCCCAAATGGTTTCCATTGCTCCACATCCTTGGATTCATATTTGGAATAAACCTCAGCCTCATATGTGTCTCTTGGAAGTGGGGCAAACCAAAAATCACTACTTGAGTGCCTAAATTTGAAAGGCAGAAAATGCACATTTCAATATCCTCTTCATGATTAGGCATTTAATGAGGCCATAAGATACTCATGCTAGATATTCATCCGCTCACAGCAAGACTTATCCTTCCTTTGGTAAACACACAGATTTAGGCAGTGCTTTTTTCTGGGGGGACGCCTAACCCTAAACATTTTGTGAATCTAAGTTTGGCCTCATTGAGGGGCAGTATTTCAATATGAGTAGGAAAATCAGATTACCCCTAAACATTGTTTTGGGGGGGGGGGAGCACTGGATTTAGGCTACTCTCAACAAGATAGGTGCAGTGGGCTAGGCAGAGTTTATTCCCCACAGGGAGGCCATTTTGGGGCAATATTCTTGCAGCTACCGCCATGTGTGTTTCACTCCACACATTTTAACTTTCTCCTCTAGTCTCTTAAGTAACTGCAATGCTTTATCTTGCCTAACATTTGCGTGTGCACACGCGCACACACAAGAGGAAGTAATTCATTTACTACCATATCCAGGGACTTGAATCTGTCAGAATCTGACCTTTAAAGGGAATAATGGAATGTGGCTGCAGCTTAACTAGAGTAGGAGCTACTGAAGCTTTCATTTTGGTGGACTCGTTTCCCCTTTCGTCAGACCTTTGTTGCTTGACAGAAAAATAATTACTTTTGTTGTGTTTTCTCATCTTGATCTTTCTGGGGACAGTATCTTTAAGACCATCAATCATTATCTCTTAACAGTTACCTTTTCACCGCAGCCTGCCCTGTTGTGTCTAATTTAAAGGTACAGGAATATCAGGCAAAAGGAAGTACAGTATAAAGGATTTCTGGGTAAATCCTGGTAATTAAAAGTCCTACAGTAACTGTAGCTCACCAATTGTTTCAGGAAGAGGAGCTAGCAACTAGAAATACAGAATTACATGGTAAGATTTTTAAGAATGGAGGTGGGGATGGAAATCAAGACGTTTACCTTACATAGGCACGATTCCTATGTTGATACCAGGTGTTGTAGGTTTGCCATTCCTTACTTTTATCCAGGAAGTATTGTAGTTTTTACAAAAAGTGAGGAATGAAAAATGATCCCTCTTGTTTTGTAAATGCAGTAAACATTCAACAAGTTTTGGATCTGTCCCTAAACTGCCAAAGTAAAATGGAATGCGTCATCAATTTAGCAAAACTAATTTTGTGCTCATTTATACACATTGGTGGGTTTGTTTGTTTGTTTGTTTCAGGAGTTCGACATAATTATGTTTTGAAAATAATTCTGAACTAATCTTTTAAAAAAATTAAAACTCATTGCAATGTATTCACTTTTTCATTCATACACTATAGAAATTTGTACAACCGAACAAATATTTCATTAACAATAAAGACTGATAGAGAAAAATTCTTCATCCAGTTTTGGAACAGGGTCTCCGTTTCATAGCCAAGATTTCATTGTGTGAGCTATCATTGTGTCATTAATAATATTGCAACGAACAAATGAGGCACTGTTGTTGTAGAATAAAAACCCATCTGCATATAACTATTGTTTACACTTAGAGAGTGTTGGTTGGCTCAATAACGCTCCAAAATTATATTACGGCACACAAAATACACACATCCTCTCTCCTCAATATACACCGTAATTTCATACAGCATTGGTTGAACTGGAACTGCATATTAAATGGTGTTATCACACATGATAAAGCCCCAAAGGCTGCTTATTCAAGGGGAAACAGCTTTAGGAGGGGTGATCTGTATTGGAGAAGAAGAACAGACACGCTAAAGGCTAAATGACACACTGTATGTTTAAAGCGCATTCAAACCACAATTCTTCCCTCAAACAATTCTGGGCAACTGTAGGTTGCTTAAATTTAGGTTAATATCCAATGTTAGCAAACCCTCCATGTATCGCTATTTTCCAGGGACAGTCCTGGATTTACAGAATCCCAGTTTCTGATTTGATCCTCAAATGTCCTGCTTTTCCTTAGGATGTCCCTATTTTCATCAGAGAAATGTTGGAGGGTATGTGATAGTTGTATTCCAAATAGACCCATTGAGCTCAGTGGACTTAAGACCCTTGAAATGATTAGATCTACTCTCGAGTATGAGTTAGCTAGCGATCAAACCAAAGTTGTCCTTGTGCCTGAGTAAGGCATTGTCTATGTATAGATAGTTCATCAGATATTTCTGTTTTGCTTTATCTTATGCACTGGGGTTCTTAATATATTAAAAAACATTTTGATAATATATATCAGGATCAAGCTTTTTTTAAGTCTTGCTGATTTCAAACAGATATTAAAAGACTTTTAAGTCTCCCTGAACTCATTCTGTTTTAAAATCTCTTTTTGCATAAAAATTCATTTGTAGGGGTGGACCTGCGTTAGCTCATGTGGGAAGGCATGAACATCGCATAACAAGCATTGGGAGGAGGCCAAGTTTGGAGGCAGGGGGCTGAGCTCCATGCTCAGCTTTGTACTTTTAAAAAAAGTGAAACCCCATTGGCTCGCCCTGCCGCACTACATCAGCCCCCCATTTCTTTTCCTTCTCTCTGTGTGCCACATTCACCCCAGACGAGCATCCATTCCTTTGCCCCTGTACTGACACAATGAATGTCCCAGAGGCCAGTTCGAGTCGCCAGCACAGCCCAATCCTCCCTGCTAACACACTTCAGCAGGGCAGCGGTAGAACCCATGTGCCCCCTTTCCCAGCAAAGGAGGCCGCCTTCACCCCGTCAAGGGCTCAGCCCCATCCCAACAGACTTTATGGGGCTGATGACACCTCAGAGCTCTATAGAGTTGGTGCCTTTGCCTGGGAATATCCCTTGTCTGAAATCAGAATTTCAGAGTCTCTCCAGAGCCTCTACCAGCCATCTGTGCTAGATGCACCAGTAGTCTGCCTCAGTATAAGACAGTTTCCAGTTTTTCCTATGAGGGGCAATGGGTTTACTTGCCTTTATAAATGCAAATTTGTAAATGTACGTTTACAAATGAATTTTTTTTAAAACGAAAAATATTATTGCAAAAATGCAGTGATCTCTCCACTAAAAAGAAGCCAAATTTTGCTAAGTGCCACCTCTGGAACTTCTTTTTTTAAAAAATCCACACAACAGGCCCCAGTTAACTTGTATGAGGCGAGGGTGGGGTTTAGAAGAAAAATGAGCTGAGGCTTGTGAATGAAATACAGGCAAATGTAAACTTACTTGATGGCTTGGCCATCATCAACTATAAATAAAACAGCCTGCACTGATAGTTTCAGGGAAAGGACAGGCTGGATTGGATGACAGTAATGGAGTCACACATGGATGGATGTCTTGCTTTGTTCTATAAGGACGGTTGAGGCTGGTAGAATATAAGAGCACTCCATGTCTTTTAGGAAGAGAAATGCTAGGGGAGGCCCATTGGCAGACCAACTCTGCGCTACATAGATGTCTGCAAATGTGGCATGAAGGCTGGCAACATCAACCCTGCCATGTGGGAATGCCTTGCAGGTGGTGACAGTGCCTGGAGACGGTCAGGTCATGCATCCATAGCAGTGACCAGAGGAGAAATGACCGCTGGGGAGGAGCACAGAGAGAAGAAACGCCATGGTACACCTGCATCAGCACAACCAAACGCCTTCATCGGCCCCAGCTGCAACCACCATGGCCATCTCATATTGGTCTCTACAGCCACAGCAGGCACTGTAACCTTATAGCCCCCAAAAGCGCACTCCTCCATTGTCTCTCGAGACAGATGGATGCCAACCAACAACCAACTATGGTTAATTCAATTTATGTACCACCCTTTATCTGAGGATGCCTCTTCTTTGTCCACCATCCCCTTTCAGTGGCTTTTCTTTTTAAAAAACTGGCATCAGAGCTCAGTTCCAGGCATTTGCCCCCACCTTAGCTATGCGTATGCACAAGTCACTCAGCATCCATTTGCTTCAGTTTTCCCTTTTGCCAATGGAGTAATTATACTTTCCCGTTATGCCTGAGAGAGATACAGCCTCCCTGAATAATTCATGTCTATTATATGTGGTCTGAGATCTTCAGATGAAAGGTGCCATACAGGAAAAAGTGGAGAATTGTACAGTATGAAAAGTGAGGAAGAAAAACAGAAGAATAAGCTAGCATTTTGTGTCTCCTTTATTCAGTCAGGCATTGTCTCGGATGAGAGGAACGGGGGTGGGGGAAAATGTTTTTGGAACATGAGCTTTCAGCTGACCTAGGCAAGGAGGAAAAGTGAAGTTTGTTTTGGAAAGTGATCTGGACAAATCTGTTTGACTGATTTAGCAGTGCGGAGGGCATTGGGTCCTCACCATGACAGGCTTTGAGCAAGTCAAACAATATTATCTTCCTTCTTTTAAATATAATCCTTTCTATGCCATTCACTTTCCGAGGAAAGTATAGCTTGGCAGACTGACTTCTCTATTCTGCAAGAGCAGTATGATTTGAATAAATGGCTCGCTTTTTAAGAACACGTTATATTGAAAATATTGCAGGAAAGAAAGTATAAATTTAAACACAGACATTTAAACAAAACAAAAGTCTCTTGCAGAAATCCAGGGAAGTCAGGCAGTCGAACCAGATTCTCCTCGTCAAGTGAATAGCATAGAAAGTTCTGTATTCATTGCATTTTATTTATACGTTTTCCATCCCACCCTTTCTCCCAAAGTTGCCCATTTCAAACAAGGATGATAATTTTTGGTGGAATTCAACATTGCACTAAGGAGATTGTTCCATCAACACAAGCATTTAGGCTTGCCAGACAGAAGTCTCCCCCCCATCCATGCACTGTTATGGGGGATCACCTGACCCTCCGGAGTAGACTGGGGGGGCATTCAGGGGCAGGAGAGGAGGGAAAGCCCTGCTTCAGTCCTGTTCCGCTAGCAGGAGGCCTCCTTCAGCAGCCTGCCTGATCTCTGCCTCTTGGCCCCCTTCCTCTCCAGCCTTCATTTCTGCCTCTGATTCTGGACTGCTCTCTGCCACAGACTCTTCCTTCTCACTAAACCCTGTTACCTCTTCAGCTTCCAACATCGACTCCTCCCAATCTGCTCCCTCTTCTCCCACTGACCACTTACTGTCATCCCACCACCAATCTCCTGTCTCTTGTGGATTCCCCAGCTGGTGTCTCCGAGCATTCCTCTGCATCCTGTCAGTCCACGACATACTATAACTTAGCACTGCAAATGACAAGAATGTTTCTTCAATAACTTTCCAATATCAATATTTTAAACAACAACAACAACAACAACAACAACAACATGTCAAACCTCTATGCTGACAATCTATATTTTCCTGCTGACAATACCACACCATATCAATACCACACCATACCAGATAGTGTTCACCTTCGTAAAGTTTAGCGGAATCCTGAACATCTCCCCCAAACTGTGAACATGTTTAAATGAAATGGTTAATACTAATGGAAAGAAGGCGAGTGAAAGATTGCTCTGTACACTTGCCTTCTCCGTTTCCAGAAGCATAAAGTTTCCGTCTCAAAAACATAGTTTTAAGAAGCCGAACTGTCTACTCATGAACTCAGAAATATAAGGTCACTCAGTGTCGCTGTCATTCTAGCTGTAACCTGAGATGGCTCGACAAAGGATAAACCTGACTGAACTGATACGTAACTCATTATTTTTTCCAAACTCATTTTTCAGTAAGGATGCTACACCTGATATCCTGGAAACAATATCTAGACCCCCCCCCCCTTTTTTACACAGTAATTATAGTGCATGCACTTCACCTTTTCTAAAAAATGAAGGTGATGATGGTGCTTCATGGAATGAATAGCAATGGGGATTATTTCAGCTGCTTTGTACTGCTAATGACATGAGAATAAATAGAGTCATTATCTATACTTAAATACATGCTTTTAGATTACTCATTATCCCAGTGCACTGGAAAATTGGTACTCAAGCATGTATATGATCCTAATGGTGCTTTACAAAAAGGTTCCAGCTTTGTTTATTAAAATGTTGTTTTAATCATTTTATTTTGCTTAGAAGGGTAATACTGGGTGGAAACCATAATGGGCTGCAGCTTTGGAAGTGGAGCTCCTTTGTAAAAAACATGGCAGGTTTTTCAAAGTTATAGAGTTGAAATGATGAATCCCTTTATTCATGTGATAATAAGAAATGGAAAAAAAAGCTTCCAAGAAGGTTAGGCTGACTTGAGCAACATATAGACAGCCTCCAAACATTGGAAAGAGGTCATTGCTTCTGAGACCATTGCATTGCAGGGGGTTGGACTAGATGACCCTTGGGTCCCTTCCAACACTACAGTTCTATGATTCTATGAGATATTGCCACTGAGAAAAGCCCACAAAATGTTTTTTTTGGGAAGGGATAGGCTTTTTTCAAAAATATGTTGCTTCCTAAAACTAATAAAAACAACCAACCAGAATTTACATACATTTGTGAAAAAAATGAGTCTTCCATTGTGGCTGTTATCTATTAGTTACAATCCAATACAGATGCTTTTGAAGACAAAAATAATATGTTCTGCACAGGTATAAGGAGTAAATTGCAGCCCATTCTGGCCAAAGAAAGACAGTTAAAGAATGTCCATGAGCTTTCATGGTTTGAATATCTACAATTACAGTATGTGAAAATTACAGGAAGATAAAAGCATGTGGCTGTCAGCTGCAAAGATGTACTGCATTTGCAATTATGTATTTGTCAGGTAAGGAAAATATATATCTGTTGTATTAAGCTGCTAGGCATTCATTGTGAAGAAGAGGGACAATTTAAGAATTATATATAAGCTGGGAACAAGATACAGGAAAGCCTCTAACTTTTGATGTCTGGGAATACATGTGAAAAATCTGAAAATATTTTTCATTACTGTATGTGCTAAGATGTTAGTTGGTTGTATTGTATGGAGTGTGTGGGGGGGGTGCCAGACCCCTCTAAACTCCTGGATCCAGTAAGTGTTAGAATTTAATCAAGGCTTCGGATTTCACACTGGGTGCCAGACACTTAATCTCTGGACCCAGCAAGTTTTAAGAACCAATAAAGCCAGGCTAGCTTCATGTGTTCAAGTAATCGCCTGGGTGATGGGCCATTAAAGAAAGGTGATGGGCCATTAAGAAAACAAAAGAGATGAGGCTCCAGGTAAGATGACAAATTGGTGGGGGCCCTTCTCCAGCTCTTAGATAGTGGCATGTAACAGTATATTACATTGAAGGAACAGCAAAAAACATTTAGTGGGATCTAGTTCCCCCACAAACTGAACAATACTTACACTAAATTTAACCTATTATATTAGAATGAAAGAAGGGGGGGGAGCATTATTACAATCATTTCCCATCCCAAGGGGGGGGGAGAAAGGAAATAGTTTGTTGACTGTTGGCAAATTAAGTCACACTTTGTAAGGGATGTAGCATTTATTTCCGTCTGCTGCAAAAAGTGATGGTTGAGATTTGTTTTTGCTCCCCAAAATGACCAACCTTTTACCTAGCTCCTGCTGAAAAACTAAATGTACCAAATGTTTCATGTTTGCTCCTCTTCTTGAAAGTGGACACAAGGATATGAGGCCCTATAACGCTGGTGTTGCCATGGAGCTTTTTTCTCGACAACTGCTGGTAAATTGCATGTAAACAGAATTATGGCTGGCTATCCTGACTGGGATACAGATCCTTTGAACAAATATTTTTATTTTAGATAAACACGTAAGTTCTACATATATGAACTAACATGACATTTTCCCTAGTTCCTGTTTTCCTCTCTCTCTATATATTTGTACTTCAGCTGTCATTGCTTGCTCCACTTGTCAACCACCCTGCCACCCCCCACACCAACCCCATAGAACTACTAAGCTTGCTTTTCATCTTCCCAACCCCATTTCTCTCTTCGGTCCTGCTGCCCCACTTCGTACCTGTTTGACCCTCAAGCCCAGGTCCATACTTCTTTCTCCTCCTTCTGTGCATCGCCCTTGCACACAAACTGCACCCATGGTAACCTCCTGCATTGTCCCGTCCCCCCACACATTACAATTACTACACACCCTTTTCATTGACTGCCCAGTTATGGAGTCACCATCCCCTCCTATTGTTCACAACCTCATTTTCATATTCACTCCCATTTTCATGTCCCCGTTCCCTCTTTTGTTGCAACCCCTTTTGCACCCTATGTTCACCTTCAACCCCCCTCCACTTTTCTCAACTCTCCATTGCACACAGATCACACACACCCATTTCCATGCCTAATCTTCTCTCTCCTATTGCACAGCCCCCTTTGCACACAAAGCTGCAATTCCCAGAGTTCCCTGGGAAGAGGGTTTGACTTTTCAACTGCTCTGGGAACAACCGTAGCTTTGTGAGGGATCTCCTATCAACTTTCAGCATCCTCAACAAACCACAGCTCCCATAATTCCTGGAGAGAAGCCATGGCCATTAAAAGTAGTATCATAGCAGACCTTGGGCAGAAAAAAAATGTTCTCTACTTTTGATCTACAGCTTTGTGGTCAAAGTCCTTGGTCTCCCCATCAAACAGTAATTCAGCCATATACCTGGTTGATGGCCATAGAAATTGTGGTAACCTCACAGTACTGAACACATCCAGATTATTTGAGGCAGTCCAAAGGATCATATGTGTCCACAGAAAGCATTTTTTTTTTTTTTTATTACATTACATTTATATGCTACTGCACCTTTTCCTCCAAGGAACCTGAGATGGTGTACATTGTTCTCCCCTCCCCCATTTCATCTTCACAACAACCCTGTGAGGTAGGTTAGATTGAGAGGCAGTGACTGGCCCTAGATCACCCCGTGAGCTTCATATTTAGTTCTTAAGTTGAGTTTTTTATGTGCTGTACACGCTGCTTGGAAACCTTTTGTATCAGTGATCTATACATTATTGTAAATAACGCTATTTACACATGAGCCACTTTAAACACCGTAAGGTCACACCAGCCCCCCCCCCACTCATTGAGTTCCAAGCGACTTTTTTTCATTGCTATTCACATCACAGGGGGATCAGGGGTGCACATTGCCTGATTCGTTTCCCTGTGCCAAGCTCCTGTTCACTGAAGCTGTCATCTGCACATGCTCAATGGCTGTCTCAAACGTACACACCTCAGCTTAACTACAGGTTAGGCCTTCAAAATTATTTCTCAATAAACTGTAGGATATATATGGATTGTAGCTAAAGTTGTGTGTGCTTGGCTTCAAACACCAGTGAGAGAGCACTGGAGCCAGAGTCCCGGTAAATGGTATTGGGTAAACAACCCAATTTATTTTAAATAGAAAAGATTCACTTGGAATCTTATTAGCCACTTGATCAATGTCTATAGAAATACTTGCATCAAAGGATGGTGATTGAAGGGGAAGTGACCCAAAGGGTGTGGGTATCTTTTTTATTTTTTGTTACTATTCTTCTTGTAGAAACACATGCCAGTTTGCTCTGGAAAACCTAATCTCTATTATTTGATGTAGGCAAGATAGAAGCTTTTGCGTTCAGAAATGTCTACAGCCTTCTTAATACAATGCAAGCACATCTCTTTCTCTGTTAACAGTGCCACAGTTATTAAGTAGTGCGCCTGGACAAGAATTTTGAAAAGAAAAGAATGCAGGTTAGAAATTTCTTTTCTCCTTGTCCCCTAATGCCAGGAAAAGAGAGAGAAGGTCTAAAACAAAAAGGTAGTGAGCTTGAAATTATTAAAAGAATATAGTTTTTTGCCCAATTTGTAGTCAGACTGTGGAAATCAATACAAGGTGCCATTTCATAATGAACCGTAGCTGTGTACCACTTTTGCAGAAGTGGCTTTTTATCCCTGGTGATATTTCGAGGTGTCTGAATGCATGCTGTCATAGCTGTCTAGAATAAAACACAGCCAAATCTAATGTTTCAGCTTCAGAATCTGTGAACGCTTTTTGAGCAGTTTCTCTAATAGGCAGCCAGTTCAGAGGATGGAAATTAGTTTGAAGTAAGCAGCACCTCATTGGATAAAACAGTCTACTTGCCTTTGTGGGTCAAGCATGTTGTTGTTTTGCCTTATGCGGACCAAGGCCATCACTAGTATTCAGAGCCATACTAACGGACTTGGTTATCATATGCTGGCCAATGTTCCACATAGAGCTTCTGGCTGTGATGGAGGACTGCCCTAGGATGCAATCCACAAATGTATTATGTATTAGGGATCCATTGCTTTGTAGATGTCTAAAACAAGATCAAATTGCTGTACTTGGTGAAAAGTAGACCTCAAACCAGGGGCTGTTTGGGGCACAAGGCTAACCCACAGATCTTTTGGCTCACACCTTACCCTTTCCTGCTCCAATATAGTGGAGCCTAAAGGAGGAGTCTGGAAGTGTTGCTCGCCACCTCAATCTCTGAGCACTACAAGATTTTAGGGGTTCCAGGCACTTACCCAGGGTTCATGTTTCCTGTTGGAATGAGGTGACTGTGTTGTCTTTATGATATGTGGTTTATTGACACATATATACAACCTGAGTCTACGACGGAGGGGCTCGCAGCATTAACACCCCAAGAGGGCCTTGCTTCCCCCATAGCCATGTTGATAATTCCATTCCTCCCGTGCTGCAGATGTGTGTCGGATTGTTACATGTTACATGTCTGTTTACATTCCAGCACTGATTATTGGAGTCTTGTGAGCGGAAAGGGAGATACGCTGTTTCCGCTCTGTATAGCATTTGCTTTTGCAGCTCTCTCTCTGAGGAAGAAAGACAGAGAGAGGAACTATGTTTTCTTTGTTCTGTTATGCTTGATTTAATTTGCAATAAATTAGGCTTAGATGTTACTCCTCAAAGCTGAGCCTCTGTTTTGAACTCTGGTTGTCGTGTGCTGATGTCCCTGGATATGGGCCACATCAGCGTGATGGGAGACCACTGCGACGCTGCAGTTGGGGGGAGGTACCAGGCCTCAGCGTTATCACCCAACAAGCCACAGCCTGGGATTCAAGCATCAATCAAACATTGTCCTGTCTCTCCCCCCCCCCCGCTTGCTGCTTTGCCTCTAGCTCACGTCTCTTGTAACTCTGTGATTTCAACCCTGGCTTAGTCTTTTTAACTACCCATGAGTTGAGGGAGGGACTCCACCCATTTACTGTTTCCCTTAATGGCCCATCACCCAGGTGATCGCCTCATCAGGAAGCTAGCCTGGCTTATTTATTTTTTTTACACTTTCTGGATCCAGAGGTTAGAAGAATTTCAGCCTATGCCTCCCCCCCACCCCCACCCCGCAAACTCGTAACAGAGGCACCTTAACCCTAAACTGTGGTTAATCTCAACTACGGTTTGTGAAGCTGGCTTGTTTCTCCTAACCAAAACTAAGAATGGTTACATACACTTTAGGGTTTGGACAGCATGCCAAATGATGGTTATTCTTAAATGGAAGTGGAAGCTTCCAATCTCCTCCTTGTGGCTGCACCAGAGAGAGCGGGGAGCATGAAAGCCCAAGGCGCATAGAGGCTTATTCTCATAATGGCAGATCATGGTTTAGCATTACATCTGAGCACAGCCACTAAGTCGTTAATCAATAGCTTACAACAGTCAAGATAGCTCCATGGTGTGCTTGAACAGATAATTTCCTTCTTAGGAACTACAGTAAAATAATTTTCCATCCTTGAGCTTTCACTTTTAGGCTTTTCTCTATGGCTGCACATCCAAGAACACTAGCTACCTCTTAGCACTTGATAGCCTGTGTTTATAAACTGAGTAGTTACAAGAAAAGTAAAAAAGGGACTCTCTCACATGTCCCCCAAGGCCTCCAGCCATACACACACACACACACACACACACACACCGGTGTATGTATGTATGTGTGTATGTATGTATGTATATAAGTGGTGCCCCGCTAGACGAAAATAATTCGTTCTACGAGTGTCTTCGTAGAGCAAATTTTTCGTCTAGCGAAGCGGCAATGCAGCGCGGAGGTTTTCATGCCGAAAAAATATTTTTTTCGTCTTGCGGGGCAGCCTTCCGCTAGCGAATGCCGTTCGTCTAGCGAGTTTTCATCTAGCGAGGCATTCGTCTAGCACGGTACCACTGTGTGTGTGTATATATATATATATATATACCGGTATATATAACACAAATGTGAAATTATTAATCAAATATCCCAAGGACAACACACAAATTTCCCCCCCTTAAAATAAAGCACTTGGCATGACCACACAGAATGAGTATGCTAGGCAGATTCCAGTGCTTTGCATTACAGTCGGATTCTGCCCTGCGGGGTGGAACAGAATACTAAATTAAATATGAAGCTGTTAGTTTGATTTGTTAATTTTACAATCCAAACCCTGTCCATTCTGAACTTTTTCGTATCCTGTACAATTTTATCCGATACAGCCCTGTGCAACGCTAGCTGACTTTCAAGGTTTCCTGCCTAAAATTGCTGAAGTTCCACAGTGCCATAATAAAAAAAAATTCAACCAGATGCTCCCTAAGTCCAAGAGAATTTAAAGGTTTAACTCATTAGACATTCTCATCTCAGCTGCTACAAGAGCATGTCATTTCACTTTAATGTATTCACCACATATTATGCAACGAGCTATTTATGAACCTCAGTTTAGCTTCTGATTACTGTAGCGACCAGGTTGGCAGAGACTTTTCTACCTAATTTCTTTACTTTCCTTTCTGTAAAACAGTATCATAACCATATCTTTATTTATAGGCTTTTAGAAAGATGCTCCTTCCTAATTAATCCCCCCCAACCACCACCAAGGCTGCAATCCTAAATCTCTTGAATCCCATTGGCTTAAATGAGATTTAAGATGCCAAAGTGCAGGCAGGGTTGCAGCCCAAAAGCTATTTTCTTACCTTCGGGGTAAAAGAGGTAGAGACGAACTAAGCAATTTTGTTTTCTCTCAATTTCTCATTTTTCCAATCTTAAATTTTTGCATCAGATTGTGAACTTCTGTTTGCATGAAAATGCACATTTTTGTGTGCATTTCTCCTAATATATGCATTTTTTGCAAGTAATTTCTCCAAATATAATGCATTCTCATACATTATTTTCACTGATATACACATTTTGTGTGCACACATTTGCTTAATAGATGGTGCCAGGGTGGAACAAAGGCAACAAGATCTGGCTGTGGACAAGGAACTGGCTTCAGTATTGACTACCAGTAATGCTTGTTCCCAAAGTGGAGCCCAAAGTCTGGAAAGCTGCTTTCACTGAGCCTGTCAAGGGAACTTTGGCAGGGCTCATAGACCTCAACAATACATCTCTATCTGAGGCACAGTAGGCAAAGAGAGTGGCATGTTAGTTGGTGAAAGTTTCCATGCACCCAAAAAAGAAAGATAGGAGGAAAGGAGGCAAAAAGGAGTAAATGTATTTATTTAAAACATTATTTGGCTACAATTCAGGAGAGTGTTCCGAACAATGTTGCTGTTGTAGCGTGGGGTTAGTGATTTCAGTAAGTGATTTCAGCTTTCTGACGTAGCAGGCAGGAGACAGCTTCTTCATGTAACACTCTTTATTCAGGCAAACAAGACAGGAGACTGAGGAGATGGAAGCTACATTTATAGGGACAGAAGACTGGCTAGAAAGGATACATTTTGGAGGGTACAATCTCAAGCAATCACAAAGCTGCCTTTTGGTGGGAACCAATAAGACTTAGGATCCAAATACAGCAGCTTAAATGAACCAATAGTAGCTGTTCCTTCTGGAACAGAAAGGCAGTTACTTTACCCTAATGTGAATACAGACAATAGTAATACAGATATGATAACCCTTGAATCAATACACAACAGTTGCCACTGGAAAAGATCTAGAATGGGAGGCAAGCTCCAGTAAGTTGAGTGTGTGGATTGTGCGTGGGTAGCCAGTCTGCCAAAACACTGGCCTATATATCCATGAAAGTTTCAAAACAATGTTTACACAGGCACAAAACTCATTATGCATGCCCTGCACAGATACCATAAAGAAGAACCCTTTCCCCCAGATTATCATTAAGGCTCCTCTTTTTATTTATGCTAGACAGGTATTTAAAAATAACTCACAAAATGAATTAATGTTGTGTACGTAATATCTTACATACACATACAAAACAAGGGAAGTTGCTACCTTGCTTAGGAAAAGCCAACTCATAAGAGGACACGTATTATTTATGTTATGTTCTGATGAGTCATTTTGGAGGAAATTGATCTGCAGGGACCAATGAGTCAGAACCCATAAAAAATAAACCCAAAACCATTGTTTTGCTATCCAAAGGTTATTTCCCCTTCCAAGGAAGCTGAAGCCATAATGCCACAGTATCATTTGTGCCCCAAAACTGTGGAGGTTTTTGAAATGGACAGATGAGTCAAATTCCCAGCCGTGAACCCTCATCTCGAGACTTTCATTCTTGTAGAATTAAAACTCCTTCAAATCCCAGTTCACAACAATAACCGAACATCTCAATCAATAATCCCCTGGTTAAGAGGTAATTGATCATGGGCTACTCGGGAGAAACCTGATTTGACACATTACAGAGTTTATTTGGAATACTTTTGACAGGTATAGTCTCATATGTAAACCATGGCCACAGAGTGTAGTTATTCAAACGACAGGTGGCAAATTATAGCTTTCCCCCCCAAGGAACTGAAGGCAGGATGGCTCCTAATGCTGTGTTCCTGGAGGCCGACTTGCTATGTTAGTTTGTCAGATTGTCAGCTTCGATTACTAAAGTAGTTTTGCTGGTTTATCTCACCTACCCATATGAATCTACGTATCAAGCAGTTTATGGTATAAAGTGGGAAGGACTGGAACAACATAGGGAACTGCCCTATACAAGTTACAGGTAGGTAGCCGTGTTGGTCTGCCATAGTCAAAACAAAATAGGGGGAAAAAATTCCTTCCAGTAGCACCTTAGAAACCAACTAAGTTAGTTCTTGGTGTGAGCCTTCGTGTGCATGCACGCACGAAAGCTCATACCAAGAACTAACTTTGTTAGAATCATAGAATCATAGAGTTGGAAGAGACCACAAGGGCCATCCAGTCCAACCCCCTGCCAAGCAGGAAACACCATCAAAGCATTCCTGACAGATGGCTGTCAAGCCTCTGCTTAAAGACCTCCAAAGAAGGAGACTCTACCACACTCCTTGGCAGCAAATTCCACTGCCGAACAGCTCTTACTGTCAGGAAGTTCTTCCTAATGTTTAGGTGGAATCTTCTTTCTTGTAGTTTGAATCCATTGCTCCGTGTCCGCTTCTCTGGAGCAGCAGAGTTGGTCTCTAAGGTGCTACTGGAAGGAATTTTATTATTATTATTTATTTTGTTTTGCCCTATACAAGGTCTGACTACATGTCCAGTTAGCCCCATATGTCTGTTAAAGAGCAGGGTCAGGCTGCTTTGAACAGTCAAGTAATCACAAGGATAAAAAAACAACGTTTTATGCATAAATAAATAATATTATGTTCATAAATGAATAAAAGTGGAAAAAATAATGAAAAAACCCTCAGCCATCTTGTATTCAAATGGATTTTAGTTTAGTTTTATAAAACAAATTACTTCCCACCTCCCAAGTTATTGAACATCGCCCCCCCACACACACTTCACCCATATTCACAGGGGAGGATGATCCCACAAAAACGAGGACAGGATTTTTTTTTATTTAAAAAAAAACCCTTTACTCGAAACTGCAACTTTTCTCAGACACAAATCACCCTTAACCGAGGTGTGAATAGGTGTGTGGAGGAGCTAAAGACATGCTTTTGCCAAAGTGTCTCTCAGCTGTTAGAGATGTCTCTAGCTATGTCCTGGTAACCATGGGCTACTGACTTGTACTTTCCCTAACAAAACATGTGCCTGGCAACTTGGCCTACTGACCATTAGGAAATATTAGCAGTAACTTGGGCCCACGTTAATTCTCTCTGTCGAATCTCCCAAAAAATTCACAACAGAGCACTTGAATGACTGACTTGTGAATAATTTAATTTCTGTTAACAGGGATTTCTTTAAAAAAAAGAAACGTCTATCACGGCGTTGCATCAATCTGCATTAAAACACACCCTCACACACCAGGCACTGCAGACTCCTCATCACTCATATGTGCATCATGAGATACGTGAAGGATGCTCATTAAAAACTTGTTTACTTAACTGGAATGCATTCTCTAATATTATATGTATAGTGTGCAGATCGGTGGGGGGTTGAGATAAAGGAAATTTCCAGTCTTGCTCTATTAAAATCTTTTTAGGTCATTAGAGCATCTTCGGGCGGCACACTTAATGTTCCGTTTGCTCAAAATCTGTAATGGTAAAATGGGGTGGCAGCCTGCAGCCTCTGAGGTCTATGGCTGGTAATTTAAGGATTTAATAATATCAAATGTGATATTTCATGTGTTTTGGATTTGGTCACATTTCCTCTCTTCCTAAAAAGCCCTTCAGGGAACTCAGCAGTGACATATCGGAGGCAATCAGAGCATATTCACCATCATAAGTAGAGCCCTAAGTGATGCCCTCAGGTGAACTGTTTCAATCTATCTTCTCTCAATACAATGTCCTGTTTTCATACAGCACCTTTTATTTGGAGAGCTCAAACTGCTTCACAGTGAGATATAAGATAATGAGAATGCTTTCCGGGGTCAGTCTGAGCAGTTTATGCACAGATGTCAAGCCTTAAGTGGTGAGCAGCAATGTGACATAATAAATAGAAGGACAAATTATAAAGTGTTGTGGGAACGTAGCAGCTTGGGTTACTTTCACAGGAACATAGGAAGCTGCCATATGCAGAGCCAGGCTATTGAACCATCTAACTTAGTACTGTCTACACCAGGTGTTGTCAACCTGGTCCCTACCTCCCACTAGTGGGCGTTTCAGGGTTCTAGGTGGGTGGTAGGGGGTTCTATGGCACAAGCTGAATCCTCCTTCCATTGAGCACTGGTGGGCGGTAAGGAAATTTTATCACCCAGAAAGATCCATTAGTGGGCGGTAGGTATAAAAAGGTTGACTACCCCTACACGGTCTACACGGACTGGCAGTGGCTTTCTGGGATTTCCCAGTCCTACCCAGAGATGCCAGGAATCTCCTCTCCACCTCTCACCTAGGAAGATAAAGCCCTTTCCAACCAACTTGACCCTCCTCACAACCTCACAGGGAGCATCCTAGTCTATCAAATAAGATTAAGACAAGTCTCTTTTAAAAGAATAATAAAATATTGATAATAATGGCCCTAGAACAACAACATTTTTAAAAAGGACAAGCCTCCCAGCAAGTTTTATTCATGGAGGATAAGGCTATTAATGGCTACTAGTCATGATGGCTAAACTCTGCCTCCGTCATTGGAGACGGGAATGCTTCTGAATCTGGCTGCAAACCACAGGAGGAGTGAGTGCTCTTGTGCTTGGATCCACTATTGGTTTATTCTGCTTAATCCATTGAAGCCTGTCTTCACATGCAGGAGAAGGCCCTAACTCACCAAGGGCTTGATATGCATCAGCTACCCTCATCTGGTTTAGCTGGCTCATCGAAGCCATTTTCCGGGTGCAGCCATTGTCTCTAGGGAGCCACGGAAGTGGTGTTAGAGTTTTAGGGGAGGGTTTGTACCTCTGCTGGGGGACACGTTGTGCACCTTCTGAGGTGGTTTCTCCACCTGTGGCCCCCACCCTGGCTCAGTTATGATATTCTTATTCTTAGTGTTATTATTTACAATTTTCAGGCCACCTATGAACTATTTGCTAAAAACAGACAAAAGATTCTTAGTTGATCTTATCCTTGAAAAATATCAACTGCAGGGATTATTACTTTGCAACACTAGGATAAACTAGACCAGCCAGCATGCGTTCATTCTGCTTTAAACTCTCCAAACTTCCTACTTAACAAATGCCTTCCATCAACACTTTCTGCTGTTCTAATACACGGTTTGTAGGTGTTACTTTTGATAGTGGTTTAATTGTTAAAGGCAATGCTGAGGTTTAAAGGACTCTACAGTATTTGAAGAATTTGGTAAATGCAGACCCCCAGTTCCATATTAAAAGAACCGCACGCCCGCCCCAGCGCTGGATTTAGGTTTGATGAGACCCTAAGCTACTGAAGGTAACGGGGTCCTTATGTCCAGCTGTCCTTTGTTAACAACAAATTGCCGCTGTTTTTGTTGTTGAATATATGCTATATGGTAATTTATGGACCTAATAGGTATCTAAAGCCATTTCCACATAAGAAAATATGTATTTTATCACTTTGGTTTTCTTTTATTTGTTTTTTTATCTTGTATTTTGGAAATGTAAATCATTTTTTCTTTAAATTTTTTTGGGGGCCCCAAGAGAGTGGGGCCCTAAGCTATAGCTTGTTTAGCTTATACATAAAATCAGCACTGGCCAGCCCATCTGTCTTAATGACTGCTTTTGAAATACCTCTTAATATGCCTCTCCACTTGCCTGATCATTTATTTATGCCAGCATGTGCCACTATATGAAGCTCATCAAAGATCATTACAGGCTCTTGTTTGTCTCAGTTCTGACCTCAAGAAACAAAGTCTTGTCTTGTTAACTGTCAGCACTTGAGAAATACAGCAGGTGCTCATTTAGCAATTCAAACTCTGATATGCCCCCCCAACTTTTTTCTTCCAGCAGAAAAGCAGAGTACACATATTAAAAATATTATTGCTATCGTTATCCAAGTTGCATTTATTCTTTCCTGGAAGTGGAATTAAGGAATCACAGGCAACCACTTGAGGTTTCTCAAAAGAAACGGAATCCAAATAGTTTGATACAAAACAGCACGTTTTACTATACGTTGGTGACTCAGAGTACCTGGATCGGTGTATCTCCAAACTAGAGAGGGTGCATAAGAGATCAATGTAGTGGCTGTGTGGTAAATTGGGGCCATTGTTGCTGTTCGGTGGGCGGTAACCAACTAAGTCGAACACAGAACAGACCCCATTGAAATCAATATACGTAAGTACAATTGATTTCAGGGTTGTTGGTTTTTACTCTGACTAATGTCACCCAGTGTGCATCACAGTTGGTCCTTGGCTTCACCATCCAACTCAAATCCTTAGTGAACACATGAGCAGCTGTGTGCTTTAAACTCAAAGTTCAATATTGGCAGGCAAGTGCATGCTGCTGCAATGCCATGCAAATTAGTCCTCAGGCACCAGTGATTCTTCCCAAGAAAGAGACAGAGAGAGGTCCCAGTCCATTGTTGTTGTTGTTGTTGTTTAGTCGTTTAGTCGTGTCCGACTCTTCGTGACCCCATGGACCAGAGCATGCCAGGCACTCCTGTCTTCCACTGCCTCCCACAGTTTGGTCAGACTCATGTTGGTAGCTTCGAGAACACTGTCCAACCATCTCGTCCTCTGTCGTCCCCTTCTCCTTGTGCCCTCCATCTTTCCCAACATCAGGGTCTTTTCCAGGGAGTCTTCTCTTCTCATGAGGTGGCCAAAGTATTGGAGCCTCAGCTTCAGGATCTGTCCTTCCAGTGAGCACTCAGGGCTGATTTCCTTCAGAATGGATAGGTTTGATCTTCTTGCAGTCCATGGGACTCTCAAGAGTCTCCTCCAGCACCATAATTCAAAAGCATCAATTCTTCAGCGATCCGCCCTCTTTATGGTCCAGCTCTCACTTCCATACATTACCATAGCTTTAACTATACGGACCTTTGTCGGCAAGGTGATGTCTCTGCTTTTTAAGATGCTGTCTAGGTTTGTCATTGCTTTTCTCCCAAGAAGCAGGCGTCTTCTAATTTCGTGACTGCTGTCACCATCTGCAGTGATAATGGAACCCAAGAAAGTAAAATCTCTCACTGCCTCCATTTCTTCCCCTTCTATTTTCCAGGAGGTGATGGGACCAGTGGCCATGATCTTAGTTTTTTTTATGTTGAGCTTCAGACCATATTTTGTGCTTTCCTCATTTTCCACAGTGTGCATTTTCCTCAGTGGGTGCTGAGTGAGTCCTTCACCATACCTTGACCCTTCTCACATTGGCTCTTTGATCACTTACGTAAGAATTGTGCAGAAAGGTGAAGTTAGAAGACAGTTTATATATGCCTATATGCACATACCTAGCTGACTCATACTGACTTTCCTTCCCAAAGTGCTATAACCATATATTCACACACGAGTGCCTCTCTAACCTAACCATAAGCATTCCCATGCACAGACAACTAACCCTAACCCGGTAGTCTTGAGAGAAGCCAGCTGAAACATGGACATCACTGGAGCTGTCGTACTGTGCCCAATGTACCCGAAAGTTCATAAAGGCATAACCTGTTGCACTTTAAGCTATGTCCAAATCCTTCAGCATTTAATCTAACTTCTATTACAGTGGCGTCTTTGCCCCCACGTATTCAGTCTCATTACCAACAGCTACTAGCCATAATGGCTATGTTCCACCTCCACTGTCAGAGGCAATATGCTTCTGAGTACGAGTTGCTGGAATTCACAGGTGGTGAGGTGTGTACTGGGTTTATATCCTGCTTGTGGGCTTCCCATGGGCATCTTGTGGGCCACTGTGAGAACAGAACGATGGGCTAGATGAGCCAGTGGCCTGATCCAGCAGGCCATTCTTATGTTTGTAGTAGACTGCTGTGCATGAAGGAAGCAGACTTTGCTGCAGTAAACAATGGACTCCCCCCCCCCATCCACTAGCAACTACCTGCAGCAGAAACCCCATATCCATAGTCAAACAAAACCAGTGTTTGTGTACATGAATGCATGATGTTTACATATCCACCTCTGAAAAAACCCCAAGACAGCTAAAACAGTTTCTCTAAACTTGACGCAGTGGACACCTATACAATGCCAATTTCATCAAACATATAATAGATAATAAACCATGCGAAAACAACAATGACAACACCCAAAGTAAACATAAGCAGAACACCCATCTGAGAACAATTAGCTCAGATATAACTATCTGCTGGTTCTCTGTCAGACCACCCTTGATCACTACTCTTCCAGAAGCCTTGCAAGTTGTCCTCATGGATGGCAGATGGAAGGTCCACAGGCCCTTTCTGGTGGGCCTTGATTTGGAAGGCACCATGTGGGAGAAAGTACTAAAGTTACTCTGGGACGGCAGGATGCTAGTAATTTGGTTTTGTATGCACCTTAAAGGACACAGAGCTTATACACAGAGCCCTACTTATGCCCCTACCTCTTTGTGCTAGTAACACAGATCTTGTTCCCAGAAAAGCAACTTCCCTCCCACTTTTACTATTTCCTACCCATCCACTCATCCAGCTTTTGCAGGCTTATTTCTTGCACAAGACATTCATTTACCTAACTAGAGACACATTTAAATTGATCTTACACTGTTTTCCCCGCCGGAGTGCATTTCACAAATATTATGTGTGTGGTTGCTGAACTAAAAATAACGCCCCCTCACCCAGCCTTTTTTGAGCTGATATATTACCACTTCTGTTTTTCAGTCTCTTGACACATTCATATTTATGGAGATTAGTTCCCTTGGCTAGGCTTTCCTGTGGAGAATGACAAGAAAATCCTTGTGCTGTGTTGAGACAGGGCAGGCGGGAGGGTGGGGAGAGACCTAACAGGATAAACTCTGCTGTTGTCAAATCACAAGATCCTGGAGAAAGAGGATTATTAAAATAGAACACAATGTGAACCTGGACAAATAAACTGCAGGTTTAGTGACACATTGAGATGAAAAATGATAGCATGATATGACAGCCACCATCTTGGCTGAGGCACCAGAGATGAAAACTGAGACAACAAGAAGTAAAAACTCATGTCATTACAATGTGAGGTAAATTAAAAACTGAAAAGACATCCTGACTTCGTAACCTCTGCAATGACTGCTCATATCTACTGGGAACATGGCAGCCCGATAGAGGGCGGGCAAACTACCCTTTTACTTAATGTATAACAGCAACTGCAAGCCCTCTGTCAGTCGGACTGTTATAAACAGAAGCCATTAATGGATTAATTTCTGCCATTAATCAATTGACAGCATCTTAAAAGGTTGAAAACAGAGCTCTAATCACCACCTGGGTGCTTTGCTTCAGCTTTCGCATCTTTTCTCCTCCTGCAGTCCCCCCCCCCCCCCAGCATTCAGTCTTGCTGAAGGGGCTGCTAGGAAGGAAGGCAAGAATGGGGGAATTCTAAGTCACTGGCAGAATACGCTCCCTGCCTGGTGACTTCATATAAATCACAAGTTCACGTTGGTAGTGGTAATAATGATGATGATTGTCATGACCTCTTGGCAGAACTAGTGAGCGGGGAAGGAGGAATGCAGTAAGAGTGTGGAGCTAGATGCCAGGGAGAAACTGAGTAATGCAGAGTGTTGAGGTTGACACCAGGGAGGAGCAAAGCAGTCTGACAGAATATGTCCCCGCCCAGATAGTGCCAGACATCCCAGCAGAGGAGGGAGAGCCAACTGAACCAGGCCCTGCCCCATCTCCTACTAGTTTGGTGTCCACAGCAACCAGGGAGATGCCTGAGCCTGGAATGGATAATGAACTGCTTGGGCAGACTCTACCCACCTCATCTCCAAGGGTGCACGGTCAGACATATTGTCGCAAGCAGATCCAACCTACTCACAGGAGTGCCCACTCACTTGCCTAGTCCTGTCACTCGGGACCCAAAACGTATGAATGACTGTGCCTGTCCTGCTCTTCCAATGGAAAGCAAAGGATTGCTTCAGGTGCTGAGACAAAATCTTAGCTTATGCCCAGCCTTGCTTTAAAATACTGAACCATGTAACCTGTAACCCAATCTATGTTTAGGCTGTGTAGTTATTTTTGGAATAAAACCTTTGGTAATAACTGAGCCAAGATTCCAAGTACCATGTCCACAACTGGGAACTAGGACAATGATGATGATCATGATGGCCATGATATTGTGGTTCCCCTTTTCCTTGGCTTGGACTCATGCTTGTCTCTGCATCATGAGCCCAAGTCAAGTCAAAGGGGAAGCACATTGTCACTACTCAATAGAGCTGAACATGAGTGGGTCCTGACTGCAGTCTTAGAATCAAAGGTATAGAAGAAAGCAGGGAAAGAAGAAGGCAGGAGGAGGAAGAATGCAACTAATTGAGAGAACCCAGTCACATGACAACTATCATTATCTAATCAGTCCAACCACTGGGTTATGTGGAGGAAATGCCCATATTGTTCATTTCTCCCTTTCCCTTTACATTGGCCTCATTTTTCCTCATGGTTACTGCGAAGAGCAGCGAGGCTACCTGCTTGAAATGGGTTGGGAATGATACCTGAAATAAATAAATAAAGAATCTTGGGATGAAGGGACTGACTCAAGGTTAGAGGAGGCGCTAGACAAAGTGCTCTCTAGTGGGTCTTCTCATTGGTCAGAGGGTCCTAGTGGGCCCACCTGGTGGCAGTGCAGGGAGGCTGGAGCTAGCCACCTTTTTAATTTCCCACAATGCACCAGAGTGTTGCTACACCCTAGGTTTTAGGAAAGCTTCCATCTTCATGAAGGGGAGATTTCAGTCCAGTGCAAATGGCAGGTGTGTGGGGCCCCAAATTGGACCGAAATTGCAGAGGAGGGGCAAAGGGTTTAAAACATCCTGTGTGTCTCATCAGGATCCTAAACTGGGATGGAGTGGGTGGAGCATGCCTGCTATTTGCACTTTAAAAACCATTCATGCAACTATTAATTTAGTTGCTAATTTAGTGTACTTTGGCCTTGAAAGTAAGTCTTTGGGTTGCTACCGAATGCTTCCTTCCCTCTGCCAGCCCATAATGTGTTTTGCCTGTTTGTTTAAGTAAACCTCATAGCAAAGATGGGGTGAGGATTAGCCCAGGTGACCACTGATCTTTGCTCCTCTTAGGCTCAGTCATCATCATGACTATAATGATTTGTTCCACGAACAATGCAAAGCAAACTTCCCTTCTAAAAGATGTGCTGTCCCTTTATTTATTAAGCTTGTTGTGGTACATTTAAACATGGAGGTTCCCTAAAGATATGACCATGCAATAATGCTCTCAACATCCTTTTTCCAAATAATTTTCTAATAAGGTAAAAGGTGAGCCAGAAGACACAGCAATCAAATGATTATATAACCCAATTTTTCTGGACCCTATCTCTTTGCCTAGCGACCTTCTGATTTGACCTCTAACTTCAGTCAACTGTTTTCTTCAAACTGAGTCATTTTTATAGGCTCAGAATGCAGGATTAACATAATTATTGTTTGGGCAGATGGTATCAACAGAAGTAAGCACCTTTTGTCCCTTTGAAAAGCAGGAAACTGAGGATCTTGTTCATAATCAAATGTGAAGTGCAGAAACCTTTAAGGATTGTGTGTAATTTCTCTTTTCATGAATAGTTCTTGTACTTAACTGCAAAAAAGAAAGAAGTTTATTTTCCTACCGGTTGATGGATGGCCAACAATTTATGTTACTATATTTCTTAACCTTGGCCTATTCTAACAACTCCCTGTGGTAATAATACTGGATACTTTATGTTTATTTTTCCCCCTTTTGAAATGCAATGCTGCTAGATTTAGCAAAGTCTTATTGATTTTACATTTCAGTTAATAGCAATAGCTGAGTAATCTATGCTTGACTGAGTATAAAATTCACAGCAAAATGAAAATCAAGGGTGTAATCTTAAACTCACTTACCAAGGAGCAGAGGAGTCCTGTTGAACGCAATGGGGTGTGCTTCTGGGTAAACAATATTAGGTTTGTACTGTATATATTTGAGAACCCATTGAGCTAATCTCATATCCTCATGCAAAGTGGGATTTCTTTACTAGAGCAGAGAAACTAGCAAATGCATGAGTTTAGAAATACAGGTAGTTGTATTATAATGACCAAGTGAGACCACTAGTTCATAAGGACGGTGCCCACACTATACCTTTAAAACACATTTGAAGCATAGTCTTTCAAAAGGATTGTGGGCACTGTAGTTTGCTGCGAAATGTAACTCTGTCATACAACCGTGAGCAAGGATTGAGTCCACCAGGTTGGATGTTAAGCAAAGTAGTTGGTGGGGAAGGTGATAAAAAGTCTGGCTTGGTGTTGAGGCTATAATGTCTACATTGGTCGAATATTCATTTTTTTGTGTTGTTTTAGAAGCGACATGATTATGGTAGTGCAGCTAGCTGTGGAGGTTCTCATGAAGAATGCTTGCAACTTTACTACTGCACCACTGGTTCTTAGGCAACCAAAGAGCATCACTGTGCACATGTTACAGCAACATAAGAGGAGGTGATAAACAGATGAGGTGAACTCTGGTTTTAACATAGTGCCTGCAGGGTGTCTAGCACAGGTCAACTCCACACAGTATTGAGGCATTTGCACAGACTCACTTGCCACCATTTCCTGTCCCCATTGATGACAGTTCCAGGTAGGACTATAACCAGCAGTACTTGACAAATAGGCACACAAGTTAACTCTGAGCATGCACACAGTAATTTTGCCACACCACTGAGTCAATGTGTGGTGTATGGCATGTTAAGCTCATGCTGGATCTACACTGATCTGTAAAAAGTTGATGAAAATAACATTATATATTGTTATATATGGCTCAATGCATTTTACCATTGCTGGTGCCAGATTTTTATAACGCATTTCTAACGTTATAACCGACCAGTGTAGATTAGTCCTCAGTGATAAATTGAAATCAACCTCCACACGCTGGGAGCAGACAGGCTCTGCAGAAACTCTCAGAAATCTATACCTCATTTTTGTGTGGAAAAACAAGTGAGGAATTTAACTAAGTTTTACTCGGAGTAGTTCTGTTAAAATTAATGGACACAACTTAGTTATGTTCATTAATTTCCATGGGTTTACTCTGAGTAAAGCTTAGTTGAATGCTACTCCAGGAAACCAATTACTGGTGAGTAGAGTAGATATTTAATGAGTAGATATTTAAATTAATTTTGGCATTACAGCAAGCTTATGCTCAAGCAAACCAAACTGACTCAACTGTTATTGAAACAGGAGTGCTGGGCTGAGAGCAATGTTCCATCTGCAGGAATTTTTCATATATTTAAAGAGTTTTGAAAGTGTAACTCTTTATAACAGGAGGTTTTTCTTTGCTGTGCCCAAGGCAATACCGTTGCTAGCCAAAAGAGTGGAGTTGGTTTTTTCCTTCCAAAAAATCATTTTCGAGTTTCTCAACCCACTTAGCAAATGCCTCAGGATAACTAGCACAGCTGACTGGCTATAAAAATAATGGAGCAAGACTATAGACAATATGCTACAGAATAAAATTTCATGCCAATGAAGTGTTCAGTTTTGTAGATTATTGATAAAGTTATTTTTACTACGAATAGAAGCATCCTATCCAAGAAATGGTTTTTTTTTTTAGTTTACCAAGAAATAGAGGGAACTTGACCATCATACTGAAAACATTTTTCTTAGGGATTTACAAACTTCAGGTCTGGGGCAGGAAGTCTGTGGCCCTCCATTTGTTGTTGGACTCCAACTCCTATCAGCCCCAGCCAGTACAGTCATACCTCGTGTTATGTACGCTGCGGGATGCGTACGTTCGGGTTACGCGCCGCAGCGACCCAGAAGTAACGGAATGCGTTACTTCCGGGTTCGGCAGTTCACGCATGTGCAGACACATCAAATCACGTCACGTGCATGCGCAGAAGCGCCGAATCGCGCCGCGCACATGCACAGACGCGGCGCTTCATGATACGGACGTCACGGGTTACGAACGGGGCTCCAGAACGGATCCCGTTTGTAACCAGAGGTACCACTGTACAGTGAATGGTCTGGAATGATGGGAGGTGGAGTCCAACAACATCTGGAAGACCACAGATTCCCTGCCCCTGTTCCATGGCCGGGATCTAAAGAATCCCACAACTAGCTTTGCACCTGCCAACAAGACAGTTTTGATGCTTAGTTTCTGCAATAGCAATTCCCTCCTAGGCCCAGTGCTACATAGATGTTGCAGTCAGCTGCTGACATTTTCTCCCAGGTGTCTCCGCCAACTGAAATAAGGCAGGTGGAAACCACGAGGGCATTTCCAGTGGTGGCTGGTGCCCATTGGGGCTGGGAGGGCAGAAGGCAGAGAGACCAATGGTAGGCTGAGCTCAGAGCCAATGACAGGGGGAGCCAACTAGTGTTGTCCCCATCCTCCTCCCTGCTGAGCTGTACAGTGTAAATGCTGAGACTAAGGGGAAGGGGGAAGCTGACAGCCAGGGTCAACCCCTGGGCTGATTGTAACTACAAAGGCAGGCAGCTGGCTGAGACCAGGCTTAGGATGGTGGGTCAGCACCCCATTTACAGGGTAGGTTTACAGGAAGGCTTGCTAGGTGCTTATGCTGCTATCTTTTCAGCTTCAGGAAAACAGTTTAAAAAAGCATTTTATGGTGAAGGAGGTGGGGGAGAAGAGTCTGAAGCCAGCTATATCAAGCTGACAGCAAAAAAAGTGAAGAATGAGGAATGGTCTTGCATTCCTACATCTTTTCCCCCTGGCTTTTCCCTCCCTGGTTTAAGGGTGTGCCAGGAGACTGGGGCAGCTTTGGAACCAAGCTCTTCCTTGGTCCTCCTTGGCATGCCCCTGGTACCCTGCCCCTGTGGTTCCACTGACAGGAGTTCCAGTGTGGATTGTCAGGATTGTCCTACACATGAGTGGGAACTTGGCAGCGACACATGCCTGACTGGCATGTTCCCTCCCTCCTGGACAATTGTTCAGGAGCTTCAAAGGCATTCCTCAGCCCGAACATCACAGCGACTGATGCCAGAAGACATCAGCACACTTAGGAATCCGCAGAGGTTTGCGCAGTTGCGTAACAGAACTCAGCAGCTCAGCATTTAGGCTAATCTACTTTATTTACATATAAACACACACGGAGCACTTCAACATGGCTCCCTCTCTCTCTAACATCAAGCAGCAAAGAGAAAGGACAAAGGACAATAGTCCCACTTCAGGGAACACAGTAAGACAAACATCCTGTCTTTGGCACATCCCATTCCTGTGGAATCAAAACACATACCCAGTCATGTGATAGACAATAAACCCATAACTGCACGTGGGGAATGGCGAGGGGAGGTGGGGAGGCAGCTCCGCATCCCACGTCAGAGCTCTGTTTCCAGCACCAAAGTGGGGTGTCTGATCTATCCTATGGCTCTTGGGGTGCTCACTTCCTCCCCCTCCCCAACACCTTACGATTGCACCCTAAAGGACTTTCAGATCCAAATTCTTTCTGTTTTAAACTGCTGCTTTTATCCCCCCCCAATTAGGACTACTCTTCTCATTGTATTTGGGACCTCCCCCCCCCCAAAATAATAATAACAAAGTTGAAGCATAGTAGAGAGACCTCATAACAAATAAAATAACATGAAGGGGGTTGTGCAGTATTAATTTGTGACATGAGAGGGTGGAGGCTGCAGTTGAAAGGCAACACATTTTTTAAAATCCGATGTGGCACATTCAAATATCTTGGGAGCAAATAAAAAAAGCTCTTTTTGAATTACTGCCTATAAAATTGACTTAATCATAGAATAGTAGAGTTGATGAAAAACTCCAGTTATCCTGTTTGGAAGGATCTCCACAGCGGAATATTTTTCACTTCTGTTTTGTTCACCAAGTATCTTAGCTCTCTCTCTTATCTCTATCTCAGAACTCAAAAGAAAGGCAGAGACGGCTGGTTCATTTTAATTAGGCTGGGAGTGGGCAGCGAGGAGAGGAATCCAAAATTCATTTACAATGCTGCTGAAGGTACTGATGCGCTATAGATCAAAGGGGAAGGGGTTAATGAGGTTGTGAAACGGAAAGATGTGATTGCACCGCGAGATCCACCTTCTGCTCAAAACGCTGCACTCGACTCATCCATTATTGCTGTGCTCTGTCATGATGCCCACCACTGAAAAGCTTCTCTCGTGTTCACAGAGCTGCACTTTAACAGCAGCAACTTCATGAACCACTTCATTCAGGTAGTCGCCTACCAAACCAGTATCAGAGGGCTCAGGTGGGAGGAATTGTTGGCATCTCAGGAGACAATGGAGGAGTGCATCTTTGGGGGATGAAGTCAAACTGTTGAAAGGTTACTGCTGTGGCTGTAGAGACCAATGTGGGAGAGACAAGTTTTGTTGCAGCTGGAGTAGATGAAGGAGTCAGGTTGTGCTGCTGCAGATGCAACCACCGTGTTTCTTCTCTCTGCGCTCCTCACAGCAGTCATTCCAATGGTTGCTGCTGTGGATGCACAACCTGACTGTCTTTCTCCAGACACTGAGGTCATCTTGAAGGGATTAAACCATGTGATTCAGCAACCCAGGCAGTTGCCACGTATGTGTGTTACTGCTGCAGTACAAAGCCTCAAGCCACGTAGGAGAAGTTTTGTAGCTGCTGCAGAAGCATTAACATCTTAAATCAGGGCTTGGGACCACCAGCACATAGGGCCCATGGAAGAGGTGGGATCCTGCATCTCTGTTACTCGACACAATACAGAGATGTGGGCTCCCCCCCCCCACTTTTTGCAGGATACATGAGTTCCTTCCTTTTATTCATTATTCATTTTCTTACTCATTCCACAGGATAATAGACCTGGATTCCCATTCAAACAGAGTTAAAACTTCTAGGAAAAAAGAAAGGGGGGGTGGAAGAATGAATTGTTCTAAGAGCTTAAATTGAGGTTGGAGCAGGCTGTCTAAGACTCGAGAGTGCTCATTATTTAATGCTGACCTCAAAAAACCTTGTTTTGCTTCAATATTGGCTGCCAAAAGCCTTTCCATTGAGGTTGGATTTGGCCACAGGAAGGTCAATTTTTCACTCGCAGCAGCTGCTCCATGAACCTGGGCCAAACTGGTTTCCCATTGGCCTGATGACGTCACGTCAAACCACCACATTCCTTGTGGAAGATAACCTACAATTAATCATCAGGAGTGACTGATGCTGAAGTGTTGAATATCGGCAAAGCTGGAAACAGAGCTCTCCTTCATTTTGTTCTGACAGAATAATGGAAAGCTCTGTGAGAGAACTTGGACAGCTCTTTCTGATATCCTGTTGATTTGGGCAACCACAACATGTTCTGAGAAAACCCTCAAGGTGCATACCAGCATTCTCCTCTAGCTTTGCCCCTCAAATTATACATGTACTTGTTCTGGGTTCAGCTTTGATTTCTCTCTTCCTCTCTGCCCCTCTTTCTTCCTTTTCAGTTTCAGGCCTTTAAAACTGAAAATAAAGTGCCTCCCATGTTTATTTGATTAAACCTTGTTCACTGCAAAGTGTGCATGTAAGTTTTAACAAACAGAACAAACTCGTCTGAGCAGGGCTGTTGGGAGAGAGGCAGTTGCATGATTGTCACAACAGCCAGCTTAATCAGGGTCATGCAAAGCCCTTTGGGCTTCAGACAGGAAGGATGGGTTTCCCCCGAATTCGGTCCTTTGGAGAAATCATTACATCTGATCAAAACACAGTATGCATGCTTCCACAGCAGGTTCATAGCTCAGATTATGTACTTCTCAATACACCAGATGTTTAGGATGCCTTTCTTTTGATAAATGTATCAGTTCTATCCGCTGCCAAGGAATGTCTGAGCCAAACAGAATGGGCTTGTGGTCATCTAGCAGAAGCAATATATGAGCCAATGTGCATATGCACCTTCCTAATGTGGGCTCATTTATTATCACCCATACTCACATCAATCACTGCCAGGAAGCTGAGTGAAACTATTGGTTCATGGTTGCCTCCTCACGCCATTTGTTGTCTATAGTGATGGGCCGAAATTTGATTTTGCTTGCATTTCAGTGAGAAACTACCTGATTCACACTTGTCAAAAACCAGTATGTAAACTGAATAACGGCTGTCCAAAATTTGCACTTCGAATTTTGTGATGCAATTCTCTAACCATCCAATGTTATTAAGGAAAAGTGTATTTTATAAAATGCATGTTTTCATGAAAATAACATGAAAATAATCCACTCCAAAATACTGACAAATTTTCAGGATTTTTCTTTTCTTTTAATGCACATTGTTCTGGAAATGTGGAGAACTGAATTTAAGATTGTCCCAATGTTGTCAAGTGAAACTGCTCCACATATTTTAGCTCATATGAACTGGAGCTGCATGACTTAAGTGCAGCTGGGAGGCCTGCTCCTTGCCTGGAGCAAGGGTAACGAGGGTATTCAAACTATGCAAGACCTTATATAGCATCCCAGTGGAGGAAAAGCTGGGGTGTGATGTGATCCTATCTCACATCCGTGAAAGGCTGCATTGCAAAAGATGTACCAACTTCAAGAACAAGATAATAATCAGTACAGATCTCCATAAGATAAATAGCACTCTGCTGCTGGCTTACACACAAACACACACACACACACACACACACACACACCAGGAATACAGAAATCACCTAACACAAAAAACCAAGTTTATATCTTTTCATCTCTCAATTATCAATACACTACCTGTACTAATTAGAAATCAAAAAGGTCAGCTTACCATTTGACTCTAAACTCTGGGCTACAGTTTTCTATGTATATTGAACAGAAGTAATATCACCCTGATCTGCAGGCAACAGAATGAGATGGTAGAATTCAAAGATGGTAGAATGGATTGTATCTCTTCATGCTGTGGATGACTCGAGAAAAACCCCTGCAAGTAGACCTAGTGCAGCAGGGAACTGGCTAGGCTTGTATCTTTCTCACCAGGTGCTGTTAAAATAAAATAAAATAAAATAAAATAAAATTGTAGGCAGATTAGCTTGTTTTAATGTGGGAAAGCATTCAACAATGACATCCGCACCTGCGTTCTGACATGCAGCAGTCTGCTCTACAACACCAGGAATCTAATGCCTCTTTCTGCTGCATGTGTAGATGTTGTCAAAGAGAAAGAAAATGTTTGACAGCAATTTGCTGATGTAATGTTCACATACATGCAAGAGAAGATGACAGGCAACCCAAAGGCAGGTTCAAAATGAAAGAAAAATGGGGCTCTGTTATAGCTGTTACACAAAGTACCAGTAGATATCTTCCTCTAAGATACCCCTCAATCAGCATAACAGTCTTGGAACTTAATCTGAGTCTTCCAACTACCCAGTTCAATAGGTTTCTTCCAAACAACCACTTAACCATAATCCTCTGCTCCCTTTATCCAACTTGCTCATTAATTAAAAAAAAATATTTTGGATGTTGGAATCTTCTCCTATCCACTTGATCAAACGAACTTGTATTTATCAGAAGATGAATTATATCTGTGCATCTGCCCCTATTGGGAGTTGGCACCGAACAGCTATTTTCTCATTTAGGCATGACACAAGATGGAAGCTCATAAGAAAAGATGAAGAAAGTTAGAGACAGAGAACATAATGAAGCAGAATAAAAAGAGGCACCAATAAGTTGTGAGAAATATTAGTGGTTTAGCTACATAAGACAATCCACTCCTAGCAGAGGGCAAGTGGGGCTTTCTCCTCTCCTAAAATGGCCTGAGTGTTTAGTTCAGCCCAGTTTGCTGAACTAAGAGTTTCAGTTGTTTTTACCGTTCTGTTGGGGGGGGGGGAAATCACTTCTGTTTATATCACCTCTAGCTATGTTCTCATTTAAATTTTAGTGCTGTTTTATTATCTTATATAACACATATCTCAATGTTGTTTATAAGATTCTGCATCCCTATTGTTTCCTCATAAATATTGTTCCGTAATATTATTTTTTTTGAAATTATTATACTCTTGTTTCTTATGCTATTCAGTCACATTTGTTATGATCTATTTCTTAGGTCACAGGAAACTGCTTTATATCAGTTCAGTTGAATGAAGTTCATCAAATTAATTCAAAAATCTCTGAACTACACCTGAAAGTATTTCCCATAATTTCTGGGTGAACTAAAGGTGAATTAAGTTCATTTTGGGGTAGAACTTTGAACAATTTCTAGTTCATCTTCACATTCATCCCAGCAACGACACCACTCCAGCAGGCCTGGACTCAGTTTTCCTTGTTAATATTGTTATTATTTTTTAAAGCAAGTCAATTAGACATCTGTAAAGTAAGTTAGAAAGCAAAATGTGGAGGCAATGTTCTAAGGTTCATTAGGCTTATTGGACTAAGGATGCTTAGTCACTTAATCATTGTTGCTAAACCATCAGAATGAATTAATGTGAGGCATTTCCTGTATCTCCCCTGCTGAAGAAATTCACAGCAGGAGTAGCTTGCAGCAAGAAAGTAAAAGAACAAAGTGAATGATGCCTTGTGCCTTTAACAACTGTGTGGCTGGCACAAATTAAACAAGGCAAGCCTTTTCTATTATGGAAATATAATTATGGGGAAAGCTTAACCTGTCAAAATGGTGACTGTCAGACATGGTGTTACCTGTTGGTGTCCCCTGGATTACTTTTTGACCCTATAGGTCAGCACAGCAGCTTGTATACTGGGGGGGGGATGGAGGATTTCACCATTTGGATGGACTTGACTAGTTCATTTTATAAAAGGACAAGCTTGGTCTGAAACTAGTTCTTTTTTAGACAGCATGAATTTAAACGAGAATGAATTTCTTTTGAAAACAAACCTTCCAAGCGTTGATATGACCATTTGTCACAGTACTTCAGCTCAGTACTGTCAAGTCTGATTCGCAGCAGCGCTCCAGAATTTAATACAGAGGTCTCTCTCTTCACCCGATACCTGTCTTTTTAAATTAGAGATTCCAGAAATTGAACCCGAGACTTTCCAGATACAAAATGTATGTTCCGCCACTGAGCTATGGATCCTCCCTGTTCAGCATCTACCTATTACCCGAAGTACTGTTTAATGGCCGAAATCTTGAGGCCTTTATATCAAATCTGGGATTCTATATAATCTAATTCCAACCAGCCAAAGGTATTAACTGAATTCAGAAGCATTGTTTTTTCCACAGGCTATTGCAAAGTGACTATTTACAGACCTCTTCCTTTAACTTCATTTCTCGCCTCACTGAATTTGTTGCTGTTTCATTCTGTCAGCTATGATCACTGTCAATAGTTTAGAAAAATGTAAGTGAACTTCAGTTGTATACACAGTTAGTTTCCCCAGTTTCCTTTGAGACACACAAATGGAGTTAGTCAATATATTACTGTACCGTAGAGATATGAAAACATTAGCAGCCATACTTTTAGAGGCAATGAAACACAAAATATGAAATACTGAGGCTGCAACATGACAGGTTCTGAGAATGAAGGAAACTACACACTACAGTGAAACAGCAACACATTATTCTATGAATATTTTTATTTATTAAAATATATGCTGTACTGCCTTTCATACGTAGTCACAAAAGACACAAAAGTACTGTCAGAAGTACAATAAAATTACAATTCCAAATATAACAGCTGCTCAGTCAACAATAAATAGGCTTAAAATAAACCAACTAATTGCCAACAAGGCCTCAAAAAAAAGGGGGGGTCCCCCAGCAAATCCTGAAATTGCGTCAGTCTAGGTGTTTGCTGCAACTCAGAAGGGAGCTGAGTAAGTCATCCCTCTGGTCCATGCTAAACAAGCCTCTGCAGGTTGTTGCATTCATCCAGTCAACTTAGTGACCAGGCAGGTTGATACATGAAAAGGTGGTTCTTCAGGTAAGCTGCTCTCAAGTTGTTTAATATTTTGTAGATCAAAACCAAAATCTTAAGCCTGTTCCAGTAGCATCAGATGTCTTGTGAAGACATCACTTTTTGATCAGGCTGACCCATAAATAATCCTTGTTATTTCCAAATTCCTGTTTTTATCAGTTCCTGTTTTTAGAATGCTTTTTTATTGGTTTTTGTGAACTGTTTTGTTGTTTTTATATTATTTAGATACACCACTTAGAGATTTTAAATATTAAGAGGTTTAAAAATGCTTTAAAAGAAATAATAGAAACAAATATTGAAAGCTAGTGCAGCTCATTTAAGTATGCTGTAAGATGTGCACAGTAAAATTTTGCGCTAGTTTCCGGTTTGTAGCCTCACCTATTTTTTTGAGAACTAGCTCTGTCACTTGGAAGATTCCTACGTACTGTGTGATTAAGAACAAAACCACACGCTCATTGAAAATATTGGACCAGATAAACGAAGACCAAGGTTATCAGTCACCATGCTTGGCTAATGGTAAATAACTTTGCTGTGAGAAATGTCATAAGGCAACACCCATGTTTGTTCAATTTCATTTGTAAGTGTAAGCACTGAAACTTTCTGTTTGGACCATGGGCATTCTGATGTGAAAAGGTTGCCTTCAAATTCATTTTCCCATGACAGATTGACCTAATGGAAAATCATCCCTATTCAGCAAACATGCTCAAACTACAGGTAAGCATGGAACTTAGAGATCTTTCTGTAGACAGATGGTCATACTTAATTATTTTGGAAGAGAACACTTTTCACTGCCAAAATTCATGGGAAGACATTTGGGAAGCCCTTCATTTGTTTAACTGTAGTGGTTCCAGCCCATAATGTTTCATACAACATAAACGTATGAGTCAGGGGACATTTTGACCAATACCTCCAATCTTAAACATTTCCCGATTATATCTTAATACATTTTGCCATTGTAGAATGACTAATTTTACTAAGTGTGCAAGAGAGAGGTGTGCTGTCTTTTAATCTCAGAAATGTATGGAACACGCTATGAGCGGTCAGAGCTGCTCTGTCTATTATTGCTTCACCTGCAAGGAACTTGCTTTCAGTACAGCAGCCATGGCTGATATCTTGGTCGTATCTGCCTGCAATTCCAAACAGACCACCATTTTTTGGTAGTGCTGAATGAGAAACTCAAGCAGGTTTTTGATGCGGAATCAAGCTTATTTTGAAACAGGTAGTGGTTTTTTGTGTTTTTCAAAATATGATTTAAAATGCAATCAGGAACACTGAATAGCCAGTAGAAGTATATATACCGGTAAAAGCCAACTTTTTCTAATTCTCTTTGGAAATTTGACATTTTCTGCAATTATATCTCTTCCCTTCAGGAGATTCAGAATTAATCCTGAAAATTAAGTTGCCCTTTCCATTGTTACCAACTCATCATATTATTCACATAAATCCTCCCATTTGCACCTCATCCATTTCATCATTGTGTTCAAGGTCCAATCCTTCCCTCCATTGAAACTCATCTGCTATTGGGCCTTTATGTTAAGAATTGCCCAGTTTGATTGGGCTAAGTATTCTGGGTGGCGTTCAACTAATTTTATTCAGACTGGACCCACTAACTTAGGTCCATTAAATTTAGTGGGTCTACTCTGAGCACAAGTTGGTTGAACGCCACATAATATTTCCAACAACATCCAGTTAGGCATTTATTGATGCTCACAACTCATCCTCCGTTGTTCATCCTCAGCATCTGATATTAAGCAGCAAACTTTCTTGTGCATGGATGTTACATTTTGCCACCATGGCTAATAGCTATTGATAAATCTAGGGCACTTCTAGATGGTTGCTCTTTTGTGGGTGGGATTCAACTGCATACCAGCAAATTAAGGCTGCACAATTAAGATGGATTTGACACACTTGCACAACAAACTTGCTCCCCCCAAAATAGGAGGGTTTTTCCCCCCTAAGGAAAGTGATGAGAAAATGCACTCAGAAGTATGGGATAGCCATTGTTTGACATGACATCATATAACCTCACCACAAACAAATTATAACGGATGCTCAGTAAACAGTGAACTGCTAAATAAATTCCCTGCTAACCTTATACAAACAAATCTGGTTTATTGCTCAATAAGCACGTTATCCAGAAGCAACAGTAGTCACCAAGTTCTTTTTTAAAGCTACATCAGTTAGTATTCAAACTCTCCACCTCCCATTTCCATGTTTTTTGCTGCACCACTCCCTGCAGGTTCCTTCCCCTTCTCTCTTCTAAAGAAGCCAACTCTCTTTCAGTTCCTTCCTCAAAGCTCCATCCTTCTACAGCTTCATTTTGCTTGTTGCTCATCTATGCTGCCACTTGTTAGTCTACTCTGTACACTGTTCCTTCTGTTCATTTGTCAGCCTACAACATTTTACTAAATGTGAACTTTTCACATTTATGTGAATGTGTCAAACATTGATCGTAAGCAGAGATCACATCCCTTCCCTATTTTACACAGTATTTAGCACTTGACTGTGTAAATTGTAGCAACAAACAGCTGTAGCAAGAACAGACGCACCATTTTGAGTTCCCCAAATCAATGTAATACTCCATCCATAGACAAAATGTTCTCAGAGATAGCAAAAGCTGTTTCAGATAACCTTAACCCCCATATTTTTTCCCCTTTGGAAGCTCTGACAAACCATTTCTGCAGCACGAACTAGGGGAAAAGATGTCTCCCCCCCCCCAGCACCATTTGTGCTATGGCTGTGATGATGATGCACCTCATACAAAATTCCTGGAGCAATTTGCTTGTGTGTGTGTGTGTGTGTGTGTGTGTGTGTGTGTAAAGTGAAGGATAATAACATAGGCATTGTTGCCTATGTACAAAAAATGGAGAGTCAGTCTGATGCACAAGGGGAGAGGTAAAACTCACTTTAGGCTCCTCCAGACGACCTGCTCATTGAGCATTGTTTGCACAAAGCTTAGGTGGAGGCTGTACAATGCTCACTCTTTATTGTGCATTTGTTCTGATTTGTTCACAGGGAGGTTATACAATGGGCATCCACCCTGATTTGGGCAGAGCTTATTCATGTTCCTGTCAAATTGATAGTTACTGAAGCCTTTTAGTGCATTTCCCTGTCACTGCCTTAACTGCAAAAAGTCTCATTTACTGTATATTCTGGCATATAAGACTACTTTTTCATCCAAGAAAATATTCTCAAAAGTCGGGGGTCGTCTTATACGCCAGGTGGAGAATCTGTGGTCGAGTATATCTCAAACTCTATATTTTAACTGGAAAAGTTGGGGGTCGTCTTATACGCCAGAAAATACGGTATTTTGTTTTGAAGTTGATTTGTTGCACCAGAGAGCTTTTAATGATTTTAATTGTGCAAACCTAACTTTCCAATATGCAGTTGAATCCCTTGCATGAAACAGTGGCAGACTACAGGCAACCCCAGGGTTCATGGGGGTGGGTGGGGGGGTCAGACTCTGTCTGATCCACAACGGAAGTGGTAAAACCCGCTTAGAAATCCAGTGTTTGACTTGCTGGTGATCATGTATGTGCCACCACACTGTGGGTGATGAACCTGCTGTGGCTGCTGAAACAATGCTTCATCTGTCTTCGCCTCTTGTTCATCTAAGCTTCTAATTATTCAAGTGCATTGGATGTAGTCCAAGTCATTCAGCTCTCCATGGCAGTACTGTTAAGCTTTCTCTAAATACGTAGCACACATTCTAAACAGATAGTGACAGCGTTTATGACTTTCTATACAGTACCACAATTCAAAAATTGCCAACCAAATTTTATATATATATATATATATATATATATATATATATATATATATATATAATGTATATAAGCATACCCAAACGGTTTTTGGCTTAGCTAACCCCCCCCACACACACACGCACACACACACACACACACACACACACACACTAGTCTGGTTGCTAAATTAACCCAGATGTCTCGGAGCAAATGTCAGGCTCACAGAGCAACAGTGTCATGCTCTCGGTTGCTAATAGCTACATGACTGGATCAACCACATAATGCAATCAGCAACTCACACAGGCATTTGCCAAAGAAATGGAATGCTCACACCCACAAGCGGTAGTCACAGCAAAAATGCAAACATGCTAAAGCTGCTTAAAGCACACACCTGACAAGCATGCAGAAGTGAGCTGAGTATAGCAATGACATTATCTAATGGATTTAGTGTCCTCAAATGGTAATACCAAAGATCCCGCCTTCCTACACATCTTGTAATCTGCTGCAGGCGGGAAGAAGCTGTTGTTCAGTATCAGCATTGAAGGACTTTTGCACAGCAGTTGTGAGCCCACTGCATCCTCCTCCTTTGGAGCAATTGTCGGGAATCATGGTGCCAAAGCACACTGGGATGGAAGAAAATGGAAAAAGGAAGCCATGTGTGCATTTTGATCCATTTTGATCACTAGCCATGAAAAGAAGCCAGCCTTACAAGCCCAGGAAGTGTCTGCTAATTGCCTGAAAAACAAGGACACTGACAACCCTGCAAAACAGCAGTTTCCAAACTGAACACACACACAAAAACTACTGGATTTCTTGGGAACTTATCTGGGGTTCTTTAATGAGAAGACCAATCACAGTAGAAAGGCTTCACTTTGAGTCAGCTTGCCCACAATTACTGATCTTCTCCAATGTGCAGCTACTGGGGATGTTGGATGGTATTCTGGGCTGGGCTGGCAGTTCACACAGGGAGATAGAGAAAGCCTAATCAGTACTGTGGTTGAATTGAGAACAGTGCCTAGGAACACCCCACCAGAATCCTCTGTAAGCTCTGGGACACATATGCTGGTGGAAATGGTCCCTGATGGGGAAATAGGAGCAAGCCACTTCCTCCTTCATCTACCTTCCCATCTGCAGATCTGGAGAGTCCTCAGGCCCATTGCCACTGACAACTAGAAGGGTTGGGATACTGGCACATATGAAGAAGAAGAGGAGGAGGAGGAGGAGGAGGAGGAGGAGGAGGAGGAGGAGGAGTTTGGATTTGATATCCCGCTTTTCACTACCCGAAGGAGTCTCAAAGCGGCTAACATTCTCCTTTCCCTTCCTCCCCCACAACAAACACTCTGTGAGGTGAGTGGGGCTGAGAGACTTCAAAGAAGTGTGACTAGCCCAAGGTCACCCAGCAGCTGCATGTGGAGGAGCAGAGACGCGAACCCAGTTCACCAGATTACGAGTCCACCGCTCTTAACCACTACACCACACTGGCTCTCAATCTGCACAATCACACTGGTTGAATCATATCATCATGAGAAGCTTTTGTGTAGCCAATATGAACACCTTGGTGATTGTGCAGTGTGATTACATTAGGTGAGAGGATAGTAGACAGTGTTACATGGAGACTTTTAGGAATGACCCTCAGGGAGGTAAAGTTGGAAAGTAACAGGCGCTTGAATAACAAGTGCTATAAAGGAAGATGAGCAATGAGTAGGAACTGCTACTTTGGGTAAAATGAATTTAAGCTTTTCTGAATTTGGTAAACAGAAATATTGAAAACAGTTTAGTTTTAGTTTCTTCAAATGATTGCCTCTTGCTTTTCCATTAAAATAATCTCCAAGGCAGCTTTCAGTAAACACAACAATGATATACCAAAACAATAACATAATATGCCCATAAAACAATAAACAATGAAACACGCAATGTTAAAATTTCACCAACAACTTCATAAAAACAGCAGATCACAGATTAAAACTAGCTTGAATATTAGCAAGGCTTTGCCATCTGTTAAAAGACAGAAAGGGAGCTGGTGAATCTCTATCAAGACGGAGTTCCGCACTCACAGTATTATTATTCTTCAGATTTATTAGTCACTTGTTACTAAGATATCCAAGCAACTTACATTTAAATACACAAAATATAAACATATTATTCCATTAAATATTCATATAAAACAGTAACATTATCACACAACACCTATAATTCAAACACACACACACCAACAGATGAGATGCCAACATCAAGAAGGCCCTGTCTAAACTGCCCACATTCCATGTGTGGGTGAGCAGAGAGGGCAGAGAGCGAGGCCTCCAAGGCTGGACAGGTAGGAACAGAAGTTTTTGAGGTATTCCAGTCCTAAGCCTTTCGGGGTTTTAAAGGTCAGTGCAGATTGAATACGATGCAACATCTATGTGCCCATCTTCAAGCACTAGACAATAATCTGGCAGCAGTAATTCTCACCAGCTGAATTTTCCAGAGTGTTTGGCAACCCTGCATCGAGAACATTGCAGGAATCTAGCCTGCAAGTAGCTAGGACATGGATTATTGATGCCAGGTCCTCTCTTCTCAAGGAAGAACAGCAACTGGTAAATCAGATGAAACTGGTAAAAGGTACTCCTAGTAACTACTTCAGGAACAGTGCGTGCAATAACTAGGTGAATATCACCCCTCAGTTCCCCACAGCAGCAGCAGAACAACAACAGTACTTGCATATTTTATATTTGAGTTCAGTTTCAATTTCTTTACCTCAGTGCATTGCTGAATTCCTCTGTGCCACTGTCACTTGTGAAGGCTAGAGGACAGACAAGCATCATGTCAAAGATGGACCTTATCTACATTCTTACTACCGTAGTGGTACTTTAAATGAGGTTCAAGCACTGATTTATCACTTCTACTTCCTCCTTGGGATCAGAGGATGGAGATGAAAAGTATAGCAACAAGCCAACAGAGTACTTGATGGCACTTCAGCTGAAACCTCCGGAGGACTCTCCCAGTGGTTTCATGTAGATATCAAAGATCACGGGAGACAGATAGAACCTAGTGGCAACTCAAAGGCCAAAGACCATGAGGTAAAACTGCCATCTCCCATAACAACTATCTTCAGAAATGATCAGAACTACTGCATAATAGTGCCCTTTAACCTCATCACTGTAAGGCAGGGGTGACTAACCTTTGGCCCTCCAGGTGTTGTTGGGCTCCAACTCCCATCTGCTCCAGCCAACATGTACATGTTCACAGAGAATGGGAGCTGGAGCCCAGCAACATCTTAAAGGCCACATATTGGCCACCATGGCTGTGAGACACCCCACAGCCCACATGGTTGATAGTATTAAAAGAAAAACCAGCAAGGTTAAATTCTTCCAGTCCATCTTCCAGCATAGTTCCTCCACCAAGTTGACTGATGCAGTTTCCATTCCAAAACCAGTCCTGAAGCTAGACTCAAAAGGATCCAAATAATCATTGAAGCAAGATACTGCTTAATAATGGACTGGTATTTTTCATACTGAAATTGTGCATGAGCCAATTGCATAGGTACTGTTTAGTCACGTAAACATCTAACAAGATGAATTATATTTTCAGAAACTTTATTTATTTAATGGTTTTCATTAAAAAGGAACTGACAACTTCTTTCCATGTTTGGAAAATATAATGAAGGAATTAATTTAGATATTTGAATTGTAAATGGATGAACATAAATATTTCATAGTGAATGTAGTTGTTTTTTAATATCACTTGATGAACACTAATATTAGTAGGTGAAGTTTGTAATGTTCTTTAATGAACTGTGTTCATTGAATTTGGATACAATTGGGAGGTATTCATTATGAAGGATATGTGTTAATTATATGAATTATCTGCAGATGAACTGAAATATCTGATTAGAAATCAAGCAGAATTTAGTTTATATAAATGGGGAAATGGTTCAACCACATAGAGGGGCATGGTTATGGAATGCTCCCCCCCCCCCCCGCTGAGTGATAGAACAATTAAAAGTTGCACACGTAGATAGCTTGAATAATCCAGTTAAAACAAATGAAGATATGTTAGAACAGATGGCTATGATTTAATATATTTACAGAAAACTCATCTGAATCAAGGAAATGAATGTGCAATAAACATTTTATTTACAGCAGAAAGATATATGTCCTCTGCAAAACTTAAATTGAAGGAATGGTGATGTTACATTCTAAAGTTAATTTTGCAGTGGTAGATAAATTAAAAGACGAAGATGGGGGATGTTTTAAAGGGAGGTAGATTACTATAGAATCTATATGTGCTTCCAAACTGTGCATATCGAAATCAGTTTTTCAGAAATATAATATGAAAGTTGAATGATTTTATTAGACGAGATTTGGCTATGAAACGGGGCTGTAATAGAGTTTTGAATTCAATTATGGATACAGGAGGACAAACTTACAAAATGTGGCTGGTATCCTTAGTTAATTTAAAAGAAAGCTAAATGAAAAAGCGATTGGTGATGGCGATATGCAGAGATCCTATCAGTTGAATGTGAAAGATTACACTGCTTGCCATTACTCATACTCAATAATAGATTTATTTATTTATTTCCCCCTCAAGATTAGATAAAGTACTATGAAATGACTGATAACCTTATTAACTTGAGACTGTGCGTTGGTATATATTAAAGTGTGGGTGAAATAAGGATAGCTTTTGCACAGAAATTACATCCACTTCTTCTGTGAGATGACAGTATAAAAGAGAAGACACAAAACAACAGGTTTCCCCCCCCTCCATTATTTAATGGGTGATTCATATGGGAAACATTGCAAGCGTACATTAAGGGCCAGTTTCTGAGTACTGCCTCATTATCTAAAAAACAGAAAGCTTAGCTTGCCCTCCTGTACACACTTACCTGGAAGTAAATCTTATTCATCACAGTGGGACTTAGTGCTGGGTAGACATGTATGGACCCCTTCCAGAGAAAGAGGGCCACATTAGAAGGGATGCTAAATGAATCTCTCTGCAAGGGGATTATTTATTTGCAATGAATCTCCTGTAGAGTTGGGCCAGAGTGCAGGGCTCTCTAAGATGACCCTAGGCTTTAGGTGTTCTTAAGGTCACCTGGTCCCAGGAGCTTTAGGACTTTAAAGAACAGGCTGTATACCAAGGTTAGCCAATGCAGTGCCCCCCAATACTGCAATGTTCATCAACCCGAGCCAGCATGGCCAATGGCCAGGGATGATGGGATTTGTAGTCTATGTAACCAGGGGCCACCACATTGGCTACCCCCTGTTGTGTACTTGCATCCAGATCAACAGAACTCCCAACCAGCAACAGATTGAGAAACATTAAATGCTCATGTCAGGGAACATGAAGAAGAGATTCCGGGTTGGATAAGAGTGAATTAGAAGAGTTGGCTGTCGCTGATGGCATAGTAGTGGATGGGTGACTATCACAACTTGGAACAGTCAGACTTTTAGAAGACATCTGAAGGCAGCCCTGTTTAGGGAAGCTTTTAATGTTTAATAGACTATTGTATTTTAATATTCTGTTGGACGCTGTCCAGAGTGGCTGGGGAAACCCAGCCAGATGGGCGGGGTATAAATAATTTATTATTTATTTATTAATTTATTATTATTATTATTATTATTATTATTATTATTATTATTATTATTATTATTATTTCGGTTTCTCTGCGTTTCATTTTGCTGTTCTCCAAATATCCACATCAGTTTGCAATTTTTTTAAAGCCCTCGTGAAAAATCATCTGTATTTTAGTGCTAATTTCTCCTAATATGCAATTTTGCCTTGTATACTTTTTTCTGCAAATCAGTTTCAAAAATGCATTTTTGTATGTTGTCATCATCAACCAGTGCATTTTCATGTGCCATGTGACCATAGTATATGCAGTTTTGCATGTGCACATTACTTGGCTGGACAACTGCATTGCAAAATTCAGAGAAGTGTGGATTTTTAAGGTTGGCTGTTGATTCATTGTTAGTGTGAATGAGGTAGGTTTGGCTTTAAGTGCAAACAGAATTGAATTTCTCCCCCATCCCTACTCAGAGCCTTTAAAATTAGAAAAGAAATACGGCAAGGTTATCCTCATTCCCACTGGTTATTTTCCCTTGGTTATTTACAGCTTTTAGCTATGTACAAGTGAAATATTTGAGAAAATGAGATGAAAGTAAGTAATAAGGTAGTCAATATATTTTACACAAATGATACAAGTGTCCAGTGTCACTGGGGAAACAGTTGGTTTTTTTTAAAAGGCAACAACAACATTTCAACCCATATCTAGTTTTCAGTTCCTCCTCCACTTTTTCGCTAAAATCAAAGCCTAATTTATTCCTCTGAGTTTTACATCCAGATACAACCTGTGAATCTTGGCATATATTTATCAGAGGATTTGAAGACACAGCTTGTGAATAAGCATGAGCCAAATAGTAAAGGTTCAAAAAGGCCTAGAGAACTGGGAATAATTAACATTATCACAGTTGGGCGGGGGGAATTGCTTATTTTTATTTAATGCCGTTCCAATATGTTTTACTACATTTTGTATTATGAAACTGGCAGAGCTTATCTAGAATGTTTTAAAAGTAATACTTTTAAATACTTTTAGAATGGTGGTTTAGCAGTTCCAAACATTACTTTGTGTTTGTGAGACAGTAGGATTAACGTGGATATCCTTGTGGATTTAAGTGGACAAAGATTCAGAACATCTTTATGTTTCCTTTTCTTTCCATGCTTGGTTATGGACAGATAAGTAGATTTTGAAAGTGGCTGGGAGGGAAAAGGTGATACAAAATCAAACTTTGATAAATATAAAGGGAGCGATAATTCTGATATACCGTTTCTACAATAATGACTATTATTATTTCCATCGTAAGTCAACGCCGTATTTCATTTAGAGCGTGGGGGGGGCCTTGTGGCTCTGCAGATGTTTTGGGACTGCAGCTGCCATCATCCCCGGTCATGCTGCTTGTGACCGATGACCGATGAGAATTGGCCTCCAACAGCATCTGAAGAGTCACAGGTTCCCTACTCCTCATATAGAGCAGGAGAACATTGAAAGATGGGGATTATTTATAGATGTGATAGAAAATAATAAATTATGTATGGGTGCACCAGAAGAGCATTGATGGGTTGTTGCTTTCTCTATGTGATACTTAGCAATTTACCGGTAAGCAGTGAGAGGGGAAACCAATAGTGAATAACTGATTCAGAGGAGTGCAAGTAGAGCTATGTGCACACAGAGTGGCTTTCGTCTCCTGTCGCCCTACTGAAGCTTCCCTGGAAATCTGCTAAAGTCCAGGAAACCCTCCATCGGTGTCAGTGGCCGATTTGGGGTGCTGCTATGGCTGTGATGGCACTGCTGCTTGCTGGGACCAGGATGGGGTGGCAGAAGTGGTAGGTGCAACCACATATACCTCTGCACCTGCCACTGCTGCCAACCTGGTGCTTCTTTCACCCTCACCACTACACCGCTCCGTTCCATCCCAGCCTCAGCCAGCGGCAGGCAGGATGACAGTGCAGCTGCTGTGCACCACTTCACAGGCCATGGCTGCCCTCCAGAATGGGACGGGATGGAGTATAAGAGGCAGCAGCAAGAAAGAGAGGAATTTGGAGTGCACGGCACCTTGCACAAGCACATGTACCTTTGTCCTTGCACAAAGCTCCTTTGGATTCATACAGTATGACAGCATATGTAGAAAATGGACAGAAGATTACAGGTTTTGTATCAGCTTTCCCTTCTTCGATATTTCCAAGTGCAGCACAGTTCAGACAATGAATGCAGGTTGAAACAAATCACTGCTACAACTAGGAAGACAATAATATAAAAGCTGTATGACATGTTGCTAGATTTAAATTGGTCAGATGTAGTGTCTAAGTTGAAATGAAATAGAGAAGGATTGTTAATATCAAAAGAGCTGGGGGAGAGAGAACCGTATAATGCTGTTGGCAAATCGGTTGACTTTAAGTGCAGATTAAACTGATCCACCAGTGGTTTGTAATTCCCAAGAGACTGAGTAAAATGTTTTCGCCAAATGTATATGGATGTTATAAATGTAATTTGGTTAATGCAAATTTGCTGCACTTTTGGGGGACATGATTAATGGCATGAACACACCGAGGAATGTTTTTTGAAGTTATCAGCATTAAAACAGGAACCGCATTTAGGAAAAACAACAACCTCATTTAATGAGGACTCCCAGAAGATACTAGAAGAGATTTATTATGAACTTGGTTAATGGCAGCAGAAAAAGCAATCCAATCCATGCCCACTCCAGGCTGAGGGAGCAGGGAGTTGTATTGAGTGGAAACATTTGTCTGCTCAGCTGGCTTCCCATTAGCCACCACTGACAAAGTGGTGCAAACATCACTCCCATCAGCTGAATGGGTGGCTGGGAGGCCTGCTGGTGTTATCCTCACCAGTGGATCCCAGCAGAAATCCCTGAAACATAGCATTCTGAGGGCAAGGACGGATGGGGCTGAGCTGACCCACCTCAGGTTGCTACTTTTAAAAGTCCTCATGAAAATTCATCTGCATTTTTCCTAATATACTCATTTTTGCAAGCCATTTCCCTTACCTTAATGCACTTTTGCTATATTCTCTCATATAGGCATTTTTAGGCACCTTCTCCTAATAGCTGCATGCTTGAACATGCTATTTGGTTAGAGAGCTTCATTGGAAAATTTCAACAGTTATTTCAAAGGGTGACTGCTTTCTGGTTTGCGAATTTCGAAGGCTAGCTGCATGTAGGTTTGTGTATCGTTTCAGGAAGTGCAAATTAGGTTAGTAAGGATTTCTGCCCCATCCCTAGTTACTGGTACGTGGAAGTAGTTGAGTGGTTCCTTGGATCTTATCATAATTTCTGGGAGTGTCCAAATGACACCACCACCATCATCCCAAACACACATTCATCTTCAACATGAAGGAGTGGGATCGCATCTGCCAGCACGGTGTGAGTTGGGCTCCGGAATTACCGGCCGTCCCATCCACAGGCTTGGCCGGTGCTCCGTGCAAGGGCGCACGTGAGGCGCTGGCCATAAATCCCCCAGCAACTGGTATCCCACGCACAGTTGACCTTGTCCTGTGCGCGGGAGGCTCCAGCCAAAGAATCCCCGCAACCTTCCTCTTCATTTCATGAATGGGGCAGAGGTTGTGTGAACACCCCTCCTATCTTCAGTGGTGATGGACAAGAAGAGTTTTTTGAAGCCTGGAAGTTTGAAAATCACTGCTCTAAGCCCACATCTTCATTACATTTCTGTAACTGGACAGCTGGATGGATATAAACGAGAAAACAGACTAGGCCACAAATTCACTGCATCCCACTGGGCAGCTATGCCTCTGGTTGTTAAGCTGAAAGCAGCACTTCAATTGCACAATTGTGCAGGAAAATAAAAAAGTGTTCTGCTTTACCTTTGAAATTGTAGGCATAAAGCTCCAGTCAAGTTCATCCTGGTACCGGTAAATTGATGGGAAGCTGTGTGTTTATATCAAGACGAATAACGATTAATATAAAATGCTTAAGTATGATGAATGTCCTTTAATTTAAATGAACCATAACATTGTTGTTGTTGTTTTCATTATTCATTTAAAGGAATGAGGGGTGAGAGGGATTTTGTACTTGTTCGACAGTGGATGTAGAAACAAATCCAAACCGACAATTTATTTCAAAATGCCCATTTTGCAAGCAGCAGAATTTGGGCATGGCTTTGCCAGAAAAAAACAACAACACATTATTTTGTCATTAGCACTCTCCCCCAGAGAAAACATTGTGATGAATCAGAAAAGGCAGAATTGCTGAGACAACAAAACACTTTTTTTTCATGAAATCTGAATTACCTAGCCTTTGTTATCTTTGAGATGTTCCTTTATTGCTATAATCCGGGGAGGGGGGGGTTGTTCTTGAAATTCCTGTTGCTAGGCTGATAGGCAACTTTGAAATTACATTTTTTATTCTTTTTCTCTCTTCAGCTGACAACTGCTTTAAGAAACATAAATTAAACTTAAGAAATTAGCAAAGGAAGCTGACCTGTCTCCCCCACCCACCCCACCCTCTTGAATAATATTGATTAAATGCATAATTATAATGGTTGGCTGTGTTTCTCATGGAAGAATGAAAGCATTTGTGACTTTGTAACCTCATTTACTGACTTCAGTGCAATAAATAATTCAGTCATCTCTGGGAGGATTTCTGCTTTCACTCTCTACAATGGACAATGTGTGTTCACTGGGAATTCAACTGAAGCACTAACCATTTATATTCCACACCTTAGCAATTGGGTTAGTTTTATTCAACAGTTTCCTTTAAAGGGGGGGGGGAGTCACAACCTCCATCTTTAGCACTGCAAATGCTTTGTTCATATCAAAGTGAATGATAAATTGTATTTTGTTAGAGGAACCATATTCTTACATACTCTGTAGGGATGGGGATGAAATTTGATTCAGTTCTCATGTTAAAGGTGAACTTTACCTAAATCACACTTTCTGAAACAATACAAAAATGGAAACACAGCCCTTGTTTGAAATTCTCAGACTTCTGCAGTGCAATTTTCCAAACATGTAATGTATCCAAAAATGCACATATTAGAGGTGAGTGTGTCTATAAAAGCCAATGCTGTTGAAAATAACATACCAAAATGTATTATACTGGGGTAATATGCTATGCAAAAATGTGCATATTAGGCAAAATGGCATACAAACATGTATATCATGAGAAATTCACACTATGAATGCTGATGAATAAGGACTTTTAAAATAATAACAATATGCAAACTGATATGGAAATGTAGAGAACTAAACTTAAGTAGGGTTGCCATATTTCAAAAAGTGAAAATCCGGACAGAAAACTTGTTGAGGTGTGCTGTTGTTCCTTGGGGGGGGGGGCAAAGTTGTTTAGCATTTTTTGGTTTTCCCCAAACTATAACGATGTATGGCAACCTTAGTTTAAGACTGGAGAAATGGGAAAGTGAGGTGAACCTGAAATTGGAAGAATTGCTGATCCCTAGAAGTTAAATGAGTGGCTGGAGAAACCCAGCCAGATGGGTGGGGTATAAAAAACAATATTAATTAATTAATTACTATGAGGGGGAGGCAATGGCTACCTGGCATGGACTGCTTATTGCTATAACTAGCTTGTGGGCTGGGGGAGCAAATGGACTGAGGTTGGTTTAGTGCAAAGAAGCAAGGAATGGAGGAGTCTTCTTTCCTTGCCACTTCTTCCCCCTTAAGCTTTCCTTCCGTCAGACTCTCCAAGTGTCCCTATTTTCCAGGGACAGTCCTGGATTTGCAGAAGCCATCCAGGTTTCTGATTTGATCTCGGAATGTCCCGCTTTTCCTCAGGACGTCCCAATTTCAATGGAGAAATGCTGGAGGGTATGGTAAGGTGTCCCTGTTTTCATCGGAGAACTGTTAGAGGATATGAAGTTATACGACCCCTGAAGCACCTGAAGACAGCTCTGTATAGGGATTTCTTTTTTAAAAAAGTTTAATGTTTTATTATGTTTTTATATATCATGGAAGCTGCCCAGAGTGGTTGGGGCAACCCAGTCTGATGGGTGTGGTATAAGTATTAAGGTTGTTGTTGTTGTTGTTGTTGTTGTTGTTGTTGTTGTTGTTGTTGAATAGGATGTACCTATTTTCATCAGAGAACAGTTGGAGTATATGCTTCCTTCAGGTTTTCTTTACACACATTTATGTGTAACATTTAATGCCCCTCCAAATGGTTACTCCCAGGAGGGCATATACATACACGCTGTCCTATACCCACAGGTCTCCCTGGGGAGAGCATTCCACAAATGGGGAGCCACTGCAGAAATAAAAATATGGATTTTTAAATGAGGGAAGGCTTCTAGATCCACACTATACATTTAAAGCATATTAAAGGCACATCTATAGCACATGACTTCCGCCAAAAAAATCCCGAGAACTGTAGTTTCGCCCTCACAGAGCTAAAATTTCCAACAAACTATAGTTCCCAGGGTTCTTTGGGGGAAGCTGTGTCCTTTAAATTGCCTTTAGCATGATTTAGATACATGATGTGGATCTAGAACTGATATTGAACTCACGTGTGTGGAGAAGAGTAGTTCCATGCATGTCAATGGATCAGGATGTAAGCAAGTGCCACAAGGAGAAAAACAAATCACCAGAAGCTGCTCAATTAATGTAATTATCCCCAAACATCCTCTCACCTACAGGTACACCCTGTCCTGACAGTTAAGAAGAGCTGCCATGTTTTTGCTATCAGTTCCTCTGATGAGGTTTCTCAGTTGAAGCCTGGCACCTTTGTAACTAACAGAGTTTAACAACCAGCTGGCATTAAGATCTAATGAGCAAAATCTAACTCATGCCTATTTGGTTAATTAAGTAACCAAATGCAGCCAATTATGATGAAAAATTCATAATTGAAAGCACAAATTTCCTGCCTGCTAATGGATAGAATAGCATAATATACTGTACTATTTTCCTTTCAATTTGTCTGAAAACAGACAGTCATTTCTAAGAGCACTGAAAATGGATAGAAATTTCCTCTGGTATACACCCATATTACTTTTCTACCAACATTGCCTCTGATGAAACAGGTCTTGCAGGTTTTAAAAATGGTACAAAACCTGTAAATCTTGTTAATCAGATATGAAAGCAGTGATCCCTGCTTCATAACACCTTCTGTTCTCCTAAACAAAAATAATCATATATCTCTAGTCTGATTTACTTAGTTACCATATTTTTTTCCCTATACCGCTTTGTATCCATAAAATATTGCAGGGTGATTTACAAAACTAAAGTAATACAAAAGCATACAGGTGAAACTCGAAAAATTAGAAAAGTCCATTTATGTAAGCAATTGTTTTCATTAGCTACTGGAGTTTAATATATGAGATAGACTCATGACATGCAAAGCGAGATATGTCAAGCCTTTATTTGTTATAATTGTGATGATTATGGCGTACAGCTGATGAAAACCCCAAGGTTGAAATTGTTAATTTGGGGTTCTCATCAGCTGTACGCCATAATCGTCACAATTATAACAAATAAAGGCTTGACATATCTCGCTTTGCATGTCATAAGTCTATCTCATATATTAGTTTCACCTTTTAAGTTGAATTACTGAAAGAAACGAACCTTTCCACGATATTCTAATTTTTCGAGTTTCACCTGTAATACACAATAAACTGAAACATAAAAAAAACAAGATTGACCCCTGTGGGATCCCACAGAATAGCTCCCAGGAGATGGAACAGAAATCATTCAATGCTAGTTTCTGAAACGGCCCTCAGAGATAGGAGCAGAACCTTTAGTCTCAGCAACTGCTTCATTGGGGCAGAGCTACCAGAGGTGAGTTGCTGTGCTCGTTAGGCCTGACACTCCTGCGTTGATCGTGTTTTTGCTAATAAAGAGTTAAACTCCAACTTGCACGGTGTGATTTATTGCTGGCTAACTCCTGACATACCCCAACCCCTACATTCAAAATGCAATCCAGAAAAATACAAAGGCCAATGGTATCAAAAGTCACTCAGAGGTTCAGGAGAATCAATTGAGTTGTGTTCTCCCTTTCTCTCTCCCAACAAGTAGGCCAATCAAAGGAGTTTCCGTCTCTAAACAGGGCTCAAAGCCTACATTATACTTCCGGGCAAAGCTGCAAGCAATAGTTTATGTCTATTGAATGTAACGGCTGTTTGGGCTGACCACCAAATTGTTCAAATCTGTGCCAAGATTTCCAGCATCAAAATTCCACATAACTGACATAAGATGAAAGGTCTTCAAAATCAGGCTTTGAGCAACTCGGGTCTTTGGAGGTGGTATTATGAGAATGGCAGGTATTAGCTTTCTCATTTAGGTGTCAAAAATAGCAACCAGAAACTCTAGTCTCATGAAGCAAACTTAGTACTGGAGAAATGTTAATGGCGCAAAGTCTCTCTGTTTCTTCTTGAAGTATCATGATTGTCTCGGTCAATGGGATAACTCCTCTGCCCATTTGTTGAAAAGGATTTAGGCATATATTTGAGAAAAATAGATTTTGCCTTGGGAAATACAGAAATATATCCCTTTAATGGGTTTTCTCCCTCTGTGTCCAGCACTTTCTGTTGAAGTGGCTTTCATTGGCATTTGCTTTCTTCGTTCTCATTTACAAGAGCAGCTCTGTCGCCTGATTAATCTGGAATCCATTTTATCCTGTCCCTTTCCAACTTGTTATTGAAGTCTGCACTTGAGAATATTTGCAGCTGCTGTGCAGGCTAGAAAATAAATGTCTCTCTCCATTTCGCAATTAAGCTTTTCTCCCATGGAAATGCTTTAATTTTTGCAGCTCTCCCTCTGGATTATATGATGTGGCTTCACTGCTACCACTAAACAACCTCAGAATCAACAATAAAGACTCCTGATTCAGAGTTACAACATTGTTGGATTCACATGTGACTGAATCCATTCTTTTAGTTTGATTATTGATTTTGGACCCTCTACAGAGGGTCCTGCACTTTGCGTATATCTTATGTAAACTAAAGTTTTAGAGAAAGAGTGAGCCTAGCTTTCTCTTAGGCTGTTTTCACATTCCTGTTTACTCTGTGCTCATTAGGTTTCCATTGATGGGCTTTCAATCCACATTCACACAATATTATCCTAAATGCATATGTAGTCTGTAAAGGTAAAGGTAAAGGGACCCCTGACCAGTCCAGTCGCGGATGACTCTGGGGTTGTGGTGCTCATCTCGCTTTATTGGCTGAGGGAGCCGGCGTACAGCTTCCAGGTCATGTGGACAGCATGACTAAGCGGCTTCTGGCGAACCAGAACAGCACACGGAAACGCTGTTTACCTTCCCACTGGAGCGGTACCTATTTATCTACTTGCACTTTGACATGCTTTCGAACTGCTAGGTTGGCAGGACCAGGGACCGAGCAATGGGAGCACACCCCATTGTGGGGATTCGAACCACCGACCTTCTGATTGGCAAGCCCTGGGCTCTGTGGTTTAACCCACAGTGCCACCCACGTCCCTATGTAGCCTATACTTTGATATAAAATACTACTTTTAGGTGTGTTTTTCAAACCAGCTTCACACCAATGGGAGTGGACAGAGCATTCCTAATCCTTCTATAACTAACACAACACCCCCCTGGCATATACACAAACAGAAACAAATCTGATACTAAGGAAGTCGTGTTGAACCTCACCAAAGTGCTGGAGAGGATGCACCTCCACAGGCACATATCTTCACATGTGGTGGGAATATCCCAAAATCCAACTCTTCTGGACATCAGCCCTACAAGAAATATGCAAAATAACTAAACAATCAATGCTTTTCTTAAAAAAAATGTTAAGGGTTACTCTTTCTGCCTGAGATTCAGGAAACACCATGATAGGAAATGAGGCCACCATTGGGGTAGCAACGGAACTGACGATTCACTGTGCTATTCAATGGAACTGACGACTCACAGTGCTAGAGAAGAAACTAAAATTTTAATATCTTTTTTAGTTTCTTCTCCCATAAGATTCACAAAATGTTTAGGGGTATGCATACAGCACCTCTGCGTCCCCCCAGAAAAAAGCACTGTAAACAAGTATTAGAAGTCACTGGCCCTACTAAACATCTTCCAAGATAATAATGCTGACACACAATATAAAGAGCTCATAATCCACCTACTCTCAGCAGCCAGAAGCATCATAGCCAAACACTAGAGAGACCTGCCAGGAGTAAGCATGGACCAATGGTATCAAATAATATGGGAAACAGCCTTGTTAGAAAAACTAACCAATAAAGTGAAACTGACACAGGGACAAATAGAAGAAGACGCCTTCACCCTGGTATGGTTCCCCTTTATCACATATGTAGCCCTACAATACAACAACAAGAATCCACTGACAGCATATGAATCAATCTGGCTGACCTGATCCCAAAATACACACACACACACCCCACTCACACACAAAACTAAATCTCACTACAGCCAACCAAAGACAACCAACCACAACCTAGGCCACCCCAACCTCTTTCACCACCAAGGAAATACAACAAGCGAATAGTAAGAGAACCCATACAAGTGACACTGGCACAAAACCCCACACATACACTAAGCAGAATTGAAGCATGACCTGACCTGACCCCACTCACCATTCCCCCTCACCCTCTTCCCTCTCTTTTCTTCCTAACCTAATACTGCATGCAACACTAATGTCTCACAGCAAATGAAACTGATCTGTAGAAAACACAAGTTGAAAAAAGAGACAATACATGTATTTTTGTAAATGATGAAATCATATGTGTGTGTGTGTGTGTGTGTGTGTGTGAGAGAGAGAGAGAGAGAGAGAGAGAGAGAGAGAGAGAGAGAGAGAGAGAGAGAGCTAAGCCTGGAAGGACAGCTTACTCTATGGTCTTAACCCCTTCATGCATTAATTAGACTGAAGCATACTGGTTATATGAAGCTGGTTATCCCACAGTACAGTCTCAAGGGGTCTGTACCATATGATTCTTTTGACAGTGTCGATCAGCCCTTATTCTGTCATAAGTACTTAGAATGCATGATGGAGCAGCGCAATGCTCCATACTAGTTACAACACTTTTAGGGTCAAAATATACAAAAGGGTATAAGGAGGTCGATGGTTTAGTGAAAGGAGAATAGGAGCAGAAGCAAGATGCAAGGCAAGTATCAATGAGAATGTAATGCGACTTCATTACTAATGGTTATTCATGGTGAGACAGAACCTCAGCTGTTTTCCACAGCCCAGCTTGAGTCGGAATGGCAGTGAACAAAGCTAAATTGTTTTAAAATGTGAGCAGAAAATAATCAATTCAGAACCCCTAACTAAAGCATGCTCCACCATTTAAAGAGGGCATTCCTTAGAAATGAAATGAAAATGTTTATTAATAAGCAGTATTTTAAAGTATTTATACCAGATCAATATTTAATATTTTGGACAATATTTTTCCATGTATAATTTATCAAATGTATTATTTAGTTTTCTATTTATTAAAAATTTATTTGGCATTTTCTTCCCAACCGTCAAGAGGCAATAAAATATTAAATTAACATTTGTTTCCTGAACACCATTTACAGTGATTTCTTAACCAGTGTCTATTATTCTTCTTGTAGCCATTTACCTGGCCATTCTTCCAACACAATACCATCATTATTGATACTCTGTTCCTCCCTGAGAGTGACTTTACATGAGCCAGTCCACCAAGAGGTTCTTCTGGGCAAACACCAATGAAATTAATGGTAGCTGAGAATTGAATGGAACATGTGTTCAAATGTCTCTTCAACCATCTCTCTTTAGCTCACCGAGTGGCTTTGGCCAAGTCCTACTCAGTCCCTCTAACACAGGAATGGGGAACCTCTGGCCTGAAGGATGATCTTGGCCCATGGGGGAGGGGGTCCAAGTTGGCCCCAAAGGCCACTTTCCACAAAGCATACCCAACTGTTCATCAGCTGGTGGTGGGAGCGCTAGATACATTCCTGCTGAGATCTTCTTCCCAGCAGATTCCCTGTGGATGTTCTCTTCGTGTTGGTGAAGCAGACCCCTGAAGCCAGCAGGGTTTAACCCACAACCACTGGCCGAGGAAGAGGAGTGGGGGGGAGTGCACCACCCCCGGCAGCGCGATCCCAGTAGGGTGCTATCGCAGCTGCCCCCCCACCTGCACTGGGCGCCACACCCCTGCAGACGGCGTACCCCACCCCCAGGACATGCACTATGCCCCTGTGGGTGGTGTGTCAGAACCCCGGGACGCGCGCCAGCCCTGCCCCTGCCTGCTCTTCGCCACTGCCCACAACTCATCACTTGGTGAAAGGAAGGTTTGATCCTTCTGGGCACTGCTTCACCAGCATGTTCCCAGCTGGTTAGCAGAGGGTTCAGTCCTGCTCGGTTTGGCTGTCCACTCCTGTTCCCCTGCTGGGAACAGGAAGACGCAGCCCAAGCACAGTATGGGGCTGTTTGAAAGCCCTTTTGCAAACAGCCTATGCTGTTCTTTAAACCTCCAGTTTTCAAAGGTTCAAAGAGCTGTTTGCAAAAGGGCTTTCATGCTTCTAATATAATGTGGGAGGGGGGGACTTTTCTCTGTCCACATTCTCTACATCATACATAATTTTATAGACTCTTATTGTCATCCTTCAGGTTCATTTCCAAATAATAACACAAAAACACAAAAGAGGAAACCTGAAAGGGAAAGCAAAAGAGTATAAATGAACTGGAGGGATTACTCTAATTGGCGTGAGTTGAGAACCCTTGGGACTTACAGGATTATAGGATTCATACCTGTGTAAATTTGGGTGAGAGGCATTTTAAGGGCTCTCTAGTGCTAGGGGGAGAAGGGGGGACCTAAGACTGCATTTCGAAAGTAGGAATCATTCTGTGCCTGACAGCAAAGGAAAAGTGAAACAGTCGAGGAGAAATTGTCCATAATGAGATCTCTTACACTGCAAAAAATAATGGTTTCTGAATGGAATGAATGGTGCTCCCATCACTTGAATCATTTTAATGCACTTGAAAATGTTTGGCCATGTGGGAAATGGACAGCAAGACTAATTGGCATGCTTTGCTTGGCTCTTAGTAAATCAAAAATACAGAATATCACCTCTAAGTGGAAGAAAGTGGATGTGACAACCCAGGGGGGGGGAATGAATACAGAGCTTCCACCTAATTGGTGAATAATGCCACCATATCTCTCTGTCACTGTACCGTGTTCAAGAGAGACTGAAGTGCAACTGATATAAATCTTGAATTTCTAGAAGCCGCTGAAATTGGTTGAGAAGTTTGAAAAGAGTGGATTTGCTGGGTATAAAGATGTAAATGCCCTTGCTCCTGCATATATCTTGTATCTGTGATTCTACATGTATAATTGTACTGCTAATGGATGAGAATGCCTGTTAATTCAATGTGCATACTTTTTAAACAACCAGAGAGCTGTGTGGTGTAATAATTCATATGTCTAGTCAGAAGTAAGCCCTACTGAGTTAAATGAGATTTAAACCCAGGTAAGTAAATATATGATTTCAGCCTAAACCACTGAAGAAATATTTGACAGAATCTCCGAAAAGTTTCCCAAAATTAAAGTCTGCAACATCCTTCCCTACAACAAATGCTACCTGGGGGTATAGCTGAAACTTTGGTAAAAAGGAATGAAATTGCCATTGTAAGACAAAAAAGAGTAAGTTATCAGGGTAAAAAAGTGTGTGTGTGTGTGTGTGTGTGTGTGTGTGTGTGTTGATACATGATTTCTACACATGTGTTTCTCCTTAATAATAGCTTGCTATTCTTTTCACTGACATAGCCAAGTTTTCAAATGACACCACCTTTTTCAAGCTGGTAAGACTTCACACAAAAATTTTATCCATAAGGGTATCTCCAGACTGCTTATGTCAACAACAGAATGGCAGGTGAAACTCTACGAAAGGTCAAAAAGATGCATACTGGGATGAAAAAATGTCTAAATTGGCTATAACCACTCAGGAAAGGGATCTTGAGGTCATGCTAGGAAGGTTTCTGAAAATGTCAACTCAGTGTACCACAGCAGAGTGGGGGGGGGGCAACTTCTGTGTTTGGAATTAACAGGAAACAGCTCTGATCATCTCATCCTTGAGGAAAGACACACAAACAGGCAACTAAAACGAACAGGAGCATGGGAGTGTCTTTCTTATAAATGAAAGGTTTTTTGGAAGAAGGAACAAAAGAAAAGGGGACATGATACACAATGTATAAAATTATGTATAGCATGGATTTTTTTTTTAATGTTTTAATTGAACAGCATAAATATACAAGAAATATAGAACAGGAGCAGAACCACCAGCAAAGCCAAGATAACAATGTACCCACAACAGAATTGCAAGGTCATAAATCAACAATTTGTATCCTAAACCTGTTACACTGAATAAAATGCATCTACCGGTATTTCCTCCTAAACAAATGACTAGCATAGCACATTAGCAAACCTTCTTGCTCCATAATTCTGTCTGAGACTGGCCTGCCTACAAAGCAGTGAGAATTGAATGCAACTTCCTCCACAACCTCTGTCAGCAGAGATTTCTGTGTGGGTCCTAACTGGCCCAGGAGACACAATACTCCCCTACTGCTTCCCAAAGAGCCACATGGACAGCTATGTGGGCTGCTTGTCATTCCTTCTTAGGTCTCCTGTGCTAATCATGTATGGAAGCGCTCCAACCACCAGAAAGCTTGAATTATGTACATGGGAGTCTTTCCAAGCCAGATAACATATGTGAAGTGTTCCTGAGTACTCAGAGAACTGGTATACACACTTTTAAATATTATTAAGCTCCCCACCTCTCTCTGTGTGTAATTTTGAAAAACTAAGGTTCGTGCATGCAAAGACCATGTACCATTGATGGGACTGTGCTAAGCAAACCACAATTTAATACAGAGGTAGAAATTAACAAAAATAAAATAAAATACAAAAGCAAAAAATCCATACAAGACTAAGAGAAGACTAGAACACCACTTTCTAATATACATACAAAGAAGCATTTTGTCCTGGTAGATAATTAATGTAATCCACAATCCAATTTTGTGGCCAGGTGTCTTTCTTCAGTAGCCTAATTCCAACTTCTGCAAAAAATAATAATAGCAGTAATAATCGGCAGATACACTGCTTTGAGTGCTTGAAACATCAGCTCAATAACTTCATATCTATTTTATTCCACAGAGATCCAGAGCTAATGTGTGGTTGGCAAATGAGAGAAGTGATTTCTCTGGCTGCATTGAAGTTCAATCTCTTTCTTTTTCATTTCAGTTAACTGAGGTTGACTTTTGAATGGGGAGATCTGTCAAAGGAGATTTCTGAGAAAATGAGAGCTTCAGCCAGTGGCGCTCTTCAAGAAAGGACAAAAATTAAAGCACATTTCTATTGTACCATTCCAAGTCCAAAGGGCCTGGCAGAAACTCTTTGACAAGAATGAATCCATCTTGGCTGTGCTTGGCTCGGGCACATATTCCACTGAATTGGATGCTTCCCATAATAATAATTAAACTGAAGATGCATATCATCCAACTCTGGTGGACTGTCTCACCAGAGTGGTGCATGCTCTGGATATCTCCCGCTTGGACTACTGCAATGTGCTCTACATGGGGCTACCTTTGAAGGTGACCCAGAAACTGCAATTAATCCAGAATGCAGCAGCTAGACTGGTGACTGGGAGTGGTCGCCGGGACGCCAGGGCGACTGATCCCTTTAAGACGGCCCTGCTCACAGCTGTCCATGGAGGCATAGGTTAATTCTGTGTCCAGGGCGGCTGTCTACCAGCTCCATCTGGTACGCAGGCTGAGACCCTACCTGCCCGCAGACTGTCTTGCCAGAGTGGTGCATGCTCTAGTTATCTCCCGCTTGGACTACTGCAATGCGCTCTACGTGGGGCTACCTTTGAAGGTGACCCAGAAACTGCAATTAATTCAGAATACGGCAGCTAGACTGGTGACTGGGAGTGGCCGCCGGGACCACATAACACTGGTCCTGAGAGATCTACATTGGCTCCCAGTACGTTTCCGAGCACAATTCAAAGTTTTGGTGCTGACCTTTAAAGCCCTAAACGGCCTCGGTCCAGTATACCTGAAGGAGCGTCTCCACCCCCATCATTCAGCCCGGACACTGAGATCCAGCGCCGAGGACCTTCTGGCGGTTCCCTCACCGCGAGAAGCAAAGCTACAGGGAACCAGGCAGAGGGCCTTCTCGGTAGTGGCACCTGCCCTGTGGAACTCCTTCCCTTCAGGTGTCAAAGAGATAGACCAGTGTTTTTCAACCACTGTTCCGCGGCACACTAGTGTGCCGCAAGATGTTGCCTGGTGTGCCGTGGGAAAAATTCCAGCCAGAATATCAGCTTTGTGTTCAGCCAAACAGGCCCTGGTTGCGCACTGAATAAAGTATTTTATAATTTTTCATATTTCTGTTTACTTACTATTTCATAATAAAGTAATTATAAAATACTTTCTTTGTGTTTATTTGATTCCTATTCAAGAGAATTCCTTTATATATAGTCAATATAGGCACAGAGTTAATTTTTTTAACATTTTCTAATGGTGGTGTGCCTCGTGATTTTTTTCATGAAACAAGTGTGCCTTTGCCCAAAAAAGGTTGAAAAACACTGAGATAGACAACTACCATACATTTAGAGGACATCTGAAGGCAGCCCTGTTTAGGGAAGCTTTTAATGTGTGATATTTTAATGTATTTGATTTTTGTTGGAAGCCGCCCAGAGTGGCTGGGAAAATCCAGCCAGATGGGCGGGGCACAAATAAATAATAATAATAATAATAATAATTATTATTATTATTATTATTATTATTATTATTATTATTATTATTATTAACTTTTTCAGACCTAAAACCAGGACGCTGTGCTACTGGGCGAGTCCCGTGGCCCACACCTCACTCTTGCTCTCTAAAGGACACTTTCTGGGGGTGAGATCTTGTGGGGTGAGAGTGAACAAGTTTGAGAGGAACGGAGAGAAAGCCTCACAGCAGACGCGAGAATATGAGGGAAGGTGTATGTATTTGTGAATGGAGCAGAAAAGAGCGATAGAGGGAATGGAGTGAATCATGCTGATGCAGAGGTAATGGGTTGTGACTGTGAGAGGAAGAAGGAAAGAGAAGGGGATGAAGAAGCAATGAAATGAGAGAAGTAGCAGAGAGACTACAGAAGGGATAGAGTCAGGGCCAGCCCACCCATGAGGCAAGGTGAGGCAACTACCTCAGGCAGCAAAAGCCACTGGGGCAGCAGATCCTGACGTAGATCTTTCTTCTCCTCCCCTTCTTCCTGATGTAAATCTTCCCTCACCTCGTTTTCCCTGGTGGGGAGTGGGCTGACATTTTGGGATCTGCCTCAGGTGCCAAAATGTCTTGGGCCAGCCCTGGTTGCAGTGAGGGAAGTGTAACCTGTAAAGGCATTGCTAGTGTGGTAAGTTCATAGGCTCTGGCCAGCAGGGTTGGGAAGGGAAGCAGTAGGGAAGGAAGGCAGAAAGCTTTTCTCCCAGGAGGAGCAGCAGCAGAAATAGAATCATTACAGCAGAAACGTGACTGCACTTTGAGGAACAGGGTGATTGTTGTTGTTCAGTTGTTCAGTCGTGTCCGACTCTTCGTGACCCCATGGACCAGAGCATGCCAGGCACGCCTATCTTTCACTGCCTCCCGCAATTTAGCCAAACTCAGGCCAGTCGCTTCAAGAACACTGTCCAACCATCTCGTCCTTGGTCGTCCCCTTCTCCTTGTGCCCTCCATCTTCCCCAACATCAGGGTCTTTTCCAGGGAGTCTTCTCTTCTCATGAGGTAGCCAAAGTACTGGAGCCTCAACTTCAGGATCTGTCCTTCTAGTGAGCACTCAGGGCTGATTTCTTTGAGAATGGATAGGTTTGATCTTCTTGCAGTCCATGGGACTCTCAAGAGTCTCCTCCAGCACCATAATTCAAAAGCATCAATTCTTCGGCGATCAGCCTTCTTTATGGTCCAGCTCTCACTTCGGTACATTACTACTGGGAAAACCATAGCTTTAACTATACGGATAGGATGATAGGAACCTTGAAACAGGGTGATAGGAACCTTGAAACTGAACAAACTGTTCATAAAGCATGTCTGAGGATGAGAGGCCTCCTGAGCTTCCCGGAGTAATAAGCTTACCAGTTGTCCCTGAGAAATAAGAGGCACTGGTGCTCTGAAAACACTTGGAACCCTTATAAAGAGGTCGCATATGGCTTAGTGTTATGTGAGAACCCTGCTCAGAAGCTCAACTATGGTTTCTTTACTGCCAACAAATTACAATCTGAAGCTATGGTTTGTTGTTGGGTGTGAAGTTCCTCGTCTTGAGCTTGAAGTTTGGAAGCAAGAGGTGTGTGGTTATGCCCCAGGAGGGTGAACTGGGCAACATGGTCCCATGCACCATTTGAATGCCTGATCAAAAACAAGTCAGGGGTAGAATAGAACGAGCCTCTGGACTTAAACCTACACAAAGCAGTTCCCTAACCACTCCCTCAGCCACAAGAATCAGGCATGCCATGAGACATTTGTCTACCTTCAGCCTCCACACCAAACCTAATAATAGGAGCATGTGGCCCTTGTGTTGTGAAATAGCTTACATTTCACACGCAGGAGGCCCCAGGTTTGAATTCAGAATACAATCTCACACTAGAAAGCCTGAGGTGGGATGGGGTGTCCTCATACAGGAACACCTGAGCCAAGCAAGAGGAGTGCTACATGGGCCAATAGCCTGACTCCTGCAATGGATAACTTGGCCCTGCATGGGATAGCTCCCCCCACTCTTCCACTGGAAACATACATGACTCTCTCTCTCTCTCTCTCTCTCTCTCTCTCTCACACACACACACACACACACACAATTTTGCCCCAAAGTCTGGTCCTATCACTTCTGGATACTTCTCAAGTACATAAAAAGGTAAAGGTACCCCTTAAAATGTACAACTAGTAGACCTAGAAGAAATATTTTAGCCCAATTCTTGAATAATTTTCCATTTGCAGGTCATTTTTATGATAACTTTTTTAAAAAAGTGATTACTCACTTGCAGTCTGAAATGAAGTCTTTTGCCACCTAATTCTGATGCATATGTTGACCAGGTCTATTTTTTTTTTTTACTCTGATTAGAGCCCTAAATTTTACTAATTTTTCTTTCCCCTTCTCTTCCAGCCAGCATGGTTTAAAATCATGCCCTTTCTTATCTACATGGCATATCTAAAAGGTTAACCAAACTATGTTTTAATAACAAGTCTTTTCAAACCCACTAAAAGTCCCTCTTTTTGGATCCGGTGTTTGTCAGGACTAATTGTGCTTTCCAGATAAAGTCTTAATTTGCTTGGGAAAAGGTTAAAAGATTGGCTTCATCAAAGCATTGTAAGTAAAGAGCAGTAACTAAAGTGTGAGGTAGTTAAACAACAAAAATGTCTTGGTAGCCAAATCTGAAAAGGAAATTATCAAGGCCAATTGTCTTGTGCCTTGAAGGCAAGTATGCAGTCTGACAACTTGTGAAGTGAAAACCAAAATGGAACACGAAATGTCAGATTTAGAGAGAATTTCTAAAACTCAGCCAGTCCAAAAAACATCCCTGTATGATTGTTAATGTGACTAAGGATTTTTAATGTACTTTTCGTAAGTGTACTGCCTTGAGGCTACAGAAATTCCCAGAGCAAATATGAATTTTTAAGAGAGAAGAGACTGAATGTATCTACTGCCATTCCAAATGATAAAAAAAGACAAAAGGAAGCAATTTTCTGACTCATCACAGTGTTGTGTTTTGTTTTTCAGAGATTTTGTAAAAACAGTTACTCTGAAAACAAACATACATATCATTTTGTAGGACATAAAATTATACAAGATACAGACTAAACTGGATTAAATAGATGCCTTCTATACTGTATACTTCTGCCAGACACAATCCATTTAACAACTTATCTGAATTATTACCAGAGTTGTCACCCAGCTAAAGAAAAATGAGGTAAAAAATTATGTAAGTTTCAGTCAATCAACTGTATTTGCATAAATGTGAATAGACATAAAACCAATCGTTCTGAAAGAAAAGAGCATGCTTTCAGGGCCACGTTCGGAGGAATAAAGCCCCACTAAGAACAATGAGGCTAACTCCCAAGGAAAATCGAGGGAACTGCAACCCCTTCCTCTTGCTCTAACCCTGGGGTTGAGGAAAGAAAATGACAGGTACCAACTCCCAAAAGGGGGATATTAGAGAGCTTTTTTTATTAATCAGACTGAACAACCAGCATGCAATGCAATGTCCTCAGCCAAATATGAACTAAAATAAATAATCGTAAGCATCTATGCTCAGAAAAAAATCCTATTTAAATCCAATGGGGCTTGTTCCCTAACAAGTGTACTTTAAGATTGCAGCTTGAAGGTTGCAACCCAGTGTACCACAGAAACCACTTGGTTCACTATTCTAGAACAGTTGTGGCTTTATATATGGCTGCAGTTCCGTGCTGTGTACCATAAATGTCTTCAACTGCCAATGCACAAGTTACAGTACATTAGTTGGATCGATCATATAGTACAGGGTGGTCCAACATGCAGCTGGGATAACAGCAAAAGAGGGCCATTTCTCTAATAGCAGGGAGATCTTTCCTACTGCAAGATGCACACTACATCTAGACTCCTTGCCTACATCCAGTATCTTTGCAAAAAAAATTCCACAGTGTGAGTCTCAAATGCCCAGGCAGAAATTCAAATTTATGTCTTGCAGGAGATCCTGAGCTGGGTACGTCATTATTACTTAGATTTAAACGGCTGGCTGAAGAAATTAATAGGCACCATGTATCTTACTCTGCCTTCATTCCTACTATCACAGTGCAGGAAATTATTTAACAAGAGCAGTTAGTACTAATTTGCGAGACTTCTGATACCAGAGGGCTGCTTCAGAGACTATGATTTTCCTATTAAAATAAGAAAAGGGGGGCTTGCTGTGCCCTCACCATTACAACTCGCTGCCAAATCTCGCTCTTCTCTCAAACAGCTCAACCCTTGCGTATTCAGACCCAGAGACCTCCCCCCTAAATACACATTTGACTCAATTTTTAGTTTGGTTATTGGCAGAATTTAGGCCACAACTTTATTGATCACAGAAAGTGAGTGGTTGCATAGGCTCTGGTTCGACTAGCTCCCTGCACCCTTGCAGGTAGCGCTGACCCAGAGCTCTATTGTAGGTCAGCCAAGGGTGAACACCTGAGGTAGGTAGGTAGAAAGCCCGGGTACAGGCTATGTCCACTCCCCCAGATGCTCCCCTGGACTCAGGCACGGGCACAACCCCCTCTCGGGGGTTGACCAAACCAAGTTGAGTCCCTGGATTCCTTTAACGGAATACCCTTCACATAGGGATGGCGAAACCATGCTCCCATCCCTATCACCTGAACAAGTGCCTACCCGCAACCTTATAAGTTGTGATGATTTGTTATGCGGCAGGCAAAACCCAAGTGGCAACAGCCAATCATCCAAGTGGGGGAAATTCCCGCCGTGCCCCTGTCCCAATGACAGACGACCCAAGCCAGCATAACCAATGGCCAGGGATGATGGGAGTTGGGGAGTCCAGCAACATCTGGAGGGACACAAGGTCCCAAACCCTAACCTTAAGTCTGCTGCTGGGCATGTGCGCATGCATTCAAATTCAGTGTCATATATTTGGCTAAGTCTCTTTGCTTAGTGATAGAGCACATGCTGTGTTTACTAAAGGTCCCAGATGTCATAGCCACTCCATACATTTAAAGCACATGACTTCCCCCAAAGAATCCTGGGAAATGCAGTTTATCTCCTGCAGAACTACAGTTCCCAACACCTGTAACAAATTAAAGTTCCCAGGATTCTTTGGATTTGACCACTATTCCTTGCATCTCCGTTTAAAAAAACAACAACACAACAATGCTCAGGCACAGGCTGGGAAGACATCTGCCTAACAACTTGGATATCCACTGGCAGTCAGAGAAGACAATATTGGTCTAGATGGACTGACTATCTGACTCAGCATCAGGCAGCTTCATATGATCATCTGTATAAACCAGACTTCCCCAACCTGATGCCCTCCATATGTTTTGGACTACCACTCCTATCAGCCCCAGCTAGCATGGTCAATGATCAGGGATGATGGGAATTTTATCCAGCAACACCCAAAGGGCACCAGGCTGGAGGAGGCTGATAGAAGCTAAACTTCATGATAGGTTTAACTTGCATCATAACATCAGGTTAGTGGTTTTAAAGTGCACTGCACTCCTGTATTGGATCCAGGCCATGAATCATATGAGCTATTAAGGCGTTGGTGTGTCTTAATAATTGGATTGTACAACACCTAGTCCCTTTTGCTATAAGTGTGATTCTAGATAATAAATATGCAATTTGTCACTTCCGTGCCCAGAACAGATGTACCTCACAGGGACTTTAAAATGCTAGTTATTTCCTGCGTTTTCATCTAGTTTCTTCTCAGGAGGTTAAGCAAGAGAACTACAGAATCTTTTGTCAGGGAAAAGAGTTGTGGAGAACCGAAAGCATGTACAAAATAAAAGCTGTGTGGAGAAGGGGGAAGTTAAATCAGGATGTTTTCGCCGTGTGCGTCAATGGTTGTTCTATGTGACATCTTACCAGATTTTGTATCCTTTTTCGGCAATTTGTTATAAAATGAATTGCATAGGAAAGAGGGTGAAAGGGATGGATATAGGGAAAGAAAAAGAGAGCAAGAAACTGAATGGTAAATAAATACAGATATAAGATCCCACATTTGTTGTCCAGAAACAAAGACATGCTCAGTAGGATTTGCTCCTCAGAAAGAATATTTAGGATTACAGCTTTAATGAATTTTGTCTCCTCTTCTTATGAAGATGAAGACTGTAGTCTGATAAGAGCAAGACTATGTATTTCAAAACTGTTTGGTCCTTAAAATATTTACCAGGAAGATTTACTAGGAAGTATCAGTTAATAAAGGGCATTTTGGGATAGCATTTTTGCCCCCTGACACACACACACACACACACACACACATTTCATGTTTGTTTTTAGTAATTTGATTTAAGAATAAAAGGAGAATTGGGGCAAGTACTCTTTGGTGAGAGAGACCCAGCAGAGATTTAAAATCACAAAATGTGCATCAAAAGTAAATAATGGAAATACAGGGTGTTGGACCTTTAAAATATCCCCTTCTAAGTCTCTTCTAAAGTTATCCACTTCCCTTAGCATAGAAAGAGACCACACGTTTGGTAATTTAAAACTGGTTTACTTACAAACCCTTCAAATGTCAGATTTGTGTGCTTTTCTATACAGCAGCAAGAAAAGACAGGCAGTTTAACTTACAAAAAGTGGTAGGTCTTTCTATGTTACTTGTAAAGAAACACAAAGATGGCTTGCTAAAGCCAAGCAGTCTGGGCTTGGAGCAACCAGACCCAGACCTCCTTCTTAGTAGGGTTACATGTTGGAAAGAGAGAGAACAGAGAGTTTGGTAACCCTTCTTCTCAAGGTGAGGGGGTGTAGCCTAGCTAAGCTTGGCAGGACAGCTTACTCTATAGTCTTAACCCCTTCATGCATTAATTAGAGTAAAGCATGTTGGTTATATCAAGCTGAATCTAACCCACACTTCAGATCACATGTGATTATTTCTGATCAACGTATTAGCCATATACATTGAAAGACTGTTAAAGGTTTATGTGGTGTAGTGGTTAAGAGTGGTAGACTCGTAATCTGGGGAACCGGGTTCGTGTCTCCACTCCTCCACATGCAGCTGCTGGGTGACCTTGGGCTAGTCACACTTCTTTGAAGTCTCTCAGCCCCACTCACCTCACAGAGTGTTTGTTGTGGGGGAGGAAGAGAAAGGAGAATGTTAGCCGCTTTGAGACTCCTTCAGGTAGTGAAAAGCGGGATATCAAATCCAAACTCTTCTTCTGCTTCTTCTTCTTCTTCTTCTTCTTCTTCTTCTTCTTCTTATAGGTATGTGAGTCATGAACCAACACTTGGATTCCTGCTCCTTTTAGAAATGGTCTTTGACGTCCTTATTTCTTCAGAGCCATCATCACCAGAAATGACCATGAAAGCCAGTCCTCCTTCAGCCTGAGGAAGTAGCCTCTAGGTTAGATTACTGCAACCTATTATACTATACGTGGGGCTGCCTTTGAAGATGGTTAGGAAAGTGTAGCTGATGCAGAACTCAACAGCCAGATTGCTGACAAGATGGTTTGAGAACATATCATACATATAGCATCTGTCCTGACTCAACCTCACTGGCTACCAATTAATTTCCAGGATCAATTTAGTATCACTAAAGTGGTTTTTTTGGGGGTGGGGTGGGGTGGTTGAGACATTCTTGCCAGCCATGATCACACAATGATTTCTTACTTAACACAAGACCATAAATTTACCTCCTTCCTTCATCAAACCTATGATTGCGGGCTAAGACCTGTTTCCGAAAATGTCTTAGTACAGCAGTTTCTGGTTGAAAATTAATTCATTTAGAATGTCTACTGTCAGTGCTGTTAATGGCACACGTGTCACACAATGGAGTCTGGGTTTAAAATGTTCATCACAAATTGAGACAAGTATCTCCCCAAATATGTAAACCTATCAGAAGGCCTAATGCAAACTATATATTTGTTAAAGCTCATTTGACATCCCTGAGAACTTAAATTATTCATTAACAGCATTCATTTTCAGGAAAATGCTGCTCATTTCCTCTTGAGGCTGGCATTGAAAAGGAGAAGAAAATATAAAAATGCAGCAAAGCAGGAGGTGGTACTGCAAATATTTTAAGAAGAGATACCAAAGGGAGAAACTGGTTCTCAAAAGTGCCAGCTGCGGATGTTTAGTGTAGCTCGATGCATTATGGAACTGAAGTGGGAAGACTTGAGTCTTCCTCCTGGTTTCAGACAAACAGACCAACATTTGTGCGAGTTGCTTCAGAAAGTCTGATCTTCCTCCTGAAGAAGGGACCTCCGTTCCAAAATATGTTGATTTGCAATAATATTGGTAGTGGTTGGGCACTTCTGAGAACTACCGGTACTTCTGCCTACCTTTCCTCTTTTTAGACTCTGTACACAGCACAGATTTAAAGCACATTCCCCCTCCCCAAAAATGTAATCATGGGAACCTCAGTTTGTTAAGGGTGCTGAGAATTGTAGCTCCATGACAAGTAAACTACAGTTCCTAGGATTCTTGGCAAGGGTATGTGCTTTAAATGTATGAAGCTTATGTAGCATTTCGGTGCCTCTCATCTGGTGTGGGTGGATGTACTTCAAATATTATTGCCAAAAAAGAGAGAACAAGCTTGATCTAAGTTGATTGCATGCATACTCACTACACAAGCAAGCTGATTTCTGCTCGGGAGATATGAGGCTGCAATGCTCGGAACATTTTTTTTAAAGGACTCATCAGGGGAACATTTTTTTAAAAGGACTCATCAGGGATATATTTCACAATAGCAGCATTTCGTAAATGGGTTTGAAGGTTTGCTTCTAACAAGAGCTGGCACATTTTAGTGACACTTGCAAACCACCTGCAAGCTGATGATAAGTTTGAATACTGACCATCAAGGAATCCTTGCTTCCCATAGGATGTAAGTTCATAGCCCTTTTCCCGTAGCTCACATATATGGGTTCAGCAACCTGCTCTCCCTCACCCCCCAAAAAAAAACTTTTTGAAATTTTGTGACACAGTTGAAATGCATACAAAAAATGTATATTTTGTGAAAACAATATTTCAAAAATAATGCACCTAAAAAAAATAAAAGTGGAAGTGGAAGTGGAATCAGCATGGAATGGATTTTTGAATGAACACACATGAAACTGCCATAGACTGGAATTAGGCATATCCACTCCCCTCTACTGTTGATGGACCTGGCTGGGCCTTAGATGACGCAGCCACTGAGCCTCTTGGGCTTGCCGATCGGAAGGTTGGCGGTTTGAATCCCCATGGCGGGGTGAGCTCCCGTTGCTCTGTCCCAGCTCCTGCCAACCTAGCAGTTTGAAAGCACACCAGTGCCAGTAGATAAATTGGTACTGCTGTGGCAGGAAGGTAAACGGCATTTCCGTGTGCCCTGGTTTCCGTCATAGTGTTCTGTTGCGCCAGAAGTGGTTTAGGCCACATGACCTGGAAAGCTGTCTGCGGACAAATGCCGGCTCCCTCAGCCTGAAAGCAAGATGAGCAAGGCAACCCCACAGTTGCCTTTGACTGGACTTAACTGTCCAGGGGTCCTTTACCTTTTACCTTTAGGTGTTCCTACAAAGAACTGAGTAAGGGTATTAAAATGACTTCCTGTAGCTGGGTGGAGCTTGTGATTGGCCATGGACAGGTAGAAAAAGCTTCAACAGGCAACCAGCTTGGAGGAGTTAGCTCATAGTGGGATGCAACGTCACATTATGACAAATGTTCCATTTGGACCAGCAAGCATTTCAGCTTCCCAGATGGGACAATTCTCCCCCTTCTCTCCCCCCCCCCAACCGGGCTGTTCTAGGTGTTCTCCCAACTTCCTCAGAGCCAGTTTCAGGATACAGTTGGTACCTTGGGTTACAGACACTTCAGGTTACAGACTCCACTAACCCAGAAAAAGGACCTCAGGTTAAGAACTTTGCTTCAGGATGAGAACAGAAATAATGTTCCGGTGGCGCAGCAGCAGCGGGATGCCCCATTAGCTAAAGTGGTACCTCAGGTTAAGAACAGTTTCAGGTTAAGAACGGACCTCTGGAACGAATTAAGTTCTTAACCCGAGGTACCACTGTATGTGGGCAGAAGTGGGTGAGGTAGCCCAGTTGCATAGGCAGAAGCCTTGGTGCGGGGCTGACAGGGCTTGTTTTATGAATCCTGCTTCATATATTTTCCCACCTTGGTAAAGCTTTTGCCTTGTTCATAAATCTATGTGGTCTCAGCTTCTTTTAAATGCCCTCAAGCCTTGAAGCCATAAAGCGGTACCGGTTGGTTGATAAAGGGCAGCATAGTAATAAAATCCTCTCTTATCTGGTGGCAGCAAGTTCTTAAGCAGAGAGGAAGGGGGTGTAGACAGACGAGTAGGCCTACACTTTGTTGTGGCTCCATCTCCCAACCGCAGGCAGCACAGGACCCAGGGGTGGCTGGCAGGTGGCCATCATCACATATTCTATTATGTGACATTGTGACCCCCTCCAAATGAAAGGTTACTTGCAATATAAGGCAACTGTACGCTACATATCATTTCTGTGCATAAAGCGAGGCAGCTCAAAGTTCACACATAATTTTCTTTTAAAAGCAGGAAATGGGATAAAGCCAGCTTTATCTATTTTGTATTTACAAAGCATTCATTCTTACTCGCAGAGAAGCAACATTGCTGGTGCTGTTAATTTGCGCGACCTGACTGTCTAAAATGGCAGATAGTTAATCATTATTTCACCCCCCCCCCAATTCCGTTTATGACATTTAATAAAAATTTTGTGATTCAGCCTTCTTTTTCTTTTAATTAACAGTGCTAATCTCGCATCTTCATAACACTTCACAACCGTTAATGAGTTCATTTCCCCAACACTCCAGTGCTTTAGATAAGCATAGTTACTAGTAATTATTTCTAACAAATGTACAGCTTTAGAGTCAGGCACTTTGACCAAGGTTAGCTTAGCAACAGCTGATGCCTAAGACTCTGTCTGAACCTGAACACTGAGCCTATTTATTCAAAAAACATTAAAAATCAGAGGCTGATGAACAAATCTGGGGGCGGGGGGAAGGTTCTTTTACAACACAACACCTCCCACAATCTGCTTTTCAGACTCACAAAGTTTCAAGCAGAGGTTGCCCTTGGGGACCCCTGCTATTACGGTAGATTGCCATCAGCCAACCAAATGGGCAGATTTGGGATACTCCAAAGATTTTTACTCCTTGAAACAAATTAGTTAAGGTTCCCATCCAAACTTGAGATGACTTCTGCAATTGCAAGAATGGTGCAGGAGACCTGTAAGGCCTACAAGAAGCTCACAGGCAGGACTGAGCTCAACAGCAGTCTTTCTACCACCTGCAGTGCTCAGGGGTTATTCCTCAGTAGAACATGGCTAGCAGCAGTGCTTTCAGAACCTTAGACACCGTCACCCTGCAACGCCAGCAGCAACTCTAAAGAAGTACCGTTTTCAAGACTGTATACATGCCATGCATTTAAAGCACATCCCCACCACCCAAAAAATAATCCCGGGAACTTTGTTTGTTTGTTAAGGGTGCTGGGATTATAGGTTGGGGGGTAAACTACAGTGGACAGGATTATTTGACGAATGTATGGTGTGTATGCAGCAGGGCTGGCCCAATACATGGGATCTGCTGCCTCTGTGGATCCTGCTTCACCTTGCCTCACGGGTGGGCTGGCCCTGGTATGCAGCCTTAATGTTTTTCCATGTTCTTAATGTTTTTCCATTCCCCTCCCCCTCACTTATATATTCCTCGACTTGATCGTTTGCCACACTTGGCTCCTTTGGGATAGAGAGTGGTTCCCAAACTCACCACCACTATCACCAGCACTTAAAATTTGCTGAGGGTCTTTTCTATCTGTTGTAGCAAAATGAAATAATGCAGTGGGCTGGATGCCATGCAATTATTATTTTTTAATTGTATTTTTATAGACTTGCTGTGGACAGCTGGTATGAAGCTCACAGTCCACCAGCAGACCACAGACCACAATTTGGGGAACCCTGGGGCAGAGGAAAGGAGGGATAGAAAGTTAGTTAGTTAATTAATTAATTAATAATGCTTGTGTCGGTTCTGCATATTTTATGCACAGTGGTACCTTCCACATTTTTCTCCACAGAGGATCATACTGAGTAAAGCTGTGTCCTAAAGCACCAAGCCTCAGCTACAAAAGCTACCGGTACTTGTTTTGAAATACTGGTAAGTTCTTCCGGGGCATGCTAACAGTGTATATGAAGGGCTAAGCTCCCTTTGAGTCATTCATCATCTCAGATGCTAGATGTCAACTGTTCGAAGGCTCCCCCCCCCCCCCGGTTTTCTTTTTTTGACAAAGGTTACCACACACAATCTCTTTTCCCCTGAATTGGTTCTCTGGTTACAGCGAGAGGCGAGAGAGATGTGTCAGGGCTGCGCTTTCATTTTTATTAAACTTTCTGCCAAATGTGACAAGCTGGGGGAAAGTTCTGGATGCAGCTGCACAGTCAACTGATTATATATATATATATATATATATATATATATATATATATATAATCTCCTCTCCCCCACTTCCTCCTCTTTGAACCTCCATCTCTAGATGAAAGTTTTCTGTGTTTGTCATTAAGAAGGAAAAAGAATGAAGATGTATAACTGAACTCCCTTTCAGATAGCCCACTTAAAACCTACCGATGTCTCCAACTTTCAGCCCAAAGTCAACTCTTTGCCTATATTCAGATGTCAGGTGATTTTTAACTTCTTTAATATATCAAAAATCTACTAAGAGCAGTCAGTCTGTATCAAATCACAAAATAAAGACCACAGTTTGCTTCCTGCTAGTTCATAGGAGCTAGTTATCTTACCATCAAATTCTATAGTCTCCAACATAATAGAATTATAAGTTTGGGGGAGGACCCCCATAACCCCTAGAAATTAATAAATGGTAGGATTTTGATGACTTGGGGTGTGAAGGGAGAGATACAAACTGCAGAGGGCTTCCTGGGCTAGCCTATGCAAAATGACCTAGCCAAGATATGGTCTTTAAGAAACAATAGATGGCTACTGAGTCTAGTGCTAGCTCTGTTTCAACCAGACATCCCTTTGTAAAGTAGGACCTTATTCTTCCTACATTGCAGATACATCCATCATCACATCCCAGAGTTATGATTTGAAGATATGTGATGTAACAACTTTGTTGTTGCTTTTTAAGTAATTTTATTAAAGATTTCTTGATTTACAAAAGTATGTGCGATGTCTCTCTCTCATTCCCCCCTCCCCAAGTAACGCTTTTATTTGTTCATTTGTTGAGACATTGGGAAGAAAAGGGGGAAAGAGGGTGGACAACTTCGTTGAAGCAGTTCTGAGTATGGTCAGTACCTGAATGGAAGATCACCTGGGAATCTGATCAAGCACAACTTGAGGAAAGGTGACACATACAAATAACTGATGTAATAACTTTACATCCATGTGCTACTGAAGTATACGAGATCTTATTAAGAGGGAGGCTTTATGACGCAACCAAATGGAAACCTAATTACTCGGAATCTGATTCAATTTCATTGTAGGTTTCAAATTCAAATTGATGTTTTGCTTTCAGGTAAACTCTGAAGATTTGGAAGGGGAAGGGAGGGAGGGGAGAGAGAGAAGTTGTCAGTGGGAATGATCTGATTTAAAGTGCTATCAAAAATCAGAACAAAAGTACGAGAAGCGTTCTCTGCACAGCGGCTCAGTGACCCAACAGACTCTTCACACTATGTTACCTGTTATTCTACTCTTTTTTTTTCCATTTTGCCATTTGTAAAGCGACCTTTAAGAAATAATTCCAAAGCAAAGGTGCGAAGGATTTATGATCAAATAAAACGGCATGCTTTGAGTTTTGCCCTCCCTTCTGCCAGCATCCTAGCAGAAGTGAGAGCAAAAACAATGCCGTCTAATTGGCTGGCAGGTGTAAACAAAATGAATCCAGACCATTCTGTGCTCTTCAATCACCTATGCAACTCAAATTGCCAGAAGCTACATTCCTTTTACGTTTCCATAGCAACAACCCGTCCTGCAATTGTCAGTAATTAAAATTAGCTCCACAATTTAGCATAATTCCACAAGGCTCTGCTATATCATATAAAGGTAGTGGAGATGATGCCCGATTTGCAAGTCTAACAAACACAATTCAATCTCCTTCCTTAGTAGCTACTGTTCAAGTCAACTGAACATCAAGTATGAGAAGCTCTGGGTGATATTAGCAGCTCTGTAGGAATTGTTCAAAATATTACTTGAGATGTTAATCTAAGTGTTGGGGTAATCCTTTGGTTGAAATACTATGCAAGTGGATACCTTTAAGGACCAAAATAAATGATAGACTGGACACATGTATGCATTTAATGTGTCTGATTTTTGTTATTTATAGAGTAATCACTGGTGGGGGTTGCAGTCTCAGGACTGGGGCTGCACCAGTGAGAGGGTTAATTATTTCCTCTGCTCCACAGTCCTGATGAAAATCAATGCCTTCCCCCCCCCCCCACAAGCTGCTATTAACGCCAGCACTAGGAGGGAAGCTTCCATTGGCACTAAGGAATGAACTTGATGTCAATGGAAGTTGCCTTCAGGGGCAAATAGCAGCTGGCAGGGTTGTTGTTGGGACCCTACTGTGGCCAAAAAGTCTTAAATCCCATGGTCTTGAACCTGTGCCCTGAGGTTGCCTTTTTAAACAGCCAAGATCAGGCATATTAAGTGTATCACATTTGACCCTGTTACCACTGACACAACCTATGCTTTTTGTTAATGGGATCATTGCAGGCAACTGTAATCAGGGTATTATTAAACAGCAGCTCCAACACCACCTCCAACTTCCACACACAGGTTGTTCTTTGTGCACAGAGCCAGCAGTGTCTGTGCAATCTTTAAAAAAAAAATAAAAAAAAAATCCTTCCAGTAGCACCTTATTGGTATGAGCTTTCGTGTGCATGCCAGCTCCACCTCTCTTTTAAATCAGAACCAGTGAAGGTGGTGAAGGTCCTGTGTGAGTGTCTGGAGGCGATGGATGGCAGCTAACAGATTGAGGTTGAATCCTGACAAGACAGAAGTACTGTTTTTGGGGGATGGGGGACGGATGGGTATGGGGGACTCCCTGGTCCTGAATGGGGTAACTGTGCCCCTGAAGGACCAGGTGTGCAGCCTGGGAGTCATTTTGGACTCACAGCTGTCCATGGAAGCGCAGGTTAATTCTGTGTCCAGGGCGGCTGTCTACCAGCTCCATCTGGTACGCAGGCTGAGACCCTACCTGCCCGCAGACTGTCTTGCCAGAGTGGTGCATGCTCTAGTTATCTCCCGCTTGGACTACTGCAATGCGCTCTACGTGGGGCTACCTTTGAAGGTGACCCAGAAACTGCAATTAATTCAGAATGTGGCAGCTAGACTGGTGACTGGGAGTGGCCGCCGGGACCACATAACACCGGTCCTGAGAGATCTACATTGGCTCCCAGTACGTTTCCGAGCACAATTCAAAGTGTTGGTGCTGACCTTTAAAGCCCTAAACGGCCTCGGTCCTGTATACCTGAAGGAGAGTCTCCACCCCCATTGTTCAGCCCAGACACTGAGGTCCAGCGCCGAGGGTCTTCTGGTGGTTCCCTCATTACAAGAAGTGAGATTACAGGTAACCAGACAGAGGGCCTTCTTGGTAGTGGTGCCCACCCTGTGGAACGCCCTTCCATGAGAGGTCAAGGAAATAAGCAGCTATCCTATTTTTAAAAGACATCTGAAGGCAGCCCTGTTTAGAGAAGTTTTTAATATTTAATGATGTATTGTTTTAACACTCGATTGGGAGCCACCCAGAGTAGCTGGGGAAACTCAGCCAGATGGGTGAGGTGCAAATAATAAATTATTATTATATTATTATTACTGGAAGGATTTTTTTTAATTTTGTTTTGACTATGGCAGACCAACATGGCTACCTACCTGTAACTGTGCAATCTTTAACCTCCAAAATTGAAGTCTACTTGGCAGAGACCCACATGCTCACAGCCACCTGCTTTATTCAGAATAAATGCTCAGAGTGAGGTATGGTGCTGTCCCCCTCCCTCCATGCATTGATTGTATCCTATCATCAGTCATTTGCACAGGGCCATTGAGTATTTCATCATTTTTAACCTCACTCTCGTTGCAAGTTCCCCCATGGAACGGAATTATGGACAACAGCCAATTCAGCTTATTGTTCATCTTCCAGTGAGGAGCCAGCTTGCCAGCCAATTTAAAGAGGATACGAATGCATCTGAAGAGCAAAAGGAACAGCTGGAGACCTGGAAAGGTTTCACTGGTCTGATTCCAACTGAACATATGTTCCTGCTGCCTAAGGGCTTCTCCAGATGACTCGTTTATTGAGCATTCACCCTGATTTGCTTGCACAGGCTTACGTGGTACTTAGGCTGTATCAGGACTTTATTGAGCTGTGGTTTGATTTGTTTACAGGGAAATTCTATTCTATTCCATCCATCCATCCATCCATCTATCCATCCATTGATTTCATAAAATTAAGAAAGTAAAAAGAGCCTGCTGGATCAGGCCAATGGCCCATCCAGTCCAGCATCCTCTTCTCACAGTGGCCACACAGATGCCTCTAGGAAACCTGCAAGCAGGACCCAAGCACAAGAGCACTGTCTCCTTCCATAGTTTCCAGCAACTGGTATTCAGAAGAATTGCTGCCTCTGACCACAGAGGCAGTACACCATTTGAGAGAGAGAGAGAGAGAGAATGAATATCACATCATCATCATCATCATCATCATTATAAACCCTCAAATAAATTTACAAAATTATATATATCACAATGAAATTACTAGTAAAAAACAGTTTAAAAAGTATTTAAAACATTCAAAAATAATTAAAATCAACAATAAGCTTAAAACAAGTCAACATTTAGCTTCCCTAAACAAAAATGTTTAAAGGAGAGTTAGCATTCACCCTGATTTTCCTGCAGAGTGTTTACATGCCTCCCTATTAATCATTTGTTTATACCACATTTGCAATGTATTTCCCTGTCACTTTCCAAACTGAAAAAACATCTATTTTTTTTTTTTTTAAAGGTGGAATCATTGTGCTAGCACAACAGAGCACATCAATCAAGTTTAATTTCACAAACCGGCAGTTCTTGCATGCGCTTGAAACCCTCCTGTGAAATACTGCCAGTCTTGAGGCACCCTAAGGATTTGTTTCTTTACTTAATGCTTATCATTTATATAGTGTATTTCAAGTGTCCATAATACTGTCTCTCCATTATCTTAATAATGCTCACAAAAGTCCTGTGTTCAGCACAATCTGCATTATTACCTTTATTTTGCAGGTGCTTAGACTGAAAGAATGGTGCTTTGTGGGAGGCTACCTGGTGAATTTGTGATTCTTATTGATCCCAGTTCATCAGCTAAATTAAGAAAAGCCTGGATCATGGTATGAAAGCCATCTCAATGCTGCGAACACCTCAATATGCGTAGGAGTCCCTAACCTTCCTCTGCATAGGCTGTTGTTGATGTTTAGCAATAAAAGAGTGGCTGGGGAGACCCGGCCAGATGGGCGGGGTATAAATAATAATAATAATAATAATAATAATAATAATAATAATATAAAATGGGGGTGACGTTCTTCTTCCTGCACATCTCAAATTCCTAGACAGTACCTTTCCTTGTCAAAGCATCTCTGTTTGCATACAAATTCATTTTCACAGCAAACTGGAGCAAGAACAATTGCCATTCGTCTCTCTTTTCCGTATACAGAAAAAGGACATAGAAAAAAACCTTGAATTGCACAGAAAGTCAAGCAGTGGCAGAAAACTGTTGGGCATTCTTAATGCCTTGGATCCCACAACATTAAAGAAAGCCTAGCAGAAATAAAACTAAAGTGCATTGAAAATGACCTTTTAAATGTTATGTTACTCATCTGGTCGATGTAATTAAATTGAGTGTAGCTGTTGATACATTAATCAAATGCTTCCTGATTTAAAAGCCTGCCATTTTCAGAGTGCCAGCTAGACTGGCGGAAGCACCTCTGCCTTCTTATTCCACAGCATCCCCAAGATACAATTGCAAAAAGACAATTCCACAGTAAGGCCTAGGGCTTGGGGCCAATGTGTATCCAAGGAGGTGCATGTCACTGCTCAGACAATGACTTGTGGCCTCATTTAGCAGTTTCTTCTTGGATGTCTACCAGCTTGCAACTTAATAAATTTTAGAGCTTCTGTTTTTCTGACAGCTTTAGTATGGAAGATTAAAGATCATATTCATAAAGCATTTTTGTTGCACACACTGTATGAGAGGTACTGGCATATGACATCAAATTATGCCATTAATTTTTAAACTTTTTAAAAGGGGGGTATAAATGGCAGTCTGGTGACTAGAACACCAAAGTGGCTACAATATTAAAATACATTTCCTTTTGACAGACAGACAGATAGATACAGTGGTTTGTTTGTTTGTTTGTTTTTTAAAAAATGTTTAGGGGTATTCTAATTTTCCTACTCATAATTAAATACTGCCTCTCAATGAGGCCAAACTTAGATTCACAAAATGTTTAGGGGTATGCATCCCCCTGTGTCCTCTGAGGAAAAAAAAGCACTGGATAGATAGATAGAGGATAGGAAGAAGAAGAAGAAGAAGAAGAAGAAGAAGAAGAAGAAGAAGAAGAAGAAGAAGAAGAAGAAGAAATTCCAGTCACCTTGCTTCTAGTGATTTAGGTTCTTTTACCCCCTGCCCCCTGCCACACACACGTTGATAAAATATGAAGAGGGCTTTAAAAATAATATTGAATTTATATACTGCCCTATACCCCGGGGTCTCAGGGTGGCTCACAGAATAAAATCAATATATAAAACTACAAAATACCTACCGGTAATAAAAATAAAAACAACAACCCAATAGCACCCAACCCCAAAAAACACATTTTAAAATGGCATAGGATATAAATCGGATCAACCAAAGGTCTGGTTAAAGAGGAAAGTTTTTGCCCGGTGCCTAAAGGTGTATAACGAAGGTGCCAGGCGAACTTCCCTAGGGAGAGCATTCCACAGATGGGGAGCCACTGCAGAGAAGGCCTGTTCTCATGTTGTTCTCGAGGCACAAGGCAAAGGCAAAATCAGTCCAGTGAAAATGCACCAGTGCAGCCAATCTGGGTGCATCGTTCACTGGGTTTGCACCACATCAGCCTTGCCACTGCCTTGCTCTACTTCGCCTTAAGCAGCAATGGAACTAACCAGAGTGTGGCTGCTTCACCACTGCATCTTCTGCTGTCAGTAACATATATGGATTCCAGGCCATGAACAAGTAAGATCAGGAGCACAGTGTCAGCCTGTGTAAATGATGAAGAACAGCTTGGACAGAGCCATATGTCCCGATATTTATAAGGGGTCAGGCAACCACATTTTGCAGTAAATGGAAGTTCCCAGGCCATCTTCAAGGGCAGTTCCGCTTAGAGTATATTGTCGTAGTCTATCTACGAAAGAAGTGGGTTTGCTGTACAACAGTTCCTGGTCGACTTTTAGTTGTGCAGCCTGAATTTGCTGGTATGTGACTGAATCCCACCCAGAAATAGCAATAGTATGGAAGCCCCATATGCAATTGAAGACAAAGAGCAAACCATTTTTTAAATGCCACTACAAAATTTCTTTAAATATATATATATATATTCCAAGATAAAGCTTAATCAAAGTGTCATGAAATGAAATGATACAGGGATGTTGGTGTACACAAAGCTAAGAAAGTCATTTTGAAATATACATCACTATTCAAGTAAAGCATGTCACATTCAGAGTTGTTGTTTTTAATCATACCTAGTTCATAAAGGAAATTTACTACACAATAAAATGAATATCAAGCTCCACTTCATAAATGTGTGAGCTAGTCTCTCCAAGAACTGGATCAAACCGAAAAATGAACGTGTGGCTAAACCCACCCTCTCCCAAGCTTTGATTTTCTTTTTTTAAGTTAAAGATTCAGTTCATTGCAAGAGGCTGAATTTTCTGGAGCTTTTAAGATTAGCAAGAGCTTGGAACTCATCCATTACATAAGCAACAATCTCTCAGTTTTGTTTACTGCCCAACAAATGGGGCATTTTTCTTTCCTATGTACAAAGCCAATTGAAAAGCATTCAATAATAATATGCTAATGCATGGCTATCATGCTCTCTCCATCGTACATTTATCCTGAGCTGACCTCTGCTTCCACAGTAAGCTATGCATTAAGCACTTGTATCTAATCCTCTAATTCTTTTTTATTATGTGGCCAGGTGCAGCCTCTTTTGATATGGCAGAGGCTTAATGAACTGTACAATGTTCACAAAATGGTGCCTGATGCCAAGTGGCGTTCTTTCAAAGAGTCAAGGAATTGTGTAAAGGGCTCACCGTTTCCCCACTGCCAAGACAGCATATATTATCTAACAAAGAGCAACACTAAACAGGGGAGACAGAGGGGGAAGCTTTTCAAAGGATCCAGACAGGGCATTTTATGTCAAAAAGAGAGAGACAAAGTCACATTGCAGGTTAATTCTGCGTTACTCTGCAGTGTGTCCATTTGAAATCAGATGTGGGAATCTCCAGCAATGGGTCATGTATCCCAACGTGCCCAATGATGTTGTGGGAGGGCATATATACCAAGATCTCAATCACTACTTCCTCCTTCATTCACTTGGGGCATGTGCAGGGACGAAAAAGTGTGGATGAACTAATCAAGGGGTGGGTTTTGAAATGTGTATCAAGCAAGCACCCCCCTTGTGGATGGCATGGTCTAGAATCAACCTAGACTGAAAGCAACATGGTGATGACAAGCATGAACAATTCCAGATTTAGAAAAACTATAAGCAGCCTTAGTCATGCTTTAATCTGACTGAAATTTGTACGAGAAGTTAGTTGCAGCTGATTTATATCCCATTAACTTCACTGGCACTCTAGTGAAACTAGCCCCTTTTTTAAAATTCTGGACAAGGAGTTGTGTCATCCCAGAGCTTTTTGAACTATGCTTACTGATTTGAACAACATACATGTTAGCGCTGAACTTGTACTATGGTCCACTATAGCAGTGTTTTTCAACCTTTTTTGGGCAAAGGCACACTTGTTTCATGAAAAAAATCACGAGGCACACCACCATTAGAAAATGTTAAAAAATTTAACTCTGTGCCTATATTGACTATATATAAAGTAATTCTCTTGAATTTTTCAATTTTCCCCACGGCACACCAGGCAACATCTCGCGGCACACTAGTGTGCCGCAGAACAGTGGTTGAAAAACACTGCACTATAGTTCCAGAAGTGGCTTTTACGTCATGTGAAAGCTAAAATGCTGTTACAAAAGTTGGGTGCCTCCCCCTCTCTCTGCAAGAGCCCATAGGGTTCCAGGCACTCACCCAGGGTCTGTGGTCCTTTGGAGAATTGAGACACGGCAGAGACAGTCGTAGCTTTAAGAAATATGGTTTATACACCTATTTACACTTTCAGTCTGCATGGAGGGAGCCCAGATCTTACAGCATGGTCATTTCAAGAGAGAGAGTTGTCCCCCGCAGCAGTGCAGCTATGGAGTCCAAGGCATCTCTTCCAGCCAGCATTCAGCCAGTCTGCCCAACATGGATTCCAGCCCTTCTCCCTCCTTCTCCTTCCCAGAACTCCTTGCTATCAGACTCCTTTTTCCTGTCACCTCAAACACAGTTACACTGGTAACCTTCCAAACCCCCCCCCCCCGGGTCTCTGTTCACACCTCAGGGCGGGGGGGGGGGAGGACAGTTTTCTTGCATTGCCAATGGCCCTCAATGGCACTGTATTGTTTCTTAATGGCCCTAGCTTGGTCAAGCCATTTTGCATAGGCTAGCCCAGGAATTCCTCTGCAGCTCGCAGAGGAATATCCCAACTAAGCAGAATCCTAACACTCATTAATTTCTAGGGTTTAGGGAGGTCGCACCCTCAAACCTATAACACTATAATATGGAACTTAACAGTTAGGGGAAAGTACCGGTAATGAAAACAGAATAAACTACCATGTGAATGCAGCCCAAATCTGTACCAGGCTGGTATAGATTTGCTTTCACAGTTTGAGCATGAGGCTGAAATCAGTTCCTGCTTCAATCAGTTTGTAATGTAAATGTATAACTGTTACGCCTGTATGCCTTGACCCAATAAGACCAGACGAAAATATTTCAGGCAGCAAAGTTTTCAGAAAAAAAGTCTCTTTATTGCAATAAGGTGCATTCAGTAAGCAAAAGGCAAATGCACACCCCACCTCCTGTGGGGCAAGCTTAAGTACTCTCTATGACATAGTAAAGCTCCTCCTAAATCCCTCCTCCTGGCCTATCAGAACTAATATTATAATACTGCGTTAGCAAATCAGAACATTTCCTTTGTCCGGCTGCCTTTGTCTGTTTCAAGCTGCTTTAGCCGCCAGGAGGTGCTATATGCTATTATTTCAGTGCCTAAATGCCTAGCCGTTGACCCCCAACTGCACCTGGGACCTTATTTTGGCTTCTGCTGATGTTCACAGGAAATGGCTTGGTCACAGGATGAGTTGTGGTTAGCTACCCAGACAGAGTGTTAAAAAAGAGGAAGTCTGCGGTCGGCCGTTTACTGGCATTCTGCTGAACTGCTGAACTGCTGAAACTGCTGATATGTCTAAGTTTATCTAAGAAGCTGCAATGTAAGGATTTTAGCTGGCAAAGTTGAAGCAAAGTTCAAGCAAAGTTGAATCTCTAAAATGGAGTGGGGGCATCTCCGAAATGGGGTTCAGGGGCTCGTTCAGGGGCTCGTATCTTGGTGCCTCATTTCCCCCCTTTCAATCGAGAGGAGCAGCTTGTTCTGCTTCCTCTTCAGATTGACCTACTGAGATTTCCTCTATAACTTGATCCATCCAGTGTTCAAACACCCCTATAGGGTCTTCAAAATGTTCATCAGGTTCCCATGTATCATCATCTGGTGAATAACCTTTCCATCGTACTTTGTATAGTATTTTACTATCTGTGGTTTTCATGTCCAGGATCTTCTCCACTTCAAAGACATCCGTATCATATTCATTGATACCTCTGCCGCTTTCCACTATCCCTTCTCCTCCTGCAGCCACCTTCTCCTCAGCCCCACTCACAACCGTTGCCATGTATGAGGCGAACGTTGTAATGGTGTCCTTCTCCAGTCAGTCCCTTGGACTGTAAGCAGTTGCGTGGCAACCACAGGTATATTTGGTAAGCCTGCGGTTCCTGTACATAAAAGGACTTCCCACCCCCCTTTGGTGACTCTGGGTGGCGTGTCCCCTAGTGTGAAAGCTTCAAATCTCCTTGTGACTACACTGGAGAAAGTCGAATAAGAGCCAGTGCCTCACCCCAAGTTCATTCCTCGAGGACTAAATTCTGGTTTACTGTTACAGCTGAATATGGCCCATATTTCTTATGGAGGGTGATGACATTTACTGGAGGACTGGAAGGGACTAATGAAATTAGTGTGAGAAGAATAGGATCAGTGAATATTTTACCTATTCTGACTTCTTGAGAGCAGTTGCAATGTAGCAAATAGTCAGGAATAACTTTCTAACAGTAAGAACTGTTTGGCTGTAGAATGGACTCCCTATTCTCTTTTCCAGTAAAAATACACCCATAGGTATAAAAGACTAGGCCCTCCCCCTCTGGTTCCCAACTATATACACGCAAGGGAATAGAAAGGGATATTGTTACTTTGACAAAGTCAATTTCAAGGGGTCAACAGGATTTTCCCTTCCAATTTCCCGTCCAATCCCAACAGCCTAGACCAACATTGTTCAAACCTCTAACACTCCCAATCTATAGAGTTATGCCCTGTCTAACAACTGGTCGACAAACCACTAATAACAATGTCCTTCCGACCAATTTTTCTGATGTGGTTCTGCTGGAGATGGTCTCCGTTGCATAAACTGGAGGTTTCGGTGGCCCGTGCGTCGAGTGACAGCGTCCAGTGTGTCACAGCAGGGGCTACTTCAATTCGGTCTCCCGTGCGCTGGGCGTCCTTGCCGGTCAGACGCAGCAGGGGAGACTGGTGCACCGTGCGTTGAGTACCTACTCCTGGCTAGGCACAGCAGGGTGTCGACTCCAGGGGGTCACCTCGGCCTTTCACCGCCGTTGGGGTGGATAGGAGAACCGTGTATGGACCGTGTAAGAAGGTTGCGCTTCCACTCCTTTACCCACAAGCTATAGCCAGGCTGGAACTGATGGACTGGCTCAGCAAAGCTGCACGGTGTTTGCTCGAGGGCCCACCTGCTGAGGGAACAACAACTCACAGACACAGAGAGACAGACAGACAGATAGAGAGATTATTTGTTTGTGGAAGGTGATATGCTCTTCCACCTGTCCAGTCCAGCTGGTTTTTCACGAACAAATGGAGGTGGCCTCCCATACAGGAGCTCGAATGGTGACAATTTAAGTCTCTTGGTGGGGGCGCTTCGAATTCGGAACAGAGCTATAGGGAGGACATCTGTCCACTTCAGTCCGGTCTCTTGGGTTAATTTGGCCAATTGGATTTTCAAAGTCCGGTTCATCCTTTCAGTTTTTTCCCGAACTCTGTGGCCTATAGGCAGAGTGCAGTCTCCACTTTATCTGAAGTTTCTTGCACACTTCCTGCACTACCTGATCGATAAAGGCTGGTCCATTATCACTCCCTATACTCCTGGGCAGTCCGAACCTGGGTATTAGTTCGGTTAGAAGTTTCTTAGTTACTTCCCTGGCTTTTTCAGTCCGTGGTGGGAACGCCTCTACCCATCCGGTCAGCGTACAAACAAACACTAGCAGATATTTGCAAGTCCTTGCAGGTGGCAACTCAGTAAAATCCACAATCAGATTCTCCATAGGGCTGTATCCCACATGTTGTACACCCGGTGGGGGTTGCATTCCTTGCTTGGGGTTGTTTTTGGCACAAAGGATACACCTCTGGGAGATAGCAGCAGTTAATTGTGAGAGGTTAGGCACATACAATTTTCTCCCGAGATGTTCCCTAGCAGCAGTGCCACCCAAGTGTGTGGACTCATGATAGTTTCTCACAATTTTGCTGGCCAAGTGTTGGGGCACGAACACTCGGTTGTCTGGGAGGAGTAGCCATCCATCTTGCAGTCGGGCTCCCTCCTGTTGTGCCCATTCTTGCTCTTCAGGAGAATATTGAGGTTCCAAGTCTTCAGTGGTTATTTCTGGGATGAGTGCAGCCATGGTTGGAGGTGGTGATTGCATAGCTGCTTCTCGGGCAGCCTTGTCTGCCTTATGGTTGCCTCTGGTGACCAAATCCTTGCCTCGCCCATGTCCTTTGCAATGCATTACAGCAATCCTCTCAGAGGCCCACACCGCCTCTAATAGACTTTCCACTTCTTGTCCATACTTCAAGGCTTTTCCATGGGCTCCCATCAAACCTCTTTCCTTCCATAGAGCTCCATGCGCATGCAGGGTTAAGAAGGCATACTTTGAATCTGTATATATACATTCGCCTTACATCCAGCTGCCAATTGCAGGGCTCTAGTGAGTGCAATTATTTCGGCCTTCTGGGCAGAGGTTCCCGGTTGCAGAGCTTCTGCCTCTACAATCTCATCGTTGGTCACCACAGCATACCCAGCCCTCCTAACGCCATTGGATACAAAGCTGCTCCCATCTGTGTAATATACAACATCAGGCTCTTTCAGGGGTTCATCTTTCAAGTCTGGTCTGCTAGAATAGACTTCGTCCATCACCTGGAGACAATCATGGTGTTCTATTTCCTCGTCGTCTGGTAGGGGCATCAGGGTGGCGGGGTTAAGGGTATTCACCACTCTTAGGTGCACTCTTGGGTTTTCACACAGCAGGCCCTGGTATTGGGCCATTCGGGGGTTTGTCAGCCAGTAGCTCCCTTTGTACTCCATGAGGGTGAGAACAGCATGGGGTACATTTACATACATTTCTTGGCCAAAGGTGAATTTATCTGCTTCTGTCACCAAGACTGCAGTGGCTGCCACGCCATTCAGCTCATGCACATACAGTTGGAAGGGTTTCTCTGGATTTGGCAATCCTGGGGCTGGGGTCTCCATTAGGCATCTTTTAATAGTCTCAGAGGCCTTTTGTTGTTCTGGTCCCCACACAAGGGGTCTTCCTTCACTCCTCCTGTACTATCATTCAGGGATTCTGGTAAAACACTGAAGCCAGGTATTTAGCACCACCCTGCATTTCCCTAGGAAGTCCCACAACTGCTTCCTAGTGGTGGGCTCTCTTATGAGACATATGGCTTCTTTCCTCTGTGATGTGATATATTGAAGCCTAAATACTTGATTTCCTTCAGATACAATTTATGCCTTTCTCTGAGAGGCTTTGTATCCTGTCTCCCATAACAAGTATAACAGTTCTTCTGTAACTTCTTTTCCTTTTCTTCCAAGTTTTGGCCATCTTTACCAATTTTTTTTAAAATCCTTGTGGCCAGAATCAAAGGGGTTTGAGTAAGCCAAGATTCAATAATCAGTTCAAGTGTTTCTGGGCTCCTTCTGCCGCCCATCGTGGCAGGAAAGTGAGAGTAGTGTTTTACTGAGACTGGCATAGCCTAGGACCTTACATTAAGAATTATATGCAGGATATTTTTGGCCAACTCTGGGGATTATCTTCAGCCCACACCCCTGGTGGAGCTTGGAGAGTTTCAGGTATTTATTCTGTCACTTTTCCCAAGAGTAAATGGATGGGATTTTGTGATCAAGGCTGCCAAAAGTTCCTAAGAGTATTCTCTAGGCGCCATTAGTGACAATATGCTGGTCACTCGTGGAAATAGCTGCATTTCTGGTCCTTTGGGGACAAAATAATTTGTGCCTGTACCTTGAGGGGACGTCTCTTTCCAGTGAGGGCACTGGGTATTTGGGCATATACAGGAACTGATGGGTGAGGTGGCATCCTTCAATTTGACATTCCAAATGCCTCCCTGAACAAATCACTTGTGGCTCCCACAATGTTCACTGATTCTAGGCTTTTGGATTGTACAGGCGTGGTTATAACAGAATACTGGGCTCCCAGCGAAATATCTCTGGTTGGTCCCTCTGGGGTATCTTCCTCCAAGCCCTCTTCCTCTTTGTCCTCTTCCTCTTCCTTCTCCTCTATTCTGGGGCCATTCTCACTTCCAGTGTGTCTCCCTTTTCTACATATGACACACTGCTTCCTTCCTAGCAACTGACCTTTTCACCGGCCTCTTCCTCGGGTCAGACCCCTCTGGCCTTACCCGGGTCACCAGTCCTAGGACGCATGTTGCTTGGCCTTTCATCCTTACATACTCCTTCAATGCCTCTTCTACTGCTTTCTTCCAAGCGGCTGACCTCTTCACCGGCCTCTATCTCGGGCCTCTGGGCCCCTCTGGCCCTCCCGAGTCGCCGGTCCTCCTTGGGCCAAAGCTGCCGCCATAACTGCCGCCTTCTCCTTCATCCACTTCCTCTTTTCCTTCTTCTCCTCCTCCCCTCTATAGTCATACACTCGCTGGGCAATTGCCATCAATTCACTCCGGGACTTTCCTTGAAACCCATCCTGCTTTTGTATCTTTGTCCTTATATCTTTAGTGGATTGTGCGATAAATGAGCTATTGACCATCGCCGCATACTCGGGGAGGTCGGGGTCAAATGGAGTCCAGATTCTATAGGCTTCCATTAACCGTTCCAGAAAATCTCCAGGGCTCTCATCTGCCTTCTGGGTCACAGCCGAGACCTTGGACAGGTCTGTTGGCTTCCTAGCTGCCCTTCGAATACCTTGTAGGAGAGTTTCCCTATATGCTTTTAGGGCGTTTCGGTCTCCATCATTGTTTGCGTTCCATTTGGGATCAGACGAGGGATATCGAGTGGGCCAATCTGTTTCTAACACTCTCTGTTCCTTCAAGTGTTCTAATGCTTGTTGATCTATCCTCCTTCTTTCCTCTGTGGTAAAAAGGGTATTCAGCAACTGCTGGCAATCTGGCCAGGTTGGTTCGTGGGCAGCGAAGATAGATGCCATTAAATCCACCATAGCTTTAGGTTTTTCACTAAAGGGTGGTGTGTGTACCTTCCAATTCATCAGATCTGTGGTGGTAAAGGGAACATACTGCATGGTGTACGTCCGAGGTGGGGGTCCACCATCGACTAAAGGTGCATCAGGTGGGGGTGGATTGTCCCATACCACCCGAAGGGGGGCAATTAGGTCTTCTGGTGGTGCTTCCTTGCACCTTTTTGCATAGTCTTTCAGTGCCTGATTACGGGCCCTGCTGTAGGCTGCCGCTGCACTTTTATGCTTAGGATTGGAGGACCTATACCGGCTTATCCTTTCCCTTAATTCTCTGAGGTCTGGGTATATTTCTTCCAGGGTTTGGGTGTTAGGGACCTTCACCCTATTCCCCTGTCCCCCTTCTGCCCCAGCCGGTGGGTCTGCGTTCTGAGGCTGTTGTACTAGGGGCGCATAAGGGGGTGGCCGCGGAACCATAAGCTCCTCTTCTTGACTGTCCAGTACTGGCGGGTGTTTTGCTAACTTCTGTATACTGCAGATCTTAGCCCTTGGTGGCAATTTTCTGCACCCTCGCAGCCAAGGGGGATTATGGTCTACAGCATCCTTCCACGTTGAGATATATGGGATCTGGTCTGGATGATTGTCAATTATAGTCCGCCATAAGGGATTAATGAGATTCTCATCAAAGCTTCCCTCGGAGGGCCAGCCTGTACCCTGTGTTGGCCAGTCTACTTCACACAGGGATCGTAGTCGTTCTTTCCTCAACGGGAATCCCCAATCGTCGCCCTCTGTGGCTTCCTTCCAATGGTCCAGAAAACACTGGAGGGGAGTCCCTTTGCTGGACCCTCCTCCCATCCTGGGCTGCTGAGGTACTCCGCTCCTACCAGGGTACAATCACACACCTTTCTCCACACGTCGCTTGGCTAGTGGCACTAACGCCCCGGCCTCTCATGCATACACACAATCACTGGAGTACCTTATTCACACACCACACACATATACCTCCCAAAGTTTTCCCCTTTTTGTCCTTTCTTGCCTACCTACACATATCTATGTATCTACCTGCCCTACCTGCCCTACCTGTCCTACCTGCCCTACCTCTGCGTATATGGGTTCGCCAGAGGACCCCTTACCTGCTGGCTAATACCATACGCTGGGGAGCGATCAAGTCCCCCTTCCTCTAATTAATATAGAGGGTCAGTACTCACCAAAAGCCGGCTGTCTTCCCTGTCTCCCCGGTTCTTTGTCCGTTGCCACTCCTTGCAGGGCGGAGGGGGGTCAAGATGCCTTCTGATCCCTTCCAACTCTTAAGACTGAGGTGGTGCGCGCAAGGTCACAGGGCTGTTGACGAGCACCTGCCGCCCTACCTGGAGGCAAGGGGGCTGCCTCTGGTCGAGGGCTTAAGGCCCGATCCGAGTCCTTGACGGCACCAGAAATGTTACGCCTGTATGCCTTGACCCAATAAGACCAGACGAAAATATTTCAGGCAGCAAAGTTTTCAGAAAAAAAGTCTCTTTATTGCAATAAGGTGCATTCAGTAAGCAAAAGGCAAATGCACACCCCACCTCCTGTGGGGCAAGCTTAAGTACTCTCTATGACATAGTAAAGCTCCTCCTAAATCCCTCCTCCTGGCCTATCAGAACTAATATTATAATACTGCGTTAGCAAATCAGAACATTTCCTTTGTCCGGCTGCCTTTGTCTGTTTCAAGCTGCTTTAGCCGCCAGGAGGTGCTATATGCTATTATTTCAGTGCCTAAATGCCTAGCCGTTGACCCCCAACTGCACCTGGGACCTTATTTTGGCTTCTGCTGATGTTCACAGGAAATGGCTTGGTCACAGGATGAGTTGTGGTTAGCTACCCAGACAGAGTGTTAAAAAAGAGGAAGTCTGCGGTCGGCCGTTTACTGGCATTCTGCTGAACTGCTGAACTGCTGAAACTGCTGATATGTCTAAGTTTATCTAAGAAGCTGCAATGTAAGGATTTTAGCTGGCAAAGTTGAAGCAAAGTTCAAGCAAAGTTGAATCTCTAAAATGGAGTGGGGGCATCTCCGAAATGGGGTTCAGGGGCTCGTTCAGGGGCTCGTATCTTGGTGCCTCATAACTTTGGTAAGCATGTTCATTCACATGAGTACCCTCTCTCCTCACATTATGATCAGATGATCACACAATTAGCATAAGAGAAGCTCAAGCTATAGAAGCCTCATAGTTGAGAACATTATCTGACTTGATATGTGGATTATATACCCCGCAAGTGTCTTATGCCTGAAATATGCATGATACAGATCAAATAAATAATAATAAATAAAAGGAACCTGACAGTCCAAAAAGAGGCCCTTTGTTCTCTGTTTTCCCATTATGTTTGAAAACAACATCAAGACACTAGACAGCAGGCATAGATATCAATAGAATTTACAAATTAGCCCGAGAAAATCAACAACACAGAATCTTGTGTCCCCTTAAAGACTAACAAATTTATAATGCCATAAGTTTTCATGGACTCCACAGCACGCAAAAGTTTATGCCATAATAAATTTGTTACATTTAAATTTATTAGTCTTTTAGGGGGCGCAATGCACTTTCTTATTTTTGCTGCAACATATGTTAACAGAGCTACCCGTATAGAAGAGGAGGAATTTGAAATACAGTACATTCATATGAAAATTCCAATTGTAGAATATTCCAGTATTGGATAATGTTGAGTGATATTTGCAATTGCCTGAACATTTTTAATGTGAATAACTGGGTCTTGTAATTTTTAGCTCAAATGTCTGCTGCAAAGTTGAGTCTATAAAGCCCAGTGAAATCAGAGGTGGTTGACTTTCTGGGTCTTTTACACTGAAAAAATACCTTCTGCAAACTGTTCATTGCCAACTATTTTCATTTAGTCAGCTGACATGTAGAGCTGAGCCGAAACACTATCACATCTCCCATTTTGCAGTCCCGTTAACAAGCTCAGAAAAGGATGCCTCTTCTTAACAATTTCTGGAAGGGCTACAAACTGGGGCCAAAAATGTTTGCCTATTCTGAGTAAACACAATATTTCCTGTCCTCGCTTGGAATTAGCCTCATGACATCACATTGGCAACTCTGATTGCGTACATGATGTTGTGATGTCCATTGGCTGGGATCATATGGAAGGTGGAGGGAATTATTCAAAATAGGGGGGAAATGTACAGTGGGAGCTCCCAATTGAATAGTGAACAATCCTCAAATGAAAGTAAAAAGCAAGGTGTTGGCAGGGGCTATTGCCTGGAGGGGAGTGTTGCATGGGTTGTGAGCATTCAGTACAGCCTATTTAGTTAACAAACTTTATATGTCAGTAGTAAAACCCCTAAGAAGTTTACAAGAAATATTAATATTACCAATAAAAATATAAAAACATTTTTAAAATAATTACAATTTATAGTAAAAGAAATTAAAACACATATACGTATAATGCACATTTTTTTCCATGAGTGAGTGTTTGCATAAAAGTAGTTTACAGATTTGCTTAGATGCTTATAAATTTTCTCACCATGTTGGGCCAACTAAATGTATATTTTTATCAGCATTCTCAAATTTTATTAGTCTAGACATCTGAGCCAGAGTAAACACAGTTATAGATTAAATGTCAGAACAAAGTTCATCCTGATTGTTGTTCACCCAGATGAACACTGCAGCCTTATAAATTTGTCATTATCCACATCTAGACAAGGGTGGCTTTTGAATCCGTTCCCAAGCAGAATATCTGTTCCCTAGCAGGAGGTCTTAAACAGGCCACCAAAAGCAGAAATTGCTCTTGGCAAAACGGAGTTTTCTTTAGCCAAAAAAAAGTTAAAGAATATAAATTACAAAGCAAGCATTATCTGTGTTTGCCGCAACACAGTTTGGAATTAGTACCATCTTATGCCTGAGGTGAATGGCTCTTCTTTCCAGTGGATATAGATTTCTCAAACAGAGCGTGTTTTCATTCTCATCTCCTTCCTGTCTTTGCTGTAGGCCTTAATTAAGACAACCAGTTTAGCTCCTCGGTTATTGTTCCATGGCATTGGAGGCTAGACCATTAGGGTGAACGGGGCATTGCCCAGTCAGCCCTCACCTGTCTACCTTCTTGTTTACAACCAGCTCGGAGCCTGTCATGGGCTCTGGCTCCACCTATTGTTGGCCTCCCAGCCTTCTGCTCTATCAGTTCCTACGGGCAGTAGCCACTGCTGTCAACACCCATCTCAAACCCCAAACATCTGCAGGTCTGCCCAGAAGTTTGCCTTATGGGTTTGAGGGATTTCATCCTAAGGAGGTCATCCACAGAACCTTTTGGTAGTAGAACAGACCAACACAGCAACTATTCTGCAAAGTAAATGATTCCTTTTTTGCTTTAATGTCAAAAGAGACCCCCGCCTCTCTTTCTCTTATATAAATGGTAGAAGTCTACCAATCTGTTCTCAGATAATTTTGTGTGTGTGTGTAATCCTTTTGATCAGGCAAAAAACAAACAAACGGAGAAGCACCACCAATTTAACAACATAAATTAATTGTATAAAATTGCCTTTCTAATTGTTCTGAACTACACAGAAAGAGAGGTAAGGAGAAACCCTTCAAAAAGCTCAGAGGGAAGTACACCACAATTTATTCTGAGCAAACAGAAAAAGCTGAAAAGTTAACACTTGGTTGTTGTTCATCAGTTATTTAAAAATCCAGAGCTACAACAGATCACAGCAGATTTGCTAGCTCACTGGTATAGTGATATGCATTTAAAAGGTTCTCTTAAATGTGACTACTATGTCAGATTGCTAGGAGGCACTTTCAGAAATGGATAAAACTATTTCTTACATTGTTGCGCATTTTCAGTGAACTTAGCCTTTTCAGCAACAAAGACCATTTTGTCTAGCCATGATGCCAGAGAACAACAAGCAGCTTTGGAAAACGTCTCCACACTATAGGTAAAGACAGAATTGCATTGGCTTGTGGGTTTCAATCACTTTGAAGCGTGTCTGAGGAAACAACATTTCAACCAAATATTTCATCATAAAGAAATAGAATGTACACATGTTGCTGAAAACGCCGCATGAACACAGATAAAAAATACAGCATTGGAAATTCAGGGCGTGCACATTAAATGTAAGTGTGAACATTCCCTAACACGGAGAACAGAATTAATCCCTTAAGCTAAAACTGAATGATCCCTGATGCTGCACTATATGGACAACCCCAAAGCATGCTGAAACCAGCTGTTTAAAAAATAATAATCATCTTTTCTACAAACAACCCTCTTGGAGCTTGTTTCTTTGTAAGAAAAGTGGCTTTGTGGCTGTGCAGCAGAATAATTAAACTTCCTGCTTCTGTTAAAAAGAAAAAGAGAGTAATGTGTTTTGAACGACTGCACCATATGGGGTATAATCAGCAGTCCCATATTTAGCAGCAAAGACAATGAACATCACTTAAGGAAAAAAATAGCTTTCTCGTTATCTCTCTGGCTAGGCAATCCAAGTTGCTCATGGTTAGGAGGTAGGTATTGCCACGGAGTTGGGTTAATAGCACATGATGAAGCACAGTGTAGTGAAACAGAAAAGTAAGATTATTCAGTAAGGCTGAAACTTAAGGCTTCTTTCCTAGCACAGGGACCTATTTAAACAAAAATGCAAACACCATGGCCTCTGCAAGTCAACACGGAGCACAAGAACACAGCAGCGTTTAGCATGAAGTCTTTGGCTGTTGAAAAGAACGAATCTTCTTTCTCCAAGGCAAACAGCAAGCATTATTGTGAGAGCCAAGAAGGAAAACTTGAGTAAGAGGTCAGCACACTGAAGCTAAAGTTGCCAGCGATAAGCTTACAGGAACATCTGGCAATTAAATTTGACTGTTTGACAGGTCTGCACATTTATGAGGTGTAGGAACAAAGTAGTCCGTGAGATGTAAGCAAAGAAAGCTTGTCAACTGGTCTGTTTTGCAAATGCACGCATCTGCCTTACGCTATTTTTAGACTATACCTTCAGGGAAGGCGCAGACTTTTTCAATTTCCCCAGTGCTTGGACGTAACCCCAACTGCAATGTGCCACAAAGATAAACAGAAGAGGAAAACTCAATTTGCAGTCTCTCGTCGTTTTACAGTGGGAGGTTGCACTTTTCCAGATGCTGCTCTTGGAAAGGATCTTTGGGCGGCACACGTGTCTTTAGACAATGGATCAGCAGGTTTTCATGGTATCCCTATGTAGAGAACGGAAACTTATAATTCGCTTTTGAGTTGTGGCTGTTATTCACCATGCCACCTAGAGGTGGCCTATGGAATTTCCTGCAGGAGCCTTTCACACACTGTTCCGGGGCTGCACCTGAACATGCAAAGTATGAATACTCCAAAATAATGCCATTGCACATATATGCTCTGCAAAGACCTGGAGCTGGCAGCTTGCCACTCTGCACCTGACCTGAGCCAGCTGGTACAGTTTGCATGAGACGCTTATTCTGATGCTCCATTACTAGAGGAATACTTTTCATTCCACTATTTCATACAGGCCCACACCCATATATGAGTGCAAGAATGGCTTGGCCTATTACCCTTTTGGCTATGACATGTTTGGTACAGTGTAACTGCCACTGTGTTGTTTCTTCCAGCCAAGTCGAGGAATGAGCTCTGTGGAGCAACTGGGTTATCTTCCGGCCTCAGGAGGGTTGCCTGAACACTATCTGGAGGGAGGGAAGGAGGGTGGTGTGGCTGCCTTCGACTAGTGCAGAAATCCAAGTCCTACCTTCCACTTAGCACCCATGTTTGCACTGGGATGCTTAGAGATACCTTCACTAATGAGATGTTTCAACCAAGTCTCTTCCCAAAGTTTCACCAACTAGCTTGATACTAATGAGATGGCGGTTTTGTTGCAGTGAACCTGGCATCGTGCTGCTGAAGTCAGGAACAAAACCATAAATTATCTCGCAGCAATTCCCTGGCAACCTGAACCACAAGATTCGCAATGTAGTTCAACTCCAAATTGTCTCCTAATTGTGTTCCTCACTAGCAAGTCAGGAGTATACATCAAAGAGCAATCCAGGTTACTCTGTCAACCATCATTTAGCTGATACACCAGGACTCCAAGGGGGTGATTAGCCAGCAACTAGCTTGATTTAGAGTTGTGGGTCAGAATGTACCAAAACATTCTTAATGCTGCTAGCACAAGTGTTGTTCCTTTTGTCAGGGTGGCATTTTCAAGAGGATGTTTATTGGCTGCAGAACGTTCTTCCAGATGCAGCTGTTACCATGGCAGGTTCACTGGAAGAATAGCTAATTTGAAGACATTAACAAAAAATTAAAGGTAGCTAAGAGCAACAGTGTCCAATTTAGTTGGAAATTTTTAGAGTGGGGAATCTTGGTGAAGTGTGTGTGATTTTTAAAAGGATTAACAGTGCAATCCTCACCATTTCTGCTACTGGGATGTAAGTCCCACTGAGTTCAATAGTGCTTAAAGGTAAAGGTAAAGGGACCCCTGACCATCAGGTCCAGTTGTGCCCGACTCTGGGGTTGTGGTGCTCATCTCGGTCTATAGGCCTAGGGAGCCGGCGTTTGTCCACAGACAACTTCCGGGTCATGTGACCAGCATGACAAAGCCACTTCTGGCGAACCAGAGCAGCACACAGAAACGCCGTTTACCTTCCCGCTGGAGCGGTCCCTACTTATCTACTTGCACTCTGACGTGCTTTCGAACTGCTAGCTTGGCAGGAGCTGGGACCGAGCAACGGGAGTTCACCCCGTGGCAGGGATTCGAACCGCCGACCTTCTGATCAGCAAGCCCTAGACTCTGTGGTTTAACCTACAGCGCCACCTGGGTCCATATAGTGCTTACTCCCACATAAATGGGATCAAGATTGCAGCCCGAGTTGCGTTAACACTGCAGAAATGCATTAAACTGTCATTTGAAAAGAAAAAAACATAAGTGCACAGAATTAGATTAACCATAGAATAACCTATATATAGAATAACCTAAATATTCAACCCTCAGTCTAACCCTTCTCTATTAGCATTTGGAGAACTGGTGACAGAGACTGTATTTTTCCAGCAAGTTTTTATTGCTGGCTAGCTCTTTCCCCTTGTTTGGCAAAACCCTGTCCTGCTCTGCGGTTGGCTATGATTTTGTGCTATTCAAGTTTCTACTGTGTTTACTGTTCATTTTTATTGTATTTTAATTATTTAGTTTATGTATTGCATTTATACCAATTTTCATTGAGTCCCATTTCCTCTTCCAAAGAGGGTTAGTCAGGGATTCCTGCTTACTCTGGTTTTTTTTTAATGATTATGGCAAGCATTACAAGGAAAGTCTTCCGGTTAAAATATCATCCCAGCCTGTTGGACAAGAGGAGAATGTAAATACATGCAACCATTGTCTCCTTTAAACTGAGTCACCAACAAGTTCAGTGTTAGCATGCCAAGGATTTGCTGCATTAACACTCCACCACTGCACAGGTAATAGGTAAGGCACAGTTTAATCAAGATCCTGAATGGATAAGTTCTTTTTCGGTCTCCTGGTATCAAATTGGGCCTCAGGTAAAAGGTGTGTGTGGAGGGTAAGTACAAACTATTTCTATCTTAGGGGAAATAATAATAATAATAATAATAATAATAATAATAATAATAATGTCAAGTAGCACCTTATAGACCAACTAAGTTTGTTCTGGTATAAGCTTTCGTGTGCATGCACACTTCTTCAGATACCTGAAGGGGAGACAGACATGTCAATAAATGGCTTTAAATACTCAATCAAAGGAGTTTTAGTGCCACAAAATGAAATTGAACAGGATTCTAACATATAAGAATCCTATCAAAACAACATTTGCTTTCATTAAAATAGGCAGCAGTATAAACATTGTGGAACTTACTGGAATTCAGTACAAATTGTGTGTGTCGGAGTCTATGGTGTGAGCAACAGGAGAAGGGGGTGGGGTAACCAAAAATATGCCTTTGCATTCTCTCAAGCTAAAATGATGTGGTGACTGTAGAATTAAAAGATTCTTGGAATAAAGTGCACATTGATTCAAAACAACAGAGTAAATCCCAGCAGTCAAATCAAAGTACGGCCCATTGCCTCTTGAAAGAACACTGTTGATATTAACCAAACAAGAAATTACGGTATCAATAGAACATTTGTTATGCCTAATGTCTCCTTCCACTGTTATGATTTGCATATAGAGAGGAATCAGTGTACCAATCTGTCTGCAATAAAGTATGACATTCCAGGCCCTTCGTGGGCTGAACCATCCCAAGGCCTGTTAAGCAAGCTTGCCCTACCGTGGGTGTGGAAAGACCCCCAAGTTTTGACTGGGAGGCAGGCACAGCAGGCTGTCAAGCCATCATTTAACATAAATAATCTGTTGACACATGAAGCTTGTCCCCAAATGACTCACAAAACAGAACTTAAGACAAACTTTTGGCCAGACATGACATGCTGCAGTACATAGACAAATGTGACGGACATGTCTTATTCTCAGAGTCTCTAGGGATAATCTCATTCCTGATTTGTGATAGTTGAGGTTTCTCATACTCCAACTATTGTGCTCAGGGTCATAAACTGAAGCGTTATATCCAAGATAACTGTTGTCTGGCTCCACAATACCTGGTACAGATTGACTGACCAGCTGAGCATTGTGGAGAATGTTTCATGTTTTATGTCTACCTTCTCTTTCTGATCCTCTTCACTGGCTAGTGTGGGATAGATTCCGTCAGTTAGAAGACAGGCGAATAGTTTGGTCTGCCTGGAACAATCAATTTGGGGAATATAGCTAATAATAATAAAATTGAAATTTCTAAAAATGGTTCTTTGTAGATTGGCAGAAATCTGAATTTTAAAGTTGTGCTTAGCAGATTATAGAAGAATCCAATAATGCATCTCACCTGCATTCTGTAAGCTCAGTAAAATCTTCTCTGAACCACTATAAAATCAACCCTGGAAAGGTTTCTAAGCATGCCTACTTGGAAGCAGAGCTTATTGCCCTCAATTAGATTCACTTCTGATTAGACATGCATTAGGTCAGGCTGTTAGGGTACCACAACCACCATGATTTTTGTATTTTAAAAATTGTGCATAATTATGCTTGTCTCTGGGATAAATATTACGCTTCCTGATTTTGTTAAGCCAATCTGGCAAATCACCAGCATGCCCTGAATGTGGAACCAGCCACTCTGGAAATGCAAACATGTTTTTACGGACCCAGATTCCTTAGAAACATACATTGTGTTCCCAAAAGAAAGGTTGATAAAATGACTGGCTGAAAAGCAAGGGCTGAAATTTTACCAACTCAATGCTGAAAGGCTACTTGATATTGAAGAGTTAGAACACTGTTAATGAGGAGGAACATTCAGTTCCATTTAGCCTTATTCATCAGAATCTACCGCTCCTTTGCTCATTAGGAATTAGGTCTTTTGTTTTTGCTGTTAGCGGAGGCAGGGTTCCCTGAATTTTGCTCACAACAACCCATATGCAATTGCATCCTGGAAGCAGCCCATGGACAGTGCCAGATTTACGTATAAGCTAAACAAGCTATAGCTTAGGGCCCCACTCTCTTGGCCCCCCCCCCCCCGAAAAATGTAAAGGGAAAAAAAACTGGATGTGTATTTCCAAAATATAAGATAAAAAACAAATAAAATAAAACCTACATACGTATTAGGTCCATAAATTACCATATAGCATATATTCAACACAAAAAGCGACAATTTGTTGTTGACAAAGCACAGCTGGACATATAAAGGACAGCTGGACATATAAAGGGCCCCATTACCTTCAGTAGCTTAGGGCCACATCAAACCTAAATCCGGCCCTGCCCATGGGTCTCTAGAACCAATCTCCTGTCAAAATGCAGGTATTCTCCCCCAGTTGCGGTAATTTCTTACTGGCCAACCAAGTTTTCTATTCCAAATAGTACTATATTGATAATGTACCTGTGAAAAGCCCAAATAGCTTCAAGAAAATTCTGCAGGAATCCCAGTTGCCATTGGTAATTCACTGGTGGTACTGTCTTCAGAGTAGCCTGGAGACATCTCCAGAAGCCTGTACCTGGGAATACCACTTGGGGAATCTCAGGGTTGGTGGAGGCTTTTTGTTGAGCTATCCACCAACATTAAACAGGATGTGTCATTTCCATCATATCCAAGAGCACGTGTGCTAGAGGATGGCAGAGTTCAATGGATGTGCAACAAAGGAATCCAATGCAACTGTTGTGCTAGCTAAAGTTTTTTGTGGATCAGATCGTTCTTGTTGTGCAGTCTGTTGCACAACAATCGCTGGTAACATACTTGTGTTTTCCCCTGCACAACTATGTTCCACCTGTGCAACAAGTACACCACTGAGTGACTGTGGCTTAACACTACGCTGGATACAATGCAATCGGTTTAGTTATTTGTGGTTGGGGGAGAAGGGGCTGGCACTTGCCGCTCTGCATATCTGGCAGCTTCCTAAGTCCTGAGGTCTCTGTTAAAGAAAAGGACATTCAAATCACTCCTTCTCTTCCTTCATGGGCTCTCTGGCAGATCTTAGGAGCTCTGAGGATTATTTCTTTCATTTCTTTATTAACAAGACTCTTTTTATTACAAAAGAATCACAGAGCGGGGGTTCCAAAAACACTATAAAAGTATGATACAATAAAACAACAAAAAGGATCGGTCATTTATAAAACCATCACAGATTAAGAGCAGCTGTTCAGCATATGCTAAGACCTTGAACAGCCTAGATTTCATTCACCAAACGTCCAGGAGAACAAATATGTAACAACTAGCGCTGGAATTCTATTCAATGCCTCCAAGGAGAGAGAATCCCACAGTCACAGAGTGCCTTTACAGAGAAGGCTCAATCCAGTGTTATCTCCTGGCAGCATGCAACAGCTGATGGAGGGGTGACAAGTAGCTCCCCTAACCATAAAGCCCATGCTGGTTGACATATTCTTCTCCTCAGCCTTGCCCTCCTGAATCTTTGCAGGCAACTTTCTTGCCAAGGCTGACCTCCGCCCACTTCTTATGAAAGGAAGAATGGGAGGCATCCAACACATCTTTTCTGACTTTTGGCTGTGCAGTGGAACTTTCCCTCCCCCTCCTCTGTTCCAAGCGTTCCCTCAATTCTCCAGAGCCGATTTGGGGGAAGTGCAAGGAGGCAGTAAAATTCCAGGAGGCCAATGAAAATCCTTGACTTAACAGAATGAATGCATTAGATGCCCCGCCCCCCACCCCTCCGGCCTTGAAGTAGCATGGGTAAATAATTGTTCCAGGCCATGCTGCCCCATCATTTGTCAGTGCTTCATTGGCATTTTGCCCTGCCTCTTGCATGACAGGATGGACCTAGTTGTCACCATGGCAACCAGGTTTGGTTTTTCCCATGCACATGTGGAGAAACTAAAGCTTTAACTGATGAATCAGTGGAGACCACCTTTAGTTGCAGAGTGTCGAGTTAATGACAGACTTGTTTGCATTTTGAGGCCATAGAGGTTTTGAGCCATGGACATGAAAAATAAAATGTTTCCTCCTAATAAGCCACAGTGGGTTTTGCTTATTTATCTGTATGTTACCTTACTCCTGTTTCAGTATCCATGAAAGGCTCATGTACTGAGGTTTTGCACACACAAAAAAGAAGTTTGTTTTTCTAATGATTCACTGATCAATCAGTGTTGAAAAGTAGATGATTCATCAACCAAAATCATTAATCAGTTGACAGCCCTAATGGCAGGGGAGTCTCTCTGACTGCAGCACTGGCTGAAATGAAAGATAAATGGCAATCTGTGAAAAGTTATCATATCACACAAGACACAAGACTTCAGTCTTTAGTGCTAATGAGGGTTGCCAAACCTCCAGGTCTGACTTGAAGTCTCCAGGGTTGCCTGGTTCCCTCCAGGTGGCAGGTGCAGGACTTGAATCTTCAGGTGGGTGAGAGTGCCTCTAATAATAATACTAAGGAAATAATAATAATAATTAAGAAGACTCCAGCCTGGCAGGAGCTGGCTGCAAATTATAGCACAGACACTCTGGGAGGTCTGCCCTCCTTCGCTCCTCTCTTCCAATCACCTGGGACCTCCTCCATGACATCACCAGGCACCGCCCTAAGTCTCAGGTTTGGGACCTTAAATCTCAGCACCTGGTATGCTCCTGATCTGGCAACTCTCGTACTAATCCATTTCTCCTAAAATAGAGCAGGGTATATTATTTAACAAAAAGGCATTGCTCTGATATTTCATCAAGCAGTTTCATCTCCTTGGAGAAGAGAACATCTTTGCATGATAAATGATACAGCTCCACCAAAGCATAATATATTTATGCCACCTACACATTTAGCATTCAGGTTACAAGCTGGGCCACGAGAAAATGAATCCAAGAGAAGGGAATGTAAAGGCTCTGTGGGAGGCCACAGATGGGCCTGAAATGACAACCGTAACCGTTTTAACAGTTACAGTTTACCTCTGAGAGAGCAACAATTGACCTTGCATTTTGTTTAGCAACTTTTTATTTCTTTCATTTTGCATTTCTCTGTTCCTCAAGCCAAGAAATCACTAGGAAAACACCCCCCCTTTCAACGTAATATATAGCCCTTGCAATCATGCCAAGTATCCTCCGCAGAGACAAATACTTCATTGAGGATCTTTGGCTTTGCTTTTGAAGTGGGCTAGAAAGAAATTAATGCATGAAGCATACCAACCCAGCCAACCTCAGAACATACAAGTCCGAAGTTCCAATCTCACGAAGTCTAACAAACTCTGTTAGCCCTTCCCCTCCCTTCCTCTGCTGGTTCTTATCAGTCCAAAACTTCTGCAAATGTTGAAAGTGCATGTTCACTTCAAAAACTGGGGATTTGGCCTGGCACAAGTGTTGCTCCGTACATGTGGAGGTGAAGGAAAATAACATTTGTTGCACTGAGCTGCAAGGATACTTCTGGGCTAGGTCAGCTACAATAGGGGGTTTTTTTAATCGGTCCCATCCATCTGCCAGCCCACACAGACTCTGCTTAGCAAGTTAATAAATAATAAAGTGAGTGAGCTAGACAAGAAGCTAATTCACTGCACTTTGGCCAAGAACAGAGCTCTTAATCATCTTTCCAGCAGGACAGTGATGAAACGAGGATGGCTCCCTCAAAAAGTCTCCTGTAAAATTTAATGCCTCAAGGACCTTACTTTGAAAGATGCCCAACATCACCCTTGACCCAAAGTGATAAGACGATAAGGAGTCCAGGATGGTGGTACATGAGTAAGACACAAAGGAAAAGCTCCAGATTAAGTGTTTTGTCGTGAACAGTGCAGAAACCTCAGTCCTAAATTATTGCTGAAGCCGAGCGTGTAACACCGTGACCTTGTTAGTCAGCGTCTCTCCTGCTTCCTCAAAGCTATTGCTGCCGCCTTGTTGATACTTTTCCCTCATCTCTAGTTGGATTTGTTCCCCTTTTTCTTAAAGTTTGGTGACTTTAGTCTGTGCTATCCAATCTCTAGACTCCTGACACCCACAAAGAGGACTAATAGGTAAGCCTGGACGAGGGTCCAAGTTCACTAACTATTGTTAAATTGACAAACTTTCAGAAACAGGATCAAAGGGTTAGCCTCATAAGAGTTAAGGTGATTTGGGAGGAAATGGCTTTTCTGACTTTGCCCAGGGTGGCAGATGTTGTTGGTTATGTCTGGGCTAGCCAAGCCACTTTTCATGTGATTTGTACCCAAACACATTGCAGGTATTTTGTGCAATTCATTCCTTACCCAGTACCCCATCCAGTTTAGCGTTCCACTTCCAGCTTGGGTTTGAATGCATTGATTATGCTAAAACCAATAGATTTGATGTTAGGAAGGCAGCATGCAAGAGTGCCCAAGAGACACCTAGACTAGGAGGTGTCTAGATAAGAATTATGTCACCTCCATGGCACCAGATGCTAAACAGGTGCCCAAGTCAGGATAAAGCTGTTCTCCAGGTAACACACCCAGCACACACCAACTTTTTCATATTAAAGCATGAGAACTTGCAAGTGAAGTTCCATTTCAATTTATCTATGCAGGTTCAAGGAACTGGGATGTCCATCTGATTAACTAGTTACAGAGACCGAAAGGACTATGGGCTTATCAAGAAACCCTTAAAAAGATTCTCTGACATTTACAGTGAGTCATGCAAAATGACCTTTCCAAAGCCAATTTGAATTCTTACATCTTTTATGCACCCTCATCTTCACTCTGTCAGCTCCTCTCTTCCACCTCCTTCTACTGTCAATAAACAGCAGCTCTCTCTGGATCACACAGCAAAAGTGCTCTCAGGATATGACTGAACCAGCACTCCATTGTTACAGCTCATAATGTTTCCTTTTGTTTGAGTTTCTCTGTCATTTCCCCTCATCATATGTCTATTGCTCTTTACATATTTCCAGTATAATCATCCTTCTGGTCTTCGGGTTAGGTGATTAAAAACGAAAGAAAGCTGAATACATAAAATGACAGCTGTATGCCTGTGATGAGCCTGCCCTATACTGTACTAACACTGCTTGCATCTATTTTAAAGGTTCAAAATTCCATTTTCAGGCCCGCTGAGCACAAAATTTCAGTCCCAGTTGTGAGAGTCGTCCATTACCTAATAAGCAAAACCCAACTGTCCTTCCTGCTTCCATGCTGTATTAACCAGAGTTAAAGTTTTTCCATTCACCATCTTTAAGCAACCTTAAGTATCCTAAATATGCTAGAAGAATTTATCTATTCCTGGCCAGATTAAAGAAGTGAAAAAACTATCTATCTATCTATCTATCTCCCCTGCATCCATTAACTGAAATTAACACCAGGACCTTGTATTTGCATGGACTTTCCAGGCTAGACTTCTACAAACAGGGTCACCAAGGGCAGGTTTGGGCCATGGTGAAAAAACATTTCCAGCACCCGGGTTTAGAGGTCGCAGTCCCCTAAATCCGCCACTGCTTCTTGCATTCAGAGGCATCCTGCAGCAGAGCATGGTTGTGTCAGAGAATGAGCTCTAAAACCACAGAACATGCAAAGGAAGGCAGATCTGTTTGGTAGGCACACTTGCTATTTAAAAGGGCCTTGAATGGCTCTCCCAGTTTAAGTAAATCCACACAGAAGTAAATCCAACCGAGTTCATGAGAGTTATTTACAGAAGTATGTGCAGGAGTCCAGCTTCAGAAACATACACCACCACCCCTTTGGGAATATCATTAGCCGGCTTGCATTTTTGCTTGCTTGTTTTTGTGTTTGTTTGTTTTTTGGTCTTCCAACTCAAATGGAAAGCTGAAGCATGGGCGCAGCCAAGGGGGGCCTCCCCCAGATCAAGTAAAACAATAGAAATATTTAACTGACCAATCACGTTAGTTTTGCTCTGCCCTCCCCACCAAAAAATCCTGGCTACGTCCATGAGCTGAAGTGCTAATGCATGTAATAAATACAGTGGTACCTCGGGTTAAGAACTTAATTCGTTCTGGAGGTCCGTTCTTAACCTGAAACTGTTCTTAACCTGAGGTACCACTTTAGCTAATGGGACCTCCCTCTGCCACCGTGCCGCCAGAGCACGATTTCTGTTCTTATCCTGAAGCAAAGTTCGTAACCTGAAGTATTATTTCTGGATTAGCGGAGTCTGTAACCTGAAGCGTATGTAACCTGAGGTACCACTGTACATAAAATGGCAAAACACGTTTCAAATTCAAAAGGTGAACATTTTCAATAATGTTTTTGGCACAGAGGATTTCAATCCCCCCCTAACTCTGGACTAAGACTACTTAGCAGCGTAGCTAGCTGCTCAGGTGCCCAGTGTGGCACGCGCCTCCTGCAGCCGGGGCGGGGCGAGTCGCCCATGGGGGCAGGCCGAGCCAAGGCAGGTCGCGCTGCGTAGAGCGTCTCCACAACCTCCCCCTCAGCTGTAGGGCAGATGCGGCAGTGGATAGATGCAAGCCCTGCGCTGCTCAAAAAGCAGCGCGGAGCTTGCAGGCAGTCTGCCCACGGCCTCCCCCTCAAGAGAGACGCGTGGCTCAAGCACACTACAGGCCCCCCAGTGTGGCGCCCAGTGCCCCCCCACCTCACCTAGCTACCAGTGGCATTGGAAGGGAGGGTGCGGTGGGTGCACAACATAAAAAAATGTTGTGAGCCCAATTTTTATTTATTTATTTTAAAAATACATTTTTGCCATTTTGTCACCCCCCACAGTAATGACACTTGGGGCGTCCCGCACACACCGCACCCTTCTTCCTTGATCCTATTGGTTTCGAGATTCAAAATGGGCTGTCCTATCCTGTAACCCAGCTATACTGGCAGCCACAGTTATACCAGTGCAAGGGGCTTAATCGCCATTTATGCTCATCCAACAGGCATAGTTCAAGGGCAGACTTGTGCTATAAACTGGAAAGAAGAATCACATGTAGCTCAGTGGAAGAACATCTGTTTTGCATGCAGCTCCAAGTAGGACAGGGAAAGACACAAGCTGGCCAATGAGCATAGACAATACTCAGCTAAATGGGCCAATAGTCAAATTTGATACAAGGCAGCTTTCCTTTGATGCTGTGCAACACTAAAGAGGAGCTTGGGCAGTTCATAGGAAGGTAACCTTTGCTCGGGTATTCACAGGATCTCCAGAAGTATTACATGGATATTTTAAATAATACCTCAGAGACACTTTGACTCGTATAAGAAATATTTCTTAACAGAAAGTGGAGAAGGTGGGTGTTATCATGGACTGAATGTCTTCAATACTGGTTTTTTCCTCCCTTTTTATGTAACTGGCAGATGAAAAAGTCAGTCTCCCAGGGTGAGAGGCTTGAAGGTGAAAGGAAAGATCCCAGGTGAGAGCTGGGAGAGGCTACTAACTTTAATTATTAATTTAATTATTAATTTTGTATTTTTGTCGCTGTTATCTTATAAAATCTTACTGTGCAATGGGGGGCGGGGAGTAAACTTTGTCAGTGACAGCAATACCTTGGATTAGCTCCAACACTAGATGGTAAAAATCTGGTTAGGGGCAAGAGTGGTGCTGTGGTCTAAACCACTGAGCCTCTTGGGCTTGCCGATCGGAAGGTTGGCGGTTCGAATCTGTGCAATGGGGTGAGCTCCCATTGCTCTGTCCCAGCTCCTGCCAACCTAGCAAGTTCGAAAGCACACCAGTGTAAGTAGATAAATAGGTACCACTGTAGCGGAAAGGTAAACAGCGTTTCCATGAGCTCTGGCACTCGTCACCATGTTCTGTTGTGCCAGAAGTGGTTTAATCATGCTGGCCACATGACCCAGAAAGCTGTCTGTGGACAAAGGCTGGCTACCTTGGCCTGAAAGCAAGATGAGCACCACACCCCATAGTCACCTTTGACTGGACTTAACAGTCCAGGGGTCCTTTACCTTTTTAAAAAAAACAAAAACAAAAAAACACCAGATGGATGTGGTATTGGAAATGTCCTTGGAAAGAGGATCTGAAATTTGTATTTAAAACACACACACACAACCACCACCACCACAACCAGAAGGCTTATTGACCAAAGCACACAAACATCAGGGTCATCTGAAGAAGTGTGCATGCACACGAAAGCTCATACCAATAACAAACTTAGTTGGTCTCTAAGGTGCTTATAGAAGGAATTTTTTAATTTTCTATTTTGCTTCGACTACAGCAGACCAACACGGCTACCTATCTGTAATCAGGGTTAAAGAGAGTGTTCTGAATCTGCCTGTTTGGGGCTTTTCAAATATTGGTACAGAATATGGCTTTGTCTCCTAAGTACACTGACCATGAAATTGAATGTATTGAACTTAAAAGTTTGACTTTACCAAGGAGAATGAGTTGAACTTCCAGCTCTTGAGGTTGCCTTGTTCTGTGCTTACTTCAAATGCAAATATTTAAGAAAACTAAGGACTTATCCACACTTATCTTTCACCCCGCTCTTTCCCGGCAGAGGTCTGCACTTTAGCGCTCTGCGTCTTCGAATTTATAGGGATTCTACTACATTTGTACAGAAAAGGACTGTCTAAAACAGCATGTTGTAAGAATAATGTTTCTTCAAAACACATGTTTTTACTAAGTTCTGGGAGAAAGTAGTGGATTATATAAGCATGACTGTGTGGAAAAAGTTAAAAAAAATCAGAGGAAAATATTCTTTTGATGTACATGCCTACTATATGGAATTTGTCAACTGGACAACGTAAATGATTGTTCATGCCCTTACCATGGCCAAAATACTGATACGGATACACTGGAAATATAAGTGTATGGCTCCATTTAATCAATGGGTTGAAGAAATGACTACACTTGCATGGACAAGTATGATGACATTTGGAACACATTCATACAAAATATAGTAGGTTAAAAATAGATATATGTGTGTTTGAATAATAACACCTATATATCATATATGTGCATGGAATTGTAATTGCCAACTCTTGTAATGATACCTTTTATTTTTATTTTATGTTGGGGGCGGGGAGACGCTTCATATCTGAGTGTTTTGTTGGTTTGTTTTGTCTCAAGTTTTCCCTGCGAAAACCCACTCTTTAAAGCTGAATTGGAGCAAATGTCAATTCAGGTTTTCTGCTACTTTGATGGGACTTGTATCAGAGCAATGGCATGGGAGCTAAAAGCAAAAACCACAGAACATCCCAATCAAAGATCTCTCCCTTCACTTCTAGCAGCTGTGTCAGTCAGCACAATATATCCCAGTGCCGTCACTTAGATCATCTGTAAGAATGTCAGTGGTTGTGCCCCGAGTTGGTGAGGCTCATCTGACATCAACACAAAACTGAATCTTCATTGTTACTGGCTCACTCCTGTGGAATGCTCTTTCAGTCAGGATCTAGCACAGGCATCCCCAAACTCGACCCTTTAGATGTTTTGGGACTACAACTCCCATCATCCCTAGCTAACAGGTCCAGTGGTCAGGGATGATGGGAATTGTAGTCCCAAAACATCTGGAGGGCCGAGTTTGGGGATGCCTGATCTAGCAGGCCCCTTCTATACTGACTTTCAAACGTTTGCTGAAAACTTTTTATTAACCACCAGGCTAATGCAGAGAATTGAGAAAAACGTTTTCCAAAATAGTCAGCTGGTGATCTGTTTTATTTTTGTGTGTGGTTTTTATTGCATTACAATTGTGGTAAGCTGCTTTGATATTTGTTATGAAATTGTGGTATACAAACTTTTTAATAATAATAATATAATACAAAATAAAAAGGGCTTATTCTCATCTTTTGGTTTCACAAATTTACCGGTAGCTATCCCCTTTTCCTTAAGTGTACTATGAAAATATTAGATTCTGTGTATAAAAAGCTTCCAGTTTAAAACAATCTGAAATATGTGTACACAGCTCAGTGGTATTCATTTTAATGAATTTTGTTCATTGGTTTGCATGAAATCAAATCCCTCCATTCCAAGAGAGAGAGAGAGAGAGAGAGAGAGAGAATATGATTTAATTGATTCAGGTCTGGCAGATGTTTTTGATGTGCACACTGCCTATGTTAGGATAACAGATTTAAACAATGAAAACATTGCAACCATTTGCACAAGACTAATCAGTCAACTCCAAAAGCATCTAATTTGTGGGAATTAATTACAAAACACAACCATATGTCTTTCTAATTGTAACAAAGTTGGCGGGAAAGTCTGGCTACATCACAGCACAATTAAAAAATTATTATTATACAGATCCTTTTAACCAGTGCTTTTTGTGTGTGACAGAACTCATTGGTATGGAGCAACATTACTTATTTACTTTTTAGTGACCATGGAAGCCATTTTGTGCTGGCATCCACAACACTTTTACCAAGATATGAGTACTGGCCCCTCATTTTATTTTATTTTACCAACAAAGCACTATTACCAGCAGTTTAATCATCTGGAATTCTTGAAAAAGCTCACATTTCTAAGGTCCACAACCCCTTTTCAATACTTTTTAATGGAGTGTTCTTTATGGCTCATGGTAGTTCCCTGCCCCAACTCCCTCAATAAAATTTACTGAGTATACAGACCAAATATGGAGAGTGATTTTCTAATGTGACAGAAGACTGCAATGGGATGGGTTTAACAATGTCCCCTAATGAAAATGGTGGAAAGACTGGCTATCCCAACAAAACAGAGGCCACCACTTATTAATGGGCCTTCTATTTCAGACTTCCATTATCATTAACATTTGTTTGGGGAAGATTGCAATCTGCACTCTCGTGAATGAGAAAGATAATGCTCCCCACCCAATATATACTTAAAACTGGGTTTCTCTGCCACCTGACATATCTTGTTATTTCTGCTCAATAAACACTTAACCAGGCAGTATGACAAAGCTATCTAAATCAAACAATCAATCACCCACTATTTGAAAAGTTAATATTACATCATATCAAATACCATACTGGCTTCAAATCATTTCAAGCCCTGTGGCAAAACTTTCAAAGTAGCTTATATTTTACCAGGAATTACTACTGCCATTTACCATTAATTTAGCTGTTAACAGCATGCAAAATAATATTCAGAACATCTGCCTCTTCCACGTATTGTTATCACTGACTGGTAATCAACTAAAATGATAAGCTAGATGAGCCCTGCCCAGGGATTTTATTCTCAAAGGTAGGACCTTTGCCTTAGGCTAGGGAATATGTATCATCAATGTTGTTGTTCAGTCGTTCAGTCGTGTCCGACTCTTCGTGACCCCATGGACCAGAGCACGCCAGGCATGCCTATCCTTCACTGCCTCTCGCAGTTTGGCCAAACTCATGTTAGTAGCTTCGAGAACACTGTCCAACCATCTCATCCTCTGTCGTCCCCTTCTCCTTGTGCCCTCCATCTTTCCCAACATCAGGGTCTTTTCTAGGGATTCTTCTCTTCTCATGAGGTGGCCAAAGTACTGGAGCCTCAACTTCAGGATCTGTCCTTCTAGTGAGTACTCAGGGCTCATTTCTTTGAGAATGGATAGGTTTGATCTTCTTGCAGTCCATGGGACTCTCAAGAGTCTCCTCCAGCACCATAATTCAAAAGCATCAATTCTTTGGCGAACATCAATACACATTTGCAAACCTTTCGATGCAGGAAACACAAGTATTCTACAGCCCCCACTCCCAGTTCTTAAACTGGGGTTATGGAAACACGTTTCTGAGCTGAGCCGCATTCCGTATGGGGCAGGCATCCCCAAACTCGGCCCTCCAGATGTTTTGGGACTACAACTCCCATCATCCCTAGCTAACAGGACCAGTGGTCAGGGATTGTGGGAATTGTAGTCCCAAAACATCTAGAGGGCGGGGTTTGGGGATGCCTGCTCTGGGGTGATCTGTTGGGAGCTGTATGCTGGTGGTGGGCAGAGGCAGAGACAAAAGTGTTCTCTAGTAAATAGCAGCAAAGATGGGGTTTTGTTAGAGCACAGAGAAAGGGTTACAATGATTGTGCTCTCCATCCACCAACCTAGGCACTATGCTTTTGAATACCAGTTCTTAGAAACCACAGGAGTGCTCTTGTGATGTTCCTTGCTATTTCCCCTATCTGATTAGTGACCGAGAACAGGATCCTGGCCTACATGGGCCACTGGTCTGATCCAGCAGGAACTTCTTGAGTTTGTATGACACCCTTCAGACCTTGAAATTAAGTTGCATCTGAGGGAGAACCTGGGGTTGCTACTGCCCGAAGTTGAGAATATGAGATTGCAGAAGAACACAGCAGATGTGTTTCACCGCAAGCAGTTTCTCAGGGTGAAGTGGCTTATGGTGCTACTCTGAGAGAAAAAGGAGGAGTGCAGAGTGAGGAGGATATACCACAACCCCCGTATGAACATTCCGATTAACATGCTTTGTATATCGGAAAATGAAATAATTACTTCTGCATTTGCTGGATTGATTTTGTTGTTGTTGTTGTTGTTGTTATATACTTGCAGCCAGTGAAATTTTGCACATCTGAATGTGTATCAAGTCCAACTGAGGATTACAGAAGCAGACCATCTGCCCTTTTCGCTCCACACAATGGATCACCTCAGCATCATCAACCCACCACTCCACACACTCCTTTATTTCTTGTCTGGCAGATAGAAATCAATGGTCTGTGCCTTTTAGTGCTCAATGCACAAAGTTCAAGTAAAAAGCTCTTCAAAGAAATACATACTGTGGAAGGAGGTCATTGAACAAGGACCTGATGTAGCCCAAAGAGGATTATAGATATTGCTTTCACTTGCTAAGTTATAAATTCTACCCAAGCTACCATGGCTTAATATTGCTTTTCTCTGTTTGATGGCAGAAAGAACAGAAAAGGGAACAAAGAAAAAAGTAACTCTAGCCTTGTGTAAATTTTCTCAAAGAAATCAATTAATACTTATGTTCCATGAGTCTGGGGATTAATGTCTCAAGCATGTACTTGGACCATATCTGGAAGTTATGTGTACCAACTGAAAACATTGATCTGGTAAAGAATTGCTGCAAGAGCATGGGAGAAACTGCTGCAATGTTGTGGTCAGAAGGGGCTGGATTTATGAAAGGCTGAATCAATGTTGCTATGGGACTAGCTCTGGAAAGTAGATAGACCTGTTGATATCTGTTCTATGACACAGTAAGCCTTCCCGATCATTGCTGTTTTCAGGTGAGATTCAATCAGATTCAGTGTGTCCAATTAAAACTGATTTGGAGCTCTTGAAGAACACACACACAATCAGTCTTTTTGCTGTAAGAAATGTAACTGGAATGTACTGGAAAGTGCCTGATACAACATTGTATAACCTCACTGCGAAGGAATCAGGATGAATGCTCAGTAAACAGGCCAACTGGAAGTGACCTAAGTCAACTCCAAAAGCCTCCAAGGCTGGAAATCCTGTGCACACCTACTAGGACAGGAAGCAGACTTCTACGAAACATACACAGAATTGCAGTGCAAGTTTGTGTAAGTCAATAATCAATCCAAGTTAAATAGAAACCAGTCTTCAGATTTGTATTGAATGACTGTCATCTTTACAACCAACTCTAACCAATCATAGCTTGAAAACAAGCTTGACACAGCATACTTTGCTTCCTTTTCATCAAAGGAGTCAAGATGAGAATATTGTTGGTTGTTCTTCCCCAAGCAATGAGATGTTCCATAGCAGCGCTGGTCTCCAGGAGATGAGTGAGCAAGAGACATACAATGTTCTGTAATATTTCTTTTATTTATAAATATAGAAATAGAGCTTAAATGGAAGAACAGCAGGCACTCTTAGAGGGTTACGGATTTGACACCCTACATCAGATCCACAGAGAAAGTGCCAACAGCTAAGGAAAGGGGAGAAATTCTGTTTGGTTCATATCTGAACGCAAGCCTCCCTTATTTGTTCTACCCAAAATAATAAGTGAACATAGCAGTATTTGGAAATTCACACTTCTCTGAATTTTTGCAATGCAGTTCTCCAACTAAAATGTGTAAAAAAAATTATTACATTGCAGGAAAGTGTGCATAAAAATCCATATACTCATGAACCTAAAATTTTTAAAATGCCTTAAATAAGGGGGAATTTCTTGCAAAAATTGGTACATAGTAGGAGGTATGTACACTAAAATGTGGACATATTTTTGAGAGGACATTTTAAAAAAAAACACTTGCAAACTGATGTGAAAATGTGGTGAACTGAACTTTAATTGCAAAAATGAGAAGCTGAAGCCGATACTGACAGATTCACCCATCCCTATTAACAATTCTATTTTTCCTTCCCCGAACTACTGTGTATCCTCCAATACAAAGTGGTCCAAAACCAGGATAGAATCATAGAGTTGGAAGAGACCACAAGGGCCATCCAGTCCAACCCCCTGCTAAGCAGGAAACACCATCAAAGCATTCCTGACAGATGGCTGTCAAGCCTCCGCTTAAAGACCTCCAAAGAAGGAGACTCCACCACACTCCTTGGCAGCAAATTCCGCTGTCAAACAGAGAGGATACCCTCTCCCAGGCCAGACTCCTACATGAGTCACATCACCCATGTGAGATCGTTGCCCCAAAATAGTGCTGGGGGGGCACGATTATAACTCAAAATCATGTGAGATTGTGGTGGCCATCTTGGCTGGCATGCTATCGCAAGAAAAAAATGGCATGTTGAGGTGTGCTACTGTTGATTCACATTCATGCACACTTTACATTCACCTCTTCCCAACAGTTGGACAGGGGAACACTCTAATGAGTGTCTCATTTAAATACAGAGAGAGTTCCAGCTCTCTCCTCACCATTAGCTCCAATCAGTGGATCATTTGGCTTAACAATGAGCAACCTAGCAAACAAAGCAATGAGCAGACAACAGCTAAAATGTGAACACTAGACTGGACTCGGCAAGGATAAAATCTGATATTCTAAAGCAAAAGTAATCCTGAACATCATTGCATGAGGAGTAGGAAGCCCATAATTACAGCATTCGATTGCCATGGTGACAGGTGAAGCCACTGCCAACAGCTGACTGATCATTTTAATTCACTAACTCCTCCAGCTACAGCAGTAAGTGTGGGGTGTGGGGGTGTATATTATAATACAAAGCTTCAGGGTATAACTTTTGAATATTTAGCCAGACCACGCCACCCAACCCCCAGTGAAGGCACAGCAATATATGAAGAAAAGGTACTTCAATCATGATGAATTATTATAAACAAAGGCAAGCTTAACTGGCAAACAAAAGTTACGTTGAAAGAGCAATTTGGGATTTTTCTCTACTGTGAAAAGTTGCTTAAAAAGGAATTGCAGGTTTTGGGGCTTTGCACCACAGAGTGCCAGGTGCTCTCTTTTGCTTGCTGTTAAGGCAGGGAATGTCTGAAGGTCAGCTAACACAAACCAAGGTCAGATGCTCCATTTTCAAATCTAATAAACGAGCCGGCATCATCCATACTGTCGCAATATGACAGAAGCAGAGATCAAAGGGCAAAGCAAATCATACCAGGGAAGTACAAAGATGAAGCTTTACAAACAAAAATTTTCTAAACAGAATTCAAAAATTGGAAGAACGTAGCTAACCTTTCAAGAACAATGAGGGAGGAGTCATTTTTTTATAAAAACTGGTGCATATGCAGGAGAAGCAGCATCTGAAAAGGATGTTTTTAATAGAGTAACCCTGAGCAGCCTCAAGCATCTATTCACACCAGTATGATTACATATGTTGTGGCACAATTAGAACCTAATAATTTGCCTCTCTTAGCATCCTGGCTGTCTGCATTGGCCAAACAAGTACCAAATGGCACTTGAGTGATGGGGATTGATGACGATATCCCTCTTTTACTGGCATCTGGTGATCAGAGATCTATTGTTTCTGAAAACAGAAACTGCACTCTTAGCTACCTGGACTAGTAAATACTGACAGCTATCCTTCATGTACTTGTGTAAGAGTGTGTGTGTGTGTGTGTGTGTGTGTGTGTGTGTACAAAAAGAAAAACATACACCAATAAATCAATTTTAGAAAGGGGAAAGATTAGACGTGGATGCACAAAGCATTTTTAATTTTTTAAAAAATCGAGATTACTTGCGCTCTGCTCCACTCCCCATTTCTTCCCGCCCAGGGCAGCCTTGCCCTTCGCCTGCCCCTCAGAGCCGGCGTGTCACAGGGGCTTGGTGGCAGCAGCCTCTACTCCTCTTCGCCTGCTCTCCAGCAGCAGCTATGAGCTGCCCAAGGGAGGAGGCCAGTAGCAGCCATGGAGAGGCCATGGGGTGCTCCCTTGCAGCAGCAGCCGCTGCCACCACCACATCTCAAGACAAACACCGGCTCACTCTCCTTCCCAAGCTGGGTGACAGCGGCACTGGGTGGGGCATCCCTGGATCAAATCAGAAGCTGGGATGGCTTTCGTAATTCTGGGACTGAGGGTATGAACTTAAAATCAGGAACTTGAAGGGAAGGGAGGGGCAAAAAAATAGACATGAATCCAGAAATATGAAATGGGTGGCAAGTATGGCATACCTACCTGTCAGGGGTAAGCATGGACCAATGGTACCAAATAGTATGGGGAACAGCCTTATTAGAAAAAAATAACCAATAAACTGAAACTGACACAGGGACAAATGGAAGAAGACGCCTTCACCCCAGTATGGCTCCCCTTTATCACATACACAGCCCAACAACCACAAGAATGCACCGGCAGCATATGAATCAATATGGCTAACCCGATTCAAGAACACACACACACACACACCCCACTCACACATGAAAACAAAGTTCACCACAGCCAATCACAAACAAACAACCACACCCCAGGCCAACCCCAACCTCTCTCACCACCAAAGGAACACAAGCAAATAGCAAAGAGAACCCGCACAAGCGACGCTGACACAAAACCCCACACATACATTAAGTAGAACAGAAACATTGCCACCTGACCCCACCCCCATTCACCATGCCCCCCTCCACCTCTTCCCCCCCTTTTCTTCCTAATGTAACACTAATGTCTCAACAAATGAAACTGACCGGTAGAAAATGTAACTTGGAAAAAGAGACATTACACATACACTTGCATACTGCTCTCACCTTTTTTAAAATATAAATCCCCAAATTAAAAATTTAAAAATATCAAAGAGATGAAACATGCAGTACGGCATTTTACACAAACTGCGATGGAGCGTATTAAAACAATCGATACCAAAACCCTTCCGCGACTTTGTACTTCTCAAACTACATTCAGAGCAAAGTACGCCCTTCAAAGTCATAAGGAGAACACTCAAAAGTCAAAAATGTAGGTGGCTCTTTCCCCCCCCCCCTTTTTAGAGAGAACCAGAAATGTTAGCAGTAACTCTGTTCCTAGCCTTGCCTTTTTGGAGCTGCTTGACATGAAAGTGTCATTCATTAGCTCAAACCTGAACAGTGCTACGCCTCTAAGGATTGAAAGCCTGCATGAAAGGGTGTCATTCCCTCAGGCAGCTTTTTTCAAGGCCAGAATGTCTTGCTCTTATTTTCCTGCTGACATGAGAACATTGAGCTGTAAAGTGAAGAGTGCCGCCACAAGGAATCCATTCTTTTTTTGATGCTTATACCTTCTCATCTAGCCATAGATGGGGATCAAACAAAAGCGCCAATTCCATTCAAAACAGACACCATCCTACGGTAGAATCCAGGCAGACAATAGTTTTGCATAGTGGTGATAGGGCTTTGAGTGCAACTGTGTCTCTGTGCCAATATTTCTTTTGTCGGCTCTAGTCCAAACAGGTGGCACAAGTTTTTTTGTTTTTTTTAAACAACTGAAATAACCTGCAAAACCTTTCTGACCAGAGATGGAAGAAGACAAGTGGCAGTGAGTAAGAGAAAAGCAAGCGGGAAATCACAAACCTCCTGAAAATTATGTTGCTTGGTAATGTTATGTGGAAGCATTGGGGGTTAAAAGAAATGCAGACAGCAGCCAAGGAAGCAATTGTAAAGTTGCTAAGTTCTCTCAGTGCCCCCTGTGCAAACAATGGCTTGCTAAGCAGAGGCATATTGGAGAAGTTTTTCCAGACTTCCAAAAAAAGAAAAGAAAGAAAAAGAACCCCACAGAAGACTAAGATGGGATTTTCTGATGGCTTAATAACAATAATTTTATTATTTATATGGACTCTATTTCCTTTAAAGAAGGGAAAAAAGCAAGGGGGGGTTGAGTGTTTAATTGGCAGAAAAGTACAAACAACACAGCTGCATCTTTTATCCATTAGAAGGAGGACACATTTATCTGACTGTTGAAGCCTAATCGTATATTATCAGTGTGTTTCACAGAAAGTTGATGCAAGCCAGTACTGAACAGTTCTGGAAGTATGAATTTACTCTTATCGTTGTAAATGTGACTTTTAATTATTGTAGATGAAAGACTGCAAAACCCATTCAATGATACATTTCCCCTTCTTTCTTCTTTCTTCTTTCTTCTCTCTCCTCTTTCTCTTTTCTCACACCCTTTCCCTCCCCAATACAGTACAGCATTTTGCAGCGCCATTTCTGCTGCAGTTCATCTGTTGCCAAAAGCTATGTTATTCATCTTGCTGCCAATCATGGCAAAACTATGTAACTTAAAATATGTAACATAATTAATGATGCAAATTATGTAACATATATTATCCCACCCCATTCAGTTCAATACAAAGGAAACATATCACAAGTGCTGGAGGTACGTAATCATTTGTGGCTTGAAAGCAACAGCAAATACTGATCCTAAACTGGATTGATTTGATTCCAAACATGTCATAAACAAACCTTAGCAATTTCTGTTCCCATTTTTGTTTATGTCAGAATTCTCCAACCTGCCAAGTAAAAGTTCATTTCCAATGGTTATTCCCAGTGACTGATATTTAGAGAGATGTGCTGCCACTGGTCCTTAGCAGTAGGATATATCCCTCATAACTAGCAGCTGGCCATGAATTTGTCAAATCCCAATTCAAAATCTTCTATCTTAGTGACCACCACCACATTGTGTAACAGGACAGAGTTTCTCTTGCCCTTTTTAATTTCCAACAAACCACACTATGCTCCAGGTAGCATAGACATAAGCAACCTAATCTGACAACAAAACCATGGGAAGGAGGAAGAGGAGGAAGGAAGGAATAAAATATCAGTTTACCTCAGAATGATCACCCTTGCATTGCAAGTAGCATTGAGTCTGTACAAGAGGGTTATTTAAAAAATTGTAAATATATGAATATTTCAAATGGACTGGCAATATCAGCACATGCAATACAACAGCTGCAGTGCCCACGCACACAAAGGCACGCAAAATTCGGAACAATATGACCTTGTGCCACTAGTTGGTAGCTTTACTGAGAAGTATGTTTTCCTACCCTTTCCAGTTTCGTGCAGCGGCTTAGCAAGGGTAGCTCAACACCATAACGTTCCATTTTAGTATCATCCAGCGATGTGAAGCACAGGACAAAGTCTGTGGTTCCAACCCAGCAGAGGTTTTTTCCTAAGGCAAAAGATAAAAGGGAAATAATACAGCCTATCTGTCTCTCGTGAATTCTCCCTTCCCCAAAGGACCTTGGATATACAGAACTAGATTTGTTGCCCCCCTCATCTGGCTTCTGTTTCAGCTTAGCTTCCCAGCTGAGATACTATTGCAATGGTCTTTGTTCCAGTCCTCATCAACTCTGCCCTTATGTCTTGCTGGGGATAAGGCAAGGCACATTGCCAGTTGTGCCACTCACTAGAGTTGGGAGACAAATTCGGTCTGGTTCTCATCTCAGTGCATTTTATTCTGTTTCATGTATTTTGCTTTTGTAGCAGCTTTGGCTACACAAATGAATAGTAGCACCCATAATTTCAAGGTGACCCTACTGAATTTGCATTTCCCAAGCAAATACGTGAACTAAAGCACAACTCTCTTTAGAAACCAGCCCTTCTCCAAATTCTGCAATGCAGTTTTCGACCCTTAGAATGTTTACGGAAATGCATATATTAGAGGAAGGTGTGCATAAAAATTGAAATACAGGTGAAAATAACATGTAAAATGTGTTACATTAGGGGGAATTGCTTGCAAATATGTGTTTATTGGGAGAAGTGAGCACTAAAATGCTTTAAAAAAAAGAAAAAGGAAACATGCAGAAATGTGACAGGAAAAATTAGAAACTAAGAAGCCAACAACGAAAGATTCATCCATCCCTATCCTTGAAGCTTTGTATTCTTTTCTCCACTCCTTCCTGGAATCATTCCTCTCTCTAGTGGCAACTGGTGGTGCCCATGGGGAATGGTAGCGTGGAGGGAGACTAGCAGTAAGTAGAGCCAGAGTTAGTGACAGGCAATGCCATCTAATGCTAGATTAAACCCCATCTTCCTGCTCCTTTTGGAGTCCTGCAAGGGCAACACTGAGATTACAGAAGAGAAATCTGCCACAAACAGTGTCACCACCTGATCTGGTTCTAAGGAGGCAGGCAGGTGAAAAGTGGTGGTGTTTGAGGCCAGACTGGGTGGGAAAGGGGCAGTGCCCCAATTCGCCCGTCTATGCATCACCTCAGGAGCTCTGGTTGACTCCCTCCCCACATGCTACCATCCCAAGGGGAAGCAATTGTTTGGTAGCATCCTTACACTAGCCCTTGAGATGAAGACATTTGGATTCAAACCTATGATTCCAAGTGGCAAGGACTTAGAGGACTTTGAGACGTTTAACAAGTGCTTCTTGGAGCCGTCCTTTTCACTCATGCCCATACAGTTAAATCTGATACTGCAATGCTACAATTTCTCACACTGCAGGCAAGCAATCATTCCCATTGTTTAATTGTCTTTATTGAATGATACCAGCCGACCCCCCCTGCTGCTTAAAATCTGGCTTATCACATTTTCTTCAGCATGGCAGCAGCATCTGCAATCTTACAAATGGATGGCGCACAATCCATTAGCATTTTTAGACGCATTAGTGCCTGCGCAAACATGCCCAAAGCCTCTTATTATCCTCCTTTTACACTTCCAATAACATTCAGATTGAAATGTGCCTCTACCTCGTCATTGAGATTTTGCTTCACTCTCTTAAGTTTTAGGAAAACAACCACACAGAAACAAAAATAATCAAAACAACCTGCTGGCTTCAGGCATTAAAAGTACAGTGTAAGGAGCAAGCAGGCAGAGGAAGTTTAGAAAGAAAAGTGGGGGGGGGGGAAGTGTCCTTGCGTCAATGATTTTATGGAAGGCTTTGTAACCATACAGCCGCAGCTACTATTTCTAGACCACAACAAGATCTGCAGTGGAGTAAGGGCAGAGGTGAGCCTGACACAGATACACGTTCTCCCGTGGAAGCCTGCAGATGAATGTTCTGCTTTACCACCCATGCATGCATGTTGTGTTAATCACTTGTAGGGTAACCATAAGCATGTGTATTCAGAAGTTAAATCCCACTGAGTTTGGGGGAGTGGATTACTGCCAGGTACCCCTGCGACGGAGTGAGCTCCCATTGTTCGGTCCCAGCTCCTGCCCACCTAGCAGTTTGAAAGCACGTCAAAGTTCAAGTAGATAAAGAGGTACCACTCCGGCGGGAAGGTAAAAACGGCGTTTCCGTGCGCTGCTCTGGTTTGCCAGAAGCGGCTTTGTCATGCTGGCCACATGACCCGGAAGCTGTATGCCGGCTCCCTTGGCCAATAAAGCGAGATGAGCGCCGCAACCCCAGAGTTGGCCGCGACTAGACCTAATGGTCAGGGGTCCCTTTACCTTTACCTTTACTTGGGTAGAGATTGCAACCTAAGCTTTCTTTTTCTTTAAATAATGATGTGGTACTCAAAGTGATCACTGGCGTTTCCCATGACTTTCCGTTCCCCATACAAATCCTAGATCTGTATTCTCCAGTATGGGAGAACAGGTCTTCAAAGTCACAGCTCACTGCATGGCATGGCTTCACCCCTCTGAAAAATACGAACTGAATTGAACATACCATACACCAAGAGTTCACAACCTTTTGGGCGGGGGCCTGGGAGCACATTTAGAAATTTAAGAAACTGCCACAGGAATAAATGTCCTCTAAACAATAGACAAAACAGCTACACACACACACACACACACACTCACACACACACACACACACACACACACACCAATGGACCTTGACAGGCACCAAGAGAGGTGTCAAAGAGATCCCAACAGGACATTAAGATGAATGTAAGGAACTGTGCTACCAAATGTATATTAGCAGTATAAGACTATACATGATGGATGAAGTACCATAGTCATAAAAACATTGGAAACTTATCACCAAAACATGGCTATGGATTGGCTTACCATTGTAAAAACTGCTAGTATATGTTTCATGGCACAGCTGCTCTAAACAGTGCAGGTTTGTAGTCTGAGGTGCTCCTGGATCCATCATTTTAATCAGAGGCCCAAGGGGCTGGTTCCCTAGCTACATCCTTGCCACAGCACTGCATTCTCTGTTAAACTCGCATCTTGATTAATGTAAATGGACTCTAGTGGGCCTTCCCTTGAAGATATTCTGCTACTTCTGCACGTAGTTGTGTAACATCTATTCCACAAGCTGGGCACCGGCTGCCCATCTGTTACCAAACCCAATTCAAGGCGTTAGTTTGGGTTTACAAAACCCCAAAGGACTTGGGACCCAGTAACCTGTCAAAGCACCTTTCCCTATATTGAATGGCCCAGGCCTTGGGATTGGTGGAGGAAAGTGGCTGCTTGCTGTCTTGATGGCAGTCGGCACACTTTGTGGTGACCATGACAGGGCCTTTTGTATTGTGGTGCCCAGGCTTGCAATTTACGCCCCTAGAGGCATGGATGACAACATTATTAAGCATCTGCCAGCTAACTAGATCATATGTGTTCTCTCATTGCCTTTGGAGATATTTAAGTTATTTTGGTTTCAACTAGTGCTTAAGGTCTTTCTGGTCTGCTGCCGTTTACCTGTAATTGTTTTATTCTGGATTTTATACTGTATTAGTGTCGCATGCTTTCATTCATCTGCATTTTGTTTTCAGATAATATGGTGGAAACCAGCCCGTGATTTTTATGGAATATTGTCCCGTAATCGGCATTGTGCTTGAAAGAGCAATTGCAGTTACAAGAAAAGAGAAAATATGTCTATTTTAATATCTTGGAGTTCAAGAGACATTGGTTCAGCTTGAAGGACTTAATGGAATTAATGACCATAATATGCTCACAAGATACAGGGATTTACTGTCGTTCCTTCTCACAGCAGCAAAAATAGAAGTTGGGGGGGGGGGAGGAAATGGAAAAGAAAGTATGATAAAAATGTCACCAGTGATTCAGTGGTTGCACAAACTGTGGGAAGTTCATGCCACAGATAAGCTCTCGCATTAAATTTAAGGGGGGGGGGATAGGCCATGTTAATCCTAAAGAATGCAGATGCCATTTGTACTTTACACAGAAGCTAATAAGGCACTTGCTGGCACACCCAAGCATTTTACTTCTGCATTTACTTACTGAACTTCATTTTTAATCTACAACAAAAGTGATTGTCATATCAAGGTAGATTTAAATTTGGTAGCTTAGCAAAAACGGGCTGGAAAGAATTGTTGTTGTTGTTCAGTCGTTCAGTCGTGTCCGACTCTTTGTGACCCCATGGACCAGAGCACGCCAGGCACGCCTATCCTTCACTGCCTCTCGCAGTTTGGCCAAACTCATGTTGGTAGCTTCGAGAACACTGTCCAACCATCTCATCCTCTGTCGTCCCCTTCTCCTTGTGCCCTCCATCTTTCCCAACATCAGGGTCTTTTCCAGGGAGTCTTCTCCTCTCATGAGGTGGCCAAAGTACTGGAGCCTCAACTTCAGGATCTGTCCTTCTAGTGAGCACTCAGGGCTGATTTCCTTGAGAATGGATAGGTTTGATCTTCTTGCAGTCCATGGGACTCTCAAGAATTACAATGAAGAATTAAGATTTTTCATAATATTAAATTGGGGTGCATTGATTTATCTTTTGTTATTAACTTTAAATTATATATATATATATGTTTGATAATAAATCTATTGGATTCAGAGACTTGTGTGGGCAGACGTCGCCACATAAAGAACTACACCTGTTATTACTGTAGGTTTTGTTTGACTGAAGGAAAACTGCCAAATTAACTAAGCCACTTCCGGCAAGTTTTCTGTATGCCATCCAAATGCAAAATGCATCTCACTGTACAGAATGTGTCAAGTTTGGTGGGTATAATTAAGGTGTTGAAATCTGTGGTTTTCTGAGTGGGCCTGCTGAGTCATTGTTTAAGACCCAGACCAACAAACAGATCCATAGGAAGATAGCTGTTTTGAAATTTGAATCTGAATTTGACTGTGTGGGCCCCCCTGAACGACACATGAAGGATGTGGAGAACCAACCAAAGGCTGGAGATTATATGCTTGTCCTGAATGAAAAAGGAGGTTCCTCAGTCACTCGTTGCTGGCAGACACATTGTTTTTGACATGCTTGAAACACCTTATTTACTAGAGTCCAATGCACCATGGAATGGAAGTGAGAGCTGGACCATAAAGAAGGCTGATCGCCAAAGAATTGATGCTTTTGAATTATGGTGCTTGAGGAGACTCTTGAGAGTCCCATGGACTGCAAGAAGATAAAACCTATCCATTCTTAAGGAAATCAGCCCTGAGTGCTCACTGGAAGGCACAGAAACCCCTGAAAAATGGCTCCCCCAGTCATTAAGACCCACGTTGCCATGGTAACGTGGGAAGATCCGGATTGCATTTCATACATCAAGGAATTGCATTGAATACACCGTTCCTCCCTACACCAGCTTCAGATTTTGGGTTCTGAAAGCAAACCAGGAATTTAAAGAACTGCTAATGTTTAAGAACAGTGTACTGACGGAACAAAACCCGTCAACAAATTTACTATGTAAGTCAGAAAATTGTCAGTTCATTGGAAAGTCTGCAAAAATGGCAAGAGGGGAAATCTGACCGCTAAACAGTCTAGTGCTATAATAACCAAGTAGAGATCCTTGTGGATGCAAGCAATCTTATCGTCAAAATGCTTTGCAAACAAGTTAGGAGGAGGGGCTGGCATATGGCACAGTCACCAACCCCCTGCGCCGTGTGCCCCTTACCCAGCCTGCCTCACCTGCACATAAGCTCTCCCCTTGCTCAGAACCACTGCAATTGGGGCCATCCCTGCTCTCCCCAGCTCCTTTCTTCCCAGGCACATATTTATGTCCCTTAATTTAAAAAAATAAATAAACAAAAAGCCCAAGTTTAAAAACACAAGTTAAAATGCAGTTAAAACAATTTAAAACTTTGTAAACAAGGCAATAACAACAGCAACAGAACCCCCTCCCAAAAAATCCCTAAACAATACCTCATCCCAATAGTATGTTCAGCCGCCTCAGCTTTTGCAGCTGGAGTCAGTCATGGCCCTGCCTTCCCAGACCAGGTGGAAACAGTTTGCAAGCAAGGGAGCAGCCAAGATGATATCTCATCTGCTCAGGAGCCTCAGCCCTTATAGCTGGAGTCAATAAGGCACCATCCCTCCCAGAAAAAGTAGGAAAAGCCTGCAAGGAAGTGCAAAGGTCTTGCAGGACTCACAGCCAAGAAGATGGTCTCTGATTGAGCAAATATATACCATTTGGCGTATTTGAGGTTTAAAAATATTGAACAGAAATAGAAAGCTCCTTTAGCTCATGGATTTCATCAAGGTCTGAACCGAATTAATAACAACTGTTTCTCGGACATTTTGCCCACCCTGAAATTGGGTACTGTATTTTGATTTGGCAAGATTTTGCCAACGACTTGGAGCCCACTATTTTGTTTTTCCTTTCCCACTTACTGAGAGCTGACCTCGTAGTATACACTCTGCAAGATCATTCAAGACTATCCTCCCCTATTCCCGGACATTAGTACAATATATTTTTAAGCTAACTTTTCTTCTACAGTATAGCGTTATGCAGATTTATGAGGGTGGTCTTGTTTTTACAGGGGAGGAGGATTCTGAAATCGTCAACTGAGATCTCATTAACTACCGTACTAGTAACCCACTGGAAATCAATGGAAAAGTCTCATCTGCTTATTAGCAATTTCTGGCTCTCCAGCATATTTATACCAATATTGTATAAACCCTTATAAATGCAGTGTTATTGTATACACAAAATATGCATAAAATATTCCATTTTGTTCACATTTTCACAGTGTGGGCTTTGGTAGTGAACAAGACACATCAATTCCAGATAACATGCTTATTGAGCAATCACGCCTGATTTGCTTGCACAAAGTTTTGTGGGGAGGTTAGACAATGTCAGCTCTGTATTGAGCATCCATTTTGATTCGAGTGCAGAAGGGTTATATGACATTGTGTCAAGCATATATTCCACACTCCACAATGCATTTTTTCAATCACTTTCCTTATCGCAAAAAGTCCATGGGGGTGGGGGGCTGTTGGCTGAACCCCACCCCAAAGTAGCAACAGTCTGGAAGCACCCAGGTAAAACAAAACCCTTTACCTGCAGCAACAAGTCAGACATCCGAGGGTAGTATCCTAGACTGAGTTTTCTGAGAAAGGCAAGAGGTCCAATAGAGCAGTATTGCCCAACTTTCAGCCCCCAGATGTTTGACTACAATTCCCATAATCCCTGACCATTGAGCCATGCTGGCTGGGGTTGATAGGAATTGTAGTCCTAGAACATCTGGGGACCCAAAGTTGGGGAAAGATGCAATAAAGAACCCTCAACCCACCCACAAAACTACATTTCCCAGTTCTATAGTAAGGGAAACACAGATCGTTCAGCAAAACTAAACCATTTTCAAAGATTTCAAATTGTATGGGGGCCGCGCCTTGGTTTTTGAACGTTCTGGAAGTCGAATCGACTTCCGGAACGGATTCCGTTCAATTTCTGAGGTACGACTGTCCTGGCAACCGTGTGGTGTTCTCAACCATACCAGAGGACTAGTTACGGAAGACAGGCCATGTGGAAAGGGCAAAGACAGGTTTTTTTCTCCAACAGTATAACCAGGGGCTTCAGGAGGAGCTAGGATTGCACACCGCAGCTGCGTCCCAACACTTGCTACCTCAGGTAGTTGCTTTGCTCTGTAATAAGGTGTATTTTTGCCTCCGTACTGGGAACTGTTGTCTCGAGAAAGTGATCCCTTTGAGAAAGCTAGTTATTTCCCCCCACCCTCAGATAGGCATTTATTCTAAGGGGGAGGGAGGAACTTATCAGTCTGCCTCCTTGCGAAGTTGTTGTGACAGGATTAAAGGATAAAATGGTAGGAAGCAAGAATGAAGCTATCATGAGCAGGCTGTGAAATGCCAATTTTAGTCTTAAATCAATCAGTGAAGACATTTGCAACTGAATGGTGGGAATATAGTATTTTTCCATGAGAACCCCGTAGATGCTTGGCAGAGAAAATTCTTGCAACTTAGCTCTTTCCTTCAGCTTTATTAAATGCCTAGATTTGGTATTCAATGAATTCCTGACCTCTGCCCGCTGAACAAATTTAGGTAGGAAGATTAACTGCATTAAAAGACATTCACACAAAGATAATATTCCGTGACATTTGGGTGCTTTTATTGAGGAAGAACATGATTAATATTACTACTCTTCTGCATAGCAGATATTTCAATAATTTGCAGTAAAGATTCTCATATTTGGATAACCGTATATTCTCAAAGTTTAACTCATGTGAGACTTTCCAAAGAAACTATCGTCTCAGCCACCCAAATTAAAAATAAGAGACTGACTCTTGTTTTGTTTTTAAAGAAAGGGAGACTGTCTGGAGATGATGGAGGAATAGGATTCTATAAATACCTCATAAATTTAGACCCCTAGTCTCCCTTGTGAGTAATGGAATTAAAAATGAGTAGATGATCAATAAAGATCAGGCTGCTGTCTCCGAGTTCAAATCCAATTCTGGTTTCACTTGCTGGTGATTTTATATTTATTTATTTCCCAGCTGATGTTGTTTGGGCTTAGTCTGAGCTGCTTGATTTGTTCAGATTGCAAAACCTTTGCAGCATGCATCATTTCAGAGGCTGTTCAATTGAGGTCATGTCCTCTCTATGAATTTTATTAATATATATTGACAGATGATGACCTAAAACTCAAAATCTCTTCATCTTTGCTTATTGTATTCTCTTGTTAGATGGACAAGTGATGCTTCAGACGCTCCTTAATTGTTTTGATGGGCTTCTAGAGAGAAGCCGATTTGGTGGATAACTTACGTAGTAGTAAGCAGAGCTACAAGTTTTCATCAGTCAATCAGTTGATCAACTAAGCCAGCAATTCTCAAACTTTGTATTACAAGAGAACTACCAGTGTGCGTCAAGAAACATTATTAAAAAATGAGTCTCATGTGAACCCAAAAATGTCCACCCACAGAGGTATCACAGTTTTCTATACAGAAACAGAAGAAAACATGACAGTATAACAAAACATCTTGAGATATATCTATATTGTCCTTATTTTTCACCCTGTACACTTGCAGCAGTTTTCACAAATTGATTCACAACCTGCATACAGAGCTTGCACGGTGGATCTGCATTTAACCATTCCTGGTCAGATTATGAGCTTTCTTAGAGAGAAGGAGCTATATATTCAGGTAGGTAGCCGTGTTTGTCTGACGCAGTCGAAATAAATTAAAAAAATTGGCCAGTAGCACATTAGAGACCAACTAAGTTTGTTCTGGGTATAAGCTTTCGTGTGCATGCACACTTCTTCAGATAAGGAGCTATATAGTTTACGTTGCCATCAGAAGTTACCTGTGCTGATAGATTGAACCTTTTATCAATTACAAATCTGCCTCCATTTCTCCTGTAGTTGATCCAAGAGTTGATCCAAGACTCATGCTTGTGGCAGTCACAATGACTGCTTCCTCTTTCCCCCAGCCTAGCAGTATTGTAAGATTTTTCAATAAAGGTAACATTAACACAGAATAAATGTTCGACTAGTTAAACATGCCAGGAAACTGTACATTTAAATCAACCCCCCTCCCAACCTGGTACCTTCCATAGGTTTTGGACTACAACTCCCATCAGCCCTAGTCAGCACAAAGGTCGTGAGTGATGGGAGTTGTAGCCTACAACATCTGGATGGTACCAAGATCTGTAAGGTTGCTCTAAATCTTATTAGATTAGGGTGAAATCTTCAAAGGCTCCAAGAACTCACAATCAGAGGCAGATTTTCAGATCTGTCCCACATACATACAAAAATTTGAACAAGTTGAGGTTTTCTCTGCACTTCCCAGAGGTGGATTTAGGGGAGTGTGACCTGTCTGCCCACATTGGGCACCGAGAAGGTGCCAGAGGGGGCACTGCAACAGTAACAAACAATGGAAGGCGGGGAAATTTTGGTGCTGTGCAGGGCGCCACTGAATTTTTAAAGCCCAAGATCTGCAGTTATCACCCATGTTCCAGTGAGAAGGAGGAAAATGGGAATGCAGAGAGACAAACAGTAGCTAAATTACCGGTAATCTGAAAACATGGAGTGCTCCATTTGGCAATTTAGCAGAACCCAATCCTTGCTGTTCTGCTTTATGCTGGAAGTGAAATAGCAACTCTGCTACCAGACATCAAACACTCTGTAACCAAGTGGACAGGGCCCCATTCCCCAGTTCCAAATGTTGAAGTGTGCACAAATTTTCATTGGGTGGGGAAATATCAACTCATAAATCCCTCCCCACCCTGTGCACTGCAATTTACAGCTAGGAAGAAAAAGAAATGGATATAAAATCAATGCTATTTGGAAAGGGAATGGTTAAAATGACAGAGTTGACGAACCGGAAATAAAGAAAGAGATGGCTCCAATATAAGCCATTACTGACCAGAATAGCATGATGATAGTCCATTTACACCATGGAGAAACTGTGCAGCTATTCCATTTAGTTGGGGGGGGGGGGTTTGCATATTTTCTGAGCTCTGAAAATGAACTGGAAGTGGAATAGAGAAAACATGAGAGGGGAGCATTTTGTGCACAAACTGCAGATATCCCACAAAAGCGGGGTAAATAAAACATAGCTATTCCACATTGATTCCACCAGTGCGGAAGCACCCCCAGTCTCATCAAAACTTCTAGAGTGTGTCTAATATGAGGTGGTAAAGCATCTCATAAAAGTAATTGAAATGTGAGGTCGCTATGGGCTGATTATCCCTCAAGCAAGAGAAAACAACATCACTTTGAATATGTGCGTAAGGATAATTTCCATTTGATGTCCCATGTGCAGAACTGTATAAGGAGCAGATATTGACAAGCTCCTGTTAATTACTCATCTGCATCTTACTTCCTAATCAGGCTTTTGTCCCACTGGAATATCTGCCATCATTTAGCGCACGTCAAAACAAGATGAGCACATAGCTTCTCCAAGCAGTTAAATGCTCTTGACACAATAATGCAATTTTTTTATTATGCTTTAAGCCTTCATTTGCTCAGATCTATGCTTCAAGGGAACAAAAGCCAGGAGCAACAGTGGGTGACGGCTCCGAGTCAGCTGTGTGGTTGAATGGACTCTCTTTGTTCTGCACGCTCCGTGAAGGGGAAGGCAGTGTCACGTTATTAAGCTCTACTGTTGCGATTTAGTAGTCCATCACCTTATTTATTTATTATTTAATCATTGTTTAATAAGAGAACTAGGGCACTTCCAGACACCCTGTTTATTGAGCATTCATCCCAATTTCCTTGGAGAGAGATTAGCAGTGACACAGTGGCAAATTCAGACATGCGGGGTCCCCTTGTGGTAGTCACAACACAGCCACGCCCCTTCTAAGATTATACCTGTACAATAGTCTTATATTTCTACAACAATAATAATTAAGTGATCTTCAAACAGCAACTGGACATCTACCTGTAGTAGGACATGTTCCTAGCTCCATTTCCTGCAAAGCCCCACCAACTATGATTCTATAATCCAGCATCTGGAGAAACCGCTGGCGTTCTTTTACCTTTTTCCTATGGCTCTGTTTTAAGCTGTGTGGCCAGTAACCTGGCAGACTGCTCAAAGCCAGAGTGGAATTTGGATAAAAAATGCTCACCGATCTTCCAGTGATGTTGATCAGGCATTGAAAGAAGTGAAAGGCAATGAGCTAATGCAGGGCTTGTTGCTGTTGTTGTTCCATTGCATTCCATATATCAGGCACATCCAACTTCCAAGAGACTATTCCCGCTAGGAAAAAAAACTGGCAGTGATCTACCCATTGGTATTGGATTGACCAGAGTTGTTGGGCTTTTTTGGGGGGAGGATCAGCCAAAGCAAAAGTTGTTCCATATATAAGAACAATTTCAAATCCGGTACAGATGCCGATGGGGTTAAAGACAGCAGAGGGCAACATGGTGGACTGGCTGCGTTCACTAGGTCTTGGTGACAGCTGTGTTGCTGCTGGTTATTGGGGGGCATGTAGTGGCAGGAATGTCTTGCCACTTCCGCACTTTTCTTCCAAGGTAGCAGCTGTGGGGCAGTTAGGTGAGCACTGCTGTCTCACCACGCTGTCCGATACTGGATAAATATCTCCACATAAAAGGCTTCCTGAAAAAAGGAAGATAGAGGCAGCACCTGCCTGATATGCTACCAAAGGCTAGGAGCCACCACACTAAAGGCCCGGTTCCTATATTGTGTGGAACAGACCTCCTGTTGGCATGACCTCTCCAGGAGGACATAGATGGGGCGAGGCTATATTTTAGGTACCCTGGTCCCACACCCTATAGGGTTCTTGCAGTTGCTTTTTGCAACTGGGCAATCTTCACTACTTCGGCCAGTCTTTGGTATACATGGGGGACTTGTAGGAGTCAGGCGTTCTGAATTAAAGGACCTTTAGATTATGACTGTGCTTACTAACTTTCCACGCACAAGATGGAAGTGTGCTAGAAATATTTAAGTGATGAAGAGGGTTCTTCATTGTAGGCTGTATTATTCTAGCTCTGGATTTAAGCTAGATCCCATTTGTGTTGAATTTGCAGGCAGCAAAACACCCCAAGTCGGCAGAAACACAACAGAACTCATCAGATATGGCAGAAGGGCTCCCATATATAAGAGGACAAAGACTTGTTTGCTGCTGCCCTAGAGGGGCAGGACTAGATCTAACAGGAAGTACAACTTCCGGTTGGACGCCATTCTGCTCGGTCGGGAGAAACCTCTGCTCCGAGGTTTCTCCGTCGCTGCGGGGGAGGGGGGAGTCGAAACTGCACTTCGACCCCCCAAGAAACTCCAGGTAGAGCGTCCTGGAGACATGGGATCCGGCTGGTCCCCCGGAGCGCCTCCCTTGCTCTCCGGTAAGCCCTAGTAAGGGCTGCCGTGACGGGCGAGGTTTCAGAGGCGCGGGGGCTGTGGATCGTCTGCTGTCCTCGCAGCGAGAAGTAGCGGCTGCCGACAGAGAGAGCATCCAATTCTTCCAAGATTCGGCTAATTTGGACTTGTAAGTACTGATTTTCAAAAAAAAAGAAGTGATTTTAAAATTTGGCTGTACGGGGAATTTCAAAACGGAAGTCGGTTCCCTGAGCGTTGAAACGAAAGGAAACAGTGTAATCTTCAATTCCAAAGCTAGTGACTAACTTTGTGACAAGGAAATTTCTGAATACCTTTGCCCCCAGGTTGGGGGGGTTGAATTAGGCTTTTATCTTAACTGGAACTGTGATTTATGGAAATATTATTACCCTCTCTTGGAGAAACTTTTGGATGGCTGCTTTGCAGCGAAGAAATACATGTGGACTGCTTAGGCTTTTTAGACTTTAAGTATGCCCAAAAGGATATGGTCGCAGGAATTTCAAATAAAGGGTCTGGAACTCTTGTACAATTTAACAGTGAAAGTTGATCAGTTAAATCAATTGGCTGGGACGGCAGAATCTTTGGACTTGGCTTGGAAGGAAAATGGTTCAACAACTTTTTGCAAAAGTTATGAGGACTTAGCTATAGAAGAGGAGAAAATCCAGGACAAAATTTATGGACTCAACCCACGAAAAGGGAAGAGAAAGGTGAGAAGGGACAAAATAAAAAGAAGTAAAAATGGGAAAGCTGCAGTAAAGAAGAGAGTGCAACGGAAAGCTGTACAGAGCTTGGACAATGTTGAAAAAGTCTCAAGGACATATGAGACAAGAAAGAAGCAGAAGCCAGTTTCCCAGGACTGCAGGGTTTTGGAATTCGAGAGGGTGGGGGTGGGTTGAAAATGAATGTTTTTATGGATATTCTCTTTGTGTGACGGTATAGACATACGGTTTGGTAAGGGACAATGGTCAATGAATAGAATTTAATAGTGGCGATGGTAGGAAGGAAAGGGGGGGAGAAGAGTTAAAATGGAATTAAACTAATTAGGTTGTTTTATTGAAATTTAAAAATTAGGCAATGGAGGTTCAGAAATATTGTGAATGCAGAGGATATGTTAAATTTATAAACAAGATATGTAAGATGAATAATTATTTGTAAAAGAGTTTAAAAAGGAAAATGTTCGAAGAAAAAAGTAATATGGGGTTTAATTGGTAATAACTGTGAATTAAGATTAATCTGGAAATCAACGGGGGGGGGGAATCGGGGAAGTCTGTAAAGATGTTATGTGCAAACTAAGTGGTTAAATTGGGAAAGAATTGTTGGCTGCCCCAGTGGGAGGGGGGTTTGTTTAGCTAGGCTCCTCTTGGTGAGAGAAAGGGGAGTATGGAAATTTTAATCATGTATTGTAATTTGGTTTTAATTGGAAAATCTTAATAAATATTATTAAAAAAAAGAAGTTACAGGAAGTACACTTCACGTGAATGTTTTAATTTACCATTAACTCAGCTCGTAGTGTGTTCACATATAAACAGCAGAAGACACAATAGCACAATAGCCTTTTCTTTTCTTTTCTTGTTTTGCATTGCTGTGTAAATAACGAACCCAAACACAGCTGGAATTGCAAAGAAAGCATTTTCAAGTTATGAGGGCACAGCTTCCAGATTGGCCGTGAAGTTCAACACCTCTCTTTCGCCAGTTAACCGCTGGTTTAGTGCCGTTTTGGGATTTAGGGGTTTGTGCTGTGGCTATTGCTGAGCTCTTAACAGTTTTACACTCTATATTTATCAGCCCAATGTCAATACTAATTGTCCCTCATGTGAATTGCCAATTATAACAAGGTTGTTCTGTGGATAAATAATAATATTACTCCAATTAATGGAAAGACAAAAAGCAACTAGTAGAATCTGTTGAATCCAGACTGTTATTTCAATTTGCCTAGCACAATGGACTCAACTGCCCTGTATATTCTTGCATGTAGAAGTTCTTTTAAATGTTTTGACTGTTATTACAGGCCACTCAGGAAACAGGTAGTGTATAAATCAGATGAACAACCAAGGCGGAATCTGTGTGTATCAGTTGCTCCTTCGCATGCAAGCATGCACAGACCTGGCTTTCCCCATTTTTGGCTGGGAATAGGGTTCGTCACCCTTTCAGTGATCAGCATATTCTGCCTGGAATACTCACCTGACCCATTTCATGATCAACACAAGTCTCTCTCTTCCCTCCCATTGGCATATTGGCATGGGAGCAGGGAAGAGACACATGGTTATGGATTGAAGGGATATAGGGTGGATCATGTATACTGTTCCCCCATAATACCCATAGTCTGCCCATATATCCATCCCATTTTGGCTGTTCTGCTGGCAGAACAACCCTGCCAACAGAATATTCCACTGGCATATTTTTCACAAGTAGCCTATCTTGTATTCCCCTAGCATAGCAGGGTTCCCACTTAATCTTATAGGCCTGCAGTAGGTCCACTAGATCTCCCCATTTGATCCACTATGTGGTTTGGGTGCATCCACTCATCCATCCCGACACATATCATCAGGTGCAGGAGAGGGAAACGATGGCCCCCTATTCAAAGCAAAGAATCTTCCTCTGACCCCACATACCTGCAACGGCACAGTGGTTCAGTGTGTCTGCTGTTAACTAGAAGGTTGGTGGTTCGAGCCCACACAGGGATGGCTGTGAGCATGATTCCTGCATTGCAGGGGGTTGGACTAAATGACCCTCATGGTCCCTTCCAACTCTACAGTTCTACGATTCTATGAAAGTGGCCCACAGAGGGTTGGCCATTTCCCAGACCGGTCCTCCACTACGATCCACTTCCCCACTTCTTCTAAAAGGCCCTCAGTCGGTGGATCTTGAGTATAGAAATTGCTTCTTATAACCAGTTTCAAAACATCTGTGAGTAGGGTTCTCTCTGTGTGCTGTGCTGTGCTGTGCTGTGCTGTGCTGTGTTTTAAATGTGATTTATAGAAATACTTTCAGAATACGCTTACTTTTTTGTAAATCTCACAAAATCTCATTCCAGTTGTAGCATTAAAAATTTAGTCTGTCTCAATTTGACCTCATCCTTACTGTCGTATAATGCGACCCAGTATTTGTGTTAGAATGCAATTATACAGCACCGCAAGAGATGGCCTATCCTTATTCAACACAGGATATTAAAATTATACTGCAGACAGGCTCGGGTACCCTGCCCAAAAGGATTGCTTTCCTTAAAAAAAAATTTTTTAAAAAAAAACTGCATAAAATATTATTTCATTTGCTTGCTTGTTGCTGCACATTTTGCCCATGAATATCTGCAAGCCGTAAAGGCAGATCCTTAAGAGCTCAGTGGTTGTACATCGACGGGGGGCCCCCTCTGCTTTGGGAGAGATAGGAAAGGACAAAATGGACCTCAACAGCAAGACAGGGAGGGGCTTCCATTTCCTGGTATCTCTTCCTCTCTCTGTTGCTTCCTGCTTTCCAGGGAGGGTGGGGGTGACTAAAGTATGGTGTCATTGTTTACACAAACGTACTATATGAGCTTATCATTTGGGTTAATGAGGGAGGGAGAGGGAGTTGTTGTGCAATTAAAAGCTTTGAGTAAATTTTGCTAGGAGCACATTCACACGAATACGAGAACGTGCATATATGGTTAGATTTTTTAAAAAGCATTGAATGACTTCTAAATTTCTATATCTACGCACACACACACATATAGATGTGTACATCTCCATAAGCATAACTCCCCAATCAGAGTAAAAGAAATAATGGATCATCGTGCTGCCCTCTGGTGACAAATGCTTGCACCACACATCTTAATTCAAGACCTGCAATTCTACGTAATGACGTGTGGTGAATGAATTAAAAACATCTTTCAGAAGAGACCCTGAAGCTAACCTACACTATACATGGTAGACAAAAGCTGTTTCAAGTTTCAGGTTTCAAGATGTTCCGCCAGTAGCACTGTAAAACATGTCTTCCGTTCAACATTCATCTTTAAAAAAACACAAACCCAGACAACTATGTATATAATTCAAGATTATGAGCACTGGGGGGTGGGGGGTGGGGTGGAAAGCAGAATTGCATTCTCTCAGCAGGAGGATCACCTACTCCAGGGATAGGCAAACTCCAGCCCTCCAGATGTTTTAGGACTACAATTCCCATCATCCCTGACCATTGGTTCTGTTAGCTAGGGATGATGGGAATTGTAGTCCCAAAACATCTGGAGGGCTGGTTTGCCTATGCCTGACCTACTCCTTTGTCTAAGGAAAATGTGCAGCATTTTCTAAATGTGTGGAATTCATTCATTCGAATGACCCATGTCCTTACCTAACTGCAGCCTCTGCAACACAACACACTGCATTATTATAAAATGAGAGCTCCTGCTGCTTTATCCACACCCTCCAACATTTCTCTGATGAAAATAGGGACATCTGCTCCATAGTAATAACAGTGATAACGATAATTTTATCATTTCTATCCCACCCATCTGACTGGGCAGCCTCAGCCATGCTAGGCAGCTTCCAACATATATACAAAATATAGTAAAACATTGAATATAAAAAAACACTTCCCTATATTATTCTAAAGAATGTATCGTTACTTCTCTCCTTAGCTCAGGGGTCGCATTAACTCCAGACCCTCCAACATTTATCTGATGCAAATAGCGACATCTTAAGGAAAAGCGGGGCATTCAAGAATCAAATAAAAAACCGGGGCGGTTTCTATAAATCTGGGACAAGGTACGGTATGCACTTTTGTAAACCAATAAAATCTTTAATAATAATAATAATAAACCTTCAGTATGCAGGTGAAACATGTTGCAGAGCCAGAAGGCGGATCACAAGAGTTCAGATACGCAGGAACTCCAAAGAAAGGCTTTAACAATTTATTAAAGAAGTTAAAAACTTACAGCAAAGGTCCAATGGCTCCCAGCTCACTCCTGCTCACAGTATTCCGTAAGACGGACTTCACAGAAAGAAGAAAGCTCGTCCACACCTAACTAAAGATACATGCAACCTTTATAGGGCCAGGCAGGCTACGTCACAAGAGAACACAGGTGGCTGGTATCAACCATGATCTCCCCCTTTAGCTATGCCTGGGCCTGTGGATACACATCAAAGCATGTGAAACACAAATGGGCTCAGTGCTACAGCTGCTACCAATTAGGCAGGGGTCTTGACATTAATATGCTGCCATCTGCGCTTCCAGACCAGCAAGCCTTTTGGGGTCAACACAAGAGGGCTGCCTTCAGGTGTCAGATAGTTGTTTATTTCCTTGATATCTGACAGGAGGGCGTTCCACAGGGTGGGTGCCGCTACCGAGAAAGCCCCTCTGCCTGGTTCCCTGTAACTTCACTTCTCTCGGTGAGGGAACCGCCAGAAGGCCCTCGGAGCTGGACGGTGGGGTTGGAGACGCTCCCTCACATCAGGTGCGACACTACCAAAGAAAGAGCGGTGTAACATGAGGGAAGAGTTAAGCAGGTAGTCTGGTTGGTAAGCTTTCCTGATTGAGAGAAGTTGCTGGTATTAAAATGATTGCATTGCCAGGGTTTGGTTTCTACAGTCATACCTTGGATCCCAAACGCCTCGGTACTCAGACGTTTTGGCTCCCAAACGCCGCAAACATGGAAGTGAGTGTTCCGGTTTGCGAACGTTCTTTGAAACCCGAACATCTGACAGAGCTTCCTGCAGCCAATCAGAAGCTGCGCTTTGGTTTCCGAACGTTTTGGAAGTCGAACGAACTTCCGGAACGGATTCCATTCGACTTCCAAGGTACGACTGCACTGGGAAATGTTTGTATATCGGTGTCCACTCTTCGTGGGCATGCCATGGAGGGTACTCTTACTGTCTACTCAGGGGAAAGCCACACATACAAAGTGAGACTTGCTTTACTCCGGTTGCAGAGGTGCCGGGGGGCAGGTTTAGCTGGAAGAGGGGGGCCAAGGGACCACATCTACCCAGTCCAAAAAGCCCTAGCAGGGGCAGCAGAGAACCAGGATTGCTTTGCCCATTTGCTTAGAGTAGTCCCATTGAAATCAATAGGACTTAGGTTACTCACTTTTGCATCTCATTTGTTTGAAGCATGGCAATGCATTTTTACAGGTAGCACCATGACAAACATAGCCTTACGCAATGCTCTGCTGGCGTAGAAGGAATATTGGCTGTATACAGTTATACAGAATCGTATCACTGTGGAGATACATGGGTGGAATCTACACACGTGCGAAAATGCTTTTTTTTAAAAAAAAAATGTTTTGAAAAAAATACATTGAATTTGCCATAGCTCACTGTCACCATCTAATGTCATATTTGTATATTGCACTTTGCAACACACTTAAAACGTTTCGTTTGCAGCTGTGTAGCTGAGTCCTTGCAGCGTTTGGAACAGCTAGGCGAATCTAATGAAGGCTTCCTCAAACTCGGCCCTCCAGATGTTTTGAGACTACAATTCCCATCATCCCTGACCACTGGTCCTGCTAGCTAGGGATCATGGGAGTTGTAGGCCAAAAAAGTCTGGAGGGCCAAGTTTGAGGAAGCCCTAAATCAGATACGAAATGTGTAAAGATAAAAAAAACCTACTCTAGAAATGGAACACGACTTGCCTACCCATCATGCAAGAAGTTTTCATTTTGACAAGGGAAAGCATTTCTATGAAGATTATTTTTTTTAAAGAAATATTGTTAGGCAGGTGCTTGAATGCTTGCCAGCTCCACTAGTCCAGGAACAAAGAATCTCAATAACCTGCAATACAACATTACTATTTTGGAAAGGCACCCATAGCTGAGATTTAGTGCAAATGGAAATCTGGTACAACTCTAGATTTGACTATAGTAGCTGTGGCGGCAGCATAAGGAAGGAAAGCTTTTCCCTGTGCAAATCAAACAGGGAAATTGTTAAGATTTCAGATAAACCTGTGGTTTTCCTTGATGGACGCAAGATGCCGTGGTTCTTTCCCCCCCTTTTAGTAGAGGTCTGCCAGGTATCATACTGGAGATTTCTGCCATTTGGCTCTTTGCCATCTGATTGTTGTGAAGGTGGGGGGGGGGAATCAAACATAAACCCATCTCTTAGAAATTGCACGTTTCTGAGTGGCTACTCTAGATGCTATTTTTGGTATTGCATTTCCTCAGCCACTTCAGATTATAGGTTAAAATGCACCTACATGGAGGAATACCCTCTTGGTTGGAAAATTTAATATACTACAGTTACACATTTATGCACCCCTCCCTGTGCAGGAAGAATGGGCAACAAAAAACAACCCCAAACGTTTAAAAAAACACTTGGGTAAGATTCTTCATCAGGCCTTCCCTGCTGATGTGGTTGAGAGATGTAGTTTGATCAGCCCCAAGCCACCATGACCAAGAGGGAGGTTTGAGTCCAGCAACATGTGGGGAGCCAGATGTTAGCCATAACTCAGCTATGCTAATAGGATGTATTATTACAGTACAAGCAGCCAGCTTCTTAAGCCTGGAGTATTTGTAGAACTGGAGTTGAAGCTTGATAAAGAACTGAATCCGAACTCCTTGGAACCAGTGTTTATTCTTATACAGTGGTACCTCGCAAGACGAATGCCTCGTGCAACGAAAAACTCGCTAGATGAAAGGGTTTTGCGATTTTTTAGGTGACTCGCAAGACAAATTTTTCTATGGTTGTGCTTCGCAAGACGAAAATTTCAATGCATTCCTATGGGAAACGTGCTTGGCAAGACGAAATTTTCGCAATACGAGACGACTTGTGGAACGAATTAATTTCGTCTTGCAATGCACCACTGTATGTAGTTTGTGGCTTTCAATATATTGGTGGTGAATAGAAGCCGATTCTCTCAAGGCTCACTCATTTTCCTTTATATACAGACCACCTCTGTGGATGTCTTATGGGAATAAGGGTGAAAGCCATCGCCAGGTTTGTGTAGGTTCTCCACCAGGCTGTGGGGCAGTCCTAGCCCCCCTCTCTCTATGTTCCAGAAGTCTACTGACCGAGAAAGGCTGGCTAGAAACTGCTTCCCTACCAACAGCCTGTGTCATCCATAGGGCTGCTCAGCTTAGCTAGGTAGACTGGATGCCAAGAATAACTGACTTCAATAACTTTGTAGATCCAGATGAAGCTTGTCCTTCAACAGCAGGTAGCCCCTCTTCTGCTTTTCCCATCTTACCTAGTCAACCTGCTAGGAACACAGCTCGTATGAGGAAATGTTGAGCCAGCAGCACAGGCTCGGCCTCATTCAGTGACAGCAACAGGGAATCACTGCAATATGTAAAATAGTTGCCAGCTAAGTTTCGCCCCATGAACCCAGATGGTGTGTGCAAGGTCAGGAACTACTTGCATTTACGAGAAAAAAACAATGCCACTCGGATTTTGGCCAAATATTTGGTTGCAAGTTTCCATTTTTTTATGCCCAATTTAGGGCAACTGGTATAGTTCAGGCTGGAGGGGAGACTTCCATCAGGCAAGGCCCTTGCCCCACCCTCCAGTCTCTGCTTCTCAATTTGTATTGTATTATTTTATGCACTGTGGCTTGCCGTCGTTTTATTGATCGTAGTTTCGAAATTATTTATTGTAATTGTTAGGAGTGGGTTTCTGTTTAATTTTTATATGCAGATATTATTATTCTATACTATTCTAATGATTGTAGAATGTTACTTTATTTGATGTAGATTGCTTATTTTAAAGCTATGTTTTATTATCACATTTTTGTATTGCATTGGATTGTTTCAAGGTGTACATTCCTTGTTTCTTCAGCTTGTAAAGCGCCTTGAGTATTGTAAGATAGAAATCAGGCGGTATACAAATTAAAAGTGATGATGATTCATGCTTTATGTAGAAGAAACCTACAAACTTCCTTTGTTCTCAGCTACTGTGCCTGCTACTCCAGAAGAGATTAAGAGGATTAAATAAAATTTCCCCAAAGGTGTTGTTTCTCTGGGTGCATCTAACAAGCACCTCAGTGTAATTCCTGCTGCTAAGACATAATTGCCCCCCCCCCCTTCAGACTGACAACAGTAGCTCATAACACTAGAGAAACCTTAATACCAAAACCATCTCACGGGCATTTTCTCTACCTTCTAAGGATTTTCAATAAATGAAAAGCCCTCTCTGCTTCTGGCACAAAGTTATACCGTATACAGGATGCAATAGAAGACGAGAGCCAGTAAATTGGCAAAGACTGCAAGGACATTTAGTCAAGCCATGATTATGAATATGTGGAGAATAAAATGAACTGATTCTGATCCTAGGTTTCCTCTAGGAAGTAAAAGGGCTTCAGCACATTGTTGCCTTTGTGTTTCAAATAAATAACACCCAGGCTTAAAATACTTTGACGGGACAGAGAAAAGCAAGGAGTCTAATTAATAAGAGTAGAATTTACTCCGATGGGACTTGTAAATCATAAAGGCAGCTTAATGTCACAATCCAAAGTATTCCCTTCTGGTGATAGAAGGGGCTTCCAATCCAGTGCATTTGGATTGCCACTTTAAATTAACGTCAGAGCCAGTTCCCTTTCGCCTTGGCAGGATGCATGGCAAGACCTAGGTTTAGGTTTCAAAGAAAGTGACAGTAGGTTTGTAGCCATGTAAATTTAAAATACCCTACTCTGTGCAACTATGGTGGCCATAATCTAACCCAGGGGTAGGAAGACTGTGGCATTTAAGATGTTGTTGGCTGCCGCACCCATAATCTCTGGCCATGCTGGCAGACATTGAAATCTAATACATGAATGCCCCCTTTGGTATTCCATTGGCTGCTACTTGCGGCAAGAGTTCCATTAAGTCAGCAGTTTATAATAAAGAGCACTTTTTATTCACAGTATTTAAATGCTTACGGTTTGAGGGAAATGCGTTAAGAAGCTCTCGTCTCCAAGTTGCAGAGATGTTTGCCAACGGGCTGACAGAGACCTGTCTGTAGGTTTTGACATCTCTCCCACCTTGTGATACTTTTCAGAGGAGTTAAGGTTTAACATTAGCACGTAGAAAAACTGGCTGGCTTACAGCTAAACATTTCTGCCGTCACTGTGAACAGCAGGAGTGATTGATGCACATAGGACCCACTCACCTGGTGACAGTACAGGCAAGATGGCAAGCTCCTCCTCCCCATAGCCACTCTCCATCAGACTAGTGCAGGGACCCTACATACATGCAGAGCGCATGGGAGTTTATTTGCAATCTTCATTTTGTGCCCAATGTTTTACTCCTCCCACAATATCTGAAACACCTACTGAAGTCTTGTTTTGTTTTGTAAGGCTTTCCCTGAGACGTAACCCAGACATTTATGGAATATCAGCTTTATATGAAGATATTGTTCCGTTCTTAGTGCATACAGATGGTTTGTTTTTATTTCGCTGGATTCATTTTAAGGTTTTTTAAGAGTGTTTCATTGCTTTTAATTTGTACACCACTTCGACGGCTTTATGCTGTGAAGCAGTCTGTATAACAAAGCTTTCCCCCTTCCATAAAGCAAACTCAATTTACTTATCTGCCCACTCTCCCCCACCCCCACCTTTGTTCATATTCAGCCATTCACACACATCGAGGTTATTGCTGGAAATACATCGCCATCACCATCTCCCCCCCCCCCATGGGAAGGAAGTGTAGGCCTTTAGTTATATCCCAAAACACTGGTCATTCAGAACAGGGCTACAAGCAATTGCTTCTCAGCCAAGGAGGTTTTAAAAGGCCAACAAGGAAAGCTGGGGGGGGGGGGGGGAGAGGGAGAGGGAGAGGGAGAGGGAGAGGGAGAGGGAGAGGGAGAGAGAAGTGTGCACATTCAGAAGGCAACTCAACTCATCCAGCAGTTTGAAAACTGGAGCTTTATTCAAGTTTTTACTTCTATACAAAGTCTACTTTTATCAGAAGCCATACACTTCCGAGAGATTTTCATTTCAGCACTCTGGGTATTTAATTTACATGCAAGTAAATCAGAGAAATGAAGATAAAAAGCAGTCTAAAAAGAGTTCATTCTAAACTCCCAGGTTACCGCAGCCTTTTCAAGGATTTTGTAGGCCAGGCCTTTATTAAAGTGCCAGGTTTATGTACAAATTATTAAAATAGTAAAGGCTTAAAACCTGCTAAGAGGCAATGTGGTTATGTAGCTTCTGCAGCTTGTCTACAGCCCATAGAAGAGGCCATGAAACTGCCATTTTCTATACAGCACCCCATATAACTTGCTTTTCTGTGGAGGAACTACTGGTGACCTATGACCAGATAACGGAACAGACCAGCAAGCACTGACATTTCTGATTATCAAACGACCCATGTATTGTACAAATACATTTATCATCACCGGAAACAAACAAAATTCCCAAACTTTTCTAAAGTACCACCACACATTATAAGAGCAAGAACTTTGAGGACAACTGGACAGACTGCTAGCTATTTCAAGCAAACCCCAAAACAGTCTTGGGTTCAATTTAGAAGTCTGCATCCAGAGTGAAAGAGTTGTCTGTAGGGTTCGACATCACCCCCATCCTCTGATATTCTCCCACACGCTTTTCAAAGAAGTTAGTTTTACCCTCCAGTGAGATATTCTCCATGAAGTCAAATGGATTCTCAGCTTGGAATATCTGAAGACAAATAAAATCGACAGCTTATGGGTCTTATTATTTAGGATACAATCTGACAGGCAATGCTGAACATCATACAAATAACCTTGTTAACATCTAGTCCCAAACAAGTTACCGTATTTACTTGAATCTAATGCTCACCTTTTTTTGGCCAAATTACGTTGCGAAAATTGAGGTGTGCATTAGACTCAATGGCACATTTGCCAGCAAATACTTTTGTTGTTTCAAGGTTCTGAAAATTGAGGTGTGCATTGGTTCGATGGTGCATTTGACTTGAGTAGATACAGTACTTTTACACCTCTTATCTCCTGGTCCATAGCATCCTGGTTTCTGTTCATTCTGTACTATCTTTAAATCCCAAAGCTTGTATTCTGTAAGTCTCCCACCTGAATTCCAGTTCTATAAAATTAAAGCGATTTCTTAAAACCCACCTGCTCTCTCTCCCGCTTTCCCTGACGAAAGTATCCATTTTTTATTTGTCTGTATCTTACCCTTAATGGTACATGTTCATGTATAACCTGCCTGTTAATTACTCTGCAGAGCAGAGCAAGGCAAGACCATCGTCCATCATTACTTAACTGGCTAATGTCTTGTGGATAACCTAGGACCTGAAGATTTCTGGAATCACTGCAATAAGTTCTGGACTAAGTGTGTTTTTCTTTATTTATTTACTCAACAAGTGCAAATTTAAAAAGAATAAATAGACCATTAAGCAAGACTATGCAAGCATAACAATGAGTTATTGCACAAAAAAACAAAAACCCAGCAGATTTAGCATTAAGAACATGAAATCCTCAAGTCATGGAAGGAAGGTTCAGTTATACATAAAAGGGAACATCCCCTGAAAATGTTAATCAAAATGACTTATGTACAAAAAAGCATTATAATGCATGTTCACCTTGAGTGCATTTTGGCAGAATATAAATTGAAATAAATAAACTGCACCCCTGAACTAGTCTGTTTCTTAATCACAAACTTCCACTAACGAGCCAGAGAGCAGTTGCTTAATGTGCATTCCATGAGAGGCAAACAACACAGAACTTACCTTGTTAAAACCTAGTTCCAGTATCAGTCTGTCTGCAACGAATTCAATATACTGCTTCATTAAAGTGCAATTCATGCCAATTAGCTTTACAGGCAGTGCTTCCGTCAAGAATTCCTGCATTTAAGTGAACAAGTATGTAAGTATGCAAATCCTACACCATCTAGACCGGGGGTCAGCAACCTGCGGCTCCGGAGCCGCATGCGGCTCTTTTACACGGCTGCTGCGGCTCCGGACCTCCGGGGCGGATACGCCCGCCCACTTCTCCAGCTGGCAGCGACCGCCCTCCAGCTGGCCGGCGGCCCGCCCTCCGGAGGCTGAGGGCGCTGCTCAGGGGTGTACCCAGGATCACCTGGCCTTGAACAGCGGGGCAGCGGGGCTCGGAGGCGGTGGGGACGCAGTAGAGGTGGTGCAGCTCAGCCGAGGGCTCTGGCAGGGAGCGCGCCTGAGGCGCGCACACTCCTTCGGGAAGAGATGGAGCTGGGCGAGCGGGAGGGGGAACTTTGAAGACCCCGCCTCCGCCTCCGAAGCAGGCACCCATGGGAGAGGCCGCCCCCCGAGCCTGCCTGGCGGGACCAACCCTGCCCAGCTCCGGGAGTCTTCCTAGCGTGGGAGGCGGCCTTGGGGCGGACAGGGGAGCTCCGGGGTCGGTGGGTATGTGGGACCCCGCGGCATCCAGACAGCTGGGAGGCGGGACGGGATGGGGGCAGGAAGGGGGCCTTCAGACGCGTCCCCGCACGGGCACTGGAGGCCAGGACTCCTCGGCTGGGTCGTGGGACCGCGGGGGAGGGCTGGCCGCGGTTCCTCTCAGAAGGCTGCTGGCTGCTGCGTCGAGGCGACGACGAGGTAGGCAGCTGTGGGCTGGGCCAGGGGCGGAGGGTGGCGGGCGAGGGGGGAAGCCCTCTTTTTAAAAATGGTTGAGGAAGCGGCGCCTGTTTCCCTGCCGCTGCCTCCTTCGCTCCTGGTTCCGCTCGCAGCCTCAGACCGCGCTCTTGCAGGCGCACGTCTCTCTCCACCCCGGAGCAAGGCCGGGACGTTTTGCAGTTTTTCCTCTGTCCTGAGTGTGTGTTAGGGGAGCCTTGACAAAGCACCTGTTGGCGTGGAAGAGTTCTGTGTTCATGTGCAAAATCATTAAATAAATCTGTGTTCATGTGCCATTGTCATTAAGGCGGCAGGGAACTCCCCTAAAAAGGTTTGAACACTACGAACTACTACAGCCACCTGTATGCAAGTCAGCACAAACATGGAATATTAAGGGTAAAAGACACTAAGATTATTGTAAAAGCCAGCAGTCTTCAATAAGACATGGGACAAACATTTAACACAAGTGTGCAGTTGAGGACTCATTTTTTTTAAAAAAAAACAACAACAAATCAAATATTTGTATGCTGTTGCAACCCACCTTGGATCAGGCTGTGACCTGGTAGTGGTCCCCAGGGTGGATAAAAATGAATTTTTTAAAAAAAATAAAAATGATTTTTTTTTTTAAAATCGGATTTTTTAAAATTTAAATCGGATTTTTAAAAATAAAATGCAGTGTTATATTTGTTTTAAATGTCGCCATGGTTTTGCGGCTCCCAGATTTTTTTTCCCTTTGGAAACGGGTCCAAGTGGCTCTTTTGGTCTTAAAGGTTGCAGACCCCTGATCTAGACAATTTAACGCCCTGCTAACTTTTAAGCTTTCCGTGCCCTTTTTCTGCAAGCACTTTTTGCCACCACCAGAAAGACTTGCCAATTACCTGTTCTATCCTGACAGCATTAGTGATGATCTCTTTCACTCTTTCCTCAGATGGTTTGTGTACCAAGTGCTTGAACATTAGGCAAGCAAAATCGCAGTGTAAGCCCTGGGGGGAAAAAATAATTGGGATATTTCAGAAAACTGCTGGGGGGGATGCAGTTTTCCTCTGTATCATCAACAAACCTGAAAAGCCTGAAACAGTAGAGTGGCTGTAACAAGTAGTAAGATTTCTGCATAGGTTCCATATGAACAATACTTTGGGCAGTCTTCAGTTTTCCATGGCTACCAGCAATGAAAATTAAATTCATTTTCATTCTCAGTGAGCTTTCCTCTCAAACATTCCTCCATCTAGCAGAATTAACCTTTAGGTGGAAATTATGTGCTCAATTCATTGATAATAATTGGATACTGTGAAACATTTAAATGAATTTCCTGGGGAGGGGGCTGCCAGAAAGAGCAGGCAAACCGGTCCCTATAATTTGCCCTGGGGCTACAGAGCTGAAGGGTTAACATGCCAATTTTTGCCATACCAGGGGTCCAAGGGCCAATGGGGAGTTAAAAGACTCCCAGGAAGAGCACCATAGCAAGGGGGAGGACCCCCCCTTCCCCGGTTCTGTCCATCAGCCAAAGAAGGAAGCAGCTACAGGGAGCTTTCATCCCTTCTCTGCCTGCCGTACAGAAAACATTTAAGAATTCTTAAACTAAGAACTAGTTGCCACATTTGCTTTCTTTTTCCTCCTCCCTCCCAATCCCTTTTCCTTTTGTGTTATACCTTTTAAGCATCTGAGAGAGCAGGAACAAAATAGTTTTGATTAGCTAAATGGGAAATGCGAAGCCTTACCTCGTCTCTGCTGATCAGTTCATTAGAGAAAGTGAGCCCAGGCATCAACCCTCGTTTCTTCAGCCAAAATATAGATGCAAAAGAGCCAGAGAAGAATATGCCTTCCACTGCGGCAAAGGCTACAACACGTTCTCCTGTTGGGAGAAAAGCCAGTTGATTTGGGTAGTGAGACTTGTCAAATGCTGGAAAAGGACAGATGTGCCAGAAAGGGGAACCGAGTGAAACACTCACCGTATGCTGCCTGTTTGTCCCCAATCCAGCGCATGGCCCAATCGGCTTTCTTTTTAACACAAGGCAAGGTTTCAACTGCATTGAACAGAAATTCCCTAAAACGATACAATAACGCAGCTAAATGTACAATCTGTTGTAAGGAGAGATTTGTATCCCATCCTCCCAAAGGCTGATAAATGAAGAGACCAGAAATTAGCAAGGATTAGAACCCATGAATTAAGAGAAAGCAGCCTAACTAAAAGAAATCAATACAAATTATACAGCCAAAGCTCATGCTGTTTTACAGTCTCTATTGCAGTGAAAAATACAAGAATGTTGAATAGGTAGGACTTTTTTTGCACGTTTTATAAGAGAATTATCCTCCTACAATGCTACTAAATTAAAAAAGCATGAACTTTAAAAAAATGGCCTAGGCTTTGAAGCATTTTAATATTTATGCATATACTTTAAAAAAATCACTATAGAATAAGAAAAGATTTGTCTCAAAATAGCACTAACCTCTCCTTGGGGTCTTTGATGTAAGTATCAATAAGTAAACTATACATTTCTGAATGGATGTTTTCCATGGCAATCTGGAAGCCATAGAAACAGCGAGCTTCTGTGACCTGCACTTCTTGGCTGAATCGCTCCACCTAGAGGACACAACATACTATTTAAGTTATAGGTACTTCTTTTGGAAAAGTTTAAAAACCAGCAAAAGCTGATGGCAAGATATGTCTGACAGCTGCCAGATTATGCAGCAGCATATTGGTCAAGTAATGAGATAGCATGATTCAAAAACATCTCTGCAAGTGGAATATTACAGCAAGAGAGGAGGGGGAGCCCAGATAGGATATAAGGTAATTTAACTTTTTTTAATGGAAATTTAGGGTATTAACTAGCCTTAAGATTTTTCAAGATCTAGCTGAGGTATTAGGAGTAGCAGGAAACTATTTTTTTCATCCAAGCTTTCAAAACAGCAAAAACTTAAAGCACCCAAATTCTGACCTACTGAAAGGCAATTGCTGTACCCTTGTTGAAAAATAGTGTGAGGAGGACACAAAAACATTGTTTGACTTGGGTTTTCAATACTTTTTTCATAACTCTTTCCCTTTGGGCAAGAGAAAACCTGGGACTCAGCTACATTAGTAAAAGAAGCAATGATTTGAATGAGTTATAAATGTGCAACACCAGATGGCATCAGAGAGCAAAGAATTTTTCTACAGTTTTCCATAGGGTTTTTTTCCCTTTTGTTATAATGATCTAATTTCTGACTAGAGATGTGAAGGCCCAGAAAAAAATGGAAAAATTCGGGGGGGAACTGTTTCTCCCCCCCCCCCCCCGTTTATTTCCTGAAGCCTTTTTTGTTTTTTTCCAAAAAACTGAAAAAATAAAAAATAGATTAATAGGATGTTTTATTTTAAAATGAATAAAATATTTTAAGATAAGGGGTTCAAATATTTTATAAATTATTTCTAAAAAATGTGTATGGTATCAGATTATTCTAATTTCTGTGAGGACAAGCAAGTCCTAGGTTACAAACTGAACTCTCCAGTGCAAGAACAAGATACATTTCTTTCTTTAGGAGGTGCTGTTGTCACCAGAAAAGAAAAAGGTATCAGTTTTGTTTTTGCATGTGTGTGGTATGCATTGGTTCTGTTTCTCTTCACTAGGCCTCAAAGCACTGGAAGAAAATAGAGAGCAACAAAAAGGACCTGAAAGTATATACTTAATTACAGCTCAGAAAATGATTCTGATTGAATTTCATGCTCATTCATTGAAACTTAGTCCCACTTCCTTCTTCAGTTCTTTTTATGAGAATGTTTTTTTTAAATACTGTGGAGAGGAAGTTTTGTGAAGTTTTTTTTGTTCCACATAAACTAGTAAACAGTTCAGGAGATTGTTGCTCCATTTGTTACAAATACAAATAAATATTATTTTTAAAGTAAATTGTTTGTAATAATTGTTTGGATACACTATATTTTTAATATGCTAGTTGTGATAATTTTATGCCCATTAAAATTGTCCAGTTATATTTTGTTTCTAAAGTAACAGAATGACTTTCAAACTGGAAAAGAAAAAAGTGCTAATGTAGCATTTTTTTAATTTTCCCAAAAATTTTAGTTTTTTCCTAAAAACACCAGAAAAAAACGGGTTTTTTCCGAGCTTCAAAATTTCCGTAAATTTTACATCTCTATTTCTGACTTATTTATACTGGGTTTTTCCTGTGTGTAGATCCACCCCAATAGCCATGCCATCTCAAGTTCTGAAACATGGAATATGAAAAACATGGGCTACTCATGAATATTCCATTTGCCAAATGAAGACTTCTGAAAAGCTCAAAAAGCTTTCACATCTTTAAACCAGTGTTTTTCAACCACTGTTCCGCGGCACACTAGTGTGCCGTGAGATGTTGCCTGGTGTGCCGTGGGAAAAATTGAAAAATTACTTTATATCTAGTCAATATAGGCACAGAGTTAAATTTTTTAACATTTTCTAATGGTGGTGTGCCTCGTGATTTTTTTCATGAAACAAGTGTGCCTTTGCCCAAAAAAGGTTGAAAAACACTGCTTTAAACTATTGATTAAACTCATCCAACAGAAAGATATTCTCACCAGTTTTGTTGCTTAACGTACCAAACAACTTCTTTTCCACATTTCTGTACACACTAACTACATGAGAGTTTTAACCAGGTTTGATTCCAGAAATGAATGTGTGTGTGTGTGTGTGTGTGTGTGTGTGTATATATATATGCCATTCTGAGCTTTATTCACAATGTAATCACTTTGCTTTTCTGTGCTTGATGTCTGACAACTTAATATATCAGCCAACTCCATCGAAAAGCACTGCACCAGAGGGATTTAACTAGTGCTATATCCATGAAGGCTCATTCACATATGCAAGCCATCATTTGATGTTGCAGACATCCAATGGTCAGCTTAAGCTCTCTACCACAAAGATTCCGCATGCATTTGGGCCAATTCCAAAAGATGCAAAAGTGAGTCATAGCTGCCAAAGGTACCCCAATTCTGCCCATATTTCTAAACAAAGCAGAACTCTGTCTTAAGCAGGTGTTCTGTGGGCAGCTACCTCCTGACAGTTTGAATATTTATGGGGAAATTTCATTCATCCACTAAAGTTATCCTGGATCTCTTAGCTACAGCTGAAGTTCCATAACATTTCTAAGTCCAGATAAGCTATACAACATTCAGATGAAATTGGCAAGAGGATAGGGCAGTCCAGTCAGATGAGTAGGGTACTACTACTACTACTAATGATGATGTTCATCTCTGAAGGCACAGAAACAGCAGCAAATAAAGCTGGTGCAGGAGAAAGTAAACTTGAACCCATGGGTGTTGTTCCACATCACTTCCTTAATGTGCAGTTGTCAAAAGGGGTGCACACATGGCTATGACTTGCAGATTGACTCCAATTGATCACATTTAGAGGTAATTTAAGATGGGCTTGCAATCTAAATAAAATTATTAGGCCTTAAAAGTTAAGACACTTTGTTAATTGGTGATGCAATGCTAATTGCTATTCTAAACTATTATTTAAACCAGGCGGAACGACATGCTCGTTTCTCTCCAATCTGGATGTTATGGATTAATATGGGTAGAATATATGTAGCCTGGATAGGAGGAAACATGAAGATGGTACTTTTAAGTTACCATGGGACCCAAATACTTACCAAATTTTCATTGACAATGCCATCACTTGCAGCAAAGAACGCCAAGATGTGTGAAATGAAATATTTCTCTTCAGGCTTCAAGGATTCCCAGTGCCGGAGATCTTTGGAGAGGTCCACCTAAATATACAAAGCAGCCAATGAAAATGCAGTAATGTTAAGGGAGAATCTGAAATGTGCCTATATGACTACAGTGCACCTCTGTCTGCTATCATGCCTGCATCCACTCAAACCTAGAAGGAAGGGGGGGAACACAAGCCTCTCACCTCTTCAGCCGTCCAAAAGGATGCTTCCGCTTTCTTGTACATTTGCCAAATGTCATGGTACTGAATGGGAAAGATGACGAACCGGTTGGGATTCTCTCGAAGCAGAGGTTCATCTTGTACACCGTTTGAAGGCAGCTGTGTCACTCCTTTAGGTGCATCCTAAAGTCACAAATTGTAATATATCACCCCATTCCTAGAATACACGAACGCAAGCACCGAATCTCTCCTTTCCGGAAATGAAAAAGGAGTAACAAGGAAATTCTACCTCCACTTTGTGTTTGCAACAAGCTGTTTTGGGGTGCACTGTAACCACCAAGCCCAAGAACCAGGAGCACTAGAGTTCCCCAGCAGGATCACCATAGTGTGGTTGGTCCCTATGGGCTTGCTCTCACTGCCAATCATCTGATTGCTGCCAACAGCAAATTTCACATTAAAACAACGACAAGGGAGCTATGGAGTGGAACTTGAATTACATCAGGAACTTTATAGTTATGAGGCAAAATGTATAACACAATTAAATATGGGCTGGATTATTACCAAGGAGTGATGTTTGATTTAAACCCAGGTAGAATTTTGACAAAAAAATATAAGCAAAAGGAATGGCAAAGCAGATGGTATGGAGGTAGAACAGGCTCGATTTAATTGGACAGCCAATATATACGGTAATAGTAATTGTGAGCTCAGATCTCTTGGAGACTTGAGAACCTAAAGGACATACCCAGCCACACTGCCATTCTGTCCTGCTTAAAGACAGGCTCATTCAGCCATGCATTTCCCTGAACTTGATCTTCTTGATCGAACTTTTAAAATTCCCTTTTTAATTATTGTTTACAACGGCCGTGCTTTAGCAAATGTTTTATACAGAAGTGCTTCTGACAGAATTGCTTCCTTTGCTGTGTGTTTTAATTTGGCATTCGTTTTACGTTTATGAACCACTTATAAGCAGTCACAGAAGGTAAGCAGATAAACCTAATTAATAATGACAAGAAAGTAGAAAGTCAGAGAATCTAAGCCTTAAAACTAAAGGCTGAAACCTGGATAGAGGACTTCCCCTACCAGATGTCGGTTATAGCAACCCAGAGGCTACTAATGCTTCAACCCCCGCCCCATAACCCTGCCCCACCCTTTCCTGGGGGCAGTCGGGGCTTCCTGCTCCTTTGTATAATTGGAGCATTTGGCGCCAAATGCTCAGCAGGGGAGGCTAAGCAGCGCCCCCTTCAACTCTCATGACGGCGGGAACAGAAGCCTCCTCGCCACAAAACTACCCCCGAGATCAAGCGCCCCCCTGATTTTAACACCTCCCCCCAGTAAAGGCTCCCCTCCCCCACCATTCAGCTTTCCTCCTCCTCCTCCTCCTCCTCCCAAGATGGGACTCACCGCCTCACCACCGGGCTCTTGAAATATCTTCCGCGCCGTTTTGGACGCCAGGACCCGGGTAGCGTTGAGCGACGGAGGCTGCAGGACCCCAAGAAGAGGGACACAAAAGACCGATTAAAACCGCGCACTTTTTGGGGTGGGGAGGCAGAGCAGAGGGAGGTCGCTTTTCTTTTTCTTTTCTTTTTTAATGAAGCAAGCAAAGGAAGCGCCAGGATGAAGAAGACCTCCAAGACTTCTGCCATCTGTCAGGGGTGATCTAGTTGAGATTCCTGCATTGCAGGGGGTTGGGCTAGGTGACCCGGGGGGGGGATCCCTTCCAACTCTACAATTCTGATTCTATTGGGGGGGGGAAGGACCTTGCGTTTTGACGACTCGCCATGGACTTTTATGCTGCGAGGCAGCTCCGAGGACTAATTAAGGGGCATAAAGATAACGAGGGGGATCGGTTCACCCTCCCCCCACCGAAAAAAAAAAGGCTTTGGTTGTCCTGGGCGCATTAATCAAGTTAAGTGAAGGTGCTTGGACTGCGCGGGAAGGAAAGTAAGCCCTTCCTCCCCAGCTGCTCCCTTCCCCTGCCCCGCCGACGGGCTCCCGGTTCCCCCCCTCCTCAACCCACCGTGTTCTCCTTGTCCTTCAGCGCCAAATCCTTCAGCGGCGGCAGTCGCGAATTGAGGCGCTGCTGCTGCTCGTTGCGAGTCGAGAGCGGACTGCGGGGTGAAGAGGAGATCATGGCCGGCGGCGAGAGAGAAAAGCGAGGCGAAGAGATAAGACGGCGGCGAGAACTGCTCACGACGCTGGGCGCGGATGGCAGTGGGATGGAGGCCCCGGCCCGGTTGCTACTTTATATGCGCTTCGAACTTGGCGCCAGAACGCCCGGCCGCCCAATCACAGGACGGAACACTTCCCCCCCCCCCGCCGGCGCCTGCCATCGAATTAAACTGTGGCCAAGAAACCGCGGGAAGCTGCGGCGACGTTCAGCCCACTCTGCCCTCCCATTGGCTGAGCGTTCCGGCAACAAAGAGCTGCCGAACGCGGGAACCAGTAGCGATGCCGTTCCTTCCCCCCCGCCCCCACTTTCCTCCCATTCTCCTTTGCTCCTCTTTGTTCCCATTGGCTGAAAGGGCCGCACCCTTTAAAATGTTACTCGTCTGACCCTGCCGGAACTGCCTGTCAACCTGCGACGTTTCCAATTGGATAGAGAAAACTGATCACGTGGCTCTTTTCTTTTTCGGTTTTTTTTTTTGTTCCTCTTCTTTCTTCTCCGTTGGTAGATGATATCCTAATATTGGAAGCACAGTAAATTATTATTGTTACTACTACTACTACTACTACTACTACTACTATTATGATATATTAATTAATAATTAATCTTTATTATTATTGGTTGTTATTATTATTATTATTTCAAATGGCCAGCTGCAGCCTCTCAAATACTTACTGTTCTGTGGCTCAGTGTTATTAAAAGTAAAGGTAAAGGGACCCCTGGCCGTTAGGTCCAGTCGCGGACGCCATAAAAAATATCGCCCTCAGCCATTCTCCCTGTTCTAGGTCATGCATTCAGTTAGCATCAGAGGCAAACAGCTTAGCTAAAGGTTTATCCATATCCTAATGAGGCTTTTTTTTGGAATTTGGATATTCAGTCACTGCAATTCATTCTGCTTTCTGTGTCAATGTATTCACCATTTGTCCACAGTTAGCCTCTGAGAATCATGGGCGTCTGCCATTGGCACATAGCACACTGCAGTCAGCGAAAATATAGCACAAAACCCTGTGTAACCCAGTGCTTCTTTCTAGTAGGATATGGCATCTGCTTTCCACTTTTCTGGTTTGGAGCTGGGCTGTCTGTCACTCAGTTCAAAACCTCCATGAAACCTCAACCTTGAAATGGTGGCGTTTTGGAGCCTCTCCAAAACGATCCGTTTCTGGCAAGTGAGAAATCGGTAATTGTTGCTCACATGCTTGGCAGGATTAAAGGACCTTTTCTCCAGGAAATGTTTGCTTTATGGGATTGGCAATCCCATGAGGTAGAAGGAGGTGGCTGCCTCGGGGGCAAATGCTTGAGGGGGTTGGGAATAATAATAATAATAATAATAATAATAATAATAATAATAATAATAATAATAATAACAATAATAATAGTTTATTATTATTATTATCATCATTATATATACCCCGCCCATCTAGCTGGCTTTCCCCAGCCACCCTGGGCGGCTTCCAACAGAATATGAAAATGCAATAATCTATTAAACATTAAAAGCTTCCCTAAACAGGGCTGCCTTCAGATGTCTTCTAAAAGTCTGGTAGTTGTTTTTCTCTTTGACAGCTGGTGGAAGGGCGTTCTACAGGGTGGGTGCCACTACCAATAAGGCCCTCTGCCTAGTTGCCTGTAACTTGGCTTCTCGCAGCAAGAGAACCACCAGAAGTCCCTTGGCACTGGTCCAGGCAGAATGGGGTGGAGGCGCTCCTTCAGGTATACTGGACTGAGGAGGCCGTTAAGGGCTTTAAAGGTCAGCACCAACACTTTGAATTGTGCTCAGAAACGTACTGGGAGCCAATGTAGGTCTTTCAAGACCGGTGTTATGTGGTCTCGGCAGCCGCTCCCAGTCAGCAGTCTAGCTGCCGCATTCTGGATTAGTTGTAGTTTCCGGGTCACCTTCAAAGGTAGCCCCGCGTAGAGCGCATTGCAGTAGTCCAAGCGAGAGGTAACTAGAGCATGCACCACTCTGGCGAGACAGTCTGCGGGCAGGTAGGGTCTCAGCCTGTGTACCAGTTGGAGCTGATAAACAGCTGCCCTGGACACAGAATTAACCTGCGCCTCCATGGACAACTGTGAGTCCAAAGTGACTCTCAGCCTGTGCACCTGGTCCTCCAGGGGCACAGTTACCCCATTCAGGACCAGGGAGTCCTCCACACCTGCCCGCCTCCTGTCCCCCCAAAACAGTACTTCTGTCTTGTCAGGATTCAACCTCAATTTGTTAGCCGCCATCCATCACCTCCAAACATTCACACAGGACCTTCACCGCCTGCACCTCAACATCTCTCCCCACCCTTGGGCAGTGTTAGAAACTCAGATATATAAGCTAGGCGCCGAATTGCTCCTTAAACCATGGTTATATTCGCCAAAACAGAATGTCCAGTTGCCATTTTGGGGCAAGAAGGCTCAAAAGTCATGTTTTTCAATAAAACATTTTTGATTCCTGAAATTCATTCTGATTGTGCAGATAAAATATCATGGATAGAATTCTACAGGATGTGCTGCTAGTGTGTGAAAACAGTCAGGATCCAAGGATCCCCAGGCATGCCTTTCCTAATGGTTGAGTCGTCAGATGCCATCCTGGTGCCTGGGCATCTTCACTTGGTCACAAGTGGCCAATAGCCAGGTGCAAAATGCACCTGGTTGGTTTCAAACACTGCCCTGGGGGCATAATGAGGATAGGTCTTGCGCAGTTGACTTAGTTCCAGTGCAAAACCAGGTATCCTAAAGGAAAAAAAACAAGAAGGGTCTCTCTCCCCTTGTCTTCAACACTATATATTTCAAGTTCAAATTTGGCCGGCATGCTCAGCCCACCTCCATTTTGTATGTTGCCTATACCTGGGGGTGCAGAGCTGTTGCCCCTCTACATGTTCTCAGTCCCCAGCTGCCACCAGCCCCAGCCAGCATGACCAAAGGTCAGGGGTGGTGGGAGTTGTAGTCCAACAACATCTGCAGGGCCACAGCTTCCCCCACCCTTGAGCTCAGCAGGAGAATCTTGAGATTGTCTGCCACAATCCTGGAGCCCGTAATACAACACAGTGGTGAACGAATTGCAGATCTTGATCGCCCAGGACTGTGCTACATGTTGGCACATCCCTCTAATAGGCTTTCCCCACCCGCACTCGCCCCCACCTGTGATACCTTGGTTCAGTTAACAGGAAGCTATTTCTGTGCATCTCCTGGGAACAGACAAGAAGCTTCTTGCGTGCTCTGATCACCTCCTGCTATTCAGCTTTGCCTGTCACAAGCAGGCTGCTCCGCAAGGAAGCCTGCCAACATTCAACATATGTGCAGGCTGTGATTAAAAGTAAACTCCAGCTTCAGAAAGGCCTCTCTGCTGCCTTGGCAGAGCTGGAAAGAATCCAACTGCAAAGCAAGGTTAATTTCGATCAGCAAAGAGCCCATTTCTAAAGACAATAAGTATTTGGATGGAGATGGCTTATCCCGCGCCCAACATTTTACATCTGGAACCTAGCTCTCCCCTGCTGCCCCAAGCCTTAGGCCACAAATGTAATTTGCAGCACAGTTCTATGCGTGTTTATTCAGAAGTAAATTAGCATTGTTTTTCCGTGGGGATTACTGATTAGTCCATGCTGCTAAGCTCAGTTTTGATGCCTTCTATTCATCAATCAGGGATTGATACTTAAAAGAAGTAAATGGTTATGGGAGGGGGGGAATGAAGGGATCATTGTTTAATAATATATTTTCACATCTACACCGTGCTTTTGTAGCATATGGCTCCCCTCTTCCCACCACAAGAATCCTGAGAACTGCAGTTTGTTAAAAGTGAAGGGAATTACTACAGTTCCCAGGATTTTAGGGGAAAGCTATCTGCTTTAAATGTTTGGTGCAGATGTGTGGATGGGTTTTGCGCTCTCAGACAAATGTCTCGGCTCAGGTAAACTCATAACTTTATGATCCCACTGCAATGACAGAAACATACTCTTCACTGAATCCTAAAAAAACAATAGCATGGTGGGTGGGTGTGTAATTATTAAACAAAAACAGGCAATACAGAAAAAGAGAAAAGCTAACAATAACAACAAAATGAAATAAGTCCAGCATGATACTGTTTTGTTTTGTTTTACTGTATTCTCTTAACTTCATCCATTTTGCTCTTTCAAAAAGGGTTCCATATTGAGCCAGATTTAAAATGCCATCTCTTATTAGAGCTGCATTAAGGAGTTACATTTGAGGTCCAAGTTAATTCATCACACATGCTCTCCACATGTTCTCATTGTAACGTATGAACATGTATAAACCTTTGCTCTTGTCTTAAAATGGGCAGAGATATATGGCTGCACGTGTTCGTGTAATTCAAGATGCAGTTCACAAGCCAGATAAGCATTTCCCTGGTTGAACCTCTGGTTGACAAGACCGTGTAATGTATGCCGTATTGGTTCAGCAACCATGTTAAGCATTTTACCTTCCTTCGTAATTTGACTTCACACTGGAAAGAAAAAAATGGCCAATACTGTACAGAAAGAAGTTGAAAGGGTAATTGGTTTTTTCCCCCTGCATCAAACCTGCCTACACCTCCAGCTAACCCACTTGTTTGCATAGCATAGGCGCAATAGAGCAAGAGGATAATCAAGCTTTGCAAAGAAAACAATGAAGCTCAGAAAGGTGGTTCTGAACTTGCAGAAGAAATTCAGAGTGTTAGACTGCTGAACAGGAAAGAGAGGCATGGCCTTGAGGATTCTGTGCTTCTGTAACTGATCATACTGCCTCTCACTTGTAGAGGACCCTGCTAGGTATTATTAGAAACAGGACCTTGTTTTAGTGGCTTGGTGTTGCCTGGTCATGGTAAAGAAGGTGTTAAGTACATCAAATGCACTTAACTTAGCTTCCCACTGCCACCCACCTGCATAAAAGCATGGACTGTATTCTTGACAATGCTGCCCCCTAGCAGGAGAGAAACAAAACCTTTCAAAGGTTTGTCCTCTCTTTTACACATGGATATACATCCTCTGAGTCATTTTAAAGGCATATTGGTTTGCATGCCTGCATAATAATGTGGTGCTTAGTGCTAAGAGCCACAGAGCCTAGGGTTTGCTGATCAGAAGGTTGGCGGTTCGAATCCCCGCAGCGGGGTGAGCTCCTGCTGCTCGGTCCCAGCTCCTGCACACCTAGCAGTTCAAAAGCACGTCAAAAGTGCAAGTAGATAAATAGGTACTGCTCCGGCGGGAAGGTAAACGCTGTTTCCGTGTGCTGCTCTGGTTCGCCAGAAGTGACTTTGTCATGCTGGCCACATGACGTGGAAGCTGTACGCCGGTTCCCTTGGCCAGTAACGCGAGATGAGTGCCGCAACCTAAGAGTCGGACACGACTGGACCTAATGGTCAGGGGTCCCTTTACCCTTACCTTTTAGTGCTAAGTTGTGAAATAAAATAGCCTTTCTTGAGAGAGGATCTGAAATCAAGAGATAAAGCACTCTGCCTGATCTTTGGAGACTGGTCCCTAAATATCAGGTAGAGCACTTGGGAGATTGGGAGATAAATGTAAGCATTATATATTGGGCTGGTTCAGCAGATAAGCGAAGAATGAAACACAGCAAGACTGGGGGCCAACAGAGACCCAGAAGGCAAAGAATTCCAAAATATGGGAGTGATAGTCAACGAGGCCCTTTCTGCTGTACCCATTCACCAAGCCATGGGCGTAACCAAGGAGAGGCAGGGGGCAGCTGCTTCCCCCCTCCCCCAATCAAGTAAATCAGTTTGTTTGTTAATATCATCTTTGGAAAGAGTTTGGTTGGTTTTTAGGCATGGTGCGCACCTAAAAATCTGGATGAAGTCCATTCAGCTGCAAATGCCAGACACTCTTGCTTTTCCACTCATATTTAAATAATGGCAAAAGTGACTTTCCTTGTGCAGACACAAGTTAGGAGGGTGGATTAATAAATAAACTGTGTTCAGTGAAGAATGACAGTGCTCAAGGTACTCAGTAACAGGAAAGCTGTTCTTCTGTTAGCTAATCCACTGCTTGTTACCAGTCTAAAAAACCAAATATGTGGCTGTTTTCTTCTTTTACGTTCAAAATGCTACCAATCTGTAGATTGTTGAAGTCAAGGAAGAGGAGCTCAACCCTTAAGGCTGCAGTCCTATTTGCACTTCCCTAGGTATAATAAGCCTTGTTGAACTCAGTGGGACCTGCTTCTGAGTGGATACGAACTGCAGTGCATAGGTTCTGTGGGATTTGTCATTCTGTTTTGTTACATTTGGGGATTTTTTTTTAAAACTCAGGTTTTCAGCTGCACAGGCTCTCAGAGCAGCTTACAGATAGATAAGTACGAGACAGTCGCCAACCTCAGGAGTACAATCTAAAATATATGACACAAAAGGAAAAATGGAGGGGTGGGTAGGAAGGCCTGAGGGCCGTATCCAGCTCTTTGGGCATCTTTGTCTGACCTTGGGACTCCCCACAGGCCTCACCACCAGCTGCACCCTCTCTTCCCAGCCCACACCTCTCGCCAGCCTTGCTTCACACCCTCCTGGAGTGTTTTTGCCAGGAATAGGTCATTGAGCACTGATAAGGACCCTTGCTTGCATAAATGGGAGAGGCGTGTGTGGCCTTTGTTGTGAAAAGGGTCCTCCTCGTCTACATATCAGTGAAATATGCCCACCCAATGATTTATGTTGAAGATGTGGGATACAAATTATGTTAGTAAGATTTGTTTCCCGGTGGTCTGCTTGTTGCACATTGATCCTGGCTTGTTTGCACAAAGTTTGCAGGGAGGTTAGATCATGCCAGCTATTTATTGAGCATCCATTCGGATTTGTTTTCAGGTTATACAATGCTGCACCAAGCGAGGGCTTTCCCACAATTTTCAGCGCATTTACCTGTCATCTGCAGTACTGCAAAATGTCTGGTTGTTTTTTCGGAGGAGGGAAGGAGCTTGTTGCACAAGAGCGCCCATTCAACCATGATCGTGCAACCTTAATTTTCTGGTATGTGATTGAATCCCACCCCAAAACAGCAACAATTGCCTGGAAACGCCCTAGGTAAACTAATTTTTGCAAACTGCCCTGAGAATGTTGTTGAAGGGCTTGGTCATGGTGATACTCAAACCTTTCCTAACTTCAAATGTATAATTCTTAAGACGTTATTTGAGACGAGAGCTGAAAGAGAACTTTCCGCTAGCAGAACAGTTTTACCGGGCTAGTTTTACCATATGGTGAGTTGTCAGGAATGCAGCTGCGTGGAGGAGAGAAAAATTCCTGGCAAATATTGCTTTCCGTATGACCTGTTTATTGGGCATTCATCCTGATTCATTCGCGGAGAGGTTAGAAAATATTGCAGCAAGCAAACGTTACCTCCACAGTGCCTGTTGCAAAAAGTTTTGAGCGGAGGGAGCAGGTTTGTTGTGCACGGCATCCAAATCAACTTAAATTGTGCAAACTGAATTTGCCACTATGCGACTGAATCCTGTATGAAAGGACAGTGACAGTCTGGAAGTGCCCTCAGACACACTTTCCAGTGGCAATTCGCAAGAGCAGGGCAACTGTAGAAAATGTGCCCATGTGAATAACCACTGTGAAGGGCAACTCAAAATTCATGTCATGCACGTGCCCAAAGGTAAAGGACTTTTGGGAGAAAATTCATAATGAACTTTAAAAAGTGTTGAAAAACACATTTACTAAGAAACCAGAGGCCTTTCCGCTGGGCATGACCAATCATGAGATCCCCAACAAAGATAGAATATTTTTTTTGTATGCCACAACAGCTGCTAGGATTTTAATTGCTAAAAACTGGAAAATTGAAGAATTACCAACAGTGGAAGATTGGCAGAAGAAGCTAATTGACTATATGGAACTCGCAGAACTGACCGCAAAACTCCGAGACCAGAGGGAGGAGAAGGTGCAAGCAGACTGGAAGAAATTTAAAGAATATATGAAACGACGCGAAAAGTTAGATATTTGAAATTGGAATCGGTGGATATTATAGGCGATAGTATAATAATGTTAGTTTAAAATAGAATATAAGAAGATAGAATTGTGATTTTATTTTATGTATTTTTGTTAAGAATAAGGTGATAGATATAAGATGATAGATAAGGATCAAGATTAATTGTAAAAGTAGAGTTAAAGGGGTTACAAAGTTACTACAGTATATTTGAAATGAACGCAGAAGAGAGGGCGTGAGGAAGTCCCCCAAGTAAGATTATAAATAAGATTAAATTAGTTAAATGAATGTTTGAGGTTTTGTTATTTTTTTTGTAGTTAGGTTGTTGTTTATTATGTTTGTTTTGTATTTTGTATTGTGTAGTTGTATGTTTTCTTTTTTGTATTTTGTTTGTTAAAATGCCAATAAATTCTTAAAAAACAAAAAAACAAAATTCATGTCATGCCGGTCCTTTTTCCAGCATATTACAGCAATCACTGTATGGAGGATTTTCTTGCTGCTGAACCAGCCTACACTACAGTAACAGCCCAAAACTTGGTGATATCAGAAGCTGCCGTTTATTTTGCACGAAAAACTGCAGAGGATTGAAAAGTTCTTTTATATCAGAAACGTTTCCCTTGTGTCAAAATGTGAAGTAATTCAACCACCTCCGTATGAGTCTCAGAAAACAGAGTTTGGGACACCTCCTTCTGAACTCAGAAGGCTGCCTCAGAATTGGGGGATGCTATTTGTTTTCTGAAGAATAATAAGAATGACTAGAAGGGCCTGTTCTTGTTTTTGCCAGTACTCTAGGAGGCAACATTGCCACCTCTAGCAATCTCAGAAGAGAGAGGTTAGTCAAATCCTGTTTTTTGATCCTCTTGTTTACATTCCAGCGGGAGAGAGTCAGCAAACATTAACCTCAGCTTGGCACAGGGTCAGTGCCGCTGACAGAAAAGATGGGGCAGACTTTGCTCGCTCTTCATGGCTAGAAAGGCAGGGAAATTGCTAATCTGTGGGGGCTGCGCTATTTGGAGAGGAATGTGCCGCACAAAAGGAATTCCCATCTGAAGCCCCCAAGTTGCCTAAGCAACCATAGCACTGGGGAAGAAACAGGAGAGTTTGTTTTACAGGCCAACAATAAATTAGATCGAGAGATCATTGTACCGCAGAAAAGGGACATGGGGGCCCTAAAAACACATCCATGTGTGCTGAATGGGTGGGGGGTGGGAACGCATTGACGGCAATTTATATAGGGACAAGTTTACAATATGCACACCAACTTCCACTGACCTTGGGTCAAATTCTGAGGTGGTTATGGAGATTTTAATCAGGATGGTTTCGCCAAATTGACAGTTGAACTGTTGTGTTTTCCTAGGGCTGGCATATCTTCACAGAATTGTAGAAGAAGAGTTTGGATTTGATATCCCGCTTTATCACTATCTGAAGGAGTCTCAAAGCGGCTAACATTCTCCTTTCCCTTCCTCCCCCACAACAAACACTCTGTGAGGTGAGTGGGGCTGGGAGACTTCAGATAAGTGTGACTAGCCCAAGGTCACCCAGCAGCTGCATGTGGAGGAGCGGAGACGCGAACCCGGTTCACCAGATTATGAGACTACCGCTCTTAACCACTACACCACACTGGCTTTCAGAATTGGAATGGACTCCAAAGGTCCTCTAGTCCAACCCCTTGCAATGCAGGAGCCTCAGCTAGGGTATCCATGACAGATGGCCACCCATCCTCTGCTTAAAAACCTCAGTCAGTGAGATCTTGTGTGATTTCTGTGAGATCTCGCAGGGAATAGGTGCTGCTGCTGGTCCCACTTGTCTGCTGTTGACAGAGGTGGGTGGGTTTATGAGGCAAGTGCTGCTTCTTGGGCTTCTGTTGCTTGAGGCAGGCACCTCACCTAGTCTCATCAGTGGGCCGGGCCTGGTATATAGCCATAGTATCCTGGAGGAGTGCACCAGTGCCCTGGACTGCTCCTGGTAGGATGTGGGGAAGATATACTGGAACATTTTGTTCTATGTCCTACTTGTTATTATTTTCAAAAGAAAATAATATTTTTATTTTATTTATTTTTATTATAATTATTTATTTTATTTATTTTTAAACTGCCACGAATCTTCCATTTGGGATGCTACGGTTGCTAGCCAATCAACCCTGTGCAGAAAAGGCACTGCGGCAGTCCAGGAGAACTTGTTCTACCTGCAAAGGATGAAGTAAATGCAGTAAGACTTCCAGAACACAGCAACTCCTCTTTTTATGTATATCTTAACATACTTCAAATCACTCAGAAAAGCAAAGCTCTCATCATCTAAAACCAATTTTAGCTATCAACAACACTAACATGCATGGGGTTATGAACAGACATGGCCATAATCTAACACACAATTAGACATGGCTGGAACCCAAAGCAGAATTACTAAGGAGCAAGTGAGGTTTACTTCTAGAGTGGCCATGTGCCCTGCTTTATAGAGAACAGCCTTCTATTTGAAGGAGTACTCTGTTTGAAGGGCTGCTCTGCCCAGGTCCATTTTCAAGATTAAGAATTACGAGAATGGAGGCATAGCGGGGTGGTTGAAGTTGTCCGTCATAGCAGTGGACTGGGCAGGCACACAGTTCATACGGTCATAGCTTTTCCTCATATAGCAAAACATACTTTTGTTTAAATTATACCAATTATTTCTAAAGTTGCAGCTGTACATACAAATCATGTGCAAATTTTATGCAAATCTCTCCCCAGTCCTTTTTTTGGGGGGGGGATTTGTGTGTGATGCATTTCCTATTAGCTTGCTCCTGAACTGCCCAGATGACAAGACCCCTCTCTTGGCCTCGCTGATGTGGTCCAAAGGAAATCAAAGCAATACCTTTGGCACGAGCTTGGCTGCCTGAATTCCCAGAAGGAGGCATACTAGCCGATATCTAACTGCCTTAGGGACTCCACCCTGGATTTGTGTAGGGCTTACTTCCTTACCTTTTCTTCTCCTGAAGATATTCTGCAAGGCAGCGGAAGTTTAGGATTGGAGTTTTACTTCTCCTAGATGGGCTACCTTCCCAGGTTGGCGAGCCCCATCTGCCCCTCACTTCCCTCTACAGCACGTGCAGAAACCGTCTTCTTGACCATTGGACCCACTATTGGTCTCGTCCACTCAATCCGCCAAAGATGCAGGGGAAGCCCCTAAACCCTAACCCACTGAGGGCTTGAGACCCATTGCCGACCCTCACTCGGTTTAGCTGGCCAGAGTTCAAGGATGTTATCAACCAGGAAAAAACTTCAGGAAGGTGCAATGAAGTGTTGCTGAGGAATGTAGCCTGGGGAGGGAGGGTGTGGCAGAGGAGGGGATTTTTTTGTCCCAAGGGCCACACAGAGAGGTCTGAAGGGCCGGGTGCGGCCCCTGCCCCTGCCCCTTGAAGGTCCCCCATCTTGGCTTAGAGCTTCAGTCTGATCGAGATGGGAGCAGTCATTCCAGTCAGTGGTCCAAATAGAACAGCACATCTAACCGAATCATTCTGCAATTCACCCTAGTAGATATGATTAACAGATAGGTTGGCAGTATTTTAAAGATGTTAAACAGATGAGTTGCTATGTTGCTTTTAAAAGGAAATGTATTTTTGAGCACTTGGGAATACAAGAGAGAGAGAGAGAGAGAGGCTGAGGCTGAGCTGCGGTTTGGACCCTTTGAATACTTTCCACAGCATTTGCTCTAGATCCCAGGAATCTGTTTACTTTGAAGCGGTTTTCAAGTCACCAAGAACCCACCGCATATATGATTTGTGAGGATTGCCCTTCCATGTATCTATATATCATGAAGACTATACGCATATAAGCACATGCGTTGAAAAATGCTCGTTTAAGAATATTTGCCCAGAAACTATTTTTGAAACCAACCTCATTCTGAGGAAGGAGGTTACACCCATTTGGTTTCTTTCAAGGCCAAATTCTTGGAATTAAAAAAAAAAAAGGTGGGGGGAGGAAGGGAAGGGAAGGGAGGGCTGAAAATAATTCCAACATCGCTTTTCTCCCTTTAAGCCGGAGCTGGATTTCCAGCTCCTTTGCTTGCTACCGTTTTCGTCCTCAAGTTAGAAACAAAAACGCTTACGGTAACTTTGTGGTCAAGGGAAAGATATACCGTATATATATCTATGTCGAAGGACGAAGCGAGGAGCCAGGATCCCACCCGCCCTCTGCCTCCGCCCGCCAAGCCCCAGCAACAGTTGAGCTCTGGAACCCGAACGATGGGTCTGCCGGAGGAGCAGCGCTAGGCAGGGGCGGCCGCGAGCCACACAGCCGGGCTGCGGCGAGGCGACCCCACGATGGGCACGGGCAGCAGCAGGCCGGGGAAAGGGCGCAGCTCGGTGAAGCCCTGGCGTGGCCCCGGCCGGGGCAGCGGGAGCATCAGCGCCCCCGCCAGGCAGGGCCGAGCAGAGAAGGAGCAGGGCGCGGCGGCGGCGGCGGAGGCCAGGTGCTACAGCCAAACGCCGGCGCGCGCCACCACCTCGCCGTCGGCGGGGGAGTCCGACTCGGACTCGGAGCTTCTGGACCGGGTGCTGGAGGAGTGCGGAGACGAAGGACTCGGGCAGCCGACGGGGCGACGCCGCCGCCCCCTCCTACTCGAGGCCGCCGGGGATTGCTGCTCCCGCCCGGCAGAGGGCAGCGGCGGGGAGGTAAGGCGGTGCTGGTCGGTGGGGAGGCGAGACGGCGCGTCTAGGGTTTCCATTCATGCATTTTTGGAAAGGGGTCACGGGCTGGCAACATTTCTTCGATGCAGATAGGGACGTCCTATTCCACAATAATAATGTCTAAAGGTTGTCTAGTTACTCATCTCCTTGGCGGCGGCGGGGGGGGGGGGTGTCCAATGACTCCATATCCTCCAACATTTCTGCAGTGGAAATAGGGACGTCCTAAAGAAAAGCCGGACATTCCAGGATCAAATCAGGAACCGGGATGGCTTCTGTGAATCTGGGTCTGTCCCTGGAAAATAGGGACTTTTGGAAGGTTTGGCAGAGGTAGCAAGGTCCTGGAAGAAAACGCGCGCCTTATTGGCATATGCTCTGTCCTAAGGGCGCTCCCAGGCAGCTGCTTTTTTGGGGGGTGGGATCTGTCCCGCAGGCGCAAAGCCGGGACGCGCAATTCCGGTTGGTTTGGGCCGCTTGCGCAGCGCGCATTCTAAAGTAGCCTGGCGCGCTGGAAAGCGGGGTAACAAATGATTCGACGCTGCATGGAATCATAAAATTGTGAGCCCGAGGGTCATCTAGTCCAAACCCATGCAAGCACAAGAGCCAACTCCTAAGGGCCGAGAGGTCTTGCCCCCAACCATAAGATATTTGTGGGGGCCGGACGTCTTCAAATTTGATGGGCATTGCCATTCAAATAGTGTATGTGCACTGCGTCATGTGATTATGTGGGGCGGGGCTTTGCTCCACCCCCTCAATATTTTATTCAAGTTTGCACCCTGCTGCAAAGCAGAAATCTCAACTGAAGCACCTAATCTCTGCTTTAAAACCTCCCAGGAAGGAGAGTTGCACTGCCTTCCAAAGGAACCCAGCCACTGTCAAACAGCTCTGTCAGGAAGTTAGTCCCCATCATAATACCTTCCCCTCAAACAAACAAGGACAGATACTGAAGAAACACCCACATTGTTGAACTGTCCCGGAAACTTTGGGTTGAATGTTCAATAAGCAGGCCGTTTGGGTCTGGAGGTGACCTAGGAATTGCTTTCAGAAAGGCGTTTTGCATGGCTTGAACTCAGAAGGATTGGCATATTTGTGGTCCACAGGGGCCCTGTTTTTGAAAGTATGACAGAGCTAAATGTGTAAGAATGAGCTAGTTAGTAAGAACTGACCCAGAGCCTGTGATTGTCACCTGAGTTCCTTCTCCGTGTGCCCCTTCCATGGGACATTGAGGGTGGCAACAGTGTACGCACGTTTATCATGTCATTTCTTATGAAAGAGTTCATTTTGACCAGCTTTGATCCAAATTGAGAAGAAGAAGAACCTAGTTGTTTTGTGTTGGTAATGTGCACAAAGCCTCAGCGATCCTTTAAATCCGAGTTTTATGAAAAATACTGTTTGCTATAATGTAGTGTTAAGTGAAACAATGCCATCTTGTGGCTTACCTTTTTAACCATTCCTGGCTGTGCACTGATTTGGTATGTGACAAACACAGCCATTCTGTGGTTTCATATGAAAAACTTTTTTAAAGCACAGTGCCGCAGGGATCTCTCCTGCACAAGACCTGCTGAAACAAATAGAAATTATGCAACGGCATCAGTGTACTTAATAGGCTTGGTGCTGTGACTGGCAATTTTTGGGGTGGTGGTGGGGCTGTCACGGATGTAATGTTGGGTCTCTTCACTATGCTTAAGAGTACATAGTGGCAGAAAAAGGGAGGACAGGTATTACAGGAAAATGATGACACACTGTTGAGATTGTGTTGTAATTGAAACTCCTTTCAGGTTTTAGTAGCGTTACAGGGATCTTTCCCTGGCAAGGCTCTAAAACAAAATCCTGCAGCAGGGTAACTGCTAAGTCAACAGACAAAAGAGAGGGCTCTGGATGCTTCAGATGTACAGTATGCACACTTAATTCATTGTTCCTGAATGCCAAACAGGTGCAACACAGTTCTTCAGCTCTCACTTAATCAGGGTTAAGAGATCAGAGATAAACCACAGGAAATTACCGCTCCCATCTTCCCTGTGCACAAAGGAGCACAAACTTCAGCGAATTTGACTTTTCATTGTGTGTCACCCATGATGTCCTGTTGATTTGTTTCCAGGTCTTTTCAGCGAGATCCACTCCAGGCCTAGGGAGCAACAACTTTGCCAACCAGTAAGTTGCCTGAATTCAAATGACAATCCTTTCAGCCGTGGGCCTTGTTTTGTTTTTACAGAATACAGTGGTACCTCTGGTTACGTACTTAATTCATTCCAGAGGTCCGTTCTTAACCTGAAACTGTTCTTAACCTGAAACACCACTTTAGCTAATGGGGCCTCCCACTGCCGCTGCACCGCCAGAGCACGATTTCTGTTCTTATCCTGAAGCAAAGTTCTTAACCTGAAGCGTTATTTCTGGGTTAGCGGAGTCTGTAACCTGAAGCGTATGTAACCCGAGGTACCACTGTACTTCTATCCCACCTCAGAGCCCCAGGAAGCTATCAGAGCAGTTTACAAAAGATTCTCTCAATTAAAAAAAAATGGCATTCAAATCTGGCACCAGGAACAGAAATGTCCCTCTGGTGGCAGCAGGATTACTCAGGTGGCATTTCCATGTGCTCACCCTTCGTCTTCCCTGGTAGTGCCCACTGAGGTCCTCTGGAGCAAGGGAGTGGGTCTGAGGAGCTTGAATTCGCTCCATCCCATGATGAAGGCAAGCCTTTCCTTGTTGGCGGTTGCCAGGCAACAGCTCCCACTGAGGACCTCTGAGGCAAAGGAGTCCTGCTGTGAGGAATTGGCTTTCAGCCCATGATGGAGGCGAGTGTACCCTCACTGGCGTTTGCCAGTAGAGCATCATTATTCTCCTTTGCAGAAAAGGGCACCGTTTCCACCTATAGTTCATCTCTTGCTTAACAGTCTGGAAACCAACACCCACCCACTCCCTGTGTATTACAGACACATAGGAAAGTTTCAGCTTTTTAATGGCCACGAATCCCGATTGGTATGCTGTTATTTTTATCCTTGTGCAAGTGCAGAGAAGTCCACTCACCCTGAGGCAAACTGGAGGAGACCAAATGTCATCAGAATTTGATTGCCTTAATTTAGATGTTGAGTGCGTTCCCCTAAGTAGGGACAGTCTTTGTCTCAAGAAGTTGGGAAATTTGAAAATAATTATTCATAGCACCCAATGTCTTTGCCTTAAAAATAAATAAATCACTCTGCTGTGTGATGCAGCCTTCCATTTGCTTCTAGAACAGGACAGGGAAAGGTCTAGAATTGCCTGTCAAACATTCTCACTATAGTTCTGCTCCTCTTGCTAAAGGGAAGCACCTGTCTTAATTTTTAGGCTTACTGACGTTTAATTGAAGAAGTTCCTTTACTACAATTTAGCTTGATATTTTATTTAATTGTTATTCCAGAACAATTATTTCCCTTCCCTCGCTAGTACTGTATTGCTGTGCTTACAATTTGCATGACTTCTCCCTCAGTTAAATTAAATATGCCCAGGTCCCAGAGGATATATTTCCACCTCTTCCATACATACAGACACGTTTCCCTTTCAAAAAGTTCCTCCTTTTGTTCCGAGCTCAATTTTATTTAGCGTTTCAAGGTGGGGCATAAATATTCTGAATAAATATTTATTTTAAAAAGCGTTGTGTGGATAGGAGACAAAAGCTATTCAAAGTAATAAAAATGGGGTCTATGTGGAAATAACATTTTTGCTATTGGGGTGCAGAAAAATTGGGCCTCCATTTAGGTTTGCATATTGACTGTTACATTATTATTATTATTATTATTATTATTATTATTATTATTATTATTATTATTTCTGCAGGCTGCCACTCAAGAAGCTTGAGAGGCAGGCCAAGATATCCTACGATTACTCCGAAGAGGAGCTGATGGCAACGATTGAGCAGGAATACTGTCGCTGAAGCTGGTTGTGGGCTGTGCCAACAGTGACTTGTGAACAAGCTCACTATGGGGCAAGATAGTTGAAGCTGCAGCAGTGTTTCTCAGAAAGGTGTTTTCTCTGGGATGGGGAGGGGTGGGGAAAGCAAGAGCAGAGAAGGCGGCATGCCACCATCCAGGAAGGCTGGTAGAATCCCCAAACAGGCTGGAGAAACTTCTGCAGATTTCTCTCTGCCATTGTGTCAGGATGTGGCCTTACAGGGAAGCACCATCGCCTTCATCCTCAAAGTCTTGGGAGACATGCAGCAAGGGAGTTGAATGATTGTTTTCGACTGTCTGCACTTTTGCCTTTCCTGCGGGCCAGCTATGATCCTGTCAAACCCCAAGCACTAACCTGTACATTATTAAAGCATATATTCCCAGGAAACTGTACCAGCCTCTTGCAGTTATAAGATTCTCCATGGTCAGTGGAATTAATCAGAAGGAAATTTATCAGCCATGCGTCCAAGCTAAATGCTAGCTCTTGACAATATTAAAGCAGGCACTATTTCCTCTCCTTTTCTGTGAACAGTTTAACTTAACACCATAAGATGCTCTCTGCTTCTGATTTCTCCTGCCTCTGCTTTTTGCTGCTGCTGGACATAGTTCTTCTTGTAGGTTCCTGTTGTTCAAATTAGAAGAAAATTCTATTTGCGGTTCAACAGCAGAGGTGCTGGAGAAAATCTTATGGGATTAGGCAAGCTTAAAACACAAATGCTAATGAAATGTTGGCATAAAGCTTAAACAATATGTGTATTCATAATGTAATCCAGTGCTCATACAGCAAATGCCAGAGGCTAAATTTTAACTTTGGGTGGTACCTGTACTTCCTCTTCTTTTATCATGCAGCTTCGATATTTCTTTACATGTTTGGTGTTATGCGTCATTCTTGGGGACAGCTTAGGATTGCGAAACAATTCAAGAATTGGCCCGCGCTATACAGGAAATTACTTGGAATAGATACAGATGTACCTAAAACCAAGGGCCATCGCACTATGAAAACCTTCTGGGATGCACATGCCATTCTTTTGTCAGTCTGTTTTTTGAAACAGGAAATTCCCTGCAAAAATCAGCTGAGGCCGATAGAACCACGTACGCTGCTTTGAAAACATGCCCGCTCAGGTCAAGTGGTTGGCGGATTTCCCCAGGAACCTTTTCCTTTAGAATGAAAGCCACTTGTTCCAGATGGCAGCCAGCTTCCCTTGGCAAAACATGTACCCTTTCATCATCTTAATGGTCCCATTCATCTCTCAAAGGGCCCCCTTCCAGACACCCTTTCTATTGTGCATTCGTGATGATTTGTGCACAAGAAGCTATCGGCTGGTCATGCCCAATCCTTGTTTTCAACACTCTTTGCTGCTGCAAAGGTTTGGTTGCATCAGGGTTGACTGCAATATTCTGCAGATGTTGTGCATGCAAAACACTTTTGAGTGTTTCAAAGTGTGGTGTAAATGCAAGGCATTTGTATCAACCAAGATAAATATTGCTTTCTCCTCTTTCCCTATTGTTTTGCGGCAAGATGAGAGCTGTCAGAGGGGAGGAAAACGGCAAAACCATCTATGCAAATATTCACTTTACTAGAAGAGGGATTACAATGCAGCCCTTGAAGGAATACAAACAATATTTGCATATACACACAAATACAGAAATCCCACAATAAAATGAACAGAAAGACAAAACAAGGTTTATAAAATATCAGGCACAATATTTTACTACACCAAACATAAATCCCCATAATCTTAAATCAGGTAATAATCAGCATGGTGGGGGGAGGGGGGGAGAGAATTAGGAAACTTTTTGAAAAGCCTCTCAATTGCACAAGGGAAATCTTTTGACTTCAGGCAACTTTTGAAGAACTTCAATGGAGTTATACCAGGGGAAAATGGACTATTGCATCTGCATATTGTACAGAAAGGGGCAGAGACAGTGGTTCCCAACTTAATCAAGTTGTTGCAATTTGGTTTTATATACACTGCATTTCTGCCATGTAGCTTGCCTTCTCACCAGCTCCTTTTTTAACACTAATTTTTGTTCAATTAGGTGACCATAAAGTGAAGGTGAAAAAACCTATTTATACTCATCTTGCACCTTCTAACATGTTTCAGAGGAGCCACAGATTTGCTGGCTTGTGAAATAAAGTTTATTATTTATAGTAAATCAAACACACAAATACAGTAAGGTGCAGTATGGGTAACATTCCATGTGTGCGGAACTAGAGACCCATCAAATGCAGTCCACTAACCTAGGACAACTTTCAGGAAACTTCCTATCCTTGCCATCTGCTTAATCACCTGCCAAGCCATAATGTTCTGTTGGAACCTGCAATAGGCTTGGTAGCTCACACAACACGACAGCATTGGTTTAACATCAATTTCAAAGGAAGTCTGCTTCCAATATACTTGAATTGGGAATATGGGCCAGATTGGTTTAAATTAATGAGAATCTTTCAGTGCTTAATTCCCATATCCATGACTACTTTAAAAAAAGAGAAATAATTGGGTGCTTCTGTGATGGTCAACTTCATGAACGTTAGTTGTCAATAATGGACAGAGAGGTAGATAAATGCTTAACATGGGCAAACTAATTGCAGTAGCTCTGCAGGCTCCCAACATATGATGTGATGCTGGTAGAGTTGCCACCAGTCTCCTTTTTCCTGGCAGAGATCCTGCCCCTGACTTGCAGAAATTTAGCAGCTGAAGCTCTTCATAGCATGCGAATGAAGTGCTAGGGTGAATTTCAGTTTCTTGATTTCTGCAGATCAGGCTGCTGCCAGAGGTACAAAAGCAGATACAGTACTGGCAACCCTATACAACAGCACTGCCCAAGCCAGCCATGCAGATGTTGCTGGACTGCAACTCCTATAATCTCTGGCCATTGGTCATGCTGGTTGGGGCTGATGGGAGATGGAGTCCAACAACATCAAGAGGGCCACACATACCCTATCCCTGCCCTAGGCATCGTGCTGAAACTGAGGGTACATTGGTGCAGATGTTTTAGAACTGCATTTCTCAAGCCACTTACTCCAGATGTGTTTCCAAGTAAACTCACACCATCTGTGGAAATATTCTCCAGTGGCTCCAACATAAATTGGCAAATGCACTGCAATCTTGGCTGAATAATTAAGCGATCAGGTTGAGATTCCAACTGCGAGAGGTCTACCTACTTTCAGATACCAATGAAGTGTCAGATATTACTTATTCCACATACACATATATATACATACACATGTGATCATGCTTTCTCGTCATCATTAGAACAATTATCTCAGCTTGATTAAATATTATGTATACAGAATCGAGCAAATCATGTGAAATGGCAGCTGAATGGTCCACCCTTAATTTTAGTTCTCTTCCATCAGCCATCCTTTCATTTCACTCACCCATCCAATGTGCTGTGGAAAAGGAGACCACAACAGCAGCAGTTAACATCTCCACAAAGAACTTTTGCTCCAAAGCTAAGAATATTTGGGTCACTTTTGTGAGAAACAAATTGTTGATCTTGAACAATCCGTTGTCAGCCAGCAATTTCCCATTATAAATCCAGCTCATTTTGAAAGTGGCAAGACTGGATTTGATTTGAGTGCTGAACCTTGAATGTCCAATTACTTCTGTTGCCTTGTTTATCCTCTTTACCTATGAACTACTTAAGTGAGAATTTAAGGTGCTGTCTGTTGTGGTTGTGTCATTGATCAGATTTTCAAATGTTTGCTTTGGTGATTGTAAAAATGGTTATGCAGGCACTGCATTTTCAGCCTTTACTTCAAATCATAAATCCTCCCCCGACTTTATTTAGATCAAAACAATAGCTCATTGTGGTTTGGGCATTTCCCTTAAGGGGTCCTTATACTCATTTACTATGAAGAGATCAAGGGCATAATCTAAAGCTAGGCACTTATTTTTCCCCACTGAAGTCATAAGGGATATATTGATAGACAAGCTTAACTTTCACTCTGAAGGGAATGTGATCCAAAAGTTCTTCCATTCTGAAGATGGGATATACAGAAGTCCTTGCGGTTTGGCAGGACTGTCCCAATGGACAGACAAGCTGCCCCCGAGCCTTCCAAAAGTTACCAGCACTCAAATTAAAAGGGCACTTCTCACGTTGCAATTAATAAATGTAGGGGGCACTTTAGCAAGTCACTCCTTTGCCACAAAATACACATGAACAAGGTCCACCACACTTACCCAACTCAAGTCAGACCAGCAGACTGCAAGCAGGGAAGCAACAAGTGGGATTTTGTTCACACAAGCAAATTTGAATGCAGCGGTGAATATATGTACAATCGTACACATACAGGAGCTTCAAATAGCCGATGTACCACATCCACTAATCCATGTGTGTTTACATGCCAACAGAGGGTGTGCATTATGGAATGGTGTCTAGGGTTAAAACCTTTTGAGCGTGCAGTTGACCATGTGGAGTTACTGCACAGGTTAGGACTTCCCAGCAGGGACGCACCTAAATTGGTCCTGAGCTAGTTATAGGCATCAACGATACCTAGGCCTCAATATTCAGACATTTGGGAAAGAACGACACTACTTTAAAATGTGGCACAGCAGGTAATCCTAAAGTGGATTCAGTTGCTAGACTGGAGTTCAGACACTCTGAAATTACAAATTAGTTTGGATTCCGTTCAGGAAAAAAATAAATAAATCTCCAAATGGTAACTCTGATGTTGCTTATCACTCTTCTCACAGGGTGATTTTGCAAGATCAGACTACAGTTGAACTTGTAAGATAGGGGGGGAAAAACTAGTTTTAAATGCTGGGGGAGGAAGGGGAACCACCCTGTTTCACTTTTAATCAACCACTGTTAACTCAACAGAAAAGATATGTTTGCAAAGCCCATTGCCAACATTTTCACCAAAAATGTTCTCCCTCCTCCCCCCCAAGTGCTGGTGAATGCCCGAAAAGCATAGGAGAAAACAAAAGGATGACAGAAATAAAACGTTAACATTTAAATAGGGCTTAATATGAAGGGGTGGGGAGGTAGAAGAGAGGGCAGAAGACTTTACAGGATTTTCCTCCTCCTCCTCCTCCTCCACAATATAAATGCAACCACTCTTGGATACTTTGGAAAAGAAAAGAAAAAAAAAGTCAAAGCTGTTTTTTTGAAAACCACCCAAGTTCCTCTTGAAATGTTCATCTTCCAAAGCAGGCCTGCTATCCAGAAGACAGCATAGGCAGAAGCATGCTCAAAGAAGTCTCACTCTTAGGCTTCTCCATGGTTGCAATTCTGTTCAGTTTGCCAACTTCTGTCTGCCAGCTGGGCACTTTCTTTGTCGTCATGTGGCGGCGAGCGTGTTTCGTCAGGTGATCACTGCGCATGAAGCGGCGGTCACAGACCGGACAGGCAAACTTCTTCTCCCCTGTGTGAGTTCTGCGGTGGCGAGAGAGTTCATCGGAGCGGGCAAACTTCTTGTCACAACCTTCCCAGCTACAGGTGAAAGGTTTCTCTCCTGGAAAGAAGGAAGCATGGGCAGGTAGGTGGGGGAAATCAAAGGGAACCCAAGAACAAGACAGCTGGTTTTACCAAAGAGGTCATACATCGCCACACAAACCCCCTCTAGTTTAGGACTGGCTTTTTTTCCTATAGCAGATTACGTGAAGAAAGGACCAAGGTAGACAAGAGGCAATTCATGCAATTGCAGGAACGGCTCTTGGATCTGCACTTACTAAGGAGTAGTTCTACAGAAGTCAGGGGGGCTTCTCCTCTATAAAGAATAAATAGAGCAAGAAGTTTTATAGAAAAAGAAGACCTCCTTTGTTCTCAACACATCCCAGGACATACTCTTTTGTCAAGGGATTACAGTCTTTACAATTAAAACACTAAAGGTGAGTATTTTTCGCCCCCAAGATAAAAGAATATGACACCCATGATGGCCCGTGATATGAAATAACCCTTCTCTTTAAATTCATTTCTCTAATGTTACACCAGGTCTTAAGTCTATTTACTGCACAGTGTTATTGTTCTTACTTAGAAGTTAAGCCTGTAGACCAGCTCAGACCTACTCAATGCAATAAGGGCTCTTTTCAGACTTTCTGTATCCTGAACCAATAGAGGGCTCCAGACCACAAGGAAGACCCTACATGCATACAGCTGTACACATGTGATGGCTCTTTCCAGATCTTCTACTGAACATTCAGATGGTTTTTTTGGGGGGGGGGTCTCCACCTATACATTCAGATGCAAGCAATTTAGAAGCTCTAAACCAGTGATGGGGGTGGGGAAAACCAGTGGCCTTCCATATGTTACTGGACTCCAACTCCCAGCAGCCCCAAACAGCATGGTCAATATTCTGGCAAGATCATGGGAGTTGTAGTCTAGCAACACTGGAATAGAAGGAATTTGGATTTGATATCCCGCTTTATCACTACCTGAAGGAGGCTCAAAGCAGCTAACATTCTCCTTTCCCTTCCTCCTCCACAACAAACACTCTGTGAGGTGAGTGGGGCTGACAGACTTCAAAGAAGTGTGACTAGCCCAAGGTCACCCAGCAGCTGCATGTGGAGGAGCGGAGACACGAACCCGGTTCCCCAGATTACGAGTCTACCGCTCTTAACCACTACACCACACCACACCAGGTTCCCCATTCCTCTTTTTGTCTTCCTAAAACCATTCCCTCTCCACTAAACAAGAAATGTTCTACTATCGAGTCTCCTATTTCCATGCTCCTGAAATGTCCATATTCAGACATGTTGCTAGACAACCACTAAAGACATGAGAGTGGGACTTGCAACACTGTGTTACGTAGCTCTCTTCAGTGTCCCCTCCAGGCCATATTCATTTTACTTCTCCCATGTAGTTTTCAGTCCCTTCCCATAGTCAGCCGTCTGGGACAACGGAGCACATTTAAGTCCTCTCTGGACTTTCAGTCTACCCTCACTGCCACCCAAATAGGCTTTCTTTTCTCTCTTTTTTTGTACTCTGCCTGGTGCATGTGGCACTTGGCTATCAGCCACTTGTGACCACTTGTGATGATGCCAAGGCGCCAGGATGGTGCCTGACGTCTCTACCATCTGGAGATCCTTGAATCTTGCCTGTTAGCAAAAGATCCTGTAGAATTTTATCTGTTATATTTTAGCTGCACAATCAGAATGAATTTCAGGAACCAAAAGTTGTATTGAAAAATACGACTTTAGAGCTGCCTTGCCCCCAAATGGCAACTAGACATTCTGTTTTGGCGACTGCAACCCAGGTCTAAGGAGCCATTTGGTGCCCAGCTTATACATCTAACACTGCTCACAGCCGAACCGATTCAGACCACGGGTCGATCTGGCCTAGTTTCGCCTAGGCCGTATGGCTGTTCTGCTCAAAGGTTTCAGGCATGGGTCTCCCTCAGCCCTACCTGAAGAAACAAGGATTAAACCAGGGAGTTTCTGAATGCAAGGCAGATCCTCTACCACTGAGCTACAGCTCTTCCCCTCTTGGGTTCGTGTGGTGCCCTTTTGGCTACGTAAGCAACAACATCCCCACCTATCTGCAGCATCGGGATTAGAAAAGGCAGATCACATTCATAGCTCTTCTATACATACCAGTATGAGTACGCAGGTGGGCTTTGAGGTGAGAGCTTTTGAAGTACGTCTTCCTGCAGCCCGGGAAGTTGCAAACGTAATTTCTCCTCCGGGAAAAGTCAATTAGAGGTGCGCTGCTTTGGCCAGAGGCAATGAAAACAGGAGCAGGGGCCAGGGGCAACAACTTGGTATTCCCAACAGACATCACAGTTTGTTGGCAAGGAGGCGCCTGGGCAACAGCAGCCTGCGGAAGAACCAACATAACAGTCCCCTGAGGCATGGAAGGCCCCATCAGCACAGGCTGAGAAACTGGGGCTGTGTGGGGTAGGATGGGTTTGACTGTCGCTGCCATCTGAGCAGAGGTCTTTAGGAAGCCTGGGACCATACCCCTTTGTCCGTCCAAGGGAATCATTTGGCAGATCACTTGGGGGTTGGAGAGCGGGGAGGCTAGCAGCGAGGGGGGCTTCTGCTGCGGGTCACTTTCGCAAGCGTTCGGGAAAGGTGTCTGCTGCGAAGCAAGCCTCACAGGTTCACGTCCTTTACTGGTGGCTCTAGAACAACCTGAGCTGTGCAAATACGGTTCGCGTCCTGGCGAAGTGCCACAAGCTACGCTGTCCGCAATGTCGCAGTCTTGCAAGGCTGCGGGATGTCTGCCGTCCTGCGCCTCGTGCCCGTCTGCAGAAGCACTGGCGCCCGAGGCAGCTTCCGCTTTTGTTTGCACAGGAGGAAGGTGGGAGTAACTGGGACTGTCCCCGGTGTGACGGATCACGCTGGTTGCCCTTGCTCTGCAACGCTGAGGAGCAACTTGCTCCGCTCTCACTGGCTTCTGGCTGGACTCCACCCCCAAATTCAGGGCAGCTGGCTTGGGTGCGGGAAGAGCACAACCTGGAGGAGTGATCAGGCAGGCAGACATGTTCGTCTTGATTGTCCTCAGTTTTGAGTAAGTGGCTTGGGACGAAAGTGGTGCTGTTGTGGAAGGCTCAACAAAATCTGGACTATAGGGTGGTGTCATGCACTATATTTAAAGGGGGGAAAGAAGCAGAGGTAGTATACATATACCAAAATACTACTTTAGGTATGATCATTCCTAGCTTTCATATTTATAACATTTAAGTGTAAGTCAGATACCTTATTAATTATTATTGTTATTATTATTACTTTCCCCACACAAAATTTCCCCCCACAAAAGTTTTAGACAACCATAATGATATTCAAAGACCTTGGTTTGGTTTTTTTTCCAGAGAGATCATTAAGGATTAGCTTAGCTAGGAGGAGCTCATCTTACAATCTTTACTGCTGTCGGCATGGTTCTGCAAGGCATGGGGTGAAATCCACTCCAGCGCTTTGATGAGTGGGGTCATCTAGTGCTGCTGACTTGCATGTAGTAAATAACCAAGTGTCTACTCAGAAGAAAGCTGCAATGAGTCCAGTGGGCCTTACTCCCAGGTAAGGGGGGCTATAGTGTTTTATCTAGGCAGCCAGGGCTCCTTTAGATGACAAGATCTTTTTGCAGCAGGTCAGTGAGCACCACTTGCTTTTTAGAATTCTCCCATATACAGTGGTGCCCCGCTAGACGAATGCCTCGCTAGACGAAAAACTCGCTAGACGAAAGGCATTCGCTAGCGGAAGGCTGCCCCGCAAGACGAAAAAGTCTATGGGGCTGCCTCGCAAGACGAGAAAAAAAAATTCGGCGCGAAAACTAGCGGTTTGCATTGGTGCTTCGCTAGACGAAAAAATCGCTAGACGAAGACACTCACAGAACGAATTATTTTCGTCTAGCGAGGCACCACTGTATACAGAACTCCCTGTGCACCTTTTGGACAGCATCTGTAGGTTTCCTCCTCTGTGTCAAATAACTTGGGTCAAATAAGTGTTGTTAACTTTTTAATAACACATGGAAGATGGATCTCATTTTGGATAAATTATAAAACATGTTCTATTTGAAAACAAAATGTTTAAATAGCTATCTTTCTACCGGTAGGACGGGGGGAGGCAGGGGCATAGCCAGGATTTTTGTTAGGGGGCAGGCTTTGGTTGAAGCAGAACCTCAGATTTGTATTGACTGTTACTTATTTGGAGGGGCAATTGCCCCCCCCCCCGGCTACACGCATGGGAGGGGCACAGGAAGGAAACAAGGTCAGAAGGGGGCCATGGTCTGGAAAAGGTTCACATACATATTCTGTTGGGAGCTGCCCAGAGTGGCTGGGGAATGAATGAATTATTATTATTATTATTATTATCATCATCATCATCATCTGGAGGATCCCAGGATAGGGAAGACTGCATTATTCCTAAATAACCTCAAACACATCATTAACTAAACTGAAGCAACTGTACTTGTGAGTGGAAATGTATGGCCAATGTCAGAAAGAACATGCTGTTCTCTTAGAGCTTACTGCATAATAAATGCCCTCAAGCCAAACCAAGAAATTACTGCTAACAGACTAAATGCGGACATATTCATGTCTTTCCTCTTTAAAATATTCATATCTATTCCATGCAAATTCATTTTGTTTCAGGGTTTGTTTGGTTTTTCCTTACCAGTGTGGATAAAAAGTTATAATCCTTAGGCAACTCAGACGTGGGTTCAGTGTGCATTGAGAAATCACCTGAATCCGAGACAGGTGTAAGAGGCCTTATCTTCAACAGGTCGCCTTTCTGTGACCTTTGACCCCAGGAGCTCATGCAAACAAGTGCCTCCACTGCTTCTATGTCGTTCTGTTCCAAGGTGCTACAAGTAGACCTTTCACTGTCGTGACGCTGCCGTTCACGTATGGATTCATAGATGTCCACAATGTCAACCTAGAGATAAGTGAGCCATTGTTTGTAAGTCACATGGAAAACAAGAATACGCCCTATTGTCTGCTTTAAAAAAGGCATCAGACATGCCAGAGTCCCAATCCAGTTTCTAAGTCTGCACACATGAGCAAAAGAAAGACTATAGCTTAGTACTTAGTACAGTACATCCCCTGCATTCAGAGCTCCATGTTCTATCTCTCACCTGCTAAAATAATAACAGGTAGCAATGACTGGCAGCCTAGAGAGTGCTGCTGCCAGTCAGTGAAAGCAGTACTAGGCTGGACTGACCAATGAGCATGCATGCATATCAATTGGTAGTTAATTCACAGGTGAATTCAGTTGCTTTCCTGCACTGCACTGCTTTGAGTGTGATGCGTATTCAAATACATATCCTGTTCACCTTCTGGTACAACTAAGTTGCACAGTAATGCCTTTTTTATGTGCAAGTCGAATTGGATCAGGGCCCCAGAGAGATTTAAAAAGCGAAGTCTGGCTGCCAACTTCACTCTTCCACAGGAAAGTTATTCCTTTCTTCAGTTAGCACAGACTGCACCACCATGGCAACAACATAGAGGGGGGGGGTCGGTGTGCACACATGTGTGCGTGTGTTGGGAAAGGTCCAAGAACATGTAACATCCACAGTATTCCTTCAACTTTCTAAAGCGACTTTCCAGAATGACACAGTATTTAATGTTAATATTCCAAAACTGCAGGGAAGACAAGACATGGAGGGGGATCGTTTTATCTCCAGTTTTGTTCAGTGATGGTTTCTTAGAAAGAGTAATAAATACAGTCATATGGCGGGTTGCGCTCGCTGCAGGTTGCACGTTTTCGGGTTAGGGACGCACCAAACCCGGAAGTACCGGAACGGGTTACTTCCAGGTTTCAGCGCTTTGCGCATGCGCAGAAGCACCGAATTGCATCACGCGCATGCACAGACTCAGCGCTGTGGGTTGCGAACACACCTCCCGCATGGATCATGTTCGCAATCTGAGCGTCCACTGTAAAGGCAACACAACAGGCCGCTGAAATAAATGCCCAGCATGGTTGACTCATATATCGGTCAAAGCCACCATATTTTGTTGGTCATGAGCATCCCCCTATAACAAATAAGTGCAATGCAAATACCTTTCACCAGTCTAGAACCCCACATGTGCACAGGTTTCTACTCCCTATTCAGTTCACACTCAAAACTTGCAATTAGAAGCCCAGAATAAAAGGGAAAGTGGCATCAGCCAGCTGTAGTACCTACAGACAATTATTATGCTCCCTTAGGTGCTGCAGAGCTGCCGTGTGCATATATTTACTACTACTACTACTACTGAGACATGGGTGGCGCTGTGGTTTAAACCACAGAGCCTAGGGCTTGCAGATCAGAAGGTCGGTGGTTCGAATCCCCGGGACGGGGTGAGCTCCTGATGTTCAGTCCATGCTCCTGCCAAAATAGCAGTTCGAAAGCACCTCAAAGTGCAAGTAGATTAATAGGTACCGCTCCGGCGGGAAGGTAAACAGCGTTTCTGTGCGCTGCTCTGGTCCGCCAGAAGCGGCTTAGTCATGCTGGCCACATGACCCAGAAGCTGTACGCCGGCTCCCTCGGCCAGTAAAGCGAGTCGTTCGCAACTGGACCTAATGGTCAGGGGTCCCTTTACCTTTTACTACTATAATAATAATAGTAATGAATGAATGAATGAACCCAACAGAAAGCACCTATTCACATGGCTAAGCCAATATGAAATGTGAAGCTAAACTAACAGATTGGTATCACAGTTCACAGAAACTCAAATGAACTCAAAGAATCTGGGGATAAAGAGGAGTAAGACGGGCAATCTTGAAACTGATACATTTAATGACACAGAGGTAAAAGATTCCAGAATATGAGGAGAAAGGCTTAAAAACCAGCTGGAATTCTCCATTTGCTTGCAACTGATGAACATTATTTTACTTGGGTCCTAAAGTGATATCTGCATCAAATTAATAAGATTTAAGAAGAAGAAATTTAGGTTCGCTTGCAGTTCGTGACAATTATTAATCCACAATCGCTTGATAAGCTTTGGCAGGAAGGAGGAAATAAGTTTAAGGCGCCTTGGTCTGCTTTCCAAGCAGGCAAGTGCGGCTCCATAACTTAGCCTGGCGGCTTGTCCTTAAATCACCTCCTTTCACCCAGACACTGCAGAGGCAAGCTGGATGAGCTGGAACAGCACAACAGAAGCGGGCTGCAAAAGCAGAGTCAGAGCCATCACAAAGACGGCAGGAAATATCCCACCAAGTCACTGTCCCAAGGAACACTACCTTCCCCCTTCCTTGCACTGCCTTTGCTTTACTAACAATATTTTTTTTAAAAAAAAAAAACTAGGGAGGGGGGAGGGAACGGCATGCAGATCAGCAAAATGACGATGTCCATGTGGATTGGATGCAAGGCAGCGAAGCGCCACCTTCCAAAAGGGAGGGAATGGGGCGGAAGGCTTTCTTTCCCCCCCTCATGGGATCCAGAGCAACCACCCACTCCAAATATAGCTCAGGGGTGGGGGTGGGGGGAGTGGAGCGACGTCATGCATCAAAATAGCCATGTGAGCAAGTGGGTGGTGGTCTCTGGCTGAGCCACTGCTGGGAAGCCCTGTGAGGCGGGGTAGCTCTGCCCACAAGGTCCAAAAGTAAAGCCTGCCTGCGCGGGTGGGGGGGGGGGACCTAGGACTCTCTCTCTCTTTTTGCAATGACACAAGTTAACAAAGAAAGAAACCCTCCCCAAAGCTTGAGGCTCTCACCTCCCCTAAGCCGCGAGACCACTCCTCCCTGCATTTACTGTAATCTCTGGGGTGTGTACTCATGCAACAACAGGGCAACTGCGGGATCACTGGGATTACTCATGCTGATGCACATTATTCGATGTGCGTCAGTGTAAGGCATCACCACCACCACCACCCTAGATCCAGCAAACCAACAGTTTCCTGCAGGCTGGACTGACTGGCAAGTCTGCCTGCTCCATGGAAACTAAGCGGAACTTCCTTCCCAATAATCACGGGGCAGGATCGGGGGTGGGGTGGGGGTGGCGCAGGAAGGACAAACGTCCATGCAGGCATCCCACACGCTTATGCTTGCATAGCTCCCAGTCACCAGAAGCGAGGGAGAGAGGAAAGGAGCAGCATTAACCTATTATGCACCATCATAAACCTCACCAAGTCCAGGTAAGTTAGCAAGACCTGGCCCGGAGGAAAGGCTAGCATTAACGGGGCTTTGTTGGCACGACCGCTCCCGGGTAGTGCAGTGAACCGCCCGGGGATCTATGGGCGAAAGGCGGTATATAAGTTTAGTCCATAGAAATAAAAATAATAAAAAGAAGAGAGGAAGGCTGCGCACCTCCCCCCCCCCCTCCCCAGCGCCACGCGCGCAAGCAGCGCATCTCTCGCTCCCATCACCTTGGCGTCTTGGCAACCCACGGATTGCGGTTACGAGATTAAATAAAGTAATAAATAAGAAAAGCTAGCAAGGATAGTTGTTCTCCTTCCTACTCCCCGCACGCAGGAAATCAGTGCCTCCCCCCTCACACCCCGCATGCACCTCAAGTGGTTTGCAGCTTTTGGAAAGCGAGGAGGATCAGAAGTGGGGAGTAAGATCGAGGCAGCCTGGGGGGTTTTGCCCTCGGGCGGCGGGATCGCTGCCGTGGCCCTGCATCCGTGTCCCCACCCGCGCGTCGCCCCGTGCAGCAAGTGGTACTCACCGCGGGGGCATCTCCCATCGCCTCGGCGCAGGGCGAGGTATGCATGGTGGAAGCTCCCGCAGGCAGCAGCGATGTGACAAAGCCAGCAAGAGCTGCAGCCAGAACCGCCTCCTCCTCCTCCTCCTCCGCCTGCTTGCTTGCTTGCCTGCCTCCCACCTACCTCCTCCCTCCCTCCCTCCTCCGAGGGAGGCGAGCAGCCAAAACACAGAGGGAAACACACCAAAACACTCCATACAGCAAAAGCAGCTGGGAGGCGGGCGGAGGGAGGAGGAGAGAACTAAAGGAGAAGGGGGGGGAAAGAGGCTGCTCGCCAATCGCAGCACGAGCTTCCTCCAGGCTAGCCAATGGGCTCCGCCGGGCGGCGTGATTGCCTCGTGCAGCTATGCTGATAGCAGGAAAGGCCCCTCGTGGGCACGTTCCGCGGCGGCGAGCCGAGTAGCCGAACCACCCTCTGGAAACTAGGGGAAAGGTCGCCGCGAGGAGAAGGTGGGAGGGAGGGAGGGAGGAAGGAAGGGCGGGGCCGGCTGGCTGTCAGTAAGCGGGGAGGCGGCAAGCCAGCCAGGGAATGCCCGGACGTGAGAGCGGGAAGGGGCGGGGGCGGGACGAGAGCGAGGGGGCGTGTCTGCGAGGCAGGGCGCGCGCGCCGAAGAGACCGGGCTGAGAGCGTCGACGTCGCCGCCCCCTCCCCAGCAACAGCGCCGCTCGCTTCTCGCAGCCCCGCCCGCGGCTCGAGATCGTGCAGCCGAGCGTGACGCGGTGTCCTTTTTCGCCACACAGGCTGTTATTGCCAGATGTTGGGTTTCGGCCATGCAGAGTGGCCGTTAAAGGGCGTGGCTCCTCTGCGGAACCATCTTGCCCTGAGGAAAAGCCCCGTTACACCTTCTTTTCGAGTGGTCCCCGTCTTTTCCGTTTTTATTGGTTAATCTTTTTCTTTTCTTTTTTAATAACCCCCACAAAAAAAACACATACACAAAGCTTTTATTTATTCGACAAAACTTATGCAGTACGCACATACACACATATATACTGCGCTTGCATACATAAAAAATAAAACAGAATAAAAGACCACTTTGAAACATTTCTCCCTGCCCCCCCTTAGTTCAAGTTATACCGTAATTAAAACCAAAGCTAAAAGCAAATGATATGCCAACTTCTGGATGTCTTGAGTATTCTTATTTATTAAATTTCTATACCGCCTCCAGGGCAGGTTATAATAGAAAAACAAAACAAAAAATAACACAGAATTGTAGAATTGGAAGGGGTCCTAAGGGTCAACTAGTCCTATAATGCAGGAATCTCAACTGAAGCATCCATGATAGATGGCCATTGTAGTGAACAGACAAAATACCTCTTCCCCCGCACAGTTTAAAAGGCCACAGATTTTAGATGGATAGACTTGCTTGAATGAAATGTTTTAGCAGATGCCGAAAAGAGTGTGCAAGAAGCCAATAGCACACAACTGAAAAGCACTTTCCCAGTCCTGCTTTCTGGACTTGGTCCTGCAAGTAGGGCCAGAACCACTGTAACACAAAGCCCCCAGTTCCCCAATTCCAGGATTATATCCTCTACTGTTTCAAATACTGGGGGTCAATTCTCACAGTTGCGTCTGCTGCGATACCTCCTACTTATGCTGACTTTGAGCTACCGCTGCCAAACGGCACTGATCATATTGATCAAGAATAAATGTTTCCTGATTCTGTCAAATTAATGAGGATAGTGAAATCCCAGTGAAAACCCTCAGAAAGGTCTCTCTAAACCGGATAAATGTTTGAAAAATGCTGTACATTGGGACAAAAACTCCAGTGACTACATGCTATGCACGGTTGGCAGAAATAGGAGCTGATTTGAAGGGAATTGCACCTGCTTGACTTTTCCGCAGTAACCAGAGCCTAGCTGAAAGGATATAAGTGGGTCAGTATGATTGCGGATGGAATAGATCCTAGTTCTGTGTGTGGAGCGCTGTTGCAGAGATCTGTGGTTCCCCTGCCTTTCTAATGCTACGTGCATTGATTTGGGTTGCATACACACCCTCCAAGTGCCCCTATTTTCCACAGACAGACCCAGATTTGCAGAAGCCATCCTGGTTTCTGTTTTGACCCTGGAATGTCCCACTTTTCCTTACAACGTCCCTATTTTCCTTGGATAAATGTTGGGAGGGTATGAGCTTACCGTGCTTAAAAGTCACAAGGATCACAGTACTATCAGGCAAAAACACAACAAAGGCAGGCACGGCAGATAAAATAGGATGGGGATCCCATCCTCCGAGTATGCTTGAGAAGGGAGGCTTAGGTGCAGTTAGGTACCGTAATGTTAAACTCTGGACTTGATTATTTTTCAGGACTCCTCTCTAGATGGTAAGGTGTGTTACCTGCATTGGCAGGGGTTGGCCTAGGTCACTTTCAACTCTAGGGGAGGAATTCATTGTCATACTCTTCTGATCATGCTTTTCTGCTTGCCTGGTGCAACAATTCCCCCCCCCCCCCCCGTTCTTGGGGTTCTGCTGGCATACACACCCCAAGCAGATTTGGAGGAGGAGAGCCCCATTGTGCTATCAGGAGCCCTTGCACTGGCTTCCACTAGCATGCTGGATAACTGAATCAGGGCCATAGATTTTCCTTAAAAGGATGGGCAGCCAGTCCAGCTGCATTAAGAAGAAGGAGGGGAGCAGCTTTCAAGATACAAAGGGACACAATGCAGGATACACAACATCACACAGATCTGCAAAGCAACAAAGGCCCCCAACGGCTGCTGCTATTTTTCCTGGGGAAGAAGCAGTTCTGCAAAGCAGCAATTGTGAAGTCATGAAGTCGTTTTTTGTTCCAAATCACTCCTCCTGCCTCTCAGCCACTTCTCCCCACCATTGCTCCAAGCAAAAGGGGGTCAGAGGCCAAGGCTAGTCCTGAAAACGCCAGCAATGCCAGCCTGGCAGCCTGAAACTAGGGGAGAGGTCAAAGCACAGAGAGGAACAGCTTGCCTCCGCAGCAGTACTCAAATAGACGTGAACCTGGGAATGGGGCGACAGCTGTCTCTTTTACAAATGAGAAGGATTCCTGAATGGTTGCTGGCATGCTGTGGAAGTGCAAAAGAAAACCCCCACCAGGCTTGGCATTTGGGAGCTGGCAGTGACATGAGCCACGTTCCCACACAGCGTTGTCCTGAAACAAGGGGTCAAATCTGTGTCAGGGTGCCTTGTACTACATTTGAGCACCTAATCCAAACATCGCAGGAACTTTTCCCCTGAGACCTGGGCGGTGCGGAGGGGGAGAGAGGGAGGGAGGGAGGGCACTGATTCAGCACTACCTGAGAGTAAGAGAACAGCCTGCCTTTTCACTTCCCTCCAAAAATTTCTTTAAGAGAGAGAGGGGGGGCACATGTTTTTAAAGTATGACAGGCAGAGGGTATTCTAGGTTTTAACAGAGGAAGAGAAGCACATATCATTTCTAAAGCAGCATACTGTAAGATAGGTTGACAGTGATATCTTTTGTGTGAACCTCCCTGAGACCTCCGGGTATAGGGCGGCATATACCGGTAAATTCAATCAATCAATCAATCAATCAAGGACAGACCCATTTCATTGTATTCATCACACATTTGCAAGATAGCAGTGGTGGGGAACCTCAGGTCTGTGTGAGGTAAGAATGTACTTTTGTACCACCTTGTTCTTACCCAGGTGATGGAGCACCTTTAAATAAAACAAGGAACCAAAAGAATAAGAACAATCTCTGTGTTCTGTAGGAACCCAGTTTATTGCAATAGGACAACCTTGCCAACCAGCTGCTCGACTGCTAGTTGACATTCCTTTCTTTATCTCACTTTCCTTGCCTCTCCTATCTATTTCCCAGGAAACTTCAAGGATAGGTTTGGATTTTCACTCCGATGATAACTAGAACAACATCCTTAAATGACCATTTGTGCCACTTTCAGGGTTAGATAGGAAAGGAATGCAGCATTGGAGTCGTGATAGGCAGGCACACAAACAAAATCAAGACTAGAAAGGTTCAATACAATTAATATTGGAACCTTTTAAAAATTAATAAAATCTACACTCTGGGCCTTCAATTCTTACATCATGTGGACCTCATTAGTTCTGGCAGGGCAAAGGAAAACCATTCAACCAATGTTATGGTGATGTCAGGTGACCAACAGGTATGCAGTTGTTCCTACCTAATCCAAGTGGTCCACATAGAGGTTGAGGGAGCTACACATCCAGCCTCCCTGCTGAAAAAATTGCCCAACCCCTGCAACATAATGATCTTCCACCTTCTTAGAGCTGTTTCCTCCACCCAGAGGAGGAAATGGCCTGCAGGGATGGTGAATTTTGTTTTATCATGGGCAATGACTGGATTATCCAATGATGCCCAACACAGAAGCCTTGTGATTATTATTTAAAAAACAAAAAGCAAGATTTTTGTTTTATATATAAATCTGTGAGATGCATTCTGCTCTTTATCATTCTGGAAAGCTTATTTAGGATTTGGGACTAAGCCAGCTATCACATGCACACGAAAGCTCATACCAAGAACAAACTTAGTTAGTCTCTAAGGTGCTACTGGAAGGAATTTTTTAAATTTTTTATTTTGTTTTGACTACGGCAGACCAACACAGCTACCTACCTGTATCACATTCTATGTTATGGAAACATACACTTTTTTTTTTAACAAAAAACAAAACAAAACTCCAACACTTTATAGGGCCTAATGTGATGTAGAGAGCCACAGTTGAATCAGGATTTGAATCTGAGTCTCCCCCAGTCCCAATAATTCAACATTCTGACACAAAATTTGCCCCAAATTTATCACAGCTGATGCACATTCCCTCCCCTCAAAAAATAAGAATGATCCGTCCTCAGTAAGATAATACTGATGATTGTCATGAAACATTATCTGTTCTCTGAGGATTCCTATCCTTGCATTTCTGTGTAATGAGTCATTGCTCTGGGGCTTGGAGTCCTCTTGCAACAGGTCAGGCCATTTCCTTTGCAGGGATGGTGAATTCTTCTTTATCATGGGCAATGACTGGATTATCCAATTATGCCTATTGCAGAAGCCTTGTGATTATTATTTAAAACAAAAAAACAAAAACCAGCAAGGGTAGAGTTGGCTAATAAAATGCAGATCAGTTAACAATGGTTCAGGAAAAGCTTTGGCGAAGAATTGGGCTTTGAAGAAAGGAAAGAACAAATAGACTCCTTGCTGTGTGCTATAGAGGAGATACTTCTTCATTATTTTGGTAGGCCAGTGGAAGGGAAATTCAGGTCACTTTAAAAAAATCATTACTAATGAAATAGAACAAAACATCTGGCTGGAAAAATAGCCTAACATGTTCAAACATGGTCAGAGGCACCAACTTCCAGTGGGGAATTTGGGGTGTGTGTGTTGAAGTTAAGAGTGTAACACCAGGACAGTCGGAGGAGCCAAGGGGTGGCAGAGCAGCTTCAATGGCTGGCAGTTCCTCCTCCTTCTGTCACCACTCCTTCCCCTCCACAGCAGCAGCAGGAGGAGGAGCCAGGACTTTGAACATGGGGGACAGCCCCCTCCCCAAAAATATTTGGGTTCCCTAGGGGATGGTGCTCCTGGTTCCACTGAGGGCACTTCCAGACTGTCACTATGTTCAGGTGGAGCAAATTCAGGTTCCAGAAATAAAGTTGATTTGAAGATCTTGTGTAACAACCCCCCCACCCAACCCCCACAATGAGGCTCTTTGCAATAAGGATAATGGTGAGAAACTGCATTAGAAAGTGGAGGATAACACTTGTTTGGCTCTGCATCATAACAAATCAGAATCAAGGCTCATTGGATAGTGCATGCCATCTTCCCTCCCTCCAAACTTCATGCAAATAAATGAGTAAAGATGTCTTCTGGAAGCAACCTCACCATTAGGTCAAGGGTTCAGGAGATCCTCGGGCAAAATGCCCTGCACCTGAGCTGCCTCATCTCTTCCTCCCCATAGCTGCCACCTGCTTCACTTGCTCTGTCCCTCTTGCACCACTGCCCACAGTGCAAGGGCAAGGTGAGAAGAGGCTGTTGCTGCTGCGCCTGTCACTGGAGGGCACAGGTTAAAAGGCAGCAAGAGCAAAGGGGAAAAGGAAGACTACGTCAAGAGGCTCTAGGGCAGTGATGGGCAAACTTGGCCCTCCAGCTGTTTGGGGACTACAATTCCCATAATCCCTGGCCATTGGTCCTGTTAGCTAGGGATGATGGGAGTTGTAGAACCAAAACAGCTGGAGGGGCAAGTTTGGCGATCACTGCTCTTGGGTGTTGGCATGGGCCTCCTGCTGGGGTGTGGCCTTTGGAGGATGCCTTGCAGCCATGGTGGCTGATGCCCATTGGGGCTTGTGGGGCAGAAGGCAGGGAGACCAAAAATGCAGTGCCCCCATCACCATCCTAGTGCTTGCTGAATTCTATGCAGGCAGCACTGACACTAAGGAGGAGGAAGCTGTAAGAAAGCCCTGTTTAGGGAATGTATTTTTAATCCTTTGTTGGAAGCTGCCCAGAGTTGCTGGGGAAACCCAGCCAGATGAGCGCGGTATAAGTTATAAATTTATTATTATTATTATTATTATTATTATTATTATTATTATTATTATTATTATATAAAGAAGGCAGGCAGATGGGAGCAGCCGCATTTGTCCTAATGGACTCGTGTTTCACTTTTCTTTCTAAGGCTGCAATCCTACAGACACTTCCTTGGTACCGAGTCTCATTGAACCTAGAAGCAGGACACCGATTTCCAAGTAAACAGACATAGGCTTCAGGTTTGGATACTTCTAGGATGTTGTTATGTTTCAACTTTAGTCAACAAATCTGTGTCCTATTGCAAGCCAGAGGGTTTTCTTGGAAACCCAGGAAACTGGAACTTGGTCGTGTGTGTTTTTTAAGCAAATGAATTGGGCAATATGGGACCAAGAACATGTTTATTCACTATTTTATTTATAGTCTGGCTATTCTAGGAACTTTCCAGGGTGGCAGTAGTGAGAAACCAGCAACAGACTTTTGGCTCTTCTGCGCTCCAGACAAGATACCAGCACCTCTTGCTAAGGGAAGCCACATTGTTGTGTTCTTCGTAGCTTATTATCTTGAATCAGCTTTAGGCCTTTCCTACAAGTTATGTCGACCTCACGATGCCTGCTTTGAAGCACTCAACAACAAGGCAGCTGTTATCCCAAACCATCTCTGACCTACACAGTATAAGCTCTTCAGACGAAGGTTAATTGACTGTTTCTTGCTGGCTTCAGTTTGTATTATTTTCATGTCTTTGTAAACTGTTATGGATGCAGGATATAAGTTTCTGTAACTCCACAATACACGGCAGCTTCATCCCAGAGAAAATTCCTGATAAAGACAAGGTGATGGCGAAATCCAATCTGAAAGGATTCCTAGGAGAATAAAACCCTCTCTAAAAAGAATGAAATAGTGGATAAAAAGGCTGTACTCAATAAAGGTTGATGAAGAAAAGCTAAGCTGAGTCTGGCATTCCAATTTTAAGCAGGCTCATTTATTTCAAATGGCTTTACTAGGGGGTGCTTCCAGACAAACTGCTTATTAAGCATTCTGGGCATTCATCCTTTGATTTGTTTGTGCAGCAGTGAAATGATATTGTGTCACGGCAGAAGTCACCCCACACTTTCCTTATCACAAAAAGTCCTATATTTTGGGGAAGCTGCTTTTGTCAAGCAACTGGAATTGCGCAAGCAAAATCTGCCAGTTATGTGATTGAATTTTGAGAAGCTTTTGTAAGCTGCTTTGAAAGGCTACTGGGAGTATAAAGAGGAATATAAATATTCTGAATAAATAAAATAATATATATACAGTATAAAGGTTGAAAAGAGTTGATCCCAAGATGCCAAGCTCACCTTTTTAATCCCTGCACTACATCATACACGGGGAGGTGCCCAGCACTGGATTTAGGGCATTGTTGTCAGTTCACACACACCCCGGGTATCTAGCTAAGGGGGCACAAAACTATGACATAGTGCAGAGCGGAAGAGGGCATCAAATTTTGCTCTCGCTCAGGGTGCCATATTACCAAAGTCCACCCCCATTCTATTTGCTTCCCTCTGCTCTAGAATTTGTTTACTCCGCCAAAGGTCAAGTGCACTGTCCTACAGGCCAGAGCAAGGCATGTGCATTTATTTAGGCAACTGCCCAAGCAGGCCAATGATAATGATAAGAGCAGCCAGGTCAATCTAGTTGGCACTGCTCTTCATCGCTTTCTCCAAGGGTATGTGTACATGCTCCCAGAGCAATTATGTACATTATATACATGGCAAAAACAAGCAGATGGCATGATGTGCTGCTCATTTGCAACCTGTGTTCAAAGGTGAACAAGATCGTCCTGGAAAGGGAAGGTGATATATGCCTCCCCTTAGCTCCTTAGCAAGATTGGATTTTTCAATGATTTTTCATTTACGGATGAGGGGACTTAAGAAGCATTTGTTGAAAACACATAGGGACAATACACTGTGCCTTTCGCTGAACAAGAACAGCTGCAGATATTCTATCAGGGTACACTTAACAATAAGGGGACAAAGCTCTGTCAATTGAGTGCTTGCTGGTGCCTACGACTTAAGAGCAGGGAAGGGAACCTTCCACCAGATGACACCTTCCAACATCTGCAACCATTGGTCATGCTGGCTGGGGCCGATGGGAGTTGGAGTCCAGCAGCTTCTGGAGGGCTTAGGACAGGGGTGTCAAACTCAAATTCATCGGGGGCCGCATCAGCAGTTTGGTTACCCTCAAAGGGCCGGTTGTATCTGTAGGACTATGTGTCCACTCTTTATTATCATAAATTATTGTCACTGCATTCAATTATTACTGTTTTTTGTAATAATGTAAGTAATAACTAGCACTGAAAGCAGAAACATAGTCAGAATAATGGCAAGTAGATATTCAAATGTACAATTATTGTACAATTTATTGAAAAATGATTTTATTGAAAAAAATCTTGCGAAGAAGAGGCGCCACAATCCGTTTCGCGCAAGGCAGGAATCGGATCCAGTTTCTCCCTTTCCTCCCCCCCCTTTTTTTAAAAAAAGAAGTGCTCCACGAAAGCTTGCATTTCTTTGAAATAAAAATGAGCGTGTCGGGGGAGCAGTGTATAAATAACAACAATAAAAGAAACGAAACCCCGAAAGCTTGGCCTCCGAAACAGGCGCGAAGGTGAGGCCGCGTCGTGTCAATTGGGGGGGGAAGGGGGAGAGAAGGAAAAAAAACCCAGGAAGAAGAGGAAGAAGCAGCCGCGTCGGCAGTCTCCCGCAACATGAGCTGCCCGCCCGCCGCTCCTCCCGGCCGCGTCTCGGGGCTTCCTTCCTCTCGCCCGCCGAGAGCAGGCCCAGGCTGGGGCGGGCCCCTCGGCGCCACCAGGCAGACCTCACGCCGCCCCAAAATGGCTGCTTCCCCCTCAGCTGCCGCATCCCACCATGGAGAAGGCCCCCATGCCCCTCACGGGTTGCCGCCGCCTTTCTCCCCACACACAGGTGACCCTCTCTCCCCCACCGGCGCCGCCATTTTACTCACCGACCGAGCTCGCCGCCACCTCCTCCGCCAGGCCTTCAACGCCAGGCCCCGTCACCTGCTCCGCCCCCCTCCTCCCAGCGCCGCTCTCGCTCCACACCCCACACCCCCGCCACCGGCCTCTCAAAGGCCGCGCCTCTCGCAAGAGCTCTGCCAAGCCGCCCTCAGCCAATCGCCTCCGAAAGGTCGCGCGAATCATAGAGACGAGGAAGAAAGGGGGTCGGCACTCGGGGGAAAGAGGAAGGGACGGTCTATAGAGAAGGGGAGTCCTAGAATGGCCTAAAAATCGCTACCGGCTGAAGCTGTTAAAAAAAAAAAGTGAGAATAAAAGGTAAAGGTGAAGGCTGGCGGCCGGCGGCGGCTACACAGGCCACATTGTGAGGATCTGAAAGGGTTACACACAGATCTAGCTACGCCGTCACACAGGAACTGACATGTGATGTTATGCTTTGTAATATGAGACTTCTATAATTCTCAGACCGAGTCTGAAGTCTGTGTGAGAAGGTTGCTTTCGTTTTTGCCTGTACCGGAGAGGAGCCATGAACGCCTCATCTCCGGGCTTTTGAGTTATGCTACGCTGCAATAAATCTGCTTTGCTGACAGTGGAGGAGTCAGTGTACATTTGTTAAAGACTGCTGATTAACAAAGACGATATTGCAGGGGGTTTCGCTTCAAGAACGCTGTGCATTTGAACTCTGCTATGAAGGTGAAAGTGTTTTGGAACTGCGCGATCGGGAAGCCTGCCGGACCCATTTTGGTGATTTGTGGCTTCTGAACGCAGGGGTTTTATTGCTCCTGACCCCTCGCAACACAAAAGGTTATGGGCAAAAGGTTATGACTTTGCTAATTGCCTGCCTGCTATCGTCTTCAAAGGGAGGAATGGACAGCGTGCCACGGCAGTGAAACCCAGCTGGAGTGCAGCCAGGGCTGGCAAGCATTCGCTGGTGGGACGACGCCATTAATCCGGAGCCGGGAGTTTGAGTTCTACAGCAGTAAGTAGAAAAGCCCCGGGGGGAGAGAATGGCTGCCGCTGCTGAAGGAAATGAATCCTTTTCCTGCCCCTTTCCTCCACTGAATGGAGAAAATTATTTGGAATGGAGAGTGAAAGCCCAAGCTTGGATTCTTGCCAGAGGGCTTAGTGAATGCCTGAGAAACCCCCCTGTCCAAGCTGCTGCTGGCGCTGGAGCTGCAGCGGTCGCAGCTGCACAAGCTGAGCAACGCAGGGATGAGAGAGCCAGGGGAATGCTCATAATGGCCCTGGAAGGTTCCCAATTGCCCCTGATAGCTGGACTTGAGAGTGCCCACGCTATCTGGGCCGGGCTGGAAGGAATTTATATGAGACCTACAGCTGGTGCAAAAATCCATTTGACCAGGCAGCTGTATGGCTTAAAACTGACTCCTGGACAGAGCGTCCAAGAACATGTGCAAAAGGTGATAGCCACGTTGGAAAAGCTGAGGCTTTTGGGCATCACGTATACGGAGGAGCAGAAGTCGTATATCTTGCTCACTTCTGTTTTTGATGAGTATGAGAGCCTTTGTCTCACTCTGGAAGCCATGCCTGCTGCAGATCTTAATCTCCGGTTGATTGCGGGACGCTTACAGGAGGAGGAGAGTAGAAGGCACAGTGACTCTGGCAATGGATATGCTGGAGGCTGCCCTGTTCCCAGCAGGAGAGGGGGGGCAGCTAGAAACAAAAGCCATGATGAGTCAACTGTGCAGGCCTTTGCTGCTACACGTCGCTGTTATCTCTGTAATTCGAGTAGCCACCTGCAACGAGACTGCAAGGCCAGAGGCGCTGCTAATGTAAACACACAGATAAGAGGTTTCGGCAAGCCTGGAAACGCACGTAGGAGAGGCACAGGTGGGGGCTCATCGTCTGGAGGAAACCCACGTCATCTTGCTGCTGCTATGGCTACCGTCAAGGACGTTCCTGTTGCTAAGTTACAGTTCATGATTGACACAGCAGCATCTCACCATTTTATACCATCTGGTGACCATGCTCGGGACTGCAAGGACATTGTTGGAGGCAAACAAGTTTCCCTTGCTGATGGTTCAAAGAAAAAGCTACAGACTGAAGCTACTGTCTTTGTTGATTTTTTACAGGCTGATCTTCAATGCTTTGTTCTTCCAGGCATGAAGCGCTGTTTATTGTCTGTGTCTTCTCTTTTAAGGGATGGGTATGTGGTTCATTTGGAGAATGATGTCTGTACCATCTCTAAAGGAGGTAAACTGTTGGTCAGTGTGCCTTGTAATGATGATGGAGTTTTTGTTTTGGAAACAGGTAACAGTACCTCTGACACAGCACAGGCGCTGTGCGCGAATACGCCGATGCATCGTGATTGTTTACACTTATGGCATCGACGCTTTTCTCATAGGAATTGGCAGTACGTAAAGAAGGCCCCAGGTAACACGCAAGGGTGCGAGTTTTCACCATGCTCACGGTTTCTTGACTGTGCTGCATGCAAACAGGCCAAGGTAAAAACGTGCCATTTTCCTAGATCAGATAGAGTCACCACGGAGTGTTTTGCCCTAGTTCATGCAGATCTCTGTGGTCCGTTCCCGACGCCCAGCATGGGCGGAGCCAAATTCATTCTAACTCTCACGGACGACCACTCGAGAGCAGGATGGTCGATTCCGCTCAAACACAAGGGGGAGGCGGCCAGCATGATCAAGGAGTGGGTCGTTGCGGTTGAACTTGAGTTTTCCTGCAAAGTTCGCAGCTTTCAGTCGGACCGAGGAATGGAATTCTTAGGGTCCGCACTGCAGGGGTTTTTCCGCCAGAAAGGTATCAAGCACAGGTTGTCAGCTCCATATGCTCCTCCCCAGAACGGAGTTGCCGAGAGGAGGAACAGGACGCTGCAAGAGGCGGTGTCAGCCATGCTTTTCGATGCTAAGTTGCCTCAGAAGTTCTGGGCTGAAGCATGGAAGTGTGCTTCTTTCTGTTTGAACCGCACCTACAATTCGGTGGTAGGTGACACGCCCTATGCTCTGTTGTATGGCAAGAAGCCAAAGGTTCACTTCATGAGAGTGTTCGGCTGCCAGGCTTATGTGCTGCTGCCTAAAGCCAAGCGCCGCAAAGGTGGACCTAGGTCCCAAAAGATGATCTTCGTCGGGTACGAGCCAGCCTCCAAGGCCTGGAGGTTCGTCTACCCTGAGGGGAAGGATCAGTCTCGGGTAGTGCTCAGCTGCAGTGCTGAGTTCTGCGAGCAGGAGGGGTGGAAACGTGTTCACGGCAATCCAGAAGTTCTCACTGACATTCTGGAAGGTCCTGAAGATGTGGGACAAGCAGGTGCACCACCGGCTGGTGGTAGTGGTCCGGGTGGTGGTCCGGCTGGTGGACCAGGTCCAGCTGGCGGACCAGCCCCGGCCGTTGGTCCAGCTCCGAGAGGTAGTGGTGCTGCCACTCCTGGCACTTCTGGTGGTTTGGGCCGAGCACCCAACCAAGGCCAGGTTGCACCACGTCCAGTAGCTACTCCGAAGTAGGAGCCGCGGAGTGCACCAGTTTCTCCAAAGGCTAGATCTGGAAGACAGTTCAAGCGCAGTAGAACGTCTCCAGAGGCTGGTTCAGGGGAACAGTCCAAGAGGAGCAGGTCAGTAGGAGAGTCACCAGACGCCAGGGACTCACAGGCAGAGTCCAGCTCGTCTGAGTCAGAGGGGGACTCCAATGACACACTGAGGAGGTCCCAGAGGACCACGAAAGGAATTCCTCCTGACAGATACACAGCCACTAGCGTGTGGGCTTGTATGGCTCTGTGTGAGCCAGAGAGCTTTGAGGAAGTGCAGAAATTGCCTGAGCCGGAAGCCAAGAAATGGCACCAGGCAATGCAGAAGGAGATGGACTCCATGAAGGCACTGAAGGTGTTCTCCACAGTGACGCTGCCCAAGGGCGAGCGTGCTGTGAGCAGTCGCTGGGTGTTTAGGCTTAAACCCACAGCAACTGGAGAACCTCAGTACAAAGCTAGGCTAGTAGCCAGAGGCTTCACGCAGAAGAAGGGCTTGCATTACACGGAGGTGTATGCGCCGACTTCTAAAAGTGAAACTCTTCGCTTTTTGTTAGCTGTAGCTGCTCAGAGAGGCTTTGTAGTGCACCACTTTGATGTGGACGTCGCTTATCTGAACTCGTCTTTGGAGGAGGTTCTGTACATGCTACCTCCACCAGGGTTCGAGGGCAATAATCCAAATGTCGTGTGGAAGCTACACAAATCCATTTATGGCTTACGGCAGTCCGCCAGGAACTGGAATTTGTGTCTCCATCAAGCGCTGGAAAGCATGGGTTTCCAGCGGAGTCTTGCTGACAGTTTTCTTTACCTGGCAGGTTCCGGCCAGGAGCAAACTCTGGTGCTCTGTTATGTCGATGACATCATTTGCCTTGCCAAGTCAGAGAGTCAGGTGCAGGAGTTTGCACAAGAGCTTAGTAAGCACTTCAAGCTCAAAGAACTAGGTCCAGTGAGTGTTTACCTAGGAGTCAAGATTGAAAGGACTGAGGATGGCAGTTTCTTGCTAAGTCAGGAGAGCAAGATCGAACAGCTATTGGAGAAGTTCAGGATGTCTGACTGTGCCAGTGTCAGAACACCAATGGAGACTTGTTACGTAAAGGACAGTCAGTCCGGGGAACACTCTGCGTTCCAGAGCCCCGAGGTGTTCCAGTCAGCACTTGGAAGTCTGTTGTATCTCTCCCAGTGGAGCAGACCGGATATAGCCTTTGCTGTAAATCTGCTCAGCCGGGAGGCAGCACAACCCAGTGTGCATGCCTGGAATGGCATCAAGAGGGTACTGAGGTACCTACAAGGTTCCAGAGATTGGCGTCTCAAGCTGTCAGCAGAAGGTGGAGCACAGCTCTCTTGCTGGTCTGACAGCAGCTGGGCCAATCTGGACGACAGGAAATCAGTGTCTGGACTCGTTGTCAAGTACGGGGAGGCTCTGGTCGGGTGGAGATCCAGAAAGCAGAGTCTTCTAGCTCTCTCCTCTACAGAGGCTGAATTCAGTGCGTTATCTGAAGCCTGTAGGGAGATGGAGTTCTACAAGTGCTTGGTCCAGGAAGTCAACGGGGAGTGTTGTTTACCCATCACAGTTTGGGAGGACAACCAGCCCTGTATGAAGCTGGCAGAGACTGGACAGTTCAAGTCCAGAACCAAACACTTGGACATCCGGTTTAGGAATGTTTGTCAGAGTATTCAGACAGGCTTGGTGAAACTGAAGTATTGTCCAAGCCAAGAGAACCTAGCGGATGGGTTCACCAAACCTTTAGGGTTCCAACTGCATTGGGAATTCTGCAATGGTTTGTATCTGGTGTAGGCCACAACCTGCAGCATGCCCTGTGTGTCCGGCGAGAGGGGGTGTGAGGATCTGAAAGGGTTACACACAGATCTAGCTACGCCGTCACACAGGAACTGACATGTGATGTTATGCTTTGTAATATGAGACTTCTATAATTCTCAGACCGAGTCTGAAGTCTGTGTGAGAAGGTTGCTTTCGTTTTTGCCTGTACCGGAGAGGAGCCATGAACGCCTCATCTCCGGGCTTTTGAGTTATGCTACGCTGCAATAAATCTGCTTTGCTGACAGTGGAGGAGTCAGTGTACGTTTGTTAAAGACTGCTGATTAACAAAGACGATATTGCAGGGGGTTTCGCTTCAAGAACGCTGTGCATTTGAACTCTGCTATGAAGGTGAAAGTGTTTTGGAACTGCGCGATCGGGAAGCCTGCCGGACCCATTTTGGTGATTTGTGGCTTCTGAACGCAGGGGTTTTATTGCTCCTGACCCCTCGCAACACAAAACACATGACGAGGTCTGGCGGGCCGGATTAGACCTGCGGGCCTTGTGTTTGACACCTGTGGCTTAGGATAAGTAAAGTCAAATGTTTTCAAGCAGTGGCGTGCGGTGAATTTTTTTGTAGGGGAACAGTTAGGGCCAGAGGTTGCAAGGGCAATATGAGTGTGGGTTGGTGTGTTGATATGTCCCAGTGTCATACATGTGAGCATCATGCTTCCCTCCCTAAGCTGGGTATAAGCTTCCCAGGCCTCCTGCCTCCTTCCCGAAGCCGAGCAGACTTGGGGAAGGTGGCAGGAGGGCTCTTGGACCACCCCCCCAACTGGAGTATTGTGTCTCCCAGTGCTATTTTTCTGGAAAAAGAGGTGCCGGAAGGAACTTACCACGAACACCTCCCTTGTTCTCTTATAATGGCAATGACACCCACGTGAGAGGTGCCGGAACTGAGTTCCGGCTGAAAAAAACGTCCTGGGGGCAACCAACCAAAATATTTTTGCCTCCATCTGATAATCGTCCATTGGCTCCATCTCATCACCCTAATAATGGAAATAGTGGCTTGCCAAGTTTTAGAAAGGTCTCTTCATGCACCAATACGTGCAAAATAATTGGTGGGTATTAGGAAAAAGCTACAAAGAGCATTTTTTGTGTGCTCTTCACCAATCCCTAGTTTTCACCATTCGAGATTATACAGGCTAGTTAAGGATTTTCCACATTGATTGAAGCTGTGAAGGTGAACAGTAACACAGTTTGAGATATCTGCAGGCATTGTTATTGGCTTCCCACCCTTCAAGGAAACATTTAAATAATAACTGTAAACATTGGGTAAAGGTAACAGAATGGTTACAAATTGACATATAAAATTTAATAGTTCTTGCTTTTACAGTAATTTTTCAATTAGATAGACACAAAATAGCAGGCAGGACCAAAATCAACTTCACAGAACATTACAAATATGGCTATAGTTAAGCCCCATGTCCCAGAAAACCAATCAGTAGTTTAGGCATTGTATATAAATAAGCATCAATTCAACCTTTTACACAAAAAAGACTGACCCCCCCCCCTTTAGTCCATTCCACTTACTGTAGGAAAACTTCAGTTTTCGAAAGACATAAAATTATGCACTTAATGTGTGTGTGCGTATAAAAATTACCTTCTCAAAGTACCTTTTATCTATGAAGTGTAAACTGCAGCATATTCAAAGGTTGCTGTTTCTGATAGCAATATTTGCTTTAAAAAAAAACAACCAATAGCCGTTTGGCTGTTCAAAAACCTGTGTAAGTTTTCCCTGTAGGAAAAGTGCTTTTTGGGGTTCATTTCCACCTATATAGTTGATTTTTACACATTTCTTTCTTCAGGGTTCCGCTGCTAGGCAACTCGCATGCAGAACAAACAACGCTCACAACAGAGAAGGATATCTACTGTTCATTGACCTGAATGCTGCTCAACATAGCAAAGAGCATAATGTGTGGTGTTACAGGCAAATCTCTGTACTAGCATTGAGAAATCACGGGCCCCATCCGCACTATGCATTTAAAGCAGGATCATACCACCTTAAACAGTCATGACTCCCCCCCAAAGACTCATGGGAGCTTTAGTAAGGATGCTGAGAGTTGTTAAGTGACCCCTATTCCCTCTCACAGAGCAATAATTTTCAGAGTGCTTTAACTATTGCTGCTGAAAAACCCCAATAATGGGCAGCAGCTATTTTGATATTTCATGCTTGGCAGGTCTACGTAGGCCCTCTGTGGCATGGGTGTCAAAACTAAGACATGTAATCATGTGGGAAGCTGTTCAGGTGAAAGATACGCCTGGCAATTTAGGCCCCCATAAAGTTTCCTGTTTGGGCCTCATCTATGCTGCTTCTTTTTAATATCTGGAGTATATCAAAGCTTGCCAGTTTATCGAAGCCGCCCAGAGTGGCTGGGGCAACCCAATCAGATGGGCAGGGTACAAATAATAAAATTACTACTACTACTACTACTACTATATTCAGTCAGGCACTTGGGATTCTTTACATCCAAGTTCAACAATTATCTGCAGTTCTACTAGTAAATAAGACTTCTCTTGAAAACATGGCTTAATAACATTTGGCATCAAAAACAAGATGAGTAAAACACTTTCCATCCACAATCATGGTCACTGTAAATCACAAACAGCACCATATATCCATTAACGAACTGTGAAGCTAACATGAAGCCACATATGCAGAATGGTGCATCGCTGAAATGATGAAACTGCATGATAAAAGGCAATGAATGCATGCATTTAGATTATCTTCTTTCTTTTAATTCATGGTATGAATGAGCCTCATGGGTCTTGCACATAACCACTTTGTTCCTTCCTTGGCACAAGCCACCACAAAACTTTAAACAATGGCTTCATATCATGGTTTGTTCTGAAGCTGCTAACCACAGTTTCCTGATTCAGATGTAATGGGAAACTGTAGTTGACCAAAGACGTCCTAACTTGTTCATTCACTCATGTGAAAGGAGGTGTGAAGTAGCCATGAGGTTTGCTTGTATCTTGTAGGCCTGGATATGCCGCCCTTAGGCAGACTAGAGGATGGATCTACACTTGTTTATAACGTTAAAACTGTGTCATTAAAATGCAACATCAGATGGCACTGCAGAGCAGTGAGCGACCGACAGTGGAAAATTGCTATTCAGCGTTATAGAATGTGTGTTTAAAAAAAAAAAATGCTTAGCAGGTTGATGTAGGTCTGGCCTGAGTTCCCCAAATAAACACTATGCCAAACACAAGGTGGGTCATAGTGAAGTTCAGAGGAAAAAATTGGTGAGAGGTAAACTGGTTTTTATGGTCCTGAGATTCAATACATCAAATCTTAACTTCCAGGAGGGTACACGTGGCCTATATCTCTTCACATTTGCACCTTTGGAGAAAATATAGACTCATCCTTACTACTGGACTGATACATTATTTCTAACCTTAAACTTTATTAATTTACATGGAGACAGACCCACCTTATCACTTGATGATAAATATTAAGTATGCTATGCTAAAACTCACCCCCCCCCCCGGCAATTCCCTCTTACAAGGGACTGAACACATGCAGCATAAATTTAATTTAGAACTGAGGCTGCTTTTCTCAGTGTATTATTTATATAAATACAGTCCTTCCCAATGGGCTTCACCACATTTATTCAATCTATATTATACACACACACACACACACATCTTATGTATCTTGTCTTACATATATATATATATATGTATGTATATATTATATGACTTATATGTACATTTTTACAACCCTTCAAAATACACTGCATTTATATACAAATACAGCTCACCAAGGGGATTCATACAGTAATTTAAAGGAAGTTCTTCATAAAGCAAGGCAGTTTCACATCCCAAAGATGTTGAAGAAGCAAATGATAGCAATATGCCCTATTCGGTCGTAAACATCATACGAGTCCAGCGCCCCGCCTGTCTGGAACTCCTGTAAGCATCAATTGGAGTTTTCAGTGGGGGGGGGGGAAGCCTGGTAAGAGACTACCAGCTGATGAAGAAACACATGCACATTTAATAAGCAAAGGGGATATGCAGGGTATAGTGCTTTAGTAAAAATATTCTGGGGTGTTTTGTTTTTCTTATTTTGGGGGTGGGGGGCTTCATTGTCTTTTGTTTATCTATACCAAGTGCAGTGTTGCTCCCAAGAGGACAGAAATGTTGGAAGCGCTGTTAAACAACAGCCAAAATATACCGGTACTCTTCCCTGGAAGAACGAATGGCTTCTTCCCTAGAGACACATTTAAATCCTGAGGACAAAAGTAATGAGAGGTTTTTGCGTTCACCGCCTTCATTTAAAAGCCCCGCAAGAGGCCCCAACGAGCTTGGTTTTAGATCTCGGTGAGAGTGAGCTTGTAAGATCCAGCCGCCTCTTCAATCTGTAACTGGAAAGTATCCTCGTTGGAATAGTGCTTCACAATGTTATCGTCCATATTCACCAAGATGCTAAGGAAATAAGAGAGTATTAAAAACGGGGCGCTTTAAAGCCTAGCGGAAACACACCAAGTGGGGCAGCACAAAGCTAGACGGACCCTATGGGCATCATCATCATAATCTTCTAGGTCAACCTAACAAAATACACTTCTGTGATGAACAAAACAGGACCCAGGTCCCACGGGGAAAGTTACCTACATTAGGTCTCAAGGTTCCCTTTGTTCTCTTGCCAACTGTTAGAGGGAGTATTGGGGAAATTTATGGATTTATTTATTTTTCAAATAGGGGCTGCTTTCTAGCAAACCACAGAGCAGATTGAGACCAGTTAGAGCAGGGTTTCCCAAACTTGGCTCTCCAGCTGTTTTTGGACTACAACTCCCATCATTCCTAGCTAGCAGAACCAGTGGTCAGGGATGGGAGTTGTAGTCCAAAACACACACACACACACACACACACACACACACACACACACACACAGAGCTAGAGAACCAAGTTTGGGAAACCCCGAGTTATAATAATAATAAATAATAATTTTTTATTTATTTATACTCCACCCTTCCCGGTTTAAAAACCCGGCTCTGGGCGGCTAACAGCAAATCTAAAACATTGGTTAAAATGAGACTTAAAAACAGTTAGAGGTTCAGCCTGCCAGACAAAATCTGGCAAACACTAACATACTCAAAGTGCTTGTTGCCGTGATACCCTCAGGTCCTTGCTACCCAATGAGGAGGAAAGCTACCTACAATTTCAAATTTGCAGTTACATCTATGCTTGTTTATCAAAAGAAACAGTTTAAGGACCAAACATGTGATAAGAACAGAGGTGGGTTTACTGCAGCACGGCCAGTTCCGTCGCACTGGGTGCTGAGCCTAGGGAGCGCCGCAGGGTGTCACAACCACAACATAGTGAATTGAGCAGAACACAAGAGGCTGTGTGTGTGTGTGTGTGTGTGTGTGTGTGCGTGCACGCACACACACACACCAAATTTTGACCCCACACAAGACACTGCTGAAATTTATCAAGTGATGTGGACTGCAAACATGTACGATATCGAAAAGCTGTTCCCTTTCACAGCACTGCTGTGGGCCTCAGATTCTGTCTTGCCTATGACCTAGAGCAATTGGTGGTCCTCAGACCCCAGGGGACCTGCATAACCCACCCAGTGGGTCCGTGGCACAATTCACGTAAAAAAAACTACCACAGAGATATAAAAAAGTAGGCTTGGCTTTTGAAAAACCAGGGGGTTTGCAGTACTTAGCTAATTGGGAACCATTGTCCTAGAGATACCACTTCATCTTGCTGAGAGATTGTTTCTGGGTATTCTGACAACATGCAACGAGTACAAGAAAGGGATGTGTTGTTGCTGCATTGAGAACTAAGTGATGATTTCTTTTCCCTTAGCAAAACTATTTATTAGTGAAGAGTAAAGACTTAGCACACAACCCAGGGTTGTTTTCTCTCTCTCTCCAGCAGCTGAGGAATCCTGCAGTGAGGGTGGGTTCACTTGGATGAGCTCAGTTTTGCATTCTAATTCTGTGTGCAAGCTGTACTGTCAGAGCTCAATATCTTGGGGAAACAGTATTGCTCCTGTTCAAAACAGGTTCAGTGTGGGGAGAAGGCAGATCTGTGTACAGAGTGTGAAAAACAACGTGTAAGACGCCATATCTTGCCTGCAAAGCTGCAGAGGGATAATATTTTCAACATACTCACCCTTTTTTACATTTCTTGAAGACTTTCCCAATTTTATCCAAAGGGACATCGTATTTGTCAGATATCTAAACAAAGGAAAAAGGAAAACAATTGCAAAAATGAAGTAATAAGACGTGAAAGAGTCCTCACAAATTGCATTTGGAGTTTGCGTTAATATTCAAGCTATGTGCTAACCGTGGTTCAGGACTGAAACCATGGTTTGAACTTCCAAACACACAGCAGTGAAACCAAGATGCAGAGCAGCTTGTCTTCTCTCACAGTCTATCCTGTCAGATTTATAAGTTCATTCTATGGCAGAGCATCCTCTGATGGCAGAGGAATGCCTGTAACTATACCTTGGTCAACTATGGCTGGCTCACTTGCTACACATTCAGTGGTCAGAGATTATAGGATGTGCAGTCCAGCAATAATCTGGAGGTACACAGGTTGAGCAATCCTGCCCTACAGAAACCAAAAATTGGTCAAATATTTTAATTATTGGCAATAATGAACACCTTTTGCTTTCATAGTATCCAAACCTTCTATTCAAGATGGTAAGCTTTACAAAAGAGCACAATCTTCCCAGTGGTTTTTAAGCAAGAGATTCCTACTGTGTGAACTGAGGGTGTGCAGGCTTGTGAGAGAACAGTATGACCTCAGTCAGTAAATGTCAGAGACTCCACCTGGCTCTCCACAAACATCTGAAATAGTTGTAAAAACATATGGACACCTTCCATGCAGCCCAACAGCCTGTTCTCACAGAGGCCAACTAAGATGCCTATAGGAAGCCAGAAGTGGACTCTCTCCACTTCTACTCTACAGCTACTGGTATTCAGAGGAGTGTAACTTCTGATGGTAGCCATTGATATCCCCACCCACCATGAACTTGCCTAAACCTCTTTCCAAGTCATCCAAGTTGGTGGCCACCAATGCAGTGAGCTCCGTATTTTAATTACGTGCTGTGTTCTAAGCAAACCAAAAAGCAAGCAAGCAAGCAAGCAAGCAAGCAAGAAAGAAAGAAAGACACTGGTGTTATTCTGGGGGAATGCCATAAAACAAGAGTAGAATGCTCTAGCCATCCAGTCCACAGACTCCCCTCAGAAAGTCAGAGTCACAAAGCAGACTGAGCGGCTTGTGGAAGATCATTCTACAGTCTCACCCAACTGAAGACCCTGGGAACTGGAGAAAGGATTTTTTCCCCAATATACAAGATGGCAGCCCAAGGCCATGAAAGGCACTACACAGCAGTTCACAAAAGAATAGCCTGCTGGATCAGGTCAATGGCCCATCTAGTCCAGCATTCTGTTCTCAGTGGCCGAACGGATGCTCCTGGGAAACCAGCAAGCAAGATTCAAGCACAAGACCACTCTTCCCCTCCTGTGGTTTCCAGAAGCATTGCTGCCACCAAACTGTGGAGGCAGAGCATAGCCATTGCGGCTAGTAGCCATCAATAGCCCTGGTTAGAGGATTATTTCTGGGTTTGTTCTAATCTCAGCACCAAATGCTAATGTTCATTAGATGGCAGGGTATTTTGTAGCAGCATAGTTTCTCCATACTTGTGCTTTGGTTTCCATTTGAGAGGAGCTTATGTTGCAGCCATCGAGTTATGTCAATCACTTCCCACCCACCCACCCACCCCCTCCCTCACCCCACACACTTTCTCCTTAACAGCCAAGTTTACACAAGGCACAAGGTTAGGAGCACCTCTTGCATGCAAGACATTTCAAGCTGCTGTGAAGGAATCTCAGATCAGGGGGTGGAATCTGAAACCCAAGGGCAAAAGCTTCTGAGCCTTCCCAAAGGCTTGGTTCAACTCCATAATCCTAGATGGAGGAAGACATAAGGCAGACAAGCAAAGGCAAACAGCCTTTTTAAGAAAGGGAAAATAAAGGAAAACAAGGAGCAGGGTTTTCTATATGAGCTGTGTGGTCAGTTCTGGTTAAAAACAAATTCCCAGGCTGAGCATTTATTCAGGGATGCCGTGTTCTTTCATTCCAAGTGTACATCTCCTCTGGTGAGCCACTGTTTTGCATCTGGTTCCAGGCCAAGGTGTTCAGATTAGGAAACAAAGCAGATTCTTCTAAGCATGAAGTCTGTCTTGGACTACAAATCCCATCATCCCTGACCATTGACTAGGCAGATGTGAATTGTAATCCAGTAGACATTCAGAAGACACCATGTTGGCAATTGTTGAGATACTCCAGTTAAATATAGTCTAGCTCATACATGTCAATGGATCTACTCTGGGAAAAACGTAGTTGCAAACCTGAATTCAGGGGATATAGTGATAGGGGTGATCAGGGTTACTGGAGTTGTTGTTATGGGGTGGGCCCAGGGAGACCAAGACCCATTTTTGTGTGTGTGACGCGCCTCAGAATTCCTTGTCGGACACACTGCATCCCACAAAATGCAATGTCAATGAGAAACACACACATACAGCCTCCCACCAATGTATTTTTACTCGGAGACCTACATTTGCAAATTAGCACCTGCAGGTTTTGTGCAAATTTATGTCATGGAATCTGGTGCTTTGAAGCTCTGAAGCCACCTAGCAATTGTTTTGGCCCTGGGTTCCTTTTTTTGGGTGGGGGGGAATTGACTGGGGGTGAAATGAACTGCAGTGGAAAAGATATAAAAATTAGAGACCCAGGGTGTTGATTTTTCAAAATGTTTCAATATTAATTGCATTCAACCTTGGGCTAGAATGCATCCGCGAATGATTCCTGTGTGCCTGCATTTTGTGACTCATGCCTCCCTCCTATGCTGCGTTCCACCACTCCTATCTGACCCTGAAAGTGGCACAGATGGCAGGATGTTTTCCTGCGTCTGCTGTGAGTTGGCACTAGCTTCTCCTTGAGAGGTTCTAGGGAGATATATGGGAAAGGAATGTCAGCAAACCCTTACTGAAGGTCTGGTTGCCTAGACAACTGCCCGATAAGTTAAAAGCTGAGACCACAGGTTTTGGAAGAACCCCAAAGGAAGTTGATACCAGTGTGGAGTCATGTACTGTATCTTTATATCCTTTTACCTGTAACCTTTCTTGATGTATGTAGAAGAATGGTTGATGATTTATGACTCTTTGCTGTGTTTGAACTACTATGTATAAGCTTTGTTCCGATTTGTGTTTGGGCAATCTTTTCTAACTGGTTCTGGCTGGCAAAATGGAAATAAACTGGCTCCCTAACTGGATCTGCTGACGCTTCCTGTAATTTTCTTGGTTCCATGTTTTACTTAAAAGCTGTTCCCTCGCTGTGGTAATGAATTTGGTGTAGAAGCCAAATTCTTACCGCAGAACTGAGGACTCGTCCACAAAACTATTGTATTTTTAATATTTTGTTGGGAGCTTCCCAGAGTGGCTGGGGCAGCCCAGTCAGATGGGTGGCACAACAACAACAACAACAGTTAGTATGCATGTCCCACACCTAGAAAGCACAGATCTGAGTGGTTTTCTGTTCAACACCTCTACTTGCAACACAAATAGGATTGCCCTGTGAAAATGTCCCCAACAGATGTGGCTGTTTTCATCCCACATTCTCAAAATATATTATAGGCTTGATAGTTTCTTGGTTAAGCTTTGCAACGAAGTAGATTTTTTTATATACCTATGAGTGTGAAGAAGCATACACAAAGAATATCTTCATCCATTATGCAGCATGGGGTGGGGGGGAAGAGAGAAAGAGAAGGAGACAGACAAAGCATTTTTAAAGAACCTGGTACACTGGCAAGACCTGAGCAAGAAAGGTCATTCACATGAGATCAACACTACTGTCTGCCTCATTACAGGAGATTACATGCTAATTTTGGCATAGAAAAAAGTCAAATTGCAGGAACTTGCAGTTAAAGAGGTCAGCCACGAAACAAGGATCACTTTCTGTGTCAACAGAAAACTAAGGCACATGCTGTTCTCCAGAGGACGATGGGGTGGACTAAGTGGCTTGTCTGCATAATGTAATCCTGATTTAATAAGTCAGGATATGCATCAGCGTCATGCACCCACATGCAGTCATTTACACAGGTGGGGAAACAAACCAGGAAGTCACAGTTCACCAATGGTCTCATGTTGTGTGCAAACCTGGAATTATGATGAATGGCTTCGAAACAAGCCAGGATATGAGAGCCAGCTTTAAACCATGGAAGGACCAAAGAAGTTTTGTGCAAGGGCATAAAGATCATGCATGTCCTGGCATATTTGAGGATTTGATGGCACAAACTGGGCAAATCTATGGGTTTTCGGTGGCTGTCGTTTCTGTTCTCTTCTTCCCTTTCCTATTAGCAAAGTACATGAGATGCATGCAAAGAGGACACACAAGTAACCAAAGCTCTTGCCTTCTTAGTTCATAAAACATATCAGTGGAAAATCTAATGTTAATGTTACACTGTGTTCTTTCTTTTTCATCCAAAGGGTCATTTTGGTAGTGAAATTGGTTTTAACGTTCCCTCCTTTCACTTCCATCAAAGAAAATATTTGCACAGGTTCAACAGGGTCCAGAGTTGGTGCAGTGATTCAAGCACAGCTGCAATTTTAGGCTTAGGGGGAACAATTCACTAGGCATTTCTATTGTTGAAACCAATAGGACAACCACACCAATTAGCAAGGTTATATCCCTGAAGTACAGAAAGCTGGGCATCTTGCTTCTCCAGCTTTTACTAAAATTTGGTGCTAGAAAAGCTTGTAAACTTACAGCTTCCATTAGACCCTTCAGAGATGGACTCTTGAGCATCAGTGCATCAAAGACTTCTTCCGATTCCTTTCGAACGTACAGCAACACTAGAACAACAACAACAACAAAGTCAATGAGGATTTAAAAAAAATCAGATTGAAAACAAACATTAGGTATTTATTAGTCAAACAATAAATGAGATGCTATAATGCGACACATAACTATTTCAGGCCAGAACAATCAGAAGCAGTACTTTAAATCCATTCTCATCAAACCAGGTAGAAGATTGATAGAGTGTGGGCCTGCCTAGGAGGAAACAGGACTGGATAAAATTCTGCACTTAACTCCTCATAACGGACACTCCAGGGACTTGTCACAATAAATGCTTTCTTTGAGAGCAACCCATCCCCCACCTTGAGAATGAGGTGGTTCTTCTACTCTCAGAATTCCAAAAGTCAAAATATGGTGACATTCGGCTGGACATTGACTGGATTGCTATGATGTCATAGATTGTTCACATATATTCTAAACTACGTGAACAAAATTAAACTGGGTCCATCAACTCAGTGCGCTAACAGCAGGTCCCCCAAAATGCACTGATTCAGGAGAAATCAGAGTTCTTTGGGAAGAGGGATTGATTGTTAAATCACTCAGGAAACTGCAGCTCTGTCTCCTAACAACTCTCAGAACCCTTTACATACCTGTGGCTCCCAGGATTTTGGGGGAAACCCAAGACTGTCAAAGTGATACAATACTGCTTTAAATATATAGTGCATATGGGGCCTCTGTTGAAATAGTTGCTTTCAGCAATTACGGTAAAATTTGTGTATAGGTACAGATGTGAATTCATGCAACTAACCTCCCTCACCCCTACATTCTAGGAATAGCACAATGACTTGGGCCAGGGCCAAGTGTACCTAGACTGGGTGAGGGACTCTGTTATTCAGCAAGCTGGATTTGTGATTGTTCTGGTGGCATGAGAGACTCATCAATTAGGAAATTCTGTTTACTAGGTATTTTTGTCCCATCTATGAAGACCTTGCGCCATTTCACCATTTCACGTTGCAGCAGGGAGCCTCAAGTGCTTGGGATGTGTCACCGCTGAGGTTCAAGATCACACAAAGCAAGGAAACTGAGCACAGTATATTGGCTGCCCTTAATTCACCCCTCTGAATGAACACTATCAAAGTTCTATTTGCTGTAGGCGATAACAGTACCGCACCTACAGTTTCAGTTTATATTAGACCTATACTAAGATACCGGTCGATAGGGGTGAATTTAGGGCAGCACTGCCAGTCTGAATGACTTCCATGAATTGAAGAGCTAAAGTGCAAGGCTGAAGTGGATTAAAACTGTAATATGCACAGCTTCCTTAAGTTCTCCATGCAAGCCGGTGACCTGTTTTGTTACTTGCTATAATGCAAAAAGCAAGCCATTCATTCATGTTGTGGAAGATGACAACGGAGTGGGGGCGGGAGTTTTCATTTGAGTGAATGTTTCTCTGGGTTTAGAGCTGCTTCATGTGGTATATTTTGTACTATGTATTTGATTCCTCCAAGTCAAAGTGGCCAGGTGTGGGTAGAGGACTTTTGGATCCAGCCCACGGGCCAGATTCAGTTCCCTGCTCCTGTAATACGTCAAGGGAACCTGGCTCATACACTGGCAAATTTAGCTAACACAAGCCTGCCTTTCAGAATCCATACTGGACTATTACGAAGTACAACCCAAACAGTGCTTTCTTTTCCTCCTGGTTAGTGGCGTTATTTACCTCTCTTTGGTTCTTCTATTCGAGACAGCTTAACTGGGGTGGCAGCAAAATCATCTTCATTGATATAAGGCCCCCTCTTCATGGCAGAGCTACAAGAAAACCAGCCAGGCCATCAGATCACTCAATCCAAAAGCTTGCAAGACCACTTGCCCCAAACCACACCTATCAGCTGGCTTCACTGGTGACATCAGCCGATGGGCAAAAGGACAGTGCTTAATCATGCAATGTCTGCGCAGTCCTGTTCCCAGCAGGGAACAAGAAAGCGGAATTTTAATCCCTGTTCATCTGCAAAACAGGTATTAAAAGTCCTCTGCAAAAGTGCTCTTTGGAGCAGCTTGCGGGCAAGCTTTTGCAAAGGATTTAAGACATCTGCTCCACTTGAAAGGGAATATGGGGGCTCTCTCTTAAGGAAGAGGAGGAGGAGGAGGAGTTTGGACTTGATATCCCGCCTTTCACCTCCCTTAAGGAGTCTCAAAGCGGCTAAGCCAGTGTGGTTAAGAGCGGTAGACTCGTTATCTGGGGAACCAGGTTCGTGTCTCCACTCCTCCACATTCACCTCACAGAGTGTTTGTTGTGGGGGAGGAAGGGAAAGGAGAATGTTAGCCGCTTTGAGACTCCTTCGGGTAGTGAAAAGCGGGATATCAAATCCAAACTCCTCCTCCTCCTCCTCCTCCTCCTCCTCCTCCTCCTCCTCCTCCTCCTCCTTCTTCTTCTAACAATCTCCTTTCCCTTCTTCCCCCACAACAAACACTCTGAGATGAATGAGGCTGAGAGACTTCAGAGAAATGTGACTAGCCCAAAGTCACCCAGCAGCTGCATGTGGAGGAGCGGGAAAGCGAACCTGGTTCACCAGATTACAAATCCACTGCTCATAATGATTACACCACGCTGGCTCCCAGGCTTTTGCAAGGCTTCCCCCTCCCCCTTTAAGTCCCCACTGTCAGAGGCTTAAAGCAGAAGTGTAGAGAGACTTGCAAAGGGCAAGGGATTTTGACAGGTGGGCATCCCTGCTACCCTGCCAATCCAGTGATTTTGACAAGTGGTGGACCCACCCACCTGTCACATTTGGCCCACAAGGCAGATCCTGATAAGGATTTGGCCCATGGAGGCAAAAAGTCCCCCTCCCTACTTTAGATGTTGTTTAATTCCCATCCGTCCCAGCAGACATTGGCCAATGGGTTTGCACTCAGTAACACCTAGAGGGCCATGAGTTCCCCATCCCTGAGTTAACTAGAACAAAACAGTGCGTTCCTCATTCAAAAATATTTAGCGGCTCTGGAGTATGGAAGTGGTAACAAATCTTACCCTTCGCCCTCCAGTTCTTCAGATGCAACAGGAAAGACCTAGAAAGGGTACGGAGGGGGGGGGGAGTCCAGTTATTTTTACATGTTCTGGAGAAAACTTAATAACCGATCAGTACAATTGTGTTGCATGTACCCAGCAACCATGACAACTGGTAGGAAAGTGCTTTGGAAACCATTCAGAACTAGCCACTGTCTGCTACTGGTTTGCTTTCTTCCTTTATCCATCACCAACCTATATATCTCCCATCTCACTGTTTGCCTAAGCTTGGAGAGGCTCCTGCCCACTGCTCCCTTCCTTACCTTCTCTCTATCTTCCAACCCCCCCCAAAAAAAAACCCAGTGCTTTCAAAGTGCTTGCCGAATGCCTACCACCCTGGTTTCTCAAGAATTCTCAGCTACTCTTGCTCTCCTGTTCACCCCCATATACTTGCTACTCAACCCTCTTTCACTCCCCCCCTTTGTCTCCTCCTGCCACAAACACTTTTTATGCTTTGAGAAATAAGTATGCTTTCATACTTCTTTACTATCACCCTCCCTCCCAGATACAAAGCAAAAGAGGAATCGTACATGAGCTCCCCGCTGAAGATTGGAATAGTGAACGTCAGGTATGAAGAGAACCGGCTGAGTATCAAGGTCCATGAACGGCTTGAAGATAGTGATATCTGTACGCTTGTGGGACGGAAGCAGCGGCACTTTGACGTCAGAAACTGTTGGAAAGAAGAAGAAAATAATAATAATAATAATACGTTTGTTTCTCTCTCTCTCTCTCTCTCTCTCTCTCTCTCTCTCTCTCACACACACACACACACACACCTCCCTTAGCACCTGCTTTCTGAAGAAGAGCCTGTTTTATGACTTCTTGCCAAGTAGAACAAAGTAGAATGGAGATCCTGGGAGTGGATTTGAGACTCTTCCCTATACATTCTGCTGCAAAAATTGGCAGGCCTGTTATATTATGAACCCAAAGACAAAGGGCCACAAGTGGGGAGAACCCTGTTGCACTCCTGTCTTGCTTGCAGGCTCCCCACAGACATCTGATTGGTCATGGTGAGAACATGACACTGGAACTACATGGGGCTTTGGTCTGATCCAGCAAGACTCTTTTTTCGTCCTTAACCTGCCCCATGGAACTCCCATCTCTATCTGTGCAGCCCTGCCCTTGACTCCATTTATTAGGACTTGTCCACACTTGAGTACTTGTTAGCTGCAAATCCACTTTGTCTCCATTCAAAGTAGACTGGAGCAGTCTGTATCCACATGTATTTGAATCTGTACATCAGGAGCAACTTTGGTCTTTCCCATTCATACCAGGAGGTGGTCCCTTTTGTGTTCGTCCCTGCCTTCTACGCCGTGCCCCCAAAACATCACAAAAACAAATTGGCTGTGATCCAGAGTGGAGTGATTTGATTTCCCACAACTTCTTGAATTATCCCCATATCAGGTACCGTAAACCCAGATTTACAGGGTAAAAGCATTGAGACTGGCGTAGTTGCAGGCTAACGCCATGTGGACTACATAAATTAAATGAGAACGCAAACAGCTGTAAACACACAGTAAACTCTGGTGGACAAACCCTAACCACACAACTAAAAATGGGTTGGGATCTAGAATATTGTTTTGGGAGTCAACTCAAGGACCTTGCTAGGACTATAAGCAGGAGGATAAATGTATTGTTGCATGCCACCCCAATTTACAAGCGGTGCAACATTCCAGGTGTTCCAGGCTTCATGTTTCATTTTGGAAATGAGGCATGGAAAGACTGTGGTGTCTTTATGATATATGGTTTATTTACACATATATACAACCAGATCCTATGATGGAGGAAATTCACAGCATGAACACCCCAGCCTTGGATTCAAACAGAAATCAATCACTGCTCTCTGCGTTGCTCTGATTCTCTATCTAGCTTTCTGCTTTACTTCTAGGTCAGTGCTCCAAACTCTCATCTCTAAACTCTGGCTTTATCTCTTGAGAGGTGGGGACCCCGCACTCATATGCCATCTGGCACTCATCACCCAGGCTATCACCTTACCAGGAGGCTTGTGTGGCTATTCCAAGAATTAGAAGCCTTGATTAAATTCTAACACTTACTGGATCCAGGGATTAGAGCGGCCTGGCACCCAGTTTAACATCCCCAAATTTATAACATCAACTTTTGGATGCCCCAAGGAACATTCAGATATTCCACCAATACACCATTTCCAAACATGAATGTATTCAAATGCATCTATCTCTACTTCCACCTCAGAAAATGCTGTTAATAACAGTTATAGTTTGTGAGGTGACCCTACATTCATGCCTTGGTGTAATTACATGAAAGTTGCATTTTTTTTGCTTGACTGCCTCTCGTCAAGCTGAACACGCCTAACTTAGCAGGGGCTAAATAAAGGTTCAATTCCACCAACACCATTATTGTCTGCCCCACATCAGCACACCTCCCCTTTAAGGAAAAAACAAACCCTGTGCTTTATGCTATTGCTTGCATTTCAAATTTAGATTTAGTTGAAATTTTCCACTAAATGAAATGGCACTTTAATATTTCCTTTATACCATTGCTTGCATTTCAAATCAGATTTAGTTGAAATTTTCCACTAAATTAAATGGCACTTTAATATTTTCTACTTACAGGCATTCAGCTGGGAGCTGGGGTCAGTACACTTGCCTTTTCTTTTGCTTTGTTTTCGTTCCTCATCCCTGATCTTCCTCTCTGCCCCCTGTCAGGTAGAAAGAAGAAAGGATATGTAAGGTTCGCGGTTAGCTGCTCATGAGTAAACAGCCAGGACTCCGCTGTTTCCTTTAATGATTTTATTGTGCAAACTTTGTACAGTGCAGAGCGTAAAAATTCATGTCTGTATCAAGCGATGTCAGAATCCGGGAATGGCCCCTTCCGGTTCTGATGCCAACGAAAGAGTTTTGGTATACGAAAACCCCGCCTTCCATCCTTTCTTTTCACCCCACGACATCTTTGGGGCGACGGAAATTGCGTTTCCCCTGTATCGCCCTCGGGACTGGGGGAGTGTTGGGTCTCTCTTGCATCCCCAGAGCATCTATTCCCTTTCTCCTGTGAACTCTGCCCCTCCCCACTGGACATCTCGCTGCTCTTTTCGCTACCAGAGGAGGAGCTGCTGGCAAGGTGGGACTGGGGCTCCCTGTAGCATCCGGAGTGCCCTTTCACCACCTTGCGCTGCACCGGGGACAGTTCCCTGACAGGATATTTACAGAGGCTTGGCTTCCTCGCCATTGAGGTCAGCATCCCTGGTTCCTCCCAAATCAGGCATTGTGGAAGTCAGTCACGCTTGGAACTTCTTCCTCTTTCAGAAGTCATTGAACTTGAAACCAAACCCATACACAGTTCAAATCATCAAAGTCATAGTAAGTCTAACTCTTTGAAGATGGAGTGTTATGGTGTTAGTTATTACATGTAATCTTCATGACTGTTTTAAAGGGTGGCAGGCAAGAAAATTGTTGCTGCATCTCTCAGCCAGTATAACTGGTGTCTCTGTTTTATAATCAATAAAGAGAATTCTTCTTACGTCAGAGCAAGGCTTGAAGTATTATGGATAATATATTAGAAATGTAGATTGCAACCAAGTATGAATGATCAATTGTTGCACCTGCCTTGGGGGGGGGGGGGAATTCAAGCCAGAAAATAGTTGTAAGCATTGTTTATGTCCCTTGCCATAAGCAGTGAGGATCAAAACAATAGCTTGAAGTAGCTAGCTTTATACACAGGCAAACCCACAGAATAAAAACAGAATAAATTGATTTGTCTCATTTAGAAAACAAGCAAAGGATGTATTCAGGTTTGGTGTGAAATATCACTTTTAATTTGGTATGAATGAATGAAACTCTATTTGCATCAGCCGTCGGCCATAGTAACGAAAGAACATTGCGATATACACAGAACAAAGTAAAAATCCGATTATATAACACACAGTTTAGGGTCCTGAATCAGCAGTCAAATAGTGGACCTTATTATGTGCCCTATTAAATTTTTTATTGATCAATACCTAAAGTAGAGCAGACTTATTTTATTGTTTTAAAATGTTACTTTCAAAGCTTCCGGATGTCACATTTGCTCAAGTTCCTTTCAAAGACAAATGATCCCATAACAATACCAAGGTGGATACGGTCAACCATGTGTTATTTAATTGCAGTTCTAATCAGGGGGTTAGAAAGCATATAATCTATCCCCTCCTGAGACTGTTTCAAAGTCAATCTTTAGAGACCTTCTTGAGGATTTTTCTTGAGGCGGCTAATATTGTTATTACTGAGCAGGTGCCAATTTTGTTAAGGTTGTTCTGTTTTGTTAGACTTGTTGTGATTGCTAGTTCTACGTTTGTCTTCCTTCATAATAAATTTTATCGAGGCTGTGCACTACTACTGCAGAGCTTTCCAAACTTTTCATGTTGGTGGCACACTTTTTAGACATTCATCATTTTGCAACATAGTAATTCAGTTTTCCTAGCAATTCAGAGGTTAAACTAACCCCTTTCCAGACCTGGGAGGAGTGAGGGGAGCATTCGCACAACACACACCTACACACTGCAGCTGACACACAGTTTGCACTACCATATAGTGGATATACTCTTTCTGCATTAGGGCTGGGTGATATATTGATAATATCGTCCAAAACCGGTCTGAATTCCACATCGAGATATCGATTTCATAATTTCTGACCTGGCAATATATCACAAATCATGGCATGTGTGCGAGTGTGTGCTATGCAAAAATCACAATGAGGGGGAAACCATGAAGCCAGCCAGCCAATGCCTCTACAGAGCTCCATCCTTATTTCAGACATTGTGATATATTAGTATATCACAATGTTTAGCTGGTGATAAACCAGATATTGCCCAGCCTTACTCTGCATAGGGTGTAGCTTTCCCCAACAAATACATAGAGCAAAACAAATGCATGTAAACTGATCTTGTGTAATTTTGAGAAAGCTTGCCTCTCCTTCTCCAGATGAGTTGACTGTACACACACACACAGAGAGAGAAAGAGAGACAGAGAGACAGAGAGAGAGAGAGAGACCAAGCAATTATTACAATTCCTTCCAAGTGCCTAGCTGCCTAGTGGGGCAAAGTTTTAGGTTAAACTACTGGCTACAGGTGGTAAAAGGTAGGTGCGGCCGTAAAGCCACAGAAACCCCAAACTGAGAGCATGGAAGTTTGTATCTTGTAAACTTGCATCTTGTAAGCTAATCAATAAAGATGAAGATTGAACTTTGGTTGAAAACAGGCCCATTTGGCCCCAGCGTCATTGTTTTTTCCCCTCAACAGCGAGCAGCCTTGGTTTGTTTTTTTAAAAAGTAGATTAAAAATAAACAGATCAACCTTGTTCTTCAATGTTTTGCTACTTGGATTTAGCACTACATTTTTTTTGTTAATGGGGACAGTCTGCAGGACAGAATGACCGCTTAACCCAGATTATGTAGAAATGCCAAAAGAGGGAAAGTAGGCCAGAGTTGGCAAACTAGACGAACCACGCTGCTTTGTTCCTAAAATACTTTTTGGGGTGTGTGTGTTTTTTTTCTTATACACATCTTTGTTTGTTTTTTTCTCTCACGTCCCCCCGCTTTTCTTCTCTGTATCACTTTATTTCCTTATAATTGCAGTTCCTTCAATAAAATATTAATATTTAAAAGTAGGAAAAATGTTCCTAAAATAAATGTTGCTTTTATTGTTGGTTATTAATTAAAAGCCAATAATGTCAACAATTTTATCTCTCTTGGTCAAGAATTAGGTGTGTTTTGGATTCCATTTATTTCAAAAAGTTTAACAGGGCTGAGAATTCATTTCCTGAGCAACTGATAGTCGTCAGGTAGTTGACATCAATGTTCATGAGGTATGTGATGCTATTGTGTGTGTGTGTGTGTGTGTGTTAAAGCAAGCAAATGATCAGTGATGACAAGACAACAATAATTAGCTATGGTTGGTGGAATCTGTGAGATAGCTGGCAGAGTTCTTCATTTTGGTTGGTTAGCAATTTCATTAAACACCTCATGGTTATAAATAAGAAAATCTAGCAGGTGCTCATATTTTTCTGTTTGAAATGGAAGGTTCATAGCATCAGTGTGTGTGTGTGTGTGTGTGTGTACACACACACTTCAGACTTTTCACTTGACATCCTTTCCAAGTGATTGTTCCCTCACCAAATCTGTAAATAACACAACACTGAACGAGTCTCAAAAAGTAACTGGTCATCTTAATTTCCAAGTGGTGAAGACAGTTGTTGTTTTGAATTGTAGTTTAGTCCATCAACCTCATTTCTTACAAGACAAGCAGAAAAAATAAACAATTTGAACTGTTTATTTTTCTGCTTGCCTTGTAAGAAATGAGACTGACGGACTAAACTAAAGAGGCACAACATTCCTAAAGCTTTCATTTTACAGACTCCATCAGCTTTACCTTGTCACAGAAGACTTTAATCTGGCAGTAAGCTCTGTGGACTGGCTTGTTGCTCCTGTTGTTGTAGCTGTAGGTGTCAATCTGGAGATTCAGAGGAAGCCCTTTGACACCTTTCTGAGATGAGAAGTCTGTGCTGAGGCAGTTTACGGCAATGAAGACCTGCAAACAAACCAGGAAAACCCATTCTCATCAAAAGCAGCCCCAAGGAACTTTTACCATCTTTTTTTTTCTGCTGCAGCAAGAAAATTCATCAGTACTGTATTCAGCCACAAACAACAGGATATATCGTGCAGATGACCCACTAGAAATCCAACGAAGTCTAACAGAGTAATCCTATGCATGTCTATTTGGGATGCAAAATCTATGGGCATGACTGCCAGTTACGTGCATCCAGAATTGCAGACCCGCCAAGTGTCCCTATTTTCCAGGGACAGTCCCGGATTTACAGAAGCCGTCGGTGTGTCTGATTTGATCCCGGAATGTCCTACTTTTCCTTAGGGTGATTTTCATCAGAGTGTATGGAGCTATGGGACCCCCCAAGCAAAGGAGATGAGTAACTAGACAACCTTTAGAAGACAACTGAAGGCAGCCCTGTATAGGGAAGTTTTTTTTAATGTTTAATGTTTTACTATGTTTTTATATATGATGGAAGCCACATGACTGAACCCATGATTTCGCTCCTGAGTTCCAGATGTGGTCAACACATCTTAACTTCAACAGTGGCAAATGTGAACCCATTGCCAGGATTAGTTCCTTAACGTGGATGGACACCCGTATCTCTATCTGGAACCATGAGCTGTTACACACAACTACAACAGAACAAGGAATACAAGTACCAAAAAAAAGAAACCCCAATCAGATCTTTTGCTCAGAAGAAACGTTCTGCTGAATTTCAGTATGTCTCTCCTTTTAAAAAAGGCATATTTATGTATATTCGTTGGAGAGAAGAAAAGGCAACCTGAAATACCTGTTCTGCTTGTTGCCAAATGTTAATTCACTCTTATACCCTCAAGGGGTTTAGAACCACCATTTGAGACCCACAACTTTCACACATTAACTGTGGGTTGATATAACATGAGCTTAATAGCCCAGCATTACAACTGCTTCGGCGCTTGGGATGCCCTCGCCCAACCAAGCACAGAGTCAAAGAAGTGACACTGTTCCAATAACAAGCGACAAAATAATTTGATTTGCTGCACCTCTTACCTAAAGGTAAGGGCTGGTTTTCTTCAATACAAGGTGAAAATCAAAACTGATCAGCGGTGAATGACTGACCCCTAGTGGAAATAACAATAGCTGCTGCAATTCTAAAAGGCGTTCTCTTCCTAACGATGGGCGATGATAATCATACTCAGTAGACTTAATTCCATCCATTTCGGTGGTTCTACTAAGTACTAACCCACAAAAATTGCTAGGGAACCCCAAAAGGACCAGGCCTCCAGTCAGAAAGTACATGCAGTGCTGTTTTTCTAGAAAAAGAGGTGCCGGAGCTCACCACGAACTTTCCCTTTGTTCTCTTAGAATGACAATGGTGCCTTCTGCTGGAAAAAAAGCCCTGTGTCATTTTGTCCAAAAGCTAAGTTTTGAAGCACATCCTCAGTTGACCTCATCCCTGTGTTAGAGTGGAAATAACTCACTTATGACCACAAAAAGAGTCAGATAGATTTGACGTCAGGACTTCCAGAAGGCAAATGTCCCTGCTTGTGGCCTAAATACATTATATGAGGTAATTTTCTAGAGGTACCGGTAATTTTCTGGATCAAGGACGGGGGATTATTCCACCTCGTATCAGTCCCGGCCAGCTTGACCAATGGATGGGAACAACACAGAGAGAGCTAGTCAGAAGTTTCTCCCTTGTTTCCAGAGGTAGTTCCCACCCCAACTGGATTTCTAACCAGTTATCTTTGACAACTCTAACCAGACCTGATCTACATGCAGGTTTCATTTTAATTAGGAATTGTTATCTATGTAACGTCTTTAATGAACGTGGTACCTTACTGTCTAATGAGCTCACTAGCTTTCTTGCAAGCTGTTTTTTTGAAAAGCTGGTTTTGCTAATCAAAGCTTTTACTCATGCTCAAGAGGAAGTCAAATATACAGCTAGGTAATATTTCCTTCAACAATGGCTTAACATTTTTTTTGCAGCTGGCAGTGACAATGTGCTGACAGTTTTTTTTTTTTAATTTAAGCAGTAAGTTGTCAGCAAACACTAGAACTCAGGGGTCATCCAAGAAAATGAATCAGCTGTAGATTCAGGAGAGACAAATGGAAGTCTCTCTTATGTGGGTCAAATTTATGGATCAGGTGCCTTTCAAAGAGGATTTAGACCTACTTTCCCATGAATATGGCTTACCAGCAGTTACTAACTTCAACAGCAAAATAGAACCTCCATCTTGTAAGGCAGTATACCTTTGAATACCAGATGCTGAGGACAAATAGGCTGATGCTTCCATGCCCTGCTTATAGGGGCTTCCTGGACTTATTTGACTAGCTGTTATCTTTGCAACACAAAGGGAGGAGTTGTTCTCTGTACTTGAAACTCTGGACTGAGCCAGCTTGCATGTGTCATAACAGAACACAGATCCATGATTTGGAAAAGTACCATCCTTCTGATGAGGAAGTTTTGCGTGTTTAATTAGAACTCTTAACCCAATTACATTCTGTTTCCTGATGTGAGAACAGGGAAGAACTGCTATGGGAAAGCAGCCTAGCTGTTGCATCTGTTCCCTGAGGTAGTGATTGAACTGAGGTGGGATGGAGGCAGATGACTCATTGATGAAATCCACAAGTTTATCTCTAACCTCTACAAATTTTTAGCTCAGTCAGGCTCTCCCTAAAAGCATGAACTAAGGAGACAAGTGCAGAAGGTAAGGAAGGGGCCTAGAGAAAAAAGCAGCCACCTCTTTTTTAACATCTGTTTGGATTATACAATCCAATGTTGGTCATTAGTGTTGGGCTCGGTGTTCACTAGTATGCGGATGATACCCAGCTCTACCTCTCCTTTAAATCGGAACCAGTGAAGGTCCTGTGTCTGGAGGCAGTTGGAGGATGGATGGTGGCTAAAAGATTGAGGTTGAATCCTGACAAGACAGAAGTACTTTTTTGGGAGATGGGGGCAGGCATGTGGGGTAACTGTGCCCCTGAAGGACCAGGTGCACAGGCTGAGAGTCATTTTGGACTCACAGTTGTCCATGGAGGTGCAGGTCAATTCTGTGTCCAGGGCAGCTGTCTACCAGCTCCACCCGATACGTCAGCTGAGGCCCTACCTGACCGCAGACTGACAGCCTACCTGACCGCAGACTGTCTCTCGCCAGAGTGGTGCATGCTTTGGTTATCTCCCGCTTGGACTACTGCAATGCGCTCTATGTGGGGCTACCTTTGAAGGTGACTCGGAAACTACAACTAACCCAGAATGTGGCAGCTAGACTGGTGACTGGGAGTGGCCATCGGGACCATATAACACCAGTCCTAAAGGATCTTCACTGGCTCCCAGTACGTTTCCGAGCACAATTCAAATTGTTGGGTCCTGACCTTTAAATCCCTAAATGGCCTCAGCCCAGTATACCTGAAGGAGTGTCTCCACCCCTATTGCTCAGCCTGGACACTGAGGTCCTCCTCCAAGGGTCTTCTGGTGGTTCCCTCACTGCGAGAAGTTACAGGGACCAGGCAGAGGGCCTTCTCGGTAGTGGTGCCCTCCCTTCAGATGTCAAGGAGCTAAAGAACCATACAACTTGTAGAAGACATCTGAAGGCAGCCCTGTATTGGAAAGTTTTTAATGTTTGGTGCTTTATTGTGTTTTATATATTCTGTAAGCTGCCCCGAGTGGCTGGGGAAATCCAGCCAGATGGGCTGGATATAAATAGTACGACGACGACGACGATGATGATGATGATGAAGCAAGCCCATTGAAATAACTTCACTGTCATTTGTCATTTCAATGGGTCTACTCAAAGTACAGCTAACCCTTTTTATGCTTGCATGAAGATAAATGAGTAAGAATCTTCTTATTAAAAGCACCTCATCTCAGACATCATTTAACACTGCTGCTTTTCTGCTTCTCCAAAAACTAAAGACAGCATTTGGCTGGGATCGTAAGCTGCCAAAATGACATATTGTTCTCTGAATCTGTGTCTTAAAGGAAAAGGAGGGCGAGTGACTGCACCAGGTACTTCCCCACCCAAGAACTGCCAGAAAAAAAAGAAATATACAGCCTCAAAAGTTGTTGGACATCTTCAGCCTGTAGAACAAGATTCCTCTTCTGACAGCCGTTCTCCTTTTTCGGAGGGCACTTCTGCATTCTTGGCTACATTAGAGTTTAGTTTGCGTGTTGTTTTTGAGCAGAATTCTCTATGTAAATTTTAAGGAGGTGGCAGCAACTTACAGATGGGCTTCCATTAGAGCGTGCATCTACATGATTTGAGCCCTTCCAATACAGACATAGCAGAGAAGTATTGGGTACCTGTTTCGTTGTACACAAAGTGACTCTTACATGAACAAATAAATGCTTGGTGCACAACGTAGCATTCGTATGTGCATATAGAGCACTGTCCTCCACAGAAGGAAGAAACAGAAGTCCCTGCATGTGCAAGGCATCTCATTCTTAGGTCTCACAGCATTATTGGCTATCCAAGACACCACCCTCCAGTATTAACTGTTCAAAATATACCTCAGCAAACTGTGCATTGCTGCCATTATGTTTATGCATATGCATTTATGTTTTATTTTATTTTATGCATATGCATTTATAACTCAAGTGTGGGCTAAATATAGATCTGCAGTAAATTCAAGCATCCATGTCCAACTAAGATTAAATCTCTAGAGCAGGGAGGTGGAACCTGCAACACTCGACAGGCTATTGGATCCAGTTCACCTAAACCCCAGCCAGAATGGTCAGTGGTCAAAGATGATGGAAATTGCAGTCCAAAAACATCTGGAGAGCCATAGGTTCCCCTTCCCTGATGTAAACACTCTGTTCGTTCGTGTTACATACGCCCAGGTTACGTGGTGCAACCCGGAACAGATCACGTACGTAACACGGGGTACCACTGTAACTCACACTTACAACATTTTAGCAAGGCAAAAATAGGTACAAAAGGGGGGACCTTCCAGACACAGGAACCAAGAAATGGGTTGTTGTTCTCTGCGCACCATGGGGGAAGAATAGCACCTGCCACGCAGACAAAATTAAGTGCACTCAACCATTCATAGTGCTAGATTAGCATGCCACATATTTGGCTATAGATCACCAAATCATAGGGGACGCGGGTGGCGCTATGGTCTAAACCACTGAGCCTAGGGCTTGCCGATCGGAAGGTTGGTGGTTCGAATCCCCGTGACGGGGTGAGCTCCCATTGTTCGGTCCCAGCTCCTGCCCACCTAGCAGTTTGAAAGCACATCAAAGTGCAAGTAGATAAATAGGTACCACTCCAGCGGGAAGGTAAGTGGTGTTTCCGTGCCCTGCTCTGGTTCACCAGAAGCAGCTTAGTCATGCTGGCCACATGACCTGGAAGCTGTCTGCGGACAAACGCCAGCTCCCTTGGCCTATAGAGCGAGACGAGATGAGCGCGCAACCCCAGAGTTGTCCGTGACTGGACCTAACGGTAAGGGGTACCTTTACCTTTACCTTTTACACCGAATCATAGAGTTGGAAGGGACAACAAGGGGATAACTCCCTGCAAGGCATGAATCTTTTGCACAACATGGGGCTCAAACCCACAACTCCGAGATTAAGAGTCTCATGCTCTTCCACCTGAGCTATCCCAGCTGATTAATGTGTGCATTCCCTTAGAGATGTTTTCTTCCCCCACACCCTGATAAGGATCAATAGTCTGTAAGTTTGAATGAACTGACAATACGAGAATAGATTTGTCATCTCATCATGTACGATTTATATAATTTGTTTTAAATTGTTCTTAACGTGGCATTTTAAATTGTTGTGACCCACCCTGGGCAATTTATTAATTAATTGATAACATTAGGAAAGGCATGATTTGTAAAATTCACACCACATCATACTGGGGCGCATATTTTGCAACTTAGTAAATGCAAGATCAGGTGACACCGAACCAGGTGGTGCACTCCAATCTGCGGGAAAGGCTGGTAAAAACAAAATGGCAGGCAGGCAGGCAGTTTCCAGGGAAGGCATATGAACCAACCATAGTATGGCTTACAAAGACACAATGTCCATGACAAGTGGTGGTTACAGTTTCTGGCAATCAGCTGCCCTAATCATAGAAACATAGATTTGTAGAGTTGGAAAGGATCCCAAGGATAATCTAGTCCAACTCCCTGTAATACAGGACTCTCAATCTGGAGGGCACCAGGTTCTTCATCCTTGCCATAAGTCTAATCTGCCTAGCCTGAGGATTCAGTGAAGGTGATGACATAGAATAGAAAGTAGATGTGGTGCTAGAGGACCACTTCATTGGTACCCCCGAGAGGCCAGCTCCATCAGGCCATTCCTTCCCTCAAGCATCACACAGCGGCAACCACACCATTGGCTCTTTGGGGAGACCAGCTCCATCAAGCTCCTCCCCTCCTTGAACTCTTTCCATTCCAGCTGGCAGGGGTGCCAACTTGGATAAAATATTGGGAGGGGGGCGCAGGTAAGCCCTGGCCCCACATAATCGACCACAAGACACGGTGCATGCTTACCATTTGAATGGCAATGCCCATCAACTGGGATGGGGGCAGCCCCCTCAAAAAAATTATGGGGGTGCAAAGAGACCTCAGCCCCTAGGAGCTGGCTCCTATGCCAGCTGGAAATTATACGCTGCACCTAAAAATGTTTCCTTTTTCCTCCTCGTTCATTTCTCCCTTTGTTTTTGTGAATTTAAGATTGTAAGCCTGAGTTGGCAAGAGATGTCTTGGATTTTATGAGGCTTATTTGACAAAAGAATGGAGTAAACACACTGTGGATAAGCAGCGAAAGTGGCGTTCCTAAAACACTGCGAGGAAGAATCAGATGTTACACCACAATCCAAACCACATCCAATCAGAAGCAAGTCCTAATGAATTCAGCGAGGCTTACTCTCAGGTAAGTGGGGTTAAGCAGGCAGCTGCAGTTGAAGCAATTAATAATGCAAGGCAGGATTTGAAACTACAGTCAAAGGAGGAGAAAAAAAGCTGAGGCTGCAATTTTACTCACTCTTACCTGGAATGAGCCCCAGAAACAGAGAACTTAAAGGGGAAGCATGCAGAGGATTGCACTGCTGGTGTCAATGCTACACTCCCTCTCATTACAAATGCCATTAAAGCTTGATTGACTCATCCGCATGCCTCCCATTTAGTTTCATCCTCACCAAACTGGTATCTCAAGACAGGCAAAACCTGTGGCAACACCTTCCTTTAAAGTGCCACATGACTAAAAGCTTCATTAAGAAGGCATTTCTGTGGCCACATCATGCAACATCTGCAGCCCAGGAAAATGAGAAATGACCTACTACTCTTATTAACCTAATAAATTAACATCATGCAAAACACAAAAAACACCTGGGGGGTCAAATTGCAGGAAGCAACACACCTTCTTCAGGAAACAAGTTAAACAAAAACATAAAATCCCACAACTAGAAGAAAGGGAGCTCATTGGTTTATCTTTGGGAAGTCCTTCGGGGAGAGGGGTTCCTTTATATAGACAGACTTTTACTTCGAGAACAGACCCAAACATCTTCTGGTTGCACACTGAGCAGAATAACAACGACATTGGTATTTTATTTACATGGCATTTTAAGGTTTTCAAAATTCTTCACCACAAATTCTCTTAGTAATGCTTGCACCAGGAATCAGGAACTTGTAGCGATGTGGAATACAACTTCCATTATCCCTGACAATTTGCCATGCTTGCTGGGGATCTGATGGGAGTTGAATTCCAACAACATCTGGAGGGAAACAGGTTCCCACCTCTGGAAGGTAGGCCAGCATTATTATTCCATATACAGTGGTACCTCGGGTAAAGAACTTCATTCGTTCCAGAGGTCTGTTCTTAACCTGAAACTGTTCTTAACCTGAAGCACCACTTTAGCTAATGGGGCCCCCCGCTGCCACTGCGCCGCCAGAGCACAATTTCTGTTCTTATCCTGAAGCAAAGTTCTTAACCTGAAGCGTTATTTCTGGGTTAGCGGAGTATGTAACCTGAAGCGTCTGTAACCTGAGATACCACTGTACAGATTTATTTGGGGGTGGGGCTGAAGTCAAGGGAAAAGAGGCTTGCTGAATGCCACAAGACAAAGTTCATAAGCAGGGCAAGACTCGAACCAGGGAAGATCCTGTCTCACATCTTGTGGGAAATTGCAGTCAAACATAACTATGCATGAGTGCTAGTTAGTGCATGAAGGGGTTAAGATCATAACGCTGTGTCTAGGAACACAGCGTTATGATCTTAACCCCTTCATGGGTCATGCCCCCTCTTCTCCAGTGAGGGAGACAGCGGAAGATGTACCTAAACAAGACCCAAGCTTAGAGCACGTGTTTGAAGCTATCATTCTGTATTTTCTACCTCAGAGTATTCGGCTTGTGTTCTCCCTGCTGCTACTTGGATAAATGCATGAAATCTGACCTTTGGAATGTTTTGTAAGTAAAGCATTTTAAACTTACTTAACAGTTTGTGTGGTCTGTTCGTTGCAAGAAGGGTAGAAGGAGGGGAGCACTTTGCAAGCATACTAAATGGGATATGCAAAAGGGTTTAACAGACCGCATTCCTAGCACTTCACTGTGCTGCTAGACTTTGTGAGTTTATCAGATTTCAATGGCCTGGTGCCCCTCCACACACTTTGAATAAAAGTATGATCGGTAACTGACAGTGGAGTTGCTGTGTCATTGTGCCTTTTGCTGTCTTATCTGCTTGCCCTTTATATTTTTGCCAGAAGCAACTGAAAGGGAGCCTGCGCAAAGTTAGCACGGGCTCTCCTCCCTATACGGTGAGTGGCAATATCCAAACAGATGGCAGGGGCAACAGGAAACATAGCCCTAACAGCTCGTCCTCAGACTGAATGGAAGAAAATGAAGAAATGAAGCTTCATTGCACACGTGGCCCAGCCAACAAGGAATATGCAAAACCGACTCACAGAACCCTCCTCCTTGCCCTCAACTTCTAACTTGGTTCACTGCAGAGGTGGCCTAGAAAGGAGACATCACTGGCTTGCTAAGGGTGAAATAAAAAGGGATTAAGTTTGTGGCTGATTATGAGCAGGCTCTTCCTTTGCCTGACACTTAGCAGTTGGCATTGATACTGATACTGCCAGGTTTCATCTACTGTGACCCCAAAGGGTGTCATAGGGGAAGGGGAAGGAGTCACAATGCTGACTGGCTTCCATGTCTATTTATACCTGGTTTGCCTCAATACAAGCTTTGGACACAGGAAAACACACTCTCATTTCGCCCTAGCTCGCTTACCCTTCCTTGAGTCACCCCAACCTTAATTTCCAACTGATTCACATCATACTTCATCTTTCTGTTCCCAAACTGGTTCCCACACTTTCTGTTTCTTTGGGGGGGGGGATCAATCATCGGACGTTCATGCAGTTCTGAGTAAACTGAATGAAGTTTATCATAATTATATAACCCTGATCTGTACTGCTAGTTCATAAAAAAAAAACATTTAATGCAAAAAAAGGTCACCATCATTATCAACATGGCAATAAATGTAGTAGGGGTTCCGTACAGTACTGCACCACACAAGGCCTTTGTCAAAAAGGAAAAAGAAAGAAAGAAACAGCAAGTCAAATGAACCATGCAATAAAAATTGTTGAAATTGGCCAAGCCTCCTCCCGATAAGATCAGAGCAGTGGGAAAGAATTGCTGCTCTGTCTACAAGTAATCTGATCAAGAACCACCATCAAATACATTCACACAGAAAAGGGGAAAAAATAAATAAATTAGGAAGCATAGCAATCCAGAATGTATATAGGTCATTTTTGCATCTCAATCATTGTTGATTTTACTAGGTCAGTATAAATAAATAAAAAGGGGTTTTTTGGGGGGGTAAAGAAAAAAGAACTACAGGATAATGATTTTCTGAAATATGTAACTGCACTTAAAAAGAAAGCCCAAAAGAAAACAGGGAACTAATGAATCTACCCTGTCAGGCCTGCAAGCTGCATGGGGAAACTAAAGTATAGCCATTCAAATACAACAATCCTATATCCACTTACTTGGGGGTAAGTCACACCGAACATGTATAGAGGAATGCAAGATATAGTAGTCCTTGGTCACTCACTTCCCACAAATACTGACCATCTTCAGGAGCTGACAAGCATCACCCAGCTACCATTCCTTACTCCTAGATGTGTGTGTATACACCCTCTACTGTCTCCTTCCTTCCTCAGTGGTTTGCAAAAATAACCCAAGACATCAATTTAGAATATTCAACTTGAGCAGGTTCATCCACACATATGCAACCAACATGCAAAAAAGAATTCAGAAGTTGTGTGATGCGTAATTTTGATGTTGCTGGTTCAAAACGTAGCAGCTTCCCTTTCGGAATCTGCCAAATGACTTGGATGATCTCAAGGTGAGTGACTTGGCCATGATGTCTCAGTTTGCTTGTCCTTTTAGGGGGGGTGGGGTATTGTGGAGAATACCACCCACTTTAGCACGAGGACCACGAGGATACACCTGAATGACTGGGTTACTTTGCAAGATGCAGAGATGAAGCAGCATACTGAATGGAGCTATTGTCACCTGCGGAAATGTGCTGCTATGGCTGCCAGTGCTCCAAAGAGCTAGTTCGCCAAAGGATTATAGCATTTTAGATTCTCAGGTTGGTAACCGACACCAACTTTACGAAGTAATGCCATTTTAGGCATCAGGTGCTGAAACACTGCCATTTGGGTTGGAAGGATAAACACGTCAGGGTTACATGGTGAAAGGGGAATATTTATTTTGCAATAAAAGGTTTGGAACAAATTCTACTGCCCATCCCCTAATCACTGCATCCTCTTGCTCACAAATCCTTCCTTAAAGAGTCCACTGCCCAATTCAACCGTGAAAGCCCGTCCATTTCCTCCCTTCTGAATGGTTGCCTAGATCACCCAGACCTGCTAGAGCAGGCACCCCCAAACCTGCCGCTCCACATGTTTTTGAGACTACAATTCCCATCATCCCTGAACACTGGTCCTGTTAGCTAGGGATGATGGGAGCTGTAGTCCCAAAACATCTGGAGGGCCGAGTTTGGGGGTGCCTGTGCTACAGAAAGGACAAATGGCTTCATCTCTCTGATGTGGGGGGGGGGGCAACAAAATGTGAGACAGCTGGGCCGGACTAAGACCATTTTGTTGCCTAATGTGAAGGACAAGATGACACCCTCGCATTCCACTAGCGGACCAGATTGGCAGCTGAATCTTATTTCCACATTAGGGACAGAAGAGTGTTCTCCTAAGCAGTAGTGGAGCTTCATGCCCCGGCACCAGGGGGGGGCGGAGAGCAGACGGGGCGGGGCTGGAGCGCGTCCTGGGGGCATGGCACGCCACCTGCAGGTGTGGGGTGCCCAGCGCAGGTGGAGGAGGGCAGACACGATGGCACCCCACCGAGATCGCGCTGCTGGGGGTGGTGCGCTCCCCCCCCACTCCTCTTCCTCCGCCAGTGCTCCTAAGAGGAGGCTAGCTGGCTGGCTTACAAGGCTGTGTTGTACATACCGGTATTTAAAACACATGAATTTCCCAAAAGAATACTGGGAACCATAGTTCGTTACAAGGTGCTGGGAATTACAGCTCCATGAGAGGTGAACTACAGTTCCCAGGATTGTTTGAAAGAAGCCACATCCAATCTGCTTTAAATGTATGAAGCCCACAGCCCTGTCCAATATTTTGCCAACACTGCACATACACAAACCTCCACTGCCTGAGGCGAGATCACCTCACACCGCTTAATGGCAGAGCCAGCCTAGGTTGGGGAGGGGGGGACAGGGAATCTAGACGTTGAGGAGAGGGGTCCCCACAATCTCCATAGAGATGCTCTTAGGTGCCAGTAAAGACCAAAACTCTCCACATTCTTCAGTATGACCCACAATGGATTAATCTAAACTACAGTATTAATATCATAGTTCCATGTGGAGTTCTCTTTGGTCAACATGTTATGATATCATGGCTACAAATGGCCGCGGTTAAACACAGCCCTGGTTTCCACACACACTTGCAGGGAGAGGCAAGAGAGAGGATAAACAGGATGTAATAACTTGATGTGACACTTTCCCCTGCATGTTCCAACATTATCTCAATAACCCTTATGACAAGCCCTGTAAAGTAGGCCAGTATCATTATTCTTATGTTACAGATGTCCTAGATGCTGCAACCAGAGCCATCAGTAAATATGGAAAATGTAGTCCATGCTATCCAACATCTCTGGGTGTTTCTGACCTAGCGGAGCCCCCTCCTTTGACCCTTTCCTGGTCTTCTTCTTCTTCTCTGGTGATCACTCATAGCAGAATAAGATTGCCGTCCATGAACACGGTTGTAATGGTGTGTCTGTGACTGTGGAGTCAAATTCTGGATCCACGCGTCCTTCCACAGTGGGGACATGGGTTTCCGGGCAGGAGCTGACCACACTGAGGATTTGCTAAACTTGCCTTCCTCTTAGCTCGTTTCTACCTTTCATCCTGTGTTTGTGCTTCTTCAGAGTTCAAGACACCTTTGGCAAAGGCTGTTTCCCAATTGGAACGCTCGCAGGTCAGTGTTTCCCAATTTCCCATGCTTATTCTGATTTTTTTATTTTTATTTTTTAGATTAGCCTTGAGAGCATCTTTAAACTTTAAACTGGTACCACTGGCTAACTTTGCAAAAGGGAAGGGAGTGCATCTGTTCATTTTCTTCATTGGAGCTTCAATTCGAAACGGGCCTCAGATTGCCATTATTTCAGAACTACGTGACAATTATTCAAAAATTATTTCAAATGCATGAAAGTCGCCTCATGTCAGGGCAAAAGCAAGCTCGTCAGCTCAGCCTACAAGTGGCTTTGCATACTCTTTGAAGGCTCAGCAATGAAACTGAGGAGGCTGCCCACCAGACTTAACTGCATCGCACCACAGTATGAAGCTGAAAACTTTCCCAATGCGATACGTCCATTATACAAGGCTTCACACACACACACACCCTCGTGCTGGTTGGAGCTGATGGGAGTTGTAGTACAGGCATCCGGAGGATGACAAGGGTGCCAAATGCTGCATTGTGCTGTTTAGTGACCTCTGCATAGCAAAGGGAAACTAAGAAGGTAGCTAGTAAATCTGACACAAAATGAAACTTTGACAGAAGAGATGGGCCGTTTGCAGAGGATTGCAAGTTGCAGCCTGCAAACACGCCTCTGTTTAAACTTAGGCGGCTGAAAGACGTCTGTTTGAATAGGTGTAGCAGCCTGAGATTTTGCCAGGCAGTCTCCTCAGTGAGAACAAGCATTAAAAGCACCTGGTAGCTAGTAGTTTAGGTCTCTATGTAATAATTCACTAAAATGCTGAAGTAATTTCTGCTTTTGGCAGGAGCCTGTTTCACTCTCCTGTTCCTGCTCATTTTACTTCTGTTAAACCAATTTGGGGGGCTGGGAGCAGCAAGGCAGAAGAGGGGAAGAGCTTGAAAAATAGCCACGTCAATCCCCAACAATGACTGCCCCTCCACTTTAAAAAAACCACACCAAACACTTTATTCGCATTCAAACACACTTTGGCAATGCTCCAGCAACTATTTCTTAAAAGCAGAAAGCAAATGAAAATCTAACGATATGCCATGTTAAGACACACCTCCTTTCTTCCCTTTTACACAAAAAATGGGGCCAGGGAAAATAAGCCCGAATGCTTACCTTTGCTTCGTCATTGATGTCCCAAGTAAAGGAAATGGCATTGTAGGCTATCTCTTCAATGTTACTGATCGTGTTGAAGCTTTCCTTGTAGTCAGCTGTTGATAAGAGAAAACACACACACACACACACGATATAGTATGTTAATCTACTGATGCTACATACAGGCCTAGTATAGCGTCATTTATTTTCTTCCATCTTGGAAGAACACTGATGTATTGGAGAGCAATAAAAAACAACCAAGAATTGTTGCCTGTGGGCATCTCTGTAATAAGTTTTATTTTTATTGTTAAAAAGCAAAAAACAAAACAAAACAGGAAATGAAACAAAGTTCTAAAAGGAAAGAGGTGGCACCCGCTATCCTTGCCATGCCCTGTGGTTTTGTACGAGAAATGTCACCCCAGCATAACAAGGATATATACTCTTGATAATAAAAAAAAACCACCCTTTAATAATAAAGGAAGATTTGCGTGTGCGTCTGCCTTTAAGTGCCAAGTGATTAATCCCTCCTTTTATTCACAGGAGGAAAGGGCTGGGAGTGCAACCCAACCTTGAACCAAGGGAACCTGGAATCTGGCCAATCACAGCTTAGCTGTAGGCAAGCAGGTATCTGCAATGCCATCTTTCATCTCCCTGCCCCAACTCTACCTGGAGCTTGAGTTGTGCCAGGGAATCAACTCATTCCTGGAACCTGTTTAACAACACCAGCAGCTCACCTCCAAAACACCGGAGTTATAAGCGACAGCAGATTTGCCCATGTGCAGAGTGCCTTTCCCGTCTGCCCTGAGTCACCGCAACTCATCTACACACGTTCAGGACTAAGGGCCAAGGGACACTGGATCACAGGGCATGAGCTGCAAGCCAAACACTCTAGGAATTAAAAACTGAACTGTGCTTTCTCGGGAGGGTGATGGTAGAAACAGAGGAATATAATCAGATGGTTGGTTTGGTTTTCTCTTTTGGAGGTGGGGGGGGGGGAGACGATCAAAATTCAGAAAATGGCTGTTCAGAAAGTCTGAGGCTCCCACAGAAGACAGAAAACAAGCGTAACAGGTTTCAGCAGCCCCAAAGGCAACTCAACACAGAAACAGAATCACCTGACACCAAAACGGGCCTAAAAGCAACCAATTTGTACCAGTCATGGAAGATTATGCAACCTTACAACCCCCACTGCATGCTATAGACCAGGAGTGGCTAACCTGTGGGGTCCTCCATATGTTCTTGGACTCCAACTCCCATCAGCCAGCCCTAATTCACATGGCCAGTGGTCAAGGAGGATGGGGTTTGTAGTCCAGGAACATCTTGATTTATAAGTCCTGACCCACCCATTTGGGTAATTAGTGCCCAGAAGACAACACCAAACCAAACCAAGTACCCCGTTATATGTTCAGAGATGTATAGCCGCCCCCTCACCCAAAATATTAGAATATTTATCGCGCAACCAAAGAACTGAAGCCGTGTTGAACAGTGGCCGAAAGATAGCCTTGGGCATGTGCAGTAAAAAGAAAGAAAGAGCGTGAGCAGAGAACTGAAACCTGCCAAGCGCTGTTCTGGCACCTGCAGCTTGGATGACTTCTTACCGATGTCAATGCACCTTTGTTTGGCTGTGTGCTGCCGAGAGTGCCAGTACTTCCAGTGCCGGAGTTGATCCTCTCTGGTTTTGTCTTCGGCAAATACAACCATGATGACACTCTTCAAAAGAGGAGGAAAAAGAGGGACAGGAGGAGAGAGAGCAGAGGCTGAGCTTAATTGACATAAAGGCCAGAGGGTCTTTGGCAAAGACACTTTACAGGGAAGGAAGCAAAGTGTTTATTACGCTGGTAGCTTAATCCAGGCAATTCTGCTGGCCTTTTTAAGCTGAAGTGCGAACACGGCTACTCAGATATATGTAGGTGCCTCTGAATTCCTAGGAGTGCAGAACCAGTGGCCTTTCAGAAGTGGTGAAGGATGATGGGAACTGTAGCCCAACAACAAGGGCCACAGGCTCTCCATCCTTGCTCAATAACTTACTATTTAGTTTCATAAAATCTGCCTACATGGGTGGGCTTGTGAAGACAACTTCCCTGACCATTTATATAGGGTGGGAGTCGGAAAAGTGCCAGAGCTACCCCTTGATCCGATGGCATTCAAAGCAACACCAAAAATAGGGAGAGAAACTAGGGACCTGGTTGATTTACCGGTATTTGAACACTGAACAAATAATTAAAATGCACTGATAAAAAATGAGCCGGGGGGGGGGGGGAGCCTATAAGAGTAAGCTGACTTGGTGACTCCAAGCAAAAAAAACCCAAGCAAACTAGAATCTCAATAACCCATAGGTGTGCATTCAATTAAATGGGTTGCATTCAGCTAAGTCATACACAATGCAAACCTCTTGAAATTAGTGGACTTTTGGCATGACTTTTGGCCGATTGCGGTTTGTCATTTTCCCCATCACTTTGCAAAAAAAATATATATATTTTTTAAAGTATTCATGAAAATTCACCAGCATTTTCATGCAGATTTCTCCTAATGCACACATCCGTATGCAATTTTGGAAAGTATATTGCAAAATCCAAAAAAGAGTAAATTTCGAAGAATCGCTAGTTCGCAAGTTGTTTTGGAAACTGCAAATTAGGTAGGTTTTTTTCTTTCAGTGTGAACTGAATATAATTTCTCCTCCATTCCTACTTTTAGTCCATTGATTTCAAGTCTACTCCAAATATCTGACTTAACTGATTACAACCCATTGTGCATATTTGCGATATCAAGTTTAGATTAGGTTACTGCAATATGCTCTTCACCCTTGATAATGACTGAAAAATACAGCTGATGCAGAACATTGTGTCTAGCTTACTGCCAGAATCACTGCACACCCTCTTGGGAACATCGCTGACTACCTCCCCTGGACACCTAAAAATTTTCACCGCACTTACAGCAGAGCTGGTTTTAGGGCAGCGTGACTGATTCAGCCGCACTAGATGCTACACTGCAGGGGGTGCCACATCAATGCTGTAGAATGGAACGTGAGAGGCCTGGGGGTGAATTTTAGTGTCGAAACCTGCCACTGCTGCCAGCTTCTCCTCACACACAGTTCCTAGCGTGTCAACTCACTCGAACTTTACTGATGGGCTGATGGATTCCTTCACCACCACTCATCTCCTTCAGTGTAATGGGATAGAACTGTCCCTTGTTTAAATACGTCATTGTATTATCTCCGGGCTTCTGCCGAAGCGATTTAGAAGCTTCCAGTGTGTATTCAAAGTTGTTCCTGAAAAACCAGAAGGGGGGAAGACTTAGGAGCCAATTATATCTGGAAAGAATCTTCACATAACAGATTTTTTAAAAAAACCATTTGTGTACATTTTTGTTTATGTCATGGCGTTCTAAGTCATGACATCTGTTTATTTAGGACTAGCAAATCGTGATTCAAAGGATAAGTAAGATATTGGGCAGGGGGAACAAAGGGTAAGTTAGAAAGCTCTCTCTTTATAGACACTTTATGAGTTATGCTTTTACACCCTATAAATCTCTTCTGAGCAGGCATACGACGATTATCTGTCTATCAGTCAAATTCACATCATGCTCTAAGAGCTCAAGCTGGTGTACATGGGGCAGTATCCTGTTATCACCAATCACAACACACCCATGCAGTAGGATAGGACAAGATGGTGACTTGCCCAAACACATCTCAGCGGCGTATAAATAATAAAATGATTATGATGGAAGAGGATGTCTGTATTTTAATTGGGGAAATGGTGGCAGGTATGCTAGTTCTGACCTCGAGCTTCAAACAGCAGAAACCTAGGCTGCACGTACCATACAAGTAAAGTACGTGGCTTCTCTCAAAGAATTCTGAGGGAAGTCATGTGCTATAAATGTATGGCTGTGTGTTTAGCCCAGCAGTCAGTGCAATAGGTCAGGGAACAGCACTAAAACCTAGGCAGGTCCAGGTGATCATCCGCACAGCTTGCCACCCACCGGGGTTCACATCTTCCATTCCACAAGCATGAGCAGGGAGCGTAAGCAAGAAGGCAGAGCAATACTGAGGGCGTGCCAAGTCAAGCCCTGCTGTGCGCCAGAGAGAGGGGGGGGGGGGAAGTTTCACAATAGTTGGATCTAAAGGATAGGAGATTACCCAGCAATGCTTTCAAACACGTAGTCTTCAGAATTCATGCCAGCCATCCGGAGGTTCAGTTCGGCAGGAAAGAAAACCTGGAAGTATTAATAATTGTTTCAGGCATAGGTGGCAGTTTAATAAACAATAACAACAGTGGCCCGGTCCTAAATTTATCATTAATAAAGTGTTTAACATGCCCCCTAACTTGACACGTTTACTGCTGCCCACTTCATATGTGCACCAGGGGTGGGGTGGGGGTGGGACACAAAAACCTAGGCCAGCACAAGCTAGGGCACTGTGGAAAAAGTTGATTTGCACACTTTCAAAGTGTGGCATTTCCAATATGTTTCAAGGGCCCTAAAGAAGAAAAAGCTTAGCTCCAGTTCTGACATTTGAAAAAAGGTATTCTGAGTTTTAGAGGGTTTTACGCTTAGGTCCACAGCTGTTTCTGTGATGCTGCACTAAGCACATTTTTTTCTTTTACACACACACACACACACACACACACACACCATGTACGTATTCCTGCCGTGCCGATATTATTACCACACATTCAAGCTGAAGGAGCTCTCTCTATCCTGTAAAATGAGCCATGTGCTTTAGCTAGTGGTTTCGCATTCTAAAGTGGTCGCTTTTGTTTTAAATTTAGTACATTACACCCACAGGCCTTTGAGAAAATCTTCTATTTCTAATCCACCGGATTGATATTTCAGGTTTACATAAGAATTAAAGAGAACCTGATACCCATGCACAGATTAGGGAGCAGTGCACTAAATCAGAGGAGCAAGGGGAAGAAGGGATGCAATAGTTATTTATCGACAGGACTTGTAGGCATTCTGGACTTTTAAGAATAAGGTCAAACTTTCTGTGATTCTGTGAGCCGCCTGTATTTATTTAGTTTTTATAAACTAAATCAGCATAAATTTGTTTTGCAGTTTTTACTATCTGACACAATTTACTCTGCTTTTGCTAGTAGCTGAGAAGGCCACTGGGGAAAAAATATATTATTCATCAACTGCTCTGGCTTCGGAGGTTTGCCAGCCAAGGTCTACAAACTGCTTTGCACCTATCTGCAAACTGGGTGGGGAACCTCTGGCCCAGGAGGCAAATGCTGCTCTTCAGGCATCTCTGATTTGGCTCCAAGGGCTTTCGCCCAGGCCATGCTCCTCCCCAGGTGACACCCACTACTCTGTCCTGCAACTTTTGAATGCTGTTGTCTGGCTGGAATGTTTCCTTGAAATGCCTCTTTCTTGAAGGTTGTGTGTATGTGAAAGTGAGACAGAGAGAATGTGAGAGAACATGTGCCTTGCACATGAGTATGCATGTTGTGAAAGCTCTGGCTTTTGCATGACCAGAGTCTAGTTTACTGTATGAAAAAAGGATTCTTGTACATTGCCCCACCCACTTCTGCTTCAGGTCCCGCCCACCACTGATACGCAGCCCCCCCCCCCCGAAAATCACCCATGATAGCATATGGCCCTGAGGCTGAAAAATGGATCTCCACCACTGCATTAAGGGTTCTAAAGCTGCTTTTCTTAAATACATGTACAGTGGTGCCCCGCTAGACGAAAATAATTCGTTCTGCGAAAATTTTCGTCTAGCGGGTTTTTCGTCTAGCGAAGCGACAATGCAAGCCATGCTTTCGCTAGACAAAAAAAAAAAGACGAAAAAATTTTGTCTTGCGAGGCAGCCCCATAGAGTTTTTCGTCTTGCGGGGCTGCCTTCCGCTAGACGAATGCCTTCATCTAGCGAGTTTTTCGTCTAGCGAGGCATTCGTCTAGCGGGGCACCACTGTATAGTGGTACCTCGGTTCTCAACAGCTTAGTTGATGAACAAATTGGCTCCTGAATGCCGCAACCCCGGAAGTAAGTGTTCTGGTTTGCAAAAGTTTTTCGGAAGCCGAACGTCCGACTCAGCTTCCGCTTGAGTGCAGGAAGTTCCTGCAGCCAATCAGAAGCTGCGCCTTGGTTTTCAAACAGTTTCAGGAGTCGAATGAACTCCCGGAACGAATTAAGTTCGAGAACCAAGGTTCCACTGCATATGTAAAATTGCATTGCAACCCTGTGCATGCCTATTTGGAAGTTCTATGGAATTCAACAGGATCCCAGCCTTAACAATTTACTTTCAAGATGCTCCAGAAGCCACATGTCTGCAACCCAACACTGCAGCCTGTGGCTTTTTCTGTGCTCCCGTGGCAAACCCAGCCACCCTCAATGTGCCAAGCGCTGGACAGAGCATGCTCAGCAAAAGAGGCAGGTTGTTTCTGTACCTCTTGCACGCCTTCTTTGAAAGACTCTGAGAAGGTGGAATCTGGAGTACGGCGCTGAGAATTCTGAGGCTGGGCGCTGGAGCTAAACTGGTCAGCACTCAGGCTCCTGTCTAAAACCACCACCCGCTCAGGTGCCTCTGGGTGATAGACAGCTGGAGGGATGCCCACTGTAAAGCTGTGCGGCTGTGTTTCCGTCTTGATCGAATGGGTGGGCATGGATGCGATGGAGACCGTGACAGTCGTGTCCGGAGTAGTCAGGTGGCCCCTCTTGTCAACACCCATCTGGGAAGTGTGTGGAAGAACGATATTCAAAGGCATGTTTTTCAAGACTTGCACTCGGTTTTCTCCAGCAGAAATGAGCGACTGTTCCGCCATGTTCGGTATACAGTTCCTAAACAAACAAACGAGAAGTGGCAGATTAGGCACTTGGGAGTGGGAGGCGGGATAAATTTCTAAAATGGCAGGCCCTGTAGCCCAAGTTTGCCTCATGTCAGCTCCCTTCTCTGGGAAGGATTTCCCCCTGTCTTACATTTATACAGGGCCGGCCATCCCACGAGGCAAGGTAAGGTGACTGCCTCAGGCATCAGAATCCACCAGGGCAGCAGATCCCAATGTCAATCTTCCTTCCCTCCTTGTTCCTGGTGTAACTCTCCCTTCACAGCTTCTTCCCTGGCAAGGAGCCAGGTGCCATTTTGGGGCCCACCTCAGCTGCCAAAATGTCTTGGGCCAGGCCTGCATTTATACCCCATATATCTTCCATCATGGAACCAAGGCAGCACACATGAGGTTCCCAGGTACCCAATCCAAGTACTGGATTTGCTTAACTTCAGCAAGACGGCAGCCTCATGTGCCTTCAGATCATACATTGGGGTTTCCCAATCTATTATTCTTATCTAACTTTCTATACAGTGGACACTCGGATTGCGAACGTGATCCTTGCGGGAGGCATGTTCACAACCCACAGCATTTGCAACCTGCAGCGCCACTTCTGAGCACACGTGGGTCACGATTCGGCACTTCTGTGCAGGCGCCGAAACCCGGAAGTAACCCGTTCCAGTACTTCCGGGTTCAGCACAAGCGCAACCCGAAAAAACGTAACCCACAGCGTTCGCAACATGAGGTATGACTGTACTGCCCTTCATCCGAAGATCACAGGGCAGTTTACAATATAGAAACACAAAAGACATACCATAATAACAAACAAAAACAGTACCCCCCTCCCCCGTTTTAAAGGCTACGGGTTGTTTAATTAGCCAAAGGTCTGGGAGAAGAGGAATGTTTTTGCCTGGCGCCTAAGGATATGTAATGAAGGCACCAGGCGACCCTCCCTAGGGAGAGCATTTCACAAGTAGGGAGCCACTGCAGAAAATGCCTGTTCTCATGTTGCCACCCTCCAGACCTCTTGCAGAGGAGGCGTATAAAGAAGAGCCTCAGATGATGGTTGCAGGATCCAGGTCAGTTCGTAGGGTGAGATGCGGTCCTAGAGGTTTTGCCGTCCTAACCTGTCTAAGGCAACCAGCACTTTGAATCGAGCCCGGAAACTAATTGGCAGACAGTGCAGTCGGGTCAGAATTGATGTTATATGCTCAACTGTCCTGCCTCATTGAGCAACCTGGCTGCTGAATTCTGTGCCAGGTCCAGTTCCCAAACCATCTTCAGAGGCAGCCCTACGTATAACGCATTGCGGTAATCTAACCTAGAGGTTACCAGAGCACGGATGACAGAGGTTAGGCTATACCCGTCCACATAGGGGCACAGCTGTGCCACCAACTGAAGTCGGTGGAAGGCACTCCATGCCACCAAGGCCACTTGAGCCTCAAGCGACAACAAGGGATCCAGAAGTACCCCCAAGCTGTGTACCTGCTACTGCAGAGGGAGTATAACCCCATCAAGAGCAGGCAACCTTCCATCCATCCAGTCTAAGGAACCACCCACTAACAGTGCCTCAGCCTTATCTAGATTGAGTTTCAGTTTACTGGCTTTCATCCAGTCCATTACCAAAGCAAGACAACAGTCCATCCAGCACATCTACTGCCACACCTGCAGATATAAAGAAGTAGAAGTGTGTGTCATCAGTATATTTCTGACAACATACTCCAGAACTTCAGGTGACCCCACTCAGCAGTTTCGTATAGATATTAAGCAGCACAGGGGATAAAATCAAAACCTGAAGAACCCCACATTGAAGGCTTAACAGGGCCCAAGCATCACTCTCTGGAAACATCCATCCAAGTAGGATTGGAACCACTGTAAAGCAGTGCTACCCACCCACAACTCAGACAGCCGCTCCAGAAGGCTACCATAGCCAATGGCATCAAAAGCCACTGAGACATCAAGAAGAACAAACAAGCACACATTTCCGCTGTCTCTCTTCCGACAGAGGTCATCATACAGGGTGACCAAAGCAGTTTCTGTGCCAAAACCGGTCAAAACCCCAATGGAACTGGATCTAGAAAATCAGTTTCCTCCAAGAGTGCCTGGATCTTGTCTGTAGCCACCCACCCAAGAATCTTGCCCAATAAGGGGAGATTGGCAACTGGCCAATAATTACTTAGATTTTCCAAATGAGGGTTTCTTGAGGAATGATTCTACTACTCCCTCCTTCAAGCTGGCAGGGACCACCTTCTCTCACAGGGAGCCATTAATCACCTCCCTGACCCAGCCAGCTGTCCCATCCCTGCTAGTTTTTTTTTTATGAGCCAAGAGGGGCAAGGGTCCACAGAGCAAGTGGTTGCCCCGATTGATCCAAGCACCTTGTCCACATCCTTGAGCCTTACTAATTGAAGCTCATCCAACGTAACAGGACTAGACAGTGCTCTGGGTAACCTCTCGAGATTCAACAGTGGAGTCCAAGTCCTGGCGGATGCAAGCAATTTTATCCTCAAAATGCTTTGCAAACAAGACACAGCAAACTACTGTCGGTTCTGCCACCTCCTTTAGGCCAGAATATAAATGGTCCCGCACTACCTGGAAAAGCTGTCGGACAGCACCATGTGGATGCAATAGAGCAGCAAAGTCTGGCTTCTTTTCTGCCTTCACTGCCGCTAGGTAGACTTGATGATGAGCCCTCACCAGTGTTCAAATTGCATTTGAGTTTTCCTCCACTCAGCTTTCTTGTTCTGGTTATACTGTACGCTGGTGAGAGAACGGCTGCATACACACCAACACATTTGTAGCACAAAAAATGTAGCTTTTCTCAATCCAGAATCTTTAATGCTCATCTTCAACATGCTGCTTTCAATCTCGATTTAGTCTAGATCCTGCCATCCACGAAGCCATGTGTAATTACTTGATACATGTTTGTAAACCCTCCCCGTTGATTACATTATTCGTGCCTTTTCCTCCAGGCACAGGGTGAACGAAGGAAGTGGTGATTGCCATCTTGGTATGACCCACAACACCGCTGGACATGCATGGATACATCCCCCACCCCAATTTATCAGGACCACCTGCATCTCTTTTCAAATGGACACCCTGCAGGGTAACTCAGAATAAATCTGCAATGAAATTTTATTTCCCGTTTCTCGGGATGCGCAAAAAAACAATGCAACAGAACTAGATCGTGTGTGGACTATGTAGAAAAAGCAAGTACTCAGTCTCCATTGATTTCAGAATAAAATGTGTGCAGCCGAAGACTATTCACACAAATAGCTTGAAAATTCACATGGAGTGCATTTTACGCATCAACATAACGATGCAATAATTCTGATACATCCAGTACCGGAGAAATCATTACCTGTAAAGGTGTCGGGTTTTTCCCTCATCCTTCAGCAACTCTGTTTCTAGCACATACCCACCTGCTCCCTGCCGTTACCTCACTACAATTTGAATGATGTGGGCCAACCCATTTTGGGTGAGTGGATGTGGACCAGACAGAGTAAAGGGAAATGAACAGGCTGTCCTTTTAAGTTGTCTTACAGTGCCTTGACCCCATTCACAAGCTGCCTTAAAAGCAATCATGCCATTGATGTGCAGCCATGGCTTTCCAAGCCTAGGCTGAAGACATCCCCATCAATAGGTACATTCCACGTAGGACAGGCAGAACTACATCTTTCCAATATATGTGTTTCCATCATGGGAGCATTACTAATAAGTTTGTGGCAACCTGGAGCTATCGAGAAAAAGACGTGGTTGAAACTAATCATGCACCTCCAACTTTTCAACTTACGTTGCATCTTCCACAGCAGCTCTTACTTTGACAGACAGGGTTCCTGGCCACAAAGAGAACTCCTAGGTCTCTAGGCATTCTAGTGCTTCTCCTCTTGTGAATGGCCAGGCCTGCCAACATGGACATACTCATCTCTATTTACTTTGCTCTGCCTGCTACCAGGCAAGGACAAAAGTGGATACCATTGGCCCAACTTCATTCATGTGATACCTGAGGAGCTGGGATGGGGAATCTCTGGCCTTCGAGATGCTGTTGCCTCCAACTATCTTTATCTCTTTCTTTCTTTCTTTTTTTATAAAAAAAGCATTTCAAGTTTGAATACTGAACCTTTTGCCATGTTCTTGGTCAGAATGATCAACATCTGGTTTCACTGCTGACGTTCTCCTTTCCCGGGGAACCTTCAAGTACAAAAAAACAACAACACACAAATTAATGAACTGAAACCCAGTAGGAGAACATTATATAAGCAAGTTCACTTTGAATTCAAAGCATTACCACAAAGCAGCAATGGGAAAGACAAGAGATATGTTACCTACTGCTGGTATTATTTAAAGGCACAGGCTTTTTGATTCTGGCTTTGCAACTGTCTGCGGAGAGTAACTTGATTTGTCATCTCCTCTACCTTGTGTCCCAAGCCTAACAGAAAAGATGAGTTTGAAGTCGCAGAACTGCTTCCCATACAGGTTTGGGATCATCATGGCAAAGCATCATGTAAACTTCCAAAATTCTAACTCTTTCCTCCATGCCTCTGTTCCGAAGCCTGGGTTGCATTTGATTAAGTCAGGCTCAAAGTAGTCCAATTGAAAGCAATTATCCACTGACTACAATGGTTCTAGTCCAAGAGAAACATTTCTGGGTACAACCCTTCCCTTTTAAAGCACAAGGTCTCTTCCCCCCCCCCTTTTTGGATGGGGGGTCAATTTTTTAATTAAATTTTAAAATCTTTACATATGAATTCCAGATTCCAAATCTTTTATGCATTTCTCTTTAAACTTTGACTTCCCATCTTTCCCTCCATGCTGTTCTTAATCCCATCCCATTTACATACTGTATTCTAATAAACATTTCACCTAAGACATTCTTCTGTTTAATACAGTATCAATTTTCTACAATTGCTCGTATTTCAAATCCTGCTCGCGAAGCACGAGGTTCTCATTCCTGTGTCTGTAAGTTGCTAAATGCTTCTGAATAATGCAAACATAACACTTCCCCCCCCCCTCTTAAGAAACACTGGCTTAAAGGCTGGTTGAAACAAATAAAGCGTGAAGTATATAAGCAGAAACCATAATTTCAAGAGTTGCCAGTTTCTACTTTGAAGACTAGATTCACAAACTAATTTTCACATGCGGTGGAATTAGCTCGACATCCTCCAGCTCCGAAATATGCTGTATCAGCAACACCCTAAACATTTTGCCTCGCACCACGTAAATGACAGTGTAGCTGATGACAACTTCTTAAATACTATACTAAATGGATTTTGGCACAAGCTTAGCAAATCTGAGTGAGACAGAGATTAAAATGCTGCATATGTTTAGGGTGGTGGGCAGTGGAAGAACACAGAACCAAAAGTGTAAGTTCCCTTGCAAGTCAACCATGAAGTCAGCCTGGATAGCTCGGTTGGTTAGAGCTAATAACTACTAACACCAAGGTTGCAGGTTTGATCCCCGTATGGGACAGCTGCATATCCCTGCACTGCAGGGGGTTGGACTCAATGATCCTCAGGATCCCTTCCAACTATACAATTCTAGGATTCTAAGTAGGGGCTGCAATTTCCAGAATGCGGATCTTTCATTGCTAATTTACACATTTCAGAAATTCTCATGTTACGCATCCAAGCTAATCCCTTATTTGCATTTATTTATTTTTTGCAATTATATTCCACCTTTTTTCCCTCTCTCCAAAGGTGCTCAAGGCAGTGTACCTGGTCCTCTGCTGTCTCATGTAAATCCCACAACGACCCTGTGAGGTAGGTTAGGCTGAGAGGCAGTGACAGCACCATGGGCACCCAAGTGAGGTTCATTCATGGCCAAGTGGGGCTTTGAACACTTGAATCACTATATCACATTAGGGGTGGACGTGCACATTAAAAGGGGGGGTCACAAGCAGGGCAAGCAGAGAAAGGGCAGTATTCCTTAACCCACTGATTCTCCACTCTGCCGCCGCCATCGTCCCAAATGGAGCAGGGAGGTATGGAAGACGTGCCAAGCTAAAATGTGGTTACTAACTTATTACAACTTAATCTGTCTGCTTGGCTTTGTTTTTCTTTACACCCACACAAAGCACAAAAAGAAAACATTTACGGTAATGCAAACACACCCAGTTAGTAGGTAGTAGCTCAACCTTAACACGATGATTTGTCTGTAGAAAATCTTGAGGGTGATACCTTTTCTTGCACAGAGATAAGTGGCTGGGGAAACTCAGCCAGATGGGCGGGGTACAAATAATAAATTATTTATTTATTTATTAATTATTATTATTATGCATGCTTGTTAAGGAGGCTTCCAAAGCCCACAGCTGCAAAGCTAAGTTTCTCTTGTTGCCCAATACAACTCTTCTTATGAAAGTCTTGTGAAAGCTTTATTATTATTATTTACAAGCTAAGAGCTGGTGGCGATTGGACAACAGCATTGACGGATCAGACCAGTAGCCCCTCAAGTCCTATAGCCAGTCTGACTGGTTTTTGGGTATTCAGAGCAAGCATATATTAAAGCACAGAACTGAGCCTGGATAGCTCCATTGGTTAGAGTGTAGTACTGATAACACCAAGGTTGCAGGTTCAATCCCGGCTACACAGGGGGTTGAACTAGATGATGCTCAGGGTCCCTTCCAACTCTGAAATTCTATTATTATTCTATGTTGTAGTGGGTGACACTAGTTTTAGGGACCACTGTTAACATGAGGCTCTGTTGCCCTGGAGGTCATAATTAACAGTCTTTCCATGTCCCCTCAGTTCTATAAATTTGGGCACTTACACAGCTATTTTATGTACACTGTGCTATTTTTACTCGTTGTTAGCCGCTCTGAGTCCAGCTTTGGCCAGGGAGGGCGAGATACAAATAAAATTTATTATTATTATTATTATTATTATTATTATTATTAAGAGTTGAAGGAGCTCTTTTTGAAGGCAGAGGGCATTCTTGGTGGTGGTGCCTGCCCTGTGGAATGCCCCCCCCATCAGATGTCAAGGAAATAAACAACCTTCTGACTTTTAGAAGACATCTGAAGGCAGCCCTGTTTAGGGAGGTTTTTTTATGTTTGATGTTTTATTGTATTTTTAATATTTTGTTGGAAGCCGCCCAGAGTGGCTGGGGAAACCCAACCAGATGGGCAGGGTATAAATAAGTATTATTATTATTATTATTATTATTATTATTATTATTATTATTATTTATTATTATTATTAACCTGGCCAACCAAGGGTGAGGGGCCATGCTCTCTCACCCTCAGGTTTGGAACTGGGAAGCATTCAGATTCTTGGAAAGAGGAACAGAATGGGACATGCTCTGGTCAAGTCCAAAGGCACATGGCACTGGGTGCACAATATCAATAACTGCTGCAATTCTACATAAATCAGGTGTGGGGAACCTGTAGCCCTCCAGATGTTGTTGGCAATGCAACCCACATCACTCCTGACCAATGACTAGTGGTGGTGGGTTTGATGGGAATTTGAGTCCTACTCATTTCTAGTATAAAGCACAAGACCGTGCAAAGCTACCAGAGCAAGGCAAAGGAGGATTACGCTTGGAGACTCTCTCCTGACTCCATGAAGAGGAAAAGGAAGATGTGAGCAAACATAGGGTACTGATTTGCTCCTCACAAGGCTGTCCCTGATTACGACTTTAATTCAAAAGGGCCTTGACCGCATCTGCAGCTGCATCTGGTAGAAGAGAACTCCACACATCAGCTTAGCTTTAACCAAGTGATACATTACATTTCTAATAGATTAGCACCTCTTCCATTTAATCCACTAAAGGAAAACCCAGAATGAGGAAACCTTCCAGAGCTACATCAATGCAGTTGTTTATAAGGAAGGTGGGTTGAAAAGAAAAAGAATTAGGTGCTCATTTCCCAGGAGATATACTACAATTTGGGCATGGACAAGTCAAAACTTAAGAGCAGCTTTAATGGATGAGCCAAACAAACCATCTACCCCAGCAGCCTGTTTCTCCACACTGGCCAATCAGATGCCTCTTTGGGAGCCCACAAGCAGGGCAGGGCGGAGGCAAGAGACCTCTTCTGCCTCTGCCCCCTAGTAAATGGCCTGCTGCCTCTGAAATATGGTGTTATGCACAGAACCATTGATAGGCATGTCCTTTATGAATATGTCTAAGAGCATTAAAGGGGGGGGGTTCAATGTTATTGTGTGGCTGTGGGAATTCCATAAATCAATCACATGCTGTGTGAAGGAGCATTTCCCTGCCAATCTGTTTCACTGGACATCACTGAAAAGGGGAGGGAGAGAGAGAGTGGGGGGAGAGAGAGAGGGAGAGGGAGAGAGGGAGGGAGGAAGAGAGAGAGAGAGAGAGAACCCAAAAGAAAGTGTGCCAACTACTACCAACGCCTTGCCCTGTTAAAGAGAGATTCCAGAACAGGTCTCTTAGATAACTGGAAAAGTTACTTATCCAATACTTTTTTTCCCTTTTGGAGTCATGTAACCAGAAGTTGCTATTTTATTATTTGTAGCCATTACAAAAGCAGCTGTATCATGTTCCCAGATAAGTGGTAAAAGGCATGGCCTTTCTCCCCTTTAAGGAAGGCACGCGAAACAACAAAGCACACTCTGCTGGCGTGTTTTACGAGTCCTAGCCAAGGGCCAACGTTGTTACCTTGTAATAGTCATACAACAGTCCCAAGGCAGCAGCGCTGTCCTCATCCCCATTGATGCTCATCATGGCTTTGGTAGCTGCTGTAAGAGGGTTTTCAAGAAAGGACTTCCAAGCTTCATCCTCGCTGGTGTAGGGCCGCCTCTGGGAGTAGAGCGTTTCATTCTGAAGAACCAAAACTGGCCTTTTGCTTCATAGAGAGGGAGATGAAACAAAACACACAATTACAAAACACACTTTGGGCTGGGACCCAAAGAGGTCCGTGCACACGTCTAAGCACTTCCACCACGCATGTGAGGTTGTGCAAGGAACCCAACTAAGGGCTCATCCACATTTTGTTTGCATTATGTACCAATTAATTGCCCCAGGCAAGTCCAAGAACTTTTCTCATTGTTCCGCAGTTGTGCCTTGCAAAAAATCCGACCTTACCTGCTGAATTGAGGCTCACTTAAGCCAAACCCCTCTTCGGATTTTCTGCACATCTGGTAAGATTCTGATTCAGCGTGTAAGATTGGATTTTTGCAAGGCACACCCACAAAATGAAGAGAAAAAACTTGTATCGATGGGGGATTAATCAATACAAGATGCAGTCAGAATACAGGCCAAGTGAGTGGGTGGATGAGCCCTGGGTACGTTGAGACAATGTTCTGGAGGGTCTCCTAATTCCCACTGCACACAGCAGCAGAGATAGAAACGCAGTTTCTCAAAAGCTCTGGTGTGCTTCTTGAAGGCTACATTTTGAACATGCAGTTATGTTGCTGTTCTTTGCTCTGGTGGAGAGGCTTGCTAGCCTATCATGTTCCGACTTCATATAACTAAAAACAAGAGGAAGAATCACAGTATTTGAATTCTTCGGAAATACCGTACTTCATTGTTTTATCTGGAACACTTTAAGCAATGCAAAGGGCTTGCACACTCAAACAAACTGCTTCCACCCTCTTGCCCAATCACTGTTTACTGCTAGGGATATATCATTATGCAGGAAGGGAACAGAGAGGCCCTCTCATTGGCTGCCCTCCAGCCATGATGGAACTTACCACCTAAGCTTTCAGAACATATATTTTAATAAACATTCCATTCTCCTTTTCAGAAAGAAAAGAAAGAAAGAAAGAAAGAAAGAAAGAAAGAAACCAAGAATTGCACAACCTCCAACTTAGACTAGCTTTTTGTTGACCAAGCTCTAAAGAGATCTGGGAGAGGATGAACTGAATTTTAATTAAACTTTTATCTTGATATTTTTTCCAAGAGGCATTGTGCTTAGAGCTTAATTATACATTAAACTATCTGCCTTGTAACTAGTCAGATGATTGGCCTATCTAACTCAGAGATGTCTGATTTGAATGCCTGAAACTCCTGGGAACCAGACAACAGGTCTAACCTAGGATTTTGTATGTCTCTAACAATGCCATCTTATGCATTCAGAACCAAGTTCCACTGAGTTGAGTGAGCTTTACTCCCAAGTAAATGCATACAGGATTGCAGTCTAAGACACGTGCTTTGACAGTGAACGAAGACCTCCCAGTTATTTTGTCCCAAGCTTATAATATTTAAAGTATAAAAATAAATCACCTAGGTTGTGTGTGTTTTTTGTGGGGGGGGGAGCTTCAGAAGAAGTCTTTAGTGTATTTGAGGCTTCTATATTTGAAAAGCCAATGGCATAAACAAAACATTTCAAAGTGTTTTAAAACTATAATCTTGATTTCTGAATGCCAGAGGTTGACAACGCAATACCAATGGCTTTTGGTCATCCCTGGAACACAAATGACCCAGAGCTATCCCAAGGCCTGTAGACCTTCAGTATCGCATGCATTCATTCTCTGCACAAATTTTGTGTAAAAGCAGTATCAAAATGATAACCTTCCTGGACTTACTTGCAGTCCAGAAAGGACCCAGGCCAATAACTGCAAAGCACCAGTTTCAACTGAAGCTTTTCATTAGCTGTGACTCACTGCTGAATAAACTCATAAAGCGCCTTGTTTACTTAGTTCCCTAAATCCACTTACTCTGAGGTCTTAATGTGCCCATAAGCAAGCATGTGCTGGGTTATGTCCACTAGCAAAGTAGTATCCAAAGAGCTTACTTTTGGCTTAGAGCTGGTTGGAAACCAGCCTTAGTCTGATGTGAGGACATCTCGGAGCATTCAAAAAGAAGTTATTTTGACTTCCGGCGGCGACGCAATCGCCGGGTGGTCGAGGGCTGCTTCGGGTCCGAAGCGCCCTGTCCATCCCGGGGGTTAGGAGCCCCGCTACCGCAAAGCGGGGCTCCGGTTGGGGTGCGGGAAGAGCGTCCCGCACCCTGGGCTCCCCGGCAGCGCCCGCGGAGGCTCCGAACCCTTCCCTCGCTCCCCCTGTAAAGGGGGAGTGGGGGTGAAGGGACAACGGAGCCGGGCTTCGGGGACATGCCCCAACCGGGATGCAAATGCGGCGACAAAGCCCGCGGTGAGCGTCTAAGTTCTACCTTTGAAGAATGGAGCTAAAGGAACCCGGTGGTCGTGAGTAAAGAATCTGATTAGAAATCGTGCTTTTGGAACGATCCGGGGGGAAGGAGAAAGGCAGCCTGCCTCCCTCCCTTCGAGCTTAAGAATCTAACCAATTTGAGTGATTACTGCTACAGAACTGGCTACAATGTATTTAAAATTGACACATGAGACTGGCAAACTCTTTTTTCGGGAAGCTAACTAGAGGAAAATATCTCCATTTAAAGTTGCGGTATTTGCGCTCCAGCTCAGGAAAATGGCGATGAACAAAGAGGGGAGCAGAAATATGACACCCACTTCCTCCTCCTCTGCCAGTATGCTGGGTTTCGTCCTTGAACTGGTATTGAACTCTGGACTAACGGATGAACAGAGACTCACTGCCTTGAAGGTGGAACTGCTTTGTAGAAAAGTCAAAGTCTTGTGTGGGGGTCTGAAATGGAACCAATTGCCCACAGAGGAGGCTTTTAAAACTTTTGACACTTTGGAAGAAAGCCTTGCCAAGGAGCTGAGAGGGTGGATGGAAAGATGGAGAGAAATGAGTGAGCTACTTCGGAGAAGAAATTCGCTTTTTGGGGGTGGCAGCCCCAAGGCGACATCAAGATTTCTTATATCCAGTCCCCGAGGTGTGAGCTCGGGGGCCAGGGACAGAGAACTAAGGTATTTACAAGAAGAAAAGGAATGTTACAAAGAACCGAAGAAGCTGAGAGATGATGAGATGGACACCTCTGAACTCGTGGCAAGGAGAGGTTTGGACTGTGCCTGGATCTGTGGACGTTTGGAGAGGGAAGCTACATGGAAGTTCAGTGCTGATGCCACCAGGAGAAGAATAATGGACAGAGGGGGTGTGGGGTGAAGCATTAAGTAAAACTTAAAGTAGCCTGATATGGCAAATCGAAATCGGAGGGTGAATACTGTCAACAATATTTTGTTATATTTTTTATTTGAACATGAAAGGAGATATTTCAAGTTTTTATGTTATTAGCAGCAATCTTAAGGATAGAAGAGATAGATTTGATGCGAATGATTTGCGAAGATCTGTGAGGTGGAGTATAAGTAAAGTGAATTTAAGTGGATTAAGTTTATGGATTAAGAGGAGTAAGATTAAGATGTAGATTAAGATAAGAAATCGATAAGAATAAATGAAGAAGAATTATGACGAGGTATTATTATGACGATGCATTCTTAGTAAAATGGTGAAGATATAATTGAATGTAACTATACAATTGAATTTAATTTCTTTTTTCTTTTTTCAGGAGAAATGGTTATAAAATAGATTAAGGATATAAATTCGAAGGTGAAAAGGCAGGGGAAGTCAATGGTCAAGATATGGAAATAGAAATTTTTTTTTTCTTTTAGAAAGATGCAATAAGAAAACTTGACATTGTTTGTATTTGTTTTATTTGTTTTGCATTTGTTTAATTGTAGGTGTGGGTGTGGGTATATGTTGTTATAGAAAAATGCCAATAAATTCTTATAAAAAAAAAAACAAAAAGAAGTTATTTTTAGGCAAAGGGTAATTTTTTTTGGGGGGGGGGTACTTTTTGCAAGAAGATGTCTCAGCTGATGCATACCCTCCAACATTTCTCCAATGAAAATAGGGACATCCTATTCCACAACAACAACAACTTCATTATTTATACCCTGCTTATCTGATAGGGTTGCCCTAGCCACTCTGGGCAGCTTCCAACACATAATAAAACATTACAAAACTCCCCTATACAGGGCTGCCTTCAGATGTCTTCTAAAGGTTGTATAGTTACTTATCTCCTTGACTCAGAGGTCGCATAACTCCATACCTTCCAACATTTCTCCAGTGAAAAGAGGGATGTCCTAAGGAAAAGCGGAACATTCCGGGATCAAATCAGAAACTGGGGTGGCTTCTGTAAATCCAGGGCTGCCCCTGGGAAATAGGGACACTTGGAGGGTCTGCTGTTGAATCAATACTGCCAGATCTGGGTTCTCACCCATTTAAAACACTGTTTTCCCCTTCAGCATACACAAAGGTTAGTTAGTATTTAAGACAAAATTTAAGTTTTGCTTAAAATATTGCCAGGGGCTGAAAAACGGGTAGGGGAGGAATGAAACCTGCATGAAACGCAAGATACCATCAGTCCTTGAAGCAAAAGTCTTATGGAAACCTATAGCTGTATTTTTACTCTATACACACAAACGAACCACATTCTCAGTTCGCTTCATGCATTTGACAAAGAACAATGTTGCTTGTAACAGCTCATGCTGCTTTGTATTTTGCCACTGAGGAATAGAAACCAGCCTGCAGAGCCCAGGGAACCTTGTGGATGGGTCACAAAGCACAGGTATTTCGGATTTCTCTCCTCCACACACCTACACACTTACACAGAACGGGAATTTAAACCAACAAGCAGGTCTTAAACAAAAAGCAACTTTCTGCTGATCGGCAACTCCAGTAAGACATAGACAGGTATGGGGTGGAATTTGATCAAGTTTTTTTTACTCAAAGTAGGCCTGCTGAAATAAATGGGCCTAACCCAGTCACAGTCAGTCACTGATTTCAGTGGGCCGACTCCCAAGTAAAACTTAGTCAAATGGACACCCTTGGACACCACCAAGAACTACTATTCCAAGCAAAGGGCAGATAAAATGGTTTGTGTTCATTCCAAACTAGATGCCACATTGAATACAAAGTCTGCACTGCAGGCATCCCCTCAGCCTTAACCAAACACCTGAAGATATGGTGCTGGATGCACCTCGGGGGGGGGGGGGGAGGCGAGTTCCACATACAAGGAGCTGCCACTCAAAATGCCATTCCTCAGGCTCCCAACACCACACAGGGACCACCAAGAGGGCCTCATCTGAAAACCTAAAGCATGGGCAGATCGATAAGGGAAAAGATGCTGTTGCAGATATTTGGGTCCCAGGCCATTTAGAGGATTAAACATTGAAATAGGAACCTGGGATTAGACCTGGAACACAGCTTGGCAACTAGTGAAGCTGTTTCAGTAGGGGAGTGCTATGCTCGCAGCCCGTTGTCCCTGCCAGGATTTGCACCACAGCAATTTGCAATTTCCAGTCTAAGGGCAGGCTATTGCTATCCAGAAATGGTCCTAGTCTGGCCTCCTGTAACAATGATGGTTCCAGTGACAAGGCGAATGAGGGGAAAATGCAGCTTGCAAGCTCCATTCCTAACCCTCCTGGGCTGCTGTGCAAATCTGCTCACTTCAGTGATGAAACAAGGAACTTTGCCTGCCTCATTAAAGGAGGGAGAGGTAAAGAAACTCAGGGCAAACCACCCAAAACATCGCAACATTGGTTGGGACCAGCAAATTACAGACCACAGTTGGTTAAGGCACTTGGTTCCTTTATGACATGGACTAGTTAAAAACCTTTTTGGAAAGTGCTATATGAATTTTTTCTAGTAACGAGACCATGGCCTTTCCTGTGCTGGCACCAGGAAAAATAGAATAGAAAGAAATAAGCTTTTAAGGAGTGTTTTTAATCACATGTGACAAAGCCTGTGTGCAGTCCACATTTCATTCTGCTATTGTCACTCTATGAGTGACAATGAAAGACAGTGTGGTGCAGTGGTTAGAGTAGGACCTAAGAGACCAGGTTTAAACCCCCGCTTGGCCATGAAGCTCTTTGAATGACCTTGGGCCGGTCACTGCCTCTCAGCCTAACCCTCCCTCACAGGGTTGTTGGGGACATTAAATGAGATGAGGGAAGAACCATGTCCACCACCTAGAACCCCATGGAGAAAAAAAAGTGGGATATAAATCTATTCTAATATTAATATCAATATTAATAAATGCTATTTCCCCTTCCCTAGCATGCCTGAGCCACAAGCTGGCAAAATATAAGACACTGTCTTATACAAACGCCCTTTCTCAGCCTCTTGTCATCAGGTTCTGTGGATCCAGATCAGAGAGATTTGACCTTGAAATAGGATTTGCAAGCAGGAGATCACCAGGGATACTTTTTCTAAGGGCCTCTGAGTCAGTGGGAGAGGATCAGGGTGCTCCGCCTCTCGATGCAGCATGCCATCACTACTCACTTTTGCCGACCCATTCTCCTCCCTAGGCTGCTATGTTGCAAAACTAGAGGCTGCCTTGTACCAGCAAGCAAGGGAGGCGCAGCAGCCGTGCTGAGGAATATGGGCAGAACCATTAATTTGAAATCTGGCTGCTCTGCCCATACAGTCACCAGGGCTTCCCAAAATTTGTGCAAGACCGGTGCAATGCTGTACTCCTCTTTGTTCCCTCACAAAATGCGTATTTAGTAATATGGAAGGGGAACCGCTGTCCTCTCCCCTGCCCTGCATCAACATCTTGTTCTGTGTTAGCATTCCCCAACCTGGCGCCCACCGGATGCTGTTGGGCTTGCAACTTGCATCAGCCGCAGTCAGCATGGTCCATCATCAGTGGCAATGGAGCTGTAAGCCCAGCAACATCTAGAGGGCAAGCCTTCATTTTATTTTGCAAAGCAATTGCAAAAAAAAAATGTTCTTGGTTGGCCTATGACAGGCATCCCCAACCTGCGGCCCTCCAGAAGTTTTGGCCTACAACTCCCATGATCCCTAGCTAACAGGACCAGTGGTCAGGGATGATGGGAACTGTAGTCAAAAACATCTGGAGGGCCAACAAGACAATGACAAGAATCCACCAACACCATACGAATCAATATAGCTAACCTGATTCAAAAACACACACACACGAAAACAAAGTTCACCACAGCCAATCACAAACAAGCAACCGCACCCTAGGCCAACCCCAATTTCTCTCACCACCAAAGGAACACAAGCAAATAGCAAAGAGAACCCGCACAAACGACGCTGACACAAAACCCCACACATACATTAAGCAAATTAGAAACATCGCCTCCCAACCCCAACCCCACCCGCCTTTCCCCCCCTCCACCTCTTCCTCCCCTTTTCTTCCTAATGGAACCCTAATGTCTCAACAAACGAAATTGACCTATGGAAAATGTAACTTGAAAAAAGAGACATTGCGCATACCTTTGTAAACCAAGAAAAGTTTAATAAAAATATTTTTAAAACAAACAAAACATATAACCAAAGAAAAAAGAAAACATCTGGAGGGCCGAAGGTTGGGGGTGCCTGGCCTATGACAACCAACATGACCCCTCTCCCCCAAAGGCTTTGTACCTACCATACATTAAAATCACATACTACCTCGTCCTCAAGTATCCTGGGAACTGGATTCTAAAACGCATTCATCTTGCTTCACATAAAATCAAGTTTCTCCTTCACTAGATTACCTCCAACATTAGCTAATCACAATTGAGCTACTAGAGAACTCTCTAGAATTCAGTTGCCAACCAATCAAATTTAAATACATCGTAATGCATATAAGCCTGTTGCTCAGGGAAAGTCTTGTCCTAAGGCTTCCTCTGAGCGACAGCAATTCCCCCTTGCTCTGGTGTGTGTCTGCTCCATTGGCACAGTCCCTCGTCTCCCCTCAGGCTGGCACTGAAGGCTCAGCCCTGACAAAACTAGTTACACTGAATTCCTAGAGATGAAACTGGGCCTAGTAAACTGTACATTTGATGTTCGGAGAAAAGTTTCCCATATGGAGTATGCGGGAAATTACTTTGTGTTCTCTCAGGTCATTTGCACCAATCACACACTTTTGCCCCATCAACAGGCCAACCAGACTCCAATGCATACAACATGTGACAAGTGCATACTCCTCAAACGACAGACACATAACAGATTGTACATGGAGTGGGAGCAGTATCAGGGCAAAATAAAAATCATATTGGGTGGTGTTCCCTCTGCTGTAAATGGTTAGGAGCAGTGAGGAAGAAGGCACAGGGAAGAATTCAACCTAAAATGAAAAAGCACACAGGCAAATGCCACCACCATTCAGATTATAAGTGGAACAAACGATAACATTAAAATATGTCCAAAATCTAAGCTTTCGTAAGCATCCCCTCTAGTTGCAACCATCCACCCCAAACAAAATGCGCAAATGCTCAATTTTTTAAAAAGAAAGAGAACGTAGAAAAAATTATCTTCAGAGCTATCAACAAAGCACAGGATTTGGCAGTAACTCAATCTCTCCCCTGAGCTGCAGGTTCTTTGAGGAAAAACGAGACCGTATTTTCTCAAAAGACAGTGAAATGTGTATATTTCTGACAGCTGCCCTGTGTCAAGTTTTAGAGTCTGAAGGGTCTGTTGGCACAGCGAACTATGCACACACAATGCTAAAAGGCATTTAGCAAGAGCTGGAAATAAGTCTTCCATTGTGTGTGCAATTACTTCATAACCACTGCCTTGTTTTCTGCTTGAATAATCTGCAAAAAGAGAGAGAAGAGATAGGAGAACATGACAGCCGTAAGGGCTCTGTGCCTTGCTGGGATAATGTGGTGGTATAGTCCAGGCTTAGTCTCCCATGGCAAAGAGTGTTAAAGCCTTTATTTTTCTGGGTTGTTTATATACCGCTTTTGACCCACAGCACCTGTTCCCGAACGCTCCAAAATGGAGAACAGCACATTATTTTTTAAACAGGTAAAATAAAAGTACAACAAATACAGCAAATTAATCATCAAAACAATCTAAGATAGCAATAGCAAAATACTCAACAGTGGCTTTCCTACAAAGTGGACCAGTCAAAATATGATGGTGATTCACTAATCTTGGACTCCCTTGCTCAACCCGGTCATTGCTTTCATTTCAACTTTCATCTCTCTGCAGTCAATATCTGCCTCCCACTATATTAGGACCAACACACTGGCAGCCAACCCACCTGCTGGTTCCCCAGTTTCCTTACCCTGCTACAGAACAGAACCCTGACCACCCAATCTATTTCAGTTTAAGGTAGTAGCGAAGGAATGGGTTGGGAGATGGAGTACAGTACTGCCATCCTGCTAAAACAATTATTGTTTAGACAAGCCTACCCAGATGCTTTAAAAGTTGAGCTAATTTTAATCCATTTTAGTATTTCATTTCATTCATTTATATTTATTAAATTTGCATACCACCCTTCATCCGTAGATCTCAGGGCGGTTTTCACAACATAAAAATAAAAAATGCGTAACGAAAACAATAACTCAAAAAAACCTGTGTTAGCATTCCCCAACCTGGCGCCCACCGGTTGCTGTTGGGCTTACAACTTGCATCAGCCGCAGTCGGCATGGTCCATCATCAGTGGCAATGGAGCTGTAAGCCCAGCAACATCTAGAGGGCAAACAAATCAATAACCCACCCGTCCCCGGGTTGGAAATCGGCTAAATGTCCCAGGCGTATGGCAACCGATGTCAGCAGTGTCATTTTTTGCTGATTTCCCTCAAAAATAGCTCCCAAAAAAACCCCTTTTCTGTGCGGGTTTTCACTTTTTGAAATATGGAAACCCTACCCCCCACCCCCTCCCACAAACAGATTAAACAGGGTTATTAAGATATTAATCAGCCCAAGGCATGGTTGAAGAGGAACGTTTCCACCTGGTGCCTAAAGATGGCTAATGAAGGCACCAGGCAAGTCTCCTAGGGGAGAGCATCATTTTAACTTTTGTATGGTTGTGATTTTTTTTTTTTTTACTGTTTTACCTTTTGTGAACTTCTTTGAGGTTTTTTGTTTTGCTTTTTTTACAATCAAGAGGTGTATAAATTATATGAAATAAATAAAATATAAATTATATGAAATAAGTAAAATATAATATAAAGCAACTAGCTCTAGTTAGCTGATCTATGGCCATTCATGCACAAACTTTCATTTTACAATCCAAGCTGAAGTACTTCGCGGAGAAGCGGTGGTGTTCAAACAAGAGTGTAAACAAGCATTGGAGTGTAACCAACTTCAGAAACAATCACTGGCTTTCATCTGATGCAGAATAACTGTATGATTGTCAAGATGTTTCCTAAGCTATCCATCACATTTTGGGACTACGGAATATTGCAAGTAGCTTTCTCTTAGTAACGTGAATCTCTGTGATAGGAATGACTGCAAGAAAACTTTTAGCCACCGCGCCAAATGGTCTTAAAAGAGCTAGTAGTTTGGAGAAAGGGATCCTCTCAATTTCTTACCCTCTCAATTTATTTAATGCTAATCTGCCATTCAAAAAAAAAATGCCTTACAGGTTTAGGGCTTGATAGTTCTGCCACCAATGGTGAAATCTAATTTAGCAATCCCTTGAAAATCCACTAGAACCTCTGAACGGAGGGCAGTATGAAAAATTCCAGGATTATTTAAAACAAAACCATGAGCTATGGCTGCAGTCCAGAAGTGAGCTCCATGTGAACAGAGTAGGACTTCTGAGTATACATGCAATGGATTGCTCACCTGTAGCAAACACCACAATTTTTACAGTTACAGGTGGCTTGCCGTGTTGGTCTGCCATAGTCGAAACAAAATAGAAAATTCTTTTCAGTAGCACCTTAGAGACCAACTGTGTTTGTTCTTGGTATGAGCTTTCGTGTGCATGCACACTTCTTCAGATACACATCAGACTGTGTATCTGAAGAAGTGTGCATGCACACGAAAGCTCATACCAAGAACAAACACAGTTGGTCTCTAAGGTGCTACTGAAAAGAATCCACAATTTTCACACTTATCCTCATGGCAATGGGTAATATGATACTTTTTCTGAGTGCAAGGATGCTGAACCTGTGGCCCCTTCAAACACTATTGGACTCCCTGCAGCCATCATGGCCAGTGGTTAGAGATTATGGGAATTATAGTCCAACAACATCTAGAAGGTTAGAGGTTCTTCATCCATGTCTTTGTGTGAGCTTGCAAGAAAGGAAGAAATGGCACAAGGACAGAATGTTTAGTATGCAGAAAACAAAAGCAAGATGGTTTACCCCACGGAAGTACAATTTAATCATAGAATCATAGACTTGTAGAGTTGGAAGGGACCCTGATGATCATCCAGTCCAACCCCCTGCAATGCAGGAATATGCAGCTGTCCCATACGGGGATCGAACCTGCAACCTTGGTGTTCTCAGCACCATGCTCTAAACTACCGAGCTTTCAGAAGAATGTAAACTGATGCATAACGACTTATTATACAAACTTTTAAATAAAATGCCCCGCTGTAAATTGCAACTGGAATCCAGCATTTGTGCCCACCGTAAAAAAAAGTCCCGCTGAGAGCAATGCTGCATTCTTCAGAAGAAAGCATCTTCCAGATTGCAGTCTGATATCCCAATCCTATTCCCAGTGCTCGAAAGTCACATCCATCTCATACAGGACTTACTTTTCTGAGCCAACATTTGCCAAGATCACAGACATAGCCACATCACTCTACCGTTTTTTTCTCTCAGAAAAAGATTCGTGTTTAGCATGCCATCAGTCTTGCACACAAATCTGGCCAGAATTCAACAGCTTTGAATAAAGTCAATACCACAGAACGTATGAAATCCTGCCTCCGACAAAGCCAACGCAAAACAAGAAGACTCCCGATGATAACCACACTTCTGTTCTAAAAGTGACATTTGCGATTCCTGTTGCAAGTCTTAGCCCTGCCATCAAACACCAACACATTATGAAAAGAGCCTTCTATACAATGGCTGTTCCCTGGTTCCCAGCTAGAATATGCAGCAAGACACAGCCTCCTGTACACCTGAGTACAGCCAAATGCCCTCTTATGAAGGGACACGTTTATTCTATTTGCAGACCACACTGGCAACGAGTGGCTACGCTGCCAAACAGGAAGATGACAAAACGCCAGTTGTCCTTATATACTCAGCAGTTGACTGATCAACATTGCTGCTCTCAAATGCCTTCCATTAAGCATTAAGTTAAATGAAGCATCACATTTGACTGAGAACTTCCAATTCAAAAAGACACTTTCCCCAAGGGCACAAGTGATCTGTCTCCAAAAGGAAGCACCCTTAATAAGAAAGAATTGTAGTTATAACCGCCACCAAGACCTGATATGTTTCCATGTAAAACTGCACCAGATATGGATTTCAAGGAGATTGAAGCAAAATGAACAATTGGTCCTGGGAGGGAACATGGCACAGGTTATGTCACCCAGCATAAGCTTGAAACAAAGCGAAGAACCACTGAGGCAGCTGCAAATTTGCCTTGAGCACAATTTACAGAAAAGCAATGCCACAACTCGCATAAACCTTCTAACCTGACTAGCGATCACAGATTGAATGTAGGAATCCTTATGCAACACAAAATCCGGAGCAAAGGCATTGCTAAATATCGTCTATCACTTTTCCAACCCCACCCAACTCTCACCCCCCACTTTAAAAGAAGACATCGTGTTACCTGGACAAATCTGCTTTCCCTGGGGGATGAGTTTCATAAAAATCCATCTGCCCTTTCTCCAAGAGGACATTAAAAGGAGCCCTTGTGATGCCTGCAGAATAAATCTGCACATCAGGATCTAATTGCAGACCAGAGTCTCCGAATGCTCAGCAAAATCTTATTCAAATTAAGAGCAGCCTTGCTCAAGCCATTAAAGAAAAGAAAGAGTTTAGGTGTGTGACTCAGGTAATGATGCCCGAGTTAAGGCAGCTCTCTCAGAGCCCAGCCCTCATCTTCAAAAGAGGTGGGGAGAAGCACACACAAAAGCTGCGGCGGCGGCAGCGCACATCGCCAACCTCCTGCCATGACACAAGAGCCTTGGGCAAAGTGAGGGTCCGGAACCTCCTCTGTGTTCTTGGCTGGGTTGTTGTTGTTGTTGTTGTTGTTGTTGTTGAGAGGTGCGGACGTGAGGCTCCTCCTGACAGACAAGCGAGTCTTCCCCACACAGCACTAATGGAGATGGAGGAGGAGATGAGAGTGACCAGCCGAGGAGTCGAGTTTCAAAGCCAAAATTCTTCTCAGCTGTGGCTTCAAGTGGAAAGAGGACAAAACCAACACAAGCGCCAAGGTTGGTTAGGACGAGTCGCCAAGCTTTCGACTAGCAAAGAAGTCAAACTGTTGTGGCCACCATGCACATGCCACGACTCTTCCCTCGCCAGCAAACCAATAAACCGCCCCCATGCCAAAATTAGGCTTGGAAAAAGGCCATCTATTGGCCAGAAGAACACCTTTGAAGTCCTGGTTTCAGTGGGCAGAGAGGAACAAGATCCTGGGGGCTGCCAAGGGATGCTGGTGTGGGTGTGCCGACGGGGCACCACATTGGCAACACACAGATCAGGGGACAGGTGGGGTATCGGTGCCAAGTCGTATCATGCAGAAACATAAGCAGAAGGATGTGAACGAGTCAGGGAATCCAAAACTTTCCACGGCTCCCTCCCTATACACCTGCATAGCTTGTCGAAATGATGGGCGACAGAATGAAATGTAGCATGCTAAATGGTTGGATAACTTTTGTGCCGGATGGAGTCAGCCTTTAACTCCCCACTGCTGTGTTTTCAACGGGCGATCCCTTTCCAGCTGAAATCAAGGGAGTTAGGATTCACGAAGGAATTCTACTGTCCTTGGCGCGCTTTCTTGGAAGATTCCCTTTAGAACTCGCTTCCCGTGCCGCGTATCCCTACGCAGGGATCTCCCGATGCAGATTCCCACCAAGATCTCAATTCCCCCGCGCCCGAGAAAGGGAAGCAAGCTTCGATTTTTTTTTTTATTCTTCCCTGTTTATCAGCCAAGAATCGTACAATCGGAAGGGACCCCCAGGGTTCATCTAGTCCAACCCCCTGCCATGCAGGAACCTTTCGCCCAATGTGGGGCTCCAACCCACGACCCCGAGATCAAGAGTCTCAGGCTCTACAGACCGAGCTGTAAGAAGCCACCCAGCAGTAGAGACCAACACGCACACGACCAGTATCGGCTACGGAGCGGGACCCCGCCCGGCGAGAGCAAGTAAGCTGGAGCCCGGAGGCATTTGGGAGCTGGTGGGGAAATCCAACTCGCCAACACACGCAGGGGACGCAAACGATCAGGTTGTTGCTTTTGGAGCAAAGAGTAGGGGCCTGATAGAAGAGTATTCTCTTGAAAGCAAAACAAAACGCACACCTAGGACATTTAACATGGGCCATTTTTGACCAGCCTCGATCCCCCCACACATGGCGCTCGCAAAGTTTTCCTTTTGTGTGTGTGTGTGTGTAAACTTATGGCGGAGAGCGAAAACACTTGCTGCTTTGATCGCAGCTGAAGAAAGGCGAGTCACTCCGAATTAACTTAATCCTATTATTCAATCGACAGCAAAACTGTCATCCCCTCCTCTCTACCCAGCTTACCAGCACCAAAAGAGACCCCCCAATGCCCAGCCCCCCACCTCTTGCACCTCTTTCCTCCTGTGCGGGGGGGGGGGGTGGCAGTGCCGCCGATGTCCTTCCAACCCCTCCGACAGGGGGCCAGATTTTGGACTCCCCCCATCCCGCCCCTGATCCCCATTATTAGCAATTGCACACGAGCAGCAGCAGCAGCAGCAGGGACCGTGGCCGGGGGGGGGGGCGGAATCTCGGCGAGGAGGTCTGGGCAGGGGGCGTGGAGGGTTGGGGGCAGAAGCACCGGTCGGACCTGCCCGGACTCACCCCCTTTCCCTCGCCTTCCCGTCTGCCCAGCTGGATCACTTACTTGTCGTACTCTTGCGTCATGTCTGGCAGGCAGCGGGTGGCAGAACTGGCCCGGCTGGTTAGGACGGGATCCTGGCGGCGGCGCGGGCAACTTGGGGATGGGAAGCGCGCGAGAGGGAGAGAGAGAGGGGACACGGAGCGCACAGCCCGCCGCACAAACGGGTTTTGTCGGCTTTTCTCGCTCGCTCAGGTGGCTCCCGGGAGTCGCAGGTGGAATCGCGGACCTGCCCAGCCTCCCATTGGCTGCCCGGAGCAGGCTGGCGAGGGGCGGGGCGGAACCCCGCGGAGAAACGCCCCAGAGGACCGCCGGATTGGAGGAGGCTGGGGAGGGGGCGGAGCCAGCGATGTCGCAGCGTTCCAAATGGAACTTTGGGTGTCTTCACCTTCGGCAGCCGAGAGTATCACCGTGCTTTTAATCCCATAAGCGTCAAGCGGAGAAGTTGGGTGGCCGTCATGGGCGTAGCCAGGATTTTTGTTAGGGGAGAGCAGGCTTTTGTTTGGGCGGGGGGGGGGGGGCAGAACCTCAAATGTGTATTGATTTTGATTGATTTAGGGGGAAGCTCCCCCCCCCCCTTGGCTACACCCAAGTTCCCTAAGTTCCACTTAAAGGATAGGACAATGAAGTTTTCAATTTGGGGGGGGTGGTGGTGGAGGAGGTTTAATGGATTATGTTTCTTGTTCTTGCTTTTATTATATATTTCGTGTTTTTATATTGTATTTTTATGTTGTGAACCACCACCACCACCCTGAGATCTACGGATACAAATTTAATAAAAAATGGTAATAATAATTTTGTCCCTTGCAGTGCTGGGCAGGTAATGGGTTTCTCCACCCACTGCCACAACCCCAAAACGTCATTTTGTTGAATCGAGCCTGAACCCTTTTATTTGCTTAATGGTGTACCATTATACGTTTTGTTTTAACATACTGGCCTTTCCACTTGGTAAATTCCTCAAGGTAGCTCACATCTCTCAGACAAGTGTACCCAAACCCTACAAAATTATTATTATTTTGAGCAGTTTTTAACGTCTGACATTTTATTATGTTTTTATATGTACTGGAAGTCTCCCAGAGTGGCTGGGGAAAGCCAGACAGATGGGCAAGGTATAAATATTATTATTATTATTATTATTATTATTATTACAACAACAGTGGGTCTCAAACTTTTTTCTCTTTTTTTAATAGATAATAAATATATTGGAAAACACAACTAGGATTGTCCTCCATATCACTTGATGTTCTTGCTCTCGTTTGGAAAATATATCCATATTCTGCAAATAAAAAAAAATTTTTTGATACTATACTATACTATACTATACTATACTATACTATACTACTGTATACTGAAATGTTTTAATGTTTTATGATTGCCCTTGAATCTTTGCCACAGTTGCCATCCCCTCTTGCAACACCCTTCGAGAACCACAACATCAAACCTATTTTATTTTTAAAGGTTTTTTATTTTAAAGGTTGAAGATTGCAGGAGTTCAAAAACAAACAAACATGCAATTCTTTTGCTACAATCAAGCAGTATATAAATTTTGTGAAACAAAATAAAAAGTAAACTTGGCACTCTAAGCTTTGCAATGAATATGGTTGGGAGGGGGGAACCATCACTCCCTATTTGTATGATCTATATCTCACTGGCACTATTGGCAGAATTGGAAGGTGATTAGTATTGGATACAGTAAGAGTAGAAAAGTGTGGTGTGATCAACCACTTGGTGTAATGCTCACTTCGAACAAATCCCAATTTCCTACCATGTGCACACATGATGAAACAGATATGTGTGCATTAATTGTGCATTACTGTGTTTGTTTGTTTTTTAAGTTATATCTGTGGGTGAAATAGTCTTGTGCAAAGTAGCTTTTGCATTTGCTCCAGCTTTCATATTCCCTGATCTTGGAAGCTAGTCATCTAATGAAGAAGTGGGAAAGCAGTTGATTCTGAATCAATGTCCCTTTGGAACATTGTTTGCTACCTTCTCCTTGGCCTGACCCCAATCCATTAATTCCAGAAGTTTTCTAACCTGTCGGGTATCTTCCTTATGATATATTACCAACCAATCCTCATCTTTCCAACTCATTATGAGGCATCACCTCAAAAGCCTGCCTGGAATTGATATATGACTATTTATGTAACTAAAATATATTTCACTCTCAGGGTTCTTAAGCAATAGCGCAGCTGAAAACAAAATTACTAGGAGTAAGTTAGCAAGGCTTTTAAAACAAACACCTTCCCTTGCTTTTAAGTCTCGCTGTATTTGAGGCTAGGATGCCAAGACCACTATGCCACGCAGGGCCAGCCCATCCATGAGACAAGGTGAGGCAATTGCCTCAGGTGGCAGGATCCGCAGGGGCAGCATATCCTGATGTGGAGCTTTATTCCCCCTTGCCTTGTTCCTGATGTAGATCTTCACTCCTTCCTTACTTGGTGGGGTGGGGAAACCATTTTGTTGTTTGCCTCAGGTGCCAAAATGTCTTGAGCTGGCCCTGATACCAGGGCTAGGTGACCTGTGACCATTCATATACTGTATTGTTGTAATCCTAACTTTCATCTGCCCCTAAGCCAGAACAGCCTTTGGTCAGGAATCATGGGAGCTGAGGCCCAAAAACATGCAGGGTGAGGCACATTTGTAAGTGAGGTGCAGCCTGTTTACTCAAAAGTAAGCTCCACTGACCACACTAGCACTTACCGGTAATCCTGTGCAGCCCTGCACACGGTCAGATACTTTCTTGGAAGCGGACCCCCATGTAATCATTTAATTAATTAATTAAAAGCATTTATAAACCCAATAATATTTTTTTTAAAAATCTAAGTTGTTATACAGTCTGAAAAAAAAAAAACCCAAGGTATCACTAATTCAAGCTAAAGCAATAAAGCTGCAGTATAAACCACACAAAAACAACAACAAGAATAGATACCACTGAGCCCTACCAAGCCCTACTCCATATGCATTCTCAAATCCACTTCCTCCCTCCCAAGTCCAGAGATTCCAATGACATAAAACAGCAGGGGGGGGGGAATAAAACAGATTTATTCCCAAGTATGCTTAGGGAAAAAAGGGACCCAGGTGGCGCTGTGGGTTAAACCACAGAGCCTAGGGCTTGCTGATCAGAAGGTCAGCAGTTCGAATCCCTGCCACGGGGTTAGCTCCCGTTGCTCGGTCCCAGCTCCTGCCCACCTAGCAGTTCGAAAGCACATCAAAGTGCAAGTAGATAAATAGGGACCGCTCCGGCGGGAAGGTAAACGGTGTTTCCATGCGCTGCTCTGGTTCGCCAGAAGCGGCTTTGTCATGCTGGCCACATGACCTGGAAGCTGTCTGCGGACAAACGCCGGCTCCCTCGGCCTATAGAGCGAGATGAGCGCCGCAACCCCAGAGTCGGACACGATTGGACCTGATGGTCAGGGGTCCCTTTACCTTTACCTATGCTTAGGGAAAGAGTGAACTCTGCTCTTAAAAGAGGCCGATTTCCCCAAGGTGTAAAAAGATGAGGATGCAGTGCAGGATGGGGCATCCATAGTTCTCTGGAGGTTGCTGACTACAACTCCCATCATCCCCTGCCCATTGCCCATCCTGGGAATTGGAGTCCAACAACCTCTGGGTGACTTCTGGAATAAAGCACCTGGTCTGCTGCCAAGAGGGGGAGGAAGTTGATTTGAGAATGCATATAGAGTAGGACTAGATATCTAATCCTTTATCACTTTTAAATTGCAGGATTGGATCCAGACTCACTGCGCAATGCTATACACATTGGAATTTCAGAAATAGACTGGTATAATCATCTGGAAGCAAATAAGAGTTGTTGTTAGCAATCATTGTGAATTTCCTAAGAGCAAATCCATGTCTGACTAGGTAATGTGTTTCGTACATTCCATGTCCCCTCCCACCGACATCTATCCATCAATTACCTTTTGTCAGAGGGGGTCTGAATTAAAAAGCTCTGATGTGTTAGATCCAAGCTAAATTCACCCTTGGGGCACGTTGAAGTCAGTGTCAGTGGGATGCAGCTCATCATGGACAGCAATTAGGGGAATGTTCAGGTGAACAGTCACCAAAAATATTGCTGTGGAAGATCATGAAGAAGCTAAGCTCTCCACTTAAGAGCTTTGGTCCTGTTTGCATGGCAAGCTAAAGCATGGTTTTTTTTGCTTTAAACCATGGCTTAGCTGCAAATATGCCTCACCCCCACCTGCGGGCTGCAGATGGCAGAAACAAGCTTGTTGCATCGTATGAACCCAGATTGTGGTTTGTTTCAAACAAACTGTAAGTGGTAAGGAGAACTAATCTGAAGTTTGGATTGTTTCTGGCATGGCATGAAACAGGCTGCTATGCAGATCTTGTCTAACCAATTTAAATGTCTGGAGAAATGATTATAGTTACAGCACTGCATTGGCTACCACGTATCTCTGCGTATATATTTATTACGGATGGACATACATTTGTCTTGCTACCTCATAAATCATTTTTCTACATGGTTTTCATTGTTGGGGGGTGGCTGTGGTTTTGTTCGCTGCTTAAAATTAGGTATTATTGTGATGCGCAAACCAGCCCCCCTGGAAATCTCTAGCCCAAAAGCACATCTGTACAAGAAATGGCTGTCTCTTAGTACAGAACCAGGCCATCGAGCCTGAGCTTCCACAGCTGCCACCTGCCATGAACCACGATTGGCAGGATTGGCAGCAACAGCAGCAGATACGTTCTATACTTACAATATTTTATTCTCTTCCTAATTATGCTGTTTTATATGTGCATTTATATTTCTTTGCTGGTGTTTTATTTTGAAAACTTTAAGATATTTCAGTTTCCTGTTCATTATGTTGCTTTGAATGTATACTTGACTTTGCTCATTAAATGTTTTACTCTGGATCATTTTATTTAATGTTCTGGTGTATGCTGTAAACTGCTTTGGGATTCCCCCCCCCCCTAAAAATATAAAGCAGCATGGAAATGAAATGATGATGACAGTAAAAAATGGACAAGTGAGACTTTCATGTATAACAGACCCGCACTAGAGAGAGAGAGAGAGAGAGAGAGAGAGAGAGAGAGAGAGACCACAAATGGCTAACCCTTTGGGGGCTGAGGGCTGCATTCACACATGGTCAGTCCTCCGGGGGTTGCAGGCCACCATTTAAAAATGAGAGTTGCAAGAACTACAGTCCTTAGGGCAGCCTTCCAAAAGACTTTCCCATCAGCTATTCTATGCAATTTTAAAATCATTGGGTTATATCCAGTGCTAGTCCGACTCGGAGTACAACTGTTGAAATTAACAGAGATGACTAACTTGGGTTCATTAATGGCAATCATTCTATTATGAGTAGGACTAGGATTATGTACAGCCCATTATCATTTATGATTCATTATTAAATTCAAGGGGTTAAATTTAGAAGGACAAAATCAATGCCAAGAGCTTTTTTGTGACCTTCAATCCCTCCCTCCATGTTTTCCATTTAGAAAATATTCACACTCACTTTTATACTTTGCCTATGGTCACTTTTTACATGGGTCATTGGGGCACTCAAAGGTTTCGCTAACCCTTTTCTAAAGGGTTCAGGTCATTACATATGGGAGGTTGCTAAAGAAATCTCCCTGAAGCACTCCTTTGATACTATTATCTATATCCATATCTGCTTCCCATTTCAGCTAATTACCAACTTTCATACCTATTCAACACAGGTCTATTTCCTTTTTCTTTTTTTTTAAATAAATCATTTTTATTAAAGTTTCCAAATTAACAATTCAATCAAATCATATTAAATATACCAAATTATACATATGCAAATAATATAATCCAAATATTCTGCCAAATTATAATTTATTTTTTGGGACTCCCCACACTTCAAGTTTTGGAAGGCTCATCATCTTCTCAATTCCACTGCATGTCGTATTCTTTCCGATATTCTCCAGTTCTATCTGTTGTTATCCTTCATTCTTTCACAGCCTCTGAGTTGTTCCCACAAGCGATTTAAAATGAATAATATGTTTCTGTGTGGATTTTATATCAGTCTGATTCTCTTCCATCTCCTCACAACCGGTATTTCTGTCGAGTCAATCCAAAAGTCCTTTCGTTATTTGCAGCCGCCAAACACAGGCCTATTTCCATGCCTCTCCATTAAAAGGGATGCAAGACCTATCTATCTATCTATCTATCTATCTATCTATCTATCTATCTGTGATTTTCTTGTTTTACAGAGGTAAATGCAATCTCTCATGTTTTTCCATGTAACATTTTTACACATCAGTTTCGTTTATTGAGACATTGGGAAGGGAAGGGGGAGAGAGGTGAGCGGGATGGGGAGATGGGTGGGTTGGGGTGGCGATGTTTCTACTTTACTTATACCGTATTTTTCGCTCCATAGAACGCACCGGACCATAGGGCGCACCTCATTTTTAGAGGAGGAAACAAGGAAAAAAAAATATTTTTTTGGTTTTCCTCCTCTAAAAGCCCTTTTTTGTGTTTTTTTGGTTTTTTTGAGGATCAGCTAAAAGTTTTGCAGCTTTTTTGCAAAGGGAAAAGCCCTGGCTTTTTTGAGGATCAGCTAAAAGTTTTGCAGCTGTTTTTGCAAAGGCAAAAGGCTTTTTTTAGGATCAGCTAAAAGTTTTGCAGCTTTTTTTGCAAAGGGAAAAGCCCTGGGTTTTTTTCCCCGAGGATCAGCTAGGTTTTGCAGCTTTTTTTGCAAAGGGGGAAAAGCAAAGCTCCTTTTGCAAAGGGGGAAAAGCAAAGAGGAAAAGCCCCATTTTTATGAGGTTTAACTCACATTTCTGAAAAATCTTAAGGAAAGGGAGCCATTTCTACAGTTTCCAGACAGATAATCTAATCAGCCAGTCACATGTCCTGGGGAAACGAACAACCTCCCTCTGCAGCACATTCAACAAAGGAGGGCGGGGCTGAAAGGGAGCCGGGACTCTTATCTCTCTCCCGATCTCTTGCTGATCAGCTGCTGAGCGGGGTCCTTTCAACACTCCCTTTTCTCTTTGTAAAATAAAAAGCATGATCCTCTTTTGGCCCCTGGGCAATTCAGCTCCAGGGACCACCATTCGCTCCATAAGACGCACAGGCATTTCCCCTTACTTTTTAGGAGGAAAAAAGTGTGTCTTATGGAGCAAAAATACGGTATATGTAGGGTTTGGTGTCAGCGTCGTTTGTACGGGTTCTCTGTTGTTCACTTGTGCTCCTTTGGTGGTGAGAGGTTGGGGTTGGTGTAGGGTATGATTGTTCATTTGTGGTTGGCTGTGGTGGTCTTTGGTTTCCTGTGTGAGTGGGGTGGATGAGTGTTTTTGGTCAGGTTAACCATATTGATTTGTATGCTGTCGGTAGATTTTTGTCATTGTCTTTTTGGGCTGTGTGTGTGATGAAGGGGATCCATACCGGGGTGAAGACGTCTTCTTCTGTTTGTCCCCGTGTCAGTTTCAGCTTACTGGTTAGTTTTCCTAGTAGGGCTGTTGGATGCAAGACCTTTTCACATTTCAAATGCAGAAATGAAATCAACAGGAGCTTATCTATGCAGAGGTATTTTTCAGATAATGTAAAGGCTGCGGGAGGAGTTGGAGAGAACCTTTTCCTGGGGTGAAAGGAAATGCATTGAATGAAGCAAGAACAAGGCAGAGAGGCTGTTTCTACTTGGGTGCAAATTTTAGACTTGCCTTCAAAAATTAAAACCCTATAATTTCATAAATATTATTCTTAATTGATTTTTTTTTTTAATTACCAAGCAAGTCGCTGCTTCTATTACTTGCATTCTGACCAGGCTGATTCATCAATGACAGAGTTCACACAGTTGTTTCCAGGGAAGAAACACTCCGGCATTGCATCTAGAGTGTGATTACTGACTTAGTTCACACCATTACACTCCTGGAACTGAAGACCTACACGCCTGTTTTAGACGTATAAATGTCTAGAGTGGGACCTGCAGCGACAGATTTGGCTGGCTGGTCCAAATCATTTGAAATGGGCAATGGTTCGTGCAAAGTTTAGAGAGGCAGCAATCAAGGTTTCTTTTTCTTAAAGATTGGGTAGTTAATTTATGACTTTATTCCAACTAATCAAACTGGATGACAGTTTCAGATCCTTTGATCTCGAGCACACTGAACGCAACCTTCTACCAATACAGCTGAAGTACATTCTTCTACTGTTTTCCTTTCTTAATTCAGCTTCCTCCCTCTAGCCTTCTCCTTTTTCAAAGTTTCCACTCACTCCTCTGGACCAACATACCGCAGTCATTCTTTCCTATCCCACCCCCTCCTTTCCTTATTCCTCTTTGCATAGGCCCCTTTGCCTGCCGCACCTCTATTTCTAGGGAAAGAGTGGGGAATGTGTGGCCTTTCAGATATTGCCGGACTATAGGTACTGTATGTTCAGGTTTGTAGCTTAATATGGAGCAAGGTGGTTCTCCCCCCTCCCCACAACCCCCATGCTTCAAGCCACATTTGCATGGTGTTGTACACATCGTAGAGGGGTATTCACCCAATCTACATGATCTCTCTTTCCCTGCAGCTCCTATTCATGATGCTGTCACTTGCACACGTGCAATGGCTGTGTTGAATGTACATACCATTCATAAGCATGAAGTGAATGTGCTTGAGTTTCTTAGTTGGATTGAAACTGGATTGGGGGGCGGGGAAGCATTACAACAGCAGTATTTGTGAAACTATAGGATTAATATGGGTTGTGGCTAACGTCGTGTGAATGAGGCTTCAAAAACTAGCAGAGGTTGGAGCAAGTGGTAATGTGAACATACCCTACAACTCCCATAAACCCTAATTGTTGGCTGATGGATGTTGGAGTCTGACAACATCCAGAGACCCACAGGTTCCCTATTCCTGCTCTAGGGTAACAGCAAGTCAGCTAATGGTTGGGCAAAGACTCTTGGGATAAGAACAACTTAGGCAAAACTTTTAGTTCCTATTTATTCCTTGGCCATTCTGCATCTGATGTCATATTAGGGAGGCCTAGCTGGCAAAAGATGCCCACATGGAGCAAACTGGGTGGCCTGGCAGACCCGATTTGCACTCATGGCCCAGTGGGGCTCCGCTTAGAATAAGAGCACCATACCTAACCAGGAAAAGTGCAACCAAAGTGATTGAAAGATGGAGCAACTCCCCTGGGAAGGAAGACTACAACATATGGGGCTTTTTAATTTAGAGAAAAGTTAAGAAAGAGGTGATATGAAGGTGTGAAGAAAGTTGTTCTCCTCCTACACTACTAGAACTCAAGGCCATCCAAAGAATGTTGACAGATTCAGGACAAAAGATAACACTTATTCACGCAGCACAGAGTTAAACTGTGGAATTCCCATAAGAGGCAGTGATGATCACCAAGGTTAGGGTGAGGCTATCTATGGCTATGCTTTACCTCTGGTGTTGGAGGCAGTGGGCTGTGACAGGTTGCAAGGAATCATGGGTAGTGAGAGCTTTGCTGTACTTGTAGGTGCATCTCATTGGCCACTGTGAGATCTGGATGCTGGATGGGCATCAGCTTGATCCAATGGCAAATTGTTGGTGGCGGAGTCAACAACTGTTGACCTGTCAGCACTATTCACTATTATTTCTGGTTTTAAGCCAGAACTACAGTTGCAAGAATCTGCAACCCTTTGTCCTTTGTCCTAAATGCATGTACTAAACGGCAATGATATGTTGAGATCACCCAGAAGAGTGCTGTTAGTTGCTGCCCATGTCAACAAAGGCCTGACCAGTGTCTACTAGAAGTGTGCATGCACACGAAAGCTCATACCAAGAACAAACTCAGTTGGTCTCTAAGGTGCTACTGGAAAGAATTTCCTATTTTGTATCAGTCCCATGTTATGGAACACTCTTCCAGCAGAGATTCAGCAAGCACCCTTGCTTTTGACTTTCTGACGCCTCTTGAAAAACCCTTTCATGCAGACAGGCTTTTTACAGTTGTTTAAACTGATTAGCCCATCATTTGAATGATTATTTGCACCGGGCAAACTTGTCCCATCAGTGCAAGGGTTCCTGTTTCTGCAACAGAACTCCTGCCTCTTCTTCTCAAGCCCTCCCAGAATTTTCTTCAGAGGGTTGGGGGAACTTCCAGAACAGATTTAGAGTGCCAGCTGCAGGAGATGGCGATGGAGGGAGTTCTGTTGCACAAGCAGAAATCCTTGCATCGATGCAACAAGTTACGATGGATACTGCATGTTGTTTTTAATGGTGGATTTATTGCTGGAGGTTGCCCTGTTGGGTTGTTTTACTAGACTGATGTCCTGCTTTTTAGGTTTTTATCAATGGTCTTGTTTTTGTCTTTTAAGGTTTTATGGCAGCATTTCTTTTTGTGGCGCTGTATGAATGCTTAACACTTTTTGGTGGATTCTTTTAAGTGGTAGCACGCCACTCACAGCATTGTTAACTGCAATGGAAAGGTGGTGTGTAATGTTTAAGATTACGGTAATACTTTGCTGAGCATCAATGTTACATTTGGTAGAAAACAGTAGTTATTAGTATTATCCTTGATGGCTGTTGCTTTAGATATGTACCACAGGAGTGCAAATCAAGAATAAAATAGAATCAGAAATACCCAAAACCTAAATATTAAGGCAACCAAAATTGTTCTCTGTTTGTCTATTCCTACTACTGTAATGCGATCACATATCACTGGTCATTTAGCCCTGTGTGAAACTCGGATGCAACAAAAGGCGATCCAGTATTTTCTGTAGAGCTTAGAAATCCTTGGGCTTGGGAGCATAATAAAGGAGAAAACCATCCCTTTCAAAAGAAGAACTAGTATTTTTTGTAGAGCTGAGAAGGCCTTAGGCCAAGGAGCATAATAAAAGAAGAAGCATCCCTTCTTTTAAAAAAAGGACTACAGATAAAATGCTGATTTATTTATTTCTGCTGAAGAGAAGAGGAGCTGCAACTTAAATACAAGCAGACAAGGTAGTTAAAGCTGTTGTTTTAGAGACACACACCCTACCCTTGGGCTATCCAACCCCATTTGTCTGCTTGAGAAATGCAATTGCACCTCGGCATAATGGTGAGTGGACTCAAAGCATTTGTGTCCCAGGCTCAGCACAACTTCATTTCAGTAAAGATCAGGTGCTGCCATGCTTCACAAGCCTGTTAGCTATGATTACAGTGACTAAGTGCCGACTGATCCATCTAGGCGTAATGCAGTTTTAAAGGTATAGCGCCTTTAAAGGTATAGCACCTAAATGTAGGCATTTAGAGGAGTGTTGGCATCCGTCTTTCTCGGGAAACAATGGAAAAGTGCGTCTTCCGGGGTAAAGTCAAACCATTGGAGACTTACAGCGCCTGCTGTGGCTGTAGAGACCCATATGGGAGAGACATGTTTTACTGCAGGTGGGGCAGATGAAGGTGTCCAGTGTGCCACAGCATTTCTTCTCTCTGCGCAACTTAAAACATTCTGGAAGGTGGAACCTGATTGCAAACTGTCAATCTTAACACATATTATGGAGGTCAAGCAACAGCAAGGGGGAAGAGATCCAAGGGGTGAATTGTGGCTTGGATTAGTAGTAGGTTCCTAATCTGTGCAGAGGTAGTATCGCTACACAAAAACTCATTTACTTGTATCATTCATTCATTCATTCAAGTCAATCAGATTTGTTTATTGTGAAAAAGACAAAAAACAACAACCCACAAGGCGTTCTGTTTTAACCACCCAAAGAAGCCAAAATGTCAACAGGAATGGTGCGCTGAACCTTACTTCTTTGAAGCATTAGAGACAAAACACTGATGATGCAGACAGGCAAAGAACATTGGCTTTCAAAGCTGTAACTATACTTAGCTGGCCTTAAGAGTGGGCTGGATTAAAGGTAAGATGCTCACTGTAATAGAACTGGAGATATTATTATTATTATTATTATTATTATTATTATTATTATTATTATTATTATTTATACCCCGCCCATCTGGCTGGGTTTCCCCAGCCACTCTGGGCGGCTTCCAACAGAATATCAAAATGCAGCAGTCTATTAAACATTAAAAGCTTCCCTAAACAGGGCTGCCTTCATGGAGTGGCACACAAAAGATGAACAAGTGAAATTGGTTATGATTGACTGGGCTAGGGATGTGGGGCACAATATCATGCTTAAAGATTGGGAGAGACTGTGGAAAAAAGGATACAAGTTTACGGCATGTACTGTATTGAGAGAAAATATGATGAAAATGATGTATAGATGGTATCTAACACCTGTTAAACTTGCGAAAATGTATCGTACTTCTGATAATAAATACTGGAAATGTAAAGAAAAAGAAGGAACCTTTTACCACATGTGGTGGACGTGCCCCAAAGTAAAAGACTTCTGGGAAAAGATTTATAATGAGATGAAAAAAGTGTTGAAAGACACCTTTATAAAGAAACCAGAAGCCTTTTTACTGGGAATAGTAGGGGAAGAAATTCCCAAGGACATTACTTTCTTTCTGTATGCCACAACAGCTGTGAGGACTTCGCTAGCAAAGAATTGGAAGACTCAAGACGTTCCAACTACAGATGAATGGCAAATGAAGATGATGGACTTTATGGAACTTGCTGAACTGACTGGAAGACTCCACGTTTGGGATGAAGAGACGACGGAAGAAGACTGGAAGAAATGTAAATTATATTTGAATAAGAATGGTTGTAATTAAAGTACCTTAGGGAAGTTGTTATAGGTTTTTGGTGTGTATTTAGATTGTAGGTTAAGTTTTCGTTTTGAAAGCATTTAGGATTAGAATTAAGTTTGCAGGATTAGAATTAAGTTTTTTCTTTTATGCTGAAACTGCCAAAGATGACTTACAAATGAAATTCAGATGGGGGGACCGGGGGACTGAGGGAAGTCAGCCCAAGATGTTAAGAAAAAGTTATGATTGGATAAGAAAAATTTGTGTTTTGTATGTTGCCTGTTTGTATGTTTTTCCATAAAATGAATAAAAAGATTTATAAAAATAAATAAATAAATAAACAGGGCTGCCTTCAGATGTGTTCTAAAAATCTGGTAGTTGTTTTTCTCTTTGACATCTGGTGAGATGGCGTTCCACACGGCAGGTGCCACTACTGAGAAGGCTCTCTGCCTGGTTCCCTGTAACTTGGCTTCTCGCAGCGAGGGAACCGCCAGAAGGTGCTAGGCACTGGACCTCAGTGTTCGGGCAGAATGATGGGGGTGGAGACACTCCTTCAGGTATACTGGACCGAGGCCGTTTAGGGCTTTAAAGGTCAGCACCAACACTTTGAATTGTGCTCGGAAACGTACTGGGAGCCAATGTAGGTCTTTCAAGACCGGTGTTATGTGGTCACGGCGGCTGCACCCAGTCACCAGTCTAGCTGCCGCATTCTGGATTAGTCGTAGTTTCTGGGTCACCTTCAAAGGTAGCCCCACATAGAGCGCATTGCAGTAGTCCAAGCGAGAGATAACTAGAGCATGCACCACTCTGGCGAAACAGTCTGCGGGCAGGTAGGGTCTCAGCCTGCATACCAGATGGAGCTGGTAAACAGCTGCCCTGAACACAGAATTGACCTGCGCCTCCATGGACAGCTGTGAGTCCAAAATGACTCCCAGGCTGCGCACCTGGTCCTTCAGGAGCACAGCTACCCCATTCAGGACTAGGGAATCCTCCACACCCGCCCGCCTCCTGTCCCCCCCCCAAAACAGTACTTCTGCCTTGTCAGGATTCAACCTCAATCTGTTAGCTGCCACCCATCCTTCAAACGCAATAATTTGTTTTATTCACTACTATTAGGCTACATTCCTATGCCATTACAAATCTCCAAAGAACTAAAGGAATTCCACAAAGGGGCAAGCCCAATCAATACATTTTAGTACCTGAGGTACTAAAAAAAATATATCAAAGTGGATTCCCCTCCCGTTCTAAGCTGGGGGTGTGGGAGGAATACAATGTTAAGCAACACTGAACTTGCCACCTGAAGCAGATGCCTCTCTGCCTCATGGAGCAGCCAACTCCACTGATAAACCAGTAAGGTACCATCAGATTGTAGGATCACAGCATTAGGAAGTAGCTAAATGGCAACTTTGTTTGAAAAAAGAGAGAGGTTTATTTCAAAATATGTCAATATGTTTTTATTATTACAATAGTGAACAAGAAGTTCAAAATGTATAAAAACATGTGAAATTTTTTACAGTATCACTGGGAGGGAAACAGGGTTTAGTTTAGTGGATAAAATTATCACCCACCCTGCAACTAACTGTAAGGTCCAATTCAGACATCACATTCTCAATCTAATAAATGTGGTTTGCAATAAAAGCTTCCCAATCTGGATGCAAACGAGAAACTGATTTAAAAAGCCAAGTATTTTTTTAATGAAGCAGCCCAACACTGCATTTGTTTCTGCTCCAACAAACTGTGGTAGCTGGACTAGGAACGTGACATCTGAAGAACGAACAAATTGTAGAGCAGCTGCATCTATCTTAATGTGATGAGGTTAGTAAATCCCACTTAACGAGTATGAATTTTCTGGATAGGTTATTGCACTTACAGAAGGTCTTCACGCTCTTGAGATAAGTCTTTGGTTTTTAAAGCTTTCCACCTTTTCAAACTTTGGAGAATGTGGATGTTCTACGAAGTTCTGAATAGAAGAGTTTATGTTCAATTGCGCACACTTCTTCATGGATGAGAGAGGGCTCCACTCGCAGGATGAAGGAGAAGAGATTTAAAACAAACTGGTAGGCATGAGGGAAATTTGATTCTTTAAAGTATGCCAAATGACCACAGTGCCTAGAAAGGGGGGAAAATAGAAAACAGCCCACAAATTTATTCCAAATTACAATACCCAGAAAATACACATCCTATCAATATTATTCAAACTCTTCTTGTACCACCACAGCTAAGCATTTATAGACAGCACTTGTAATTTGCAAAGTGTTTTGTAAGTGTTTGCTCTGCTTGCTTTGTGAACAACCCTGTTGAGCCTCATGATCCCTGCTTTAAAGATAGGCAACTCACTCTCAAGAGACAGAAACTTAGGCAAGGCCGTACAAAGAATTCACGAATGCAGAAGACCTTGAACCCGATTCTTACTTTTTAAAGAAACCAATTCTAAAGCCCTGTTCACACAAAGCAGTGGAATGTGTGGCGTGGGAGCTACTCAAAATATAAACGGCAAAGAGTTTGCTACATATGGCAAGCTGCACTCAATAGCTCTTGTACAAATTTGCTAGTTTCACTCTTCCAACCATCATGCGCACCCTGATTTATGTAGTAAATTGCTTCATATAAACAGCTGTGTGTGTGTGCACAGCAGACTCCAAGCTGTTTGGGTTTTAAGAAGCCACAGTGCTACTGTTTGTGTGCCTGAATTAGAAGTACGGGGCTGTATCCAACGCAGCAGCAATAGGACTGCAGAACAGGATTTCTCCTTCCTCTCCTCTCCCCACATGACCCCAAAATCTACTTCATAGGGCCACCCAGGCAGACTTTGAAGGTGCATGATGGACTGCAGGGAAGAAGAGAGGAGGAGGAAGCTCAGTTGCACAAGTCTTTCATGGATTTTATTTTATGCTCTCTTACTCCATTCGGAAGTCACTTTGATTCTTGCTGATAGAACAGCAGGATACAAAAGATGAAACAAACACCTATCTCCAGCTTTTCAGCCCCTGGAATATACTGGGCATCAGTTTAAGAGCCGTACCAGACTAAAACCAGTATTAAGAACTAAGTAAGGAAAACATATGCTTCTGTCAATTAGGAGAAGGAAGTTTCTCTTGACAAATGTTTCCAGAGTCCAAATGTGTCTCTCTTGGTTCTTACTTATGTGGAAAATTACAAGAGGATGTGAGAAGTATATATAATTGACCTTTTTAAGCAAAAAAAAAAAAAAAAAAAGAGACGTCATGTTCATCTTGGTTCATTTTCCAAAAATGAAGTTCACAATTCTAAAATCTACTTCTGATCTCTTAACCATGGAAGATGGTTAAAAGCTTCACTGGTTGGTAGTTTTAAATGCATCTTAAAAAGCAGAGATATCACCTTGCCGACAAAGGTCCTTATAGTTAAAGCTATGGTTTTCCCAGTAGTAAGTATGGAAGTGAGAGCTGGACCATAAAGAAGGCTGATCGCCGAAGAATTGATGCTTTTGAATTATGGTGCTGGAGGAGACTCTTGAGAGTCCCATGGACTGCAAGAAGATCAAACCTATCCATTCTTAAGGAAATCAGCCCTGAGTGCTCCCTGGAAGGACAGATCCTGAAGTTGAGGCTCCAGTACTTTGGCCACCTCATGAGAAGAGAAGACTCCCTAGAAAAGACCCTCATGTTGGGAAAGATGGAGGGCACAAGGAGAAGGGGACGACAGAGGACAAGATGGTTGGACAGTGTTCTCGAAGCGACTGGTATGAGTTTGGCCAAACTGCGGGAGGTAGTGAAGGATAGGCGTGCCTGGCGTGCTCTGGTCCATGGGGTCACGAAGAGTCGGACACGACTGAACGACTGAACAACAAAGTTTTAAATGCATACTACAGAGGTGACCAACACCTGGGCCACTTAAAAATGCAAGAAATAAAGGAACTAGGTAATCTGGGTTTATCACATAGCCACGGGCTACTGACTGCCTTTTCATGTGGTTAGGTCTACTACCCAATAAGTTTTCTTTTTTTGTAAGTGCTTACTCTATATTGTACCCTGAACCAATCTCTCTATCTGACGTAGCCACAATCAAGAATGATACTGGTACTGACCATAGGAAAGGCTACTCAGGATCCCATTTTAATCTGATTTAAAATAAAGGTTTGACACCGACACAGCACAGCCTCAAAGCGCTAACACTACAGAACTGGCAAAAAGCAGCACATTTAATTTTTCAACAGCCAGAATCATTACTTGAATGTATGAATTCTGTTCTCCTTCCAGCAAGAAAGTAGAATATATGCAAATCTTTTAGGTCTCTCTTTCTCTCTCTCTCTCTCTCTCTCTCTCTCTCATGTCTTCCACCTCACACTGCCTGCTGGCAGAATAACATATATTGTTCAACAAGAAATCTATCATTAAAGGATGTTGCCATTAACATACTTAAGCAAACTTTAATGTCCTCTACCATATGTTCTTGTTCATAATACTGTATCTTTCTTCCAAACTGGTGATGAATAATAAAAAAGGCAAAAATGTAGGATACTTGAAAGGCAGCAAAATGTAGCAGATGGGCAGGGTATAAATAACAAATTATTATTAGTATTATTATATTCAAGTCAACACATTCTACATTTCTTCTTCTCACAAACGCTAACACATTTAGCACACATTTTCTACAGGGATGTCAAATACTTACTTATTTTTGCACAGTGCAGTCGTACACAACCAATACTTTCTGTTCAGAGTTGTTATTTTGTCGCCTTCGGGTTGCAAAATCCCAACCAGGCTGTGCCCGTGGAAACAATCCATTTCCTCAGTCCAATTTAGCTGGAAACTTGAGGGGCTCCGCTTTTCAGTAGGTTCCACAGAACCAGACAGTGCTCGGAACTGCCTCTGAAGGTCCACTGCCATTCCTGTACAAAACAAAATGTAACCATGAGCCACAAAACATTTTAAAGGTTGTTTCAGAAAGAAAAAAAGACTGGAAGACTTCTATATCTGGGTAAGGTAATTGAGAGAGTGGTTGCTGAACAGCTTGGTAGGTTTCTGGAGGAAACATCGGCTCTAGATTCATTTCAGTCCGGTTTCCATCCTGGTTTCGGGACCGAGACAGCTCTGGTCGCCCTAACAGATGATCTCCGTAGACAACTGGACGGAGGCGGGTTGGGACTGCTGATTCTTTTAGACTTGTCAGCAGCCTTTGACATGGTCGATCACGATCTTCTGGACCACTGCCTTGCCGACGTGGGGATTCAAGGCACAGCCCGACAATGGCTGCGCTCCTTCATCTCTGGTTGGGACAGAGGGTGGCGCTAGGGTGGGAGATGTCATTGCGTCACCCCTTGGTGTGTGGAGTGCCGCAGGGCACAATCCTTTCCCCAATGCTTTTCAACATATTTATGTGCCCCCTCGCCCAGATTGTCCAGAGATTTGGGCTGGGTTGTCACCAATATGCTGATGACACTCAGCTCTATCTGCTGGTGGACAGCCACCCCGACTCGGCCCCGGACACACAGGTGCTTGGAGGCTGTGGCTGGATGGATTTGTGGGAGCCGACTGAAATTAAATCCTTCGCAGACAGAGGTCCTCTGGCTGGGTCGGGGTGGTAAAAGGTTGGGGGACCAACTCCCTTCTCTTGCGGGGGCTCAATTAGTGCCAGTGCCTTCCGTTAAGAGTTTGGGTGTAATCCTTGACACCTCCCTTTCCATGGAGGCACAGGTTGTAGCAACAGTCCAGGCAACATTGTTCCATCTTCGCCGTATCAAAGCACTTGGTCCCTTACCTTTCCCGCCCCAACCTGGCCACAGTGATCCATGTGATGGTCACCTCCAGGCTTGACTACTGTAACTCGCTCTATGCGGGGCTGCCCTTGAAACTGTCCCAGAAACTCCAGCGGGTGCAGAATGCTGCAGCAAGGCTCCTCACAGGGTCCTTGCCATGGGAGCATATTCACCCAGTGCTCTACCAGCTGCACTGGCTCCCGGTGGAGTACCGGGTCAGGTTTAAGGTGCTGGTTTTGACCTTTAAAGCCCTATGCGGCCTAGGAACCTCGTACTTACGGAACCACCTCTCCTGGTATGTCCCACAGAGGACCCTAAGGTCCATGAATAATAATAGCTTAAGGGTCCCGGGCCCTAAAGAAGTCAGATCATCCACCACCAGGGCCAGGGCTTTTTCAGTGATGGCTCTGACCTGGTGGAATGCTCTGTCCCATGAGACTAGGACCCTGCAGGACTTGATCTCCTTCCACAGGGCGTGAAAGACAGAGCTATTCCACCTGGTCTTCAATATGAATTAGCCTGATCCTCCATTCCCTTTTCCCTTTCCTTTTTCTATGAAGAAACCCTTTTGGGACTGCACATTTAAACTCTTCCCTGGTCTCCTTGCTGGCCCTAGCAGGACCAACTTGGCCAGTTAGCCCTGGCGATCACTTGATGTTTACTGAACTGGGTTTCCCCCCCGCCCCAAACATGACCCTGAATTTTTTGAATTTTATTGACATGGATGCTACATTTATGTTGTATTTTATGCTGTTTTAAAGGTGTTTTTTTAAAGTCGCTTTTAATCAATGTTTTATATTTGCTGTTAGCTGCCCTGAGCTGGGTATTTAAATCGGGAAGGGCAGGGTATAAATAAAAAGTTGTTGTTGCTGTTGTTGTTGTTGTTGTAAGGAATCAAACTTCACAAGGCACACCCAAATGCTGAATAGAAGTTAAAAACCTTAGTAATTCTGGTGATAGTAAAAAAAATTTTTTATCAGAACGTAGCATCTTCTTGAAGACTTTGGGTGTCTCGTGATAGGCACTTTAATGGAAAGTTTAAATACTCTCCAACAGCTGTACATGTCACATGAGAACAACTTCCTTCCTTCCTTCCTTCCTTCCTTCCTTCCTTCGTTCCTTTCTTTCTTTCTTTCTGAAAGGACTACTCTAACTCTAGCATTGTTTTTGTCAGGTTCTTCTCTTTTCCCAGAGTGCACCTGGCAATCTATTTACAGCGCAGGAAGCAGAGTCAGGAAGGCCTCAAGAATATTCCAAAATGCTTTCTGGGAGAATGGCTCAATGTTACATATTTGAGCCGTGTAAGGCTTACGGCAGATGGTAGTTCTGTTCCTACTTCCTTGCCAGACTGGGAATCCTAACCCCCTTTCTCCCTATGCCTCAAATGTGGCCAGGTTCTTAAGAACTAAATTCAACTTATCCAGGGGGGGGGGGAGGAGAGAGAAGAGTCATGTTTTGGGAAAGGAAGAGCAAAGGAATTAGCCACTTACGTCTTTTCTTGAGGAAATTATATGTTTCATGGAAGAAAAACAATAGTGGCTTCTCACATCTCCATAAAAGTCTGACGATGCAAAAAAAGAAAAGAAAAAGAAAAAAGCAAAAAATTTGGGGGTGGAGGAAAAAGAAGACAACACACAGTGGATTATCGTCACAACAACCATATCCTTAACTATGATCTAAACCTGTTATAGAACAGTTGAATACAACCACCTGTTTGGTTTCACCACTCACCCCAAAAATGCCAAAAGTGAAATATCTTCTATTAATACCACTGTGGCTACTTAAGGGAAACAGCAGTGTAGTGCTAAAACCCCTTCCACCAGAGCTTAATCATCCCTCCACCAAGGCTACTTTCTACAGAAACCTTCCCCATACATTCCTCAAAATATTCCTACCATTCCTTTTACTTAAAATAAATAAATAAATGTCAGCAATGGTATCAGAAGTAAAAAAAAGAAAAACCCACCAAAAACATTTACAAAGAGACAGATTTCCTAAGACATTACAGATGGGCCTACCCATTTCAATTCATATCTTCAAGTACTGCTCATCATTGCTATCATACCCCTTTAATTTCTCCAACCCAAATCAGAGACTGTCAGTCTATGAACACCATACCTGATTCTTCCTTCGTTAATTTTCTTCTGCTCCACATCCAGAGCATTCTTTACAACTAGGTACCATTTCCGAATATCAAACACTGGACAGCCTATAGTGAAAATGAATGCATTAAGTTTTAACTTTTATTCCATCCTTCTTTCGGTGAATTTAAAATTAGTGTGGCCTTGTTATTTCTGTGCAAGATCAGAGAAGACCAAGAAAGCTCGACATCAAATTCCACATAAACCACGCAGGGTTGGAAACTCCCATTGTTCTAGGCGCATTTTGAGACAGGGAATTTCATTAGCGTGAGTGGTTCCCGAGCTCTGGGTGCAGTACTGCGCCTAAGATTTCACATTAAAACTGCAGAGTGGAAGGAAAGGGGGACCTTTTTCTGCCTCACCACTTCCAGCTACTCTCCAAAGACTGGAGAAGAGACCCTCTTAAGAATATTAGGGGGGTGAGCAGGGGAAGGACTAGACCATGTGAAAAGTGAACATAATCTTTTAGATGCAGTTCATTCACTTTCAGCTTTGTATTCTTGTTATAAAAAGGCACGCCTGGACGTTAGGTTGTTGCACCCATAGCCTAGCTTTAAGGTGCCATTTAGCTCTTAGCTTTCATATCTCAGTTTCTAACACTGACACCACACTATACTGACTCTCGTTAAGCTGCGATTAAAAGTATTGCATTCGTTTTTCAGCGTTCCAGGAGATCCAGCTTTAAGGGCATATTTGTATTAACAGATATCCATGAGCCCAATTCTTACTGGATGTTCTCTAAGGGAGGAGGGATTCAAACCAGATGATCTGCCCTACACCATCTTGCGAGACTTATTTGAGGGACTAGATCTGCTGCTGACCACATTGTTACTACAATAGTTGGGAATACAGCAATGATCTAAATGAGTTAACAGAAAACTAGTTAGGTTTTAACAAGGCTAAAGCCAGCTGGGAAACGTGAGGGCAACTGGCATGAGGACAGAGAGGAACAGAGGGGAGGAAGCATGTGATTCTGCAGCCGGTCCCTGATCTCTTTGGAGCAACTGAAGGATGAGCTCTCTTACATCTGCACTGGAGTCTCTGGAAACTGAGCCTTTGTCAGTTTCTAGCATTTGCTATGCGACTTCTGCACCCAAAATTTAAGAGACTAGTCATTCAGATATTGCTCGGAAGCCAAATGCAAATGTAAAATGCTCCTTTTTCACATGTAGATTTGGGCAGCTCTTTCATACATTCGTATGACTTAACACTTTCTTTTCAATTCACATACTCTACTGAACGAGCTTCCACAACTGTCTTGCATGTACGCTAGCATCTTAAAATATAGTTGGCAATGCAAAACTTATACTAAGCTTTTTCTAAAGTATTTGGTACCTTCTTCTTTCCTTTTGTTTCTCTCTTCAGCATAGTCTGCTAGTAACCTGAAAATATATCCAACAGATTCAGAGGGGTTTTTTTAATTGAAAACATGGTCACCCTTTTTCAAACTACTCAAGCGCATTTAAAACCTGAACCACTCTAATGAATCCAAAGGCCTTATCTCTTAGGTTGAAAATTCAAAATTGTAAGGGCTGGTTCAAACCTTGCTCATCCCATGTGAATGGTCTCTTTCTATATTGGAGTTCTTGGATAACTGGGGACCATAGTGGCTAGCTCTGCAGGATATAGACCCTTACCCTCCAATTATTTCTCCAAATCCTTGGCCTCATCCCCCAGAGAGGAAGTCGGACCCCAGGGACATGACACCATCCATTTGCATTGGGCTTTACTTACATGGAACATCTTCATACTAGAATCCACTGTCATCTGGTGGAGAGGACAGGTTTCAACACTGACATGGACACTCATGTGATCAACACAACACAAGTGTTACATCCCTCACTGCTTGAAACACACCCTTTTCTGCCTCCACATTACAAGGATGAGGATGATTTACTACTCTTCCTTAGCCATAGGGTTCCAATTTAAAGTACGACATCAAAAACAGCTTAAAGCAAAGTAACATTTGAACCACTGCTATGTCCAATAAGACCAGACCCTTTCAGTGCTGTGCTGCACAGTTATTCTGCCTGACCAAGAGGAAAATGGCAAAACGGACTCTAGATGCTATGTGAATATACACAAATTGAATATTACGGAAGCAATATGTTATCTTTCTCTTATTCAATGTTCCATTTATTTAGTCCAATGGTTCTCAAACTATTTTTCTATGAGCAACAAATTTACTTGCCTCACACCATTTTCTTCATTGATAAGAAATACATCGGAAAACAAAAAGAAACAACTCCTAGCAGTGCTTAATTCACACGACAGAACACAACTATTTTCTAATACGATCATGGGACATCCAGAAAGTATAAAACAATGCAGCTACGCAAGAACATGAATCATTCCCAAAAGATAATTACAAATGAGCCTCTTGCGTATGTACCTTAAGTATGTATACAAACTCAATGAGAGGTGTGAGCTTGCTTTTGCCAGGTAATCTCATTTATATTAGGTCTAATTTGAGACAAACAAACTCTCATCTCCTCGTCAACGCAAAGAAGCCTTTCTCTTTTCTGATCTTTCATATAGGTCAGAGTTGGCGAACTGCAGAAGAACAGCCAATGCTATTTTCCAGCACTCTGTTCAAACGGAGATTCTGGATCACAACCTAGGACTGTCCTCAGTACCACTTGATACTCTCATTTGAAAATATATTGAGCCATATTCTGCATTTTTTTTTAAAAAAACACACCATTTTGATACTATACTACACTGAAATGTGTAAGCATTTCTTTGTCCTTGAATCTTCCTGCCACGTTTGCCATCCTCTCCTGCCGCACCACACCCTTTGAGAACCACTGAGCTAGTCCTTAGTGGTAATAATACTGTCAGGGAACTGTCCCCGGCACAGCACAAGGCGGTGGAAGGGCTCTCGGGATGCTACAGAGAGCCCTGGCCCCACCTGACCAGCAGCACCTCCTCTGGCAGCGGAGGGAGCAGCTAGGCTTCCAGCAGGGAGGGGCATGGGTTTCAGGGGATGAAGGGTCAAGGCTCTGAGGATGCTGGAAAGACCCTGCAGTCTCCTACTCCAAGGGGCGATGAAGGAGGCACGCAATTTCCGTTGCCCCAAAGGCGTTGAGGGGTGAAACAAAAGTATGGGAGGCAGGGTTTTCATATACCGAAACTCTTTTGTTGGGGTCAGAACCGGAAGGGGCCATTCCCGGATTCTGCCGACGTTTGATAGAGACATGAACTTGTTACCTCTGCACTGTACATAGTATGCACAATAAAACAACTCAAGGAAAACTCGGAGTTTTGCCTGCTTACTCATGAGCAACTAACCGAGGACCTTACAAATAGCAGTCTAGGATTTTTGTGGCCCTGAACTGCAGCAAGTCAGCAAGTTTGCATTTGTTATAACGGCAGCGCACACTTACCATTCATACTGGTCATCCAGCAAGAACAGCATTTTCAGCACCACAACCACCACAGCTACGGCAAGAATATCGTATTTCACATTCCGAGCTGATATATTCTCGGGACGAAGTGTCAGGAAGTCCGTTTCACCAACGCCAGTTTTTTTAACCACTCTGCATGCCCACTTGTGCATATCATCTGAATTAAGAAGAGGATAAACTTCAAATGCTACGCAAGTCCAAAACAAAGAACACATTTGGTGGAAGAATCCATATGCCTCCATGTCGATAACTAGAGTGGGAAGGAACCTTAGAGGTTTATCCAGTCCAATGGTGGGGAACCAGACCTAATAAGGCTAGCCAGGCCTCCCCATTTGGCTCGCAATACTGCTCCACCAGGTCTTGCCACGGCTGGCCAGGGGTCTAGATTGATACCTTAAGACTTTTGAAGGTACCAAAAAAAAAATGTTTTTCATAATAGATGTGTGAGTGTAGCTCTATTCCTAGTAGATTAGTTGAGCATGTTTTAGTCATTTAAGTGTACATGTGCACAACTGTGTTTGTGGGGGGAAAGCTTTACTTTCAAGCTGGGTCACCAGTGAGGTGTACGAACTGTTTCTGCTTATGGAAGGGAATCAACAATTTAGGCAGGTGAATGCTGGCAATATTTCAGAGTATACTGACAACCCTTCTGGAATCTGATGAGGTAGTTGATTCATGACATCCTTGCTAAACTGGAAAAGTAAGAAATTGTGTTCCTTGTGTCTTCGAAGACACCTGTACAGCAATGTGAAGATTGTAGCTACAGTTAAAGTGGTGTAAAAAAAAAAAAGAAATACAAATGCACCTTTTCTTAAAAGAAGAAATGTCAAAATACAAGGCAACCTATCGATCTGTCGTAGCAGTACTACTTAAACCTTATTTTTGCTGTACGTGAAGACGTGATCCAACCCAAATTTAGGACACAAGGTGTTATTAATTTCAGCTGGAGCATTAAGTTTCTGCTTTAATCTGTGCTGCATTAAGGACAATGGAACTTTACATGGTTTAACTTTGATTGGATAACCTTCCTCAATCAGATCCATTTGTGCTTTGCAATTTTCAAAAGGTACATTCAGGACTGGCACTGTAACACAGCAGTCCCAATTCTCTTAAGCATGTTTTTAAGACCGAGTAAGCTCAGTAAGATCCTGAAGTTGAGGCTCCAGTACTTTGGCCACCTTGTGAGAAGAGAAGACTCCTTAGAAAAACCCCTGATGTTGGGAAAGATGGAGGGCACAAGGAGAAGGGGACGACAGAGGATGAGATGGTTGGACAGTGTTCTCGAAGCGACTAGCATGAGTTGTTTGGCCAAACTGTGGGAGGCAGTGGAGGATAGGGGTGTCTGGCGTGCTCTGGTCCATGGGGTCACGAAGTGTCGGACACGACTGAACAACAACAAGCTCAGGGCTCTCCCTCCCTCCCTGCTGTGTCATTTCCCTCCCTCCTTCATCAGCATCAATCGTGGTATCACCAAAGCTAATACTAACAAAACAGTTCAATCCTTGGTTAAAAGCTAACCATGATTAATACCGGCAATGGGACAAATAGCACTGTGCCCTAATTAATGCTGAAATGAGTGAGGAATTTCCACTGGAGAGGAGAAGGGTCATGCCATAGCCTGCTTCCTATTCTAGTTTATTTTTATTCATATTTCTAGGCTGTTTTTCTCACCTGAAAGCAGCTGGTTATGCAAGTATGAATATCATTACTGCAGCAGCCTGCGGAGTCAGAATAAACTAATATTGAATATTACATCTGGAATTCTAAGAGTACTGTCAACTTTTGGTATCCAAACCAGTCTTTCTCATCCTTGAATCCCCAGATGTTCTTGAACTAAAATCTCTGACCACTGGCCATGCTAGCTAGGAATGATGGGAATTGTAGACTAACAACATCTACAGACCCAAAGTTGAGAAAGTCTGGTTCGGATACTAATAGTTGACAATGATCCAACTCTGATCCAAACCACAACTTCCGAAAATTAGGACAAAAATAAAATGTTTCAACAGGAAACTCTACAATATATCTCAAAGCGATTTAAGAACAGTCCTGTTCACTTAAGCTGCTTAAGCACCTAAAAAATTCTGTTTCGTTGAAAATACATAGTAAAAAGTAAGGTAATAAAATCTAAAAGGAAGACATTAAATCTACAATCCTATACACGATTACTTGAGAGGAAGTCCCGTTGAACATAATGAGACTTATTTCTTAGTAAACCTACCTAGGTGTGTACTATTAGGAACCCAGCAATGCTGAGTAACACTTTATTTTTCTTACATATGAATCTCATTTTCTCCAGGGAGTTATTGGGTAGAATCAAATGGTCAGCTATAAGTGACTTTAATTGTTCTGTTAACATGACTCAGCAATAAAAAGGATCACAACCTTCTTTTTCATGCTGTGTTATTAAAACTCGAGCAGATGTGCCTGGAAAACATTTAGTACTTTCCTTTAATTCTGCTGCTGCCCTAGTGATTAAGTATTTGAACTCCTTCTTGTAATAAAGAGAAGATGAATGCGCGTCTATATGAAGGTACATAGAAGAGACAGTGAAGTAAGTAACACGTTTGCGGACATGATCCATCATTATATTTAGTCAAGTTTTATTTTCATATTCAGTGGATTCAGAAACAGGATTTCATATACCAAAAAGGTTTAGAGTGTGACTTTGTTTTAATTATTTTAGTACAGTACCAGGGAAGAAGTTAATTGAAAGCTTAACTCAACACCCACAAGGAATACATTCTATCTACTGAGCTCACAACAACCAGGTGAGATAGGCTCGGCGAATAGATAGTCGCTTTCCCAAGTTTCCTATTATGCCAGGGTTTCCCAAACTTGGGTCCCCAGTTGTTTTTTGGACTACAATTCCAATCATCCCTGACCACTGGACCTGCTAGCTAGGGATGATGGGAGTTGAAGTCCAAAAGCAGCCGGAGACCCAAGTTTGGGAAACCCTGCCCTGTGCTTCTTCACTGAACAGGGATCTGAACCTGTATTTCTGTTGCGAGTTCAGTGCTCAAGCCGCTGTCCCACACTGGCTCGCTCATAAATGTTGAGCCATTGGCTTGGTTTGACAGATCTTAGAGCATCAGCCATGAGTTTCAAATATAAAGCCCTAGGAGTCCCCATGCTACTACCAACTTTAAGTCCATGAAACACTCCGAATTCGCCATATGGAGAGAAACCCAGCCAGATAGGCAGAGTATAAATATAGTTGTTGTTGTTGTTGTTGTTGTTGTTGTTAAAATAGGAATGTGCTTTCGACATTAGCACATTAAAGTCTATTTAAAAGGACTTGATACTGCATAATTTTTGTTTGTGGGGGGAAAAAATAGGTTGAACATTAAATTGTGGGTGTTACGAAACACATCCCTCCCCCACATGCCCTTACCAGGCAAGTTAGCTTCCATCAAATACTTCATGCAGAGAATGTTTGGATGAAGGAAGCTGTCTTCTGCTATATCTGGAAAACAAGGTAGCTTCAGGTATACAGCAAGGGCCTGTGCCTTTTTGTGAACATCTTCATACGCAGGCCAATTCTGGAAAACAAAATCGAAAATAAGTGTCATCATTTGAAAGAAAGCACATTTACATTATATAGAAATCTGAGCTGCTTCTTGGGGGACTCCACCAAGCATTATGCTGAGTTGTTCTTCTAGCCTGGAACTTCCTTTGTTCTTTTGAGAAACACCTGATGAAAACATAAATACAACAACAGGGGGGGGAAGAGATCTATTATCAGTTAAGCTAGAACCTCTTTAGTCCTGTAAATACACATCATTGCTGCTTTTAACTGCTTTGAGGAATATTTTGGGCACAAGGTCCTATTTACAACATAAGCCAAAGGATAAGGCATCCATACCAGTTAACACGGTTAGCTGAAAAGCAAGTTAAATCAAACCTATGTGATCCTAAAACTTCTAGAAAGCTTTAGAAAAGTTATTTCAAAGTATGCCTTTAGGTTTTTAATGCACTGATTCATATCACTTTATGAATAGAGAAAGCAATAACCATTTTTTCTAATATAAATGGATGAGTAATATTTCATTTCAATCAAACTTATTCTCTGATAGCTTCAGGGTACGTTATAGGTAGCATCATTAAGATTGAAAAATAAACCTGGTTTGTTTGATTTTGGCCTCAGTTCAGTAAGAGAGAAAAAAAGGGGTTTCACCCCACAGCAAACCACAAAAAAGGAAAGAGAACCTGCAAGTGTAGAACAGTTTGCTGAACTTAAAACATGAAAAATACTACTGGAACCTAAAACAAAAACTTAAGAAATTTTGAGTTGATCCTAACAACCACAAGGAGAGTTCTGCTCCCAAACATATGCTCTCACTGCTTGGGAGGAGAGAAGACGGGGGGAAATGTATTGCCTGGGTGCCCAAAGATGGCTTGGATTGCTAGCCAGTTATTATTTGTTACCACCAACCTCCTCTTCTCCCCAATTTTCTCTGACACATGCTGGAAGGTTTGGAGGAAGAGGTAGTCTTTTGTCCCTTCAATCTGTTGTGGCCTTGAGGTAAGAGCTTTTGTGGAAGTCTGCCCATGTCCAAAAAGATCACATCAAACATCAAGTTTGCACTTACAAACAAGTGCCTATAAGTAGCACATACATGTTCCAGTCTCTATGGGATAATCTTAACATAGCTCTGTCATGATGGAAATTCTGTGAATATGTGTATTACAGAAGAAAGCACAAGAAAGGGGGGGAAGATGTCACGGGTTTTACAGAGTAAAGTGCTTATTAATGGCATAGCAAAAAATATTCTCCTTTCCTTCCAGGCATTTAGCATTCTGAAAACAAGACAACCATTCAAAAGTTTCATTTTTGATAATGCCAATTAAACAAACAAACAAACAATAAAAACATTCTCATGTTCCCCTGGAATCCACAAATAGCACAAGGCATACACAACACCAGCAAAAAGTTTACTCATGCATGTAAAATGTCTACAGTCTGTATTATGCTTGAAATCTTTCAGAGCAGCAAGTTTGTTTTTTTTTAAAAGCAACCTTTTTGCCTGAAGCACTTTTCTTGAAAAACAAGAAATACATGCTTTACAGGACTGTTGCACATCAGGGTTTACGTATGTCTTCAGACATTTCAGGATAGCTAGTCAAAGGTAGTCAAAGTCTCATTTAATAATGAGAGCTACGAGTTTGAAGAAACATGCTTTCCTTGATATCCCACACATAAGAAGTATAGGAATAACATTATAAATATTTTAAGATTATAAATATTTAATAAAGAAAAATTAACCGTCAAAAATATGACCTGTTCAGGATGCAAATAACACTGAGAACCCAACTATCTTAGGATTTTACCGGACATTACAGTGATTTCAAAGGCTGAATTGACATTCGAGGGGGGGGGTTTCCAAAAAGCGGTGGTTTTTTCTTGGATCTTAGGCAAGTCAATTTGAAAATTTGTGTTTTTGTAAAAAAGAAAAAAGCTCAACAACTTTGGGGTTTACCTAAAGAAAATCCAGGGTGTCCTGGTTTATGGCAACCCTAAACTAGCTCTCTCAATCGAATAAGCCAGTGTTTTTCAACCTTTTTTGGGCAAAGGCACACTTGTTTCATGAAAAAAATCACGAGGCACACCACCATTAGAAAATGTTAAAAAATTTAACTCTGTGCCTATATTGACTATATATAAAGTAATTTTTCAATTTTTCCCACGGCACACCAGGCAACACCTCGCGGCACACTAGTGTGCCGCGGAACAGTGGTTGAAAAACACTGGAATAAGCTGCCGAAGTCCACCCCCACCCCCCCCCCCAAGGACATAAGCTGAAAAAGCATTGCATTATTAGGACCAAGAAATGTATCATCAGAACTCTGCACTTGAAAAATTTGGGCGTTTTGTCAGCCTCTCTTCTACCTCCAGGAGCAATCCAACTGCACAAGTAACCCAATACTGTATTTGGGGGGGTCACCAGCATAGCAGAACGCAGCCCAAGAAATTCCCCATGGATATTCAGCAATACTAAGCCTCCTGCACTTGCATGCCACGTGCATGCAGCAAATTTATCTGGCTGGCTGTCACAGCTATTCAGAAGGGCATTCCCCCTTCTCATCCGACTTGTCATCAGCCCTCCCTTTCCACAAAACCTTTTCATCCCACCATGGCATACTATTTTATAAGACCCTAATCAAGATGAACAGGAGGGAATTACGGTGGTACCTCGGGTTAAGTACGCTTCAGGTTAAGAACTCCGCTTAAGAACAGAAATCGTGCTCTGGCGGCGCAGCGGGAGCAGGAGGCCCCATTAGCTAAAGTGGTGCTTCAGGTTAATTACACTTCAGGTTAAGAACGGACCTCCGGAACGAATTAAGTACTTAACCCGAGGTACCACTGTACAGCACTAGGAATGATGCTTCTACCCAAATTATTTCCTCAAACATCCATATAAACATTTTAACTACTTTGAAGAAAGAGCTATTGGTCTTGTTTTCAAAGATGTTTATTTAAAACGAAACAGATCGTTGTGTTAAATCTGTCACAGCCCAGGGCTTAATCTGAATTCTTTGGTGATGAAAAACTATTCTAAGTGTTGGATTACAATTCTACTATCTGGACAGTGTCATCGGGGGCGGGGGGGGGGAGAGAAATATTCCCGCAAATACAAGTACTACTGTACTGTTTCCCTTATAAAGGATTTTTTTTTCCATACAAAAGGCAACCTAAGTATGTACTTAGCCATATAATTTAGAACAGAACTGGAACATTCAGAAACAGGGGAGTAGCAAACTTACTCCACCCAAGGCCACTCCAATGCCTCCTCTGGCAAATCTATACTACTGAGATTTTCACTGTACATCTATTAGTAAACACCAATATAGCATAGGGGAAGGCAGTATGATGCACTCCAGATGTTGATGCCCTCCAAATCCCTTTTGCATTGACAGCTCAGCACAAGGTGGAGAGGGTTGCTGTTGTTTTTAACCTTCCGGCACTGTACTGCTTGGAAAGTGTGTTGCTCCCACAATTCTCCCCACAACAAGTACCTCAGGATAGGAAGAAGGATGTATTCTTGTAAGTATTACACTTACACACACACACACACACACACACACACACACACACAATAAATAAAGCTTAATTCAAGTATGTAAATAAGCAGCGGGACTCCCTGTTAGTGGAATGCCAGCAGCCTCTCTTATGAGTTACCGTAAATTTCAGGCCTCAATCTTTAACAGTTAGCAGTAAAAAAAAAAAAGTCAAATTTTCAGGCTTTTCTAATAACTTTTAGCTACATCTGCATCAAATTCAGTTTTATGGAGCTAAATCATCTGGGGCAGAGGTGACTTTTTTCAATGGAGAGCTTTTTTTTTTTTTTTTTTAAAGAAAGCAATGTAACACTTCCAGAAAATTTAAAGTGATTATTGGGGTACATGTGTGCCAAATTTCAGCGCTCTAGCTCAGTGGGAGTTACCTGCTGAATTTCAATACCCTATGAGTCAGTCAACTTTCTATCACAAAACACCCGCCAAAATTGCTTGTAAAAGTAAACATGTCGCATATGCGATTAAGAGTATCACACAATACTGGAATATTGTAGATACAGAAATTTATGATGCAACAACACCAGTGCAACCAGTTGCCAATTATGTAAGGGCAATGACAATATTGCCATTGACTGCCAAATGCAAAACTTACAGCCAAACTGGTACACGAAATAACAATGACCTAGTGACTCAATGTTTTCTACACTGACATTTCTAAAATACAAATCAGATTAAGATTCCTTCTTCATTATTCCCCCTTAATTGTTTTGTATTTTCCTTCAGCCTGCTAGTGTTTACATCCTTTCGCCCCTAGTTCATACATCTGTTGAAAATTTTCTTTAAACAAATAGGATTGTAAGGAGTAAAATTGCTACATCAGAAGTAAACCCAAGTGCCCCCCCCCAACTTCACAACCCCATTCAGATGAAGAAAGTGAGAACCATTTAGTTAATTTGAGAGGCAAGGGAAAGCGGTGAAATTTGCAACCACCAGGCTCAGGGTGGAGGTAACTTATTTTCACCATTGGTAGTAGCTTTCTTTCAGGCTTTAAACAACAACAACAACTTTATTGTGCTGTTGCCACGAGCAGTATCATCACCACCACAGCTTGTTTCTCATTGGCCTAGCTCCTACTGGGGAACTGGGTGCAGACGAAGGGAGAGTATAGCAGCTACCAATGGAGGCTATTGTATTTTTGTGATGGCTGCCATTTCCACCCTTTGCAACAATGGTTTGGAACTAATGCTGCATCCAGAGCATTGTGGGAAAGAAAATGGTGTCCAGATCAGGGTGGATTTGATTTAAATCACTAGTCAGTAAGACTTGGTTTAAATCATTTATTTTTTTCACAGAAAGACTCATTCTTGCTGGTATAATCTTAATATTTATAACCAGATGAAGGTTTCGTTTTTGGAATAATAAATTTTCAGAGTAGTTTTCACAGTTATACCAAAAATTACTGATTTGGTTATACTATTAGAAATACATAGACAGATAATTATGAAATTATTGTGAGGTTTAATAGGTTAACTGTTTTTATTTGGACAAATTTTCTGCTGTATTTTTTTGGAAGGAGAAAAATAATTATTAGTAACAATTTAAACAATTTATTTAACTAAAACAATAACATTATAGCACATGTATCCATGTTTGTTAACTGATGTGGTTAAACAATTAAAAAGAAACCAAAAAACAAACTTAGACTGAGTTTTAGCACACATGAAAAACTTAAAACAAATCCTTATTTCCTGATGGACTATAGCCTTTGGACTATAATGTAACTTAAATAGAAAACTATCCTTAGAAGGATTTTCCCTCCAAAAGCATTTTATTTTTAAAATCTGATTTAAATAAAAAAAATCCATTTTTTTTAAATCATTGATTTTTATCCACTCTGGTCCAGACCACATACAGCTGTAGCAACACAATAAACTTAAAATTAAAAAAAGGAAGGAAGGCTAGAAGAAACTACTGCTGCTACAGCTAAATGGATAACAATGGTCAATCTGTCTATCACAAAGACGCAGCTTTTGGTGCAGAGTAATGGAAACACATAACACAGGACAGAAGTTTGGGTTTTCTATCTTAAAGGGGAGCTTTATATCTAATGATTCCATTCCTCATCGATGTCTTTTTGTAATTTTGTCCCCCAAAGAAGCAGGACAAGAAAAAGTGTGGGCAGCAATGGTCTCATCACAGCACCTCCAAATCTCTGAAAAGAACTGCAATATGTTCAGTGGCATGTATGCATTTTTCCATGTCCTGCTATTGACTCTGGTCAAACAGGTCTGGCAGATTTCTGTAGTGCTTCAGACACCTGATTGACCAACAACTGCAGTAGGTCAAGACTCAAGAGAAATGAGAATGCACTCCCAGAGCAACAATAGCTGTACCATAGAACCTTAAACTCGAGTGGGGTGTGCAAAATGATCATGTATTTCCAACTGAATTTAGTATAAAGTGATTATTTGCTGGTTTTAAAAACTGGGGGTGGGGTGGGGGGTAGGAGGGTGGTTAGACTGATTTAAAAAAAAAAAAGAATTACCCATGCACTTTCAAGGTGCGACTGCTATAATGCAGTCTATTAGGCTGTCTTTAAAGACAGCTTGAATATTACTCTACACTACCTTATAAGAAAGGGTTTTTCCCCTAAACGACAGGATATGCATTTATATTATTATTATTATTATTATTATTATTATTATTGAACAATGAAATGTTCATGGAGAAAAAAGATGACAGCATAAGAATAAAAATATATATTCACCACGATAAACGGGCTCAGACAGATTTTAAGACTCATATTCATTTCCTTTTCTGTACCTTTTCCTTCCAAAAGAAAATGTAAAGGAACTAACAGTAGCATACCAATATGAATACAATAATATATGCTTATTGGCACTGGAGTGTATTTCCTTTTTAGCATTACTGCAAACACGAATTTATTTTTTAAGAGTTTCCCCACTAACTGAATTTTCAAGTTTCTTAAAAACAGTGGGGGGAATACAGAGGAGGTAAGGAATGTTTAGAAAATAGAGAGAGCAGCGATGCAAAGGGTGGACACATATCTTCTAACATCTGTGAAGCACATGCTCCTGGTGATGTAACCAACAGAGGGTGTGCCTTGGGATTACTAAAGGGCCAACAAATGGCAGGAAAGAACTAATATGTGGGTGAACCGCCTACAGCTTAATTTAGAGAGAGCTGCCTAATATCCTGGCTTGCTCTAAGGAATAACAATTCGTGAAGGAGATGCAACACATGGCTATGGAGATAAGATACTGGCAACAGATTCCCTCGGAGCCAGAAACAGCCATGTCTGGCAATACCAATGAAATTAAGCTCTCGTGGGGAAAGAAACACCAGCCGTATAGGTGGTAATCCCAGATTTGACTGGGGGAGAAGTTAGAAAAATTGAAATTAGATTGGGCTACTTGCGTAACGTATGTTTCTCGCTGAGATTATGCCCTCCCCTTGCCCTAACCACCTTCAATGTATCTTGAAATAGGTGATGCAACCTGATCAGCATGTTGCATGAATATGGAATTACCAGTCCAATTCACACACTGTAAGAATGGCTTATCTTTCTCTCCCATGGTATGCACACTTGCACATGTACATCCCAACCACAATCTCCACAGATCAACTCACGCATCTCAGGCTATGAGCAAAGAGATCTACATAGAAAACAAGTTTAAATCATTCACACAACCATATATGAATTCTGTTCTGCTGCTAGAGGATAACCATAGGGTTATTCATCACGGATTACGCTTCACAGCAGAAAAGAGTGTTCACTGCTTGAGTAACACTACAGTGGTACCTCTGGTTGCGAACGGGATCCATTCCGGAGGCCCATTCACAATGTGAAAAGCCCTCAAAGTGAAGCACCGTATCTGCGCAGGTGCACAGCGTGATTTGATGCTTGTGCGCATGCATGAAGCACGATTTAGCGCTACTGTGCATGCGGCAAAACCCAGAATAGAACCTGGAAAATGCCGCAGGATGCAACCTGAAAAAACGTAACATGAAGCAAACATAACATGAGGTATGACTGTATTCAACTGGCATATATGGTACATATAGGGAATCGTATGAAGCCACACCCGTTGACACACTAATTCAGCTTCTCTCTCACTCACAAATATTAAAAGATAACAGCAGAAAGCAAAATTTGTTTGAATTTGACCAACATTTCAATAAGCCTACAGTATCTTCCTTCTCTGTTAAGCAATACTTCAACAGGTAAGGACAAGCCAGAGTTTCTGTTACACAACAGCAGATTCCCGTGATACACCTGATTACAATAAATGTCAGAAATGAACTTCCTTCTCAGCTCTTTTTAAAGAGCCTCACCCTTACTTATTGTCATTTCTGAAGCTGTTTCAAGAGAGAAAATAAAATGCTACTTATGTGTGGCACCTGTTAATTTCATTAACTCCAAACCGATTTAAAAAAGAAAGAGAGAGAGCGATTGAATAGAAGTAGTTTAGGTCCCCAAATCCTAACCAGAAAGACAAGGAAGCTGCTATTTTGGACACGAAAGAAGGAGGGGTTTAGTGAGAACTCAAATGCTTCATCTTGTAAGTCTCAAATAGGCACGACAGGTAAAATAGGACAGATCAAAAATATATATATCCATCCCTCAAAGCTTCATTATCCTTCTGGTAAAATGAAAGCCAGATGCAGCATATTTGAGAAAAATTAACCATGATTTGAACACACACACACACACACACACCTCTACCTGACACAGAACATCCTGTTTGCCTGTCCATAACCACCACCTTTACTCACTTGGCTCACTAAAGAATCTCTGCCCAACTACAAGGAATAACTGGCATGAAATCAGGTTGTGTCATTGAGTCCAATGCAGGTAGGAATCAGAGGCAATGCAGGTAGGACAGGGGGCAAGTGTCTTTCCAGTAGACAACCCAGATACTGGCGCTGTGGTCCAAAATGCTTTCCATGGCCTAGAGTGAAACAAGAACCTGCTTGGAAGCAAAGCCTTACTTCCTTGTGAACTAGGACCTAGTTATGTCAGTGTGGACTGGAAGCAAGGTGCTACAGGAAAGGAATATAGTTTTGAGGACTGCCTCTAAGTTCAGGAGAGAGAGGGGCAAAGAGGAAGGATCTCCTGAACTTCTCTCTAGAACCAGGAGCAGCAGAGAAATGAGGTCCATGGGCAATAGCGAAGTCTTTTCTTCGTCCTGAAGCCTCAGGCAACTGGTTGTAGTAGTCGGAAAGGAGAGTGTACACCCACACACACATCTATGAACGCAGTGAATTTTGGAACTAACACAGTTAACTCACAGCACTAGAGCAAAACAGTTTTGTTCTAGGGCAACGTGTGCTTTGTGAATGACTCTACCCTAAGTCTTTTCACTCTGGTATTAAATGGCTGTCTTCAGATCTTCCAGCTCCTTCCAAAAGCATCATTAGAAGCTTTTATTCAGTGAGGTGGCCGATGCTGAATGCCACCAAGGAAGAATTTGTAATCAGAAATGAAAGGGTGAGGCACACTGAGGAGATGACTACTAATTACCATGCTGTCCCAACTTCTCCATTTCCCAAACAACACCTGGAGAACATTTAAGGAAGCAGTATCAAATGCTTTTAATCTTTCACTGTGCAGTTTCTAGCCTAGAGTTCCAACAGCTCAAGGCGTAAACCCAGATGAAGGGAATCATTTTCAAGACACAATTTCACCAGGTACTTTATGATGGATATGCCACATGAAGTATATGAAACATCTGAAAAATGATTAATTCATTATTATTGTTGTTGTTATTTAAAAAAAAACAACAACCCTTTATTCTCACAGTATTTACAAGATTCTAATACAGAAGAAAAATATTCATGGAAATTCTATGGCAGTGGACCAAACAAGGAAAGAGCTATTATGAAAATGGTAAGGATTATTACTTGTATGCAAACATTTAGAACGGATTAGAATATGCTCAACAATCTATATACTAAGGTAGGGGTGGTCAACCCTTTGGGGCTAGTGGGCATATATAGCATTTTGAGGATGTGCTATAGGTGCCAGTAATGAAACAGCTGCTGTGGGGAGGGGGTGGAAGGCGTAATATGAAATAGTCACCACTTCCAGAAGAGACAAAAAAGGGGACAGGAGGAAATGATGTAGGTATTCTCCTCCAGCAATAGGGGAAAGGCCCTTATACTAACAACCACCACACTTGTGCACAGAGAAAAAGCTGACTGCACCTCTCCTCCACTTGGAATGGATGGATATCCAGTCCTGGTATCCAGTGAAATGTGGCCATGTCTAAGGAGGTGTGCTCAATGTAAGAGCGACCAAGTCACTGCAAATGTGATCTGACCAGGAAGAGCAAGCAGCTTTTTGCGGGGATATTTACTGAGACCTTTTATGGGCACCACAGGGGATAGGGGCTGCCTCCAGTATATTAAAAGAATTGTATACGAATCTCACGAACTACAAGTAATTGTGACAAAGCTGAACCAAACATCTTATCTAGCTTGAACTTACTTGCAGACAGCTTGAAACAATGAACATACAGAGAGCCGCAAAATTCATAGATAAGCGCCCATCAGAATTTATAATCCAAATGTAAATCACAAAAATAAGTACAGCAATCATTTTTACTGGGCCAAGTTACATTGGGAGAACAGAAAGGAATCTCTCCCAATAAACAAAGGACTTTTCCCCCCAGGTGGAATGTGGGAGGTGTCCTAATTCCTGCCCACAGCCTGAGCAACGATGCCTGCCATCATAAAATATGTTTTTCCCTCAGTAAAGCCACAGAATCAGGAGCCATGGTGGAAAGAGAAGCTGGGATTGGCTAGAGACAATTTGCTGCCTGCGGTTAAGCACAACATGACACCCCCATTTTGCTAGCTGACAAAACTAGCAGGCCAACTTTTTGGGTTCAACTTCCAAGTCTTCTCTGTGGTGGCGACTCACTCTTGCAAATTTGCACCTGCTCTGTATATCTCCCGAGTGAAAGAGGCACCTCTGCACATCTTAAACACGCATTCTTGCTGTTCACAACTATTCACAACAATGCAACGTGGTGCTGACAAATCTGAAGTACTATGGGAACCGCAGTGCCCCAAAACACAACTAAGCAAACTAAGTAGGAGTAGTGGCACAGTAGCTATAGCAAAACAGTAGATGTATCTAAAGAGAGCTATGGTGCAGGATGTAAAACAGCTGTGGGGAAACCTCTTGCTAGAAAAGAAATTTATTCCCTACTTTGGGGGGGGGGGAGGACCCTGTTTTAAACAGAAGTTTCAATGTAAACCCCTTCTCACTAATGGAGAAAGCCTCTCTGAATCAGCTGATCGGTGCTGGCGGTATTCATTCAAAGGAGGAAAGTTTTGAAAAACCATCTCTCCAACTTAAAATGCTCCCCATTTTACATGGCTGCAATGCAAAAAAGAGAGAAGAAGAAGAAGAAAGAGCTGACTGCCACAGATTAAATAAACGGTGAGAGCACTGGGGGGAATAGCAGAAAGTAATAACAGACATTAGAGGAGCTGGCGAGGCTAAAGAGCATTTCCAGAAATTGTAAGATCAGTAATAGAGAAATCTACTTTTAATTCATCAGAGCCACCATGCATGTATGTATTGGGCAAACATTTTCACAGAAGGTGGATGAATGAAGGTCACCTTTACATGGAAGAGCTTGCAGTCCGTCCCATATACCTTCATCTCCTCTGGGAAATCTTTATAAGCATTCAAGTAAGGAATGTGGCCATCCATTACCAGCCTAAATGAAAGGAGTAGAAGTAAAATCAAGTAAAATCAACCTGTAACATCTGCCTAAAGCGAAATAACTGAACATAAGCAACTGAAGTTTAAAAGAAGCTGTCCGTAACATCAGTTAGATTCAGTATGAATATTATTAGGTGAACAGTTACCTGAAATAACATTATACTCTGAAGTATCCTTTGTTTTACCCACTTTGTGTCATAAACTTCCTTTGTTTAATAAAATCTTTCTTGTTTATTTGATCAAATCCTGCCTGAGACTCCAAATCATTAAGTTTTCCCTCACACAAGTCCCCCCACTAGATAATCTGGGGTAATTTGTAGGAGATTTGTGTAACTGGTGTACTGTGAGGTGACAGCACTATATTTAAGTGAGGGCCGGCCCAACGGCACCAGGGGGAAAAGTGCCATTGTGCTGTTGCAGCCTCCAAGTTAATCTATTCCACTGGTCTTCAACTTGTGGGTCAGGGCCCACTGTGTAGGGATGGGGAACCTCTGGCCCTCCAGATGTTGTTGCACTCCCAACTCCCATCAGTCCCAGCCAGTATAGCCAATGATCAGGGAAGTCCAACAATATTTGGCCTATCCTAACGCAGGCCACACCAGCAGCTTTACCACCATATGTGTGTGTGTGTATACACATGTGTGTGTATATGTGTGTGTGTGTAGACAGACAGACAGTCAGACCGATGTGGGTTCCTAAATCCATAGTTAGGCTAATGGTAGTCCCAGCTTGAAAAGGTTGAAGTGTCCCTCTTGTGGCATGCTCCCCCTTCTAAACTCCACATGCATCCTTCTCTGGATTCCTTTTCTAAGCAGTGAAAACACAGTTATTCTGATGGCTATTTAGGCACTAGTGAATGTTGCTGTTTCAGTTGGTTTCAGCTAGTTTCATTTTTTGCACTAGTCGAATTATATTGTTGTACTGTCTGCATCATGAAACGTTGAGAACAATTGTCTGGTGAAATGTGAATTTATTTATTTATAAGCAGGGCTTTTTTCCAGCCAGAACTCACTGGAACTCAGTTCCAGCACCTCTTGGGTGGGTGCCACTGCCATTCTAAGAGAACGAGGGACGTGAGTTCCAGCACCTCTTTTTCTAGGAAAATAGCACTGTAAAAAAGCAAATCTTCTTATTCACAACTGACCTAGAAAAGTGTTAAAACTATTTAGTTAATCATATTTTATTCTAAAGGTAAAGGTAAAGGAACCCCTGACCGTAAGGTCGTCGCAGACGACTCTGGAGTTGCGCGCTCATCTCGCTCTATATGCCGAGGGAGCCGGCGTTTGTCCACAGACAGCTTCTGTGGCCAGCATGACTAAGCCACTTCTGGCGAACCAGAGTAGTGCACAGAAACGCCGTTTACCTTCCCGCCGGAGCGGTACCTATTTATCTACTTGTACTTTGATGTGCTTTTGAACTGCTAGATGGGCAGGAGCTGGGACCGAGCAACGGGAGCTCACCCCGTTGTGGGGATTTGAACCGCCAACCTTCCGATCGGCAAGCCCTAGGCCAGTGGTGGCGAACCTATGGCACGCGTGCCACATTTGGCACGCAGAGCCCTCAGTGCTGGCACGCGCACCCAGGGCCGGTGCGTCTATTTAGGCAGAGACTGAGCGCCGAAATGAAGGGGGCGCAGCGCCGCGCCGCGCTGCTGGCCCGCCTGCGCCCGCCCACTTCTGCACCTGGCCGGGCGGCTGCTGCTGTTCATGTGTGACGTTGTGCCTTGTTTCGTGCCAGCGCAGGCGCAGCAGCAGACCGCAGCAGTTTCCCTCCTTGGCGCGGCTGCTGCTGGCTGCTGCTGGCTGCTGCGTGGAGCAGGAGGATTCGACGAATCGACGACGAGGCGACGACTCGAAGAGGTAAGAAGGCAGCTGCAGGCTGGGCCAGGGGTGGCGGCCGGCAGGCGAGGGGGAAGGCGTGCCGAGTCCGGCGGCGGCGGGGCACACAAGCGAGCATCTCCTCCAAGGCCATGGCCAGGCTGGCGGGTGGGGAGGGAGGGGGGCAGCCAGGTCGCCCGGGGGTCGCTCGCGAGGGGATGGCGAACTTCCGAGGGCGGGAGGGGGAGGCTCAGAGAGATCGGGGGTGAAGGGGTGGTGGTGGGTCTGGGGAAGGATGCGAGGGACCGAAAGGTCCTCTCTTTTTTGGAGGGGGGAGGAATCCCGACGGCAAGCGGCGGCGAAAGAGACCCCTGAAAAAACGGGGTGGAAGAAGGTGACCCTTCTACATTCCCCTTGTTCCTGTTTTGCTGGAGCAGTTACTTGCGACCACCCTAAAGGGAAGTCGAACCGGGACCCCAACCCTGACGTCCGTGTTGCGTGTGGGGGGGTGTTCCTTTCGGCGGCATAGACAGAGAGGGGGAGTCCACGTAAGGGTTAAGGGACGCGGAGGACGCCTGGGTAGAGATTCCCCCCCGCTCTCCCCCCTCCCTGCGAGGCTCCTGCGAATGGAGATGTGGGCGCGCTCGGGAGAGACTTGGCGCGCAGGGCGAGGGGTGAGCTGTGCCAAGGGAGGTTTCTGGGCCTGGGCGAAGGAGAGCTTCAGGGAGGAGGGCAGAGGATGCTGGGTGGGGGGGGGGTTTGGAAGCATCCTTGGGGCAAGAACAAGATAAGCCCTGACGTGCATTGGCGGGGGGTGGTGGTGAAGAGCAAAGCAACTTTTGTGCGATCCCCCCCAAAAAGCTCCAAAACTTTGGTCGGCAGCTCCCCCAAAAAAGCTCAACAAGTTTGGGCACTTTGTGATAAATAAGTGGGTTTTGGTTTACAGTTTGGGCACTCGGTCTCTAAAAGGTTCGCCACCACTGCCCTAGGCTCAGTGGTTTAGACCACAGTGCCACCCACATCCCACAGCGCCACCCGCTACCTAAATACAAAAAGCTATAGTTAAAGGCAGAATGGAAAGTAGGCTTTAAAAACAAAATACTTTATTAGATATTGTTCTTACCTTAAGAGATGTGATAATGTAATTGATTCCCTCAACCAGAGCAATGCCAAATAGCAGAAAGCCATGGTCATCGGCATTGACATTCTAATCTCTCCTTTCTTCCTTTTCTGTAAATATGAGGCAGCATCCACTGATCCAGACCAGAGAAATTTTCCTGTGGAAATAATTCAAGCACGGTAAAAGGAAGCTAACCCAAACTACCGGTACAGAGTATACTGGATCAATATACAAAGGAGGTTGTACCTGACAAAGTCATACCCAAAATAAACCCACTGAACTCAACGGACTTTAGTTGTTACTAACCTATCCATTAACTTCAATGGGTCTACACTGAGCTTGACATGGATAGTTGGGTACAACTCATTGATAAAAAGGAACTGAAAACCTATCATAACATACTTTGTTCCAAGACCAAGTGGCAGCTCAGTTAGCTTGATAACATTCTGCCACAAGCAGAGAACAGACATATTCAATGCTCAAGCAACTGAGCCAAACTATGCAATGCAGGAGAAGGGTTTTAATTCTCTTTAAATCCTATGCAAGTGAAAACTTAATAGTGTGTATGGATTGGGGGGAGGCTTTTCAAATCTTAATAGTAAATCTCATCTCACATTTTCCTAACTAAACAGATGGAAAATGGAGAATGAAAGAATAAAGCCAGCTGCCGAAACCACAAATTAGAGCTTGGCTCAAAAGGTGTGTGCGAGCACATCGGCAGATTACACCTCTACAAAGATTTCCCTTCTCAGCATAGCCAGGAGGATAGCAAGGGAAATGACGTAATCTTTAAAGCTTTAAAACAAATTATTACGTGCAAAGGCAGCTTCACTTAAAGTACAACTGTTCTATACAAGTAAACCTTGTTCTTGGCTAAAAATAAAGCAGAAAAGTGGACCAACTAGAAAGAATTGACACAAGCTTTCTTACAAAGAGGAAAACCTCAAAAAAAAAAAAAAAAAGACCGCTTCACACCAATGTGTGCAGAAGTGATAGAGGAAAATTCAGCCAACGAAATACAGTAAGCCTGCAACTTATGCAGGGGTTACGTTCCAGGGATTGTGCCTAAAGCCAAAACTGTGTACTGTATAGTCAAAACCCATTGGGTTCAATGGCTGTCCCCTTTTCACCCATTTTTATTTTAAAAATTGCTACGCACATAAAGCTGAATTCACACAAGTTAAATGCATGTAAATTGCAGGCTTGCTGAATGACAATTTAACGACGAGAAAAGGGAAGAAGAAAAAACTATAATTGCTTCTGTCTTTTGGAGACAAAGCATAAAAAGATTGAAAATCAGTAGCTATCATTCCCAGAGACTCAGATTTTATACTGCTAATAGGGCAGGTGGGAGCCAGTATTCTACATGCAGGCCACACACAGAATCATAGAACTGTAGCGTTGGAAGGGACGATTAGTGTCATCTAGTCCAACCCCACAACCCTGAAATTAAGAATCTCGTGCTCTGCCAACTGAGCTATCCCAGCTCTATACACCCACGTATCTTTATACAGCTCGGGATGATGAATCATTCTCATAATGCCGTATAAACCCCTTATGAAAACAAAAAGGAATATCTAAACAGCAAAGAAACATGTAACAAGTTAGGCTGCATAATAAGAAAAAAGTAAAAGACTGCCAAGTTCTAAAATTCATGAAGACGTTTTACAACAAAACATTAAATCCAAATCCAAACTCTTCTTCTTAAAATCAGACAGTCTCTAGTCATCACTTTGAGACAAATGGACGTGAAGTATATGCTTATTTGCAAAGTAGTAGGAAGATGTAACTCCAAGATAAAATACCAATGGGTCATTCCATGGTAACTCACGTTTTCATGGAATGACCCCAATGTGGAAAAAACAGAGGTAAAGAAAGCATTCATAGTTTTGTGACATCATTATTTCTAAGCCCTTTTGGAGATTATTATATGAGCACAAGGAGGTACATGGGATAATATCCTCCCCCTTTTATTTTCAAAACAACCCTGCAATGTAGGATGGGCTAAGAAATGTTAAAAGGCCAAAGGCTTTAAGGCTGATCCAACACTCTTAATAAGAAAGCCATGCTAGCTTTCTATTTTTGGAGAGCTTACTCAGCCCCAAATATGAATAATAGCAACAAAATTCATAACAATAACAACATCACACCAGCAGCAACCTGTTCACATAAATGACTTGCAATTAAAGTTTTAGAGAAAAATCACATGCAGGCATGTTACAATCCCAACAGTGTTTTTGTGTGCGCTCGTTTACCCCCAAATCTAGCATTAATGATTATGTACTATTCACATTTCCTATAAGACAGTATGGACAGTGATTTGTTAAAATTACTAATAACAGCAGCTCCACCGCACTTAGTATCATTTTGCCTTTACTGCCTCTGAACAAAGCGAATGAAAATAGTTACTAAGAAAACACCCTCTACTGCATGGCTTCTAAAAGCTTAGAAGGAAACACAAGAGCTGCTTTGAATGTCTATTGTGTATATGTGAGTCACAGAACAAAAAGCATGAACCTCAGGTAATCCTTTCAGTCATCAGTTTCGCCTTTTTATGTATAGACTGTGTCTCAAGAGCACTGATGATAGAAACTCTACTGCTTATTCCATATTCAGTCTGATTTACAATAATCCTTGTGTTCTATTCGCAGCCATCCTGTTAACACAGCAGCTTTGCATTTTATTTGTTCTGGATTGTGCAGGGCATATTAGGCAGTCAGCATTAAACCTAACTCAACATGCAATTTAAGACATGTCATAACAACCTACGAATTTAATACGCTTCCCAAACAATGTCTATATACTGCACCAAATGGAGGGTTTCAACCAGCCAGCTTGCAGAACAATGACCTGGCAGTCAGCAGATATAAACATCTAAAAACCCCAAGCATCACATAATGCCTAATTGTTACAGAAACAGATTTTAAGCTCCCATTTGTCAGCCGCCAAGCAATATGGTTAAAATATGCCATTCCTGAGTTTGAGGAATCGTTTTTTATTTCCGTCCCATTACTACTCACCTACAAAAAATGATTTTACAACATAAAGGTAAAGGTAAAGGGACCCCTGACCATTAGGTCCAGTCGTATCCGACTCTGGAGTTGCGGCACTCATCTCGCGCTACTGGCCGAGGGAGCTGGTGTACAGCTTCCGGGTCATGTGGCCAGCATTACAAGCCGCTTCTGGCGAACCAGAGCAGCGCACGGAAACGCCATTTACCTTCCAGCCGGAGCTGTACCTATTTATCTACTTGCATTCTGATGTGCTTTATCTACTTGCACTCTGACGTGCTAGGTTGGCAGGAGCAGGGACAGAGCAACGGGAGCTCACCCCGTCGCAGGGATTCGAACCACCGACCTTCTGATCAGCAAGCTCTAGGCTCTGTGGTTTAACCCACAGCGCCATCTGGGTCCCATTTTACAACATAGATACCCTTAAAATAATGTCTTAAAAGCACACTCTACAAGCAAGCAAGATCACACAATGCTGGGACATTGCTAGGATTTGCAAGATAGAACACTTTCCGTGTTTGTCACCTCATCAATTTCCATTTGTGAATCCTACGGATTAGTTATAAATGACCAACCTAAATAACAATAAAAGCACAACAAGCCAGTCTTCTTTAAAGTTCTACACAAAAAGTATAGATTATGCCCCCAGATGTCACCATGAACAAAAAAAAAAGCCCCTCTAAACTTTCCCCTAGTTCTTATATTCAGCACTGGTTCAGTCACAGAACCAACCCCCCTCATCTGAACTGTACAAAATACTCAGCCTTTGTACTGCTTTTCCATATGCCCTGCAACCACTTAATCCACATAAACCAGATTCCCCTCACTCTTGAAAATTTAACTTTACAAATCTGGACATGCTGTTGAGGACACACAGCACTACAACATTTTCAACTTTTCATCGAGGCTAAGGATGGAATTTCTTACTTACTATGATTAAAATACACACATTCGAAGTCTGCTCTATACAGACGACTCACAAACTGCGTGGGGATTAGGTTCCAGGGATAGTGTGTAAATCCAAAATTGTGTATAGCCAGAATAACCCTGAAGACAGCACGCAGATCAGGCACTCTCTAGAAGTGTCCCCACAAGATCTTGGAGAAACCCAGAACTCATGAAGGCCTCCAGAGCCTACACAAGATCTTCCCAGAGCCCAGTAAGCAAGTTTGTGCCATCGCAGCTGGCTGGTAGCCCAAAGCATAAAGCTGTGATCATAGAAATTAATGCATGCAAGTTGCTAGTCCACTGTATGTTAGTCATTAAGATACAGCTTTTAAGCACACCGGAGTAGCCAGGGGATAAAATATTTTCTTATCTAAACCAACTGTTCAAGGTACATTTAGTCTTCTTACCTGATAAATTGCTAGTACCGGTAGAAGAAGCACCTTCCATGCTAGATTCGGATACCACATCTGTATCACTTGCAGAGGAAGCCAAGGCAAGAATTCTAGAAATTTCTAGCTCCCTGTCGACATCAGTATCCGAGTCGCACATCTGTTTTCAAAATAAAACAGTGGTGTAAGACTCCCAACGGCACAGCTCTAAACCACAGCACTGTTACATTTTCAAAAGGAATTCCCTCTTCCTTAAAACAGCTTTATCAGAAAAAATATTCTGCTGTAGTCAGTAAAGATCACCAGGTTTCATTAAAAGAGATAAATACAGTATTATGTGGTTATAAGTTAGCTTTCAAAGTAAAACAGCAATCTTTAAATACATGTGTCAGGGAACTGTCCCCGGCACAGCACAAGGCGGTGGAAGGGCTCTCGGGATGCTACAGAGAGCCCCGGTCCCACCTGACCAGCAGCACCTCTTCTGTCAGCAGAGGGAGCAGCGAGGCTTCCAGTGGGGAGGGGCATGGGTTTCAGGGGATGAAGGGTAGCGGCTCTGAGGATGCTGGAAAGACCCTGCACTCTCCTACTCCAAGGGGCAATGAGAGAGACATGCAGCTTCCGTTGCCCCAAAAGCATCAAGGGGTGAAACAAAAGGATGGGAGGCAGGGTTTTCGTATACCGAAACTCTTTCGTTGGGGTCAGAACCGGAAGGGGCCATTCCCGGATTCTGCCGAAGCTTGATACAGACATGAACTTATTAGCTCTGCACTGTACATAGTTTGCATAATAAAACTATTAAAGGAAAACTTGGAGTTTTGCCTGCTTACTCATGAGCAACTAACCGAGGACCTTACAACATGCAACAGTATAAATATTTTAAAAAATGCATACTGTACAGACAAACTACGATACACTGGGTGGAGGGAGAAATGCTTTCCTCTTTTTAAAACTCGCAGCTTGTGGGGATTGTGTGTAAAGCCAAAATCGTGTATAGTCAGAACAATCCTGGAACAGACCTTGTGTGAACATCCCTACCTCTCTGGAAGCAGGCACACTAAATGGGTCTTCTTACCTCCTCACGCAAGGTGGGAGAACTTCAGGCTTTGCATCTTACTTACCAGGCTCTGGGAAGCTTTCTCGTGGGCTCAGGGAGGCTCTTACAATATCTCAGATAGCCCCACAAGACCCTCCCAGAGCCTGGTAAGCAAGGCTGAAAACTTAAAAGCTCTTTGCACGCCAGGGAAACCCAGTGCAGAAGAAGCTTTTAAGCTCTCCGCCTTCTGTGCATTTAATTTGTGCAATCGCAGCTGCCCACCAAATACAGCTACAACAGCGCAAGTTAAATGTGTGCAAGTTGCATGCTGACTGTACTAGCAAATAATCTGTTACACAAATCATTCCTAGCAAGTCTTGCTCATACCAATAGAACCAAAACCAATCAATGTAAGCCATCTCCACAGTTTTTTCTTGAAACATTAAGCCCACGTGATATTCACAAGGATAAGCAATATGCATATAATTGTATGCTTAAGTCACTGGCCTGATTCAGATAATATTTTTCCCCCAGTTACAGGAGGTGGCAGCAGGCCTCAGGATCATATATGCCTTCTGCCACTGTCGCTGAGATGGATCTGATAATAAATTTACCCTTAAAGAACTGTCAACCTGGGACAATTCTAGGTAAAAAGATGGGTTTGAGAATTGTTATCTGTTTTATATAATTATAAAATGAAATTATAAAAAAGCTTTACAAAAAAGGTTTCAGATCAAACAAGCATGGTGCCAGATCATACTTTCTAAGTGGAATACGGCATGCACACAATCCCAAAGCCCACTCACACTCCTTGTAATGGGTGTGAAAACACACAATCCAAACAAAGCCACTAAGTATAATTTATTTTGTATCTTTGCTCGTATTTTCAGAATGTATTCTGAAAACATAGCATATTTGGTTCCACCTGCTGGCTTTAATGGCCCTCTCAATTGGAGTTTGTTTGTTTTTTAAACTGAACTTCTTACTAGCTTTACATTCACATTCAATATCAAAATATTTACAACCAATGGCAATCTGAAGTAAACATTTTTCAATGCTAAATATATCCCACTGCTAGGATAAAATCAACTTCTTGTTATTCTTTTCACCAAAGGATTAAGGTATGTTTTATCTGTCTTCATCCATGTGTCAGTGAAGAGCAAGGCGTATCTAGGAAAGCAGTGTATTAAGGCAGAGGTTTTCAACCTTTTTGAGTCCACGGCTCCCTTGACCAACTACATTCTTTCTGCAGCACCCCTATGGGGCTCAGGAGCCCAGTTATGTCACCCCTTGCCTGCAGAGCTGGCAGCCTCTCATGCTTTTTCAAGCACCCTCCCTTGTGGAATGTTCCTTCAGCCTCCTCCTCTCCTCTCCTCTCTCCTTGGGAGTTCTCCGCACTCCCTGGTCTCTGAGCTGCCCCCCCCCCCGCCCCAAAGAGAGGTGCCTCCCAGAGGCACCATTCGCCTGTGACGCTCATAGCCAGGGCTGCTGCAATAAACAGCTGTGCAAGCCTTTGGGAGGCAGAGATGTGAGAGAGCATCAGAGGAGGGAGGAAAGGAAGGAGGGACAGAGGCCAGTGTTGCCCGCAGCACCCCTGACCATCATTCAAGTCACCCCAGGGTGCCACGGCATGCTGGCTGAAAACCTCTGTGTTAAGGAATTGTGGCTCCCAGCTCAACAAGGTCCTCTTAAAGAGTTTTGAGCACTGCCATAATGTAGGTTTTTAGTTGTAAGATAGGTCCATAAGTCTCCATAAATGCTCTTGGACCACATGGACGTGGAAAAGATGGCTATTCTCACCACTTCCTAACTTTGCACTTACCGATGAGATACTGTGCGCAACTTCACGGCGGGGCTTGTCACAATAAGCCTGCTGGCTCTTCTGAAGGTAAATTCTCCAGAACTTACACAAAACGTCATCCTGATAAGAACAAAATAAAAGTTACTCTCCCACGTTTGTATATGTTTATGTGCATGCAAAATATGTGGGCCTGTGTCCCTGCTCACTTTGCTGCTGACCAAGCCCCCACGTTAGCCCCCTAGAGCTGCACCGTCCCACCCCATGCAACTAATAAGCTCCCTTTTCAGCTTCCCAATCTCATTTCTGGAGCCACTTCTTTCTTCTACTCTGCAGCCCCGTTTTGCAGCCGTTTTCACCTTCATGCCTATGTCCATGCCTACTCCTCCCCTGCTTTTTTTGCAATCCTCCCCTTGCACACAGACCACCCCTATGGTAACCTCCTGCACCTTCCTCCTCCCCCCACACATTGCCACTCCTAAGCAGCCTTTTTACCCTATGATGCCGCTACTCCTTCCTATTTTGCTGCCCCCTTTGTACCCCTGCTTTCATCCTAACCCTCCTTCTCGTGGCTCCTTTTGCAAACCCCATTTGCACCTTCATCACTTTTTTTCTCTCCCTCCTCCTTCCTTTTCTCTGCTCCCACTTGCACAGGCCACCCCTACTTCCATGCCTCCTCCTCCTGGGAAACAAGTGCATTTTCATTAAGCAGCACATAGATTATGTGCAATGGTTCTAAGATGCATAACTGTTCACTGAATTTCATAATTCACTGCCAGGCATTCCCTGGAATGGCTGCAATCACACTAACTCTAAGTCACAGTTTACAATGGTGAGCTACAATGAATCTTGGGCCTGCACACACATCCTGTCCCCTTCTGGAACAGCTATAAGGAGATCGATAAGCTTCTATTTCCGCTTCAGCTTTAACCACTGTTTAGCATGCTGCTGGTGCTGCCTGAACCCTCAGCTATGGCTAATTTAAACTATAGTTTGTTGAAACAAGGATGCTTCATAAACTCATAATTTGAAGTTGTTTAATTTCAACATACCATAGATTAACCAGATTGTCATGGTTTGGACATCACAGCAAATTTCTGTATACCTCCTCGTGGCTGTGCCAGAGGCTCACTGTGGTTTATCGTCTTACCCAGGCATAGGCAAACTCAGCCCTCCAGATGTTTTGGGACTGCAACTCCCATCATCCCTAGCTAACAGGACCAGTGGTCAGGGATGATGGGACTTGTAGTCTCAAAACACCTGGAGGGCCAAGTTTGCCTATGCCTGATCTTAACACAAAGCCATAATTTAGCATTTCATGAGACGGGACCACTGCACCAAGTAGGCCAAATGTACCTTGAACTGTGAAGAAACTCCTAAAGCCTGCAGTGCGTCGGCTTGCTTTGAGAGAATGAATTGAAAGCCTTCACAAATATACCATTCCCAGCCGCTTTCTAAAAGAAGAATGAGTGTTATGACTAATAGCTTGTTAACAGCCAAAATTATACCATTAAGGCATTTTAGGCTATGATCCTAAACACACTTACTAGGGAGTAAGATTTGATCATTGAACTCTTGATGTACTGTTAATAGTCTGTCCCCATCAACAGTCTAGCTGTAATATTTTGTGCCATCTGTGTGTCAGCATTTTACTGATCAAATATTGTACACTAGAAAGTGCTAACAGTCGACTTAAAAGTGGTATTTGTGCTCTAATTCATCTGGAAGCAATGCTGGGGGAACCTATTTATATCCAAAAACTATGGAGAAGTCATAGCTGATTTGCATATTTTGCCGGACAGCAGTGCTAAGAAACTCAGAGAGGAAAGCTAGGAGCTAAATGGCACCTTAAACCTAGGTTATGGGTACAACAATAGAATGTCTAGGCACTTTTTATAACAAGAATACAAAGCTGAAAATGAACAAACTGCAGCTAAAATATTATGTACGTTTTTCACATGGTCTAGTCCTTCCCCTGCCCACCCCCTAATATTCTTAAGAGGGTCTCTTCTCCAGTCTTCAGAGAGTAGCTGGAAGTGAGGAAGCAGGAAAAGGTCCACTCTGCAGTTTTAATCTGAAATCTCAGGTGCAGTACTGTGCCCAGAGCTCAGAAATTGCTCCCGCTAATGAAATTCCCTGTCGTGCAATAAGCCTAGAACAATGGAAGTTTCGAATACTGCCAGACAGCATTTTTTATGCTTATACATTTATGAAGATATTAGGCCACAAGTTGGGGAATATAAATGTTTCATGCTTTTTTACAGCACATTTTCTTTTTTTGGCCAACATACCAAGTTTTTTCTTCTTTTTTAAGCCTCTAGAGATGGACTGTGCCCTGGCGTTTGTAGTAGCTTCACTAGTTATAACTTCTCTAGTCCTCTGCAAGACAGTTTTGAAAACATATAAAGTTAACAAACAAACAAAAAAACCCCACAAAAAAATCCAGAAGCCTTCTAGTCCTTTTAAACATGTATCCCAATGGAACAACAGAGATCATTTGGGGTGAGCAGGCTATTTGCAAAGCTAACATGGATGTAGACTTACAAGAATCCACAACACTATCACAATGCTCTTCTGGATTTCTGGACTACATGGATAAATTTTTGGATGACAGCGTGCATCCACTTCCATAGCCACTATGTGATTGGTTGCAGATAATAAAAACTGAACCAAAGCCACAATATTTAATACAGGTCCCACATCAGGTGAATATATTTAATTTTTAATGAAGGTTTACACTTAAAAATTGAAGGTAATTTGGGAGTGTTAAAAAAGTGAGACTGAGAATTGCTTACTTACTTCTATAACATTGTGGCATGATCTGCAGTAAAATTTTCCTTCCTCAGTAAGTCCCCAGTTGATGTCAGAACACTGTACACAAGGTTCATTGTAGTCTCTCTTTTTCAAAAAAGAAAAGGAAAAAAATTGAATGTAAATATCAGCAATCTGTTCTTTCCAAGAGGTGAAAGTAAAGGTAAAGGTAAATGGACCCCTGACCATTAGGTCCAGTCGTGTCCGACTTTGGGGTTGCGGAGCTCATCTCGCGTTACTGGCTGAGGGAGCCGGCGTACAGCTTCCGGGTCATGTGGCCAGCATGATAAAGCCACTTCTGGCGAATCAGAGCAGCACACGGAAATGCCGTTTACCTTCCCGCCGGAGCGGTACCTATTTATCTACTTGCACTTTTGATGTGCTTTCAAACTGCTAGGTGGCCAGGAGCTGGGACTGAGCAACAGGAGCTCACCCCATCGCGGGGATTCGAACCGCCAACCTTCTGATCAGCAAGCCCTAGGCTCTGTGGTTTAACCCACAGCGCCACCCACATCCCTTCCAAGAGGTACACAGTCCTTTCATGGCCATAACATTTATTTCAATATACCACAGTAAAGTATCTTATCTAGCGAAAAAGAACAGATTGCATCTTCTTAAATATTATTTACAGCCCAACCCTATGTATGTTTACTTGCTCCACTGTGTTCATTAGAGTCTAAGCAAATGTGCAGAAGACGGCACACAGTAACCCAGGTTGCAATCCTATGCACATTTAAGACCCAGTGAAACCAGTGGGCCTTACTTCCATGTAAACATGACTTGGTTTGTGCTGTTGAGACACCTGATTTAATTTCAACGAATAGGACTTCACAAGCTAAACACTTTTGTTGCACAACCTACCCCTTTACTAAATATAAAAAAGGTAAAGGACCCCGGCATAGTTAAGTGCAGTCAAAGGTGACTATGTGGTTGCGGTGCTCATCTTGCTTTCAGGCCGAGGGTGCTGGTGTTTGTCCACAGACAGCTTTCCGGGTCATGTGGCCAGCGTGACTAAACCGCTTCTGGCACAACAGAACACCGTGATGGAAACCAGAGCGCATGGAAATGCTGTTTACCTTCCCGCCACAGCAGTACCTATTTATCTACTTGTGCTGGTGTGCTTTCGAACTGCTAGGTTGGCAGCTCAATAGAAGAGTGTAGGCAACAACAGCACTACGCTGGGAACCTTAACGCCTGAATAAATACAGTAACACATTCTTCGAAGAAATGGCTGTGTATCTCCCCCAATCAGGGCTGGATTTAGGTTTGATAAGGCCCTAAGCTACTGAAGGTAATGGGGCCCTTTATTATGTCCAGCTGTCCTTTGTCAACAACAAATTGTCACTGTTTTTTTGTGTTGAATATATGCTATATGGTAATTTATGGGCACCCTATGCTGTAAATAGAAATGAGCAAACCAGTGATATTTTAGGGAGCAGGCAAGCAGGTGGGGCCCATTACTTACATCATAGGAGCCTACACAACACAAAACACTGCTGCTGTATGTAGGTTTTATTTTATTTGTTTTTTTATCTTACATTTTGGAAATGTACATCCAGGTGTTTTTTTTTCCCTTTAAATTTTTTGGGGCCCCAAGAGAGTGGGGCCCTAAGCTACAGCTTGTTTAGCTCAGGGGTCAGCAACCTTTTTCAGCCGTGGGCCGGTCCACCGTCCCTCAGACCATGTGGTGGGCCGGACTACATTTTGGAAAAAAAATATGAACAAATTCCTATGCCCCACAAATAACCCAGAGATGCATTTTACATAAAAGGACACATTCTACTCATGTAAATACACCAGGCAGGCCCCACAAATAACCCAGAGATGCATTTTGAAGAAAAGGACACATTCTACTCATGTAAGAACACGCCAATTGCCGGACTGTCCGCGGGCCAGATTGAGAAGGCCCATGGGCCGCATGCAATGACAAACCTAGACAGCATCTTAAAAAGCAAAGACATCACCTTGCCGACAAAGGTCCGTATAGTTAAAGCTATGGTTTTCCCAGTAGTAATGTACGGAAGTGAGAGCTGGACCATAAAGAAGGCTGATCGCCGAAGAATTGATGCTTTTGAATTATGGTGCTGGAGGAGACTCCTGAGAGTCCCATGGACTGCAAGAAGATCAAACCTATGCATTCTCAAAGAAATCAGCCCTGAGTGCTCACTAGAAGGACAGATCCTGAAGTTGAGGCTCCAGTACTTTGGCCACCTCATGAGAAGAGAAGACTCCCTAGAAAAGACCCTGATGTTGGGAAAGATGGAGGGCACAAGGAGAAGGGGACGACAGAGGATGAGATGGTTGGACAGTGTTCTCGAGGCTACTGACATGAGTTTGACCAAACTGCGAGAGGCAGTGAAGGATAGGCGTGCCTGGCGTGCTCTGGTCCATGCGGTCACGAAGAGTCGGACACAACTGAACGACTGAACAACAACAACAATGGGCCGCATCCGGCCCACGGGCCTTAGGTTGCCTACCCCTGGTTCAGCTTAAACGTAAATCCGGCACTGCCCCAACCCACATCGTCCAGACCCTCTTTTGGTTTTGGTTTTTTTAACAGCTGCGCAGAAGGCGTCTTTCAACAGAGGAGGCTTTCCCCAGTCTGGTGCAGGAGGAGATGGTAGCTTAACCTGTTAAACTGTGCAGCCTGCTGGAAAAGAAGTGGGAACCCTACACCACTCCCACTTTACCCAAAGGGCTTATTACGCTCGCCCCGAACCGGCTGTGTTCTGTATGCATCCCTCGTGATACTCAGGCCCAGGGCTTCCTGCCTGCCCCACATCCCAACCCTCTGTCCTTTCTCAGGGGATGCCTCCCGCAGGCAGCTGAAGGGACCCTTCCCCTTCCTCTTTGCGCCCCAACCTCACCGCCTCCTCTTCCTCCATGGCGCGCGGAGCGATCACCGCCACTGCCGCCGCCGCCGAGCTCACCGAAACAGCAGCCGGCCGGGAAACGGAGCCTCCATCCTTTTCGTTCCGGGAGTGCCACTTGCTCACATTTTCCCCTTCCTCTGCTCTAGGAAGGAAAAAGAAGAAGCAAAAAAGAAGAAGCAAAGAGGATCGAAATGCACGGCGACGGGGTTTCTGTCTCCTCTCCTCCCACCACTCCTTCTCTTTTTTGCCAAAAGGAAATCCTTGAGCGAAATGCAGACAGGGTTTTGTGTGTGTTTTGCTTTGCGCATGGACTCCGTCCCTGAATCTGCTTCCTCCATGCACCTAAATAAGTGGAGGGAGCTGCAGCCTCTGAGCGCGTGCAGACTGCCTTTCCTCTGCAGCCCGTGCCTGATTCTAGCCTCGCTTTCCCCGACCTTACTCTTTTTAAATTAAGTGCGTAAGCAACACAGGTTTGCACGATGCTGACAGAGCCTGCTTTCGCAGAAGCGAAGTGCCCACAGGACTCAGAAAGGCTTTCTTGAGAAGAAGCCCCGCTGCACCACCAGCTAGTTATGAAAAAGGGCCACGGTTTCTATCTTGCAGGCTTTAGCCTGTATTTCTGGGTAATTGTTAGGAAATTTAACACAGGACAACAGTTCCCCGTGCGGAGGCGACGGCATGTGTTCCGCGTTAGACTTGGCAAATTTTCTCAAGGATACCGCTGTGTGATGGAGAAAGAAGACCCCTCGGACCAAAGTAATCACTGGCAGCGAATGGTGTTAAAATCTTTTCTGAAGAGAAGTATGCTACAAACCACAAAAGCTTTGCTATATATGAGACTATAAATCCCATATCCACTTAACTTCTCTGTCTTGGATTTCACTGCAAGCGTTTGAAGCGTGGGTTTTTCACGTTCACAATAGTAAACAGAAACAAATGCTTTAAGCCACTCATTTACCAATACTAAACAAAGTAATTTCGCTTCATAGTAAATATGTTAGTTTATAGTGAAGGTACTTTAATTTCATCCCTGGGGTGATAATAATAATAATAATAATAATAATAATAATAATAATAATAATAATAATAATAATAATAATAAACTATCAAAGTAGTATTGCAGCATTAATCTAGCCTTTGTCAGACATGTTGGCTTAAAACACAAGTTTCTAATTCTTATTTTGAAGAACATATATGAAGAGAAAAACAACACTGGTCAAAAGGTTGTCTGTTCTTAGTGTTCTTTTTTAAAATTTGTTGCAACAACATGACATATTTTATTATATTACAAAGTATACATGTGGCATTATCCAATGAACCACTGCTTAAATACATATGTTAATTTATTTAAATGTGTGAACTTTTTTTTAAAAGGCTAGAATTAAGACTGAACAAAACAATAGCAGTTTGCACAGAACAGTTTTCAGAGGATGCTCTACCTTGCAAGAACAAAAGTGTTTTTCACACTATACAGATGGGGAAGAAATAGAGTTAAACTTTTCCCTGAAGATGCCAAATAAATCCATAAATTTTTGGGAGCTATGGCAGAATGCTTGGGCAGATCAGTAGTCCCCACATTCATGTTTTTGACTCAGATGTGAGCCATCAGGAATACTAGAGAGTTCTTGCAGGAGATTTATCATCTCTTCTGACAGACCTCCATATACTTAGCCATGCAGAATGTACTGTCCATGCTAGACGACTCACTCTCATTACTGTCATTAGCATGAACAGGGACATCTGAAGAGTACTTTGTTTTGTTTTGCTGCCATAAGTGGAGCAAAGTGATTACCATCCCACACAAACTAAGCATGTGACCCACACCCTCCTTTCCTGTGGCATTGCAGTGGATTCAGGACTGCACCTGGGATTCCATGTTGGAAGCAAACCAAAATGTACTCATTTTGATTTCATGGCACATGCCTCCATTGTCTCCTGAGAACACGATGAGTTCATGTACTAATTGGAGCATGATAGGCATTATGTTGTCACTCGTGGTTCCCAGGTCTACCTATATGCTTCAGCCACCAGACTGGATGACCAACAAAGGCTCATACCAAGAACAAACTTTGTTGGTCTCTAAGGTGCTACTGGAAGGATTTTTTGTTTGTTTGTTTGTTTTGACAAAGGCTGAAGTGTATCTGATGATCCCTTAAATAAAACTCATTCACACTGCTCTGATAAAGTAGTCTTCTTGCTATCCACACAAGTGCCAAGTGTTCAAAAATCAGAAGGGATTAGAGCTTTAGACGCAGGTCGTAAATACTAATCTGTAAATGGAGCACATTTATTGTTTCTTGTTTCTTTAATGTGGTTGCCGATTGATTTGGAGAGAAGAAGGACAATGGTGCAGCAATTGCTCAGCAGTCCTACAGGAAGGCAAAGATGACCAATGTGCTGCTTTAACTGCACATATAAAATAAATGCCTCTGAATCGTTTCCATAAATGGAATCAAGTTGCTGTAATTAATAACTGTGGTCTTTAGAGGGCATGTTGAGTGAGTATACAACTTGCACCAGATGTTTCAGGTAATTTTTTCCTCATAATATTGAAAAAACTGCATTTTCCTATTTTAGCCTGGCTGCCTGCTGAGCTCATCACCTGAGGCCTTGTTCCAAGGTACCCCTGCCTTTAGAAGCAGATACAGGATCTTTTCTGTGGTGACAGCCTGATGGTTGAACCAGGGCCAGCCGTACTATTAAGCCAAAAGAGGCAGCTGCCTCAGACGAAGGATGCCGAGGGCTGGGCCACAAACCTTCCCGGGCCTATCCTCCCACCCCAGCCGTATCAATCCACCCTAGTTGTTGGCCTAAACTGCCTGCTTTGTCTTGCCTTGTCACATTTTGCCAACACATTACAAGCAGTGTCATGAGGAGGGCATGCGACCGACCAAGCCAACAGGCCGAGTGACAGCTAGCCCAAGCCATGCACTCCAGAAAGTATTGTATGCATGCATCTATTGCTCTTATGAGTGGTTTGAGTGGGCAGTGAACAGGTGAATGAATGGCGGCAAGATGTATGTTCCCTTCCCGGAACTCTCTAGGTCAGCCTGCTACCCTGAGGCATGGCAAAGAATGCTGTCCCGTTGCCAGCATTGAAATTAAATTCAAGTGCCAATCTAGTCGGCTTTTGTGACCACAACAGTCTTTCGATGGGAGATAATAGTAATTATTCTTAATGGATTGTAGCCAGTGTTGCAGAGTAGAGTCTACTCAACGTACTCATTGAAATTAATGGACAGGATCAGCTTAGATCAATTTCAATGGACCAACTCTCAGTAGCACTGTATGTAGGCTCCCATTTACTCTGCATCCACAGGCCATATCTGTCCAGATGTTCCTTTTGAAATACTGCGTTTTGATGTGTTTCCAAAACCAGCTTTGATCCAAATTGAGAAAAAGAACCTAGCTGTGTTTTAAGCTCCCCCACCCCTCTCGGTAACATCTGTTATTTTTTCACTTACTTGCTTCACAGCTACATACCTGTAATTGCTTCATATGTTGTCTGTAAAAATGTGGAAGTCATGATTATCATCAGTACCCCTCACAGCAAGAATGAAATGTTCTCCTTCTGCTTTATTAATATTGCCCAAATGCCAGATTTCTGCCTATTTATTCTTTTTTGGGTGGGGATTGGCTTGTTTGTCCTATATGTAGAATGCAGAAGGTTATTGTTGGAAGATGAGCAGGTGAATGAACCACTGATGTTGTGTCTGACAATATTAGATGCTATAATAGTGTTGCCAGATAAGATGTGCCATATCTTCTTTGGGAAGGCTATTTCAAGACCTATAGGTGCCACAAAATTTTCCCTTGTTTTTAATAGCTGACATTTCTCAAGGCCAAAGGAGGGCAACATACCCTTTAGCTGCCCATAAAACTCTGTTAACATTGCAGAATACAAAACAGTGTGCCTAACAAATGTTTTTAAAAAAGATTTGCAATACTGTATTTAAAAAAAAAAAAACCTTGGAAACAGCATATCTACTGGGGCATGTTGCCATTCATCTTAAAGGAATTTCAGAGGAAAACTGCAGCCTGAAACACCTAAATTACAACTTATCAAGAAGTCAAACACCATTGATTTGGGCCTGAATAGAGACAATGGTTTCCTTTCCCACTGCCAATGTTAATTAACTCAGCATTGCCAATCTGATTGTTTTATTGCAAATCACCGCTCTTGTAAAGAGTCACTGTGCTTATTTACATACATTCTAGCTCTGACTGAATTACTGCTGTCGGTGCATTTCAATTCCCTCTGATCTCACTCCTTACAACTCCCTGCACCCCTTAAAACCATGTGTATAAATACCTGCAACTGAAGATTACCCTTCATGCCTCTGATAAAGTGGACTTTAATCCATGAAAGCTTTTGGCATAATAAAATGTGTTAGTGTTTCAGTTGTCGCAAGACTTTGTTATTTTTGCTGCAACAAACACAACTACCCCTCTGGAAATTTGTCAGCTAATTAAGGTAGAGTTGGAATTCCCAAAGGATGAGATCGCAGCAAACTTGGTAAAGAACAGGACAAGCTATTGCCTTCTAGAGCTTCAATGATTGACAGTGCAGTCCTATACATGTCCATTCTGAACTAAGGCCACTGAATTCAATGGTTTTTACTTCTGAGACTACCATTACTCCTATAGAATTACATCCTTCACGTGCTTTGAGAAGTGTGAGTACAGAGTCTTACATATACCAGTATGTAAAAGCACTTTTACAATTCATCATGAATTAAAAACTACTTACATTAATTTATAAATTAAGTCTCAGCCAGATGAAAATATCTCTGCCTAAGATTTCATTCTGTGTTGTTGTTAAACCTAGATTCCGTTGTTGTTATACTGGTTTAAAAAATATTTTAGTTGTTATTAAGGATATTAGTAAATTGCCTTGGAACATACCAGAATATAGAATTAGAGTTGTAGAGTTGGCATGGATCCCAGTTTTTCCTCAAGGTGATTTGCAATCAACATTTTAAAATAAAATCAGCACAAATAATGTCAAACCATTAACAAAACACGCCCAGACTCAACCACAAACAAAATACCAGACAAAGGTCCTGCGTATAGCCTTCCCATAGGCATTTGGTTGGCTACTGTGCAAACAAGATATTAGATTTGATGGGTCTTTGGTTTGATCCAGCAAGGCACTTGTGGTGTTCTTAACGAGCAAGACCAAACCAGAAATGACCAAAGTACAAGAGCTCATTGATGAAAAGCTTGTACTATATCTTTCAGTAAATGGTTGCCATGTGAGGTCATGGGAACCACCTAGTATGTGCCATCACTCATGAGTTATGTATTTTTGTAGCCAATGTTAATCAATGGGATTTCGTGGGGTCAGTTGTCTCCACCACTCTTCCACTGACAGCCATCCAGCTGGAAGATAGTGGTCAAGATGGAACTAACCACAGAATCAGATACCACTGCGTATCAGTATTCCTTAAATAATACATTTGTTAAGGATGTTGCTGTTAAGAGTTGTAATTTCCCAGCACTTTGGAACTTTGATTGGACATGAAAAACTCAACATGCTAAATCAAAAGGTGTCCTTTAGGATGGATGATAAGGACTATCAATGGCTCCTAGTCAAGATGTCTGTATACTATCTCCTGCATCAGAGGCAATATGCTTCTGAATATCATTCACTCAGAGGTGGGGGAACAGCAGGAGAGGACTACTCTTGGTTAGCTTTCCAGAGGCATCTGGAAATGATCCAATAAGTCCGAAGAGTCAGTGAATGGAATGGCTGCTGGACACGAAGCAAAACAAGAGACGTAAGGGGTGAAGGTTCAATATCTTCTTTAGGAACCAGAAGGAGTCTTCAGAAGGGTCATCTTGAGTGAGAATGTCGGTGGCTTTGTTAGAGCTGTCTGGAGCTATCTGTTTGTTTTTGCAATAAATCCTGTTTTTTAATTACCTACGCTTACAGTGTTATCAAGCCGGGAACCTGGACTCCTGACATCATGGTAGCAAATAGGATCCTGATCTAGACATGCCTTTCATCCCGATCTAACAGGACTCTTCTTATGTTCATTTGTCAGATGAAGATGGTTATATATTGTGCTATTTTTCTAGAAAAAGAGGTGCTGGAACTCACCATGAACACCTCCCTTATTCTCTTAGAATGGCAATGGCGCCCACTTGAGAGGTGCCAGAACTGAGTTCCGGCTGAAAAAAGCCCTGATGATATATTTATTCATTTATACCTCACCTTTCCCTGACAGGCACTCAAGGCGGCTTACAGATAAAAATAAGAATGACTAAAAAATAGAAAACAGTGCATTGGAACAAAAAAGTATTCACCTGCCAGTAGAAGGCCAACAAGGAGGGAGCCAGTCTGGCTTATCTAGGGAGGGAATTCCAAAATATGGGAGCAGCCACTGAGAAGGCCCTATCCCGTGTCCCTACCAAGCATGCCTGTGAGGGTGGCAGGACTGACGGAAGGGCCTCCCCAGAGATCTCAAAACCCAGGCAGATTCTTATGAGTGAATGAGGTCTTTCAGATAGCTTGGATCTAAGTGGCTGGTGCTTTTGCCAGTTCTGGGTAGCAGGGAGGGTAAAGGCCTTTCCTCGGTGCTCCAGAGGGACCACGTTCCTCAAAATCCGCTACTGATCATCCTTCTGACTCTGCACAAAACTGCTCGTTACATCCTTATTAAATCTGTGCTCATGAAGCCAAGTTTTGAAAAGCAGCAATGCCGAGGAGGATAATTGCTTAATGACAGATAATGCCTCTTGCAACACTTGTGGTTGCTTTAATACATGGGAACAGGCAGCTGATCTGGGGATGCAAGAGAAAGAGGCTCAAGATAATTAGGCGCTTGCAACTTACACCAAATAGAAAGATCTCATCTCATTGCAATAGGTGTGGGATAAAGGCATGAACACCCTTTAATGGGAACTTAGGTGTATTAGTTACTTCCATGTAGGCACTACTGTGGCTTCAACTTCTTAATAATTGCAGTGGTCTAATGAGCTGAGGAGGGGAGGTGTTTGTGGGTCTGTGATGTGCTATAATTTATATACCAGTAGGCTATACCTTTGTGCCCACCTTCCCTTTTCCACATTGATATTTATGGCAAGCAGTGTGTTCCAAGCACAGAGGTAAAGGATGAGAGGATCCAGCAGTTTTTACTGTCTTGGTTTCTCATTTTTTTCCAATCTTCTCCACATTTCTGAAGGAATTTGAAAATTCCTCAGCATTTTCCCGCAAATTTGTCCTATTAAACACATTTTTGCATGCAGCTGTGAACAATGTACAAGCCGTTTCTCCTAAAATAATGCATTTTGATGCATCATTTTCTCTTATATATTCATTTTTAAGCACACTTTTCCCCCTGATATATACACATTTTGGCAACCATGTCACAAAATTTGAATCGGTGGGATTTCGAAGGATGGCTGTGCTTTGATTTGTTTATTGTTTTTCAGTGTTTTAAAATTTGTTTGTTTTGGTAGATTCAGCTTTAAATGTAAACTAAAATTTCTTCCCCCTTCCCTATTCAGAAGTAAATCCCTATTCTGACTTAAACTGGGCTTACTCCAGGATAAGTCTGCATAGGATTAACCATTTTCCTGCTGTCCACAGCAATTTTAAAAACAAAAAAAAAAAACCCAGTGGCTCCCTTCCTAAAAATGCAACTGGAAAGCAATGCAAAGTCCCCGCCAGAGGCATCTCATTGCTTTCTGTATCTCCTGAGCTACACATGTACACGGCAGTATCCGTCATCCAAGAAGGTTGCACACAAAGTGAAGCACAGAGTGCGGCCAGTAAATGAGCACAGATACTGCTTTGGTGCAAGTAATATTTAGAAAGACATGGTGTGCTTGGAGCTGCATAAAAGCTGTTTGCTGGAGCAATACCCGCTTTGGGGTTGCTTGGTTTTAGGCGCCAGCTGAAAATCTGCCTCTCGCATCAGGCCTTTTAATATAGAGCAGGATCCTGAAGCCTGGCTGGAAGCCCAATGAGGTAATCAATGAGGTAATCTAAGTTTCTCTATTTAGCGACCAGGGGGAGGGGGAGAGATTTTGAAAAATCGCCAAAATGTCTAGGTTTTTGCCAACGGGACGAGAAAACGTGTGCAACCCTAGGTTATGCCTGTGTGTGTGTGTGTGTAGGAACTGGCCTACTGTACAACAAATTTACATGTGTTGCTCTGCTCACTTTTGCCTTTCCCACCACGGTCATGTGGCCCTTGGGATGTAGCCCTTGCAGTGAAAAAGTTTCCCCAAGAAGATAAAGTCCCTACCAGAGAAGAATGGCAGGTTTAAATTGATGGATTACTGGTATGCCGAAATGGCAAAAATGACTGGAAGAATCAGAAATCAGGAAGACCAAAAATTTTAATAAGGAATGGGGAAAATTTATAATTTATCTTAAAAACCATTGTAAACAGCTAAAACTGTTAGTAGAGTTGAAATAACACTTGTAGTTTAATGGTGAATTTGGGACGTAATGGAGATGTAAAAGATTTGGATCATCATAAAAGATGCAGGAGGAAAGGATTAACAATAGGACCCACAAAGGGGAGGAGGGGAGTCCAGGAGATTCCTTGGAATCTTGTTTTTATGTTGTATGTTGGATATGCGACTGTAAAACTTTAATCTGAAAACCAAATTAAAAAAAATTAAGAAAAGAAAAGAAAAAGTATCCCCATCGCTGCTGTAGAGTGGACTGCAGAAAATGGTTAGGTGTGTTCTATCTAATGCACTACCGATTTATGTTTCCTCCTTTTTGATACCGGTTGTTTAATGCACATGTCGCTGTTGCTCACCCTGGGGTTCTAGGATTATGGGCAGGGCAAACGTTTTTAACATGAAGTAAATAAAGACTGAAAGAGAGAACAACATGCAAATGGTGAAGACAGGGTGTTCTGGGTTGGGAGATTTAGGACAGAGGAAAGAAAGCACTTCTTCACACAGCACGTAGTCAAACTATGGAACTCGCTTCCCCCAGAAGGCAGTGATTGCCACCAGGTTGGATGGCCTCAAATGGGGATTAGACAGATTTGTGGAGAAAAGGGCTCTCAGTGGCCTGCAGCCATGATGGCTACGCTCTGCCTCCATGGTTGGAGGCTGCAATGGTTCCTAATGCCAGTTTCTGGAAACCACAGGAGGGGAGAGTGCTCTTGTGCTCATATTCTGCTCCCTGGTTTCCCACAAGCAGGTCTTTTTTTTCCTTCCGCAACTTGATGGAATTCATTTCACGCACCTCTCAAGTGAGCGCCATTGCCATTCTAAGAGAACAAGGGAAGGTGTTCCTGGTGAGTTCCGGCACATCTTTTTCTAGAAAAAAAACAACAGCACTCCTCACAGGCATCTGGTTGCCCACTGTGAGAACAGGATGAATGATCCAGTAGGCTCATCTTATGTTCTCATGTATAAATGATCTGTCATAGTTGCATATGATGATTGCAATGTGTAATATTATGATGATGACCCTCATATCCCAACTTTCCCCCAAGGAGCTCAATGTAGCATTCGTGATTCTCCCTTTCTACATTTTATCCTCACCAACAATCCCACAAGGTAGGTAAGGCTGAGAGACTATGCTTGGCTCAAGGTCACCCAGTGGGCTTCACATGGCTCAGTGTGGATTTGAACTCTGAACTCCTGTGTCCCAATCCGCTGTACACTGTTATGCTGCAAACCGCTCTGGGTGTTCAGTAGCAAAACAGCACCATGTAAAGTGCTAACCATTATTCCAATGTTATCAGCGCAATCCTACAGAGGTCTGTGGGGTAGTGGGAGTCCTTGCTGGAGAAACCACCAGTCCTTAAGCCTTGCAATAGTTCAGGCTAGAAGGCAGAGGAGAGGAACAGTTTGCTCCCCACCCCACAGCAGATGAATGTTTCCTATTAATACTGTATGAGCAATTCTATTAATATTGGAGAGGCAAGAAGAAAGTAATTATGCCAGGTTCAGAGCAAGCATCGTTGTTGTTTTAAGCCAGTTTGGTGGAGGTATGTCATGGAAATCAGTGCACACTCAAACAATAGCAGCTACATTTCATAACTTGCTTCAAAAGCTTGGGAAAAATAATGTGTCTTTAACCAACACTGAAATCAAGTAAAGTTGGTGCCCTGCACACTTCTGAGAGGTGTGGGAGATGCAATTACAAATCTCCCAGGTGACATAATTTGAAGCCAGTCTCACCAGCAATCAGTTCTACAAACTCCTCAGCTCCGAGACACATTAATTTTCTCCATTTATATATTCCATATTTCTTCCAGGTGACATCCAGGTGACATAATTTGAAGCCAGTCTCACCAACTATCAGTTCTACAAACTCCTCAGCTCCGAAACACATTAATTTTCTCCATTTTTATATACCATATTTCTTCCATCATGGAACCCAAAGCAGCAACATCTGGTTCCCTAGCAGTCACCCACCCACCAGGCAATGGCTAGGCTGCTGACGGAGGTCACCCTCTGCTCAACCAATTAGGATTATTAGGAGTGAAAGTCTTCAGTCTCAAATGATTTGAAATTGCTCTCTGTTGGCCTTCTGATCTGCCTATTAAAAAAAGAAGCCCAAACAAACAATAGCAACTTAGTTGTTGTAGTTGTTGTTGTTGTTGTTGTTCAGTCGTTCAGTCGTGTCCGACACTTCGTGATCCCATGGACCAGAGCACGCCAGGCACGCCTATCTTTCACTGCCTCCCGCAGTTTGGCCAAACTCATGCTAGTCACTTCGAGAACACTGTCCAACCATCTCGTCCTCTGTCGTCCCCTTCTCCTTGTGCCCTCCATCTTTCCCAACATGAGGGTCTTTTCTAGGGAGTCTTCTCTTCTCATGAGGTGGCCAAAGTACTGGAGCCTCAACTTCAGGATCTGTCTTTCCAGTGAGCACTCAGGGCTGATTTCCTTCAGAATGGGTAGGTTTGATCTTCTTGCAGTCCATGGGACTCTCAAGTGTCTCCTCCAGCACCATAATTCAAAAACATCAATTCTTCGGCAATCAACCATCTTTATGGTCCAGCTCTCGCTTCCATACATCACTACTGGGAAAACCATAGCTTTACCTATACGGACCTTTGTTGGCAAGGTGATGTCTCTGCTTTTTAAGATGCTGTCTAGGTTTGTCATTACTTTCTTCCCAAGAAGCAGACGTCTTCTAATTTTGTGACTGCTGTAACCATCTGCAGTGATCGTGGAACTCAAGAAAGTGAAATCTCTCCCTGCCTCCATTTCTTCCCCTTCTGTTTGCCAGGAGGTGATAGGACCAGTGGCCATGATCTTAGTTTTTTTTATGTTGAGCTTCCGACCATATTTTGCGCTCTCCTCTTTCACCCTCATTAAAAGGTTCTTTAATTCCTCCTCACTTTCTGCCATCAAGGGTTAGTTCTAAGAGTTAGGAATTAAAAGGAGACAGAGAAATAGCAATTCCCCCTTCCAAACTGAAGAGGGAAGACGAACTCTTATTTCAATCTGGAATGCAAAATATATGCATTAAAAAATAAATAAATGAAAAAATGGGTGAGGTAATGTAATGGTTTGTTTATTGGGCTCCTCTATTCACTCACCAGACCTCTCTCTCTCTCTCTCTCTCTCACACACACACACACACACACACACACACACACACACTTGTGGAAAGCAACCCTGCCTTTAAATAATGACATCTACATAACCGGTTATTCAACATATAAAATTATGTGTTAACCTTTGTCTCTAATTATAAGTTACCCAAGCATACTGAGACATTGATAGGAATATGATAATTTTAGAGTTTGGAGACAGGCTGTCTTCTCGCTTCAGTTCACTTTTCTAATTAAGATCATTATACTCAGCACACTCAGGTTGATGCACAACTCAGATAAACATATGCCCAGTGGATTCCATCAGGCTTCATTTCTAATGAACAACGTTCCGCCGTTAATTCGTATTTTATGTTGTGGACTGCACTGTGATCTTCGGACACAAATTTTAAATATTATTATTATTATTAATAATAATAATACCCCCTCTTGAGTTTCTGTTCTTCCCAAACCCACTTACCTGAATAAGACCACCTAACTCTATAACGAAACAATTTATCTTAACTGCAATGAAGTGATGCTTTTCAGTTTATTTTATTAAATGTCATGGCATTTGCTTTCAGGACACAGTCAACCTTGGCAGAATAAACTTTAAACAGAGCTTCTGCCAAGAGTCTTCAAAGAGCATGGACAATCATCTCGTGCCAACCTCTTTGTGAGAAGGGTTACAGGTAATTCATTTTCACTGGAAACCCGTGTATATTGTTGCATGCAGTTTTGGGGGAATAGGCTGTATGCCCAGACCCTTCTATTGCCTGGGCCCCTCTTCTAATTCTAGGAATGGCTAAGCTAGATTCCTGGTGAGGGGATGGAGCATTAAGGAGAACAAAGGGACTGGCTCTGTGCGAGAAGGCAAATGGGTGGTGCCCCCTCCCACAATTCGCAGATTGTTAGGAAGACGAAGCCAGAGTTTAGAGTGGAAAGTTTTGAGTGACCTGAGCTAGAAGCAAAGCAGCAAGCTCTGTTTGAATCCAAGGCTGCAGCTATGGGGGAAGCAAGGCTCTGTTGGGGTGTTAATGCTGTGAACCCCTCCATTGTAGGCTCAAATTGTATACACGTGTAACAAAAATAATCATATATCATAAAGGTGCCCCAATCTCCGAGTGGCGTGAGATTCCAGGGGTTCCAGGCCCTTACCCAGGGTTTGTGTCTCCTTTGGAATGAGGGACAGTAGAAACTGTCAACAACTCCTTCCCACAAATTATTTCTCATAGTCTGAGATGCACCTGCCAAACAGACTACGTTAGACAGAGTGCGTTCAACCAATTTTTAGAAACTCAAACCTACACCAATACCTAAAATGAACCGAACAGTTAAACCCGTGATGAATAAAAATAAATCAGTGCATACCCTCCAACGCTGGATCTAGACACATTAAAAAAAAAAAAAAAAAAGTGTTACAGGAAAACGCGTTCTAAAGCTCATAAATGAAAACCACATGGCATGCTGGCCACATGACCCGGAAGCTGTACGCCGGCTCCCTTGGCCAATAAAGCGAGATGAGCGCTCAACCCCAGAGTCGTCTGCGACTGGACCTAACGGTCAGGGGTCCTTTACCTTTACCTATGGCAAGTGAAAGCCCCGCTGGTATTTCTAGCAGTAAAACAGGGCCAAAGTGTTAGTGAGTGTAGAGTGTATCTATATAATGTGAAGGAAACAGCTGGTTTGTTCCGTCTTCATTATGAAAAGGGACGGCTTGCCACCTAGTGGAGATGGATTTTACTACAGTATGATGCACAAGTTACTGTAAATTAAAATCTTAATGACATTCTATATATAACTTGATGGGAAGGTGCATTTGTGTCTGGCGCCCTGCCTGCAGCTATAGCTTAATTTAAAAACCGACTTGGCTTTTATAGTTGCTGTTCCAGTTTTATTTGTTCTATGTCATTTTGATTAAAAATAATAATAATTCTTAGGTTATTCCTTTGGATTCTTGGATGAAAGGATAAGAAGTCATTCTCTTGAAGATTGCCCATATACATTTATATTTCCAAAACCTTGTTAGTTATGAATATTAGATTTTAGTATTAAATTTCATTGCTCCATAACAGCAGTGCACTAACTCATTTGCATTTGCTAACAGTTTTAATAAATTGGAGCTTTTGGTAATAGATGGTGATGTGTTACTGGCCAACTGACCAAATGTCATTTTGAGTGGGAAAATGACCAACGCTTACAAAAATACCCTCTGAGTTGTTTCTTGCTTCCCCATTCCTATTGTACCCCAGTGTGCTCTCTTGAGGGTTGGAAACCCCTCTGGAACAGAATTATCTGTAATCAATGACAATTGAAAAGCCCACCCCCACCCCCCATTGCAGGTTCAGAATTGCCTTTCTGCTCACATAGTGCACCTTTTGTTTAAAGTCATAGTATGCAAAACACTTTCAGTTATTATTGTAGGGAATCCATTGGGATGGATTCAGCTGACAAGCGCTGCTAGTAGAAGTGTGCCCAAAGACTTCTACTAATGCGATAGGGCTTTCCCCCTGCCACCCCCAAATTGGCTCTGCGGGGATCAGGAGAACTCAGCACATTGGGAGAGAAGAGGGTTGTGGTTTTTTTAAGTCTGGCAAGCTGAAATGCTTACCCTGAGAGAAAGATTTCCTGAGAGAATGAATTCCTCCCATTGTTAAAAATTGTGATAAATTCAAATGAAGGAGCAGACTAGCATAAAAGGAAACAAATGCGTGTTAAAACTGCAAACATGTAGATCACTTTCTCATTCTTACCCCCACCGCCAGTTTTCTGTTAACCGCAGACTACATTCCATTGCTTACCGTGAAGTAATGTAACCCACCAATCCAGTAACTCTAGGAAATAGAGAGGGAAGATTACAGCACTTGAAATTTGTGAAGGAACACAGAATATAGTAGTCTACACACATCCAGACTCAAACAGGTATGGAAACATGAAAGGCTACGTGGAAGCTTATTTATTTTTGCATTCATTCCTTCAATTTATATCTCAGTCTTCAGCAACTGCATTGATGCCAGGATCACATCTTAACTGCTTTAACTAAAACATCAAGTAAGACACAATTGTTGGCAATGGAAAAAATAACACTGTAACAGCTCACTACTAGTGGCCAGTAGAGGATTTATCCAGTACAGTACATTCATTGCACAAATAATTAAATTGACCAACTACTTTGGGGCACCTGCAGAGACAAGATAGTCTGACATGTTAATAATGACATTTCAACAGCACAAAGGCCCAGGCAGCTTGCTGTAATGTTGCATATATTTTGTAATGCACACAGCAAAGCCGTTTACCAACTAAATTCTATGTCTGAATCCTCACACATGAAGAACATATTTGTATTCTGAAGTATATAACACGCCTCATCTCCCATGTCACTCGCCAAAACATAGCATTCAAATCTTTCCCAGCCATTATCAGATGAATGACTCCTGAGAAAAGATGTTTGAACCTGATACACAAAGCAAATCTGTGAAACATGATGTTGTGTTAAAGAAAAGGCTGGTGTGAACATGTTCAAAATCATATTAGGATATTAAAGGAGACAAGGAGCTGAAAACACGAACACACGTAACCCGCTGAATATCTTGAAAGCAGTCTCTTGTTTTATATCATGCCCACAAACTGGGGTTCAAATTGCAAAGTAAAGTAAAAAGTCCATAAATCAATGTACTGGTAGAAATTGAGATTGAGAACATTATTAAACGCCATTGGCATATTCTAAAAGACATTCCCGGATGTGATCATTTTCTGGTGTTCGCCAAACAACGGACTAGCTCTATAAAAGACACCTTAGTACAGTGGTGGCGAACCTATGGCACGGGTGCCAGAGTGGGCACGCAGAGCCCTCTCTGTTGGCACGCGCCATCACACCAGCAGTGCCGTTGTTTGGGGTTTTCAAATTGGCCAGCAGCTTCCCCCCACACCTCCTTATCAGTAAACCGGCCGGCAGAAGCTTAGAGGCAGTTTATCTCCCCAAAGCAGCTATATTCCTGCCTCCCCGCCCCCCCGCCCCCGCCATTAGTGGGATTTTTTTACAGCCAGCAGGCTGTAGTTCATGTGATTGGTGGCTTTGTCAAGGGTTTTCGTTGATTGGTTGCTGCCTGCGATCCTTGAGACTATGTGTTGTTTCTGCTCCTTGTGCCATAGGAAGCATTTATAATTTGTGTGAGTGTTCTTCTCCCCCCCAAAAAACAACTGTGATCCAAGCCCCCCAAAAGCTCTGCTAGTCTTTGCAACTCCCTCCCCCCAAAAAACTCTGGGCAATGCCCTCCCCAAGCTCTATGTGTTGTTTCTGCTCTGCGTTTATAATGCGTGTGAGTGTTTTTCTCCCCACCAAAAAAAAAACTACTGCGATCCAAGCCCCTCAAAAAAGCTCTGGAAGTCTTGGCAACCCCCCCAAAAAACTCTGGAAATGTCCCCCCAAACTCTATGTGTTGTTTCTGCTCCACGTGCCATAGGAAGCGTTTATAAGGCATGTGAGTGTTTTTCTCCCCCCCAAAAAACAACTGTGTTCCAAGCCCCCCCCCCCTCAACAACTCAGGGCAGCCCCCCACTCATTTTATTACAGTATATTAATTAATATCCCATATTAAATTGCCGTGTTGGCACTTTGCGATAAATTAGTAGATTTTGGGTTGCAGTTTGGGCACTCGGTCTCCAAAAGGTTCGCCACCACTGCCTTAGTACATACAGATCTCAAATCCATCACAACACAACAGGTTCTTTCAAATCCTACCCGTGGTTTTTATAAATGTGGGCATTGTGTTTCATGCAGATCTGCTTACATCGATTTATGGACTTTTTACTTTTCAATTTGAACCCGTTTGTGGGCATGATATAAAACAAGAGACTGCTTTCAAGATATTCAGCGCGTTACGTGTGTTTGTGTTTTACGCCATTATAAACCTAAAAGCATTTTCTGCAATGAAACAGGCTTCCATTTATGTTGCTCGAAAGTGATGACCTTCTGATTTTGACCTTGTATTTCAAGCAGCAAGAGGGCAGCTTTGATTTCTAGAGCAGAACCTCTATTGGAAGAACTGCATGCTGTTATTTGTGCCTTTTGCTGCTCTTACCTGTGAATGAGTTGTACCCATTGCTGCTCTTACCTGTGAATGAGTTGGTTTAAATGGTATCGTATGAAGACTCTGAACCTGATCTGCCTATATGTCATCCTCTAATCTGCAAATTACATGGTATGTGTGTGCTCATTTTACATCCTACCAGTGACAGGAAAACCCTCCTCATCAGAAATGGAAACTAGCTTTTACGAATCCCATGAAGTTTAAAGTTCAGACAAAAGTGTCTAAGGGCATCACATCAGACACCATCACATCTAACGTGGGTCTCCAGCTGTTGTTGACTGCAACTCCCATCATCCCTGACCACTGGTCTTGCTAGCTAGGGATGATGGGTGGGATGAATGTTTCAGAAAAACAAAGGAAGAGCTGTGCTATATCAGACCAAAGACCCACCTAGCCTAGGGCCGGTGGCCAACTAGATGCCTATGGGAAGCCCAAAAACTGGCCATGGGGCAATACTGTAATAGCCTTTGTTTTTTGCTGTTGCTCAGTTACAGAACCCATAATAAAGATCTTCCTTAGGATGCATTCAGATGTGAGGGTGATTGTGTTAGTTCTCCTGATAACAATGCTAACACATATATCCTGGATTCTCACATTCCTTTTACACTGCCTTACCTGCCTTGGGTTATGAAACTGTGGCTTTTCGATCAATATACAGTCATATTGTGTTCAATTTTAAATGGCTGGAAGGAGTTGTGTGCTGAAATACCACCCCAGATTTCATAATGTGGAAATACAAAACTCCCACGATTTTCTCGGTTAACAGGGTTGCAGGCGGAACTTTTTTTTCTGGGAGCAAATGACGCGGAAAGGAGTGCCGAATTTCTGTTAGTTTTCAAGAAGTAGTTTGATGTTGGGTGAAAGATCATATGGAAATGGTCAGGTAAGGAAATATGGAATAAAGTTCTGTCTGAATGCAGCCTTGTTTTTACATTTAAAAGTATGCATTTCATCAAACGTAGGAAAGAGTAATATGCTAGCCTTGCTTGGCTGAATGAACTCTCAGTGTCTTTGTAAATTACGGTATCAGAAAGTCTATCATCATTGCTCCTAGCACATTATGAGGACAAACCACTAAATGTTAATCCAAAGTACTCACAATTAGAATTGGTTAAGTATTGAGAATGCTTCATGGGAATGGTTATCTTTGAAGTCAAATCAGCCTTTTGGCAAACATGAGAACATACAGCTGCTTCATTCAGTTTTCTGTCCATCTCTCTCCCACTCCTAAACATGTCTATGTTCTCACCAGTGATTTATATTATTTGTAAGGGATAATAATAGGTATCCGTCAACCTCCCTTCCTTAAATATCTGTTCCCAGTCTCTAAATTGTTTGGTGTCTTCCAAGTCCAACAATATTTTGTTCTTCTCTATAATTTACTGTACTTTGAATGAACATTCACCAAATTATATTGTGATAGTTAGCTACTGTAACTTGTTTAATGCTTAGAGAACATTGTGATATTGTTAGGAAGTTCACAAATAAATGATAGGCTTTCACTGGTCTTGATCCTCGTAGCTTCTAGAGTTTGTCTAGACTAGACCAAAAAAGGGGGGGGTTCAGACTTGCATAAAATTTGCATCAGCTAATTTAGATGCAAATTTAGAAATAATTACAATAATTTAAATAGAAGTAAACCTCGCCATAGTGGGGAAGACTGTGATCAGGTGACCTGTGTGCCTAGTTCATCCAAGAGGGAAACTTCAAGGCCCCTGAATTTGGATGGGTCAGTCCTTCACATAGAGGACTGTGCTCTGTAAAAGACATTTACGGTATACCTCTGATACAAATGACATCAGTTTGAGCAAGGTAGTCTGGTGCATGCACTGTGAAACCAAAGGCACTTTCAGTAATCACAGCAGGTCACATCCATTTCCAACATCAAAGGTTTATCTTGGAGAACTATGTCTTGGGTATACAATTGTGTGCTTTGCATGCTGGGAAAATGTACCGGTAATAAGCAGAAGCACAACCGTGAGGAGAGATGTGAAGCCATTCCACATTTCCTGACATGGCAATCCCTCAAGAACCTCTTAGACCTCCAAGAAACTGTCCTAAACATTTATTAAGAGGATGGAAAAATAGCATTTCCCTGGTAAATTTTAAACATACTTTCATGCCCCTGGTCCATTAAACCAATAATTGATTTTATTTGTACTGTGAAGACTCAGACTTGACAGGATACGAATAAGCAACGACTCCTATACAATATGTATTTTGATGTAAGGTTTCATTCATAATGCAGCTGAGAGCACCAGTCTCCCAAAACATGTCCCCTGAGGGTGTTTCCCCCACAACAGCGATCAAGTCTTTATTTCTTTTTTTCCTTTTAGGTTTAAGTAGACTTTTCATTTTTAAAAATACATTGTGTTGTGAGGTGGTGAGTGTCTGTCCAGGTGTAGTCATGATCTGTATATTATCCATGCAAGTACTAAGAAATTAGTCTCACCAAATTATATTTGCCTTATGCACTCATCAACACAATATTGGCCTGTAAACGTTGACATATGATGGTATCTGCTAGTATTTGCTGCTAATATTATATTCCTCACTTAGAAACCTCCAGGGCCTCAGAGAGGGGCTGAAATTGCTGGTGAAGAACTCATGCACATTTCACATTTAGATGCTGCAGTGCCCAAACAAAGAAAAAGGACATACCGGTACATACTAATACAAAAGCCACTTTCTCACCTCATGAAGCAGCAAAGCCGGCCCAAAGCAAAACACTGAAATATTAACATATATTTTCTCATTGGCCCCAAAATCCTGAAATGTAAAAATTAAATTAAGTATATCAGGGCTTGGGGTGCTTTTGTTTTACAGTAAATGCGGAAACTAATGACTGAACCATCAAAAACCTGGGCAGGATTACAGAAAGAGCTTTTGTAACCTAGCAACAAGTTACCTAGCAACAATGTAGGGTTTCAGCATGGGCGGAGATACGTTTTTTGGGGGGGGGGGAACAGATTGCTGACTATATAAGATGGGTGGGAAAATAGATTAAAGAGCTGCTACGATCATTTACTTATTTGTCACATTTGCATTCACCTTTCTCTCAGCTGGAAGGCAGGTGTGTGTTCAGTCCACCATTTTTTATTTTTTAAAAAAATCACATTATCTGCTCTCAGACAAATGCCTCAGAATAGGGTTTCACATGCCAGCACCACTCCATGTGTTGGGGAGGGTGCTTCCATGCTCATGTCGTGTTTGTGGGCTTCTCATGGTTACCCACTGTGAGAACAGGATGCTGGAATAGATGGGCCCTTGCTCTGATCCAGCTCTTCTTATGCATTTACAGAACGTGTGCATCACAGTCTTGTTGCCGAGCTCCGTGGAGTAGGAGGCCAGCCAACCTGAAGAATCTGTGAGGAGTACTTGGCTGGAGGAAGAGTCAGCCTCCAAAGTCAGGTCCAGTCCTAGAGTCTGGCGAGCAGCAGTCTGCGTGTCAGGGAATCCGATGATCTTGGGGGTCAAGGGTCAAGACGAGCAGGAAGCAGCAAGGTCGGGGCCAGGAACTACAAGCGCTGTTTCCAGCATCCAACTGCTGCTCAAAGCTCTGCTTAAGAAGACTGAAGCCAGCTGGTTCTCAGCAGTGCTTGCAGAAGCTGACTCCTGGCCCATGAGGTGGTAGCAGGTCTACTATACATGCTGGCCTTGCCCCCGATATGTGTGCATCTGTTGCTAGCATGAACGTGGCCTACATGGTGTTGTGGCCCTGTGGGCAGACCCAAGATCCCTAGATGAGGCAGGCGCCTCCAAGGAGGAGACAGATTGTGTGAGAGAGGGGCGTCCCATTAACACCGGAAGCTCCTTGCGCAGAACCCCCAAGAGCCAGACCTTCCACTGCCTCCACAGTCTGAAGCAATTGCTTGGCTCTTCTCCATCTACACTATTCTGAAATCCTCAGAAGAGCACAGAACCCCTCAGCAATGCAACAGCCAATGCCTGAGAAATCAGGGAGGGCCTCTTTCATATCTTTGAAGGCTTCCAGGAGGAGTGTTTGCCACTCTGGATGGGAGCTCCAATTTTTGTTGAAGCACTTATCTATGCTTGCCAGGCAAGGACACCGCTATCCATCCTGGGACTTTGCCTTGTTCCACACTCCAAGATGTCAGAGATCCTTCTCTTTTATCCTCGCTGCTCTTCTAACTGTACTGGGAACAAGACACTGTCCAAGGTCCTGCTCTGTTGCTTGACTTCATGCTTTGAACTTTCCACCTGGCCTACGAATTGTGCTTGGAGCAGGACTTTCGTGTACAGTTCTATGTACATAGGTTGTACGTACTCGCATAAGTTGCAAGTTACCTGTATATTAGTCCTTTTTTTTCCTTTTAGAGTGTGCATCCACACAAGCAGCCTACTACATTGAACTATTTAAAATGAATAATACATTTCCAGGTGTGTTTTTTTAATTAATATTTAAAATTATCCTGGGATATGCTTTATTTTTATTCTTCCAGGCACTCTTGGTTTGCATTCAGGTTACAGATTCCAATTTGCTAACATTAATTTTACAACACTGCCCAAAAACACATTTTTCCAGGGTGCATAAAAAAGACTCCACACATCATTGTTGCATTTCTGACAATTTACGAATATTGTTAGATTTAATACTAAATAGATTTTTAAAGTTTGCTCTGTGATCATAAAAAAATGCCTCGTGTATCGAGGTGTTTGTCATGTTCAGGGAGCCAAATACCAATGATATGGTTTGTTGCCATGGAGATAGTAAAAGGCAGTGAGTATATAATGCAATTCCATACACAATTTGCAAGGGGAGGAAGCTTTAGGTGGCCTTTTATGTTTCTACAATTGGAATTTTCTTCCTAAATTAAAACTCTGGATATGGCAATCTTCACCAAGGAACTTTGTGAGTTGTTGTGAACATGGCTAGCTCTACAAGAAGGGGGGGGGGCAGGTGCATATTTCCTCAGACTTCTGCCAGCTCGGGCCCACATACTCTGAACCCACTTTTCAGCCCAGTTCCTCTCCGGCCTGCTCTCCTCAGAAGAGATAAGATCAGGTCATGGGAAGCACAGCTTAACTAGTCACCGTTTCAGAGGAGTAGTTAGCATAGCAGCCACTCTAAGTCAGGCCCATTATCGTTTGTTTGTTTGTGTGTGAGAGAGAAAGACTGTGTGACAGGGCTAGCTCCACTTTGAAGAGGGGTGGCTCATTTGGTTGTTCTTGTTTTTATTTTAATAATGTATTTTGTGATTTATATATTGTGATTTTATGCTTCTGTGATTTTAGCCTGAGACTTGCGGGTATAGGGCAGTATACAAATTTAATAAATAAACAAATAAACTAGCAACTCCAGGCAAAGAGCCCTTCCAGGGGGTGGATGAAAGGCCCTGTCACTTGGCCCTGTGGAGGCAGCACTCCAAACAGCACTGGGCTGCTGTTACTAGCCTCCTTTTGAATTTCCCACAATGCCCCAGAGTGACGCTAAGTCAGGGGCATGATTTGATCCCGGAATGTCCCACTTTTCCTTAAGATGTCCCTATTTCCATTGGAGAAATGTTGATGGGTATGGCATTATCTGACTCCTGAGTCGTCTGAAGGCAATCTTGTATAGGTAAGGTTCTTTTTGAATGTTTAATGTTTTATTATGCTTCTATATAGGTTGGAAGCTGCCCAGAGTGGCTGGGGCAACCCAAGTAAGATGTGTGTGGTATAAATAGTAAAAATTATCATTATGGAATGGGACGTCCCTATTTTTGCCGGATAAATGTTGGAGGGTATGCAGACGCTGAGGCTGCTGAATGGACTCTCGGGCTGGGGTGTTGTTTGCGAGGTTTTGTTGTGGGATGGGGTTTTTTGTGTATTGTTGATTGTGGGTTTTTTTGTATCTTTGTTTTAGATCTTGCGATTTATGGGTTTTTTTCCAGTTTGGTTGTGTATTTTAAAATGTTTTATTTATTGCTTATGACTACTTTCATGTTGTGGTTATGCATTTTTCACATGCTGTAAGCCATCTCGACCACGGTTTGAACTGAGGAAAGGTGGCATATAAATAAAGTTATGTATTTATACGCATGTGTGTATGTATGTATTTCAGCTCTCCTATTTACTTGAGGAAGAAAGGATTTGGTCATTTTTCAAGTCACCCCAATACATCCATTATTTCTTCGACATCCTGTTCTCTAGTTCACTTATCCTTCCACCCATGCCCTGTGGTTCAGAGATGCTATTTTGCCAGCCTTCCATCAATCACTGAAGAAACTAGCCACTTTGAAATGGACTTAAAACTGTTTTTCCCTACCACCCACACACGATGCCTTCCATAATTTCTATTCATCGCCATAGAAACCACCACCTCTCTCTGGGATAATCAAGTCTGGCTGGGTGTTATAAATCTTACTTTCCATTGCTATGTTACTTTTCAAATACAGGAAAACCTACGCAAGACTGTACTTTATATATGAAGTTCAACTAATTTTTGACAAATTTATAATGCAGTCCTAACCATTTCTACCCAGAAATAAATCTTATTGAATTCAATGGGTCTTATTCCCAGGTATATGAGGCTAGGATTGCAGCCTGATAAATCGTTGCTCTTTACTCTTGATACCTAAGTGTGAGTTAAAGCAAGCAAAACTTGTAGATTTTTGAGGAGATTTTTACTGCAACGTTTCAGGAACACCCTAAGGCCTAAGAGTACTGGCAAGCATACTGGAGCCCTCAAGTGCCACGTTAGCAACCCCAACTTAATGCAGACATCAGTTTCTGTTTTCACCCCTCTCTCCCACCACCTGACACAGGTTGCTTCAGCTTGCAACACAACAAAATACTATTGTAATGCCCTATTATTATTGTAGGGCCTTCTCGGTAGTGGTGCCCACCCTGTGGAACACCCTTCCATCAGATGTCAAGGAAATAAGCAGCTATCCTATTTTTAAGAGACATCTGAAGGTTTAGGGAAGTTTTTAATATTTAATGCTGTATTGTTTTAACACTTGATTGGGAGCCACCCAGAGTGGCTGGTACAAATAATAAATTGTTATTGTTATTGTTATTACTATGAGGGTATGTGTGTTAGGAGGTACATAAAATTTGCTTGTTGCTGCTTAAGAAAAAGGCAAGTCACTCTTTGGAGCTATTTCAAAAACTATCAGCTAAGCAATAGCTAAAGTCAGTTTAGATTACAGTGGTAGCTCGACTTACGAATTACTTGACATACATATTTTTCGACTTACGAATGAAAAGTGCCCGCACGCCTACGAATTTTTCGACATCCGAAGGACATCCGTTGGCAGTTTTAGATGGGGTTTACTCGACTTACAAATTTTAGATGCGGTTTACTCGACTTACGAATTTTTCCGAATTTTTCGTTTCCAATGCATTCCTATGGAAAAATCACTTTTTTCAACTTGCGAATTTTTCGACCTACGAATGTGCATTCGGAACTGATTAAATTCGTAAGTCGAGGTACCACTGTATAAGTCAGCCAGTAGTTAAACAAACCATGCAAAAGCTCTTCTAAATATTATATGCTGTATCATAAAGAAACAGAAGCAGGGGCCCATTTGTCAGCAAAAAAAGAGAATATAACCTTTGGGACAAATGCTACCTTTTAAGAGAAGGTGTTTGTACAGTATTGATTTTTTGATTTCCACAAATGAGCTACACTGAATTCCAAAGCTCAGGATAAATTGTGCTTTTTAAAAAAAGAAAAAGGGAGTGGGGAAAAGCAAAGTGTGCAGAATATGTTATTTATTCTAGCCTTCCTTGATGTTGAGGGGAGGAATCACAACATCTTAGAAAGCAAACGCTGAATTATGTTCAAACACTCTTCTACACAGAATGTAAATAGAGTAGCAGCACAGCCAAACAAAGGTCTGGGCTATACCCTTTCTTCCCCTGTGCTCGTTATCTGCCTGCCAGGAGGTGATTTTTAAAAATGTTGATGAGCTTTCCAAAGTGGTATTCCCCCAACTGCAGTCGAATCTGCACTAAAATGCAGATGAATTTTCATGAGGACATTTTAAAGAGGGGGTGGGGAATGCAACCTGATGCTGAAATGTGGAGAACTAAACTTAAGAATGGGGCAAAAAAGAAAGGAGAAACAGAGAAAAACTGAAAGTAACTGTAAATGAATTCTTGCATTTGTGTGATGATGATGGTGGTGGTGAGCTAGCCTATCCTATCAATCTGGTGAAGCAGTTGGCATTTTTATTTCATTTTTGAATTTATGGCTTACTGCTGAGTTTAAATTATCAGCAGCCAGCTAATAGGAGTCGCTTGAGGACTTAATTTGTTTTCTGCTGTATTAAATTAGTCATGCAACGGCAGCATAAATTATTGGACTGTGTAGCAATTGCTGTGGAAATCTAGCTGCCCTGATGTGCTGCGTGTTAAGAAAAATTCTTAAATGCAGATTTAAAGAATACGTCCTCATATCAGCAAGACGTTTTAATACTTCAGAGATGTAAAAGGCACCCAGATGAATCCAACCCAGACTATGTGTTGTCTGGAGCTATGATGGTCATTACTCTTCTGAGCAATTCGCCTCTGAGCTGATTGTCTGACAGAAAACATTTTCCTCTTTAAGAAGAGAATATTTTTTTTCCCCTCTATAGCAAACTGCAATATAGGGCGATGTGCCCTGTGTCTCAGGGGACACACAGAGTCACTGACAACTTGTAAAGTCCTGATTCATTTACATTTTGGTCAAAGCTTCTTTTCACGGTGCTTTTGGGCTCCATCAGGCCCAGGCAGCATGGCCAATGATGAGGGATTATGGGAGCTGGAGTCCAGCAATGCCTGGAAGGCCACAGACACAAATGAGATCCAAAAGGCTTTCTACCTTAGTTGCAACATTGGTACTTCAGAGCTGCCATTCACACCCTGAGGGATCTCACTGCTGTTATGCTGTCACTCTACAGGGTGCATTTTTATTGATTTATTGTTACGGTTCTCAACCACCACACACATATATACATAAAAACAATCCAAAATACATTCTAAAATATAGACTATAAATATAAACTTTAAACTTTAAAATTTCCACAGGATGGATTTCATCCATCGTCTTGTTTACAATGCTGAGCACAATCCACATTCAGTAGCTTTATCATCTGTCCTTCACTAGAAGGACAGATCCTGAAGTTGAGGCTCCAGTACTTTGGCCACCTCATGAGAAGAGAAGACTCCCTAGAAAAGACCCTGATGTTGGGAAAGATGGAGGGCACAAGGAGAAGGGGACGACAGAGGATGAGATGGTTGGATGGTGTTCTCGAGGCTACCAACATGAGTTTGGCCAAACTGCGGGAGGCAGTGGAGGATAGGCGTGCCTGGCGTGCTCTGGTCCATGGGGTCACGAAGAGTCGGACACGACTGAACGACTGAACAACAACAACAATCATCTGTCCTCAGAGTCGGTCCAGGGCATTTTGCTACCTGAGGCGGAGCATTAAATGGCACCCTCCCAAGATGCATTGTACCCCTGAAATACAAAGCATTGGTTTTAAAGGATCGCGTGGGATCCACAACAAAATGTTGCCTTGTGGAATTCTCCAGCTTGTGGTACCAGTCCATCAGCCAGACATGCTTTCTTTTTCTTTCATTTCCTCTCTCCCATAGTGTTCTCTCTCTCTCTCTCTCTCTCTCTCTCTCTCTCACACACACACACACACACACACACACACACACACACCACAGACCAAACTGCTTCTGCTGCACAGAACACCATGACAAGTGCCAGAGCGCACGGAAACGCCATTTACCTTTCCGCTGCAGCCAGGGAGCGGGTAGCGCTAAACCACTGAGCCTCTTGGGCCTGCCGATCAGAAGGTTGGCAGTTCAAGTCTGCGCAACGGGGTGAGCTCCAGTTGCTATCTCAGCTTCTGCCAACCTGGCAGTCCGAAAGCATACCAGTGCAAATAGGTACCACTGTGGCAGGAAGGTAAACGGCGTTTCTGTGCGCTCTGGCACTCATCAGTGTCCCATTGCGCCAGAAGCGGTTTAGTCATGCTGGCCCCATGACCCAGAAAGCTGTCTGCAGACAAATGCCAGCTCCTTCGGCCTGAAAGCGAGATGAGCGCCGCACCCCATAGTCAAGTTTGAGTGGACTTAGCTGTCCAGGGTCCTTTACCTTTACCTTGCTAACAGCAGCTTAATTCCACACCCCACCCCAAGCCAGTGATGGAAGAGCTCAGTAAGCCTGCCTTATCTCTGTTAAGGGTTGGGTGTGTGGGATTAGTGTTGCCAACTACCGTATGCCTCCTGCTCCTCATAACAGCAACTCCATAGTGCGGAATTAGCAAGCAAAGCATTTCAGTGTACAGAACAGACTAAAGCATTTATTACCTGCTAATGTCTGCCCGTCAGGCTGCTGTTAAAGTCATAGGACAGAATTAGGTTTAAATGTTGGCAACCCTGGAATGTACAAGCAAACCCCAAAGATTACTTTCCCGGGGTGTGTGTGTGTGTATTGCTCAGGGAACTGAAATGCCATTGTACCCCTGTTGTCTAGGCCACAAGTTCAAATTCAGCTCAAAGCCTCAATTGTTTCATTACTTTTCCATCACAAGCGACAAAGCGACTCAGTCGGTCTCCATATTGATGATGGGGTGAATGCCCGCCCCATAAACCTCTGCAGCATGGAGTCACAGGCATGTTTGACTCCAGGACAGAAAGTTGGCATTGAATGACATCGACCCTTCTTCAATAGGTGATCCTCCACCCAGACACGGCTGTGACAAGAGCCTTTGAAAATGAGAATTGCTGATCAGCTCAAAATCCAAGACGGATAAAATGTTACAATTGCAGTCCAGAAAAGGGGGGGGGCCTCACACACTGAAATTAATGGCACTTAAGTTAGTTCTGTCTCGCTTGCCCATTGATTTTGTGTGTGTGTGTGTGTGCTGGGTTGTAGCTTCAATGCACTCTGTCAGCAGAACCAAAAGAGCATCATTACCTTCTTCTTTTCCTTTTGGAAGAAGGGGCGATTGTGTGCCAAGCTGAGATGTGCTTCTGCCATCGTTTATATTGGGCAGAATCCAGCCAGAGGTAAACACCATTAATTCAAACTGATTCCAGCAGAAGAGACCCTGCTGCCAGGGCACCATATTAAGGTTACCAGATTTTTTCAATGAAACGAAAGGTCTTCCCCCCCCCCCAGAGCCCGAGAAAGAGAACTGTCATTGTCCAGGAGAGGTTGTAGATCTCTGATGATGCGTTGTACTGTTTTAACTTGTGCGCTGTATGTGATTCACTATCACATGCAGCACACAAGTTAAAACAGTACAACGCATCATCAGAGATATACAACCTCTTCTAGACAATGACAGTTCTCTTTCTCAAGCTCTGGGAGGATGACCTTTCATCGCCTACAGACAGCCACCCAATCTTGAACAACTTCTCACACACAATAATACAACAACAGGACTCAACATGGACACTGGTACCAGAGCCTGCAATAAACCCAGATGCCAGCTTTGCTGCCACATACACCTGGACAACACCATTACTGGCCCCAACATCATCAAACATACCATCTCAGGACTATTTAATTGCTCATCTTCTAACATTGTGTATGCCATCAAATGCCAACAGTGCCCTTCAGCTCTCTATATTGGACAGACAGGCCAAACCCTGTGCCAAAGGATAAATGGACATATATCTGATATCAGGAATCACAAGACAGAGAAACCAGTAGAAGAACACTTCAATCTCCCAGGACATTCTATACAAGATCTCAAAGTAGCTGTCTTAATACAAAGGAATTTCAGAAACAGACTGGAATTAGAAGTTGCTGAATTGCAACTAATTACCAAACTTAAAACCATGGAGAGACCTGGTCTGAACAAAGACATTGGATTCTTATCTCATTATACATGACAAAGCTATCTTTAGCCATCTCACCCCTTGCTTTTTCCTTTAGGACTAATTGCAGTCATTCACAGTCATCAACAGGTTTACCACACCCATCAGCCAATCGCCCATTCCCACCACCCTTCTGAGTAATACCCCTCCTCACTCTCTCACTATATATAAGGGTCTGGTGACTTCTATTTCAATGTATCTGAAGAAGTGTGCATGCACACGAAAGCTCATACCAAGAACAAACTTAGTTGGTCTCTAAGGTGCTACTGGAAGGATTTTTTTTATTTTCTATTTTGTTTTGACTATGGCAGACCAACACGGCTACCTACCTGTAACTTAAATATAGAGATTTAGTATTTCCCCCCCCCTATTATCAGCAGCCTGTTTAACAATAGCTCAGTACTAGAAACAACCTATAGAAATCCCCAATGAAATCTGGTTCAATAATATTTGGAATGTGGCTCTATCAGAACGCCTTACGCACCACGGAAGGGGAATGAAAGGCACTTCAAGGACAGACACTTTTGGCAAGACTTGGCTTCCCTTCTTTTCCTTTATAAATGAGACAGAAGAGTTTCATTCCACCCACAACGCAATAATCTCTGTGGAGAGGATACTTGAATTGATAATGCATAAATAAAATGTACAGCTCGTGTACTGTGTACTGCATATGAAACTTAATAAAGACTGTACCACTGGACAAGTTACTGCTGTTATATGTTGTTATTGCATTTACATGAAAACCAATAAAAAATAATTGGGGGGAAATAATTGGGGGTGGTGTGAGTTATGTGATCCAGCAAGGCCTAGAGGGATGTAAGTTAGCAGTTCCTGATTTTATTTCACCTCCTTTTGTACTGGCCAGACTCTTTTGCCTTTAAGAGTTCAAAGACTAAGAGGCTTGTCTAAACACCACACCACAGTTTACTGTGTGTCTGCAGCTGTGTTTCCTATTTAATTTGTGCAGTCCACATGCCATTACTCTCAAACACCACCAGTCTTGATGGTTCCCTCCTGTAAATTTAGGTTTACCCAATATGGGGATAATTGGATAAATTGGGAGAAATCGGATTCCAAAACGCTGCACTCAGAGTTGCATGATGTGCTGCTGTAGTGCTGATATATTCATGTCCATACAGTTCCAGTAGGCATCTGCATGGACCAGCTTCTTGCACATGGCCACAAGCAGTAAAAGAACAAAACAAACTGATCTGAAATCATTTCATAGAATCATAGAATTGGAAGGGACCCCAAAAGGCCATTTAGTCCAACCCCCTGCAATGCAACCCAGCCAGATGGGTGGGGTATAAATAATAAAATTAATTAATTAATTAATTATTAGCCATCCAACCTCTGCTTAAAAACCTCCCAAGGAAGGAGAGTCCACCACCTCTTGTGGAAGTCTGTTCCACTGTCCAACAGCTCTTACATTCAAATTCAAATTCAGTAATAAATTCTCCACTAGGTTTCTCTCTGGAGTAAGCTTCTCATCCCCTGCTGAAATGAGATGCCTTTCTGGAAGAAGGCGGAGAGGGAAAGCTGCTGACACAAGCAGTCCTACTCCCTCCATGCTGGCACTCTGGCACTCCCTATGTCTGTGTCATGCTGACTCACTCTCTGCAGTGACATTATGATGAGTGATCCGAAAGCCTCATTTCGCCTCCGTACGGAACGCCCTTCGGAACGAGAGTGCCGTTATTCTCGGCCAGCTAAGCCTCCTTTTCCCAGTGGCCCTGGGAGATTAATTCCGTGCCCTAGTTTTGGCCCTCTTGCGCAACCAGCAGGGCTGCCTGCACACTAGGCGGATGCTGTTGTCTGACTGTATTTTTTGCATCTGCTGTGTCATAATATTATGGCTCAGTTCACTTCCAGTTATCTGTGTCAGGCGTCCAAATGAGCGGATTTCAAACCTCTGGGGCTTTGCCTGATGCTGAAAACATAAGGTACATACAGATGTACCTGCAAGCAAAAGTATTTGTGGGTTTTTTCTACTGTGGGGTAAGAAAGAATCTTGTCCCTGTTCCCTGCTCCTCAAAAAAAGACATATGTCTAAAATCTAACCTCCACATAAGCTTTCTGCAAGTAAATCAGGATGAGTGCTCAACAAACAGGCTGTCTGGAAGGGCCAAAATTATCTGCTGCCACCATTTCAATAGACTAAATGTGCCTAAACATTATATTTTTAAATGGCCATAGAGAAAGATAAGCTGAGTATTTTGCCTTGCCTACAAAAGCACTTTGCACTCAGTTAAAAGGAGCCAAAGCTGCTTTGAGCATGCACAGTCTGCTATGACACAAACCTACAGGGGACAAGTTTTTTTGCAGCGTGGAAATGCCCTGGAAGAAAGGCGAATGGGGAACTCTTAAGAACTGAATGGGATGTGTAACAGCCTTCAACTGTTACCCCCTCACAATAGGACACAAATTACTAAAACACGAAGGGTTGCTTCCTTCTCTTGAGCCATGAAACAAGCAGAGATATCCACAGCAATGCTATTGCCCGAGTGCTCTCTGGGGTATTACTCTCGAAACTGTACGCTTAAAATTGTTAACAGATCTGCCTGCAAGAAAGCATATTAATTATACTCGAGTGAATCCACAGAGAGGCGTAACCACACCACATCCCTAGGCTGTTTGCAGTCAGAAACTGGGAGTCAGCACACAGATCAGACGGTCTGAACATTTTTATCAAAGTGCCAGAGGCAGGCAGGCCTCTTCTGCACTTGATGAGCCATGCACTTGGCCGGGATATATTTGAACAACTTCACAAAGTATTTACAAAGCGTCATTCATTGACTGGGGAAGAAGCAGAGATCCAGTCAGATTCTGAACTTTTGAAGGCTTTAAAGCAAATATCTATGGAAAGAAATTGCAGTTGCCAAGTGGTTACAGCATCGTATGTGAAACCCCAGAAGGGGAAATTCATTTCCCTTTAAAAGCAGGGGGGGGAGCACCAATTCAAATGAGAAAAAGACAAGGAGGCAAACCCCAAAAATTCCCACGGGGAATGCACTGGTGAAGCAGCACCCCAGCAGGATGGAACTCCACCCCCCCAGACCCATCAGCTGACCTTAATACCCAGTGATGTCAGCTGACTGACAGGCAGGCAGGGTTTAGAGGGGAAACAGCCTCATGGTCCAACAATCTTGGTCTATGGGCTCAAGGTGTGTCCCCCCCCCCCCCCGTTTTTAAAAAGTAAAACATTCAAAAATATTGTTTTCTTTGAGGGCAGGAGACATTCATGTGCAGAAAGTGAAATGTTGCTTCTGTGAGGAAAAGCGGGTCTTATGTGGAAACATGCCAATTGCAATTATGTAATTTGGAGGGTGTGGGGGGGGGTACATACCCATCCACTCCTGCAATCCTGTGGTCCCTGTGATTTTTGTGGGTATATTCTGCAATATTCCATTGCTGCAGTAACCGTGCATTGGTGTTGGATTTCTACTGGACTATGCACACACCATTCTGCTTTAGCAGTTGTTCTGCGATGCTTCCCCCAATATTACTCCAGGGACTGTGTTCTAAATTACACACTTGAGGGTCAGAAGGGAAAGAGTTCTCACCAACCCTTCTTAGCACAGAAGTAATTGTCACTTTGCTGCTGGGAAACCCAGCCAGATGGACAGGGTATAAATAATAAAATTACATTATTATAATTTTACATTATATTATTATTATTATTATTATTACCGATGCAGAAAAGGTGATCCCTCATGAGATCTCCATCTCTATATGCTCTAGCCATTTTTTCTCCCATTTCATTGCTTGTTCCTAGCTGTCCAGTAAACCATGGATTGCTGGCTGCTGAGAAGAGAAGAGCCTAGGAGTGATGGTGACCCCAACCAATAAGTCACCCGCCTATTCCACATGAGAATAATGACTGAAAAGAGGCTGCCTGAATTAAAAGAAAATGCCTAAGCTGTTTTACATTGCCTCTGCTACAAGGAAACACTCTGCTCAAATCGGCCTCTTTTTCACAACAGCTAATCCATATAGAACAGATTTCGCCATTCCTCACTTGGTCATAAAGAATCAGATACTTACAAAATGTTTTACAAAGTGCCATCTGGTCGATTTATTTCATGCTAAAACTTGCGTTTCTCCTCATCGCCCGCTAAAAAGAATTTACACAAATGAGGGGACGACGACACCTGAAAAGCTCTGGACCGCCTTCTGAAACTTTTAAAAACAACACAGCTTTATGAAAAAATAAAATAAAATACCAGAACTTGTTCAACCACAAATTTAAGGAGAGAGGAAACAACTGTCCTTGTGGTTGATCTGGCTATTGTCCAAAATGTCTCGAAACAGCCCTGCGACTTGGCAGGGCGGGCGAGCAAAGGGGAGCCCCTCTCTCTCCACCTTCCTCACCTCTAATCCTTTCAGAGCAGCTCACAATGTACTTTAAGGGAGGACCGAAAGCCATGCACAGGATAAACCGACTGGTACACTTATTTATTGCAGCAGTCCAGTGAACTGGTGCCAGTTAAGACGTGTGTGCGCGTGTGTGCCCATGTGTGTGTGTGCATGCGTGCATGTGTTTAAGCCAGGGGGTGGGGAATCTGTTTGCTTCCCCTTTCCTCCAGAGGAAGCCAACCTACAACTTCCTTCCTCCCCAGCCAGCATGCCCAATGGTCAGGGAAGATGGGAGCTGGAAGGCCAAGTGAATCCCCTCTCCCGCACCCCAGCATCACCAACACCGGTGCTACATCCATCCCATTTCACTGGGGCCACGAAGTTGTGGGGTAGCATGCCCCTCCGTCCTTGGCAGGCTCCTTTCCACCAGTTGGGGTCGGAATCGTCCAGGATCCGAATGATATCTCCACGTCGGAAGCCCAGCTCGCACGGATCATGAGGCCGGAAGTCGAACAGCGCCCGCATGTAGGTAGGATACCGAGGGCCCTGCTCCATGTCTCGCAGGAGGATCACTTTGTCCCGGGAGACGGAGATCGTCCGATGGTGCTGCACCAGCTCGTTCAGAGAGTTGAAGGCGACCGCTCCGAGGAAGTAATGCCCGCTCAAGTCTCGGAAGACCCTGAAGTGCTGCACGTCGGACCCCGTCTTGACCGAGAGCGAGAAGCCGCCCGGAGAGCTCTCGCTCTCGCGGAGCATGAACGCGCCGTCGAGGCTCTGCCTGGACAACGCCTCGTCGGCGATATCTCGCGGGAGCTTGCCCCAAAACCAGGGGTGAGGCTTGAAGGCGATGCGATTCTCGGGGACGAGGCCCTCGCGCCCGCCCCGTTCCGCGTTGGCCCAGCGAGGCTCGTAATCTCTCTCCAAGACCTTCAGGAGGTCGCCCCGTCGGAAGCTGAGCTCGTCCCAGCCGCGGGCTTGGAAATCGTACTGGGCTACGGCTTCCATCCCCTGGAAGAAGAAAGTGGCTGTTGCCCCACTACGAAGCTGCTTCCCTTTTCTCCGACGGCGCTAGGATGGCCTCGCTTAAGGCGCTCTCAGGGTTCCCGGGCGCAATCGCGCGCCAACCCCGCGCCTTCCGCACTCAATCCGGTCTCAAGGCGTGCAGCTGTTTTGGAAGAAGATGGGGGCTCTGGGAGAGGGTTTTTAAAACCCTTTCCTCTACTAATAATCTTCCCCACCCTCTACTGCCACACATCCTCCCCCAAGCTGGGATGGTGGAAAAGGCGGAATGGAGAAAAACTTCTAAAGAAAAGTCAGCAGTAGTAATAAATAATGACAGCGGTTACATACACACGAGGATATTTTAGAAAGGAAATCTCTGCATCATCCACATTTTTATTAACTCTTCTTTTTAATCTTCTGTACAAAAACATAAATGCAACAATATATTTGTATAAAACATTTTTGTTCTTTAGCAAGGCAATTTCTGTGTGTGACTCGTCCCCTCAAGTAGGCTCTGTCTGAGTTCATGAGGACTTCCCACCAGCCAAGCAGGTTGCAGGATCACAGCCTAAAAGATTCTTGTCAGCAGGCTCTCTGAGGCTGCAATCCTAAACACAGTTGTTATGAGAGCCAGCCCTTATGAAGGTAGCAGGCCGCCTTTTGTGAGTTTTCTTCTTAAAGGGATCCATTCCAATTCACCCATCTCTCCGGCTTTTCCACCATCCCAGTTTGGGGCGGGTGGTGGGAGCAATTATTAACAGATGAAAGGGTTAAAATCCCTCTCAAAGAGGCCAGTGTTCTTTCAAGTAGCTGCCTGGGAGGGGGCTACCATGTAGTTTTGCTCTGAAAGTTGATCATAATAGCTCAACAGGAGCCATACAAGATGTTCCTGAGAAGCACACAAGAAGGTCATAGAACAGGGATGCAAGAGTCTGAGTTGACCTCCAAGTGATTGTGGACTACAACTCCCATCATCCCCTGACTATTAGCCAGTGTAAGTAATGCCCATCCTTGCTGTGATCAAGGTTGGGCAGATGCAAAAATCCAGAGGATTCTTGAAGCGTGGTTCTGCAAAGGAAGGATTCCTTTCAAATACGGCCCATGATGGAATTTTGGGTTGAACAAAATTAACAAAATAATGCTCATCCACAGACAGTGCTTGAAAGCTGAGATGTCGTGCATTGCTAGGCGTCGACACTGTTGCATGGCTGTTAGCATCTAACATACCTTTCGCCAACCTGATGCTCTCAAGGTATTTTGGATTACGATTCCCATGAGCCCTAGCCAGCCCTATTGTGTTGGCTGCAGCTGAAGGGAGTTAAGAGACCAAGATGGCCGTGACAGCTGGGGCTGATGGAAGTTATCAGTCCAAAACATCTGGAAGGATGACTTTGGACTGCAATGTCTGTCATTGTGATGATCAGGCTGACGTTCTAATTGCCTCCGGGGATGGGATATGCATTCATGCTGAGGATATTAAGTGTGTTTCAGTTTCTTAGCTACAATGACATCAAATGTTCTCATGAAGTTAGCTTTCTTTTCTTGAGGTAGGAAACAGAGCAACAAGGGTAGCCAGAATGCTTAATTTCCATGCACACCCTTCTCACTACCACATTTAACTGAGCACCATCAACCATTTGAGGCATTTGTCTTTAGGGTATAACTAGACTTGATACTAAATTCTTCTTTTGCATTTAACATGAGGGATTTTTAAAATATATAATGCAAATAGTATGAGGTGGGGAAGCTGATACAATTATGAGGGTTGACTCAGGTGTCGCTTGGCTGAAACCTTGGCTTTTAAACAACATTTTATAAGCCTGGGAACAAAGGCCATTGCAATGACAACATGGAATTGTTAAGAAGATATGTCTCGAGATTGAAATACCATGAAGATTTAGGGAGGGTTTAGAAGTAGATGTCCCATATAATTAGTGGAAGATTCTTGACTAAGTGTTGATTACATGCTTATTATTAAAGCATGCTAATTGAAGATTATCACTTGCCGTAAAATACCACATTAATTGTGGCATGTAAACACACAAGGCCTTCAGAAAGAATTTCTCTCCCACCTGCATCACTTCAAAGTTGTTTAGATAAACAACCTCTATCGTCTGGTTTTCCATATGCCAGATTACATTTAAATCACTACTCCCTGCTACTCACTTGGTAAATCTCTGTACTGTTACCAGCCACATGACAGGAGGATGCAGTCATGGAGAGAGTGCTTCAACCTGTTGAATGTTTGCCTGCTTAAAATACAGGACCTGCCTTTCTTTTTTTCACCTGGCAGGTGGAAGTGAACAAAAAAGTGCACGAAACATGCCACAATAAATGTGTTAGTCTTTAACCAAGACTTTTGAGTTGGTAGCATATTCTGTGGAAAGGCCCAGGGTCTGAAGTGACTTCAGCAAGGGACAAACTGAACCTGCATCCTTATATTGTAATACGTAGTAGTATTAGTACTGCTAGTACTGCAAGGTGCTGCTTTAATTAAAGGATCTCTACCTTCTCTAGTAAGATCAGTGTTTCCCAAACTTGGGTCTCCAGCTGTTGTTGGACTACAACTCCCATGATCCTTAGCTAGCAGGACCAGTGGTCAGGGATGATAGGAATTATAGTCCCAAAACAGGCCCAAGTTTGAAAATACTGCATTGGATGATCCACAGGGTCCCTTCCAACTCTGTGACTCTATGCCTTGAATAAATGTAGGTATGACTCACTTTGCTTCTTTCTGCATTTTCATAGATACTCAGAATTCAAAAGGAACACAAGGATGGACTGAAAATACTGGTAAGTCCCCAAACTTTCAATTGTATGTCATCCAGTTTTGTTAGCGACAGGAAAATGTGCTGGAAAGTGTGGGATAACACTTGCTTAACACAATGTCATAAAATCGCAGAATTGTAGAGCTGCAAGGGGCCCTAAGTGCCATTTAGTTCAACCCCCTGCAATGCAGGAATCTCAACTAAATCGTACATGACTGGTGCCCATCCAACCTCTGCTTAAAAACCTCCAAGGAAGGAGAGTCCATTGCCTCTTGTGGAAGTCTGTTCCAGTGTCTTAACAGTTCTTAATTGTCAGAAAGTTATTCCAGATGTTTAGTCAGAATCTCCTTTCTTGTAACTTGAATCCAGTGGTTCGGGTCATAGCCTCCGGAGCAGGAGAAAACATCTAACCTCCCCACAAATAAATCAAAGTCAATGCCCAATAAACAGGTTGTCTGGAAGTGACACTGCTTCCTTCTTTCCCAAGATGTCTGCTTTGCCAAATACATTTCCCTTTTACTCTTGAGAGCACATAAAGCTTCAATTGCAACATGTTTTACAATGATACTTTCAAAACTAGACTCTAGCTGATGCCCATTAATTATGACTAGATGAAACTGCATGAAAATGGCCAGGACTATTGGGTATTAATATTCTGGGGTGGGTCCAGAGTTCCTATGAGTAAAACTCAGCTCCCTGGGGAAAGCAATTTTGGCTGATTCCTCTTTTTTCTGCTGCTGCTGCTGCTGCTGCTGCTGCTGCTGTTGTTGTTGTTGTTCAGTCGTTCAGTCGTGTCCGACTCTTTGTGACCCCATGGACCAGAGCACGCCAGGCACACCTATCCTTCACTGCCTCCCGCAGTTTGGCCAAACTCATGTTAGTAGCTTCGAGAACACTGTCCAACCATCTCATCCTCTGTCGTCCCCTTCTCCTTGTGCCCTCCATCTTTCCCAACATCAGGGTCTTTTCCAGGGAGTCTTCTCTTCTCATGAGGTGGCCAAAGTACTGGAGCCTCAACTTCAGGATCTGTCCTTCTAGTGAGCACCCAGGGCTGATTTCTTTAAGAATGGATAGGTTTGATCTTCTTGCAGTCCATGGGACTCTCAAGAGTCTCCTCCAGCACCATAATGGAACCCCTATGAAAAACTTCTTCCAGAAATGAAACGGGATCTTCCATTTGCTATAAGCATGTCCTGCTATAAGGTCTTCTAATCACTTAATCGCACAGTTGCTTCAAAAGGCTATTTAAACAAGTACAGTAGTTAAAATAAACCACAGTTAACATCTTTGTTCTGGAATCGGTAAGGGGGGGTGTAGACAGAGTTATGCAACAGAGGGGTTGCTATGGCAATTCCTCTCCGAAGAAGAGCAGGATAATTAAAACATAACAAATCCCACAGAATATGTCAGTTCCTTTGCCACCTAACGTACGCTGCTTCGCCCTTCTAGGGCAGTGCTCGGGTCTTATGGCACAATTCCCTTTTCCGTCCAATGAATGAGCACTTCTCTCTCGTTTGGTGTGCGCAGTCTGCAAGTCATCCCTCGTAGCATCACTGTTGTTTTTACATTACAAGCATTACATTTTCCAAGGCGATGAGGTGAAATGGTAATAGCCTCAGACTGGGACAATGGAGTACTCCCTCCGATAGTTCATTTATTAGTACACAGTGTGGCAGAAACTAAGCCAGTGGTGGGAATGCTCCAGGATCCTTTTAAGAGAAAAACTGTATGTGGGGAGACACCAGTAAGCTCCCATTCTAGCAAGCCCCTTCTGTTTCTCAAGCCACCTTTCTTTCCTTAGGCTTCAAGTGTTAGGTTTCGGGCTGTGTGACTCTTACTATCCAGAACTGAAGCACATCACCCCTGCATTTAAATCAGGAAACACTGGTGAATGGCTGGTCCACAGCACCTTTCTATTTTACTATTTAAAACACTCACTTTACATCCTTAAGATATCATTGACTTCCCTTCTTCCCTTACCATGGTTCATTTTACATATCACAAATCCCTGCATATTTTACAAAAACTATACTATTCAGTATTCCATTACTGCATCCATCAAAACTTGTTTGCACTGTTGAATTTATCTTAATGCTGCCAGCATTTTCAGCTGTACACAATTATTTCCCAAATAATCAATAAACATTTTCCAATCTTCTTTAAACATATGTTCTTCTTGTTCTCTTATTCTATATGTTAAGTCTGCAAGTTGTGCATATTCTGTCAATTTAAGTTGCCATTCCTCTTTTGTTGGGATCTCGCTTGTTTTCCATTTTGGGGCTAACAAAATTCGGGCTGCAGTAGTGGCATACATAAATAACCTTTTTTGACACCTAGGAATTTGAGTCTGAATTTTCCCCAACAGAAAGGACTCTGGGTTTTTTTTGGGGGGGGGGGTCCTTTTTCCAATTCATTATGGATCATTTCCCAATACTCTTTTACTCTGTTACAAGTCCACCACATATGAAATAACGTTCCCTCCACTTCTTTACATCTCCATCTTAGCAAGCCTACTCGGAATTAAATGCCATCTGCGAATCATTTTCAAGTCGTTCTCCTTCAAAGAATAACATGCTGTAAACCTCAAGTCACTTTTCCAGAGTTTTCCCCAGAGGTTAAAATCTATATTGTGCCCTATATACACACTATACATTTAAAGCATTATCATACCACTTTAACAGCCAAAGCTTCCCTCAAAGAATCCCGGGAACTGTGGCATGTTAAGGGGGTTGTTTGGAGACCTCATCCCCCTCAAAGAGATGCAGTTCCCAGAGAGGCTTAACAATCAACCCCTCTGATCACTGAACTCAGGGAATTGTAGCTCTGGGAATGGAATAGGGGTGTGCTAACAACTCTCAGCACCCTTAACAAACTCCACCTTCCAGAATTATTCGAGGGGAGCTGTGACTGTTTAAAGAGGCATGATACTGCTTTAAGTGCAGATGGGGCTAGATTTCAGCAGTTAAAGTAAATGGGAGTACAGGCTAATTTAGCAATCCAAAAGTCAGGGAACTGGCCGAAGGGCAGATATGCTACGAATCCTGCCACAGTGGGGGGGGGGGTGCTGCCTTGGGAAATGAAACTTATCACCATGGAAGGTGTGGAGACACCCACAGTAGCCTTAGCAACCCCATTCTCAGCAGACAATACAGAGACAGTTCCCGTTTTGGGTGGAAACCATGCCCATGGCTACCCAGGCACCCAAATATACACCAGACCTGCCCTCTACTGCAAATCAGCATTAAATAAAAGAAACCGTGGTGGCAATGGCACCACAACTGCACAGAGATTTCCCACCCACACTGTCACAACCCTGAGATTAAGAGTCTCAAGCTCTACTGACTGAGCGATTCACAGGGCTCAGTTGGCTTTTAAGTCTCTGCTAGAAATCTGCATATTATCATCAAGACTATATTTAGAAAACAATGCAAATTATTTGTCAGAAAATAAAGTTTAGAATAGGTTGCCATTATTTAGCCTGGGTGGGTAACCCAGGTGTCATTGTGAAGGATAACAGAGTTTAAAGAGTTAACAGCTCTGCTCTGGCCACTGGGTGGGGCTGTTCCCAGTTGACAGTTGGAAACAGTTACTGGTTTCTTTTGGCCAGGAGAAAGCAATGTCAGAAAGCTCTCCTGGAAGTATATTATGTTATTAATAAACGTTAACAGTTTGGAATAAACTATGACAGCGTTGTATTGCTGAGAACTTTTCACACAGAGAGGCTGCGAAACGCTGCGGTTAAAGGCTGCTGAGATAGAAGAAACTCTGCTACGTTTTATGAACCAGCAAACGGAGAGACGCAGGAGAAACATGAGGGCGACATTTTTAGGTTCCAGTTTTCAATCTTTATTAAAAAACTTTCACAGTCATTGCACTAGAGTTCCCATCAGCTCCAGCCAGCATGGTCAATGGTTAGGCATGAGGGGAGTTGTAGTCCTAAATAAAATAAAATAAAAAAATAAGGAGGGTCACAGACTCCTCATCCCTGATTTAATCTCAGGCCCAGGATGATCCCAGCCAACTCATAATTTCCCAGAGCCATTTTTATTATTATAATACTCCCCTGTTTTCACTTCAGCATTGGTCAATTCCATTGACGCAATCTTCTCTTGAAAAGCAAAGAATAGCATTACATGGTGCAAAGCGTATCTTCATAATTACCCACTAGGCGCAATGGGTTTTTGCATCTCCAGTGTCTCTTAATATGACTAGATATCACACGCCGCAACCAAACATCCGGGAGGCTGGCAGGTACTGTGCAAATGATTGGAACACTTTGATTAAAGAGTAGCTCTCAGGAAGCTACTGCAGTTTTATTGCAAAACAAATAATGGGTTTTGTAGTTGTTATTTATCAGAATTAAATTTATCTTGCTGCATACATTTTGGCATTTTTGGCCAATTAAAATGTTGAGGCAGATCACAACTGACAAGGAAACTTAACGTGGCTTGATGTGTTTTAGCCATTTTCTGAATTGTCGTTATGACGGTGGTTGGATTTGCTACATGTGTGTGATGAAATGGCTTGTTGATGTCCTTCTTCCACTGGTAATGAATGGGTCCTGAACTAAATTTCACAAGAAACTATAATCATGCTTTTTATTCAGAATGCATGTTGGCATTGGCTCTGCCGCTGCATCGTAAATCATAGGCAAAAGACAAATTGCTTTGCACTCCACTGATGGCTGGAAACATATAAAAGATGGAAGGCTCGTAACTGAAGACTGCTTCAAACATATTTCCTCCCCACCCCCACTCTTGTGGGTGTATGCAAAGTGGGTAAATGTTATGTATTCAGTGATCCATGTTTGCCTGAGCCTGAGTCTGGACTAAGGATTCTGAGCTCCTGTGTTATGATTCGATAAACAGAACACTGCAGGATTTGAGCCTCTGCCATTGGCCCTTGAACTCTGAGTCATGATTTGCAGCTTGGAAGTTTAGACAGCCAATCACGTTGAGAGTGGGAGTGGCCCAAGCTTTTGGGAATTTATATAAGCAGTTGCTTTGCCCCGGTTTCCCAGTTATGTAGTTCAATAAAGGTTCTTGCTGTTATTGCTGTGTCTTGCCTTGTGGGAACCCACCTGTTGTTGTTGTTGTTGTTGTTGTTTAGTTGTGTCCGACTCTTCATGACCCCATGGACCAGAGCATGCCAGGCACTCCTGTCTTCCACTGCCTCCCACAGTTTGGTCAAACTCATGTTGGTAGCTTCGAGAACACTGTCCAACCATCTCGTCCTCTGTCGTCCCCTTCTCCTTGTGCCCTCCATCTTTCCCAACATCAGGGTCTTTTCCAGGGAATCTTCTCTTCTCATGAGGTGGCCAAAGTATTGGAGCCCCAGCTTCAGGATCTGTCCTTCCAGTGAGCACTCAGGGCTGATTTCCTTCAGAATGGATAGGTTTGATTTTCTTGCAGTCCATGGGACTCTCAAGTGTCTCCTCCAGCACCATAATTCAAAAGCATCAATTCTTCGGCGATCAGCCTTCTTTATGGTCCAACTCTCACTTCCATACATCACTACTGAGAAAACCATAGCTTTAACTATATGGACCTTTGTCGGCAAGGTGATGTCTCTGCTTTTTAAGATGCTGTCTAGGTTTGTCATTGCTTTCTTCCCAAGAAGCAGGTGTCTTTTAATTTCGTGACTGCTGTCACCATCTGCAGTGATCATGGAACCCAAGAAAGTAAAATCTCTCACTGCCTCCATTTCTTCCCCTTCTATTTGCCAGGAGGTGATGGGACCAGTGGCCATGATCTTAGTTTTTTTTATGTTGAGCTTCAGACCATATTTTGCGCTCTCCTCTTACACCCTCATTAAAAGGTTCTTTAATTCCTCCTCACTTTCTGCCATCAATGTTGTGTCATCAGCATATCTGAGGTTATTGATATTTCTTCCAGCAATCTTAATTCCGGCTTGGGATTCATCAAGTCCAGCCTTTCGCATGATGAATTCCGCATATAAGTAAAATAGGCAGGGAGACAATATACAGCCTTGTCGTATTCCTTTCCCAATTTTGAACCAATCAGTTATTCCATATCCAGTTCTAACTGTAACTTCTTGTCCCACATAGATATTTCTCAGGAGACAGATGAGGTGCATGGGCAGGACTCATTCAATGAATACTGCAGAGTGTATTTTTGTACATTTATTCACTAATATTTGCATTTTATACACACTGCTTGGTTGGAAAACTGCATCATAAAATTAAGAGAGGTATGAATTTTGAAGGATTTGGGTTAGCGTATTGATTTGAAAAAGTGCAAATTTTGCATTTTCTAATTGAAATGCAAACAAAATCAATTTTGTCCCCCATCCCTAGTTCCCCACCATGTTAGCAACCCTTCCCCCTCCAATCATCCAGACTTTACTTATGATTCAAAGCAAAAATTTGGCTACTGCCACACCATAAATTTAAAGCACTATTATACCACTTTAATAGTCATGGCTTCCCCCAAAGCATTATGGGAACTGTAGTTTATTAAGGGAAATGAGAGTTGTTAAGATACCCTTTTCCCCACACAGAGGTACAATTCCCAGTGTACCCTGGGAAGAGGGACTGGTTGTTAAGCCATTCTAAGAATTGTAACTCTTTGAAGGGAATAGGGATCTCCTACTTAAAAATACGAGATAGATCTAGAATGTGTAGAAAAAATACACCTATTCAGTCTCCATTGATTCGAGAATAAAATGTATTGTGTACACAGTAAACCGTAGCTCGAAGGCTCACCACAGTTTGTCCAGGTTTTGACATAATGCTAAACTGTGATTAGTTCGGAAAACAGAAGCAAAACCTTGCAATCTCCTTTTCACAGCCCGCCCAGAGAAAGAGAGGGGAGCAGGAGTGCACAAGCCTAGACTGGCCTAGCTTCATTCATGTCATGATAAATTATAATTTATAGTTACGCCCAGATGCATCCCAAGAGTCACTGAAAGGAATGCCTTAAAGGAGTGATACCAGGATTCACTTGGCATCCCAAAGATCAGAAGGGAGCAACCAGATGGAAGCAGATTCCCTCTGGTTTCATTAGCTGATTCCTCAAGATCCGTAAAGACTATTTGAGTGGTAGCCAACTAAGTCATACACAGAGTACACTTATTGACATCAATGGGCTTAAGTTTAATCCTTTGGTTTCAGCAGATATTTTCCAAGGGTGACTAACATTGGTTATCACTAGGCCTACTTGTTCTGAAAGCTGGCTTCTTTTCAAAATCCCATTCCCTGACTGGATGACTACTGGTGTAGAAGGCAGTATCTCAATTTCCTGTCTTTAACCTCGCCATTTGCCAAAAGTAGTGTTTCTTTTCAAAGACGAACAGCATTTCAGCCTTATAAGCATTATCTTTGTATGTTATGCACAATGACGTTTTGCTCATATATTGCTCCAAATTTTCTATCCATACCAACACAGTCAGTTCGAAACTGAAGGAAAGCCTTCCCCTGAAATGTATACAGCATAGCTGTCAAGTTTCGGATTTGGAAATAAGGGATCAGCAGCCTCACCTATCCCGGGTACAGTCACATGGCAGTGGTGGGCGGAGCCAGAAGCAAAATTGGGCGGCACTGGTGTGAACGCGTGCAGTAGGCTTACTGTATTTTGGAAACGCTGCTCGTGGGCTACGACGCCTGTAAGCGCGGGAAATGGCTCCCGCTTGCTTTGAGGCTGCAAGGAGGCAAGGTCTTCCCAGTCCCTGGCCAGCAGGGGGTGGGAGAGGAGCTGCTTCCTTTGAAAAAAACGGGAAATTAAAGGGATATAAAAAATAAGGGATAGCAGCGGGAAACTGCTTGAAATAAGGGAGATTCCCAGGGAAAACGGGATACTTGACAGCACTGGTATACAGTGGTACCTTGGTTCTCGAACTTAATCCGTTCCGGGATTCCATTCGACTCCCAAAACCATTCAAAAACCAAGGTGTGGCTTATGATTGGCTGCAGGATCTTCCTGCACTCAGTTGGAAGCTCTGTCAGACATTTCGCTTCCGAAAAGCGTTCGCAAACTGAAACACTTACTTCCGGGTTTGCAGCATTTGGGAGCCAATTTGTTCGACAACTAAGCCGTTCAGGAACCAAGGTACCACTGTATAACTGGTGTTTTCTTTGGCTGTGTCAGCAGTGTCATTAATTCTAGAAATCAAGTTATAGGAAGACCCTGCAATAAGACTTCAGAGGAGTAGGCTTGATGAACCAAAGCTTATTGAATCAATGTTTTAAATTTTGTTCTTTTGTAGTAAACTATGGATTTGAAAATATTGCAACATCTGATGTCACTGGTCTATTATGTTTTTCCTTAAGTTTCTTGGTAGGTAGGTGATTTTGGTCTTTTCTAGGAAATCTATGGGTTTTCTCTTGCTACCTTTAATTTCTCCTTACGCATAAGCCATGTTACATACAAGCATGGCTGCATTTCAAAGCTATCCTACCAAAGAACAAGGCCTCCTTCTTCACCGTCTCTCCTGTATGGCGAGATTTCAACAGCCATTTTTGCAGTTCTTTCATTGCTTCTGCAATAAGTCAAAAGCAGAGTTGTTTTCTTAATGGCAGCAATTTGTGCAGATGGTGTGATGGATGGGGAGACCACACAACAGGATAATGTCAAACTGATATGAATATAAATATTGTGTAAACATATTGCATAAGAAAGCAATTGGTTGTTCCTAGCACAAGTCCAAATGGAGGCCCTCTCACATTTCTCTGGGTATTCCTCCCACCCAGGAAAGCTGGAGGTGGGAAGAGAAAACAGATGTTAACTACAGATCAGGAAAGGGTTTCAAACTATGACAATGCAAGCCTGGATCAGGAAGCTCCTGTGTATGATAGATCCCAGCCTCAAGTTTCAATCTGGACATTAAAATAAATTAATTAAAAAGCACTGCTGTAAGCTGAGGAAGACTCTCCGCAGTACTGAGATATGACCTCATTCAGAAAATGAAAATGTCTTGCTGAACAATTTACTGGCTGTTATCCAAATCCAAGAAGAAGAAGAAGAAGAAGAAGAAGAAGAAGAAGAAGAAGAAGAAGAAGAAGAAGAAGACCATCACTCAAAAACATCATCATGACTAAAGTGGTTTGCTATAAATTTCCCTGCAGGCAAGCAAAACATAGCTATTGTTCCTTAAGAGCTACCTTAGCTGGCCTCTGATTGGTATCAGTACTTTATCCCAAGTCAGCGATTAAGGATAACAAAATTCAAGGTGCATGAAAAGTAATCTGCATTTGAGACATGTGCATAATCCAAAGGGTGGGGGAAATGCAGGTCTGGGGGAGAAGTGCAGCGCCAGAAGCGGTTTAGTCATGCTGGCCACATGACCTAGACCAGACATGTCCAAGGCGTTGATCGTGATGTATCAGTCGATCCTGGGATGAATTCTGGTCAATCACCACACCCCTTCTGCTGTAGAGGTGCCTGAGCAGCCACCATCTCATCCTGAGCTCGTGCAGGAGGGGCTGTTTTGACGCTGCGTGCCTGCCTACACCTGCCCCGTTGGTGCACACACCCTGCACCCAGCCCTGCCATGGCGGGGGGAAGCAGCCAGCATCGAGGGAAGTGGGCGGCAGGCACCCACCTGCCCTCCACCCATTTCTGCACCCTTGGTAGAAACAGCCAGCAGTGCATGCCCACTCACCCTGCACCCATCCCTGGGTGGTAGATTACTGCCAGTTTTTATATTGGATTGTAGATCACAGCCTACTTCAAGTTGGACATGCCTGTGGCAGTGTTCTGTGGAGAACACCAGCTCTCTCCTTGACTTGGAGCGAGATGAGCGCCGCACCCCATAGTTGCCTTTGACTGGACTTAACTGTCCAGGGGTCCTTTACCTTTTACATGCATCCCTCCAGCCCTCTTTACCTGGCCTTTGTCTCCTTAGGCCATATCCTCACCCCACCCCTGCCCTTCACTGCTTTATATTCTTGAAGGGTTCCACCCCCCCCCCGACTAGAATATGCCCTTGAACGCCAATCATGCTTCCTCCATGGAGGGTGGAGAGAGGTGAGCACATTTGCCTCCATGTCCCCACCCATTTACAGGTGGCAAATTGTTAGAGAAGGAAGGAAGAAATCCAGGGGAAATCAACCTGTAGGAATCCTGCTCACCATAACAACCTGGAAAACAGATGTTTTCCAGTGCAGGCTTGGGTGCACAACAGAACAGGCTATTAACATTCAACTGCAGAAGCAATTTGGGCAGAAGATAATGACAGCAACAAGTTAAGGCAATTCCAGGGGAGGATTACTGCCAACAGACCAAGGAGAAATGTCAAAGCATTCATAAGAGATGCAAAGACTCCTGAGAGATGCATCACTAATCTTGACTCACTGTGGGTGTTTTATTCTAGGGATTAAGGTAGGATTTCAAACCCCTTCCCCCCCCCCCCCCCGTCTTCTGCATTAGTCATCACCCTCCTGCTCCCTGAAGGAACTCTGCCCCTTCTCCCCTGCCTACTTACATCTGTATACTTGGGACTCCCTCCCAGAACACCGAAATCTCTTGTTCCTTTCATATCTGGCACTATTTTCCGGTGGGATTCAATCACATCTCGGCAAATTTAGGCTGCTCAGTTAAAGCTGATTGGGAGCTCTTGTGCAACAAACCCCAATCCCCGCAAAGAACTGACTTTTTGCAAGAAGGAAAGTGATTGGGGAATGGACTGCAAAACGTGGCGATAACATTCACTTGATAACAAGCAAATTGAGATGCATGCTTAATAGTACTGTCTAACAAACCAGGCTGCATGCTCCTTAAACAGGCTTTCCGTAAGTAACCTGGAACAAAGTTTTTTTGGGGGGGAGTGACATCATTCCTTGGCCATGCTAACTGGGGCTGGTGGGATCTACAGTTGATAACAACACACAGGCACCCCATCTTTGGCCTAAGCACACAAAATTCAATTTGCTCATGCTAATCCCTTGTCACCCTTGCCCCCCTGAATCTTCCCCTCCCTCAGTTATTGTACACTCACCAACTCCCACACAATATCAATTTGGATCGTACATGGTTTGGGTCAGGGATCTGGCTTTTAATTATATAATCCTGCAAACACCCTATGTACACTGATAAAAGGAAAATAAGATACCATCACAGACACATTGGAACTTGTAACTTTTGCTCTTGGCATCCGTCTGTCTCATGAGACAATGGAGTGCACCTCTGGGGGGGTGAAGTCAGACCACTGTATTAAGCAGCAGCAAAGTGGCCTCCCCCCCTCCCGGGCGCAAGCCTGGGCTGTTTGTGTGGAGGTCCTAGGCTGCCTAGACAATAAGACCCCCTCCTCAGCCTCACTGATGTGGTCCAAAGGCACCAGCTCGGCTGAAGGAGTTGCCAGAAGGAGGCATGCAAGGTGCCATCTAACCGCCTGAGGGTCTCCACTCTGGATTTGTGTAGGGTTTACTCCATAGCCTTTTCTTCTCCTGAAGAAAGGCAGCAGATGTTTAGAATCAGAGTTTTTCTTTTTCTAGATTGACTACCTTCCCAGGCTGACAAGCCCAATATGGCCCTCACTTCCCTCTACAGCATGTGCAGAAACTGCCTTCTTGACTATTGGACTAGCTATCGGTCTCCTCTGCTCAATCTGCTGGAGCCCGTCTTTGCATGCAGGCGACTTTCCTAATTCACAGAGGGTTTGAGACCCATTGGCTACACTCACCTAGTTTAGCCAGCTATTTTAAGTCATTCCTGGGGTGTGGCTGCTTTCGCATGTTGGCAGCTTCCAGGAGGCACAGGGGAGAGCTGAGTGCCAGTTGGGGACCAAAGGTGGACAACCCCATCCCTTTTAACACTAGTCCGGCATCCTGTTTTCCAGTGGCCAAACTTAGGTGCTTATGGGATGGCCTCACATGGGACCAGAGAACAACAGCCCTTAACATTAATTCCAAGACAAAATCGAAAATTCTTTCTAGTAGCACCTTAGAGACCAACTGAGTTTGTTCCTGGTATGAGCTTTCGTGTGCATGCACACTTCTTCAGATACCAGATACCTTTTAACACTATAAGTGTAAATCCCCCTTTTTACTTTTAGCATTCCAGAAGCTAGAGCAACTGCAGCCCAGGTTTTACTTGGGGCTCATCTGCTTCTCCCCAGGGGTGGGGGGGCGGTCTTCATTCACATGTTATATGCTAGGAATGTGCAACCTATGTACCTGTATGCACAAATAAATAAGCTGTACATTTATAGTTGTTCACATGTAGTCTTCAACAAGTATTTTTAATAAGTTTAATAACTTCCCACTTCTGCTCTCCCAAAGCTATTTTCAAAACTATGTATTCAAAGAAGAAAGGGGGAAAGGTGTGGTTTTTATGATGAGCTAGCTGATACATTCCTGCCAAATGTCTTGCTGTAAAACAACAAAGCTTAGCAAGTGAAAGCAGATTGTTTTCATTATCCAAGTGTGCTTATCTATGCAACGGTTTTATCGATCTATTATCCCACCCTTCATTCAAGGAGCATGGTGGGGTGGGGCTGGAGTTCATGGGGCTGCCCCCCATTTTATCACCACAACTGGTATGCTAGGTTGAGACACAGTGCCTTGCCCCCAAATCATCCAGCAAACTTAATAGCTGAGGAATAATTTGAAACCCAGTAATTTATTCATTTATTTCATTGATATTCCACCTTTCCTCCACACAGCACATTACTTGGCTTAGAGTTTGGAAAGAACTTGCCTTCATCCTCTCTGTTTGTTTCTAAGCAGATCTCACATATAGTCGTGGTGGGTTTTTTCTTTCTTCCTTCCATTTTACACCAGTGAACTCTTTGCCCCAGGTGCCAAGGAGCTGCTGTTGTTTACTCAACTGTGTTCTCAGCTCCCAGCTACTGACCTCCAACGACTCTCTCCCACTATTGCTGGAATCCTTTGCTTGTTGACTGTTATTTTCTCTTACACCAGGAGACCTCAGGCCTCAAGTGCAGCACTCCAAGGCTATCTGTCAAGCACTCAGGACTCTCCCTAGCCACACCCTCTCTCACCTTAGGACATGCTCCTAACCAGTGCTGCTTCACAAGTGTTTTTCCTCCCCTGGCTGAAATGTGTATTTGAACCCTGATAATGCCTCTTACTTGCCTGGAAAGGTGTGTGAGTGTGTTTAGAAACTAGCCTGATGGACTGAGATAAAATGTATGTTCATTGCTTGGCCCACTTTCCCCTCAGGCCCTGCCCACCACTGCCATGCCCCACCCCAAAGGGAGTCTGGCCCTTGGAGTGAAAATGCCCCCCCCACTCTATAGTGTCAGATGCTTTGTCCTCTCATCACCTCTTGCACTTCTTGAGCAACAGTTCGGTCCGTAGAGGCACGAGACACTTACTGTCAGGGTCATGGGTTCAAGCCCTACGTTGGGCAAAAAGATTCCTGCATTGCAAGGGGTTGGACTAGATGACCCTCGTGGTCCCTCCCAACTCTACAATTCTAACAGCAGAAGTGTGTGGAAAATCACCCAAATCTGCTGCTGGCAGTAAACATGACATTATGAAAACTTGAACATACTCAGGAGGGGGCAGGATCCTCACCAATCTTGATAAATTCTTAGACTTTAAAATATTTCTGCCCTTTCAGTGACACATCAAACATCATGGGGCAGAAGGAAAAGGCAAAAGCCTTTCAGCAGGAATAAAGGTTGTCTTGTTGCATAAAATATAGAACAAAGGCCTGTGAGATAATCCACACAATCAGCTGCAATAACTGTGAATCATTGTTTCTATGGGAAATAGTGGCAGAGGAGACTGCAGTGTGTAGGAAACACATTAGCTGTGTTACATCATCCCATTAGAATGAACACAGATAAAGTAATATACCAGCTTGGCATGCTGCACATATAAGGGCATCTGAAGCCCTGTGAGTAACAAGGGAGTGCTTGTAACGTGAGATGCTGTCAGGGATGAGGTTTGTGCAGTTATAACATCTCTTCGAGGAAAAGGTGGGATTCACTTCTAGATTAAAGTGAGCAAAGCGTTGCTTTGAATCAAAGTGTGAAAATATATTTTGACAAATGTCAAAAAGCAACTAGGGAAGATTCTCTTGCCATTTATGTCAATGTTAAAACCCATATCGATTTCAATAGGAGCTTGTACTAGATCTGGCTCTGCTTCTTTAAGGTGCTAGGAAGATCTTTTGTTGTTTTAAAGTGTACATCAGTTGTTTCAGGCTCATAAATGACACATGGAAAAGTACTGAACATCCCTTTTCCTGGGATTTTCAACAGACTTGTATGTGTGCTAGCTCAGCATAGAATAGGGAGGGATATAGTTGTAACATCAAGGACAGTCACCTCATTTCCAAACTGGGTGCGAGCTCCTTTGCTGAGATATTATCAGGGACACTTGGGAGTGGTGTCTTGGGAATTACAGGCAGAATGTGCCTGTACTTGTCTTGATTTCTGTGGCCTCAGGAGTGAAAGGAAGCCCTATCGGAACAGGTGGCAAACCTATGCTAGTTACATATGCAATACTGTAAGTTGAGCCAGAAGTTCCTAAACACAAACAATACGACCCTGTGATGTATCAACACTATTAAATGGAAATACTTTTGAAGTAGTATCTTGGAATTCATTATGAAATGCAGGTGGCAGCAGCAACCCTTATTCTTCACTAAGGCTAACACGTGTACCTGAACAGGAATCTCTTTTATCTAATGCCACAGTCTTGATCTGTACTGGGTCCCTACATGGGTGCTAGTTGTAGAAACTTTAAATGTATGCATCTCCTTCACAGTGCTTAGTCTGGCCTTAAGAGCAACAGCACAAAAGTTTTTCCCACTCCCTCAGCAATTCTCACACTGAAAGTTGTAATGGATTGGGAGAAGCGGCGCCCGTTCCACCACATGGGTCTGAAACTTAGAACCAATTAAGGTGTTGGGGTGCAGGCACTCTCACCATAGCATGTCCTCCTCAAATAGGCATGATGAAATATGTTCTCACAAACAGGTGGGAACGGGCACAAGCAATGGATATTTAGAATCCCCTCCATGGGACTGCAAGTAATTAGTGGCACTTTTGATCCACAGACCTTCATACAGGCTTGATCTAGGAGTTCCAGTTGCCATAGAGAACATAGAAGTTTGCTCCCAAGTAATTGGATAGGTAGACAGTCATTCTCAGAAGGTGCAAGATCCTGCAACATTTACAATGAGTTTGTTCTTCCTCCATACTTCCCTAGTGTGACTTGCCAGTGAACTACAGTACATAATTTCATTATGCCATTCTCTGTTCTCTGCCAAAACCCATGCTATGTGAAGACCAAGCTAACATAAAAGAGGGAAATGACTGATTTAATGGTGCCTGATTCCTCCCCTCCAAAAAAAAACCCTGCTACTTGACAGAGTATGGTCTCAAAATATAGATCTTTTCCCCTTGCAGAGCTAAAAGTAAGCTGACTTTTCATGACTGAAATTTTGTCATAGCTCTCAGCGATGAATGCTCAGTTGACTGAGCACAGCTCATTCGGTCTTGCTGCTATCAAGCTACTTTGAAAAGAGGTGAGTGGGACTCACACTCATATTTAAATGCGAAAAAATTAGCTGAGTAAAAGCTGTTACCATCTTACCCACATCTTTTATTTTGTGCCACCAACCAAAGAATAGACTATTTGCAATGGAACCTCTGCATTTCACAACTCAGAGCAATGCCTAGTAGTAATTGCTAACCCTTTGGACTTCTTCAGACAGACATTCCCTCCTCCTGAATTGAGAAGTCAACAAAATTCTCCCTCTTGTTCCTGTTGGTACCTTTCTGATCTGCAGAATACACAAAAGTGGAGCTTCTAATATTGTGTTTTAAAACGACTCCCAAGTATTTTGTAGTGATTTGACCCCACTTGACTTTGCCTTTCAATTTCACTTTTTACCAGTTACCTCATTTGCGGGAACTTTTCTTCTTTACATGTAAATTTAAATGCTCTATGGTCACTATACTCCCAGCCTGTTCAACAACACATCTTGCACCAGATCCTAGGTGCCGCTCAAGATTTAGACCAGAATGCCACCGCTCTAGTGGTTTCTGTGACCAACTGTTCTAGAGCAGGATCATTTAGGATATCAAGAAATTTTACCTCTTCGTTGGGACTGGAACACATATGAAGCCAGTCTATTTGAAGGTAGCTGATGTTACCTATTACTATGACATTTCCTCTTTTTACAGGTAGGTAGCCGTGTTGGTCTGCCATAGTCAAAACAAAATAAAAAATAAAAAAATCCTTCCAGTAGCACCTTAGAGACCAACTAAGTTTGTTCTTGGTATGAGCTTTCGTGTGCATGCACACTTCTTCAGATACACTGAAACAGAAGTCACCAGACCCTTATATATAGTGAGAGAGTTGGGAGGGGTATTACTCAGAAGGGTGGTGGGAATGAGTGATCAGCTGATAGGTGTGGAAAACCTGTTGATGACTGTTAACGATTGCAATTGGTCTTACAGGAAAAAGCAAGGGGTGAGATGGCTAAAGATAGCTTTGTCGTGTATAACGAGATAAGAATCCAATGTCTTTGTTCAGACTAGGTCTCTCCATGGTTTTAAGTTTGGTAATTAGTTGCAATTCAGCAACTTCTCTTTCCATTCTATTTCTGAAATTCCTTTGTAGTAAGACAGCTACTTTGAGATCTTGTATAGAATGTCCTGGGAGACTGAAGTGTTCTCCTACTGGTTTCTCTGTCTTGTGATTCCTGATATTAGATTTATGTCCATTTATCCTTTGACGTAGGGTTTGGCCTATTTGTCCAATATAGAGAGCTGAAGGGCACTGTTGGCATTTGATGGCATACACAATGTTAGAAGATGAGCAATTAAATAGTCCTGATATGGTATGTTTGATGTTGTTGGGGCCAGTAATGGTGTTGTCCAGGCATATGTGGCAGCAAAGCTGGCATCTGGGTTTATTGCAGGCTCTGGTACCAGTGTCCATGTTAAGTCCTGCTGTTGTATTATTGTGGGTGAGGAGTTGTTTAAGATTGGGTGGCTGTCTGTAGGCGATGAAAAGTCTTCCTCCCAGAGCTTGAGAAAGAGAACTGTCATTGTCTAGGAGAGGTTGTAAATCTCTGATGATGCGTTGTACTGTTTTAACTTGGGAGCTGTATGTGATTACTAGTGGTGTTCTGTTATTTTCTTTTTTGGGTCTGTCTTGCAGCAAGTTCTCTCTGGGTATCAGTCTGGCTCTGTTGATCTGTTGTTTAACTTCATCAGGCGGATATTTTAGTTCTATAAAGGTTTGCTGTATATATCTTAGGTGAGAGTCTCTGTCTGTAGAGTTGGAACAGATGCGGCTGTAACGTAGAGCCTGGCTAAATACAATGGATTGTTTGGTATGTCTGGGATGGTAGCTAGAAGCATGTAGATGTTTGTCGGTCAGTTGGTTTATGGTATAAGGTGGTGTCTATGTGTCCATCCTGTATTTTTATAGTAGTGTCCAAAAAGATTGGTTCATAGATTGGTTCAACTAAGAGATCTACAGCAAAACCTTTTAGAACTAAAATATCCACCTGATGAAATATCTCATTTCTTGAGAGGAACTTACTTTTTCGTACTGAAAGCCAGTCTGAGGAAGGATTGTAGCTCAGTGGAAACACCATTGCAGATGGTCTCTGTTTCAATCCCTAACAGCTCCAACCTGGGCTGGGAATGTCCCTGTCTGTTGGCTTACGGCAGCTTCCTATATTCCCGTTTCCCCTCTGTTATTGACAGCCTTGTCTCCTGTCAATAATTAGCTGAAAGACTCGTTCACCTTGAGACTCTTTAGCTTTCTTGGCAGGCACACTTCCTGTTTCTTCCTCTGCTGCACAAATTATAGCTGCTTTTGGGTCGGCAAATCAGGAAGTCTGACGAGTGCTATTTTTGCACACTTCAGCTCCTTGTTTCCGTTCTCCAGAGACTCTTAGCAGTGCCTCTTCCCATGGCGATGGCAGATTCATTGGTTCTGTCTGCTGCTGCTGCTGAACTGTAGCTCCAAGTCTGACCAGCAAGAGAACAATGAGCAGTAGGCCTGTAGGCAACAAAATCCACTACACTGCAGCAAGTGCTGAGAATTACTGCATATTAACAACTGGAGGAGTGGGGGTGGGGGAGAACTGGCCAGAGTAATCATATTGTGCTGGTAATGGGTGTGCAAGGGAGGGGGGGAAACAAAGTTTTGTTATTCCATCCATTTCAAAACTTCTTTAATTTCGCTATTCATTCATTAAAACCACATTCCTTTCATTATCGTTTTTATGCCATTGCATACAGACCATACATTTAAAGCACATTTCTGCCTCTTGGGAAATGAATCCTGGAAACTAGTTGTTAAGGGTGCTGGGAACTGTAACTTTGAGATGGATAAACTACAGTTCCCAGGATGGTTTAGGTGAAGCCATGTGCTTTACTGTACGTTGTGCATGCAGCCTGAACTACAAAGTAACTTGTTCAAAGCTTCCTCAACCACAATTCTGTGGGGTGCCATAGGCAAACACCTGGAATCTCACAGTGCTCAGAGACTGGGGTGCAGTGTAACAGTATCTATAGCATCATTGTGTTGTTGCTTTTAAAGCCTAGTGATAACAATTTCCCTAGGATTTGAAACATAACATCTACGACTTGAACTATAAAACTAACCTTACTAGCTGGCAGGCCCTGTTAAATCCTGCAAGTGTTTATTATCAAAACTACTATACAAAGTACTCTCTGACAAGACTGTGGAGAGTAGACGTTTAACTCCCCTTTCAATCCCCAATGGAAACCTCCCAAGAGATACTGAATTACAATTCCATGCAATGCTGTATGTTTCATCCTTTTTAAATTAGCATGTAACAATATTAATCAAATGCAGAGAGCAAAGATGCACTTGTAGCATTTAAGTGAATCAATACTTTTGTCATCACATTCATCATTTACAAGTTATAGCAACCCATTATACTTACCCAGGGCTACTTAGGGAATTTATTGCTAATGTTAGATTTGACCCTAAATCCATACGGCCCAAGTCCAACATAATGACTAAATTGCCATGGAACAGAGAGCTATTGCAATGCTATTCCTGCACATCCTTTTTTGGTTTATTGCAAAACCCACCTTAGAAAAGAAACGAGAGAGACCTCCTCGGCCACATACTGCTTCATACAAGGCACTGTGATTCCTGGACTATGTGCTACTTTATGAAATTACTCCTTCCAGAATGACACTTTCTCTGTCCCATCTCCACCCCGGTATTTTCTTTAGGTAAATGAATGTTGAAAGCGCATGTCTCCTTATCAAAGCACATAAATGCTTATTTGCAAGTTTAACATCACTTACCAATGAAGTTGGGTAAAAACTCCCCTCCACCCTGCACACAAATTGACAACTGATTGATTTGAAACTATATTTAAAATGACAGCACTACAGCTGACAAATATCCAACTTAGTCTGTCTTCTATTTCTACTAGTTTAGTAGATGCTGGGCAACACTGTCTATAAAGTGCACTAATGGGTATTTGGCACTAGTATGAGTCTGCTGAATTTTCATACCCGGATACTATTTTGAAATGCTGCCAATATTTCCCCATGGAAAACAATTATGAGCTGTATTAGCATGGGACTTCATGGGACTAAATAAAGCAATCTTCTTGGTACAAAAGGCTTCCTCTCTGTCAAAGTTTAATAGTTAAACACTTAAGCAGTTAAGAGTTTCTTTTTGAAATGTGGCAAAATGCCTAATATTTTCTATTTTAAGCAATCTATATATAATACAGTGACTCCCAAGGACATTTGTTGATTGTGAATGAACAGCTGGCCAAAAAAAACTTCAAAACACCACCCATATATAATCTGCTCCCCCTTTTTTACAATACCAAGTTCAGTGCTAGAATTAACTCCTTACTGTTGAGTGTTTCCCAGACCAAGGCTGTGTACATACTGTAACTTTAAAGAACAGTTGAAGCACACACACACCACCACACACCTCAAAGAATTCTGGGCACTGTAGTTTGTTAAGTGTTGCTGGCAATTGTAACTCTATAGGGGGTAAACTACAGTGCCCAGAATTATTTGAGGGAAAGAATGTGCTTTTGATGAGCTTTCAAGTTACAGTGTGTACACAGCCCAAGAAACACACCATTTACTGGGGCACTATTAGGAAAGGAAAGCACTAACAGTCAGTTTCCATTTAAAAATGCCCTGGATTCAGGAATGACCTACACTGCAGCCAATAAGCTTATTTACTCTGATTGCCCCCCAAAGCAGCAGTAGTTCCAAAATATTTTAATAAACCCAAGCATCTTTGAGAATCTATTCTGCTTCTTTGTCACAGAGGGATATAGTTTGATGCTGTGTGCCCTGTCATCTTGCTGTACTGTAACTGGATGCTGAGTTACACCATTATTATCTGTTCTGTTGTGGTCACTCATGGCGAGAGATTGTTGGGGGGGAGCGCTTTAAAATACTCCCCTTCACTAAATCAATGGGACAAAAATTGCTTACATCTAGTTTTGGACTTTTTAGAACAGGAGTAGGCAACCTAAGGCCCATGGGCCGGATGCAGCCCAATCGCCTTCTCAATCCGGCCCGCGGAAAGTCCGGGAATCAGTGTTTTTACATGAGTAGAAAGTGCCCTTTTATTTAAAATGCATCTCTGGATTATTTGTGGGGCATAGGAATTCGTTCATTCCCCCCCCCCCCAAAAAAATATAGTCTGACCCACCACATGGTATGAGGGACGGTGGACCGGCCCACGGCTGGAAAAGGTTGCTGACCCGTTTTAGAAGTTGCACTGCATTGCCAAGTTTGACAGATGGGCGGAGCCACCCACCTGAAGTCACAATTATGTAAGATTTTTTTTGCTCACAGGGTTCCTCAGAAGCCCCATTTAAAGTCTTATCTTGCCCAGCTCTTTTCACAGGACTTTGTTGGCTCTGCCAACCATTGCTTCCTGCAAAGACCTCCTTTGGCTCAGCCAGGCTTTTACCTGCACCACACCTGATGTCTTGTGGTGGCTTGGCTGAAATGGCCTGGCAGGCCTAATTAGGTCTGTGACCCTACCCATGGTCTACAATGACTGGTGATGGCCCTCCAGGGTATCAGACAGGGGTCTCTCCCAACCATACCTATCAATGGCTACTAGCTATGATAGCTATGTCCTAGCCCCATTTTTTTGAGGCAGGATCCTTCTCAATACCAGCAGCTGGAATCTTACATAGGGGAGAATGCTCTTGCACTCAAGGTCCTGCTTGTGAGTTTCCCCGCAGGCACCTGGTTGGGTGCTATGAGTATGAGAACAGGATGCTGGACTAGATGGGCCATTGGCCTGATCCTGCAGGGCACTTCTTGCCTGGAACCACTTGCATGCAAGGCGCATGCTCCACCCATGAGCTATGGATCTTCTCATGGGCAAGTGCATTGCCTGACAGGTTGCTTTTGAAGGAGCATCTTCAAGTGCCGATTTTTTTACAAAGAAATCGCCATGGATAATTTTGCTCTGGGGTTGACAGTCCCTTCCACGTGGTTAGGATAGTTCAGCTTGCTGTGTGGAACCTCCCAACCTGATTGCAGGAAGGAGAAGCAGAGGTCCAAGCAGAGGCCTAAGCGGGGCTTTCTGTGTGCTAGCAAGCATCCTCCTCCAACAGCATCCTTTAATTTTACAATTGCCATCGCTGTCGGACGTTTGCAGCATGGCAGCACCGGTCCTGGAAAAAGGGGTTGGTGGTCAGCGCACCAGTAGCACGTCCAGCTCTGCACCACCAAAACGCCTCTGTCTGCAACCCTTATCTCACAGGCTCGCACCCATGATACCCCAACCTTTCCTTTCCAGTGTGGTGTAGTGGTTAAGAGCGGTAGACTCGTATCTGGGGAACCGGGTTCGCGTCCCCGCTCCTCCGCATGCAGCTGCTGGGTGACCTTGGGCTAGTCACGCTTCTCTGAAGTCTCTCAGCCTCACTCACCTCACAGGGTGTTTGTTGTGGGGGAGGAAGGGAAAAGGAGAATGTTAGCCGCTTTGAGACTCCTTTGGGTAGTGATAAAGCGGGATATCAAATCCAAACTCTTCTTCTTCTTCTTCTTCTTTCCTGCAATTGCAGCAGGACCAGAAACCCGCAGCTTTGCTCTCCCCTTTCCCGCCACTCTTTCCCTCCCTGCATTGGCCGCAACAGCACGAGACGCCTTCGCCTCGCTTCCGCACCGTCTCGTGCCTCGCCCAGCCCAGGGAAGGAGAGAAGAACGCGCGCGAGAGAGAAAAGGGAGAGGAGGAGAAAGGGCGTGGAAGGAAAGGAGAGGAGAGGTGGCGGTGGGGAGGCCTTGTAGCAGCATCGCCATGGCGACAGTGACGTCAGTCCACCCTGGACCTAATTGGAGGAAACCCCGTGGCCCCAGCTGCAGAAGCAGCAGCAGCGCACGGGCCAACCGAACTTGCGCGCCCTCCCCCTCCCCCCTCCCTCCCAGCAGTCCGCGACTTTTCTGCTCACCTTCGCGGCGGCGCGCAGGAGGGCGATTGGCCGCGCCGTGCTCGGGGGCGGGGCACGGGCTCGGGCAGCGCGCGCCGATAGGCTGAGCCGCGGCGAGCGCGGGCCTAGTAGCGGGAGAGGTTCGCTTTGTGCCAACGCCCTTTTAGCAGCAGCAGCAGCGACGGCGGCAGCAGCAGCAGCAGCGCTGGTTCTGTGGCTGGAGACGGGAGCGGTTTTCTCTCGCTCTTTCTCTCTCCCCCCTCCCTCCTCTCCTCCTCCTCTTCCTCCTCCTCCTCCCCACCTTCTTGATCCAGCCCCGGAGCGGAGCGAGCGCAGTCGACCCAGCAGGCGCCCGCCGGCCCGGCCTAGCGCCTCAGCGGACCCAGGTGAGAGGGCGACGGCGGCCTTCGCGGCGAGGCGAGGCGCGCTTCCCGCTTCTCCTCTCCCTCCCTCCCTGGCTGCGCCTTCCCTTGCCTAATCCCTGCCGCGTCGTCCATTTTGTGGAGGCGGCGCGGAGCTCCCGGAGTCGTCGTCCCCTCCGTCGCCGCCGGGGAGGCGCTCGCCTCCGCCATTTCGTACCGGCCCTGCAGAGCCAACCCCGGCATTTCCTGAGGGGCGGCGGGAAAGGAGACGGGCGGGAGCGCGGCTGAGGGCAGGGCAGGCGAGGCTGGGTGGCTGCCACCCGCGCCTCACTCGGTCCCTCCTCCGCCTGCGGGGACAAAGGCAGTGCGGAGCCGCCGCCGCCGCCTTTTTCCTTTGCCTCCGTGGGAGGGGGAAAGGGGGGGAATCTGTCGCTCTCTCGCTTGCCCCCCCCCCAACCACATCACCTTTTTATTTAGGAAAATGGGGCGCCCTTTAGCTCCCCCTCCCCAAGGTTCGACACTCCTTTCTCCTTCCTTTTTTTTGCACATCGTCCTCCAACGCCAAGTGAGAGGATCGCCCTGGGCTTCTCCGCCTCTGCACACTCTCTCTTTCTTCTCTTCCATCTTTCTTCTCTCCCTGCCACTTGTGCTTTTTCTCTCTCTCTGCTCTTTTTTTCTCCTCTCCTTACCCGCCATTCACAATTCCAGGTTGTAGGTCACCTAAGGCGCCACTTCCATTCTCCTCTTCTTAGCCTGCTTTCTTACAAACACTGCATTGGGTTTGTGGGTGGGTGGTTTTGGACGTAACGTTTGGATTCCCCCCCCCCCCTTAACAGGATTTTTTTTGTGTGTGTCTCTGGGCCTTTTTAAAAACAAAACAAAAAAACAGTCTCTAGTGCCCAACTCCAGCATCACACACCTTGGATCTGTATGCAACACAATTCTTGACCGCCATTTCCAAAGGCCTGGCGTCTCCTGTCCACAAGGTGCTGGAAATCTTTTAGGTAGGGAGGGCCTAATCACCAGTTCTGGACATGAGTGCTGCTTCATTATCTTGACAGGCCCTGTTAGTGTTCCCTGGTTGACAGAAATGTTTTGGGAATGGTACATCTTTTTGTCAGCTTAGTTTGGGTTGAGGCTTTTAGTGACTGTTTCTCAATGGCCTTTGTTTAAGTCACTCAGTCTCTTGTGGTTTGGATTTCCTAAATCTATAGGAGCTTTTTGCATGGCTTGTAACTCTCTATTCCTTAGGGGTACAGGTTTCAGAATATTCGTCTCTTGCTGTTCCAGGTTTTCGAGGTGCCTTCTGACTTTGTGAAAGGCCCTGCTGTTCCTGTCCCCCCCCCTAATCAGTTGCCTTGCTGCTTATACCATTGCTGGCCAACATGGAAAAGACCGAGATGATTCAGAAAGCCAAGCTGGCTGAGCAGGCAGAGCGTTATGATGATATGGCTACCTGCATGAAGGCAGTGACAGAGCAAGGTGCTGAATTATCCAATGAAGAACGCAATCTTCTCTCTGTGGCGTACAAGAATGTGGTTGGGGGAAGACGCTCTGCTTGGCGAGTGATCTCTAGCATTGAGCAGAAAACCGACGGAAATGACAAGAAGATGCAGCTTGTTAAGGACTACCGAGAGAAAGTGGAGTCTGAACTTAAGTCCATCTGCACTACAGTTCTGGTGAGTTTGTTAAGCATACTTCACCTTACTATTTATAGCTAACTTACTGAGTTAAGTAAGGCCTGAGGCCTAGGAGTGGGATGAATTGCATTATGTGAGATGTAGATTTAAAATGTAAGATGCTGAATTTAAATATAATATTTTGCCTTACCTTGCCAGGAACAGTGAATGTAGGTAAACAAATGTTGGCTAAAGTGAATTTACTGCAAAAGTGGGTTTCCACTTACTTGGAATGAGGATTGAACTGTAGAAGCTGTTTTATCTGTAATCAGTAGCAATGCAATCTCATAATGCCTTGTATTAAAAAGTCTGTATTTGATTAACTAAATAGACTGAAAAAACTACATATAGGTTCCCCTGGGGTCATATCTATTGCTTTGTTCATTGAAAAATAGAAGCTAGTATATGCTAAATCCTAAATTCATTGAGTAGAGTATATTCAGGGAAGATAGCTGGAATAAATTTCTGCTTCTAATAGTTTCACTTGCATTGCTCTTGCCTGTTTCTTACTTCTATGGGTTCTGGCAATAGTTTCATATTTCCTACTGCAAGTGATGGAGAGCTAGCACGAGGTTATGAAGAAGAAAACACAGGTTGTCTGTTTCATAAATACTGTATGTCCAAAGCAGCAGGCAATACTCTGTAGGCATTCATATTTGGCCTTGGATTCTTTAAGTAGCTATTTTGTTTTTAACATATCATGGTAAGTTGATATGCCAAAGCTAGAGTACTGTTTTTAATTGACCCACCAGAGTCTTCTGTGTTGCTGATAATTGTAATAGTAATACTTGCTTTCTCTAAACTCATCTTTTTGTTGTTACAAATCTGTAGTCATTTGTTACATTTATTTAAAGAAATTTTTATATCTATATCTGCAGGTAGGCTAGGATAATTAGAATTCGTTTGACGCTTTTCTCCATTTTCCATTATGCCACCCAAATTTGGATTTGGGTTAAGGAGGTTGGCAACCAGTGAAGAACAAATTCCTCTGGTGCTTTGTTTCTGTCTGCAAAAAAGTGTTTCTCTGATCCTTAGGGCACCATCTCAACTCCTAGTGCATATTTATTTTTGTAGGAAACATTGTACATGTTTGCTTCTGACACTCAATTCCTTGCACCAAGGGGGGGCCTTTTTGAGTCTGTAAAATAAAGGACAGCATTGTATGCTATGTAGCAAAGCACTTTTGAAGTTATGGGGAGTTTAAAAATGAGGGTCTGTTCAATGAAAAGTAAAAAATCTCATTAGGCAAGTCCAAGCCCTTGGGTGTGTCTAAAGTAGCTCTTTGGATCCTAGCCACTGTCCTTAGTCATCTCTATTGCATACCAGCAGTACAGAAATGCCTTTTGATTTCAAGCTTGAACTTTCTGGTCGAATATATGGCTATTTGGGATGGGGTAAAGTTACGGAATGATTCTAATCTTTTTTTAAAAAAAACAAAGACCACCCCACTATTTTTGGTTATTTTTAACACAATTAGTTTGCTACAAATGTAGACTTTTATATTGGTATTTCCTTTTGAACCCTGTGCATCCTATTCCATATAAAATTGTTATAATTGAATTGTCAATATTTTCCTAAATATGTAGTAGTGCAGGAAGTATTCTAAATTTTGTTGGCCCAAGGTCTAGCTCTACTCTAAACTTCTCTTGAGCAGTGAACTGTTGGAAAGCTGTATAAACTAATGATACGTAACAAATAAATTTTGACAGACTGGCTGATACTTGGAAAACACAATAAAAATCAGTAAGTAGTCATTTGTTACACATCTTAGAATTGAAGAGTGAAACTGATTATAATAGAACAGATTGTGTTTCAATATTTATTTGTTGTTGGGTAACAGTTCATTAAATGCTTAGTCATGTTTAGGGACCTTCACAAATAAGTTTAATACTGCCTTCAGTTTGCTAACAATATGTATAGTTGTTGCTAGATTCATAAAAATGTATATATGTTTACCCAGAGGTATGTAGAAAGCATGCTAAGTCATCGTCCAATCAGCATAGTGGAAGCAAAGGACTTTTCCTAGTGAAAAACTGAACACACTTTAAGCAGTTGGGGTGACTCATGCCCACTAAATGCTGTGTTAAAACTAATTACACAGGTGTTCGTAGGCACAGTTGCATTTTGTTACTGGACATGATTGGTTGGTCCTTTGAGCACCATGAGGTGCTGGGGAACTTAAGGCCCCAGGCCTGAATGTGGCACTCCAGGACTCGTATTTGGCTGCAGGAGCCCCCGCCCCTTGGCCCAGGCCACACCCATCACTCTTTCTCTGTCTCTTCCTTGAGTACTTTTCTCTGGCTGGAGTGTGTCATTGAATTAATAATGTCTTGCTTGTCTTGATGGAGGCTGGGGAGAGGTGTATGTCTGTTTAAAACTTTAACTGACTGGTGTGTAGCGTACTGTACAAAGTGGCCCCACCCACCCCTGACTTGTGGCCCTTAGAAGCTTCCCTATGAGGAAATGTGACCCTTTTGCTGAAAAAGGTTATTTGCCCCTGCCCCAAAAACAATGTTCATGTTCTGAAAACTAAAGTTTAGTGCAAGGACATCTTTCCTGGGAGTTCTGTTCACGTGCACGTTTTCTCTCTGAGCTTTTGGATAAGGCTGCTTGCGGCAAACTGATCTTAAAACATTTTTCCAAGCAGGCATGATGATAGGAAAGTACTATGTATATGCCCCTATATTTTGACTAGTAGCTGCAGACTGCAGTCCTTAGTTAGGCATGTACTGTGGAATTTAGGCAGGTAAGTAGAAATGGTCTGTTAAAGAGTAGACAGGAAAAGGAAAGCAGACAGCTGCTTCATATTTCAACTAGGTGGATTTTACAAAGTTAAGCAGATACTATGTCTTGGTAACTAAGGGAATTCATTCCATCCAAGGTTGGGCACTTTTAAGTGATTATTGTGAGAGAATTGAGCATGCCCATAGGTGAAATCTGTTCAGCTTAAAATGGTCTGCTTTATATTTCATATTTAACAATCACATTTTGTTGATCATATCTATTCAATAGTTTTGCTAATCTTCCAAGTTCTGTGCTGAAATGTCAATAGCAAAACATTTTGACATTCTACCAGAAAACCAGAGATTCCAAACACAGTCTTTATGGTGGGAGAATTGAGTTCACATATTTTGCAGAACAAAATGCTGTCGACTTCCATTCACATGAGCAATGCTGAAATGGGTAGCCGCGCTTGTGAATGGCTTGGATTCTTCTATCTTGTTTTACATAAAATCTGGGTACAGTGGAACCTCGGGTTATGTACCGTCCTCCTTACGAATGCTTCGGGTAACAAGCTCCGCTAACCCGGAAGTAGATGCTCCTTGTTGCGAACTTTGCCCTGGGATGCAAGCGGAAGTCGTGCAGCAGCGGGAGGCCCCATTAGCGAAAGTACGCCTCGTGTTAAGAACGGTTTCAGGTTAAGAATGGACCTCCGGAACGAATTAAGTTCGTAACTGGAGGTACCACTGTACTTGAATATCATAAGCTTTTTAAGCCAGGTTCCACAGTGCATTCAACAAGCAGGAATGCCTAATATCTATGTACAGTGGTGCCTTGCAAGACGAAATTAATTCGTTCTGTGAGTGCTGTCTAGCGAAAATTTTGTCTTGCGAAGCACCAACGGGGGAAGAGCGGTTTGACGGGGGGGGGGGGAATCGCGGAAATTTTTCGTCTTGCGAGGCAAGCCCATAGGAAAATTTGTCTTGCGAGACAGCCTTTCGCTAGCGAATGCCTTTCGTCTAGCGAGGCATTCGTCTAGCGAGGTACCACTGTACCATTTTCAGATGTCAGATACTAATGTAGTAACAGTTATTTTAATTGAATTAGGATGTTTATGGAATAAAAGGATGTCCCCAGGCCTGTTGGTTAAAACTGAACACTGATAAATTGTATTTCTGAGAATCAGCAAGGGCTTAAATATACCAGTGCTTTTTAATTTTTAATATGGTTACTTCATGAAGAAACCTTCAATATCTCACCTTTTCACAGTCCTTATGATGTTATACAACAATATAAAATGACAGAATAAATGATGACTGAATAAACCAATTTAATATTTGTGTATGTTCATCTCATAGCATGAATTCTCTAGGTGATATGCAACAATTGGAAGCATGCAGAAATACAGTTTAATGTAATAAAACAGACAAGTATAGCAGGTAGAAACGGCTTAAAACTAGGGATCAGTATTGGGCCATTGCTACTCATGTATTGTTGGAGTCGGTTAAAAATAGTTTAAAAATAAATCTATGCAGTGTGCACATAGAGGTACTGATTAGGAAAGGAATTTTGATTTACACTAGTATTGTAATGAACTGAAATGCTATGACAGATTTAAACAGCCTTATGCTAATCATTTTGTGATTGGTGGAAAAGGGAGAGAATGCCTTGCTGATTTTACTAAATAAAATTAGTTTTGACTTGTGACCTTCAACAGCAATTTGGAGGGGTAAGCCTTGGTACATGAGCAGAACACTGCATGTGCTCCTTAAGACCATGGCCATTATTGATAGGTTGGATATCTTTTTTTTTTTTTTAACTGTATTAGTGTCCTAGTTAGAGCTTGATGTTACAGTTCAGTAATTAGGAAATGATCAATTTGCATGTGTTAGTAGAAGGCACAAATCACCCCCTGGTAACAGAGAAGACTGTCAACCACTGGATAGGTTACCACTGAGACTGAATGCAAGAATGTAACATACTTCAGTACTTGTTTTTTACTTAAACCATCCAGTTGTAGTCCACTGACTTTCTAATGCTTTTCAAATAAAGAAGCTTAGTGCTAAGAACCGGAGTACAATTCTGAATGCCAAAAGCATTCTGCATAGCTGAATTAAAGTGCAACACAATATTATTGCTTCTCCAACCTCTCCAAAGTGTTTTTTGGGGATTTCTGTAGTGGGGACCAATTAGTTCATTAAACAAACGCATAAAAGATGTATTTAAACACTGCTACATCACAAAACATAGCAAAGTGGTTTACAACATTAAGAAGGTGGAAACCATACAGTGAAAGCATTAAAACATCTCACAATATCTTTCAACATGATAATTATTATATAGGGTTGCATGTAGACATGCTGAGGTCAGAAGTATCCAACAAGTTGGGAGTAGCAGTAAGTAATTGAATTGTGAATTAAAAAAAAATACTTCAAAATTCACTTGAAATATAATTGTATTAACAACTTTGAAATATATAGTATGGCAGTAGGATTGTGTGTGTATCGGATCCACAGGTGAGCCAAAAATGCCACAGAATTCAGTAACAGGTGCAGAATTTGACTTCTTGAGAAACTACTTTTGTTTGAAAGTAGTTTCTAGTTCTTATGGCTGAATATATGTTTAAGCTATGATTGCTGAAATTTCAGGTACCGTAGAAATTACTTCATAAATCCCACACCTGCCATCATAACAAGTGATCTTGTTCCTTGCTTAGACAGCTGGCCAAGTGCAGAATATTAAGTTGTGTTAAGAGTACACATGTGACCCTGATTAGTTAAACTTAAGGTGTGTTCCTAAGCATATTTGCTTGGAAACAAGTTCCATTGAAATGGACTTCTTTTCAGGTGAGAGTATTTGAGATTCAGCTTCATATCTCTACTGCTGGAGCACTTAATGTTTGAGGTTGGTTCAGTTTCGCAATCTGATTCATCTTTGCAATCTGATTCATCAGGGGCTTGAGAATTTCTCACAGGGATGATTCATGTCATGTGTTTTTGGAGCATTTAAATATGCGATGGTACTAATTTAGTATATTCTAGTTTACAGTAGAGAAGGGAGTTGACTATGCACACCTCTCATAGTACAGTATTAGTATTTTATTTTTATTCAATTTGTATATCATTTATCAGATCACAGGGCAGTTCACAACATAAAAATAGAAAATGAAAGCACAAAATACATAATAAAACAAAAACAAACCAATAGCAAGCCCCTCAACAAAGACATTTAAAAGGCCATAGAATGTTAATCAACTGAAAAGGTATGCTTATAGAGAAACATTTTTGCAACAGAGAGCCACTGTAGAATAGGGCCATTCTTGAGTTGCCACATGCTTCAGCTGAAACAAACTTTGCTACTTGAAGATTCAAAGAGAAAGTGAGGAGTAGATTAGATTAGGAAGTAAATTACAATAAACCATAGTCCATAAAATTGACTTGTTGATTTTACATGCAGAAAAGTGTTGACCCTAGCTATTAATTCCTACTATAGGCTTACTGTACTTGAGGTTAACATTTGGCATTTTCCAGACTAGCTGTCTTTACCATCTCCTGCTAACATTTAGTCCTTGTTACCTGTCTGTGTCATGTATGTTTGCTTAACCCACACTTTCCGCACAAGAGTGTTAGATGTTGCATCTGGTTAGACAGCAACGAGACATTGATTATAAATCAGAGGGGTAAGTATGGAATTGGAATAACTAAGCGTATCTCTTCTGTGGATGTACCTCCATCACCCAAAGCAGGAGCAAACATTTGGTATAGACTGAGTTGTCAGTTCCCTTTTAGATTGAAGGGCTGAGTAGACTACTAGACAGTGTAGGCCAGTCTGAACTCTTAACCTGTCTCCAAGTAGGACTGGGAGAAACTCTTGTCTGAAACCCCAGAGAGCTGTTGACAGTGTAGACAATACTGAGCCTGGTCTGATTCAGTGTAAGGCTGTGTTCTATGTTCTTAGCTCTGTGAGGGAGTGGAAACTACATTTCCCAGAATTCCTTTTTTAAAGAGAAGAGCAATAGCTTAGTAGCAGAGTACTGTGTATGTGTTAGGCCCCAAGTTCAATTCTTGGCATCTCCATGTTGGGTTGGGAAAGACTTCTGCCTGAAATCCTGAACGGTGGCTGTCAGTCAGCTACTGAGCTAGATGGACCCAATGATCTGACTTGGTATAATGCTGTTTCCTTTGTTCCTATGAAATGTGTTATTTCGGACCCCCTTAGTCTATTGCAGTGTGCTGACTTTTAAATGGCATCTTTGTCATTTAAAAACAAAATGAGTTGAAAAACCACCTGCATTTCATTAGGTGACTTGGGGTGATAACCAGGGAGCACAGTCTTTAGCAAAAAGGCACCATTAGTCAGTTTGCAAGTGCATACATTTGACTATAAGTTATAATTGCTAAAATAACAATTATAGTAGCTCTGCATGTAGAACTTAGGTCTAACCTCTTTGCAAAAATCCCCGTCAATGTTGGTACAGCTAGGCTAAAATGGTAGTCTGTAGGCTATACTGAGTGAGACTCCTTCCTCTTTTGCCTGAACAAATGGTTTATGCTATATTATTACCCGACAACATCTTGCTGTGTGCTTTCTTTCTTTAGTCAAACCATTCAGATAAAGTAGTGAAGAATACATTCTGAAAGAAATATATGGTCTGTCTTTAATTCTAATATATATGAACTGTAGAACAGAAGATTTATTAACAGTAGATTGCATTTAATGATACTGGTACTATATATTTGCATAGAATAGCAGGCATTGAATGCAAACAATATTTTCAAAACTTTAATCTAGACATCAAAGGAAAATATGACTGTGTATTGAGAAATAAAATTGCTCTCTACTTCAGAAACTCAGCTCGGTTAGCTGTCTTAATACAAAGAAATTTCAGAAATAGACTGGAAAGAGAAGTGGCTGAATTACAACTAATCACCAAACTTAAAACCACGGAGAAACCTGGTCTGAACAAAGACATTGGATTCTTATCTCATTATACATAACAAAGCTATCTTTAGCCATCTCACCCCTTGCCTTTCCCTGCAAGACTAATTACAGCCGTTAAGAGTCCTCAACAGGTTTTCCACACTTATCAGCCTATCACCCATTCCCACCACCCTTCTGAGTAATACCCCTCCCCACTCCCCCACTATATTTAAGGATCTGGTGACTTCTGTTTCAGTGTATCTGAAGAAGTGTGCATGCACACGAAAGCTCATACCAAGAACAAACTCAGTTGGTCTCTAAGGTGCTACTGGAAAGAATTTTTGATTTTGTTCAGAAACTCAGAGCAGCTTAAGAGTCCTAAGACATTACCTGTTCTTAGGCTTACTTTCTAAAAGGCATGAGACAAAATGAAGAGACAGGGAGGGAGGAAAGCAAACTCAAGCCCCCTAGTTCTTTGTTCTTCCAGCTGGAATGGAAGCAGTTCATGGAGGGGAGGAGCTAAAAGTTACTAGTCTCAACAGAGCTGATAACAGTGTCTGCTTCCATTCTCCCTCTGCTGTAGCATGATAAAGCTAGCCTCTTGGCAGTTAACAGTGGAACTTAATGACGTTTTAGAGCAGTTCCATTTAAGAGGGGAGAGTTTATTCCCTGCTTTTGTCTGATTCCTTGAAACCTTTGATACATATTCAAAATCAAAATATTTTGTACACAGGGTGTGAGTCATTTAATAATGAGTCCTGTCAGCAGAAGCCCTGTACAAGGACTTCTGCTCTCCTCCCTTGTGCATCCCTGAATTTAACTCTGTGTGTCAGGAGCATCCCTAGAACAGCATGTGGGGGGCAAGAGAAGCAAGGATTGTCCATCTGGTAAGCTGAAATGCTTGTGCTGATGGAATGATCAGAAGAGTGCAACACTGAATTTCTCCCTTAGTGGCAAATTAAGCATGGTATGAAAATACCATGTTGCTAGCAAATGTTTGACATGGGTGTCTTGTAGGGAAAATAGGTCTTCTAATTTAAGTTTTCTCTAGACTCTAGGACTAGCTTGCTGGTCATACTTCTGGCTGGGGAAAAATATAAGTGTTCTTTCAAGTTAGTTTCAAAATATGTCTCTACCTCAAGTTCTTTTAACTTGCCTAGGTGTGTCTAGTTCTGATTAGCCTAAAAATTGGCTGTCCAGTGACAGAGGTCTGATACCAAAGAAGGTTTGCAAACTTTAGTAGATGCGAAGGATGTTAACCAGAACTTTAGCATGACTATTTAAGACTTTATATTGTAGACATACAAGGCTAATAGCCAAAGGTTCCAATTGGCTGTTCTTTCTCATCATTGGATATGGTGTGCATACAGTTGGACTGTGGGTGACTTGTCAGGGCTTCAAACATCAACTTACTATTTATTAATCAAAAGCAGAGGTGACTTTAAATCTGCTAAAACAGCTGAATTAGATTATTCTCCACTGGGAGGAAATAGAAAGCAGCTTAGTGGGAAGTGGGGGAGAGCGACTGTGTGATATATCATAGTGGTCCTTTATGTAGGGGTGGCTTTAGCTAAAGTTTATGCTTCAGCTATAATTTAAATGCATATTGTTGGCAAAAAAATAGTTAATTGAATCTGTACATTCCAATTCAAAAAACCCTCATTAAACAGATCTGTGACTAAATCAGCACAATTTTTCTAGCATGGCAATAAGGCAATAATTTCTATTTGAAAAATAAACCATTTGAACATTGAACTATTTGAACCATATTGAATATGGTTTGTGCAATAAGATGATTGGCTGAAGCTGCTAAATACTTAAAAAGTAATTGTGGAGTGTCTGGATGGAATCATTACCGGTACTTTGGACAACTGTCACAGGGAGATCTCCTGGTACAAGACAATCAAATGAACTGTGGCTGTGTTGGTGGCAGTGGTTTCCTGCAAAGGTGATGGGTGTAGCTTTTATATTCAGTGCAGCACTTAGTGTGCTTTAAAAAGCTATTGCTTCAGTTTTTAATGCAACACTTGAGTATTTATTTTGAGAAGGAATTAAAAGTGGAAACAGTGGAAAAATAACTGGGAATAGTTCTTTGGCCAAAAAAAAATCACACTCACTTCCTATACTTTATTTGTACAACCTGTTTTTCTTGCGAGCTGTTGATTATGAATTTTTCTTTGGTAAGCAGCCTCTTATGTCAGAAAGTGATGTATCTCATAGTGAAAGAATGGGGTAATGGGCATGTGTCCACAATTCCTAAAGGTTTGCTTCATACCTGACTCAGTTTTTACTCCAAAAAGTAAATCTAATTTTGGTTACAACACTTCAATCCATCATTTGTATTGCCTATCTTGAAAGACAGTCTCAGGGTCTTTGTCTACTTAGTGCATAATATATCAAAATGGTATTTTAGCAATCATGCATATTGTGTCTGAACACACATCTGTGGTAGTATTTATGGCAAAAGAATATTACTTTCCCTTTCACTTACTATTGAAATTACTTTAAATTCCCCCCTCCTCTTTTGTTAGGAGTTGCTGGACAAGTACTTAATAGCTAATGCAACTAACCCAGAGAGCAAGGTGTTCTATCTGAAGATGAAGGGAGACTACTTTCGATACTTGGCAGAAGTTGCAAGTGGAGATGACAGAAAACGTGAGTACCATATTCATTTAAGCCTCTGCTTTTCAGTAAAGGTATAGCTAGTCTTATAAATAAATAGTTACTTGTTGTGGGTGAAGATAATGTTAAGAACCTGCTAGTTTGTCTCATCCCTTTTGCCTTGCTTTTTCTTAACAGAAACAATAGAAAATTCACAGGCGGCTTATCAGGAGGCATTTGACATCAGCAAGAAAGAGATGCAACCCACACATCCAATTCGTTTAGGCCTAGCGCTTAACTTTTCCGTATTTTACTATGAGATCCTCAACAACCCAGAGCTGGCTTGCACATTGGCAAAGACAGTAAGTTGACTTTAGGCGTGTGTGGGAAAGTTAGTTTGAATAAAGGAGCAGGACTCCTTAACCACATCTGCTTATCTTCTTGGATACTGAAATTGTATATATGGGTGTGTTCACTTTACCTATTCTTCATTCAGGGGACTGCTAGTATGATCTTGCTTCTACTTCCTCGTGGCATTCTGTCACCTGAGCATGCAGAATAATTTTAACAGTGAAAGCTATGAACAGGCAGATCATTGATAGCTGGTCTTAAAAACATTTGTGTTTCGAGAGGCTAATGTTAATTGTCTCACAAGGGTTTCATTTCTAGGCTCACTTTGGGAAATAAGCACCTTTAGTCATAGTAGAACATGAGCTGAGTGAACATGATTTAGGTTTGATCTGAAGTGGCATCAATGCAGTATTTCCCCACATCAAGGTTAATGCATTATTGTTATAAAAAAAAAAAGCCTGCATCCATGTATACTCCTCTGAAGAGTTGAATGTTTAAACACAACCACAGATGCATAACCCCAAGTTAAATACCAGCCCACAGAAAACCTAAATTGCTGTACATTAAACTTGTAGCAGGAAATGTTCACTAACATCTCTTGCTTCTGAAATGTCTTCCAGAATAGGCTTTGTACAATGACTATGCTGATAATCAAATCTTGTTTAGCCTATATCAAAGCAATTTATGTAAAAAAGAAACAGCCTAAACTTCCAAAGGAATACCTCATCTGATGGCTTGTTTTTAAAACATATCTACTTGGGGGGGGGGGTTCTTTTGCCTAAAGCATAAGAATAATCTGAATTTCTTTCCTAGGCTTTTGATGAAGCCATTGCAGAACTTGATACGCTGAATGAAGACTCGTACAAAGACAGCACTCTCATCATGCAGTTGCTTAGAGACAACCTCACAGTAAGATGTGCCTGGTCTTTCTACAGTCATTGTGCTTAGACTTTGGGTTCCCAAATAGTGTCAGCTAGGTTTTTGTTGTAGTACTCCTGCTGCATTTATTGAAAGGGAGTTGTGAGCTGGGGTTGTGATGGATGTAAAACTGAGAATATCTCACTTCTGATAATACTGCTTGCTTCTAAGAATATTGCTCATTACTAAATTGGAGATTGTACATCTAGGCTTGATAGACTTAACAGATGTAATTAGAAATATATTAAGGTGCAAGTTAAACTACTGCTTTTCCTGTAGTTTACCAGATGAAGCAGGTCACTGATTTTACTTTTGTGCTAGGCTGCTATTGAGAATGGCGTTGCAAGTGAACCATACCTAATTGTGGCTGTTCTTCTTTCCAGTTATGGACATCAGACAGCGCAGGAGAAGAATGTGATGCTGCAGAAGGTGCAGAAAACTAAACTGCATATGGAGTGTCATTCCCCTTCTCAAGAAACCTTTTTACACGTCTCATTCCTTATAGCTCCACTTGGATTTCCTATAGCAAAGAGAAGCCATCCATGTGTATGGAAATCAATTTATAGTCTTTTCACACTGCAGCTTTGGGAAAACTCCATTCCTTGATTTGTGTTTTGTCCTGGCCTTCCTGGTGTGCGTTTACTGCTGTAGAAAAGTATTAATACTGGCTTAATTTCCATATAAACATAAGTAACTTCCAAACACTTATGTAGCGGACTAAAGTTATCTGGTATTTAAAAAGAAATCGGAACCAGTTCCTGCAAGCAACTGTGGTGGGGTTTTTTTTGTTTTGTATTACAGCGATGAAATGAAAATGTAGTTAATGCAACTAAAGAGTGTTCAACACAGTTCAATTCTCCACATTCCCTTTTTATTCTGCAGGGGTTTCTTGGTGATTTGACTTTCCCGTGCTACTGTGTATTCGTTTCTGTAGGATCTGGGGTGTCTTGGGCCAAATGGGAAGCATGGCAGAGTGGCTTCCTATGTGTGTACAGCAGGAGCTACTGAGTGTTTTAAATACAGGGATTCTTCTTACTCTTCAGTTGCTGCTGTTCAACTGCTATCCCCTCCCAATAAAATTTCACTTACACTCCTGCCTTTGTAGTTCTGGTATTCACTTGATTATGTACTAGAAGCAGCATGTTACTGCCAGAATACAGGGAGTGCCTTTTTGGCAGACTAAATTGCATGTCATTTCTTAACACTGGAATGGGGGAGGGGGGAAGAGGTCATATGTCCGAGTATAAAACTTTTCCATGCAGATTTGTGCACATGTATGAAGGTGTCAAGTTCGTCCAGTGATTGTTCCTTAGATAGATGGACCACTATTGTGTGTTGCTAATCATTGATTGTAGTCCCAAAAAAGCCTTGTGAAAATGTTAATGCCCTATGTAACAAAATAACATTAAATAAAATTACATTTTATAAACCACTAAACTTGCTTTGTAACACTTGCATGCAGCTTCGTCTAGGAATAAATCCCATCTAAACTGTTTTACTATGCTGTAACTGAACAGTTTTCAAACCTGTAATGCTTGCATCATGTGTGTGTTTGTGGGCGTGTGTGCACTTCTGATGCATTGCATGAAGTGAAATGATGTTCTGCATTCACGAAAGTTTTTAACATCTAGCATGCATTCTCTTACATATGCATAGTGCATTGCAATGCTACTGTTACAAGAGGTATTCATACAGGTAAATTGAAACATTCTGAAAATACTACCTGCTTTGACAGGGGCCTCCTACCTAGAGCCACATTTAATTAGCTTTAGGAATGCTCCAGCATCAGACCAATCACCTGGACCCTAAATGGAAGCATTTCTAAAAGTAGCTTTTAACAGTCAAACATATTGTGGCGTAAAACAGGCAGAACTCAGGTCATGGGGAAAATGCTTATCCCAAGACTGTTCCGCATGCACTTGCATTTGGTGTGCTGGACCATGTACCACATAGTTTTGCCATGCTGGCTGCGAACCTGATTGGACCTCCTTGCTGCTAGGCTGCTCAATTTTATTTATTAAGACTGCTAATCAGCCACCTTGCAAATACACTCAAGGTGGTGAACATACATAATTTAAACCTGTAAGAACAAAACTGGATTGAACCAAATAGCTGGGTGAGCCAAAGGTAAAACTACAAATATTCCTTTCTGCCCTTCAAAAGTAAAATGGGAGGACTGGGGGGAAACTTATTCCATTGAGGGAAAATACCCTGGTTTTCTATGCCTGCTCTTAAACGTCTGGACGATGGTACTCAAAGCAGAGCCTGATATGAGCACCACAGCTTGCATTGTGAACAATGTAAGAAGCGGTGATCTCCATGTTAATGTGGGATCAGGTTGTGAAAGGTTCTAAATGCATGCAATACTTACACAGGCAAATATCCTGTGTCCTATATATTGTTTCGGGACCAAAACCTCTCTGCAACTCTGTTCAGCTTTTGTTTCCTATTAACACCCTTTGTCATCTCAATCAGGTGCCAGTATTCTAAAGACAAGTATTTTCAGAAAAGGAATACTTGCAACATTCCTTTTCTTTCCCATATTCTGTCTAGTTGCTTCACTCAGGCTTCCAGTTGAGCAATTTTGCTTTGGTAGGCAGGCTACAAATAATAATTTTATTATTTATACCCTGCCTATTTGGCTGGGTTTCTCCAGCCACTCTGGGTGGCTTACAACATATATAAAAACATGGTACAACATCAAACATTAAAAACTTCCCAATGCAGGGCTGCCTTCAGATATTTTCTAAAAGTTATGTAGTTCTTTATCTTGACATCTGAAGGGAGGGTGTTCCACAGGGAGGGCGCTGCTACCGAGAAGGCCCTCTGCAGATTAATGGCAGATTAATCACAAAGCGTGGGATACGGGTGGTGCTGTGGGTTAAACCACAGAGCCTAGGGCTTGGCGATCAGAAGGTTGTCTGTTTGAATCCCCACAACAGGGTGAGCTCTCGTTGCTCGGTCCCAGCTCCTGCCCACCTAGCAGTTTGAAAGCACGTCAAAGTGCAAGTAGATAAATAGGTACCACTCTAGCAGAAAGGAAAACAGTGTTTCCATGCGTTGCTCTGGTTCACCAGAAGCGGCTTAGTCATCTGACCACATGATCCGGAAACTGTACGCTGTACACCAGCTCCCTAGGCCAGTAACGCGAGATGAGCACCACAACCCCAGAGTCGGACATGACTGGACCTAATGGTCAGGGGTCCCTTTACCTTTAATCACAAAGTGTTCCCATGTTAAGGGATTACAATTGTAGGGCTGCTCTAAAGAGAGCCACAATTTAATGGAGCTTGGGAATGGTTAAAGGTTTAGAAATTACATGCATGAAATGATAAACTTACTGAGAATCTATAATTGGTGACTTCACACATCCATAGTGGGCCGAATGGCTATAGCGTATACTGGAGTCACTAATGTGTGCCGCTGTACACAGGGAAATGGTGCCACCACTTTTAAGTGTATACCTTGGTGACTGCTACAGTGTAGAACAGCAGGTGAAGTTTAGCATATTGGTGGAGTCCACATATTTGGTGTCATTGATGATGGCTATGACAAGCTTGGGGATGAGGCAGCTTTGTCAAGTTTTGTGGCGTAAATACTCCACTACTAAGTGGCATGTATTGTAGAAAATGGGAATAATGATGTGATCCTGTACATGCTTGCTTAATAAAATAGGTGGTACTTGGGGGTTGGCTCCTGTTAACAGTATACACGGAATCTTCTCAGTAGTTAAACAAATGAGTCATTTGCTCATTTTCCATCACCACTGTCTTTGAATACCTTTGAGCTGTCATTAATGGTGAAGCAAAACTGCTTCCAAAGAAAAGGTTGTTTTTCACTTCCCCATCTTGTGTAAGGTTTTCCAAATCTTGCCCCTCCAGGACTAATAACCCAGACCTTACCAGACCACACTTGGCGGCTTACCCCTGTGCTGCGGCTTCTGAATTGGATGACAACCTACAAGCAGCAACCTTGACCATGACCTGTGATTAGAATCTCGAGTTTATAAATCTAATTTAGGAGTTGAGTGCCCTCACTCCTGCCTCACCACATCCTTAAAAAAATTAGATGGCAGCAAGAATGTAAACTTGTGGCAGTTGTGAAGCTGTTATGCCGAAAAGGCTAGGAATGTTATGTGGTGATCAAAGTACGGTATACATCTCTAGAAGCTCCCAATTTATAACAGGAACAGTGAAGTGAACCTCTTTGATCATTCTGTGACAGCCAGCAGGTGGCACTGTTGATTTTTACCAAAACAGATTCAATGGAAATGCAAGTTTCTGTGCCAAAACCCAAAGCATAGAATAACCTTGAGGCCTGTGTTCTAGGTAGCTCATTCTACTGATAATTTAAAGGAAAGGGCAACCACTAGAGCTGAGTATCTAGTGCACTGTTAGTAATGAAGACAAATAGCTGTTCAAAAGGATTACACCAGTTTCACAAGGTGAAGTGTTCAACCTGGAATTTGAGGAACAGTCCTAAATCCTGGCTCTTCCGAATGCTGAAATGTATCTATGATTGGGCTGGAAAATTATCATTTCTATCAACAGCTATAACTTAGTGACCCTTCTAAGAATAATTGACAACAGGAAAGAGCCGATGACTAATTGGAAGAGCTTCAGTACTATTTTTTACGAGTTCTGTTGATAATGAAGTGGGAGAGGTTGTGGCATTGTCTATATATTTAGAATTAAAAGGGCAGAAAGAACACAGTTCTTAGGAAATTATTCCTCTACATACCTGGTTACTCCCATCCCCAATATATTTATCACACTCCTTATATTATTCCCATAGTAACAACTTTGCTTGCTTGCTTCCAACCATATGTAAGTACTTGCCATTTTATATTCATTCTGGCCTAGTAACACTTCATGATATGCATGAAAAGGTCTCTCATGCCTTTCTTGCTGAGGAAGGAAATATAACTTAGGAACATGTGCAAGAAAAATATCCTGTGTATATGATTTTTCATTTAAGAAGGCGTATGGAACAAAAAACGTGACAGAACAAAAACGTGTCAAAGCTCTTGTGGCAACTGCAGCTTTCCACATTTCATAGATGCTGCTACAGGTCTCACCCGTGGTCTGGAATGGGTAATGGATGCTCTTTTATCTGAATATCTTGGGTGGCTGCCTGTGCAGAAATGAGAACAGTGGCATTGAGTAATGGGTAGAAAAGGAGGAGGTGCTAATTTTGGATCATTGGGAGAAGGAAATAGTATTATCACTTGTGTGTCTCATCTTAGTTTCCCACACTGCTAGCCACATTGGGGGTGGGGGGGAATCTAAAATAGGACAGTATTTATCCACCCATTGGGAGGGGCTGTGCATGGACAAAACTGGATGGCATCTCTTTAAATGCTTGCTCCCAATCCTACATTTGCCTGGATGAAGAAAATGTTGGAAGATTTACACCTTCATAACAAAAGCATTTTTCCACCCACCCATCTAGATGGTGGAGGAACTTGAAAAGTCCTTGGGATATGGAAAAAGTTACACCACCTCCTTGCAGACTGCCCTCTGCCTTAACATCTTGTTTTTCAGTCATGGGATCAAACTCATGACTTAACCTAGTGTTCTTGAATAAGTCTACTACCTTCCTCTAGAGTCCCTGTCTTATTAATGGGAACAGCAATACTTCACACACAGAAAAGCATTCCTCTATTCCTCCCTTTCCTTTTGAAGAAGATGCCAAAGGTGGCTAAGTATATGAACATACAATAAATAAAGCATTATCATGAGTCCATTTATACATGTTTTCATTTATTTATTAAAAAGCAATAGACTCACAGAAGGGGGGGGGGGTGCAATGAGCACAGCTGACAAAACAAAAACCACTAGATTTGCTAACCGTGCAGTCAGTCAGCACCTCAGAGAGGCCCTTTAGATCCCCTTTAAAGCTGCACTCCTAAACACAGTTACTAGAGCAGGGGTCTCCAAACCAAGGCCTGGGGGCCGGATGCGGCCCGCGGATGGTCCGGGAATCGGTGTGTTTTGACATTCGTAGAATGTGCCCTTTTATTTAAAATGCATCTCTGGGTTATTTATTTGTGGGGCCTGCCTGGTGTTTTTACATGAGTAGAATGTGTGCTTTTATTTAAAATGCATCTCTGGGTTATTTGTGGGGCATAGTAATTCGTTTATATATTTTTTTCAAAGTATAGTCCGGCCCCCCACAAGGTCTGAGGGACGGTGGGCCGGCCCACGGCTGAAAAAGGTTGCCGATCCCTGTACTAGAGAGCAGGCACGGGGGGGGGGGGGAGGAAGCGGGCCTTTCTCGGGAGTAAATGTGCAGGGGATCGCGATCCGCTTCTCCTGGTAAGGCTGAGCTACACAGACGCACAACACACACACCGGTTTCTGTGTCTGCAAGAAAATAAAAACCCAAGCAACCGGGAAGTCCTTTCCTCTGCTTGGGAGGCACGCAGCTGGCCGATTTTCCCCTGCCGCGCCACAGCTTTTAAAGAGGCTTTCCTCCCGGACCCCAAGGCCGACGCGGAAAGGAAGACCGCAAACGCCGCCGGCCGGCGCTTCAGGGCGTGACAAGGCCGCGTCTCGGCCTTCAAAGCGCCTCCCGGAGCGGAACAAAGATGGCGGGCGGCGTTCGCACGCCCATAATGCTCCGCGGGAGGCCCAGGCGACCGGGCGGTTCTTCCGGACTCGGGGCGGCGGCGGCCTCAGCTGGGCATCGCTGAGAGAGAGAGGGCGAGGGGACCGAAACCTATGTGAGAGAAAGAGGGAACGGAAGGGCTTGTCCGTCGGTTCCCTTCGTCCCTTCTGCTGGAGGAGGAGGAGCAGAGCCATGAGGCGCCGGGTGCCGCCGACCTCCTTCCCGCTCCTCGCCCTGCTTCTTCTCCTGTTGGTGCTCGGGGCTCCCGAGTTGGGGGCGCTGAGGCACCCGACCGCCCCTTCCCCTCGGCCCGCCCCACAGCACCGGGGTAGGCACCGGCCGCCGCGATACGGTGAGTTATTTGAGAGAGAGAGAGTGAGAGACAGGCGGACTTCCATTGACCCTTCTTTCCCCCAGGCACTTTCTGGGTGCTGGTGGGAAATTGGGGGGGGGGCGCCGCCAGCCAGACCTGCTCCCCCCGTTCTCTCTCTTCAGTTAATAGAAAAATTAAAATGAAGGAACCCGTTGGGATATGCTGTGGGCTTGTGGGGGGTTTGTGCTGGGAGAGACTTAGGCTGCCCTCCGTGGCTACTCCGAAAGCAGCGCGCTGGAGAAGAAAAGCCCAGCATCCGAGGTGTGTTTGGGGCTTTGGGGTGGGCAGGTCGCACATTTCTGAACATGCCTACTCGGAGCTAAGTCCCAGTTCCTTCAGTGGGGACTTGCTCCCAGGTTAGGCGTGCCTAAGGTTTGCAGCCTGAGTCTTTTTTTTCTCCCCCCCCCTCCCCTTGCTGAATTCATAGTGAGTGGTGACTGGATTTTGGAAACTCTGCAAACTGAGAAGTTGCTCAGTTCTTTCGGTTTGGTGGGGAGGGGAAAAACCCCAGCCAATCTTTAAACCTGATTGCACTAGAACAGGGTTTCCCAAACGTGGTTCTCCAGCTGTTTTGGGGACTCCCATCATCCCTAGCTAGCAGGACTAGTGGTCAGGGGATGATAGGAATTGCAGTTTGGAAACAGCTGGGGACCCAAGTTTGGGAAACCCTGCTCTAAGAGAACAGGGCTGGGGAAACAAGTTGCTGCCTGGATGCCAGTTGGACTGCCAGCTTCCATGAACCCCCCCAGAGCCAACGTGACCAATGGATGGGGGCAGTGGGAGTGGTAGTCCAACCATGTCTCTCTAGGGCACATGTTCCTCTTGCCTGTTCTGGGAAAATGGAAGGAAAGATACGCAGTGCTGATGTTGCATGAATGTTAATTAACTGCAGTATTAAGCCCGTGAGGAAGTTCCTGGTTTGCCTCAGTGCTTTTTGTGGGAGGAAAAGGTTATTGTACACAGGAAGGGGCTGCTCAAAGGGCTTCTCAGTGGAATCAAGTTGAAGGATGCTCAAAAAGTGTTGTATTTGACTACTATTACTAAGTCAAGAGCTGTGGCTGCATATACCCTGTTTCTCCTAAAATAAGACATAGCCATAAAATAAGCCATAGCAGGATTTCTATGCATTTGCGAAATATAAGCCGTTCCCCAAAAATAAGCCATACCCCGAAAATAAGCCAGTGACGTGGTACCTCCCATTAAAACAGCCTGGGGAGGCGTGGCTATGCAGCGTACCGATGCGACACGGTTAAAATAAGACATCCCCTGAAAATAAGCCATACTGTGTTTTTTTGAGCAAAAAAAATATATAAGACGGTGTCTTATTTTAGGAGAAACACGGTAGCACTGGTAAGCTCTCATTGTTATATTTGTATTGGATTTGGTCATACAGGTCCTGAACCAGGTCCTGGACTGGGTGATGGGCAGAATAATGGCCCATAAGCTTGAAACGGGGGTCTTGTTGGAGGGGTGGCTGTGCATGGAAACTAAGCAGATTGCCTGTTCTGGATGGGTTACACTCCCCCTGAAGGTTCAGCTACATGTGTCACTGGAGGTCCAAGTGGCCACAGTGGTATTGTGTGCTTTCTACTGGCTTTGGTTGGTATTCCAGCCAGTGTGATGTAGTGGTTAAGAGCAGTAGTCTCGTAATCTGGGGAACTGGGTGGCCATGTGATAAACAGCTGTCCCTCATCACCTAAAGAGCTTCAAGTTTTGTATCTGCATGTGGAGAGTGGGGTGACACTGGATTGCAGCCTACAAAAAATGCTCATTCTGTTTTCGGGGCAGGTAAAGGAAGTTGCAATCAATTTTCTCTTTATTGCCAGTACTGTCTTTACACTTGTAGTTCCTAATTTCACATGCAACAGCAATACACTGAAGCAATGTTGAAGTGCCACTAGCTCTGTGGAAGAGCATCTAACTTTGCATGCAGAAGTTCTCAGTTTGATACCAGTGGCTCCTCAAACTCGGCCCTCCATATGTTTTGAGACTACAATTCCCATCATCCCAGACCACTGGTCCTGCTAGCTAGGGATCATGGGAGTTGTAGGCCAAAAACATCTGAAGGACCAAGGTTGAGAAGCCTGGTTTAGAAGAACATTGTGTCACAAGGCAGGGAAAGACTGACCAAGACTTGGGAGAGCTGCTGACAAACAATGCCGGGTTACCGGTAAGTGGAAGAAATATCTGATTTGGTGTAAAGCAGCCACATATATTCATAGAATTAAATTTTTAGTGCCCTTGAGTGTATTCTCATTTTGTGGGAAGGAATGGACAGGCACTTGTAGGAGCAAATGCTGGTAGCTGATTACTAAAAAAAAATTCTCTGGAATGGGGTGTGGAGTGTCTGGTTTCATTTCCTGGTTTTGCCATAACTTCCAGTATAACAACTTGTGTTACCTGTACATCATGCTTCTTGGGCATGTGGTTTCCACACAACTCTCTTGAGAATAAAATCATTGACTTCTAAAGCACCTATTTCAGGGCTTACTTTGAATAAAAAGACCTGGGGAAATTATTCCACACAAGAAAAACAGGCACTTGAATGCAAGGGCATTCTCTAAATTATCTTTACCTTGGCGTTTGACAGTTAAAGCATTTTGTTTTGTTGGACCTACCGCTCTTGCTTGATTTACACTGCTCTGCTTCATTTGGAATGGTGTTGCTTGTTTTATGGCTTCCCATTTTTAGATTTGTATATTGTTGTAACCAACTCTGAGACCTTAAGTTGGACGGTGGGTAATAAATCTTAAATAAATAAAATAATGAGTGTTCAGACTATTTAGAGCTGAGCTATGCAATCTGCAAAACTCAGGTGGTGCTGCTTCACGGGACCACTTTTGACTGGAGGTTGTAAGTGGCAGATTTGAATGCTCTCAGTGTTAGCATGTTGGCCATAGGCTTTAGCATGGCCTTCTCCCTGGGAGTGAAGTTTTGGACATCATTTTGTATAATCTAAACATTTAAAAATATTAAATGATATGAAGAAATGCTAACACAGAGGTCAATGTGTGCGTGTCAATAAAAGCATTCAATATGCTGCTGCTAAATGTGTATCCCTCTCCTTTTGTCCAGTTTTTGAATTCTGAGAATAACTGCTTCCCTTGAAAATAATATAAAAATGTTATGCTTGCAGTTATAAATCAGCAGTTGTTATACCTGAAATGGACAGAAAATAAATGGAAACAAATTGATTTTAAATGTCACATTTTTAATTTATTTACGTAATGTGTTTGTTTGCCTTGCGTATTAGTGGTTTAAACAAGCAAACATTTATAAAAGCAGTGTGCAATTATTTTTGTAAATGCCAACTTATGGAAATGTTAGAAGCGGTTAGAATTTTCTGTTGAGCTGCTCTAAATACTGCTGCTCTTCTGAACAGTTAAGTAAATAAGCCATTACCGTGTCTCAGTGCAGGTTATGGTTAATGACAAGTAGTTTCTTGATCAGGTTTTCTGTCTTGGGCATATTATTGGTCTTGGGATACTATAAGCATGTGGAAGCTGGATTTTGAAAGTATGCACTGTTTTGACTTGGGGTGATTGCCTGGACTTCGATTCTTGACATAGATCAGCCTTTCTGGAGACTTCTAGATCCTAACTAGATACAGTGGTACCTCTTGTTACGTACTTACGTACTTAATTCGTTCCGGAGGTCCGTTCTTAACCTGAAACTGTTCTTAACCTGAAGCACCACTTTAGCTAATGGGAGCTGCCGCTGCACCGCCAGAGCATGATTTCTGTTCTTATCCTGAAGCAAAGTTCTTAACCTGAAGCGTTATTTCTGGGTTAGCGGAGTATGTAACCTGAAGTGTATGTAACCTGAAGCGTATGTAACCCGAGGTACCACTGTACTATCTACCTTAGGTTACACAGACGTGTGGCTGTGAGGTCTGATGATGGCTCTGTACTTGCCTTCTGTACTACTTACTGTATGTACACTAATTGGAATAATGTGTAAACGGGATAACTCTGATGTTATTATTTGCCTCTTAAATACAGAGATTGATGGCCAGTTAAGCAGTGGCAGGCTTAGTAACACATTTGGCAAAGGATGATTAATGATGTGGATTGCCAAAGTGGAATCTTTTAACATGTAATTTGCATAAATACCTTTGGGGTTTAACAGAAGTTGAACATTTCTGCTAATAGGCTGATTCTAAGTTTCTTGTGTATTTTTAATCCCCCATGATGAAAATATTTGCCCACAATGAACACCAGCAAAGTGTGAAGTCTTGAGTTTTATTGTTCTTGTTTATGATCAGTTTGTTAGTACAGGTAGGTTATATTTTTGCTTTGTGAAAAATGGAGAAGAAAGTGGGTTAGATGGCATAGACCAGAGCGAGATGAATTAGTACATCTTTATTGATAAAGGCTATGCATTGGAATGTGTTTCCTTAGAGAACATACACAGCTCTTTGTGGAACCATCTATCTATGCATTTTTTCAATGGATGTATTTTGTTTTATTTCTATGCTATAGAAATCCATGCTCTCCAGGACTTTTCTTGCCTAAAGAGCCAATTTGAAAGTTACTAGAAAGCTCTGGTTATATTTCTGAGTCACTGATTCATACTAATGCTTATCCAGGGGAACTTGATGACTGGAGTGATGAAATGGTTCACTATTTAAGTAGTAGGAAAGGGGAATCCTAAAAATAACAAATTTTATGACTCTGTTTGGATATAATCGGAATCCATAGTTTCCTGCTATATGAGCAAGCCATAGCAAACCTCAGGCTCAGGTATTTCCACTTCCTCTTCCTCTCTCCTCTCTTGTGGCTGCAAGGTGCTTGTAAACTTCTACTTTGTTTTTCAAACAAAACACAGTTCCCCATTTCATCTTAACTTGAGAAGCTGTGTGTTGCTTAGGTAGTGAACAAATGAACCAGGATCAGAAGCCACAATTTGATCATCGTTGGTTCTCATGAAATAGAGTGAAAATCTCTTGAGTTTAGCTCCTCAAATTCAAACATAATGGAAAGCTGTGGTTCATTTAAAATTGGAAGCTAAAGTTCTGAGCTCCTACTTCATGTGTGCAAAAGCAGTAGGGCGACAGTGGAGTATGTGAGCTTGAGGCATGCCATGTCTGATTGATGTGGCGGGCATTCTTGTCTTTTTATTACATCTAACAAGGACATTTTTCTAGCTGTTCTCTTGTTAAGCCTTCTATTTCTTCCCCGCAGAGAATCTGGAATCTGTTCTCTCAGATTATGATATTCTTTCGGTGTCAAACATCCAACAGCACTCAGTAAGAAAGAGAGACCTGCAACCAGAATCCCATATAGAGAAACTCATAAGTTTTTCTGCATTGCATAGGTGAGGCATCTTTAGTGAGAAGTTTGACTTAATATTATCTTACTGATTCCCTTTAAAATGTTGGTTTCTGTGTTTTCTTCTCTTTTTACGCATGCTTTTTTCTCAGTTCTGCTTTCATTTCATTAGTTGGCATTTGTTTCTGGTGTTGGGAGGCCTATAGATTATCAAATTTATTCTGATTATCATTAGAATTCTGTAGTGTACAGTTGCCCAAAGAAAGGTGTCTGTTCCCTCATTATTGAATGTTTACCCGTTCTTATGCATCTGACTTTGTTGAGAAAGTAGAATAGCTGTACACATGAACAACTGTGGTAATTAGGGTTTCTGAACACCAAATCTTCAAAGAGGAAGAAAGAACTAAGAGTGTGGAATCATTACAGTCAGCAGCTACTGCTATCTTTTATACATCTACTCCCCACTTCAGCACATGCAATGCACTTAAGCAAAATTGTTGTATTATGTATAAATTTTAGAGCATTAAGCACTCCACTCGAACAAACACAGAAAAGTGGAATCTACACACATATTTTAAAAAACCTTCTAAAGATGCTTTTTAAAAAAGCATTTTAAAAAATAAATTGAATTTTCCATAAGGCTCACCATCGCTATCTAGTGTCACATTGTATATTGTACTTAAAACACACTTTAAAACATTTTATTTGCAGCTGTATAGCTGAGTCCAAAGACTCAAGGTGTCTCAGAGCTAGGAAAGGAGGCAAGGGTTTGGCCTCACAGCTGCGCTGAGCCTCAGGAACTCAAAGCACCTTTCAAGCTCAATTTGATACCATATGTAATATCCTAGTATATTTGGATCCATTAAATGTATTTGGACACCAAATGTAATACCTCAATGTGTTTGGATACATTAAAATATATAGCTGATATAAATCTCAAAATTAAATGGAAGCAAATTCTTTTACAGGCATTTTAAATTATACTTAACTTCAACTGCGGACCATTTCCCCAAAAACTTTCAAGCACTTATAGTGAATGGCCAAGGCAAGGAAACTGAATATCAAGTACAGTGGCAGGAATTTTTTACAGGACATGTTGTAGGTGAGTATAATAAGTTGTTTTCGTTGGGGGGGGGAGTATTACTGGATTTTTGAATTGTCGTAAAGAAGTGTTGAATTAGATCTCGAACTGGCATTCTATATTATCATGAGAACTTCAGACATTGTTACTGGTTTTAAGGAAACTAATCAGACCATTTATAAACAGTGTCACGTCGAAGTAAATGATATTGTTTAGTCGTGTCCGACTCTTCGTGAACCCATGGACCAGAGCACGTATAAATGAGTTTATACCTATTTAAAATAATCCTTTGGGGGCTAGTTGGCAGATGATCTGTGTGAATCAGAACCTCAGAAGTTTAAATAATAACCATAAATTCTTGAAAAATTGATCTGAAATGCTATCTTTTCTAGTATATATTTGTGAATGCACTGTTTTTCTTAAGGACAAAAAGATGTTGGAAGTCATTTGATTCATGGAATAAGTGTGGCTAGATGTGAAGTGATATGCTTGTGACTAGGCTAGGAAGAAGTGGTTGTTAAATGTTACAGCTGATGCTCTAGACTTGTACCCAGGTTTTCTTTCCTCCTCTCTTCCTCAGGTCAGAGCAACTCCAAAGTTACAGCACACATAGGTGAAGACGACTTCACAGTGAGGATCAACACTGATGAAGAAGAATATAATGTTGAGGTACACCTCTCTATTGGAATCTAAATGCAAACAATATGAGCTTTCAGTCAGGTTGTTTCATGTTGTTTAGTATTTCTAGGGATGGAATTGCTGTTCGTTTTAACCCTGTGTCAAATGTTTCTGCCAAATGTCTGTGGCTCTGTGGACTGATAGAAACAACCATATTGACTGGGATGCTCATGTGAAATACTACATATGCAGGCAAAACTTGAATTTGGTTTATGTACTCACTGTGCTGTTCCTTAAGGCTGGTAAACAGAGGCCTTTTGGTCAACTAATCTATTTAGTCTGCAGTCTTATATACACATATCTGGGGATAAGTCCCATTGAACTCAGAGGAGCTTCCTTCTAAGAAAACATGTATAGCATTGCACTGTGAAAGACATACTTAGACATCTGTTTCTCTACCTGTAGCCCTTGTGGAGGTTTCTCAATAATACACAAGATGAAAGACTTTTGGTCTACAGATCAGAAGACATCAAGGATTTCTCACGATTGCAGTCCCCAAAAGTATGTGGCTATGTTAAAATGGAAGAGGAGGAGGAGCTTTTGGGTGGAGGGCTAAAGGAGAGTAAATTAAATAAAGGTGAGTTTTAAACTGCTTGCAATAGTCTTTCACAATTGAATTAGAATTTTTTTACTGTACATTAATGTATGTAGTGAAGCGAGTCTTATGGACACCGAAGAGACATAATGCATACTTCCTAGCACACTGAAAGAGACTTATATATAATTTTTATTTAAGACAGGCATAAAAATGATTAGGGTTGAAGATTTATACGATCTGAAGAGAAACCAGAATATTCTGACTCTTTGATGTGGAGAGTTTTTTCCCTTTTTTTGCCAAATCATTTTTATTAGAGTTTCCAATGTAACAAAATCACATTGAAACATTCCAGATTATATTCCAAATTATTTATCCAATTATCAATAAAAAAGAAAAGTTCCAAATCTACCAAATTATTATTTAAATTTATTTGGGGGTTTCCCATGCTTCAAACTCCGGAGGTATCTAATCAACTATTGTCCTTTGTTTTCTACCCTTCCAATATATATTCCAACAAGCAAGATAAATCAAAGCAAACCATGTCACTGTGTGGATTTAAGTCCATATTTCACCACCATACGATCGCCTTGCCCCTTGACTCTCTGACTCCAAAAGCCTAATCACGGACAGTCGCCACCTCCGTTCTCTCCCGATAATATCCAAACATCTTTTCCCACAGCTGTCTGCTTCCACTTGTACCTTTTCAGGAGAATTAGCCAGTTATATTGGAAGTTCGTGTATTGTAGAGGGTTTTTTCGTTTTGTTTTTTGGCTTTCTTCTCCTTCTGGTTCCGTGTTGTGCAGCCCGGGTTTGTCTAGGTGGCACGGCTTATTTCAGTTACTCTTAAACGGCACAGGTTTTAAATATAATCTGTTAATGTAATACTCAATTCAACATAAATTATGTCTTAAATGGTGACAGCAACTTGGTATCACTTTAATGGTCACAATAGCAGATGTCCCTCGAAGAAAAAGAGCCACCCCAGACCCCTTGAAGAATACCTGCAGGATATTGGTGGTGGCAGATTATCGCTTCTTTAAGAACATGGGCCGTGGGGAGGAAAGTACTACAATTAACTATTTGGTAAGTGTTATTGTCTGCTCTTGATTCCTTGATGAAATATGTCAAAAAAAACCTCTGTTGTAGTTAGAAAGCTAATAGAATGTCATTGTTAGACGTAAGAAGAGTATGTTTAAGTATTATTTTATGGATATGGGTGTGTTTGTGCGAAGCCTGATTTGGGGTAGAGTGCAATAATTTCATTTCATTTCACTTTTAATTTGTACACCGCCTTTCTATATCACTGTGCACAAGATGGTTTGCAGCAACAAAATATGCAACAAGCAACACACACCATATAATAATGTGATCCAATACAAAAAGTCATAATGAAGCATAACTTTTAAATGGAACAACTTATATGGAATAAAGTAATCAATAATCTATTATATTATAATAGTACATAATAAAATTAAACTCTCAAAACATCCGCAAATAATTAAATTGAAAATCACTCTTAATAATTGCAGTAAATAATTACTAAACTATGACCAATAGAAAGAACTGCAAGTCACAATGCATAAAATGGGCTCTCTTACGCTTAGAGTTTGTGTATCTTGTTACTTGGGGATACTGTTGATCCAATTTGATTTGCTGTTTCCTCCCACTGTCTTGTATAGTGTGTTTCAGCCTGAATGGCTCTCCAAATGCTGAACAGCAGCTTAAAATATCATAACAATAAGGTGTATTCTGAAAGGAAGCGGTCATGGTGGTTGCGCATGTTGCTTTAATTTTATCCTCTTCCTCCCCACCCCCCACCCCAAACCAACAACATTGGCAGCATTGCCTACTAAATCAGAGGTGGAGAACCTGGCTTGCTCCAGATATTGTTGGACTCCAACTCCCATAAGCCACTTCCACCATAGCCAATGACAAGGAATGATGGGAATTGTAATTCAAGGTCACTTGGAGTACCACAGATTCCCACTCCTTGTACAAAACTTGGGGAACCTCTTTCAAAGCTCCTTGAAAGCTTCCCTTAGGTTTTTCTTAAGTGTTAAAATATGTTTCAGAATCTGCTGACAAGAGACTGGACCTGAATAACTTCTCCCTTTTCTGTGCCTAGATTGAATTAATAGACAGAGTGGATGACATCTATCGAAATACATCGTGGGATAATGCAGACTTCAAAGATTATGGCATTCAGATAGATCAGGTATTTAGAAAACCCTTCGGATAATGTTCAGATTTGATCACGGGGTGTGTGTGTGTGCTCACGCACACCATTGAATGCAATGGACCTTATGAAAAGATAGTCCATAGTAGTACAGAAGAGCAGGCTGGAGTGTCATTGATAAAATGCTTCATCAAGAGAAATCCAGTTCTGATGGTCCACATGAATGATGTAAATCACAATTTTGCTTGATATGTGTAATTATACAAAGTTGCATCAACTTCTGGTTGACTTGAAGTTCTGGGCAGTTTCCATACACACACACCCCGATTATAGTCAAAATTTTCCACCTATAACTAGGATGTTAAACTTACAGTAAGTTTAAGGTGCATTCTGCACTGATTCCATTTAACACCATGCTTATTAGGTGTACAGCGTAAGCAGAACTCTGACCTAATTTTCTGAATCATTTGAATTATAAGGAGAAAGCAGTGTGTGTATTAAAAAATAGTTTACTGAGGCATCGGAACTTAATGTTGTAAATTATTTATATATCTTTTGAATCTAGATTATTGTTCACAATGAGTCACAACCTGTACGTCCCGGGGGAAGACACTATAATATGGCAAGAAGTCCTCGAGATGATGGTGAGGATGCTTGGGATGTGAAGGAGCTGCTGGAGGTAGGCTGCGTGTGTTCTATGATTCATACAATGTAAGCACCCCATTTATTAGAAAGGCTTGTCTTTCTAATAAACTGCATGCTTACTACAAGTAATATCACATGTTTGCTAAAAGTAATACTGTACATTAATTATTTTAATCCAATCTAGGAGATTCCAAGTACCCAAGTACTTGCTTTCAGGTTGTTGTTTTTTTAACTGCCTGATAGTAACTACAATTTAAAAATGATTGAGGGAAAGTCACTGTTTTTAGACAAGGATGATGGACTCGGTGATCGCTATTGAATGATGCTGCAATCTGTTCAGCTTGTTAATCAGCAGTGTCTCATTTATGGAGTAAATTTTTTCTTTAAACTGTGTTTGGCACATTTCCCTCTTCACAGCAATTCAGTGCTGATATAGCGGATAGAGCTGCTCGCGTGTGCCTTGCGCATCTCTTTACCTACCAAGACTTTGCTCTGGGTACTCTTGGACTGGCTTATGTTGGATCTCAAAGGCCAACCAGCCATGGAGGCATCTGCCCAAAAGGTAATGTTTTTTCCCTATTTAACAACTTTGCTTGTTATTTGTCAAAGTGCCTAAAGATAAGTGTACATCCAGGATATGTGCTCTTTTAAAACAGGTTGGTGGTCTGTAAATTTACTCCTTAACCAGAGGCTGTTGTAGTGAGTTTTGCTCAGCATCCCTATTGCATTTGCAAGATAGCTTCTTCATTCATGGTATCCAGGTTGTGTTAGTGGGACACAGTGTACATCATCAGTCCAACACTATGCGTTGCTGGTACTGTTAAGGGACAGAGGACGCATTAATGAGGATACAGATGAGGGTTTTTTGGGGGGTGGTGGTAAAGGGCTTGAACTGGAGAAAAACCTCAACTTCCCCAAAACGTCTGTCTTTCAGCTATCTAGCATATCGTAGCCACCGCTTACAAGAATGAAGTTCATGGTATGTGTCCACACACGCCAGTGTGCTTTAATGCACACATGCAGTTCCTCCCCAGTGACTTGGTGGGGTTGTGCCTTGAGGCTACTGGTAGCGATTCTTTGCAAAAGTGGTTGTTTCAAATGTAGGCCTGACTCTACTTGTGAACATTTCGGCTTCTGTTCAGCTCTGTCGCAGACTCCTGCTCTGAATGCCACCCATGTCATAGGGTCGCCACCAGGGTTAGAGAATATATTCATCTCAGCTGAATCTGATAAGCCACTGAGGACTGCAGATGTTCTCAATTTTAGGCATCAGGCAAGGTTATCAAGGCTGTGTAAATGAATCTTAAATGCTGTAACATGATTTTCTACCTTTTTTATTTTTAAAGCTTTTCCTAGTCCAACCGCTGGAAAGAATGTATACCTCAACAGTGGCTTAACCAGCACAAAGAACTATGGCAAAACTATCCTTACAAAGGTATTGTAAGGAGTTGTGGGAAGTGGTTTCTTAACATGCCTTACAATTCCCTTATTAGCTTCTGAGTCGATGCCCTGTTAGGTCTATTTTTTATTTGTCCAGTGAATGTGCTTTATTTTCAAGTGGTTTTAAAGCTTCAGTAAAGTCCTGCTTGATATTTGTGAGTACCATAGTTATCTCCGTGAGCAATTCCTGTCCTTCTTTGGAAAGCTTTTGACCTTTTGGCGCCATTGTCAATCTCCCTCTTGGCGCCTCTCCAATTGTGCTGTGAGATGAAATTCTCTGTTACACTTCAAAGCAAACTTTTGGGCTTCTTTCTTTGAAATGTTTGTTTTCTCCATACATGTCCAGTATTAATTTCAAAAAAAGGATTGTTTAATTAGCTCCAATTAGACACTTTTTTTTTTGCTTTTATTAACGGGTTAGTGAGGAGTTCTGGTGTTACACTGCCATTTTCACTTGTGTTATCACTGCCCCCTTTCCACTTGAACACATGATTATGAATTATATTCACCTTTTGCTGCACCAATAAACTTTGAAGAACTTTAACTACCACTAGTGAGCAATTTGGCCTTTTCTGTATGTTAAAGTAAAATTATCTGGTAGTCTTACATTTATAATACAAGTATTTAGAGCACTACACACTTCATTAGCTTCTCAAAGGCAAGCCTATAAAAGACTGTATGATGTTAGCAAAAAATATATATCTCATTTTGCACTAATAATAATAATAATAACTAATAATAATTAACAATTTATTACATATACTCCACCCATCTGGCTGGGTTACCCCAATAACTCTGGGTGGCTCCCAACAGATTAAAAACAGAATAAGACATCAAACATTAAAAACTTCCCTAAATGAGCATGCTTCTTTTGTGTGTATATTTTTATAAGGAAGCTGATTTGGTTACAACTCACGAGCTGGGACACAACTTTGGGGCAGAGCATGATCCTGATGGCTTGCCAGAATGTGCCCCCACCGAAGATCAGGGAGGAAAATATGTTATGTACCCAATTGCTGTGAGTGGAGATCATGAAAACAATAAGGTATTTTTTAAAATCAGCTTTCTTTCTCTCCCTCTCCCTCTCCCGTGTGTGCATATATTACAAACTATGTTGGGTCCCTACATATGGTAGCGTTGAATGGAAAGGGGGAGCAACCTGGAGGTCATTATTTTACTTCATATTTGCATTGTCAAACTATTTTTTTAAAATTTATTTTGTAAGGAAGGACCAGTGTGGCAGAGGATAAGAAAAATAATGGACAGAGGAAAAGATGTCAAGCTGTAGATCAGGTTGTGGGTGGAAGAGGAAGGCTAAGGCCTAGTATACATGGGAGTTACATGCCCACCAAAGTGTCTACTCTCCTTTCTGAGCTCTCACCAGATACACTTGTTTCCTTTGAATTTGCAGGCAAGAAGGCTGCCTATGAGAAAGGAATTAAAAAAATTCTGGCAGTTGAATTCCGTGCCATATTTTGCACTTGTGTGGCAAAACTAATACAGTGGTGCCCTGCTGGACGAATGCCTCGCTAGACGAAAAACTCGCTAGACGAACGGCATTCTAGCGGAAGCTGCCCCGCAAGACGGAAAAGTCGATGGGGCTGCTTCGCAAGACGAAAATTTTTCGTCTTTTTTTTTCGTCTAGCGAAAGCGCGGCTGTCATTGCCGCTTCGCTAGACGAAAAACCCGCTAGACGAAAATTTTCGCAGAACGAATTATTTTCGTCTAGCGGGGCACCACTGTATTTATATATAGGTTCACACAATCCTGAATTAGTAGCTCTCTCACCACTAATTTGTTTCTTCCTCCTCTTGTCGACGCTTTCAGATGTTTTCAAGCTGCAGTAAAGAATCCATCCTTCGGACTATTGAAGCCAAGGCACCAGAATGCTTCCAAGAGCGCAACAACAAAGTATGTGGCAACTCCAGAGTGGATGAAGACGAGGAATGTGACCCAGGCCTCTTGCGTCTGTACATTGATCCTTGCTGCACATCTGAGTGCAAGCTGAAGCCAAATGCCAAATGCAGGTGAAGGGCCGAAAGATCTTCCCTACAAAAGGGGTGGTGGTGGGAAATGGCAAGAGTTAGTTTTCTTCTTTTTCATAGTTGAGGAAACACATGATTATGCTTGTTTAATTTTATGATGCTGTTTGTTTTAATAACATACATTGTGTGACATAAGTTTAGTGAACAAGAGGCTAGTCCTTTGAATAAACTCTGATAGTTCATATTTCTGTATTATTGAATTGTTGGTTGTCAGCTACTTAACTTGTAGCAAAGATGTAATTAAATATTATGCCTCTTTTTTATTACTGGTGGGGTAATTGATGATTGCATGTCTAAATTAAGTGTATAGAGAAATATTTTAGAACTGCAGTGTGTGTGTGTGTGTGTGTGTGTGTGTGTGTGTGTGTGAGAGAGAGAGAGAGAGAGAGAGAGATGGAGAGAGAGAGAGAGATGAAGAGACATTTCTGCCACCCTTCCTTCTGCTACTACTTTGGGTTTGTAATCTTGAATATTCAGGTGTCTAAGTTTATTCTTTCTTCCTTCTCATCCCCTAGTGATCGCAATAGCCCCTGTTGTAAAGGATGCCAATTCGAAAGTGCACAGAAAAAGTGCCAGGAAGCCATCAATGCCACCTGTAAAGGAGAGTCCTATTGCACAGGTACATCACTGTATTTGTTAGTTACTCATTCACTTTTTGTTTTACACTTGTTTGAAAAAGTGTGTGCCTGTGCATCTTTTGCTCTTTCCCAATTTCCGTTTCCATCAGTACAGCATGTTTACCTTGTTTTTGAATAATGGGGGTTACTTAACCTTAATGACATTCTAAGCGATGCATGTTTCTGACTTGGGAATCACCTGGCGAGCAGGTGGGGGAGTGTTTGCATTAATGTGTGGCATTAAAATATAGCAAAAATGCTTTGGCAGGTTGCTGATTCTGGGCTGTTAAAACATAAACATGCCTTTCTTATAGAACAGAAGAGTGGAGCCATATTGGTTCTGGGAACCAGATCTTTATCTGGAGCCATTCCCGTTGGCCAGCTTTGACAGGTGCCATTGGAGTTGTTCATCCTGTATTTGGCTCTTTGGGCTGTGCTGATCATAGAACTAGCAAAACACATTTTTCTTATGACCATCAGCAGATGGCAAGCAGGGGCTGGGAGCAAGAAAGAAGCCTGCTTTTTGCAGGCATCAGCTGTGTGAGGGAGATGTCCTTTCAGTGGATGCCTGCAAAATCTAGTGTTGCCTCTTGGCATTTGTAGTAGGAATCTTCTTGAGGGAAGTCTTTCAGAGAGACTTGCTGTGTGAAGGAACTTGTGAGGACCTCTTACCTGTCCTTAGCAAGTCATAGAAATCCTAAACATGTCTGCTCAGAAATATGTCCTGTTGAATATATTGGGACCTTATCCCAGGTAAATGGAGTTAGGATTGCAGCCTTACTTTGTTTATTTCCAGATATTCATATCGTGATGCAAGGCTTATTCTCACTAAATCTCTTCATAGGCAATAGCAGTGAATGTCCTCCCCCAGGGAATGCCCCAGATTACACTGTCTGTGTGGATTTGGGCAAGTGCAAAGATGGGGCATGCATACCCTTCTGTGAGTGGAAGAACCAGCGTTCATGCGCCTGTAATGGTAAGGAGGGTTCCCTCACATGATGAGCCAGGGCTTACTTGGCTTTGAAAACTGATTGCTCAAGACACAGCAAAGTGAAGGAGAGCAGCATGCATTTTTCTTTTAGAGTGCTGTTTCATTAGCTAGAGGTAGGTAAGGTCTCCTGTTACCAGGCACAAATGTCTATCCCCTTCCCCAATTCCCTGCCTACTCATTTACTTCTTCACCTTGTTTATGTGGCAGAGCTAGTACTTTCCAGTGCTACTCTTTGGAATAGTTCAAATACAATGTTTTATTTGGTGTTGTTCCTGTTAATTGGGACTGATTGGTAAGGAAGCTTTAAATATCTGTTGCAGGGGGACTAACCCTTGGATATCTCCCATTTTACTCTGGGTTTAATGAAGTTCCTTTTTTCTTCTTACCAGAGTGGAGGGTGCTGCTTCTTAAAAAAATTAAGTTGTTGTCTATGTTTGAGTACCATCAGGAACTTGTTCATAAAATAGTGTGGTATTCAGGAGTAGACTAATGGATTGAAAAGCTGTATGATCAGCAAAGGGAAATTACATTTTCATAAAGGAGTAATGCATAAATATCCCAAAAGCTAACTATGAAGTTGCATGTTTAATTTCAGAAACAGATAACTCTTGCAAGGTCTGCTGTCGAGACGAGGGTGGGAGATGCAGCCCAACTGTTGTCAACCAGAATTTCCTGTATTTGAGGAAAGGAAAGCCATGCACTGTGGGATTCTGTGACATGAATGTGAGTGTATGCAGGGTTAGGATAAGATTTTTCACCTCCCCAAAGCATATTGGTGCAAAATCAGAAAATAGATCACTTTGAAATTTTGTTCTTGTTGCATCATGTCCTAAAATTGGTCCCAGAGCAAAACCAAAATGGTCAGCTGAACACTGTTGCTGTGGTTTTTGCATCATCTGCCTATTTTCTGGTTCTTCCTACTGTCCCATCTACCTTTCCCCCCTTTCTCTTTATCAATATCCAAAGAACCTCTCAAGTAGTTTCATATACCATATGGCAGTGTTTTTCAACCTTTTTTTGGGCAAGGGCACACTTGTTTTATGAAAAAAATCACGAGGCACACCACCATTAGAAAATGCTAAAAAAATTAACTCTGTGCCTATATTGACTATATATAAAGTAATTCTCTTGAATAGGAATCAAATAAACACAATTTTTCCCATGGCACACCAGGCAACATCTCGCGGCACACTAGTGTGCCGCGGAACAGTGGTTGAAAAACACTGCCATATGGGACCTTAGGCTGATTTTTTAGCAGTTTGCTTTTATTTAAACTGGCCACCTAGAGCAAAGTGTCCATTTAACACCCATTGATACTACTTATTTCATAAACAATGGTGTGAATCTGCTCACTAAACAGTGTTATTTTTTCAGCTAAATAGGACATGATTTACTCTGTGTCATTCTTATTACCAGGTTTTGCATCTCTGTTGCACTCTGTACATTTTGCATTTTCTTTTCATTTTTTAACCTATGGAGGGAAATGTATTTAAAATATTCCCATATAGGGTCTCTTGTGACCAGTACCTGTGGCAGTTTGTAAGATCAAGTATCAGAATATAAGAAGCTGCGCACTGGGCTATTTATCTTCTCTTCCCCTTGCCCACCATGTAAACTCCATCCTCACAAAAAGAAATGCTCAAATACTGATAGATATTGAGTAGAGTCGACTGTAATACTTTCTTTTCAACACCTATGCTTGGTTGGTAGACTCTAAATATTCATATTTGGGAAATAATCAAATTGGTTCCTTGTTTGCTTAGAAAATCTTTCTCTTAACTCCGTATATCCGGCAGAGGCAAATACGTTAGTAAAATTCAATTTAAATTTGAAAAACCACTGTTTTTTATCCATTATGATCTACTGTTCATACAAAACAAAATTACTTTTGGTTATGCCTAAGTAGGCCTTCAGATTCCAGCCAAAGTGTTCCACCCACACAATATTCCTTGCCCTTTTCTCACAACATGACACATGGTTGGTGCTCTTGGTCATACTTGTATTGAGCTCAGTCATTTCATCAGGGGAAGAAAAGCCCTTTTTAGCATGTAAAGTGGCTTCCTCCTGATCTTTACATATCCTTAAACCATAACTCATTCCCTCAAGATGGAATGACTGAAAATTACATTGCATAAAATGGCTTTCTAAGAAACATTGTCTTGCAGGGTAAATGTGAGAAGCGTGTGCAGGATGTGATCGAGCGGCTTTGGGTTTTCATTGAGCAGCTAAGCATCAATACGCTAGGTAAGCTTCACTTAAAATCCATAAACATGTTCTTAGCTGTTATCTTTTGATTTCAGAGTGTGAGCATTGAAAGCAGGTGTTTCAATCACCAATTTTGATGTCACCACGGGTAGTGGTACTTAATGTTGTAAGTGGTATCAGGAAAGTGCAGGACTGTACTTCAAGGTGTGTCTGAAGATCATACTTTGCCAAGCTGAGAAGATGCTTCTGGCCTCATGATAAGATCAAATGAAAGTGGATGCAATACAACTTGTATGGCAGTACAAAGCATATTTCTGAATACTTAAGTAACCTCGATAACAGCACATGAAAACAGGTCATCTTTGTAGTTGAACTGTGTAGCCCATTCTGCTTTAAGGTTTATTTTCTAAGCACGTATATGTTGAGAGTAGAAGAAATCAAGCATTGCCTTGCTTGGGTCAGGCTGGGATCTGTTTGGTGAGAGTTTGCTAGCAGAGCATGAAGGAGACTGCTGTCAAAGAGAGTATGTGCGTGTGTATTCTTCCACGGGTAATTTGAACACACAAGTTCAAATTTGCCTATCTTGGTAGACAGTTGTTGATGGGCCTGAAATTGTCTTTAAAAAGCTACCTAAGCTAATGGTAGCCACCACATCTTGTGACCACGAATGACTGACTTGATGTGTACATGCTGGCACTTGTTCAGTGTAACAAAAAACATTGTAGTGTGGAATACTGCACTCTTCCAGCCAGCTGTGCTTTACTCCCGAACACTCCATTCCACCACTCCTAGAGGATGCTCCATTCTGCCTGCAATCCTCCTCCCCATTGTTGGCTTTTTTCCTGTGTGCTTTTTTCCCCAATGGTCAGTCAGCATTCTTTTCCCAGAGTTTGCTCAAACCACAATTGGACTGTGTTTAAGGGGTGGTTCCCTCCTGTTTCTGTATTTTTTATTTATGAAAACCTTGGGGCTCCCCCAAGTCTTCTGATACCATCTCTGTGGTTACATAAAGAAGCAGCTTGGAGACTGGGTTCATTATTAGCATAGAGCAAATTAAGAACTTGTATGTTTTTTCCTATCTTGAACTTGCTAGTAATCAACTTCATTGGGTGATGCTGGGTTCTTGTACTAGGGGAGGGAGTTCTTGCATGGACACTTTATTCCATGCTTTTATAATACTCAGATTGAAAACTAATCTTCATCTTATAAAAGCTTGGAATAAAGTGTCAATGAAAGAACTCCCTCCCCTAGTACAAGGACCCAGCATCACCCAATGAAATTGATAACTAGCAAGTTAAAGTATATTTTACATTTGTGGATATAAAACTCATCAATTGGCTTAGCTGAGTTATTTATTAAATGTTTATTTCATGCCAGCAGCATGCTATGGCATTGTACAGATTAAAATACTTAGAATGTTAGATCTAATACTGACATGGTGAAGACAACTTGGTCACACTTAATTGATTTCTGCATGTTTAGTTAAGAAGAGGAAGTCTCTGAGAATGAAACTATCAGCTGGTTTAAGTCACAGAAAGGAAACACATTGTAGAATCTCTTTCACTAAAGTTATGTGAAAGCACTTTTTAAAGGCCAGTTAATTTGCTTGTGTATAACTTGTTCCACCCTCAGCACAGGTAAAGTAGATTTCCAGAGTTACAATCCTACTATTTGAAAGTTGGCAGGTAATAAGGTAAACAGCAATAAAAGAGATTGATTAAAAAACAACACCCACAGAAGTCTTGGAGAACTAAGAGAGCCCTCACTTGCAATTCCTCAACATTGGGATTTACAGGAAACTTTAAACATTTGGAAGATAAAGCATTATATCCAACTAAGTCATAATCAGCTGGGCTCATCAACATTTTCCTAGGTTTTTAAATTCATTCTGATCAACTTTAGTCCATTTCAGTGGGTCTACTCTGATTTATAAACAAGCCATTCAGAGTTGTATCTACTGAACAAATTATATGATCCTGTGATAGCAGATGGACTAGCTACCACTTGAAAAATATTTGTAGAATTCTTAACACTGGACCCAAATATATTTTGTCTGCCTCTGAAATTGGGTGTATCTTTTTTTTTACAGGAAAATTTTTAGCAGACAACATAGTAGGATCTGTGCTTGTATTCTCCTTAATATTTTGGATTCCTCTAAGCATTCTTGTACACTGTGTGGTAAGTTTAAATTACAAACCTCATGAAACAGATGCCTTTAATTTAAATGTGGGCAGAAATTAAAGGTGTTTATATTTTGCTTCATTTATTAAACACAATGTGCAGGTGAATATACTTGAGCTTTATCCATGATAGTGGGTAGTTAAACATTTAAGGAATGTTCTACCCTGAAGTTAATCGGAGTGGACAGGGGTGGGTGGATGTCTTTCATAGCTGACCTGTTATATTTCCCTCTTTTTAATAGGACAAGAAGCTGGATAGGCAGTATGAAGAGAACACCAAATCTCTGTTTGGCCCCAGTGTAAGTTTGCTTTCTGCTGAATAGTGTTTTCAGTATCCTATTTGTTACAAAACAGATGTGACAAAGGCTTGCAGAGACTTCTCAGTACTGAGAACTATTCATGATGTTTAGGATGAACAAATTTCCATGGAATAAATGTATCTTCCAGAAGTTGATACACTTTTGGTAAACCACACTGGAAGTTTTGTAGAATTGTGGTCTATACATCTTTTAGTTTTTAAGTCATGAACTTACTTTCTGTTCAACTGAATGCTCTACTTTTGTAGTACTAGGAATTCCTGTTCCCAGGGCATTTACTCTTGTCTACTCTCATTATTTGGATTCTACTTTATTTGAATCGGCTAGCGTTAGCGATAGATGGAAAGTTCCGAGCACCAAAACATCTATACCCCATACTCCTCCAACATGTTAAAGAGATATTGAAGAAATGAAACTAAAGTTACTTCAAGATCCTACAGTTCATAGTAAATCAAAATTAGTAAAGTAACTTGCTCCTCTGCCACTATTGATGCCAGGATTTGTATCTGCCAGAATTCTGGGATTGGTAGTGCTAGTCAGTCTTATGCCATCTGTGTTGAATCTTAGTACTGCCTGGTAGCCACCTTAGCTACAGAGCATTTGTAGACAGCTTGCCCAGAGATTGAAGGTAATGAGAGGCCTGGCACTGTGTTTTCGGCCACCAGTATTGTTCATAACTCCGCTGCTTGTTTGTGTCCTTGCAGAATGTTGAGATGTTGAGCAGCATGGATTCGGCCTCTGTTCGAATTATCAAGCCACCTCCTGCCGTGCCATCGACTAGCCGGCTCCAGCCCTTGCAGCCTATTGCACCAGTCTCTGTGGCAGCGGTGGTTCCGAAACTGGACCATCAAAGAATGGACACCATTCAAGAGGATCCCAGTACAGACTCTCACATGGAGGATGATGATTGCTTTGATAAGGTTCCTTTCCCAAACAACAGCACAACTGCCAAGTCGTTTGAGGATCTTACAGATCATCCTGTCACAAGGAGTGAGAAAGCATCGTCCTTCAAACTACAACGCCAACATAGAGTGGACAGCAAAGAAACGGAATGCTAGTCTCTAGCTGCCTTTGGAGCTGTTAGCTCTGATGTGCAAAAATCATGTTCAACTTGATGAACTAAAGCCATTTCATTATAGAAATATCTTGTATGTGTATATATTGTATTGAAAAATTGAAACAAGGAAGTGACCTACTGCAGATGCTGGCCATGTGTATGATCTTCTTTAGTTTCAGTGAGTGCTATGTACACACACACACTCAAGTGTACTGAAACTTTTGAATTTTTTCTTATAGTCTTGATTTGAACATTTCCTTGAGCCTGTGGCATAGAGGCATAATCTGCCTAATACCAATTGTTTTATCTTAGTATTTTTATAATGTGCCTTTTTGTAGTTGAATAGCACTGCAAAGTTTTTAGAATACAGAAGCCCCAATATGTAGTGATTTACCTTCTTGTATTAGTCTTCAGCAGTATTTTTCTTGAAAAATGAGGTAAACTACTAACACAGCAAAATCTGATGTTTTTCATGGACGTTTGAAACAGGACTTTTAGTTATGCAGTTTTTGACCAGAAGCTAGTAGAGACCTAAGCAATGTTAAAAGTTCCATTTATTTCAGCTGGGCTTTAAGGTCACATGACAGTGTCATGGATGATGGCCTTTTTCTACAAAACCAAGTGGGTAAAATGTGCATTGAAACTTTACTCCTTCATCTGTGTGCAGAGATAATTTTATTCTAGCAAATTGCTGCCTGCCAAAATTTAACAGATTAAAAATAATGCTGCTGATCATGCCTTTCATGTGATACAAATCTAGAAAGAAGATGTAATGAATACAGATTTTTGCTTGTTTGAGGGGGTGAGTTCCTGTCCCCCAAGCAGCCTGTCTTATACGGATGTTTGGACACCTCCTGAGATCTGTAAGCAGTAACACCTTCATGTTGGTTGCTGAATTCATGTGGTCACTTCCTACTCTTTCTTATAGTAGGGGGTTGGTGCTGAGACCTGCAAAGTTTTTTCCCTTATAAATGGCAGGAGATTGATTTCAATATTGGGGCCTGTGACTATAGAAATGCATGGACCGAAAAAAGTGTTGTTACTGCTTTTTTGCAACATAATCATGTCCTACATTAATTTGTGTAAAAAGTACACATTTAACAGCTGCATCAAAAGCCAACTTAAAAGTATAAAAATCCTCAATTATGAAAGACTTGTATTTTTTCATATCTGATCAACCAAACCTGTGACAAATTTTTTTTCATGGATATTTGTTACACTAATACTTGAACTTGTGCCCTTTTGGTATTTGTATCCATAGTCTGATTTTAGATTTCTTACTTAGCAGTAAAATTTTGTGTGAGGAGTGAACTCCCAATACAATGTAATAAAATGATTTTTATACCTCTCCTTAAAAGGGTTGTGTGCAAGCTGACTTCTTTGTAGTAAATGCACCTTCTGTAGAGGTGTGATTTAATCAAAGGTGTATTACCATGATTGCCTGTAATAAACAAAGAATGGATTAGTTATAATAGCTAGTCCTCCAAGGCAGCTATAGATTGAGTTCAGGTACTGTTCTTCCCTTTTTATTGCATTCTGAAATTGACTAGGATGAAGTATTTCATTTTAGTAGTTGGGTTAACACCAGCATTTTGTATGCTAAAGATAAGCGACTGAAATAGGATTTTGGCACTGCCAGAACTTAATGGTATCTGCCATTTTCCAATAAAATCCCACTAAATTATTTCAGTTCCAAGATTTAAGTGATGGTTATTGCCAAAGTTTTTTTTTTATGAAGTGGGATTAATGTTGGTTTGCACATTAGACTTTTAATTAGACACTGGCCCAATCTGGCAGTCACATCAAATCATAAAGCATGATAGGAACAAGTTACAGCAGACACTGAGCTCTTGCCTTGACCCATATTCTCCAATATAGCTGCAAGGAGTTCAGAATTTAACTTTTTGCTTTACTAATGTCAACAGTAACCACAGTTTTGTTAGTTTGGACAATGTAAGTTGTGCTTAAGCAAAAATAGAAAAGCTTCTGAACTCATGGCTGAACTAAAGCAGCAAGTGGAGACCATGTAAGGAAAACATGCTAAAGTATGGTTTGGCATGATGTCTGAACATAGCCATTAGGAGGCTGTCAGCTCAGAGAGCCTCTCTAGTTTAATTATAGCAACACCTTTCAACCCTCTTTTAGGCTGTTTCTCCCTTTATTTGTCTAGCAAAAGAGCAACACCACTGAAAACAGAAGTCTGTAACTACCGGTACTACCATGCCTCGATCTCATTTCTCTGAATAAAAAAGCCACTTGCAGTCTGATAGGACAATTATATCCAACAGTATGCAACTAAAGAGCACAAAGGGAAGAGCTTAAGGTGGCAATCCAGGCTTTAAGAAAATATGTGTGTTTCTGGGAAATGGTCGCTTACCTTAAATAAACTGGTTAATTTTGTTCATTTGACCTGTATTTATTTTATAACTAGAATTACTAATCTTACATGCTGCTTAAAATATCTCAAAAGTTTTTTGAATAGCCAAAGGCAGTTGAGCTTCAATATATGAATAGGACAAAAACGTCAAAGAACACAGTGTGGCATGAGTGTTCTAGACAAATGCAAAACTTGCTTCTTGTTTTCCAATTCCATTTTTTATTGAAATATGACAAAATATAAACTTCCCTTAATCTAAAGAATGTAAGAAATGAATTTGTTGAAAACTAGTACATTAAGTAGACCTGGGAGGCAAGTTCTTAGGTTTATGTGCTGCCTGGAGATGGTAATCTGAAACTAATTACAACTTGACTAGGGGTTGGCAACCTGAGACCCATGGGCTGGAAGCAGCCCACGAGCTGCCCCCGAACTGAGCCGCCCACTTTGCGAGTCCCCGTGCACTGCGCTAAACCGGCAAAGCGCGGGGACTCTCTTCCGTGGCTCTGGAAATCGCTTCTGCACATGCCCAGACACCAAAAATCGCTTCTGCGCAAGTGCGATTTCCGGCATCGACATGCGCAGAAGCGATTTCCGGCGTTGCGCTGCACTGGTCCGGCCCACCGAGGATCTCCACAGGAGTGATCCGGCCCATGCCCGGTAAGCCTTGCCGACCCCTGAACTTGACATTCAACCCGCTCATCTGCTATGGGCATAGGTACAGTTCCACCAGCCTCCAGCTGTGGAGTGATGCTAGTGTTGCTCTCCCCATCCTACCCACTAACGTCAGTGAACTTCCTGCTGGAAAGAAGCTAAGATGGCCTACAATCCACAGCTGGTTCCACTGCTATGACTTAAGAGACATCAGCTCCAATTGCTATGCCAGCTCCAGGCTTCTACCTGCCTCATGTCCTGGCCAGTGTGAACGTTGGGACTGAATATAGGAGTGGTTCTTCTGCCAAAAACCTGGGTAAAAAGGAGCAGCTGGTCACAATAAAAAGATCATATAAACTACTCGTGGCATTATTTTTGTAGGAAAGATCGAGACAGTAAACACACAAGTAGCTCAATGTTAATAGGAGTTCAAATAATATTACCTAAAACAAAATATTGTGTTAAGAAGCTTATAAATGAAAGTCACTATGGAATTGCTCAGCTTCAAGTTCAGTTGGTCACTGCAAATACTGGATCATTTAAATATGCCTTAAGTATTGCTTGAGACACTGCTACAGCTTAATGCCACTGTTTAATGAGGAGAAAAATTGAAATGATTCAGACAATCTAAAAATATAGAAAAAAATATTTTGTATTTGTAAAGATACCTGCTGTTGTCTCTCCAGCAGCCACTGTTTTGTAACTTTTATAAATCATGAAGATTGCCCTGGAGGCTAGCTTCAGGGTTGAGATGATCTACATCACGCCAGTAGGGAAGCATTACAGGGAGTGCTGATGTTCTTTGTTCCAGGAGTGACCAAAGCTGGTTTGCTAGAAAATTGTTTCCTTCCGCTGATAAATGAAGTCCATCGGAGAGGTAGCAGCCAAAGTCCTAAAACGGATGTTTTCGAAAGATTCAACAAACTAGTCTGGTGACTTTTTAGAAGGAAATCAAAGCCAAACACATTTAAGCAAGCTACTACTGTTCTACAGAACCACGGCAGGGGCCCTTTAAATCAACCTTTGCTTCTGTTTAATGAGTGTCCCAAATTGACACATTGTTTCCAATGACATTCTAAAATCTCACTATTAAAATGTCTAAATAAGAGATTGGTTTGGTTGTAAATTGCTTTGGATTGTCTTGCACAACATAAAGCAACCAACAAATCCAATAAATAAATAAAATGGGTCATACCTGGTTATTTTTTTGCATAAGTGTCCACAGATCAATGATGGAAGTGCCACAATCACTGGCTACTTTAACACATGCCTTGGCATATTCTCCTGTGGTAGAGTTGAGGCGGTTTAATTTTTCACCTGTTGAGAATTGGGGGTTGGCGGGGAGGGGGAAAGGTCAACAAAAGGAGGGCTTTAGATTTTTGCTTCTTGCTTTGATAGCACAATTATGACTCAAGGTCCACATCCAAATATAATTTGAATATGGCTTCAAGGATCCATATGCCTAATTGTGTGTCAATATGAACACCTGGTAGCGTAAGTCAGGTTGCTGAAGTAATATCTGAACTTTTCATGTGGGCAACTTTGCTGCCATTTTGGTCTGACCGATGTTTGCTTTTATACATCTTCTGGAATTTTAATTTAGTTTATTGTGATTTCTGCTGTGTAATGACTTGGTGTGATATTTTATGATTCAATGTACCTTGAACGCTCCATGTATGTTTAGAAAGTTGGAGTAGAAATAAACTTGAGTGTGGAAAGGACCCACAACAGCTATGGGCACCAAAACCAGGCTGTTCTCAAGCCCTCCCTGCCTGCATTTCCCCTTGGAAAACACACTCTAGCTGCTTGAAAAAAGTATCCAGTGGCTCCACAAGATGCTTTTTACAAGCATAAAACCTTCCTGGGAGAGGACAAGGAAGGGACATGGTGGACTGGGCAGTGAGGCCCCAAGGATTTTTTGTTTTCCACCCCTGGAAACTCAATACACAGCAAAATATTTTTGTTCACATATCTACTGCTGGATGGTAGTGTTTTTTTTTTTAAAAAAAATCAGATCTACATCCACAATGCTGCATGTTTTCATTTTTAAGGTTTTGGATGCTCACACACTTCAATTTGGTGAGGTGTGGATGACGGAACAAAGTTGGCAGAGACCATGTGAGCAGGCTACTGAAAATGAACTTGTAGCACCTCCCAGAGCTACATTTGCCACAATACTGAAAATGTGTTAAGGCTATTTTCTTGCTGTACAGAAGCATCAGCTAATCAAGACATTTTGCTTTGCTTCTATAGCATTTAAATCATAGCATAGCAGTTCTATGATCACACAGCAATGGCGACCAGTTGTCACTTAATATAGTTACTTCCTATAGAACATGCAATAGGTTGACCACTAGAGTGTTCAGAGCTTAGGTACACTATTTTCTTTTAATCCAAAATGAGAGGGGATAAAAACTCACTTACCTTTGGCAGTGCACTCTTTTCCCCAAGCTGCTTCATGCAGGGGTGGTGGCGTCACCAAAATAACTTTATCCTCTGTAATGTCCACCGACTTTAGGTATTGTATCATACTTTTCAAATTGTCAGCGTACTCATCCAGTGGCACATGCTGTTTAGGGTTCACATCTGTTCAGGGAAGACAGTTTACATTTAGTTAAGATGGTTCACATTACCTTCCCACCTGCATTGCTCTAATGGGCCATGTGTGCATCAATGCCCATTGATAAACCAACTATATGTTTACATTATATCAAGCTGCAGAAGAGGAAGGGGAAGAAGGGATGCAGGACTTTGCAGAGAAGCCAGGCTCCTTCCTCCAACAACTATTTCCTGCCAGCAGCTATTACATTGGGTTTCAACAGAGAAACAGAAGGGAGGTGGGGTCACTCCATTGGTGTAGCTCAAACCAACAACTTTGGGCTCCTCCTGTCCTCTAACTCTCACTCCAGTTGGTCCTTAGACCAATCTGTGACTAAGACGTTATAACCTGAGGGTGGTTATCTTCTCCCTCTTAACCCATTTTCCTTTTATGTTGTGTCTTTTTTAATATTGTAAGCCTGAGGGCAAGAACTGTATTTTTGTGTAGATATATTTAAGTAACTCTGGCAACTTCTTAAAAAAATTCCTTTTTGCTATAGAGTGGAATAGAGACAATTTGAATAAATAAATATTGAACCATGAGTTATTGAGACAAGACAAGAAATACGATAAATCATCATTTTAAGCAAATGTAATTCTACTTTTGCTTACAAATATTACACCATTAGTTACAGGGAGATGAACTGACCAGGCACAATCTACGTGCAGAGACAACAGCCCTGTTCTCTTCCTACACACACTCACAAACATAGGCAGAATGTTGAGGGAGATTTTCAGTCATGAGTGCCTCTCATTGTTCTACCCAGCTCTCCCTCTCACCTTGGTACAAGCAATCCTAGAATCAACAGTGCCTGCAGAAGTGGGACAGGTGTGCACTCAGTAGATATCCAACATCTACAGTCTACCAATGTCCATGGCTTTATCTTGTGCTCAATTCCCTTCTTGTCACTAAAGCATAAGAGCCCTGCTAGATGAGGACAAGAGCTCATCGAGTTCAGCATTCTGTTCTTACAGTGGCCAACCAGATGACTATGATAGGGAAGCCAGCAAGCAGGACCTGAGTGCAACAGCATTCTTGGGATCCCCCCCACCTGGTATTCAGAGGCACACTGCCTCTGACAGTGAAGGTAGAGCATAGTCACCATGGCTAGCAACCGCTGATAACCCAACATTGCCCACACTCCTGGTAGCAGTAACTGCAAGCTGTGCAGTGCGCTCACATGGCATGGGTTGCACCTTTAAACTGTAATTAAAGGTGACTGCTTAGTCCCACTTTCCAATCCTCTAGTTTACCACTCAAGCACTGAGCTAAGTGCATAGGAAGCTACCAGTGTTACAAGGCCTGGAATTTGCTGTGTGTTTGGCCATAGAAAAAAATAATGCAAAATTCATTGCTGCTGTACTTAGTATTTTGTTTTATTTCTACGCTGCTCAGAAAATATTTTTTTTATTGAAAGGTAGCACATAAATCCTTTAAAAATATGTTTAAAAATAAAGTGTTTGAAATGCTAACTCTCAAATATCTGAAATTACATGTCTACTGCAACCTAATGAAACATTCTGGGGGAAAAGAGTGGGAAGGGGAGAGTAAAACTATACTGCACCTTTTAAAGCACCATCATTGGCTCCAAAGAAGACAGTTACAGCAACAGTGTTCTTAGCATCAGAATCTTTGCTGATCAATCTTGGCAGAGCAATTTTTGCCCACCTTGTGTTATAGCCAGAGAGTCCGCGATTCAGAACATCACATTTTCTAAAAGGAGTATATATGGAAAGAAATGTCATTCTGAAATAATATCATGTTCTGAATGTGGAAGATTAGTTGGTCACCTGCACAAGTATCTACTTTCTTTTCCTCCACTCCTCACAGTAAACTACATTTCACAATGTTAAAACAGAATGCCATATTTTCACAGCATGTGTATCTATAGGCAGAATTCTCTCACATTTCCTGATTTATGTGATTGCAGACTTTGTTTGCATTATCTTCCTTTTTGTTTGCATTATCTTCCTTTTAGTATTAAGCAATTGCTTCTTAAAACCGAGGCTTTACATTTTCAGTAAATGTTTCCAATAAACTTCAGAATTAAGAAGTAAAAGAACAAAATTATCAGGGGGTTTTGATGTTATTCATCAAACAAATGAAGGTTCTCAAAAGAATAATTATTTTCAGATTATCTTCCTAAACACCTGAGATATTTCATTTTGAAACCCAGCTGAAAACACATTAAATATGTCTTACCTAGCCAAGCGGTGAGCAAGTGAGGCTCCCCATCCATTTTCTTGGAAGGAAAACTAAATGAGAGGAAAGTAATGAATATTTAACAAAATTAATTTAAGTCACGTCACTGGACCAAATCATGCATTCCTGCCTACTCTCCCCAGCATTCTGGTCTCTGTGGTACTGTTGCTCTATCATCACTCCACAGACAAGTTGGGCCTGCTGTTAAAATAATATACATCAGCTAAGGCTATCTGCTAGGACGCAGTGCCACTTCTTACCTGGTAGCTTGCTGCTCTAGCATTGCTCTGAAGGCACTAAATACATAGCTGTCAACTTTTCCCTTTTTTAAAGGGAAATTCCCTTATTCCGAATAGGATTCCTCGCAAGAAAAGGGAAAAGTTGACAGCTATGCTAAATAGATACATACATTAAAGAAAGAAAGACCAATTAATGCCATCAACAGAATGAAGCAGCAAAACTTTTCTTGAACCTTCCTACGTGTGCAGCTTTGCGTGTTTCAGTGCTTCAAAAAGCTTAAGCCCAGGCTTCACCCTACAGCACTACCTTTCCTCCACCCTTCCATTCCGTTTTCCCTTGTGTGTTGTGTGATTTTAAATTGTAAGCCTGAGGGTAGGGAGCCTTTTAACACTGATTTCTGCAAACAGCTCGGAGAGGGGGGTGAGAAGAGAGGGGGGTTAGAATGCAAGTAAGTAAATAAATAAATGATGAATGAATGAAGGATAGAATGAATGCAGAAAATGATTGTTTTCCTTTCCATGGAGGAACATTCGAAAAAAGCTTTAGGTGTCAGTATGCCGATTTTGTAAATTATGAGAGTAAAGACGGGTGAAAGGCAGGGGGTCTTGCAACAGCAACCCCCCTGTTATTAACAACACCACGGTTGCTTTTGCACTGTACCACTGCCCAGCTTATCTTTACCTGTACGGCAGTGGCAAGTGAAGAGGCATCAACCTTGAGCCAGCCCTAGGCAGTTGCCATTGTATTAAACCAGCATTTCAAAAACAGATGCCCCAGTCCACCAAGGCTGAATCCACATACAAGCAGCAGGCTTCACAGTGTCTGTCTTTTAAACTCCACTTTGCTAAACCATTTCAGATGTGGCTCCCAGCCTCTTGCACTCAGCTTAGCCTTCAATGGCACTTTGGGGCACCAGGTAAAAATGTACCTTGCCCCCCACCCCTGCTTTTTCTGGATGAAGACCAGTGACATTGCTGGGTGTTAGTTGCGGCTGCAGAAACTTTCTGCAGCTGCTATTGCATGTGTTAACACGCTGCATGCGTTCAAATTTTGTGCAAAAATGCATACTTGTGATTTTAAATCCTGTTAAGTCGCTCGGCAACCTTTTTGCAGGATGAGCAACTAACAACAACAACAACAACAACGCTGAGATGATGATGATGTTATAAGAAAAAAATCTGCTCCCTTTCCCTTATGGGGTATTCCGGAACCCATATAGAGTCCTTAAGTGGGTTCCCTATCCGTAGGAGAAAACAGAGGCCAAGCAGAGTACAGTATATTGAGAAGCAAAGTGGCTAGTAAGCCTGATCTTTATTAAATGAACTGTTGCAACAGGGTCCCTGCTCACCACATGCAGGAGGCGGGAGAACCCTGAACAATGATGTGCAAGCCCTTATATAGACTTTTGAAATTGCCTACCCTGTAGCCCAAGACCACCCCCCTAACATCATACATACCGCAGACTCCTTACAGTGGCTAGACTAAATGCCCTTGATTCCGCAGTATTGTGGGGAAGGTACAAGGGAGTTCCATACACCCAGAGAACCTGTCATTGTACTATGGGCGTGGTTGAGTCTACCGAACATATTCTTCTGACTTGTCCTCTCTATGTAGAACTCAGGCAAAACCTTATAGCTCCACTTTTACATCAATTTAGCTTTCTATCCAGAGAAAGACGGGTTTTATACTTACTGAACAATGTCACTAGAAATACAGCCTCCCAGGTGGCTAAATTTCTTTTTTTTTTTAGCTTTTAAGCGTCGCAAGATTTTAATTGATTGTATTGATATGGGGCTATCTGTATAGCTCTATTCCATTTTTTTTCTTCAAAGTTCCTTCAGAGGTTTGTTTGTTTTTTAATTCTGTACGCAAAAACGTTTGTTTTTTAATTCTGACGGTTGAATTAAAGAATGTATGTACCGGTATGTACATACATCACAGAATTAAGGGGTCTACAGCAGAAATCCTGCCTGCCAGGATACCTGACAATGATCACTGATGGCATTACCTGGGCAGTCTGGCCATTCTTTTGTGATGGTCAACAATACTTTAGTTCCTGAGTCCAGATCACAGGCTCACCTTGTTCATACACAAATATGCCCTTAAGACAGGATTTGCAAGCCAAAAGACAATAGAAAGGCTTCCCCCATTTGCCTCCCTTACTGCAGAGGAATATTTGATGTCATTGGGAGAGTCAACATGGCTTCAGGATTGCTATCCTGTGCTATTTCAGCCGCACATGGTTTATATATTTAGATATGTGTGCATTTATGAATATTCATTCTATATATGTGACCTTAAAATTATTATAATAACAACAATGCTGAGATGACGACGACAACAACAGAGGTGATTTCCCCACCCCAGACCCCACTTCTGTGTCTGCAGCAAGACAAAAACCAAACCAGCTTCCCTGCCCCCTCTCCCCCTTCCTTACAATTCTGCTTTTCAATGGCTCGTAAACGGGTGGCGGGTGGGAACACGAGCCGTTGTTGTCGGCGGGGAAAGCTGAAGTGGGGTAGAAAAAGGCCCTACGGCGAGGCATCGGGGGCGACGCTTTGAGAAAGAGCAGACGAAGGCCTACGCCGGCCTTCGTCGTCGTGAACCGCCTTCCCAACCGCGGGCGGCGAGCAGGAGGAGAAGCTACCCCTCGGGAGAATTACCTCAGTGATTGAGTCTCCGAAGAGGATGACCCTCGGTGGGGACCACAGCACCAGCCGCCTTCCGCAGGCCTGGGCCTCAGAGAGGGCCATGGGAGTCGGTCGTCTGGGTAGCGGAGAGGCGGGCCGGTCTTGAGGCGGCTCTTTGCAGCGCTTGTCTTCCGCTCCGCTGAGCTGAGGAGGAGCGGTCGCTTTAGGAGAGGCTGCCTGCCGCTTTGCCCGCCGGCATTCAAAGGGGAAGTGGGGCGCGCGCGTGGAGAGACCCTCAGGCCTCTTCCCTCCGTCTCTCCTGGCCGGGTTATAGCGAAGGAGGCGTAAAAAACCTGAAGGCCAACCCGATGCACCAGGGGAGCCCCACACCACCAGCAGCAGACGAAAGGTTCAAAGTGCATTTAAGCAGCTGGGTGATCAGGGTTCAAATTCTGACTAGGCCAAGACCACCCACTGAGCTCCATCATGGCCTAGTCTGAAATTGAACCCTGGTTTCCCAGCTGCTTAATCACACACACACACACACACACAATTTTTGCTACAGTTTATGTTTTACAATTTAGAATATTCATTTAACCAACCTTAAAGTATTAATGACTTCCCTTATTCTCCTTCCATGGTTCATTTTGCATGACATAAATCCCTGCATATTTTATATAAACCAAGCCATTCAGTATTCCATTATTACATCTTTTCAAAACTTATTTACACTGTTGAATTTATCTTAACGTTTTCAAGTGTACACAATTCCCACCCATATATTCCATAAACATTTTCCAATCTTCTTTAAACATGTTCTTATTGTTCTATATGTTAAACTGATGGAATATGTGCAGCTTGCAGATCTAAGCTGCCATTCTTCTTTAGTTGGGACCTTGCTTGTTTTCCATTTTGGGGTTAACAAAACACAGGCTGAAGTATTGGCATACATAAATAACCTTTTTTTGATACCTCATTGTGCAAGTATCATTTATTAAATTTATATCCTGCCTTTTAAATCTGAAGATCACAGGGTGTTTTACAACAGGAAAAAAGTGAAATATATACATGGGCATAGCCAAGGGGTGGGGGCAACTGCCCTCCCCCTAGATCCACAAACATTACTGTAAAGCATTGAAAGCACTCTTATTTGAGGTTATGTGACCCCCCTCCTGTAATGTCCTCTTCACATGGGTATTTTTATCCGTGATTTTCCAACTTTGATATAAAAAAACCCTAAACATATTTGATTGCCTAAAAAAAGCAAATTTGGCTGCCCCTCCCAAAAAGAATCCTGGATATACCCATGGAAATATAGGATGTATTAGATGAAGCGAGCCAGGTGTAGAATCACATGTGCCACCTTCAGCTTCTTGGAAGGTGGATATAAATTATATTTATAAAAGTATCTATACACCACCCCCTCCTCAAAGGACAGTGGTGCATACCAATATAGAAATGTTACATTTAATGGCTACTGAAGAAAATTTAAAAGGGCTGCATACGCCTGCCTGGATAAGTATTCCAAGTCAAAAGCAAAGGCATCTGGAAACTGGCTGGAAGTGTTCCACAGCATGAGGGTTTATTTCCACCCACCCCCCTACAATCAAGCAGTGTATCATTTTTTAAATAGACTGGAGACACTGCATGCCCAACTTCTGGTTGAGGTCAGTTGTTTATGGGCTTAAAACCGAAATAAAATGAGTTGAGTTGAGGTCAGTTGGGCCTCTGTAAATGCAATAAATAATGCTAATAATATTAATAGCAATAGCACTTTCCCACTCATGTTCCCAAGCAACTTTAGGATGAAAGGTGAGCAATCAAAATAATAACTGGTATTCAGATGCATACTGTCTGATGCTAGAGGTTACACTTAGCTAGAGACCTGCCCTTCATGAAGTTGTGTAATCCTCTACCCATGTCTGCCATTGCCACTCACAACCCCAATAGATGGCAGTGTTGTGTGCAGAAGTGCTTTCCTTTTTGCCCATCCTGAATCTTATTGCCAATGAATTTCATGGAGCAACCTCATTCTAATTTCCATCTCAAGTCTCTTCCACCTCCTTCGTATGTACGGTTTGCAACTTGCCACATGGCAAAACCTAGCTGCTATGCTTTTAACAGCAACCTGATTTGCAAAAATCAAACAAGAAAACTTTTTGCAAGGAGCTAAGTGCTAAAAAGCCAGGGTAGGGAGGGAAGACGAACTATGAGCGGAGCAGCTAAAATTTCTTAATTCACTTTTGTCATTCTTGGAGTCAAAAAGCTAGCAGAGCCAGGAACTTTCTGGTGCATGTATGTAATTTTAGGTCTGTGTGATAATTAATGTCTTGTAAGTCAATCAAGGACACAAAACAAACATTGGGTCTAAAGAGGTGTGTATATATTTTAATGGACTTTATGGAACTCGCCGAACTGACCGCGAGAATCCGAGACCAGAGGGAGGAGAAGGTGTCGCAGGACTGGAGGAAGTTCAAGGATTATTTGATTAAAAGTGTAAAATTGGACATTTAAAGCAGAGTTAACTAGTAGAATTGGCTTAAGCTTGTTAAGATTTGTTAAAATTGGGTAGATGATTTAAGTATGAAGGATATAAATAGTTAAGAATGTTAATATAAAATGGAGATGGAAATGGAGTTGAAGTTTATAAATATATTCGTTCGATTGATTTGAAGTTTGAGATATGGTAAATGTTACGGGAAAAGATACAAAACTACCCAGAGCCCATAGATAATTTATGAATGCAGTGGGGGGAACGGGGGAAGTCACAATGTTTGAAATAAGATAAGTTTGAATCAAGAATAAGCTAGAGATGTATGTTTGAGGTTTGTATATGTTTTATTTCTTTTTATGTTCATTGTTATTGTTATGATTGTTGTTCAATGTTTGCGTGTTATTATGTATTTTGTGTTATTTCTTGTTTTTGTTTATAAAAGGGAAAATTAATAAAATCTCATTAAAAAATAAAAATAAAGAGGTGTGTATATATGTATGTATCTATCTATGTATGCTCTCATACACATTCTAGGACTTTCCCAAAATCCAACTGTGACCTCTGGTGTCACATCAGAGATAGTTTCTAATGTCTTGGAGCAGATTCCCAGGTGGTGCAGAGGGCTATAGTTAAAAGAGGGAGCTTCTGAAGCTGATTGAAGTTTCCACAAGTTACTTGGGATTTTAGTCTTTGTAAGTTTTATTATCAGGCTATTAACAACAGACATATTTTTAAATATATTTTTAAAAGATAACACAATTACTTTGTTACAGAGGAGCTGTCCCTAACAATATGATGTTATCTTACACATATAAGAGGTTGCATATTTCTGCTTCTTAAAGGTAAAGGGACCCTTGACCATTAGGTCCAGTCACCGACAACTCGGGTTGCGGCGCTCATCTTGCTTTATTGGCTGAGGGAGCCAGCGTACAGCTTCCCGGTCAGCATGACTAAGCCACTTCTGGCGAACCAGAGCAGCACACGGAAATGCCATTTACCTTTCCGCAGAAGCGATACCTATTTATCTACTTGCACTTTGACGTGCTTTCGAACTGCTAGGTTGGCAGGAGCAGGGACCGAGCAACAGGAGCTGCTTCTTAGACATTATTAAAAGGATCACTTCCTATAATACATTTCCATCTTGTATCAATAAGTCTGCTATTGCCATCTGCCCACTTGGGGCTAAAACAGGTAAACGTACTTTGTTAAAGAACATTTATTTTTTTAAAAACCACGTCCAGCATAAACGGATTTGTAACAATTTTTCTATAGGGCCCAAAATATACAAAGGACAATCAGTTTATGGTACAGGGGTGATGGCATCATAGAGTCGCTGTGCAGCTAACTCCACCATTTCCCGAAGAGTTTCGTCATCATCTTCACATCCTGGTTCATGGTCAACAGTCTAGAAGAGGAGAAAATAATCAATTTACAAGTCCCTAATTTATTTCTCAGATCTTCTTGAAAAGACTGCATAGAAGCTGTACAATTTTTTAAAAAAATCTAAACACCCACCCACATAACTCATTCCATGAACCCAAAGTAAATTTAGACTTAAATTCCCCTAACCGCTTTTGAAATGTGGTCAAAACTTTCAAAGGGCTACCACAAGCCCCTGCATCTGAGCCTAAAATGCTTTCTGGATCTCAGCCAGTCATGTAGCCAGTTACTCTTGGTTAGTCCCATTGAGTTTAACAGCCTTCAGCAAGCCTGACAAGGCACTTTAATTCTAGGAGTTATGTCAGCAATAATGTGTCTCAATTCATTCAAGACCACGCAGCCTCAAGAACTTTGACTGGGTGGGTGGGTGTAAAGAATGCAATGAATGCTGAATTTACTGATGCTTGGTTGACTATTTAATACCTATATAAAATCTCTGTCAGGGAAAATTGTTTGCTGTAATGCAGCAGCATCCTGACGTAAGAAATGCTGGGGATCTGCTGGGTTGTTCCTCTTATACTGGGAAAAGTGGAGAGGGACTGCAGAGGGAAGGAGGAATCAGCAAAAGTTGCCTCCCCTCCCCTCCCCTCTCCACTTCTCCCAATATAAGAGGAACAACCCAGCAGATCTCCAGCATTCCTTATGAAACATCATTTACTGTAATCCTTCTGCATATTTAATTTATATACAGTACTTTTAAAAATTAACAATAATTGCAAGTCCCTTTATGAGCTTTAGTTGGAAAGTGGGCAGAAATTTAAGAAACAATTCTACATCACTATCATTCTATTTCACGCTACCTTCTAGCAAGTGTGATTAACCAAAACGTTAAGTGTTCAAAGTGGAAACGCGGAGATGAATTGGAAATCTTCTGAAAAGAACAATTTATTCTGATAATGGTCACAAAAATCCATGGTTAGCTGTTAGATTTCAGAAAGCCTACTGAGGTGCTGCATACATTCCTAAGCATAAATCTCATCAGCTACACAAGAGACAATACATAAGCATGAAATTTAGCTATAAATACCCGTGTATCCAACGAAAGATTTGCTGTTTTTCCATCCACAGTGATGCTCAGTACATTATCTTTCTTAGCACTTACACAGTCTTCTCCAAATATGTCCCTAGAAATGAAAGACTAATCATTAATAAACAGAATGGCACTAAATTATATAACTATTTAACTACAGTATTTTCTGTTTAGCAGTGTGATCCTTTGTCTCTATTATTTATTTATTTATTTATTTATTTATTTATTTATTTAATTTCTATACTGCTTTATATTTTTAAGAAAAATATCAAAGCAGTTTACAGCATATTAAAACAATAAAACAATTTTTTAAAGAAGTCAAATGTATACAGTCAAACAACAGCAGAAAACTAAAATATCTTAAAGATTTCAAAATAAAACATTACAAAGGAGGTCAACTACACAGAATACATTCTTAACATCGTAGGGCTGGGTGAGTGTGGGCCCCGCCCCCTAGGCCAGGTGGAAAGGGCCTTGCAGGGAGCAGCCTTCATGCCTCACAGCCGGAAAATGTTCCTCCGGCCACATGAGGAACCTCTTTTGCAAAAATAAGCCCCACTGATTTCTATAGAACTGTAGCCTAAAAATCTAACTTTCTGTTTCAAACAAATTTCTAGAAAAAGAACCAAATTCAAACATTTTTAGAATGATTTACATACTATTAGATGGATTTTAATACTTTAAAAATGTTGGGCCCTTCAGTATAACCTCTGGTCTAAATACAAGGTTTTGAGCAAGCCCCAAAATTAATTTTGTTCAATAACAAAGGTACTAAAATATATGATAGTTATCTTTTTTGGGAAAGAGAGGGTTATGTGATGTTATAACTTACTGAAGCATAATCTCCATCTTCTTGTGATATGCATCTATCTCTTCTTTTTTAGGAATTTTATGTACCACAGCTGGAAAAAAACCCCATACATTTTACATTCCATTGTAATTGCCATTTGTTATAATGTAGCTGATAACAGGCGTTAAGCGAGAAGGAAAATATTGGCACATACTACTGAGTTCCTACAAGTCTAAATGGTTTCTTGCACATTATTATGTAAATTAAGTTGTGCTTAGCTAATTCAGATCATGCTGGTGTGTGTGGAGGGGAATATCTGGATCTGAACTTCACTGGATTCATAGACATGCATTAGGTTATAGACAAATATGATCACTGTATGGATGGAATCCAGAATTTGCTGCCTGTTCTCAATTGAAGGGCTCCTTCTGTCTCTGGAAGGCTTTTGATTCACTGGAGAGAGCCTGCTCACCAGTGGGGCAGGGGGGGCAGGTGGAGGGAGATGCCTTGTGCACAGTCTCCCTTCTTTTTGAGGTCATCAGTGCCACCTCCCACACTCTTCCAGGGGCAAAGGGGAGGAAAGGGAACCAATAAGGTCTCACACACCTTCTCACTTGGGTGTGAAATCTGTATCCAAGCAAGACACTGAATGAGCTTTGTGATGTTACAGGCTTCTGTTTCTTAACATGAAACGAGGTTGCAGCTTATTGGCATTTACAGGAGAACTATTAACAGCTCAACTTTTAATAATAATAGTTCTTCAACTGATACATTTGGGAACTAGGCTTATCTAGTACCATTTCATTACAAATAATACTGTGAGCCCACATTTTATGTGCATTTAACGTGCGCATTCAGCTTTATGTGCACGGAAAAAGTTAAAAAAAAAATTTTTAAGGGGCCTGGGTTCTGGGGGAAATGACTGGTAATTCCACTCGCCACTGAACCCATTTTGGCTTTAGGCGTGATTTCCAGAACGTAAAACCTGTGTAGGTTGTGGGCTTACTGTATATTTCTGCTCTGAAGATTAATTTCCCAAAATGTTAGATTCTGAACAGATTTGACAAACATAATTCTGAGTAATAACATGTTCTATGATTGACATGATTTAATTTAGAAGAATGCCCCTGTGTTTTAATATACCTACTTAATATACCTATTAAATATATATACCTATTTAATATACCTACGTGCATGACTCTGCACGTCCAGTTGTGAACTATCTGAAGCACTTTTTGCATATTTGCACCGTGCTAGGACACTATCATTATTGGCAGAGTTGTGCCACCAGTATACTATTTGTTCATAGTTTCTCCAGGCTTTGATATGCACGCTGCATTTTAGTATGTTTTATTGAGTAAATTGTTTCCTGTATCTGCAAGCCGCTTTGGTGTTTTTGTTTTTGTTGTGTCTATTAATATACCTATTGGCACATGAAATTGACTAATAATGTTACATTATACATGCCTCAAAATCCAGTTTCATATTAAAGGGGAAGTTTATATATAATTCTGTTTATTTTGGTCCTGCTAAAAGTAATGGGAAGCTGGACAGTGGATTGGCAGAACTGTATTCTCCAATATAAAAATATTTCACATCTTTTCACAGAAGCACACACTATTAAAAGTATACTATATATACAAATAAAAGGGGAATACCTTTATGAATTCTGGGATTGGACTGAATTTCCAGTATCACTGTTTTTACAGTGTCTGCATACATATCATTAGCAGGATTTGCTACCCACTGGGGGGAGAAAAAGCAGAATGAGAGGGGAAAGCATGATTAAAGAGCACATTAATTATTGGAATTCCATTTGAAGTAATTTTGTTTTCGCCTTTCTACATTTATTTGGTTTTGTAGCTGGTTTGAAATCCTGGTTAAGAGGGAAACTATGTCGGCTTTAACTATAAAGTTCAAAGTGGTTGCGACTAGGCTATTAGAATGGTTGTGTTATGAGTCTGCCAATCTATTACATTCATCATTATCAGCCTTGCTCCCTTGTCCCACTGACTTCCAAGGCTTGGCTACCTGACATTCTATGTTGGGGTACCAAGATTATAGCACTCCCTCACCTCAGGAAGTCCAACTCTATTTCAAAGCCACTTGCATGTTATCACAACGGTTATACAGAAACTTGTATTCTGTCCTTACCTCCAGCACCACCATACCCGGCTCTTGGATCACAGTAATGTTTTTGAAAACCTTCAAAGCTGGCTTATCCTGGACTTCTATTTCTTTGATGTCACCTTCAAAAATATAAAATACCACAATAAATGCATCACTGCTTAAATATTTCTTCGGCACACTCTGTACATACCACTTGGGTGCATCTATCACAACTCATGAATTCAAAATGGTGCTAAAATGTGCCCAGCAATCTCTTCCAGCTGCACAGTGGGTTATGCTGGATGTTGTTTCAACAGTTTGTTGGCCATTACTGATCTTCTCATCAAGCAAGTTCCAATAATAATTTTGGAGAGACTTCAAGCGGCTTCCTCCAATTACGCACCTGTTAGTTTTTGTAGCTGATAATAAAGCAGACTGAAAGAGGCTGTGTAGGGAACAGCTTGTTTTTGTGTCACAGTGCTCATAGCCAGATCAGTGTAATCTGTAAAAAAAGTGAAAGCAAGAAAGACAACATTAGATCCTAAGTTGCTCTTCTGTTCATGTAAATTTCCGCCTGATGGTTTCTCCATCTCCCACCTCCCCACCAGCTGCATTGTCCAACCAATTCCAGATTTGGGGGGGGGCACATTCACAGGAGTAGAAAGGAGAAAGATGCAAAAGCCCCTTCTGTGAACAGGAACTCTATACTGTTTACATAAGGAAAGTTAGGGATCCAAACCAATGAAACAAAGATAATAAATGTTTTCACTTTTACTTACTGGAGAGGTCACACGGAGCAAGTATGTGATAGTTAAAATTTCTTTTAACTAGTATCCCTGAAACACGCTGCCCTTGTTCTGGTTTCTTATCTGCTAGTGAGCCCATAACCTAGAGAAATCACAAGAGAAAAATCAAGAAAGTATACGGGGATTGAAAATAGAATAGATATTTTTTAATGGGTGGTGATGAAAAACTGTCCCCATTTGAACAACTGAATATGGCATCCCTTCCTAGTCTGTGTACTAGACCATGTACCAAAATTTCAAGTTGAATTAACCAGCAAGCATGACTTAAATGTACCCATCAATTACAAAACTCCCTTTACAAACTCACATGTTCTCTCAACTTCAGAATGGACAGCCCACCAATAATCCCATGTGATAGTTCTCTATGTTATGATTGGCCTATTCTTGTCCTTTTCAGAATCACTAGTTCTCCTGACCTCTCTGAGTAGTGGCCCTGGATGGGTTCATAGATAAAGAGTGTGTACATGCATGTTATTTGAAGCTGTTAATATATTTCAAAGCTTCAAACAACTGTAACCCTGCAATATCCAACAGCAGATTTTGGAACACACTGAGCCATGTATTTGCAATGGCCTGTGGATGAGAGCAAAAACAAGTTTCCTAAACAAAGGCAAGAGCATGTTATGTATCCTATGCTTCCTGAGATAAGAGCTGTGCGCTGTGTTCATCATCCAATACATTGAGTTGTCCTTTCCCAAGGATTAGATACATCTTTGAAGAAGGAAATAACCATTGATGACAAGGTAAATGTGCTTATGATGATGAAAAAAAGTCAGCCTTTTACCTTGGCAAGCTTTTCTCCTCTGAAGTTTAGCGTTACGGCTTCAGTATTTCTAGGATTGTGGACTTCTATGTGAACTTCATCGTTATCCTCATATTCGCGTATTACTGCCGCTTTCAGCCTGGCCATTTCATTCTGCTCACCATGAACCAATATCTGCATGAAAAAGTCATTGTTAGCTGTCAAAATATAGGCACCCTTTATTTGATGCGTTGCCAGGAAGGTGGGAGCTTAGGGAAGAGGAGGAAGAGAAGGAGAAACAGCCCTTCTTTACAAAAGGAGTGGTGGTGTCATTAATATGCACCTGTATACTACACCTGTATATGACTTAGAGAGCCCCACAAACCAGAGAAGCTTTTTGAGTGCATGCTAGCAGTGCAGTTGGGGGTGAAGTGAGACAATCCCTGAAGTCCACACAGCTCTTTGGAACTCAGCTCTCTTTGAATTGTTATTTGACCCTTTCCCACATCATCTCCTCTCTCTTTTCCAGCTACTTTATTTTCCTGCCTCTTCTTCTATCTTCTTTCATTTCATGCTCACTTGATTTACCTCCAAATCATTTTAGACATGAAAGTCACATATTTTCTTCCAGAAGCTACAAGCTTTACACACAGTTTACAGCAGCACTCTCAAGAAAAATCACTTTTGTTTCAAATGTAGCAGGAAACGTAAAGCATAGTTTATCACGGAAAAGGAGTGGTGCTGCAACTTTGAATTACTGTTCACCTCTGGCTAGTTACAATGGAATTTGTTGAACTGGTGTTGGGATTTGACAAAAACTGTACTTCTTGAAAATAACAAAAATAAACACTAACCACATGGGGAGGTTTCAAGGCCCGGATGAACTCGCTGGTTTGTTGGTAATCTGTGTGTGCAGAGAAAGAGATGTAATCCACAGACATCTTCAGTGGGAGTTTCTGTCCTGACATAGTTGTAATTTCTTCAGGTTCAGACATGATGTGCTGCAGCAATAAACAAAATGCACCCATTATATTATTTCATTCAGAATATTTATTTGTTAATATGAAGATACACATTAAATATAACGGTAAAGGCAGTAAAGGACTGTAAGTACAGGGACACCAAAACAGTAGCTCAATTCAGTCCAGATTCCCTGGTAAAATAATTAAGTCTTTTAAGCTGCCTGCCCTGCGTATTAACATATACCACTAATCAAAGTATACCTCACCTTAGCAAGTGTTCCTTCCACACAGTATCCTGCTATGATGACTCCATTCCTCTTGTCAGTACACCAGCTCTCAAATAACTCTCTGGATAAACCACTCTGCATCATACCGGGGGAAGCCATTACAACACTTGGGCCTATGTCATCAAAATGATCCATGCTCTAGGTAAACAAAGAATAATTATTATTCCATTTTATGAAAGTCAGAGAAAAGTGTTACACCCTAACTGTTGCCCCTGCTCTCAGGGACAAAAAGTCTTTTAGTGATGTATTTTTATAAAGGACTCTATGGGATCCTAGTGAGCTCAAAGTATTTCTGCAGGGTCCTGGCAACAAGAATGGATGCCATATACATGAATCCCAGAAGGATGCTTATCAGAAGCATGTTTAGTGCTGGTACCAGGTAAGAGTTTGGGCTGCTGGTAGACTGAATTCTTCTGAAAAGGGTTTGATGCCCAATTTTAAGTCAGAATTATAGTTCTTCATAACCTTTCTATACATTCATGTTATTAAAATTTCATTTATTCACACTGACCTTCAGATTACTAATGTGCTTGAATACAAATGGGTTGTTGATGTTGATTTGCTTGCGGATTTTATCATTCATGGCATTGACATAGGTCTGATACACGGCCATACATTTCTTTGCCAGAGAGGAAGCATAGTATATAGGTATCTCATGAAGCTCAGGATGATTTTGCCAGTATTCATCTATGTTTTTTAAAAACAACAACACACAACTTTAACAAATTACGAAAACTAAGAACAGTAAATATAATTTAGATGGACGTAGTTTTACAGACTCACTGAACATGTAAAGTTGGAAAGAGATGATGTGCAGGTACATACCTAAAATCAAAAGCAATTCTTGTGCTCTTCCCAAAGCAAACACAGGAATAAGACCTCTGCCTCCCCTGTTTACAATATCATGTACAGTGTTGCAGAATCTCGCCTCACGCTCCTCGCGTTTCTCATGGATGTGCGTACCATAGGTAGATTCCTAAGGCCAAAAGACACACCATTAAAAATAATGACAGACACATGACCAGAATTGGCAGTGTGGCTATGCCACAATCTAGTCACAGCCTCACTATTCCTATTTGGGATTACTAAAAACTGCCACTGGATCTGCCACCCACACCCCAGAACTTATGTAGACCAATTGCTCACAAAAATAAGAATTGCTTCTTCAAACTATCAAAAATGCAATGAGTTGTGTCAATCAGCATGGCAGTGGCACTATACCTGATCTCAAGCATGTCTAGCATGAGAATTTAATAAACCAGAGCCAAATTTTGATGTATTGTCATAATTTTCTAAGACAAGTGTGCAACTTATTTTGTATGATTTATCATGAATTGTAGTGTGACGATAAACTTTGCCCTATGATTTCCCCCACAAAAATATTCTTAAATCATATTCATCCCAAATATACACATACAAATACACACATATGCCATTTAGGGAATCATCTTTCAAACTTGCAAAAATTACTTTTTGATCATACTATATAAAATTACCAAAGGGCACTCCTTTTTTAAAAAAAAAGTGCATTGCACTATTTGCCCACTTCCAGAGTGCATTAACTAGAAGGGCCTTAGTTCGTTGTCCCCACATAGGGACAATGACAATACAGATTATCTTATTATCTTTAAAAAAAGAAAAAAAGGAAGAGTGTGAACACTTTCTATGTTATTCGAGTTTTCACTTCAAATTATCACAGGAGAAGAAACTTACAATTATAAGAATATCTGGTTTAATATTGGGAATCTCAGCTGCCATCAAGTGCCTATCTTCTTGTCTTGAGAAGTCACCTGTGTATAAAAGCTTTGACAAAGAAACAATGTACATTGTACTGTAATTAGACAGAATAACTAATATAAACCATGGTAAAAAATTAACAGTTAAGTCAATGTCTATTGGTTCATCCATAGTCCTTCATGGACCAAGCAGTAAGTGCTTAAGGGGAAGCCTGTATCACAAAATATGATGGGAAGTTGGAATTTCATGCATACTACTTGAGCACTACAGATGGATAACCCCTAACTTCCAATAACAATAGCTTATACCAGGGATGAAGAACCTTTTTAAGCCAAGGGCTGCAATTCCCTTGTGAGCAAACTTCAACAGGCCACATTCCAGTGGTGGACAGAGGCAGAGGCAAAAGGTGGGTGGAACAACCATAGAAATCTAGGATATGCTCACTGGAATTAAAGGAATCCCTAAGGATTGACTTCACATTGGCCTGATAATATCTACCGGTACTTTGCTTAAGCAGGGTGACACAAGTTAGATGTAATGTAATGTTTCCATAGGTTGTAAATGAATGAGATGCGAAAGCGGAACTTATCCTGCTTCTTCTGATGCTAAGATTACTTCTGCTGAGAGCCTGCAATAATAAAAGCTAGCAGTGTTTAAACCTGCTATTGTGTGTATTAATACCTGTAGGTCCTTGGGAAGAACTGAAAATACCCATTTCCGAAAACTTAGTCCTTTCACAATGGATGTGACATAGATTACATTCCAGTTGTACAAAATTCAGGCGCACACACAGAATAAACACACATAAACACACAAAAGCTTCTTCACCCTCCATCCAGGCAAGCAAGAGGCATTATCAAAGTTTCAGCCAGCAAGAGGTATTATCACGCATTCCCGCCAAGCTAAAGCACCCAATGAGGCCATATAAAAGGGTCAGTGAGGGCTAGGTGTGTGGTCAAATGAGTCTCAAGGGTCAGGCAAAGAGGACTGGAGGGGCCCAGTTCCAAGGTTCCCTACCTCTGGCTTACACCATGTATCTTTAATGTGACAGGTTTAATGGAAATGTGACGGTGAATAAACCCTATACCCACAAAACACACTGAAGAGGTAAACTAATATAAATAAAGACCCACCGATAACAAGCCTACTTGGATTATCTAGCGTGCTAAAGAAATACCTTCACTCCAGCTATTTCAATCATAAACATGGCTGCTCCCAGAACGTGGCCTGCGTGGTAACACCAGAACTTGATTCCCGCCACCTCTTTCACTTCATGGAAGTTGATAGTTTCTATTTTGTCCATGCTTTCTTCCAGGTCCGTCTCTGTATACAGCATGTCGTCTGCTGATATATTGCTGTATAAAATGGGAAGGCAAAATGTCACCCTGTTCCCCAGTTTTTGAAGATAAGATAGTGCAGGACTCAGAAGACGGTCGCCACAAAGTGCACTTGAGATTACAGGGCAACAATGCAACGGGCAAGAATATTACACATCCATTGTTCAAATTATGGCATCATTTCACAAAAGTTTTCTCCCACAAGAGGCTGAACTCACCTAACTTTGACATAATCTGACAGAAGCCACCTATAAATTGCTTTTGTAGCATGGGTCATGAAGGTCCTCCCTTTAAAACTTGTCTTCTGCAGAAACCATGGCAATGCCCCACAGTGATCCAAATGGAAACTGAAAGAGGCAAGATCAGATTTCAGAATCAAGCCATATAATACCATGGCATGCAGCTAGATCATTTGTTGTTTCAACAAAAGATCAAGTAACAAAACAGCTAACACTTAACACTTCAACATCAGCAAAGCTTAACAAATCTGTTACAAAGTCTCAGCATTTTAAAATAAAAACACAAAATCCCCCCACCCCCAGCCTTCAGCACTGAGCAACACATCACTTACTGACTAATCAAGAGGAGATCAATCTCAGCTGGGTCTATCAAATCGATATATGGAAGTGCATCCATTCCTTCTAGGCCAGGGTGGATTCCGCAATCAAGCTAAAAAAAAGATGACCAATGACTGTATTTCTACAAGCATCCAGCATATAGTATTAACAGTAGTATATACAATGATGATTGCTCTTTTACATCAAAACAGTAAAGTTTATGTTGCATCTTGATATTTCAAATATTTTAAAGCATATGATCTTAGGTGTAACCCAAATGTTTCTCCTCTCATTTGAAGGAAATGGGTGGGGGGAGCGACCAGCATTTTTGGCAATGCTCCATAAAAGGAACACAGCTCTGGAAATCCTCTCATCACATGGCTAGGTGTAATTGCACAGGAAGTTTCCGTGTCAGCTCAATGCATCCCTGCACTGTCACTCTGACAGTGTCGGCGGTGAGGGCTAGCCTGGCAACCCCCACCCGGCACATGCCTGCCCCAGGTGTTGGCAACCTATGTTATGCCACTGCTGAAAACTTCTGGGGAGGGCTTTCCACAGTCTGGGCACTGAAAATGAAAAAGTCCCATGTCCATCCCAACTCATCAAAGTTCAGATAGTGTTTGTGTGGGCTGTGTGTGTGAAACAATACAAGGAGAGAGCCAGAAAAGGCTCATATGGAAGAAGGCAATCCTTTAGAGGTTTGCAGTGGTAGAATGCTTTGAATATTTACTGTCAAAGATGTGTCTACTCTGACAAAACGTTAATAAATAACTTAGATCAATGATTACCATTATCTTCCTTCCTTTAAATTCCAGAATAATACATGATCTTCCTACTTCCTGCCCTGCACCCCTGTGAAAAGAAAGTTGTGACAAATTACAAAAAACAATCAACAACCCACTGATATAAAAACAACTATATGTAACTGACCAAGCAAAGTGATGTCTTTGGTTTAATTCCATGGCCTGATTTGGATGTAATGCTAAACTATGGTTTAGCATTATGTGAACAGCCCTGGGCAAGCCTCGGGCTCATGTGCTCCCCAAGGAGAATGGAAGCTTTCATGTTTGTTTTTAGCAATACATCTGAACCCTAAACTGCAGATAATCTTGAACTATTGTTCCTTCAATGAAGCCTACTATTTAGCCCACATTTTGAAATAACTTCTGAGTAAAATGTATACAAGACTAACCAAAGTTTATACATGGTTGGGCATAACATTAAAAGCAGTTAGTTAACAATTGAAGCAAAAGATTCTGACAACTAAGATGAGAGAGCATGCAAGTCCAAGGCTTGTCCAGGTTCATTCATATTGTGAATTTCAACTAGGAACCCAGTTCAACATCTGCACCCATTTTCAAAGGGAGGAACAATAGGCAATAATGTGAACTGAAACCTCTTTAAAGCCGTGCTTTACAACAGCACAGTCCTAACCAGAATAAGTCCTATTGAACTAACTCTGAGATAAGTGAAGATTGTAGCCCTAGTTATGTAAGTGCACATATGGAAAGGCATACCATTCTATAATGAACTCAATAACAGTAAGAGATGTAGTTGATCATTTAAATCAACTCAACAATTATTCCTTCTACAGCTCATCAGATTCAAGACAATTTGGGAGAAAAGTCACAATTTTTATTCTAGCTTCATGTATGTCTATGGTGTAACTAAATAAAGTAGCAGAGATTATTAAACAAATCCAGGATCACAGTGAAACAGGCTTGTTCAGACGTACATTAAATTAATACAGATGAATGAAAGGTCATATGTCTAGAAACAAGGATTGTAGGTCACCTTTAAAAGATAAAGGCTTCTTGTTGGAAAACAGTGAAAGAGAAATGATTAAGGGAGATGATGGATTAAAAAATAAGCATGAGCTTCCTATGAGCTGTTGAAGCTAAGGCCTTGTCTAGACAAAAGATGATAAGGTAATCCTGCCATGAAATCAATGATGCTTCATCCATTTCGCTTAGCCAGCTAGAATGAAACTTTCTATGAAAATTGGCAGGAATTGTACAAGCTGCTGAGGAGTATAAGGATAAATCAGAAAGTTGGTGAGAAAAGAAAGGCTGGTTGACTTCTTAATGTGAGCCTTGCAGGGGAAGGTCTAGAGTAGATTCCTCATAATAATGTATATACTGGTTCTATCAACAGAGTGCTTTGAAAACATTTCAGGCTGTTACAGACTGAGGCGCAACAGTTATTGTAGCAACTTACCAATAAAAGTATACTAGCTTACAGTACTTCCAAACATCTTAGGGAGGAAGGATCTACTGTACTGGGAAATGAATCACTAGATCTACCAAGCCCACAAAATGGTGGTGACGCAGCAATTAATAAGATGATACACATAGCCCTGCAGTGGAGGGGGGGGGACCTATGAGGGCATGTTTCATGTCCAGACATAACGAAAAACATAGCAGCAGCATGCGACTCAGCATTTTGCTCTGCCATCTCCATATCATTTCTGACGACAGGCTTCCAAAATAATACCTGACAGCCTGAAAGGATTCTCATTGCTATGAATGAAAGAAAACACAAATTCCTATTGACACCTTTGTCTCATGAGGCATTTGCCTGAAGACACAAATGCTGAATGGGGGAGAAATTCCAGTAGCATTGAGTTTACATCCTCTAAGAGACCACTGGAAGCTGACTGTCTTTATTTACAAAAATGCAAACTGACAATAACTGGAGGCACAAGGCAGGCAACTGCTACTAGGGAGAAGGCCAGCTACCCAACATCAGATCCCCATAGAGGTTCTGTACGCTCAATGTGGGCTCTCAACCAATGCACAGCTTCTCTGCCGTCTCTAAAAGTGCTCCCTCATCCACTTAACACACCTGTCACCTACACAAGGTTTGACAGTATCTCATTCAAAAACACAGAGAATCCAAACAATCAAGGGACCATCTCCTGACCCCTAACCATGATCCCCCATAAAGCTTCAACTGTGGACTGTGAACCAATAATTGCTTAACAAAATCATGTTTGGGATAAATAAAACCCCTATGTGTTTGTGTGTGTATATATATCTATATAGAATTAGGTATGTATATATGTTTGTTGCTGGCATCTGTCTGTCTTGGGAGGCAATGGAGGAGTGTGCCTTTGAGAGTGAATCAAATCATTGGAGAGTTACAGAGCCTGCTATGGCTGTAGAGATCAATTCACTAAATGGGACAGACATGTTTTGCTGCAGCTGGGGCAGATATAAACATATTATGCTGCTGTAGATGCACCATGGCGTTTCTTCTCTCTGTATGTATGTACTGTATGCCTGCCTTCCTCCTCTGGTTGCTACTGTAGACACACAACTTGTCTGTCTCCCCTCCAGGCACTGCAGTCATCTGCAAGGGTTGATGTTGCCAGCCTTCCTCATGTCTTGCTTGCAGACATCTTTGTAATGAAGGGTTGGTCTGGTGCCTGAAGCCAGCTCCCTGCAGAGCACCGTCCTTGGGGATCCTGCCATCTTCCATTCTGTGGACACGACCAAGCCAGCGTCGCTGAGACAGGAATGTGAACATGCTGGGAATGTCTTTGTTTGAGATCTGCCCCCTGCTATGTAGTGCCCAAAATCTTCCTGACTTGCATACAGATATATAGATAATAGACAGACACTCTCAGAGGTTTTATTTATCCAGAACATGATACTGTTAGGCAATTATTGGTTCACAGCCCAGGATTGAAGATACCATTCTCTTCCCTCTCTCCCTCCCTCCCTCTCATATATATATATATATATATAGAGAGAGAGAGAGAGAGAGAGAGAGAGAGAGAGAAATGCTTTCGTGAGGGTTTGCAGAGGCCGACACGGGAGCCCTTTAAGCTCTGCTTGGGAGGAGGCAGAGCGAGAGAGTGCGCCCGCTCGCAGCAAGGGCGGTTGGTCAGTCGAAGGCCGCGGCGACGCGCGGAACAGCCCGCGCGAGACTGTCCCAGCCACTCACAGGGGCCGAATCAACAGCTGGTCGCTCTCCTCGGCGGGGATGAACGCCTCGGTCCTTCTCCTCGCCGCCATCTCCGCGAGGAAGAGGCACGGCGCGCCCTCTCGGTTTGGCCCTCGCCGGCACCTGTACTTGGTCCACAGCCTCGCTCGCGCAGCCGGAAAGTGAGCGTTCCTCTCCCTCACTTCCGCACCATAGAGTCTGCGCTAAAAAGCATAGGCTTCGAAAAGTCCTAGAGCGGGAGAGGCAGACGGAGCGGAAGTTCTCCGACGTGACGGTTGCTACCCGGAAGCAGAACGGGGAGGGGCTTCCCTGTGCTCAGTATTTCATTATGGTGGGAGTGAAAGGTAGGCGTCCTTTTTGGGTCAGGGAGGGGGATGATGCCCCTGGTGCCCTTTCAGTTCAGCTTAGGGCAGGGTTTTCCTGGCGGGTAACTGTGTCAGTCTCTGGCAGCAAAGCCTACGAAGCGTCTTGTGGCTCCAGAAAAGGCTGACCGACTTATTTAGGTAATAGAAAGTTTCATGGAGAAGGGCACTCACCTTCAGCTGGCGCTGCCCCATTGGAGGCTGGACTGGGAATTCAGGCAAGAAGAGGGAGATGCACTGGGGCAGGGTCCTCTCAGCCCCCTCCTTCGCCAGCTGGGGCAGCTTCTCCACCACAGACCCCGACTCTCGCTTCAGGGGGTTCCTACGTTCCCCCTGCAAAAAATGTTTCAGCTGCCTCTCCCTCCAATTAAATGCACGTGGGGTGCGGATAAGGGCCCGTTTCTCCCTCCCTGTGGGGTCCTGCCCCCTCCTCCTGTTCCCTGGAAGCTGCAGCCCCACCAGATCAAAGGGGTCGCTATGGGGCGGTGCCAGGGCTGCGGTTTGGGAGCAGAAGCTGCTTTTCATGTAATGAAAAGGGTTTGTTTGAGGCACTTTTTCCATGGCAGAGGAGGGAGCGGCCGGCCGGGAGCCTGGATCTTAACTGTTTGCCTGCTGCAGCCCTTCCTCAGCCAGCCAGGGCTGGTAGTGCTGCTTTGGGGGGAGGCAAGGAGTGTGCCCCCACCCTGTGCTGTAGCAGAAGTTGTGCCAAATCCACATTGCCGGATCCACGAAGTATATTCAAAGGTAGCGAGTGAAAGAGGATTGTAAGGAGCGAGGTCGGAGAGAAACGAAATGCAGAAAAGTCCAGACAGTGTAAATGATGTTAACAGTGACCAAGTTGTTGGTTTTTGTTTTCTTTCCTTTTGGCAGGATTTGCGGTGATTGCAGCAGCGGCAGCTTTTTTCGCTGTGGTAATGTAGCGAGGCGGAGAAGCTTCATTTGCGGTGTTCACTGTTGACGGCATAAAGAAAGGGGGAAAGAGGAGGCACCCCTCTCCTGAAATCATCATGTGGAGAAAAAGTCGGTTCTGAAAGGAGCCAGGCTCATTCATTCCACACTGCAGGTAATGCCAAGACCAGTACAGATAGCGCTGTAGTTTTTCAGAACGTCTTCCTCCATTAATTGTACTTTTAGTGGATAAATGGGTTTCAACAAAAACATCTGTCTAAACCTGCCTGTTAAATATTACATATTTGGAATGTTTACAAACTGTCAAACCATAGAAAATGCCATAGTGATGTACAATAGCAATAAAATGATGACAAATAAAACAGATAAAGAAATATCAAGGATTGCTTGTGTGTCAGCTTGTCCTAGGAAAGTCTGTAGAAATAGGAAATTTGTTAGCATCCAATGAAATATGGACAATTTTAAAGGAAAGCATGGTTTTACAAGCATTCATACTGTTAACATTGGAGTAGTGACAGTAAACTGGCTTTTAGAATATTTTGAAGAACCTTTGTTTGAGTTTGGAGATATTTATATTCATTACTAATAAGCAGAGATCACAATCCATTAAACATATATTTTGTTTTTCAGTTTTAAACTTGGCACTGCGGAAACCACAGCTTGACAAACATTTAATGGCAGTTGCTTGACTCTACCTTTTAACTGGCAGATTTGAACCTCCATAACAAATGTAAATATGCACCTATGAGGTGTTTATGTGTATGTAGAATTGGAGTTACAATGGGGTGGCAAACAGGACTTTCTTTTCATTCTTTACAGTATTCTCACTGATTCTATGTCAATTAAAAAATGTTCAGAAAAGGAAAAAAGCGGCATAGTAGCAGCAGTTCACAAAGCAGTGAAATCAGTACCAAAAGTAAGGTAAGTAAAATTGGGTATGCCTCCTTGAAAATTGGCAAATTTTAAAATATATTCATATCAGTCAGTTGAATGTCTAACTAAATTCAGAGTATTTCCCCCTTCTGTTATCCCTTGTATGACATTGTGGAAGTTTGGCATCTGCTAGATTGTGCATTCAGATGTACATCCTGAAGATATCTATAGTTGGGGATTAATCCACATTTACAAAAATGTTCACATCCCTTTTGTTATACTTGCTATTTATTCATGCAGACTTGGCATTCAAAATGAGAATAATTGATGTTATTAAAGTCAACCAGCTAAATTAAAAATTGTACATATTTTGTACCATTATGACTAAGAAAAATAACTCCTACAGTTATCTTACATGCTATAAGCATAGATGCAGCCACTGAAAGTGAATTGTAAATGATGAGTGAAATACTGCTTAGCTTGTGGAATAGGGAGAAAGAAGGAATTTAAAGTGTTCTTATTGCTGAAGGGTGTTGTACTGCAGTGTGATGTGTTATTCCATGGCTGCATTTGGATGTAACAAACTCTGGTTTATTGTTACAGGAATAAGCCTTCATTAATTATGTTTGTGGTTTAATTCATGCCTTTAATTCATTAGTTTATAAGAAAGCACACCTCTAAATATCATTTGACCTGCATAACTTCATAATGCTTTCATATGTATTCTTCCTTATCTAGTCAGTGGATTCCAGTCTTGGTGGGCTTTCACGATCTAGTACTGTGGCCAGTCTAGATACAGACTCCACAAAAAGTTCAGGTAGGAAATTGATGATGGCCTGAAGACATTCTGTTATTTGTCAGAATGCATAGATGAGTTTCATAACTAATTGGAGCTGTATCTAGAAATGTGAACATGCCGCCACAGAACTTTACTAATTTTTTAAGCAGAAAACAACGCTGAGTCTGCTATCTGTTACTTACAAATTATTACATCATCTGTGCATATACAAATAAAATTATGTAATATACACCTTTGCAGTATATGTATCACATTTTTATATTATGATGTCAATCTGTGTGATTTGTTGTCTTTTTGTATAGATCTGCAGCCTATACTACTTTGTATAACCTCCTCTGTATCTGGTAGTTCTATGGACAGGCAAAAAGCTAGACAGGACATCAGAATCCTGTTTTGTTCATGATGGAAACTTTACTGGGCAGCTCCTCTGCCTTTTGAAATTACACTAGGAAGTGTCCATATTTTCAAGCTTACATTTTGTTTAATATTGTGACCGTACCACGTTCTGAGGTTTCCTTATGCTTCCATGTATCCAAAGCATACAAACACACTTGGTTTTATGCTCTGTATTTGCAGAAACCTCTGGTACCCCAATATAAGAAATTTAAGTCATCCGCCTGATTCCATTCTGCTTTCTTTCAAGATAAATATTTTAATGTGGTTGGAATAAGCCTGGGAGAAACAACACAAATCACTTTTAAGTTACACTTTTATTTCTTCTTTTTAAGGAAAGGGACACAATTCAACATTTTGTCCTCACATTCTGTCCCCATCACACACACACCCCGTATGCTCCCCAAATCTGTCCTAGGGCTTCCTCCAAACCCCTGGAACAGATTTGGGGACAGTGCAAGGGGGGAGGTATGGAGACCACTGTTGCACAACACAAGTAATTCCAGTTGCAGTGTTATTTAGATAAATGCCACACTGAGTCAATTTTAACGGTTGAATGCCCAATAAGTTTGCCAATTGATAAAATGATGGCGTAATGGTTTAAATGTCTGTTTCTTTATAGGCCAGAGCAATAGCAACTCAGATACTTGTGCAGAATTTAGAGTAAAATATGTTGGTGCCATTGAAAAATTGAAGCTTGATGAAAGCAAGAACTTGGAGGGACCATTGGACTTGATAAACTACATAGATGTGGCACAGGTAAAGACTGACTTTGGTTGTATGTCCCCTTGGGTCTTTTTATGGGGAAACTGTGGCCCTGGGAAACCATCTTGGTCCAAGCCATCTTTATTTTTAAGAACTGGCTTCCAGTTCTGCCGAGTTCCAGATGACTGTTCCTCACTGGTATTGAAAGAGGGGCTGGAAGGCTGGGAAGTTGGCTGTTTTCAATAACCTTTTTCTTGGTACATTGTAGTGTCTAAACATTTGGTGTGGCTGATGATCTCAAGATAGAATAGCTGAACAAGGGAGTTAAAAAAGGAACATGCTCCAGAAAACTTTGGCTTGTTTTTGAATCACTAGAAAGCATCTATTTCTGTTCTGCTTCAGAAACTTTGCATGTGCGCAGTACCTTGGCTTCTGCGGTGTAAAATGAAGTAGCAAAGTATCTATCATTGTCATTAAACTTTCACGGAGCTATTGTCACTCTTTTGACTTATTTTGAAGGCTGTTGCTGCTTATTTATTTACATGAGAACATACAAGTTGTATGAGACTTGCTTTGTCATCAAACTCTATTTGCCTACAATAATTCCTTTTTGGTTTTTTCCAAAGCAAGATGGAAAGCTACCCTTTGTTCCAGGGGAAGAAGAATTTGTTATGGGAGTTTCCAAGTATGGTATTAAAGTCACAACTTTGGACCAGTATGTAAGTTGCTCCTGGTTTTCAAATATGCCTTATTCAATTTCTACAGTAATACCATCTCAGAATGTTTCTGACTATAATTGTGGTATGATTTTATTTTTCTCCTGAAGATACCAAAATCGACTTTGATTATACGAAGAATTCAAAGTTCTCAGTTTGGTGTATTGAAATTTAAATCCAACTATTACAGTTCTGTTTCTTTACAGTAGTTACCCCTTTTCTGTTAGACATACATTACCATCTTTTTGTAGACATTCTTGACTATATTCTTTATTGCCTTTTGCAGAGTTCACTTAATAACAGATTTCTGTATTCACTCCAGATTTTCTTTAAAGTCAATCATTTCAAAAGCAGATGGTTTCTGGTTGATTTAGACAATTTTGCTACCTACATAATAGCTTTTTATGTGCTAGGAGATAGAGAAAGTTATGGGTGACTGCCAAGGGAATTTCTAGATTATTTGGGAAACTTCATAATTTCAAGTTTTGGTAATTTGCAGTTCTGAAAATTGATTTTTAAATTACTCTTATGTTGTCTTTTTGTTTTTGTGATTTATATTGTAATGCCCATTGGCTGAAAGCAGTAAGAATCTGACAGACAAATTAACACATGGCATTTTCAGGATGTTTTGCATAGACATGCGCTCTACCTAATTGTTCGGATGGTCTGCTATGATGATGGCCTTGGGGCAGGGAAGAGTTTACTGGCTTTAAAGACGACTGATACAAACTATGAAGAGTACAACCTTTGGATATACCAGTGTAATAGTATGGTAAGGTTCATGCTTAATATTACTTTAAAAAACACTTGCTGGATAATTCTAGGTTGACATCAAGTCATAAAATATTAAAAGTGCTATCATATGCTTGTGCCTTATGTCTAGCTACATGGACTGGACCAAAACATAACAAAATGGGTTTGTACCATTGGGGTCTATATAAGGAAATGCTGTGTAGCCAAATTGTGGCACAGGCAGATTTCATGGCTTGGTCTGCCCTCCCATATTTTGCTGCCTGTTTCCCAGATCGCTAGAATAGAGACAGAATTAAGATATGAGCAATGACATGCATATACTAGAGTAATATTACCTCCTACTTAAGACATGATTTGTGGCACACTGGCCAGATAGGCCAGCCACCGCTATATTTGCAAATGTCAGAGCGACTCTAAATTGCATGTGCATTTGTTCCTGCCACAGCCCTAACCTTCTGTAGCAGAGGCAGTGCACGTAGCAAAAGAGCAGGAGCCTGTGTGAAAATAAGATAGTAATTTCAAATTAATTGCATATGCTTTTTGGCACATTTATTTTCTCCCTGTCAATCACTCTACCTGGATGCTACTTACAGAATTGTGGGATAAAGTACCCCCTTAATTAAATCTGTAGCTTTATTAATTAAAGGTGGGTGGCATCACCAGTTCAAGTGGAGATTTGAACCACTAGGAGGGCATAACAAACACTGACCTGTATTCTCATAGTTTTGTCGCTGCCATATATATAAACTTTAAATGCACTAGCCTGTCTTTCCAAGTGCCCATATGCATGCTAGCAAATACTGCACTAATATCACTTGGTGATAGGCTTTGAGTTTAAATGCCCTGGAGTCCTATACTAGCAACTGCTTGGTAAACAAGGGTAACCCAGTATAAATGCAGGAGCTGTCTCTCTACTAACAAATAGCCTATCTGGAATATCACTCTTGATGCTATTTTAGAAATTGCCAGCAGAAACCTATCAACTCTTGTTTGCAGGTCACATTTCTGAACCGATCCCACTGCTCTACATAAAATGCTTTAGATCAGGGATAGGCAACATGGTGCCCTCCAGATGTTGTGGACTGGAACTCTAATTACCTCTGGTCATACTGGCTGGGGCTATTGGGAGTTGCAGTTCCAAGTACCTGGATGGCACCACATTGGCTGCCTAACTTAAAATAGGAAATGTCATCAAAGCAAAGCATTCTGTAAGGGAAATGCTGAAACTTTGAGATGGGCTTGAGGTTGAATGCTTCTTCATGTTCATGAAAACAAGTATGAGCAACTCTTTCTGTGTATAAAATGCAGGAACAAGCACAAGCTATTTGTAAGGTGCTGTCAACAGCCTTTGACTCTGTTTTAACATCCGAGAAGTCCTGAATTTCTACAGCTGCACTTCATGCTGAGAGGAAGTACCGCTTGCTGTGACTGCAGCAATTGGAGAAGAATGAACACAAGTATTTTGGAGTGGATGTGAATTTTTTTTGTTAATTGCTTGAACATACTGTTCATAGGAATGAAGTTTTTTTTTTTTTTGTAAAATACCATTTTAAACATCTTGTATTTAAAAGATTTATACCATTTTTGTAAATGAATAAAAAAAAAATGAATAGAAGACGTGCCTTGCTAAATATGGCCTAATCTGACCACCCCCAGACACCATTGCTTTTAGCAGTGGCGACAAAAAGGAAAATAAATAAATAAATACATACATACATACATACATGGGTCATCAGATAGAGTAGGTCTCCCTTTCTGTTGGTGGAGAGGGAGGCCTGTTCCTTGCAAGCTGCCTTGCTGCAGGTATGGAAACTCACTGCTGCCCTGCTGGTAAGTAATGACAAAAAGGGATGTAAAAGAAGGTATATCAAGGAAGTCTTTGAATCAGCTGGATCCAAAGCCCTCTTTTTTCCATGACATGTCTCCAGCACAGGGAGGAAAGTATACTGGCCCTAGAGCATCTGTTTGTCTTTCAGTAGATTGGCTGTGCCCTCCCATTAAAGAAGAAAACCCCCAGAAAAAATGTCATCTTCCATTTTCCATCAAGGATGAGCACAACAGGCTTTGGGTTGGGCAGTTTCTCTACTTTGCATTTTCCTGCTCCCTATACGATTGAACTGTAAATTGTTTAATGTCTTGGATAAGAGAGAACTCACATTTAAGGCAGGAGTCTGTCAGCAGTCTTCTGACTTGTCGTTAATACATCAAGGCTGAATAGCGGTAATCACTCATTTTATTCCAGTGTGGCTCATTTATTAAGTGCTTTCCACATTCAATTAATAAAAAAAGTCAAGGTGAGGCTTCAAAGCAGTTTATTTTTCCAGTCAAGTGACTGGCTTAACGTAAGTGAAATTAATCATGCTCCAGACACTAAAAATAAGAATTGATTTAGGTTATACAATATATACAGTTGCTCTGCAACTAAACAATCAAAACCATCACGTTGAAAATTATACATCTCAAGTAGCATTCTGAACTGCATTTTAGGTGTCTTATACTCCTTTTTTAAAAACATTTAAACAAAAGTAATCTTACATGCTCACTAACAGTTTGTTGAACACCATCATTCCCTGTTGTCAGCTGTGAAAGAAGACCTGAACATTTTAGCATCTGTCACTCCTAAAAATCCAAAATGTCTCCTATTTAATTGGGTGAAATAGTGCCATGGAAACAAAAAAGAACTCTTGAAACAGTCTTACGTTACAAGCCTAGTGTCTGCACACTGTAGTGTGAAAAAATACTCTTACTCACAATCTTTTAGTGGCCACTATTTAAGATTAACAGCTGAAAGCTTACACACTATGGCTGGGCTCTAAACATCTAAGGCCTTAGGAATATTCAAGTCAGAGTTGAAAATCCCCTGGGTTTCACAAGATGTTTGCCAGAAGGCGCTACTTTCATCTGGGTGCACACAGCTATTTGTGCATTTCCTTGAATTCTGGCCAATGTGAAATTTAAGGGCCACATAAACTTCCAAAGCCTATCCTGCATATGGTATTAACTAAGATTCTGTGTCAAAAAATACTGTACATAAGTGAATTGTGCAAAATAATGTGCCAATTTATTTGCTAGTTTACTAGGAATACAAACATAACCTATAGTGTCAGTAGCCAAACTGAATTCATCAGCATCCAAATAAACTTGTAGTGGCAAAGTACTTTTTTCCTAATATACATATATATTTAGTGGGAACTTTGAATATGCAGACTTAGCTTTAAAACTTAAAATAAAAGCATCTCGAAGCATTCCAGTTTGTCCCCATATACAATGCAACAGCTTGTACGAAAGTGAGTTTTAATATAAGCCCACTGGTTTGCATCCGCAGATCTGACAAGTTGCTTCAAATGTACCACTTTAGCAAGGCAGTTTGAGATGCAGCATCCCATCCCAAATATAAATATACCAATTGGCCTGTTTCCCCCCTCCCCCTCTGTTTCAACCTATGCTAGCCAATATGTACATAATTTCTGTGTCAGAAATTCAAAGTTCTCTTGATAAATCTAGAGATACAATAGTCACAAAACTTGTGATGAAAGCCAATGTGACCTGGACGTTGATATTCTAATCCTATGCTACCAGTGCACAGTTTCGGTAGCATATGCAAAGTAAAAACCGTTAACAATTATCACAATATACAAACATTAAAAGGACATTTTTGTAATATTCTGCAATAGTCTACCAATTTGGAATTATGAAATCTATTCACAATTATTAACAGTGTTAACTACCATGTTCAGGAACAGAAGTACACAGTGTGCATCTGCAAAGAAATAAGGAATTGCTTGCAAGACAGAAGTGTGTACCTTAATACAGAGGGTGTTTGGATGAATACCCTGCTTACATTGTCCTACGACAATAGTCTTAGGTGTGAACATAGCTACCGTGGTTTTTCTTTTAAATAAAAATAATTCTAGACAACACATTTTTTTGTGTTCGAAGAAAAGAACTGCAACAAAAATTTCAGCAAATGTGTAATCCACATTCATTTACCAATAATATTGTCCTGGGTTTTGTTACCTCAACGATGACTTTAAGAATAGAATAAAATATACATTAAATGTATATTTTTTTATAGAAAAGTATGACCTCATATTCATCATATTTACAAATTTGAGGTGAACAGATTCGGGGTTTAAAGTAAAATATCTACATCCAATTATTAAAATATCTCTTGGATGGAACTACGGGCCTTTCTAGACAAACTTTTTCATATGATCCAAGTATGGAAATACTCGTTTCTTTTGGGTAAGTGTGATCATGTTGCATTTCTCCAGCATTTGAACAGCTTTAAAAACAACATTTCCTTCTAGAGTTTATGCCTACAGATCACAGGAGGCAGCCCTGTTACCCTTTCCCTTGGTGCTAATTCACTAGCATAGAGAAATGGCAGAAACTGGATATATGGCAGGTTCTGTTTCTGCCTGCGTTCTTTCGTGACAGTTCCATGGAAAGAAGGGAATGCCACAAACCCCTTGGGCTCAGGGGCTTTCTCCCCCCCTGGCCTAACAAGTCAGGGGAAACAGACTTTGGAATAACTTTTCCCTTGAGGGGATAAACAGTTGCAGCATGTAGTTCTGCATGGGACTGCGTCTTCCTTATCATAGATGTAGGAGAAGTAGGCAGGGGACTCACAAGCATACTCTTCTTTCCTGGCTGCATAAATTGATGACTCTTCCCCACCCCTTCGTCTATGGGACAGGATATTAGAGCCTATTAGCACCTACATTAGGTGTTTGGGCCCCATTAGTGCTGTAGTAGGAAAATGCACTGGGGCTTATTCATTGAGAAATATTTGCTAGGGTTTGGTTTTTAGATCTGAATCACTTTAATTGTTGCTCGGGCAACAGATTTTGGTCCCTGGTTGGACTCAAGCTTTGCAAAACCTTTTTAAGCATTCTGCCCAGCTAAGGGTTGTTGGCAGGTATATAATTATCACTCACATGGAGTGCCTACAGCAAATCCCAATGCAATCAAAATCAATGAGGCTTCAGTAGAATTATTGTGCTGGAAGAAAGAGCCCAGTCCTTTGTGGATGATGCTTATGTCTTGCCTGAAAACATAAGCCACCAAGCATCAGAGACAAGCAGTCTGAAAACCTCTGTGTACTGCCCTTTGTTACTACTTAGTGCTCTTTTAGGACTTCTTTGTACTTTTGCAATGTAGTCAAGTACTCCACCCTCAAGTCCGCCAAGCTCTTCAACTTAGCCAATCAATGGATGTGGACGAGGAATCAGTGATGGGTAGATTTTCTAGCCTCGTGTTTTTGTAGTGTACTGAGTAAAAAGTGGAAGTAAGCACCACTCTTAAAACTGAGTTTTCACTGCAGCTACATTGTCCTGAGACAGGTCTCAAAGACACTGAGTGCAAACAAATACCAGATATGCATCAGAGGCACCTGAAATTGGTACTGAAATGTAATATATTAGTGCAGTCAGGCCATTCATCTCTCTGCTAATCTGCCCACTTTTAAAATTGTGAACCCTGTGGTGTGCACCTTATTTGCTGAAGAGAGAAACTCTGGTGCATAGGTTAGTGAGAAAGTCTAAAAGGGAGATTTGAAATCAGTTTCACATATTTTTTTCTGTTGCATTAATGGTTTTTTTTATGGTCTTCCAGAATTCACAATGAAAATAGTTCAAGTGGATCTGCCTACTACAAAGAAAATCTTCCTTGGGCGATTCAAAAACCTTAAGTTCCGTTGTATGAATTGCCACAACAAAGAGTCCACAGTGATGTATCATTCATGAAGTATCCTGGTGAAGCATCTAATTCCAGGCAGAGAGCTCCAGTGATACCTGGAAATGCAAACTCTCTCCACCTGCAAACGAGCAGTTTAATCAACAATAAAGTGCACAAATGATACAGGGAAAGCTCCTTTGTGGTTAGGATCTCCATCAATATGCCCAATCTGGAAAAGACAAAACATTTTTAAGAATTAAAAGGGTGAAGCCTGTCTCTATCCAATTAGTGGTCACAGAAAGTTGCCCTCCACTGTACTAGTTGCAACTGTGCTACTGTCACCCCCAAACAACAAATCTTTAGTAATAAAGGAAAAAGGCTATACAGTTGAACGCCTTGCGAGTCAAATGTTTCGGCTCCCGAATGATCAAAAACTGGAAGTGAGTGTTCCGGTTTTCGAACGTATTTTCAGAAGCCGGACAAACCGATGGGGCTTCCAATTGGCTGCAGGAGCTTCCGGCAGCCAATCAGAAGTTGCACTTTGGAAGTCAAACGTTTCGGAAGTCGAATGGACTTCCGGAATGGATTCTGTTTGACTTCCAAGGTACAACTGTAGTTTCTTTACTATTAGACAATCAATAAAAACCAGACAGTGCTCCTTTTATGTGTAAACTAGTTAATCAGAGGATAGGCTGAAACAAAATAAATAAAGAATAGACGGTAAGAACAAATGCAATCTTTCATTTAAAAACAAAGGTTTATTATTATTTTTTCCTTCAAATTTTCACTAAAAGGATGCAAATTCAAAGTTCGCTTATTTCCAGTGGAATGATATTTCTTAAGAACTACTGGTCTTGACTGTAATAAACTGATTGATTGATCTTCCTTAAGAGGCCCAAGTGGTATATGACACAAGACAGTAATAAGGGGAAGACATACATATTTATTCTCTGTTTTGAAGTTCGCTTAGTTTCAAAGAAAAAAAAAGGAAAAGGAGCTCCTATTTGAGAAAAAAGAAACCTTTAAAATGCAAAACTAGTTGTGTGAATCTTTGGATCCTGGCTTAAGAGGAAGGGACTGTATATATTATAGATATCTAACTGGGTTTTCTGAAACAACGGTGTTTTGCAATATTCTTTTTTAACCATCTGTGTTCTGTGTTTCTGCAGAAAGGATGAGCTTCAAAAATCTGTATGGTTCAAATTCAACTGAAATAACGCTGCTCCTCAATATTGCTTTCAGTGGATACCTCTGAAAATAACTGAATAGTACTTCAGTGAGGGATTCAGTTATGCTGATTGTTAAGAGATAAGTTCCTACCAACATACGTGTGTTTGTGTGTGTACACACACACACACACACACACACACTACAGCCCTTGGCATGATTTAGCTAATAAATACTTACCCACCACTCCTGATCTTCCTCACCATCAACTATGATGATATCGCCCTCTGAAAATGTAAGCTCGTCTGGATTATCAGCTACGCAGTTATAAATGGCTTTTACTCTCTTGGGCTTTGTTTTTGACTGCAATACAGAGATGAACAAAAAGAGAAGAGCAACGGGTTGGAAACATAAGCCAAGTAAAACAGAAAATACCATTAGCAGCAGTGAGAGGACAGCAGTTCACCACTTTTAGTCTACAAGCAGCTCAGGTAGCAGAAAATAGGAAGTCAGATAATTGATCCATTTAGCTTAGTACACTGACAGGCAGCGGTTCTCCAGGGTTTCAGACTGAGGTGTCTCCTGGCCCTACCCAGAGATTGTACCTGTCACCTGCTGCATGCAAAGCATGTCTGAACAACAACCTGTCCCCCTGCAAAAAAATTCCTACAAATATGCACACGTGTTTAAAATCGTCCCAATATACATGTCTGATCTAAAATACATATCATGCTTTGCTGTTCACAAATTACAAAGGGGTTCCCTTGTGCGCCACCACTTAATTAATACATGCAGCAAAATAACCTACGAAGCTGCCCTCGGTGCTTTTGACTTTCATAACAATTAATCTGGAGGTCCCGCTTTGGGTTTTAATACACATTAAGAGCATCCAGCAAGGGCATGCTATCACAAACAGGCATTTCATTACGTGTACAAACAGCTCTCTGAACATTCATGCACAGCGGAACAGACATGTAGGACCTTCCGACAAGGCAGAGTGCGCTCTCAATTCATTCGGCGCTCGATGTTTTCAAAGCAGTGACAAAATGTTAAGGCCAAGACTCGTTACATTAACCCCTGAGATGCCAGTAGATCAAATTGTTTGGGAAATAAGAACGACACCAGGAAGCTAGCACAAGGCATCTAGGAGAACATCCACCTTCCAGATAGAATATTCTTTAATGGCTCCATTCAATCTTCTTGAAATAATGCAACCCCCATGGAACAATAACTAGAAATTCATGGAATTTTCTGCCTGCAGTATCTGTTTTATTACCTACCATGTTTATTGGCCAGTTAAATTTTCTGGTCAGCTTACAGTGGCAATAAAAAATTAACTCACGTAGAGGTACTTGATCTGGCAAATGCCTCTGCCAGCAGGAGGAGGAGGGAGGTGACTTTTGCAGATTCCCCTGGAGCAAATTTTTTAAGGGGCAGTGGATCCTGCAAGGGACAGCAGGAATTGGCCAAAAAAAAAAACCCACAACCCTGCCTCTCCTTTTATTCCACTGGTTATGGGATCAAAAGCTCTCCTGTGAGCACAAGGCAGCCTTCCCTAACCTGGTACCTTCCAGAAGTTTTGGACTCCAAATCTTCATCATCCCTTAGTATTGGCCACACTGGTAGCCAGGGCTAATGGAAGTTGCAGTCCGAAATATCTGGAGGGCAACTGTTTGAAGACGGCTGGTACCAAGAGCATCAGCTGGGTTCTGCCTTCTAACTTGTGGCTTGTTTCTATGGTAACTTTGGACACCTTAGCAAAAGGTGGAATGGGTTACTTAGGCTGCAATCTTATACACACACTTGTTATTCTGAAGTCAATGGCGCTTAAGTATGAGTAGACATGCACAGGATCGTACTGTTCGTGGGTTATTTAGCGGACTTGGTTTAAAGCTGAATTCATCCAGCTAATGTCCTTTAGCTGAGGCCTGTACTAAAGCTTTGGCTAAGATGATTTACCGAGATCTTTTTAGCTAAAGCTCTTTAGCTCATTCTGTATTCTCCACCCCCCCCCCCATTCTCTCTTTCACACATACGCAAACAAATATTATGGGTTGACTTTTGTAGTTGGCATGAGCTAGGAATCAAATGAAACTAGGTTACCTGAAAGGGCCCAGTGTACAAGGGACCCCTAAGTGAAGAGTGTTTGCAGCTCACCCTACAAAAGTTGTTGGTTGTTTACAACTACGCCACACAAACTAGTTTCTAAGAAGCAAATTTTGTAACAGGACCCATGTAACCTGAAGAAGTTGCTCGCCCCTTTTGGAACCGTCAGATTCCACACAGTGCCTTTATTCCCAACGTGAAGAGCTGCCAAACACAAAAGAGATTGACCTAGATTCTTGACGACTTACTATTTGAGACTTCCTTGGCATTGGAGCTGGAGGTTGGACTGGTGCCGACATGTTTGCAGAAGGGACAACTTGGGATCCAGAAATCTCAGATGCAGACGAAGATGAAGACTCTCCTGTTATTAAAAATAAAGCAAATATTTTCAGTTAAAATTGGCTCTTAGAAAGCTGTTTTTAGATAACATACTGTGCTACTTCTCTCTAGGGTACCAAGCCACTGTCTGTGGTTTCCCAAAAACTATCACTTTTTGCACTAAATCCCATCAGCTGTAGGTCAGTTGTGTCAGAACCAAGGGTGCAATCTACACATACAGAAGGTGCCAGGTTCAATCCCAGGCACCTCCAGGTAAAGGACTAGCAATGTCCACTGTCTGATACCCTGGACAGCTGCTGCCAATCAGTGTAGACATCACTGACCTAGATGGACCAGTGGTCTGACATGGTATTAAACAGTTTCCTATATTCCCAAATAAATTTAAAAAATTAAAATACAGCAAAGTCATTGTGGTTAGGTTTTACTACCTCCCAAATAAACCTGTCAACAGGGCCAACAGTTGCTACTAAAGCAGGTAAATTAAAATTAGGATTTAATAATAATACTAATACTAATAATAATAATAATAATAATCACCAGAAGATTGCTGCAGAGATCCAGGTCCTTTACTCTTGGCCGACCTGTCAGCCCTGTTCAGGAGAAAACCAAACATGACTGCTCGTCATCACGTCTGCAATTTGCTGTGTCTAATTTACTTTTTGAAACAATAATCAGAATGGGATTCAGTTAATGAGTCCCGTGCAAGGACTTCTACTTGTGCAACACATACACACCCTGCACACACACCCCAAATGAAATGTGAAGAGGATCAGAAGAACACCCAGAAGAGTGAAGAGGGGGCAGGGAGGAGAGGGACAATAATTCTATCTGGCAAACAGCACAATCAACATAGCACAACCACCAATTGCTATGTTACTTCAGAGTATCAAAGTTACACTCTTAAATGGCATTTGCTGTTGGTAAGTAATTATCTATCTCTTCACACACACACACCCTGGCCCCGCAGCCTTTGCTGCTGTCTGTATAGAGCCTGCCCAGCACCTGAACTGAACACAACACAAGGTGAAATCTTCAATAAGGACATTTCCTCTATTAAATAAGGAAGCGCAAATGACATTTCTGTAGAAGTGCAACAAAACATGGACTGCCATAATCAGGCAATAAGGTGAGCACACTATCTTTCAGCAACCTGCAGATATTTTAGGAAGAAAAGGCGACACATTACCCAGAAGCAGGCTTTTTCTGAGAAATTCTACTTGGAGGCTGGGGAGGAAGTGGTGGTGGCGTAGGCTTGGACTGTGGCACCACTGGCTGTTTTGACTGCTGGCTCAAAGCTTCGAGAACACTGGCTGTCTTTGCAACAGGAGGTGGTGCTGAAGAGAGTATATCTATATATAAAAAAATGCATGTACAGTACAATAATACGATGATGGTGAATGCTGGAATGTTTGATACAATTCCTACAAACAAGATTATTGCTACCTAACTTTGTGATTTCTAAAATGTAACCAATCCTTCAAAAACTAAGGCTAAAGAGACAATGAAGCTGCAATCCTATACACATGTTTCTGGGAGTAAGCCCCACACTGAACTGAACAGGACTTAGAATCATAGAGTTGGAAGAGACCACAAGGGCCATCCAGTCCAACCCCCTGCCAAGCAGGAAACACCATCAAAGCATTCCTGACTTATTTCTGCCTGGACATATGCTGAATTGCATTGTGAGAGCCTGGACAAATTGGGTTAGTTTTAACTATGGTTTAATTAAATAAGCCAACTTATGAAGTCGTTTTGATTCATTAAACCATAGTTAAGACCTAACCAGAGTTTGTCTGGGCTCAGATCAATTGTCAAACTGTGGTTAGTCAAAAACCGAAGCAAAAGTTTCTACTTTTCTTCAGGCAACCCACGAGATGGGAGAGTGCAAAAGTTTGAGGCTCACTGGCTTAATGATAAACCACAGTTTATAATTATGTCTGAACATAAACAATGCAGTGGGAGGCTCTGGCTAACTCATAGATTAAAACTGGAGCTAACAGTAGCCTACCTGCTATGAGGTACTTGTACTGGTAGTGAGGCTAATCTTCATGAGAGGTGGTTTAACATGAGTAGGTAATTTTAAGTGTCACTTTTAGTCGTGCATCTGTAATATGCCTTCAGAAGTAACCATTAATAGAGGAACAAGGAACATTAAAACCACAATCTTTTTGCCTTTTTAAAGAAACTCCCTAAAAGTTCAGGGAACAACCTGAATTCCTTGCAAAACTAATCTGAAATATCCATTCCTCAACAGTGTACCGCAGGAAGTCTTAACAAACAGTGTGTTGAAGTAGCCAGATGGAAAAGCAGCAGGCTGAAAACTACATCCACCAGAGAAAAAGAAACATGAGTTGTGGAATGGGAAGTTGAGGCCAACCGTGATTAGATGCAGAGAAAACAAAGGAAGCAGTGGAAAAGGGCAAACATACTTGTAGATGTTACACGCAATGGCGGAACAGGGGGATGGACAGTTGGTGGATCGGATGAAGACCTTTGCCTGCTTATGCTTTCCATTCCTAAAGAATTTGTCTTCCACAGTGTGTTCGATGAAGGAGTTGTCTGAACAGCACTGCCAAGAAATGAAGACTGAACTAAAAAGAAAGGAAAACACTGTGTCATTATCATAATCACTGCTGGCTGAGAAGCGAGGAGAAAACAGCACCTTTTTCTTAAGTGGACTGACTGGCTGTGAGCCAGAGGAACACGCACTTCTACACAAGGACTGGGTCATTTCTAAGGCCTTGTTCACACCTGCGTGTTTCATCACTTGGTGACTGGGCTATCACAGGATAAGCATGAGTGAATGAGCTGCCATGGACCAATCATCAGACAGAAGGCTTTTGCGTCGTCTCAGAACAATACTTTTCAATGGGGCGCACATCAACTGATGCATAAAGTGCCCCCCCCCCCCGTTTGCAGCTGCTTGGCTCCTGCCATACAAGGCTAAGCCTATTAAGATTTTACTAAAAAAAATAGTACAGTTGGGGCAGAGAAACTAATTAGGTGTGGATGTTGTTGTGGACATCACTTTGCACAAAATAGGAGATGTCGTGCTCCCAAAATTTAGCAGTGGGTGTTAGGCTTGTCTCCTCTTATCCCAGACAATGGGCTGATACCTTTAAATCTCCTGATGCAGTGGGGCAGGATAAGGCTGTGGTGGCTATTCTACCTGTTGGCTCCCACTTCCTGTCATCTTCCCTTCTCTTTTGCCTGCGGCAGCAAGCAGCTTTCCAGGTATGCCACACAGCAGGTGAGGCAAGGGGCATATTGGCATGGGAAGCAAAATGGGGAGAGACGGTCATGGCTATTTTTGTCTCCTGTTGTACCAGGAGGTCTTTATCCACATAAGGTTTAACAAAGTGTGTGTGTGGGGGGTCATAATAAAGCATATGGCAAGACATAGTAACAGTAGTAAATCATAGTTTGCTGATGAACAGTGGCAGATTTTTTTTTAGCAATTGTAATAGGAAAGAAGATTGCAAAGTTTTTGTTAGTTAATGAAGAAGCAAGGCTTGCAGCCACATTTGCTGAAAGGAAGCGTTAGCCAGACAGCACATTATTTATGAAAGCCACCAGGGCCCTATTTGGGTACAACCGACCACACCACTGTTAACGGTGTGAAGGGAGAGAGTGGGGTCACCTCACCCCCTCTCACTCCCTACCCTGGCTGCTTCATCCCACAACAGAGCCCCCCAAGCTGCCCACAAATCGGGGGCATGTCTGCAGTGGAGCAGCCTGACAAACATGTGTAGGCTGTCACTCTGAACATTCAGGGCCACAGCTCAGCCTACTCACATTCAGCTGCCCCATAGCATACACCCTACCGGTATGCATGTGGGCAGCTTTAGGGGCAGGCTGGTGGGGGGGGGATGCACACATGGCAAATGTGCCTGGCTCCACTCTCGCAACTCAGACAGTCATATAATCCTGAACGCTTCAATAGGGCTTCAGGAGAATAAAAACAATAATCTGTTTGTTTTTAGCTGGATATTTAGCTCCTCGACGTGCTGTGTGACTTCATCTTTTTAAGCCATTCATCCTGAACAAAGGAATATTTAATACTTATTTTTGTCCCCAATAACTATAGGACCATGAACCGTAAGTGCCCTCTCTTGCAGGACCTATGATGCCAAGACCAATAAGCGAAGGAGTGGGGGGGGGGTTTACCTACCGGTACGTGTATACTAATCATGGATTTAAAGCGTGTCTACACACCTGTGTGTTTTTAGATGCCAATTTCAATCACAGCCATCGTCTGTGAACGGAAATTCAGCTCTGGCAGTGTTTCTTATAGGACTCCTATGTTCATCTCTAGATAGGCACAGCAATCCTATACTGACAATGGGACAGGAACGGGAGATATGGCTGCCCTATGCAATGCATGTTCTCGCTGCATTGGGGGAGACGCATAAATAGCAAACCAAAAAATGACATCAAAAAAGATTGCAGCCCTAGTAGCAATCATTCATGAGACTATGCCGCTGGCTGCTGACACCCACACGAAGAGAGCCAATGAACATATGATGATCAGGACATGCCCCTGTGCCCCAAATTGCACAAAACACACAAGGCAGTGCCCCAGCCCATAAATTCCAGAGGCACAGCTAGCAATAACACTGCTATGGCTAGTCCCCAAGCAACCCTTAAGACAGAGGGCAGTATCCAACACTGCAGCTCCGCTGGTGCAATCAACTTTCATGAGCATAACAAGAGTTCCTGCTTTCTCCCCTGTCCCCTCCACCCTCAAAATAATCACAGGAGGGTTGGGGGACCCTGGACCTGACTTGGGATGGGGTGGTGTGGTGGACATGGAGGTCCCATTGCACCGACAAAACACATCCACGCATGGCACAGCACTGGATGAATCCCCTTAAGGCACCCCTCACAGCCACGATTTTGGAGAAAAGTGCACAAAGGAGGGAAGGAGACAGTGGGAGTCCATGGAGCATACACATCCCTCTTGGGACAAGGGTTCAATACCCACCCAGGGAACATCTCCCCAGCCAAGCGGGGAACCAGAACATGCCACTAGGGCAGCCACAGACACAAACCGACAGCAGGAGTCACCAGGACTAGTTGGGAAGCAGGAAACCCACCCTGCAACCACCACACAGCAGTTCCCTGACTACTTAGCTTGCTGCAGGAAATGGGAAAGAGACGCATCACGGGGCAATCACCAGGAACAAGCCCTAGTTGGGTGCAACAGCTCAGGTTTTACATGCTGAAAGTCCCTGGTTTCAATCCAGGGAATAACTCCACACTAAGAAATGATAAATGGTTCTATCCTCAGCACGCCATGAGCCAATCAAGAGGAGCAACGAATGGGCCAAAAGAACTGTAGAACTGGGAGGGACCTTGAGAGTCATCTAGTCCAACTCCCTGCCTAAGCAAACTTGCCATTCTGGCGTCCACCCACTCCTGTGGGCAACCCACATGACCTTCTCTCCAGCACCAATAGGACAGCTGTACCAGGAGCTTCCCAGCAAGCTTGTGGGGTGCACTGCCTAGGTACCCCCTAGCTGTTGGGAGTGGAGTTCAGTGCTGGGTGCTTGTGCCTGGAATGAGGAGGTGGAGAAGTGTTAACAACGGGCTCAAATTCCCACGAGTGTCAAGGGGGCAGGCAGTCTTCTGCCGAGCGCTTGCGTTGCACACAAAAGTGACCTTTTGCCCTGCCTCTGCTCACCAGAGTTCTCTAAGGGCCCAGTTCCATGTGCCCCATCAGCTCAGTGACAGCAGCCCCGTTTATTAACTCCATTTATGAACTGGCGGCGGTGTGCTGTGACTGGATCATACCCTACGGCACAGAAACGATGCTCTGTCATAGCAACATGAGTGAGCCAGTTGTCTGCAAAGGAGCAGCCATTTTTACCCCCACCTCCATTTTAATTTGAAGTCAAGAAGGGCAGCTCCTGTTGGTGCAAGGCTGTGCTTCTGACGGGGCACTGGCGCGGATTGAAGCAATCGAGGGTATCGTTGCAAATGTGCCGCCCACAACTCGGCCTCATCCCAGTCATTCTGCCAGTGTATCCGAGGTATTCCACCAGCACCTTTTATCGCAGTAGCAGCATATTTGGCACAGTGGGGTTTCTGCTAAAGCTGCTACTCAACTGGTATAACAACTTCAGCATAGGATTTCACCCTGAGACATTGTGTTCAGGGGGGCCTCCCCCAGAATCAGTCATTTGTGTGATTTTTTCCCCTTTCTTGTCCTTCCACTTCTGCACTGTGAACGTCCAAAACAGAAAGTGCAGATTCATCCCAATTTGAAAGAGGAGGAGGAGGGATCCCCCCCCCCCAATCCCGCAGCAATTTATAGTTTCAATATACCTACCTGGAGAAAACAACTGTCAAGCTAAAATCTCCAAGAGAGAAAGAAAGAAAGAAAACTGTTGAACTCCACCTCTTGCAAAATGTTAGTTACCTTTCCCAATATTCCTGGGAGGCAAAGGAGGTGCACTTGTGACTGGCGCTGCTGGCTGCGTAGGAGGTGGGCTGCTACTGAGTATGGCTCCATAGGTCTCGTTCTGCAAGAGGCTCGGCATGAAGCCTCTTTGCTTGTCCTTGGCTATATTGGCAGCATCTCTAGCCAAAGATGCCACGTTAGGCTGAATCTGGCTCGATCCTAGCTGATAGAAACTCACAGGCCTGTCCTCTCTTCGGTTAGGGCTTGGTTGCTTTAAAAAGGAAGGAAGAATACAAGAGAGTGTCGTGTGGGCAAGTGTTTCAAGACCGGATATAAAAAAAATGCAACGCACACTAGGGAGCTAATATCTGTTTTGCTTTAACTGAGGCTGAAATCCTAAGCACACTTACAGTTGCCCTGGGCTAGTTCAGGAGGAAGGGTAGGATATGCAATAAAACAAGAGTAAAAATAAATAACACTAGGGCGCAGGTGGTTAGCTTGTGGCGCCTCCAGTTGTGGGATTCCAGTTCCCATCAGGCCCAGCAAGCATAGCCAATGGCCAAGGATGGTGGGAGTTGTAGTCCAACAACTTCTGGAAGATCACAGGTGGCCCATTAAATCAAGTGTTGCTGAGTAAACACACATAGGTCCATACTGTTAAGGCCCTGTGTACTCACTGTGCTTAAATTAACAGGCATTTCTAACAACAAAATGGCACTGTTCAAAATTTCCTTTGGATATACATTTAAAACTATTAAGTCTAGAATAGAAGAAAACATTCATTTTTTAAAAATCCAACAACCTCCCAATGATTAATAAAAGCAAAACCCTCTCTCTCTCTGGAGGAAAGGGACATGTTTTAAATTAATCACTTGCCATCTTTGACCCTTAGCATGCTGACTTTGGTAAGAACTTTGTTAAATTTCTACCTGGTTTTGTTGTTGAAGGTTTATTTCAGAGAGGCATGTATCCCTATTAACTTCTGACTAAATCAAGGCAAATGGCTGGTGACTTTCTAACATTTCCCGATAAAAAGATCATAGGAGCTGGCCTCCATTTTTCTTCCCTACGAAGACAATTCTAGCCCAACTCGAAGGCAAATAAACGCAGATGCTGCGGCCACATTCAACCATGTCATCAAGCACAGAAAAGACATTAGTTGTGTCATTAATAGCCCTTAATCTTCTTTTCAAGAGTCCCTGGGGCCTGAAAGCCTATTAATAGTGAGTGAGCAGCAAAATGCTTCCTAATTCCCACCTTCACTACTGAGTTGGAGAGCAGCAGAGTCGAGGTTGAACAAAATGGCTGAGCGAAAACCTTGAAAGGCAGGCACAGGGTTTTGCAATACAAATACCACTTCCTACTTACAAGGGGAGCCTTCTGTTATGTTCTCAGGTACAAGTTGCAGCATGTACAGGTGGGGATGGGACCATCCCCTGCCTGACAACCTGGAGAGATGCAGCCAATCACTGTAAACCATACTGAACTAGATGGACCAATGGTCGGACCAGGTAAGGTGGCTTCCCATGTCCCTATAGCAGCCCTTACATCCATCATTTAATTCTACCTTCATCAGGAACACAATGGTAAATGAGTTTCATTTATATATTGCCTTAAGTTAAGCTGACTTCAAGCCAGTGCAAGAGGAGTGCAGCACCATTAAAATTCTCAGTAATATTTTTTACAAAGAACATAGTGATGATAATATCACTCTTGTTCCAGGCAGGAACATTTCCATTTAAAAAAATAAAATAAAATTTTGACGTTGGGTTTCTGATCTTCTAAATGCATACCTGTAAATTTCCATCCACATCATCATCACTTTCATCCAGGTCTTCATGAAGTAATCGCCACTCGTATTCTACATGAACATGAGAATTAAGTCTTCCAGCCAGAGCTTGGGTGAGCTAAAGTACCAAGAATGAGACACCATTCAGCACAGTCAGCTACTGTAAACTGCCCTGTGCCCTTTGGATGACGGGCAGTGTATAAATTTAATTAATTAATGACATAAATTCCCTTTCTTTTACATTATGTGAAATCTTGATTCATTTCTTTTTTTCTTTAGAAAAAGCAACAATTTAAGCACTCAATGGATGCAAGGCACATGTCTGTTGTTTTTAGGTATCTTAAGAGGTCAACAAAAACAAATATTTATTTACAAGTTTTCCACTATTCTTGACTACCACAGAAACCTCATGGCAAGCTGCTAAATAATACAGAAACAGTTCAGCTTCGGAGAACACACAGAAGAAACAAATAAATCTTACCAGCTCTTCACAGCGCGTGTGTTTTAAGCGTTTAGCTATATCGAGTGGCGTCTCTCCAGCTTCATTGGCTATAAAGCAACGGGAAGAAAACGTCACATTCTTGTTTGCAATCTTATGTTGCTAAAAAACCAGCGTGGTGTAGTGGTTAAGAGCGGTAGACTCGTAATCTGGGGAACCGGGTTCGCGTCCCCGCTCCTCCTCATGCAGCAGCTGGGTGACCTTGGGCCAGTCACACTTCTCTGAAGTCTCTCAGCCCCACTCACCTCACAGAGTGTTTGTTGTGGGGGAGGAAGGGAAAGGAGAATGTTAGCCGCTTTGAGACTCCTTCGGGTAGTGATAAAGCGGGGTATCAAATCCAATCAAATCCAAAAATGAATGTGACTTCTGAATCTGAAGGCAGAACTTGGGAGTTGGGGGGGGGGTGCGAGTATGCATTTTTAGGAACTGCTCGTTCCAACAGGAGACAGAAAAAATTGCTTAACTCCCAATGAGACTTTAAAAATAGTTAACTGTAGCTGGATTGTGCCCATAGTATAAAATGTGCTGCCTCAGCTTAGCGGAAACATTTTGCTCATAGTAAATATTCCATTGTATTACCCAGTTGGATTCTGTGCCATTGTGTTAATACAGTATTTATTATAAACATTTAGAAAACATTCCCATAAACTGCTGCGAGCTTATGGAATAAAGTGGGACATGAATTAAATCAAGTACGTACATAAATAACGAAGAATGATGCCTCACAGGCACTATGGAAACTCCATAAAAGCAGTGGTAACATAGTAAGCAAACATTTGACTTAAAATACAAATTTCCACACAGTCTCAATAATCTTCATTTCAAGTACAGTGGTACCTTGGCTCTTGAACTTAATCCGTTCCAGGAGTCCATTTGACTCCCGAAACCATTCGAAAACGAAGGAGCAGCTTCTGATTGGCCTGCAGCAGCTTCCTGCACTCAAGCGGAAGCTGCGTCGGATGTTCGGCTTCCGAAAAACATTCGCAAACCGGAACACTTACTTTCGGTTTTGCAGCGTTTGGGAGCCGATTTGTTCGACAACTAAGCCATTCGAGAACCAAGGTAGCACTGTATCGCCTTCTAAGGAGCTCTACGTTAAACATGGAAAGAAAGTGGCCAAAGTCACTGCAAGCGTCCATGTGCCCCTATCACCAATTGCCTGTGTGTGGAAGGGTTGCAGGATTGATTTAAAGAAAAGAGGGGTCACTCTTTACCCTTTTACCTATTTCGATGGAAGCCTTCCCTCTCAGGAGCAGTTTGAGGCACTCAACGTTATCTGTCAAGCAACAATAATGAAGAGCAGTGCTACCTTTGCATGTCTGCTTGTCCAGGTTGCCACTATGCAGAAGGTAAAAGGGTAAAAGTTTAGTTCACACGCACAGAGTAGTCTAATGCTCAAAAAGCTTGCTTTATGCTATCAACGAATATTACAGCAGGTTTGTTTTTTGTTTTCAAACTAAAATCTTGCCTTTCTTAATTCAAATATGAAAATGAAAAGTGTTTAAATAACGCTAGAACCGCTCACCTGTTCTGCACCAAGAAGTCAACTATGTGGAGTGAGGTCCGATCAACAGATCTCACAGCGAGATGAAGGGCAGTTTCGTCTTGTTCCTGAAATCATACGGTGTGTTTTGACCAATAGCAAGCAAGGAAGGATTCTTGGAGATACCATATTTATTGTTAACATTATGCTAAACAAAAATTTAAAAAACTTTACTATAGCTGACTTTGGTCATCACTACCAAAATATGGCTTTGATTTAAGGCAATTCATCCCTAAGTGATGATAATATTAATTGTTCCAGATCATCTAAATGGGGAAAGGGTAGAAATATTATAATGACCATAACAATAATATTTATACCCCTGCTCATCTGCCTGGGTTGCCCCAGCCACTCTTGAAATAAACCCATTTCAAGAAACCAAAGGAACATATAGGAAAATGTACATGCATAGGACATTTAGAAAAGATAACATGTACAGCAAAGCTTCCCACACTTTTCATGTTGGTGACAAACTTTTTAGACATGCATAATTTCATGGCACAGTAATTTAGTTTTACTAGCAAAGTGGAGGTTAAGCTAACTCCTTTCCAGCCCTGGGAGGAGCACGGGAAAGCTCTGATGTACAATATAGGTATTTATAAACCAATGCTACAAGCCTCGAAACTAAGAGGGGATTGTTTGAGTGCTTTGTGCTAAACAAGAAGATGGAAAGGGCAGGCATGTCAAAGTACAGAGAGCTGGTGGGATCTGGCTATCCCTTGATACAAATAATACAGAATGCTCAAAGCTTAAGACAGGGGTCAGCAAACTTTTTCAGCAGGGGGCCGGTACACTGTCCCTCAGACCATGTGGGGGGCCGGACTATATTTTGAAAAAAAATAATGAACAAATTCCTATGCCCCACAAATAACTCAGAGATGCATTTTAAATAAAAGCACACATTCTACTCATGTAAAAACACCAGGCAGGCCCCACAAATAACCCAGAGATGCATTTTAAATAAAAGGACACATTCTACTCATGTAAAAACACGCTGACTCCTGGACCGTCTGCGGGTCACATTTAGAAGGCGATTGGGCCGCATCCGGCCCCCAGGCCTTAGTTTGGGGACCCCTGGCTTAAGAGTTGGGATGGTGCTGTTCTTTATTGTCAAAGAAGGCATATAGGGTCCAGCAAGTAAGTTAATTAGAAAAACAGCGAGCTGAATTATTTTATGCTAATTTATCAGTCAACTCATTAGTTTTACAGAACTAATTGAGCAGTATTAAAATGTATAGAGGCAACTATCATAATACTTCTAAGGATTAAACCACTCTGGGGATTTAGCACTTGGCTAATAATGATTTAAGTAATTTTTGACTGGTACCAGGCTAGTAGGATGTTAAGCCATGCTTCGTTAATAATGGCTAAACAGGATACGGTACCTGAGGTGGATCCGAACTTATCCGTGTTTTGAACATATCACGATTAATGCATGGCCCATTGATTTCAACGGGTCTACTTTAAGCATGGCCGTCAAGTGCTCCAATGAGGTCTGTGCACAAGCAGAATGGATTTCTCTTGCGCAATGGGATTTCACATTCTTCTCTTTCTCCCTACATGCCCTGAAAATCTGCTCTGGAGTATTGGAAAGCCTTCCAGATCAGTTGGGAGGGGGGTGCACAGTGGGGAGGAGGTGATGACCCCTTATGTAAACCAGAATCTGCTCATGGGATGTTGGATTTCACTCTATGTCTGGATCCATCCCCCTTTGTTTGGATTTCTGCATGCTCTTACCCATATCCAGTGGAAAGTGCAAAATCTTTTCACATTTATGTTTTATATTTTCTATTCTTAATAATGCGGTTTGGTAACAGATGGACGAGCCATTTTGATAGATGCCGTTTTCCTGACTTCTTTTGTAAACAGTCATCCTTTTAACATTTCAAGTGAGCGACTGCAAATTAGTTACGATCTCATTTCCACAAAAACAGCACATAACATGTTAATATGCTGATAACAGAAGAAATTCTGCACTTACATGCCCATTTGCGAGTGGAATTTTCTCTGTGAGATCCACATTCTCAGCATACACTTGAACCAATCCAAAAATGTCTCTGGTTCTGACCGCTTCGCAGAGGCTCTGCAGTTTAGCCGCATTGTCTGAGTGTTTCTTCCTTGCATATTTTCTTTCAATATATTTGGCATTAATATAATCTTTTCTTGCATTCCTGAAATGAGGTGTGATTTTATTTTATGCAAACTTGAAATTGAGACTCGCTTCATAACTAATGTTGCGCAGGCTGCAATTCTTCAAATTACAAAAAAAAGCTGATGGAAATGGTTTGGGTTTCACTTTCAATGGCCTTGTTTGCCTATTACAGTAAAGGGTTTACTAAGAATGCACCAATCTCATCCACTTTGTTTCTCTTCCCTGGCCCATAGGAGAAACAAACCACAATCCCCGTCTTAGCATAGCATCAGAAACTACTGATCATGGTTTATTTTGTTCCAAACAAACCATGAAGCCACAAACAAACCTTGGTTGCAGATCATGGTTTGCTTGGAGCAAAGAAAATAATAGTCCCTGGTTTAGACATAATGCAAGGCCAGGGATCATGTTTTGGTTTTCCCATGTGCTAGCAGGGAGGAAGAAAGCAGGGGAAATTGGTATGTTCACAGTAAACCGCTAACTATGGCTAACCACGACATGCAAACAGGGCCACTATGATCACTTCCCTCCTTCTCTGTAACATATGTGAAAGTTTTGTAGCTATGACTGTTTGCTTGCACAAACAACAAACTGATTGATGGGGGTGAATGAATAAACTCTACTCGTTGCCATAAAAAAAAATCTGTTTTCTTTAGGTCTTTTTTCAGGAAATGCATAAAATTACTTTGCAAATTGAATTAAAACTAATTGCAGGGTCATTCGATGGATGTGCTCTTCCAACAATTCAAGGGAAACCCCCTCCTGCATTGAACTTAAAAGTCAGATTGTTCTGTTACCATTTTACATTATTTATCTTGAGGTCAGTTGCTTAAGTTTTCTGTCATGTGTGATTTAACATGGAATCTGTTAAAGATTTCAGATAACCGGATCTCGTACGTTCCATTCAAACACCAGTTTTTCAGGCTTTAGTCTGCCTTTGTCTAAAAAACTGGAAAATCTGCAAGGTCCCAACTTTTCTTCTTTGCTATCATTGGAGGAAGGAAGGAGTGTGTTCAATTCTTCCTTTGTTGTTGCGCTACTTGATCTTTTCAAGCTGTTCACTAGGTTATTTTTTAATATAAATGAGGAACAGTGTGGTGTAATGTTGGACTAGGACCTGTGAGGCCAGAGTTCAAATCCCAACTCAGCCATGAAGTTCACTGGGTGATCTTGGGCCAAGTCACAGTCTCTCAGGCTAACCTATTTCACGGGCTTGTTCTGAGGATACAAGCACGCCTGCCCCCTTTAGCTCCTTGGGGGAAAGTTGTGAGGTAAGTTTAAAATAAATAAATAAATAATAAATTATTTGCTACTACAGTGGTACCTTGGAAGTCAAACGGAATCCGTTCCGGAAGTCCGTCCAACTTCCAAAACTTTCAGAATCCAAAGTGTGGCTTCCGATTGGCTGCAGGAAGCTCCTGCAGCCAATCGGAGGCAGCAGAATCCCCGTTGGACGTTCAGGTTCCAAATAATGTTCACAATCCGGAACATTCACTTCCGGGTTTGCAGAATTCAGGAGCCAAAATGTTTGACTCGCAAGGCATTCGAGAGCCAAGGTATGATAGTATGCTGAAATTTTATTCAGAATGCACCTCGGCAGATCACGGCACCTTTCACTGCCATTTCTTTACAAGCACAGAAACCAATTATTAAAATGTCACCAAACTGGATAGAAAAAAAGACGTTTTATAGAGAGAGTTCTTGTGAAACGCGACTTGCAGGACGATCCCACAAAAATGTGTGATTTTTGCTGATTCCTCCTGTCTCCTGAAAAGCTACTCCAGAGGATTGGGGAAGTAGGGCAAATCAGAAAAAAAACTACCTTCCCCTCTGCCCTGCTTCTTCTAGTCCCTTTTGTGAACAGAAGCAGCTCTTATGTTTATGGAAGGGAAATAAATATCAACTTTATTTATTTGTTGCTACAATTCTGATCTGTTTTCACTCCCCTGTTATTTTAGCTTTTCGAAAGTTTTACATTGTTATTCATTTTTCTGACTGATAATTTTATTGATTTAGCTTTTTCGTAAATGGCTTTGGATTCTTTTTTTTAAAAAAATTTTTTTACAATCACGGGGCGTATAAATTTCATGAAATAAACAAAATAGGAATGTGTATTCCAGCAGAAAGCCATCCTTGAAGTTTACGCTCACACTGTTAACGCTGCTGCAGTTCCCTAACAAGCAACTTGCTTAATTTATTGGGCTATGCCCAAATGTCTTTCCCCTCCAATTGCTCCTTTAAATGAAGCGAAGGAATTTTATGAGAAGGCTTTGAGAGTCACTTACATCTGTGTGAGAATGTGATCTGTACACATGTGGAGGTTGACGTTTTCAATTTGATTCCTAAAAATAGCAATTTAAGCTTATTTTAGTCATTAAACAAGGGTTATATACTGTGCATGACTTCAATGATTATAGCTGACTTTAATGACTATGGTTGCCAGATGTCCATATACCAAAGCGTGGCATCATCATAAAACATAGCTGCTTACACACAAGGAGATCTTAGGGTATAACTTGCTGTCTGTTTTAAACCAGAATTAGTTGTTCCTAGAGACTCGTGATTTATTTATTTATTAAAAAAATAGCCTTGACACATGGACTGATGGGATCCTTTTGCTAATTTTGGGTTGCCATATTTCAAGAAGTAAAAATCCAAACACAAAAAGTTGAGTTTTTAGGGGGGAATTTCAAAAATCCGGACATTTGGCCGAATTTGTCCCCAGAAGCTAAGTCCGGCATTGGAATCCCAGACAATCCAGACATATGGCAACCCTAGCCAATTAATGGGATCCTCTTTCCAATCAAAGAGTTTATGAACTCAGTATTTTCTTGTTTTCCAATACTCTCCTTTTCTGAGACTATTCTCTTTCTTCGTCCTGTCTCTGCCAAACGGGGGCTGTTAATGGAACTATTGCTAGTAAACATTCACATATATCCTCTCAGCAATCCTTACAACAGTACTCTAAGTTCATGTTCCTGCAGCCCTGCTTAAATTTCACGCTGATTGTTGCCTATTTAGAAAGTGCTGACTATTGTGGGTTTTTCTGCTTCTATAAACTGGTCAACGGCCGCAATAAATTCACCAAATTGCAAGGGGGGGTGGGCAGTCTTGGAGGCAGAGAGAGCAGTGACTTGCTTTAGGTCAACTCACAAGTTCATAGTGAGGGCAGTATTTGAACCAGGGACTGTCCAACTCACATTCTTAATCAATACACTGTAAAAGCTTTCCATACTTTCAATGTTTCATACTTACATATCACTGCTTGGGTTGGGTTTGACCATTTCATCTCCCGGCAAACAAAATTCCATAATTTCATTAAATCCCGCATTCCCAATATTTTTGGCAAGCTATAAAGGGAAATATAAATACACCGGGCAAAGATTAATATAATCACGTCAAGCAACTGAATTAAGTAGAACGTAGTTGGATGCAACACTGAATCTGTCTTGCCCAGACGGGTCTTTTTAACACATGAAACAAAGCTCCAATAGCGTGACTGCAGTTCCTATAAAAACAATTTAGTCCTGATATTTTTTTTGCTTTTATTGCAATGCAGGAGAGATTTTCTTCCAAGAAATTTAAAAGGAAACGATTCTATTGTTGGATGATCTACAATATTAGCCATACTTAGACTTTGAGGTGACTTACGTAGCTGTATACCACTTATAGAATTACAGTAACATTGTACACACACAGACTCAGTTTGCACATCGTGGTAAGCCGTAAAGTGCTGATCTGATGTGTTTCATTCCTCCTTACTGGTGTGCAGAGGATATAAATGACATGGTTTAGTGTTACATCCAACCAGATATCATGGTTTGTTTTCTCCAAATAGACTTATCAACTGCAGTTTTTTGGGGGGACACAATTGTGGTTTCTTTGGGGGGAAACATAATCTTTGTGTTATGAGAATTATAAGGTCTAAGATATAAAATAAATGTACCAGGCAAACACATACATAAATATATAAACCACATGTCTGAAACAGTACAGGAAAAAAGTCCTGAAACCATTTTGTCTCTCCCAAATTGACCTCAAATATTTCTCTGCAAGGACAAAGGAAATGGGAAAACCTCCCCATTGTCTCTTTGCTCACAAATCCTGTCTTAAGGGCCTATCTGTGTATGAATAGGGTGAGTATTTACAATCACAAAGGAATGGCCAGACTGCCCAAGTAATGCAATCAGTGATCACTATCAGGTACCCTGGCAGATAAGTTTTCTGCTGTATACCACCTCTTCTGTGATGTATGTATGATGTATTGGGGGGTGGCCTTAAGCTTAAAGGTAAAGGTAAAGGGACCCCTGACTATTAGTTCCAGTCGTGTCCGGCTCTGGGGTTGCGGCGCTCATCTCGTTTTACTGACCAAGGGAGCTGGCGTACAGCTTCCGGGTCATGTGGCCAGCATGAACCAGAGCAGTGCACAGAAACACCGTTTACCTTCCTGCCGGAGCGGTACCTATTTATCTACTTGCACTGTGACGTGCTTTCGCACTGCTAGGTGGGCAGGAGCTGGGACCGGGCAATGGGAGCTCACCCCATCGCAGGGATTCGAACCGCCGACCTTCTGATCAGCAAGCCCTAGGCTCTGTGGTTTAACCCACAGCGCCACCTGGGTCCCTTGGCCTTAAGTTTACAGGGTGGCAATTTCAAAAAGTCTATATAAGGGCTTGAACACCATTGTTCTGGGTTCCTCCTCCCTCATGCATGTGGTGGGTGCGGACCCTGTTGCAACAGTTAATAAAGATCAGGCTTACTGCCTGCTTTGCTTCTCAATACTCTCTGGTTGGCCTCTGTTATTTATTCCTACCGATAGAGAACCTACAAAAGGACTCTATATGGGCTCTTGGGTACCCAATAAGGGAAAAGGAGCAGTATTTTTCTTATAACACTTTGATTCAGACACAACACTCTCCCAGGAATCATGGCTTGTTTCTCCCCAGTGCAAACAGAGAGGAGTAAAATGGGTACGGTCTGTTTATATGTGGTCAACCATTAACTGTGTGTTACCATAATGTGCAAATATTGCCACCAGCTACACACCAACTCAGCTTTCCAATGACAGAAACATTTTTTACTTTACCAGCAACTCGGATGTTCCCAGCACATCTAACGTGAGCGACTGCATTCTGGAATAGTGGACGCCAAGTTCCCGGTGGATTCCTGAACACTCAATGCAAGTTAAAATGCCCAGGTTTGTTGAGAGCCATGTAGGATCTGAAAATGATAGAATAGAAGAAAAAAAAGAACATAAGCCACACAGGGTAATGAAATAACAGAACCCCTTCATGGGACATGAGAATGACTCATAAACCCAGCAACTAGATTTTGCATCCATACAAAGCAAAAAAAATGTATAAAGCACATGATCAGTTGATGTTGGTTTTCACTGTATGGTTTTATGTATTATTGTAAACTGATTTGATTTTTTTTTCTAAGAAATAGCGGTATGTAAGTATTTTCATAGACAGATAAATAAACTACAACTGCTGGCTTTAACAGATGGGGCAAGGTTCTGGGACAATGTGGTGGAAGTGAGTTGTGGCAGGCAAGGAACGTGCACCTCTGAATGGGCCTCTCCTGGGATTATCTGTAGGACTCCGCTACACAGACAACAGCAAAACTGAAAATGGAGAAAGCAGCATCCGTAATAGTGTGAAAGCATTAAGGCACATAAGTTGTTCTAACAGTAATCGATTATCCTTTTGGAGGGGGGCTGGTAGATAGGTTTCTGCTTTTTATGTAGGATTGTCTTAAAATTGCATTAATTGTCCTATATGCTTATGATTTGTTATTAGCTGTTTTGAGCAATTAGGAAAAACAGGTGGTGAGAAGGACCCAAAACTTTACACGGGAAACAGCACATTGTCACTTTTTAAAAAAAGTCACCTTGTGCCCCACAGTCACAGCACGTGTCATTTCCAGGCATCCTCTGTACATCAGAGATGATTTCCTTTGTCAGTTCTTGGACAATGTTGTTTTCTCCTGTGTTGTCATCGCCTTTGAATGCATTATTTAAAGCTTCTTCTTTACTGTTCTGTAGCACCGATATCCAGCTTGAAAAACAAAACAAACAAACAAAAAATCCTATTTCTCTGTTCAACTGGTAAGAACTGTCCTCCAGAGAAAAAAAGTTTAAAGAGAGGCAGACAAGGTTTACAAGGCTGAGCTTAGCTCTCGCTCACAGTCACAGGGAGGAGCAAACGAGAGTCAACTCAAAAGTTCAGGGCTGGCTAAATGACACCACTGTCGCAGAGGAGGCTAAAAGAAAAACTCCCAGTGGAGATAGGTGTGTGGTTTTTAATGGTAAGAAAAGGAATTCTGGCTAGGGTTGAAAATCTCCATAATTGGAAATTTGGTGGCGCTGGTGGAAGGCATTTGTTTCCTAAACATAAAAATTCCATGGTTCCACATTTATTTGCATTGCTGCCTGTAGATCCAGGGTAGCCAATATGGCACCCGCCAGATGTTGTTGGACCAGCAAAGCCGAGGGTCATGGATGATGAGAATAATAATCCAATGACATCTGGATGGGGCCACATTGACTATCGCTGCTGTAGATGAACAGAAAGTTTAGTCTTCCTAGCCTGTCTAAATAATGGCAAGAAATAAGGATTATCTTTCTCCTCAGTAGAGAAGCAGTTGTTTTATATACTGTAGACACCACTATCATGAGCAAGCGAAACAGCAAAGAAAACAAAAAACCACTATTAATGCAACTTACATTTGACAGTCCTGTTCATCCTCTGCTTGGAAATGATACGTTCGGTCATCTATAGGAAGATAAAATATTTCTGGTGTCGACTCCCAAAAATGTTTGGATAGTTCATCTAATCATAACAGTCATGACCATTTCCAAAACTCATGTACCAGATACTGGTGGTTGTTACTGGAGTTAAATTAACCAGGCAATACATTGCCCGGGGTTAAAATCACCCATATATGCAGATGATGCAAGTAGGATTAAGTGGCAGGCTCACGAATAACTTCCCTGCTGCTATGGTTGTATATTCGATCAGACCAAAGACCACCAACAGAAAAGTTATTGCAAATCTTTACTCAGAACTAGTTTAGCAGTGCAGGGGTTAATACAATGACACCATCAGCAACTGCTGATTGTGTAAATATTTTCCATCCAACCTATTTCCCTAATATACCTGGAATGTGAGTGCTCTTGGCCAGATGGAGGAAGTCTTCCTACTTTTTTTAAAAAATAAATGCTCAAAATAATGACATGCATTATTGAGGGCTTCCTGAAAGCATTTTGCTATCTACTGTTAGAAATAGGATGCTGGGATTGATGAACCTGATCTAGTAAGGACTTTATTTTAATTTTACATTTTTACAGCACAAGTTCCTCCTGACTCACTTCCATCAGTTTTTTTCCTCCACCTTCCAACCATGGCAATACAAGGAGCTGTGTTTTATTTTACTTTCTTGAACCCTGATAGTGCCCTTGCTTGCTTGCTTTTCACTTGGGTGTTTTTTTCTTTGCCACTTTGCTTTGTAATATTTGCTCTTTATTTCCATGGTGTTGTTTGGGGGGGAGGGGACACCCACTGATTTAAATATTTCAAGCCAAACAAGATGATAAAAAATGCCTCAAGTTAGTGCAACCACAAGTCCACAGCATGTAAAATCGGACATAATTTCCAAATGTTTTCCCAAGGTTGCTCTCTCACATTAAAGCAGACCTTTGAAACAACTAAGCAGACCTCTGAAAGCTATTATAAAAGACTTACTGTCTTACGGCTACATCTCAGAGGATTGTATCATAGCGTACGTCACACCTGTTGGCTCAAGCTGAGCCTCTACTGGCTGGGAGTGCCTACGTATTCCCACTTCTCCAGAAACCTCAAGTCTGTGCATGTAGAGTGCTGGATTAAAAACAGTGTGTTTGCCATGGACCAGCACTGAGGCCTGACTCATACACTACCAGAATAGCACAGAAGCCATTGCTTTGTGTTTGTGTGTCACGCCTTTCTAGTAACAACTGAAGAGACGCAATCACACGGTCAAGATGATGGGCATGACCAAACAGCCGTGATTCCCGTGTTGTATCCAGTTAAAATGTTTGGAATTCTACGTTGGCAGCAAAGTTATATTTGCAAACTAATTTTGTTTGGAAAGTTTGCCTTTGTAAAGAGAGGGAGAGATGGCTTGGATCTAAAGACCCTGCTTTAGCCACTCATGCAAGTTCTTCCCCACCCAACTGGTTGGCAGCCCTCTGAGAAGTGGTTGGAGAAGGTCAGGAGACTCTCAAGAGCAGCTTGTGGGGAGACACAGGGGGACTGGAGAAAAATGAAACTCCAGTAGCCACATCTGAGTGGGAGCATCTCCCCATCTCCCTCTTGGACATATGGATCCAAGCCCCAGTTATGAACTATATAATTTGGCACAGCTATCAACATGAGAAGCTTAGGACGGCATAATTGTAAAAAAAAAAATGTAGAGAAAGGATGCCTTAGGAAATCTTTGGCCTTCCATATGTTGTTGGACCGTATCAACCTCATCCAGCATGGCTAACAGGACTGATGGGAGTTGTAGTCCAACATTTGGAGGTCCTCCACCCATTGCCTTGGGAGATACGAAGTATAGAAAGGTTGTCCAGAACATATGCAATAAGATTGGCTCCAACGTAACAATCCAGTGGTCAGTGAGCAAAAAAGGAAAACCCCTAGTACTAAATGAAGGATGAGGAATGTCAGAAGTATGACAGTGGAGGAAAAAAAGAAGAAGTATGACAGTGTTAGAAGTATGGGATTTATCGTGAACGTGATCAGAAAGATTCCTCAAGAGAAAGGTAGCCATTTTGATCTGAATCCCAAAATCTTAAATGGGCAGAAGGTGTAGTATGACCTGTGGATATTAGCCATGTGGGAGCTGCAAGGATCAGAGCATGTTCCCAACTAGAAAGCCAGATGTGGTGAACCTAAAGAAAAAGCGGGAGGCCGTAAACAGAAGAATGAATGGCTAAATGTTGTAGCTGACTCAAAGAACAAGTTGCCTATACTGAAGGAACAGTGCTAATTTTGCATCTAGAAGAAAATGAAAGAAAAGAACATCAGTATCAAAGAAAGTGGAGGCAGAATGTTGGCATATTCAAGGGAGGAAGGTGTGAGGAAGAGAATGACACACATATACCCAAGTTTGCACAGTATGATCTTGACTCATATATCTTTTTATCTTTCAATAAAGAATATAAAAAACCTATTATATGTGTAAGATGCTACAACACTCCCGGTTCTGAAAGAAGAAACCCCCATGATCAAGAAAAGTAATGGTGGTAAACATTAGTTATTTATAATTACATGACCTTCCTGATAATATTTCAACAATATATTCTATACAGGCTTCATGAATGATTTTTAAATTTGGTTCTGCAGAGAAATCAGGAAACCATACCTAAAATAACCTGAATCGGGCACCCAATGATGGCAAATACAGCAACAAAAACTGAGACATAAATGAATAGTTTATACTGACAAACATATAAGAATGATATGTGAAATATATGAAAGGCAAAAATGTTCAAACAAAGCAAGCTCTGATAGTAATGTATTCCAAATGTATCAGACTGAATTTTGGAATCTCACCATTAACTTGTTCCCCCCCCCCCCCCCGAAACAATATGGAGATTTTTAGAACTAACTAATAGAAAGTACCTACAACAAACCTACGTGATATGAGGTCAAAACATTTTTTCTCTTCTGGGTTTGTTTTCACTTGGCAAGTTAACAGATTGAGCTTTGCAGGAGGCCGGTTTGCCTGATTAAAGAAGAAAACAAAACAAAAAGGAATATCCCTTAGTAAAAATGCATAAAGAATAAAGACTTCCCTGTTATCATGGATTTCAAAAGGGAGAATCCTCCTGCATACAAGACACCCAAGACATGCCCATGGAAATTACCAAAATAGGCAGATATCCAGCTCTTTTGAATAAGCTACAGGAAGTGGAAACGATTAGATCTAGGGCAAGTTCACAGCAATCTGAACTGTAAGGAGGAACGGGGCAAATTGCTACTTCCCGTATTACAATATTAAGATGTGTCTACACCTCAGAAAGATGTGAGCCTTGGGAAGCAGGTCAAGAACGGCTGGATAAATTTACTTTAGTTCTAAAGTTCCATTCGGAAATATAGTCGACGGGTACAACTCACACCACTGCCATTTATGCTTTATGAAATAATTGTGTGAGCGCTATAATTTACTTGTGAGCACATCCTCCTGCTGCAACACGTGGCCGATACAGGAAGCATCTACTTTGGTAATAAAGGTGCACTAGACTAAGTTAATATGATTTGTATCTCTTGTAAAGGATCCAAAGGACAAGGTAACTTTTGGCTCTCCGACTTGTTATAGTAGGCACTAGAGACAAATAAACCATTAAGAGTTACTGACACAATTAACATTACATGCAAATATTTACCATAAAAACATAAGACAAAGCAATTCCAAGAGATGCAGCATGAAGAAAAACTCATATTGACTATTGCAGCCAGACATTGCACAATAATATTAGTGGCACATTTCATAAACAGTAAAGGCAAACAGAGATTTTTTTTCATGTGTTCAACTCTTGACAACTATAGTGCGAATAAATATTTGCAAAAACAAGGCTATGGTGGATTCCTCTTCCTAAGGATACATCTTTTCATCATGACTGGTTTATGAGAACATTATGGGCTGGTTTACACCAAACGATTGCATTCAGATTTTACACATGGTTAAGGCATGGGAGCAAAAACATTTAGGGTTCATCAACACTGGAGTGTAACATGGATTTGAAGCTGCTTGCATCTCGATTTTTTGCAGCAACTTGTCCTTCCCCAGGCCACAGATAATCCAGTAAAAGAAGAATATACAATATAAAAAGGGTATGTTATCCAACTGCAGATGCACTGAATTGCATTGTGTGGGTGGACTTCTTTTTTAAGTGTGATAATGTTTCACTGGGTGCGGTCTGTTGCCACATCCCCTGTTTCCATTTTCCCCCCTATCAATCTAAAGTAAAGTCCTGTCTGTTATCACCAGTTGTTGCTGAAGGCACAATTTGCCTTATTATTGTTTTTAAAACAGCTCTCCTGCCTGGAATTACTCTTGCATAACCAGCTGTATTAAAAATAAAAATAACATTTGCCCTTGCAGGTACAGGAGGCAGGAAAGAAAACGAGGAGGGGAAGAAGAAGAAGAAGAAGAAGAAGAAGAAGAAGAAGAAGAAGAAGAAGAAGAAGAAGAAGATGATACAGCATATATAAAAACACAGTAAAACATCAAGCAATACAGGGGCTTTAAATAAAAGTGATTCCCAATCTTTCTTTGCCTGGCTTGGAGCAACACACGTTTTTTACATCTCTTTTGAGCAAATCTAGTATATTAGAAAACCTGTATGTATGTATGTATGTATGTATGTATGTATTTAAAAAGCATTTTAAAGGTGTATGGCACAGGTAAACAGTTGTTTTCATGCCTACAAGTGAGACGTCAGATTTCCTTGCTTAGAGCAACACACCTGTATTTTAAATTTATTTTTTACTACTGATTTGCACAAACCTGGCATGTTGGAAAACTCATATTACAAAAATAAAAACTGGAAGGTGGGCACCTGCAGCTAAGCAAATAGCATACAGTACATGTTCACAATGGACCTCAGGTTTCGAAAACTTACAGTGAGTGAGGAAGCACTAATTGAAGGAAGTGGGCAGCAACACAGAGAAGTGCAGACAGGACATCAAGCTACATTTCGGAGGCATAAAATTGAAAGCACTTGCGTGTGGATGGAGATGCACAAATGCGCGCATGGAAACAGCAGCCCAAGTACCCATGAATGCTGTCGTGTGGACAGAGCCTAGTCTGCACCAAGGCCAGTGTGAATATATTTACACCCACAAAACACAACAAGGTGAAAATTAGCCCCATGTCTCTTTGTGAAGCAAAAGATAATTGAATGTTTCTCTAGAGAAATAAAAGAAGAAACTAATTAAAACAGGGCAGGCGTAACCGAGAAGAAAACAATCACCGTTTTATTTTCCATTTTTAACCACCACCAACACAACAAAGGACAGTTTAAACCACTAGGAAATGCATTTGGCCAGGGTTTCCATTGCATTTAATTAGAAACTTGACCTGAAGGGTTTTTACTGAAAACAGCAGGTCAAGAGATTAGGACTGTGCAGACTAACTGCTGAATTCAGGGCTGCACCATAACATTACACTACAATGACATTACAATGTTGGCACAGCAAACAGAGAAGTTGGTGCATGTAAAACAAATATTCTTTGGCCTGGCATTTCTTCCTTTAGATTCTGGAGAATGGAAGGTCCCTATTTGATCCACTGGATCAACCTTACTCTCTTTAGAAACAAAGGTAATCTTCAGAGTCCATCTACAGCTTTGATATTTGAAAAGGAAGATGTGTAGCAATAACTGACAAGAGACAAGGGAAAAAAAACCAGAATCTGTTTGCATGTTAGAAGTAGCCGGGGTGGAGTGGTACGTGGGTGAGGGATAAGGTGGGTGGCATTTATAGCACAAAATCACTTAAGTTTTGAAAGGCAACGTAATTTGGGGTGGAAGAATGACCCAAGTTAAGGATAGCAAAAACAAGGCTATCCCACATAACTAGATCAACATAATTGCACCAGAGCTACAGCGCACATGAATAGAGGAATGTTCATCTAATACAAGAGCCCAAGAGGAAGAAAAAGGACATTCTTCCTTACTACAACATGAGAACTGGGAGGCACAATGCACACCTTAAGAGACCGTGAAAGGTCAGAAAGAAATGGAAGAAGAAGAAGAAGAGTTTGGATTTGATATCCCGCTTTTCACTACCCGAAGGAGTCTCAAAGCGGCTAACATTCTCCTTTCCCTTCCTCCCCCACAACAAACACTCTGTGAGGTGAGTGGGGCTGAGAGACTTCAGAGAAGTGTGACTAGCCCAAGGTCACCCAGCAGCTGCATGTGGAGGAGTGGAGACGCGAACCCGGTTCCCCAGATAACGAGTCTACCGCTCTTAACCACTACACCACACTTGGTCTGGAACTGCCCCAGACCAAGATCAGTCCAAGAGCCAGTGTAACTCAGAACAGGACCTAATTTGTTGACCTAGCGCACAATCTCAGACGAACTATGGTCATACTAATGGAGGGGTTCTCTGCATATGTGTTCCTTTTTACCCACTACACAGTAGCCACGTATGTAGCCTACTGATATATATCTGGCATTAAAGGCAAGGCCTACCAGACGTGGGGAATAACATTTGGAAGGCTTGTACCTTAACACAGCAACAATGGCAGGTGACCCAACAAAACACAGCAGAAAACAAGGAATGATGCCTTTAGTGTGAATGACCACACCAAAATGCCAAAGAGGAAGAATAAGTTTAAACAGTTCTGCGGGCCACAGCAAAAGGAAGATGGGGACTGAAAAGCTGAAAACCATAAAAAGAGCCAATCTAGTCAGTCTGTCAGAGGCCTATCCTGAAAGGGCAAGGAGCCACAGGCACCTGTTCAAGGAAGAAATTCAGGGCATGCAACCATTCTTATGATTCTTAATATGCATTAAGGCAAGGTAACCTCAATCCCTGAAATGCATCAAGCATCTAGTATCTGAGAAAAGTGCAGATTTTGCAAGTACCAGAATTTCTGCATCTGGTTAGCTGTTCTGATTGGATACTGGAGAAAAGGGCTTTTTAAACTTGAGAGCCACACAGCTGGCAAATGTGTGGCAGAATGTCCCAAGTGACAATAGGGTGGATTGCAAAGATGAAAACATGTTGAATTGTTACCCATGAACTGCTAAATTGTTCTTACTGATAGAGAAAAATAATTTTGAATCATGTTGATCTTCATTCCTGCTTGCTAGAAGGCACCAGCCAATATTTATCAGCTGGTAAAAACACAAGAGATGACAAGTGTTGCTCCTTTAGTACCTATGTGTATTGTAAGCCAACTACACGAAGTCTGTATTTTGAGACTATCTGTTTCACCAGACAGAAAAAAGTCTGCACAAACTCGAGGCCATAACCAACAAAGAAGTCACTTCTAGCAGTGTCCAAGGAGAATTATCAACTATGTGCACAGCATGTAAGTTATTCCCATTCCTGCTGTAAAGATAGTACTCCCAGAAAAGCATAGAAAGCCCTAATATAATTAAATTTACAAACAATGAAAGAAAGAAAAAATTATATAGATCTTGGGAGAAAAGTACTTACAATCAGATCAAAAGGCAGTCCGTCTATCAACCCGTCCTCGTTTGAATGAAATATATCCACTCTGGCACATGAGATTTTCAAAAAACCAACCCTGAATTCGAAAGGCATTTGGACTACCACCCCAACCTTTTAGCTTTTACTTTGCAAAACATATTTAAAATCCATCTAGTGCTGGAAATTGGTGGCCACTTCAGCTGCAACAACTATTTTATGCAGAAATTGTTATTGTGTAAAAAGAATATGAAAAAACCATATCCATATTTAGATTCCTACAAAGAAGCTGTATAACAGGGGCCAGCAAACTTACCGCCCCTTGGGCCGGTGTCTCCAGCGCCGATTGCGCAGTGGGTCGGAGGGCGGGAGAGCGTGTGCCCATGCTATTTCCGGCGCACTTCCGGGTCGGAGGAGCACTGGAAATAGCTTGTGCGCATGTGCACGGGCCTCCTCTGACCCGTATGTGCACCAGAAATAACGCTTGCGCATGCGCACAAGCTATTTCTGGTGCTCCTCTGACCCAGAAGTGGGCAGCTGCGCAGCGCAGTGCCAGTAAGAGCGGGTGGCGGCAGCGGGCAGCAGGGGTCGCCACGGGCCGGATAAACAAGTCCCTAGGGCCTTATCTGGCCCGCGGACCTTAGTTTGGGGACTCCTGCTGTATAAGGTTGCAACTTAAAACAAAGACATTTTCAGGGGTAGGATTGTGCTGTAAGTACTGTATTGGAAATAAGTCCTAGGTAAAGCAGTTTTGAAAAGTCAGTGGCTCGATTAAGATAAACCTTCACACTCACACCATGGTTTGGAAACCAAACTGCAGTTTCGCATGCTTCCCCCCCCTTTTTTTTTAAACGTGTGGCTCTCTCTACAATTTCCTGTGAAACACAAACCTCAGCTTGTCGGTACGCCCAAATTAGCAAGCTAACACATGCTTCAAAAACAGAATCAGAAACCATCATTTGAAGCGGCAGAGTTGATTCTGGCTGGGAGAGCAAGTGCTAATTATAGTTTGCCAATTTGGAATTTACGGCAAGCAATGGTTAGTGATAAACAGGAAACTGATGTCAGCAAAGCCATGTGCAAGGGAAAGGAAATGAGAATGTGTTAAGAAGTAAGTTTGTTCATAAATACCCCCAGATATGGTTTTGAAGTTCATCTGAAATAAGCCAGTAAGAAATGAGAACAAAGGGGGAAAGTATAGAGAGGTAACTGTCTTGAAAAGGGTAGAAAGCAGGGTTGCCATATTTTGAAGAGCAAAAAAAGAAGACTTCTACTTTTAACTATGGATCGCTATGATGACTCTAACCATTAAAAAGAGGACATATGGCAAAGTACAGCTGTGCAGAAATGTTAAAGGCAAAGAGAAAACAGTAAAATAATTGTCTTTCATGGCTTCTTTCCCATTTTAGGTATCAAGCAGGGTTGTGGGGAAAACGAATAGTTTAAAAAAATTAAAGATATTTTTAAAATTAAAAAAGTTTTAAATATATATCCCTCATTCTTTTTTTTAAAAAAACAGCAGCTGTTCTTTAAACAACATTGTCTAAATGATAACTGAACATAATAATACAAGCATCATAAAATATAATTCCATGACCTTCTGTCTCACACACAGACACTGTTGGTTGCATTTCTATGTGGAAGAAGAAACTGGGGCTAAAATGTATGTCTTTTGAGGCCAAGCATTACAAATATTACACAGTAGGTCACGTGAAGAATCTATTATTATACAGACTATGGATATTTAGACAGTCACACAGCGCAGATATTAGCTTTCCATGCCATGCTGAGGAATGGGCAGCTTCAAAATGACATTAGATAAATGAATGAAGAATAATATTTCTTAATGGCTCCGCTATTTACAGGGGCTCCGTATTATCACCAGTATTAAGAGGAAGAATGCCTCTGAATATCAGTGGCTGGAAGGCAAACAGAGGAGAGGGCTGTTGTATGCGTTTCCAGTTCGTGGACTCCCCAGAGGCATCTTGCTGTCCATGGTGAGAACAAGATTCAAGCCCCATGTTGGGACAAAAAAATTCCTGCACTGCAGGGGGTTGGACTAGATGACCGTCGTGGTCATAGCTGTCAACTTTCCCTTTTTTTGCGGGAAATTTTATTATTCCAGCGCCGTTTCCCAATGCAAGAAAAAGGAAGGTTGACAGCTATGTGGTCCCATCCAACTCTACAATTCTGTGATTCTAAGATGCTAGACCAGATGGGGCCTTTGGTCTGATCCAACAAGGCCCTTCTTACATTCTTATGTAACCTGTCTGCCCAGCAAATACCAGTCCTTGCTTACGACACGTTTTCAGTTAAATGACCTTCTTAACATCCTTAAAGGTGTATACAGAAAAAGCCAAACAGGTTTTTTTTAATTTAAAACTTGCTACCTTAAGCAGATTATTATTATTATTATTATTATTATTATTATTATTATTATTATTTACACCCCGCCCATCTGGCTGGGGAAACCCAGCCACTCTGGATGGCTTCCAACAAAAGATTAAAAATACATTAAAACACCAGTCATTAAAAACTTCCCTAAACAGGGCTGCCTTCAGATGTCTTCTAAACGTCAAATACAAATTCTATAGTGCAAAAGGCATATAGATGGCAATACCTGACTTTTTGTCTTAAGCCTATTCTGTGAACTGCCCCGAGATCTTGTGATGGAAGGGGAGGTTTATAAATTTAATTAATGAATAAAATAAAATAAAATAACAAACAAACCTTCTAGGTAGTATAAATGATCTATTTATCTGCAGGATTGTTCATGGAATATTTAATTGTGGAAAAGCACTGTGGTTTAGCATAATACATCCGGGAAAGAATATAAGATTTTATTTTGTTTCCTCAACTGATTCAAAGATTACATGGCAAAAAAAAATAATTAAAAATACATCCCATCCCAACACCAGTCCAGAAAGTTCGAATTAACAGCTTTCATTCTAGCTGAGATGGGGAAAGGCCACAGGTCAGTAGCAGAGAATCTGCTTTGCATGCAAAAGGTCCCAAGGTTCAATCGCCAAATAGGGCTGGGAGAGATCCTGCCCCAAACCCCGGAAAGCCACTGCCAGTCTGGATAGAAAATATGGCCAAATGGTCTGACTCAGTATTAAGCAGCTCCCTGGGTCTCTTAGATCCAATCACTTACTTTAAAAACAACAAGAACTCTACACTTAAAAGGATTCCTCTTACAAACATGATGCCACAATAGCAGATTATTTTTCAGAGCATGTCACTTACGCTTTCCTCATCTATCAGCCCAGAACAAGAGCTCATTATTTTTAACAACATAGTAAAACATTTGGTTGTTTTCATAACCCATCACCAGGCACGGTAACAAATGAGTGGGCGAGTATTTAATTCTCATAGCAATTTGGCCAAGTCGTTGCTTTTACAAAAAGTTAAGTGATCTCAATGAACATGCTCAGTAAAGGAATCTGGCTGATACTGCAACTATAAATACAGAGGCAGCCTAATTTGGCTTTTTCTTTTCTATTAGCAACAGGCTGTGTGCGTAGAGTACTATAAACAAATACTTACTGTACCATGGGAAATTGTAAGGAAACCATTTTTAACCGTGCACTTCCTCTTCTGCCACACTTTTCTGATTCTGTTTATTTTTTTAAATAAAGAGAGAGACAAGGAGGTCTAAATTTTGGTATAACTCGTATTGTTGCAAAAGACTACCAAGCTCTTTTTTCTAACTTTTCTTTCAAAGCTACATAAAGGTAAAGGGACCCCTGACCATTAGGTCCATCGCAGACAACTCTGGGGTTGCGGCGCTCATCTTGCTTTACTGGCCGAGGGAGCCAGCATACAGCTTCCGGGTCATGTAGCCAGCATGACTAAGCCGCTTCCGGCGAACCAGAGCAGCGCATGGAAATGCTGTTTACCTTCCCGCTGGAGCAGTACCTATTTATCTACTTGCACTTTGACGTGCTTTCGAACTGCTAGGTTGGCAGGAGCAGGGACCGAGCAACAGGAGCTCACTCCATCGCGGGGATTCAAACCGCCAACCTTCTTATCAGCAAGCCCTGGGCTCTGTGGTTTAGACCACAGCGCCACCCGCGTCCCTCAAAGCTCATCACTTAAAAAAAGAAAGAAAAGAAAAAGCATACACACCCATCGCTCTTCTTATAGAGGCTGCCATCTCTTTCAGTGCCGTGTTCCTTATTTCCCTGAGGTTGATGTAAACTATAAGTCGTACTCTGACGGAGCTGAGAATCCTAAAGGCAAAGAAATAATAATAGATTGGTTAAAAAAAAAACCCACTGTGCTTTGTGTCAATCCCAACTCGAAACTCCATCACATTCCTATTATTCATAGCCCAACCAGCTCGGATGATGAGAAAAGATCCATAAGCAACTTTCACTTTTTCTTTTTTTCTTTTTTACTCTGCAGCAAAATGGGCGATTTAAAATCCAGGCATCGCCACCATCAAAAATACCTGGTTGTCCAGGCCCTCACTGGTGGACACAGTACACAAGACTCGCAGCTCAAGTTTTTGGCAAAGGCTTTAATGCACAGGTCAGTACGATACACAAGTCAGGTTACAAAGCATTCACAATTTGTTTTCAACTGCAAGGACGATGCTGGGGCAATGCTGTGGATCTGGCAGTCCCATCATGACTACCCTGCAAAAGCTAACTTATTTAAATACCCCTCTAGACTTCTCAATAGCACATACAATCAGTAGTGACCCAAACGTTGCCCTACTTGTCTTTACAATCTCATCTGGATAGCAGATTCCAGACATAACTGCAGAATGCTGCAACAGTTAATTTAGCTCAATACAACATCTCAGTGCACTAAAGCACAATCGTTTAGCAATTTGATTAAGCAGAAATTCATAGGTTTTTATGTTGCAATCTCGCTGCATACGCTTTGCAAAAACTGGCTCCCAATAATTCAGTTATGAATTTGATGTGAATGTATGTTCCAGCTTTTGCTTACAAGGGAAAAGAATGGACTCTCAACGAGTAAGGTAAAGGTAAAGGGACCCCTGACCGTTAAGTCCAGTCACAGACGACTCTGGGGTTGCAGCACTCATCTCACTTTACTGGCTGAGGGAGCCAGCATTTATCCGCAGACAGCTTCCAGGTCATGTGGCCAGCATGACTAAGCCACTTCTGGGGAACCAGAGCAGCGCACGGAAATGCCGTTTGCCTTCCCACCGGAGCAGTACTTATTGATCTACTTGCACTCAAGTACCTTATTTATCTCAACGAGTAATTAAGTATAAATCTGAATATTTAAAACAATGAATACTCAACAGGGACAACATAAATTTCAATTAATCTATGTGCAAACAGATCTCTCACACATCCTTCACAACACGAAATACAAGAGAGCCCAAGGGACTCACAGACGGACAAAAGCCAAGCAACTGGATTTCAGCAAAGGAAATAATTTTCAAACTAGTCTGACCTGCAACAAAACATTGCAGTGTGAAGTGCTCCAGTTAAGGATTTGGGACACTGCATTCCATTCCCCGCTCCTCCTGTTTTGTTTTGTTTTTCAAATTTCCACCCAACAGTCATTCAGCATTCCACTGAGCATGCTCAGTTTCCATTAGGCTGTTTTTGCCACAAGGATTTTCGTCGAAAGATTTTATTCTATTTTATTTTATTCCAAACTTTGGTGTTCCCCCCAGGCCTGCTAATACTTTCCTCTTTTGAGTGCTTGATGCCATTTTGGCAATAGAAGGACCAGCACTCAAAGAATTAAGATCGGTATCAGCGTATGTGCTTTGCCTTGATTTAATTTATCCACCTTTAAATAGCTAAAATATGTTCACAAAATTTGCAAAATATGAAACAATTAGGCCAACAGATTATGTTTCAGAAAAGAAGACCAGTTACTTGAAATGCACATGACAATCATGCAATGTACCATTTACAAAAACATTCAAAGGACTTACTCTCCTAGACTTCGGTCACAAAAGGCAAATGCATTTTAGGAAGAAAAAAAGATCAGTTGCAGTGCAAAAAAACAAAACAGTATTGGATAGTACACCAGAGGGATTCTGACTTGGTTTAAGACACATTAAGGCCCTAATAGCACAGATCTGAAGGCATCTTTTTGTGCATGTACCCAAAATTAGGTATCCAAATTATCTATAAACAAAAAATAATTTTCTATTCATTTTAGGGGTAGCGACTTTCCATGACATTGCTTCAAACATACCATTGGAGTACCCTGAGGATGTGCAGCCAAGTGCATTTGAAATCCACTCAGCATACGCTTTTAAATCTAGCAGCATCATATACGACAAAAATCTAATTAGACATATAGTTTTATAAGCTCTACTCCATGCTTCTTAGGTGGTTCAACCTAATCAGAAATGGAAACTGTCCCCCTAGGGACATCCTAGACAACATTCAACTAAGTTTTATTTAGTGTAGATCCCTCTGAAATTAATGGACCTAACTTAATCAAGTCCATTAATTTCAATCGGGCTACTCTGGATAACACTTAGCTGAATACCACCCTTTGTCTCAACCAAAACTCCTGCTCAGGATTGAAAACCATAAGCAAAAAAAACAACAACAACCCAATATGGCCATATACATACAGCTGCGTAAACAGCTACAGATTTCTTTGAAGCTCCACTGCTGAAGAGGCCAAATGTTCTTCATTCCAGTTGAGTAATCTTGCCTCTTTGGCAGGCTATGCCCAGAAGTCAACCCAATCACTGGTGTGACTTACAAGCAGCCACCCTAAACACTTTCAAAGAGGGAGACAGGCCAACTAAATTGGGAGAACTAGTGCCAAAAGCCTAAGGAAGCACTGGACTGGAGCCCCGTTGACTTGAACTTAATGGTTATGAAGGTGCTGAACCAGAGACCTCTGGGCCACAACCCCCAGCCTCTAGCCACCAAGGGTTTCATGCTCCCCAGGGCTCAAATGCAGGAAACAGGAAATAGCAGAGAGTCCCTGGAATGTTAAACTCAAGGCCGGAGAATTGCTGCTTTAAAGCTCTCCAACCCACAGGAACGTGATGGAGCCCAGGAGAGGAAATTCAAGCCCATGGGCTCACAATCTTTCCTGAATAATGGGAGGCTCTAAGGCGGCACGTGGACTGCATTGCTAAGTGCACCCAAGGAGAAGGAAACCCATGATGACTAAGGGGTTGGCTGCATCTAGAGATGTTGCTCAGTGGTTATGTTCATTCTGGTTATACACATGTGGGAGCTGAAGGCCCTTAATTTGAGTAAGGAATGATCCTCTGCCTTAGCAACGGAATCTTCTCGTTCTCCACTGCCCTTTTTTCATTAGTCAACAATTTTACGCACAGCTGCCGGGTCTCCTCCGCAAATGGACTTGAATGTCAAGACAGAATTCAATCCATCATATGTAACATTCTAACAAAGCTCCACAGGTTACAGCTTTGGGGAGGGGGTGGTATCTCATAATAAACAAACTGCTCTCTCAATAGAGGCAAATGTGGGTGAAAGAGGTATTTCAATTTTCAAGGTGTTATGTGCATATATGCATAATCTTACTGATGATGTAATTTCATTTAAAACAAGAAGGAGGCTCTGCACAGACACAGAACTCTTAGGAGGAACCGCATAGAGACCATGAAGAAGTGTGCTTTTTGTCTGAAAATTCACATAGTTTATTCAAGTGTGATACAGGACCCACCACATAGTATAGGGATGGAGAAGCTGCAGCCCTCCAGATGTTGGACTACAACTCCCAACATTCCTGAGCATTGGCGATGCTGGCTGGGACTGATGCAAGTTGGGGGTCTAACAACAGATGAAGAGTCACAAGTTCCCTCATCCCTGTATAGCACTGGTCTTTGAACAAACTGCATAGATTTGACATGTTCAGGCAAAATCTGTTTTTCACTTTTATTCCTCTCTGGGAACTATTCCAAAAGCCATCACATAGACAAAAAACATGAACTCTCCCAGATTATTATTATTTTCTTTCTTTTTTAATAAAAAAAGTCTACATTTCCTGATTCTGTACCATAACACCCGAGTACAAGGCAAGCAATTAAGCCTTTGTGCAAGAAATGGGGGTGGGGGGGGAGAGAGAAGCTTTGCAGAAATCTTAACAAGATCACCTTGAACCCAAAACAAATTCATACAACCACTAAAACTATAAATGTTCCCATTAAATTAGTAAAAAAAAAAGTGTGTTAAATCACCTTACATGCTCACCTCTTTCTGCTCAACCTGAAGTGCGGTTTTTAAAATATCCCTAAGTTGAATTAATTGCTTTCTTTCTTCATCCTGCACTTGCTTAATCTGCAGCGAAGACACAACAAAAGCTTGAAATAAACTGGGAGGGCTTCTACTTGTCAGTACAAACCTTGATGCAGAGGTATTGCTCCTGTTCCCTTAAGCAGCACGTCCACTGACACTTGGGAGAGGGGAATGCCAGTAAAGCCCTGCTCTTCCCCTTCACATGTTCAGGCACCATCACACAGATGCTTCTGGTTCCACTGGGCAATCTCCTCCCCGCCCCCCACGACAGCCATACAATAAGACCAAAATGCCCTGCAAGACAGAACTAGGAGAGGGAGGGGCTGGCTGGCTGGCTAAAATACCATCACACTGGATTAGGTGAGAACAGCCCTTTCTACTCAAGGTTTGCTAAAACTTGTCCATCTGCAAGATAGCCATTTTGAGCTCATAATTTAAAAGTTGTGTTTCAACCTGTTCTCTCTCTTTCATTCTATTCTCCCCTCTCTCCTGAATACCATCCCTTTATGGGTCCAACTCTTTCCCTGCTGAAATTTTTAAAAGTTGTGAAGGTGTGTGCTGCTTTTTGTGGCTTTATTTTGTTTTTTAGATGGATTTATTATTATTAATAATAACTTTATGAGACTCTCTGGAGTCTCCAGTTGGAAAGCAAACTATGCAAATGTAGTAAGTAATATGAGGGAGATATGGTTACTTACTGTGTGAAGATCTGTGGAGAGCTTCTCTATCGATGGTTTTAAACTTTCAACTGCTTTCAGGCCATCCTGAAAGAAGCTTTGGAAAAAAATAAAAAGGAGTAAAAATAATAATAATTTAAGATGCCTGAAATTTCCTGAACGGAAAAGAAAAAGCATCGATCAGTGTGTGTGTGTGTGTGTGTGTGTGTACGCAACCCACTAATTAAATGTGAAAATCTGTAAAGAAACTTGATCACAAAACACATTTCCTTTAGGCACCTCTGCAATATGGAATCTACACCTTTTTTGTGAAACAAATGGAACAGGCAAGATTCAGTAGTCTTTGGGAAGAGGACAGTTGACCTATATCTCTTGGGCTCCTGTGGGATTTTTGTCTTAGAGATTTTCATGACAAGAGCAGAATTCAAATGGAAAAAATGCTATTTGATGTTTTGAGAAAGGGGGCTGGTTAAAATATCCCCGTCGCGATATTTGTTGCAACAATATTCCACCATCACTATTTTACCAACTAACCCAAACTTAATGAAAAGCAAGAAGACTGAAATGGTACAAAGGGGTTTCTATGGATTCATTAACATGTAAGTCAGTATATGACCCAAGTCCGTTTTTGTACCTCTATGTGAGATGTGAGAACAGTGCCAATAGTTCACGCCATGTGCACTGAATCTGGCAGATAACTAAGGATGCAATCCTAACCCCTTTCCCCCTTCCTGGTGTGACTCTGCGGAGTGGCACTGCCACTACCACATCTGTTCTCGGCAGCTATGGCGGAAATGTGGGGGGAGAGGCAATAGTGTCTGATCCCTCCACCAGCTCCAGGTGGCCCATGATCCAGGGTTAGCTCAGTCCCATTTTGCTCTGTTTCAGGTCTTTCCATGAGCCTCTACTGATGGGGATACTGCCAGCTGGCCTCCTTCCCACCTGCCCATTTGGTGGCCAGCAGGAGGCTGATTCAGCTGGCAAAGCTGAGCAGAGGGGCACCTCCATACAGTTCAACTCACCCTCCCCCCAAAATCACCACCCCCCAGCATAAAGGAGATTTGGATTGCTCTGTCTGGCATCAAAGTAAGTCATGTTTAGATTAGACTTGGCAGTTGCTTGTGCTTTCAAGAACTTCCATAGATATGCAGAAAAAGAAAGGCCTTTCGTACCCATTTTTATGTTAGGGTCATTTCTGAATGACAGTGAAGAAACATGGAGCACGTTATTCATTTCAGAGCAGCATGTGCATAAGGGAGCCCCTTATGGATCTCTTGACTGGGAGGGTTATATTTATTGCTACTGGTAGACACAAAGGCTTTGCCTTTGAAATATTGACATTTGTAGTCCACAGACATCTATGCAGGTGCACGATTTGGGAGTTTTATACAGAACCAAAGCTCTATCGTTCTCCCTGTTTCTGCATTACCTTAGCTAAGGAAGTTCTGGAGAAGAAACATTCCGTTCCAAGCTCAAGTCACCTTACTAATCGTTCAACAACACACTGAGCTAGCATTCCTTTCTCTTTTTGAAGGCAGTAACACCAATGTTGCGTTTAAATAATGCCTGGTTTTTTAATCAGTTGTTGCATGATTGTCCATTACAAGACTTAGACCAAACAAAATAAAAAATTATTTCCAGTAGCACCTTAGAGACCAACTAAGTTTGTTCTTGGTATGAGCTTTCGTGTGCATGCACACTTCTTCAGATACCTTAGACCTTTTGCTTTGGTATAAAAACGTCTGGAACATCTCGACGGGGTGGATCACATTTCATCTTCAAGCTCTGCATGGCAGTGCTAAGCCTGAAACTTTCCATATTGTGTGGTGGAACGTTATTTTGCCTATTAATACCAGGCACTTAACAACCATCAGCGGCCTCTTTTTGAAATGCTTGATAACCTCCTATACTATGCATTTTATGGTTGTCCCTTTCCCATTTTTTGATCTTTATCCCGTATGCCATTTCATTTCTTTTGCTGGGCTTTTGGTTTTATTGCGTCTGTATATTTGCCCCAAAAAAATGCTTCAAAAAATGATTCCACTCTAAAAAGACAATACTGTACAGCAAGGAACAAACCACAGAACGTGTATTTCGATAAAGGGGCATGGCTCAGAGGGACTGCAGCTGCTCTGCAAGCAGAAGGTTCCAGGTTCTAGGGAAACCCAGCTGGATGGGCGGGGTATAAATAATAAATTATTATCATTATTATTACAATCTCCAGCAACTCCTGGCAGGGGTGGAGAGACCCCTGTCTGAAACCCCAGACAGCCACTGAACATCAATGTGTAGACAATACTGAGAGATAGATAGATCAATGCTCTGACCCAGAATAAGGCAACTTCCTACATAAAGTGTATCGGTGATGTGACTGACTGTTAAGTACTCTACTGCCACTTTTAAAACATCCACCCTTTGGGAAGCGGGTGCTAAAAAACTGAGTGAAAAGCCCGGGCTCTTGGCCAACTGTTCCCAATGGTGTGCTTTTCCCACCCCTGTGAAACAGAACTCCTGTCAGTCGCTAGACACATTCTGCAAAATACGAGAGGTGGTATAGCTGACACGCCTCATTCCTTTTCGCAGATTACTAATCATGCCAAATGGCCATGTGGAAATTACGAATGAAAGACAACTGCGTGGCTTTGTATTATCTGAGCCTAACGCCTCATTTCATTTGAAATAATACACCCGGCTGACAATAATTGACCTTTTGACGGAGGAACAGTAGTGAAATATATGTACAGCTGAGCTTGACAGATTTGTACATGTCATCTCCCAAAAAACATTAGTGCTACTATTCTGTCAGAGAAAGTAGGAAGGACAATGTTTTCAGACAGCATACAGTTGCCAAAAGATAAGAGAACGTACTTGCACTGTGCGTGGAAATACTTGATCAGGTTTTGAAGCAAGTCAACTCCTTTTTTAATCTTGATCTCATTGACTTTCAGCAGATACTGTTAAAACAAACAAACCAACAAACAAATAATAAAGCACACAAAAAGAATAATAATTACTGTTTCAGAATGAGGGTCATAGAGCTAGTGACAATTAAACCATTTTAATTCTGAACAATTGAAAGAAAAGAAACAGCATTTTGGGGTGGGGTGGGAGGAATCCACCACTGCTGGAGCAAATGCTCGAAAGGTTTTCTTCAGCTATCTAATGTAAGCAAGTGGAACGACAGGCCACGGGTCCAAGGAACTAGTTCTGCACACCCAAAGCTTTATTATAAAGCAGCTCCCTCTGCCACACGGCAAATTACTTTTTGTCTTTTGTGAACTACTTTGCGAGGTCCCCCTGAAAAGCGGTATATAATAAATAACTTAAATAAAACAAACTACTTTTGAAAGCAAGGAGCATTTCTAAACAACCTGTGGCACAACACCGAGGCTTTCTCAGATGATTGTATCCATAATTCTCTGGAGTACTGGGGACATTTTCAAAATATGAATAAGACTTGGTATTTAATTTAAGACATGGGTCAGCAACCTTTTCCAGCCGTGGGCCAGTCCACCGTCCCTCAGACCATGTATTTTTTTTGGGGGGGGGGGGGGATGAACGGATTCCTATGCCCCGCAAATAACCCAGAGATGCATTTTAAATAAAAGCACACATTCTATTCGTGTAAAAACAAATGGCAGGCCCCACAAATAACCCAGAGATGCATTTTGAATAAAAGGACACATTCTACTCATGTAAAAACACGCTGATTCCCAGACCATCCGCGGGCCAGACTGGGAAGGCGATTGGGCCGCATCCGGCCCCCGGGCCTTAGCTTGCCTATCCCTGATTTAAGATGACATGAAGGCTAACCAAGTCTTCAACTTTACTTGTAGTTTGGCCCTAACATCTAAAGCATACTTGCTTGGAAATTAGCTTAGTTGAAACGTATGAGAGTCACATCGAACAGAGTGGATTTACGATTGCACTGTTGACCAATGTATCTCACCCACTATGAATGTGGGCACCTGGTAAAAGGTAAAGGTAAAGGAACTCTGTGGGCACCTGACAGACACCCAGCTCATATAAGCAAGGGACTGCGTTGGTGCTGCTATTCCCTCTTCCTTTAAATAGCAAAAGATTGATTCTGGATCCTAAAACCCAAATTAATTTACTAAATGTAAGGTCTCCAGCATGGCAGATTCAAGTTTAATTTACTGGGCAAACAAATCTTCTTTAGTAGCTCCTCACAAATTAAGACCAAGTATATTGATCCTAAGCATCTAGCACTAATCAGCTTTGTTCATGTGAACACAGTATCAACTACTCTTCATTTTGGAAGCCCTACTGAAAAATACAGTCAAACCTAGGATCCCGAACACCTCCGTTTCGGAACGTTTCGGCTCCCGAATGCTGAAAACCCGGAAGTAAATGCTCTGGTTTTTGAACATTTTTTGGAAGCTGAACATCCGACACAGCTTCCGCTGAGTGCAGGAAGCTACTGCAACCAATTGGAAGCCGTACCTCAGCTGTCAAACATTTTGAAGCCAAACGGGCTTCCCGGACAGATTACATTCAACAACCAAGGTTTGACCGTACCACAGAAACTATGTATACCTTGCAATAAGCTTTTATGCACACAACCAAGAGCTTTTTCTTACTCTTCTACATTACAATACCACACCATGAGCTGCTATTATTTCTGGTGGATATTTTAGGACTGAAAAGTTATTCGTACTTTTATATGGTGGCCAGAGGAGGTACCAGTGGTACCAAGTACCAGAGGAGGAAAACCAGAACAAACCCAAATCCACACATTAAAATTGTCTCTCTGTGTCACAGAGCTCCAAACACATCTTTTCATATTATTTATGGTGTCTAAAATTCCCCAACTTTCTGCCTTATTTTTTCCCATGCGAGTGTTTTCTGCTTCTAAACTCCCATTAGTGTCACCCACTTGGTCAAAGTCTTTTAAGTAGAAGAAACTTAACACTGTCAAATCTGAAGATATTCTGCTACACCAGTTCGATTCAGACAATCCTCAGATCATGGTCTGGAGGGACAGACATAGGCTAAGAGCTCAGTGTTCTAGCTCTACCTTTCATCAGTGCCTATTAGCCACAATGGCTATGTTGCACTGCTGGAGGCACTATGCCTCTGAATACCACTTGCTGGGAATCACTGATGGGGAGAATGTAGACGCACTCAGCTGCTTTCTGTGAGCTTCCCCATGGGCATCTAGTTGGCAATTATGAGGCCAGGATGCTGAACTAGATGGGTCATTGGCCTGATCCAGCAGGGCTCTTCTTATGTTTATTTTCTGCCCTCCATTTCTGTTTATTCTACCTATATAGTTTGCTGCAACAACAAAATAGGTAAACTGTGTAGCCCCCAAACTACAAGTTACAAGCCAACTTCAATCCATTATTGCAAACAATAGTTTGCAGGTTATTGTCAACCGTAGTTTGCAAACTATGATCAGAGCTGCCCAGAAATGGAGGAGGGAATTGGTACGTGAGAAGTGAGGGAAGGGGAACTCAAAGGTAGTACATTCCAGTCCTACTAACTGTGGAGTCAGGGACAATCCACACAGGGCTACTGGCACACAAAACCAAAGAGCAACCAAGTTTGAAACTGAACCGTTACAGAACAATCCCTAGGCAGCAAATTCATTGCAGCCCTTCAGGGCATGAGCAGCTCTTTCCCAACAGCTGTTAAATTTCCCTACTTAACCAAATAAAATGAGATTTTATTTTTTTCCATCTCTCAACAATACTGCAGCAGATGGCAACTTGAATGGGCACAGGAGACAATCCCCCTAAGCCTAGGATGGGAATGGTTGCATAAAGGATTTGCCTATTTGGTTTGTTTATAATCTGCACACATACACACACAAAGGCTTCATGGGATGCCAGTTTATCATTGATAAAATAACTGTGTAAAAAGCAAGAAATTCCTTCCTAAAACTGGAACCATCCAGGTTAGCTTCAAAATTCCCTTTACTTCAGCACTTGCCACAGAAAATAAAACAAAATGTTCACTCTTACCTCACACATTTGTAATTGGAAGAACCTCCTCTCTTTCTCCATCTCTTCTGCTATTTCAGCCCCACTTATTTCTGTACGTATCATTCCGTGTAATTTAGCATGCTCCTTTTTCTCTTTCTCTATTTTTGTCCTGTGTGGAAGAGAACCAACAAAAGGGCCATCAGCCTGAAACCTCCTTCTTTTACTTGTTTCGGTTTTGTTTCAAAGTTGTGTTCAACACTCTAAATTAAACTGAAACCCACCCAGTATAGTGGAGCCGTCCTGATGAGCTCAGTAGTACTAAGCTCCAGATCAACAGAGTTTAACTCTCAAACTAAAATGCTCCTCAATAAAATCAGGCCAACCTGCACAGGAATTGCTATATTCCATATTGTGCTGTGGGTGTGTAATCGGTTTCCCTTTTTCACAGCTATGGAGCCCTTGGATAGTATGACGCCATCATCAACTAGTAGGTGTAGGGTCTAGGGACCAAAGTGGGTTTCTGAAATACTCTCTGAAGAGTAGGACTGGTAATAGCCTTTTAAAAACATGCATGAGATACCAGTACAATAAAGTATCTACAAAAGAGACACACAGACATTCTTGTCCTTGCAAACGAAACAATGAGCTAAAAAACAACCCCAAATCACTTATTAACAAAAAGCTGGGCCACTGAAAGGTGGATGAAGTCCACTGGGAATTAAGATATCTCTGAAGCCAAAGCCAAACCCAGTTGAGCACCTGTGTGTGTTAAGATTATAAAATTTCTTCACTAAATTGCCTCACAATCCTCAAGAAGAAGTTAATGGAACATTTTACAATCAAGTGGCAAACAATCCTCACAACACGGCCCACATATTACACACTCTTTTTCAGCTGCTACACTTCCTCAGCCAGTTCTGTGAGCCAGCTTTACACAGCACTCCCTTGTCGGGCCGAGTTTACTTTCCTTGAATGAAGCCAACCCTTCCCCCAACAACCCAGAGCACAGCTGTCTTCCCTTCCTGTTCCTGAGCCAACTTGACATTGCAAATGCAAGCCAGAAGGGCTGGGTTGGAGGCTTCCGAGTCTTACTAAGCAAGCTGCCCTGATTACCCAAAGGTCACTGTCGACCAACATGGGCAGCAGCAGTACAGCAGAGAACAAAACAGCAAACATCAAAACCTACAACACATAACTAGGTTACTGGGATTAGGGGGCAGGAGTCTTCATTTTGCACTGACATTTGTGTTTATTTGTTCCCGCTGAAGCCACTGAACCACGTGCGCTAAAAATCAAAGGCACATTGTATTTAAAATTATTTGCACCCAGGAATTGCCGAGGGGTAGATTCTTAAAGAGGGAATGAGGCTCAGTATAAAAAGGATGCATATGGACACAGGGCACAAGGTACGATTCACACTTCTGTGATTCAGGAAGGGACTTGTTGCCCTAGGATGCTCTAGGCACAAGCCTGTGTCTGGTATTTCAACGTTTTCATGCATATCTATAATTTCAGACATATGCAAAACAGTGCAGCATAGAGAAGTGCTGAGAAAGGCTTTTCTATTCAGAAAATGTAGGCAGCGCAGATTCCTTCGTTTGCATCTGTTATACACTTGAATGAGAACTGACATAATGGGCGACATCCGTCCTGTCATCATTTCCTCAAATGTGGATGCTTCTGACCATTTTAATAGCACAAGGTGCTAAGGAAGTAAAATACTCCATTCCCAATCTTGCATTCTTAGTTCCGGCAACGTTATCAGAGAACACAATAGGCAATCATATCCCTCTATGCTTGCGTTTTCCATAACCGTAGTTGGATTAGAAGTTGGTCCGCCAACTATGGTTTGGGCTACCTGCAAATAGGATTAACACCAGAGCGCATGTAATGCTAACCATAGTTAGCTCTGCAATGGAATAAGGAATGGCTAAGCAAGTGGAGGGGTGCACAAGGTTGCCAGGTGCTATCCTGACTGCTAACTCATAGACAGGAGATTAGGCATTATAGTTCCACACCAGGCCATTGTGAAAGGGTCAACAGTTTGTCTCTTGAAAACAAGATGCCAAGGGAACTGAAGACCGAAGGAAGGTTCGTGTACAAGGGCAGAGGAAACACTATTTACCATTTTAGTTACTATCCGCTGTCATCTAAGGCTACTGAACCAAAGCATTGGATGCATTTAATTAAACCTCCATTGCTTACAAGGATTAAAGAATACACAGAATCTCCAGAGCTGTAATTCAATCCCTTGGGCAAACTAATCATCAATTTATATAATTTCTGTTAAAGGGGAAGTCTGGAGCCAATCTTACACAGGCAGCACAGAAACCCAAGTATTATCTTTCTCCTTCTCTCTCTCTGGAAACTGAATTCTTGGAAGGAGTACACAGCAGCTATGTAAAAAACAACAACAAGCAAACTCTTCTGGAATAATTTATTGGTCAAATGATGTTCTTTATATGTTTAACACAGGCACATTTACTATAGTCCTCTAACACAAGGTACTTTCCAAAAGTTGCCTCTGAGCACAGTAATTTTTTTCTTTCTGGCAACATAACTCAGATCCATGAAAAAGGAAGTAGTGGTACAATTGCTGCAGGCAGGAGAGGGGCTTTTTGTCTGTTTGTTTTAAAGGCTTTTGTGCTGCAAAAGTTCCACAAAAGAGCTGGGATACTGCTGGAGGGAGAAAGAGTCATCTCACTTAAAGGCCTTGGTCAGCCTAAAAAGCTTGCTGATTAGGACTTCCAGATTTACAGAACATGGTGAAAGGAAGCAGGGAAACGATTTCAAAAGGAAAGATCGTAACTCCACAGTTGTACCTTGGTTCTCGAATGGCTTAGTTGTCAATCAGCTCCCGAAGAACAAACTTAGTTGGTCTCTAAGGTGCTACTGGAAGGAATTTTTTGTTTTTAAAACCCGGATGTGAGTGTTCTGGTTTTCAAACGTTTTCCAGAAGCCAAACATCCGACACAGCTTCTGCTTGATTGCAGGAAGCTCCTGCAGCCAATCGGATGCCGCGCCTTGCTTTTCGATCGGTTTCGGGAGTCAAACGGACTTCCGGAACGAATTAAGTTCGAGAATCAAGGTTCCACTATATTCTGAAAGCTTATTGTAGAGTCTTCTATAATGCTTAAGCAGCAGGCGTCATAGCAAACCAGGGTCTTCTTCAAGAATTCTGGTACATACAGTAATTGGCATCTGAAGCACGGAAGAGGCAGTTTGTCACAATATCAAGTTTTAGTGAGAAGGCACACTCTAGCTTGGGAAGCCATAGAAATGTAGGAAGCTGCCCTCTACAGAATCAGCCAGCTGGACCAGCTAGCTCACTTGGTGTCTATACGGACTAGCAGTGGCTCTCTAGAGCTGCAGACGAGGACATTTCTTAGCCCTTTCTGGAGATGCCAAGGACTGGGCATGGTATTTTTGCATGCAAAACACGTGCTCTGAGTTTACAGCTCTCTCCTGTCTGCTGAGAGTGCAAATTATTTTCTTCTACTGTATATGCTTTGTCTGCATACCATGCTGTTAATGTTCAATCTTATAAAGGACAGTCTAGCAGAACAAAAGGCAAAGCAAGTGCTCAGATTTTAAACCCAGCCAAACCTACTCATAGGGCCCACAGTTAATTACTGGCACTTTTATCATAAAGTATTGAATAGTACTGTTGCAACAACCACTTCGAGGCATTGTCAGAAGTAGCTTTTCCTTTAGTGCTATCACAAACGCATCACCAAGAGGATGGTATTTCATCCGCGTATAATAAAAAGTGAAGGCAGCCTTGCTGCAGGCAGAAGGGAAGCTTTTTGTTTGCTGGCTTTTAAGGAAACATGCACTGCTGTACTGCATGGAGAGTGGGCAGCACACCAGGCTCTCAAATAAAAAACCCACACCAGAAGTTGTGCAAAATGGTGTGAATATTGCTGGAGGGGGAAAGGGCCATCTCATCCAAAGGCCTCCGGTAGCCTAAAAAGCTTTTTGCTTAGGACTTCCAATTCACAGAACATGGTGGAAGGGAGTAGGGAAGCTCTCTCAAAGAGAAAATATTATAGAACAGTTTCTTAAAGTATTCCATATATTTGCAATAATAACACTGTCCAGATGAAGGAGCTGGTACTGGGCACGGCATCTTTTAGCCCCAAAGCCTCAACTTTCGTTGCTTTTTTGGGGGGAAGGGATATGAATGTGCTACTGGTTTGCTTTGGTGCTGAAATAGTTGCTGACCATTTTTACTGATGTTATTGCTATTCTGCTAGGCGTTGTGTTATCAACACAGCTATTCTACTGTCAACTTCACCATTGTTCTATGGTCTCATTTATGTGATCACTGCATTTTTGTATGTTGGAAGCTACCCAAAAGGCAGCCTCAAATATATATTAAATAAATAAACAGATTTCACTTCCTTGAACACAGAGGTAAATTTGGCAACAAGTAGACAAACTCTGGAGAAGCCTTGGACACAGGAGAAAATTTAACAATGGCTTCCAGTGGCCTAAGGATGGAGCTTTCATGCCCTGCATAGCTCTGTATTCCTCCTGCCCCTCTTGTCTGCAGTGACTACTGGTCTCCTAGACCCTTTTCCATCCTTTGACTGACCCCTTAAAACTGTACTTCTCTTATTTTTACAAAAGGAGTATTAAATACAAAATTGGTTTTCTGTGCCAAGGGCAGATGGGGCTCGTCAACCTGGGAAGGTAGCCCATGTAGGGGAAGGAAAACTCCGCTGCCTTGCAGGATATCTTTGGGAGAAGAAAGGCTGAGGAGTAAACCCTACACAAATCCAGAGTGGAGTGCCTACGATGGTTGGATGGTGCCTTGCCTCCTTCTGGCAACTCCTGTAGCCAAACACACTGCCCAGGCTTGCGCCCCAGGGAGGTCAATTCATTGCTGCCAACACAGTGGTTTGACTTCACCCCTGGAGGTGCACTGCATTGTCTCTCGAGAAAGATGGATGCCAACAAAAGTGTTGCTGCAACATGAAGCTAAACCAGCAGGATTTCTCTCCCTTCACCTGCTACACACATTGAAGGAAACTAATCTTTCCTGACACACTCAATTTATCACTGAAAGGCCCACTAAATTGCACTGTAATAAGATTCTGAGTTGCAAAGCAACTTTTCAGTATTGTGCACCAACAGGTTCATACAATGAGGGCATCTTGAGAAGGATTCCCAGTGGTTGTTCCACTCTTATTTCATCTCAGTACCTATTCAGGGTTTTTTTAAAGCTAGAATTATGCAGCATTGGGTGACTTTACCTCGATGTATTTTACTGTTCCTGTGCTAAAGACTTTACCAGACTACGTATTCTTTCGAAACAGTCATGAACAATTGTTAAAAAGCAACATAACGTGTTCGTATGTTAAAAGACACGGTCACATTCAAAATGGTTTTCACATGAGATAGTATGTGTTTCTTAATTGCTCCTGAGGAAGTTCCTTGACTCAAAATTCCCTTAATAAACAAAGAGATTCCTGTGCACCTTTGAGATTTCCTCATTTTCTATACTGGTGTCCTCCCGTTTCTCAGCCAGTGCTAAACTCTCAAAATAGCAGTTTAGGAATCTGGTATTGAGAGCTCATGAACAGGAAACTAGTATAAATCATACAAAACCAATGCATGAACATATAAAGAGCATACTAAGTACTTCTGGTAAGGTATTAGCACACATATGTTTTCAACTAATTCATTAAAAAAAAAAAGCCTTAGAAAGAAGTTATACCAAGTGATAATCAACAATTAGAAAGTATATAAAGTCCCACTGATTTCAAGGGGACTGAGATATGTTTGCCACTCAAACACTGCATCACCAAATGATGGTTTGCGGATGTCAGGCGCTGCAGCTCAAGCACTGACGTAATTTCTTATATCAGCTTGCCTCACCTCCTGCAGAACACAACTTTCAACTAAACCACCTAACCAATTCAGCTTCAAGCCATTAAGTAATAAACACACACATGACTGGATCAGCCTCAGGTAGCTAAACTGGAACTGCACTGACCTAAATCCTTCATGAATTAAAAACTTGGGTTGCAACTCTACGCAGTCCTGAGTGCGGTGAACGAAGTGGCTCTTCCTTTTGAACCAATGTACATTGCAGGGGAGGGAGCTACTTAGCAACAAAACCATATTACTGGCTATTTGACAGAAATAAAATACATACACTTTTGTTTCATAGTCTTTCCACGCTTTATCAAAAGGTTTCTTCAGATCCTGCAAAAAATAAACATTTTTAAAAGTTAACTGTTAATTCTGAAGCATCCTTCAAATCACCCAAACCAGTATTTATTTATTCTTGCAGTCAGGAACACCTTTGTCACCCTTTGAACACACACAGGTTTTGATTCATTATCTAAGCTTCTAATGACTCAGTGGGAGATTAAACAACAGGAAGTCCAACGTACACCCTCCATTGATTTTTGTGGGAGCAAAGATCAGCACACTGACCCCAAGCACCTACTCAACACCAACAGAAACTTCGGGTAACTCTAAAGTATCTGAGAGATAGCTGGGTCTGAAGGAGCAAAGCAGCCATGAATCTCCACTTCATTTATATGCTATTCCCTATCCTGCAGAAACTCCCTGGAGTCTTTTCAGTCCATCTCCTCTGTTGGCCAATCACAAAAGTAGCTCAAGCAGAAAAAATAATTGAGAGAGATAGAGATAGAGATAGAGATAGATAGAGATAGAGATAGAGAGAGAGAGAGACTTGAATATTTGGCTCTATCTTCCCTGCTCCACTCTTTTGACCCCCTTCATTCTTTCTCTCCCCCCATGGAAATGCCTTTCTTGCCTAAAGCCACAGTGTTCAGGCTCCTTGCCCCCCCCAATCCAGTATTATCATATAATATATGTAGCAGACCAACTCATTTCAGTGGTACACAAAACCTTTGTATGTTCCATATCCTGTTTGCCACTTGAGTAGCAATGCAGACCGTATTACCTCCTCACCTCCAGCTTACCTGTAACCACATCCACTGCCTACAGCCCATAAGATTCCACTAGCCTGAGTCAGAGTCAGACTCTGTTGCAGCCTATTGCATGGCTAAGCTATGCCACCAGCCTGTCAACGTTTTTTGTTTGCTTCCGGGATTCTCCCTGAGGAGAACATTGGAGGCAGACCTTAAGCTGACAAGCATTCTACACTGTTCTCCTTTCCGTTTACTTGGGGGGTGGGGTGGAATAAACAACCAAAGTGGGAAATTGTGAGGTTATTTGAACATGGATACTTTGATAACTGTGAAAGGTTGAGTTCTGTTTAAAGTGTCTGAGAGGTACATGAGACAGAGTGAAGAAGTCCAACCCTGCCCCTCACAATATCTCCCAAAGGAGAATTCTGGGTGGGAAATAGCATTGAAACAGGCCCTTTGGTGCCTGTTAACTCATACTAGCCAAAACATAAATATAATTTCTCAGTCACAGCAGAGAGGGGATCTTTGCAAAGTAGTGTGCATGTTTTTAAATGGGTAATAAATCTTTAAAATGACATAATCATAGTTTTATGGTCACTTGCAAGCATCTCCAGCACTGTTTTCTTTCAATGCTCTATAATATATGATGTATTTTCAAGCATTTTGCAAAAGTCAGTAAGGGACTTCTTCATTTGTGTTTGAATGTGATTATGGTGCTTACTATATAGATATTACCGTATTTTTCGCTCCATAGGGCGCACCAGACCATAGGGCACACCTTGTTTTTAGAGGAGGAAACAAGAAAAAAATATTTTTCTGGTTTTCCGCCTCTAAAAGCCCTGGGTTTTTTTAGGATCAGCTAAAAGTTTTGCAGCTTTTTTTGCAAAGGGGGAAAAGCAAAGAGGAAAAGCCCCATTTTTATGGGGTTCAACTCACATTTCTGCAGCTTCTGAAGGAAAGGGAGCCCTTTCTACAGTTTCCAGACAGATAATCTAATCAGCCAGTCACATGTCGCTGGGGAAACAAACAACCTCCCTCTGCAGCACATTCAACAATGGAGGCCTAGGCAAGGGGGTGGGGCCTAAGGGAGCCGGGACTCTTATCTCTCTCCCGATCTCTTGCTGATGAGCTGCTGAGCAGGTCCTTTCAACACCCCTTTTCTCTTTGTAAAAATAAAAAGCACGATCTGTTTTTGGCTCCTGGGCAATTCAGCTCCAGGGACCACCATTTGCTCCATAAGACGCACAGATATTTCCCCTTACTTTTTAGGAGGAAAAAAGTGTGTCTTATGGAGCGAAAAATATGGTAAATAAGAAATTGTCAGGGCTCCCATCTGCCTGGGAGCCATATTTCTTAACACCAGGAAAGCAGATCATTCAATGTATTAGTTACTTAGAAGTACTAGCTCAAAAAACAAACAAAGCAAATTCAAATAAAATACTATATCTAATACTATGGATATGATGGGTTGTAATGGGTGGTTCTCCAGCTGAAATGTGCTTATGCTGACAAGCACAACAACATAAACCATATATTGGTAAAATATATATATATATATACAACATACCCCTTTCACTCCTTTTAGATCTCCTTTCAGCAAACTGTCCAGTGGAAAAGTGATGATGTTGTTCATGTTCTGGATCTACAATGAGAATTGCAATAGTTTTAAAACATGTTCGCTCTTAGGCTCAGTAGTCTTACTTTGCCAGACAGATCTAGGAGCATCCAAACCTTGGGGAGCGACAAGTCAAAGAGAGAACAGTGTGAGTGCACATAACATATCATTATGAAAACATTGCAGAGATAGCTTTCTTTAGTATGCACCGATTCCTTGGGAAGACTTCATGGTGACCCTTCCTGTGCTTTGGTACCCAAGAGGTACAGGACTCTAGTTTTCACATTTGAGGAAAGGGAAAAGATAATGACAGATTCCCTTCTTAGAAGTTTTCAGGCAGCCTTATTTCATTATTACTAACTCACAGTGCACAAGGTGTGGCTGTTTTCTCTTGCTACTGTGTTAAATTTTAACTTCCTCCAAATAACAGGGCAGGCATGCTGGCAACAGATGGAGAATTATACTGTATATGTATGTGATCAAAATTACAGATCCATGCCTAGAAGTGTGGCTTTCTGTATTATTATTTTTAATCACTAATTCACCTGATGTACTCTGTAATGGTCTGTGATCATTCTCTACTTAACAAACTGCTTTCCCTATAATGATAAAAACACAGGGGAAAGAAAGGTTTTGAAACAGGTGTCTAAGCAACTGTAGACTACAGCAGAATAAAGTGAATCAACATCTGCCAGCAATAAATAGCAATTCAATCTAACACTCTCGTCAAGAACCTAAAGAGACTATTAGAATACAAAAATAATTGGAGTTGGCTTTAGTGAAAAACAATGCAAAAGAAAAACAGGCCTTCCCAAAGCATTTTTCTATTGACACATAACCAATGAGCCATTTCAGGTGCAGCACAAGGCCATGGCTCAGTTTATGTGTAACAATAAACCAAACCATGGTTTAGTGTGAATGCCTAAGTGTATGAGCTCCCAGAGAGGAGCAAAACCAACCACCAACTCAGGTTCAGAGCAAAGCAGCCATGATCTCTTCTTTAGAAGCCAACACGCTTGCACGTTCCTGATAAGCCAGGGTTAGCGTTACATGCCAACTAGGTCAATGGCTGCATTAACACGTAACACTAAACCGGGGTTTAACAATACATAGATGAGCTCCAGTGAGAGTTAGCTGCAGTATTCCAACACATACTACTACACTGAAAGTCCCTTTTATGTGACATGGTGCACATATAAATAGATCTTTAACCACAGTGGATGTAAGTATGACAGGATGGTTGAGGGGTATGCTATCAGCATTAAGTAAACTTGTCTATACAGCCTTCCAAATACAAACTAACCAAAGTTACCTGAGACTGTCACCATACAACTGTCCTAAGGAAAGTTGGAGGCAGTTTACACAAGTGTATTCAGTGATCAGTGCCAAATGAATGACAGAAGCTTTGGCAAGGAATAATACTGTGCTCTGCCAAGGAAAATGTTTAATTACTTTTTTTCTGGAAAGTGCTACACATACTGATATCAAGGCAAACAATAAAAGGGGTTTCACAAAGCGCTTGGAAATATTATACACACAACACAGAAGTGAGCTCTCGTGACAAAAGGAAGAAAGACACAATGTATTAATTTTCAAGTTGATTAAACACACACATACTAACTCTTTTTGAAATTTCGTTTTCATGAGTGGAAACTAAAACATAACAAGCGTTTTTTGGGGGGAAAGGGTTTAGCAAGAAGGCTTGTAAAAACAGTAAAAGCTAGGAGCTCTATTTAATAGTTTTAAACTGTGGAATTTCAAGACTAAGGTGTTTTACTATTAATATTATTCAACCAATCCAATGCTGAACGGAGCTTATTCCACCACTCATTTTGTAGAGGAATGCAGTCTAATTATTACATAAGTTCAACAAAAGGAATCACTCACAAAGGCGATGGAGGGAAAGGTGTATTTGTAGAAAATAAGTGTATGGGGAAAAGGGATATTGACATTTGTCCTTATAAACCCAGTCCCTGTGATGTTTCATAGTAAGGTTTTTAAAAAAAAACAACCCTCTGGTTTTATTGGCTTTATTTCAACCCAAACACTCCTAAATCTGTTCACACGCTGTGTACCCCTTGCCACATGGCTGCTAATATTTGACAACCTGCAGCACAACACGTTAACTGTTTCCATCTGATATGAACTTCATTTAAGGTTAGCTACGCTGCACTCCTACTGCCTTGCCCTTCCACCTCTCCTTCTTGGTACTGTTTTAGGATTATGCTCAATCGGTCAGTGATTAGGTATCGTTAATGGCCCTTCAATGCATGCATCTGGCATCTTATGTGAGTCTAGGAAACAAGTACCGTATTTTTCCCGTGTATAACACCTCCAGGTATATGACAACCCCTTATTTTTTTGAACTACAAATTAAGGAAATGGGGGAAATTGCCCAGAGCTGTTGAGCTTTTTGGGGGGGGGGGAGTTGCTCACCTGCCAAATTGCCGCTGACAATCTCCTGCTTACAGATGCCACCAATCGCCTGTCCCCCCTTCTACACTATCCGTGTTTAAGATCACCCCCAATTTTTTACATTTATTTATAATGAAAACATATTGTCTTATACAGTTGTACAGTACATCCGGTTACGTATCCCTCTGGTTACATAAACTTCGGGATACATAAGCGGCAAACCCGGAAGTGTATTTCCAGGTTTTTGCCACATGCGCATGCCCAGAAGCAGTAGATTCTGTTGTGAGATTCATTCTCCTGTGTGCAGTCATGGGTTTATTGTATTTCACATGACTGGGTATGTGTTTTGTTTCCACAGAGTGGGAAGTGGGAAGTGACGGAAGACAGGATGTTGTGTCTTACTGTGTTCCCTAAAGTAGGACTATTGTCCTTTGTTCTTCCTCTTTGCTGTCTGTGCTAGAGAGAGAGGGAGCCATGTTGAAGTGCTCCGACTGTGTATATATGTAATAAAGTAGGTTAGCCAACATTCTGAGTTGCTGTGGTCTGTTACGCAACTGCACAAACCTCTGCGGATGCCTAAGAGTGTGTTGATGTACTCCCACATCAATCACTATGGTGTCTGGGGGCTGAAGAAGCCGAGAAGCTCCCGAATGATCGCCCAGGAAGAAGGGAACATGCCAGTCGGGCATGTGTCTCTGCCAGGGTTCTACTTGCGTAGAAGCGGTCCCTCCGATTGCGGAAACCTTGGGATCCGACCAGAGCTCCGGAATGGATCCAATCCGCAACTGAAGGTACCACTGTACACGGAAAACTACAGTACTTAGGATAGGATATACTTGTCAGTGCATTGCCACAGTACTCCCAACTGTGCAGGGATGCGACATTGGCATTAAAGATAGGTGTGCTGCTTATATGTAGAGTGGGATGTTACTGAGAAAGGAATTTTTCCAACCATTGGACAACTGAGAAGATGACAGAGCAACTCACACAAAAAATGCCTTGATACTCACTCTTGAAGCACTAAATATTACGTAAGTGCTGTAATACTGGAAAGGGCTTGTGAGTGGCACAGCTGTCTTTTTTAAAGTATCTTCTTCCAACATCCGAACAAGCACTATCAGTGCCGTTCAACACAATCAAACTGCGATGCAATGTGGAGACCAGGTCAAAATGACTCATCCTCTTCCCCCATTTTTCATTCCCAGCCCCCAGGAGAGGGTTTGGTTCAGTCAGAGGATAGCAATTAATGTTATTAAGGATTTGAAAAGAAACCAATTATAAAAGAGGCTGGAAGTCTCTCCTTGAGACGTCTAGATAACAAAGTTGTCTTTACAACCATTTACAATATCCATTGCATGCACACATGAAACATTTCCCCACAGTAATCAGATTTCAACTCTATAGACATTCACATTTCCAAATTAAAGCTCTGTTAGCTAAGCCCTAGAAACAGCTATTCAGTTTTCTTTTTTCAAAAAACAACAACACCAAGTCAAAGTATATTCTACTGCACTTCCTCAGATACCACTGGAAGGTTACTGCAAAATTTGAAGGGTAGCTAAGCTTAATGTCTATCAAAGCTTTGGACTTTGTATGAGATCAAGTATTAAAGAATAATTTATTCTGGTTAAAAGCTAAAGCTACACCATTCAGTTCCAAGTCTACATATAATAATAGTTTTAGGGAGGGCCAAATTATTTCATACCAAGTTTTTGAAGAGCGCTGTCAACTCCTTTGTAAATACTGCAAATTTTAGAAATGCTGTTCCTAAATCTGGATCATCCCTGCAGACGCAGTTTCCTCCAAATTTCTCCAGTGCTTGAGTGTACTGTTCTTCATTTTCCACATGAGCTTCAAAGAGAACAAAGATAATGTTAATTTCAATAGCTGCAATACGGTCTCCGCTAATGTAAAATAGTCCCTGCAGTTGAAAAATAGTTGCATTTGAATGCTTTCAATTTTGTATTTATATTTTAAACATTTGTTAAGATTCAAAGCAACCCACTACATAAGTCAACAATGCATAATAGATTTAAAAAAATCTCCAAAATGGAGGGAAAGGTCGTCAAGATGTCCTAACATGCAAACAAAATCCCCTCTATTCCTTAGTTCCTTGCAAATCAAACAGTTCAATAATTTAATAACAATCACCTATGTCTTATACATTTAAAAAATCTAACAAAAACTGGCTAATAAATTAACAATTACTTAGTTGCATGGTTCTGAAAACCTATGTCCTGCCATGAAAAGCGTCCCGTTTCATTTCAATGGGGAACTATCACTCTGCAGCAAAATGAACAACGCTGCATGTATAGGTATATACAAAGTGCACATACAAAGTGTATGAAGCAGGGTCCAAAGTATCAAAGCAGCTCTTACAAAGGTAAACAGATGCAGAACATAGTAAACAGAAAACATACAGGAAAAGAGAACAGAAAATTCCAAACATTCAAAGATATAAAAGTAAGCCAGCCTAGAGAGGCAATCGTCCTTTCCAACACTGTCCCTCTAACCTAAGTGTGCACAATGTTTTACCCACATTTGCATAGGTTGGGAAGGAGCTGCTGCAGCCAAAGCTCCCTTGACTGGTATAGCACTTTGGGGGGGGGGGCTGCAGTGCTAAACCCATGGGAACAGTGCCTCAGGCTCTGTTTACTGCAAGGCATTCCCACCTCTGAAACATTGCAGTCTTCTTTGCCAGCAAGCATGCCCCACAGTTTGAGAACTACCGGTACTCTAGTAATGTGCAGTTCTGGTGTCGTACGTAAAAGACCAAACCTAGGATCTTCTGAATGCAAGCATGTGCTCTACCACGAGCTACAAATATTTTACTCTATATTTTAGGGTTGCCACACTGGTCAGCTGACCGGTCAAATGTGAGTTATAGTATTTGCCAATGGTCAACTGGATTGTCACCTATTGGATTGTCACTTATTTGGATATGCTGTAGCAGTGGATTTCCTTTAAGGAGAAGGGCTATCTGACGTTTTAGACCCCTTTCTACTTTATGGCCTTGTTCACACATCGTAGTAAGCCAAACTATAGCTTGTGAGCTTGCAGGCCCCTGGAGAGGAGCTCAGACTGCTTTGTTCATTGTCAAGTCTTTTTTCCCTTCCGATGAGCAAGGCCAAGGTTTGGCTCAGCGTGTCATCCAAACCAGAGCTTGTGGTTATGCTCCTTCCTCGCTAACCGCAAGCTGTATCCATGAACAAACCTTGGCATGGAAGTAAAGAAGAGAGGGAGGAGCAAAGGGTCTCTCCAGGAACCTGCATGATTGAGAAGTCCTGATAACCCATAATTTGGGTCACCATGATGTACAAACCAGGCCTATAATTCTGTAACTCAATGAAGCCAAGATTGCCACTGTCTTGGAAGCAGCTTGCCTTTCCAATTTTTGCTGTGGTTTCATTTGCTAGCAATGAGGACTGCTTGCCTGCTAACCCAAACACTACCCAGGGACAATCTAGCTACATAGCTGTGAATCTCCTATAGGCCGCTTGGTCTAAGCTACAAAGATCTCCAAAACAGAAACATAAGCCTTGCAGAAATCTTTACCTCAACATTCAGAAGGAAAATGAATTGATATTGAGTGTGCTTTCAAACTGCTAGGTTGGGAGGAGCTGGAACAGAGCAATGGGAGCTCATTCTGTCGCGGGGATTCAAACCGCCAATAGAATCTATGATTCTATATTACTTGTGTACCAATTCAAAATTTTCATTTTCAACCCCATGCCAAACCATGTTTTCAATCTTTGATTTGTGGGGAACCTATGGTATTTATCAAGCATAACTTGCATCAGTGCATACATAAACAAAGAACCATGGTTAACTCTAGGAATGGAAAGCACTCAAGAAAGAGGCAACATAAAGTGCTTATTCATGAGCTTCTGGTTGGCAAACCAGGGTTCACTGGGAATCAGCATTATGTCTGCACCAAGCACGTCTATAACACTTTCACAGATATTCCCAGCAAATGCTTAAGTAGGGCAAGTTTTCAAATACTTAGTTTTTAGCAATGTAGTTAGACTGTACATACCAAGCCCAGAAATATTTATGGCTTTTACGGATTTCTTCATTTTATAAAGAACAGTTCGGTCAACATCCAGTGCCTATAAATGAAGAAAGATAAGAAGCTTTAATATTTATAAGAAATCAGCTCATTTAAATGGCTACTAGAAAAAACACGAAACCCTTACATTATGCAGTAATGTACTGACAAGCTATTGTTATAATTTAAATATATTTATACAGAATGTTCATCAGAGGATCTGGTTAGCACACTCCATTATCCTCAGGAAAAAAGGAGGTGAGTGTTCTCCAGCATGCAAAGCAGATTAATTTGTATTATCAATATTGCCTTAATAGTCCCAATATGAGCCGTATTGTTAGCATTCCTACAATTTTGAACTGATATGGAAATTTCCAATAGAAATCTGGACTTCTATGTAGCTGACGTAGCAAACAGACCAGTATATTAATAGCAACATTAACAACAGACTTCCATCGGGTTTTATATGATTTATTTTTTTAGCACACCTGACCATATTAACTTGCTGCCTGCTGTGATCCAACGAAGCAGACACAGCTTTCAATAATGCAATGTTTTTAACCAAGGCAACATATTCATGAGCTTCCAAGAGCATCTTGAATGCCCTATCAAAGAAATTTAAAGATGCTCTAATGATCTTGCCTCTAAGCATGAATAGTAAAATAATGCAAGGCTACCAAAAGCCAGTGTAAGTGAAGTAAAGAAGGCAAATCAGTAGTTTAATTCTCAGAAGAGTGACAAATCTTCCATTTGGTCTAGAACACCACCAACCCATTTCCACAATACACTGCAAACAATGCCAGTGTTGTGTCGACGAAGCTTATTTTGTGCCTCAGGGAAGTCCCTAAAGGTTAGATGAAGTGTCCTTTAAACAATCTCTACTATTTACAAGCTCTGTTTTCATCCATCTGATGCAATTAATAGCTGAAAAACAGAGTTGCTTAGTGAAACATATTCAGTGAAATATATCTTACATGATTTCCATTCCTTAAATATATGTTAGGTGTACCTCAAAAACTAAAATACTTCCAAGAATAAGGCAGGCTTTTCATAAGAAACCCTCTGCACACAAACACATACATATAAATTTGTATTACTGTCACCAAACTCAAAATATAGAGAAAAATACATAATTTGGCATGTGTTCAGTTGTTCAAATGACTTGTGAATTCAAAGGATTTAGGTTTCAAAAGAAAAACAACCCAGCAATGACATTCTATGTACGGTATATGTACGTTCATATGTTTATAATATAAAACATCGCTGTAACCAGCAAAATTCATGTCAAACTGTCAAAGATGACAGTAGTATACATGCTTTGTTTTGTTCTTCACAGGATACATTAAGCATTTAAATCACGCTGAAAGCCTGCTGGGTTATGTATTTCTGTACACTGAATAATTAACTTTACTACAAAACAAAAGGAAACACACACACACAAAAACTGGAGTTTCCAACCAAAGCTACCCAGACAGCCTTGTAAAATATGCCCTGCTCTTTCCTTTGTCTGTTTTCACTTTTAAAAAATAATAATTTTAAGCACGAGCATTTCCTCCAGTGATTTCAGTGGAATTGTTCCTTTGCGGCACCGGGGTAATTGAATGGTGACTAAGTAAAGCTTTTAAATGTCTTAATGGGGCTTGGTTTTTGTGTTTCACTCCTCTTGTGTGAAGAGCATTTCCCTTTAGTCCTTGCAGTGCCTTCGTCTCCTTCCCAGCACCTGCAAATGATTTTCAAGGAAGCTCACGCCATGCATTTCATCTTCTGCTTTAAGTCTAAAAGCATATGGATGCTTCCTTTTTAACTCTAATAAAAAGATTGGCAAGATGTTTTCGGTTCCCATTCAGTTCCTATGTCTCTTTTGTTCTCCAAGTGTCAGAAACAATGATTCTTAAAATGGCTTCTGGTGATGCCTTGTAGGACAGCCATGTTCACTGAGGTACCGCACTCCTCCATTTCCTTTTAAACTGGAAGGAATATGTCTTTTGAACATTCAAATATGAAGTCAAACATGATGTTAGTTATAACATCTGGACTTTATTTTATTTTTAAGCACAGCACAGTCCCTTCACCTGCTGCAAACAGATCTATCACACTTCCCAGCCAGGGATCTTTAGGAGAGCATATTATTTATTACATAATAATAATGTGATTAACAGTGATAATAAGTAATAATAAGGTGATTAACAGTGGTTTTAAAAAACAATGTTAGGGACTTTTTTCTGGACTTGCACTACAGAAACAACCTGGTGGTTGAGCAGAATAAAGTAATTTTTTATAAGGATATCCCCAGATTTTTCCTGGACAAAAGAGTTCCTTACAACGATTTGGTAACTGAGCTCAGAAAAAGGAAAATTCCCTTCAGTTGGGAATTTCCAGAAGGCCTGGCATTTACGTTTGAAGGAAAAAAGATAAGAATAAGGTCCCTGGCGGAGAAGCAAAAGTTTTTGGACAAGCACCTGGAACAATTTAAAGGCACACCACTCGACCCAGCACAATTCTACAGGTTCCCAGCGGAATTTCCACCACCGCCGGGACTACCAAGTCTACCAGGTCCAAGCCAGGATCCAGAGAAAGATAAGAAAGGAGAAGCAACTGGAGGAGAAGACTAAAGAAAGGAAAATGGCGCTTAAGTTAATGACATGGAATGTCCGGGGATTGAACCAGAGACCAAAGAGACGCAGAGTGTTTTATAGCATAGAAAAGAAGAACTTGGACATAATATGTTTACAGGAAACCCACATAGCCCGACGTCATAGAAGATTACTACAGAACAAAAAATTAGGCCAAGAGTTTATATCATCGGACAAGGTCAAGAAGAGAGGAGTAGTGATATATGCAAAGGAGAAATATAGCCCAAGACAGCTTTTTAAAGATGAAGAAGGGAGATACATCGCAATTGAAATTAATATACAAGGCGAAAAACTTTTGATTCTGGGACTTTATGCACCAAATGATGGAAAGTCAATTTTTTATAAGAAAATACATGATCTGCTGTTGGACTATTTGGATTACAAATTAGTTTGCCTTGGAGACTTTAATGGTGCAGTTTCCACACTAATGGACAGATCTCAAAGAACTAAATTAACGAATGATGGGAAACTCCCAAAGACTTTTTTCGAAATGGTGGACAATTTGAATTTGGTGGATTCTTGGAGATTAAAAAACCCTACAGATACAGAGGCAACTTATTTTAGTGAACCTCAGCAGTCATGGTCGAGGATAGATTATATTTGGATTTCGAATGAATTGGCTCCAAAAATACAAAAGGCAGAAATTGGTCCTAAAACTCTTTCAGACCACAATCCGGTACAGTTAAATTTAAAAATGATTTCCAAGGATTCTTTTAGATGGAGAATGGATGATGCTTTGATGAGAGACACCAAGCTAGTAGAAAGAGCGGCGAAAAAGATGAAAGAATACTTTCAGATAAACTGGAGTTCCGAAGTGGAGAAAAGAATTGCCTGGGATGCAAGTAAAGCTGTAATGAGAGGATTTCTCATTAGCGAAAAAGCAAAGAAGAAGAGACAACAAAATGCGGAAATGGAGAGATTGTTGAAATCAATCAAAGAAAAGGAAAAAGAATTAAGAGGACATCCCAAATGTGTTAAAATTCAAAAAGAAATCAAATACTTGCAATCCCAATATGCCAACATAATGAATCAGGACATTGAATGGAAAGTGAAAATGATGAAACAAAGAACATTTGAATCGGCTAATAAGTGTGGAAAACTACTAGCTTGGCAATTGAAGAAAAGACAAAAGGCAAATGTCATCAATACTTTGGTAGTAAATGGAAAAAATGTGGAGAAACCGGAGGAAATCAGATGGTGTTTTCAAAGATTCTACAAGCAACTGTACAAGGAGGAGAAGATAGATGAAGCAGAAATAGACCGATTTCTGGAAAAGAACGGATTGCAAAAAGTCCCAGAGGAAAAATTAGTTACTCTCAACCACCCAATATCGACACAGGAGATAGAAGATGCAATAAACAACATGCAATTAGGGAAGGCTCCAGGACCGGATGGATTAACAGCAAAATATTATAAGACATTGAAAGACTGGCTATCGCAGCCGCTAAGAGAAATTTGCAACAAAATACTAGAAGGAGATAGGGCACCAGAGACGTGGAAGGAAGCCTTTATCACACTGATTCCAAAACCAGATACTGATAAGACTCAAATGAAAAACTATCGCCCAATATCCCTTTTGAATGTGGACTATAAAATTTTTGCAAATGTATTGGCTACAAGGTTAAAAAGAGTGTTGAAAGACTATATACATAGAGATCAAGCAGGTTTCCTGCCAGGAAGACAAATTAGTAACAATACGAGAATTATTGTGGACATTTTAGAAAAACTGGAGAGAAACATAAACACAGATGCGGCACTACTGTTTGTTGATGCAGAGAAAGCATTTGATAAAGTTTCTTGGACATTTATGAAAAAGAATTTGGAAAGGATGGGAGTTGGTGAAAAATTCTTGAATGGCATTAAGGCCATTTACACAGAACAAAAAGCTAAAGTAATAGTAAACAGTGTGATATCGGACGAGTTTGAAGTTGAAAAGGGAACAAGACAAGGGTGCCCTATCTCCCCTTTACTTTTTATTACGGTCCTGGAAGTCCTCCTAAATATGATACGAAAGGACAAACAGATAAAAGGAATTCGTGTGGGAGAGAAGGAATACAAATTACGCGCCTTCGCAGACGATCTGATGTTATCCCTGCAGGAACCGGAAAGCAGTGTCCCCAGAGCTTTGGAAATAATTGAACAATTTGGACTTGTAGCTGGTTTCAAATTAAGCAAGCAGAAAACCAAAGTTTTAGGAAAAAATTTGAATGCAGAACAAATTCAAAGAATACAGGAAGGCACTGGCCTCAATTTTGTCAAAACAGTAAAATATCTAGGTATCAATCTCACAACCAAGAATTTGAACCTATACAAGGACAACTACGAAAAACTGTGGATGGAAATAAAGAAAGACATGGAGATATGGACAAGATTGAAATTGTCGTTAATGGGAAGAATTGCCGCGATAAAAATGAATGTCCTACCAAGGATGCTGTTTTTATTCCAAGCCATACCTATTTTGGACAAACTGGATTGTTTTAAGAAATGGCAAAAGGACTTATCAAGGTTTATATGGCAGGGCAAAAAGCCAAGAATCAAGTTCAAGATTCTAACAGACTCTAAAGAGAGAGGAGGCTTTGCCCTGCCGGACTTAAGACTTTACTTTGAAGCAGCGGCCTTTTGCTGGCTAAAGGATTGGTTTAAACTAGAGAACGTTGATGTATTGGACTTGGAAGGATATGATAATGTGTTCGGCTGGCATGCATACCTTTGGTATGACAAGGTTAAGATCCACAGAACTTTTAAGTCTCATATAGTTAGAAAATCCTTGTACCAGGTCTGGATTAGATACAAAGACTTGTTAGAGAGAAAGACCCCTAGATGGATCTCTCCAGTGGAGGCCAAAGCCTATAAGAGACCGAACATGTCTGCAAACTGGTTAAGATATATGGACATATTGCAGCAGGAAGGGGACTCTTTCAAGCTAAAAAGTTATGATCAAGTGAAAAGTCAGGTCCCCGACTGGCTGCATTACCATCAGGTATATGAAACATTCAAAATGGACAGAAAAGTTGGTTTTCAAGTAGAAAAATCAAAACTGGAAACAGAACTGATAGAATCGAACTTTAAAAACCTTTCCAAAATGTATAATCTTTTGCTAGAGTGGCATACGAAAGATGAATTGGTTAAATCGTCAATGATAGATTGGGCGAAAGATGTGGGACATAATATTATGATGGATGACTGGGAGGGATTGTGGCAAAAAGGTATTAAATTCACTGCTTGTCATAGTTTAAGAGAAAATATAATGAAAATGGTTTACAGATGGTATTTGACACCAGTTAAGATAGCTAGGATGAATACCAAAATGTCAGATGTATGTTGGAAATGTAAACATGCGAAAGGTACCTTTTTTCATATGTGGTGGTTGTGCCCAGCGGTAAATGCTTTCTGGGATAAGATTTATAACGAACTCAAGAAGGTAATGAAGGTTACCTTTTGTAAGAAACCAGAGGCATTTCTTCTGAGCATAACTAATGAAGAGATACCCAGTCAGGATAGAGTGTTTTTTATGTATGCCACAACAGCAGCTAGAATCTTATTGGCAAGAACATGGAAAGGCGAAGAGATACCAACGGTGGAAGAATGGCAGATGAAGATGATGGAATATATGGAACTCGCAGAACTGACTGCCAGAATCCGGGACCAGAGGGAGGAGAAGGTGTCACGGGACTGAAAGAAATTCAAAGACTATCTAGTTAAATCAGTAAAATTGAATATTTGAGCAGAATTAAATAGAACAGCGGCTTCAGTAGGTATATGTTAGATAAAATTGTTAGTAAGATATTTTTGTGTGAAAGATTTAATTGTTAGAAAATATGCTAAGATTTGGTGTTTAAGTTAAGATATGATTAAGTAAAGTAAAGCACATTAAAAATTAAGCAAATGTGAATAGAATAAGATACAAAGCTACCTAGAAGATATATATGACTTTGAAGACAGTGGAGGGAATGGGGGAAGTCCCCCAAAACAGAGAAGATAGTAACAAGAAAAGTAAGAGGATAAGTGTTAGTTTAAAGGTTGGTATATGTTTCTTTTTATTGTAATTGTTTGATTGTGTTTTGTGCTGTGTTTATGTATTGTATTTCTGTATGGTTAATGTTGTTGTATGTTATGTTTTCCTTTTGTCTTAATAGAAAATAATAAAATCTTATAAAAAAATAAAAAATAAAAAACAATGTTAACTTCCTTGGCTTGGCTTGGCATTGGTCTCAGCAAACACCACACATTTCCCTCCTTCCCAAGCCAAATTCCAAAATCTGGACCCTGTGGAACACCTGACGACAGCAATCGGAAAATGACAGATTCTGAAGGATTCATCTCAACCATTGGAAGCTCACAAGCCTATGCACCCTTCTTCAACTCACTTCCATTCCCATTTCCTCAGAGATGTGGACATGGAATTATCACCAGAGGCCTTTCTGAGAAATGTCCATTTCCCCCGCCCACACACACTGTGATTCCTTGAGAGCTGTAAAGGCAGCATTCCAAAGAAATGGGCCCTGGAAACTGGCACTTTTTGGAGCACCTGACTCCTTAGTATGAATATAAAGTAATCTAGAAACTGTATGTTCCAGGGTTCTGTGCATCTGGGATGCTACTGAGCATGCTCATAACAGTTTAAAGTTTCATTTAACACCTGATTAAGATTAATAAGGGTGATGCTGTGGTGTAAACCACTGGGCTTTGGGCTTGCCGATCAGAAGGTCGGCAGTTCGAATCCCCACGACGGGGTGAGCTCCCGTTGTTCGGTCCCAGCTCCTGCCAAACTAGCAGTTCAAAAGCATATCAAAGTGCAAGTAGATAAATAGGTACCACTCTGGCGGGAAGGTAAACAGTGTTTCCGTGCGCTGCTCTGGTTCGCCAGAAGTGGCTTAGTCATGCTGGCCACATGACCCGGAAAAACCGTCTGCAGACAAACGTCAGCTCCCATGGCAAGTAAAGTGAGATGAGCACCGCAACCCCAGGGGTCCTTTACCTTTACCTTTTTAAGATTAATAAAGATATGGCAGTGGAGAGTGTCCATTCATATCGAAGACGCATTCCTCAATTTCTTCCTATTTCAGTTGGTGAGTAAACCTTTTAATACTGCCAAACATTTGAATTACCCAGGTTTTATTTTATAAGAAATATAGAAATGTATCAGATCTTAAGAGTGTCCCTTTTAGAAACACATTCAACCAGCTTTTATTCAGAGCACCACCCACTAAAGTTAACGGGCCTAAAGTAGTCATGTTCATCAATTTCACTAAGTCTACTTTGAATACAACTTACTTGAATGCCACTCCTAGGGAGGAACCCACCATAGTGCATGTCAATCAGTGCAAGTTTTTCAGCTTGCCAAGCAAGACAACCCCTATTCTCCTCCCACTGGGTGCTATTCTGTGTGCTCTCCCGCCACCCCCCAAGCAAATTTGGGGGGTCCACGGGGCAGAAGGAAGGAAACTTCATTGCATTAGTGGAAGTCCTTGTACAGGCTTCTGTTAGCAGGTCTAATTAGTTGAATCCCACCCCCAGGGTTGTATTCAACTCAGTCCTACTCAGAGAAGACACAATGAAAATAACGAAGCTACATTACTAGGACAAGCATTGAGCACCACCCTTACTCAGAAGGAAAATTGTCCTGAGCCTTTACCTCCCCTGCTAACACTCAATCTACACCCAGACATGTCTAAGTTACATGCCAGACAGAAAGACCATTACAATGAGTCACAATATTGTTCCATTTCTTTACAGCGTTCATTTGATACAATTTTTACAACCACCAACATAACCAACTTGTGTTGCACATCCTGGTTTTTATATCTGTGAGGCACTTCAAACAAACCCAGAAAATAACCATTAGTTATACAGATTGGCACAAGCAGGTGTAGCGATTTATTTTTAGCTGCCAATTAAGTGACTAGATTTCAGGTTGAGGGTGCTCCTGTAAGCAGTTCTGGTTAATTAGCCATAATTAGAAGTTATAGTCTCCACAGCAACCTCAGCTCCAGCACACATCGAGAAGATATTTTAAGTGATCCATTGAGCCGGGTATTCCAAGTGCAAAGACTCTGAAACTCGAACTCAGAAGTAGTAAGCATAAAGTTAAGAGCAGTGTCCTGGCACTGATGGGAGGCTTTCATCCAGTGGAGGATCTGACAATAGATAATTTTTGCCAATACCCTCTTCCTCTCAGCAGTTCTCCATGCCACCTTCCACACCAGGTCACAAAGCTCACATGTAGGGTCAAAGCAGACTGCAGACCAGACCTTGGACAGCTCCTGAAGTTCTCCCCTTCTAAGGTAGCTACAAGAAGTTGCAGCGGGGAGCTAGAGCCAACTGGGGCCTCATGTGGGCAGATAAGGATGAGTGCTGTAGGCTGCACTTCACTGGAGGAACTGGTTGGGTGGCTAAAGGGCCCTTGCCTTATTTAGCAGTCTTCTGACTTCTGCAAGGCTGGGGAAATAAGACTACTGTAGGAGACAGATCTCTGAGTCAGAGGATGGAGGCAGGACTGAGTCTTCCTTCTTGGCTTCTGCCCAGTGAAGCTACCTTTACCTCTTCTGAGTCCTCCACCATGCACAGCAAAGCCCCCAGCTTGTGAGTCATCACGACAGGCATTTGAAATACGTATTTTATCTCAATGTACATACACATTTATAAATATATTTTACCCATAAATAAGCAATTTTAAAAATGTGTTTGGGTTTTTTTTTAACGGAGAACTACATTGAAAAATTCAGAGAACTGCAAAACCCTGCTGATTAGTAATTGCATTCCAATTTACACAACAGCCAGGAAGGTTTGCGGATCAGGCCCGTTTGCATAGGAATACATGGAAATTAAGTTCTTCAAAGGTCCCCAGTGCACAGATAAGCAGCGCAGAAACATGCTCGAGCTTAATGTTCAGCAAATAAAGCATTTCTCTCTAAGAACAATGTTAACAACACTTGCGGGCACTATAAAACATTTGCTGCACCCAGGTTGACAATTACCTAGTGTGCATCAGTCAAGCATATCATCACATGGTTTCTTCACTGCACAAAGAATCTCCCTTGTCCTCTTCAAGAACCATATCCAGGTACTGAACTTTAAAAAACCCAACGAAGGATTTTAGCGCACTGAAAGCTACATAGCACGGAAGAGGGGACAGAGGAAAGTTAATTTTTTTATTTAAAATTATAACTTGAATTCATCCTAGCAGAGTAGAAACATGAGAGGTTTCACTGAACTGCCATAAATAGTAAGGATAACATGAAATTGACAATATTTATATGTAGATAAACTAAAGATATCAAACTCTGGATAGGAGCTTCCTTATATGGCCACTGTCATGTACTCCCACTGCTCCCCAAGATGCACCATTGACATACATGAAACAACATCAGTAAAACCAATACAGTGGTACCTTGGTTCTCAAACACCTTGGTACTCAAACACTGCAAATCCAGAAGTAAGTGTTCCAGTTTGCAAACTTTTTTCAGAGCCGAAAGTGCTCCGTTTTGAGTGTTACGCTTCTGTTTTGAGTGTTACGCTGAGGTCTGTCTGCTTTAGCTATTTATTTTGCATTTTTGTTTTTGTGGCTGTTTTTGTTTTGTTTTTGTGACTGTGTGGAACCCAGTTCAGCTACTGATTGATTGATTGATTGTGTGACTGTAGTACATTGTTCATTGCTCTCATTTTATGGATCAATGGTCTTGTTAGACAGTAAAATTCATGTTAAATTGCTGTTTTAGGGGTTGTGTCTGGAACGGATTAATCCATTTTTCATTACTTTCTATGGGAAAGTGTGCCTTGGTTTTGGAACACTTTGGTTTTGGAACAGACTTCTGGAACGGATTAAGTTTGAGAACCAAGGTACCACTTTACTAGATTTGCATTGTTACTTGTCCTATCCATTGATTTATATATATTAAAAAAACCAAACCCAGTCAAGGTTCAAATTGTTCATTTTATGTTTTTAGTCAATACCAATTACTGAGTAACACTGAAATCCTAGCTTTGTCTACTCAGAGGTAAGTTTTGCTGAATTCAATATGGTTTATTCCCAGGTAAGTGGGGTTAGGGTTGCAACCTTAAACTATTTGCAGCCCAAAAGGACAAGTCAACATGCATCTTGGAAAATTTCCCCCATTATTTGCTTTCAAATGGGAAATCTGGTCAATGTCATCTCACTAATACTAAGCCTTGCCCCACACAAAGCATAACATAAACTTCTCTAACAGCAGGCAGAGTCTAAGGAAGCTCCACCTGCCCCCTGCAAGATGCCATCATGCTAGACAAAACTCTCTGAATCTGGCAAGAATCTCTCTGGGGAATTATAGCAGTCCATTCTTCTACATTGGACGTGGGTGGCGCTGTGGGTTAAACTTGCCGATCAGAAGGTCGGTGGTTTGAATCCCCACAGCGAGGTGAGCTCCCGTTGTTCTGTCCCTGCTCCTGCCCACCTAGCAGTTTGAAAGCACGTCAAAGTCTGAGGGACAGTGTATCGTCCCCCTGCTGAAAAAGTTTGCTGGCCCCTGGCATAGATATTCCAAGAAAAACGAGTTTCTCACAGTGGTAGAACTTCAAGGGCCTCTTTCACAGTATCACTGGTTGCACCAGAATCTATCATTGTGGTTATCACAATTATTTTTATTTATCTATCTCGTTTATAAATCACTTCCCATGAGGCACCCCAAAGCCTTTTTTCCAATATAACAAAAACATATCTAAAACAGTTACATATTATAAAACTTTTTTTTTATTTTAAAAAATAGTTTAAAATAGCAACAGCACATACATAAAATCAATTCAAACCCAATACCAACTGTGATAAAGACCTCCTTTCAGAATCCACTTAGAATTTTTAAAAATCCATTTAGGATCAAGGGTCTGGATCAGGGATGAGGGGAACCTTGTAGCCCTCTCATCAGCCCTGACAAGCATGGCCAATCGTAAGCATTGGTGGAAGCTGTTGTCCCACAACATTGGAAGGCCATAGGTTCCCTATTTCTAGCCTAGATGAACTCTGTGGCACCTAGCACTTAAAATCTAAGTCAAAATGAATTAATCAATTAAGTAACTTGCGTCAGACCTATTTAGACTTTTGTTATTTCACAATGAGTCACAATGCCCTCCTCAATACACCCTTAGCCTCCCCTTCCCTTAAAATTCCAACTCTAGGCCCTGCTATGCTGCCTCAAAAATGAAGGCCACAGTAACCGAGCTGAGAAAATTCTAATAAATTGTGGCAATTTATACTGTTATGGAATATATTGCACATGATGTGCCATCATGTGAACAGTACCACATAACATTTGCGTCGCTGCAACTGAGGTTGCAGAGAGCCATTGTTATCAGTCTTACCCATCCCTAAACCTTTCCCCTACCCTTATCGTTAAAGCAGCAGCTTGCTAGTTAAAAGCAATTAGGTGATTCCCACCCCACGACTGTTACTTGATCAGCCACAACAATATGAGTCATTCTCCGTTTGTCTGATAAGAAGAGCTGAGGCTCAAACCAGAGCACCACTTCAAATTTAGATAAGAGATAGTATCATTTATCCATTTAGTGTGCAAACCAAAGATACAGGCAACTCCAGAGGCATGATCACATGTGGTCTGAAACCATGGCCCAGTTCACACATCACGTTAAACTCCATGTTGCACTGCCAGGAAACAAGTCAAAAGTCTGGCACGCCATGACAGGCTCATGGCTTGTTTTCCCCAAACTATCCACAAGCAGAAAGCCAAGAGCTTTTCACCAGTACGCACCACCGTGCTGCATTTTCATGTTGTTTCTAACTACTGTATCTTTTAATGCGGTATATGAACCTAGGATTGCCATTTTTTTGTGTGTGTAAAGGAAATTCCAGACCTACGGCGACCCTAAGAACCAGGCCAATGTGTGGGGTCAAAGAAGGAGCTCAACCACCTAATCAAAACGGTTAAAGGCCTCAAATGTAGGACGGGAGAAACGCCGTGGAGTTAAAGTCACCAATCTTTGGGCAGCCTCTCACCAATCAGTGCTGACGTTCTCTATACAAACAAATATAAATCAACCGCAGCATGCTTCTGACTACACACTGCTGGCTTTGTGAGCAAAGTTTTAATGAAAACAGCCTTAAGCACCTGAGACAAATTCATCAATAGCTTGTCCACATAGATTCTTTCTAGTCATCAATCTACCGCCTTCATATTTCCCTGGCTTCCTGCTCTCTTCTGCCTGCTAGCAATGACCTCTGAAACCTGGTACGGTTCTAAGATTAAGATATGAAAGTCTCACCCCACTTCACTGCTACTCTGAGATAAAAGGGTAAAAGCAAGGTTAACAGGCTTACTCACTTTTGACTACTAAAACATTGTATTTATTGCTTGCAAGCGTACAAATTGTGACAGACCAAACAAGCAAAAAACAGGGGGCTTACTGTGATTGGGGATGGAATATAACACACGTGTAAGACACTTTTCTTATTTAGTGTATGACTCAATGTTTGGGTGTGGAATTACTGGTGATTGATTGCATGCTCATAGCAGCATTGGCGCTAGGCACTTCTCAAGTCAAGAATACTTATATCAATGGCACTAGCCTTATTAGAAGAGACTAAGAGGAGATACAGGGACCCAGGTGGCGCTGTGGGTTAAACCACAGAGTGTAGGGCTTGCTGATCAGAAGGTTGGCGGTTCCAGTCCCTGCCACGGGGTGAGCTCCCGTTGCTCGGTCCCAGCTCCTGCCCACCTAGCAGTTTGAAAGCATGTCAAAGTGCAAGTAGATAAATAGGGACCACTCCAGCAGGAAGGTAAACGCATAGCTGTCAAGTTTTACTATTTCTCATGAGGAAGCCTATTTGGCATAATGGAATTTCCCTTAAAATAAGGGAGAACTTGACAGCTATGGGTAAACGGCGTTTGCGTGTGCTGCTGTGGTTCGCCAGAAGCGGCTTAGTCATGCTCGCCACATGACCCGGAAGCTGTCTGCGGACAAACGCCGGCTCCCTCAGCCTATAGAGCGAGATAAGCGCCGCAACCCCAGAGTCGGACACAACTGGACCTTCATGGTCAGAGGTCCCTTTACCTTTAAGAGGAGATACAATAGCCATTTTCAAATATCTAAACAGCTATCACATGGGAAATAAGAGCAAGCTTGCTTTCTCCTGCTCTGGAACATAGAACCCAAACCTATGGATCCAAGAAACAATAAAGGAGTTTCCAACTAAACATCAGGAAGAGTTTTTAGACAGTAAGAGCTGTTCGACAGTGGAGCAGACTCCCACAAGAGGTGGTGGACTCTCCTTCTTTGGAGGCTTTTTAAGCAGAGTCTGAATGGTTGGTCATCTGTCATGTATGATCTAGTTGAGATTCCTGCATTGCAGGGGATTGCACTAGATGACCCTCAGAGTCCCTTCCAACTCAACAATTCTATGATTCTATGAATTAATGTACCACAGTCCTAAGGGAAAAAATGATACAAGTGTGCTGCAGAACAAGCAGCATTAAGCAGTCCATATTCATAATTTGTGTCTGACCAAGTTCGGTATTATATTTCATAATCTAAATGAGTAGATGCATCTCACAGAATGCTACCTAATCTGCAGGACCAGAAAAGATATGCAAGGAATCCTGGAGGCAGCATGCTTTATGACGTATCTCAGACGTGAGCAAAGTCTACCAAGGTAGTGTGGACTGGCCCTACTGCTCTTCATTCTTTAGCTAGACTACAGGTGGACTCGCTTCTGGTCCAGAATCAATGAGAAAGGCTATGGCCTCACATCCACATTTGAAGCAGTATCATGCCACTTTAAACAGTCACGGCTTCCTTCAAGGAATTCTGGGAGCTGGAGTTTGTTAAGGGTGCTGAGAGTTGCTAAGAGGCCCCTATTCACCTCAGAGAGCTGCAATTCTCGGAGTGGTCTAAGAGTCAATCCCACTCTCCTAGCAAACTTTGCAAATTTAAAGCACACGGCTTTCTCCAAAGAGTCCTTGCTGGAGAGGAGATATGAGCTGACAACTTTTGTGACCAGGTCATTCTCTTTGATTATGCAGAAAGTCAATTCTAATTGTACAAAAAGGGGGTAAATGCAGTGTTCGCTATAGAATACAATTCAAAACTGCATTCAAAAAACCATGGTAAAGTCTTTGCTTGTTTGATTCCTTTGTTTATTTACAAGTGTGGGGTGCATTACTTCACAACTTCCCCTTGCTCCATGACAAGTTTCCCAGGCTTGTAACTTGTTTGAAAACCACGGGAAGAAGACTTTCTTGCATCTGTGAGCAACACAGATGAACGGCCACCCTAGCTGGGGATGAGGCAGCTTCCAGTCCAAAACATCTGGCAACCCACATTGATTACCCCTTGCATTGCACATGTTCCCAAAGAGGACCAGAAGTCACCACTTCATACCAATTCATCCTCAGAGGCAGCACCTATCAGTCATCTTGCTTCCTTTGGGAACCGTTTCCTTTGCTTCCTCTCAAGGAATAACAGCCTCCGAATGCACCGAAATCAGGAACAATGCTGAAAGCAAACTTTCGGGTTCTGGAAAATCCACTGGAGAAAACAGGAGATGATACTTTCAACAAGACAGCCACACACACCACTCATTCTACCAACATTTATAGCCACAAGAATGTTCGCTGTATCGGATTCATTTGAGCTTCCATAAAATAAATGCCAGTCTCCAGCATAAGACGTAAACTCAAACACAGCAACAGTTCCACCCTTCCTGCAACAGTTGGCAAGCATGCTAAGTGGAATCAAACTAGACAGCAAAGGAAGCTTCCTTGTGCCAAGTTAGGCCACTGGCCCTTCTGTCTAAGTATTTACATTGGCAGAAACTCTTCAGGGCTTCAGACGGGAGCTCTACCTGAAGATGACAGGGATTAAACCTGGGAATTTAGCAGACCCACTTGTGCATATTATAAACTGATTCTTAAATAACTAATTCGTAAGGTGTTTGTTTGTTTTTAAGTGATACAGAAATATAAACCAGACATTGGTCTAAGCACACCTGTCATAGACTAATACCTTTTCATCTAAATTTCTCTTATAAATGATCCAACGATGCTGAATGCTCTGAGGCCAGCTCACTTTGCCCGATACTGTATAAGAAGCAAACAGTATACAAAGCGATGGCCTGATTCAATGCCATCTGGGCCAAAAGGACTAACACACATTCCTATATTGTTTTGGTTCAGGATAAACCATTGGCTACAGTGTACGCAGAAGTCACTATGAATTTCTGTCCCATCGTACCTTCAAAATTTGGGAGGGATTGTGCATATATTTTCTAATTGTGGAGTTAGTCTCATCTTTATGAGGTTGCTGGCAATGTTTAATATTTGCAGATTACAGAGTCTTATGCAAAAGAACTCCACGCATTCTCCCAAACTGTGATGTCCAATGATCCCTTCTAGCTCTTGACTGTCTACCGAGGCTCTTCCTATTCCAACTGGGCATGGCTCTCTTCAGTGTCTTAGTCAGAAATCATCCCCAAACGGGCTACATGAGACCATTTTAATTTTAACTAAAGGTGCCACTGGGTTAAAACCGGGACCAATAACTGAAAGAGATGGCAATGTTGCAGCATAAGTGAGTACAGGTATGTGCATAATTCAGGGCCCTGGCCAACTCTGGGAGGAAGGTTGAAGTATAAATTTAATTAATTAAATAAGTTTAAATGGATCCTGATCCCAAACAAGGTCATGTTGGAGGATCCCCTTCGCACCTCTTTTGAGTATCATCCTCTTCACAGGCTGCAGCACTATCAGCAACTTATAACAGTGCGGGCTTCCAGAGGACATTCTCAGAACACTTCTTAAGTTCGGCAAACACAGTATTTCCAATAAACTATTTTACTTGAATCTATCCTGCAGCTGATAATTTTGACCGTATACAGTTTATAAAATGTAATAATAATTCAGGCAGTACTTGGAAACTACTGTAATGCATTGCTTCTGAAAAAGATGCCATGCACTAGCATACAGAAAGGAAATCAAAAGGAAAGTATGAGACAAAGCCCTTCCTTGGATTCTCATGGGCGAAACAGAAATTACCCGGTAAGGTCGCCCATCTTCAGTTTCAGAAATCAATGCCTAAATGGAAGTAAAAGTGCAAGGAACATGTTCCTAGAAATAATTAATGCATTTATACCTTGACCTGAAATGTGTTTGATTGTCCATACATGTTTCCAAATAAGTCTATCTAGCACTGAAGTCTTAAGCACTGTTTACTGGTTCCCTCCATACATAAGCTGAATGCATAGAGAGGGACTGTGGGATTGGTGCTAGCTGTCCTCCCTCCAACAGTGTGAAAGGGGATCTAAAGTAAGGTTACCAGATTTTTTTCAATGAAGCCGGGGATACTTTTCAACTTCAGTTGGAATAATAGTGGAAATGATAGGGGACCGATTTGTAAATCCGGGGACTGTCCCCGGGAAACGGGGACGTCTGGTAACCTTAATCTAACGTGCATACAGCTGCACATACCTAGGCTCCTCCACGTGATTAGGGACACGGTGCGCAGCCATGGTTCACAACTATCCTGCAGAAGCCAAGTGCATAGGCACCTAAGCCCCATTCACACTTTCACTGAACTTGCAAAAGGTAGGAATAGGACCAAGATGTGTGTTATCCCACTCTTCTCTCCACACAGCCATTATATACACGGAGTAACAGCATATTGATGCACAAACTGCCCCGATCACGCACAAAATACAGACGGAGTCAAATATTAAGAGAAAAGGTTGCAGAGGTGAAGAGTGTAGCAGAGAACTCCTTCCCATGGGCGTAGGCAGGATTTTTGTTACGGGAGGGCGGGCAGAACCTCAGTCAAACTGCAAGGAGACATATCCCAAGCAGAGGGAGGATTCTATCTTCATCCATGCCCTCCTTTTCCTATTTAGAATCTGGCAACACACTCACACAGTTTATATATGATTGAGGGCAGAGCAGATACAAATTTAATACACATGCAATTAGAACATTATTCAGTGGTTGCAGGTAAAAAAGAAATACATGCTTCTTCTATGTGGAAGTGTTTGAAGACTGGAGGGCTGGGAGCAGTACCCTACAAAATTTTCTCTTAATTTTCTACTTCTGTGTCAGATCAAAGGAATACTTTTTTAAAATGAAAAACAGATGGAAGACCAGGGATTATGGACTTGTGAAACAAGGTTGAGTATTGCACTAAACCGACTAAAACAAATTACTCTTGCTGGAGAGGAGATAGGAGCCGACTACCTCTGCTGCCAGATCATTCTCTTCCATTCTGGAGGAAGCTGATTCTACACAAATACAAAGAGAGTGGAAATTCTGCTTTTAGTTGTATTAGGTACAACAGGCATCTTCCACACCCCATGGAACGAAATGAAGTAAAATATGAACACAGCAAAATTGTGAATCTAAATTAGGGAACAGGGGCAGAAAAAAAATGGATATATGCATTTCAATAAAATTTCCACTCTTCTGCCTTTGTTCAAATAGTAATCCTGTCTGATTGATAGGGATTAAAATGATTAGTGGATGTATGCTGCTTCCTAAATGGCTTTCCTCAAAACAGATTTCACTAGGGCTATTTTTCTTCTTTTTTTTGTAAAGAAAGTTTTCACTGAAAATGAACCAGAGCAAATAATGCATGCTTCATGTCCACATTGCTTTCATGCTCCCTTATTTCCCCTCTGTGCCTTTTAAAATACGTAACAAAAGCTTTTCAGGAATGCACAACTAATTTGTTCCACTACAATCTCTTCAGCTGTTTTAAGGTAGTCACATACATACTTAACATAATGCCTAGACAAAATTATAGACTTCCAGCTGGAAAAAAAACACACCACAGTGATAATCTACTCTTTACTCTGGTGCAAAAAAAGGGGGGGATCTGCACAGCAGGTGGTTTTATACAGCACACTACAATTCCTAGACAATGCTAAGGATGAGGAAACCAAGTCACAGCCTATGCTCTAATTTCTGGCTTTTGTTGGTTTAAAGTCAGATGCTAACATTGAGGATGCAGCTGTAGGAACCGACATTAAAGAAACATGACTGCCAAGAGGAACAGCTGTAACATTTGCACAAATGAACTAGACTAGACTAGACATGTGCAGGAAAAGTTCAAAACTGATAAACCAATCATTACAAACCCTTGAGAAAAAGCATTCACTGGACTGGAGGACCGAAACTACCAAAACCAACAAAGAATACCCACTCTCTGTTCTACTGCTACTTTTTGATATCCTCATCTCCTCTGCACCTTGTAAATCATGGGCTTCTCAAGGCTATTCCCACCCAGTGTTTATGAATGGTTAACAAAGCTTCGCAGACAAAAGAAAAGAAAATAATTCTGCTGTTTAATAATGACATCATAACCAGTAGATGTACATCCTCTTATCCATATTGCCTTGCTCTCATCCAACAGCCAGCCTACTGAATCCCTTCGGATTAGGTCTTGGATCATTATCAGCACACACGGCCTCACCAACAATGTGTTTCGCTGCAGCCTTCGTTTCAGACAGCTTGCAATGGTGAACAGGATAAAATTAGCTGGAAGGATGCTACAAGCCATTTACTGAGTTTGTTATAAAAGAGTTAGATACGTATTCATGTACCTCTGCAAGTCAAAAGCAGTTGGCAAAGACACGCAAATCATTACAGAAGGGGAATGGCAAACCTGCATAAATTCCACATCCTGAACGTTGAGGTGAAAACTCTCCCCAAGAAGCACCCCACATATGGCTAAAGTAACCCCTCAAAAATCGAAAGGAAAATCTACTGCAAATGATCTGCAATAGGTAAACACCAGAACAGAATTCAATTCTTCTAACAATCCAATCCTACACAGAGAAGTGAAGTCTTATTTGTGCAGTGGGTCTTACTCCCAGACAAACGTGTTGAATTGCAGCCTAAGCAAGACAAACTATTAAAACGCAGACCAGTGGATATTTAATTCTTGACAGTTAACTAATCTAACTAATCTCTGGATAGCAGATGTTCTCAAAAGGTACCATCCAAACACTTTGCACATATATCCAATCCCCAGAGAAGTGAAAAGGAGTGATACCACAATTCTTTAAAAGGAAACGGGGGAAATTACTGCCATTTCCCCTTGAACTGTTCTTCTTCCAGCCCCCCAGCTCAGCCCCATTCCTTTAAAAACTCACGTTCTCTTGTTGCTACTGCTGGATTTCCAACATCTCAGTGATTCCCTGGACCCTTTGCTCTTGAATTATCTGTTGCTTCCTAGAATTTATCTAACCATATTGCCTGCTTGTCCAACAACTCTCCATTTCCTTGATTTCTTCAAAGTATAAACCACTACAGTATAAGCATTTGCAGAAGCAATGTGAGCTCCCTGCGCCATATGGTTGGCCACAGTGGGAAGAGAGTTGCAGGGTACGATGGGACTTTGGCCTCATCCAACAGGGCTCTCTTCTCATGTTCTTATGTTAAAGCACCTTTGCAATATTTATTTTTACAATCAGTTGTAACACATTGACTGTTGCTAGTCAAAACAGAAACCAGGTACCTCCCAGATGTTGTTGGACCATCAATGACCATTAGCCATGCTTGCACTCAAGGAAGTTGTAGTCCAAAACTTTTGCAGTGCACCAGTTCGAGGAAAGGGCTGGCCTATGCTGTGCTACCCTCCAGCTGCTCCATTCTATGAACAAAGCTCACACCAAATTGTCCTAGGGTGAGAGTTGCTTGCTCACCTGCATCACTCTCACAAGTGGCAAGCAGGGCGTTTGCCATATACCACATGCTGATGCAAAATACTGTGGCAGAATCTGTGGTGAAATGGTATGGCTCATGGTGAATTAATGAATACAAGCTGCCATACATACCCTGGATTTGGCATTGTGGCACAACGCTACTAATGCCCATTCAGAGTTGTTCATGCTCAGGCCCCAATATTTGAATCCACTGAGCAACAGTGCACAAGCTAAAACAAGCCAGAACAGTCAACTTTCCTCTGTGGCAACCATGCACCTCAAGAGCCATGAGGCAATGCCTTTGTAAGCCAACAGCTAAGTTTTGCCATTGTTCCACCAAGAAACAGAGATGGGCCAAGAGAAGAAAAATAACTGCTCCATCTTCTATCATTTCTTCCACTGCTAGCACTATTTGGAGACAACGCCACAGCTTCTTCAATTTCCAATCTGTCCAATCCTTTCAGCTTTTAGGTCCTGTGCTATGTATTGTTGTTGGTTCATGTCCACTCCCTACATTCATCACCACTAAGAGAAACAAACACCGACCTAAGATTATTCACATTACTGTTGTTGTACCCATCAGAATTCCTAACTAAAGCAATAGACCTGCATGCATTGGGTACCGCCTTATGCCAGTTGAAAGCTCTGAACCATCTAGTTCAATATTATCTACACTGACTAGCAGCAGCTCTCCAGGGTTTGGGGCAGGGAGCATGCCCAATCCTACCTAGAGAAACCAAGAACTGAACCTGGGATGTTTTGCTCTATCATTGAGCTACAGCCCCTCCCCATCATTATGATAACGTGTGGGTCCACATCATAATCATTTTCACAGAAGCTATGTAGGAAGACTGCAAAAAAGATTATGACTCTTAAATGGAAGCAGGAATAAAACCATGGATGATGCAATTACATTATTTTCTAGCAAAGTATACTGCTTTGTTATTGATGCCATTCTGTTTTTGAAGGCAAAACCGGTAGCTTTTTTTGCTTTGAATTTGTAATTCATAAGGAACATAGCAAGCTAGTTGCCTTAAACTGAGTCCAATCCATTTGACCCTCTAGGTCAGTCCTGCCTACAGCCCAGTGTTTCTCAAACTTGTGTCTCTAGGTGTTGCTGGACTACAAGTCCCATCATCCCTAGTAGTCAGGGATGGTGGGAGTTGCAGTCCAACAACTACACTGATGGGGGCTTGCTTGTGTTTCAGGCAGGGAGCATTCCCAGTCCTACCTGGGAATTGGCAGGGATTGAACCAGAATCCTTCTGTAGAAAATGGTTAATACAAACGAAGTTTTAATGACAACAACAAAGTTTTCAAGAGTTCAGAAAACTCCATCACTGACACTGAAACTAGCCTTATATGCCTTATAGCTCTTTGTACATAATAGTTCTGTTTAATAATAATTAAAAAATGTGGTTTTACTTAAAGCTTGTGCAGATGTATCTAGGATTTAGGCCAAACTTTGACAGGAAATGCAAGCGGGGAGAGGGGAGAAAAGAGATAGAAAATAGCAACCCATTCACAACTTCGTATCTTAATTACAGAGAGATCTTTTAGGAACAAGAAATGTCTATGAAAAGGAAATTCCACCTCCTCCAGCTCCTACTTTGTTTGTTGTTATTTGTAAGGACTAGGCATCAGCGGCAAGGTTAACAGATTAAATTTGAGATGTAATCTGTTAACCTCACCCCACTGTCTGGAAGGATTGCCCCAGGGACGTCTTAGCTATTGAGGCTACTGGCGCAAGGCGCCACGGCCTGAGAAGGGCGCCTGCGTCCTCCAGCCCTGCCGGCAGCACCACTCTCACCCACCTCTTCTCGGGCTGCGGACGCGGGGAGGCCGTTGGTGAGCCTCCCGTCGGCGCTGCAGCCAGGGCTCCCTGGATGGCAGCGCCACGCTGCCGCTTCGGCCAAGCAGGTGGAGGCGGAGCACAGCTGGCAGTGTCCCCACCCGCCCCTCCGGCTGCCCACCGCACCTGGCCCTTCCTGGCGGAGTGCGAGTTCGGCGTCCCCGCCTGCTGCACCGCGCCCTCTGGCTGCCCGCTGTGCCTGGCCCTGCCCAGCAGAGTGTGAGGGGCACCGGAGGGATCTTCGTGCCAGGGCGCTGGATTTAATTAAGACGGCCCTGGATTGCCCCACCCCCACCCCGAGGTTGCCTTTCAGCATGATTTTGTGACATGTTTCAGGACCTGAACTAGCTTACAGAATTTTTTCCATACATGCCTCTGGACAGCAGAACAAGACAGCTATTTAACTACTTTAAAAGTCAAGGGTTGAAATATAAATGAATTCAGATTTCTAAGTGCCTACCTTGTACACATGGGAAGAGAAATACTCTGGCAAACTGAACTAGCTACTTTACAGTTACTGGTAGGTAGCCGTGTTGGTCTGCCATAGTCAAAACAAAATAAAAAATAAAATAAAATAAATTCCTTCCAGCAGCAGACCAACTAAGTTTGTTCTTGGTATGAGCTTTCGTGTGCATGCACACTTCTTCAGCTACTTTACAGATATGCCACATTTACGTTGCACCCCACACATTACATGAAACGCATGCTTCAAGGGATGCACTTTCTAAAAATGTAGCGGCTAGGATGTCTGACAGGATTGACCAGGGCTAGAATGCTAAGAATTTCTCCTTTGTTGGGAAACTTGATCAACAGGTTTTTCTTTTGCATAGGGTAACTGATTACCACATCTAGGACCAGAAAGGAATTTCCTCCAGGTCAAATTCATTATACCCTGTTAAACAAGCTTGCTTTAATTATCTGGGTTTCTTTTACTAAACTTGTTCCTTGAACAGCAGGCAACTGTCCTGTGGTACACCTTGATCTGACCAGTACTCTGCTATACACAATCATATGAACATAAAGTCAATCATTGGGGAGTGCCAGGTATGGAGAACCTTGCTTTGATTTATCACATCCAGACATCTTGTATATGCCTATGTAACTCAGGATGCATACTCTGGAACAGTGTCTGAAATTCAATACAGTCCCAGAAATAAAAAATATTATTTGTTTTATTCATTCATTCATTCATTCATTTCTTACTAAACACACACACATACAAAGCAACGTAAAATGAAAAAATAAAATATCAAATCAAGAGATTTAGAACACTAACTAAAAGTACTCATCCTACAAAGACATGAAAAGGAAACATTTGACTCCACCCAACGAAAAGGCAAAACACCAATTAAGAGCAAAATAGTTATTATCAGACATCCTGTAGTAATGTTAACAGCAGTGTCTATTGCGGCAATAGGTTTGCAATGATTCCCACACAAAAATACTTCTTTTAGTTTAATGATTTCTCTGTGTGAGTGCACCACGATAGAAGGAGAAGCTCAGGCAATCCACTCCCAACAACTTTTTAAAAGGAAGCAAGTCAGTATCAGCGGAAAAGAAAAGAACTCACTCTGAAACTCACTTAAAGATGGTACCTAATACAGTGGTGCCCCGCTAGACGAAAATAATTCGTCCTGCGAAAATTTTCGTCTAGCGGGTTTTTCGTCTAGCGAAGCGGCAATGACAGCCGCGCTTTCGCTAAACGAAAAAAAAGACGCAAATTTTTCGTCTTGCGAAGCAGCTCCATTAACTTTTTCGTCTTGCGGGGCAGCTTCCGCTAGACGAATACCGTTCGGCTAGCGAGTTTTTCGTCTAGCGAGGCATTCGTCTAGCGGGCCACCACTGTATCACGGAAGCTAGCGCTAATACACCCAGGAACCTCACCAAAATGCTGGAGAGGATGCGCCTCCTCAGGCACATACCTCCACATGTGGTGGGAATGTCCCAAAATCCAACTCTTCTGCACATCAATCGTACAAGAAATATGCATAATAACTAAGCAAGTATTAGCAGTCACCCCAGAACTGGCCCTCCTAAACATATTCCAAGATAATAATGCCCACTTACATTATAGGTAAAGGTAAAGGTACCCCTGACCATTAAGTCCAGTCACGGACAACTCTGGGGTTGCGGTGCTCATCTCGCTCTATAGACCGAGGGAGCCGGTGTTTGTCCGCAGACAGCTTCCAGGTCATGTGGCCAGCATGACTAAGCCGCTTTTGGCAAACCAGAGCAGCGCACGGAAACGCTGTTTACCTTCCCGCTGGAGCGATTCCTATTTATCTACTTGCACTTGATGTGCTTTCGAACTGCTAGGTGGTCAGGAGCTGGAACTGAACAACGGGAGCTCACCCCATCGCGGGTACTCGAAACGTTGACCTTCTGATCGGCAAGCCCTAGGCTCAGTGGTTTAGACCACAGCGCCACCCGTGTCCCTTACTTACATTATAGAGAGCTCATAACCCACCTACCCTCAGCAGCCAGAAACATCATAGCCAGAGACTGGAGAGACCTGTCAGGAGTGAGCATGGACCAAATGGTATTAAACAGTATGGGGAAAAGCCTTGTTAGAAAAACTCACCAATAAACTGAAACTGACACGGGGACAAATAGAAGAAGACGCCTTCACCCTGGTATGGTTGCCCTTTATACATAGCCCAACAAGACAACAACAAGAATCCACTGACAGCATACAAATCAATCTGGCTAACCTGATCCAAAAGTAAACACACACACACACATACACCACTTACACAGACAACCAACCACTCCCTAGGCCACCCCCAACCTCTCTCACCACCAGGGAAATACAACAAGTGAATACAGTGGTACCTCTAGATGCAAACACGATCCGTTCCAGGGTACCGTTCGCACCCCAAAAAGTCTGCAACTAGAGCGACGCTTCTGTGCAAGCGCAGAGCGAGATAGAGCGCTTTTGCGCATGTGCGAAGCATGCAGAACGCTTCTACGCGTGCGGCAAAACCACTTCTGGGTTTGCCGCGTTTGCAAGCCGAAAAGACGCAACATTAATCTAACTCAACATGAGGTATGACTGTAGTAAGAGAACGCATACAAGTGACACTGACACAAAACCCCACACATACACTAAGTAGAAGAATAGAAGCATAACCACCCAACCCCACCCCATTCAACACTCACCCTCTTTTCTTCCTAACCTAACACTGTATGCAACACTAATGTCTCACAACAAATGAAACTTATCTGTAGAAATACAAAACTCATCCCAAAATGAGATTAAATCTCCTTCATGAGATTCTTCATTATTAAGAAAGATCCCACTTCCGACCTATGGGACACAATGGACAGACGTAGATTCATCAATGCCTTAAAATGGGTCACAACCGAAGTGTGAACTCAAAGAGGAAACTGGGTAATGTGACAAGATCATCAGCACGCCAACGTTTGTTGGAGTTGCTGTGGTTTATTGTTGCAACAGAAATTAACAATACTTCTTTTCTTTTTTAAGAAATCAAGAAAAATCCACAAAAACCTACAGGCTGAATTCTCCTTTCCCATCCCCCACTTGGAAAAAGAGAACTTCAGACAGCAGGTAAAGTACCTAAACAGGTTTCCATTATTTCAATGACTCATCATTTGCTGTAGCCTAGTCTTTCCAGCCTAGTTACTGTTTTACCTGGCGTAAGCAGTCCTGCTGGCGTTTTAATATCATGTATATATAAAAAATACAAGGCACAGATATACTTTCTGAAATATGTCTGGGAAGCATTATGCGGGATCAAGCGAAGAGCACAAGTTCTTTCAAACTATTGTCTCCCCCTTTTCTTTTCTTTTCTTTTCTTTTCTTTTCTTTTCTTGCAATTAGAAAGTGGATGGCCTAATTCTAATCACAGCATCATCTCTACAGGCTTGAAAAACCTGCTAAATGGTGTTAATACTGTAAAGGGTGTGACCTGTACTGCTGCAGCAGAAAAGGCTGCAGAGATTTACACTTTGAAAGCCACAGCTATTTAGGCACTTGATTCTAGGATAAAATGTACTCAGTTTAATTAAGCCATTTCAGAATCTCAGTGTGACCAATTCAGAACTGCTGATGTTTTGCCAACTTTTACTGAAGAAATTAATACTAGTAGATGAGCAGAGACACTTTGCCAACACAAGCATCAATTAATGCAGCTACGCATAATTCTACTCACCCTTAGTGAGCAGTTCTTGACAGGGCAGTAAATTTTTAGTTTTATTAGCATTTTCCTCCACTGCACAGCATGATGTAAGATATTGTCTTGATATACATGACAATTAACTATTTCATACTACTCTCCATTGGAAATTTCTATCTTAGCATTCAAAACCCGGAGAACAGTTGAGATAAGGCATATTGCTTTGGAAACTAGCTTTCAACCCAATACGTGACCTGCAACAAACATCTGTCAGACAGATTGTGTAGAATCAAGCATGCTTTAGGATTGCTTGCTTGCTTATTTGTTTGTTTAAACATCCTGTTTTCCCATTTATAAGGGAAACAAGCTTTCAGCATGGTTTTTAAAGCTATCCCTTCACACTCAAAAACTCAAATTTATCACCACTCCAGAACTGTGAATGACACTCATTCACAAATCAGGATGCTCTGACTTCTGACTCATGAGATTAAAAAAAGAAATCTCATGATTCTAAGCTACAAAGTGACAATTTGAATGCACTCTTTCTTAAGACATTCCAGGCTTTATAACTCAAATGATGCTGCTGTTCCTGGAATAGGAATTAATAGTTTCTGTGAGTATTTTCAATTCTGGACATATTTCTTAACGCGCACCCCCAAATTGTGGTACCATATACAAGAGCATCTCTCTGAAAAAGAGTTTAATCTCATGTGGTATATATGAATGTGGTATATATGTTCTTCAAAATCATAAGCACTACAATTCTTTTTAAAGTAAAAATAAAGACCTGTCACTCTCACAAAGCTCCAAGACACAGGAAGTGTTGGCTAACCATTTGAGAGTTATTCATAAGGCCAGTGTCTGCAGAAATGTGTCTAAAGGTAGAAAGGAGGATGGAATTAATATTATTTTTTTATTCCTTCAAGCTCTGTGATCCAAGAGTTATGAGAAAAATCCTGGAAACGGAATCATTTCTTGCTTTAGACTGGGATTATGCAATACATGGACAGCAGGCCACATTAGCCCTTCCATGGCATTTCTCCATCACATGGTAACTCACCTGCAGGCCAGTAAACCTGGTGAAAAGAAATGGAGGAAACTTGTGTACTTAGCAAGCTGTATGTTGCTATTAACCTATGCTTTACCGTGTGTGCCCCCATGCATGTTTGCTTGGAAGCAAATCCCACTGTGTTCAATGGGACTTACTCCCCAACACGTTTTGGATTGCAACTTTAGACACAAAAACTCTCAAAAAGTTTTCAAATAGCAGGTTGTTTTAATAAATGACACCTTCCCCCCCCCAAAAAAAGGACTGTTTGGTGTTTTTCAAGATTCAAAAAAGCATATATTTTGAATATATAAAGGTTAAGAGCAAATGGGGGAGTGGATTTCTTTGCAACAGCAAAATAATACTTCCTCCATTCTGGAGTAGCTAACTTGAATTCAATAGTTTTTCATCTTTTGAATAAGAATGCAGAATCCTATGAGTCTGCCATAACAAAGTAGTGAAAAAGACAGACTGGACACATTGGTTTTTACCAGAAAAATGAACGCTTTCATGAAGCAGCTCAGAAAGGCTGTGCCATTCAAATAAAAATGCAAAGTAACTTCAGAGTTTACATGTGTCAGTGAGACACATTCAAACCATATCTGGATGTGCCTCAAAATTCATTTACATGTCATTGGCAGTGAGTGAGAGGGAGCAGGAAAGTATTGATCCTAGAAATAGTCCAGTTTTTATTTGGGAAGGAGGATTCTGCAAGAGATGTTTAATATTTAGACAGATCACATCTCAGACATTCTTTCTTTTCTGTAGCTAAATCCCAATGAAGGTACACAAAGAAGCCTAAAACATTTGTTTGTTTGTGTATGTATGTATGTATTAAAAAACATTATGCCAAAGCAAATTGGCTACACTCTTCATAGGGGTAAACAAAAGCTAATTCAGTGCTAAATCCCTTTGCCTTTAAACAGTACTGTGCATAGTGAGAAACATGCACCTTTCATTTCTTTTGTGTGAAGGGAAGAGTGCTTTAAATCCCATGTGCCAGGGTCTGCCACAACTTAATAAAGAGAAGAGGGAGGAAATGCTGTGGTGTTAGTAAAGGAGGAGTCCCAAGGGGACAGAGGCTTTAGTAAAGCAAGTTTATGATCTTGTATTAGTTGTGGTCAAAGACCTAACCCTTTTGTTTTGGTGACATAGGCATTTTAATTCCTATAAGGAATACAAGGGATTGAATACTCCATGGGTCTCCAACATAATAGGCCTTGAAAGGGGAGAAAAGATGAACACTTTTTTATATATAGATGTTACTTATGTGGATCTGCAGCATTTATTTAACCCCTTCAGTCCCCCAGATGGGAGATAAGAATATCCAGAGTAACGCTTGCGGTCGGATCCTACGCATCTTTCTTTACTCAGCAAGCACTACAAGGTCCAACGGGACTTACATCTTAATAAGTAAGGCATAGGAAGATAGACAGCTTTGGGATCAAGTCCCAGTGAACACAGTGGAAAATAATTTCTAAGTAAATATGCTTAGGGTCAGGTTACCCATCTCCCAAATCCCATTTTTCTGAATAAGCCACATTGGAGACAGCAAAGATTGCATGTGTGTGTGTGTTTGTGTACACACACACACACACACACACACACACACATACACATATATATGGTTAAATATAGATATATTTGGACAGTTCCTCTCCCCACTGGGATGGGTTAGAACAGTGTTTTTCAACCTTTTTTGGGCAAAGGCACACTTGTTTCATGAAAAAAATCACGAGGCACACCACCATTAGAAAATGTTAAAAAATGTTAAAAAATTTAACTCTGTGCCTATATTGACTATATATAAAGTAATTTTTCATTTTTTCCCACGGCACACCAGGCAACATTTCGCGGCACACTAGTGTGCCGCGGAACAGTGGTTGAAAAACACTGGGTTAGAAAATGCCATCAATGAGTCTTTTGGGAGGGTGGGGGCAGATTTCCAAAATCTTTGTGTCAGGAAAGCTCATTTGTAGAGGAGTGTGCAGCTTGTTTAGAGAGGCCAAGAAATGGTTGAAGATAGCCTTGCCCAATACAGGTGGATACATGGCGGGGCCCTCCTTGGGGGGGGGGGGCTGAGGGAAGTCAAGCCCTTTGTGGCAGAAAGGCAAAAAACAAAATATATAAATAATAATAATAATAATAATAATAATAATAATGCCCCACCCAGCTGCCCCAATATCGATAGCAAAGAGTTGCTATAGAGGTGTATTCTGAGGAAAAACGATTTGGGGGGGCGGGAAAAAGGGGAAACAGGAGAAAAGAAGGGGCTGTCGTGATTGTCGCCTTTCTTCCCCCAACCCCCACCCCGGCCAAAAAAGGGGGCATAATCCTCTCAAGCAAGGCACCAATGGGGTGCTGAGTCGGGCACGGAGCCCCCTTTGTGCCAGAAGGCGGCAAGAGCGACGGAGGAGAGGGGAGGAGAGCGAGCCTGGGCATGGCTGGCGGCTCCTCCATGCTTCCCTCTTGCAGCCTCCCCACTTCCCCAGAGAAGCCCCATAGCCACGCGTGCACGGGTATAGGGAGGCACATAAGAGTCCGGCGGCTATGGGGGCTTTGGTGGGTTCGGTGCGGCGGTTGAGCCGCCTCCTCCTTCCCGCAGGCCAGGCGGAGGGGTTGGTCTGGGTCTGGGTCTGGGTCTGGGCTCTGCCCCCTTTCGGCGCCGCCGCCCGCTCGCTCGCTCGCTCACCTCCTCGATGGCGGCCACGGTGTTCCGGCACTGCACCATCCGGGTGGTGAAGTTGGAAGCGGTGGGCGACTTGTAATCCTCATTGGTCTCGGACACGAATTCCGACACGGAGATCTGGTCCGGCATGGCGGGGAAAAGGGAGGGAAGGAAGGAAGGAAGGAAGGCAGGGAAAGAGAGAGGAGGAGAGCAGCAGCAGCGGGGCGGGCAGGCGGGCAGGAGGCTCCTGCAAGAGGAGGGAACGGGGTGGGGGGAAAGCGCTGGGAAGGAGGAGGAGAGAGAGAGAGAGAGAGAGAGAGAGAGAGAGAGAGACACGCAGAGGCAGAGAGGCAAGGCAAAGGCAAAGGCAGGCGAAGCGGGAGCCTCCCCGCCTCACATCGCTCGGCAACCGGCTGCGGCGCGATCTCCCTTGCAAGAAGCGAAGCGTCAGTGGGCGGGTGGGAGGTGATTATTGTGAGAGAGGCAAGCGCGCACAGACACACACACACCCGCGCGCGCGCCCAGACGCACGCGAGGAAATGCCCTAGTTTTTGTGTGTGTGTGTGTGTTTCCACCACCACCACCACCCCCGGAGGAAAGGGGGAGAAGCAGACATACAAGCCCTCCCTTTCTAATCACGCACAAGGAGGGCGGAGATGGGGGGGGGCGCAGACCAGACAAACACTCCTCCCACTGTAACGCGCGCGCGGAGGGAGAATCCAGAGCCGCCGCCACACACACACGCCCCTCCTAATGCCGAAGGAGAAACACCTCCCTGACCGCGGAGGAGGAGGAAGGCAGGCGCTCACCTCTCCGTGGTCACGTACAAGGAGGGGATAGTTGTGTGTGCATAAACACACACTATCTCTGTGTGTGTGTGTGTGTGTGTGTGTGTGTGTTCATGTACATGACAAGGAAAGACTCGCCCACATCTCTCCCTCCCCCCCCCCCCGCAGAGCTGCTTTTATGCAGCATTTTCATTTACGCTTTTCCATCTTAGCATCCCTTCATTCTTCCAAAGAGCTCCCGGTGAAATGTTTCTCAGTGGAGTCGCTTCACCTATTCGATTGCTAACCGGTAACCCTTTGAATTCAAGCGAGGAACGTGAACGTGTGGATGTTACTACATCTACTGTGGGTTGCCTGGAGGTTGTAACGTTTGAGCTAACATCCAGCTCTTCTTAATGCTGTTCTATTGGGAACCTGAAGAAACCCAAGTCTGGATGAAAGTATGAATGGGCTCAAAAGCAGAAAGGTGGGGGGGAAGCATTGGCTGTGAGGTCATGTGAGGAAACTCGCTTATATTTGGGTTGGCTTATTCACACAGTCATCGAGTTATGAATCACACATATTTACGTGGCAAATATTTGTTTCTTGGTGTATGCACCATATACTTCAATGTCCTGGCAACCTTGAGTTCTCATTAAGGTGTCAATCCTTGGAAGTAGTTTTGAGCATAAGTCAAATATTATTGATCTAAGTATACTCAAAATATATTGGGAGAGCAGTCCCCAGAAGGCATCTCCCCTAGTGTGAGGAGGAAATCAATAACAGGTGTGTATTGAATAGAAGAGTTTGAATTTAGATATCTTGCTTTAGCACTACCCGAAGGAGTCTCAAAGCGGCTAACATTCTCCTTTCCCTTCCTCCCCCACAACAAACACTCTGTGAGGTGAGTGGGGCTGAGAGGCTTCAAAGAAGTGTGAGTAGCCCAAGGTCACCCAGCAACTGGCATCAAATCATGTAGGGTTTGGGATTATTATTTTCACCCACTGCTGATCATGCAAGTGATTGGGGGAAACCTACAAAAATTGTCCAGTCCAGGCTTGCAATTTCCTTAGTCATACTCAGAAGCAGTATGAAATCATACCACAAGGAAGCAACTCCCACTGGCCACAATGAATGGGCCAGTTAATAAGTCTGTCTGCCCCCATAGCCTGGATTCAGCCCTGAAAATCAGTAGTGCACCTGGACGAGAGGATGGACAGCGTACAGATTCTTGCTCAGAGCACAGTCATTGTGAAGGTAGTGGCACATACTGCCTTTCACAAACAAGAACACCAATGAAGGTAAGGAGAACAGTGTGATATAGTTGTTAAAAGTATTTGACCAGGAAGGGGAGATCCAGGTTTACGTCCCGACATAGCTATTAAGTTGTCTAGGTAACCTTAGACAAGTCACACTCTCGGCAACCTACCTCACAGGGTTGCTGTGATGATAAAATGTGGTGTGAGTGGAGCCATGCACATTGCCTTGACCTCCTTGGAGGTAATACATTAAAGTTTTAAAGCCATTTTTCGCTGGGCATTTGGCAAAGGCCTATTTACAGCTGGCTTCTCCGTACTCCCCCTGTAAATATCAATGCAGGCAGCTCACCTGTGTACAGAAAGATTTACTTGAAAACCACTAGTGTAGGCACAGTACAGAAAGGAACGCACTGATTCCTTGCTTCGGTTCAAGGAAACAAACGTACATTTTTAAAGTTGGCGTCTGCCCAACAGTGGTAGTTAACACTTTTTTTATTGCTGGGCCTCAGCCATGGAAAAATGGAAGTCATAATAAACAAAAGGGTAGCTCTAAATGTGTGCAAGATGTTTTCCCTTCTCCAGTAACTATCCCCGCTGCCTACAATTGTGAGTCTTTCTGTAAAGCTTAACAACTTAGTCGAGAGGGTACAGAATTCTACAAACTGCTCTGTTAAAAAGGCTGCATACACACAGAACATTTTATATGTTTCAAATGTGTATCAAGTAACCGCACTCACCATTGTAAACAGCAGGATCTAGAATCAATCTAAATTGGAAGTACCTAGGGTGTTGCGGACTAGTATTAATGATTCCAGATTGAGGAAAAACTACATTTTTTGTGCCACAAATGTGTTTGTGTGTATGCAGCCTGTAAAAACGCACACACAATATAATGTGCAGGGGTTTTTGTTTTGTTTTGTTTCCCCAAACAGTTATGATCAGAGGTAAGGCCCATGGGCCGGAAATGGCCCATGAGGGTCGCTTAACAGGCCCATGAGCCACCCCCGAACTGAGGCGTCTGCTCAGTGAGTTCCCACGCGCTGCGCTAAACCAGCGCGGCGCAGGGACTCTCTTCCGTGGCGCCGAAAATCGCTTCTGCACAGGCACAATTTTCGGCGTCTGGGCATGTGCAGTAGCAATTTTCGGTGCCGCAGACATGCACAGACGTGATTTCCAGTGTTGTGCTGCGCCAGCCTGGCTCGTGGAGGAACTCCGCGGGAGTGATCCGGCCCATGCCTGGTAAGCCTTGCCGACCCTGGTTATGATATTTAAGCTTAAACAGCTGCATCACTTTTCAGATAGGTAAATACAATGGCCACAATCAAACACCGAGTTAAGTGCAATGAAAAATGGTTGAATTAAAAGTAAACTGATTAAAAATTGCCTAGACTTCCAATGCAAAAGGAACTTAGTTTGGTTCATCTGGAAATTATAGGAACTACTTTCAGTTGTAATTCAAATGTGTTTTTAATTAATTCAGTGAATTACTTATCAGAATTGGTTAAATCCAAGCACTGCCCATGCTCTGCCTGAAGTGGCAGTGACTCTCTGTGGTTTCAGGTGCATCTTAACTCAAAATGTCAGCCTTACTTCATGTGGCAACAGATCCACCTGTGACTTGCAGCAAGGGATAAGCTGTGTTCAGAACTGCCATACCCTGAAAAACAATCAAATGGCAAAACAGGCTGTGTCCAATGCTAGTCAAAGCACACCCACTGAAATTAATAAACATGGCTAACTTAGGTTCATTAATTTGAATGGATCTACTCTGGATAAAAGTTAGTTGGATAAAAGTCAAGGTCCCTTTCTTTGGGGGCATGTGCAGAGCTTTTCTACTAGAAAAGTGGGCTTTGAACAGTGTTCACCTATGGGGCCACTAGCTGCCTCCACTCACAACACGCATGAGTGGAGCAACTTCCCAAGGTGATGGCTGGCTCTTTTTGTGTTGAGAGATGCTGACTCATATGCCATGCCATGCACATGCATTGAGAAGAAGCGAGGAGACACAGGGAACCTTCTCCCAGCAGTCCTCTTACTAAAATAAAATCAGCTCTGATTTTAGACAATGAGGGCAGGCCAAGTGGGTACAGCACCTTGGGGCCCTGCCATGGAGCATGGTGAAACAGTCTGCTTGAGCGGTAGGAATATGTGAATGCTTGAGCGGTAGGAATATGTGAATGCTTGCAGTGCAGCAATTCTTTCTAAAGTGTTGGTATTAAATAGTGGGTGGACATTGCAGACAACACAGTGATTCTCCAAGCAGCTCTGTTTATTCTCAGGCTGGAAGAGAACTGAACTGAAGAGCTCAGCAGCCTGCTTATATAGAACTCAGCTACAAGCAACAGTAACAACTTTCTGTAGTTACCCAATCCCTGAACGTTACTTTCAATCCCTCATTTGCATGTGCGGACCTGAGTGAGAACTGCAGCAGAATGAACTTTATACACACACCCCTAGTGGCCTAGGGTGAGAACTTCAATACATAACAGTTGGCCCTTTTGCAGGCGTGGGGCACTTGTGGTCCCTCCAAAACCAAACTTGGGTTTTCCCAAACTTGGGTTTCTAGTTAGGGTTTGTTTGTTTGTTTTGGAGTAAATTCCCATCATCCCTGAATCCTGGTCCTGATAGCTACAAATTATGGACATCTGCCTCATCATACCCTATGATAGCAACTGTGGGGTGGGTGGGTGTGATTTTAGGAAAACAGCCTCATGGACCAAATATTAACTTCTGGCAGGCCAAGTGTTGGCCTGCAGGCCAAAATTTCTCCATTCATGCTCTAGTGGATCATGGGATATTTTCTTTCTTTCTGCGTCCCAGTGCTTTCAGACACAACTACTACTTATATGTGTTTTATTTCAAGTTAGCAACCTGAATTGTCTCGCCCATTTGGGTATTTATGGGAATATTGTTCTGCACCTAATTAAAGGTTCTTCCTACCTCCATCAAAGCCATTTGATCCAAGGGAATGCAACCAGCAGGTGGTTCTCATAAAATCTCATTAGCCTCATTGATTGCCTTCAGCGTTTTTTGAGAGAGATAATGTTTTGCTCATGCAAATAGGGTTGGCCTCTTTCACAGCTCATTATTACGTGGCATAATATGCAGACTAGTAAATGTTAAACTCAGAGATTAATATAGCATGCCTGGTATAATTCAGGTCAGGCAGCATATCCATTAATTATGCTAAATAATATTTTTTTTTACAGTCGCAGTTGTGTATATTATTTTGGTTCATCGTTATTTTACAGAGAGATTTCACTGTTTGATCACCACGCTTCCCCTGCTGGTGTGCTTGGCTCTAAATTTGCACATATGTTTTCCTACAAAGGAATCAAGGGATAGGTTCACTGTTCAAATTACCCTTTGTATTTTGCTAGTTTGCATATGGGGATTCACCCTGTTGCTTAAATAGCTCTTGCTTTTCATGCACATTCCCTTGCTGATCAGGGGAAGCTACCTTACACCAAATCAGACCAGAGGTCGACATCATTCAGTATTGTCTATGCTACCTGGCATTGCTTCACACAGTGAACCTTCACAGCTTTACCTGAAGATGCTGAGGACAGGTCCTTGGGACCATCTCCATACAAAGCATAAGTTTTACTACTGAACTGTGGCCCTAGCTTGTGCAGTGCTTTCACAGAAACATAGAATCTAGAGAAACATAGAAGGGAGACAGAAGTCAAAACAGCTGGGGTCTTGACTATCTAAGGCAGTCAACAGACCCTCCGAGTGCCCCTATTCTCCAGGGACAGTCCTGGATTTACAGAAGCCATCCCTGTTTCTGATTTGATCCCAGAATGTTCCACTTTTCCTTGGGACATCCTTATTTTCATCAGAGAAATGTTGGAGGGTATAGGGTTATGTGACACACACACACCCCAAGCCAAGGAGATAAGTAACAATACAACCTTCAGGGGACATCGGAAGGCAGCCCTCTATAGGGAAGTTTTTAAACATTTAATGTTTTATTATGTTTATATATATATAGGAAGCAACCTGGAGTGGCTGGGTCAACCCAGTCAGATGGGCAGATTATTATTATTATTATTATTATTATTATGGAATAGGACATTCCTATTTCCATCAGAAAAATGTTGGAGGATATAAGTCAAATGTCTCGGGACAAACCTCCTTGCTAGCCATTTCTTCTGTTTGGGGCTTTTTGCTTTTGCTCTTATTATAGCTCCAGTTATTATATGTAATTTATTTGACTGGCTCGGTGTGATGTTCAGCACGCCAAGTTGGATAGAGTTCACAATTCACTGCAAGCTCTTTGGGGATCTATGGAGAACACCCAGGCAACATGCTTGAGTTGAGAGAGTGGGCAGGAAGGTTGATCAATGCCCCTCCCCTGCAACTCTGGGCTCTTGGTTCATTCAACCTTTGTATCAACCCTGGATATTCCAGATTACGAAAACAAACTCTCCGAGGCAGCTTGGAAATGTGCCATATGCAATTGGAAGAGCGGGGAGGCAGCTGGATTCTAAGGAGACAACTAAACAACAACAAAAAAGCAACAAAAAAAAACATCAAATAGGCAACCGGAAAGCAGTAATAAAAACAGGAACTCCTGCTATAGATCGTGGCAGCTCTGGGGCTAATTAGCAGTGATGCTGAAACACTTGGCAAAATGGATTAGACTTAGATGTGGTCCTGGAAATGAGACTTACAGAAGTGATCAAAAAGTCTCTTGAACAAAATTAATCCTGAGCACATATCATTACTGCATATCCCTTTATTATGACCTAACTGCATGACTATCATAAGACACAACAGTCCGCTAGCTCTGGTGAGTAACCCATGTCTGCTGTGTACTGACGCTACAAACAGTTCCTTATGTTATCATCAGGAGCTGCAAATGTTGATTATTGGATCTTGAGTCCAGCACTGTGTGCACACAACATTGCTGTTTGGTGCATATTTCCTCAAATTAGCTTCAGCCTGAAAAGTAAAATGTAAGCCACATTCACTTTGGAGTGAAGCTGAGGTGTGTACATTTGAAACAGCTATTGCACACACGCAGGCGACAGTTTAAAGAATAGGATTTTGGGGTTGGGGGGTTTGAAGGCGCAGGGAAACCAAACAGGCAATGTGCATCCGATGAAGACATCAAACCCCCTCTCTGGTGTGTGCAAATGTTACTTGAAAGGACTTCACTGTGCTTTAAGCCACTAATGCAGTGGTTCTCAAGCTTTTTTCTCTGGGATGATTTATTATTATTATTATTATTATTGATAAGAAATACATTGGAAAACAAAAAAGAAACAACTCCCAGCAGTGCTTGATTTATAACATAGAACACAGCTACTTTAAAATGCGATTAGGGGACACAGGGGTGTCGCTGGGGAGGGGTGGTGGGGGCGGTACGCCCCCAGTGACAGGGTGAGCAGCGGCGGGTGGGGGTGACAAGCGGCGGCCCCTCCCGCCACTCCCACGCGCCGCCGCTCCCTCCGTCACCCCGGGAGCAGCAGCACACGGATGGGGTGCTTCTGCCGCTTTTTTTCGGCGGGGGGGCGACCAGCGAGGGGGGTTGTCATGCTTCTCACCCCCTCCTCGCTGGTCACCACCCCCCGCCGGAAAAACCGCGGGGGGGCGGGGAAAGCCTGGAAAGGAAGCAGAGCAGGCGCGTTTAAGCGCCGCTCTGCTTCTTTTTCCGCTTTCCGCCGCTTTTTTTCGGCGGGGGGGGGCCGACCAGCGAGGTGGGGGTCACGCTTGTCACCCCCTCCTCGCTGGTCACCACCCCCCCGCCGAAAAAAAGCCTTGGAAAGGGGGAAATCCCCCTTTCCTGTATACACGTGCGTTGTGATGCCATGATGACGTCACGGCGCACGCGTTGTGCCCCGCCCCCAGCAGCGCAGAGGCTAGCGACGCCACTGAGGGGACATCCAGAAACTATAAAGCAATGCAGCTGCAAACAAAACATGAATTATTCCCCAAATCAGGGGCATACCCAGGATCAAAACTGGGGGGGGGCGGAGCCATGGTCGCTCAGGTTGTGACATTTCAGCACGGAAAAGCTGCCTCAACCGATCCTCATGAGGCTTGGTTTCCAACTGCCTCAACCGTTCCTCATGAGGCTTGGTTTCCAGACCGTTCATCATCCTGGTCACCCTCCTCTGCTCACCTTCCAGCTGCTCAATATCCTTCTTCAACTAGCCTGCACTGACTGGCAGCAGCTCTCCCAGGTTTCAGATGGGGGGGGGACACACATTCCCAGCCCCCCCCTGGAGATGCCGCCCAGGACAGAAGACCTGCATGCAAAGCAGATGGTCCAATCCTGTGCTATGGAGACCCCTAGGCTGCCTTGAAGGATGTGGGGATGGTCTCCCTTTGGAAATGGGGCTGCAGGAAGAAGGATATGAAACGCCGACGTGAATCTGCCGAGAGAAGATGCAGTCCAGTTGCAGGTGGAACAGAAGGTGCCTCCAAGTTCTGACAGAGAAGCATCATCTCTCAGGAGGGGCCAGGTCCAGGTGGGGGGGGGGGTTGCCACGGTGACAAGAACCTGCCTTCCTTTGTGACATCTCTTGCTTTTCCCTTAAAAGCCACTGACCTGCAGGCAGCCATTGTGGGTTAGTGAAGAGAGGAGAGAGGTGGTGGTGGTGGTGGTGGTGGTTGTAGACGAGGAGAGGTGTTGATTTGCTTGGTACTTTTATTTTTATTTTTATTTTTATTTTATTTATTACTTTTATTTGATTCATTTTATTTTATTTATTTATTTTTATTTTATTTATTTTATCACTTTTTTATTTTAACGCTTTTATTTTACTTTTTATTTTACTTTTTGTTCTTTATTTTACATTTTATTTTATTTTTTGTTCTTTATTTTCATATTTTCATTTTAACTTTTTCATTTTACTTTTTGTTCTTTATTTTCATATTTTTTATTTTTTTATTTTTATTCTGTGCGCATTTGTGCACATTTTGTATATATTTTGTTTATAGAGGTTTAGTTAGGGGTAAGTGTAGGGTTAGGGTGGGGGGTTAGGCTTACGCTTAGGGCTGGGTTTGGGGGTGGGGTTGGGGGTTGGGTCAGAATTAGGCTTGGGTGGGGATTTTAGATAGTTAGATAGTTTATAGGAGGGTGGGAATTTTCCGTAAAGAAGATGTGCAGGCTGTAAGTAGCATTCCTTTGCTTTCTCTTGGTCTCCTGGGGGCGGGGGGGCGGGGCGAGTCCTGGGGTCCCATGCACAGCTTTAGCTCTCTAGTCCACCAGGGACCTTCATGGCTGAGTGGGGGTTTGAACCCTGCTCTCCCATGTCCTCCTAGTCCAGCCCTCCAACCACTACACCTCTGCCTGGCTCGATTGTGCATCTCTCCAGCTGCCCTACAACACCTTCTGCCCCTTCCTGGGGGTCTCTCTGGCTCCAAGGAAGACTCCACCACCTTCCTCATGTTCTGCTCCTCTTCTGGGACACCATGATGCTTGGAGGACGCTCCTAGGGGTCTCTTCCCTCTCCAGGAAGGACAGGGCTGTCCTAAGAAGATGAGGCATAGCAGCCCTTTAACAGCGGGCAATGCTTGTCTTTCCTTAGGCTACAGCTCTTGAACCCATAGCACTTGGGACCTCCTTTCTCTCTCTGCCATCCCTTCGTGCTCTGGGCCGCCTCTTTCCATCTCTGGTGATGCCCTTTCAGGTCACACAACTGCAGAGATATGGCAGGAATTGGTCCAGTTGCCCCTCCTCACACACAACCCCCCCCCCCCAAGAATTGGGGCTGATGGCTTCTGAGATGCTCTCTCTGCTTGTCTCTTCTAGGCTCAGGTGCTTAAGACGCCTGATGGGCCGCAGCAACAGGGTGGCCCCCCTGCAAGGCCCAGAGCAGCCTGTGCCATCAGGTGAGCAAGTGGCCCTCCTTTTGGGGACAAAGGAGGGCAGGAATGGGCTAGGGGGGCTGCTAGTAAAAAGATGCACAGAGCCAGATGGCTGGATCCGACCCAAGGTCCATTAGGGCCAACGTCTGGAAACCCAACCCCCCACCCAGCAACCACCCCAGAAGGGGGCTGGGCTGCGGGGCAAGGCAGGGGGCAGTTGTCAGCAGGAGGGGCACCTTCCCTAGGGAGCCATGTTCTGGGGGCAGGAGGTCAGGATTGGTGTCCCTCCCCTGTGGTAGGACTTGGAATCCAGGAGAAAACTCTTGGAAAAGCCTTGCCAGGGGCTCAGGGATGAACTCACCTGTCCCCATGTCCTTCTCTTTGCAGATGTGCTGGGATTCTCCATCCCTTCCCTAGAGGTGAGTATTGGATAAAACGAGAGCAGGGAGTGGATCCCTCAGACCTGCCCCCCCCACTGCCTGGGCTCTTTGCCCCCCACTCTGCACTCTCAGCTGCAGAGGAGCCCTCCCCCCACAAGGAACTGACAGCCTGGCTTTTAAATTTCAGCTGCTGGACGAAGACCAGATCTATCTGCTGGAGATCATCCAGGATTGCCAGGCAGCTCGGCTCAGGGGGCTCCGAACCCTGAAGTACTCCAAGGAGGAGACAGCCAAAGCCATTCTGGTGAGTGATGGGTGGTGTGAGGGACCCCCATGGGGAGGGAGGGGCAGAGAGGGGCTGGCGTTTGGGGTTGGAGCTGTCCTCTGGAGACTCCCGGAAGGAGCTGACTTTCCTCCTCTGCTCTCTTCCAGAAGATCCTTGGCCACTTGGAGTGCTTCAGGGATCGCCCCCTGAGCCTGGCCCTGGCCTTCGAGGCGCTCCTCCAGCTAAGGTGAGTGGGGTCTTTGGGGTGGGCAGGATTGCCGGGGGAGGGGGGCAGAACTCCAGGGGGAGCTCTGGGTGGGCAAGAGCAAGCAGGAGGGAGAAGGGGGCAGGGGAGGAGGCAGCGTCTAACCCCTTCCCTTTCTCTCTCCAGTTTTATGAGACCCCATTTCAGCCACGCTACTATCAGTGCTATCCTGCACAAGACAATTGAAGCTGTACTGGGGGGACAGGAGGAGGACAAAGAGGTATGTCCTCTGCACTGACTTCCCTTTGCTCATCTCTTTCTTCTTCTCACACCCTTACAAGATTTAACCCAGCACTCAACCTCTCTTCTCTCTTTTCCCGCAGGAACTGAAGAGGCCATTCGAGAGTCTGCTGGGGGGTCTGCTCCTAGAAGCCCCTAATCCTGGCACCCTCCTCCAGCTTCTTACTGTAAGTGTCCTGATGGCATCAGGAGTGGTTTTAGGGTTGCCCCCCGTCCCTTACCCAACTGACTGTCCCATTTCTTTCCTCCTGCAGGACCTCAGATATTACGCCTTTTGGGGAAGCGAGGACGAAAGGAAGTTAGCGGGCAGCAGCATATCCCTGCTGCTGGCTGTTTCACGAAGATTTCCCAAACTCCGAGTAAGTATCTTGCCTTCCTGTATTCATTTCTTTGGTTGCTTCCATCCCCCCAAGAGTACACCCCCAGCAACTTTTAATGCAGAAGATGCAGTGTGTATTCCTGGGTGCCAGGATGAGGCCAGAGGCTTTTTCTGCCCCCTTTCCTGGTGCTGCCCTTCCCCATCTGCCCAGGAGGCTGCAGGGCCCAGGGAGGTCCTCTGGGGCAAGGGATTGGGCCCAAACCATAGGGAGACCTGTCCTTCCTGGTGTGGAGTGAGGTTCGTGGTGTCATCTGACTCAGATTTTTCTTTCCTCTGCAGCATACAATAATTCGGCCGGAGCTAGCATGTTTCCGAAAGAATCTAAAAGAAGGTAAGCCCCACACCTTGGGGACAGTGAACCTCCTTGTCCCTTGTTTGCCCAAGACACACCTCCCATGTCTTCTTGCTGGGAATCCTGCAGGTCCTGCTCCCTGCCTGGCAGGCCTTTCCCACCTGGCCTTGGAGGGCAGCGCCTAGACTGACTCCAGCTACAAAAAGCAGACAGGACTGAACAGAGTTTCTCTCTCTTTTTCATTTTCTTCCATCCAGATGACATAATCATCAAAGACATATGATTCTTCTCCCTGAAGGAATTGCTGCTGCATTTGGACGACCCCATTGGCTGAAGACTGGCAGAAGAAGAGGCGCTGAGAATCAGGAGGGGGACAGATGATTTAACCAGCCATGAAATATGGACTGAGATTGGGCATAACAAGAAAGGAAGGAAGGAAGGAAGGAAGGAAAAAGAAAGAAAGAAAGAAAGAAAGAAAGAAAGAAAGAAAGAAAGAAAGAAAGAAAGAAAGAAATCTAATCCCTGCTTTAAAACCTGCAAGGAAGGAGAGTCCATCACCTGACAGGGGAGTCCATTCCTCTGTTGAACAATGTTCAGTCGGAATCTCCTTTGCTGTATCCTGAAGCCATTGGTTCGAGTCCTACCGTCCAGAGCAGGAGGAAAAAAGCTTGCTGCATTTTCCATGTAACAGCCCTTGAGTTATTAGAAAATGGCTCTCTCTGGTGTCACTGGATCAAGCTGATCAATTTTCTTGCATCACTTAAACAAAATAGTTTTTAATGGATTTTGAATAAACGTGCAATAAATTGTTACTGTTTTGAATTTCATTGTGTTCTTCAGGGGCGTACCCAGGATCAAAACTGGGGGGGGGGGCGCAAGCCATGGTCGCTCAGGTTGTGACATTTCAGCACGGAAAAGGTGAATGAAACCAAAATTTTAAGAAAATTATGTATAATTATAGCAGTGCTTTATTACGATAGTTATTACGATTTGCTTGAAGAATTTTTTTTTTAATTCTAGTTACATGTCTTATACTAATATCATTTTTCTTGGGTTTGAAGAAAACTTGTTCAAAACTTTCGTTTCAATCCAGTCCTGAGGGTAAAATCCCAACTTTACACAGTATAGAAGCATTTAAATTGGTTTATTCCTACAGCCTTGACTGTAAAGCATGCTTAAATTCAAGTGTGCCAATTTACATGGAATATTTCTCCTTTATATAGAATTGCATTCTTCTATTTATACTGATCCAACCCCAGTGGATCAACCCCAAAATCTGATTACAAGTGACTTTAAGCCATGTGAAGGGGGGGGAGAGATGTAAACAACATTAAGGATAGCATTGTGGCGGGTTGGACTAGATGACCCTTGGGGGTCCCTTTCAACTCTATGATTACATTCCTTCAGTCTCTGCACTTTAAAGCCTATCTGCTACCCTTCTCCTTTCAACTTACTTTAGAAACAGGAGTTGTCTCCTTCAGAGAAATTCTTTACATGCAAAGTGGAGATCTCTCCTCTCTCAAATAGCAAATTTAAAAACTGGAAGGTATGACGACATGGCTGCGATGTGAGCAGCCAGCTGCTCTCAGGACAGCATGAAATAAGAAAAAAAAAGTGTGCGAGGATCAATTATACGAGAGAATCTCCAAAATGGAAAGGTGGCGGCTTGCAGTGTTGGGGGGGGGGGGAGATTCCTTGCCGGCCTCGCAGTGTTAAGGAAGCGGTTTTGAAAAATAAAGGCGGGAGAGGAGGGCACTGATTTTGACACCGAAGAGGACTCTTTAAAAATATTTTTAAAAATAGGGAGGGAGGGGACGCAGTTCAACTGGGGTGGGGAAGCCTGTGCCTGTGCCTGCAAAACGGGGAGCCCCATGGCAAGGACTTGGGGGGTGTCAAGGACAAAAAGGCGCCGGGGGAAGGGTCCCCCCCCCTGGGTTGCCGTGTGAGAGATCTCAAACTCTCTTAGAAACCAAGGCTGAGGGAGGGAAAGAGGCTGAGGACTCCCTGCGCCCCCAGGGCTATTTCCCAGCTCTGTTCAGCTGTCGGCTCTTCCCTGGAGTCCTGGTCTACTCCAAACGGACGCCGATCATTTTTGCTTCTGGGGGGGGGTAGCTTGCTTCTAGGGGGGGCATCTGCCCCCCTGCCCCCCCATGGGTACGCCCATGCCCCAAATACAATATAGATAGTCCTTGAATTGTCCCACCATAACTTGCCATCCTCTTTCACCCTTTGGGGACCACTGCTCTATTGTGTATGCAGACCATGTTCACATGTTACTAAGGAACTGAGCTGAGCGAGTTGCCAAACTTGTGGATTCCTGGAGACAAATGAGCAAATGCCATTTCCGAGCCAAAATTACATTTCTCACTGCTGTGCATATACTGCTGCTTCGGGGTTGCAAGGAAGGAAGTCCTCATTTTCATCCTTTACTCCTTGCAGGAAGGAACTGAGTGGTTGGCATCGTTTTCTGGCTAGCTGCACAAAATTCCACAGCACCATTGTTTCCCTTGCCTGCTTCTTTGACAGTGGTGTTGTTGTTCAGTCGTTCAGTCGTGTCCGACTCTTCGTGACCCCATGGACCAGAGCACCCCAGGCACGCCTATCCTTCACTGCCTCTCGCAGTTTGGCCAAACTCATGTTAGTAGCTTCGAGAACACTGTCCAACCATCTCATCCTCTGTCGTCCCCTTCTCCTTGTGCCCTCCATCTTTCCCAACATCAGGGTCTTTTCTAGGGATTGACAGTGGTAGTAGCAATTAATAACTCAAGTGGATGTCTGTATGTAGGCCAGTGGTGGTGAACATGCTTTGCATTCAGAAGGTTCAGTCCCTGGCATCTCCAGGCAGGGCTGGAAAAGATCCCTGTCAGGAGAGACGCAGCTAGTCAGCATGGGCAATGCTGAGCGAGGTGAACCAGACCAGGCATAGGCAAACTCGGCCCTCCAGATGTTTTGGGACTACAACTCCCATGATCCCTAGCTAACAGGACCAGTGGCCATGGATGATGGGAACTGTAGTCCCAAAACATCTGGAGGGCTGAGTTTGCCTATGCCTGAACCAGACTGTTGCTGTTTTGGAGGGTGGGATTCAATCACACAGCAGCAAATTCAGGTTGTTCAGGTAAAGATGATTGGATGTTCTTGCACAAAAAATGCCCCCAGTGTGACTACATCAATAAGAAAAAGTGAAGGGGATCTGCTGGAAAGTGTGATGTTATCTATGTTGGACTCCCATCAGCCCTAGATAGAGATGATAGGAGTTGTAGTTTAGGGAAGTTTTTTTTAATGTTTGATGTTTTATTGTACTTTAAATATTCTGTTGGAAGCCGCCCAGAGTGACTGGGGAAACCCAGCCAGATGGGTGGAGTATAAATAATAAATTATTATTATTGTTGTTGTTATGTACTGAGTTGAATAGGATCCAAAATGCAGCAGTCTGATTGGTCCTAGAACAATAGGATTGAGATTGCAGCAGTCTGATTGGTCCTAGAACAATAGGATCCAGAATGCAGCAGTCTGATTGGTCCGCAGGAGCCACCCAATCCAGCTCCAGGTGGAAGTGAATCCGCAACCCGATTGGCATACAGTAGTATCCCAGAATTAGCCAATCACGTGGGGCCCATTGTGTAAATAGTGTATATAAAGCAAACGTTTTGGGGGAACTGCATTCCTCACTACTATGAGCTGAATAAAGAGCATGAAATTCACACAGTATGATTAGTCTAGAAACCTATGGAAAGTCATAGGTTTTCCCTACCCCTCATCTAACACTTCATTCTACTATGCCTCTGCATCAGGTTCCTATATACAGTAGCTCTCACTGAGGAGAAGAGGAAGTTTGTTGAAGATTAACCTGTGTGTGTGTGTGTGTGTGTGTGTGTGTGTGTGTGTGTGTGTAGTTACTGATAAATTGTAAAACCAAAGTGGAGATTCTACAAACATGCTTTGCGTGCCCAAGGTGGTTTACACATTGTATATATAAAACATTTAGAACACCCATCTGAGTGCCAGGGAGTTAAGTGGTTAAATGTTTCGAAAGGGAGCAAGTTAGAGCAAGACGGTGACTGGATCAAGCACATCCCAAAGGAAAACCTTTACCTTATACTTTCTCTAGATATTTTCTTTCTTTGTGTTTTTAATATTATGCAACAGCAGATGTGTTAGAGCTTACATGACTGGGCTTGAAGTGGAAGCAAGGACCAGCTACTACATCTGCAACTATACCTTTTGAATCTGGAGCTCAAATTCTTTGAGGATTAAAGGATGATGTGTGTGTGTTGGGGGGAAATAATAACGAGACACAGCTATAATTGTTATTAAAGTTTCTTACATACTAACTGGGAGCCAGTGTGGTGTAGTGGTTAAGAGCGGTAGACTTGTAATCTGGGGAACCGGGTTCGCGTCTCCGCTCCTCCACATGCAGCTGCTGGGTGACCTTGGGCTAGTCACACTTCTTTGAAGTCTCTCAGCCCCACTCACCTCACAGAGTGTTTGTTGTGGGGGAGGAAGGGAAAGGAGAATGTTAGCCGCTTTGAGACTCCTACGGGTAGTGATAAAGCGGGATATCAAATCCAAACTCTTCTTCTTCTTCTTCTTATTGGGTCGTAACCAGCCTTATGCTCAGAGTAGACTCGCTGAAATCACAAGCCCTCCAAGTGTCCCTGTTTTATAGGGACATCCCTGATTTAGAGAAACCATCCCCGATTCTGATTCAATCCCAGAATGTCCCACTTTTCCTTAGTCTGTCTCTATTTTCATTGGAGAAATGTTGGAGGGTATGGAGTTATCCAACCCCCAAGCCATCTGAAGGCAACCCTGTATAGGGAAGTTTTTTTAAATGTTTAAAGTTTTATTATGTTTTTATATATGTTGGAAGCTGCCCAGAGTGGCTGAGGCAACCCAGCAAGATGTGTGGGCTATAAATAGTAAAATGATCATGATGGAATGGGACGTCCCTATTTTCATTGGAGAAATGTTGGAGGGTATGAAATCAATGGGACTTTAAGCATGATTAAGTCTGGATACAGTTCTATGGTATGGATGTGCATCCAGCTGTGCATGTAGATCAGGCTTCTTCAAACTCGGCCCTCCATATGTTTTGAGACTACAATTCCCATCATCCCTGACCACTGGTCCTGCTAGCTAGGGATCATGGGAGTTGTAGGCCAAAAACATCTGGAGAGCCGAGTTTGAGGAAGCCTGATCTAGATGCATGGCCCAGTCCATATTGTTGCAAAAGCCCAGTGCCTGTCCCTCTCTCCGCCAAGCAGTAGCAAGAGCGCATGGGGCCAGAGGCACACACACAGGGTCTGTGTCTCTTTGGAGAACAGAAGACACAGTGGGGACTGTTGTGCCTTAAGAAATAGGGTTTATTCACCCATTTATACCTTCCGTCTGCCTGGAGGGGGTCAACAACTTTCCAAAATATATAGTAGATCTACTCACTTTCACCATGACTACACCATGGCACAAATCTACACTGACCCTGGACCTAGAGTTTCCTTCCCATTGAGTTCAGGAGGGGAAAATAAAAGTAAAAATAGCTCCCCTTTGCATCAATGATCACCCCATCCATTTCGCCACAAAGAAGTATGGGATATTGTGCAAGCAAGCCAGCACCCCATTACAGCACCTCCAAAATAGCTGCTGGAGTGACCACTTGGTAACCCCTCTCTGACTGTGAATGTTGGTAACCAACCTGACTATGTTGGTTATGCAGGCTGGAACTGTAGAACATACGGAGAACCTGGCTGCCTATGGAAAGACTGCAAGTCAGACATGAGTGCAACAGCTGGATTCCAGTAACATCTAGAGGGCCACAGGTTCCTCAACATTACTTTAGTACAGACCTATTATGGAATAAAGTCCAGGTTTTTCAAGCTATACACAGCTAGTGGGTTGTGTTTCAGAGCCCTGGCCATCAACCTCAAGCAGCCTGGCCAATGGTCAAGGATAAAGAGAGTTCTGTTCCAGCAACATCTGGAGGGTGCTGGGTTCATCATTCCTTATGTAGAGGGAAGCTGACAATGCATCTGGAAATAAGATGTAATGAAAGAGACAAATGTGTGCAAAGTTTCTGGTTAAAAACAGGCAGGGTAAATAATCTCCACGTCCAAGTCAAGACAGCAATTTCCAGAAAGGCATCCAGTTCCCCAAGGGACTCTGGTTTATTTATCATTCATCTCCATCTCTGAATTAAGTCAGTTTATGCTCCGTGACATTTTGCAGTGGAAAATGAACAATATGAACATCCCCAATCTTTCTTGGCTCTAGGGACGAAGCTCGTTGCAGCTGCAGGAACTTTTGCAGATTTGTCTTGAGAACTAGCCCTGGCTCTCCAAGTCAAAGGAGGCCATGCATTTTACACAGGAAAACACCAGCTAAATGGCAGGAGGTCAACAGAGCATTACGTGGGCATGGGAGGGGGAGGAAGAGGGAGTTAAGGGGGAGTAAGTTAAATTTAAAAGGGGTTTTCCAAAATAAATGACCCTGAGAGTGTGGCATGTGGCAGGGGAGGGGTGCAGTGTTTTGATGTGCAGGAGAAGCTGGAGTTTCCAATCCATTGACATCATCAGTGGACATGATCCAGCCAATGTTTAAATCCCATTGGCTTCAGAGAGAGAGAGAGAGAGAGAGAGAGAGAGAGAGAGAGAGAGAGAGAGAGAGCGCTAAGCACACGTTGTACTTGCCACTTTGCAAGGAAGGGATATCTCACGTTAGAATTAAGAGGGTTAAGTAAGCTCTTAGGTCTAACTCTTGCATGAACTGGCAAGGCATCTATGATCAGACCTCCCATGTTTTCCTCAAGGCCAGCTGCCCGTCTTTGGATCAGGGCCACAGTGCTGGCAGAGGGGGCTCTTTGCCCTGATTCCAATCCTGCCCCTACCACACAAACCAAATAATACAGGTACTGCATATTCTTACACTTGAAGACCATCCTCTTCCAAAGTTGCTCCCGGTAGCAATTTATACTTAAACCTACCTTACAGATTACAGGCCAAGAAAAAGTGGCTTAATTCACAGGAAGGCATCCCAAGAACCCTAGGTAAATGTGCAAGTTGTCTAACCATCCGTTACGTCAGAGCAATTTGCACCCTGCACATTTACAAGGTATGGATCCTGTATATTGATGATGATGATGATGATGATGATGATGATAATAATAATAATAATAATAATAATAATAATAATAATAATACTGTAATAATAATTTTTATTTATATCCTGCCCTCCCTGGCCAGAACTGGGCTCAGGGCAGCTAACATCAAAATATACAATACATGAAGACATAAAATTCAGCAATTAACTGAAACACAGCTTAAAATCAAATTAAAATAAAATTAAGACCAGATGGCTACCCGCAAATTATAACTATAACTGTAGGGGTTGGGAACCGTAAGTACTCACCAGGCTTACAGATCATATGCACGTATAGCTTTTGTGTGCTATGTACAGGTTTAGTTCAATGCACATGGGTAGTAGAGCCAGTGGGAGCAACCCCATCCATCCCACAGTATGTGCTGAGTATACACAGCTACATTGCATAAACAAGGCTTCTGTCTTCTGTGCTACAGTCGCTTGGTTTTTCATTCACCATGCCACTCCTGTCCTGCCTTGCATGTTTCCCAACAGTTCTAATTATTAAAAGTGTGTTGGTAAAAACACACACCCAACCATGGCTTCTGATGGAGAACACTACATAGAAGCATATGAAAAGCCCCCTTTTAATACTGTCTCTGCCAAGCAGAGTTATCCAGCCCCACCCTGGCACTTTAGGAAAAGCTGTTTGGCCTCTTTGCCCCTGCAACTTCATCTCTTAAATTGGATTAATCATCCTGACGCTTCTCACCCCGAGTGATGTGAGATTAGTTGGCTTGCGAAAGACCTAGCTAATTGCTTGCTCCATATTTAGATACACTGCTGCTATTTCCTCTAACACGCTGGCCAGCAAATGCACCATATTTTGGCTTTGTTAACTGATGCTGTAAGCCCAGTACCCAGCCAGAGACTTTGATCAACCCTCTAAGAAACTCACTTTTAACACACATGTCCTAGACGTTTGGTATTGATAGAAGTCCTTTCCTGATCTTCTTGAAGCAGGGAGAGCAAAGCATCAAGGAAGAATGTGGGGTCCTGAGTTGTGTATGCAGGGTACCTGCCTATCTGCACCGTTCTAGTTTGACTTCTGACAATGTGAAATGCAGCAATATGTGACTGCCTGACTATAAATACTCTGTGACCTATATGAATGAGCTTCTCTACAAAAACCCTGCTTATTGGAAAGACACCGTTCAGAGGTAGAAGACCTAGTAGGAACACAAAGCATCAGGGATGCTGCAGGGTAGCTAATTTTTAAAGGAGGATTTTTTTTCTGCTTCTATTTTTGTTGTTTTTGTTTGCTCTTAATACCCTGATCACATGCATCCTTACTTGGCAGCAAGTTCAACACAAACAACAGGTCTTGGTCCCATATAATTATGCAGAGAATTGCAAACTTGATCTGCAGCTGTTATGGACCTGGGGCTCTCTATTGCAAGGGGGGAAAAACTGCTTTGTTTACTAAAGGGCTGTCAGATCATGTACAGAAATGGCTCTCTGAGTGGGGCACAGTGACTACACTAGCTTCCTGGCAGCTGGGTCAGTGTTACCTATCAGCAGGGAAAGAAGTGAGGCAACAGGGAGCTGTTCTGTTCTGTGCAGTGCAAGAGCACCAGCAGGAGTGCTGGATTGGTTCTGCTGATGCATTTGCACCACGCTGACCACCCCACCACCTTGCCCCTCTCCCTCCTGGTAAGCAAAAGCGAGCCATCTGCCTTAGGAGGTGGTGGGGCAATTCTGAAAAAAAGAATCCCCCTCCCCCGTTGAGTCTTCATTTTTTACCAGAAAAGAACATTGTACAAGCAAATCAAGTTCAACATTTATACACCATATATATTGGGCAGCAGCCTAGAAAGTGGTGTGCTGAGAATTTACAATTGCTTTTATTTCTTTTCCACTGGGTTAGTAAGGCTGCAACAGGAGATTAGTCTTATATATCTATATATTTTTTGGGGGGGGTGTAGGCTGATCCCTCAAACCTGCAGAAAAATGCACAAGGAAATTTACAATTGCCTGACTGACTGCTTTTGTACATTCCTTGGGCAGGGAAGCTATCTTAGTGCATGCCCTGTTAGCAGAACCGGTCCACCCATGAGGCAGGGTGAAGTACCTGCCTCAGGCAGCAGAAGTGCAAGAGGCAAAATTCCACCCGCTCACACCGCATCTACCACCACCAGAACACTCTCCCTCTTACTATCCATTGCAAGATGGGTAGAAAGAGAGGAGTGCTGTTTGCGAGTGGACTAAATGGGATAGAGGGTCTAAAAACCTATATTCCTTTTTTTAAAAAAAAAAAAAACAAACCTCAAATTTATTAAAGGTTCTCACATATACAACAAAAACCCAACAAAGCTGATATGTGAAGAGAATAAAATAATAAAAAAAGAAAAGGGAAAGAAAAAGCGAAGAAGGAAAAAGAAACACACCCACAGAAACACAAAATTTTATATTCTATCTACCTTCTATCTTAATATTCATTTGCAAAAGATCCACATCTTCCCACCTAGGACAGCTCCCATCTTTCTCAGCCTCAGACCCGAGAAAAATCACTCCATTCTGTCCTCTCACACAGATGTCTTCTATCAATCTTCTCTCCGTATGTACAGAATCTTCATAACTATCATTTATAATCATACTTATAGTAATGTTATTAACATTAATTTTAAAAAAACTATCAACAACTAAATAAGAATAAAAAGAAACAAAGAGGAAAGAGGTATTTCCACTCTTCTATCTGCCAATTACTGGTACTGTTATTTCCAATATTTAGCATATACACTTCAGAATAACTCCTAGCTGTAGTTGGTATGCAGCTTTTTGGCATCTGCTAATGGTATTTCTTCACGTTTCCTGTATTCCTAATGCTATGCTACTGCTTGACTTGTTGTCAAATTTAAACTTTACTGCTGGGGGCTCCATCCTGCTGGAGATTGAGCTTAGCCCTGTGTTTTGAATCCAGGCACCCAGCTGATTCTTTTGTTATTTACCCCCACACATGTGGGTCACAGGGGTCCATATTTTCCTCCCACTGAGTGCATGTGGACCACATACAGAAAACAAGTACTCAGTCTCCATGGATTTTGATAAAATGCCATGTGAATGCAACCTTAGAGTTATTCCATCTTCAATGGCCCTAAGGCCGAGTGGCTTTTTCTTAAACTCTGTCACTGACGTATTCCTTTCAAATACTGCTGAGCTGTGTTTTTAGCATTTCCATGCTTCATTATTTACAACTTCATTATTTGTGTGGGAACGAGCAAAGATTACCCAGCATACTGGAAAAACTTGTTCTGTGTGAGAAAGCTGCACGGTTAGAAACCACAGCAAAAAATATTTCGGGAGGGAACTTCAGCTTAGGTGCAGAAATGTTCTATTTGAAGATAGTTCAAATATTCCTGTGGACATAAAATATAGGAAGAGTTGTTTATGATTTCTGCTCTTTGGACAGAACCCTTCAGTTCTAACATCCCATCTGCCTGGAAAATGGGGGAGAATGGTGGTTTCATTGAATAATGTATCAAAAGGTATACTTGATTTATTTTACAGCTGGGTGAGGTGGTTTTAGCGAGTGCCCTTGGGAAATCCAAGTAGTTTCACAAATACAGTCTTCAGACCATCAATTCATTATTATTGAAAACTCTTTAGACCAAACCCTTCGTATTGACAAATGCATAAATCCTTAAACTGGCAAATATGGAGATTTACAGTGGTGGGTTTGTGTTTAGAAGACTCCCGCACTGTGTGAGGAGTAAGGTTGGGAAAAGAAATTCAATTCAGTTCACGTTTAAAGGCAAATTGATCCAATTCGCAGCATGAGAACTGAAACACACCCACCATTCGAATTTTGCGATGCAGTTTTCCAACCAACTAATACAGTATTTACAAAGATGCATTATATTAGGATAAATTGCTTTGCAAATACGTGTACATTTGTCAAAACTGTATGTAAAAATGTGTTTATTGGAGAAATTTGCACTAAAAATCTGAATAATTTTCATGAGGGTTTTTCAAAAGAAAACTTGCCTCCAATTGTTTCCATGCTTTGCAAATCACCACCCTTAATCAATGTACATTTGCACTTAAGCGGACCAGAAAGAATATGAAAGGGGGGAGGGGACAGAGACGTACAATGTTAAACTGTACACACATCAATTCTGAAAGTAATTGAAGAAATTATTCAAGTCAAAACAGTAAGCAATGTTGGAATTTGATCTGCCCATCTCTGACTTCCATAGATTAAACAAAAAAAAATTCCTTCCAGTAGCACCTTAGAGACCAACTAAGTTTGTTCTTGGTGTGAGCTTTTGTGTGCATGAAAGCTCACACCAAGAACAAACTTAGTTAGTCTCTACAGGGGCGTCGCTAGGGGGGGCGCTGGGGGCGGTACGCCCCCGGGCGACAGGGGCCACAAGCGGCAGGTGGGGGCGACAAGCGGCGGGTGGGGGCGACAAGCGGCGCCCCTCCCGCCACTCCCCAGGCAACGCCGGTCACCCCGGGAGCAGCAGCGCTGCACGGATGGGGTGCTCCCTCGGCCGTGCGCTATTGCTCCTGGGGCGACCGGAGCGAGCGGCGGCGCATGGGGGTGACAAGCGGCAGCCCCTCCCGCCATTCCCAAGCGCTGCCGCTCCCTCCGTCACCCCAGGAGCAACAGCGCACGGCCGAGGGAGCACCCCGTCCGTGCAGCGCTGCTGCTCCCGGGGTGACCGGCAGCGTGGGGAGTGGCAGGAGGGGCCGGCGCTTGTCAGCCCCACGCGCTGCCGCTGGCTCCGTCCCCCCCGGGAGCAGCAGCGCACGGTGTGTGCGGTGCTGCTGCTCCTGGGGCAACGGAGCGAACGGCGGCACGTGGGGGTGGCAGGAGGCAGCCCCTCCCACCATTCCCACGCGCTGCCGCTCCCTCCGTCACCCTGGGAGCGGCAGCGCACGGCCCGACGACGGAGTGCGCCTGCACGCGCAGGCGCACTCTGTCATCAGATCGCCGCTTCCACAGCCTCCTTTTGAGCCGGAGAGCTTAAAAGCGAGCTCTTCGGCTTAAAAGAGGGCTGCAGAAGCGGCGCCGGCACCCCCGGAAACGACCTGGGGGCGGAGCGTCATGACGTCACAATGTGATGTCACGACGCCCCGCCCCCGGGGCGTTTCCTTTGCCGCCCCGGGTACCGCGGAGCCTTACTCCGCCACTGAGTCTCTAAGGTACTACTGGAAGGAATTATTTTTTATTTTTTATTTTGTTTTGACTATGGCAGACCAACACGGTTACCTACCTGTAACTGGTTCCATAGATTTGATGCCATTGGATATATAGATAGATTTTCATGAGTCACTTACCCATTGCTATGCACTCGTACTGAATGTAAAATAGTAACAGACTGTGCAGAAGTTATACACCAGTCCCTCCTGGTGGTAGAAGCAAATTCTGCACCTTTTATTCTCGCAGTTAGAATTTTGGATGCCCAGGCGTCTCTCCATCCCTGGTTCTAAAAAGAGACAGAAGATAAACTGTATAGCAATGTATGATTCAGACTAAAACAGTAGCAGTTCTTCCAATGTATTACGTATTGTCTGTCAGCAAGGCCCTTCTGCATTTTGCACAGGACAAAAGGGTAGTCTCTATCAGTGCCTTTTCTAGGGATGCAAAATCTGACATCAGAAATAGCAATATTCAAAATCAAGTGGGGGGAACTTTCTGACCTTCCGGGGCGCACTGTAAACGACATTAAACTAGCTGTTCCACAGCAAAGGAACTTCAAGGAGAGACTGCTTCTAGTTAACTTCTGAACCTTGTTAATGTCATCTAGAAAGCAGAGCAAGACATTTTTAAATGTACATTCCATTCACCGTCGTGCTTTCATTTGATTTACAGGTGCACAAACCAATTTATCCCTTTAGAATCTGTGACTTGGCATTCTCAGCTTGAGTTGGAATAATGGAATAAAGTTTGTTAAAATCGTTTTGTGTGTGTGTGTTTTGGTCATGTGTCTTGTAGTTGGAAACATCATCGTGAGCCCAGATGGGAAATCAGTAAATCTCTTAGCAGGCTTAGGTGTTCAGAGCAATGTTAGGAAGATGAATGAAGCTTGGCCTCATTCATAAAATGGTTGAGGATGTCTTTGGTAGTTACGAGGAAGTGGTGAAACAGGGCTGAAATTTACGGCTTGCTATGCTTTGAAAGGAAATTATATGAAAATGATCTATAGGTGGTACCTGACACCAAGTAAATTAGCAAAAATGTATAAGTCTGAGTCAGGTAATTGCTGGAAATGTAATTATATGAAAGGAACTTTCTATCCTATGTGGTGGACAGGTAGAGTAACTGAGGAATACTGGGAAATGAGTCATAATGAGTTTGGGGGGGAAATGTTTAAAAAAGACTAGTCCCAAGAAGTCAGAGGCTTTTATTCTAGGTATAATAGATTCAGATTTTGTATTTCCTTTTCTTTTGTATGTCTGTATTTTGAAAAAAAATTTTTTTAAAGAGACTTTGGCAAAACAATTTGTGAGTGCTCATGGAACCCATCTATTATTATGTGAATAAATGTTTCCGATTAAAATGATTTGTATAAGTGTAGAATTTGTCTGGGGCCCTGAATTAAGGGTTTATTTCCATGGGGATGTTTTTGACAAAAAACAAGCACAGCAACAGGGTCTCCCTCAAACCTTTCCTTTTCAGTACTGTACATGGTAACTGTGGTGTGCCAGGACCCTGTCTTCCTGGGCCAGATGGAAATGGCCTGCCTGCCAGGCAGGGGGCAGGTCCAGCGAGACTCACAGCCACTGCTTTCTGGCCAGAACAAGGTGGGCTCTGAGGCACAGGGAGCAGTGGGAGGTACGCTCTAGGAGGCAAAGGGAGACAAGGACCCACAGCCTAGATAGGGCCCACTAGCTTGGGGAGGAGGTGAGGGTCACATGCCTTACCAAGCCAAGATGCTGAGGAAACCCAGCCAAACGGGCAGGGTATAATAATAATAATAATAATAATAATAATAATAATAATACTGCTGCAATCAACGGGCAAGGCCTAGGCCAGTTGCTAAAGTTAAAACACATGTGGTAAAATGAAAACACATATGGGGTGCTACAAATCATGGGGGTTTTGCTAAAAAAACGATTACAAAACTTTGGCAGCAGTTTTGAGGGGATTGGACAACCTTAGGTTTTTGGGGTGACTCCACGAGCCCCGGGTGTGAGTGCCTATTGCTCCATTTGTGGGGTGCTACAGATTGCAGGGTTTTTGCTACAAAACAATAAAAAACGATTACAAAACTTCGACACCAGTTTTGAGTGGATCGGACAATATTCGGTTTTGGGGTGTTAACTAGGAACCCCCGGGTTTAACGCATCAACTACTCCATTTGTGGTGCACTACAAAACACAGGGTTTCCGCTACAAAACACTTGGAAAACTTTGGCACCAGTTTCAAGGGATCTCAGATTTGAGGGTTCATGGTTAATGAAGCTAGCCCAGCACCTCTGTACACAACTTCCCATGCCTTTTGGTGAGGTTACTTTGGTGCTGCTAACACAGCAGTTTGACTTCACCCCTGGAGCTGCACTCCATTGACTCTCAAGACAGATGGATGCCAAGAAGAATGGCAGGACGATCATCTCCCTCTGCCCTTCTGTCTGGCAGAGAAAAAAGCTCAGACTGTCAGCTCATCTTAACAATGAAAACTCTGATTAAACCTCAGCACCCAAGAGTCTAGTGGGGGAAATCTGGCACCCAGGGATCGAGAGGATCCCTGTTCCCCCACTAACCCATAACAATATTTTGAGAATGCTGAATACTGATATGATTTGTTATGAGTGAGTGAAAAGCATGGTATATACCCTGATAATTTAAAACATAAAGCAGAATTAGTGTGTGGTCAGTGGACTGGTTCTTAATCCTAATGTTTTCTTCCAGGCTTTTCGTATTCTTAAAAAAAATAACTAACCAGAGTCAGGGGATAAAAAGCATGTCAATTCAAATTCATAGTTTTGGCTGATGAGTTAATTTTAGCAACGTGAAGATACAATTATCATATTAAAACAGTTAAGCTGGAAAGAAGATAATGTATCTGAATGCCCAAATGATCTCTCTTTAGGAGACAATGCACCCGTCTCTCTTTGTTATGCCACCAATATCCTCTGGTTATTTTTTTTATGAATCACACATTAAATGTTTCAACTTCCAGGACTGGAATAAATTGAATAAATGTACTGGAAACAAGGAAGTCTTTCCCTTTCCTTTTCTGAGTATGAACTGACCAAGCTTGAGAGGAGATGCCATCCAAAATAATTGTTTCTTCTATTACGAATATTTTCAAGATCACAACTTCTAAGGATGTGGTTAATGTTCTCATTGATCTCTATAAAATGACGTTCCAGCCTTAAAGCCACAGAAATACAAGCAATTATACAAAAAAAAAAAAAGATAGTGGCAGCTGGGTTGGCCCAGAAGAAAAATTCAAAAAAACATATAAGGGAAATACTTTTTAGGGCAACCAAAATGTTACAAAATAGCATCCAAGCTTTCACATTTTCCAGATATCTCCATCAGGCTAGGTGGTAAATAAAACATTTGGGGTGGGTGTGAGGTGTGGGGTTTGGATGGCTGGGAAACCATGCAATGAGCATCTAGTCACAACCTAAAGATGGAATGTGGGGGAAGGTAGCAGACGTTCAAATTAGGCTCCACCACATGAAGGTTTCAGGCTGCACAGAAAGCTTATGGGAAGAAGAAACACACATGTAGTTACACCTTCCATACTCTTCCATGTTCATACTTAACTGAGGACAATTCAGTTTTTCTGGACTCTGTGCCAGGTAAATCGCTCCCTGGTGATGCCCTTGGCTCTCCTCAATCACAGCATAAGATCCAGAGTCCATAGGACATTTCTAGTCTCTCTCCCTCTCCTTTTATTTTTAGAGTTGTTTATATACCCAGCGGCACAGCTAGCCGTTCAGGCACCTGGAGCGGCGCACATGCCAAGCACCCAGGGCCGGGCCGGGCCACCCACGGGGTGGGGCCACCCGCCCATGGGGGCGATCGTCACGGCGATCCCTGCCCAGGGGGGATTTTGTCACACACAACCCTCAGAGATGACACCTGGGGCGAGCCGCACCCACTGCCCCTCCTTCCTACGCCCCTGTGCATACCTCCTTCTGATTCAATTCACAAAGTACCGTACTTTATGATTTTTTTAAAAAGGAGAAAAAAATAATATGTACAACAACAACAACAAAACCAGCAGCATTTCAAATCAAGCAACAGATTGCCCAATGTTCTCAAAGTCTTCATGAAACAGGTAAGGTGCTTATTTTCCAGAAGGTAGTCATGCTGGGACTATCTTCCAGAAAACTGGCTACTCTTCTTTCTCTTCTCTTTCCCTTCTGCATGAAACCCATGTGCATTGGGTAAGAATACTGTAACCAATTCCCATGAGCCGCAAGCCAGCATGGTCAATTGTCCCTGTCTGTGACGGTATCTTTCGGATTTGTGGAAGAAACTATTATTTTGTTTTTATATGAGTTATTAAACCTGTGAAAAATACAGGCATCGTGGAATTTTGATCATGAATGGAACTTAATTTCAGAGTAAAGAGAGTGACAATCAGTAGTGTGTCGTCTCTGATGCATGGAGACTAGGTGGGCTCTGCAACTAGGCCTCTAAAACTCACACCATTTAGTAATAAAAGGTTTATCGGGCTGCGAGGTGAAGTGTACGGAATGCAGTCTTTTGTTCTTCCAACAGCTTTCCTTGCTATTAACTTGCTTTCTTATTATTTATTTACAACATTTCTTTTATTTACTGGTTCAGAACCTAAAACGTCATTAAGTTTCTATCTTAGCATGACGTGTTGTGCTTGCACAAAATGATTTGCTTACATCAGTTTATTTATTTCTGCAAGCTCCCAAACACCTGAGGAGACAACTCCATCATACACATACGGTCTGCAAATAGAATTATGGGTTGTATGTAAGCCTGCCTTCCTCAACCGGGTGTCCACCAGATGTTTTGGATTACAATTCCCATCAGCTCTCTAGCCAGCATGCCCAATGGTCAGGGACAATGGGAGTTTTTTATATAAACACCTGGGGAGCAGTGGCATACTCTCCAATATGCCCCAGGAGAAAACCAGGAGGCACGTATTTCAGGGCCCCAATCTCACAGGTGCCAGGTGACTCACGCAAGTGCACGGCCCCCCACAATGGGATGTCCTGATTAAATAGGGACCGCTGAGGGGTATGCACTGGGTCACAGGTGGCTGGCTTATGCAGACTCACTGCTGAGGAATAAGTCTGTAAAGGCTTGTGAGAAACTCTTTTTATCACGAAACTAGAACCACACTGTTTGCTAAGGGCAAAATTGCTTCTCCTGCTACTCTGCAGCAGCAAAGAGATAAGCTGCTAATGAGACATTCCTCTCACGAAAAAAAGTGAATCGCTTGTTTTCTCCTAGCCTAGCTAACAATTGCTTTGAAGGGACAAAGGCATATCCCATGAGCAGAGTAAACAATACTTGGTTGTTGCACGTGAAGGGATCTGAACGAAGTCTCAGCTCATCACCTTGAAGGACGAAGGTGACTGGGAATAGGTAATGGATAAGGCCAGGCCCTGGATTAAGGTGGAGGATTGCTATTATGCACCACCCACCCACTGCCCGGCTTCTGCTATAAACTGACCATGAAGCTGTTGGGTGAATCTAAACACAGGAAAACATACATGCTATAAATAAGTCAGAAATTAGATCATTTTAACAAAAGACCAAAAAAAAAAAAAAACCCCTATGGAAGAATATCTGAAGAAGTGTGCATGCACACGAAAGCTCATACCAAGAACAAACTTAGTTGGTCTCTAAGGTGCTACTGGAAGGAAGTTTTTATTTTATTTTGTTTTGACTATGGAAGAATTGTGTTTTAAAATTTCCTGCTCTCTGGCGCCATCTGGTGTTGCATATTTATAGTGCATTCAAATCACGGTTTCTTTACTTGTTGTTGTTGTTCAGTCGTTCAGTCGTGTCCGACTCTTCGTGACCCCATGGACCAGAGCACGCCAGGCACGCCTATCCTTCACTGCCTCTCGCAGTTTGGCCAAACTCATGTTAGTAGCTTTGAGAACACTGTCCAACCATCTCATCCTCTGTCGTCCCCTTCTCCTTGTGCCCTCCATCTTTCCCAACATCAGGGTCTTTTCTAGGGAGTCTTCTCTTCTCATGAGGTGGCCAAAGTACTTTACTAGTGTAGCTGAATCTGTTGTCTCTGAAGTCCTTAAAGAAATTCACACACTTGTGAAACTGCCCCATCCTCTCTCAAAAACCAGGGTCAAAGGGGAGCCCGCTCACCCACCTTCCTTTCCAGAAACGAAAATAATATGAAGCATCACCCTCAACTCACCTCATTTTCTGGAAGGTGATGGCTGTGTGTGGCTGCTGGCTATGATGAACCATTAGCATTGGCGGCAGCAGATACGTTCTATGTTCAAAACAATATTTTATTCCCTTCCTAATTATGCTATTTAAATGTGCATTCTATATACACGGCCTTCCTTTGCAATGTCTTGTTTTGAAATCCTTTAAGATAACTTTAGTATCCTGTGAATCATGGTTGCATTTAATGTATGTTTTGCATTTGAGCTTCTTTTGCACTGTTTTTTTTGGAACTTTTTATTTGATGTTTTAACGTGGGTTGCAAAGGGCTTTCGGATTCCCCACCCCCAATTTTTTTTTTTTTTAAAGCAGTATAGAAATTAAACAAATGAATGAATTGCTGGATAAAACATCAGGCGCAAGGGAGGTAGCCTGGTGGCCCTCCAGACATAGGAGCCAACTCCTAGGGACTGAGTTTCCCTCCCCCTGCCGGCAATAAAATATTTGAGGTGTGCATGTGATCAAGTATACTTTATTCAAGTTGGCACCCCTGCCTCCTGGGCTACGACTCCCATCATTCCAGACCACTGGCACTGGTGTAATTGCAGTCTCTGTTGTCAATCTCCAGTTTGCAGCCTGGACAACCCTTCTCAAGAAAAGGGATACTTTAAAAACAACAACAACAAAAAAACCTTGCTAGATCAGACTGCAGGATGTTTTAGAAAGCGGCCCTTTTCTTGAGAAGAGTTGTTCAGCTTGCAAACGGGAGGTTATGACACTGCAGCTTGAAATCCTGCATATGCAGTGTGTGTGTGTGTGGGGGGGGTTCTCGGCAGCCAGTGTCATCTCTCTAAGATTTCCCTCCTTGGCTTGCTGGACTCCCATCAGGGCCACATGGCAGGCAAGGAAGAACATTCATGACAGCTGCAGGGAGAGGAACTCCCCATTTGGGGTGTCATAGTTTAGTGTGGGGAAGGAAAACAAGGGGGTACTTGATAGAAAGGTATATATACCAATGTATGGTGTGGATAAGGGACGTGGGTGGCGCTGTGGTCTAAACCACAGAGCCTAGGGCTTGCCGATCAGAAGGTTGGCGGTTCGAATCCCCACGACGGGGTGAGCTCCTGTTGCTTGGTCCCAGCTCCTGCCCAGAGGCGTAGCGTGAGGGGTGCTGGGGGGGCCAGTGGCACCGGGCGCAAAATCTGGGGGGGGCGCACTCCCATGACAGAAGCGCCCTTCTCTTCCCCTCCCGCACCTGACGCCGCCGCTGCTGAGGGAGCTGCTGCTGCTGAGGCGTTTGCCAGCCGACGGCAGCCGCGGGGAGCCTCCGCGGCGCCTTCTCCGCAGCAGCAGGAGGCGGCAAACGGGGGCGCAGGTCGCCGCCGTCGCTGCCGCCATATCCAAAGGCCGAAGACGTCGCCGGCCTCTCGCGCCGGTCCGGGTCGCCAGCCGGCTTTGGGGAGGCTCCGCCTCCGGCTCCTCCCGCGCCCGCCCAAAGGCAGGCCTCGCCACCGCCGAGAGAAGCACAGGGGCGCTGGGGGGCAGGCCGAGTGGGGTGGCTCAGAGGGGGGAAGGAAAGAGGGACTGGCTTCCTCCGTATCAGGGAGGGGCTGATCTCTCTCTCTCTCTCTCTCTCTCTCTCTTTCTCTTTCTTTCTTTCTTCTCTCTCTCTCACTCTCTCTCTCTCCATCTCTCATTCTCTCTCCCTCTCTCATTCTCTCTCTCCATCTCTCTCTCTCTCTCTCTCTCTCTCTCTCTTTCTTTCTTTCTTTCTTTCTTTCCATCTCTGCCTATCTTGCTCTCGCTCTCTTTCTGTCTCTACCGCTTTCTCTCTCTCCTCTCTCTCTCTCTCTCTCTCTTTCTATCTGTACCTCTCTTTCTTTCTTTCATCTCCACCTCTACCTTTCTTTCTTTCTGTCTGTCTTTCTTCTGTCTTTCTCTCCCTTTCTTTCTTTTCTTTCTTTTCTTTCTTTCTTTCTATCTCTCCCCTCTAACTTTCTTTCTTTCTGTCTTTCTTTCTGTCTTCTTTCTGTCTTTCTCTCTCTCCCTCTCCCTCTTATTTCTTTCCATCTATATCTACCTCTATCTCTATGTATCTATCGTTTAGCTATATTTCCCTACAGTATCTCTGTCTCCTCCCTCTCTGTTTCTCTCTCTCTCTTTCTTGACTTACTGTAGTTTATTAAATTGTCACATAGCTCCATCCAGATCACATAACATTTTTTGTTTTTTCCTTTGACTTCCCATATCACTTCCCAAAATCTCTTTACTGCTTATTGTTTATAACAATACACCCGATATTAACCTAACAATAGGAAAAAATATTGGGGTTTCACCCCCCTTGCTTATTATGCTAATCCATTTTGTATTGCCAAAAAATCAAAATATTTCATCGGTAATCCAAAAAGGGTTCTTCTACAAATGCTTCATTCTAGGGGTCTGGAGGTTTATTCTCTCTCTCTCTCTTTCTACCCTTCTCTATCTATCTTCTATCAATCTACCGGTATATTTTTATCTCATTCATTCTCTCTCCCCCACTCTTTCTATTGTAATCTACCTCCCTTTCTCTCTCTGTCGCTCTCTATCATCCCTTTCTCTCTCGTTTTTTTCTCCACCTCTACTGTCCATTTATCTAATTATCTATCTTAGATAGCTCAGCCAGTAGAACATGGGACTCTTAATCTCAGGGTTGTGGCTTGGATCACCACATTGAGCAAAACGATTCCAGCATTGCTGGGGGTGGACTAGATGACCATTGTCCCTTCCAACTCTACAATTCTGACTCGAGTGCTAAAATCCACGGGTTAGGGGGCGCAAATTACTTGCCTTGCCCCGGGTGCTGACAACCCACGCTACGCCACTGCTCCTGCCCACCTAGCAGTTCGAAAGCACGTCAAAGTGCAAGTAGATAAATAGGTAATGCTCCGTCGGGAAGGTAAACGGTGTTTCCATGTGCTGCTCTGGTTCACCAGAAGTGGCTTAGTCATGCTGGCCACATGACCTAGAAGCTGTATGCCAGCTCCCTCGGCCAGTAAAGCGAGATGAGTGCCACAACCCCAGAGTCATCCGCGAGTCATCCTTTACGGTGTGGATACAGCGGGCAGGGAGACGATTTTCCTACTAGAACCAGGAGCAACCAATGAAAACTGAATGAGATTCTGGACAGATGAGAGGAAGCACTGCTATAGAGATCTGAAATGCTTACAGAGGATTAGGCTATCAATGGCCACTAGTCACCACAACGGCTAGATCCTGCCCCCCAGGATTAAGAGGCACAATGCTCTGGAGACCACTTGCTGGGGGACATGAGTGCTGTTCTGCTCATATCTGTTTCTGGGCTTCTCAGAGGCATCAGGTTGGCCAAAGTGTGTAACAATGATAGTCTGATCTAGCCGGCTGTTCTTACTTTTCTAGGTTTTGTTAGAAACAGGTGGGAAAAAGCATAGCTGCCATATGCAGGAGATCTGTGAGGCACCTCCAGAGTTTTAATTTTTTAATTCTATTGAGATGCAGCCATAGACTGCATCCATTTTGTTTTGAGCAGCAGCAGGGGCACATGTGCGTGTGTGTGTCCCCTCTGCCAAAATGGCCCTTCTCCAACTGTCATTTGCCCCCCAAGGGAGAAAATACAAGCCTGGCAACTCTGTTCTCGGAGGGAAATGTCAATTGCACTCATCCACTGCTTAAAATAAAAGGATACCCTCCCACATTTCTCGGATGGAAATAGGGACATTCTATTCTACATCAGGAAGCTTATCCTGTAGTATTTGATCTGGGCTGTTGTAAAGAAAAAAGGTGCAAGGGAAGGGATTGTGTACAAAACCAACAGATAAAGGGAATGAAATAAAAATTTAACTGTAAGCTGCCTTGAGCTCCTGTCAGGGAAAAAGTGGATAATAATAATAATATTTTAATGTTTGATGTTCGCTTTTTTATTAATATTCTGTTGGGAGCTGCCCAGAGTGGCTAATAATAATAATAATAATAATAATAATAATAATAACAGCTATGAGAATGATCAAGAACATACCAAGGAAAGGTGGGTTGTTGAAATGAAAGTCACCTACTAGCATCATTCAGTTGACTGGTATTTCAGTTTATATCATTCATTTCAGAATGGAAGGCAAACCACTCCCCCCACCCACCCCCCCAAAACACCCTTACAGCGTTAGCTGTGAATACACATTCTTCAACCTGTGCAAACAGTCCATCCCTTTCTTGAATTTGCAGAAAACAAGTGAAGTGGGAGAGGTCAGCACAATCTTTCTGCCACACCTTGGCTTTGGCCTCACCCAGATTTATTTACTTTCAACCAACAGGCTCCACGCTCATATCTCTGACACTACTGGGCATATGGTTCCTAAATCAACACCCAGGTGGAAAGTAAGCAGGCGGGAAGAATATCCCATAGCCAATCTCACCAGGGAAAGGTAATGGGAAGGTGCTGACTTTATTACCGTACCTTGTTGGTTTTCTACATACCGGTACTTAACAGCATGCATGGGCGTACCCAAGGGGGGGCAGGAGGGGGCACCTGCCCCCCCTAGAAGCAAAAAATAATAATAATTAAATGGTTATGGGCAGCCTAAAAGGAAAAAAAAACTCTCCTAAAATAGCTCAACTACTGGTCTTTCTTCCCCTCCCAAAATCTAAATAACAATTGAGCTCTGCGCGACCCGGCAGCCGGCCACTGCGGCCACTGCGTGTCTCTGTGTGTGTGTTGTGCCATGCCAGCTGATCGTTGCAAAGGAGCTTTGGAAACAGTTCCCTTGCATAGTGAGTTGCAAGGGCTGAGGATCCTAGGAAACTGAGTTTTTCAGCCATTTGGGGCTTTCTGTTTGGGGGGGAAAGTTTTCTGTTTTTTGAAGCTGTTTTTGTTTGCTGTTTACATAATATGGTCAGTAATCTAAAAACAAACTGAACCCCTAAAAACGGGGCATTCCTCATCCCCAAAAAGGTCAACAACTTTGAGCTGAACCCCCAAAAATGGGGGTAGATCACTGCTGAAAGTAGACCACAGTCTCTTGGGAATTGGCCACCCCTGGTATAAGACATGTAACTAGAATAATTTTTTTAAAAAATTCAAGCAAATAATTGTAATAACTACCGTAATAAAGCACTGCTATAATTATATATAATTTTCCTAAAATTTTGGTTTCATTCGCCTTTCCGTGCTGAAATGTCACAACCTGAACGACCATGGCTTGCCCCCCCCCCCAGTTTGATCCTGGGTACGCCCCTGACAACATGGTTGGATGGTCTGTCGCAATTAAGTTCTCTCCAGTTTTGTAAAAATAATAATAATAATGAAGCATTAACATTTTAAAATTTTGTATTTTTTTAAATGGTAAGTCACTTTGGATGGATGCTTTTGCCTGGAAAAGCAGCCTGGAAATATTTTAAATAAATAAATGAAACCTGAGTGGTTTCATAAGAGTATATTTTAAAGTAGACAATTAAATGAGCAAATTAAATGAATTTGGATATGCAGAAGATACTAAAAAATAATTAATTTAAGGAACCGCACAAAGAGGGGGAAGGAAGTCAAACTATGAAATGTTAAATTGATTGTAAACTAATGAAATGTATAAACTTGAAAAGTATAAAAAAATTTTTTTAAAAAGAAAAGGAACTTGAACAGTACACATCGGATACTGTGGAAAGCACTAAGTGTTGTTATATAGGTGCCTATTCCCAATATTAAAATGCTAATCAGTGGGATGTACTTCTAAGCAGACGTGCAGGATTGCACCAGTAAACCGTTTGTTTGTTTGTTTATGAATGACTTCTAGGCCAGAATATGACACTTGAAGCAGTAGGCTTGCATGCCTACTGTGAACAGTTTTACAAATAACTAAGCATTCCCCAGCCTGCTGTTTCAAGCATTCAGATGGCTGAGAAACTGTGCTGTTCTCACTATCTCTGCCTACACATTGCAGAAAAACAGCACAATCCTATACATGCCCACTCAGAAGAAATTCTCACTATGACCAATGGGACTTACACCCTAGTAAGTGTGTTCAGAACTCCAGTCAAAAGTAGTACAGTGGTACTTTGGTCCTCAAACTCAATCCATTCCGGGAGTCCGTTCGACTCCCAAAAGCGTTCAAAAACCAAAGTGCGGTTTCCAATTGGCTACAGGAGCTTCCCTGCACTCAAGTGGAAGCCACATCGGATGTTCGGCTTCCGAAAAACGTTCACAAACTGGAACACTTACTTCTGGGTTTGCAGCGCTCGGGAGCCGATTTGTACAACTAATCCGTTCGAGAACCAAGGTACCACTGTACTGTACATCTTTGATAACACTCACCACATAGGCAGGAGATAAATGTCTTGCTGATTGACAGTGGAATTCTCTACCTCCTTACCTATCTGCCTTCCTTAACCTAGCACCCTCCAGATCCTTTGGACTACATTTCCATCAGCCCCAGCTAGCAAGGGCAATGTTCAGGGATGAGGGGAGTTGCAATCCAGTATCTGGAGGAAACCAGGTGGAGAAAGGTCGGCTTAGATCAGGATTCCCGAACTTGGGTCTCTGGCTGTTATTGGACTATAACTCCCATCATCCATAGTTAGCAGGACCAGTGGTCAGGGATAATGGGAATTGTAGTCCAAAACCCTGCTTAAGATACTAAGCTCTATTATTTTTATTTTTTAAAGTGATACAGTTTTATGATCACTAAGTAGCTACACCATTCTTTTAATATAGCCTAAAGCAAAGAATCTTGTGGAATCTTAAAGGCTAATAATTTTTAATGGCATGGGTTTTGTGGATTAGAGTTCACCAGATGCATGGAGAAGGGTCAGAAAAAATGAAGTGCATGAAATGAACTATGATAATTGCATTAAAGCTTATCAGTGTATGTAAAATAACGACAGTGGTCATTCACAAAGCAGAGCTGATGATAACGCAGACATTTGGCATTAATGAGCTAACTATCACCTATAGTAGGATAAACAATATTGATCTTCATTCAAGCGAATTTGCTGGTTGTAACTGAGCTAGAAAAATGCCTAAATGATCAGGTTATTTCAAACAGTAAAGAAGAATGGGGAAGCGCAAAGTAATATTATATATATAAACTGTGTGTCTGAATTATTAACTCTTCTCAAAATCATCAGAACTGGAGACTTTCCCCCATCCCCAATTGGATTGTACATCCAGCAGATAAGTCTTTATGGAAATGACAAAATAATGAACTGTGAGCAATAGATTGACACCTTCTTCATCGTGATATGAAGACAATATGAGACTAATCGAGGGAACAATAACAATCTCAACAAAGCTTTGAAGGGGTGGGAAAATCAATGCTCACGACTCTAAAAGCAGCTCACATTCTTCCTTGTGGAAGAAACGGGCAGAGCATTCTGAATTTTTATTATCTTTCCATGCAAGTCCTAGCAGTGAAAACCCATAGAGCACCTCCTGTAGCAACCCATTCCTTTGATAAGCAGATTGCCAGAATGGCCAGCTGAGCAGCTTGCTGTTAAAAGATAGTTCCTTGATATTTTGAGATCTTCCTTCAGTGCCTGAAGAAGATAGCCAGGTTGAGAGCTTAGGAATGTTATCCCTGCTCTAGCTAAGAGGAGGGAGAAGATGCATATCAGGCATAGACAGACTCGGCCCTCCAGATATTTGGGACTACAATTCCCATCATCCCTGACCACTGGTCCTGCTAGCTAGGGATCATGGGAGTTGTAGTCCCAAAACATCTGGAGGGCCGAGTTTGCCTATGCCTGATGTATATTGATCATAGTGAAGAAACAAGCTTTTACAGTTTGGAGCGAAGCCAGGCTGAAGATACTGTGTTAGATGTGGGGCATCTCTGTCCGGGTGTCTTGTTGAGGAGGAGATCTGCTGCCTTGCAGGAGTGCCTGTGTGCTTCCAGTTATGCTCCGCTTGCCCATTTGTATATGAAGCAAATATTTCAAAGGCGCATGCCTTGCATGCAAAAGGCTCCAAGTTCAATCCTGGCATCCCTAGGTGGGACTGGAAAACATTCCTGCCTGAAAACCTGCTGTCAGGCAGTGTTGACAATACCCAGCCAGATGGGTGGGGTATGTATGTATAAATAAATAAATAAATAAATAAATAAATAAATTGTTGTTGTTGTTGTTGTTGTTGTTATTATTATTATTATTATTATTATTATTATTATTTATTATTATCATTATTGGCCAGATGGATCTGTGGTTTGACAGCATGTGGCACCTTCCACTGTTCCTCATTCAAAGCAAACAAAAACATTCGAGAGCAGTGCCACTGGAACTCCTCAACGCACAGAATGATTCGAAGCAGCCAACAATGTTATGTTGAGCCACGGGATAGGGAATCATCTAGCTCTTGTAAGAAGACAGATGGTTCTACTTTTGGTTGTTAGGAGAGGAAAGAAATCCCCTAAAATGCAGAAATTTAAGATAGTATGATGAGATAACCTTCCTTATAAGTGTAATGATTATGGAAGGAAGTAGTAAACCACAGATAGAGGTGAGTGGAATTAAAAATTATCACAATTGTGGTGATATTTCCAAATGAATTATCCTTTAATTTGGCACTGTTAAGATGCATGCAGCTGTCATGAAACACGTGTAGCAAATGTGACAGAATGAACAAACATATGACCAATCTATGATATCCTTTCAATTTATGTTTAATATTTGGTTTATCATTTTGCAATCTCAAGATGCCAGGGAAGCTGCAGAGCTCCAGGGGCTATGGAATCTATCTATCTATCTATCTATCTATCTATCTATCTATCATCTATTTATCTATCATCTATCTCTACATATATATCTATGTCTAATAATAATAATAATAATAATAATAATAATAATTTATACCCCGCCCTCCCCAGCCAAGACCGGGCTCAGGGCAGCTAACACCAAGTATAAAACAAATGATTAAATTACAACTTAAAAACAAGGTTAAAATATAACATTAAAGTGCAGCCTCATTTCAGTGGAAACTCAAATAAAAAAACTGGGGAAGAAAGCGTCAAATCTTCACCAATGCCAACTATCCAGACTGGTCCTATGTGGGCCAGAGAACCCAGGGAAGTCCCCAAATAGGAGTTCTATCACAGAAGGAAAGAAGGGGAGGGGATCAAGTTGATTCCAAGTCAAAGGCCAGGCGGAACAAGCTGATATCACCCATTTCAACTGGAAGCCCAAAACTCAATTCAGTCACAAATGAATCTACTATGAAGAATGCTCATAATAACATATTGTGAACAGAAAAAAATTGCTCTCCCGGATGAGACCAAAGGTCTAGCAGGAAAACTGCTCAGAAGCCAGTGTAGCCCTCGGATCTATGTCACATATACGCTCATGGATATTGTCACAGTGCCACAGCACTGCCTTCCGCCACACCTCAAAACCACCACATGGTTTCTATGAATAACTGCAGAGAACACCCTGCCCCTGTGGGAAGAGACTTGGCCTGTGTGGTATTTAAATAAGCCACCTATGGCTGAAGTGACATAATTTATCACCGTCATATATTCCATTTTACTTCCTCTGTCTGCAGTAGGATTCCTATTTGGGGAAGACTTCTTGGCAGTGGCTGGTTGTGGTAAGGTCAGCTGTGGGCGACCAAAGTCTGCGGTAGAGATCTCCCTCAAGGAGGGCTTCTCTCTTCCCCTTATCAGGGCATGAAGGAGGCCAGAAACTGGGCCGGGAGCCAGATAACAGTGGGGAGGGCCCGGAGCTTGCAGTGACATGCCTTTCATGGCTGCCACCCTTATTAGAATCCCTTGTATTATTTAGCACAACAACATTTGGTGCTATGGACTGTTTGCAAAAGAAGGAACAGAAAAGGCACTATATTAAGCATGCTGTCTGTCTCTGCAAACAGTAATTGCTTGAGTGGCATCACATTTGGCTGCGTTCAATGACTTCTTGTCATGAAAGTATGACTTGCTTCCCACTCAGCCTCATTCGAAATGCTTTCATCAAATAATAATCCTAATAATCCCAACAATTTGACTATGAGCCTTAAGATCCGTGCCTATGGCTGCTTCATAGTCGAGAGAGAAAAGAAAGCATTTCCTAGAGATTGTTTTTGTGTTGGGTTGCCATATTTTGAAGAGCAAAAAAGGGGACACAATGGGCGACTTCTACTTTTAACTATGGATCGCTATGACGTCTCTACCCACGAAAAAGAGGGCATATGGCAACCCATGCCAGCACTTGGCCTCTCTTCCTGCCACTGGTGTAGGAAGGGCTGGGCGTAGGGAGCGGGGTGCCCCGGGCAGCGCGATCCTGGTAGGGTTCCATCTCCGCTGCCCCCCCACCCGCGCTGCACGCCGTGCCCCCAGAACGCATGCCACGCCACCCCAGAACATGCACGCCGTGCCCCCAGAATGCATGCCCCCACCCCATAACATGCGCTAGCCCCGCCCCCACCTGCTTCCCCCCCCCGTGCCGGAGCATGAAGCTCCGCCACTGCTTCCTGCATCAGCCTTGTCCATCTGTAAGAGCAGCTTAGGCCACTTCCAGGTGTCCTGTTTATTGAAGACTGAATTGTTTTCACAAAGTTGTAGGGAGGTTAGACTACCTTGCTTCAAGCAATGTTTATCCCTTTCTTTCCAGTTTATTTCCCCATCACTTTTCTTATTGCAAAAAGTCTTTATTTGGGGGGTTAGCAGGTTTGTGGTGCAAGAGTGCCAAATGGCTTTAGTTTTGCAATCTGAATTTGCTGCCGTGTGATTGAATCATACCCCAAAATAGAAAGAATCTGGAAGTTCCTTAGCTCCTGAGCAAGGATTGTGGCAATGCTGCACTGCATCCATGGTGCATTCCAGATCAAGCAGCAGCATTATCCATGCCTTCACATATCATGGTCATATGAAAAAGCCTGTTGTATCTTCTTGCTAGTTCTTTAAGCTTAATCCAGGCATAGGCAACCGCGGCCCTCCGATGCTTGGGACTACAACTCCCATGATCCCTAGCTAACAGGACCAGTGGTCAGGGATGATTGGGAATTGTAGTCCCAAACATCTGGAGGGCCGAGGTTGGCCTATGCCTGGATTAATCCTACCACTTGCTGTGCCCATAAAAATCTCAGGGAGAGGCCAAGAACACTCCAAGTTGCAGCCAATTGACATTGTACTATATTTTCTCAAATATTTTTCTTTGATGAATGTAGCTTTCTTGGTGCTTTAAATGGCATGTATCCTGCAAAGAGTCTCATAATGAAGGGCACCAACCCTCCACATGCACCAACTTTTTCACCATATGGACTCCCCCCTCACCTAGGTAGTCTGTGGTGCCATGGAAGTTTTGTCCTCCTAAGTTTTTAGACAAAGAAAAACATTTGTTGAATGAAAAGTAACTGCACTTGAGACAGGACAAATCTTCAGAGGTGTCCAAATTGGCGCAGTTTGGAATGGTTCAGTCTGCCATCTTGATTCAAAATGGTGTCCAACAAGTTCCAGTTATGGACAAACCTGTCTCCACAATCTCCAGATGAGTGACGGTATCTTCATAGGTATCCAAATTGGCCCAGTCACAACCAAATTGGATGACAGTATCTTCAAGAAGTGCTGCCTAAAAAATCCTGGTTCCATATAGACCTCATACAATTCCTGTTCTTGTGCTGATTTTAATGTGATTTCATTTTGAGAATCGTACGTAAGCTATTTTGACATTCTCTTGGAGCTATAAAGTGGGATATAAATATTAAATAAATAACGAGATTTTGCCTGAAGACCAGGGAGCAGAACTTGTGTCAAGCTTGTATCAAGCTCAGAGACAAACCACTCCTGAGCTGCAGTGCTGGCGTAGGCAGCTGGAAGCCCACAAGGAATAATGTAGTTGAGGACAGACCAGGGGCCATGCTTTGGATAAGGCAAAAGAAAAAGGGAAAAGCAAGGGGCAGAGGCAAGGATCATGGTCAAACAGTGCCAGCCCAATATTTTGTATCCTGAAGTGCAGCATCAAATGCCCCTTTTGTCTTACTCCCCCTCCCCTGGTAGGGTGAAGACTTTAAAGTCTCACTGTACCATTCAGTATCAATTCCTGGCTTTAGCTATCTACCTAAATTCCACTGCCTGAAGCTGTGTGTTTCACCTTCCTGAATGAAAGAGCCAAATGGCCCTGTCGGGTGGGACCCAATGTTGCTATATGTGGAGAAATAGCTCTTCTGTTTCTACAGAAAATGGCAAAAGCACACAGTACAGATAGAGTCATCATCTTAACTTCCTGCGTAATATAATTTCCACAACTTCCCCAAGGACAATGGCAGTTTTTATTTTCTCTTCCTTTTGTTAATTAGGTAATGCTTATTTGCCTCCAGCTTCATAAAAGCAAAAGCTAGGCTTGTGCATCCTGTTCGTTTTTAATTGTGCCCTCGAGGTAGAATTCTTCTCCTAGGATTTGGATTTAAAAGAATAAAAATAAAACAAAATCCTTAAAAAATAACATCTGCAAATGACCGAGGTGTGGAAGTGTGGTTTAAAACTCACTTAGATGTGTGTATTTAAGCAAGTGAATGGTACCTCTGGGATAGCCCAAACTCTGAATACACAATCAACATAGGAGGCCAAATGTTGAGCAAGGCTTTGCATACGGTGACTCAAAAACTCACTGTATCACAAACTATCTAGTTAATATTGAAAAGTGCTTTGAATATCAAACACAATGGAGATTACTGAAAGCACAGCCATTATTTCCCTAGCTGAAACACAGGCTCTGCTGTGAAATAACTGTGGGCTGATTCAGCATTCTGAGTACAGTATTCAGAAATCAACACTATGGAAAATGTATACTGATAGCCAGATCTGACTATTATCCTAATGCTTGTACATTGGCTTCCTGCCAAGTGAGGTGAGGTAATTCAAACACATGACTTGAACGTCTTTCTGGAAATGCCTTCTTGAAGACTCTGAGGGAGATTCTAAAGCAGAGGTGAGGAACCTCAGCCTGGGGGCCTAATGCAGCCTTCCAGCCTATCTATCTGGCCTTGGGGTTCTCTGCAGGATACAACCCTCTCTTCAAATGCTTTTGCCTGGCTGGAATGTGATAATGCTCCTTACTTGTCTGGATGAAGGATGGGAGCATGACTTTTGCATGGTTGGAATGCAGTCTACTGTACCAGGAGACTCACCTGTGGCCCACCACTTTTCCTCTCTAGCGATTCGTATGCAGTTAATTATATAAACTACATTGTCATTGCATTAATGTCTCATTCATTGAAATGCAGTGCAAATGTAGGGGGCATGCGTAATCAGTTTAAACATACTGTTTGTGGACTGCAAGCAACAACAGTGAATCACTAGACTGATTTACTTTCTGGATACGGACAAATAAGCAAAGACTGGCAATTTCCGCTCCCATTTCCATCAGAATTCTCTGACACTTAGTCCTCAGCGCCGTGTGTGTGTCTGTGATAAGGAACTCCAAGGAAATGGTCGAATGTGTGACTGTGTGCACAATTCCGCACAAGACCTTGAGATGGGGGCTACCCATGAGTGAGAAAATGGTGAACATAGCTTTGAGAACAGGGTTGGGTAATTATTAAGGCAGGTTGTTCTATTGTTCCAACTCTCCTTCCAGATTCTGAGTCATTACAATCTAAGACATTGTTCTTGTACAGGGCTAAAGACATGCTTCAAGTTATTCTGAGCAATGTCCTCCCCTCCTGCTTTTCGCATCTTTCCTGTGAAAATATTGGTAACTGGTGGGTTTCGAGATGTGGAGGCACAATTTAAAAGCTCACACAGTGCATTTTGAGCAACAGAGGGAAATTTATTTATTTCTTTCGAGGGCTCTTAGATGCTAGTGGGCTTACATGCATGTAAGAACAACATAGGAGTGGGTGATGAACTTTTTTCAGCTGCATTCCTTTCTGGGGCTAGGGGCAAACCTGGGCAGATTTGTCTTTGTACAGTAGGCTAGTCTCTACAAACAGTCACCACCCTTCTCTACCCTATATTTAAAGTAACTAAAAAGCTTTACCACAGATGAAGGACACACCTGAGCCAGTAAAAACACTCAATAATAGAGCTGTGGAGGGGTTGTGGTATGCGGAGAGTCCTAATAGAGGGGGGCACATTTGGTCACTGGGCCTAATGTTCTCAGCCCATGCTCTAAGATATCCGGTTAAACCCTCCCCTCAATATCAGAGTTTTTACTAATATAAAAATTAAATACCCAATTCGGGGGGTGGGGGGGTGGAGTGAGTGCCAAGTGGTCTCTGCTCCCAACATAGGATATCATACAGTTGCTTTTGGGCTTTGTTTAATGAGACAACACCGCTACCTGCAAATTGTATCTGCTTCTTTTAAAAAAATAAATTTTATTAAGTTTGTAAGAAATTAAAAAGAATAATATCATTTTACATTACATATTAAAATGCACAAACATAAAAAAGGAAAAAGGAAAGAAAAATAACAATAAGTCCTTCTTACATACATAACTTATTCTTCACATTATTGGGTGACTTCCCTCAGTCCCCCCCATCTGAATTTCATTTCCTTAACATTCTCTGGCAGCTTCCTTAACAAATTGTATCTGCTTCGGAGGGGTTTAACCAACAGGGAATCCTGTAACTGCAGGAATAACTAATGAAATGGCTCAAATCCTCAAAAGAGAACTTGCTTCAAAATGTACTAGATGAATATTGGAACAGTTTTAGAAAAACCAGTGGACAAAATTTGTAAGTAGCTATATCGGTCAACTGTGGGGAAGGTCCTAAAAAGCAATCATTACAGAGAATGAGACTCTGTAATTTCAGGGTCATGGGTTCGAGCCCCATGTTGAGTAACACATTTCTGCATTACAGGGGGTTGGACTAGATGACCCATTCGGGTCCCTCTCAACTCCACAATTCTATGATTCTGTTCAGGGTGAGAGGGATCCAGTTGCCTTAGGTGTTGCCTGGCGACTGCCAAACAGTGAATGAAGGCTGCCTCTGCCATCTGGGCTGAGTGAGATCCCACCACTTAGCCCCAGTCCCTTGCCTCAGAAAACCTCAAAGGTTTCTGACATGAATTCAGTTACAGGTGGGTAGCCGTGTTGGTCTGCCATAGTCAAAACAAAATCGAAAATTCTTTCTAGTAGCACCTTAGAGACCAACTGAGTTTGTTCCTGGTATGAGCTTTCGTGTGCATGCACACGAAAGCTCATACCAGGAATCTGAAGAAGTGTGCATGCACACGAAAGCTCATACCAGGAACAAACTCAGTTGGTCTCTAAGGTGCTACTAGAAAGAATTTTCGATTTTGTTTTGACTCTGACATGAATGTCAGAAATCCTGCCTAGATATTCCTGGTTCCTTGTGGATGCCATGCAATCTTTGCTCCTGCACCAGATTTGAGTGTGATTATATGGAGAATCTTTTACAAGCTGCTTTGAATGCCCCTGTAGGCTAAAAAGAAGGAAAGAAGGATGTAAGTACTGTATCTAAATAAACCAATAGTACCGGTAGTACTGTATTTTCCTATGCCTGAGGACCCGGGTGTAAGGAAAGTATTCCTCCCACACACAGGCAAACTAGGTCGCACCTATCTTTTCCATCCCTTAGGATGGTTACTAACTACAACCTGGGGTTCTCCTCTCCGTCGTGTCCAGGAACACACTATCCGCCCACCCCCCGTTTGTCCCCTTGTTTTGCTGAACACCCAACCCTGCACAAAACTTGCCAAGCTCGCTCACAAAAGCTTTGTGACGTTTTCAGCGAGTCCCAACAGCGAAGGTGTCGCGCTGCTGCTGCTATTTTCGAAGTGCATGGCCTCTTTAAAAGAGTGTATTTATCTTTGCAAGTGGCTTTTGGGACACATATACACACATGACCCTGAAAAATGCTTGCAAGGGGGAGATGTCACTGATAAATGATTGCAAGGGCCAGAGCGCGCGGGGGGGGGGGGCGGCGGCTTTCCTGACTGGGATGCATCCCCCATAAAGGTAGACGGAACCCAAGCCAGGTCGGCTACCTGAGAAGCACTCCGTCCCTTCCTATCTGCGCCTCTCCACTTCCCTCCAAAGCAACCTGCTCCTATTGTGTGTGTCCCCCACCCCATTATACGAGGGGGCGCCCCGCTCCGACGCGCGCGCCTCTCAAGCTTGCCCCCGCGCCCCAATACCCCACTGCATGGATGCATTGAAACAAGTGCATGAACCCGCAACCCCTCCTCCATCTTCCCCAGAAGCGGCCGCTTGCAAAGGCACCATCTTCCCCGGCCGAGAGAGCGAGCGAGCGAGCCAGCCTCGACCTCCCCCTCACCCCCAACCCCCCAAAAAGGGGCCTCCTCCTTTGCCCTGCCTCGGCTGGGCAGCAATTGGCGCCCTTCCCTCCGCGGCGCCGTCACTCAAGAGCAGGGTCGCGTCCGGATTGAGCGCCGCCGGTGCCACTTACCGGCCAGCCTGGCCCCGCCTCCCTCCTGGGCTCTACCCGCCTCCTCGGGTGCCCCGCAATTGGGCGGCGGCGCTGTCACTTCGGAGTTTTCTCCTCACCCCCGTCCCGCCTCCCTTGTTGTCACGACGCCGCTGAGGGCTGGGGCTTTTTTTTTTTTTTTTTTTTTTTGCCTCTTCGCCTCTTTGCTGCCTTCGCTGCTGCTGCCGCTGTTGACTGATGTTCTGAGGGGAGAAGCGGCGGCGGCGGCGGCGGCTGCTCCTTCTTCTTCCCGCTTTCCTCTCTCGCCCCGCTTCCCCATCCTTCCCGGGCCGGCCCCGGAGTTGCGGGGCGGGGGGTGGGTCGGGGGTGGGGTGGGGGAGAGCGAGCTTCCTTCGCCATGACCACCAGCACCACCGGCTCCACGCTGCTGCAGCCGCTCAGCAACGCCGTTCGGCTGCCCATAGACCAGGTGAGGATCCCCGGCGGCGGCAGCGGCTGCAAGAGCAGCCGCCCTCCTGCTTTTAGAGGGAATGAGAATAGGATGTAGTTCCTCCCTCCCCACCCCCCATCTTATCCCTTCCCCCCTTTTCTGTGTTTCCGAGCTTGCATTCCTCCCCCTTTGCAACCCCACCCCACATTGCCCACCCGAAAGTAGCAGATTCCCGCCCCCAGTCATTAGATTTTTACATGCGTTTCTGCATCTACTGCTTATCTTGCATCTCTTTTTCCTCCCTGTGCAGGGCTGTATATTGTGCGCAAAAAAGGAGGAATCTGGAGAGGGTGTGTGTGTGTTGTTGGGGTGATTATGCATCTGCACATCCACCCTTTTGTATGTACCATCATGTTCTTAGGGTGTGTTATGTGTGGTTGATTTTGCCTACCGTTTAGACAGCCGCCCCTTTTAAGCCTCTGCATTGGCAAAATTCCGTTGCTGAATAATAATAATAATAATAATAAAGCGGGCGTTTTAACTATCTCAAGGTCGTATTGTATTTTTTTTTAATCATTGGGGGAAAACAACGTTTTGGTTACAGGTGCTATAGGGAAGAGTGATAAGCTTATTAATATGCATAAACTGCTACTTTTCAAACCGTGATCGATAAGCTTTTAAATCACGGTTATTTCCCCCAAAGCAGCGTTGTTAGAAACGTAATTTGTGTACAGCCCAGAGACTTTAAAATAGGAAACTGGGAACCAGAAGCCCTGAGCTATTTTGTTGGCTGTGGGGGAAGTCCTGGCTCTATTAAAACCTGTGGCAAAATTCCCATTTGACCTGCTTGGGGGGCAGAATTCCATCTGTTTAAGTTTGGCCTTGGGAGAAACAGCAGAGTAGAATCTTCCTTTTCCTTGTGGTGAGAGAGGGACTTGTGGGGCTCCAGACATTGGGAAGCTTTAACGATTTGCAGTTAATGGGTGCCGTGTGCTGTAGTTGAATGCCGAGTATTTATTTCGTGAGTCTGCATAAATGCAATGCATTGTAATATTTACACAGAAGCAATGCAACATGTGATAGCATGTGTATACTGATTTTCCCTTTCAGAAAAGCTGAAAATGCCAGGTGATGGCAAAGTTCGTAAAGGTTGCAAGTTACCTGTACAAAAGAAGAGTGCATGTCATTGGGGGAACTGAGGCACACAAATCGATTTACTTGGCTTGTATATCCAGGGAGGGGGAGGAGAGAGATGTGGAACTACAGTTCTCAAATTCAATCTGTGGGCGTTCAAGTGAATAGCTTTACTTGTATTTGGTCAAGCTGATACTGCTAATCTCATAGTGAGTAAATGATGGGTGTGAAAATTTATCTTCTCATAAAAAAAAAAACCCTTTATGCACCCCACAGTTTAAAAAAAATGACTTGAGGCAGACTGAACGGATGTGTTTTTAGTAACAGAGAAATGGAAAATTACTCTTATGCTGTGGTGAAGAAAGCTCTACCTGTACAAAGGATACATTTACAAAATAATTGGTAGTACTTTCTGAAAAGTAGCAAAAGAGCAGTAGTAGTTTGGAAACATCTGAAAACTTTTTGTAATATCTGAGCAGAGCTGAAAATTTCTGTGTTTAGGGTATCTGACAATAAACAAAACTAAAAGAAATGGTCAAAGCTGAATCAGGGGCAGAATCTGTTATATATAGCTACCACTTTAATGCAAGGTTGTTGGACAGACCATAGACTTCATATGTCTTAACATTTGAATCCTGATAGTTTGAGAGTTATGTGCTCCAAGGTATATAATGCAATATGATTCTGTTTTAGGGACGAATGTAGGTTTTGCTACAAAAGTTACAATCTGGTCAAAGTTAAGGCCTTTACGACTCATTGATTTCATTGGAGGAGAACTTTCTACTGAAATCACTGGCACCAAAATGTGCTTAACATTGGCTGGAGGGAATTAATTATGTGCTTCATTCTTATATTAGGACAGGGATCAACTTTCGCTGTGCTGCATCTGCTAGGTTTCAGCTACATTTTTACTAATACTGTTGTTATTTTAGCAGTTGAGTATAACGTCATGTCAACCATTCCACACTTTTATGAAATAAGTTCACCATGGGCTTACTAGAGCTACACTAGAGTTGCTTCACCAAGGTGTGAGTATGAATGGGAGGTCTCTGGTTCACTGCATTTCTCTAAAATGTGTTCACCGAGTGCTTGGAGGCATGTCTGCTGTTCATATTTATTTTTTAAAAGTTTTAAATATTCTTTTTGATAAATATGAAGAAGAACCCTGCTCAATCATTCAAAAAAGGCCAGACTAATCCAGTACTGAGTGCTCACTGGAAGGACAGACCCTGAAGCTGAGGCTCCAATACTTTGGCCTCCTCATGAGAAGAGAAGGCTCCCTGGAAAAGACCCTGATGTTGGGAAAGATGGAGGGCACAAGGAGAAGGGGATGACAGTGTTCTCGAAGCTACCATCATGAGTCTGACCAAACTGCAGGAGGCAGTGGAAGACAGGAGTGCCTGGCGTGCTCTGGTCCATGGGGTCACAAAGAGTCGGACACGAGTAAATGACTAAACAACAACAACAATCCAGTACAGTGGTACCTTGGTTTAAGAACAGCTTAGTTTATGAACAACTTGGATTAAGAGAGCTGCAAACCTGGAAGTAGGTGTTTTGGTTTGTGAACTTTGCCTTGGAAACAGAACATGCTCCGCTTCCTGTTTGTTCAGTGTGCTCCATTTGTAAATTGAGTCCCCCACTGCTATGAGAAAGCACACCTTGGTTTAAGAACACTTTGGTTTAAGAACGGACTTCCGGAACGGATTAAATTCGTAAACCAAGATTCTACTGTATCCTGTTCTCACAGTGGCCAACGTGCAAGTAGGACGTGAACACAACAGTGCTGTTTTTACTTGGGATTCCCAGCAGCTGGTATTTAGAGGCATACACCCTCAGACAGTGGAAGCAGAACATAGTTATCATGGCTGGTTGCCATCAATGGCCTTATTCTCTATGAATTTATCTAATCCTCTTTTAATGCCACCCCATTGGTGTACATCACTATACCTTGTAAGAGTGAGTTCCATAGTATATTGCAGGATTCCTCAAACTCAGCCCTCCAGATGTTTTGAGACTACATTTCCCATCATCCCTGACCACTGGTCCTGCTAGCTAGGGATCATGGGAGTTGTAGGCCAAAAACATCTGGAGGGCCGAATTTGAGGAAGCATGGTATATTGTGTGAAGGATTTCCTTGTCTGTCATGAATCTTAGAGCATTCATCTTCATCTTATAACTTTCAGCTTCATTGAACGGCCTTGGGTTATAGTATTGGGTTTTTCTAATTGGCCTTGGGTTGTGTGTGTGTGGGGGGGAAATACCTTTTTCTTCACACTGTGCATAATTTTGTAGATTTCTATCATATCCCCATACTCTCCTTTTCTATACTAAGAAGCTCCAGATGTTGTAACCTTTCCTCATAAAGTTGCTCAAGCCCTTTCAATTGACAAGTGGGTGCTTATGAGAGAAAAAAAGTCATTCCCCTACCTCATGGTTGGTGAACCATAATTGTGCTCTTCTGATGATGATCAAAGTATAGTGTAAAGCAGCCTTTTCCCTCAAGATGTTGGACAAGGGCCTAGGAAAACTGGGTTCAGCACTCAGCCACAAATCGTTCTGGGTGACTTTAGACTGGACACAGTCTCTCAGCCTAACCTACCTCACAGGGTTGTTGTTAGGGTAAGATGATGGGAGAGAAAAATGGCCACACATACGATTTTGAATGCCTTGGCGGAAAGGTGGGGTACAAATGCGATAAAAATTAATGTGTGCAACTTCCACCATCCCCAGTTAGCATAATCATGATGGCCAGAACATGTCCAAAAACATCTGGAGGCACCAGGTTGGGGAACATAGGTTTGGACTGAAGACTGTTCATAGGAAACAAGCTTACTTTTCATGATACTATTATAAGAACATCAGAAGAGAAAACCTAACAAATTTTGGGCTGAATGCTGTGCACTGCAAATTTTCAGTGCAAGAATAAAAGCAGACGTGGCTGTAAGGGAAAGTGTATTGAGTCTCTTCAGCTTACTAGGACAGTTTGGTGTTCCATATGAAATAGTAAGATGTCATCATTTCATATTGTATCCTGAAGCTTTGGGGACTAGTCAGTCTTCCCCTATCCTTCATGCCTTCTGCATGCTCCACCTGGGTCCATTTCTTTTCCCTTCATGGTTCCGGTTAGTTTAGGGCCCTTTACTAGTATCTCTTGCTCCCCTATAGGACGAGCCTTGCCATGAAACCTTTCCGCCCTGTAGGTCGATGAGCAAGCATAACCCATATTTCACATTCCTGACACCAGGTTGTCATGATTTCAATTTGTTCATCTCCATTGCATGCCAGCCCTTGTTTCAGTTATAGGTTGGATTTCTTGTGTTTTCCTCCCTTCATCCCTCTTGTTCCTTGGCCACAGCAGCACGTGCACCAGCATAGTAGGGATTGAAAGAGCACACTATTTTGTTGCAACAGAAGATAATGGCCTCTCCCAAGTGTTACTGATTTTTTGGTATTCAAGCCAGTTGTGAGTTACAAAGTAAGACAGGATTTTCTATAGGTTGATTTCTGTGTAGGCACAATTGCAGTATTCAAAGAGGCAAGAAGGATGCGTTTTGCATTTTTTGTTTGTTATAGTTCTGCAACTGTATGGAAATCGAGTGTGTATTTGTATGTATACATGGAACGAACCACACTAATGCACAGAGTCAGGTAATCATGAACAAGGGTTGGGTGTGGCAAAGAACTATGAGAAATTGACTCCTTATGGCTATTTGTGCTAATCAAAAAGAGAAGTTTTGGTGTCTGTGATATAAAGTGAAGTAATTTTTCCTCTCCATGTGTTGAAAAAGAATATCTGGCTCAGTTCAGAGTAGAAACACCTTTCCCCTTCTCTCCTACTTGCAGATTGTAGTTTGCAGTTTAGTGCTAATCGTAGTTTGCTATGACATACAAATCGGTGAATCACATTTAGTGCTTCAACTTCAAAATGGTTTCGGAAAGCATGGTTTAAAGTGGATTTTTTCCTTCTGGCTTCTGAGATTGTGAGAGGGCACAAGGTTGTGAGTGACTCATTTCTTATTCGAACCATATTTTGGAGCTATGCATGTGTGTTGTATAGTATGACCAGGGATGTAGATGTGGGCAAGGTTGTAGGGGCCTGTTCCTTTCCTTGAATTTTTAACTTTTCATTAAAAAATAAATCATGAACCCTCTTGGTTGCGAAGCTATAAGGAAGAAAAAGTGCAGGTTCGATTTCTCAGGAAGAGGTAAACCTGCTTCTGCTTTTTAGCATTAAAAAGGCACATATTTTTCAATATTATTATATTTTCAATATTATTAATTAAAATTTTAAGTATTTATCTAGGTTCTTAGTGCAAAACATCCGCTGGTAATTCCCCAACAATGTTTTTTGCTTCAGTGTGCAGAATAGTATAAGGGGCAGGAATCGGGATGGATATTGGGAGAAGGAGTCGGTTTGATGATACACTTCTGGTGCTTTATAACAAGTTTGATATATCATGCACTGTGTTGGGCAGAGTCCCATGCTCACATTCCTATGGAATCATGGACTTGGGAAATATCTTTGCCTCACAACAGTGGGAAAGATAGTGCTCTTCTGCATCTAGATAAGTGAGGATCAACAGAATAAATATGATAAATCACTTTGTAGACTTGGAATTATTAAAAAAAATATTATTATTTTAATTTCTAGCACCTTTGCTGCTGGTTAGTTGCATTGTTGGGAAACTGGCATAAAGCTGCTTTATTTTAATTTATGTGGAGTTGGATTATCTGAATTCCTTTCTCTTTAATTTGTATAGCACATTGTGAAAAAAGGGATCATGTTCGAGAGCTGATGTTGCATGTGAATTTGTTCCTTGCTCTTCAGCAAAAAAAAAAAAAAAAACTAAACAAAAAACTGCTAGCACGACATAAGAATTCCAATAAGAAAGTTTCAGATTTACAGCCTGAAATAACTGACACAAAAGGAAAAGGGATTGGGAACGAAGGAGGAAAAATGTAAAGCTAGGCATTATTTCTTTGTTACCTTATCGTTGTTGAATGGCTTATCTTGTGAGTTGACAATTGAGATCCTTCCCATCTAGTCTTCAGAGTTATCTCTGCCAGAATTCATTATCTGCCACTATTCATTTTGACTTGTCATTAGATATTTTCTGCTTGCACCGAGGGCCTTTGGGCCCCTTGTTTTGCCCTTGTTTAGTTTGACCCTGGTGATTGTGGAAGACAAGAATCTGTTTTAACACTGCTGCTTTTCTGTTGCCATAGAAATGGGCAGCTGTGATAGAAAAGAGGTGCGGTACAGCCTCTTGGCTATTGGAGCATAGGGAAAGCTGCCATGGTAGATTCAAGAGACCAGGGCAAAGTAGAGAACGATCTAAATCTTCTTCCCCATCAGCAAATTGCTGTGAATTGTGGAGACAAGAGAGAGGTTCTAAGCCAGGAGTTTCAGCAGCTGGTAATGGGGGGGGGGGGAAATCAAGTGCAACATGATTACTGGTGGGGTATTTTCTGTATGGAATGAGTTTTCTGTACAGTGGTACCTCAGGTTACATACGCTTCAGGTTACATACTCCGCTAACCCAGAAATAAAGCTTCAGGTTAATAACTTTGCTTCAGGATAAGAACAGAAATTGTGCTCTGGCGGCACAGCGGCAGCAGAAGGTCCCATTAGCTAAAGTGGTGCTTCAGGTTAAGAACGGACCTCCAGAATGAATTAAGTTCTTGACCTGAGGTACCACTGTATAGCCAAAGGCTTGAGCCTTTGCTGTTATAATGAAATGGCTAGATGCTTTCTGTCTACTGACCAAGTGCACATGAAAATTCCATGACTTTTTTCTATGCCCAAATGGCAACTTGTCATACAGCAAAGTTACAGTTTGATTGCTAAACCAGAAGAAGAGCCGGAAAATTTAGTTCAAGAAAGTGGTTTCAGTTCTGGTGATTTCACTTGTATACATGTTATTTGCCTTGACGATGTCATGCCAAACCATGGTTTTGTGCAGCATGCCCAAGGGGAAATGAGCCACAGAAAACTACAAGCTTGCATGCTTTCCACCTCTCTTTTTCCTCTTGTGTATTGGGAGGAGAAGTTCCGAAGCTTTCACTTGTGTGTTTGATTACTCATGGCTTGTCATGTTGCCTGGTAGGACAAACTCTGGTTAGTGTTAACTATGGTTTGTTTAAAACAAGCAAGCTTCAAACCATGGTTTCTGAAGCTGACTTGTTGAAACTATTGCTAACTCTGGTTCTGGGTGTGGCCAACATGGCAAGCTGCACTTAATCGGACATGTGAGAAGTGGAGGTGGGGAGTCTTCAAGCTCAAGGCTTGCTGTGACTTGTTCCTGCTAGTGCATGTCATGTTAAAGCATGTGTGAACTACAGCCATTGTGTGTGTGTCTGCAGCAGCACAATCACTGGTTAATCTTAGGGTCCCAGGATCACTGAATCAGCATATCTGATTCTCCAGAAACCCTCTTGGGATATATTCTAGTTTTCAGTGATCCTAAGATTTATTTAAAGCTTGGCAGTGATATCTTCAACCATACTCTTGTGAGAGAAAGTGGTAGGATACAAATTTGAAAAATTCCAGCCCTCTAACCCTTCTAAAATTGGCGCTTTGTTGGAGTCTGTAGCAGCAACGTAACTACTGATCCATATGCCTTAACTGTAGGCCTCTCACTGCTTTGGAAGGCAGCAATTCTTCAAATGCTACTAATGCTTTAATTTATATTGTGCCAAAGAAATGTAATTTGTAGTGGGGAAAGCAAGGAACGGGGTGGAAAATTTGCCTTGTGTGGGCTTTGGCTGGAGATGGACAATCACAGTTTGAAAAGAGGCTTACCAGGGCCAGGTATGCACACATTTTTGTCTCTCACTTGACTCTCACCGCACAGCTTTTTTAAACAATGCTGTCAGGGAACTGTCCCCGGCGCAGTGCAAGGTGGTGGAAGGGCTCTTGGGATGTTACAGAGAGCCCCGGCCCCACCTGACTAGCAGCACCTCCTCTGGCAGCGGAGGGAGCAGTGAGGCTTCCAGCGGGGAGGGGCATGGGTCTCAAAGGATGGAGGGTCAAGGCTCTGAGGATGCCGGAGAGACCCGGCACTCCTCTAGCCCAAGGGGTGATGAAGGAGGCACGCAATTTCTGTCGCCCCAAAGGCGTCGAGGGGTGAAACGAAAGGATGGAAGGCGGGGTTTTTGTATACCGAAACACTTTTGTTGGGGACAGAACTGGAAGGCGCCATTCCCGGATTCTGCCGACGCTTGATACAGACATGAACTTATTAGCTCTGCACTGTACGTAGTTTGCACAATAAAACTTTTAAAGGAAAACTCGGAGTTTTGCCTGCTTACTCATGAGCAACTAACCAAGGACCTTACAAATACTAAACCCAAGGAAGTTTAGTGTTGGCTTCAGTTCAGGAGGGCTCTTGGGCAAGAGGCCCCAATAGCCTCCCTTCCCTCAATGAGACTGTCCCCTCACTGCCTTTGCTGGAGTGGCTGCTCCTCTTCTGCCACCTCATTACTATCACCAGTGTTCAAAATTAGCCAGGCACATTTTGCATCGGGCTATCAACCAGCCAAGTGAAGATGCCTGGGTACCAGGATGGCGCCTGACATCTCTACCATCTGGAGGTGCATGATTGAGGGTCATTGAATCTCGATAGCTTTCACACAGTAATACCACATCCCTGTAGAATGCTATCAGTTATATTTTTATCTGCACGATCAGAATGAATTTCAGGAACCCAAATGCTTTTTTTGTGCAGCCTGAGCCAGGAGTGGTGATCAACGTTATAGTTACTTGTTGTAGCTTGTCTTCAGTTACCCCACCCCACTGCCCTGCTCACAGTTGTGAAGAATATCCTTAACATTGTGAATGGTTTGTTTCACCTTTAAGAAAAAGAGGTCTGAACATGCCCGTTTATATGCAGACTGTCCCTGGATTAAGTGACTTTTCTTCTTTAAAGAATCCCAACTTTTTGAGTAAACTGAGCCAGTGTGGTGTAGTGGTTAAGAGCGGTAGACTTGTAATCTGGGGAACCGGGTTCGTGTCTCTGCTCCTCCACATGCAGCTGCTGGGTGACCTTGGGCTAGTCACACTTCTTTGAAGTCTCTCAGCCCCACTCACCTCACAGAGTGTTTGTTGTGGGGGAGGAAGGGAAAGGAGAATGTTAGCCGCTTTGAGACTCCTTCGGGTAGTGAAAAGCGGGATATCAAATCCAAACTCCTCCTCCTCCTCCTCCTCCTCCTCCTCCTCCTCCTCCTCTTCTTCCTCCTCTTCTTCTTCTTCTCAGAGTCATTAACCCAACTCAAGGTAGTCATCTGAACTAGCCAGATGTTTAACTTTGAATCAATCACAGTCAGTCCATCATTTGAAAAATAAGACTTTAGAGCTGCCTTACCCCAAAACGTCAACTAGACATTCCGTTTTGGCGACTGTAACCTTGGTTTAAGGAGCCATTTGGCACCTAGTTTATATATCTGAGTTTCTAACACTGGCTATTATTACCTGTTTGCTTCTCAAGCAGAGCCAGTGAGTGAGCAAGTAGGTAGTGAGTGACAGCTCCTCCTCCTGTTTGTTTGCTCATGCCCTCTGAGCCAGAGCAAGAGACAAGCAGATTGCAACGGTGAAGAGAAAGGAGCTCTTGTCAGTAGGACACCTTCCTGGGGCGTGGGACCTTGGCAAGTGCCTGGCCATGCTGACCCATCAAAGTCCTAGCAAGGTCTGTTTGACAAGAGACAAAAGTGGAATGAACTTCCATAGCCTAAATAGTGTGATCACTGGTTTTTTTCCAGACTGACACCTCTTTATTTGTCACATTGGGACATTTCAAGATAACAGCCAACCTAGGCTTGGGGAGGAAGTCAGCTGCCACATCCAGACATTCATATATCAGTTTAAGAAGCCAAAATGTTCACGAGCCTTTTGCTTATATGTGCAGCTCCTCTCTTGGCTGCATACTGCGATAAACCAGGATATGTCTATCTACAGTTTCCTGCCTCACTGGGCCACTACACAAAAGATTGTGTAAAGGTCAAGAGTTGTAAATGTCTTCTTCAGCAGGGATATAGCACCAGAAATATTTGTAAGAAGGTCTGCTTGTCTTTGGGATTGTGTCTCCTAATCACAGCACGTTGAGAAACTTAACAGAGCGTTTGGTCTATCATGTTGAACTTATAGGAATAATAGAGGTGTACTTTGTTGCTTTTGGAGTCAGAGTAGGCCTTCAGAATTTTAGAGGTGTGTACTCTGTTTCCCTTTTTTAAAAACCTCATTCATGTATTACTTGTGTGTAGAACATAATCATTAAGACCAGGAATTGAGTATCTGCAGTGCTTCAGATGTTGCTGGACTCCCAACTTCCATCAGCCTCCATCAGAATGACAAGTAGTCATGGATGATGGGAGTTGTAGTGTGGTGAAGAAGGCATAAAGGTAAAGGTAAAGGGACCCCTGACTGTTAGGTCCAGTCGCAGATGACTCTGGGGTTGCACCGCTCATCTCGCTTTATTGGCCAAGGCAGCCGGCGTACAGCTTCTGGGTCATGTGGCCAGCATGACTAAGCCGCTTCTGGCGGACCAGAGCAGCGCACGGAAACGCCGTTTACCTTCCCGCTGGAGCGGTACCTGTTTATCTACTTGCACTTTGACATGCTTTCAAACTGCTACCGACTAAATAAAGAAGGCATGGGAGACTAGGACTTCTGAAAATGAGAAATTTCAAAAAACTGTAAATGTGCAATAAAGCATTCCAAAGTAAATATCCCCATAAAAGGGTGTTTGCTTTTATCTGCCATCAGACTACTTTTGTGTACCAGTATAAGGAGCAGGATGTGCACATATGGAAATTGATATTCAGCACGGCTCTTAGCCAGGATAGGCAATTCTTGGCACAGTTAGGGTAATTTGATGAAAATGTCAACCTACAGACTCATTTTTCACTTTCATATACAGTTAACATGTTCTGGAAATTGGCAAATGTGAACTCCCCTTTTCCTTTCCATTAGCAGACATTTCTGCGGGATTAAAAGCACTCCCACAAAGACACAAGTTTAATACACTCTTCTTTTCAGGCAAACTAGTTTGGGGGCAGTTTGGGCAAAATGACTAATTTTGGATTGCAGAGAACCAGGAAATAAGTGCAGAAATGGCATCTTAGAAGGGGGAACTGGGAGCATGGGAAATCAAAACGCCAGTATTTTCTTGCTTGTAACACCACAACTTGGTTTACTGTTAAATCTGAGCTGTCACTAGGGTTTTATAAAGGGAGTGCTTCTTGAGATTACTCATGTTCTGATGCTTGAGGTCAAATTGTTAATTTATTTCAGCGTGATATGTGTGAAGAATCTGTGTGTGTATAATTCACATCTTTCCCCTTCAAAATATGAAGAAGCAGGAACCTTATCCTTAACTAGTTTCCTCTTGTAATTCTTCAGAAGAAAAATAATCTACAAACATGCACCTATTCAAAATTGACATGTGCACTCTGTACTCTGATTTGATAACAGAAAAAGCATTGTGTTTTTGAGTAAGAAATATGTATTATGAGAAGAAATTCTGTAAAGGTTGAAGAATAGATCAAACCAAGGGATGCAGAGACAGATAACCACACTTCAGTGTTATGCTGGTGAAAGGCAGAAAATGTGGATTAATGTACTGCTTGTATGTTAACAAGCAATTCCAGCAACTGGTTTCTAAATGCAATGCCTGGGCCAAATTATACAAATGCTGTCTATTAACAAATCTGAGAAGTGACGACTCTGGGGTTGCGATGCTCATCTCGCTTTACAGGCCGAGGGAGCCAGCGTTTGTCTGCAGACAGTTTTTCCGGGTCATGTGGCTAGCATGACTAAGCCGCTTCTGGTGCAACGGAACAACGAAACCAGAGCAGCACACGGAAACGCCGTTTACCTTCCCGCTGGAGCGGTACCTATTTATCTACTTGCACTTTGACGTGCTTTCGAACTGCTAGGTTGACAGGAGCCGGGACCGAGCAACGGGAGCTCACCCCGTCGCAGGGATTCAAACCGCCAACCTTCTGATCGGCAAGCCCAAGAGGCTCAGTGGTTTAGACCACAGCGCCACCAGCGTCCTTCTTGTATTAGTGCATAGTATGTGACAAAGGAAATAATGAATTTTGAACTTACAGCAGATTTTGAAATATTGGGAGAAACATGGGTGTTGTTTTTTTAAATGTTGGAGAATGGCATATCAAAACAGCTTCCTGTGTTGATGAATACCTGTATGTTGGTTTTCAATCTGGCATTGACTAAGCATTCAGGAAATAAACATTTAACCTAGAAAGGGGCATAAAGCACGTTCACTCTCTAGGACTGTGTGAAGCTCTGCTGGCTTGTAACAAATATAGCCAGAGCAATTTTACACGTCCCATAAACTGGGGCAATTTCACTAGACATGGCTGTCGCACTCCATCTCATTTGCTTGTTGACTTTGCAAGAAGGGAGTTATGCTTGGACATGTAGTAAAAGCTCCAGAGTTGCTTTACGCAAGAATTGCAATTCAGTTTGAGGATCTTAGCGTTTTGCAAGGTGGTGGTTGGAACCCAGCATAGTCCAAAGATTGGGCCTGTCTCCACCAGAGCCCTGTTTTCTCCCACCATTTTAATGGTTGTGGAGGAAGTGAAGTGGGGGGCAGTGGGTTGGTGGGGTGGAACAGCGTAATCTACAGAGAGGGGGCCTCTGGAAAGTGCTGGGGGCCAGACTGAGAGACCTGGTGGACTGTGTTTGGCCTGTGGAGTGGGAAGTTTCCAATCCCTGGTAAATGTACCCCATTGGTCCAGTTAAACTGGACAGAGATACAACATAAAAATCTGGAGGTTCAGTAATGGAACCTGGTATTACCAGTGGTCCATTCCTGCACTAGATATACTAGGAAATAAATTCTCTCTCACTAAATGTTGGCTCAATTTGTGCTCTTTTTACACCACAAAGCATTTATCCACCTAGGTAGGGCAGTAACAGAATTGGGTCAAGTTCTGAATTAATATGTCCTCCTTTGTTGCAGTTTGGCATATGGTAGGGAAAGCACTTGGTGTGTGCATTGGACGAGATCTGAAGTTTGCTTTTGCTTTTCTTCTAACGAAGTCATAGAAGCAAGCCAAAATAGTATCCTTACCATGTGTAGATGAAAGCCTTAAAAACAATGGGTTTGGGATTTTTTTTTTTTGTACCAGTGTATTAACATTCTCCATTGAAACAGCTTTCCCACCTTTATTTGGTCAGGAATTTTTTTTTGTATGTAATTGCAAAATTCTGTAGAGCTACAGCTTTACTTGTGAAGTGTCTGAAGTCAAATACACTGTTTGCTGCACCAGTATTCTTGCTGTTACACACATGATGGAAAGAATTTGATCATACCTGCATTTTGTTTGGTGGTTCTTGCATAATATCAAATTGGTAGCGTAGGTATGCTCTAGGGCAGGGGTGGCTAATCTGTGGCTTGCCAGGTGTTGTTGGACTCCAACTCCCATCAGCTCCAGACAACATGGCCACTGGTCTGGGATGAAGAGAGTTGTAGTCCAACAACATCTGGACGTTCCACAGGTTAACCACCAGTGCCTTATGGGAGGTTGTTTTTTTAAAATAACCCCCCCCCAATAATTTTTTAATTAAATTTTCTGTTTTACAATTTAGAATATTCATGCATATTTCATATAAACTAAATCATAGAATCATAGAAGCATCGAGTTGGAAGAGACCACAAGGGTCATCCAGTCCAACCCCCTGCTAAGCAGGAAACACCATCAAAGCATTCCTGACAGATGGCTGTCAAGCCTCTGCTTAAAGACCTCCAAAGAAGGAGACTCCACCACACTCCTTGGCAGCAAATTCCACTGTTGAACAGCTCTTACTGTCAGGAAGTTCTTCCTAATGTTTAGGTGGAACCTTCTTTCTTGTAGTTTGAATCCATTGTCCATTCAGTATTCCATGATTACTTCTATCAAAACTTAATTATGCTGTTTAATTTATCTTAATGCTACCAATGTTTTCAAGTGTACACAATTCCCCCCCCATATTTTCAATAAACATTTTCCAATCTTCTTTAAACAGATGTTCTGCTTGTTCCCTTATTCTATAAGTTAGATCTGCAAGCTGCGCATATTCCATCAGTTTAAGTTGCCATTCTTCTTTAGTTGGTATCTCACTCGTTTTCCATTTTTGGGCTAACAAAACACGGGCCGCAGTAGTGGCATACATAAATAAGGTTAAATTTTATATTCTTTATTGAAAGATAAAAAGTACAAAGATACAAGTGCACAGACTAAGACCAGACACAAAAAGTAGAAGAAAAGAAAAGAAATAGTACCCATGTACAAAACAAAACAGCAAGAAAAAGTATACATTACCAAAAATAAATATAATAACGTTATTTTTAAAGGTTACAAATGTTAACCAGACCTTAACCTAATATGGTATTTATAAAAATGAATTCCAAATACTGTTGAATTGGTCCATGACATGTCTACATTTGTATGCAACTTGTACATCTGCAGCAAGTTTGTACACATTGAAGATGAAGGGGTAATTCCTTGCTTTTCCAGTCTTCTCTTTCATGCTGATAGGTCTAGGAAGTGGAGATTTCCTACGCCACTGTGTAATAGTACCGGTAGTTGATGGTCTTGAGGGCGTTATGACCCTCCCCATCTTCTTTCACTGGCATTTTGTCAGTGGGAGCCAGTGTCATCGTGTAGTGTTTATATGAGTGTCTCAATAGGATCAAATAGTCCCAAGTTCAGAATCCCCACTCAGCCATGAAGCCCTACTGGGTTACTGTGTCAGCAGCTGTCTCTCAATCTAACCTGCTTCACAAGGTCCTTGTGAAAATAAAATAAAGCAAGGTATAATGAAATAAAGCAAAATGTTAGTAAAACCTCAAAGCATCAGTTAGTGGCTAGGTGGGCTTGTGGCCCTGGGCAAAGATATGGTGCAAGGAACCAAGTTGTTTACCTTTTTCATACTTGGCCACAACTGTGTAGTCTTTCCTGGGTGGGCTGCAAAAATTGCAGGAAGCATGAGGGGCAGCCTAGCCTGTGTGTCCCTGGCAGTTTCTCTTTTGAAACCTTAAACTGAGCCTTCATGGGCGTATTGGTGAGCAGTGAGTCAAGAGGCAGAAGAAGTTTTGCCCATGTAGCACAAGTTAATGCCTGCGCTTTAAAACAAAGTTGGAAAACCTTTCATCAGTCCATGTGTAGATGGACAGGTCTCTGCTTTTTCTTTAAACTCCCTCCACCTTAACTCGATGAGAGTTTTGCTAGGACAAAGTTTGTGAAATTATGGTCTGACTAACCCTCCTCCTTGTCAAACCGGTTACTGCCCTATCTTGTTACCCATACATTTTAAAGGGAAACGAAACTCCACAGAAACTGAAAGTCTCTAGTAATAAATCCAACTACAAACGGTTACCTCTGTCCAAATATCTTTATGTCCTGTTGATTTCAATGAGGGAATGCAGTTAACTTTGCCCTGCTGAAACCAGTACTTACCTTTTGCCTGAATTGGATCCGTTGGGTGTGTAGTGTAAACAGTTTTGAGACTTGGGTACCGGAATGGCCTTCTCATCTCGTGATGAACCTGTCCCCTCTGACACCCTTTTCCAGGCCTCCCTGCTGTAAAAGGTGAGGCATCTGATGGCTGGGATTAGGGTATTTTCCATGCCTGGTGCCCCAGTTATTGAATGCTCTTCCTAGGGAAGCCTAGGCCACCTCATGAGAAGAGAAGACTCCCTAGAAAAGATCCTGATGTTGGGAAAGATGGAGGGCACAAGGAGAAGGGGACGATAGAGGATGAGATGGTTGGACAGTGTTCTCGAAGCTACTAACATGAGTTTGGCCAAACTGCGAGAGGCAGTGAAGGATAGGCGTGCCTGGCGTGCTCTGGTCCATGGGGTCACGAAGAATCGGACATGACTGAACGACTGAACAACAACAACAAGGGAAGCCTGCTTGGTGCCCAGACCTAGTTCTTACTGTGGTATTATTTTGTTGCATGCTACCTTTAATAATTTTGTTAGACTTTAGTGTTAACTCTGGTTTCACATTGTTTAAAGGTGCTCCGAGTCTTGGCTGAATAATGTGGTAACAAGAAACAGAGATACTGGATTTGCAATAACCAGATTTTCTTTTTAAAGTTTTTTTTTTTTTTAAAGTGGTGTAGTTGTTGAGAATATGGCATCCTCTAAGAGCGTCTTTCACCCAGACCAGGCATAGGCAACCTTCGGCTCTCCAGATGTTTTGGACTACAATTCCCATCATCCCTGACCACTGGTCCTGTTAGCTAGGGATCATGGGAGTTGTAGGCCAAAACATCTGGAGAGCCGAAGGTTGCCTATGCCTGACCCAGACCATATCTGTAATAGCTCACTAGCAACATTCACACACGGTTACTGGCTTACCTTGGATGATAAGATGGTTCCCGCTTTGCTCCTCCCTACTAGTGAGTCAGAGGCGCAACAAACCACGAACCTTGGCTTAGCATCACATCCAAACTGGGAATATTTTCACTCAAATACTGTATATGATCATTGATAAACCATAGTGTGGCTTCAGATCATAGTCTGGAGCAATGCTTTCCCCCTGAGAAAAATAGGCGCCGGTACTCAAAATGAAGTTGTTGCAGTAAGTGCCACACTTTTTAACAACAAAAGAGGTGCTGGTACTGAGTACCCATGAGTACCCCCTGGGAGACATTGGTCTGCAGTGAAATGAACCATAGTCTCTAGGGGGGGGATGTAATGCTAAGCTACAGATCATGGTTTGCTGTCTTGTTTGCTAGCAGGAAGGAGTGAAACGAGACCTTTGCGTATACAGTGAGTCATTATCCATGGTTTAATGTGATGTGTGAATGCACTCACTGTGTAGGTGGGACCATCATGTTATGACTGACCCATCCGTGATCCAAATATTCTTTAATGGGAAAATGTATGCCACAGTGGGCCCGATTAACTAGAGTGGGGATGGGGAATTCCTGACACTTGTGGTGTGTGTAACTTACAGAGCTGGTGAGAGAGAGGCATTGAGAGTAAGAGAAATGGGGGGAAAAATTCTTCCTCTGTTTGTTTAATATTAATTCTTCATTGGTAATCTGAATTAGGAAAATATTTTCCCGCTCCACTGTTTTCTGGAAATGTCTAGGCTCTATAGAATCTCAGGGGTGGGAGGAGGAGGAGACCCATAGTTGTAAAAGAGGTTCATAGTTATAGGGCACTTGCAAATCAACTTCAGAGCCTGGGGACAATTGGTCCCTTTCTTTATAGTAATGTGTTGAGAACGAATAATTCCTTTTGTCTGGCACTGCAGTAATACTTAAAAGCAGCCATTGTTTAAATTTTAAACTGTGAATGCAAGTTTAATGCAGTTTTTATGAATAGTAGTTCTTCACATTCCTTTAGAATTTTTCTCAGTGAAATGATAGGTGGGGTGTGCATTGCTAATTGCAGTGTAGTCCAGTACACCACCCAAGGATTAATGAATTTCGCAACATAGGAATTTGGATTGTTAATTTTAATAATGGTGTTTACTTTAAGGATTTGCTAGGCTTGTTGAATAGTAGGTTACTTGGGCTGAAACAGTGCCAGCACCAAACAGCTTTTTAGCCTTTGCCGGTAAGGTTTTAACATGGCTTCCCAGGCTTGGAAAATCTGGAATTTGACTCTCTGCCTCTGATAATTCTGGAGAATAGGCACAATTGTTCCTGCTTTTAAGCTGTTTGGAGTAGCAGAATCCAGAAATATTGTTGTGATTGGTAAGCTATTGCACCTGGAGACAGCTTAGCAAATCCAGCTACCACATAATTATGCCAAAGTAGAACTCATGAGAAGAGAAGACTCCCTAGAAAAGACCCTGATGTTGGGAAAGATGGAGGGCACAAGGAGAAGGGGACGACAGAGGATGAGATGGTTGGACAGTGTTCTCGAAGCTACTAACATGAGTTTGGCCAAACTGCGAGAGGCAGTGAAGGATAGGCGTGCCTGGTGTGCTCTGGTCCATGGGGTCACGAAGAGTCGGACACGACTGAACGACTGAACAGCAACAACAACAAGAACCTTTCAGTCAACCTTGACTCTCCTGAGAATTCCAGCCTGGATTGGTCCACTTACACTTTAACCAAGTAGCTAGAAGGAGAAGGAAGCTCCAACTAACTTTGTACACTCTTTAGGGGATGGGCTTTTGACTGGCCCGTTCATCAAAGCATGGCATTAATGCCACCCTGTGTAGGCTTGAATGGTATCAAGTCTTGGCCTATTCGTACTAGGGAGTTCTTTTCTCTCACTCTCCCTTTGACCATTATATGTGTTAATGGCAATTGGTGGAATGCTTTCACTTCACCATGTATTAGCTCCTTCCTTGCTTCCCTCTTTCCGTACTCCTGATGGATTGGTTTTTCCTCTTCCTTTCCTCTAGTATTTGCAACTGAACTTGGATGCATACAAATTTGCACTTCTCTGTTAATTCATGTGTGCGGTAAGGATGTTGGTAGCAGAGAAGTTAGCCCTCCCACTTGCATGCCAATTTCTTCTTGGGTTTTTCTTTCCTCAGGCTGCGTTTATTCTTGGCCAGACTTCTAGTTTTCGAGCCTGCTAGAGAGAAACTTTGTGGGGGGAATTGTTGAACAAGGAGCTGATTACTCCCTTTGTGCCCAGTGAATGCCCTGGCATATGAAGTGAAGATAAATTTGGGAACATATAGTTACTGCCCTGATTGAAACATAATTTAATGTACCAGTTTGCAGGTTTCTGAATATAGCGCTCCTCAGTATCATACCTGTGGTGGCCTGTCTCGGCACATCGTTGCTGCATCTCCATGCTGTCAAACACAATTTGTATGTTTGATAACATTTGAACTCCTCTGAACCATTGGGACTCATGAAAGCTGTAGGTCAAACATGAACACTTGTCTTTGCAGTTTGCCTTCCTTGAATAAAAAATGAGTCTCAATAAGATGTTCGACAGATCACTATCCAGACACAAAATCATTTTTTTTTTTAAAAAACCACAATATTAAATGGTGTTAAATTAGTTTTGTGGCGTATGGCTGTCTCCTCTGAATTCCAAAATAACATTCTACAGAATGGTGGGGTATCTCCAATCTGAAAAAGGACATTTCCAGAGCTCTAAATTGTCTGTTTTAGAGTTTCCAATGAACAGTACAGTCATTCCTCATGTTGCGTTAGTTTCATGTTGCGTCTTTTCGGCTTGCGAACCTGGCAAACCTGGAAGTGTTTACTTCCGGGTTTCGCCGTGCGCACACAGAAGCATTCTGCGCACTTCGCACATGCGCAGAAGTGCTCTATTGCGCTCTGCGCTTGCTCAGAAGTGCCACTCTGGTTGCCGACTTTTCAGGGTGCAGGTGGCACCCTGGAACGGATTGTGTCCGCAACTAGAGGTACCACTGTACTTATATCTAACTCAGGATAATGAAGGTCATTGTTAGAAACTATCTGCCTCTCAAGATTTTTAAGTTATATACATGCAGGGGTTGACTTGATGCATTTTAAATTGGGAATGAAATACAAGCCCTACAGGGAGCACTAGAAGCTGATCCTTGCCAAAAGCAAGGGCTTGCATTTGGTGCTGAACGCAAGCCCTGCATTTAGCAGGAATCATTGCAGCTGTGGCTTACCGGTAACTTCAAGCCAGGGCGGTAAAAGAATAAACTGGAGCGCATTTAGAGTGCATTTGTCAGTTGAATCACCTGATGGCATGTGATAACAGGTGGGTGGCCCTGTTCACCTCTCAGAAGTGGCCTGCAGAGAGTCTTTGTTGAGTTTTGCCATGAGGTCTAATAACAGGGAGTACGTTCGTCTGATTTGTACTATATGCTTTACATTTGGTAAAACAGCTGTAGTATTTTTGTATGTATATAGATGCATGCTTATGTGGCAGAAATAGCTTGAAGAAACTGGCATTGCATATTCAATGGCAACACTTAAAAGGCTTATTGGAGCAGACCTGTAGTTCTGTATACCTGTCACATAGACAGTGCATCTTACGCATTATCTGATTATGAAAATAATACATGTACTTTGAGTTTTAATGGTATCTAATGTCTTATAGTCACCAATTTTTATCTCAATTTATAAATACTGTAGCTTTCATTCTTTTATATGGTAAGAACTTGGGTTAATATTCTGGCATGTGTTGCCTTCATAACTTTTTCTGTTCCTACAGATAAGTGTTTTTACTTACTAATCTTGCGTTTGCAAGATTAGAATGCAACTTTCCTATTGGAATGAATTACATTAAAACAATCTTCCTGTGTTTCCGGCATATGATTTGGACCAATTGTTAGTGTCTTTGAAACTGATTTAATTTGAAATGTTGGATCCACATCTGGTAACAGCTGTGGGAAATGTTTCTGGAGCATCAAAGGTTTTATGATAGATGTGATGTTTAGAGATTTGTACCAGCTTCACAAATGATTCATATGATTCTCAAGAAGATTGGCTTTTAAAATGAGAAAGACTTGGTTGCCATATTGCTTTGCAACAATAAGCACTTAACCGCAAAAAATGATGAGAGTTTTCTTTTCTCCGCAGGTCAACTTTGTAGTGTGCCAGCTCTTTGCTTTGCTTGCTGCTACCTGGTTCCGAACTTACCTTCATTCAAGCAAAACTAGTCCATTTATAAGGCATGTTGTTGCCACCCTTTTGGGCCTTTATCTTGCACTTTTTTGTTTTGGATGGTAAGTAACTTGATTTTTCTCTTCTGCTGTATCCAGGCTTTGGTTTCTCTAGTCCAAATTTGGCTCTCCAGCTGTTTTCAGGCTACAGTTCCTATCATCCCTGACCACTGGTCCTGCTAGCTGTTGTATCAGTGCTGCTTGATTTCAAGGCTTGTCTGCTTTTCTGTTTGAAGTACTACAAACCTTACAAAACAAATATGACCATGGACCATGTTGGGACATGCACAGTGAACATAGTTACTATGGGTATCACAGCAATAATAATTTTATTATTTGTACCCTGCCCATCTGGTGGGGTTGCCCCAGCCATTCTGGGCGGCTTCCAACAAATATAACTAATCAAACGTTAATATACAGAGCTGCCTTCAGATGTCTTCTAAAAAGTTGTATATTTATTTCCTTGACATCTGATGGGAGGGTGTTCTCATTTTTTAAAAGTTATTGCCTGTACACAGCCTTTGTCAAAATTAATGGGTAAATATAACCATTTTGGACGGAGTTAATCTGGGCAAAACATATATTCTTTTCTGCTGCTGCTTAGAATTGAAATTAATATTGGCAAAATACGCAAACTACTTTGGCTAACCAAGCTTTGTAACCATTTCCCCATTCTTAGGTATGCCTTACATTTTGTTATACAAAGTGGAATTTCCTACTATATCATGATCATTATAGGAGTGGAAAATATGCACAAGTGAGTATTGACACACTTCTATGTTTTCAAAGTGAAAGAGAAAGAACATAATTTGCAGGTGGGTGGAGCTTTAAGGCAGGGATGGCTACCCCACCCTCCCTGAGCTCTGATATAGCCCTCCAAGCTGATTTTCCTGGGGCTCCATTCAGTACTACACTGAATTTTGCTGTCAACGTGTAGGCTTTTTTTTTTTTTTTTTTTAAAAGAAGATACAGACCTGGGGGACCTGGCCCAACATGTTGATGGAAAATGCTAATTACTCCCTCTCCACTAATCAGATTGATGATTTAATGAGCAGAGAGGATGTCTGCAATAGCTCAACTGGTAGAGCATGAGACTGTTAATCAAAGGGTTTGGGGTTTGGGCCCTGCCTTTCGTAGCATGGGTTGCGAGCGCCCAGGGCTATGCAGAGTGGGTGGGTTAGAGCAGTGTTTTTCAACCACTGTTCCGCGGCACACTAGTGTGCCGCGAGATGTTGCCTGGTGTGCCGTGGGAAAAATTGAAAAATTCAAGAGAATTACTTTATATATAGTCAATATAGGCACAGAGTTAATTTTTTTAACATTTTCTAATGGTGGTGTGCCTCGTGATTTTTTTCATGAAACAAGTGTGCCTTTGCCCAAAAAAGGTTGAAAAACACTGGGTTAGAGGGAGGGAAATGGACATAGTACTTATGTGCATTCAACTGCCTAAGGCAGTGGTGGCCAAACCTCGGCCCTCCAGCTCTTTGGGGACTACAACTCCCATCATCCCTAGCTAACAGGACCAGTGGTCAGGGATGATTGGAATTGTAGTCCCAAAACAGCTGGAGGGCCAAGTTTGGCCACCACTGGCCTAAGGCATGCAAAGTACCCAGGAGATCACAGCCACAGAGATCAGAAAAGAAGAGTCATTCAGTTGTCTGGAGAGGTCACTTCCAGGTTCGCCTGGAGAAGCACTTTTCAATGGAGCCTGGCGACGAAGCACGGAGCCGTATCAAGGCAGCAATGGGTGTTGAAATTTTGCGCTCCTAACTATTTTGCGCATGAGGCAACTGCCGCTGCGCCGCTGCCACTGCCACATTGGGCAAAAAGATGACCGTTGTGGTCCCTTCCAACTCTGCAATTCTGTGATAACTGCTCAGCTGGAGTTGTTTTTGTGTGTACATACATGCCAAGAGTGTGGGGTGGCCACAAGCACTAATGGCACGAGGCCTTTGGAGGGGTTAGTGAACGTTAAACTGGCCCTTCGGCCGAGAAACTTTAGCCACCCCTGCTTTAAAGGAACAAATTGTCTGTGATATCAGTGCAAACACTCCTACCCTGAAGCACTACCGTTTCCAATGTGTATTTCCCTGAAGAGACCCTGTGTAGCAATGTGTTGCTTTTCTTTACTATTCAAAGTGCCAAAAGCTTTGTCATACCTACTGTTTACAGAAACAAGCCCAGGGGATGGGTGGGTTGCTGTAATTTTAAGTACATAGCAGTTAACACGTTTTCATTGCTGCTTCATAAATTATCTGACTTGCACACTTGTAATACATCTGAGTGAAAACTCCCCCTGCCAGGTGAGCATGTAAAAAAACAAAACAAAAAAAACCTCAATAGCATTCAATTTTCCCACCTCATTTCTGAGGAATAAAAACTACATGGCACAATTTTATCCTTGGATAAGCATAGCTTGGGTTGTTTTGTCATTTGTTATTGAGCTGGGTTCATTTTATTCCGTATCTTTGCTGTCATCTAGGAAGTGTATGCTATGTGCTGGTTTCTCTCTTATTCTGTCATACTGTAATATGAATTGCCATAGACAGCAAATGCTTACGGGCCTGATGTGATAGAACTGTTTCATATGGAGGGTTGTGTTTACTCACTGCAAGAGGATGCTCTTACTTATCTGTAGCAGTGTTGGTCCAAAGCCTCACTCCTGCTATGGCAAGGAACCTGGTATGGTTGTTTTATACTTTACATTTTTTAGGTATATACCTAAAAATGTAAAGTGAGACTGTGGCAGATTTAACTGTGGCTTTCAAATTGGAAATGAGCTGTGGAATTGTGTGCACCTTCCCTTTGGTGCAGATTTGCTTCTACCTGTTTTGGCATTGAATGTGAATCTTGACAGCTTGTGTTAAAATGAGCCCACGTATACTTTGCGAGCTCCCAAAGTGAGTTATATACTGAAATATATAGCCTATATTGAAATGTCGTTGTTGTATATTATCATGGCCAGGAATCCACATTTGGAACAATTAAATGCCTTATTCATCCATTTCAGGAAGCAGAGTTACGATAGATAGATAGATAGATAGATAGATAGATAGATAGATATAGATGGAAAACTATAGATAATATAATTTAAATGCTTTGAACATTTGACATAATTACACTATGAGTTCAATAGTTCAAGTCATCAGTATGGCAAAGTGTAATTTGGATGGCTATGAAAGTCTACTTAAAAGTGTTAGTCTTTGAAATGATAGTATAGAACAGGGGATGCAAGCTGGTGTACATAGAAGCCTCCCAACATATTTATGGAAGAGTGCAAACCTATAGCATAGGTGTAGTATAACTAGATTCGGACTGATGTGTAATTCAGATGCAGTTAAAATTTTTAATACCATGTTAACTTGCTGAAAACCTGATGGAGAAGATTTGCATAAACTGAAACTCCAGCAACACTTTAATGGAAAGCACTGATGGGATGCTGTGATTTTGAGTGATGGAGCAGTATGCTTGCCCAAGGGCTTAGCCCTTGACCTGCTGGCAGTTTTCCTGCTGACTCTCCTTCCCTGTGCTTCTTTTCTTTGTGGAGAACTTCTGATAGGTGTTTACAAGCACTATCTCAAAATTGCAACCTTCATAGGCTGCTTTTAACTTGGTTAAGAAAGACCAACCTGTTGGTTTCACTATACTGTACATTTGTGTGTAATTTGTTTACTCCTCCCATATTATTGGGAATGGGCAGGAGAGGAATTGGACTTGGCATTGAATGAAGTACCATTCATTTGCTGATTACAGGAAGTCTAACAGGATGTTTATAGTAATTTATAGCAGCTGCCTGCATTTGCCATGCTTTCAGGCTTTTCTTTTTCACTGTAATCAATAGACACCTGTTCATTTTTTTAAATTCCCCAAAAATTAAATTTAGAAGATTATGTTGTCCCTGTCAGATTCAAAACCACTTTTCTAGACGTCTTCAGACAGTGTAGTGGTTGCAGTTTTGTTTGCGGCACAGAAAACAGACACGCAAAGTCTAAATTGGCAACAGGTGCACTTAAAATAGCCACATGCATATGCTGTGGACCTCAGAGTGTAAAATTGGCATATCCATGGCAAATGTGATGGAGATTTTGAGGTGTGAAACTACCCTCCCATATGTAAGTTCATTTGCATGGTTGTTGCTGGTTTACTTGCGGAAAGAAATTTGTGTTGCATTTCAGAAGTAATGATATATGAAATGTGTGTTTCTTGCTGAGCAGGATGCTTGCACTTTCCAACTTGGACCTGCTAGATGGTTTAGGATACGGGTAGTCTTTCTAGAACTGCTAAGATAGACAAACGGCACATTCCTTTTTCAACAGAAAACTTGCCTCATATAAGAAACCATTATGGAACTTGTGTAAGTGTAAGCCCCATTGATATTAACAGTGTTTTCTTCTGAATGGGCATGTCTGGGATTGCGCTGAATATCACTTACATGAATGGAGAATATTTTTCGTTGTATATCGGCTACTGAATGCAAAAATGGTTGTGTCTTAGGAAGTCTTCCATTCTGCAGACAACAGTATTTTAGATTTGATAATTACTTGGAAGCTGATTTACAAGCCCCAGATTTGACACTTAGAGCAGTGTATTCTTCTTCTTTTGTAAATATACTTGCCTTTGTCTGTTTTCTGACAATTTTACATATTTTGAGCACTCAAAAGGGAAAAATAGCATTTGGTTGCAAAAGTAAATATGTTGTGGTTGGATTAGGCATGGCAAAGCCTTCTGTAGCACATATGCCAAGAGATGACCTCGAAGTAAGGTAAAGGTAAAGATACCCCTGACCATCAGGTCCAGTCGTGTCCGACTCTGGGGTTGCGGCGCTCATCTTGCTCTATCGGCCGAGGGAGCCAGCGTTTGTCCGCAGACAGCTTCCGGGTCATGTGGCCAGCATGACAAAGCTGCTTCTGGCAAACCAGAGCAGCGCACGGAAACGCCGTTTACCTTCCCGCCGGAGCGGTCCCTATTTATCTACTTGCACTTTGACGTGCTTTCAAACTGCTAGGTGGGCAGGAGCTGGGACCGAGAAACGGGAGCTCACCCCGTGGCAGGGATTCGAACCGCTGACCTTCTGATCTGCAAGCCCTAGGCTCTGTGGTTTAACCCACAGCGCCACCTGGGTCCCTTTGACCTCGAAGTAACAGCCCTTAAAAAGCTCATTATTGTATTGTTTCAAAAAGCTCAAAGCAGGATAAACATTTTCCGTGCCTCCAAGCGAAGCTGCCTGCAGTATGTTTAGAGAACAAAAAACCCAGAACCAGTAATAACCAAAGAAACTAAAAAATATGGTGGTTGGATTTCCTTATACTTTCCGCAGCTAGCACCGGAAGTGCAACAATGCCCACAACCTATCCATGAAGAGACAGTGTCACTGAAGGGGTTTATTGATGCTTGTGGTTGCCAGTGGGGTTCTTTTGGAATGGGAGATTTATGTTTCAGCACTGGAAAGGAGAAGTGCATATCTTTGAAGAATTTTGAAAGCAAGAAAATCAGACAGAAGGATGGGAGCACATTGCTTGTGTCATCTTCTAAGAATCATAATTTAAGTTACAGACATTTCTACATGTAGTTCACAAATATTTCTTAGAAGTGCATTTGGTAATAATAAAAACCTTAATATACAGGAGATTAATTTTATATAAACAATTAGTAAGGACATGCATTCTCACCTAATTTACCATTCCGAAAGTTCGTAAAATAGCACCTGGAAGTTTGTGTTGCATTGCTAATAATCTCGCAGGCAGTATCTAATAAATGCCCAGGACACATTTCTGCAGCCATGTTTTACGTAACACTTGTATCACAATTGATTGCACTGGATTAGGTGAGAAATGATTACAGGACATAATTCTGTGCAACAAAAGCAATGTTTTGCCGGTAAAATGTTTGAATTCCCAGTAACAAATGAGTGAGAATTGCGTATTTATTGTGCCATAAACATGTGTAATGGCTTTTCTTTACATTCAGTTAACTAACAAGTATTACCTGGCTCAGCAAGTGCTCAGTTGGGAAAAATGAACAGATTCAACTGTGATGGATCTTATTTCCTCCTGGGAAGACAAATAAACAATAACAAGGAATTGTTTCTGAGAGGGAAGGCTTGAACTAATGGGTAATTACTGTGGTTTTCTCAAAAGAGCATTGAGGAGGAACGCCTTCTATTACATGAGACCAAGACAGGTTCTGTTTTGTACAGAGTTTGCTAAAGACTTGTCTTAAAAACATAGGCGATCTGTTTAAGAACTAATTATAAATATACGTTGCTGCTTTATCTGTTAATACCTTTTGTGTGTCACTTTTCTATTTTTTAATGCTTTTTTGTTATGGAGAATACATGAACCATGTGGAAAATGTGACGCTGAGCCTAGAAATACAAAATTCATATTTATAACATACACAGTTTCCTAGAGCAGACTGTTTGAAATGTCTGGTTTGCAAGATTTTTTGCCAGATTTTTGTTTCTATTCCATTGTTAAGCATCCTTGACTTGGTAATTTATAACCTACCCTCTCGCATTCTTTTCCTGTAGTTGCCTTCTCTTCAGCTGTCTTGTCAATCTGGCTGCAGATTAAAAAAAATATTTGACGAGGTTGAGCAGGTTCTCAATCTCTATATTAAACTATTGTTCTTGCTGACCTTCACTCGGCAGCAGTCTAATTTAAGGATTAACATCAATCTAAAATAGAAGTTACTTCTTTTTTTAAAAAAAAAAGTAATAATGACATTTGTAAGAATGACACGACAGTTTCAGTTTCTGTGCATGTGTTTTTTCTGTCTTTTTCTTTCATTCTGTTAAAAAAGAGCTGTTTCCTGTTGAGTGACACAACGGTCCTTAGACGGCAAATAGAGTTTCTGGTGGCAATAAATGAATGTAAAAATGCTGTATGGGCAGGGAGAGTCAGGTGGAGTCAGAACCAGAAATACAGCTAACGAGGAAATACAAATGAGTGCTTAGAGGGAATCCTAGGAGTGTCCAAACCTGGATTTCTCTCAACATTAATTTGGAGGCTGAAGGGTATACACAGGGAAGAAATCGAATGGACGGAAGTGTGTAATCTTTCCCAGCCCACTTATTATTATTTTTCCTGCAAATATCCTATATTGTTACTAAATTAGACAAAATTAGATTCTGGAAATGATGCTCCATGAGAGTGCGGGTTGCCTTTTATGGACTGGCTGCAGCTTAAAAAACCCCCCACCTATGCACCAGTCCTCCCCAGCGTTGGTCCCTGCACTCTCTGCTACCTCTGGAAAGGTAGGCTAGTCCTAGGGGTTTGCTGAGAGCATCTAGATAGACCAAAGGGAACTGTGGGTGAGTTGCTTGTGAAGTTGGGAGCAATAATAGTGGCACTTTAGCTTGATGATATAGACAGTAGAGATCCAGAGTAGGATCCATCTGTTTCGGGAGGCAATGGAGGAGTGCACCTTTGGGGGTGAGGTCAAGCTGTTGGAAGGTTGCAGCACCTGCTGTGGCTGTAGAGACCGATGCGGGAGAGAAAGGTTTGTTACAACTGGGGCAGAGGAAGGCTTCCGTCCAGTTGTGCTGCTGCAGATGCACCATGGCTTTTCTTCTTCTCTCTGTGCTTTCCTCCTCTGGCCACTGCGATGGATGCATGACTTGATTGCCTGTCTCCACGCACTGCGGTGAAACTAATCCATATATGGAATAGCAAAATTTATGATACAAATGCATAATTACGTGCAACAGCAGAGAGAGAGAGAGAGAGCGAGCTTTGCAAGAGCTATGGTATGCACAGGAGATCTCAAGATTGAAGATTAGTCTTGATTAGTTCTTGTTAACAGTTCCTGCCACACACACACACACACACGTATATGTATATGTATATATGTATGGGGACACACACCATGTGATGCTATTGCATATTTGAAGAGGGGAGCCGCATCCCCTTAAAAACATGTACGGTAGCTCTGTATAAAGCAGCCTTTCTCAACCTTGGGTCCCCAGATTTTTTTGGCCTACAACTCCCATCATCCGTGACCACTGGTCCTGCTACCTAGGGATGATGAGAGTTGTAGGCCAAAAACATCTGGGGACCCAAGGTTGAGAAAGGCTGGTATAAAGCATCACAGTAAAACCTCCAGGTTTTGTAGTTGTGAAAGGGCAGAAATAATGATGATACAGTCCAGTATGCTAAGGATGAACTGTACTTCCTAGCAAAGATTTTAGGTGTACACGGTTGACTGCATTTCATGGCATCTGTGCCATATGGCTAACTGCTTTTGAAATGTCCCCCCTCCCCTAGTTTCATGAACAGTTTGGGGAGATGCATTGGGGGTTGGGTTTTTTTCCTGAGGAAAGAAAGTTTAGAGCCTGTATGGGTTCCATTGCTCTTTCAAAAAGAAAAGAAAGCTTGATGAGGATCGAATTACCACCCAGCTAGGTTTTTGTAGAAGTTTTATCTTCTAAGCTCAGTTATATCTGCTGATGAACGTGGACAGGTTAAGCCGGCTATTCCACAGATTATTATTTTTTTGTGTGTGTATTACAATCCTGTCGTACAGTGCTTTGTTTTCAATCCCTCAAACGAGAACTTCAAAGGGTGAAGGCATTTCTTTCTCACTGTCTATTCAGTTTTCATTGAAAGCAGCAACTGTATCCCTTTACTGATGCTTCTGTAAGGCTGGTTACTCCACCTGTCAGGCTGCCAAGTGATTTGACTGGGAGCAAATGAGCTCTGAGTCATACTCGTACTGCTTGCGTGCTTTTATTACAGCAACAAACTATTCCTGTCAAATAAATCGGACTCCGCTACAAAATCAGATGCATTGGGGGGGGGGGGAATCAGTGAAACGTATGTTCCTTTTCAGCATCTTCACAGCATACAAGGTTGCTTGTAAAATGAGATTAGAAGTCGTTGGCGGGAAAGGCATGCATTGGAGGAACAGATGAGGTTGTTCTTTGGAATGTTGGTGTGTTAGCTTGGAAAAAATCTTTCAATGACGAGGACTTGACTTTGTGTGTTTACTGCAAGTGTGTCGGTGGAGCTCAGTGGCTACGCTGTGAATCTCTAGGGATTGTACACCAGAGAAGAAAGGGACAAAAGAACTGATATAATAATACATAATAGAAAATAACATTACATTCAATAAACTTCTCCTTCTAAAAAGGTTTAGGCCGGGGGGGGGGGGGAAATAACTGCACTCTTCAATGTGAGTCATGTTAATTAGGGTTGGTTTGTGCTTTGAAGCAAACATCTTATACTATTAATTGGTTACGTGCAAGATTGTTAATTGACTTGCCATTTAATAATCTGGCAGCCTGAAACTGCTTTATCACTACAGAGTGCTGAGATGAGCTGTTATTTTTGGATTAGGCTGGGGGAATTTCAGAATAGCAAGAGTCAGACCTGCTTGTTACAATCCCCCCCCCCCCCCCGCATCATATACAACAGAGTACAGTACTGTGTTTCAAGGGCACTGGAGCATTTTAGTGAAGTCAATGGAACAGCCACATTTTTGTGCTAGACTATACAGATGATTCTTAGCAACGTTTTAAAAATAGGCCTCTTTTCAACAACACTGTAAGCCCAAAGTATGGCATAGCAAGAATATGCACTGTTTGTGTGATCTTGCTAAGCCATAGTTTAACTTACTATTTCAAGGTGAACCAGTTTAGGCAACGGCACTTTCTACATTCGTTTTGTTTTCTAGTTGAAATGATTAAAACAATAATAATAATAATAATAATAATAATAATAATAATAATAATAATAATAATAATAATAATGTATTAGTAAGTGTGCATTGCTTTTTATGCTATATTTGAACGCTGTTTCCAATATCAGATACAAATATATTCAGTCAGTACACAGCTTCTTCAGGTCATGACTTCTTATAAACTATGACTTGTACTTCAATTTACAATATATATGAATATCATGTCAGTTATGGAGGGCTACACATGTTTAATTTATTGCTTATCTTTTTAAACACTTGCAAAGGGGGACTGGAAGAGGTTGTTGTTTTTTAGTTTGTTTTTTAGTTTCCCCACTTGATTATTACTTGATTATTTTGAAGAAAAATTGGTAAGTTACAGGCAGTGTTCGAAATTAGCCAGGCGCTGGGCGCATTATGCACCTGGCTATTGGCTGCTTGAGACCAAGTGAAGATACCTGGGTGCCAGGATGGCTCCTGACATCTGTACAATCTGGCTGGCTGGTGCATAGCAGACCCCCCCCCCCCGCCCCCCGGTGCTATTGCGCGAGTCAGATTTTAGCTGGTACTGACAATAAGCACAATTCATTTTCAGCTTTGTAATCTTGTGCAAAAAAGGGTTCCCAAACATTCCTTTACTGCACCCATAACCCAGGTTTAAGGGGCCATATGGCGAATAGCTTTTATATCTCAGTTTCTAACACTGGTTCCTGCATCCATGCTACATCATGGTGTCTCTGCTTTTGTCTGTATGCATTGTGCCAGTATACAGTAAAACGCCAGAAAAAGCATAGATGTAAAAGTATGTGCTCAGCAGTGTTGTCTTACTTTACTTGATGTTGGTTTTTCATGTCTAATTGCAATTGCTGTCTATATCAAAGCCCTTCTTAACTTCAAAGGGCCTTTAACCTTGCAGCCCATTTTGATAGGTAGGCATGGCATACTTTTAGATGTGATCAAATGGTCTGAATCAAAACAAAAACTAATTGCTCCTTGACAGTTCCCCACAGTTCTTGTTTTAGTAGGAATTTGGGTTTTTCGAACTCCTCTTTACTAAGGTATTTCTTTAATCCACACTGTTAAGATCATTGAGAAGCAAGTAGTAGCATGCCCAATGTTGACTTTGTATGTAGGAACTTTGTTTTACTTTCGTCCTCTTTTTATTTCTTTTAACAGAGATATTCTTTCAAGTTAGGTTAGTTTTTTTAGGTTAGTCTTTTAGGTTAATTTTTTCTCTCTGTGTGGCTTCTAGTTCACTGTCTGTGACCGGTGAATGCAAGGTATGATAGTTTGTTCATGGCCCTAATTAAGACCTCATTCTGTCAAGTTTCCAGTTGGCTGCTTTTCTAAAAGCTTGTGTTTCTGGAAAGGCAAGAATAGAACTTTGGAAAGGCATTCTAGGTGACTTTTGCCTGCACATAGGAACTCTTTGAAAGCTGCCATAAACTTGAGCTCCAATATTTGGCTTTACTACAAGCAACTATGTGGCTGGGGGCAACTCAGTTAATGACTTTGACAGCTCTCTTTTGCCTGAAACAAGTGTAAGCGTTAATTGCTGTATATAATACCACTGGTCCTGCTAGCTAGGGATCATGGGAGTTGTAGGCCAAAAACATCTGGAGGGCCGAGATTGAGGAAGCCTGATCTAAGGTTTAGCAGTGAGCCTCAGGCCTGTGCATATTTCCACCCCCTACCCTCCTCTGACATGGCCACAGTGTTGTGATTTAGAAGTTTTCACTTTCCATTTTTAAACTAAATAAAATTCCTTGTGGTGTCTGAACTTGGGGAAACAAGGCAGGCTCATAAATTAAAAGGTTGAATCTGGATTTTTGGCAAGACTAACCACAGTTCTCCGAGTTGGGAAGTAACAAAGACCTCTTGTTTGGAAGCATCCTCTTGTGCTTTTACTCTCCTTTTCATGAACAAGTGGAATGCAGAGTGTGTGATGCCACATGTGCATAGATCTGTTTTTAATATATGGTGATATTTCATAGGCTGCACATTTTAAGAAATGCCCCAACACACGTGCAAAAACATGGCTTGTATTTTGGAGGAGCTTTTCAGACTTCATCTTATAGCTCCATTGTTGGCTTCAAAACAGGTAGTCTGTCACAGACTCAAGCCATTTAGAAAAAAAATTGCACACAGTTGCACCAATGTGTGTTGAAAGCGAAAATAAAATTAACAAAGGTGCTGTACCTGTTGTGTATTAAATAAGATATTCTGGCAGCAGGGTAAAGTATTGTTATTGGTTAATTTGAAGTGTACAATCACAATCCACAGCCTGATTGGGTCCCGCCGGAAAGTTTGAATATTATTGGTTCCCGCTAAAATGTATCTTTTCCCTCAGTCCCAATGTGTCTATAAATAGAGCTTTCCCTACCCCCTATCCCCAGTCTTGTCTTATCCCTTACAATAAAGAGCTGTTTTCACTAAGAAGTGTTGCTGGACTTCTTGCTACCAGAACCCACGACACAACATACTGGCGACGAAGGTGGGATTGAATTAGGCCGGCTGAGGGCTGCTGACCCTAGCGACCTGATTCTGGCGACAAGACTCCCTGTGACTGACAGGACAGATCAATCTACCAATATGGCTGCGTCACGGTTCATGGAACCATTTCAGCCCGGAGCAACTGAGGCCTGGGATGCTTACCTCGAGCGCTTTGAATTCAGTGTGGCTGCAAAAGGGGTCACCGACGAGGAAAGGAAAAAGGCGTTGTTCCTGAGTTGCTGCGGGGCAGAGACCTTTGAGTTGGCTCGGGCAATTCTGGCCCCCACAACACTGCGGGAGGCGTCGTTCGCGAGCATTACGGAACACCTCTCGAATCACCTTAATCCTACAGCGTCGAAGATGACATGGCGCATCGAATTCCATAAGAGGCAACAACGACCTGGAGAGACGGTAGCAGTTTTTCTCACCGAATTAAGAAAGCTGGCAAGACACTGCAAATTCGCCAACTTGGAGGAGGCCCTGCTGGATCGGTTTGTGTGCGGCCTTCGCAGCAGCAAGGGCCGCAGGCGGATTGCAGCAAAACAAGACATGGATCTCTCGACAGCGCTCCGTGAGGCCATTGCGACAGAAAGCGCTGAGAGAGAGGAGCAAAACCCGGGCCAGCGAGCCGAAAAGAGAGCTGGAGAGTCAACCCACACCGTGGACAACCAGGATGTCAGCCCCAACCAAAGCCCTGTGCGGGGAATAGAGATGGTGCGACAGGAGAGCACAGCAAATAAAGGTCGACAGGGGGTCTGCCCTGGCTGCGGCGGATCACATGAGAGAAGAAAGTGCCGGTTCCGAGAAGCAACGTGTCATGCTTGTGGGAAAACGGGGCACATAGCCAGGGTCTGCAAGTCGAGTGGCACGTCGGGGTCCGCGAAATCAAGAGGCCAGAGGACATCCTCAGCGACGCACCAACTCGACGATTGCAACTACCTCACGCAAATCGAGGGCAGAACTGTGCCATTTCCAGCCCAAGGGAAACCAGCTGTGCGGGTCCTAATCGAAGGGAAGCCGTGTAACATGGAGGTGGACTCCGGATCCGGATTCTCCATCGTCTCGGAGGACACGGCCAGATCGTTATTTCCTAGAGGTAAGCTTCCGAGATTGGAACCCTTCCCGGCTACTCTGCAATCCTATTCCGCCGGCCGCATAGACATTTTGGGGATGTGCGCAGTGAACGTACAGTTCCGCGAGAGGGAGGCCGTATTAAAGCTTGTGATCGCAAAAGGGAAGCGCACTAGCCTGCTGGGCACGGACTGGTTCCCGGCCTTAGGATTGGCAATCTCAGGGCTCAACACGGTCTAGATAGCTTCCGAGACATTTAACACCCTGTACACGGAATTTGGGGAGCTATTTAATGGAGAGTTAGGATGTTATAAGGGGCCCCCAATTGACTTAGAACTGGACCCGGGGGTTGTGCCAATCCGCCTCAAACCCAGGCGGGTTCCATTTGCGCTACAGCCTAAAATAGAGACTGAATTGGAGAAGCTAATACAGCAAGGGGTGCTTTCACCAGTGGACTCTGCTAAATGGGAAACACCCATTGTCACACCCCTGAAGGCTAATGGGGAAATACGAATTTGTGCGGACTACAAATGTACGATTAATAAGGCCATCAGGGGCAACTCTTATCCAATTCCAGTAGTGTCCCAACTATTAGCGAAGCTGGCTGGGGGCAAGGTGTTTGCAAAGATTGACTTGGCACAGGCATACCAGCAGCTTCCAGTGACTCCAGCGTCCGCAGAAATCCAGACAATTGTGACGCACAAGGGCGCCTTTAAGGTGAATAGGCTGCAGTTTGGAGTCAGCGTGGCACCTGGCATATTTCAAAGTCTTATGGAGCGCCTGTTACGGGGCCTGCCAGGTGTCCTGCCGTATTTTGATGATGTGTTAATCGCGGGCAAGGATGCTCAAGAACTACTGGGACGCATCCAGACAGTCCTATGCAAATTCCGGGATGCGGGGTTGAAACTTAAAAAAGAGAAATGTAGTTTTGGGGTAGCAGCTGTGAACTTCTTAGGGTACAGAATTGATGCTGCTGGCATCCACCCCATGGAAGACAAGGTTAAGGCTATCGCCGCAGCACCGACACCTAGTAACAAGGCTGAGCTGCAGTCCTTCTTAGGCCTCGTCAATTTCTATCACGCCTTTGTGCCACACAAGGCATCGATAGCCGAACCACTGCATCGGCTACTCCAAAAGAAGTGTGCATGGCGTTGGGGGCAACCACAACAGAGAGCTTTTGAAACGCTGCGGGGCGTGCTGTCAAAGGAAAGTACACTTGCCCACTATGATGCTGCTAAACCATTGGTGCTGGCGTGTGATGCCTCACAATATGGCGTGGGGGCTGTCTTGAGTCACAGGGAGGTGGATGGGTCGGAGCGTCCAATCTCATTCTATTCCAGAACCTTGAGCCCCACAGAGCGGAACTATGCCCAGATCGATAAGGAGGCACTGGCTATAGTCACAGGAATCAAGAAGTTTCATGACTACGTGTACGGCCGCCCTTTCACAATTCAAACGGACCACAAGCCTTTGCTGGGTTTGTTCAGCCCGCATAAACAAACGCCTCAAATCTTGTCCCCACGCATGCTTCGATGGTCCATCTTTTTGAATGGATTTCAATACGAACTGTGTCATGTGAAGGGTAAGCTGTTGTGCCATGCGGACGCGCTGAGTCGTCTACCACTACCTGGAGCAGCCGACGACGACCCAGCTCCGGCCGAGCATGTCATGATGATGGAGACACTTCCCGGACCACCCGTGACTGCCGTCGACATCGCCGCGAGAACTAAAAGGGACCCCGTCCTCGCCCGTGTCCTTGTGTGGGTGGGGAGGGGATGGCCAAGTGGGACTCAGGAAGAGAAATTTAGACCTTTTATGGCAAGACAAAATGAGCTGTCCCTCCATAAGGGTTGCATATTGTGGGGCGATAGGGTGGTTATTCCAAGGTCCCTACAGAATGAGGTGTTAGACACATTACACATGGGTCATCCAGGCATGGTTCGGATGAAATCTTTAGCCAGGTGCTATGTGTGGTGGCCAGGCATGGACAAGGACATTGAACAATGGGTGCGCACCTGTCGAGCGTGCCAGGAGGTGCACCCAGAAATGCCCAGGGCACCAGTGCATTGGTGGGAGCGGGCTAAGAACCCGTGGAGCCGGCTCCATGTAGATTTTGCAGGGCCGTTTCAGGGAAAGGTATTCTTAATTGTAGTTGACGCCTACTCGAAATGGCTGGAGGTCTCAATTGTTCCAAACATGTCCTCAGCTGCTGTAATCAGGGCCCTTCGCACCTTGTTTGCAACGCATGGGTTACCCGAGACCATTGTATCAGACAACGGGGCGGCTTTTGTGTCCCAAGAGTTCAGGGCATTCCTGGCCGATAACTTCATTAGAGGGGTAACTTCTGCCCCCTTTCACCCTTCCTCAAACGGTCAAGCCGAACGGATGGTGCGCACGGCCAAGGGTTCAATTGCACGCCTGCTGGAAGGGGATTGGTCTGCTCGCATTGCAAGGATGTTGTTCCTGCAGCACACTACGCCGTGTGCATCTACAGGCAAGTCTCCAGCTGAGTTATTAATGGGGAGGAGGTTAGCCACAATCCTAGACTATGTCCACCCTGACAAGGTGCCGGGCCGCGATACAAGAGAACCACCGGCTGCCGAGGGTGACAGAACCCGATGCCTGTCAACAGAGGATTTGGTTTGGGTCCGGAACTATGCAAGGGGACCAGCATGGGTGCCGGGGGTGGTCACCCGACCCAGTGGGCCAGTGTCATATTTTGTGACGTTAGAGGATGGCAGAGTAATGCGCCGCCACATTGACCAGCTAAGGCGCCGGTTTCCAAGCAGGGTAAGCCCGGGTGGGGAGGAGCCGCGCACAACTCTGCCGGCGTCCAGTGAATCGCAGCAGCCTAGTCAGGATGACTCCGGGCCACAGGGGGTGGAGGGCTCAGAGAGTCAGGAAGCTGTGGGCTCAGAAAGTCAGGAAGCCGAGATCACCACTGATGAACCTAACCCGGGGACAACTAGTCAGCCTAGAGAGTCAGCTAGTGACACAGCTCCAGCTGAGGTACCCGAGGTTATTGGGGAGAGAAGTCTGACCACGGACAGTCCAAGGAGTGACACACCGGGGGTTAGGCGATCCGGTAGGACTCGAAGACCTCCGCAACACTTGAAAGATTACGTGTATAGTATCAACTGGGTGCGGGGGAGACCCACGACACAACAGTACCAGATTGGTTTTATTCCTAGAAATGACCCAATGAGCATTCAGTTTTTCAGCTATTCAAAATTACATTTTCCAACATTTGCAACTTTCCCCCAGAAAGAATAATTGCTTTTTTCTTTCCTCTACCAAAGTGTCTTTTGCTGTTAGATTTCTGTGTCTCTGGTAAAACGAGAATCTGCATGCGTTGCAGAAAAGAAAATGCCTGTTGAGAAAAAGCTGTAAAGGTCAAAACCAGTCTTTTACTGCATGTTTGAGGGGTTTTGCTCTTTGTATTCTTTTTTGGGGGGGGAGGGGAAGCCATATGATGTAAGAATTTTGTAGTGTAGAATCGGTATTCTACTCACATAAAAGTACCCAATTTTAACAATAGGTGTACAGATAATTTTGAAGTGGTCTTAAAAAGCCATGCATTGCTTGGGGGAAAAAAGCACATCTAGCATATGAGGTCAATGAGGATAAAGCAGAGTGTCAAGAGCCTATACTTAGTTTTTGCTTACTCCTTTGAGATTAGGAACAACAACCACTTACTAAGTATCAGTGCCTCCAGGCTACTTCACATTTCACTTTTCCTACAGAAATATTAATTCAATCAAAGAAACAGTCTGTATACCTCATATATGCATGTTGCCACTCCCTACTGTTAAGTGTAATGCAAAGTATTCTGCTAATGTTGTGAAGTATAAGCTTGCTGGAAATACCCAGGTATTTACAGAATTACAGGAAATGGTTTCAATTTATTATATTAGCAACAGCTGTATTTGGAAATGGTATTTTGAGCAGCTGGGCATTTCCTTTTCTGCTGCAGAGCTGGTGATCCAATCAGCTGCTTTCTTGAATGATATGGAAGCTTGAAAAATATGACCCAGCTGTTTTTGGTGGCTGTCAAAACTGGGGACATTTGAAGCAAAAGGATATGGAAAGTTGGAAGCAGATTGGGATGAAGTGAAATATTCTGTTGTAGACATAAGCATAGAACCAAGGTTCATGGCAGCATGTAGTGCCAAACCATGGTTTTGTTTGACGTGCAGAGACAGACAGTATGTTGCTTAGAGTGAGATGTGTGTAATAGACATGCTCTGTGTGCTAAAATAACTTAGAGAAGAAGAGAACCAAAACTCTATTAGGGTCTATACCACTTTGGTTGCTTTCTCACTAGGATTGAACCAAGTTATCGGGGGGGGGGGAGAGGATTTTTGGCATGAAAAGGGACATTTAGAGGGCACACAAGCTTACATGCATTTTCCCCCCTTGCACCTGTAATGTTACCTGTCTCTCAGGAGATGCTTTAGTTCTATTTCCTAAACAAAGTGCCCCCCCATTCTTGCTGTCAATGTGCTCTCAGCCAATCAAGGAGCACATAGCCAGCACAATGATCTCATCAAGGGCAAATGAGGCCTTCACATTGTTTCGCTTTGAATGGAGGGGATGGGGTAAGTGAAAGTGTTGGCCTGTTGCAAAGGCAACCATGCTGTTGCTCCCTGTTCTACTACACAGTGCTGGCAGGCGATGAATCTCTCTGGGGAGTTTGGCATTCAGAGAAGGTTTCCGTGCAACTGTCACTTACTCCGTGAAGAACTGCATCTTAAATGGGATGCATTTCTGAATGCAAATGTCTCCATACTGCATTGCCTTCTGTGGGATCCAGACACAATATGAGTATACCTATGCACACCCCATTGAAGACAATGTAGTGCAGCATCTAGTATCTATACTGAGACAAGGATTTCTGTACGTTTTTATCTGTAAGCAGCAACTTTGATCCAGTAAATGGAAGACACAAACAAGCCTGGTTCTGCACACTACACTCAATAATTGGATCAGGTCGTCTGTCTCATCCGGGCCATGCTTTATTTGATTTTCTGCCACTGCAACAAGATGGGGAAGTGTTAGCTTAGTTGTTCTGGTGCATGCTTGTGCATTCCCTTCTTCCTCTCTCCAAACAACTTCCTGTCCATCCTCCCTGCAAAATCACTGAAAAAGTAAAGGTTGCTTTCAAGAATGTGAATGTCCATAGCTTTCCTCTCCCTGTTTGGTTTAACTTTAATTGTCACATCAGGGGAGCTAAGTCAGAGGAAGCTACATAGATAACGATGCTTTTGCCTGAAAAACCCTAGTATGAAAGCAGAGAATATCAGCTGCTGCCATAGATATAGTGTCATCAGTTTCTGGAGCAAACAGACAAGAGAAGTTGAAGCATGCTGCAAGATTTTAATGAGAAAACAAAAATATAGGCTGTGACATTGATGAATTATTCAGTGAATGCATAGAAATGACAATTGAAACCCCACCATAATTAGATTTGTGGTGTACTGTATATGTTGCAATATAAAGACGAATTGAGAGGAGGATGGCAAGATAATTCTGCATAAATCACTTTTGTTTCTGTCTTGGAGACATATGAAAGAGACAAGGGGATGTAAAAAAATAAAAAATAAAAATCCAAACCTGAGTGGTTGAAAGGACAATCTGAGGACTGATTCTGATTTCCCTACAGTTTTCATTATTGAGAACCAGGGAGAAAATGTGTGCGATATTTTCAGCTTGTCTTTTCACAAAATGTTGACAGGCACAAATAGTAAAGACCCTTGTTTTTCCTTGGTGCGTAGCAGTAATAACAATGTAACTGTCTCCTAGATCCCTCGTTGTTAATGCCTTGGTTTACTGGAATGCGCAGGGACCATTAGGGTTAGGGTTCTAAAGGAAATAATTCATTGAAAAATAAGCAGTACAGTGCAAGTGAAATCCATGAGAGATTACAGCCCCATTTGAAGAGCTGATGTGGTTCAGTAACTGGAGAGATGGGGAGAAAATGTCATTTGTCATGGACTTGTTTTTGGCAGGTCATGGTCTGTCACCCTTGGTTCCCTTTCTTAAAATGGGGATAATAGTCATCACAAAGCTGTTGTGAGAGCACAATAAAGCTTGTAAAGCACTTTGCAATTGCCAGCCCTTTATAAATAACAAGTAGCAACAATACTTAGCATTTAATCAATTGATGCAGTCTCTGCCTAGAAGAAAGCTGGCAGCCAGCAACTTTTGCCATTCGAAAGCCTTGTCTGATCGCCAGTGATGTGCTTCTTTGTGTTCATAGTACATTTAATGTGTTACCACTTCAAACTTTGCATATCCAAACAAGGAAAAGTAAACTTTAGAAACTGCTCAAATGTAATTTTTAAAGATATTGTTAATTGTGTAGCTTTTTTTTTTTTTTTTTTTTTTTTGTTGTAGGGCTATTACGCTGGCCGCTGCGGTCAGGAAACTGGTAGAACAGTCCTCTGTTAAAGTTAAGCCACTAAGAGTTTTGCTTTACTATGTCTGTATCTTTTTATTATGTCTTTGTTTATGGCAGTTCTAAACAGCTTTCATATTTAAAAAAAATATTCAGTTTGTCCCACAAAACACATTTTGAACAAGAAGACGGCTAAAGACTCAGTAATAAAAGGAATAAATAATAAAAGGTACAGTGGATAACCAGAGCCGTTGTATAGAAAATAGCAAACTAGTCTTTTGTAATGGTGAGCAACCTGCAATACCAGTTGAAGCCAGCCATTTGAGGCTACAATTCTGTACGGACTTGCTTACGAGTAGACATTCATAGGACTGCATTGTTGGTGACCCTCCGTAGAGTTTTGGGTGCACCCCGGCACGTGCACAGGCATTTTTTTGTTGCTGTAACGCCTTTTCACAGATTTTCCAAGCGTGCCGCATAAAATGGGTGGCAGAATGATAGTGGACATGCCTGTTAACATGGACACTAGGAAAATAATTTTGAAAGGGACTGGCTGCCTAAAGAGTTTGTCCCCCACTGATGGAGTGAAATGCTGTTTCATGCTTATCAGTTGGATGAGGACGATTACAGGAAGGATAACAAACTTGCGACTTTCAGGAAGATGCCTTCTCGCTGCAGGCTTTTCTTCTGATGAAAGGATTAACGTGAAACTAATTGAAGGCCAGAAAGGTCTCTCTTTCAAAGATGAGGTGAATAATTTTGGATTTACAGTGGCATTACTCGTGAGTCTTGCTTTTGAATAGTATTTTTTTTTTCATACTCATCATTAGAAAGAAGGCCAGTAAGTCTGAACATCATGAATGCTGCTACTAAATACTTGAATAGCCACCGTTTTGCAGAAGTAATACCTCTGATGACTGTTCTGTAGTATGGAAAATGTTTTATTATCTGAATCACCCCCCGAATTCCCCACTTGTTAGTTTGAAAACACTCATGAGGGTTATTGATGGGAGGAACTACCGGTACTCTGTGAATTTCTTAAAAGCTGTTAACACCTGTTGTATAACTTTAGTTTTAGTTACAAAACTTTAGATTTAGCTCCATTTTGCAGTTAAAGACAAACCTACCTAATTTGCACACTGGAAAACAGTAATTGAACCATATCCTGCCTGGTAAGGAGCAGAACTGTCCGATTGCACAACTTCCAATGGCTTGTGACAAATTCTAATTCTGGAAGTTAATTGCTGGTTGTGTTGCTGAGGGTGATGAGGGAAGGGAGGAATCTGGTACATCATTGTGTGTGCATTTAGCGCTTAGGACATTAAGGCTGAAATCCTGTACCCATTTAACCTGTGAGCAAGTCTAATTGAAATCATTGGAATCTTTGAGTAGGCATGCTTAGGATGGAATCCAGGACTTGCTTAGAGGAACAGGTGGTAAGGGCTCCTGTGCATGTTGTATAAGAATATTTATAAAGGCGCAACTCTGGCAACAAATAAACCTTTTTATTTTCTTCTTGTTGCTTCTATTTAACTCCCAAATATGATTCTGAGCCTCATGGGAGTATCTACAATTTGTGGCTGCTCAAGAACAGCTATGCACGTTTGTTTTATGGCTGAAATCATTTAGTATAAACAAGAATTTTAATTAATGCAGCTTATTAATAACTGTTATAAGCAAGCAGATGCTCAGTGCTGCTGTCATTGGCTTTTTACATAAAATGTGCACTTCCATATTCATTGCTACAGATTCTACCGTGGTAAGGGAATATTAATGACCGTAAAGTTTGTGTGTCAAATTATTGTGTGTACTATTGTGTTTGAATTCATTTTCTGTAGTGCTCATTATTTGAAATGTCATCTGTCTTACCGTAAATGGCATTTATCAGAATGCCTCTTTCTGTAATACTTAATGAAATAATCTGGTGTGGTGGAGTAGGCACTGTGCAATAGGAATTTAGTTACAGATGGCTGTAGAACCATAGTGTAGTTTTACCTGGAAGCTTGTAGATGCTCTTCCTTTCTCTTCTGTGCCTGTCCTGTCCTACAGAATCTCAAGCTTCTGCCACTATAATACGCTTACAGGCAGGCTGTATGAAGACACTTACATGCAACAATATGAAAGTGTCTGCTTTAATAAGGTTTCAAGATGGTCTAAGGGCCCTTTTATAACAAATTAATCCCATAGTGGATATGGGACTATTATCACCTTTGTACTGTGATAATCTCGGATAGCATTACCGTATTTTTCCATCTATAAAATGCCCCCATGTATAAGGACCCCCCATTTTGGGGAACTCAATTTTAAGAAAATGAGGGGAGAAACACCCCCCAGATTGCTCCCCACTCGCTGCGGCATTGGGCGAAGCCACGCTCCCACCAACCGGCTGGCTGGCGGCATGCCGCTCCCCCCCCCCAATGCCACTATTTGTGTGTATTGGACAACCCCAGTTTTTGGACATGATTTTTGAGTCAAAAAACCTCATCCAATACATGGAATAATATGGTAATTTGCTGTGAATGAACATTGTGACAATTGCCTCTCTCATATCATGCACTGCTACTTTCTTGCCAAGGTAATTGCAGACTTTCATGAAAGGAAGATGTAGCAACCTAATAATGATTGCTGTAGATGTAGCAACCCAATTATAATTTCAAGCCATAAAGTACACTTTGCTATTTAAAATTCTTAGCAGGAAAATTGAAGATGTAGATCAGAAAAAACATTTATAAGAAGTCAGAATAGAAAGATAAGTGTACTTGAAACTGTTTGCAAATAGTAGCAGACTCCTAAAATATAGATGGGTGAATCCCTCTTCTGTTGTATTGAGAAAGGAGCTATTTCAGTTGGTTATTTTGCAGAATATTCTCTGGGTGCCGTGCCCTAAACTGGGCTTGTTGTGGGGAAATAATGTTCTTAACATATGTGTGTGCATCCATAGCTTTAAAGATTTTGTAAAAAGCTTATATTACTCTCTAGTCAGTGCACTTACATGATAGATAATTTAATAACTACTTTACCTTCTCTCTTTCAGATATTGTTTTGTTTTTGCTTTGGGATACCTCACTGTGTGCCAAATTTCTAGAGTCTATATCTTTGATTATGGACAATATTCTGCTGATTTTTCTGGGTAAGAATAAATAATACTTTCTATATCCCAGTTATTTCTCTAGCTGAATACCTGTATAGTGGATTGTATCCAATTAACCCGTTAAAATCAATTGACATTAGTTATGTATTACTTAGTTGGATACAACCCATTGAGGATAGATAGATAGATAGGCAGACAGATGAATTAAATGAGTTAAACGTGTTTTCCTGGAACTGTGTACATGTATGCACAATTTAGAAGTTATTTAATCAGTTTCTATGGATTTCTTTTGAGATCTTTGCCTGTTTATCTACAGGGGAAGAACTCTGTACAATCTTCTCCATGCATGTAAGGTTTATACTGAGATATCTGTCTGGGAAGGACTGCTACCACACAAATTTCTACCTAGATTCATCACAGCTCCTTTTGGAGTTAGATAGATGCAACATAGGAAATCCATTGTGCTACTTTCCTGTGAAAATCCCCCTGCCCAAAGCTGTTGTTTGCCATTTGGGGCAAAGCATTTAATACTGCCTCTCTATTTAACATGTGCCTATGGTGATGTGCAATAAAAACACAAGTATTAAAAATTTCTCTCTTCATGCTGTTCTCTTCAACCAATTTATCTGCCAATGTGCTTTTGTCATCTTTCTCCTCTCCTTGGTATAAGAGGGTTTTGTAGAGCTTTTTTGAGGGAGTCAAAATCCCTCCTTTATCTGTGGTTGGCATGGGACCTCCAGATTACCATTTCCTTACACTGTGAAAATGTGTTTTGATTTTTCTACTCTGAATTGTGTAATCAGGGAATGGTGTTTCTCCTGAGTACTGATGGATCTTTGCTATATTGCTTTCTCTGTTATTATAATTAACATTACCCAAGTGACTAAAAAGCAGCAAACAATGTCTTCCGTGACATGCAGGAAAACCAATATGCTCCCTACAGGCTGGCTGTACAACGACACTAATTACTTTTTATTGCTTTTAAAATAAGTTCAATTTTTCAAAGTCAGCTGTATTTATGGAGCAAATATGTGGCTGACTGCATGTGCCCGACAGGCTCAAACAACACTACTATATTTACTATGGACAGCCATTTTTTTCTGGTACCTCTACCTGGTGAATAATGCCCCAGATTTGGGAGTGTCTCTTTAAAAAATAACCTAAACATGCCATTTGTCAAGTTTTAGTCTCTTCCATTGGCTTTCAAGAACACCTGTGTATATGAGAATGACCTTCATGGTGGGAAATCATGCATTTTGTTCTCTGGTGCATATGTGCGTAAATAAATGCATAAACATGAATGCCAAGGGGTGGCTCATGCAAGTGCATCAGGTTTGACTGCTCCATCCTCTTCTTCACACTCTTCGGTTTGTGAGGTGAAGGAATTCTGCCGCTGGTTTGTGGGAAACAATTTTGTCGTTTTGCCCAATCACAAAGCTTGTCCACAAATCAAGGTTGGAAATAAATGGCAACCCTGATCAAATTGTTATCTTGTTATGCTAGCTCAAATGAAATGGTCATTTGTTTTCTTACACTTGTTATCCCACCCTTCCTCCAAGGTCTCCCTTCTTTTAACCTGTGGCGCTGCACAGTGATAAATAGAGTTGAATTAAAATTGTATATATCTGGCAAAAAGAGGAAACCCAATGGGTTTCCCAATTCCACAGTTGCATAACCACCATGGAAAGGTCATGCTTAGTTGCTGAATATCCCAGAATAGCTTCAAAATCAAAGCCTCTTGACAATGATCTGAATTCCTGGGCATCAAACAATATAGCTGGTTGGTTTAGTATTGATGCTAATGCCACTGGTTTCTCTTCCATACAGGCCTACCCATAAAAAGACTTCTAATGGCATGTTTTAAAAACAAATTAATGGCACGTTCAGTTCTATCTTTCTGTTGGAAAGCAATACTTTTATGGGTGAGATCTGCACGTTCTGTTTCTGAAGTCTTTTTATTTTTTCATTTCCCTCTCACTTTGTCACAGCCCAATGATGATAATTACACAGAAAATCACAAGCTTGGCGTATGAAATTCATGATGGTAAGACTTTGGGGGGCTAGGGGCAGGACGATGAGCTAAATTCTCTCCTGTTAATGCCTTCTCCTGCTGTGTGGAACATAAGCCATGTGGCCATATTTATTTTCACATGTCTTTTAACAGGAATTGGAGATGCATAATTGTACCAGTATGTTTATCTGTTAATGAGGGGAATGCTATGTGACAGTAAACAACAACAACAACAAAAGAACTATGTAAAAACTCTCAAGGAAGCTTCTTTGCTCATGCTGAACATGTAGCAGGTCATGCAAGGATATCCTTTATTTTCTATTCTGGCAGTCCTTTACAATAGGTGAAGGAGTTATGCTTATTGTTAAATTAACAAAACAGATAACTGGTGACTGTAAAGGGCTGGATACTATACTACTACTTAGCTGTTCTGTGCCTTGTTCAACTGCTCTTGGTTTTTGTATGCAATATGTATCTAGCAATATTGTGGTATGTAAAGTTAGGAAGATAGGTAATAAAGGAGTTCAGATATACTAAGCTATGTCGTGACTGATCAGTTTAGATAGCCATTCTTATAAGGAGGAGGGTGTTTTGGGACTAAGTAAGTTACACAGTTCATTTGGAAAAAAATAGGGACATAATGTTAAATCAAGGTTTAGTGTTAGAAAAATCTCGACAATCCTTTGGGCTTTTATGTTCCCCTCTTCAGTGAGGAGAACAGAACCTTCCCATTACAGGTGGGTAGCCGTGTTGGTCTGCCATAGTCAAAACAAAATAAAATAAAAAATTCTTTCCAGTAGCACCTTAGAGACCAACTAAGTTTGTTCTTGGTATGAGCTTTCGTGTGCATGCACACTTCTTCAGATACCTTCCCATGGTGGATAAGCTGCAGTTTTATCATGCCCCCCAAACCCTACGTTAATCTTAACTAAGGTTACTTGAAGCAAGCCTGCTTTTTAAACCATGGTTTGCAGTTGGTTGGTTTTCACTGACTATAGTTAACATTTACTGCAGCTTGTCCAGATTTGAACAATACACCAAGCTGCAGTTTATCTACAAGGGCAATGTAAGCTGCTGAGCTCCTTCTTTATGGCTGCATTGGGGAATGCGATGGCCCAAGGCTTACCGCAACCCATTATTGTGACGCCAAGTTACAGTTTGGCATCACTGTTCAACCCAGCCCAATACGTTACACTCCATTTCTTTCCTCAACCCACAGGAATGTTTCGAAAGGAGGAAGAACTGACACAATCACAGCGATGCTTAGCTGTGAGGTAAGTTTTCTCTGCTTCAGTGTAAGCTGCTAGCTGGCCCCTCAGACTCCACCTTCAATCGGCCATTCTGCTGAAAACAGGAAGCTAAGGAGACCCCTTAAAACTCTGAGTTGCATTCTGCTCATTTGTGTAAAGTACAAATGAAGCCATTTTGAGTTTTTCACCCCCAAAAGTAGGATAGAATAATATGCTTTGAATTAATAACTTTGGATATATTATGCTGTTGAGTCTGATGCAGCTCACTTTACATTTGATATGAGTCAATACCTCCCAGACCCTTTATTTATATAGACAAGTGTTGACTCACCCCTTGGATTTTCCCTTCATTCCAGAAATCAAACCCCGTTAAATAATGCCTGTTAAGAGAAATCAATAAAGTTTGGCTTCAGGATTAAGGGTATTAAGGATTAAGGCTCCACTGGTGGAGTACAGGATCAGGTTTAAGGTGCTGGTTTTAACCTTCAAAGACCTATACGGCCTAGGACCCTCGTACCTACAGGACCACCTCCTCTGGTATTCCCCACGGAGGACCTCACAGTCTGCAAACAACAACACTCTGAAGATCCCGGGCCCCGGGAAATTAGACTGGCCTCGACCAGAGCTAGGGCCATTTTGGCCGTGGCCCTGGCCTGGTGGAACACTCTCCCACAAGAGTCTTTGGGCCCTGCGGGATTTGACATCTTTCCGCAGGGCCTGCAAGACGGAGCTGTTCCGCCAGGCCTTTGGCCAGGGGGCAGTCTGACCTATTTTCCTTTGTATAAGAACAGCATGAAGGAGGCCTCCCAGTCTGTTCACAGGTCCTTATATGATCAGTGAAAACAGTTGATCCTGGCAAGTATTAACCGCTGTCAATCTTAACTGATAACTGCCATTTGTCCAGATTTTAATTTGTCTGAATTTATTTTAAGATGTATTTTAATTAATTGATGCCTGTTTTTATGTATACTATGTTATTTGTATGACGTTAGCCACTCTGAGCCTGGCTTCAGCGGGGAGGACAGGGTACAAATAAAATGTATTATTATTATTATTAGTATTAGTATTAGTATGGTTCATTAATATGGGTGATATGGGTGACATTTGCTGGTTCATGTACTGCTCTAGTCACAGGAACAAAGCTATGCTAAAGCGTTCTAGCACATGCAACCGCAGACTGCCAGTAAAGCAAAATAACTGCTATGCAAGCTGAATCTTATAGGATAAACAACTAATTTCCGTAGCACGTTGAAAGATAGCTTTCGACTTTTTGTAACATCCCACTATATTCGAGTAGGTTAATCTCTGTTCTCCGCGTGGCATTTACTGTAGAAATATTATGTGCTTTGCACCATGTTCAGAGGACTCCCTGGCACTCACATGCTGCCAGATGCAGAGGAACATCAGGCATGTGAAACAAAAAATTGTCCTGTGGTTTGATTCCCTCAAACCCCCTTGTACTATATTGTGCCTGGCATTTTTTCAACTCACATTGACTTGTGGACAAGCGTTAACCAGCTTGGGAACCAACACACAGAATTCTTAGAAACAGCTGGAGAGCCATTGGATTTTTTGGGGGGGGGGCCCATTCCTATTAACTTTCTGTCTATATAGCTAAAAGTGGAGGTGTGTGACATCAAGTAGAAATGGAAGTAATAGCAACTAGAATACAATCAGTGTGTGGTTTTAGTGTTGTTCTCTTAGAAAATGTCAGTGAAAACCTCACCAGATGCTTGTCTTTGAATTACAGGCGCATGCCAAGTCTACTGGAGTATTTAAGTTACAACTGTAATTTCATGGGTATCCTGGCAGGCCCATTATGCTCTTATAAAGACTATATTACTTTCATTGAAGGCAGATCATACCAACTGACACAGTCTGAAGCAAATGGGAAAGAAGAGATAAAATACGAACAAACAGATCCCTCTCCAAATGTAAGATCTACGGCTTTTTTTTTTTTTTTTTGCTGTGCTGCTGTTCTTCTAGTGCATGAGAAGCTTTGTTCGCATTACGTGTTCCTTGCAGGCATAACTCTCTCAAGCTGTATCTTGAACACGAGTGGTGATCATTCATGAATGGCACAGTTCTGTCTAAAGGTAGATATTCTCCATAGATACTCATTAACGGACCTTGTGGGCCAATGTATAGTAGCCTCGGAAGCAGTTACATATTTCAGTATGTTCCTATAATGTAATTTCCCTGCTGCTTCTAGTATTAATGAGTTCTTTTGTAGCAGCAGGCTGGGGACAACAAGAATGAATGAAGAAACCATGCACAGCGGTACCTCGGTTTTCAAACATCTCCGTTGACGATCGTTTTGGTTTTCGAACGCCGTAAAGCTGGAAGTAAATGCTTCGGTTTTCGATTGCGCCTTGGAAGTCGAACATGAAATGCAGCTTCCGTATTAAGTTTTCCGTTTTGAGTTTTCTGTTTTCAAACGTTTCGGAACTCAAACGGTCTTCCGGAACGGATTACGTTCCGAAACCAAGGTACCACTGTACTTTTTGTTAGATTTTATAATCTGAAGTAATACAGGGTGGTATTCCAACTAGATTTTTCACAGGGGACATCCTTTGAAATTAGTGAATCTAATTAAGTTAGGGCCATTGAAATGAATGAATCTACTCTTGAGTAAAACTTGGCTGAATAGCACCCTGTATTGTTTTGGATTCTAAGGTCTAACAAGTTTGTTTCGTTTGTTGCACTGGCAGAATTTGTCATGCTGGCTCCTACCAGCACAACTGTTTAGCTGAATCGGGCCCCGTATCTGCTTAGATGCAGTCTTTGGCTTTATCATCCGCTGCTCTCTCCACTACCATCCCCAAAACTAGTGAAAATATTGGTGATGGGAGAAGTTGCAGAGGAAATGACTGATGCCAAGCATTGTGAACCAGGGTTAAATGTGAGGTTGGGTGGCTCAACTCATAGTAGCTAAGGGACAACTGAACTTCAGGAGCTCATTGCCAACCTCCTCCACCGCCCTGACCTAGAAATGAGAAAATCTTCTCTGTTCCTAACATACCTGTAGAACCATGTGGTTGACAAAGAGATGGCCTTTTGCATTTTTACTGTGTAAACTTGCTAGAAAACTCCCAAGTGTTGGTCAAGCGCAGGGTCTATAATTGAGGCTTTATAAAGAACTCTACCTTCAAAATCTCAGCCGATCACACAGCATAGGTAAGTTTTCTTTAGCTGTATTGCTCACATGCTTGACATTTTTAGTTACTTACGCTGCACTAGCTTTCTGACATTACTTTTAAGGGAACCTGTGTTTGCTCTTGGTATTTTACACTTCCCAGCTGGCGTTGAAAGAGAAATTTGGCTGCATTTTATAACACCAGTGAATATTGTGTGCTTCTTGGGAAATAACGTGGATCGTACAACTCTTTGCCCCCTGCTGCATTTGCTGTGTCAGGTTGCTAGCTCAACTTGCTTACTTACATAAAAAGAGTTGCCCTTCAGTTTGCCATCTTGCTGAAATGCTTATCTAAGTGGGGGATTTTGGCTGAGTTTTCATACTGACTTTTTATTTTCTTTTTAAGAATAATAATAATGCATCATTAGATTAAGTTTAGCTTTCTTGGGTAATGAGGATCAGCAAATGGGAAGCTCTAGATGAAAGAACTCTCTTTCCCCTAATCTAATAAGCTTCCTTTCTCATTTGAGTTTTATTTCTGTAGCATAAAATTAACGACAGTCCCTTCTCCTTCTGCTAACTTCGTTAGGCGCATGATATGAGCTTAATGTAAGTTTCTACTGTGCTAATTGCATGTTAACTGAATATAGTCAACATTCACAAGTGATTTACCTCATATCTCCCTCCTATTGTGCCTTTTTACAAGCTATCATTTGTTGGTGCTCAAACTGGTGTCAACTGTCTGAAATTAATGTCTATCTTCGTAAGTTTCTTTTTCTTATAGCTATTAGCTACCCTCAAACTCCCATGTTCTTGTGGAACACATCCCCTTTGCTTATGGCTTCTTAGTAATATTTTTAGCTATTTAACCCCTTGTTAATTGCCTCAGTGTGTGCGTAACTCCTTGTGCAGCAGTCCCAAATGCCACAAGCTTTGCTGAACTAATTATATTTTGTGAAGCTGCCAAGCAAGCATCAAAATGAGCTCCACTCCAAACAATGTGTCTTAAAATAAAGTTTTAACCACCTAGGACCCGCTTTAACATCCACTGAGATTAGTTGCTGTCTTTCCCAGTGGGACATTGAATCTTAGGCATCAGATACAGAGTTAACACATAAAGCAATAATTTCTACAGTGCTTTCCAGCGCTCAGAATGTTCCATAATTTTGTGGGTGCCCATTTATGTGGAGTTAGTGTAGCAAAGTGGAGAGTGGTATGGTATAATATAACTGGATTTTAAAATTGTTATTTCATGTATAGCCCGTGGATATATTTCATGAATACATATTCTGTGGAAGGCAGTATACATGTTTTCCATCTAGAAACCGACCATATCCAAACCTGATTAGCTCCGGCAGGGTTATTGTATCCTGTCCCTTCAGGCCACGTTTGTGAGTTATGAGTCAGGAAATCACAGCTTTAAATCTCAGTCATTAATTAATGGAGTGCCTTTTTGGCAAGGCATTGGCTGCATTTTGACATCACGCTAAGCTGCGGTTTAGCTAGACGTGAACATGTATAGCCCCTCCTAGTTTTGTGTGCTTCTGCTTTTAGTTAATCACAATTAGTTATGCCATCCAAACTTGACAAACGCTAGTTACCGGTAATCATGCAAGTTTCAAACAAGCCAACTTTAGACCCTATTTTCTGAAACAGGTTTGTTTAAGCTATCCTTTGTTAAGAGCAGTTCCGCAGCAATCTGTGGCTAAACCAAAATGGTAGCCAAAGCTTCTGAACTTCACCCAGCCTCATGGGAAGATGCTGGACGAATCTGTATCTTTATATATCTATATCTATTTAGAAAATTAAGAACATCTAAAAGCATTTTAAAATAGCCAAATACCCTCACAACTAAAAATTTCAAGGTTCCTGGGAACAGTATTTTTCAGTCGTCATATGACTAGGTAAATAGGAGGGTTTTAAAAAATTTCTCCTGGGCATTAATGAGAGAGAAAGATGGCGCCTTACCAAGGAAGGCATTCCACAAGCAGGAAACTTGCCAGTGAGAAGGCCCTGTCATGAACCATTGCTAATTAGGCAGTCGTGGATCATTGCTAACTGCCCATCATCACCCTGAGATGATTGCTATCATATCTTTCTTTTGAGCATTTATAGGACACCCTATAACAAGTTTTAGGGTGGCTTATAGCAAAGTTTAAACAAATTAAGCATTCAGTGAAACAGTAACACAATGGAAAATATAAGCAATAAAGCAAGTATTGTTTTCAGGGTCATTATACAGGGTTGTCTTACTGAAATGACATTGTGTGAAAAACTTGAGTATTCATCATCATTAGCATCAGCTTTGTAACGGAGTCTGAAATGGTGACTTGCCCAACGGGCCCTTGATAAGCCGAGCAAGTAGCCGAAATGAAACCAATATTCAATCCCAGCACTCTAAGCTTCTTCACCACACCGACACAATTAAGTATTTTGACTTAACAAAAAATAGACACCAGCATCTCATAGATAAAAACAGTAAATGAAGGAAGGTCAGTTGCTCATGTTCAAAAGTGATAAATACAGTATATTCTGGCATATAAGACTACTTTTTAATCCAGGAAAATCTTCTCAAAAGTCGGGGGTCGTCTTATACGCCGGGTGGAAAATCTGTGGTTGAGTATATCTCAAACTCTATATTTTAACTGGAAAAGTTGGGGGTCGTCTTATACGCCCAGTCATCTTATACGCCGCAATATACGGTATGTAACTGGAATGGATCTTTGACAATCACAAAAACTTAACAGCACACACAAACTGGCCCAGTGCAAACTTATGTAACATGCAACAAGACAGAAAACAAATAGTCTATACATAGGCAATAATTATCCATTTGCAGGACGTTACAGAATCACCAGACATTCTTGTAAAGAATATAATTGATGGACAGCCAGTAAAGAGCTGTTTTGATTAATTGTTCATAGTGAGCAGGGCCAGCCCACTCATGAGGCATGGTGAGGCGAGTGTCTCGGGCAGCAGGATCCACAGGGGCTGCAGATCCCGATGTTGATCTTTATTTCCCCCTTTTTTCCTGATGTAGATCTTCACTCGGCCCTCCTTGTGTGGCGGGGAGAGGGGGACACTATTTTGGGGTCTGCCTCAGGTGCTAAAATGGCTAGTCCTGATACTGCGTATATAGTGCCCCCCCACCCTTAACATAGTTTTTATTCCTTTTCATCTTTAAACTGTTTAACATGGTTGCATTGAGATACATCTTTGTTTACGTTAGGGCATATGACATGCAACAATTAAATAAATCTAAAACAACAATGAACAATCAGACAAACGTTTCTAGGATATAGTAATTTTAATGGGATTGCTTTATTGTGTATTTAGTTATGGGTGTTTACATATATTAATGTCGGTGCAACTAGTTTTATTCTTTCTAAACTTACATAGAAGCTTATTTCGGTATATAAATCAAAAAATAATATTAAGTCCATTTTAGAAAGTTTCTGCTCTAAAAGGTGCTGAATAAACCACCTGTGTATTTTGAAAACATTGATAATTCCTATTTCATTTGCAAAGGAGTGTCACTTTGCTCACCCAGTCAAATCTCTTTCAGAACATTTTTAATTGCCTATAGAAAACTCAAACAAACTGATGAGTTAAAAACATCTCTTAAAAGCACTTTTGAATATCACTAATGCAAATTTTAAAACATGCAAAAAAAAAAACTTTCTCATTTTAAGGCTTGACTTTAAGATTAGAAATATACATGTGAAAAATGAGAAATATGTCAGTTAGTTGGCCCTCACTCTAAAATGGCTTAAATGAACAAAAAGCCATATTGAATAAAAACCTACTCCAATTTTCGGATGATTTCATATGAGCTCAAAATTGTATAACACATGAATTAAGGAACAAGTGCTGTTAAAGAAACGAGGACAAATCTAAGTAATAATTTAGCTCTCTGAGGCATTGTACCTCAGTTTACTTTCATCAGCAAGTGTATGATTCCAGTTCTAGGAATTTTTCTATATGTAGTTTAAAAATCTGTTGATAGATTTGGCAGTTATTTTCTAGTTTTGATAAATAGTAATAGCTCAGATTGTTACGATTAGTTAAGACTGGCTATTCTGAGAAAACAGCATTAAGGATTTCTGTACGTACCAAAGTATATTGACTTATTTGAGGTCTCCTCTTGGCTAAACATGTTTCAGATCTTAAGATCTAAAGTATAATCTCTCTCTCTCTTCCCCCCATGTGTGCGTGTAAATTCTGTTTCAAATAGATATAAAATTCTGATAGTTAGACTTTTGTATTTCACATGACCCTAAAGTGTCAGATATGAAAATTAAAAGTCATAATGGATTGAAATTTTGGAGGGAGCACAAGTCTTGTGACTTGAGTGACTGAATTTTCTTTTGGATGGTTTCCTGGCCAAGTTATTTCTTGTCACTGTTGTTTACTTCTTAGATCCATTACAGAAATGTAATATTTTTCTGTAGGCCCTTCCTTGCTTTCCCTGAAGGAGGAAGTTAGGGGTATTTATTTACTGGCTCATAACATGCATAAAGATTTTGGGATCGTAATAACACGGATTGAAAACAATTTGGAAAAACTTGATTTATCATGACTGGGAAAAACAGCTTCTGTATCTATTGTCTGAGGCTCCAATACTTTGGCCACCTCATGAGAAGAGAAGACACCCTGGAAATGACCCTGATGTTGGGAAAGATTGAGGACACAAGGAGAAGGGGACGACAGAGGACGAGATGGTTGGACAGTGTTCTCGAAGCTACCAACATGAGTCTGACCCAACTGCGGGAGGCAGTGGAAGACAGGAGTGCCTGGCGTGCTCTGGTCCATGGGGTCACGAAGAGTCGGACACAACTAAACGACTAAACAACAACAACAATCCATTGTCTTCATCCCTAAAATACTGTTCTTATTCATAACACTATCCTTGAAAATAGAAACTCATTGAAATACAGATAAGGATCATGAAATTCATAAGCTCCAAATAAACCTAGTAGAGCAGCTAATGAAAATCTATCACAGGATAAACAATGGAAGACTGGGAGTACCCAATATAATAAGATATAATCAAGCTTCAGAACTGTGATAGATTCTGGAGTGGTTTGAAGATGATGATAATACACTATGAAAGATTGAACAGGAATTTTATAAGGAACAACTATGGGAACTGTGCTTTAGTTTAAACCAAAGAGTATACATGATTGCAGTCTTCTTGCCTTGTTTGCAGAAGTTAACTCCAAGTTAACTCCAGAAGTTACCCTCGTTATTAAACAGTGAATGTAGCAATCTAACATAATAGACTGTTGATCTCTCTGTCTGGAAAAAGCTGTTGCACTTTAGCAGTTGGTTTAAATAAGGATTTTATAGACAGAATTCAACGTAGTGCTAAGTGAGTTATGCACAATGGGAATGAGGTCCACTCATGGAGTAGGACTTCCCTCCTCTCCCCCTCAAACCTGTTCTGCACCCTTTTTGAGAAGCTCTTATTACAAACTGATATAAAGAAAGCAATTTTAAAAATACACTTAATTCTCTCCCAGATGCAAGCACTATATAAGAGAAATTGGGAATGGAACGTAATGAAATCCAACACTACAGTGTCAGAAGTAGTATGGGGTTGGGTGTGTAAATAAATACCCCAATAACATTATTGAATGTTAATCTGAAATAAAATTTATTTAAGGCAACACTTCAATGTTACCTGCCTACTTATGGGCTGAGTAAAATACACAGGCAAATACTACTACTGGAGATGTAAAAGCTATGGCAGATTCTGTGCACGTTTTCTGAAACTGCATAAAACACTTTATTGAGTTAGTGTTTTGCATATAATACAGGAAATGACAGAAATTCAGAAATGATTCTTCTTGCTCTGATCTGAAGTTATTAATGCTGATCTCCAATTGGCAGCAAGTAACAACCCTGTTTAGCTCAGCAATGGAAAAATAAAGATGCTCCAAAAATCATTGGAAAATGTGGGAGAATGCTGCGATGATATACAGCAGGAATGCTATGAATTATAATTATTAAAACAAACCTTGTTCATTCAGCTTTGGAGATGGAAGTGCCTCCTTACAACTCATTTACACTAATTTAACAATTTATCATCATGTAAATTTCCGACCTTTCCTCTCAGCCCTCTGCTACTTTTATTTTATTATATTCTTCTTCTTCTTTTACTTAATATTAGTGGATTGTAATATTTAAAATTTATTTTCTCGTTCCTGGTTTTCAAATGAAAGCCACCTGATAAATTAACAGTGGATTGCTGAAAACTCCTTAACCTTCCAGAATTAAAACTTTATAGCTGATCAGAGAAAAGAACCTTGAGAAACAGATGTTTGGTAACTCCATAAATAACAAAATTAATGGAATTTGAAAGCTGCAATCCTATACTCATTTACCTGAGAGCAGGGCTGGCCTACTCATGAGGCCAGGTGGGGTGATCACGTCAAGCACCAGGATCCACTGGGTCAGCAAATCCCAATGTCCATCTTTCTCTCCCACCCCTTTGTTACTGAGGTAGATCTTCCCTCACCCCTTCTTCTCTGGTGGGGAGAGGGACGCTGTTTTGAGGCCCCCCTCAGTTGCCACATGTCTTCAGCCAGTTGCCTGAGAGTCAGTCCAATTGAACTCAGCAGGGCTTACTTCTCAGTACACATAATATACAGTTGCAGTGCACATAAACTTACAGGAAGTCATTTCAAGTACATACCTGTCTTTTACCAGCACAACTCTGCATTTTTATACGTAGCACTAATGCTTTAGAAGCTCTACTTCTTTTAAACTGACTCTTGCACTTTAGTAGCATGCCTCTACAAACCTGTTCACAGCAGGTTTTATTCTTAGAACGGTGTAATTTTCACCTTTCAAGTCTTGGTACGAGATCAGATTAGATGGCATTGAATAGCAAGTTTTGGTTACCCCTTTCTCTCTTTTTACTTGATTCCTAATATACCAATCCTCTTAGATTACATGCAGCTTGACTGTTTAGTATGCAATTGTTATTGCGTGCTAAATTTTCCTCTTAAGCCCCCCCCCCCCTTTTGGCTTGATTGTGTGAAAAGGTATTGGTCTCATAAACTTGGATCCCCTTCAGATATTCATTTGCCCATTTACCATGTATTAACAATAAAATAAAATAAAACCGTACACATTTGGATATGCCCTGGTAGGGAGAGAACTTTTCAAAAACATTGGCACTATATTTTAAGAGACCCTGACACTTGAAAACCAACTTGCGAGGAAGAACTGAATCTGTTTCATGGGGATGGTATGTACATGTGGGCAATCTAATCCAATTTTGTCCAGTTCGTGCCCTGAGGCATCATCCTGCTTGGACAAGCCAGCATCTGCCTAACACATGAATGCTCCCTCTGCCAACTCGGTCCTACCATGATGAAAGAGCAGGAACAAATATAGAAAGCCTCCTTCTTTAGTTGTAGTGCTGCAACTGTTCTGATTTGCTTGTTTCTGGATATTTATATCCTGCTCTTCTTCTGTGCAGAAGGTAACTAGAGCAGCTTGCAAAATGGAAGCAACAAACAATAACAACACGTGCAATCCAGAGTAAAATATCAGAAATAAAGCCCAGTGGTCAAGTGGGTGCTTTTATGAGCAGGAGATCCCAGGTTTGGTCCTTTGCATCTCTCAGGAAGGGATGGGAATGCCCTCTGCATGAAATCCCGGATAGGTGATAACTGTGCTAGATGGAGGAATGGTTTGACTGGGTGTTAACGCGGCTCCTTTTGAAGCACTAAAAGGGCCAAAACCCCACTGAATGAATTAGTGTCACATTCCAATCTCGCAACATCACTAAGCTAAAACTGGGCACGTGGGGAAAGCATCCCAGTACACAGACTATCCAATCTCAGTTGCGGATTTGCGCTTCTCTGCAAGAAAATTTGTTGCTTCCAGCAATTCTGAACAGGCTAATGCCTACGATTGAAGAGATGGTTCACTCCAGTAAGCCTCAAGCAGGGGTGCCAACTTGAATAAAATACTGGGGGGCCCAGGTAGGCCCCGCCCTGCATGATCAATCACATGGCGTGGCACGCACACACCATTTGAATGGCAACTTGGGGGGGCACCCCCCTCAAATATTTTATTGGGGGAGGCAAAGGGACCTCGGCTCCCAGGAGTTGGCTCCTATAGTCTGGAGCATTTAGACGAAAAGCAACCTTTCTATGTATATGGTTCAGTCCACGGCTGTACAGTGGTACCTCAGGTTACATACGCTTCAGGTTACATACTCCGCTAACCCAGAAATAACGCTTCAGGTTAAGAACTTTGCTTCAGGATAAGAACACAAATCGTGCTCTGGCGGCGCAGCGGCAGCGGAAGGCCCCATTAGCTAAAGTGGTGCTTCAGGTTAAGAACAGTTTCAGGTTAAGAACGGACCTCCAGAACGAATTAAGTTCTTAACCCGAGGTACCACTGTACAGTATATGGTTCAGTCCATCTCTAACGAGGAAGTGCTCGCTACCTGTTGGAAGTGTTCTCCCAATGGGTGTTAGAACCCCCTTTTTAAAAAAACTCCACTTCATAGTTTAAAGGGATCCCAGTTTCTACTAGGAAAGTAAGTCAGTCCATGTTTAGGCTCTAATGTTTGCTTTTATTCTTTCGGGCAAGCAAAGACAATACTGTAAGAGTTTTTTTCGACCCTATCCCCTCCCCCCCCCACACCAAAAAGAAAAAGATAAGGCACCTTCTATATACTGTAAGATGCATCGCTTGTAAGTTTCGTTTTTTGAAAGATGCTCACAAAGTCTTACATCTTGCATGTTTCAGACAGCTGTGGCGCAGAAACTCATAGTGTGTGGACTATCCTTGTTGTTTCATATGACTGTTAGCAAAACTTTGCCTGTAGAGTACAACATCGATGAACATTTCCAAGCAACAGCTTCGCTGCCTACAAGGGTTATCTACTTGTACCTGTCTCTTATGGCTGCCAGACCTAAATATTACTTTGCGTGGACGTTGGGTAAGTAGACTTTTTTTTTTTATAAAAAAAAGAACCAAGGTGTGTCATGTTGCACCAAGGTGTGTCATGTTGCATAGTTTGCAGAATATATTTGAGACACTGCCCTCCTGTGGGTGGTGAAAGAACTATGGATTCTTTTGCAAGGCAGTAGGAGGATCTTACTTAATATTTCTGTAGTGCTTGGATTGAAATAAATCTGAAAGAGTTTTAGAAAAGTAAAAAAAAAAGGCATTCATATATAAAACTGGGCTTTCATAAGAAACAATAAATGAAATGATTTGCTAGCCGTTAGCAATTTACTTCAACTGGATTGCAGCTTTAAAGTGTTGCATCATGTCAGCTATAAAGTTGGGGGGTTGATATATGAAACATTATTTTAAAGAGAGGGAGGAGTGTGATTGATTTGATTCTCTTTATTTATTGTAACATATATTATGAGGCTGTCTTTTGAGAACCAATGATTCTGTTCATTTGTGCTGAAATAGAGACAGTGGTTTCCTCTTCTGCTCCAGAAGTTAAATTATTTAACCCATTCGTTTTAGGATTGCTTTTGCCAAGTGCAGTTCGTTGCGAATGATCCCTAGGCTTTGTGTGTATGTGTGCACCTGTGCCTGCATTTAAGCTTTAATTGCAAGTGTCACAGACTGTGCTTTTTTGCATTTCATTACCGCTTACCCCCACTGTTCTCAGTAGCTTCCCCTCTACATCCATGTGGGTTAATACTGCCAGCTAAAAAAGCCACTTTATGCATCCGATGAAGTGTACTCTGCTCTCTAGTCCATAAAAGCTTAGGCCATAATAAATGTGTTAAGTCTTTAAGGTGCCACGAGACTCTTGTGTTGTGTTTTACTTCACCCAAGCATTTTTCATCATTAGAATAATTTACTTATTCTGGTACCTGCATTTCACAATAAATGGCGATTATCTTCAGTTTGCCATCTTGCTGAAATGCTTATCTAAGTGGGGGATTTTGGCTGAGTTTTCATACTGACTTTTTATTTTATTTTTAAGAATAATAATGCATCATTAGATTAAGTTTAGCTTTCTTGGGTAATGAGGATTAGCAAATGGGAAGCTCTAGATGGTGTTTCCTGCTTGGCAGGGGGTTGGACTGCATGGCCCTTGTGGTCTCTTCCAACTCTATGAATATTCTATGATTTAAAAAAACAGGTGTGTGTGTGTGTGTGTGTGTGTGTGTTGAAAGCAGTAATTAAAAGTAGTTGATTTCAAAACAGCAACATTCCCCCCCCTTTCTGGATTAGCTGTACCTTCATATCAGCCAGTAAAGCAAGTTTTATGTTAACTTTGCATTTAGTCATTTAGACTATAGCAATAGATTATCTAGAATTCTGAAGGAAAAGTTTTATATATGCTAATGAGGGAGGAAAAGAGAGACTTATTTGCTTTTGATAGTGCTGTATATTATGACAAGAGAGCATCTGAAGCATATGATTAACATTTTAGTGTGACTACAAAAGCACAATACACTTGTAACACTAAATTATCCCCAAAGCCCACATTATACCAAGAAGTTCATACTTTATTAGTTAGGTGCGTGCATGAAATGAGAGCAGTAATGCAGTCTTCTCAGGCTTCAGACTGGCAGAGAAAATTCTTTATTACCTTTTCCCTTCTCATTTGACTGAAACTTCTTTTATTGCAACTTTGAAAAGTGTTTTATGTGTCTTACGTAATCTATCTGGTCAAACCAGCCTTGTCAGGGACTTGGCTTTTCACTGAAAGTTGTGACCAGTGTTACGAAAGCTTCTAAGTAGACATTTCAAACTTAAAACGTGAAAGAAGCCGAAATGTAAATCTCATTTTATTGATTTTTAAGCTTCTTGCAAATTATTCCCTTCTTTCTTTGCAGCAGATGCAATTAATAATGCAGCTGGGTTTGGATTTAGAGGATATGATAAAAGTGGACTCTCGCACTGGGATTCAATTTCAAATCTAAGAATTCTTCATATAGAGGTTGGTATATGGATCTTCTGAAAATGTTAATTGAAAATGTTGAAAGTTGGATTTGTATTGGGCCGTTTCTGGTATAACTTTAGTGATGAGATAAATATGACGGGAATAGAAGAATTCCAGTTGCCACTGGTGCATTAAAATCAGTTATGGAGACTAGCATTCAGGTTGCTAAAATGAGCAGCTTTGTCACATTCCTCTTGTTGAGTTACTAGCCATCTTGCTCCCGCTGTCTCCTTCTTATGTTCCATTTCCTCTACTTTATGAAAAGAGAAGAAGCTGAATCGTGTCCTTTCTTCCCATGTGAAGAAAGGGCTCATTGCTTATGTAGAGGAAGTCTTCCCATTCTGCATAGTAGATGGTGCCGGTCCATTGCTTTGAATGGAGCACATCAAAGAGAAGGAAACAAGTGATAGAAGTTCTGCTACTTTTTTGGTGCCCATGTATAGTGAAAAGTTCAGCCCCGGCCAACATTTCCAGGTTTTCAGTTTAGAATCCTCACTACTGGATTTTCAGAATTCTGTTTCTTGAACAGAATTTTGTTGTAGAGGGTCAGGGCTGAAAGAAGATAATTTTTTTTAAATTTTGGGGGGCCAGATGTACATGTTTGGCTCCTTCTCAAATGGCAGGACCCCATGCCACTTTCTTGAGTTAAGCTCTTGGAGGATAACAGTTGCCACAGTATTCAGCAGTTTCTAACCTCAGGCAAGAGTGACATAAGGAATATCCACTGCTGATCATGCCTAAATTGTGTGTGTGTGTGTGTGTGTGTGACTGGCAGCACTTGCAAAACTCTTTTAAACTCTGTTTTCCCAGTGGCACTATAAGACAGGCATAGTCTAAATATACCTAGACAAACTTTGAGACAATTGCTATAGAGGTGTCTGTGTTTGTTGTGGAAGGGAAAGGGGCACACTTGGCAATCCGTCCCCACTGTGAGTCATGAAATTCTCCTGGTATAATGAGCGCACCTTCGACAGTGTAGCCTCTTCATCTCTGTTTGCGTATGGTGGAGCCAGTTGGTGTAGCATGCGACATATCTAGGTGATTGTCAGCCACAACATTTCGAAACGCAGCCAAGATAGCTCAAAGTAGATTACACTTTCATCCCTTCCCCTGAAAGAAACCTTTTTCATTTGCCCATCAATACATATTGCATAATACATACCATCTTCTTCTTCTTCTTTGGCGATCACTCATAGCTGAGTAAGGTTGTAAATAATACATATCAATACATACTGCATAAGGGACGCAGGTGGTGCTGTGGTCTAAACCACTGAGCCTCTTGGGCTTGCCGATTAGAAGGTCAGCAGTTAAATCCCCACGATGGGGTTGCTCTGTCCCTGTTCCTGCCAACATAGCAGTTCGAAAGCGTGCAAGTAGAAAAATAGGTACTGCTGCGGCAGGAAGGTGAACGGTGTTTCCCTGCACTCTGGTTTCCTTCATGGTATCCCGTTGCACCAGAAGCGGTTTAGTCATGCTGGCCACATGACCCGGAAAGCTGTCTGTGGACAAACACTGGCTCACTCAGCCTGAGAGCGAGATGACTGCCACAACCCCATAATTGCCTTTGACTGGACTTAACCATCCAGGGATTCTTTACCTTTTTACCTTACCTTATTTCATAATAATATGATCTCTTTTAATCCCTAAGTAATGACATAATGATTACCTCTGCTTTACAGAAATACAATAACGGTGTGTTAATTTTACAGTTCTCAACAAGTTTCAAGATGTTTCTCGATAACTGGAATATCCAGACAGCTCTTTGGCTGAAAAGGTACTATCTGTTATCTATTTTTGTTTCTTACAAGCCTGTCATAAAAAGAGTCATGTTATGCCATTCCTAAGATGATACCAAAAGCACCAGACACATTGTTTACTGGCCTTGGCGAATGCAGGAGAAAATGGGTGGCCTTTGACTAAAACCTTGTCTCCTAAGATAAGCGGTCATTTTATCAGATGATTTGTGTGTTCATTGGGGGCTGGGACTCAGTGCACAGAGTCCCTTCTAAGTTTGAAACTGCCAATGATAAATACATTAAGTTATTTCTGCTAGGCTTTTTTTCCCCTGAGCTTCACTTCCTCCTGTTCTTAATAAATGTATTTCTCCTTGGATTTTTAGAGTATGTTATGAACGGGCCTCCTTCAGTCCAACAATACAAACCTTTATCTTGTCAGCCATTTGGCATGGGGTATATCCAGGATATTATTTAACATTCATAACAGGAGTACTCATGACAATGGCAGCACGAACTGTAAGTACCGCTGCCTCTCTGCTCTTGCCAAAGAATTGTGCGAATTCAATGCGGCTCTTAACGTTTACATTAAAAACCTTAAATTTGTAGGAGGGAGGAAAATAATCTGCTTTTTTTTTTAATAAAAAAAGGCATTTTGCAGTCCACTTGCATATTTTTGACTGAATTAACCAACCAAAGCACCAGTGTCTGAGTAATATAAGTGAATAATTGTGTGGTGCTTCTTCAAACTTGAAGTGGCAGAACATGGAAATTATTATTCTGTTTCCATCATTGTAGAGGAAAAGCATCAATGAATGACTAATTCAGGGTAACCTTGAGCCTCTTTGCCGGCAAAGGTTGAAGATCCAAATGGTTGCCTCACCTTGTTTAATGATAGAACAGTCGCCGGGAGTAATGTTTGGAACAATTTATTTGACAAAGATCAGCTATGTCTTTATCAGCAACTGCACATGGCATTGATGCATTTAATGCATTCAGCATCTTGTCAACCCCTCTGCTGGGAGATGGTGGTAATCAGGATTGGAACCCTGGCAGACGGGAAAGGGACATTTAACCCTTTCTCCCCACAAACTGTGATCCCGAGCTACTGCTTCTCCGTGAAGGGAACACATTTAAAATAACATCCAGTGTAACTCTTAAGTGGGCAGTCTTGTCAGGATTGGTTTTGGGGATATAATTAGTCCTGAAAGGACTAGGACTAGGAGCTTTGGGAAACTGGCAATAAAAGTACCAGAAGGTTGCCAAGTCATAAGCAATCACAGTGGGTCACTTAATAAGAACAGCTCTACCATAAGTTAAAAAAATCCAGTGTCAAAGCTGGAGATGCCCGTGTAAAGCTGGGAGCATAGTGCGGGAAGATGGGAAACTGAGGAGGTGGTAGGTGAAGAAATTTGAATGTCTGTGCCCAGCAAGAGAGAGTGACAAGCAGACAAATGCACTGTTTTTACCTATTCCAGATAGAGGCCAAGAACTGATCTGGAAATTTATTACAGCCGGCTAGGGGTGGAGCGGTCGCACTCACCTGACGTCTGGTCACCCATGTCACTTACTGCATACTGGGATAGAGGGGAGGAGGGGTGAGGTCAGTGCTGTGACACATGACTGCGGCAGTGCTGGATTGGCTCCACTGGTGCATTTTGCATGGCCCCGCCCTCTGCTTTCACCCTCTCCATCCTGGCATGCGGCAGCGACGCTGGTGACTGGAGGTCAAGCGAGCACCGCCGTCCCACCATGCTATTGGCGGATAGAGCAGAAAACCTAGAAGATTCTCGATTTGAGGGTCACTTCACGGCCATTCATCACATCCTATATGATTCAATCTTAATAAAAACCGAAGGATTTTACTAGAACGCAAACAGTAATATTAGAAAAGGGGAAGATGACAAAGTCAATGTCATGTCATTTTAATACAGATACAGTGGTACCTTGGTTTGCAACCGTTTTGGATTACAGCTGTTTTGGATTACAACCACATCTAACCCGGAAGTGTATGTCCCTTTTTTTGGATTACAACCCGTTGTTGTTTTTTGGGAGGCCCCATTGGCAAAAGCGCGCCTTGGGTTACAACCTGCTTTGGTTTACAACCGGACCTCTGGAACGGATTATGGTTGTAAACCAAGGTACCACTGTATATATATTTTAATTTTTTTTAAAAAATCACCTAGCAGGGGGCCACACTACAACTCTCAGTGTTATGAAAACACTTATTGGATCAATAGGTAATCAAGATCAACACTGTAGGCTTTCTGTATTTTGGCTGCATCTAGATGTAGTTTCTTGTAACTTCTGATGACTACCTATTCTGTGATGGCGATCCTGGTTCTCCTACTAATTATTTCCCCTCTTCTTTTTTTTGGTTTAGATTAGAAAGAACATTAGGCACTACTTTATTGACTCCCCAGCCATTAAATTATGTTATGATATCATGACATGGATGATGACTCAAGTAGCAATAAGTTACACGGTGGTCCCATTTGTACTTCTCTCCGTAAAACCATCATACCTGTTTTACAGGTGAGTTGACACTTTTGCGTTTTTTAAAAAAGATTTAAACGGCAAGTGGAATTATTCAAGGGTTCTCCCCGCCCCCCCCCCCCCACCACTGAAAGCTGAACAAGCAGTAATATAGTCTTCAATTCCATTTGCAGAGAATTTCATGTGATATTTGATGCTTGGTGGAGGGATTGGGCAGTTGGGCGAGGGAAGGTTATGGAGTTCAAGTAGAAAATCTGAGCCCAGGTGCATTGAACAAGAATCACCCAGTGGCCATCATCCACGTTTTTTGACAAGTTTCTTAAGAGGGTGATGGACATCCAGTTACCATCCCATGCTTGGAAGAAGCCTATTATCTGGACCCATTTCAGTCAGGCTTCAGGCCTAGGTATGGCACTCAAACTGCCTTGGTCGCCCTGTACCAATGAGCTTTGTTGGAAGAGGAACAAGGGAACTGCAGTCTTCTTTGTTGCCCTCCAGCTCTCGGAAGCTTTTGATACTGTTGACCATGGTACCCTCCTGCAGTGGCTCAGTGGGGTGGGGTGGGGGGCTGGGAGATGGGGGACAGCGTGTCCACAGTGATTTCGCTGCTGCCTCAGAGACTGATTTCGGAGTGTAGCAATGGAGGAATATTGCCCAGCACCTTAAGAGCTAACTTGCAGGGTTTCCCAAGGGTCCGTCTTGTTCCTCAAGCTTTATGACAACTACCCTGTATATAGGACAGAACATTGGGGAAGTGTAACGAATCCAGAGAAGATGGAGGTTCTGAGTTTGGGAGGTTCTCAAGTCCAGGAAGTTGGGGGGCTGCCAGTTCTGGATGGGGTTGCATTCCCCTGGAAGGAACAGATGCTTAGCTTAGAATAATCCTTGATCCTTCTATGCCTCTTGAGGTCTTGGTGCTTAGTGTAACAGGCCTTCTGACAAGCAGGTCAGTATTTATAGCTTTGTCACAAAACACTCCCGAGTTCAATTTGACTTAATATGGTTTCCTCCCCCTTTTTTAATTTTTTTTTTTTTTGCTTAGTTCCTGTTACTTCTGCCTCCACATAGCCTGCATTTTAGTACTGTTGATATCTCCATTGAAAAGAACTCAAAAAGGAAATAAAGAGCAAGAAAGCATCCAGCCCTCTTGGTCCAAAAAGCAGGGTCAACGAGGAGGAGGAGGAGGAGACGATGAAGAAGAAAAAGGCGTCATGGGACATAACAGTTACTCTACGGCAAATAGTTTCAATCAGAAAAGAGAAATCACCTGCAGAAATACAACACTGAAGCAATGATTAGGAGATGCTATGATGGATATATTTTATATTTCGAAACCCGTTTATAGCACCTTTTAAAAGGGGTTGTTGTATTTGTCTGGAAAAGATGGGTTAGTAAGGAAAGAATGCTATGTATCCCTAGGGAATATTGAATACACTAGTAAGAATGGAAACAAAGCAAATTAACCTCTCCCGTGCCATGTTCCTGTGGATCACGCCTTATGTGAAAATATTACCATTATTTCAATGGGCACTCAGGACTTGCAGCATATGTCCATTGGGTCATAGGTGTGCCCCTTTGCTGAATGTATGTTGCGCATCTCAAGGCACTTACGGGGATGGTGGGTCATTGTGTCAATTCAGAGAAACAGAAGGAAAATATCTTTAACAAGCAAATGCCTTGCCTTAAACCCTCTATCTACTGAAATAATGTTTCTAAGTGGTATTTTCATAATATGTGGGAAGCATAGTTCAAATATAGAGAAATGGAAGTAGAAAGTCAATTATAGCATCTGATAAGAAGGAATTGCAATAAGCATCTCAGTATTTGGAGGGTTTTCTTAGTATATCAAATTCATGCAGTTCAGGACTGCAAACATTGCCAATGCAGAAGTGGTTCATTTGATCAACACTCATTATAAAACCTCTTGGCAAATTTTTTTAAAATCAAAATTCACCCTTTTCAGGGTGAAATGCTCTAGTTTTATCGGTTCTTTTCTTTTTTGCTCTATCAGTATATATGAGTTTTGCAACTAGATACAAAATGGCAGCCATAATAAGACACTCACAGAGTTTCTGTTAAAGCCACAACTTTCCAGTAAAACTCATCTTTTTATCATGTAAAAATAAGAGTGACCTTAAGATACAGTCACTTGGAAATTTTTTTGTCAGAGATGTAAAAAAATAATTAAAAAATAGTGTGAGAAAGTGCTTATGATATAAGTATAGCCAGATTATATTATGGTTATAATTCAGTTTATATTAAACAAAGAGTGAAATTGTTAAATAGGTATTGTCTAGCTCATCTTTGACATTATATATCCTGTAACACTGGAGAACCTGTGATTTAGGAAATCCCTAAACCAGGATTTCATTCATGGAGGGTCATACTGTGCTTTTTGATAAAATATTCCCAACTGTTCTGTTCTCTAACAATTTTATTTTGAAACTATATCAAAGGAGTTGCTAAATATTAATCACTTTCTGGTGAACATTAACAACTGCTAAAGAATTGAAGTACTAAAGGGCTATAATTTTTATTTTTCTTCTTCGCATACCATTTGCTTCGTCTTTAGTAAACGGGAACCATTTTAACATTTAAAATGTAAAGGAAGTGCCACAGCAAAAGTAATGAAAATCAGGACTAAATTGTTTCTAAAACAAGCTGAATTTTATTTCCAATAATACTGTATCTCAGTAATAGGAACCTGTGGCCCTTCAGATCTTGTTGGACTACAACTCCCATCAGCCATTTGCTATGCTGGCTGGGACAGATGATATATGCTGTCCTCTAGATGTTGTTGGACTCCCAAGTTCCCCATCCCTCCCCTAATACAGTATATAGCGGCTTACTGAATTTTAAGTGAGCAGAGAAAGGTGAAATTAGCTCTTTGCTGTTAGGGATGTAGAAAACAAATGCAATTTCCATATGTAGAAATCTCAAAGCATCTTAATCCGCACAGATTCATGTGAGAATCAAGAGTAAGAAATAGGATATATTTCTTGTTTAGAGTGTTCCACTTCTTTTCATGGTCTGCCTCCTTGATATCCCTGGATAGTTGGAGACAGCTGCATTCTGTCTAAGGAAACTGCAAACTAACGCATGTTGTTGATCTCATTGTTAGAATGGAAGCACAGAATGGAATATGTATTTGAAGATCAGGTAACTGCACATTGAATAGGGCTTTCACACTGACTTGTGTCATGGAAACGAATATTAGCGTTAGAATAAACAAGCTTGTTGTAATATCTTTGGAAATTGTGCTAACACACAGCATTATTCCATTATCATTATACTAAAGAAATGGGTAGGGAGAAGTTGCGAGGGAAGTGTTCCATATATTGCTGGTGGGAGTTCAACACAAGAGAGGTGGCTTTTTGTGTTTCTGAGTGTGTGTACATACCACAGGATCTCTGTCAGGGGAGGTAGGGTAATCTAGTAACAGGAGACTGGAAACTGTTCCCCCATCCCCAACATTGTCCATAGAATCATAGAATTGTCAAGTTGAAGGGGACTCTGAGCGTCATCTAGTCCAACCCACTGCAATGCAGGGATCTCAAGTGGATCATACATGACGTGTGGCCATCCAACCTCTGCTTAAAAACCTCCAGGGAAGGAGAGCCCACCACCCCTTGTGGGAGTCTTTTCCACTGTCAAACAACTCTTGCTGTTTGAAAAGTCTTCCTGATGTTTAGTCGGAATCTGCTTTCTTTTAACCTGAAGCCATTGGTTCATGTCCTAGCCTCCAGAGTAGGAGAAATTAGGCTTGCTCCATCTTCTATGTGACAGCCCTTTAAATATTTGATATCTCCTCTCAATCTCCTCTTATCCAGGCTCAACATATGCCCAACTCCCTCAGCCGTTCTTCATAAGACTTGGTTTCCAGACCCTTGATCATCTTGGTTACCCTCCTATGCACAAGTTCCAGTTTGTCATTATCCTCCTTAAATTGTGGCACCCAGAACTGGACAAGGTGTGGTCTGACCAAGGCAGAATAGAGTGGTACTATCACTTCCCTTGATCTGGACACTATATTTCTGTTGGTACCGCCTAGAATAGCATTAGCCTTTTTTTTGCTGCTGCACCACACTGTTGACTCAAGTGGAATGCTTTATTTCCCCCCCAACAAATGGTAGCTGTATACTTAAATGGGGGAAAATAAAGGTATGTATTCTTAACAGCAGTGGGAGTTGACCCCCACCTCACCCTGGCTAACCTCAGAGTTTGAGTTGGGGGCAAGCGTATTCACCAGCTGTGTCCAAAATGGCAGCCCATTCTTCCCTCCCAGTATTTAGTGGGAACCTGCTTAGTCCATTCTGACTCCTGTTTCTATACATAAAGCTAAAGGTGAGTCTAGTTTAAAGGCTGGGGGTTAACCTAACTTTCCCACAAACACATATACATTGAGAAGCCAGTGTGGTGTAGTGGTTAGGGTTTGAATTCCCACTTAGCCGTGAAGTTCATTCAGTGATCTTGGGCCAGTCACCCTCTCTTAGACTAACCTACCTCACAGGGTTGTTGTGATGATGATAATATGGAGAGGGGGAGAGCCATATATGCCACTTTGAGCTCCTTGGAGGAAAGGTGGGATTTAAAAAAAAATAGCAGCATACATAAAGAAAGTACAGTAGTCAAAACAAAATAAAAATATTCCTTGCACATGAAAGCTCATACCAAGAACAAACTTAGTTGGTCTCTAAGGTGCTATTGGAAAGGAGTTTTTTTATTTTGTTTTGACTACAGCAGACCAACACGGCTACCTACCTGTAACTGTATAAATAAAGTAGGTGGCCTGACCCTGCCCATAGCAATAGCAGTGGCCTCAGTTGGAACTAGAATAGTGAATGGACGCAGAATCAAAGGTTCTTCTATAAATATCTTACTCATCTGTCCATCACTGAAACAAAGCAAGGCTATTCCTATTTTTCCAAACCAACTCTGACTCCAAGGACCTGAGAAGGAAGTGTGGAATGTATCCACCCACACCAAGCCAAAAGTTGCACTGAGGATAGACTGAAGTGGAAAGGATTAATTCCTTAAAATCCAGTTTTCTTCTCCACTGCCTATTAACATAATACTGTGATGCTATTTGGATTATTGCATCACTATTATAGTTGCATAGTATCTACATTGATAGACACTTGCAAATAATATATTTTTCACATCCACCTAAAGATCACACATTTGCAAACATGAATATAAAGTTCTGTCCTGTGATGCAAAAAGAAAAAGGTTTATTGCTTAAGACTACATACCTGGAAGTAATCATATTGAATGCAGTGGTACTCCAACACGCATTGAGTTGCACAGTGAATACACAATTGATTCTCTGCTTCGTTATATCTAGTCCTAATACTAGATTTAAAATTCAGCTCAAGATAAGCAATTAATTGTATGACTCTCTAGTTCTTCCAACTGTAAACAAAATACATTCTTAGATGCACACGAATTAGGCTTCATTATAGCTGCAGTTGGTTCAACCTAACAGTGCAAACTAACCGATACATATCTACTCAAAAGTAAGTCCATTGAGTTTAATGGATTATTCCCACGTAGGCAGTAAAGGGTTATAGTCTTATTCTCAATCAAAGTAATGAGATCAAAGTTAATCAGGACTTGTGACTTACTTTGTTGCATTCATTTCAGTGAGAAACACTCTTTATTCCCACTGGATTGGAACTAGGAATTAGGGGGGGGGGGAACCATTTGTCTAATTCTAAATCAGTTGATACTTTCAAATAGTTATTTCAGCCAGAGGAAATCACTGCAAAATCTTAGTATTCCAAATCAGCCTTTAACTTCTAATTGCCACTCCATAAATTAAGTTAGGATTCATCTGAACCTAATTTATACATGTCTCCATTGGCTAAACATAACTTACTATTATTGCCTGCCTTCCTTTTATATAAAGTGCATTTACAAATTGGCATTCTGAAGTCAATTCTGACTGCTTCCAATTTAACATGAACCTGACTTGTCCTAACAGCTACCCGTGGCTCTTAAACATTTCCATATATTCTTAAAGGAATATACTGACACAGCAGCTCCATATTCAGCAGAGTTTTAGCTTTAAAAGTAGGACATCTTAAAAGCCTTGGTATCCAATTGAAATTTGACACTTGTAAGTTGTTTAAGGGGTAACTGTCACTTTTGCAAAGGATATTTTGCTTTTGATGAGGCATTTTGTAGTACATTCTTTTGAGAAACGTAGCATTTGAACGTTGCTCTTTAAAGAAATGATTTGTCAAAAGACCAGAATCCAATCACCTAATCAGTTCCTTTAATAATAAATTGGTTAGGCTAGGATCCAAAGAGCCACATGCTCTCTCTTCCTACTGTTGGGCCTTGTACCCCTCCCCAAAAACACAACCTTAAAGTTGGGGACACCTGAAAAAGCATAGGAACCTAGTAGGCTGCCTTGTATCAATACTATTTGACCATCAATCTTGGTATCATCTACTGTGACTAGTAGCAACTTGCAAGGGGGTTGGGTAGAGATACATGTCCTTTGCAAGATCCTTTTAATGGGATTAACCCCGGAGTTTTCCAAATGCAAATCAGTGAGGTATGGTTCCTCATTCAGTTTGGCACAAAGAGCCATAGTGCCATGAACACCACCCACTCCAGGACACACAGATCAGTGCTTTTCTGCATGCGGTGCCTGGACCTGGCCTCATCTTTTAAGGTGCCACCATACACTTTGTTTTTGCTAATGTAGACTAACATGGCTACTTTACTGGAGTCCTGTCCTAGTTACTCATGCTTAAGTGCCATTGAAGTCCATAGGACTACCCATGCATAGCAGGTGCCAGGACCACCTATGTTGTATGGCTAAAGTTCTCATCTCTTGGATGTCATCAGGCTGTGTGACATTGAAGTGGACTTTGGCTTTTGTGAGTTGGAGCTAACAATATTGGGATGGTGGTAGACTGTTGCCCAACCTTGGCAAGAGCAGTAGCTGCATAGTACCTTCCTTAGATGACTGGCCTCAAACGTTTCTAAGCCGTTGTCTTAAAAGTTGCATGGAAGCCATTTCCCATGCTATTAATTGGTTCTGGTAGGTTTTTGCTCTCGTGCCTGCTAAGGTTATAGGAAACATTTTTTAAAAATCTGTGTGTGGTCTCAAGGCTCACACTTCGAAGCTTGGCATTAAGCAAACACATGCACTTCAGATTTAATATTTGCAGTTTCTTGCTCTGCTGTTTTTATTTTGGATGACATTCACTACAAATATCCATTCAGCCACTGATGTCTACTATATCTGCTGTGTGAGCAACAATACAGTATTGGAATCCTTTTGCAAAATAAGTTGGTTGCTTTCAGACGAGTGGCTGTTTTTAAAACCCTGAAACAGTGGGCTGCATCCAATCTTAATGGAGCAGATGTCTCATGGTGCAGTGGGCCTTTCTCGCTCCCCATCTTCCCACAGAAGCCCTCTGTGCACCTGAGAATCCTCTCTGGGGGATCAGGGGACCCTCTGGAAAGGCCTGAGATGGGATGGGATGTGAAGTTGCAGTGGGATGGTGAATTTTGTGCAAGCTGCCTCCCAATTTTAGGCAATCCCTCTCCTTTTGCTAGATCTCAGGCCTTGTCTGAGGGCCCCTCTCCGCAGAAGAGGCTTTTTTAGAGGGGGCTGTGGTGGAATGGAAGGGACGGGAAAGTACTGTTGCGCAAGCACATTTCCACTTGTGCAACATTCTGTACCACCCGCTGATACTTTAACCCGAGTATGTGACTTCGATCCTGGACCCACTTGAAAATACTGGAAGCTCTCTTTTTACCCATTTTTTCAGCCCCACTGTCCTGCCCGTCTGGGGGGGGGGGAACTGCTGTTAATTTTGGCATTTACTCAGGTGAGCCTCTCTGGCTTCATCGTCTGGTTTGCTGTTGCTACAAGACACAGCGTCGGGCTCATTTTGGCTCTTGTATTCCCACTTAACATGCGAGATGTGCTGCCTCCCTTGGTAGATGACTCAGAACATCGTTTAGCTGTTCATATCAGCACTTAGACCAGAAAAAAGGTTTCATAAAAGGATCATTTGCCTACACTTTTTGTTGTCGTTGCCTTGAATGTATTTTGTCAGGTTCTTAACGTTAATGACGCTCTCATTTCATACCTTTGTTTTCAATGTTCATTGATTTTGACTCTCTTTGAAGTCTTTGGATGTGTCTTACAGTGGCAAAAATGTCATAAAAATACAGTAGTGTGTAGAGAGTTATTCTTGAAACAGACCTCAAGCGGATGCTAGCTCAGAGAGAAATTTCTATATGTCTATTGAAAGGAAACTAACACCCCAATTCATGATAATTAAAATAATATAAAATTATTCAATATAGGAATATAAATATGAAATTTAGCTATTTCCTAACTGGCCACATATTGAAGGGGTCTATTCTAAGCTCAATGCAGATAGTTATGCTCCCTCCCTCCTCAGATAATCTGCTTTTTGAGATGAGAATATGCTTCAAAAGTGGATAGTTGCAGTATTTCCTCGATTTGCCTTCCCCAATTCAAAATATAAAAGGCATTGCCCATGAGTTTCATTTTTATTATTCCAATATATATATATAAATAAATATATTTTTTAAAAATTGTTATTTTTCAACAGATCCATAAAATTAGGTCTTGGTGTATGGTAATTTAAAATACCACTGTGTTAGTTTACACTGTGATGTGATATTTTAATAATTACTTATTTCTAGTTTTGTCTCAAGAGATGCTACATACAAGTAGCAGACTGCTATGTTTTAAAAGGTGTTTTTAACTTGCCTATAAATGTTTTTCTAATTTGTGTCTTTCAAATCTGATTAAACAGTAGTTTAAAAAAAGAGAGGCCTGGAATTGTTTTTCTCCATCTGCTTGGTGCTGTTTAACTTACACAATGTGATGCATTTAAAAACAACTACCGGTAGCTGTTTTATCCCTTCACTTGATGAGAGGAGTCACTGCAAAAAGACGCAAACAACCCCAACTTCCACAGCAGACCTACAATTCACTTACTGAACAGTGTGCAGTGAGTTTTGAAACACACCATGAGCAATGTGACTTTATAAATGAAATCTGGAGATTTAATAGAATCTGGTCTATCTGGAGCCTGTTCAGACATTACTTTTAATAAATGCAACTGAAGTTATGTTACTCTCTTATCTGCAAATAGGGGAAACGATGTTATGAAAACTGGTAGCATATGAGTCTGGCAGCTCTTTCGTCCAGATTATCCTTTTTTTAGTGGTTATGTCTTTTCATGCATTTGGAAACATTGCTTTCTGTAGCATGCATACAAATGCACAGTAGATTTGGTTCGCAATACGTTTTGAGGAAACACTGTCTCCAGATCCAGCAGGTTGCATGTAATGGGACTTTGAGACCACAAAAAGCCACACTCTTACCAAACTTTTACTCAGTGGTGAGAGAGACTCCATTTCTAATACTAGTGGTCTGAATATTATTATCTTTTAAAGAGGCCAACAACTCTGCACTTGCATGTCCAAAACTCGAGCCAGTTCTGATGCAGAATCGAAAGAAATGGGATTAAAAGACAAGGCTATCTATGTCTGTTGCAGACTTCCAGAGAAGTTGCTTGATTGGAGGTGCACTAGGGGGCACTGTTGACCTCTTATCAGAATGCAGGGCAGGAGCAGTGGGCAGAAGCCAACCTCTTAAGGAGAATTATTGAAATGAGAAATTACTTTGGAAATGGTGAGATGTGGGGATAAGGGTCAAAGACACATCTCTCAAGAAGCAGCAAACAACAAAGTTGCAAAACAATACAATTAAGAAAAACACACCATGTAAATACATTGGGAGGAATACAGCATCACACACTTCCCATTGTTCCATTCATACAAGCATTTCTGCTTACCTGGAGGAATGATCCCCTTCTGCCTGCCGTGTGGTTTTTTTTGGGATTCTCCAGACCCCTCCCCACCCCAAGGAGAAAAAGTCCCACTGTGCCACTTCCTAGTACCCAATAGTGGCCCAATGTGATTGATATTGAGGGAGGTACTGTTTGAGGTATGGGACACGGGTGGTGCTGTGTTCTAAACTACAGAGCCTAGGGCTTGCTGATCGGAAGGTCGGTGGTTCGAATCCCCGTGACGGGGTGAGCTCCCATTGCTCGGTCCCAGCTCCTGCCCACCTAGCAGTTCGAAAGCACATCAAAGTGCAAGTAGATAAATAGCGAGAAGGTAAACCGCGTTGCCATGCGCTGCTCTGGTTTGCCAGGAGCGGCTTAGTCATGCTTGCCACATGACCCGGAAGCTGTACGCCGGCTCCCTCAGCCAGTAAAGCGAGATGAGCACCGCAACCCCAGAGTCATCACTTTACCTTTACTGTTTTAGGTGCTATTTTCTCTCCCAAGCTACTTAAAGTTACCCAAGCTACTTAAACTATATGAAAGTGTTGGGAGCCATCACCCTGGGAATTTTGTTATGGATTCCTCTCTCACCACTAAACCTGATAAAAGAAAGAAAAAAAGTGTATGCCTTTTACATATATAAGCGATTTCTTTCAACATTCAAACTGGAACCTTCATCTGTTTCCTGCTCTCTAGTTCCATTCCTGGCAAAGTAAGACTGCAGTCTGCAAAAACACTTGTTGTGAAAAACCAAGTTAGTATTTTAAAGCACTGATAAAACCCAGTCTTTGTTAAACAAACAAGAGGCTAACCATAGCCCTGAGCCTCTAATGAAAGGTGGGAAAGGAAAATTTGAAACAATGCAGCGTTTTCACAAAGCATGGCACTCCAGAAATTTCACTGCAAAGGAAGCTGTCTTATATTAAGTCACACCACTGGCCTATCTAACTGATTATTGTTGACACTGAGTGGCAGCAGCAAGGGATTGAACCTGGAGCTTTGTGCCTGCAAAGCAGGTTACCCACCACGGAGCTACAGTCTTCCCTCTCCCAACGCATCTTCCTCGAGGTTTGTCAAATAGAACTACAAAACAAGAAACTAAGAACAAGGTCACACGTTACAAAACGAGACTGTAGTGCTTGCTTCTCTGTTGTCATAGAAACCTAGCAGTTCTCCCAGTAATTTGGGACTGAAAACGCTTGGAGAGTAACAATTGGCCTACTTGGCTTTTTCGTATTAGGATTAGAGCAAATGGCAGGAAGTTTTAATAGGTGGCATGATTATTCTCTGAAGCCAGTGTTTTTGCCTTCACAGATTATGCACACAGATTCTGTGGCCCTTGGGTAAAGACACTACAACACTCATTATGCTTGACAACTGACAGCGTGGCCTGGGGCTGATTGGAGTTGTAGTCCAGCAATATCTGGAGGGCCACAGGTTCCCCCACTTCTGGTGTATGGGGAGCTTGGAGCTACATATTAGCGATATTTACTTGTGGACCAAAAGGAGGGGGAAAAGAGCTGTGTAAGCAATGCTGAGAGAATCTAGGCACAGAAGGGCTCAATGAAGGAAGTTGTATTTTGTCGGCTCTTTTCCAGTGTTCTAGACTGTTTACAAAGAGCACAAAACATAAAAACCCCATAACACAGAGAAAAGTACTGTAACACAAAAGAAAGGGAGAATCTAGGAAGAGCCAACACTACAGCAGAAATAAAATGCTATGCTGAAAGTTTTCGGGGGGGGGGTTATGGTGATGGAGCAGCAGTGGTAAATAGGGAGACAAATGAATCGCTAGGGGCAGGGATTTCCGTACCATAGATTCCACACAGTGCTGGCTGGTGCTCATTGGGACTGGTAGGGCAGAAGACAGCACACAGTAGCTAGAGGCAGAGCCCACTAAACCTTGTTTTGCCTCCTATCTTCTCTCTGCCGAGTTCTCCAACAAGCAACATGGAGAATAAGAAAGAGGAAATTGAGAGTCAATGACACTCCCTGAGCTGGATATGAGTAAGAAGGCAGGCAAGTCGGGGATGGCTGAAGGGAGACTGAAGTTGGTAGGATAGTGCCCCATTTACCCTACTGGTGCCAGCCTCTGTTGGTGCCACAACCAAAAAATACCTCTTGCTGTATCCCCACAAGCCAAACCTCAGGTGAGAAACGTAATGAGCCATGAGAAACTCTTTAGATGACCTCGTGAGGTATCTGTATGTCATTGTCACAAAGGTTTATGGGAATTGTGATATAGATGCATGGTCAGTTCAGCATCTTAAGGCATTTAAATATGCCTATTATAAGGCCTTGTCTGCATAAACTTGCTATCCTGACCTGATGGAAAGTTTAATCTGTCCTTGCCCCCACCTCACCGCTCTGGTAACTCTATGTTCCTGTCATAGAAGGATCATGGTGCAAATCCCACACCCATTTTCCTGGGTGTAAATCTCACTGGATCCAGTAGGATTTCCTTCTCAGTAGATGTCTATAGGAATGGGTTGTTAATTGGCTGTAAGAATAATCCATCTTGGTCTAGACTTTCCTGCAACTGTAGGACCAAAAGGGGTGATGCTTGCAGGCCAATCCTTAGGAAGCCCAATTCCACACTGGATTGAGCAGCTACCAGTCCACTGCAAGGGTTAGGATGTGAAGAGCACTTGGCAGCTAGCTTGTGTTCATCAGTGAACTGAATGACCCACGAATTCAGGTTCCTTAGGAGTTTAAGAAGAAGTGCATCTTTTTAAATTGTGAAATCTGAATGGCAGGCTTTAGAGAATGTCAGCTTTCTAAGTTTCCTGCCATTCGCGTTAATCCCAATACATGAAAAGCCAAGCAAGCCAATTAGTCTTGAAGCATTTTCAGTCTATTCCTGGAAAAGAGCCGACAAAGTAGTTTCTAGGTTTCTATGACAATTTAGCAATGCTTAGATTCAGGCTCATCTTGAAATGAGTGGTAGGAAAGTCACATGACCTTAATCAACACCCTCCTCTTTTATATTTGGCTGTTCGCCAGGTTGGAAGTCTTCCATTTCATTACATTTCCAGAATTCCATGCTTAGTAAAACAGCAACAAAAACCTTCTTGACCAAACTGGGCATCTATGCAGATGTGTGTAAAATTATCCCAATGCTCCCCACCTTTTTTTAGGAGGGGGAGCCGCTTCCTTAAAGGATGCCCATGTATTCTTTTCCTCCCTTTAACCCACCCTTAAAGGCATTCTCTCCAGGTAGAGTTTAAAAAAAAAATCTGAAAATGCTTGCTACTATGCTGGAAAGGGCATTATACCTGGGGAGTGCAGTTACAGTTTCAAATTACTCACAGGAACTATTATTAGAGTTGTATACACCCTGCAGTCAGGTTCTTCCTACAACTTCTGATGGCAGCAATTAACTTTACTCTTCTCTTAACTTGTTCATAAACAGAGGACACTCCCTTCGGTAACTGTTTTATAATGTTTATGGGCTAGATTACTGGTTCCACAGGGCAGGGCAGGGTTAGTAAACCATATTTTTAAAAATAGACTAACCCTAACCACATTTAATGGCAAACAAGTTCCCCAGTGCAGAGCATAGGATGGTTTGATTTCAAAGACTTAGGCATCCAAATGTCTATGCCTCTCCTTGCTAAATTCTATATGCATAGACTCCAGGTTTAATCACATTTACTCAAGAGCAAATCCCCCCATCAAACTTAATGGGATTTCAGAATAAACCCGGTGAACATGATTGCACTGCTAACCCCTTGTTAAGTGTGCCTACAGGAAGGGCAGGCCTTCCAGAGGGCCTTCTCGGTAGTGGCGCCCACATTGTGGATGTCAAGGAGATGTGTAACTATATAACCTTTAGAAGACATCTGAAGGCAGCCCTGTATAGCGAAGCTTTTTAAGGTTTAATGATTTATTATGCTTTTATATGTGCTGGAAGCCGCCCTGAGTGGGCTGGGGCAACCCAGTCAGATGGGCGGGGTACAAATAATAAATAATAATTATTATTCAATGAAGCGAAATGGGAATTGGCACCTCCTGCCCCAACCACTTCCACCGGTAGAGTGCCCTGGCTCTCATAGAACTTAGCGGCAGCCAGGGTGGCACCTCAAGGCATCGCCGCTCGGCTTCTCTGTGTGCCGGAGTGCCTCCGCCCAGTGCCAGATTAAACCCTGTGGAGGTCCCTAGGCATTTGAAATCTTGGGGGTCCCCCCACACCTCCCTGCAAATTATCTGTTAATACTTGATTTCAATTTTATTTCAAGACCAAATCAATATTATTTTGATTTGTTGTCGCGGGATCCCTAAAAGGTCTGTAAGCCGGTGCCGACTGCCTATTTGGTAATCTGGAGCTGCCTCCGCCTCACTTGGCAGTGGTGGGGCAGTTGGAGCGCTGACTCCAGCGCTTCTGCTGCCCGAGACAGGTGCTTCGCCATGCCCCACAGAGTGGGGCAGCTCTGCATACAGTCATATGGCATAAATGGGTATATAGCTTTTAATGATAAATTAACATGTGCTGTTAAGGTCAGACAGGGAATATGCAGGAGAAATGATTTTGAGGAGATATGGAAGGTGTTTGCAGAATATGTGCTGTTATAACAGGAAAGGGGTCAAACCATCGCATGAGGTGCTGAAATTTTGGGAGGTTGGATAGTTACAATGGAATGGTCTCAGTCAGGGTCAGATTTAGGTTCGATGAGGCCCTAAACTACAAAAGCTAATGGGGCCCTTTATATGTCCAGCTGTCCTTTGTCAACAAATTGTCATTGGTTTTTGTGTTGAATATATGGTACTGTAATTTATGGACCTAATAGGTATCTAAAGCCATTTGCACGTAACAAAATATGTATTTTATCAAAGTAATTGTTGAACTTATATTTTGAAAATGTACATCCTTTTTTCCCCTTTAAAACTTTTTGGGAACCCCAAGAGAGTGGGCCCTAAGCTATAGCTTGTTTAGCTTATATGTAAGTCCGGCACTGGTCTCGGTAGTGGGGTGCACATTTTTATTCTTATTTATTTATGATTATTACTTGGTCAAAGTAAAATAGGGGGGGGAAAGAACTTCCCAGAATAGGCCTACATATACATATACATATAATAAACGTGTTATAGATTTTGTTTCCTTTTTAACTTCTCTGAGGGTTTTTAATCCCCTCTTCACAACCAAGAGGTGTATAATATCAATGTAATGAAATAAAATAAGGAAGGAAGGTGCCACAGGGGCTCTTTGTTGTACAGTAAACGGAGAGGTGTCCCCCCCCAGCTCTTGACATGGGCGTAGCCTGGATTTTTGTGGGGGGGGGGAGGCGACAGAACTTCAGATTTGTATTGATTTCTATTGATTTAGAGTGGGGGGGAGGAATGGCCACCCCCATGACGCCGGACACGGGGATGCCGTGTTGTGGTTCAAGCAGACCCAGCCCAGCGGCGCTCAACCCCGAGCGGAGCGCGCCTCCTGCCCCCACCCCCGCATTCAACCTCGCCGCTCTCAGGCTCGCCCGCCTCAGCCGGAGGAAGAGGAGGCCAGTCGCGCCCACGTGACCGCGCCGAGAACGGAGAGAGGGGCGGAGAAGGCAAGATGGCTGCCGCCGCTACTCGCGGGGAGTGGTGAAGGAGGAGGAGAAGCTCCAGATCCTCGCCGGGCTCTGAGGCGGCCCTGACGCTGCCACTACGACCACCTTCGCCCTCTTCCTCCATCCAGGGTCTCCCGTTCTTGCTAGTAAGGGGCGTTTGACGAGCGAGAGGTCTCCGGGGGAGGGTGGTCGTGTGAACCTGTCAAAACAAAGGGAAGTGGAGCCGGCACCGCCCAGCACCCTCCTTCTCCTTCCCATCTCTTCCCCAAACCCCACCACCTCGCAGTCAGGCGGAGGAGCCATGGTGGAAGGCACAGAATAGCGGCAGTGGGGCTGGTTGTCACTGCTCAGTTACTTTTGGAGGAGGACAGGTTGCTGCTTTAGCCTCTTCAGTGTGTATTTCTTCCGCCCCCCCCCCTTTCCTCGATGACATCCCCGAACGTGTGAATGTTTTGAACGCGCGACTGGGTGGCTTCTTCTCTTCAGCCCCCGCTTGTTCGCGACCTCAGTCAAAACCCCGCGAGTTGCCGTTGTCTTGGGGGTGAGAAATTGTAGGAAAAGGGGGTCGCTGTGTTAGGCTGAAATAGTGCACTCGTTTACCTGTACTCAGTGGGGTTTATTTCTTTACCTTTTCACCCTTTTATTTTTTAGTAGATGTGCGTGTGGGTTGTGCTGTACCACAGAAAACACACCCGTCTTTTATGTGCCTGAAAGTCTAACCCCGTTCAGCCTTTAAGGAGCCACTGTTTTTGGGTTTTTTTTCCTAGTGGGAAAGAGTACAGTAATTGGTTTTCCCCTAAGGAAACAAAACCGACAAGTACAGTAATCCCATCTACCATGGGATATCATTGTAAACCTGTGTAAAAGCAACAGTCTCAGATTTAACAGTGTGTTTGTGTGTGTGTGTACTTGCGTGCCTACTCATAAGCAACACCTATTGACTTAAATGAGCCTTACTTCCAGGTAAGTTTATTTCATTGCTGCTTTATTGTAGCTGTTTCTGCCTTACTGGATTTTGGTGCAATACGTGAAGGACATCTTGAAGCTTATTGTCAAAGGAGATGCTGTCTAATGATGGTTGATGGCTGAATATTTTAGCATTGTTATCTTAACATTTTTTTTTAAATCAGAGAATAGAATTCATACTATATTGTACTAGGTGCTGTGCAAACACAGTGTCTAGTTGATTTGTAGTTTAAGAAATGCAAGAATGAAAGTGAATGGAGAAATGGCTGGAAGCTTTCCAGGTTTTATATGTGCTCTGAGTAAGAACAGAATGGCTTTTTTTTTTTAGAACATGAAAAAGTGGAATTTCAAAAACAGCACATGCTAAGTATGAGCAATAATGGTTGCCAGCTCCAGTTAAGTATGTGGTGTCTGATTGGTATTACATTATTTGTGTGAGTGGGTGGAATGATATATTGTGATCAAAAAAATTATCACTGATTGTGATTACAGTAATTCCTTTATTTTTAACTTTTATTTTCATTCAATTAGCTATTTCATTTTCTTGCAACTGGAGAATAACTGGAGGATATTTACTGAATTACAGTTGTAGAGGGAATTAATGTGTTGAGGGGTGGGGAATCCAAGAAAAGGGAAGCAACAGTGTTCTATAAGAATTTGTGAAAACAAACGATTAAGAATGAAAAGAGTAGCATTAATTATTTTGAAAGCGGTGAACCTGGTTATTATTTCTATATTTGACTGAGGAATCATTGTATAGGGTTTTCTGAGGTGAATACATCCAGTGTTTAAAATCTAAATGTTCCAAGGGGTTATTAATAATTATGCAGTGTTTTTAACTGTCTGGTGTTGGCCTCTTCATATTCACTTATTTATACATATTTGAAGAATTTTTATCCTTCTCTGACCAAAAAAGATCCCCAGAGTAGCTTTTCCCTAGTGAGATGTGCCTGGTGCTAAAATTAATAATTTTTTTGGCTTCAGGCAAAGACTTTTCTCTCCTCCTAGGCATTTGACACTTACCGGTAACCTGCTGGGCGTTTAAATTGGTCTGTCTTCTGCTGGTTATGAGATGTTGCTTTTAGAATTGTGTTGACAAAGTAGTTGGTTGTTGTTGCGTCTGTTTTTTATTCTTGTATATTGGATTTTTTTATATCAGGTGGCTATTAAATAGTATAAATAATAGAGATCAATAGGGAGAGAGTCCTTGTCCTCAGACTTACAGTACAGTTCAAAACATGTAATACTAGGGGAGGGCTGGAGGGGAGGAGGAAAAAGTCAACCCAGGCCCTAGGTATTGGTTACAAACTCATAGAACGAACAGCTCGGATTGGAACTATTTTAGAGAGATGATGAGCCAAAGGTTTCTGCGTTCTGTGTTGGGCTAATAGTGGCCCTGCTTTCACTCCCTCTCCTATAGTCCGATGAAATAGCTTTTGCCAGGTAACAGTTCATGGAGGGAGGAATATAACTGAATGCATTACAAATGATTGTGTTGTGCCTGTATAGTGTTCTTACTAATGGCACCTGTTGTGTGTTTGTGCTAGTTCTGTTTGTAGCCTTGCAGATCAGTGAGTGATTGTGTACACATCATGGGTAGGCAAATTAAGGCCCGGGGCCTGGATCCGGCCCAATCGCCTTCTAAATCCAGCCTGCGGATGGTCCAGGAATCAGCATGTATTTACATGAGTAGAATGTGCCCTTTTATTTAAAATGCATCTCTGGGTTATTTGTGGTATTTACTGTATTTTAAATATTTCTAAACCACCCAATAACAGTTTCTCTGGGCCAGTGGTGTCACTTAGTTAGCTGACCGTCAAGTACTGTAGAAATGAATTTCATGGAAGATGGAAATGGGCATGGCACATGCTGGCCCACCCTACCTCCTTGTGTAGATCAGAGTTTGTACATGAAGAGAAAAGGCTTAACCTCTCTCCCCACTCTTGCAATGTGGAAATACTTAAGTTATGGTAAGTGTGTGGCCCCTCCTGTGTTTCCCTAACTGCCCAGGACATCTAAGGCAGTTTTATATGTTCGTATTGGTTAGTCTGAATATACTACTGCTGGGTGAAGCCACCATCGTGGTCTGGATATTGATACATCACCCAAGCCTAGTACTATAAATCAACACCTTAGAAATGTGTTTCATAGAGTGCATTTTCCCTTTTTGAGATATGTATAAGTGTTGATAATGCAGGAGGAGAATTGAAATGGGGGAAAAAACAAATGAGGGTTCCAGCCATCACAGGTTTGGGATTTCTGTTGAGGGAGGCACTGATTTAAGCTTTGGGTGTGAAAAGTGTATTTGATGCTGCTGAAAACCATCCTAGATAGGACAAAATCAGATGATGCTTTGACTTATGGTAAGACTTTGTCATCAAGCAATGATAGGAAAATTATGAGCTTTCTCCTAGTCAGAAGCAGAAATCCCAACAATAGCACTTCCTTTTGAACTATGACACACAACACACACACACACCCATCATCCAGCAAATCCTAATGAAGATTTGTGAACCCTGCTGAAACTTCCTTAGCATTCCTGAAGCTTCTCGGGTGGTGTGATGGCACTGATGGTTTGAAAATTGGAGGTAAGTATCCATTCTGCATATTGCAGAGAGATGACTGCAGAATCTGCAGTTGGATCTGATAGATTGTAAATGGATCTGAACAGTAGGTATCACCCAGGCCTAACTGGTATTGTCTGCTTCTGTCCTAGACCTAGTTTTCAGGTGTGTTTCTGCAGGAATAGTTTTTGCTGTCTCATCCATTGGCTGTGTCTGTAGTAGTTGGTATAACACTTATCCCTGTTTTCAGTCCAAATACAGTTACTGATTTCTAATATTTTTGTACTTGGAGATTTCAGTTGCTCTTTCAAAAAGTTTCTCTTTAAGGTGCAACAATACTGATTTTTGTTTTTGCTGCAATAGATGCATGGCTACCCATCTCAAAATGGTTAGAAATGAGTTTGTGTGGCCATGCCATGGTGGACTTTCATGTGTAGCTTATGACTTGCAGTATTTGACAGAAGGAAACACAACAGACCATAGTGCAGAAGCTTCCTTTGATGTGTAGCAGTATGTACCGGTACCTCTTTTAAGAGTTTTCCAGAAAGTTGCTGTAAGGTTCTCAGTTAGTTGCTCATGAGTAATCAGCCAGAACTCCGCTGTTTCCTTTAGGGATTTTATTGTGCAAACTATGTACAGTGCAGAGCTAAAACGTTCGTGTCTGTATCAAGCGGTGTCAGAATCCAGGAATGGCCCCTTCCGGTTCTGACCCCAACAAAAGAGTTTCAGAATACGAAAACCCCGCCTTCCATCCTTTCTTTTCACCCCACGACGTCTGTGGGGTGACAGAAATTGCATTCCCCCTGTATCGCCCTCTGGACTGTGGGAGTGCTGGGACTCTCTTGCATTCCCAGAGCCTCTACTCCCTTTCCCCTGTGACGTCTTGCTGCTCCTCTCACTACCAGAGGAGGAGCTGCTGGCAAGGTGGGACTGGGGCTCTCTGTAACATCCGGAGAGCCCTTCCACCACCCTGCGCTGCATCGGGGACAGTTCCCTGACAGTTGCATAGTGGACTGTTTACATGGCAATTTTTAGAAACTGTTAATTATGAATAAGGCAAGCAGAATATGGCAATTACTTGGAATAGCATGGTTAAGAAGTAAGTGTTATTGTTGAGAGCTATTATCTTTCAACCTTTTCCATCTGTCTTAACGGCAAGTTAGATTACTGTGAAATTCTTCTCCTGTAAAAGGAGTGCAAAATGTAACCATGCTAAAATCTGTTCCATATTCTATTACTCCAAGCTTATAACAGGCAATATTAATATTTCACAAACTAAGATTAATTAATTAATTAATTAATTAATACTAAGATTCATTGTAAATTTCAAAGGAAATCTAGAATAACTAAAAGTCAGTCCCATTCATTTCAGTGAGACTTGCTTCCAGCCAGGTAAATGGATATAGGACTACAGTTTGAAACTATGACTTTCAAAAGCCTTCTTCAGCTGAGTTATTGGTGGGAAAATCCTGGTATTTAAGTTGGCTGATAAGTTTGGAAATACCTACAAAAAACATTATAAAGTGCAGTATGGTCAAATCTGTATCCATATATGCAATCTTTTTATGTGAAAATTTGTCAAAAATACCCCCCCCCCCCTTGCAACAAGTCTATAAAAGTAAGAGTTTAAAACTAACTTATTGCACCATTGTATATATATGTGGCTGAGGGCAACATATGTTGATGACACTTCCTGGACTTACATGTGGGTTGCTTTATGTAGAAGTAAGGCAACATAAATGCGCTGTAAATAACTTTTTCAAAAGCATTTTACTTTCCCCTTTTTATTTACCAGTAAATGAAATTGGTACAGTGCTCTTGATACTACATAGATTCAGCCTGTCTTGCAATCTATATTGAATCTCAGGCAGTTCTGAATGTTGCCATTTCAAAACATACATGCTGTGCAATATCACATACGTGTGATTCTTTCAGGAATTTGTTTTTTGGCTTCATTGATGTGTATGTGTTTTAATGGTGATTATTTGCTTCCAGTTGCTTAGAATATTAACTTCATCACCATTCATTGCCTTGTTACATTTTGTCTATTCTAGCAAGCCCCCACTACCATTGTACAGCATTTTCCCCCTCCATATAATAGTGACCGGCCGCATGCCTCAGTGTCTGCAGCTGGAGAGGAGGAAGGTACTGAGAGTAGTTGCCAGGAATAAATTACATGGCATGGAAGTAGAGAAAGAAGACATCCTTGAAAGTCATTAATTTACTGCATATTTACTCGCCTGTTTCTTTCTTGTTCACCTCTTCTGTATGTTGATTCGGGCTGCCCGTTTCTCCATTCTACCACTTTACTGGCTCCAGTCATTAGAACCAGTTTGGATAGCTCCCTGCTGCTGTTTGCAGAATGATTGTGTTATAGCCTGATAGAGATAAACACAGAAGGCATGGTAATGGCATATGAGGGTTTGTTACAAATCTCTGGTAATTGAGCCTATTCAGATGGCTTCGCCTATCCTTAAAAGTCGGAAAGGGTTGGAGGGTGAATTTTGATCTAATACTATTTCTTGTATTGTGAAAATGATGATGATGATGTTTTGGAGAGCATCTGGGATAGCCTCACAATGATGTTGGGGAGCAGAAAGATAGATGGCATGAGGAATGAGATGAGAGTTTATTTTCCACTTTGAGTTACTGCTTGAGGTGTCAAAACAAACAAACAAACAAAAAATCCTTCCAGTAGCACCTTAGAGACCAACTAAGTTTGTTACTGGAAGGAATTTTTTTATTTTTTATTTTGTTTTGACTATGGCAGACCAACACGGCTACTTACCTGTAACTGCTTGAGGTCTGTTACTGCTTGCCTTGGTTGACCAGGTGAGCAGAAAAATGCAAGGCTGATAAAGATATTATGTGCTCCACTGGTTAACTTCAGTTGCCCATTTAACCACAAGTAGTAAGTTTAACAGGTCAAATAATTCACCTAAACATGGCTAATTTACTGAGAATAGACTAGAGACCAAATATGACTACCTGAACATGCTAACATGCAATAGGTGGGTTGCAATAGGTGAGCACACAAAGGCTCAAAGCTTTTATGACTGAGGAATCTGTTAAGGCCATCTCTAGGGCTTAGGCTTATCCCACAAAGCAGTGAGACCTCTCTGTCTTAGACAGGAAGTGCAAAGTTACAAACACCAGCTTACCTCAAATGCTGCCTCAGCAGCTGGACTTTCTGCCCTTCAGGCTTCTGTTTTCATTCACCTGTACCATATTGCCTTAGGGTCAGCAATATAAAGCAATCACCGAATGCTTTTACTCACGTGTATAAAATCAGTAAGATGTGTTGTCAACCTTAGCTCCTTGTTTCTCTACAGATGGTAACATGTATGGCTGATAAAACCCCACAGGGTGCACACACCGGTCTCTTACATATACACCACATTTGATGTACCCTTAAGCGACTTGTATTTTTTGCAGGGGGGACTATCCTAACAGACTGTTGAAGGAAACATTATTTCCACATTACTGTAGCATCAATCGCTTGCGGTTTATATTGAAGTTGCAGAGTAAAGCAAGTGACATTAAAGAGAGTTCTTTACTGACTCAGCAACTAAGTTATCACAGGAGTTTGAAATGTGCAAAATGTTTTTTTAGCAAAGCAGTAATTGTACCTCACTTTTAAGTGTATATGCTGGAAGCGTAGATAGCATGCTTCCAGAAACCACACCAAAATCAAGGCTTGGTAGCGTAATTAGGGGAAAGTTGACCCAGGTATCCAATCCAGGAGTGCAAAATTGGTGAAATTATGTGATGTTTTCTTCTCTGTTTAGGATAGCTAGAAATGTTTTCAAAGCAGTAGGTAGCAGCTTTGTAAGAAGGAGCCAGTGCCTTTCAAGGGCTGTGAATCCAGTTTTTACTGACAATTTCAGATGAAATATATGTTTTATCTCTCAAATTGTTGTGTAAAAATTTGTATGGTACCTGGTTGTGCTTGGGTGTGGGGTAGGACACAGAATAGAGGGACCTGACCTAGTTGTGGAAGTTAGTTATTGCTTCTCATCTCAACAGTTACGTGCATACTGGATAACTGAGAATATATGACCCGATAGATGTCATGTAGGAAGATCTATCGTATTCAGGGGAAGGTGTGCTAATTTTTTTATAGTTGTTGCAAGTTACGTGCATGACAGAAATTGCAGACGGAATAAATTCTTTTACAAACCCAGTTACTAATCTAAAATTAATCCCAAAATAATTCGTAATATAAATTATAGTTCTTTTCAGCAAATTTTCTACCTTTATGATTACTGTATGTCTCTAATGTACTGCCAATTTTACTAGACAAATTACCTCCATAGCTCCAAATGGCCATTCTTTCCAAATTTTCTACTTTGCTTGCAAATGTGAGGCTTGTAACCAAGAATAATACAGAACAGGCTCATATAAGTTTACAGCAGTTAGTAATCTTAAACAGGTAAGATGGCAGGGCAGAGATCCTGGGTTTATATTAACTTCAGTCATCAGTGGTTTTGATGCTGCTTTTAAATTAGAAAAACCAAAAAAGTGACATACTTCTGTAATCTGTATGGTGTAATATGCATAGTTCAACATTGTCCTGAAAACTGGTTATTTCAGTTTGTTATAAAAATTAGTTTCTCAGCAAATTTGATCATCTGTGCTTTTCTTTTTGTAGTTTGTAGAATGTTAGCAGAATTGTAGTCCAGGCATTTTTTTTACTTTCCTAATGATGGTACAGTTGGAGACTTTCTAAGAGGAAGCAAAGCTTATTTTAGCTGATTTCAGGTAGTTCACTTAAGCTTGTCTTCTAGAATAGCTTATTTTAAATATCCCAGAGTAGCTAAGAGAGTAGTATAATGTTGCAGTGCAGTTCATTATTATACCCTTATTGCAGCCTTGTTGACAGTTAGTAGTTTAGAGAAACTCTGCAGTGTAATCCATAGATAATATTGCAGATGAAGTAGGGCTGAGACTGGTTTAGATTCCTGTTCATATACACACGCCATGCGTGAACACACACTCTTCTCAGGTTGCAGTAAATTGCCCCCTGTGACCTCCTTCCAGGCTAAATCAAGCAACTCAGCTGCATGCAGAAAACTTCTATTCCTTTAACTTGCATGCAGACCGGTTTCACTTTAAAATGTTCAAAACATGGGAGCAGGAAGTATATATGAAGTTGGACCCAAGTTAGAGCAGAGATTCTTGCATTTGATGCAAGCTTTTGTTTTTTCAGCTTTCTGAGCTACAAAGGCAGGTTACTGATGCACACCATGGATAAGGCTGCATTATTATTTTGCAGGTCCTCGTTTGGAACTCATTCTGAGTACTGATCCTGGTGTAGCCTAAACATGCAAAAGAGGGAGTTATTGGGAGGATTGGGAGAACAGCAGGATTATTTACAGGAATATAAAAGATATTGGGGGGGAGTGTGAGGTGGGTAACCATTGAGGACTCAGTGGGTACAGAATCCAGACTGAGGAGAAGGAGAGGGGGGGAAAGGAAAACAGAGTGGGGAGGTGGCAGAGAGAGGATGTTTGAGTGTACAGTAGAGTCCAGGGAAACCTGAATAGGAATGTTCTACACTGCAACATTTTATGGTAGGTCCCATTGACTAAGTTCCATTTTAAGGTGATTGCCCAATTTAAATCAGTACTGCCCTGGATAAGGTTTAAGGAGAGCCAGCATGGTGCAGTGGTTAAGAATGGTGGACTTGTAATTGGATGAACTGGGTTCATTTCCCCGCTCCTCCACATGCAGCTGCTGGGTGACCTTGGGCTAGTCACACTTCTCTGAAGTCTCTCAGCCCCACTCACCTCACAGAGTGTTTGTTGTGGGGGAGAAAGGGAAAGGAGATTGTTAGCCGCTTTGAGACTCCTTAAGAGGAGTGAAAGGTGGGATATCAAGTCCAAACTCTTCTTCTCTCAGGCCCGTCTTAGAGGGATCGGCCACCCTGGCGCAGCGATCCCTCGGCACCCCCAGCCTGCCGCCTCTCCGCCCGCCTCCCTCCCGCGCTGGCCGCCCCTCGGGAGGGGGGGTGGGCGAGCGGGGATGAGAGGCGTGGCGTTGGAGCGGGCGCCCGCGCTCCGGCGGGCAGAGGATGAGGGGCGGGCGGGCGGGCGCTCGCGCACCGGCGGGAGGGCGGGCGGGCTGCAAGCCGGCCGCCCTCGCCTCCCAGAGCCCCAGCTGGAGGGCTGGAAGGTCGCGCAAAGCCCCGCGCCGCTTCAGCGCTCCAGCTGGGGCTCCGGGAGGCGAGGGCGGGCGGCTTACACCCCGCCCGCCCGCCAGCGCGCGGCTTACAGCCCGCCCGCCCGCCGGCGCGCGAGTGCCCGCCTGCCCGTGGGGGCGGGGGTGGGTTGGGGAGGGGGAGCCCGGTATGCCGGTGGGCTCGCGGGGGCGCCCCTGGGGTGCCCTGCGCCCTGGCGCGCCGCGCCACCGGCCTCTATGGATGAGACGGCTCTGTCTTCTCTTCTTCTTAAGCAGCTCAGCTCAACTGCCCTGATGTCAGCTGGAGCTCCCAGTGGTTGCTTTGAACGTAAAGTTTCTCGCATCAGATGTTCTTTGGCTCCTAGCTGTAAGGCTTGTACCAAATAGATGACTAAACATATAGTAATTCAGTTGAAAACAGATACCAATCTATTTTCTGTTGAAATCTTTCTGCATTAAAAAAGCATTTTAAATGTTTTATTTCAAGCTGAATAAGTGCCAGACAGAACACTCATAAGCTAACTCTACAATATTTAAGTTTCGGGGTTGACATCTTTTTTTTTTTTTTTAATAAAAATTTAACAAAGCTTTTCACAAACCACCACAGGCTCTGTTTTTCTTCTTTTTTCATGGACAATCTCCTATGCCACACTTCTGCTCTCTATTAGTTCATGCCCATGTTTCTCCGGCTCTTCAGCATGACATGGCTACTCCTTACCACCTCCTATATGTATACACAGACTTAAAATCTTCTGGATGGGGACTGTATTGCCTCTGTTTGGAACAACAATTTCGGCACAGTAGAAATTATTTCTTGCAGTAGGTTTTCAGTCATTGTATTGTTCCACTCAGTGCAAAAACCTCATGTGATACATTAAAATTGTTTATCTCATTAACATAGATAACTAGCGTTGTGGAGTTTGGCTAAAGATGGCGAGTCTCGTGTCTCAGAGCTTGGTGACATATGTAGAAGAAGAAAATGTTCCTGCTTTGAAGGCACTTCTTGAGAAGTGCAAAGATGTGGATGAGAGGAATGAGGTAAGATAAATTTGTAATAAATGTTTTAATAAATATTGTAGACATGCATTTTTATAATCGATAAACATATGCTGCTTTGTTGTGCCACAATGTGGAGGTATGAATTGGGGGGGGGGGGGAGGAAGAATTTTATTTGATAAAAATACAGTGGTACCTCTACTTACAAACACGATCCGTTTCGCACCCTGAAAAGTCCGTAAGTAGAGCACCGCTACTGCATGTGCGTGAAGCACGATAGAGCACTTCTGCACATGAACGAAGCGCGCAGATTGCTTCTACGTGCACATGGCAAACCTAGAAGTAAACACTTCTGGGTTTTCTGTGTTCGTAACCTGAAAAGCCGCAACGTGAAGTAAGGTATGACTGTAAATTGATGTTTCTTTACTTTTTTCCAAGTTGTATAACTTGGAGAAAAGACCTCTTTCCCCCCACTCTCTGATAGAGTTTCTGTGATGCATATGTATAGCTGCCTGCTAAGTCAGAAAGGAATCGCTTTCACTTTTTTGAGGCATAGTAACTGTAGAGATCTGTTGTATAAAGAAATAATTTAAAAACCCCTCCCTGTAATCTTATTTGAGAGAAACCTCATCAATCCCAGTGGACTTAACTTCTGAGTAGACCTGCAGAGGATTGAGTATTTTAATATGAGATCTCCATGGTGAAATTGAAGCAGGGCTTTCGTTATTCTGGATTAATTAAATAATGACACCTTTTTGTTTCTGGCTTCCCCCATAATTGACTCTGGTTTCACATAACTATCACCATGCAGCCCCTGGCAGATTATCCTTGGGGAAGTGTAGCCCTTGGCAGGAAAAAAAAAGTTTCCTGCCGTTGATGGGTTTTAGCCTTAGCCATTTTCCGCTCTTCATTGCTGTTCGCTTTTACAGCGTAATTAGGGCTAAACACTCTTCCATTTTATTTCCCATTCCATTTGTTTTCAGAAAGTACACTTTTGTACTACAATTTATTTCCTGTAGGAAATTCAAATGTTTGATCAGAAATTCTTTTTGGATAAAACAGACATTTACAGTACAGTAGAACCTCTACTTACGACCGCTTCTACTTGGGCCCGATCCAAGTTGCAACCGCGGCAAACGTGGAAGTAAATACCAGGTTTGCCGCAATTCGCGCAAGTGCAGAAGCGGCTGCTGCCGTTTGCACATGCGCAGAAGCACGCTGCCGCCAAATGCACCTGCGCACAACGGCGCTTCTACCAGCGACCTGGATCGACTTATGGACAGACCTCCGGAACTGATTACGTCCGTAAGTAGAGGTTCCACTGTATAATATAGGGGGACAGTACAAGAAAATAATTAGTGCAGGACGCTTATTAAGCAGCAGTGAACAGTGCCCCTTCAGTTTGCTAAAACTTGTAACAATGGATCCAACTTTCTAATAATGTTTTCAGGAGTTATACTACAATTTCTGTTTGTTTCTTTAAGAATTACACTTTGTGTGCTATTGTGAAACAAAACATAAAACATTAGCAACATTCTTGTATAAGAATCTACCTGTATGACCATCTGTACAATTTATTAGTTTCTGACAATATAATTGCATGTTTCACATAATTTCAGAATGGTCAGACTCCGTTAATGCTAGCTGCTGAGCAAGGCAACTTAGAAATTGTCCAAGAATTGATAAAGAAAGGTGCCAACTGCAACTTGGAAGATGCAGTAAGTATTGAATGGGTGATCTAATTCCTTGCTGTATTATTCTCTACTCCTGCTGCATGTCCTGTTTTGACCACACAATTCTTTTGTTAATCCCTCCCATGTGCTAGACTTGGGAGTCTTGTAAGCATGAAAGGTCCAGACAAGAGTGTGTATGTTATCACTTGCCCCACCCCATATGAATCGGGTACCCAAATGGTACCCTGCAGATGTTCCTGGACTATAGTTCCATCAATCTCAGCCAGCATGGCCATGTTCAGAGATGACGGGAGTTGTAGTCTATATTACAACATCTCAAGGGCACCACATTGTCCTTCCCTGTCCTGTGATAAGTCTATTGCTTCAAAGTATAGTCACTTCACTTCAACTGGCATAATATCTGGTTTTAATTAGCTATTGGACTGTTAATTTTTCCTTTCTCTCACTTTAGGATAACTGGACAGCTCTTATCTCAGCTGCTAAAGAGGGGCATGCTGCCATCGTGTCAGAGCTACTTAATTGCAATGTGAACATGGAACATCGAGACATGGTATGACATATGGAACCTTAGGGTGACGGGTGTGTAATAAACAAATAACATTTCAGTCCTTCAAAATGGTGTAGACCTTTTTATTTTATTTTTAAGCTGCAGCACAGATAGATCTGTACTTCTAGTAGCTGACAGTATGGTGGGGTTGTGCCACTCGCCAGACCTCCCTCTGGCTGGTGTGGTGCAAACACGCCAGCAAGTACAGCAGATTGGCATTTACACTGTGCTGACCTTGCTGCCAGCTCCCCCTCCCAATACTGTATGCAGAAGCAACTCAGCCTGAGAGAGGTCAGGTGAGCGGCATAGCTCCATCCTACCATGTGCTTCAGAATTTGTTCTTTTGGAAATTTATCAAAATTCTGGTAACCTTTGAAATTCTTATGGATGATTGGAGTTGTAATCCAACAGTGTCTGTGGTGCTGCTGAGAGTCTAGCCACATCTGGAGGGCCACCTTTTCCACACCCCTGCACTAGAGCAAGTAATAGGAATTTTCAGCTACAAGTAGTTTAGATGGATTAATACTCCTTGATTTCATTGCTCAGTAGCAAGTTGTTTGCACCAGAGAACTGGGCTCACAACTGTGAAACATAATCTTTTATGCAAATGCTGAAAATAGATTTTAAAATGGTCCATGTATTGATTTCCTGTGTTAGGGTGGATGGAACGCCCTTATGTGGGCATGCTACAAAGGCTGTACTGAAGTAGCTGAACTGCTTCTTGAAAAGGGAGCAAACCCCAACATCACTGGCCTGGTAAGGTTTTTTCCATCTTTGTTTCTATTTGCAGTGGGGATAGTAGGGGAAGAATTCTGCAGTAATTTGTCATTATTAGCTTGTGGCTTGGATGCATATTGAGCAAATAGAAATTGAATTTAAAGTTCTCCTTTTAGTTTTTTGGCCTAGGACTGCTCACTTACAATTTGTATAAACTTAACATTTTGCGTGGAGCACCTTTAAACCACCTGGAATACTTTGAAAAAAATAAAATACTGGTTGTGGGGGTGTGGTTGAAATTATATGCAAGCTTAAAACATTGACCCTGATTCATCTCTACTGATGCACAACTAGCTGTATGCAACAAACGGCATGGGATGTACATAACAACTGTACCAAAATATGTATTCACCTAGTTCTGTGGTGCCTTGATTTTTATCCTAATACAGATTAAGTACTGACTGCACAAGCAAAATCCTGTGTCTTATTTTAAAGCCCCTGTAGGATGCAGTAGTGTATAAGGATCTTTTAAGAGTCCCAAGTCTATTCAGATGTTTTGGAGGAGACGTGCTGAGATTCTGAATCCTTTGGTAGATGCATTCTGAGTCTCTTCTCATCATACAGGCTCCTTTGAGGCTCAGAATTCAGTTTTAATTACTATACTGTGTTTTACATACACATTTCTCTCTACTTAGAGACACTCAAGTGTCCAGGGCTGTGCTGCTACTTTACATACATTCCTCCTTTTTATCAGTTCCTATGTTACATCTACCTTGCCTAAGCTTTCTCTGCTGCCTCTGAGGTTGGTGGTGTTAGCACTCAAAGCTCCTTTTGTTCCTGCTGCTGCCTGTCCTGCTATCTCTGCTGATGTTTCCTCCCCTGTCCCAGCTGTTGGATGCAGTAGGGAGGGGAGTCAGCACCTTCAAGCCAAGCCTCATCCTCTCTGGCATAGCTGGGTGTAAACACAGCTGTGTCAGAGCTAGTGGAGTGTGGGAATTGGAGCTGTTTCTAGCTACCTATCCACAGCCTACTTCCAAGCATCAGTCTCCTGGTTCAATCAAGGCTCTTGGGTATATATCACACAGTCATGCTTGAAATTGGTCATACTGTTTGTCCTTCCAAAAGAAGAAGAACTTTATTTTTTCAGTTTTAATCCATCGAGTTATAATGCTATATGCTTTCTTGAGCTTTCACTATTAACATTTAGGTAGTATTGCAGTCTAGAATTTTTGTAATTCTTATTATTGTCAGAACTTTGTACAGTATAGGAATTGGGTATCTTGGGTGAAATCCAGCTTTGCCTGAACATACTTCCATTCATACAGTGAGACTTCCCCTACCTCTCTCTTCACCCTCCCAATCTGTTCTGAGAGTTCCTCCATCCCCCCATTGCAGATTGCAGGGAGCTGCGTTGGGTGTGGGGAGGAGAAGAGGAAGGAGAAGTCACATTGGGCACTGCTTGATATTGCCCTTTAAATCTTGGGATTCTTACAACTTTCAAACCTTTTCTCATCAAAGCAATACAGTGTCTATCCAATAATTTGGGCAGCAGGACGAGGCCACTCTCGTATAGTACAACTTTTACTGCATCATGGAGCTAAGGTCAACTGCTCTGACAAGGTAGGAGTTTTCTTTCTTTCCGGTACAAGCTTACCTCGTTACCATAATAAGTTAAAATTGTTAAGAATATTAAGACAGTATCCTAAGCTCTGTTTCACTACATGGGATTTGAGAGGAATTTTTGTTTAGACTTCATCTTAATCCACAAGGATGTTCTTAGTTACAAGTTTTTTAAACCCACTTTGCCAGAAATCCTATGCATGCTTACCTATGCACATTTCCATTGGGGTGCTCTGAGCAATCATTCAACAGTATTCCAGCTCTAGTGCAGGCTTCTCCAGTCTGGTGCCCTCCATAGGTTTTAGGCTACAGCTTTTCTCGTCCCTGACCCATGGTGTCTGGGACTGATGAGAGTTGGAATCCAGTAAGAACTTGAAGGCACCAGGTTGGGGAAGACTGTTCTAGTTGCTAAAACATTTAAATGAAATATTTTTAAAGACTCCTTACAAGAGCTCACAGGCTGTATATTGTCCAAACTCTGCCCAATGATAGTACATAAACTGTTATTAGAGTGAGACTGTTGCTTCATATTTTACCTCCCTCTGAATCCAAAATATATGCCAATAGCACTTCTCAGCTCTACCATACCTATACTTTGCTTTCCCCCCCTTACCATTGATCTGTCTCCCTACACCACTTTGGGAATGTTGCCAACTTAGTGACTCTTTTAACTTCCCTTTCACATTTCTGTATTAGTGAGGTCTTCTGTTATGTTCTAGCATTATCCTAAGAAGTTATTTTCATGTCTTCCACTTGAAATTCTACCTACTTACTTGATGCCTTTCTTCTCCTCCCCACTCACAAACTGAGGGAGTTGTTCTGCTTTCAAAACAAAGCTGCAATGTGTCTAATATGTTCAAACTATATTTTGCAGTATGGTACTACACCACTGATCTGGGCTGCAAGAAAAGGTCATCTGGAATGCGTGAAGTATTTGCTGCATATGGGAGCGGATGTTGATCAAGAAGGAGCTGTGAGTACTTTAAAAAAATGCGATCTGATTAGTCTAAATATTATTCTAATAATAAAGCAGTAGATAGTGTTTAAAGAAGATGGGATCGTGGTGTCTGTTAGTCCACATGGTTTACTGCTGGGGTTGCTAGCCTGGCATCCGAAGACACACATGTCTACCACAGAGGACTATCCTGATGACCCTACCATTCTATCCTTCACCTGCTCAATTGAGGGCTTTCTTCAGGCTTAATTGTGATGTGGAGACATTTTCCTCTGCAACTCTGACAATTACAGCAAATTCTCAAACCCATACAGTTAGGATTTTAAAAAGCCTTTTATTAGCTATTATTTTGCAATTTCAGGAGGGAGTCATAGTTGAGGAGAAAATAATTAACCCTTATCTCCTGAGCTGTGTTGTCTATGCCAGAAACTCATTTGCTGTGCTGCTATTGGGCTCGAAAGAAACCTATTGGCTTGGATTCTAAGTTCTGTGAATATAAAATCTGGAGTGCAGATTTTCCTGGCTCTCTGGGATTTTTCCTTGTTGCTGTTACCTGAAAATGTAGAATTGTTTTTGGCATAAAAGTAATAGTGGGATGTAATGGTGTGTTTGAAGTTAATGCTACTGAAATAAGATGAACTTCAGTTAGTCTCATACCGCCACTAATATATTGTGTGTTTTCTTTGTCTTCCACTTTCCAGAATTCCATGACTGCACTTATAGTAGCAGTAAAAGGTGGTTTCACAGATTCGGTAAAAGAAATCCTGAAAAGGAATCCAAATGTCAACTTAACAGATAAAGATGGAAACACAGCTTTGATGATTGCCGCAAAGGAGGGACATACTGAAATTGTTCAGGACCTCTTAGATGCAGGAACCTACGTGAATATTCCTGACAGGGTAAGTAAGGGTCTTGATAATGTGTATGTATACATTCATTATTTTTTATACTCACAACAAAGTATAAAAAGCTATTTTGGGAGTGCTTTAAGACATCTGACTGTGTTCTGTCCTCATTGCAGAGTGGAGATACTGTGCTGATTGGGGCTGTCCGAGGTGGTCATGTTGAAATTGTGAGAGCCTTGCTTCATAAGTATGCAGATATAGACATTAGAGGGCAGGTAAGTAATTTTGCATGAGTTTAGTATTTTGAAAATGCTCATGTAATATATCATTTCCAAAAGCATCCCTTGGAGACGGGAAGCAAATTTCTAGATGGCATCTTGAAAAACACTTGACTTCCCACTGTACAGTGGTGCCTCGCAAGACGAAAATAATTCGTTCTGCGAGTGCTGTCGTATAGCGAATTTTTCGTCTTGCGAAGCACCAACGGGAGAATAGCGATTTGACGAAAAAAAATATTTTTTTTCCGTCTTGCGAGGCAAGCCCATAGGAAAATTCGTCTTGCGAGACAGCCTTTCGCTAGCGAATGCCTTTCGTCTAGCGAGTTTTTCGTCTAGCGAGGCATTCGTCTAGCGGGGCACCACTGTATTCGCAACTGGAAAGAACTGTGCTCTTTAACACGACACATAAAGACAAACATTTTGTTCCTTGGCATTCTATACTTGCTGTCTCTTTAAGTTAAGTGTAAAGTAGGTATATTTGTTTTGATCATAAAGAACATCCATGCCCCATCCTGCTATTTTGGAGCATTGCATCCAGCTTAGTTTGAGGCACTTGCTAGTGAGTCTAATTCAGTGAGGCATGAAGCACTTGCCTACCATCTTTATATAAACTGGTTAACCAAAAATCTGCTGTTGCTTTTAGTCATGGAAGGGGAATTGAATCGAGAGCTCAGAAGCCTGCTAGATGATATGTGTTCAGTGCAGCTTCTGACAGAAGCTGCTATTTGTCGGTGGATCAGAACAGCAGCTGATGCTGAGTACATAATCAACTGTCAGGCTGGACTGTGACATCAGAATATTTCAGCTTTTCACTATAGTAAAAATATTTATTAAGTACATCTGTTGCAAGTAGTTTCCTGAAGATATAGTTCAGAGGTGATGCAGTACGCATTGTAGTTGTTTTCTTGATATGATGACGCTGAGCTACTTTTTAAAAATAAATAAATACGGAAATCTTATGCAATTCATTATACATCCAGTACAGTTCTTAAAAGCAAATACCAGCAGAAGATTCTTCTTTTTCCCAAGACACACCCTAGATTTCTAGATTTGGTTGTAATATAGTGTTTAGAGAAGATTCTCCATCCCTTTCAATTAAATATACAGTGTATGCCAGCTTTTTGTGAAGTGATTTCTGAATGCCATGTGTTGAAGAAAATTTTTGAAATGCTATAATCCTAATTTTAGCCAAACACTGATATGTAACTTAACATTACATTAAAAACAAAACAAAACCCAATAAATGCTACACCTGACTTAAAGCAGCTTCCTTTTTCCATTCTGAATTTTATCACTTTGCTATATAGTGTTGAATATAACCTGCATAATACGTGGTTTGTGAAGTTAGTTTGACTGCATTTAAAGTGCTTATCAAATATTTTGTTTATTTGTAGGATAATAAAACTGCTTTATACTGGGCTGTTGAGAAAGGAAATGCTACCATGGTTAGAGATATCTTGCAGTGCAACCCAGACACTGAAATATGTACAAAGGTAAATATATCATGTAATGGCTTTGATCTTTGAGATATGGTTTATTTTGCAACAATGCTTTTTCGCTCTTCCCTGTGTTGCTGAATATGGCATTTTTGTTAAAAATGTTGTCTTCACTAAATGTGAAGAGAGATTACTTGAGTGCATTTCTAGTTTGTTCATATTTGATTTTCTGTGCTTGAAATTTCCTTTTAAAACTATATTCAGAAAGCCTGTGAAGCACATTAAAAAAATATATCACCAGCATTTCCCATCACCTTTAAAAAAATAGAAAATATCTTAAACAACTGAAATGCATTTTGAGCGGAGGCTATATGCACATACTTAAGCTAATTTTCCTTCTGAGATGCTTTCCCATAAACAAGTCTAATGTGAAATGCTTTACTTTATATTAATTAGCAATAACAACCATTGCAAACTAGAACGTCAACAAAGGAAATAATTCATAGCATGGGGAAAATACTACACCAAATTTGTGTCCAAGGGAATGCTTAATAGCACAATCCAAACCCAAAATCTGCAGGGATAGGATAGCTTGGATTTAGTGGATCTTGGGTTTTCTTGGATGCCAGAGGCTCAGCCAAAACTATACTGGAATAAATCCCTCACCCCAGCTCAGTCAGGGCTCAGTCAGCAGAATTTAAGCCTGTGTTACTTACACCAGCATAATCTCCCCAAAAAGGGGTGGGACTAGAGCCGACAAGAAGAGATATAGACCTATTCCAAGCCCTGTTCGGCTTGGTCATGCAACCTAGGGCCCAGACCCTTGCAGAGGCTTCCGAACAGCATTTAGAATAGTAGTAATGTATGCTGGTGTAAGTTATGCCAGCCCAAGTTACACCAGTTTCCTCTTGTTAAGATTGCTCAGTAAATGTATTGAGGAATAACTGAACTTCATTATGTAATACTGAGTATCTGCCTTGAAAAACAACAACCTGGGCTACCAGATTTGACCCCAAGGACAAACAAAAATTTATGTTACGATTAAAATTGCCTCAAACTTACCTCAAACTTCTAGGCTGGAGGTGGGTACTTAATTTTTTTTTTTGGCCATAAAATATGCAGGTGTTCCAGAATTCAAAATTCATTGCTGCCAGAAGGCCTATGCCTGTCTATTTTGAAGGCATTCACAAAATACATTTTTACTTTTGCTTTTAGGATGGAGAAACACCTCTTATAAAGGCCACCAAGATGAGAAATATTGAAATAGTTGAGCTTCTACTTGACAAAGGAGCTAAAGTTTCTGCTGTAGACAAGGTAAACTCTAGTTGATAACCACTGTATTTATTTTAATTTATTGTCCTTAATGCTTTCACCAAACTGTTTAGGGCACACTGTCCTCTATTAAATGAAGGCAGTTGAAAATGATATTGAGGTACATACCTGATTTTACACATGCTTGTAAAGAAGAAGGACCTGACAGAATGATTCAGTAAAATTAACTCTAAACCAGGATTTTTCTTTTACAGAAACAAAATTTGCAAAGTGATATGGGTTATTTAGAGAGAGAAAAAACTAAGGGAAAGTCCAGTTCTAGGGGGATAAGGGATGGCAGTGAAGGGAAGTTGTCAGGGCAGCTTTTGAGTAAGTACTCCACAATAGCTACATCCTCACCAATTCTCTTTCACTGTTGTTACAGAAAGGAGACACCCCACTTCATATTGCTATTCGTGGGAGAAGCCGTAGGCTTGCAGAAATGCTTTTAAGAAATCCTAAAGATGGTAGACTGCTTTACAGGCCCAATAAAGCTGGAGAGACACCTTACAATATTGACTGTAGCCACCAGAAAAGTATTTTAACTCAGATATTTGGAGCTCGTAAGTATTGTGCATTTTCTTCTAAATCTACTAGCTGCCAAGCTGCAGGGAGGTGACCAAGGAATCAAGTGAGGACCGTTGCTTGCAAGCAGAGGGGAGGTCTCTCTGACTTTACCCCTAACATAGCCAGCCTTTTCATCCCATTCACTTACCCCTCCTCAGCACAACCTCCCCTTTAGCTCCACAAGCCTGTGAAGACAAGACAGCTGTTCCTGGAGCGAAGAAAAAAACCTTTCCCGCCTTCCCCCTACCCTCTCCGGTCACCTTTCCCAACCAAGCAACTTAATTCAGCCAACACTCAGGAGAGGGTAGGCTGGAATGAAGAAAATTAGAAGTTACATAAAGACACGCCACACTGGAAAGATACTGAAGTTCTTTTTGCCTTTGTCTAAGGGAGGCTTGTTCTTACTGTTGTTCCAGCAGCCTGCTTGCTCATTTTTTTGGGGGCCATAATAATAATAATAATAATAATAATAATAATAATTATTATTATTATTATTATTATTATTATTATTATTATTATTATTTATACCCCGCCCATCTAGCTGGGTTTCCCCAGCCACTCTGGGTGGCTTCCAACAAAATATTAAAATACAGTAGTTCGTCAAACATTAAAAGCTTCCCTAAACAGGACTGCCTTCATATGTCTTCTAAAAGTCTGGTAGTAGTTTTTCTCTTTAACATCTGGTGGGAGGGTGTTCCACAAGGCGGGTGCCACTACCAAGAAGGCCCTCTGCCTGGTTCCCTGTAACTTGGCTTCTTGTAGCGAGGGGACCACCAGAAGGCCCTCGGCACTGGACCTCAGTGTTCGGGCAGAATGATGGGGGTGGAGATGCTCCTTCAGGTATACTGTACCGAGGCCGTTTAGGGCTTTAAAGGTCAGCACCTTCCTCTTATCAGTGGTACCTTGCAGCGGGTGCTCCCCTGTGTTCGTTCTCTCTCTCTCTCTCTCTCTCTCTCTCTCTCTCTCTCTCTCTCTCTTTCTCTCTCCTTTTCCTGGAACAATCTGTATGCCAATAGTGTGTCTTCCAGGACCACCGCTTCTTTCTTAATGTGTGTTTGGCTTAATGTGGCAATCTATTATTATCGCACCGCTCCTCTCTTTTGTGTGCGTGTGCATTTTCTGCAGTTCTTTTATCACTCCCCTCTTTCGCTGTGTGTGTGCCATGTGTGCCTTTTTCTGTGACAATATACCCTTGTTTGACCGCTCCCCAACTTGTGTGTGTGTTTACTGCTCTCACTGCATCAAAACCACCTTTCAGGTAACAGCATGCAAAAAGAAACTGTTAATTTTATGTGGGGCTATGAAAAGAAATGAGGGTTTCTTTTCAAGAATGCGTGGTTTATTTTAAGTTGCTTTAAGCATGATTTGCCAATGTATGAAAAGCTAAATACTTGCGCGCATAACTAATTTACTCCATGAACTCCATGGTTTTGCAGGACACTTATCTCCGACAGAGTCTGATGGAGATATGCTGGGTTATGATCTTTATAGCAGTGCACTAGCCGACATTCTTAGTGAGCCAACTATGCAGCCACCCATCTGTGTTGGGCTGTATGCCCAGTGGGGGAGTGGGAAATCTTTTCTGCTCAAGAAACTTGAAGGTAAAAATTACTCCAGTTTATGCTTTTTTATACGAAAGATCTGCTCTGCGAAATTCGGAGAAGTTAGAATTGTTAAGGATGGCCATGTTTCAGTTATTGTATTGTTGCAGGATGTGTATTTGGTAGGCTTGCCTTAAAGGAGAAACTGAATCTAATTCTCTCCCCCCCCCCCCAATCCCTTCTTCTTAGTCACCCCTTCCTTATCATGCTTTCTAATGGAAGACAATATGGAATAGTAATTCATTTCTTTAAAAATGGTAGATTGTTCTGCAAGGAAGCAATTGTAGCCATACAGAGAACCGTCTCTGGAATTATCTTTTGATTAATTTGTTTCTTTTTTTTTTAATAGATGAAATGAAAACTTTTGCTGGGCAGCAGATTGAACCTTTGTTCCAATTTTCCTGGCTGATTGTGGTCCTTACGCTTTTGTTGTGTGGTGGTGTTGGTTTGCTGCTTTCATTCACTTTGGATGCAAAACTTGGAATAGCAGTGGCACTGAGCTTACTGGCACTGCTATATGTATTTTTTAGTAAGTCTTAAATTGGATTTATTAAAAACCTATTACGTGCTCAGAATTAAGCTGAAATTTAGTGTACGAAATGAAACTGTTCGGCCGTTGAACTAAATTGTGAAACATGCAGATTTTCAATATGTGATGTATTCATGTACACTATCACAAAAATAAGGTAGCTAAATATTTACAATAATCAGTTTTCAAATATTTGTTAAATTGAGAAGGGGGCCAGTACCTGTCTTTTGTCTCCAGAAATACAGTACAGTGTTCCATTAATTTTGAAGATTACTGATAACTGTTCCACAACGTTATCAATGACAGTGATATAAAGAAATATGCATGCACCAAAATTTGCATGTCCCAAATTCCCCCCCCCCCCCGTCTGTGAAAAGTTGGGTGTTATTGCTTCTAGCTTTTAAATGGGAAATAACATTGTGGTCTGCAGCATCATATTCTGCAGAAGAAGCTCAGAAAAAAAATTGGATGTGTACAAAACTTAAGAATTAGGATTCTTAAGTAGGAACTAACTGCTTTTGTCATGCTTTATTCAGAAATAAGCTGTGGAACTAAATGAAAATAGTTGACAATTGTCATAAAATATATAGCAATGACAAAAGTTAAAATGTGATTGGTGTCAAAAGGGTTTGTGATTTGGTTTCCTGTTTTAAACCCATAACTGCTATTAACATTGAGGGTATTTGTAAAACGTCTTCTTCTAGCTGTGATATACTTTGGTAGCCGAAGAGAAGGAGAGAACTGGAATTGGGCATGGGTGTTAAGTACAAGGTTGGCAAGACATATTGGCTACATGGAGTTGCTTCTTAAACTTATGTTTGTGAACCCACCTGAGCTGCCAGAGCAAACAACTAAAGCCTTACCTGTAAGGTTAGTATAATCTCACATCTTGTTCTTCTAGTTGTGAATCACATTAGAGAGCATCTGCTTTAAAAAAGGAAAAAGTCTGATAGTTGAATGCTTATTTAAGACCAAGTTTCATGGAGATCAACTGAGCTAGGATCTTTAACCAATACTCTAATTAGATTGACTATGCAGCCACTTACCTGTGTAGGACTGTCCACACAGCATAGAAATAGGAAACATTCTCTGGTTCAACATTCTATTGTGCTACAATCTCTTGGAACTGAATTTTGAAATTCCTCAGATGGCAACGCTATGTAAATGTTGTCATCCTGTGGCTGTCTACCTGTGTTTTGATTTTTAAATGTCCAACTGGGTTGATTCCTTGAGATCTTGTCCTGCAGCAACAGAGAGAAATATTGTTGGGATCACTGGCAAACTCCCCAGTAAAACTGCAGAATATTTTCCTAGGCATGCTAGGAAGCTCTTCATCAAAATACAGTTACTAACACTTTGTTGGATTTTCTCTAAGGCTGCAATTCTGCATGGAGTGACATGCCTTTGTGACTTACCTGGGGTTGCAGCCAGCAGTAGTCCTACTCAATTGTAAACCAATTTAATTTAATGAGCGTGACTAATCTAGGCCCATTAATTTCAGTGAGTCTACTCTGAACCCTGGAGTCCTGATTAAACACTTGGTTGAAATAATTCCTGTATTACATTGTTAGAAGTGTGTAGAAGTTCAGAACTATCATTGCATGTTTTTTAAAAGCAGGGGAGGAGTGGCAAATAAAAATGCTGAAGTTTACTATATTAAAAGCAGCCCAGCAGTTTAAAGATGTGTATCTTAATGGCAGAAAAAAGTTTATTCTATCAGCCAATAGCAATCAAACTGTTTCATATATTTGTCTTCAGATTTTTATTTACAGATTACAATAGGCTATCCAGTGTTGGCGGAGAAACTTCAATGGCTGAAATGATTGCCACACTCTCAGATGCCTGCGAGAGGGAATTTGGTTTCTTAGCAACACGTCTTTTCCGAGTATTCAAGACTGAAGATACTCAAGGTATTTTTTTTTTTTACCAAATCACTGCTTTCCCCCATTTCTGTTGTAACAATGGAGAAATGCATCTGCTTCGCAAATATATTTTCCCTGAAACATTTAGAAAGCGTATAATAAATGGAAGAAGCTAGAAGGTCTACAGATATCCCCATGGTATAAAAATATTTGAAACTTAGCAGTTGTGGAAAGAATAACACATAACGTGAAGCTCTCCAAAGATCTGTAAAATCCTCAGGATCTTCTTTGGATCTGTATTTTTTCTTGGGAGAGAGGCATTACTTTTGCTCTTTTAGCCTGACCTCATAACAATCCTCGGTGTGTAGTTTATATAACAGCTAAGATAGAAGTGTTGTTGGATGCTAGCTAGCTCCCACCAGCCCTAGCTAGCCTGGCTAGTAGATAGGGACGATGGGAGGTGTTGGCCAGAAACATCTGGAGGGCCACAAGTTCTTCACTCGTGGACAAGGATTTCTGAAACTTGTGCGGCTAACTCATTTTGAAGCCATGGGGGGAAGTAAAGACCTCATGTTAATATTTTTCAAGAATATCATGGAATCATAGAGTTGGGACCCTCGCCCTGCAATGCAGGAATCTCAACTAAAGCCACGACAGAGAACCATCCAACTTCTGCTCAAAAACCTCCTATAGCTGCTTTTTGGTTGCCCTGACCTCTACTGTTCTTCTAATTTCACCTCAGTTTTAAAATATCAGACTGTTAAATTTGGTGGTGGTACTTGAGTTTCCTTCTGAACGTAGAAAAGTGCTTAGCAGTTGTTGGTTTGTTTCATAGGTAAAAAGAAATGGAAGAAAACTTGTTGCCTCCCATCCTTCGTTATTTTCCTTTTCATTCTGAGCTGCATTGTTGCTGGGATCACTCTTCTAGCTTATTTTAAAGTGAATCCTGAAAACATGACAGTGAATGCTATTCTGATATCATTTCTATGTGTTGTGGGTTTGGGCTTCATCTTGAACTGTCGCACGTGGTGGCGAGTGATGGACTCAGTCTTGAACTCACAGAGAAAACGGCTTCATAATGCTGCTTCAAAGCTACACAAGCTGAAAAGTGAGGGGTTTATGAAAGTAAGTATTATTATATTGTCATAAAAACTATGGCAGTTGCTTTGAATTGGATGGTGCTTGTTTAACTTGAAATTTAAAAGGTGGGGAGCCATGAGAATAAAGCACTCAATCAGTTATATAATTGAACATTTCTGTCTTTTTTATTTAGTAGAATTAGTACACTACTTAATTGTAAATAAAACCTCTAAGCAGTCTTGATTTATATTTAATTCCCAGTGAACCTAAGGAATACATTTGTGCAAAAAGGGTTCACTGTTTTAAACAGTGAAAGCAAAATGTGTCATTTCAATGAGATTCGTGTTGGAGAATGGTAACACTACCGTTTTTACACTACTTTTATTTTGATAGGTTCTTAAATGTGAAGTGGAACTGATGGCAAAGATGGCAAAAACCATTGATAGCTTTACTCAGAATCAAACCAGGCTTGCAGTAATTATTGATGGATTGGATGCATGCGAGCAGGACAAAGTTTTACAGATGCTGGACACAGTAAGTAACTACTTTACTATTTTACCTTTGAGTGCTCTTGGGCAATCAAACACTTTGAGTGTTCTGAAATCAGTCAGGTATATGAGAATATTATTTCCTTTATATTTGGTTTCAATCCAGACCAAGTAGTTGTGACTAAATCTTACCAAAACCAATGGAACAATTTAGCTATTTTGAGTTGACTTGCTTTCATTGGAACTCACAACCCAAGCCTATGTTCCACTTATATTGGGGGCTTGCTCCTAAGTTAAGATCTTTGCCTGAAGAGATTGCATGAATTGTTTTAGAACTATATTATAACATTGAAAAGCGGCATGTGATTTCATCCTCCCCCCCCCTTTGTGAGCTAACCTGAAGAAACAACAGCAACAAGATCCAGAGAATCCCTTGCATGAGTGGAAGGCACTGTTTCAACAGTCCCTCCTCCTGATTTCTGCCATTTCTACCCCCTTCAGCAGTTCCATTAGTCACATCCCAAAATATCCCAGAAGGCAACTTCTTGTAGAGTGTGAAGGGCTGAAGGGACAAGGTGAAAGTGGGAGAGCCCTGTTATGCGAGTTCTTCTCTGGATCCAACCCAATCTGTGTTCCATAAACATAGCCTGTTGAACTTTGTGTTTCAGCAGAATCTTCTGCTTCCTGTAGTGTGTGAGTTCACAATGCACACCACAGTACATATTTGCAGCCCCCTTCCACATTTTACCTCCTGCTGAACCTTAGTGGTCTACCAACTTCTGTCTAGGAGTGTCATCAAAGCCTTGCTACCTGAGCCATTTGTGCCATCTTTACTGTGACTAGACCACCCATGGGATACAAATTTTGAATGATTTCATTCATTTTTCTTTTTTTCTTTTCACAGGTTAGAGTCCTGTTTTCCAAAGGCCCATTTATTGCAATTTTTGCTAGTGACCCACACATCATCATAAAGGCAATTAATCAGAACCTGAACAGTGTGCTCCGTGACTCAAATATAAATGGGCATGATTACATGAGAAATATCGTACACTTACCTGTCTTTCTTAACAGCCGTGGACTCAGTAGTGCTAAAAAGATGATGGTAGCTGCAACCACAAATGGAGATGTCCCATACTCAGATGGTTCAGGTACAGTATATTATAAATAATCGGGCATCAAATGGCAATAGTGTTTTTTTTAAAAAGATAGCATAAATGTTTGAACGATTGTTTATATATTACCACTTAGTAGAAATAATTTGTAGTACGGTAAAATGAAAATGTGTTTTAATGAGAGACATTTCCTAGGATTCCATGAAGAAGTCGATCGAAGGGTTTCACAGAATAGCCTGGGAGATGTGACCAAGCTTGGAAGCAAAACAGCTCTCAACAGGCGGGTAAGAAATGGCCAGTTGGAAATCTTTTACACATAATTTACACGTCTAAATTATTGTTATGCATTTTAGCAAACAGCTGTTTAGGCCATGTATTCTGGGTTCATGTTCATAGGCTGGCTTCAGATGTGGTAGAATCCTTTAAGCTCAGTGGCTTTGTGGACCCAGGACTGGGTCCACAAATTGCTGCTAGAAAGTGGTGCTTGGCAAGACCAGATCAACCATGTCAATCATTTAATGTCCTGTCTTTAGGGTAAACCCTCATAAGGCATCTTACAAAAATATATATGTCAAAAGCAAGCATAGTAAGAGTGGAACAAATCTAATAATAAAAATATCTGCATAGAAACCTTAAAATAGGACATATTAATTCAATATTTTCAATATTATGTTTGGGAAGTTGTTTTTTTATACAGCTTTTGCTAACAAGTAGGCTTAGTATGCTCAAAAGAAACATATGTTTAAAAGTGTCACTGAAATGAAAATTATTGCAAGAAATAACTACATATTTTTTCTTGGTGAGACATTTCAAAGTATGTTAGTGACTCCTGGTGTTTGTCCAACTCTGCTCACCTCTGAATGCACTAATACAACATCTTGCCTTTTGGGTAGGCTGTAAAACATGAAAACAGTTCATACAAATAATACCTGTGTTCTCTCCCCACCCCCAATTAGGACACTTACAGAAGAAGACAAATTCAGCGTACCATTACACGTCAAATGTCTTTTGATCTGACTAAGCTTTTGGTTACAGAAGACTGGTTCAGTGATATTAGCCCGCAGACTATGAGGCGATTGCTAAATATTGTTTCTGTGACAGGTGTGTTTCCTTATTATACTTTACATATCAAAGTGAGGCATTAAAAACCTACAGTTTCCATGCTATGTGTAGCATGTCAGCCATGTACCATAGTCCCTAGGAAAGAAAAACTGTTTACCTGTTCATGGAGATCAAGTCCACAGTTCCTCCCTAGTCTTCTAGAGTGAAATGAGACTTTGGGTGATGAGAAATCAAATAATTTACACCATATTCACTAAACACTGTTTTCACAATAAACATGAAAACTGCATAAAAGTCAAATTATCCAGAGAAAATTTGGGCAGTGTCAGGTGAGCCAAACTATGGCTGCTGGAGTTGCATGATTTTCTATTTACGGTTAGTAATCAACCTGTGGTGCAGGGGGGGCATCTATTTGGGGCTGTGGGGGCCAAGGCCTCAAATCTTCATTGAAGGGGCTGGGCCCACACAAAGTTCTGTGGAGGCCGTGCACCCTGCGACGTGTAAAAGTGATGTCAGCATGGTGCAGGGCGTGCTGATGTCATATGTGCACGCCGCATAGATGTCACGCAGCCCCAGGCCCCCGAAGTCATGGGGACAAGGCGGCATGCCTGCTGTAGCGTAATGACTTTTGGGTTCAATCAAGAGCTTTTTATCTTCCTTCAATAGTGAAGTTGGCTGAAAAATTACAGAATGATTGGGTTTTTCAACAAATTGCCTCTGATACGATCAGAGAAGCTAACTTGAGAAAAGCAAAGCATAGATAGTATAAAGTACATGAGGTGACATTTATCTGTGCATGAACAGAACGGGCTTCTGATCATGCAGTGGGGCTTCCACTTCTTCCCCTCCCTTCTATAGCCTTCCATGCATCCCCAGAATCAGATGTTGGGAGGCTGGTGGCAGGACAAAGAAAGGGGAAACCTGTTGCAGAAGAGAAATGAAATGTGGTTTTAAAATTACGAAGGCAAGGTTTATTCTTGATTTCCTAACTGTGGTTTGTTTTGGGGAAAACAAACCATGAGCGCTGGCCTAGATACAATTCTGAGTCAGTTGCTGTATGCTTTGTTGCCCCACTTGAAGGATTTATGCACAGTACGGCTAAACCAACTTGTGACTTCGCGTCATGTCCATATGTGGCCATTAAGTTCTTTCCTGTGAACTCAGAACTTGGCTCGGTTGTTGGTGACATTTTGGTTGAAATTTACCTACACAGCCTTTCATATTTTAAAGGTCGTTTACTGAGAGCTAATCAGATCACTTTCAACTGGGATAGACTGGCTAGCTGGATCAACTTAACAGAACAGTGGCCATACAGGACTTCTTGGCTCATATTGTATTTGGAAGAAACAGAAGGTGTTCCAGATCAGCTAACGTTAAAAACTATCTATGAGAGGTAGGTATGATTTTGAAGTTTCCATTTGTTGGTGGTTGTTCAAAAGTCAGGATTTAACTATCTTTGTTTCCCGGGTGAGAGAAAGTAAATGTCCACAGTAGATGGGAGTAAATTATTTTGGGGTTCAGGTACTTACAAATTAGCAAATGTCTGAATGATTTGCTTTGTTGGGGCAAATGCTTCAAACTCACAAAATAAGGTGTGAGTATTTGTGATATGCTATTACTATTTTTGATTACTATAACTTGTGATTCTTAATTACTATGCTAAAAGATCCAGGCATGGCCAAACTTGGCCCTCCATCTGTTTTGGGACTAAAACTCCCATCATCCCTAGGTAACAGGACCAGTGGTCAGGGATGGTGGAATTGTAGTTCCCAAACAGCTGGAGGGCCAGGTGTTGCCATGCCTGGATTAGGCGCTATGATTCGTTAACAGAATGAGGTATAATTATATCTGTTAAATGAAGAGAGAAAGGCATTAATGGCTGTCGCTGTCTTCTAGTTTTTTCTTTTGTCCGTCATTGGAAAAGCAGCAGGGACACAGTATAACATAATCTAATGGTATTATCCCCTCTATCCATCCAAATCTTCTTGGGAACATAAATGTAAGGAATAGTTGTAGTACAGTGGTACCCCATGTTATGTACACGATCCGTTCCGGGTCGCACCACATAACCCGGGTGTACTTAACATGAACGAACAAAAGAAAATCCGGAAGTTCGCGGGTTTTTGCACTTCTGCGCTCCGTGGAGGACTTCTGGGTCATGGAGGTGCGTAACCCGAATGTATGCAACACGGAGTGTATGCAACACAAGGTATGACTGTATAGTAACTAGTTTTAATCTCTACTCTGCCATGAACTGAATAGGCTTTGGGCAGTTGTCCACCTCTGCCATAGGGTGTGGGATAATGATGTTGATTCACCCCATAGAGTATCTATAAGGATTATGACTAGGTAATGCATGTTAAGTTCTTCAAAAACTTGTTACGTGTTACACATCACACAAATATTATGTACAGGATAAAACACATTTACTACCTTCTGTGTGTTCTTGTTCCCTTTTGGGATACTCCTTTGATTCATTCATTCATTCATCATTTTATTTGTGTGCCACCTTCTCATAGTTGTAAGCCACCTTGAGCATGGTTTTGACATGAAGAAATTTACATAATTACACGGCTACCTACCTGTATGCATAAGAAAATTAGTCATAAACAATAAATAAAGCACATCAACAGGTGCGCAGCCAAACCAAACAATTTCAACATAAATCATAGTATGATCTAAAAATAAAGATGCAAAAAATAATATCCATAACAGCAGCAGCCCTACCCTCAACAACCCCCCCCCCCCATAGCACCCCACTGCAAGAGCCTCAGCTTCTGCAGCGTTCCCAGGCCAGGTGGAAAAAAGCCTGCAGATCTTCCAGGACTCACAGCCAAGATGGTATCAAGGAATTAGAAAACCTCAAATTGCCATGAGAGCAGGCTAATAGATCCAGGAAAGAACAACAGTAGCAGGAGCTTCTGCTTGCTTGCTTGCTCCAGCAGGGTTGTCAATACTTGGGCCAAGGTCAGATATGCCCAAGCTACAGAACTGTTAGTTATAGGCTCTCTGTTTGGATTGAATAGCTTTGCCCTTCTAACGTAGTATGTCATAATGGTAGGTTAACGTTCATTGTTAGCACTTGTTCAGCTGTCTTTAGATAAACTGCCGGAATACGTCTGCAGTACAATTCAGATGGAAGCCCTGTTGAGTTCAGTGGAACTTCCAGATAAATGTGTATAGGTTGCAAGCCTGTTTTTCATTAGTAACTGCCTTTAATCTTCCAGCAGATGGCACTAACATACCAATGATATTGGTGAAGAGGTCTGTCATTCAGCGTTTTAACATTAGTCTTCCTGCTTGTTTCCTGTTTGTTTCAGTAGCTTCTCTGTAACTTTTAAACACTGAAATCGGTGAGGGATACTCTTTGTGGTTTGCAGGTTATGCATAGCTACAAACACTAATTCATCTACCTGTAAATGAGAGACTGTTCTTAATATCCCAAGGCCCAGTGCAGGTATATTGCTTGGTACTCAGCAAACCATGTTTTCCAAATAGAAGCCAAATTATTGAATGTGAGCTCTTCTGCTGCTTTCCAAATTTCACTCCACTTCCTGTTTTTTTTTACATATAACTACACATGCAATGATGCAAATCATTCTCGAAACTAACCAGTTCCACTCCTGGTTTCGACCCCTTGTTTGCAAACTATGGCATACATAATCTCCAGACAGCAAGAATGTGAGAGAGGTTTTTAGTTGCTTCCCACTAGCTACCTCACTGAAGTCTAATCAGCAGGAGCACTGTAAAATAAGTCTGAAAAAGCTTGGGGGGACGGGTCTCAGGTGGGCTTGTGCTCCCTGGAAGCTCTATCCTTACAGTGAAAATGTTCTCATGTGATATAGCCCTAAGTGCCCCTGGGGTATATATATAGTATCTTAAGTTCTGCAGATAAATGTGCATTGCTCAGTATTTTTACCAGTTCTAATGATAAAATTTGGCGTGTTCTATTAAACAGCATTTTTCAGGGGTAAATAATATAACTTCTGCATTATAACTTTGCTTTAGCAAATGGAATATATTTCTGTCTATCTGGGTTGTTAGTAGGTTTTGAAAAAGTATTTACAGTGTGTTAATAGGAGAAGGCATAAATGATACATGTTTTATTAAAGAAATCTGAGCTGATAAAAAAATCAGAATAAGAAATCTTTAGCACCAGTAGTAAAGTTTAAATCCCCCCTCCCATAAAAAGGCTCATTTATTTTTATAGCAATTTGATGACACATCTGCTTGCTTTATTCAGCTGGAGGAAAAAAATGTTGGTTCTTGATGTTTGGTAAAGTTGCTTTTGTTAAATTATTTTCCAAATCGTTCAACTTTTAACAAATGACATTTGATACTAACACTGGAAAGCAATTTCAGCTAATTAAGTAGATACTTCTATAAACCATCAGAACATTAAGATGACAAACTGTTCATTCAGGATTATTTTAATTGGGACAATTATTGTAATTTTGTTGCAATTATGTGTTGAGCTAAAAGCCTTTGTCTAAATCATTTGAGATTTTTTTGTTAACATATACATAACTGAGAAAAGAGAAATGAAAACTCGAGCATTTTCTGTCTACTTTCCCAATGCCACATTTAGACAAATGATAATTACTCATTCTATAAACTGTATTTGAGATTTGTAGGGTGCTTTTTAAAAATGAGAACATTTGTACAAGGTAATTCTTTTTTTAAAAAAAGGTTCCTCTCCAGTAGGTGGTAGCGGGTTTCTATTTTAGGACAGTTTTAACCAGTTTTGTTTAAGGGAGAAATATATGAGGTTCTACTGAGTCTGTATGGAGGTGGTGCTTTTTGAAGTTGCTCTTTCTTGTTAAAATATATATAGCTGGCTTAGCTTTGCATCCAAAAGCAGCCACTATGGTACAGTCCTGACAAGAGTTAAGTACTTTGATTTCAATGGGAAATTTGGGTCTTCTTGCAAGGGCACTGCATTAGATACAACCCACGTATTAGTGTGTGCTCACAATTACTTTTGTAATATGTAACATTTCCCCCTCCCATAGCTTATCCTGACATTTTCTTGCTCCACCTCCCAGTGGCTCATCTAGTCCAGCATCCTTTTCTCAATGTGGGATGGCTATGGAAAGGACCTGAGAGCAGCAGCACTCTCCTCACTTGTGATTCCAAGCAGCTGGCATTCACAGGCATATTGCCTGTAAAGTAGATCATAACCATCATGGCTAGTGGCCACTTATAGCTTCACCCTCCATTAGAGATCACAGAGGTCACAGAATTAATTTGTCTAATCCTCTTTTAAAGCCATCTGAGTTGGTGGCCATCACTGGCTCGTGTGGGAGCGGATTTCAGAGTTTAGCTATGCACATAAACATAACAGTTGGTGGGATAGACACTTTCTGCTGTTGATTGCACCCATCTGCTGAAAAGGAGTCTGCCTCCAAGGGTCCACATGGACAGAAACAGTGGTCAAAGCTTTTGAAAGGAGGACAATCCATTGCTCCTTTTTTACCATTTGCCTTTCCAGCTGTACTTCCCACCCCACCCCATGGCCTGTTACCGTTAAAAAGGAAATAAACCAGCATCACATGTGATGTGCCATCTTCTCTGCAAAATTATATGCCATGTCTCTATTCTGGCACTACCCAGATATTGTTATTTGGATGTGCCATGTTTTTGTTAGCAAATTCCTTCTTGTGTTCATTGCATTCTCCCCTTCAGCTTGCCTTAAAATATACCCAATTATCTAATTTCCACTAATTACTTAGTTTGGCTGCCAGAAATGATATGCATATGTTTAGTACACCATTTTACTTTGTCCTTATTTTACGTTCTTATACATATCTCAGTGGTACGACAAGCCTGATATCAACTGTCTATTTCTGATTTTTTACTTGATTGCTAATTTGCCTCGTTTCTTGTTTAACAAGCTGTAATAGTTGAATTTGCAAATTTTGTTTCAAGATGAGTAGCCTACACTTCCAAACAACCCATAGCATGAACACACATAAACACACCCACACATATTAGTCCTCTTTATTGGATAATGCCCATACACTCAGACTCTTTACCTTTTTCCCTGTCACTCTACACCCAGCCTCTCATACTGACCATCTCTTAACAAGCATTCTCAATCCAACCATGCATTTAATCCCTTTCTATTATATTCCCATTATTCCTTCAAACCATCACTGAAGCCTTGTAACAGGGGAACTTACACCCACCATTTGACACTATCTGTATTTATCCACGCGCCTAAAAATATACACGCATGATTTTCCGATTCCAAAACATTCAGAAATTCCTGGTGTTTACTCTCACTCTTGCTAACTTCCTTGTAGCCTTAACATTCAACTCCCTGAGTAACCCATCTACTTAATACAAGGCAAAGATTATTGATGCAAAAAAAAGAAAGAACAAAACATTCTGTTAATTACCTTGTATAACTGATAAGCGTAGTTTGCTCTGCCTGGCTTCATCCTAATCTTGCGTTGAAGGAGCAGAGGTAGGGTGAATTGTAAAATTTGGAGATAAGAAGAGCAGAAGTTCAAAAATCCCCAGGAAAAAGTGAGTTGGAAAAAATGGAAATGAACAACCCAAATTGGTGTATGCATTGGAAACAAGTTCCACTGTGTTCAGTGAGGCTTACTGTTGATAGAATTGCTGCTATTGATAAACAGAAGACAAATAAAAAGGAGTTTAGCAAGAAGTAATTCAGGCTTCCAAATTCTATAGTGTGCATGTGAGTGCCTTGCCTCACAATGTTGATCACTAACCGAAACAATATTCATAGTGCAGAGAGCTTGAGCAGTCAACAAAACATAAAAGAGCACCAACAAACCACCATTAACTCTGTGGCAACTTCCCATCTTCCTGTTCTCAGTTTTGGCACAAAATAATGTGCACATATTGGCCTGGTTGGGTCACTAAAGTTTGGCTTAGGGTGAACATGTGTTTCTGGAGAGCAAATCATGGTCACTTTGTTCCTCCATGGTCCATTCTACTACTGCATTGAGAGAAACTAAAGTTTATTAGCAGCAGATGTTCCAAAACAAGAATACTGCTGCCTCCATCGCATAATGTGTAGTCTTTGAACTAACTTGGGTTTTAAGGGCATGTAACTTTGCAAAAATTTGTGTGTGAGCATTTTCCTTTTTTTAAGTTGAGAATCACAGACACATAGATTTGTGGCCCTTCACCAAAAGATTATCATTTACATAAATAGCTCTTTCAACATAATAGTTTAATGTATTGAGCTCAGAAGGTTAGAATAGAGATTTCAATCTATAAAACAGCAGTAGGCTATTAGCCTCTGAACAGGAGTATTGTTCATCATATGCAGAACACTGTTCACATTCAGACTTAAGCAGAGCTGGCATTAAAATTCAGCTAATTTGCTTCATGTGACTTCTCAGCTGTGGTTTTTCATCTAAGTCTTCAGCTCCTTTTCTTTTGGAATCTTGTTTTGAAAAAAAAAACAACCCCAAAAAACTTTAACCCTTTGTTCTCGTTCTTAACTTTGTTTTGCGGCAATCCCAGCCATGCATTGCATAGACTGAACATGTGAAAAAGCTGCATTTGTTTACAAGTTGTTTGTGAATTATTTGAGGAAAGATTTGGATAGGAACATGTTTAAGTTAGCAACAATAGATCTGTTATTAGGTTTGTGATCCTTAGCTAGACAGAAATGCCTGATAAACCTTCTGTCTGAATTTATAATGTGGAGTTTCTTTGCTTTCTGTAGAATTTCAAAGAATATTCCAACAACTAAAGATGTCGAACCTCTCCTTGAAATTGATGGGGATATTCGCAACTTTGAAGTATTTTTGTCTTCACGAACTCCAGTCCTTGTAGCACGTGATGTAAAAACCTTTCTTCCATGTACAGTGAACCTCGATCCAAAACTCCGAGAAATTATTGCAGGTAAACTGCCATTTGACTATCCAACAGGAAAGCTCTTAATACCAACATCAGTGTAATGAAATGAATAAATAAAATAACTTTTCTAAGAAAGAGATATTTGTGTTATCAGAACGAATAACTTACACAAGGATAGTGACAGAAACACGGCAGCACAAATCCAAGTACATTATCACTATTCAGAATTGAGTATGTTTTACCCTTCTAGTAATGAATAAAGGACTGGCAATTCTTTATAAAAAGCATTGCCCACCTTCTTTGGTCCATATGTAACGTGTCAGTTTGGAGAGAACTGCATATTATTGTCGTTAAATCTCCCATTGTTAGTGTTCAAACTACTAGTCTCCAGAATTTAGCATATAAATTCCTAGCAGTGCTTATAATGCAGGAGATACACTGTCACAGAGGAATTTAGAGATATTTTATGTAGGTATTTCCTGTTGAGAAAACCAGAATACACATATGTATTCTGTAGTGCTGAATACTGTTTCTGTAAGGGCTGCTTTACAAGCTCTTGTTCATTGGGTTTCCCCCTTCCAATGTAACATAATTTTTGTATGTTAGCATATAACACATGCATATGTACAGTGCTTTTTTCTGGGGGGATGCAGGGATACACATACCCCTAAACATTTTGTGAATCTTCATACTTTTGTCCATTTACTGTATTTATTTTTCCCGATTTGAACTATAAAATGGTGATTTTTTTGAGTCAAAATGAGAGTACCCCTAAAAATATTTTTGGTTTTTTTTAAAGAAGAAAAGCACTGCATACGTATACAGTATGTACATAATGTATAATATCTTGAAAGACAGCTCTCCCTTTGGAGGCAGTGTGTTCTGCATCAATATAAGCTTTTCCTCTTGACCCAGATAGGCAAGAATAAAAATGGAAGTCTGGAGAGAGGAGGCTCATTCCCACTTTCTTTTGACGGAGGTCTTTTGTGCCTCTCCTTCCAAAGCCACACTCACTTTTAATTTCTGCCCTCTCCAGGGTGTTGGGAAGCTTTTATTTATTTTTTCCAGTGAGAGTCAGGAGGACATCAGGTACCCTTATATCCTATTGGACTTGGGGACAGGACTAATATATAGGTGATTCCTGAAAAGGCCTGCTCTGACTCTGGCTTGTTAACCCAGGGCCTTGCAGAGCCGTTCTGATGAGAAGTGCTCTTTGAGAATGACTAATATCTCCTGAGAGTCAGCGCAGGAAGCATGAGAGCAACTGTGTACTTAGCAGCCCAGCATGAATGGTTTGGGCCCTTTTCTATTTGGTTGGAAGGGTTCTTTGTGATGAGACAGGAGACAAACCAATCACTCTTCCTTTCCAGGAAGTACTGTGGCACACCCATTCCAAATGTGGTGAGGTCAGTTTTCCTCCCTCCCTGCTCCACTGAAGGCCCAATTCTTTCAGAGGCATTCTTTGCACTGAAGCTTTTTCAATGTTCCCAGGGTGAATTCCGCCTTCCACAAGTCTCAAGAATTCATTCTTCCCTTTATGCCTTCAACTTACATGCCCTAAGCAGACAGAGTGGCAAGCCTTAGATATGTGTAGGACCCCAAAGAATAGGACAGAATACAGTCGTACCTTGGAAGCCGAACACCTTTAAACTCAAACGTTTTGACTCACAAACGTTCGAAAACTGGAAGTGATGGTTATGTTTTTCGGAAGCCGAAAATCCTTCCTGCAGCCAATCGGAAGCCGAAACTTGGTTCTTGATCCATTTTGGGAGTCGAATGGACTCCCAGAACGGATTAAATTTGAGAAGCAAGGTATGACTGTCCATCATGCAAAGCAGTCCATCATGGGGTGGGAAGTGTTTGTTGCAATGGTCATTTCCTTTCCAGCAATCTTTTCTTTTTACTGAGTCTGTGCACCAGAAGAAATTGGACCCATCTGGTGTGATGGGCAGCAGGTTTTGTGGACATCTTCCCATTGTTGTTAACATTCAGGAGTTTTTCAGGACACGGCAGCTGGTATGGTGGTCTTAATCAATGTCTCCAACCAATTCAGTCGCTGCATTTTCCAGTTTTTGTCTTCTGTCCCTTCAGAATATGAGAAAAAAGAGGAAAAGGCTGGAAGGCTGTCACTTGCCTTTATATTTATAATATTGTTTTAGAGCCTTGCCTGTTTGTGTGTGTGTGTGTGTGTGTGTGTGTGTGTGTGTGTGTGTGTTTTAAGTGTGTAAGAGACAGTAACAGACAGAAAGACAGAGAGAGAGGGAACTTGGAGTGGAATGAAGCCAAGCATCAGGAAAAAAAACATCTCAGTGAGTGAGTCTTTTTATTATTATTATTTACAATAGAATAGAGGACAATACAGTGGGTGAAGGGAGCTGAGGGGAGGGGGTGCTTAGCATCACCAGCGTCTCCCCTTAGCATTTCCCCTTCTTCCACACATTTGTTAGCTGCAGCAGCAAAAAAAGGGAGCAAGAGATAATATGAAACTGCCCCTTTAGTCTGCTTCCTGTTGACATGGGGTGGCGGAATTTGACAAATGTCTCATCCACCCCCCTTACTTTCCTTACTCTTTTTTGAGGTTTGGTTGCCCCCCTCCTTGTAGAAGTAGTGTGGAGACGCACCACTTTCTTGAAGGCCCTTCATTCATAATTATTGCAAAGTAATTTGAAAGGAGCAGAACCAATAGAATGCGGGCTGGGGGTGTGTCTACCACTGGCTCTATCTACCATTTGCTGCACTGGCTTCTACCAGGACCAATAGGGACCAGCTGCCACTGATCCTTGCTGTTTTCATTGCTCTCATAATGGCAGCAGTACTCGTATATAACAGGGGTTTGAGGAAGCAGGGGGTCAGCTCTTAATTTTATTTTTTTTAATTTATTTTTTTGAGATTCTGCATTCTCAGTGTTGAACTAAGAGGTCTGGAGAAAGAAAGGAAAGCCCTTGTTCTATCAAGACCTTCCAAGTTTTTGTTTCTGCCTCTGGTTCTGGGAGAGAGAGACTGATCTTAATGCTGAATCCACTTCTGTCTCCAGAGAGAGAACAGAGCAAGCAACAATTTACCGGGAAGCTCTAATTGTGCCCTTTATTTTGATTTTTAGATTATACATTATTGGCAATGCTTGCTGATTACTTTTGCAAATTAAATATTTCAGATGTCCGTGCTGCAAGAGACCAAATTAACATTGGAGCGATCCCATATCCCACGTTACCTTTGCAAGAGGCAGCTCCTAGAGCATCATCAGTGTTTAGCCAACCTTCCTCAGCCTGCTCTTCAACACACTCCTTTAATGGGCCTTTTAATGCAGGAGTTGTATCTCCACAGCCTCACAGCAGCTACTACAGCGGCATGACTGGACCTCAGCATCCATTCTATAATAGAGTAAGAAAGAAAGCAGCTTTTGAAAATTAACGCATGATGATGATGATTTTCCTGGTGTAATAAATGCTTTGTTTAAAATGCCACACTTCTTCAGCAGAAAACTGATGAAAACCATAGAATTTTTATTCATAATTACACAGCAAATCTCAACCATGGGGCTAAGTTTGCGAAGAAATGCACTTTTGGTTCGAATGATGCAGCAGTGGTGAAATATTTTGGAATATGTTTAGATTTTTTTAAAAGGATCTTGTCTCTTTTAGCGTGATGGTTTTGAACATGCACGTTTGAACAAGACTATCAGTAGCTATAAATCTTTACATAATTGCAGGAAGTAGACAAATGGAAGAAAGATTTGTCTCCATGGTTTTGGTAACTGCATAGAAGGAAGGTTGTTTATAGGGTCACTCATAGGTTAAAGTGGCTTCCCCAACCTGGTGCCCTCCAGATGTTGTTGGACTTGAAACTCCCATCAGTCCAGACCATGGGCAATGCTAGCTGGTTTTGATCGGAATTGGATTCCAACAGCATGTAAAGGGCATAATGTTGGCTACTTAGAATGTGCAAAGCCCATTTACAAGTATGGAGTTATGGCATGTGTTGAACTAGTCTTCTCAGTGGTTTACCAGGTTGCCGAGTGCTACACAAACCAGTCTCTGAAAAGTGTGTTCAACCAGGGTGCTGTTTTGCAATATGGATGCATGTAGAATAGTTCACCAACCTAGTACTGTATGGGTGACCATATTTTGGCTTCAAATAAGATGCAAATGAACCTTTTGCCTGCACACACAGCCTTTTTGTTCTTCTCTTTGCAGCGTGAGCAATCGGACCATGAACCAAGTTTGTCCTTTTGCTCCATCCAGGAAGCTGTGCTTGCTAGCTTAGCTTTGGAAAAAGCCATTACAGTGGTACCTCAGGTTACAGAAGCTTCCGGTTACAAACTCCGCTTACCAGGAAGTGGTTTGCCCCAGGATAAGAATGGAAATCGCACGCCAGTGGCGCAGCGGCAGCAGGAGGCCCCATTAGCGAAAGCACGCCTCAGGTTAAGAACCGTTTCAGGTTAAGAACGGACCTCTGGAACGAATTAAGTTCTTAACCCGAGGTACCACTGTATAGTAAACCAGCCCCAAACATTGGTGAATAGTCTGGGAACTTTGGCTAACTAGAGGGCTCTTTTTTTAAAGAGTGAAAGGTTTGTATGTGCAAGCAAAATATTTGTTCTTATCTCTGCTTATTAAGCTAATATGTGATCGTCCAAACATGGTGATTGTGTGCAAACCCTGCAAAAACCTGTATGTGTTGAGTTCATCACACAAACTGGATTAAGACTGCAACCATATAGCCAGTTATCTCTGCAAGTAAGTCTCATTGAACTCATTGGGACTTCCATATGTGTAGACATGTACAGGATTGTTCTGTAAATGTTGGGCTTGGACCCTTCAGATGTAGACCCGGATATATGCATAGTCATGAATTGGCCAGTCACTAAGTTTTTTTAATATTAGAGGTCTCCATCACAAGGAATTTTTCAAGTTAAATCTGACAAGGTTTGAGAAGCAGTCTGAATTCTAAAATTGATGAAAATTGAATAACACAAATTGTCTCTTGAATTCACCTGTGGAACATTTCCTAGATACTTAAGTCATAGTCCTCAAGTCACATTTATTCCCGTGAGATTATTCTGGTATTAGAATGGAATTAAACTGGCTGATTTTAGCATTTGCTCTAAATTGTCTCATTTAATTGATTTTGGAAGGTGTATAGATGTTTTCATAATTCATTATAAAAATGTTCCATTGTCCTACTGTTTGTGTCTCATTGAACTAAATTGGAAATCTCCCATTGGCTTCAAGTTGGGTATGTAGCTACCTAATTATTTCACCTTTGATAATATTCAAAATAGGATTGTTTAAATTACCTCAAGAAGTAAATTTTGTGTGTGTGTGTGTGTTTTACTTTTATGTTTTACATTCTTAAATAAGTTGTATTTATTGAATTAAGTTTTCTTTTGATTTTTGTAATGGTCCCTTTTTGTTGCATGTTTTTTTCCATAGCCATTCTTTGCCCCATATGTTTACATGCCAAGGTATTATCCTGGCAGTTCTCATCTCATCTCACGTCCATCACTAAAAACGAGTATGTCCAGGGAACAGAGCAGTGGTCTAGTAAGTATCTCAAAAAGTATGTGAACATGCTAACTTACAAAATAAGATTAGTCAGTAATTCAGCAATAGATGTTTGATGTGAGCACATAAATGCACAAGCAGTTTTTAAAAATAACTTTTATAAAAGTTAAAGCTAAGGTTAACTAAGATTGTAAAATGTGTCTTTTTGCACCTTTTTAACAGGTTTATATACATAGAGCTATAGTATTAAGAGTAATATGTAAGAGTCCTACAGAATATTTTTGTACAGTGAAAACATAGAGGTCCTGTTTACAGTATGTAATAAGTGTAGTTAACTTATTGTCAATTTAGGTGTCGTTAGCTAGAATAAAATGATTAATGTTAAGCCATTTATAGACTACAGAAAGATAATGGTTGTACCCAACAGTGCTCTTCTGCTTGCACAACAGAATTTTCTTTCCCCTCCCCCTGACCCCTGCAGCTGCCTAGACACTCTCAGAATCTGCTCCAGAGGGTTGGGGGACCCCCGAGAGCAGATTTTGGGGAGAAGGAGAGGAAGGGGAAGTCATGTTGTGCGAGCAAGATAAAACCTAAAGGTTCTTTTTTGTTTAGATTGAAGAAAATAGGAAACCATTATGACAAAGGGGAAGCTGTGTATCAAAAATTTGTATGTTTACATTCAGATATAAAGCAAAGTATGTTTTATATAGGTTTCAGATATAAAACAAAATATGTTTTGTTTTTAGTTTGGACAAGTTCTAGAATTTGAATTTTCCTTCCGCGTATAAATTGAACTTTTAACCGCATTTGTGAAATGGTGCCATAATTCCATAAATTAAAATTTTCTTAACAGGAAATCATATTGTACGGTGTTCTTCAAATAGGAAGTATTAAGAAAATTATTAGGCTACTTCAGCTGTGGAATATGGGTGCATTTTGGGCAAAGCTGTGCAGAGTTTATTAAAATGTTATTGTAAACATCTTCGAAACCTAGTAGTAGGCAGTTATAGCCTGTGGACCACTATTGACCTGCAAAGACTTCTGAAAGAGCGGTTCTTCCCAGTTCCCGGGAATGACTGATCTACTGCTGAGTCATCACAGACGCTCAGTTCGGATGTAATGCTTGGCCATAACATGAATGAGCCTTGCATTCACATGCCTCTTCCTATTTTGCTTCATTTCAAGTTCTGATTTGTGGACAAACTATGCTCCACACTAGTCATAGTTTGCCTAGCAGTGATGTAATGGCAAACAATGGCTTCCTGCTAACCCGGAAGTAATGTAGGGAATTGAAGCATGCAAAGGGAAGAGAAGAGGGGTGCAAACTGTTCCTGATTGAGTGCTGGGAACCAACTCACAGTGGCCACACACGGTTCTTTTTCACAGGTCTGGAAAAAAAGCCTTGTCGAGCCACATAATGTTCTTGCAAGTCTTAACATTCCTCACCCCTTAAAAACCAAAAAAACAGTTCTTTTGCAGAATGATATATCCTTTTCATCCATTGTTCCTTCATACTTTCGTTGCATGCTTAACCATTTTGTCCAAATCATAATAATTTGTTGTTGTTGTTAGGATGTTATCAAGGAGGAGGATGCTGAGTGGCTTCCTTCACCCACAGACCCCTCAATGGTAAATGAGTAGTCATGTGGTGTGGATCCTTAGCATCTCATTGCTTTTTCAACAGTAATGAGTCTGCTTGAATGACCATGGCAGTTCACTAACACTGCATTGGTGGCTTGATGAGCAAATAGAATAGATGAAGACTAATGAACATAGTTTGTGAATGAGTACAAGAGTACGAGCTAATATTCTACTTATAATGCATACTGTATTTGTCTTTCCCTTGCTAGCCTTCTGTAGTCTGTGGAGTACAGTGTTTTCAGTAGAGTACAGTGTGTTCTGTCTTCATTAGCAGTATTGTCCTGGCTAGTAGAAGGGAATTAGGCTATTAGCTATTCACTTTTGTAAAAGTGACTGGTTGATGCCTTCTCTAAGTGTTTTAGCCGAATAATTCATACCTGCCCTTTCTTGGTTATATCAGGGCATAAAGCTGCTGCAGTCGACAAGACATAAAGCTGGTCATAAGACAGTTGTCATGAGAATGGAAGGTGCCTGTCTTGAGCCTTAGGAATAGGCAGGCTTTGCATTTTACATTCTATCATAGTTGTTCCTGCCGTACAAATATCTCCATAGATTAGCATTAATCTCGGGTCTTATTTCCAAAACCTCTAACTCTTAACTCTATTTTAAAATTGTTGATTTGAACTTGGATGGTAACCCTTCTCTCAATGGCTTTATCCTGTTTTTCTGCAACAGCTTTCGGTTGTATGATATTGGTTTTCTGATCATAGTCTAAATACTCATGCAGGATAAACTCAGTCTCTCCCACCTTCTTCCAAATACTTTAGAGAAAAAGATGAGGATTCCATCAAAATTCACCCCCTCAACTTGCATCACTTCCACCTTGTTAATAGCTTGTGGTAATGCAGACCAGTGTTTCCCAACCTTGGGTCTCCAGCTGTTTTTGGTCTACAACTCCCATCATCCCTAACTAGCAAGACTAGTGGTCAGGGATGATGGGAATTGTAGTCCAAAAACATCTGGAGACCCAAGGTTGGGAAACACTGGTGTAGACGAATCACCTGCATAATGGGTATGGTCCAGCAAAATGACCTAGCCGGCCTCTTCTCCCTTCACACCTGTTGTTCAGTGACAGCAGATTCCTTCCTTCCCTTGTTGCCACCACATTGGCCATTACTGGTGCAAGTCTTGAATAAGATAAGTCCATGGATAATTTAATAACAAAGATAAACATTGGAATGATTATGTTATGTTACGGATTTGGAAATCCAGCCTAACATATGTTTGAATACAATGATAATCATTCACTGGGAAGGGTACATACAGAAGCATTCATATAAACAGATGGGAGATAGTTGCACAGAGCCTGTTTCTCTCCTGTTCAACCTGATGTAAGATCAGGAGTCAGCAACATTTTTCAGCCATGGACCGGTCCACCGTCCCTCAGACCATGTGGTGGGCCGGACTATATTTTGAAGGGGAAAAAAGAACGAATTCCTATGCCCCACAAATAACCCAGAGATGCATTTTAAATAAAAGCACACATTCTACTCATGTAAAAACACCAGGCAGACCCCAGAAATAACCCAGAGATGCATTTTAAATAAAAGGACACATTCTACTCATGTAAAAACATGCTGATTCCTGGACCATCCACGGGCCGGATTGAGAAGGCGATTGGGCCGCATCCGGCCCACGGGCCTTAGGTTCCGCCTACCTCTGTGTAAGATGGTCCCCCCCATAAATAGTAGGTTCCCTTTTTATAACAGCTTTATGATACCGATAAAATACACTTTCTTCCCTTGCTATCTTTATTTTTATTCACAAGTGCATTTGAATTAATTAAAAGAAGCTTACCTAATTGTTTAGTAAGATTTTAATTATTTCCATTGATTATTTGAGAAAGTATGAGTGACCTCAACCTCACAGTTTTCTGAAGTTTGAAGAAGGTGTCAGTTTTGCTCAAATGTTTTAAAATGTTTGTCTCATCAAAATTCTAAGTTGTTGTTTTTTTTTACATTCTCCCAAGCAGTCTCTGCAATAAGTGTTATAAAAACTTGATAGGTTACAAGGTGATTGTACCAGTAGAATGGATGAAATCTGTTTTATTAAACATAATACCTTTGCATTTTGCTATTTAGAACAGACCAAAGCAAGGTAGAAGGAAACAATTGCCAAAAGAAGCTAGCATGAATAAATGATGTGAAAATGAGGGATTTAGTTTGCATTAAAAATTGAGCATTATTCATGTTGAAGCATGGTACAGGCATGATTCTAGTATTTCACCCCAATGGCACTGTGCATGTAATAATAATAAATCCTGCAGAACTGTTTAACATAATGGGCTAAGTCACACTGAAGTAACTGCTTTCTGTGAGACTCTTGCTGGATTCTTCTCAGTGAAAGAGAGAGGTACTATACCCACAGCCCTGAATTGAGTATACAACTAGGTCTTGTTATCAGCAGTAAAAGCAAGGAACCTCCAGCACTGGCCATTTCAATAAAACCTAAATAAATAAAGCCATTTCAAAAACCTAGCTATACCTGGAGGAAACATTTGCTGGATTACAATCCCTGTTTGCAATAAATCAGGTATTTTATTTGTATAAATATGAAGGGTGGAATTGAACTCACGTTTTGCTCAGAGTAGACCTGCTGAAAACAATGGCCTTAACTTTGTCGTGTTTATCTAAGTGGGTTTACTCTTGAGTAAAACGTAGTTGAACAAGGACAGTACTCATTGTGCACAATGGGTCTTCTTCACCTTACTCTCTTCCTCTCTCCAAACCTCTGAATGCCCTCAAAATCTGTTCCATTGAGTTTGGGTACCTTCCAGAGCAGATTTTTCAGGCACGTGAAAGCTGTAGAGGGGAGGAGGGGAAGGTGACTCCTGTTGTGCGAACGGAAGTCTGCGCAGGCAGTATTAGATACCATTTTGAACCTGGAAGCCCTGAGTTTTCGTGATATTTTTTACACAGTCTTCTGTGCCTTAAAAGCCCTCTGTAGCAAAGAGGGTGGCAAAGCTGTGACCCTGCAGATGTCGTTGGTCTCCCAGCTCCCGTCAGCCGCAGCCAGCAAGGAATGATGGGAGTTGGGAGTCCAGCAGCAGTGGGAGAGCCAAAGTTTGGCTGCCCTTGCTTTGCAGGAATTTCACCGCAGATCAAAAGTGTAACGAGCTGCAGAGGTGCGCAAAAAGTTCTCCAGTGCATACCGTGTTGTCAAACAGTTGCGTCTCTGAGGGCCTGAGACTGCACTGTGGGGTTTTGATCAGTGATGCGATATCAGAAGCTGCTTTTGAAAGCCCAACATCGGTTTGCAATGCAACATGGAATTATTGGAGAAACACAGGCACAGAATCCCCTTGGGTGTGTTGAACAGTTCTTTGGATCCTGTCTAGCATGTGTTAATCAGGAGGTATTCAACTTTTAAAAGAAATCCCAGCTGTTTATCCTCCATCACTTTGATGAAGAAATCTTAATAACCATACTAGCTCATTCTTTAATGGCTTTTTCATGTTTCATGTTAAGCTGTGTCACTTTTTGTCCTTTTTCTTAAAGCAGTGTAAAACTGGGTTAAACAGACAGAGACAGGTACAGCAACTTTCTGCAAACTGTTCACTTATTTTTGTATTCTCATTGTAGAATGTCCATACTAGCACTTCATGCTGGCTGTCTTATGCACTAATGCACTTTTCAAGTCTTGAGGATTGCTTTGACATCCTGCTTTTTGGATTTTGCATGGCAGATATTTAGTAGAATTAATGTTCTTTCCACATCTATAATGAAAGAGACTACCACTGGAAAAAAATATGTCGGTTTTAAGTACGGTTCCAATTCACTTATGACAAATATCACTAAAAGCACCTGCACTGCTTATTATTTAAATACTGCTTTTTTAATAGGAAGCATTCCAGATTAAACTGAATCTCTGTCATATGATTCATGCATTGACACCAGTAATCTATGTATTTTTGTAAGAAAAATCTTCCCTAAAATAGCTTACAATGCATGCTGAAATGACTATTTGCCACTGAAATACAGCATCAGTAATTACTACATTTTGTATTTTAGCAATTTTCTGCTTTCCTTTCTGCTTCATACATAGTTCAGATACTGAGTTTGGTAAATGGATAGTTGGAATTGTAACTGAATTCTAAACATGTTAGGAAAGCCCACTAAAACTGTATATAGAATTTATATAATATAGATAAAACTAATGCATTTAGGCATTATTTTTAATATAGTTTGAATTACTAAGTTGAGTAGGACGTTATCTATAATATTCTGGTTCAGTTTTTATGGAATATTTTATTCATTATCTTTATGTCTTATAAAAATTGTGACTTCTGTTAAGAAAACATTATCAGAGCCACTTGTTGAATGTGAAAATGGGTTACACAATGAAACTTAAGACTATCACTGCTACATATTGACCAAGGAAGATGGAAAGCCATAGTTATCCATCTCCATGTAGCCATAGTCTGTGTGTATGTGTATGTATGTATACACACACACACACACACACACACACACACAACACACGCCTGTGCCATGCAATGCTGGGGTGGGTGGCTGTTTAGGGAGGAATTTCCCTGTTCTAGCAGACATTTTTGTGTTGTAGGCACACACTCTTTCCCCTGCATCTGGTCACAGTAGAATAGATCCTGAGAAATGTATGGTCTCATTGACCATTTTGGGATCACTTAAAGAAAAATAATTACTACTTTGTCAATGTTGTGTTAAGCTGTGAAGCCAGTCTTGTGAAGGAATATTTCAAAAAACTTGTACAGAGGATTATAATTTTTTTTTCAAATTACATCCATCTCTTAGTGGCCACACTCATGTGTAATGATAACCTAAAGAACCATGGTTTAATAAACTGTATAGTGCCTGGCGATGCCCACTTTGTTCTTCCCTTTGCATGAGTGGATATATGAACCATAGAGAGGATTAGCATGGCATCCAAACATAGGATCATTGTTTTCTTTCTTTCTCCCTAACAAGTCAGGATTCAGAAGCAACCAACCAACCTACCTTGGTTTAAGACTATCCATTAATTCTGGCACCAGCATGTGGGTTGTGCGCAGTGTGGTTTATTAAGTCAACGTCTTTGCTCATTTTACCATGCAACACGACCACTGATCACTTTTTTTATTTTACGCCAACTGTCTTTTAAGATTACAGTTTTGGGAGGTATCCTGGTGTAGAGGTTATACAGAAATGAGGCGTAGATTTAGCATCTGAGAATCTTTGTTTTTGTTTTATGGTAGCATATTTTTTGTTAGTAGTGGGCCTGACTCAAACACTCATGGAAACCTTTTCAAGACTGCAGTAAGCAAACAGATAATAATAATAATAATAATAATAATAATAATAATAATAATAATAATAATCTGCTTAATTTTATTTCCACCTTGCACCAGACAGGTTGCAGTCTGCTTTCCAGACATTTTCTGAATACTGTAATGCAGGGGAGGCCAACTTCCAAGAGACTGTGATCTACTCACAGAGTTAAAAACTGGCAGTGATCTACCCCCTTTTGGGGGGTTCAGGTCAAAGTTGTTGAGCTTTTTTTTTTAGGAAGGAAAGCCCTGTTTTGGGGGGTTCACGTAAAAGTAGTTGAGCTTCTTTAGGGAAGAGGAAAGCGATGCTGAGCTTTTTTAGGGAGGAAAGCCCTGTTTTTGGTGGTTCAGGTCATTTTAGGGGTGCAGGGCAAAGATGGTGAGATTTTTTTTTTAGGGGAGCCAAAGTTTTTTAGCTTCTTTGGGGGGAGCAACTGATCTGCTGGTGATCTACCACAGACGTCCAGTGATCTACTGGTAGATCACGATCTACCTGTTGGACATGCCTGCTGTAATGTATCGGTTGTCACAGTTTGGCTTTCAGTTGCTTTGACAGGTCCGTAGTTGAATCTGCTACCTGTGAGCTGAGCTGAGTGCAAACACCCCACAATGGCATTAAAATACTTTGTTGCTGCAACATCATGCCCTTCCTGAAGCAGCTTGTTGTTCTGGGGCTTTCAGTGCATCCTTTCTTGCAAATATGTTTATTTAGCACTAGGGCTTCCTAATCCAGTGCCCCCCCCAATTATCTGTCCTGGTCTTTGATCATGGTCCTTTAGACTGAGCTTTCCTGGCTTTTGAATGTGAAAAAAAAGAATTTAGTTTCTCAGAGAAGTGGAATGTTTCAGTGTCAACGAGGTGGCTCCTTACTAAACAAGTTGAATGAGGATGCTACAGTTCTTTAAAGAAGCCTTCATTTTTTGGGAGATGGACATGAATTTATTTTTTTTAAGACGCGCTTCCATTAGCAGGGAACCTTAGTGGTTTTAAAGCACCAGTTTTTCGAAATGTGCATTTATTTCCCTTGCACATAACACACACAAACACATAGAGGGCTCTCACATGGCACAGCTGCCTCTTGGATTCCTCCCTAAGACAAAATGTCTAAAACTGGGGACATACCTTTATACCTTTATGTCCTCCTCTTTATTGGGTCACGCAATTCAAAAAGCATCAGGTTGCAGCCAGTGTTAGTCCTACTCAAAGTAGATCCGTTGAAATAAATTGACCTAAATTTGTCAGGTTTATTAATTTCTTTGGGTCTGCTCTGATTAGAACTAGCGTTAGCTAAGATCTGGTTCAAGGACACTATGCTATTGTGCCAGGAATCCTTGGGACAGATTTATATAATGAGTGATATTTTGAGCATCTTCCTTGGTTCTTAGACCTTCCTCTCATAAGAACCAAGCACTGAAAGTATATGTGAAGAATAAGTATATTGCAGTTTCCTTGGTCTTTATGGCAGAAGTTATTTAACTTTTAAATCCCTGAACATCTTGAGCAAATCTCTAATGGGTCTCCTTGCTTATAACGATGCAATGCAATTATTATTAATTTTTAAACACTTTAAAAACTGGAGTATTAATCTGGAAAGAGCAGTGCCTCAACTGGGGTGGGGCGGGGACACCAGACAGTATACCAATATTCCCAGCTCCCGGGGGGGTGGGGGGCGTTGCATTTCCAATGTGACTCAGATGTGTGTTATGTTTTGCTTCTGCAAAGAAAAACAACGTGCAGTAGGCATAATGAGCGTCTGAACATATTGCATGTATGTACTTCTCCCTTGCGCAGGGAACAGGCTCAGGAGCACCCCAAGTGCCTTTGAGCTCGATGACGGTCGACGCTGTGTGCGAGAAGCTGAAACAGATCGAAGGACTTGACCAGAATATGCTGGCTCAGTACTCTGCAACTATAAAGAAGGTGAGTCCCTTCATTTAAAAATTGCACATCTTTTTTCATTAAAAAATGTCACCTTCATTTGGGCTCTACATTCTCCAGCAATCATATATTGAGTGTCCCTTCCTTTTTCTGCAAAACTCATTGCCAGTTGAATACCAACATGTCATGCAGAAAGCACAACTAACTAGAAGAAAGATGGTGAAAGAAGAGAACATAGTTTGTTTTGCTCTAAACAAACCGTGAAAGGACAAGTTGTGTTCTTGGCTTACTGAATATGGTTGGGGAGAGAGAGAGAGAGAGAGAGAGAGAGAGAGAGAGAGAGAGAGAGAGAGAGAGAGAGAAGCCACAGTTCCTGGTTCATATGTAAGATGAGGACTATGGTTTGTTTTTTGTGCATTCACATGAAGGAACATAACAGCCTAGATGGGCATGTTCATGACAAACCATCACTTCTTTTTATTGTGTTGCTGTATATTTTAAGTGGTATTAGCACTGTTAGGCACCTTGGGTGTTATTTGTAGAAAGGCAGAATATAGATTGTAGTAATGATGATGATGATGATGATGATGATGATGATAATATCATCCATCAAGGGTGCTACCCAAAGAATACCTGGTTGTGGGGTTGATTTTCCTTTTCCACCCTACATCTTTTAATCCTGGTACTATTCAGTGTGATACAGCAACACTAATCCACTACATTGCATAGAGCTGAAATTAAGAGGTTTATAAAGTTTTTTTTGGCTGCTAAAGAATCAGTGCACTGAATGTTCTGTTAGCATGCTGGATCTTTGTTTGCAATAATTCCCTGGTTGGCACAGGGTTAGCTCAGCCTGATGGAAATCTCTAAGGCTTTTAAGGCTCACTTCTGCTTTTGAAGAGGGCATTTATGTACCCCTGAGCTTGGCTTGAGAGAACTTAGCTGGCATCTCAACAGGAAACTGCTGGCAGAAAGCTGGACAAAGGAGCCTCTAAAGCTCTGTTGTACCATGGATGTTCTGAACTGGTGTCTGAAAACTGGGATGGATGAGGGCAAACAGGTTGACACTTAATCTAGAAAAGATTGAAGGGCTGTTAGTTGGGAAATTCTGCTGATATGGACAAAGAAATGTAACCATCTTCCTCCATAATACCTACATACTCATGTCTCACTTCCTTAAAAGGATCAAATTTGCAGCTGGGTGAATTTTCCTGGACCTAGCGCTAACCTTAGAGGCTCAGATGGCATCAGAGTTTCAGATTATCTTTTTTTCTATTTTGGCTGATTTTGCCAACTGTGTCCCTGTTTGAGGAAAACAGACCTGGTTTAAATTATTCATGTGCTGGTACATCCAGATTTTTGCAATGCTTTCTACATGAGGCTGCCATAAAAGACAGCTTGGAAACTTAATTGGTTCAAAATGTAGCCGCCATAATACTGATATTAGCATGCTGGTTGGATCAGGCGACACCTATCCTACACCAGTTACACTGGTTTACTGATATATATATTTTGGCTCAATTTAAGGTGCTGGTTTTGACTTTTAAATCCCTCAGTGCCTCCCAGGACTGCTTTTGCCAGTATGAGCCTATCAGACATTTAAGATAGTCATCTCATGCTTGCTTTATGTGAACCAGAGATGGGGCCTTTTCTGCAGCAGCACCTCGCCTGTGGAATTCTGTCCCTGGGGAAATTTGGCAAGCCCCCTTACACTTTTAAGTGCTTAAAAAATAATTGAAAGGCATTTTATTATAAGTTTCTAAATCTACATTTGCTGACTTGCTTTTTGAAATATTTTCAGATGAGCTGTTTTTGTTGTGTTTATTTATCGTTGATTTTTTAATGTTTATTTATCGTTGATTTTTGTTGTTGTTGGTTGAATATATTTTTGTAAACTGTCTTGTGAGAAGGCTTTCTAAAAGGCCAGATTTAAATCCAGAAAATGCAAATTCCCTATATGTAATTAAGGAATATGATGCATCTGATTTGTTTTCTGACATTACAAATTTACAATTTGTTTTATGTGGAAATTATATATTTTATCAAAGTGTTTAAATTTCTTCTTGCAAATCCCACTCGTATTAACCATGTACTTTCATGTGATATTCAATTTCAGGTTTTTTTTTAGCTTACAAAGTATTTACAGTTGGCAAGGGTGTACTTATCTGTTTTGTGTTTTTAAAATTTGTTTAGGCCAATATAAATGGTCGAGTTTTAGCACAGTGCAACGTTGATGAACTGAAGAGAGAGATGAACATGAATTTTGGCGACTGGCATCTCTTCAGAAGTGCAGTAAGAGAATTTTAAGTCTTATGTGAATACAAATGCCTTGTTGACGGTGCTTGTGTGGCTGGATCCTAGTCATGTCAGCTTGGAAGTAACTCCCACTGTCTTTTGTAGGAGTTAGCACAGGGGCTGGGAATTGCTGGCTCACAGTCTGGATGCTCTCCACCCAGCCTCCATCCTCACCTCCCAACCCCTTCACCTACCAGTACCACATTTAGGCTTCACAAAATCCTCTTACTGATCCCATTGGTGGGTTATTGAAGCCTAAATGTGGCACAGTGGGGCAGTGAAAAGCTAGCCTTTCCTCTCTGGCTGCATATTTTGTCATTGAGAAAATGCAGTCTTTCCCCCAATGCACGCGCACACACACACACACACACACACACACCATGATTCGTGAAACATGGTCAGGCCAAAAATTATGAAACCCATATCATGATACTGACTTCAAACCGGTTTTGCACAATATATCGCCCATCCCTGTTCCCCATAGGGTTTGCAGATCTTAGCCAAAGAAGGGTTCCTCACTCTTGGTTTAGCACCAGGTAAATAATACATGGAAATGCAGCCTTTGCGTGCTTTGGTTTGCCAAACTCTGAGGCCTTGCTTCTGCAAAATAATGTCTGACATCGTATCTGGCATAGTGTTTTTATATAAAGTGGCAGCACTGTGCCAGGAATGTTTGCTTTTTACAAGGCTTTGCGGCCTTGAACAGTTGTCTGTTTCAGCCCTGTCAGTGCACTCACAGAAAGCCTGGGTGAGTATTTATAGGAGGCATTGGGGAAAGAAAGGAGTTATTTATTAAAGCAGGGTTGGCCAGCCTTTTTTCTGTTGAGGGCTGCATTCCTTTGGGGGTGATCTGTCAGAGCTGCATGCCGAGCTGATGGGCCGAAGCCCGTGATCGGGTGGGCAGAGCCAAAACTGCCTTTTACTTAACCCACTTTTTCTCTTTCGCCTTCCCACCCAGCGGGCTGCCAGGAAAGGGATGGATCAGTCTTGCCCCATAGGCTTGAACTGATCACTTGCAGAGAGCTTTTGGAATTAAGTAGAGTGCCACAGGTTGCCCAACCCCATACTAAAGTGATGCTCTTATCCCACTTACTAGAAACGGTCCATTGTTTTGACACACAATTATATAAGATTGGTGTTTTGGAGCTAACATCTTGATACCGTGTACTTGCATAAATGTGTATGTCTTAGCCTGTTTGTGAAAAGTGTTCACAAACACAGTACAGATTTCAGAGAGTCCTTTGCGCATATGTCTTCATATACACGCAGTGAGAGTTTTCACGTTTCCGCTTCTCATTATGTTACAGTAGGACCTGTTCTACTGGGTCTCCCAATTTTCCAGAGTAGCTTTTCAGTGATTTCAAAGAACTTTTTCAAGGGTTTTCACAAATCCTGGTTTTCTCACAGAAGTGTGCTTCACATCTTTATACTCTGTGACTTGTTTATCCAGTGTTTAATCACCTCAACCAGATTATCTTTTCAGAGCTTTTCATGCTGCATCCTAATTGCTGCATTTTCTATGTTAGGTGCTTGACTTGAGAAATGTTGAGAGTCAGGCTGCCCATGAAGATTCCCGGGCAGCGAATGAACACACCAGTACCATACCTCATAATGATCTTGCTCGTCGTCCTGCACTGAACACTGAATTGCCTCATACTGAACTGACTGGTCTTCCGGGTCAAGCCCCCTATGCTCTCAACTTCAGTTTTGAAGAGTTGAACACCATTGGTTTAGAAGAAGCCCCTCCACGTCATAGTAACCTGAGTTGGCAGGTACTCTCTTCAACATAGACTTAATCTCAGCCCATTCTCTCTCTCTTAACATTAGCAGTTTTACAGAGCAAATAGCTTCCTCCCTCACCCAAATCAGCAGGCAGTGGTGGCATGAAGAGGAAATGCCACATTTTATGTTCACTAAATTTATTTTCTGGAGTTGCAAATATAAACCCCATTTCAGCTGTTGTTGTTGTTGTTGTTGTTGTTGTTGTTGTTGTTGTTGTTGTTGTTTCAGTTTAGTTGCTTGATATGCAAAGTGACTTACAAAACCAGATGGACACATATAAATCTTCTATTTGGCACTGTTTTCCCCTTTCACTTCAATGGAGAGGCAACTCTGAATGCATAAATAGAGGTTAAACTCGAAAAATTAGAATATCGTGGAAAGGTTCATTTCTTTCAGTAATTCAACTTCAAAGGTGAAACTAATATATGAGATGTGTGTGTGTGTATAAGACCAGCTTTCTGCAACTGAAACCTTGCATGTGTGAACTTGCATAAATGCAGGGGTGTGTGTTTATATACAAGATTTTTATGGTTGCCTCTTCCATTGAAGCGAACTTTTTCATGCAGCACTGTAGAATGGGACAAAAATATGTTGCATGATAGATGTCTCTGTGTTCCTGTATACAGTACCTGGCAGGATTCATACATTCTCTCACCCTTTTATTCTAAGCATCAGCTAAATTAAGATGCTTGAAATAAGAGATGCAGAAATTCATGCATCTCAAGTTGTCCGTAAAAATATTTATATAGTAAGTGAACATAGTGCTCAATGTTCTGTGCACAGGTAATAATTGGTATGCCCACAACACTGAGTATTCCCGCTGTATGCAAGGCGTATGCTATACCGTTGAGCTATTGGTCCTCTTTGGTTATGAAGGAGCCAAGTGTTACGCTGCTCTGTTCACAACTGTGTCCTTGGGTTCAATGTCTTTTCTGTTTTGAAGGACTGGTGTCAACTCCGCTGACTTTGTATTAATGTGTTTTCTTTTCTGTTTGTACAGTCACAGGCCCGTCGGACTCCAAGTCTTTCAAGCCTGAATTCTCAAGATTCTAGTATTGAAATTTCAAAGCTTACCGATAAGGTACAGGCAGAATATAGAGATGCATATAGAGAATATATTGCTCAAATGTCACAATTAGAAGGGGGTGCCAGTTCTAGCACGGTGAGTGGTAGATCTTCCCCTCACAGTTCAGCAGCCTTCTATATGGGCCAGAGCACATCAACAGGCTCCCTTCATTCCAGTGTGGAACAAGATAAGGGAAAGGATGCTGAGCAAAAGCAAGACGATGGAAGGAAGTCCTTCTTGATTAAACGGAATGATGTTGTAGATTATAGTACATCAGGTGTGTCTACTAGCGATGCTTCTCCATTGGATCCCATCACGGAAGAAGATGAAAAATCAGATCAGTCTGGCTCCAAACTTCTCCCAGGGAAGAAATCTTCTGAAAGAACCAGCATTTTCCAAGCTGCAGACCTGAAGCTGAAGGGTGTAGCTCTGCGCTATCAGAAACTTCCAAGTGATGAAGATGAGTCTGGAACAGAAGAATCTGATAACACTCCCCTCCTCAAGGAAGGTAAAGACAGAAAAGTCGAAGGGAAAACAGAGAAGCAGCCCAAATCTCCAGAACATGGGTCTGAGCCCATTAGAACCCTGATTAAAGCAAAGGAGTACTTGACGGATGCTCTTCTCGACAAAAAGGATTCCTCTGACTCTGGGGTAAGATCCAGTGAAAGTTCTCCAAACCACTCTCTCCACAACGATACAGATGACTCCCAGCTCGAAAAAGCAAATCTCATTGAGCTTGAAGACGATGGCCGCAGTGGGAAACGGGGAATCCCCCTCAGCTTGAGCGGCCTTCAAGACGCAACCATGGCACGTATGTCAATCTGCTCAGAAGACAAGAAAAGCCCTTCGGACAGCAGCTTAATAGCGAGCAGCCCTGAAGAGAACTGGCCAGCATGCCAGAAAGCCTACAATTTAAACCGAACACCCAGCACAGTCACGCTGAATAACAACAGCGCCAACCAGCCAACCAACCGAGCTAATCAGAATTTTGAGGAGATTGAGAGCATGAGAGAGCATTCTCAGATCATTTTGTGCCCTGGACCGAGTCCTAATTCTGTTCCGGTTCAAAATGATAACATCAAAGGTGTGGCCCATAAGCGTAGCCAGCGCTCGAGTTATGCCAGGCTTTCGAAAGATTCTTCTGAGCTCCTTACTGTTACCGGGTCTGATGCTGCAGGCTTTGGAGAAGAGAGGGAAAGTATTCTTTAAAAGAGATCCAAGCTAAAACATATAGTGCTTAAATACTTTTTAGACATGCTGGCTCTTGGCCAGGCCTATAAATCTTCTCTTACCAAGGCTTGGTTCCCTGTCCTTTTTTCACTTGTGAATTTCCATATCAAGTGAAGGACAGAATCCAGCTGAAGTTCAGCATGTTTGAGTCCCATAGATTTCAATGGGAGAGATTCAACCACTTGCTTAAAATTAGGCAAAACAAAACCAGTGTTTCCTCTTTAAATAAAAGCTTAACTTTTCCAGTGTGAGTACAAATTCCTTAGTCCACATGTTGAAAAGGGAAATGCCTTAAACATTTGGATGATCTCACAAAGGCAAAAACGAATAGTTTATCTGCATATCATAAGGTTCAGTACTACTTATTTGTTTAGAAATAGGAGGAAGGAATGTCTCACATCAAACGAAGCGGAAGGCTCAGACTGTTACGAACCTGAAACTATGGAAACAACTGTTAATTTGCATTTTCCAATTCTATGTGTGACACCTTTAAAAGTCTTGATGGTTTAAGTATTGATGTAGAGTGGTCAAAGTACAAGTGTTCTTTGTTCCTTCTAAGCAGTGCAGTCTTTGGGGATGTGTCATGTGTGTGACTCTAGTTTTAATGGATTACTGCATGTTGGACATGTTAGCTGTGGCTGAGATTTGGACGTAATTGATGAACAGCACAATCCTGCACATGTCTACTCAGAAGTACGCCCCTTTGATTTCAGTGGGGCTTACTTCCAGGTAATTTTGTATAGGATTTCAGGCTGTATTCTCTGTTTGTTGTAGATGGTGCCCACAGTAGTATTGAAGTAATTGAACAAAGTAGCCGTGGTCATGGTGTTAGGTGAAGCCAGTTTGGGTGTAGTCTTTGGAGCTATTATGAATATTTACAGTTTTCAGAAATCATGGCCTTTGATTAATAGGTTTGATCGGATTGTAGAAAGTCTGAGGAATGAGAAATTGTCGTTACCTCAAGAGTAAGTAAAAAAAAAAATCTAACATTTGGCATTGTGCAACAAAACGGTACATAATTTCCCCCCTTCTGTTTCTAGTATTGTGCCTGTAATGTCAGTAATTTGTTCTGCAGATGAAATATGCAGGAATTTGAATATGATCAGTGAACCATGTGTATTCCACTAGCACCGAGAGGACAATAAAATAATAAGCATGATGCTCTTTGTGTCAGACATTTTTTTATTTGTGTCTTCAGGTGATTAGAAGCATTAAGGCGACTGGTTCTAAAAAAAATATCTGGATAACGAGAGAATTAATGACGAAAAATGTAGGTTATCCTTAGAAGTATGAAGCACCTGCATCTCCGTTTATCCAGAGTTGGATAGATGTTAACTGTTGGGTGCTCTGTGAAGAGCTCCAGTTCTCCACCATTTGTTTGACCCAACAGCCTAATTGAAAATTGCTTGGCTCCTTTCTGCATAGTAAGATGCAGGTGATTTGTTCAATGAGGAATGCCGTTTGCTTGAACGATGAAAGATGTGTATATGCAATGACTGTGTTCAGAGGTCACAATAAACCCTGGTATATCATGATGGAAACTAGCTTAACTTGCACCCTCCTGCAGCACGGCCACAGGGCATTGATAAGAAGCTTTTGCTTCAGATTTAAATTAATCACAGTTGAATGTTAATATCTGAATCCTAATCTGTGGTTCTCATCTTAACTTTGGTTTATTTAAGCAAGCCAGTTCCATACCGATAGTTTGGAGTCGGCTTGTTTCAAACCAACAATAGTCAGCCACATATTATTAAGCTAAAACAGCCTATCAAGCTGTGGTTGATGAAATACAGAAGCAAAAGCTTTGGAACTCCTTGCTTCTTTGCTGAAGAAAGGGCCCAGCAGAATATTAAACTTGTTCCTGTCATCATAAGCCATGGATTGTTGTGACATCCAAATGAAGCCGAAGGAAGGAGAAAGGAAACAGCTTTTCCTTTCTTGACGGGACAGCAGCTACTTTGGAGCCCTATGCATTTCAGAGCCTTTCTGTGATGTGGATTAGGGAACACACGTGGAAGGAAAATTCAGTGATTTTAGTGGAACTTGTACATAAAAGGCATAATCCAAGAAATAATTGGGCATGAGTTAGGTCTCTTCGTTTAAATAGTTGGATTCACTTGAATATACACTGATTTGTAATTGTGATATATAAAAGCTGCTGCTGTGTTTTCAGAATGACTGAACTTTGAGTTGAGTACATCTTTATTGGTATTTACAGGATGAACATTTACAAAAATAGAGAGGGGTCAATATCCCCATAATGAGGAAGGGGAAAACTGAGGAAGATAATGACTGAAGAGAGAGAGAGAGAGAGAGAGATTCTAAAAACACAGGAGAAAGGAACCCAGGTCTGAGTTAGCACACAATTGATATTTAACATTGCTGTTTTGCCAATGTATGCTAAATGATTAATATAATATGTACAGAATTTTGTAAAATACTAAAACATTACATTTCCTATTCCTGGAATATTGTTGCTTTGAATCACCACTAGCCGTATTATATCACCCAGATTTTCAGTTCACAGAACAAATACCTCTTATGAAAGATTTTAGCCCCATGCCAAACTTTATTTCTTCCTTTATGAAAAGTTCATAATGTAAGGATGGCTATATGGTCATTTTTACAATGTGAGAACTTTAAGTAATGTTACTAGGGATCATAAACTGGCTGCCCAAACTTGGGTCTCCTGAGAAATACCAGCTGCTTCCCCCCTCCGCCCTCCAAATTAACAAGCCTGATGCGATTGAAGGTTGTAGAGGAGTGTGGCTGTTGCAACTTGCTGGCATCAGCTGTCCTGAATCCCTTCTTCAAAGCGGCCTTCCTAAAAACTAGTTGCTGACATTTGGATGTACAATGTAATTGGTGTATAGACGGTAGTTGTTTTTTATTTACTCTCCTAGATGGATTCCATTTTATTTTGCCCTTCCTGCATACAAGGAACTCAAATCCTTTGTAGCCTCTCCCCCAGAGTTATCCTTCCAACAGTCCTGCGAGGCAGGTTAAACTGAAAGATTTTATTTATTAATATTTCATTCGAAGAATTCCATTTATAAAAAGAGTGACAAAAAGAGAAAGAAAAAAGCAAGTGAGAATGAACACATTTGTCTTAGAGGTTTATAATTTAGAGAAGGAGGAGAATTGCTTAGAATTTGCAAATATTTAAGACTTTAAGGACTAATATGAGCACATCTTGTGTATTAATCCTGGGCAATATGTCCTTAGAATTGTAGGAAGGAACAAATCCCAATATCTGCTAGCCATGCGGAAGCTCCATCCTTCCCTGAGGTTCCTGGTGTGACAATTCAGTCTGGTATTAAATATTTCCAGGTTGACAGCTATCTGTTCCTTTGCTGTATGCCTCAGTTAGGAAAGATGGAGTCTCAGGATTTTCCTGCAGCTGCTTCTCTTAACTAGTTGTGAAAAGGAATCCCAATTATTGTTCTGACCCACTGTTCTTTCAGTACTATGTGCGCTCACAATATTTATTCATGTTCAATGGGACTCCTCAGAAGCATAAAAAACCAGGCAATAGGTTTTCCTTCCCCGGTTCTGAAGGTACCCATCTGCCCGAGTTGAGCACAGAATGATAGAAATTGGCTTTCCTGTACATAGCAGCTGTGACTAATCTCCTCCCAAGCAATTGGGGGGGGGGGGAGGGAAATCCAGGTCAAATCATCCTGTCTTTCTTTTCCATCTTATTCATGGGCACCTGCTAGAGAGAGAGAGAGAGAGAGAGAGAAAGAGAGAGAGAAAGAGAAAGAGAGAGGCCAAATCTATGGACATAGGAAGTCATCTTGCTGATGATGGTGTCAGAGCCTCTTGTGGCTTATGTCTTTCAAACTTCTTCAACAAGAAAAGGGTCGGTCTTTTGTCACATTCTGGGAGTGGCGTGGTGGAATGGACACCGGATATGATCCTCTGTGTGCAGTACTGGTCACTGGTCAAAGACTTGAAGATCGACATCAGCCTAACCTCAAGAAAGTTTTGTAAACCAGAGCCCTTTCTTAGTCCCCAATATGTTTTTCAAGATAAGGTCACATTCCTAAAAACCCTGTTCCATTCCTTTTTTAGGTTGGGAGCATCATTAAAGTGAGATGTCCTATTCTATATGCATACACACATACGGTTGGGGTTATAGCTCACCCAGAGAATTGTCATTACTCCAGGTTCTCAGCTTTCCAAAATTACATTGGGATTTTTGCCCTGATAAATAACTGGTGAGGCCAGGCAATTTTTCTACACTGCTAGTCCGGAATGCTGCCTGAATCAGAGCACTGCATTGCATCTCTTCTCCCCTCGGTACACCCCCTGCCTCAGCCAATGCTAGGGCTAGACATTTTTTAACTGGCTTTATTGCCTTCATTCATCACTATCTTCGTTTGTAGGACAGTGATTTCTATGGGGCAGGGTGTCTTAGGAGAAAGCATGCTCATTTTGCTGCCTGAAACAGCTCAGACCATCTTCCATGGTCAGATTGACCCTGTTTTCCACATGCAGTTCTGGAGGATCCAGATATCTTTGCCCAAGGAAGAGCTTTTGTTTCTGGGGTATTGCATTTCGCTGGCATCCTGACTGCCATATTTTGTCATTGAGAAAATGCAGTCTTTCCCCCAATATAGCTTACAGAGCATTCCAATTACAGGCAACTGAAATATACTAGAACACACGAGAGAATTATGCTGGCACAAATTACAGTGCAGTCCACATTTCAAGCATATACTGTGCTCGTCATACAGCTGCCCTTGTGCAGAGAGAGCAGGAGTACATAACACCGTTTCAGAGCCTGTGTTGACACCCCAACATTGTACAGGATCAATTCCAAATTCTGCCCTGCACAACAAAGAAACATTTCCTATTCCTTCGCCGCACTGTGTGCAATCTCTGAGAATGTTTGAATAGTGGTCTCTTAAATTTTCTAGTATACCTCAAGATGGGGCTGCAAGGACATGTAATGGAAGTGTTACTAGAGGCTGCTCCTCTGCTGTGAAATTAATTTCCCTTGGAAATCTGCTGAAGTACAAGTGTTGGTGCCTCTTCACTGTTAAAAAGAGATGGTCACATCCCCAACCCCCCCCCCCCTTTATGAATCTGTCCGGTTCAGAGTTCCTTGGCATTTAGCTGGAGGTTAGAAATGAGGGAGGAGGGCAGCTCTACCTTCTCTTGTGGCAACATCCAAGGATGTCCTGCCTGCCTGCACAATGAAAATCTGGTTTCTCTGTTCCTGTTTCCTGGGTGCCCCCAAAATATGGGGTCTCTGGAGGGAAGAGAGGAGGGGGAAGTCCTGTTGCATGGGCAGATGCCCACGGGTGCCACTTTGCATCTCACCCATGGTCTCCTTTAATAAGAAAGGTGGTGTTTCCTTAGGGGCAGCCTTAAAATCATATAATACTCTGCCTTTATGAAGACTAAATTAGTCAAAACCTTAGTCAAGTTAAACACAAGGCTCCTGATGTTGCAACTGTACAAGTCTCCCATATAAGATGAATCCCATCAAGTTTCAGGTAAGTGTAGCAAATGTCTCATTACAAGCGTTTGGTTATGACTGATCTTCTTAGTGAGCATCCAGAAGATTTTCTGTATAGTTGAAGGGGCATATGTTGTGATATCTTGGAATTACTATAATTTAATAATGCCCAGATATAGAATCTACATAGGGATGGAGTCTGTTGCAACAGCTTTTGTGCTTTATATGCCTGAGGTTCTTGAACGCAATAAATTAGAAGCCTCTGAATAGAATCATTGTGGGAGAAAATAATGAAAAACAAAAAATAATGTACTGGGGCTATGCTACTATATATGTGGGTCTGTGCTTTCACGTATATTACACACCAAACTAAACATCTGATCAGTCTTCCATTATTCCCAAAGTGATTTAGTAAATGTATGCCCCATTTATGATGAGCACCCATCTTAAAACATGGTTTCTTGAGAATTTTAGATCAGTGTCCCACCCCCAATATTTTTTGTCTTGCCTTTGTTTTGCTTGTAGCTGCCGTGCAACGTAAAGTGAAACATTCAAAAATTTAAAAATAAAAAGCTGAGCTAAGGAAAAAAAGACCCATCTCGTAAAATATATGCCACAGCTAGTAACTATGCTAACCTGCCCAAAGGCTTTTCTAAATAGCTAGGTTTCAGGTTATATGCCAGAAGCTGGGCTTTCCAGAGCTGAGGTGCAGTGACTGAAGAATCCCTAGGGTCTACAGAACTTCAGACCTCAGAGAGTAACTGAGCGTGGCTTCTGAAACTTGAGTACACTCGTAAGTACATATGGGAGGAGGCATTAATCCTTAGCCAGTTACATGCAAAAGAACAAGCCTTGGCGATGTTGCATCACAAGGCCTTTACAAAGAGAAGTTTTTTCCTTATCAACCTTTCAGAATTCTTTTAAGAGTGTCAACAAGCATATTGATGGTGTGATTCAATAGACAATTGGGCTTTTGACACCCAAGACTCCTGAGCAAACTTCGCAGTCACACAGGATATGAATCATGGGGCAGCAGCTGTAGCTGGTTAAAGAGCAGAAAACTGCAGGAGTGGACCAATTCACAATACAGGAGTTGTGTTGGGACTGTTTGCATTAACATTCAGAACTGATCTGATGCCAGGGTGGAATAGCAAGAGCAGAGTTTTCAGAGGGCATTCAGTTGGTATAGTGAAGTTGAAGGCATACTATGAAGAGCTCTAGGAAGATCTCTCAAAATGAGTACCCTCGGCAGCAGAATGGCAAATGGGGCAAAAATGGTATCCAATTGCTGATTGGGGTCTCAGTGACTGTGACTGTTCAGGAAAGAGATATTGGGTCAGTTTTTGCATGTCCCCCCGCTTTCCTTCACCCTCAGCATCGCCAGAAAATCAGCTTCAGGGAACCACGGAAAAGGCAGAATCTGCCTCTTCCATTATCAGACACCTCTAGTGTGTCATTCTGCAAGTGCAATGGCACCAATTTGAGTCCGCTTGCTATACTCAAAAGACTGTATTCTGTATACTAATAAGGCATTCGTTCTCTGACAATCCTTATGTAGCAGAAATTAGGGAACTCCCAACATTAGCAGAAGTACTTTTAGAGAAACATCCTAAGGAGGAACCCCCAAGCAGCAAAATGAGAACTCGTAATGCTCAGTGGCTGCAGAAAGCAGGGTGTTGTGTGAGGGGAAATGATGGAAATTCTTCTGTCCTGGAAGATGGCATGGCTGGCTGTAACTCATACACACTGTCATTTCACATTCTGACATTCTGTTGCTAGTCTCTGAATACCAAGCACCTAAGTCGCTGAATACCAAATACTTAGCATTATAAGGCTTTTTGCCTTCCTGCCTCCTTCCATCCTGAAGGCATTCAGTTAGCCACCGAACCATGCCATTGGTTGTTTCATATATATACAGTATAGTAGTTGCATCGTTCTTCTGCTGCTGACTGGAATGGCTACTGTTGGAAATGCATTCCGGGAGAAATCGGATGCTGAATCCTGAATAGACAGAGTTCTTGAGTCTGGGGGGAGGGGGGAAACTGCCTGTTGGGAACAGGACTGCACCCCCCCTAGGAAAAATCAGGTCCCTGTCCCGAACCCCTGGCCTATCTGGCGACAAGTCAGTAAGTCAGGTTCCCAGTCTGGGGTCAATGCACGTTTCCAAAGTCCAAACCGAAGCACAGCCCCGCAGAGATCCTGGAGCACCCAAGTTGAGAGCCATCAAGGTGGGCAGTCGAGCAGACTCAGCACCTCTGCTCTGCTGATTGCAGCATCTGGGCTTGAGGCAGGTGACCCTCACCTGTTCCAAATCTGCTGCTGCTGAGGAATCACACACCTCCTCCTAGAGTTAGCGAGCCCCACCTGGCCAGCTAGGTAGCTGGGCTGTGGGCTCTTGCCTGCCTCCGCCTCTTGGAGCACCCTGCCCACTGCTCCCTAGGCCTGAGAGCCCGCTGCGTTTGTGAAGATGGGCCTCCCTGCTGCTCTGGTTCCTGTGCACTGACCCTCATCTTGTCATCCTCCGTCACCCTGTGAGTACTTTCTACACCAATCTCTCCTTCCCCAGCCCAAGCTTGCCCCAGTGTTTTCCTAGTCCCAGATACACCCCTGGCAGGGATCCTTTTCCTCCTCTTCTTCCTCCCTGTTGTCCTGCCAGTTCATAGCTTAGAGGTGCTCCTGGGTCTAGCACTAGCACTGGACGTTCAGGAAGCCTCTGTGGCTGGCAGTGCCTTCATTTCTAGCTGTGGTTCCTCATGGACAGAGATGATGTGGCCACTGTACTCCGTGTTCAGGAAACTGCCATATTGGACCACTGCAATGCGATCTACATGGAGACTCCAGAAATCCAGCTGTTCCAAAATGCAACAGCCAGGTTACTGGCTGGGATTTCATTTAAAGCTCATATAAGCCGTTTTAAAAAAGCACTGGTTGCTGGTTTATTTCCAGGCCCAGTTCAAGGTGTTCATATTGGGGTAGAAAGCCCGAAACAACTTAGTGCCCAAATATCTGAAGAACCGCCTCCATTCCTACCAACCCTCTTGGGTGGTGGTGTGAGCAAAGAGGGCCCTTTTGATGTTAAACTACCCTCAAGTACAGTGGTCCAGAAAAGATCACAGAGGTGCATCTAGCATATTCATTATATAGCCTCCTTGTCATGCTGAAGATGCACTCCCTTTTAGCCTACCCTTTGACAAGTTATGGTACTGTGGGACCCAACGTTTCTGTTTTGGTTAATTTATACTCTGCTGTTTTTGCTTGAATTAGTTCTACTTGGTTTTTTTGTATAAACAGCTGGACTTTGATTTGCTTTTTATTGTATAAAAGTATTGCTGCACTGCAGCCCGCCCTGCAACCTTGCAGTGGGCACTGGAAAAATCTTACAATTAAAGAAATAAATGAAAGGAGCCAAACGGCAGCCAGTCCCAGCCAGAATTGTGGTGTGGGAGGGCTTCTGTGTCTCATCTCTCAGATACAGTTGGATGGAATGCTAAGCAGGGCTACTTAAATGTTGTGACTAATGGAGAACTTGAATTAGACTATCTTGTCCTATAGAATGCAATGGGCGTCCCGTATTTCATTGGACTCTCTGTTACAAGGATGATCTCTGGCCCTTTTTGACAGGAAATAGTTTGTGTTTGTTTATTTGGCAGCCAAATTGAGTTATAACAGAATCACAAGCCAACTTTTTGAGAAAATGCCCAAGGACATTTGTTTCTCTTGAATCATTAAAATGGAAGAAAGGTGGGATATAAACTTAATAAAGCAAATAAGTTCAGACTTCCAAATTTACTTCAGTCAGTATCTCTTTCAAATAGTTATTTCTGATCTATTTGTAAATACAGCAGGAAACCTTTTTTTTCCTTTTAAGTGGAAGTTGTCATCTTTGTCTAGGCCGCAAGGTGGTGCTCACTGTCCACGGACAGAAACAGTAATGTTTGGCACGAATGGAATGCTACTCAAAAATAGGAATATTTGCATGCATTTCCTCACAGTTACATTTCAGAATGGCGGACTTCTTTAGGTAAGAGAGAGAGGATTTGAAAAGCACTTTGGTAAATTCTTAGCAACCCAAAGTTGTGATTGGACAGTTCCCTTAACCTTTTTTTGACTCTCTTGTAATTTGAACATGACAGTGATACATCTTACAAGACTGGCTTACACTGTGTTAATGTTGCCACATGGAATCATTTTTGTCAGCTATCCTTAGCTGACACACCTCCGACCATAGATTGTCCTGCTCTGTATTGACCACCCTTTTTGTTCAGTGCTGTATCTGCAAATGTGCACTATTGCGATCCTGTTCTGCATTAGATTAGGCCCCCAAAGAGAGAACTATTGGCATGCTGATGTTTGTTCCTTAGGAAACTTTTGCCAAACAGTTCAGTTAATCCTTCCTACATTTCTTTTTCTGCACAGCAGGATGAAGTGCAGTATTTTTTACCACTCTTTTGCAAAAGGCTTTTAAATTACCATACTCTTGGTGAATTGAGTCAGATGTACACCACACACATTGGAATTGTTCACTAGTGAGTCAACAGGGTCTTCTACCTTTTCACCAAGCTGTTTATATGAACAGAAGTGTGATCATATTGGATATAGTTAAAGAGCTTTTCAGAAGCTTGCTCTGGGAGCTGTTCTACATCAGGGACTGAGAGCAAGCCCCACAGATCAGTTAATCTGGAAAATAAAATATTGAGACTGGCTGTTCCCTGAAATTCACTTCCATCTAAATTGTGTTTATGAACCATGTTAATGATAGATTATTCCTGTTCCATTCTCACAATCTGATACAGGCTTGAGAGTATGTTGTCATCTTTATAACACTTGTACCTTCTTGTGAAATGTTGGGTTTGTCACGCTACAGTGGAATCCGTCTTAACAGCAAAACTAAATTTGATGTAAAACCTGTTGTTTCCGTTAAAATGCTGAGGAATTGTTTGACAGAATCATGCAACTAATGAAGCCCATAATACAAAAAGGGGTAGATACACAATTTATGTGAGTTGTTGGAGTTTAAGGCAATTATTTGTCATTTAGGTTTAATTAATTCTCTACTGTTCCCTCATTTGTTACATGCAAACACTAAAACTGACTGGTAGGGAGAAGGCAGCTATGGGTTTAGATTCTGTAGTGTCCGCTGATGCCCAAGCGTTCAAAATTGAAGGTGTAAATAACTGGAAAGTTTTCAGTGTTCTTATTACTTTACTCTTGGGGAGGAGTCAAAAACATTAGTGGCATGAATGACACATTGTTTTGCCTAGGCCAAAGAGCCCGAATTTGAATATTAAGATGAAATGCCTTGAAAGAAAGAGGAAGCAGGATAGTGAGTTATGTTGGTTGCTCTTGGGAGCAGCCAAAACACTCTTAATAAAACCCTTTGCAAATTAAATTCCAGTGTGCAGATATGCATCCCAGCGCACGTGGAAAGTTCAGATATGCGACTCTAAACTCCTAGCGTTCTGCTGTCGACAGAACTTTGCCTATTTGGTGGAATTCATCCATGAAAGATAAAATCGTATCATATATTTAAGGCTTGAGGCCCTTATTATTTTGAGGGAAATAGTGACGAAACACAGGAGGCAGAGAAGATGAGCTCTCTTCCTGCTTAGATTGCTCTGATCCCTTTTGAGAAGGCTGGGCCGCTGATTGGTTGGGGCAGCTTTTGTACTAAACTGATCTGAGCTGGCTCTCCCCCCCCCCCTCTGTGGATAGATTTGATGTCAAGGGCGAGGAAAGACAGCTGCAGCAGACTGTGCGGCGCCACCCACACACCTGTTCTCTTTGGTGAAAGTGTTACAGGCCCCAGGTGAGGCTTCTGCATTTCAGTGTAAGAGTCCCCAGAGCACAGAAATCCCAGGCTCACGCCCAGGTGCCAAACGGAGGCATTCCTCAGCAGGACTCTTTCCCCCAAAACTTTGTGCAGTCTGCTGCAGATGTTTCTGCTGTGCAGCTTTGCCCAAAGTGGGAAATTAACATAGTGTGCCGAGAAGTGGCTGCTGGTGGTAGAAACTGACCACATCCCATTAATTTCCAACAGGCAGGTATAGTTTAGTTGCTACAAACGAGTATTTCTGCACTAGATAGTTGGGGTTACATGCAGAACAGGAAAAAGGTGCATAATTTTTTTTTGGGGGGGGGAGGAGAAACCTACACATATTTATGCTGCCTGAATTCCATGTGAATCACTGTATTGCAACATCCTAACTATGTCCAGGATTGCAGCCTGCCTTAAGGCAGTACTACAAATACAACTCAATTTCTTTTGCAGGGAGAGGGTGATGCTTAGAGCAGCCAAAGTTTAATCAATAACATGAGGGGTGACTTTCATTTCTCAATAGCATAGTCATATAGGGAGGCTGCTGCAACTGATTAACTAATACCCTTTGCCTTGAAATATTGCATGGATTTAGGTAGAATTTTCAGTTTAGTGCTACACATCAGCTTCTCCGTTAAAATGTGTTGCAGAAACTGGGTGGCTGGGGAAATGTAACAGCTCTCTGCTAATCTTAGTTAGGCATAATTATCCAAAAGGGCAAGTTTGCTTGGAGTTGAAGTAGATCCTGTGAGAAGTTAATGCAAGTCAATCAACCCAGGATGAAGAGCAAACAGACCAGAGGAATTTCTCTGGCTAAACTGAATTTGGTTTTGCCAGAGCTTAACATCATTCTCTAGGTAATGAACAACTTAAGCAGTTTTCCTACGGCGCTTTCATAAGCTGATTATCAGACATCTACTATACCTCCTCCCCACTTTTTTTAAAGCAACTTAGGAACATAAATTCATTTCAGGTACTTTTTTATTGTGTAGGTTTTTTACAGATACTTTCCCCCCATCACGCTCATCCCTATGAATAAAGCAAGCAAACTACTGTTCAATAAACACACATTATTTATTTTGATTTTGTATAAAAAGGTTAAGTTTACAACTAAACTTTTATAAAAAGTTTAGCATGATTACGTACATCATTACACTTTTTGCAGAAATGCACATTTCTGCTACTATACAAGAAAACTCTAATTAAAGAGTTCATAGTTTCATTCCCATATTTATATATAAATATATACATAGCATTCAGTCCTACGTTTGTGTCAAAAGAGGATAATTTTTGACAAAGACTTCACCGAAAAACTGAACACTAAATCCTTCTAGTACTCACGCTCCGCCTTTGGAGGAAAAAAGGCAAAGTCTGCATTTAAAACAGGCAATTCCTTATGAGTTTTTGTTTCGTTTTTTACATTTCATTTTGCTCCCCGTTGTGGGGATATTATATAAATGAAGCCTTCCAACTAGAGAAAGGGCATTTTTAAAAGTCTCTTCATAAATAATTAAGATTAGTCCATGTTGCAGAAGAGGGGAGATGTGTGTCCACAATTTTGCTTAAAATGTCCATTTAACTGGATATGGATTCTCCCCTTCCACATACAGCTGAAAATCAGATTCAGCAGCTCGCCCAAAAAAAGAAGGGAAAAAAGAGGCTGTCTTCTTGTGCAAAAAAAAAAAAAAAAGTCAGCAAACACCTGCAAAAGATTGGAGAGAGGCATATTTAGAAGAATGCTAACAGGGCAGAGATCCGGACAGACTGGCGCCAGAGAGGAAGCCACAGTTTGAACATTTAACCAAACACTCAAAGATTGGGCAAACCCTGGCGTCCAGATGCAGCATGCGCACACAAACACACACTCTGATACACACACCACATATGAAATTTTAAAAATTGGGGTTTGGGTATGAAGAGACTCCTGGTAACACCCTCCCCGCTGCCCCCAAATTCTCTATATAATAATTATTTGAATCTCTATTTGGGGTGACAAGAGACACTAACCTACTTCTCTGAGCAATTATCCTTTGATTACAAGTTCTTTAACAAGGAACAATTCTGTATCTCCATGTTAAGTTTCACTGCCCCCATTTGCTTAAGCTTTCTGGAGGTTGTCCCTAAATTTACAGCATCCAACATGGTTTTGGGTACAGAATATGCAGAAGCCAACATGCATTTTATGACTTAAACTGCCACTTCATAGGATCCCCGGTTCTGTGTAATTATAAGACAGTTCCAAGGGCAATTCTGAACACTAGCAAGACACCCCCCCTCCCACATTTCTGATGTGCGGCATTGTTAAATCATATACTAGAAAAAACAGAAAGAAACCTGAACAACTTACCATTTCCTTTAGCCACAAAGTGCTTTGCTGTCATTTGACATTAACTCTGAGGGGAATTCAGCTGCCTGCAACGGGGGAGGGAAGGGGGAAGACAGTGTGGTGTTAAGATGCTTAACAGTTCAAGAAAGCATATGAAGTACACTCCAGATTACAAAGGCACTAAACGTGACGGGCAAGGATTCCGATTTGACCACAATGGGGAACATTAGAATGGACAAGGAACCCCAACTCATTATGCATTCCCTTTTAATCCAACCACTTTTTTTTTAAAAAAAAGAGAGAGAGATCTAAAACCGCGCAGGTTCAGAACAATGTCGCTTTCTCAAATCCTATTAAAGATGCGATACACGAAATCGCCGGGGAAGAAGAAGTAAGCCAAGGACAGGGTGCTTACCTGTAATGACAGGATGCTGATGTCTGTGTTTAAGGTGGTCAGCGGGGTCCTGGAGGAAGGGTTTTGTCCCGGTCTCTGGTGATGGAGGCTGACGATGCTGGGATGCGTGTCCAGAGCGATCTGCAGGTCCAGGATATAATCGATAACGTGCTGCAGGATTTCCATCTTGCTCACTTTCTTGTTCTGCGGGATGCTGGGCACCAGCTCTTTGAGCTTGGAGTAGCAGTCGTTCATGTTGTACAGCAAACTCATCGGGTCGTCCACCGGGGTTTTGCTCCGGGATATCCCCAAGCTGTGCTCCGAGAGGCTGTTTTTCCGCACGGACCGCACCGGACTGAATGCTTTCATACTCGAGGAAAGAAGAGAGCAAGAGCCGGCTTTGCCTTTTGGAGACGAAGCGCAAAAACGCACGCGCCGCGGGGAGGAAATGGCTCTCGCTTCTCTTCTCTCCGCGCTGCCTCACTTCCTCCTCCGACTCCTGCTCTTTGCAGCTGCCCGATCCGCGCTCGGAATGAAGCCGAAGGCGCCTAGTTCCTGCTTTTATACCGCACGTTCAGCAGCTGACAAATCCAGCCTGGGCGCGCTGCGATTGGGCACCCTGGACACGTCCGTCAGGCGCGCAGGCACTTCTCACTGGCGCCAAGGCAGCCGAAAAGAAGGCTCGGGCCTTCCGCGTTCGCAGCCAATCCTGGCAGAGCGGGGCGGGCCCCGAGCACAGCTGTGGGTAGTAAATACTGTACAGGCAAGCGCCGAGCCTGGAGTTAAACCGAGACCATTCCGAGGGAGAGGAAGACGCGGAAAGGGCTGCTCTTGGCAGAGGCAGGCCTGAGAAAAGAACGCAAGAAGAGCCCTGCAGGATCAGGCCAACGAGATCTCATCTAGGGCAGCATCCTGCTCTCACAGTGGTTATGGCTACCCCACTCTTTCTGCGTGTCATTCCCACCAACTGGACATAGGTCGCATCATATACAGTTGTCACCATGGCAAGCATGAGTGTAACTAGTTAGTTTTCTTCCATGCACGGGCCACAGAGTTAGTATTATTATATATATTTTTAAAGAACCTGCAAGAGTTGTTTTTGGATGCATTGCCTACCAAAAAGGGAACATACAAGTTCTTTTTATAAGCAACCCAAACAGCAGTGATAGTGACTTCCAGTCTTCGCTGACAGTCTGTTTCAAGCCTGATTGGCTCAAGACTTGCAATCACAGATTACTTATTTTGAAGCAGTTCCCTTGAGATTTGTGAGTGTGTGTGATCTCACTCACGGTCAGATACTGTAATAATTTGGCTAAAACAACTGAATAGTTTATATGTGGCTATTTTAGTGAAAAACATAATGGGATGCAGGAAGCCGAGGCACCGCAGGAGAGTGGGGGGGGGGGGTAACTGTAATCAAGTCAAGCACATCTGTCAAACATGCAAGGCTTAAATGGAACTGTTCCCTCTCTGCCAGCGGTGCAGAAATCCAGAAGTTTTCGAGGTGATGGAGTTGTTTAGTTCCGCAAGTATGCTAGCTAAGCGACGCTATAAATTTCAGAGCATTAGGCCAACGTGCATATGTAGCACCCATAGACATATATTGTTCATGTAAGACTCCTGCTTGTGCCCCTTTAATGTATACATGGCATTTAAAGAGATAAAAATGAATCACAGGACAAATATGAATGCCTTTATTTGGATGTGCGAAGCTTTTCTTGAAGATAACTATGGCAGAAACCTGCTCAAAACAAATCACACCACCACTCCATATGGGTCATTATACTAAATTATGGCATGGGGGGGGGGGTGTCACTGAAAATAAATATACAACCAGTAAACATTAGATTCAGGGGTGCATGGGTGGTTTTGAGGTTCTTTGCAATATCTATGCTGCCTATAATGCAATGTCTATATACCTGCACTGTACTTTGAAATTAGCTTTGAGAGAGATTACTTGTGCAGGTAAGATCAGACATTGGCACCTCTGCCTTTTGACCTCTCTGGGCTACTGGAAGGTCTTCAGGTTTTGCTATCCCTCATGTTCCTCTCTCCCACTTTTTTGCCTTTCGATCCATCTCATAATTTGTGAGCAACTCTCTCCCATAATGAGGACAGGTGGTGCCCATAGCTGTCAACTTTTCTCTTTTCTTGCGAGGAATCCTATTCGGAATAAGGGAATGTCCCTTAAAAAAAGGGAAAAGTTGACAGCTATGGTGGTGTCCCTCCCCTGTATATATATATATATATATATTAAGGTGTGGATTGTTAACATCCCAGTGACATTTCCTCATGTGGAGTTATTGTTTGTAAATGTTCTTTTCCCACCCTGCAAGGGAAATAAAATTGCACTCCACACAAGTGGCTGTAATCACCGAGTGCCAGCTCACATGTTCTTGGAAAGGAACGTAAGAGGGTGAAGAGCAGTAGCTGCTTCCACCAACCAACCAAGATATGACCCTGGACTTGCTCTCACTCAACCCTTTCCCCACTTCTCCCTCCTCCCCAAGGTATGTGGCTTCTCTGCCACAATACAAGACTACACTTACATTCCTAATCAGCGTACCTGGGTGCAGAGCATGGGCGTGGCCAGGGGGCAGGCTTTTCGTTGGGGAGGGGGCAGAACCAAGTTATCTGCAATTCAATTGGCCAATGAGTTAAGTATTTTTATTTATTTACTTCATTTAGGGATGCATCTGCTCCCGTCTACGTCCACAGTGCTGAGTTATAGCATAGGTTCAGTGTTTAGCAATCTCCATGCAAGGCTGGAAGCTCTGGTGGATGGCTGCCAGTAGACAATGCAGGACTAGGTGGACTAAGGAACTGACCTGGTAGTGTTTCCTGTGTACTTCGCCACTCATTTCATTGAAGCTTTACTATGCCTTATGCTAAAGAAAAGATTAATTGACCCTGTAATGCTACGCAGATAATATGGAAGTTCTACCGAAGAGTTCTCAGTAACGAAGCACAGGGCTGCACTTTAAAACTGCAATCCAGCTGTTGGGCTACTTAAACCCAGTGGAAGGCCATGATCCATGCAGCATGACCCCTAACTATGCTTACTCAGAAGTAAATGAGCTCAGTGAGAATTGCTACTTAACGAGTCTTAACGATAGCTAGTAAAAAAAAACCTCAAAACACATGATTTTGCCCCAAGGATTTAACCCCCACCCCCACAATATTTCCTTATCATCAGCTGATTTCTTAGCCTGTGTTTGAGGTCTTCCGAGATACATTTTTCTGGCTATGTCAGGCTTCATCACTTCATGTTTTTATTTTGGACGAGACTGTATGCAAATCGAACAGATTTTTATCACTGGTTTGTTACTGTATGCTCAAGGGGAAAAAATAATCAAAAACATTCATAGGTAGGGAAAGGTAAAAAAAATAGGTAGGCTGGCAGGATATACTGCAGTCACTTTGAAATACAGAGGATAGCATCTTAAAAGGAAGGCCAAAGCCATACTAATTTGGCACATGACATTTATGAAACACTTTGGATGTTTGCCTGCCAAAGTTTCAGGTAAATGTTTATCTAAAAGTGACTTGTTAAGTACATGCTTAAATCTCTTCCACTGAAATCAGTGCTAGAGAAGAACTTAATGTGGATGAACACTCCTTGATAAAAATTACTTTAGTATACATTTACCACTTCCACTAACAAATTTACACAATTACTGCTATATTAACCTTTGTAAGCAATTTATTACTATAAATACTTTTGAAGCGTTGCTCTGCTTGAGGCGAAACATGGGCTATGTTATCTTCTCTAGCTTTTCTTTTCAGTTGGAAGCCACTATAATATCCAATTGTATTTTATTGAGAAACTGTGCACTAGTGTTCTCCAGAAACTAAGTTGTCACACGCATGCTTATTCAGAAGTCTTGCTGTATTCAGAGGGGTTTATTCTCATTGCAACCTAAATCTAAACTAGATTGTACAGCTCTGCAAACCTATTTGCATTCCAGTGCTCCGGTTCAATGCTCGATTGTTTCTACCTCACCAGGCTAGGTAGGGTACAATCCTAGCCATAGGTCTGCTGGGATGAGTTAAGATGCAGCGGATATTTGGCTCAGCATACTAAATCCCAGCTCAGCTGGCCTATGCTGGCAGCAAGTCCCCAACCCCAACTCGGTTGGAGATATGCCAGCCTCAAGTCAACTGAGCTGAGACCATTGAAACTTCTGCTGGAGTAAGCTCTGAAAAATGGCCGTTCCAGGAAAGTGGGATCATGCTGAGTTTTTTTTAAAGCTGGATCCTAACTCCATTCAGCTTGGTCATGTGGCATGGCAACCTGCCAGAATTTAGGAGCCCGGCAAAAGGTGTGGTGTAAGTCAAACTGTTAAAGCAGGAGTCAGCTACCTTTTTCAGCCGTGGGCCGGTCCACTGTCCCTCAGACCATGTGGTAGGCTGGACTATATTTTTTGGGGGGGAGGGGGAAATGAACGGATTTCTGTGCCCCACAAATAACCCAGAGATGCATTTTAAATAAAAGGACACATTCTACTCATGTAAAAACATGCTGATTCCCGGACGGTCCGCGGGCCGGATTTAGAAGGCGATTGGGCCACATCCGGCCCATGGGCCTTAGGTTGCCTACCCCTGTGTTAAAGGCTTGTTTTCCTCTGCCAGGTTTAGGCCAACTCAAATGGCAATAGCCCTGCTCTGGAACAGATCCGGTGTAGTTTGCACTAGCTTGACTTTTAAGCCAGTTATTCGTGCTGGCTTCCCATACTTGGGAGACTGCTTCCTTACAGCACAACAGATGGAAAAAGCACCTAAACCCTTGTGTGGTGTCCTGAAGACTAAAACCAGTGCATTCCGAGAACCTCCTCTTTTAGGGCTCTGAAATGTACTACAAGCTGGAAAAAGAAGTCCTTTCTAATAATGGTGTCAGAGTTAAATTGGTTGGGAATTCAGAGTTTGTTTAGGGCCTGATGTAAAAGCCGCTCATCCTCTCAGCTAATCTTCTGTTGCAGGAAAGAGAACAGTGAGAGCGTCTGCTTGAGGAAAATGTATTTGCGCCACCTTTGATGGCGAAGACAAGGCGTGGGAGCCGTCTATGTATGCAATGGGGCATGAGGAGAGTGAGACCATGACTCTTAACCTCAGGGTCGCGGGTTCGTGCAGGCAAGAGATCCCAGCTTAGCAGGGGGTTGGTATAGATGACCCTGGGGGTCCCTTCCAACTCTTGATACCCGCCTCTGGTTCCTTTTACAGGGAAGCGGCGGAGGGAGGTACACCATTGGGGGGGGGGTGAGGTGGTGAGAAAAGAGAGGGCGTTTCTCCTGTTTCTTGCAAGAGGGCTTGGCGCGGGGGGGGGGGGCTAAGTGTGCAAAAAATCTCGCTTAGGAGCTCCTGCGCCTCAAAAAAGGGGTGGCGGGGGAAAGCCCCTTAGCCCGGCCTCTCTCTTCACGACCCACTTCCTTTCACCCCCCCCCATAAGTGAGCAAAAAAAAGGACGCCCCGCCCCCTCCCTTTCCCCGAATCCCAGCCTCCTGCACCTGGGCTGGCACGGGCAGCAAGCGGCGGCTGCAGTGGGGGCTTCCCTGAGTGCCGCCGTGCGCGCACCAGCCGAGCGCCTCCTTCCTCCTCCTGCTCCCTTCCCGCTCCTCCGGGCAGGCCTCCCACCGCCTGCCTTCCCTCCCTCCCTCCTTCCTTCCCACCCAGAGGCCGGGCCCGACTCGGCGGCGCCAGCCCCGTGACGTCGCTCCCCCGCTGCCTGCCCTCCCTCCCGGTCCAGGCCGGCGGCGCCTCTCAGGCGGCTGCCATGGAGACCGGGGCTCGGCCCGGGGCTTGGGGGAGGCTGCAAAAGGCGGACCCGGCCCGGCCCAGGCTTGGCAGCGGCGCGCTTTTTTCTCACCCGCACCTGCAGTGCAGCTCGCGCTCTCCTTCTCTCTCTCTCTCTCTCTTCCCCCCCCCCTGCTTGTTCTTTGCAACGGTGTGTGTTGGTGCGCGCTTGCGGAAGGAGCGAAGCGGCCCCGGGAGGCTTTCCTTCTGCGGACGCAGCGCGCAGAGAGACACCGCTCGCCGCCAGTCTGCGCCGCCGCGGAAGAACTGAAAGCGCTGCTGCACCACGGTTGCACCCCTAAACAGCTTCTGTGGCTGGGATATTTTCCTAGTCCCGTGATAATTTCTGGCAAAGGTTACATAGGCATTTGCGTGCATTTATGTGTCCAATGTAAGGATCGTGAAAATTTATTTATTTTTTGTTGCGTGTGTGGGAATAGTGACTTTCGCCGATGTTTGAAAAGTTTCGTGTTTCTCCAATCCATTTTGGGCGCAACACTCCAAAATCCTAAAGACACTAAAAAAAAAAGGGTTTATTTTTTGGGGGAGGGGAGGTATTAAAAGCAGGTCTATGTACTTAAGATTATATAGAGTAATAGAATTGTAGAGTCGGAAGGGAGCATGAGGATCATCGAGCCCAGCCCCCCACAACGCTGGCATTATCAGCACCACGCTGTTAACCAACTACCTATAGATTTAATTGCAAGGCTCCCACAAGTGGTTCTACTTTTTAAGGAACATGTTACCTAGATGAATGATTAAGGTTGAAGTCGTTGCTTCGCGGGGTTCACAAACCTCTCACACATAAATGGGGAGTGGCTTTAATATGGAAACAGCCGAATGACGGGGATGAAACACTATTAAAAAAAAAAAAGTGGGGTGGGGGGGTTGCAAACTCAAAACCAGTTCTTATAGTGCCGCAACAATGCAATGCAAAGGTGGAGTTATTAGAACCTGAAGGATCCCAGCATTTTCTGGATCTTGACAGAATCCCACATGCGTTTTCCGAGTCACTAAACAGTCCTACACGCGCTTACCTGGGAGAAAGGTTTGCTTGCGCATGCTGCATACATGCCATAGAATTTGCACACTGTAAATAGATCCGAGAATTGCACAGGGTAGGGGTTGGGTGAACCCTGTCCGATTTACAACCAGGGCAGTGACTTGCCAACGGGTTTTTTTTTGTTTGTTTTTTACTGTTGTTTGCATCGCATTGCCAATCTGTTCAAAGAGAGAAGTTTTAGAAAACGAGGGGAGAAGGACAGCTCATGGAGGCGCGCGCGCTGGCTGGGTTGGGGGGGGTGGTGGAGAGAGAGGAATGCCTGCGAAATACTGCTGCCGAAATCTCTGAAGTGCGCTGATCTCGAACAGCATTTCTTTTTCTTTTTTCCTGCTTTCACAAAGGATTCTGCTGTTACTTTTGTTCCGGTCACAAAACTCGAGTGAGCGAAAGAAATTAACTAGGGAGAGATAAGGTCTGGAAAACAATCTGGAATTGCCAGTGTTGGTGGGAGCTCTGCAGGGCTGGCGTCAGGAAGTCTGCGCCGCCTTCTATTACTGTTGATCCAGCTTTGTGCAGCTGCACTCAGTACAATTAGCTTGTAGAAACAATCCTGCTGTAGGCAGCCTTTCCCCTTCAAAGCGCTTTTCTGTACTGACCTCCCCTCCCTGCCCCACTTCCCTCCTTCCATTTCCACACACACACACCAACCAGCCATCATGATGTTTGAAATCAAGTCACAAGCCGATCACTGTTTGGGCAACATCATCTGTGGGAATTCATCAACTCCCCCCCCCTCCGCGCGTCCTAGAGATGCAACAAGAGATTGTTTGTCCAGAACTTAAAACTTGCAGCTTAATATTACGATGTAATCCATACAGAAAAAAAAGAGAAAGGGGAAAGCCGGGCTGGGCTGCGTAACAAGAAACACATTGTGCTCTTTGCTTTTTCCTTCCCCGCCTCTTTCTTTTTTAAAGAGTAACTGGGCGCAGTCAGAGTAGTGGGAAAGGGGCGCAAAGGCACCTTAGAAAACTTCAGAGTTCTCACCATCAACTTAATTGCTTTTATTTTTATTTAAGGGGTGGCGGTAGAAATGCGTCGCTACCAAGCTGCATGCAGAAGCGGTATCTCTCTCCCCCCTCCCACCTCCGCTTCACTCGTTCACGCTCGTCCCCCTCGAAGTTTGCTGCTGACTCATTTCCTCTTTTTATATTCCATATCAAATTTTTTTATTTTGCACTGCGCACCCCTTTGCTTGCTATGCGCACGGCTGATGACCCCCACCCCCCTTTCCGGCTCCTCTTTTGCCCTCGCGCAGCAAAGCCTCTCCACGAGGTTTCTGGACTCCTCCACGCCGCCTATCCCCTAGGTAACAAGATTGCCAACCGCCCACCCCCACGTAACCCCTCGGTTTCCCCGCCCTCTGTGTCTCCGCCCTCCCGCCTCTGCGCCCGGTTCTGCGGAACACCAGGCGCCGCTGTTGCGAACTCTCCGCCACACGCCGGTCGCGTGCTGCTCTGCGTAAACTTTGCCGGTGGCTCCAGTTCCACGACGGGGAGGGGAGGCGGACCAGGCCGCGGCTTCCTCGGCGGGCAGCAGACGCCTCCGTCGCCCGAGCTGATGCAAGGCTGACGGGCAGAGAAGAGCCAGATGTGTGTGTAAATTTGCAAGAGAAAATCTTTGGGTTTCGTCTTAAACCGCAGCGCTTTTCGTTTTTAAAGTTTTGGCTGCCCTGCAGAAAAAGAAGCAAGGTTCAGACACAGAATATATTACTGTTTTGTTATTGCTATTTGCGGTAACTTGAGATCACCTATGTTTTCCCCCTCCCCATAGACAATCTTTATTCGAGGCAGAGTGAACCAATACTTTTACCAGAACGCTTTAGAAAATGGATACCAAAACGAAAACCCTTCCTATCATAAGGGCCATCCCCCCAATAAAGTATTTGAAGGGGCCAGCCCCTCCCCAATTGATGGGCATTGCCATTTAAATGGTGTATGTGTGCCTCATCTTGTGATCGATTCTGTGTGGCGGGGCTTACCTGGACTCAACCCCCCCAATATTTTATTCAAGTTGGAACATCTGCTTCCTATACTTTTGAAATGCTGTTTCTCATTTCTGTTGGGTTGGATCCTGGACATAAATTACATTTGAAGAGTAAACCCATTGAAATCTATGGGTCCTACATTAGTCATGGCCAGCTTGAGTCCCATTGATTCCAGTGGGTCTACTCAAAGTATGCTGATGGCCAGGATCCAACCATATACATATGCCTTGCTTTTCAGCCTGGAATAGGCTTTGAGATGCATTGGCGTGTGCCAGCCTTTCTCTGCCTGGCGTCCTCCAGATCTTTTCAAACTCCCAGCTCCTATCAGCCCCAACCAACATGCTGTTCGTTGTGTGAGGGGGTGGTACAAAGCATGGTTTTGTTCCCAATATTTAATATCAGTGGTGGGGGCAGTCATTTAGGGACAAGGAGTCAGCAGTATGCTGATGATGCCCACCTCAATTTCTGCACACGTCTGGAAGTGATGTGTGCATACAGTCATGGGCTGGTTGAAAGGTATTAAATGGTGACTGAAGTCTGGCAAGATCTGAGCATTATGTACGTGCTGTTCCCTGGATCAGGAATTGGGCGGTGTACCAGCTCTGGAGGAGGGAGGGTACTCCATCTTATGGAGCAAGTGCCTAGTTTTCGGGTGCTCTTAAATCCATCGCTACAGGTCCACATGACCTCAGTGGCTTGGAACAATTATTGATTTTGGTTGGTGCACCGCGTGCAGCCGTTCCTGGATACAGATAGCATTGTGTCAGGGACTGGGCTGAAGAGGAATGGTGGAACCTTCCAGAGAAGAGGGAAGCAGTATTGATTTACAACAGTGGTTTGCAGAAGGGCACAGCTCAGAGATAGAAGAGGGGCAAAGCTGGGAAATGATGAGGGAAGGGGGGGGGGGAAGCTGAGCAGGAGCAGCTGGCTGCCACGTCACCACTAGAAAGCATTCCAGACCTCCCTTCTCCCAGAACCCGGCGAGCAGTGAGCTAAGAGGCAATAGGTTTTAAGCTGCCCCCGTAAGGGGGCGGTGGCACGGGGGACGAATGAGAAGGGAAGGAGGGTGGAGATTACCCGGAGCCATGCCATTACTCCAAGAGACAGCATTCCTAAGCCTCTCTCTGTGAATATTGAATAAAATACTTGGTAAGAGCTTTCTTGTCTACTTAATCCCTGGTAGCCTGCCATGGGGGGGGGGCGATCGGATTCCCTGGAGCCTGACACATTGTGATGGTGATCTATATATTACATTACATTACATTGTTTTTCTAAACAACTAAGACAATATACACAAAAAGAAAAATGGACATTAACAACAAAATCATGTATACAACACAATGAGATTTTGATGATAAAGTAAAATGATTTTTTAAAAAACCAAAACAAAATCAGGAAGTAAATGAACGGTGCAATTATGAAATTATAAAAATATAAAAATATAAATAGGGTATAAAAATACAACTTACAATGAAGAAAATAGGGGGCGGGGCAAGAAGAAAGTTCTTGCCTGTTTACAGACGCTGCCAAACAGAATCATATTTTGAAGGAATTTGCCAACCGTGTCACTGCAGATGTCATATATTTAATAAAACGCTCACAAAACAGGTGAAATCAGAAGGGTCAGCGTAACCAAGGCTTCCTCAGCTGCAGCCCTCCAGATGTTTTTTGCCTACAACTCCCATGATCCCTAGCTAGCAGGGCCAGTGGTCAGGGATGATGGGAATTGTCGCAAAACATCTGGAGGGCCAAGTTTGAGGAAGCCTGGTGCAGGCATAGGCAAACTTGGCCCTCCAGATGTTTTGGGACTACAACTCCCACCATCCCTGACCATTGGTCCAGTTAGCTAGGGATGATGGGAGTTGTAGTCCCAAAACATCTGGAGGGCCAAGTTTGCCTATGCCTGGCCTGGCGTAACCCCTAGCAACACAAAGATTATGTGTCAATGTCTGAAATAGCAGAGAACAACTTTCTTGACCCAGTTATCTAGGGTATAACACGAAGCATCTTTCCAGCCCTGAGCGATTACTGAACGAGCAGCTGCCAGATATACAATTAACTGTTTACATATAAGATCCACATTGCCTTTACCAAAAACAGATAAAACACAGAGTAGGACCTAGAATCACATTACCGGTAAGTGTACTGATTTCTGCAATAATTTGTTTCCAAAATTTATGGACTCCACCATGTGCTTCCACAGCCTCGCCAGCACAAGGGAGATCCTGATCTTGCAATAAGAACCAAACATGCTGGCGAAAAAATACCGCCAATGGATGACTTTTAAAGAATTCTCCAACTTGCTGGCAGAGACCAGTCTAAAAGAGATGATGGAGCAGATCTTTGTCCATTGAGATGCATCAAATTGTTCCTTAAGTTTGACCCACGTACCAACCGTATGGCAAAAACCGTAATGGCAAAAGTGGGGAGTTAGTGCAATCTGCAGTTGCGAGGATAGAATCTCAGAATTCTAGACTAGAGGCATCTAGTCCAACCCCTTGCAATGCAGGAATATTTTTGCCCAATGTGGGGCTTGAACCAATGGCTTTGAGATCAAGAGTCTTGTGTTCTACCAACTGAGGATGCTGAGCTTTTACACATATTACATCGTACTGAGAAACATCTACATTGGCTGCCTCTTAGCTACTGACTCAATTCTGAGGTTTTGCTGCAGGCATTTAAAGCCATAAGTACGGTAATCTGGAACCAGGCACCTAGCAGCCTCCCCAGTGCAGACGAAGTTGATCTTTTAAGATCTTCAGAGGAGACTCTGCTAGTGCTTTGCAAGATTGTCACTTGGAAGCAGGCCTTCTCAGTGATAGTACCCACCCTCCAGAACACCCTCCTTTCACTAATTCATGAGGCAGAGGCAGCAGTGGCTTTGAAACATTTCTTGTGTAGAGTGTTTTAATCTGGTTTGTGCCACACCCTCTGCAGCAAGAGGAGAAGTTGATCTGCATATTAAGAGTCCGACCCATACAATAGCCTATAAAGGCACACAGGACCCTCAAAATGGCCTCTTAACAACTATAGTTGTTGCAGGGGTGGGGGTGAGGGGTGGAAGGAGTCTTTTGGAAAATTGCTTGCAGATACCAGCTCGTGGAATTACAGGACGAACTAAATTGAAAATAATACCTATGCTGTTCACCACAGCCTCGGTGACGGATTTCAAGGAGCAGGACCCCCAGTGAATGAGGATCATAGAATGCCGTTTTAATTTCGTTGGAGGGTTTTGGGGGGTGGCGAATGGGAAATTGGGTTAGCAAGGAGATCTTGGAAATGTGTTCCAGGTGACTGTTTGAGGGGGGAGCTAACCTTTCCTACTTAGCAGCAGGGTTGGGGGTTAAGACGGATTTGCATGAAGTGCCCTGCATTATTTATGTCACTGTCGTCATCATCATCATCACTACCACCACCATAGCTTAAAGTTTTAGAGGAAGTTTGAGATCTCCAGATTATATATATATACCGGTAAGCTAATTCTCAGTAAACTTGGAAGCTTGTTGTCTGTACTGCCATTACTTGCTCCCCATTCTGACCCACCGAGTCAGGAATGGAGAGTAACGTAAAACACATGCTTTCGGCGGGCTGACTTAACTGACACTGCTATTACTGGTATTAGGGGAGTCTCCATGGTGCTTATTATCGGTCATTTTCGAATATGTAGCAGGACCCAGCTGTTGCCTGCAGGGTTCCCATATAATTTCAACAATCCTGGCTCGTGGCAACACGCTTGCACAGCTCAGGGGTGCTCTGTAGGAAACAATTATTTCCAGGAGGTTTAAAAACTCAGGCTTACAAATTCGAAACGATTCCTTTCTTAGATGTGGATATAACTGGATTATTTGCAGAAATGTAACAATGCAGTAGTCTACTTTTATTGTGTGTCCCTTCCAGACTAGACAGATGGAAAGTTGAAGTTAATTCAGTATGTATTATGCTGGGAATGGCAGAGTTCTTTTTTTAATGTACAATAGTTGCAAAAGATCAATTAGGCTCCTTTTGTCAGCATCCAATCACCATTTTTTGATAGATGCATAAACATGTACATATATATTCTTGGGGGGGTGGGGTGGGTTAAGGAAATCTGAAGGAGTTTTGTGCTGCTCCTGGTGGTTCGCCTACTTCTCCTCTGGTAAACAAGATTTTTTTTCTTTATTATTGGGGGGGGGGAACCTGCAAAACCTTCGGCCTCAGTAACTACTTCATGGGGGCAAGACCTGCAGGAGACAAGTTGCTGTGCTCATTAGGCTTGAAACTCCTGTGCACATCCTGTGTGCCATGCTCCTGATGTTCCCTTCCTTAGGTGGCTTGCCAAAGCCCCAGAATTTTCAGATGCAGAACAAGACCTTCTCTTTGCGCTTGTGTAACCCAAGAGGAAAAACCACCAGTGCAAATTAATTTGAGGCCACAGCCTCTCCATCTGGCCGCCGAGAGTTCCCCAGAGCAATACAGAACTGTGTAAGAAAAGGCAGGAATTCCATGGGGAAGTTAGGTCTTCAATCCCCTTGGCAAAAAAGTTTCCCTTCTGAATGTGTGTCTACCACTGAATTGATATTGCCCAGCTATTAGGCTGGGGACGCACAAATTCGCACAATGAAGCAAATGTGGCAAAAAGGACGGGATAGGGAACAGCATCATTTGTCATGAGTTTTGTTTCTACACCTAAAAAACAACAACTCGAGACACTTTATTTCTCTTGAAAGAGAGAGAGATAATAGAATCATAGAACTGTTGAATTGGAAGGGACCCTGAGGATCATCCAGCCCAACCCCCTGCCATACAGTTGTCCCATAGGGGGATCGAACCTTCAACCTTGACATGTTATGCTTCATGAAGCCATGCCTTCCTGGGAAGGACTAGCTCAGCGGCAGAGCATCTCCTTTGCTTGGAAAGCTCTATGCTCAATCCACAACATCTCCAGGTCGGGCTGGATCCATGCCTGAAAATCTGGAGAAGTGCTGCTCTCAGTTAGTGTAGTCAGTACTGAGCTAGATGAACCAGTTGCTGAGCTGTACAAAGCAGCTTCCTTTGGCTTCCAAAAGCCAGGCAATGCAGGTGAGATGCATGATGGAAGTGGATTCAACCAGCATCAATTTGCAGCAGAGAATCCGAACTCTCTTTAACAACCAAGGCCGAAACCGAATGAACTATTTATGTTTGCGGTAGATGAAGACACACTGGTCTGTCTTCAGTGAGGTGGTGCAGCGAAGTGTGATAACCAAACAAGGCCCGAGGCTGCGCGAGGAGAGGGCTAACCTTTTTCTTTGTCTCCGTGCTAATGTATCTTGAGTCTAGAATTAACAGATTAATAAGAATGTTATTCACACGGACATGTATAAGCAGCTTGGGAACTCTGTCAGATCCAACTCCTTTCCTGATCCTGGAGACTGTTCCATTTAATAACTCTCAAACAGCCTTCCCTGTTAAATCGATGTCTAGCGTTTTAAAAAGATTTGCATGGGAGGTACTGCAGGGGTCGGCCATCAGGGAGACGAAGAATGCTGAAAGAAAACGGATGGAAAATGTACCCTAACTCAAAAAACAATGCAATAAATTAAGAAAAATGGGGGGGGGGGAGCTTATTTATATTGCCTATGAATGCTACATTGTTTCCCTTTCTCTCAGCCTCTATTTGGGTTCTTTATGATCAAACCACTCTATCCCAGTTCTTGCTTTGCAATGTGCTTGGACCAGTTGACTAACGTTGAGTATGACTGATGGCGGCTTTCAACAACAATAGGAGAATTACTCACCCTAATCCCTGGAAACCTGCAACGCTCTATGAAAGAGCCGCCTTGCTGTTTATCAAAGGAGCCTTTAAAGTTTGACCCGAGCACTTCTATATATTGACAAAGGCTACGAAAACTGGTGATGACAAGGAAGATCCTGGTTTCTTCTCAAGGATGTGGGCGAGGACGCAGGAACCCCGTTAATAGGAAACCAACCATTTGGATGCCACTCTCATGTTTCAAATCCACACTGCGTTCACCTCTCGTGATGTGCGAAGATCTCATACAATGCCATCTGCAACATGTTTCATGGGCAGGTGGCATAATGGAGACTCCTGCTTTCCCTCTCAGGAATCAGGTTAGAGTAGGGGTGAGAAAATGTTCATCCTGGGGGCCACATTCCTTCCTGATCAGCCTTTCAGGGGCCACTTTGCATTGGTGGGTACAGCCAGAGGTAAAAGTTGGGGCTCAGCAACAAAGGTCATTTGGCTGGTTCATGTTTAAAATATAGCTGCTGAAAGAAGCTAAGCTCCCAGAATATTGTATGGGACTTAAACAAACAGTTGGCTGATTCACTTATTCCAAATACAGCAGTGGCATTTATTTTTTTTAGCAGCTATGTAAAGGCAGCATTATTAACACTAGAAAGAAAATTCAGCCAACATTGTACCATAGGATATATATATATATATATATATATATTTAAGCCCCTTAACAAACTATGGTTGAGAAAGTTTGTTCTTGCCTCACACACCAAGACTGCATGAAAGAATCTCCTGCTGTAGACCCAATATCTTTACTCGTCCTTCATCACGATTTTCTTGGCACCAAAGCCAGGAATGAGCATTCCCAAGTTCATTGCTAATGCGGTGCCTAACCCAATGAATGTTGTATCTGAAATTGTGGTGGTGGTGGTGGTGGTGGTGGTGGAGACTCATAAATGTGCCTCTCTTGGAATCATAGAGTTGGAAGGGACCCTGAAGACCATCTGGTCCAGGAATATGTAGCTGTCAGCACCACACACTAACCAACTGAGCTAATGTGTCCCACTGATGCTTATCTTAACTATTTGTTTTGTCATGGGCCATCCCAACTAAACATAAGTATTTGAGAAATGAGGGGCAGATTTACCAGGGGCTGCTATTCACATTTTTCAAAAAGTGAAACACCCTTTATTGCAGACAACTTTTATGTGGTCCGCACAAAAAATTACAGAATTGTTTTCAATGTTTAACTATGCAGGGTAAATCTATGTACTTCTTCTTTGGCGATCACTCGTAGCCGAGTAAGATTGTCTTCCATAAACATGGTTTTAACAATAAATCCGTAAGTGATTGTGGAGGCCAATTCTGGATCCACACATCCTTCCACAGTGGGGACATTGGTTTCTGGGTGGGAGTTGATCACTGTGTGGATTTGCCAAGCGTGCCTTCCTCTTAGCACGTTTCTCCCTTGCGTCCTGAGTTCGAGTGTCTTCAAAGCCCATGACACCTTTGGTAAAGGCTGTTCTCCAACTGGAGCACTCGCAGGCCAGTGTTTCCCAGTTGTCAGTGTTTATACTACACTTTTTAAAGATTTGCCTTGAGACAGTCTTGAAACCTCTTTTGTTGACCACCAGCATTACGCTTTCTATTTTTAAGTTCGGAATACAGTAGTTGCTTTGGAAGACAATCATCAGACATCCGCACAACATGACTAGACCAACGAAGTTGATGTTGAAGAATCATTGCTTCAACACTGGTGATCTTGCTTCTTCCATTACACTGATATTAGTTCGTCTGTCTTCCCAAGTGATGTGTAAAATTTTTCGGAGACACTGTTGATGGAATCTTTCGTGGAGTTGGAGATGGCATTTATAAGTGGTCCATGTTTCACAAGCATCAGGGGCGTCGCAAAGGGGGGGTGGGCCGCCCCTAGTTCCAGGGAAGGGGGGTGACACTTTGGCCGCCCCCTCCCACCCCGCCCCGCTGGGCGGCCCTGAACGGGGGCTTGTCGCCTTTTCCCCCTTCCAGCAGCTATTTTTCGGTGGGGGGTGGGCCAGCGAGGAGGGGGTGTCACGCTGGCATGACACCCCCTCTTCGCTGGCCCATCCCCCGCCGAAAAAAAACCGCTGGGAGGGGGGGAAAGGAAGCAGAGCAGGCGCATCCAAGCGCCTGCTCTGGTTCTCTTTTTCCCCTTTCCGCTGCTTTTTTCGGTGGGGGGGGGCACGGGCCAGCGAGGGGGGGTGTCACACTTGTCACTGGCATGACACCCTCTCTTCGCTGGCCCACCCCCCGCCGGAAAAAACTGCTGGGAGGGGGGGAGGAAGCAGAGCATGCACATCCAAGCGCCTGCTCTGCTTCTTTTTCCCCTTTCCGCCACTTTTTTCGGTGGGGGGGCACGGGCCAGTGGGGGGTGTCATACCTGTCACTGGCATGACACCCCCTCTTCGCTGGCCCACCCCCCGCCGAAAAAACCGCTGGGAAGGGGGGGAAGGAAGCAGAGCATGCACATCCAAGCGCCTGCTCTGCTTCTTTTCCCCCTTTCCGCCGCTTTTTTTCGGCGGGGGGGCGGGCCAGCGAGGGGGTGTGTGTCACGCTTGTCACCCCCTCCTCGCTGGCCACCACCCCCCGCCGAAAAAAAGCCGGGGAAAGGGGGGAATTCCCCCTTTCTGCATCCACATGCGCCGTGACGTCATGATGACGTCACGACGCACGCGTTGTGCCCCTCCCCCAGGGGGGTGCCTCTGCGCTGCCGCTGCCCCCAGCAGCGCAGAGGCTTGCTACGCCACTGACAAGCATATAGTAAGGTTGGTAGTACAATAGCTTTGTAAACAAGCATTTTGGTTTCCCTGCAAATGTCCTGGTCCTCAAACACACTGCACTTCAACCAGGAGAGGCGATGCTGGATTTCAGCATCAATGTTGGCCCTTGTGGAAAGATAACTACCTAGGTAGGAGAAGTGATTGGCGTTTTCCAACGTTACATCATTGAGTTGGATTTGTGGCGTTGCAGAGGGGTTATTTTGTACTTGTTGGTGCAGCACTTTGGTTTATTGGGTGTTGAGTGATAGGCCAAGCATTTCGTAAGCTTCTGCAAAGATATTTAGGATGGTTTGGAGGTCATCCTCTGAGCGTGCGCACACTACGTACCTTCCCTTATTCCGAATAGGATTCCTCGCAAGGAAAGGGAAAAGTTGACAGCTATGGTCCTGATTTGCTCCTTCCCTGCTCCTGCTTGTGCTATACCAGAAAGTAAGGTGGATAAGGAGGAGAGACAGAGGCTGGCTTAGCATTGCACATGACGCAGCATTTGTGATTTGTTTATTTCAAGCAAACCACAGTTGGGGAAGCCAAGGCTGCTTTTAAGTAGTTTAACGTGACACGCAGGCCATCTCTTCTGTCCCTTGCTGTGTTTTTAAAGCAAAGTTCTTTTGAGTTTTCTATCTGGTTGTACTTTAAACTTTAAAGAACTTGCAAGCACAGGATCACATGGGACTGGCCAGTTCTGTGTGACTCAGCAGTTGTCATCTTAATGTTCAGGCAGTAGAATTACATCATGGGAAGTAAACTTTTCTGAGTAATCTACTATGCAAGATCCATCTGTCGACCACACCTGTGTGCATGTGTCTTTCCTTTCATGAATGCCAGAGCGTTTCCTCCCAACCTCTCACTGACTTTGTGAAAGCAAAGAAAAAGAAGTGGGGGGGGGGGGGAGGCACGTCTGTGCTTATTAGCCCTTACTTGTGCAGCAGTAAGCAGTTGTCATAATTTGCAGCTGTTTGTATGTTACATTTGCATTTTTGCAATTGTTGCATAGCATTTGGGATTGGTTCAAAAGTGCTGGTGTTCACCTTTTAAAATCCCAAGTGGCTTAAAATCACCTTTTAAAATCCCAAGTGAGAGAGATCTAGCATTGTGGACCACATGCACATGGTTTTGCACATGTGGCTTTTGCATGTGCCGCTACTAATCCAGCGGGTGATGGATAAGCAGAAATGTGCTTTCACAAGCTAATAATCACTATCTCTTGATCAGGGTCTGCCTGATCTGCAGATAGTTTACTACAAAATCATGTATTTCCCTTATCCTTGATCAGTCTGAATTCAAACTTTTTTTTGCAACTTGATAAAAAGGCACTGGTTCATTAGCTATTAGAAAGTCATTCAAACTATTTGTCCTTTAAACTATTTGGCAGCTTTTTTTTTAAGTGTTCCTTAGCAAAGACAATGTTTATAAGACTTGCACTCGGGTTACAGATCAAGTGTGAGGTTTAAATATGTTTTTGAGTGCAAATGAATAAAAAGGGGATGCAGTACATATTAGCAAGTGCCCCATACATTGGGATCTGTTGCGTTTTCCCAGGACCATGTAGGAGTCTTGTTAACCAGTGCTTAAAACATGTTGATGTCATAAAACACATCGCTCACCCAAAGACCAGAACCCAGTTCACAGATGTTGGAATGGTTTGAGTCTATTTTGGGGACTGAATAGGGTGAAAAGGCTGGGTTTGTTGAAGAGTAGAATACCTATAGAGCCCTTTTCTGCGAGTAATACCATGACTTCATTACCATGTCAATTCTGGGAAAGGCCTCTGATTTAACACAGCAGTTGGCTGAATCCATATGGAGCTGATGAACCTCTGAATGAATAGTGAATGGAAAAACTGCTGGAATCTGCTTTCAGCTTTTTGTTCCCAGGATGACCAATGTAAAAGAGCTAAGGCCTATACAGCACAGATGGTATAAAGGAGTAACAATCCTGCACGTTTTAAATTTGGTCTTTTATCCTGCATTGTTCAGGTGTCTGTAACTGAAGTATAAATACCAAGATTCCCATGTCTCTCTGTCCCCCCCCCCAAAAATAATAATTCAAGGTTGGTTGCAGGCTACCATTCAAGCCCAACATTTTGTAAAATCTGCATACGTATTGTAGCAAGTGACCATTTAGTAATTGGTCATCTGGGCTGATCGTCTGCTTGACTATTATTATTTATTGTTTTATGAATGAAAGCCAACTTGTGGGAAAAGAGGGGTTCAGAGCCAGACCCTCCAAGTATCCCTATTTTCCAGGGACAGTCCCGGATTTTCAGAAGCCGTCCTGGTTTCTGATTTGATCCCAGGATGTCCCACTTTCCTCAGGACACCCCTGTTTTCATTGGAGAAATGGTAGAGGGTATGGTAGGAAATCCATATTTTCATCAGAGAAATGTTGGATGGTATGGAGTTATGCAACCCCCCCAAGCCAAGGAGATGAGTAACTATACAACATTTAGAAGACACCTGAATGCATCCCTGTATAGAGAAGTTTTTTTTTAAAAAAAATGTTTAATGTTTTATTATGTTTTTATAAGCCATCCAGAGTGATTGGGGCAACCCAGTCACATGGGCGGGGTATAATAATAATAATAATAATAATAATAATAATAATAATAATAGACGTCCCTATTTTCATCGGATAAATGTTGGAGGGTATGAAAACCAGCAGCAGCCTATACACAGCAAAAGTGGTGGTGGTGGTGTTTTAAAATGCATTTTGTCCAACAGCAGACCAAGCAAGAATGGGAATGTGAAGTGTGATAGTAAAAAAGCCGGGGAAGGGAGTTCTGGAATTCCTTCCGTTCACACTATGTGGTGGGAATATGCAGATGTTGCCATTGACACAGCCATGTACGTCCACTAGGGTTACATGCTTTCAGAGTTCGACACATTGCTGCAAGTGCCAATACAGTAAATCAAAAGGCTCTGTGGCATTATCTGGTTTCCTTTTTGGCTTGAGAAGTTAGAACAGATGTCACCAGAGAGGACAAAATGGATTTTACCCACGGAGAGGAGCTTTATTGCCGCTCTTTAATAGGAAGTTCCTTGAAATGCTAATGGACACAGTTTGTGTTGCTGGGTTTGCATACAGAGGGTGGGAAACGACTCTGATCCCTAAGAGGCGGAGGGGGGGAAGGCAGGGGGAGAGAAGAGAAAACCCTTTTGTTATTAATCAAGGATATCTGCTGTTTCAACAGCAAAGCACATTAAATGGTGCAGAGAAAGATCTCTCTCTCGCTATCTCCTGCAAACACACATACACACAAACTGCTAATTTTTTTTTGACAAGATACAACGTACATCTATCATAGCTGCATTGAATTTGCAAAGATGTTTTACCCCCTTCTTTTTGCACAGAGGACACACACAGTGAAACAGTGTGGTGGGTTGCCCCCCCCCCCCGGTCCCTCCTACTCAATATTCCAATTCTTTGCAGTCTTGTTTCTTTCAGCAATCCAAGAATTCAAGACTGGCTAAACATCCTTTGCAGGCCAGGCTGTTCTGTATTTAAAGTCCTGGCAGATTGAGGAGGAGTCTCTTTGATTCCACGAAAAGAACCCACCAGAGACATTGCAGTCGCTTAATATCAGTGATGCTGAGCTCCTGTTCAGTGCCTGTGTGCTCTCAGACATCAAAGCACAATGCTGACACAATGGCTTGAAAAATCACTCTGTTTTCTTACAGACTTCCAAGAGAACAAGTTTGGCCCCATTGTTCAGTGTCTGAAATGAAGGACCATGCGTATTATTCCTCAGATTTTACAACAAGTAAATTTCAGTCGAAAATGTTTGCTTTGGCAGAAATATTTATAAAGTTACAGGGAAGATATTGGGGAAAGTGAAATTAAGTACAATAAATTTCCTGCAAAAGTATTGTTACATGCCACCCCAATATTGACAGCAATGCGAGATTCCAGGGATACCAGGCACGCCTATCAGGGTTTATGTTTTCTTTTGGAAAGTGAGGCACAGCAGAGACTGATGTCTTAATGACATATGGTTTATTTACACATATGTCATTACTGTGTGCTGATGGGTCATTACCTCCAGGCAACCACCTACAAGGAAATTAATTTGTCTTGATTAGTTCTTAACCCACGTTGATTCCCTAAGATTTAGAAGTGCCTAATACACAGTTTGGGAAATTAGCTTTTCACACATGCTAATTCTGGAGGGTTAAAAAGGCTCAACACACAGCCCAAATACACACAGGTCTAGCAATCATCTCACATAGGAGACTTTGTTGTTGTTCAGTCGTTCAGTCGTGTCCGACTCTTCATGACCCCATGGACCAGAGCATGCCAGACACGCCTATCCTTCACTGCCTCCCGCAGTTTGGCCAAACTCATGTTAGTAGCTTCAAGAACACTGTCCAACCATCTCATCCTCTGTTGTCCCCTTCTCCTTGTGCCCTCCATCTTTCCCAACATCAGGGTCTTTTCCAGGGAGTCTTCTCTTCTCATGAGGTGGCCAAAGTACTGGAGCCTCAACTTCAGGATCTGTCCTTCTAGTGAGCACTCGGGGCCGATTTCCTTGAAAATGGATTGGTTTGATCTTCTTGCAGTCCATGGGACTCTCAAGAGTCTCCTCCATAGGAGACTAGCCTCTCCCAATTAGCTTTTGACACCCAAGCCTTAATTCAATTCTAGCACCTATTGGTCCTAGGGATTAGGAGAAGTCTATCACCCACCAACTCATCACAGTATTTTAAAGGTGCACATGCTAAGCCTTCTTTAAGCATTGACTGTAGGCACACTGAATGAGCGGGATTGTGGCAGCAACCCTTGTTCTTGACCACATGTCCACTTGGCTGTTGGAACTGACCCGCCACAAACATACTGTCTGCCTGTGAATGTCCCCAAAAGCCATTGCCATCCCTAGGATTGCTAGTAGAACAAGTTGCTCTGAGGCAGGAAACTACTTGTGGCTATAATGCTGGATTTCATTTTATTGCTTACCATCACGAAGTTCAGTAAATGATGGGCTGATATTGCAGCACCTGTCCAAATAGTTTCTGGGACAAATTGCCTATTCTGTTGTTTGGGGCTCTGCTTTCACAGTGCCTAGATTAGCAGGCCATTCTCTCCAACATCAGTGTCACACACAATAACTTCCAGCCATCTCAAGAGGGTCCTGGGGGATCCTCAGGCACTATGCTGATGTAGAAACTCCCATTGAACAATCTCAAGGTTCATGCCTGCCTAAGTCTCCACCACTGTACCACCACTGGTCATTGATCAGTGATAGCAGCTAATAACTTCATGGGCACTAGCCTTCAGCAAACATGCTAAATGTGCCCACAACAAGACCTTCGTGAAAGTATTTCCCTTGGATCCTTCTCCTTCACGCAGTTGCACCAAGTCACAGCGGTTTGCTAGACTAGTCTAGTAAATTTCAGAATAGGGGGAATCCAGAGAATGAGGAAAACATTAATGCAGAGGCTAGATACTTTTTCGTTTCCTTTGACAGGGTCCCTACTTCAGGCTATCCATTCAAATGGCAACACCGCTCTGCAAGGTTGTCTCCATTTCTAATTAAAATCAAAAGGTTTCATTTCAGCTTTTGTTAAAGCTCCATTTGTCTTTCGAGTTGAATTTCTTCTATAAAAATCTATTCTGTGATTGTGAGCTGATGCTATTATGCTACGTACTGCTGCTTTTTGGTGGGTGTATATTTGTGTATATGTATGTATATATATGTACCTGTATATGTAGGGACACGGGTGGCGCTGTGGGTTAAACCAAGAGCCTAGGGCTTGCCGATCAGAAGGTTGGCGGTTCGAATCCCCATGAAGGGGTGAGTTCCCATTGCTTGGTCCCTGCTCCTGCCAACCTAGCAGTTTGAAAGCACAAAGTGCAAGTAGATAGATAGGTACCGCTCCGGTGGGAAGGTAAACGGCGTTTCCGTGCGCTGCTCTGGTTCGCCAGAAGCGGCTTAGACATGCTGGCTACATGACCCGGAAGCTGTACGCCGGCTCCCTCGGCCAGTAAAGTGAGATGAGCGCCACAACCCCAGAGTTGCTTGCGACTGGACCTAACGGTCAGGGGTCCCTTTACCTTTACCCTTACCATGTGTATGTGTGTGTGTGTGTGTGTATTTGTATTTGGATCAACACAGCTGCCTGGATCTTTTCGACTCTCTTTGGGAACGTGGCTATGGGGGTGTCACGATGAGCTTCTGCACTTCAGAATTTACCACTCCATCACTGTATTTAAAACTCCAGTTCAAGAAGCTTGATAGCACACATGTGGTTACATTTTCTAAGAAGATGGTGCGGAGGTGTTTCAACAGAAGAGAGAGAGAATGGCTCCTTGCACATTCTTTATTAGGAAGTGGTAAGTATATTTGTCTCAGTGTAAACCAATACCTATTTCTGGAAACATTGGTTTAATACTTTTTCCTCTAGCAAAGAGGATGTTTCATTCTATAGACGGTTCTCAGATGCACTGACACTGTTTTCTTAAAAAGTCAGAAAGTTGTGTGTGTGTGTGTGTGTGTGTGTGTGTGTGTGTGTGTCCCTGCCCTGGAACAACTTTTGTCCTATCTCTGGAGACAGAAACGAGCAAACGAGAAGACTTTTAACTTTGCGACCCATTGAAAAATCAATTTGGGGCACATTTCCCCCGGAAGGTGCACCCTACTGTTAATCAAAAATGGTGCAGTAGGGCCTCTGAAAACTTTGAGAGATTTTTGCCAATGCCCATTTAAACAATGGATTCCTTTCTAACATTTCTGAAGGGGGGTCCATGCACCAAATTTACAAATGCTAGGGTGTCCAGAGAAAGGTGGTTTGTGGTGGTCTTATACCTATAGGACACATTTGTTAACCACTCCAACCAAACCTTTGTGACAGGTCAAGGCATGCATTTAAAAATGGTGTTGCCAATTTTTTTATTTATTTACTTGCTCTGCTCCTGCGCCTTCATAAACTACCCAATTGCCTAGAACAAAACAAGCCCCTTTAACTCCTTCTACAGCTTCTTAATAAATAGTTGTTTAAATCATTTGGTCAATGTGAAATCCATTAACTGTTGATTTAACACCCCTTCCCAAACTCTGAGGTTTTCAGGGTCTCTGTTGGTGGGTCCCCTCCCCTCCCCTCCCCACCCTCCAGTTCAGCTGCATGACACTTGAAGCTGTACATTCGGTATAGCGGGCCCAAGCCTGTGGAACTCCCACCCACCTGAGATTAGACAGGCACCCTCCTTGCTGAACCTCAGGTGCATGACAAAGACTTTATTTCAATAGGCATGTTAAGGTAGTTCAGTTTGTTGGCATGATGAATTTTAATGGTTCATATTCTCTGTATTAAACATTTATAAAAAGCTTTTTAGGGTGGGTGGGAGGAGTCCTTTAAATTGGACTGAAGAGGACACACACGGGAAGCGAACAGTTGGAGAAGGGGGGTCCTGGCATGAAAGGCAGGATTGAAAGGGTCTCCCAGAAAGTAATGAATTATATCTGATTAATTAATATCTTGAAGACGATTAAGAAGAGTGGTTAATGTTAAGAAAATAGTTACAAAGTTACCAAAGTATATTAATATTGAACGCAGTTGAGGGAACGGGGGAAGTCCCCCCCCAAACAAGATAGAAACTAGAATTAAATAATGACAGTTTATTGTTCCTGTGTATGTAGGTATGTATAAGTTTTCTTTTATTTTTTGATGTTTTTGTTTATGTGTTTATTATGTTTTCTTTATTATGTGTTTGTGTCTGTATTGTGTTTTTGTTGTTTAATCTGAAAATAATAAAATATCTTATAAAAAAATAAAAAATGAAAGGGTCTCCCAGAGAGAAGAAGTAGGATCCCAGGTGGGAGATGGGAGGATCTACCTCTTTGCGTGTGGTTAAATTATAGGATATATATGATAAAAATATGAAAAAGGGCCTTACAGTTTCCCCCCCGTTTTTTCTCTCTTTCTCTTTCTCCTCTTGCTTTTTCAATTCTTGTTCTGTAGACTAGTCTGATTCTTACTGTATTTTATGTCAAGAATTCTCAATCAACAATTTTCTTATAAAAAACGATTTTAGACACACTGCTTAGAAATTCTGAATATTAAGGTTTATACAAATACAGCGTGGTACCTCGGTTTTCGAACGCAATCCGTTCCGGAAGACTGTTTGAGTTCTGAAACGTTCGAAAACTGAAAACTCAATATGGAAGCCTCAGTACGGAAAACTTGATGCAGACGCCGCGTGACATGTTTGACTTCCGAGGCATGTTCGAAAACCGAAATGTTCGTCATCGGAGACGTTTGAACACCGAGGTACCACTGTATCTGAAATAATAAATCAGAGGCCCTGCTTCAGTTGACCATTCATGGTTTCCTCAGAGAGTTGCCTTTTAAAGCATGGCTTTGTTTGCATTATTATCAAGGCAAAGTCTGGGTGAATAACTTCGAATTCGTTTTTAAATTATTCCCTCCCCACAGACTTTAAACTTGTATTGTTCTCTTCCACTTCTTCTCCCCCCACCTTTCAAACTTCTGCTGTAAGGTAGCACCCTATAAAAGTTGCTAAAACTCCAACACCTAAGATGGCCTCATAAACCCTGCGGACATTGAGCTCCTAGAGAACAGATTGGATGGGTAAAAATTAGTGTGTGTGTTCTCGCAGAACCTGAGAAAATAGCACCTTCGCTTTGTTTTAAAAAAAAATCTGTTTGTGCCACTCTAATAATCACTTCATAACTGGTGGGATAGCAGAACATATGTCTCTGGAGTGGCAGAACAGAGAAGGCTCCCGTACCTCAGTTCCCTAAGAGAGGGAGAAATACCTTTTGCAGCGTTTCTCTTGCAAATTCTGTGCCAAAGGGCTCCTCTTCAGAAACTTCAACTGAAATGTAAATTGCTCATGAAAACTAAATGAAACGTTTGTTGTCGTTTTTAAGGGTGTGATGACGTGTATATTGAAATGCTATTTGACATATGTCCCAACTGTCCTTATTAACCAAGAGCGGTCATTATCCCTGGTGCGTGCCACCGCTAAAATGCTGGTGAGGTGTTTTGGGAGGGTTTTCATTTGCTTTTTCGGAGAGCTACTGAGGTTTCTTTCTTTAATGTTGTAAGCAAGCATGCATATGTGCCAGAAGACCATCAGGTTTTCAGTTACCGGTATGTCTCCTGAGTCTCACATACTCTCCCTAATGGTCAGGGGTCCCTTTACCTTTACCTTTATTCAATTATTATTGGGAAGCGGGTTAAACTACAGAGCCTAGGGCTTGCCAATCAGCAGGTCGGCGGTTCGAATCCCCACGACGGGGTGAGCTCCCGTCGCTCGGTCCCTGCTCCTGCCCACCTAGCAGTTCGAAAGCACGTCAAAGTGCAAGTAGATAAATAGGTACTGCTCCAGCGGGAAGGTAAATGGCATTTTCATGCACTGCTCTGGTTCACCAGAAGCGGCTTAGTCATGCTAGCCACGTGACCCGGAAGCTGTATACCGGCTCCCTCGGACAGTAAAGTGAGATGAGTGCCACAACCCCAGGGTTGTTTGCAACGGGACCTAATGGTCAGGCGTCCCTTTACCTTTTATTCAATTATTATTATTATTATTATTATTATTATTATTATTATTACAACTACTACTCTTACTATTATTATTTTATTTATAACCCGCCCATCTGACTGGGTTGCCTTAGCCACTCTGGGTGGCTTCCAACATATATTAAAACTTAATAAAACATTTTTTTAAAAAATCTTCCCTATACAGGGCTGCCTTCAATTGTCTTTTAAAGGTTGTAAAGTCGCCGAAGAATTGATGCTTTTGAATTATGGTGGTGCTGGAGGAGACTCTTGAGAGTCCCATGGACTGCAAGAAGATCAAACCTATCCATTCTCAAAGAATCAGCCCCGAGTGCTCACTAGAAGGACAGATCCTGAAGTTGAGGCTCCAGTACTTTGGCCACCTCATGAGAAGAGAAGACTCCCTAGAAAAGACCCTGATGTTGGGAAAGATGGAGGGCACAAGGAGAAGGGGACGACAGAGGATGAGATGGTTGGACAGTGTTCTCGAAGCTACTAACATGAGTTTGGCCAAACTACGAGAGGCAGTGAAGGATAGGCGTGCCTGGCGTGCTCTGGTCCATGGGGTCACGAAGAGTCGGACACGACTGAACGACTGAACAACAACAAAAGTCACATAACACAATGCCCTCCAACATTTCTCTGAAGAAAATATGGACTTCCTAAGGAAAAGCGGGACATTATGGGATGAAATCAGAAACTGGGACAGCTTCTGTAAATTCGAGACTGTCACTGGGAAATAGGGACACTTGGATGGTCTGGTCTTGACAGCTCATAGTACAATATATCTGAGAAGATGGAATGACTGTTAACTCATGCATTGGGCTGAAGTCGTTGCCTTTGACTTTTTCCAGCATTGACAGTTGTGTGTGTACGTGGAGAAGGGGTGGTCATTCTTACAATTTTCAGAGGCAGATTACTTTTTTTTTTTTAAAGTAATGACTGGCATCTTGAGGATGGCGGCATCATTTGGATGGGGCAAAAAACTCAAGTCCATGACTGACACCAATTAATTCCACAATCAACCTCTTATGTGGAAGGGCCCTAACATGGCTACTTTCCTGGAAATGAGTAAAGGCTACTCGTAATAGAAAGACTGGCATTCTTGGGTGATACCAGACAAGGGCTTGGCTAACATTTTTCAGAAGCCATATAAATGGGAACTCTTCGAATGGTTCAAGGTTGGATTGTTTTGAAGTTGTTAGTAAACGCAGAGCTGAGCTGGAATGCAAGGACTGTCTGCAAGGTTGTGGTGGGTAGCTTTTGCGGTGACAGCAAAAGTATGTTGCTTGTTTACTATTACAAAATTGCCTCGGTAAAAATGTTTAAAAGAACATTCCCATTCGCCTTTTGGGCCCTGCACTGAAATAGTATGTATGGAGGAGCTGAGAATAATTCAGAGCAGGGCGTAGCTGACAAGACGAAAGCTGTTCCAAGTAGAAACCGAGGGTGATTCAATGGCTTGTAAACAACCATAAAAACGTATGTGGACTGGTCTTGGGTGCCGCACCACAGGAGGAACAGAAAACAGTTGATGTGGGTTGAAGGCAGGGCGATAATATACACCCACCCACTTGTCACACCCAAGAGTAGACCCATTAAAACTGATGAACCGAAGGCTCTCGATATTTAAAAACTTGTAAGATCTTGGGTTAAAGTCCAAAGGTGTTGTTGCAGGCTAATAAACAGATTGCAAACTAAACAGTAAGTGTTTAGGATTGCAGCCTTCAGACGACGTGACTTCTTTACCATGAAACCTACGTGCTCCTCCTTATATCATCAGACCAAAGGTCAATGCTTCCAGCTCATGAGGCAAGTTTGTTTTAAGGTAGACAGTTTCTACGACTTTGTAGCAGAACACATGGCAGTATACTGAGGCTCACTGCGTGAAGTCGCCTTTTGATTTCCTAATCCCAGTGGATTAAGCATCCGTTTACAGCTGGGTGGACAAGCAAGGGCTACTCAACAGTGAGATCAAGGAAAAGTTGAAGCCCAGCCTACAATGCAGGGTTTATTCTCTCTTGCCCCTGCTCTTATTACACAAGCAGTTTGCCCCTCACGTGCCCCTGGACTTTCAGAAACCAACAGAAAACAGGAACAGGCAGGCAGGGAAATAAGGGAGAAAGAAGGAAAGAAAAAGACAGGAATGTTGGGAACATGAGTGAAAATCAGAGGGAACAAGGTGGGAAGGAATGAAATGCATTGGAAAAAAATGTGGGGGACAGCCCCCGCTCGCTATCATTTAGGGATGAGGTTGTCTCTCTTCCCTAACCTATACTTGCTCTGCGTGATGCCCTAGACTTCTTGTGGAGGAAGGGCAGGGTATATATTCAATAAATAATAATAATAATAATAGTTGTTGCCTGTAATAAGCAATTCGTGTATCATTCACAACACATGAGGAATAAGGCCCAGGGCACCAAAATAATATCAGCACATCTAGCTAGCCTTCCCTTTGTGCCTCTCTAAGGCTAGATCAGCCTACAACATGCGGCTAGAATTGTGCACTTTAAAGTCCCACTAAAAAGGAAGAGCTAAACATGCCTGGATAGCTCAGCTGGTTAGAGCATGGTGCTGATAACGCCACGGTTGCTGGTTCGATCCCTGTACGGGACGGCTGCATATTCCTGCATTGCGGGGGGTTGGTCTAGAAGATGATCTTCAGGGTCCCTTCCAACTCTACAATTCTATGTTCTATATGCTTGAATCTCTGTCATCGAAAGGACCAGAGGTATAACACATGATCTTCATGTACAGAACGTCCCAGGTCCATTCCCTGGAATCTCCAGGTTAAGCTGGGGAATACCTTGGAGAGCTGCTGGTAGCCTGTGTGGGTACTACTGAGCTGGGCCTAACTCAGTACAAGGCACTGCTCTCTGATCTTTTCCAATGGGCCTCATATACTGTGCTGCTAACTCAAGCTGTATTGTGCCCCGTGTTATTCATTTAGGCTTCTCTGTATTTTCTCAAAATGTCACTTGCTTTTATGGTTGTTCACCTAATTGACGTTAATGCAAATAATGTGCAGGGACTTCTGTAAAATGTCTACCAAGTAGCTGCAAAGAGAATAGCTCCACATATGGCTATGATTATATGAGTATTTAAATGTTTATGATGGTGGCTTGTAGATGTCAAATGAAATCATTATGCATAAGGTATTTTTAAAATTTGATTTTTTTTTAAAAAATGTATCATTTTCTATTATAAAGTAATGTGTAGGACTTCATATCTGGCCCCTTAAGTCTATATTGGGAGGTTGGTATGGAGAGGTGGGGAAATGTACTAATTTTCCTTTCTCTACAATTTTAAATCCTTCATTTTCAAATTCATTTATATGAAACCAGGTCCCTATTTTTCATGCTTTAGTCACTGGTGTTGCTGCTGTGACGCTGGTGTCAAGTGTGCAGTAGGTAATAATAATAAATTTTATTTGTACCCTACACATCTGTTTGGTATGATTATGAAAGCTCAAATGAACTGTTGGAACGTTCTCATTTGCAGGTTTAAGAACTGTGAGCACTCTCTAGGGTGTATCAGTTCAGAATTTTAAAAGTATATACCTTTTTAAAGATTGGCATGCCTTTGACCCCCAACTTCAGGGTCCAGAGAAAATGGGATGGAAAGGCTAAGGTAATGCATGGGTACTTGGATGTCAAACTTTCTCCTATCATCCCTGACCATTGGTCATTCTTAGGGCTGCCATACGTCTGGAATCTCCCAGACATAGCCGGGATTTGCCCCCCCCTCCATAAACAGCATCTGGGCAGAAAAAAGTTCAACAACTCTTGTGCCCAGATTTTCACTTTTTGAAATATGGCAACCCAAGTCATTCTGGCTTGTGTGGATGGCCTCGAACAACATTTGGGGGGGGGGGGAGGTTGTGGAAGACTGTTGAAGAATGTGTTTACTGCTTATGTGGCATGGAAGTTAAGTGGGTATCGAGACTGCTGATGCTACCTGGCAGTTTTGCGCAACTGCCTGGGCTCTGTCGCCCTGGTAGGGTCCACTGGCAATAGGTTCTCTAGGGCCCCTGCATTGGGTGGTTTCAAGCCATCATTTAAAATTCCCTACAATGCCTTGGAATGTTCATCATAGCATCGCCCCAGGGGATTGTGGGAAATTTTAAATGGTAGGTTTGCCCAGGCCAATTGCTAAGCCTGAAGTTTACCTAGGTAGCACTGACATAGGAGAGGGATATGGAGGGCTAAGGGCCCCACATATCTAGAGCCCACCCATATGGGTGCCCTAACTCTCCCCTTAAATGGAAAGTCTGGGCGGGAAATCTCCTGCTAGAATCAGACCACCTTTAGGAAATAGATACCTATGTTCATTCTGCTTACCTTACTGGTTACACACCATTGTCTTTTTCCATTTTCAGATAAAATCCTTACCAAATCTGGCACAGTCTGAGCCTTTGCGAAGCTTTCATGTTCCTTCAGATTATGTTGATAAAAGCTTGAGTGAACAATACAGAAATCAAAGCAACGCATCTTAAGTCCTTGGAACAAATCTGACCCAAATATTTGCTTTTCACAATTGTCCCTTCTGAAATGTAAAGGTCAGTAGGGGGAAATTAGTCAGAGACAAAGGTGATTGGGTGTCGTCCCATAGGATGGCAACCTGGCTTATTCCACACCTCTTTCTGTTTCACACTTCCTCTTGACCTTGTGAAACTCACTGCGGATCAGTTTGCACATTCTGAAAAGCACATTGAATACCCTCCACTCATAGTAGACAGCTCCTAGGGGCTGGGGGGTCTTTGCCCCCCCCCTAAATATTTGAGGGGACTGCTCCCCCCAAATTTGATGGGCATTGCTATTCAAGTGGTGTGTGTGTGATAGATTATGTGGGGCTGGGCTCACCTGGTTTACCTGCCCGCCCAATATTTTATTCAAGTTAGCACCCCTGCCCCCACTGCAGTCACTTAAGAATGCAGATGGGAGACTGAGTAGTCCCCCATTTTTTAAAATAATAATAAAAACCTCAGGAAAAAATGTGTTGCTGCTGCTAAAAATGTATGTATTGTTTAATGACTTCTTATTAAAACACAGAATAGTAGTAAAATATACCACGAAGTGCAAGTAGATAAATAGGTACCACTCTGGCGGGAAGGTAAACGGCGTTTCTGTGCACTGCTCTGGTTTGCCAGAAGCGGCTTAGTCATGCTGGCCACATGACCCGGAAGCTGTACGCCGGCTCCCTTGGCCAGTAAAGCAAGATGAGCGCCGCAACCCCAGAGTTGTTCGAGACCGGACCTAATGGTCAGGGGTCCCTTTACCTTTACCTTACCATGGTTAGAATACACGATAAAACAATCTCATATAAATTTCCCTAATTAAAACACTCAGTGAAACAATCCCATTAAAAGGTATCAATTAAAGAAGGAATCTCAGGTCAACAGATAAACTGCATAACAAGTGTGTCTTCCTCAAGAGCAAGTGTTATTTCATGGTACTCATACTATTCAGGGTTTCAGCTCTGAGTTTGATGGACAAGGTGTGACAGGCAAAGCGATGTCTGATGTTAACTCAGTCAGTGGGCCTGGTGGGTTTCCCTCGTGATGGTGGTAGTGCTTCATGCAGCACTGGGCAGCTGAGCCTAACCGCTGTTTTAATCTCCCACAATATCACCGAGAGATGTGGCATCAGGGACATTGTGGAAAATTTAAATAGTGGCTTTATAATTCTCATGAGCCTTCCTGTTTTGGAATGTGGACATTACCATGACAGTAAGAACTACTACAATGGTACCTCAGATTACAAACACCTCGGGTTACAAACACTTTGGGTTACAGACTCCGCTAACCCGGAAGTAGAACATTACCTCAGGATGAGAACAGAAACCGTGCACCAGCAACGGGAGGCCCCATTAGCTAAAGTGGTACCTCAGGTTAACGAACAGTTTCAGGTTAAGAAAGGACCTCCAGAATGAATGAAGTTCTTAACCCGAGGTGCCACTGTACTGATAAAAAGCTTATTGACGAACACTTTTGCACAAACACTTTCTTTTAAAGCTGAAAATATGTATTTTGTGTCTTCTTTTGAACTGGACTCTGCTAGCCTGTTTTGGTAGTGGCATCTTCAGTTTGCCAGATTCATTCCAATGAAGCAAAAAACTTTGAAAATACTAGCAATCGGGCTCTCTGCACATTACAATACCGTGTGCATGGGATGTGTGTGGCATTGGGGTTATGCATGCCCTCCTTGCATCTCAGATCAGCACATTTTGATGAATTAAGAGTGCAATCCTATACTTGTCTACTAGAAGCAATCCCCATTGAGATTAATGAAATTTACTCTGTACCCTAAGGCTCCCAAACAGAGAGAGTACATGTGTAGGCTGTGTGATTGGGGTCCCCGATTTAGGCTGCAGTCAGACCACCTTCAGCTGAACATGGGGAGGCAGCAGCCGCTTAGAGGTTTATTCACAGCATGTTAGCAGCATATTAGCTTTGTTAAATAAAATAAATAAGACGACTGGAATACTAAGTGAGGCCGTTGGTCCATCTATCTCAGTATTGTCTATACTGACTGGCTACAGCTCGCCGGAATTTCAGATAGGGGGGGGGTCTCATCCAATCCAGATAGGGGTCTCACCTGACCCACAGACCTGTGATCTTTCTGTAGGGTTGGAAGCAGAGACTATGGATGTCGTTCTGCCCCATCCTTCCCACATAAATTGGAAAAGAGAGAGAGAGCTTCTGATGCATAAATTGAAGTGTGTGGCAACAGTGACATGGAAAGTCAGAATTCATTGTTTCATTTGTTCATTGAAATCATTGTTACATACATTAAAATAACTAATATTTGTTGTTCCTTTTCTTTTCAAGAAACCCCATGACTTTGCTTTGAGGCAGAGTGAAATCAAATTGCTTGTTGGAAAATAAGAAAGTGTCAAAGGAGCATGGCCAATTGATGCTGATGTGAAGCAAGCTTGTCTTTTTTCTTCAGTTGCCTTTTCTTCTTCTGATGTTTTGTTTAATGTTCTCTGTCAGCATCTTTCGGAGAGAGATGGATCGAATTGGCGGATATTGTTTATCTGCAGAGGGCTAGCACAGGGTTATGATGCAAGGGTACCTCCAGATATCCACAGATGGTCCAAGGCATTGTGGTGCTTGAGGAGGAAAATCAAGATGGCACCCCAGTAAGAAAAATAAAAATATATCTTTTACTTGGGATGGTTTTAGTCTATTCTTGCTTGTTCCTTAGCTATTGCTGTTTCTGCTTTTAAGGCAAATCTTTCTTATCCTAAAATCTAATTTACGTTGTTCATCTCCACACAAAAGAGTCTAGAAATCAACAACTTTTCCATAGGCCTCATGCTAAATTCACTCCCCCCACTTACACACACACACACACGTAAATGAGGTGATAGAGCTCTGATACATTGAACAGCCTATTTTGTTATTGCTCATTCGATCCCTATCCTGCCTTTTAATTCAGAAGGACCCCCAAATCCTACAGGAAATGAAATACAATCACACTGAGGCAGCTTCTTTGCCCCACAACATCTGTCATCGCTCATAGAATTCCCTCACAGCAAATCTAGTTCTTAGTAGGCCATTTGACTGTTCCCATTACATTCTGTCCCGACTCGCACCCCTGCTGGCAATTTGGTGTTTGGTTGTGTGGCTGTATGCTCTCTCTTGAGTGGGGTGTCATAAGTAGGGTTTGTTGCGCACTGGGGTTCCCCAACGTTGAGCATCACTGAGGTTTCCCTACCCCTGGTGTAGACCATGCCTCAGAAGATTGAAACCAAAGGTGTTTTTCAGAGCAAAGCTGTCAGTGATAAGTTACCAGAGGGCAGAAACAGCAGCTGTGGCAAAGCCCCACAAATATTTTCTGAGGCGCCGGCTGCAGGACAACCTGGTGGTGGTGGTGGGGATAACGATCGCTCTATGCGAGACTTCATCTTGTATCAGTTGCTGCCACATAAGTTATTCTGAGCTCATTGTCCCACTTCCCTCTCCCCATATGCCATCCTTCGAATGTGAAGATGAGTAGGCTTTCAGAGTGGGAGGCATCACAATGGAAGGAAAATTGTGTAAGAGAAGTTCATGATCCAGGATGGCAGGGACCCTTCAGTCTCTGAGTAGTTGTAGCTGTTACACCCTGTTATGAAGTCTTTATATTTGCGCTCAGCATTTTCACATTGCCTCCTTCATCTTTTTATCGTTTTCTCCTGCTTCCTCTTGGTAATAGGACTGAACCATCTTAAATTGTTTGCCTACAGAAGAGGCACGTGCTTTTGGCTGAAGCTGGTGGTCACATTCCCTTCTGTAGAATGACAAAACAGGGAGAATTTGCAGTGAGAAGTGCATCGTCTCGGCCTTGTGCAGGATTGGGCAGTGTGTTCCATCTTGTGGGGAAATAGGGTGAGCGGCAAACTTGTGACACTGTGGTCTCTGTAGTTATCTCTCAGATTAATAACAATCCTTGAATGGCAGTATAGTCACTTGTTGTTTCCTCCACATTTTAATTTTGTCCTCCCCCCTCGTTTTTGTTTTTTTTTAAAAAAGAAAAGGACATTCTCACTTTTTTTGTTCTAACCCTTTTTCTTCTTCTTAAATTTATGTACGAATGTATATATACAATGGACACTCAAGGTTGCGGATGTAATCTGTGACGGAGGCACGTCCGCAACCCGCAGGGTTCGTATCACGAAGTGGTGCATATGCGCACATGTGTGATGTAATTCGGTGGTTCTGCGCATGCGCGAAGCACAATCTAGTGCTTTTGCGCATGAGCGAGCGCCGAAACCCAGAAGTAACCCTTTCCAGTATTTCCAGGTTCACGTGGAGTGCAACCTGAAAAGCCATAACCTGCAGCGATCGATCGTAACATGAGGTATGACTGTATTTGTATTTTAACTCAATAAAGACAATTTTAAAAAAAGAAAAAGAAAAGAAAAGGACACTCTCCAACAGTGGAATTGTTAGCCTTGAAAGAGGGAAACAGTCTTCATTGTTAAGCCATTCTCAAAGTATAACTAGGGATGAAGAAAGACAGTCCCCTTCAACAGTTATCACCACAGCAGGTTCTTCACTTCTTTTGAGAACCCAGCTTTCCCGCTTCTCTCATACCCTTGTGTACTAGAAAACGGAAAACCGCAATCTTACTGTTCTGCCCATGTGTCAGGTGCCCTGTCCATTTGAAATCTTTTATAGAGCCTTCATCAGACCATACCTGGAGAATTGTGTCCAGTTCTGGGTGCCACAATTTAAGAAGGATGTTGATAAGCTAGAATATGCGCAGAGGAGGGTGATCAGGATGATCAGGGGTATGAAAACCAAGCCTTATGAGGAACAGTCGAAAGAGTTGGGTATGTTTAGCCTGGATAAGAAGAGACTGAGAGGAGATACGATACCCATTTTCAAATATCTAAATGGCTGTCAAATGAAAGATGGAGCAAGTTTGTTTTCTCCTGCTCTGGAGGATGGGACCCGAACCAATGGATTCAAGTTACAAGAAAGGAGATTTTGACTAAACATCAGGAAGAACTTTCTGACAGTGAGTCTGTTTGACAGTGGAAGAGACTCCCGCGAGAGGTGGCGGGACTCTCCTTCCTTGGAGGCTTTCAAGCAGAGGTTGAGTGGCTGTCTGTCATGTATTGCAGAGGGTTGGACTAGGTGTCCCTTAGGGGGTTCCTTTCAACTGTACAATTCTACGATTCCTAGGCCAACCCTCTAGCCCAGAACACAAGAATATATGTGCACAGAAGCTGTCTCATTAACTCCAGTAGAGGGGGCAGCTCAATATTGTATGCAAATTTACCTGCGTGTAGAACAACTTTTTCTATTTAAATAAACAGAGCAATGATTGTGGGGAGTGTAAACTCTATGCCCAGTTTTGAACTCCCACACTAAATTGAAGGATTGAACTCTTAGACTATTGAGTTGCTACCCTCCCCCCATCTCCGCAAAGCTATGAAGATTTTTTTTGCCTCCCCCCCCCCCCCAACACCAATATTAAAGGTTTGCAATTCATGTGGATGAAAGCCTTCGTCTGTCAGTGGAAGTTTGTCCATCTCTGGGGTAAAATATAGGGGATTTAGGAAGAGAGGAATGTAATTTATTACCAATGTTTGGAAACCAGCCAAGATACTGAGATTAAAACCACTCATCATACAAAGGGTGCCTTGGGATTTTTAAATGACCACAAATGATCAGCTCATCAACTTTTTAGCCTAAAACCCTCCACTGTGAATATGCACTTTCCAATAATAATTAGACTGATATTCAGGTAATCATGGCAATGCCCTCTTTAATTAGATAAGGCCCTCATTCAGATTTCCCGCTGAGGTGTTTCATATATTGTTCACCTGTTGCCTTTGACTGAGGGTCTCTTATTGATGTCGTCTGAGTTTACATCAGGATAAACAGGCAGGCCAAGCCTACAGTTCCTCTGTGCCAGCTGCTGTTATGTTGGTCTCAAACTAGCACAGCATAGTCATGATCTTCGGTACTTCCCGCAGCAAAGGAAAAAAGCACAAGAACAGTTATGGGAACAAGAGACAAGATAGCTGAAGGAGCATCTCCATCCCCATTGTTCATCCAGGACACTGAGATCCAGCACCGAGGGCCTTCTGGTGTTTCTCTCATGGTGAGAAGTGAAGTTACAGGGAACCAGGCAGAGGGTCTTCTCAGTAGTGGCACCCACCCTGGTATCAGATGTCAAGGAGATAATACAACCTTTAGAAGACATCTGAAGGCAGCCTTGTATAGGGAAGCTTTTTAACGTGTAATGTTTTAGAATGTTTTTATATATGTTGGAAGCTGCCCAGAGTGGTGGTGGTGGTGGTGGTGGTGCTAGTAGTAGTAGTAGTAATGTGCTAACTCCTCCTCCTCCACTTAGGCAGGAATAACCAGATGCACAAATGTAGGGTGGGGGGCACCTGGCTTGACAGCAGTGCATGTGAAAATGATCTAGGGGGGTTTAGTAGACCACTGAGATAGCCATCTTCAGGTATCTAAAGGAGTGCCGCATGGTAGTTTGTTTTCTGCTACTCCAGAGGGTAGGATCAGAACTAATGGATTCACATTACAAGAAAGGAGATCCTGACTAAATGTTAGGAAGAACTTTCTGACGGTAAGAGCTGTTCAACAGTGGAATGGACCACCTTGAAAGGTGGTGGACTCTCCTTCACTGGAGGTTGTGCATAAGAAGTAAGAAGATCTCACTGTTCCTTGCTTATCAGGCGCCTTCCTGGCCCAGGAGATTGCCTGCATTATAGCAGAATGTTCTCAGTAGAATCCTGTGCCATTGAACAGCAGCAAAAATCACGATTCTGCTCTGAAAGAGGGGAGATTTCCGAGTGACCCTATCTATCCCTTTCCAGCAATCATAGAGAACAGAGAGAACAGTTGTATTGCTAGTCAACTTAACTGGGGGCAAATGTGTCCTAGAATCACAATACCTGAAAGCAGGATTTGCCTCCCTCTCTGAGTTCCTGTATATGCACACACAAAAGCTAGCAAATAATCCCCACCCCCACCCTATTCAAGAACGGGAGAATCTCCCTGCTTTTTATTTTTAAAAGCATAAAATTGTTAGCAGGCCCATGAAAAGGGAGAGAGGGAGGGAGGGAGGAAAAAAAAAAGAATATTACGGTCCCTTGTTTGTCGGTTAACCTTCACTGCAGAATTGATCTATGGGAATTTCTCACAGTGTAACATACTGTATCCAATTCCATAAACCTATTAGTGCCACCTGGGTTTGCATATCTGCAGTGCTGTCCAAGTGAAGACAGATTAGCTCTGTCACATGTTATGCCAGAGGGACAGCCGCACGAGGAGCCTGCCCTCGGGGAGGGGGGCGGGAAGAGAGACTCAGACCTTTAATGAGAATGCAGTGCTTTATAATAGCATTTGGTGGCCTAGAGATTTTCTGCCAAGTCGTTTTGAATTAAACTGGAATTCAGGATTCAGCCTGTATGATATTTTTTTTCCGTGTGTGCGTGTGTGTGTGCTCTGTATACTGCTAATGTTAAATCAACTCTCACGCTGAGGTCGACGAAATGCAACATACTGTTCCCATTATATCCTTCCTCTTTATATATATATATAAAAGTTATTAATTTAGAAAAATCAGCAGAAGATAAAATTTCCCAATATGATGCTAGTTTGATATATATATTAAATATAGACTATATTATAGAGGCTAAGCTGGTATATTATTTCCACAATAAACCAACTTTCTTCAACTTGGTGTCTTCCAGATGTTTCAAACTTCAGTGCCTATCAGCCAATGGACGGGGATGATGGGAGTTGTAGCTCAAAATTTCTGGAGGACATCAAACTGATGCCTTAAACTTGGAATAATGCAGAATTTCATCCCTATAGTGGATGAGGGGTTGCAGTTTTGAAATTGCTATGATAGTGAACATTATACCAAAGATATACTATACCATTGTGAAGCCTAACATACTAACTTAAAAAAAAAGCCCTGCTGAGTTTCACTCCCCATAAATGTGCATTGAATTGCAGCCCCCCCTTAAAGCTTTCATAAAATCAGCATGATGGCTTCAGGTGGGTTGTTCATGATTTACAACTGGCACAGACTCCCTGACAGATGTTGGCAACATTTCTGATAGTGCTCTTGTGCCTTTAAAAGGTATGATATAGCTCGAAATTCACCAGGTGCAGCTTGGGAAACAGCTGAAGATGCACTTCTTTATTCCTGGCTTTTGACACTTAAGATGTATATTTTTAGGACCATCCCATTTTTTAAAATTTTTATTAAAGATTTTCTTGATTTACAAAGGTAATGCAATGTCTCTCTCGTATTTTTCCATATAACATTTTTACAAATCAGTTGTTGTTGTTGAGACATTAGGGAGAGAAGGGGAGAGAGGTGGGTGGGATGGGGAGATGGGTGGGGTACGGTGACGATGTTTCTGTTTTACTTAATATGTGTAGGGTTTGTCAGCATTGTCTGTGCAGGTTCTCTGTTGTTTGCTTGTGCTCCTTTGGCAGTGAGAGAGGTTGGGGTTGGCGTGGGGCGTGATTGTTCTTTTGGGGTTGGCTATGGTGTTCTTTGGTTTCCTGTGTGAGTGGGGTGGGTGGGCGTTTTTGGATCATGCCATTTGTAAGTTGTTTTAAGCTGTTTTTTTATTTAAATTGTGCAATACTGTGTTTTAATATTGATTTTTTGTTTTAATTGTTGCAACCTGGCCTGGGACCTTAGGTGAAGTGCAGGTAATAAATTGTAGGAGGAGGAGTCATCCTCATGCTTCACTTTCTGCTTGTCATGCAGCTTTTGAGGACAGAAGGGTACTGCCAATACCAAGGAATGGGACAACCCTGCTGCTAGTAAGCAGCCAACCAAAGGTATTCATATGTTCACCTACTATATATTGTGGAAAGCTGCCTGTTTGCTATGCATTTGCGCACCTCTGAAGATATTTTACTGTGAGTCAGGTGGCATAGGAAAACCTCACCTTCTCTCTTGCCTCTGTGTGTGACTGCAGCGACCTTACAACTAATTCTGGAAAAAGAACTGAGTCTGAAACTTGTGTCAGAAACATTCTGGGGTGGGGGTGGCTGTGGTTGGGCTCCCCTCCCCTCTCACTTCTCTATTTGTCTTCCTTGTTGGTCTATGTGGGGAGATTACATTAAAGTTTCTGAGGGAGGCGGCCAGTCGCATTACAGCAGCGGCAGGGAACCTGTGGGGAATCTGGACGTTGCTCCCATCATCCCTGACTATTGGCCATGCTGGCTGGGGTTTATTGGGGGGGGGGTTGCAGTCCAACAGCACCCAGAGGGCCACAGGTTCACTGTCCCTGTTTCACATGCTGCCTTCCTTTGTTTCTTGCCCCCACCCCATGGCAACTCTCCACTGCAATTCTCCGCTGCACTGGTGGAAGTGAAGGGTGCCATTTCCTCCCATATCAGTTATGAAGGCTTAAAACTGAGGACTGGACCATAACAAGTTAAATTTGCTAACATTCTTTCTTTGGGGTATTTTCCTCCCCTTGTACTATTATTTCCTCCCACGTAACAACTGAGCTAAAAACATATAAAGGCAAGCTTCATTACTTAGACAACACCATATGCCAAGACAACTGGACAAAGCCCGATAACGTTTGTTGTGCTGAATATGTTTTAAAGTTTTGTGTTAAGGTATAAATCTTTTAAAACTTCATTTCTTTCTGACTGGGTCCCCTCCCCCTTTTAAAGAAAAACCGCCCCTTGTTTGAATTAGGGCATTTCTCTGTCTTTTTCTAATAGTATAACCAATCAATATTAATACGGCACAACCAATTAATGATAATACAGATTGTTCTGTGTCGTTTAGCAGCACATGAAGCTTACTTTAGTTTTGCTTTTTAAAAGCAGAAACACACATATACTGCCTCCCTGGCAAATGAAATAATTAAGAATTAGTTGTTAGAAAGGGCACTTTGAGATTAGGCACTCTTTTGGCTCTCGTTTGCATTGTAGTTCATCAACTGCAGCAAGTAATCTGTTATCATGGCGTTCTCTTCTAAGCCCTATTATCTGGCCCGCAGATTCCTACACATGACTAGTCCTCAGCAGTGAACAAAAATGGCATCTAAATCCTGAATGTCACTCTTAAGCACTTGGCAGCAGAAGGGCTCTTCTGAGGAAGATTAAGTTAACAGAAGCGTTTGGGTAACATCTGCATGCCTCCATCCTAGCAAGGCAAACTCGCACTGCAGTGACACGTGATCAAGGATTTCTCCGATTATCACTTAAGTACCCGACTGGCTCCGATATGAGTTTTGGTGCATAGATACATGTGCATATATATGCGCACATGCTCTTTCTACATGCATGTAGAAAGTTACAAGATATGTGATGTAATCTCTGTGTTGGAGCATTTGTGTGTCTGTCAGACCTCACCTGGAATACTGTGTCCAGTTCTGGGCACCACAGTTCAAGAAGGATACTGACAAGCTGGAACGTGTCCAGAAGAGGGCAACCAAAATGGTCAAAGGCCTGGAAACAATGCCTTATGAGGAACGGCTTAGGGAGCTGGATATGTTTAGCCTGGAGAAGAGAAGGTTGAGGGGTGATATGATAGCCATGTTCAAATATATCAAAGGATGTCATATAGAGGAGGGTGAAAGGTTGTTTTCTGCTGCTCCAGAGAAGCGGACACGGGGCAATGGATTCAAACTACAAGAAAGAAGATTCCACCTAAACATTAGGAAGAAATTCCTGACAGTAAGAGCTGTTCGGCAGTGGAATTTGCTACCAAGGAGTGTGGTGGAGTCTCCTCCTTTGGAGGTCTTTAAGCAGAGGCTTGACAGCCATCTGTCAGGAATGCTTTGATGGTGTTTCCTGCTTGGCAGGGGGTTGGACTGGATGGCCCTTGTGGTCTCTTCCAACTCTATGATTCTATGATTCTATATACACATTTGAAACTGCATCATGTTGTTAACAAATGTTGGGTGCCTCCCTCTCTCTCTGCCTCAACTCTGGCGCGGAACCACTTCCTTTGTTACCCAGCCAGATGGGCGGGGTACATATAATAAATTATTATTATTATTATTATTATTATTATTATTATTATTATTACTTAATGGTCCATACTTAGAGGGTCATTACCTCACCAGGAAGCTGGGCTTCCTATTCCAGGAATGGAATCTGTGCTGTATCAAGGAATATAGAAGGGGGCTCAGGCATATAGCCCACACCGCCCCCAGTTCATAACAATATGTAGGATTGTGCTGTAAATCCTGTTGAAACCGATGGGATTGAAAAATCTCAACTCACTCAAGTCCCAATGCTTTTTAGTAAGATCTAGCAATCACAAACCTTCAGTTAGGATCGGGCTGCTTGTGCAAACTATTAAATATTGAAATGTGGTCCCGACAGATGGTCTATATTGATGTGACACAGAGAGTGCATAATAAGTATCTGACTAGTTAAGTAAAAGTAAAATATAAGGGAAAAGTAATTTTAACTTCATACAAACTTGCTATCTTTTTCATGAGAGGACTATCTCGGGGGATCTCATATAACTAATTGTAATGAATAAATAAGTGTCGCCATGACCAAATGGACCAGAGCACACCAGGCACGCCTATCTTTCACTGCCTCCCGCAGTTTGGCCCAACTCATGCTAGTCGCTTCAAGAACACTGTCCAACCATCTCATCCTCTGTCATCCCCTTCTCCTTGTGCCCTCCATCTTTCCCAACATCAAGGTCTTTTCTAGGGAGTCTTCTCTTCTCATGTGGTGGCCAAAGTACTGGAGCCTCAACTTCAGGATCTGTCCTTCCAGTGAGCACTCAGGGCTGATTTCTTTAAGGATTGATAAGTTTGATCTTTTTGCAGTCCATGGGACTCTCAAGAGTCTCCTCCAGCACCATAATTCAAAAGCATCAATTCTTTGGCGATCAGTCTTCTTTATGGTCCAGCTCTCACTTCCCTACATTACTACTGGGAAAACCATAGCTTTAACTATACGGACCTTTGTCGGCAAGGTGATGTCTCTGCTTTTTAAGATGCTGTCTAGGTTTGTCATTGCTTTCCTCCCAAGAAGCAGGCGTCTTCTAATTTCGTGACTGCTGTCACCATCTGCAGTGATCATGGAGCCCAAGAAAGTAAAATCTCTCACTGTCTCCATTTCTTCCCCTTCTATTTTCCAGGAGGTGATGGAACCAGTGGCCATGATCTTAGTTTTTTTTGATGTTGAGCTTCAGACCATATTTTGCACTCTCCTCTTTCACCCTAATTAAAAGGTTCTTTAATTCCTCCTCACTTTCCGCCATCAAGGTTGTGTCATCAGCATATCTGAGGTTGTTGATATTTCTTCCAGCAATCTTAATTCCAGTTTGGGATTCATCCAGTCCAGCCTTTCGCATGATGAATTCTGCATATACAGTGGTGCCCCACTAGACGAATGCCTCGCTAGACGAAAAACTCACTAGACGAAGGCATTCGTCTAGCGGAAGGCTGCCCCGCTAGACGAAAAAGTCTATGGGGCTGCCTCGCAAGACGAAAAATTTTCGTCTTTTTTTGTTTTGTTTTGTTTTGTGGAGCGCGGCTGTCATTGCCGCTCCGCAAGACGAAAAACCCGCTAGACGAAAATTTTCGCAGAACAAATTATTTTTGTCTAGCGGGGCACCACTGTAAGTTAAATAAGCAGGGGGACAATATACAGCCTTGTCGTACTCCTTTCCCAATTTTGAACCAATCAGTTATTCCATATCCAGTTCTAACTGTAGCTTCTTGTCCCACATAGAGATTTCTCAGGAGACGGATGAGGTGATCAGGCACTCCCATTTCTTTAAGGACTTGCCATAGTTTGCTGTGGTCGACACAGTCAAATGCTTTTGCGTAGTCAATGAAGCAGAAGTAGATTTTTTTCTGGAACTCTCTAGCTTTCTCCATAATCCAGTGCATGTTTGCAATTTGGTCTCTGGTTCCTCTGCTCCCAGTCTCCAGTCTAGCAGCCGCATTCTGGAATAATTGTAGTTTCCAAACTGGCAACAAGATCTCTTTGGGCTTTCTGAGCAGCATTTCCCCCTTTTAAAAGATGGCCGAACACCTGGAATCCTCCCAAAGAGCTTACTACAGCCTTTGTTCTATATGTCAGAGATGATGTACCATTTGCTACTCCCTGGCAATATTTTTATGATGCACTGGATTGAACAGACACATTAGTTTGCATGCCTGCAACCACTTACAACACCCACAGAAAGTAGGTGTTAAATGCAAAATTAGGTTTGCCAAAACAAGGACATCCCGAAAAACCAGAAATTCTCCCCGGAAGTCAATTCTGCTTTTGAAATCCCGGTAAGGTCCGGACGTATGTCAGCCCTAGCGAAATGCTGAAATATTGTTCCCTCTCAGGTGACCAGTCAACCAGATTTGGTTGTTTGGTTCTGTTTCCGTGAGAAAGATCCCCTTCTGCTGTCAGGCTGCTGCTGTTGCACCTTGAATCATCCATTGTAACTTTTTAAAGATGGTTGAGTCTTTAAGGAAGCCATAAGCATTTCTGATGTTTTATTAATCCCAGTCTGCTTTCATTACTGTGCCTCAACTGACTGCAGCACTCCTGGGTAGTGGTGGCAGAGGTGGTGGCAATCAGGCTAATATTGATTTACCTACATATAGCATGTAGTAGATCAGTGGTATCAAGTGCGATTCTGTTTTAGCAGTGGCTTTGCAACACAAATCTAAGCTGACAGTTTTATAAGACTCTCTCCGGCTCAATTTTGAAGGAAATAGGTTACAGCTTGTGTTGTCGTCATTTTGTTTTAACGCCGGCATTTGGCAATTCAAAAGTGTTTTAGGAGACCGAAACAGTTCCCAAGGTTTCATCTTTTGACTATACAGTAGGTATTCATTTTTAAAATTTATTTATAACTATTTAAAATGAAGGGTGCTGAGATTTCCAAGAAGCCACGTATGCTTTTACAGCATGCTCATTCTTGGAGGACATCCGTGGCTTATATGGCCCTCCTTTGGGTGTTAATCCAAACACGGGGCAGGGAAGTTTGTTTCCTACTTTCAAGCCTACTTGCTTATCGGTATATATGAAAGAATCTGCTCAAGCCATCAAATCCCTTGCTCACAGGATATCTGCAAAGAATACTTGAATCAAGGTGATGCCTGTCCTCAGACATCACCCAATGTCTAAAAACTTTGGCTCCTTTCCCAGATGCTTGAAAGAAAAGATTGATTAAAGATCTGGGCACTTTTGGCCCCCCCCCGCCAATTCCTGGATTTGTATGATTGCAATGAAGTTGAGTGTGCCTTGTTTTAGAAAACGACTTTCTAGCTTTTTAAGATACATAACTTAGCAATACCTGGCATGGTTAAGCTTACCTAAAACAATAGTTCTGAGAAACCCTTTTCTCTGTGCCCTTAGGCATTGGGTTGACCCTTTGGGAACAAGTGAGATGACAAGATGGGCCTTTGGCCTGATCCAGAAGAGTTATTCTTACACTGCTACATTATTTTCTTTTTGACCCCTCTCCAGCAGAACACAACATACATGCAAAGCTGAGGGAAGAGAGTCTGTCACCCACAGATGCATGAACATATTGTTATGAGTTTGGGGTGGGAGGTGCGGGAGAAGAGATTTAGAGTCTCTGGTCAACATGTTTCGAAAAGCTTTTGTGTCCCGCCCCCCATCCCCCCAGCATACTGGAACAGTGAGTAAAAATACTATAGGCTAGACTCAACATTTGATCTTTGTTGAAAGTTTTGCATGGCTTGATATCAAATCATATTTTCCATACAATTTGCAAAGATTTTTTTTCTGGGGGAGAGAAAAAAAATGTGGTGTGAATTAATGGCCTTTGTTTTCCGGCTTCAAGAAGGCAAAACACAGCTGGGATTGTTTCTTTTGAATGTTCTTTCTCCTTGGGACTCATTTAACGGGTTTAATTATAAAGCAACAATTGACAAAAGACATCAAATACAATAGTCCCCAACATTCTCTCTGTGTAGCCTACTGGTCCTGGGTGGATTTTAATATATATATACCATATATGTATAATGTTGTTTCATGTTCCCTCTTCCCCAAGCTGTAGGACGTTCAGGGCGGCCCTTGCAAGGTATATTTGCAAGTACTAGAGATGCACTGGTATCTTTGAGTAGTCATGATGGAAAGGGTTGTGTGTTGCAGTTGGTGGGAGAAATGGATCATTCTGCCAGTTGGGGTTTATTTCTGTTTCTCATGTTTCCAGTCTTAAACTCAGTTCTCTGGATTTCTGAACCAGTTTGCTTTTATTTAAAAGAAAAGAAAAGGCCACATACAAATTTGTCAGCATTTAGTGGAATCCACCCCCCATGAACTCATTTTTGTGTGTCATTTTGTCCAACAGCCACATTTTTGCAAACAATTCTGTCTCGTGTCATGCATTTTTGTATGTTAGTTTTACCGATGCACACATTTTTATGTACCCTGTCTTCTAATATACACATTTTATATGCATTATTTGGTTGGAAAACTGCACCACAGATTTCAGAGAAGTGTGAATTTCAAAGGGTAGCTGCACTTCAGTTTGCATATTGTTTCAGGAAGTGTTAATTAGAGTTTCATATTCACATGTAAGCTGAAACAAATTTCTCCCCTTTCTTTGTGTGTGTGTGTGTGTGTGTGTGTTTGTACTTGTGCAAAAACAAGGGGTGCCAGCTTCCTAAAACATCACTTCTGTTTCCTGAAATCCAAACTAATTTGCTTATTAAAATATTTTAAACCACCCTTCATCAGTTAGATATGGAAGGCAGTGTACGAAAGAAAAGACCAACAAACGGTCTTGCAACCATAATATATAAACATAAAATGCAAGCAAAACAATGTGGGTTCTTTTTGTTTGTTTTTTGTTTAAAAAAGGCAATAAAAACATAACCAACTGAAATACCTAGAAAAATAGAAACACTTTAACTTTGCACTTGAGTTTCCAGGCCTCTCTGTCTAGGCATCATAACACTGCAGGCCACATCCCTCACTAGTCCTTGCTTTGCAGCTCATGTGCTTTTGCCTGGCTGGAATGTGTTCCTGAACTCTGTTGATGCCTCTTGTTCATATGGATGGAGAATAGTCAATGGTAAACGCTTGCTCCTCCCACTTTTGTTGCTCCTCCCATGTTTGCATCTGGCCCCACCCACCACTGCCAGGTCATCCTTGGAAAGTTGCCAAGAAAGGAAAGTGGTCCTTAGTCTGAAAGAAGCCTGCAAATATATTCCCCCCCCCCTCATCACTGGCAAGGCAGGGGTGTGTGCACATGCCCCCAAATTTTCCTACTCCATGCTATAGTAGGGCTGCCATACACATGGGACATATCTGGGATTCGTCTGCTGAAAATAGTGTCCAGGTGTACAGTCGTACCTTGTTTTGCGACTGGGATCCGTTCTGGAGCCCCAGCCGCTAGCTGAAAAGGACGCAGGGCAAAGCGTCGTGTCTGCGAATGTGCAAAGCGCGATTTAGCGCTTCTGAGTATGCGCGAGCGGCAAACCCGGAAGTAACCCGTTCCAGTACTTCCAGGTTTGCCACAGACATTTGCCGGAATGGATGCTAGACGAGGCAGATGTTCGCAGAGGTATTACTGTAAAGCAGTCTATATTGGAAGTGTTGACTTTTTGGCAAATTTCCCCCCAAAATAGCTCAACAACATTGGCCCAAACAAAACAAAAGAAGCTCAACAACTTTTGTGTCCAGATTTTCACTTCTTGAAATATGGCATCCCTATGCTATAGCCCTAATCCAAACCAGCCCCAAACTGCTGTTAACCATGGATGGGAAACATGCAGGCATGACTGGTGCTTGTATGTTTTCATCTCCATGGCTAATAGACCTTGGGGATAGGATTTGGACCAGGGGTCGCCTTCAGATGTATTCTAAAATTCAGATAGTTGTTTATTTCCTTGACATCTTATGGGAGGGCGTTCCACAGGGAGGGCAGCACTGCCGAGAAGGCCCTCTGCCTGGTTCCCTGTAACCTCACCTCTTGCAATGATGGAACCACCAGAAGGTCCTTGGAGCTGGACCTCAGTGTCTGGATTGGATGATGGGGTTGGAGACGCTCTTTCAGGTATACAGAGCCGAAGCCTTTTACGACTCCCCTTCTCCTTAGGCCTTGTCCCTGATTTAAACTGGCGGACCCATAGCTTCTTTCAGAAGATGGAAAGTATGTTGGGAGATCCAGTTGCGTAATATATTATTTGTAATAAGAGCTGACCCTACAGCTTTAATTTTCTGGAAGCCAGTCTCTGAGCCACCTCAAGCAAGATTTATTTTTTGTACATAGGATGTGCATATGATACCTGAAGAGAAAATATGAGTTGAGCACCAGATGTGTACACACGTGTGCATTTTCTCACCCACACTTAGCCCTTTAAGAATGCGTACAGATAGGGGGCCTAATCTTTCCTTGATCGCTGCCTGTGTGTAGTAAGAAATAAGACAAAAGCCATGAAATTCCCACATGTGCAATGCAGATGTCATACGTGACATGTGTATTCTCCACTCTGATATTGTACCTTAGTACAGAAAATTTAAATGAAGGGGCTTTCAGAATGGGGTAGGCTGTGGGCTTCGTGTCCACACATCCGAATAATTCCCTTACACTATTCCATGATCTAAATGTGTTCTTTTACTACTACTGTACATCTGTTTGGAACTGCTAATATGGTCAACGAACCATTAAGACAAGCTCTGTAAACTTCCTGTAGACAAACCAAAGAGCGAAATAATCAAAGAGCTAGAGTACCTACTCTCTTCTTGTGGTTGTTGATGCTGAGTGAATAAAGAGGAAAAAAAAGAGCAAACAGCAACAGAAGAAATGAAAAGAGAAACTGGGGCTCAGAAAACGGATATACGGTGCAAAACCCAAGTTCGCTGAAGTTTCAGTGCTTTCGAACACAACCTCATAATCATCATGCCACAGTATTCTGCCAGGTTAAATGTGAGGAAATGATAGTGATTTTTATAGTGAGGGTAAACACACTCTCAAATACTCTGTGGTGCAAGGGGTCATTGTGTCTGGCTGTTCACCAGAAGGTGGGTGGTTTGAGCCCACCCAGGGATGGCTGTGGTCAGGATCAGGGCTGTCTCGTCCATAGGGACTGGTGGCGCGGTGCGGCAGGGTGCCGGGCCCCCCAGGGGAGCCCCCGCGAGCACGCCGGCATACCAGGTACCCCCTTCCACAACTCACACCCGCCCCCATGGGCGGGCGGGCGCTTGCGCGCCGGCGGGCAAGCAGGTTGCAAGCCGGCCGCCCTCGCCTCCCAGAGCCCTAGCTGGAGCGCTGGAAGGGCGCGCAAAGCCCTGCGGCGCTCCAGCGCCACGCCCCTCATCCCCCGCTCGTCCACCCCCCCCTCCTGAGGGGCAGCCAGCGCAGGAGGGAGGCGGGTGGAGAGGTGGCACGCCGGAGGCGCTGAGGGATTCCCACGCCACGGCGGCCGATCCCTCTAAGACGGCCCTGGTCAGGATTCCTGCATTGCAGGTGGTTGGACTAGAGTATCAGGGGGCAGCAACCTTTTTCGGGCGTGGGCTGGTCCACCGTCCCTCAGACCATGTGGTGGGCCAGACTATATATATATTTTTTTGGGGGGGGAATGAACGAATTCCTATGCCCCACAAATAACATAGCTGTCAGCTTTTCCTTTTTAAAAAAAGGGAAATTCCCTTATTCCGAATAGCATTCCTCGCAAGAAAAGGGAAAAGTTGACAGCTATGCAAATAACCCAGAGATGCATTTTAAATAAAAGCACACATTCTACTCATGTAAAAACACCAGGCAGGCCCCACAAATAACCCAGAGATGCATTTTAAATAAAAGGACACATTCTACTCATGTAAAAACACGCTTATTCGCAGACCATCTGCGGGCCGGATTGAGAAGGCGATTGGGCCGCATCTGGCCCACAGGCCTTAGGTTGCCTACCCCTGGACCAGATGAACCTTGGGATCCCTTCCAACTCTACAATTCCATGAGGTATTTTTAATGAGATGAATGAGCGTTAGGAAATGGGGAAGGAAGGAGCAGGGAAGAGGGTGGGTGGAGGGATAGAATGACAACAGCGGAATGTTGATATTCTTGCAAATGGTGGAAGGAGAGCAAAGTGACGTCTGAAATTGTGAAGTGGTGTTTTGAGTTTTGAAGTACAGTCAGCTCTCTTCCTTGTCCATGAAGAAGAAAACAAAGATCATCGTGGGTGGGTAGGACAGATGTCCATGTGAATAAGACAGATACTTTCTAAAGATGAGGCAGCTTCTAAATACCAAGTTGTTTTCTACACAATTTCAAGCCCACTTGAATGCTCTGAAGTTCACTTCTGAGTAAAAATCCTCCATGTCACTCAGAGATAGGATGGCTCATGAATCATAGTTCAGCTCCACAATCAGGTACGATTTGTCACCAGTTCGGAACCCTGCAGGTTACGAAATGTTCCGTTTTAGACATTGTCCTATGAACCTTCCAGATTTTATTGCTCTACACTAGATCCTGGGGCTGAGCATAAATTGCCAAGTCTGAAAGGCAGCCTTGCCATCTATTTTCTCACCAGTATCCTTGATCAACAACTAGCTTTTTCAAGGTCATTTAAAGTTCAGGGCAAAGCCATGTGGTCTGCATTGGCTGCCAAAGCCAATATCCTTTTGCTGAGTTCAGTATGATGGTGGTTTCACACTGATGTGCTATATACTGCACCTGGCTCTCAGTGGCAAGGAGGCAGTGTGTGGGTACAAGCACCATGTTAGGAACTGGTGTGTTGCAGAACCCTGCATATTATTGGAGTCAGCTGGCTGAACTTCCCTCTTATCAGGAGAATTTTCCAGTCCGGGGAAGAAGAAAAGTGCTGGATAACAGGAACCCCAAATACTCAAAAACCAGGAGGTCTGTAAGCCATTAACTCCAAATGTTAAAAGATTTAACCAATCAGAAAAAAGGGAAAAGTTAACCAATCAGATATGACTGTGTGACCAGATGAGTTAAGTCCTAGCACTACTTCAAATGATGGCCTCGTGGTTTTTGGTACTTTGAAATCAATTGATAATTTTATTGATTGAAAACATTCTTATAGCACTCTTCATAAAAATAATAATAATTCAAGGGAAGTTTGTAACTCAAAAATGCCAATGTATTAAAACAGCCCATTGAAATTCAAAATGTGGGCCCCCATCTCAAAGATAGACTATACGCAGGCACGTCCAACAGGTAGATCGTGATCTACCGGTAAATCACTGGACGTCTGTGGTAGATCACTGGTAGATTAGTGGCTCCCCCCAAAGAAGCTGAACAACTTTGGCTCTCCTAAAAAAAGCTCAACATTTTGGTCCTTCACCCCCCCATGGGCCTTCCCTCCTCCCTAAAAGAAGCTCAATAAGTTTGACCTGAACACCCAAGAAACGGGCTTCCCTTTTCCCTAAAAAAAGCTCAACAACTTTGACCTGAAGCCTCCAAAAGGGGGTAGATCACTGCCAGTCTTTAACTCTGTGAGTAGATCACAGTCTCTTGGGAGTTGGCCACCCCTGGACTATAGAATATCAACCAAGGCCTAAAACCGCCAATGTTGTGATGATTTGCTACAGGGAAGGCGAAACCTGCCAATGCAGGGAATTTTATTCCCAGTTTTGGAACACAGCAACCATCTTACGACCATAGCAGCACCCGCTGACCTAGGAAGCAAGAGGTTAATCTGCAAAAGAAGACCGTGTTATATTTTGGGGATGGTTGGGAGGGTGAACCTGGAAAGAAAAAATGTGAGCCCAGGCCAAGGAGCATTGGCCCTTTTTCCTGCCCTCGCCCTGCCCGCAGCCCATTGGCTCACTGGGATGGGGGCGGGGCGACGGCCACCCTATAGCCAAGGTGGGTGGCACCCTGGTCCCAGGAAGCCCCGCTCTGGGTCACAAACCCTGCCCGCCTCTTGGAGGGGGTGAGCGGTAATTCCGAAGTTGAGGAGCATCTCTTGATTTGAGGAACCACACGGGTGGGAAGTTTAGGCAAATTATGAGGAACCAGTGTGACGCAAATGATTGAAATCTGGAGCTTTTCACCTGTTAATAATGAGGTGGGCAGGCTGGGTAATTTGAATAAACCAAGTGGAGTGTGAGATGACCAGGATGAGTGGCACCACGTGATATTTCTAAACAGTGGTGGTGGTGGAACTTTTTGAGTTCCTTCTGGACAATCCTCCAAAGACCAATGCCAAGGGGGGGGGAGAGGCAAAATTGGGCACAGCAATGGATCTAAATTTTACCTTTGTACAGAATGCTAGTTTCAGCTGACACTTGCACAGCCCTCTCCTCTTTTCAACCCAGACAAGCAAGAGGCATAAAGCAGAGGTCATTTTTTTAAAATAAAATTTTATTATTTTTCTCCTTTAACAGTATTTTCAACAATACAATAACATACACATTTACTTTCAGCTCTGCCGAGCCTGTGGCTTCCCTCCCTTCCCTTCAGCATGCTTTCCACTTTCAAGTCCTATCTCGCACTTTAGCTCTTTAACCTACTGTCCGCGTTGTAGGATTTCATTCCTGCTAGTGTCCTCAATTTTTTGCAATTATTATTCGAGTATACAATAAATTTATTGCAGTCTCTTTGAAATTTTTGATCGTCCTGGTCTCGAATCCAGCAGGTCAGTTTGGCCAATTCTGCAAAGCCCATCATCTTCGCCTGCCACTCCGCAATCGTTGGTAATTCCTGTAACTTCCACTTTTGGGCCATTAAACTTCTCGCTGCTACTGTGGCGTACATAAATAATCTTTGGTCTATCTTCACAATTTCCTCTCCCATCAAACCTGGCAAAAATGCTTCAGGTTTTTTGGGAAAGGTATATCTGAACATCTTTTTTAATTCATTATAGATCATTTCCCAAAATGTTTTTACTTTGTTACACGTCCACCACATATGGTAAAAGTCTCCGTCTGCTTCTTTAAATTTCCAGCATGTTTTATCTCTCATCCTATACATCCTATACATACATAATCAGAGTTCAAGGACACACTCCAGGAGGCAAAAAACACTCAATATCCGAAGCATGCCAGAGAGTGGCATGACCTGGGGTCAGTTTGACGGGCTTGCAGGGTTGCATTTGGTCCCCAGGGCTGAGGTTTCTTTCTCCTGTGGGGAAAAGGCCTAATAAGCATGCGAAGCATGCACACCTTAAGCTATGCTTCAGCCAGGAGTATGTAAATGAATAACTTTCTAATAGGAGCTGTTTCTTGCTTTGAGCCAGGCAAATTCCTTCAGAAAACCCCAGTCTTGCCAAATTTTTAATTCCTGTTATTCTCAGTGAATCATTTGATTGACACTAGTCTACAAATATTGTTTATATACATATGTTTCATGTAGGCATATATCGTATACTATAAGGAGAGATGGATTTATTGAATGCAAACATAAACCGGGGGTAAATATTTGTTCTAGGGAAAAGGAAGGAGGGGGAAAGGAGGAAAATAAAGAACCCGGATTGTCAGAACACACATAAAAAACATGCTTCAGGGACAGCTTATCCTTTGTAGGAAATATGGCCTTTTACATTACCGTAATGTTCTCTAGCGCGTTTGCAAATCATTTCAGAAAACTGACTTTGCTTTTAGTTTGTTTTGGCTGCTGGTGCTCAAGTTGCATTCCTAACAAATGGCACGAAGTACTTTTCCATTATTTCTATTATGTTTCTCGGCAGAATGCGGTTATCTTGCCCTTGTGTCACACTTCAGCACCAAACTGCATTGATGCTCTTTAAGAAGGGAATACTGAAGGTCTGACATTGAACTAACACTTTGTATATGAGAACCACAGATTGCAAAGTCAGGGATTGCTTTCGGTTTAAAACGGAGAGAGAAGATCGGGCGCTTTTTATGAACAGCTTTACTCCCGAGAAACCTGCAACTTTGCCGTAAATATTCCCAGGTACCTTAACTTGGGATTATAGAGTCAAAGAACTGTAGGGTTGGACGACACCCCAAGGTTCATCTAGTGACTAGTCCATCCCCCTGCAATGCAGAAATCTCAACTAAAGCATCCATGACAGGTGGCCATCCAACCTCTGCTTAAAAAGCAGAGATGCTCCTTCATGTATACAGGGCCAAGGCCATTTAGGACTTTAAAGGTCAGCACCAACACATTGAATTGTGCTTGGAAACATAGCCAATGTAGATCTTCCAGGGCCAGTGTTATATTGTCCTAATGGCTGCTCTCAGTCACCCGTCTAGCTGCCACATTCTGGATTAGTTGTAGTTTCCGCGTCACCTTCAAAGATAGCCCCATGTAGAGCGCATTGCAGTAGTCCAATCAGGAGATAACCAGGGCATGTACCACTCTGACAAGGGGCAGGGATAATTGGAGTTGTAGTCCATCAACAGGGTGGGTGGGTACAGGTTTCTCACCTCTGGTTTGCGGCTACAGCCTCCACATAATAACTTAGTGCTATGCACTGAAGTGTTTTCCTTCCATCACATTCCGTAACTGCAATACAAACTATTATCCACAAAATATGAACGGCTGAGATCTGCCTTGCAGCTTTTCAGAGCGGGGAGACATGTGGTGAGGCATTACTACATAGCAAGTAAAAACATTTTATTCTGTGAGTGGGGAATAATATAACTGCAATTCAGAACGATCACTTTCCAAGGCTGACCTCTAGGTAATACTTTGCCCATGCCGAGGGTTAGTAAAAGGCTGAAATCTATAGCTTGTCTTCCCCTGTCCTTTAACAGTTAGTTAATAGCTATGTGACTGTTTGTTTTTCCAGTTATTTCTAACCTGGCCGTAAACTTGTAACAAGAAGCAAATGGCAACCAAGTAATTTAACATCGCAAAATGCCTGGATTTGCTTTTGGCCATAGTGTTTGCTGTTGATTTAAGATCTGTGCATGTCTTTCAAGCTGAGCCTTTGACATTTATGGTTAAAATATTAAAACAAGAAAGCAATACAAAACACACCATCAACATTAATAAGAACTTAACAAAACAACAGCTTCTAGGCTGTCTAGTTCTGCTGTGGTTTAATACGCTCTCTGGCTGATCGTTGTTAAACTCTTGACATCTCATATCACCGCATCTATGTGAAACCAGAGTTAGGAGCAGGGATTTTATTTTTCCTTAAAAAAAAAAAAAGCTTTAGTGTTTTGGTGCTGATGGGATAATTGCTAACAGGAGCTTTTCACCAAGTATTGCAATTCTCAGTCTCTCTCGCCCTCCCCCTCCCCTGTATTTCCCACAATCCTTTCCTCCATTTATTCATCCCTCCTACTTAAGGCCTCCTTGAAACAGATGTAATGGCTCTTCTTGGGAGAGATGCAGTAGGTCTGGGAGTTCCCTCATGGCTCTTTCCTCTTAATAGCTGATCCTGAGTCAGCACAGTATGCATGGCTGGTTGAAGCAAAGTGCAATCTGAACAACTCCCATTCCTTCAAAGCAGCATAAGAAAAAACTGTAGAGTTTAGCTCAAGAACTTCCAGTCTCTTCAGAGTCATAGTTCATCTGGTCATAGTGCATGCTTGAATGCTGCACCTTAAAGTCTAGGCCAATCTAATGAACCCCCATTAGAAGTAGGTGGGTTATGACCCTAGGGCTATTCTCATGGGAAATTAAGCAAAGAGGCTTATCTTGCAGGGTCTTTGAGAAAAGTGCCTGTATTTTCTGGAAAATGAACCCCTATTTTCTCCCAGTTTGGACATGTTAAGAAGGCCTTGTTAATAGTTGGTAGTTGGTAGCATTGTTATTCCTCAGGAGGCTTCAAATCCCACCCCTGAGTCTCTGGAAGCGAAATATCTGAGTGGGTCATGTTTACATTTTGTCTCTAGCATACAGGTAAATAAATGCATGCTTATCAAGGCACCCAAGACAGCCCACAGCCCTCCACATCACACTGTAGCTGCTGAGGGTTACTCTGAACTTATTTCTGGTGAAAAACATGAGCTAAACTATGGATCTAAGCAAGAACAAAGCAACTACAACCTCCTTTTTGAGAATCTGCATGACCACACTAGACCACGGTTTGGCTTAGTGTTGCATGCAAATTGAGCCACTGTCTAATTCCGTTGATGTTTTCTGCATCAAATGGATAACTTCTTCAACTAAGCCCAGGTGTAAGCTTTTTCATTCTTTCTTCATGTGTCAGCATGTTCACATCCTGTCACGCAGTGGAATGATGGGTGAAGCAATTTTTCAGAATCAGGAATTGAGCTGCTTTTGCAGGGGGCTGAATGTCTTTATTAATGCAGGTGTCACCAACTCAGAATTATTTGGCATTGAATGAATAATCCCTTTTGAGTATATGGGTGATGCCAGCCTGACTCTCACCCATTAGGCTTCTTCAGTTGCCTAGATTTTAACTTGACCATGCTTGAGAAGGCTCAAAGCATTTCTATGTTGCAAGACTAAGGCAGCTATAATTAAATATTCTTTTCACTTCATTCATTCCCTTTTTCCTGGGCTGCGGGTTACTTCCTATGTGGATGTGACTCGTGCCATGGTGCCCCACAATGTAGACATCACTTGCAGAAGAAAAAACAACCACCTGCCAGATGGGTTGTATCACTTGCACAGAGAGCATTCGTCCTTCTGAAGTGACATAGGGCTTAGATTGCTCAAAGACCAGAAGCACTCTTGCATAATGCTGATGCAATTAAAAGTGGGGAAAAGCCACATGGTAAATGGCATTTAACCAGTGGCGGAGGAAGGGTGTTACAGGGGCTGCGGACCGCCCCGGGTGTCATCACTGAGGGGTGTGTGTGTGACAAAATGAGTTAAAAAAATAAAAAATAGGGCTCATGAAACTTTTTAGGAGTGACGTGGTGGCTTAGTGTGGTGTAGTGGTTAAGAGCAGTGGACTTGTAATCTGTTGAACTGGGTTTGATTCCCTGCTCCTCCACATGCAGCTGCTGGGTGACCTTGGGCTAGTCACACTTCTTTGAAGTCTCTCAGCCTCACTCACCTCACAGAGTGTTTGTTGTGGGGGAGGAAGGGAAAGGAGAATGTTAGCCGCTTTGAGACTCCTTCGGGTAGTGATAAAGCAGGATATCAAATCCAAACTCTTCCTCCTCCTCCCCCTCCTCCTCCTCCTCCTCCTCCACCTCCTCCTCCTCCTCCTCTTCTTCTTCTTCTTCTTCTTCTTCTTCTTCTTTGCCTGCAGGTTCCGCGCTGCCTGAAACAGGGGAGGCGGTGGAGAGGCTCGCTCCACCTGCCATAGGCGGATCACCCCACCCCCATGGGCAGCTCGCCCCACCCCCAGCTGCAGGACACACCCCTGTACCTGGCACCCGAGTGGCTAGCTGTGCCACTGCATCTAACCTCTGTTCATTTATATACATGGGGAATGTTAAGACAGCCTCTGCCTGGGCAGATCATAGACTACAGAATTGTAGAATCGAAAGGGACCCTGAGGATCATCTAGTCTCTGCATTACAAACCAATCTTGGCTTTATGCCAGTTTTAACTGCCATGACTACCTCCAAAGAATGCTAGAGGTGTTGTAGTTTGACACTAATACTAGAAGCTTCCAAGCCAAGATGGATGAATTTAGATACAGTGATATAGTAGGCATAGCAGAAACCTGGTGGCATGGAGAGAACCACTGGGGCATGGTTATCTCCTGATGTAAACTCCATAGTGTGGGATGTGACATCACTGTAGCAGTCAAGTACAACATTTCCTGCTTGCCCAGAGTGGACACACAGGGGATGTTACCCCAGCCAGGAGGACTTCCTGTCACACTTGTCTGGAGCATCCTCCCTCTGGAAGGACTGGGAAGGATCTACTGGAGGCAGTGTTTCTCTGTCTGTCAGTGACGGCCTCGAGTCCACCAAGCTAGAAATCCCCAAAGGGGCAGACCCCTCCACAGAGTCATTGTGGGTGGTGAGTAATTTAGTACTGGGGACATGCCGCTGTCCCCCCCCCCCGCCCAATCAAAATGCTAAGAAAGATCTTGAGATGAGGAATGAAATCAAGGAAGCCTTTCAAAGAGTAAATGTAGTAAATCTCACATAGATTGATAGACCTAGACCATGAACATATTACATTTTAAGAGGTTGGCAGGATGAAACGGAAGCTTGTTCCTCTCAGATGGGCTCAGCCTTGTAATTTGTTTGGGCTTCCAAGGTTCCGCCCTAAAGAACATGAAGAGAGAGAAAGAGAGAGAGAGAATTTGCCCCCCTCACCCACTCCTCTCTGCTATCGATATGGTACTAACTAGTATTCTTACCAGTAGCCTATTCTATGGAGTTAAAAAAACACCAATAAATTGTACCCCCCACCTCTCCTTTCAGCAGGCTGAATCTGTGAGTGGGAGATGCTGATAAGGTAGATATTTCTGAAGATTGCCAAGAAAGGGTTTCTGGAAGATCCACACGTACCACACCTCAAACCTCTTAAGTTTTGTGGGGCAATGTAAAAACACCACGTCTGTAGCTGGTGGATAGAATTTCCATTGACTTTACCTGGGGCTTTTCCTTTTCCTTGTGGTAACTGCTGACATCATATGTAGGTAGAAAGTTCTTTCCAAACCACATCCACTGAAGTGTGTGTGTGTGTGTGTGTGTGTGTGTGTGTGTGAAAGTGAGTGAGTGAGAGAGCCCGCGAATGAGTGAGAGCTGTGTGTTTCATACCCTCAAACAAACTGCAGCCAGAAACACCACCTTATTGAGAAAAACATCTGGTTGTGCAGGTGCGTTTCTCAGTCAACTCATTCAGGTAGTGAGAGAGCTGAGTAAGCCGTCTCTGCCCTGTGACGTGTGCAAATTGTGCTCCAGCCATTTGCTCCCACCAATGACTTTTGCTGTTCACTTGCCCTTGTTAATCTTTAACCTAGAATCCTGTGTGTAAGGAACAGCAGCTATAGAAAAAAAATCTGTTCTTTTGGTCCCTGTCCTTAGTGCCTCTCTATGGCATTTTTGGATCCCTGTAGATGATGATGATGATTTTATTATACCATCCTATATGTGTAGATCTCAGGGCAGTTTACAACATAAAATTACAGTATAAAAAGGGCACAAATACATAATAAAAAAATAAAATAAAAACAAAGACAACCCCCTCAAAGGATGATCTCAGGCTCCGGGTTGGTTCATATGGAGGGGTGGTTGTTCAGGTATTGTGGTCCTGAGCTGTTTAAGAATTTATACATCAAAATTAGCACTTTTAATTGGGCCCAGAAACTAATTGTTAGCCAGTGCAGTTGGACCAGGATTGGTGTAACATGCTCAAACCACCTTGCCCCAGTGAGCAACCTGGCTGCTGAATTCTTCACTAGTTGAAGTTTCAAAGCTTCTCACCACCAACTTACTCATTTTTATTTCCTAGACTGTCAGATGCTGTTGGACTCCAGCTCCCACAAGCTGCAGCCAGCATGGCCAATGATCAGGGGTGATGGAATTGTAGTCCAGCAACATCTCGAACGCTACAGGTTCATCACCCATACTCTAGGCCAGTGTTTCCCAAACTTGGGTCTCCAGTTGTTGTTTTTTGAATTACAATTCCCACCATCCCTGACCACTGGTCCTTCTAGCTAGGGATGATGTGAGTTGTAGTCCAAAAACAGCTGGAGACCCAAGTTTGGGAAACACAGCCCTAGGCTGTGTCACTATAGCATTTTGAATGTGTTGCGGGCTGTTATTGGTTCTGTTGTTGTTATTATGTTACATGTTTTATGTATTCATTTTGTATTTTTATGTTGCAACCTGCCCTGTGATCTTCAGATGAAGGACTGTATATAGATTTAATAAATAATAATGGTAATTGCAACTAACACAGTCAAATGCAGAGAGTTCTGAATCGCGAGACTTTATTTTGAATATTGCCATTCCTGTTTGCCTTCTGGAAAGAGGTATTGCTGTTGTTCTCCACCTCAATGAAGGTTATAACGTCTTGCATGAAAAAAAGAAGAAAGAAAGTTGAGAAACTGACGTAAAGGAAGAACTTGGTTGCAGAAGGGGGAAAAGTCCCTTTTGATACACCACATCAGACTGGAAGGATGTTTAGGGTTTCATAACAACATGACAATGAGATGGTCTAGTAGTTCAGAACTTAGGCTAATGTCCTGCCAAATATTCACGAGAAACTCTACAAAGAGAGTTCTAGCAACCATGCTATGCATTTTGCATTGTCCTGGAATACAGCTAAAAGAACACCAGAATACAAGAAGAGTCTTACTACACCAGGTCAAGGGCCCCTCCATATCATTCAACATTTCTCCAATGAAAATAGGGACATGTGCTATCTTTCTAGGAAAAAAAGGTGCCGGAATGCACCATGAACACCTCCCTCATTCTCTTAGAATGGAGAGGTGCCAGAACTGAGTTTCAGTGAGTTCCTGCAGGAAAAAAAAGGCATTGGGACATCCTATTTCATACCCTCCAACATTTCTCCAATGAAAATAGGAGAAATTCTATTTCTAAGGAAAAGCGAGATGTTCCGGGATCAAATCAGAAACCGGAGCAGCTTCTGTAAACCCAGGACTGTTCCTGGAAAACATGGAGGGACACTTGGAGGGTCTGTTCATCTAGTCCAGCGTGCTGTTCTCACAGTGGCCAAGCAGATGCCCATCAGAGACGCACAAAAAGGGCCTGAGTGCAACAGCACTCAACTCACCTGTGATTCCCAGCAACTTATATTCAAAGGCATTCTTCCCCCATCAGCAGATGTAGAACATCTATGATCTGAAGGCGTATCACACAGTTTTGTTGCTATACCTAAGCAGGTTCTGGTCCCCTTTTAACTGCTGGAGTGAGAGAGTGTCAGAGGGGGTCTAAAGTATACAATGTACTTTAACAACCCAGCCCTGTGCATGCTTGTTTGGAAGCAAGTTCCAGTGTGTTTACTCCTAGTAAGTGGATATATAGGACTGAAATCTAAAAGGCGGTAGGAAATTGTGGTGCGTTGCTAGTTAGAACAATTATTCTTCAACTTATATATTTCTCTTCATTCATATGACTTTAGTATGCTCTGAGATTTTGTATGTGCATGTGTGCCAAAGACCCAGCGTGATATGCTGCTTAGCTGAGATTGTACACTGAATTTTATGCTAATTTTATTTTTTATTTTTTATTAATATTTACTTGCCCAGAAAAAACACAGTTCAGACACAGCATCTGATTTTCTACAAGGTCCTGACTTTCTTTAAATAGTCATTAGGAGGAGGAAGGAAGTAATATGAGATTGTTGCTTGTAAATATTTACACTTTGCCTCTGTGCTAATGAGCCTTCACAAAATAAAGCAAGAGACAGTGTTTTTGCTATTGGAGAGCAAGGTTTTGCTTACTGTGCTGCATGATAGGGGCAATAAGCCCCTATATAAGCCTGTCTATATTCAGGAAGGTGGCTTCCCCAGCCATTGCTCATATGTGATACATTTGAATATACACAGCTTTTAAACTTGATCCATTTTTAGCATTGGGTGGCAATACAGCCAGTATTTCCACATCCAACATAGCAACCTTCGCCTCTAGAGGGGCAGGGATATTTTTTCTCCCATTGACAGCTGGATTCCCAATCTGTTGGTGGGGAGAGGAGTGCGCGCTGCTTGGGGGGGGGCACAGGAATGAAGCCAGGAGTAGGGAAGGCCACTCCCCGCTCTTTCTCTGCTACCTCCTTCCCCCCCAAACCCCCTCATTTTCTTTCCCTCTTTCTGCTATCTCTCTTTCTCCCTGCCCAGATGGTTTCTCAGAGATGAACAGATAGCATTTTCCAGAAGCCTGAACTGACTCTCCCTTCCTCCTCTGGCCATTGCTCCATCTGTTCGGCCCTGTTTGCCCCTCTCCTTCCTCCTCTGCTTTTTGGCCTCCTCCCTGCACCCATATGAAATTAGACAGGCGGCCATGTGCAGCCCTCAGCCTGCAGATTCTCCACCTGTGCTCTGAAGAGGTCACATGATAACAGACCAATCAGAATGAACACTCAGTAAGCAGGTTTCATGGAAGTGCCCATATAGACCAACACTCTAATCACTCTTAAGAAGAAGCCTCCAGAGGATTTCGTTATTGGGAAGGTGCTCCATCCCCTGGTGGCTTCCCCCCCTCTTTTCTGTACTTTTTCCTAGCTCGATTATACCCTTTTTCAAGATAGTGATGGCCAATATATTACAAATTTGATTAATTAATTGTTTTCCATTTTACAACAAACACACAGTAACATTTCCCAGATCAAATTCCAATATCTTATTTTGGATTTATTTATTTATTTCATTGACAGACCACCTTTTTTTTCCTTCCAAGGAGCTCATGGTTCTCCTTCTCCCTATTTCATCCTCACAACAACCCTGTGAAGTAGGTTAGGCAGAGAGGCAGTGACTAGCCCAAGGGCACCCCATGCGCATCATAGACGAGTGGGGATTCGGACCCTGGTCTACCGGGTCATACATAGTCCAGCACCTTAACCATTATACCACACTGGCTCTCCAGTGAGGCTCCACTGAAATAACGCCTCATATAAAGTTCCCCACCCCCTTACTATGGCTCTAAAGGTAGCTCATCACTGCCCAATTTATCAATGGCAATAGTTCCTGGTCTCTTGCAGGTTCCCATAACTGGGTGGTGGCCCGTGTTCAGACTGATGGGTTGCAAGCTCTACAGACTTGAATTCTACCCCAATTCCACCACCACGAGAACTTTAGTTATAGGGTGGCCTGCAAAATAAGTATTTCACCTACCCTGAACAAAAAGGAAGAAAAATGCATATATTACCTTTGTTTTTGCCCACATAGGTCCTGTAAAAGTTGTATCACTTGCACTGAGACTTACTGTGATATGATTAGTTGAATATTTTAATGTGTGCATAAGAGAAAAGGAGGGAAAAAGCAACTTCTTCCCAGATGTTGTTGTTTTGTTTTGTATAACACATTTTCTGCTCTTCCGTTGTCACTTTACCTGACTAGGCTTTGACCCTGCTGGAAAGTTTTAAGAGAACACTGTTTTATATATTTTAAAGTTTTCATTATTGCGTTGTCTTGCTGTTTTAAAGGTTTGTTTTACAATGCTCCGGGGCCCTTTAATTTTCCAGCAGAGAATGCAGAATGAAAGTTTGAAATACAGTAAGTTTAACTGAGGCAGACAGCTCCTGAGCTGGCCTTGTCTGCAAAGCAACCAACACTAGTCTGTTGTAACGATGTGCAAGAGTACAAAGACACTAGTAATGTGATAGATTTGTTAAGTTGGGGTGTATGTGTGTGTGTGTAAAAAGGTGTTCTATGTTGTCAACATAATAGACTGGGGTATGACAACATAATAGACTGGGGTATATGGCGATTAACATGGAGACGCAGGCTGTAAACTGAACAGTACACCACAGCGATGTTACATGATGCTCTCCTGTCCTTTCTATGGGTTATGGCTGACCATAAGGCCTAGGAGCTGTCCAGAGTGGCCAAAAGCCTTGGCTGACTTCCCTTCCATGATGGTTCTTAGCTGCCATTTGTAAACACAGTGCCCCTTTGTGTGTGCTTGTGGCAGAGAATAAGTTCTGATGCATTAAAGCATTAAGAAAAACAATATTATGATGAAGAAATAATATTGAAAATGGTCAAAGGCCTAGAAACGATGCCTTATGAGGAACGGCTTAGGGAGCTGGGTATGTTTAGCCTGGAGAAGAGAAGGTTAAGGGGTGATATGATAGCCATGTTCAAATATATCAAAGGATGTCATATAGAGGAGGGTGAAAGGTTGTTTTCTGCTGCTCCAGAGAAGCGGACACGGGGCAATGGATTCAAACTACAAGAAAGAAGATTCCATCTAAACATTAGGAAGAACTTCCTGACAGTAAGAGCTGTCCGACAGTGGAATTTGCTGCCAAGGAGTGTGGTGGAGTCTCCTTCTTTGGAGGTCTTTAAGCGGAGGCTTGACAGCCATCTGTCAGGAAAGCTTTGATGGTGTTTCCTGCTTGGCAGGGGGTTGGACTGGATGGCCCTTGTGGTCTCTTCCAACTCTATGATTCTATGATTCTATAAGAATACTCCATCAACAAGTCCCAAAACAACTTCCAAAGCTGTTGCTTGGCAAGTCCTATGTCTCCACCAGTGGTTACCAGAAGAGTTATTCCCAGAAATTGTTCTCAGTTTGGTGGCGGCGATCCACGTGGTAGGTTAACATAGCTATGGTATGACATGGCTATCTTAAGGCGGCTGCTTTTTTCTCAGCCTCTCTGTGCCAAGTGTAATGTGTGCACGGTACTCAGACAGAAGTGCTAAAGACTGAGTAACGTTGTCACACATTCCAGCTCGTCAACATCCTTCTTAAATTGTGGCACCCAGAACTGGATGCAGTACTCTGGGTGTAGACTAGCATTGATATTCAAAGAGAGAAAAGGTGTCTAGTTGTCCATAGAACTGTTGAGTTGTTGGACTCCAGTAAGCATCAGCCCCCCAGCAAGCATGACCACCAGTTGTCAGGGATGATGGGAGCTGGGGTCCAACAACAACTGGAAGCCCACAAGTTCCCCAGCCCTGATCACTGTGTTAAAGTAGAAGGGGTATAGTTCGGCACCTCGCTGAGGCCACAAATCTGTAGGACTGCAACAACCATCTTCTAAGTTGAGTACCATTGACCCTGTGCCCAAATATGTTCGGGTATCCTGAATGAAACCTTCAATACTCTGTATGCCTGGAGCAATAGGAATGACTTGTACATGTTCTTGTTTCCTCCCTCCACAGAATAGAATATCCTTTACAAATTTATAAGTGTGCGAGCTCCAGGTATGTGATCAGAGCTCCAGGTATGTTCTCAATCTTAATAAGTGTGGTGCCTTCTAAGAACATAGACCAGAAAATAAAAAATTCCCTTGCCGATCAAGCTGAATGTTCTGCTTCAGCCAGAGTAGAGTCCTCTGGGCATTCACAATCAAAGCGTAAAGTTGATGGCATTCTCCTGGCCTGTGCAGTGCATATTCTTGTGTCTGGTCTTGATGAGTCTGGTCTCAATGCCAGCATGAGTAAAGCAAAACTCTTTCTTATTCTTCCGCCGCCTGTTTGCAGATGGTCCCTGTGCCATCCTATTCCCAGATTCATATTTTATTTTTAGTAGAAATTGAGTCATCTCCTTCACGTTAATCTGCATTCAAGGCACAAACAATACACTAACCTACTACTGGCATGTGCCAAGCACATTTTTGGTGTATATGACATATTTCAATATTTCTGAACTTCGTGCAAGACCTGTTATAGCTTGGGTTAAAGCCAATAGAATAATTTCTCCTGGATCTCACTGGATCTGGATCTGCTTCTTAGGTTGGAGTCGTGAGATTGCTTGTGGCCAACATTTTTAAAGAAGAAGCATCCCTTGAAATGATTAGAAGTAGACAAAACAAGGGGAAAATTTGTCTCATGGTGAGAGAATCTATCCAAATGACCTAATAGAGTCTTTCCAATGACAACATATCTGCGCTTTCAGGATTTGGAATCAAATTGTTAAATATTAGGGGATACATTTTCCAAATAGACAAGTGGGCCGAAGCCCAATAGTTTCTGGAGGGGGTTTACAACCTCAAGTTATAGAGAGTGCCATAATCTCTTCTCTCCAACCCACATATTGGAGTGAGATTTTTCACTGCAAAATTCACCGTAATAAACAAGTTTCATTAAAAATACATTCAGCAGCAACTGGAGTTATATGGGTTTCTCGGCCACTGATGATAAGCAAAATCAATGTTAGCACACAATGACAATATAAGACATTTTGATGCCTATGGCAGAAAACCCAAATAGCAGCCATCTTTGTGAAGGTAACCTAACAACAGCAGCAGCAACAAGAATAAACTGAGTATGCAATCATACAAACATTTTGTTGGGTTTAAGGTGAAAAGGTAAAAGGTAAAGGACCCTTGGACAGTTAAGTCCAGTCAAAGGCGACTATGGGGTTGCAGCACTCATCTCGCTTTCAGGCCGAGGGTGCTGGCGTTTGTCCACAGACAGCTTTCCGGGTCGTGTGGCCAGCATGACTAAACCACTTCTGGCGCAATAAAATATTGAGCACAGTGGGATTTCCCAGTAAAAGTGGGGTAGGATGATATTCTCAGGCAGAGATGGGGAATCTGTGGCCCTCCATATGTTTTTGGGGCTCCAACTTTCATCAGCTACAGCCAGCATGGCCAGTGGCTAGGGACAGCCGTTGCCAACCTGGTGCCCTACAGATGTTTTGGACTACAACTTCCATCAGCCCTGGCCAGCATGCTAGTGAGCTTGTCACAGCAGGAGGGGGATACACCCATAACTCTTCACCAGCTTGACTCATCTCTGCCTCTTAGCCTCCATTCTCCCATTCTCCTGCTTCAGCTTCTGCCTCTGATTCTAGACTTCTCACTGCCACAGACTCTTCCTTCTCATTAAGCCCTGTTACCTCTTCAGCTTCTGACACCTCCTCCACACAGTCTTCTTCCACTCCTCCCTCTGACCACTATTGTGATCCCACCATCAATCCACTGCTACGGTTGCCACCTTTTTGCTGTCAAAATACAGGGTGGTGCAGTTGGGGGGTGATTCTCCCCCCCCTCATCTGGTGCTGGAGTGACTTCAAAGCGATGCATTACAATCTACTGCAGCCTAACACAGTGGCCCCTCTGGAATTTGTCACACGTGTACGTGCACATGCGAATACATGTATTTGTAAATCTCGCTGTGCTTGGCTATCCAGAGCTTAAATACATGACCTTTCACATGCCCTTTCAAGCACATGCATTTGGAGAGGATCCCTAACTTGGCAGAGACAGAAAGGGAGCGAGACCAGACCTGAAATACAGGACAAAACTGTATCAATACAGGGTGCAGCTGCAGCATTTTACAATGAAATATGGGACAATCCTGTATTATACAGGACAGGTGGCAACCCTCTGAGCACTCTTCCCTTGGGGGTTCCCCAGTTGGTGCCTCCTACCATTCCTGTGCATTCAATGAGTCCGTGAGAGTTTGCATCCACCCTGCTATTGTCTCTGTCAGGACAACTTTGATAGCATGGACCTGACAATGAAGCTGCTGCTGCTGATTCAGCAGAATCACTCTGCATTAACTTTCTGAAACAATTCCAATGACCCCTCAGGGTGGAATCTGAGTCAGAGTCCAATCAGATCCCCTCACGCTCTCCCATGCTGCCTGCAGGAGCTGATCAGAGATTGCACAGTTTAGTTTTGAACCAAAAGCCTTTTGTAGCATAGCAGTGGCAGCAGCGGCAGCAGCAGCAGCAACACACTTTTTCATGTGACAGGCATTTGCACATTTCACCATTCAGCTGATTGTGTGTGCTGTTCTATTTTAAACCCACATGGAAGTATGATTTTAGGCCCATCTGCTACCGGCCCTAACCCAGATGATACAGAGCCTACCCACAGCATCCTTTCCTCCTTCAGACAGTTCCAGGAACAAGCAGTGAGTCAGCCGTGCAGCTGAGCTCTGGGTTTTTTTTGTTTTTTTTTAGCTAACCCCTCCTGAGCTGGTGCAGGATGCAGCTCAGCAACAGCCGCACTCCAGGTGTGAGGCCTTGTCATTTTTCATTATCGAAAAATGGGACCTTGCTTTGGAAGGAGATGACTTGGGCAAAAGTCACAGCCATGCACCAACTGCTCTGGTCGCCGGGAAGGTTGTGAAATCAAAACGGCCCAGGCAGTAGCCTGCAGCTTTACAATTTCTCTCTTTCTCTCTCTTTTTCTCTCCCCCACCCCCTGGTTACGCAGCTTTTCTCTCACTGAGGAACAAAACATCGCCACAGTGAGGACCATGTCCCTCTTCAAGAACAGTCACCCTCCTTTTTCTTGGGCTGGGATAATACAGTTGTACTTTATTATTATCATTTAGCTGGAAGCATGCACCCTGAACAGGATTTCTGTGCACAAAACATTCTTTGTGGGTCCTTATGGCTTCTGACTCTCAGCAAGACACCCTTGGCATTCTCCATCATGGACGGCCATTATGGAACACCGCCTTGAGAGGCCATTCCCTCAGAGAGGAAATAATTTTGTCGTTAAAAAGTTAATGTTAACAATAGGATTGCCGCTGTTGAAACACAATCATGTGATTTTTAGGTGTATATCTTAAGTTTGTTTCCTCAGGCTGTTCCTGGGAACTCAACAGTCATCAAGGCCATGGGGCATTTGGATTGCCCCTACTCTTGCTTGGAGAAATATGGGGGTGTTGTTATGGGGGCCTGAGACTTAGGTCTTTTGTGGTGAGCCCTGGTTCATTCTACCCTTCTTTTTTTTCTTAAGTGTGTGTGTGTGTGTGTGTGTGTGTGTGTGTGTGTGCAGGCCCTCCAAGTGTCCCTATTTTCCAGGGACAGCCCCAGATTTACAGAAGCCATCCCAGTTTCTGATTTGATCCTGGAATGTCACACTTTTCCTTAGGACACCCCTATTTTCATCAGATAAATGTTGGAGGGTATGGAGTTATGCGACCCCCCAATTCAAGGACATAAGTAACTATGCAATTGTATACAACGTTTGAAGGCAGCCCTGCATAGGGAAGTTTTTTTTTTTTAAAAAAAGTTTGATGTTTTATTATATTTTACAATATGTTGGAAGCTGCCCAGAGTGGCTGGGGCAACCCAGTCAGATTGGCAAAGTATTATTATTATTATTATTGATAGGACATCCCTATTTCAGCCCACAATGTCCTAGCCCCCGTTTTCATGTTCGTATATACTACTGACTAGTGTTTCATGTGAAGACCCATGGCAGTGGGGCAGACTTATCATTAAGCAGATCTAGATTCCAAGCCCTGCTCCGTCATTAGGTTCTCTAAGTGACTGTGAACCAGTCACTGTCTTTTAGCCTAACTTACCTGTCAAGAGACTGCCCTCACCGGAAGCCAAGGCAGTGCCAGGGCTTTATCAGTATCTCGAACCCCCTTCTCCGCTGAGGAGTTCTTCCTCCCCGTCCAGCGTAGAAAGCAGTCTCTCATCCAGTGGGGAGGGGGAGATGGAGACAGGAAGTGGGAGTCGGGGCTGTGACAGGGATAGAGAGCCCTCGCACCAAGCAGGAACAGGAGGAGAAGCACCATTCCCATTGCCTCTTCTATGCAGGGAGGAAAGACGTAGAGGGGGAAGGCGGGGGTTCAGAATACCGCGCCTTTTATGCTGGACCAAAAACCAGAAAAGGACATTCCCGGACTCTGCAGAAGGCTGAGCCAGACGTTCTTTATTTTGCTCCACTGTAAATAGCTGCACAATAAAAGGAACTTTGTTTCCAGAAGGTCACGTCTGCCTGATTACTCATGAGCAACCACTGAGGAACCTTACATTACCTCACAGGTACTAGCAGTTTGAAAGCACGTCAAAGTGCAAGTAGATAAATAGGTAACGCTCTGGTGGGAAGGTGAACGACGTTTCCAAGCACTGCTCTGGTTCGCCAGAAGCGGCTTAGTCATGCTGGCCACATGACCTGGAAGCTGTCTGCGGACAAACACTGGCTCCCTTGGCCTATAGAGCGAGATGAGCGTGCAACCCCAGAGTTGTTTGCGACTGGACTTAACTGTCAGGGGTCCCTTTACCTTTACCTTACCTCACAGGACAACTGTGTTGTTAATTTAATAGGTTTGCAGTGTGTGCTTGGTTGTGTGGTGCCCACAAAAGTCCAGTTTACAAATGTACCCACAGGCCCCGAAAGGTTGGCAACCCCGCCATAGGTCCTCTTTGCTCATGCTGTGTACACCTCTTCACTGATGTGGTCTTCTTTGTTTAAAGAGCCTAAAGAGATTTGTAGCCGGGCGGGGGCGTTGCTGTCCAGACTCTCACACACAGGGCTTTTCCCCAGCCAGAACTCACAAGAATTCAGTTCCAGCACCTCTCAGGTGGGTGCCATTGCCATTATAAGAGAGCAAGGTTGAGTTTTGGCACCTTTCCCCCCAAGAAAAATAGCACTGCTCACAATGCCTCTCAGGCATCATGTTGGATGAACAGAATGGGCTTAGTCAGACCAGAAACGTCTTGTGCAATGGAAAGCAGAGACCACTGCAAATGATGGGAAGGGGAACCTGAGGCATTTATTGGCAGGCATTGTGAGGCAAGAGAGTAAGCCTGGGGGGCTGTTTGATCAGTGCATGGCTCCTGGAACTGCCAGCGAGGCCAACATAGGCCACTGACACTCATCCACACTCATGCCGTGTGCTGACCTAACAGTTCTCATGCTGTCACTTGTAATAATAATAATAATAATAATAATAATAATAATAATAATAATAATAATAAATTTATAGCCCACCCATCTGGCTGGGTTCCCCCAGCCACTCTGGGCAGCTTACAGCATATATAAAAACATAGCAAAACACCAAACATTAAAATATAGGTATCAGCTCTCCATCCTTCTCAGTGGTGGCCTGCAATTGCCCATTTAGTGAATTACCTCATTTGTTGTTGTTCAGTCGTTCAGTCGTGTCCGACTCTTCGTGACCCCATGGACCAGAGCACGCCAGGCACACCTATCCTTCACTGCCTCTCGCAGTTTGGCCAAACTCATGTTAGTAGCTTCGAGAACACTGTCCAACCATCTCATCCTCTGTCGTCCCCTTCTCCTTGTGCCCTCCATCTTTCCCAACATCAGGGTCTTTTCTAGGGAGTCTTCTCTTCTCATGAGGTGACCAAAGTACTGGAGCCTCAACTTCAGGATCTGTCCTTCTAGTGAGTACTCAGGGCTGATTTCTTTGAGAATGGATAGGTTTGATCTTCTTGCAGTCCATGGGACTCTCAAGAGTCTCCTCCAGCACCATAATTCAAAAGCATCAATTCTACGGCGATCAGCCTTCTTTACGGTCCAGCTCTCACTTCCGTACATTACTACTGGGAAAACCATAGCTTTAACTATACGGACCTTTGTTGGCAAGGTGATGTCTTTGCTTTTTAAGATGCTGTCTAGGTTTGCCATTGCTTTTCTCCCAAGAAGCAGGCGTCTTCTAATTTCGTGACTGCTGTCACCATCTACAGTGATCATGGAACCCAAGAAAGTGAAATCTCTCACTGCCTCCATTTCTTCCCCTTCTATTTGCCAGGAGGTGATGGGACCAGTGGCCATGAGCTTAGTTTTTACCTCATTAGCAGCCACCAAAGAAGAGTAAACACCAGTAACTGTATGCCTGGGCCTACATGGTTCTCTGTGAAGGTCATGGGAACAAATTACAGCAACACCATAGTTTTGTGTTTTTGAGGAAGCAGGTCCCCTCCTGGTCACTTCAGGGGCTCCTTCCTACCCCAGGAGAGGTCCAAATTTTCATCCCAGCTGATATTTGGTTAAAAGCTTTGGGATGCCGCAATATATTTTGCATGGGCAGCTTCTGCAGCCTATTGCCAAAAGCTTTTGGGAACTTTTGACTTCACAGGCGCCTGGAGAAGGCTGTATGTGTGCATTTCACTGAAAGCAGCAAATCCCATGTCTGCTGAGGGTCAGCCAGAGTACAAATGCTGTTGTTACCCTGCAGCACTTCGGCTGACACAAAGCAAACCCAAATCAACTGGTTTGTGCTGAAAGTGCAGTGCAACCACGCAGCTGGAGAGCAGATTACAAACCACTTCCTAGCACAGAGATTGCTAGACCTCAGCAGGCCTGTGTAGATGGATGCTGTCAAAAAGTTACGTTTCTCCTGGATTTTAGCTAGTTTTGATTGTGAAGTTTGCAGTACTCAACAGGTTAAAAGACCCATTGATTCCTTAAAGTGCAAAGCCCATTTAGCCTGGTGTGGATAACTTCAGTACCCAAGCAGGCCAGGCAGAAGAAGACATTTGCATTCGAAAGGACAGTCAAAATGCCCCAGGTCTCTCTACCTCAATGTTTCCCAACCTTGGGTCGCCAGGTGTTTTTGCACTACAGTTCCCATAATCTCTGACCACTGATCTTTCTAGTTAGGGATGGTGGGAGTTGTGGTTCAAAAACAGTTGGAGACCCAAGGTTGGGAAACACTGTTATACCTGCTCCAGTGAGTAATATGTATTGCTGCCATTGTTTCCAAAAGGATCTGGGCAGCAGGAAACATCGTAACTAGACACTGGAAGGGCTGATCAGGAGTGAACATAGACCACTGGTACCAGAATGTATGGGAAACCGCCCTACTGGGAAAGTTAGCCAACAAACTTAAAGTAGCATGGGGACAAGCAAAGGAGGATGCCTTCACCCCAATGTAGTTCCCCTTTATCTCATACACAGCACAATTGGACAATGACCTATCCCCCCCAATAGCATATGAATCAATATGGTTTACCTGACCCAACAACCTGCCCCCCCCAATATAAACAAGCCACACTGAAAGCAACTGAACACAACCAACCAAGCTTTGGATACCCTAACCTCTCACAATGTGTACACACACACACACACCACCTATCCAGTGTGGTGTAGTGGTTAAGAGCAGTAGTCTCGTAATCTGGGTAACCGGGTTCGCGTCTCCGCTCCTCCGCATGCAGCTGCTGGGTGACCTTGGGCTAGTCACACTTCTCTGAAGTCTCTCAGCCCCACTCACCTCACAGAGTGTTTGTTGTGTTGGAGGAAGGGAAAGGAGATTGTTAGCCGCTTTGAGACTCCTTTGGGTAGTGATAAAACGGGATATCAAATCCAAACTCTTCTTCTTCTATCCATGTGTAGGACCCCTACACTTACACTGGGTAATGGAAAGAAAGGTTCTAGATTGCTTTTGATGCAGGGAAAACACTCTCTTTCTCCCCAAGGGTCTTGAGAGGCCATTCTGTATAGAGAAGTGCCTGAGAATTGTGACTTATGAGAACAGGGTGATTAATGCATAACCAGCAGCAGCCTAGGAGCATAAGTGCCTTGCTTTGTATCCTGTATTTTTAAAATGGCAAGTCTTCTGTCGCAGGTGTGTGTGTGTGTGTGTGTGTGTGTGTGTGTGAGAGAGAGAGAGAGAGAGAGAGAGAGAGAGAGAGAGAGAGAGAGAGAGTGTCATGTTTCTGTCACTGAGGATTCCGACCGGCCTTTCCAAGCCACACTGATGGCTTGCTCTCACAACACATGACACTGAATTTGCTTCAGTCCTCTTCTGACAGGCAGCCTTTATCCTCCTCAACAGAAACATCCGCAGCTGTACCACAGCAAGCCCTGGGCTTCGGGGAGTTACTTCATCACAGCTTGACAGCTGTATCCCCTGACCATTATCTGGCGGCTGCATACTTCAATAGCAGGGTGAATGTACTGCATGCACTCCACTACGGAGCAACCTGACAGTGCTGCTTCCTCTCCCAGAGTATATCTTCTGCTGCTACTCAGCGTCCTTACAGTTTATCTGTGGTCAGCTTTCTTACCCATTTCCTGCCAGCTGCTACTGGTCTTTCCACTCGCATTGCACAGGCGTGTAGGGCCCTAACGCTCTGCCGGCGCCATGTATTCACTGAGGTGCCATCCAGGCACAGGATTTCCTACCGTTGAGCAACATTATCACTGGCCATTGCTGGGTCCCCCACCCCCGCATAATAAACAAGGCTAAAGGAAGAGGGTTTCTCTCTCCCCTGCCCCACAGCCACCTTCCTCTTCCTTGCACTTTTGCTAAACAAGCCACAAGATCAGTTTTATTCAAGAGCTTAGCAGTGCTGAATCTTTTTTTTTTTAAAAAATAAGTGTTAACTTCCCACCCCACCCCAGGCACACTTCAGTGACCTCATAGGATGACCTGTATAGTGGCAGGCATTCAGACATGAATCCCTCAGGGCATTCCAGTGGGGTTCATAGAATCGTAGAGTTGGACAGGGACCCCAACTCAACAATTCAGTTTTGTTTTTGTTTTTTTTAAAGCAATGTGGAATGTCTGCAGGTGAGGCACTGGTTAAAGGCACAACAGTCCACCTCCGAGGGTCTTCTGGCAGTTCCCTCATTGCGATAAGTGAGGAGGTTACAGGGAACCAGGCAGAGGGCCTTCTTGGTGGTGGCACCCACCCTGTGGAATGCCCTCCCATCAGATGTCAAGGAAATAAACAACTATCTGATTTTTAGAAGACATTTGAAGGCAGCCCTGTTTAGGGAAGTTTTTAATGTTTGGTGCTTTATTGTGCTTTTAATATTCTGTTTGGAGCTGCCCAGAGTGGCTGGGGTATAAATTATTATTATTATTATTATTATTATTATTATTATTATTATTATTATTATTAAAAAAATGACAACATTACTATTTAGCTATAAAGCTCACTGGATGGCGATGGGCAAATCATGATCACTCAGGCTACAATATTGCATACTCATCAACTGTCCCAGAAAAACAGTTCCTGCAAGAGCATGGCGGCCATTTGGGCTGAGATCTCATCCTGAAAAAAAGCATTATGGGGGGGGGGTTTGCAATCTCACGCAATGCCCCCAACTGCATGTTTTGGGCACCGTGCCTGGGAAAAAACACTTTTCCCAGGGCCACAATATTCTATGGGTCACGTGACTCACATGGGAGTGTGGACCCGGAAATGACATCCTGTTGGATGGTATGATATTGTCCTAGCATGGAAATGGGGCCAGCTTCACTTCTTGAACTTACGCCTGGCAGGCAGCTCTTAAATACCCTGGAGCCCTGGCAGGGAAAACATGGCAACCCTTCAAGGGCTTGTGATTGCATGCCAAGTCTAGGCAGCCATTAATTGCCCTACGTAATAAACCGGGCAAACTTATTTATAGAGTTGTGGCTACATCTGGGAGCACACCATAAGCCTTGCATGCTGCTATTCCCTCTTTTCTTAGTAATATACTTTGATTTGCTGTAGTTCATTCCCCTCCGCAGTCTGCTTTTTGTAGATAACATAAAGCACTTGCCAGAGTGGTTGATAACTGAATGTACGAAGCATGACATTTTCCTAGATATATAGTGCACTACATGAATACTCTCCTTTCCTATCAGAACCTAGAAACTAGAGTTGAGTAAGGGCAAATAACTTGCATGGGTCCTTAAGAAAGAAGGCCGGCGAAGCTGTCTGCTCCATTTCCGAGGCATTTGCCATACAGGCTAAAGCAATGCAAGTTTTATGCTGATGCCGCGGCAAGACAGAAGCTGCCTAATGAAAGGGCAAGCAGTAAAAGCTTGTTGTTCAGTAGAGGAACAGAGGCTGCATCCAGACAGGACTTTATCCCATTCCTCCCCCAATGTTTCCTTACCTGATAATTTCCGTGTTTTGTGTGATCTTTCATACAACCCTCTTTTGGAAATATAGTCGAATCCGGTGGAAGTTCAGCACTCATTTCCAGGTTAATTCTTTCCAGAATAAATAAATAAATCTGTTTGCTGATTCATAAAACCACGGGAGTTTTGTGTTGTAATTTCATTTTATGAAATTTGGGGTGGTATTCTGTCATTACTGTTCTTTCCTACCATTTAAAATGAATGTAATGTGACAGTATATTGATTTATTTTTTTAAAAAAGCTGCAATTCCATAACACGACAGACAATGCAGTGTAAAAGCAATGTCAGAGAAGTGCTAGCATCAGGAAAATTTACACAGTAATCTGCATGTCTGAATGCACCCAGAGTGTCTTGAAATAACATGTGAGATGAACCTCTTTCCTGAGGTGTCCAGGAGAGTCACCAGCTTTTCCCTTGACAGTTCCCAGTGTTTGGTGATTAGCTCCAAACTCCTTGTGCTGCTGGCTTTACAATTTCATATTTTATTAAAGGGAGTGGACAAAGAGATTTTGACAGGTGCATGTGCGTGTGACAATTTGTAGCAAAATCTGTTGGGGGGGGGTGGTTCTCCCTAGTGGAGGAGCAAAAGCAGAAATTGTCCAATGTGTGACTTAAGGGGTTAATTCTGCTGTTGGTCTGAATGACAGCAGATTCTGATTGGCAGGAGGTTCTAGTCAGTTAGAGATCTGATACCTGGATTTCTGAAGAAGTCCCCCCCCCTTAATAGGTCTGAACCCTGAAAATAAGGCAAAACCCTCTGTTTTATTTCCTCTCTAGTTATAGCCTGTCCTTGTTCAGTTTACCTCAGGGAATTATTATCCCATTTCTTTTCACTTTGGACTCTGTCTGCATTATTCCAGTCACTCACCCCCACCCTCTGGAGCAAATGTGGGGAGCATGCAGGGAGCGACAGTCCCATTACACACTTTACTTTTAAGAGCCCCATGCTTACATTCTGCAGCCTACTTTAAGTAGAGATCAACATGCACCTCAGGAATAACCGTGTGCATCCTGGCACTCAGGTGACAATACACAAATCTATTGCAATGCCTCTAAGTAAAAAAAAATATGGGTAGACTGCAGGCTTTAACTAATCTTTCTATGTAATGCCTTTGTTTTGTGCACTAAACATGTACTTGTTTTGTTTAGGAAATGTGGTTTAACTCTGGTATTTAGTTTGCATGCGTAGAAGGTGAAAAATGACTGAATATCTCTCTTTTTTGCATACATGGAGCTAATATTGCTCTGAGAACTTTGGTTGAAACTAAACTAAATCTTCCCCCAGAGGATTCTGAAGTCGAAATGCAAAAGCCACAGCGAGGAAGTAGTGGGAAGTCCAAATGGCATTATGGGACAGATATAGACAAATGAATGCATTTACGGTCACAGAGGATGATTTTGACGATGCGCAGTTCTGAACGTTCAAGGCTGGTTGCCTGCTTGGTGACTCTGTGAGATGCAAAGATTCATTCCGTACATGCGTTGCACAATTATTAATCTTTCAGTGTTAACTGGAATTAGATTCTTAATGAAACGGGAAGGAAATTGTGTGGCCTACTTGCCATTAGTATGAGCAGCTGCTTCTGAAAGCTGAAAACTTCGTGGTGTTTAGTTGGAATCTTCAGTGGCTGTTGCCCAGCAGAGTTTGTTCAAAGTTCCCGTCTCTGTAAGTGAATGTTGCAATGGGTTACATCTGATAAAGTGTGACCCACATAAGGCAAGCAAATTAAATTCATGCAAATGTCTGTACTTTGTATAAGTAGAACAAAAAGTACTGGTGACTGTGGATTGCCAGTTGTAACCATGGGCAATTTCAAGGTACAGTATCTGATCTCTTACTGCTCCCATCTGCACTGCTATCAATCCATAACTATACTACCGTGTTTCTCCTAAAATAAGACATAGCCATAAAATAAGCCATAGCAGGATTTCTATGCATTTGTGAAATATAAGCTGTTCCCCGAAAATAAGCCATACCCCGAAAATAAGCCATACCCCGAAAATAAGCCATAGTGATGCGGCACCTCCCGTTAAAACAGCCTATGCAGCATACCGATGCGACACGGTTAAGATAAGACATCCCCTGAAAATAAACCATACTGTGTTTTGTTGAGGAAAAAAAAATATAAGACAGTGTCTAATTTTAGGAGAAACACGGGTACAGCTTCAAGAGTGAGACAGGGCTAATAATAATAATAATAATAATAATAATAATAATAATAATAAGTTTTTGATTTATATCCTTCCCATCTGGCTGAGTTGCCCCAGCAACTTCCAACACATATAAAAACATCATAAACCTTCAAACGTTAAAAGCTTCCCAATACAGGGCTTCCTTCAGATGTCTTCTAAAAGTTGTGTAGTTCTTTATATGCTTAACATCTGATGTGAGGGCGTTCCACAGGGAGGGTGCCATTTCCGAGAAGGCCCTCTGCCTGGTTCCCTGCAACTTCACTTCTCGCAATGAGAGAACCACCGGAAGGCCCTCAGAGCTTGACCTCAGTGCCTGGGCTGAATGATGGGCATGGAGACTCATCCACACTTCCTGTTGTCCCACCCTTTAGCACTCAGTCGAAGCAAGCAGCAATTTGGGTTTTCTCTGGATTGACCCTGGCTCTGTTAGGGTTGCCATATGTCCTCTTTTCCCAGGATGCACCCTCTTTTTCATGGGTAGAGTCATCATAGCGATCCATAGTTAAAAGCAGAAGTCGGCAAATATGTCCTCTTTTTTGCTCTTCAAAATATGACAACCCTAGTACTAAAGAGTGAGTTTGCCGCCACAGACACATAATATCTGTAGCTGATGCAGGGAGGCCTAAAACAACTGACAGGAGACTGGGATTAGGTTGAATCAGGCCACAACTCCATTGATTACAAGTAAGATTGCAGGTTTGGCTAAGGATCCAGCCCAATGCCTTATCCACCAAAGTTGCGACAGTTGCCCATGAGGTAGGCGAAAACTTGCAAGGAGAAAATTACTCCCTGGCCCCAAATATGGCGACTGAGTAAATGATTGCATGGTGCATATGCTAACAGACTCACGCCCCCAGTGGGTGGGCTGCTAACAGACTGGGTGGGTGGGTGGCCTTGGTTTGGATTCCATTGTCATTGGATTAGCTGGGACACAGGAGAGAGCTTCCTCTGTTATTATGCCTCGGTTGTGAAATTCCCTCTCCTTGGAAGCTTCATCAGCCCCTCCATTGCTGGTATTTAGATAAACTTCAATATGATTTTGTTTGCTGTCCTCTCCCCACCCCCCACCCCCAGCGGACTCTGCTCCGTTTTGTGAAGTTCTGGGTCTGCCATCATCTTTTTTATATATATTATTATTGGGTGCATTTTGTAGATAGTTCTAACCTACCTTGTGAGCTGCCTTGAGGGCAGAATAGAAATATTTTAATTAAGTAAGTAATCTACAAGGGCCTTAAGCAGGTTTTTGCATATTTCACAGAAAACATTCAAGGGAGATGGAAACATGGGAAGCGAAACTGAAGAGCGTGTTTATAAGCACAAATATAGATTGATGCTGCAAAAGAAAAAAAAGGGGGGGAAAGAGCCCCCCCCCGGTGCGGATGCTGACAGAATTATTTCGGTAGCTCGTTCTGAAAAATTCAGTTCTGTAGTGTTAATAGCGAGGAAAAGTCAACCCTGAGATTGGTGACAATGACTTTGAATTACATGGTGAATTCCAGGAGTTTGATAAGACTACAGGGCTGTGAATGCCAGGCAAGCTTATATAGGAGATAGGGATGGCCGAAGCATAAAGGTAAAGATGTTGTTATATTGACTTCAGTAGTCAGGCTTGATTAGAGTCGGGCAACAATGATGAGCTGAAAGGATTCAGAATAAACCAATTTAAAGTGTAATTATGTAGGGTTTGAGATATAGCATGTGTAATTATTTTCTCTTGCTCATGTGTACTATACTGCAAGTGATTTGTTCTCCGGGATATGGGGGGGGGGAGGGAGGGAGGGAGGAAAACTGGGAAATGAATGGAAATCAATAGATTGCTTTAAGAGTGTTTTCTGAAAGATGGAATCCTTTTGTGCGTGGCTAGACCCACCCTCAAGTGCAGAGTTGCTGAAAGAATGTAGAGTAACATTTCTCCCGCTCCTTGAACAGAATATATTTACATTAATAGCAGGAGACTGAGGTAGGGTGGAGGGAATACAGCAGAATACATGGGGTGGTGTGTGGAATGTGGAAATTCACTGTGTGACAGGAATGGCAGAACCTTGTACTGTATTTCAATCCTGCAGAAGTCTTAACCAGATTAGAGAAGACAAATATACACCTGTGATGGAGTAGGTATCTTCTGACAGGTGAGAAATCCCAGTGTAAGGGTTAAGGATCTTGGAGTTAAAGGGAGGCATTTGGAGGAATGAGAAAGGAGCATCATGTACCTTGACTGGGGGACAGGAAACAAAACGGGGCTGGTTTAGGAGATAATACCTCAGTCAAATAAGCCAAAATAATAACTATCCAATGCCAAGTATCCTTTGGATACTTTTCTCAGTCGCAAAGCATCTAGTTGCTCTTTACCAAATTTTAATTCCACAAATAATCCATTCTATTTCCCTTTGACATTTGTTCTATTTCCCCCCCCCCTAGTTTCTCCTATATAGTCGTACCTCGGAAGTTGGACGCCTTGCGAGTTCAATGTTTTGGCTCCCGGATGCCGCAAACCCAGAAGTGAGTGTTCCGGTTTGCGGACGTTCTTTGGAACCCAAACGTCCGTCGCGGCTTCTGATTGGCTGCAGGAGCTTCCTGCAGCCAAACGGAAGCCGTGCCTTGGCTCCTGAACGTTTTGGAAGTCGAACGGACTTCCGGAATGGATTCTGTTCGGCTTCCGAGGTACGACTGTACTTCCTTTTAAAACATGATTTTTAAATACAGTTGTTGTACCTCTGGTTATGATTGCTTCAGGTTGTGCTTGTCACGGGATAAGAGCGCGCCAAACCCGGAAGTACCGGAATGGGTTACTTGCGGGTTCGGCGATTCGCGCATGTGCAGAAGCGCCGAATCACGTCGCGCATATGCGCAGATGTGGCGCTTCATGTTACGTGTTGCTCATGTTGCGAACGGGGCTCCGGAACGGATCCTGTTTACAACCAGAGGTACCACCGTACTTTTAAAGGCTGCTGCTGTAATAAAGATACCTTGGACCAGGTAACCACAGCTTCCAAGTCTGGATGAAACAAGAGGCTATAGTTAATTGGAGATGTCCATGCAAGAGGTCCCAGGCTCAGTTCCCAACATCATCGGCTAGGTCAGGGAATGTCCCTGTCTGAAACCCGGAAGAGCTGCTGCCAGTCGGTGTAAACAATACTGAGCTAGAGGGAACCGGTGGCCTGACTCGATATATGGTAGCTTCGTACGTTCCTTTGAAATGTTGTATCCCTTAGGCACTTGCAATCTTTCAAATGAATATTAAACATTGAGTAACGCAGAACTGGAACTTCACAAATGCCACCAGGCTCTCTTTTCCACACCTCCTTATAGACGACTGCAATTCTTGTAAGATTACCAGGGGAGTTGCAGGCAGGAATGCTACTTTCTCCTGGTACAAGGTGGGAGCACTGAGTGCTGATAAGGTTTCCCCCCACTGACCCATATTCCTGGCTCTCCTCCAGGCGCAAGGCTGGTGCTGCTGGAAATGGAGGTGATTAATCAGTTCGCTGCGAGCAGATAGCGCCACACAGAAGCACAGTTAATGCACCTGTTATTTCAATAACCTGAGCTTTAGCTGTTCCACTTTAAAAACTAATGAAGCAAACAACGATACGACACAGTTGTAGGCAGCAAAAATATGACAGGGAAAGGCAATTAACCTCTGTACTAATGAAGTCTTTGCAACATTAATACAGCATTTTTCTATACTGTAGTGCCTCCATCTTACAAATGCCTTGGGAACAAAGGTTGTTTCTAACTCCAGACCAATTATTCTCCTTTCTATGGTCCCAACCTCCTCCAGCAGCCCCACTTCTTCCCTTCCAAACCACTCTGAGAAAATTGCCTCTGCCACACGTCCACTCACCTTCCGTGGTGGGCGGTGTTGCGGCCAGGCATCTGGGCCCTTGCAGCAGTCTCGGTTGGGAGCGGAGGGTTGATGCCCCCCTCGCACCAACCCTTGGCTGTGTCACACCGGCCAACCAACGCCGGCGCAGGGCATGGCTGTGGGTGATTTAGACTGTGGCGCAGCCAGGGGACTTCCCCCTTTTGCCTCCTCACCGGATCTGTTTGGATCTGAGCATCGTGGTACTAGCTATGAGATGAAAAATTCATTCTCATTCAATGATCGAGTGAAGGCACCTCAGGTGGCACTCTGTGGATTAGAGGGGTCGTTTTTATTATACGTTTCCCTGGTCATAACCCATATACCTTCAAATTCACTGCTACATTAGGAGATGAGGCAGCCACAGCTTTATCTGCCTTTTCTAGATTCCTTTTGGGTACACTTTGGCTGTATACACACTGCTCCATCTGTAGCACAACAATGTAGTCTTCTTTCTCAATCTAGAGTCATTCGTGCTCATCTTCAGCATGCTTCTTTCCATCTAGACCAGGCATAGGCAACCTTCGGCTCTCCAGATGTTTTGGCCTACAACTCCCATGATCCCTAGCTAACAGGACCAGTGGTCAGGGATGATGGGAATTGTAGTCCAAAACATCTGGAGAGCCGAAGGTTGCCTATACCTGATCTAGACCCTGCCATCCCTTCCAACTCTACAATTCCATGGCTCTCCAAGTCTTGAGATTCCTGCATTTCAGGGGGCTGGAATAGATGACCCTTGGAATCCCAACTATACAATTCTATGATTCTACAAGGGTGCGTGCTCTTCTTTGAAACATGTTGGTTAGGTCACCCATGCCTTTTCCTCCCCGCACATGCCAACGGGCGAATGGAGAAGGAAGTGGTGATTGCAATCTTCATATAAGCACACCAACAATGCCATGCAGCACCGACAATAACAAGGACAAAAAAGCACTCGGTGCATGCCCCCTGCGACTCCCAAGCCGAGCCCCACCACCCGGCAAAAAAAAGCGGTGCGGCGGTGGCTGGCTTGCTTGCTTGGCCGGCGCTCGTTTTGCTTTGCTTCTTCCTTCCTGCTGGGCGGAGCCACAGGGGCAAGGGGCGGGCCAGGGAGGGGTGTTGCTTCTCCCAAAGAATCCTGGGAACTCTAGTTTGCTAAGGGTGTGCTTGGGATTGCAGATTGTAAGCTATAGTTCCCAGGATTCTTTTTTTGGGGTGTGTGTGTGTGTGCTTTAAATGTATGGCCACTCAGTAGCGCATACTGACTTTCAGAGCTGTTCCCTCCCTTAGAAGCATAGCAGCGTAGAGTTGGAAGGGACCCGGTGCGATCATATAGTCCAACCCCACTGCGTTGCTGGAATAGCAGCAAGCTCTCATTTGTAGTGTTTTTGTTTTTCTCTTCTCTGGCTTGTTTTGGTAGGAATCTGGTCTTATTTTTCCTTCTTTAAATAATTTCAATGTGGGGGGGGGTGACAAAAATTTTTTCGCACCCGGGTACCAATTTACCTTGCTATGCCACTGCTTGGAGAAGCAATGGCTCTTGCCTGCTGCTTCAGGGGCAAATTGAAAAGGACAATGGGTATCTAACTTGTGACCTTTGTTTCTTCTTGGAACATGGGAGGAGCCCTACTGGAAAGAAACATGATACGCCCAAAGCAATCATGTGCTTTTCGTATCATCAAATTTGACCCAAACATCGTGGCAGTGATTACCTTTAATATTGCACCTTGTGTGGCTGTTTTAACCTGTGAAGTATGAGATAAAGTGAAATTCTGAGAAAATAGCAAACCCAAGTATCTAGGTTCAGAACCATGCATGCTGTTTACATCTTGCATGACTAAAACACTTCATACTCCTTTCCTCATTTGCCCTCATAACCATCACACAGGGGAGGTAATTTTTATTCCATTTTAGAGATGGAGATCTCAGGTTGACAGAAAGCAATTTGCCCAAGGCCAGTTTGAAAGCTTAGTGACAGATGATGATATAAACTCAGATTTCTCCAGGGAGCAAGCCCACCATCTTATATAAAAGGTTTAGGCTTCCTGGAATTCTACTGTGGTGTTCTTGGAGAGTTGATCACGGCCTCAGAATTTCCTTCTACGAAAACTCTGCAAAGCTGAATCACCTTCATCATTATTTTTTGAGAAGCATTGTAAGACATTTTATATGGCTTTACTTTTGATAGCTGGGACAAATCTGGAAAATAGGGTTTGGATAATTTTATATTTCACTCTTGGGTTTTGTTTTGGTATTTATTCCTTCATTTCAAACATTTATATATACTCTGCCTTTATTTTGGGATACTCAGTGCAGTGTTTTACAAAGAACCACAAATAGACATTACTAAAAGGTAATCTAAAGTAGTTCTGAATCTGAGATTTAGAAGAAGAAGAAGAAGAGTTTGGATTTGATATCCCGCTTTTCACTACCCGAAGGAGTCTCAAAGCGGCTAACATTCTCCTTTCCCTTCCTCCCCCACAACAAACACTCTGTGAGGTGAGTGGGGCTGAGAGACTTCAGAGAAGTGTGACTAGCCCAAGGTCACCCAGCAGCTGCATGTGGAGGAGTGGAGACGCGAACCCGGTTCCCCAGATAACGAGTCTACCGCTCTTAACCACTACACCACACTGGCTCTCTTACTTTGCTGCGTTTTAAAATCACAAAACACGCAGCAAAGTAAACAATGGAAATACAGGCTGTTAGACCTTTAAAATATCCCCTTCTAAGTTTCTTCCAAAGCTACCCACTTCCCTTAGCATAGAAAGAGACCACATGTTTGGTAAGGTAAAAATGGCTTACTTATAAACTCTTCAAAGGTCAGATTCCTGTGCTTTCCTGTGAAGCAGCAAGAAAAGACAGGCAGTACAACTTAGTTGCAAAATTCGTAAATGCTTCTAAATTATTTGTATAGAAACACAAAGATGGCTTGCTAAAGTCATGTGGTCTGGCCTTAGAGCAACCAGCCCAGACATCATTACTAGTCAGTTCACATAGTGGAAAAGGAGACAAAATGAAGAGTTTGGTAACTCCTCCTCCCAAGGTGACAGGGTTTAACATAGCTAAGCCTGACAGGACAGCTTACTCTGTGGTCTTAACCCTTCATGCATTAATTAGAGTAAAACAGGTTGGCTATATGAGGCTGGATATATCTCACATATATGACATCAGGTGTAGGGCAGGGAGATGTGGTTTTGCCCAAATGGCTTTATACACCTACACCAAAACCAGCACCTTGAAATTATCCTGGGAACTATTTGGCAAGCAGTACAATTCATTCACCAGTGGGGTAACATGTTGACATGACTTGAAGGAAGGAACTCTGAGCATACTAGCAACCAGGTGAAATACCAAGTAGACCAGTTTGCCTCAAGATACCTTAGCTGGATTCAGATTGTGACAACAGGAGAGAAGGGAAAATGGCATATATATTCAGATAATTTCATTTGGTAGAGCTAAGGTCTGGTTGCCCTAATCGACCAGTCTCCACTGTGTTTACGTCAGTCACATCTGCCATAGGGTAGTAAATCACTGATTTATTTGAACATGCTCTCAGTCATGTGTTAAGGTGACTGAATTAATTCAACAATTTGTTTCAGCTGACATTTGCCGGGCCTTCAACAACTGTCTCGTGTTTGAAATCCCATTCAGAGTGTTGAGCTGTTACTAAATCAAGAGTGGTATCCCGTAACCAATGAATCGGCTGCTGAATATAAAGTAACAGAAAGGGCGAAGGTAGATGTCCCTTGAAAATCCAAAACAAAGCCACATGTCAGTTCCCAAAGCTTTGTTCTTGTGGAACAGGGAATCACATTGATTGATTGGTCTTATTGTTTTTACCACATTTTCTTTTTTTTCCTTTTCAATATTCAGTTTGGTTTTTTTAATGTTAGGCAGGTTAGTGGTTTGGAAAATGTGTTTGGCAGTCTGTTAATTAAAGGGAGAAATTGAAATATAAAGTGATTATTTTTGCACTCCTCGTTTGTGGATTTCAAAGTTCTTTTGCAAACATTAATTAAGCCTCATAACATCCCGCAGAGGTAGGTAACTTAAGTGTTGTTATCTTCATCCTGCAGGTGTGAGGGCCTGGGAAGAAAAAAAAAATGTGTTCTGGGTCTGAGCCTGTAAATCCCAATAGGTAAGAGTTAAGAATATTCAGTAGTCACAGGAAATGATAGGAATAAGTCATGGTTGGCGCAGTTGGTTTTGGACAGAGGAGGCCCAAGATCAAAATGCTGCTAACAAGATGGCCTCTGGCGAACCATTATCTCTCACACAAATTTGCTTATTTTATCTGTGAAGATAAAATAATATAAGACTATATGTAGTTACAGGTAGGTAGCCGTGTTGGTCTGCCATAGTCAAAACAAAATAAAAAAATTCCTTCCAGTAGCACCTTAGAGACCAACTAAGTTTGTTCTTGGTATGAGCTTTCGTGTGCATGCACACTTCTTCAGATACGAAAGCTCATACCGAGAACAAACTATATGTAGTGTTATTTTTCTAGAAAAAGAGGTGCCAGCATTCTCCATGAACACCTCCCTTATTCTCTTAGAATGGCAATGGCACCCACCTGAGAGGTGCAGGAACTCACTTGAGAGATGCTGGAACTGAGTTCCAGTGAGTTCTGGCTGAAAAAAGGAGCCCTGGCTGATCCTGAGAGATCCTTGGAACGTGGTTTAGAAAGAGAAATTCTGTTAGGTTTAGCTTTTCTGATCACCGTAGCAGGACTTCGATGGGGAAAACTGCATACAGACGGCATCCTTTTTATACACCCCACCCCCAAACAAGATTGTTACCCACCCTGAGCTCTGGCGTTGACTGAGAAGGCAACCTAAATGCACAGACCTCGGAACTGACCCCTGAAAGCATGTTCAGTCGGCCATACAAAGGATTCCTTGCAGCTCCACTGTTAAGAATCTTATTAAGAACCTCTAAATAGTCTCCGTAAGAACTGGCTGAAGAAAGAGGCAAACTCAAATTCTTGCTGAAGAGATGTGGGGAAGAATAACGACATTTCTCTTAGCAACCTTCTATTGAATGAGATTTTCCAGTGCAGGGACAGGAACTCCAACTACAGTGGTACCTCGGGTTACATACGCTTCAGGTTTCATACTCCGCTAACCCAGAAATAACGCTTCAGGTTAAGAACTTTGCTTCAGGATGAGAACAGAAATCGTGCTCTGGTGGCACAGCGGCAGCGGGAGGCCCCATTAGCTAAAGTGGTGCTTCAGGTTAAGAACAGTTTCAGGTTAAGAACGGACCTCCGGAACGAATTAAGTACGTAACCAGAGGTACCACTGTATATACCAATGGGCTTTCCATAGCGCCTCTTGCCATTCGCCAGGAAACCTCTACACGCATGAGAGAACTGAGTGTGTAGCTTGCCATTTCTGCTAAGTCTGTTGCCATTGCTAAAGAGGCAAGCAACTATAATGTTTAGCAGCAAAGCCTGCCAACCAAGCTCCAAGGTGGTTGGATGTGGGATTATTGTCCCCCATGTGTGTGCATCTCATCCTTCTAAACTAGCTGCATAATCTGAGGCATGTTCATGCAGACGTAAGTTCCACCAAGTTCAGTGGGACTTATTCCTTGGCTTCGGGTGGCAGCAGATTAGGACAGTCTTCCAAATAAGACTACAAAGGTTGCTAGCGAAGTTTTTAACGGCTGACATTTTATTGTATTTTAAATATTTTGTTGGGAGCTGCCCAGAATGGCTGAAGCAACCCAGTCAGATGGGTGGCATCATCATCATCATCAAACACAGGTTGTTTCAAATCTACTAAATTCATAGTCTCAGACCCTTAAAGCCAGCCACAGGTGGGTTTTTTTTTGGTGTGTGTGTATACAGACACACACACACACACACGTGTGTGTGTGTGTGTGTGTGTATATGTATATATATATATATATATATATATATATATATATATATATATATACACACCTGTATATATATAACCTGAGAACATTATTAGCAACAGCAAAAAACCTTTGGCAGTTTTATAGGGGCAATTCTCCTGTCCCTTCCCAAAAGGAGAAGACATCTCGGTAAAAACCTGGCCACATTTACACAGGAGACTTACATTACAGTTATCCTTCACCTTATTCTGGTTAGACAACAACAACAAAAGAGCCCTTTGTGACCAACGGGCGCCTATCCTTTAGCAAAGAACTATTCACGGCATGAGTTTGCAACGTAAGGCGGATGTCCTAGTTTTTCTCCCCACCCCCGCCCAATAACTAGGGCTTAATTTGAAACAAGGATTGGGTTTGTATATATGTGTTTGAACCAGGAATGGAGAACCTGTGACCTTCCTAAAGTGCTTTCACAAGAACTCCCACCATCCCTGACAATTGGCCCATGCTGGCTGAGGACGATAAGAGTTGTATCCCAGTAGCATCTGTCTGGCTACAGGGTAGGGGGATATAATTGCAGATTGCTAGGGGAATATCAGACGCAGAAATGATTATATTTAAACGTGGCAATTTTTGTGTGTGCCCAAGGACTTGAGAACACAAGGAATCCTTGTGCCAGTGTTACATGTGTTGTCGATAAAGTGTGTGTGTATGTACGCGCGCGCACACACACACACACACACACACTGCTACATTCTCATTGCACATTCTGTAAAAGTGCAATTAAGAAGGATGTAAATAGAAAGGGTTAAAGGAAAAGATCTGAGGCACAAATGGAGTGTGTTTGCTGCTCATTGAAGACAGGGAGGGATATACGTTCATTGACAAAGCAAAAAAGAAGAAGCAATTTTTATTCTTCTCTTTTGCATATTGCAAGTGTGGCATTTCAATAATTCTTTGCATGATATACTGTAGTAATATGTTGGTGGAAGAGGCATGTGTAATTCCCATTTGCTTGAGGCAGCTATTGTTACAGAACACAATCCCCTTTACCTTTCGCTGTGTGGCCGTTTGTCTCTGTCTCCAGAGGTTAATGACATATATTTCTTAACACGTTTGTCTTCATGGGAGCTGCCTTGCATGGGAATTATTATTCGTGCATGGGAAATCCACTTCTCTGTTTCTTAGCTTGGTGGAGTTTTTTCTTTTTTTTGTTGCCACTGCTTGCGATTCTCTGTTAATCACGTTCAAATTCTTGTTAAAAACTCACCTCTCCACTTAGGCGTAGTCAAATTGATTCCCCTCCCCTAATTTCCCTCCTTTCCTTTCCCTTTCCTTCTCATGGGTGGCTTGTGGGCAAATCCTATGTGTTTTCATTTCATTTCATGGCTGTATGCTGACTCCAAGTTCTGAGAAAGAAGAATAACCAGCTGGGAACAACATTGGGGGAGCCTTGTCGGCTTCCCAAGATGCACCTGGCTGGTCACTGTAGGAAACTGGATGTGGAACCAGATCCTTGATCTGATGCATCAGGATTCTTATGCAGCAGCAGGGGTCATTCAGTTTATAACTTAAGGCTTATTTCTATCATCAGTTCAGTCACCTAACCCAGAGGGTGGGGGTGGTAGTAGAGGTGTTGCTTAGCAACCTGGCATGGTAACATTGTGTTTGCTGAGGGAGAACATGCCCTGATTTGTTGTGTAGTTCTGAGGGAGTTTTCCTCTGTATGTTTGGTTGACTGAATCCTTGCTCTGTACAAGGCTTGGCCTAAAGAAAGACAAAACCTCTCTCTCCCTTTCTCCTCAAATCATACACTGTTTCCTCACTGAAGTGTTAGCAGAATTTATTTTCTCTCTGGACCCCATCTATGTTATTTAACTCACATTGTGTTCTTACATTTTGCTTTATGCAGGCGCTTCAGGAATACACCATTCATCCTCATCCTGAGACATTAGCATCCCCCAAGCTTAGATTGCTTAGATTTTAGGTGCAATAACAGGACTGCACAGGATTTCATGGGTTACCTATTCTAGCTCTGTGCAACCAGGCAGCGTTCACTGAACACTTCCAGCCATGTTTATCTAGCCCATCTTATGAAACTGCAAATGAAGGAAGTTGCACAACTTGTGAGACAATGCGGTCTATTGCCCAGATGATTTTTTTGTTTGCAGTCGAGAAGCTATCTTGCAGGGGAAAAAACCATAGCCTGAACCTATAGAATGGCTAATTGGTGTGGCTTGTGATTCTCCAGGAGCTATAACACAGCGATGGCAAATGAGCGTAGACTCTCCCCTTCTTTCTGTGGCTCTGGCAGGCTTGCTATGCAAAAGGGCCATGAAGAAACCCACTTCCTCTTCTTCACTGCCATTCATCCCCATATGATGGGCTGAATACCCTTGCTGCTGGCAGCTGAACATATGAAGCCACTATATAATGAGTCAAACAATTTGTTCAACTTGCCCAGTACTGTGACAGCTCTTAGTGAGGCATGAGTTCTTTCCTCTCTCCCATCCCTTCCACCTGATGCCCTTTTAATTGGAGAAGCCGGAAGTAGAACCAGGGCTCAGATTTTTACTCATACGGAGCAGGTCTCTCCCCTGCCCTATATAGTCGAACCCTTTCTCCCAGTATGCAGTTGTTGGGGAAGGTCAGTGGCTCAGTGGTAGAGCATTTGCTTTCTATGTGCAAGTTATCAGGTTCAGTCCTTGGCATCTCCAGGAAGGGGCTGGGAATTTCCCCTGTCTGAAATGCTGGAGAGACGCTGCCAGAGTCTTCAGCGAGAGGCCCATCTTCTTCTTCTTTACCTGGGTTTCCAGGTGTCCACAGAAAGTGGGAAGAGAAGGAGGGAGAATAGCGAAGTTCCTTAGGCAGCTTCTGCGTGTGGGTACCTTCTGGAAACCTGACCCAAAGAATAACATGTGACGTGTGCATCTGTAAGAAGGTTCACCTACAACAAAACCATAGTGCTGGAAGATATTTGGAGCATTTTAGTCCAAGACACAGGGCCTTGTCTCTATCTACACACTTGCAAGAAACTAATCCTTAAAGCTCCTCCAGGTGACTTACTCAACTGAGCATCCGTCCTGATTTGTTTGTGCAAAATTTAAAATGGTTTACTATGATTTCGCCCTTGTTTCTGAGAAAACTGCTATACTTGAACAACGCATACTTTTTATTTGTTTATGTAGTTGAGCTCTTCTACTCCTCAATTGCTAGCTTACTCCTTTGTTTTGTTCCTGTCTTCTTTATTGTGTTTGTGAGTCAGGTGTGCTTCTGAAGGCTTCATACTGAAATTTTATGCTCAAATCAAAATAGCTAAAAAACAACAACACACCAAAGCAAACCAAACCTTATGCGGTGATTTGCGTGGCGGCGGTTTTATACAAAAGTGAGCATTCGTTCTTCATTCATCATGGTTGGCTTGCAGGGTGTTTACACATATTTGCATTAATCATTCATTCATCTCACACCTTTCAGTGCGTTTTCCTAGTGGCAAAATACTTTTTTTTTTTTTTAAAGTGGCATTGTTGTGGTAGGGCAGCAGAACACTTAAATCCACTTTAATTGCTCAAACCTAAAGTTTGGTGTGCTCTTGAATCCTTGCAACAAAATAGTGACAGTCAGAAACAAGTTCATGCAAAGTTGTTCCTGTTTAATAAACCCACTTCACATATCCTTAACCCTCTTTCTTTGTACAGTCCACAGGAGCATGGAGCAGGAATATAGACTTCCCTTTTAAGAGGAGTACCTTAAAAGTGTGAGCAAAGAGTTTTTAGCAAGGTTAAAGCTTCCCCTCCCTTTTCTTGTCCCTGCTGGTCTCTTTCCATTGCAGAGCATATTGCAACTAGCGCTCTAAAGTCACATGCACACCATACATTTAAATAAGGGTTTCTCAACCCAGCTGTTGTTGGACTGCAATTCCCATCATGCCTGGCAACTGGCCCAGCTAGCTAGGGATGATGGGAGTTGTAGTCCAACAACAGCTGGAGGTTGAGAAACACTGGTTTAAAGCTCACGACTTCCTCCAAAGAATCCTGGGGTGGGGACTGTAGTTTGCGAAGGGTGCTGGGAATTGTATCTCTCTGAGGGGTAGGCTACAGTTCCCAGGATTCTTAAGGGGAAGTCATGTGTTCTAGATGTATGGTGTAGATGTATTCTTGGTAATACAGCCAAGAAGAGTTCTGAAGTATCTCAATGTGAATACACTCAATGTGGGGCAGGTGGTGGAGGTCAGGGAGAGCAATGGGTATTTCTATCCCAGCCTTTGAGAACCTGGACTACAACTGTGTAGTCATAACTGTGTGATCAGTGCCTTAAAAATGCCACTTAAGGGCTACACTAGACTTGTATTACTCCTTAATTTGCATGTTTTTTAAAAATGCAAATTGCCTTGGGATTGCAGCAGCAGCAGCTGGGGGGAAAGGAATTTAACCCTTCCTTCCCCTGTTGCATTCCTGCGGAAAATCCCTTTTCTGAAGTTTCTGTTTATGTTGAAAGGAAATCCCCTTGTTGCCTTCTCAAGCATGTGTTAAGATTTCTAAGTGGACCTATTCAGATTCTTCCTCCTTGGCCTCAAAAGCAGCTCTGTTTAGATTTTCATCTTTGCGAATGTTGAACTGGAGAGGGACACCATCCCATTCAAGATCCCCCCCCCCATCTTCTTTCAGCCACTGAAACTGCAATCATGGCACTTCTAATTACCCTTTTGAGATTCTCCTCACAATCTGGCACCTATTTTGTAAGTCTGGGTTAAAGCCTTTTAAACGCTGCCCATGGAGAATGCTGAGATTTATTTCCCACTGTCAACGGAAGGGAAAAGGTGTGTGTGGGGGGGTGGGTGGAGGAACAGACTGTAACAGATCTTTGGTTCTTGCACATGAATAATAAGGAGGAACAATAGGTGCTGTATATGGAAATGATTTTTCTTTTCAAAGCACTTGCACCAAGAGGGCTATAAATACAGAAATCTACTACAGGTGCTTCAGAATGCAGGGGTGCCAAATGTGTGTGCAGAGGTAAAGAGTGTTTGCTTTTATTACAAAGAGAAACTGTATCTTTTCTCTTTGAGACAGCCAAAGACACCGATATTGGACTAATTATGTTGAATACATAAGAATAGTTGGCTTGAAACAGTCCTCTGGTTTGTGCAGGTGAATTGAAATTATCCCACTTAATACTTTAGTTTCTTGACCTTTTCGATGGAGCTGTTTTAATACTGTTCACTAGCAGTTTGGAACATTCCTAGTGATTGTGCTTTGCCTTCAGGGAGACTCAGGCCTTTTCAGGCAATTGAAAATTAATCTTATTTTTAAATGTTATATTGGCACTAACACTATAATGTACTTACTTATTAAAGTTTAGGGGAAACTGGTGGTTCTGTTTGCAATGAGTGCTTAATGTAGAACTGGTAAATGATATGCATTTATTTATAAGATTTCTTACCAGACTACTCCCAACCCCCAGGAAGCTTGGCTGTTGTTGTGAATTTGGGGGTATGTGTGAAAGTGCAAATGCTTCATGCATCTCCTGAATGTTTCTTGTGAAACAATGATTCAGCCGTCAACTATAAACAAACAAATAAATAAATTTATACTCCACTCATCTGGCTGGGTTTCCACCGGCCACTTTAGGTGACTTACAGAATATATAAAACATAATAAACCATCAAACATTTAAAAAACTTCCCAATACAGGGCTGCCTTTAGATGTCTTCAAAAAGTTGAATTATCTCCTTGACATCTGATACCAGGGTGGGTGCCACTACTGAGAAGGCCCTCTGCCTGGTTCCCTGTAACTTCACTTCTCACCATGAGAGAAACACCAGAAGGCCCTTGGTGCTGGATCTCAGTGTCCTGGCTGAACAGTGGGGATGGAGATGCTCCTTCAGCTATCTTGTCTCTTGTTCCCATAACTGTTCCTGTGCTTTTTTTTTTTTTTTGCTGCGGGAAGTACCGAAGATCATGACTATGCTATGCTAGTTTGAAATGTTGGAGGGTATGAAATTGTTAAGATTCTGTGGCTGAGATGGACATTACGTAGTTGAGAGGTACTGTTGATAACTTTCTACCCACCAGCTGCTATGCCAAAAAGTGGGAGGTGCTGAAAAAGCAATTTCATTACGGTGGTCTTCCCCCCACCCCTTTTTTTGCTTGCTTGCTTTTTTCCAGAACCATTTCTCCTCCTCCTCCTCCTCCTCCTCCTCCTCCTCCTCCTCCAGGCGAAGGGACACCTGAAGCCGACCTTTCCTGCTTTGTCTGTCTCACTCTGTAAGGTGGAACCTTTGTGGCAGCCACCCGCTAGGCAACCAATATGCTGCCATGGAAGCAGAGCATATACTGATGAGCGGGGAATCTGCTCTGCACCTGTTTAAGCACCAGAACAAACAAAAAAAAAGCGCAGGAGGTACTTAGCAAATGAGGGGCGCACACCTGTGTGTGTTTGTTTGCATTGTGTGTGTATGTGTGCGTATTAATAAAACCTCTTATATTTAATCATGTGCTATAAGTCATTTTAGAACTGTCAGGCTGTTTTTCAGCTTCTTGTCACCGTTGCCTGATGCATTTAATTAGCCCCGTCCTCCAGCTGACAAATATCAGCTGCTCCTAACTAAAAGGCACTTTCCCCCTTAAGTACCTCCCTCTGGCAAAGTGAAATACTAATTATGCCCCCCCCCTGCCCACTTCATTCCATGATTATTCATGGGTACAAATGTCACCACAGGATGGGACTCATATAAGTCGCTGTCATAAAATGCTCAAAGTGGGGATTTCGGAACACCAAACTGCTTCAGGAGGAGGAGAAGGAGTAAGACTGCTCTGCAGCTTACATGGCAGTCATTTAAAACTGTGTGATTACTGTCAGGGCTCCCCCCCCCCCCGCCAGAACTTGACAGAACTCAGTCCCAGAACCTCTCAGGTGGGCGCCATTGCCATTCTAAGAAAACAAGGGAGGAGTTCACGGTGAGTTTCGGCACCTCTTTTTCTAGAAAAATTAGCACTGGCATCGAAACGTGTGAAGGACAGATGGGCATCCCTGAAACTCACAATGGTCACTCACTTGAAAATGGTAGCTAACCTGGCTTTGCCTTGGCATGTGTCCTCATCAAATGGATATTCTCACACGACATGTGTGCTGGTGTGGTGCAGGAAATAGGACTGTGATTCATGTGTGAAGCAGCCAACAGTCAGAATGGAGTTCCCCTTTGTTTACTTCAGAGCATGCCTGTCATCTGCAGATCACTAGCCAGTGTGGTGTAGTAGTTAAGAGCGGTAGACTCGTAATCTGGTGAACCGGGTTTGCGTCTCTGCTCCTCCACATGCAGTTGCTGGGTGACCTTGGGCTAGTCACACTTCTTTGAAGTCTCTCAGCCCCACTCACCTCACAGAGTGTTTGTTGTGGGGGAGGAAGGGAAAGGAGAATGTTAGCAATGAGACTCCTTCGGGTAGTGATAAAGCGGGATATCAAATCCAAACTCCTCCTCCTCCTCCTCCTCCTCCTCCTCCTCCTCCTCCTCCTCCTCCTCTTCTTCTTCTTCTTCTTCTTCTTCTTCTCCCTCCTCCTCCTCCTCCTCCTCCTCGTCCTCCTCCTCCTCCTCCTCCTCCTCCTCCTCCTCCTCCTCCTCCTCCAGGGTTTTAGGATGACAACAACATGGCTACCTTAACTAAATAAGAGTGGGTAAAAATGCAGGGTTGGAACTACCAGTGGACTCATATACCCAAAGTTAATAGGTGAGGCGCTATGATGTCAAAAGTGTCTGTGTCTCACATAATTCCAAGGTGCGGGAATCTGCCATAGAGAAGGTTGTATCCTGTGTCACCACACCTGGTAGTAGGACAAAAAGAAGGGTCTTCTCCCTCAGATCTAAGGACTCTGGCAGGCTGGGGTGGGGAGGGTTCCCCCAGCTGCTCTGGGCAGCTTCTGACAAATTAAAGCATCACAAACAGTAAAATGTCCAACATTGAAGACTTCCCTATACAGGGCTGCCTTCAGATGTCTTCTAAAACTCAGATAGTTGTTTATTTCCTTGACATTGGATGGAAGGGCGTTCCACAGGGTGGCCATGACTACCAAGAAGGCCTTATGCCTGGTTCCCTGTAACCTCACTTCTTGCAATGAAGTGACCATTAGTCATTTAGGATTTTAGAGGTCAATACCAGCATTTTAAATTCAGCCCAGAAGACAATAGGCAACCAATGTAGATCATTTAGAATTGGTGTAATGAAGAGGCCGACAGTCCTTTGGGACCCGTGGGCACATTTGCAAAATGGAGGAAATATTGGGCAACCAAGAACACTGTACAGCCTAATCCATTGGCTACAATAGAAGGCTTATTTCAAGCCTAATTTCAGCAGGGGGGTAGGGACTCTAAGGGCGCTTGAACATCCATGGGCACCATGTTGGTGGTCCCTGGTATAACGACCCATGATGGCAATGTCTTGAGGTGAAATGTAACCAGGGCTATTTTTTAAAGATGCTCCTTACAGCAGCTCAGCTGTGGCACCTCTCAGATGGGTGCCATTGCCATTCGAAGGGAACAAGGGAGAAGTCCATGGTGAGTTCTGGAGCCTCTTTTTCTAGAAAAACAGCACAGAATGTAACTTTCTTTATAATTAAATAATCATAAATATTCTTTGAGAGGCACATGGACGCACTGCTATAAAACGTTACTAATGACATCTTAATTTACTATTATTGCAAATTTGTCAGATTGCATTTGAAATGCTGTATTATCACGTCCCCTGAAATGCTATGGTTCTGTAGTTATGTAGAGCAATATAGTAGGGGTAGCCAACGTGGCACTCTCTAGACATTGTTGGACTACAACTCCCATCATTACTGCCCATTGGTCATGTTGGCTAGGGCTGACTCCCCCTGTTATATAGGGTCATGTGACAAGAGGTGCAGACATTGCTGATAGAATAGAGGAATAGAGAGAGAGGGCCAAAGGCGGTGTGTGGGGTTAAGCACAGGAGTGGCCCTTGTGTGCTTGTTTTTTTGTTTGCTAAATAGCAGCCACAGAGTGGCGACGGATCCAGAATGGTGCCGGGAGGGGGGAATTTAACCATTTGACCCCACCCCAATCCTAAGCTGCTGTTGTTCGACTTAATACATTTAGAATGAGGTACGCAATTAATTGATACACGTGAAGCAAAACACAGATTCCCCCCCCCCCTTCGTAATCTGCGCATTTGCTCTCTGGAACTTTTTTTTTTGCTATGAAAATGTACTTTTGCACAGTCCCATGCCCATGTTGCCATAAAGAATTAGCATTTATATGATCTTCTAATTAAGCGTGCCTTTTGGATGTGTCCCTAGCTACTTAGACGAATTAAACTATAATACTAATGATTGCATCATTCGTTTTAATATTTCTCTGGGGACTCATCCATGTCCATTATTTTTGGGATGCTGTTCTAACATTGGTGTTGTGCCACTAGCTTCTGTTGAGGAGGGTTCACATGACTGAACAGCGTAATTGTAATTGTTTTCCATAGTATGGTACCGGGGGGGGGGGCAGCAGGACAGCCATGACCCAAAGGTGTGTTTGTGTGTCTGGCAGAAGATGGACACATGGATAAGAAAGGAAGAAATAACTCCCACCACCTTGTTCTCCCTTCCTCATCCCCTTATTGCTGATGACATAATGTTGTTGTTTTTAATGTACAGGTATCCTATTAAGTTAATCCGCAGCATGAACCCATCACAAAAATTCAGGGAAGGCAGTGATAAGTGCAAAAATCAAAATACCCGCTTTTAAATGTTTTTAATAACTATAATATTATTTAAATTATTATTATTATTATTATTATTATTATTAATTTATTTATTTACAAAATCCACTTTATAAAAAGCTATGAAAGCATCATAACTGTTTTAAAAGATTTCCTGTCCCAACTTCCTATTTCTGGTCAAATGTGTTGCAATAGTTCTGAAAGTTGCCGAGGCTTGACGGTGGTGGTGGTGGTTGTTGTGAAAGATGCCAAGGCTCGATGTGTTGTTGTTGTTTGTTGTTGTTGTTTATACTCCACATTTCCCCCAGATGAGGCTCAAGACGGCTTACAGATAAAAACAGAACATAGAAAAATCAATCACTGAAAAACAACTGATCGAATCAAAACGATATACATATATAAAATCTGTTTAAAACATATCAGTAATTACAATGAAAACAGCACGGCACCAGCCCTTTAATTAAAAGCAGTAACTCCCCCAAAGCCTGTAGGAACAAGAAAGTTCTCAGCTGCCGGTGGAAAGACAGCAAGGAAGGAAGGATCTTCTTTAGGGAGGGAGTTCCACAGTCTGGGAGCAGCCACCAAGGAGGTCCTGTCCTGCATCCCCACCTAGCATTCCTGTGAGGGTGGTGGGACCGAGAGATGGGCCACCCCTGAAGATCTCAAAACTCAGGCAGGTTGGTATGAGGGAATACAGTCTTTCAGATAGCTTGGACCTAAGCCATGGAGGGCTCTACAGGTCACTTTGTTTGAACTGTGTCCAGAAACGGACGGGCAGTGGAGCTGTTGTATCAAGGGAAGTTGTGTGCTCCCTAGAACCAGCCCCAGCCAATAATCTGACTGCAGCTCTCTGAGCCAGTTGAAGTTTCTGAGCACTTTTCAAAGGCAGCCCCACTTGGAGCATGTTACAGTAATCCAAATGGGATGTAACTATGGCGTGCATTATTGTGGCCAAATCAGACATCTCAAGGAATGGGTGCAGCTGGCTGGCCACTAGATTTAACTGTGCAAAATGCACTTTTGCTCACTGCAGAAAGCTGGACATCCATGCTCAGGGATGAGTCCAGAGGACCACCCAAAATGCAAACCAGTGTGTCTACAGGGGGAGTGTTACCCCCACCCAGAACTGGCTGAACTATTCCCTGTTCTGCCTTCCGACTGACCAAGAGCACCTCTATCTTGTCCGGATAAAGTTTCAATTTGTTTACCCGCATCCAATCCATTACTGATGACAGACACCGGTTTAGAACTGAGTGGGCTTCCTTAGATATAGGTGGAAAGTTAAAACGGATCTGGGAAAACACCTCTGCCCTGGCACGCTCATTGTGATGAGAATTACTACTACTACTACTACTACTACTACTACTACTACTACTAATATTGTTTTCTTATGAACACTGTGGTTGTCAAACGTGCATGACTCAAGACTGGATAAGTGCCACAGGATTACGTCGACACCGTATTACATAACCTTGCCTTGTGCTGTGTCCTGCGAGTGCAAAACTTAACGAGGACCAGAGTGACTGTCACTTGAAATGGGAGAAACGTCTCTTCCCCCTGCAAGGCAAGCAGATACCTGCTTACCATTCAAAGACAGAGGGAGCCTCTGATTGAAAGTTACTGAGGTGAACAGAATCACTGTGAGCACTAAAGCCTTCCAAACTGGCATACGCGGTGGGTATCCAATCATTCTAATTATTTCCAAGTAATTTAGCATATCTCTAATTATAATATGAGGTCATCTTAATTAGAATGACATAAAATAATGTTTAATTAGACACAATTCCCTCTTTCAGATACTCGTCATGGATTCTAGTGGAAAAACCTTTGGCTCCTCTTGTGGGGAGCTCTTTATTCTTAATTTACATTTTCCCTTTTTTTCTTCTTTTTTTTCTGGTAACTAATTTCTTTTTAACAAACAAGGCAAATCAAGCCATTTGAATCTAATTAGTGTTTCTTCCTTGGCTCGTCATTCTCTCCCTGCTCCTCCCTCCTTTTATCTCGAGGTTGTTCTAATTTATACATGTTTGTTTGCATAATGGCCTCTGGCTTGAGGCTGGCAGGAGACCACCACAAGTACAGCAGTGTGAGCTCTGGGGAAAGAAGTGGCTGGCTGAGTACTGTCCCCTACGTTTCTGTGACGTGGGCATTGAAATCTGCCTTTCTGTCTCTCTTGTGTGTGTTTGTGCACATGCCAAGTTCTTGAACTTTTGTTGGTGGAGGCATCATTGTAAAGAGAGGGCTATCTTTCCCCCTTTGCATGTTTGTTGTTGTTGTTGTTGTTCAGTCGTTCAGTCGTATCCGACTCTTCGTGACCCCATGGACCAGAGCACGCCAGCCACACCTATCTTTCACTGGCTCCCGCAGTTTGGACAAACTCATGCTAGTCGCTTCGCATGTTAATGGCACCTCACAGAATGCACGTATGATGCTTCTGCTGCATTCTTGGTACCAGCTGTAGAGCTGGTGTGTCCTTGGCCCTGCATGGTCTCCACGTTTTGGAGGTGATTTCTGTAGAGGATGCTGGTGTGCAAACCTAGAACCACCTTCCTCAATCTGGTGCCCTCCAAATGTATTTTTGTGTACAACTTTGACCAACCCCAACCATCTCTGTGGTAGTCTGGAGGGCATCGGGTTGGGGGGGGGGAAGATGCTTCCCTAGAAAGGTGAAAGGTACAGATTGCAGAAGCAGAGCTCATGTGCGTTGGCACGTGTATGCACAGAAAACCCCCCTGTGCAGGCATCACCACCAACATCTGGAGGAAGCGCAGTGATGAGCATGACTGGTTATGGTCCTGACCATGCTGTAAATCCAGCTGTTCATGGAATGGCCATTTGCACAGCTGGAGTGAAATTTAGTCTGGGCTTAGAATAGGAGACTAGCAAGTTGGCAAGGCACATCGAGAAAACCTTGCTTAGGAGTTGAGGCTTGGCCAACAGTTTTGGAACTTGCGTGCATTCAGCATTTTCTGGTATAGAGGAACCTCTTTGGGATTTAATGGGTTGCGTTCTTAGACCCTTCTTTGGGATTAATAACTTCAGAGATGGTTTAAGCTTCTCTGAGATTCACTAGAAGTGGCTCAATGAATAGGGAAAGGCTGCTGTCTGCTGCTGTCATTCCTTCCCTGCGCTATGGCCAGCAGCTCCTCAGCCTGCAGCCTGCCATTTACAAAATGGTTTTAGTATTCCAGAAATGAGTGGCACAAAGCATGCGAAGTGTAATGATATGTTTTCAGAGTGGTGGGGATTACATAATTGACTCTAATTACGATGGAATTAAATTTATTTTGTGCTTTGCACATTCAGTCAGCTTCTCAATTCAAGGTTCCTCCATTCAAGCTCTGTACGTACATGTCTACTCGGAATTATTCAGCGAAAATAGAAAAAAAAAACAACCACCCATAAATATCCAAAAATGGAATTTTACTAAGGCTGGAGTAAATTTTGCCAACGAGATCAGCCAATGCTGTGCATCACACACTCTACTTAAGCAGCTGGGTGTGTGTTAAGCACACACAGTATAAGTAGATTAATACAGGGTTGTATAAGATGATCAGTTAAGCCTTGTTGAGCACTAAGAATATGTGGAAGTGTGTGTGAGATCATAGTTGAGACTGGGGGAGGGGGCTGTGGTCCTCCAGATGTTGGCAGGCTTTGACTTTTATGAGCCCCAGCCAGCACAGAAAGGGATGATGGGAGTTGGAGTCCAGCAACATCTTGGGGGGCAGCAAGCCCCCACCCAATGCAGTAGACTGCTAGGTTGTTTGATTGTTTGTTTATTTAAAATAGTTGGACACCACCCGCAATCTCTGCTGAGCTATGGTAAGATTTCAGGGGGTCCCAGGTGCTCATCCAGGGTCCGTGTTCCTTTGGAAGTTGTCGTAGCTTTAAGAAATATGATTTATTCACATACTTACACCTGAGTTTGGATGGAGGGAGTCCAGATCTTATAGCATGGTCATATCAAAGGGGGCTTGTTCCCCACAGCACTGGAATCCAAGGCATCTCTCCCAGGCTGGATCTAGACATATCAAAGCAGTGTTTCAGCTTAAACACATTGTAAATCTAAACAGGGAAAACAGGTAGAGAAAAAAGGGACTCCACAGCACCGTCTGGTGGCACAACATTATATTGCATATACAACGCATATAAATTGCTTTTTCTTTAGCAATCGAGCTGAGTCCCCAGACTGCCTTCAAATTCACTAACAGGCTCTTAGTACCCCAAATCTTTAACCGTATTTGCATTCTGCCCTTTCACAGAGGGTGACTGATTATTTCTTAGTGCATGTTGTATATCTGGACAGCATTCTCAGAACAAGGGTCTGGGAATGAGTTAACGGTTTGTGCTTCACCTGATGCCTGCAAGAGCTAATTGAGAAATTTAAAAAAATGAACAAGGCTCAGAGATCAGGTGGCATGTATTTGCGACTTCATATGGAACTCATATGTGAAATTTGCGGGTTTTGTAACTTAAATAGGCAACTTATTACTAAAATCAGCCACCTGATTTAGCATCGCTAAATGACTTCTCACTGAAAGCAATGATTAGGTCTATTGCGTGCACTGTTGACTTTAACTGGACTGCACCAAAGCATTAAGTGTAAACAGAGTACTTTGTACATGAACTGTTAGAGCAGCTCATCTCCCCACCATGGTGTCCTCTGGATATTGCTGGACTGCAACTCCTATTGTCGTTTGCCCTTGGCAATGCTTGCTGGGGCTGATGACAACTGGCTGGAGAGCCACAGGTTGGAGAAGGATGCTGTAGAACTTTCAGAAAAATCTGCCTATAATCTGCCCCTCCCTCCATCCTTGCCTCCAACAAAACAAAACAACAAAACAAAACAAAATCCCATGGACACTAGATCAGGACTTGCCAAGAGAAGCAAACACCTGTCACATCATCAGCATGCTTGCTAGCTGAGACATTACTAAGTGGCAGCATTTGTCCTTTCCGGAGATGATTCAGGCTGTGAAGACTTCTGGTAGGGATGGTACAAACGCAAGCTACTCGCTGGAAGCAGAACTAATGAGCAGTGTCACTCATGTAAGCATCTGGTTTGACAACAGATGCACCTGTTGGTGACTTAAGTATTTGCCTACGTTATTTTATGCAGGAGCATCTCAGCTGCTCACCTGCTAAAATCCTCAGGGATATTTACGACGTTTCGTAAAGTTCCAACCTTTCCTCAATGAAACTGGAAAACAGCACCCAGTCAATGGGCACCAGCAAGAGTTGAACCAGTGGGTGCAAAGCAGAATATATGGAGAGAACAGGAACCCTAACACAATTTTCACTAGGGAGAATATGATTTTTCACTAGGAATAATGTGGTTTTTTAAGAGGTTGAGAAATGCATATGTTTCTCCAGAATTTGGGATTTTGGAACACAGGAAGTTGTCTTATATTATTGGTGCATCTAACTCAGTATTATCAACACTCACCAGCAGGAATTTTCCAGGGTCTGAGGCATGGAGTCCTTTCCAGCCCATCCTGGAGATACAAGGACTCGAACCTGGAACCTTCCGCATGCAAAGCATATTCTATAACAAAGACCTTTACTCAGTCATATTTTTATATATTTCCTGTGGAGATGTGTGCTTGAAACATGCTTGGATTTCTGTTCTCTGAGCCAGCCTTATGTGTTGACACCTTTCAAGTTTATTCTTTCTGTGCACAAATTAAGTAAGTAATTTGCTTACTTCAATATTCTAGGAGTCCCTAGAATCATTCCACCACCCTTTGGGGGGTGAGAGGGATAATGGCATCGGACAGGGCTTCTTCTGTGGTAGCCCCAAAACTGTGAAATTCCCTCCCAACAGAAGAAGGGTCTAGAGTCAGCTTGAGTATTATTTCAATTTCATGTTTCCACTTCCCCAATCTTAAATTTAATTCTCCAAACATCAGTTTATAAATAGGTTTTTTAAAAAAAATCATTGTGAAAATTCATTAGAATTTCAGTGCGAATTTCCTATACTAAGCAGCTTGGCCTGATATACACATTCTTGCAACAATTTCCTCTACAGTAATATAAAGCATTTTTTTGTGTAACTCTGACTAATATGTGCATTTTTATGCACACTTTGCCCGGTGCATGCATTTTCCTACACATTAATTAGTTGCGGAACTGCACTGAAAAATTGAAACAGGTGCTTTACAATAAAATAAAATAAAATAAAATAAAATAAAATAAAATAAAATAAAATAAAATAAAATAAAATAATAAAATAAAATAAAATAAAATAAAATAAAATAAAATAAACCAGGAGGAAATGATGAAGGATGGTTGCATTTCGGTTTATGCATTGTTGCAGCAAGTACGGTTGAGGTAGATTTGTATTTAAATGTGAACTGAACCAAGCTTCTCATCCATCCCTGCAACTCTTTAAATTGGTAAACAGTGTTTTAAATGGATGCTGTGAATGTGGCCACTCACACAAGGTGCTTCAGGGGATGGGCTCCCAAGAGCTTCCTGGCTGGGGCCTTCCATTCATTCCCCTCTTTTTTTCCCAGCCAATGATCAATGGCAAGGGAAGTGAGTGGATGTTGCAATGTGCTGTGTGGTCATGTCTGTTCACCGGCGACAGCTGCTGATTGGCTGCTTTTCCTTCAAAACAAAATGGGCAGTTTTAAAAGTGTAGTTCAGGGGTCAGCAAACATTTTCAGCAGGGGGCCGGTCCACTGTCCCTCAGACCTTGTGGAGGGCCGGACTATATTTTGGGAAAAAATAATGAACGAATTCGTATGCCCCACAAATAACCCAGAGATGCATTTCAAATAAAAGCACACATTATACTCATGTAAAAACACGCTGATTCCCAGACCATCCGCTGGCCAGATTTAGAAGGCGATTGGGCCGGATCTGGCCCCTGGGCCTTAGTTTGCCTACCCATGGTGTAGTTAACCTAATGTGTCGTTTGACCTAAGGAAGACAAGAGCGTGCTGCTGAGCCAAATTGTTTGAGCTTGTAAAGGTTTCTACACTTGTCTATTTTAACTTCTCTGGTGTACTTTCTTGCAGAATTCGAAGCAGTGTTGTGATTGCCTTTGGAACAAAAGACCAGAGAGCCCAGTGGCAAGGGCATTTACCGGTATAAAGTCTCAAACATTGCTTAAGAAAGAAAGAGAGAGAGAGAGAGTTAGTTCTGCCCCCTCCCTTTCTTTGGCATTCAAAAAACAAAATTGGGACAGATGGCAGAAACAGACTCAAATTTCCCATGGGATGAAGCACAATTGCTACAGAAGATCGGGATCAAACCAAACAGGTGATTCTGAAATCAAACTATCTGAAAACTTAATTTGCAGTGGACTGATAGAAATGCAAGACAGCCTAAGAAGCATTCCACAATCTTGAGCGATGCCGTACACGGGATAAAATGGAAGGAAGTGAACCACATGACCGAAGAAAATCAGGCACCATCTAGATAAGAATCAAACAGAGATGTGGCTCGTACAAGAAAACCGTTTATTTTGACTAGGGATGAAGAAGTGGATTTATAAACTGAATTTGGCGGTTCCGACTTGATCGATCTTCAAGCAGCTCTTGCATCAGACACCTGCCTATTATTTGCCAACTGTAGATTATTATTTTTTTAAGGCCCAACTAATCATATGCAAAGTTATCCACATTATTTTTGTATATTATATGTATAATGCATATGAAGAGTCAAGCTTCATGTGGTTCTGTATTTCTGCTGCATAATTTTAAAAATATTAATATATAAATATCTTTGCATAGCTGAATGTATCTGTTTATATTCTGGTTACTTTAGGAAACGTGGTGGGTATATGCATATAGTTCTTGCTAGTATCTGTCTGTCTCAGGAGATAATGGAGGAGTGCATTTTGGGGGGTTAAGTCAAACTGCTGAAAGGTTACGGCACCTGCTGTGACTGTAGAGAGCAATACAGGAGAGACATGTTTTATTGCAGCTGGGGTAGATGAAGTTGCCCAGTTGAGCTGCTGCAGACGCACCATGGTGTTTCTTCTCTCTGCGCTCCTCCGAGCGGTCATTCCTCCTCTGGCCACTGCTGTAGATATGCAACCTGATGGTCTATCTCCCGGCACTGTGGTCACCTGCAAGGGGGTTCCTGCACAGCAGGGTTGATGTTGCCAGACTTCATGTCACATTTGCATACATCTTTGTAATGCAGAGTTGGATACGGTATGCATGTAACGATGCATACAGTATGCATGCAGTAATTCATAGAATAATTGTTCATATTTTTTGGTGGAACTGGAGAAGAACAACAACTTGCTTCTCATCAAGATCAAGCAGCAAGATTGGGGTGGGTGGGGGGGTGGAAATCCATGTGTAAAAGCTTGACGTTGAGATTTTCAGAAAATCCCATCCCTAATTTTGAGAGACACATACATTTACACATACATTCTGCAAATAACATCATTGACATGAAGAAAGAGGAACTGGATGCTTTTGAAGTGCTCTGTGGTGGCAACCAGAATGATCAAGGGGATGAAGCAACTCCCTTATGAGGAAACATCTGGGGCTTTCTAGTTTGGAGAAAAGGCAATGCAAGAGGGGACATGACAGAGGTGTATATAATTATGGAAGGTATAGACAGAGAAACATTTCTTGCAATCTCTCTTAACACCAGAACTCAAGGACATCCATTGAATGATGATTTAAGACAGTCAGTAGAAGTAAAAGAATGTGTCTTCTTCTTCTTCTTCTTCTTCTTCTTCTTCTTCTTCTTCTTCTTCTTCTTCTTCTTCTTCTTCTCCTCCTCCTCCTCCTCCTCCTCCTCCTCCTCCTCCTCCTCCTCCTCCTCCCTGGACTTGTTAGTCACTTGTTACACAGAAGTCTTCAAGCAACTCACAACATATTTAAAAACATAAAATGCAATTTCGCAAGCTTCAGCAACGGGTTTTCAAGAGCAACCCACCTGCTAGTTCAAATTTTAGTAGCTTCCGGTTAGTGCATGAATTAAATATACTAACAGCAGCCTCAATTTAATGGTGAGGCGAGCGAGACTTTGTCACCCACCTGCCTTGCTTCACCTTCCAGTCCTGAGAATCTTTGTAAAGGATTTGCTTTTAGAAGATCTCTGACAGGACTTTCTGGCTTTTGAGGTTGAGACAAAAGGGGTTAGGTGTACTAGGTGTTCATATCTTCAGCTTTGGGGCTACTTTTGAACGGGAAGTTAGTGAATATTTTCATATCTGTTAGTGATTTTGATATCTGTTAATCGTTTTGTGTGTTACATGTACTGATAGTGCAAGTTTTATTATTTATCTTTGTTGTATTTAGGCTGTATTTATGTGAATTGCTTTGAATACAGGTGAATTTGTGGAAAAATACAGTCCATAAATAAATTGAGTGCTGGACCATAAAGAAGGCTGGTCGCCGAATAATTGATGCTTTTGAATTACGGTGCTGGAGGAGACTATTGAGAATTCCATGGACTGCAAGAAGATCAAACCTATCCATTCTGAAGGAAATCAGCCCTGAGTGCTCACTGGAAGGACAGATCCTGAAGCTGAGGCTCCAATACTTTGGCCACCTCATGAGAAGAGAAGACTCCCTGAAAAAGACCCTGATGCTGGGAAAGATGGAGGGCACAAGGAGAAGGGGACGACAGAGGATGAGATGGTTGGACAGTGTTCTCGAAGCTACCAACATGAGTCTGACCAAATTGCGGGAGGCAGTGGAAGACAGGCGTGCCTGGCGTGCTCTTGTCCATGGGGTCACCAAGAGTCGGACACAACTAAACGATTAAACAAAAACAATTCTTCAACTATGGGTTCTTATGCAGACAAAACAGCACTATTCGGATGCAAGAAGGAGGTATCGGCAAACTTTGGGAGGATCAACCCCAAGGTTTGCAGAAGTACAAAAAATATTTGGGAAAAACTCAAGGGGGAGACACCCTAAAGTAGCTCAGTGAGAACTGAGCATACTGAGTAGACACAGAATTCTGGCTGATTTTTTGTGGAGTCATGGCAGTGGAATGGAGCATCCTTGAGCCTCCGTTTTTCCAACTGTCCTTCCTTACTGGGAAAGAGGAAGGATCCCATCAAGGCAATCTGATGGAAGATGGAGTTCCTCACTTGCAAAACCCTGGAAACCTTTTCCTCCTCCCATGTGTCTCCCCTGCTCCCCAACCCAGTCTCCATACAAGTGCTTGAAAGATTTGCATCTCCTTATAGTACCAGGTCTGTAGGCCTTACATAGGTGCAGGTTTTGCTTACAACAGTATGGGAAATCCCAAATGACAGAGTCTAGAGAAGAACAGGAACAACAGCTAAAGCTGCTTGTTGATTTCCCCAAATGTAATGTGGGGCCAAGCAGAAATATAAGAGCACTTCTGGGTGTGTGGATGTGTGGTGAGTTCACAGGGGGAAAGGGGAATTCATGGTGGCTGGAAGAGAATTCCCCCTGCACTTTATATGTTAAAGAAATACTATTTTACATCTGGATATCTCAACCTCTAGAGTTGCCTGTTTTGTGTTGCACAATTGGATATGCAATGCTTTGAATTGAGCCTAAGGGCTTAATTGTATTTTCGACACATGCATGCAAATGGTGGTAAGCACATTGCATCCGACTGCAATCTGCATGGGACAAAACATGCATTTTACCACTGTAAATGTCATGCACACTATGGAGGCGGTTAGTAGCATTTCCCCGTGATGATAAATGCCTATCTGCCATGTCTTTTGCAAAGCAGCTCCTGTTAAATGTTTACACCTTTATTAATTGAAAAGGAAACATTGTTGCTTTGTCAACTGAAAAATTATATTAAAAAATATTAATGAGCAACTCCCTACCCTCAATAAATGCAGGTATCACCCTGCACTAGGGATGGATGAATATGTCTGTTTCTGGGCACAAGATGTGGGACATAATATCCAGATGGAGGAATGGAAGAATGAGAGAAAATTTACACCATGTGTGGAGATTAAAGAAATTATATGAAATTGATGTATAGATAGTATCTAACTCCAGTCAAATTAGCAAAAATGTACAAAACTAAGGAAAGCAAGTGTTGGAAATGTAAAACAACAGAAGGGATATTTTTTCACATGTGGTGGGATTGTCAAATTATAAATAAATATTGGGAAATGATATATAATGAAATGAAGATGTTTTAAATAACCTCTGTTTAAAAACCAGAAGCTTTCCTTTTTTTTTTTTTATAAGAATTTATTGACATTTTTACTTATAACAACATACAACCTTAACCACACCTACATTTATACACATACAAAACAAATACAATTACACATCTTATACAAAAATTGCCATGATTTTTCTTCTTAATTGGACATCTACAAAAAAAAATTTCTTTTTCCAATCTTGACAGTTGACTTCCCCTGCCTTTTCACCTTCGAGTTTATATCCATAATCTACTTTTTAACCTCTTCATTTAAAAAAAAAAATTAAACTTAATTATATATATAAAGTAAAACATTCATCTTAATCTTCATCTTAGTCTTAATCATCTTAATCTATAAACTTAAACCACTTAAAATGACTTCATTTATACTACATCCTTATAAGTCCTCACAAATCATCCTCATCAAATCTATCTCTTCTATCCTTTGAACTGCTGCTGATAACATAAAAACTTGAAATATCTCTTTTCATATTCAAACAAATAATAAAACAAACTATTGTTGACAGTGTTCACCCTCCGATTTCAAAATACCATAACAGATTGCTTTAGATTTTACTTAATACTTCACCCCACACCCCCTCTGTCCATTCTTCTTCTCCTGATGGCATCAGCACTGAACTTCCATGCAACTTCCCTCTCCCAACGTCCACAGATCCAGGCACAGTCCAAAGCTCTCCTTGCCACGAGCTCCGAGGTATCCAACTCTCCCTCTCTCAGCTTCTCCGGTTCTTTGTAGCATTCCTTTTCTTCTTGTAAATACCTTAATTCTCTGTCCCTGGCCCCCGAGCTCACACCTCGGGGACTGGATATAGCAAATCTTAACATCGCCTTGGGGCTGCCACCCCCAACAAGCGAATTTCTTCTCCGAAGTAGCTCATTCATTTCTTCCCATCTTTCCATCCATCCTCTCAGCTCTTTGACAAGATTTCCTTCCAAAGTGTCAAAAGTTTTGTTAGCCTCCTCTGTGGGCAGTTGGTTCCATTTCAGACCCCCACACAAGACTTTGACTTTTCTGTAAATTAGTTCCACCTTCAAGGCAGTGAGCCTTTGTTCATCTGTTAGTCCAGAGTTCAATACCAGTTCAAGGACGAAACCCAGCATACTGGCAGAGGAGGAGGAAGTGGGTATCATATTTCTTCTCCTGTCTCTTTGTTCGTCGCCATTTTCCTAAGCTGGAGCGCAAACACCGCAACTTTAAATAGAGATATTTTCCGCTAGTTAGCTTCCCAAGAAAAAAGTTTGCCAGTCTCATGTATCGATTTTAGATACTTTATAACCAGTTCTGTGGCAGCAATCCCTCAAATTGGTTAATTTCTTAGGCTCGAAGGGAGGGAGGCAGGCTGCCTTTCTCCTTCCCCCCGGATCGTTCCAAAAACACGATTTCTGCCAAGATTATTTACTCACGACCACCGGGTTCCTTTAGCTCCATTCTTCACAGGTAGAACTTGGACGCTCACCGCGGGCTTTGCCGCCGCATTTGCATCCCGGTTGGGGCATATCCCCGTAAGCCCGGCTCCGTTGTCCCTTCACCCCCACTCCCCCTTTACAGGGGGGTAGGGGAAGGGTTCGGAGCCTCCGCGGGCACAGCCGGGGAGCCCAGGGTGCGGGACGCTCTTCCCGCACCCCAACCGGAGCCGCGCGCTGCGGTAGCGCGGCTCCTAACCCCCGGGATGGATCGGGCGCCTCGCAGCCGAAGCAGCCCCGACCACCCGCTATGGCGTCGCCAGCCGGAAGTCCCAGAAGCTTTCCTACTACGTATTACAGGAGTGGACTTACCAAAATCACAAAAGAATTTATTTATGTATGCAACTATGGTCGCACGGACACTATTAGCACAACATTGGAAAGAAGAAGGTGTCTCACCTAAAGAAGATTGGCAAGTTAAATTAACAGAATATGTTGAAATGGCAAAATTGACAATGAAACTAAGAGGAAGAGACAACAACGAATTCAAGGAAGAATGGAAGATGTTTATTGAATATATACAGAAGCAATGTACACAGGTTAATACATTAGCAGGGTTTTTAAACTACTTGTAATTTTGTTATGAATGGATAATAGATAATTTAAATGGGTTTCAAATTTAACAATGGACATGCAGTATGTTGATAAACAATAGAACCAAGGAAGGGACTAGTGGGAAGTCATTTTGTTTTGTTTTTGTATTGTTTGTATTGTTGTTATTTTTGTAAAATTAATAAAATGTTACCAATAATAAAAAAGAATCTGTCCATTTCAGGGTCTTCCACATTCTCATTTATTTCATCTTAAGTTTAGTTCTCCACATTTCTGCATCAGTTTGCAATTTTTATTACGGTATATGCATTTTAATGCAATTGCCTGATATACACATTTTTGAAAGCAATTTCCCCTAATTAATGGGTTTTTAATGTTATTTTTAGGTACACTTTCTCCTTCCTTGGAAGTTTTTAAGCAGAGGCTGGATGGCAGTCTTTAGCTGAGATTCCTGCATTGGAGGGGGTTGGACTCCATGACCCTTGGGTCTCTTCCAACTCTACGTTTCTATGATTCTGTGATTCATATACACATTTCTGTAGAGATTACATGGTTGGAGAACTGTGTCACAAAACGAAGCATGGGTTTTGAAGGATAGCTGTGTTTCAGTTGGTTATATTGCTTTGGAAAGTAAGAATGAGGTAGGTTCACGCTGTATTGAATTTTCTCCTCCATTCCTGTTCTGTGCTTCTTGTTTATTTACTACCTCCAAGGCGTTCAGCTCAGTGCTGTAATCTGTCGAATTGAAGTAGCTGGTGTGGCGGTTGGTTCAGCACTGCTCTCTATGCAAGCTTTAATGTATCTGATGTCTGCATGACAGATGTCAGTCAGTGTGCACTGGGGGGCGGGGGCATAAGGCAAAGACAGGCTTGGCTCTAGAGCCTAGCAGTTCATTCGAGTCCTTGCCAATGAGATCCCCTCGGAACAACCTGCAGTCAAAGTCCAGTGAAGTCAATGAGATTATTAGCATTAGCTAAGATTAGTTGCCTGAGCAGACATTTGTGGGATCAGATCCTAAATTTACCTCTAATCTGCCTTTGCAGAAAGATGTACTTCATTGATCTAGCCAATAGCCTCCTTAACTCCCAAGATCTTATATCCCTGTGCTGCTGTTGTGCTTGCTAGACACTAAATAGGTATGAAATGTTGCAACCTCAACTTTGAACAAAGTGCCTGTTACTTAGAGGTAATAAATAGGAACTAAATTTACATTTCTCTCCCCCCTGTCTTTTTGGTTGTTGTTGGAAGCAATTTGCATGTTATGCTGCTGGATCCTAAAGTAAAAGGAAATGTGCTTGACGCTAAAATTGGCTTCGTGGCTCCAGTTTCCTCAGCTCGGCACCACCTGCCTCTAATCAAACTGTCCAATTACTGGAAACAATTGTTTTCTTGCCTTCTGGGAAGTAAAAGACTTTCCACCAGGAAAAAAAGCCTGCTTTGCGAAATGTTCCTTTTTAACCAAGTTGCTTTCATAACTTAAAATCAAATCAAATAGCACAATACTTGAATATGGGATGCAATTTAGGGTTTGGATGGGAGGACCCTGCAGGACCGACAGCTTGGCTGCGCGAGATGGCACTGGGAATATGCAAGCGTTGCTAATAACAGCTGCAAAAATAGTCAGGGTATCCTGTCTAAAACCGGAGCAAAGCATCAAAGAGTTATCTAGGGTGTAAAAGCAAGATCAGAATGGTGCTCCAATTAGTCCATATGCTAATAGGGCTGATTAATATAGGAAGGCAAAGTTTTCTGTGTGCCTCTGTGTGAAAGGATAATCAAGGGCTCCCTTTGTATTGCAGATAACTCGGTGGAAATTCTGCCTGGCTCGGATTGTGTGCCACGAAGGTAGAATCATGACATCTAGCACGAAATCCCAAGAACACAAGCAACTTAAAGCCATGCTCCTGGGCCACATGATGGTAGAGTCAAATTTGAAAATGTGTCAGCAGTTTTAGTTTAAAATATAGGGGAAAGTGTGTGTGTGTGTGTGTGTGTGTGTCCAAATGTGGTAAGCACAAGATGACAAAAGCACAGAGCCAGTTCATTTGGCAAGTAAGAATAAGAATAATATTTATTTTATACCCCGCCCACATAGTTGGGTTTCCCCAGCCACTCTGGGCAGCTTCCAGGACATATAAAAAACATAATAAAACATCAAACATTAAAAACTTCCTGATACAGGGCTGCCTTCAGATGTCTTCTAAAAGTCATGTACAGTAGTTCTTCATCACCTTGACATCTGATGGGAGGATATTCCACAGTGAGGGCACCACTACCTAGAAGGCCCTCTATCTGGTTCCCTGTAACTTCACTTCTTGCAGTGAGGGAACCACCTAAAGGCCCTCAGAGGTGGACCTCAGTGTCCAGGCTGAACACTGGGGGTGGAGACGCTCTGTCAGGTATGCTGGTGTAAACAACCAAGCCACAAGTTTCTGTCTACTGAGTGTTTGGTTTCGTCCTAGTGATGACTACTATGCTGGAAGTACCTCTGTTTAGCAGTTGTTCCCTGAGTGACACACACATAATAACATAGTTGGAAGTAAGCATTTCACTTACCTCAACAATTCCAAATAGTGGTGCTAAGAACCCCCCCCCCCCAAAAAAAATACTGCAGCAAAATTAATATAAATCCTAAAACATACCATTCCATACATTAAAACACGTCCAGATATCAGGAGCATGGAAATGGAAAGGTCTTTATTTGGCTACAAAAAGACACAAAAGTGGTCACTAACCAAACCTCTTGGGTGTGTGTGTGTGTCTTCTGCATCAGTGAGGGGGCAGCACTACTGAGAATGCCTTTTTGTTCCACCCACCCACCATGGCTCAACTTGTAAGGGGAAAGGTGGAGATGGTCCTCTGTTGACAATCTCAGGACTTGGGTAGGTTTATATGGGAAGCAGCAAGTCTTCAGTTATTGGGGACCCAAGCACGGTTGGTGAGGAGGTGTGGCCTGGGAGCCAGGGAAAGAGCCACATCCGGCCTCCAGGCCTCAGGTTCCCCACCCCTGAGCAGTGCATTGTGTTGTTGTTCAGTCGTTCAGTCGTGTCTGACTCTTCGTGACCCCATGGACCAGAGCACGCCAGGCATGCCTATCTTTCACTGCCTCCTGCAGTTTGGGGTGGGGAACCTGAGGCCTGGGGGCCAGATGTGGCTCTTTCCCTGGCTCCCAGGCCACACCTCCTCACCAACTGTGCTTGGGTCCCCAATAACTGAAGGCTTGCTGCAGTGCATTGTATGCATGCAGAAAAGGTTGCATCATGTCGCCATTATGTCCTAGCCATCACCTTCTGTTGACTGGGACCGTCCATGTGTGGCTAATATAGGGGTGTCCTTGGTGAGTATTATTTTGATTGGTGGGTTGTGCCATTGTTTCCAAGGAGATAGGCGTGGATAGCTATAGACGCCGTTTCTTCTGCAACTACTACGTTTTCAACTTTGCCACTGGGAGCACACAGGATCGCAAGGAAGTTGCAGCACTGGCGTTGCTTTCGTGGAATGGTTGCCTGCAACACACTAACTTTCCTTGCACCAGGTCCTTCCTTTACTAGAAACTTGCCTCTCTTTCCCTTTTTTAATCAAAACTGAAACCCGAAAACAAAACGATCAGAACTGCTTTTTTTCTTTTTCTTTAAAGAAGAAGAGTGTGGATGTGTACCGAGGACACAGACGGGCATTAGCTGTATTAGAAATATCAGCAGTCGGTGCTGAACTTGAATCACCAAGGAAGCGTTAGGCTCACACAGCAGCAATGGAAATTATATACATTATATTCCATAAGGGTTTATCTTTATCCTTATGACTATTCCACCCCCACAGATCCATCGTTTCTAAAGCCCAAAATTGTGCAGCAACAATACCAGGGATTTATATATGTGTCTGTTGACATGTACTATTTAGCAACTTTTGTTTATCTCTTAAGAGATGGGGGTGGAAAGAGAGAGGCATTCTTCCTCGCGTATCTGAGCTTGTTTTAGTTACACTTGAGTGGCTAGACTTACTACATGTGTGTGTGTGTGTGTGTGTGTGTGTGTATCTTTTGCAGGCAAGGACTGAACAATTCACATACAACAATAAGGATTTCTGAAAGTCAAAATAATAAAAGCATTGGCAGCAGCAAGGGTCAATGGGAGGGGTTTTAAATAATTGCTTTAATTAATAAAAGGTAAATCCATTCAAACTACTATACAAGTCGAAGGGTAGACTGAAGTTGATAGAATTATGAACTGCTCTACTTCCTTTGAAGTATAGGCAGTAGGGTTTGCTTTTTGCCCTTTTTAATCCCATGTGAGAAACTCCCTGCAAGTAGTAAGTGAGTCCATGAGAGAATATTTTTGCATAGCTTCTCTCTGTTATGCTGGTTTCCTATATGCACATTGAAAAATATGACCATTCCCCACCTACAGGCAGAAGTGGAACAGTTCAGAGTTCTGCTACTCCAGTCTATCACTTCATTCTGCGTAATTAAGAATTTAATGATATTTTAAAATGGCATTCAAAGACCTATTTATTTATTTTTTACTGTGGCTTTTCGTGACTGATTGTCTGACAGCTCTGACAGTTTTTAGTTTGACTGTGTTATGTTGAGTATTTTGTCTACCTAGTGCCACTTGTAATAATTTTGAACATGCCTCCGTAGTGATGTCAATGAACCTCAGAAGAAATAACACTACAGTGACAACCTGTGCTGTGCATCTGATAACTAGATATGCTCTAAAAGGCATTAATTTGAGACTAATGAATTTAACTCAGATATCTCAAGGAAGCTCAGTGTGGTTCCCTCATGTGATGTTAAGACAAGTGGATCTCACAGTGCAAAGAAAAGAATAGGAAAAAAGGACCCAAACAGAAGGCTAAAATATTGGGATTTTTGCCTGGGGAAACTAGAGATGGGATTGGTGTGTTCACCAAGTTTGGTCCTGATGAGTTTCTGGTTCTGTGAATTGTTCTTAGATTTGGGTGTCTTTGAAGAACCCTTTTGGACCTTTGGGGCAGGGGAAGTGGGAGAGAGATGGGGGAAATCTAGAAATATACCTGTGCACAGGTAGGTATCATAGGCTGGCCACATGGCCCTATGGATAGTTTCTGAGCCAATCATGACTGCCAACCATAACTGAATACTCAACAGCTGATCTTTAGGAAGGAATGTTATATGGAAAATGGGGTATAATAAATGCAACCAAAACATACAACAACATTTGTCCTGAACTGTGCTTAATACAATTCACAGCTTAGACCCGGAATGCTGCCTTTCCCAGAAAATGCCAGGTTTTATCCTGAGACATGTGATATGATAACAGAATACCTCTGAGTACCTTTTCCCAGCTGTCCAACTGGGAAGTGTTCGTGAAACAAAGGGCTTGGCTTTCAGCCCATTGGTATGACCACCCCACCGGTTCTGAACAGAATAGCTAGCTTACTCAACTTACGTGTGATATATGGAACAAAAAAAATCATGGAAGACGGCCATGAAGTAATCGTCACTTCAGTTCAGGCCTTGCGGAATGGTTACACACCAAACCAAGTGGAACCCACCAGCCTTGAATTGTAATCTATTGGAGCTAGCAGATGCATGTAAGTTTCTTCTTCATTCAATGTTTATATTTTATAGTAAGAGTAACTTATTTTAATAATTGTTAGAAGGGGTGGAAGCTGACCTATAGAATTTTGATGTCTAGATGCGCTGGGGTCGACACCTGCTTAAGTTGTTCGACTAGCTTTTTTTACACAGACAAGTAGGGCGGGGAGAGAGAAATGCAAAACTGCAATGGCACGAACTTTATTAAGTAGGTTCTTTGTGGTAACATGCAGGAAGTGAAATTGTTTTCAGGTTGAAAGTATTTCTCAATTATTTCATGCACCAGTAAGCTTTAAGGTTTAGGCTTCTTTCGTCCCCTTTTTAGTCATTTAAGTGAGATGAAGTTCCAGATGGCAAGGGGGAGATTGTGAAATTTCCCCTGGAACCCACAAGCTTCTACCTTCCCCTTCCTGTTGCTCAAGTTAGTAATGAAAGCTTTGGGCAAATGCCACGTCTCTAATTAGTTTGTTATTGGGTAGTTTTGTGGTGTTAGCTACTGTAGACCAGTCTGCGTGTCGTAAACCAAATGGGCTTTCCATCTCCCCACCGTCAAATAATGCTCAGCTGGCTTTCAGTTTTTGTCTGGCTCTCTCACAGTCAGTTCAAGGCAGGGATGTCTGAATAAATGATTGATGGGGGACTTGTGGCACTCTAGGTGTTTTTGGACTACAAGTCCCATCATTCATTATCTTTGGTCATGTGAGTTGATGGTGGGTGTCGGGCTCCAGCAACCCCTGATAGACCTAAGGTTGTGTATCCTGGAGTAAATGCTTGGTGGTGTGGCCCCAAGGATAGGAACACAGAGCACAGAAAGCCACCTGCAGTCATGAAGGGATGAATACTTGTTTATTATTAATTTGACAAATGTCATTCCTTGCCTTTCAGCTCCAAAGAGCTCCCAGGGAAGGAAGAAGGATAGAAAAAGTTGGAAGGTTAGTGCCACCCCCCGTGCCCCCTGCCGTAATATTCCAGCAGCATTAAAAACACAGAATAAAAGTTTAAAAGGCTTGGAGCAATAGAAAGAATGCAGCATACCCTCCAACATTTCTCCGATGAAAATAGGGACATCCTAAGGAAAAGTGGGATAAAATCAGAAACGGGGATGACGTCTGTACATCTATGACTGTCCCTGCAAAATAGGGACACTTGGTAGGTCTGAATACAGCCAGTTCAGCAGAGTTGGGGATCTAGATCTGGAAGACAACATAGGACAAATCCCTATCTGCCCACCTGTCACTCACATGACAGCATTATGACACCAGGTGACCCGGTTTTGCTTGTGCATACAGTCAGATGATCATAGGGCCTTGAATAGCGTTGCACACAAACAAGAGAGCAGGAATATTCCAGCAACATCAACACAGAATGAAAATTTAAAAGGCTTGGAGGAATGCAGATTTAATAGTAGTAGTAGTAGTAGTAGTAGTAGTAGTAGTAGTAGTAATGGTAATAATTTGTTCTGAAAAGACATACAGTGAGGGGGAAAAGTATTTGATCCCCTGCTAAATTTGCCCGTTTGCCCCCTGACGAAGAAATGACGAGTTTTTAATTTTAATGGTAGGTTAATTGTAGCTGTGAGAGACAAAATAACAACAGGAAAACCCCCAGCAACCCAGAAGACAGAAGTCAGAAATTGATGTGCATTATAATGAGTGAAATAAGTATTTGATCCCTTTGCAAAAGATGACTTAGTACTTAGCGGCAAAACACTTGTTGGCAATTACAGTGGTACCTCGGGTTAAGAACTTATTTCGTTCCGGAGGTCCGCTCTTAACCTGAAACTGTTCTTAACCCGAAGCACCACTTTAGCTAACGGGGCCTCCCTCTGCTGCTGCGCGGCCAGAGCACAATTTCTGTTCTTATCCTGAAGCAAAGTTCTTAACCTGAAGTGTTATTTCTGGGTTAGCGGAGTATGTAACCCGAAGCGTATGTAACCCGAAGCGTATGTAACCCGAGGTACCAGTGTACAGAGGTCAGACATTTCTTGTAGGTGGCCACCAGGTTTGCACACATCTCAGGAGGTATTTTGTCCCACTCCTCTTTGCAGATCCTCTCCAAGTCAGTAAGATTTCGAGGCTGATGTGTAGCTGCTCGCAAAGGGATCAAATCCTGTTGTTATTCAGCTACAATAAACCTACCATTAAAATTATGGACTGGTCATTTCTTCATCAGAGGGCAAATGGGCAAATTTAGCAGCTACTTTCCCCCCTCACTGCTACGTAAACTTCTGTGTGGAGAGCATACTAAAGCATGCTACAACAAACCTTATTTTTGCAATCCACCTTCTATGCATGTAATAGGGTCTTTCATAAAATAAAATAAAATAAAATAAAATAAAATAAAATAAAATAAAATAAGAAGTGACTGCAGAATTTCCTTCCATCCTAAGAGGAAACAGCAGCAGTGACTTATAGGAATGTGATCTGTTGGCACTGCAAACACAGAGGCTGAGCAAATATTTAGCATCAGGATCTTAAAGTGAGCTAAGCTGGCTCAATGTCTACGAGGTATTTACTTCCTTTTGTAGTTCCGTGTCATATCCTCGTCATATAAATCCATTCCCTTAAGTTGGTGCGAACGTTTTCTGCTCCTTTTTGTTTTGTTTGTTTATCGCCCGCTTGGAAATGTGGGTCATATACATCTCACCCAGATCCATTTGCTCTTTGCATCTATATCTACATGGAGGTGGAGGAGAGGAACAAGCTGCTTACATTTTCTCAAGCTACCTCTGGTTTCGGCGCATCACATTTCCAGACAAAAGCTGAATTTAGGCTTTCTTCCAAAAGCAAGTGGCTTAGCCCTGAGACCAGAAAGAGCAAGATTATGGAAGTCTCATACTGAAGTGTATTTTTGGGTAAACAGAAATGTAGAGTGTCAGTGCCCCAGGGTAGGCTTTGACTGGGGATTGGGCTGCATGGATACACTTCTGCTAGTTACAGTCCCTCCAAGTGCCCCTATTTTCCAGGGACAGTCCCAGATTTACAGAAGCCATCCCCGTTTCTGTTTTGACCCCAGAATGTCCTGCTTTTCCTTAGGATGTCCCTATGTTCATCAGAGAAATGTTGGAGGGTATGGAGTTCTGCATCCCCCAAGCCAAGGAGATATATAACCTTTAGAAGACACCTGAAAGTCACCCTGTATAGGGAAGTTTTTTTTAAAAAAAAATGTTTGTTTTTTTTATTTAAAAAATGTTATCATTATGGAATAGGACATCCCTATTTTCATCGGAGAAATGTTGGAGGGGATGCATCTCTGCAAGGTATTACATATGACATCAGGTGTACGGACAGGCAGGTGTGGTTTGGGGAGTACAGTCTCATGGACCAAATTTGAACCCCACCCTGTCTTAGTCTAACCCACTACCAAAAGGCAGGGCCTCACAGTCACAGCTCAGTGTGTGCCGGGAGCAGTTTCCCCATGTAACAGATACACACTCAATGCAAATCTCATGAAAAGATTTTGAACGATTCCTGTTGGCTTCCATAGATTAGATGGATCCACAAATGCTGACATTATGCAAGCCGTTCTCAGTTTTGTGTGCCAGGAGAGCAATGTTACGAATGTATAAACTTTTTTGCAACAATATTTCTTTTCTGCTCTGTAATTAACACTTGCAAACGGTTTGGTTAGGTGCATTATGAGCTGGTTGTAATATAAGAACACGAATGGAGTAATAAAGCAATGTGTATATATGATGCGGTGCTCAGTTTACTGCCGGTTGAATTTTTTTAATCAACTGTTTGACTAAAGAGGGCTCTAACACCCTAAAATGAAAAAAGATGTGTTTACTGTATTCCTCAGTGTTGGACTATGAAGGAGCAACGGCAACAACAACAAAATCGCCCCAAGTGTCTGCAAAAAATGATAAGTTGGCAAAATAAATATTTGGATGCTGACTGTAAAGAAGTCCAATGAATATTACCAGCGGTGCTTTGGGGATTTTGAAAAAAACCCAACAACAACAGCTAAGAAAACCCATTTCTCTAATGAGCACAGTTTGTGATTCAGAATCTGGTGGATTTTTTAGCCACGTCCTCTGCGCTTTCAATACATGCTGCAACATCAAGTGATGGCACACGTGATCTGATGCTTGTAGTCGTGACTTTTACGTCCCCCTCAACCCTGGGCTTTTTTAATGGAGCTCATTCACACATTCAGCTGTCAGTCATCAAGTGCAGAGAAATCAAGTGATTTATGTGAAACACGCCCTTCAGGAAAAAAAAAACTGCGCCGTGTGGTTGCTTTTATATATATTTATCTCATCTATTTCATTGTTTTCACTTATTTATACAAAGAGCAATAACCAACATTCAACAATCCCACCCCCCAGCAGAAGCACCAAGTGCCTAAATGTTGGCGTTAAGCTTTGAAGCAAGGAACCAGTGGTCTTTGGGATGTTGTTGAGCTCCAGTAAAGCTGCCCACTGCAAGGACATGGACTGAATAAGGAGATTGTTAATTTTTTTTTTTTTTAAAAAAGCTTCTGTAATCGATAGGGTGTATCTGTTGGAAAGGTCTGCATTGTAAGGGAGAAAGAAATACTGCGGCGAGATCTTCTCGCAGGTGGAAGCCAAGTGTTCAAAGAAAAGGGTCTTTCAGCACCTGCTTTCTTTATCTAACCTTTGCAAGTTGGCATTAACAAGTTCCTGTTATCCTTCTGCTGCAATCGCCGCTGCTTCTTGAAGGAGCCGAGCATGAGAGGGATCTTTTATATGCCAGGTTTCCATTAATGGGCAATTGGCCTTAGATTTTATGGCACTGAGTAGCACTTCCTTCTTTAGTCTCTCTTTCTCTCTCCCTCCCTCCCCCCCCCACGCATGTTTTGGGGATATATTTCCATAGGAAAGTTGATAAGTATACGTAGACTGGGCAAGTTGTTGCTAGAATTTTATTTTTTGCACTTTTCACAATACAATTATAAGAGAATGAAAACTTATCTATGAGAAATAAAGAAAAGAAAGAAACCAAAAGAAAGAAGAAACAGAAAAAGAAACTACAAATTCCTCTTTCACTGCTATATCTTAACTTTCATTCCCTGCAGAGGAAGGTTGTGTCCTGCAAGCTCCCACCTGAGCTCATCTCTCTCTCCTCACAACCTCTCAGTCTGCGACATCTCCCCTTCACCGTCTCTCACACGGGGTCCTCAAACTGTCCTTCCAACTTCATCTGTATACAGTTCTTACCAATACAGTTATTGGTAAGCAATTGTTGTTGTTGTTGTTGTTGTTTCTTCTTTTTTTTTTTTTTTTAAAAAAACAAGACCACACTGGAATCATGGAAGACCAGTATTAACTAAAGCCCAAGGTGCCGCACAATGCAAACAGGAACACCAGGGACTTTATTTCTCTCGCCTGAGCAGCTAGCTTAGCAATATCCTCGGGTGACATTTTTTGCAAGGGGTCATGGGACCTTGGAGCAATGCCAGCAGCAGCGTTGGAAACTTGGCTCGCTAATTACTCCCACTGCCTTTCTCTCCCATTCCCTTTCCCTCTCCTGCCCCACCCCCACTCCATCTCTCTCTCTCTCTCTCTCTCTCTCTCTCTCTCTCTCTCTCTCTCTCGTTGCCTCAGTTCAGGTAGTGAAACCAACATGTTTCAACATGTTCTGGCATGTGAGTTCCTTTTGAGGCCTGCTCTCTCCCCCCTCACGCACAACTCTCTCTCTCTCTCTCTCTCTCTCACACACACACACACACACACACAGAAAGAACCTATGCAGAATACTACAAATAACAAAAAGCTCTCTCTGTGCTCAGCACCACTGCAGGTGTAGAATGTGTCCCAGCAGTGTGGGTGTGTTGAGATAAGCAAACTTCCACTTTTTGGGGAGGTGTGTGTGTGTGTGTGTGTGTGTGGTTGCTCACACTGAGGCAATTCTTTCTGAGCTGTGCATGCATAGCAGTGACATCTGAAGGTTATGGGGGTGGGAATTTTGGAAATGAGTGAAATGGCAACTCAGGGCTGACTCAGGGGTGTTTTTCTTTGAAAAGTAGTTTGGAAGAGGGACCAAAAGTTTGTTTGCTTCTTTTATTTTCTTTTTTAAAAAAGAAAAATACTCATGAGGTAATCTAATCTTCTCCCTCACCTGCAGGTGCAACAGGGATGGCTCACAGTATACAGAAAGGAGGAAATTCCTTGTTGACACAGGTGATCGGTGCTAAGTGGCCAAAATTGATAAAATAATATCAGTGCTCTCCAGCTACCAAAAGCTGCCAAGTTCAACCTACCACAGTGAGGCTGCTTTCTCCAGCTCTGTGTTCCACAGGAAGGTGATTCTGCAGCTTCTTTTCTATGTGGAGATGATGATGATGATGATGATGATGATAACTAATTTCTTACTCCTCATGAATGCTCTGATCCCTAGGTGCAAGGTGCTGTACAGTGCAATGCAATGTGAGAGACAGTGGGCTTGCTAGGTTTGATGGACCACAGGGGGAGCATGGAGAGAGGAGAGGAAGGGGGATTCCCATTGCAAAGGCAGAAATCCTTGCACAAATGGGACAACAGTGTTGGATATAACACTGTGAAATGTGAATGATAGCAGTAAAGTCTGCTGCATTTCTATGTGAAGTTAAAATACATACAGATAAGAACAGCTTTACCTCACTATTTACAGGCACCCATGTAATGTACTATTGCACCCATGTAATGTACTAACCACAGAAAGGGGTGCAGGGGGCATCTAAACCACTGAGCCTCTTGGACTTGCTGATCGTAAGGTCAGCAGTTCAAATCTGCATGACAGGGGTTGCTCTGTCCCAGCTGCTGCCAGCCTAGAAGTTTGAAAGCATACCAGCGTGAGTAGATAAATAGGTATCACTGCAGAGGGAAGGTTGCACTCTGGCACTCATCACGGTGTTCCGTTGTGCCAGAAGCAGTTTAGTCATGCTGGCCACATGACCCAGAAAGCTGTCTGTGGACAAACACTGGCTCCCTCGGCCTGAAGCGAGATGAATGCCGCACCCCATAGTCACCTTTGACTGGACTCAACTGTTCAAGGGTCCTTTACCTTTACCTACCTTTTGCCTACCACAACTTCACACTCATGCTGAAGCTGGCTGTAGTAGTTCATGAAGAGAAGTGTTTAAGGAGGCCGCAAGGACTCTCAGTTGTGTGTAATGCTAATATATGTTGATCCATATTGTGAGCTGGTTGGTTTATGGTTTTACTATCCATATTGTGAGCTGGTTGGTTTATGGTTTTACTATTTAATGACACGGTCAGGCAGATAGATGCCCTCAGCAGGTCTATTGATGGAGATGGATGCTGGATTCACCTGTTAGAGAGTTGGGTTTCTCAGACTCTGGTAGTAAAGAAAACACTCATCACTTCCACAAGTATAATTAGATAAAACAAACAAACTTGTACAGTAGATTGGCCTCTCATCCGGGGCCTTGAGGCAGGTATATCAAGCCATGTGACATGCAGGTAGTGTTACAATCTATTGTTTGCTCTAAATCTCAGCCTCAGGGAACAGGCAATTAAAGATAAACATAGCCCAGGCATAAAATAAAAAGAGCATCCTGGTCAGGCCCGTCAAAAGATCAACCAGGTGCGGAGTGATAAAAAGTCTTTGAATTGTTGCACCCCAGTGAAACAGAACAGGTGACTGGCAATTGTGCTCGCCCCTCTCTCTTTTCTCCTCCTAGCATTAAGAAGCATTAATGTTTGAGGACATAGTTAGTCCCTCTTCAAACTGCTTGTGGGTACAGTGCGATAGCTCAGTGGTAAATCACATGCCCAGTATATACAGAAGGCCCCAACTTCGATCTCTGGCACCTTGAAAAAGGACTGGGAAGGACTCCTGTCTAAAGTCATGGAAAGCCACTACCAGTCAGCATGGGCATTCTATGCCACCTCAGTCTCCAAGCCCTCACCTAGGGTTTGGTTTCCTTGGAATGAAGGCCAGCAAAGACTGTGGTGTCCTTAGGATATGTGGTTTTATTTACACATATATACAACATGAGCATGGGGTAAAAAGGGGCTCACAGCATTAATACACCAATCGAACTTGCTTCCCCAGTCAGATTCTATGAGAGGCCCTGATTCCAGCTTAGGGCTCAGCAGAAGGATAAAACATGTCCTCTATCTGCAGCTTCTAACCTGCTTCCAGATTCAAACCTACCCACCTTGTCTATCATTCTCCTTGTAGCAGCTAGGTGAGCAGTGTTGGGGGAAAGGCCCACCCATTTGTTGTATGGCACAGAGCAACTTCTTTTTGCTAAATTGTGGTCCTTAACTAGCCAGCCAAAGCTAGTTGGCAAAGGGATTTGGTTTGGTTTGGTGAGCTTGCTCTTATATATGTTACCCCCGCAGATACAGGATCCCAAGAATTGGAAGGGACGTAAGATACCAGCCAGACCGAAACCCCCCCCCCCCAATTCATAACAGTACTGAGCTAGATGATCCAATAATCTGACTGGGCACAAAGCACTGCTCAGCTTGACCCATACATGCATAAGCATACATAAAATTCAAGGTGGCAGGAGATGCAGCAGGAGTTTAGAAGATGCTGTGGTGTCTTCCAGGAAGTCCATGTGTGCTGCTGCAAGAAACAACAGGTTGTGTTCAGCTTAATTGCTTGAAGAATGGAGGGAGGTTGTATTCAGCATAAAGAACGGCTGGACTAGAGCAACTGCCTGGATTTAATTTTTTGAAGGCAGGTTGGGGCAAACATGAGAAAACAATGTACTTATTCATAGTTTCTGTTTCTGATATATACTGGTCTACATACCCTTTAGTATCCAATTAGCATCATGGCTGCATGGACCATACCACATCAATAATAAAGGGCTTATCAAAATGTCTCATAATTCAGTCTTCCTTGGGAAAGATGGTTATCGCAAGTTCCCCTTCTCTCCCTCATACTGTCCCTTGAGATTTGAATCATCAGTTCTCTTTTGTGGTTGATATAAAGGTCCTCTGGGGTTGGTGAGTTATTGTTTACATGGGATTTTTTTCCATGATAAATATCACAGAACTTTTTAACGGTGAGGCTGTTTTGACAGAACAGTTTATAGTGCAATGCTATTTCTCATTGCAGACTGGTCTCCTTCGAGGGGGTGAGGGGCATGCTGGGACATTTATAGGTCCATAAATGCAGGCAATAAATGAGGACCAAATAAAACCCAACTTTAAGCAGCTACTACAGCAGTTTCTAGGTGCCCTCGCCATGTCCCACAGCCCTCCTGTGAACATTAGGCCTCAGCATCATAAGAGTTTCCTCAGTACTTGTTAGCAACTGTTCACACCAATCAGGCAAGAGAGTCCGTTTTCACAAGCAGAGCTGAAACAGTGTACACCATACATTGCAATGTTCAAGTAGTTCACTGCAATAGTCAATAGTCATTGCACATTACACAAGCTGGCAAGTTGTGCCTACATTATGAGCAAGGCCATGCATTAGTCATGTATGTATGTATAGCTCTGTCAGTACAGCATGAGAGTCTTAATCTCAGGGTTGTGGGTTCAAGCCCCACGTTGGGCAAAAGATTCCTGCATATCTCTCTCCCTCTCCATCATAGTCATTAAGAAGGGTAAATCCAATTTAAAAATCACTATTCTGCAATATTGTCAAAGCCGTTTTCTGGATTAGCTACTACTTATTTTAATTGAAGTAACCTAAAAGTTACCTCACAGTGCATCTGTATCAGAACCACCTAACACTTGCTGGTGTGAACTTATATGTATGGATTAAAATCACAGCTATTAAATCATTTTTTTCAATGGGTGAATGAACGGCCCCCGCCCCCCCACATTTACTTTGACTGCATGAGCAGGGGAGGAGTGTAAACACATATGGACCTCAGCAGCCCACTTATGCAGTATTGCAAACATGCAGTTAAATCTGTTATTCTATATTTTTATTACTTTGCCAGGCTCAGCCTTCATTTGAAACAAACAAGGGATCCAATCCTGTATACATGTAGACATAGAAGCCTTGTAAGAAAGGAATAAGACGACTAATTCAATCCTGCCACCCCCCATGCATTTGGACCTCCTAGATTTGAAAATGGTTGTTCTTAAAATGTTCAGTCCAGTTGTCTAGGGTATGATTCTGATTTAGAATTCCAAGCTTGTCCTCCAAAATGCTTGCAATTCCACACAAGTTTTTGTTGGTTACTAGTAGAATAATATTCTGTAGCCATCCAGCAAAATCATGATTAACTGCGACAGCGCTTTGCAGAGTTCCACTTGATATCCCTGTCCAACCTAATAATCACTCTTTTGAGTAGGGTTCATCCACTAATTTGTTGGCTATATTTTAGTGCTTTGATATTGATATCTTGGCATGTTTCAATTTTCATATATATATATATATATATATATATATATATATATATATAGAGAGAGAGAGAGAGAGAGAGAGAGAGAGAGAGAAAGTCATAGGTCTGGTTCACATACACATATACCGTATTTTTCGGACCATGTTGTTGTTGTTGTTCAGTCGTTCAGTCGTGTCCGACTCTTCGTGACCCCATGGACCAGAGCACGCCAGGCACGCCTATCCTTCACTGCCTCCCGCAGTTTGGCCAAACTCATGTTAGTAGCTTCGAGAACACTGTCCAACCATCTCATCCTCTGTCGTCCCCTTCTCCTTGTGCCCTCCATCTTTCCCAACATCAGGGTCTTTTCCAGGGAGTCTTCTCTTCTCATGAGGTGGCCAAAGTACTGGAGCCTCAACTTCAGGATCTGTCCTTCCAGTGAGCACTCAGGGCTGATTTCTTTAAGAATGGATAGGTTTGATCTCCTTGCAGTCCATGGGACTCTCAAGAGTCTCCTCCAGCACCATAATTCAAAAGCATCAATTCTTCGGCGGTCAGCCTTCTTGATGGTCCAGCTCTCACCATCAAGAAGGCGGACCATAAGATGCACTTACTTTTTGGAGGGGCAAAACAAGAAAAAAATATATTATGGCATATGCGCCCTCCCCTTGTCCCCTGTTGTCTTTAAAGCAAGTGAGGGGAGAGCAGCCTTGATGCTGTGCTCTCCCCCTGCTTTTTTAAAAGCCAGCTGGGGAGAAGGCTCCCCCCTCCGATGCTTGCAAGAGATTGGAGCCTGCGTTTGGGAGAGGTACAGCACAGCACCTCTCCCAACCACGGCCCCAATCTCTTGCGAGCATTGGAGGGGGGCGGGGGGGCGGGGGGGTGTCGAGCAGCCGGTGGCGGCGGGGTGGTGGTGGAGGAACAAGCAGCATCTCCACTGCCCGCCCCTCGCAAAAGCATGTTTTTGTGAGCAGCGGGCAGCGGAGGAGATGCTGCTCGTTCCCCCTCGCCACCGCCACCCACCGCCCACAAAAGCAGGCTTGACAGGGAGCCTTCACTCCATAAGACGACCATACATTTCCCCTTACTTTTTAGGAGGGGGAAAGTGCATCTTATGGAGCGAAAAGTACGGTACTTTGCTTGATCTCATCACCTGAATGATCACTACTTGTTGTGTGAAATATTCACACTGGGAAATTTAAACTGTTGCCGTTTGCAGTATACAAAAATAAGGTCCCTCTGAATTCAGTGGGAAGCACACACTTGTTATAGTGCTTAGGATCTACATGCAAACCCTCACTGGATGTGTGTTTCAACTGGAAATGAACATTATTGTGAGGACCAGCTGGGAGAGTGGAATATCTGCTACAAACGCAGGCATTTGAAAGCTTAGTCCTGAACACAAAAAAGCCATTTCAAGTAAGCAAACCAAAGTCTTTCCTGTGCTTAAAGTTTAGGAAGGTCCTGGGATTCCGTGGCTAGAACATTGTGGGAAGTTAAAGAACTTCATACTCATCTGAAGTCTGAATTTGCCCAGAGTGGCTGGGGAAACCCAGCCAGATGTGCAGGGTATAAATAAAATCATCCTCATCCATCACCATCACCATCATCATCTTTACTTGACTTGTTCCATCCCCACTCACTCAATAATCTTTTACCTGGTCTCCTCTGGTGAATAATATTTGGCCACCAGGTGACTAGGCAGGCAAGCTTCACAATTCTCTCTCCCTACTCCCTGCTTTCTTAAGCACATAAATGACTCATCATATTTGTTCTTCCGTGCCTTTGCTCTTAATAGACAAAACATAACGTATACTGTCGGGGAGACTTTGGCAAGAAAGCATCACTTTCCTTGGCCCTGAATGTCAAGCTCAAACCAAGCATTAAATCTTATAAACAGTGATATGACAAAGACATTCCTCCCTCTTGCTGTTTTTATTACAGTATTGTCAGGCTACAATTTATTGCCTGCATTGTTATACAAAGCAAGTATCTCAAAGCAGTTTAATGACATAAATTAATTTAGGCCTGTATTTCAAAAATTTATGTGAGTTAAATTTCAGTGTTAGTTGTTGAGGCATCCACTGCCCCTCTACTTGCCCTGGAATAAGTTTTATTGCATTGCATTGTATCGTATTGAGGGGGGGGGGGTCCCTGAAGATTATTCCTTGCTTAATTGTCAGTTGTTTGGAACTGGGGTTCACGTTTTGTGAGAGCCAAATTCATGGACAGTATATAGGCCCAGCACATGAGATTCTTATAACTTGAAATACATTGGGCCACAATATATTTGTGGCCTCTGACATGCATCTCTCCTTTGTTGCTATGTTGATGTATCTCCCCCCACCCCCAGTAATTATTTAGAACTTCCCACTACAGAATATCATATTTCATCTCTCTTCAACCAACAATCAAGGAAGGCAATAACGGTGACCAAGGAGACAATAGAAATGCTGCTCCTCCGCAGGCAAGTAGAAGTTGAACAACTGCTGAAGTTTTTTCTCCATTGCCGCAGTTTTCTCCATGCCAGAAAAAGTCATGCTGCTTGCTCATGCAAATTAGAAGTGAAAGCATGAAAGGCACGGAGGTCTGCATTAGATGGCGCTGGAGCCAATGACAAGGGGAGCTAACTAATTCTAGTTTTGTGTTGATCTTCCTCTCTGTTGAGTTCTATACAGGCAACAGTGAGAATAAGGACGATGAAGCTCGTAGGCAGTGACAGGCCCCTAGGTGGTTTGTAAGTAAGAAGGAAGGCAGGTTAGGTTGCTAGCTGAGGACAAATCGAGGTGATAGGACACCAACCCATCTGCCTTCATTGACCAACCTCAACTACTCCCTTGAAATTCTTTCAGGTAATGATTTAAGCATGCAGGAGCCATGTCAGGAAAAGGTAAGGAGCTGAATATTATGAGCAGTAGCATTCATCATTGCAACATGTGCCAGATGAAAATTTGCCGTCTCAGCAGTGTGTTTTTCCTTGTCAGAAACAACAGTAACAAAGAACAAATTGCGGGGGATCACAGCCACATGGACAGAGTTCCTCCAGGATTTTCAGAGGACTAATTTCTAACTGGTCAGAACCTTAAAACAGCAAACTGTCCAGAATAACAAGGGGCACCTGGCCAACCTATTTCTAGATCTACCTGGAGATGCCAAACATTGGGCCTGCAACTTTCTGTATGCAAAGCATGTGCTCTATCGCTGAGTGATAGAACTGCCCCGAACTTCTTACCAAGTGTGAAGAAATGGAGTTGGTTGGATACGCCCAGCCCTGCAGAAATCTACAACAAGGGCATTGGGTCAACCTGGTAACTGGCCCATCTATCTGCTGTTACCTTCCCAGACTAAATCATGGAGTCTCCACTTTTGGAAACTGGCTCCAGGAGTCTAGCAGTGCCCCACTGCTGTGTTTTCTTCCCTGCATGCAGAACAACAGTTTGCCAGCAATTTGCAAAATTAAAGTTAGAACAAACAGTTTGTTCAGGTGGAGCCATTAAATCTGCTGCTGTTGCAGGTCTTGAAACTACTGGAAGTAGTGAAAGCTGGAAGGAGATTTGGAATAGATCGCCCAATAAACTGGTGTATTTATTTACATTGGCATGGTTTTCTGCAGTAGGGAACCCTGTTCCAAGAGGTGTTAGTCTGGGCACGGTCAGCACTGGCATAGAGTTTACATAAAATGAAGATTCGGGAGATTACTGGGCACAAGAACAGGCTTCAGGAACATTATAAATGTTAAAGCACTTAAGAATGTTAAGCCAGCAAGATTGCCGTTTGCTCTGGGCATTCTAAACACCTCTTTGGAAAAGAGAATTTGGCATTTGTTCTGGAACGGCCAAGACAGTGTCTCATTGTCCTTAGGGACTGGGCTGTGAGATGGCCGGCAGCCACTGATGATACGTTTGGCAGAGACCTCTATAGTTTTCAGAGACCAATTGTTTGCTAGGACCCAACATTGCCACTGTTCAAGCTGTGAACCAAACTACGTGAAGACAGAAACCCCACGTTAACCCCAGAAGCTCAGCCATCGTTGTTGAGCTAAACTGTTCCACTTGCCCCCTTTTGTCTGTCTTCTGCTGGCATTAAATGCGGTGCACACTTAGCAGAGCCTCTTTCCAACATGATTCATTGGAGGGGGTCTCTTGCTCACCCCAGTTCCTTGCACAACTGCTTCACATACAGTGGTACCTCTGGTTAACCTGAAACTGTTCTTAACCTGAGGTACCACTTTAGTTAATGGGGCCTCCTGCTGCCGCCGTGCCGCCGCCACACAATTTCTGTTCTCAACCTGAAGCAAAGTTCTTAACCCAAGTTACTATTTCTGGGTTAGCGGAGTCTGTAACCTGAAGCGTCTGTAACCTGAAGCGTCTGTAACCCAAGGTACCATTGTACTGCTGGAATTATTATACTGGTTCAATATGTTCAAGAATACACAACAGCGTATCTCCTCTCAGAGACTGTTCTTTAATAAAAATAATGTTCCTCATGCCCTGTGCTTGCATGTAAACTGACTATGAAGGTTTGAGAGCTGAAGCTGGTTTGTGCCTAGTGTATTTTGCAAGATCAGTTCCAATACTAATAAGAATAAGTTACTCAGAGACTTTAAAAAAACCCTATCTGCTGATAAATGATGATACCCAACCTGCAATATATTCCAGGAACCTAGCTATTAATGATAAATTAATGTGTGCTATCAAGGTAAGACAGGGAATATGGAGTGGAAATGATTTTGAGGAGATATGGAAGGTTTGCAGAATCCTACTGTTAAAACGGAAAGGGGTCAAACCATCGCAAGAGGTGTTGACATTTTGGGAAGTTGAATAGTTACAATGGAGTGATCTTGGGGATGGGGGTGCGTATTTTTATTTATTATTATTACTTTGTTTAAAATTAAAAATAAAATAAAATATTTCGGGAAATCTTAGCAAGAGGTCATTGAGTCCACATTGCCACAGTGAAGGGGAACAAACGTAGAAAAAGGTAACTGCTACATAAAGGTTCCCAGTTTTGAACATTTCTCTCCCATTTGTCAACTGAGCAAAATAAAATAAAATAAAATAAAATAAAATAAAATAAAATAAAATAAAATAAAATAGTGGGGGTACTTAAGGTACAGTACGGTAATTAAAAACCAATACATATAATAAAATTATTCATCATCATGGAACAATTAGTTCAAAAGCAGGAGAACAGAGATAAAAACTAGAACTAGGTTAGGATTAACATGCCAACATCCCTAAGAGGGAAATTTCCAAAGTGCTGGATGTTTAGGGGGCAAGCGGGGGAAAGGCAATAGAGGGAGATAAGATGGTGATTATGTATATGGCATGGAGAAAGTGGAAAGAGACATGTTTTCCTCCCCCTCATAATACCAGAACTCAGGGTCATCCAATGAAATTGGAGGAGATTCAGACAAAAGGAGATTCTGGACAGATTTCTTGAGACAGACAGCACATAGCTAATTTATGGAATCCACTTCCACAAGATGAGGCGATGGCCAGCAGTTTAGATGGCTTTAAAATGAGATTAGGCATATTTACGGAGGGGGGGGGGGGCGGGAATCTGCCAAATTTGTCTACTACTAATGCTTATTTGCTATATCATATGCTTTCTTCAGGGTTAAAGGCAGTGTGAGAGGGCTGCTGCTTTCACGTCCTACTTGTGGACATGTGGGAAGCAGAATGCTGGGTTAGATGAATCTTTGGTCTGATCCAACAAGTAAAACAGGAGATCTAAAAGCCTATCAAGGGGTGTGGAACCTGTGGCCCTCCAGACATTGTTGAACTCCAACTCCCATCTGCCCTGACCACTGGCCTTGCTGGCTGGGGTTGATGGGAATGCGAAAGAGCATCATCTTTAGGACCAGTTTTTTTCAACACTGGCGAAAAGTTGCCAAGAAGGACATCAATGGCACTGCCAGGTTAGCTTCACTGGATAGTGCATCCCACAGATGGGATGCCACCACTGAAAAGGCCCCGTCTTGGGTCACTACTTGCGTCATCTTTGACGCCAGAGGTATCTGAGGAAGATTCCCTAACATCTGGGCCGGGGGGCAAATTAGAAGTCAGCAGTCCTTAAGGTATGTACCAGAAGAACGTGTGTGAACATTACATTGCAAGATAAGATCCCAATGCAATCTCTGCCTTGTACATGTTGCAATATTACCTCGGGTTACCTAGCCTAGCTAATAAATACTATGCGTGTTGTAACCTAGGTGAGGAGCCTTTGCCATAAACAATCTAGCCCATCTAGTCACAGAGACCGACCAGGTGCCTATGGGAATCCTGCAAGTCAGGCATTAGCAGAACAGCACTCTGCACATCTGCAGTTCCCAGCAGCTGGCATTCAGAGGCACGATGCCTCCTGTCCTGTAGGTGGATCATGCCCATCATGGCTAGTAGCCCTTGATAGCCTTGTCCTCAAAGAATTTGTCTACTCCTCTTTTAAGGCCATCCAATTTGCTGCCCAACACTGCATCAGCTGGGACCAAGTTCCATAGCTTAACTATGGGCTCTGATGTCGCCAGCCCACGCCTTGTGCTTGTTTGTAGGCCAATGGTCAGGTAAGTCTTCTAATAAGAAAAATAAAATCTGCTCGGGGGGGGGGGGAACACACAGAGAGAAATCAGAATGCTAGTGGATCAACATGTTTAGAAACTCAGGCTGGGACCGAAAATCTCTTTCTACCCCCAGTTTCTTGAATATAGTTTCCCCTCTGAAAATGGAGGCTGCTTTTCTGCTGGGGAAGGAGTATTTCAGGTGGGGGGCTTGCTGCTTCCCTTTTGGGATCTTCTCAGGATGTGTAGCCAGCAGTAGAAAGAGTTGCTGGCTACTAGCTGTAGAAAGAGCCACACACCATTACAAGCAGTGTGCAGCTTTTTTTAACATTAGAAAATTTGCGGGGCAAAGGAAATAGAAAACCTATGGCCACTTTATTAGGTTAAGCATGGTAAGTAATAACGCTCTTCCGTGATTTTTTTTGGCAGGGTTTCACTTATACTGTACCCACCCACCCACTGAATGGTTGTTTGTTTTTAAAGATATTTTCCAAAATTGCAGTGACACCAGACTAAACACTTATCATTGTGGCTGAAGGCATTGCTTGAGACTGGGAAGGAGAAAATGACTGTCAACTGACCGGGGGGGGGGGGGGGAGATGACCTGGTCTGCTCCTGTGCCTTTACAAGCATCTTGGCATGATGTAGCGGATGTGTTTTCCATGGCATGGAATAAGTTTTTATCGCCTGCTAATTCCTGTAGATGAAGCTGCTGTTGAAAGAACAGCAGGGTCTGGCAAAAGAGTTGGCAACCCTAAAGAAAACCCTTTGTTTTTACTCCGCATATGGAGCAGGTCACTAATATCAAAAGAGCTTTTAACTTGAAAGGCACTTAGTTTGGCCGCCCTTGTTTTTGAGTATAGGCGAGCCGAGCCTGAGAGTGACTTGAAGGTTTCCCACAGTAAATACATTATAGGCGGGTTTCATAGGCTACTGAGACCTTTATACTTCCACCTGCACATTATGGCTCTAATAAACACATTATCAGGTCATGAAAATGATGGCAAACATGTGACTGGAGGATCTGATAACTCAGAAGCAAAGATTAGCAGGTCCTCATCTCTCCCCCCCCCTTTCTCACAGAAAAAAAAGCTGCAAGAGATTCCCTTATTTAAAACAATTGCAGCATGTGGATTTACTGCACTTAAATCATTACTGGCAATTAGCACGTGTCAGAAGGTTGCAGCTGGCTCCAATTACAGGTAAGATTTTAGAGATTTGAACTTAATTGTATGCATGATAGTGGGAGGCTGGGGGGCACATGCCAGAATAAATGGGATCACACCTCTTTGAAATGGGAATGTTATCACCTTTATCATTTTCACTTGACTTTTATCCTTCAGGAGGGGGAGGAAATGGAGAACTAAATTTGGAGCCTACCTACTTCCTGTTACCCCTTTTGCCTGAGGGCTTCTGATAAGTGCAAAACGACATGATGGCAAAACTCTGGCCAACTTCACAACTGGCACTGAAGTGTTGTTTAGGAATTAGAACTAAGGCCTCTCCTCACATGGATGCTTCCCTGCCCCACTCTACCCAGTTTCAAGTTTCACCATTTTTGGTTGCCAAGTTGAGTGCAAAAAGAATTAAAATGGGCATGATCCAAAATGGAAGCCAATTAGTGCTTAACGTTCTATGGATTGGGGTGTGTGTGTTCTTGTTTGATAAAAAAAAATAATGTCACTTTCTCTCTCCCTTGCTTCAGTTTGGTTCTCATGAGAATAATAATAATAATAATATTTTTATTATTTGTACCCCGCCCATCTGGCCGGGTCCCCCTAGCCACTCTGGGCGGCCTCCAACAAATATAAAAATACATTAAAATATCACAGATTAAAAACTTCCCTAAACAGGGCTGCCTTCAGGTATTTTCCGAATGTCAAGTAGTTGCTTATCTCTTTGACTTCTGATGGGAGGGCGTTCCACAGGGCGGACACCACTACCGAGAAGGCCCTCTGCCTGGTTCCCTGTAGTTTTGCTTCTCGCAGTGAGGGAACCGCCAGAAGGCCCTCGGCGCTGGATCTCAGTGTCCGGGCTGAATGATGGGGGTGGAGAACACGAGAAGAGCCCTGTTGGAGCAGTCTAACAAGTCCATCAAGACCAACCTCCTTTCTCCCATGGCGGCCAGTCAACCGCTTCTCCAGGAAACCCACAGGAAGGATATAAAGACAACAGCCCTCTGTGGCAACTGGTATTCAGAGAAGCATGCTGCTCCTTCTGATCCTGCACGTAGCATATAGCTCTTATGATGAGTTCACCCAATTGCCTTTTATAGCGTCCTAATTTGGGGGCCATCAACACACCTTGTGGCAGTGGATTCCGAAGTTTAAATATAGAGGGAGGAATTCAACATCACATGCTTGTTCCATAATGGCAAGCATTTTGGCTTGACAGATAGATCGATCCCCACTCTCTCCTCCCCTATGCACTTTCCTGAGGGTTCTCCTGAACCCCTCTCTGAACCAACTGGGGTGGCATGGAGAGAGAGGAGAAGGGCGAAAGCCCACCACACAATCAGAACCCCACCTTTTGCCTGCCCTTAATCCACCAATGTGCACCTACATGGAATGGTCCCCAATCCAGCAGGATGCTAGGGTTGATAGTATTGGAAATCAATGAGAGGTCCAGAAAATCAACAGCTACACTCTTACTTGAGCAATAACTGTCCAACAGGGCAACCAGAGTTGCTTCAGTCCCCAACCCGCATCCGATTCAAGATTGGTAGTGGCCTGGGTCAGTAATGAGGTACCTGTGGCCTGGGAATCATTGGTCTTGCTGGAAGGGGCAGTTGAATATTGGAGTCTAACAACATCTGGAGGGACACATGTTCCCTGTCACTGGTCTAGGCAATCTGTTTCATCCTGGAATTGAGCAGACAGGCATCTTCTGCTCAAGAACCATGCTCCGCAAAAGGATATTTGTCACCGACTGTTAAGGTCCAGAAAGAGTTTCTTCTTCATCATGAACACTTCCCTCAATGTGACTGGGACCATGTTCTTCTTCAAGAAGGCATTAATTACCTCCTACCCTCCCAAGAAGACATAATAAGGCAGAATGGGCAGGCGTGGAGCAAATAATGTTAGCCCAAACACCATTGCACACATGAACAAGATGGTTGGTTGGTTGGCTTGGGGGTATTATGATCCTTTTAGTAGTTAGAATTTAGCTACTATTATTTTACAGTTCAGTCAGGTATTCAACAAAGTGGCTGTCAAAGACAGTGTTGATATCCTCCATAGACATCCAGGATTTAGCAAATTATGTGAGCCAGTGAGGGCTTGCAACCAATTCACACATTTATTTTTGAGGTAGTTATGTTCTCACATGTGGGGACTTTTTATTGCCTCATTTTTACATGTTGAGCGGCTTGTGTGCAGGAGCCCTATCCTAATTTCGGGGCAGGGAAGAGAGGAAAAGTACAAAGCCAGGGAGAATGTTTGAAAAATGAGACCTTTGTTTTTTCAGCCACCTCATGCTAACGGTTCTTCATGTGAAAATTAGGTGTCAGACTTGTACCACAAGAACTTTCCCCCCTCAGATATTAGCGTGCAATTTAGCAATATAGCAGAGAATTATAATGGGGGCGGAAACTATTGGTGTTAAAAAATTGTTGTAAGTATTACTGTAATAAGTGCAAAATGCTTAGAGCTTCTCAGTCGAAACAGAATTAAGTGCAAAGCTTGATGATTCCTCCTTATTTAAAAGTGTTATGAATGCTTCTTACGGTCTTCCTTTCTCTTCCCAAGTAAGGCACGGTATAATGAATATATTTCCTCACTGTGTATACAAAACGGCCCTTCTCATTAGAGACGGGGAGGCTTTTGATTTGGTTTGCATTTTAATTTGCTCTTCAACACAACAACGCACAATGCACAAAGTGAATCTTCCGAAATTCACACTTTTCCAAATTTTGTGATGCAGTTTGCCGACCGCAATGTGTGTACAAAAATGCATCTGTTAGGACAAAATGTGCACAAAAATTAGGAAAATAACATTACAAAAATATTGGGGGAAATTTATTGCAAAATATGTATATTAAGAGAAATGTGTACTGATATGCTGATGAATTTTTTGTGAGGATTTTTTTTAAAATCAAAAACTGATATGCAAACTGGATTTAAGATCGAAACTCCCCGCCTGAAACTAACAGATTCATTCATCCCTATAGTTAAATGATTATAGATCTCACACTGCCATATGGAGCCACAGAAATCCTGTTCAGACAATCAACAGGCAGTGTTGAATTCGTGGAAGGAGGAACAGGATCACAGCTGTAGTCCCCCCCCCCCCAATCTCTGGGCATTGAGCCAGACTTCCATTCAGAGCCTAAACACAGAGTGTTACGTGCACATGGGCCCTGTGCAGAATTTACGCAAAGTTTGGGATGGGCCTGCCATTGTGGCCCCACCTTTCTTCCCATCCATCCAGTGTACCCTGTTCGTTTTTGATGTGGGCAAATTGCCCAACAGGGCAGCCAGGGTTGCTTCAGTCCCAAACCTGCAATCATACAAATCATATTGGACATGGAGACTACACCCACAAAGGCAGAAAAGTAGCACAAAATTGTTTCTGACCAAGTGCTGTGGGCCTATAATCTCTGAGGCACTTGAAGGTGCCTGTCTTTACATTTTTATTTTTTAACTGTTCTCAGAAAAGACAGCTCCACGGGATTGTGGAGCCAAAAAGTGGTTGGTCACTGTTACCACCTGAACTGGGCCTAATTAAACATTTCCGACATTTTTAAGTAAAATCCCTTTCCCCTTTAACTGTGAGTCCTTGTAAACACGAAGGTTCTCAGATTTGTGATAGGCATCATTTTGATTTCATAGGAGTCCTCCTTTATTTACCTAGCCTGCTCTCAGCATTTCCTCTCCCTCTGCTTGGGAAAGCTTTAACAGAGCTCTCTGCTCCCACACTGCCACAGAGATTTGTTTCAGAAACCTTTGAAAGAGATTTTTAAAGACCCTTGTCATGGGAACAGCTGTCAGCCCACACAGCTCACTTTCAATATTTGAAGCTTTTTTTAATGTTTCATTTGCTTCTACAGGTTTGGAACCGATTTTATTGTTGTTGAGTTAAAAAAAAATCTGTTGTTTTAATTAACCCCTGCCACCCAAGAAACTGAAAAGCACACCAGCATCTCGTGATGTTTCTTGTGGGGATAACCAACATCTGGGACGGCCAGTAATTCCCGGAGATCCTGCTCCCACTGGCCGTGAAAGGTTATGAACCTGAAGGTCGTGAGATTGTTGTTGGGAGTTCTGAAGGTTTCTGAAGGTTCCGGAGGTTCCGGATAGGAAAGATAGGCAGAGCAAAAGATACGGCCAAAACTAAGGAGGCCAAATAAACTTTTAGAAATGAAATAAAATAAAGACTAAGAGACTGCAGTCAATGGTGAAGTTGCGCTCTACTGCTCTGTGCGGCTTGGTTTCTCTTTCGCTTTCTCTCTTGGCTTGTCTCGCACGGCTGTTCTCTCTTGGCTTGTCTCGCGCACTCTCCACACCGCTACAGAGAGCAGGGGCCTTTTATTAGAAAACTGAACATCGTCACAACATTATCATTAACCAATCACAACGCTGTATCTAGGTGAGTTTCTGGGCGGGAAACTCCTTACTGACCGTTGCTGAGGCTGATATTGGTGCGCTTTGCTACCAGCGCGGAGGGGTCCAGGCAGCAAACCTCTGCCGGATCTCCTCGCCTTCCGTGCGATGCGCGGAAGGTTACCTTACTGCGGACAGGTGCAGGAGCACCTGAAAACATATTCCCACAGTTTCTCAAGCCTGAGCTTCAGAAATGAGTATATTTGTATGGCCTGAGCCCAGGGTAGTTTGTTTGAAACATAAACTTTGTCACACAAGCATTTATTTATGCATTTGATCGCACCTCACAAAATACCTCGCAGCGATTTCGCAGTGAAAATATCAACAAAAAGAACAATTTTTTTAAAAAAACAACCCCATATGTAAAAACAATTTCAACAATTCCATGTGGGTGAAAAATTAAAAGCCATTTCATATGCAAAACCTATTCCAAATCCAATAGAGACACAGGTGGCGGATAAAGATTTCCACTTAAAAGGCTTGTTGAAAAAGGAGAAATCTTTCAATGGGTGCTGAACAGGTGATAGAGATGGAGCCTGTCTGACATGGGATGGGATGGGATGGGGAGGAGTTCTGAAGGGTAGATGCTATTTCAAGTGGTCAAAACAAAATCGAAAATTCTTTCTAGTAGCACCTTAGAGACCAACTGAGTTTGTTCCTGGTATGAGCTTTCGTGTGCATGCACACTTCTTCAGATACACTGAAACAGAAGTCACCAGGATCTGGTGACTTCTGTTTCAGTGTATCTGAAGAAGTGTGCATGCACACGAAAGCTCATACCAGGAACAAACTCAGTTGGTCTCTAAGGTGCTACTAGAAAGAATTTTCGATTTTGTTTTGACTATGGCAGACCAACACGGCTACCCACCTGTAACTATTTCAAGTGGTGTTTGTTATAAAGCAGGAGTAATAGAAGATGAAGAACTTTATTTAAACAAACTTGCATTTATCTCTTTCCCTGCTGTTCTGTTGTTGCACTGTTTGTGTGGAGTCATTTCTGGGTAGCTGTTCCCTTAATCTGTGCCTTCCGTCGGTGGTCACTAAATTTCTATCTCTGACTGTTGTCCTCATCCTTCTACATAGTTCCACATAAATACAGGAGCCAGTTTCTGCATTTCTTAATCTTCCATTAAGAAGGAATGGGAACGATATCTCTGTGTTATCCCAGCAAGTGGCCACTATCCAAAGGAAACAATGCTCAGCTCCATGTAAAGCATTTTAATAGGTCAATAATGTTGGGTGAGTGAATCATTTAATGACTTCCAAAGGTCTGATAGTTAATGGTATTGGGGTGGGGGGTGGGGAGGACAATCCACTAGTTCTGCTCCAATCTTGTTACCGAGTAGGGAGGCTTCAGGAATTTGATCTTTGTGAATTTCAGTCTGAACTTAAAAATAATAATGAGCACGGATTAATGTAGAAATGGGATGGGTTTAGGACGCAGCACATGTGAAAATAGTGTGGACTAGAAATAGATTGATTTGCTCCTATCACAGGCACCAAACTGCTGATGAGAACTACTTTCACTTCCGTAGGTCCACACAAGCATAAGCATAGAGAACTAAAAGACAACAACAGCTGTCACTTGAAATATGATGTTCCCTGAAATAATGCAAAGTAGAATAGAGCCTAATTCACATGTGGAGCATTTTGGGCTGTCGTTACTCTCCAACCAGAACTGCTGCAATTTCATTACTTTGGCTTCGCCGGCCCAGGCGGAAGGACAAGGAGCTGGATTCATTGAGCATGGGTCATTGGTCTTTCCCTTGGTGTTTCTCTCCTTACAGTGTGCCAGGACTATGTATCTACTGGATTTTTGAAGACCTGGGTGCAGATCAATATCCATTGGCTTTCCCCACTTTTGCCTATCCTTGTGAGCCTGTGGGGCAGATTAGGCTGAGAGATAATGCTTGACCTAGGTCTTCCAGTGACTGTCATGGCTGAACAGGATCTTGATTTCAAGTCTTCTACTGGGTTACTCTCTGCCCAGTAACCCCACACTAGGACCCCATCTGCACTATACATTTAAAGCATTATCGCACCAATTTAACCACCATTACTTCACCCAAAGAGTCCTGTGAACCACTGCTGTTAAGTATGCTGGGAGTTGTTAAGAGACCCTCTATTTTCATCACAGAGCTACAAGTCCAGGATGGTTTAATGATCACCCCTCTTTTCAGGAAGCTCTTGACCATTGTACCTCTCTGAGGACAACAGGAGTGTTTTTTTAACAACTCTCAGCACCGTTAACAAGCCACAGTTCCCAGAATTGTTCGGGGGGAAGCCATGGCTGTATAAAGCAGCATGATACTGCATTATAGTGCAGATGGGGCCTAGGTATTGTTGTCTTGTAACACACACAAGATACCGCGCAAAGACATCTTATTTCTTTACAAAGGAATGAAAGGGAACTCCTTATGCTAGAAACAGCATGTTTCAATACACTTGAGCATGCCAGTAAGAATGGCATCCTTCTCTTCTCTTTCATAATATCTAGTTATTAATGTCTCCTTCATCATGACGAGGCCTTTCTCTGATCCTGCCAGCAGCATGCAGAACAGAGGTGGGAGAAGTGAAACATTGCTGTGTTAGGACATGGGTACATTTTACTACACCCTATGAAGGGGTGAGGGAACCTGTCAAACAGCTGCTAATTTTCACTTGCGGTGCTGTGTATATTGCAAAGTGTGTGTGTGTATTTCAGCAGAGCAATTTGGAATGCCAGAACCCCAAACTGAGCGGGGTTCTAAATTTTCCTAGATGGGTCTATATCTGACTGCCGCGCAGCTGTTAACTCTGCACAGAGCATCTTGTGCCAGATCTTGCAGAAGGCATCTCGGCAATCAGAGGAATTATTTAACTCAATTATTTTTATTAATTTATTGTATGAAATCCTTCAGAGCGAATCCTCTTTGATGTGCGATATCCTAATCACACCCGCAGGGCATTGCGAAGCGCAAAGCTTGCATGAGTGTCTTTAATTCCTCCGTGGTATGATAATATCTTTTTTACTAGTGTAAATAAATCAATTATTTAAGTCAAATACTTTGATCACTGGGAACTGCCAGTGAATGTCTGTGCTGTGCAGTTTACGGTGGGCAATTCTTGTCTGTAACAACTACCGTCGCAGTGCTTGTAGCTCTTCATTTCAATCTACTCTTAAAAATGAGATTAGAAGCCATTCCCCAATATACATACTTATCTTGGGCCTGGTGTGGCACAGAGTACCTTAGCCAAGTGGAATAACAGGGTGCTTTCATCTGTCACAGGGTTAAAGATGTGCCACTCTTCCCTCTCATTAACTAATTGCTATTGTACAGAGAACGTATACAATGATTTCTCCCAACGCACTGTGAACCTAGTTCAAACACTGCATCATGATAACAATTATTTGCCCATATGGGTAAAAGGGTATTTTGGGTCTCTTGGGATGCAAGGTAAATTAGCATTTTATATCATATTAATGAAGTGTTAATTGTTTCTCACAACGTCCGTGTGTATGCGTGTGAGAAAATTGAATGCGTTCCTATTGACATTGTCGCGGAGCAGCCATATTACCTTGCAGCACTTTCTGATGAGTTCATCGAGAAAGTGAAATATTACTAATTGTGAAGTGTAATTAGCCGTTCATCTAGCAGAGACCTTATTTTAAAGTGAAGCTGCAATTTTTAGTCAGAAAAAAATATGCTTCAAAAAGCCTTTTTCTTAAAAGTGTAGTCCAGTAAATACACAGTCAGCATGTGAACGCTAGCACACAAAGGGCTTTGAAGATGATTTGGTAACTTCAACCATTTAGAATTCACATACCCCCCCCCCCATTTTAAATCCGCTGCACTTGTTGCCAGTTTATTCCTGGGGCTGATTCAAGGAGCTCATACTGGTGTTTTAAGCCATAAATATCTTAAGGCACCAAATATATGAAAGACCATCTTCATCCCCACCAACCCTCTGTAGGATACCTTGCTGGATTAAAACATACAATATTTTATCCCCACACTGTCAAAAGTTCAAAATAAAATATTTGGCTAAAGCCTCCTCTATTAGTCACAGATAGGATTGCATGACCTGTGCATGGTACAGTGAGTTCTGGAGAGGAGTTGAAGAGAAAGAGGAAGCCTTCTGATAAAAACAAAAGGGGAAGGTTTCTCCTTTCCTCACAAGCCGTGCACTTCCTCTGTTACGGGATCCTCTCTACATTCCAGTCACTACTTGTGGGCGTTTATGTAAGACGTGGTGGTGAATAAATGTAAGAAAGCAAATTTCATTTTCGCAGTCAAAAGTAGACCAGCCGATACCATAAGCTGTTCTAACATACACGTGTTCTTATTTGTAGGTTCTGTTCAATTCCATGTATGGGAATGTTGCTGTGCAGACCACAGGTAAAATCTTCTACAAATCTCTGGAAGATTAGGATCAACGGCCTCTCCTATCTCTCCTATCTCTCCTGTACACAACAGCATCCCACACGTAAGGTGAGGAGACACAGCCAGCTGGAAGGGACCTCTCCCGATAAATGTCCTGTGAGAGCCACTTATTCCTTCATAAAATCATTGTCCTTTGGACTCTTCCCCTCTCCATTCTGTGTCAACTTTCCAATAGGCGCAACAGAAAGTGCTCTTTGTTTTTAAATCTCCTACAGTTGTAGGAATGAAGTTCACAAATTTCATCTGTTAGTCCTTTAAGAAATAAATGAGGATGGGGACCTTCAGCCACTGTGCCTCTCATGCTTGGGAGAAGGCCGAGTTGTCAAATGTTGCAGGCCTACTGGAATTGGAAGCTGTGCTCTTGCTTCCTCTAACAATTAATGCTACACAGATTAAGGGAGTGCTCCTCTCCTTTTTACAACAAAGCCTGCAAACATGGCATTCTGAGCCAGAAGGCTTATTACTGGACAACAGTTTCTATAAAAGCAGCAAACTACCATAACTCAATGCCCCCTCCTTTTAAGAATCCTTATAATCTTCTGAAAATATATTGGAAAAAACACTTGGACCAAGGTTTCTGTATGAAGTATGGTGAAGCAAAACCTTACTGTACATTCAGCTATGTGCTAGTCTTCCTTAAAGCATGACCTCCACTTTTGGTACCTCTGTTTCACAGCATGGTGGTGGACCATAGGGGATATGCCCTTCGACAGAAAGGAACTCTTTAATGAAGGTATGATGATCTTGAGAAGTTGAGGGAGGACAAATCCAAATTTTGCTCCTTTGGTCTCTCTGGTTGTTCTTACTGTTATTGATGGCACTCCTTGGATTTTCCTTCTGAAGTACTGTTGATCCAACCATGTCCAAGCTGTCTCTTTGTCTCATCAAAAGCATCACCTCTCAGCCTCCAAGATGCCTTTTTTTCCAACAAAACAATAACAGAGAAGCATCGCTGCTGCATTCATTTTCCATTCTCAATACAGGTTGCTTCCCTCCTTCTTTCTTGAAATATCCTCCCCCAGCACATTTTTGCCATGTAAAAAGTTACTTGCATTGGAAGCCTCCTAGACAATCAAGAAAAGAGATGGGGGATTCTTTTTTATTGGAATATCTCTGTCCTGCCTTATGTCCACGAGGGGCAATGAAGGTAACTCATGATAAACAGAAAACTAGGAAAATAGAATACAAATATTCTTAAAACAACCCACTTGCCAGTAACAACAATAAACAATAAACAAAACAGCAGAGGCAGTAAAACAAATAAAAAAGAGCAAGAATTTTCAACCACTGCTCAGATCAGGTGATTGCTTAAATAGTAGCATCCTGGACTGGCACCTAAACCAAAGCAAGTATGGAACAAAGTTTTACTCTAAAGGCCACAAACTCCACACCCTGGGTGTCCTGTCACCTGTTTTATATATACAGCACAATCTGTTTCAGACAATGCTGGGTCAAGATATCATATGTGTTAGGTTAATATGAGAGGAGCTGGTCCTTCTGATATTCTCCTGCCCTCATGTGTGTTTAGAGCTTCAAAGGTAAGAACGAGAACTTCCATTTGCCTGGGAAAACAGGAGCAAGTAAAGTGGTACATATTGGTGTTTTGTGACCTTAAAAGGGGGGCTTCTGTTACAACTCTCGCTTCCACATTCTGAACCAATTGAATTTTCTAAATGTTTTTCAAAGGCTACTCTGTATTGAGTGCATTGCAGTAATCTAATCTGGGTGTAATCAAGTCATGTATGACATTGGCCAGACTGGTTTTCTCCAAGAAAAGGGTAAGGTTGGTGTAGAAGCTGAAGCTGAACAAAAGTGCTGCTGGCCACAACTGCAACCTTGAACTCAAGATTCCTAAGTTGCAAACCAGATCCTTCAGGGTTGGGGGGCGGTGTCCAGGTTTTTTTTTTTAAGGGGGGGATCTCCTAACCAGGGATCTCCCCCATGTTGTTCAGGCTGTGTATGTCATGGATGGGAACAATGTAATTCGGAAGATGGTACTGGGGAGTACAGAATATGACTGCATCTTCTTGATTTTTTTGGGGGGGGGCAACTTAGGTTTTACTCATCTCTAATTGGTGTATGTGTGTATTGTATAGCCATGACCTTAGAATATTTTGTCTCCAGATAACCGATGTATCTGATATATAGCCTTTCTGCTGAAGCCAAGATGGTTATTGCCTAGGAGCAAGAAAGCAAAAGAACCTCAATAGTACAGGAGAGGTTAAAACAGAACAGACAAATCAACCAGTTTTTTTTAGAAAACTAAGAAGAAAGGGAGTGGACGATCGATGTAACTGGGAACCATTTAAAGGAATATGCAATCCTTAAATGTGCTTTTCGCTACTTTGATGTCATGTCATTGGTTTACATGTCTCAGTAAAAAAAAGTCGACGAAGAAAAAGCAAGTTTGTTCCAACTAAGGTGTTTCCAGAGAAAGGTTGACACCCTTGTATACTCAAAGGGGTTTATGAAAGGAGAAGAAGTACATGAGAGAAAACTCATAGGCTGCTGGCCTTGTCAATGGCTTTTATTAGTTGGGAGAGAGAATGGTTGTTGTGTTAGAATTCAGGAGAACACCCAAGATAGTGCACCTGAGCAAACACTGTTATCCCTGAGTGAAGTCCATACCAACAGAGAAGGCCAGCGCAAGGTCCAGACACGGCTTACATCCCACTTAATCCTGAATACGAGGGGTGGGGTAAACAGGTGTGTAAATCTCATTTTGGCTCTCTCCACCAACATGAAGGTGACTTTATGACTGTTATGGCACACTTTATGAGTTTATTATAGGGCGTACCTTAACAAGCTTGCTGGATAATTTCTTGGATTCCCCACCCCAGGGTTTAGTTATGTGGCAGAGCTAAGGGTCTTGTGGTAGCTAATGCTCATGACGGACCTTGGAGAAACTGGTTACATCAGGAGAAGATGGTGGGTTTTTTTTCTCCCACATTGAAACTCCTTCCACTTGAAGGCTTGCAAAACTCTGAGCAGTTTCAGACACAGCTTTGCAAAACATCGTGGTTTCAGATGGCTTTGGGAGGTTGACACTCTCATCCCGGGAGCTTCCCCCCCCCTCTCCACCCAAGGCAGCAACAAAAACCACCAGTAAAGAGTCTTGTGCTACCCTAAAGTTTAATTATAGTATAAACATCCATGGACTGCAGCCCCGCTTTGTCATGTTCATGAAGTTCTCTGTTCAGCTGGGGATCTGCAGCTGGGAACCTAGAGAGCAATGGCTGGGGTTGATGGGAGTTGTAGTCCAAAGCAGGTAAAGGGCACCAGGTTGAAGAAGGAGGACAGGAAAAAACAGTCAATAGTGGGGCCAAAAGGCCACCGAATGTAATAAGTACAGGAGGTCCGTGCCATTTCTGTGCAAAGTCCAGATGTATGTAAGATAAGACCTGAGCCAGCAGTTCACCAGAGGGGCTTAGCGTTGGCACAAAGAGACAACGTGCCCTTTAGTCCACTTGCTGGTTCTGCCCCCAGTCCTGGCATAGAAGCAGCTGGTGCTGGAGTCATGGTTTGGGTGTGCCACCCCTAGGTCATGCTATTCAGGTGGACATTGGGAGAGGTAGTGGGAAAGGGCAGGTATGAAGGCAAAGTCATTGCCCACAATGCTGAGCCATACAAGTAGTGTGATTATTTAAATATGGGGTGTGTATGGAATACGGCGTGGGAAGGCACTGGGTGGTTCTGTCTTCTCCTGCCCCCTTGACTTGCACATAACACGTACGTGCACGTACATGTAATGTACGTGTATATGCATACATGTACCACAGTCTTGGTATACGTCCACCCACAATGTCATTGGGCAAGTGTGGATTCACCCTGCACACAATTGCCTGGACCACATACATATGTTTTGAAATGGCCACGCTGCAGGGTAATAACAGAATCCATCTGCAATGAGCTTTTATTTCTAAGCAAAACCAGACTCTCAAGAAGAACTTTTCAGGGCCAAAACAAGAGGTTTAGAATGCGTGTGGACTATGTACTTAGTCCACATTAGTCCATGTCTTCATTGATTTTACTACTACTACTACTGCTACTACAATTTATTACATGCCCTTTACCCTAAATTCCCAGGGCAGGCTATAACAATTAAAACACAACATTAATATTAAAATACAGTACAATAGTACACAATATTAAAAATACAGTTTAAAGCAAGTTAAAGCTACATAAATAAAGTATACATCTCAAGTGTCAAAAGCCAGGGTGAAGAGGAGGATCTTTAGCATTCGCCGAAAGCTATATAACGAAGGTGCCAGAATAAAATGTTGTTTGTGCACAGCATTATAGAATTCCAACTGCATTCAGTGGGGCATATTTCTAGGTAAATGTTTGTAGAATTGCAGCCAAAGCAATAGAGACCTTTCCTCCAATTCACTTATATAACACAGAGACATTTCTTTGCACCTAAATGACATTGTATGAATTGTTCTAGATAAGCTGTAGTTTTTGAGCTCAAATTAGCCATCACTGGTTCCTGGGAGTAACCTGTTCTGTCCTTTGCCATGGAATGAGTGAATAATACAGAAACTGATGTAAGCTGGCAACAATATAGCTGAAAATGCTTCATTTCTTGTTTGTTTCGACTGATTGCTGCTTATGGTCATATAAAGGTATATATGGGGAGAGCCTTCCGATCAATAAAAGAAATAGGAATAGACAACATGCAACTCTAGAGAGGAGGAAGGTAATGCGTGTTCTTAAGCTACAGAAACAGATTTCAACACATGGCTCAAGTATTTCTGCTGCAAGGAATTGCACATTCCTAAACCTGTTTTTAACTGATGACATCCACCTTTGACTCCGAGTATTGCATTTACAGCCAGTTTGCACACCTCTTGCTAAATACCTTCCTGTTTTGGGGGAAGAATGGTGAAAGGGTTTCTCAAGAGCTAATGCTATTTGCTTGACAGGTCTTCTCTTATTAAATTGTCTGGCTTGACTGATAAGACGTGCCTCAGTATAACATATAGCTAACTATAATGCCTGGATAACCACCAGAGAGGAAAGACGGGAAATTTGGTAGAATATCAGTATGCACATGAAGTCTTTGTGTGCACATGAGCGCAAATGAATTTGCTTTATGCTGTTTGGGGTCACACCATATTTAACCACATCTTATCCTTTGGCTCCACACACTCTTTAAGGTGTATTGGGACATTTAAAGTAACGTTCTCCAACGGCTTTTTAAGAACTGACTTTATGTCAGTTGCTTTTTTTGTGTGTGTGTGCAAATCAATATACATGAAGGGATTCCTGTAAGTAGAAATGATGGCTCCATTTCTCAGTGTGACGGCAGAAGGTGGTTGTTGTTGTTTTTTTTGGTCTTTTTTTAAAACAACGACATCTCAACCAAAATGTGCGAGAGAAGCGTTTCTGAAAGTAGCCACTGGAACACAGATGGAGTACCTTGGGTTCTCGAGAGCTTGTTGGACTACAACTCCCATCATCTCTTATTACTGAAAATGCTGGTCTGAGGCTGATGAGAGATAGAATCCAACAACATATGGAGGGCAACAGATCCCACCATCTCTGCTTTAGGAGGAGGCTTCTTTGTCAAAGGCAGGGTTCATCTGGTATAAAGACAGGTTGGTCCAATAAAAGGCCTGACCCTCCAAGTATCCCTATTTCCAGGGACGTCCCTGATTTAGAGAAGCCGTCCCGGTTTCTGATTTGATCTCGGAATGTCCCGCTTTTCCTTAGGATGCCCCTAGTTTCATCGGAGAAATGTTGGAGGGTAATGAGTTATGTGACTCCCGAGCCAAGGAGATAAGTAACTATGCAAACTTTAGATGACATCCGAAGGCAGCCAGACAGGGAAGTTTTTTTTTAAAAAATGTTTAATGCTTTATTATGTGTTTATATATGTTGGAAGTCACCCAGAGGGGCTGGGGCAACCCAGTCAGTTGGGTGGGGGTATAAATAATAAAATTATTATTATTATTATTATTATTATTATTATTATTATTATTATAGCTGTTGTTGTTGACTAGGATATTCCTATTTACATCGGAGAAATGTTGGAGGGCATGAAAGGCATCTCATTTTGCAATCATAACTAAGATTCGGGGTCAGGCCTTCATGAAATATTCTTTTATTGTGGCATAGTTTCTAAAGTATTTGCCTGGCTCTGGGGAATGCAGATTCTAGTCCTCTTTCAGTTGTGAATCACACAGTGGCCTTGGCAAAGCACTGCCTTCCAGGGGCTAACTGCACAATACACACAGATACCGGTACATGAAACAAAGCCATGCTGCTGTTTATGAAAAAGGAAAGCATTTCTTTGGGAAATGGGGAGGCAAGATATTGAGGGAGACATCCCTCAGTTTTAACCCTTCCCTGCCCTCTGCAGCTACCATTGGTAAATGGTATCATTGACAGTCCTACTTCCTGACATTTTATAGAGCTTCCAGAGTAATTGAGGATACCAAAGGAGCACTTCTGATTAAATGCTCCCAGAAGCAACTTGGAACACGAGATGTTACCATCAGTCATATTATCACAACAGCATACCCCTGATCATTTACTGAGTTGAAATGGTTTTTGTGTGTGTGTGTGCGTGCGTGCGTGCGCAGGAGGCAAGGGTGGCATATGCATGCAAATTCAAAATCAACTTTATTTCTACAAATTCCTTTTAAAAAACATTTTCCTAATTTAAAAATATTCAACATTCTGAATGACAAAGGAGGAGGCTGTGTTTGTTTTAATATGTCGATCTATTGAATGCGGAAGCTGATTCTTAACCATATCAACTTTAAAATTCATCAGGCTTTAAGAACTGATATTTTAAGCACCCCTTAATGTTGAATTCTGAAATCCAAAGTATTCAGCATTCTGAATTTGGCAAATTTAAGAAAATGGCACGAAAGTTTGAATGGGTTCTTACTACTTACTATTCAACTTAGCTTTTCTAGTTGCAGCTTTTCAGTTCTATTACAATGATCTTCTCTCCCTCTCCCTCTCCTTCAGGAATGCTTTGTTGACACAGATTTTGCTCAGTAATACCAGGGGGAGTTGTATTATGTTAACTTGTCTTGCTCTCCCCCCCCCTTCCTCAGTGTGTAATCTTATTTCCCCAGCTGTATGACTGTAAATGATGAACTTTTTACATTTATGTTCCATATCTATTTTGAGCTGAAGTATAATAATTAACATTGTTAAATGGCAGCCCTCAAGGAAGGCAACTTGAAAAGGTATTTTGATAGGTCTTCATAAATCTGCTTCAGCAAAATGCAAACTGTTTGCATATCTAATAATCTGGACAGGAATATATCCCCTGCTCACCAAAAGTAAATCTTTAATTTCATAGGGTTTGAGTACCAAGTAACATACATCATCAGTGATAGTGTCCAGAGCCTTGACCAAAGTATTATAATTTCGGTTACATTTTATTAACTCATAATATTATTCTCCTTTTGCAGAATTAGATTCTTCTTACAAAGGCACCATCTAATTATTATTAGATCAATTAATTTCCTCATAATTTAAAATAGTTAAATTTGCCAGATCAATTTTTTAGATTAGGTGATTGTGGGGTCTGCTGACTGAGGGTCCCAGATACTCATTTTCATCCCCATTGCAGCCCTGGATGACTGCTTTAGTGGTAGGCAGGCAGTGACGCTGCCTCATAATTTGGTAAACTGGAGTGTTGCAATTTGGGCAAATAAAGGTGGAAGGCAGAGACGCGGGTGGTGCTGTGGTCTAAACCACAGAGCCTAGGGCTTGCCGATCAGAAGGTCAGCAGTTCAAATCCCCGCGATGGGGTGAGCTCCCGTTGTTCGGTCTCTGCTCCTGCCCACCTAGCAGTTCAAAAGCACGTCAAAGTGCAAGTAGATAAATAGGTACTGCTATGGCGGGAAGGTAAACGGCGTTTCCGTGCGCTGCTCTGGTTCCCCAGAAGCGGCTTAGTCATGCTGGCCACATGACCCGGAAGCTGTCTGCGGACAAATGCCGGCTCCATCAGCCAATAAAGCGAGATGAGCGCAGCAACCCCAGAGTCGTTCGCGACTGGACCTAATGGTCAGGGGTCCTTTTACCTTTACCTTTTTAAGGTGGAAGACAGCCATCCAGGATGGAAACTAAGTTGGCTCCCATTCAAGAGTGACACTGTTGCCCACCTCCTACTCAAATACCTGGGTCCCCAGAGAGGGGCAAAAAAATATTGTGCAGCTGCATTGGGGTGGTGGTGGTGGTAGGGTGTGTGTGTGTGTGTTAGATTGTGTGGGGGCCTATTGTCAGCACTGTGCTGAGGGCCCCTTAAATCTGGTGCTGATCACGGCCTTAAAGCTGAGGTTGCCCACCCCTGCTTAAACTGGAAATGCTACGGATTGAACCTAGAGAGCTTTCTCCACACAAAACATGTGTTTCCTCATAGGGCTATGGCTCACACCCAGTTATCGCCCACCCCCTCCTAAAGTGTAAGTACATGAAGTAACTCCTAGCAGAAAAGAATGGACATTTAATCAGCTGTTTAAAATTTCCGCTCTATTTCCCTATTGAAAATATAGGACACAAAGAGCTACTGTAGGACGGGCCGTGGTCAGTGGCAATACATAGATGAAGTCTCAACTTGACAGTGGAAGAGGGGCTGCGGGTCACACTCTGGGTTTCAGTGTGCAATGCTGCGCTTTTTCTGAAGACAGAAGGGGCCTAACACCGGCAAGCTTGGAAGAAAGGTGGGATATAAACAATAATGAATAGATCAGCCCACAGTCTGGCTTGAAGAAGATAACTTTAGCGGTGTGAACGTATCACAGAAATCGGTCTGTGTGTGATGAGAGAAAGAGAGAGAATGGGGTGGGGAGGAGATCTGTAATATTTAAGCTCAGTGTAAACATCAGAAGCAAGATAACTTGTGGAATTGGCAATGGAAATGCAGTTATTTCTACTGGACCAAGTGCAAGAATGTTTTATCTCATGGAATTTCCAGTCAAGAATGGAATTATATTTTTCACCCTGCTGAGGCTGCCTCAGCACCAAATATGGATTCAGCAAGGAAGGAGGACCAAAAATACCATTCGGCATTCAAAACACAGCTGTCGTGGCCACATTTTCCTTCTTCCTCTCGAAACGGGGGGCAGTATAAAATAATAATAATGTACTCCTCTACTGTTATGGTACTACTGGTGGCATTGCAGAGATTTTCTTTGCTGCCTTCCTTTCTTTTTCTATCTTCTTTTATAAACCATCAAGCTGATTTTCCAGCAGTTCTCTCTAGCTACATGGTGTGCTCTTCCAGGCTTTAACATTGACAATAGGGTGGGAAGAGCACCAATTCTTTGATCTTTGGTACTAATGGAGAGCTCTGGTATTATGTGGCTTTCTGACAAAAACAGGCTATTTTCATGGCTGAGGCCAAACCAAGAACTGAGCTGGGGAGAAAAGCCAAAAATCAGAGAGCAGACAGTAAGTTTCACATGCTTAAAGTTAGCCCTACTCGTCCACTGGAGCGGCTCTCGTACTTTATAATTTATTTACCCGTTTTGCCAATTGTGTCAGTCAAAACGGCCAGCCACCCCAGCAGCTGGGAATCCAGCCCCTTTGCAAGAACAATTGCCCGCACCTTGCTGTTTCTGGCATGTATTCTTTATAGAGCTAGTGGAGATCCATTGCATGAATGATGCCATTCCAGCATCATTCCTTGGGGTGGGAAGCAGCTGCACAGTAAGGAACAAGAACAAGTGGTAAAGCTGGTGGCAGTCACACTTAATTGTTCCACCATTTGCCCTCTTATGCTAGTGACGTCATCCCAGTATGAGAGTGCAAGAGTTAGATATTTGTTAAAAAGGAGCCTTACATCAATAGTTCCATTCGGACTTTATTCATATGAAATGGAAGAATGCAGAAAGGGGCTGTGAGGCCATGCCTCTGCTGCTGTTGACATGCAGTTCCTCCTGCCCTGTTCCCATTTGGGGGGAAATCGGAGGCAGTGTCACTTAGTTCCACATAAATATGGTTAGGACTGAGATATAGAGCTGAAGGCTAATTTAATAAGGCAAATAAAACTACCATATTTTTCTGTGTATAACATGTGTATAAGATGCCCCTTATTTTTGGGGACTCACATTTAGGAAAATGGGGGAGATTGTGCAGAGTTGTTAAACTTTTTTGGGGGTGGTGGGGGTGGTTGCCAGCGATCGTCTGCCCCCGTGATGCCAGCAGCTGCATATCACCTGCACAATTACCGCTGCGACAGCCAATCAACACCAGCCCTTGCAGCAGCCACCAATCACCTGCCAAACCAACGCTGACAATGTTCAGCTTGCAGCAGCAACCAATCCACTGTCACCCCTATGCACTATCTGTGTATAAGACGACCTCCCCATTTTTATGATTATTTTTTCATTAAAAATCCTTGTCTTATACATGGAAAACTATGGTAGTTCAAATCCAACAGAGGGGCCCTGTGCAGACATCCCGCTTAATTATATTTACTGCTACTTTATTAAATGGAAACAGGGTGGGAAATTATTGGGCCCCTCCTACAGATAAACTGGCACAAGGCTGCTTAAAAATCACATTTTAAGTCAGGGTTACTGATTTAGGGTCCCCCCCCCGTCCTGTCTTTTCCCTCTTTCCTCCCTTATCCATGTACAATGAAGGTTTACTGCCCCCCATTGTTTTGGTAATGTCTTTTTGTGTAAGTGTATACAGTATTTTTTTAAAAAAACAACAACAACTGTATTTGGTGCTAACCATGGTTTATTGTTTCAGCCCTGCTTAAGACCCTGAACCATGGTTTTTGCTTGAGGACCTAACCCCACCTGCCCCAACTGAGAAGTTGTATATAGGAAGACACCAGCAAGACCTGCTTGTCACCTTGTAGAGGTGAGGAACCTGTCTTTGCTTATGGTATAAAGGCATAGCTTCCTGTCATAGCTTCCTATTCTGGCTTATAGCCAATGCTTAACTAGGTATTCCAATGTAATGCTTAATCGTCGTGAAGGGAAACAAACGGTTAAGCATTTTATTTGCCTAAGTCTGCAGTGTACACCATAAAATTGGCACCAAATCAGTTCAAGGCAGGGATTGTTTGAACCACTGTGCATTGTTCCTTGGGAAAAAGGTGGGAAAGTAAAGATGATTACTCTAAAAATGAGTAATAAATCATAGCTAATCATGCACTTTTGTCATATTTGTTGACGAGCAGCTGCTTTCATATATTATTCAGTCATCCTGCAGTGCCCTTATCTTGGGCTGGCTTTCTGATGATGTTACACAGCTTATGGGAGAATGTGCTAAATGTCGGATATTCCCCACAGTGATAGAAGCCTAGTTCTCGCAAACAGGAGAGCCACCTTCACTGAATGCTAGCCCTGCCCCCAACCTCACATGAGAAGGAATTCAGTGTTGCATTAAAGGGATCGGTCCATCAAAGCAAACATTGCAGATTGCCATATGGAACAACCACCCTGTTGCGTAAGTGGAAGTCCTTGCACAGGACTTCTGATGGGACTCTTTAGTTGGAATTCCACCCCATGGTTTCCTTGGTTCCCACACCCACACCCTAAGTGGGAAGCCTATGATCTGGACTGGGGAAGCCAATGCCCTCCAGCTATTGTTGGATGCCAAAATGGTCAGGGGTGATGGGAGCCAGCAAAATCTGGAGGCACCCTCACTAGATTTCCGTGGGGGGTGAATCAGAGCAGGGCCCAGAGCCAAAAGTTGTGAAACAAGCCAGAAGTCTGGGCCAAAAAAAGCCAATCAAAGAAAAACTGGGAGACAGGATCAGAGAATGAGCCAGGACCAAAGAATAACCAAGGATACAGGAATGCAACAGAGCCCAGGAAGAGACCATGTTGCTTAAACTAGGAACAGGAAACCCTTCAACCAATGACCAGCCAGTATCAGTGGAGTCACTTCAGGTGTTTAGATGGCAGCACCACCGTACCACAGCTGCTGCTGCTACTATGGCTGGATCCAGACACATCAAAGAAACGTTTCAGTTAAACGTATTGTAAACTTTGTATGAGAAATTGGGTTTGGCAAAAATGGAGCTCCACAGCACCATCTGGTGTCACGGTGTTATAATGCATATACAACACTTATCAAGCGCTTTTTCTTTGCCAGTGTAGCTGAGTCCTAAGTTGGTTGTATGGAGGAACATTCCATTATTTGAGCTCCAGCCTCTGAAATGGTAAAATCGGGACATAGATTTACCACCATATCAGCTGAGAATAGCCGGTGGCAGGAAAACAAGTAGAAGGCACAAGACCGCAACATCCTGCTTTAATGAGGTTGCCAGTGCATTTGGAAGATGCCCTCTGCTTTCTACAAATACTTCATATATATGAGGGTTGCTTGTTTCTTATGGTGGGTTTAAAAGTTGCAGGTGGACTCTCGGGAGCTGCACTTGTAGCTAAGGATCTGGGAAGACTATGGTATGATACACCCCCCTATTTTGGAAAGAAGACGGGCTGTTATCTGAAAAATCTGCTTTCAGAATTTTGCTATGCATGTGTCTTCTCTCTTCATATGTGTTTGAACTTCCTATAAAATAAATGCTCTAATGCGTGTATGCCCCATCTCCCTACATGGGAGGACATTACATGTACTGAGATGGAAATTACTCATATCGGCTGGATGTTTATAAGGTCTAGTTAACTTTACCTGCTGGCATCATATTTCTAAGGCCCCAAATCCCATTCTCCAGCCCTTGTTTGCTTGCATGTGTGGGTTTCATTTCCTTTGTGGATCAATGTCTGTCAATCAAGTGCAGAAGCCTAGAAATCCCCTCAGCCTTTATCCTGTTGGATCAGTGATGGCTAATTCACTCTTGAATGCTATGTAAGCAAGGAATGTAGGGAAATTTCTACTTCATATTAGGGCTGTCTGCCCCCCCCATACGCCTGAGAAAGTATTAGCACATTAAATTAGGGCAAGAAAATGGGGTGTGTGTGAAGGGTTAAATGCAGGGCTTTCTTTTAGCTGGATCTCGCCGGAACTCAGTTCCGGAACTTCTCAGTTGGGCACCATTGCCATTATAAGAGAACAAGGGAGGTGTTCTTTTTCTAGTAAAATAGTACTGGTTAAATGATCTCTCTAGTATGGTACTGAGAGAGTTGCCTAAAATGTTCTGCTGTGGGTGCTGTGCAAACAGACAATGACCGCTCCCCGCATCAAACTGGGTGTGCATTTTGCGTGGCTGTGAGTAGCCTCCTGTGATCACGGTGCAGCTCCTGGCAGTTGGGTCTGGCACCATCTTCCCAGGTTGGATACCTGTGGTCTCCACCCACTCAAGTAGCTGCCCAATCCCGGCTGGGGAGGTGTTGCCGGGGGGATTGGCCAGGTAGAAGGAGGGATTAGTCAGTACACACAATAGGAATTGAGTCATACTTGGGAAGCGGCCAGAGCTTCCCCACCCACCACTCCCTCATTTAACGTTTACTCTGCAGGTTAACCATTTTATTTCCACAGCCACACAGCCACGCAGGCGCTGCTATGACAAGGTCGCTGTTGAAGGGCCGGAAAGGACTTTCCCTGCATTGGCAGGTTTCGCCTTTCCCATAGCAATTCGTCACAACTTTGGCGGTTGCAGGCCTTGGGCGGAATCCTTTAGTCATCTACAAAATGGGGGTGGGGTGGTGACCCCCGCCCCTATTGCGGTGGCAATAACAGGGTTCCCGTTAAAGGGGTCTCAGGGTGAGGCATTGGCCCATACGCCCAGAGGTCGTCATTGCCTTCCCCCTCCAGCGGCAGCGAACAGGGGGGTGGGCTATCCGCTTGAACATATGTTCTCCAGAGTTAGCCCACTCCCCACTCATGCTGGATAACCCTGATATTACCCAGAACCCCGGCTGGGGGGCTGGGAAGGATAAACGCCCAATGCCTGAGCCAAGGTCTCCCTACATCTGAATATTAATAAAGTTGTGGCCAATTTAATCCCATACAACGTTGTCACGTGTCGTTATTTCCCTCAGGGGCTGCCCAGGGTTCGGGGGACTCCGCCTGGCCACGCAAATATTGCCTGGTGCATCTTTTATGCTATAAATTTTATAGCATTAATATCACTAGCTCCAACTAGTGATATTTACTGTGAATACACATTAGGACCCACACTGCCTATGGGGTTGATATGCATAATATTCTCTTAAGCACTTACTGTATATGTCGGAAAGAACCATGTCATTGGTTCTGCCTGTACTGTTCCTTCAACCAGAAATATCCTTGAGCAAAAAGGAGGAAGGCAGGGCAGGTGTACACAAATTGGCATCTAGTGTTAAGTGTTGCTGTGTTTAATCTGGTTGCCGGATACAAGCAGACCCAGGAGTTACCGGTAATCCCTTTGAATTTAAAGGAACTTAATAAGAATGACTTCTGAGTAGATATGCACAGGATTGCACTGTGAACAACTCATACTTTATTGTTGGGAGCCATCATGTTGACTTCAGTGATACTACTGTGCAGTAGATTAGTTTAGGCTGCGGATAATGGTACGTTCATGCTCTATAACATTCTCCCATCACTTAACAGTCGCACGCGAAATTTCTGCTACAAGTTCCACAGAGGCTGTTTGTTGCAGGAAACAGTTGCTGGTGGTTTCACAGCTCATACGCAAATAACACAATTATTCTCTCTCTTTCTTATTTGATATGGAGTTTTCTTTTTTCTAATAAAGAACACCAAATGAAGGAAAGCACACAGCCCCATCAAACAATCGTTATTACATCCCAGAATGGAGAAGACACTCTCGTTAACATTCACATCCATTTGGCAGCCAGCCTCTCCCAAAGGAATTGCTGTGTTGCTTTTCATTATTCGCAAAGTCCTATTGCTGTAAGGTTCTGGAATCTGATATCATCAGCAGCACCTAGGCGGGTCCCAAACCCCATGCCGTATCTGCTTCCTTTAACCCTGACACATGGCACTCTGCCAGGTACCTTGAGATCCCCTTGTCTCTGTTAGGGAAGCCTTGTTCGCACATCTTGATTCCATCTGTAAGTCTCGAAGAGGTGGAAAGTGTATGTCAAACACATGTGCGTTCCCCACAGCTCTCCTTTATGGGTCATGCACTGAAACATCACCAATTCGATTTCAAGGATTGGTAATTACAAAATGTCTTTTGTGTTTCTAGACCTTAAGAGAAGGGCCACTGTTGGAAATGCTTAGAAAGTGCACCCGGTGGAGTAGCAATGGACCCCCTCATTCAAGCAGATCTGAGGAACCAGTCATGTCTTGGAGTTTTGCAGCTTGACAGTGGGGAGGAGATCCTAAGCTGAGGGGGAAATGAACGAATTGTGCAGAAAGTTAATGACCCTCGGCATCGGAGTGACATGCCTGCAGCTGTAGAACATCTTCTGCACAGTCTAAACATTCTTATTTGACTAGACAGAGTTCTGAAGTTGCAGCTTCTAAGATCTATGAGAGCTTGAAATGAGCTTTGAAGTAACTTACGGCATAGCTAGCATGGTCTGTCCTCGCATTTTTGTTGGTTAGGCCTGTCCTCCCATTATTTTAAAATTTGTTTAGCAACAATTGGGGACTTGTGATAGTTTGCCTAATCATGGCATTGGTCGTTTCAGGAACAGATCGAGCATGCTTCTTCCTTCTCTTTCAGTGATGTGGTGGACATGATGCAAGGTTGGTGGATGTTTCTGAGGTGTCTGCCTTGGGCAATGAGGAGACGGTTTGGCAAGGTTGTGACACTTGGTTTTCTTTTTAATTGCACTAGTACCTGCTCTGCCCACTCCACGGACTGTTGAGCAGCTGAAAATATAGCTCTTTAAAGTTGGGTTTTTGAAGCGACCAGAACTTTTGTTCAGGGGGGAAATATGACCTGAGGATTGGGTCACTCTGGAAATCCATAACTCTTTGGATCCAGCAGAACCAAAGCCATTAACACTTTGTTCCAAAACACCCTGTTCAATGGCTTTTTTTGCTACGCTGGGCACAGAAGGTGTCTTCATGGCAGTGGAGCTCGCCACACCATTGAAATGGAATCTACACATGTATTTAAAAAAACAACACTGTGAAAATGCTTAAAAAAAACAAAAACGTTTTGAAAAATACATTGCCATAGCTCACTGTCACCATCTAGTGAACAGATACCAAGAAATAAAAAGGGCATCCACACACGGGTGTCAAGTGAGACTATGGATGATATATTCAAGGTTAGTCATACTCAAGAGTAGACTCAGTAAAACTAAGAGGCAAGTTATTGATTTCAGTGGGGCTACTCTGAATATGGCGTACAGTGACTATTACATCTAGATTTAGCTTTTTTATTTAAATGGTCCTGCGGATAGTTATTAAACATAGTTATAAACACAGAATAAATACATTCATTGGAAACTTCGCACCTACAATATCATCTCACTTTGCCCTCATGCTGTATTCTGTTCATTTCCTCACATCCTGCCTTGTGAGGACAGCTGTCCTGAAAAGCAGTGTTTAAATGTTTTATTTAAAAAAGGAACATCCCCCTGAAGACTCAGCGCTCCTATTCCACCATTGCCAGCTCATAACCAAACCGTTACATGATTTACCCATGTTAAGATTTAGACAGGAGATTTAGGGTTTGTGCCATTTCCTCAACCATATAATTCCATAGACAGATGATTCTAATTAGCAAGTCAGGGTTAATTGCTTAAGTGCAAAGAAATAAAATAAAAATAATGCAAAGAAACCAGTAATTAACACCTTTCCCAGCATGGATCGGAAGCTAATTAATAAGGGGCAATTCAGGCTGCAATTCTAAACACGTTTTCTGGGGAGTCTCATAGACGTGAATAGGGCTTACTTCTAAGTAAACATGTATAGCAAAGGTCATCCACCTTTTTGGACCAGTGGGTACATTTTGAATTTTGGAAAAGTGTTGCGGGTGCTAGTCACAAAATGGCTGCCATGGAGATGTGGAATAACACAACATGGCTGCCATTGGGCGGCATAACACAAAATTAGAGAGAGTATAGTCAGTGCTGTTTCTCTCCATGATGCCCAGGCATGCCAAATAAGGCTTTCATGGGTGTCATGGCATCTGTGGGCACCAGGTTGGCAATCCCTAATGTACAGGATTGCACCCTTTGGGTAATTCGTCACTTATCACACAACCACACAGAACAGGAAGCAATAAAATGGGCAAAATCAACAAAACGGAAGCTTTTAATTATAATTGGAAAAGGATTTTTGGCATGTGGGAATCACCTGTGGGTAAACATTGTAGAAGGATCTTGGGCATGGGGGGAGGAAACAATAGGGCATTATATTAAATACTACTTGACACCCCTATTCTTCTTTCACTTCCAGCTTATTGAGAAAAATAAAAGCTTCCAGAGTGCTAAAGTGTTCCCATGTGGAAGCAACTTTAGTCTAATCAAATGACGACTATTGGCTCAGTTGATTGTTGGGCTTAGATCTATATCCTCATGCATTTGTTCTTTCTTTTTTAAAAACTAAATCAAAAATCATATTTGCACATTTCCCAGTGCCCAAGGCAATCTCCAATGCGCTGCATGCAATGATAATAAAAGCCCGTGTGGTGTTGTGTTTAGAGCGTTACAACTTGGGGTTGCTTCCAGATGACCCGCTTATTGAACAGTCATCCTGATTTGTTTGCGCAAAGCCAGTTACTGTTTCTCAGCCTAATCTACCCCACAGGCTGCTGTGAGGAGTAATGGCGGGGTGGGAGCTGCGTACAATTCCCAGAGCTCCTCTTGAGGAAAAGGTTACAGATAAAAATGCGATAATAAACCTATAACACAAATCGAAGCAACCGCAACCATAAATTCAGAATTAAAACCCGCAATCGAAGCCGCATGCACACCATGCCTTCAAAGCCGTTATCATTGCCCAAGAATCCTGACTTACACTCCACAGAGCTTCAGCTCTCAGCACCCTTGGCAAACGGCAGTTCCCAGGATTCTTTAAGTGCATGGTGTGAAAACAGCCCGAGACTCTTAATTCCATCCTTGTCCTCTCTGTGATATATTCCTTCCCAGTCCCCCCTGCAATTCTTCTCACCCTTTTCTAGTTCAGTTTCACAAGGAAAGGTTACTAACCCTTAATGCCTTTGTTCTAGCTGAAATCTGCAGACTTCTGCTACCAAGCAGTAGGTAATGGTCTTCACTGTCTTGGCATGCTGCTGGAATTCTATTATCAGGCTAAGTAACATTAACAAAAAAAGAAGAAGAAGAATTCAGGAGTGCTCTCTCTAAGTCAGTGCTGCTCCGTGCCAGAACGAAGGTCATTTCAATTTCATGTTATGTCGCACAGTTTTGAAGTGACATGTTCTTAATGATTCCCCCCCCCTCCCTAAATGAACTGTAACAAGTATTGCACTAATGGGCTCTAATGAGATGCCAACAAAGAGCAGGGAGGGGAGAGGAGGGTGAGAAGGAGATGAATCTCTCAAATAATATTAAACTAATATTTTAGCAAAGGAGCTGGTAGAAGAGAGATGAATGTCTCCATTCTCAAGTTTCAGTCACTGGAAAAGACACACACACACCAGTTTCCTTTCCTTCATATTTCCTAGTGATCCATGACTTCATTGCTGCCAGTGTGGTGTAGTGGTTCAAAAGCGGTAGACTCATAATCTGGTGAACCGGGTTCGCGTCTCCACTCCTCCACATGCAGCTGCTGGGTGACCTTGGGCTAGTCACACTTCTCTGAAGTCTCTCAGCCCCACTCACCTCACAGAGTGTTTGTTGTGGGGGAGGAAGGGAAAGGAGAATGTTAGCCGCTTTTAGACTCCTTCGGGTAGTGATAAAGCGGGATATCAAATCCAAACTCCTCCTCCTCCTCTTCTTCTTTCAGCATTTATAAACTCTGAAATATTTAAGGCATTGGAATCCATTTACAACCTGGCAGCCATTTCTGTACCCCTGTTTGCCATGCCTTCCCCAAGACTTGAACTTTGGACTCAGTTGCAAATAAAACATTTTAAGTGTGTTTTAAGTGCAACATACAATGTGACACTAGATGGCGATGGTGAGCCTTATGGAAAATTCAATGTATTTTTAAAAACCACTTTAAAAAAAAGCATTTTCAGAACGGTTTTTAAATGTGTGTAGATTCCACCTGTGTCACTAAGGGTGCCCCTACGCTACCCACATTTAAATTGATTTGAACATTGATTTCTCTCTTTCTCTCAGAACTCTGGGAACAGTAGTTCTGTGAGGGACATTATGGATCTTTACCAGGTAGTTCTCTGCACCCTCACAAAACTACAGATCCCAGGATTCTTTGTGGATAGCTGTGACAGTTCAGTAGGCAACAACAACAACAACTTCTCTCATTCTAGAAATGTGTAAAAGTTCTATACTTTTCTACAGGCCCGTAAAAGCAGTCTAGGGGTATGACTTCTGTGGGAGGAGAATTAATCACTTTATTCTGCTGCAAAAATCCTCAATTCTTTTCTCCCCCCACCCTTTTTTCTTTTTAGAAAAAAACCCAGTTCTGATTGAAATCTGCTTACTTCTTTGACAGAAAACTAATTATAGCTTAAGGCAATAATAGGCCTGTTCCTTCTATTGTTATTCAAGCGCCACTTCCACTATAATACAGTAGACAGTCAGCAGCTCTCCTTTTGAAGAGATGGGTAAAAACTCCACACATATCTGATCTTTTATCTGTCATACTGGAAATTCATGATTTCAAAAGATTAAAAGGATTGGAACTGAACTCGGGGCTAAAAATAAGTTGGGAGATGCAAGTGGGTCATTTTTTGCTCATGCCTTGCCGGTTTGCTGAACAGCGAGTATAGCAAAGCGTTGTAAGGGAGGCAGAACATTGCCATTTCTGTGACTCTAGTGGACATTAAGCACTCATCTTCCTGTTAATTGCTCCCATTAAAAAAAAAATTGCTTGCATCTCCGTTAACATGGAAAATCGCAAGATGAAGATTGGGATGGTATCCCAGCATGCAGTTCTTTCCTGCCATTTTCACATGTGGTGCGTGGGGGGCGGGCAGAAGCACCCGTGTACATAAAGGGCGGTGATGGTGACATGCCTTGTGTCATACCACATCCGCTGGTGTGAGTGAAATTAAGTGTGACATGGGAGCATATTGATCGAAAAGCTACAGTCGCGTAATGCCACCAGTAATGCATTGTAAAAGGACGTTGGGGGAAAAATGACAGAAGCAGTAGTACTATAACCAAGAAAACTAACACAATAATCCCCTTATGTGGGGGCACCCTTTGAGACCAGCTTTTCAGGGTGTCCAGTGGCTGCTCTTTTATATGATGCAAAACCAAATTTATTCAATTAAGTAATTAAGTTACACAGCTGCTGCTAATTTCATGTCCAGTGTGACTGGGGCAACCCAGTCAGATGGACAGGGTACAAGTAATTAACAACAACAACAACAACAACAACAACAATAACTGCTGCTTACTCCATTATTTAGATGATTAAAGGTAAAGGTAAAGGTAAAGGGACCCCTGACTGATAGGTCCAGTCGCGAATTGACTCTAGGGTTGCGCCGCTCATCTCGCTTCATTGGCCGAGGGAGCCGGCGTACAGCTTCCGGGTCATGTGGCCAGCATGACTAAGCCGCTTCTGGCAAACCAGAGCAGTGCACGGAATCGCCGTTTACCTTCCCGCCGGAGAGGTACCTATTTATCTACTTGCACTTTGACATGCTTTCATGCTGGGTGGGCAGGAGCAGGGACCGAGCAACGGGAGCTCACCCTATCATGGGGATTCAAACCGCCGACCTTCTGATCAGCAAGCCCTAGGCTCTGTGGTTTAGACCAGTGCTCCCCAACCTTTTCATCGCCACGGACCAGTCAACGTTTGATAATTTTACCGCTGCCCACTGAGGGGGTTGATTGTTTATATTTTAGATTGTTTTGATTTAATAATTTTAATTTAATTGTATTTAAATGTGCCTTCAAAATAAAATACAGTTACACCCGGTTAACCTCTCGCCCATGGAATGTCGCACAAACCCGAGAGAAATACACCACAGTGAATAAAATGGAAATAATTTAATGTTCCTTGGGTGGCCTGGTACCATTTGATCCACGGACCGGTACTGGTCCACGGACCGGTACATGGCCCGGGGGTTGAGGACCACTGGTTTAGACCACAGCGCCACCTGTGTCCCATGATTGGCAACCCCAAAATGCAATTAATTGCTTAACATTATTTAATCAAGGACACTAAAAAGGTAACACTATAAGTAAAGAAAGCAATAGTATTATGAAAAACAATTTAATGCAATTTAATGCAATTACCTTTCATTCCTATTGCAAATCCCTCTTGAAACCTGTTGTTTTAAAAGATTTTATTAGCACTGCATCATGGAAGCAGGTCAAATATTTATGTTTTTTCCAAAATATAAGTACGTGGCATAAACATGTGCAAATGCTTATATATTTGTAATCAGTTTATAAAAAAGAATCCCAGCAAGTCTCTCTGCACCTCATTTATAGCCCTGTCAGAATCGATGCAGAGAAGGAAATGCATTTATACAAAAATATTTTTATGGTGCCTGACTTGTAGATGAAGAAGAAGAAGAAGAAGAGTTTGGATTTGATTTCCCGCTTTTCACTACCCGAAGGAGTCTCAAAGCGGCTCACATTCTCCTTTCCCTTCCTCCCCCACAACAAACACTCTGTGAGGTGAGTGGGGCTGAGAGACTTCAGAGAAGTGTGACTAGCCCAAGGTCACCCGGCAGCTGCATGTGGAGGAGCGGAGACGCGAACCCGGTTCCCCAGATTACGAGTCAACCACTCTTTAACCATTACACCACACTGGCTCTCATTATCAATATATGATTTGTCTTGCAATAGACTAGTGGTTTCCAACCTTTTTTGGCCATGCCCCACCTAAGCATCACTAAAATCCTGATGCCCCCCTGTGACATATAATTCTTATTTTTCAAAAAGTGAGCTCCTATTCATGTGGAGGAAGCCTAGGAGGCCATTAGCTTGGCCTAACTCATTCTCAAATTGCCCCCCTTAAAAATCAAATTGCCCCCCTGTGGGGCGTGTGCCCCACGTTGGGAACCACAGCAATAGACATATTTCATTCACAGATCCAGTTGAGTAGTTCTGTGCTATAAAGCAGGGATAACCAACATGGGGACCTCAAAACGTTGTTGGACCCAACTCACTTCAGCGCTAGCCAAAATGTTCAGTGGTCAACTATGATAGGAGTCGTAGTTTAAGGAGAGCCAGGTTGGCAATTATTGCCATAAAGGCAATGAAACAGTATGCAAGAATTAACAGTGTGTTGATGAGAGGACAATGGAAAAGAAGTTGTTATACATAGTTGGCAGAATAATGCAGTTCTGTATTTCCTTAGGATCTGTTGGTTTATTATTCATTACATTTATAATGCAGGGACGCGGGTGGCGCTGTGGTCTAAATCACTGAGCCTCTTGGGCTTGCAGATCAGAAGGTTGGCGGTTTGAATCCCCACAACGGGGTGAGCTCCTGTTGCTCTGTCCCAGCTCCTGCCAGCCTAGCAGTTTGAAAGCATGCCAGTGCAAGTAGATAAATAGGTACTGCTGTGGCAGGAAGGTAAAAGGCGTTTCTGTATGCTCTGGTTTCTGTCACGGTGTTCTGTTGCGCCAGAAGCGGTTTAGCCATGCTGGCCACGTGATCCGGAAAGCTGTCTGTGGACAAATGCCGGCTCCCTCCGCCTGAAAGCGAGATGTGCGCCACACCCCATAGTCACCTTTGACTGGACTTAACCATCCAGGGTTCCTTTACCTTTTAGCTCCCCCTCCTTTTTACATTTATAATCTAATACAGTGACTGGCCCATGACTGAGTGTGGACTTGAACCCAGTTTGTGTTTTACCACGTTCATTTTTATCATTTCTTACTCAAAGGATAAGTAGACTCACAGAATCATAGAATTGCAGAGTTGAAAGTGACCCCAGGGATCATCTGGTCCAAACCCTGCCCACAGTCATCCATGGATGGGCTCGAACCACCAACCTTCTGGTTAACAGCCAGACACACTAACCTATTGCTGCCACAGTAGATATGCTTAGCTCTATTTAAAATGTGTAGACTGGTTCCATGGAAAAGTACCGCCCAGATAACAGAAAAGACAAGACCTGCAACAAAATATTCCAGTGTGCAGTGATCTTGTTCAGGGTTGCAGCAAACTAGCCAATCCCCTCTTCCAGGATATTCAATTCTATCTCCCACCTCCATTGTTCCCGTTGCTCCCACAATCGAGCCCTGTGTGCACTATACATTTTAAGCAGCATAATACCACGGTTTCCCCCAGTGAATTCTGGGAGCTGTAGTTTGTAAGGGTGCTGAGAGTTGTTAGGAGACCCTTATTCTCCCCAAAGAGCTACAAATTCCAGAGTTCCTGGAAGAGGAATAGACTTCTACTCTCATGCTGCATGTCCATAAACTTGCCGGTAACACAAAAATGTAGTCTTCCCACAGTCTGGAATTATTCATGTTCATCCTCAACATTCTGCTTTCAGTCTGGATTAAGTCTGGATCCTGCCATCTGGGGTAACTGTGGTTGTTTAAAACACTTTCGAACTTCCATTTGAACTTCATAAACAATTTATTGTGCCTTTAATACATGTTTTTGCAGTTCGTAGATGTATTCCTTCCTCCTGTCAAGCAGGTTCATTTAATGTAAAATAACATTTTATATGCTTGAACTTTATTTTTCACACACACACACACACACACACACACACACACACACACACACACACCTCCCCCCCAGTATTACATCAGCTTGCTGAAGACCTAATTTACTTTATAATTTCTGAGTTGATAACCAAAGCATAGATGAGATGGCTTTGCATCCCTAATAAGAGTTATCATAATGTATTAAGGATGAATCATTGCTCTTCTATTGTTGTTCATTTCTAATTAGATGCTGTATATCGCCCTTGGTTTAAATGCACAGTTCCCTGCGGAATCTCATGCCCTAGATTGAGAGCATATTTGGTCTAATCCAGGCTCCCTTTGAAATCTATGAGTGGAAAAACCACACGATCAACTTGCAAAGCCGGCATGCCATAGAAAGAGAGGCAGATGCTACAGGAATAAAAGGGCATTAGTGGTGAGTGTGTTGTTTGTTCCGTTTGCTTTATGGAGAAAGAGTTTCTGCTTAGTATTCCAAGAGGTTTGAACGGGTTAGAAGTCATGCTCTGGGTGGGTGCTTGTCACCACTGAAAATAGCTGTGGCATCTCTAGGGAGTCCACACTGCTATACCACTTCTGTGCTAAAAGGAAACAAACACAATTTGTTCTGAAGAAGTTCACAGTGCCACTTCAGTCTGAATTTCTGTTTTATTAATCCTTAAAGGTGCAACAGCTTTTTCAATCCTAAATCAAGCCTTGAAATTAATGGTGGTGATATTATGACAATATCTACCAAACTCCCCAAGGATATAACACAATGCATCAAGTCCCAATTTGCCAAAGTGATCACTTGTTTAAATAAAATACAAGGCCCACAGAGCAGTTGTATAAAGATTAAATGCCTTTTAAAAAGTGATTTTGGCTGCATATAATAACACCTGCACAGGTAAGTGTTTGCCCGTGACCAGTGCATCACTTACACCAGGCTCCTTCTGATTTCACATTTCTCTGAATTTTGCACTGCAGTTCCCCGGACAAGCAATGTGTGCAAGAATGCACACACTAGGGGAGAGATGCACAGAAAAGCATCTGTTAGTGAAAATGATATACACAATGTACTATATAAGGGAAAACTGCTTTGCAAAAATATGCATGTCATGGTAAATTTGCACTAAAACGCTGATGAATTTTCATGAAATGAAAAAAAAAGTGACTGATGTGAAAATGTGGACAACTGAATTTAAGACTGGAAAAATGAGAAACTGAGAGAAACAAAAAATTACAAATTCACCCATCCCTAGTGGGGACTGATTCTAGGAAGGATATAATTTCCCGAGACCTATGGTAGAGCATCTGCTTTGAATGCAGAATGTCCCAGTTTCATTCCCTAGCATCTCTACATAGGAGGAGAGATCCCTGCCTGAAACTCTGTAGAGCCTCTGTCAGTCAGTATTCAGGATTTCATTCACTCCAATCAAACCCCAGCCTTTTCCTAGACTTCCCACTCAGAGTCACTCAGCATCCGGCCATCACTGCACATACTGTATGGTCCTTCTTAGGGATATCTCTACATCTACATCTCCTGTGATGTTAATAATGGGCCCCGCCTGCTCTCTAAAATATCACTGGTTTGCTCATTTCTATATATAGGGTGCCTACATTCTGCATGGACTGGTTGCATGGCAACATATGCAAATAGCTTTAGATACCTATTAGGTCCATAAATTACCATATAGCATTTATTCAACACAAAAAACAGTGACAATTTGTTGTTGACAAAGGACAACTGGACATATAAAGGGCCCCATTACCTTCAGTAGCTTAGGGCCTCATCAAACCTAAATCCGGCCCTGCGTGTGTTATATACATCAGCGGTGTTACAAAGCCCAAATGCAGAATTTGGAATGAGCAATTTCTGACTTAGAAGGTCTAGATAAGCAAAACAAACAAACAAACAAAACCCCAGTGTATTCCCATCACCATAGCTGAGAGAATAAATTTCCTGAATAAAGATTTTGCAAGTGAAATGGAATGCTGAGTATGGAATCCTGCTTCGCTATTGGATGCGTCTTCTGGAGCACGTAAGATCGGCCCTGAGATCAGGATAAGGGTCAGATCCAGGCCATTGCTCAATTAAAGCCTTTCAGCCTGTTTGTCAGGGCGCCTGGATTTTCTTCTAAAACAATTTCAGACTGTAAGGATTACCATTTTTAGAGATTAGCTGGACTATCTTTTTCATGTGTCAATTAAATGGGGGAAGGAGTAAGGGAAATCCTTCGTTCAGCTCTCTGCCCCTGGCCCCACTTATTCATGTTGAAGAATGCACAGGAATGCTGCTATTTTAATGTGTGAATGGTCCGGGGGGGGGGGAGGCTAAAGACCTCTATTGAGTAAAGAATTTGCTTCTTGATATATTTGGGTACTGTATCCAGCTCCTTATCTTTTCAGTTCTAGTCTTTTGAAACCGACATGAGAGGAGATTCCATCACAGTACAAGCCATGTACATAGGTTTCCTGAGGTGCTTCCAAACTGTTGCTATTTGAGAGCTCGGAGATTCAATCAAAAATTGTTGTTGTTTAGTCGTTTAGTCGTGTCCGACTCTTCTTGACCCCATGGACCAGAGCACGCCAGGCACTCCTGTCTTCCACTGCCTCCCGCAGTTTGGTCAGACTCATGTTGGTAGCTTCGAAAACACTGTCCAACCATCTCGTCCTCTGCCGTCCCCTTCTCCTTGTGCCCTCAACCTTTCCTAACATCAGGGTCTTTTCCAGGGAGTCTTCTCTTCTCATGAGGTGGCGAAAGTATTGGAGCATTCCAATGAGCACTCAGGGCTGATTTCCTTAAGAATGGATAGGTTTGATCTTCTTGCAGTCCATGGGACTCTCAAGAGTCTCCTCCAGCACCATAATTGAAAAGCATCAATTCTTCGGCAATCAGCCTTCTTTATGGTCCAGCTCTCACTTCCATACATCACTACTGGGAAAACTATAGCTTTAACTATACAGACCTTTGTCGGCAGGGTGATGTCTCTGCTTTTTAAGATGCTCTCTAGGTTTGTCATTGCTTTCCTGCCAAGAAGCAGGCGGCTATTAATTTCGTGACTGCTGTCACCATCTGCAGTGATCATGGAGCCCAAGAAAGTGAAATCTCTCACTGCCTCCATTTCTTCCCCTTCTATTTGCCAGGAGGTGATGGGACCAGTGGCCATGATCTTAGTTTTTTTTTATGTTGAGCTTCAGACCATATTTTGTGCTCTCCTCTTTCACCCTCATTAAAGGTTCTTTAATTCCTCCTCACTTTCTGCCATCAAGGTTGTGTCATCAGCATATCTGAGGTTGTTGATATTTCTTCCAGCAATCTTAATTCTGGCTTGGGATTCATCCAGTCCAGCCTTTCGCATGATGAATTCTGCATATAAGTTAAATAAGCAGGGAGACAATATACAACCTTGTCGTACTTCTTTTCCAATTTTGAACCGATCAGTTATTCCATATCCAGTTCTAAGTGTAGCTTCTTGTCCCACATAGAGATCTCTCCATCAAAATTAGGTTGTGCAATTAAAGTTGATTTGGTGCTTTGGAGCAACAAAGCCACTCCCCCGCAACTTACCTTTTGTGATTAGGAAGGCAAAGGGCCTTCTTGGTGGTGGCGCCCATCCTGTGGAAGCCCTCCCATCATATATCAGGGAAATAAACAACTATCTGACTTTTAGAAGACATCTAAAGGCAGCCCTGTTTAGGGAAGTTTTTAATGTTTGATGTTTTATCATGTTTTTAATATTCCGTTGGGAGCCACCCAGAGTGGCTGGGGGAACCCAGCCACATGGGCAGGGTAATAATAATAATAATAATGATAATAATAATAATAATATGCACTTGGAAGTGTAGGGTAATGCTTGATGCAACATTGTATAATTCCCCCAGTGCAAACAATTAAAAATGAATGCTCACTCAATAGCCAACACTGTCTAACCTGTGAGCAAACTTTGTGCAAACAAATCAGTATGAATGCTCAACAAACTTGATGGTTTGCTGTTGAAGGCATACACACAATGCACACACCTAATGCCACCATGAAAGGCCTAAGCATTCCTTTCCTGCTGGAAGAGCAGGGAAATGGGGACTTAGAGCTGTATCCAGTAGTGCTTTTCCACTTGGGGTGCAGACTTCAGTGGAATGATGAGTGGGCTGTGAAATCTAATACCAGTAGCAATAATAAACACATGTTCCTGCCCATTGATTTGTGTGTGAGGAATGCTCATAAACTATCAGCAGTAGGAAATGTTGGGTGGGCAAATGCTTGGTGCCAAAGCAGGTCGAAATTTCTCAGGAGCCTAGCAACTATCTATTGCGTTACATAATACAGAAAAGGGTTGGATAGGGCCAGTTGATTAGTACCCCCCACTTCTCTTACACACCTTGCAGGTAAAACCTGTTTAATAGGACCAAGGAAATGAAAAGATATAGGGTCAAATACCAGTCGTTTAAAGGCATCAAGGCCAAAGCAGGTATCTCAGCTAGTTGCAGATCACAAACTCTCTGCATGTGATATCTTATCAGTAAAATAATATGTTTGTTTCTCTCTCTCTCTCTCTTGTTAGGTAACTCAAAGGGGTGGGGTGGAGGCCCAACCCCGCGTGTGAGAGTAGGCAGAGCTACAAAATACAAGTGTACATATTTAATTCAACATTCCTTTTTCTTTTCCTGTTTTTCTTTTTAAGAAAAGAAACCTGACATGGATGCAAAAACGAGGTCTGAATTCCCCAGTGGGAATAATGAGAGGGAATGCTGGGAGAGAAGAATGCAATTGTATTAGGCTCCGTCACAATGGGAGGTAAGCCCCGACCATTTATAAAAGGTAAATGCTGGCAGAACACAGGGGTCCTGGAGCACCACACTGCAGGTGTGATTTATGAGTCTAGGGACCAGCTATAAATCAACCCCTTTTGTTTTAAATGGTCCTGTTTTGACGCAGTAGATCAATTTACATGCAGGGGGAAAGATGGAAAGGGGGGGGCAAGAGTACAGTACAATTCAACCCAGAGAACGTTAGCGAATCATATTTACAATCAGCGGCAAATTTTCACAGCATGCATTCTGTTGAAGCACAGTGTAATGAGTGCATCGACAATTTCGTGATTGACCTCTACCAGTCTAATGCCATGCATGCTTACTCAAAAGTAAATCCTACTGAGTTCCATGTGGCTTACTCCAAAGGAAATGCATATCAAACTGCAGCTGTAATGAAATTCTGCACATTTCAAAATGTCCTCCCTTCTGGAATCTGCAGGGCATTTTACGTTTTTGGTAGAATCACGAGATAAATATTTTTCCTGCGTCATTTTGGATTGTAGGTCGGGGATTGCATGTTTGAACTAAAACAAAAAACTATTTGTAGAGCTAAAACCATCATGTGTGAGAGAAGGCTGTAGACCAGTCTTAAACCCAAAATGATTTTTTAAATGTACACGTCAGGGTTATTTTCCCCATTCAAAGCCAGATTCAGAGATGCAAAGTCTCACGCTCACCATCGCATTGTACCAAATATATTCATTTGTGATGAAAAGGTCTATAGATCCATGATGTGAAGGCAGAGCTGTGGTTGTTGTGTGGCCTCCTCTGTGCCCACTAGCCTGCTGTCCTGTTACCAGTGTTGAAGTAAGATTCAACTGCTAGTCTTGTTGCCCCATAGCATGTCGGGAGAATTTATCAATTTCAGTTTCTCTCAGTTTCTAGTTTTTCTAATTGTATGCTCAGTTCTCCACATTTCCACATGTGAGTTTTTTTTTTAATAAAAATGTGCTCATGTACACTCACCAGTATTTTAGAGCAAATTTATCCCAATATATACATTTTTTTATGCAATTTGGACTAAAATATACCTTTTTTGCAAAGCAATTTCCCCTGATACAATGCATTTCTGTATGTCATTTTCATTAATAAATGCATTTTATGCACACTTTCCCCCTCTAGCATATTCATTTTTGTTCACATAGCTACATTGGAGAACCGCATTGCAAAACTTGGAAAAGTGCAAATTTTGAAGGACGGCTCTTTCGGTTCACATATTGTTTCAGAAAATGTGAATTAGGTAGGTCTGTATTTAAATGCAAATGGAACCCCATTTCTCACTGACCCCTCTTTTCCCTCCTCAAATCAATGATGCACTTGGTCTCTTTTTGTCTCAGAGCACAGAACCAAAGGTTTTGTCTCTGTTATCTTGATTTGCCCACCTAGCTGAGCCATGTAGGCTTTGCGATTTATTTGCCTCAAATAAGGGGGGGCGGGACTCACAAAGTTTTGCCCCGACATACATCACAGGGCCACTGCATGTTGCACTAGGACTACAGGAGAGCTCTAGATAATCCCCGTGCCATATTGTCATTTTCTATAAAAGATGCACTGAATTCTCAGCAGAGGTGGTCTTCCTGTGTGGTTGGTTGGCTCAGTTAAAGGGTGTGCTGGTAGGAGTCTGCTTAGCCAAAAGTTGCAAGCTGTGAATTTCCTTAAAAAAACCCAAACAAAACAACCAAACTCAAACCCCCACATACTGCTGGTTGATGTTGTGATTTCTTTTAGGGTGTCTCTGCACAATTATTAGCATTCTTTTTTATTCGAGTCATGAAAAATGCCATCGATGTGAATGCACAAACCAGGCTATCAAAGCTCCATCAGGTTTGGAGGAAAATACAGAGGCAGATGGAGCTAGGTCACAGCAGAGTTCCATTGCCACTTAAAGGATCTTAGCTGACAGACTAAGAAAGGCTCTCCGGCTCAGACCTTGAAGAGCCACTGTTGGCTAGAGCACACCAGACTTCCCCTGCCTTGTACATTGCTAGTGGTTGGGGACGAAGAGAGTTGGTGATAGGCAGAGGTGCCAGTTTTCCCAGACGATTGAGGGGGCTCGACACGACGTCCTGGCGTTATGTGTGCAACATCACACAATGCCCTGAGGTCACACAATGTCCTGACATTGGACACACAAAGTCGTGAGGACCCAAGGGGTGGAGCTGAACGCCATCTGAACATTAAGGGGGTTTGCCCCTCCCCCCAAAAATATTGGGGCCCCCAAAGTGCCTTGGCCCCCAGGAGCCAGCACCTATGGTGACAGGCCATTTGGAGTGGTGTTGGGCAGAAGCAACGGGGGCTGCCCCAGGCTTCACACACGTACAGGGCTATCTTCCAAGGCAATGGGTGGTCAGTGAAGATATAGCTCCAGGAGCAGGATTTAATTTCAGTACTCTGGGTTAATCCCAGACTTCATTGATTGGACTGCTGTCTTGAGCAGTCAGCTCTTACTGATCTGTTGCTTGATGTATGGATTTGTTGAGAAACAAAATGTACAAAGTTACGACCTACCAACCCCACCCTGTAAATTTTGCTCAAAATATTTGTGTACAATATATACCAATCAAAAACAAAACAGTAAGGTAAAACAGCTTTTGAACCGAATGAGGAAATACAATTTTTTTAGCATAACAAGAACCTGTGGCCAACCAGTTCTAGTGTTAGGAGAGGGGCAGATCCCCCCCCACACACTTTCTTCGAAACCAGAGGCATATCTGTTGGGCATTACTGATTCAGATATTCCTTAAAAAATTAAAGATTTTTTTTTGTATGCAACAGTGGCAGTGAGAGTTCTTATAGCTACAAGGTGGAAGAGCTATGTAATTCCTTCTAGACAAGAGTGGATACAAAAATTGACTGAATATGCTGAATTAGATAGTCTATATGAAAAAACAAAAAATAAACCGAGAATTGAATTTGTATCAAAATGGGAGGCCTTCAGAACATATCTTAAACAAAATTATACTGTAGCAGCTTTTGAGTGATCCCACCAGTTTTTATTAATTGCTTATATAAATAGAAACATTTATAAATTGTGAAAATATTAATATAAAAATAGTATTTTGATATGGCAGTAAATTTATGTAAAAAGAATTAAGGAATAAATGGGAAGTTGGGTATAAAAGATAATGAGATTTTTATTTTTATTGTAACATGAGATTGCAATCACAATTTTTGTGATAATTTTTATCTTATTAACAGATTGTGTAAATTTTATTTTCTTTCCTTTTCCCTCCGCTCTTAAGTTGTACCCCTTTTCGGGGGGTTTTTTTTTTTTGTATGTATGTAATAAGCATGGAAATAAGCATGAAAACAAAACAAAACTATTACCCACTTTCTTCAAGCCATTCATAATTTTATAAGTTTCTATCATGTCACCTCTTATTTGCCTCTTCTCTAAACTAAAAAATCCCAAACGCTGCAACCATTCTTCATCGGCAAGTCGCTCCATCCCTTTTGGTTGCCCTTTTCTGAAGCTTCTCCCACTCTACAATATCTGTTTTGAGGTAAGGCGTCCAGAACAGTACACAACATTCCGTAGACTTGTATAACGGCATTATGATATTGGCAGTTTTATTTTTCAATTCCCGAACGAATAATGTCTAGCATGTGATTTGTCTTTTTCACAGCTTCCGCCCACTGGGTCAACATCTCCATTAAGCTGTTTGCTATGACCCCAAGGTCTTGTTCCTTATCAGTCAACGCCAGTTCATCCCTCTTGAGTGTATATGTGAAATTAAGATTTTTTTGTTGTCCCCCCAACATGCATTACTTTACACTTGTTTACATTGAATTGCATTTGTCACTGTTCTGCTCGTTCACTCTGTGTGAAGGGGTCCTTTAAGAGCTCTTCACAATCCCTTTTTGTTCTAACCACCCTGAACAAGCAAACCTGGCAACCTCGCTGTCTACCCCAACTCCAGATCATTTATGAACAAGCTCAAAAGCACAGACCCCAATACCGATCCTTAGGGGTCTTTTTTAATGACAGAAGAGAGTGCCACTTAACATCCTAATGCAAGTAACACTTTCAGTTGCCAAATACATTTTTACCATACGGTCTTCATCGGTGGCACATATTGATAGGTAAATTACATCCGTATGGTCGAAATGTATTTGGCAATCGGAAGTGTTGTTTATATGCATTAGGCTGTTAAGATACACAATTATATGTAGCTGAGAGTAAAACTTGCCGTTTCTGAAGATCCTGGCTTTTTATTTATTTTATTGTGTTTTATTGATTTATGAAATTTGTGTACCGCCCTTCGCCCATAAACCTCAGGGCAGCTCACAACATAAAAATACGACCTTGGGAACAAAAAAAAAAGCATAATAAAAAATAAGAGCAAAGCAAACCAATAATCCCACAACATTTTTAAAAGGGTATTGGATGTTAATCAGCCAAAGGCCTGGTTGAAGAGGAATGGTTTTGCCTGGCACCTAAAGGCACCCGATGAGCTTCCCTGAGGAGAGCATTCCACAAACAGGGAACCACCACAGAAAAGGCCCGTTCTTGTGTTGCCACCTTCTGAAGAAGAGTTTGGATTTGGTATCCCGCTTTATCACTACCCGAAGGAGTCTCAAAGCGGCTAACATTCTTCTTTCCCTTCCTCCCCCACAACAAACACTCTGTGAGGTGAGTGGGGCTGAGAGACTTCAGAGAAGTGTGACTAGCCCAAGGTGCATGTGGAGCTGCATGTGGAGGAGCAGAGACATGAACCCGGTTCCCCAGATTACGAGTCTGCCACTCTTAACCACTACACCACACTGGCTCTCAGTGTGGACCCCTCGTGGATGAGGCACACGGAGAAGGGCCTCGGATGATGATCTCATAGGTCCCCCGCCTCTGCTGAGGGGAAAAGGTGCTGAAAGCCTGAAGCTTAGCAGAAAGTGATCTGACCATGACAAGGGGCTGATCTCACACTTTCAGATCACGCTGTTCCCGCCCAGCTGAGAAAACAAAGTCCAGCGTGTGACCTGCCACATATTGTTTTGGAAAATTCAAATTCTGTATGCCTGCCTTTAAATGCAAATTGAATAGATGGTAGCCCACATTCCTACTTCCCTGTGCATTTGCCCGGCCCTTTCCTGATCTTTTGATCTGATAAGTAGGATTTTTCTTTTTTCTTTTTGCACAGGACTGCCAAATCCACTATAATTGTGCAACCTGAATTTGTCACCGTGTGATTGAATCCCAGGCAAAAATAGTAGTGGCCTAGAAGCATCCTTAGTTTTTGACCGTCTTAAAAGGTCCCACTGGGTTCAATGATGCTTAGTTGTAGATACAGGACTGCAGCCTTAGACGGTAATCCAAAAAAGTCTCTCTCTGTGTGTTTGTTTGTGTGTTTGTTCATGCTTAAAGAAATCCAGACTTTTCTTAGCAACTTAGTAATGTAATTGCACATATACTTTAGTTCACTGACAAGAAGGGGTAAATGTCCTCTGACTTGGTGTAGGCACATTTAGGATACTGGACTTGGAACATACTAAACACTCCAATTCAAAAAGTTGATTGCCAAGAATTGAGAAGCACCAGAAAACGCTGCAGTTGAAGCATACGCTGGAACACAGTCCAATATATTGAAATAGTCGATCTCTCCACGATGCTACTTGCTCACAAATAGTCCAGTTGGTGGTAAGATGTGTACTTGCTTCACACAGCCAAAAGTAAGGGGAAATCCATCTGCTTGTATTTGAAATCAGCTCTCTAACCTGCTGTTGGTCAAACCCCACCCAGATGGTGCTACTCAGACGTATGCGCTCAAAAGATAATCTACGTTAAAGTTGTGGGTGTCTATTTTTATTTTTCATCTTGGTTAAATACCATGCAGCCAACGTACCCAACCTGCTCTACTCAGAAATCGTGACCAAAAAAAGAAAGGAAGGAAGGAAGATTAACTGGGAGTGGTAGAAACCATGCCTTTCTGCAGCTAAACGTATACTATATGGTGAGAGCGGGGGGTGGGGTGGGACCTGTAGTCCTCCAGGCTCCCATCGGTTTTGCAGATGGGTTGTAGCTCAGTGGTAACACATTTGCCTTGTATTCAGAAGGTCTCAGGTTCAATTCCTGGTATTTCCATGTAGGGCTGGGAGAGACTCCTGCCTGGAACCCGGGAGAGTGTAGACAATACTGGATTAAATGGACCAGCAGCCTCACTTGGTAAAAGGCAACTTCCTGGCCCCAGCCAGCCTAGATGCCAATGGTAAGGGACATAGGAGCCAACTCCTAGGGGCCAAGGTCCCTTCGGTTCCCTGAATAAAATATTTGAGGGGGCTAGGCCCCCAAAGTTGATGGGCATTGCCATTCAAATGGTATGCATGCACTGCATCATGTGATCAGTTATGCAGGGCAGGGCTTACATAGCCCCTCCCCCCAATATTTTATTCAAGTTGGCACCCCTGGGAAGGGTTAATGAAAGTTGTAGTCTAGGTAGGGCCGTCATATTCCCAAGAGTGAAAATCCAGACAAAGTTGTTGAGCTGGCATCCACAGGTTTCCTCATCCCTGAAGTAGATGATTTGAGCATCTCCCTGCCCCGAAAACAATGAGGAAAAATGCTCGTGACGAAAAACGATAAAAATATTTATCAACGTTTGATGAATAAAATGCTAAGTAAAATAAATTGATTAAAGCAATGATTACAATTTTTTCGAAATTCATTCTGTGCTCACTTAACAGGGAATAACAGTACAACCATCTAAAGATAAGTGCTAGTTTATACATGTTTACCCAGAAGTAAGTTCTGTTTCAGTCAATCTATCTCACTCCCAGGTAAGTGTGCATTGCAACCTGTCACATTGGCAAGTAAAAGATTCATCACACTGGCCTGCAGATGGACAAATATTACACCCAGAGCGAAGTAAATAAACTTCATTGCACAAAAAATAAACTTCATTTGCAAAAAAGAAAAAAGGGAAAAAAAAATGTTCATACATACATAGTGGGGGAGGTGATTTTTTCATGCAATCCAGGGCAGACTGACGCAGATATGTGCCATCTAAATTATGAATTAAGAAATGGGCCTTGATACTACCCACAAATTACTGGCATGATAACACTGAAAGCCTTTGCAAGAACACACTGATATTTAAAAAGCAAAAGTCAAATCTCTCCCCCCTACCCTTCCTCCTGTAGTTTATGGTGCCAAAATGCTGCCACTAACTTGTACCGTTTACCTTTAAGAGAAGAGGGTTCTGCAGCGGGCATTTAGCTAGATCTGTACACCTACACGCTGCAGATGGTTTAGTTTTATAAGAGATGAAACTGCATTTGGTGGAACTGATTAAATATAAAAACACCACCATCTGCCATTTATTCTAATATAAAATGGTTTGGGCAGATGCTGACATCTTTCTAGATGATTGATTCATCTCTGACAAGTGAAGATTCTCAGAGGACTCCAGCTGCCCACTGCTCACACAATACCCGTTTTACAAGACAGAACGCCAATCAGAGCTGTTTGATTTGGATGGAGCAGGTGAATGAAGGGCACTTTAATAAACCAGCAGTGTCTGGGCTGCTCTCTCTCTCTCTCTCTTTCTCTGCGTTTCCCCCCCTCCTTCCCTCCTGGCCCACATTTCACTGGGACGCTGTTTTACACAAATAGTACTAAAGCAGAGCTATCCCAGCACAGCGATTATAGCAAAAAGAGCTAAGTTTTGGCACAGGCTGCTCCACTTTCCTCCTGTGCGTGGAAAATCATCAGAGCCCCTCTACATAGGCAGCTCGCTTTTAACGTTACGATTTATTTATTTTTTTGGTGTGTGTTAAGTTTACATCAGGTTTCTGTTTAAAAATCCTGCCTCGTTATTTATTAAGTATGACACTGGTGGCTTTGTAATAACTTGAGTAACAGATGTAAGCATTCTTCGTTTTAATAAGATCTGGATGCTCTTGACTGCTGCTTGATGCATGGGCCTCAGTACTGCACACTTGTATTCTCCACCCCCATCATTCAGCCTGACACGGAGATCCAGCACCGAGTGCCTTTTGGCGGTTCCCTCACTGTGAGAAGTGAAGCTACAGGGAACCAGGCAGAGGGCCTTCTCGGTGGTGGCACCCACCCTGTGGAATGCCCTCCCATCAGATGTCAAGGTGATGAGCAACTCTGTAACCTTTAGAAGACATTTGAAGGCAGTTCTGTATAGGGAAGCCTTTTAAGGTTTCATGTTTTTTTTTTATATATATATGGTGGTGGAAGCTACCCAGAGTGACAGGGGCAACCTAGTCAGATGGACAGGCTTCTTCTTCTTCTTCTTCTTCTTCTTCTTCTTCTTCTTCTTCTTCTTCTTCTTCTTCATCGTGTTTCTTGAGTTATTAACAGAGCCCTAGAAAAACTCACCCCAATTCTTGCACTATTTATTTATTTTATTCAGCTATATCCAGCCTTTGCTTTGAGGATCTCAAGGTACATGCCCCCATTTTAATTTTCACCACAACCCTGACAAGGTGGGTAAAGGAAAGAGATAGCGACTGGGCCCATATCACCAGAGAGCAGGGATGGGGAAGAAAATGGATTCAGTTTGCATTCCAAGGCAAACTTGCCTCTTTTTTTTTTTTTAAACAAGCCAAAAGCCAAAATAGACAGCCTTCAGAATTTGCACTTCTCCAAATTCTGCAGTGCAGATCTCCAGACAAGTAATATGTAAAAAATAAATAAATGCATATACGCTAGGGTGAAATGTGTGTAAAAAAATTGTAAACATTTGGAGAAAAATTGCAAAAACATGGGTACATATTAGGCATAATTGAATTTGCGCATATTAGGAGAAAGTCACGCAAACATGCTGATGGGTTCTTTTTATTTTTTATTTTTTAAAGGCTACAAATTGATGTGGAAGTGTAGAAAACTGAACTTAAGATTTGAAAGAAAAACCAAAGTGACAAGATTTGCACATCTCTACCAGAGAGCTTTATGGCTAAGTGGGAACTGGAAGCTAGTTCTTGCCAGTCCTAACCCAACACTCTGACATCTAATGTGGTGTACAGTGGCGCCTCGCAAGACGAAATTAATTCGTTCTGCGAGTGCTGTCGCCTAGCGAAAATTTCGTCTTGCGAAGCACGGACGGGGGAAGCGCGGTTTCACAGTAAAAAAAGCGAAAATTTTTCGTCTTGCGAGTCGCGCCCATAGGGAAATTAGTCTTGCGAGTCACCCTTTCGTTAGCGAATGCCTTTCGTCTAGCGAGTTTTTCGTCTAGCAAGGCATTCGTCTTGCGAGGTACCACTGTAATGGGTTATTCTCATTTAATCCAGAAGTTTGTGTTGATGGTGAATATACAAACAAAACATTTAAAGGATGATATTACTGTCAGTACTTTGCATTGAAGGCAAGTTCGTGCAATCAGCTTTTACAGACAAAATCTTACCATGGGGTGATCATGAAATTAATATTTTCATACTCTTTATTTTCACAGAATCATAGAGTTGTAGAATTGTAGAGTTGGAAGGATTTGTTCTTGTAGATGTAGTGGAGCAAAAAACAACAACAACTTCTGAAAACACACCTGACACTTTTTAAAGGAGTCCTTTCACACTTCACAACATGGGAATGTGGCTAATGGGAATGTGGTGCAAATTATTTTATATTTTCCTTATTAAATGTCTATACCGCCCTTCATCCAAGGATCACAGGGTGGTTCATAATATAAAATGAATCAGCTGAACCAATCTGGTTCCTGCCTGTGTGTTTGCACCGCGCCATTCCCCTAGCTGCCTCACGCCTTGTCCTCATGGTAAGCAGCAGTAATTCACCTGCCAGGAGGTCAGGTAAGCGCCTCCCCCCACCATCCTGTCTGCTACTAGCTGTGGTGTTGCCCCAGAAATTCTATTGCTTGCTACACTGTAGTATTTTTGACACGGCTGGTGGTACCTAAAATGTTTTGCTGTAGATGAGTTCCCCAAATCAGCCATGAATGCAAAAAGAACAACAGTGCCGTAAAACAAACGGCAAGAGCTAAGAAATTGCATTTTCCTGCAGCAGTGCCACTGTAAATTCTTTTATCAGTTCCCCTGTTAATTAGAATTGCTGTGTGTTGTCTAACAATAGATGATTTCATTATGCCTTCTTCAGTAATTATATATTTTAACTATAAAGTATAGCCTATAAATATCAGACAGAAACAAGCACCACCACCTTCTTTGGGTACAGTTAAGGTTGTAAATAGACATCCCTTTAGAGCAACACTGCACGGTGTGAAAAACTGAAGCCAGCTACCAGCTTTGGATACTGAGGTGAGGTTTAAAAGTTATCCTTACTACATTGTTATGTGCTGGTATAGGAAATGAGCTGTAATGTTGGTTGGCACATGTTTTGTTTCCCCTAGGTGAGTTTTCTGCAATGTGCTTTCCTTCCCTGTTGTTAGTGACTTTCTTTAGAAACCCCCCTGGGATAGATATCACATCAACAATAGTTAGCAATAAAATGGAAGTCAATACTTCTGTTTCTGTAGAGCAGAGGTATGGTCCAGATATTGTTGGACTCCAACTCCCATCAGCCTCAGTCTGCATGGCCATTGGTCATGGACAGAGACAATGGTAATTGTTGTCCAATGACATCCAGAAGGTCCCATATTGGTTACCCCGGCTGTAGTGCCTGCCCTTTACAAATATGGCCACTCTGTTCTGGAAGAGTCCCTCATGAAATGGTCCATAGTATGTCTGAATATTAGATTTCCACTTTTGGGAACTTCCTCTTCTCCCCCTATAGAATGGTATATTAATGGTACATTTTGTGCATGCATCTCAGAAAGTATCTGTTAAGCTGTTTGAGATACAAAATAGAATACATGTTTGAGATACAAAATACAAATACACACAGTGTTTGGTTGAGATACAGACTTATTTCAATACTTTCTTTTAAAAGAAATGATTACCTATAGCTTACCTTTTGGATCCCAAGGTATTACTACTTGGATTAATTAAAGATATTGCAAAACAGCAGGACTGGTAAGAAATTCATTAATCATGCTGAAGGCAATATTGACTAAAACTGGCAAAATAAAAAGGCACCTGATCTTTGTAATGGGTTCAGCAAAGCATATAATGGATACACTGTCAAGTTTTGTTTGATTATATTAAGGGAAACAAAAGGCCAGGACTTTTGGAGATAACAGGGAACCCCTTATTGAATATTGGAATAAGATATATACGAAACCTAATGTGCAAAAACATATTCTGTCAGTTATTTAATTAAACATTTGATTTGATCAGATATATATGGGATGAATTCATTATATTAAATATTTAGGTTTTGTTTTTTTTTAAACCAACCCTGTCTTGAAACCAGTGAGCCTGGTCCCAGATTTTCAAAGAAGACTGTTTTTAGATTATTTTTTTAACCTCTTGTACCACATTAGCTAGGCGGAAGTAAGCCCCTCTGAGTTTTATGACACCAAAAAGTGTCTATAGGATTATAGGACTGCAGGCATTAAAGCTTCAGCCCTCTCCAAATTTACCTGGGAGGGATTTCGATTGAACTCAGTGAGTTTTACTTCTGAGTAGACATGCATAGGACTTCACTATCAATAGTTCTTATGGCTTCCTTCTTAATTTTTGTTTGTTTGTTGTTGTTATGCAGAGGAGTGGTGTGAGGCGCTGGGGAACCCACAAGGGAAGAAGGCTCAGAGCCGGGGGATTGGTGGTGGGATGACAGTAAGTGGTCAGAGGGAGAAGAGGGAACAGACTGGGAGGAGAAGGTGTCAGAAGCTGAAGAGGTAACAGGGTTTAGTGAGAAGGAAGAGTCTGTGGCAGACAGCAGTCCAGAATCAGAGGCAGAAGCTGAGGCTGGAGAGGAGGGTTGCCAAGAGGGAGAGATGAGGCAGGCTGATGGAAATTGGACTCTAATAATATCTGGAGGGCCACAGATTCCCCACGCATGTTCTAAATATTTCTTGTACACCCTGACTTCAAGTAGTCTAGTATTTCAGTAGTGTACTTAAATGTGAATTTGAATCTGCGTGTCCAAGCAGTGGTGGAGCTTCATGCTCCGGCATGGGGGGGGGGTGAAGAGCAGGTGGGGCGGGGCTGGCACGCCACCCGCAAGGGCGTGGCATGCATCCTTGGGGTGTGGCACACCGCCTGCGTGGGCATGATACCCACTACGGGCCGTGGGCAGCTGTGATGGCACCCCACCAGGATCGCGCTGCCAGGGCCGGTGCGCTCCCCCTGGACTCCTCTTCCTCTGCCAGTGTGTCCAAGTATTTATGGGCTGGATTCAACTAAAGAGTTAAGGACAGGGGAGCCAGTTCAATTCAAAGCCACACTGCACATATAATTAAGCATATAAGATACATAGTCCAGGGACAGAGCATGGCATCTCCAGGTAATGTTGGGAGAGACCCTTACCTGAAACCCTGGAGAGCTGCTGCCAGTCAGTGTTGACAATACTGATTGAGATGGACTATTTGTTTGACTTGCTATAAGCCAGCTTCCTAGCTATCTGCCCAAGGAGTGCACCAGTTTCAGTTTGTGTGTGTATGTAGTGGAGATACGGCCCACAGACAGGAAACAGGTCAGCCTTGTTATATAGCCTCTCTACCACAAAATACTCCTCTCCTCTGGTGCACAATCTGTTTAGAGCCACTGCCTTCGCAGTCTTCCGAGGCCGCTTTTAGATCTAAACAGAGTTGACTTTGCTTTTCGTTTTATATAATATTACCATCTTCATGCGGGGGTGGAGGGGGGGAGGAAGCATCCCTTTTGCTCAGAACTGCTACAGCTTTTCCATTTCCCCATCTCTTCTGACGCTTCCATATCGTGCAACAGCTGGGCGAGGGCAGTGCTAGCTCTCTAGTTCTATGCTGAGCTGCTGGGTCGTCCCCCCCCCCCCGCACCTCCCTTCTTTCTTTCCTTTTTTGGCCTTTGTTAATCCCCCCCCCAATAAATAACAGACTCTCCCCAGCTGTTCAAATGAAGTTGGAGGAGTTCTTTTGTGCTTGGTTTCTGCTCAAGTTGACACCTCGGCGTACGTTCTTACATTAAAGTAGCTTTTCGCTTCAGTAGGTAAATAAACTACAGTGGGGCCTGTTGTTCGTTAAAATTGAGCATGTGGGCACCATGGAAAGACAATGTGAAATGTGAATTGCCCACAGCCTACGAACAAGAATTGCTGGCCTCTCACTGTGACGAAGGGCACTGCAACATCTTGGCATAAGCCCCTGTGTGTAATTACTTTAAATTGTGACTTTTACCTCTCTTTTGTTTCGTTCCTATTTGTGCTATTTCTTCACATGCCTTCAGTGTCAGCTAATTGGTGCATAGGCATTCCCCCCCCAACTGAAGTCCATTTACTTCATTAGAACATTAGCGTGTGTTCTGATGTTAATTGGGCTTCACATTTCTTTGCAATAGCGTGAGCTCTATTGTCGCCACTGAGCTCACTGCTCTGAATGATGAAAGGCTGACATGAGGCCGATTTGTGTATGCTTTTTTGACTATGCTAGCATTAGTTGCTATAAGAGTGAATTTTAATTTCTGCGGTCTGCTTTGGAGAAATGGTACAAAATAATAATAATAATAATGGTAAGGATTTTTTTTAAAATAAAAGAAAAAAGAAATCATGCTTCATGAATGGGGAAAAAAACAGGCTTCTCTCCCCCCCCCCAGCTGACCACCCCTTTCTCTATTTCTGCTGTAGTTATTGTAGTCTGCATCTTTTGATCTTGGATAGACGTAAATCCCTCTGACATGTGACGGCGAAGTTAAAGAGCAAGAGAACTTGGCTGTGGTGCGAGATTGGGAAAGGAAGCCAAATGTTTTGAAGAAGAAGAAGAAGAAGAAGAAGAAGAAGAAGAAAGAGAGTTTGGATTTGATATCCCGCTTTTCACTACCCGAAGGAGTCTCAAAGCGGCTAACATTCTCCTTTTCCTTCCTCCCCCACAACAAACACTCTGTGAGGTGAGTGGGGCTGAGAGACTTCAGAGAAGTGTGACTAGCCCAAGGTCACCCAGCAGCTGCATGTGGAGGAGTGGAGACACGAACCCGGTTCCCCAGATTACAAGTCTACCGCTCTTAACCACTACACCACACTGGCTACACCACACTGGAAAATAGGAACAATGACTCTACACAAGTAGAAAACATGGGGATCCAGACAAGTTTTCCTACAGTGAAGTGAAATTCTAGGCTCTGCGAAGAATCAAGCAGCAAGAAGAGTTTCAACAGGCAATTAGATCTATGTCTAGCAGGATGAGACATCTCTTTTCCCTAACCCAGGTGTGGGGAACCTTTGGCCCTTCAGATGGAGCTGAAGTACAGCTCCCATTGTCGCTGGCCATTGGCCATGCTTGGATATCACTCAGTCCTATGAATTTTCACTAAAAAACATGAGTACTACCATCTTCAGCAGAATTTACTCGCAAGACAACCTTAGGTTGCAATCCCATGCATGCTTACCTAAAAGTAAGACCCACTGAAAACAGTAGGACCTGATTCTGAGCAAATGTGAAGAGGTTTGTGCTGCTAGTTATTTTTATTTTAAAATCAGTAACTTTTAAAATGTGCTAGGTTGTTCTTGTTCTTATTTTTATTATGTATTTTGTGTTTTTGTATTGTGTTTTTTATGTTGTAAACCTCCCTGAGGCCTGTGAGTATACAAATTAACAACAACAACAACAACAATTAATATAATTAATAATATATTTAGGTCTATGAACTGGCTTATTAGTGTAGAGCAGGGTGGACAGGAATAGATTTTTGTAAATGGAAGGAAATCTATGAAATTACTGGGGTCATGATGGACAAAAGTTCCATCAAATTTTGGGACATACCCTTTCATGTTAAAATAATGTCAAGTTTCCAGGTTGTTCCAAATAATAATAATAATTAATGGTACATTGTGATCATATTACTGTTGACTAGTTGAAAAATGGTGCGTGTGAGAGAGAAAGGGTTTAGATGCAATAATTACATTTCGAAAAGAAATCACAACTAGAAATCTGATTTTCTTCAAAGCAGTTGTTCAAAAAATAATCACAGAAAACCATTATTAAAAAACCCCGTTTCTTGTGAAGCGAGCCTGATTGTTCCTATTACTTTTGGTAACTGGATCAATTTAATTTTAGTGAATTTCCGGAGGGGTGTTTCTGGCTTCAGATGCTTGTAAGAATGTAAAAGCTGTTCCTATAACATTTGTGAGGGGTGCCATTAGTTATTCCTAGGCAGAAGTGAACTGAATTTCTAGATAGAACTGCCACACTCAACACTCTCTGCAGGGACTAATCTAGGTCCTTACTGCAGAGAACTGTGTGCATAAACTAGTCAAGGTCCAGTTTGTTGATGGAAATTCATTGCATCTCCTCGAAACTTATGTGCAAGGGCTTTTGGCTGCAGAGTTGAAAGTGTGTGTGCGCACGCCTATTAGTCAGAGCAGGATAAGTTTCTTGACATGGATCTCTTGAGGGTACCAGAATGATGATGGATAGATGATTATATATTTTATTACTTCAGTGTACATTGTGCTTTATGGCGTGTCACAAAAAAGGCGGGAATATGACATGAAGGAAAAGAACAAATGCTAGGTTGGCACTCTACTTGTATCAGCATGAATTCTTAAAGTGTCTTTTTTGGACATTTGGTATGGGGAACCTGTGGCCCTCTGGATTTTTGTTGGGCTCCACTTCCCATCAGCCCCAGCCAACATGGCCTGTGGTTAGGGATGATGGGAGTTGTAGTCCCAACAAGAGCTGGAGGTCCACAGCTGGCCCACACCAAGAAATTTTTAGTTTTCATTAGGCAAGTAGTCTTAGCTCTGCAATCCACTTCAAATCCAGTGGTGATAATTGTTGCGGAGGGTGGGTGCGGGAACCCAATTTGAACTCTTATTGTGGAGTGTAAGCTGGTTGAATTCCAACTAATTTGCACTGCCAACACATCTCCCCCCCCAAATGGCAAGGGAATGCATTGTTTATGCAAATATCCAAAGGCCCCATTCTGAAGTTTTTTAAAACTGTGCTGACATCTGAGAATGGAAGTGTCAATAAAAAGGCAGATGAACGCTTCAGCTTGGCATGGCGCATCAGCACATTGGACAGGTACATTTGCACCTATAGGAAAACCCCAAATTGTCCACAAACCAAGATGAGGGACCTCCTCAGCATAACAGCCAGTGTTTAGGACAATGGGATTTGCTGTAGTTATGTTTTGCTCTTTAGAGTTATGGAGAGTTGAACATAACACTAAGCATACCCAATACAGTGGTACCTCAGGTTACATACACTTCAAGTTACATACGCTTCAGGTTACATACTCCGCTAACCCAGAAATAACGCTTCAGGTTAAGAACTTTGCTTCAGGATAAGGAAAGATATTGTGCTCTGGCGGTGCAGCGGCAGTGGGAGGTCCCATTAGCTAAAGTGGTGCTTCAGGTTAAGAACAGTTTCAGGTTAAGAACGGACCTCCAGAACGAATTAAGTTTTTAACCCGAGGTACCACTATATTTACTCCAAGCAGATGTTTCTCAGGCAGCCTTTCCCCCATCTCTTGTTTGTTATGTGGTCAGCTGCAACTTTGCAAACCTGGCCAACACCATACTGGGAAGGCACAAGCAGGCCTTGTTGGGTTAGCACACCTGTGTCTTTGCTCACAGCTGTTTGGATCACAACAGAGCTGCTGTTAGCAGTTTTGAAATGCTTGCACACACCACACACCCACTGCCTGCTGCTTTATAGCATCCATTGGCACATTTCTGCCAAGACTGAATTGCCCATTGGAATATGGGATGCCAAAGGTTCTTTCTGTATGGGAACAAGCCAAGTAGCCTCAGCACTGTGCTTGACAATATTCTACTCCTCAGTGTGAAAAAGTGGGGTTGTGTGTATTGGAGGAATGTTTGAGACATAAATATGTCAAGATCTGTGTGCACGAACATGTATATAATTGTACTAATTTATTTCTCTGTTCATCATAACGGAGAAGCTCAAAACGGTGCAGAAATTTTTCTTCTTAGTTGCTGTCATTCTCCCCTTCCCGCTTTCATCATGTTGAAACAATGGATGTTGAAGACTGAAAATCATATCTTCCTAGAAGTAATTGAATGTCTGCCTAATTCAACTGATCCTATAGAAAGAGCTCACAAAAATAAGTGTGGATTTGTGGGACAAAGGGAGCATTTTGAAAGGTTTCCTATCAAGCCTGTAAGCAACTTTGGTGCCTGTTTTAAAGTAAAATAAAATGAAATAAAGCCATATTAAATTAGTGTGAAATTACATTAACTCAAGATAGGAAAAGGAAATGGCTTATATACACCACACCTCTTTGGGAAAATGCTGTATTGGGTCCTAGAATGTGGCAGCGGTTGAATTCTTCTAGTTTCATTCCTTGCCATTCAGCCTAATTCAATGTATGTTTACTCAGACGTAAATCCCACCAAGTTCAATAGGGCTTACCTCCAAGTAAGTTGGCATAACTGTAGGTTTGCACAGCCTTAGACTGAAATCCTATATACACTCACTCAGGAGTGAGGCCCACCAAACCCAACAGGACTTACTTCTGAGTAGATACATATAGGATTACAATGTTAACATCTCTTCATGTTATAGAATATGTCTCTCTCCCCCCCCCCCCCCCGGAAAGCAGAACAATGTGTTTTGAAAACCCTTGGCAGGGAGAGGCACAGGGAGGAGAAAACACCATTGCATGCTTTAGTTCAAGAGAAAAAGGGTGCAGGTTATTTAGGCTCAATCAGTCTGGCTAGTGAACATAGGGAGGGAGGGAGACAGAGCTAACAGTACTGAGACTCTAGATCCAGCCTTAGCAGTACTTTTGGCCTCTGATTCTGTTTCAGCTCTGTTGTGTCATGAACTGGCAGGACAACAGGAAGGAGGGGTGTGATTCCTCAGCTGGTGTAGGCTCAGGACAGGTGAGGGTCACCTGCCTCATCAAGCCCAGATGCTGCAATCAGAATGCAAGGTATAAAAGGGAAGCGGAGCAACTGCCCATGTTGGTGGACCTCAGCTTGGATGCTTCAGGATCTCTGTGGGACTGTAATTCAGTTTGGACTTTGGGCATGTGGCTTGAGCCAGGACTGAGGATTTGACCTACTGACTTGCTGCCAGGTAGGCTGGGGGTTCAGGGGATGTGGGTGGCACTGTCGTTTAAACCACAGAGCCTAGGGCTTGCCGATCAGAAGGTTGGCGGTTCGTATCCCTGCGATGGGATGAGCTCCCGTTGCTTGGTCCCAGCTCCTGCCCACCTAGCAGTTTGAAAGCATGTCAAAGTACAAGTAGATAAATAGGTGGGTGGGAAGGTAAACGGCGTTTCTGTGCGCTGCTCTGGTTCGCCAGAAGTGGCTTAGTCATGCTGGTCACATGACCCGGAAGCTGTCTGCGGACAAATGCCGGCTCCCTCACCCTATAATTTATTTATGAATAATAAATTATTATTATTGTCATTTAGAAAATACCTGAAGGCAGCCCTGTTTAGGGAAGTTTTTAATTTGTGACTTTGTATTGTATTTTAATATTTGTTGGAGGCCGCCCAGAGTGGCCGGGGAGACCCGGCCAGATGGGCGGGGTATAAATAAATTATTATTATTATTATTATTATTATTATTATTATTATTATTATTATTTTATTATTATATTACTATAGAGCGAGATGAGCGCCGCAACCCCAGAGTCGTCTGTGACTGGACTCATTTGGGTGCTGGACGTTGCATTGTGGAGATAAAACATGGCTTTTGCTTGGCACCAATTGGAGGAGTTACCTGCCCAGATTAATAAGCAGAGGCGGGGAGCGGGGCAGACAGAACTAATTGTCATGCCACCAGGGGGCCCAAGCAGTATCAGGAGATAGTGGCAATACCAAGAGGGATGGTAATGGATCCCTGGTAGTTCCAGGGAGGTTGATAGGCATAGGGGGCATTTGCAGCAGTATGCCGAGTGTCTACTCAAGCCTGGGGTGGCCAACCAAACATGGGTGCTTTATAACCAGATGGGATACTATTTTATTACTTTTCCTAGATCAACTAAGTATTTAAGGCTGATAATCCCTTTCATGTGGCTTAGAAAAGTAGCCTACTTTTGATAGTGGAAATATCCCTTCTTCCAGATTAAGTGATCGTGTTTAGTGGAAAGAACCCATGCAGGTTGTGTATCCAAAAAAGGATGAATAGATTCAAAACAGCCTCCTACTTTTTTTTTATCTGGGATTGATTTTGGGGCATAATATAGTCTATGCAGATTCAACTGTTTAGCATCTGCTTACCCCAATGGGATATTTGCAAAGTATGTTTCCTAGCAGCAGTAAGGAAGAGAGGATGTGGAATTTGCCCCCATAAAGTTGCACTGAATATTGGAATGATGTGTATTGCTGTCATTAATGTATTGTGAATTTTGGAAAGTTAATGAAATTGACAAATATGTGTACTGTATGCATATTGTCAATATAGCTTAATGGCAAATCTTTTCATTTTTCATTTGTGAAATGATGTCAAACTAATTATTGTGACTTCATATTTGTTAGAAGTTCTAGAATATATCGGCGTGCAGTTATTGAAACATGACCATATGCTTGTGTTTAATTGCTGCATAGACGTCTCCTTAAAAATCTTTTGCACATTCTGTGCTTGTGTGTTTAGTTTTTCATATAATACTTTATGATTAGTACAAAATTAATCTTACTGGGTTCTGTTTTCGTTCCAGCTGATAAATCACTTGTTCCTCTCAAGTAGGCAAAGGTTATTGCACTTTATCCATTCTGGAGGGGTTGATTTTAAAAGTGAATGCCATTCACCTGGCGGTTGTGTATGTGCTGTTGATGTAGATCTTTTATTCTCAAGGTGCATTTTCATGGGTAAAGCCCGTAAAGGGCACTTGGGAATGACTAATGAACAATCCACAGAGGAGACCTATGAATTTCTTGCATAGGTTCATTGCCCTCTCACTGCTTTAATTGGATGGTTTTTGATTAGGGAGGTCATGGTGTGCAAATGAAGCCTGGCATTCTAGAAGTGACTGATTAAATAATGCCTTTATGACAAGTCTTTTGTTCCACTCCTGCCGCCGCCGCCGCCACCACCACCCCTGGTGTCCTGTCATGTGCTGTGACGGTTTCACCCTTCAAAGACCTTCTTCCTTGTCCACATACCTTTTCCAATTTTTTTTGTGTACATTTAAAATGGTCTACAAGCTAAAACAGAGACTGAGAAGGCAAAAAGCACCACACCCAGTTTTCCAAGTGCCCCGAAAGACTTCTACCGGGTTAGTTCAAAATCTCACTGAGCTCATTTTGCTCTTCCAACGCCAAGGCCATTGTCTCAGCAGCAGGAAAAGAACCAACATATGCCTTATAGTAGCTTAATCGATAAATCAGATGGTCTCCCCACTATTCCTCTCATTAGGGAAAAAAAGAAGAAGCAAGTCAGAGATCTCATGCTTCAAAAGGAGACGTATTACCATGGAAATTTCTAGCTGATGGAAGAGGAATCTAATTATTAAAAGGAAAATACATATTTCTAACTAGTTACTTGCTCAATTATGTTAACAATTCAAATCAAATTTGAAGAACATGAGCTAAATGGCTCCATTTCAAAGAATTGTTTAAACATCCTTTCTCTCCATAGGGAAGAAAAGATAATGTTCCTCCATACATTTTTTCCCCTTTAGGTATGAAAGCAACTTGATTATTTATCAACAGTAGAAGGGAGGCTGAGAAGCCTCTCTTCCTTCTTACTCCCAGTCATAGCCTTTTCTCTCTTTTAAAATATTTACATCCCACTCCTAACCTAAATATCTCAGGATGGCGAGCAATATCTTCAATAAAAGTACAACAATAACATCACAGAATGAAAATAAGACGAGGAAATAAAAACACAATCTATACATGCACAAAAACACAAGCAAACCAATTGAAGGAAAGGATCCCAGAAGTCCACTCCACCTCCTATTCAGTCCCACTTGTTGACACCTCAGTCTCCAAGAGACTAGGGGGGAAATACGTTTCAATATAACCATCGTCGTAAGTTTACTTTTGGTCACTGGAGTACTTATGTGAGCAACTGTGACTTTCGGGACCAAATTGAATGGAGCACCTCAAACAAACTGCATCTGTTGCTAGCCTCTTACTCTTAGAGGTTGAAACCCTTCCATGGAATCAGCAAAGATCAAATATCTGAAGCAATCTGGTAACAACAAAATTCTCTTTTCTAGGGCACTATCGCATGACGTAGCCACTAGAATTACTTCATCTTGAACTGATCCTTCTTTTTTAAAAAAAGAACCTCCAAAGACAAAGAAGGAATGGTTTGCTCTAGGGGTATGGTGTTTTTTTTTTGCAAGAATTCCTGGGTTCAAATCCTAGACAAGACCTGCTGAGGTGGATCAGGTAGTTCTGTGTCAGAACACTTGCTTTCCATGCTGAAGGTTGTGGGTTAAACCCTTGGTATTTCTGCTTTTTTAAAAAAGGTTGAGCAGGTAGCAGGTGATGTGAAAGATCTCATCCAGAGATCCTGGTATATGACTGCCAGACAGGACTGGGTGAACAAATATTCTGACCCAGTATGAAGCAGCTTTCTATGTGCACATCCTTGGCTCCATACTCTCCCATATTTCTCCGATGATAATAGGCACATCCTGGGGAAAAGTGGGACATTTTGGGATCAAATCAGGAACCGGGATGGCTTCTATAAATGTGGGACTGTCTCTGGAAAAAGGGACAAGAGGTGAGGCAGATTAGTGTCTTTAACTTCCTGGATAACAATGTGATAGCTTGAGAAGCTGGAAATATTACAGGATGCTGTGTGTGTGTCTGTAGAGGCCAATTTTTTGGGGGGGGGCATTGTGTAGAAAGATAGGCTGAACCCAAAGGTTCTGCATCAGTGCCTAACCTGTGTTTTGAATTGTAAGCTAGGGTCAGCTCATCATCTTCATTCCTGCTCTTTTCATGTAATGATAATAATTTATATGTTGCCCATCTGACTGAGTTGCCCCAGCCTCTCTGGGCAGCTTCCAACAAATTAAAACAAATTTTAAGGACCAAGACTGTAACGAAGACTTTTCTGTCTTCCATCAGCAGACAAACCATGTGTGCGTACTCCAGGGAACCCATGTTTTCTCCCAAATGATTGTATTTCCTGTCCTGAGTAACTGCTCCTAGATCCCAAGGCAGAGGTCTCTGATCTTTTGGTCCTTTCAATCACATTTCTAATATTGTTAAGGAAATACCAGACTATGCAGAGTTCAGGGGGCTCTGGAGAAAGTTAATTCTGGTGCCCCCTCTTTTCTGATGAGTCCTGGAAGGCTTACATGGCAACAGGGACCATTGGTAGCAACAATATGGCTACGGAAGAACCATTTTAATTTCCCACAATGCACCAGAGTGACACAATGTCAGGAGCATTGTGGGAAATTTACATAATTCATAGGCAAGTGCCTGGTATGAAAAGTGAATGAAGACCAGGTGCATGTGTTAGTTGCGAGCCCTGCAGACAATGAGGGCCTGGCACGTACCGAAGAATGCCAGGCTCTGGTGCCAGCCCTGTCTACACTTCCTATGTAATGTACGAGCACATTATTCCACCCAAGTCAAAATGCATGACCTGTGGATGGGGAAACACCTCACACTGGAGGAAGGAACCTTCTTGGAATACTCTTCAAATTCTGCAATTGAAGTAAGGAAAGGCTGCCAGCCCTTTAGCTAAGCTTTATTTCTTGAGTCTGTTTCGAAATCTTGTCAGACATCCAAGTGTTTGTTTTCATGCTACAGATTCTCAGGTAAGGCTGTTTTTGTTTGTTCTGATTCACAGCAGCAGCAAACATTAAGCTTTTGTTTACACTCACATTATCTTGTGCGTCTTTAAATAATCTGGAAATATTTTGATTTCCCTCCTATGGCCTGATTTCACTTCTCTGAAAGAAGGAAAGCTCACATTAAAAAGTGTATCTTAGGTGGTGTCTTCTGCTGGCACAGTCAGTATTATGAATATAGCTATCATAAATCAGGATTTCAGATGTCAGGGACCACCAATTTTACCAAAACAGACACCAGCTAAGCAGCCTGTGATTTCTAGATCACCCCTGGATTCCACATTAGGGTGTGTGTGTATGTTTAGAATAGCAATTTCACATTTGAGTTCCTTTTGGGTGGATGCCACCCAGATTTGGTGATTTGGTCAGTTTTTGTCAATAAGGACTAGAACTTAATGTCTTGTCACAACTATTTGCCTCAGTTTCTCAAACTCTCTTCTTGAAAAAGTTAGTTCAAGTGCAGGGATCTGCCCTACATATTTTGCTGTGGAGACAGGCACAAATAATTCAGTTACTCTACAATCACCACTTTCTCCTTTGGACATGGCTGGATTGGTAAATAAAAAGCATTTTGTATGCACTGTATACACGATATAACACCGTGACACCAGATGACACTGTGGAGTCCTGTCTTTCCCTACCAGATTTCCTTGTATGAGTTTACAACGCATTTAAATGAATCACTTCTTTGACATGTCTACATCCAGCCTTTGACTCCTTGGTCATCTAAAGGTCTAACTTCCTAGCTGGTTTCCTGTTTCTTATGTTTTTAATCGGGATGTCCTATTCAATAATAATGATAGTAGTAGTAATAATAAATGTATTATTTATATCCCACCCATCTGACTGAGTTGCCTCAGACACTCTGGGCAGTTTCCAACAGATATAAAAACATAATAAAACATTAAACTTTTTTTTTTAAACTTCCCTATACAGGGCTGCCTTCAGATGTAACTTCTAAAGGTTGTATAGTCACTTATCCTTGCCTGGGCGGTGGGTGGGTCACATAACTCCATACCCTCCCAATATTCCCCTCATGAAAATAGGGCTGTTCTAAGCAAAAGCGGAACATTCCAGGAGAAGGCGTCTGTAAACCCGGGACTGTCCCTGGGAAATAGGGACACTTGAAGGGTCTGCATTTCTTTCCTGTTAGTGTTGTTGCATGTAAGGTAAAAGGTAAAGGACCCCTGGACGATTAAGTCCAGTCAAAGGCGACTATGGGGTATGACACTCAGCTCACTTTTCAGGCTGAGGGAGCTGGTGTGTGTCCACACACAGCTTTCCAGGTCATGGGGCCAGCATGACTAAACCACTTCTGGCACAACGGGACACCATGACAGAAGCCAGAGTGCACAGAAACGCCATTTACCTTCCCGCCTCAGAGGTACCTATTTATCTACTAGCACTGGTGTGCTTTTGAACTGCTAGTTGGGCAGGAGCTGGGACAGAGCAATGGGAGCTCATCTCATCGTGTGGATTCGAACTGCCGACCTTCCGACCAGCAAGCTCAAATCTGCATCAATGTGTAGGTTCTAATTTCTGCGAAGCCAGTTTGACAAGAAAGAAAGAAAGAAAAGCTTCAACCATTTCCCACGCCAAAAGAAACAGGGTGCGCATGCATTCTGAGAACATCATGTGAACACAAAAATACTGCACTCAACATGTGGTGAGTTCACGTGAAGCGTAAGTGAACATACCCTAAGTAACCTTTCATGGATGGAGGCAGCCAGACCATTCCTTGCCCTGCCGGCATATCTGCTGTCTAGTTTCCACCTGGGTGTTTTCGAACCCTTGGACATGACTGCCTGACAGACATAATGCTTACATTAAAGCACTTGTGCTATCTCAAGAGTATCTTAAAATAAATTTGTTCTTTCTGTGTGAAAATATTTACCTCAGGGAATATTAACACAAGCCTTGCACAGGACGGTGGCCAGAATAGACTGCCTCTCCACATAGCCCATTCTGAAATCTTCCTATGGCCGGCAGTGAAAAAAATGACGGAAGAGACAAGTATTTGGTAAATAGGAGGAGACATTCCAAGAGATTTGTTTAAAACTCGATGAAAACATAATTTCTTGAAAAGCAGCAGGAATGCCTTTTTTCTGGCAGTGTCCTGTGCCCTTTAACTGCTGCATGATACTAAAAAACAAATAAAAATAATGTAAAGCTTTCTTAAGTACGGTACTTTTGTGAACTTGGAGATGCAGGGATTTAATATGCCTCACTTGTTGAATTTCTGAACATTTACAAGAGGTTCGCTAGAGGAAGAAGAAAATAATAATAATAATCTGGCAACACCAAATAGCAGTGTAATATATTTACAGGATTGGAATGAAGAGGTCTGTGTTATACCAGTATCTTGGGCTCAAAGTGCATATTACACTGAATTCTGTCCATTTTTTCCCCTACTCCACATTTTAAAAAGCTGACATTAGCTTGGGCAGACCGCCAGAGAGAAATTGTGTAACCAGTTCAAAATTGCCCTTCCCAAGCTGACTTTTTTTTTTTTTTTTTTTTAACAGGCGCGGGGTAAGAGATGCATGCAAGATTTGGGAACATAGATTTTTTTCAATTTGTAGACTGAAAAATAAACACCTCTTGTCATCCCTAACTGTTGGCTGTGTTGGCTGTGTTTGATGGCCCTTGATTTGAGAGAAGAGTCACAGACCCTCCAAATGTCCCAATTTTCCAGGGACAGTTGCGAATTTACAGAAGCTATCATGGTTTCTGATTTGACCCCGGAATGTCCTGCTTTTTTTCCCTTAGGGCACCCCTGTTTTCATCAGAGAAATGTTGGAGGGTATGGTAGTCACACTAAAGTGTAAAATCCAGCCAATTTATCCCACTGTCCTCCTCCAGACAGAGGTCAGATCTGTTCTTTTGGGGACAGGGAAGAGAATGCAGGGAGGAAGCTGCCAGGCTCATGGAAGGGGAACAGCTTGGGGCTTATTATTTCTTCTGAGGAGGTTTCAAGATCTCTAAGGGAGTTTTCCCATTCTTCCTCTGTTTAATCCCCCTTCCATGTTGCTCTAAAGCCAGTTTTGGAACTTCTCCTTCCCTTGTCAATGTAGCTGCTCCACCAAGGTCTCTCTCCTAGCTGCAAGAATCCCAAAGGCAGTTTAGGGAGGCCCAACGTGTGGGTGGGTGGGTGTTCCATAAATCAAGTAACTCTCACCCTAAATTTGGCAGGTTGAATTTAGAGTTCAAGTCCTGGGTTCAAGTCCAAGCTCATACACACCTTGCAATTAAAGCAGCACACAAAGAATCCTGGAAACAGAAGGCTATAATTCCCATCAGCATTAGGAACCTGCAATTTCTAGGATTCTTTGCATTTCCTACCATTTCAAAATTACAAACCAGAATTTATGAATCAGAATTTCTAACATTTGTTTACAAAATGTGACTCTCAGAGATACGTAACTTAGACATTAAATTTAAATTCCTGTTAAAGACATAAAATAAAAAAAAAATTAATTCCATGCTTTTAAACCTTCGCCACCCTCTTAAATCCCCAGATCCACAGCACTCTGAATGGGAAATGCTAAAAATGAAATGAATACTTAACTTGAAATTCCAGCTAAGGAGATTTTGCTTGGTTTGTTTCCCTTGCCAAAATTTGTTTCTGCTCTACAGTCTGTGCGCTTCGTCAAAGCAGATTGCTATTTTTCAATTTTCTTTCTTTCCCATATCCCCAAATGTAATTTAATTAATGCCCTGGCTGCTTGCTAGTGTTTGTGGTCCATATTTTGTGACTTCTGCATTCCCAGTGAAACAGAAAATCCCGGTGTTCTCCTCCCAGCTTGTTCCCACACCCAGAAACTTGTTATCAGTTGCTTTGTAGGAACTTAGAACATGTGTATTGAACAACACCTCCTAATGATTACTAAGCCCCACTATAAATTCCTCTTTTGTTAGTCTTCTACTCTCACTAAAACTGTTAAGAGCACGAGTACATTCTTAGGATCAGTAGAATGCTATTAGTTGAGTGAGATGCAAGTCTTACCACAGAATAAATCCCTTCCAGTAGCACCTTGGAGACCAACTAAGTTTGTTCTTGGTATGAGCTTTCGTGTGCATGCTTAACAAACTTAGTTGGTCTCCAGGGTGCTACTGGAAGGGATTTCTTTTTTTTAATTTTGTTTTGACTACAGCAGACAACACAGAATAAATGACAGGCCCCAATGTTTCCTCATGAATGCAGTTGGTTACAAGCCACACTGAGCCAATGGGGCAGTACATTTGATTAGCCAAAATCTGTAGGGCTGTCTGTTGAATAAGTAAGACTGGCCTTTGATAATATTCACATCTGGCAGTCATCTTACTTCTGTTAGGGTCCTTCTCTTAGATGGCTTCATATGGCATCTTCTATTGTTGATCAAAGCTTTGTTATGCATTTGTCTCACAATGACACCACACACTCACCCAAGCAATACGAGGCCTTTTAGTTTTTGGTTACCTATCTTCAGTTATATGTTGCAGTTATATTCCAGCAGTATTATTCTGGTAGAGCCTAGTGCATCCACAAACTGTTTGGACCTCTTGAACATCGCCTGCAAACATCAGGATCCCATAACGAAAGCTCCTACCCATGACAACTGCTGACAAGGGGTGGAAATTTCAGGTGCCCAGTGGTATAATTTTGATTCACTTATTTATGAAATGTCTTCATCGTGCAAGAGATTGCAGGGCTGTGTACAACATATTTCAGGTGCCCAGTGCAGATCCCCCCTCCCCCCCAGTTGGTGTTATATGACTACAGGCAGAGATGCGCCTTGAGGTAGTTTACAGTAGTCTGGACAGTGGCAAGGCTGTCTCATTCCAGGAAAAGTTAGAGCTGTCACAGAACAGTCAGAACCAGTAATAGGCAGTCTTCACAGCATCCAGCTGGATTAATGCTGTCAAGTAATTCAAGTCAAGTGGAGGTCTAGACTACAGTCCTTCTCCTTCAGATGTACTGTGACTCCTTCAAGGACGGGGCATACACCCAATTTCCCAGGCATGCAAATTCCCTACCACCAGTCTAATATGGCAGGTTGTTTGTAATGTGAACATGGTGAGTACTCACTTGGTTATTTTCATCCCATTTCTACACTGAAATAACGTGAAGACTTCCTTCATGTGCAAAAAGTGGACTGCAGTAGTAAACTGAGAGCTAAGGCTTTCCCCCCTTCCGAATTAATACAGTTCTAATAACTTCGCTCTTATATACCTTATTGGAACAGCTCTGCAGTTTCTTGCAGCCAATGTCCTTCATTGTCAAAATATTAATGATTACAAATTGATTTATAAAGTGGATGGGCATTAATCTTCAATTTTAATTAGTTTAAGTACAGTCAAGATCACGTTTTTTCATTATGGGCCAATGCTCCAGCATGCTGCTGGACATTTTGTAATTAGAGGGTTGGTATATAAATCCTATACATGTTTATTCTGAAGTAAGTCCAGTTGAATTATTATTTAAACAATTTTTTAAAGACAGCCTATCTGAGCTATTCAAAGAGGCTTACAATCAAAAGCAGCAACAGAGAAAAAGAATATTGTATTCAATGAAACTTACTCCAACAGAACAGTGCGTTGCATTGGAGTCTGAGGATCAAGCCGCACATAGGTTAAACAGTTGCTTAATAGGGAGTCCATTTTTCATTGCTGTAAATAGCAGCTGCTGGCCTCCCTGGTTAGGATCAGGACCACAACATGAAGGGAGGAGATTAACCCTTTCTGTTGGTGCCAATGGAAACGACATAATTATATTTTAAGCACATTCTGTCCATTTTTCCAAAAATAAAATAAAATAAAAAATAAAAATTATCAAGGCAGCTAATCAATACATTGCAACAATATAAAAACACACCACCTGGCTAGAGTCCCGAGTGCTGCTTAGTCTTACACATAAGGTTTGCCGAAGACCAGTGAAATGTTTGCCTTTTTTCCTTTTAACAGCTATTTCTGAGCATTACTCTGGTATCCATCCCAACTTGTTTCTGAAGCCTCCATTTCAAAAGTTGCTTGGCACATACCTGGCAAGCTGCTGTTTAGGAAACAAAAGGTTTTGGGCTCGCATGAATAGTTTACCTCGACATGAAGCACAACATATTGCTGGATTTATATTAGGCAATGAATGGGTATCTCTTTTCTAGGAGGGTGGTGGTGGTCATTATAGATATCGCTGACAAATGACTCATTTGCACAGAACACCTTGGCTGAAAAAATCTGTAGGCATTCAACCTTTCCCTGATTGTTTTTTTTCCACTGGGACTTATTTCATTATTATCTTTTCTTTAAATGGCTAAACTACAGCCTACACACACACACACGCCCCAACCCTCCCCATCGTTTAATATAACTGAAACAGCATACTCGGGGATATAAAGTAGCCGTTTTTAGTCATTCATTTCTCTTCCAACTTTCCTCTTTTTCTCACTCTTTAGAAGGGTGTGTGCACGCAGCAGATATTGCAAAGAGAGCAAAACTCTCGACTTGAAAGGGCTTGAAATGTTTAAAGCTAGCATTTGCAGCCTATCAGCAAACAGCAGCCCTTTTTCTACATAGGAAAATTTTCAGCTATAAATTCTTCTTTGGCAAGATTATAGGCAGTACAAGTTTTGACTTTCAATTTATACCTTTTGATATGAGTCGTTGAAGGCTCTGATTCTGAGTTTATTTGTCCTGTCTTCAGCAAAATGGATTGAATATGGGGGGTTAGCCAACCATGGTGCATTGTCTCTGTGCCTCAGATGTTACATTGATGAAATCTTAGTGTCTGGCACTATCTTAGAGGAATATAAAATTTTGATTTGGTCTGCAGCCAGTTTTCCTTCCCACTCTGGCCCATTGAAGGAACATCTGGGAGAACATTGTATTCATTAATCCAAATTCTGAACACTTTGGAGGGTTAGCGGGTGAATACCTGATTCTGTCTGGATCTGTATATTATGTCAATTTACTTGTTCTCTCTCCCCCCCCCCCTGCCACGACTAGACAACAATAGCACATGCAGTCAAAGGTCTGTAACACTTTTAATTTCTATGCCATACCATTCCCCCCTCCCCAAGAAAATATATGACAAGAACAGAAATGTTATTATTATATTTTAAACACTGGGCACATGTGCACGCATGCTGCCATTCTGATGGTAGCCTTTCAGAGGTTTTCCTTTGTCATGCATATTTGCTTTATTGGTTCTGGAAACCTCAGGGCTTCCTCTTCCCCTTCCATATGTCAAGAGTCCACTGAACCTTCCTGTGGCTTCAACTTGGAATATGAGGACGGTTTGATTTGTGCAGTATTCATAACATCTCGTTTTCATAAGTGCTGCCGCCTTGAAGCAGCTGCTGCACATGACAGTCTTGTGCATTGTGGAGAGAGAGGCTCTTTGTGGGCTTCATTGCCATTTCCTTGGCTCCTGTTGTGTGATGAGCAAAATTAATGCACTATGAACCATCCAGAGAGGTCTGTGATTCCCCTCCCTCCCTGCCCTGTTGGTAGTTTTTGATAGTTTGGAAAACAGCGTTTTCCAAATGTAAACGTTGGCTTTGATCTTTAACCTGCATATGTCGTCTTATAATTCCATGCTAGGATCACAGGCGTATTATTCCCAATGGCTCAGTTCATGCATAGCGCTAAACCAAAGTATGGTTTACTGGAGTACCAAGGGGTTTGCACGTGCAATCTCAACCCCTGTCTATAATTTTCGAGAATTCTTGGGAGAGCAGGCGAGGTCCCTGCAGATTGGAAGAAGGCAAATGTTGTCCCCATCTTTAAAAGAGGGCGGAAGGAAAGAAGACCCAGGTGAGCTTGACGTCAATACCACAAAAGGTCCAAGAACAAATAATTAAATGGTCAGTCTGTGAGCATTTAGCCCTGATTTGACTTAGTATGACCAAAGTTAGAGGGCTAGGATTTAGGGATTTAATTAACCCAGTTATCTGTTTAGCAGCCTTAGCTTTTTGTAGCTGGAGTCAGTCAGGGACCTGCCCTCCTAGGCCAGGTACAGAAAGACCTGCAAGGCCGGGAGCAGCTCTTATAGGATTCATAGCTTTTATCATTTAGATAGACCCACCACTTTTACATCTAAACGGAGAAGGTCCACATTGGGGGGAGACACAGGCCTGCTATCCTCCTGTGTTGTTGGACCTTTATTAAATGCTTTCTTGCACATTTCTTTTCACATTTAAACCCAACAAGATCTGTCAGTGATAAAATGGGGAGGAAGAATTTCCCTCCATACTTATAATAGCCTACAGAAAGAAAAGGCGACGCTCAGAACCGGTTTTCCAGTGTGAGAGTTTTCATTTAGAGGGGCACAGTGTGATCTGAAAGGGGAAAAAAAAAACACAGGCTACCTTGTTTTCCTAATGCACAAGCAGATTTGGTTGCTCCAGGGGACCTGCATCGGTGTTGCTCACTGATGGGAGGGGGGGGGGAGTCAAGGTCTGATGATAGTTCCTAGATTATTATTTATAGTATAGCCATTATACGCCATGTCCTTGACTGAGGCATTGCATTTTGCACCAGCGATGTCTGCTCCCTAAATTTATTGATCTCATTAGAAGATAAAAGTGACAAAGACAGCTCATAATACTTCTGAGAAATGTAAAACCATTAGCAGGTCACTGTCGAAGTTATAACATGTCCTTTTAAGCTGCTTAGGAAACTGGTGGCAGCCTATGATACAGGGATTAACCTGTGTTAGGACTGAATGAGTCAGATGAAGCAGGATGCTTAATATTCAGCCTGCCTCCCGAACCATATAGATGCCAAGCGGGAAGATACAACGAAGCGATAAACTCGAATACATTGGGGACACACACACACACACAACAAACAAAGGCAAAGTATTTCCATTATTTTGCTCTCATTCGAGGTAGGAGGCATAATAGGCATTCTGAGCATCAGTCTGGAATTAGGGGGAATCTCACCAAGTTGCATCCAGATTGCAGTTCTTTCCCCCCTCTGCTCTTGAACAGGTATGACCTTGGACAAGTCGCTCGAGACAAAGGCCCGGATTCAGTACTCCGTCTGGCCACCAGCGCAAGGGCTGATGCACTAGCGTGAGGGCAGGAATAATGGATGGACAACATGGAATTCAACACAACAGTTGCACTAGCGGAAGCTTGTCATGCAGCCAGTTGTGCAATGGGAAGCATCAAGGCTACAGTAACATGTCGCAGAACCAGCCTTGAGAACCATGCTGGATTCCTGCCCTATCCTTTTGCAAACCATTCTGCTAGCGCAAACAGTACACCACTAAGGGACTTTAACTTAGTGCCGTGTTGAATTCCTCCCCATGGGTGGTAGTCAACTAGGTTTTACTCAGAGTAGACCCATTGAAATTGACAAACAGCAGGTCGATTCTGACTAAAACTCAGTTGAATAGTACCCCAAATCGGGTGACTCCTGTCTGTTTGTCTCATTTGTACTTTGCAGGTGCATTTCAGCCTATGGATTTGCTTGGGCTGAGAAAATGTGACTTTCCCCAAGCCACCCTAGTGACCTTCATGGTTGAGCAGTGTGATTTGAACAATTAGATTGCTTGTTTCCGAACTGCCAGCCCCTCTTCACACCCACAGAACTGTGTGTGCATCTTGGATCCACAACACGTGCAGAACAGGAGCTGTCGAATTGAGGCAGAGATCTTGTTTCACAGTGCTGCTAGTAATAGCTGATGCTCCCCGAATCCTGACTGGAAATGATCAAACCACTGGTTCAAATTGGTTCTTTGGAAACAAGACAGGCTCTTTTTTATTATTTCATTAAGGAACTGCAACCAGAACACTCCGAAACCTTCTTCTGCAGATGGTTTTTTTTTTGCTTTGGTCCAGATTCAAGCTTTTGAAGGTGCTTAAAAACAAACAAACAAACAAACAAACATACATGGAAGTGTTGGGAGATATGAGACGGAACTGAAGATAAGGCCCAAGGCCAGATGATGGCAGCGCTTTTATGATTTCAACATGTTTATTACTTTTTAACAGTGAAAGAGCCCTCCCTTTTTGAGATCATGAAACAAGGAATTAGATTCATACCTCAGACATGCAGAAGAGTTCTATGCATATTTACTTAGAATCAGTGCTATTTTTCTAGAAAGAAGAGGTGCTGGAACTCACCACGAATGCCCCCCTCATTTTATTAGAATGGCAATAGTGCCCACTTGTGAGGTGCCGGAAATGAGTTCCGGTGAGTTCCCGCTGCAAAAAAAGCCCTACTTTAGAATTAAGGTCGCTATTGTTCAACAGGGCTTTCTTAGTGCTTGAAGTGGGTAAGAGCGGGTTGAGATACCATCTTAGTTCTTTTCAGCTGGTCTTGAAACCATACTTCTTTTCAATGGATGTAAGAACCATTCTGTAATGATACAAAGAACAGGGTTCTACTAACATGATGAAAAGTCACTTGTCCTGGGCCACTGCTGCTTGTGGAACTGGGAGCAACAGCCAGCCAAACAGGCTCTTGCAAAGACAGCTTCCACTTCCTCTACCCACAGGGTTGGAGTCTTGAAAGTCTGCAGTACCTACCTGGTTCCCCTCCTACTTTATGATCTGTCCTGGGTAAGGTTAGAAGAGGGAAATGTTGAGAGAAAGAACGAACCCTAAATTTGATGCTGGTTAATACTGTGATAATAACAATGGTAGAATGTGAATGGGCACACTTGTGGAGAAAGGGGAGTGTGGGGTGTGTGGTCCGCCCCGGGGTCCTCCCTGGGTGTGTGACATCACTGCAGGTGGTGCCCCCCTGGGACGCTAGCCGTGGGCGCCGCCACCATGCTTGCCATGTCCCCGGGGGCACAGCATGTGCGTTGCTCCGGGTGCCGGAGCAGCTAGCTTCGCCTCTGTGTGGGTACTCAGTATTATGCATATTGTCTCTCCAGTAAGAAAATCTGTATGATTAGAGACGATATCTACACAGCTGGCCCTAGACATTTGGTGCTTGGGGCAGAACAGGACAGGTTCATTGTAACAAAACCTGGCCAGATTATTTCAGCAAAAACTACCCTGAGTGCCTCTTTCTGTCTAATTTTAGTATTCTTAATAACACAAGAATAATTAAATAACGAACAATGTGCTGCCCTTTCATGATGCTCCAAATTGGCTGCCTTTGGCAGCCACCTCACTCTGCCTAATGGTAGGGCAGGCTCCGAGAATCTGGGTTGATGTTCACCAGCTTGGCTGCACCTCCAATAAAAGCCTTTATGCTAGGTGATTTATGTAAAGCAATAATAAGTACAGTGGTACCTTGGGTTAAGAACTTAATTCGTTCTGGAGGTCCGTTCTTAACCTGAAACTGTTCTTAACCTGAGGTACCACTTTAGCTAATGGGGCCTCCCACTGCCGCCACCACACGGTTTCTGCTCTCATCCTGAAGCAAAGTTCTTAACCCGAGGTACTATTTCTGGGTTAGTGGAGTCTGTAACCTGAAGCGTCTGTAACCCGAGGTACCACTGTAATGGGGCATTGTTGTGCCAAGCCCAGTGGCGGAGCTAGGCTCCGCGGCACCCGGGGCAGCAAAGGAAACGCCCCGGGGGGGGCGTCGTGACATCACAATGTGGCGTCACGACGCCCCGCCCCCGGGGCGTTTCCGGGAGTGCCGCTGCTGCTTCTGCAGCCCCCTTTTAAGCCGAATAGCCCGCTTTTAAGCTCTGCGGCTCAAAAGGAGGCTGTGGAAGCGGCGGTCCGACGCTGCTGCTCCCGGGGCGACTGAGCCAGCGGCAGCGCGTGAGGGTGACAAGCGCCGGCCCCTCCTGCCACTCCCCACGCTGCCGGTCACCCCGGGAGCAGCAGCGCTGCACGGACGGGGTGCTCCCTCGGCCGTGCGCTGTTGCTCCTGGGGTGACGGAGGGAGCGGCAGCGCTTGGGAATGGCGGGAGGGGCTGCCGCTTGTCAACCCCATGTGCCACCGCTTGCTCCGTCGCCCCGGGAGCAACAGCGCACGGCCGAGGGAGCACCCCGTCTGTGCAGCGCTGCTGCTCCCGGGGTGACTGGCAGCGTGGGGAGTGGCAGGAGGGGCCGCCGCTTGTCACCCCCACCCGCCGCTTGTCACCCCCCCGCCACTTGTCGCACCTGCCACTCGGGGCGTACCGCCCCCACCGCACCCCCCTAGCGACGCCCCTGGCCAAGCCCATTTCTTGCCCTGCCCCTGCAGTGAGGAGGTGCACACAGCTGCACAATGAGACTATCTGGAGGCTTCTCTGAAGGTATGCCGTGCATAATATGAGTCCACTTTCATGATTGGTCTTGATTTCATTGATAGCAAATCTATTCTTTCCATGATAATGATTAATAACTGACTAATTATTTCAAAGTGTGAATGTGCTAATTCAAACTTGTTAGCAAAAGTGAGCTCAATGGGACTTGTTTTCAAGTAAACATGCATAGGACCAAGCTCTTTATGTACTATGTGAGCAGAGGGAATTACTATTTCCATTGCTATCTATACCTAGAATATCACCCTGCATTGAGATGCTGTTATTAATTTTAATGAGTTAATTAGTCGATCCCTTGAAAGAGATGCTACAAATATTATGAAAACAATACATTGGTTTACAGTACCATGCACAATAAACAAATGCATATGCACCAGAATTCACAAGTTGAGGCAAGACATAAAATGTAAATGTGATAAGAATACTGAAAAAGAGGGCAAGGATAATGATACTGAAGTGCTTTCAAGCAATTGTATAGTTTGCGACTCTCCCACCCGCCATCATCCTGCAAAACTAGCAAAGATACCAGCTTGAGAAAGGCAGGTGTAATTAGCATGGAGTTTTAAACAACCGTATTTTCTCCCTGTGAACTGAAATGATGCATAAGAGTGAGTGAGTCTTTGTATCCTGAGTGGCGTTGGCATTTTTTGGCACAAACCCAATATCCCCCTGTTTTCCTAAGTCCTTTCCTGTGTCAAAGTAGCATGAACTGAACAGGTGAACTGGTGGCCCCCAGTCTACCTGCTGCAGGTTTAGCCACATGTAGAGGAGAAATTTGTTTGGTTCACTTTTTAATGTGAACCTCTGTAATTCACACATCCCAAACCAACAAGAAAACTGAAACACAGCTATCCTTCAAAATTTGCACTTCTCCAAATTAGGTGACTTATTTTTCCAACCGAACATGTTCCTACAAACCACATATTAGGGGGAAATCCCCCCCCCCATAATTACCGGGTATATTATGAAAACCCCCCTACTTTTTATTTTTTTAAGTCAGCATAACATTCATAATGTGGAAAATGGGGAGAACTGAATGCAAGACTTAAGAAAATGAGAAACTGAGAGAAACCAACATTCACAGATTTATCAATTCCTAGTGTTGCTAAGGCAGTTAATTTTTGATCATCATTCCTGCATTTGTCACAAGGAGTGGCAAGGCTATGCTGCTGGCCCTGCCCCCAGTGTTGCACAGCTTCTCCAACCCATATGTTGAATATTGGGGAACTCTCTGCTGCTAACCATCGTTTACCAAATTTGTGTTGTCATCATGGAGGGAGGAACGCAACATGCATCTGAGCAGAAGGGAGGTGTGTCAAATCATGGCTTGGTATTGTTGCCATTTCAGTTGAATTAAGCCACTGATAATTTTCTTTTTCAGTGCGCCATATAGGAAGCTACAGTCTCTTATCTGGAAAGTATTTTTTCGACTTTGCTTTGCTCATTCTACAACAATCACATTTTGAATGCTCCAATGTGATGAAAGGTCTAGAGGGGACATTTATTCTGTGGTTGGCACTTAGATTAAGTTCATCAAATGATTGGTTTCACACACACACACACACACACACACACACACACACACACCGTCTTCAAGACTGCCATTTCATTTTAAGGAGCAAGGGAAGAAAGGTGGCTTGACAACTGCCAAAGTCAATTAACTAAGCCGTAAGATTGAAATGTGTAACAAAATAATAATAATAATTCACTTGTACTGTATGACCTTGTTGAGTTTGGGAGCTGGGCAAGATGTTAGAATGATTCTTCATGCAAAGCATAGTTGTGCACTTACCTGCAGCTGAGCAGATTCCGTTCCCGTGAGGAAAACTCTTGCCGAATTTTGAGTGACTTGTAAAGGTCCATTGGAGAGTTGTAGCTCAGTGGGAGAGCATCTTCTCAGACCTAGATGGAGGGGTGGGTGGGGAGAGCTACATTAACTTATTCAGCCCTATGTGGCTTTACTAGCTCCTGTGTACAGCAAACATTAGTAGGGATAGGTCGCCAATATGCTCTTTCTGTCGGAACACTGTGATGTTTGTTAACCATTTTTAGGCCTTTTTTGTTTTGGTTTGCATATCCTCAGGGTACTTTTTCGGGTTTTTTTTTTGGGGGGGGTGTGTCACACACCAATATAGTAAAGGTCCTGAATCAAAATGGATGCTGAAGACAAAAGTGGGGGCACCCCTTTACTGTCTCTCTTTCTACTATCCCATCTGTCTTATAGCTGCCTCCTTCCCTGCCTCCATTTCCCCTTTCCTTGCATCTTACATAAAATAAGGTACTGTACTAAGCTAGGACTACAGGTTCTCTAACCTTTAAGACACTTTCAAGGGTGTGTTTGTGTACACATATGCATGTGTGTGTGTGTAGATATTGACATAGATGTAAATTGTTATCAATATAGAAATCGATATCAATATAGATCTAGACAGTACTATTTTTCTAGAAAATGAGGTTCTGGAGCTCACAATGAATTTACTCCATGTTTTCTTAGAACGGAAATGGTGCCCACCTGAGAGGTGCTGAAGCTGAACTCCGGCTGGAAAAAAAGTCCTGGATATGGATAGTAATTTTTAAGCCTTTGTCAATCCAGAAGTATATAACTTTTCAGTTTTACTATTGGGCTTTTTGAAATGCGTTATGTACTTAATCTCTGGATTTCATCACCAAGATGATTTCCCTGAATAAGGGCTGAAAGGCCTCAAATGTGTTGAGTTACTGAAGATTTTTTTGTTTCAGGAAATCTGTTTTTCCATATGAAGGAACATGAAGGTGAAATCATAAACATCGTTCTGAACAAGGACCATGCAGCAGCTCAGAGTGCTGGACAGGTGAAGCTGCTGCTTTTAAAGTGTTTTTTTCTTGTGTTCTCTTAACATTTGGTATTTTGAGTCATGTGGTATCTCCTGAAGGCTAAAATGCTAGATCAACCTTCTTTTGTTACGGAGGCTGATGATTTGTGCTCTGCCACAATGGTGTTAGAAGTGTTCCTTGAGCCAAGATACATACCCAGTATTTAGCCAAGAGAGTACTTAACCTACTTATCTGTCCTCATTTGCCAACCCGTGTACTGTAGGTCATTTTGCATTATGAACTAATGTGTGCAGTGGTTTCTGCTATTACGTTTGGCTATTTCATACTGGCAAGTTTGTGCCTGTGTGTATTTCAGTGGGAAACTGAGGGGGTGCCCACTGCCTAATGAGAGACTGTTTACAAATTTGGTGGACAATTTGGCAGCATGCTGGGAGAAATATGATGTACTGCAGGAAAAAAGCAGTTGAGTCAGCCATCTGTAGTGCAGATCGAAATGGTGTGAACAGGCTGCCAGACCTGCCAAGCTAAATGGGGTACAGTTTCCCTGTGTTTGGAATTATATCTACCAGGCCCAAAATCATTTAACCTTCACTGAACACCTCTCTCTTAGCTTCCTACTGTGCAAATAGGTTGCACAGCTTTTCACGTTCTGTTTCGAGATTTAAGCAATGTTGTGATATTAGGGATACCACCAAGTCATCATCTCTTCATAGTTTGTGTTTCAACAACCGTGTCCATAACCAATATGGAAGGACTTCGACATCTTACTTTGCCAGGAAGGTTTTAGTTTTTCCTCATAAGAAATTATAACCCCATGCATAAATAACAAATTACAGACAGCCTACTCAATGTTTTAATATATTCTCTGTCAATATCCTTCACTGCCACCAACCTTGTGCTACTGTGACGCAATGTTGCCAGAAAGTGAAACATATCTCTGCATTTACAGTGGTACCTCAGGTTACAGACGTTTCAGGTTACATACTCCGCTAACCCAGAAATAACGCTTCAGGTTAAGAACTTTGCTTCAGGATAAGAACAGAAATTGTGCTCTGGCGGCACAGCGGCAGCGGGAGGCCCCATTAGCTAAAGTGGTGCTTCAGGTTAAGAACAGATTCAGGTTAAGAACGGACCTCCAGAACGAATTAAGTTCTTAACCCGAGGTACCACTGTAATTGCTAAAAGAATTAGGACCATGCAAATCAAATGCCATCGTCATTCTATGGTTGCAATAAGAAACTCAGTGTACCGTTCATAGTGAATGGTTGAACCACCACTCATTTTTCTGGTCCCATGGTTGCATTACTATGTGTGGGGTACAAAAAATAGATTTAGAATCATAGATTACGAGTCTATGGCAGCTTGTCCTTACTGCAGGTAAGATGATGGGGTTACTGCATTTGTTGCACAGAGGTGATAGCCACATCCTCTGATATGCAGTCCTGGCCCTGCCCATGCTGCTTCTGTGTGATGTGTTTTCAATGGTAATATTCTTTTAGGACATGGGTGGCTTGTGTGGGTGGGGCTAGGCCCCTCTGACATCAGCACCACTGCTTCTTACTTGGACAGGGGTAGGGGGGCGGTGAGATATGGGAGGGGGTGAGGTGTTCTCACTGGTGGGACCATGATTGCTAACCTGACCTGACCATGCAGCCCCAACCTCACCGCCTCCCAATCCCAGCCCTACCGTAAACAGCGGTAATGCTGGTGTTTCGGAGTACAGTGGTGCCCCGCTAGACGAATGCCTCGCTAGACGAAAAACTCGCTAGACGAACAGCATTCGTCTAGCGGAAGCTGCCCTGCAAGACGAAAAAGTCAATGGGGCTGCTTCGCAAGACGTAAAATTTTCGTCTTTTTTTCCATCTAGCGAAAGCGCGGCTGTCATTGCCGCTTCGCTAGACAAAAAAACCGCTAGACGAAAAAATTCGTAGAATGAATTATTTTCGTCTAGCGGGGCACCACTGTACATCCTTGCCCCACCACACACACACAACTACTGCTTTATGGCAGTTTGTGGCAGTGTGGTGTATGTAAGAAGCCAACGTCAGCGTGTGGTATCAGTTGTTGGCAGCATTGCATGCGCTGATCTGCCAACCTAGCAGTTCGAAAGCACACCAGTGCAAGTAGATAAATAGGTACCGCTGTGGCGGGAAGGTAAATTGCGTTTCCATGCGCTCTGGCATTCGCCATGGTGTCCCGTTGCGTCAGAAGTGGTTTAGTCATGCTGGCCACATGACCTGGAAAGCTGTCTGTGGACAAACGCTGGCTACCTCGGCCTGAGAGTGAGATGAGCGCCGCAACCCGATAGTTGCCTTTGACTGGACTTCACCATCCAGGGGTCCTTTTCCTTTTGCCTGCACTTCCCCCCTTTTTTTCTTTTACCTTGATTTTGCATCACGTCCCAGCGCTATCAAGCTAACAGTGGGATCATTGCTAACACTAATATTCCTGGTTCTCATACATAATCAGCCGCTGGGATAGCAAATACAAAATAATCAAGCGAGCCGCTGCTAACATCTATTGCAGAGATAACTGGAAGCTGAATGTCAAATTTCAGAGAGAATTTAAAACCTAGAATGCATCATTTCTGAGTGGGCTCTATATTTGGTAAAGCGAGATCGTTCGTTGCCATTTCATTATATCCATCTGTATGTGTGTGTGAAGGATGCTGTTTTATTTATAGCCGATACAGTCTTATCATTCAGCTACAGATAGGTTGCTACCAGCTTAGGACGGCGGAGTTTCAGAATGTACTCAGACAATGTTGACACATTTGATGAAACAAATTTCTGCCCACAGACCAAAGCTGAACAACAAAAAAACAGCTCTTTTCTAAACCCCATCACAAAGTGTGTGTGAATATGTGTGGGATCTGTTACAGGCCTATTGTGGCATGCGTGTGCGCGCGCAGGAGGGGCGGGGGAGAAACTAAAATGAGGAAATTATTGTTAGCTGCCTTCTGTTTACAGTATGTTGTTGCAACTCACAAAGGAGGTTGGGAAAGCACGTAGAATATTAGGCACATCTTGGAAGGGGTATGTGGTGCACTTTGTAGGAAAAAGTCCTGGGCTGAAGTATCCAGCCCAACTGTTGTTGTTGTTGTTGTTGACTTATTCATTGGGGGGGGGGGGGTGTGGAATTCTCCACACAGGGGCAGGCATCTCACCACCCCCAAGAATGCTCCAAGAATGCTCCAGGCTGCTGAGCTGTTTGGAATGGCAGGTGATGTTTGTTTAGAGTAAAAAGAAGAAAACCCCACTTGGCTACCTCACGGAACAATAAGGACCTCCCCCCTCAATTGAACAAAGCTGGGATTTTCATGGGCCTGCAAAAGGAAGTCCTATGTAGTGCCCCTCCCAATGAATTATTCCTATTAAACAAACAAACAAATAAACAAACACCAACACTTTCTTTTTATATTTAACTTGAGTTAAATAACTTTACAAACCTATGTACAGCCATACCTCATGTTACGTTTGCTTCATGTTACTTTTTTTTCAGGTTGCATCCCGCAGCAACCTGGAAGTACCGGAAAGGGTTACTTCTGGGTTTTACCGCTTGTGCATGCGCAGTAGTGCTAAATTGCGCTTCACGTATGCGCACAATTGACAAATCGCACCGCGCACCTGCGCAGATACACCGCTTCAGATGCGGGCTTTTCATGTTGCGAACGGGCCTCCAGAACGGATCCTTTTCGCAACCAGAGGTACCACTGTATTGTCTACTTAGAAGTAAGTCCCATTGAGTTCAAGGAATGTGGGCATAGGATTGTAGCCTAAATTTTACTTCCTGAGAAATTTCTCTAGTCTTATCAGTGCATATTTGTCATATGCAATGCATATTTCAATTACGTATATTTTCACTGAACTAACAATCTGTTTTGTTCACTACTACCATAGAAAAGGAATTGACATAGCCAGGTGATGGTGTCTCAAGCTAAATTGTCTCTGGTGACAAACATATATTCTCTTAAGAATTGTGTGGTGATGTGCAGATTTCTGATCCCTCACTATTTGGCAGTGCTCCTGCAGTCTTCTTGAGTTATAAATTCATTAATTTATATACTACTTAATGCTCAAATAGGGTTAGAGCTGGGGGAGGGGAGGCAGAGGGTTCATGGACTGAGTCAGTTTCATGTGGGGTTTCTAAGGTCTTGTCACAGGACCTGTTACTTGGGTACATAAGCAAAGTACTACAAGACTACACTACAAGGAAGAGCCCAGACATAAATCTGTTTCTAGATGTGTGTGAACTGAGGATGCAGTAGATTTTACACTTGGTCTGTATTTTTAAGTGTGCTGACCTAATTCACACCTGCTAAACTAATATGAATGGGAACATAAGTATAATTAACATAATTAATATAACTATCCTTGAATTTTGCACTTCTTTAAATTTTGCACCACAGTTCTTAGGTCAAGAAATTTTCCAAAATGCTTATTTTAGGAAATCATACACTGAGATAAAATATGTATTTTAATGCTATTTTGTTATAAAATATGTATATAAACAAGCATTTAACTATGGGCGATATCCCATATTAGTTAGAAGTGACCCACTGACTAAGAGGAGAGCCAATAAAATTAACAGACTTAAGCTACTTAAACCCATTGGTTTCGATGGGTCTGCCTTGTGTATGGTCCATTATAGATACACCCTATAAATTTAAACAACAATTTCCATGCAGTTTTTTGAAATATAAGTAATGGGTCAATGGGGCATAACGGGTTTATGAATGAGCACACACAAAAGTGTCACAGACCAGAAAGAGCTTGATCTGTTCTCCGCGAGCCTGAACTTGAGCAATCCCGACACTTGACTTTCGTCTGGGTCATGTGTCTCGAGTTTTACACAATGCTAAAACATCATAGAATATACATGCAAATTACTGAGCATTTCAATACAATTTCAGTCTGCAATGAATTCCATTTTGTTGTCGCCGATGGAATAATAATGCGTTTGGACGTCAAACAATTGCACTGGGGGAAATATTCATGGGGTGGATTTTCACTTGTAAAAGGGTTAGATAAGATCTGAATTTCTCATGTGAACCCAAGTGAAAGGTGCAAATTCAATTTAGTTACCACAAATGGAGGGGTGTGTGTGTGTGTGTGTGTGTGTGTGTGTGTGTGTGTGTGTTTCAAAGGTGTATTGGGGGAAATAATAAAAGCAGGAATGTGTGTGTGGGTAGGCCTAGTTGCTATTTTCAAAAAAAAAGTGTATTAGAGTTTGGAGATCCAGAATAATCTATATTGCTTTCTAAGCCACGCTAGCAAAGCAGAGCTTTCCCTACATGTAGCATTGATTGCTGTGCAGATAGATGGCTGTTGCCTAGGCCCCTCTATTCTAGTTTAGCGGCACATCACCTGGAAATTAATACAACCATTAAAGACCCAAGCTATATCACTCACCATTTCATTATGGCACAAATTGAAATCCATATCCCTTCCCACCCCCACCCCATTTTCCCCTGGGTTAGGATCAGATACAGCTGGCTTTATCACTGTGCAGAATAATCCCCCATGATATCCTCTTGTTCATGTTGAGACGAAGAGCTAATCATATTGCACTAATTTTCATATTAAGATGGGTACTGTGGAAAGAGAGATTTGGCTTTCCATTTGCTTTTAGGTTCTACCTGGCCTGTATTTCTCTCTCTCCCTCCCTCTCTCTCTCTCTCTCTCCCCCCACAATTGAAAATGCTTTTTCATACTAGATTAAGAGGACAATTTTTATGTTCTCCTTAATACATAAAACCTGGTCAAATGAACAGCCCTTCCTTACCTTAAAATAAAAATCAAATTGGCAATTGTAGCATTAATCTAGCTTTTAAATACATACCCTCCAATATTTCTGTGATGAAAAGAGGGGTGTCCTATTTCATACCCTCCAGCATTTCTCTAATCAAAATAGGGACATCCCACCAAACCCTCCAACATTTCTCCGATAAATGAGTATGTCCTAAGGAAAAGCGGGATGTTCTGGGATCAAATCAGAAACTGGGACACCTTCTGTAAATCCAGGGCTGTCCTTGCAAAATTTGGAGGGTCTGGAAATATATTGGCTAAATATACTCTATACTTTCCTGATCCTCCTTTCTCCGAAGTATGGAAAGCTGACATCACTGGAAGGAAGATCTTTCCACATGATACTAATAACTTGTTGCTCACATAGGACATGGCACATCTTATAGCTCTGCCTTCCCCAACCTTGGTGGGGAGGGGGAGGTTCTTCCAAATGTTTTGGACTATAACTCCCACCATTGCTGATCATTGGCCCTGCTGGCTGGGGCTGATGGGAGATGTAGTCCAAAAGTCTGGAGGCACTGTTGAGTGGTAATGTCAGTTTGAGTCAGAATAAGCAGCCCTTTCCATCTGAAAACATTTTGTTTAATGCACATAGCTAGGTCTTTAGCTACTTTCCAAAGGCGATGTTCTGTTTCTATTGAAGTTTGTGGGAGACGTGCCATTTGCCATGGACTTTCAGTTATATATATATATATAATCACAGACATGATTGAGGCAGCATTTCAGTAGATTTTTTTTTTTTTGTTCTTAATTTTTGGCTGCATTGTGTCTACCTTTTGGCAAGCACACTATTAACACTCTCTTTCCGAAAAGCAATAATTAAAAATGCAGTCAGATTTGAGGGTTTGAGAGTCTTGGCCAAGAGACCGAGAATGGGCTTTCTTCACCAGAACCATGTCTGCTGGGTGGGGAGTGGCAGTAGCTAGCCATCCCACTTGCTTGGTGCCTTGTTCACTGTGCAGGGGTAGCCAAGGTATCATAGCAACAAGAAGGAGCTAACAATCGGGAGGGGATGTTATATTAACTATGGGAGACTAGTTCCTCATTGCTCATGTGACTGGGGGCTACAGCCAATGTTGTGGCCTCCAGATGTTGTTGGACTCCAGCTCCCATCAGCCCCAGCCAATATGGCAAGTGGTCAGGAATGATGGGAGTTATAGTCCAAACAATGAATGGAGGCCATTCAAATGGCTACCTCTAGAGCAGTGTTTCCCAAACTTGGGTCTTCAGCTGTTTTTGGAGTACAACTCCCATCATCCCAGCTAGCAGGATCAGTGGTCAGGGATGATGGGGATTGTAGTTCATAAGCAGCTGGAGAGCCAAGTTTGGGGAACACTGCTCTATAGGAAGAAGCTGAGTGGGCTTGGGGTACGATTCCGTGTTGAGGTTGCTGCGTTGCAGGGGGTGGACTAGATGACTCTTGGGGTCCCTTCCAACTCTATGATTCTGTGGTGAGGATAAGGAAGATCAACAACTGTTGCCACCATCCATCCTCCCTGGTGTAATTTCAGGGACTCCAGTCAGTGATAACAAACACCTAAACATTGGCAAGTGCCTGATTACCCTGATTCTCAGTGCTAGATACATAGAATTCTCTGAGTTTATAGCAATATAATAGCTTGGATGCACATGGGGGAAAGAGTGGGTCATTGTTATATATGGCAAGCTGGAGCACTTGCGCAGATGGAAAGGTTGGAAGAATGTGACTCTATATCATTTTGAGTCCCTTTGATCAGGGGCCCTGCCTTTTCCTGCTTACCTTGTAAAAAGCCTGAGTTACATATTAATGGCTCTGTATAATAATGACTTGATATTGCTGCTGATTCCATCTATCTGCCTTAGGAGGTTCATCCTGCCACCTCCTCGTGAACTTGCATAGTTAAAAGTCTGCTGGATAAATAGTTTTTCCTGGCTTGTTTTCTATTTCTTATTGGGATTTTATTTTTATTTGGGATTTCAAAGAAGGCTTGGGACACACACACACACACACACGATCTAACCCAGGCTTCCTCAAACATGGCCCTCCAGATGTTTTTGGCCTACAACTTCCATGATCCCTAACTAGCAGGACAAGTGGTCAGGGATGATGGGAATTGTAGTCTCAAAACATCTGGAGGGCCAAGTTTGAGGAAGCCTGGCTAACCGATCTTTTGAACACTCTCTTGATCAGGTTTTCTGTGGGGCTACTTAATTTCCCTCAAGTAATGCTCAAGGGAAGATGTTGACAATAGCACCATTTATAAAAGGATTCGCCCTATTGTCACTTCCAGCTGGTGTGATACATGCTGTTTGCTCCTGTTTATATAATATGGACAATGTAGGCTTAATTTGGAAGAGGATGCTGAGTTTGGGTAAATAGTTGAGCTTGAGGAATTCCAGTTATTTCCAGTCAATTCTTTTTTTTTCTTTTTTTTGGAGGGGGAGACAAATAAATGCACATAAATAAATAAAGTTTATATTTAATTCTGTAAAAACATTGATGAGAAAATGCAGGTGTCTGGATTTATCAATCTCTGCCACTTTGACATAAAAGGTGAAAGGGTGGCAAATTATCCCACTTTGTCACCTGGTCCATGCAGTATGATTACAGGCTAGAATCGTACAGATCACTTCCTATGATAAATCACCTCTAGTTGTCCCAAGGCGCTTTCTAAATGCTGGTTTAATAACAAGATTATATTAAAAATGACCACTCATCAAAGCAGAGCATGGATATCATCAGTAAGACTTGTGTTGCCAAAGCTTACTGGACTCTAAACGTATGAGTCAAGGAATGTATGTGGCAATAGTTCAGTCCGTAGAGCAGGGGTCAGCAACCTTTTTCAGCCATGTGGTGGGCCGGACTATATTTTGAGGGGCGGGAATGAATGAATTCCTATGCCCCACAAATAATCCAGAGATGCATTTTAAATAAAAGGACACATTCTACTCATGTAAAAACACGCTGATTCCCGGACTGTCCGTGGGCCGGGTTGAGAAGGCGATTGGGCCGCATCCGGCCCCCAGGCCTTAGGTTGCCTACTCCTGCAGTAGAGCATGAGAATCTTAATCTTGGGTTGATGGGTTCGAGCCCCACATTGTGCAAGAGATGACTGCATTGCAGGGGGTTGGACTAGATGACCCCTGTGGTCCATTCCAGCTCTACAATTCTATAATTAATAGGAACAGATCACTGAATTGCAGTATATAGTTCATAGTTCACATATGCAGAAAAGCACTGCTTATCTAACTGCTTTTTAAATGTATTTTTTTATTAAAGATTTCATGGTTTACAAAAGTAATGTCTCTTTTGTCAAGTTACATTTTCTGCAGATCAGTTTCATTTGTTGAGACATTAGTGTTACATTAGGAAGAAAAGGGGGAAAGAAGTGGAGGGGGGCATGGTGAGTGGGGGTGGGGTCGGGTGACGATGTTTCTATTTTACTTAATGTATGTGTGGGGTTCTGTCAGCGTCGCTTGTGCAGGTTCTCTTTGCTATTCACTTGTGTTCCTTTGGGGGGAAAATTTTTACTTGAACTTGCCTCACATACGACAAGAACACACAGAATTATACAATTTATTACCAAGTCTACCTGGAAACTGAAATGTTTAGAATTTTTTCAGACAAGTTATGGGGGGGGGGCTTCTCTGCAAAATTAAGAGACCTGCAAACTTTGAACGATAGCTGCATTTTGGTTTGCATATGGACTAAGGAAGTGGAACTATGCAGGTTCACCCCCACCCCAATATCTAGTACACAGTGGGATGATAAATATTCCCAGAAACAAGAGATATTGCAGATGTTCCCTGAATGTCCCGGACACTGTAGAGCATATTCTCTTTTATTGTCCACTACACAGTACGCTGCGTGAACGCGTGTTGTCCCCCCTTTTGGACGGTTTGAAACCACAGCAGGGTGGAAGTGTTGGATTCTGTCTCTCTGACATTGACCAAGGGGTGACTGTGGGGGTAGCCGAGTTTTTGGCAGCAGTGCTTCAAGGAGTACTTTAACAAGAGGAATTTCTAGATTTTACTAATACACACATACAACCAGCCTATGAGTTTAATTGTTGTTTCTTTGTGTATATATATTTTAAAGCTCCTGAATGTGATTCTTTCTCTCACGATTTTACATGTAAATGCCTAATAAAGGTTTGATAAGTAAATTTAAATATCCACTTTGCACCATACCTAGAGCTGGTCAATGAAGACCACTTCTAAGAAAGGCAGACCATTAGGTAACAAAACAGTTTTTTAAAAAATATAATGCTGGCTGTGAAGTGACTAATTAGTGCATTTCCCCAGGTAGAGAATGCCCTCCCTCTGCGAAGAAGAAGAAGAAGAGTTTGGATTTGATATCCCGCTTTATTACTCCCCTTAAGGAGTCTCAAAGCGGCTAACATTCTCCTTTCCCTTCCTCCCCCACAACCAACACTCTGTGAGGTGAGTGAGGCTGAGAGACTTCAGAGAAGTGTGACTAGCCCAAGGTCACCCAGCAGCTGCATGTAGAGGAGCGGAGACGCGAACCCGGTTCACCAGATTACGAGTCCACCGCTCTTAACCACTACACTACACTGGCAAAGGGCTGGCGAACATCATTTCAGACAGATTCATTTTATAGAGCAGAGGGCCACCTCTACTTTGGCCATCTTCATGAAAGTCAGTTTAATTCCCACCACCTCCCACCTGTGAAGTTTTGCTTTTTTTTGGCAACTGCATTTCCCCTCCTAATATAAGTGTGTTTAATTTTTTTCTTCTTCATTAATTAAGGCTGCTTTTATGAGCTACATCCATTTAGCAGAAAAGGAATGCTGCCGACACATCTGCCATTGACTTCTGTTAGCTTGAGCCTGCTGTACCCTTGTGAATAATGCAGCACAGAAAAGAGTGGATGCGGTCCAGAAATGTAGGGAGAGGCTTGGAGGCAGATTCAGATCACTAGAAGCTTGTGTGCGTTTTCCTCCTGGGGTTTGCAACCTTTTAGAAATCGACCCTGCTTTGTATTGCTCCAAGATGAGTGAAGTATGGATGTTGTTGTTTTGCAGGGAGGTGGGGGCAAGGAGCAGGTGGGGAGTGGACTATCTCAGCATTAACTTAGGGAGGTTTATGCACACCCCCCCCCCCAGCTGAAAGCATTACTGGCCAGATTATAATTATAATTACCTTGGCTTCACCACACTGTTTATCTGCCATGACACCCACCCAGCCACCTGCCTGCTATTAATTCATTCAACGCTAACTCTTTTTCTTTCCTCTCCTATCTTTTAGGGCATTTCCACACACACACACACAGTTATCCCAACTTTAAAAAAATAACAATAAAAAGGCTATGTATCCATTATGGATATTAACTACGGTAATACAATGTGTGTTTGTCCATTACATCATGTGTTAATTTGAAAAAGAGGGTGACAAAATTCTTCCCTGGTATAAAAATAGCAGGCCCGTGTTGTTTTCCAGGGAAAGCTGGAAAGACTAAGCGTTTGACTCACACAAATCTCAGAGCTACTTAAAATAAGATCTCTCTCTGTGAACTTAGGGGTGGGTGAATTTCTCAATTTTGGTCTCTTTCTACTTCTCATCTTTCCATTCTTATACTTGATTATCCACATTTCCACACTATTTTGTGATTTGTTTTTTTTTAAAAATAGCTCTCATGAAAATGCACCAACATGCTACTGCAAATTTCTATTATACAGATGTTTGCATGCAATTTTCTTTATATGCACATTTTTTTGCAGAGTCATTTCCCCTAAAATAATACAATTTTGTGTGCTCTTTTTCACCAATTTATGCATTTTTTTATGGACACTGTAACTCACTTATATGCATTTATGTACATATTACTTGGCGGGATAACTGTGCTGCAAAATTCGAAGAAGTGTGAATTTTGAGCTGAGTTTCAGTTTGCATTCATTTCGGAAAACACGGATTAGGTAGGTTCACCTTTAAATGTGAACTGAATCAAGTTTCTCTCCCATTCTTCAGCTGAATAAAAAGGTCACTTGGGAATAGTCTTCAGAGTGAGGATGCAAAGCGGCAATAGGAAGAAATGTATTTCATTTAATGACAACGTAATCCTGTGCACGTCCACTCAGAAATAAACCCCTGTGTTCAATTGGACTTCCTCTCAGTTTAGAGTGTATAGGATTGTGGTGTGATGCTGCCATTAAAGCTGAACCAAAATTTGTCTTAAGTCTTTTTTTCTGGGGGGGAAAACTTATGAGATTTTTCTATTTCTCACCCCCTGGCCCCCTGCAAAAGAAGACTACAGAATTTTCTTTGAATATTTTCAGTTGTTTGTGGCAGCTGACAACCCTCTTCACTATTCTCTCACACAATGCCCTGTGATGATGATGACAGGTCTTGGGCAATGTGGACCATGCAAAATGGTGGCCAGATTGCCAACATAGCTGCCACCATTGTCAAAAAACCTAAGGGGAGAAGAAAAAGAAATGAACTGGGCTACTTCTGCCACTGCTAATGGTGAGCCTCATACTCAAGAAACAATATGGGAATTTCCCCTCTGCTTAGAGAAGCTTGATGAAATATTTCTCCTTTGATTTCCCTATGGATAGGGGACAATTTGTTTACAGCTCTAGATACAATTTTGTGCCCACTTACCTTGGGGGCCTACTTCTGAGGAGACATGTATATGATTGTGCTGCAGATATTTTTTTTTATAAAGAATTTATTGGCATTTTTCGTAACAAAACATACACCCAAACCCACACCCACAAATACAAAACAAATACAAATATTGCCAGGATTCTTCTTCTTGTTTGCATACGTAAAAAAAAAAATTCTATTTCCGAATCTTGACAGTTGACTTCCCCTGCCTTTTCACCTTCGGTTTTAAGTCCATAATCTTCTTTTTTTTTAACAACTTTTCTCTAAAAAATTAACTTCAGTTAGAAATAAAACAATCATCTTAATCCTCTTACTTTATCATAAATCTTAACAAAATATTCTCAAAAAATCTATACTAACTTCTTCTGTCCTTTATCTTGCTGCTAATAACATAAAACCTCGAATATCTCCTTACTTATTCAAAATAAACTTAAAACTAACCACCTTCGCCCTCCGATTTCAGAATACTATGACAAACCATTTAAATTTTACATTTAATACTTTATCCCACTCCCCCTCTGTCCATTGTCCTTCTCTGTCTATCGCCGGAACCAATCTTCCAATTGTCCTCTTTTCCCATATGTCCACAGATCCAGGCACAGTTCACATCAATCCTTGCATCGAGCATCAGGGTACCCATCTCCTCCTCTTTCGGCTCCTCCGCTTCTTTGTAACATTCTTCTTCTTTTTGTAGATATCTTAATTCCTTGTCCCTTGCCCCCGAGCTCACACCTCGGGGTCTGGATATAGCAAATCTTACCGTCCCGGGGCTGCCACCCCCAAAGAACGGATCATTTACTCGGAGTCGCCCTGTCATCTCTCTCCATCCTTCAAGCATCCCTTTCAACTCTTTGCCAAGGTTTCCTTCCATTGAATAAAACATTTGGAAAGCCTCCTCTGTGGGAAATGGATTTTTTTTATTTATTACCCCACTCAAGACTTTCAGTTTCCGATTAAGCAGTTCCAGCTACAAGACAGTAAGCCTTTCTTCATCCGTTAGTTCAGAGTTCAAAATAAGTTCAAACACAAAGTCCAACATATTGGGGGAGGGGGTGAGTGTCAAATTTCAGTTCCTGTCTCTATGTTCCTCCCTTTGTTACAATTGTTTCCCACGTCAATCCAAATTTTCCATCGCCATTTTTCCTGAAGCCAGAGCGCAAAGACCAAAACTTTAAACGGAGATATTTTCTACAGACTTACTCCCCAAAGGGAGATCTCAACAGTCTCACTTTTCAAAGTTCAAATACTTTGTATCCATTACTGTAGCAGCAGTCACTTAAACTGGTTATTTTCTTTCGCCCGAAGGGAGGGAGGCAGGCTTCCTTTCCTCTTCCCCCCGGATCGTCCGAAAAACATAAAGTCAAGCCATTCGAATACTCACGACCACCGGGTTCTTTAATTCCATTAAGTACAGGTAGAACTTTGACGCTCGTCGCGGGGGTGACCGCCGCATTTACGTCCCGGTTGGGGCATGTCCCCTATAGCCCGGCTCCGTTGTCCCTTCACCCCCACTCCCCCTTTACAGGGGGAGCGAGGGAAGGGTTCAGAGCACTAATGGGCACAGCCGGGGAGCCCAGGGTGCGGGACGCTCTTCCCGCACCCCACCGGAGCCCCGCTTTGCGGTAGCGGGGCTCCAACCCCCGGGACGGACTGGGTCGCCTCGCAGCCGAGGCAACCCACGACCGCTCCGCAATGGCGTCGCCGCCGGAAGTCGATTGTGCTGCAGATAAACTTGCTCTGAATACGCCGGATCACGAATGTCCACAGAAGGTGGGGCATGAAGTGGCCTTGAAATCAGTGATTAGAACATTATTGGGGACAAACCTGTCATTCTAATGTATCTTTCCCCTTCCACGTTACATATACTGTACAAACATACCCTCCCCAAAATTCTGCCTTTGATAAATTAGGTCCTGCAGAAAACCTGCAAATGATAGCATTTCATCTAAAATGAGTAAAGGTACGTCAGTGTTATTTACTTGTGCAGTCTTTCTTGAGTAAGCGTTTCCTCTGCACAGATTTCAGATGTTTTTAATCGAATTTTTGGTAATATAATTACATAGAGTCAACGCGTGACAGATCTAAATTTTTCTTGCACATGTTGGTATCATTACTCTTACAACTAATGCACCCTTCTTCTTAAGGCCTCGATCAGTCACAAACCTTTCTTAATAGATTTCATACATCTTCTGTTTGTTTTTACTCAGCACATGAACAACTCTGCACAAATGTTTTTATCAGACTATCAAGTGATATTTTGGGCCCTAAACTGGTTTAAAATACTGCTGGAATTATGGAGTAATGTAAATCAATCTTTAAAGTTGTTGAAAGACTGTCAGCTGTTCTACTGCCAGGCCAAGATAATTCATGCCCAACAGAATTCTGTTTATACTGACAAAATTCCACACATCTTAATACCTTCAGTTACTTGCTAATGGATTTTTTTTTCATGCTTGTGCTATGAAATTCAGCAGGTCTCTAGACTAGCTATCGGAGACATCTTTGCGTTCTGCTAATAAATATCTCACAGACAACATTCATTTTTATAGACATCCATAAAAGTGCTAGCTTGTTTGCTTTACAAAAGTAAGATTTTATTGGACGAGCATGCTTCATTTAGTTAATTAAGAAATGTCTGCTGTATCCTTGAGCTTTTCACTCTAGATTTTGCTTGGATCAGTATCAAGGTTCTTCATCATAACAGAACAAGGGTAGAGTTGCACCACCAGAAACCAAGCAGTAGATCAAGGGTTGGGAACATGTGGTCCTTCAAATGTTGGACTTGAACTTCCATTATCTCTGGTAATTGACCTTGCTTTGTTGTTGTTTAGTCGTTCAGTCGTGTCTGACTCTTCGTGACCCCACGGACCAGAGCACGCCAGGCACTCCTGTCTTCCACTGCCACCCGCAGTTTGGTCAGACTCATGTTGGTAGCTTCGAGAACACTGTCCAACCATCTTGTCCTCTGTCGTCCCCTTCTCCTTGTGCCCTCCATATTTCCCAACATCAGGGTCTTTTCCAGGGAGTGTTCTCTTCTCGTGAGGTGGCCAAAGTATTGGAGCCTCAGCTTCAGGATCTGTCCTTCCAGTGTGCACTCAGGGGTGATTTCCTTAAGAATGGATAGGTTTGATCTTCTTGCAGTCCATGGGACTCTCAAGAGTCTCCTCCAGCACCATAATTCAAAAGCATCAATTCTTCAGCAATCAGCCTTCTTCATGGTTCAGCTCTCACTTCCATACATTACTACTGGGAAACCCATAGCTTTAACTATACGGACCTTTGTCGGCAAGGTGATGTCTCTGCTTTTTAAGAGGCTGTCTAGGTTTGTCATTGCTTTTCTCCCAAGAAGCAGGCACCTTCTAATTTCGTGACTGTTGTCATTGACCTTGCTAGCTGGGGCTAAAGGGAATTACAGTTTCCCGCCGCTACAGTAGATGCTTACAAGAGTTCTATGTGGCACCTGTGTTCAAAATGGCCTGCATGTTTTGTCTGCATAGCTGAGGTAAAGTTATGATCAGTTCTTTAAATTTCTGGACTACTACATGCTATCAGTGACCGCCACCATGGTTCCATGTTCCAGACAGTAAATTCTTGGTCATCTCAATAAGCTGTTTGTTTCCTTGCTTGTTGCTGCTGCTATTGCTGCTGCTGGTGTTGTATACATTTATAAACCATTTCACAGTCAGAAGCTATCAATGCAGGGTACAGTAACGTGAAAAGATGCAAAAACCAAAAGTTAGTATGACTTAGGTTCCCCGCCCCAAAAATTTCCAATCCTGATTTTTTAAAAATTATTTTTAATCTATGCCATGGTTAAAGCATAGATTCCTTTCATAGTCCAGTTTTCTTAATTTCCATATAATTATTTCATCACAGTATTCTTCTTTTTTTAAAAAAAACCCTAAACCCAATAATCACAGTTCTTAATATAAAACCAACTACAGGTTCCAAATTAGCCTCCATGGACCATTCATGCAAGTAGCTACTGATCACCTTTGTTAATCTTCCAAACTAGTCACTCAAAGGTCAGGCTTAGAGTTTTGGCATGAGTTGAAGTCCCACAGAAATCAGAATTGTGGGCACTGCGCCTTGTACTTTTAAGCCAGTTTAGTTTGAATAAAGATAAAAGAATTTGGAAAGAAATAAAAAATGTTCTACTCTTTGGGACAATTACACCGCTTACACATCAGACCCTTCAAATATTATGGAAATATTGCTGTGGAACTCTTACAAAATTCCCAGTTTGGATAAGTACATTTTTGACACTACAGACAAATTGATGCTACTTGAAAACTATAAATAATGCTCTAAATTGAACTTTTAAAATAATGACTGCATTGAGAGTTCTGTACTGTTAATAGGGGCCAGCAGGCATCTTCCAGAATGAATCCACATAGGCTACTCTGGAATCTGAACTAGACTTACATTTTTAACCCCATAAACATAGCTATAATTCACTGTTATATGATTATATGCAACATGCACTCTCATGCAGCCCATGTTTCACATAGTTTATTTATTTTTCTTATTAGCCTGTGGCTGTAGTTACTGTGCTCTGCTTTAGATATTGCATTGGAAACCACCCAGGGATTGCAATGTGATGATGGTTAGTTTATCAATGAGGGAAATGAAATGAAATAAAAATAGCAATAGCAAAGGTCTGGGAATCATGCTGTGTACACAGGAGTGAAGTAAGGAAGTAACAAACTTTCTATCAATGAAAACTCTGAGATCCAAGACAGCCCTAGAGTTATCCAGTATTCTAATAATCAATATGGTATGCCTGTCCTTTAAAATATTTGGCTTGGATAGGCTGGCACTGGTGAGGTTGCGGCAGTGAGAAATAAACCAACAATTGCCATCACAATCATAATAATCAGACCACCTGATACTGATTCAGACTCATGCGTATGTAGCTGAAACTGCCTCTCCTATATCTAGGACCCCAATGAGCCATGAAGTTTCACAGGGTTGTTGTCATAAGGACAAAATGCAGAGGGAGAGAACTATGTAGGGGACCTTGAGGTCCTTGGCAGAAAGGCCAAAACAAACAAACAAACAATAAAGGAGAGGTATCAACGGGCTCAGAGTAAACTGAGAGGTTTGCAGGTGCTCAAAAAAAACAAACCTTCGGGGGTGGGGGGAGACCTTGAACTTGTTGGCACTAAGGGACTGTAAGTATAAGAAGCAGAACGCTGGTGGTTTTGCATCCCTCTTTGTCCCCTGACCTCACTCTTAAAATCCCCCATTGTGCTTTTGATTTCTGCTTGCTCACCTTTCTTAATGCGTTTTCTGTCCTGCTCCAAGCCCCCAGAAGTGACTCTGGCAAGTGAGACAGCTGCCTCCCACACGGCTTGCAACCTTCTCCATGGGCTCAGAGGCAGGGCCGGTGCGTCCATTTAGGCGAACTAGGCAGTTGCCTAGGGCGCCAAAGTGGAGGGGGTGCTGGCCAGCCTGTCCCCCGCCCCCCGGTGCCGCTCCGCCAGCGGCAGAGTGGCGGGGGAGGGGGAGCAGCCCAAAATCGGGCTTCTCCACCCCCTCCGCCAGCGGCAGAGTGGTGGGGAGGGGGGAGCAGCCTGAAATCGGGCTTCTCCGACCCCTCCACCAGCGGCAGAATGACTGGGAGGGGGGGAACAGCCCAAAATCAGGCTTCTCCACCCCCTCCGCCAGCGGCAGAGTGATGGGGAGGGGGGAGCAGCCTGAAATCGGGCTTCTCTGCCCCCTCCGCCAGCGGCAGAGTGATGGGGAGGGGGGAGCAGCTAGCGGCACAGTGTTGGAGCAGGGGGGAGCAGCCCGAAATCGGGCTTCTCCGCCCCCTCCGCCGCCAGCGCCAGAAGGTGATCTTGCCTAGGGCACACAAAACCCTAGCACTGGCCCTGCTCAGAGGTTATGATGCCACCGATTTTCTGGCAAACCAGGGGCTTGGTGGGCACTGGGAAACATTGGACCCTGATTCATAAAGTTGATGAGCTTGAATTAGACAGGGCAAGTGTTGTATATGCATCATGGACGTTGCTCCTTGTAGGTAAAGATTGGTTGAATGGTCTCAGGACCTTTCTGGATGCCCAGAACTCTTGCTGCTTCTGTTTGTGACTAATTGAATCGACGGCAGAAGCTTTTCAGATATAGCTGATGTGCCCCCTCCATTTGATCATGAATGACTACCCTCAGCTTAGTCACGCAGGTCTGTCAATTTAACATTCAAAATTTTTGAGAGTAGCAGAGGAAACATTGCAGGAAAGAAGCGTTCCAAATGGGAGTGTTTTAAATGAAGGTTAATTCTCTGATACAGCAGCAAATGGGAGAGAAATTATGTTTCTGCAGTATGAACACAAGCATGGCTTAGAATACTATAGCTCAATTAGATCTGCCGCTTGAACAAACAATAAGGTTTGTGTCTTGTTAAACTCCTGCTTTTCATATTCTAAAGCTTTTTTATACAGGGATTTGCATAGGCATTCAGGACACAGCTGATAATAGATTTGTTTTAACTACAAAGAGAAATTGGAAAATGAAATATATGTAAGCAAATGAAAACCCTTAATGTTTCATGCAGCATTCCAGGTGGTTCTTGCCTGTGCGCGCACAAACACACACGCACACACAAAAATTGTACCAAAAATTATTTTAGCTTGGATGAAGGTTTCTTTTTAAATTAGGGATGTGTAAGCAGTTCTGAATTTCTTCACACACACACACACACACACGGGGGATGTTCCCCAATTTTTCAGTGGTATTTGCAGAATTGCCCTGATGGGTTGGCAGCCTCTTATTCTTTTACTTTGGATTGTGAAAGTTCCTTATAGATTTCCACAGATGCACAGGTTGTCACAGCTTGTAGTTCCTTCTGTTCATTGATCTATGTCCCTCCCCGACTCTTCAGCTTATTGATTGCACTTGTGTGTCTTGGGGAAAGCAGTGCAAAAAAGGAATCTTGATGTGATCGTCCCAACACTGCGTGGGTATACGCAAGTATACCAGTGTCCACAAGGATACGAGGAAAGAAAAGCCTGCAAATGAACTCAGAGCTGTCAGTCTAGTATGTTGGTGGCTAGGGAAAAAATAGGAATAAAAAGGAGAATTGTTGTTGTTCAGTCATTCAGTTGTGTCCAACTCTTCTACCTGGATACCAAATATGCAGAAAAATAAATTGTGAAAATACGGGGGGGGGTTGACCTTTAAAATATGCCCTCGTGAGTTCCTTCCAAAGTTCTCCTAGCACAGAAAAAAAAGACCACACGTTTGGTAAGTTAAAAATGGTTCACTTACAAACTCTTCAAAGATCAGAATCATGTGCTTTCCCATACAGCATTCAGAAAAAGTTGCATGGGCAGTAAAACTTGCAGTATTGAAAGTTACTAAATCGTTGGCATAGGAACTCAAGACTCTTATAAGAGCCATGCAAACTCAAGAACTTGTACAGGTAAGAGTCATGCGATTAAGCTGGAGTAACCAGCTCAGACCTCTTCACACTGTGTTCATCAGGTCAACTTGAAGGGGAACAAAGGCTTGATTACCTAGTCCCTCCCAAGGTGAGCTAAGCCTGGCAGGACAGCTTACTCTACTCTATGGTGTTAACCCCTTCATGCATCAATTAGACTTAAGCATGTTGGTTATATGAGACTGGTTATCCCAGGGTCTTCATTGTGCTAGATGAAAGCTCAGGTGTGTGTGTGTGTAGGTAGGTGTAGCTGGTGGGCTGACCAAGGACCCACTGGTTCCTAAGTCAGACCAGCTACTGTGTGTGTGGGCTCATTCCAGACCTCTCTGCTGTGTTAGCCTGGAGCTGATGCAGCAAAAATGGGCAGTTATACTCTGCGCCCCCCCTTTTCCCCTGATTGGTGCAAACAGTAGATCAGTGCATGCAATGATCAGTTGCTCCATTCAGCCCTGCAGCTATTGGATAAAAGTTAGGGCTGCAGTCATAGTAATGCTTAGTTCTTCTAGGTGACATGGGATTAAATCCATGCAAAGCTAAGCGTAACGAGCTTTGAGGAATATTCTACTTTTTATGTAACAAAAAAAAGCATTCAGAAGAACACGTCTCTTTAGCCCTGGTGTTCAAGAAATGCCATTAAAAGCGGTGTTCACTAACTGCTAGTGTGGGTAAGCTTTGAACCACAAACGTCTCCTGCAGGTCTGGCATTCCCTATAAATCAGGTCTGCTAAACACATTTTACTGGAAGCAGCCATTATCTCCTTGCTTGCAATCAGTCCATTTATTCCAAGAGGGGAAATGTGCATGGGTGTGTGTGGTACTCTCTCATAGACACACATCTGGAATTACCATTTTTCAAATACTGCATTTCCCATTTAGTGGTAACGTTGAATTCAACCGAACTAAATTCATGATCCATTGACATAAAACCAAACATTCCTAGAAACCCAACATTTCCAGCTTGAAGGCCCATAAAAAGCCAAGAGAGCTGTTTGGGTCCAGAAGGAGGAGGAGGAGGAGGAAATCTAAAATACACAGCTGGGTAGTACCTTTGTTAGGACCAACCAAAAATGTCCCAAAACCATTTTGGAATTTCCAGATTTTGTATCTTTGGGGGTGAATTTGTAACTGGAAAGCTAGAAAAACACACTGAAGTGGTTTTATGATAAACATATGGCACCTGGAATGAAAGAAAAGCTGGCTCAGTCAATCATTGCTACAAAAGGTAGCTTCCAATTGGAGGAGGCATGCCCTGATTATCTGTTATGAAATACCACATAATATCTTTAACAGATTGGCAGATCGGTAGCAAGCATTTTGCCTTATGAGGCCAGCCATTTATGTTCTGCTTTTAGGTGCAGGAAGCTGAAAATCTGAGATCATAATGCCTAACTGAAGACCACCCAGAGGGAACCCAAGGTAGAGTGGCCCATGGCGAATTGCCAAAAAAGAGGAACCATGTCACCAAAAAGAAGGACAAATGATGGCAGAAATCCATAGAAAATGTGCAGATGCTCATTTAGAAATAGTTTGTAATAATAGTAATAATTAATATTTATACCCCAGCCACTCTGGGCAGCTACCAGCAAAATATAAAATAAAATGTCAAGCATTAAAAACTTCCTGATACAGGGCTGCCTTCAGATGTCTTCTAAAAGTTGTATAGTTCTTTATCTCCTTGACATTGTAACTGCGATATAAATACAGTTCATAGCACAATAGTGGGGGAAACTGTGCCTGCTGTGTCTAGGGGTTATATGCCATGTAGCGCAAAGGTGGCTGTTGCACAACTGCAAGGTTTTTTCCTTGTGCAGCAGAACATTCTCCCCTCTCCTTCCCTAATTCTGCTCTGGGTGTCCGTCCCCCCCAAATCACCAGCACAGATTTAGGAAGAGCACGGGGTGCATACGTGAGGAGGAGAGGGAGGAAATTCCATTGTGCTAGCACTAATTCTTGTGCCTAGTGTAGATAACTCCACTGCTCAGGACTCTCCTGCTCAGCACCTGAGGGCCCCAGTCCTGCCATTCACCACCTGACCTAGGGCGGGGCCTGACAGGCCTATATGAACTGCTGCCTCTGCTGCCACCTAAGAGGACTCCTCTGCTCAGCGCAGAGAATCCCCCCCCCCCATTTCGTTGTGTATTTTTTTGATGTGGTTTATTTATTTATAACTCTTGTAATTATGTAAATCTTGTCATGTTGTAAGCCGCCTTGAGCATTGTTTTTAACTGTGAAAAGGCGGCATACAAATAAAAAATGATGGTGATGATGAAGAAGATTAATTAGTTGCATCCTGCCCTAGGCTTGTAACTCTTGACGGACAACTTCAAGGCTCCTGAGCTCTCTTCTTAAGGCTCTTTGTCTCTAAACCAGACTTGGCCCTTTAAACAGTTTTGAACAGAGGACTGTCCTCTGGAAAGTAGGACACACTGGGAGGAATTCAACATGATCGTTCCTTCAGGGAAAGCACTGCAGCTTGCCAGATGGAATTATCCGCCCCCCTCATGGGTTCTCCTCAGCCAATTTTGGGATGGGGTTGGGGGCAAAGGGAAAGAGGGGGAGGGGAAAGCCCCATTGCACAAGTAGGAGTCCTCCTCGTGCAGGCCGTCCACTGGTGGGATTCATTAGTTGAACCCCACCATAGCCACAAGTCCTAGGAGAATTTGAACCCGAGTCTTTGTCTCCCATTTCAGTACTGCGGTACCATGTTATACAAGCATGTCATGCTTGAGCCGGAAGATAAAATCCCTTATGTAATATAGGCAGTAAAATGTGTCCTCCCGGTGTCTCCAACCCCGAGAATCCTTGACTCTCAATCACTCCCTTAAATCTTTGCTAGTATGGCCCTTGGGTTTCTGTAGAGACTTTAAAAAAAATGCTTAAAATGTTAAATCTGTGCCCCCCACAATAAAGCTTTAAACTTAATGGTGGCGGGAGGGGGGTGCGTTTTTTTTTAAAATAAAAAAACCCCAAGCAGGCTGTTTATTTGTTAGCATTCCAATCTGCCAATATGTGCGGCAGAAGAAAATCAAGCTCCTGACAGGTGCAGACAGTCGGCTCTGAAGCAAACCCGCCATCCTCTTGGGTGTTTCGGAGGTTTTCCTTATGCCAGACTCAAAAATAAATTTCTATCTCAATGTCCAAGAAAATAAACAAGGAGGTGCTTTGCTTGCCAAAGCTCAGGGCTATTTCTTTTAATTATTAAAGAGCTTGACATTCACGTTATTTCCCCCCCGAGGGGGAGCAGCCCACCCCCCACCCCCACTGTCACCACCACTCCGAGCCAACAACAAGTTGCTATCAGTGTGTGGCGAAGATTTACTTCGCAGATACAAATTTAGTAATCTGCCATTAGGCTTTTCTTCTTAAAGTTTCTACACCTTGCTTGACTTGTTCTTCTCTGCCTTTCCTCCTGATCTGTCTGCAAGAGCCAGTTTGTGTGTGTGTGCTTTTCCTATGATACCGTATTGGCCTGAATATAAGCCTCACTTTCCCCCCAAATTCCAACTGTGAAAAGTTAAAGTGCGGCTTATATCTGCGACCTTAATGGTATGCATCCAGGTCATAGCTGTCAACTTTTCCCTTTTCTTGCGAGGATTCCTAAGGGAATTTCCCTTTAAAAAGGGGGAAAGTTGACAGCTATGAGCCAGGAGTGCAGTGAAGCGGCACCCACCCCGTGCGTAGTCCTCCATCTTCTCCCCCAAGGACGGGAAGGGAGAAAGAGCGAGGAAGGGGAAAGGCCGCTGGCAAAGTAGAGTGGCTCCCCCCCACCAAGTATGCAGCCAGGAGCAGCAGCGGCTTATATTTGGGTATTTTTCCTTTTTCACCGTCTGCGGCTTATATTCGGGTGCGGCTTATATTCGGCCCAATATGGTACATACCGCACCAAAACTGAAAAATCAAAACATTCCTACCACAGAAAGCTCTTCAAAATTTTCCTCTGCCAATTTGAATAATCTCTCTCTCTCTCTCTCTCTCTCTCTCTCTCTCTCTCTCTCTGTGTGTGTGTGTGTGTGTGTGTGTGAATGAATATATGACGCCTGATATTACTCAATTTCAGTAGTTGATATTATGGACATAACAACAGTACTCAGGCAAACAGTCAGTGCTCTTGCTGAATATTAACAGTTATGGGTGTGCGGTTCAATTATTTGTATACACAAGGACATAGGGCTGCCATACATCCGGGAATTCCCAGACATGATTTCGTGTTTTTTGTTTTTTTTAAAAAAACGACAATTGTGTGTGGGTAGTTCTGGTTCAGCCTCTGGCTCTGACTCTGGTGTGGGCGGCTCAGGCTTGGCGGCAGTGGCTGCCAAGCTATCATGTGATTGCCCTATAGCTCAACAACTTTTTATGTCCAGATTTTTACCTCTTGAACTATGGCAACCCTAACATAGAAGGTACACTCATTGAATGCAACATACAAACACGTCTAATGCCTTCTTATCTGCAGTTGCACATCTTCCCCTTGAAGCATGCTAGTATAGCCTACAATACCTGGGAATGGGGAGTGGTTTAAAACAGATAAGCTTGATTCCATCACAAAGTCTTATAAATTAAACTGAAATCGGTCAAATTCATGACCGTTTGTTAAAAGGCGGTAAGTGTTATGAATTTATGATGTTGTGCTCAGCTGTTCGCTGCTTTCCCTTTCCTTTCCCCCCTACCACTTATGTGGAATAAAATTTATATTTGTGGGTGAGATCATTGTAAAACCTTTATGTACCGCAAGTGCAATTTTAAATGTTTGCAGGCATGGAGTACTGTGCCCAGGAGATACCAGTGCTGTTTCATGGTTATTGCTTCGCCGGACTGACAAAAATGTAATTTGCCCCCTTGCAAACACGCCTTAGAAAGTTGGTAAGTGGGACGGATGGCACAGAAGGGACAATCATTCCACTGCTTTGTTTACAATGCCACTCAATTATTTCCGTATTTTGCAAAAAGAGGACACTTTTGTAAAAGGAAAAGGAGGCAGACAAATAGGGGTTGAGGGGCTTTCTTAGTGTATGAAAGAGATAGCAACCATGTGACTGAAGTCACTTCCACATGGACAGTATTTTGTGGGAGGGATTCACGCATATGCCAGGAATTTAAGTTTGTGCAATTGATGTCAATTAAAGCGCTCTGTCACCCTAGTGCAATAAAATCCACTTTTAGAAACCCCCCACAACCTTTCCTCTGGTGAGGAAAGTGATGATGAAAAGTATGGGATGAATGAATGATGAAATAAACAACAACAACAACAAAACAGAATAGATGCACATTGTTTTATATCTATTCAGTAAACAAATCTGAAAGAATGCTCATGTTAGTGTTGTGCAAGCAATCAGGGTGAATGCTCAATAAAAAGGGCGTCTGGAGGAGCTCTGAGAATAATTCCCGCTCTAGTATTCCACTAATTAGTCTGCTGTGGCGTATTAACTACTGTGGGAATGCCATATGCCAAACATTCGAGAACTAGCTCTCAAGTCAGTAGCTGGCTGCTGATTTCCAGTGTCTTGATATTTCTATTCTAGATGCAGCAAGCCTGAATAAAATCAGGCCCACAGGTGTTTTAAGAGGTCTTAATACTGTATTAGAATACTATAGGACAACGGATGCTTGTGATGTAAACCCAGAAACCAGCCAATGTGCTTGGTTTGGCATGTTGGCATTTATGTTTATAGTTATCTATTTAAACATCTTTGCAATAGACATCTCCTGGCTGGCCAGATTGTTCTCTCCCCCACAGGACAAATTCAGCAAGTGGGCAGAGCCACCCACTGCTCGATCAGCAGATGGCACAGTGATGTCACGCGACCTCTTTTTGCCCACATAGTTTGAAATCAAACGGCGCAGGCCAGTGTGCAGCCTGCAAAGTGCTTTGGAAATCACAACTCAAGAGCCCTAATTTCAACACAGTTTATTGATCATTGGCTAGAGTCTGGGCTAGTTGTTTCCATTCCCCCCATGTCAATTAAATAATTGTAAGGGATTTTGTGGAGAAGTTACAGGCAGAGCTTGGCCGAGCTGCTATTATGTCACATCATTTTCGCAAGTATCCCAGCTATGAACTTGAGTTTCCAACTGTTTCGTCTTCCATCGGATGTACAGTGCACAATTTTTGAAAAACCCAAATCTAACAGAAATGCATCAGCAGTCGACAGTAGCAAAAGTAAACAGCAAATAACAGTTTTGCATGTCAGGCCTCCTGTGCTTTAACATCTGTTCAACGCATAGCATTTTAAAAAAAAAACCACGCCACAGGTGAAGGCTTCCATTATCACTTCATCTTTGGGCCAGGAAAATATTTGTAACTTGTCCTTTGAGAGACAGGTGAGCACTGGAGGCAGCAACAAAGTAAAGGAGAGGCAGAGACAGGGAACTCTAGAAGATCAGCATTGGGCTCCTGCTGGGGTGTGGGACCTTGCAGGTGCTTTAATGCTGTTAATGCCAAGAGGACTAAGAAATGTCATAGCAATATTTTTGCTCCCCCATTTTTCTTGAATTGTCTTCAGGATCCTGGTCTGGAACCTTGATGCGATCACCACATGGTTCCCTCCAAGCTTCTTCCCAATTGTTTCTTGCACTGAATTCTCCTGCCTTCTTCCTATTTCCACTTTTGTTATATTTGAGGCAACTGTGGAGTGTGGTATCTTCAAAGCACATTTAGCAGTTGTATAGAAAAGTGAAAGAAATATCTGCAGAATATTTATCTCCCCACTGCACACGCTCGGCCACAATTGTGATCTGCTTCAGAAAATCATGATATTGACCCAGGGGCACATTGATCTCTTGTTCTTGAAAGGCCCTGTGACTATTCTAGAGGGTTACCACTTAGCAGATGCCATATCAGCTGAAACAACTAAGGAAAAACAAGGCAAGAGATGGTGCCTGTGTTGTGACATTGCAAACTGTGAGCACAGAAGCAAAATAATAAAAATTAAAATTATGGGTGAGGGTAAGATGAAGAGATAAAAAAAACACGTTCTCTATGTTGTGGACATCTGTGAGAATTTATTCCTAATCTCTGCATTTGAGATGACCTTCAACTGTCACCAGATGTCTCCACTGCAGTTAGCAGCCATGTCAAAAATAGTTACTTAAAATAGCCACTGTCTTCCCTCTAATGCATAATCTACGCGTTCGTACGAGTGGCTTTGTATGCATGTCAGTCTACTTGTTCTTTCTTTATCTTAGCAATGCAGCCACGAATTGAGTTTATCCACCAAGTATTTTCTATCTCCATCGGCCATTCTGAGCATACTTCATTGTAAAATTAAAATTAAAAGTGAAAGACGAACAAATCACAAGGAACTTATTATATACAACATAAGACCATATCTTGTATATAGGTAGTTATATCAATTGAACTGTGCTGTGCTTGACAGACAAATAATTTCATGCATATCTCTGATTTTCAGGCACTAGGATTCAGCTTTGCTCTCAGTATTCTGCTAGGCATTTCCTCTGTAACCTTTAAGATGCAATCGCCGATTCTCATCAGCTTCTTACAGTGCAATGTTCTGTGCCTACTCAGAGGTAAGCCACAGTGAAATCACCGTGGTTTTTAGTCCCAGGTAGGTAGGTATAGGATTGCAGCCTGAGAAGCGGGTTTCTTCAATGTGGCCTTCCTATTTAAACACCAGTTTATAGCCAGAGCACCACAGAGAGGCAGAGATTGGAGTACAAAGCCAACACTCTTGTCTAAACGTTGTTTTCTTTCCTATCTCATCCCAGCTGCCTTCCACCTGCAAAATGAAAAGGCCTGAAATTATTGAAGATAATTTACCTCCTTGAAGTCTGCTGTTCCTGATGGTTATGGAAATCACTAAGTAAAATGAAAATCTAAATCTAAAGCCAAGTACGAAACAATGCATTCTACGCAAGTGCACATATTTATACAAAATTCTAAATATCTGTCCTCTGCTGTGCATATATAAAATATTTTATTAAAGGCATGTTTAAGCTCTCATGTCATAAAGATAAACCATGAGACCAGTGTACAAGCAAGGGAGTCCCGTAGAATATCTGTGTGTCTCAAATGAAATAAATTATCTATGAGTGCTCTGTTTAATGTTCATGCTGAATTGGGGCCAGAACAGCTGGGCTTTTCAGTGTTGTTTGATCTGCCCTTTCAAGTTCTGATCATCCTTCTAAATTGCATTTAATGGACACAGTATCCAAAATAAGAAGGCCTTTTTGTTTATAGAGCTGTACGCACAATGTAGCTCACATTTACACCTGTTCTTTGTAGTTTGGGGAAACTGCTGTGCTGAAAAATGTGGAAAGGGGAGAGAGCAAGGAAATTGGAAATCTGTTTTCTGCACTGCTTCCAGGAATGTTATTTTGCTTGAGATTCAAACAGGATTCACTACTGAGGCTACAGTTTATGCACGAGTCGTCTGAAGGTGGTCCAGCTAGCCCTGGACTGAAATCTGTCCTCCTGTTTCTCAAAATACTGTTATTCCTCTGGTGAACAAGGCTTTCATTTTCCTGACTTGCTCACTGGGCAGTTTAGGATCTTTTTTAGGATTTCAGTGGTTGTTGGGTTTAGGGACTTGCCTTGTTGTCGTGAGATAGCCATGGGTGGATTGTTTGTGTGTATGTGTGTGCATGTTTCTTTTCAGAAAACATTTTTCTAGTGTTCAGCAGGTTCCTGGGCTGTGTATGCTTCCTGATATGAAAAAGCCCCATGGGAGGAACTGTCCTCCCCCTGGGCTTTCATTGAATATCAGGCACCTGGGAAGGCTGCAGAGTATGAATGAATGAATGAATGAATGAATGAATGAATGAATGACATATTTATTACGGTCACAGACCAGGATAAGAAAAACATATAAATAAAATAGCAGTTAGGATTTTTAACAGATAATAGAGCAAATAAATACAAAGAAACAAGCATAGGATAAAACATGTGAATGGAATACAACAATAAACACGGATAATGGATGGATAAAAACTGATAACTAAAACAGATAAGAACTAAAAACAAAACAAAAACACCCAGTTAAAACAACTGTAAGAGCATAAGAACTAAAAGACTTGGAGTCAAAACAACTATAAGAGGCTGCAGAGTAGAAGCCTCTGAAATAAATGACACTCACAACATTAGAAACTGATGTGCAAATATGGTTAACTTAAGACTTAAAAAATGAGAAACTGAGAGAAACCAAAATCGACAGATTCTCCCATCCCTAATGACGACCCCTTGAAAGTTGTGAGTTCTGTGTACTGTGGATATACATAACCACTGAAGTCCTTCTTCAGGCATTCAGGAGAGGAATTAATGGATGATTACCATAAGCTAATACCACCCTCTCCATCCTTGCCCTTGTCCTCTGCAGCCTTGGACCTTTGTGTGCCAAGCAGGAAGATCTGAAGGGAGAAGCTTCATGGATTCAGTGGCATGCACTGAGAATCATCCATGTGGTCCGGAACCTGTTCCTCTCCCCAAGTGTTCTGAGAATAAGCAGAGGCGGAGACTTGAATGGGGCTTGCATGGCTCTGCTAATGTCTACAGTGGTGTGCAGAATGGGAAAGTAGTGGAGAAAAGAGAGCTGTTCAGAGGAACCTTGCTATATTACAGCCTGGGAGCTGATCCAGCTGCAAAGCCATAACCATATTAGGAGCTGTAGATACAAGAAAGCGGAAATAGCAAGAGATGAGCCATGTTTTACGGCTGCTAGAGACTCAACTTGAATTTTGAGGTTTCCACCTCCTTTCAAATTTCCCCACAATCTCAATCTTATCTAATTGGCTTTGCATGGCATATTTTGGTAGCAGGAGGCAGGGAGATTATAGATTTGGCTACAGCAGTCAGTGAGCGAACGATGCGTTTCTAGTGGGAAGGCAACCCTTTTGGCAATGAGAGCTCTGCCTTGCCTCTCTACTGAGCGACACGGGGAGAAATAGAGATGGAGCAATGCTACCTACTTTTGAATGATAAACCTTTATAGCTTACTTGGGAACTGATCCAAGTTCTGTCTTGTTCTCTTACAAGGTTACAGCACATTGCCCTAAATGGGAGAATGCATCTTCTGGGAAATGGATAGGAAGCATCATTAGAAAGTAAGTGACAAAGGTGAAACAGGAAAGTAGAACTGTAGGATAAGGGAAATTAGCGGAGAGATAATTTAATTAGGTGATTCAGAGAAGAGTAATTTAATTTTAAAAGAGTCTGTGCATTGGAGCTTGACAAGAAAAGAAGGCTATTAAAGCTACAGTGTTAAGGTTACCAGAAAGAAGGCAGGCAGGGCACTCTTGTACAAAAACAGTCTTTCCAGGGCACACTGCAATCAGCATGCTGAGGGTTTGTGGTGGAATACGTGGGCAGATTTAAAATATATCTTTTTTTTTTTTTTTTTTTTAAAAAACACAACTCCAGGTTTATTCTTTGTTTCATCTGCCCATGTGTAGCTGAGCTGATCTGTTTTATGAAGACCCAGTCTCAGACCACAACAGCCCTCCTGCAATGACATGAGGGCCTTGGAAAGAATTCTTTGTTCTCAGTGGCTGCAGTAGCAGACGGAGTGGATATCTTGCACTCCTTTATTGCAGTTATTAATATTGTGCCTTTGGAAGCAATAGAATGAATAAAAAACTGACTCTTCTTGAAATAAAAACTGTCCGGTCCAAAAATAGGGTTCAAAAGCTTTACTAACAGAACTTGTTCCAAAACAGACACTCAAACCAATAATGTCACATCCAAATAGTTGCGTAATATCATGTGCTTGTGCAAGCACAGGCAAAACATCTTAGAAATATGAAATTACTTTGTCCAGAGCTTAAAACAAAGCTCTGTCATATGCCCATGTTCAAAGAGTGTGTGCGTCTTGGATATTTTTTGACTAGAAGTTGGGATTATGGAGCGGTGCACATGCTCTGTACCCAGGGGTGGGGCCTTTGGGGCAGGGTGAGCATATCAGGGGGTGAGACACCCATGAGGGTGGAGCGAGACGCCCATGGAGGGCTGCTTCCTGGGCGGGGAAGGGAGCCGCCCCGCTTTGCAGGCAGCCTCCCTCCCTTCCCTCTTTCTTTTGACAGCTCGGGGGAGGCTTTTGCCCCCCCCCCAGGAAGCAGCCGGGGATTGGGGGCAATGGCCCGCCACCTTGCCCGCGACTCCCAAGCCTTTCCTGAGCTGTCAAAACAAAGGGGGGTGGAGGCTGCCGGCAAGATGGCACAGCTCTGCCCCTTCCCCCTACGGCTTAGGGTAGGCTTGGGAGTTGCGACTGACTGTCACCCCCCTCAGTGATGACACCCGGGTCATACCGCCTCCACCACCCCATTCCTCCGCCCCTGTATATAGCAGGCTTAGAGGAAGCAAAAAAGCCCTGTAGCTATGTGTATTATCTAAAAGCGGCATCTACCTTTGTAACTGAACTTCCAGAAAATGTATTTGACATGCTGGACAACATTATTTTGTTTGTTTCCTTCTTACCAGAGTTACTGATTCATTTTGCCACTCTAGAGCATTGTTTCCCGAGCTGTTTTTGAACTACAACTCCCATCATGCATAGCTAGCAAGACGAGTGGTCAGGGATGATGGGAAATGTAGTCTGAAAACAGCTGGAGAACCAAGTTTGGGAAATTCTATTGGGTCAGTTGGTCCACACTTCCTTGGCTCCAGCTTATCATTCCTTTTCTGGAAAGAGAACCTGGCCACCTTACCCATATCTCTCTCTGTTCACCCGATGAAGATCTATCACTGATCCTCAACATGGGTGTTCTTCAAGGTTGGAATAACAGACGTCATTGGACTACAAGTCCCACAATACCCAGCCAACTTAGCCAATAGCTAGGTGTGATGGGAACTGTGGTCAAACAATAATTTGGGGACCTAAGTTTGACACTGCTCGACATTCCATGTCTATACGAGGCCTAAGGTGGGATCCTTGTGAGCATCGTAACCCTACAACAGCAGAAATAGTTGAGAAGAATTGTTTCAATTTTCCAAAGGAAGGTTGCTGCTCTCAAACAGAAATAAAACTGCAGAGAAGACAGAAAACACAGAACCTGTAATTACTATCACTGCTGCCTCCCTCCCCCTGAGAAGTTTATTTTGTTATTTGATATGATAGCTCATCTGCGATAGCTTATTTCATTACTGAAGCACTCTGTTCATTTGCAATAAAATAAAATAATCGTTCACTAACAGGATCAGCAGGCTTGCAACAATGAAGTAAGATTAAGCCATTATAGAATGGAACAATGCATTTAATAGAAATACCGTACCTCTGACCCCCCCAAATAAACAAATGCACACTGTCTTTTATAAACAAATACTCCACAGACGCATTTACCCAGGTGGTGTGGGAAGCATGCAAAGTATTTCGGCTAGAGAGGAATAGGAAGGAGAGAGTGCAGCTGACGGTGGCGTGAGGCTTGCTTATCTCATGAGCAATCGTGGTCAAGCAAGTTTTTGCAGTGTTTCAGGAACCCGGAGGCTGCTCTTGGTTATTTATTTACTTGGTTTTTCATCCTGCTTTTCAGACACACACACACACACACACACACACACACACACACACACACACACACCACAGACACACAGGGAGAGGGAGAGACCCTGCCATCAGGCTTTCAAACTAACAAGGCAAGAAACAAAAGAGGGAGGGGAAAGGTAGAGGAGCAGAGCAACCCTAAACCCTGGCTGGGAGCAACAGGATGGAGCAGGGTAGCCAGCTGACTGCCATGTTGGAAGCCCTGCTGTGGTGGTAGTGGGTTTCCATAATTTATTTATTGCAGCACCAACTTCAAGCAGCCTCTCTATGGTATGGACTGGCTTAGGGTCTAAGGGTTCCTTAGCCCCCTCTCTGCCAGGCTTTGGCCACCCTCATAATGCCATGTTTAAGTGCCTTGTCTCAGCTACTACCAGTGAGAGTGCTAAGTAGCATTTGATACACCACATTTTTTCCCCCACATATGGGGGACTTTTGCAGTGGCAAAGCCTTCGTGGTAGTGGTGGCGGCTGCCAGAGTCCCCCGGATATGTGCATCTGCTACATGCTAACCCCATTCCATAGCCAAGGGTTAGGGTCGCAGCCAAGGGAGACCTATCCTTCAAAGTGCTGAGTTTTAAGCATTTATATCCAGTTTGTGCCAGGCCGATGCTTCTATGTCTCTGCAGAATGCCAAAGTGTGTGTGTGTCCTTCCTCCTCTCCTCTGTGACGGAAGCAGCTCTGTGCCCTTCCCCATGATGAGGAAAAGTCCTTACAGGTTGGGAGGACCAGGATGCTTAGAGCTCCTGTCTTAGTTCCTCCATATATAGAGGTAAATTGGAGCACATTGCTGTGAAGCTAGGATAGTGGCCAGGGCCGGCACGTCCATTTAGGCGGACTAGGCAGCCACCTAGGGCGCCAAAATGGGGGCGCTGCACCGCTGGCCCACCTATGCCCGGTGCGCCGCACTGCACCGCTGGCCCGCCTGTGCCCGCACCTCCCACTAAAGCAGGCTTTGGCGGGGGGTGGGACGGGCGAGTAGCGGCTTCTCCGCTACAGCGGAGAAACCGCTGCTTGCCTCTCCACCCCCCACCTCCCGCCAAAGCAGGCTTTGGCGGGGAGCGGGGGGGGGGGGCGCCAGAAGATTGGTGTTGCCTAGGGCGCCAGAAGCCCTAGCACCAGTCCTGATAGTTGCACTGATGGAGCAGGACTTTGGAGCAGAGGTCCTTAGCACCATGAAGAGAAGGGCCCTTAAGAACGGCTAGACTGCCTGACTGTGTACCCTGGCTATGTACCCTGTCTGTAGGCTATATATATTTTAAAGAAGAAGAAGAAGAAGAAGAAGAAGAAGAAGAAGAAGAAGAAGAAGAAGAAGAGGAGGAGGAGGAGTTTGGATTTGATATCCCACTTTATCATTACCCGAAGGAGTCTCAAAGCGGCTGACATTCTCCTTTCCCTTCCTCCCCCCAAACAAACACTCTGTGAGGTGAGTGGGGCTGAGAGACTTCAAAGAAGTGTGACTAGCCCAAGCTCACCCAGCAGCTGCATGTGGAGGAGCGGAGACGCAAACCTGGTTCACCAGATTACGAGTCTACCACTCTTAACCACTACACCACACTGGCTCTCAAAAACCCTTCATTTCTATGGCTCCTTAACTGGGTGACCAGGAGAATTTTAGCTAGACTTTTCCCATCCTGTATTAAATGGTTCAGATTCTTTTCATGGTAAAAAATATAATCTGCTGTTTGCAATGGTGCCAATATTAATGCTTACTTCATTATATTACTTTAAAAAACAACAACACGGTGTTGCCTGCAAAACTTTTCCTTACTGTGATAGGATTCTCTATTGCTCACATCTTTCGCTGGAGTCCCTACAAAGTTTGGTAGTACTTTTGCAGGGTGCCAGCACTCGTTTTCCTTTCAGCTCCATCCCATTTCTAGAGAAAACGTAGAAATCTGGCACACTCCGGGCCTTGATTACAGTATGTTACCTCTTGTCATATTGTTCCAGCAGAGAGGCAAAGATCACCTTCTTTCCCCCGCCTTCATCAGATGGCTGCAAAACTTTTCTGTTTGAAATTTTTACCAGGCAACTGTCTGTCATCAAACTATTGGATATTCAGCACAGTGTATTTTTTAAATAATGATGATGATGATGATGATTTAACAAACATTTAGGAATTGATCTAAAGATGCAGCATGCGACAGAAGAGTGGAACATTCAGTAGCAGCTTCAATCCTTAATCATGCTTGCTTTTTTTTTTTTTTTTTTTTGCAAAATACTAGCATATGGATGTGCACATGGCAGTTGAGCTGGAGAGCCATGCACACCCCATAATTAGAAGGACACATAATTTTAAAACCATTTGCTTGATATTTACTAGCCTCTTCAAAATGTCTGCTAGATGGAAATGTGAGATGAGTTGAAGAGATGGGCGGGTGGAACGGGGGGGGGGAGAGGAAAGGCAAGGAAAAGGGACAAAAAATTAACAGGGAAAATAGCTTATAAACACAGCATCAGATAAGAACTGGTGTCATTTTTTAAAGGAAAGGAGTGAGGTTTTTTTTTTGGTTAGGAGTTATTTTGAAGTTGTGATTAGGAGTTCGTTGGAGAGCATGTAACCCCAAACGAACCCCAAAGTTTTCTAATCCACCCTATGTTTGTTTCCACCGCAATTCGGATTCCACAAAAACCAAAGTGACTCAGCTCCATTTTTTCCTTGACCAAATTTAACAATGCAATTAATTATGCTATTGTTAGATGATTCCACACCATTCATTTCAGCTGGAGGTGGGGAAGTGAAGACATTGCAATAATATAGTGGAAAAAAAATGTTTGAGAATTGTGAAGTTAAATAAAAAGACCAAGCAGCAAATGCTGATTATATAGGCCTATCTATTCCTCTTTGCACAGTTTTTGGTACCCTTCCACATGGATGGAATTCTCTGGTGTCCCTAGTTGCTAGGGCCCCACTGTAGATTTCTTACAGGAAGAAAAATGTTATTGATCCCGATTTCAGTAGGGAATGAAGATTTTTTCTTTCTTTCCCTGATATGTCTTGTGCTTGTCTCGTGATACCTCGTGCTGTTGACGGTTTCCTTTCAATGGCTTATGCATTATTACACTATGATTTAAATAGTTTCTGGGTTGTGTGTGGTGCTGGACTCACAATCAATTGGACAGAAGTTGGAAAACAGAGACTCCATTACAGAGCAATATAATCACCCATGCTAAGACTACTCCATGCCCAAGGTCATGGCCTTGAAAGAATGCAACATTGCATCAGATTCCAGAGCCACTTAACCTCTCCTTCACAGGTGATAGCTGGAGGGACATACCGTCCAAAGATACCCTATCAGACAAATCCCAGATGAGAACCTCAGGCCAAATTTGATCCTTGTTTGTTGCATATGTACATCCCCAACCTGGTCCCTAAAAGCAGCTTTTGTTTGTGTGGGTATGGCTTAGTATGGTTGAATTGTTTCCTCCTTACCATCTTCTATAAAGTTCCCTGGTGCTGAGGGGGAAAAAAGAGCAATGGTTTTTGCACTGTAAAAAAGGTGGTACAGATCTTCATTGGCCTCCAGAATCTAACAAATCTCTTTAACTACTTGTATGTGCTTGAGCTGGCAGACAATGTGTTATAGGCAAACCCTTGTATTACATCTTTAAATAATACTAGGGAGGGGGGAGGACAACAGCTTTTGGAGGGAGAGTGAACCAGAAATGGATATCTTTTTCCATTTAGAATTTTAATGCAATTCACATTTTCCTAAGCAACGTGTAAATTGAAACACAGCTATCTTTCAAAATCCACACTTCTCTGAATTTTGCGATGAAGTCTTCCAACCGAATAATGTACACAAAAATGCCAATATTAGGGTAAAATGTGCAGAAAAATGCATATATTAATGAAAACAATCTACAGAAATGCATTGTTCCAAGGACAATTGATTGCAGAAATTTACACACTAGGCAAAATTCTATGCAAATGTGTAAATTAGGTGAAATTTGCACTAAAATGGTGATGAATTTTCATGATAACTTTTTAATTCTCTTCACCCATAAATGGTCCCAGAAATGTGAAAAAATAAAAATAAAATGAGAAATTGGTCCATCCCTAGACTGAACAAAATGCATAGGGTAAAGTCAGATGAAGAACCCTGTGAGGGGAAAGTGACTTTGGTGGGAAAGGCAGTTTAAAGGAAAAAAATAGGAGAAAGCTGATGCCCTCCTGCTGCTTTTCTCTCCCAAATCTCCCCTGCCCAGAGGCACCTTTCCCCCAGAGAAGCAGCCACTAGGTTTTTAATAAAAGCATTTTCCTGCAGTATGACATTTGGTCTCTATAACTCTCAAGACAACACTGGCATGTGGCCATTGGTATAATTTATTAATTACATCTGTCTTTAATATTTTCCTGCTTTTAGGCAACACAGTAAATTAGACTGTTTTCCTTGAACTTCAATGTAATGCTGCTTAGATTCATTTGGATTTACAGGATCTGTGGATACATACAAGAATGCTATCTTCAATACCATGCCATATATAATTCTGTTGCCAATGTCTACTGGGGATATTGTAAACTAAAGAACCCCATAGTCTTTTATCCACAGTTGCAAGCATCTTCTCCAGCATGTGCAGAATGACCCAAATATTTGCAGAAGGCAGAGTAAGGAGGAGAATCTGGAAAGGATATAATAACAACCCATTTTGTCTTTGCTTCATAATCTGAAGGGGACTACCCACTTGATTAGCTCTCTCTCTCTCTCTCTCTCTCTCTCTCTCTCTCTCTCTCTGTGTGTGTGTGTGTGTACACAGATATGTGATGTGTGTATATCTGGAAGAGAGACCTAGGCAGTGATCCTATACTTGGTTTTATCACTAGTAAATACTCATGAACTCTGTGGAACTTATTTATAAGTATACATGTATAGGATTTGCACTGTTATTTCTAGAGTAGATCATGACCCATCCCATAGACAGGAACGCCATTTCAGATTTCAGTAGGGGCAAAAGTAATGTATGTGGAATAAGATTTACAAGGTTCAAAGGTTTGCTGTCAGATATAGTCAACGTTAAACTGGGGGTGTGGGGACTCAATGCACTTTAAGAAAAATGGCTGGATTTACTTGATATACCGTGGGGGGGGGGAACCCTATAGGAATGTTGACAACACAGATCAGAGAGCCCCTTACGCCTTTATACACCAAAGTGGTATGATTCATTATTATTTATTCCTCGCTGTTTTGTCAAAAAACACACACACTGTAAACTGCCCTGTTCTATTCTGTAAACCATTCTGTGATCCTCTGACGAAGGGTGGTGTGTAAAACATCAAGTACATGAAGGGGTGTTATGATGAGCTGAGTCCTGAACTTTGCTGAAAGAGCTGATCCTCCAGGACTCCTCTGAAATAAGTGGCTGGCTTTGACTGTAATGCTTTTCCTATTCGTTGTGAATCCCCCCCCCCCAAGCTACACCTGGCAGCTTCTCCCCCCTGCCTGTAAATGGAGAGGAGGCGGGTCTAGTAGTTGATTATTTTCCAAACACCGTATCATAAGATCTGCTAGTTTTTCCTGCCTCCTAGTCCAGGTACATGGCAAGGTATTTTCACAAGCAGAAAACTGGCCTTATCTAAATCAGTCTGGCAGGGCAGCCAGACAAAGTACTCAGACATAATTGCCTTTATAAAAATGCCATGCGTGTTTGCAGAGTGCCGTGAAGACACTGATTTGGGCTGCCCTGTGTTCGGAACAAATTGTCGCCCAGTGAGGATAAACATTGCAGCTGTTGCTCTTAGACATTAAGGGGACAGTCTTTCCGTTCACGATCATTTCTTTAAATATATATATTGTCATGTGGAGATCCTTCAAGCTTGATCCACACAGCCTGCTGAAGCCAGCAATGGCATTTCCATTCGTTTAAATGGGTCTCAGGTCAGTCTTTACAGTCACTGTAATTCCAAGTATGGCTGTTTGCTTTCTTTAAGGCTTCCCAAAGTACCCTCATTAGATAATGTTTGCATATTGCATGGCAAATGCGCTGTCAATGCAGGTCCTTCTGGAAAAGGGTGTGCATGTCTTTCTTTCTTTCTTTCTTTCTTTCTTTCTTTCTTTCTTTCTTTCTTTCTTTCTTTCGGATGCTTTGTAAGAACTTTCATGCAGAAGGTTGCAGATTCAATCTCCCAGCATTTCCAAGTAAGGCTGAGAGAAACTTCTGTCTAAATCCCTAGAGAGCCAGTATAGACAATTTAGAGCAAGATGGCCAACGGTTGGACAAGGCTGCTTCCTATTTTCTGTGTAACTATTTAACGCCCACAATTTATTTATTTAAAAAAGCAGCCTGCATGTTCCTTTAAATGTAAGGGTCTGGAGCATTTTGCTCTACCAAATATTCAAGTCTGCATTTACGTTCTAAATAGCAATGGGTGCTCTTTTTAATTATTTTTTTACATTGAGTTTAGAACACACTCCAATCCCTTCTGAGAGTCAGCGATCCAAATGGATGTGGGAGTTGTGTCCATTTTATGCAGGGTTATAATTAATAAAGTAAGCCATTTAAAATAATTGCCGTGCTCTGAAGGGCCGTCATTATGGTGTTGCCATAATTATGTGTGAGTCAGTTGTCTCTATGGTTTTTGCTCACTATGCCAGAGCAGCACTGAATATTCTGTTATCGTTTGGCTACATCTAACAGAACACAAGAAGCAGAAATGATAGGTATGATGGGGTGAATCACCCAGTCCAGTATTATGGCCTGTACAGGAGGATACTAATCACAAATAATGCAACAGAAAAGGAAACACCATTACCTATCCTGCCTTCATTCCCAGAACCCACAGATGTTAAGATTAGGGTTTGTCTAGAAAAGAAGTGCCCACATACATCTTTGTTGGAGAGCTGAAAGATGTCGAGGAACATCTCAATTTCTGAGCACTTTTGAATTCTGCAAATGAACCTCACAGAACTTACTAATATTGATAAGTGCTTTGCTATAAATGAGGAAGAAGAGGGTGACAAGTATTCCAATAATGGCCATCAATAGTCAGTACTGTGCTGTATGCAAAGCTTTGCTTTGAAACTGAGAAACCAGGTACACGTGATTACTCCTTCCCTGACTTGTATGATTATAGATGTTTACATGGGGTCTTCAGGTACATAGGCAGCATGCCACTGAGCAGTAGCTGCCGAGGAGCAGTAAGGTTACCAGATGTCCCCGTTTCCCAGGGTCAGTCCCCAGATTTACAAATCAGTCCCCATACAAAATCAATTGAAGTTCAAAAGTGTCTCTGGATTCATTGAAAAAAAATCTGGTAACCTTACAGTAGGGGTGTGTGCGCGCCTTGACTTCAAGCCTTACTTATGGGTATGATAGAAGCACAAGGCTATTGTACTTGGTTTGGTGGATATATGGGCTGGGTTTTCTTTTTGACATATTTGATCTATTTACTTGTTTATTTTAGCCTAACTTACTTGTTGGCTCTTACACACACACACCAATTCATTGTTGGTTTGAACTTTGATTTTAATTGCATTAAAAACAGCAGAGAATATGGTGGCATCTTGAAGGCTTGAAGAATTCATCATGACATAAGCCTCTAGCCCTCCAGATGATGTTGGGAGTTGGTCCTCCAGCACGGCCATCATGGCCATTGGTCAAGGATGATGAGAGTGCGGCAGCATCTGTAAAACCTGGATCATCTGATGCAAGAGCTATCAGATCCTAGTCCAAGGAAGCTCACGCCATAATAAAATCACTAGTCTTTTTACGGCACCACAAACCTGCTTTTGACCTGTGGTGCGATTCGGTATTTTACTTCTGAGTTGTATTTCTCGGTGGTGTTCAGCTAAATAATTGTGTGGGCAAAATGACTTCCATATGCACAAGGGAAATTCATCCCCCTCTCATCCCACTTTATGTGCCCCATGGCATCTCCAAATCTGCTCCAAAGGGCTGTTGGAACCCCTAGAACAAATTTAGGGGGTGCCCAAGGGAAGGAGAGGGAGAGAACATTCTGTTGCACAAGCAGAATGATTGCCAGAGTGCTATGTTGAATCCCACCCTATATATAGATATACACCTATATCTATATATATATCTATAGATGTAGATATCTATCTATATAGATTTATGGGTTTTTATTAGCTACTTTGAGCATCTCCAATTGGATTAGAAAATGGGGCTATGCTTGTCTTTTATACCACTGGGCTCTTCTTAATCAGCCGGCTTCATTCCGTCTGCTGCATTGTTCTGTATTCTTCATGCTAAATTTTGTGTGTGCTCGTGCATAAGTTAAAAGATGAAATGTGAAGAAAGCACACCCTCATCAGGCAGCAGTGGCCGGCTGGCAGCCCCTGGGCTATGATTCTGGACTACCGCAACCCTTCCAATTTTTAATCAAAATGTGATAAAAAAAAGTATGCTGACAGTTTCACTAGAAAGGAAAGGGGTGGGAAAAAACTATTTCCAAAGGGGGAGCAATGCTACATCCCTTGTTCCATTTCTTTGGTTTCTGCTTGCTGTGTTTCAAGCGTGCCAAACCAAATGTGCCCCATAACTGAGAAGCACTTGATTGTTTGTTGGGATGGACTTCATTATGACACCAGACCACCCATAACAGGGCTGGCTCTTGCATGTGGTAAAACATGCTTAACAGCCTTTGTACTGCTATTTGGAGACGAGGGTGCCTCCCCAAGAATTACAGAAGTTTGCCATCCCTGTCTTGAAGGATGACCCATGCTAGCCTTTCTGTTTAGAAGGATGTGATTGCTCTAAAACCAAAGGATGGCACGTTTGCATCTTTGATTTTTTTTTTTTAAGTTGAGAGTTGTTAACAGTAGAAATAAAGGCTCGAGAACATGAGGTTTTTAGAAACAATTAATGACATGAGCTGTTGTTTGTTGTTGTTCTGGCACAATAGCAAAAGGTTGCTACTGCTACAGCTGTGGTTCCATTTAATCTCCAGCTGCAAATGTATCATCAATCATTTTCTGGGCCACAAAGGCCTGTCCTCTATAACCATAAATGATTTCCATGTGCAAATATTAGCTTTCTTAAACCACACCCACATGGCAATAAGGATCTATGGGACCCTTTAAAAAAAGAATTCATCTGTTCGAAGGCCAAACATGCTGTTCTCTTACAGTAGCGTAAGCTCACTATTTCTAATGGGACTATATTGATGGAGAAATCTTTGAAGGTTCCCTCCTTTGTCTGAATAGCTAAGATGTACCACAAACCACATAATTCTTCTAATATGGTGTGTGAGAGACTTATGTGTCCTTGTTTTCCTCTAACTGATAATTATGTGTCTTCCATGGATATTTGATTACTGGAAGCTTACACAGGCCACAAGCATAAATTTATTTGCTGCGTACTTTGCGAAGGAATTTAAATGCCCTCCTTCCGACTCCACAAACAAGCTGACATGAATCATCAGAGAACAGTTGTAAAATTCAAATGATGTTGTAGTAAAATGCTTAGAGCCAGTTCCAAGAGGAAGTTCTTACGAAAAATAGACTGAAGGTCACATGACCTGAAACCAGGAGAGAGGGAGCTGCAGGGTTAATTGCATCCTGCAGGATAGTTTTACAATTATTCTCCGTTTGCTCCAAGTTCCTAACCTCAAATCTAGCCTCAGGGAGAGGCCACAGCTCAGTGGTGGATCACATGCTTTTTGTGTGCAGAAAGTCCTGGGTTCAGTCTTTGGCACCTCCAGAAACAACAGCTGTCAACCTGAAGGAGCACCTCCACCCCCATTGTTCAGCCCAGGCACTGAGGGCCTTCTGGTGGTTCCCTCACTGCGAGAAGTGAAGCTACCGGGAACCAGGCAGAGGGGCCTTCTCAGTAGTTGTGCCCTCCCTGTGGAATTCCATCCCATCACGTGTCAAGGAGATAAACAACTATCTGACTTTTAGAAGACAACTGAAGGCAGCCCTATATAGGGAAGTTTTTTTTAAAATGTTTAACGTTTTATTATGTTTGTATGTGTTACTTTGGCCACCTCATGAGAAGAGAAGACTCCCTAGAAAAGACCCTGATGTTAGGAAAGATGGAGGGCACAAGGAGAAGGGGACGACAGAGGATGAGATGGTTGGACAGTGTTCTCGAAGCTACTAACATGAGTTTGGCCAAACTGCGAGAGGCAGTGAAGAATAGGCGTGCCTGGCGTGCTCTGGTCCATGGGGTCACGAAGAGTCGGACACAACTGAACGACTGAACAAATGTGTTAGAAGCTGCCCAGAGTAGCTGGGGCAAACTGTGCTATTGTCGCTTCTAATGATGAGCCCCCCTTAATAAACTGTTGAAGAATTCATCCCTGACCCCCGAGAAGTTGGTGAAATGATTCCCGCCCCCCATTTTCTCTGCCTGAAAATAGGGTGGAGAATTACGAGATGCCACTGAGGTCTAGGCTAAATGGACCTTCTCTGATTTGAGATTTTCAGATCAGAATTTGCCTTTCCTATGTTGGAATATAAAAGACTAACTGCTCAGTTATTTGTATATAAAGAGATGTTCAAGGAACCTTTGGGCTAATTAGCTCTACTCAGTTTGTTGCTGCTGCTACTGTTTAAAAGATAAATGGGTCACAAAGGTTTTTTTTTAATTTAAGGAAATATATATTAAAAAGAGCTGAGCTGGAGAAATCCGCAAAACTTTACCACCAAATTGCCTTTTATACGTTTAATTTCTTTCTTTTTTAATTTTTGGACTTTTTGCTTGGTTGTGGTAATGGAGATGTTTTTTTTTTTTTTTGCATTACTGCTAATTTAGACCTAGGAAGTCTCATTAAAGCACTTTAGGAGAAAATGCTGCATATGCAGGATGAGACATAGAGCAGAAATATACCCTCCTAAAAGTGAATATTAAAAACTGTTTTGAATATGACCTTACATGGCTTGTGCTTTGAATATGAAATATAGCTTACATAAATATGAGGGATGGAACATAGTTTGAAAGATAAGAAAGAATTAGATAATTTTTGTGGGAGGAGAGCGGGGGCAGGGGCGGGGGGTGGGCGAGAGAATGACTTTGCCCCAGTTTATACATTGTAATTTCCAGAGGTAGATAGTGGATGTGATTTGGAGCTTGAATCTCAGTGGACTTCAGCATCACGTACACCTATGTACACATTTTAAAATTAACCTATCCCTAAGGGGTTGGGTTCAACTGACAATGTTTTAACTGGGTAATGTAGTGAGTTGCAAAGACTCCTTTGTTTCACCAACCTTTCAGTCTTATTTTAGATTTTTAATTGGCTGTGGGTTTTGAAGTTCTCGTTCTTTCAAATACATAGAATCATAGAATCATAGAATCATAGAGTTGGAAGAGACCACAAGGGCCATCCAGTCCAACCCCCTGCCAAGCAGGAAACACCATCAAAGCATGCCTGACAGATGGCTGTCAAGCCTCTGCTTAAAGACCTCCAAAGAAGGAGACTCCACCACACTCCTTGGCAGCAAATTCCACTGTCGGACAGCTCTTACTGTCAGGAAGTTCTTCCTAATGTTTAGGTGGAATCTTCTTTCTTGTAGTTTGAATCCATTGCCCCGTGTCCGCTTCTCTGGAGCAGCAGAAAACAACCTTTCACCCTCCTCTATATGACATCCTTTGATATATTTGAACATGGCTATCATATCACCCCTTAACCTTCTCTTCTCCAGGCTAAACATACCCAGCTCCCTAAGCCGTTCCTCCTAAGGCATCGTTTCCAGGCCTTTGACCATTTTGGTTGCCCTCCTCTGGACACGTTCCAGCTTGTCAGTATCCTTCTTGAACTGTGGTGCCCAGAACTGGACACAGTATTCCAGGTGAGGTCTGACCAGAGCGGAATACAGTGGTACTATTACATCTTTGTATTTTAATTTATTTATCCACCTCAGTTGCTTAGGGAGTGGTGCTGATAATGCCAAGGTTGCAGGTTCGAGCCCCTTATGGGACAGCTGGATATTCCTGCATTGCAGAGGGTTGGACTAGATGATCCCCGGGGTCCCTTCCAGCTCTATGAGTCTATGATTCTGAGTCACTTTATGGGGGAGGAGACGGTGTGGGGCCAAACAGTTTCTCCTCAAAATGAATATATCACAAAGCCAAGTCAAAATGGCAACTCATACCATTGAAGCAATCAAGGTAACTCAAGTTGAGCTTATCCTACATAGTAATCTTGGGTGGTGCTGTGGTCTAAACCACTGAGCCTCTTGGGCTTGCCAATCAGAAGATTGGCAGTTCGAAACCGCACGATGGGGTGAGCTCCTGTCAGTGGCGTAGCAAGGTAAATTGGTACCCGGGTGCGAAAATTATTTTGTCATTCCTACTGATACTTTTTTAAAGAGGATACCCCAGATTTGTTGAGCTTTTTAAAGGGAAGCTTGCACGGGGAACGCCATAGTTGATCAGCTTTTTTACCAATCCGCCCACCGGGGGTGCAAGCACTGATTTCTCTGCTAGATCAGCCTGTTTAATGCAATTAAGCCCTGGAACAATGCTAGCCATGCACCCTTGCTTGCTTGCAGATGCTTTGCAAGAAGGGGAGAGCCTAGCTTGTTCAAACACCCATGTCTGCAGAGCGGTCAGTGCAATATTAATGCTGAAACACAAACCCCACAGCAGCTATCACTGGAGGAAACTGTTCTAAAATAAAGGGAAAATATTCTAATATTTGGAAGGAAATTGGAGTGATGGGATCTTTCCCACTCCCCCCCCAATTTTTTTTTGACAAAAGGCTCAAGAAAGTGGAGTCTAGGCTTAGGCTGAGTGCACACCATACATTTAAAGCACATAGAAAGAGCAGCACCCTGCAGTTTGTTAAGGGTGCTGGGAGTTATAATCTTTTCAAGAATTTATTTATTTATTTATAAATAAAACCTTTTTTTGTTAAGCACCTTTCTTCGTCCTCAAGCACCAGCACCATCCAATAGTCATTTTAACCACCAATCAGAAAGAAGTCACTCCAAAGCAGTGTTGTGGTGCAGAGACAGAAAGACAATTCTTTGGGAGCAACCAAATTTTTATTTGTCAAACAAAGCACCATGCAATGCCCTAAAAGTCAAGGGAACATTAGGTGCTTCTGAACATCCTTTCCATTGGACATGCATCAATATAACGTTTTGGGGCTGTCCTACATACTTCCTTTCCCACCATGAGACTCATGAGACGAGCAAACCCCAGGGACTAGGAACTTGAGCATCCAGCAATCTTTAATAAAAAAAATACGTTTAAATAAATAACAGCAGAGAGGCTTGTACTATCGGTTGCATAAAAAAGTGGGAGGGGAGAGATAATAGACACACCCCCCCCAACACCTCGCAAAGTGGCACAATCTGATATTTGCAGGATTCCTTCCACCAGCCCAGACTTCCTCTTCTGAAAGAGAACTTGCCCCCATCAAGAAGCAGGGATCCCCAAACGTAGGAGCTCTTAACGAAACCCGCTTCGGAGGGGAAAGTTTTGAGCTGCAAGAATGCAGGTTGCCTTGGAGCAGCAAGGGGCATTGCTAGAGCATCTCTGTGGAGGAAGCGTTTGAAGGGAATCATTGGGGCCAGAGTCAGAGCAACTCCTGCATGCAAATGAGCTGCCCCAGAGCATTGTGGGGGAGCACAAAACGGGTGCTGTGGGGCACTCAAAAAGATCGGGGCTCCCTCAGGCTGGACTGGTGGATGATGCCCAACTGCAAGCAAGCGAAGGGAAGCGGGGATAGGGCCCTTCGGCAGCGCTGTCCGTGCTCGCTGTGACTTGTAGGGGTGTGGGCGGATGGTAGCCAAGGTCCAGGTGGACTGACTAAGACAAGCAGGGCTAATGCTTTAGCAGGGCTGTGGTAAGTCCCAAGCCTACAACCACTGGCTTTGCTGCGGCTTTGCTTGGGACTCTAGGTGGAGATGCCAAATTTCACCCCCTGGAAGATGGCACCTTGGTGCCCCCTGAGAGGGCAGTGCCCTGGTGCAATGTGCCAGTAAGCCCAATAGGAAATACTGTTCTGGAATGCTTCTCCCCTCCAGCCTCCCTGGCAAAAAGCATCGCTCAGTACAGCGGCTGGCTCTGCGAGTGCTTTGTTTCTTCCTTCCGGCTGCTGGGCAGAGCTCTGGCTGTTGGGTGGAGCCCCGGCTGGGCGGAGCCTTGCCTCCGCGGCTCCATCCAGCAGGAAGGAAGAAGGAAAGTGTGCGCCGAGCAAGCCAGCTGCCGCCGTGCTGAGCAAAGCTTTTTGGGGGCTTGGGAGTCACAGACGGGGCGCCAAGTGTCACCCCCTCCAGGGTGGCACACGGGTCAGACCGCCCCCAACGCCCTACCCTTGCTCTGCCCCTGGCTCCTGTTGCTCTGTCCCAACTCCTGCCAACCTAGCAGTTCAAAAGCATGCCAGTGCAAGTAGATAAATAGGTACTGCTGGAGCAGGAAGGTAAACAGCATTTCTGTGTGCTCTGGTTTCCATCACGGTGTCCCATTGTGCGAGAAACAGTTTAATCATGCTGGCCACATGACCCAGAAAGCTGTCTGTGGACAAACGCTGGCTCCCTCGGCCTTAAAGCAAGATGAGTGCTGCAACCCCATAGTTGCTTTTGATTGGACTTATCTGTCCAGGGGTCCTTTACCTTCACCTTACCTAGTAATCTCATGACTAGTGCCAGACTAGTGAAATGCTGCTTGGAGGATGTTCCTGCCAGAGGGTAGGTGGTTTCAGCCGATTCTGCCTTCCTTTGCAACCACCAAAAGCCCTGAAAATCTGTGAGAAAGGGTGGAAGACTGTCAGAACGATATGGCAAGGGTACTGCAGGTGGTGGTGGGAGTTGATGAAAATTACCTTCACACCTGCCTGCAGCACATGCCCCCGTTGGATCAGAAACCCTTTCTGAAGTCAGTTCCAAACCCACAAACCGATCCAACACTTTGTCTGATAGAACAGACTGGTATAAGCTAACTTAGGCAAGCCACCCACTTCCCATTGTTTTAGTTCAAGGAAGTTAGGGCATGAGAGCTTTCCCTTTCCCTTTGTAGCCCCCCTGCTCCCCGCCCCAAAAAGACTTTCTGGAGGGTTGGGATGACTGACCTAGTCTTGTGGGTTGTGCTACAGAGGGAATGGTAAATTGCCAGAAATCAGGTGGAGGATTCCTACCCCCCCCCCCCCCGGACAAGATGCCTTTGCTTGACTGAGCAGTTCCTCCCTCCCATTGCAGCCCTGTACAACACAGCTCCAAAGCTTAGATAAGTCCTCCTGAACTTCTGGAGAGGGTGTGTGGGTGGGTGTGCATGCAGGGACCTGAAAAGCGAGAAGGAAAATACCTGATGCATGAGCTGCTTTTCACTTGTGCAGAGTTGATTATGGTTTTATGGTTTTTCTTCTAAAGGAATTACTAGTTCTACTGATATTTGCACAAGCATTTCATGTGGACCCTTGCCAGTAGTTCCTAGAACACAGACAGGGCTAGAACCTTGTGGGCTTATTTCTGAGTAATCATCTACGTAGGACATCTAGTTCCTATTTAATGGACATGACTAAAGATACATCATTCCAATACCAGCCAAATAATAGCTTTATTTCACAAATGCACGCACACACACACACACACAAAGATGTTTAAATCAACACCAGGCATATAGGGATGGCAGCGTTATTCTCTAAAGGCGCTTCTGATGGTTCTGTGGTTTTATTTGTGGAGGAGTAAAGGGTGCTCACATTTAAATTCTAGGAAAAGGTAGGAGAGGAACGAAGCGAAACCAAAGTGTCTTACAAAAAAAAAGTGATTTTGTCCTAGATAATGCTGGTCTACAACATCATTGTGTTGCTCAACAGTGTTGCTCCCTCTACCTGGAGGGAATAAAATAATGTCATGAAAGCAAACAGTAAGCAAATGCCGTCTCTTAATTTCGCACTGAACTCTGTTATCACAAAAATCTGTAAACTTTCAGTCAAAACAAAACCTTCCTTCAACACAATCTCTTCTTCTTCTTTGCTTTAAATACCATTTGAGGGCATACCACCTCCATGTTACAAATGTGTTTGGGTTTTTTTAATAAATAAATAAATAAATGACTCTTAACATAGAATGCTCCAATAGATTGGTTAGAATCCTCTGCCTATCAACACTTTCTGATGGCAACCTTATGTTAGTCACACATTGGACTTCCCATCTGTCATGTGCATTAATTAATTTACCTTTTATTTATGAACCAGTTACAACATTAGCAATGACCTTGTTGTTTCATCTGCCGGTAGAATCACCAGTTTGGGGAATTTAAACCATCTTAACTAATCAATCAAATGTAATCGAAGAGAGTGTTTTGTCCCTGGAGTTCCCAACACTCCCCCCCCCCCTTTTAATGAAAAATCATTTGTAACCAGGTAGTCCAGAAGGGATTCCATTGGTGATGATACCGATGGTCCACGGAGGTCAGCAGAAACAATAGGGAAACACACTTTCCCCCTCTAGTTCCCAGATTAGATCGGGGTGAGGAACCTTAAATGCAGGGGTCAAATGTCCAGCCTCTCTGGATATTTGTCCAGCCCTTCAGGAGTCTTTGTCCAGCTCTTGGGATCCCTCAACCACATCCTCTCTCTCCAGGCAGCACCCCATGCCACACACCTTCCTTGAGTGTTTTGTCACGAAGTCTTTAAATCTGACAGTAATTCTGGATTGCTGAGTGGAAGATAGAGAGGGTTCTCGTTCTCTCTCTCTGTATATATGTGTGTGTCCATTGTACAAAGATAAAATTTACATCCATTTCTCTGCCTGCTTTGGCCTCTGGCCGAGCCTGCCACTGGCCTGTGTTCCCTAAAAAGAAAATAATGAGTCCCTCCTGCTGAAATGGTTCCCCACACTTGAGCTTGTGTCATGAAAAGGCAGGAGTATGGAGAGGAGGAAGAGGATCCCAGTGAGGGGTGTAGCTAGGACTGGGACACACCCGGGCAAGCTGAGGATGGGGAGGGAAGTACTCACAGGGTGGCAGAAGATGGCGAGGGGATAGGGGTCTGTGCACAGGAACCAGAGCAGCAGGACCCATCACCAGAGCCAGAGGTGCCCTTGTCTCCCAGAACATGGCAGGCTCTGAGGCGTAGGGAGCACTGGGAGGGACAATGGAGGAGGCTGAGGCAGGCAAGGGCCTACAGCCCAGCTCCCTAGCTGCCAAGGTGGGGCTCACTAGCTCTGGGAGGAAGGGTGTGATTCCTCACCTGGAGAAGGCTCAGGACAGGTGAGGGTCACCTGCCTCATCAAGCATGCAAAGAAGAAAAGGGAAGCAGAGCTGAGGGGCTGGGTCTGCTCAGCTGCCCATCTGGATGGACCTTGGCTTGGATGTTCCAGGATCTTTGTGGGACTTTGAACTTGTGGGTTGATCCTGTACTGGGGATCTGATGTATTGACTTGCTGCAAGGTAGGCCAGGGGTTCAGAACACATTGCAGTCCCAAAACCAGACTGGGGAAGTTCTAGATAGAATGCTGAAAATATCTAGATAAAATTCAGGTGGGGAATTAGGCAAGTCATAGATACCATATTCTAAGGCAACACTTTTATTAATAATTTATTTGCAATAGCAAATTATTAATTATGATCGTTTTGTAAACGTGCAGATTGAGAATACTGATCAAGGGATATAATTTCTTGCCTTGGTTGAAGTAACTGATGGATCTTACACCCAGCAGTGGAACCCCTAATGAAATTGAGTTGAATATTTTAATTCTTACCTTGTTCTATATTATCGTGGGCATTTTTGTTGTTTTGCACACGGCAAAAAAAAAGGAAAAGCAAAGCAAAGCAGGGCAGGAGAGAAATTAGAGAGATTACAAAGAGTGGTGCCATCTATTTGGGAAAGGCATTGTTTGCCTGCATTTGAAAAGAAAAGGACACCGTTTGGCAGCACAGGGTGCCACTGTTTTGGTTCCAGCTAATGATCATTGTGTGAATTGAGCTGTAAGGGGAGCTGCCCATTGACCAGCATTGATTGCTTCCACCGACAGGTGCTAATGTTCAGAGGGCAGGACACAGCTGCTGGAACAAGGTTCCCATTATCCTTTGCTGGGTATTGATGCACCCTGTGGGATGTTTCCTCTCTGGCTGTGTTAATTTTCAGAATGTGTATTTGCATCACTCTTGTGCTGCAGTTTCAGTGTCCAGGCCTTTGCCTCCCTCGCTCCTTGGCTTCTCCCTCCCTCTCTGTATTCTCCAGTCTGCAGCTTTTGCAGATGTGCTGGGCTCCAGGCTTACTCTCATTACAGTCCATATTAAATGACAGGCTCTATGAAGGTAGTCCCCATATACATGTATCTGAATATTAATTACAGTCCACATTAAATGACAGGCTCTATAAAGGTTGTCCCCATATACATGTATCTGAAGAAGTGTGCATGCACATGAAAGCTCATACCAATAACAAACTTTTGTTATTGTTGTTCAGTCGTTCAGTCGTGTCCGACTCTTCGTGACCCCATGGACCAGAGCACAAACTTAGTTGGTCTCTAAGGTGCTACTGGAAGGATTTTTTTTTTATTTTGTTTCCCATATACATGATTGTTTTAAGGGCTGCCAGTAATGTATCTGCATACCCCCCAACATTTCCATAATAATAATAATAATAATAATAATAATAATAATAATAATAATAATAATAATTTATTTGTACTCCTCCCATCTGGCTGGGTCCGCCCAGCCACTCTGGGCAGCCTCCAACAGATATTAAAATACATTAAAATATGACAGGTTAAAAACTTCCCCAAACAGGGCTGCCTTCAGGTATTTTCTGAATGTCAGATAAATAACTATTTATCTCTTTGACTTCTGCTGGGAGGGCGTTCCACAGGGCAGGTGCCACTTCCGAGAAGGCCCTCTGCCTGGTTCCCTGTAGCTTTGCTTCTCGCAGTGAGGGAACCGCCAGAAGGCCCTCGGCGCTGGATCTCAGTGTCCGGGCTGAACGATGGGGGTGGAGATGCTCATTCAGGTATACAGGACCGAGGCCGTTTAGGGCTTTAAAGGTCAGCATCAACACTTTGAATTGTGCTTGGAAACATACTGGGAGCCAATGTAGCTCTCTCAGGACCGGTATTATATGGTCCTGATGAAAATAGGGAGGTCCTATTCTATTAGTAGTAGTAGTAGTAGTAATAATTTATACCCCACCCATCTGACTGGATTGCCCCAGCCACTCTGGGCGGCTTCCAACATATATGACAACATAATCAAACTGTACAAGGCTGCCTTCAGGTGTCTTCTAAAGGTTGTATAGTTACTTATCTCCTTGGTTCTGGGGCCACATAACTCCATCCCCTCCAACATTTCTCTGATGAAAATAGGGACGTCCTAAGGAAAAGTGGGACATTATGGGATCAAATCAGAAACTGGGATGGCTTCTGTAAATCTGGGACAGTCCCTGGAAAATAGGGGCACTTGGAGGGTCTGAGTAGTTGCTGTTGTTTTGTTCTTGAGACTAATATTTGGTCTTGCTGTTGCAGTATTGATACAATCAAGAAAACAGTTTGTGCTTTCCTTGGGGCAGGTTCTGGAGATCGCCTACATTAGTGTCTGCCATTTTCTGTCATGACACTGGCAAACCAGAGCGCAGGGCTTGCACTCTTTACCCTTGTAAGTTTGTAGCAGAGGATGTTCTTTTTGGAGTCATGCACACTTGCCCAGAGTCTGCTAGGATTTCACTACAGTCTTGATTGTAGTATTTGGCATTTAACACTGATCTGAGGTTTTTTTTACACTGGGGGAATATTGCTTATGTTTGGCAACACCTTCCACAAAGCAGAATCAGAATTGAACCCAGTGCTTTTAACACTCTTGTTGGTTTTTAAAAGAGGATGTAGGGCACCTCCAGACAGTCAATATTTTGTGGCAGAGATTCAAGTACATACTGGGAAAATTAGGTGTGAGCAAAAGTGGATTAAGGCACCCTGTTGCTGTAGCACAACCAATCCACTTTAACGGACCCCCCCCACCCCCGTGAAGTTTAGAAAGTGACAGGGGACTGCATTGAAATGTGTCTGTCTGAAACCCTGGAGAGCTGCTGCCAGTCAGTGTAGACAGCATTGAGCCAATGGTCTGGCTCAGCATAAGGCAGCTCCTTGTGTTCCTATGTTATATGGTGGACTATATGCTAAGGCAAGGCTGTCTTAATGTTTGCAGTATTTTTTTTTTTGCTCCTCGTGTTATTGTTCTCCCTTCTGCTCATGCCGCACTTTGATCTATCTTTCTCTAGAGGAGGGATGAAATTAATTAAATCCTGTTGGGCTGCCTTGGCTAAGCTTGGAGAGTTTCACTCTCTTAACACAGTCTGAGATGCTCAAACATTTCAGCTAGCAAACGAGAACATGAGTGAAGTGCAGAGGGCCCTTCAGTCTTCCTTTGGCCTGTGCCAAACAACAGTTTTCCCCATATTGACTTAGTAAAGATGAGGTTGATTCTTGCGATAGTAGTGCAGGACAGCTGTGCAAATGGAACAAAATAAAAACGGGTGCCTTCCATGTAAGAAAGGGACTTGAATCTATGAGAAGCACCAGGCAGCTGCCCTTCAGGGAGAGAAATATCCTTTTGGAGGGTTTATAAGAATTTTAAGGTCTCAAAATGTAGAATAAATATTCATAAATGCATACATATCTCAATATATGAACCATGTGCCTGAAATAGTATGGGAGAGCAATCCTGAAGCCATGTTGACTCTTCCAATGACCTCAAATATTCCTGTGCAGTAAGGGAGGCAAATGGGGAAAGCCTTCCCATTGTCTATTTGCTTACAAATCATGTATTAAGGGCGCATTTGTGTATGGATAAGGTGAGTCGAAGAAGTGATGCTTTTGAATTATGGTGCTGGAGGAGACTCTTGAGAGTCCCATGGACTGCAAGAAGACCAAACCTATCCATTCTTAAGGAAATCAGCCCTGAGTGCTCACTGGAAGGACAGATCCTGAAGCTGAGGCTCCAATATTTTGGCCACCTCATGAGAAGAGAAGACTCCCTGGAAAAGACCCTGATGTTAGGAAAGATTGAGGGCACAAGGAGAAGGGGACGAGAGAGGACGAGATGGTTGGACAGTGTTCTCGAAGCTACCAACATGAGTCTGACCAAACTGCGCGAGGCAGTGGAAAACAGGAGTGCCTGGCGTGCTCTGGTCCATGGGGTCATGAAGAGTAGGACATGACTGAATGACTAAACAACAACAAATGTGAGTCTGTGACCTGGATTCAGGAACTAAAGTATTAACCATCACAAAAAATGGCAGACTGCCCAGGTAATGCAATCAGTGACCATTATCAGGTATCGTGGCATAAAGGATTTCTGCTGTAGACCATCTCCTTCTGTGATGTATGTACAATGTTGTAGGGGGGTGGTCTTGGGCTACAGGGTTGGCAATTTCAAAAGTCTATATAAGGGCCTGTGCACCATTGTTCAGGGTTGGTGGGGACCCTGTTGCAACAGTTCCTTGAATAAAGATCAGGCTTACTAGCCGCTTTGCTTATCAATATACTCTGGTTGGTCTCTGTTATTTCTCCTAATGATAGGGAACCCACTTAAGGACTCTATACGGGTCATAGAGTACCCCATAAGGGAAAAGGAGCAGTTTTTATTATAACAGAGGGTAAAGAACAATTATTGTGGTTAGTGTAGAACAGGCACCCCCAACCTGTGGCCCTTCAGATGTTTTGGCCTACAACTCCCATGATCTCTAGCTAACAGGACCAGTGGTCAGGGATGATGGGAATTGTAGTTCAAAACATCTGGAGGGCCAAAGGTTGGGGATGCTTGATGTAGACAATACTGGGAGAGCACAAAGTAGGTTGGGAACTCATTTTTAGAACCACTAACTCTTAGTAACACCCAATGTCTAAAAAAACACACAGCACTATTTGGAAATAAAATGCCATTAATATGAAATGGATTGTAAATTAAATAAGTGCTCTTGAGCTCCTGACCTAAAGGCTGGAATATTAAGAGCATGAGAAGGTTTCTGCTGGATGAGGCCAATGGTCCATTTAATCTGGTGTTTAGTTCTCAAAGTAGCCACCCAGATGCTTGTGGGAAATCCAGAAGCATGACGCAGGCACAAGGGCACTCTCCCCTCCTGTGGTTCCCAGCAACTGGCAATCAATCCTAGACAAACTTTCTAGGGAGTAAGCCCCTTTTAACTTTGTAGGACTTTAACTTCTGAATAAAGATGCACAGGCATGGGCTGTAAAACCATTCTGTAGGTTGCCGTCCCCCGTCCACCCCTCCTCCCGGGTCTAGATTTACACACAGGTGTAAGGCACAAAGGGGCTTTGAATTATTTACCCGGAATTTTTTTTTGTCTTAAATAATACCTACTTTATTTACATGAAGCTGGTTCTCCCAGGGCACATCTGGCTTCTGCACTGTTTACAGACCGCTCTAAGGAAAGCTGATCTGAGAGTCTTTTGCAGCGAGTTCCCTATGTCACACAGAGGAGCAGGATTTAGCTCTATTCTTAACTTGCAATTATTTATGTTGGCCAACAAAAAGAACGAGAACTGAAGGGCATGAAGACCAAAAGAAGAAGAAAAAGCCAGCCTGCTCATGCCTAGATTCTGCTTACGGTGATAGCAGCAGGGTGGGGCGGGGAGGTGTCACCCAGGGCTGTGCAAACTGTGAAACAAGGGGTATAGTTAGCACACAACCAGGGATTTCTGAGGATTAATCCATGCAATGCAATCGCTGTGCATGTTTACCCAGAAGTAAGCCCCATGGGGGGCTTATTCCCAGGTAAGTGACGCATAGGATTGCAAGTTTCAAGCCCAACGCCAGTAAAGTTATGAAATGGGGAGGGGGGAGGAAAGGGGGCGGAATCTAGGTTTGGGGGAGTTCTGCATTTGAAAACACTTTAAGTTAAGATTGTTCACAATTGACACTGAACACAGGTACATGCTGTTTCTAAGCAAGTATGTTGTTGTTATTTAAATTTGTATACCACCCTTCATCCGAAGATCCTAGGGCGGTACGATTGTCTGTGTGAAAAAGTGTATGCTGGTTGATCTTTGCAGCTCATCTCTTGTGAACACAGACCATGTACTTGATGAACATTGCATGTGTACAACCGTATGACGGTACAGCTACATGGCTATTTGTGTACACAGATTGTACATTTGATGTAGTGTTATGTCAAGTGTTCTGTCAGTGCAAGCATGAGTTATCTCTCCTTCCCATGTGTGCTGTTCTGGAGATTCTCCTGACCACCCCCTCCCCAAGCCAATTTAGCAGGGAGTTGGGGGCAGGAGATGGAGGGTGGGGGAGTCCTGTTGTGTTGAGAGAAGTCCTTGCATGGGCTTCCACTAGCAGGACTCATTAGTTCAATCTGGCCCATTAGGTCAGTGTTTTTCAACCTTTTTTGGGCAAAGGCACACTTGTTTCATGAAAAAAATCACAAGGCACACCACCATTAGAAAATGTTAAAAAAATTAACTCTGTGCCTATATTGACTATATATAAAGTAATTCTCTTGAATAGGAATCAAATAAACAATTTTTTCCCACGGCACAATAGGCAACATCTCGCGGCACACTAGTGTGCCACGGAACAGTGGTTGAAAAACACTGCATTAGGTTGTGTCCGACTCAGAGCAGACCCACTGAAATGAAAGAACCTAAGCTAGTCATGCCTGTGAACTTTAATGGGTCTACTCTGAGTAGGACTGCTACTGAATACCACCCATGGAATGGAACGTGTGCGCATTCATTCTGAGCGTCAATGTGGTATGCTGGGTAATTATGAGAGCCAGAGGCCTATATCCCTCCTGGATGACCTTAATTTAGTCACTGGCTTATTTGTCATTGGAAGTGATAAAATAAAGGTCGTTGCAAACCACATTTAGTGTGTTCCTGGCCACCAGCACAAATCCTGCTACACAACCATAGTCCTAAAAAAGCAACTATGCAAATAATTGCTCGTGTGCTTGTGTATGAAGAGGGTGTATTGTGGGAAGACGGTCTCTCAAGAATATAATGGCTGCTCTTCTGCAATTAAAAATAATAATCACAAGATGCCATATCAAGAGATTTGCACATGCACAGATGGACGCCACTCTATTTTGACCTGATTTGCTGGTGGTGGTGTGAACTGCCTCCGTAGAAACGCACTGTGCTTGCGAATCATAGTAAAAGGAAGGGATTCTTGTGTCTTAGGAGCTCCAATGGCTGTTTGCCTGTCACATCCATCACCTGATGTTGCATGTGTGCTCACCCTAAGGCCATGTTAATGAGCAGGCATAGCTTCAACTTACGTATGGGATTTCAGTAAGTGATTGGTGTTTATTCCTATGCTACAGTTCAGGTCTCCTGTATTTTATGAAATGCCTCTTCCGATAGTAGGAAGAAGAAGAAGAAGAAGAGTTTGGATTTGATATCCCGCTTTATCACTACCCGAAGGAGTCTCAAAGCGGCTAACATTCTCCTTTCCCTTCCTCCCCCACAACAAACACCCTGTGAGGTGAGTGGGGCTGAGAGACTTCAAAGAATTGTGACTAGCCCAAGGTCACCCAGCAGCTGCATGTGGAGGAGCGGAGACGCGAACCCGGTTCCCCAGATTACGAGTCTACCGCTCTTAACCACTACACCACACTGGAACATTAACTGCAACCTTAGAGGGAGTCTGAGAGGGTGGTGACAAGGGTGAGGGCCTTGTCAGTTGTGGCTCCCCATATGTGCAATCCTCATAGGAGCCAACTCCTAGGGGCCAAGGGGGGCCCTATATTTGAGGGGGATGCCCCCCAAAGATGATTGGCATTGGCATTCAAATAGTATGCATTTACCACATCATGTGATTAATTATGTGAGGCGAGGCTTACCAGCCCCCCATATTTTATTCAACTTGGCACCCCTGCTCTCCCTAGTGAGGTCTGCTGGCACTGTTGTTGACATCTTTTTGGCACCAGATAAATATTTATATCCCTCCCTGACTTTTGATGGACTAAACTGATGTTGTTTTGTTACCATTGTGCTGCCAAGGCTTCCTGTGGGTGTTACGGTGGTTGTTTTGTTCTGTTTTAATGGTATAAAGTATGTGCAGTTATGTTTTAAACGTGTTGTAAGACACTTAGAGACCTTCAGGTAATAAGCAATTTAGAAGCATTTCTCTCTCTCTCTCTCTCTCTCTCTCTCTCTCTCTCTCTCTCTCTCTCTCCCTCCCTCCCTCCCTCCCTCCCTCCATATTAAATATAATATACAGGCAGTGAATCAAATTTCTCATATATATGAATTAGAATCCTTGTGTGTTTATGTATGTGTATCTATTATGATTATTTCCTCCCTTTAGTTTCTTGTTATAGGAGAAAAACAGCAGTTTGTTTTTTTATTAATTTGTGTTATTATTTAGGTACACAACTTAGCTATTCACATGTGTATTTATATGCATGCACTTGTTTGCATGCCTATACAGACACACCTCTCAAAATGTTACAATTAGTTTTACAAGCAGTGAAAAGTCAAAAGTTCTTTAAAGCTGCAATTCTATACATACTTCCCTCGGGATAAGTTTCCCTGAACTAAGCAGTGCTTACCTCTAAGTAGACAAGTATAGGATTGCACTGTAAATCTCTAACTTGTGCTGTTTCTCATATTTAAAGTGATCATGTCCAGATCCCAGTTAGTTTATACATACTGTCTCAGAAACATACCTAAACAAATTACTCTCTTTCATTGATTTCTACATAACATGATAGGGTGAGGAATAAGGCAGAAGCAAGAGATAAGACTAAGAAATTATTTTAAAACAGATGATAAACTGATCATATAACTATAGATAGCATTCATTGTGGCAGTTTACCTTTTAGATATTAACTGAAATATCAAAGGTGCAAGAAGAGAGTCAAACCTTAATTTTTGAAGCAACATGACTGTAAGGATGTCTTATTAGAATTAGGTGAGGGTAGGATCTACATAGTTTATCTAAAAGGAAGAACTTTATTTTACTTCTATAGGCTGACATAGGAGCCAACTCCTAGGGGCAGAGGTCTCTTTGGCTTCACCAATGAAATATTTGAGGCGGCTGCCCCCCAAAGCTGATGGGCATTGCCATTCAAATGGTGTGTGTGTGTGTTGCATCTTGTGATCAATTATGCAGGGTGGGGCTTACCTGCCCCCCAATATTTTATTCAAGTTGTGCCCCTGATTCTATATATGAAAATATGTATAGGCACTGTAAATCAGATAATAATAATAATAATAATAATAATAATAATAATAATAATATTTATTATTTGTACCCCGCCCATCTGGCTGGATTTCCCCAGCCACTCTGGGCGGCTTCCAACAGAAATCAAATACAAAAATATCAAACATTAAAAACTTCCCTAAAAAGGTTTTTTCTGAATGTCAGGTAGTTGTTTATTTCCTTGACCTGTGATGGGAGGGCGTTCCACAGGGCGGGCGCCACTACCGAGAAGGCCCTCTGCCTGGTTCCCTGTAGTTTTGCTTCTCGCAGTGAGGGAACCGACAGAAGGCCCTCGGCGCTGGATCTCAGATGTCCCTTGAAGCTTCTGTTTTCTATATTGAGGAATCTCAAGCCAAGCAAAAGTTCACCTTACTCTGTGCCTGTTATGTATGAAGCTAGAAGTAGAAAACTTTACATCAGGAGTGACGGCATCATAAAGACCCAATTGGTTAATGTCTTTTAGCGTTATTGGATGTGAGACCTGGATTAACTTTGAATATGTGCGCCAGTCGATTTACAGCACAGGACTAATCTGAAATATAACCAGCAACTTTGAATGTTGGAGTATCTGACCTAGACTGTTTGTTAGTTGTTTCTCATAGTAACTGAAATGGAAGAAGGCCCTGTGGAATTGAGTTGACCTTACAAGATGGCATTGTACAAAAAGCTCCAGGCCAGACTGCAACCATTGTATTTTAGGCACTGCCTTCCAGCAGGGCTGGATGCAGTGATATGTCTGCTCAATCCAACCCCCCCCCCCCGGCAGTCTGGTGCCTTTAACTTATCCATTGGCTTCGGCATTTCCTGGATGTTTCTGGCTCAAAAAATTACCGACATGCATTTATACAGAAAATGCACCTAAAACCACACATTTTAAAATAACTAAATCACAGATTGAGGTGCAAATGGAGTGGGACTCACGTGAATGCATGTGAAAATGAGAAAGAGCAGAAATAGACCTATTTGTTCATTCCAAATGATGCAATGTGGTTACCAAAGGATCCCAGAGAAGTATGAGAGCATGAAGACTGTTGCATACCCTCCATTCTAAGGAAAATGAGATTCTAAGGAAAATGAGACATTCCTGGATCAAAGCAGAAACTGGGATGGCTTTTGTAAATCTGGGACTGTCCCTAGAAAATAGGGACACCTGGAGGGTTTGCTGTTGCCCCAATCAAGCTCTATTAATGCCAGAATATGAACGAGGGTGAGCATTCAAATGTGCATCCCAGGAAGAAAAGCAGTGCAGATTGATGAAATCTGCATCTGGTTGTGTGAAAAGAGCTGCCCATTGAAGAAGCTTTCATTACATGGATCTGTTTGCTTGGTTTAGGGTATGCGTTACTTAAGTTACTTAAAATGTAGTCTTTTAATCAATAACAAAGTGCATATGTAGGATTTTCAGAGCACTTCAGAAAAGGTGTGAACCAAATCCTGGAAGGATGCAGCTAATTGCCTAAACTATATATTTATCACAGTGACTAACTGAACAGATATGGCCATCTTCGAGCAAAATATTTCAGCTTCCCTCTTCTACAGCCCTTCGACTCACATCAAAGCAGTTGAAGAAGGTAGAAACTGAAATGTTTTGTTTTAAGAAGGTAATATGTCTTATTTTAGTCCCTGATCTATATGGGGTTTGTGCTGTATCTCCAGCAATTGCATGTTCTTTTATCATTTTTAGGTAGCTTTGTGGCAGCAAAATAGGCTAGGAGTCATTTCTGGGCTTTCAGCAGCTTCCACTTTCATTACAAGGAATCCAAGAAGAAGGCTAATCTGGCACAGCCAGTAATATGATTTACAAACTTTCAACAGGGGTAGAAGGAGAGGGCAACCTAACCTGAAGCTATGAATTATGGCAGACTTTGAATGAGACTGACTAAGAAATGAATGATGCCCCAATTCTTACTAAACATAAGAAGGACAAAAAGATTCCCTCACATTTTCTATTCTACTATAGGAATGCAGGAGCACATCTTGCATCTGGTTGCTTAATACAATCAAATACTCCTCCATACTATTCTTTAAAAAAGAAATACTGCAATTTAAAGGCATTAAACAGAGAAGTTTAGTCTAGAATCCTTCATCCTGACTTGCCCCCCCCCCCTTTATAGTGTGTAGCCATTTTATTTACTATGGAAAAACATTCCATCATGGGAGGCCCCACCTGCGGCTTCAAGTTGCATAGCCCAGAAAGAAGTCTACACCTTCAGTGAGAACTCAGCCTCTAACAATGAAAGCAGAAGCAATGGTCTGTGATGGAGCTGTAATAATAATAATAATAATAATAATAATAATAATAATAATAATAATAATTTGTAATTTATACCCCACCCATCTGGCTGGGTTTCCCCAGCCACTCTGGGCGGCTTCCAGCAAAATATTAAAATACAATAAGTCATCAAATATTAAAAGCTTCCCTAAACAGGGCTGCCTTCAGATGTCTTCTAAAAGCCAGATAGTTGTTTATTTCCTTGACATCTGATGGGAGAGCATTCCACAGGGCGGGTGCCACTATGGAGAAGGCCCTCTGCCTTGTTCCCTGTAGCTTCACTTCTCGCAGTGAGGGAACCGTCAGAAGGCCCTCGGCATGGACCTCAGTGTCCGGTCTGAACTATGGGGATGGAGACGCTACTGCAAGCAGTGGCCAACCAGGAAATCTTCAGCAGATTATTTTTTTGGGGGAGGTCAGATGCCACAAGGGAACTTTGGCATGCAAATAATCAAGCCAATATGGATGAAAGTTGACGAAAAGCTTTACAGATGTAGAACGAGCAAAGGAAGTGATGGTGAGAAACCACTGTAGCTCGAGGACTAGAATCTCAGCATTTTGACATTTTCAGAGTTTTGGAGCTACCATTTTTTCATTTATAAAGGCCTGAGACCACCTTGTTTTTTACTGTATATCCCCCGCTTGGTTGCAGCATTCAGCTCATCTGGTGCTGCCACCATGCATTCGTTATGTGGTTACCAACAACAGGGCCGTCAGCGTGGTTACACCAGCATTATCATACCATCCAACTCCTTCAGGCCCTAATCTAGGGTGTGCATCTTCCAGTCCTCGCTCTTGCCCTGAAAAAAGCTCTTCTTCCATGCCAAAATGGCTGCCGAGATCTCACGTGGGAAAAAACGGAATGTCCCATTTTTTTCTTGGGCACTTGCAAGGTACGCCTTCTCTTCTGTGCTTCAGACACCTGCTGAAATCCTTTCTTTTTACTCAGGCCTTCCCCAGCTATATTGTTGTTTTTAGTTTCGCAGCCAAAGCAATCTACAATAAAGGATTACTGTTGTGCATTTTATGCTGTGAATTTTGTAGTACTGTATATGTTTTATATATTCTTGTTCTCTGCTGAGATAGTTTAGACTAGAGTTTCTTAAAAGAAATCAGTAAACGAAAACCCTACTAAATTTAATGCTGCATTTGCACTCTGTGTCTTTGACTTGTAAACATTAATTGACACCCACCTCCAAAAATAAAAAGAGCATCTGTCATTGCTATTACTGAATGGCATTTTAAAAACAAAAACCCATGTAGGAACCCTGTGTGCAAATAGTAGGACTGTACTGAGAATTCCTCAGTGAGAACTTTTGGCATATTCTGGGATCAAGTAGAGACACATACAAATATAAGTATTGGACTCTAGCAATTCAAAAACAAACAGATTTGATCATAGGGAAAGAAAAATTGCATTGTGTCACTGTGCTGAAGATGACATGCTATGTACAAGTCTTATTCCCCTCTGTTGCTGTGGCTTGTAAGAGTTGATTCCTCTTTGTGTGTTCACATTCCTGTCTTAGTTGGAAAGTCCAGGAATATATTTACACTAACATAGTGAAGGGACCAATTTTTTCCAGTTACGTAGAAAAAAATTATTTGATTTTATGGCACTTCATTTTAAATGTTGTGAGTGTACATTTTCTATATTTATGTTTGATTAGCTGATTTCGTATGTCTTACATTCAGAATTCCTTGTTTTGGACATAATTGAAAACAGAATATTCTAATCCCTTTAGAGAAATTGCTAGCTTTATTGAACCATTTGATTTTCTTCCAAAACAAACAAACAAAAAACCCTAGGATATTTTGCCCATGTAAGAATGGCCAATTTTGCCTGAAATGTGAAATATAGAGGCAAATTAATAATGTGAGATACCCCTGAAAATTTTCGTTAGTCTTATGGGGGGGTGCCTCTTTTGGTGAAATATGGCAGCAAATTAATTATGTAAAAATGCCCTAGGAAAATGTCTTTAGTCTTGCCTAAATTCTTTTAGAATTCTGCAGATATTTTCCCCAGGAATGTGGTGGACATGCTCCTAAAAAGTAAACCACTGAAAAGTTTGCAGGGGAATTCAAGTCCATTGTATCAAAGCACATCTGGGCACTTGGTAGGCATTTCCAGTTTCCCCCTCGCTGGTCATGCGGTTAGTCTAGTGGAGCTAAGCAAACTTGGATATTTTTCAAACCCAAGACAGAAAAGACGACATTTGCCCTAGAAAGAGCATGTAGTATCCTCAGTGGGGTAACAGTACCCTGACAGGGTTTACCCCTGTTCTGAGGTCTGTATGTTGTGTGTCTTGGAGCTGACATTTACATTTCCCACAATGCCACAGACTAACCCTACATTGGGAATGTTGTGGATAATTTAAAATGGCAGCCACAGGCCACTGCCACTGCTGCTGCTGCTGGATGTTCCTGCCAGGACCTGGTGACATAGGAAGGGGTCCACCACGAGTGTGCTTTGTCAAGGACCTGCCTCAAATCTAGAGCTGGCCCTGTTTGTTCCGAGGGTCGATGAGAATGTTCTTCCGCTGCTCTTGAAAGGCAACGTCTGTTTTTCTTGCACGTGAGCAGCAGAGGTCTGATGTTAATTTATGTCTGAGATCTAGCAGTGCTTTGCTGCTTTTTCCCTTTAAGATGCTTGAAAGAGATAAGAAGGACACTCGTAGAATAAAGTGTTCTTCTGGGCAGAAATAGTTGAGAAGTGTGTTCTTTGTGAATACAACATCTTCCTTACTCTCTCATCCCATGCAAGGGAATATGGGGAGAAGACAGAGCTGGGTGCTAAAGCTCTTGTCATGTAGAATGTCACGGTTTCAAAAACTGGCATCAGTTAACTGGTCTCAGGTGGAAGACCTGGAAATCAGAAACCCTATTGGTCAGAACAGGGAGCACTGGGTTGGCTAGACCAATGGTATGATTTGATAGGGGAGTGTCATGTGCTCGTCTTTGGGATAGCTCATGCTCAGAGGCAGCGTCACTTGTTTAAGTGGGAATGGGAGAATAAAAACTTTTTAAAAATAAAAAAATAAGGAACTTAACTGATAGTAAATGGCTGCGCTTGAAGAAAAGATTAAGAGCAAGCAAGAACAAGGCACAAATAGTGCCACACATTGTTTGAGTTTGGCTGAAACAAAGGAAAGCATGCTCTCTGCCTATATATCACAATATTTCAATAGCAGAAGCTGAGATGATACCCTTAGAATCAAGTGTTATTTGATTAGGCAACACTTGCACTGTACAGCTTGCGAGGGGCTTTAAATACAATAAATAAAAGTAAGATCTTACACAAGGCAGCTCAGCTTTAGTAATTGCTGTTTTGGAGCTCACATCACTGCAGTTATTTAGCTCAGCATTTCGCCTCCAGCTGCAGTGCAATTTTTGCCAAATATAGATAAATGAAGTTAAAGTCATTGGCATCCACTCGCTCTGTATCCCTGTTTTGAGTTTATAGATTCTGTGCAAATTCTGAAGCAGGCAGTTGTTCGGGAGTTGTCTGTAACTGTTCTGCATTAAGAGTGCATATGGCGTTTTCAAGGCAACTTTCAGAGCTGGTGTTCACGCGCACACAAAAACTTGCCCTAGGCATGAACAACGGGCCACGTTCAATTTAGGGAAGGAGGCAGGATGGAATCTGAAAGTGGCTTAAAACATTTCAGAGGGTTCGCATTGGAAATTGTGGAGTGAAATCTGTAGGTTTTGTTTTTCTCTGCCAGATTTGCAGCCCGTTGTTTTCTCTTTCATATTCCATTAGCATTTGCTTGAGCACAACATTCTGCGGTGCACATCCACCCACCCAGCAACAAATGCACCAGTACTAATACGTCATTCTCTTATTCACGTTTAGCCATTTAATTGGAGGGTTCATTAGGCAAGAACACACCACACAGAAATAATAGACATTGGCCTGGTTCATACTTTACCTTAAAGTAAACCATGGTTTGCGCAAATCTGCAGGATTCCAGGGTGAAGATGTCTGTTCTCTTCCTCTCGTGTCATTTTACTGCTGTGCTGCATTGAGGTAGGCAGCTTAGTGTGTCATCCAAACCCAGGTTTGTGGTTAACTTTCTCCACAAGCTGTAATGAAGGTTTTTTTTTTTTCCTGCAACCATGGTTTGGCTTAGTGTGCATTCATTTAGTTGGTGTATAGGAACTTAGTCACAGCAACTCGGAAAATGACACCATATAAGACCTTCCAACCACTGTGTTTGTTTTGTCTTAATCATATGCAATACAACCTAATTGCCCTTTTTCAGTTGTAGAATGATACCAGGGTGGCACACTTCATAATACAAATGAATATATAACGAAAAAATTAAAAATAGAAGGCTTAGCCACTATTTCCAGTTTTTTTTTGTTCTGCTCTCAGCCAGTCTTTGGTAGTAGTTGCCTGTGTGTGCCTTCTGATCAAGTCTTTTACCAAAACAAACCCCAGTGGATATTCTTGACAAATACAGTCTTGGGGTTAAAGGTTAACATGAATTAACACTGTCTTACCATTTCACATGGAAGGGAAAAAACCTTGCAATATAAGGCTTGCTTTCAATTGGTACAACACAAAATCATTCTTTTCCATGTGAAATACCTGGTAGTTTTCCTTTCTCCTGAATAGCAGTGAAAACTCTTCCACACAGAACTGGAGGGCTAGGGTGGTTCACAAACTAAATATAATAAAATGATGCCATGGCAAAAATGAGGAAAAACCTGTTTTGAATTGTGTTGATAGTCGCTTCATATCCATCCAAGGAAAAGAAAGTAGCTATTCCTGTCATGTTTCTTTAGACCTCAAATACTACACTGAACCTGAGTGGCCATATTTGAAAGAAGACCTTGACTAATTGGGTGGCATATACCAAAAGAGAAGAACAATTATTATCAATACGAAGAGGTCCAGGAGCTAAGCATGCTTATTCTCTCTCTCTCTCTCTCTCTCTCTCTCTCTCTCTCTCACACACACAATTCTCACCCAATTCACACTTTCCAAACCAAAGTGGGAACTGAAACACAGCTATCTTTCAAAAATTGCAATCCGAATTTTGCGATGTAGTTCTGAAATAATGTGTACAACATGCATGTATCAGAAGAAGTGTGCCTAAAAATGCATAAACAAGGAAAATAACATGTTAAAATACATTATATTAGGGGGAAATGCTTGCGGAACTGTATATCAGGCAAAATCGTGTACAAAAATGTGTATATTGGAAGAAATGTGCACTAAAATGGTAGCAAATTTCCACGAGGATTTTTTTTTAATCACAAACTACTGCAGAAATGTGGAGAACTGAACTTAAGACTGGACAAATGAGAACCCAAGTGAAACTAAAATTGATAGATTTGCCCATCCTTAGCTCTCAGGAGGGGGATAGAAGAATCCATTTTACCCAGTGGTAAGAAAAAGAATTGTGGGATTAAGCTAAAGGAGGAAAGATTAAGATTGCAGATCAGAAATATGTATTTGCACAAATGTTTGTTTAAACTCAGTAGGACTTGTTTATGAGTAAACATGAATAAGACTGGTCTAGTGGTGAGACCAGGAAGCAATGGCCCAATGTGGCTGCACTTTTCTTGACTTCTTCAATGGATTCTTTATGAAAATTAAGACAAGTTATATGCTAAGGATTATTTTGACACCACTATTCTAGTGAGGTTAAGGGGAAGAACTAGACAACCATTGTTCCAGCCATGAAGGTTATGCTCCTTTAGACACTCCTGAAGCATATGACAATTGCAGTTCTATGTCTGATCCTAATACACACTTACCTGGGTGTAGGTCCCATTGGACACAGTGGGATTTTATTCTGAGTAAATGCACATAAGCTTGCACTGTGATGTGTCTCTATTTGGCTTAATAAAAACATCAATGGTGGGAGATATTTAGCTTAGCTCTACTCCTTAATTTCCCCCTACAGCATGTTGGGTCATAAAAAAGTTATCTCTCCCCCCTGGTCTTATTAAGGATCAATTGTGTATAAATATTTGCTTCTTGGCTTGTGTTTTTAAGGGTGATCAAAATACTGAGAGATGCCTGCAAACCACAAATGCCGGCTGCTGCCTCCACACTCCCATTAAAGCAAATCTACCTTGGAGTTTCAAACATCAGCCAACCCAAAATTATATATAAGGCTTACTTAACTGTAGTAATGTAAATAATGACCTGTCAGGCCATGTGAACCCTCTTTCCTTGGCACTGAGAAGACTTTAACACTATGCCTGTTCAGTTCAATTCCCATTGAACTGAATGGGACTTCTGAGTAGACTACACATACAGGATTGTGCTGTCAGTGTATTCACTCAGACGTTTAAAATTTGTTTTCAGAGGACAAGCCTAGCAGTTAACATTAACAACTTGAGGTGTTCATCCGTGACTTATGAAAAGGTAAAAGTAAAGGACCCCTGGACAGTTAAGTCCAGTCAAAGGCAACTATGGGGTGTGGCGCTTATCTTGCTTTCACACCGAGGGAGCCAGTGTTTGTCCGCAGACAGCTTTTCTGGGTCATGACTTAACTGCTTCTTGCACAACGGGACACCGTAACAGAAGCCAGAGTGCACAGAAACACCATTTACCTTCCTACCACAGCAGTACCTATTCATCTACTTGTGCTGGTATGCTTTCGAACTGCTAGGTTGGCAGAAGCTGGGACAGAGCAACGGGAGCTCACCCTGTCACGCGGATTCGAACCACTGACCTTCTGATTGGCAAGCCCAAGAGGCTCAGTGGTTTAGACCACAGCGCCACCCACTCTCTATTGTGGTTTATGAAACATGAACCTCATTGCTTGCCCACACATTTTTCATTACATGTTCAGTCTTCAGGCTAATTTTAAAGATTGTTTTAGAAAGCATGCTATTGCCCTATCCTGAGATACATCAGCATGTCCCTGATATGTTCATCATAGCACATGGATGAACCAAGGCAGAATAACCACATTGTATCCATCCCTGGGCTACTTTATAATAATAATTTATTTTTTGTTGCCCCAGCCACTCTGGGTGGCTTCCAGCACATATAAAAACATAGTAATAGCTTAGATTCCCTATATAGTCCTGCCTTCAGATGTTTCCTAAATGCTATATAATTACTATTTTCCTTAACATCTGGTGGGTGGGTGCCACCACCAAGAAGGCCCTCTGCCTGGTTCCTTCTAACCTCACTTCATGCAGTGAGGGAACCGCCAGAAGGCCCTTGGTGCTGGATCTCAGAGTCTGGGCTGAACTATGGGGATATACTGGGCCGAGGTCGTTTAGGTGTTTAAAGGTCAGCACCAACACTTTGAAAGACCAATGCAGGTCTTTAAGGACCGGTGTTATGTGGTCTCAGCGGCTGCTCCATCACCAGTCTAGCTGCTGCATTCTGGTTCTGCATTATGCATTAATTGTAGCTTCCAAGTGACCTTCAAAGGTAGCCCCATGTAGAGCACATTGCTTTGACCTGTGCTAAACTGTAAATGCATAAAGGTATCTTAAGCAAGATGTGGGTGGGAATTGTATCGCTTCCCAGAAAACCAGTTGCAGTTGTGTTTTCTTTGAGATCATCCAGTGAAACCTATAAACATTGTTTACAGATGTATCTCTTAAATGGCTTGATTTCTTTTTCTTAATGAAAGAGGAATAAGGTACAAAGCGGTTGCTACAGAAGATGCCTCTGATGGGACTTGAAAAGTGACCCTTTAATTCCATCCAATGCCAGTCTGCTGACACTTCGATGGCTGGCCAAAAACATCGCTGCACACGAAGTTTCATGGCTCTTTTTATTAACTATGTAGAACAGAACCCGTTTTCATGATGACAACAAGCAAATAAAATGTAATGAATAATAGTGCTGCAAATCTAACAAATATGTACAACATGTTGTTTCTGTTGTGTGGTGTGTGTTATCCAGCTGGAAACACTAAGGGCTCTGCCAGAGCCACTTCCTCCAGCAACCACTGAGTTTTTGCAAATGACAGACAAGCTGAATTGCACGCCTCGTGTCGATTGATTCTTTATTGTCGCAGTTGCTTGGAAAGGACTAGCAGCACCCATGCAGGTGGCAACAGCAGTGGTCATGTCAACTTGGCCACCTTCTCACCAACACCACAACTAGGAAATCTCCATTTTGAGGTATTTCCTGGGCTGGTTCTTACACTTTTTGACAAGGTGCTGTCCTTTCACATCTTAAACCCGTTTTCCTGATATCATGTCGGTGTAGTTCAGGGGTGAGAAACTATTTCGCGCCGCTGATTTGAGGGCCACATTCCAGTGGCAAAAGTGGGCAGAGTTCAATCACAATCCTGAATTTTGACTAGTCCAAAGGAAACCACATAATGGCTTAAAGGGGATGAGTAAATTTGGAATCTTGTGCAAACAGGGCTCCAACTCCAACAGGACCTGTACTTGTATAGAGATCTACAGATGTCAGCTTTCCCCAGAAGATGCTCCTTTCTATGGAGTAGGGGGAAGGAGTGGGTCCAGGACCTACATCGCCTCAGGATGGGTCATACTGTTCACACACGATTAATTTGGAAGGTTTGACTTAGCTTTATTCAAAGCCACTCCTTTCAGATTTTATTCATGTAAAGCTGCTCTCTACAGTCTCTCATTATTCTACCTAGTTTTTGTCTGAATTGACAGCACACGTTGTGTACATGTGCGCATGTATATGTGTGTGTGTGTGGATGCATGTGTGTAGATGTGAAGATTGCATGCACACAGGGAGAACTGGGCGACTGCTGCCTGCAGCTACTGCAAGAGGGACATCTCAATACGCTCGCGCTGTTCCTCGACTCTAAAACGCTTTGCTGTTCCTTTAAGAAAATGGGAACAATTAGAAAGGAAGGAGGTCAGCTTGGTATACGGAATGAGCAAGGATTTTAAGAAACGTTATTTTATTAGAAAAACACTTGAGACTTATCATGTGCAGCAGATGGGAGTAGAAAATGCAGCTTGAAGACAGTTATATAAATATATCCTTGATGTCTGTTTTGCTTTTCAATTTGCAGCGAAAAGTACAAAGGTAGTTTCTAGCGCCAGTCAGGGCTGCACTGTGTCTTTTGATATCCATTCCAGATGTTGGCTAGACTTCGTGGAGCCAGTCTTATGGCACTGGGGCTGGAGCGAGTTGTCTTTTCCTCCAGGTGTGATGCTTCATGCTGATCCCCCCCACATGCTCCGCCTGTTTTTATCCAAACACACAAAGCTCTGTGACAGGCATCCACCACCTTCTTTGACCAGAGATCACCTCCTGCCCCAAACCTCCCCTCCCCTCCCCCAACCCCACCCTCAGCCTGGCAGGGCCTTGTTGGAACACAAACCCACTTGTCCCTGCCTATCACCCTGTCACTTCAAAAGCCCAGACCACCGGAACGTAAAGAAAATACAATAAAAAAAACCCTCAGCGTTGCGTTGTTTTGAAACCATGTTAAGTTAGCAGCTCCTTTACCAATACATCCCTCTTTCTTTGTGTTTAGAAATTGTCCGGGGGTCGCGTTTGACACTGCGTGTGCCTGCCAAGCCTGTAATGGTAGCTCTCTGTTTGTGCACGCTTGTAAAGGGTTTTTACACTGTAATATTTTAACTCCCTGATTAAACATTGCTAAGCGCAGAGGTATATCATAAATCTTACAGGCGCCAACTCCATTTATTTGAATGTTAGTTGCTGTCTAGGGTGGGTAAACAAATTACAGCAGAGTTTATTACGATAGATGGGGCCACAGCGTAGCACTATTAATATCCTAAGCCACCACAGCCACCCCTGGAAATAAAGTCTTGGCTCGCAGTTTGACTTTAGTCTCCTGGACAATTAAGAATAAATTCTGAATCAAGGGTGGGAGATTTGGAGATGGAGGACAAATGTGGTGTGTGTGTGTGTGTGCTTCAAGCAAAAGCTTGCTAGGAACATAAATAATAGCTCCTTCCTATTGAGTTCTGACTGTCCCTGGTTGGAGGCTGCCATACTGTACACTCACATGTTAATGCTGAAGTTTGCCCAGTTTGGTGTACCTTAGTGTTGCTGGAGGGTGAAGGAAGTTTGTGGGTAGAGGTAGGGCTCGCCCCCTTTAATTCTTTATTTGTATCAATAAGTGGAGCTCTTGGAAATAGTTCCCATCTCTCCTTGCCCTCCACTGTAGCCTCTGCTAAAAATAACACAAAACCCTCTCTATGCTGTATTCCTAGAGTTATGGTCAAAGAGATGGAGAGTGGCATTGTGAATAATAGATAGATTTGGGGTGGGAAAGGGTGAGTTTCTATCTCAGCTATCTCCTTGGGCTAAGTCACAAACCCCATTTGGGTTTTCAGTCCCCCCCTATGTGATTGGAATAGTGTGAGGGAGAGCACTGGTTGGCCTAACCCCCTCTGTCATGTCCCGGTGACCTCCATGCACTAGCCTACTATTCAAAGGTAAATATTACATTCGTTGCTGTATCCCCTTTTCCTGGCCCCTCCCACTACTGTCATGTGACCCCCCTGAAAGGAAGTGTGGCCTCAGAATGAAAAAGGTCCCCCTCTTTTGCTTGATGAGTTTCCATGTTTTCCTTTGGTCCACAATCTATTTAATTCTGTGGAGTTCAAATCTTTTAAAGTTCCTATTGCCCCCATATCCTGCTAGCAAGACCGAGCAAGAAGCTGCAATATTCCTTGGGCTGTTGGCAAAGCTGCCTCCATTCATGCGCTTAATATAGGCATGGCCAAACTTGGCCCTCCAGATGTTTTGGGACTACAATTCCCATCATCCCTGACCACTGGTCCTGTTAGCTAGGGATGATGGGAGTTGTAGTCCCAAAACATCTGGAGGGCCAAGTTTGGCCATGCCTGGCTTAATCCCGTAATGCATGCCTTCAAAGAATGTGTGATTGTACACACGCTGGCCGTTTTTGGACCCGGAATAGGACATAATGGGGCGGGGCAGGCTTATGCGCGATTCACCAATGCACATGATGACCTAGAACACAAAACGGTGTGTGTGTGTTTGTGCGTGTGCCTGTAACTGCATTTCTCTAGGCTTACAGAAACCAAAGAATGTTAGCTTGGTGCATACAGTTGAATAAATGAGCTATAAAATTAATCTGGCTGAAATATTTGTGTTAGGCCTGTTAGCTGCATCAATTTAGCACTGCTATGGACTAAATTGAAGTGACAGACCTTTTCAAAACTCAACAAACAGCTAAGGAAGGAGCGCTTCTTCTTTTTTAAAATGCCAACTATACAAAGTAATTGCCACTCCAGAAAAGCAAACATGGAACAAGATCAAGATAGTAGGAGCAAGTGTGTGGAGCAAACAAGTGGTTGGGATATTTCTATCTAGTTGTGTTGTTAAAGGAGTCTCTGCTGTCTGACTTATCCATGGAATGGTACTTAGCCTCTGTTGCAGCTTTACCAGCTGCCCATTTCTATTTCTGGGGGAATGAATGCCATAATAGTGCCTCTTTAGTACCAATTTACGAATACCAGGGCCCCTAGATTCCCAGCAACCACCCACAGAGAAACTGAAATTTTGACATAACTTTCTTCAGCCAAGTAGACTTTTAATTGACTTACGAAAATCTGTAATAAGGCAATCCTTGCCCTCAGGCTTCTAATCTTTTGACCAAAAGACAAGACTAGGGTGTGGTAAACCTCTCCATTTTGGTTTCTCTCTGTTGTTCATCTTCCCATTGTTAAGTTCAGTTCTCCACATTTCTACCTCAGTTTGTGAATTTTGTTTTTTTAAGTCCTTATGAAAAGTCATGAACATTTAGTGTGAATTTTTCCTAATTTTCACATTTTGGTGTGCAATTTCCCTAATATGCACAGTTTTGCAAAGCATTTTTACCTAATAGAATACATTTTGGTGTTGTTTTCGCTAATATGATGTATTTTTGTACATGTCGCTTAGGTGGATAACTGCACTGCATAATACAGAGAAGCACAAATTTCAAAGGAGGGTGACTGTGTTGCAATTCATGTATTGTTTCAGAAAGTTCAAATTAGGCAAATTCACCTTTAAGCATGAACTGAATCAAATTTCTCCCTATCCCTAGACATGGCAGAAAAGGAAAAAGAGGTTGAGAGGAAGGAGACGGGGGACAACAACAGCTCATAGTTACAAATTCTGTACTGAAATGGAAACAGGTCAAGGAGAGGAGGATCAAAATTTCACTCTTTTCTCAGCTGAGCCAATGGAGAGGCCCTGCTTCTCAGGTTTGCTTTTCTGAAGTGCAATTATTATTCTCCTCCTCCTGTTGCAGCCTGGTGGAACTGCCAGGTGACAGTTGGTGAAGGGAAGAGCATGGTGGAGTGAGCTTCTCAACAGAGTTGATAGAGGGGCCCTGCCCCCCCCCTCTCCTGCAGCCTGCTGGTCAACATGATTGAAATAGGTACCAATAGCCAAGACACTTTGAAATGTGAGGCTTGAATTTGCTTTGTGCTTAATCCATTCCCAACACAAATGTGAACTCTATGTGGTCTGCACTGTGAAGAGATCTCTCTCTTGAATGACCTCACACGATCAGAATATTCACACAGACCACATGAGGGAGGCTGAAATGCACTTCCTTCCGTTTCTTGCCCACATGCTCCTGAACTTCTTTTCTCAGAGGCCAATAATAAGCATTTGTGGCAGACCTGTGGAAGTGCCACATCTCCTCCTCTTCGGCATCCCAATGTTTAGTCACATGAAACATGCACTGTGGTGTTACTGTGCTAGAAGTTTCCTGCAGCTCGCAAAGGGTAGCCACTGAAGTGGAGTAGGATTTGGGATGCCTGGAGCTCAGTGATGTATTGGGGCTGCACTCCACATGTACAAGTAACTTGTGGAAGTTAACACATTCACACTCCTGGATTGTGGCTCTGACACTGACTCCTGGAGTCTTGGTGGCTGATGACCATCATCTTTCTAAGATTCCCTGTGGTGAGAGCAAAAAGCATTGCCCTCATTCTCCTTGGCTTCATCATGAAGCTGGGTGTTCATCAATATGCGGATGATACCCAGCTCTACCTCTCCTTTAAATCGGAACCAGTGAGGGCAGTGAAGGTCCTGTGTGAGTGTCTGGAGGCTGTTGGAGGATGGATGACAGCTAACGGATTGAGGTTGAATCCTGACAAGACAGAAATACTGTTCTTGGGCAGGGGGCGGGCTGGTGTGGAGGACTCCCTGGTCCTGAATGGGGTAACTATGCCCCTGAAGGACCAGGTGTGCAGCCTGGGAGTCATTTTGGACTCACAGCTGTCCATGGAAGCGCAGGTCAATTCTGTGTCCAGGGCAGCTGTCTACCAGCTCCATCTGGTATGCAGGCTGAGACCCTACCTGCCTGCAAACTGTCTTGCCAGAGTGGTGCATGCTCTAGTTATCTCCTGCTTGGACTTGCAATGCACTCTACGTAGGGCTACCTTTGAAGGTAACCCGGAAACTTCAATTAATCCAGAATGCAGCAACTAGACTGGTGACTGGGAGCGGTCACTGGGGCCATATAACACCGGTCCTGAGAGACCTGCATTGGCTCCCAGTACATTTCCGAGCACAATTCAAAGTGTTGGTGCCCCATCGTTCAGTCCGGACACTGAGGTCCAGCGCCGAGGGCCTTCTGGCGTTTCCCCCACTACAAGAAGTGAGGTTACAGGGAACAAAGCAGAGGGCCTTCCCAGCAGATGTCAAGGAAATAAGTACTATCCTACTTTTAAAAGACATCTGAAGACAGCCCTGTTTAGGGAAGTTTTTAATGATTAATGTTGTATTGTGTTTTTAATATTTGGTTGGGAGCCGCCCAGAGTGGCTGGGAAAACCCAGCCAGATGGGCTGGGTATAAGTAACTTCTTCTTCTTCTTCTTCTTCTTCTTCTTCTTCTTCTTCTTCTTCTTCTTCTTCTTCTTCTTCTTCTTCTTCTTCATTACAGTACATCATAGCATAGGATACCATGAAGCCAGTTAGAATGTAGACTCTGCTTCCTGCCTTCACTCTAGGAATTCTGGTAACAGGAAATGTTACCTGCTAACTTAGTGGGTGACCTTGGGCCGTCAGTCTTTTGAAGGTAAAAAATGAATCATGTGTGTCTCCCAAGCCCTTTGGAGGAAGGACTGGTAAAAATGGGATTATTAAAAATGAAATAATAATGGTCTTTACAGCTGATCTGATGAACCATTAATAAATAGGGCACTGCATTCAGACTTCACAGATTATTTAATAAAAGCTTTCCTTTCAAAGCACAGCTTTCCTTCCTTTTCATCCTTCCAAGATATAAATTGAATGGATTTTAGCTCATTTTATAGCTACCCCAGACATTTCAGAGAACATTTCCTACCTATGTCAAAGCGCACTGGGGAAGTTCACCAAATGATCAGCCCCCAAATTGAATGAAGGCACCCTGCAGTTAGTCACGAGAAGATCAGCTGACATTTGGAATTATTTTTAGATCTACATTATTCTCTGTAATGTTCTGAGATCTGAGTAAAGAAGCTTGATCTCACCCTCTGTTTTCCAGAGACACCATGATGCAGTCATGAAGTCCCCATTGCAAAGACCAGTAGAACTGCCTGCACGGGCTTATTAATGATTACTGTTTAAATAGATTAATTTTGACCGTGTTCATATTCAATTTCTTTGCTTTTTGAAAATATTTTTCTGGCATGTTTGTTTTGAAGAAACGGTGGTCAGAAGCAGTGGAACTTGAGTTTAAAAATCCACATTCATCAGAAGTTGCAAAATCTACAAGCAGGAGCAGGAGCCATCCAGTCAACGAAAGAGATGTCAACATTGTAGTATAAGCACATTACTGCACAAAAGTGAACATAAGGATTTCATAAATCAAATGTATTTCAAATACAGTTGTACCTTGGTTTAAGAACAGCTTATTTTATGAACAACTTGGATTAAGAACGCTGCAAACCCGGAAGTAGGTGTTTTGGTTTGTGAACTTTGCCTTGGAATAAGAACATGTTTCGCTTCCTGTTGAGTGCGTTCCATTTGTAAATTGGGTCCCGTGCTGCCATGGGAAAGCACGCCTTGGTATAAGAACGCTTTGGTTTAAGAACGGACTTAAGTTCGTAAACCAAGTTACCACTGTACATATTCTTCCTCCTTTCTTCTTGCCTTTACTTCCTTCCCCTGTTGTTTCCCCTGTGTTGAATTTTAGATTGTGTCTTAATTGTACTCTCCCAATCCCCATGCACACCATGATGGTGCCTATAAATGAAATAGGCATATAATGTCCTTGAATTCAGTAGCTTCAGTAGAACTTCATTTCAATTTGGGTGTGAGCATGGCTGCCTTTCCCCACTTCACCGGGACTATTCTGGAACAATGCAAGCTAAATGGTTTGTTACAATATAGAAGGCAAATAATGCCTTCTACGTTTTGCAAATAATGGCTTCAGCTGTGTTTCCCATTCCTAGATCTGAATTGCTGCATGCCAGATGTCTCATTTGTAGTTGCCACAGGTGAGATGTAAATATTCCAGAACTACGCCAAGGAGAAGAAAACACTTAGGATGAGGAAGATATTTTTTTTTATAGGCACCCGATGTATTTTTCTTCATAAAGTTGGAATGCCACTATTCTATTCAAGGATCTTGAGACTTGGCCTCTCTAACTTATCTAATGCAAACATGGCCTTAGAGGTCAGGGGAGTGAGCATGCCGATTTCCTGAAGTTCCTGTCAAGATGCAAAGTATTCCAGCAATCTTCAGGATTATATATCAATCTGAAATATCCTTTTTCTCCAGGAATGAGACTGGTTCTCTTCTATCATCAATGTCAGGAATCTTGCCTGTTGCACCTCTGGTGTCAGGGCTCATAAATTTTCAGTGCCTTTTAACTTTTCACAGATGAGGCATCGCAGATGCCTATCTGTGCTATTCTTCAAATTCTGCTTTGTGATGAAGATCAAGAGCTCATTTCAGCTGCTGAAAAGAGAACCACTTTTCCTACAAAGAGTCATTACTGCTGTTCGCTATTAACTATTTTGGTCTTGTGGGTGCCTGCATGTAGTGATCAAAAACCATGCAGTGGGAACGGGGAGATCGTCCAAATTCTCCTACAGGTTGATGAGAACTCTCATCACCCCACAGCTACCTGCTTCTTCTGAGAGTATCTTAAAAGCAGATACTCCAGGTGTCCAGATATGCATTAGTATTAGGATTTGATGGGAAGGAAAATTAAATTTATGAACAATGGTGGCAAAGAACTCTGCAGCCTGAATAATATTTTGTTGGGAACCTGAGAGCAAATGGTCTGAAAGCAAGTAAACAATCTGGTCAATTGCCACTGGTGACATTTTTGGGAGCTGTCTACAGCTGATTATGACGCATATCAAGCACAGGCGTAGATACTGTAATCTAACAGTGTTAACACATGTTATTCGAATGCCCATCTGTTTGACTTTAGAACAAACAACACAGATTCATTAATATATTACTGGAAAAATGTTGATATCTCTGCTGGATTGTGGTAAGACTGCTTCATATGGCTTATTAAAGATTTTGCTTCCTCCCCACCAATAACTCTATCTTTAAAAACCTTCTGTATTTATTCAAGGAAAAACAACAACAATAAATTGGATCTGCATCTAGCAAAAGAAACGTTACTTATTTGAAGTCACAGAATGGTGGCTGACCATTCCCATGCTTGGGCTGTGAGAAATGTTGCTTAGAAACACCATGTTATCAAAGGGAACCCAACACCAGGTTGGAGAAGTTCCCAGACAGCCGGTTTGTGATGATAATTTGCAGTGGAAAATTCCAATGTCTATTCCAAATACTTCTTTCTTTTCTAGATCTTCTTGCTTCTCCTTCCCCACTTTCTGCTCAGTTCTTCTTGTTTGGCTTTGCACTTTTGTTCATTCAGCTTGCCCCTTGTCCTTTTGTAAATGGAAGGAGTTTTGGAAGAGCACTTTGGTCTTTTTTATAATAAGGCACCCGCCTCTTATTTCATTCACCTTATAAAATAACATTTGAAGCTTTTTAGAAAAGGCAAGGAAGAGGCGGCACAACAGAAATGTATAAAATCACGTGCAAAATCTGCCTCTCAACTCCTCTGCGCCTCAAACGTCTGGTTCAATGGCTCATTCTCCAGGTTCGGTGGCTTCCAGGCAAAGTTTTTCCGGTCCCTCCTACAAGTTCAAAATTGTGTTCCAAATGTGATCCTATTTTTAGAATCAGGTGAATCAACTAAAGCATGGTGGGCTGCCCTGAGATACTCGCTCAAGATCTCGGTCTTTGGCCTAGGAAAGGGGTTACTTCCATACCTAAACAACGAGGAGTTTACCAGCTCATGGATGAAAATTATGGTTAGAAAAGTCACTTCGATTGGTATGCCACCTTCTCCCCTTTGCCATCTGGGCTATGATACCACCCTTGAATCTCTGAGGCAAAGGCTCTGGGACATATCACATAGTGATCTCCGATCTCAATCTCATGTTATCTGTGTCCCATTAGCAGTAGGAATTCACTATGGGTTCAAGTTCCAGACACCTGCATATCTTAGAAATTTGTCTGTACCAACATATCAGCATCTTTTCACCAAAGCCAGATTAAATGTATTCCCATCAGAAGTGTTAAATGGCAGACTTATCAAAATAGGATCTGTGTGTGCTCTCAGGGTGTCGACTGCATATTTTATTGCATTGCGGACAATATGATCAAGCTAGGGAACTATTGATTAAACCACTATTGGCAAATTGGCCGGGTCAATCTGAAGCCCTACTATATCAAATATGTTCTGGACGACAAGTCCAATGATATCACAGTGGCCGTGGCAAAGTTTCTTTCAGTAGTCATACGAATCAAAGATCAACATACCCGCCCTGGAACGGGAAGATTTTCAATATCCAGACCCCGAGGTGGCAGCTCGGGGGCAAGGGACATAGAATTAAGATTTTTACAAGAAGAAGTAGTATGGCACAAAGAAACGGAGAAACCCAGAATGGAGGGGATGAATATCCTGAAGCTCGATGCAAGGTTTGCTGTGAAGGCAGCCTGGATCTGTGGACATCCAGAAGAAGATAAGTGGAGAACCGGTTCTGGTGAAAGGCAGAAAAAAACAATGGACAGAGGGGGAGTGGGTTGAAGCATTAAATGTATAATCTGAATGGCCTGCCACGGTATCCGAAATCGGAGTGTGAAGTCTGTTAATTATAAGTTTATTTTAAATAAGTAAGGAGATATTGAACTTTAAGTTAAAAGCAGCATGATAAACGATAGAAGAAATAAGTTTAGCTATAAGAATACTTGGTTAAGATTTAGGTTATAATGCAAAGATTAAGACAATTGTGTTTTTTCTTTTTAAGTAAAGTTAAATTTTTTATAGAGAAAAGTTGTTAAGGAAATAGTTTACTGTTCCAAAACCGAAGGTGTATAGGCAGGGGAAGTCAAACGTCAAGATTCAGAACTAGAAATTTTTTGTTGTTGTTGTAAGGTATATAGATAAGAAGAAGAATCCTGACATTATGTGTATTTGTATTTGTTTTGGTATTTGTAGGTGTGGGGTTGGGTTTGTGTTATTTTGTGAAAATGTCAATAAATTCTGTTTAAAAAAAACAAAACAAAGATCAACATACCCATGACTAAACAAGTAACGCTTCGGTCTCCCTTCCCTGGGGGGTTGTCTGTATGAATCTGTATTTTATTCTGAATTCATGTTATGGGTCATTGGACTGCAATAAAGATTATTATTATAATTACGTGTGGAGAAAGTGGATAGAGAAAAGTTTTTCTTCCTCTCTCATAACACTAGAAGTTGTGGACATCCAGGATAGCTGAATCTTGGAAGATTCAGGACAGACAAAAGAGAGTACTTCTTCACAACTATGGAATTTGCTCCTACAAGAGGCAGTGATGGCCACCAAATGGGATGGATTAGAATGGAGAGGATTAGAGATAAGAGAGGATTAGAATGATTCAAGAGTAAAGCTGTTAATGGCTAGTAACCTTGATGACTATGTCCAACTCTCACTGTGGGACACAGTGTACCTTTGAATACCAGTTGTTGGGAATCACAAATAGTGAGATGGCTGTTGTGCTCAGATCCTGCTTTCTGGCTTCCCATAGGAATCTGCTTGACCACTATGAAAAAAATATGCTGGAAGAGACGGGCCTTTGGTTTGATCCAGCACTGCAGTGTAGGGTTCCAGCTTCATAAAACTCTAGCATGTTTCACTCTAATTAATGCACAAAGGGGTTAAACCATAGAGTTAGCTGTCCTGCCAGGCTTAGCCTATGTCATCATTTCCCACGTTGGGAGGAAATTGGTCGCCAAGCCTTTGTTATCATTTTCTCTCCATGTGGATTTTAGTATGTAAGGAGCTCTGAGCTGGTCGTTGCAACTAGCCAAATGACTTTCACCAGCCTATTTTGTTTCAGACCAGAACGGAATCTGAATCTAGTGGGTTTTAATTTTTGTATACCAGAAATGTTTACCTTTTGTAACTAAGCAGCATTTTGACTGGCTGTGCATATTTTCTGGCTGCTGTATGGAAGAGCACATGACCTTAGAGACCTTTTTGTAAGTATGCCATTGGATTACTTACCAAACATATGGTCTATCTCTATGCTAGGGAAGTGGGATAACTTGGAAAGAGCTTTCAAAAAAGAGATAATTTTGGGACTCACAGGAAGGGCACATTTCCCCATGCTTTTCTTTGCTGCATGGTTTTTGGTGTTAAATCTCTGCTGGGGTTCTCTCACCGAAGAGTACCCCTTTATACTGTATACCTTGGGACATAGTGCAATTGTTTCAGGCTGGCTTGGGCTAGAGTGCAAGTTGTTTAGTAGGATGTTAGTGGCTTTATCTTTTCATGGTTTGCTTTTGTTATGTGCCTGTGTTTTGGGATGATTTAAAATCTCTCTTTTTAATCACAACGATTTATTAATCAAATGATTCACAAATGTGATTACTATTTTGCTTGTTTGCTTTGGCTCAGTCGTAAATGATAGCGATAACTACTTAAGAAGTTATTTATATTGTTTTTATGTCTGCTAACACGAAGAGCTAAAAATGAAGAGGCTGTGGACAGCATAATGTGATGAACAATCAGTAGGCAGATACTGTAAACCGTATTCTGGTTGTTTACTTATATTTTAAATCATCTATATACTGCAATACAAAATATTTTTCAACATTGCTATATCCAGGAAGCACAGGCTACTGGAATATTAAACATTTTAAATGCGGCATACGCTAATAAAAGTTATTAAAAGGATCTGTAAAATTTGAAATCCTTTGGGATCCTGTTTATATGTTTGTATAGGAGGAGCCAATGGGAGGAAACTGAAACAAATCACATAATATCGAAGAGGGATTAACTTTTAGTTTTGGGACTTTGCGTGGCCAGGCAGAGTCCCCTGAATCCCGGGCAGCCCCTGAGGGAAATAACAACACGTGACAACGTTCTATGGGATTAAATTGGCCACAACTTTATTAATATTCAGATGTAGGAAGACCTTGGCTCAGGCATTGGGCGTTTATCCTTCCCAGCCCCCAAGCCGGGGTTCTGGGTAACTTCAGGGTTATCCAGCATGAGTGGGGAGTGGGCTAGCTCTGGAGAACATATGTTAAAGCAGATAGTCCGCCCCCCCCATTTGCCGCCGCTGGAGGGGGAGGGCAATGACGACCTCGGGGCATAGACCCCTTTAATGGGAACCCTGTTATCGATGCCGCAATGGGGGTGGGGGTCACCTCTCCCCACCCCCACAATTTCGTAGATGACTAAAGGATTCCGCCCAAGGCCTGCAACTGCCAAAGTTGTGACGAATTGCTACGGGAAAGGCGAAACCTGCCAATGCAGGGAAAGTCCTTTCCAGCCCTTCAACAGTGACCTTGTCATAGCAGTGCTTGCGTGGCTGTGGAAAAAGGTGGTTAACCTGCAAAGTAAACGTCAATTGAGGGAGTGGAGGGTGGGGAAGCTCTGAATCCAACAGCCGCTTCCCAGGTATGACTCAACTTCTATTGTGTGCACTGTCTAATCCCTCCTTCTACCTGGCCAATCCCCCTGGCAACGCCTCCCCAGGCAGGATTGGGCGGCTGCTAGAGTAGGTGGAGTCCACAGGTATCCAACCTGGGAAAGGTGGTGCCAGGTCCAACTGCCAGGAGCTGCACCGTGATCCAAGGGAGCTACTCGTGACCACGCAAAAGGCGCACCCCATTTGATGTGGAGAACGTTCCTTGTCTGGCTTGACGCAGGGCTGGCGAATGTGTGAGCCTCCTGATGTTGTTGGACTCCATTTCCCATCAGCCCCAGTGAGCATAGCCAATGGTTGGGTGTGATGGGAGTTGGAGTCCAACAACATTTGGTGGGCCATAGGTTTTCCCACCCCTGCTTTAAGCCAGACAAACTTGTCAATAAATGTATATTCAGTGATAGCTCTTTGTAGATCTTTGTTGGGTGACTTCCCACATCCTCCAAGAAATACAATGGCTCAGTGGGCCTACTGATTACCTTAGGTTGTACTGGGGAAAATATATTTAATTCACAAGTAATGAATGGGCAATTCACACTTCATGAGAAAATTGAATTTCCAAGTTTCATGTTTCCTGGTCAGTGGATAAGATTCAGATTAGGTTAGTTGAATTTAGGGCTCATCTACACTTCCCTTTGTCCCACGATTTGTTCTGCTTTTGCAATGATTTCTAGACACAAGTTTGAGAGGTTTATGTTTGTGTGTTTGTTTTTCAATCCCAAAACTTTCATCTGGAAAACCCACTATTTACAGCTAAATAGGAACAAATGCCAACCCAAAGAAAGCACACTTGATATTTGTTCCGATTCAGTGGTAAACTGCAGTTTTTCCAGGGCAAAGCAGTGGGATGGAAGGTAACCTCTCAGACCTATGCTTAGAAATCATGGGACGACAAGCCTGCTAGACATTGGAGCTAACTCCTAAGGGCTGAGGCGTCCCCCCCAATAAAATATTTGAGGGGCCCACATTCAGCCCCCCCCCCCCCAGTTGATGGAGATTGCCGTTCAAATGGTGTTTGTGTGTGTGTGTGTCATGTGATTGATTATGTGGGGTGGGGCTTACCTGGGCCCCCCCAATAATTTATTCCAGTTGGCACCCCTGCTTCTAGTGAAATCGCTGCGATTTCACAAAGTCACGAGTCTTGATGAATTTTTCACACTGATTTCAATAGGACGTAAATGCAGCTAAGTGAGGTCCTCAATTGATCTGTATTATACTGCTTTAAACAGTCATAGCATCCCTCAAATAATCTTGAGAGCGGTAGTCATCATCATCATCAACCTTTTATTGGCATCAAACAAACATACATACAAAACAGTAGCGAAATAATACTTTCGCAGTGGGGCAAACTATATTAGAAGAGAAAAGAGACAAGATTCCGCTGTCCACGATCACATCTCTGGGACTCCTGATAACTCAGACGACTGCAGAATATTACGACGAGAAAAGAGCAAATGTAGGTATTGAGCTACCAATTTGGTGAGCTCCTGGTCCGTCCCCTTTAGTAGGAAATGCAAGACTTCCCGCTCTGGTCTCCTTCTAGAGATACAGAGCTGGTCCAGGAATTGCTGGCGGAGATCGACGTAAAGTTTGCAGTGAAAAACCATATGAGCGGTAGTCTGTTAAGGGGCTGAGGTTTGTTAGGAGACCCCCTATTCCCCTCGCAAAGCTGAAGAAGATTTTATGATCCCCAACCGTAAATCTAGAGGGTGGTTCAGCAACACTGCCTTGCATGCATGCTAGCTCCCTTGCATAGCAGAGTGACAGTCACACAGCTTCGCGTTGAAAGGATCAATTTGCGCACAGCCAATGGCAACGAAACACTCATGGAAGCAGTAAAGCTCATCAAGCATTGTTTATATGTAAGGCAATATCAATATTGATGGTAGAAGACTACTTACAACTTTACTACCACACAGATAGTAAGGCAGACTTCGGTCCTACATGCTGCCTGCACATAGCTCAGCAGTCTCTCCTCTGTAGGAATCGCGCAAGTTCGCAGATAAGTGCTCCGCAGCTATTCATAGCTGTTGTAGACTAAACAATCTTGCACCTCGATGCTTTGAGAATCTTCAAGATTCTCCTCACAGTTCCTGGAAACGAATGGCTCTTTCTCACTTGCCCTAACAAAAGCTGCAGCGCCCTAAATTCCCTGGGAAGAGGAATTGAAAGTCAAACCACTCTGAGAATTTTGCCAGCCTTTCCAGCTATCGCCTTTCCAATTAAAATTTGGTTTAGTGGCAGAGGGAAACTGAAAGATAAAAAAGCTGGTGCTGAACCTTTCTAAGCCGAGATCCAATTGTGAGGGTTCAGCTTAGCTTGTAATAGCTTTGCCGGAGGGCGAGGGTGTGTGTGTGTGTGTGTGTGTGTGCGCGCGCGCGTGTGTGTCAACTAGGGAAGTTTATTTCCAAAAACTTTCCATTTCCAAAATTCTTCTCTATCACTAGCAATAATACTGTTTCCTATCCTAATTCACTGGAACCCAATAGAGCTTCAGGAAGCCTATCCTAGAGTGAGTATTTTTGCAGATTGTTGTAAATGATCCTTGGAACGAGCCAGAGTATCCTGTGGCATGGTAAAATTGCGAGCGATACCTTTTGAGACTTATACAAAGCAGCCACAAAATGGCTGGCCTCTGTTAAACAATTTATCTTGTGTTTATCCTCTTTTTTATGTGCAGTTTACATTTATAACCTTGATTACCTCTAATTATTTGTACTGACAACAAAAACTCCATGACTACTGAATCCTGTAAAAGAAATATATATATATACTGCACTTTTTTTTCTTAAAAAAGTGTTTAGGGGTATTCTCACTCTCCTACTCATATTGAAATACTGCCCCTCAACGAGGCCAAACTTAGATTCACAAAATGTTTAGGGGTATGCATGCCCCTGCGTCCCCACCCCACAGAAAAAACTATGTGTGTGTGTGTAATTATTACACATTTCCACCAGTATAATAAGCAGGACTCCCCCCCCCAGCCAGAACTAGCTGGAACTCAGTTCTGGCACCTCTGAAGTGGGTGCCATTGCCATTCTAAGAGAACAAGGGAGGAGTTCACAGTGAGTTCGGGCACCTCTTTTTTTCTACAAAAATAGCAATGATAATAAGGCACAAGAGTCAATCTCCTGGATGGAAGGGAGAAGTGTAAACAGGACCTGCAGCTAGTACTGTGCTGAAAATTTCTCATTTTTGCATGTGAGGGTTTGCTTTTCAACTATCAATTAGTGTGAGACAGAGAGTACCCTGCCTGAAACCATAAAGAGCCACCGCCATTCAGTTCAGATGGTACTGAGTTAGATGCACCAAGGATCTAAATACCTTCCAAAATTATGAAAAGGGAAAGGAAATTTGGGTGAAATGGTCATGGTTGGCATGCAGGCTTTTTGTTATGCTTACATTGTGTTTCTGGTGGTCAAAGTCTGAGTGTGTTCTGTTCCACAAATGAGCAGGTGTTGACTCCACTGCTCGCCTTTCCCTTCTGAGGAAGACAACCCACGACACGAAGGAACTAAAATTGCCCAATTAGCACTCGATCAGCCAAGCACTTATGCGAGCATTAGCAAACAAAAATCCAAGGTTGTGGGTTGTTTGTCATCATCTGAAAGTGTCCTCTGTCAGATTGCCGCTGGAAACTATCATGGTGTCACCAACTTACCTAGCACTAGTCTTGTGTTGTGCCAAAAATGTGTCCACATAACAACATAAAGTAAGAAGAGCCTGCAGGATCAGGTCAAATGCCCCCCTTTCTAGCAGTGGCCACCCAAAAGCCTGTGAGAAAATCTCCAGAAGGGCCCAAGCTCAACCATACTCCTCTCTCCTGTAGTTTTCAGCCGTGTGTGTGTGTGTGTGTATTCAATTAATGAGAAAATAAATTGCATTTGAAAATGATCAAATGGGAGGAAAAGTATGAAATTCTTATGGGTGGCACATAGGTTTTTTCCTTTGTCATGCTTCCCTCACACAGATAAATTCTAAATAAATTCTGAAATTACTTGAGAATGGGGCAGACAAATGGAAGCTCTTTTAGCAGTAGAATTTTATTTATATTTTTTTGAGAAAGTGTAGGACAGATTTTGGCAGAGCATTCACTGGGCAGTTTCCAAAACGCCAAAGGTGTGTCTGAAGTGATGGAGAATGGAACCTTGATCTTGGGATAGACCCTGAGCTTGGAGAAGCAGCCTGTGAATGATATCGGGAAGGGTGGATAGTCTTCACTGCTCTGCTCCTGAACATTGGTATGCAGTGGGATACAAATAGAACAAAAGATAATTCAAAATACTATACTTAATAGGATTCTGGCTCAGTGCCCTATCCATAAATAGCGATCCACAGCTGCTACAGATTGGTTTATCCCCTGGTGAACAGGAGAGCTGTGGACTATTAAGTCAGGGAGTTCTTAATTTGTTTATTTTAAAATAAACCAAACCAATGGTCTTCCCTTGCTGTAACCCTTTGCAGCAAGTACAACCTGGAAGCCTGTTGAACAGTGAGCAATATAGATGGCAGGGATGTCTTCGAGCTCAATGTTGAAGGAGCAGGAGACTAGATTCGCACCTGTGACCACAGTCACTCGCTTCTCTGCTATTTGAAGCCTGTCCCCTACACAGGAGAGACCATCTTACTCACGGAGCCATCAAACAGAAGAAGAAGAAGAAGAGAAGAAGCGTTTGGATTTGATATCCCGCTTTATCACTACCCGAAGGAGTCTCAAAGCGGCTAACATTCTCCTTTCCCTTCCTCCCCCACAACAAACACTCTGTGAGGTGAGTGGGGCTGAGAGACTTCAGAGAAGTGTGACTAGCCCAAGGTCACCCAGCAGCTGCATGTGGAGGAGTGGAGACACGAACCCGGTTCCCCAGATTATGAGTCTACCGCTCTTAACCACTACACCACACTGGCTCTCTACCTACTGCATAGATTGTGTATGAGATAATGAGAAGGAAGTGCAGTAGGGGACAAGGAAACCTACCAAAATAAATGTCTGTTAACCAGGGATGGCTGTCAGAAACATTTCACTGCAGGGCTAAAAAAAAAAGTTATTAGATATTATCTTTTCGCTTGCATGCTTCCTGCTTTGAGGTTTTGGTCTAAATTAGAATAAACCATCATGGTTACCTCTAGATGCTTTTGAATGACAGTTCCAATCAGCCCAAGCCAGCATGGCCAATGATCAAGGCTGGTAGGAGTTGCATTCCAACATCTGGTGGGCACCATGTTGGCTAAATGTATTCACCGTACTGTGTTTTATTGTTGGTAAACTACACTGGGGGCCATTTTCTTTTCTTTTTCAATTATGTTTTATTAAATTTTCAAAAATTTCACATATACATTCCAAGACACATTTTTTTTGTTGACTTTCCACCTCATTTTCCATGGTGTTTTTTTCTCCCCCCCTCTTGCTGCACCCTAACCTCTCTGTCTTATACCATAACAACAGTACAATAATCTCTAATTCCTTCTGTTGCTCATAGTTCAAATCCTGTTCACGAATTCATCATGCTATAATACTTCTTTAAATAGTCTGAAAAAGGCTTCCATTCTTCCATAAAACTTCCATCATTAGGTTCTCTTATTTTCATTGTTAACTTTACCAATTCCGCATATTCCATCGATTTAGTCATCCATTCTTCTTTAGTGGGAACTTCTGGTTCCTTCCCTTTTTGTGCTTAAACACTGAGGCCATTTTGCAGGAAAATACAGGATAGAAAATGCATACATAATAAAATATATTGCCTTTCTTATGTGAGGTGATCCGATCTTGGCTTCCTATGTTGGTTAGTTTGCTGAAAATAAGGCTGGGAGAAAGTTCCAGTGAATAATATCTGAATGCACACATACAGAATTGTGTGGTGAGCCATGGTTTCTACGTCCATAAGCATTCGGAAATCTCAGTGTCCAGGCTGAACAATGAGGGGTGGAGACGCTTCTTCAGGTATACGAGACCGAGGCTGTTTGGTGAAGGGGTGGGGGTGGGGGTCAGGGGAACCAGAGCAGCAGGACCCATCACCAGAGCCAGAGGGCCCTCTGTCTCCCAGAACACAGTGGGCTCTGAGGCATAGGGAGTAGCAGGAGTGGTGCTGCAGGAGGCTGAGGCAGGCGAGAGCCCACAGCCCAGCTCCCTAGCTGGCCAGGTGGGGCTCGCTAGCTCTGGGAGGAGGGGTGTGATTTCTCAACTGGAGTAGGCTCAGGACAGGTGAGGGTCACCTGCCTCCTCAAGCCCAGAGGCTGCCATCAGCATGCCAAGAACAAAAGGGAAGCAGAGCTGAGGGGCTATGTCTACTCAGCTGCCCATGTTGATGGATCTTGGCTTGGATGCTCCTGGACCTCTTAAGGGACTGTTCTTTGGGTTTGGCTATGACTGCATCCTGACTGCTGGACCAGACTTGGCTTATTTGGACTAACCCTGGTCTGCATTTCCTGATCGTTGGGCTTGGCTTCCGTGGATTGATTTCTGGACTTGGGACTTGTCATGCTGGCTTGCTACCAGGTAGGCCTGCAGTTTGGGACAGTGTGTGAGGGTAGGGAGATTACATGTGTCCAACCTGTTATGAGTGAGGTTGCACTCTTTGATAATGATGAGGTTCATAGTTTGGATGTCCTATTAGATCCAGATTTGTATGGCCTGCCTCATACACTGATTTGTGTAAGTGTATAGGGCTGGTGTAATAGTCCATTGAGGGGAAATTATGTATGAAGTCAGTGCTGGAATATGAAGCAAAAACCATCGGGGGGAAATGTGCTACTTGAAATACAAAGTGAGGGTAGAAGGAATTAGGAAATGGTTCCTGAGCTGTTTCTATTAAATAAATAAAAAACCCCAGTCCTCTCAAACTTGATTAATTCTTGGCCTGGAAGTACTGTTACCTTCAGCAATTAGATGTCACTATTATGGCAATTATTTTGTAAAAGCCAATAAACACTATCTGGAGTTAATATTTGCTCCTGAGGAAAGCTTGCCAAAAGCTTAGAAGATGTTTACAGAAGATTTTGCCCATTTCATTTGTGTACAACGCTGGAAATTCCAAAATCCTTTGACCATCGTTAATCACAAAAATGCAACGTAAAAACAGTTGTACCTAATAAAAGGGTAATCTGATTCAAAAATAGTCAAACCCTTAGGAATTTAACACAATAGGCTAAATGTTGCCCATTCCAAATGAGTTCCAGCAATGTTGCTTTCGGTGCAAGTTTGAATACCCTTCTGCTCTTTCTAAAATAATCTGTACAGTTTAAAATAAAACACAGGGAAATTTAAAAAGAAAGAAAAAAGAATGACCAGAGTTACATTTAAAAACAACAACCCCCAACCCCTTCCTTTTGCTTTACTTTCAAGGGGAAATTATCAGACTATATATTGCATATATGTTGCAGGCAAGAAATTCTAGACTTGGACCTGGGTCAGCCCCCCTGATTTATATTTATATTTATATTTATTTATATGCAAGCCCCATAATTGACTGGCTTTTGTATCATTCACACCAGGGGTGCCAACTTGAATAAAATATTGGGGGTGGGGGCGGTAAGCCCCACACCACATAATTGATCACATGATGCAACACACCCCATTTTAATGGCAATGCCTATTAATGGGGGGGGGGCTGGGCCCCTCAAATATTTTATTGGGGGCACCGAAGGGACCTCAGCTTCTAGGAGTTGGCTCCTATGATTCACCTGGTAAACACAGCTGAATGGTGGATTTAGCTGCCTAGGTGACCAATGTTGTGACAAAATGGACCCAAACCCTTGTCAGTAAGGCATTTTAAGGCCATGGGCCCTGCTCTCTGTCACGAAATCCTGCAGGATGATCCCCCTTCCTGTGGGATCCTGTGAGAGCGTGGAAGGGAAAGGTAACACCACCTCCTTCAGTTACAGGTAGGTAGCCGTGTTGGTCTGCCATAGTCAAAACAAAATAAAAAATAAAAAAAAAATTCCTTCCAGTAGCACCTTAGAGACCAACTAAGTTTCTTCTTGGTATCTGAAGAAGTGTGCATGCACACTTCTTCAGATACACTGAAAACCTGTTGACGACTGTTAACGACTGCAATTGGTCTTACAGGAAAAGGCAAGGGGTGAGATGGCTAAAGATAGCTTTGCCATGTATAATGAGATAAGAATCCAATGTCTTTGTTCAGACCAGGTCTCTCCACGGTTTTAAGTTTGGTAATTAGAGAAGTTGCTTTTTCCTGTAAGACCAATTGCAGTCATGAAGAAGAAGAAGAAGAAGAAGAGTAGTTTGGATTTCATATCCTGCTTTATCACTACTCAAAGGAGTCTCAAAGTGGCTAACATTCTCCTTTCCCTTCCTCCCCCACAACAAACACTCTGTGAGGCGAGTGGGGCTGAGAGACTTCAAAGAAGTGTGACTAGCCCAAGGTCACCCAGCAGCTGCATGTGGAAGAGCAGAGACGTGAACCCGGTTCCCCAGATTACGAGTCTACCGCTCTTAACCACCCACACTGGCTCTCAGTATTGTTAACAGTCAACAGGTTTTCCACACCTATCAGCCAATCGCCCATTCCCACCACCCTTCTGAGTAATACCCCTCCCCACTCTCTCACTATATATAAGGGTCTGGTGACTTCTGTTTCAGTGTATCTGAAGAAGTGTGCATGCACACGAAAGCTCATACCAAGAACAAACTTAGTTGGTCTCTAAGGTGCTACCGGAAGGAATTTTTTTATTTTTTATTTTGTTTTGAACACCTCCTTCACTTCTTCTGAGCCCCTGTGCTATGGCGCAAAGTTAGGCTGCTTGCAGGGCATGTTCAGAGCATGACTTCGTTGGTATTTGGCCTCAACTTTTATTTAAAAGTGAAAGCTGGACTGAGTGGTTTGTTAAGTTTCTCTCAAATGTGCCCTGTTTGGTCAGATGAGTCATTCATGTCCTCAGTGGCGGTGGCTGACCTGGGCAGACCTTAGCTATAAACAGCTTCCATTACAAAAGCACCCATAGAGGAGTGCTCTTAAGAAAAGAAACCACTTTGATAAAGATAGAAGAAGAAAAATTGCAACCATTTACAAAGATATGATGACGCAGGTCGATCCATCTACATGTCAGCAGATGGAATGTGCACCTGAGGTCCAAGGCTTGAAGAGGTTTTCCATTACAAGGGACAAATGTTAGGAGCATTGTTCAAGCGGAACTATCTGGGGGAAAGAAGAGGAGCCTTGTGATGTGTTTGCAGTCTATGGCTCCTTACCCAAGGGTGCCAATCAGAAACAAGGGCTGGGGCTCATTATTCAACAATGTTGCCTGCTCCTGGTGCTAGAGGGCCAGTCAGGAAAAGGAACAGGACTTGTGAAAATCCAGTAGGATTTTCAAGGTCAATCAGATAGCCATTAGCTTTCTTCTGGTTATGGTAAAACATAGTAGCAAGGTTAACAGTGGGCAGTGGCGGTGGGGAGGTTGCAGGAAGCCGTGTGTGTGTGTGTGTGTGTGTGTGTGTGTGTTAATGCAGTTGTATTTCTGCTCTGGCCAACCTCCACCTCTGTTCAGTCATTAGCTTCTTAGTGACCCCATCCCTCCAACATTTTATTAGTGGAGACCACAGAGATGGGTTTTGGTACTTTTGGAGTGGAGGAACACCCCTCCCCCAGATTAATCTTTGGGGAGGGGGTGAAATGGAAGAACTTCTAGGTATGGGATGGGCTTCTCTTCAAAGATGAGGTGGCCAAGTGTTTTCTTTTTATTTTCCGCAAGGGGAAAAAAGGTTTGTTGTTGTTTCAAGCAACCATTTGGCCTTCTTTTTAAATTTGAGAACGCCCCATAAGAATTATGTTGTGTCATTGCTAGGAGTATTGCTAGGGGTGGAAGATGGCTGCTTCTATCGCCACAGAAGCGTATGTGTGCCATATTCTGGTCAGCTTGGTTTGAAAGTGGTTTTTGACTGAGTGGAGGGAGGGAAAATGGAGAATATATGGTTGTGTTTTCCCTACTTTTGGAAAGTAGTGACACTCCCCTGTGGCAAATATGGCCTTTTCCCGTGTGAGAAGACTGTGCACTGCTACATAGCAAAGAACATATTTCCTTGTATTTAAGAACAAAGACATGTCAAGCTTTATTGAGCACATCACTAACTATATAACCAGTGTTAAACACTCAATTTGCAACTGTTGCTGTGTATTTTGTGTGTGATTATCACCCCTAGATCTGCATCCTATAAAAAGATATTTCTGTTTGCTTAATTATAAAGCTCTTTATGAACAGGCTCATCTGTAAATAGCTTGGTGCAGCTGAAATAGAAATATAATTATAATGAAGGCAGATGTTTGTGAGATACTTCAGAAGAAACTTGCTCTGAACGTACAAAGGAGAAAGGTTTTGCTAAATGGTGGGTCTTGGGCTGGAAGCCAAATGCTACTAGTATACATCTCTTGGGCTGCCTTTTTTCCAAGCCAAGCACAACTGACTCATTCTCAAGGTAAATGCAGCTATACAGTTCTCATCTGAAGGCCACCAGACTGTTGCAAAATGCATTGATTCAGAGGCAATTTGCATAATCCACTTGATGAATTGAGAATGTGTGCTTTGTGTATTAATGAAGTGCAGGGATGGGGAACATCTGTCCCTCCTGATCTTGTTGGGACTCCAGGTCCCACTAGCCTCAGCCAGTGGGAATGGGTCAGGAATGATGAAAGGAGTCCAACATCATATGGAGAGCCACCATATCCTTGATGCAGAGATGGGATATGTTAATTAGGTTGTGTGACTACTTAACAACAACAACAAAATTATCATCACCTCACCCATCTGACTGGGTTGCCCCAGCCACTCTGGGTGGCTTCCAACACATATAAAAACATAATAAAACATTAAACATTTCCTTATACAGAGAAGTGTGACTAGCCCAAGGTCACCCAGCAGCTGCATGTGGAGGAGCGGGGACATGAACCCGGTTCACCAGATTATGAGTCCACTGCTTTTAACCACTATACCACACTGGCTCTCTAAAGGTTGTATAGTCCCTCCTGATCTTGTCTCCTTGACATCTGATGAAAGGGTGTTCCACAGGAAGGGCAACACTGTAGAGTGTAGCTGCTGGCTGAGTGTGCCAGTGTAGCTGCTGAAGACAGAATTGGGATTCAAGGATTGGGATTCAAGATGACCTTAACAGATTGGGGAACAGGGCCCAAACCAGGGATTTTTCCCCAGCTGGAACTCGCTGGAATTCATTTCCTGCACCTCTCAGGTGGGCGCCATTGTCATTATAAGAGAACAAGGGAGACATTTGTGGTGAGTTCTGGCACTTCTTTTTCTAGAAAAATAGTAAGGAGAAATGTAAGGTTCTTCACTTAGGCAGGAAGAACCAGCTGTGCAAATATAAGATTGGCAGTAGTGAATGTGTAAAGGATCTAGGGTTGCCTTCCAACTCTACAATTCTGCAAGGTTAACATGAATCAGCAGTGTGATGCAACAACATAAAAAGCTAATGCTATTCTAGGCTGCATCAACAGAATTGTAGTGTCCTGATCAAAGGAAGTAACAGTTTCACTCAATTCTGTTTGGTCACACTTGGAGTACCATGCCTGGTTCTGGGCACCACAATTTAAGAAGGATATTGACAAGCTGGAACATGTACAGAAGAAGGGTGGTAAAGATTATCAAGGTTCTGGAAAACAAGCCTTCTGAGGAACAGTTGAGGGAATTGGGTTTGTTTAGCATGGAATAGAGGAGACTGAGGGGAGATATGATAACCATTTATAAACATCTAAAGGGGTGTCACACGGAGTATGGAGCAAGCTAAACATTAGGAAGAATTTTCTGATGGTAAGAGCTGTTCAACAATGGAATGGACTACCTTGGAATGTGGTTGACTCTCCTTCATTGGAGGTTTTTTTTAACAGAGGCTGGATGTCATGTAGTTGAGAAACCCGCATTGCAGGGATTTGACCAGATGACCCTCGGGGTCCCTTCCAACTCTACAATTCTGTGTTTCTATGAGATGCTGGTGATATTGGTGAGAAGTAGGAGCCATTAACAACATTTCAGACAGGTCCTCAATAAGCCCGAATTAACTTGATTCAAGTCTTGTATCAGGATTCTTGGACCTTTTCCCAGATGAGGTTGAGGAATTCAGACTTCCTCAGCCATTGCCAGTTGCTGCCCCCTATCCCCTCCCCAGGTTTTCTTTACTTCTTTGTAGGTTTGCACAAGCAGCAGAGAGGTTCAGAAATTCATCTCCCATGCTGATAGCTTGTAACTGGGCTTGAAATCTCAGACAATAAATTTCCTTCGGCATTTCAACACCTCACTACTCAAGATTCAGAAAAATGCAAAAGCCTGTGAATCTGAAAATGCAATGGGGAATATATATATAAAAGCTTTCTCAGACCTCTGTTCAAGTTTGGCTTCAGTTCAAGTCTGGGGGAGAATTTGGAAACTTGTACTTTATCTGCATTGCATCGCCTGGCTATCTTTGTAGCTCCCATGCTATTATGTGACATTATAGCATGCATTATGGTAGGGTCGGAAAACCAGCAACCCTCGAGATATTGATGGACTACCATTGGCCATGCTGGCTGGGACATTGTAGTTTGGAAAAGAAAGCTGGGACTCTCTTTTCGATGTCACTTCCTCTTGCATCATTCGCTTTCGGTGGTTCATGAGAGGTACATTTACAGTGCACACACACACACAAAGACATCACCTGAACGTCATCCCCAAGCTCTAACCTCCACTCCCCAGCAATGGAAGGGCAAGTACACTTTGATTTCTTTGTCTTTATATAGTTTAGCACTCTTATCTCTGGGGCTTAAGTGTTTCTCCAAACATATTATGCTGCAGCAGATGGTGAGGAGCTATTGGATAGATGTGACCCCTGGCTGAGTGTTGGCATAGCCGTAGGGATGTGTGAAATCGATTCCTTTATTTCTGCCTACCCACATGCTGCTGCTACATGTTCCAATCACTTATGCTCACAAGAGTGGATATGCAATTTTTTGGCAGTACTGCTCCGAGTTGTTGTATTCACTTTTTTATATATGCAGTTGCACATCAGATTCACCATTCGAAACCACATAGATATCTTTATGCAGTTTGATGCATATCTAAAACATCGTTGCCCATTGCAGTTGCAATAGATTTAATGGTGAAACAGGACAGCACAGTCATTGTTTTCTCATCTCCACTTTCACCACAGACCGCATACTTTGCAGGCAAAAAGTCCCAGACACTAGCCCTGTTCCTGGTTTATAAACACTGGCATCTTCAAGTAGGCAGGGCTATGCTTGACACCTCTCATTAAACCTGGAGAACTGCCAGTCACTGTAGAAAATATGGAGCTAGATGCATCCTGACCCTGACGCAGTTTCTTCTGTTCTAACCCTTTGTATTTCACACTTCTCCAAATTACAGTGGTACCTCGGGTTACATACGCTTCAGGTTACATACTCCGCTAATCCAGAAATAACGCTTCAGGTTAATAACTTTGCTTCAGGATAAGAACAGAAATTGTGCTCTGGCGGCGCGGCGGCAGTGGGAGGCCCCATTAGCTAAAGTGGTGCTTCAGGTTAAGAACAGTTTCAGGTTAAGAACAGACCTCCAGAATGAATTAAGTTCTTAACACATTACAATAAAGTACATTTAGAAATGTGTACATTGATAAAACATATTTAAATAGGAATTTTCATGCAGATTTTAAAAAGGGTTATGGCAGAACTATGATGGAATAGACTTATGAATGAGTGCCTGTGAAATTGACACAGAGAGGAAACAGACTATGGTTCGAATCCCTGTGGAGGGGTGAGCTCCCGTTGCTCGGTCCCAGCTCCTGCCAACCTAGCAGTTTGAAAGCATGTCAAAGTGCAAGTAGATAAATAGGTACCGCTCCAGTGGGAAGGTAAACGGCGTTTCTGGGAAGTGGCTTAGTAATGCTGGCCACATGACCCGGAAAAACTGTCTGAGGACAAACAGCGGCTCCCTTGGCCTGTAAAGCGAGATGAGTGCCACAACCCAGAGTCACCTGCAACTGGACTTAACTGTCGGGGGTCCTTTACCTTCACCCATCCCTAATCTTGCCACTGTAATGGCGATCAAGGAGTCTGGTTCTTTAGTTGGTCGCCTTATTTTGCCAGATGTTTAGGGCTGTATTCAACTAAATAGTTGCACTAATGGGAGCTACCACAAGCATTTCTATTGCAGTCGTACCTCGGGTTACGTACGCTTCGGGTTACGTACTTTTCGGGTTACGAACTCTGCTAACCCGGAAGCGCAACCCGAAGCGTGTGCGAATTGCACATCCACAGAAGCGTTTTCGCAGACACGTTTTTTTGGTTTTTTTCAGTTTGTGCATGCGCAAACCGCATTTTTCGGGTTACGTGCTTTTTGGGTTACGTACAGCGACCCGGAACCAATTAAGTATGTAACCTGAGGTACCACTGTACTGTGTTGGAGCTGCTTCTTTCCCCCTCTCCTCCTGCTGTGTGCCACCATGCTCCCTCAGATAATCTCTGGGGTTGGGTGGGGTGGGAAACCCCCCCCCCAACAGTGTTCAAGGAAAGGCAAGTTCCATCTGGCAAGCAGAAATGTTTGTGCGGACAGAACGATCGTATTAACATGATGTTGAATTCCACCCTTGGTTCTTTGCCGCAAACCCTACAGAGTTCCTCTGAGATATATATGCAAGACATTGCAGTTCCAGACTTTCCTTGACGGGTCGCAGGGCACTCTTCAAATGCCCCAACAAATTATGAGACCAAATTCTCAAGACCAAACTTTGTCAATTTGTGCGGGTGCTGGGCACGTTAAGTAGAGTGGTCATGTAATTGCTTTATCATGCCACTCAGAAGGTACAATTACAAGTCACGGCCTGAGTCATATGTCTGATAACTGAACATTCTGTGAGCAATCCCATAATGTTAACGTTTATTTAAATGTTAACGTAGTTAGAACAGAACACTCGGGAACAGGCAGTATGTTATCTAAATTCTTAATGCATTGAATTAGCAGCATCAGGTGGCTCTCAGTTTTTGTGCCAGAGCCTTCCACAGCACAACTTCTTAGGTTTAGAAGAGTTAAAGTGGACTGTACTTTTCCCCAGAGTAAATTCCTTTTAATAAAGCATTACAAAAAAAAAAACATTAATCCTCCCCTTTCAAGCAAGCCAGTTCAGAATGACTAAAAGCCAAACTCATTAGAAGGCAGCAGCTAAGAATCCAAAAACCATCAAATCATTTTTAAAACAAACTAACACAAAAATGTAGTGCCATAGTAAATAAAGGTAAGAGACAACCCCCTTTTTAAGAATTACATTTCTTCTGATATATCAGTCTCTAAGGAAGACATTGTCTTTCAATATATTGAAACAAAGGATTTTGGAGGGGTATTGGTGGGTGGGTGGCACCTTATCTCTTCTTTTTGAAATGGGTGTGGAAGCCATGCTGGTGTCAGATTTACAATGGAGACTTGTGCCCTCAACTTCTGTGCCAAATTTCATTCAGATATGTTCACAGGATATACAGGTATGAGCACCTTTCAGGTGGAACTAAATTGGAGAGCCAACACAGGCAACCAGGGCTTTGTTCAACCAGAACTCACCGGAACGAAGTTCCGGCGCCTCTCAGGTGGGCGCCATTGCCATTATAAGGGAACAAAAGAGGCGCTCGTGGTGAGTTCCGACACCTTTTTTTCCTAGAAAAATAGCACTTCAGGTAACAGTGGGGCTTTACATTAAGTGCCAATCCTGAGTTTCTATGAGTTATCCTGATCCTTCACGTGATGATGATGAACTTTTCAGAGGATAGTCTGTTGTGTCCACAGAGAAAGCTCTTATAACTAGGAATGGGCAAATATGCCACTTTCAGTTCCATTTTTCCACTTGTATGTCTTGTTCCTCAGATTTCCACACCAGTTTGTGATTTATTGTTTTTAAATAACTCATGAATATTTCAGTGTTTTCATACAGTTTTTTCCCTCATATATATGTTTTTATATGCAGTTTTGCCTAATATACACATTTTTGGCAAAGCAGTTTCCCCATTATTGTATGTTATTTCTGCTAATATATGCCTTCATATGCACACTTTTCTCTAGTACGTGTGTTTTCATACACGTTATGTGGCTGGAGAACTGGGGTGCAAAATTCAGAAAAGTGCGAAGTCTGTTTCGGTTTGTGCATTGTTTCTGAAAGCGTGAGTTAGGCATGTTTGCCTTTACATGTGAACTGAATTCCTTACTTCTGACTGAGAACTCCGAAGGAACCCTGGAACTTTGCATGGAGTCTTCTATACAGATTGTAAAGGCCCCCACCTGCAGAAGTTGTCTCTCATCATAAGAGGGGAGTCACATGATCTCAGGGGCGGGGCTAAACAGACAGTCCCATTGTAGCTGCATTGCTTCTTCTGGGGCTGTGGTCTGGGAAAGAGGTGAGTTAAATCAGAGGCCTCACTTTGCTTGTCCAAGTAATTGGACTGTAAATTAGTTTTCATTTCCGAATATCAAAAGGTTTGCATTTTTGTGCCTTGGGGGGAGGTAGGAGGGACAGCTAAGGAATGGGGAGTTAAGTTGCACAGATTTAGGATTGTTGAACACCTCTATTTATTGTACTTGACAGGAATGCTCAACTAGCCCAAATGTCTTTTTCATGTATCTTTGCCATAGGTTTTCCACTTATGGAAGTATTTGCAGGAAGCCATCTTATTTCCTTAGGAGTAGCATAGCTAAGTATCCTAAACTCTGCCACGTTATTTGGGAATGGTATAGCTCAGAAGAGAAGATGCTTTGCCATGAAAGGCCTTGCATCCTGACATCTTCAGTGATAGGCTTCCAGGGAGTGGCACTGAGAAAGACCACTGACTGAGATGCTGCCAATCGGAGTAGATAATACTAGAATAATGGACTAGAGAGACCAATCAGATTGGGGAATAGTGGACTTGAGAGACCAGTTGTCTGCCCAGGTGAATATGGCCGCCCAAATGTAAATTAATAATGACTGCATCGTCTTATTTGTTATGAATCCTGTTTTCACAGCAAAAATATAATTTCTTTTTTTTAATGCTTGGAACAGCTTTTTTTATTGCTGCTTCTATAACCTCTTGTTGTGTCATATCTTTGCCAATTGTTGCCATCTGTCCTGATGACATTGCGATGGTGGCTGAGTGAGCTGCTGTGCTTCTTAATGACACTATGATTTTTGTGTTAGCTCTGCCACTCACTGCTAACTCGCTTTGTTTCCTCATCACTATATTCAACACTTCCCCCAAGTGTCACGGGGAGGGAGGGGGGGGACCAACCACAACCTCTTTTGGACTTTGTTTTCTGTCTCTCTCGGCCTCCACTTGCCACATGAACATTTCTCCCCTCTTCTCCACATCTGCCTTCGAAGATGTTGCCCTCTGTATATAACCTTACATAGAAATTGCCGGGCATGGGGCATTTCACAAAGCAACAACCCTCTTGGTATTCATTAACATCCAATTAGGTAATTGTGTTTACACTTCAGGTTTTTTTTATTCTTCTTCTGTCATCTTTGTATTGGGGTAGGGGTTGTCTCTGCTCATTTAGGAATAAATTCAATTTCTCTGTTTTTGAAGACAGCATGTGACAACATCCAGGCAGTTCCACAGGGAGGGAGTGCCCCTTTCCAGACGGTTCCCTCCATGTGATCTGCTCCCGGATGGATTTCTCTAACTATGTCATCCTTAATGAAGACACTTGAAGCAAGCTGTTGCTTCTGCCTTACATGCATGCTGGTTGCCAGGGAGCCTGAGGGACTCACCATATGACATCCATAATGCTCTACATCTATCAAAATATGTCTGATGGTGGGCACCGCAAAGTTTAGGATACCACATTTTCCCATTTCCCTTTGCAAAACTTTTCTTAAGCTAGAGCTCCCAGCTATAAATATATTCCAACTTTTTTTATATAAAAAAATCAAGGCAATAGAAAGGAATGAGGGGTTTTGTTCCCCACACCAAGGATAAAGGGGGAAATATTTTGTATTGAAATCATAAAAAGCATGGGGAACTAAAGTTTGCTGGGTAAAGTATAGTATTTGCAGTAACTTATGCCAACTCTACTACCTCATTGCACTTTGTCTTGGACCTACTGCCTGAATGCCGAGTGGTAGAGGGTGGCTTGGCTCATTCACTCAGCAGGCTGGTTCTCCAATATGCTTGTCCTGCATTCCCATCCCGCACATGGGGAAGAGCTGAAACCCTACCTGCCCACTTGCAGTTCCCAGAAACTGGTACTCAGTAACATGCTACCTCTGACAGTGGAGGTAGAGCATAGTCTAGCAGCTGTGGAAATAAACTTTTGTTGATTTCATGGTGTGTGTCATCAAGGCAGCTGTCTACTAGCTCCATCTGGTATGCCGACGGAGACCCTGCCTGCTTGCGCACTGTCTCGCCAGAGTTGTGCATGCTCTGGTTATCTCCTGCTTGGACATCTGCAATGCGCTCTAGATGGGGCTACCTTTGAAGGTGACCCAGAAACTACAACTAATCCAGAATGCGGGCGGCAGCTAGATTGGTGACAGGGAGCGGTAGCACTGGTCCTGAAAGACCTGCATTGGGTCCCAGTACGTTTCTGAGCACAATTCAAAGTGTTGGTGCTGACCTTTAAAGCCCTAAATGGCTTCTACCCAGTATAACCGAAGGAGCGTCTCCACCCCCATCGTTCAGCCCAGACACTGAGGTCTAGGCACCGAGGGCCTTCTGGTGGTTGCCTCCCTTCAAGAAGTGAGGTTTCAGGGAACCATGCAGAAGGCCTTCTTGGTAGTGTTGCCCACCCTGTGGAACACCCTCCCATCAGATGTCAAGGAAATAAACAACTATCTGACTTTTAGAAGACATTCCAGATGGGTGGGATATAAATAATAATTAATAATAATGATAATAATAATATCTCTGTGAATCAAGTCATTATGCACATGGGCTGCTGTAGGGAGTGCTTGCAATGCCTGATTCATAATGTATAGGGGGGGGGTGGAGTGCAAGCTGCTTCTTTACAGCACAGGTTGCAGGGCTAGCATAAACAGACGAGGCCTAATGCATGCTCATTCCCTTGCTGACCTCTGGTTATTAAATTAGAAGGGAGAGGGGTTCTACTAGCTGCACAGGCTAAGAATAAGTAGTTATCTGAAAAGGCCTTACTCTACAATTCTGTAGGGGACAGGTGAGCCATCAAAGCAGGGCACATTATTGACAGAGTGCCGGCAGTCTTTCAGCATAACCCACAATGGCTCATGTTTCACTTCCAGATCAGGAGTAAGAACCAACACATAAGTCCAAAGCAAAGGGAAAGTCTAAGGCACCTGCTCTCAAGCCATATATCTCTCAAAATGTGTGGACACTGTGCAGAGGATTAGCTGGTAAAGTCTCTGAACTAGATAGTCACTGAGTTAGAACTGATGTGACAACTCCTAGGATATAATTTTGTCTACCAAACAAGAATCCTCGTGTAGAGCACACTGAAACAAAGCCAGATGCTGTTTTCTTCAGTGTTTAGCAACTTGTGGGATTTTGTCCTACAGTGGCAAAAAGATTATTCTGTGCAATAGGATGCCATCTTCATGCAAACCATTTCCCCATGTCTTTCAAAATGCTCACTTCAACCTTCCATAAACTCAGACCACAAACAGAAGTACCAAGCACACTTTTTGCTCGTTCGTTTGGTATAACACCCATAAGATGAAGTACCAGTCATTCTGGTATGTTCATTGTAGAAATTTGAGTGAATAGTTATTGTGATGTGTCTTTTTCTTTTTCTTTTTCATTCCAGTATTCTCTAATGTTTGATTTTTGAAAAAAAAATTAAGTTCTAACAACTGCTGTTTTTATGAATTGCTTCTCCGAACCATGCTCCATCTTTATAAATCTTGCCTTCTAATAGTGAACCTAGGTGGTGAGCGCTAACAGGATTGTAGCCAAAGCAGTGCCACTGAGAAACAAGAGGGAGGAATCTGCATATTTGGGGAGCCTTGAGGCTTGCAGTAGTTCAAGAAATATTTAAAAATAGAACCCAAATGGACAAAAAACCTTTAAAAAATGAAATATCATCCCAATGAAGACTAAGCATGCTCAGTAGCCACATAATGTAGACTGACAGTTGGACAGAAACAACAGCATATGGGTAGGAGATTGTTGGAACCCTGAACAGGAGTACTGTATTCCTTATAGGAGGAAGGATATACTGCAACACTAAAGTTTCCAACAATTATTGATGTTACCTGTCAAATATTTTAATATCCTCTTTGCTCCCAAAGACCATCACTGAACAGCTGCAGAATGTGCCTTCACTTACAGACCAATCCAATATATTTCATGTCCAGAGACTAGTGGCTGACTAATGGATGGTATTGTTACTGGATTGGGGGTGGAGAAGTATAAGTTTAGCTATTTCTATTCCTTTCTGGGCATTTCTGAACCGAACTGTCTTTTGTCTGACAAGGTAACCTACTTGATGGCATTCACTAACCAATTTCCAAAACAAATGCTTTTAGTGGAAGCCAGACTTTGTTCAAAATTTCTGATCAGGAATGCCATTTCACCTACAATGGACTGCTTGGGGTCCTGCTGAGTGGGTGGTTGCCTTGGCATGGCTGTAGACTGCTGATATCTTCAGTTAGGTGACCACCCACACAACAGCTGTGTGCTTCCAGAGAGAGAGCCAGTGTGGTGTAGCGGTTAAGAGCAGTAGACTCATAATCTGGTGAACCGGGTTCGTGTCTCCGCTCCTCCACATGCAGCTGCTGGGTGACCTTGGGCTAGTCACACGTCTCTGAGGTCTCTCAGCCCCACTCACCTCACAGAGTGTTTGTTGTGGGGGAGGAAGGAAAAGGAGAATGTTAGCCCCTTTGAGACTCCTTCGGGTAGTGATAAAGTGGGATATCAATTCCAAACTCTTCTTCTCCTCTCCTCCTCCTCCTCCTTCCATGGTGTTGGCTGTGGCATCCCCATCTCCTGGTGCTAAAACACAGGGGCAGGAACGCCCCTCTTCCCATCTTCTTCACCTAGTGAGTACCTCCTGTTCTGTGAGACCTAAGTATGTCAGCAAGTCTTGTTGCAGCATCTCTCTGCAAAGAAAATGAAGGGCTGTGACAAGAAATGGCCGTACTCAGTGGCTGTAGCAAATGCATGTCATTGCAGATGTGAAATGTGCAGATCTGGCCATTCTTCAATCAATGGACACTAAATACTTCTGCCTCCTATTGTAGCAACCATATATTTCTGCATGTATTCCTGAATCGCATTGGGCAGCCACTTTCCATAGTAAGACAATAGAGATTGGTCTGCAAAACTTTACAAGAATAGAATCTTTGCTTGTGCACAACTGGGAGTTCTACTTTATGTGACAATGGTTCTTTCATGTATAAAAATGATTCTTTGAATGGAATCTGTTGTAATATTAATCTAGAAGTTATACTTCATGCAATTGTTTTATTTCCTATGAAAGGGTGACCTGTTGTCAAAACAGAACAGTCCATAGAAACTTTCAGAGCTATGTATCCCAGTATTGCATTTCTCAAACTATAGTTTAGGCCATTTTAGTGTTCTATGTATGAGCATATTAAAGGTAAAGGGACCCCTGACCATTAGGTCCAGTCGAGGACGACTCTGGGGTTGTGGTGCTCATATCACGTTATTGGCCGAGGGAGCCGGCACACAGCATACAGCTTCTGGGTCATGTGGCCAGCATGACTAAGCCGCTTCTGGCGAACCAGAGCAGCGCACGGAAATGCCGTTTACCTTCCCGCTGGAGCAGTACCTATTTATCTACTTGCACTTTGACGTGCTTTCAAACTGCTAGGTTGGCAGGAGCAGGGACTGAACAATTGGAGCTCACCCCGTTACGGGGATTCGAACCGCCAACCTTCCGATCAGCAAGCCCTAGGCTCTGTGGTTTAACCCACAGTGCCACCCGCATCCCATGAGCACGTTGGTGATCTATTTATTATGAATGGCATGGTTTATTTGTAGCAATAAATAAATGAGCCATTGTGATAACGCAGTGGACAGAATATTGGCACGGGGCAGAGGGGAGTGGGTGTCCTTGAGCAGCTTGATCTACTTCGCAGGGTTGTTGTGAAGATAAACAGGTGGAGTGAGGGAGAACCACGAATGCAGCTTTGAGATCCTTAGAGGTAGGATGGATGGATGGTGATAATTGCATTAATATGCCACCTTTCCGAAGAGGCACCCAACGTGGTTTACAATTTTAAAGTACTGGAAAACACAGATTTGTTAGATTTAGAAGGATATGGCAACAGATTTGGTTGGCACATTTATTTATGGTATGATGAAGTTAAAGTACATAGAGGTTTCTTGAACCACACAATAAGGAAATCAATATATGAAGTATGGGTGAGGTATAAAGATTTATTAGAACGAAAAACACCTTGGTGATTATCATGAGTGGAAGCAATATCAGTAATGTTTTATTTATTTATTTATTTATTTATTTATTTATTTATACATACATACATACATACATACATACTGAGATACCACCCTCAATTTTGCCCCACAGATTTTCAGTTGAACGAGGTTGAAAATTTATTCTGGGAGAAATTAACACGGGCACCAAATGTCCACTAGATTCTTTTGGATTCCCATAAGTGGTTTTTATATCATGCAAAAGACCACATAAAAATTATCAAGTAAGGAAACACTGAGGAAATGGACTAAAGTGCTGTCTGAATGCGGCACGTGTGTTTGATCTGTATACTGTGTAAAATAGTTTTTAGGTGCTCTACCATAACTGCGTCAAGAAAGCTTTCAAACGCCACAGCTCTGATGGATTTCCCAGGCTAACTTGCTTTTGTATCAATGCTGAAGTGTTTTCTATTAGCCATGCACCATACATTCTTTTATCAATTGACTTTCTTTCTTTCAGCATTGTTACGGAGTGGAAGAAATGATGGAGAGAGATTGTGTTTCTACATTAGATATTAACAAATCAAATTCAATAATATGGCAGCTCCAGTCAACATACAATTTTTTTTAAAACAATCTTTTGATTCCCGTACCAAGTGCTTTCAATGTTTTATTTCCAGCTCATCTTTAAACAAAGCGGTGTGACCTTCATTGTGCAAATGAACTGTGTTTTCCTTGCACAAAAGAACTACTGGTATAGACATGCTATTGACTGAATAATGAAGCTACGCCTGAAGAGGCGTGACACGAACACATTTGAGTAATACAAAAGGAAAGTTAATGGAGAAATATGCATGAAGTCTTGCTTAGTCAGGTGGCAAGAAATAATGAATGAAAGGAAGATGATTACCTGTAAGGCTAACAGTCTCTCTTTGTACCATGAGCCCAAGGGGGGGGGAGGGTATCCAGAGCTAGATAAGACAGCCAAATGTTTTGTTACTCATTTCTTTGTCTTTAACGGTAATCATCTTCGACTGAATGCTCTGGAAGTTGATAGGTGCAGTTTGTGCATTAGCTACCTAGACACACTCCTCCAGGTTTTCTAAATTAATACACCATGGACTCATCTCCATTGTGCCTGAGGTGAAACCACTGATTCACAGCTGTTTTTGTGACATCAGAATACTTGGTTCCAGAGCAACAGGGCCTTTTTGATCGTGGCACCAAGCTCGTGAAGAGCCTTTTCCCGCCCTGCTGAGAACCACATGCCCTCGTGGGTAACCTGTGAGGAAAGACATATCTGGTGATGGGTGTTACCAAATCCAGTTTATCTGGTATCAAAGGGGTTGGGGTTGGGTGTATTCCATTGATACCTTCTTAAAATGAAATTTTAATTACTTTAAGTAATGATAAATTTATGAATAATCAAAATACCACCCAAATTTCTGCAGAGCCAAATTGTGTTGAATCTGCTGCAGTGGTATTTTTTTTTTTTAAGGTTCACTAATTTTTGTTGTGTGTTCATCCTATAGAAGAAATTGTTTCCTTCAACTCTATATCCATGATTTAGAAAGAAGTAGCCCATAGAAATACTGAAACTGGGAGCACCGAATGTGTCTGTGTGCTGGAGGATGACGACGACACAAGATTCAGGTGGCAGTACCTATCTACATTAATCTGCTTCTCAGCATGTCTAAAGCTCTCCCATTGAATCAGCGGGAGGAGAAAAAAATAATGAAATAACCAGGCTGCCAACTTGAGCCAGCCAGGCTTTCACCATCATTTTAGGATTGCGCTGTACATCTCCTCTCAGAACATTTCAGTGTGTACAAAAATCAAAAGGGCAAAATCAAGTGATTTTTTTTTAACGTAGTGCTGTTCCACTGATTTTTGTCAAAACCAAAATACACAATCTGGCAATATATTCAGTGTACCATGTGCATATTCTGTGGCCATCTGAAGGATTTCAGTACAGTTTGTCAAACTGCCCCATCTTGGCATTTTCCATTATTTTGGTTAGAAGCTTTTCAAGCAAAAATAAAAGTTGAATGGGAAAAGCAATAGATGCACAGAGGAAGAAAAGAGAATGCCAATTAGCAAGTACATCTACACCCAACTGTAATAAATACAGCCAGTCTCTGTTGATATCAGAGGAAGTTAGCAGGTGTTCCATGGAGATTATTCACTTATAATTTTGCTAATGGAGAAAAGGGATTTTAAAAAGCATGTTAATCAATGAGCATTTAACTTCAACTTGATTACTTTTACCTGGCTGAGAGCACCTGCTTGTGAGATTATGGATTGTGATTGAGAAGCCTAGTTGGACTTAGTAGATCTTGTATTTCGTTCTGTCATTTTAAACGGCCGGGCTAAGAATTTTTTGAGCAGGCAATGTCACGAATCCCCCCCCCCCAGCCAAAGCCAGCATTGCACACTTCACTCCTGGGCACACACCACAAGGCCACCTGATGTTCTCCCACTCCCCCCCTCCTCAACGCAGCTGCCAGCCTTGGGAGGCCGAGACTCAAGTGGGAGTGCCTTGGCTTCTTTCTCTGTCTACGCAAGTGGGCTGCATCCTCCCTCTCTTCCTCCTCACGCCAGGCACTGAGCTGCACCCAAGAGGAAACGGAACTGCCTCCCATGCCTTGGTAGCTGCTACTTACACGGTGAGAGGCGATTGTCAGTGCAAGCCGCAGTTGGTGACTCTGGGGAGGCTGTTGGCATTGTGCACAATGGTGCTGATCTGTGCGGCTGGCTACCGAGGGCAAGGGTCAACTGCCTTCTTGCTCCCTGCCTTCCTTCCTCCTTTCCAACATCATGATATATCGGGATGTCACGAGGTTTAGCTGGCGATATAATACGTTGTTGAAAAGCAGGTATCGCCAAGCCCTACTGGACACCACCTACTGGATATAGATTTGCAGAGTGGCCTGTTTTGTTCCATGTGTGGTGACCATGCAAAGGGTCCCAATTGCCATAATGGTGCAGCACTCATCTTGCTCTATAAGCCAAGGGAGCTGGTGTTTGTCCACAGACAGCTTCTGGGCCATGTGGCCAGCATTATTAAGCCGCTTCTGGCGAACCAGAACAGCGCACGGAAACGCCGTTTACCTTCCCGCAGGAGCGGTACCTATTTATCTACTTGCACTTTGACGTGCTTTCGAATTTCTAGGTGGGCAGGAGCTGGGACCGAACAACGGGAGCTCACCCCGTTACGGGGATTCGAACCACTGACCTTTCTGTTTGATGCAACTTCAACACATTTGTGCACTTTCCTGCCTGCTACCAGCAGCTGATAAACATGAGAGTAGCGGGTGGGTGGTGTTGCAAGTGCAACCGCAACAATCACTGCACCTTTAACTTCTGTTACCAGTAAGTCAGCTAACCAAGAGGGGGTGCTGCAGATGTTTCTTAGCCAACCAGCCAGAGTGAGCCAGATGTTCATTGTGGCAACGCATGCCCTGATTGGCTGTGTGGTTCTGAGGGAGTTTTCCTCTGTATGTTTCATTGTATATGCACAAGGCTTGACGAAACGTCTCTATTTATTTCCCCTTAAAATTATACTCCGCTTTTCTTCAGTTTCCTTAGCAAAATGTTAACCAGATTTCTTTTCTCTCTGGACTTTGTCTGCGTTATTTGAGTGACTGTGTTACCTGGGGTGGGGGTGGTGAGGAGAAGAGAAACTTAAATCACTTTAAGTATCTCAGGATGGGAGGTGTGTCGTAAGGATGCAATTTTTCCTTTGCCCCTCCTGTTGTTGATCTATAACCCAACTTTAATGGGAATTATTCCACAATGATTCTTGATTGGGAGTGTTGAGGCACCAGGGCATGTATAAGTGGCCAGTTCAAATTAACGCAGAAAGGCTATGTTAAAGAACGGTGTGAATCCCAAATCTCAGGTGAGTCTTCCCTTCCTTCTGCTGTGTTTCATGAAAGCCCGTGACCTTCACTCGCCATTAAGCAACCAGTGGCAGAAACTCACTGCCCTTCCCTCTGCTGCCATGTCCCCCAAAATGCCGAAATCCCAATGTTAAACGTCCCTTTAGATCCTCTCCGAGACCTCCAATTCAGTACGTTTTAAGCGACTAATCGCCTTTGGTTTGCCTTGGATCCCTTTCAACAGAACATGGCGAAGGAAAGGAGAGGAATGTGTGTGACCTATTTAAATAATTGCCCCTTAACATCTTTCAGATGATGCGGAATGTTTTTCTAAGCGAGCTGTAGTGCCCAGTCCTCGCCGCCCCTCCTATTTCTGTCCGTTCCCCTTTCGTTTCTGTAACAGAGACCACTGTCATCTGGTAGAAATATTTACCACTTGGATTGGAATTGGCCTGGTAACAGTGAGAACACATCTGGAGTCTAGACTCAGCGGCTCTATGGGCAGGGTCATATCTCTGAGCTCCATCAGGCCCAGCGTCTATTTCTGTTTACATAGGTGGTGTGCTGCATCATCTATTTCAGCTGTCAGACATATTGAGCCTCCTCCTGATCCCTCCATTCTGGAGCAACACCAAGGGGAAAGCTCCCCTCCCTCTTCATGCTGACCCTCCTTTCCACTTTTATCAGCTGGAGACAGGAAGCGAGGGACCTCTGGCATGATATACAAGCAAAACCAGAAACACCCCCCTCCTCTCCACTCACACCCGTTCTCCCTCCTTACAACAATGTAAACATTTGTAGTTCTACTTGCCCTATCTTAACTTTGCCATTTAAAGGTCCTGGATTAAATCTGAAGGACGGGTTTCATATATATATATATATATATATATATATATATATATATATATATACACTAAACGATAAATGAATCAATGCAAAGGGCATGCACAAAACAAAAGCAGAGGGCAGGCTATTTTCTTTCCATGTAAAAACGTTAATCTTCTTTTTAAAAGAACTGTTTGTGAGTTTCCTTCTTGTCCACCACCAAGCCCTGGCCGGCAAAAATCAAGCTGCAGGGCCTCTCTTCAAGAAAGCACTTAAGAAGCTGCTTAAATCCCATGGATATGAAAGTCAGCTATGTGCTTAAGCATTTTGCCAAACAGGGATTTGTTTTCTGAAATGCACATGTGAGGATCTAGGAGGCTTTCAGACAGTGTCATAGTAATTTGGTGTTGTTGTTTATTGGGGCAGGGAGGGATCAGTTCGTTTGTGTCTTAATCATATATCTGTAGAGTTGGAAAGGGATTCCATGGGTCACTTAGTCTAGCCCACTGCAATGCTATAATTTCAGCTAAAGAATCCCCAACGGATGTTCAGCAACCTCCAATGAAGGGAGAGTCCACCACCTTTCAAGGTAATTAATTCATCCCGTTGTTGAATAGCTCTTACCATCAGAAAGCTCTTCCTAATGCGTTGTCAGAATCTCCTTTCTTGCTCAGCTCCTATCTCTAGAGCTGCAGAAAACAAGCTTGCGCCATTTTCCGTGTAGCAGTCCTTCAGATATTTGAAGATGGCTATCATATTGCCTCTTGGTCTTCTCTTATCCAGGCTAAACATACCCAATTCTCTCAACTGTTCCTCATATGGTCTTACACCAAGGTACATAATTTTTCACTGAGGATATGATGAATTCTTTGATATATGGTATTATATATGCAGGGCTGGAAACCACTTGAAACTTATACATCTCATAATTTTGGAGATGCTTCCAAGCCTCTCATTAAATATGTTGTTAAATTGGTTTCTTATACTTGAGTCAGTCTGATCATTGTGTTTGTGGTCAGGAAGAGTGTCATCCTCCAGGCCAGGTATGGAACAGCCACACTGCCAGGTTATTGTCTTTCCATGTATGTTGTAGCTTGACTTACATTCACGAACCCTCTACAAACAATTACCTCAGGTTCTAAAATAATCCATTCTGAATTTAAAAATGTGCATGCCCTAAAACATTCTATTAAAATCTTGGACATGCTGCTCCCCCCCCCAAGTTTCTTAGACAGTTTGCATAACAAAGTAATTATTTAGAGTCATATATCATGATTGCTTTTAGATACACATTTTTTCTCTGACTAAAAAAAAATGGCACTGTTTCTTATATTGTGAAATGAGAAACTGTTTTCCCTCCAATAAGTTTCATATCCAGACAAAACTCCCAACAGATTTTTATCCTAGTGTATTCAACAGATCTCCCCCTGAATGCATATCCATCCCAGTTGACTGAAATATGTGAAAACACATTTTTTTAAAAAACAAAAAGTTTTTTTTTAAAAAAAGATGGGGGAATGGCTTACCTAGATGCCGTTGGGGGTCTGTGTGTCCTCACAGCCCTGTAATACTTAAAAGACTCAAGTTTGGTCTCAAAAGAGAATTGCTGGAACAAGCAGGATTGCTGGATATTATCTTGATGACAGAGTGGTCAGCAACCCTGCTTTTGTGGGATATCTGAATGGATGGGCTAGAGTGGAAAGAGGGCACCTGTTGGGATTCATCTTCCTCCTCCTCTTCCCTTAGTCCAGGGATGGGTACGAAAGAAGAAGAACCAGCCAGACTTGTATTGGGACTATGCTGGAAACATACAAGAGGCCAAATGTGTGTGTGTGTGTGTGTGTGTGTGTGTTGCCAAAACTGACAATTTGTATCACCAAAAAGAAGTCAGATGTACATAAAAATTGCATATCGCATTTTAATTGTAATTTAATATACCGCCCTTTGTCAAAGGCCACTTTGTAGCATAGTAACATAAGTCCATTTGCGCCTTCTTGGGTGGGTGGCTTTGCAGATGGCCCAAACCGTCCCGCTGCCACCAAATGGGCCAATGGCGGCAGGAGTTGGAGGGCGTTCTCCTGGGCACAGGACAACCAGCCAATCGTGGCGCTGGGCCCTGCGCCTTCCAGGCCTTTCACCCTCTCCTTCATTGTGCCAATTCTTCGGCTGGATGGGTGGATAGGAATTGGGTAAGCCTAGGTCTTGGTTGGAGGGGTGTGTGTGTTGTAGCCTCTGCCTGCCCCTCCACAGGTAAGGGTATCCTGTTAATAGGATCCAGGAGGAGTGGGTCCTGTCTGATGCCCAGATGGGGGCTAGGAATATACCACTCCTCCAACGGGGACCACTTGGGGGATGTCCCAATTTGACATAGGTCATAGGGCGTCCCTCCTGGCTGGCTTTATTCTTAGTGACACTACCAGCAGATGGGCTGATGTGATACACGCAGTCGCTTGCCCCAAAGCCTAGAGCCTAAGGTTCAGATCTGTAACCAATAAAGTTGCGGCCTTATTTTATCCCAAGCCTATATACCGTGTGTTGTCTAGCTATTCGTACCTAGGGAACAAGGTGGTCACGGGGTGTCGGCACGCAATAAATGATATCCATAAAAACCCAACAACTTAGAAAACATACTTAGCATGGGCCTAGCAAATACTGGGGAACCACCTTCTAAATATTAGATTATATATTTTCAAGAGGAGAAAGCCAGTTTTTCAAGCACTTAACACCATTCAAAACTCGAGAAGGTTTTTTCTTTCTTTCTTTCTTTCTTTCTTTCTTTCTTTCTTTCTTTCTTTCTTTCTTTCTTTTTTAAACCACTCAGTCTAAAGTTCTGGCAGTATATGATGAGTTCAAGATTTGATTGTGAAGTATTTTGCCTGTGTAATTTAAAGCAGCTCGTGGAATAGCTCTAGTAAGGAATGCGGTCCTGTAACTGGACTAACGATCAATTTCACTGCATATATTTTTGATTTATATCAGTGTGGATTTAATGTACTAAGGCAGCAGTCCCGAGCTCAGTAAACTATGGAGTAAATCCCATTAAATCCAGGGGTACATACGTCTGAGTAAAATCTACTACGAAATGACTGGAATCTGAAATTTCAGGCATACTTGCTAGGCAGTAAGTTCTAGTGAACTTAGTGGACCTTGCTTCCAAATAAATGCCCATTAGGAAGGATCACGTCCTATAAGTGTCCAATGCTCCTGAAGCCCCTGTTAGCCCCATAGATGTTCTTTCATGCCTACTAGAAACTTGGGGGTTTTTTTTTAGATCAGCACAACCATGAGTGAAAAGAGTTTGGAATACAGGAAACTGGCATCTACTGAGTCAGACCAACGGGTCCATCCAGCTAAGAGTTGGGAAGGTGGACTGTTTTAGAGTGATGTCAAAATTTCTAAAACATTCCCCTCCCCACCAAAAAAGAACAGTTTTGAGATTTTAATTTTCCTACGTGGCCCCGCTTCCAGAAAAAGAAAGTCACTTAGCAGAATTCTATCTGAATATGCTCCAGCATTTTTCTGGTGCTGCGGCCGCGTTGCCTTCAACCACCCGACAACACTCTGGAATGATGCTGAGGACAGGCCTTGTGGAAGATGCGAACTGGTGCCCAGGCTGCCAGCAGAATAGCTGCTGCTGCTGCTCCTGCCACTGGCAGGGAACAAAAATCTTAGGGAAGAAAAGAAACTGTTGCTAATGGTAAGCTCTACCCTTGACAAGTTGTGGGAAAATTTCTTCTCCCCCTGGGTGACATAGCTTCCCTGGCCACCCTGCCTTCTCTGTCCACAAACAGGATGGTTTTGAGGGGCCGCTGACTCACAGCTATAACTGGGCGGCATTGTTGTGCTTATCCCCAAAACATTGTAAGAAGCACACCGTGAACTTGCCATTTACTGAATTTTAGGCGTAATGTGGTGGTGCACCTTTTAAATAAACCGTTCTGGACATGCCAGTGCCACTTTTGATTAACGAAACTAGGATTCCTACTGCTGTTGTGCCCTTAAAATAGCTGGACCGATATTGCTAAATGGGACATTTCATGATTTTTCATGTTTTATATTTTCATGTCTTAATTATGTTGTTTAAAGGCACATTTATGCAAGAAGCACAATGCTTGGGACAGCTCTTTCGGAGTAGTTTCATTTGCGAAAGGGCAGAGAACTAGGATATCAAAATCTAACAAACTCACCGGATCCAAATGCTCGTGGGTGGCACTTCCCCCAAATTAATCATAACCGGGACCTGAATTTAAACATAACCAAAATCCACCTTCACACTGCTGTCTGTCTTAACTGTAGCAAAATTCTAGATGGCTTGGCAGAAAGATTCATTCTTTTGTGCACTGAAATGGCTGTACAATTAAGTAAAACCACTCCTGTCCTATTAACCAGCAGGTTCCATTCACCACAAAGCACTTACGTGCACAACACCTGCACGGATGCCCATTGTAAGATGTGATGCAATGGGACAAAGAGGAGGGGGAGAGCTCTTCTGATTGTACAAAACAGCAGTCACCACTTTTACATAAATATGTACAGTGGTACCTTGGGTTACGAATTTAATTCATTCCGGAGGTCCGTTCTTAACCCGAAACCGTTCTTAACCTGAGGTGTGCTTTCGCTAATGGGGCGTCCCGCTGCTGCCACGCTGCCAGTGCACGATTTCCTTTCTCATCCTGGGGCAAAGTTCAGAACCCCGAGCAACTACTTCCGGATTAGTGGAGTTTGTAACCCGAAGCATTTGTAACCCGAAGCATTGTAGCCCGAGGTGCCATTGTATCATTTTTTTTTATAAGAAATTTATTGGTATTTCAACACATAGCAAACAAATAAAATACATACATACTACAAAAAATACATACAAAATACAAAATACAAACAAAAGAAAGAAATACATACCTGACAACCCACCTACAACAAGAACACACCAATTTAATTATTATAAACTTATTTCTAATCTTACTTGGGGGACTTCCTCACGGCCTCTCTTCTGCGTTCAGTTCTGTTTTACTATAGTAACTTTGTAACTACTTTAACTCTTATTTTACAATTATTCTTAATCCTAATCTAACCTCTTATCTCTATCAGCTTATTCATAACCATAATACAAAGCATAAAAAGAAATCACAATCTTAACTTCTTATATACTATTTTAACCTAACATTGTAATGCTATCGCCTGTTATGTCCACCGATTTCGCTTTCAGATATCTAACTTTTCACGTTGTTTCCATTGTATCATTTTTTTAATCCTCAAAGAATCCCATCCCCCAACGCAATATAGATTAACTTTTATAGACCCAAAAATAAATAATGAAAGTTGAATTATGAAAGGCAGTCAAACAGGGCCACTAAAAATGATGGCAAATCTAGGTGTGAAATATTTGCCAATGCATCTCCTGATAGGTGAATGCAGTATAATGTTTTGCAATGGGACATCGGCCCAAATAGTAATTTGGCACATCATCTATCTATGTTTGCTTTCTGATTGTGCAGGTCTTCAAATCAGACTTAGTTCATTTCATTTGGTTATTTTTACAACTATGATCCAGCAACTGATGGGTTCCTATCTAGAATTGACACGGTTCAGTACTGAATAGTAGGAAATGTTTGGAAGGAAACAATTTTGGAAATGAAATGGAGAGATAGGGTCAAGAATAATCTGGTTACAATTACTGATTTTGGCTTGCTTTTTCCTGGCAACTCAAATACAAAAGATCCCATTTTATGTAATCTATGGTTTGGGGTTTTTTGTGTGTTTTTTGCAGAAATTGCAATAATGTTAAAAATTAAAATTAATCCCTGATCTCTACAATGGATGCAAACCACAACTCCATAATGTGGTGCATATGCAGAGCAAGGTTGACATTTGAACTTAAATGGAATTTTGTGCTTGAAATACTATCGGTTATTCTCATTCCCCGCAGAGACTGAACAAAAGTAGGTCCTTGTGCATTTCCAGTTATGAGCGAGATACAGAAGTTGGGTACATGTGACTAAGAGCTATTCAGACCATGAGCAAAGGAACCTGAGATATAGCAGGGTAAAATGACGAACTTTGCGCACTGCCTTGGTGATGGTGATGGGGTAGGTAAGTAGGAATGAGGGTCTTTTTGTGTAGCACCATGTTCATCTTTAGTGGGGAAGGGGTGGCATTTTGGATCTGCTTCAGGTGACAGAATGTCTTGTACCAGTGCCACAGGATGGAGGCATGAAGGTGCCAGTTTCAAGAAGATAAGGGATCTCACATGCATTCACACCTGCTGCTGAAATAATAGCACCAAGGTGACGACCAAGCCTCTGACTTGGCCTCAGTTGCAGATGCCCAAATCTCAAGCAACCAAATTACTATAGGGCCAGGTTCCATGCCAGGATTTGAATCTCCTGGGTTCTCTGAAGAAAGCAAGACAAGAAGCCCAGCCGAACCCTGTGATGACTTAAGATGCAAAGGGGTTGTGTGTGTGTGTGTGTGTTGGGAGAAAGCGCCTTGCCAGATATGCCAGAATTCTCTCACATGTTTAAGAAACAAAGGTCTCCATATGACCCTTCACACTCTCACATGTCAAAAACACAACATTTCCAGGTTTCTTCAGGCAACAAATGTATTAAATAATAATTGTTACTACTAATAATAATACAATAATTTATTTGTCTCCTAATACAAAACATTTTGAGGTGACTTACATGCCCAGGTTTAACAATAATGCCTCACTAAACTCACTCACCCACCCACCCACAGAGCAATGAGCATGATTTTTGTAGTCCCTCAAAACCTGGGAGAATTGTTAATGTGGTTCCAGGCTTTGCTGTGGGAAGCATTCTGTAAACAGAAGAGTGACCCAACTGAAAATGCCCTCTCCCTTGTTGTCACCCTCTGAATCTTGATTAGAAGGGTGATGGGCTCAGTTGGTGAAACATTTCAGAAGAGTGGGCGCAGGGTCTCGGGTGTTTTGATCGATAAAGAAAGCAGCCTCAGGCTTGTGTTGGCACAAAATTGGCACCAAAACTCACAGAAGCTAAGCGTAAGGTGATTTGACAGGAGGAACTAGCAAAGAGCCTAGGACAGACAGCAACAAGCCCCACCTCCTCACAGCACCGTGATTAGAGCACCCTAGTAAAATCTTCCCTCTGTTTAGAAGCTGTGTGTCGGGAACAAAAGAGCTCTCCCTTCCTCCCTCTCTCCCTTCATTGCCTCCTTGGGGAGAAATGTTTTGATTTTTGCAAATTCCTTCCAGTAGCACCTTTGTTGTTGTTGTTTAGTCATGTTTGGCTCTTCGTGACCCAATGGACCAGAGCACGCCAGGCACTCCAGTCTTCCACTGCCTCCCGCAGTAGCACCTTAGAGACCAACTAAGTTTGTTGCGTGTCGAGGTCCTGAAACCACCCCTCAAATGAAACACACTTCACACAGAAAATTAAGTTTAAGGTTTTTGGCATAATTTTGGCCACAACTTTATTAAAATACAAAATATGTGAGTGGTTGCTTAGGCATTGGTTCAGACAATCTGTCCTGCTGGGGACAGAACTGACATCCACCCGCCTGTGGAGTCAGTAAAGGGGAAAACGCTTTGGGGAGAGAATGGGAGCCGGGGGGGGTCTGACCCTCGCCTCTCCCCTAATGCTCTCAGGGGCTCTTGCGTGGACCCTGGCCCCCGACCGGGGGATACGGACAAGCATGGCGAGCCCCTGAATTCCTTTAACGGAATTCTACATGCAGCAGCAGCATTGAAGGGGCAGCCACAGCCAACCCTGCCCCTCCACCAACCAATTAATAACCAATGCCTAACTGCCAACCTTACAAGTTGTGACTAATTGCTACGCAGTAGGCAAAAACCAGATGGAATCAGCCAAATGGAAAAATTCCTACCAGGCCCCTGCCCCAAAAGCAGATGACCCCATGACAGGCATAGCAAGGTCATACACAGAGGCCTAATAATAGGGAGGGTGGGCGGGTGATCCGATGCACTCAGCAAAGAGGTATATCACGCTGCGAGCCAAGCAATATATAGTCACTGGGTTGTCCATCAACAATTGCAACATAGAAATCTCCCCAACAACACCCAGAGCCCAATCACAGCAGTGGCCATCTATACAATCCCGCCCAGCAACAGAGGGGTGACTTGCTGGCCCCCACCGCAACACGTGCTCTCCATGAAGGAGAACCCGCTTTATGGGTATGAGCTTTCGTGTGCATGCACACTCCTTCAGATACACTGAAACAGAAGTCACCAGACCCTTATATATAGTGAGAGGGTGGGGAGGGGTATTACTCAGAAGGGTGGTGGGAATGGGTGATTGGCCGATAGGTGTGGTAAACCTGCTGATGACTGTTAACAGCTGCAATTGGTCTTACAGGAAATAGCAAGGGGTGAGATGGCTAGCTTTATCATATATAATGAGATAAGAATCCAGTGTCTCCATTCAGACCAGGTCTCTCCATGGTTTTAAGTTTGGTAATAAGTTGCAATTCAGCAACATCTCTTTCCAGTCTATTTCTGAAATGCTTTTGTAATAAGACAGCTACTTTGAGATCTTGTATAGAATGTCCTGGGAGATTGAAGTGTTCTCCTACTGGTTTCTCTGTCTTGTGATTCTTGATGTCAGATTTATGTTCGTTTATCCTTTGACGTACAGAGGACCACAGAGCCTAGGGCTTGCTGATCAGAAGGTTGGCAGTTCGAATCCCCGCGATGGGGTGAGCTCCCGTTGCTCAGTCCCAGCTCCTCCCCACCTAGCAGTTCGAAAGCATGTCAAAGTGCAAGTAGATAAATAGGTACTGCTCCGGCGGGAAGGTAAACGGCGTTTCCGTGCGCTGCTCTGGTTCACCAGAAGCGGCTTAGTCATGCTTGCCACATGACCCGGAAGCTGTATGCCGGCTCGCTCGGCCATTAACGTGAGATGAGCGCCGCAACTCCAGAGTCGGACACGACTGGACCTAATGGTCAGGGGTTCCTTTACCTTTACCTTTATCCTTTGGCGTAGTGTTTGGCCTGTTTGTCCAATATAGAGAGCTGAAGGGCACTGTTGGCATTTGATGGCATACACAATGTTAGAAGATGAGCAAAGCTTTTCCAATGCCCAAATCACCTCATATTGCTTTGGAGGTCCCTATTTTGGCTTGGGGGCACATTTGGGGAGTTTTTGATTCATATTTTTTTTTTTGGGGGGGGGAGCCCTCAATCTGTTTGAAGTATTGTGCTTTCTTTTGGGATTATGGCCTAATCTGATGCGCAACCCTTTTATCTGATCTTGTAAACTCCATCTGTAGTTTGAAGCTGGTGCAGTCCGGACATAAGTTTTACCATCATGGTGAAAGGCAGGTTAAAGAGAGACAAGCGTTATGTCAACCTTTGTTGATAAACCATGCCTATATATAAGAATTAAATCCCTACCATGAAATCAATAGAGAAAGTCAATCAAGGCAAGGATGAAGAAAAAACAACTTGCATTCATTTTAGGCCAAGGTCTTCTTGTATTTAAGATGAATAAACCTTAGCCATAAACTCATGTGTAAATTTGATGCCCATATTTTCTCTCCCAGCGGGTGCCTATAACAGGCTTTTGGATGGCATACACTCAGTTTAGAGATGGGAAAGTGAAATCTCTCCTTGTTCTGCTTAACAAATGAATGGGCTTCCATATTGTGCAGACAAGGAGGAAATAAAGGGAAGCTGGACTGAGAATTCTCATTCTGGAAACAGTTCTTGGCATACTGAGTGTGAATCAGTAATATCTGTTTTACTCTTTTCCTGTATATGTAATTAACAGATCTGACAACAAGAAACCGGATTAGCATTCAATTGTAGGGCAATAGTTTTCTTTCTTTCTTTTGCAAACATTCTTATTATTTTTTGCACAAAGAGATGCATACAATCCTGCACGACTTTAATCACTGAAACAAACATATTTTTAATAAGCTTAGTCTGGGATATACTTGAAGCTTCTATTTACCCTGGGCCAAAGACCCAGAGATATTCCATAAAAAACAAACAATGTCATTGATCACAGATTAGCCATTGTAAGGTAGAGCTGTGGACTGGATTCGGTTGAATCCCACCTTGTACTGTTTCTGGAACAGGCTCAGAATTCACACATGGCAGGTCCTTTGTCCACTCTAAAAATGCTTTCACTCCAGGGTTCAGGCTGAGACCATGGCTGGTGCAGCACATGGTCCGAACCCTAACAAGTGCAAAACCATTTGTTTTCATAGAATCACAGAATTGCAGAGTTGAAAGGGACCCCAGGGTAATCTAGTCCAACCTCCTGCAATGCAAGAAGCTCAACTATAGCATCTAACCTCTGCTTAAAATCCTCCAATGAAGTAATAGTCCACAACATCCCAAAGGAGACTGTCCCACTGTTGAACAGCTCTTACTGTCAGAAAGTTTCCCCCAAGGTTTAGTCAGAATCTCCTTTCTTGTAACTTGAAGCCATTGTTCCCTCGTCCACGTGACAGCCCTTGAGATATTTGAAGATGGCAGTCATATCTCCTCTCCTTCTCATGGGAATGCACTGTTCAAATGCCAGGCACGCTTGTGAGTGTGGAGTGCTTTTACCTGCACATATGTGTGTATCAGTGCAATGCACAAGCAATCTTCTGCTCCCCTGGCACCTATACAAAAACCTATAAATTTGGAGTGTGTAAACACACAGCACTGGCAGCAATGACTCTATTATAGTAACCTCACTTCTCTGCAAAATACCTCCATCTGCTGTTTAGAGTCTATTGCAAATGCTGACCCTAAACATTTTGCTGCCTGAGACGAAAGACAAGATGGCACCCACTGATTGGACTGGCAGAAGCTGACTGGGCTGGGGATAGACTCTAAATGGCAATAGAACTGTACTTGAATATTGGTGGTTTCCTCCACAGTAAATGAGGGTCGTGCCCAAGTTTAGGGGAGGTGAATGGCAACACACATCTCTGTCCTACAACATCTCACAATCGCTCCCTGGCCTCTTGCAAAGGCTGCCTCACTCTGCCTAATAGTAGGCCTAGCTGTTCCTGTTGCTTTGGTTTGCCATGCAAGGCCACATTTAAAGCAACATACATTTAACCGTCAATCCCTCTTCCCAGTGAACTCTGGGAATTGGGGCCTCCAACAACATTCAGCACCCTTAACGAGCTACCATTCTTGGGATTCTTTGCGGGGAGCTATGCCCGCTTAAAGTGGTATCATGGTGCTTTAGATGTATGGTGCAGATGGAGTCCGAGTCCATGTCTCTCTGTTCATTGAAGTCTGTGGAACATATTGTTGGCAGCCTGAGCTTCTTAATCTAGTCAAAATGTGCCAAAAAACACTTCCATAGCCTGAGGTGCTATAGTTAGTGATGTGGGATTGGTGGAAGATGTGACTGTTATGTAGGCTTTACATTTCTGGGACTAATTACCTTAAAAGAGAAGGAAAAAGAACAGGGGGGGGGGGGGAAGAGAGGCGCTGAAAGGTCCATTGTATTTCCCAGAAAGTCAAAATGAATTTGACACGTGGAAAAACAGAGGATTATCACATGAGAAAAGGCAAGCCACTGTTCCTTAATTGCATCTTCCCTCCATGTTGCTGAATTAAACAGCTCCATATCGTTTCTTTAAGAAACAACAACAACCAAAAAATAAAAAAAAAAACCAGGAGGCAGTAATTTTCAAGTCACGGGATGGATTCCCCATCCCTCCAATTTTTTAATTTTTTTTGCCCTTGACATTGTTTTTCTCTTAAGAGAAATAAATCAGAGATAAGACAATTAAGAGATTGAAATTCACCTTGGTGGCATTGAATCAGAAGACTCTTACATCCAGACAACAGGGCTGGCCCAAGGCATTTTGCTACCTGAGGCAAAGGACAAGATGGCACCACCACCCCCATTCCATGTACAAAAAACTGCCTGAGGCATGTAACTCACTCTGTCTAATAGTAGGGCCAGCCCTCATAGATCCAATTAGCCCTTTTGATCTTTTTCTCCTTGTCCTGTTTGCAGCTCGACTGAGCTTTAATTATGGTTTTTTTTAAAAAGGCAAACAGACTTGTATGGCAACTGAGCATTTAGGAACATATCTACATGACAAGTTTTACCTTGGTCTTATATCAGTTTTAATTATGATGGGCTCCTCCAAAGAATCCTGGGGTCCGTAATATGGTGGGAATTCTCATATAATGGCCTCCTAATTATCCGCACAGAACTATAATTCCTAGAGTTCATTGGAAGTAGTAATAACTGCACAACATGATCTTATGGATGAAGTCCCACTGAATTGAATGTATTTCCTCCTACGTAAACGTGCCTAGAGTTACTGCCTCCGAAAGCATCTATGTCTCTTCGCCTGGCTGCAATGTGTCCTGAATTATCTGATAAGGCCTCTTACTTGTCTAGAAGGAGGAGAGGGTTGAATGAATGAGTGTAGAAACTAGCCTACTGCACAATGGTGCAAACTGGTTCTTGTGTCCACTCATGTCTTGCTTGTGCCCAGTGTTGCCTCTGGCCCCACTCACAACTGGTATGTGGCAAGTTGCCTAGGAAGGAATGCTGCCTTCAAACTAGAAAAGGTTCCCCATCTCTGGTGTTATAGGATTGCAACTTATAGCAATTTAAGTTTGCACCGTAGATATACTCTACTGCAGCAGTCCTATGCTTTCTTGAAAAGGAGTCCCATTGAAGTCAGTGAGAATTCCTTCCAAGCAAATACGGAGAGGGCTGGACTTCACTGCTGCAATCCTGCCCAGAAAATAGGATTTAAGCAGCCCAGCAATGCGCAGGAAAGGAGCCTCATTTATTGCAGTCTGGGTCTCTGCATTCCTCAACCAGCATATACATCTCTTCCCCCCCCCCCCAAGCCGCCTTTGCAATCTTTTAAAACTCACCTTGAGCTTTTGGGAAGAAGCATCATGTCAGGAGGTGTTCTACTCATGAGTAGAACCCTGACAGAGACACATGCCTGACTGGCATGTTCCCTCCCTCCTGGGTGATTGTTCTGCCAGAGCTCGGAGAACACAAACATGGATTATGGATTCTCTTTATATAGAATGTATATAAACATAGTTTAGATCTATGGATGTGTTTCTCTTCTTGCTGAGTGATGCTAGAAGACTTGTGTGCACTTTTCATAAGAGAAGTGTCTCAGATAGGCACTCTGGAGTGAAGGGACATGCCATTCCAGAGAGGGCCTCCTGGGAGACGCTCAGAGGTCTTGGGGTTCGCCATCTCCGAGAGAGCATCTTTCCAACACATCAGTTACTTTGGAACCTTTTCCTCTTTCTAGCCATGTTTTTAAGATTGTTTTTATTTGTTAAAGTATCCAATCTTGTTATGTGCAGACAGGGCCACATTTATCTTATATACAACATTTATCTTATACCACTTTAACAGTCATGGCTTCCCCCAGTGACTCTTGGGAACTGTAGCTTGCTAATGGTGCTGGGGATTTTAGCTGTGTGAGAGAAGTCTTCTAGTGGCCCACAGCATCCTTAATAAACTATGTTCCCCAAAATTCTTTTTTTTTTGGGGGGGGGTAAGCCCAGTGTGCTGTGGACATCGCTCAAGTTACCCCTTTGCAACACACAGGAGGCATGGATTGGGTGGACAAAACACTTTGTTTCTCCCCTTGTCTCTGAAGTGATGATCTAGAAGTGACAATGTGCTAGGGGCCGAGCGTGGTAGGAAGGGAAACATCTTGTTTACGAATGTCAGCCAGCAATTAGCATCGTTTAAAGAACCGGGACCGCAACTGCTGTTCTTAGTTAGAGTGGGGGGGAAAAACCTCGCCTCTTTCTTGTGGCCGCATTTGAAGAGGCAAAAGTAGACAGCGAGACTCTGGAACCAGTTCATAAATAGTTGATTTCATATTTTAAAACCTTGCCCAAACTGTCACCCACTTCCCTCCGCCACCCCCAGCCCCCTCATGTGGATCACAGATGGCAAAGAGCTAATTTGTTACTGTTTGATAACTGCTTTTATGTATCAAAGCTCTTATTTACTACTCTGTGGGGGGAAATGACAGACTAGAAGCTATTATGTGTTTTCTCTTGTTCTCTCACCCCCTCCTCCTTTAGTTGCTATGCTCCTTGGCTTTTTACTCTCCCCCCCCACTGAAGCTGAACATCTGCACCCCCCCTCACACAAACACAAATTTGCAGCACGATTTGTCCCTCACAAAAACATCGGGCGGGGGGATATCAGTGGCTTTGAGGAGGACTTCCCCCCCTGAAAGTACCCAAAATTGCTGGGCTGAATACTTCACCCCAACACCAACATGCCCCAACCAGTTAAATTTATTTGAAATGTAGTGTTATGAATCTTTTTCTTTCTTTCTTTTTTTACATATGCAATTAACTCCCCCTCTTTGGTTTCTCAAGAATGCATCTGGTGGAACAGCTCAGCTGAAATCTGTCACGACTGTTTATCATGGCCCCGTGATCAGGAATAACACTCTGAGGTGTCTCTTAATAACAATGGGATTGTGCTTCGGTTTGAAAAGACACAAATTGTGACTTTGTTTTGTGGCAGTATTCGGAAGAATATATCGGAGCAGATGAACAAACCACAGGCACCAAGATGGCTGAGATTCAAAAAAGAGACAGCCTTGTAGCCCAACCCAAGTTTAGTTGGAAACGTTTATGGCCATTCTTGTACACTGATCTCTAAATCTGCAAAGACTCCCCTCCCCTCCTTTCTCTTTGCCAACCTTCTCTCTAACCTGACAAACTGAGAACAGATAACTTTCCTGGGGAGAAAAGGAGCTGTCAACCAATCCCACTTAACTTTGCCGCAATGCCTTAAAAATAGGTTTTTAGCAGGTGGCTGTTTGTAAAAAGGCATTGTCCTCTAGATGGCTTATTTTTTTGCGGGGCTGGCTATTTATGGTGCGGGTCTATGGCTATTCTGGTTTGTTTGTTTTTTAAATAGATTTTATGTGTACAAAGTCATTTTCATTTCATTTGGCATCTTTTATCCCACAAATCATTTGATTGTCTTCGATTGTGAGTTCTTAGGGAATAAGACTATTAATAGAACAGGATATTCATCCAATATGCCAGCAAGTTTGGAAAACTCGGCAGTGGCCAGAGGACTGGAGAAGATCAGTCTACATCCCAATCCCAAAGAAGGGCAGTGCCAAAGAATGCTCCAACTATCGCACAATTGCGCTCATTTCACACGCTAGCAAGGTTATGCTTAAAATCCTACAAGGCAGGCTTAAGCAGTATGTGGACCGAGAACTCCCAGAAGTGCAAGCTGGATTTCGAAGGGGCAGAGGAACCAGAGACCAAATTGCGAACATGCGCTGGATTATGGAGAAAGCTAGAGTGTTCCAGAAAAACATCTACTTCTGTTTCATTGACTACACAAAATCATTTGACTGGGTCGGCCACAGCAAACTATGGCAAGTTCTTAAAGAAATGGGAGTGCCGGATCACCTCACCTGTCTCCTGAGAAATCTCTATGTGGGACAAGAAGCTACAGTTAGAACCGGATATGGAACAACTGATTGGTTCAAAATTGGGAAAGGAGTACGACAAGTCTGTATATTGTCTCCCTGCTTATTTAACTTATATGCAGAATTCATCATGCGAAAGGCTGGACTGGAGGAATCCCAAGTCGGAATTAAGATTGCCAGAAGAAATATCAACAACCTCAGATATGCTGATGACACAACCTTGATGGCAGAAAGTGAGGAGGAATTAAAGAACCTTTTAATGAGGGTGAAAGAGGAGAGCACAAAATATGGTCTGAAGCTCAACATAAAAAAACTAAGATCATGGCCACTGGTCCCATCACCTCCTGGCAAATAGAAGGGGCAGAAATGGAGGCAGTGAGAGATTTTACTTTCTTGGGCTCCATGATCACTGCAGATGGTGACAGCAGTCACGAAATTAAAAGACGCCTGCTTCTTGGGAGGAAAGCAATGACAAACCTAGACAGCATCTTAAAAAGCAGAGACATCACCTTGCTGACAAAGGTCCGTATAGTTAAAGCTATGGTTTTCCCAGTAGTGATGTATGGAAGTGAGAACTGGATCATAAAGAAGTCTGATTGCCGAAGAATTGATGCTTTTGAATTATGGTGCTGGAGGAGACTCTTGAGAGTCCCATGGACTACAAAAAGATCAAACTTATCCATCCTTAAAGAAATCAGCCCTAAGTGCTCACTGGAAGGACAGATCCTGAAGTTGAGGCTCCAGTGCTTTGGCCACCTCATAAGAAGGGAAGACTCCCTAGAAAAGACCCTGATGTTGGGAAAGATGGAGGACACAAGGAGAAGGGGACGACAGAGGCTGAGATGGTTGGACAGTGTTCTCGAAGCGACTAGCATGAGTTTGGCCAAACTGCGGGAGGCAGTGAAAGATAGGCATGCCTGGCGTGCTCTGGTCCATGGGGTCACGAAGAGTCGGACACGACTGAATGACTGAACAACAACAGATCCATCCAATAAATAGTAAGGTGCAAGTGTTAGCAGTAGGGCAATGTGCATGTATGGAGGGGGCAGGGTCAACTTTTCAACACTTTACAGTCACTATACTGTTTGCCTGTACTAAGGAAGGTGGGGTGGCAACCACACAGTTGCAGCAGTGTTGTGGGGGCTTGTTGTGTCCACTTCAGTTCAGTTGTGCAGCCCCAATCAAACCACTTCCCCTCTCCATCCAGGTGTTGGAATGTGGGTGTGAGGAGAACACCGGTGTCAGGAGGGAGTCTCCACCCCACATATCACTGCAGAGTATTAGGGTTGCCAAGCCACAGCTCAGAGACTCTACCCACCTTTTGGAACAACTCAGTAGCCACAAAAGATCACTTTACCTCTCCTCTCCAAGTGTTACAGGAAAATTATTTTTTAAACAACAACAACAACAACAACAACAACAACACAAAGCAATCATTAAAAGGACTTGCCTCCTCAACTTATTTTTATTTATGGAAGTATTTCCCTCTATATAATAAAAATGTAAGGATGTCATTGCGCGGTCCCCAATGGAGGAGTTGAAGCAATGTGGATTAGGGGCCTGAAAGTGAAGGCAGGTTGCACAACAGCAGTGTGTATGGCATGGGAGCAAGAAGGGAGGGACACTGAGAGGAGGGAAAGTGGTGGTTTAAAATAACAGCAAAGAAGAATTTGATATCCCGCTTTATCACTACCCAAAGGAGTCTCGCAGCGGCTAACAATCTCCTTTCCCTTCCTCCTGCACAACAAACACTCTGTGAGGTGAGTGAGGCTGAGAGACTTCAAAGAAGTGTGACTAGCCCAAGGTCACACAGCAGCTGCATGTGGAAGAGCGGAGACGCGAACCCGGTTCACCAGATTACGAGTCTACTGCTCTTAACCACTACACCACACTGGCTCTCTTCCCCTTGCCACCCCATGAAACTACTAGGCTCACTTGCTACCTTCGCAACCTCATTACTTAAACAACTTTTCTCTTCTAGTTCTGCTGATCCACCCTAACTCTTTGGAGGAAGAGCAGGGGGGTTGGCGAGCAGAGCGAGACATGGGACACCCTCTGTATATCTATAAATATTTGGTGGCATTTTTAGCTATCCCTGAAATGATGCACACCATTTCACTCCAGCCTCTTGAAAGCACGTGCAAAATAACCACCACCAACTGTGGCAAAACCGTGGTTTGGGGCGGATGCCTCCCACCTCTATATCATTTTCAAGTAAGCATGCCTAGGACTGCCCATAAGTGTGCAGAGCAGCAGCCTAAGGTAGCTGTAAAAAAAAAAACTTTGTGGTGTGTAAAGGAGAACAGGCCCCATATATTGCAAAGTGGCGTTAATCGACTGGATCCCAGTTCAGACATCAAGGGAGGGTTTGCACTCATAAGTATACATTGAGATGAAACGAACATGTGACAAAAGCAATAAAAATAACAGCAGCAAAAATGGCTGAGATGCAAGTGCCCTCTTAAATATGAATTCCTAGTGAGTTATCATTTCTTACAACAGATACAACAACAGTAGCACTTACTTTGATATTTTAATGGCAGAAGCCGTCAATGTGATCCATAAATTGTTGCCATATGGTTTCAGATAAATCTCTGTCTCTCCTGTGCTTTACAAGTCAGTCTCTCTCAAGCGATACAGTCTGTTAGGTGAGCCGTTTGTCAAAGTGCATTGGTTGTGTGCGGGAAAGGATGTCAAAAGTACCAGCAGAAATCTTTTCGCTGACATTTTGGTACTCCCACCTCTTTTTTTTTTAAGTGCATTTTTATTTCTAGGGGAACTGAAAACCGGGGTCATATAATTTAAACACATGGGAGCACTATCATTGCTGCTTGAGAGTACTTACTACCATAATAAGCAACCATGGGCAAAATTCACCAAGGAAGAAGGGTTGGTTGGTGGAGTGAACTAGAGAAGGATTAACTGAGTTTGTTCCTTGTATGAGCTTTCGTGTGCATGCACACTTCTTTAGATACCTGAAGAAGTGTGCATGCACACGAAAGCTCATACAAGGAACAAACTCAGTTGGTCTCTAAGGTGCTACTAGAAAGAATTTTCGATTTTGTTCTGACTATGGCAGACCAACATGGCTACCCACCTGTAACTAGAGAAGGATTGACTGTTTCAAATGGTGTGATGCTGCTTTAAATGCATAGAGCAGATGAGTCCTGTGTTCTGTGTTCTGTTCCCATCACTTGGCATAAAAACAAGCTGTGAGGAAAGTAAGCACCATGGAAGTAAAAGGGAGCTTGTGAGAGAGAATTTACTGGGGGATTGAAGTTTCTGAAAGTTGTTAGGAGATGGGCGCCTCACCATGGCTTCTTTTCAGCTGGAACTTGCCAGAATCCAGTTCCGGCATCTCTGTGTTGGGAATTTCATTCCAGACATGTGGGATTGTTACCTGTCACATGTCTGTTTACATTCCAGCACAGATTGCTGGAGTCCCTTGAGTGGGGGGCCATTGCCATTATAAAGGAGGCATTTTTGGTGAGTTCCAGAAGCTCTTTTTCTAGAAAAATAGCACTGCCCCTCACAGAGGTAGAAATCCCAGAGTTCACTGGGAAGAGGGATTGATTGTTAAACCACTCTGAGAATTGTAGCTCTAGGAGGGGAATGGGGGGGGGGTCTTCTAGCAATTCCCAACACCTTTAGCAAACTACAGCTCCTGGTATTGTTTGGTGGAAGTCATGACTGTTTGGAGCAATATGATAGTGCTTTAAATGTATGTAATGCAATTGGAGCCACACTCTGATTCTGATGCAATTGATGATGGAGGAGGTGTCTAGTGAACAGTGGCACAACCCTATGCTTGTTTTCAGGGCTGTCTTTACCCAGGGGTGCAAGGGGTGCGGGGCACCCAGGTGCTGAATTCTGGGGGGCGCCCGCCACCTGCTGCTGAAGCCGCCTAAGCTTTTAACTATCTACCTGTTATGAAATAATAAATAATTTTGATCAAGCTAGAAAAACAAAATACATATATACCTAGGTATTACCGAAATGTATACCTACAGTTTCACTGAAGGACTTTTGACTTTGTGCACTCATTTACCAAAGACGGCGCTTGTCATTGTCAATGGCACCGTGCATGCGTAATTAACTCTTACAGTACATCAAAACATTATGTTACATATTGTATTGAGCTGCTATGCGGCAGCGGGGTCAGCAGCACCTTTGACACCTTGGGGTGGTTAAACTAAATTTGGTGGTGCTGGGCAGATCTTTGCACCCTGGCGGCACATATGCTAAAGGCAGCCCTGCCTGTTTTATTGAAAGTGTGGATGTCAGTGACTCCAGTGAGGCTTAATCTCTAAGAAGCATCTTTAAGATTGCAGCCGAAGGAAAATAACAAAGAAAAATCTGTAACTCTTCTGTGCTACTTATTAGGAACAGTAGTACACTTTAATCATAAGTGGGATAGGTTTTTTTTTTTTTAAGAAGTCTAATTTTAACCTAAGGAAACGTTGGTCCCTTTTGAAAAAGATCTTGAGGGACACATTTGCAGAAAGTGGTACCAGGAAAGGCGCTCGTTTGGAAGTGCACATATAAAGTTGGGTTGCCTGGTAGATGGATCACATTTTTGTTGTTGTGCTGCTTTCAATTGTTAATTTAACAAATGACTTGTTTCAGCACTCTGGCATTTGCTGCTCCAGATCTGTTGCGCCATATGCTACTGTACAGCTTCACAAGGGCGCCACTGAGCTCATTTGCCATCCGTCGTACCAGCGAAACTTCCCACACTTGTTCTGCAATAATGACAGGGATGTCTTTCTGTCTTTTTCCTTGGCTTCCTTGCAATTAAGGAAGGATCAGCAGAAATTTCCCTATTTATTTTGCTCCGTATTGCTCACTTGCTTGTTCGCTACAACGACAACAAAGGGAATGCAGCTTTCCTTCGCTGTTATGTAGCATAATGCAAATGTGAGCTACTATATATCCCTTAATAGTCGGTCATTAATTTTCCTTGCATGCAGTTTTCCCAGCTTTTATATATTGCTGGCTGTTGGGGTGATATGTAAAGCATCAGCTGCTGGTTCACAGCTTGGATTTTAAAGAGTCCAGAAGGAGAGATCAAAAGCTGAATTTCTAATATTGTCTCTAATGGAGGAGTTATTACCCAAACAAGCAGGATGTTGAAATCTTTCCTAGAACAAGGCTTCTAAGGCTCTGCACTAGCAGAAAGCAAGACACCTTCCTCCATCTCAAGTCAGAGCTGGAGCTATTAAATTTTGCCACTGTGGTATTATGCCACTTTCACCGATCCAAGGTTTGCTTTCCATACATTCAATCACTGGTTTTATTTATCTTTGCCAGTTCATACATTGGACTCAATGTACAGCAGCCTCTAAGTCCAGGAAATACATGGAATAATATCTGAAGGCATTTTCTTTGCCGAATATTGTGGCCCTGTCAATTCACCTTCAAAAATATATATTGTTACAAAAGTTAGGTGCCTCCCCCCTCTTTCTGCTGAGTGGTAGCAAGAACCCATGGGGTTCCAGGCACTCACCCAGGGTCTGTGTTCCTTTGGAGAATTGAGACACGGCAGAGATGGCCTTAGCGTTAAGAAATATGGGTTACTCACCCATTTACACCTTCAGTCTGTATGGAGGGAGTCCAGATCTGACAGCATGGTCATTTCAAGAGGGAGTCCAAGGCATCTCTCCCATCCAACCTTCAGCCAGCCTGCCCAATATGGATTCCAGCCCTTCTTCCTCCTTCTCCTTCCCAGAACCCCTTCCTACCAGACTTCCTTTTCCTGTCTCCTCAAACACCCAGGGTGGGTGATGGGTAGAGTACAAGTGGAGAAGGAACTGGGCAGGAATGAAGCAATATAACCATACCTACTGTGGCAGCAAGAGTGGCAAAGAAGGCCTACCTCTCTGCCTCTTATCACATCCTCAAGTAGCTATCCTGTGTTGCTTTCTCATACTGGCCCAGGTCTGTTAACGTCTACTCCAGAGAGTGAACTTTTAGACCCTCCAGAAGCCCACTGTGAACTGTTTGCAAAGCACTTCAAGGGTCCTTGCCTCTGTAACAGCCTTGATACCATATCTTCATTCGCTGTAGTCTCCAGCAAGGTGGCCAATGCAAGATCTGATGCAACGTCTTGGAATTAGTTTCACGTGATGTAGACAGATGCTTGGGATGATGTGGTCAGCAATGGATCTCCTTGCCCCTTGCCCCTCTTGACTTATTAAAGCTCACTGAATCTCGAAAATAGCAGCAGTCATTGTCAGCCAGAAAATCTGCCAGGGCATTCAGGAATACATCTGATTTCCCAAGTCTCCAAGGAAAGACCATCTCAGATGATGGAGCTGCCTCCCCTCCCCCCCGGTTGAACACGAACCAGTAGGTTCATATGACAAGAAGGCAGATTTCTGCAGAACATTAGAAAGGACTTCTTGGTGGCATGAAATATTTGGCAGTGGGACAGACTGCCTCAGTGAATGGTGGACGCTGTTGAGTTAGAAGGTTTCAAGGTGGTCACCTGTCAGGAGTTCTGCAGCAGCAGATTCTTACGTCAGCAAGGGGTTGAGCTAGGCCACCTCTTAGAGTACCTTTCAATGCTGTGATTCTGTCTTATGTGAGCAGATTATAGCCATGTCCCAATAAACATGACAGAAGTGATCATAATAGTTTCTTCTGAGTTTGGGGGATTTTTTTTCTTTTCTTTTCTTTTTGGTACATTGCTCTTCAGAATGATGCTGCCATATGTGCTGTTATATTTAAACAGCAGATGCTGTGAACTCACAAAGTTGAAGAAAGCGGAAAGATGATGCCATTTGCAAACAGGTTTTCTAGGGAAAGCTGACTTTTCCTTGGGAATGCTTTGGATCTCTTACAAGCATTATATTACTAATTACAGTAAGCCATATTGGATACATTTGTACAGTGCATCATTTTTTTTTCTTATTTTGAGCAACCAGCTGCCTGGTTATCTAGCATTTATGCCATAGCTATTCTACCATTAGCGCTGTTGCCTTTTTTTCTGCTACAATAATTTGTGTGTAAACAAGAATAAAAGTTTTTTTTTAAATTCACAGTAGGGATCGAAAAACAGATTATGATCCACAGGATAGAATGTGATCTAAAGACTCAAAACCCTGAAACAAGGACTACATTGGTAGAACCACTCAGCTACTAGTTTCAGGTAAACTGTTGATGCATGTCCTTAATATGGTCCATAATTTTATTTATTTTACTGCATTTTTGTACCACCTTTCTGCCAAGGCACTAACAGTAATTCACATCAGAAGGAAATGGTTTACTCTCTAAGAAACATGTTGCAGAAAAAGAAAGGGAATGAACGAGGAAGATAAGCATCTTCAGACATTGACTCTTCTGTACTCTTCCATAATGGTGTTATGTAAGGGATTGGTTGTGCAGGGAGGAAGGTGTATTCCAGACTACTCATGGTCCTTTGGCTATTGAGTCACTCCTGCAGAAAGACTAATGGGTATTCTTGTCCTTGTTCCCTAAGCATCTGCTTGGTTCACCTTCCTAGACAAACATTGTGTTTTGGAGTGAAGGTGCTTAGGGAGATCATTTGAAATGTCTGTGAGGCCAAGCAGCTCACAATGGCAGGTGTCACAATAGTTTATTGGGATTGTATTCCCTCCCCCCAATCAAAGTGCCCCGTGCAGCAATTTCTTGATTCTGAGCATGTCTATTTGGTGGTGGGCATGTGTGCTCTGGAGTTTGAAAGTACTCCATTGCCATGAACAGACTTTTTTTTATAGGGTTTATACTTACTCCTAACCTCTGCAAGGGTGGATGACCAATTGGAATGGCCCATCCATCAAGACCTGGTGTCCGGTGACTGTCAGGGGAGTAGGTTCATCAACAGGTTAGAGGAGAGACTCGGAGACTCTGAGTAAAGTCAGCTGTTTTATTCAGAAGATTGGTACACAACAGAGATCACTCAGGCATGGCTGCCCTCAATGAAAACATTGCCAGGACTGGTTCTTGACACCTCTTGCTCCTCTTAAACCTCCTCTTCCAGTTGTCTTCCAAGCAGACACAAATTCCGGCAGGGAGGAGAGCCCCCCCTTGGGCTTTCCTAGCTTTCTGTTCAGCTACGTGTAAAGCTCTGCATGACCTTGGAGTCAAAGGGGGATGGGAGCTCAAGGCAGAGGGACCAGGCAGCTGCTGTGAAGCTGTTGCAGTGCCTGCCCTGTCCTCTCCTTCAGATCCTAAGCTTGAAGTGTCCCTCTGCATCCTATCCTGTCCTGCCTCTGGCTCTTCTTGTTTCTTCCACCTCCTGCCCCCTCCCTCCTCTGATGTGTCTTCTGTGTCCCCCCACCACTCCCCTGTGTCTCTGTGGCTTAATCCCTAGGGATGTGATGGCCTGGAACTTGGGCTCAGACTCAGAACCGGAGGAATCTCAGCCTGCACCAGATCCTCTGCCTCGGACACCAGCTGAACCAAGTCTGGGGCCTGATTCTGAGTAGCTTCAGTCTGCACAGCCTCCCCTGCAACAAGCATCAGCTGAGCCGAGTCTGGGGCCTGAGCCTGCCCTGGTTCCAGATGCGGGGAATACCCCATTGCTGTCAGCCGGGTCGTCACCAGCATCTGGCCCACTACCGGCTGGGGCTGAGGCGGCTCCTGGGTCCAGTAACCCACTGGCGTCTCCCGAGCTGCAGAGACTCAGGGCTGATAGAAGGAGAGACCTGAGTCCTCACAGGAGGAGTGCTCGCCTTCAGGCGAGACGGGGTGATGAGTCGCCAGGGGATCGGGGCCAACCGTTACCCTGTCAAAGATAAAAGGCGGTGGGAGCAACATTGTTGGTTGCTAGATCTTGCTGGTGTTCCTGTTCCCGACCTGTCTTGCTTTCCTGCCTGAGCTACTGGTTCCCTGCCTGTGTACCTTTTCCTGACCTTGCCTGACTCCCCGCCCTGCACCCAGCTTTGGCTACATCGGACTGTCTCTACATTGAACCTTTGGACCATGGACCGGACTTGAACCTCACCTCTCGGGTAACCCACGGGACCAGCACAAGGGAGTTCCTCGGTGGGGATCTCACACCACTCTTCATCATCCAGCCAGTCCCTGGATGGTTTATTGATGGCTCTGGGGGGGTTTCCCTGCTGCTTTACTCAGCAGGTCTGTAAAAGTCCTGATCAGCTTCCGGAATGGGAAACTATCCTGACATAATTGTTCCCAAGTACCTTATTCCATTGGCTTCAGCTTGAGCCTCTGGGTTTTCCAAGGAACTATGAAACACCTGGGGAAGTAGCTAGAGTGATGGTGGAAGAATATATTGCATGGCTTATTTATATACCACTTTTTAGACCAAAAGACTGAAAAGACGGGTAGAATTTTTCTTTAAAAAAACTAAAAAAAAAACCCAAACCTCCAGGTCTGGTGGGCAGGAAGGTTGATATGCAATATTTTCTTTTGGTTTAAAAAGTGGTATATAGATAAGCCATGCAATATCTTCTTCTCTGCTTGTGATGCTTATACAATGGACACCTCTCTCCTTTGACACAGAATATATGCACATTTACTCCACTTCACATGAGAGTTGGAATCGGCAACAAAAGAAGCACGAATCACTCACATTTCCTCTGCTGTCACTTCAGGTAAATGTGAGAATGTCTTGGGGGGAAGCATATCTTTTATTCAATGCTTCATTTAATCCCCCGATCCCCCCACCCCCACAGCAACAATTACTTAGCAAACAAGAAAGGGAGGGGGGAAAACAAGCAGAAAAGGCTAAAACTTCAAAAACAAAAAATCCAAACTGGATGTAGAGTGCTTTTTTTTAAAAAAAAAAAAAAAAAAAGCTGGAGAAATGCCTGGCTCTTCTAGGTTCTAAATTGAGACTTTTGAAAGGATTTGAAATGCTTGCATAGGGCTTGCTTTTCTTTCCGATCCAAGAGTGCTGCTCGTATACAATGACAAATTCCAGATATAGTTTAGGAGCAGCGGGATCCCAAATTTTAAACAACTGGGAGGCACCGAAATGCTTCCAGTAGCCGTTTTAGCTACAGATGGAATCATTTGACCATTCGACTCACCGCAGTTTTCATGTTGGAGGCTTCTGAACAACTCTTTGGTACATTAACTTCATAACAGCTTCCATCAAAGGGGCCCCCCAACCAGAGTGGCTGTTCCTTCTCCTACAGCATTGTCTTGTAAACGTGCTAAACGCTGCAAAAAGATCCACTTTTCGACGTCTCCCCCGCTTCCATTGGAATCGTAGGAAAAGCATAATCATTTCCACAAATTATTCTCATTCAAATGAGTTTCAATATAGTACAGGTTTATCTTTTTCCTTTCTTTTTCAAAATGGTTTACTGCAGACAAATAAATGAAAGGAAATGGAGAGGTTTTTGTTCTACTTTTCTACATCTCTAACTGTCATTTGCAAGAAAACTCTCTCTCTTTCTCTCCCCCCCCACCACACCGCCATCACACAGACAGCAACCCTCCACTAACCAACACATTTTAATATCCTGGGTACCTGATAATTTTGTTTCTTGTTTATTTCCCCCTTCCCTTAGATCTTTAATTTTGTCAAGTGCTCTGTTCATATTTTGGACTTCATGTTTACAAAATAATTAAACACCTGGCATGAGGGAAATAAATCTGCAAAGATTCCAAGTTTCATGAAGGAAGAGAGATGACTTATCTTTAAGATGTGTTCTTTAGAAATAAAGGTGGACCTCTTAACTATTTAATCCCCCCAAGGTAACTGCTGTTCTCCCCCAAGGAGAAGGGGACGACAGAGGACGAGATGGTTGGACAGTGTTCTCGAAGCTACTAACATGAGTTTGGCCAAACTGCGAGAGGCAGTGAAGGATAGGCGTGCCTGGCGTGCTCTGGTCCATGGGGTCACGAAGAGTCGGACACGACTGAACGACTGAACAACAACAACAACAACAAGGTAACTCTGCTGTTTTTAGTGACACCCCCCCAGTTCAGTTTGTAATTGGGCTCGGCAAATGGAATTCATTATATATCATTTCCCAGAAAGCCTTTACCAGTGTACGTGTTCACCAGATATGGTAAGAAGTACCCTCCTTCCCTTTACATTTCCAACACAGATTTGAACTCGTTCTGTACATTTTTGAAATTTTACTCAGTCAGTGTTAGATACCAACAATACTCCTTTTCTCAAACTTTTTGTTCTGGTCCACACTTTCAGAACAATAATTTGCTTGCACCACACTGTTTTTTTTTATTGATAAGAAATACATTGGAAAACAAAAAGAAACAACTCCTAGCACTGCTTGATTCATAACAGAACACAAGTACTTTGTAATAAGTCCATGAGACATCCAGAAAGTTTAAAACAATGCAGCTAAATAAGAACATGAATCACTCCCAAAATATAATTATAAATGAGTCTCTTGCGTATGTACCTTAAGTATGCGTACAAACTCAATGAGAGGTGTGAACCTGCTTTTGCTGGGTAATCTCATTTAAATTGGGTCTAATTTGAGACAAACCAACTCTCATCTCCTCATCAACACAAAGCAACCTTTCTCTTTTCTAATCTTTCATATTGGTCAGAGTTGAAAATCCCTGTTCACAACAATATGTCACGGGGAACTGTAGACGAATAGCCAACGCTCTTGAGGAAAGGCGTGGATACTGTTTCTGGTTGTATATGCATACTACACTGAAATGTTTAACTGTTTCTTTGATTGTCCTTAAATCTCCCCATCCTCTCCTGTTACACCAGTTTGGTGCACTGCACCCTTTGAGAACTACCACCTTGGAGTGTCCTGGTATCGGTTTTCACCTGGCCCCCACTGACAGAAAAAAACCATGAGTGGGCCTCTTACCAAACCATTCAGAAGGAGGCTGCCTCAGTCAAGAGAACTTCCACTCAGTTGAAGTGCCCTGCAGTCTGGTCTAATGGAGAAGGGTTTGGATGCTTCTGCCACCTATCCACTGCTTTTCTTGCTTTCATGCCAGTGCAGTTTTTAGCTCAAAAAAGTATCTAGATATATTTAGATATTCGTGTTTCCAAAATTCATTCTTTTTTAAAAAAATATAAAAAAATCTGCATTTACAGGTGAAACTCAAAAAAATTAGAATATCGTGGAAAGGTTCATTTCTTTCAGTAATTCAACTTAAAAGGTGAAACTAATATATGAGATAGACTCATGGTATGCAAAGCGAGATATGTCAAGCCTTTATTTGTTATAATTGTGATGATTGTGGCATACAGCTGATGAGAACCCCAAATTAACAATTTCAACTTTGGGGTTTCCATCAGCTGTACGCCATAATCATCATAATTATAACAAACAAAGGCTTGACATATCTCGCTTTGCATGTCATGAGTCTATCTCATATATTAAACTCCAGTAGTTAATGAAAACAATTGCTTACATAAATGGAATTTTCCATGATATTATAATTTTTCGAGTTTCACCTGTATATGTGAATTTACTCTGGAAAAGCCAACAAGTTACATATGAATGCAGAAATGAAATAGACTGGATTTGTGGACGAAAACATGCAAAAGCAACACATACTAAGAACAGACGGAACTGTCCATCCCTGGAAGAATTCTCCTCAGATTAAAATCTGAGCTGGAGAATAACTGCTTCCCTCATATTTAAGGTGCTCTGAATTCCTTGAATCCTCAGTGAAGTGAAGGGTAGAGCCTGTTAACTGAATTCTAACATATATACTTGGTGAAGGTGGTATTCAAGCAAGTTTATTTGATTCTACGGAGGGTTTTATGAATGGAAAGATGGGGGAGGGAAGGTGATTTTTATTGATCTCCAATCCACTCTGTAGTCTCCTTTGTCCCCCCCTCTGCTCCAGAAAGTAGGAGGTCCCTTTGTAGCAACATGAGGAAAGGTGTAGTATTTGCAAAAGGCACTGCAGTATTTGCGAAAATTGCTTCAATCTCCCTTCCATATATAGATGCTTCTGCTGGAACAAAGAACCTTCTGTAAATGAAAAGACACAGTTGGAAGTAACCCATTGTTGTTTCTCATTTGCATATTTACATAAATATTATGGCTCTTCACTAGACTTTTGCCAAGGAAAGTCTCCAGTTCTCAGATGGATTTGTGTTTGTGTGTGCAGTACTGATGTTGCAATGTTGCTGCCTACCCCACAAAGTGCTTGGACTCTGTTTCTCTTTCCATAAAATGAGCCGCCATTTCCTTCATAAATAGTCCAGCAGTGCACTAAAACAATGAGCTTCCACAGTAGGATCGTTTACACAGAGGAGACTGAATTTCCCTGTTCATGTTTTGTCTCCATCCACGTTGCTCTTCCTACTAATTCCCCAGTAGGCTTTGTGATCCTAGGCAGGCTTACATGGGTCTTGCACCAGGCGATGGGGTTTGTTCCCAAGCCAGTGTGCAATGGCATGGCAGCCTTAGTTGCTATACTGAAGGAATGAAAGGAACATACGTTGTAAAATATACCTGCACTGATATAAACAGATGGATAGGTAACACCTCAAAACAAGGTGGCCAGTGATTAGCAATTCATCTTGTATTCACTGTGATAGCATGAACTTGATGCATAAAGTATGCTTTGCATTACTTAGAACTGTGTGAAAAGAAAAGCATTTGCCTTTTGCAGTGGTTGTGCAAAAAGGCATCTCTCTCTCTCTCTCCCCCTTCCACTTCAATGGATGGGAGCAGGAGCAGGGGATGTGAAAGCCCCTGACCTGCACCAGCCTGACCTATCTTTCCCCCTCCTGCACCTGTGCTCCACCCTCCAGTCCTGCAGCTTCTCCTCCTGCCCCTGAGTCTCATCTCCTGCCTGTTACAGGCTCCCCCCCCCAGAACACTGATCCCCCCCTTCCAAGTCAGTCTCCAACTCCCCTTCTCCCAGTGCCCACTCATCAGTATCCAACACCACTCCTCAGGGCCTGGCCAGTCTCTGACGACAACTACTATTGGTAGTATATTATTATTATTATTATTATTATTATTATTATTATTCATTCCCTCCTCCTGCTGCATGTAAACTCCCATATACAGTGGTACCTCGCAAGACGAATGCCTCGCTAGAGGAAAAACTCGCTAGACGAAAGGCATTCGCTAACGAAAGGGTGACTTGCAAGACGAATTTCCCTATGGGCGTGACTTGCAAGACGAAAAATTTTCGCGTTTCCCCCCCTGTCAAACCGCGCTTCCCCCGTCCGTGCTTCGTTCTGCGAGTGCTGTCCTCTAGCGAAAATTTCGTCTTGCGAGGCACCACTGTATATGTGTGCTGCATGCACTTGACACTTCTGTTTTAAGTAGCCCTTTGTCCACAAGCTCTGCGTGTTGTTTACTCTCAAGCAAGCCCCACAGCATTGGGTGGACTTACTTCCAAATAAGTGCTCCTAGGACGCCAGTGTAAAATTTCTGGGCTGGCAACAGCCGGCTAATTGTATGCCCTGTTGCTTTGGCAGTTTGGATTGGACTCGGTCTGCTGTCAGCAGCACATGAAGAGAGAGAAATGGACAAAAGAGGCTCTGAGAGCAGATGTTGACACTAGAAGCATTAATTCTAGGATCCTCAGACTGTGGATGTGGAAGTCCAGCTGGGTGGAAGAGACAGGCTGCATTCATTGAGCCTCTCTGGGATCCATGCCCCATGCAGGTATTCAGCCATTGAGAGACAGGAAGATGAAAGGCTGCTCTGCAGATGTCACCTACAGAGGGTTCAGCAGCCTGTCCAGAAATGTCATGTTTGGCAGCTGGCACAGGATCCCTCCCACCAGTTCTGGCACACAGATCCTCACAGTAGTCTGGGAAACTTGCTTACACTAGGGCTTCCTAATGAGACTACTTGAAAGAGTTTTCTTTGGCTTCTCTATGTAGTAGCACATTTGACATTAACCTAGCTGCCCATTTATTATACAGTTCCGCCAGAGATCAGTCACTCTAACAAAACGCATTTTAGATGCAAGCTTCATGTCGGATTACCCCGAGTTAGCTCTGGATAAGCAGTGATACAGAAGGAAACAGTGTCCCTGATCCCTGGCATTGGGTGTTCTTGGGAGGGAGTTGGGGTTTTCTTCAGATGACCTGTTTGTGGGGCATTTGTTTGTGATTTGCTTGCACAAAGCTTATGTGGAAGCAAGGATGGAGGAGAAGTTTGATTCGATTCCCATTTAAAGGGGGGGGGGGGCTACCAAATTTTCACAATAGACCAAAAAGAATCAGAGATATCTTTCAAAATTCACACTTCTACACATTTTGCAGTGCCATTGCCCGGTCACGTAATGTGTCCAAAATTGTATATACTAGGGTATAAAGTGTGCTTAAAGTGTGTGTGTGTGTGTGTGTGTGTGTGTGTATTAGTAAAAACAACATGCAAAAATTATGACATTAGGCAAAATTGCTTTGCAAAAATGTGTATACTGGGCAAAATTGAATGTGTATGTTAGGGGGGAAAGTCCCACTGACCGAGGAAACAAAAGCAAAATGAACCATTTGAGCTGCCAACCAGTTTGACAAGTTGGGGCCAGGTGTATTCCAAAGTTGAGCACCACCACTGCTTTCTACCCCTTCCTTGAACCATTACAGTGGTACTTTGGTTCTCAAACGCCTTGGTTCTCAAACTCCGAAAACCTGGAAGTAAGTGTTCCGGTTTTTGAATGCTTTTCGGAAGCCGAACATCCGATGCAGCTGTCGGCTATTGTTTCCGGGGCACCTGCACCAATCAGAAGCTGTTTTTGAATATTTCGTAAGTCAAATGGACTTCCAGAACCGATTAAGTTTGGCAATTTTGTTTTTACTATTTATTTTGTGTTTTTGTTTTTGAGGCTTTTTCGATTAATTTGTTTTTGTGGCTGTGTGGAACCCAGTTCAGCTACTGATTTATTGATTGTGTGACTGAGGAAATGGATAAAAGCCCCCCATCTAAACAATGACTGTCATCAGTGCAGGTAAGAAAAAAAGTTAATTTTAATTTTTATCACCTGCAATACTGCCTTGTGTATTTTATAGTACAGTACATTGATTATTGCTTTCATTTTATGGATCGATGGTCTCGTTAGATAGTAAAATTCATGTTAAATTGCTGTTTAGGGATTGTTTTTAAAAGTCTGGAACAGATTAATTCGTTTTGCATTACTTTCTATGGGAAAGCGTGCCTTGGCTTTGGAACGCTTTGGTTTTGGAATGGATTTCTGAAATGGATTAAGTTTGAGAACCAAGGTACTATGGTATTACTGTTTTTGTTTGGGGATGATGCAGTGGTTGGAACTTGCAAGGAAGGTCTAGGCTGCTCTGTCTTCCTCCATTTGGGATTCAGGGGAGCATTCTTAATGAGTGATGGTTAAAAAATTGAAGGCTGGGTTGGTTTTTTTTGGGGGGGGCATTTGACAATAACTCTTGGAAAGTCATGGGGTCACGAAGAGTCGGACACAACTAAACGACTAAACATCTGAAGAAGTGTGCATGCACACGAAAGCTCATACCAAGAACAACTTAGTTGGTCTCTAAGGTGCTACTGGAAAGAATTTTTTTATTTTGTTTCGACTAAACAACAACTTGGAAAGCCTAGCTGGTTTGCAGGACAAGCCATGCCCATGATTGTGTACCGCATATAGCTACTCTTGAAGATAACATTTCACATTCTTTGGTTACCTGCGTCTGCCTCCTGCAAAGACATAGTTTTCTTAGGAGGGAGAGAGAATGAGACTATGGGCTATAACAATCTCAGACCCTCCAAGTGTCCTTATTTTCCAGGGACATCCCTGATTTCGAGAAGCTGTCCTGGTTTCTGATTTGATCCTAGAATCACTTTTCCTTAGGATGTCCCTATTTTCATTGGAGAAAAGTTGGAGGGTATGGAGTTATCTGACTCCCAAGCTGTCTGAAGCCAAGCCTGTATAGGGAAGTTTTTTTAAAATGTTTAATTATGTTTTTATGTATGTTGGAAGCTGCCCAGAGAGGCTGGGGCAACCCAGTAAGATGTGCGGGGTATAAATAATAAGATTATCATTATGGAACGGGACGTTCCTATTTTCATTGGAGAAATGTTGGAGGGTATGCAGTCTCCTTCCATCAGATCTTTTGTTGGAGAGAAAATTGCTCTCAAGCAGAGCCATGGGATACATCAAACACACATCTGAACAAGGCACTCAAATCTTTAAAAAGCAAACATGCACCACCAACAGACGTTCACACACTTTAATTGGGCCCAGCCTCTGCCATCCATCCTGCCAAATGTGATGTCATTGCATATGCCTTTGCAGCAAAATAAGGAATATAATATTGTATCCCCCCCAAAAAACACAAGAATGACAATCTAAGCTTTTAATTGCTCTAAAGGGGAAGGCAGTGCATATTAAGAGCTATCGCAGAGAGGGCCATGTCCATTGTGACTGACAAAGTCTAAACACTGTGAAAGTTTAATAAAAACAGAGACTACATTGGCTTAACCTACTTTAGCTGTGTTTTTGGCTTCATGACTGATAATTTGTTTTGGAAGCCAGGGAGCCTGGTTTTGATCCCAGTGTTAATGAATTGTATGCTGTGCTCGCTCTGCAGTTCATGAAGGAAGGTAAAAGACAATGCCTGGATGTGAATTATTTAAGCATTAACAGCTCTTCCAAATGTCTTCATTGGCCAAGTAATGACCCATTTGAAATGCTAAATGCCCAAAGAAGGTGTATCCAAATGCAGAAAAATCTTCAAATGATCCAGTTGATGCGCATGGAATTATTGTAGATTTTTTCTCTCTGTGTTCTGCTGTAATTAGATTTATTTCTTTGGAATATTAAAACAACAACAACAACTGAATCCAATTAATTACTCACTTTTGTATGATGGCCAGAACACTTTCTATAGCAGGGAGAGCCTGTTCAGTCTTGGTTTGGTTTAATGAGATACAATTTTTGTCTGAGGCACAATGACAAAGCAATAAACCATGTATACTGGAGGAATTGAGGGTGCTGATGCTGAGGAGGATTCAATGACATATATCACATAGGAAATCTAATTATGCTGAAACAATACACCTCACTTTATAGACATTGGGTTGTATCTTAAACAGGTCCATTAATTTTAACAGATCTACTCTGAGTCCAACTTAGTTGGCTACAACCCCGTGTGACCTGTTTTATGGGAAACACTGGCTGAAAATTTGAAGGGTTATTCATGGTTTGTGACACCTGAAAAAATAACTTACTTCTAGGGACGCGGGTGGTGCTGTGGGTTAAACCACTGAGCCCTAGGGCTTGCTGATCAGAAGGTTGGCGGTTCGAATCCCCGCGATGGGGTGAGCTCCTATTGTTCAGTCCCAGCTCCTGGCAACCTAGTTGTTCGAAAGCATGCCAGTGCAAGTAGATAAATAGGTACTGCTCCGGTGGGAAGGTAAACGGCGTTTCCGTGTGCTGCTCTGGTTCGCCAGAAGTGGCTTTGTCATGCTGGCCACATGACCTGGAAGCTGTACGCCGGCTCCCTCAGCCAGTAACGCAAGATGAGTGCCGCAACCCCAGAGTCGGACACAACTGGACCAAATGATCAGGGGTCCCCTTTACCTAAGCCCTGTGGGATGTGTGAAACCCTCCTGAATTGGTTCATTTGCCTTATTTAGAGCACCTTTTGCTTCTCGTGGATGCCCTCGCAGGGTTTCATCGAATCGAGAACACCCAAATGCACCTCAAAGATTGCTTTAGCTGAAATTTGGGAGCAAATCTAAATATGAAGGGCAGACACCTGATATGTGGAATGATACCCAGTTTTTCAGAAGATCTTTCAACCAAGAGATACTAGGCCATAACCATGCCCCATGCAGACTTGCCAAATTCCAACCATGAGCATCTTCTCAACATAAGCAGTGCCCTGTTGGATCAGAGCAAAGGTTTATCTAGTCCAACATTTCCCATGGTAAATAACCAGGTGCCTATGAGTAGCCCAGAAGTAGGAAATGAAAGCAATGGTTGGCTGTTGTCCCCCATTCATATCTATTGTGACCAGTAGCCATTGATAGCCTTATCCTGAAAGCCCTGCATGACATATATTTCAGCATGGATGTGGGAGGTATGATGCCATTAGGTAAAATGTAAGGGGCCAAACCCTGTTGGTCTGTTGTGGCCCAAACAACTGAGAGTTCTGTAAGCAGAAGTGGGGGGGGGACCTTTTTGGTATAGTAGGTTTGGTATTTTGGAGGGGGCAATGGTGAAACATTTGGAAGATTATTTGGTATGCATAAACATTTGTGGGCATGCAAATGGTTCGGCACATTAAAATGCCACAAGAATGGAGTCTTGATGTGACTAGGTAATGCTTGTTAATGATATATGGGGAGAAGTGAAAACTTTTTGGTTCAGGTTGGGTGTGCAGCATAGGAACTGACTCCTAGGGCTGAGGTCTCTTTGCCCCCCCCCATAAAATATTTGAGAGGGCCTGGGCCCCCAAGTTGATGGGCATTGCTATTCAAATGCTGTGTGTGTACCACGTCTTGTGATTATGTGGGTTGGAGCTTATCTGCCCCCTCAATATTTTATTTAAGGTGGCACCCCTGTTGTGCAGGGGTGGGGAGCTTCAGGCCTGCGACCCAAATGCTTCCCTATCTGCCCTACAGATAGGGCTGGGCTTTTCCCAGATAACTGTACCCTCACCGGTCACATCTCTTCTGCCCTGGTGCCAGGTGGCAGAGGAACCAACCCCCACAGCAGGCTGCCAAGAACGGACAAGACAAGGAAAAGTCCTTACCATCTGCTTTTATTAAATATTCACAGAGAGAAGCTTGGGAGTGCAGCCTCTTGGAATAATGGTGTTGCCCTGAGTGAATCTCCACCCCCTCCATCTCTCCCACTTCCTCACGAGTCATTGTTACGGGTGCTGAGAAATGCCCTCTGCCTTTGAGCTCTTTGCTGTCCTACTTTCAAGGCCCGCTGGGCTCTGGTAGAGGGGGAGTCTGGAATGCTTTCTAAAGACACTGAGTCCGTCAGCTGTCACTCCCCTGGTTCTTCTTCTTCTTCTTCTTCTTCTTCTTCTTCTTCTTCTTCTTCTTCTTCTTCCTCCTCCTCCTCCTCCTCCTCCTCCTCCTCCTCCTCCTCCTCCTCCTCCTCCTCTCCCATTATTTCCCAGTTTCCCCCTTCATCTGTCTCTGAGCTGTGACCTCCCTCAAACCCCTGTTGTAAAGGGTCAGGCTGGGGATGTGGTTTCCACCATTCCTCCTCTTCCCAGTCCCAGACCCCAGGCCACATCCCTCATGGACTCTGCTATATGTCCTCTTGCCTGCCTGGATGGAGAATAGAGAATGGTGAGCGAGTATTTGTGTATGTGTGTGTGTAGAAACTAGCCTGCTGTACTAAGGTAAAATTCACGCTTATAGCTCTCCCCACTTTTGCCTCGGCCCCAGCCACCCACTCTGGGAGGATGCCCAAAAGCGAACGTGGCCACAGGTTGAAAAAAGATTCTTTACCGCTAGTGTTGCAGAATTGCTGAAAGCACGACCAATTTCAGCATGGCTACGAGTATGTATGGTGTGAAGTTGGATCTACCTGGAGCAGGTTTCCTCAACCTTGACCCTCCAGATGTTTTGTGACTACAATTCCCATCATCCCTGACTACTGGTTCTGCTAGCTAGGGATCATGGGAGTTGTAGGCCAAAAACATCTGGAGGGCCAAAGTTGAGGAAGCCTGACCTGGAGGCTAGCATTCATCCTGCATTCCACTTCTTGTGAATTTTGGTAGCAAATTTAGACACTTCATTAAGGCTTTTGCTTTAAATTTTGGTTTTCGTAAATGGTTTGCTTTTATGCTGCCACATGTCTGCTGCATTGAGACTTTTTTTTAAGTATTTGAGATGTATTTATTTTCTCTTCTCAGGCAGTTGAGTCTGTAGATTAACATTGCTGAGAGTTTTATCATAAACAGAAGAGTGGGATAGGAATCAAATAAACAAAGAATACTCTGTGAAATGCTGCACAGTATTATGGCCCAAGACAGAAAGTTTAACAGACAGCCAGATAAGGTCAATGTCTTGGAAGGCAGCACCTGCTTTTGGCCCCATCGTTTCAAAGCCAAATGAGGACATTTGGGGAAAATCTGTTCAAATATATCTATATGAACACCAAGAGAGTTTTAAAATGTTGTTTACAAAATCTGGCCCTATGTATTCACATTAAGATACATAAATGTTCTTGCATAAAGAGACATCAAGAGGTTCCCCACAACTCAAATAATAATTCCAGCACCATAAATGCCACCTAGAAACAGACTTTCAGATGTATGATGGCGATTGTTTTTCCTTCTATCTGGGTACATGATAATGGCATCCCCTGGAAGCACAAAATTACGGGAATAAATTGCACAGCTATATCATTTTGTGGTATTTAGTCTAACTCTTCCCCACCTGCATTAAGAGGTTTCTCTTCCTGTGTATCTAGACAAAACATCTTGAATAGCCCACAGAAGAATGAATGGGCTTGGTCCTTACCCAATATGTAATCAAAGTCTCAGTCTAGTTATTATGTCTGCAGTTTTATTATTATGTTTGAGCTAAAAATATTTGAGTGCTATCTACTGCATTCCATACGATTTCATCATAGGCAACATATTTCCATGCCAATTGGTGCTGAAGTTTATGGTCCATTTGTTGTAAATAATGACTTATAGGTTGGCTTAAATGAGGAATGGTTGGAGATTCCATTTGCTCCACGTTTGAGCAAGCCAACCCGGCTCTAACTTCAAGGACTAACACCTGGATCAGAACAAAGCCACCTTTCCATTTTCACACTTCTAAAAATGTCACACAATACAGCTATCAGCTCAAAGACTGTACCAAAATACACCAAAGCAGCCCCCCCCCCGAACATGCCAGAACCCTCACCAGAACTCGGTTCTGGCACCTCTAAGAGAATGAGGGAGGTGTTCATGGTAAGTTCTGGCACCTTTTTGTTCTACAAAAATAGCATGGGTTCAAAGACTGTAACAAAATACATATAGAAATTTGTGTTTTACGTTAAAATGTAGGCAAAAATGCTTGTTTTGTAAAAAGTAAAATAGTGAAATTTTTATGTGTGAGCGTTTTTTAAAAATTGGAGATTGATGCAGAAATAGGACAAAATGGGCCTATGAATGAATACATGGGAAATTTATGTTAATCAGAAATAGACCTATCCATCCACCACTTGCTTAGACAAAGGAATAGTGCCAGGTACTCTCCTTTAAATATATTTTGAAACTTCATGGAATTAATTTGGATCTGAAGAAATAGCAATTTATTTTTGATGCAAGTTGTCATTTTCTTCAGAAGTTGAGATCAAGAAAGAGTAATGAACCAGAGATGAATATAGCATTTTCTACCTCTAGCTTCTACTGTATGTATCATTATCTAACCACACAATTTTGGCGGGTGGGGTGGGGAGAGGAAGGAAGAAGAAGGACTAGTCCTTTTGTCCTGGTACATCCTGTCACCAGATTGGATTCCCATATGCGATGTGATTCCTTTTGATTTGATAGGTTTTATAAAGATATTTTGCTATCAATACTGTTCACAATTTAATTACAATAATTAACATAGTTTTCCAATATTTTTTCTGCATTTGATTATACGCCTAAAAAATGTTGCAGCTGTGTTTACCTATATGCCTTTTGTCTCGGGCTTCATCTGAAATGAGAAGTAAATATCATTTTATATATAGCTTTCCACTTGCTTTGTGAACTGTTTTTTATTGAAGCTTCATGCACATTGATACAGATGTGCTCAGATCTCTCCAAACAGGGCCCTTCTGGGACAGAAATCAGGGTAAGCTTGAAAGCCCCCGCTGAGAGAGAATAATTCCCTACACCATCTTTTTTTATAAATAATTTTATGGTGTTCAGGCGTCTTTGCCAAATAATAATAATAATAATAAATACATGAAAATCCTCCACGTTCATAATTATCTAGGTGATAAAGTAAAATATAGCTTTAATCATGTACACCATCTGGGGTTCTCATGGACCGGGTAAACCATGTGTCCAGAGGTTGTGAGGGCTCCTTTGTGAATTCTCTTGCCAGGCCCAAATATAGGGCTACGTTTGCATGGTAGTTGTTAGCCTCCCATGTACACCTTGGGCCTAAATAGATAAAAGAATTGTGCACACAAATGGATGCAGCATGTACGGTTTGCCAGACTTATACATAGGCAGCGTGCAGGCACATAAGTCTAGTGAAAACTGAGCTGAAAAGGAGCCAATTGGCTCTCAGAGAAGAGGACGAGGAGATTGAATCTGACTGGCTTGGATAGCCCCTTGCTGGATTTGGAAGATACATATCACGACAGTGCCTCACACTTCTGGACATGTAGCTGATACGGCAGCTGAGCTTGGACTAGTAAACATGAGCAGAGTCTGATAAAGGGAAATTGGAGTCATGCCAGCTGGTTTTGTTGGGAAGCCAGGTATCTGAAAACAGCCTCCCTGTTTCCCTTTCTCTACCAAACAGCTGATCGTTGTCTTTCCAACGTCTTTTCCCTCTGAGAGTGTGGCCCCTGCTGCTATGCGCACATTGTGTTGGATCAGGGCCTACTGGAACAGGATGAAGCTTCCTTACTCCCGCAGCAAGCCACGGAAAAACAACAGGATTGCGCCAGAACAGTTAATGATAATTAACTTATCTCACCTAACCTTGCAAATACTGCATATGGAATGTTTATGAAGTGCACAAACAAAGTAACACTAGCAAGATAACGTCACTGTAGACGATGCAATCAACGCACAGCCAGAGAGAAACCAGTTGGAGCTTGAAGAGATTGTTTCTGAGACCACAGTGTATGCGACAGCCATATTTGTAATCATTTTTTGCTGGGCTACACTAGTATTATACTACCTGGTCCAGGAACGGTGATATCTGGTGAACAAGCCACTAGGCGCTCCTTGCTACTGATACCATTTGGATAACAAGTGGCACTCCTTGCTACTGATACCATTTGGATAACAAGTGGCAATGTTGCTTCTAGGAGAACACCAAGCTGTCCCCTGCTCATTCAAGAGGAGCGTGACTCCATTTAGAACTGGAAATTCACCAGTTATTGGGCATGAGAGCCATCTACTAACCATCTTGTCTAGATTCAGCTTCCATTCATGGGGCTCCTTCTAGTCTTTTACTTCCTCCTGACATTGATTACCACAGACACAGCTTCAACCTGATGCAATTTGGAACTTAACTTCTTGTAGGATCATCACACCTCCCATATAGACATGCCTGCTTGTAAAAAGAGACCGCTTTGTTCTGCTGCAACCGGTTGAGATTTGACATGTGGCAACCTGGGAAAGGGCCTTCTCTCTGGTGATGCTGTTTATGGCCAGCATTGTTTCTGTCATCTGTTGAAGACCTATTTATTTGCACAGGCCTTGTGTATTAGTGCCGGGTTTCCCAAACTTGAGTCTCCAGCTATTTTTTTGGACTACAGTTCCCATCATCCTTGACCACTGGCTCTGCTAGTTAGGGATGATGGAAGTTGTAGTCCAAAAACAGTTGGAGACCCAAGTTTGGGGACCCCCTGTATTAGTGCTTAGGCCTGGCATTTAATATTTTGTCACTGTTTAAATGTTTTATCTGCCCCTGTTTTATCACAATATTATTGTTTATATTGTTGTTTGCTTTTAAGCTGTTTTGAAATAGACCATGAGTTCCTCCAGGGCCTGACTTCCTTTATCTAGTTCAGCTTTTATTTCCCCTATAAATATGTGTGTAAAGTGTATACATTCACATATACAGTTTATTCTGCAGAAAAGGGAGAAAAGTCATCAAGCAGCTTTTGCAGAGGGCAAATGGTGGAGACCTTTATGTCATCAGGTTATTAACGGCCATATGTAGTCCAACAGACCAGCCAAACCTTTGTGAGGCAGCAGCTGTTAACAGGAACCTCTAATGAATATAGGTTATGAGTTGTTGCATGAGTTTGTGCTGGAGTTGGATTAGATCTACAATATTCTAAGGGGCTTTGGGGTTTTCTATGCTTTTTGTTATCAGAGAGTTCGTTTTGGACCAAACTCATGTAAGGATCACTTCCACCAAATTCTCTGCTGTTGAAACCTAAAGTACCAGTTAATGGTTTGCATAATGTGAACTGAACAGAGGATGTTCAGCCATTCAGGCACTGGGATACGGAGGATGTAAGCAAATATATTCATATGGAGAATGTCAACAAGCGAATGACATAAGCAGGCAATTTTGCATAGCGTTTTGGTCAGTATATGTCATCTCCAAAAATGTTGGGGAATTTGCACACAAGTAAACAGCGTAAATGGAGTATTTCATGAATTGCTCAGAGCTAGATTCAACTACAGTGGTACCTCTGGTTACGTACTTAATTCGTTCCGGGGGTCCATTCTTAACCTGAAACGGTTCTTAATCTGAAGCACCACTTTAGCTAATGGGACCTCCCACTGCCGCTGCACCTCCAGAGCACGATTTCTGTTCTTATCCTGAAGCAAAGTTGTTAACCTGAAGCGTTATTTCTGGGTTAGTGGAGTATGTAACCTGAAGCGTATGTAACCTGAAGCGTATGTAACCCGAGGTACCACTGTAAATAGCTGAGCCAGTGTGAACCAGCACAAAGAGTCCCACTGGTGCAATGGGCCTTTCTCTTGCATACCCCCTGAACCACCTCAAATAAGCTCTGGGATGTCAGGAGAACCCACAGAACAGCCACTATACCACGCTGGCTCTCAAAAGTTCTGTTTTCCACATTCTACACAGTAGCAGCTGTTCATAAGCCACCCCAAATTAAAACAACAAAATGTACTACATTAGAGTGAAAAACTCAATGCATGGATTTCTCATGCAATATTTTTTTTACTTGAATTAGGGTTGCCATATTTTAAAAAGTCAAAACCAGGACACCCCAAATGACATTGTTGAGGTTTTTCTTTTAAAGACAAACCCCAAAATTGTGGATGTATGGCAGCCCTACTTGGATACAGATACCCAAATGTGAATGCATATACATGTACCATGTTAGCGGCAATATGTGGGCGTGCACTTAAATCACTACATGCCTCTCTGCAGATAATGCACATGTAGCAAATAGGAAGAACTGGACTCCCAATTCTGTATAATTTAAGGGAACTAGCTGTGAGTAATACGGGGATGAATATTCCACATCTGATGTGGTGGGTATATTTTGTAGTGTAGAAGAAAACACTGCATAGTCTGCCACCACCATAACACTCCTTGTTAGCCACTCTTCCATGTGAGGAAATGTTGTGGTGTGTGAGAGTGGGTTAGGGGAGGGAGAACCATCAACACAGGGCTGTTTTACAAAGTGGCTTCTTCAGTGGAGCTGTATGGGCAAGGGCAAAAGAGAGAGAAGCCTGCACAGCTGGTGGAGAAGAGGACTGAGGATTGAGAAAGGCTCAGAGAAGAGGCTTTCAATGAAATCACTGTGAAGCAATCTGAGACTGCTACTGTGTGCACCGGGGGAAAGACAAATGGGCAAACTGTTAACTATAGCAAGTTGGAAAGGAAGAAGGCCTTTAAGGAAAGAGAACTGAAATTCAAGGCAGAGCAAAAATGGTTGGGACCTAAGCGTAAGTTGAGCGAGGAGACTCTAGCCGAAGCCTCATCAGCTAGCCTTGGCATGTCCTTCTTCTTCTGGCCAGCTGGTATGGAGTGTGCTTGGGTAATGTGCCTACCCGTGCCAGCTGGCTGAAGCTCAGTGCCAGCCTGCAGGGAGCACAGTAGTGTGGGTGGGAGGAATTGCTTCCCAGATGGTTTAGCAATATCTACGTGATTGCAGTACTCTAGGAATGCTAATACTCATTTGATATTTGTGGTACTGGGGTGTGTGTGTGTAGCTTAATAGAATTATAAACAAAATGGGCCGTGCTGGGCTTGGTTTTGATAAAGTGTAGGCAGTGCAAGTCTTTGGCCCCAGTTTAGCAGAATCATCCCTCAGAAAGCTCACCGATCTAGGTTTCGTATGGGACATATGCTTGATGATGATGATAGCCCATCAAGGAATCCTCAGCTTGACTTGCTGTTGCCTCTGCTTCCATGCGATTGCCCCAAACTCACTCAGTGTGCTGCATATGGAAAAATCCAAACTGAAGGCTAACGTACATGATATGGTGATGTTAATTCTGTGCCATTGCTCTGGACCTCTCATTGCTCAATGAGTCTTTGGAAATCTGGCTGTGGGACGAAAACTCCCTTACCAGGTAGGTTTTATCAGCTTTTTCTTCAGCCTGTATCTTGAACAGTAGCTTTATCAACTACTGTTAGCAGAAGATAATACTTACCTTCGTGCTATGAATGGCAAAGTTTCACCTTCCTGTGCCTTTAACTTCCTGATAAGATGAGAAGGCCAAGCTGTACCCCTTCAGTCAGTTGGTGAAGACTCTACTTCCAAGGCATACAGTGAACATTATCTAGATTTCCAGGTTTTTGGGTGGCTTTTGGGTGGATGGCCCAGCCATTACTAATGATCTGTCAGGTGTACAGAGAAACTGTTCATACTTGGAAGAGCTTAATGTGCACTGGATCTTGGTCCCAAGTCCCACTGATTTTGTAACTCTCAGCAGCACTATGGAACTTGTCCAAAAAGTTCCTCTTATTCTTTCTCACTGGCTGCTTTACTGAAGGAAGAGGCAAGGAATTTCATTCTTCCTTGTGTAACACTGCTGAAGTATGTGTTGTACTCTCCATGTTGTTGTTTTGACAGGCTGTTGGAGGTGATAGGCTTGCTTGCTGGCTCTCCCTGGCCTCAACATTCTGTAGTTGCAAGCACGTATCAAGGCACAGCAAGGAAGAGAGCTTCTTGTAAACAGCAAAGCATTTGCCTCTTTAGTCAGTTATTCCTTTTTCATTTCATACACTGTACATGTGCTATAGTGATGCTATTTGGGGGGTATGGGTTGGTATCATGAATGATGAATAAGCATTAAGAATGCTTTGCTATGAGGCTGGGCTAGACATGTAAATATTACATTTCTGGGGTCGTGAAATAAGGTTGCCATATTTTGAAGAGCAAAACAGAGTACGCTATGATGACTCTCATTTTAAGTACACCTACTATATGTAGGCTATAGAAGCTGTGGTATATTGCTGAGGGGAGCAGGAGAAGAGAAGAGAAGAGGGAAGCAAGTCTTCAGCCAGCAGTTATCTCTATGTCTCATCCAGAAAGTATAGCTGGATACATTTTGGCAAATTTAAGAAATCCACCCAGACAGAAATTTTACCCCTGAAAAAAAAAAATGTGTGTCCTGGAAAAAGAGGACACATGGCAACCCTAAGAACAACAGTAAAAATAGCTGTTGTTTTAATGATACCCAAGACATGGCACATGTCTTACAACTTTCTTGTTTTGCCTTCTGTAGATGTTTCACATGAGGAAATAGCCAACATTTGCTTCAAATTTCACTTTAGGCCAAATTTCAGTGGCAATTCTACCTGAGATGCATTCTGAGTAAGTTATTCATGTTGGCGTAGCATAGGCAGTGAAGGGGAGAAAAAAAGAAGAAAAGAAATGAAGAATGTGCTGGAACTAGAACTGTTGGTGGTAATCCTTTCCAAGGACCTAGTGGTAATCAAGTTCACATGTGGGGAGATTTGGGAAGGGGCCTGGTTTTAATCTGCTTTAGTAAACAAAAAGGTATTGCACTTGGCAAATGAGGAAGGTTTGGGAGATCCTGTGTTTTCTGTCCTGGTTGTTTAGCTGTAAATTAAATGGAGGGATTCTGAAGGATGTTTTGAAATGGAAATGTTAGATTTACGTGCGCCAGTTCCAGTGGTGCTATGAAGTTAAAAAGAAACAGAATTGTATGGGAACATTGGATAGTCAAAGCTGAAGAACCTACATAGTGGGCCGATCCAATAATTGTTGCAGACAACCTTGCCAGAGTACAGAATATAATATGTTTGGGCCCAACAGATATGAATAGAGCATTTTCCAATTGCCTACTGTAGAATAAATTACCAGTAACATAGCTGGCTGCAGAAGAACTATTTACAGTAGCGGATTTTGGCAAATTCAAATGGAGGACAAAAAGCTCAGATTCTATACATTCAAGATTACTTGGGGCAGGATTACTATATGGTATCTCTTCGGCTCCAGAATTCTACCAAAGGATTATCCAATGAACAACTGAGAGGCTCTACATATCACGTGTTTATGCCGCTGATATCCTAGTGCAGGGAAGTTCAGAAGGGGAATATGACATGGCAATATAATGACTCTTCGGTTTTGGGAAGGAAACTTGAAAGTGAATCTAGGAAAAGGCAAATTTGTCATGGCTGAAATAAAATAGGAATATTGAAACAAACAAGACTTTCCCCGTTGCTGTGAAAAGAATGGCCACAGCTGAAATAACTTATTGCAAGCATTTCTAGGCATGCTCTCTTGTCTAGCAATGCTGATTCCAAATGTGGCAACAGTGATAACACCATAGGGTGGGTTTTGGCCCAAGATGTTGAGTTTTACTGGATGCCCGTAAAAGAGAAAGAAAGCATTTTCACAGTTAAAAGAGCCATTAGGAAAAGCACCTGTGTTGAAGTACTACAACGTGGAAGAAAGGAATAAAAGAATAAGTAACTGTCAACAGATGTCTGTTCTACATTGATTATGTGCTGTTTTGTTGCAGATAGGCTAACCTGTTGCATATGTTTCCACAGTGCTGCCAGTTACTCAAGATGGTTACTGTGATTAAATGGAGGGAAATGGCAACAGTGTTTTGGAGGTACAGGATTCCACCAGTTTGTTATGTGCCATCCCAGTCTATGAGATTCCAGGAGTTCCAGGCACTTACCCGAGGTTCATGGAATGGGTTCCTATGGAATAGGGGGCTACAACTGGTAAGGGGGAATTGGTGCTAGTAGAAGCAGTCCCCCTAGTACAGGTGACTTCCAGGTTTTCTTGAAGTACAGTTGCTGTCAACCCCAGCAAACATAGCCAGTGGCCAGGAATGATGGGAGTTGAAGTTCAGTAGCATCTGGAGAGCTAAAGGTTGCCCACATTACTGCAAAGCCACCATTGGATACAACTCATGGAATCTCTTCCTTGCAGTTGAGGGACCAGTTTTACATAGCGAGCCCCCCAGGGCCTCAGGACAAAGACAGGATAAACACCTTTTCTTGTTGTTTATTTAACAAAATACAGTGGTGCCCCGCTAGACGAAAATAATTCGTTCTACGAGTTTTTTCGTAGAGCGAATTTTTCGTCTAGCAAAGCGGCAATGGAGCGCGGAGGTTTTTGAGCTAAAAAAAAATAAATTGTCTTGCGAAGCAGCCCCATTGACTTTTTCGTCTTGCGGGGCAGCTTCCGCTAGACGAATGCCGTTCGTCTAGCGAGTTTATCGTCTAGCGAGGCATTCGTCTAGTGGGGCACCACTGTAATGTTCAGGAGGTACAACATTACAAACCCGGAAGGCTTCAGCCTGATGTTCAGTTTCTAGTAGTCAAATGTGTGGATTGAAAATACTGGCAAAACCTTCATTTGTGCTTAACCTTCTGTTTTTCCTATAAGCACAGATTCTTTTCATATAAGCAAACAGGGCAACTTTAGGTCAGAAATGGGCACTCCTGTCCTTTTTTAAATTCAGCATTCATAGAAAAGGCACATATCCTCACCTTCCATTTTCATGATTTGCATCTTATTGTGGAACTGAGCATGTGGTATAGTTAATTAATGCTGCCAACACTCTGCTCCACTAAATGATTGTTTAGCCTAGAGTGGAATAAAATACTACAATGACTAATACGGTATCATTATGTAACAGAAAATTAAAAATCTGATAATTTGATTGGAAGTCTCAGGTGAGTTTTCTGTATGAAAGCGTTAACCCCAAGTAGCTATAAACAGGTAAATGTTTTATTCATCCAACTGATAAGGAATAAATGCATATGATATAAATTATGTATAATTAATACTCTTGGGGTAAAAAAAAGGCTCCTTATGCTAATAGGTTGTCGGTTAATTAAGAAATGGAATATGAGGCAAACAAAGGTGATTAGAACATACCGTGGGACCATAAACAGAAATCATGCCTTAAATAATCTCTCTATAAAAACACATTATACAGCAAACAATTTTGCTTCAATCCAGTGCAAAAGCTTAATGCTTTGTGGGGGGAAAACACAGTGAAGGGTTTTAAATAAGGAAAAACAGCTTGCAATAACAGTTCATGGGCTACAGAAATGCTTAGTGTTGTGGTTCTTTGTTTTAAATATTGACCTGAAGTAATTTGAGCTAAAGAGGAGCTGAAATGCTCACAAGCTGTGAAAACCTTCTGGTTCTTGAGAGGCTGCTCAAGTTTAGGTGTGCGATTGCCAGTATTGTGTGCGTTGTTTTGTTCTTCACCCAGAAAAATCTTCCCTAAGTGGCAGCCAGTGGATATACGCTTTCCCATGGCTTGGCTGCAATCTTAAATCAACTTACCTGGAACTTACTTCTGAGGAGGCATATGCTATACAATTCTAGCCGGAAATTAGAGATGAAAATTTAACATGTATGGGGAGGTGTTGACTCCATTCCTACAGCCCTACACTCTGTGACTTGGAGTGCAAGTGTCTGAAGGAGGGAGATTTCAGGGAGTTGTCCTCCAATTCATGGAAGGTGATGGGGTTGAAGCTTGGAACCAGCACGTCTGTCCCCATACCATCTTTCATGTACTGGCTTTCTGAATTGCTCTAATACCTAGATAGGGTGAAAGAGAGAGCCTTGTGAATTTATTTTGAGAGATTATTTGAGAGTCAAGGCACCACTACAGAAAAGTCCCTGTCTCTCCCACTCACTTTCCAAATATCCCAAGGTGGCACTTGATCTTAAGTCCTGGGCAGGTCTATATGGGAGGAAAATAAAAAAAATCCTTCCAGTAGCACCTTAGAGACCAACTAAGTTTGTTCTTGGTATGAGCTTTTGTGTGCATGCACACTTCTTCAGATACACTGAAACAGAAGTCACCAGACCCTTACATATAGTGAGAGGGTGGGGAGGGGTATTACTCAGAAGGGAATGGGTGATTGGCTGATAGGTGTGGAAAACTTGTTGACGACTGTTAACGACTGCAATTGGTCTTACAGGAAAAGGCAAGGGGTGAGATGGCTAAAGATAGCTTTGTCATGTATAATGTGATAAGAATCCAATGTCTTTGTTCAGACCAGGTCTCTCCATGGTTTTAAGTTTGGTAATTAGTTGCAATTCAGCAACTTCTCTTTCCAGCCTATTTTTGAAATTCCTTTGAAGTAAGACAGCTGCTTTGTGTGCATGCATATGAAAGCTCAAACCAAGAACAAACTTAGTTGGTCTCTTTCTTGGGCACCATGATCACTGCAGATGGTGACAGCAGTCACGAAATTAAAAGACACCTGCTTCTTGGGAGGAAAGCAATGTCAAGCCTAGACAGCATCTTAAAAAGCAGAGACATCACCTTGCTCACAAAGGTCCGTATAGTTAAAGCTATGGTTTTCCCAGTAGTAATGTGAGAGTTGGACCATAAAGAAGACTGGTCGCCAAGGAATTGATTCTTTTGAATTATGGTGCTGGAGGAGACTCTTGAGAGTGCCATGGACTGCAAAAAGATCAAACTTATCCATCCTTAAAGAAATCAGCCCTGAGTGCTCACTGGAAGGACAGATCCTGAAGTTGAGGCTCCAGTACTTTGGCCACCTCATGAGAAGAGAAGACTCCCTAGAAAAGACCCTGATGTTGGGAAAGATGGAGGGCACAAGGAGAAGGGGACGACAGAGGATGAGATGGTTTGATAGTGTTCTCGAAGCTACTAGCATGAGTTTGGCCAAACTGTGGGAGGCAGTGAAAGATAGGCGTGTTTTGGCTATGGCAGACCAACACGGCTATCTACCTGTATATGGGAGCAGACAGTCATGCTCTGGCTGTCTGGCAGTGCAAGTGCTTTATTTAATTATGTCAGCTCTGTGTCCTAGCAATGCATCTTAAATTTGCTTATTTTAAAATAGCCTGTTTTAAAAAAATAAGTAGCTCAGTCTGTTACCAGTTTTCCTATGACATAATGCAAAACAGTGGCTGTATAAAGATCTATCTGCCAACTTTCAGTATTTGTGAATAGACAAAGCTTTTCTTTTTTTTTTTATAAAAGATTTTATTATTTTCCATATGCATATATAAAGAAACAAAACATACACAAATACAATGAAAATACAAAATACAATAAACAATAAACAAATCAAACAAAAACATAATAAACATAAGAAAGACATATACAAACCTGTCTAAACACTTATCTTTATCTCATTCTTATTCTATCTTCTAGGCATAGAGGACTTCCCCCACACCCTCCACTGCATTGTTAATCCAAATATACTTTAGGTAGCTATATATCTACTTTCATAACTATTAACCATCTTATTTGTCCTTAGATTCCTTTACTAAAAACATAGTTCTTAATCTATTCTCAAAATCTTCAGACATTCTTATTTATATCTTATACTGTAAAATTCTTTCCAAAACTTTAACTTAAATTTATCCAGCTAAAGCCTGTTCAACAGCTAGTTCTGCTCAGATATTCAATTTTACACCATTAACTAAGTAGTCCTTAAATTTCTTCCAATCCTTCGACACCTTCTCCTCCCTCTGGTCTCGGATTCTCGCGGTCAGTTCAGCAAGCTCCATAAAGTCCATTAACTTCATCTGCCATTCTTCCACCGTTGGGATCTCTTCACCCTTCCAATTTCTTGCCAATAAAATTCTAGCTGCTGTTGTGGCATACATAAAAAATACTCTATCCTGACTGGGTATCTGTTCGTTGGTCATGCTCAAAAGGAAAGCCTCTGGTTTCTTACTAAAGGTAATTTTCATTTCCTTTTTGAGTTCATTGTAAATCTTATCCCAGAAGGCTTTAACCCTTGGGCATGTCCACCACATATGATAAAAGGTACCTTCCACTGATTTACATTTCCAGCACATATTAGTCATTGACGGGTTCATCTTAGCAATCTTAACTGGTGTTAAATACCATCTATAAAGCATTTTCATAATGTTTTCTCTTAAATTATTACAGGCTGTAAATTTGATACCTTCCTTCCACAGTCTTTCCCAGTCCTCCAACATGATGTTGTGTCCCACATCCTTTGCCCAATCTATCATTGTTGATTTAACCATTTCATCTTTCGTATGCCACTCTAGCAACAAGTTATACATTTTGGAAAGGTTTTTTGAATTCGATTCAATTAGCTCTGTTTCCAGTTTTGATTTTTCAACTTGAAAACCAATCTTCTTGTCTGCTTTAAAAATCTCATAAATTTGATGATATTGCAGCCAGTCGGTGACCTCGCTTTTTACCTGGTCATAACCTTTCAATTTAAATGCTTCACCTTCCTGCTGCAATATATCTGCATATCTTAACCATCTTGCAGACATATTAGGTCTCTTATAGGCCTTGGCCTCCACCGGTGAAATCCATCTAGGGGTCTTTCTCTCTAACAAGTCTTTATATCTCAACCAAACCTGATACAAGGCTTTTCTAACTATATGATTTTTAAAAGTCTTGTGGACTTTAGCCTTGTCATACCAAAGATAGGCATGCCAACCGAACATGTTATCAAAGCCTTCCAAATCCAACACATCAGTATTTTCCAGTTTGAACCAATCTTTCAACCAGCAAAAGGCCGCCGCTTCAAAATAAATCTTTAAGTCCGGCAGAGCAAAGCCTCCTCTCTCTTTAGAGTCCGTTAAAATCTTAAATTTAATTCTAGGCTTTTTCCCCTGCCATATAAATTTTGATAGGTCCTTTTGCCATGTCTTAAAGCAGTCCAACTTATCTAAAATTGGAATGGCTTGAAATAAAAACAGCATCCTTGGTAAGACATTCATCTTCACAGCAGCTATTCTGCCCATTAGTGAGAGTTTCAATCTTGTCCATATCTCTAAATCTTTTTTTATCTCAGTCCACAGCTTCTCATAATTGTCCTTGTACAGGTTCAGGTTTTTTGCAGTGAGGTTGATCCCTAGATATTTTACTTTCTTAGCAAAGTTGAGGCCAGTAGATTCTTGTAGCTCATATATTTGTTCTGTTTTCATATTTTTGGTCAACACTTTGGTCTTCTGTTTGTTGAGTTTGAAGCCGGCTACCTGCCCAAATTTCTCGATTAATTCCAATGCTTTGGGGACACTACTTTCAGGGTCTTGTAGGGATAACATTAAATCGTCTGCAAAGGCACGTACCTTGTATTCCTTCTCTCCCACCCTTATTCCTTTAATCTGATTCTCTTTTCATAGCATATTTAGAAGAACCTCCAGGACCGTAATGAATAATAAAGGGGAGATAGGGCACCCTTGTCTTGTTCCTTTTTCCACTCTGATTTCCTCCGATATCACACTGTTGATTATAATTTTTGCCTTTTGTTCTGTATAAATGGCATTAATGCCATTCAAAAAATCGTTGTCCAACTGCCATTCTTTCCAGATTTTCTTCATGAATATCCAAGAAATGTTATCAAAGGCTTTTTCTGCATCTATAAACATCAGTGCCGCATCCGTGTTTATGTTTTTTTCCAGTTTCTCTAAAATGTCCACGACTATTCTTGTGTTGTTATTTAATTGTCTACCTGGTAAAAAACCTGCTTGATCTTTGTGTATATAATCTTTGAGCACTCTTTTTAATCTTGTAGCCATGACGTTAGCAAAAATCTTATAATCCACATTTAGAAGTGAAATTGGACGATAATTTTTCATTATAGTCTTATCTGTATCTGGTTTCGGGATCAGTGTGATATAGGCCTCTTTCCATGTCTCTGGTGCCCTATCTCCCTCTAACATTTTATTGCAAACTTCTTTTAAAGGCTGTGATAGCCAATCTTTCAAGCATTTATAATATTTTGCAGTCAAACCATCTGGTCCTGGGGCCTTTCCTAGCTGCATATTATTAATTGCTTCTTCAATCTCTTGTATCGAAATAGGGTGATTGAGTATTCTTAATTTATCTTCTGGGACTTTTGCAATCCATTTTCTCCAGGAATTGGTCCATCTCTATTTCATCTATCTTCTCGTCCTTGTACAGTTGTTTGTAAACTTTGCAAATGCCATCTAATTTCCTCTGGATTCTCCACCGTCTTTCCGTTTACTACCAAATTGTTGATGATATTTGCTTTTTGTCTTTTCTTTAGTTGCCAAGCTAGTAGTTTTCCACATTTATTTGCTGACTCGAAGGATCTCTGTTTCATCATTTTAATCTTCCATTCGATATCTTGATTATGATTTTAGCATATTGGGATTGCAAGTATTTAATTTCTTTTTGAATTTTTGGTTCTTAGGGTGTCCTCTTAGTTCTTTCTCTTTTCCTTGGATTAATTTCAAAAGTCCTTTCCATTTCTGCATTTTGTTGTCTCTCTTTTTTGCCTTTTCACTTATCAGGAACCCTCTCATTACTGCCTTGCTTGCATCCCAACAATCCTCTTTTCCACCTCCGAATTTAAATTGAATTGGAAATACTCCTTCATCTTTTTTGCTGCCCTTTCTACCAGCTTGGTATCTCTCATCAAGGTATCATCCATTCTCCATCTAAAAGAGTCCTTGGAAATTAGTTTTAGATTTGCTTGTACAGGATTATGGTCTGAGTATGTTTTAGGGCCAATTTCTGCTTTGCATAATTTCGGTGTCAATTCGTTCGAGATCCAAATATAGTCTATTCTCGACCATGACTGCTGAGGTTCACTGAAAAAAGTTGCCTCTGTTTCCATAGGATTTCTTAGCCTCCAAGTATCCACCAAATTTAAATTATCAACCATTTCAAAAAAAGTCTTTGGCAGTGTCCCCTCATTTGTTAGTTTGGCCCTCTGGGATCTGTCCATTAGTGTGGAAACTGCCCCATTAAAATCTCCGAGGCATACTATTTTATAGTCCAAATATTCCAGCAGCAAGTCATGAATCTTTTTGTAAAAGATTGACTTACCATCATTAGGTGCATAAAGTCCCAGAATCAAAAATTTTTCGCCTTGTACTTTAATTTCAATTGCAATGTACCTCCCTTCTTCATCTTTGAATAGCTGTCTTGGGCTGTATTTCTCTTTGCATATATTACCACTCCTCTCTTCTTGACTTTATCCGATGATATAAATTCTTGGCCTAATTTTTTGTTTTGTAGAATTCTTCTATGTCGTCGAACCACATGGGTCTCCTGTAGACATATTATATCTAAATTCTTTTTTTTCCAAACTATAGAACACTCTGTGTCTCTTTGGTCTCTGGTTCAATCCCCGAACATTCCACGTCATCAATTTTAGAGCCATTTTTTAAGTCTTTATTCTGATCCTCCTGTTGCTAGGTCTTTCTTGTCTTTTTCTGGGTCTCTTGGGTCTCCTGTTCCTGGTGTCCCTGGTGGTGGAAGCACTCCTGGGGTCCCTGGAGGTGGCAACACTCCAGGTAGTCGGTACATAAACGCTGGGTCCAAAGCAGAACCCTTGAAGTCTTCCAGATGTTTGTCTAAAAACTTTTGCTTATCAGCCAGGGATCTTATCCTGATTCTTTTTTTCTTTGAACATAAAAGTCAGTCCTTCTGGAATTCCCAGCTAAAGGAGATGTTCCTTCTTCTTAGCTCAGTTGTTAGGTCGTTGTAGGATACTCTTTTATCCAGGAAGAATTTGGGGATGTCTTTAAAAAGCACAACTCTGTTCTGCTGAACCACTAGGTGTTCTTGTAATGCAGGGTCCAAGCTATAGTCTCTTTGGTATCTATTGTTGAGCACAATAAGACAGTCACTCACCGTCTTGGAACTTTTCTTTCCTTTGGAGCCAAATCTGAAGGCCTTCACTATGAGTGCTGAGACGTCTTCTTCTTTCAAATGCCAAAATGTTGAGAATTGAGTTACGATGTAATCCTTTAGGCTTCCCTCCTCCAGTTCTGGTAGGCCTCTGAGACGGATGTTTCCTTCCCTCTGTTGTAGTTGCAGAAACGCAAGAGATTCTTCCACACTTCTCTGCCTGGATCCAATTTTTTCTATATTCTCCAGATCAATATTGTCTAATTCTGTTCCACTGTCCGAATTTTCTCTTTTACCACCTTAATTTCCTCTGTCTCCTTTTTTTAAGACAGTCACCTCCTGAACAACTTTATTAATTTCTTCTCTGTTTTTCCTCACGTTTTGCTCAATTTGACAATAGATTTTTCGAGTCTTTGGGAGGATTCTTTTATTTCTGCTTGTATTTCTCTGTGCAGAGTTTACTGATGAGTTGACAGAGAGTTACTGAGGATTGTGTCTGTTTCACATCTCAGAAACTTTTTTCAGTCCTTCTGTAATTTCTGCAATACTTGAAGTTAATTTCTCAATAGCCTGGGCCATTTGTTCTTGTGTAGTTAAAGAGAAGGAGCTCTTTCTTGTGATGTTTAGCTCTTGTGCTTTCTTGCATATCTTGCTCCCTTTGCAGCTGCAGTCTCAAGGTCACACCAGTTTTAGTAATTGTCCCAGACATTCACAGTAGAAAGCCAACAGTCCCAAAAGTCAACACCAGGTGGCCAGCAGTTCCATCCAGATAACAAAGAGGCAACAGAGCAGAACCAAAAGTCCCAGGCAGTTTCAACCAGTTCTAACCCTCCAAAAAAAACCAGGCAAAGATCCTTAAATTTTAAAATTTTAAAGTCTCTCAAAAGTCAAGAAGAATTTAGTTTCCAACAGCCCAAGGCAACAGTAGAGTTTTATATAGTGTATCCACCAAGTCCCAATGTTTCCTGGGCTGCAGACGGCCACAAAGCAATTTACCCAGTCTCTCTCTGGAAACAGTTGCAAACAAAATAATCCAAGGAAGGAAAAATGGAACTAAATTACGCTGCCTGCTTACTGACCCGGAATCCTATCCAGAGGGTGAAGCAGTGTCTTCTTCAGTTACCATTCTCAGTTTTAAGTCTTAATAAACAGTTTAAACAACTTTAAAGTCACTTTTACGAAGTTCAGCAGAGTTAGCAAAACTTTTTCCCATTAGTCGCGGCTTAGCGCTCTTGCCGCTACCTCGCTCTATCAGCAGTTCAAAGAGAGCGGGCTTCCTTTTAAGTTTCTCTGTAAGATTTACGCTTCAAAAGTCTTAGTTCCAGCAAAAACAAATTTACTTACAGAGTTTCTACTGCAATCCAAGTTGGGAAGTGCCAGATGCTCAGGTCAGGCGAAATCGCTGCTTCGTTCCTCAGGGGCAGCCGACTCTTCAGTCCCGTTGTCAGCGCTCGTTCACCCGTTCTCCCCCCTTACGAGGGTCGATCGGGAGCGGAGATGGCACGTCTGGGACCCACGAGTCCGGAGTCCACGGGACGCTCTTCCCGTGGTTTTAAGGGGCCCGTGGCGCAGACACGGAAGCCCCTATAGCCCACCGGGGAACCGGAGCTTCTCAGCTCCCGTCCGCCATTACCCGGCACCTAACCGGAAGTCGACAAAGCTTTTCTATCTGTGAGTTTTTAATTTGGCTCCAGCTTGCAGGCTGATGGAGGGCAATTGCCATGGGTGGAAACAGCATCAACTAATAGATGCACTGGAAGCCAGCATCTAGCTAGAGTTTGCCCTGCAAATTTAAAGACAAATAACGCCATGTTCAGACACACCTGGCAAAAAAAAAAAAAAAAAAATTCCATTAGATCATCTCCAAGCAAAATAGCTATAAGGAAGAAAATAGATGGCATGTTCAAAGGGATAAATGGAAATTCATTTAGAGCATGTACTCTTTTGCTATCAGAACTCTAAGCTAACAATGTCAGCTGCTTTGAAAGAGGCTGCATTTACTAAATTTACTAAGCAGTTTACAAAGCAGTATAAAATATTCATTTGTGATAACAACAGTCTTTAAAAACAACAGCCAATGAAATAATGACAAAAAATGTTAGAGAGCTATAAAAACTAATATAAATAGTAAAATTGTGTTCCTCTCCTGCAGAAGAAATTGGATCCCATTGATCTAATTCAATCTGTTTTAAAGCAAGACGCTTGAGAGGGTTGGAGATGGTTAGTTCCAGATGAAGCGGGTTTTCTGAATCTGTTTCAGTCCAGCTTTTGGTGAGTGTCTCCAGAATTGTCCAGGGAGAACTGAGTGTGTAAAAGTGCTAAAAGGACAATGAAACACTCTATCAGCCTAATAAGGACTAAGCATGTTTACTAGCCATGAAAGGCAGAGTGATAGTAGGAAATTGAAAACGCAACATGGGGACAATGGGCTCAGGGCTGGATTTAGGTTTGATGAGGCTCTGAGCTACTGAAGGTAATGGGCTCCCTTTATATGTCCAGCTGTCCGTTGTCAACAATGATTTGTCGCTGTTTTGTGTTGAATACAGTGGTGCCCCGCTAGACGAAAATAATTCATTCTACGAGTGTCTTCGTAGAGCGAATTTTTCGTCTAGCGAAGCGGCAATACAGTGCGGAGGTTTCCGCACCCAAAATCCCCCCCCCCGTCTTGCGAGGCAGCCCCATTGACTTTTTCGTCTTGCAGGGCAGCCTTCCACTAGCGAATGCCGTTCGTCTAGCGAGTTTTTCGTCTAGCAAGGCATTCGTCTAGCGGGGCACCACTGTATATGGTATATGGTAATTTATGGACCTAATAGGTATCTAAAGTCATTTGCACATAACAAAGTACAGTGGTACCCTGTGTTACGCATGCGATCCATTCCAAAAAGGAAAAACCTGAAAGTAGCGCGATTTGAGCGCTTCTGCGCATGCGCGAAGTGCACAGACACGTTCTGCGCATCTGGGGGTCACGCGCGTTCCGGAAACGCTTCTGGGTTGTGGGCGTTCTTAACTCGAACGTCCACAACCCGGGGTGTGCACAACCTGGGGTTCCACTGTATGTATTTTATCAAAGTAATTGTTGAACTGAAATATAATTAAGAAGAAGTATATTAATAGTGAAATAATTATTAAGCTCTAACTGTATGTAGGTTTTTTTATTTGTTTTTTTATCTTATATTTTGGAAATGGGGCCCTAAAGCTACTGAAGGTAATGGGTTGGAGCAATCAAGGACTCTTGGTTAAAGGGTCAACTCTTGGGTCATCGCCATTCCTTCCAGTGCAGAGCAAGCCAAGCCATATGAGTGGTGAAATTTTGGGTTGTGGGAATCCTCCCGTTGCTTATTCAGATTAGGATCTGGAAGAGGAAGTGCTTGCGTTACAGAATGCATGCTTCATTGACGAGTGTGCTGTCCTCCCAAGGGTTTGTCAGGTTTCTGATGCGGCAAAAGGAGGCAGAATGCCGTGTAACCACCGTCACGCTTGTAGGTCCTTTTCTTATAACCCACATTCAGAAGCTTCTGAATATCAATTGCTGGAAAATGTAGGAAGGGAGAGAGTGCTCGTGCTCAGGTCCTAATCCTGCTTTTCCCACAGGCATCTGGTTGGTCACTGTGAGAACAGGATGCTGGACTAGGTGGACCATTGGCCTGATCCAGCAGCCTCTTCTCATGTTCTTACATAAGTTATTGTTGTGACTGATGATGTTCGCTATCAATGTAAACTGGCCTAAGCCATGGCTAACAGCTCTATCCTACATATATTTACTCAGAAGTAAGTCCTACTGGTTCCAATGGGGCTTACTCTGTAGTAAGTGTACCTTTAGGACTGCAGTTTTAGTCTGGGTCTAACCCATGAAGCTTTTGCTCCAGGCTAAAGAAGAACAAACGAGAGAAGGGTTGTGTGTGTTTGTGTGTACATGGATTTCCATGTTATTGATTCACTTTCTAGGTATGGTAGCACATAGCTTACTCTTGTTCACTTTACGCAAATTAGCCCTGGCACATGGGAATGGTGACGGAATAAAGAATAGGGATGGGGCAGGAGCAGCAAAATAAAAGAATATTTAAATGATTTCAAATGGATTGCAAAGTGTTGAATCATAAAAGGTTGGCAAAAAAAAGCCCTCTCCTCATGAGGTCTGGCTAATATTAGGAATTACTGCCTCAAACGCTGCAGGTGTGGGCCCATTTCTTTCACTGTGAGCAAATGGGGTTGCAACTGCCTTTGACAATGTAAAAGCTGCAGAAGCTTCGTGCCCCGGGGCAGACAATGATGTTGGGGAGATGCTGATTTTAGGACAGAAAATTACAATGGTTATGTAGTAAACAGCACCTGGAAGTTTACTAATGATTTTTACAATTAACAGCAGCACAGTGGTCTTGATTATTCATGCATGCTTTCTATGAAAGAAAAGAAAAGAAGCAGATGTTGACGAGAGTCACATGGGCTGAGGGTTTTGTTGCTGGGTTTTGTTATTATTATTTTTTTGCAACCGGAGGTAGAACCTCCTTCCTGTTATCAGCTTATTCCAGCAAGTAACGTGCAGAAAGCAGAGATTGGCTGGCTTTAACATGATTTAATGCCATGTTATATATTCTTAATGGATCTTTGTGTATGAGCTGGCACGTCAGATGCATCCAGTGGCTTGTTTGTTTTTTCCACTGCAAATGTGGTTTAATGTAGAGACGGAGTATGCGGCGCTCAGGCTTACCCCAAATGACATAATCATACAAGTCTCTTGTGTTCGCACAATGATGAGATGCTTCTGGAATAATAAGTCCGATGATGCCTGGAGACACCTTTTGAAAGTTCACCAGGTGTTCATTTGCTGCATTGGTTAATTTTACCAGGCAGAGATGCCCTACCCTATGACTTGCAATAGACATTTGAAATTACAGAAAGCTATGGTGGAACCTCAGGTTTTGCCAAGGCTATTGTTTTCTAATTTATTTGCAGGGGGTGGGGATTTGGTTTACTGGGAATGCAATCTGTTTCCAAAGGGATTTGTAGTTTGGAGGAAAAGAGGTACAAAAACTAAGATATGCTGACTAGCCTGGAATAGGACTGGTCAATAGCTTGATTCACCTACTCTCAAAGAAAGGTATTGCAAAGGAAAAGCCATATTGTTGTCCTCTTGGTAAATATGAAGGGTTTTCTACACGAGGGTAAATAGCCTGTGGCCCCCTAGATGTTGTTAGACTTCAGCTCCCATTAGCTCCAGCTAGTATGGTCAGTGGCCAAGGATGATGAGAATGCAATAAAACTATAGCAAATGATTTGCATATCACAATACAATAAAATGATTATTTATTATTTCCATCTATAGACCACTTTACTATCCAAATGATATTGAAGCAGTTTACATACATAATAAGTACAGGAAAACCTTATTAAGTTATCTGCAAAATAAAATACATAAAATTTATAGCAAAATACATTAAAATGTATTTGTTTTGTTGTTGTGTTTGAAGTCTTTACAAAGCTAAATGCAATTGTTTAGCTGTTACATTTGCCACACTGTTATGTTTCATTTACCAAATGGGTTTTGACTGTTAAATTTGATGTGTTAGTGGATAGTCACTAATAAAACAAAGAATCAAGCAAGCAAGACAAACCAAGCCTATATATGATTTTTCAAAAATGCAAGTTTTTTAAACTTAAACTTTGAACTTCCCCAAATCATTTACTTTTAATAATCTCCTTGGCAGTCAATTCTGTTTTGTGTCAAAAAGTACCAAATAACTCTCTTGCTTCTGGTGCACATTAAGCTACTCAATTAGTGAAATTATATTTCTGATTTTACTGTTAATGGACATTTTTAGAAACACATTTAAAAATTGATGCTGGGGGAAAAAAGAAAAAAAAATTGATGCTGGGAAATTGTTCTAACTTTGACATTTTGAAATTCATTTTGTAGTGGAGAACCTTTGTTGTTAGGGATTATAGATTTTAAGTCTCTAACTTGAATCATATTCTTTAGTTGTTAATCCAATGTCTACTTTAAACCAGTCAGGGGAATGATCTATCAACTTTCTATGATTCTATGATTCCATGGTTGTTATTCAACGTGCTCCATTTCCTAGCTACTTACTAGTGCAAAATTCAAGAATATGGAGGCCAAGATCAATGCTGAGACTTACTATAGAACACACCAAGTTGTTTTCTTTCAATGCATTCAATGGGGATTCTAACCAATTAGGGACAATTGCGGTCTGTAGAGATTAGGGTAGGAATTCATTTTACTTTTAAGGATGAATCCACCCAATTCACACTCCCTTGAAAGTATATGCAAACTGAAACACAGTCATTCTTCAAAATCTAAATATTAGGGGCCATCTAATCTAGGCCCCTGCAAATATAATGTTGCATGCCACTCCAAACTCAGAGTGGTGTGAGATTCCGGGAGTTCCAGGTGCCTATGCAGGGTTCGTGTTTCCTCTGGAAATGAAGCATAGTGGAAGCTGTGGTGTCTTTATGATATATGGTTTACTTACACATATATATAGCCTGAGTCTACGATGAAGGGGCTCACAGCATTAACACCCCAAGAAGGTCTTGTTTCTCCCATAGCCACAGCTTTCATTTCCAGGCTTCAGCCTACAGCATCCTGCTTCTAGTCACTAGCCCCCACACATCTCAAATCTGGCTTTTGTCCTTTGTACCAGCCAATTGAAGGAGTGGGAACTACCCACCTGTTCTGTGGCACAGAGCCACTTCCTTTGTTACCTTAACAAACCATACTTAGGCCATTATCTCACTAAGAAGCTGGACTAGCTATTCCAGTAATTGAATCCTTGCTGGATCCAGGAATTGGAAGGAGACTCGGGCTTACAGCCTAACGGACACATACCAACTCACAACAATGTGCTCTTAGTAGTCATGTTTTTTATAGGTACAAAGCAACTTTTCAAAATATAATTGGTCATCTCCCCATAGTACTTCATTCCCATGGGACGCCACGTGGTGCTGTGGTCTAAACCACTGAGCCTCTTGGGCTTGCCGATCAGAAGGTCGGCGGTTCAAATCCCCACAATGGGATGAGCTCCCATTGTTCTGTCCGAGCTCCTGCCAACCTAGCAGTTTGAAAGCACGCCAGTGCAAGTAGATAAATAGATACCACTGTGGTGGGAAGGCATTTCTGTGCACTCTAGTTTCCATCACGGTGTTCTGTTTAGTCATGCTGGCCACATGACCTGGACAGCTGTCTGTGGACAAACGCTGGCTCCCTCAGTCTGAAAACGAGATGAGTGTCGCAACCCCATAGTCGCCTTTGACTGGACTTAACCGTACAGGGGTCCTTTACCTTTACTTCATTCCAAACTTTGTTCTATGACAGTGGTGGCGAACCTTTTAGAGACCGAGTGCCCAAACTGTAAACCAAAACCCACTTATTTATCACAAAGTGCCCAAACTTGTTGAGCTTTTTTTGGGGAGCTGCCGACCAAAGTTTTGGAGCTTTTTTTGGGGGGGGTCGCACAAAAGTTGCTTTGCTTTGGGGGGGGCGCCCCGAAGCTGCTGAGCTTTTTTTGGGGGGGAGAACAGAAATAAATGACAAATAATACCTTCGCTAGCATTAGGGTTAGCATCCAGGATCCAGGAGGTCTCCAGGAATCCAAGTAAGTGGTGGTTTCGTTAGGCGGGAGGGCGTCGTGAGCTCCCACGGTCGGCAGCGGTGTGTGAGGGCGCAGGGCCCTGCCACCGCCCTGCTCGTTGTGGGGCTTCCCGCTGGGGGCCTCCCGCTGGGCCCGTCGGGCGGCCGGAGGCTCTGCATCGGCCGCGCTGCGGCCTTTTCTTTTTGCTGCGGGCCTCCCCTAGGCCCGGGAGGGCAGGGGAGGGAGCCCAGCATCGGCCGCACCGCGGCCTTTTTCCAGGTGTCATCGGGTCTCCCGCTGGGCCCAGGAGGGCAGCGGGAGGCTCTGCATCGGCCGTGCGACGGCCTTTTCTTTTGCCGCGGACCTCCCCTAGGCCCGGGAGTGCGGGGGAAGGAGCCCAGCATCGGCCGCGCCGCGGCCTTTCTCGTGTGTTTCGGCGGCGGCGTTTGAGGGCGCTGGGCCCTGCCGCCGCCGCCGCTCGTCGTCAGGCCTCCCGCTGGGCCTGGGAGGGCAGCGGGAGGCTCTGCATTGGCTGCGCCGCGGCCTTTTCTTTACCATGGCAGGCTGCGGGAGCCCCAGGATTGGGCCGCGTGACAGCCGAAGGGATGGCGGCGGGGCGCAATGCGCTGGGCCCTGCCGCCGCTGCTGCTGCTGTGGGGGCCCAGCGGGAGCCCCTGGGATTGGGCCGCTCGGCGGCCAATTGACTGCCGGCGGCGCGGGGGGTGATCAATCGCTGAACACAATCTCCAGCGACTAGCAAAAAAAAAAAAAAAAAAGTTCAAGGTTTCAACAGCAGACGCAAGCCTGGGGAAAAAACAATAACAACAGCACGGATGGGCCGATGGTGCGCGTGCCAGCAGTGAGGGCTCTGCGTGCCAGATCTGGCACGCGTGCCATAGGTTCGCCATCACTGTTCTATGACATGGATGGGGAACAGGTGGTTCTGCTGAACTACACCAGCATCACTGACCATTAGCCATGGTGGCTGCGACTGGTGGTCCAACAACATCTGGAGTGCCAGAGGTCTCTTATCCCTGTTCTATAGGATAAAACCACTGCAAGCCAGCAGCATGCTAGGATGGGACAATTTTCAAAGTGTCCCTAACTACTTTCAAATGAATTTCTCTTCCTACTGTATTCTCCTGACCTCACCTTCTTTGATCTGAAAATGCTTCGTGCAGCAGACTGGCACATGTGCTATGTGCAAACATGTCAAGTTCCACTTACCATCTGCCTTAGCTAGATGTGTACACACATCTGTATGGGCTATTTAAAAATGTATTGGACAGACGCTGTTCTGTGAGAGGTGTTGGGAAGGAGCTCTTTCAGCTGGGAGAAGCTAGGCAGGTATAAAATAATTGGAACCATAGTAACAAAAGAGAGGCTTTTCAAGATGTTAGATATAGTATATATACACCCACCCCACCCCTGAAGAAACAGCCTTCTCATTCACTGGACCCTACTGTTTTCATCGAAGGAACCGGTAGGGTGGATTGTGAAATGTTTCTTCCTTGCTTGGAAGAAACAGGAAGAGAACAGATTTTGATCATCTAATGAGAAGTCAAATATGGTGTCAGTTAACACCATAGATTTTAGACTGATAAACGCAAGGCTGCTACCACAGAAGCAGATGCTAATATAAGCACATATCAAGGATATAAATGCTTTTCTGAATATTTTTATGGCACCCGTTTATGAAACACCTTATCGGACCTGTGATCACAATGTCTATTTTGTTATGAAAGTAGCAATTACAGGGGAGTTCTTGAAGGGACACAAAGCCTGGGTTTGAATCCCACCTTTTGGCATTAATCTCACTGGGTGAGTTTGGAAAAGCTAATGATTCACAATCCAACTCCATCACAGGATTTTTAAATGATAATTAAAGGTAAAGGTAAAGGTAAAGGTACCCCTGACCGTTAGGTCCAGTCGCGGATGACTCTGGGGTTGCGGCGCTCATCTCGCTCTATAGGCCCAAGGAGCCACCGTTTGTCCGCAGACAGCTTCCAGGCCATGTAGCCAGCATGACTAAGCTGCTTCTGCCGAACCAGAGCGGCACACAGAAATGCCGTTTACCTTCCCACCACAGCGGTACGTATTTATCTACTTGCACTTTGATGTGCTTTCAAACTGCTAGGTTGGCTGGAGCTGGGACCGAGCAATGGGAGCTCACCCCGTCGCAGGGATTCGAACAGCCAACCTTCCGATCAGCAAGCCCTAGGCTCAGTGGATTAGACCACAGCGCCACCCGCGTCCTGCCAGAAGATATTTACAATAGCCATGTGTCTATTTAGGGCATTTCCAGCTGTCAGAGAGCTGTCACACTTTTTACACTGAAAAGTAGCATATGAGCAGAATCTACAGTTAGGTTTTGTTTTGTCTTTTTAAAAAAGGCTTCCGTCTGATAAAACATTTTGCCCTTTAGCATGTCTGAGTTTCAGGACAAAATCTCACCTTACAAAAATTCAGTTCTGTGTCAATATATTTTAAATATCTCATTCATTTAGGACCTTGGGGCTGTAATCATTAACACAAGTATCTGGGAGTAGGGGTGGGGGAGAAAGCTGATTCAGTTTTCATTTAAAGGAAGACCTAATTGTTTCACACTTTCTGAAACAATCTTTGTAGGATTGCAATGCATGCTGGGGGTATTGCTTTATATATCATTGAGTTGTACAGTGGTACCTCGGTTTACGAACTTAATTCGTTCTGGAAGTCTGTTCTTAAACCAAAGTGTTCTTAAACCGAGGCATGCTTTCCCTACTGAGGTCTCCTGGCACTGGTGCCCTTCAGCTTCTGTTCATCTTCCAATGCAAAGTTCGCTAACCAGAATACCTACTTCCGGTTTTGCGGAGTTCGTTGCCCAAATAGTTCGTTAACAGGACTGTTCATAGACTGAGGTACCACTGTATAGAATCTAGTAATAATCATTCCTATCCATCCAGGATGTGTTTTTTTGAGGGGGGTTGTTTTTTTGTTTTTAAAAAAAATGTTTTTCTTTGTTTTTAATTTGCTTGCTAATATGACTTACCCAAAAGTTGAGCTGCAGTACTAATTGCAAGTTTATGAAGTGAGTCCTTGGAGACCACTGCAATCTCCGTCTCTCAGGCCCCCTGTCAAATCAATAGTTTACAGAGTGCAGCAAACAGAATATTTTGCAAGGTTGAAGAATGTCACTCCACATTTCAAGGTCTTTCAGAAAAAGAAATGAAGTAGGATGACAGGTCCTGACACTTCACTCCCACTCACTTATTAGGGTAGCTTCTTACCAAGACTGGAGCCTAGTGGAGAATATTAAGTGCATCTTCCTAATGTGCATAATCAGCTGTCATAGTCTTATTGTCACAAGATGTGGGGTGGGTGGGTGTTGCCTACTTGGAGGGGCAGCAAATCTAGGCCAAATGCGAGGAGCGTTTTCTTAGCCCTTGGACAATATACTTGGGGACTTCTATTACTGAAAGTCCAGCATCCAGTCCAAATATTTATTTTTTATTAGATTAATATCATCCAAGGTTTGTTTTAATGTCCTCCAAGGAGCTCAAGGTGGTATAGACATGGGTTCTCCTCACGCACAAACATTTTTTATCATCACAGCAATGCAGGCGAATCACTGCTTGTTTGAATAGTGTGGCACGTTGAACAGCAACACCTTACTCTCTTTGGAGCAGCCTAGCCAATGTTGCCTCTCTGATATGCTAACTTCTGGGCATTGTGTTTACATACTATATGAAGGGGATCAGAGTCTCTTCCAGATTTTGGAGTGTCTTTGGGCAAAACATTTTCTATGGATCCTCTCCCTCCACAGAGATGAGCTCCTCACAGTCATGGTTCTTCTCTTCTGCTGTTGCTCCCCCCTCCTCTTCCTCACAATTGCTACCACTTTTTCGTTTATCGGGCATAAAGCCGGTGAACAGGCAACCAGTGGCATCTACAGGCGGCGGCCATTTTGCATGCATCTGATTGACACACAACTGCCAACGTGTGGGGCCTTTTGACCCTGAAAAAGGCAAAATGGGGCAGAATGGATTAGGGCGGGCCAGGAACTGAACCCCCAAACAAAAGTATCACTGCTGGTACCACTTCCCACTGCTTTCTGCACCTTAGTGAGGGACAGATGAACAAGCAGTTAGATTGTGATAGCGGAGAGAAGACTCAGGACCAGGGGACTCTTGTCAATGCCCCATCCCAATTAGTGTTTCAGTTCATGACAGATACCTAAGCACCCCGACCCTTGATGTCAGCCTTGTGAAGGACCAAACACACCATCCCACTTGTATTCTGAAGTGGTACAGTCCTGGAAGGTCTTCATCACAGTTGTTGCCCCCCCCCCGGTGTTATCAGCACTTAGTTGGAACTGAATTTTCACTCCAGGGCTCTACTAAATATTACTGTGATGCTGAAATTGCTTTCTTTTGGATGAGCTATCACACCAATGTCCTGATCATTTTCTAATTAATGATCTCTTGTCACTTTTTCTATTAAAGATCTCCTGGCACTTTTCAAAAGAGATAGCGCTAGCCTCAGTGCATTGGCGCAATTCCAGCTCGGGTAATTACATCCTGTGTCCCTAAGTACTTTTGGCAATTTAAAGGAGATGGACTTCTTCTTTACCCTTGCACTGACCCTGTCACATCTCTTTTGGTTCTCCTTTGGCTCAAACTCTTTCTGATTTTATTTTTAAAGGTGATATGCTGCTTGAATTTTTGGATGTGGAGTAATGACTTTGCAGAGGTGGACAGAGAACATTGTGATTGATTGTATTTCTGAGAATGTAAAGATGAAGGGCTGGACATGAACTTGCCCTCCAAAGAAAGGGCTGACAGAAGAGGTCAAAAACTTGTTTCCTACAACTCTAGAAGGTAGAACTAGATTGAATGGGCTTAAGCCCCAAAGGGGCAGATTTTGGTTGAACATTAGGAGAAGCCCAGCAACAGCAGCATGGACCACAAGCAAAAGTATGAAGTCTCTGTATCTGTGACGTATCTTTTCACAGTAGACCATGGGAAGGATCATGTTTGTGTTGCAATATCTCTGCAAGGTCTGATGTTGTATCATTTCTATCACCTTACTTTGGCTGTTTCCAGCTGGCCCGATCAGAGCAGGGCTTTTCTTGTGTTCCATCTTTAGGAACAAGAGTGGAACTTTGAATATAAAATCCAGCAATTTGTCATCTCCATCGTTTAATAGTGATGAGAATTTAACAGGTTCCTTGCGAAGAAGCAAATGAAAAAACAAACAAACCAACAATATAGTAGTCCTTTAAAATAAAAACCAAAGCATCACTTCGACAAGCGTTTGTTCTTGCCTGTAATTTTGGAGTTGCTGTCCAATGTTTTTATTTACTTATCAACGTGCCATTCACTCACTATTCATTTCACTGATCTTTCATTTGCATAGTTCCAGAGCATATTATTTCCATTGTATTTTTTAAAAAGTACCCCAAGCTGTTGCTATACAGAAAAATAATAAAAATTGCAGAGAAGTCTGTCATTACAACATTAGCCTGCAATCATGACAAACAAAATAAAATGCTACATGGAGGAACCAAATAGCAACAGGATTATTATTTAAGCAGATACAGGAATCTGACTACCAGAAAAGAGTGGGTTTGGGGCAGGGAAGAGAAAGAGGGAAAGAGAAAATCTAAGCCAAGACTGACTGGCATCCCTGTTTTGAATAATAATCATGTCAGATGAAATCACAGAATCCCATTGAGATCCTCAGAATCTTATACAGGGATGTGGAACCTTTTTCCCCGTCTGAGGGCCGCAATATCATCTGGGCAACCTGAAGAGGCTTGAAGAGGCCTGTGGGGCTGCATTCACCCCCTACCCCTGATGTAGTTCCTTCCATTTTTCTTCTTGAGAGTCTGATGCTCTCATGGGTTGTGACCACACAATGTACAGTAGTACCTCTGGTTATGTACTTAATTTGTTCCGGAGGTCATTTTTAACCTGAGGTACCACTTTAGCTAATGGGGCCTCCCGCTGCCGCCGCACCGCCAGAGTGCAATTTCTGTTCGCATACTGAGGTAAAGTTTTTAACCCGAGGTACTACTTCCGGGTTAGTGGAGTCTGTAACCCAAAGTGTTTTTAACCCAATGTGTTTGTAACCCAAGGTACCACTGCACCTGGCAGTATGTTTGCTTCTGTTGTGGCTGCAACATGGAGACGGGATACAAGACCGTGAGGGAGCAGAGTTTTGGCAACCAACCACACCAAATGTGACAGACCCTCCAAGTGTCCCTATTTTCCAGAGACAGCCCTGGGTTTACAGAAGCCATACTGGTTTCTGATTTCATCCCAGAATGTCCTGCTCTCCCTTAGGACATCCCTATTTCCACCGACAAAATGTTGAAGGGTATGGAGTTGTGCGACCCCTGAGCCAAGGAGATAACTAACTACAGTCGTACCTTGGAAGTCAAACAGCATCTGTTCTGGAAGTCTGTCCAACTTCCAAAACATTCGAAAACCAAATCACAGCTTCTGATTGGCTGCAGGAAGCTCCTGCAGCCAATCAGAAGCCGTGGAAGCCCCGTTGGATGTTCGGGTTCAAGAAACAACAAAACAACAACACATGTTCACAAACCGGTTTGTGTCATCCGGGAGACAAAACGTCCAAGTTCCAGGGTGTTCAACAACCAAGGGACGACTGTATACAACCTTTAGAAGACATCTGAAGGCAGCCTTGCATGGGGAAGTTTTCTGATGTTTGCTATTTAATTATGTTTTTATATATGCTGGAAGCCACCCAGTGTGTCTGGGGCAACCCAGTCAAATGGGAGGGGTATAATTATAATAATAATTAATATTGTTATGGAATACGATGTCCCTATTTTCATTGGAGAAATATTGAAGGGTATTAAGTAACATAGAATCATAGCATTGTAGAATTAAAAGGCACTGTGAGGGTCATCTAGTCCAGCTCTCTGCAATGCAAGACTCTTCTGCCCAAGGTGGGACCCAAACCCACAACCCTGAAATTAAGAGTCTCATGCTCTACCAACTAAGCTGCCTCATGGTGTTTTGTTGTTTTTGTTTTAACTACTTATTTGCATTTTTGTCTTGTATTTTTATCATGTGAACCGCCCTGAACTAGGTTGATGGAGGACTGTATAGAAATCTAAATAACAAGAACAGCAACAGCAACAGCAACAACATGATGTGAAGTATCTGTTGACTGAGTGACTTCTTGTGACTATAACATTTGTGCATCAAGTGAATAGGGAGGTAATGCATACTGGCCTTCAACCAGTCCTCTCAGTTAAGCACTGGGAGTATCTGTTCAGGCAATCTGGTTCAGAGTTTAGCAGTCCTCTGGAATGACTGGAGAACAGACAAATTTTCCTTCATTTTCAGTTCATAGCCAGCGCACACATCCAGCCAGGACTTATTAAATCATTAATATACCAAAGAAATAATAAAACTTTGCAGAACACAATGCAAATGCATTCCTCAATATATTAAAGGGATTTTAATCTCTCGTGGAATGAGAGAAAGTAATTTAAAAGTCACTCTTTATAAAATAGTGCTACAGCCTTATTAAACCAATTACATTTCTGTGTTTTAAAGATAGAATTACTCTTATATTAATGCCTGAAGCACATTATATCTTTGTTCTTAACCGGGAGATTGCTTTAAATCAATTATATCCTATGACAATGGTCTTTTTGTGTGTGTGTTGCTATAATACTAATAGAGCTGGAGGAATGTTGCCCCACCAACCCAGTATTTGCTTGTTCCAGAGCAAGGCCAAATTAAACTGTTTGGGGGCCCTAGTGCAGTTCTCAGAATAGCCCCCCACTTCACTTCCCAATAAAAAACTTCCCAATAGAGGGCTGCCTTCAGATGTCTTCTAAAAATTGTGTAGTTCTGTTTGTTTTGCACTGATACTTACCCCCTTTTAGGTCCTTCCTCAGAAGAAAACCAAGGCTGCAATCCTGTACCCACTTATCTGGGAGTAAACCCCATTAAACACAAAGAGACTTACTTCTGAGTAGACATGTACAGCATTATTTTGTAAGTTAATGTCTGCCTTGACTTCAGCTACTTACTGTGCGCAGTAGCATCTGCAGAAACTTAATTTGCAGAGAGTACCTGATCTCAGATGAAACCACCATATTTTGGTTCAGTCTGATAAGTGGAATATGGCCACTGAATGTGTGTGTGTGTGTGTGTGTGTGTGTGTGTACCCTGCACCTCTCCTCCCAGCAGGAGAGTTGTTGCTGTTTACCAGGTGGGTGCGAGGCAAGGAGGTAAGGAGTTTGGCACTGTGCAGTTGCTTCAGCAGGAGTAACAGTAACATTCAAGAAACTATTGGTGAATGTGCCAATACTCTGAACCTGAAAGAAGACTATGCAATTGAGACTAATTAATGTACTTGCTGTCTGAGAAGCAGGCAATCGCTGTCAGCCGGTTTTGCATTCAGTCAAGCTGTCAAGTCATTCATTCAGGCTGTGTGATCCTAGAAGCAATTGTACTTGCATTTCAGAAGGAACGAGGCCAGGAGAATATCCCCGAAGCTTTGGGGCTCAGGGGAATTTCTTTCTGCCAAATTCAATGGGAAATTTTCTATTAAGTTTTTCTTTTTTTCTTTTTTACTTGCTCTTCAGCTGAAAAAAGGCTCCCAGTGAAGCTTACAAATAACAATAATAAAAAAGCCTTCGCCTTCAGGTTTGCAATCTATTCTCAAGACTGAAGTCACAGACCCAGCTAGCTGAATACTTCTCAATACATTTCCCTACAGCAGAAGTAGAGAATCTTCTTCACTCTCTGTTAGGCAGCCTTGCAGGGGCTGAATGACAGTGGTAGGTAGGAGCAGAGGCCAAAAGTGGGTGTGGCCAGAGGAAAAAAGTGAGTGGAGCAATGGTTTAACCCCAGCATCTCCAGGAGCAATACCACCCCATCCTACTACAACCTGCAGGCATTTCTGGTGACTGAGCAAAGGGGCATTTTCACCAATAAGACTTTTCCATCCTGTTTCCACTTTTGTATTTAGAACAAAGAAATCCTGATAAAAATTCAAAGTTTAAAGTTTTTTTTTATTTTATTAAAGATTTTCATGGTTTACAAAGTGTCTCTCGTATTTTTCCATAAAACATTTTTACAGATCAATTTTAGTTTTTGAGACATTAGGGAGAGAGTGGGGGAAGGAAGTGGGTGGGATGGGTGGGAGGGTAGGGTGGGGAGATGATGTTTCTATTTTCCTTAATATATGTAGGGTTTGGTATCAGCGTCGCTTGTGTTGGTTCTTGTAGTAGTACATCTTTTAAAACTTTTGTTCCTTTCAGAATATGCCTTTTTAAATGTACTTATTCTCGAAATACACATTTTAAACAAGCCTTTCCACCTTCAAAATAAGACTTTCGAAACATTATACATTTTGAAGAGCTGAAAACTATATAAGAAAATTCAGTAAATGATAAGGCTGGTGGATAACTAAAACTGTGATTCCTACAATCAGATCAGATTTCACAAAGAATGGATTCCTCATACATTTTTAGCTGAACGATCGTTTTGTCATTTAGATCCATTAAAAAAACCCACTGTCAATTTAAATCCCCCCTGTGCATATATTTCAATATAGATATCCAGAGTTTTAGAAAAACAAGAAAGCACTTTGATGAAGTTATTTTCCATCAAGAGCTCATGTTTTATATACCAAAATATAATCCTCACAAAATTCCAGTACAGTTTTAAAGTGAGAGAGAAGTTCAGAGAATAAAAATGTCTTGGGCAAGAGGAAGCAATTTATTGAATATGATCCAAGTGTTTGCCTAAATTATGGGGGGGGGGGGAGATTACATCCAGGTCAAGATTGTGTCAGATAAGTGCTGAATTCTCTGTGTTGACTCTTAACTTTTCTTGAGATTTTGTTTCTATTTTAATCTAGTTAACCACAACTCAGAACAGTTCAAACAAGAAATTGTAATCTGCAATCCAGATGTTCTGAAAATTTTATCACAATAAATACTATGCCTGGGTTTCATAAATGACATTATGATAACAGAATGATAATATGTAAATGTTTCAAAGTTTGTAACATACATAAAGCTCTTCTTCTCTTGAGGGAATAAAACATTGCTTCCCTCTCATTCTTGTACCACAATGCATTGGTCTGAACTCACTTTTTCTCAGCAATATTGTCTGCTAGTATGAATAGTAGCAGTGCATTTTGATGGGGGAAAAGGTGGCAGAATTATCATGAAGTTTGTTTGTTTGTTTGTTTATTGCAGGCCCAGTCGCAGTGCCCCCTCCCTCTGGCTGGGCAGTGGCTAAATGTAAGATGTGAGTAATAAACTCAAGCAGACAATGATCTTTATTGATTACAGATTCATTATTGAATTATTCAATTTTTAAAAGGTAATGGAACCCAGTTCCCCCCAAAAACAATAACACCCTGCATGGTAGTCAGTAGACCTGTTGAAATCAATGAACATGAAAGTGAGGTCCATTAATTTCAACAGGTCTATTCTGAGTAAACTTAGTTGAAGGCCACCCTGCCAAAGGGGAATACCCAGGTACACCAGCCTTCCAATTTTTCAGTCATATATTCTTATGAAACCTCAGGCTCAAGGGCTGAATCTGGACCTCTGGGCATCTCTGCCCAGCCCTTAAGACTCTGGCCAGGTCACTGTCCTTGTCCACAGCCTACGTCTTTCCCTGGTTTAGATTCAGTTATTGAGATCTTGAGTTTGGATGGGATGTGTTCCTGAACTGTGATGCTAATGCTTACTGGTGTGGCTGGAGAGATATCAGGCAGTGGTTTAGAAACCTCTGGCTTTTGCATGGTTGGAGCACAGCCTATTGTAGAAAGGTGAGAGTCGCCTCAGTCAGGGACCTTCTGTTTTCAAAACCTCCCTCCATATGTACCTACCCAGACCCTGAGATCCTCTCCTGAGGCCCTTCTTTGTGTGCCTCCTCCATGAGAGGTCCTGAGGGTGGCAACACGAGAATGGGCCTTTTCTGCAGTGGCTTCCTCTTTGTGGAATGCTGTCCCCAGGGAGGTTCGGTTGCCACCTTCCTTATACACCTTTAGGCACCAGGCAAAAACTTTCCTCTTTAACCAGGTCTTGGGTTGATTGACATATAATGCCCTTTAAAAATATGCTGGGAAAAGGGGGAGCATTGGGTTGTTTTTGTTTCTGTTATGTATTTTATGTTTCTTTATTGTGGTCTTATCTTCGTAACCACCCTGAGACCTGTGGATATAGGGCGGTATATAAATTTAATAATAATAATAATAATAATAATAATAATAATAATAATAATAATAATAGCTGATGCTATACTACTGAGATACAGCTCCTTCCTTTCTGTTTTACATCATTATGCTGAGGGTGGGCTTGATTTACATGACAAAGGTTACAGCAGCCCCCTTGCTCTGAGAACGTTATTCAGGTTCCTATGATACCAACATAATCCGACCACTGTTATCTGGAAGCAAGTCCCGTTAGCTTTTATGGAAATAAGTTCCACAAGAAAGTAAGTGTTCATAGAACGGCAGTTTTAAAAGCTGGATTTCTGGGACAGTTCACAGGGACTCTTCTTGATATCAACAGAACGATCAGAGATTAATAAAAAAAGACAATGCCCCCCCCCCCAAAATAGCATTTCTTTGGTTTTCTTTGCCATTCATGTACAGAGAGATGTAGATAGCAACTGTTATCGGAGACCACTGAAAAATTATTCAAATGGCACATTTTCCAAGATACACCGCTCAAACAAAATTAGAATTATTAATTAACTGCATGGGAATAAATTTGAATATATTACTCCCTTTTTAAAGAGTCTTTGCTGTTTTATATCTCAACACTTATCTTTTAGGGAATTTCATGCCTCTGCAACAATCCAATTTGGTGGGTTATCTCAGTGGAAGAAGGGGCTGCATGAGAGTTTAAAAGGAAGAGGCTCAGTTAATTAAAAGTGTATTAGCTCCTGCTCATAATTATAATCAAACTACAACTGGAATTTGACAGGTGCTTGGCCAGAAAGGAAGTACTAAATACATGGCAGGGGAGGGGGCGGGGAAGAGAGCTCCAAAGACATTTTGAGGGCATTTTATCATAGATTTTATCCTGTTGATGGTATTTCAGATATGGTTTCCTTTCTCCCCAATCATTTCAGTTTCCCCATCGTCTATATAGTAGGGGTTAACTGGCATGCTGCTCCTTTCGATTACTGACAATCCTATACAAGGTGTGTTCTGCAGTGGGAGGTGGGGGGACGGAATTGCTTGCAGAAGGGAAGACTAAGGGGTCTACTAGAGGGCTGGGTGTTGGGGGGTTTGTCAGTTAAACCACTTACTGGTTCTGTGAGAGGACAGGCTTCTTAGGCTAGGCATTGATGGAGGAGATGATATCTTCTGCTTTGGAAACTTAGGAAAAGGATGAGAAGAAAACGGACATAGCCAGACAAATTTGAAATAATGCTCACCAACAAACTTTGTGTGATATTCATCTCACATTCTCTCATAAATGAGATCTGTAAAATTGTTGATCCTGGTCTGTCTTCCATAGAATCCGCATGTTATGGTATGGGTTGATGGCACATGAGACCACCCGTTCGCTGAAGCAGATCTGTGCCTGGTTAGTGCTGGGATGAGGCTACCTGGGGAGAATGTGCATTATTTCTATTTTTGAAAATAGGGTATAAACATAAAAGAATTATTATTAGCAGTAGCAGTAATAGTATTATATCCCTGGTCATATTCACTGGCTAGCTTCTATATCTGAAGCTCTGAAGGAGAAAATGGTGTCTGCATGAATTAGTTTTAGATAAAACAAAATCAAAAATTCTTTCCAGTAGCACCTTAGAGACCAACTGAGTTTGTTCCTGGTATGAGCTTTCGTGTGCATGCACACTTCTTCAGTTTTAGATGTTTAGCATTCTAATTTTCATATACAATCTTATTTTCATTACTTCATCTGAGTGCAAAATTTCTCCTCCATTCTCTCCCCTGCAGACCATCCTCCATCAATTAATGAGTAAAGAAATTGCATTTGAAATTTCCAAAGGAGAAAATATTAGCAAAATTCTCATGGCTGAGGTGCAAAAAGTCTGCTGCCCTTACTTTACCTCTGAAGTGCCCAAATGGGTATTTGTGGGTCCTTTCATTCTGCAAATCATCTCACTGGCTGTCTTCACGTTGTAGCCTTTTCGTATTCCTATGTTTCAATCCAAGCCCAGGAGAAGCCATCACAAGATAACTCTTCCCACAGGCTTTTTCGTATCAGGAACTGGGGGAAGCCATGGAGACTGCAGAGTGCTAGAGAAATGTTTATTTGAAAGAAAAACGTATACTCCTCCCTTGACCACCTCACATGATTACAGCAAAACCTCACATACTGACTGAAATTCTTAAGGAATTTCCGGATGAGCCGAGAATGAGGCATAAAAACAGAAACCTCACTCATATGTTAATAAAATAAAATAAAATAACATTATTAGCTATACCCCGGCCATCTAAGCGGCTTCCAGCACATCTACAAACATAATAAAATGTCAAACATTAAAAACTTCCCATTACAGGGCTGCCTTCAGATGTCTTCTAAAAATTGTGTAGTTCTTTATCATAAAGAAACCACATTCCCCGCTGTGCTTCATTTCCAAAAGGAAACACAAAGCCTGGAACCCCTGGAATCTTGCACCGCTTGGAGATTGGGGTGACATGCAAGAATATGTATTCTTCTGTGACACAGCCATCATCAACACAAGCCCAACAGCAACTGAATAGAGATAATTGACTGTCAACAAATCACTCCATTATTATATTTAGTTCCTTCAATGGTGAACAAAGGGCATTTGTTTCCATCTTACAGACTTGAGGAAAGTGAAAGAGCAGCCTGTGAGCTTAATTGCCAAAACGATTGCCTCTTTTATTTATTTAGGCTGAAGCCTAATCTAAGTTTTAGTAATGACCCTTCTCACACAACCTCTTAGACTGATACTGGGTGGTGTTCAGTGTAAGCTGGGATCCTATATCACTTCTTTTCAGGCCACCTTTTAACCATTCCACTTCCTTTCCTCTTTCACTTGTGGCGCTCTAGGTGCTGTCGGACTCTAGCGCTCATCAGCCCCGGCTAGCAATGGTTGGATCCTTGAAAAGTGCAAGGACATTGTACCATGTACCTTCAGAGCATTCCATGGGTCTGTTTAGGGCCAATGTCCTTTCTTTACAACCTCTGCATCTTTGTTCTCCTGCCCCCTTTCTCCCAGACAAAGGGAAACCCTTAGTTGGTCTCTAAGGTGCTACTGGAAGGATTTTTTTTATTTTTTATTTTGTTCCGACAACGGCAGACCAACACGGCTACCTACCTGTAAAGGGAAACCCACACAGCTTTTGTAGAGTAGATCTATAGCACATCTACCAGCTGCACTGACTCCCGGTGGAGTACAGGGTCAGGTTTAAGGTGCTGGTTTTGACCTTTAAAGCCCTATGCGGCTTAGGACCCTCGTACCTAAGGGGCCACCTCTCCTGGTATGTCCCGTGTAGGACCTTAAGGTCCTCAAATAATAATCTTTTGGAGGTCCCGAGCAACAAAGATTCTAGGTTGGCCTCAACTAGGGCCAGGGCTTTCTCAGTATTGGCACCGACTTGGTGGAACAGTCTATCACAAGAGACCAGGGCCCTGCGGGATTTGGCATCTTTCCGCAGGGCCAGCAAGACGGAGCTGTTCCACCTGGCCTTTGGGTTGGTTTCTGTTTGATAGTTATGCTTCATTCTTTTATTGGTGGGCTATTTGAAAATGAGACTGCAGTTTTAATTTTGAATTTTTAAATTTGTATTTTAATCTGTATTTTAAATTGATTGTTTTATGTTTTTGCTGTGATTTTAATTAGTGTTAGCCGCCCTGAGCCCGGTTTTTGGCTGGGAAGGGCGGGGTATAAATAAAATTTTATTATTATTATTATTATTATTATTATTATTATTATTATTTGGAAAAAAATCCCCCCCATTTGGGGATTTCTGAAGATCCTTGTGAGCTGTGGTTTTGTGAAGGTGATTCAAATTCTACACCCGAGGTCTTACAGGACTTGAAGCTCTTACTCATGATGGGTAAACTGGATTGAAGCCAGTTGAGTGTGCATGTCCTTTGTCTTATAGCACTTTTATAGACTCTGGCTTTTTGAGGTGTAAATGCTGCTGGGGTGTGTTTGTGTGTGTGTGTGTGTGTGTGTGTGTGTGTGTGTGTGAGAGAGAGAGAGAGAGAGAGAGAGAGAGAGAGAGAGAGAGAGAGAGAGAGAGAGATTTGTTACTGAGGGGGAGGGGGGACTTCAAAGGAGAACCTCTTTTCAATAAGCAGAGATATTGATGTCCTATCAACCCAAGACAAATTCTGACTAAATAGCAACACCCACACACATCAGCATGGATGCTGCAAAGAGATTTTCACAGGGTATTGTGGTGGCAAACATGGAGCGCTTTACTTCAGCTGAAAGCAGGAATCTTGAATCACAGTGAATAGAATGCACAACACTATTCATATTAAGAACTTAAGCAGCAGAATGCCAGTAGCTGAGACATTGGCCACACATTTGAGATGCCTGCGAACCCTTTCATAGGCTCTGTTTCTAAATGTCAAGGAAATAAATGCCCTGTGTACCTCAGAGTGCCCCCCCCAACTAAAGAACGTATGCTTTAGCTTGGAAAGGGTGTTGCTAATTCGAGGACCACTGCTGGTGCCATTATGTTTTCCATCCAGGTCACCTTCGGAAAGTAATTTTAGTTCAGCATGAAACAAAAGCTTGTGATATTGGGGGTGTGGGGTTGGCTGTTGCAAGAGAGAAATATTTCCAAAGCCTTCCTGTTTATTAGTTCTGAGAAAGCAACAGAATAAAGCCACAGCTGGCAGGCACTTATCCCCCACCCCCCAATCCCTTTTCTTAGCATTTAATAATAGAATTAATTGGCAAGTGTAATGTTTTCAGGCCATTTCCCTGCTATACATTGCCCTCTGCTATCTTTACGAAGAGATGCGGCAATCCAACACAAGGAACATAATTGAATAATCAGGGAAAGAAAAGAGAGAGAGAGAGAGGTTTTGTTTTCGTGACAGGGATTCTTCAAAGTTAAAAGTTAATGAGCTATTGAAAAAAAAAGGCATTTTTAAAAGTGGGGTTAGTTAGCATAAGTTATTTTTAAGGAAGATAATAGGCTTTGTCGCCTCAGCCTCCATTGTGCCATGCCCTGTTCTTCCTGATTGCATTCAGTCCAGCGCTGAGGGATTGTCACAGGAGGGTATCAAGCTTCTCCCCACAGTGCTCATGCCTTTCCATTGTTATTCCGTCTCTCTCTCTCCCCCCACCCCATTTTGACCCCTGTGGCGTGCGCCCACATTTTCAGTCATTTACCTTTTCCTGACTGCCTCACCAACACAGACATCATAAGTGTCAAAAACGGCTTCACCTGTGCAGATGCACCTGCATAAGTTCCAGAGCAGTTAACAATGTTGCTTAGCTCCTTGGCAAGTGGTTTCACAAAGCACGGCCTTTCAAAATGGCAAAAAAGGTGCGCTGCAGCAGCACCTTAGCTGTGGTAAACTGGTTTATTGTGGCGTGAATTTTGAATCCGGTGCTCTTCATAAAACCCACCAGCACCCATATACATTGGATAAGTAGGCTGGGTTTTATATATATATATAAGATTATTATTATATATTTATTTATACCCTGCCTTTCCCCCTAACTAGAATAATGGTGCCTTATCGATAAGAACAAGAACCGTTAAAAACATAGGAAAAGAAACAATTGAAATACAATTAAACATTGATAGAATTAAAACTGTATACATATATAAAATCTGTTTAAAATACACCAATAATTTGTTGTTGTTCAGTCGTTCAGTCGTGTCCGACCCCATGGACCAGAGCACGCCAAGCACCCCTATCCTCCACTGCCTCCCGCAGTTTGGCCAAACTCATGCCAGTAGCTTCGAGAACACTGTCCAACCATCTCATCCTCTGTCGTCCCATTCTCCTTGTGCCCTTCATCTTTCCCAACATCAGGGTCTTTTCCAGGGAGTCTTCTCTTCTCATGAGGTGGCCAAAGTACTGGAGCCTCAACTTCAGGATCTGCCCTTCCAGTGAGCACTCAGGGCTGATTTCTTTAAGGATGGATATGTTTGATCTTTTTGCAGTCCATGGGACTCTCAAGAGTCTCCTCCAGCACCATAATTCAAAAGCATCAATTCTCCGACGATCAGCCTTCTTTATGGTCCAGCTCTCACTTCCATATATCACTACTGGGAAAACCATAGCTTTAACTATACGGACCTTTGTCGGCAAGGTGATGTCTCTGCTTTTTAAGATGCTGTCTAGGTTTGTCATTGCTTTCCTCCCAAGAAGCAGGCGTCTTTTAATTTTGTGACTGCTGTCACCAATAATTACAGCCCTTCAATTCCTCAAAGCTGGTTGAAAGTCTTGCTGGTGGAAGGACAGCAAGGAAGGAACCAGTTCAGCTCTTCTTGGCGAGGATGTCCCATGTTGTTAAAATGTAAAGAAGCCCAACTATTTTGAAATGCTTTTGCACTACACTCTGCAGAAAGTATAAATTTCGATAGTTTAGTGAAGATGCTTATGGCTCCATCATTCCCCACCACTACTACCGTTGATGTTCCTCTGTCAGCGTTTATTTAGTTTCAAGAGTGTACGAGAGACCAAAGTAATAATTCTCTCTGAATTCATTGCGACTGTACGCTTGTTCACTGAATATGGGTACAAACAGTGTTCACTTGTGCTGCCCAACTATTGGATATACAGGTACACTTGTTGAATTTTATGTGTAAACAAACAATGGGCAGCTCAACTGCTGTGTATACAGGCATCCAGATTGTACACTCATTAAACGCAACATGGGAACACCCCCTTTTAAGTGTCTCATTGTCAGCTTTATATCTCATGGATTTCAGGGGGAAATAATCACACTTAATTTCTTTTTTTTTAAGGAGGCAGCCTATGATTTGTGCTACTCATTCTACATTAGACCAACTACGCTACACATTTTCTTTCTTTCTTTCTTTCTTTCTTTCTTTCTTTCTTTCTTTCTTTCTTTCTTTCTTTCTTTCTTTCTTTCTGTTTGTTTCAAAGCTTGCTGACTCCTCTGGATTTTTCCAGACACTGTGTTTTCCTGGGTGGACGGCACAGACATAACTAATTGACACAGATGAGGTAGCCCAGCAAGTGTTCTCATTATCTGTAAATCACTGTTTCTCAGCGTTCAAATTGCTCACTGTGGTTTCTGGGAGCCAGCCATTATTGCTCTAGCAAGGCCAATGATGGCACCATGTTTTTCTATGTGGATCGCAGCTGATGTCATGGACAGCTATTGGATGGTGTCTGTGACGTCACTGCTCTTTTGAACACCAAGCCTATTTTTGTTTTCCCCATAGTTTCCCTCCATCCCTCCCTCCTTCCATCTGGAAGCCATGCAATCATCGTCTCCACTTGAGTTCATGTTTCCTGCAATTAAAACACACACACACACACACACACACACACACACACACACACTAAACAGTCCACCATCCAGAGCAAGGCTGACTCCACTTTCCCTTATATAGAGATGGAGATATCACAATAGTGGGCTATTGCCAGTGCAATGCCGAGAGAGCTTCCTTCAGGCCTTGCGTTGTTGTGGGACCTTCTGAAAAATACGTTTGGAGGGAAGTTTTCCACTTAGGGGCAATCCAAACACTACCCACTGACCAGAGGATTATATCTTTCTAATATTATGTATATTTTTCTAACATTTGTTGTTGATTTAGTTTGTTAGTCAGCATTTATTCTATTTAATTATAATTTTATTTATTAGATTTATATACTTCCCTTCAGCATCAGATCTCAGGTCGGTTCACAAAATAAAACACAGGCTAAAAACAAGTAAATAATTAAATACAAAACAGCAAAACCATAACCCACAGACACTTAAACGGCAGTAGAATATTAATCAGCTGGAGGCCTCATTGAAGAGGAACGTTTTCACCTGGTGCCTGAAAATCTATAATGAAGGTGCCAGGCGAACCTCCCTGGGGAGAGCGTTCTACAAATGGGGATCCGCTACAGAGAAGGCCCATTCTTGGGTTGCCACTCTCTGGATCTCATGTGGAGGAGGCACATGAAGAAGGGCCCCAGATGATGAACGCAGAGTCTGGGACAGTTTATATGGGGAGAGGCAGTCCTCTCAGCATCCTCACTATTCTGTTTTAGAAGATTTAACACATAAATACTACTAAACATTCAGGTATGTGGTTGGTTGATGCACCAGTGGCATAGCGTGGGCCTACACAGATGGTTGCCCCAGGCACAAGATTCCTACACCTGGTGCTGCCTCAATACAGCTGCACACTTCCATTGCTGGGCTTCATTGAAAATGGCTTCTCCATGTGAACCAGGAAGTGACCTCTCTAGACAACGGAACAACTGTTCTTTTCTTATCTCTGCTGCTGTGATCTCCCGGGTGACACAGACACTGACACTGTTAGGCAGTTGAATGTACATGTGTACTCTGTCCATTTCCCTTTCTCTCACCTCACCTCCCTCTGCGTGGCCCCAGACGCTTGCAAACCACGCTACACCACTGCGATGCACTACTGAACTTCTTTTATGAATCTGGACATTCCTTAATGAGGAGTTTCTTTAGAAATTGAAATGCTTGGTTGCAATAGAAAGCCTTAATGGAGGAAGAATGACAGAGCTACAGTTGGGCTGATCTCTTAATACACACAGGATAGCAAAGGTTTTTAAGACATAGCCCAGTCCAACTGACCCACAACCTCTGGTCCCTGCTCAACCCATCTAAGACCCTTCTTGATATGTTTCCCCTCGCTAGTTTGAGGTGCTATTTTTTTTCAGCAGCGAGCTGGCATCATTCATATACAAAGCTTTGCATATCCATGCAGCATTAAGCAGCAACTGACTGACATGTTTTATTTAGCAGTAAACTGCTTTTAAGAAATGCAAAATCATCTCGATACCTTTTCAGATTTACCCAGGCGTATTAGATGGTTAAAATAATGCATAGGAAAATGTGCTGGGCTGACAGTAGCGGCTCGTCCGTCTCATTACACTTCTGCTGGAAGGCGATTTTTATCACATAGCATTACTTATGAATCACTGCAATGTACAGAATATTTGAAAGCAGCTTGTGACCATTTCTCCCCCTTCTTTGTGTACAGAATCGTGCGTGGGGAGGGAGAGTTAGGCCTCTGCTTCTGCGCTAGGGTTAGATGATTTATCGAATTTCCTTGCCCGATTATATTATACTGTTTTATATGGCAACTTATCACCTCAGAGAGTCATTTTGTGTATGCAGAGCCCAGGAAAATGCTTTATAGATTGCAACCCTCAAAATATTTTTCATATTATATTAGACGGGTTGCCATTTTCTAAAGGTCTCTGCAGTGTTGGGCAAAACACGTTGTAGATTCAGTGCACAGAGGGACCAAGGAAGTTTAATTCAAATCTGATTTGAATGATTTTCAGCAGTGCAGACTGGTTTGCTCTTGATATATTTGTCTCTTGAATTTACACCTCGCCTTCACAGCAAGGTCATATGGTGGCTAGCTGCAACCATATACATAATAAATAATCAATAAACCATTTTAAAACCCTAAAGATAGCTGATGAAAACAAAGAAGTAAAGAATTTAAAAGCCATTAAATATCATTAAAAACTCAAGAAAACAGGATGCTTTTCTCCTGGTAACCTTAAAGCACATTATCTCACTGGGAACAATAATTTCCAGCACCCTTAACAAACTACAGATCCCAGGATTTTCCATGACTGTTAAAGTGGTATAATAATGCTTTAAATGTATGGTGCAGATGTGAACTGACTGACACACTCTTCTTCCTCTAGATTCGAACTGACCACAAGCTGCTTGTTTGAATTTCCCAGAACCTCTGATCAGTGTCACATTCTGAAGACAGGGGAGAGAAATTTCTAGGCCATTAAGGAAAACATCCTTAGTCATTAAAGAACATTAATGTTCTTTCGAGGAGCCCACAACTACCCATTAGTCTCCCAGGCAAAAACTATAGCAATCGGGCCATTCGTGCTAATCAAGACAGCAAAATTCATAAAATATATTCAACACATTAGCACAACTTCCAATTAAGATAGGGGAAAGGGTGGGAGTTCAGCATCTTTTGCTAATGGAATCATCAAAGCAAACTTGTGTTTGTGGTAATACAGCCACATTGTAATTGCATTTGCGTCACTGTCAACTTTGCGGCGTCGGAGGGGGGGGGGTTGCTTCATTTGAGAGCCAACGCGAGAAGCCAACATAATAAATATACGGGCAGCAAAATGCAGTGCATTAGAGCAAGTTCGCCTACGAAAAGACGGGAAATGCAGATGACGACTTTGGACAGGGAAACTGGCATCAGAGATCAAATGCTCAGGCTGAGCTTTCCCATCACCTCACATCAATAAACTCAAAGTCAGCGCAGAGTTCTGTGTGCTCAGACTCATTGATTTTAAGATTGTGTAGCTCTGTGCTGGATTGCGGCTAACACGTCTCAAAAGAGGCAGCTCATACATGCGTATGCGATTTATTGAGAAGGGGTGTTGATGCGTATGTGAACTGGATGCAAGAGCCTAGACATACTGTTCCCCCTCCTCCCACAGTGGCACAACAGCTAAATAGCCAGGCTTTCCATTGTACTAAATCATCCTCTCTCTTTTCCTTTCTGTGATTTCAAGTCAAAACAAGGGTGCCCTCCATGGGTTGTTGGATCGCAGCACACACCAACCAACCCAGGCAATACAGCGAGTGGCCCAGGGACAATGGGAGCTCTTGGAGGGCCACACTGCACCTATTCCTGGATTAGATGATGATCCACAGTGAAATAATTGTTGAATTTGACATGTCTGTCTGGTACCTCTCTCAGAAATTCTTCCCTCTTAAGGCTGTTTGGCATAATGATATAGAAAGGTTTGTTTCTGTAACCTGGTTGAATAGGAGATAGTTTTCCGTCACCTTCCAGTTTACCTGTAGGAACCTCTATGACTTGCATGACAAGATTTTATTTTATTTTTTAATTCCGCTCACAGAAATGTGGGTGCTCCAGTTTAACTTCTGCTGTTACAGACACACCATGGTCGCGGTTGGTGTGGGGAGGGCCTAAAGAATGGAGACGGGCGACTGGCATTGGGTTGAATTAGTTCACAACTTTATTGATTACAGGAAAGAGTAGGTTTGGCTAAGGCACTGGGTATGTATCCAGCATAAGGCAGCCCACCTGCTATCTGATAGGAACCTGGTGAAGTCGATCTTGTGCTGGGGAGCAACTCCCAAGATGGATTGGTGCACAATCCCACACAGGCTGCCATTAGGAGAAGTGTATTGGCCCATCAGTCCCCCTGTGGACTCCCAGACAGAGTCACCCCCCTTTTTTTTAGTTTACCTGTAAGAACCTGTGTGACTTGCACGGCAAGATTTTATTTTATTTTTTAAAAAAATTCTGGTTACAAAAATTCTGTTGCTCTTGTCTATTTTTCCCCACTGGATGTGAAAGCTTGATCCATAGCTCAACGGCTTCAGGCAACAGCAAAGCTATGTTTTCTGTTGCATGTTCATAGTGCAGATAGGGATCAAGCAGAAATTTTAATGCAAAACGTCCCAATCCATACATGCAACTGAAGTGGATCTGTCCTTCAAAATGCTCACCTTCCCCATTTTTGCTAAGCAGTTCTCTAGCCAAATACTGTGTGTAAAAAATGTGTATACTGTGTGTAAGAAATGTGTGTATCTAAACAGAAAATAGCATGCAGTAATGCGTGAATTATGCGTGCAGATGTGTGTGTATCTGTAGAAGTTCATGCTAAAATGCTGATGAATTTTCACGTGAACTTTTTTTTTTTTAGAAAAAAAGTTCATAAGCTGATGTGGAACTGTGAAGAATGGAACATAAGACTGGACCAATGAGAGACAGAGAGACACAGAGGTTGACAGATGCATCCGTCTCTAGATGCAACCAAGGTAGCAGCTGGGCCTCCAGCTGTGTGGGGCTATCCAGGTGTCCCCTAGTTCCTGCTGTAGCCTTCAGAACTGAGTCCTCTGTGCCATCCCTGCTGATCTGCAGCTGGGAAACAGCTAAAAGTTTGTTAGAAACACACACGCAACCCTTTGCATTTGCAGACTTTGCTGCCACCTCTAAGTCGAACCAAGAAACTTTGCGCAATTTACTTTGGCATGCATATTAGATTCTACCCACAATAATTTTGGGTTGCCTTTCTTGCAGAACTTGGAAGCTGTTCAGTTCAGAATTCATCAGGGCCGGATTACATGGTTTTAGAATAACTGTTCAAACAGCCTTTTTAAACCATGTAATGGTGGCCCCGATGAATTCAGTTCATTGTGTTCTAGCCGAGGCTGAAATAAACAAGACTGTGACATGGGAGCACGAGGGGATTCTGCTGAAAAGATGCCAAGTTCTAATTCTTTTTGAGGATCAACAATGAATCCCCAGCATAAATGTCAGGTGTTTGATGAACTGTACAAAGTGGCAGAATCCCATACTTAACATCTTTCTCCATCTGGAAACAAAATCCTAATGTTTGACTGTTGTCTCCGAGGTCAGGTGGTTCAGTATCAATTGGGTCTGGTGCAATTATCAGGCTTGCTGGTCACAGTGTTTTCTTGCAAACAAACCCCTCATCTTTTCCCGCAATAATATGGTGAGGTGACAAGCTGCACCTGTTGAAATTCCCTTTTCTACACATCTGTTAAAAAGATGCTGGAGTCCTATTCACTTTTTCACCAGACCATCCTGTTAACCACTGAATTTGACCTTGTGTAAACTGCTTCACTGATAGATGCCAGTTAAATACTTGGTACTTCTGTCACCAAGTGCAATAATTGCAATTGCATTTTCATATTAAACTTCCATAGAACCATTTCATAGAATAATCAAACTGTAGGGTTGGAATTGACCCCAAGAGTCCGCCACCTTCCGAGGTAGTCAGCCACCTGCTCCCATCAGAAATACCATCAGAAATACAATTTCTTATGTTCCTTATAATCTTCATAACTTTTGAAGGTAATTTTCAGTGGGGAAATTATGGGAGGAAAGGGTTGAAACTTCCTTTTCACAGGCAAACCTGTCAGCTTTGGCTTCTCTCATTTTCAAAAAATTTCATAATCTTAAATTTAGTTCTCCAGATTTTCACATCAGTTTGCCATTTTTTTTAAAAAAAATTCCACATGAAAATTCACCAGCATGTTAGTGCAAATTTCTCCCAGTGTGCACATTCTTTTTCTTTGCAATTTTGCCTAATCTACACATTTGCTGTCCCAGTCAAAGTGCCACCCTCCCCTAGCAGTGACTAAAATGAGTTATGATAAAAGAAACTCAAGCAGACAATGATTTGGATTTTTTTAAAAAAAAAATGGGCACAACTTTGTTGATTACAGATGTAGGTGGGCATTTGGTGTATATCCATTTCAGCCTCCTGCTGGAGGGTTGAAACCAGTGCAGAGTTATGCCAAGGATTATGGCCTCACCAAGATGCTTATCTACTGAGGTGGCTGTCTCAAGGCCACTGCTGGAAGCTCTATGGCCATCTGACCCATGCTTGGCTTCGGGACAGAGCACCAAGACCCCTCTAACAGAGTCCCCTGAATATGCTGTTGGTTCAGGACAGGGTGAAGGACCACTTCTCCTAAAAGCTTCAAGACTAGGATTCCACCCAATGCCTTTACAGCCCAAAGTTGTGACGTTTTGCTATGGGGACGGCCAAACCTCTCGACTGGCCAATTGTCTACAGGAAAATTCCTTCCTGGCTCTGAATACGGCAACCACTGGCAACCATAGCAAGGTCAGGAGGCACAAAGCATCAGAACTGATTAAACAGAATAAAACCTAGGGAAATAAAGCAAGGCTAAAGCAGAAAACCGGACAGTGAAATATGTTTAAAATGCATGATAAGGAATTGACCTAAAAAGTAAAAGGTAAAGGGATCTCTGACAATTAGGTCCAGTCGTGTCCGACTCTGGGGTTGCGGTGCTCATCTCGCATTACTGGCCGAGGGAACTGGTGTACAGCTTCCGGGTCATGTGGTCAGCATGACTAAGCCACTTCTGGTGAACCAGAGTAGTGCACGGAAATGCCGTTTAGCTTCCCGCCGGAGTGGTACCTATTTATCTACTTGCACTTTGACGTGCTTTCGAACTGCTAGGTGGGGAGGAGCTGGGACCAAGCAACGGGAGCTCACCCCGCCGCGGGGATTCGAGCCGCCGACCTTCTGATCAGCAAGCCCTAGGCTCTGTGGTTTAACCCACAGCGCCACCTGCATCACTGACCTAAAAAGTAACAAGCGATTAATGATAAAGGAGAGTTTGCTCTTTGGCCTGCTGCGCTGTGGAAGGCATGCACAGCTGCCTTTTATGTGTTGCTGCCCGGCTGGGTATGGCAACAGCCAATGCCTGGCCAGTCAGCAAGGCACTGCCCATCAGGTGGGGCCTCTGACTGGCCCATTTGAAGCTAGCCTACTGGCAGGGAAATCCTGCGCTGTGATTCCACTAGTAGGGTGAAGTCCCACCAGCCAGCAAACACATGATTTTGTCTGTCACGGATGGCGACCGAGGGCTAAGGGCTACAACCGCCGCTCACCTGAGAAAGAGGTGAGCGACCATTTGTGCAAAGCATCTTTCCGCCAATATTTCTATATGCCAAAATGCACACTGTACCCTAGTACATGTAATTTTGTAAATATTATTGGACTGGAGAACTGCTCTGCAGAATCTGAAGAGGTGTAGATTTCAAAAAAAAAATGACTGATTTTTGGTTTGCATATTGTTTCAGAAAGTATGAATTAAGTAGGCTCACCTTTAAATGCAAACTGAACGGAACATTCCCATCCCAGCTCATGCCACAGTGCCAGTCTGGACTGAGGTACCCTGTGGCTCCTTTCTGTTAAGAAAGAGACACGAGAAGGTCCAAGTACGCTATTACATTTTTTTCCCCTTTCCAAAAAGGCAATGAACATAATGTGTTGTTGGCCCTAATAGTCCATTTTCCCTTCCTCTGGTGCATGAAACCACTTTCTCAGTACTTCAGCAAAGGTCTTCTAGCTTTATGTGCCCCCATATCACAGATCCTGTTGACGTTATGGATGATAATGCTAGCCTGGACTCATAGACACGTTTTTTTTTTTAAATAGCTGTCGTACATTATAAAGGCTCCCCTTTGTTATGTGTGCACTGTGGTTGGTTCTAATTAGAGCACCAAATTACTTAAGAAAACAGAAGGAGTTAGGTTGTTCTCAAGCTTGTAATTATCTAACCACTGCATGAGCTTCACAACACCCCCACAGCTCAGTGATTTCTACTCCATCTTCCTAATGCACAATCTTTGAAAACTCTTCCACATGTTACTGCTCAAAAACTTTCATACTGCCAAGTCTTCATCCTTTAATTCTGCATTGTATGGAAACATAGCATTATTGACTTGCAGCAGTGCTTGAATTAATGGGGTCTGCAGGGTGACGGTTTATCACCCTTCCTTTTTGTGTGGTTGTCTTTGCTCTTGTTCTTAGAAGGTGTGTGTGTGTGTGTGTGTGTGTGTGTGTCTGTCTGTCTGTCTGTCTGTCTGTCTGTCTGTCTGTCTGTCTGATTTAGGCCACCTTCTCCCCCCTCCAATAATTCAAGCATTGATTTTCACAGTGCTTGAAGCAGGTACATTTTGCAAGACATTGGCACAGAGAAGCAAGAGGATGGCAATTAGATTTTCCTACCATTTCAGACATTCAAGTACAGTCATACCTTGGTTGTCAAATGCCTTGGTACTTGTACGTTTTGGCTCCCAAACGCCAAAAACCTGGAAATAAGTGTTCCGGTTTTCGAACGTTTTTTTGGAAGCCGAACGTCCAACGCAGCTTCCGCTTGAGTGCAGGAAGCTCCTGCAGCCAACCAGAAGCCATGTCTTGGTTTTCAAATGGTTTTGGGAGTCGTACGGACTCCCAGAAGGGATTAAGTTCGAGAACCAAGGTTCCACTGTATAGGATAATTAATCTGTAGTTAAGCATTTATTGGTACCATAGGAATTTATTTATTTATTTATTGGTTTCAGCATAAAATAAATTAGTGAAGGGTTTTTCAAACATTCTTTGCCAGTTAGTGCAAGGTCTCTTGCAATAGCAGATTGATGACTTGTAAAGGTAAAGGAACCCTGGACATGTAAGTCCAGTTGAATTCGACTATGGAATGTGGTGCTCATCTCCGCTTTGAGGCCGAGGGAGCCGGGCGTTTGTCTGCAGACAGCTTTTCCAGGTCATGTGGCCAGCATGACTAAACCACTTCTGGTCCATCACAGGACACCAGAGTGCACGGAAATGCCATTTATCTTCCTGCCACCGCGGCACCTATTTATCTACTTGCGCTGGCGTGCTTTCGAACTGCTAGGTGGGCAGGAGCTGGGAAAGAGCAATGGCAGTTTACCCCGTCATGCAGATTTGAATTGCCGACCTTACAATTCGCAAACCAAAGAGGCTTGGTGGTTTAGACCACAGTGCCACCTGCGCTTGTAATGCAGTGTAACAGAGGAATCCAGTGCAAAGGTTGTGCTAGCAGAGAGTCAGAGTTGTTAGCTATCAGCTTACATAGTCTCGTGTGCAACAGTGTTCCACTGGTGCAAAGCATTTCACATTGGACCCAAACCCAAACAGGTAAGTTTAAAAGCTAATGTGTGATGTTTCTATCATACCAGTATTATGAGCCAACCCACCACTTCTGAAACCAGCTTTGGTCAAGTACAGTACATAATTGCAGCATCATATAAAGCTGTTCTAGGGTACAAGTACAGGTTGACTTGCCTAGGGGGCTTTTGTCCTCTATCGGAACCATCTGTATATCAGCAGACTGGAGACAGTTTTTATTTTTTTTAAATAGTTTTGAAGACAAGGGATCACTGCTCATTCTATTTTTGACCAAAGGTAACCACTAGATTATACAGGGTTTTGCATTGTTTAAGAAGCTTGCAAAACCTCTGACCAGCAACAGTGGATGTGTGTGTATATGATGGGAACTGACACAACTGTCAAACCACTTTCAGCTCCCTTTAAAGCTATCGTCTCTTTCCAACCCTCTATGTCCTTCATGTGGTAGCACGCTATTAACAGAATTCAAACTGACGCAGTGTATCAGTAGGGGGATTGCTTCACCTTTCCTCATTACACAGGAAGTTGCCCTGATAAAGTCTCTGTGCACCACCGCGATGTGGGCTGATCTCAGATATTTTTAAAGCCATCACATGAGCTATCTCCTTCACTTTTTGCATTCCTGAGGAGTGGCCTGAAAAAGTCAAGATATAAATTTTCTCTCAATGCGAACAGATCTGGAACTGGTCAGTTGGAGGAGATACTGTCTGGGAACCGCACACTTACAAATCTCTGAGCCCTTTGGAGGGTGTGCAAGCTCCAAATGCGATCAATAATAACATTAAGAATTTGTAGACCCTTTTGGTCCTAGAGAAAATGCTTATATTCAAATGCACTGCTTGAATATAGAAACTCCGGGAGAATAACTAAACTTTATGCCCAGGTAATATGATGGTGGTACTGATTAAACTGTGCTGTGTCAACGAATGCTCTTTGCCCATTGAAAGGATACTGCCAGTGTAATGCTAGATGATACCATTTGGTCATCATCTGTCAGTTGCTGAGAAACTTTCCAAACTCCTTTCTGTATAGCCAGCTGCTCTTCACATACAAAACTGATCCATCTTGTTACATGTGCATATGACATAAACAGCATTAAAATTTAAGGGCATCTATATGAGGGCAAATCTGAAAAATCCTGGTTCAGATAAGTACACCAATTTTTTTTTAATTTTTTTTTTTGCTCATTGACTTCTGGGTCTCTTTCAAATGTAAACTGGGTTACCAACACAGCAGCTCTGTTTATGAGTTCTGCCATATGAACAGGTGTTAGTTTTTTTTAAAATGTGCTAGGAATACAGGTGCAAAAGGCCCTTTTGCAAAGTATTCTAATATTGTCCTGATTCCCCCCCTCTCTTTTCAGAATGGGGAAATGCAGTCATTTAGCGAGAAAATGCAAAGCAGGTAGAGAACAGGTTTGACAGCAAATTGTGGCCTACTTTGCAAACCAGGGACAATCCCCGCAGACCCATCTTTGAGCAGGTTAGAACCATATGTTTCTCTACGTTTTCTCTTTATCTCCTTAGTTACACCAGTGGAGAAGGAGTTCTTTTTTCCTTCTTCAAAAAAATCCCCTCTAGCATGGTTACAGCTTCCATCATTTCTTGTCTCCCTATTAATAAAACGAAGCAAACTAATTAACTAATTAAGTTAACAGGTGCCAGTCATTCAAACCTAAAGCGCTACTAGATAGACAAGAGCCAGGGAATTCTTTTTCCAGAAGTGTGTCTGTACTTCAAGTTTTAAACATAATGATGCTGAAACAACTGACTAGGACTTCTTCTTTTCTTAAATACCACTCTGATCAGTACTTGAGGCACTCACCTGTGAGGCAATTAAGACTGCTGTTCCTACATTTAAATATGTTGGCAACTTTCCCGCCAAATCCTCTTGATGTCCCCCTGGGTCTCAAAGGTCTTCAGGAAGATAACGGTTGTTTGTACAATGATTCTGACAAGCTTCTGGTTAGGAAAGCGGGAGGGGGGTGCTTTGAAGACTTTCTCCATTTGATAGTTGCTTGAAAATGTGTGTGTGGGGGGGGGTCATAGATGCGAAGGAAGGAAGGAAGGAAGGAAGGAAGGAAGGAAGGAAGGAAGGAAGGAAGGAAGGGTGGGTGGGTTTCTGGACTGCCCGTTACTTCTGCTGCTCTGCAAGAAGAAAGAAGAGAACAGGGGGGACATGTAAAAGCAACAGAAGGGACTGTTCACTCTCCCTGTCTGCAGAGGGCTGGCTTTACAATTTATATCTTTATTTCAGCATAAAAAATATATATTGTAAAGCATCTTGGGGGCCTTAGCTGAAAGGCAGTATATATATACAATACCATATATACACTCAGGGCTTTTTTTAAGCTGGAACATGCCAAAACTCAGTTCCAGCACCTCTCAGGTGGGTGCCTTTGCCATTCTAAGAGAACAAGGGAGCTGTTCACGGTGAGTTCCAGCACCTCTTTTTCCTGGAAAAATACCACTGTGTATACTGAAAGGCAGTATATAAACGCAATACATAAACAACTTCATTTGCGTAGGCAACAGAATAGCTGCGTGCAGTGTCAGAAATGGCACCTACCAAAATCCCTCCGTTCTATATTTTCTGATCCGTGTTGACTCTGTGGCTTATCCATACTTCCTCTCATCCCTCTGCTAGTGAAAACTACTCTTTATCACTCAACCGGAGCCAACAGCAATCGGGTTTTCCATGGGATGCCATTTGTTCCGATTTACAGCTAAAGAGCAGGCTTTATCTGGGAAAGAAACAGGGCAGGGGGAAACCACTCAGACCCCTGCCTAGAAAGCAAAGGGTAAGTTGAAAACTGCTCATGTCCATGCTTCCTGGGCAAGGGATGAGCCCTTAGATGTCCATGGAAAGTGGCCTCCCTCTGGTGAGCTTTTGGCTTGCCCTGATTACATTCTACCTTTTCCTTCCTGTCTGCTGCTCTGGCTAATCTGACTCCCAGATTGTTTCTTTTATTAGAGATGCCATGAGATTTCACCTGCATCTGGCTGGGTTTGGACCCACAGGGTTCAAAAGACCCAATTCCAAACCCCAACTTCCTCTCCTGAGCACTCAAAATCTGAGAGTTCTATCTAAGAGTGCCCCTCCTCCACTGATGGAAGGTTCTTTGATCCAACAATGGCTTTCATTGCAGAACTAAGAAGGAGGCAATTTTGGCCAATTCAGCCTCTCACACCACCTCCCACACAATTCCAAAGGGGTTGCCCATCGCACTGGAGTTGATTTAGGGAGTGCAAGAGTGTGAAGGGGGCGGGAATCAGTGTAAACCTCTCTCACCTCTTCTTCCATTGATGGAAACCAGTGCTGGGTCAAGGTGCCTTCCATTAGTGAAGAGACACCACCGGGTTAAGCCCTGTGTATGAGATTGTTATATGAGAACAAACCGCTGGTTGATTATGTCAACAATTCTACAGTACTTTTATTAAAGAGGATAGAGGATGTTAAAGAATAGTTCTAGGTTCATTTATATAATTTAAAGCAGACATGAAATCTGGGTTTCTCCCCTCAAATAAAAGCATGATGAGGTTCCTTTGGATTCAAGCTGTTCCTCACAAAGTTGCAAGTTTGAATGCCGAAATGTGCTGAAATGGCTTGTGTCCTTGGTTACATGCAGGTGTCAGGCTTCACTTTATTCATTTGTGTTAACCAAAGCATGTCAGCCTGAAAACTGGTTTATTTGCTGCAATACAGGTAAGACTAAAAGGAGCAAAATGTGCAACTGATAAATATATGAGCAAAAAGAATTCAGGTGAGTCATGCCGACACCCACAGAAGCTTCCTAAAAACAACAAGAAGAACTACACATAACAATGAAGCTATTATTGCTGCTCTTATTTTTTAAAAACAAAGAGAGTGGCATAATCTATATTCTTAAATATTTAGCTGATTATTCACTGGGGAATAATTTTAATCAGCAAGGCTGAGAGCATCTCCCCCCCACACTTGCTGCCTTAATTTCTGAGGCTATTTTAGTCCTGTTGTTTTATTTGGAAAGGGTATGGGAAAGATGTATTCAACATGGCATTTTCTTCTGGCCATGAGTGATAGGTTTTCTGCAGTAAATTATTAGTTCAATTAAAATCCTTCAGTATCCCAAAGATGCACGTAATAGTGTTTCGGTGATATGAAAATGCATTGAAATTAGATAAATTAGTTGAAGGCACCACAACCTCCAAAGTCTTATATCGGTTTCAGCCCTTTCTTTTGAATATTGTCATGATATTTGTGACGTATCGTCTGCGTTCAAATATGAGTTCATTGTGAAAGTTGGGGCAATATATAACACTAGCACTTCTGCCTCAATTTTTAATGTTCCTTTTGTGCTGCAATGCCTGTCGCATGACGTTATGCTCAATTTTAAATGGTGGGAAAGAACTCTATGCCAGGATACTGCCCCACATTTGTTACATGAAATTACAATGCAAAACTCCCAAGATCTTTCAGAGTTAACTGGGGTGCAAATGGATTATTTTTCCTAAAAACATCTGACACAGACATGAGCGCTGAACTAGATTCCACTGGATTTCCAGAATTGGCTTTATGTCATGTGAAAGATCACTCAAAACACAGAAATTAATGTGTAAGGAAACAGGGTACCTTCTGTATGCAAGGCAGATGAGCTACAAACTTTACCTACAGAAGTGTAAGAAAGAAATCATTGTGACATGAAAAGTGAGTGGTAGGCTTGGGAAAAAACAGACAAAGCAAAGTATTTCATTAGGTGAGCTCCTCACAAAATATTTGCTTCATATGATGCTTCTGAGGTGTCAAATGTGTCTCCGTTATGAAGGCCTCTCATATTCCTGCCCCAATTTTTTTTTTGGGGGGGGATATTGGCAGGTGTTGAGTCTAGAATTGTTTTAATCAGTCATAGGACTGCTTAAAATCAAATGAGTGGCATATCCATGATATACAAAACACATTACGTTTTATGGAGAGGGGGAATACAGTGAACCTAATGATCCATTTTAAGATCTGCCCCACTTAATTCCTACTGACTTGCCAGTTGCCATTGCTTGGCCCCCTTTCCAACTGAAAAGGATTTCCTTTCCACAGAAGTCAGCATAGCATTATTCACATTAAGCATTATTACCCGCTGGATTCAATGCTGAAGTTGCTGACCAGCTGGCAGAAGAAAGACGGCAAATCTGAAAAAATAAGTGGTTTTATATGCTGCCGTAAAACTCATTTTCTAGCCCATGCCATGCGGGATCAAAGAGCTATTCAGCCTGCACAACTGCTATATGCTTACATTAATGCAAATGATTTGATACTTTTGATTTTATATTGTCTAGTTTTTTGGAAGGAAAACTTAGGGTGCACAGAGATGTCCATTTCCTATAATCACTATTAGATGGGGCCTGAAGTCAGACTTTCTGCTGATGTGATGGCTGAGGAATTTTTTGAGTCTGCTCAGGGGCAGACCTTGAGAATACAGTGTCCTTTGCAAGGCCAAAATTTAACACACACACACACCCCAGTTCTTGAGCTGCCTTCCCAAAGCCAGCTAGGCAAGGTGCTGGGCTTTGGAAAGGAGGCACAGGGCTCTGGCAGGGCCCTAGAGCACTTCGGTCTCCTTCCCAATGCTGAGCAAGTTCTAACTCAGCTTTGGGAAGGGAGTGAGAAGACTCTAGGACCCTGTCAGAGCCCTCATGTCGCCTTCCAAAAGCAAGTACTTACTAGGTTTGGTGAAAGAGGCAGCACCGTGTGCAAGGGAACAGGTTGTGCTCCCCTATATCAGCCTCTGATCTGCTTTTCACAGTGAACTGACCTGATCTGACACTCCTCAACTTGCTTGCAGAGTGGAGTGCAACTCTTAGGCAGATTGGACACTTCTCCAGATTTTTGGATACCGTTTTGGTGCACATAAGAGATGTACAGAAATATTCATTCCACATGAAAAATGAGTACAAAATGGACATTTTATGGAAAACTGCATTGAAAAGTATCAAAAATGTGTACAAAGCACATAATATTCAAATCTAACTTTGGATTAGATTTGTTAATAACAGTGCAAGCTGAATGACAGATTTGTAAAAAGAATAAGATCAAAAATGTATATATGTATATTTGCAATAGTTAAAATTCGATTACATGTGGGTAGCCGTGTTGGTCTGCCATAGTCGAAACAAAATAGGAAATTCTTTCCAGTAGCTCATACCAAGAACAAACTCAGTTGGTCTCTAAGGTGCTACTGGAAAGAATTTCCTATTTTGTTAAAATTCGATGTGTCTGTTTGGTTTGATTCTTTTGATTCTTCTATTACAACTCTGTTAGCATGGGGTGGGTGGGTGTGGGTGGAACACCACCAGAAATATTTCCACAGCATGCAGATTATGTTTTTGTTTTCATATCTTACACCCTTTTAAATTAATGAAGTGTCTTTGAAAACTTTGCTTAGATGAAGAATAATGAGAAGCAGGAGAACGGGAAAGTTTTGTGGCATATTTGGGGAGAAATGCATTATATTTTATTTCCTCAGCAGAATTATTTTCAAGGGTATTGTAGCCCCCACTGACCCCTGAATGCCATTGATTTTCAATGCCCCTCCTTAAAAGAATTTATAGGAGAAAACTATCTGAGGCCTGTATTCAGCGCCTCCTTCTGAATGGTGAAACAGTGCTGAAACATATGGTATTGCAGTGCTGCCTGTCAGCTGTGCTTTTTGATAATACAATACTTAGTAGAGAAGTAAACTTGTCGGGAACAGAATATACAGTTGCTTCAACATAGCCATTTAAGGCAGCATGACAGTGTTGTATATTCTTGCATTTTGGAGCTTTTTCAGGTTTTTAAACGTAGGCTATAAATGGAGGTCATTCACTTCGTGTGTGCCGTTTGATTTAGGTTGTGTGGGTGTGGGTGTGCATGATTGCAGATGGTAAATTTGAAGCTCCTAAGTTGTGAGGTATTGTCAAGCTGGTTTGTAAACGTATATTGGCTTATTGAGGGTGTCAACTACAAAATGCCCCTATGCTTTTTGACAGTGCATACGTCCACTATATCACTGAAGCTTGGTGCTAGTAGACTAACTGAAACTGAGCCAAGCAGAGCACCCACATCTAACCAGCTGCATTTTAAATAGCTTAATTAATTAAAAGATATCTGTGATCAATTATAATAATGAAATCTGAAATGAGATAGGGTTTTCTTGGGGGGCGGGGGGCAGGGGAAGTACAAAAAAATGGCTTATGCAAGAGTTGCAAAAGTTCCAGTGTAAATTCTAGAGTAGATGTTTAGGTATTGCAGGGTGTGTGTGTGACAAAAATGATTATAGTGCTTATTATTTACTGCACCATCTATGGGCCCAGCACCATAGAAAGACGAAAGCCATGGAGTAGCATCCTCAAAATTGAAGCTACCCAGCATGAGGGAGAGCCAGAGAAAGAGGAGGAAAGGAATAGATGCAGTTGAAACAAAAGTTAAACACACACAGGCAGCACACTCTTGGTTTGGGTTGCTTTTTCAGCAGTAATGCTTTGTGGCTGATTTGTCTCACCTCTGTGTTCTTAAGAATATTTGGTTTTCATAAATTTTCATGGGTTTGCAGCCCTGCCCCACCCACTGTGAAGCCGTCTCCTTCCTGAGCACAGAGCACAGTTTCTGAACACACACTGAAACAATCTCTACTCCAGAATCCCTACTTCTCCATATTTTACAATGCAGTTCCTCAACAACAAAAAATAGACATATATTTGGGGAAAGTGCGCACAGAAACTAGAGCAAGGGCAGCAAGTTGTGACTTCACTCCAGCACAGAAAAGGGGGAAAATAGTACAATGTAGCATTATAAAGCATGGTTGCTCCCACACAATAACCACAAACAAACTGTGAATATGGACTGAACAAGGGGAGAAAGGGGAATTTTTGTGAAACCTTTGACAAAGTCCATTTCTGTGGCAGCAAACTTTCATTGGAGCTCAGCCCAGACCATTGCTTCATATCTGACAAGAACTTTCTGAGGTCCAAGAGGCAACATCTTTTCTTTTACACCCATACATTACAAGCAGAAATTGCATCTAGATCTTCTGAATGAACATTGTAAGCTCTGCTGCTGAATTATATCCCATGGCTGTTTATAGGTGAAAATTCTTGATGGTGAAAATTCTTGATAGGCCTTGTTGCAGTGTACAAATGTTGTTCTAGACATTTTGTTTTCCTATACAGAGTTTGATCTTTCTGCAGGAAAGTATAATATAAGAAGAAGCCTCTAAAACCATAAGCTGACAGAATTTGCACAAACAGAATATGTACCAGCAGACGTTAAGCTTCATAAGTAGTGCAAGAGTCAGGAAACTGTGACCCTTCAGAAATTGCTGGACTTAACCTTCCATGATCCCTAACTCTTGGCCATGCTGGCTTGGAGTCCATCACTGGTGTCCAGAATCAGCTGGAGAGTCACAAGTTCCTCACCCCTGAAATGGTACTTTCCCTGTTGTATTTATCTTATTTGAGCATTCACTTCAAGCAGTGTAACCTGTTGTAGCTGTTAAGTCAGGGCCTTGATTTCCTACTGTTTTGCTTGTGAGAAGAATTCCTCTCCACCCCTCCTATCCTCCAGAAGTTTATTTGTGACTGGGGCGCTGGATTCCCTTTTTAATGGTTTCCTGCTATTTTTATGTACAGTACTTAGTTTTCCAGACTGATGAGAAGGAGCCTCATTTGTGCAGATGGGAAATGCTTATTATGCTAATAGTGTTCTGCATTGTTAGCAGAGATTATTAGACTAGTTGTAAGAATTGCCTCCAGTGGAATTAAGTAGGTGACAAGGTAAAACGAAGAGATAAATGACAGCAGCCGAGCAAATGGATTGCACTAAAGGAACGCGGCTCGGAGTAGAGAAGTCAGAGGCTGCTCAATTTCTTACAGAATGGGTTGATCAATACTGCCCTTTCATGCACGCGAGGAGCAGGTTCAGCTGAAAGGTAATCGACTCGACTACTTCATGGGTTACGATGAATCTGCGAGAAACGGGGCTGTACATTTTAAATCCCATAGCCGAGACAGATTGCAATGAGTCACTAACAGTGATGGATTCTTGTGCCAGAATAGCTCCATAAAGGGCTCTCTCCTGTTAAAAATGCGGGACCTTCCAGGACAAGATGCTGAGAAGAACAGGTTGCAGCAAGGCATCCTGAGCATAACATAAAGCTTGAAGTCACTGCAGCATCTTACTCATGTCCAAAACCCTGGTAATATTTGGCAGGAAGAAAATCTAAAATGTCGGAATGGTCAGCAAGGAGGAAAACCAGAATACTTAAAACATGCTCTTGTTTTTCTTATTTTAAAGAAAGACAGCCAGATCTTTTAAACAGTCGAGCTATCCTGCCAAATATTTAGAACGTGTGCTTTGCAATTGGGTTGGCTCCCCCTCCACCCATTTAAACCAATGAATTGTAAAAAGCATAACTCAACTCATCAGGACTTATAAGAAGTTGGAGAAACCTATACATTAGCGGCAGGTGTGCTGGCTCACCGTATCAACTGGGTTGCGTCTCTGAATTAAAGGTCCACACACTACATCTATGTTTGTTCCACAACTATTTGATAGAGGCTATCAATTGATAGAGGCTATCAATTTAGAGTCATTAAAAGCTCGTGATATCTGACGCAGTGGAAAGCTATTGCCCACTAGCCCAGACCACTCTATTTAATGCGTGTGAGGAGGGAGGGGAGGGTGGCAGCAAGGAAGAGAAAGCGAATTCAGCATCGCTGAATTAAAGGTGCACACACTACATCTATGTTTGTTCCACAACTATTTGATAGAGGCTATCAATTTAGAGTCATTAAAAGCTCGTGATATCTGAAGCAGTGGAAAGCTATTGCCCACTAGCCCAGACCACTCTATTTAATGCGTGTGAGGAGGGAGGGGAGGGTGGCAGCAAGGAAGAGAAAGCGATGTGCTCCTCAAACTAGCAGTGAACATGTGTGTGCATGTAGGGTCACTGCTGGAGACAGCCAAAATATATTTTGTTTTCCTGCATTTATCACCTGCCTCTCCTCTGACACCCCCCTATGTTAAGTGACTATGAGTGGTGTTAGAAAGGTGGGGTAATAAATTCCAGTGAAAAACAAATTCATGACCTGAGGGTGGATGCAGTCTTGCTTTCCCATGGATGGAAGAGATCCTTCCAATAACAGAAGGGCCCAGAAGGGGTTTCCCACGGGAGGAAGAGGATGGAGGCAATTCCCCCTGAGGTCCTAGCACCAACTCCAGTGCATCCCCAGAGGGTCTCCCAACACCCCCAGAGAGTCACTTTTGAAGGGGCAAAAGGGCCTATTCCACCCTTTAGTGGGGGCATCTTGTGATAGGAGCAGCACTCGCAGGAAATTTGGATCCAACTCACTGGAAATTTAACTAACTGTATGTAATAGAAAAAGAGACCTGGGGACCAGCAGCCCACCCTGGCAGCAAAGGAGAGGCAAATCACACAGTGTCATGTCCGTGCTTGATTGAAGACCTTTGGGGGTTTGCAGCTAGCTGCGGGGCCACTTATTCAGCTGCAAAGCAGCATTTTGATTTGTCTGAGGAAGTGGACAATTGAATAAGGAGGTGAAAGAGAGGCCATTGCACACTCTGTCTCTCTCTCTTTCTCCTTTTCTCAGGCACAGAAAGGTCAGGCTTCATCTGTCATGCTTAATCAGCTGATGAAAAGTCTGCAGATGCCCAAAGTTCTGGCTCCTCTATTTTCGGCATAAATCTTAATGGGAGAATCGCTCTGTAATGTGTTACTTCCTGAAATGTGGAGCTGCTCTTTTGAGGAGTGTGCTGGAGGCTCCTGGTAGCATGGGGAGTCTCCCTGGGTGCCACACTTTGGTCTGGTGATATATGTGACAGCTTCCTGAATACTGATTTGCTTATGATAAGGCTTGGGTATTCAGCCTTTGGTGAGGGATTTTAACAAAGCGAAGAGCTGTCTCTGCCTCGCCTGGAATGTGAGGCAGATAGTTTAAACATTGTTAATTAACAGGCGGCTGCTTAACGAAGGAAAGAAAAAAAAACGAAAAAAACCAGGAGGCCAACTGACAGGAACCCTATGTGGGGGACCTCTCTTTAATTTAAAATGGCAAAGGAGTGACAGTAATTTCTTCTGACAACGCTGTGTACAGTAGGATTCCAGAGAAAGGAGCAGGCTGGTTCAACAATTGCTCTCTCTCTCACACACAGAAACTTCATGTTGACTGATGCCCTGATCCCAAACCTTCTTACTCAAAGAATCCTACAGATTGCAGTGGGATTTAATATGAGTTGGAACGGTCATGTTTGTTATGTATTGAAGTTCTCGCTCTGGTCACCATGGGTGTTGTGTATGTAGTTTTCACTCAGGTCCACGTCAGTTAATTTAGGCGGGAAACAATTGGCTGTTGTTGTTACAATGTTGTCAGCCGGCTGCCTATAAAAGCAGGCCGGCTGAGCTGTTTGTGTTCAGTTCAGTTCCAGCTTACTATAAAGAACTTCTTGGAGAAATATCTGTGTCGTCTGTTATGTCCATCCACTACATAATAATGTTGTTGTTGTTTTATTTAGCCAGTTGCTGAGCAGCGAGCGCAACAGTTACATCAGCATTATAACCCTATGTGGTTATTGCTCTCACACAAATAGGGTCACCACCTTATGAGGACCCACATTTGCCTTCCCTCCTCCAGCATCAGGAGACTAAAATGGCTTCTTAAGGAGATAATGGAACTGTGACTTCTTATGGAGGTAACAGGGTCCCATGCCTATTGAAACCCTTTCACATGCGGAGCGAGCAGTGTTTAGCTAGTGAATCTTAGTTGGAAAGTTGCCTTTGCCTGTTTGTTTATTGCATTAATATTGCGCCACTTTCTCCAAGGAACTGAAGGTTCTCCCATCTCATTTAATCCCTACAACAACCCTGTGAGGTCGGTTAGGCTGAGAGGCAGTGACTGGCCAAAGGTCAGCCAGGGAGATTCTTGCAAGCACATACAGTGGTACCTTAGTACTCAAACTTAATCCGTTCCGGAAGTCCGTTTCAAAACCAAAGCGTTCCAAAACCAAGGCAAGCTTTCCCATAGAAAGTAATGCAAAATGGATGAATTCATTCCAGACTTTAAAAAACAAGCCCTGAAACAGCAATTTAACATGCATTTTACTATCTAATGCAGGCTTCCTCAACCTCAGCCCTCCAGATGTTTTGAAACTACAATTCCCATTATCCCTGACCACTGGTCCTGCTAGCTAGGGATCATGGGAGTTGTAGGCCAAAAACATCTGGAGGGCTGAGGTTGAGGAAGCCTGATCTAACGAGACCATTGATCCATAAAATGAAAGCAGTGAACAATGTACTTCAGTCACACAATCAATCAATCAATCAATCAATCAATCAATCAATAGCTCAACTGGGTTCCACACAGTCACAAAAACAAAACAAAAAAGCCACAAAACACAAAACAAATATCAAAACCAGATAGAGCTCAACATAACACTCAAAATGGAAGTGTAGCACTCAAAAAGAAAGTGTGGCACTCAAATCGGAAGCATAACACTCAAAACAGAGCATGTTCGGCTTCCGAAAAAGGTTCGCAAACCGGAACACTTACTTCTGGGTTTGCAGTGTTTGGGTTCCAAGTTGTTTGAGTACCAAGGCGTTTGAAAACAAAGGTACCACTGTACACAGAGAGAGATGCTTGTGGGTAAGAAAATAATAGAGTTGATTATTGTAGGAAATACGTAACTTGGTTAGAAAAGTTTCTGGTTCTAGTCTAGAGAAGAATAAGGCACCCATGCTTGCTCGTTTGTTCTCTCAGAGAATAGTTAAAGGTGACCTCTCACCCTGAAGTATGAGAGACAAGTGTGAGGAGGAGCAAGAAGCTGTAAACAGGGTACAACCTAAGATGTATCAGTCTAAACAAGGAGTTCTCTAACTGACAGGTTAAACACACAGGGATAGTCTGGAAATGTGTATGTCCCTCACTTTATCTGCGGTGCAAGAGGCAACATACATGCCTATTAATTAAAGTATTGTGCAAACATGCATTATACTACGGGAGATGGCATGCAAAAATGTTTACTTTAGGCAAAGCTGTATGCAAAAAAGGTGTGTTTTAGGATGAATGTGCAAAAAAAAAAAGAACAAAATAAATCCATATAACATTTTCATGTAGAATTTCTTTTTTACAAAATTCACAAACTGAGGCAAAAATTGGGTGAATGGAAGTTCCAATTGGGGAAAAAATGAGAAATAGAGAAAACTGGGAAATCCTTCCATTCCTGTTCCTATTTTGTGCACAGATAGGACAGAAAGGGTTGGGAAAGGGTCACTTCATTGTTTGTGTGTGTGTGTGTGTGTGTGTGGACAGGGGAGTAGTCTGTAGTGGCTTCATGGGTCGGTCATTAGTTTCACAGAGTTCATAGAGCCAGAAATAGTGAATGACATTCCATCGTGTCCATTTGTCTCAGCCTTAATAAAACACAGTACAATGCCTAGCAGTCTGTCCTTCATCCCGACAAGTAGAGGAAGAAGAAGAAGAAGAAGAAGAAGAAGAAGAAGAAGAGTTTGGATTTGATATTCCGCTTTATCACTACCCGAAGGAGTCTCAAAGCAGCTAACATTCTCCTTTCCCTTCCTCCCCCACAACCAACACTCTGTGAGGTAGCTGCAAGCAATGTGATTTAACCCTTTCTTTTCTGTGCCCCTGACCATTCCAGTAGAGGACAATGGTAGTCCCAACCACAGAAAAGTTAAAAACAGGTCAAGCTAGCCACATAAACAAGGTAAAACCCACAGCCATGTAATACCCTGGAGCTGCTTTCTTTCAGTTTTGTTTTTACTACGTTCACTTTGGTCAGCAACCGTTGACCACCATCCTTTGGACTGGCCTGCAGGACTGCCATCATTTATGAACATTCATTTAATAGTATTTCAAAGGTTCCATTGCCTGCCAGGTCATCCCTATTTCACCAGCTCCACCCACGTCCTTAAGTATCATTTCCTTCTACACTATCTATAGCAAATATCTTCTATAAGGTGGCAACCGCAAAAGAGAAGTATTATCTCTGTTTGCAGCACCGTTTTCAGGAAGTGTAGCATCCATTCCCCCCCTTCTTTTGATACAGCCTTGCTATTAAATCCAAACAAAACTTAAGCAAATACTGGACTAAATTTGTGTGCAGGGGTGTGTGGATCTCAGGGAATTCTATAGAATCAGATTATCTCATTGGGTCTTATTGAGAATGAAAGCTGAACATTGACCATAGAATGGTGAGAGGCCCACGTTTACTCACAGCATTACTACGTCCAAATGAAGGTCAACCCCAGGCATTACTTACACAGGCAGTGAAATAACGCAGTCGTTCCAGTGAAAACAAGTCCAGGTACTGATCTCCCACCCTTGTGGCAACTATCTATCTATTCTTAGGATGTGAAAGTACAGGAATGTGCACCATTTCACCCTCAAATGTTTTGCGCTAGTGGCAAAAAACTGCCCTCTATGCAGTGGGGCTTCAGTGTTTGCTGGTGCCGCGTGGTGAAATGGTGTGGAGGATGAACAGAACTTACTGTGCCAGTGCAGCCCTCCCCACCGATGCTGCTGGGAGGGAGGGAGTGGGGCGCCTGCAAGAGGGACCACACTGCACTGCCTGCCTGCCTGCCTGCCTGCCTACCTGTGCAGGGAGGAGTCCGGCTGGCCAACACAGCCCTTGGCAGGCATATCCCACCGACGCTGGCCAGGTGGCCATTCAGCAAGGGGATTGGGGGTGCAGCAGCAAAGCCAGGCTCCAGGACTCAGAGACCCGTGGCAGAAGGCGGGGTGGGATAGGGATCCCGGGGGGGGGGGCACTTGGTTCATGCCCCCTCAAAGTTGTGCACCTGGGACTACAGCCCCCCTCTATGCTATGCCCCTGCACATATGGCATTAGCACTGACCAATAGAATTGCCGATTCCGCTTGCTACCTGAGATAAATGACTGGAATGGGAAAGCTTTTTTCCACCTCGGCCATTAGAGCACGACGGCCTGGATTCTTCGAGTGCTAATGTCTGACTTGGAGCTCGTCTCCCTGCAGTAGGTCAGGATGCATATTTCGTTCCAGCTGCTTATTGAACCATGCTCAGTTCTCCCCAAACGCTGCCTTAGACCAAAAGAAAAAAAAGAAAAGAAAATAATAACTGAGCGTTAAACCATCATTAGGAAAAATGGTGACAATTAAATGTAATTAATAAACGCTCTCCCGTGACAGGGCATATGCATGCTGTGTGTCTTGAGTGGACAATACACGGAAATCGGCACACCTCATTACCCAAATGAATGGCTATTGCACAGCCCATCTTCTACTATAAATAATGTACTTGAGAGGAATCTTCTATTTTCTCAGGCATGTATGCATTTCCCACAATATTAGGCTCTTTCTAGTTACAGGATGCTAGGAGGCACCTTGCTAATCACAACAGTCCAGATGGTTGGCTCTCTTCTTGCCAAGGAGGAGCACTGGGTATCCTTTTAATGTTCATTTACATAAGTTGCGTGTTAAGGAAGGCTCCTCTTCCAACCCAACTTGGTTTTTTTGGATTCAGTCCCGAAATGTGTTGCGGGCAACCCGAGAAACATAAATCATTGGCAGCCACTGAGGCCGCTTGCTTAACACCTTGCAGAAGCTGGCGTCGATGTACCTTTTAAGAGATTTACTGCTTCTTTTTAATGGATCACTATCTACCTTTTTTGGGGTGGTAAGCCTTCTTGGGTGCAAATATGTCAGTCTTGGTTAGAACTTCATCGCCAGATTGATGTTCATGTTAAAACTCAGTAAAACCAAGGTTGGTTTTTTCTTACGGCCTTAGCTGTGATTTGTATTCCCTGACTTCCTTTCCCTAAAACAAAGCCAGTTTTTAAAATAAACTAATAATAAAAACAACAGGAATAACAGAATTAACCCCTTAAGCCGCACACTGAATGATCCCTGCTGCTGTACTACCGACAAGGGTCTATTTCTGGTCCATGCCAGCTTCAGATATTTTCATAAGTCTGACTTGTCCCATTTCTGCATTGGCCTACTAAATCAGCTTAAAGCCGCACTGAGAAACAGTCACATTTCAGCTCCAAATATGCATCTCAGTGTACAATTTTTTGAGCCAGGAAAGGTAGGGAAAGTTCAAAAAACTATAGGATAAGTGCATTCCAATCTCCCATATCAGTGCAGGAAATGCTAATCAATCTGTTTGCTTGAAAACATGGACTGGAATGAATCCTTCAGCATCCCTACATCTGGGTTATAAGGGGGACCCAGAGACAAGACAGGCTTGCATAAATTGTGACAGAAGTAGTGGCCCTTTCAGAGGCTCAATTTTATATATTTATTTATTTTGCTGCTTGCCTGGGATTGCAAACAAACAAACCAACCAACCAGCCAGGGCTGTTGTCAGGCTCCTGTCAGGGCATGATCCATGACTGCATCGAGCTTCGTGGGTCACAAGTGGTGCACACCTAATGGGGAGCTGATTGAGCTATTTTGAAGCAAGCTTGTGTCTGGTGTTGCATCTTGTTTCAAGGGGTAATATTTAGCAAACCGTTGGAAAAATGTTCTCCTCATCCACAGAAAGATCTGAATGATTTGTTATCACCAGGGGATAATTAATTCACATAGCTTCTTATTGTGCTGCCGCTAATGCTCCTGTTGCTCTTACCTCTGTCTTGCTGCAGAGCTGTGATAGCGCTACATTTTAAACATTTTAATTAAAGAAAAATCTAACGTACTACTTAAAAAAGAAGAAGTAGGAGGACAAATTCCAATCTATCCTGGCAGGATAAAGTGGTGATGAAGAGCAGGGAGGATGGTAGGTGCACCCACATCACCCCGACTTCTCTGCCCCCACTCCATCCACCCTGGGAAGGAACAGTGATGCCACTCCTGAGAGACTGGTTCTGCGGCACCACTGGCAGTTCCTGGCTCCACCTTTGCCTAAAAGAATTGGCCAGGGATTGTAGGTGCTGTTCATAAAAGACTTCTCTCAATTTTTGCTGTAGTCAATTCATGACACATCGGAGGGTGGAAAGGGGTTGCCAAACTTTTTGGTCCATGCCCAACTGTTGTGGGCAGGGCATAAAAAAGGTAAAGATAAAGGACGCCTGGATGGTTAAGTCCAGTCCAAGGTGACTATGGGGCTGTGGCACTCATCTCACTTTCAGGCCGAGGGAGCTGCTGTTTGCCCACAGACAGCTTTCTGGGTCATGTGGCCAGCATGACTAAACCACTTCTGGTGCAACAGAACACTGTGAAAGAAACCAGAGTGCATGGAAATGCAGTTTACTTTCCCGCTGCAGCAGTACCTATTTATTTACTTGCACTGGCGTGCTTTCGAACTGCTAGGTTGGCAGGAGCTGGGACAGAGCAATGGCAGCTCACTCCATCATGGGGATTCGAACCGCAGACCTTCTGATCGACAAGCCCAAGAGGCTCAGTGGTTTAGACAACAGCATCACCCCCATCCACAGGGCAGGGCATAACACAAGCACCCACCACAACTATTATATGGACAACAACAGAATGCTTCTTTTGAGCCTAGTTTCAGTGGGCAGTGGGGAGCCTGTGGGCACCAAGAAAGACCTCTGAGGGTGCATGTGTGCTCACATGTGCCACATTAGCAACCCCTGCTAAGAACTTTGATCAGTAGTTAAATTGCTACAGCATGTGGTCTGCATCAAGGTGACTCATTTTGTGAGAGGAGGGCAGCTACCAGCTCTAGAGCAGAAATATTTCATTGTTTTAGATATTATGGCTGACAGAAATTAGACTTCACCAACAGCACTATAGGAAGCCTACAACACAACAGGAGGGTAGATTGCTGGATTACTCTCAAGTAAATACTGCAAGAGGAATTATGTGGTCAATTCCACTTTCTTGGCCTCAACTGAAATATTTCCAGGGAGGGCAGCTCTGTCAAAATCCAACCAGTTCTCAGTGTGATTCCAGAGTTCATTAGTACCTCAGTTTTTTCTATCCAAACCAGGCCCTGAGCAATGCTTTCATTCACGGACAGCCCAAAGTAGAATAGCAAATGGTCTCTCCAACTGCAAGTCAATGTGCATACTGGCCAAGTTATTCTGGCACCTGAGGCAGAACATCCCAGAAGAGCTTCTGGGAGTAAAACAGAAACGATAATAAATTAAATAACTATCCATTCACTGCCCATTCGTGACACCGAAAATCAGCTGCCTAAGGGGTCTGCCTCAATCTGTCTAACGGTAGGGCTGGTTTTGATCTCACTTACAGATGAACTTCATTCTTGTTTTTGAACTCTTAAACCTATATAAACACAAATTCATCATTGTTATGTGTGTGTCGTGAACTCAAGTTCCCCTGTCAATATAAACTGAACTTGGAGCAGAGTTCATCTCCTAGGGTGAAAGTTACTCTTGGGGTCTAATGGACGTCTGTAACTTATAGTAGTGGCTTTGTTTTTTGTAATTACAAGAATGTATAGACTTATATATGGGGGAGGGGATATAATTCACTGCTCTGAAAGTGATCTGATCACATAAAAATGGAATTTGTGGTACAGGGTTTTCCCTACCCTATTTTGCGAAATTATTGCAGCAGAATGGACTCCAGCTAGCTTAACTATTTCATAGATTCATGTTCTATTCATTTCAATAGGTTAATTTACTGATAGTGAGTTTTATCTATTTTTAATAAAATAAAATAAAATTCTAGGCATTCTTGGTTTTGTTCTCTCTTCTGTAATGAGCCTAGTATTTCAAACATGCTTCTCTTCAATTTTCTTCTCCAGGGCTTCCTGAGAGTCAAGTGATGAACTGAGCTCAACCCTGTCGTATCCAATGCACACCAGCAGGTTTTGCATTAGACTAGATGGGGGAAGCTTTAGTCCTCCAGATGTAGTTGAATTCCATCAGCCCCAGCCAGCATGGGCAATGGTCAAGGATGCTGGATGTCATTCTCCAACAACACCTGGAAGGCTGCAGTGTTACACTATGTTGGTCTAAAACAGCAGTTAGTCTTTGCTCATTGAATGTGGTGCATATAAACATATTTTGCTCCTCGCTGTTGTTAAACTGGAACAACGTTGAAAGCAATTATAATATTAAGTTCAAGCTAGGATATCAAAGGGTCTGTTGGACCCAAGTACTCTTAAAAATGATACTCTTGATACTCTTAAAAATGAATGATGGAGGATGGTTAAACAGATATTTGCACAAAACTGAGAGATACGGAAGAATCTGGTGGGAATCTAGGAAATGGTATGACACAAAATGGTTTGCTATCATGACAATGCATAATATGTAAGCATGGCCAAAAAAAAAAAAGATGTTTTGGTTGTCCATTGGAGAAGGATTCGGATTTGCTAAAACTGCAATATTCAAACCAAATATTCAAACAAGATATTTTCCGTGGCATTCTTGCTAGGACCACATATTAATTGGACCACATATTAACACAGGACAGGCTTAGTTAAGAAGCAATAAGGGAACAATATAAAATAAAGACATGCTGCATGAGTAAAAAACCAACCAACCCAGAACTCTAAAATTTCATATCCTTTATAGGGGAGAGTTCTCAGAATTAAAACTATATCTTTTAAAAGCAGAACAAGAGGTTTAAATACTCCTCACCACCACTATGAACAGAGTGAAAAAGGTGGATTTTATTATCACTTTTCTGCTGCAACTGACTTCCCCTTTTGTGGTGGTTAAACTTTTCTATTTGGCATGCAAGGGAGTCTGAAGAAAAAAACATGCTCTGCTTAGCCACTTCCCACCAATAGGAGGATGAACAGTGGTTCTGTCCAATGCTGTCTGAATGTCTGCATTTAACACTAAGTTTTTTCTTCTTTGTAAGGTAAGAGATGCTGCTTCCCTTGTTCATGTCTAAACTATGAGAATGTTGATTTCCTAACATTTTAGAGTTACTTTTCACTTTTAAAAACATCTCTGGGACATTAAACTCTACACCTTAAAAAAAACAACAACCCAAAAACCCCACACCAAGAATGCTTTTCTTCAAATCTATTTCTGTCTTGCCTTAAGTGCTAGAAGATAACCCCTGAACTGCACTTAAACAATAAACTTTGCAAAAGTCCAACAGAAGCTCATTAAAGCCAAGTAAAACATTGTTATATTCAACACATCCTCTGCTATATTTACATATTTCCTGAACAGGATGTCATCAAGATGCTCGCTCTGATAGCACATCCAATGCTATAATATACTTGCCAGCAAGTGCAAAATAAAACAAAAATATCCATGTCTTAAGACATAGTAATCATTTATTGACTAGGCAAAAACATTACTTTGCTATTGTCAAATGAGTTAGCCAAAATCACAGTAGCATTCATAGTCACAGCAATGAGAATAAGCAAAGTTCTACATTTGCTGAAGTCCAACGTTCCACAATGATAGGGTTGGTTATCTCTTGGAACTGATATGTGCCCTAAAAGGTGATATGTTGATGGACTTAATGGAAATGATTTTGCAACTTTTCAGTCCCATTCATTGTTAGATTGCACATTTCCCCAAAGCATAGGAAGTGGTTGTCTAAAATGATTGTAACCTAGTTTTTTAATGTATATGTATATAATATATATTAATTGTCTAAGAAAAGTATTGTATGTTGCCTCCAAAGGAACACTATAGATGTAAAATTAAGCCACTGCACATTAGTTTTCAATAGGCCTTGGGCAAGGTCTTAGAGCAGTAACCCAGAGCCACTGTGGAGTCCCCATTCCCCCACCTGGAAAACCAATGTATATTTCTTAAACCTGGAATGGTGATCAGGTAGCTGTGGGCGCACCAAGAGATTATTACATTGTCCAATGTTTGTTTGGGCTAATCTTGGAGTGTGGTTTCTGACAGGATGAGGAGAAAACTGGGCTTGATTAGTTTCTTTCAGTTTTGCTGGTGGGCCAGTTCTAAGGAAATCATTATGTGATTGACAGAAGACTTGTGAGGTGCCATGGTGCTTCTCTCCTCAGTCTTATTGATCTGTGCTTCTGTATATCAATTTGTCCCTGGTGCCTCCAGAAGCAGGGCCAGTTCACCCAAGAGGCAAAGTGAAGTGACCACTTCGGGTGGCAGGATCCACAGGGGCAGGAGATAAGGTCTCCAAAGAATGTACCATGTGCTGCAGCCGCAGCTGTCATGCTAACAGTGGTAGCAGCTGCAGCATGCTCCATGGAGGCAGGATCTCGTGGCAATCCCTATCCATCCCATGCCACCTCTATAGTGGCCCAGCTTGTCCATAATGCAAATCTTCACTCATCCTTTCTTCTCTGGCAGGGGGGTGGATCTTGTGTTTCGCCTCAGCCATGAAAAAGTCTTGGACTGGCCCTGTCCAGAAGTAACTGGGTTCTGTTTTCTTGCTTTGCCACCACACCTCCTCTGACCTCTTCCTCCTGGCCCAAAGACCCCAGGTCCCCAAGTAACAACCTTTCACCTATTATTATTATTATTATTATTATTATTATTATTATTATTATTATTATTATTTCAAGATCTCATGGCCCTCTCTTGTACCATCGTGATGATGTGCAAACAGACAGACAGAGAGAGAGAGAGAGAGAGAGAGAGAGAGAGAGTTGCTCTACTTGAAACTGGAGTAACTGTGCTTTGCAAATTCACATACTGTGAAAACCTTAAAAAAAAATTAAAAATCCCCCAAAGCAGTTTTGAAGACAGGCAGCCATTCTTCCTTAGGAACCAGCTGCTAACATCACGAAACAAGAGACAAAGAGAGAAGACAAACGTAATGGGTTTTCTCCCGATGAAAGATCTTTCAAGTGTCTATAATTGTGGCCCATAAACACAGCCTGTTGCATTTGATTATGGATTTTAAGCGTGATTGACGCTGTGTTGCATGCCATGCATTAGCGTCACAACATGGTTGTGTGTGGAAAGGCCGTGTCAAATCCCACATCTTTGAGGAGTGCTGAGAAATCAGCCCGCTTGCAGGAAGGTGAGAAGGATGTTTTTGAAAACTGCAGAATTTTAGCAAAGGTAATGAGGGGGGCGGCTGCACAGATGATAATGTGTCAGTGTTGCTGCATGTCACACAGATGTGTGGGTGTGATGAAGACTGCTAGATATGTGGGCAGAATGAGTTTTTTTTGCAAAAGGATGTCAAAGCTTCAGCATCCTGTCTCGGGATTGATTTTGTAAAAACCAGACATAGGAAATGCTGCTTTCTAGCAAAAGAAAAACGCTGCTTTTGTGCATTTCAGCATTAAAAACCCGATGCAAATACACTATCCTGGGCATATAAGAATACAAATGCATTGTGGCGTTTATGGGAACCTTCTGCAAATTCCTAGCTTCATAAGAAAGGCATCTGTTAAATTTGAGGTTGTATAAGAAGAGGAAGGGTTGCTTTAGATTTTCTAGAGCAGTGGTAAGCTAATGTGGAGCCCTCCTGGTGCTGACAGACTCAAGAATAATTGGGAACAATGGGAGATGCAGCCCAGTGATGTCTGCAAGGCACCATTTTGGCTACCCATCTTCTAAAGTGCTAAAATGATTCATTTAGGAAATCAGAATAATGGAACTTACACGGTGCTATTTTTCTAGAAAAAAATGGTGCCAGAAAGTACTATGAACCCCTCCCTTGTTTTCTTATAATGGCAATGGCGCCCATCTGAGAGGTGCCAGAACTGAGTTCCGGCGAGTTCCGGCTGAAAAAGAAGCCCTGATCTTAACATTTGCTCTGGTACCACGGCAAACAAATACCTTTGGGTGTTACAATGGCAACCATATATTGGATACTGCAGAAAAAGGATACACGGCAAATGAAGGAGCACAATGAGGGCAAAGGGGGAGGAAGAGGGCATGAATAGATATGGCTGCAATGGGTACGCATCAGGCAGTGAAGGATCACTAATAGTATTGTATAATATCCAGCATTTTAAAACCAGTCTTCCCCAAGTTGGTGCCCTCCATATGTTTTTGCACTACATCTTCCATCAGCCACTGCCAATGAAGCAGGAGGGCGCCAAGTTGGGGAAAGCTCTTTTGGAAACACTAAAATAAGTCTCATATGTTATGGCCCAGGGCTCCCAACAAGGCCTTTTGAATTAAAGTTCTAGTTCCAGGGGTCCAAATTCTCTCCTCTGCCTCTCTTTTCCACAGACCTGTTTGCTTGTTGTTGTTGTTTTTTTAAAAAAATGTTGAAATGATAAAACGGAACATATGTATGTTTCTGAAATGAAATCTCAAGGAAATAAAAAAAAATCATTCTTCCAAATCATTTTTCATATGTTTTGAAGTTTCTAAAGAGAGCATCTTCCAGGAATTTTATTAAATGAAGCCCTGGGTAGAGAAAAATCTCCACTAAATGTCAGTTTCGGGTTACTACAAAATTGCTTCCAGCACAATATATCAGATCGTGTATTATTTCTGCATTATCCTCTTCATGTGTTTCTTCCTCACACACCATGGCATTGCCAGGCCTGGGGCTTTGAGTTTTTTTGTGGTGTGTGTGTGTTGGCCTTTGCTCAAGACACTTAAAATTTGCCACCTACTGAGGAAGGAAAGGCCACTTCTCTAGAGCACAGTGGCAAGTACGTCACTTGGGTTATGGGGGACTGCAGTCTCTCTGAGATGATGCTTTCATCTCAATGAGCAACAGTTATTCGTTCTTCTGCTCACACAGAGTCAGTAGCTGCACTTAATGGCTCAGTGCTTTATCTTATTTCATTTATTTATTTATTGCCCAAATTGCCACACCTCTTATCTCCTTACAACGGTGATGGGGAACATGTGGCCTCCAGAGGTTTGCTTTTATTTGATTTGATTTTGGAGCTTATATCCCACCTTCCCATGGTAGATTGCAATAGATAATTAAATTCACAGACGTAACAGGGTAACCTAGCTTGCAGAAGCTTTATGCTTCCAAATTATTTAAAGTAAAGCCCACCTGCAATATTAGACCACAACTCCCATCATCCCTGACCATCGGAGTATTGGCTGGGGCTGATGGGAGTTGGAGTCCAACGATATCTGGAGGGCTACAGGTTCCCCAGCCCTGCCTTAGGCTGAGCATTTCCAACATGCTGAATAATTATAAGGATGAGGAATGTTTGGCCATCCAGATGTTGTTGGACTACAGCTCCCATTAGCTTCAGGCAACATGTTCAATGGTCAGCGGAAGTGAGAGCTGTAGTCCATCAGTATCTGGGTGGATGGGCCCCTTCTCCATCTCTAAAGGGAGTCTATTTCTTTTTAGGACTCAAACTGACTTACTTGCATAATGTTTGACCTATGAGACATGACTCCCCAAAGAAGCTTCACTTTTTGCTTTGATTGTGTCTGAAACTGATATTTGTGTCGGGCTTCTCTTGTTGAACAGAGGATAGGAATATATGACACTACCTTATACTGAATCAGACCATTGGACCATCTCTTCTGGCACTGACGGATTACCAAATAGGTAAAGTATGGGCCCCCAACCTTTTAGGGGGCAGTGACAACGGATCAAAATAATATTGATTTGATCTTGAAAGAAAATTACAAAAGTGTAATAGGAGATAATTTGCAAGGGGCCACCTGAGATTTCGACTGCCTAGGGCCCTCCACAGGGTTTAATCCTGCACTGTTTTTTGGGGGGCGGCTCTTTTGTCCTCTCTTTTGGCAATGCATTAACTGGCCATCCCAGTTATGAATTAGGAGCATTCTAAGATCTTGTATGTGGCAGAGCAGTTTTGGGAATCCTGATTAATGGAACTGAAACTGAAGAACCATTGAGTATGATACACTGGAGAGTGGAACTCCATATACCTTTGTCCTGTTGTAAGAAGGTTAGTGGCTGAGTAAAGGTGTGAGCTTGTTTTGAAACTGGTTGCCAGCAGACAACGCTGAAGGTGGTCCTCTGCCAAATGGGAAGTGATTCTGTAACTGAAAAGTGAAGTCAGGAAGGACATTCAAATCATGCAGAAGTGATCTGATTCCTTTCCTCTTTCTTCTTCCCCATAGGACCCCTCTTTTGGAGTGGGATGATGCTCTGAATTAAGCAGCAGAAAGCCACTTCCTAAATAACCCAAGACTCTCATTTCTCACAGCAACATTTAGAATGATTCACATTTTTTTTTCTATTTTAAATTGATTACACATTGTCAGTGATAGGATTAAAAGGGGGTTGTAATCAAATGATTTCTACTCAGGGCAGACCATTGAAAGTAATGAACCTATGTTAGTCAAGTTCATTCATTTCAGTGGGTCTACTCTGAGTATGACTAACATTCTATACAGCCCATAATATTTACAAATAGTGCAACAAAGCTTATTCATTTGATTTGAATCCCTACTTAAAATGCGCACATTAGCATAATCAAAAATCAAGCTGCAGCTTTTACTTTTGAAAAATTGTTCACTTGCCTTCACCCAAAACCATGGACTCCATGATGATGTATTCTCCCTGTGCATGTGTAATATTTATTCTCTATCACTATTTAGAGATCTTTGAAATATTAAGTGGTACATAAATGCTTTTAAATAAATGAAGTTAATAAAGTATTAAAAGAAACAACTTTAAAAAGCAGAACAAAATCTGAGAAATAAACCAAAAGCTATCTAACGAGCTAAGGCAATACAGTACATGTGGAAAAAAATAAATATTGAGAGATACAATTCAGTAAATACAATCTCCTTTGAGATACAATGCATATATATGAGCTGGTCAGGAAGTTCCATCTTTATTTTTTATTTTGAAAATCTTGCTCTTCAAAATCAAAGTGGTATCTGAAAACTGAGCAATCTTTCCTTTCCCCCCCTTCTCATACAGAGGATTATATAGCTGGAGAGTAAAACTATGTCTTATTCCACCCCAACCCCCTTTCCAATGAAATTTCAGGGATAAGCTTTCAGTCAGCAGAGCAATCCTGGCTCCCTTTGCTTATGGCGATGCTGAGAACTGGATGCAACTGTCTCTTTGCTAGACCTGTCAGCCTCTGTGGCCCTCTGGGAATGGGGAGGATCACACGATGTCATCAAGTTCAAGGTGGTCCCATTACCTTGGACCCAGGTTTCTGTGCATAGCAGGGCTGTGGATGGAAGAATGGTGGCCCTACCATTCTGTAAAGCCCTGGTGGGTGTTGGGGTGGGGTCCAGTTTGGATTGCTCCCTACACCATTTAGCCATGCGCAAACATGAAATGCGCTCCCTTTCCCTATTTTCGTGACCTTTGGTGGGATCAGTTGGACAGGAGCTAAAACATTCCCTTGCAGCCGTATTATGGAAGCCTGATCCTCTTGGCGGTTTCCCTCCATTAAAAGTGGCACTTGCAGCCTCCTCACAAAAGGCAATCTGCAGCATTATGCTCAGAAATGCTTTGCCACTGCCAGGGGGAAGGGATCCCAATTTCACAGTGAAGGAGGGGGGTGTCTCCCCTACTCCCAGCCATATAAAACGTTGTGCTCCCTGAAACATCACCTCTTGACAAGCAAACCTCGTGGAAATTTGGGCTGGCCCTAAATATATTTTTTGTGCGAGGATACTTGAAACTTGGCAAGGGTTCCTGTAATATCACTAATTCCATCTCTTTGCCATGTGGGGATCATCCACTTGGTAGGCGCTGGCACAGAAACAAATTTCAGTCACAAAATACAGAGGCTGAGAGAGGCCCAGGAATGGTTCCAATGTACTGGCAGTGAGTATCCTAATAGATTCACAGCAGCCCACCTTCCTCTTTCTTTTTTAAAAAAGGTCTCCATTGTATTAAAAGTACTTGGAAAGGTGTTTGTGATTGGTTGCGATATTTTGGAAGATGGCACTTCAGCAGATAATATTATAGGAAGAAACACGGGGGAAATGTCATTTCCTTAATTAATTTTGCTAATGAACGAGCAGTGCCATTCTGTCCGTGTCTACACAGACGCTGTGGTCTAAACCACCGAGCCTCTTGGGCTTGCCGATCGTAAGGTCTGCAGTTCGAATCCGCACGACGGGGTCAGTTCCTGTTGCTCTGTCCCAGCTTCTGCCAACCTAGCAGTTCGAAAGCATACCAGCGCAAGTAGATAAATAGGTACCTCTGTGGTGGGAAGGTAAACAGTGTTTCCGTGAGCTCCAACACTCATCACGGTGTCCCGTGCACCAAAAGCAGTTTAGTCATACTGGCCACATGACCCGGAAAAGCTGTCTGTGGACAAATGCCAGTTCCCCCAGCCTGAAAGTGGAGTTGAGCACCGCACCCCACAATCAAATTTGACTGAACTTAACTGCCTGGGGGTCCTTTACCTTTTGCCTTTACCTTACTCAGAGCTGAGCCCCTCTGAATTCAGGTAGGTAGGTACTGGATTGCAGCCTAACACTGGCTTCTGTAAAGTAATATCTCAATTTAGGCACATTTTACTTGCACAGTTTCAACCATACGCGTTTGAAGGCAGACTGGTTGAAATTGTCCCAAGGAAGGCAGAAAGCTTAAAAGTTCTATTTGCACCCGGTCTGTTTTGGGTGCTATTGGACTGGGAAGCATTCTGAGTTCCTGTGACATCTCATGCAAGCACCTCTGGCCTACCCTAATCTGCATGCTGAGTAAGCACGGCAAATATTTTAAGAGCTTGTATTTCACCAGGTTTTACGTTTTTGAGCTTTCCTCCTTGCTTGCTAGACAATCACAATGGGATTCAACATGTCACAATAGATTGTTAGCCTTAGGATGTCACAAGACTCTGCTGTAGTCACTACAGCAGACTAAAACCACTACCTGTCCGAAGCAGAGCAGATAAAGAAAATGTTGTTGCTAGACCATGGATGCTTAGAAATGTCCTTGAGATCACCGTGTTTACTGATCTAATCCAGTAGTTGCCAAAAGTGCTAACAGAGATTTTAAAAAACCATGATTGTGGAATATTGAGATTATTTGGAATTTAAGGCCAGAATTACGCCTTTAACTGACTTGCAAAGGATGGATGAAACAAATTCTCCTATTACTTTGTTGTTGTTGTTCAGTCGTTCAGTCGTGTCCGACTCTTCGTGACCCCATGGACCAGAGCACGCCAGGCACGCCTATCCTTCACTGCCTCTCGCAGTTTGGCCAAACTCATGTTAGTAGCTTCGAGAACACTGTCCAACCATCTCATCCTCTGTCGTCCCCTTCTCCTTGTGCCCTCCATCTTTCCCAACATCAGGGTCTTTTCTAGGGAGTCTTCCCTTCTCATGAGGTGGCCAAAGTACTGGAGCCTCAACTTCAGGATCTGTCCTTCTAGTGAGCACTCAGGGCTGATTTCTTTGAGAATGGATAGGTTTGATCTTCTTGCAGTCCATGGGACTCTCAAGAGTCTCCTCCAGCACCATAATTCAAAAGCATCAATTCTACGGCGATCAACCTTCTTGATGGTCCAGCTCTCACTTCCGTACATTACTACTGGGAAAACCATAGCTTTAACTATACGGACCTTTGTCGGCAAGGTGATGTCTTTGCTTTTTAAGATGCTGTCTAGGTTTGTCATTGCTTTTCTCCCAAGAAGCAGGCGTCTTCTAATTTTGTGACTGCTGTCACTATCTGCAGTGATCATGGAACCCAAGAAAGTGAAATCTCTCACTGCCTCCATTTCTTCCCCTTCTATTTGCCAGGAGGTGATGGGACCAGTGGCCATGATCTTAGTTTTTTTGATGTTGAGCTTCAGACCATATTTTGCGCTCTCCTCTTTCACCCTCATTAAGAAGGGTGAGATAACTGTTGCTACTGGTAAGCTCTCCCTTTGTTAGAAAATTTGTCCAAATAGGTGAAATACCTCCTCATGTTGGGAGACTCTGAAGTTCACCTGCACCTCAACATTTGTGCTGAAAGTTCTCAGTACTTTTAGTCTAAACAGTGCAGACTCTTCTAGAAAATGGCACTTCTGCGTAGGAATTCCTTTCCTGCTAAATTAATTTGGCCAAATCTCTGTTGCTGTTTTGGAAGCTCATGGCAATATGGCTTTTCAGGAAAGCATTTTATACTGGAAAACACATGGATAATTTTTTAGCACTGAAATGTTCTTAATGCTACCATGTTGTCTCTGCTACAGCAGTATTAATTGTTTAAAGGCTTTTTTTAAACAGATAGCTTTGTCATTATGTTTTTAATGCATTTTGTTGTTTTATGGAGGGGTTTTATACTGATGCTTCCAGTTACGGTATTGTATTTATGTTCTCCCCCTTGTCATGTGTCGTGCACCACATTCGGCGCCACTTCTTGGCATAGAATTGCTGTGTGTACACACTTGATAGATGCTTGAAGTACATCTCTAAAGTGGGGAAAGCTGCTTGTACAGTATATCTCAGGTACCATCTTCTCCAGCTTTATACACTTCTGACACCCAAAGCATGCTGTCCAGACATAGCAATACAGTTTACAATTGCTTAAATGTAGCAGGTCCATGTCAGTATTGTAACAAAGCCACAATGAGAAATACTAGCCTGCAAGTCATAGCAAGATGGTTCTGAATGGTTTCTGCTAAGGATTCTCACCCTTATGTCTATCCTTATCCCACTCTATTATTCTTGACACATACAGTGCATCCATTTTTTTTCCAGATGGGGTAGGGATAGGCATTGGGGGGAAGTTGGGTTCAGTTTGCATATAAAAGTGAGCCTACCCAATTTGCACTTCTCGGAACACTGCAATAATTGAAACGCAGCCATCCTTTGAAATTCACACTTCATCAAATTTGCAGTGCAATGCTCCCGCCAAACAATATGTACAAAAATGTATATTGTAGGGTAAAGTGTGCATAAAAATGTGTGTGTGTGTGTTTGGAATTAGCATATACTATGCATTATATTAAGAAATTGCTAGAAGAAAAATGGGTATATTCGGAGAAATTTGCAGTAGAATGCTGATTGAATTTTCGTAAGGACCTTAAAACACACACACACACACACACACAGAGAGAGAGAGAGAGAGAGAGAGAGAGAGAGAGAGAGAGAGAGATGTGGAAATGTGGAGAGGTTGAACTTAAGATTGGAAAAAATGAGAAACTGAGAGAAACGAAAAATTGCCGGATTTGCTCACCCCTAGTTTTATATATATATATCTTGCCAGCCACATCTGCACAGGCATCAACCACACCAGCTGTGCCTATTCTTTGTAAATCAGGGCTCATGGAAAATAAAGAGTTGCCTTATTTGGTAGAACAAGTGGGGGAATTATCTGGCTTGGCCGTCTCCTTTAGCCTTGCCTTGGGAGTCTGTAGTTCTTCAAGTTTTTTTTCCCTTTTAGTTTTTTTCACTTGGGCCTGTACTTCTTCACTGTGAAATAACAAGCCCTTCAAAATGCCGGGCTGGCTTGGCAACTGACCACTGCCAGAACTACAACCGGCACAAGGACTAATTTGGGAATGTGCGGAGTTTACGGAGTGACAGTTGTGGTATCTTTCCTTGTCCTTCTGATAGAAAACATGAAAGTCACGTTCAGGTCCTGCACGGTTGTTTGCAAAGTGTCAGCTTGAGAGATTCAGGCTGTTCTCCTGTCGGCTGTGGGAGGCGATGGCAGCCCGCAGCCCATCAGATCAATCTCCAGAAAGTATAAACAAGATCCTCTCCCATTTCCACAATGTCACTTGCCTGTGCCTCTACTTGCAGGTCATATCATATGTCAACACAGGGAGTTACTGATAATGGAGAAACAGGGAGCCTGAATAGATATGGGAAATAAAGGGATCCTTGAAGAAGCAAAACACAGTGAAGATTTCAAGGGTTTGTTTGGCTGGTATTGTTTTTTCTCAGGTAAATCCACCGCTGGAAAGTTTGTTCTTCTCTGATATGCCTATTAGCCTTGGTAAGGATTTTACTGGAGGGAAGATTTCTGTATACCTGAGAAATTCATTAATATGTTAGTTACGGCAGCCTATATGAACAACAGCTTTGGACAGTAAAAAGACTTATAATCTATTTTTCAGTGTTCCCAGCATCTCCCTTAAGGACCAAGTGTCCGAGAAGTATCATTTCAGAATCCTGTGCAGCCATTTCACGTTTCTCCGTGTGTAACAAAAGCGATGGTGGTCGAGGGGAGCTATATCCCCCTCCTTTTTGGGGGGGCATTTCGCCCTTATCAATAAAACAGCCTGTTTTAAACAATACAACATGTTCCATTCTTGCATCTTTTCTCCACTGACTTTCTGCCAAGACGTAATGCTTAGATCTCAGTTACTCAGCAGTCTGTGTTGTAATCTATCTAGAGCAGTTTTCAATGGTGGGGTATCTAGTTTTCGCAGTCGGCATCTCCCCCAGTCAGAGACTTGCTCAGGAACTAGGAAACTGCTATCGGCTGCACTCCTTGCAAATGGAAGGTTAACTGCACAGCAGCAGCTTATACCACAAAGACCTGAAAATGGCATAACAAGAAACCAATACCCTTTCACTTCCTCCTTAGAAATGGTTTCAGAATTAGGAGAATTCTTATCTTCCAAGAGCACTGCTGGTACGGAGTCATCTGCAGCTCTCAGAGCGTTGCCCCCCCTCCTTTTCACCAAGACTGCAGGGATGCATTCCTTGGAGGAAAGCTGGCATATCATTCCATGAAACATAGGGTGCAGCAATCTTGCAGGTACTTAACTTGGGAGTGAGTCCTATCAAGATACAGTAAATGAGACTGACTTCTGAGTGGGCATGCAGAGCAGTGTAGATGATAGATAGATAGATAGATAGATAGATAGATAGATAGATAGATAGATAGATAGATACAGGTGAAACTTGAAAAAATTAGAATATCGTGGAAAAGTTCATTTATGTAAGCAATTGTTTTCATTAGCTACTGGAGTTTAATATATGAGATAGACTCATGACATGCAAAGCGAGATATGTCAAGCCTTTATTTGCTATAATTGTGATGATTATGGCATACAGCTGATGCAAACCCCAAAGTTGAAATTGTTAATTTGGGGTTCTCATCAGCTGTATGCCATAATCATCACAATTATAACAAATAAAGGCTTGGCATATCTCGCTTTGCATGTCATGAGTCTATCTCATATATTAGTTTCACCTTTTAAGTTGAATTACTGAAAGAAATGAACCTTTCCACGATATTCTAATTTTTCGAGTTTCACCTGTGGATAGATATAGATGATAGATAGATAATAGATAGATGGAAAGAGCGAGCAGTGGGTTGGATCCAACTAAACCATTACATGGGTGGAGCAATTTCCATGCACACAACAGGCCCTCCCCTCCCTCCCTCCCTCCATGCACTCACATTTCCCCAAATCTGCTCCAGAGGGTTCAAGGACGGCGCCCCGCCAAGCAGATTTTGAAGATGGTAGGTAGACAAGGGAAGGAAGTTTCATAGTATGAACAGAAGATACTCCATTAATTCAGTGGTGGTTGGATTCAATCTTCTGTTTCAGGATTTCTGACCGCTGGAAACTATTATTTAGTAAAATCCGCTCTTATTCTTATTTTTAATCAAGCAGCAGTCATTCTACTGTGGTTAATCTCTAGTTTCATGGAAGGCTGGGCTGAAATTCCCTTTCCAAGCTTCTCAAAAAATGTACCCCCACCGAGAAAATGGAGTCTGATTTCTTACAGGTGAAGGAATTGATCTGAGATGTTCGGGAAGAGTTTGCTCACCTCCCTGAGTCTCACCAGGAGGCGTGGCCAAAGGGGAGAGCCTCATACCATTCCCCATGGTTTCTGGAATGCCTTGCATGCAATGTGATGCAACTCCTAATACATCTTAGGAACAGTAGATAGCTGCAGAGAGAGCCCCCAAATTGCTGTGAGCAGCAGTTTAAAAAAACAAAAACAAAACCATACACAATAAAAAGAAAAAAAGCAAGGGGGAAAAATGGAAAGCCCTGGCCACCTCATAAGGTTAAGTAAGGTTAGTGGCAGCCCCCCCCCTTTTATGCACCCCCATCTATCCCACAAATGACTGCTGTTGGGAAAACGTTTGGGGCAGATTATTGAAGGATGTGGCTGATGTCAGGCTATCTATCTATATGCATGAACATTTAATTAAAACAGTTGCACTTTTGACATGCTGCTCACAATACCTCATTGAAATTTTCTAAATATGACAATTGGTAGTCTTTGCACACTGCTGTGATTATTAAATCCAGTTAATGCATACTTGGGAGAGCATTCCAGATCTTTCCCCTCTGGTCCCGAGAGGACACAGTTCTGGAATTACATGCAATTTCAACCAGCAGTTTGGCACATCTTTAGACTTTACCTCATTCTGTGGTAGAAAACTACAACAATGTGTGCAAGTCAAATCACCAGGATAATTATCCCATGAGAGAAATGTTGGCTATGCTTGCATTACAGTTTTACAGTTCTCTAAAATCACATTACTTCCATTGTTCTGCTATAAAGTTTAAAACAAAAAAACAAAAAAAACTTGTACTTCAAAGCATTACAATACAAGAAACTAAATATCTGGTTTCACTTTATGAAAGTTAACAAAGAGACTCTTATTTCATTATCTGCTCTGCAATCACCTTGTCTTCACCTGTTCTCTGTTTGTGATGCACTGTTGTCTAGATTAATTCCACATAACTGGGGGGGGGGGGGTTATGTTCCGCAGGTGAGCCTAGCACGAGGCGGACGTCATGATCTTTGGGTACCTTCCAATCCTTCTTATGCAGGGCTCTTACTCAAAATATGTTAAAGAGTAAATTTGACAGGAATCTTAGACTTAGGAATTGACTTAGACTTGACTTAGGAATCCGAAGAAGAAGAAGAAGAAGAAGAAGAAGAAGAAGAAGAAGAAGAAGAAGAAGAAGAAGAGTTTGGATTTGATATCCCGCTTTTCACTACCCGAAGGAGTCTCAAAGCGGCTAACATTCTCCTTTCCCTTCCTCCCCCACACCGACACTCTGTGAGGTGTGTGGGGCTGAGGACTCAGAGAAGTGTGACTAGCCCAAGGTCACCCAGCAGCTGCATGTGGAGGAGCGGAGACGCGAACCCGGTTCCCCAGATTACGAGGTCTACCACTCTTAACCACTACACCACACTGGCTCTCTCAAAGCCAAAAGAGTGTGCCAGAATGTTCTCCCTTGTGCAGCAATGTTCATCCTAGTGCCATAATGGTTTTAGTGCTGTGGTATCTTTGTTTGGATATTTTATCTAATGGTGGAGTGAATCACCCATTTGAAAGGAGAGAATTCAGTATTGGCCCGAATATAAGCCGCACTTAAAAATTGGGGGGGGGGGGATAAAAAAAGAAAAAATACCTGAATATAAGCCGGTCCCTTCCTTGCTGCTCCTGGCTGCATACGGGGGGGGGGGGGGCTGCGTTGCCGGTGGCCTTTACCCTTCCTCACTCTCTCACTTCCTAGCCTTGGGGGAGAGGACGGGGAAATACGTGTGGGGTGGGTGCCGCTTTGCTGCGTTCCTGACGCTGTTTGCCCCACAGTTCCCTTTTTCAATGGGAGCATTCTGGAAACACACACTTTTTGGGGGGGGGGGTTTAAAACACGCAACTTTGTGCACATTTTTAAGGAAGAAAATGATCACAAAATCAGAAGGTGCATGTCATTCAACCGATAGTCCAGGGTCGGCAGATTAGACTGCTTTGTTTTAAAATGTGAATTGAATGAATTTCTCCCCCAACCCTAAATCCAACCAATTATCAGAGGAATCCTTCACACATCTCTCATCTGATCCGCAAATTCCCATTGCTTTGCAAGCATTTTGTCATAAAACATGAAGAGAGAGAGAGAAGAATGTATAAATGCTCTATGTAAGATTTTGACTCTGATCTGGTAGCCTTGTCCACACAAAAACACTACCATAGCAACTGGTTTATTTTCTTGTTTTATTAAGGTGAAAACGTTCGTCTTGGAGGAGACAACTCTGGGCTAATTCTTAACAGTGAATTCCAAGGCAAACCAACTTAAGGTCAGAGGCTTCCCCTCCTTGCTGTTGCTGTCATCCAAAGGCGAGAGGAATCATTGCTTTAATTATTTGCTAAGCTTTTCCTTCTTTCAATTCTGCCGCTTTTAGATCATTTACCTTTTTGGGCATTTTGGATGCAGTGTAATGAGGCAGTAGACACTGCGAGCGGTTTAATATTTGCACTTAAGAGTGAAGTATGAAAGCATGAAGCTGTAGCTATAGCTGTGCCTGCTTAGAAACTCCATTAGCAGCCTCAGACAAGCAATGCCTGCAGAGCCTGATGGCGATATATATGGAAATTAGAAAGGCAGGAGGGATGAAAGCCAAGTTTTGTGTAGTTATGGGACATTACTGACGTAGCTGTGACACTGCTGACAAGCAGTCATAAGACACCTTTTGTATACAGGCTTTGAATACCAGCTGGCAATTAGAATACTGCCACCCAAGCAGCTCCAAACTTTCAAGCTTGCTGGATAAGTTCCTCCATTCAGGCAGGGTGTAGGAAAAAGCTGCCTACGGTGGTCTTACGAATGTATCGTTATCCTTGTGCACCAAAGTTTTGATTTTGATATTTTCCTTCAGATCTGAAGGTTTAGGCCTAGGTCCACAGAACCGTGTGGCTGGTAGGTTCTCATATCTAAGGGGGCTTTGGGTTTGGTTTGGTTCGGTGGTTTTTTTAACAGCAGCAGTTTTTTTTTAACAGAAAACATCTTTAGAACTGCAGGGTGCTTTCAAACCACAGTTTGTGGTACAGTGTGGTGTAGTATCTGCTGTTCAAGGGGGGGGCGGGAATAAAAGCTTCTGCTGGGAACTCCAGAAATAGGTCTTTGGGTGGTTGCATTTTCTAGAGATGCAATCTGCCAGAATAGGAATAGGGTGTAATGATTCTTGTAATATTTTGTGTTCATATTTTAATTAACAGATTATCATACCACCTCCGATCGGGGAGATTCCAGGGCACTTTACAGCAGGGTTGGAAACCTCAGGCCCGGGGGCCAAATGGGGCTCCTCCAGCCTCCCTGACCTTTGGGGTTCTGATAGGCCACACCCACTCATAGCCACACCCTCTTTCTCCAAGCCACACCACATCACCAGCTTTGCTTCACATTCTTTTTTCCTTTTACAATCTATATTATTGAGTGTTTTCAACATAACAATGCTATAAAAACCTAACTGGTCTAAAGAAGATAGAAGCCGGGCTTTGTTTCAGGGGAGCTCACAGGAACTCACTTCCTGCACCTCTCAGGTGGGCACCATTGCCATTCTAAGAGAATGAGGAGGTGTTTGTGGTGGGTTCCGGCACCTCTTTTTCTAGAAAAATAGCATTGGATAGAGAGAAGCAAGAATAAGCTAGAGAATAAAATAAATAAATAGAAGAAGAAGAGAAGAAGAAGAAAAGCAAAACATATATTATGATTATATCTTAACCCTTATTTCACAAAATGGCGAGTGAACCCTCCCAGCTCTCACCTGGGAGTTTCCCCCTCTTCTCCCAGCCTCCCACCCTGGGAGATCCTCTCTACCTTGCCTCTCACACACAGCCCTTCATCTTCCGTCCTTCACCTTCCTGTGGGTATCTTCATTAACCCAAGACAGAAAACTTCCAACGTCTTGCTTCACATTCTTGAATTTTTCTTTTGTTGGCTGGAATGCGTAATTGGCATAGCTGTCAACCTTCCCTTTTTTTTACGGGAAATTTCCCTATCAGTACTGATATACGAATTTCCCGCAAAAAGGGGGGGAAGGTTGACAGCTAGGGTAATTGGAACTGCGATAATGCATTTTTGGTTGCTTAGGTGGAGACCAGAGAAGAGGGTGTTTAAATTTGTGTTGAAAATAGCCTACTGTATGAAGGTCACCTCCATCACCAAGATCCTAAGATCCTTTGATGGGGCACTTTTGGTTGTTCCCTACACCCTTGGGGTTTGGTTGTCCTTCAGTAGGGACCATGGTTTTGGTGTGGGAGGCCCTGTCCTGTAGAGGTGTGCCATGGAACTGTTTCTGCCTTCTTTCAGATGGCGCCTCAGAAAACTATACTGTTTAGATAGGCTTTCACAATATGATTTATTCTTTAAACCAGATATGCCACTGAAAGCTTTGTAGGGAAATCAATAAAGGATCAGTAAAATAATTGTTCAAGGTTGGGGAATGAGGTGATCAAAAGAATTAACAGAATAGCTGCCCAAATATGCCAATGTGCTACAGTCTGAGGTGAAATCTGGGGGAAGGACTGTAGTTCAACCTAGGTTCAATCCCCAGCATTTACAGGTAGGGCTGGGAATATCTCCTGCACAATTCAAAGTGTTGGTGCCGATGCTGACCTTTAAAGCCCTAAATGGCCTCGTTCTAGTATACCTGAAGGAGCATCTGCACCCCCATCATTCTGCCCAGACACTGAGGTCCAGCGCCGAGGGCCCTTCTGGTGGTCCCCTTGCTGCGAGAAGCCAAGTTACAGGGCAGAGGGCCTTCTTGGTAGTGGCACCTGCCCTGTGAAACGCCCTCCCAGCAGATGTCAAAGGGAAAAACAACTACCAGACTTTTAGAAGACATCTGAAGGCAGCCCTGTTTAGGGAAGCTTTTAAGGTTTAATAGACTATTGTATTTTAATATTTTGTTGGAAACCGCCCAGAGTGGCTGGGGAAACCCAGCCAGATGGGCGGGGTATAAATAAATTATTATTATTATTACTTCTAGTCAGTGTAGAAAATACCGAGAGAGACACAGCAAGGCACTGACTCATTTCAAGGCTTCCCATGTTCCTATGGTTTCACTCATTGGATATCCAGTCCAAGTACAAAACTGATATGCTGATGCGAAAATGAAACCATCTTGCAGCAATCAACTGAAGAGCAGTAGGGGAAAGACTTTAATATTAGGGGAGACATAAGAAGGAAGGGAAGTGACTCCTTAGCCATTTCTCACCTGCCACTTGCCCCTTTCAACACTCTCTTCCTACATAATCGAATCATAGAATCATAGAGTTGGAAGAGACCACAAGGGCCATCCAGTCCAACCCCCTGCCAAGCAGGAAACACCATCAAAGCATTCCTGACAGATGGCTGTCGAGCCTCTGCTTAAAGACCTCCAAAGAAGGAGACTCCACCACACTCCTTGGCAGCAAATGCCACTGCTGAACAGCTCTCATATACGTAGGCATTTGCTATATCACAGCGGGTAATTGGTGAGGAGAAGGGGATTGCTGGGCAGAAACAGCAGGCAAGGGCATGGTTAAGTACCCTTCCCCCCCCCTACCTGTCACATCTCTGCCACAGATTCTGCAGTCTCCTTGCATTTTTTTGGTGATGCTCAGCCACTTCTGCTAAACCACTTTCACGGTGTCCCTGCACACCCATACTGGAGTTCTTCCCCATTGCCGGAGCAGCAAGTAACCTAAGTTGCAAAAACTGCAGCATGGGAGGGAGACACGCAATTGAATTGATCATGTAAACCAGACTGCAAACGCAAAGGGTAATTTGCAGGTGTGATGCAGCCGTCTCAGGTGAAGCACTCCCCTCTGCCACCAGTGTCTCTTAAATCACTCATGCCATCACCTTACAGAAACAATTTAGGGACTGCAGAAGTACCGGTGTGCCTGAAATGCCTTTGGCCTGCTCCTTTTTATTATAGAAGAGCATGCCTGATACCTCAGCGCTCCCAGGTATTAGAGAACTGTCATGCTGGGAAGTGTCTGTCGGCGTTTATTGACTTGCCAAGATGAATGCAACTGTTTTGGAGAGTTACCTCGTCGAGCTGAAGCACAAAGATCTCACATAGCACATTTTGTGTCCTCACATGGTGTGTGGAACTTAGAAAACAGTCCCCCACAAAATCATACCCTTCGATACGTTTCAGGAAATGTTTACCATGGGAGTGCCCAGAGTGAGGAGTCTGCTACTTCCAAACCCTACAAGGCAAACTTGCATACAGGTGTGTGGGTGGTTGGGGGTTTTTATAAGGGGGGAAAGGCAGCAGAAGGAACATATGAACCACACAGTGGGACTATATATACTTTGGGGTACTTAAAAAATTCAGAGCTTGAGAGCTGTATGAATAGAAACTTCCTATAACGAAATTGCTACATAACCCATTCAGTGTGGCATAAATTTTACCTTATTATCCTTACCTTATTACATTATCCTAAAATGAGATACCTGCTTGCCTGACACAAAAACATTCCAGATTTCCAGGTGCTGTGTTTAGGATTTTTGTATTTGCTCTGTTTTGCAAGGATTTGAGTCAAATTATTCCATATTATTCTACCTGTGTGCTTATATTCCCTGCATTCCACTTAACTGGGTAGCATGCTTTATAAATTCTTGAAACTTGAAATGAAAGGGTATTCTGAATGGGATCACATTTGTGTGAGCCGAAAGATTAAAAAAACCATTTATGCTTTTTTAGAAGTTGTCAAGACACAATAATCTGTTTTCCTGCTGTGTCTGTATGATATCCTCAATAATCAGTCAGTTTTATGTGGAAAACAGGAACAGAAATGACATAGAAAGCACTTCCCAAAGATGATTTTTTTTTGGTAGCTGTAAACTGTTTTCATTCTGCTTTGTCGAAAATCATACAACTACACTTTGCCATTAAAGACGCTGTTAGTGAGAATCTATTAGCTAACTAGCTCCCCCTCTTGAAAATTATAAAATCTGGTGGAAAATAGCAAATTGCACACAGATTAGCAATGAAATCCAAATATGTTGCTACATTGTTTTATTCACATATTATTTTCAGTGCTCCTAATGTACCATTATGTATGGAGTTGAAAAGAATGCTCAAAAATATTTCAATATTCACAGAATTTTTTTTCATTTTCAGTATGTACCGGTACATTTTCAAAGGAGAAATGGGAAAGGAAAATTTTGAATGTGAATTTTTAAACAAAATCTAAATCGTTTGGGCTATGATTCTCTGCATGCTGACCTGAGAGCCAGTCTCATTGAACTCTTCTTGGTTGTTTTCATTTTTGACTGTTGCAAACATGAAATGTGTTAAGATACCAACTGTAAAATACTGCTTATCATTTCATGTTATCCATCAAATGCTACAAAAGTCTATTGTTTTGAACACATTTATAAAATACCAATTGCATTTTAAAATTGCATTTTAAAATACGGTTGTATGCTGGTCATTTCTCATCCAGAATTCTAAGCCACCTAATGTTGAAAGATTCAAGAGAGAACAAAGAAAATATTTATTCACACAATGCATAGTTTAACTAATCGGGTTCTACCATGAGTAAGAGCACGTGTTGCGATCGGGACCTGGCAAGACACATTCCCTTCCTGTGGGGGTGGGGCCAGTAGCCGGCCTTAGTAGCTAATGGTCAGTTAGGAGTTGCTGGGCAAAAGTTAATGTTGCAACTTGTGATGGACAGCTTAGCGTCCTATTTAAGCCTCCGCACGTAGGGTGTTCCTTTCTCTTGGCTTCGGCTGCTGATCAGATCACCAGGCTGTGAACACGGTTGTATTAAACTTATTTATTCCTTACTTATCCCTTGTAGAACCTTTGGCCTTGTACCTTTTATTCTTAATTACCTCGGCTAACTTTAACACCCACCACCCTCATTTTAAGAATTCCCTTGTGATAATACCCTTCCCTCTACCCTACCCCCCTTTCCCCCCTCCTCCTTCCCCTCTTGGGGTCCCTGATCCCCCTTTTGCAGGCCCATGCCGCTTCCTCACAAGGAGGCCCCCTGATTGCCTTTCCACACACACACCTCCCACCATTCGGGTGGCCTGTTGGGGTCCTCTTGTACAGTTGTTGGATAAACTACATTTACTTTTGGCATAGGGCATCTTTATTGCCAGCCGGTCTGTGTCTAGGCAGCCTAAGAGGGTGGCAAATCACTCTGTAGCCCCAGGGCTTTGGTGTGTATTTTCACAAAGGTTGGATAATAATAATAACAGATAATAATAATAACAGCAGTTGCTTTTCCTGTTTGATTTCCAACCCCTCCCCTGGCAGGGGCTTCGCCACACCAGGGGCCTGTTTGGGCTCTTCCCTCTGCTCCTTGGGAAGATTCTCCCGGTGCCCATGAGCTCGGCCCATGCGTAATCCTCCTGGTTTGCCTTTCCCAATAGTGAGAGCCCCCATTAGGGGCTTTCCTTGCACAAAAGGTTCCCCCCCCCCATTTCTTCCACTTTATAATAGTGGCGTTAGTCAGGGCTGTTCCTAGATTGGCTGGAATCACTTTCATTAGTATTCCTGCAGGCTGCCTTCATTTGGGGGTGTGCAGTGCTGTAGGCCGTTTTTTAATCTAGCCATGAGCAGGAGCACTATTGGGAGGTTCTTTTAATACTGCAGCTGTTGCTATTGTGAGCGTGCTTTCCTAGCTTTTGATGTGAGCACTGCTTTGGGCTGCTTCTTTTTCATTTTGTGTGGGCCTCATCATGGCACAGATCTTTAAGAGCAGAATCATTGAGGCCTATATGGCCTGCTCATACCATTGAAGCCTAAGCCTTCTACTGTTAACAGAAAATGGCTGAGTCTCTGTGACATGTGACTCTCTCTATACAATTGTATCAGTCTTCTTGCAGGCTTAGCAGCTCTGTGTGGGTGTGACTGCCTGAATGTTTGTGCTGTTCTTGCCGATGCATCTCTGAGGCAGACATGGTGGAGCCGGTTTGCTCCTGGGGCCTCTTATACTGGGGCACTCTGTGTATGCTCTTTAGCTTTGCTGTTTCCTGAGCAAGTTTATTTTTTTTCAAGTATATTTTGCCCTGTTAGGTCAGTCACCATTTTAGATGTCTATCCTTTAGCATTCCTTATGGGGATTACTCTATTGCTGGGTAGGTAGAATAAAATAAGAATAATTTATTGTCACTATACCACATGTTTACAGTGAGTTTGAATGAGCCTGCTCCCCCCAATTTCACAGTCCTTGTCACATTTCGAGCTGTCGTATTACTACCAACCCCTAACGGCAGCTGCGATGTTGCTGTATTTCATTCAGCAGCCGCACGGCCCATGGGTAATAAACTCTTCCTTAACCTGTTGCTGGAATGGCTCCAAAGTAGGCTTCTATGCAGCTTGCTTCCTATCCCAGCAAAGAGGGCTATTAAGGGGCCGTCCCAGTCACTTTTTCACCCAATCTTAGTTGTGCTATGGGCCATATAATGCTTTTCCATCAAACGTGCTGAGTCACAGATTTACTAAGGGCCAAGTTTTCCCCATGTGTGCCTGTGAAAATAAATCAATTGAATCTCTACAGCATGTAATGTTCAATTGCCCTATGTACAGTTCGATCCGTGCCAGTATATTAAATCCGATAATTCAGTCTATTGCGGATAAGCCAGTTGACCTATGTCTTGCTTGGGTTCTTCAAGATGTGGACCCTTACATAACCCTACAGGTTGCTAGATTCCTAACAGCTGTTATTGCGTATAAGAGACGAAATGGGATGTTAGCTGATTAATGAAATTACAAATATGTTTTCCAAAACGAAATTAGTCACTGATTTTAGTTTTATGCTTAAATTTTTAACTTTTTAAAAATTTCTCCGAGATATGCTTTTATGGAAATGTTAATATTGGTCCTTGTGAGTTGTGTTTTTATTTGCGGCTTGTACGGTGCCGTTGTTTTATTTGATTCTCCTTTGTTTGTTCTGTTTTTGTATTGTAAGATGGGCGCAAATGCCGAATAAACATCTATCTATCAGCTCAGCGAGCAGCTAGGAGGAAGGGGCAGCAAAAGGCCCCCTCCCGGGCTGGGAGGTCTTCTCAGTCCTTTCCTGGGCCTTCTTCTGGGGTTGGTATCTCACCCGTTTCCTTTCCTCAGTCTCTCCCAGGTACTTTGCTGCAGGATCCTGCGCCTGAGTCCTCTGCTGAGGTCAGCCTGCCAGTGCCGTTACAAGCATCTTCAGGCGGGAAGCGCTGCCACAAAAGACGTTCCAGAAAGCCAGCCAAAAGGAGCTAGGGAGTCTCTTCTTCTCCTTCAACGGCCTCTTCCAGGTACCTCGGCCCAAGGGGCGATTCGCCATGACGGGAGCACCTTTTGGTGGGGCAGCAGTATAGGTGCTGGCATGCTTGCAAAGCTATGCGGAAGGAGCCTATCTTATTGATAAGGAGTCGCCTTGGGCCGCAGTTAGCCTGTGCAGCATTTGAGACCTTTAGCACCTTCTTTGATTGGTCTTGGAGATTGAGTCTGGTTAACCTCGTGCACCCGGGTAACCTGTTATCATGATTCTTATTATCGCGGGATCATGGGACAACATGGCTTAGTTATTGGGCACCTTTATTCCTTCATGGAGGAACCGTGTGTCCTGTTGACAGGTCATCTAATTACTTTTGCAGGCAAAGCAGTTGCACAGGCATTTCCCTGTCCCGCTTCCAAGTAAGCCGCAGACGGATTTTAGGCGGAGGTTACAACCTCCAAGCGACTGCATTAGTGTTCGCCATGGCAGGAGTCGTGAACCTGCACATTGTCTTACGGGCATTCTGATGCTACTGGAATTGCTTAGGGTTTTAATGCAGGGGTGGCAGCTGTTCAATGCCATGGCCCCGAGTCCGCTGTAGCAAGGCAATCGTGTGATTTAACCTGCTTGAGTTTTCCCCTTTGCAGTAACTGTGCCCATCTGGATTGAGGAGTCCAGCGACAGTTGGAATTGTACTTGGTATGGCGACCAGGCAGTGGGGACCTGGCAAATGGCCCTCACATTACTGTAGAGTTTTGCCCTCTTTTTTACACATTGTCAGCTGCACTGCTTAAGGTTTAAATGGTGTTTGCTGCTCATGTTCTTACGGGTTCATCTGAGGTTTCGATGTTGCCCTCTCCCATATTTCAGACGGGGACCTTCAGGTCCCGGGCTCTGGTCGCCTAGTTGGAGCCGGAATTTTCTGGAACCCTTGTGGCAATTTAGCGACAATTATTTATTATGAGGAGTAGCTTCCATTCCCTCTGCCACTTTAGGCTTTGAGCAGCTCCGGAGTGACTTCTTAACCTTTCGCTGGCAGTCTTGCCTATTTGGAGGGACTTGCCCCCATTCTCTGAGCAGGCGTTGCAGTCCTTGGCTCGCCTGCTCTGGTTCGGACGGGCCCTAATATCATCCAGACTCAGTCCACTGCAATTTCTATTACAGCTCTCTTGGAATGGGGGCCCTATATCCGGCCGTAGGCAGCGGGGAAGCCAGGCCCTGGCCCGTTGAAGGACACGGTTTAAGATTTGGGCTTTGAGAACGCTAGGATAGGGCACACTTTAGTGCATGTAAATGCCCTTCCTTGCCCAGTGTCAGTTTGCCAGGGTCATGAGCAAGGCCATAGTGGCCTATGGCTCTTCGGCTGGTAATTACCCCCCTCACACTTCCCAATTGGCCCGCCAGGACGGTGGCGCTTTGGGGTTTGCCGGCAGATGGAATGTTGGGACTGGGAAGGTGGAAGCCCGCGGCTCATAAGGGGTTTGTGAGACTTCGGTCTTGATTCCTGAATTGATACTGCCTGTTTTCTGCTTTCAGGTCCCGAGCCCAGCTGCATTTGGATTGTCGGGCACAGCATCGTGCACTGGGCCAGCGCCAAGGCATGGGAATTGGGGCTTGGTGCTACTCTTGGACTTTTCCCAAATTTGAGAGTTCCTTGGTTGGGCAAACGGGGCATGCTGTGGGATGAGCTTGTCCCTCTGGTTAAAAAACCGGGTTTTTGGGTGGGTCCCCCGGATATCTTGTGATTCAATTGGGGGAGAATGACTTGCCCCGAACTGGTTGTCGCGCTTTGCGCTTCTGGATTCGTAGAGAATTGAAAATTTTGGGGGGCCAGCCTGCCCAACACAATGCTTATCTGGTCACATTTGCTGCAGCGAGCTTCCTGGCGGGGAGCTCGATCCATGGCAGCGGTCAATAATGTGAGGAGACGAATTAATGGCGTTGCAGTGAATACAGTACGAGCCTTGGGGGGTACTGATATTCCGCACCCCGGCATCACCTTCCTTGCCACCTCCCTGTTTCGAAGGGATGGAGTTCACTTGTCCCCTGATGGGAATGACTTATGGCTGGGGGCGATAGCTCGTGGTATTAGGGTTTGGCTTGCAGGGTGAGTGGTTTTGGCGGGAGCCAGTTGGCTCTGGTGGCGGTTAGGCATTGGTTCCTGTGTGGATTGCTGGATTGGGCGCTGCCCATCCAGAATCATGTTGATGCTGGGAATTCCGTTAAAGGAATCCGGCGACTCTTATGCTTTGTCCGATGCCCCCGGTAGGGGTTAGGGCCATAAGCCGAGTCCCCGGGACCATTGAGGAAGAGGGACGCGTTGCTGCCCCCCCGTCCTTAACTCTCCTCAGCGGCATTCTCCCAATCGCTGGTTTTAGGCCAGCCTCTGTCCCGGTGTGACAGTAGTCTGAACCAATGCCTACGCAACCACTCACCGAATTTGTATTTAAATAAAGTTGTGGCCCTAAATTATTTGCCAAAAACCCAAACCAAAAATCTGTCTCCTGTGTCAAGTCAATGGGGGGTGGATTGAGGTCCTCGATACGCAAATCGGGTTCTACCATGAGTAAGAGCACGTGTTGCGATCGGGACCTGGCAAGACACATTCCCTTCCTGTGGGGGTGGGGCCGGTAGCCGGCCTTAGTAGCTAATGGTCAGTTAGGAGTTGCTGGGCAAAAGTTAATGTTGCAACTTGTGATGGACAGCTTAGCGTCCTATTTAAGCCTCCGCACGTAGGGTGTTCCTTTCTCTTGGCTTCGGCTGCTGATCACCCGTCCCGCCCCCCCTTTTTTCTTAGGCCTCTGCTTTGACTTTGCTCTGCCTGTCATGGGGTCGTCTGCGTTGTAGCAGGGGCCCAGTAGGAATTTGTCCATCTGGCCGATTGGCTGTGCCTTTTGGTTTTGCCTACTGCAGTAGCAACTTGTCACAACTTGTAAGGTTGGCGGTTAGGCATTGGTTCCTGTGTGGATTGCTGGATTGGGCGCTGCCCATCCAGAATCATGTTGATGCTGGGAATTCCGTTAAAGGAATCCGGCGACTCTTATGCTTTGTCCGATGCCCCCGGTAGGGGTTAGGGCCATAAGCCGAGTCCCCGGGACCATTGAGGAAGAGGGACGCGTTGCTGCCCCCCCGTCCTTAACTCTCCTCAGCGGCATTCTCCCAATCGCTGGTTTTAGGCCAGCCTCTGTCCCGGTGTGACAGTAGTCTGAACCAATGCCTACGCAACCACTCACCGAATTTGTATTTAAATAAAGTTGTGGCCCTAAATTATTTGCCAAAAACCCAAACCAAAAATCTGTCTCCTGTGTCAAGTCAATGGGGGGTGGATTGAGGTCCTCGATACGCAATGGAATTTGCTCCTATAAGATGTAGTGATGGCCATCAACTTGGATGGATTTAAATGAGGATTAGACAGATTTATGGGTGATAATGCTATAACTGACCACCAGCAACCATGGCTGTTTTCTATTGCCTTTACTGCCCATGGCAGTAGGTCTCTAAATTACAGGTGCTGGGAATTGCAAATGGAAAGAGCAGTGTTGTACCCAGGTCCTCTTTGTGGGCTTCCCATAGGAATCTGGTTGGCCACAATGAGAGCAGGCTGCTGCTGGGTGAAGCAACCTTTGACCTAACCAAGCAGGGCTCTTACGAATGTGCAAATGTGCAAGCGATTGTGTCTGCTTTTTTCTTCTCTGGTTTCTTTGTTGCTGCGCTGGTATGAGCTAAGTCATGGTTTAACTCAGCACGTCATTCAATTCTGGGCTCATGCTTTTGGACAAACCTTGGTTGAAGTTCATGATTTTGTCTGGAGAAAGCAAAAACATAAACCCGGGCTTGGATGGCATGCTAAACCAAACCACAATCTAGCTCAGTGTATCAGAGCAGCAAAAATGAGAGAAGTGCCCGCAATCTCTGCAGGAACTTGCTTGTCCCAACTATGCTGCGGAATCAGCCTATTGCATATTTACTATATGTACTATACAGTCTATGCAGGCTTCCTTAGTAGCAGATTCATAGGGGGCCACACAACAAAGGATGATAGTCTTTAAAAAGAGTTTTAAAACAACAACAAGCCCAAAATATGGAGCAGTGTTCAGTATTTTTTTTTAAACCAGATGCACTTTTTGTTATAAAGAGGGGGGCCTTTTGGCAATCAGTGACTCCCCAGTGCAGAGGTGACATAGAGAAGGTCATCTACATTAAGTAAACCAGTCTGGGCGCAGGAATACAGTGCCATTCTCTAACTACAAATGACCATCTGGATTACAGATGCAGCATCCAGATTGCCTGTTGTGTCCACCAAGTGAGTTGTCTTACCCTGGGACAAAAACTGTCATCTGTCTGTCTTGCCCTGTAGACACAAGCTTTTCTTCCAACCTGTCCACATAGATTTACTGGTGGCAAGGTCATCCAGTTCTCTGAAACATCACTCACTCAGTGTTTCTGTCTGGTTAGCAGCTGCCAACATGTTTGGAACAGAAGAGGAATCAGGAAGTGGCATTGCATTATTTGGGACAATTTCTTTCCCCATATAGTCCTCTCTCTCTTTTTTGCTGTACATCTGACACTTGAGAGAAAACAAGCACAATGCCTTAGCTGAATAGCAATTCCATTATGATCAAATCTATTATGTGGGTGCCATCTCTATAAGCGATGGGGGAATCTGTCCATTTCAGCTTCTCATTTTTCCCATCTCAAATTCAGTTGTCCATATTTCCACATCACTTTGAAAAGTGCTTTTTTATTTAAAAGTTCTCATGAAAATTAATCCGCATTTTAGTGTGAATTTCTCCTAGCAGTATATGTAATACACATATGTATTTATATGTAATTTTCCCCAATATATAAGTTGTTGCAAAGCGATTTCACTTAATATAACCCATTATTGTATGTTTTCCCACAAATATCTAGATTATCATGCATACTTTATCCTGCTCTATACATTTTTGTACCCATAACTCAGCTTACTTTGGTGGAGAATTGTGTTGTAAAAATCCTTGCCTTCTTTCCAAATGTGCACTTCTTTCGATTTTGCAATGCAGTTCTCCAGCAAAGTAATGCATACAATAATGCATATGCTAATGTATGTATTTGCATATATTAATGAAAATAACAAACAAAAATGGACTGTATTAGGGAAAATTACTTTGCAAAAATATGTGTATTAGGCAAAATAGCATGAACCATTTTACATGACTAAGTGTAAATGAGTGGTCATTCATTGTAGCAGTCCATTATTGGCAAGAAATAATTAATGGCTAAATTAGAAGTGCTACCTGCATTAAATAGCACACTGATTCCAGAAGCTTAATTAGGCAAGCTAGATGTCGTGATCCATGCCAACATCCATTTCCAGGTCACTGCAGGGAAATGCCCTTGTACAGCACCCACAGGGTAGGGCGGTGGAGTAAGGGATATTTGGTGGGAATTTCTGAGGCATTCTCCAATAAAATGACACATGATTGAAGCCACTCAGGTATAAATAGCATGGAGTATGACACACGATTTCATGACTTCTCCCTGTTTTAGGATATATAAACATGAAGAGGTCAACACAACCTATTAGACTCTGTTTGAGCACTATCCTGGCCTGGTGCTCAATAGCAATACACTTCCCGGGCAGGGGCCTAGTCCTCTGTGGCTATTGCAAGGCCAACAAGGCCACAACAACATCAGGAAGGCTGAGGCGAGGACTTGTTGCATCACTGTTCCTCACTCTTCCACCAAGAGTTCTGATGGTGCCATCTGCTGACTTAAGGAAGAGTGCAGAAGGAACTGTAGGATTCACATGTTTTGATTGTTGCCCTAATTTACTATGCAAACTCTGTTGAGAAACTTTGGTGAAGAGACACTCTCTCTCTCTCTCTCTCTCTCTCTTTTCTCTCTCCATTGGTACCCCGGGTTACAGATGCTTCAGGTTACAGACTCCACTAACCCAGAAATAGTACCTTGGGTTAAGAACTTTGCTTCAGGATGAGAACAGAAATCACGTGGTGGTGGCATGGTGGCAGTGGGAGGCCCCATTAGCTAAAGTGGTACCTCAGGTTAAGAACAGTTTCAGGTTAAGAACGGACCTCCGGAACGAATTAAGTTCTTAACCTAAGATACCTCTGTCTGTCTCTGTGTGTATAGATACATATACATACATACATATAAACTATTGAGAAAATAAATGAACCAGGCCCTACTCCATCCACTTTCATTGTTCTGACATTTGGGGGGCAAAGTGAAGATGAGTTATGTAGAGAATTTTGGCAGCCATTAAAGAGTGAGAGAGCCATTAAAGGGAATTATGGTAGGAATGAGATTATCACAGTACTACTACTACTACTACTAGTAGTAGTAGTAGTAGTAGTAAAACATATTACCCTCCTTCACCAGCAGGTCCCTGGGTGAGTTACAACAATTTAAAATTAATAATTCAAAATTGTTAAGACAGATTTAGGATTGGCCCTAAAAACACACATCTCAGGTGTCAAAGTCCAAAGTTAAAGTGGTGTGTTGTGTAGCTGAAGGCCCCCTCATTCAAATACCACAGGTTGCTGGGGACTCAGGAGATCCTGATGGGTGGCTTCTCTTTTGCTTCCACAGCTGACATCCAATCTCCTCACTGCCTGCCCTAACGCCCTTGCTACTGGTAAGCCTGTCCCATGGACCTATATAGCTTTAGGTCAGCCATATCCAACATGGTGTGCAACAACATCTGAAGCACGCCAGGCTGGGAAAACAGAAAGTCCTCTCTGTTCTCAATCCTGCTTCTGACATCTCAAGAAGAAGCTTGCAACTTTCAAAAGCTTATGCTGTATTAAAACTAGCTATGTGATATATATGTGTGTGTTGTGCATCCCATTGCGGCCTAGGTTAACATGAGGCCAACAAAATAATTGATATGATTTTGCAGCATTCCATAGGGATAATAGGAAGCTCTGCTGAACTGCACCTTCCTAGTTTGGTTACCTGCTCACATGAAAGGAGGACAAACCCACAACAGCAGGAGACTCATTCCTATCTTGGTTTATTAAGCTGAGATTTGATCGGCCAAATCCAGGCATTCATCCACAGCTGAAAATAATGAATGCAGAAAATGTCAAATTGCTAGTAACCAGCATATGCGAATCTGGACATTTTTTTAAGTTAAATGCAAGTTCTAAATTTCTTGAAATCACATTTAATGTTGGATTAGATTGATTGTGGAGCTGCTTTATGGTGCCATCTCTGTATCTGTTTTATCCACTCTTGAAAAAGAAATACCCTGCTCGGTTGTGTGTACGTCCATGGAGAATAAGGCTGGATCTAACCTTCCTGCATTTCCATCTTTATTTATTACTTACTATCCATTCCATATCTATGTGTGGCCAGCTATCCAAGTGAAATAGAGCAAGACAAACAGAAAGGCTAGCAAGGAGGGTGGATTTACTACGATTATCTCTATATTAAGAGACTACTTTACATTGCACGAAGGATCAAATGATACATATGGAGTGATCTGTTCTTCACTGCCCACTCCTGTTGCCATGGTTTTATACCACCTGTCTCCTCTTAGATTAACATCCTCAATACAGGATTGTATTATTTTAGAGGAATATGTCAGCAATTACTTACTTTACATTGCCTGTCTAGATATATGTCATAAGAATCAGCAAATCATGTTCTTGTGTATCAACTTCTTTCACCGATGCTTATTATTTGAAAGACATGATCAGGCTTTTGAGTTCACTCAAAATAATTGAATTGATGTTTATAAAGAACACCTGCCCTTAAACACACACAGAGAGGTAATGTGAGCAATATTTTGCTTACAAACTCCATACAGACATAAGGGTTCACAGGAGAAATTATTAGTTGTCCATATTTCCACATCGCTTTGAAAAATGGTTGGTTTTTTTTAAGTTCTCATAAAAATTAACCTGCCACTAATATTTCAGATATCTGATATTAAGAAATATATATATATATATTCAGATGTTCTGCATCATGATGCTTTCTCTATGTGCGATAGCCATTTTGTCAGGGTGTCACGTTCAGCACAATGTACAAAAACATGATGCCCCACATTTATAGCACTGACAGAACAGGTGCATCTAACAGCACACAGGGATAAAAGAGAAGGTGGTCTGGACCTAGTTGCAGAAAATGTTTGATTCTGATTCTGGGCCCCCGTTTTCCATAGCATCTGAGTTGTGAAAATGGGGCCACAGCAGGACTGGTCCTATCATTAGACAGAGTGAGACAGCCACTTCAAGGTAGCTGATTTTGGGTGCTGTGAAAGGGTGGCAAATGGCTAGTTTTTTTTTAATTTGTTGTGCCAGGGACTGGAGTGAGAGAGAGGCACCTGTGGCATTTTCTGCCTCATGTGCCAAAATAACCCAAACAAAATAAAAATTTCTTTCCAGTAGCACCTTAGAGACCAACTAAGTTTGTTCTTGGTATGAGCTTTCGTGTGCATGCACACTTCTTCAGAGGCATGCACACGAAAGCTTATACCAAGAACAAACTTAGTTGGTCTCTAAGGTGCTACTGGAAAGAAATTTTTATTTTGTTTTGACTATGGCAGACCAACACGGCTACCCACCTGTAACTCAAAATAACCCAGTCAGCCTTGCAAACCTTAACAGGGTAAGAGTGCATGTGGAGACCCTGTTTTCTGCTCCGACTCAGACGGCAAAATGTCTTGCGCCAGCCCTTGTGCCATTTCACACTGAAGGTCCTGCTTACAATGGTAGGGCTTTGCTTGCTCTAACAGGCAGTGGCTCACTAAGGAAGTGTGATGCAGAGGTCTTTCTTAGACTTACTAGACAACAAGAAGAGCCCTGCTTGACCAGGCCAAAGGTCCATTTGGACCAGCATCCTTTTCTCATGGCAGCCAACCAGAAGCCTAGTGACCAGCTTGGAAAAGATTTGGTAAAGGGGATGGGTTTCTGAGCTATGCCCATCTCCTCTCTGTGCAGTAGTTCATTTTAAAACTGTGGTCTTTGACCCTTAATGTAGAACTACATGAATTTAAATAGCTTGGCAGATTTAAACAATGAATAGACTGCATTGATAATTGTGCTCTTATGATAATGGGTGTGCATTTTCATTTCTAGCAGGGGTGGGGAATTTGTGGCACATCACTTGTTGTTGGAATCCAATCCCTATCAGCCTCAGCCAATGTGGCCCAAGATAAAGGGATGATGGGACTTTGAGTTCAGCAACATCTGGAAGGCCACAGTTTCCCCATCCCAGAGCTATAGATGCCAGCTCGTTGATAAGGGCAACACTGCAGTGCCTTGGTTTTAGCAGCCTTTGACAACCTGTGCCCTCCAGATAGTTTGGGCTGCAGCTCCCCTGTCCAACAATTTCTGGTTTTACTGTACTGTGCAACATACCCAGTTAACAGCAGGAAGAGTTCCTTCACAAATTAATCTATGCATTTGAAAATATTTGTTTTAGATTTCAGTGCATATACTGATGGATACCATAGGTTGGGTTCTGAGGCAGTGAATGTAGCATGAATAGTTTAGTTGAGGCCAACTGATAAATTTAGATCAGTCAAAGATCGGACTCTAGAATTATGCATTTTTTTTAATTAAAAAAAACTGATTGATTGGCAAGGAGGACGAGGATGCAATTCCTTTTTGCTGAAAAAATCAGATCACCCACCACAAATTAGGTGAATACAGTGACCTCCTACACTGTGCGTCCCTGTTGATTTTTAGAACTGAAAATAACCATATTCCATTAGTTAAATGGAAAGTATTTACTGATTGTGTTTTTCACAGCACTAATGCATATGGTTCACAACAATTAACTTAACCTAATCCCCTGCCTTTAATAACTTACCATCAGTAAATTGTCTTTCCATCACAGCATAGTATATTAATGGTCTGTCTCAGATTATTTCACGAAAGGTGATTTCATTTTCAACTATTAATGTCAACGAATCTCTCCCATTTAATTAATACAAAAAGTCTGTTGACACCAAACTCTTTGACCTTTCCTGTGACTCATCTATACTCATACAATGAAACGTTCTTGATCATCAGCGGAATCCTCTGATGAGGCCCCAGTTGAAGGGGTTTCCTCAGTTAAAATTCATTTAGAAATTCAAATTTTATTCAAAACGGGGGACAATGCAAATTTCCATCAGTTTTGATGAGAATCCAATAGCCACATCCAATCTGCTTTGTTATGTGAAACTAGGCTGCTCTTGAAAGAATCAGCAACAGGGGCCTTTAACTGTCAAAGAGAAATGCTCCTGAACTGATCTGAAGGTGAAAGGCTGCTGAAATGTGCCTGGATCCGTGCGTTTCTCTGGGTGCAAAAATATGGCTCCTTCTTCCATATTTCAGATGTGATATAGCTTGTCATACTAAATTATTTTTTTTTCTCACAACCGTGTAGTTTTGCTAGCTGCGTGCACAGCACTTTTGCAAGCTTTTCTGAAGACCCCCTTGTTAATTTGTGGAAGGGAGTGGGTCTCTTGCGGTAGGAAAGCTGGAGGGAGTGGAACTTGTATCGACTTCAGGCCTCCAATTTTCTGCCTTTCTTCTTAGTCTCCATTCTGTCTCAATCTGCGAAAATAAGTTATGAAAATTGGATTGCATTTTGCGGGGGCTGTACCAATCCCCCCCCCCACTTTTAGTTCTCCCCATAGCAATAATATCACCGGCAGAGTAGAGCCTGTAATCTCATCTATTATAACATCTATATAAAAACACCATTTGTCTGAGAAGGAGGGCAACTCCCCCCCCCTTCTTATTTCTCTGTCTTTTCTTTGCTGCCACTCGTAGTTTATGTTCTGTATTGTTTACACAACAAAGAACCGTTACCGAAAGGAGGAACGAAAAAGCAAATTGTCGCAAAGATCCAAAATGCCAGAATTAGACCGTCACGTTGCAAAGTGGTAATTCTCTTTGACAGCCTCAGCTGTACCAATCATGACATTCAGCAAATTAGCCAGGCCAAGAGCAAACAGAAAGAAGAAACAGGTGTGAAACCAACTTCCTGCCTCCCAGGATAAATGCATTGTACACTGAAGGGCAATGCACCTGCACTATTGTTACGAAGGAGTGGGGTCTGGGGTGGGGTGGGGGGAGAAGCCTTTTAAAGTGCAAATACACTCAAATCTCAATAAAGACAAGCGAGTTCTCTATAATTTGAAAGAAAGTGGCCATTCCCTCCCCCCCCCCCGTTTTATTTTTTAAAAAAAAAATATACAACATATTAACTCTTTAAGGAAAGATTTGATACACTGTTTAAACATTCAAAGGTTTGAATGGGAAGATGCCAGAAGCATTGCCTGGATTCTAATAATTTATAGGAAACTTCCTTACTGCCCTCACTACGAGAAGTGAGGTTGCAGGGAACCAGAGAGGGGGGCTTTTCAGCAGTGGCGCCCACCCTGTGGAACACCCTCCCATCTGATGTCAAGGAGATGAGTAACTATACAACTTTTAGAAGACATCTGAAGGCAGCCCTTTACAGGGAAGCTGTTAAAGTTTGCTGCCATATCACGCTTTTTATATTTGTCGGAAGCTACTCAAAGAGGCTGGGGCAACCCAGTCAGGTGGACGGGGTACAAATAATGAAATTATTATTACGCCAAATTAGATCATTGGCCCATCTAGCTCAGGACTGTCTGTGCTAAGCGACAGTTGCTCTCTGGGGTTTTGGACAGGGAATATTCCCAGGCCTAGCTCGAGGTCCCAGGGATTGTAGCTGGGATCGGTTGCATGCAAAGGAGATGCTCTGCTGCTGAGCAACAGCCCTTCCCCGTACACTTGGGCTCTATCAGACAAGCTTCACAAGGATAACACACAACGACACTAAAAACACCAGATTCCCAAGACAGAAGGATTCTGGACTTCGGTGCTAGCAACTCAGTTAATCATAGAATTATAGAGTTGAGATTCCTGCATTGCAAGAGTTATCTAGTCCAACCCCCCTGCAATGCAGGAATCTCAGCTAGAGCATCCATGACAACCTCTGCTTAAAAGCCTCCAAGGAAGGAGAGTCCACTGCCTTTCGGGGAAGTCTCTTCCACTGCAAAACAACTCTTACTGTCAGAAAGTTCTCCTTGGTTGAATCTCCTTTCTACAAGTTGGAATCTCCTTTCTTGTAACTTGAATCCGTTGGTATACAGGTCATACCCTACGCGGGAGAAAACAAGCTTGCTAAATGCCCCCATTTTGTTCCTTTAACCAGCAAGGCTGGTGTATCAGGAAGTAGGGATTAGGACATGGATCGGCAAGGTTTGCCTCGCCTGGGCTGGTTCACTCCCGTGGAGATCGCTCCATGGGCCAGATCGCATCTGCACAGATGTTATTTTCTGCGTCTGCACAGATGTGATTTCCGGCGCCGCAAAAGCGAGTCCCCTCTCTGCGCTACACCGGTTTAGTGCATCGTGTGGGGACTTGGTTCAGGGGCCATTTATACGACCCCTGTGGGCTGCTTGTGGCCCATGGGCTGCAGGTTGCCGACCCCTGGATTAGGAGATACATCTATCAGATTGGCTGCTGGGGCTGCTTGGAGCACAGTAAGACCAGCCCCAGCAGTGGGAATTTATTTTTTTATTCCCTTTATTTTTGCATTGGACTTAGGAATTTAAATTTAGAACAAAGTGTTTTGGGTAACATTACATTTATTTATTTATTTGCCAATTGTTGATTTTTGACTGATTGGAATGCATTTATAGGTTTTGTAAGTTGGCTTCTCTCTCCCCACTCCAATGTATTTGATGTGAATGTTTGCTGTAAGCTGCTTTTGGCACAGCTCACTGTGAAATATAAATAAACCCAATCAGTTAATCAATCCATTAATTTTTGGGTGAACGTCAGCTAGAACAGAATAGCAGAGAGGATTGTGAATAGATAAGATGGTATCTTCTTTGGCTTTTTTCTATAGCAAATGGATGAATTTGAAACAGCAGCCTAATTTGAGGGATGCTGTCCCTTAGTTTATCCTTACATGTAGTGGGGGAGCAATATCACACCTTCCTGTCCCTGCAGTCCTCACCAGGTATATTTCATAAAATTGTGGAGCTGAAAGGGACCACAAGGGTCATCTAGTCCAACCCCCTGCAATGCGGGTATCTTCTGCCCAATGTGGGGCTCGAACCCACAACCCTGAGATTAAGAGTGCTGCAAACAACCAGCACCATCAATGTGCATGTGTGAGCAGTGGTGCTGCCAGGACAGGATACCCCCCCCCCAAAACACAGCAGGGCCATCTCACCACATTTTGAAATAAGTGATGTAATACACATTGCCAACTAAAGACAGGTGTGTTTAGGTGTTAACCCATTAAGTGTAGCCTAAAATTACCTAGCTGCACCACTGTGTGGGCTGCAATGTTTGAACAGGGTGCACATATGAAAAAATTAATTGAGGTCAATCTCCCCCTCCATTTGCAGAAGTGGGTTGCATGATTTTGATCTTCACAGACTAGATTTTCAGCAGGACACACTCTGTTAAAAAAGAAAAGCTCAACAACTTTCGGGGAGTCCATAGTTTTTACTTTTTTGAAATATGGCAACCCTAAATAAGGGTGATACCATCATACGCAGGGAAAAGGTAATCTGAACTGGGTCACCATAGTAGCTCTTATTGACCTTATCTGAACATTAGTGCAAGGTACATATTATGTAACCCAAATTAATCTTTCCCACCATCTGTCGATGTGATGTGTTTTTCTCTCGTATGGAAGAAGGCTAAAGATTCTCTAAAGTTCTGTGTTGAACAACACCCACACTTTCATAATGTTTCACATCTTGTAGAGTACTGAATGGATGCTCATAGTGATGACTGTTATTATAGTACCCACTTAACTATCCTAGCCATCTGGGGTTTGTGATGCACAGAGAGGATTATCAAATTTTCTAGAGCACTGCTCCCTCACCAGAAGTATTTCTCAGAAATGGTTTTTTATTCACCGTTGTAATAATTGGGTTGATTCTGAAGCCTCTCCCCCACCCCCCAAAAATAAAAAAATAAAAACACAACAATAAAGGGAAAAAATTCCCTGCTGCTCTTAAGTCGAACACCTGGCCCTTTTGAATCTGATTGAGATGCATTTGACAAAGTATTATTTTTTCCCCCAGGCTGTATCGTAGTTGCACAAATGGTAGGTTAGCGTTCTTGGAAGCAAGGATGGATCTCGCATAAATGCTCACAAATGGCTTTTAATTTTGGTAAGGAAACAATAGGGTCCTGTTCACACACACACACTGCTGCCCCTCATCACTCACAGTGCATTATTGCTGTTTGCAGAGGTAAATGTCGCTACTGAAAAGCCCGGTGAGACATTTTCAAAAGCAACAAGGTACATCCACTGTGTAGTTAGAAAGGAGGGGGTGGGGTGGGGTGGAAAATGAAGGATTTTTTAAAGGATATGCCTTGAAGGATGACTATCTATTTGTCTTGATGCCAGCTCCCAAAATACTTTCAACTGGGAGAGTGAATCGGCTGAGTGCTTTGCAGAATCACATCCTGACCCTATGGAAGTGACAGAGAAGAGACCACTTCTCTGTGTTGGGTCCAACCAATGGATTCAATTTACAAGAAAGGAGATTCCAACTCCACAATTCTATGTACATCATCATGTACATTATCATGTACATGTGGGATGTAAAATGCAGGAGCAGCCAAACACAACATTGCTAGAGTGGACATAGAAAGCCAGTTGGAACTCGCTGTCTTCCCTGGGCTGGGATGGATTTCCTCTGTGTTCCTGGAGATGGGTGTGGTCTCACCTGGGCAGGTTAACACAAAACCACAGGGACCACACTCCACCTTTCTCTCTCTTTTGGATGACGCTCTCAATGAAGCTGCTTTGCTAAGATGCTCTCTTGGCTTCTAGCCAAGAGAACACAAAGGAGCTGTTTTCCCTTATGGAACAGTCTCCTGAGTAAATGTAACTTTTACTAAGTTTAAGTCTGCCGTCTGGGATCCAATTGTGAACAGATGATATCTCGTGAGTAAATGTTTTATGCTTTTATAGAAGACTGTGTAGTGTCTTATTTTGAGAGGGATTAATGGGGAAAATACCAGGACATTTATTACAGAGGATTTAACAAACCTGAGCAAGCTATCTGCTGCATGTGTGTTTAAAAGGGGAATGAGAGCTCTGCTAATTTCTGGGACTTGTAAACACAAGTTGGAATAGGAAATCTTAAACAAGTACATTATCATGTATATGTGCTTTCTGATGGCAAGAGCTGCCCAACAGTAGAATGGACTACCGTGGAAGGTTACGGACTCTCCTTCATTGGAAGATTTTAAACAGAGGTTGGATGGCTATCTGTTAAGGATTCTTTAGCTAAGATTCCTGCATTGCATGTGATTGAATTCTGTACATTTTTTCCACTAATATGTACATATCTGTACACACTGTCCCCTAATATCAGCATTTTTCTTTACATAATTTTGAGTTGGAGGAGCGCACTGTAAAATCTGGTTAGGTGCAATTTTTGAAGAGCAGTTGCATTTCAGTTAGCATATTGATTCTATAACCAGACATTAAGGAGACTTGCAAACTGAACTAATTTCCACCCCATCCCTTTTAGTGTTTCCTGGTATTGTTGGAGGCAAGAACACAGATTACAGTATTGCATAGCTGTAATGTATCCAGCCAACTCTACATGGTTTGTTCTTGTTGTATCTAGAGTGAGCATGTGAAACTTGTGGCCCTCTAAATTTTATTGGACCAACGCCATTGCATGAGCAATGATTGGGGATGATGGCAATTGTAGTCCAGAAACATTGGAAGATCTACAAGCTCCCACGTTCTGATCTAGAGAGTCCAGGTTGCATAAATCTGCCATGCCTGGTTCCATGTAACAGTTGGCGAAAACATTTTTCAAAGTTGAGGTTGGCAAAATTGAACAGACCTGATCTCTGAAACGAGGGAGTCGCAGGGGATGATTAGAGTTCATCCTTTTTGAAGGCAATATGAAAACTATATCAAAGGAATAATAGAGCTATCAACATTTTTAAAGTGCTTTTCTATGGGCCTTCCTTCTCAGGTAACATGATAATTGTCTTGTCTGCAGAAGTTCTGCACAAGGATTTCTGCTTGTGCAATGGGTCTTGTTTTGTCTGGCAAGGCCAAATGCTTGTGTTGATGATGGAATGATAGCCTTATCACACTGTTGAATTCCTCCTATAATTATTTCAGTTTCTTGGAACAAGAAAGCAGAAAAAAAGTTATGTGGCCAGTGGAGCTTCTTAAGCTCTATTTTTGTCTATTGTCCAAAATCTCCACCCCGATCTTAAACATCCACTGTTTGACAGCAAATGGTGTATGTTAATGGTGTGTGCTCAGTCCCATATCACACAAATAATCGGGTATGTGTCCTGTGCTGTGTAAGCAGGAAGAAATCATCCATATTTGTGTGAGAACATCTATTTAACCTAGTCTTCGGTGACTGGCTAGCTTTCCAATCCTTTGCCATATTGGATAAACAACCCTTTCTGCCCAACCTGATTGATAAACTTCCAGTCCAGTGGAAGAGATAAATAAGTGTCGCTTAGGAGATGTGAGAGGAAAGCTTTCTCTCTCTTTTGAGAGATTTCTGTTGGTTACTTTTTGCCCAACGTACTGGCACAGTCACTTGGATGTGTTCAGCTGAAGAGCAGTTCTAATATTCCATGCCCCAAGCAAAGGAGAAGCAAATAGACAGCCAGTGCAGCGCCTTGAACTGGGTGTAAGTATCAAAGCAGGCCAGTTGAGGCAGACTAAGGCTGGTGAATTGGTGCCCAGTAACCCTAACAGACTAGCCTCCAATGAGCTTTCATACAGGAGCTCCTAGGTTCAGTTCCTGGCAATGCTGGAAAAATATTCTAGCCTGGTATAAGGCAATTTCCTGTGATCCTATAGCCCAGGGGCGTCCAACTGTGATCTATTCACAGTATTAAAAAGCTGTCAGTGATCTACCCATTGTCAGAGTTGCTGAGCTTTTTTTAGGAAGCTTGGGGGGCATTTTGATAGGGGTTCAAAGATCAACAAGGATCAACCAGGGACGACCCGCAATCAACCAGTATATCGCAATCGACCTGTTGGACAGCCCTGCTATAGCCTGCCCAAATTATTTTTTACACCTCTCTTTTCTGTGTTAAGTCTGTGGAACCATATGACTATCAGCCCCTGGTCTTGATTGCTGTATGAGTGGATTTAGTATCTTGGCTGTATAAATGGATGTGTGAGGTACTTTCTGGAGCATGTTTAAGCAAGCTATGGACTGAATAGGAAACTCTGCATTATTATTACTATTATTATTACTATTATTATTATTATTATTAAAAATTTGTTGTGGCCATCTTCTCTTGGGCAAGTTGCAAGCGTGTAAGCTGACAAGTTAAACAGTAAAATAAAGGATTGGGTGGGTGGGAGGGAGATGTGCTCCTCCTCCTTCCACACAATTATCATTTTCAAGTGGGGCCGAGTTAGTCGGAGCAGATGGTTTATCTTTCCTGGTAGTTCCTCTAGTTAGACAAATGAGACTCATATCATTTCGGCTTCCTTACTCTGTCTTGCAGTACCAATGGAGCCATTCCAAATCTGACGCGCTGTGTTTTGACTTATTTAATGCCGCTGTACTTTTCCCGCAGTAAACATGATTATCCAAATACTTTAACTTGAGAGCTTCTGCTTTCCTCTGTGGTGTAATTAGTCACACTGCACTCGCACTGCATTTAGGAATAAACACACAATTGGAGCATCTTCCAAATGTGCCTATATTCCCATACAGCTGCTTACTTCACTTTATTCTTCTTTGATTGCTTCAAATACACAGCGCTACAGCTGGGCAGCAAATGAGCAAATCTGCAAAGACATTCCCTTTCCCTTTTTCATTTTGCGAGAGCCCACCTCTTCAGGTATGTAGGCGTCGCCCCATGCGAAGCGAGAGCTGAGCACAAGCTAAGTTTTCTTGGATTCTATTATTGAAGAACTTGGCAGGATATCTATTAGGCTTAGATTTCAAAGCCAAAAGAGTGATCTGAGATCACACACTGGCAGTTCTACAGTGGTAATTTCCATGTTTAAAGAATACTTATCACCAGCACTGCAGCGAAGGAGGCAACGCTTCACAGAAAGAGCCTCTTGTGAAATTAATTTTGTGTTTATTTTATTAAGCAGCGGTTTCCAAATGACTTTTTCTCCCAACAACATGAAGTCTTTTTCCCTGATTTTCCTTAATGTCGTGCATTTTAATGTTTTTTTTTTTTTTTAAGGAGGAAACAAATCTATACGCCGAGTTCGTACAGAAGTCCGGAGAGCTGTCTTACCCAGCCACCTTTCCCTGAAATTCTTTAGTCGTCTTCCTGGAAATAAAAGAACGACTGGGAAAAGCAAGAAAGGAACTGGAAACAAAAGAATGAATCCTTTGTAGGTAACCTAGAGTGTGGCTCATGGGAATGTGCCTCCCCACCTTGGCTTCTACCTCTTCCAAAACACATCTGGAATCATATCACACTGATCTTGCTGTACAAAACTCAGGGTATGGTCTGGAGGTATACATGAGGACAGCACCTTGCTGAAGCTAAGCAGGTCTGGTTCTAGTCAGTGCCTGGATGGGAGACGGCATGGGAACTATGTGCATGCTGGCCCCCTGGAGTTAGAAATGTGAGCAGATTATTCAATACATAAAAATAAGCAATTCTGGAGATTTCAGTACCCTCTTCTATAGGGCCTTTGCTGATCTCAGTCTATACAGTATTAGGAACAGGATAGAATTCCAATTTTGTTTGCATTTTAATGTGAAATTAGCTAATTTGTGCATCTCAAACTAATACATGTACCAAAACACAACTGCCCTTCAAAATGTACCCTTTCTGGTGAAGTTTTCCAACCAGATTGTGTGTGTGCTTGTGCACCTATGCATATATATGAGAAATGTGCATAAGAATTCATAAAAAAATAACATTGTGAATATATTACATTCAGGGAAATAGCTTGCAAAATGTGTATATTACTCAAAAATGCATGCAAATTATGTCTATTAGGAGAAAATTGCACTAAAATGCTGGCAGAGGCTCCTGAGTATTTATTTTTATTTTTAAAAAAATGCAAAATGGTAAGGAAATGCAGAGAACTAACTTTAAGACTGGAGAATCGAGAAACTAACTTGATAGCTTCATCCATCCCAAATCTTAATATTGTTGTTTTTTGTATATAATTTTTATTAAATTTTCTGTTTTATGCTTTAGAATATTCATGTAAACAACCTTAAAATGTCAATAACTTCCCTTCTTCTCTTTCCATGGTTCATTTTGCATATCATAAATCCCTGCATATTTTACATAAGCCAAACCATTCAGTATTCCATTATTACCTCCATCAAAACTTGTTTACACTGTTGAATTTACCTTAATGCTGCCAAGGTTTTCAAATGCACACAATCCCCCCCATATATTCAATAAATATTTTCCAATATTCTTTAAACGTATGTTATTCTTGCTCTCTTATTCTATATGTTAAGTCTGCAAGCTGCGCATATTCCATCGGTTTAAATTGCCATTCTTCTTTACTTGGAACCTCGCTTGTTTTCCATCAAATCTTAATGTTGTCCTTATCCAAAATTCTAAATCTATTCACATTTTTCATTGCTCACACCGTGTGATGCCTCTTTTTCAAAACACTTCTATTTCCTCCCCTTCTCTCTTTCTGCATCCAACACATGTTTACATTTAATACCTTTCATCGTTTAGAAGAGTTTGGATTTGATATCCCACTTTATCACTACCCGAAGGAGTCTCAAAGCAGCTAACATTCTCCTTTCCCTTCCTCCCCCACAACAAACACTCTGTGAGGTGAGTGGGGCTGAGAGACTTCAGAGAAGTGTGACTAGCCCAAGGTCAACCAGCAGCTGCATGTGGAGGAGCGGGGAAGCGAACCCGGTTCACCAGATTACGAGACTACCGCTCTTAACCACTACACCACACTGGCTCATCCTATCACTTATTTCCTGGCATGTGGGAAAATGGGGAACTGCTTTTTACTTAGTAGGATCATTGTTCCATCTAGCTCTGTAATGTCTACATGGAATAGCAGAGGCTCACAAGGGTTTTCCCCGACTGCATTTGGTACCTTCAGTCTGCAAAATAGATGTCCCACATTTGCTGTTCAACTGTATGACTCTCAGGCTGCCGTCCTATCCCTCCTTACCTAGGAGTAACTCAATGGGACTTACTTCTGAGTAGATATTTTAGGATTGCACTGTCAAGTTGCCCACAACCTCCTCCTCCTCCCTTAAATGATTACACTCATTTATCTCTCGCATTGCTCCTGAGATCTTTTTTTTTTTTTAAACTTGAAACTCTTGGATTTGGGGATTAAGTGTATATTTTATGCACACCCTTTGTTTTGCATGTGTACGTCGTCATAGTTCCACTACTCCAAACCAACAGGAAGCAGATCTGCTACTAGAAAGGTGAAAATCGCCTTTCTAGAAGCACAGACCTAAGGTTATATCACTGGGAACGAATGCATTTGGTTTTGATACAGAGTTTACTTTCCAGATATGCTTGACTGCTCAGTGGGGCAGGATATCACCTGCACTCTCAGAAGAATTGCACTTGTTGTGAATTAGCTATGGGGCTAAGTTCAAGGTGCTGGTTGTGATATAGAAAGCCCCATACAGCTTGGAACCAGGATACCCGAAATATTGTCTCACCCCTTTTATACCTAGTTGATCACTGCACTCTGCAGATGAGGACCTCCTGAAGATACTATCTTCTCAGGAGTTCTGTTCCGTACAATGTAGGAATTGGGTCTCCACTGTTGTGGCCCCAACCTTGTGGAATTCCCTTCCCTTGAATACTAGACAGGTGCAATCTCTGTTGTCTTTCCAGTGTCTGTTTACAGAAGACCTTCCTTTTCCAACAAGACTTTCAGGTAGAGATCTTCCCCAGTCTCCATCGGTATGGAAATTGTTTTTGAGATGTTTAAACATGCACTTTAAGGGATGCAGCTTAAACTATATAATTGATTTCCTCAACTAGTTAATCTCCCCTCAGTCTTTCTCCTAGCACATTCATTATGCTTAATTTTTTTCATAGTGATTTTCAAAAGGTGCTCTATCAGTGGAAAAGAAAAGCTCAAATATTCCAAATAGTGTGGTTTTAAAAAGAGGAGATACTCCTTAAGCCAGGCTTCCTCAACCTCGACCCTCCATATGTTTTGAGACTACAATTCTCATAATCCCTGACCATTGGTCCTGCTAGCTAGGGATCATGGGAGTTGTAGGCCAAAAACATCTGGAGGGCTGAGGTTGAGGAAGCCTGCCTTAGGCCATGCTGGTGCCTGATACAAATCTGAATATTTGTGTGTGACAGAAGTCAAAGATCTCTCTCTAACTAAAAAAAAAGCAAATATAATTTTACTAAGTTTGTGATTTTTGCAATATTATTATTGTTTTCTATTCTTCTTCTTTTTTTAAACCAACTTTAACATTTTTAAAAATTCTCTTGGCTAATCCTTATATTAACTATGTTTGTTCTTGAAAATTAAAATTAGATTTGACAATCTTTCTCACATTTTTTTTTAAAGTAATACAGTTTCTTCTTTGGTGGACTGCACCAAACTCAGTGGCATCAATGGTGAGGTATTGAATCTGCAGCCTGCGAAATTAGGTGAAATGCTTTTGTCTATCGCCGCATGTAAACAAATTGAATGCCTTCCTTATTTGAGGCTTTGTTCCTTCAGCAGAATAATTTGCACTACTTGAGGGAAGCAACAGCTGCTAATTAACAGCAAAGAAGAAGCACTTTATCAGTAGCAGAGAGTCATTTCTCTCTCCCAATTTTCAATGCAACCTTTTCCCCCCCCTCCCCCTCCCCTGCCAAGATGTTTTCATGAATCAATGTTGAAAGGAAACCTTGTCATTAACAATGGGGTTTCAGTGAGACTAGCTGTGCGCTCATGCCGGGGGTCATCCAGGGAAGGCTGACAATGCATCTGAAAGTGCCATTTCCCCAGGCTTAAGAAGCAGAGCTGACAATTAAGCAAGCATAAACCAGGTCAAGAGACAATGACTTTCTTCATCTTAAACACACAGGGAGACATAGACATTCAAGTCTACACGGCCAATTTCCTACAGGACAATCACTGCCGTGTAGGAAGTAGTTTATTTATGTCGGGGTTTGGGTGCTGGAGCTCCTCGTGCACGGCCTTGGATTGGTTATGCACGAGGTACCAGTTGCGGGGAAAGTGGCCAGCGTTCCGCGTGCTTTTGAGCACGGTCGCCGGCCAAGCCTCACAGTCTGAAGGATGTTGAGTAAGCCAATTGACGACTCCGATGAAGTGTGAGTTCCTAATTGCCTTCTTTAATGAACAGTTGCCTCGTGAAATAAAATATATACCCTGACTCTGAATAGGCGGACCAATTTACTGAAAATTAAAATTTTTACTTTACTCCCCCTTTTAACCCCGAAGGAAGACAGACACCGGTTGTATCTTTAGTGGCTTCGGCAGAACCCGCATAGGCTCGTCCCCTAAGCTAAGTTCTCCTAAGCTTAAAGTCCCTGCGCGCCCGATCTTCCGCGAGGCTACTAAATAAACTAAAACCGAAATATCTTCCGCGGGCCTAACCCTAGGCTAACCTAAAAGAAAACCTAACTAAAACTAAAACCGAATGATCTTCCGCAATCTAACTCTAACTAAAGAAAAACCCATCCAACCCATCCAGCCCGCTCCTAGTCCCTTAAACTAAACTTGACTTCAACTAAAACCCAACTAAAAGAACATGAACGAAATCCTCTGCCTAAGCGGGGTGCCTCTGCCTTTTATTAGGGAACAAACGTGACATCATCATTAGTACTTTAACCAATAAAATCACTGTTGCTGCCCTCCAAAAAGGCGGGAAGCAAGTTTAACGCTCATTAACAACTTTGAACATGACCGGATCTACAAAATAAAGGCGGATTAATCTCATAAGTGAACCACACTATTCATTCATGCTTTCACTTTCGTTTTTACGCGCAATTATACCAAAAGTAGACCTCGAAAAACTTATAAAATAACCAAATAAATATGAATCCATGGCGGATCCGTGAAACGTATTCCGACATATCATCTTTCTTTTTTTGTTTTAAATTAAATTAATTTTGATTTAGTTATAAAAAAAAAATAGAGATATTACCATTTGTTTTGATATAGAACTCGACATGAAAGGGCAGAGCATCAACAGTGCCAACAGTGTCCACATCAAAACTGTGATATAAACACCAGCAACACTATCAACATCCACCCCCTTCATAAGAGGAAATACTTGTACAATAATGTAGCAATAAAGTCATGAAAATAACAAACCACTAGCCGAACATAAAAAGTGATCGATCCGATACACTGTAAACCTTTTAGGCATATATAAATACTTCAATATGTAGTGTAATACAACAAATCATCTCATAAGTATATATACTTTCGCGTGCAGCGTAAAACAACAAATTACTCCCCAAACACAAGAGAGGACCTGATACAGGTCCAAAATTAAAAATAACGGATAACGACTGCCCAAACATAAGAGAGGTCCCGATCCGGGACCCAAAATAAAATATAACTAGAGCTGGGGCTACATAGCCTACCCAGACCCCTCCCCCATTTTTTTAATTTTTATTTGTAAAACTAAGGAAAATGGATAAGGAAACATAAAAGGGTTGTGGCTCTGAGGCTACAGAATCGAAGGAACTTTCAGGAAGGCAGATTCTGGACTTACCACAGCGACCACAGGTAACGGGGAACTAGGGTCCGATTCCAGAGAGGGGATTTAAGGCACCTAAGTACAAGTGGTTTTCACCACAAGAGGGGATTTAAGCTACCTACATAAAGGTGTCCCAGCCAGGATGAGGATTTAAACCATCTACGCAAGGGTTTCCAGCGAAACGAGATGGGATTTAAACCAGCTACATAAGGGTCTCCCATTAACAGCAGGAAACAGAGTGAAGGGAAAAGCTGGGAACCTGGTTTACTGCCAAAAGGTAGCATATAGAGGGGGAATCTTTAAAGTAAATAGGGGTACCAAAAGGGTAGGACGCCACCAGACTTGACATATATATCTTGAACAAATCCGAGAATGACCAATTCTTTGACCAAAGGAAATATTTCAAATAAGGCATATAAATGTTACCACATTTTGAACTACAACTTTTGCAAGCACATCGTGGAGATTTAGGATTACTGAAATAAAACATATATGCATGAATATGTCTATGACTAGAACTGCACAAAGGCGATACTGAGACCTTACATAAACATTTCCATATCATCAAAATTGTGACGCTCTAAATGGAAACCATTTCAGAAAAGTTTCATATATATAAACATCCATATCATTAATTACCAAGCTATATGGAAAACACATGTAATATGCGAGGCGGATATTTCAAGAAGCATACAAAGGTAAATATGCAATTTTACAAGTACAATATAAAGTACAAGACAGGTTTAGAACTGCAAAATGGTGTTGGAGAGGAGGATGAAGACGATGAATGAGTTGCCGGTCGTCTTCTTCTCCGACTACACACGACCATGTAAAAGAAATCGTCCTGGAACTCAGGAAAAGTTCGTGGAGCTCAGGAAAGTACTGAAACATCGAGTTCCACATTGAAGGGGACCCATTGGAACAATTCTCTCGTTGATCTTTCTCAGGTCTTGAAGTAAACGCCATTTTCCACTTTTCTTCTTGATGACGAAGATTGGAGTGTTCCAAGGGCTATTAGAGGGTTGCACACGATCCTGGTGTAGCAGCTCTTTGATTAGGGCCTCTGCTGCAGCGAGCTTTTCTGACGTCAGCGCCCATTGGTCGACCCATACAGGGGGTCCTTCCTTCCATGTGAGTGGAAGAGCATGTACTGGCGCTGATGCAAAGGCCCACATCAAAAATGTGTATGGACAACAGTTCTTGCTTTAGACAATAAGTCTCTACCCCAAAGGGTGATAGGCACATCCATAACAAGTGGACGGAGCTGCACCATGGAGCCTGAGTCTGACTGGAAGGTAATCGGATGCACGCTCTGGTGGGCGGGTTCGAAACCTCCGACTCCGAAGACTTCCTGGGTGACAGTCGTTGCCCACTGGTCAGGCCAATCCTTTCTGGCGATCACTGTGACATCTGCGCCTGTATCAAGAAGACCCTTGATCTTTCGTCCACCCATTTCTAAGACGAGATGAGGGCGTTCTTCTGTAATCTTGATTAGCGCCATTGCTGCCTGAGGAGGCAAAGAGTCTACAGGAGCTGTAGGTGTGGAAGTAAGCAAATAGAGTCTGGCAATTTCCAAACCTTTTGTTAGGACACAAGGAACTGTTGAAAATCCTGGAATCAGCAACTGCGATGAATCTGTGATTCGAACTAGGCCTGCAGTCAATGTGACTGTGGCAGGGAGGCGATCCATCCTAGGCAGGATAAGGCAAATCGAAGTGTCTGGGAATGGACCACGAATGGATGTTGGCAATTGCTGAGCAAACCATGGATTTGAAAAGTAACAGTCCTCTGTTAAGAAGAGTGGTATACCTGGGACAGAAGATTCTTCTTGTTCTTCGTTGGCAGTGTCTGAAGACATCTTTTTGGCTTCGGGTTTTTTGCACTGCTGAAGTTGGCAACTCTGAAGCTGCTTGGCGTTGAGTTGGCAAACTTGAGGTTCTTCCGTTGGTAAAAGTTGCTGATGCTGTTGAACCTGCTGGCGCTCAGTCAATCGTGCATCAAACAGGCAGGATGGAACTTCTTCTTTGACACAAGGCATTCGAAGTTGTTGTTCCTGATAATTGTTTGATTGTGGCTGGCTGAGCTTAAAAGCTGGAGGTGACACAAAGGTGTGGACATTGTTAACTGGAGTGATGTTGAAGCTTCCACAAGAGGGAGCTGGCTCACTCACTTGTATTCTTTGGCCACATGGAAAGTGATCATCAGCTGGGTTGCAACTTGAACACTGCTGTTTCACCAAGGGCAAATGTCCTTCAATGACAGATTGACCTTGACTCGAAGGTGAATAAAGCTCAGGTGCTGCAAGGTTGACTTCAGTAGGATGTCTTCTCAAGGTTGAAGGCAATTCTGCGATCAGAGATTTGACTGTGATTGCTTGCTGTGAAGCGGGGGTGACATCAGTAGGAACTGAAGGGCGGTTAGCAGAAGGTGAACTGAAGGCTGTATTCCCTACTGGAACCCTTTGAATAGGTAAGGCAGATGATGAAACCTCTGGAACCTGAATGTCTGATGAGGTCACATCTTTTCTCTGGACATCTGAAGAGTAGATATCTCTCTGGATCACTCTTTTTTCCTGATGACCTGGATAAGGAGTAGCGTTGTTCACCTTTCTGGGATGATTGACCTTCATGATGTTCTTGAACTTGCACCCTATTGTTTTACCGGGGCCGGGGCGCGGCCCGCAGAACCGTTTCCCTGAACTGGAGACGAGGTAGGTGATGTATTTTGTGGATTCAAACGACAATCATTCGCCCAATGAAATCCTTTCTGACAGATGGGACATCTCTCTGGCGGCTTGGCAGAAGGCCTTGGCGTTGTTGTGCACTGCGACCGGAAATGCCCATCGCCTCCACACCCATAGCACTTCTTGACTGGCGTAGAGCTGTCTTGACGTGGCATCTGTACCGCAGCTGCCAAGAGTTGTGCTTTGTAGGAGTGGGTACCAACATTCTGGCAGACGCGTAGCATCTCAGTCAATGTGGCATCTGGACGAGCTGCAACTGCTGTTAGGGCATTCTTGCAGTCATCATTAGCATTCTCAAAGGCGAGTTGTTTTGTCAGCATGTTTCTGGCATGACGATCTTCTATCTGGCGTTCCACTGCAACAATCAGGCGATCCACGAAGTCCCCATAAGGCTCCTTTGGACCTTGCCTAACTGCAGCGAATCCTGATACTGAGCTAGCATCTGTGCGATTGGGTAATCTGCGCCAAGCTTTGACCACGATGTCTGCTATGGTGACGAGTGCAGCATCAGGTATGGCTAGCTGTTGATTGAGATTGGAGTAATGTCCTGATCCTGTGAGCATATCTTCTGTGGCGAGTGGCGTTGCACGTCTGGCTGCTACTTCTTTCCACTCTTGCAGGCACAGAAGAGCATCTGTAGGCGACAGGAAGGTGCGAAGAATCAACTTCCAATCAGATGGCAGAAGTCTACTAGTGGACAGTCCTTCAAGTAAACTTCTAGTGTAAGGAGCTTGAAGTCCATTTTCGCGGATGGCCTTTCGTAGTTCACGTAGTGTTTCAAAAGGAATAGCTTGATATCTTGCAGGTTGTCCTCCATTGGCACGAATCACTGGAAAGATGTGCATTGGATCAGCACTAAAGTCTATTTGCCCCAAAGCTGCTTCCAAAGCTTGGGTTCTGCAGATGGGTTGCATTGCTGCTGGATCTGTAGGTGGCATCAGTGAGTTTAAATCTTGTTGATGCTTTCCAAATGATGAGCCACTAGATGGTGCTAAAGAGTCTTTGACATCTGGATGCCTTGAAGATGGCTGACTATGAAGACAAGATGGCTGACTTGAAGTTGGATGAAGACAAGATGGCTGACTTGAAGTTGGATGAAGACAAGATGGCTGACTTGAAGTTGGATGAAGACAAGATGGCTGACTTGAAGTTGGAGCATAAGGTTGTTGGCTCTGTACTGCAAGTCCTGGCATCTGGATCATCATTGTTTGGCTTTGCTCTTGTCTTGGAATCTGCATTGGCATTGGAGGTGCTGAAGGGTTGGTAAATTGCTGTTGAGCTGCTTGCATTGAAGCTTGGATTGCTGTTGATTGGAAATCAGCTTGCTGCAAAACTGGAGCTGCTGGCTTGAGCGCGGCCTGCAGGGCAGCAGGGTTTGCTGGCAAAAAGGCTGTTTGCTGCTGCTGCTGCTGGATCGCTGGCAAAAGCGCGGCTTGCGATGGAGGAAGCGGGACCGTTGCTTGGAGCGAGGTCCGCGGCTGCTGCTGACTTGAGATCGCTGGCTGGTAAAGGGCCTGCGATGATTGCTGAGCGACTGGCGGTGGGGCAGTCCGCGGCGGGGCTTGAAAGGCCGACGGCGTCTGCTGCACCGGCACAGGCGGCAATGAATCTGGCAATGACAAATTGGACAAGGGCGAGTGCGTGTACGACAACGGGGCCTGAACTGGCTGCTGCGAGGGGGCCGAAAATGGCACAACCGCAAGCGGCAGCACAGGGGCACTATTAAAAGCAGTATTTCCCAAATTCACTGTTCCATTAAGCAAAACATTTCTTGGAGCGATTTGTTGAAAGCAGTTTCTTACTTTGCTCCATACTAATTGTACAGGAATTCCGATTTTCGGGTTGGCCATAAATTCTAACCCGATCCTTTCCCATGAAGCTAGATCTTTCGTTCCCTCCCTTGGGACCCAAGGGCAAACTTCCCCAATAGTTTTAACTAAAAGCTCTACTTCTGATTCAGAGACAGGGTGACCATTTCTTTTCAAAAGGTACAATAAATCTTCGCAAAATTTAACTTGAGCAGTTGAGAGTGAGGAGCCCATTTTTAACACTTTTCCAAAACTTTTCCTCCCCCACCCGTAGGCTTCTACTAGGGGACACCGGTTCTACCCGTAGGCTTCAACCGAAAAACCTGGCACCCGTAGGCTTTAGCCAGAAAACCTCCACCCCCACCCGTGGGCTTCTACTAGGGGCTACCGGCCCTACCCGTAGGCTTTGACCGAAAAACCTGGCACCCGTAGGCTTTAGCCAGAAAACCTTTCCCTCCCACCCATAGGCTTTTTCGGGAGACACCGGCCCTACCCGTAGGCTTTGACCGAAAACCCTGGCACCCGTAGGCTTTAGCCAGACCCTTCCCACCCGTAGGCTTTAGGGAAGACCTTACTCTGCCCGTAGGCTTACACTAAACTCCTTGCCGCTCTACCCGGGGACCCCTTGGGGCAAAATATACGCGCGCAACTGCTATTTACACTACTTTGGGCAAGCGGTGGATTCGCGCTACTGCAGCGAAATCCTGGATAAACCGGGCCGTTATACCTCACCTCTCAACGTCTGTTTCCGAGCCACTTCCGATATGTTGCCTTTAACCGGAGTCTTTGTGGAAGCGATTTTCAACTGCGCTTTGCCTCACACGGGGCACCACTTGTCGGGGTTTGGGTGCTGGAGCTCCTCGTGCACGGCCTTGGATTGGTTATGCACGAGGTACCAGTTGCGGGGAAAGTGGCCAGCGTTCCGCGTGCTTTTGAGCACGGTCGCCGGCCAAGCCTCACAGTCTGAAGGATGTTGAGTAAGCCAATTGACGACTCCGATGAAGTGTGAGTTCCTAATTGCCTTCTTTAATGAACAGTTGCCTCGTGAAATAAAATATATACCCTGACTCTGAATAGGCGGACCAATTTACTGAAAATTAAAATTTTTACTTTACTCCCCCTTTTAACCCCGAAGGAAGACAGACACCGGTTGTATCTTTAGTGGCTTCGGCAGAACCCGCATAGGCTCGTCCCCTAAGCTAAGTTCTCCTAAGCTTAAAGTCCCTGCGCGCCCGATCTTCCGCGAGGCTACTAAATAAACTAAAACCGAAATATCTTCCGCGGGCCTAACCCTAGGCTAACCTAAAAGAAAACCTAACTAAAACTAAAACCGAATGATCTTCCGCAATCTAACTCTAACTAAAGAAAAACCCATCCAACCCATCCAGCCCGCTCCTAGTCCCTTAAACTAAACTTGACTTCAACTAAAACCCAACTAAAAGAACATGAACGAAATCCTCTGCCTAAGCGGGGTGCCTCTGCCTTTTATTAGGGAACAAACGTGACATCATCATTAGTACTTTAACCAATAAAATCACTGTTGCTGCCCTCCAAAAAGGCGGGAAGCAAGTTTAACGCTCATTAACAACTTTGAACATGACCGGATCTACAAAATAAAGGCGGATTAATCTCATAAGTGAACCACACTATTCATTCATGCTTTCACTTTCGTTTTTACGCGCAATTATACCAAAAGTAGACCTCGAAAAACTTATAAAATAACCAAATAAATATGAATCCATGGCGGATCCGTGAAACGTATTCCGACATATCATCTTTCTTTTTTTGTTTTAAATTAAATTAATTTTGATTTAGTTATAAAAAAAAAATAGAGATATTACCATTTGTTTTGATATAGAACTCGACATGAAAGGGCAGAGCATCAACAGTGCCAACAGTGTCCACATCAAAACTGTGATATAAACACCAGCAACACTATCAACATCCACCCCCTTCATAAGAGGAAATACTTGTACAATAATGTAGCAATAAAGTCATGAAAATAACAAACCACTAGCCGAACATAAAAAGTGATCGATCCGATACACTGTAAACCTTTTAGGCATATATAAATACTTCAATATGTAGTGTAATACAACAAATCATCTCATAAGTATATATACTTTCGCGTGCAGCGTAAAACAACAAATTACTCCCCAAACACAAGAGAGGACCTGATACAGGTCCAAAATTAAAAATAACGGATAACGACTGCCCAAACATAAGAGAGGTCCCGATCCGGGACCCAAAATAAAATATAACTAGAGCTGGGGCTACATAGCCTACCCAGACCCCTCCCCCATTTTTTTAATTTTTATTTGTAAAACTAAGGAAAATGGATAAGGAAACATAAAAGGGTTGTGGCTCTGAGGCTACAGAATCGAAGGAACTTTCAGGAAGGCAGATTCTGGACTTACCACAGCGACCACAGGTAACGGGGAACTAGGGTCCGATTCCAGAGAGGGGATTTAAGGCACCTAAGTACAAGTGGTTTTCACCACAAGAGGGGATTTAAGCTACCTACATAAAGGTGTCCCAGCCAGGATGAGGATTTAAACCATCTACGCAAGGGTTTCCAGCGAAACGAGATGGGATTTAAACCAGCTACATAAGGGTCTCCCATTAACAGCAGGAAACAGAGTGAAGGGAAAAGCTGGGAACCTGGTTTACTGCCAAAAGGTAGCATATAGAGGGGGAATCTTTAAAGTAAATAGGGGTACCAAAAGGGTAGGACGCCACCAGACTTGACATATATATCTTGAACAAATCCGAGAATGACCAATTCTTTGACCAAAGGAAATATTTCAAATAAGGCATATAAATGTTACCACATTTTGAACTACAACTTTTGCAAGCACATCGTGGAGATTTAGGATTACTGAAATAAAACATATATGCATGAATATGTCTATGACTAGAACTGCACAAAGGCGATACTGAGACCTTACATAAACATTTCCATATCATCAAAATTGTGACGCTCTAAATGGAAACCATTTCAGAAAAGTTTCATATATATAAACATCCATATCATTAATTACCAAGCTATATGGAAAACACATGTAATATGCGAGGCGGATATTTCAAGAAGCATACAAAGGTAAATATGCAATTTTACAAGTACAATATAAAGTACAAGACAGGTTTAGAACTGCAAAATGGTGTTGGAGAGGAGGATGAAGACGATGAATGAGTTGCCGGTCGTCTTCTTCTCCGACTACACACGACCATGTAAAAGAAATCGTCCTGGAACTCAGGAAAAGTTCGTGGAGCTCAGGAAAGTACTGAAACATCGAGTTCCACATTGAAGGGGACCCATTGGAACAATTCTCTCGTTGATCTTTCTCAGGTCTTGAAGTAAACGCCATTTTCCACTTTTCTTCTTGATGACGAAGATTGGAGTGTTCCAAGGGCTATTAGAGGGTTGCACACGATCCTGGTGTAGCAGCTCTTTGATTAGGGCCTCTGCTGCAGCGAGCTTTTCTGACGTCAGCGCCCATTGGTCGACCCATACAGGGGGTCCTTCCTTCCATGTGAGTGGAAGAGCATGTACTGGCGCTGATGCAAAGGCCCACATCAAAAATGTGTATGGACAACAGTTCTTGCTTTAGACAATAAGTCTCTACCCCAAAGGGTGATAGGCACATCCATAACAAGTGGACGGAGCTGCACCATGGAGCCTGAGTCTGACTGGAAGGTAATCGGATGCACGCTCTGGTGGGCGGGTTCGAAACCTCCGACTCCGAAGACTTCCTGGGTGACAGTCGTTGCCCACTGGTCAGGCCAATCCTTTCTGGCGATCACTGTGACATCTGCGCCTGTATCAAGAAGACCCTTGATCTTTCGTCCACCCATTTCTAAGACGAGATGAGGGCGTTCTTCTGTAATCTTGATTAGCGCCATTGCTGCCTGAGGAGGCAAAGAGTCTACAGGAGCTGTAGGTGTGGAAGTAAGCAAATAGAGTCTGGCAATTTCCAAACCTTTTGTTAGGACACAAGGAACTGTTGAAAATCCTGGAATCAGCAACTGCGATGAATCTGTGATTCGAACTAGGCCTGCAGTCAATGTGACTGTGGCAGGGAGGCGATCCATCCTAGGCAGGATAAGGCAAATCGAAGTGTCTGGGAATGGACCACGAATGGATGTTGGCAATTGCTGAGCAAACCATGGATTTGAAAAGTAACAGTCCTCTGTTAAGAAGAGTGGTATACCTGGGACAGAAGATTCTTCTTGTTCTTCGTTGGCAGTGTCTGAAGACATCTTTTTGGCTTCGGGTTTTTTGCACTGCTGAAGTTGGCAACTCTGAAGCTGCTTGGCGTTGAGTTGGCAAACTTGAGGTTCTTCCGTTGGTAAAAGTTGCTGATGCTGTTGAACCTGCTGGCGCTCAGTCAATCGTGCATCAAACAGGCAGGATGGAACTTCTTCTTTGACACAAGGCATTCGAAGTTGTTGTTCCTGATAATTGTTTGATTGTGGCTGGCTGAGCTTAAAAGCTGGAGGTGACACAAAGGTGTGGACATTGTTAACTGGAGTGATGTTGAAGCTTCCACAAGAGGGAGCTGGCTCACTCACTTGTATTCTTTGGCCACATGGAAAGTGATCATCAGCTGGGTTGCAACTTGAACACTGCTGTTTCACCAAGGGCAAATGTCCTTCAATGACAGATTGACCTTGACTCGAAGGTGAATAAAGCTCAGGTGCTGCAAGGTTGACTTCAGTAGGATGTCTTCTCAAGGTTGAAGGCAATTCTGCGATCAGAGATTTGACTGTGATTGCTTGCTGTGAAGCGGGGGTGACATCAGTAGGAACTGAAGGGCGGTTAGCAGAAGGTGAACTGAAGGCTGTATTCCCTACTGGAACCCTTTGAATAGGTAAGGCAGATGATGAAACCTCTGGAACCTGAATGTCTGATGAGGTCACATCTTTTCTCTGGACATCTGAAGAGTAGATATCTCTCTGGATCACTCTTTTTTCCTGATGACCTGGATAAGGAGTAGCGTTGTTCACCTTTCTGGGATGATTGACCTTCATGATGTTCTTGAACTTGCACCCTATTGTTTTACCGGGGCCGGGGCGCGGCCCGCAGAACCGTTTCCCTGAACTGGAGACGAGGTAGGTGATGTATTTTGTGGATTCAAACGACAATCATTCGCCCAATGAAATCCTTTCTGACAGATGGGACATCTCTCTGGCGGCTTGGCAGAAGGCCTTGGCGTTGTTGTGCACTGCGACCGGAAATGCCCATCGCCTCCACACCCATAGCACTTCTTGACTGGCGTAGAGCTGTCTTGACGTGGCATCTGTACCGCAGCTGCCAAGAGTTGTGCTTTGTAGGAGTGGGTACCAACATTCTGGCAGACGCGTAGCATCTCAGTCAATGTGGCATCTGGACGAGCTGCAACTGCTGTTAGGGCATTCTTGCAGTCATCATTAGCATTCTCAAAGGCGAGTTGTTTTGTCAGCATGTTTCTGGCATGACGATCTTCTATCTGGCGTTCCACTGCAACAATCAGGCGATCCACGAAGTCCCCATAAGGCTCCTTTGGACCTTGCCTAACTGCAGCGAATCCTGATACTGAGCTAGCATCTGTGCGATTGGGTAATCTGCGCCAAGCTTTGACCACGATGTCTGCTATGGTGACGAGTGCAGCATCAGGTATGGCTAGCTGTTGATTGAGATTGGAGTAATGTCCTGATCCTGTGAGCATATCTTCTGTGGCGAGTGGCGTTGCACGTCTGGCTGCTACTTCTTTCCACTCTTGCAGGCACAGAAGAGCATCTGTAGGCGACAGGAAGGTGCGAAGAATCAACTTCCAATCAGATGGCAGAAGTCTACTAGTGGACAGTCCTTCAAGTAAACTTCTAGTGTAAGGAGCTTGAAGTCCATTTTCGCGGATGGCCTTTCGTAGTTCACGTAGTGTTTCAAAAGGAATAGCTTGATATCTTGCAGGTTGTCCTCCATTGGCACGAATCACTGGAAAGATGTGCATTGGATCAGCACTAAAGTCTATTTGCCCCAAAGCTGCTTCCAAAGCTTGGGTTCTGCAGATGGGTTGCATTGCTGCTGGATCTGTAGGTGGCATCAGTGAGTTTAAATCTTGTTGATGCTTTCCAAATGATGAGCCACTAGATGGTGCTAAAGAGTCTTTGACATCTGGATGCCTTGAAGATGGCTGACTATGAAGACAAGATGGCTGACTTGAAGTTGGATGAAGACAAGATGGCTGACTTGAAGTTGGATGAAGACAAGATGGCTGACTTGAAGTTGGATGAAGACAAGATGGCTGACTTGAAGTTGGAGCATAAGGTTGTTGGCTCTGTACTGCAAGTCCTGGCATCTGGATCATCATTGTTTGGCTTTGCTCTTGTCTTGGAATCTGCATTGGCATTGGAGGTGCTGAAGGGTTGGTAAATTGCTGTTGAGCTGCTTGCATTGAAGCTTGGATTGCTGTTGATTGGAAATCAGCTTGCTGCAAAACTGGAGCTGCTGGCTTGAGCGCGGCCTGCAGGGCAGCAGGGTTTGCTGGCAAAAAGGCTGTTTGCTGCTGCTGCTGCTGGATCGCTGGCAAAAGCGCGGCTTGCGATGGAGGAAGCGGGACCGTTGCTTGGAGCGAGGTCCGCGGCTGCTGCTGACTTGAGATCGCTGGCTGGTAAAGGGCCTGCGATGATTGCTGAGCGACTGGCGGTGGGGCAGTCCGCGGCGGGGCTTGAAAGGCCGACGGCGTCTGCTGCACCGGCACAGGCGGCAATGAATCTGGCAATGACAAATTGGACAAGGGCGAGTGCGTGTACGACAACGGGGCCTGAACTGGCTGCTGCGAGGGGGCCGAAAATGGCACAACCGCAAGCGGCAGCACAGGGGCACTATTAAAAGCAGTATTTCCCAAATTCACTGTTCCATTAAGCAAAACATTTCTTGGAGCGATTTGTTGAAAGCAGTTTCTTACTTTGCTCCATACTAATTGTACAGGAATTCCGATTTTCGGGTTGGCCATAAATTCTAACCCGATCCTTTCCCATGAAGCTAGATCTTTCGTTCCCTCCCTTGGGACCCAAGGGCAAACTTCCCCAATAGTTTTAACTAAAAGCTCTACTTCTGATTCAGAGACAGGGTGACCATTTCTTTTCAAAAGGTACAATAAATCTTCGCAAAATTTAACTTGAGCAGTTGAGAGTGAGGAGCCCATTTTTAACACTTTTCCAAAACTTTTCCTCCCCCACCCGTAGGCTTCTACTAGGGGACACCGGTTCTACCCGTAGGCTTCAACCGAAAAACCTGGCACCCGTAGGCTTTAGCCAGAAAACCTCCACCCCCACCCGTGGGCTTCTACTAGGGGCTACCGGCCCTACCCGTAGGCTTTGACCGAAAAACCTGGCACCCGTAGGCTTTAGCCAGAAAACCTTTCCCTCCCACCCATAGGCTTTTTCGGGAGACACCGGCCCTACCCGTAGGCTTTGACCGAAAACCCTGGCACCCGTAGGCTTTAGCCAGACCCTTCCCACCCGTAGGCTTTAGGGAAGACCTTACTCTGCCCGTAGGCTTACACTAAACTCCTTGCCGCTCTACCCGGGGACCCCTTGGGGCAAAATATACGCGCGCAACTGCTATTTACACTACTTTGGGCAAGCGGTGGATTCGCGCTACTGCAGCGAAATCCTGGATAAACCGGGCCGTTATACCTCACCTCTCAACGTCTGTTTCCGAGCCACTTCCGATATGTTGCCTTTAACCGGAGTCTTTGTGGAAGCGATTTTCAACTGCGCTTTGCCTCACACGGGGCACCACTTGTCGGGGTTTGGGTGCTGGAGCTCCTCGTGCACGGCCTTGGATTGGTTATGCACGAGGTACCAGTTGCGGGGAAAGTGGCCAGCGTTCCGCGTGCTTTTGAGCACGGTCGCCGGCCAAGCCTCACAGTCTGAAGGATGTTGAGTAAGCCAATTGACGACTCCGATGAAGTGTGAGTTCCTAATTGCCTTCTTTAATGAACAGTTGCCTCGTGAAATAAAATATATACCCTGACTCTGAATAGGCGGACCAATTTACTGAAAATTAAAAATTTTACTTTACTCCCCCTTTTAACCCCGAAGGAAGACAGACACCGGTTGTATCTTTAGTGGCTTCGGCAGAACCCGCATAGGCTCGTCCCCTAAGCTAAGTTCTCCTAAGCTTAAAGTCCCTGCGCGCCCGATCTTCCGCGAGGCTACTAAATAAACTAAAACCGAAATATCTTCCGCGGGCCTAACCCTAGGCTAACCTAAAAGAAAACCTAACTAAAACTAAAACCGAATGATCTTCCGCAATCTAACTCTAACTAAAGAAAAACCCATCCAACCCATCCAGCCCGCTCCTAGTCCCTTAAACTAAACTTGACTTCAACTAAAACCCAACTAAAAGAACATGAACGAAATCCTCTGCCTAAGCGGGGTGCCTCTGCCTTTTATTAGGGAACAAACGTGACATCATCATTAGTACTTTAACCAATAAAATCACTGTTGCTGCCCTCCAAAAAGGCGGGAAGCAAGTTTAACGCTCATTAACAACTTTGAACATGACCGGATCTACAAAATAAAGGCGGATTAATCTCATAAGTGAACCACACTATTCATTCATGCTTTCACTTTCGTTTTTACGCGCAATTATACCAAAAGTAGACCTCGAAAAACTTATAAAATAACCAAATAAATATGAATCCATGGCGGATCCGTGAAACGTATTCCGACATATCATCTTTCTTTTTTTGTTTTAAATTAAATTAATTTTGATTTAGTTATAAAAAAAAAATAGAGATATTACCATTTGTTTTGATATAGAACTCGACATGAAAGGGCAGAGCATCAACAGTGCCAACAGTGTCCACATCAAAACTGTGATATAAACACCAGCAACACTATCAACATCCACCCCCTTCATAAGAGGAAATACTTGTACAATAATGTAGCAATAAAGTCATGAAAATAACAAACCACTAGCCGAACATAAAAAGTGATCGATCCGATACACTGTAAACCTTTTAGGCATATATAAATACTTCAATATGTAGTGTAATACAACAAATCATCTCATAAGTATATATACTTTCGCGTGCAGCGTAAAACAACAAATTACTCCCCAAACACAAGAGAGGACCTGATACAGGTCCAAAATTAAAAATAACGGATAACGACTGCCCAAACATAAGAGAGGTCCCGATCCGGGACCCAAAATAAAATATAACTAGAGCTGGGGCTACATAGCCTACCCAGACCCCTCCCCCATTTTTTTAATTTTTATTTGTAAAACTAAGGAAAATGGATAAGGAAACATAAAAGGGTTGTGGCTCTGAGGCTACAGAATCGAAGGAACTTTCAGGAAGGCAGATTCTGGACTTACCACAGCGACCACAGGTAACGGGGAACTAGGGTCCGATTCCAGAGAGGGGATTTAAGGCACCTAAGTACAAGTGGTTTTCACCACAAGAGGGGATTTAAGCTACCTACATAAAGGTGTCCCAGCCAGGATGAGGATTTAAACCATCTACGCAAGGGTTTCCAGCGAAACGAGATGGGATTTAAACCAGCTACATAAGGGTCTCCCATTAACAGCAGGAAACAGAGTGAAGGGAAAAGCTGGGAACCTGGTTTACTGCCAAAAGGTAGCATATAGAGGGGGAATCTTTAAAGTAAATAGGGGTACCAAAAGGGTAGGACGCCACCAGACTTGACATATATATCTTGAACAAATCCGAGAATGACCAATTCTTTGACCAAAGGAAATATTTCAAATAAGGCATATAAATGTTACCACATTTTGAACTACAACTTTTGCAAGCACATCGTGGAGATTTAGGATTACTGAAATAAAACATATATGCATGAATATGTCTATGACTAGAACTGCACAAAGGCGATACTGAGACCTTACATAAACATTTCCATATCATCAAAATTGTGACGCTCTAAATGGAAACCATTTCAGAAAAGTTTCATATATATAAACATCCATATCATTAATTACCAAGCTATATGGAAAACACATGTAATATGCGAGGCGGATATTTCAAGAAGCATACAAAGGTAAATATGCAATTTTACAAGTACAATATAAAGTACAAGACAGGTTTAGAACTGCAAAATGGTGTTGGAGAGGAGGATGAAGACGATGAATGAGTTGCCGGTCGTCTTCTTCTCCGACTACACACGACCATGTAAAAGAAATCGTCCTGGAACTCAGGAAAAGTTCGTGGAGCTCAGGAAAGTACTGAAACATCGAGTTCCACATTGAAGGGGACCCATTGGAACAATTCTCTCGTTGATCTTTCTCAGGTCTTGAAGTAAACGCCATTTTCCACTTTTCTTCTTGATGACGAAGATTGGAGTGTTCCAAGGGCTATTAGAGGGTTGCACACGATCCTGGTGTAGCAGCTCTTTGATTAGGGCCTCTGCTGCAGCGAGCTTTTCTGACGTCAGCGCCCATTGGTCGACCCATACAGGGGGTCCTTCCTTCCATGTGAGTGGAAGAGCATGTACTGGCGCTGATGCAAAGGCCCACATCAAAAATGTGTATGGACAACAGTTCTTGCTTTAGACAATAAGTCTCTACCCCAAAGGGTGATAGGCACATCCATAACAAGTGGACGGAGCTGCACCATGGAGCCTGAGTCTGACTGGAAGGTAATCGGATGCACGCTCTGGTGGGCGGGTTCGAAACCTCCGACTCCGAAGACTTCCTGGGTGACAGTCGTTGCCCACTGGTCAGGCCAATCCTTTCTGGCGATCACTGTGACATCTGCGCCTGTATCAAGAAGACCCTTGATCTTTCGTCCACCCATTTCTAAGACGAGATGAGGGCGTTCTTCTGTAATCTTGATTAGCGCCATTGCTGCCTGAGGAGGCAAAGAGTCTACAGGAGCTGTAGGTGTGGAAGTAAGCAAATAGAGTCTGGCAATTTCCAAACCTTTTGTTAGGACACAAGGAACTGTTGAAAATCCTGGAATCAGCAACTGCGATGAATCTGTGATTCGAACTAGGCCTGCAGTCAATGTGACTGTGGCAGGGAGGCGATCCATCCTAGGCAGGATAAGGCAAATCGAAGTGTCTGGGAATGGACCACGAATGGATGTTGGCAATTGCTGAGCAAACCATGGATTTGAAAAGTAACAGTCCTCTGTTAAGAAGAGTGGTATACCTGGGACAGAAGATTCTTCTTGTTCTTCGTTGGCAGTGTCTGAAGACATCTTTTTGGCTTCGGGTTTTTTGCACTGCTGAAGTTGGCAACTCTGAAGCTGCTTGGCGTTGAGTTGGCAAACTTGAGGTTCTTCCGTTGGTAAAAGTTGCTGATGCTGTTGAACCTGCTGGCGCTCAGTCAATCGTGCATCAAACAGGCAGGATGGAACTTCTTCTTTGACACAAGGCATTCGAAGTTGTTGTTCCTGATAATTGTTTGATTGTGGCTGGCTGAGCTTAAAAGCTGGAGGTGACACAAAGGTGTGGACATTGTTAACTGGAGTGATGTTGAAGCTTCCACAAGAGGGAGCTGGCTCACTCACTTGTATTCTTTGGCCACATGGAAAGTGATCATCAGCTGGGTTGCAACTTGAACACTGCTGTTTCACCAAGGGCAAATGTCCTTCAATGACAGATTGACCTTGACTCGAAGGTGAATAAAGCTCAGGTGCTGCAAGGTTGACTTCAGTAGGATGTCTTCTCAAGGTTGAAGGCAATTCTGCGATCAGAGATTTGACTGTGATTGCTTGCTGTGAAGCGGGGGTGACATCAGTAGGAACTGAAGGGCGGTTAGCAGAAGGTGAACTGAAGGCTGTATTCCCTACTGGAACCCTTTGAATAGGTAAGGCAGATGATGAAACCTCTGGAACCTGAATGTCTGATGAGGTCACATCTTTTCTCTGGACATCTGAAGAGTAGATATCTCTCTGGATCACTCTTTTTTCCTGATGACCTGGATAAGGAGTAGCGTTGTTCACCTTTCTGGGATGATTGACCTTCATGATGTTCTTGAACTTGCACCCTATTGTTTTACCGGGGCCGGGGCGCGGCCCGCAGAACCGTTTCCCTGAACTGGAGACGAGGTAGGTGATGTATTTTGTGGATTCAAACGACAATCATTCGCCCAATGAAATCCTTTCTGACAGATGGGACATCTCTCTGGCGGCTTGGCAGAAGGCCTTGGCGTTGTTGTGCACTGCGACCGGAAATGCCCATCGCCTCCACACCCATAGCACTTCTTGACTGGCGTAGAGCTGTCTTGACGTGGCATCTGTACCGCAGCTGCCAAGAGTTGTGCTTTGTAGGAGTGGGTACCAACATTCTGGCAGACGCGTAGCATCTCAGTCAATGTGGCATCTGGACGAGCTGCAACTGCTGTTAGGGCATTCTTGCAGTCATCATTAGCATTCTCAAAGGCGAGTTGTTTTGTCAGCATGTTTCTGGCATGACGATCTTCTATCTGGCGTTCCACTGCAACAATCAGGCGATCCACGAAGTCCCCATAAGGCTCCTTTGGACCTTGCCTAACTGCAGCGAATCCTGATACTGAGCTAGCATCTGTGCGATTGGGTAATCTGCGCCAAGCTTTGACCACGATGTCTGCTATGGTGACGAGTGCAGCATCAGGTATGGCTAGCTGTTGATTGAGATTGGAGTAATGTCCTGATCCTGTGAGCATATCTTCTGTGGCGAGTGGCGTTGCACGTCTGGCTGCTACTTCTTTCCACTCTTGCAGGCACAGAAGAGCATCTGTAGGCGACAGGAAGGTGCGAAGAATCAACTTCCAATCAGATGGCAGAAGTCTACTAGTGGACAGTCCTTCAAGTAAACTTCTAGTGTAAGGAGCTTGAAGTCCATTTTCGCGGATGGCCTTTCGTAGTTCACGTAGTGTTTCAAAAGGAATAGCTTGATATCTTGCAGGTTGTCCTCCATTGGCACGAATCACTGGAAAGATGTGCATTGGATCAGCACTAAAGTCTATTTGCCCCAAAGCTGCTTCCAAAGCTTGGGTTCTGCAGATGGGTTGCATTGCTGCTGGATCTGTAGGTGGCATCAGTGAGTTTAAATCTTGTTGATGCTTTCCAAATGATGAGCCACTAGATGGTGCTAAAGAGTCTTTGACATCTGGATGCCTTGAAGATGGCTGACTATGAAGACAAGATGGCTGACTTGAAGTTGGATGAAGACAAGATGGCTGACTTGAAGTTGGATGAAGACAAGATGGCTGACTTGAAGTTGGATGAAGACAAGATGGCTGACTTGAAGTTGGAGCATAAGGTTGTTGGCTCTGTACTGCAAGTCCTGGCATCTGGATCATCATTGTTTGGCTTTGCTCTTGTCTTGGAATCTGCATTGGCATTGGAGGTGCTGAAGGGTTGGTAAATTGCTGTTGAGCTGCTTGCATTGAAGCTTGGATTGCTGTTGATTGGAAATCAGCTTGCTGCAAAACTGGAGCTGCTGGCTTGAGCGCGGCCTGCAGGGCAGCAGGGTTTGCTGGCAAAAAGGCTGTTTGCTGCTGCTGCTGCTGGATCGCTGGCAAAAGCGCGGCTTGCGATGGAGGAAGCGGGACCGTTGCTTGGAGCGAGGTCCGCGGCTGCTGCTGACTTGAGATCGCTGGCTGGTAAAGGGCCTGCGATGATTGCTGAGCGACTGGCGGTGGGGCAGTCCGCGGCGGGGCTTGAAAGGCCGACGGCGTCTGCTGCACCGGCACAGGCGGCAATGAATCTGGCAATGACAAATTGGACAAGGGCGAGTGCGTGTACGACAACGGGGCCTGAACTGGCTGCTGCGAGGGGGCCGAAAATGGCACAACCGCAAGCGGCAGCACAGGGGCACTATTAAAAGCAGTATTTCCCAAATTCACTGTTCCATTAAGCAAAACATTTCTTGGAGCGATTTGTTGAAAGCAGTTTCTTACTTTGCTCCATACTAATTGTACAGGAATTCCGATTTTCGGGTTGGCCATAAATTCTAACCCGATCCTTTCCCATGAAGCTAGATCTTTCGTTCCCTCCCTTGGGACCCAAGGGCAAACTTCCCCAATAGTTTTAACTAAAAGCTCTACTTCTGATTCAGAGACAGGGTGACCATTTCTTTTCAAAAGGTACAATAAATCTTCGCAAAATTTAACTTGAGCAGTTGAGAGTGAGGAGCCCATTTTTAACACTTTTCCAAAACTTTTCCTCCCCCACCCGTAGGCTTCTACTAGGGGACACCGGTTCTACCCGTAGGCTTCAACCGAAAAACCTGGCACCCGTAGGCTTTAGCCAGAAAACCTCCACCCCCACCCGTGGGCTTCTACTAGGGGCTACCGGCCCTACCCGTAGGCTTTGACCGAAAAACCTGGCACCCGTAGGCTTTAGCCAGAAAACCTTTCCCTCCCACCCATAGGCTTTTTCGGGAGACACCGGCCCTACCCGTAGGCTTTGACCGAAAACCCTGGCACCCGTAGGCTTTAGCCAGACCCTTCCCACCCGTAGGCTTTAGGGAAGACCTTACTCTGCCCGTAGGCTTACACTAAACTCCTTGCCGCTCTACCCGGGGACCCCTTGGGGCAAAATATACGCGCGCAACTGCTATTTACACTACTTTGGGCAAGCGGTGGATTCGCGCTACTGCAGCGAAATCCTGGATAAACCGGGCCGTTATACCTCACCTCTCAACGTCTGTTTCCGAGCCACTTCCGATATGTTGCCTTTAACCGGAGTCTTTGTGGAAGCGATTTTCAACTGCGCTTTGCCTCACACGGGGCACCACTTGTCGGGGTTTGGGTGCTGGAGCTCCTCGTGCACGGCCTTGGATTGGTTATGCACGAGGTACCAGTTGCGGGGAAAGTGGCCAGCGTTCCGCGTGCTTTTGAGCACGGTCGCCGGCCAAGCCTCACAGTCTGAAGGATGTTGAGTAAGCCAATTGACGACTCCGATGAAGTGTGAGTTCCTAATTGCCTTCTTTAATGAACAGTTGCCTCGTGAAATAAAATATATACCCTGACTCTGAATAGGCGGACCAATTTACTGAAAATTAAAAATTTTACTTTACTCCCCCTTTTAACCCCGAAGGAAGACAGACACCGGTTGTATCTTTAGTGGCTTCGGCAGAACCCGCATAGGCTCGTCCCCTAAGCTAAGTTCTCCTAAGCTTAAAGTCCCTGCGCGCCCGATCTTCCGCGAGGCTAACTAAATAAACTAAAACCGAAATATCTTCCGCGGGCCTAACCCTAGGCTAACCTAAAAGAAAACCTAACTAAAACTAAAACCGAATGATCTTCCGCGATCTAACTCTAACTAAAGAAAAACCCATCCAACCCATCCAGCCCGCTCCTAGTCCCTTAAACTAAACTTGACTTCAACTAAAACCCAACTAAAAGAACATGAACGAAATCCTCTGCCTAAGCGGGGTGCCTCTGCCTTTTATTAGGGAACAAACGTGACATCATCATTAGTACTTTAACCAATAAAATCACTGTTGCTGCCCTCCAAAAAGGCGGGAAGCAAGTTTAACGCTCATTAACAACTTTGAACATGACCGGATCTACAAAATAAAGGCGGATTAATCTCATAAGTGAACCACACTATTCATTCATGCTTTCACTTTCGTTTTTACGCGCAATTATACCAAAAGTAGACCTCGAAAAACTTATAAAATAACCAAATAAATATGAATCCATGGCGGATCCGTGAAACGTATTCCGACATATTTACAATTTGTACACATATCGTGTGGTGCCTGAGGAAATGTGAAGTGACTTGCAGGCTGAGGGAGAAGCCGCTGCACTAGCATCCCAGCAGGTGAATCGCTGTTGCTTCCTGGAAGGGGGAGGGACGAGGCAGTGGGAAGGCTGGCGCCATAACACACGGGCAGATCAGACCTGCTACTTCTGTTGGTGCATTCGAACCATGACAACTTGCATGCCACCTCACCAACCAATGGCGTAGCATGGGTGGGGTCACAAGGGGCGGTTGCCCTGGGCTCAAAATTCTTAGGGGCACAAAATTTCAAAAGGAAAAGAAAGTAGTAATAATAAATAGTGCGCCCTCCCCCTCACACAGAAAATCGTCCGATGTGTTACATGGGTAGATTTGGGCAACGGTCAGTCGCTAGGGTGCCCTCTGCAGCGATTTAGAAAGATACCCACTCCCAGTCAACCCCCTGTCCCGCTCTCTGCCATGCTTGATGCTCACAGGCACCGCAGCTGCTACTCAAGTAGGCCGCCAAGCTATTGCCCCTTCATGCTTGACTTGCCCCGGGCACTGGCAGCCCATGCTACGCCACTGCCTCACCCTGCCCATTCTCCCTCTTGATAACCCAGAGTGACCTGTCTGCTGGGAAGCTGGCATAGCGATCCCACCTCACTCTGCAAAACACTTCTGAAGAAAATGAGCATTGGTTTTTCTGGGCAAGACCAAAGGACTCCCTAGTGCAGCCCTGTATTCCCAACATGGCCAGTCAGAACCCTTTTGAGATAAGGCAGTGGTGACTAATTGAAGGGCCGTATCTACTATTCAAATATTTTTTTACCCACCCAAAACATTTAAAAAGTTTTTTTTGGGGGGGGGGAGGGCAGGAATGACAAATGGGAGAGAGGTGTCTACATCGCTAAAAAGCCCCAAACATCATAACCTTTATACAGAGCTATAGAGCTACCAGCCACGTTAGACAAATCAGATACTCCTATTTTCTTTTAAATGCGATGTATTAATTTTAAAATATACATTCTTAACTATAATAATAGTGGACACTTCTATCCAAACGGCTAGATTTTAAGGCTGCAATCTGAACAGGGTTATTTTTGGACTTAGAGAACAACTTTGTATTTGATGTCTGTCACCAGACACTTTGAGAAGGCTGATCGTAAGGTTTTCACTGCCACCTACCCATGTCTAGCACAGTTTATTTTTGTCATTTTCTGTTTAGACATTCTTCTTTCCTTCCTCCACAGTGCTACTGTTTTATTTTTCAAGAACAAATGGAGCATAAGAAGAAATCCAGTTCCGTTACTCTTTGGGATATGCCCAGTGAAGGACGAAGGCAGCAAAAGCAAGCACACCAAAGTCCTATGAATTTCAAGGGGGCCCGGCTGGGTGGTTAAGCATGTATTTCAATGATACTGAAACCAGTGCGAGTTACTGAGGGGTTGCGTATGCCCTACAAAAGTCATCACCCCTTTTCAAATAGACTTGTGTTGGAGTTAAAGAGTAGGACAACATACATCTGCTAAAGAATTAAGATGTGTGCTTTTTTGTTTTTAAGTTTATACAATGATACAGATAGGGGGGAAAGAAAATTGTGCTACTCAGAAATGAAGGCTGCAAACCTATAACCAGTGCCGGATTTACGTTGCAGCTAAACAAACTGTATCTTAGGGCCCCACTCTCTTGGGGGGCCCCCAAAAAAAATTAAAGGGGAAAAAACCTGGATGTACATTTCCAAAATATAAGATAAAAAACAAATAAAATAAAAGCTACATACAGCAACAGTGTTTTGTGTCGTATAGGCTCCTATTGGGATGCGGGTGGCGCTGTGGTCTAAACCACTGAGCCTCTTGGGCTTGCCGATCAGAAGGTCGGCGGTTCAAATCTCCACGACGGGGTGAGCTCCCGTTGCTCGGTCCCAGCTCCTGCCAACCTAGCAGTTTGAAAGCACATCAAAGTGCAAGTAGATAAATAGGTACTGCTCCGGCGGGAAAGGTAAACGGCGTTTCCGTGCGCTGCTGTGGTTTTGCCAGAAGCGGCTTAGTCATGCTGGCCACATGACCCAGAAAAACTGTCTGCGGACACATGCCGGCTCCCTCGGCCAGTAAAGCGAGATGAGCGCCGCAACCCCAGTCCTTCGCGACTGGACTTAACTGTCAGGGGTCCTTTACCTTTTTTAGGCTCCTATTAGGTACATATTTTGTTATGTGCAAATGGCTTTAGATCCCTGTTAGGTCCATATTCAACACAAAAAAACAGTGACAATTTGTTGTTGACAAAGGACAGCTGGACAGCTACCTTCAGTAGCTTAGGGGCTCATCAAGCCTAAATCCGGCCCTGCCTATAACACCTAATTGGAAATTAGTCCCAATGAACTTAGTGGGACTTTTGAGATGACACACAAAGGATTGCGCTGAGCTGTGCAAAGCTGTGTCAGTGCAAGAGTCTGCACTGAGGTGTGTGGAGCCAGCACCACTCCTACTCTTCCTTTCTTTCTCACCTCCTTTTTCTTTCTCATCTCCTCCAATCTTCCTTGTTCCTGCTGCATTCTAGGACTGCTTTCTTTATTTCTGTTTTGGTGCTGCTGCAGCAGCAGAGAGCTCTACTCCTCCCTGCCATACTTTGGGAAAGGACCTGGGTGGACCTCCCTCAGAAGGAGCCATGCTAAGGACCACCTGTGATACTGCTTTGCTGCGTCACCTTGTAATCTTTGATGACACTTAAGTCAAACTTTTAAGAAACTTTAATGCAATGTTCAACTCTAATATTAAGCTAAACTTCTAGCCACTGCTGCTGCTGCTGCTGCTGCTGCTGCTGCTGCTGCTGCAGGTTTTCTTCCTCCAACTTTGCCCAGAATGCCTCACTCTCCTACGCTCCAATGAAAATAGAGACGTCCCTTTCCATAATGATAATTTCACTATTTATACCCAACCCATCTTACTGGGTTGCCCTAGCCATTCTGGGTGGCTTCCAACGTATATATAAACATAATAAAACATTGAACATTTTCAAACTTCCCTCTACAGGGCTGCCTTCAGATGACTTCTGAAGGTTATATAGCTACTTATCTCCTTGGCTCAGGGATCACATAACTCCATACCTTCCAACATTTCTCTGTTGAAATAGGGGCATCGTATCATACCCCAGAGCTGTCAACCTTCCTTCTTCTTCTTTTTTTTTTTGCATTGGGAAACAGCCATAGCTGCTGTCAACTTTCCCTTTTTTTGCAATGGGAAACGGCGCTGGAATAAGGGAATTTCCCACAAAAAAGGGAAAGTTGACAGCTATGCCATACCCTCCAATGAAAATAGGTATGTCCTAAGGAAAAGCGGTATAGAAATCGGAGTTCTTGGTGGTATCCAGAAGTCAAAATTAAATAGTCCAAGAACTCTGGCCAGGCGGGAGATCAGTTTTTTTAGTCTTCAAACAGTTTTATTATTATGGTATTGAAACAAATTCCAGTTGAAATAAATTCCAGGACAAGGCCCTGTTTCGATAATTCTCCGTCAGCTGGAACATTAAGAAATCCTACGTTAGAAATAAATCTGATAGTATTTATAAATGCTTATATACATTATACCCTTTCATAAAACAACTATATCCATAAATTGCATAGTATTTGTTTCAATACCATAATAATAAAACTGTTTGAAGACTTAAAAACTGATCTCCCGCCTGGCCAGAGTTCTTGGACTAAGGAAAAGCGGGACATTCTGGGATCAAATCAGAAACCGGGATGATTTCTATAAATCTGGGACTGTCCCTGGAAAATAGGGGCTCTTGGAGGACCTGCATTCCACCCTCTAATCACAATTGTAATGAAAGTACCAACTGGGGAAAACACCCAGCTACTAAATGTGGTACCCTTAAAACAAATGTGTAAACGTGATAGAAAGTAGGACAAGTGAGAGTCAAATACAAGCTTATTTTGCAATAAAATTACTCTGCACAGAGGCCCTAAGTCTGCTAAATCCCAGGGAGTATCTTGGTCTAAAGTGCATTTTTAATGGATTTAATCAAAAAGTAGGAGAAGGAGTTTTCATAATGAGGCACACAATGATTGCTGGAGGAGGTGTGAGCTCTTCTCTGCTCTTCTCTGCCAGTTCTTGCATATGTGTTGATTGGGCCATGTTGTGGAGTGTCAAACAGTCCCATTCCGTTTTGAAAGTTAGAGAGGATTCACACTTTGCATGGCACTATAGTTGCATCAGTGTTTGACCAGTGTTACTGCAGTAAATACATTCAGAGTGAAGGAGATACAGATCACTAACTTCACTTGACACATGGCAGGAGGGAGGGTGGCATTTGGTTGAACTCGGTTGACTGGCTGACTCTGCGTCTCTCCAGCGCATCTCTTTCTGTTCCTTTTATATGTCATTGGATTGTACTTGAGATAGAGGTGAACGGAACAGGACAGTTCCATTCAGGAAGTATTCCAGAATTCCGGCATTAGTCCCACCCTAGCTTAATTCTGCTTGGAAATTCAGGTCCCTGGAATAGGGCTGGTGGAATTCTTCACTTCAAGACCACCATTTTAATTTTAGTTAAGGCTGAAATCCTGTACCCACTTACTTGAGAGCAAGCACCATTGAACTCAATGGGACCTCTGAGTAGAAGTGTATAGGATTGTGCTGTTGGTTGGAATCAGCATTTTTAAAAACAACAACAACAACAACAACAACAACAACAACAACAACAACAACAACAACGTGTTTGGTTAGTTCTTTAGGTAAACCAGAATGGAAGATTCCTAATCTTATGGTGATTTTTGTTGCCCCCGGGTCTCAGAATGAATACACATGTCAGAGCAAATGAGCCAAACTAAATAACTGCCTTCCTAATTATTCAGTGCAGATTACCCGCTGCCAGGAGCAATGTTGGACCCCCAGACCGCAATGATTGCATTCAATGACACTATCACAGATTAGTAGTGCTTCTCATCCCAGATCCCACGTGCTAGCAAGTGTTTCTTGACTTGAGTTAGCCATGCAATACCTTGGGCTGCTCACCAATGTATGTTGCGTTGAGCCTCTGCTCTGACCTGCACAGAATCTCGCAGTTATTAGATAATTAAACAGCAAGGTGGCCTAACTTTAACAGGACAACAAAACTATTAGGGCTGTAGGAGGCCTATCCACACTAGAAGCAAACACTTCAGAAAGTCTGGTACAGTACACTATTTAGATCAGGCTTCCTCAAATTCGGCCCTCCAGATGTTTTTGGCCTACAACTCGCATGATCCCTAGCTAGCAGGACCAGTGCAGAGGCGTAGGAAGGCCAGGTGGTACCTGGTGCGGAAAATTTCTTGTCACCCCCTCCCCACATTGTTTTGTTTTTTTTTTTGCCTGCAAAAAATGGTTTTACGTTATTTCATATTTTCTTACAAAGGAATGTGGATTCTTGGGCAGATACTTAAATCTACAGGATGGATTGTGTTTTGGCTTATGGTATTTTATTTATATTTATTGTTTATTAATTTAATAAAATTTATTTTTAAAAACCTGCAAAATGGTTCACAAAAACAAAAACACCACAGCAGTAAAATCAAGAAAAATTAACAATCCTGCTTTAAAACATACAAAAGCTAAAATATTAAGAATAAAATGACTTCAACTTCCTAAGCATCTAGGTATGCTTGCCTAAAGAAGAATGCTTTTTTTGCAATAGGCGGGGAGTTCCAAAGTGCAGGTGCTGTCACGGTAAACAATGCAGTACAGATATTATGTGGAACCTGTAGTAGTGCTTGAAACTACTGAAGGGGAGGTTTTATTTATTGTGATTTCACCATGCTCTGTATTATCTAATCTACTCAGCCTAGTCTCATTTTCTTCACATAGGCCGACTTTCCCGGATCCGGGAAGCCCAGCGGAGGGTAGGGCAGAAGGGCGGTTCATAAAAAACATTTCTTTTTTTAAATGCCTGCTCCAAAGGTCTTATCTTACTAAACTAGGGATTATATAGCTATATTTGAAATTTCATGCATATCAGTTAACATTTTGACCCTGCTCCATTGAATTGAAATTTCAGCATTTCTTAAAGTGCAGAGTGTGTGCCAAACCACACTCAACTTCCCTTTCCTAAGTATAATGAATACCAAAAGAACATAGCCACTTCTTCCCAATGTTGCCACTACTTCTATCTCATTGATCAGTTCCTCCCTGTTGGTGAAGTTCAGGTCCAAGATAGGCAATCCATTATTGTTTATTCCACCTTCTGGGAAATGAAATTGTCAGCAATTGAAGAATGTGTTGGACCTTACACTCTTGGCAGAGTTTGAGTTCCAACAGATATCACACTGACTACTGTACACCTCCTTTTTTTGAATGTTTGGCAATTAACTCTAGGAAGTCATAATGTGAGTCTTCAATCTGGTTTGGAGGTCCTTTGGGGGGAGAAAATACATTTAAAAATTCAAATCTCCATGCAAATTTATTTATTCAAAATGCAGATTAAATGGGACAGAACTTTTGTATGGGTGAACACAAGCAGAAGTGACCTGGACTGGAAACAACCTGATTCATACATCTCTAGATGAGAGCAGATTTAGGGTGCAATCCTATTCAAACCTATGAGTGAGTCCCATTGTACACCATGAGAATTGCTTCTGAGTTCACACTGTGAGGCTGCTACTCTATACACACTTAACTGAGGGACAGTCCCATTGAACTGTACAAAATTTAAGGTTGTGGTGTTTGTTTGTTTTTAATTATCCACAACGGTTATTATAACCAAAGAGGACAAATTGACTATGGGGGTGAGGGTGGGGAATAAAAACCCTTCTCCTATAAACCTTTTACCTATCCTCTACCAAATATGGACCAGAAATATAAATATAAAAAGAGAATTGTAGATCTGAATACTAAAAGGTTCTCATAAACTGTTTTGGAAAACTAAAATAGATTAATGAATATAAAGGGTTACAATGAAATTCATTTATCTGAACTGGGTTTTGTTTTGTTTCTTAAGGATAGGGAAGAACATATTAATATTGGTAACTTAGAAGCAAATGAAACAATTAGAGTTTAATGAAAACCCACAGTTTTCAGCTAATCAGTTCGGCTTGGTGACTGTTGGACTGTTATTTTGCAGGGCAAAGCAAAAAAACTAAAAACCGCAATTCGATGCCGCTTAAGTTATGGTAAGAATATTAGTGAGAAATCGGTGCCACCGTATGAATGGCATTTAAACGTTCTTCGCAGGTTGCCATAGCAACACACTTTGATAACTCACATATCGGCACCGGAATTAAACAAGGGGGCACGCGGAGACGAGGAAGGTGCAGTCTCCTTTAAGCAGATCTATAAGCATCACAGATGAACAGAACGCGAAACATTCCTCCATGAATATTCATGAAGTAAGTTGTTTTTTGTTGCCTGCCTAGTCAGCAGTCACAAAACACATGGTGTGTGTTGGCAGCATCTTGCCTAGGTAGAGGGCTATGGACTGAGGCAATGGCAGGAACCAGGACCTGTGAGGCTGACTGACATTTCCATCTGTAGCTAAGGCTGGTAATTAACAGGAAGGAGTGTGCCTGCAGCACTGCACCATCTGCTAGGGAAACGGCTCAATAAGAAAGGAGCTGGATATCATCTCAGTGGTGGCTCGAGTTGGTTCCGACATGAGGCTGGGCATCTGTTAGCTGAGGAGATAGGCTATTAGGAAATTCGACTGGGAATGAACCACATGGAAAGAGCACTCTGACCTAGCCCATAAAAGCATCTCTTCAGAAACGGCGCCTTTTTATCTTACTTACACAAGACTTCTGAAAATGGTCTGCTGAGGGACCATTACGGGTCTGTTTGAAGTAACACAATGATTCCCCCCCCCCTCAAAAAACAAAAAAACAAAAAAAAAACCCACCACCACACTGCTTTATTCCAACATGAAAATTCTTGAAATCAGGATACAGCTGTCATCTTTTGACAATGGAGCTAATTTCAGAGTGAGGATGTGAGGTTGAAATCCTTCTTCTGCCGCTTTCCTTTTTCAAAAAGAAGAAGAAGAAGCTGGAAATGGCTATTTGCATTTAAGTATTTTTACCATTTAACTCCAAGAACACAGACTCATCGGGGACAGAAGACTGAGAGAAAACATAACAGGCCGTGGGATGAAAAAGGACACGAGCCTCTGTGGCTTTTGAAGGAATCGGCACATAAATACATGTCTGCCCGTCAAATACTCCAACGAACAGGACGTTCCACTCAAACTTTGAGTAGATTTGGATGACCAGCTTGCCCACATCATGAGACAGGTGTATTTACCCCATGTGGGAAGCTTGGTTACCTGAATCAGTCCCATGTGTGAGGGGCTCTGTAGCCACCATATCAGCAAGTACGGCTTTGTTTTCAGCTGTACTAAACACCAGTGGCCGAATACTCCACTGAGCGTGACATTCCATCAGACAGCCTAATTCCATGGAGACCCTGCCAGGCAGTGAAAACACAATGCCGGTTGGAATTATCAATTACTATAGAGAAGCTGTGCTGTTCCTGAGGTGGTGAGGGATACAGGAGGGCACATGCCCCAGAGAAATGAGAGTAGTAGCGACACCATCTACAGGGGGATTCCGAGAGAAATCGGGAGTGCATTTAATTGATGCATGTGCGGCGCTAGTGACCCCATGTACTTGTTCAGCACCAGCCCCCTTAAATAGCACACAGATGGAGCTGTAACAGATGGAGCTGTAAGATCAACTCCACCCATGCAGAATGTGGAAGTGAATTTCCAATATCATCTTGGGAATCCTCCGGGTGGGGAAAAAAATATCTCTCCTCTTAAATTGAGGGACAAAATTCACACTTCTGGTTTGCTGCTAAAGTGCTGAACCAAGAGAAGAAGGGGCTGCTGTGAAACCTTAGGACTACTGTTTACATCAGGGGTAGGAAATGTGTGGCCCTTCCAAAGGTGTAGGGCAGGGGTCAGCAACCTTTTTCAGCCGTGGGCTGGTCCACCGTCCCTCAGACCATGTGGTGGGCTAGACTATATTTTTTGAGGGGGGGGAATGAACGAATTCCTATGCCCCACAAATAACCCAGAGATGCATTTTTAATAAAATGACACATTCTACTCATGTAAAAACACACTGATTCCCAGACCATCCGCGGGCCGGATTTAGAAGGCAATTGGGCCGCATCTGACCCACGGGCCTTAGGTTGCCTACCCCTGGTGTAGGATTACAATTCCCTTCTTAATCTCTGACCATTGGCCAAGATGGCTGGGAGAAGGGCCACATGTTCCCTCTCTCAGGAGGGCATTATTTTCTCACATGCAACAAGGAATGCCGCTTCTTAGAGCAGAGATGAGAAACCTGTAGACTTCCAGATGTGCTAGAAATAAAATTCCCATCTTCCCTGACCATTGGTCAAGCTGGCTGGGACTGGTGGACGTTGTGAGTTCAACAACTTCTAGAGGGCTCCACATTCTTCACCCTGGATTTATATGATTACAACCTATTCTGGGCCAAATTGGTTTGTTACCATGTGTCAGGCATATGTTTTTAAATTCTTGGGGTTGTTTCCTCACATTTATGTATATCTTGGGTATATCTTAGAGCTACCTGTCAATTTGCAACTGATTCTGTATACCACTTTCATGTAAGTATTTTGTCTGGGGTGATATTCATATAAACAATATGGATACCCACAAAGAATGTGGTTATCCATTTAAGCCATAGGGATGGGGGGGTGTAATTACCGGTATTTGGGGATCATCTGAACACACATGAATCAATTCAAGTAACATCCAGCCTAGGCTGGGTTCAAACCACACCCTGTCTTCAACATGCCCTCCTCAGTGGCGTAGGAAGGGCAGGGCGTAGGAGGCAGGCCACCCTGGGTTTCAGGGGAAGGGAGGTGACACTCCCCGTCCCATCCCGCCACTCCCCCGCCACCCAGCACCCCATCCGTGCTCCTTTATGGACAAACGGGGCAGCCCCACGACCCGTCATTCACTCGCCGGCTCGCCGTGGGAGCAGCAGCACCGGCCTGGATGCACTATGCATGCCTGGAAATTCCGGGCATGCACAGTGCATCCGACGTGTGTCGTGACGCCCCGCCCCCAGGAGGGTTCCTCCGCTCCGCTGCCCCGGGCGACAAAGAGGCTTCCTCCACCACTGGCCCTCCTCCATCTGTTAAGCCTTCCCCAAGGCCCCAGAACAGAGCCGGCCCACCCAAGAGGTGGCACCTCAGGTGGCAAATTCCTCAGGAGCAGCAGTTTCCCAATGTAGATACTTATTCTCCTATTGTTCCTGATACAGATATTCACTCACTCCTTCTTCTCTGGCGGAGAGCAGGTGCCATTTTGTGATTTGCCTCAGGGACCAAAATATCTCAGGCCAGCCTTGCCCAAAAGACTCCGCTGAGTGTTACATTCATGGGAAGATCCAGGGGTATCATGTGGCAAAAGGTGCTATTACAGGCACTTGAAGCCCTATATAGTCCCTCCCCAACTGCAGATAATTGGTGGAGTGTCATTTGAAACAGGTTCTCCAGCCAAGGAGATGCCTGGGACCTCTTAGCTGCAAAACGATATGCGGAATGTCATTTCCAGTAGAGGTCCTGCAAGGTCTCCCTTGTGTTGTAGTGAACACTACTCCCTTCTCGAAGGTAAATCTGTTTTCAACTGGGAAAGTGGAGGACAAGGACATATGGAGGACAAGGTCGTATCAGTCATGGAGCAAGAAACAAACCAAGAGAAGACCATTTCCAGTTGAGCCTAGCTTGAAAGGACCTGGGAGAGACTTCAAATGGGGTCAGACACTTTTTGAGTTTGTATTTCAAGCTCTCCTTATTCAGAGTCTTACACCATCTTTACATATGACAAGATGTCTAGACTATGCTTTTGTGAGTGGAATTAAAAGTGCCATTACCTCAAAGTATGTGTGGTGAATATACCTGGCACAATAACTATAGAGTTAGGGAAGAACGTCTGATCAAAAACCATGTAGGAGTGGTATATTGTTTAGACCAAAGCCACAAACTGTAGTGTTTGCTCTCTGGGAAGACTACCCTTACCCTCCACCCAGATCTTAAATATGCTTAAAACTTAATTGTTTCTCTCCTTCTGCACACCTTCTACTCCTTTGTTTCTCCAGGTGTGTCGGAATACACTTCGTGGATCCGTTAAGATCCGCGGTTATTTGTTTATTAATGTTTTATTTGAGTACTATTTTTAGTATCCTTCCGTTCTAAAACGAAAGTAAAAGTGAACTCAGTGAGCGCTTTGCCACTGAAGATCACTCCGCCCAAAAAGTGTAGTTCCAGAGGTTTTTGAAGTTGTCAATGGACATTTATTCTGCTTCCCGCCTTTTTGGAGGGCAGCAACAGTGGTTTTATTGGTTAATATATCAATCGTGATGTCATACTTGGTGATCAATAAAAGGCTGAGGCTCCCCGCTTTAGGCATCTTAGTTCGTTAGATCTCAAGTCAGTTACGTTTTTCCTTGGTTATCCTTAGTTCAGTACAGTTTAGTTTAAGGGTTTTGGGGCTGAGGGTTGGATGGGCTGGATGGGTTGGAAGCGCGTGCAGGTGGTAGTTAGGGTCTAGATCGCGGAAGACTTGGCGGTGAAGGTTAGATAGCCCTTAGACCTAGCTTAGGTTTAGATCGCGGAAGATTTGGCGGTTTAGTTTTATTTAGTTTAGTATTGCGGAAGATTTGGCGGTGCAGGGACTGAGAGTTTAGGGAACCTTAGCATAGGGCTAGGAACAGCAAAGTGTAAAGAGCCTATGCGGGTCAGCCAAAGCCATAAAAGATATATCGGTGTCTGTCTTTATTGGGGGAAAAGGTTTTTATTTAATTTTGAAAAACGTCAGGGGTTTCACCTTAGTGCTTTAACTTTGCCCTTAGTTTAATTGCTTTTACGTTGGTAACAGTACAGGAGGTCGCAAGTAACTTCAAGTTAGTTCGAGGCATTCATTTATTTTCGAGGCATCCATTAATTTCCGAGGCATCATCATTTCCGACTTACTCACGCAACTTCAGGTTATGAGGCTTGGCCGGCGCCTGTGCCAATATGCACGTGGAACGCTGGCCGCATTTCCCCAGCAACTGGTATCCCGTGTGTGGGTGGCCTAGACTCACACACGGGAAGCTCCAGCACCGAATCCCCGCACAGGTGCAGTGTGAAGTCCACAACACACACACACAAACCCATCTTGATTCTTGGAGGAGAGAGATATGTGTGTGGGGGGGGGGGACTGGATTCCTGTGTGCTGGCGGGTAGAGATGATTTTAAAGAATTTTTCTAGCTTTTGTGTGTGTGACAGCCGGCATGCCAATTCCGCCTCTGATGATCACTTTCCTGACATTTATGTGGGCTGCCTAAGGTCTGATAGCCCAACACATCCCAGTTGACTGAATGCAGATAAGAAAGTCTTGTAGGCTGCTAGATTATGTTTGTATGTGTATGCTGTTTTGTGCAAAAAAATAGAGAAAGGGAGAAGAATCATGATCATAGCAGCAGAGATGTGGAACCGTAACTTTTCTACCTCATGAAACAAAATATACTCCTAACTTTTTAAAAATGCAAACTGACAGAGTTGAAGATTACAGCCATCTTACCGACGTCAGTTTATTTCCTCCTTCTTCTTTTTTTAGCCTCACTATATTGCAGGTTGGGTGTGGCTTAGAGTTACTTAAAATTTGAAGGCATAATATTAAAAGAAGGCTGAGAAGGATCGTTTTAAAAGAGATCAACCAGCATAGTAAAAAATAATAAATAAATAAAATATTTAAACCTCAATGGAAAAATATAGACCATCGCAGGGAGTTGAAGTGGGGGGGATATGAAATATTTCAGACTGGAAATAAGAGAAACCACAAAGCCATCTGAAAGAGAAACTTACTGCCTTAACACTGAAATGATAAAAGCAACATGCATCCCACCCAGTTTGTCTTTTCTAAATGTCAGTGCCCCTGGCTCAAGAAAGCCCCAGCTCAGGGAATTAGCCACCAGACTGCAGCCAACAAAATAACATGGGGTTCCAGGTTATCAAGCACAGGAGTCAACTCCTAGGGGCTGAGGGGGCTTCAGCCCCCCCCCCATAAAATATTTGAGGGGGTCGCCCCCCAAGTTGATGGGCATTGCCACTCAAATTGCGTACATGCATCATGTGATCAATTATGCATGGTGGGACTTACTTGTCCCGTCCCCCCCCCAATATTTTATTCAAGTTGGCACCCTGATGGCAATTGCAGTCCAGCAACCTCTGAAAGGTCACAAATGTTCCCATCTGTGTTCTCAAATAAGCGTTGCTCTTTGGTTCTGTCAATTTTTTTTCCTGCACCTGTGCTCAGTCTGCAGATAGCTCACTATGGTAGCTCAATTGTGATTTAGGGTTGTTGCAAGATGCCCTGAGTAGTGCACTGGAAGGATGTGATAGAAATCTCAAACTGAATAAATAAATCTATTATTCCCTACGGCTGCATCGCCCTCAACTCTTTCTCGTAGCAGGTACCTGAATGGAGCCTGTTCAGTGGGATTTCGGAACATTCACGGTTATTGCTCAGGTCAGGACCCTCTTGAAAAGAGCTTTGGTAGAACCGGCAAACTTGGCTAAAAACAAACAGATCCTCGAGGGCAGTCTGGAAACCCATTGGATCCAAACTGGCATTCATGCTGGCGAAGGGGGCAGAATGAACAGCACCTGCCCACAGTATATTTGGCTTTAGGCAATGTGATTAGCTATTCATTTCCATGAGCACCGAAGTCCCTCTATAAATTAAACAGAAGAGGCAGGGAAAACATTTTAGAATTCAACATGAGGGTTTAAAGAATTAATATTTGAAGACCATATAGAAATCATTTACAGCTTGCTGTTTGTCTTTTAAAAAAGGTCACTGTTCACTATTTGTTTTGTTCTAAGCTCATACAGATTTTTTTTAAAAAAGCATCTCACAGCCTAGATGTATATAACTCCCATTGCTATAGGAGGCAACAAAGGAACGGAATATCACTGAAAGACACGCTGGAAACTGACACAAGAATATTGAAAGCTTATAGCATTTGAAGCATGTTTTTAAAAAAACAACTCCTGCGTAGAACATGTATTGGTCTGTGGGATTCTCAGCAGCCTTAAAAAAAAATAATACAAGGAAAATGGATATTTCCCACCCCCACCCGCTTCCCCAGCACTAAATATTTAGTGGTCTTTTCAAACCTTTTGTAATCTCAACTGGAGAAAACACTGAAAGATATTAATTCTTAGCCATGTGTCTCATAAATGAAGGCCATTCTGCTATTCTTAATGACAAGGCTGAGGCAGCAAGATGTCATTTGCTTTTTTACTCGGTTTTTAAATTGCTTTCTAAATGAACTACAGCTGTGAGGGCCAGGTGCTGTGATCCCTTTAGAAAGATCAGGAAATGATGAAATCCAAAATTTCAAAGTGTGATGGATGTCAGCTCCCGATTTGGTGTGTGTGTGAGGTCACCCTCATGCACCTGGTGCTATCTCCACAACAGCAGCAACGCTTCTCTGTGAAGAGAGAGAGAGAGAGAGAGAGAGAGAGAGAGAGAGAGAGAAAGAAAGAAAGAATTAGAGGCACATGTCGAATATCAGTATAACAATACGAGAAACAGTTAAGAATTATCCCTTTGTTTTCTCCTTGTTTCTAAGACAGGAGTGCTGTTTATGCACACATACTCTTATTAGACGTACAGCAGGGCATTAAAAATCAAGTTAGCAGTGAAATATCAAAGGTTGGCTGAACAGCAGCTATGTTAAACAGCCTAACATGCAGGAAATCCAGCCTTAGAAAAATAAAGGTTTATTGACTGTTTACTTAATTAGAAACAGTAGCTGCAAGGTTAAGCACACTATTGGCTAGAATTTATTATATGGAATATATATGGGGTGGGATCGTCATTGTACTATAGTATTCCTCTTGCTGTCTAGATCCTATCAATATTACCTTGCACCAGCAAAACAGCAGCCCTAGGCACATTTACGAGGGAGCAAGTCCCATGTAAAATCAGTAGGATTTATTTCTGAACAAAGCTGAAATTCTAACCCCACTTAGCTGGGAGGAAGCCCCATAGGACTTACTTCTGAGTAGACATAGAATCATAGAATTGTAGAGTTGGAAAGGACCCCGAAGGGACCCCTTCAATGCAGGAATCTCAACTAGATCATCCATGACAGATGGCCAATCCCACCTCTGCTTAAAAACCTCCAAGGGAGGAGAGTCCAACGCCTCTTGCAGGAGTCTGTTCCACCGTCAAACAGCTCTTATGGTCAGAAAATTCTTCCTGAAGTTTAGTCAGAATCTCCTTTCTTGTAACTTGAATCCATTGGTTTGGGTCCTACCCTCTAGAGCAGGAGAAAACGCACTTGCTCCATCTTCCTTGTGGCGGCCCTTTAGATTTTTTGAAGATGACTATCTTTATCAAGTTAGACATACCAAATCCATTCTGTTAGTAGAATCATGCATTTTGTGATTACATACATATTTCCTCTGAACTAAAACCCACTGGATTTTAAAATGCCTTGTTGTTGTTCAGTCGTATCCGACTCTTCGTGACCCCATGGACCAGAGCACGCCAGGCACGCCTATCTTTCGCTGCCTCCTGCAGTTTGGCCAAACTCATGCTAGTCGCTTCGAGAACACTGACCAACCATCTCATCCTCTGTTGTCCCCTTCTCCTTGTGCCCTCCATCTTTCCCAACATCAGGGTCTTTTCTAGGGAGTCTTCTCTTCTCATGAGGTGGCCAAAATACTGGAGCCTCAACTTCAGGATCTGTCCTTCCAGAGAGCATTCAGGGCTGATTTCTTTAAGGATGGATAAGTTTGATCTTTTTGCAGTCCATGGGACTCTCAAGAGTATCCTCCAGCACCATAATTCAAAAGCATCAATTCTTACTCCCATATAAATGGGTCTAGGATTGCTGCCTCAGTGTGTGCTTATCTGCTGGAAAGGAAGTGAAAACAATGAATGGAAGTGAAAACAGTGGACGGAGAGAGAACACACACACACACACACACTTAAATATTTTATCTTCATTGTTCAGTCTCATATTCTTCTAAAACATCAATGAGACTTCATTACAAGAAAAAATGCTTACGGTGGCATGTACAGTATGTGTATGATCGTTAAAATAGCAGCACACCTGTACTCTTATTAGCAGCATTACAAATGTATGGTTGACTCAGAAGTCATGAATTTACCATCTGGATAAATGGGCCATGCCCTAAGATCATGCATTGAAAAGGTACAGAATGAAATCTTTTAACTATACCGTCCGGCAGCTTTTGCGCAGAGTCAGTATGTATGCATATGTCAGAATGTAAACCAGGAGTACTATCTAATATTACGTGGTTCTGCAGCATCTGAAGAGACTCAGATTGCCCACTCCTGGACTGGATCAATACTCATGGTTTTTAACGTTAAGGAAGGGTTAAGGAATGGTTTTGATAACGTACACATGACGTCCTGCTTTTTACGTTCATAATGTGTTATTACCCTGTCTCTTTTATCGCTTAATATAGTGGACCCTCTGGATACGAACTTAATTCATTCCGGGGGTCCATCCGCACCCCGAAAATTACGTAAATAAAAGCATGCTTCTGTGCATGTGTGCGGCGCGATTGAGTACTTCTGCACATGCACGTGTGGTGAAACCCGGAAGTATACACTTCTGGGTTTGTTGTGGCTGTAGCCCAAAGATTCCATATCCAGAAGGATACATAAGTAGAGGTACGACTGTATTGCTGCATTGGTAGTATATCTGCTATATGCACAGGTAACAAAATACATGGAGAGAAGAGAAGGAGGGGTGTTACTGCCGAGTAATGGACTGTAGTTTAAAGGGGACGTGTTTTGTTATGGTTACCTTCTTTGAAATGCCCTCATTTCTATATTATGACTTGCAGAAATAATTTTTTGAGAAATGCAATTCGAGTGCAGTTTGGTTACAGCTAGGAAGAGGGTTGAGTCGATGGTTCCGTGGATCAGCTACTTGGTAATTCTGAGCAGGGCTGCTGTCTCTCGTTTTCACATCTCACAGTTTGGGCACAACAGGAGGTGACACTGTTAACTGTTACTCTTTTCACTTACTTCTCTCCCCCACCCCCCAGCTGAACGTAAACATATCATTAGGCAGTTACACTACTCTATATTTAGAGTAGGTTTTTAATGATCTATTAGATAAAACATTGGAGCACAATAGAAATAGCTGAAATGAAATCAGATGACTTGTAAGGATCTGGAATGGCCTCCTTAACATTCCAAAAGAGTGCAGGTAAGCTCAGCCTTTTAATTTTGCCGTCCCTGGGATGTGTGTGGCTTTGGGTCTGTGAATTGATGCAATACAAGAGAGTGTGTGTGTTCTGTGTTCCTTAGCTGCAACTCCCATTTCAAGAACACAAGCAAATGGTCTCTGAGAGACCCATATTTGAGGTGGTGGTGGGGAAATTCTCCCGGGTCAGATTAGCCCGCACTAAGCAGTTTGACTCATCTGTGTGAGTCGTCCTGGTTTATTTGTGTACTTGTGGCAGATTGCAATCTGGATCATATAGACTGAAAGTGAGTGGGAAAGGCTTGTGGATGCTTCTAAATTTCGGTTGCTGGAAACTGCAAGAGAGGAGAGTGCCCCAGGGCTCAGGTCCTGCTGCAGTCCTCCCATAGGCACCTAGTTTGCCAATGTGAGAACAGGATGCTCGGCTAAATGAACCATTTGCCTGTTCCAGAAGGCTCTTCTTAAATTCTTAAAGCTACTACCGTATGTCGGGGGTTGAAACTAGATGGATTTTTTGGACCCTCCTTTTTAAAAAAGTATTATAGAAATGATGACACAAATAATCATGCCAAGACTCTGGTAGTCAGTGAAGAACTGATAAATGTGTGTGTGTGTGTGTGTGTGTGTGTGTACACACTTCATTAAGACACGTACACATGTACATGTACATGTGTGTACACACACACACACACACACACACACACACACCGTAATGGAGGAGTGAGCTATCTGTGGACTTCCAGATGTTGATGGCCTCTTAACTCTCCCCATCCCCAGCATGGCCAATGATCAGGGATGATGGGAACTGCAGTCTAGCAACATCTGGAGAGCTGCAGGCTCTGCACCCCTGCTGTGGTTGTACTTTATATTGACAACCACACTACAGGCTTCGCTCTTGGATAATTAAATACTGTATATATCTATAGCCAATCTATGTCTTTAAAAAAAATAATAATATGTTTTGTAATGGTTGGGTTGTTGCTGTTTTTATTGTGCACTTTTATTTGTGAGCAACTTCCAGCAACTCTTATGCAGAGAGGAAAGGCAAAGATAGGATAGATGAGATATAAATAGGCTATTTGTGTCTGCACTTAATTTTATAGTAGCCAGTGACAAATGTGGATTTTGCATGGACTTTCCCTGCACACTCTGCTGCTGATTAGCTTCTCCAGTCTTTATATTCAGTTGACCTATCCATCTCAGCTTTTTGACTTCTAATCTGGCAGTTTTCCCAACCATGTGTTTAATCATATGACTCCGTATATTGGCTAAATTAGTTTCAATTCTGTGTGCTACTTCTTCAGCTGGTGTAAATTGGAACAATTCCATTGAAGTCAGTCAAATAATTATTCCAATTAGCATGCGTCGAATATCTGATGCTTAAAAAAAAAATCCTTCCACCTACACAAATTATTAGATCATCCTAAGAGAGTTGAGTCATTTTTTTTACATTATATTTCAAAACAATGCTTGCAATTCTATGTTCCTGAGTGTGTCCCCCTCCCCCACTTCTCTTCATACTTCTATATCTATATATCTCTAGGTGACAAGGGCATAGCTGTCAAACTTTTCCCTTTTCTTGCGAGGAATCCTATTCGGAATAAGGGAATTTCCCTTTTAAAAAGGGGAAAGTTGACAGCTATGGACAAGGGTATAATTTGGTTAGTTGTTCAAAAGAAGCAAATATCAGTTCATCCTATTGACTCATTGTTTTCTCTTGGAGATCATTAAGTATACAAGTGAAGCAAACTATCCCACACTAGGAACATCCAGATTCAGGTGTTGGCCTGACACAGTTGAAATAAATAAATAAAATTGTCCAGTAGCACCTTAGAGACCCACTAAGTTTGTTCTGGGTATAAGCTTTCGTGTGAAGAAGTGTGCATGCACATGAAAGCTCATACCCAGAAAAAACTCAGTTGGTCTCTAAGGTGCTACTGGACATTTTTTTATTATTATTTATGGGAACATCCAGTCACATTTCAAGGAAGCATGCCTGAGCTGAGTGTCAGCCATAAGCACAGCCAAAACCTTGAGCATGGAAAATTTGAACTGAGCATACAATTGCGGTTACCCGAAATTGTTTTGGTATTAGATGAAGAGATTTGGCATTTCAAAGGAACCTCTCGTCACACCCAAAGGCTTCTTTGCCCCAGAAAATCTAAATGTGACTGCTCTCTTCAAACACTTCAGTTCATGTTTCTCTTACACCTGATACTTTTATTCCATGGTGAACCCATCTCCACTGTACTCCAAGGATGTGGTTGGCAGGGCATGCCATTAGACATGGAGAGCTTGCTCAGGCACCCACTTCACAAAGGGCAATGTTTCACATGAACCAATGCTTTTGCGAGTACAGTGGTACCTTGGTTCTCAAACTTAATCCGTTCCGGCAGTCCGTTCCAAAACCAAAGCATTCCAAAACCAAAGCATGCTTTCCCACAGAAAGTAATGCAAAATGGATTAATCAGTTCCAGACTTTTAATAACAACCCCCCAACCATTAATTTAACATGATTTTTACTATCTGACGAGACCATTGATCCATAAAATGAAAGCAATAAACAATGAACTGCAGTCACACAATCAATCAGTAGCTGAACTGGGTTCCACACAGTCACACACACACACACACACACACACAGAGCCACAAAAACACAAAATAAATAGCAAAAACAGACAGACCTCAGCGTAACACTCCAAACGGAAGCGTAACAATCAAATTGTCAGCATAACACTCCAAAGAGTGTGGCATTCAAATCGGATGTGTAACACTCAAAACGGAGCACGTTCAAATTCCAAAAAAAGTTCGCAAACCGGAGCACTTACTTCCAGTGTTTGGGTTCCATGTTGTTTGAGAACCAAGGCATTTGAGTACCAAGGTACCACTGTACAGTATAGGCCCATCAACCTCAGTTAACATTAAATGGTGTATATATGGGATTCACTGGGGGTTTTCCCCACTCAGTTCCAGCACCTCTCAGGTGGGTGCCATTGCCATTGTGAGAGAATGAGGGAGGCGTTCAGGGTGAGTTCCAGCACCTCTTTTTCTAGAAAAAAACAGCATTGTGGATAGTGGTTTGCACAAAAGCTGGAAGCTTGCCCCGGAGCCTTGCTGCATGTAGAGCATGCAAACTGGAGCTGTGTGCAAATCTCCCACAATCTGAAAAGGCTTTTCAGTATCCAGAACTTTAAAAGCACTATTTCCCCTCACACAAATTTCCCTAACTCATATAACATGCTACCATTCTCCCAGCCTCAATCCCAATTGGTCCAAATGTTTTAAAAGAATTTTTATTTCCTTTTTGCATAACTTGATTTCCTTTAATATAGTATTTAAAGAGTCTACTATTTGATGTCCAGGATGTTAAACAAACCTGTGGATACTTGACTAGACCTGGAATTCACCTGAGCTCAGAGTAGAGTCGTACCTTGGATCCCAAACGCCTCAGTACTCGGACGTTTGGGCTCCCAAATGCCACAAAACTGGAAGTGAGTGTTCTGGTTTGCAAAAATTCTTTGGAACCCGAATATCCAAAGGGGCCTCCATGGCTTCCGATTGGCTGCAGGAACTTTGTATTTGTGTTAGTTGTTAGCACTGAGCTAAGACAGGCTTGTTTCTCTTAGTCAGGCATAGGCAAACTTGGCCCTCCACATGTTTTGGGACTACAACTCCCATCATCCCTAGCTAACAGGACCAGTGGTCAGGGATGATGGGAATTGTAGTCTCAAAACATCTGGAAGGCCGAGTTTGCCTATGCCTGCTCTAAGTCATTGAAAGGACTATGTAGGCAGTAGCTGTGTGGCTCAAGAAATGTGTAACATCCACCTTCTTAGTGTATCTAGTAGGGGTGTGCATTGGTCCTGAGTGTACTCTGAATACAAATGCAAATTGTGCTTTGGGGGACTTTCTGAAAACATTTTCCTTTATTTTTTATAATGTTTATATGCCACTTGATTGTAAACCCCCCCCCCAAAAAAAATAGTTTACTAAGAACAGGATCACATCATTAACAAGGAGGCAGATTCAAATTGGATCAGTTAAAACTGAAACTCTGTTTTCCCCACAATTACATTAAAAAGGAATCTTCAAAAGGCTACTTTCCCCTCCTTACATAAAAGTGGATGAAATTTGCAGGCAAACATGCTCCTCCATAGTGGACGGAACCTGTCAAATTGAAGGCAGATCTATTGTAGGCATGTCCAACAGATAGATCGCGATCTACCAGTAGATCACTGGACATCTGTGGTAGATCACTGGTGCCCCCCCAAGAAGCTCAACAACTTTGGCTCCCCTAAAAAAAATTTTTTTTTTGCCCTGCACCCCCCCAAAACGGGGCTTTCCTTCTCCCTAAAAAAGCTCAACAACAACTTTGATATGAATGCCTTAAAAATGGGCATTACCCCTCCCCCAAAAAGCTCAACAAATTTGACCTGAACCCCCCGAAGGGGGTAGTTCACTGCCAGTTTTTAACTCTGTAACTAGATCGCAGTCTCTTGGGAGTTGGCCACCCCTGTATTAGGAGATTTCATTCACTTATGTGAAAAGGAGGGAAAGCGGTTTTTGTTTTGTTCCTATGTTATAGTCAAAGAAGTTTTGGTTTTAACTGTTCTAGTTTGGAGCAAATGATGAATCAGAATGACAACAGAGCAGATTCAAAACAAGATCGAGCTGCTTCCAAATGCTACAGATGTAAGGTGAATCTTGTGACTGCTTGCACACCCCAATATTTGGGGAATGCCCAGGCTCATCTGTTTGTGCTGGCTGCAGGAACAGAGAGAACATTGTAGGCTAAATCACACTCTAAGTTTCTACACAACTTCAGTGATGATCCCTGAACAGAACTGGCACTTTTTTCCTAGATGGAAATATTGCCATACTGTTGAATAATGAATTCTGCATCACATTACTGCTGCTGCTGCTGCTGCTGCCATCTTCAGCAATATGTTGTCTACAGAAGGGTACTTTCGCAACTCTTTTTATACTGATTTCTGTTTATTATTAGCTCTTCTTTTCTGGACAGTTGACATGCATGTTTGAATGAGGGGAAATGGCAACAGAATGGTTGCACGCCTGAAATACTTCACTAGTAAGTGGAACTTTTATGAAGCCCAGTATGTTGAAAGATACACTGATTTTACAGTATGGTGAACTTATTTTTTTAACAAAGGGGGTGGGGCTCTGGGGTGGCAAGAAAACTCTACTTGCCAAAGAACAATTTGGAGCATGCTTTATGGTCTCAATTGTTATTTTGCAGCTGAATCCATACTTGCCCCACACCTGGTGTTATATATGACGTCAGGTGGGGGAGGGCATGTAGGTGGCCATTGTTAGTGGCCAAATTGCAAGCATAGAGGGTCCCCCCCCCACTGATTTACAGGGAAGGATTCCCTTATGAGTCCCATCAAGGCATGGACTTCCACTTCTGTAACCAGGTTTCCTCCCTTGCCTTGCCAGTGTGTATATAATGTTTAAAGATCTTTCTCTCACACAAGATGATTTTTAAAAACCAAATCTTTTGATAAAAGCTGTGTTTTGGCATGCTTCTAAGATGGGCTTGGTGTTTGGTTATCATATCTGAGAATACAGTTCTGTGATAATATTAGTTATGGCATGTGGGGCAGGGGTGTCCAAGGCTTAGAGCTACAATTGGAAGTAACTTGCCTATAAGGCAAACTGGATGGGACTCAGCTGAGTAAATGCTTCAGTGATTCCTGGATTCATAGGAGAGTGCAAAATCAGCTGAGACCTGGAATGCAACCGTCAAGCATTACCTTCTCCATGCATTTCAGAAATGACTTGGGGAATCCGTGTTAATCACCTTAATGCCACCGTAAATGGTTTGGAGCATCCCTGCTGTAAAATTGCCAGGTGCTGTAGATTTTCTTTTTTAAAAAAAATCAGCCACCACAAATGCAACATTGACCATTTAAAGAGAAGGGGAAATAGTATGTGTGAGCAGCTTCAGAAAATTGAAAAGCATGCATGCTGTTGTTTTTAAGTGCAAGAAACTATTTGTGAGGTTGACCAAAAGCTTTGGTTCCAAGGTGTCTGCTCTGACTTCCAGCAGTAGAGCATCTCCTTGGCATGTAAAATATCACAGGTATTCTCCCATCTCCAGGAAGGGCTGGGAGAAATCATGTCTGAAACCCTGAAAAGCAGCTCTCAGTGTGTGCAGACAGTATTGAGCTATATGGATCAATGGCTGCCTTATATTCAATATAAGGCAGTTTTCCTATGTTCCTCTACCAGACGAAACATATATGAAAAATATCATCTTGGAAATGCAGAGGAACATGGAGATGGTCCAATCAGTGATAGTTCAGAATAAAACACTTCTGGTATCATATATGAAAGAGCCCACAGGTGAGATCTCTTTGGATGCCATCATTAGTTCCTTTTAGAGTTGACACACCTTTTGTACATTTTCTTCAGTGTTGAAAAATGCTTTCTTTGTTCCCTGCATTGTGAACATATTGGCAATGTTTGGATGATTATCTCCTCTGTCTCATTTTTATTCATATTCATTGCCATTGCTGTCCTCAGCTTGACTTGTCCCCATCACCATTTAATTGAATTGATTGTAGCTAGCAACTCAACTTGATACCACAAGGCTGCATCTAATGTGAGGATGTCATAGATGCCTAGAAACAAAATCATGTAGGCCATAACAGTCAATAGGATTATAGAGGGATATGAGGTAAATGAGTCTAGTGAGAGTGGAGAAAACCCCAGTTCCAGTCCACCTTGGTAAGGGTAAAGGACCCCTGGATGGTAAAGTTCAGTCAAACTTGACTATGGGGTGTGGTGAGGGAGCCGGTATTTTTCCACATACAGTTTTCCAGGTCACGTGGCCAGCATAACTAAACCACTTCGGGCGCAACGGGACACCGTGATGGAAACCAGAGCACACGGAAACGCCGTTCACCTTCCTGCCTCGGCGGTACCTATTTATCTACTTACACTGGTGTGCTTTCGAATTGCTAGGTTGGCAGGAGCTGGCACAGAGCAACTGGAGCTCACCCCATTGTGCAGATTTGAACTGCCGACCGTCTTATCAGCAAGCCCAAGAGGTTCAGTTGTTTAGACCACAGCACCACCTGCTCCCTGGGCGTCCACCTTGACACCTAATTGACAGCAAGGCTAATTCTATAGTATGGGAACCCAAGCAATGGCTGATGGTGCCTAATATTGGTCTTGGGTTGGGTGTGGATTTCCCCCCCTTCATGTTCCTGTGGGATGCACATAGTTGCCATTTCACCAATGAGCCTACCTCATCTCCGAATCCACTTCACATGCATTTTCAATGTCATACCACTGTGGTCCTCCTATTAAAAAAAATAAATAGCACGTTGGGCAAGGCAGTCTCCCACTTTGGGTGCTTGGTATTGTTCTTCAAGGAGATCAGACATGATGATGATGATGATGATTTAATTAATTAATTTAAATGGATTTCTAGACTGCTTTTTAGGTTGTATGTAAGGACTGGCATTGAAGGCTGGCTAACCCTCTGGAGGCTGTCTTCCAATGTATGTGTCTGACAAGTGCATGGACTGATACATGTTGTCCTCTGTGAGTGCAACACACCCTCTCACTCACCACATAAACACATTCAGACCACAACGTCCCTACACATTCAGCCAGTTAGACACACACAGACAGAGAGAGAACTCTCCCGACCCTTTGACAAATCAGCGGAGGAACATGAGTGCTGTGAGAGGAGGAGATGCCCCTTTTGTCCCAGCGCTGTGTTAAGGAGAACAAATGTGGTTTTTTCCTCCCTGTCGTGTTGGCTTTTCCAACACTTCCAGTATTAAAAGTAAAGAACAGTAAAAGATTACTGTTCCACACGATCTTGCGGAAACCTTATACTAAATAAGCTGTGGAATTAACACAATGGAAAGCAAGTCCTGCTGTCTAACACAGGCGCATGTGAGGCATTACCGAAGAGTATGATGCACTGTACTCAAATTTTGTGAGCGTGGCTTTTGTATACAATTTCTTGGGAAATGGATTAGCTGTGAAAATTGGTTTGAATGGCCAGTGACTCGTTGTGTGGGTGGTCAGGTACTTCAGTTCTATCTTCTGGGTGCCCCTAAACCTTTTGGTCAGCAGACGTAGGAGGTAAATGACAGTGAATAGAAGTCTCTATAATTGTTTTGTGGATTTCCATATATGCTTCCATAGCATCTGGTACCAGTTTTTATCGGGAATGATACTGACTGAATGGACGATTGGCCTACCTCACTATGGCCATTCAGATGTTCTCATTCTATATTTGCCCCTCCTTCTCCCTACCATTTGCTTTTGACATGGGATCGATTTGCTCATTTGAAAGTCAGCTTTGCAGTTGAGGACCTAAAAGGCAAATTATGTTAACTGTAGTTTTAAAATCTGGATGAAGCAAATCCACTTGTCATTATAGAAAATAGAAATCTCCCGAACTGCCCTAAAGTAACTCAGGCAGGAAGCATTCGCCAGCTTGCAATTTCTATTGATACATCCGCTTTACTACTTTCTATCCATCTGCCAAACCCACCTGCTTTTCAGATGGGTTATTTGCAATCTCTGTTAATGAGAAACTACCATCTAATTCTTCCCTCCCCGCACAACTTTTTTCCTGGGATTTTATTTTGTTACTAAAAAAGAAGAAATGTTATGATGTATATTAGTAAGTCATGCTGTGTTAGTCTGAATTACACAGCAAGCAAAATGCTGTATAAACTAATGTGCCAAAGAGTGTATTTCCATATATCTGCTATGGGTTGAAATGGGGAACATTTCGTCCAATGCGAGAAGCCAAAATTAAATAAGTTCCTGCTAAAACATAATCAAATCTATTTTTATTAGGCACCTCAAACACAAGTAAAGTCAGTTGCATTGTGAGGAGATGTGAGAGCCTTGCCGTACTTAGGCAACAGTGTGGCATTTTGGAAGAAGACTTTCTGATATTCTCTGTGGTAAGAATGACACAAATAAAGCAGAGGAGCTTCCGTTAAGTTCCACGCAGGACATGGATCTGTGTCAAATGAAGCCTCCATTGATACTTTACCCAGGTAGAGCTAGAAAGGTTTCCCAAAAAAAGATGGACTCCACAGGACATCATTTTCAAGGGAGGCAGTGCTCAAAAAAGAGAGATCCAGTGTGGTTTAGTGGTTAAGAGTGGTAGACTTGTAATCTGGTGAACCGGGTTTGCGTCTCCGCTCCTCCACATGCAGCTGCTGGGTGACCTTGGGCTAGTCACACTTCTTTGAAGTCTCTCAGCCCCACTCACCTCACAGGGTGTTTGTTGTGGGGGAGGAAGGGAAAGGAGAATGTTAGCCTCTTTGAGACTCCTTTGGGTAGTGATAAAGTGGGATATCAAATCCAAACTCCTCCTCCTCCTCCTCCTCTCAAAAGCATGGTTCTAAAGAAATTCCACTTGCCTTCTACTGCGGGTGGCATTGTGGCATGCTGCTGTCCCACCGGTTCTGCAAGTTGTGTCCCTGACTGATGGCCTCTTCTGGTGTCTGGGGCATAGGGAATCCGCCAGGTGCCTAATTTGGTCAATAGCATCCAGGTCGAAGGGTGAGCTCACTCATGGGCAGACCTGACCTATTCTCTCAAGGACTTCCCTCAGGTCTGCTCCTGGAATATTTAAAGGGTGCCAACCATATGGACAGCACCTTGAGATCTTGTGGGTCTTTCACCAGCTCTCCCTGTATTTAAACTGTTATCCATCATGAGGTGGAATGGGATATTGACATTGCTATGGAACATTATTGGTTGCTGTATTTAGGGCCAGGGACAAATTTTCCCTTCAGCCTGGGGTTTTCGCCTCCCTCACAACTTTGGTGGATAATCATAGAATCATAGAATCATAGAGTTGGAAGAGACGACAAGGGCCATCCAGTCCAACCCCCTGCCAAGCAGGAAACACCACCAAAGCATTCCTGACAGATGGCTGTCAAGCCTCCGCTTAAAGACCTCCAAAGAAGGAGACTCCACCACACTCCTTGGCAGCAAATTCCACTGTCGGACAGCTCTTACTGTCAGGATAAGTCATTGGGTAAAGTCTTGTAAGCCTTGGCCTGTCCCTTCAAGGGAATGGGGTATCCTGTTAAAGGGGTCCTTTAGGAGATGCTCCTATCTGGATGCCCAGTTGGGGCTAGGGCCATAACTCTCCTCTCAGGTGAACTTGGTTTGGAGTTAATACTTGGTGTGTGTCAGGGATGTCCAACTGGTCGATCCCCGGGTGGTTTTGGTCGGTCACCTTTCCCTTTGTGGAGGCAAAAGAGCATCCGCCCCCGCCCCCTCACCCTGTCCTCCAATTGCATATGATCACTAGAACGGAAGACAGAGTTTTCACTGTGAGGCTGATTGTATCCTTAGCGATCTTTTGGTGAGGAACTTTTCCCCTTCCCCCTTTACGAAAGATCAGCATTTTTGTCTCCCCTCCCTAAAAAAAGCTTAACAACTTTGACCTACACCCCAGAAAAAAGGGGTAGATCACTGCCAGTTTTTTTTTATTCTGTGAGTAGATCGCAGTCTCTTGGGAGTTGGACGTTCCCTAACCATCAAATTATACCCCATGGGGAATTGACCAGCAGGTGGGCTGGTTAATTTGGGTTATGCCCAGTGCCTAAGCCAAAGCCACTTACGTCTGCAATCAATAAAGTTGTTGCCTAATTTGCACCCAAACAAGATTGTAATGTGTGGTCATTTCATTCATGTTGTGGGGGGGGGGTCACAGTGCCTGCATGCTCAAGGCAACATCACTGGACTATTACACATTCACATCATTGACACTGCACATTATTTGAAATAGTCCCTTCCCCTCCAAAAAATTACCTGAGAGTTGTCCATTTCTTAAGAACCATGGTTTTGAGCAATGCCTGCCTTGAAAACTATATCCTTTGTAGTCCATGTGTATTTTGGAAACCTTGTTACTGAGCAATGCAATGCAAAAGCAACGAAACAAAGGAGTGCCATTTTACAGTTTCATTGAGAGCTCATTACAAATATGTACGGGTGACTTCACCTAATTACTGTTGTTTGAGTAAATCCACCAGTAAAATATGCAATAAATAATGAAAAAGAGGTCATTATTCATTGTCCCCAGACATTCTGTTTCTTTTTGTAGAAAAGCCAATGACAGATCCTGAGAATGTTTTTGACATTACTTTTGATTCATGCTTGGCACAATCTTTTTTCATTTTTTATAACAATCCCTCTTTAGAACTGTGAGCATTAAAGAGCAACCCTTAACAACTAAAGAATAATGTGGTACATGTATTTTTAAATGAGTGTAGAAGTTTATTTTAGACTACAGTCCTCTCATTCCTTACATGGTGGTCCATTGAACACATTGGATTTACTTCTAGGTAAACATGAATAGGATCAATCTGATTCATTTCTTAAATCTGTATAAAAAGTTTTATTTCAATAGGCCATAGAATGCATATTTAGATGCATATATTGTATCAAAGTGCACATTTCTGAACTATGTTGTCCTGAAATATGCACTGTATTGCACAATTCAGAGAAGTGCGAAATCTGAAGGGAAATTATGCTCAAGTCCATGTATTAGCCTCAGAGGAGTGAATGAGGTGAGTTTGCTTTAAAATGTGGATCAGACAAAATTATCCTGCATTCCTACTTATCTTTTAGTAAATATGCGTAGGGCCAGATTTTTTGTGCAAGGCACTGCTTGGTTCAGTTTAATTACCATGCTACTATTAGGAGTGGAAGAAAATGTACCAGTGGATTTTCATTTTCAAAATGAAATCCCATACAGCTGGAATACATGTTTGTGTATAAATGGGGGATTCTGAAGAAATAGAGGGAGTTTGAGCTTTGGGTTTGTTACAGGGACTTACTGTCACAGAAGCATGTATAGCAACTGGCAGGGCTTTTTTGCCACCCGGAACTTGCCGGAACTCAGTTCCGGCACCTTTCAGGTAGGGGCCATTGTCATTACAGTGGTGCCTCGGGTTACAAACACTTTGGGTTACAGACTCCGCTAACCCTGAAGTAGTGCCTCGGGTTAAGAACTTTACCTCAGGATGAGAACAGAAATCGTGTGGCGGCGGTGCGGAGGCAGCAGGAGGCCCCATTAGCTAAAGTGGTACCTCAGGTTAAGAATGGTTTCAGGTTAAGTATGGACCTCCAGAATGAATTAAGTTCGTAACCCGAGGTACCACTGTATAAGATAACAAGGGAGAAGTTCATGGTGAGTTCTGGAACTCCTCCCGCCCCCAGAAAAATAGCACTGGTAACAGGTTTTGTGGATACTGGACTGTTGCCTGGATTGCTAATGTGATCTGAGGCAGATGGGTGGCTCAGAGTTAGTCCAAGACTAGAAGCTGGGTACATCATTCAAAGTTTCATTGCGGGATCTAAGAATTTATTATGAAGCTGCAGCATTTTGCTGGTTGAAAGACTGGATTAAGTTAGAAGATACAGATGTTTTGGATCTGGAAGGACATGATAATGTTTTTGGCTGGCACGCTTATTTATGGTATGACAAGGTTAAGGCCCATAACGCGTTTAAAAACCATATCATTAGAAACTCCTTGTATAAGGTTTGGATTCGAAATAAGGACTTGTTAGAAAGGAAAACTCCGAGATGGTTATCTCCAGTGGAAGCTAAAGCGGTTAAAAGACCTAACATGTCTGCAAGGTGGTTGAAATATTCTGATATACTGGAACAGGAGGGTCAGAACTTTAAGCTGAAAAGTTACGAGCAACTGAAGGAAGGTCTGACCGACTGGTTGCAGTATTATCAATTAAATGAAGTCTTCAAATTGGATAAGAAACAAGGCTTTCAGACAGAAAGATCTAAGTTGGAAACTGAACTAATAGAACCAAATACAAAGAATCTTTCCAGGATGTACAAACTGTTGCTAGAGTGGCATACAAAAGATGAAATGGTGAAATCGGTGATGATTGACTGGGCTAAAGATGTTGGACATAATATAATGATGGAGGATTGGGAAAGGTTGTGGAGGGAAGGTACTAAGTTTACTGCATGTAATGTATTAAGAGAGAATATGATGAAAATGATGTATAGATGGTATTTAACACCAGTAAAATTAGCAAAGATGTATCATAATGTTAGTAATCAATGCTGGAAATGTAAACAGACTGAAGGCACCTTCTACCACATGTGGTGGACATGCCCAAAAGTAAAGGATTTCTGGGAAAAAATTTATAATGAACTAAAGAAAGTGTTGAAAAACACCTTTTTAAAGAAACCAGAGGCCTTCCTCTTGGGCATGGTTAATCAGGTGATACCTAGCAAGGATAGAACTCTCTTTATGTATGCCACAACAGCGGCAAGAATTTTGATGGCTAAAAACTGGAAAACAGAAGATTTACCAACAGTGGAAGATTGGCAAGTTAAGATGATTGAATATATGGAACTCGCGGAACTGACAGCGAAACTCCGTGACCAGAGGGAGGAGAAGGTGCAAGAAGAATGGAAGAAATTCAAAGACTATCTAAAGAAACGAGAAAAAATAGAGATTTAATGGGAATTAGATGAAAGAATAGGCGAAAGTAATAAGTTGTTAAGGTGAAGTAGGATGTAAGTAGGTAGTATTGTAAATTATGATGTTCTAATTTTGAGATAAAAGTGTGACTAGAAGATATTAAATATGAGGTAGATAAGTTTGTTAAAGAAGGTTTTAAAGAGGTTACAAAGTTACTACAGTATATTCGAAATGAACGCAGAAGAGAGAGTAGGGGGAAGTTCATCAAGATTTTATAAGTTTAATATGTATGGATGCAACTTTGTTTTGATATAGTATTTTCTTTTTTGTCTTTTTTTTTGTCTTGTTCTTTGTTTCTTTGTATTGTTTTGTTGTTGTGTAGTTGTTTGTGGAATGTTTTTATTTTTTTTCTATTTTGGAAAATCTTTAATAAATTTCTTTAAAAAAAAAAAAAAAACAAAGTTTCATTGCGGGGCAAAGAGATTTCAGTAGGCAGTGCAAGATTTACAGCAAGACCAAAAGACAAAGCTATCACACCTGCACAAAGTCAATGAAGACTAAGAGCATTTATCTCTCCCCCCCCCCCAAGTTCATAATGAACAGAGATAGCCAGCATGGTGCCCTCCAGACATTTTGGAGTACAGTTCCCATTATTCCGTGCTGGCTGGGGCTGAAGGGTTCTTGTAGTCTGAAGCATCTGGAGGGCACTGTGTTGGGTACCCAAAAACTAGAGGTAAGTTGCCTCTGAAGAATAATCACATGCACTTTAAAATACAGGAATGTGGTGGCTTTTCACCGCCATGTTCCCCAAGAGATACCTTCTTCTTTTGCTCTTACCAAATTTTAATTGTATCCTGGACCTGAGGAACTATTTCATATCTAAACTATGAAAATTAGAGCAGCAACTGAGCATTATTTTTAATTAAAACAACAACAACTTTTTATTTTTTTTATTTTTTTTTTTAAAAACTTTCTTTTTCTTCCAGGAAAATTGAAATATACTTTTAAACATTTTCTCTTCTATCAGGGGCATTATCTTTTAGCATAGGCCCGAAACAAACCTGGTAACTACAGTATTGTTTTATTGATTTTTTAAATATATAAAAAAGCTCTTTTATTTTAATAACTTGCTAAGGAAAACAAAAATAAAATAAACGCTATAAAAGACAATATGAAAACCAGGCGGGAATTGGGAAAGTAGCTTGTTATCTAAAAAGTCATGTCGTCGTCCCCCTTTCTTTAATTTAAACTGCCTGTACAAAACATATATTAATTTTAAATTACCGATTTGAGATAGCATTAGTGGAACAGTTTTATTATATTTCTTTGTTATCCTTCTGACTTCAACTCTGGCTCAGAAATGCAATTAATTCTGTAACTTGCGCTCACTGGCGGGTGCCATTCAAGCTGCGGCTGCTTATGGGGTAGTTAAAAGGATAAAATCAAGTAGTCATTCTACTAATCCCTTTACAAGGAAACAGCTTTCTGCATAAAAAGTAGAACTTATGTGGTCATTAGCAGATGCTACATCAAGCAACCCAAAATATACACATTTAAATTCTTAAGCACAATCTATGAACACCACACAGATGGTTTCCAAGAAACTGTACCTAAATTGATTACGATAAAAATGATCTGCTGCAATTGTTTCTGTCAAAAGGGAGAACAGAATTTGTCCCAATGTGTCGCTCTGCCCACTCACGCAGAGAACCCAGCTGCTGGGACAGATGTTGCTCTAAGCACTTTATTTTAGGGTCATTAAAATGGTTACAGGGGTTAGTCATTCATTGTTTTATAAATTGTGCTTACTAGCTGAGCTCAACAGACGCTCGGCAAAAAGTTCCTTTGTGGCTGATCAGAAAAAAGTTGCGCTTCAGATCCCTGTCTCGCGCAAGCGTGGTGTCTGCATGTGTGTGTGTGTTTCAAAGTTGCCAGTGGTGATACGCACAAAATAAGGTCAAAAATGATGTACTTTATTAATTTTTAAGCTTAGTTTATTGACGTTTTTTGGGGGTGGGGTGGGGTGGGGGGTAGGCACCCATCACATTCCAAAACTGACAAATCTCGCTTAGTTAGGATGTATGTGGACCACAGATAAAAGCTGCATTTCAAATCTTTTGGCTATAAATATTATTCCTTTATTCATTACCAGCCTATTTGAAGGTAGCACACCCCTGGACAATCTGGTCTACAAGAGATTAGGAGGTAAAATGGTCAGGCAGCCGAGGCTTAAGATTGGTCAATTGTTGTTGTTTGGTCTTGTCCGATTCTTCATGACCCCATGGACCAGAGCACGCCAGGCACTTCTGTCTTCCACTGCCTCCCACAGTTTGATTAGTCTCATGTTGGTAACTTCGAGAACACTGTCCAACCATCTCGTCCTCTGCCGTCCCCTTCTCCTTGTGCCCTCCATCTTTCCCAACATCAGGGTCTTTTCCAGGGAGTCTTCTCTTCTCATGAGGTGGCCAAAGTATTGTGGCCTCAGCTTCAGGATCTGTCCTTCCAGTGAGCACTCAGGGCTGATTTCCTTCAGAATGGATAGGTTTGATCTTCTTGCAGTCCATGGGACTCTCAAGAGTCTCCTCCAGCACCATAATTCAAAAGCATCAATTCTTCAGCGATCAGCCTTCTTTGTGGTCCAGCTCTCACTTCCATACATCACTACTGGGAAACCCATAGCTTTAACTATATGGACCTTTGTCGGCAAGGTAATGTCTCTGCTTTTTAAAATGCGGTCTAGGTTTGTCATTGCTATGAACAGAGCAAAATGGGTTCAGGTACCTTCATGCTCCCTTTGAAAAAGCCATGCGTTGGCAGGTTATGTTGTGTGCACCAGGCTTCCCTTAGAAACATTTGGCTAAAGTCTTTCATCACTGGCAGGTTCTGTGCTTTTCCACAGCTTATCTAATTAAAAAATAGACTTTGCCTGGTGCACTTATTGTTGAAGCATTTAGTATGCCGATGAGAAGCAGAAGCATAACAAGATGGAGGTTGGAGGAGAAAGTGTTGGATCCAGACTAAGTTAACAGAGTGGGATTTCAATGATGGGATTTCAGTGGAATGAAGTTCAACCAACTATGCAATCCCAAATCCCATTTGTGCCAGGCTGGGAGGCTTTTGATGGCCCTGCCAGCCTCAACCTATGGAGTGACACTGCTCTGCCAGTATGGAGCTCCCCAGTCTGCCTGATGAATGTGTGGGCAGGTGGAAGTACCACCATTGGTGGTAGCTCATGGGGAGACCCACAGGTGGATCAAAACAAAATCGAAAATTCTTTCTAGTAGCACCTTAGAGACCAACTGAGTTTGTTCCTGGTATGAGCTTTCGTGTGCATGCACACTTCTTCAGATACCACAGGTGGATGTTCTGGATTGGGGAGGGGCTGGATTCTGAGCCAGTGCAGCTGCCATCACTGGACCGTGTTGGGCTCCATCACTGCACCTGCTCCAGGCAGGCAGAGCAATTTGCCTGCGCCATCACCTTCAGCCCCAACTGGCGTGAGCAACGGTGCTATGAATGTGGTGGCAGCTCTTTCACTCTCCCATTCCCAGCCATGGGCTGGAACATCTAGCCCATCTGGATCCAACCTATGCTTTTTAATAGCCAACCTGTGATTTTTCCTCAAAATCTTGTGATGCAATGCTGGAAAGTACTGCTTCGAGCAGAACCCTGTTTGAAGGATGTCCTGAGTGAATCTCCACCCTTCCCCTTTTCTCCCACTTCCTCATTCATCATCCTCATCACCTCCTCTACTGGTGCCACTAAGTGCCCTCTGTCTTCGAGCTCTTTGCGCTCCTACTTTTAAGGCTTGCCGGGTTCTGGGAGATGGTGGGTCTGGAATGCTTTCTAGTGATAACGTGTCAGCCAGCTGCTGCTCCGGCTCTGCCTTCTCCTCCTCTCCCATTATTTCCCAACTTTCCCCCTCATCTTCCTCTGAGCTATGACCTCCCGCAAACCACTGTTTTAGATTTATACTGTCTTTGTCTTCTTCCTCCCTGGAAGGGTCAGGATGGGGAGGCAGTCTCCACCACTCCTCCTCCTCCTCTGCCCAGCCCCAGACATCCACTGGAATAAAACAAAAGCCAAAAGATTAACTGAGGTGTTTGGTGATAACTATTATCCAAATTTCTCTTTATCTTAGCAGACATAATAAATTCAGAAACATATTTGTTCTCTTCGAGAAAGCACTTTTATTTTCTTCCGTAACATCTGTGATTCATTATATATATATTCCTGATGATAAAGCAGGCTAGATTTTTTTTTTTGATGCAGCACACAGCAGATGTAGCAAAACAAAGATGCTCACATATGCCACTCAAAGTTCTGTTATGCATACACTAGAATCTGTTCTTTTTGTACATGTATAGGCAGATTTCAACAGCCCCGTGCATAGCTCATAACTGAAGCACACAGAAGCTCTTTAATTTTTAAATTCCAATTCAACCTTTCAGATATCAGCTCTTTTAAAGAAAATCAAAGTACCATATTTTTCTGTGTATAACACACCCCCATGTGTAAGATGCCCCCTATTTGGGGGGACTCCAAAATAAGAAAATGGGGGGAGATTGCCAATAGTTGTTAAGCTTTCTTGAGGGGGCGGGTTGCCCAGAGTTGTTGAGCACCCAATCGGCAGCAGCCCTTGCTGCGGCAACAGATCATCCGCCCAATCGCCGCCGACAATGTCCTGCTCGCGGCTGCAACCAATCACCGGTCCACCATCTGCACTATCCGTGTATAAGATGACCTCCAATTTGTAACATTTTTTCAAATTAAAAAAACCTCGTCTTATACACGGAAAAATGCGATATACTTCCTTTCAACTAGGACTCAGCAATCACATCATTCCCTCGCAGACTAGACCCACAATATTCTGCTTTGTTGTTATTCAAAGCTCAGTGAGGAATAAGGTTGAAATGTCCCCCACTTCTACCTGTCCAGTTTCAGTAGTGCATTTTATCTTCCTTATTCTCAGACTCCATTGCTCTCTGCTCACCTTGTTTCTCACACTTCCATGAGATCCACAATACAGTCCTGTTTATTCTCCCCCCCATCTTTCCTCCTGCTTCTTCTCATTTTGATAGCACTGCCTCCTTTATCTACCCCAGGGGTAGCCAACAAAATGCTCTCCAGGTGTTGTTTGACTCCTGACTCAAGTCAAGACCATCCAGCATAGCCAATGGGCAGGGGTGATGGAAACTGGAGTCCACATCAGGAGGGCATCACATTGTCTACCTCCCACAATCCATCTCTTCTCTGTAACCATCAGGATCACATTCCACCACACACACCCAAGGTCAAGGCTGTTGGTGCCCTTCACTGTTCAGCCTCACACCTGAGAGGCTGGGAGGAAGCCACTGTTTTCTTCTCTAGATTCCCTACAGCTAACCATGGGAGGTGCTGCAACCCAAAGACATTTCTTGATGAATATATCCATAAACAAATTATTCTAGCTGTTGTTTTCCTGCAAAATAATAATAATATCAGATTATATTGTGTTTTCTCCCCAGTATTTCCAAATATAACACCAAATAAACAGACCTACCACTCCTGCCAACCTAACAGTTTGAAAGCACGTCAAAGTGCAAGTAGATAAATAGGTACCGCTCCGGCGGGAAGGTAAACAGCGTTTCCGTGCGCTGCTCTGGTTTTGCCAGAAGCGGCTTAGTCATGCTGGCCACATGACCCGGAAAAACTGTCTGCAGACAAACGTCGGCTCCCTCGGCTAGTAAAGCAAGATGAGCGCCAGAACCCCAGAGCCGTTCGCAACGGGACTTAACTGTCAGGGTTCCTTTACCTTTACCTTTTTTACCACTTCTTGGAAGAAGGAAACAAGCCTTAAGGGAAAACTTTGGCAGAGTTCTTGTCACAATTCCAACAGTTTTAAAGCAGGAAATACATTATTTGGTAACTACTCTCACCTTCTAGAAAAGTTAGGGAGACATGATGTATTTTCATTTGTGTTTAGGAGTACAATTCCTAGCAGCCTGGGTTCAGAAACAAACACTTGCTTCCATATGCAAGCAAAGGAAAAACTGATAAGGGCACGTTAAGTGAGCAAATAAAAACTCATGATAGGGGAAGGAGAAATGTGTAATTTTTTTCATGAAAATTAAAACCTAACCTTGTATTGAGGAGCTCATAGTGGCATACATGGTTGTCCATGTCCATAGCTTGCAAGGAGTCCTATTCGGAATAAGGGAATTTCCCTTTAAAAAAGGGAAAAGTTGACAGCTATGCATGTCTACCCTTGGGCATGAGATATAGAAGTATAATCAGTCGTACCAACAGGCTGAAAAACAGTTTCTATCCGTGGGCTGTTAGGCTGCTGAACGGAAAATAATATAGTGCAATAATAAAATAGTGCAACTGAATTTCAGGGTTGGTGTGTGACAAGCACACAGAGTGCAATGAGATTGAGTATTTGTGGGGGGGGGAGGCTCAGTTAATTTCATTCTACACAGGTTGTACATCGACAATAAAGGTATTATTATTATTATTATTATTATTATTATTATTATTATTATTTTATCATCACAGCAACCCTGTGAGGGAGATTAGGCTGAGGGCTGGTGACTTGTCCAGTGTCACCAAGTGAGCTTCATGGCCGAGTGGGGATTTGAACCCTGGTCTCTCAAGTCAAACTCTAGCACTCTAACCACTCCGCTTAGCAATGTGGCTGGAGCCAACATTGTTATCATTTGGGCGGCTAACCAAGGCTTATTTATTTGTCCAGGCATTTAAAGAGTTTTACTGTTTTGACCTTGTCTATCATTTAATTGAACTCTGATCTCCCAAGTTTTATTCCAATGCACTAACTACTATGTTACACTGCCTCTCAGTGCATCTATGCATCTGAAGCACCTCCTAGTTTGGCTTGGGGATGATGACGACGATGCCTTCCCAACTCCAAATACCGGGTAAACATTTTAGGTGCAAAGCATGAAAGGAAAATATTGATAACACTCCATGATATTTTCCCTTGTAGAATCTTTGATCACAAATCCACCTCTCTCGCCCTGATCTGGCCACAGTGATCCATGCGACGGTCACCTCCAGACTTGATTATTGTAACTCGCTCTATGTGGGGCTGCCCCTGAAGCTGACCCAGAAACTCCAGCGGGTGCAGAATGGCGCGGTGAGGCTCCTCACGGGGTCTTTGCCGTGGGACCACATTCATCCAGTGCTTTACCAGCTGCACTGGCTCCCGGTGGAGTACAGGGTCAGGTTTAAGGTGCTGGTTTTGACCTTTAAAGCCCTATGAGGCTTAGGACCCTCATACCTAAGGGACCGCCTCTCCTGGTATGTCCCAGGTAGAACCTTAAGGTCCTCAAATAATAATTTGTTGGAGGTCCTGAGCCACAAGGATGCTAGGTTGGCTTCAACTAGGGCCAGGGCCTTCTCAGTACTGGCCCCGACTTGGTGGAACAGTCTGGCACAAGAGACCAGGGCCCTGCGGGATTTGGCATCTTTCCGCAGGGCCTGCAAGACGGAGCTGTTCCACCTAGCCTTTGGGTTGGTTTCAGTTTAACCCTGATGTTTCATTCTTTTGCTGTGATTGGTGGGCTACTTAAAAATGAGGCTGCAGTTTAGATTTAGTTTTAAATTGTTATTTTAATTTGTATTTTAATGAATTGTTTTATGTTTTTTGTGATTTTATTGGTGTTAGCCGCCCTGAGCCCGGTTTGGCGGGGAAGGGCGGGGTATAAGTTAAAAAAATATTATTATTATTATTATTATTATTATTATTATTATTATTATTATTAGTGATATCCCATCATTTCTTGTGTCTACTGTTAGAAAATGATGCCAATTAATGGACAATCAGTGTATAAAATATTGCTTTGACCAGGTGGAGTGGATCAGGGCACCCAGAATGGAAGAAATTGTGAGACTGGGTGTACACTCTTAGTGTGGGATGAACGTGCAATGAGAGAAGGAAGAAATACTGCGTGGTTTGCCGTTGACTCTCGTGTAGCTGAACCATTCATGTAGAGAAGTTTCAGAAATGTTGCTGTCCTTTTGGAACTGATGCTGATGTGAATTTAACACTCCTTGCATTCTTCTCATGAGACGTCCACTTTCAAATAAACAACATCAAATGAAGCCACCATTAAAAGTCCAGAATAGACACCTCTAAAAAGAAGCTGGTCCTGTCAGCTCTCCTAAACACCTCCAATTTCTGGGAGGGGGAAAAAGAGCATGAAGCGAGGTTCATGCATTTGGATCACTTGTAGAGAGCAAACTTCTGGCTCGGAGAAGGCTAGGTGTGTTTTTCCACCCATGTTGATTATCTTATCTAAGGCAGCTTTCCTGGTAACCGTAAGCTTCTCACTCACAATCAGGTTGAGTTTAATTAAGGTAATTAAGGTAGTATGCAATAAATCTCTCCGTCAAATGGGAGCCTCTGTATTGTTCCGTGACTGCAGCTTGTAAACATGAGCCTTTCTAACCTCTGCACATCAGCAGTTCTTAAGAGATGGAGCCCGCCCTTGGGCTTGGTCTGGAAGCTGCAGCGGGTGGATGATGTGGCAGAGATGAGGACACCTTTATTAGCACCTGCACTCTGCTACCAAGCCAGGCTTGAGGGTCTTATCACAATTCACAAAGCTCTAAACAACTTGGGTCCAGCATAGCTTAGGGACCTGAGCTCCAGCTTATTGGCGAATGTTTAGTTTGCAGGTACCAGGAACAGGGTCTTCTTAGTGGTGCTGCTTCAGTAATAGGATTCTCTTCCCAGGGAGACCTGACAAATCCCCTCTTCCCACAGTTAGATGTTGGAAACCCTTTTTTTTCTGCAAAACATTTTATGCATGCTTTCAGCAGTTCTAATTGACTATTTTGTGCTGTTTTAGTGTTGTGTTTACTGCTTTGTGTTTACTACTTTTGTGTTTATATATTAGTATATTTTATTTTATATGGGAGCTGCTTTGATAACTGTTGTTAAGAAGGATATAAATTACTTGAAATCAATAGGGGGAAAAATTAGAGGCAAGATGTGCAGAACATCTTGCAACAGATGTTTATATATTTCCCCCCCCCCATGCATTCTTTCCACTTCTATAAATACTGATGTCTGTGGAGCCTTTGTAAATGCTAGTATAATAATTTATCACCATATAATAGTCATGCCTCATTCATATGCCATGCTGCATGTTCTCCTTTAAGTGTAAATGCCGGGCTTTGGGGTCTTGAAGGAAGAGTTGCAAAAGTGTGTTGTGTGTTCTGGTGGACTTACTTTTTCAGGACTGGCAGCCTGGAGACAGACAAGTACTGTCAAGGCCAGGGATTGGACAATAGATTCCTGCAGGGCAGGGGGTTGGACTAGAATTCTGTGGGTATATGGGTTATGGTCAGTCAGCTAACTTTTACTCAGAGTAGACCTATTGGAATAAGACACCTAAGTTAGTTGTGTGGTCAATGGGTCTATTCTGAGTAATAGCTTGCTGGATAAAACCCTGATGTTGTTGGACACTTTTCCCCATAAGCCCTAGTCAGCAACCACAGAATCATATAATTATAGACTTGAAAGGTACCCCCAAGGGTCATATAGTCCAGCCCCCTGTAATGCGGGATTCCTGCCCACAGTGGTTCCTGGGTGGGCTCGAACCACCAACCTTTTGGTTAACAGCCAGATGATCTGACCCATTGCACCACCAGTGATGGGGGTTAATTCAGAAAGGAAAGAGGCAGTTAGTGGTGGCTCGTGGGGGATGGGGGCGGAGCCAGTGGCATAATCCCAGGGGTGGCACTGCATGCATTGGGACTGGGTGGGGCAAAGCAGCAACAGCAAGGTAGAGGGGGACCCTGAGGTGGTGGCAGCAGCACCACAACAGTGCGTACACAAGTCGGGCCACTGCCACCAACCCAGATGCCCTCCAACCTCAAAACTGCCTCACCTGTAGAATGCAGAAATTAACAGTTAGGGAAATATCAGGAAAAGCAGAATAAACAGTTGTGTGAATGCAGCCCAAGTTACAGACCACTATGCCTTTTCAATTTATAGTGCTCTTCCAGGCACAAAGCAACCAATATGGAATACTTATATTTATTTGTTGTGAACCACTTTGAGAACAACGATGGCGCACAAACCACTCTCACACTCAGAATGCCTTTGCAACTGCAGTTGTTGTATAGAACTCGAGCAACACAGAAACAAGAAGTTTGTCGTTTTGGTTTTCAGGAATTTTTGGAAAGCAAAACTGGTAAGGCAGAGAAACTGAGTAGTTTATTTATTTATTTTTCTAGAAGGAAAACGAAGGGTGGAAACCAGTCTCTTCCCTCTTTAGGACACAGCCAGATTCATGCAGCGATACTGTGAAGCTGGTCCAAGTCAGGTTTATCATTGTTTCACATAAACTTGAAAGCTTTCTTAAATAATCAGGAGGCAATGGCGAATTTGGCGTTTTGTCTGTCTTTGTTTCTCTTCTGTATCGACCCTTTCCCACCCTCCATGTTTGGGGAGCCTGAACTTTGAGTAATTATCATTCCAAATACTGTAATAATAAAAAAGCTGTCTCATCAGAGTTGGGCCAAAACATGTTTTAGGCCAACCTATAATTTAAAAAATAAGGAAAACAACTGAACGGGTCAGTAGGGCTCCTTTGTACTTTTAAATGTTATGTTGGTTTGGATATTGGCAGCATTAAGGTTTTCATATGTGACTCAGTGCCAGTTGATAGCCTGTAAGTTGGATCAGTTCTTAGCTGATTTGTGAGGCTATTTTCTTTCCACTGGGTCTTCCTAAACTTATGGTTCTCATTTGAGATTTATATATATTATATACATGCACACTTGCCAGTTGCTGAATTTATCTGCTTCTCTTTGTTGTTAATGGATGTTGCGTTTTATTAGGATTTTTAAGTTTATTGTCTCTTTTCTTCAGCCACATTTAATTTACATTTCCCCCCAGCCATTTTCAAAATACTGGTGCAAAAGAAATGGTTGTTGTCAGTACCAATTCTATTTTCAATTTATACAGAGAGCCTGCGGTTCTTTTATTAATTGCTCTACCCATAGCCAAATCCTTATCTTTGCTCAAATGAACCTAATTGTACCAATAATCATAACAATCTTTGATGTGTTCACTATAAATACCTTTTATGTTGATTAACCTTAAATTGTTGTGCCAGGAAGCAGAAAGTCATTTGGTAGTCCGTCAAGGAAGCAAACCTCAAAATATGGCTTCGGACAGATTTTTATATACAGAATGTAAACCAGTAACCATTTTGTAAATATGAGAAAGACTTGCATACTGATCATAAATGCATTTACTTGGAAGTAAGTCCCATTGGTGCCTACAAACTTTTACTAGAAAGTGTGTGCACTTAGGAGCTCAGTCAAAGGCAACCATGTATTTAACATATTTATATTTGTTATATTATATATTTTAAAAAAGGTAAAAGACCCCTGACAGTTAAGTCCAGTCGCGAACGACTCTGGGGTTGTGGTGCTCATCTCGCTTTACTGGCCGAGGGAGCTGACGTTTGTCTGCAGACAGTTTTTCTGGGTCATGTGGCCAGCATGACTAAGCCGCTTCTGGCATAAAAGAGCAGCGCACGGAAACGTCGTTTACCTTACCGCCAGAGCGGTACCTATTTATCTACTTGCACTTTGGCATGCTTTCAAGCTGCTAGGTTAGCAGGAGCTGGGACTGAGCAACGGGAGCTCACCCCGTCACAGGGATTCGAACCACCGACCTTCCAAACGGCAAGCCCTAGGCTCACACCACAGCGCCGCCCGTGTCCCATATTATATATTATATTAACATATTTATATATGACCATTCATAATAATAATAATAATAATCTGGGGTTGTTTCACAACATAAATACATTTCCATGGATTGAACTATCGTAAACAGTAAACAGATCAACATCCATCGTAAGCCTGACAATACAATGGACAGCAAGTGCCTGAATGAACAAATGAGATTTCATTGTGTCCCAAAAACTCACCAGTGCTTTTCTTGCTCCCAGTACATTTCCCAGCACAATTCAAAGTTTTGGTGCTGACTTTAAAGCCCTAAATGGCCCCGGTCCAGTATATCTGAAGAAGCGTCTCCACCCCCATCATTCTTCCCGGACACTGTGTTCCAGTGCCAAGGGCCTTCTGGCGGTTCCCTCGCTGCGAGAAGCCAAGTTACAGGGAACCAGGCAGAGGGCCTTCTCGGTAGTGGCACCCGCCCTGTGGAATACCCTCCCAACAGATGTCAAAGAGAAAAACAACTACCAGACTTTTAGAAGACATCTGAAGGCAGCCCTGTTTAGGGAAGCTTTTAATGTTTAATGGACTACTGCATTTTAATATTCTTTTTGGAAGCCGCCCAGAGTGGATGGGGAAACCCAGGCAGATGGGCGGGGTATAAACAATAAATTGTTGTTGTTGTTGTTGTTTCAAAAGGAAAGTTATTACATAAACTGGGTGCCACAATGGGAAAAGGCCCCCTATTTATGTATACACTGTCGGATTTTCTTCTAGTAACACCATATTGCAGACAAAACCATTTGACCACAAAAAATGGCAGCCAAGGATGAATGGACATAAATCTGACATCAGGAATCACAAGACAGAGAAACCAGTAGGAGAACACTTCAGTCTCCCAGGACATTCTATACAAGATCTCAAAGTAGCTGTCTTATTACAAAAGAATTTCAGAAATAGACTGAATTGCAACTTATTACCAAACTTAAAACCATGGAGAGACCTGGTCTGAATAGAGACATTGGATTCTTATCTCATTATACATGATAAAGCTATTTTACCCATCTCACCCCTTGCTTTTTCCTGTAAGACCAATTGCAGTCGTTATCAGTCATCAACAGGTTTACCACACCTATCAGCTGATCACCCATTCCCACCACCCTTCTGAGTAATACCCCTCCCCACCCTCTCACTATATATAAGAGTCTGGTGGCTTCTGTTTCAGTGTATCTGAAGAAGTGTGCATACACACATGAAAGCTCATACCAATAACAAACTTAGTTGGTCAAAACAAAATCGAAAATTCTTTCTAGTAGCACCTTAGAGACCAACTGAGTTTGTTCCTGGTATGAGCTTTCGTGTGCATGCACACTTCTTCAGAAAGCTCATACCAGGAACAAACTCAGTTGGTCTCTAAGGTGCTACTAGAAAGAATTTTCGATTTTGTTTTGACTATGGCAGACCAACACGGCTACCCACCTGTAACTGAAACTTAGTTGGTATCTAAGGTGCTACTGGAAGGATTTTTTTTTATTTTGTTATGGCAGCCAAATGTAAACTTGTGGGACAATGGCCATGGGGTTGTGGCTATAGCCTTTGAGAGGCCAAAGCTGGATCTACACTGACCTTTTTAACGTTATTGGAATGCTATTAGCTGTATTGTTCTAAAACATCACAGGGCACACTCCTAGCAAAACATTCATTACCTTAATGTTGTTCCTTCATAACAGCAGTTTCCCTTATTTCCTGGTTCCTGGTTGCTCTGCAGTGCCTTCTGGTGTCACATTTTAATAACACATTATTAACATTCTTAGCAAAACATGTGACCCTTACGTTTTGAAAAACATTCCTCTTTCTTAATGTTATAAACCGTGAGTGTACATGCACCTCAAGCAGAGGGTCATGTTGCTACTGTTTGGTGTGGTTATTCAGTCCTTAGAGTTTCTTTTTATACTGGGAGGGTGTTTTTCGCCTTTAAGCAATTTATTGGAGGGGGTCAACGTGCATTAATCCCTATGCCATGACCTATTCTGGCACACCTTTGCAGTTTGACGCAGTGCCCTGGTTTGCCCAAAACATGTAAAGCATTGTTTAAAATAAGCTATAGAAACAAGTCAAAGTCTGGCACGTCCTGATCTCCAAACCCAGGTTCATGGTTTGCTTCTCTGAAAACATACTGTAAATGAAAGCCGTTCATGGTTTTTCTGAAAAGAACCCAAGTCAAAGCCAAGATTTGCAGGTCAATGACCACCCAGGCTCTAGCTTGTTTCCTCTGCTGTGTGGCACAATCCAGAAAGTGGAGGAGGATCAAAGCACTTGTTTGTGTTAAACCATGGTTTGTTTAAAACTATGGGTTGACACTGCGTGCAAACCAGGTCAGTATATGTGAGCCACTCGGAGAACACATGCCAATAGGCAGTCATACAGATATAGTAAGTAGATAAATAAATGTGATCTATCATTTCAGCCATCTGGCTTCAGGGCTGTGCTTTGTCTGGGCAGCAGAGACACATCTGGGGCCCCAGGTCTATGGAGGGTCCTTGTAACACTGCCAACGAGTTACTCTGCTTCTTTCCCCTTTCTTTGTATTCTGCCTTAGCTTTTTGGAAAACACACTCTGTTGATGCAACATATGCAGAGAGATACTTCCATTCCTGCTGCATTCCTGCTTCTAGTGGGACCTAGAATAAATAAAATAAAATAAAATAAAATAAAATGATAAGCTGCTCCAGGCAGATTCTGGTGTTCCCACAAAGCCTCACTCTATTGTCTGCCACTGATAAGTTGGTTCACATGTGCTGTGCCAAACAACATGCATTGATGTATGTAAAGAGAATATATTTTGTCAACACGTTTTTTCCAGAGTTAACTTTGAGACGTTTTCACATGCCCTTGCCTGCGTACATGCCGTACACTCGAAGCACGTATAAAACATATCACTTCCCCTAAAGAATCTTGAAAAACTGTTGTTTACCACCCACAGCACTACAGTCCCCAGCACCCTTAACAAACTACAGTTCCCAGGATTATTTTGGGGAAAGTCATGCACTTTAAATGTGCTTTAAATGTATGGTGTGCACACAGCTAAAATGGCAAAGGATGACACTCTGCAATGAATAGAGCGGTAATAATTCAGTCTCTCGAATGTAGGTCCTTCACTTTCATTGTGCAGTAAGTAACTCGCGTCTATAAAGGGTGGTGAAAATGCCTTCTCGCTTCCTTTGGCGTTTACGAGGTGAAATCAGGGCTAGCTCGGTTTCTAATGATGTGGAAAGTCACTTTGCTCCCACTTTGAAGCAAATGCCGTGGTTCCAACACTGGCTGACTTTGCCATTACATCAGGCTGCGTCGAGCCCAAGCTCATGAAATGTCCTCGATTTCTTCCAAACCCTTCTGCTATCACTGTACAGGACATAAACAGCATCTGTCAGTCAGCATCTACAGCTGTATGGGTGCCATTCGCTTGAGCGGCAGCATCTATGCTCATTTCTCTTCTTGCCACAATGTGGTCCACTCTGTGTGTGGCAGCTGGTCTCCGAAACTGCATTGGTGGCAGGACTGGAAGAATGACCCCCTTCCCCCTTTTCCTGTCCTGACAACCATGACTCCTTGGTTATGAGAAGATTGGTTTTGATCACTAATTTTCATTTTTGTGGCGGTGACTTGATCATTGATTGTATCCATTCTTTCCACGGGAGCCATCCAAAACTCTGTTTCTTGTTAAAATGTGAAACTCTAGCTCAGTACAGTGTGCTGCCTCTACTTCAGATTATGCTTTAAATGAAAATGTATGTTTTCTACATTAGATGGTAGTATAATGAAGAAATCATGCCGATCCTGGATCTCCTGCTAGCTTTGTAGTTTTCAAACTGAAGTATTTTCGTAGGGTCTTTAAAATCTCTAACCATTTCCCCCTTTTTCTTCTAGTATTGGTACCTCAGGTTATTCAACCCCCATATCTCCCCCCCCTAAAAAAGGGAGGCCATCTGAATGCTGAGCAGGTGGCACTATCACTGTCTACTCAGTGCACTAGAGGCCTCTGTTCAGGGCCGCCTTAGAGGGATCGGCCGCCGTGGCACGGCAATCCCTCGGCGCCCCCGGGGTGCCGCCTCTCCGCCCGCCTCCCTCCCGTGCTGGCCGCCCCTCGGGAGGGGGGGTGGGCGAGCGGGGGATGAGGGGCGTGGCGCTGGAGTGGCGCTTGGCTTTGCGCGCCCTTCCAGCGCTCCAGCTGGGGCTCCGGGAGGCGAGGGCGGCCGGCTTGTAATCCGCTTGCCTGCCGGCACGCGAGCACCCACCCACCCATGGGGCGGGGGCGGGTTGGGGAGGGGGTGCCCGGTATGCCGGCGGGCTCGCGGGGGCGCCCCTGGGGGGCCCAGCGCCACCAGCCCCTATGGACGAGATGGCCCTGCCTCTGTTTATACAGGGTAAAGGCCTACAGTGACCTGAGAAATGTCCAACAGCCATACAAGGCCTCACCTTGTCTCCTCTAATACCTCTGAAGGACCATATTTGGCACTCCTGAAATAATAGAAGCTGCCCTGGTTTCTGATTTGATCCCAGAATGTCATGCTTTTCCTTGGGACGTCTCTATTTTCATCAGAGAAATGTTGGAGGGCATGGAGTTTTGCAATCCCCGAGCCAAGGAGATAATTAACTATATAACCTTTAGAAGACATCTGAAGATAGTCCTGTAGAGGGAAGGTTTTTTTTAATGTTTACTGTTTTATTGTGTTTCCAATATATGTTGGAAGCCACTCAGGGTGACTGGGACAACCTAGTCAGATGCGTAGGGTATAAGTAATAAATTGTTGTTGTTGAATAGGATGTCCCTATTTTCATTGGAGAAATGTTGGAGGGTATTTCCCATGGCATCTTGCACAACCTTAGTGTTACCTCACTCTTCCCACCAGTTCCAAGCAAGCCTTTCTCCCTGACCGTCTGCACTTGGGCGTGATAGTGAATCACTGTGTGTGCTTTGTTCTGCTCCAGGCATCCTGACTGTGCTTCTGCTTGGTAAAACTGCTGGCCATGGCTATAAGTTAAAGTGAGGTGCCTGGCCTTTGCCAACAGATGGAGTATGCATGCACATACAACTGTCCACATCACCTAGGAGATTGCAGCCGCAAAGATAAGAAAAGAAGAGTTGTTCCATTGTCTGGAGAGGTTGCTTCCTGGTTTGTATGGAGAATCAATTTTTAATGGAGCCCAGTGACAGAAGGGCACAGCTGTATTGAGGCAGCACTGGGTATTGACATTTTGTGCCCCCTAACAATTTTGTGCCTGGGGCAATTGTTGGGATAACAGTGTTTCTTCCCCTACAAATCACATCTTAGAGCTGCTTGTGATTATGTCAATGGTAGCAGCTGATACAGGGATAGCTATTATTGTTTCCATGGTTAGTGGGAGGTGAATTTCCTGCTCCAGGCCTGGGGCTGGTGTGAAGTGATGCTGCCAATGGGGGCATGATCGTGGACTGAAAAAGGGGAACAAGACAATGTTAAGGGTTCTCCTTCCCCTTGTGGCTCTACTTCCACCCATAACTTATTCTCATTTCAGCCATTCATTTTCACTGGTGGAGTCTTCTGTCAGTCTGTCAGCATATCAAGTGACTTCCACATCAGGCATGTGGGGCTTCTGCCAAATCCTAAAGCCCATCAGCTGGCACAACACCAGTGTACTATTAGTGCTCAATAAAAAATGTGTTAACCTGGCACCTAAAACTCAGCAGAGTTGGCATTAGGCAAACATCCCTTGGGTGTCTATTCCAAAACCAGGTTACTGCCACAGACAAAGGCCCTCTCTATGATCAGCTCGTGTTTAAAACTTGATGACAAGGGCACAAAGAGAAGAGTCCCCAAGGATAATCTTGGCAGTTAGTGAGGTTTGTTCTTTGATTTGATTCTAGAGCAGGTGCAAAACTAAAACGGGTCTGAAATTGTGGTCGTGGAGGGGCAGCCGGGCCCATCAGACTTAGGATGCTCGAATTGTATTGAGCAAGACAATAAAAAATAAAGGAAAAGAATCACCAGTCCTCAATGTTATGAACATGGATCAAGTCAAAGTTAAACACATTGAAGTTGATTGATTTATATTAGTGAGTTTTAACCACATCCTTAACTCTCTTCCATTGGAACCAACGGCACTTTTTAACAGTCCACAACCAAGGCACCCACAATGTGGGAAGTTAAAGATATAATTGTACTGTATGCATTTAATGGAAATGTTTTCCCTATGAAAGGAAGTTAATAAGTATTATTTCCTTTGGCGCTCATTTTATGACTTTAATCATGGTGGCTGCATTTAGTATCACTGTGAATGTAATATAACCCTTTGGGCAACTGATTGTAATTAAGCTAATTTCAGCCTTTCAAAAACAACAACCAAACAAAACAAAAAAATGAAACCCACTACTCTTGGCTCCCCCCCTTACTTGTATTTTTTTTTTTTAAAAAAAAAAATGTAGACAGTGCATTGTATAATTAAGAAATGGGTTTATTCCAGTGACTTTGGTACAAAGCAAAACTATGCAAGAAAAGAGAAAATGGCTACAGTAGCCTAACCAACCATGGAAGCATTCAATGGGTTACATTGTTGCTGTTATTTGCAAATATAAGAGAAGAAAACGGAAAGGACATCACCAGCTCACATTAAAAACAAAAATATTTCATCAATCCTATCTTAAGCATATGAATTAATAGAAGTAGTCTATATGTCCAAATAGGTATCTTAAATGAGATTGATGGTGTTAAGTCATGCATTCAAGTGTAGAAACCGCAGTGAGATCTTCAGCTTACTTTTGGTTCCTTCCATCCCAAAGGATCAGAGGAAGTAATAATGCATTTAAGAGACCACATATAATTCCTTTAAATGCCGTTGAAAAATGAAATTAATTTGGGGCTGAAAATATATGTGCAACTTGATCCTGTTACCTTTGAAGGAAACTTTACAGTACCAAATGCAGCAACCTTTTTGTGTGTGTGCAACAGGACTTATCTTTGGCAAAATTGCGTGGAATTGTGCCTAAATCACCCAACCCTCTTGGTTGACTTAAACCTATGATACGCCCCACCAAGCCAACCTAAACAGAGAGGTTTTACCATGCTTTTCAAAGTCTTTTTGACTTTGGCAAATCTCCCTAGGTGCCATCACCGACAACATATATCTGAGTGGTCTTCCTATTTGAATGTAGCGGACAGTCTAGGGCTAGACTGAAAAGTTCAGGTTGCCACACCTCCAGTTCAAAATTGTGAAGGTCTCCCCTAAACTGGAAAGAGATTTCAGATAGAGATAGGGGAGAAAGTTGGTTTCGTCCACATTTTAGTGTGAACCTACCTACTCCACACTTTCCAAATTGATAAGGGAACTGAAACACAGCTATTCTTTGAAAGCTGCACTCCTCTGAATGTTGTGTTGTAGTCCTCCAACCCAAGAAATGTTTCTACACAGATGTGTACCGGTATATTAGGGAGAAGTAATCATAAATTGCTTATCTTTGTGTTTATGCATAAATGCATATATTGGGAAAGTTGTGTGCAATTTTTTTTTTTTTGCATTTGGCAAAACTGCATGCAGACAACTCGCCATTTACATGAGTTGTGCATCACAGCAAACCCAGAAGTGGTACAAAAAGGGGCAAAAACAGCCCTATAAGAGCTCAAAAATGACAAAATGGTGTGAAAATAGTGTCTAACAATTCAACAAGCCATTGCAAGTGCAATCCCAGGAGCCTTTGCAACAACCTTTGAGGCCTGTGGAGAGTTAGAGTTTGAGCAAGGAGATTTTTGAGGGAGCAATTATGGTGGAGCCAGGTGGGTTTTTTGGGTTCTTAGAGAGGTTTTCAAGGGTTTCCAGAGGTTAATAGGGTGTTTGCAATCAATGGTGTTCCCAATATACACAATTTCACTTAAATGTGTGGTGCCTTGGAAAATAACTCCCATGTAAATGGGGAGTTGCCTGTACAAAATTTCAGAGCGGTGCCGAACTTTTATTTATTTATTATTATTTTATCTTGTTACATTTATAACCCACTTTCTTCCAAGTAGCTCAAGGTAGTTCTTCTGCTCCTCATTTTATCCTCACAACAACCCTGTGAGGTAGGTTAGGCCGAGAGTGAGTGACTGGCCCATGATCACAGAGTGAATTTCATGGCCAAGCGGGGATTTGAACCCTGGTCTCCCAGGACTTAGTCCAACACTCTAATCACTACACCACATTGGCTCAAATTATTGTACAGCTTTCAATGTGGGCCGCTTACTTTGGAATTAGTAGCAGTTTTTCCTCTCCTTTTTCTGTCTGTATAGTTCTGTACTTTTAAGTCACACAGAGGTCTTCATGAGCCAAAGCCAACAGCCAATCTTTTTATTGTCTAAATTCGCATCAGATTAGACCCATATGGCATTCAGTTCCTACTGCAGCTGATGAAAGGCTGAGGACTTAGATAATACTTTGACAAATCCCAAGTATTGGAAAGAGGTCTCCTAAGCCAGTCCGTGGGGTGGCTCAACTTTCTTCTTAGCTGCTTAATCCATTCCTAAGGGTTCTGGCATCACAAAGGTCCTGGAAAGGAGGAGAGCATTCCCAGCATGCATCTTTACACTGTCAGAGAATGCCCATCTGGCATCGAATAAGCATAATCACCACTCTGAGCTATCTCTCCCCACTGTTTCCACCTTTGCACCACTGCAGCATAAAGACAAACTAGAAGCCAGGAGAGACATGGCAAGAGAAGTGGCCCTCCATCCCTTTCCAAAGCAAAACTTTTTCTCACCACGTGCACTCGGCCTATCAGTGCCTGTTGCTGAATAAGTGAGCAGCACACAGATATACTGATCTTGGTTTTTTTTTTAATGCCAGATTTCACAATTTGGCTGAAATGGACTGAGTTTTAAAACCCTGGCAGAAGTATCAGCACTCCCCTCACTTACATGCATTCCACTTGCAGATCTCCATTTTCCTTTCACGCAGAAGGGGGAGAAATAGTGGAGAGCCAGACAAATTAATTGGAACTTGTGAGACAGTAATTGTCATGGGAACCTTACACAGCCCCTAAATCAATGGCTAAAAAAAAAATCACTTAATGTGTTTTATTTTGCCTTTCTAGTCTCCTACCGCAGCATTGTCTCATATGGTACATGCTAGTGTGCTTTATGCATTTTGAAATGGCATCATATTGAAGATTTGTTATCAGTCATCTCAGTTTTGCTGTGGTCATTGTCCACTCTCCAGGGAGAGAGCAAGTAGGAACCAACGGCAGTTTGAGCTGTGGCGCCCAAGATACTGAGATGATAAGGAACGAAGATGTGTGCAAAGCTCAGAATTGCTGTCTCCTGGCTAGGGATGGTGAAGAAATTTGATTCTGTTTGAATTTAAAGTTGAATCTATCAAATTTGCAGGACCTGAAACAAAATCGGAACTGAAAGTCCTTTTTTTCACAATATTCACTTATCTGAATTTTGCGGTGCAGTTCTCCAACAAACCAACATTTACAAAAATGCATATATTAAGGAAAGATTGCATTAAAATGAACATATTTATGGAAATAGTATTCAAAAGGCATTATATTAAGAGAACTTGATTGCAGAAATGTGTGCATTAGTGAAAACTGCACACAAAAGACATGTTTATTTGAAGAAACTTAAAATGCTGGATTTTTTTCCATATGGATGTGTGTGTGTGTGTTTGTGTTCGCACATGCGTGTGTGTGCTGCAGAAATGAGAAATGGAGAGAACCATAAGTGGCAGATCCTTCCATTTCTACTCCTGACCCATGAAACACTACATAAACCTATTTTGTGCTCTTCATTGGAGTGAATGGGAGTGGCCCATCCCTAAAGCATTCTAAGTACCTCTGTGGACAGCTGTGAGTCCAAAATAACCCCAACACTGCACATCTGGTCCTTTAGGGGCACAGTTACTCCGTTCAGGACCAAGGAGGCCCCCATACCTACCTGCCCCCAGAAACAGTACTGTACTTCTATTTCATTGTGATTCAACCTCAATCCTTAAGTAATGTATGGATATGAAGATAACATATTTTAGTGTTTTGTGTTGTTGTTTTTAACATACTCCCAGAAATGTGGTGGGACATTCTACCCAGTGATCTCCTTCAATGAAGAGATTCTGCAGAAATGACTTTTACTGAAATTACCCTGAAATGACTTACAGGTATTTAAGGAAAGCTTTTTTCATTGCAGCAACAGAAAACTGTCTGGCGTTTCCCTGAGACGTGCCACATCCCATTTCGGCAGCGTGCACCTTGCTCGTGAATAATTTGTTGTTGTCTCTTTTGAAAGCGCAAAAACAGCTTTCTGATTAATTTACTGTGCCACAAATGAATCCTTAAGATATAGCTTTTTACGCTTTGGAACTAGGCGACAGAACAGCCTAACTAGTAAATTAGTGCCCATTATGCATTTGTAAAATGAAAACCCGTAATTCTTTGTGAAGGTATCTTTGACCTGTCAAACAAAATATCCTTTCTGTGAGGATGATTAGGTGGGAAATGTATTGTCCAGGTGCTGGTTTCTGCTTGTTTTAAAGAGAGAGAGAAAGAAAGAGGGAGAGGGAGAGAAAGGGAATCAGTAAGCTACTGCTGCTATTGTGGTCTAATCATTGGTTTTCGGCAGTAAATGACAAGCCTGCTTCCCTGTAAGTGGCAGCCACCACATTGGTATTATTTCTATCTTTTCATAAAGCCTAATTGTTCTCATACGCTGACAATAGCAAGAACCCTATAGATTCCAGCATAGATTGAGCAGGTCAGAATTCCATTTCTTTGCTTAGGTGGCTTGAAACAGGATGCATAGAACTAACAATTGTAAGGCTGACACCCTTACCTTGTGACTAAGTCTCACCGATCATTCTGGGATGTAGGTCTTGAGAAAACATGTGCAGGATAACCTGAATGTTCCAGACCGCCTTCTCTTTCACGATTGTGATGTCTTTATCATGCAGCACAAATCGTTTTGCTGTTTGCAGGAATTATTATTATTATTATTATTATTATTATTATTATTATTATTATTATTATTATTTTATTGAATGTGTTCCTATGCTATTTTTCATCACAAGCAAACCTCAGAGCAGTTGACATTAAAATCTTAATATGTCAGGCACTGCTCGAAATCAAACGTTGGCAGAACAATAATATCACTCCGCTGTAGTGGTTAGAGAGCTAGACTAGGACCTGGGATGCCAGGGTTCAAATTGCCACTCAGCCATGAAGCCCACTTTGGGCGATTTTTGACCAGTCGCCATCTCGCAGCCTAGCCTACCTCACAGAGTTGTTGTGAGAATAAAAAGGGGGAAGGGGAGAACCTTGCATGCCACCTTAAGCTCCTTGGAGGAAAGGGGAAATTTAGCTGTAAAGCAAATAAGTGAAACTTTAGAAAAGACTGCACTTCAGGGAATCAGCTTCCTCCCCGCCCCTTTGCAGTAGATAAGCAGAACAAAGAGAAAGAAGTCTTACCAGTTAGAACTTTAATGATCACAGCGAGAGAACAAAGAATCAATTTCCTAGGAACGAAGGTGCTCCCAATTAAGGGTCCCACCCTCTTCCTCCCTAGTCACCCACATCACTCCTGTGTCTTGTAACCTATCACAACCACAGCGCTTTCTGTGCTACCACCTTATCTGCTCTTCTTGACCTTGGGCTGAGCGGGTGCACGCTTTCCAGTGACAGTGAGTCTGTTAACTCTCTCTCTCTCTCCCAGTTCTCCTTCTCCTAGCTGTTCCTCATTCAGTACTTCCCAGCTTCTGCCTTCTGATCTATGTCCCTCTGCAAACCACTGTTCCATATCTATATTGTCCTCCTGCTCCTGGGAAGATCCAGACCATTCCTTTTCAGTGCAGCCCTCCTCTGCATGGTCCCTGGCAATTTATGAGACAAGATAGAATAGGGCCATTCCGTGAAAAATGAGCTAGATGAGCACTGGACTTTGGTGAGGAAGATTCCAAACGTGCAGTCTAACCATTTTTTTAAAAGCTAAAGACAAAAGAAGTTTATTTTATGGACCTTCTTTTCAAAAGTCCACCCACGTAGTCTTCACAGAAGTGTTCAAATTAAAAGTTTTCTGATGATTGTCCCACCCGTGACAGCATTTTTTCCTTAATTTTGTATCATTAAATTTCTTAAACTTAATTCCTGATTGCATAGTTGTAACCAATAAACATTGATTTAAACAGATATGCTGAGTTTATCATTGAGTCACCTCCCAACTCACAGAGTTTTTCCATAAATCAAACTTATCTCTAGCTCCATGTCCTTTTTTTGTCCCACCCGTGACAACACTTTTAACATTTAATAAAATTGTCAAAAATATCCATAAAAATAATAAAACATTGGTAAAATGTTCAGTATCTTATTAAGAACATAGTTTAAATTTTGGTTGTTAATTTTTATGTATATTTACATTGTTACACATGTGTGAATACCAAAAAACATGGTCAAAGTGTCCCACCCGTGACAATGGAATGGCCCAATACTGGGGAAGCCAACAAGCTTTCACCAAGAATCTCCTGAGAAGATGGAGAGACAATACTGAGCTGATACTAAATCAAGCCAAGAAGAGTTTGGCTATCACTGGTACTGAAGGCACCAAACCTCATTACTCTATATGGGCTTATTCACCCAGAGAGGCCTGCACTTCATTTTGAACAAAAGGAGATGATATGATGGAAGCTTGTGGGGCTTCACAAGGAAGGGAATAATGATTGCTCATCCCCAATATCTGTGATCTCCAAGTGCAGCCCCACTGTAAAATACTACAGCTACTACTGCTACTAATCTCTATGACAGATGAATATTCTATAGGAATCTCCATGCCACAATCAATTTTCATTTTCCTATTATATATTGTAAGATATTCTGTATGCTAATAAAATGAGGTTTGCTTGGGGTCCCTCCCCCTTCATTTCCATGCTTTGAGGTTGTCATTCCTGCAAGACCTTTGAATTTTTTCACAGTTATCACTTTAATTGAATAATTTACAATGCAAAAACATCAAAAGTTTATTTATTTATTCAGTAACGGCAAAACGCCAGAGGCTAAATTCACTCTGAATACATGGTGATAGAAAACTAGTCACTGGTAAAAATATATATGCATTAACACTATCGGAACATCATGTGATAAGATGATAAATAAATAGCGCTGGCAACTTAATGCAGTGGAGGCATCACCTCAAAGATATATTTATGCCATTCAGTTTTTCATAAAATCTCTTGCATTCCCTTTCCGGATAATCTGGTAGAGCTTTAAATTCACTTTCATGTTTCTGTTTTTCAAAAGAGTCATTCCATGTGTACCATCAAACATTTAGAAAATGTACATGATGGTCCACGAAAAGTGCATTGCTCTGGATTTTAGGAGATGCCCTGATTTAGGGGTGAGTGCGGTCAAATTATGCACACTCTTTGATGTCCAAGGGCAGGAGGTTACTGCAGCCAATCCTGTCTGGTACATATCTGAATTTTGCAAAGCGTTCTGCAACACAGATGCTAGAAAAGAGAGGCAGGCAGGTGAAATGTATCAGAAATGTAACAAATCAGTTCGATTCAGATTGATTAATTATAACCATTGATCATCACGATATAGGCAGTTGCATACAGAGTGGTGAGGAACTGTCACTCACCTGAACACCTATCAGCCATGTTGCTGCTGCTTATAGGGAGATAGAGGGAGTGGGTAAGGTAGAGCCAATCTGATGCTCCTGTCGGCACATGGACACCGACTTTAGTGCCATGCTCTTCCTCCTCTCCATCCCGGGTATGTGGCAGTGAGGCAGCTAGAGATATGTCAGCTGAACAGTGCAGCTTCACAATGCCGTCTGCTACTGTTCAAGAGTACTGTTAACCAGAACAAAAACAGTGTATGAAGTTAAGGTCAAAATAATTTAAGCGATCGAGCTTCTTTGGTAAGGTCTTTTATATGTTACCTTATGAACTGTGACTTGGGCTTTGGCTAGTGCCATCAAGAAGCTAGCAACTGTCCTCAGTACCCTGATAACTTTATTAAAAATCCAAAAATAGCAACTTTTGACACACTGACCAATCGGAAGCTAAGATCAGCAAGATGTTTTCCCCCCTCAACCAACAAAAAACAGGTAGTGGATAAGATTCTCACCCTCATCTAATCAGCAACAGTAGAGGCATAGTCTATGTCGTATCTTTGCTCATCTGCCATCAAAATGTATAGCCCAGATGTGCCCCTTTAAAGACCAATGAGAGGAAGACTTTAAAGAAAACGACACTGAAGAGGACGTGAGAAAGAGACCTTTCTGAAGGGACTTGGGTAATGGGGTAAAAAGACAAAGTAGGGCTGGGTCACAAAACTTCACATTTGATGTAAGAAAAGGATCGCAGGGTTGTTTGCAACATAAAAGCACAAAACTGCCCTGCGGTCCATGGATGAAGGGTGGTATAGAAATTTAATAAATCATAATAGTAATAAATAATTACGCCCTTCCTGTTCCTACATCAAATGTGAAGTTGTGTGACCCTGGAAGGATATGGAAGGAACCTTCCAGAAGGATAAGGAAGGACTGGAGAACATGGGCCAAGGGGACTAAGAGACAAAACCTGGCCATTGTAGACGGGGGATTCCCCCAGTGGTGGCTTCTGTTGTCATTCCTTAAGGGGGCAAGGAGAGCCTAGAAGTGAGAGAGAGAGGGAGCTTAACTGACTTGGAAACAACACATTTCGCGGGAAGCAGGAGACTAGCGTGCATTTATGGTGATGTGGTAATTATTACTCCAACCACTTTCTTTTCTTCAACCATAACTACATCTCTGCTATCATCTGGTGGCAGTTGCGGGCCATCAGTTTTCTGAGGCTGTTATTGGGATGGGTGGAGTTGCTATGCACATTTTTATGAATCGTGTGTGTTTTCATATGAATGCATTGATGTTGTAATGCATTTATGTTTTTCTTTGTAAATGGGCTGTAAGTCACTTGGAGACCTCTGGGTAATAAGCAACTAGCTAGATGACCCTTGAGGTCCCTTCCAATTCTACAATTCAGTGATTCTATTAACAAGTCCAAATAATGTTTGCTGATTTTTTTTGGGGGGGGGGCGGTTTTTAGAAAAATGGACCTTTGATTACTAAAACATCTTATGGCCAGCCTGTCCATATGTTATCATTTAACCAAAACAGTCCAGAAGGCATGCCAAATGATGACAATTCACAGTTCAGATTAACAAGAGGGATGTTTTCATAGTGTCTTACACAGATGAGCCACAGGGGAAAATACGTTATAATTTCAGGTTATTGGTAGATTTGAATTTGCGAGGCCCACAAAACAGAGTATCTCCTGTTGATCTGATTGTGAAATGCAGCAATAAATCCACCCTGCTCCAAATCTGCCCAATGATCACGTTGTTCTTGCCTAGCAAATGTCAAATTTCACAGGGCAGGTCCTGTGGGGATTTCAGGCAGCCTTCTTGATGCTGCTGTCCATCGTCGATGTATATAGACTTTGGCTCGGTGCCCATAAATAACCACACCACATCATAAAAGACCTAGCCACAAATGGCCTCAGGTTTTCTGGTTATTCAGTGAGATGTAACCACTTAACCTTGTTGTGTCTGATGGTGCCTCCTGAAATAAAATAAGTCTCTCCCCACCCCCACCCCAGTCAGAATCTTGCTTCCATTCATACTTTCCACTCTGTTCTACACAGAGTGGTTTTCAACAGAGAACCACATTATATGGCCCTCCTGGGACTGTACCTGATGAATATAGTGGAGCAACAATGTCAAAAGCTCTGTGATTGTGAAGGGCGGGGATTGGATTCTGTCAGAAAGGATTCTAGTCTATCCTTTTCCTAGGCATTCTAGTTTTCCACATGTAGGAAGCATTTCATCTGTTGGGCAAGTACTCTATTGTGCGATGTCGACCTGTAGTCTGAAGTTGTGTAGTCCCATGTGACTCTCAGGCATCCCCTGACTGGCTAGAACCAACCTGTGTCTCCCCGGGTAGATTTGGAATACAACATTGGTCATCCCTGATCATTGGACATACTTTGGGGGGGGGGTAATGGGAGTTGGAGTGTAACAACCACAGAATAGGCATTCCCTGTCCCAGTTAACCCTGGTAACTTGATGCACAGCATGGAGGGTGAAGCAAAGATTTGAAGACTGGTTCCACATTACTATTGATAAAATCAAGTTAAAGACTCCTGGTTCATATCTACCTTCCTCAGTCAAACCCCATGCTCAGAGTTCCCTTTCAGTTCTATCACATTGTCTCAGGAAACAACAGGACTCAGTGGCTGGAAACATGTCAGAAGGTAGATGAGCCAAGAAGTGGCAGGGTTCCTGCTATTATTATTTGTCATGCTTCCCACAAGCATCAGTAACCTCTCCTATGTGAGACTAGAGGACATACACTTGGTAGTTTAAAGTGTGATTGAAATTAGGGCAAACCACCAGTACCTTATTTAGGGAAGATGAAATAGGAATCATTTCTTCTTCTTCTTCTTCTTCTTCTTCTTCTTCTTCTTCTTCTTCTTCTTCTTCTTCTTCTTGCAAAATATGTGTTTCTTTGCTTTGAGTTTCATTAGGATCATATTGAATGTTTGAAAATTAGAAACTTATTTTATGTGATATGAATTACCGGTACATGTTGCCTCTCCACTTCGATTCTTGACTCTTTTAAATCTGGCAGCTTACCTTGAGGTCTTTTCAGTCTCTGTGTGCTTGCAGGTCTCTTTCAGCGGCATGTGTTATGTGTTAAAGCCAGCTTTTTCCCATGTACGCAGCCAACAAAGCTGGTTCTTTTCCTTGCCTCAAGTCAAAAAGGTATGGTTGCAAGATGCAGTTGCATATTTTGAAGATGCCACTCCAAAAATGTCTGACAGTGTGGATTATCCCTAAATAAATCAGCTTAACACCACCGACCGTAAATAAATTCCTTCATTAAATAGATGATTTCTATCCTTGCAAGGTAACTGTATACCTTGTGGTCAAGATCTAAGATCTAAAGCTTGAGTATACATACAGGGTCAAGAGACAATAAATCTTCAGAACACCATCAGGGATACCAGGCAACTATTGCTGCTAAAATCAGGGCTGGCACCAGGTTTTAAGGGGTTCTGTGACTTGGTAGGTTACCAGGGTCTTGCCAGGGAGTGATGGGGTGTGAAGTGGTGCACATTACAATACTCTGAAATGTTGGCCAAGTCAGCTTACATGCTGCTACAGAATACCCAGAGGCATTCTGAGAAAACTAAGATAGTGGCAGTCAGGACATACTTTAAACAAAAGTTCAGGGAGAAGAGCATGTGCAGGAGAGGGCCACCTGAGACCTGGCATTTGCCTCACTATGCCAGTTGCTGATACCAGGCCTGTCAAACCTCACAATGGTTTTTTAAAAGGTAAAGGTAAAGTGTTGTAACGTGGGGATCGTGATTCAGCAAGTGATTTCAGCTCTGACAATAGCAGGGCAGGAGACAGCTTCTTCATGTAACACTCTTTATTCAGACAAACAAGACTGGGGAACTGAGGAGAGGGAGATACATTTATAGGGACAGTAGAGGATACATTTTGGAGGGAACAATCTCAAGCAATCACAAGGCTGCCTTTTGGTGCGAACCAATAAGACTGAGGATCCAAATGCAGCAACTTGAATGAATCAATAGTAACTGTTCCTTCTGGAACAGGAAGGCAGTTACTTTCCCCTAATGTGAACACAGACAATAGTAATCAGATATGATAACCCTTGAATCAATACACAACATAAAGGACCCCTGACAGGTAAGTCCAGTCGTGGACGACTCTGGGGTTGTGGCGCTCATCTTACTTTACAGGCCGAGCAAGCTGACGTTTGTCCGCTGACAGTTTTTTCAGGTCATGTGGCCAGCATGACTAAGCTGCTTCTGGTGAAACCAGAGTAGCGCACGGAAATGCCATTTACCTTCCTACTGGACCGGTACCTATTGATCTACTTGCACTTTGACGTGCTTTCGAACTGCTAGGTTGGCAGGAGCTGGGACCGAGCAACAGGAGCTCACCCTATTGTGGGGATTCGAACTGCCGACCTCCTGATTGGAAAGCCTGAGAGGCTCAGTGGTTTAGACCACAGCACCACCCACGTCCCTATTTATTTTCCTATTTATTTGTTTATTTAGTCCCTATTTATTTAATAAGATTTATATACCACTTGGTTGTAAGAGAACACCTTGCAGTGCTTTAGCCCCCACCCCCTACTCCACCCCCAAAAGCATGTTGGATGTTTCCCATGACCTATTTCCATGCAGTGTTGACTACAAAACTTTCTCACTATGTCCTGGGGGAAGGAAGGAAGGAAGGAAGGAAGGAAGGAAGGAAGGAAGGAAGGAAGGAAGGAAGGAAGGAAGGAAATAAATAAATCATGGATTCACCTTGACTTTTCCTGCCTAAAGATTTGTGCAAACTCAGGCATCTAAGGACCAAAAGATTTGAACCCCAAAATGGAGACACTGAGGAACAAGAGGAAAGTATCATACGCCTGTTTGGGATCCTCAAGGTATTCAAAAGTACATTTATATGTACTTTATACGAACCTAAAAAGAGTCCCCCCTCTGCATTTTCTTATGTATTAACATTAGTTGTGAAAAGAAGGTCAAAGGAGATTGAGGCCTCTTTTCTACCCTCTAGATCAGTGTTTCCCAAACTTGGGTCTTCAGCTCTTTTCAGAATACAATTCCCATTATCCCTGACTCTGGTCTTGCTAGCTAGGGATGATGGGAGTTGTAGTCCAAAAACAGCTGGAGACCCAAATTTGGGAAACACTGCTCTAGATCCTGCCTGATGAGAAGACTTGAAGAGGAACCCTCCTGAATTCCTATTTTTGACAACTCCCTAAGAAAGGATATGAGGCCATCAGAAGAAGGGCTTGCACTGAATACAGTAGGAAAACAATGAAAGAGGCTGGCCTTTCTCAAAACAATTGTTACTAACAAATGCCCAGTTAAGTTCCCAAGCGCTCTCAGACAACTTTGCTCGTGATGAATTTCATGGATTTGCACGGTTTAAATTCACGCTTTCAAACATAAATGAGTATTCCAATTTGGCTGGCAAACACAATTTGTTTCAGCTTTAAAGGTAAATTAGTAAATAAAAAAATGATATGTAAAAGCTTTAAGAGGTCATACTGGAATACACTGAAGCAGAAAATAAGGAATAAATATTTTGTTCTGCTGGTCTCTGCATAATAAGGCATGTCTGTTTACCAAACTGGTTCTTCAATCCTTTTGTGATAAACATGTTCTGAAAATAAATTGGGAGTATTGATAGTATATCACATATTATTCTCATGCTATTGTGTTTCATTCCATCAGGGCAAGTCAGCCCCAATGAACACAATGAGGCTTACATCTGAGTAAAATTGTATTGGATTCTGCTGCTAGTGCATCTCCTGAAAAAGACAGTGGCACAGCCTGTCATTGTCAAGCTTCAGGGAATCAGCTCCCCTCCCTCTTTGGCAATAGATTAGCAGAACAGAGAAAGAAGTCTTGTTACCAGTTAGAACTTTAATGATCACAGCGAGAGAACCAAGAATCCATTTCCAAGGAATGGAGGTGCTCCCAATTAAGGGTCCCATCCACTTCCTCCCTAGTTACCCACGTCACTACCGCATCTTGTAACCTGATATCACAACCACTGTGCTTTCTGTGCTACCACCTTACCTGCTCTTCTTGACCTTGGGCTGAGTGGGTGGACGCTTTCCAGCGACAGTGAGTCTGTTAACTCTCTCTCTCCCCCAGTTCTTCTCCTCCTTCCCAGCTTCTGCCTTCTGAACTAGGTCCCTCTGCAAACCACTGTTCCAAATCTATACTGTCCTCCTGCTCCTGGGAAGATTCAGGATCCAGATCTGGAGCAGAGGGAGGGGGAGGCTCCCACCATTCCTCCTCAGTGCAGCCCTCCTTAGCACGGTCCCTGACAGTCATAGAAAAGAAGAGGAGGAGGAGGAGTTTGGACTTCATATCCCGCATTTCCCTCCCCTTAAGGAGTCTTAAAGCAGCTAACATCTCCTTTCCCTTCCTCTCCCACAACAAACACTCTGTGAGGTGAATGAGGCTGAGAGACTTCAGAGAAGTGTGACTAGCCCAAGGTCACCCAGCAGCTGCATGTGGAGGAGTGGGGACGCGAACCCAGTCCACCAGATTACGAGTCCACCGCTCTTAACCACTACACCAGTTTGGGATATAAGAGGGAGGGGAGACCCTATCATTATTTCAAGTCAGCTGAAGGAGTGAGAACTTTGAAAGAGCTTCCAAATGAAAGTCCTTTTTGAAAAAACAAAACAAAACATAAAACAAACCACACTCCTCTTTCAGTTGATGCAAGCCATTGTTTCAGTGAAAACATGGGGACTCGATGTGAAAATGTTTTAACATACTCCAAAAAACGGCACAACATTTCTCTGGAGCCTTGACTCATTTATTTCTTGCCTGGTCTAAATTAGCCAATTAAACATTTCAGAAATATCGTTGTTTGGCCCACAAACTATGTGGACTGAACTGTTTGAATAGCTGGAATCCATAAACCCACCTATGTAACATAAGACACGAGTCGTGTTTTTACCTATCCTTTTTATAGGATTAACAGGGAACTGGCAAAAAAACATGGTGATGTTGATAGGAGTTTCCAGCTGGGGTTGATTAAAGGCTGCAGACTAATGCAGTAATGCTTTGTGCTAGCACAACAGTTTAACTCAAGAGTGCTCACACAATGCAAATCCTCCCCACCGTCTGCCTGTCGAGCTGTGGCATAAAGGAAGAAGCTAATTTTGTTGTGATCTTGACCTTTGAGCTGATGCGTCCCCAAATTAATTCTCGGGCGAACGCAGGGTCCTTTGCCTCGGTAAACATGACCAATATTTGGTCAGTCACTTAGCCTGAAATGCACAGCTCGGCACGATGTGGGTAACATGTTCTTAGCAGTGCATACAAAGACCTAGAACTTATTTCAGCAGGCAATTTGAAGAAAATTTTCCTCCCCTGATTTTTACGGTTCATTTTAACTGATCTCATCACTAACTTATGTATCCTTATCGTACTATATTTAGAGCCCATGATGTTAAATGTTTTAACTGTTACATTGCTTTAATAGACTTGCATGTTATATATTTTAATTACGGGTGTTTAAATTTGGTTGTCTTACCAATGTATTTTCATACAGGATAGCTATATTTTAATAACTGGTTTTCTTCTATTTATTTTGCTGCCAGCTCTTATCTGTTTGTGAACTGCTTTGATACGACTTCTTGAAATAAAGGCTGTATGACATCCTTTTAATGATAAATAACTGTGTTGTTGAAATAAATTATATCAAATAATAACTAAGGCTTCAATCTTAAGCATGCTTCATACCACTGAACCTGGTGGGATGGACTTCTGGATAGACGTGCAGAGGACTGCATTGGAGTGAGTTGAGACAATGGCTTCTTAATGTTTCGTCATTGTGTCAAATAATTCACTACAGAGAAGAACTGAAACTCCATTTGTTGTATTGACCACTGGGCTGTGACAATAGTTTCACACCACTTGCAGGTGTAGGAGGGTGTGTGGGTTGTTGTTGTTGTTTTAATGTAGCCACATGTAAACTAAAGGATTGGTTCAGCTGAAACACCAAACCATACTTTGGCCTTTTTTCATTCCAGCTAAGCCATGGTTTGTGTGGTTCCTCAACTCTCCTAAGAATCGCACCCCCCCCCCCAGATCCCTGAATGCTATCACAAGCACTAGCCTCAGAATACATGAGCAAAGAAGGGAAATTACATAAGGATATCATTTATGTTGAGACTTTCGACTGAACAACCAATGTTTGCCAAACTTGGGTCTCTAGCTGTTGTTGGACTGCAACACCCATCATCCTTTGCTAGCAGGACCAGTGGTCAGGGATGATGGGAGTTGTATTCAAAAAACAACCAGAGACCCAAGTTTGGGAAACCCTGTGTTAGATTTTGGCCAAAGTTGTATTAAGTCCAGAAATCTGCCACCTAGTGGCGGAGTAAGGCTCCGCGGTACCCGGGGCGGCAAAGGAAACGCCCCGGGGGCGGGGCGTCGTGACATCACATTGTGACGTCATGACGCTCCGCCCCCAGGGCGTTTCCGGGGGTGCCGGCGCCGCTTCTGCAGCCCTCTTTTAAGCCGAAGAGCTCGCTTTTAAGCTCTCCGGCTCAAAAGGAGGCTGTGGAAGCGGCGATCCGATGACAGAGTGCGCCTGCGCGTGCAGGCGCACTCCGTCGTCGGGCCGTGCGCTGCTGCTCCCAGGGTGACGGAGGGAGCGGCAGCGCGTGGGAATGGTGGGAGGGGCTGCCTCTTGTCACCCCCACGTGCCGCCGTTCGCTCCGTTGTCCCAGCAGCAGCAGCACCGCACACACCGTGCGCTGCTGCTCCCGGGGGGACGGAGCCAGCGGCAGCGCGTGGGGCTGACAAGCACCGGCCCCTCCTACCACTCCCCACGCTGCCGGTCACCCCGGGAGCAGCAGCGCTGCACGGACGGGGTGCTCCCTCGGCCGTGCGCTGTTGCTCCTGGGGTGACGGAGGGAGCGGCAACGCTTGGGAATGGCGGGAGGGGCTGCCGCTTGTCACCCCCATGCGCCGCCGCTTGCTCCGGTCGCCCCGGGAGCAACAGCGCACGGCCGAGGGAGCACCCCATCCGTGCAGCGCTGCTGCTCCCGGGGTGACCGGCGTTGCCTGGGGAGTGGCGGGAGGGGCGCTGCTTGTCGCCCCCACCCGCCGCTTCTCGCCCCCACCCGCCGCTTCTCGCCCCTGTCGCCCGGGGGCGTACCGCCCCCACCGCACCCCCCTAGCGACGCCCCTGCTGCCACCTACACTGGTGAACCAGTTGTCCCAAGGAATCTCATAAGCACAGCAAGGTGGCCATTCTCTGTTTGTTATTGACACCTAGCAGTTAGCATCACTCATACTTTTTCTTCGGTGGGGGAGGAGAGTCAAGATGGTGATGTGAGCAGCAGTTTCTACCTTTTGCTCCGCTGCCAACCATTTTAACTGTATTAGCTGTTCCACCTACTCCTATTTACTCTCATTTGTTGAGGTCCTTACTGTTAAGTTGTGGGTGGACACAGCAGACGACACAGTGATTTCCAAGCAGCTCTTGTTTATTCTCAGGCTGGAACAGAAGTGAGCTGAAGGCCTCAGCAGCCTGCTTATATAGAACTCAGCTACAAAGCAACAGTAACAACTTTCTGTGGTTAACCAATCCCTGAACGTCACTTTACAATCCCTCCTTTGCATATGCGGACCTGAGTGAAAACTGCAGCAGAATGAACTATATACACACACCCCTAGTGGCCTAGGGTGAGAACTTCAATACATAACACTTACCCCCAAGGAAGATAGCCTCACTACTTAATTCTGGCTAAAAGTAATGACCTTGTCCAATTTGTTTCAGTGGAACTTAACGGCAACTGTTCTCTGGGTTGGAATTCAGTTGTTTTAGGTTTAGGAAATGCAAAAAATAGGTCACCAACTTGATCATTCTTTCAACTCTGATGGCTTCTTGTTTGGCTTCTGTGGGTTCTTTTGGCTTCTTTTTTCATAAAAAAGACCACAGCTGTGTCTTGGACAATGACAGACATATGCAACACTTAGAAACACGAGAACTACCCTCCTGCTCCAAATAAATGTTTAAGGCCACATTTTAACAAAGGAAATAAAATAATATGTTTTGGGATCCATCCATTTCACATTTTGTTTGTCCTTTGCTCTTGAGAAGATACTAAAATTGCATTTGACTGTTTCTTGTGAAACTCAAAGCTGAGATTCTCATGATTTCAGGCAGCAGCTGAAAACATTGAAAAAAGGCTGTAAAAACCCAGAGCAAAACCCAGCATTTTGTCGCAGCTTAGGTAGGTAGGTAAAGATAGAAAAAAATCTACCTACTTCCAGTTCAGGCCCCTTTTGCAGCTTTGTGCCAATAATGCCATCCCATTTCCCGAGTAATGCACATTTTTAAAATTCCTCTCCAAAATATTTTAAATACATATTTAAATTTGTAGTTCTATATGTTGAAGCTGCTGGGAACTATGTCGGAATATTTGGGAAATGCAAAATCTGGTGGATATCCTACCTAATTATGGAGCAATCCAAACCTCTCATAGATGGGCAGGCTGCAGCCTCTCACCCATGTTGGTATCAGAAGAGACTCGAGTGTGGAGGAGGGAAGAGGAGAGGTCAGGTCGGGATGGCCGAGGGAGCCAAGCAGCCAGCTCCATGCTAGACCAGCAGCAGTGGCTGAGGAGGAGCACCAGAGAGGGGGAAGGAAGGAGAGGGTGATGGAGGGAAGAAGAGGCCACTCTTTCCCCCTTCTCTCTATTGTCACTCATGCCAGGTTCCTTGTCAGCCACACCAACAGCAATACAGTCACCATTGTGGGCCTGCTGGGCTGGAATATGGGGGAAAGACATGCCCATTTGAAGTCCAAATGTGACAGGGGACATTTTGTCCCAAAATGGGATAATTCCATTTTTATAGGGACAGGGGGCAACCCTACTTCCAACTCTACATTTCTATGATTTTAAGTTTGAACAGAAGGTGGGGAACAAGGAAGGGAGAGAGAGGAGAAGCAGGTGTTATGGAGGAAAATATATGGATGTACAGATCCATATATTTGATGTATCCTCAACCTTCTATGCAGGGAAAGAGGGGGGTTTAGGCAGGGCTTTTTCAGGGGGAACTCACAGGAACTCAGTTCTGGCACCTCTCAGATGGGTGCCATTTCCATTCTAAGAGAACTCACAGTGAGTTCTGACACCTCTTTTTCCTATAAAAATAGCACTGGTTTTAGGGAGGCATTGGGAATCTTTTTGAAGTTCCAGCATGGCATTAAAAACTAAGCTAAACTAAAAAAAAAAGCTCCTTACAGATATGCTACATTGCTATTTCCCCAACACTGCACCCAATTGTTCAAAAACAGTTTCAAGCAATTTAACTTCCCATTGAACCTCCTAAATTACTGATATTAAGCACTTGGTTTCGCAACAAACTTAATGAATAGTTCTGACAGTCTACGAGTATGGCCACTGGAAGCACACGGGCCAGATGGAATCACAGATTACAGAATTTTCCAATTGGCCTGCAATTTTCTGGCACCTGGTGCTTCATTGCTTTGATATTATGTATTATAGTTAGAACAGCAACCTCTCCTGACAGCTGAATCTAGACTTGAAAAGCTCAATTTTGAAAAGAGAAAAGGCTGCCCACAACCATTCTGATTCCCAAGCACAGTTGATCTTTGAGAATGGGAGTCAGCCAGACTTCAGGGGATTCAAATTAGTCCTTTGGGTGGATTTGCCTTCTGCCTTCAAACATCTTAGGGAAGGAAGATTAAACCGACACCAAATATTAGAGGGGTTGGGGTAAAAAGAAGGAAACATACCTGTGAAAAGAAAGAGAAGAGGAAAATTAAGGAAGGGAGCTTTCCTCTAGCTTGTGAAGGCTGTAGCTTTCAAATTACAAATCTGAAGTGATCTGAAATCCCAAGAAACAAATAGTGGTGTTTTACCTTAGAGATGCTCTTGTGTAAGTGGACTGAAATGTAGATATCACTTGACAACTGGGCGCCCTGATGCTAAACCAGATAACATAGTGCTTGGTCAGGTTCAGAATTTGCTACAAACCATCATCTTGAGCTCCAGCTGCCTAAGATGCGCAACCTCAGGGTCCAACTGCTTGTTATGTTAACGTACTTAGAAAGCATCATGCTTACATTGGCCCTTTCCTTTCTGAAATAACGTGATTTGCAGAGCTCCTAGACCCTACCCATATTGCATGCATGACCTAATCAGGACCCTATGTCTGCAAACAGTGCCGTCTAGGGCAAATAACAGCCAGGGACCCATGGTTTTATATTATATTTTATAAAAGCATTTCTATGGTGCAAATGCACCAGCAGAGCCAATTCAGCATTCCTGCTGATGCAATTTAAACTCCTGTGTCCACAAAGATAACTGGAAATGCAATGTCATGGTGATAAGACATTCTTGTATGGACTTGGTGACTTGCTCTCTTATTTGACTAATATAACTTGTGGCCACAAAACCAAATGCAACTCATTAAGCTTGCACTGTGGCCAGCCATTCAAGTCAAAGCAGGGGGAAAACCAAGAGGTTTACAGCCTTGCTACAATCCATTGGTAGGTCACAAGTTTTTAGGTCTGCTTTTGTCAGAGACCTACAAGAATTTCAGCTCTTTGTCTGTGTCTGTCTGTCTGTCTGTCTGTCTCTGTCTCTCTCTCTCTCTCTCTCTCTCGCTCTCTCTCTCTCTCTCTCTCACACACACACACACACACACACACACACACACCACCTTGCACTTTCTAAAGCATATTAGGGATGAAAATGGCAAAAAAATGTAAAATGACTCCCCAAAAACAAACAAACAAGGAAGCAAGCTTTTGAAAAACCTAACACATTGCCACCATCCCTCCCATCATAGATTTTAGGTACCGGTACATTTATCAGCATTTTATTTTTCTGGCTGGCTCAGAATATCATATTCCACAGAATTCAAATTGCAACTCAGGACTCAGCTATACAGCTGCAGATAAAACGTTTTTAAGTGTGTTTTTTAAATGTGCAATATACAATGTGACGCCAGATGGCGATGGTGAGCCTTATGGAAAATTCGATGTATTTTTAAAAACACTTATTTTTTAAAAAGCGTTTTCGGAATTTTTTTATATGCATGTAGATTTTACCTCGATAAACTGCAATATAAGAAATAAGAGAAGCAATAAAAATGCAATTAAAAATCAATGCGAATTTTTCATGCAGAACACATGAATTCAGCTTACAGACAATGGGTAATCCACACAGAATACAATTGGGGAACCTCTGCTCTCAACACCCAAGGGTGAGAGTCACTGGTCTTGAGCTCAGACCAAAGCCCATTGCAGTTTAACAGCTCGTCTACAGATCACTTGAGAAAGAGAGTGTGGATTTGAGCTGGCTTAATGCTGCCGAAGTCAGTAAGACCAAATCATCCTCAGCCTGAGTACTGTGGCCTTGGTGGTTTCTCGTGCACTTTATTCCCAGGGTGCCACAAGTGCAGATGGAGATTCCCACAAGCGGCAGCTCCACTCATCCCTATCCATTATCCGGAAAGAGCAGGTGCTTGAAAAATGAACGAGCAGGGCACCCAACACACTTATAGCTCTTCATGCACTTTTGGGGGGTAAATAACAGATTGCCTCTATTACTCCTGACCTTACATTTCTTTGTCAAACGTATCAATCACATCTCTCTAACCTTTAATGGGAAAGGCTAAAGTTGTTTACTGCGGCGGTTCAGGTGTGCGCAACCGGCAAGGACACTGCCTGCCTTCGGTGCCATTCCAAGGAGTGGGCGTTTTTATCTCGCAAGTAACTATATTTGTCCTTATACATAAACGGGTGTTTGTATTCATGTATGTACAAGTGTGTGTGTGTGTGTGTGTGTGAGAGAGAGAGAGAGAGAGAGAGAGAGAGAGAGATATTTCGCAAGGAGGTCAGACATTGCCAGGAAGGTTAAATGAAAAAGTCAGCAGTATTTGGCAGAGATTTATGTGGAAAACGGATACAGGTCTGTCGAGCTCTCAGCCTGATTAAATAAAGGGTGCCCTGGGAATAGAACACAACTATGTGCATACTCTGGTAAATGAAAGTACTGCATTAGAATGCAGCTTTAGGGTCTAATTTAAAAATATAATTCATACCCGAGCAGAAGCCTTTAAAATATTGGCAGATGTCTTTATACTGTTATTTTATACAGAGGACAAAGTGGATTAAAGATAAATGTAATCCAAATAATGGTGCTGTTTCATTATTTTCACTTCTGTTTTATTTCCTTTAAAGAAATGTAATTTAGAGAGGAATATATATTCTGGGAGATCCTCTTAAATGTAGGAAGAGGAAAGCATTTGCCCACAAATGGATGTCACAGCTTGGAAGCAACGGTACGAAGCCGAGGACTAATTCCTGCAGCCTAGGCGAAGGAAATAATGTGGCCTTTTGCAAAAAGAAAAGGGAAGAAGAAGAAAAGGGCACTTACATAATTGGGAACTTGAATTTTATTCCCAATCACATTGTTTTGTCAGAGTGATTAGGCTCAATTAATTACTCTCCACTCAAAAGTTCCCCCTGCTTTTATTGTCATCTACTGACGAAGGACAGAGGGCACAGTACTTGCCTCTGTCACACTTTTTAATTTCTCCCCACTGATAATCAGGCTGCTGGTGGAAAGTATTTTTATTTTTATTTTATTTAATTACTGTCACTACCCCTGTTTCTGGTGTGGCATAAAGTTCAAACGCAGCAAAACACCATAGAATACATTTTACCCATTAACATAATTCATTTTATGGATTCTTTTTTGTTAATTGTTATTAGCAGTGATCTTTTTCTTGAAAAAGAGGTGCCGGAACTCACCTTGAACACCTCCCTCGTTCTCTGGTGCCCACCTGAAAGGTGCTGGAACTGAGTTCCAGCTTGCGGGGGGGGGGGGGAGTCCTGGTTATTAGCAATCTGAAGCCGTAAAACAAGTCTTTCTGGTAGGACCATCACTGAAATCTGAGTTGCTCAGATACTGAGATGGATGTCAATTTTTCTTTACATATTCAGGTTTTTCTTTACATATTCAGGTTTTCCTTTACATATTCAAGTTTCTCATGAATTTAATTATTGTGCAAAAACAAACAAACAAACAAACAGTGGCTTGTTTCCAGCTAAGCCATACTTAGAATAAACCTATTGAAATTGATGGACGTGGTAAAGGAAGTAATCCAAAGTATGGGCACCTAGCATAACTAATACTGTCTTAAATTAAGCCAGAGTATAGTATGCCAGATCCAAACTCTGTTCAATATTGGGAGTACTGTCCGCTTAGCTGGCCTAAACCTGGCAAAGGGCATACAAGCCTTTGAAATAGAGTTTGACTTCTTGAGGTTTTTTCCCATTGTAAGGTTTGCTAGGCTATCATCAGGTTGCTTCACTGAGCTGAATGGAGTTAAAGGACTCTCCAAGTGTCCCTATTTTCCAGGGATGACCCTGATTTAGAGAAGTTGTTCCAGTTTCTGATTTGATCCCGGAGTGTCCCGCTTTTCCTTAGGCTGTCCCTATTTTTATTGGAGAAAAGTTGGAGGGTATGGAGTTATCTGACTCCTGAGCCGTCTGAAGGCAATGCTATGTAGGGAAGGTTTTTAAAAAATGTTTAATGTTTTATTATGTTTGTATATATGTTGGAAGGGACAAGAGTAGTGCTGTGGTCTAAACCACAGAGCCTAGGGCTTGCTGATCAGAAGGTCGGCGGTTCGAATCCCCACAACGGGGTGAGCTCCCATTGCTCGGTCTCTGCTCCTGCCAACCTAGCAATTTGAAAGCACGTCAAAGTGCAAGTAGATAAATAGGTACTGCTTTGGTGGGATGGTAAATGCATTTCCGTGTGCTGCTCTGGTTCGCCAGAAGCGGCTTAGTCATGCTGGCCACATGACCCGGAAGCTGTACGCTGGCTCCCTAAGCCAATAAAGCGAGATGAGCGCCACAACCCCAGAGTCGTCCGCGACTGGAGCTAATGGTCAGGGATCCCTTTACCTTACAGTATATATGTTGGAAGCTGCCCAGAGTGGCTGGGGCAACCCAGTAAGATGTGGGAAGTATAAAGAGTAAAATTATCGTTATGGAATGGGACTTCCTTATTTTCATTAGGGAAATGTTGGTGGATATGAGTTAGGATCCAGCATAAGTCCCCCCTGCCCAGTCCTGCCTTTTGTTTTGATCGACAACCTGTTTTTGGATGAGGGCCACATTCCCTCAGAGGTTATCTATCATGGCACTGGGTGGAGCCAAATCTTGGTAATGGACAAAATGAGACGTAAAAGTGGATTAACTTACCTGAAATAGATACTGTCCTGCTTCAGTTTTCATTATATCATTTCTAGTCCTGCACAGATCTACTCAGAAGTAAGCTGTGCTGCATTTGAGGGGGATACTTTGAAATAAGTATACAGAAGTGTTGTTGTTTTTAATAGTACAAAGAAACCAGTATGACTTCTGTTCTGAAACAGAATTGAAAGTAATTACTTTACCGTGCTACAGAAAGAGCAGATGCCTGCCAATTTGTTCTCAGATAGCCAGCAAAAAAGTTAAAAAGAATAAAAATAATTTTTAATCAAATAAAATACTCCCCCCTTCCAAGTTCTGAAAGTATATTAAAAAAGTGGGAGGATGACACTTTTAACAGCCAGAGGAAATAAATACAAAGGAACTCTGCTAGGGGAGGAGGAGGAGGAGGAGTTTGGATTTGATATCCCGCTTTTCACTACCCAAAGGAGTCTCAAAGCGGCTAACATTCTCCTTTCCCTTCCTCCCCCACAACAAACACTCTGTGAGGTGAGTGGGGCTGAGAGACTTCAGAGAAGTGTGACTAGCCCAAGGTCACCCAGCAGCTGCATGTGGAGGAGTGCAGACACGAACCCGGTTCCCCAGATTATGAGTCTGCCGCTCTTAACCACTACACCAAACTGGCTCTCCACTACACCAAACTGGCTCTCAGGGTGGAAAAATGAAGCAGCTTTAGGAGTTTCAAGGGGCCACATAAAATGAGAAAGGGCCCGCAAGCAGCCCACCTGGTCTCTAGAATCAGACACATCAAGCAAAGAGTCCATGAAATCACGGTAGCTCACCTAGTCATTGCTAGAGATTGAAACAAGCTTTCCTCCTTATTTCATGGAACCTTACTGCCACCCATGCCTTCCAGCACTCCTTTCCTGCTAGATATGGTGTATGTTTGTGAAAATGATGTGTCGCTGAACATATCCCTGGTGTTGGGCCCTGCCTGGTGCCTGTTCTTGTCTTCACTTGCCACTGCACGATCCGCTTTAATTGAAAACTTGATCCAATAACTTTGCTTCGGAACAAATTCTCAGAATTTTGAAAATGCTGGAAGGGGAGAGGTTTGCGTGCAAATGAAAATGTTGCACTTTACGGCAACCTTCCTCAGCAATAAGATTGGCTTAAGGGTTAACTTTGCTCCCTCTCTTTTTGCCCCATTTGAAAAGGCCTTGCAGGTGCCCAACCATCACAATAAAGGAGGGATTTGAATTAACACAACCCAGTCACTGTTGTTTTTCAGAAACAGTTGCAGCTAGGCAGCTGAATTTGCATGGGCAACAATTCCTGTTTCTGCTACACAAATTACAAAGGGGCACCACTCAGATGTGGCAGACATCTCCATTAACATGCCTTTCTATATTTTCAGAAATAATTTGAACTGCTTAAAAGATAAGCCCATTGAAAACAAAAGGCCATATAAACTCCAGCTGCCTCTGTTTATTAGCGTCAGCTCACAATCCCTGTTTTGTTCCTTATTTGCCCTTTAACAAGATCTGGGATGTGCTCTTTAGGACTATGTTAATGTGCCCACATGTGTACTAGATTTATGAACACTGGAAACTGCCTTATACAGAGTCAGTCCATTGGTCCATACTGTCTACATAAGATTGGCAGTAGCTCACCAAAGTTTCAGACAGGAGTCTGTCTTGGACCTACCTGGAGATGCTGGGGATTGAACCTGGGAACATGTGAATGTAGTCGTGCCCCGCGATTCATCCTCCTCCCAAGGACCCCCGGAATTCAAATGTATGATCGGGTGGAGGAGATTTGCCATGAAATCTAGTGCACAGTGTGTATGGCATTGACAGAGAATGCCAGTAACATACACAAACAATGGCCCAATACATTTTGTAGGGTGTGTGTGTGTGTGAGAGAGAGAGAGAGAGAGAGCGCTGCTCTGTGCTGGGGCTGCACAAAAAGGCAATTTGAAAGCTCCCTGAGTCAAACAGTGATGTTTATGAAGTGCCTCAGATCGGATTAGGGCCTCCACGAAACCTTCTGCTCCACTGTTTTCTGTACTCTCTACTTTTGTGTTCGTGCAGAGCTATGGGCTTGCAGTAGAGAAACTCCAGCAACATGGAGACGGGATACAAGACCGTGAGGGAGCAGAGTTTTGGCAACCAACCACACCAAATGTGACAGACCCTCCAAGTCTCCCTATTTTCCAGAGACAGCCCTGGGTTTACAGAAGCCATACTGGTTTCTGATTTCATCCCAGAATGTCCTGCTCTCCCTTAGGACACCCCTATGAATGGAAAAGTAGAAGGTATTGGAAAAGAGAGAGAGAGAGAGAGAGAGAGAGAGAGAGAGAGAGAGAGAGAGATGAATCCTTAGGATCCCCAGTGCTATTTTTCTAGAAAAAAGAGAGGTGCCAGAACTTACCATGAATGCCTCCCTTGTTCTCTTAGAATGACAATGGCGCTCACCTGAGAGGTGCCAGAACTGAGTTCCGGCAAATTCTGCCTGAAAAAAAATCCCTGAGGACCTCCAGTCTAAATTCTGCCTGTGGAACACTTAAGAGTTCTGGATGATTTTGTTTGTTTGTCTATTAAAGCTGGATAGTGGATGATTGGGTTTTATTAAAAGAAGAAGAAGTTAAAAGCATCATTTAATGTTTTAAAACTTACTCACTGGGAAAAGGAAAACTTCTCTGAAACTCATTAACATTGCACAGGTAGTTTTTAGGACAGCCTCACCTTGCAATGCCTCCCCCAACACAAGCAAGCTCTAAGAAAGCCAAACCAGCCTGTATAAAGCTGCTAGTTGTTTTTTTTTATTAACACACATATATACACGCGTGCAAGAATAAGCCCCTCTTGGCCACCTCTTGATTATTTTAAGGTAAGAAACAACGAGAGACAAGTGCCACCACACCCTCCAAAAGTATGGAGCTAATATGATCTTGGAGTTTTAGTTGGTCTGCTAAATCCCATTCACTTTACACACAAAAGCCCCTAAATGTTTTTGTCTGCCATTCAGCAGGCTTCATCAGCTGGAGGGGCTTCTATCTGTTCTACTTCTTCTGGAAAGGCAGGCGAAGCACGTTGCAGCCATTTTAAGGTTCCCCATTATAGTGAAGGGGGAACACAGAGCTTTGTCTTAAACCGAACAGCTAGGAACGTGAATCACGGGTCAAAGCAGAGAGAACACAGAGAAGCAGATTGGGTATTCTTTGCTGCCTTCATCAAAGGACAATACAGTGGTACCTCGGGTTACAAACACCTCGGGTAACAAACACTTCAGGTTACAGACTTCCCACCGCAGCAGCACCTATTTATTTACCGTATATACTCGAGTATAAGTCGACCCAAATATAAGCCGAGGCACCTAATTTCCCTACAAAAATGTGGGAAAGCTTATTGACTCGAGTATAAGCCGGTTCACCTTTGCCACTGTAGTAGAGGAGGAACGAGCAGCCCAAAGCAGCCCTTTGGGCTGCTCCTTCCTCTTCCTCCTTTGCTGCTGTGGAGCTCACCCTGTCGCAGGGTTTCGAACTGCCATTCTTCTGATCAGCAAGCCCTAGGGCTCTGTGGGTTAACTCTCAGCACAATGTTCCCTTGTGTTATACAGAGAAGGCTGGGATCCTGTCCTGTTTAAGCAGGAGCCAGGGAAAGTGAGCACCTGTGGGGTTTTAATACTTCCTTAACTGATAGGCTTTCTGCCTTCTGGGGTCTAAAGTTTGCATTTATGTGAGCAGTTCAGGAATGGAACAAGCTGCCTGGGGAGAGTAAAGAATCACCGTTCTTGTACACTTCTTAAGGAATGGTTGACTTGAGTATAAGCTGAGGGCAGCTTTTAAAGCACAAAAAGTGTGCTGAAAAACTAGGCTTATACTCAAGTATATACGGTACTTACACTGGCATGCTTTCGAACTGCTAGGTTGGCAGGAGATGGGGCAGAGCAATGAGAACACTCTGTCGTGGGGATTCGAACCGCCGACCTTCTGATCGGCAAGCCCAAGAGGCTCAGTGGTTTTAGACCATGGCACCACCCACTCTGCAAGGTGTGGGTGATATCCAGTGGTGCCCACCTACTTGTGTGGTGGACATTAGCCTAAGCTACAGGACTTCTGGTTTCTCTTCTTCAGCTTCTCTGCGCACACACCCAAAATCTGTGCCGGAGGATGCAGGGGAGAAGAGAGGAGAAAGAAGGGCTATTGCTTATGGGAATACATTAACATGATTACATCTCTTCACTGAAATGTGAATGCAGAGAGCAAACCTTTTAAAATAGCAGCATCTTATTAAATGAGATTTACCAATGAGTGCAAGGCACCACGAGCTCTATATGTAATCTCTGGAATGTCCCTTTGATTTTGTTTTAGTCGGCAACAGTCTGCCTTGTCGGGCAGGAGGAATTATTCTTAGACTAATAATGAAAAGTATGCTCACTTGGATTGGAGCAGCACTATTCGTAATAAAAACACGAATGCCTTATATATATATTTTTTCCAGCCTTTGGCACATCCCTTAAGTCAATCGGAGTTCAGGACTCTTCAAAGATAAAACCAGTGCTTATTACAGTGTTTAACCACCCGTCCACTATGTAGAAAGTTTGATAATATTGTTCTAATTAAACACCATTTATTGACGTTCACCTTCATTAAGCCAAATTAGTTCCCTTGGAAACATGCCAATAAATCAGCAGTTCCAATTAAGCATATTCTGTTCAAGCGGAGTATTCTGTCTTTCCAAAGCCACTGACGTTAATGCTCAGAGTATCCAATGAAGCCGGTGACGAACATGGAAAACTTGGCATGTACACAGCAGTCGAGGTGCCTGATATTACAGGATTTACATACACACTAATTGGTGGAGGCTCCCAAAACTCATTATGTGGTAGGTTAAGTGTTATCGCTTGGATTATTATGATTTATATAAAAAACCATGAAGGTTAATTACAACAAAGGCCTTAACCCTATCTTTAAATCAGACTTGACCCAAAGAGAGAAACTATTTCACCCAGATATGTTAATCCAATGGTTTTCAAATGCTATACCTTGCACATTAATTTGCCTGCTTGAGCATCTGTGACATGTTGCAGGGGAGACACTGGCATATATGTTGAGGACAGGGCTTTTTTTCAGCCACAACTCCCCAGAACTCAGTTCCAGCTTCTCTCAGGTAGCTGCCATTGCCATTATAAGAGAACAAGGGAGGTGTTCATGATGAGTTCTGGCACCACTTTTTCTAGAAAAATAGCACTGAGGCACCAGTGCAGGTCTTCATTTTCACTCTCTCTGGTTCTTTTACCTTCACTTTTTCTTCCTTTAGCACCTTTCCTCTCTCATCGTCTTCCTTTCTATTCCCATTTTCAGTCATCATCATAACCAACTTCTTAATTTCCTCTGGTCCTTCCCCTCAGAGGAGAGAGACCTCCTCTTCTCCCTTCCCTCAACCTCTGTTTCTCCTTTATTCAGCATGCAGGTAGTTACTGGTGCTGGGATTGATCCAATCAAAAGGCTAGAAGTCATTGAGCATTGTTCTGGCTGAAGCACAATATAGCCCCTGGTAAATTTCCAAGCAGGGGTGGCCTTGCCCATTTTGCCAGCTGAGATGAAACGGGAAGATGCTACCACCTCCACCACCCAAGTCTCATTTACTGGGGTCACGCATGAGATCTCACTGTAAGCTGCTGCATGACCCTCGCAGTGGCGGTAGAGGTGGGTGGGGAATCATCCCATTCCACCGCTCAAGGCAGCTGCTTCAGTCCGCCTCATGGGTGGGCTGGCTCTCTTGCCAAGGTCTGTTTTATCCAGGCACACTGAATCAACTGTCCACTCTTTCTTTAAGAAAAGTCTACCTAGTGCCCAGGTCTCCCCACCCCTAGGGTAAACAATACGGCAGGTGTGTGTTGGGAACCCAGCTAGGGAGCTTTGTAAAACTTTGTAAAAGTGTTAGTTACAGTACCACAATCTGGATTAAGTCGTCAAGAGGTCCAAGAAACAAAACACAAAGAACCTGGAATCCTACCACTCCACTCCCCCCCCCCCAAAAAAAACCCCTCTGAGTTTGAAAACCACCAGTTTAGGGAACTATTTTTGAAGATTGTCTTCTATTTTCCACGTGTTAAGACAATTTTATATGGTTCATGGTGTGCACATGTTATGTATGTGATTCATGGATTATATTCCTGAAGTCCCAATATATTAATGGGTTATTTTCCTGAAATCCTGAATCAAGTTGCACGTCAGCAACGCTCGTAACACCATAAGGCACAAATGAATTTTTGAAAAGCCGGAAAGCCAAACAGAGGTCTTCTACATAGAGCTCTGCAGCGTGTAGCATTCTGAAAGCCCTTCCTTCTGTTTGATAAATGATAAAGCACCATTCTATAACATTCTGGCGTGGTGATTAACCTTCAAACCTCTGGGAATCTCGGCAGGTCCTAGGATATCATGCAGCGACTATCAGAATAACTGAAGCAGAGTTCCTGATTGGATTCTAGAAGTAGATAGAGGGGAATGTGTTCCTTCTGCTCAGTACATTCAATTCCATGCACGAGAGTTTCCATCTTCATTTCAGCAGAGGGAGCTTATACACATATACATTTTATTTCAGGGCCGGGAAGTACTCGTATTAACCACAGTGCATGCAGCTCTCTCAGTAGGGACATAGGTCTATAGGCATGAATAAATGCTCTGCTTGAATCAAATCTGCATTCCTTCCCCCCCCCCCAAACCACCATTGTGACCTAGGTTGCTGATGAGGGAAAATGGGACTCCGTCCATAAAAGGGGCTAGTGAAAATGGGGATAGAAGAAATGAATGTGCTCGTAAACCTAGACATAAACCCGCACACCCACCCAGATTATGTGAATAACATAAATAGACTAATATCCTTGATAGCACAAAGGATAAAAGGTAAAAGTAAAGGTACCCCTGACCGTTAGGTCCAGTCGCGGATGACTCTGGGGTTGTGGTGCTCATCTCGCTCTATAAGCCGAGGGAGCGGGTGTTTGTCCGCAGACAGCTTCCGGGTCATGTGGCCAACATGACTAAGCCGCTTCTGGTGAACCAGAGCAACACATGGAAACACCATTTACCTTCCTGCTGGAACGGTACCTATTTATCTACTTGCACTTTGATGTGTTTTCGAACTGCTAGGTGGGCAGGAGCAGGGACCAAGCAACGGGAGCTCACCCCGTCACAGGGATTCGAACCGCCAACCTTCCGATCGGCAAGCCCTAGGCTCTGTGGTTTAGATCACAGTGCCACCCGTGTCCTAAACTGTCCTTAATTTTGGAATTCTATTCACATTTCCTAAAGCCTTCTTATGGTCTCTACTGGAATGGCAACAACGATAGAATGCTATACCACTGGATTACAGTCCGAAGCTCTCCACTCAAAACTGCATATAAAAATGTGTTTATTAGGAGAAATTCTCTCTAAAATGCTGGCAAATTTTCATGTGGGTCCTTTTTGTAAAAAATAATAATAATAGATAGATAAATCGTGAATTGCTGTGAAATGTGGGGAACCAAATTTAACATTGGGGAAAATGAGAAATTGACAGAAATTGACAGATTTTTACACCCCTGCTCCCAGGTAAGTGTATAGAGGATTGTGGCCCTAAACTATTTTATTTTGGGTAATAAGCATGGCACGAGGAGCATGTGAAACATAGTGAGACGAGAGAAATTTCACTAGGCACAAATGGGTGATTTTTCATGTAATATATTCTTTAACAAATTACGGCAATCCTGAAAATAAGAACCATATGTCATACCAACCAAGAGGTAAACATAGCCAATTAAAATGACTTATTTTTGGTTAATGTATCATATATTGTAACATGAGTAGGCGGCTATAACATCTATCAGAAAAGGCAGTGGTACAGTTGAAGGACAAACTGATGAAACTCAGCAGTGTGGAAATAGCTAGCTGCGGAAAACATATATTTTGTCTTGTAAAATTAAGACTAAAACAAAAACAAAAACCGAGGGCATATTGATCTATTAATCAAAACTTTTCTGGGGTCCTCTGCAACTGTATGTTTTTTATATTCCTGCAAGTTTTTTGTCATCTTTCCAGAGAAACATGGCCCAGGCATTAAACATAATAGCACTGCCTTGTCTTGTAAGTGGCGAGAATCAAGGAATCAAATACACCCTTGTCAGTAAGCCCTCCTGTTGTTTGGCTTTGCCCTACAAAGCATTTTTTAAAAATAGTCACTGGTTATAAACATATACAGAGTTAAGTGTGCATGAACCCATTGATTTTAATGGGCTGAAGACCAACACATAAATCTATCAAATTGTAACTGCTGGTTTTTAAATGACTTTAACTCTTTGAAGAAGAGTTTTGGATTTGATCCCTCACTTTATCACTACCCGTAGGAGTCTCAAAGCGGCTAACAATCTCCTTTCCCTTCCTCCCCCACAACCAACACTCTGTGAGGTGAGTGGGGCTGAGAGACTTCAAATAAGTGTGACTAGCCCAAGGTCACCCAGCAGCTGCATGTGAAGGAGCGGAGACGCGAACCCGGTTCACCAGATTACAAGTCTACTGCTCTTAACCACTACACCACACTGGGTGGCTTTTCCTGAGTGCAAGACAGGAAGTTGTGATGCGCACCAGGCACATGATGCCATGCACGCGCACTGCCCCCTGCCCCCAAATATTGGGAGCAAGATGGTGCCTCTGGTCCCTTGTGTTGGCAGTGTCACTGTATGAGGGCAATGAGATTACTTGACTGCTGCCATTACAGATCGTAATGGTGTGGTTTGTTTTTTAATGTGTCAGTTGTGTAGTTGTGGAAAAATGCTTCCTTTCCACTTCTACCCACTCTCCACTTCTACCCACTCATATACCCCTTACCACATCTAGGGGTCAGTTTGTGTGAATTTCAATGTGAACCAACCTGTTTTGCACCTCCCAGGACTAATGTTCAGCAGATAATTATCCTTCTCCCATTATTGCAATTCTTCGGGTACCAAACTGCATTTTAAAACATGCGTTTTAGGAAGGAGTTTGTTTAGAAATCTGTGCAATTATATAACATATATATTTTTGCATTTTAACCCCCACGGCCAAATACATTGCCTGTACATATTGGAGAAGATTCTCCAAATGCTAGGATTTTCTCACTCTCGGCTAAGGCTCTCGGGTTTTCCCAGTTGATTAATTTAACTGAATATCATGATAGGGAATATATGGGTCATACACCTTGAGCTGTAGAGATCTCCTTCACTCACATTATTACTGCTAAGGTGTTTAGCATTCCATTTAATGAGCAGGAATGTGAAGTTGCTGTTCTTTAGCTCCCTATTCCCTTCTCCCTTTTTATTGCACACAACATTCGCAACTAGTCAAAACAAGTGTGCTAATCGTGGAAACAGGAACAGCAATGAACAGTTGCTTCTCTTTCCCAGCACTCATGTACTCATAACTGTAATCCTAATTGGGGCAGTAAATAAAGGGGGATAATTAATGTTCATCAATTTTCACTAATTTCCTACTAAACTATCAGTCTCTCTCTCTCTCTCTCTCTCTCTCTGTCTCTCTCTCACTGAAGGCATATGCTCTGTAGTCCTCAGTCTGTCAGAGCTTCAATGTGTGTGAGCACTCTATACTGTCACATTCGCTTTGAGCAGATAGAATATTCGCAAGCATGTCATAAAATCACACCAGCTCTGCTAATAGCTCAACGGACTCTCAGACAAACAGCTCTATAGAGAGACCCTGTCCACTTCACACATAACACACCTCCCTGTCTACTGTATTTCAGATAAAATGCTGACTAGCGCCACCCAGAATAAAAGCATTGACCGTTTTATTGCAATTCTCTCTGTGCTCCTCTTGCTGCTCCCTTCCACCCACTGGCAACCTATTCAGAAATCTGCAAATCCCTGAAGAATATAGCACTAATTTTCTTCCTGTGGAGGCTGCAGATTTTCTATTTGCATTCATTTACTGAAGTTTCACTTTCAAAGAAAGTTTCGCTTTCATTTGAGTATGATAATGCCTTAATGTGAAAAATCTGTGAATATTAAAAAGGTCCCTCTAGGGTGTGTTTCACTAGCATGTTGACAAAGACACTGTTGAGGGTAGAGTGGCAGAAAGTAAGTCTTTAGTTACAAATGCTTTTTTTAAAAAGTGTAATGCCAAGGAACTAACTGAACATAATATGGTTTGGCATTGACCTGGTTTTTTTTTTTAAAAAATGTATTCATAAATTAAACAATTTCTACTTCTTTCCCTCCAGGACAGGAAAAGAAAAATAATTAGGTAGCACTTTAACTTGCAAGAACATTAATTACTCTAAGCTATATGTGAAATGTTGCTGTATGCAGATGAGGAGGATTAATCTATGCAACTTTATAAATGTCCCACACTTGCATGAGTGAGCTATGCATAATTATTCGAGCTGAGTTGAAATGGCGTGTGTGTGTGTGTGTGTGTGTGTGTAGTTTCACAAATATTTCATCCCAGAAAAGCACTCATTTTGCCCAGCAATTTTTTAGGGAAGACTTAATGAGGAGGTGAATGTTCCCATTGCCAAAACAACCAGGCTAATGCTCCCTGCCTTGCAATGTTGTGATGTAATGGGGACCGCTCCATTGCCAGCGCAACACTTCCCTGCCTTCCTTTACCATACTGAAATAGTTTCAGCACAGCAGTGTGCTGTAAAAGGAAGAGTGTCAGCCTGGCTGCCATGGTAATGTAGGAATGAGGTTTCCTTCCATGCAATGAAAGCAACGCAGCTTCAATGGACACCCGAGACATTGCCAGAAAGCAAAGTATGATGGGTTACATAGCACCATGCCATTAATTCGCTACATGATCCCTGATTGCCTGGGATCGTTCAGTGAAAGAAAAATTGACCTGAATCAGAAATGGAGAGCAATGTGGCGGCAAGCAAGCCTTTTCCCATAGAAGATGTGTGGCATTCTGCAATCTTTTCTATTTCTATTTCTATTTCTGTTTCCATTTCTTTATTTCTTTTAAACTGACATGGAATTTGGACTTTTCCAAGTGCCATATTATGTTTGCTCCACACCTGTGAGGAGTCAAATTTTCTATCTGGCAGTACCTATGCCTTGGAAATCCCTGGTTATTGACATCTGGGATAACTCAACTGGTAGAACATAAGACTCTTAATCTCACGGTCATGGGTTTGAGCCCCATAATGAGCAAAATATTTCTGCATTGCAGGGGATTGGATAAGATGACCCTCATGGCCCCTTCCAACTCTACGATTCTATGAGGTAGGCACCCTTGCAGTACTGCTTCAGATGCCCACCTTACTCAAATCTTCCATTTCCCCAGCTAAGCTGCAATTCTCTTTAAAACAGAGAGAGCAAACCGATCAGATTGCAAACCTGCCAGTTCATTAATATTGGAGGCTTTTGAGCAAATACCAAATCCATTCATTGTCAAGAATATGAAGGAGGATGACGAACAGAATGCAAAGTAGCAAGGACCATCAAAGGCAGAGCATAGCAGAAGCTTTACCCTGGGATCTCCTGTCACAGTCTTCACACCTCCCTGTGTGCGACAGCAACTTCCGCTTGACATATTGCTGAACAAAATCCGTGGGGGATCTACACACCCACCACATTTGATCCCCTGGAGTGCTGCAGTTGCTGCAAAATCTTGGGGGAAATCTCCAAGGCCTGTGACTTCCCTGCTTCCAAGAGGAAGCCATTCACAATTGTGAAATGATGTAGTTCTGTAAGAAGGTAAGAAGAGCCTGCTAGATCAGGCATAGGCAAACTCGGCCCTCCAGATGTTTTGGGACTACAATTCCCATCATCCCTGACCACTGGTCCTGTTAGCTAGGGATCATGGGAGTTGTAGTACCAAAACATCTGGAGGGCCGAGTTTGCCTCTGCCTGTTCTAGATCAAACCCATGGCCCATCTAGTTCAGCCTCCTGTTCTCACAGTGGCCAACCAGATGCCCGTGACAGGCTTGCAAGAAGGAAACTGAGCCCCAAGGCACTCTCTCCTCCTGTAGCAGAGGCAGACTTTAGACTCTCAAATTTCAGCGGCGTCCTGTGTGATGCGAAAATTTGGCAGCCCCTGGAAACTTGAAGCCTTCCTTTTATGAATTCTAGGTGCCGGAATCCCAAGGGAGCACAAAAGACTATTTACGTATGTGACCACGGCTGCACGGATGTTATGGGCCCAGAGATGGAAAGAAGATAAAGTCCCTATCAGAGAAGAATGGCAGTTAAAGTGCATAGACTCTGCTGAAATGGCTAAAATGACTAGAAGAATCAGGAAGACCAAATTTTTAATAAGGAATGGGGGGGAAATTATAACTTATCTTAAAGACCATTGTAAACAGTTGGATTGGAATATCACTTGTAGTTTAAGGGTGAATTCTGGACACAGTAGAAATGTAAAAGATTTGGATCATCATAAAAGATGCAGGAAGAAATGATTAATAATAAGACCCACAAAGGGGAGGGTGAAAGTCCAGGAGATTTCAAGGAATCTTGTTTTTATGGTCTATGTTCGATATACGACTGTAAAAATTTAATCTGAAAAACCAAATAAATGAAAATTTTAAAATAAAATAAAATTTGGCAACACTCCATTCTACGGCATTGTTGTGGCACCCCCTGCAGTGTGGCAGCCTGTAGTTTCCAGTACCTGGCATTCAGAAGCATTACGGCCTCCAACAGTAGATGAGGGCTAGAGGCCATTAACAGCCTTATCCTCCATGAATTTGTCTATTCCTCTTTTAAACTCACCCAGGTTGGTGGGAATCCGCACATCTTGTTGGAGTGTGTTGCGATCAAAATGTCAGTAAAAAAACAGCATCAGACAGATGTCTGGAAACTTTAACGTTTCCCGCCACCCTCATTCCTTACACATGGCATCATGTTAACAGCAGTTTGCCATGTTCCTTGAGTGAAAGCACTGGCCAAAGGTAGCCTGTTGAGAGACTGATGAAGATAAGTTGTTGTTTTTTAAATCCTCATGATGCTCTTCAGTATCTCAGCTGACCATGCCTCTTGAAGTACCCATGTGGCATGCCCATGCCAATGGGCATTACAATAATCCAATTATGGGAGGTTGGTTTAAAGACCCACTGAGAAAGATTTCAGTTGAACCATTCAGTATTTTTAATGGGGTTCCATTTCAGCAGTCTTAAACGATTATGAGCTGATTGGTTCTGTTGCATTGGGGTGGTTCTGCAGTTTTCCTGCATATCCCTGCATTGTAGGGGGTTGGACTAGGTGATCATCAGGAACACTTCCAACTCTAGAATTCTATTATCCTATTGGAGGAGTCAAGCAAACACTGGGAATCAAAGGCTATTGTGAAGCTACATTTTTTAAAAAATGTAGAAATAAAAATATACCTATCATTTGCCTACCTCTTAATTCTCCTGCCAAAAGCACGTCAAAGTGCAAGTAGATAAATAGGTATCCCTCTGGCGGGAAGGTAAACAGCGTATCTGTGCGCTGCTGTGGTTCACCAGAAACGGCTTAGTCATGCTAGCCACATGACCTGGAAGCTGTACACCGGCTCCCTCGGCCAAAAAAGTGAGATGAGCGCTGCAACCCCAGAGTCGTCCACGACTGGACCTAATGGTCAGGGGTCCCTTTACCTCTTAATTATGATAGGGTAAAACCAAGAAGGAAACAAACCCTATTCCCCGCCCCCCATAAGGGATTATGGAAAAATGGTCCCTGAATCTATTTGCCTTCAATGTGAGGCACTTAATCCAGCTTCCATTCCTTCAGTGTTCATCTACTTTGTACAAAAGGCAGGGAAATTATAGCCATTTTAGGTTCCCCATTATAGTGAATGGGCAGTGCTGAGCTTTGTTGGGCTTGCAAAGCGTGTCCTCCATAAAAGAGGGCGCGTGTTGCGGTGCGACCAGCTATCCGACCCAGTATTGTGGGTGGTTAATTTGAAAAGATAGCCACAACCCCTGATAGGTTGGTCCCTGGTTGCTGGGGTGTAATCTGGCCAATGGGGTACGTCAAAGAAGCAGCAACACGGGACCCATTTAAGCCCATGCGAGGCTACTGAGCTTCCTCTTTGGGGGTTTTTCATCGGAACACCCGCCCACCTCTCCCTATATTTAGGGCTTGTGCTTGACCTTGCTATGCCGTCGTGTGTTGTCTGCCATTGGGGCAGGAGCATGGCAGGAATTTTCCCCATTTGGCTGATTGGCTGGTGCTACTTGGGTTTCGCATGCCGCGTAGCAAATTGTCACAACTTGTAAGTTGCGGATAGGCTCTGGTTCAGGTGATAGGTGTGGCATGTGATGTCACCACGCCTGTGCAAATGCAGGATATTCCAGTAAAGGAATACAGGGACTCATTGGTTTGACGTTTTCCCGGATGGGGTTCTACCTGCGTCCCAAGTCCAGGGGACATCAGGGCGGCTGATTGGTACTCCTCCCAGCAGCTGTCCCTGGTGTTTATCCTTGGCTGTCCTACGAACGTGGCTCTGGGACAGGGCTGCCTGCACGGGTGCAGGGAGCTAGTGGAACCAGAACCTATGCAACCACTCACTTGATTGTAATCAATAAAGTTGTGGCATAAATTCTGCCAAAAACCAAACCAAATATCTGTCTCCTGCCTGAAATTATTTGGAGAGGGTAAAAGGTCTAAACATGCAACCCAAATTACACTGGAGAGAGCATAGAGTGGCTCAAAAACCTATCAGAATTTTTAAAAAACACAGAGATAGAAGGCAAAAAAGGGGGGTGGAAGTATATCTCATACAACCTTAGTATATACATCTCTCCTCACACAGGAGTGTGATGCATATAATTCCTAGCCATCTACTCTTCCCTACTAAAAAAAAACCACACACACACACCCTTGAGATTGAAGGTTGCCAAATCACTACTCAGAAAAGCTAGTTCTGATTGAGCAAAAGCTTAAACCATTAAAAAAAAAATCTGCCCAGCATGATAGTACAATCATCTTGAGAGTGGTGATCTCTAATGCCTATTTATTTTCCGAAGCTATTTTAAGACACCCATAGAAAGACAAGGGCTGTCACACAGCAGTTTATATCAAAGATCCAGTTCTTTATAACTTCCTGGAAGAGTTCTGTGTAGTTTTTCCATGCTTCCGAAAAAAGAAAAAAAGAAAAAAAATGATGCTTCCTTTCTGCAACGGAAAAGCTGAAGTTGGCACCTGCAATGACGTAAGCCTCATGACTCACCTGCCTGAATGGAGGCCTCTTTTAGGATCAAAAATGTGTCTGGAGAATAGACCTGTGAGGTCCCCAATAAAAGAGCTTCTCAATGAAGCCATCGGCCCTACCTCCGTACAATGCAGAGCCCTTGTGAAGGCTGAGGTGGAGCAGCTGGCCAGCAGCTTTTTCGTGAGCCCTCAGAAAAGCCACTCTCACAGCTGGAGAGAAAATAGCCCTGGCAGCATTGGCGTTCCATTATGGGAGCTGAAAAGTCCTTTTCAGGGCGGAAGGGAAACTTCACCAGCTGTCAAGTAGTTGAGATGTTTAAAGTGCACGCGCGCACACACAAAATACCCGGCACTCACAATGGGTAGAATGCAGAGGCCATGCCACAGGAAATTAGAGCTCCTTTGGGAAATGAGGATATTGTGGGCTGATGAGTTCGCTTTTAGAAATCAATAAGTCTTTCAGTAAGTGGTGATATCAAGCACTTTTCTGTGCTCTGGAAAAACGCTCCCTGGCTGCTGGCTCAATCTTATTCATCTCTGAGCAACCCGAAAGGATGGCAGAGATCTTAAAAAGCTGTTGACCTGTGCGCAGGTTGTAGTCCAGATATATTGATTGGGAAGATTAATGTTTCTGGGAGAGTAAGAACGGCACCGTGCAGTGCAATCAGTTCCAACCTTGTTTCCTTCTTGCCCACTTTCTGGAGTGTCCATTTATTGAGCGGGTTGTCATATAAATCAGTTTGAGCTTATGGGTTGCTGAATCCACACATTTGCTATGAAATACACGAAGATAGCAATCTGGGGAGGAGGGGAATCCATAAAATGCACCATGGATAGAATTGAAAATAAACATTTAGAGGGGGAGAAAAAATCTGATTGGGTTGATAACTTTGAAGATTCCTTTACTGGGGCATGTTGCATAAACCTTAGAAAAAGAAAATGCCTAGGGATGATACCATACCATCCTACTGAAAGCTGTTCTCCCCAAGAATCAGTGTAGTTCTTAAGCATCTGTAACTGTGGTAGAATCTGCTTGCACCTGGAAGGGTGCACAGTTGGCGCATCAGTTGAAACTGGGTTAAGGCACTCTACAAGCCAAGCAGCCACCTGGCTGCCCCAGAGCAATGTGGGGACCAGCAGTATCCCTAAACTGCAAACCTATTCAGAACAGGAGTGCAACCCTAAACAGAACAGATTGGAGTTCCAATCCCCAGTCGGCATTTCTACCAATCAAGAGCACTTCCCTGTTGTCTAGAATAACCCATATCCAATCCTTCACTGTGCCCAGATTGTGGTTCAGGATCTCTATCACCTCCTTGGCAGCAGGGAGAGTCACCCCATACTCTAGGGCACCAGCTGAAAATGAGAGATAGACTGCGTGCCATCAGCATATTGATGGCACCCATGTCTATCAGTCTGGATGACCTCTCCGAGCAGTTTCATGCAGATGTTACAAAGAGTGCAGGAGACAATCACATTGGAATATTGAGGCCAATGGCCAATGAGTCAAGCAATAGTCCCCCAGCATGACCTTCTGAGAATGCCCAACCAGCTAAGGACATGGCCACTATAAAATGGTGCCTCCAAAGCTCCCAAACCAGCCAGTTGCCCCAATAGCCGGTGGTGCTGAAAGCCACCGAGAGGTCCAGCAGTACCAACATGACCACACTCCTGCTGCCTACCTGTAGTTCCTGGCATGAATCATCCACAAAAGAAGCCAAGGCCATTTCAGTCCTCATACCAGGCCTAAACCCAGATAGGAAAATGTCTATATAATCTGTTTCAACATGGAAGTTTGGAGTTGAATAGCCAGCACTCAATCCAACACCTGACTTAAAAAATGGTCAGCTACAGGCTGGCCAATAATTATAAAGGATGGTGAGATTATATACTGCATGCAGTATACAACTGTGCATATTACAGTATACAATAATGCAGTATACAAGTGCATATTGCAACTGGATATCCCTCATGGGTAGTGGGCAAAACATAAAATGAAGGAGGCATTTCTTTTTCTTTCCCTCTTGCACCCTCCAGATTTCTGTGTCTCAACAGGTATAGTGCATAGTGGTATACTGAACATTTCAAGAGCAATGAATTCTTTCGCAAGTTTGTCCTGCAAAAGTGGGGAGGGGAGAGAGATTGTGGCAGCAAATAACAAAAAACAAAGTACTATGTAGAGAAACTTCCCCCCCAGTGTAAGTGTGTGTGAAAGAGAGAGAGAGAGAGAGAGAGAGAGAGAGAGAGAGAGAGATTGCAGAAGTTAATACACTGGAAGGACTCCTAGGAGTATTAATATCTCCAATTCTGGAGTTTCTCTGTATTCCAGGACTGGCTGTGAAATCAGTACATTTACTATTGGTTTTTGTGTGTGTGTTTTTTTGAAAATTAAACACACACACACACACACACACACACACACACAGTATCTGTTTAACAGAAATGGGAAGAACATGTGGGGGGTTTTAATCTATGAAGTTTAGTTTTTATTCATTTACATATATTACATTTATTTTAGGTGTTTTATTCAAAATAAAGTTTTGGGGGGAATTAAACTGAACAGATGAAAGTAGGTAAAACCTGGTGATTTCCTCCCTCCCCTCATGAGTAGTGTTTGATGATAAAAGCATAAAAGCATAATGTGGTATCATTTTACCAAGGCACAATATGGATCATCCATATGGAGCAGAAGTTGATAATGCCGCAAAGAAGCAAAAATAAACAGAACAGATGTACTTGTAAAATCAAGTCTGCATCCACCCTTGGGTACCTGCTTCTGAGCGTTAAAACCGTCTAACTTTTATCAGATTCCGAGCTCGGCTGTACTCCTCACTGTGTCAGAAACAGCGAATCTCCAGATCCCTAAAACACCCTTTAAGGAAGAAGTGATGTATTGAGTATATCCAAAGATAGCGTAGAAGGAGGTGCTACGCGGCTAAAGCTAGCACAAGGCGAGTCATATCATAGAGCAGCATCTGGTAAGCTGATGGAACCCTATCGGATTCAATCAGAAGCTGAAGGAATTCTATTAGTTTCAGCGGGCTTTGGAGCAGGTCCCAGAATACTACGTGCAAGCAGAAGCAAGAATCTTTAACATAAAATTTGGCAGTTTAACATTTTTGCCTCTCTTTTTTTCATAGGATGTGATTAAGAGCTGGTACAATGTTGGGGAGGAATTCAAACCTGGCTGCAGCAGGGGAAGATGTGAGAGTGTCAGGGACTGGTCAGAGGAGGAATGGTGGAGAAGAAGGAGACAGTTCAGAATTACAAAAGGGGTTTGAGGGAGGTCACAGCTCAGAGGCAGATGCAGGGGAAAGCTGGGAAATAATGGGAGAGGAGGAGGAGGAGGAGGAGGAGGAGGAGGAGGAGGAAAAAGAAGAAGCACCAGGGGAGAGACAGCTGATGGACTCAGTGCCCTTGGAAAGCATTCCTGACCCCCCCACCAGGACTAGACGGGCATTGAAAGTAGGAGAGCAAAGAGCTCAAAGGCAAAAGGCACTTTTCAGCACCCGTAGTGATGACTCATGAGGAAGTGGGAGAGATGGAGGGGGTGGGGTTTTACTCGGAGCAACACCATTACTTCAAGAGACTGCATTTCTAAGCCTCTCTCTGTGAATATTGTATAAAAAGCATTGGTAAGAACTTTCCTTGTCTTATCCATTCCTGGCAACCTACCGTGTGGATCCTCTGACACCTGACAGAGAGTGTGAGACCTCCTCCAAGTGTTTCTCTGGGGCTGATTGCCACTTAGGGACATAGAAAGGGGCCTTAGACCAGGGGTTGGCAACCTAAGGCCCATGGGCCACAAGCGGCCCATGGGGGTCATGCTCGGGGACCCCTGCCACCTGCTTGGTCAGCTCCCGTGCACTGTGCTAAACTGGCACGGAGCAGAGCGGGGACTGCCTTCTGCGATGCTGGCCGGCTTCCCATTGGCTGCAGGAAGCTCCTGCAGCCAATGGGAAGCTGTGCATGCCTCCTCCACACCGGAAGGAGTGCCGGAAATAGTGTTTGTGCATGCGTGTGCGCACTCTGGCCCACTGCGGCATCTGCAGGACCGTGAACCAGCCCAAGCCACAAAAACATTGCTGGCCCCTGCCTTAGACCAAGGAAGGCCAGGGGCCCCTAAGGAAAAGTGGGACATTTCGGTATCAAATCAGAAACTGGGATGTTTGTGGTCAATCCAGGACTGTCCCTGCAAAATAGGGACACTTTTCTGAACCTGGGACCTTCTGCACGTGAAGCAGATGTGCTAGCACTGAGCTATGGCCCTTCCCTTGCAGCTATTTGGTTTCCCCAACCCATTTCCGGGCTGTCTTCTATAGAGTTGTGTGCAGGTAGCCTCTTGCGATTCTGCACTCCATATGTAGATACGTTTCTACTGTAGGAGAACAAATTATCCAATGGCTTCTTCAGGGTGGGGTTCATCATTGGGAGTGGCAGTGGCACAGTGTTGTCCTAAGGGTTTGTGCGTTTGTTGCTGCAAGTGGCACAAGCAACAGCTTAGCCACTACTTTGCATTCTCCACAAAGCCCAAGTCGTTATGTCCAAGCTGGTATCTTGGTATGCTTGCTTTCCTCTTTCCTCCCCATTCTCCTTTCCCTTTGGTGTCATGCCTATTGGATTTCTAAGCCCCCATTGTAAATGGTACATTACCTTGAGTGTTTTGGCAGGGTAACATATAAATAACAGTAGAATCTTGTCCAGTTGGTTGCAAAACCTTAAGAGCACAAGAAGAGCGGGCGGCTAGATCAGGCCACTTGCCCATCTAATCCAGCCTAATCCAACTCATTCAACCAGATACCTGAGGGAGACCTGCAAGCAGGACCCCAGCATAAAGAACATTCTCCCATCCTGTGGATTCCAGCAACTAGTCTTCAGAAGCATTGCTGCCTCCAACTGAGGAGTAGCCATCGTGGCCAGTAGACAGTAATAGACCCTACATGCATTTGCCCAATCTTCTTTTAAAGTCATCCAAGCTGATGGCAATCACTGCCTCCTGCAGCAGCAAGTTCCGTCATAGTTTAACTAGGCCTTTTAGTGGGGCCTACTTCCCAATTCAAATCTTATCCCCGCCTCAAACTTGATTTAAAATATATGGGATAGCATTGCAACCTCTAGACTAACAGTCAAGTGCAGGTGTTCTTAAGTGCCCAGGAAACATGTTGACTCTGAATGTGAGAATGTGGGATCGTTCAATCTCCCATTCTTTGGATAATGGGAACCAAAAGAGAGGTCAGAATGTGGTTCATAGTGCTCTGATCTTAAATTAGAGATTAACTATAAGCCTACAGGGAAATGAGTGTTGGTTGAAGGTAATCAAACTACCTTTGCATTGGTTGTGGAGGGGCAAATCATGGATAGATAGGCTATTGGAAAGGTAGCCTACCTTGTGCCCTCCATTACTACAAATCCCAGCATCCCTAACTATTGGCCATGCTGGCTTGGGCTGATGGGAATTGTATTTCAACACAACTTGATGACACCATATTGGCTACACCTGGAATAATATAATATAATATAATATAATATAATATAATATAATAAACACTTATGTACCAAGCTCGGTGATTATCTCAGTGGTACTGAAGGACAGCACAGGACAAGGAAAGTGGGTTGCATTTACAAAAGGTACTGCTGCACACATATAGCTGGAACCTGAATAGCCCTCCATAAATTTAGTTTAACAATGGCTGCAGTATATTTTTCTGCACAAACGCTGGTGGGATAGATACACACACTGACACACACACACAGAGAGTTCCTTCAGTACCTTGAGTGCCACCATTGCAAAATTGTCAATCAACTTGATGCCTCTAAACTTGCAGTCCTGTGCACACTTACCCTGGGACAAAACCATCAAACACAATGGGATTGTGATGACAGCAGTCCTTGCACTGAAGCAACAGACAGCAACAAACATAACTGGTTAAAAGCACTGAGAAACAAATGGGAAGCATTTGTTTTTCTTTTTTAAGCACCTAGAGCCTATTCTAACCAAAAATGTTTTGTTTTGTTTTTTAAAAAAAGATTTTAAAAAACCTGATAAATCCCTAGACAGATGTGAAATCGGAAGCTTAAGAGCAGCAATTTGGGGGAGATGCATACTTAGGATCCAACGTTTTTTTAAAGTGGACGTAAGGGTATCTACTTTTATGCTTGACAGTCAAACTGGTTACATGTCCAACAGCTGGAGGTTACTGTAGATGGGCTGTGACATAACAGAGTAGCCACCCATCTGCTGCCTTCCCAGAGTGGAGGAGAATAAATAGCATGCCACATCCCACACACTCCAGCTGTCCCCAGCATCCAGTACTCTGCAACTTGTCTAAAAATAAAATAAGAAACTTTGCTGTTTTTCAAACAAAGGAGGAAGGGGGGGGGTGCTAGTTGCAGAAAGAAAGGCAGAGGGAGAGGGAAATGGGGTTGTTTTAAATTATACCTGGGTGGCTGTTTTTTTCCCCCAAAGCAGGAAAGGAACAGATTCTCTTGTCCAAAACCTGTGCTTCTTGAAAAGCTTTGCTGAAATGCAGTGCGTGCATTTGATAAGTTTTCCATCCTCCCTGCTTTTTCTGCTTCCAAGACTGTCATTGTCAGTGCTCAGCTACAGGAAGAGAGTGCTCAGCTGAAGCCAGTGGTGTAGCTTGGGTTGCTGGTGCCCGGGGACAGAGTATACATGCACATTCAACTGCCTAACGGCGTCCACATCACACAGGAGAACGCAGCCACAGAGATAAGAAGAGTCGTTCCGTTATTTGGAGAGGTCACTTCCTGGTTTGCATGCAGAAACCATTTTCAATGGAGCCCGGCAACAGAAGTGTGCAGCTGTACTGCGGCAGCATCAGGTGTTGAAATTTGGGACCCTCTAACAATTTTGCATTCGGGGAAACCGCCCCTGTGCATTTCCCCAAGCTACATCACTGGCTCCAGGTGGGGCACAGCCGCTACACAAGCTTGCCAGCAGGTGGGTTGCTGTTGCATATTGGGAGGGAGAGGGGATGCGGGGAGGCAATGGAGAGGTCAGCATGATGCCAACACACCAGCAGGAATGACAGATTGGCTCCACCAGTGCATATGCACCATGCCAGCCTCCCCACTCTCTCAGCTCTCCCTCTCTGCCTGCAAGCAACAGCAACCCACCTGCTGGGAGGCTGGGGTAGATGCTCCAGCCCACCCACCCAACTGCTCCTGGTGCTCAGTGAGATGGGGCAGCAGCTTCCGTGCAGTGAAGAGTTCATTGGGCCCGTGAAGAATTTATACTCCCCCCCCATCCTGTGCCAAAGCCCTTCAGTGTACTTTCACTAAAAGGTGAGGCCAGGTTAAGGAGGTTGTCTATCCATGGCCAACCCATGCCCTGAGAAAGCATCCCATGTGCTGCAATCTCTACATTTAAAACTACAGAGCTGTGCCACAAATAATGTCCCAAATTTCTCTCTCCCCTCCCCTCCATATTTGCAGGCAAAGAAATGGGAGGCAGGGGACATATCTCACCAAATTTCTCCTGCAATTAAACCAGGGATATATGAAACCTCCTACTGAGTCAGAACATCAGACCATCTTGCTCAGTATTGTCCACACTGATTGGCAGTCGCTCTCCAGGGTTTGGGGCAGCAGGCTGGACAAGCTGGGGACTGAAACTGGGACCTTCTGGATGCAAAGCACATGTTCTACCACTGAGCTACAGCTCTTTTCTTCACAAACAGTTGCTCACAGGTGGGAGACCATTGGGCAGGGGAGGGAGCAGCTGCTCTCCCCCCGCCATCAACACACACAAATGGTGGGTAATATTTGGAGAAAGTTCTGGCCTTCCTTTCTAGAAGAGTGAGAAAAATAAAAAAGTATCAATTTTCTCAAGGGGGAAGTAAAACTCTTTTCTGCTCAGCTCTAGTCAAAAGTTCATGACTCTGATCTGCTGCAAGAGCCCATATGCTATGCAAGCCATGCTGATCTTCTCAGTCCATTTTCATCAGCTATGTCAACTAGAAAGGACGGGGAAAGAGGTGAATACAGAGCCTGGGTGCCTTGCTGAGTGTTGGGCATATTCCGTCAGTGCTTCTCACATTGGGTGGGTGAAATCTACTCCAAAATAAATCTGGCAATAGGTTATGGGCCCATCTACCTGCCCAACAGATGGTTAATGCTATCGCCAATCAATTCTTCGGGGAAACTTAGTGCCGTTTCAAGCTTAGGATTGCTGGCTACAACCTTTACCTAAAGGCATTTGCTTTTAAATGGTCCAGCAAAACAAGAGAAGAGGTGGCCACAGCTGTTCCTGCCTAGTGTGCTCCTGGTGGTTCTTCCACCCTGTGATAAATCAGCTACGTACTTCAGGCACATTTGACAAAAATGGGTTTCACGTTCCCCAAACAAACAGCAAATGAATATTAGGACTGAACTAAAACAGGGGAGCAGGATTTTTCCACATTTTCAATAGATGTGAAAATATCCTACTGGCAACACCAACAGCCTGTGGCATTTTTGGGGAGCCACACTGGGAAAGTGTGTGTGTGTGTGTGTGTGTGTGTGAGAGAGAGAGAGAGAGAGAGAGAGAGAGAGAGAGAGAGAGAGAGAGAGTACTGTATATGCCTAGAGTAAAAGAAACCAGAAAGAGCCAGTGAACAGCAATGGGATTCTTCTGCACTGTGATCTCCAGTACAATTCCTCACCCCTGCCATACCAGTTTCAAATTCAACTTTTCCCCACTGGCTTGGAGAAGAAGCAACGTCCTCTGGCTTGGGTTAGGATCACACATACGTTCAGTCCATCAAGCATCACCATCATTCCATCTCAGCCTTATGTAATTTCACTACACATGCTACAGGATCCCTAATTGGCTGGGATCATTCTAAGAAGGGAAGCTTACTGGGGCAGGGGGGGGGGGAGAGAGAGAGATGATGCCAAATAGCAACCTGGGGGGGGAGGGGGAATGCAGAGGCAAAAACATCTACCCCTTAACAAAGGCTTACAAGTGAATGCCTAGCACTGCCTATTGAATATCTCCTCCTCAGCTGTTTCAGCACAACAGAGGTGTATTGATTTACGGCAAGCTACATTTAAATGATTACTTCATATATTATGATATGCTACATTACATCCTGTTTCTTTTCTACTCCTGTAGCCCAAAGACTTAACTGAAATCAGCGTGTGTCTCAGCTTCATAAAATATGCATGACTTCAGGGGGGAAATATTGTATAAAATTCACCCGCCTTGAGAAATTGCAGAGGATTTGCAGTTGATGATGCTGAAATTCACTTTTGTTTTCTAATGCAATTTCTATGTTTATCAGCCCTCTGCTCTCTGAAACAATTTTAAAAAAGGAGAATAAAACAGATTTTGAACTGGGGGGAAAATATATTAAGGAAAGAACACAACCCGAAAGCATGATGTTCAGCTCAGAACAGCACTAAGTTATTTTCACATTTCAGAAAAACGGAAATCTTTGATATGCAATTCCTGCAATGCTGTGCACATGGGCTGCTATGCTTAGGATTTGTTCCAAAAATAATTATGCATGTACATAAAGGTTAAAAGGCTTTTTGTAACTTTGGGGATCTCACCAGTCTTTCAATTTTCTCTCTCTCCTACATTCAAGGATGCTGTTCTACACATGAGCACAGGGAACACGCAGTGGATCATGTACTTGAGGCAGTTTCCTTATCAATATGCTAAATATCACTTTGGGGTGTGACTGTTGCTCTCTGCCACAAATTCACACAGGCACATTTGCAAAGCGGTCGTTTCTACTGACACGTAAAGGGATATGGTAAGCGGTGCACCTCCAGATGTCATTGGACTCCAGATCCTATCATCCGTAGCTAGCATGGTCAATGGTTAGGAATGATGGAAATTGTAGTTTCCCACCCCCCATTCCTGTGGCACAATGGGTCAGTGTGTCTGGTTGTTAACCAGAAGGTTGGTTGTTTGAGCCTACCCAGGGATGGCTGCGGGCAGAATTCCTGCATTGCTAGATGACCCTTGGGTTCCTTCCAACTCTATGATTCTATGATTTCAGGTAATTTTCAAAGAGGTTTCCCTTGACCGTACATGTTTCCCAGTTGTGTGAAAACAAAGAGAAAGGACTAGGCAGTTAAGATGCAGCCAATGCTTGTGTTACTTGCGTATCATGGAAAAGAGAGAACTCTAACCAGAGGAATCTTGAAATTGTTGTTTGTTCTTCTTTTAAAAAGCAGCTTCCAGAGGCATTTCTGCCCTGGCTGGCAGGGTATAAATTTACTACGAACAAAATGAACTTGGTAGTATATCAGTTCTGCTAGTGTGAGCTACCTTATTCGTTCCAGGCAGATCAATCAAACTTTTGTTTTGATTACAGAACATTATTGATTGCTTTAAAAATAGGGGAACTTCATAATATACGATGATTGCTCGAGGCAGTTCTCCAGCTATCCTTTATAAACTCTGAATATCTAAAATCACCAGCAGAACTGGGAAAGACTCAAAATGATATGGAAAGAAGTTGGAATTGAAATAGTCTTAGAATAAAAGCACAGGAAGAGATGGAAGACTTCGTATTTCCCCCAGTTTTTTTTGTAGAGGTTAACTGAACAAGAATGAGGAAATTATTCCACCAACATCTCTGCTAACAATTGGCTTTTGTCGGGGAGACACTGCTTCCTTGCCAAATGAACTGAGCTCCCAGCCTAGCTGGTCCTCTCTGGGTTGGTATATCATGAGGTACCGATTCAATAGGGAATTGGTTTTGCTGCCGGAATTCAAACTGGAACAAGCAGACGCTGCATTGAGATAAGAAATGCTCTCGCTATGCTCTGCGGATTCATTGTACGTCTGTGCAGTGTTCAGTGTGTGAAATATTCTTTGGCATCCCAGCCATATCCCACATGCCAGCAAGCTCTTGTGTGCATCTTTGTGCCGCTGCCTATAGATTAACTGCACTTGAGTGAATAGGGAAGGGGGTAAAAAGGGGGAAAAAGGCTACAGAAAGTATGGGCATGGTGGAAAGAGTATGAGAAACATGAAAAGGGGAAAGGAGACTGGCAGTGTAGGTTCAAGGAAGGAAGTGACACTTACGTCTCCATCTTGGACAAGTTATTAGGGAGCTCTCTGTGCAGGTTATCTGTCAGTAACACAGGACTTCCCCATGTTCAGCGGCGCTATAGTGACATCTGAGGTGCTCTGGGGATCCCCAGATTCACTGACCATGGCAAAGGGCAATACAGAATTCCTTTGATTTACTGTCATGGGTGCTTTAGCTGAGATTCCTGCATCACAGGGGATTGGACTAGATGTTCCTTGGTGATCCCTTCCAACTCTATGATTATATGATTCTACTAGACTTGTGTATCTATATCTATATCTATATCTATATCTATATCTATATCTATATCTATATCTATATCTATATCTATATCTATATCTATATCTATATCTATATCTATTTGTACCCTGCCCATCTGGCTGAGTTTCCCCAGCCACTCTGTGCAGCTCCCAATCGAGTATTAAAACAATACAGCATATAAAAGTCTCAAAGAGATTTGCAATGTATACTACAACAATAAAATGCAACAAACAAAAAAATGAAACAGTGCGTAGTTTCATTGTCACCAATTCCAAGGCAGGTTACAACATAACACATAGGGCTGTGCGTTGGCTCCAAAGGAATCCTGGATCCTGAAGTAATTCAGGTTGATGAGAGCCAATTTAGGATTCAGCAGAAGGGGAGTGAGGCTGTCAGATTAGGTTCACGTGGAGAAGAAGAAGAAGAGTTTGGATTTGATATCCCGCTTTATCACTACCCGAAGGAGTCTCAAAGCAGCTAACATTCTCCTTTCCCTTCCTCCCCCACAACAAACACTCTGTGAGGTGAGTGGGGCTGAGAGACTTCAAAGTGTGACTAGCCCAAGGTCAACCAGCAGCTGCATGTGGAGGAGCGGAGACGCGAACCCGGTTCCCCAGATTACGAGTCTACCGCTCTTAACCGCTTAATGCACATCCTTCTTCCGCCTGACCACATGTGCAGTCAGGTTTTCTTGTGTATGTCTGCATCTCTCTTTGCCTCCCAACCGTATGCTTTTTGACTGTGTGAATTAGCTCTTCATGCTTGCACACAGAGCCGTCTTAAGGGGATCTGCCGCCCTGGCGCGGCTATCCCTCCGGCGCCCCCGCCATGCCGCCTCTCCGCCGCCTCCCTCCCGCGCTTGCCGCCCCTTAGGAGGGGGGTGGGCGAGTGGGGGGTGAGGGGCGTGGCGCTGGAGCGGCGCGGGGCTCTGCGCGCCCTTCCAGCGCTTCCGGGATGGGAGGCGAGGGCGGCCGGCTCGCGCTCCCGCGCAGCTCGCCCTCGCCTCCCAGAGCCCCAGCTGGAGTGCTGGAAGGTCGCGCAAAGCCCCGCGCCGCTCCAACGCTCCAGCTGGGGCTCTGGGAGGCGAGGGCGGGCGGCTTACAGCCCGCCCGCCGGCGCGCGAGTGCCCGCCTGCCCGTGGGGGCGGGGGCGGGTTGGGGAGGAGGAGCCCGGTATGCCGGCGGGCTCGCGGGGGCGCCCCTGGGGCGCCCAGTGCCCTGGCGCACCGCGCCACCGGCTTCTATGGATGAGACGGCTCTGCTTGCACAACATCATTTCGGTATTAAATGTCATTTTATATCTTTCACATTTGGCTAATCATATAGGGGTTGGGGTTTGTTTTTTTCCATGTCCCTCAGTCTGTGTGAGGGTAGCTGGGTTGCCTGAAGGTTTCTGCAGGAACAAATAAATGCTAGGCAATACTGGTCTCTAGGTCATGTGCCCTGCAATATATCACAGCAACCTGTATCGGCATTGTAGACAGCATTGACCTTTCAAACCTCTAGGGCAGAGGTTTTCAAACGGCAACCTCTGAAATCGCCTCATATCAAGGGCTTTCTTTTTTTTCCAGCCGGAGTGCAGTTCTGCCATTTCTGTGGGTGCCATTGCAAGCCAGTGCTACCGCCCCTCCTTGCTTCTTGCCTTCCAAGAAGTCCGTTCGCCCCTTCCTCTGTAAACCAGCCTATTGCAGGCTGGATTGTCCTCCTACTGCCAAAATTGGCCAATGACGGCAGGAATTTGGCCAATGGCGGCATGGGACCAACTGACCAATAGCGGCGCTTGGCCCCACACCCAGGGGAAGGATAAATTGCCAGCCTGCTAAGCCTTTCGGCCTCTCTCTCATGTGCGAGTCTACGCTTTTTTAAAAGATCTATGACTTCACTTTGTTCCTAGCCGCTCCTAGCCATGATTAGTCAAGCTACGGAGCAGGGCCAATCTATATTTCCTTTTCTTCCATTCGTCTCCCATGTAGCAGCTGCCATCTTTAAGCTTTCCAGCCAGGCCTCTACCATTGCATGCACGCTCATTTGCATGAGGACCCTTCCCAGCTGCCCTAGCCATCTACCCGAATTTAAGAGAATGAGGGAGGTGGGGGCACGTTTATTTGACCTGCTCCAGAACCAGGGGCACCAGCATCTGTTCAAGGCTGTCCCAAGTCACCCAGCGACTTACTGTAACAACTTCACTACTGTAACACTGCTCACACCAAGTTAGAACATTGGACCATCTAGCTTAGTATCATCTATGGCAGGCACCTCCAAACTTGGCCTGATCTACGGCATCAGGTAGTGACTCTCCAGGATTTCAAACAATGACTTTGCAAGGGACCGAACCTGGGACATTTTGCATGCATGTAAAACATGAGGTCTGCCACTGAGTCACAGCCACATTGGCTTCCTGGATGTCTGCACTATCCTTGCAGGAGACTTAGCTGAGGCACTCAGTTACCAAGAAGCACTGATCAGGCCTGTTAGGTTTCACTGCCATCGCTGTGAACTTAGAACACAGTCAACATGCGCCCTGTAGACCACTAGTCAGGGAAAGATCAGCATACCCTCCAACATTTCTCCGATGAGAAACAGGGACGTCCCATTCCATAATGATAGTTTTACTATTTATACCCCACACATCTTACTGGGTTGTCCCAGCCACTCTGGACAGCTTCCAACATAATAAAACATTTAACGTTTTTTTTTAAAAAAACCTTCCCTATACAGGATAGTCTTCAGACGGCTTGGGGGGTTGGATAATGACATACCCTCCAACATTTCTCCAATGAAAATAGGGACGTCCTAAGGAAAAGTGGGACATTCTGGGATCAAATCAGAAACCGGGACAGCATCAGGAAATCAGGAATGTCCCTGGAAAATAGGGACACTTAGAGGGTCTGGATCAGTAGCATTATCAAGCTGTATCCCAAGGAAGCTTGTTCTTTATTCCGTGTCTTTTCATTACAGAATCATAACTAGGCATTTCAGCAGTAATTTTTACAGCATCTGTACGAACCTGGATCTTTACAAGAACTTTTACAGACTCTCATCATGTACAGTTCATAGTGCATTGTAGTTAAAAGAAAAAGACCCCTCTCCATTTCCACATCTAATCAGGTTCCAGACCAGAATCTCCCCTGTGCAACTAAATCTGGATTATTGGATGTATCTGAACATCTAATAATATTTGCTTAAGCCCACTCGAAACACAAGCAGCTCTCAAGGAGCAAATACATTTTTTTACTGCAGCTTCTTGAGATCTTCTTTGCATAATGGTTTTATTTGGTAATTTAAGTTGAACATCTATAAGAAAGCAAGCTGTCTTGTTGCTCACTTCCCTTAAAAATGCACCCTAAAACTAAAATATACCGCACAAACAGCAGGCCCGTTTTCTTTATCAAGCTGCTGCTTATGCCTCAAGCAGGACGCTTATAGTCTGTGTATTTTTATTATAGTTGGGTAAAAAAAACAAAAACCTTTCAACCTAAGAGACGCAAGCAGCTGTGAATCAATATCACACGGCTGTGATTTCTATGGCAACCAACTCAGATATTAGGGGGGGGGGGAATAGTACGTGTGAACTTTCTCATTCTCAAACACTTACACAGGGTTCTTTGATATGAGAGTGACTTTTCCAACTAATTATACACACATCTAAATAAAATCATATGATAGTGATGCGATGTTAGGGCATTTCTTTGTTTTTTATTTTTATTTTTAAATGAGGTTACTAGTTTTAATTAAATGAGGTTATACTGGTACAAATCAGTGTAGCTTATTGTGGGTTTTTTCTGTTCAATCCAGAGAAAAGCATGCATGCAAAAACACCGTTGAAATCTGCAGCTTTGATTTGTGTATTAGAACAGTACCCTCCAACATTCCTCAGATGAAAATGGGACATTTCTCGCTCTGCTCCCAACTGCCCCTCCTCAACCCCCCCCATTTTTGCCCCCCACTAGAGCATTTCCTTTCTGAAGCAGGGCAAGTTCCGTCACCACTTCATCAATGGGACACAGCACAAAGCGCCCCCCCCCCCCACCATCCTGGAAAAAACAACCCTTAATCCTGATTTTGTTTTATTTTGTTCTTGGGTGGGTAGATTTACAAAAAGAAAAATATACACCAATAAATAAATTTTAGAAAGGGGCAATATTAGACAAGGATGCACAAAGCGCGTGCACACACACACACACCCCAAGTCTCCTCGCACTCTGCTCCACTCTCTCTTTCTTCCTGCCCAGGCAGGGGCAGAGGAAGGGGGTACGGTGGGTGCGGGCCGCCCCGTGTGTCACCACTGAGGGGGGGTGACAAAATGCCAAGAGGCACTCAACGCGGGGCCTGCCGCGTGCCCGAGCCACGTGTCTCTCCTGGGAAAGACGCAGTGGCTTGGACGCGTGCAGGCTCTGCGCTGCCCAAACAGTCCGCCCACTGCCAACGGCTGTGGTGGGGTGAGGCAGGCAGACTCTGGAGGCCCCATGGTGCGCCCCAAGTGGCTTCCTCCGCCGCTGTGCCCAGGGCAGCCCTGTTCTCTGCTGCCACTGCTGCCACCGGAGTGCTCTGGACAAGCACAGGTCCATCCTCCTCCCTAAGTTCATCGGCAGCAGCACTGGCAGAGGAAATAGGGACATTCTGGGATCAAATCAGAAGCCGGAATGGTGGTTCTTGTTTGTTTGTTTGGTTGTTTGTTTGGTTGGTTGGTTTTTGTGTTTGGTTTTTTTTTTTTTTTTGGTAATTCTGGGACTGTACCTGTAAAATCGGGACACTTGGTAGGTATGTAGATCCAAGCACATTGCACACATCTGAGCATTTCGTTCCGATGGATCTTACTGATGCATCTAAGTTCATGTAGGTTTGCAGCCATGCATACATCTGTTTCCTGTGATGCGTTGTGAACCACCCTGAGATCAGTGGGTGTTGGATGAAATCATCATCATCATCATCATCATCATCAGTTGCACAAATGGTCTTTCATGTACAACAGTAACAAACACCATAAAATAAAGAAAACCATATGTTTATGTTCCTTTTTACTTCTTTTCCTATCTAAGGCCTGACATAATCATTTTTGGAATAACTATTTGGACACTGCTAAGTTTTTTTACCCCATAACTTTTATGACCCTCCGTGGTTCAGGGCAGCAGACTTCCTGTCAGATTCTGTTACCTTCCACTGATTCTTCCACACTTTTTTAGGGGCAGGCAACTCACTTCAAATTTTGTCAAACCCTTCATACCACATCTGTTCTTCACAATGTTCTTGATCAAGGGGGTGAGCCAGACCGGGGGGGGGGGGGGTGTGTCTGTGGTGCCTCTGTGTTAGTATTTTTTATTTTTTTATTTTGGTGCTGGAACAACGTCAGCACTCAGATGTTCCTAGCTATAGCCAGAGAAAGGATAGGAAGCTCTGAGAGGCAAAACAAACCTGGAAAGGGTTTGAAGGAATTGTCACACTTTGCCAAGAGGAGACCTAAAGATCTAAAATAACAGAGCGAAGCAAGATTCAAATGGAGCATTTGCAATTTGCTACCCATTATAATAAGTGGGAGCTAGAAAAAATGGACATGATATACCCTCCGACATTTTCATCCCAACAAGCAGGATGTCAGAGCGCTGGACCGTTCCAAGATGTTGTAAACAGAAGCTGGGGTTATCTTCTGTGGTTCCAGGATGTCCCGCTTAAAATGGAGCAATTGAGGCTGTGGCATGATGTTGATACTTCCATAGCACAGAAGAGGAGGGACATAAAATGCAGCCTAATCTCCCTTGTTTCATTTGCTACTAGGGATGGGGGAGAAGTTCTTTAGCTTCACATTTATACACAGACTGACTTATTTAGCATTTCCCATTCTCTCTTGCAAAACTATAGACAAATTTTAAAGGATGGCGTTTCCCAAATCCAATCTTCCAATCTTTAATTTGGATTGCTACACTTAAATCCTGTTCTCATCAGACTTTGACGAGTTCCAAAGGTGACTTCAACCAATATAGATTATATTTTGGAAACCGAACCATTTTCCTCCTCTTTCATTGTGTTTAATAAATTTTCATATTTTGTTAATGATCTAAGTGCTTGTGCCATCCCATGTTCTTATATAATAAAGCTATGCATTTGATCAAAAATGAGCCAGATTATGTTGGGTGTCTTTCATTGCTAATTTCATTTGACTAATAGATATATTATGATAGATAGATAGATAGTGTGTATGTGTGTGTGTGTGTGTGTGTGTGTAAAATGGATATATATATATACAGTGTGTGTGTGTGTGTGTGTGTGTGTGTGTGTATATAATCACATAATGTATATAGGCCATTGGATTCCATCCATTCAAATCACTTGTCTCCATTTTGAAAACAAATTGAGAGGCACTGATATACTATTAGAATTAATGGGAAAATAATAGGTGCTAATTTGGATTTCCAGTTTTCCCAAATTTGAAAAGTGCAATTTATAAATGGATTTGATATGGCATTTATTATATTTTAGTTAAGGGTTTTAAATGGTAGGACCGATAGGGGGAAGGTTAACTGGTTTAGTTTCTATATCTACCCAAAATTGGGTTATCTCTCCCTTGCTGATATATAGCAGATCTCTTAACTGGAATGCAGAACAATACAAATATGAATTCCCCACACACCTGATATCTATATGAGGAGGAGAGATTTAAGATTCTTCATGGCACTGAGATCACAAACAGATAGGATCCCCTTTGCCTTGCACTGCATCTTCCATACCACCAATGTGGATATCAGATTGACAGTCTTCAAATAGTGGTGACGAGAAAAATAAAACCAGGCAGGCAGAGAGCAGCTGAAGAGGCAATATTCTCATGTGTGTGTGTGTGTGTGTGTGCGCGCGCGCACGCGCGCATACAGACTGTGGAGCAATTATGCTGTGAATCAAAAGTCAGGCCAAATGGCACATCCTATAAAGGTTCAGTCTTGCTGAAGGAAGGATAAAAATAGCCAACGGCCACTGCAGCTTGTGAAGCCTCAGTAGCTTAAGTGAGATAGGAGGGCAGCCAACAGGAGGAGGAGGACTGCTAAAGAAAGTGTGCATCTGAACTGGGCAGGCCGAGGCTACGTTGAGGCTCAGAAAACATTTCCCTAGCTTGGCAATATATCGCCACATCTTAATAAAAAATGGCTTTCTGGGGATCAATAGCCCAAGAAAACTATGGGTGCCATCCTTCAGAGCTTTAAAATTTGTTGTTGTTGTTGTTGTTGTTGTTGTTGTTGTTGTTACATATCATTCCTGGTTTCTACCTGTTTTGAAAGGCAGAGGTCCAGCAGGATGTCTAAAAAGAAGGCTGGACTGGCCCAGAAGTTCAGTTTAAGCTGAGAATTCAGAGACAGATGGGTAAGGAAAGCAGCACTCCCATGGTAGCTACCCGTATTCAGACTGCCAACTTGCCGGCCATCTGGTCAGAATTTCAAACCACACAGCAGAAAAAGAAAATGGAAAGAAAGAAGAGGGAAAGGATGGATTTGAGTGCAACGAGGGTCAAGAGGGAAATGAGGCCGTTTGTAGGACATGCAGCTGGGATGCTGATTGAAATGTTCATACACAAAAATATAGTGTTTTCCATTAAAAAATAAAATAAACAGCATTAAAAAGGCCTGTGGTTCTATCATTTAATAATTTCCCCGGACCAGTTCTTTATGATACCATTGCTTAAACAGTTCATAAAAATATATATATATATATTTAGATGGCCATTTTTGAAACTGGCAGGAAGTTTGGATTCCTAGCCCCCAGACCTCAAGGAGTGGAGAATCTGTTTATTTTTCAATTCGTTCAGGTTTCACCGATCATGTTCCAATACGTCCTCAATTATTCATTTTAATTCAATGTGCTCAATGTATGCATGTGTTAATTTTCACTTGTGGGTAAAAAGCACTGCAAGATTTGTATTGTTAAGATTTGACTGATGCTGAAGTCTTGTGTGTGTGCATACCTTACTCAGTGTTGCATTCTGTTGAGGGTTATAGTCCAGTTGTTCTCAAACTGTGGGGGCATCCTTCTCTGCTCGTAGGACATGGAGCAACTGGAAGACATTCAAATCTTATGTTGCATATATGAGTGTAAAATGTTAATTTGAAAAACCAAATAAATAAATTTACCAAAAAATAATAACCCAGTGGATCCTGGACCCGCCCCATTGCCAGCACTCAAGGGCACGAGTCCTGATCCTGATCTCATTGTTATACCAGCTGGCATAGCTCGGATAAGGCTATTGCTTGCCTTGTGTGAGAAATAGAGATTATGCTGCTATGTCACACCCCATTGCTGCCTGGCCAGGGTTTGGATTAGTCTGTAAGCCATTCATCTTTAAATACATTCCCACCCGCCTCCCCCAATTAAAAGAGTTGCATTTGAATTTATTGTTGGTGTCAATAGAGGCTGCTCCTCTGCTCAGCTAAGAGAGAAATCCGGATGTCATTCGCTGATAATAAGGAAGGTGTTATCCCATTACTTTGATTCACCCATTCAATTATACTTGCTTCATAAGGCAAGTGGGGAGATGGTGGCTGCTTCACTGTGCTCAGTTCCCTTTTCTCTGTTTTTAATGAACTGCTTGGAATTAAACTCTTGCTATATTCTAGCTGGAAAACAATTAACCTCCAGATTCTCCACTGGATCTTGTGAAAAGCCTTTTTTTTCAATTTTGGAAGGCCACAATGAGAGTGGGGCTATGCCTGAATGGCCAGCATTGATCAACCTCGTGTGTGTTGCCACAGGCATCTAAGAAGCGTTCCTCATTATCAATTCCCTCGAGCAAATGAATGGACAAATTCTTGAGACTGAACATGACTCGGTATTGGCAGAGTAAACGTGCCTTGATATTGGTGATAAGAATTGCTTCCTGAGGTAGGAGCTGTTGGGGGGGCTTCCAGATTTCAGTCCAGGAAATGGTCCGGAGCTAGCTAAGCCCTGGTCATCATAGGAAACAGAAGGAGAAGGCAGAGTAGAAGGTACCACTTCAAGCTGCAGGGAGGGACTCACCTTTTTGAATGCTCCCCTTCATGGAAACACTTACCCCAACTACAAAACTAGCATAGTAAGCATACTGTATTTGACTTTTTAAATGTTTTATGTGTCACTTTATTATTTGTTTCTACATCCCCCTTTTCCCCTTGGCTTCTCCAGCCTTGAGGAATTCCTCTTTAAATTTCCACCCCTGCTCCTCCTTTTTCTGCTGTCTCATCTTCTTCTCTTTCCAATTCTGGCAGGAACTTTGTCTCATTAATAAACCATTCTTGCTCATTTATCTTCCTGACTACCTCCTTCCTCCTGTTCAAGCTCTTTCACCCTCAGCTACTGTAAAGATTGCTTACTGTTACATATCCGCATTGTACCAAACTGAATTCTCGGTAGGCTTCTGACCCAAAGGAAGGCGAAGAAAGTTCTGCCAATCCACTGATTACCCTGAAACCCACTTCAGTCCATCAATATTCTCAATAAGATGAAATATATAGCCCTCTAGCATTGGTGCAAACACACACACAAAAAACACAAAAAAGGGCGAGAACTGAGGCAAATGGAACAAATGCATAATAAAACTACTAAAAATGCTTACTAACTGTAAATAGTTGAAGTTAGAATGTAGATATAACCTAAGAGGTAAAGGTAAAGGGACCCCTGACCATTAGGTCCAGTCGCGGACGACTCTGAGGTTGCAGCGCTCATCTTGCTCTATACCCACCGGAGTGGTACCTATTTATCTACTTGCACTTTGACGTGCTTTCGAACTGCTAGGTTGGCAGGTGCAGGGACTGAGCAACAGGAGCTCACCCCGTCGTGGGGATTCGAACCGCCGACCTTCTGATCGGCAAGCCCTAGGCTCTGTGGTTTAACCCACAGCGCCACCTGCACCTCAGCAGGTAAATAATTATGTTAGTAGTCCCCTCCCCCCCAACTCTGCTTCTTCGCATTTTCAGACCTTCAGATCTGTCACAGGAATGGGGGAGAAGTGTTTTCATCATGCAGTTCATTGTGTTGGTGCAAATAGTTTTTAGAAAACTAAACAGAAGGACTGTAGTGGCTGCAGATATAGAACTTAGCCTGCCTGCCTGCCTGCCTGCCTTCCATCCATGATTATGTGGTATGAAACTTGCTGCTATGAGGAAGTCAGCGGCATCTGTACCCTTGCATGTTCTCCAACGGTGCCAAAGTGGAAGACATCCGCTACAGATTTTATAATAGTGTGGCACCAGGAAAAATCAGTGGTTCATAATGGGGAAAGGCTCAGCCTGCTGCTGAAATGAAGAAAACCCAGTAGAGAACAGTAACCAAATTATAATATTTCATTGTGGCATCATATGTTAGCCACCAGGGATGCAGGTGGGACTGTGGTCTAAACCACTGAGCCTCTTGCCAATCGGAAAGTTGGCAGTTCATGGGGTGAGCTCCTGTTCCCCTGTCCCAGCTTCCGCCAACCTAGCAGTTTGAAAGCATGTCAGTTCAAGTAGATAAATAGGTACTGCTGCATCAGGAAGGTAAATAGCGTTTCTGTGCTTTCTGGTTTCCATCACAGTGTTCCGTTGTGCCAGAAGCGGTTTAGTCATGCTGGCCAAATGACCCGGAAAGCTGTCTGTTGACAAACACCAGCTCCCTCGGCCTGAAAGCAAGATGAGCGCTGCAACCCCATAGTCACCTTTGAATGGACTTAACCGTCCAGGGTCCCTTTACCTTTACCTTTACCTTTTTACCATATATTAGCCATATTATCTTTGCTAATTACCATTTCTTCACTTACATGGCTAAGCTCTCTCTACGATACTTAGATTCCTGTGGCTTTAGAGAAAAACACACCTTTGATTCACCCTTCACTCCTGTCACTCACTTCCAGGGGTGGCAACTTGAATAAAATGTTGGGGCAAGCCCCACCCCGCATTACTGATCACAAGACACGGCGCACACATACCATCAGAATGGCAATGCCCATCAACTTGGGGTAAGCGGCTCCCTCAAATATTTTATTTTTACTCCTATGGTCACTTCTATAGTCTGAATTCAGACTGTAAACTGCTGCTTGGATTGGGGACCTGGGTTGTTGTTGTTGTTGTTTTACTGTTTTCTTGTTTTCTTGTTATAAACAGTCCATAATGTGCTGAGTCATTAATAATGATATTTTGAAGTTAAGCACACCATCCAACTCTCAGTCTAAGCATGTTCAAGAAACGACACCTTGGTTGCTTGAAGAGAGAGAAATAGAGATCTGTCTGTGATCATTTTTTTTGGCCCTTATGTCAGGGGTGGGGAAATATTTTCTGCCTGAGGGTCACATCTCCTTTCCTTCTCGAGGTCGCATGCCTGTGGAGAGCAGGGCCGGAGGCACTGAAGTGTAATTGATTTCAAGGGTACATTCCAGCCAGGCAAGAACACTCAAGGAAGGTGCACATCAGGGTTCCTGAAGGGTGTGGCTTAGGAGAGTATAGGACCTGGGAAGATCCTCAAGGTAGAGAGGTAATTTGTCTTCTGGGCCTAAAAATTGCCTGTCCCCACTTTAAGGGATGCTTGGCACCTTTGTGTTACTTCTGCTTAAAAGGTAAAGTTTCTTGTACAATTCTTTTTTTAAAAAAAATCTGTTTCCCAGCAGATCTAAAGCTAATCTTTTGATGTGCCTAGTAGTTAATGGATTTCTCAAAATGAAAACACAGAGATGTTAACCAAAAAGGTTTAATGAGTGTTTTAATTATGGGAACACTGGCCGCAATGCACTGAACGACTCTGACCTTTGGTCCAGCCTCAGAAAGTCTCATGCAAAATGAAATGTCCCAGCCGTGGCAGCAAACAAAGGTCAGCTCTGTCGAAAGATCCTTATCAGCCCCTGCTGTCAACAACTCAAGGCAAAATTAAGTCCGCAACTGGAGCTCTCGGTTCGGTTTGACCTTGAATTCTCCACTGCGACGTCCCAGAACGCAACTTGTATAATACCATAAAACTGAATGAAGAACTGGGGCTAGGCAAACAGTTGTTTTTCCATCCAAACAAGGCCAGAGGGCCATCATTCAAGTCGCTGCACGTTGTAATTAGAAAGAGGAACAAAGACAAACTAATTAGCCTTCTGCTTGGGATGCCTTTTACCTTGGCACTGAAAGGTCAAGGGAACCAAATCTTTTCAACTGACTGTCCTTCAAGTGGTCATTCAAAGGACCATGCCATACATTACCCAAGACTCAGCTGACCCAGGCAGCCATCTGTCTATCCAAACATATGGTTAGCTGAATGTTTCAGACTTTACTTTTGGGTAAATGGCGTTAATCAGATGTAATCTGAAACTTTGCGCAGAGAATGATGGATAGATCCATTCAACTCTACAATGTAACAAATTCTGGCCAGTGCATTAATGTTCCTTGGACTATATAACACCAAGGTGTCCAGGAGCCTCATTGAAAACAGAAGTCATGTGCCCAAAGGTCCAAGCAACTTCTATAGAAGGGACAGAGACATGGCATAGTGTCAGCCATTTTGATCCATCATGGCTGCTCTACGGTGTGCATGAAACACACCATAACTGCTGGTTCCGGTGGATATGTTGTTCTAGCAGTGCCCAGTTTAACAACGTGCAACTTGAAAAAGGAGCAAAGGAAAAGCATCGTGGGTCAAGGTTACAATGCAGAAAGCGGTACAATGTTATCTAAGGATGCAGCCAGAAGAGGCCTGAAGGCAGGTAGGTTGGAATCTCCCCTCTGTAAGATATTCCAGAATCCAAGCTGGTCTTTGACCATAATAAATTATTATCTTATCATCTTATTCCAGAACCCTTTCCAGCATTTTCAGCTTCTGTTATATAAAATGGCAGCTCTTTTATTGCTATAAAGAAAACAACACAGCATTCTACTCAAATGCTCAGAGTTAAGCTGTTTTGTTGCATGTGTACATCAGAACCCCCATGTGTGGATTCCACCCATGTGACCCCTAAAAAAAAAAACCTTTACACATGAGGAGAATCTTTCACTGGAGTCAGCCATGCACTGGGTAGCTCAGTTGGTTAGAGCTAGGTGCTGATAATGCCAAGATTCCAGGATCCATCCCTGTATGGGACAGCTACTTATTCCTTCATTGCAGGAGGTTGGACTAGATGATTCTCGGGGTCCCTTCCAACTCTTTGATTCTATTCTATGGGTACACACTCAGAGCAGCTATCTGGTTACATTATCCATTTCTCCTGATCATCAAGGGCTGCCTTCTCCAGCTCCTTTCACCCACTGCTGATACTCTAGTTTGCTGTAGAACTTTCCTGCATCTAATCTAGAAGACATCTCATTCTGCTGCCTTCTGTGGCCGATGACAGGGTTATTATTGACTTTACACGAAAATAGGGTGAGATCTCAAGCATCTCAGCAGGTCTCAGTGGGTGCCCAAAGTTTTGCCCACCACATCCGTATCAGTTTGTCAGCAATAATGTTAGGAACACTTCAGACCAAAGATTAGGAAGGGTGATGTGAGTGGGGATGCAGAGGGTGATTGATTATATGTGACATGCATTTTGGGTTTATGCATTCATGAAGGCCGTGCCTGCAAGATCTGTAATGCCAGCTTGCACACACTGTGCAAAGATGAATAAATGAATAATTGTTTTGATAATATTAAACAGCATGTGTGATGTCGCAGAGCAACATCTGTTATTAACAGTATAAACAAAAGGGGGATTTTTTTCATCTTTTTTTTTTTAACTGATTGCGTGTCATTCCACGGAGAGGAGCAATGTGGTACGTCCAACTGCCCTGCTGTGGTAGGCATGAAAGAAGTGTAAGTAGGCAGAAAGAAGTTACTTTGGTAAAGAAGAAACTCCTCTTCTGAAAGTCAAGGAAAGAGATACAATACAAATTAAGCATTATAAAATTATTAAGGTCCCATATTACCTTGTGAGTATGCGATGAAACCATCATCCAGTTTACAGCCCAACAGTCCATAGCAATTAGAGATGGGTTAGTATGTTAATTTTACCCATAATTCTGTTCTAGTCCATTAATTTACATTTTTTTAAAAAACAACAACAAATTAAACAAAAACCCAAATGCACCATGCATATTTTGATACGTTTAAACTGTCGAGAGCTACATCATAACATTCAGAGATGTGTCAAATCTGACAGACAGCTAAGTTTCGGCCCACAAATTGGTCTTGAATGTGCAGGTTAGGAATTCGTAAATACCTGTACTGAATACCTCAAGCACATACCCCCTCAAGTGTACTGGGAAAAATTGGGGCATCCTGTTTTGTCCCATGAGAGCACGGCAGCCCATTTGGCCGCCATGATATTGTGTGATTTCGCACCAAGATCTCACTCTGAAAAAGCACTTGGGGGGGGGGGGTGCTACAATCTCTGGACATTGTATTGGAGCCTTAATTTTCATTTCATTTAGACCTATTTAAGCTTGCCTTGGCCTTTGTTTTATTATTTGCTTTGCCTTATTTCCTGAAATACTTCTGCCCTTCTATTCCATTTTAGGTAGCTATACAGGCCTAAACACACACACACACACACAAAATATGTATCATTGTTTGTAAATCAGTTCATATAGTCCCTGAAACAGGCTTTATTTGGCAAGTGGACTGAGAGGCAAAAGCATTATGATGTACAGTCCTGTACATTAAAGCTGAGTTATTCCTGCATTATTTCACTCTGGAAATGCTAATATAGATGCCTGCTGTTTAACATATAAGCAAGAGGCTTACAAACTATCCTTAAGGGCTTGTATTATCTTAGATCTGAGCTGTTTGGCAGCTCAGCTCAGTTTTATTCTAACTAGCTGGCAAAGATATCCTAAGCAACTCTGCTCTGGTGTGAAGCAGTACTCCCCAACCTGGTGCCCTCCAGGTGTTTTGGACTACAACTCCCATAAACTCTGACCATGAGGCTGATGGGAGCTGAAGTCCAGCAACATCTGGAAGGCACAAGGCTGGGAAATCTAACAGGGTCAGATATAGCAGAAGCTTCATTAGCTTTACAGAAGCTGTGTCATTTAGTGATCTAGCAAGCTCAGCTACTGAATCTGTTTGCTACCCTTCAAGTCTATAGGTGGGATTCATCTAACCAGCTCCATCAGCCCTGTGCAAGAACTTCAATTTATGCAGTAGGTTTCTCTCCTCTCCTACCACTGCATGCCCTTGCAGCCACCGAAATTGGCTCTGGGATGAACTTGGGATAGGTTTAAAAAGGTAAAGGACCCCTGGACGGTTAAGTCCAGTCAAAGGCGACTATGGTGTTGTGTTGCTCATCTTGCTTTCAGGCCAAGGGAGCCGGTGTTTGTCCACAGACAGCATTCTGGGTCATGTGGCCAACATGACTAAACTGCTTCTGGCACAACGGGACACTGTGATGGAAGCCAGAGCGCATGGAAACACTGTTTACTTTCCTGCCACAGCGATACCTATTTATCTACTTGCACTAGTGTGCTTTTGAACTGCTAGGTTGGCAGGAGCTGGGACAGAGCAATAGGAGCTCACCCCACTGCGGGGATTCGAACTGCCGACCTTCTGATCAGCAAGCCCAAGAGGCTCAGGGGTTTAGACTACAGCGCCACCCACGTCCTCTTGGACTTGGGATAACTTCCAGAGAGGGGGGATTGTTCTATCCGGCAAGCAGGAATTCTTGTGCAAGCAGAATGACTGGAAGAGTACAACACTGAATTTCACCCTGTGAGTCTGTTCATTTACCCAACTGTGTTCACCCTGTTGCAGGTCCAAACCAGGAGGTCATATTTTAAAAGTGGAGGATGTAAAATCAGTCTGAAAATCAGGATGCCCTGTTTCTTGCTCTGAGCTGACAGGTCTGCTTCAGTGAAGGTTGTGTCATCTGAAAAAAATATGAAAAGTTGTACATGAAGATTTGGCTACATGGCCACTGTGAAAACAAGTAAAGGTCCAAAATAACAGCACAATTTAGAGAGGTAAAGTAGTTACGTACATTTTTCAGAACTATGGAAACCGCAGCGGGAGGCTGCAGGATAATGGATCTGTTCCAAAGATTTGGTGTTCTTCAACAGAAATTGTGATTATTTTTTGCCAGTAGATTCTCCCTCAAAATACTGAACCGTATGTCAGCTGTTGCCTTCTTGTTAATCAGATAACAGTACTTTTACTTCTTCAGATAGTTTTAGCTAATGGTAAAATGGAATGAGAGGGCAATTACAGTTCATCAACGTTGATTTTCATGAGTGCATGTGCCTTAACATTGGCTAAACTGCTACACTTGGGGCTGACAAGGTCACTAAAATATTCCAAGTGCGTTCTTCACAAACATCATGCCATCCCACACTCCTGGACCACATTCCTAATGGCAATTGCAGGGTTATCACTCTAGCGGGAGTCAGGGTGCTTAAAGTCACGTATGTTAGCTGTCAATGGTATTATATGGTTCGCTGGTTCTGTGAATGTGACTGACATTATTTCTGTTGCTTTGGCAGCTGTTAAAGGGAGTTTCTTTTAGAAGCAATGAAGTGCATGGACCCAGAATTGGATTGCCACCATGGATGTATAATCAAGGATATATTGGAGCGAACTAAAAAGGGGGCAGTGTGGGAAAGCAGTCGCTTATCAGGGAGGCAGAGTCATTATTCGGTCTGGATGCTGATACACTCGAAACACAGGAAGAAATTTTCAGGTCTCTAATGCGACCACCTTGGGATTTTGTCTACTGCTAATTTGAAAATAGCCACCTGCCTGGTCAGCTTTGGGGAGTCTTGAGAGCCAAGATAGGTAGGAAAGACAATGTCTGTAAAACAGAAGAGCATTCGGCCTTTATATATATCAGGCAGATAGATAGATGTTTATTCAGCATTTGCGCCCATCAAACAGTACAATCATACAATACAAAACAAGCAGTCAATCAAAAATCAGATAAAATCAAATAAAACGCCGACCCAATACAGGCCGCGGATATAATAACAAAACTCACAGGGACCAATATTATCACTTTGATAAAACATATCTAAAAAGAATTAAGGTTAAAATTTAGGCACCCAAAACTAAAACCAATGTCTAATTCTATTTTTGAGAAACATATCTAATTATCAGTAACCGGCTGATATCCCATTTTGTCTCTTGTGCGAGATTACGGCTGTTAGGAATCTAGCAACCTGTAGAGTTATATAAGGGTCCACATCTTGGAGAGTATATGAGGCATAGGCAAACTCAGCCCTCCAGTCTCTCAATATAAAGTGCCCCGTATGGATGCGTCTCCTTGCAATTATATTTATCCACTCCTTGCAATTATATTTATCCACAAATGTGAGCAGGCTCAATACATCCATAGACGCCATCGAATCGGCAACAGAACCAGCTGAACCAGCCCAACCACTGAAAAAATCTTCGTCCGCATCAGGAAAAGTGCTGAATAATATACCAGTGCCTATGCAGAGAGCTCCTTCTAGGCAACCAGTACAGTCAACAGACCTCAGGGCAGCCCTCCAGGTGTTTTTGGCCTACAACTCCCATGATCCCTAGCTAACAGGACCAGTGGTCAGGGGTGATGGAAATTGTAGCCCCAAAACATCTGGAGGGCCAAGTTTGCCTATGTCTGATATATATAAAATCTCCCCACTTCAAATCCATAGGAATGTGAAGGGCTGGGCTGTAGTTCCGTAGTAGAGCGTTTACCTTACACACAGAATGTACCAGGCTCAATTCCCGGCATTTCCAGGTAGGACTTGGGTAAACTCCTACCTGAAACCTTGGACAGCTGCTGTCTGTCCGTGTAGACAGCACTGAGCTGGTGCACCAATGACCTGATGTGGTATAAAGTGGGTTGACTGAGTTGAACGCATACCCCAACAGCACTGGAAGGGGGGAAATAACAAAGCTTTTTGTGTCAGTGTTCCATGACAAGATTTGAGTTATTTCTTGGTTCTTTCCAATTCATTAATTTAGTGGGGAGAAAATCAATGTTTTCATTCTTATGGCTTTGGGGGGGGGAGGCAGTTTTACCTCTGTTCATTGGAAAGACCGAGAAAATCGAAAACTGTGCACATATGGTGCTAGAGGTCAAAGGGATCCTGCCAAATGCTGTTTAAATTTATTAGTTACTCATCCTGTCTGCAAATGCTCATTATGTCTACAAATGCTTAACCTGGTCTGTTCATTTAGTGAGAGAAAGAGGCAAAGAGGTTTAAAAAACAATAGTAGTTTGTCTGTTTTCACAATAGACAAAACATTTGCTTTTCTTAATATAGCTACAAGTGGTATGAGTGTTCCCACCTGAATTTTTTTTAAAAAACATTTTTTTACAAGGAAAACCTTCCCTGTGATTCAGGAAAACTGTTTTCTTTTTCATCATTATTCAGCACAAAACAAATTCAGTTATTCCAATTGCACCTGCAAATTTTTGCAAACAACTTGAGAGCCTTTAGATGACCATTTTTCTCTGCGCATGAATTTGCAAAATTTGGTGATGTGGGTGACCCTCAACATTTCCAAGGCACAATGTCACTGTCTTGCTTTAAGTGAACCAAGCAAGCCTTCCGATTGGATGATTGCCTCAATGCTGCCCTACCAATGGGAGAGGCAAGCTTGCCTTTCTCCGGGACCTGTGGAAGATGCTTGCAAACATGCTTCATGCCATGCAATAATGTTACAGTTGGTGAACCATTTATGCTGCTCAGTGGAAAATGTCTAATAAGGGCATTTAAGTCATCTAAATCTGAAAAGCATGAAATTCTGGATGTATTGTGAATCCAAAACACCACACCTTTTTATATATGTGGAAAAGGGAAAAGATTCCCCAGCACCTCAAATCCTTTGCCAGGTAATGGCTGAGAAACTTACAACAGATTCAACAGATAACTTCTTCATCAGTGTGTAAGGATTCATTCAGTTCACACTTGAAGGCAAACCTACCTCTTCTCCACACTTCCTGAAACAATGTGAGAAGCAAAACATAGCCATCCTTCAAAATTCACAGCTCTCTGAATTTTGTGGTGCAATTGTGCGATGCCCAATTAGGGTTCATTTCTTTTTGCAAATAAACTCTCTCTCACACACACACTTTCCAGTGGCAGGAAGGAAGACTTATGCCTCCATTCTTTCTCCAGAACTTGTTTTCTACAAGACTACTTAATATCCTAGCTCAGAATGAAACCCGGGGTAGATAGTGGAGGAAAAATGATGGCCATATCTGGCGAGCTGGTTGTTTGTTTTATTGGCTTTAGGAGATCTGTCTTCCTCACAGTTCGAGAACTCTACCGTAAATACCAGCCCCACTCAATGAAACTCAATAGGGATCATTTAATGATGACTTAATGATCCTGAATGAAGAGGAGACTAGGTGAAAGCAATTACTGAGACTGATGTAGGGCAAGCAAGAAAGAGGTAATTGGTCCATCTACCTCCTCTCCAACATTCAGCAGACACCAACGTTGCAAGCAGAAGCCTTTTTTAGGTCTGCTGCTGGAAGGGTCTGTGAAGAAAGCCAATGCTCCAAAACTTTGTCTCTTGGCTGATATGAACCAACAGGAGATCACCCAGAATTTAGACCTTCCTTTTCTTGCCCAGAATTTAGACCTCCCTTTTCCTGGTCTCCAAGAATTGTGCTAAGGACCCCACCTCCAAGGGATCGAGCCTACTTGCCAAATTGCACCCCTCCATGGCCTCTTTTGATTAGATAGTTATCCCCCCATCTGCCCTCAGCCTTCTAATACACACAACATAAAACTGTAGAGTTGGAAGGGACCACGAGGGTCATCTTGTCCAACCTCCTGCAACGCATGAATCCTTTGCCCAAAATGGTGCATTAAATCATGACCCTGAGATTAAGAGCTGCATACTCTACCAAGCGAGCTATCCATGTATAAAATGTGGTTTGTGTATGCCAGGCGTTGTCAACCTGGTCCCTACCGCCCACTAGTGGGTGTTTCAGGATTCTAGGTGGGTGGTAAGGGGTTCTACGGCACAAAATGAATCCTCCTTCCACTGAGCACTGGTGGGCGGTAAGGAAATTTTACCATCCAGAAAGATGCATTAGTGGGCGGTAGGTATAAAAAGGTTGACTACCCCTGGAGTATGCCTTTGTCCCTCTCTGCCCTGAATATTTTATTATTTATACTCCGCCCATCTGACTAGGTTGTCCCAGCGACTCTGGGTGGTTTCCAACATATATAAAAGCATAACAAAACATAAAACATTAAGAAGAAGAAGAAGAGGAAGAAGAAGAAGAAGAAGCGTTTGGATTTGATATCCCGCTTTATCACTACCCAAAGGTAGTGATAAAGGTACCTGAAACTACCGTGGCCACCTTCAAATGTCTTCTAAAGGTTGTGTAGCATCACCTCGGCTTGGAGGTTGCATAACTTCATACCCTCCAACATTTCTCTGATGAAAATAGAGACACCCTAAGGAAAAGCAGGACATTCTGGGATCAAATTAGAAACCGGAACAGCTTCTATATATCCAGGACTGTCCCTGGAAAATAGAGACACTTGGAGAGTCTGCTGCCACTGTTAGGAAAAGTGAGGCAACCCGTTTCAGGAGACAGATTTTAGGGCACCCGGATAGGGCAGTAAATTGCCAGTGGTCCAGTTTGTTATATTTTTACCACCACGACTCCCCTATTACATCTCAATTTTCTGCACCAAAATATATTGTGCCTTTCACTGGCTGCCTTAAATCTAGAGATGGCAGTGATGGAACACGAGACCTTGTGATCTGTATTTGTTAATGTCAGATTGGAGAAGGGAGGAGTCCCATTCTCAAGCACTTTAAGATGAGGCAAGAGCTTTTTCAAGACTCCATGATAGACAACGTGCAAAAGGCAAGCAGGCCGTGCTTAATAGTATGCAGAGGGGTTGACAACCTTTGCAAATCGACGGAGAAGGGAGCGTGCATAATTTGGTTCCCGCTCAAATCTTTTACCTTTCCGTCGTGCCGGCGAAAAGGGTTTGCTGCTGCAGAGCTTGCATCTGAGACTCGCTTCACACAAAGAGGGAGGGTGTTGTTATGGCAGCAAAAAGCAGCGATGCCAATCCCGCCACACATCTTAGGTTAATTAATGTACTACTGTGCGTGTGAAGTAGCTCTCAGCAAACTAATTCTTTAAAATTCTTGAGAGTAATTGTGGGGGGAAAGAGCACCAAAAAAATAATAAAAATAAAAAAATGGAAACAGGTGCTGGGCAGATCAAAGAGCATAGGAAGAGCTATCTAGCAGGTTTGCTAATGGAAAGATAATGGCTTTTATAAGGATGGATGGGAAAGGGAGGGGAATAAAGTGACAGACCTAAGGGTGAATTAAAAGAAGAGAAGAGTCCTTGTAAAATGAAGCTGTAACACAAATCCATTAGCTGTAAACACTGGATAATAATAATCCTGTAAATGGCACTCCACTTCCATTTTGTGCAACATTGTAGGTGAAAGGTGGCAGCCTGCCACAGAGAAAAAGGCTTTCCTTTTTTATTTCGAGAATGGCACTGGGTAAGTCTACTGGGCACACTGGGGTCTTGTTTGAGGAGAAAGGTTGTTTAATGTGCAGCATGGCATCTTGGGGTACCTGAAGTGAAGACTTCTCGCGTGGTTTTGGAAATAGCTTCAAGTAAATAGATTGTGACTTTCTCCCAATGTATGCTAGCCCAAAGGGCACCTCTTGCATCTTCTCCAGATGACCTATTTATTGAGCATTCATCCTGCTTTGCTTGCACAAAGCTTATATGGGTGTTAGACAATGCCTGCTCAGCCATTACTGAACATTCATTCTGATATGTTCACAGGGCAGGTATACAACAATGAGTATTCATCCAGCCATATCCTGATTTGCTTGAGGGGTGCAAACGTGTCTTCCCGTTGGTCATTTGTTCACCCCATGCTTTTCAATGCATTTCCCTGTCATTTTCCTAACCGCAAGAAGTGGGTTTGTAGAGTGAAAGAGCACTTTAATCCACCTTAAGTGTACTACCCTAGATCTACAGTATGTCCTTGAACCCCTCTCACAAAATAGAGACTGCCTGGAAGCACTCTCAAAGAGATGACAGGTCCAGCAACCAATTGTGCTATGTCAGCCATCCTCAGCCAAACTGCAGTCCTGATGTAGTGAAATGATATGATAATGTCTTGGGAAAAGGTGGGTTGGATGTATACATTGGGTGGGTTTCTCCCAAGAAGTCCTGTCAATGGATGGCCTGCACAAAGACTTCTGCTTGCACAGCAGGGATTCCCTCCTCCTCCCCCTGTGTGCCCCCAGAGCCCCCCAAATTGGATCAGAGGGTATGGGGAACACTCAGAACAGTGTGCAAGGAGAGAAAAGAAGGAATTGTTTCATCTGGCAAGCTCCAATGCTTGTGCAGATGGAATGTTCATCATGGCACGACTTTGTATTCTACCATACAAATTTGTAACAACTGGGAAAGCACTGCTTTCTATATATATTTATAAGATTTATTACCCGTTTTTCACTAAGGGGGATTACAACAGTATGATCATGCAATGGGAAAGAGGAGACTGAGAGGAGATATGATAGCCATCTTCAAATACCTCAAGGGCTGTCCTATGGAAGAGGGAACAAGCTTGTTTCCTCCTGCTCCAAAGGGCAGGACTCAAACCAGTTGCTTCAAGTTACAAGAAAGGAGATTCCGACTAAACATAAGGAAGAACTTTCTGACAGTAAGAGCTATTTGACAGTGGAATGGACTCCCTCTGGAGGTTGTGTGATCTCCTTCCTTAGTGGTTTTTAAGCAGAGTTTGGGTGTCCATCTGTCATGGATGCTTTAGCTGAGATTCCTGCATTGGAGTGGGTTGAACTAGATAAGCCGTGGGGTCACTTCCAACTCTACGATTCTATGATTCTAATTATAAAAAAAACAAATAAAGCCATTCCAACCAAAACAAAAGAGGTGGGTCTCACAAAACAAAATGCCTTAACCGTCAAGGTCAGAATACAGTGGTGTCTCTTCAGCATGCAATGGAAGCTGTACAATAAAGATGGTAAACATACCACTATAGCAAAAGGCTTTCGCAACTTAGGGGCTGCCACAGAGAAGCCCTCTCCTGGGTCTTCATACCCTGCACTTCTGACGGTGGCAAAGTGACTTAGTGAAGCAATGCATGGATTCATAATGTGTGTAACAACCATTTGTACACACGTTTTCAGGTGGGGGGACAGTTTGCGGGCATCATCTCACAGCTTAGAAAATGCATTGCCTTTCAGCAATGTCACACAGTTTACTCCCTACTGCTGTAAATTTTTCTTCACTGAAAGATTCATTCCCGTATGCATATTTGTCCCTTGATCATGTCTCCATAAAGTGATGATTTTCACCTAAAGGAGTAATTAAATGCTTCACATGAACTCAAACACAGAATAGTTCCATTGAAAACATGGGAGTAGGGCTAACTTAGGTCCATTGATTTCAGTATCACTTAGTTGCGTACAAGCCAATGTTCTCAACAAGTGTGGTTAAATTCAGTTCCCAGATTTGGCTGAACTAATCAAGCATTGCATAAGAAAGTAGCATATGCTTATTTGAACCATGGCCCTCACAGATTCTGATGCTCACCTTTACATCTCTCTCTGAAGGTGAGATGCACACAGCCTTCCTTCTAAAGTTAGAAGTGAAAGTGAAGACATCGAAGGTGTGAGTCATTCACTCTTCTGATTTCTGCACTTTTTGCATGAAAGAGATTTCATTCAGATGACACCTTATTCCATTCTCCCAACATTTCCTTACTTGATAACCTTATGTGATCTTTCACATGATGTAAAAGCAGCTTCCGGAAATCTAATAGCATGCAGCAGAAGTTTAGTGCTCATTTCCACATTGTTCCCCAAAACAAATTCATTTGCAATCCTGTTAATTCAGAAAATCGCATGAGTTTTGCATCATAATTTTTGTGCAATTCTTAATGATTGTGCTGCCACTACTCACATGATGAAAATTGGGCTGGTATTCTGACATACAGCTCTTTTACACCGCTTGAGAGTTAACACAACATGGTGGTAGTAGACCATTAAAAAAGGCCACAGTTCCAAAACGCAACAGGGAAAACAAACATTAGAAATCGCATAAACCACACATCTGAATGCAGCCAGAGAACTCAGAGAAGCTGTCTAATTAATTTTCAAAACTAATTTGACAATACATAAGCATATTTTTTCCTCTTTTTCTGTCTCTGACATGTTGCTTGAACAAGAACTAAGTAAAGATCAAAGGTTTGTATTATTCTGACATGCCAATCAACAAGTTGGGTCATTAAAAGATGTCATATGTGCAAGTCCTTTGATGGTGTCTACACTTCATTTCATTTTCGTTCACTTCTCTGTTGTGTCCTCATGGAATTAAATCAAGTGTTTCCTGTACATAGATCCTTCCTCCTTATGGAATTGCAGCCCCCAAGTTTAATGTGTCTCCTGTCTCTCTCTTGAAAATGCTGAATTTGCACATTTGCACCCTCCCCTGAATAAATATGGTAAAATATGCCAGAACAGGGGAGCAAACACTGAGAGAAGATTGCAAGGCAGTAGCTACATCACAAGATATTCAGGATTTTAGTAACTCATAGGGTGCAAAATGAGCCAGAGTGTGAATCTGTCCTAGCAGAAAAGATTTGTGAGTGAAGGAGCTAAGCACATGACATCAAAGAATGGCAGGGGACAGCATGAAATGTTGCTCAGCATCAACTGCAGCAAAACATTTTACCAGTTACAGGTAGGTAGCCGTGTTGGTCTGCCATAGTCAAAACAAAATAAAATAAAAAAAATCCTTCCAATAGCACCTTAGAGACCAACTAAGTTTGTTCTTGGTATGAGCTTGGTATGAGGTGGCCAAAGTACTGGAGTTGAGGCTCCAGTACTTTGGCTACCTCATGAGAAGAGAAGACTCCCTAGAAAAGACCCTGATGTTGGGAAAGATGGAGGGCACAAGGAGAAGGGGACAACAGAGGATGAGATGGTTGGACAGTGTTCTCGAAGCTACTAACATGAGTTTGGCCAAACTGTGAGAGGCAGTGAAGGATAGGAGTGCCTGGCGTGTTCTGGTCCATGGGGTCACGAAGAGTCAGACACGACTGAACGACTGAACAACAACAACAAATGAGCTTTCGTGTGCATGCACACTTCTTCAGATACCTCTTTAATCTAATAAGCCAGCGGTTCCCAATTAGCTGAATTCTGCAGACCCTTTGTTTTTCAAAAGTCAAGCTATGGACTCCCTACTTTTGAAAATTTTGATAGCTCTATGGTAGTGTTTGTTATGTGAATGGTGCCACAGACCCCCTGGGTGGGTTATGCAGACCCCCTCAGATGAAAAGCGCAGGGTCAGGGGTGGTTCATACAGAGAGAGGTGATCCTTAAGGTATTGAGGTCTTGAGCCATGCAAGGCTTTGTAGGTTAACACCAGCACTTTGAATTGGGCCCGGGAATTAATCGGCAGCCAGTGTAGTTGTGCCAGAAATGGTGTTACCTCTTTGACTGCTGTGAATAAGCTCCAAAATGTTTTCAATTTTCATCAGCAATTCCAATGATACCACCCCCATTCTGTCATTGGTGCGGTTGTCCGTGCGACTTTTCTCAGGATCCTGTAAATAAATTGGGGGCGGGGGCAGAATTAGTGCTGATTCATCAGCAAATTGAGGCACCATGGTAGAGTCAAAAGGAAGTGTACTGTTCACACAATGCAAAGCTTTCACAGGACAGTATTCGTTGTCTCTCCTCCTCCTCCTTGTACTACTGCCAAGTCTGACTTGAAAATCAAAATGGGTGATCATTTGATGCAACCCTGTACAGATTTCATCTTACAGATTTTCTAAACGAAGGGTCAGCCTCAAAGCGTTAGCACCAACCACCAGAAAACACGGCAGGCAGCTTTCCTAGAGTCTGCAGACAGTCCAGCTGCAGCAACAGAAAAACAAAGAAGGCAACCCAAGAGATAAATCAAAAGCCAGCCAGCCAAGCCACCAGCAGCAGGACACCAACAAGAATAGTCGAGGGCAGCCAAATAGGGAGACATCACAACACTTCGCTTCAGGGGTCTCCATTATGTGGTTGTGGTAGCAGACACTGGTTGCTATCTGAAGCTAAGGAAATAAAATGTGCAAGACGTTAAAAAAAAAGGTTGTTCTCACTCCAAGCATTTCCATCAACTAATTTATAGCAGGGGTTTCTTATGTGTCTGATCCTAACATGGTAAGTGGAGGTAGGGACGCAATTGTTTCAGCTGAAGTGGTGACATCCATTGGTAGTCATGCTCAGAGCAGACCCATTGAAATCAATGCTACTTAAGTCCATTCATTTCCTTGCAAAGGAAACACAAGGCAATTGCAGGAAAATGTAATTATGTAACATTGGAAGACCGAAAAAGCAAGAATAACAAATACCAATCCCATTCCAGACATGGGAATCAATAAGGGGAAACCAGCAATTTCTTCAACTGTTTCCTTTTTCACTGAACTTCTCTGGCATCTCTACTCTGGCTATATGCTGCCACCAGTATTAGAGATAGACTATCTCTGAGCACCAGTTTCTAAGGATCAACAATGGGAGAGAATTATTGACCTCATGTCTTGCTTCTGGGCATCCCATTGGCATCTGGTTGGCCACTGTGGGAACCTTGATTCTAGATTAGATGGGTCTTGATCTGATCAAACAGGGCTTCTATTAGGTTCTTAGGATTCTACTTTTTCATGGTTGTCTACAATAAGCTGTTTTCTTTTTCTTTTTAGAAGACAAGGCGAGAAACATTATATAAATAAATGCAGCACTTCCCTCTGTGCTCCGGTACACTTCAGAACTTCCTGGCTTCTGCAGTAATAGCTTGCACCCGGAGGCAGCACCTGTTAAAAATGTGCTGTGCCCTTTAGAATATGTCTTAGCCGATCACAAAAGATGCTCCGCTTTATTGTGCGATTATTACCCTCTCTCTTTGGAGCCCCACGGCTTCAGACAAACTAATTCAAGCCATTGTTGCCGGCCAGCTTGATCCTGGAATCGCACAATCCTTAATCAGTTTAATATGCTTCATGTTCCCGATTTGAAAAACACATAAGAAAGCAGCCTGCGCAGTGCAGATACGACAATTGGTGAAACAATCCCTTTTTTTCCCATTGTGTTTGGGTAGTGCAAATCTTACCCGTCAGTAACTTTGCCTTCCTTTGCTTGGGAGAGTAAGCGAGACAGTTGTTCTCATGCCAACAACTTTTGGTGCCAGGCTAGTGATCGAAATATGTTGCCTCTGGAGGTTCAAGTGCATTTAATAATCCCCCACAACACCTCCCACTTTTATTTTCCGTGACTGGTCCCTCTTCCCTCATCCCTGTTATCATGTCGTGAGCAGACAAAATTTGCCTGTACAAACGAGGGGAGAGAAAAAAACTTTAAATATATTTTGCTATCTGTCAGATTCCTTCCCCCTTCTCCAAAATAGACAGAAGGAACAACAGCAGCAGCAAAAACCCTCAGCCAACACTGTCACGCTTTAAAACTTTATGTAATGTTAAAAATACAAAGAACAGGGGCCTTTGTTCTCATTCAAAATAGCCTGCCAGCGTCTTTCAATAAACAAATAAATATTTGATAGCATATCAGAGTACTTAAAGCACAGTACTTACATTTATCTAGCTGTAATCCTCAACGGATTGTAATCCGCAACTGACCTCAACAGTCGTAGGTCCGTGTTACTATCATTATGCTTCAAGGCTGGGCCTACCATTAAGAAGAGTGAAGCTTTTGTGCTTCAAGACCCCCAAGCCACCCCCAGGAGAATAAAGACACAAGGACACAGAATTTAGGTTAATGTTAATGGGCAAAATTTAGGCCACAACTTTATTGGTTACAGAATGTGAGCAGTATTGGCTTAGGCATTGGCATCAACAGACTATATCTGACTCCTGCCCGCCTTGCAGGAAGGGTAAACCACCAGTAGGGGCCTTTCAGAGTTGCGCTGCAGTTTAAATTGGCCCCAGCCATGCCCCCACAGTGCCCTGATTGGCCACCTGGCAAATGGTATGACCGGGTCACCCTCAGTGTGACCCGGGACACTACCCTGCACCACACTGAGGCAGGGGTGGGATCTGGTGGCCCAAGCACAACCCGGTCCCACTTGGAGGCAGAACCGATTTACCTCATCTTGGAGATGCTGCAGTGGAGAGGTGGGAAGATGATGGAGGATGAAGCTTTATGTACCATGCAGCCTGACCTGGAAATTTTCTTATTGCGCTCTGTTTTGGTAGAGGACAAAAGCTGGTGTTTAAGTAAGATTCAACTGCTAGTCCAGCTGATCACCGTACATAGAATTGGTGGTGCTGTCTCGTCCTTCACCTCAGCATGCAAAATGTCTCAGGCCAGCCCAGACCATAGCATTGCAGAGGCTGTAAGAAGTGTTTTGTCTAAGTAAGTTAATGGCAGGTGGAAGATTCAAGCCATGGACTGGTTAGTGGTGTAGGCAGCGGCGTAGCGAGCCGCTTTGCCGGCCGGGGCGGCAAACGTGAAGGCACCCCCCAGGGGTGGGGCGCCGCTCCATAGCACACGTGCCCTGATGTCACGACGTGTGCACAGCCTCCTGGGTGGACTGCGCACGTGTGGACATGTGCAGTCCACCCAAGATGGCAGACGCGATCAGCTGGCACCCCTTTCTGACCGGCACCGCGCTGCACCGCATTTTAAGGCTGCTGCTGTTCACCCGCTGCAGCCTCAAAACTTGGCGCAGCGCGGCATGGCGCCGGTCGGAAGGGGTGCCGGCCAATCGCGTCCGCCATCTTGGGTGGACTGCGCATGTCCACCCAAGATGGCGGGTGCGATCAGCCGGCACCCCTTCTGTGCGGTGCGGCAACTTTTAAGGCTGTACCGCACGAACAGCAGCACAGACACTGTTCTGCTGTTCGCGTGTTGCAGCCTTTTAAAAGTTGCCGCGCCGCTGGCACCGATCGCAGGGGTTGGGCCCGCCCCCAGAATGTCACCCCCCAGGGCGGTACCCAGGGCGGACCGCCCCCGCCCCCTTGCTCCGCCCCTGGGTGTAGCCAATATGCCACACCATCCATACCCTCCAACATTTCTCCAATGAAAATCGGAAAACCGGGACATTCCGGGATCAAATCAGAAACCAGGACAGCTTTGGTAAATCCGAGACTGTCCCTGGAAAATAAGAACACTTGGAGGGCCTGCACATTTCTATGATATGGAGTATTACATGTCCTGCAAGTGGCCCAGGCAGCCAAATGTTGTGGCCGTCCTGGACTGGAGCAGGAGGGTCTGTGGTCTTGAGTATAGCCTAGAGTTAGTCCTGCAGACAAGGCATCCTCTCCATATTTGCACTGCTGCTTACTACCTCACCCAGAGGACCAGACTAGAATCAAAATTACCCCCCCCAGTCATAAGAGGTAGTGCTCTAAAATATCTAACCTTACACTTAAAGAGCAGGCAGGTGCTATTACTAGGGCCGTGCACTGGATTCAGCCAAGGCCTGAACCAAGTCAAGCATGTTTGGAGAGCCTGGGAGGTGAGGCTTTAGGCAAGGAAGGAGAGGCAGGAAAAGTTGCAGGAAAAGTTTCGAGACCTATCTGACTAGCAGGTGTGTCTATCCGGGAGAAGGTGTGCTCATTGCAGCAGCAATCCTTCCTGCTGGACATCCTACCACACATGATCAATGCTTCTGCTGTTTTGTGCAAATCTGGTGATAAAATAAAGGTGATTTCCAGCAAGGTCTTGCAAGATCTCATCAAAGTCTTGCAAGATGTCTAGGAGAGCAAAATATATTTTGAGATTTGGGAGAGATCTTGCAAGCTCTTTCAGGGATCAACGCCAGCACTGCTTCTTCACAAACAGTGGAGGTGAGTGTCCCACTGGTGGTGGTGTTGTGGTGGTACTATGCCACAGCAGGATGGCACTTCCTGTTTTGCCTAAAGTGGCAAAATGAGACGTACCACCCCTGACTTCAGGATTTCAGAACTAACAGCTGTCAGTTCTGAGGGAAACAGGCAAAGACCTACAGCCCAGGTGGGGCTCGCTAGCTCGGGGAGGATTGCTCAGCTGGAGAAGGCTCAGGACAGGTGACGCTCACATGCCTTGTCAACCCCAGAAACTTCTGACACCCTGACTTAAAAAGACATTGGAGGTATGAATAGGAAGCATGAAATGGTCATGATTGGAGACGCAACATTTTTTGATTAATACTTCACACATTGTAGGATTGACTCCTTGTTGTAAACAGGTGTCTCACTACTTTCAGGGCTGAGCAGTGGGTGAGTGTTGGCTGTAATGAAACAAAAGATACTTAGTGCTATGTTATCAGCACCAAGGGCCGAGGGAAATCATATCACAGTTTATTAGCACTGGAATGCTAAAGGTGAACACAATGCTAACTGTTATCCAGTATATATATTAATACTATCATCATATCCATGATTCCAGCATCTCCATCCGACACAATGAAATCCTGTTGACTTCAGTGAAACATACTTCCAAGTAAACGTGCTTAGGATTGCAACCTTGGATGCTTAATCCCTGGACATTTTACAGTTCATTAGCAGCAGCATCCACAGCCATCTGACAGTTGGCCAGAACACTGTGCTAAACTCGAGGATAATGAGGTTTAGAAACTATCTTAGAGGAATGCGAAGTCTCTGGAGTATCATTGGATTGTACATGGGAAAAATTGCAAATTGTTTCACAGGTCTTTTTGTTTGGGAAGTCTCTAGGACGGTGCCTCGGTGGCACAATTGAACTAATTCCATTTCAGAATGTGCGCTGATGAAAAAAAGTCCTCCCTCTTCCTCCACACTTCCCTAGTTAAAAATTGAAAATCCCGTGTCATGAGTATACTTGTCATCTCAATGGGCATGGCTTTATTTGAATTGCCTTTGTCCCAAAGGCCAGGGGGACTTTTAATTCCAGAAACAATAAATCCCATTTATTTGGACTGTCTGGTTCAAAAGTTTTGAAAATATAGTTTGTCTCAACACCTCCAGAATGAAGACACCAAACAAGTAGTAAGATCCAATGGTTGCCACTTATTAAACCTTGGTTTAAGAACAGCTTGGTTTATGAACAACTTGGAATAAGGAAGCTGCAAACCTGGAAGTAGGTGGTGTTCCGGTTTGTGAACTTTGTCTTGGAAGCTGAACATGTTCTGCTTCCTGTTGAGTGAGTTCTGTTTGTAAATTGAGTCCTCCACTGCTAAACAGAGGCTTCCTGTTGAGTCTGTCTGCTGTTGAGTCCCGAGCACCCACGCAACACCCAGGTGATATTTGGAGCTTTTGTTTTTGCTATTTTTTGCATTTTTGTTTGTGTGGATTTTTCATTTTTTTGACTGTGACTTGTTCTTCTTTTTATGGGACTGACTTGTGACTTCGTTTTCGTGACTTGTTTCTGTGACTGTGTGGAACCCAGTTCAGCTAGTGGTTGATTGTGTGAGTGCAGAAATGGATAAAAGGCCCCCATCCAAACAATGACTATCATCAGTACACGCAAGAAAAAATAATAATTTTAATTTCTATCATCTACAATACTGTCTTATTTATTTTATAGTACAGTACATTGATTATTGCCTTCATTTTATTGATCAATGGTCTCGTTAGATAGTAAAATTCATGTTGAAGTGCTGTTTTAGGGGTTGTTTTTCATCATCTGGAACAGATTAATCCATTTTCCATTATGTTTTATGGAAAAGCAAGCCTTGGTTTAAGAACGGACTTCCGGAACGGATTAAGTTTGTAAACCAAGATACCACTGTACCACATAAAATGAGGACATTTTTGTTCCAACAAACCTTCCCAGCTGGATAAATAGGCCTTTGCCATCAGTTTCCATTTTGTAGTGCAGGTGAATACAGTTTTATTCTGGAAGGTTTTGGGGGAGTGGTTGTTGTTTAAGGAAAGGGCTCTTAAGAGTGCTGTGCTACTCTCTGCATTTATATATATTTGTTTTTATGTCGTTTTGATTCCATTACAGTTTAGAATTATAGAATTATGACCATCCGATGAAGCTGAATGTTGGAAGAGATTCAGGACACCCAAAAGAAAGTAACGGTATTATACTTGAAGGAGCGTCTCCACCCCAATCGTTCTGCCAGGACACTGAGGTCCAGCGCTGAGGGCCTTCTAGCGGTTCCCTCACTGTGAGAAGCAAAGCTACAGGGAACCAGGCAGAGGGCCTCCTCGGTAGTGGCGCCCGCCCTGTGGAACGCCCTCCCACCAGATGTCAAAGAAATAAACAACTATCAGACATTTAGAAGACATCTGAAGGCAGCCCTGTTTAGGGAAGTTTTTAATGGCTAATGTTTTAATGTATTTTAAGTATTTTGTTGGAAGCTGCCCAGAATGGCTGGGGAAACCCAGCCAGATGGGTGGGGTATTATTATTATTATTATTATTATTATTATTATTATTATTAGCATGACACCGAGTTAAACTATGAACATTGCTCCCACAAGAAGCAGTGCTGGATGTGAGTGCAACAGCCTTCCTCACACCAATTGCAATTCCATCAGCAGCCTCTGACAACGGAGGTGGAACATAGCCATCTTGTCAACCCTTGTGCCCATCCTACATACACATTTTTACCCTGCCATGTGGACAGACAGCTGAAACATGCACCTGCAACTTGCATTCATTTGCTCCTGGGTAAGAAGGATTCATTGCATTGCACTGCCCTCTCATTCCAGGGCATTTCAACAACATTGCTTGCTGGGTGGACAGTTCTGTTTTATATCCCATTCTGAGGGCACAATGTCTCTTCTCCGGCTTACCAGCCCAAATGCTTAACCACAGAGCAAGGACCGGTCATCTGGAAAAGGGTTCTTAAGGAGGAGGCATTAAAGCACCACAAAATCCTTTTAGAACCATAGATAGTGCACCCTTTGTTAGCACTGTTTCCTGGGTTTAAATCCTTTTAGGAACATACTAGCTGAATACGGGGCTTAGGACTTGAAACTCACAAATAGCCGCTCTCTTTCTCTCTCTCTCTCTCTTTTTTCTTTTTGGCACCAGCTGTGTTCATGTTTCTGAAACAACATCACCAGCCGGACTGAACATTCGCTATGAACATTTCGGCAGTAATTTAAATGTTAAAGGGCAACATGATTTTTTTAAGTGCCTTCCCTCCCTCCCTCCCTCCCTTCCATGGCCAGTTGTGGCCTAACAGCTTGTGTGAGAGCAGGAGGCAGCACGCAATTTTCAAGAACAGTAACAAGGGCAGCTTGTGTTTACTGCAATATCTTCTACACCACAGAATGTGAGGTGTTGAATATGGAAATGTAAGCTGTGCCAAGGAATGGTATTAATAGGCAGTGAGAATGTGATGTTCAAAGGAGGGGGAAAAACAATGATTCCATAATATATATATATATATTTATATGTCTAGATAAAGTAGTACACTTTTCATTCCTCGTATGCAATACCTTCTCAGCCTGGGTTGTTTTCATTCCAGCAAAGTTGCCAGTTTGAAAGCCCAGGAAAATATAGTTCCATTATGTGTGTGTATATTTTCTCCTATCATAAGTGGTTCCTGCTATTATTCCAGTAATGGAAGCCCTGTGCAAAGGCAACTATATCTTATTGTATGTTTTGGTCAGTGTTTGTGTGTGTGTGTGTATTCCGGGGGCTAGGAATCCTTTAATTTTAGACACAAGGTTTAAAGTAATTTTTACATGCTGTACAGAACTGATTTTAAGGTAAAATACCTGGCTTCTTGTGCTGGTCAATAGTGCTGCAACTCCAGGTGAGACCTGGGTGACACGACCTGGGACCCAGGTGGATGTGGTGGCCCAGGAGGCATGTTGGGCAAACACACCTATGCTCACATTTTCTGTCACAGAACACATCTCTGAAACACAATTGACCTCAGCCTGCTAAGAGCTGAGTCTGCATAAACACATTATCTCAGCCACAACCACAAGGTATCTGTGCCATTGCCCTGTATTGGTAATGTACTGGACATATAGTCATCTCTCTCCAGCCTGCTTATTTTACAAGGAATTTCAGTGCTGCCTTGAAGCTCCAACAGCTTGCTAATTCTCCCTGAATCCCCTACCTGTGAATAACAAGGGGCACTTCCGCATTTTGCTGGCATAGCACCCATTGTGGACCTCTCTTATCAGCTTCCAAAAGCAGAGAAGAGCAAGCTAACCTTGAGCAGAAGAAATACTGGGAGATCTTCAAAGAAGAGAAGCAGTAAATTCTCTCGACCTAGAAAAGTCTTCATGTAGCAGATAGCAGAAAAGCAACATTTGGTATGAAATTTGCTTAAAGATACCTGTTGTCATAGTAATTAGGGGCAGGCTGTTCTGACCAATGAAATTTGTTTTAGGGGTCCACAAGTTGCCATGTTATCCAATCATATTACCCAGTACTGAAAAGGATTGTGCACGAGGTGATCAGGCATGTAAATGTTATTAAAGTGTTTTGAATTTTGTATTCGGGGTCCAGAATTTGGAGAATTCCTCTGGGTCATTTACCGGTATTCTTGCTGCAGCCTGCAATAAATATGAAGTCTTTGCTGCTGTCTTTATTTGGCTAAAGAGGACTGCCTTGTTTCCAGACCCCTTTTGTAGGGTAACACAGGCAGATCATGAGGTAGGATTGTGTGTTTTATCCAGGAAGGCCCAAGAAAGCCAAACTATAGAATAAAGGTTTTTCAGGAAAGGTAAGCCTGCTCTGTTTAGAAAAGCTTTTCATGACTTTCTTGCTATTAAAGATTAAAATTGTTTGTGCTGATTGTGGAACATGTTTTTAGATATGAAATGTTTTTTTCACGATTTTATGATATTTCTATATTGTCTTTTGTTCCAGTTACTGAAAGATGGAATATAAATGCTTTCGGTGAGTGAGCAATTGGCCACTTTCAACTTCTTTGTAGTTTGATTTTCTTAACCACAATATAGAAAAACTATTTAAGTATAACCAAGACCTTGGGAATGAGTCTGACCTTTCTTGGAAGAGCAAATTCCCATAATGTCAAAAATGGGTTTTTGAACTTTTCGCCAATTTCAAAAGTTTTTGTTTCTATCCAAGAAGCACAAATCTTTAAGCCTTTTGGGTGCTCTGAACTCTGAACATTGGCCCTGACCAAGCTAAAGTCTTAGAGTACCTCCACCAATACGAACCTACTCAGACCCTTCAAATTTCTCTAAAACCCCTCCTCTGAGTTGGGGTAAGTGAATCTGTCAATTTCAGTTTTTCTGTGTTTTTCATTTTTCCAATCAATTCTCCACATTTTCCACATCAGCTTGCATTTTTTTTAAAAGAAAAAAGGTCCTCGTGAACATTCACCATCATTTTATTGTATTTCCCCCATTATACGTATTTTGTATGTAATTTTGCCTAATATACAATACACAATTTTGCAAGCAATTTTCCTCATTATTTGTAGGTTGTTTTCATTAATACATGTATTTAAGGCACACTTAACCATGCATATATTGCCCATCTGGAGAACTGCTTTGCAAAATTTGGAGAAGTACACATTTCAAAGGAGTCTATGTTTTGGTTTGTGTATTGTTTTGGGATGCACCAACTGTAATTGCTGTTCTTTTTCTGATTTCGTTTTTGTGCTTTATGCTTTTAAAACTGGAGAGTGGTTATGTTGCAAGTGACACATAAATTGAAAATAATAATAACAAAATCAAAAATTCTTTCCAGTAGCACCTTAGAGACCAACTGAGTTTGTTCCTGGTATGAACTTTTGTATGCATGCACACTTCTTCATAATAATAATAATAATAATAATAATAATAATAATACCTAAATACCAATGGAACAAATTAGTCATATAAGCTAACTTGAATCTTGATGCTTTTAAGGGGACTTTGATCCTATGCCTAATTTAGCGCTAAATTTAGCACTAACAAGCAGGTTTTTCTGAGAGAAAGCAATGGGGCAAAGGCGAAACTGCTCGGACCCATGCCTATAACAAGCAGAAAACCATGAGGCATTGGGCAAGCAGAAATGTGGAAAAACCCTTAATCACAAAAAAGCAAGACAAAAGTCCTTATATATTAATGGGAATAATGGTTCTTGCAATTTGTACATCTTTCTAAAAGTACCGGTAGCAATCCATTACCTTGGAAATGTATCCTGGTCTAAATATTCTCCAGATGAATAAGCTGGAATCGTTTTTGCTTCTTGAAAAGATGAAGTGGCGATGGGGAGGGACAGAGAGAGGGAGAGGGAGAAAACCTATCCCATGATTTGAAATGAAAGTTGTTGCTGTTTTTATTAAGCGATGACCTTTACTTTCTGTGTGAAGATTTACTCGTGATTAAGGTTTTGTAAGTAGGCATATAAAGAAGGATACAGCAGAGAAGAGTTCCCCTTGCACAGAAGCTGAGAATGTTGTTTTCCCAAGAAATGCTAGCACAAAGTTGCTATGGTATAACTAAAGAAGTTCCAAAGGAAATAATATTTACAACTTGTATTCAGCTGCGCTGTTTTCCTTCGGAGTTTGTATGCTGATGATCTGAGTCAGAAGCCTGAGCTTGAAGCAATTCCGAAGCTGGTATTAATCCAGCAAATTCCATCAACTATCGCTACTGATCTAGAATATTTGAAACTCGTGACCTTCCAGCATGAATTCACCATTTGCTGTTGGCTTGACTTCTGAATGGAGCCTTTCAACTGGAATTCTTTGCCGGGCAAACAAATAATGATAAATCACTTGCAACACAAAACGTGTGAACCCCAATTGCTTTTCTCTTTCTATCTTATAAATGTCAGGCTGATCACAGGCCCAAGAGGCTGCTGGTTGTCATTTTCTCCAAGGAAGAATGGCTTTTCGCACACTGAGTACTTTGTGAAAACAAGAACAATCCATTTCCCTAATACACTGGACGTAATTATGTTTTCCATTGGGAGTGGGTGCTTGGGAGCCAACTTTTGGGGCAATTGTGATATGAATTAAGCTCAAAGCATGAGAGAGATCATCAGTTATAGTGGATACTACACTACATACACAAATAGTCAGGGGTCAGCAACCTTTTTCAGCCGTGGGCCGGTCCACCGTCCCTCAGACCATGTGGTGGGACTATATTTTTTGGGGGAAAGAAGAACAAATCCCTATGAGAGCCAGTGTGGTGTAGTGGTTAAGAGCGGTAGACTCGTTATCTGGTCAACCGGGTTCGCGTCTCCGCTCCTCCACATGCAGCTGCTGGGTGACCTTGGGCTAGTCACACTTCTCTGAAGTCTCTCAACCCCACTCACCTCACAGAGTGTTTGTTGTGGGGGAGGAAGGGAAAGGAGAATGTTAGCCGCTTTGAGACTCCTTCGGGTAGTGAAAAGCGGGATATCAAATCCAAACTCTTCTTCTTCTTCTATGCTGCATAAATAACCCAGAGATGCATTTTAAATAAAAGCACACATTCTACTCATGTAAAAACACGCTGATTCCCAGACCGTCCTCAGGCTGGAATGAGAAGGCGATTGGGCTGCATCTGGTCCCCAGGCCTTAGGTTGCCTACCCCTGCATATAGTGGATACACTCCATGGGGTGATTTCTCCCTAGCCTACTCATGGTGGGGAAATATGTTTAAGAAATGGCATCTTCAGATACATTATGGCAGGAGTGGGAAAACTTCAGCCTTGCTGGATTTACTTCAGCTTTCTTGGTTGTTGTTGGGTTTTTTCCTAAAACCCCAAGATCCACAGATGTCATATACAAAACAGTGGAAAGGGTGGCTCTGAACACATGATTGATTGTATTTCTATGTTGCTGCTTTTGACACCTGGATAGCTCAGTTGGTTAGAGCATGGTGCTGATAACGCCAAGGTTTCAGGTTCGATCCCTGTATGGGACAGCTGCCTATTTCTGCATTGCAGGGGGTTGGACTAGATGATTCTTGGGGTCCCTTCTAGGAGTCTATGATTCCAATGAATCCCAAAGCAGCTTACAAACAATAAACAACAGTAATCTGATAGAGCATAATAAAACATCACAAGTAGAGCGTAGTACATCATATAAAACTATTAATTAAAAAAGAAGCTAAACATCAGACTTACAGCAAAAGCCACATTAGATGATTAACCAATACGGTATTGATAATCTATAAAACAATATTAACAACATTAAGCAAATAGCAACTGCAAAAAAAACCAAGCTAAGCACTGTTAAGGTTATACGCACATTCTCCATGCCCCCATGACTCATCTTTCACTTTATTAAATTCATCAAAATACACATAAAATACACATCGTGCCCATTGTTAAGCCAGCTCAGTCCACTGCTGGGGTCCCCAGGTAGTGGGCAATGGTGCAGACAAGGGACTCTTGGGCCTATCACCAATGGTAAGGGTGGATGTTGACTCTGGGTAGCCCACCCAGGAACGTCTTCACGTCTCCACACTAAAAATAAGGAGGTCCATTCCTATTCGAGGAAATCCAAGACATGGTCATTCCAGGAATTTGTTTGAGCTCCTAGTCCTGTTACACACAAATCCACTCCTAGTCTCCCCATTATCTTGCAAAACAAGTTTTATTAATCTCAGCAATCTAATTTAGAAAAGGGGGTGCTTTTTCGTTGGTGTTATTGTTTAAAAAATTTGGGAGACAGAATCACTGCTGTTCTACAGCGAATTGCTCAGAGATCTATCAGAAGATGCCAAGCCACCTTCCTCCTACCCCTTCATTACAGCATGTGCAAAGGAACGCAGGTATCAGTCACAACGTGGGAAGAAACCCAATACAGTTTGTTTGATTCATTCCTTCATTCTCTTTATCTGCCATCCAGCAGCAATCATCTTCTGGGCACTGTGCAACATAAAGCAGATTAAAAATCACAATTGCAATCAAACATGAAATCAATAAAGCAGCGAATAAAACAACTATTAAAAAAACAAAGCAGCTATTCCAAAATTGCTAATAATACAAACAGCAGTCACTTGATTAAATAAGCAGGCATCACAGTTAAATTGAGGGTGACAAGAGGACGTACCTCTTTAACATAGCAGATAACCAACAAGTGGGAATCAATCCCTTGTATCGTTCTAATACTTTCATTTGTACCCCTCTCTCCTTCCAAAAGCTCAGCCAGCTTCAGAGCACTTAACAAATGGTTTCCACAAAATATCTGCTCCAGGAAGTGTTTGTGGCCAGAATTTATTTCTTTTATATTATTCCACACACACCCCTTGCCCTACAAAAACATTTTCCTCCAAGAAGCTCATAATTCTCCATCATTTTCTCCGAATAATAATAATAATAATAATTTATTTGTAACCTGCTCATCTGACTGTGCTGCAGTCAGGTGGGCAAGACTGAGAAATAGGTGCAATATGAACTTCATGGCTGAGCAGGAATCGGAACCTGGATCTTTCCACTTCCTGAGCTAATCAACACCACACTGCCTCCCAAGCAGTAGTATGATATGAGATACATTCAGTCCATGACATTGTGGTCCCAAAGGCTACAAGGGTATAACTTCTCCAACCTGGTGCCCTCCTGATGTTTTGGACTATAATGCCTATCAGCACCAGCCAACCTGGCCAATGGTCGGGGACGATAGTAGTAGTAGTCCAAAACATCTGGAGGGGGGTGGATTGGAGAAGGCCAGTAAAACTGGGTTCAAGAAAGGAAAAGACAAATTCATGGGAGAAATCAGTCCATCCATGACCACCATAGGGTGGACTCAAGGTGTATGCCTGATGGCAGTGGTGGGAAGCTCTGGCTCACCAACCGACCACACCCATCTTTTACTACACCTGATGATGTAGATAACGCAAGGTGTGGGGACAGGAAACATTATGTCTGAGCCCAGAGGGGTCAGCTGATCAGCGATATCTGCAAAGCCCTGTCCAAACCATTGTGCACCTCACTGTGGAAGTCCCAAGGATCAGCTGGTTTTTTGAGCTTCTGAAGCCCCATGTACAACACTGTGCAAGATCCAAAGATCATCTGTGATTGTTGAAGCTTTGTGGAATGTGCCTTTGCTTGCGTGGTTTGGTTTCAAAGCCTGTGGTGGCAGAAATGGATCACCTGCCCACCTGTCAAACTTAGTCCCTCGGGGGAGATAACGATTTGGCCTACCTATCGATTGCAGTCCCCCTCCAATGTCTTATTAAAATAGGGACTGGGCTCTTGTGGAACCTGCCACCCACCCGCTGCCCCTGCTTCCCTGTTTACCTGCCCGGTCTTTATGATTTACATGAGAGGCCCTACTTCAGGTGCCACATTAGAGATGAGGAGAGTGGCTACAAGATTTAGAGCCTTTTAAGTGATGACACCTCAATTGCAAAACACTGTCAACAGAGCCGCTCAGCTGGTGTCTATACTGCCAGCTTTGCTGAGCTTATAAACATTGATTTCATTTACTCCTGCTCTCATGATTGCTAGCTGGATATACCTGCTGGGTGTATCCCCAGGCAGAACAGGGGGGGAATGGAATTTACTCATGGGGAAATTAGAAAAGGCAAGGGTTTTAACTTTGCAATATGAAGAACTCTCGCCACCTGAGAATTACACTGTCAGAATTGAGGGGGGTGGCTCTGCTCTTTCTTTCTTTCTTTCTTTCTTTCTTTCTTTCTTTCTTTCTTTCTTTCTTTCTTTCTTTCTTTCTTGGAAAACTTTCTCAAGCCTGACAAATGTTAATGCACAACCTACGGCATCCGCATGACCTGGCATCCGCCCAGCCTATGCACCTGCGATATTACAGCCAAGCTTCCCCAAACAGTTTTTCTTCCCTAACGACTTTGCTCTCTTTGGAGGGTAGCTGCCTACAAAGTTGCTGGCTTTCCCCTTTTCTTTCTTTTCTTTCTTTTCTTTTCTTTCTTTCATGTCAAGCACTTTTGAGGCAGGCACCATTTTCCTTCCCCGCAACTGTTGTCTTGGCAAGCTTATTGGAGCTAATCATATCTGTCCCCGGAGAGGGACTGCGAGAGTGAGACGGGCCCGCTCCGAAGCAAAGAGAAAAAGAGTTCCAGCAAAGATGGTGCCGGAGAGGAACGGCGGCGGCGGCAGCAGCAGCCACCTGCTTTGCCTGAAGGGCAATGTAAGATTCTGCTCAAGAAAGGCAGAACGAACATCTGCTTTCTGCTCAGGCCATTCTGACAGTTCCCATTGCACCAATAAAACATAAAGCTATCAATTCCTAAATAAGGCCGGGCAGAATTTCACCAGTTTCATCTCTCTCTCTCTCTCTCTCTCCCCTCGCCCCCCTCCCCCAAAAAACCTCTCTACTGAAAATGGTTCCACATCAATGCGCTGTCAGGTGTGTGTTTACATACAGTTCATTTGCATGAATACACACGGTCCACCAAGGCAAACAAAGGAAATGAGCACCAGCTTGAGTTGCGACTCTTCCAAAGCAACTGTGATCATTTTGGGGCTGTAGTCAGAAACAGAAGCTAAAATCCGTCGCTCAGAATCCATCAGTGGAGCTTCCCCTTGGGTTGACTTGGCTCCCACTACCCCTCTAGAGGAAAGCCCACTCCTAAAGTCCTGTCCATGGATAGCAATGGAAACCACTTTCACAATGATGAAACAGAGCCCTGGGGAGGAGCTATGCATATCAAAGGGTGAGGCTATTCAAATTAGATCTGGCTTTGTTCTTTGTCATTCTGGTGTGGTTCTGTGGGACAGAACCAATGGGCTGTGACTGGAGTCATTTGCACAGGAGTGTAGTGAGCTTCTACATCTCAGTAGTTTGCTCCTGTGCACTCCTTTATTCCTCCTCTTTTAAAGGAATGGCTGCCATGGAGAAAAATGCAGAGCTGTACTACTACTACAGTGGTGCCCCGCTAGACGAAAATAATTCGTTCTACAAATTTTTTCGTCTAGCGGTTTTTTCGTCTAGCGAAGCGGCAATGACAGCCGCGCTCCGCTAAACGGAAAAAAAAGACGAAATTTTTTTGTCTTGCGAAGCAGCCCCATTGCCGTTCATCTAGCGAGTTTTTCGTCTAGCGAGGCATTCGTCTAGCGGGGCACCACTGTACTACTACTACTACTACTACTACTACAAATAAATAAATAAATAAATAAATAAATAAATAAATAAATAAATAAATAAATTTATATACCGCCCTTCAGCAAAAGGTCTCAGGGTGGTTCACAGAAAAAAAATACAAGATAAAACACAGTCAATACCAGTAATTAAACTAAAACAACAAAAGACTAACCCCCTGTTCCACAGATGCATTTAAAAGGCTGTAGAAATCTCCTGGTAGCGCTTGCTGCTGTCATAGGCATCAGGCTTCCACCAGGTTTACAGGTGAGACCCAATGTGCCAGGTGCAATGTGTCTCCATGCAATATACAGGTCTTCTGAGCCCCTCTGCGTGGTACAGGTTTCCCCTCCTTAGACCTTGCCTTTCGTAAACAGTTCTTTAGCTGGACCACTCGCGTCCTGCTTGCAGATTTCTCATAGGCATTTATGAGAACAGGATGCTGGCCAAGATGTGTCTTTGGCCTGATCCAGTAGGGCTCATTTATGTCCATATGTCCTTCTGTCATCTGTATTTCAGGCAGTCTTCATCATGGATGAAATCAGGAGTGGAGGCATTTGACAACTCAGATCGCCATGATTTGTATGTGCCACCTACTGATTCACTGATAATGGTGACACACTGACTCCCCCAACAGCAAGGCAGCCCCAAACATTTCGGATGTGCTGCACACGCCAATAATGAGCTTCTGCACCACTGCAACCTCTCTTCCAAGAGCACTTGCTGTGCACATTGCATGTTGAGATCAGAGCATTCTGAGACAACCATGCACTTAAGATTCTTTACACATGTCTTGCTGTCAATGGTGACAAATTTTCATGAGGACTTTTAAAAAACATAACTGATGTAGAAATGCAGATACCTTGATATTAGAAAATGGAGAACTGGAAGAAACTGAAATTGACAGATTTGCCCAGACCTAGTCCTTTCCTTAGGAAGTTCTCTCACCTTCCGTCCCTCTCAATGTAAACCTTCTACCAGACACATCATCACATCTTAGGTCTGTTCTTGGTTGAGCACACACCTTAACACCAAACAAGAGGCACAGAATAACTCACTAAGGGAAACAATGGACAACATACCCTTGCCTTATGTATATTTGCCTAGTAGCTATGGATTCCAGCCTTGTTGTCAGGAAAATCCTCTAACACTTCGTAGATGTTAACCACAAGTGCTGGGAACATTGAGAATCTGTGTGAGATCATTAGTGTGCAGCTTGCTTCCCCTACCTTAGCGACATCCAGATATGACATTAGTGAAGAAGTGGGTGACTTGGCTCAATACAATATACAAGGTCACAGATGAGTCGCTCATGGCTGAGTCTCAGGTACACAAAACCAGGCTTTGTTTGATGAGAACAATGATTCACAAAGAACGCTGTCAGAAGTGAAAACAGAGGAGTGTTTAAGCCTCTTGTGTTTTCAGTCCAAACTGTCTGCTCATGAAATGCATTATAAAACACCCGTTCCAGAGATGTGTACCCTCATTGGTGCCAGACCTCAAGTGGAGTCAGATTCCAAGTTTGAAATATGTCCCTGGAATATGTGCACCAGATGTTCCCATGATTATTAATGCAATCATATAGAAGATCGGGACAAACATCCCTCCCAACACTTTTTTGAGGCCCACTGTCATTGTCCGCTGACCCTGTGTGAAAAGGAAGATCTTTGGTGACTTCTGCTGTGCTTTGATGAAAACCCTTTTTAGGACAATGTGCCTTAGCATTCTGATGTGGTGGACGAGGGTATATAATAATAATGGCAATGTAGAAGGAGTCAGCTTCAATCCCCAACATCTTCAGATAGGGCTGAGAGGGTCTCTCTCCCTGAAACCCTGGAGAGTCACTGGCAGTCAGTTTAGACAATGCTGAGCTAAAGTGTCAGGAGCTAGATGAGGAGGAATGGTGGGAACCTGAAGCTGGGGAAGCCCCCAGAGAAGCATCAGAGAAGAAAGACTCTGAGCCAGGAGAATGGTCAGAGGAAGGAGAGCAGATGGGTTCAAGGCTGAGTAGGCAACAGGTTTGAATGAGAGTGAAGCGGCTGAGGAGGAGGAGGAGGAGGATATGACAGATCCTCAGCCTGCTATTTCCACTGTTTTCCTTTCTTCTCCTCCCATGTCTCCAAGAATGAGGAGGGAGTTAACATGTAGCACAGCAAAAGGCACAGAGAACCTCTCCTCGAAGGAGTTTGAGACCGTTGGGAAGACAGTTGGTCTTTAGGAGGAAATGGGAGGCTCAGGTCCACAGTCTTGGCAACTGCTTCATCAGGTTAGTCCTTGCCAAGCTCATCATGAGGGTCCCTGAGGTTGGGGTGGCATCCTTCATAAATGTTTGGATACCAGGTGCCATTTTGAGACAAGATGGTGGACTGAAACATGACTTGGCCTTACTTCACCCAGTTTTGACATGAGAGGTCCAAAATCACAAATTACACCATCTATTTAAAATTCACAAACAAAGGTTTCTTAAATTTCCCAGGCAGCGCCAGTCACTCTCCATTAGTGAGAGCACACAGTACAATTCCATTTATACAATTGGCATGGGGAATTTCAAATGTTTTCAAAAAATTAAGAGTTCACATAAACAGGAGTGTTGCTTACGTAGGGTTTCACTAACATCTGAATACTTAGGAAATGCGCAATGAAATTTAATAACAAATAGCAAAATATTGGCTTAGCATCGCCAAATAACACAAAAGACCACCACTGCTAAATAGAAGCCCCCCCCCCACCAAGCAAAAAGAAACAAACACAACCCCCCCCACACACAAATTTTCTTCTCTAATAACCAATTTTAAACAAATGACTGTTTTACAATTTGTTTTTTAAAAAAGAGCAAATTTCCTGGGTCAATAAAATTGCATTTTTGAATGGAAGAGAGGCCTGGATGTGCTGACTAAGAACCCAGTAAAATATCAATTTTAACACTTTACACTTTAATTAAAATGTATACCAGTGCTTTTTCATTTCCCTCAGCACAGCAGTATGGTAGTAAAGCCTTAAATGTTGAGATCATTCCACTTTCATTGCAAGTTGTTCAAACTGATGATTTTTTTTGGGGGGGGGGTACTTTACGCACATGATACAGCATTTGATTTCATTCCCTTATAAATTGTTACTCTACATTCCTGATGCACTTAAGAACACAAGCGTGATTTGAGCTTTCGAAGCCATCGCAAAATATGCAAATAAAAGCCACGCTACCCTAACTCTAACTTATATTTCCAGTTCTGTTTTTCGGAGTGCTCTTATTTTACTTTTAATATATATATTATTCTCATTTCAACTACCCCATCTTTTGTTTTTCTTTCTGCCCACCCCCTTGGGATTTTTCTGCTTTTGCATACGATTCCGAAAGGTCATCAAAGCATACATTATAAAAGAAGTGCAAAAATGGAAACATAATGTGTGGCCTACCAGAATTTAACATGACTGCTTGCTCATCTCCATCCTATGGAGAGAGACTGAGTAATTGGGACAATCTCGGCTAGATCTTCTGCAGTTAAAAGTACCACAAAACATGGAGTCAGGGGTCTAGGAAGAGACTTGCAAACATTACACTGGTGTTGATAAGCTTTATATTCTCCATCATTTGCTGAAGAGTTTCTGTCAGTATGAAAAAGGTGCACATACTGTATATTCTGGCGTATAAGACTACTTTTTAATCCAGGAAAATCTTCTCAAAAGTTGGGGGTCATCTTATACGCCAGGTTGAGAATCTGCGGTCAAGTATATATCAAACTCTATATTTTAACTGGAAAAGTTGGGGGTCGTCTTATACGCCCAGTCGTCTTATACGCCGGAAAATACGGTAATAACCCAATATTCCCTTGTATCTGTGCATTTTAAAGCATTCTGATCTGCTTCTGTGCTCTTTCCATTTCAATCTGCAATTCATGTTCCACGATGCATTGCATGAAATAAAGCTCTATGTTCCCCCTTCACTCTTATGAGGAATTTAAGAATGGCGGTAACTTGTTCTCCTGTTGGCAGAAGACTATTAAATTTGTAGGCACAGTAGCCTTTCTAGAGTGGATTACACATACCATTTTTTCAGGGCACTTTTAAAGTTTGATTTCTTAAAAACAAAAAGAAAGTCTATAACCTTTTTTAAAAAAAATCTGCCCAAATTTGTGCATGGTGATGGCGGGGAAAATATCACCCCACAGCAAGGAACTTGTTGTTCCAAGAGTATTTTGGCCCCCTCCGTGGATTTGGGGGGATACAATGCATAGATCCAAATGAAAAACCAACACAGTTTTTAATCCCTTCCCCCAAACCACTGGGATTGAAGTACCCTGGGGAAATAAATCACTGTGATTAAGAGCTAGACCTCTCCATCAAATCAAAATACCCCCCCTCCCAGCTTTGGGAAGTTCCCCAACCAACTTAATTTTGTTTCTCAGAGAGAAAAAGGCTGTGTCTTTTTTTCTGAGAGCTTAAGCCCCAGAGCCACACAGAGTTTTAGGAATATCCTTATCTGCCTCATGATACCTTGTTAATGGTGCAATCCAACTCATATATGTGAGAAATTTCCCCCAAATCACTCCAACTGACTCAGAATTCAGGGTATACACAGCAGAGGTGATACACACCCCTAATACGTAGCATGTATATGGGCAAGTTGGATGAACAGATTCACTTTTCTGTTTCTTCTCTTCTGTAAACTCCTCTCACTTCCTCACTGTAGAAGAGTCAGATATCAATACTAAATAACAAAATGGCAGCTAAACATCCACTGTAGCTGCATGTTTAGCAGCAGCACCATGTGGAGACACCAGCAAATGATAAAAGTTTCCCTCCATGCTGCGATAAGCTTCACCTGCCAATTCTTATTGATTTATTCATTTTGCTTAGCAAGCTGCTGCGACAGGCGCAAGAGCAGTTCCCGATCAGTTGGCAACCCCAATGTGTATAGTCTGAGCTGGAAGCTCCCTTAAAAACCCAAATGCTCAAATGAACTGAAATCCCCTATTGTTTTCATACATTGTTTTTTTAATGTAATGTTTTCTGCAAGAGAAAACACGTTCCTGCTGTTGCTTCAGAACTATGCTTTGTCTGAATGTCCTTACTCTTCCCTATAGCTTGCTTTTATGGTGGGAAATTGGGAAGGGGAAGAAAGAAGCTCTGCTTGGTTTAAGTTGCAGGAAGTGCAAGATATGGTTGTACCTGGGTTACTATGGCACCAAAAGATATGGTTTCTTGGCTGGAATGGAGATTTGCTGTCTTTGTCTGGGGACAGTGCTAGGGCTTGTTGTGGAACACCATCCATTTCAGCCCTAATTGTTCCAGAATGATTGCTCTATATGTTCCAGATTGAACATGCCAGGGGTTCGTGGGTCAGGATTCAGGGAACCATCGGTCACTGTCTGACCATGATAATAGTTGGCTGCAAGTTCAGCCTAAAATTCTGCAAGACTGCTGACAACAGAATAAACCATGCTCTGTGCACACCTAATTTAGAGATTATTTGCAGGGCAGCAAGCTTCAGCGGGCTTAATTCATGCATCAAATAATTAAAGTTTGATTGGAGACCTTTGCGTGTACTTCAGAAACTATCAAGCTTATTTTTATAGGGCTAGAGTCTTAGTCCCAGAAAGAAAGAAAAAGTCATCACAATCACAATATTAACCCCAGCAAGAAATTCATCAATTTAAGGATTCAGTAAGTTTAAAGGGACATTGAAACAAAGAGGTTTCAATAAAAGGACCTGCAGACTGGTGTTGTGTGTGTGTGTGTGTGTGTCCGTCCCGTCCCGTCCCGTCCGTCCCCCCCCCCCCGTCCACCCCGCTTTCATATGTGCGTTTCTCAGTTTATTCTGGAACATGTCATCAACATGATAATAGTACATTTGTGGTGGATTTATACTGGGCTATCCACTTCATTCATCGTTTTGTGATGTTACCTTCACTTGGAGGGTTGCTTTCCCCCCGTAGCACAACAAAAACTGTAGAGCAACAATAACGGGACAAAAAGAAATGAAAAATTTCCGAAATGCAAAGTTGTAGGATTTCAGCAGGAAGCAATGAGATATACACTGGTTAGAAAGGATAGAGGATGTCTGCTCGGAAGCCATTGCAGGCACAAACAGCATTGAAAGTGGGATTGCGTATAACCACCCCAACGTTATCATGAGCACAATTCATTATGATTGCATTATAATAAAAACTAAGGTGTTTGGAGCGGTCTCATTCCCCAAATAGTGCAAGAACTCAACCCAGCCTTAGCAAGCTCTTAGTTTAATATTTATTGCTGTGATTTGCTACCCATTTACTTCAGTTCATGTTCTTAATAGGGCTACTTGAGATAAATGGGTTTTGATGTGTGGGGGGAAAAAGCTTTATAAATCACAGCAGGAGTGGGTTGTTTTTTTAAAAAAATAAGGCTTTTAAAATCGAAGTAAATTTGACAACTTTCATGTGCAGCAAAATAGGAACAGATTCTGAAAATGTGCCTGTTTCCTGTGGAACCCTTTTCCTGTGCAAGAAGCTCTCCAGTGTAAGAGCAATGGACTCATAATCCCAGAGATGTTCCTAATTCACTTAATGTTCTCTTCCAAATATGCGAGATCAATATCTAATTCATACTGTAGTCTGTCACCTCATCTGTTGGTATGTGCCAGTGGGGGCTTACATATTCTGTACTCTCTCTGCTTTGAATGAAAAAATGTCCCCAACTGCTATTTTTGTTTAATGTTCCTTGTTAATGTGTGTGTTATTATTTGGGACAAGCTGAATCATAACAACATCTGAATTTCTGGATTTCGGCAGCGTTTGTGTTTCATGCTTGGCCATTCCTGTGGTTGGCTTTAATTGTTTCATTGTCCTATCTGTTTACCTTCCTACATATGGTCTTCTTCACTACAAAGAACGATAAAATGTATACACAATGAGTAGTTCAAACATAGGCCCACAGAATTTGCCAATGGGGGGGGGGGGAATTGCTGGCGTCCATTTCACTCCTTACCATAATTAGCACTGTAATATAAACCAAATCCCTAATTAAGGAATGGATTGCCAATGTACATATAATCAGGACTGATTGCACTCTGCACATATATGAAGAAAAATACAATCCTAGACTTGGAATAAATTACGCACATTTTGAAAATTTTGCCAATATTGCTTTACATTACATATTCTGACTTTGTCGTGGTAGTTTCCACAAAATGGGGAATGGTTTCTCTGATGCTGAAGTATTAAAGATCCAAGAGAAGAATAAGAATAGCCAGCAAAAATAATTGATGGATTAGAGGTCACAGGACAGGCAGGGATATCCACAGGAGAAAGAAGCCATTCCTTGTCCTCTGACCGTGGGTATCTATATATTTTAGATTCTCATCTGTAAAGTCTTGAGACATTAAATACCTAAGAAGGGGGTGGAAAACCTGTTACCTTCCAGGTGGTTTTAGATTATGGCTACCATCAACTCAAGCCAGCCGGGCCAGCATATTTTGGTTTATGACTTCTTTTCCAGGAGGACTAGAATCTTCTTTTGTTAAAAATTGGAGCTCTGAATCTGTGCACCCTGCTGGCCATGGGCCCAGTACATTTGTACCCACCTCTGAGCAGCCCTAAGTCCAATGACAGTTGTACAACATCTAGAGATCCTCAGGTTCCCCACGCAGGATGTAACAAAATTCCGAGCAAAACTATAAAATGCCACATCAAAAACTGGATTCAGGCTATCTTACACCTGAGCCTCTCTAAGAATTGCTGAGGCAGCAGAGCAGCTATCAAGAGCACCTCATTACAGACTCTGTTGGCTTGATCTCGGAGCATGGGTCAAGTGGGTGCTCTGGACCAATCTTAGAATTCTTGGTGGAACATTAGGGAGCTGAGTGTCTCTAAAGTTCACAGAAACCAAGCTCTTTCCTCTGAACCTATATCCAATAAGCCTGCTAATTTCTAATTGTTGTTGTTTAGTCGTTTAGTCATGTCCAACTCTTTGTGACCCCATAGATAAGAGCACGCCAGGCACTCCTGTCTTTCACTGCCTCCAACAGTTTGGTCAGACTCATGTTGGTAGCTTCGAGAACACTGTCCAACCCTCTTGTCCTCTGTCATCCCCTTCTCCTTGTGCCCTCCATCGTTCCCTACACCAGGGTCTTTTCCAGTGAGTCTTCTCTTCTCATAAGGTGGCCAAAGTATTGGAGCCTCAGCTTCAGGATCTGTCCTTCCAGTGAGCACTCAGGGCTGATTTCCTTCAGAATGGATAGGTTTGATCTTCTTGCAGTCCACGGGACTCTCAAGAGTCTCCTCCAGCATCATAATTCAAAAGCATCAATTCTTTGGCGATCAGCCTTCTTTATGGTCCAGCTCTCACTTCCATACATTACTACTGGGAAGACCATAGCTTTAACTATACGGACCTTTGTCGGCAAGGTGATGTCTCTGCTTTCTAATACGTCTTATTAATTTTGGGCTTCAGTGTGGTAAAGCTACCAATTTTACATACTGGTTCTGCAGCAGCATGGACAGGCAGCCCAGTCACCCAGGCACTTGGCTGGTCCTGAATGGTGGCTTCACTGTTTCATGTATTTGGCTTGTGACAATGAACACACACCTCAGGCTGTATGTTTGAAATAGTCCTAACCACCTCAGTGCATCGATTACAATGACTGAGCTTGCGAGATACTGTGTGAGAGAATATGGGCGTCTTTAATAACCTGAATCATATTCCTACACATGCATATCTCCTCAGAAGTAAGTCCTACTGAGTTCAGTGGTACTTACTCTCAGGTCTACATCAACATATTCATCCTTCTTCCTCTGACATTCTGTCAGTGGAAGGAATTCTTCCATCACAGGAAGACTCCTACCTTTGTAGGAAGGCAACCTTTGGGCCTAGCCCCAGGTTAGGGGACGTCCTGCAACCTCCCCTCTTCTAAAAAAAGAAGAAAAGAATTTCCTGACAAAAAGCTAAGGTATCAAGCAGCCATGGTGGGTATACTGTTATGTATTCAGTGGTCTGTGTTTGCCTGAGCTTGAGTCTGGACTAAGGATTCTGAACTCCTGTGTTCTGGTTCGATACATGATATCGAATCACAGAACATTTCAGGATTTGGGCCTCTGCCATTGGCCCTTAAACTCCGAGTCATGATTCGCAGCTTGGAAGTTTAGACTGCCAATCACGTTGGGAGTGAGAGCGGCCCAGGCCTTCAGAAATGTATATAAGCAGTTGCTTTGCCCCTGTTGTCCAGTTCTGTTAGTTCAATAAAGGTTCTTGCTGTTATCGCTGCGTCTTGCCTCGTGGGAACCCACCTATACTTCATATACAAATACCTCCAGCAATCAGAGGCCTTTGAATCTCAATTGATGGGGAACAACGGGGGAGAGTGCTATTGTGCTTATATTCTGCCTATGGACTTTCCAGGAGGGCCTGGTTGGACACTGTGGGAACAGAGCTCTGGACTAGCAGGTCTTTGGTCTGACCCAACAGGGATGCTCATATGTTCTTGCGGCCAAATCTCTATAGGCCAGGGTGACCAGATGCAAATCAAAGCAGGGGGTTTTCAGCAGATGCTGCCTGTCAAGCCTGGGTCAGGGCGCATGTGCACGAACATTAAAGCACCATGTAATTTTAGTGCACAGCTTGCCGCTTCACACCCTGCAGCTCTTGAAGTTTGTTTCAAATTGCTGATGACATAATGAAAATGGTTTATAGATGGTACTTGACACCAGTTAAGATTGCTAAGATGAACACCAAAATGTCAGATGTATGTTGGAAGTGTAAACATGCGAAAGGTACCTTTTTTCATATGTGGTGGTTGTGCCCAGTGGTAAGTGCCTTCTGGGACAAGATTTATAATGAGCTTAAGAAGGTAATGAAAGTTACCTTTTGTAAGAAACCAGAGGCATTTCTCCTGAGCATAACCAATGAAGAGATACCCAGTCAGGATAGAGTGTTTTTTATGTATGCCACAACAGCAGCTAGAATTTTATTGGCAAGAACATGGAAAGGTGAAGAGATACCAACGGTGGAGGAATGGCAGATGAAGATGATGGAATATATGGAACTCGCTGAACTGACCGTCAGAATCCGAGACCAGAGGGAGGGGAAGGCGTCGCAGGAGTGGAAAAAATTCAAAGACTATTTGGTTAAATCAGTTAAACTGAATATTTGAGCAGAATTAAACAGAACATCGGCTTTGGTAGATATGTGTTAGATATGAATGGTAAGGGGAATTGTTGTTATGTGAAAGATGTATATGTCAAAATATGTTAAGATAGGTTGTTAAGATAAGATACATAGTGACTGAGATATTTGACTAAGTGAAAGTTAAGTATATTAAAATTTGGGTAAAAGTGAATTGAATAATATATAAAGCTACCTTGAAGAAGTATATGTTTTCTGAAGACAGTGGAGGGAACGGGGGAAGTCCCCAAACAGAGAAGTTAGAAACAAGAAATATTCAAAGAAAGATATTGGTTAAGGTTTGTATATGTCATTTTTATGTTTTTATTGTTGTTATTGTTTTCAATGTTGATTATGTTTATTGTTTATTGCTGATTATGTTCAATGTTTATTGTGTTTTTTATTGATGTTTATGCTATGTGTTGTTGTTATATTTTGTTCTCTTTTTTCTATTGGAAAATAATAAAATCTTATAAAAAAAAAAAACAAATTGCTGATGACATATAACTGAGCTGTTCACCCAAAGAGCAAGCAGTCTCTGGGCTTTCAGATCAAGCGCAGGACAAGCTAACTGATTGCTAACGGACACAGGAATACAACAGAAAGTGGTGAGCCTTCAGTGATGTGAATTAGCCAAGCGAGTGGGCTCAAGTTGTGATCCTTGGTGGTATATGAGCAAAGGGTTTCCCTATTTTCATCTAGGAAAAAGGGTGCAGAGTTGGAGATCCTCAGCCCCTCTCTTCCTCTCTGGCCCAAGTTATTAGTGGTTCAATACCCACAATTTTCTAGGTCACGGCGCAGGCCTAGGAAGTCGACTGCAAGTCGGAGAATTACAGTGAGTAAGATGAAGTGGCGGTGGGCAAACTTGGGGAAAGTCCTGAAGAGTGGCACACACCGTCATTTACCGTAATTACTAATGTGGTTTCACTTTTCTAGGCCACCCAGGTTGAATGTGTCCTCATGCTGAACCCGTTGCCCTAATGGTTCGCCGTGAGAGCTTGTGTTATGCCACAGCCTCAACAACACAGCGTTACCAGTTAATTGCGGTGAACCACACAGATGAATAAGCTAATTATTCAACCCATATTGCTTAGGGTGGGTGTGGAACGCATGAATCCAGGTTGAATAAGAAAACCACTGGAAAACTGGTTTTGTCTTTCAGCACAGAAGCAGAATAAGAAGGAAAATGTTGCCGTTTCATGTTGAAGTTACACTTCTATAGAATGCCAGCACACCACTTCAACTGAGGCATTTTCTCAAGGAGTCCTCTAAGCTAGGTCAGTGCTATCTGCCCCATATTTCAAACTGGAGGAGGGGCAGAAGCTGAAGGCGACAGGCAGCAGAGGCAAACGTTCAAAAACTCATGGTTTTAATTAAGCAGAGTCTGTGGGCATGCAGACTCAAGAAGTAAAATGTTTAGGGCAGGCATAGGCAAACTCCAGCCCTCCAGATGTTTGGGACTACAATTCCCATCATCCCTGACCACTGGTCCTGTTAGCTAGGAATGATGGGAACTGTAGTCCCAAACATCTGGAGGGCCGGAGTTTGCCTATGCCTGGTTTAGGGCTACTTACAGGGCTTTGAACATTTCAAGGGAAATGCTTGCCACTTGAACAACTAACACATTTCAAGTAGCTTGCCGCTTGAATAAGTAACACATCTTATTATGGCATCACCTTTGCGATGACTAAAGTCCACTTTGCCAGGTGCAAGTTCCTGCGATTTTTCAGCCTCTAAGGTGCCATAGCAAACGCTTTTCATGATTTTGCTGTATCTACCGGTTTGGTAACCGGGAATCAGAAACTTCTGCTGATAATTGCAGATCATTCAGACATCTGCCCAGAAACATCCAAGTTACCTTCTAGACGGTGGTGATCTGACTCTGGGATGTTATTCTGAGGCAGGCCCACCTGGTGTTTGCTCTGAGGTTCTTTTGGCCTGCAGGCAAAGTCCCTTTTAGTCTCCGCTGGTATTGCTTTATTATACAGGTCTGGCTCTACCATTAGACAGAGTGAGGCCACCACCTCAGATATCAAATGGCACAAGAGACAGAGGAGTGGCAAGGTGTTTTAAGAGAGCCCCCTAAGCTGCCCTGTTGCCCAGAATGATGCTGTCCCATCACCAGCAGTGTCAAAATAAAATATTTCCAGTTACAGGTGGGTAGCCGTGTTGGTCTGCCATAGTCAAAACAAAATCGAAAATTCTTTCTAGTAGCACCTTAGAGACCAACTGAGTTTGTTCCTGGTATGAGCTTTCGTGTGCAGGCACACTGCTCATACCAGGAACAAACTCAGTTGGTCTCTAAGGTGCTACTAGAAAGAATTTTCGATTTTGTTTTGAAAATAAAATATAACTGCCAATCCAATCAACTTCTGTATCTCAAATGGGGGTGACATCATGTCCTTCGCCCCAGGCAGCAAAATGTCTCGGGCCAGCCCTATTTTTCTGCTGCACCTGTATCCTGCTGTTTCCATCCTTGTGTTATTTTTTTCCCTTTATTGTTACAGATTTACGGTAATTCCAATTGCTAGCTGTCCTGAAGAGGCTCATATTATTGAAAAACAGGGTAGAAGAAACATAAAGCAAAATGAGAATTATATCAAACAAGACCACTTTCCAGTTACTCTGTTGGCAAAGTGACCTTCCTCTCTTGATGGGGTCACCTGAGGGAGGGAGGGGTATGCTGACAATAATTAATGTGACCACAAGGCCCTGGCTGAGGCAAGCAAACAAGCAGGCCTTTTTCATTGTTGGCAAATGGAGCCTTGGAACGCGAGTCGGCGACCCGAGCAAGTCTTGACATGAACGTAAAAGTTCTTGAACAAAATCTATGATCTGTCCATTTTGTCAGCAAATTCATCTCTGTTATGACTTTGCAGGGGCACTTACAACCCTCTGGAAAAACCGAGCCACAACAACACCATAGCTTTGTAACTTTTTTTCTCACATTTTCTGACTTTACATGAACATGTGCTGCCACCTCTAGACGATTGCGTGGAATTACTCTTTAGGTTTCCTGTTTTCTATACTATTAGAGTTACCATACATTTCTCTCAGGTGAAAGCACTCCTGTAACTTGTGTGTCAAAATGCCTAGGAATACAGGAAGGTACCCTGGAGTTTTCAATATTCAAGATGGAATATGGAGTCACGATCTCTAAACTGATAGGTGGATCGGTGTTCTCTTCAATAAATTGCAGCTATATTTGCACAAAACTCCTGGCTTATTTTGGTGCACTGCGTTCTGATAAGGGGAAAGGGGAAACGCATCCACACTATCAGTGAAGGGCCAGTCCTACTGTTAGGCAGAGTGGGGCAGAATGCAACAAATGGTTAGGTGTTTAATTGGTTATTATCAGTGCTTTTTTCTTTTAAAAATGTTTAGGGGTGCTCTCATTTTGACTCAAGAAAATCACCATTTTATAGTTCTAATTGGGAGAAATAAATACAGTAAATTGACAAAAGTACAAAGATTCACAAAATGTTTATGGGTATGCGTACCCCTGCATCCCCCCAGAAAAAAACCACTGGTTATGATTGTCTTCGTGCTACTGGGCAGAGACACTGGTGGAATGGGTGTCCACAGGAATTCTTTGGGAGACCAAGGAAAGCTTTTCCGGGGGTGAAGGGAATAAAATGCTAAAAGACTGGAGCAAGCCAATAAGCTAATCTCACAAAAAATGACAATTTTTACTTCATATCTTAGGTTCTACAAATGTTCGAAACTTTTCAAAATGAAAGCTGGGAATCTGAACCTTGCATGCTAAAATGACTTGACCAACCTTGGGGACTGTACACCTTGACTTGGCAGGGGAACCATTTTCTGTTCTGCTTTAGGTAGCCAAAGGTCACATCTACACAATTCATTTAAACCACATAGCTGCTCCCTCTGCCAATAATTCTGGGAAATGTAGTTTGTTAAGAGTGATGAGAACTGAAGCTCTGTGAGGTACAAACTACAGTTCCTAGGATTCTTGTGAGAACACTCCATGTTTGTCTCCACTGTGAGAACAGGATGCTGGCCATTGGCTTGCTCCAGCAGACTATTCTTACGTTGTCATGCATTTACTATCTATAGCAGGGTTTGCCAATTTGAGTGGAGGGTGGGGCATAGGCACATTTCCAACTAGATAAAATGCCATAGTGCCATGCACACGTTGCAGCCATTTACACATCACCTGTAACATCCATGTACATGCGGGAACACTCATTCCCCTTTCTCCCTCCGTCCAGTTAGGCTTGAATAAGTGTTGTTGTTGTTGTTGTTGTTGTTGTTGTTGTTGTTGTTGTTGTTGTTATTTCTGATTTCTCCCTCTCTGTGTGGTGGGGAGAACTACTCTTCCTAAGCCTGCTTTCTGTAGAAAAGCTATCTGATATTGCTGATATATTCTTTTGTTCTAACATGTCTTTGCAAAACTACAGACAGCACGATAAAGGGCCATGTTTAGGCTTCTTCTGGCATGGAGGGGAGAAATCCTAGCTGCCATATTCACAGCTTTCTCTCTTGCCCGTTCCCCACCACCACCCATTAAGGTGAAGAGGGAAATTACTTTTAATATATCACTGACTTCTTATGCCCAAACTGTGGCCAGTTTTCCATTTTTAATCTTCTCTTTAACAAAGAGCAGTTGGGCAGCTCTCGATGGCGAAAACACAGCAGTCAACTACCTTGTAAATGAGAAGCGGTGGTAGTAAAAGAATGAATTTGTATATCACCAGGAGTAGAGAGTGTGTCTGCCTTGTAAATTTAATTAAACAGCAGGTGCAAAATCAGGTCATATGGCTTTCATGTGCCCCATGTGAGGATGACAACTAAACAATGATTCTAATATGAAGAAATTTGCATACATTTGCATGGGATTCCGTGGAACACACAGGGCAGCTCTCGCCTCCTCCTTGCATGTCACTTCTGGGAAGTTGATTATCTGAACGAAGGGAGTGGTGTCCCTTCCGCAATGCTTCCCAAATGCCAGAAATGCTTCCATTCTGTCGTAGCTGGAGAAAAGGGACTCTTGCCTGATAATGGAGCACTTTCACAATGCAGAATACATTGCTTCCATTTGTTTAAAAGCAAAATGAGATGGAGAAGGACATGCCCCTACATTTTGGAAGGAGTCGTTTCTCCAAACATGATTTACTTGCTGAAGCACTTCAGCAAACCTGGTCTTTGTCCAATGAATGTCACACAGAACTCTGATTGCTCTATGTGTTTCATAGGATGAACAAGGACATTTGTCGGTTTTCATGCTTTCCAGACTTTCCTGTTGGTGTCTGTTGCCAGTTATGTTTTTATTAGGAAGGATGTGCATTGATGAAGATGATGGCGGTGAAATAGAAAAGCAATATTTCAATACATGTTTGATTAACACTGGTTTCTTGGGACTCTACACTGTTTTACTGAGGGAGAAAACTAACACTTCCTTCGTTTTTCATTTACAGAAAAACTGACACATAAATCATGAGAGTGTCATCATTTCCACAGGAGCCAAAGTCAATATCCCAATCCAAAAAGTGCCATGTGGTGGGAATTAAAGTGCAATACAATAATAATAAAAACAATTAAAATTTGATATGCAAATGACAAAGGCTCTATTACATTCCAGCAACTGCACACTGTCCACATTTAGCCAGCAGTCCCAAAATGTTTTATGGTGTTTTAATTCTAAGCACTGAACTTTTACTGGTATTTGTAGGTTTTTGTCTTGGCTTATGACCAAACAAATCTAACTTACTTACAATGTGCCTTGTTTCTCTACTTCAAAATAAAAATGCAAAAATTTATACCTTTGAAAATTAATGCTTGCATAAAGCTTCATGACTCTGTGGGGATGAATGGATCCACCCACTTCAATTTCTCTCAGTTTCTCATTTTTCCAGTTTGAAGTTCAGTTTGGCACATTTCCACATCACTTTGCGTGGCAAGGTCCCAAACCCTCCTAGGAATTGGAATAAAGACACATGAAACAGTATTTGGGTGAAAAAGGCCACAACTTTATTGGTTACAGAATGTGAGCGGTATTGGCTTAGGCATTGGAAACCACACAACTATATCTGACTCCTGCCCATCTGCAGGAGTCTTGGAAGGGTTAACCACCAATAGGGGGAGCCCTGCTGATGCACATCAACTAGGGACTCCCCCAGGGTCACCGCTAGGGGTCGTGCCATGGCCCTAGCCCCCCATCTGGAGCTTCAGACGGAGACCACGCTCCACCTTGGATTCCTTTAACGGAATAGCCTTGAATTAGGAGGGGTAGGTAGGTAATGGCCACTATCTCCCCTCACCTTCAACCTAATACTCCAATGCCTAACCGCCAAACCTTACAAAGTTGTGACGATTTGCTACGAGGTAGGTGGAAAAAAACAAATAGCCGATGCCAATTGGCCAAGTGGAAAAATTCCTACCAGGCCCCTTGGACAACCAAGGCGACCAACCGAGGTGCATAGCAGGGTCAAGAAATAAAAGAGCCCAACCTAAGGGAGGGAGGGAGGGAGAACTGGCCGAGCAGGGAGAAAAACAGGGGCGAGTCCTCAGCCGTGGGCCCACGCCATGCCCCCAGACCGTCCGAATTGGACGGCCTAAGGGTGACGCGGCCAAGGACCATTCAATGGCACTGGGGCGATCCCGCCCTGCGCACATGGGGAGGGCTTGCTCCCAGCCCGCAACGACATCTCCCGAGGAACGGGAAATGGCTTTGTCATTTTATTTTATTTTTAAAAAGGAGTTCTCACAAAAATTCACCATCATTTTAGTCTATGTTTCTCGTGGAATACTCATTTTTTTACATGCAATTTCCCCAGACATACCCATTTTTTCAAGACATTTTTTGTGACATAATGTGATTTTTTAATATTATTTTCACGAATGCGCACACATACCGGTATTTCCCCTAATGCACACCTTTTTTTTCTACACGTTGTTTGAATTGCGTCGCAGAAAATCACAGAAGTGTGATTTCAAAGGATAGCAGTGTTTTGGTTCGCATCTTGTTTCAGGAAGTATGAACTAGGCAGGCTCCCATTAAAATGCAAAACTGAACCGAAATCCTTCTCTAATTCCTATGAGCAACACATTCCAGTCAACCAAGTGGAACGTACTGCTGAGTCACAAGTGATTTCCTAATGAATAATTGCAGGCTGTTGATCTATAAAGGCATGCTGACTGTGAATAATGTCACCTTTGGAATCATCACAAATCACAGTCATGGGGGCTATGTTCTACCTCTGCTGTCAGATTCAGCACACCTCTGATTGCAGATTGTTGGGAATCACAAGCGGGAAGAGTGTTGTTGCCCTCAGGTCCTGCTTGCTGGTCACTGTGCAAACAGGATGCCAGAGTAGATGGGCCTTTGGCCTGATCCAGCAAGCACTTTTTATGCTCTTACTTCCTAACCTGGCCCACCTGCATTGTGGCAGAAAAGGTTGGAATGAACACTAGACAATTCTATGATGTCAATAGGCACCATCTGCCATCTTGTGGAGACTTTCTGTAGTATAGGGGTGTCCCTGGATGCCAGCACTTATGCTAGAGCAAAAGTGGAGAATTTGTGGTCCCCCCAGACTCCAACCCCCATCAGTCCCAGTCAGCATGGTCAGTGGTCAAGGTTGATGGAAGTTGAAGTCTGACAGTGTTTGAAGAGCCATAGGGTCCCCATCTCAGTGCTAGAGTATCCAAGGGAGGGGGAAACCCAAGGGTAAGAGGATCAGTCATGATTCATAGAACTGTAGAGTTGGAGTGGCCCTCCAACGCAGGAATCTCAACTAGATCATAGAATCATAGAATAAATTCCCTCCCTGAGTTGCTGGGCAGAAGGGCCAATGAACCAGAAGGAGCAGGGGATGGAGCAAAGACATTCATATGCATACAACCATTTTATTAGTTGGTCATCTTCAGTTTCTTCTCTTTTACAGATGCATTCAATTCATTGCAGTTACAAGTACAAATCTGACCGAGAAAATGATTTCTTGAGTCATTATACATTAATATATATTATCACTGCTATCAGAATGCTGAAGCATATTAAACACCATTAAAACATGCTGGCAAGATGCAAAATATTAACACACTTTAGTTTCCGTTAGTCATAAAAAGGCATCGGCGATCAAACTCCATCTATGAGTGTTCCTGACGTACAGCCATACCATTGATAAAAAAAAGAACAAGTAGCATTTGCATTTAAGTTACAATAAACAAAAAGGATTTCCACTTACGCTGTAATCCTGAAAACACATTTACTAGGGAGTAAGCCCCATTGGGACTTGAATACATGGATAGGATTGTACTGTTATCGTCCAGCATTTAGCACTCCAAAATCTCTTAACCTGCTCTCATTCTTGTTCACATCAATTTACTTGATATCTTCCTTGCTTTACCCAAATGAAAAACATTGGTTTTGCTTCCAACTAAATTCCTAAAATTTAGTGCCACACTCCCTTAATGAAAGCATTTCCTTCCTTGTCCAGTACTTGACATAGAGAAGTTGTGCCACTATTGTGATATATGGGGGGGAGGGGAGTCCTTTCTCTTTGTCCCTTGGTACAAAAAGGAAAACGTTATACCAAAAGGCAATAATCAAATCCCCAAATCAAAAGAAGTTTACCCATAGAGAAACTGCAACACATCTTCCTATTCACACATCGAAAGGGATTTTTCTTTCCCTGACATGAAAATGTAACCCGAGGAGGGGAAAACATCAGAAGTAATTGCAAATGTGGATTAATTATGACATCAAAAACCAAGTTCAATAGCTCTGAAGAAACATTCAAATAACCTTGCACGGGGAAAAGAGAAGCGACAGCCATGAATAGTAAGGAACCTACAATATATTACTTATTTTTTTTTTAAAGAGAAAGCTAATGTGCTTTGTGAATTGAAATTGGTTGGTGATGTTTGTTTAGCTGTGTTAATTAAAGAGAGAGGTTACTCTAATAGATTAAAGACCCCAAAAAAGAATAACAAAGAAAATTGAAAAGACTGCATATAGTAAGGCAGTATTATCAAAAGCAAGGGACATGGGTGGCGCTGTGGTCTAAACCACTGAGCCTTGGGCTTGCTGATCAGAAGGTCGGCGGTTCGAATCCCTGCGACGGGGTGAGCCCCTGCTCGGCCCCTGCTCCTGCCCACCTAGCAGTTCGAAAGCATGTCAAAGTGCAAGTAGATAAATAGGTATCACTCCGGTGGGAAAGTAAACAGCGTTTCCGTGTGCTGCTCTGGTTCGCCAGAAGCAGCTTAGTCATGTTGGCCACATGACCCAGAAGAAGAGTTTGGATTTGATATCCCGCTTTTCACTACCCGAAGGAGTCTCAAAGCGGCTAACATTCTCCTTTCCCTTCCTCCCCCACAACAAACACTCTGTGAGGTGAGTGGGGCTGAGAGACTTCAAAGAAGTGTGACTAGCCCAAGGTCACCCAGCAGCTGCATGTGGAGGAGAGGAGGCGCGAACCCGGTTCCCCAGATTACGAGTCTACCGCTCCTAACCACTACACCACACTGGCTCTCGCCAGAAGCTGTACACCGGCTCCCTCGGCCTATAGAGCGAGATGAGCGCGCAACCCCAGAGTCATCCAGGGTCAAACAGGGGTACCTTTACCTTTTTATTATCAAAGTCAAAATAATGTAGCTATGATGAAACATTGCCTTGAGGTGCCCTCTACGTCCAAGGAGCAAGTTGTGCCAATGCTCCAGTCATTATTTAACAGAGAGAGAGATGAGGACAAGGGATGGGGCTGAACTTATTTGGTCCTCTGCGAAAAGTGAACTCCAGTAGACCGACCCAAGCTTAAGCTTCCAAACCTTTTTTTGTAGATCAGAGCACAACTCTGAATCCCAGTCATAGCCTTCTCTGGGTTTTGCAGTACATTTTCAGGGCACCCCAAAGCGTGTATTCAACATAAAAGAAGCATACAAATGGTGAGTTTTTACTGGTGAAAAGCATGTATCTTATGTCTGAAGTGCATTTTTACATAAAGAAGTGAGCGCAAAATGCATGAAACAGGACAGAAAGGGAAAGGAAATGGGACAGAATCAGGTCTATGGGGTGACACAGCCTGCTAGCTCATACATAAGGACAGGACAAGTTGCCCTTCCACATAAATAGCAGCATTCAGGGGCAGACCTGACAGTTGCAAATAATGAAACAACCACCTCAGGCACCTGTTTTTGGCGTCAAATGTTTTAGTAACGTGACTGTAGTCACGGGCGTACGAAGGGTGGGGTGGGTGGGAGTGTCCCACCCGGGTGCCACCCTGGGGGGGGGGGTGACAAGATGCCCCGCTGCTTCCCCCCCCCCCCCGAGCTGTAGAGCAGCCAAGGGTGTGCATGCAGCGCCAGTGGCATCCGTATGGGCTGCCTCTTGAGTGTTGTCTGTACGGGCTGTCACTCGAGCCCCGTCCATATGGGCGCCAAGCATGCACAGTCTGTACAGGTGCCACACATGCGCAGTCCGTACGGGTGCCACACATGCGCAGTCTGTACAGTGCTGTGTGTTTTCCGCCAGGCGGTTCGTCCTGCCCCTCGGCGCCCCGCCCCGGGTGCCAGAGAGGCTTCCTTCACCACTGGCTGTAGTAGTAGTATATTTTTCCTGTCAAGGTGGGGCGGGAGAGAAGCAGGATTTTCAGCAACGCTTACCAAAACAACTTGGCCATCCTTTGGCACTGAGCACCTTGGCTGAGGACAGGGTTGCAATTTGTCGTTTCACTTCTGGCAGCAAAATGTTTTAGCCAGCCTTGTTAGCGTCTGGTGATTCTTCCAAAAGTGTCTTGCATACTTGCTCTCCACCTCACTTGGTTCCTCAGGCCAGAGGCAGACTTAGGGCAATGTTTCTGAACTCCGGGTGCATCCACTGGTGTGTGAAGAATTCAGTCCTGCTTTCTGCAGGTACTGACTGCATAAGCAGCTGATCCATTGCTGTCTCTACTTGCCCCCGACTTGACATTGCAGATGACATCAGGTATGGGACAGGTGGGCATGATTTGGGGGAAAGGGTCTCATGAAGCCACTGCCCACACTCTCACCTGCAGCTACAAGAGGGAGGAAGTAATTGCGATAGGCAGAGCAATGTAGAGCATCACGTTGGGGAGTGGGGAGTGACTGACAGGCAGTGATTGGCATTGCATTTGGCTTGTCAGGAATGGAGAAATGTCCCGATTAAGCCCATGAGCCCAGAGGCTCCTTAGTGCATATGTGGTGAGAGCCTACATGTGCAGAATGTGTGTTCATAGAATCATACAGTAGAATTGTGGATTTGGAAGGGACCATGTAGATCAGCTAGTCCAACCGCCTGCAATGCAGGAATCTTTTGCGCAGTGTAGGGCTTAAACCTATGACTGTGAGCTTAAGAGTTTCATGCTCTGCCAACTGAGTTGATAATACAGTCTATGTCGGCGGCACAGCGTGGGTTGCCAGCAGCTGGGGCAGGACATGTATCTGTCATGGAATTCTACTCAATGTATAGTTATTCCAATGTATAGTTAGCAGAGTCAAAACATAAACACATTGCAGGATTCCCAAAAACAGAGCAGAGGCAATTGTATTTCATCCAGCAGAGCTTTGATGCTACTGAAGGCAAATGAGCTTAATGGTCACAAATCCAATACATTCAGGACTGGCACTGTCCATAAGAAATTCAGTTGCAGAATACTTAACTTAAAACTTACAATAAGTCTAAACCTTAATGCTAAGCATACTATGTACAGAACACCACACCAGAAGGAAAGAGAGACAGAAAGAGAAAGTTAAACCCAGACTCCTTCTGGCCTCTTTTTATAGTTAGCATGACCTTGACAGAAGAGATAAGAAAACTAGTTTAAGCCAGCTGTACTCAGCTTCTCTGAAGGAAGAAACCCAAACATCATGAACCATCTGCTTGTTTCTTTCATGCAGAGAAGTTTCCAGAACCCTCATGAATTAATTAGAATAGGAAAGATCTCTACACATCAGATCAATACTTTCTGAACTAAGAAATGCAAACTGAGAGTATCACATCCCCTGGTGGACAGGACAGCTGGGGAGACCCAGCCAGATGGGCGGGGTACAAATAATAAATTATTATTATTATTATGGGGTGGGGGCACATGTCAAGGGGGAGAAGGTGGAGCCCACGTGGAAGGTGAATGGAGCCCTCTTCCAACAGGCTCCTTGCCTGCTGCCTCCATCCACCTGACCACTAAACCAACCTGCCTGTTGCCGTGCCTCAGCTGCCAGGGCTCTGTGCACCCCCTCAAAAATGTGTGCCTGGGGCCATGCCCACCCCCGCCCCCCAAACATTACGCCTCTGATGTATGTACCTTCAGCTGAAAGCATGGAAGTCAGAAACAGGGATGAAAGGCAGGATCCATCTTTCTTCAAAGGTTAATGTAGGGGCTTTGAATGGAAGAAGAAGAAGAAGAAGAAGAAGAAGAAGAAGAAGAAGAAGAAGAAGAAGAAGAAGAAGAAGAAGAAGAAGAGGAGGAGGAGGAGGAGGAGGAGGAGGAGTTTGGATTTGATATCCTGCTTTTCACTACCCAAAGGAGTCTCAAAGCAGCTAACATTCTCCTTTCCCTTCCTCCCCCACAACACTCTGTGAGGTGAGTGGGGCTGAGAGACTTCAAAGAAGTGTGACTAGCCCAAGGTCACCCAGCAGCTGCATGTGGGGGAGTGGAGACACGAACCCGGTTCCCCAGATTACGAGTCTACCACTCTTAACCACTACACCACACTGGATAGGATGTAAGTAGAATAAGGTCTGAAGCTCAACATCAAAAAAACTAAGATCATGGCCACTGATCCCAACACTTCCTGGCAAATAGAAGGGGAAGAAAGGGAGGCAGTGAGAGATTTTACTTTCTTGGGTTCCATGATCACTGCAGATGGTGACAGCAGTCACGAAATTAAAAGACACCTGCTTCTTGGGAGAAAAGCAATGACAAACCTAGACAGCATCTTAAAAAGCAGAGACATCACCTTGCCAACAAAGGTCCGTATAGTTAAAGCTATGGTTTTCCCAGTAGTGATGTATGGAAGTGAGAGCTGGACCATAAAGAAGGCTGATCGCCAAAGAATTGATGCTTTTGAATTATGGTGCTGGAGGAGAGTCTTGAGAGTCCCATGGACTGCAAGAAGATCAAACCTATCCATTCTGAAGGCAATCAGCCCTGAGTGTTCACTGGAAGGACAGATCCTGAAGTTGAGGCTCCAATACTTTGGCCACCTCATGAGAAGAGAAGACTCCCTGGAAAAGACCCTGATGTTGGGAAAGATGGAGGGCACAGGAGTGCCTGGCGTGCTCTGGTCCATGGGGTCATGAAGAGTCGGACACAACTAAATGACTAAACAACAACAAAGAATAAGATCTACAAATACAACTGGAATCCAGTTAAAATGATGCCACTCTTGTTCACTTGCAGAACTAGGAAGTAAAGCCTATCACGGTCACTCGGTTTTATTCATATGCATTTGGGTGGCTATTATCCTGCCCCTCACAGGCAACACCCAGATTAATTCTTTTATTGCCATCTGCAAGAGGTGTTTTGGAGCAGTCCGTGCCACATGCAATACCCAATCTAGTGGGTTCTTTTCTCATTTCATTCGGAGCAAACATGTGTAAATACTTTATTAAAGTATAAAAAAGTGCCTGAACTGAAAGCTGTTCCCCACTGATTGATTTTTCAAAAAGGCTCCCTAGACTGATTCAACTGCAGATGTTTAGGAAATGATTGGATGTAAAGTGCTTTTAATTCATAAAAGCAATAAAAAAAATTTGCTTATTGACTGAACAGATGAGCTAGCTAAGGGGACGTAATTTGGAGGGTTCTTACTGGAAAAAGCTTTCGAGAGGCGGGTGGGAAGGTAATGATAGCGCAGAAAAAGAGCCTGGTTACATACCGTAGATGATTTGAAGTAGGGGAAGTATCTTAAATGCAAAGTGGTATAATTTAGAGAAGGATCTTATAGTCCCCGGGAGGGTGTCCCAGAGAGAGAGAGAGAGAAAATTGGATCTCCCTCTGATGTCAGAGAGGACAAAAAGGAAATGTGCTGCGGAATGCCTGGAAATATTGTGGAGCCCCTCCACAAGAACAAATGGATGTAAAAGTCTGAATGAAAAAGGAAGCCCTCCCACGCCCATTCTGCCCTCTCAGCATAGGAAAAGGCGTCCATCTCCCCTTCTCCCTCTCCCATAAGGTTCCTCTGCCTATTGTACATTTCTACCCCCTACAGCTCAAGCTCCGGAACAGGGGAAAGTAAGCTGGTAGGATGTTCTACCACTCCATCAGTGGACTGTGTTTCTTGGATGTGGAGGTGCCCAGTGGTCGCTTGGAGAGCTGGTGTACTCTGGCTCTTAGTTGCCTTTACCTAGTCAGATGGGAACTTAGTGTGGTGGAACATTCATCCACCCCGGAGCAGGCAAATTTAAAAACAATTCGAGCAAAGGTCTTACTTTTAAGGACTAGGCTTTGCTTCATGTGTTTCTCCCCCCCCCCCCCACAGCAGCAACAACAAAACCCTTAGTACTGAATCTGGTTTGCCTACGCTCAGCAGCACAGTGGCCTTTGTGAGGACAGGATGTCCCATGGGAATGATGCTAGAGGATGTGATGTCATTCCCAGGGGCATTACTGGGGAAAGGATGACTGCCAATGGTAGTGCCCTTCCCAAATGTCCCAGGAATGCTGCCAGGCTGTTGAGGGCATCAAGTTACTGCTTTTGGGTGGGAGAGATCAGGATGTAGAGAGACTTGTTCCTTGGCCACCTTGTTCTTCCAGTTGCTGAAAATCTCAGGAGGGGAGGGCACTATTGTGCTCCTATGCTGCTTGCTGGCTTTCTATAGGCAACTCTTGAGAGAAGGATGCCGCGAATGCCCATCTTAAAGTTAAGACCCATCACACACAGTTCTTAGGGATTCTTCTGCCCCCCCCCCATTAATCCAGTCTTTGGAAGACCCTTCCCCTGCTTCACCAACCTAAGAAAATTGCTTGTCTGAATAACCCTGGGTGTGTTAGTCTAGGAACTCTCTTCCTTGAGCTCTATCATTGCAAAAAAAAAAAAAAAAAATGGCAGCTATAAATGCAGCCAACCATCTCATTGCTGCTCTTCAAGGATCAGCTGCTGGTTCAATTGTCTAACTGCAGCTAAAACTTACATTTTGCATCTATTTAGAAAAGAAAGTCCATACTGGGGTAACGTTTGTGAACCTTGAGCTACCAGGGTCATTAAATTGAGCACAGCACAGCATCCGCCTGTCTGCTCAGCAACTACTGGAACCTATCCCCTTTTTTGACCACAGAGCGAACCAGCGGAGCACAGCCGTTCCATTTGCAAGGAAATGGTTCGGTGCTCCCCAGAAGACAAGAGACAATTTCACTCAAGCCTATTAACCGCACAGCTAGTGACACAGATGTTCACGCAGTCTGCAAGACGGCACTTTGGGGAATGAGGGTGCTGTACATCTTGGTAGTTTAGGTTTTAAGTTCTCGGCTTTGGGGGAGAAACTCCGCCTGGATTGGGATGGCATCCAGGGACTGGCAATCAAAGACAATGGCGGAGGGAGGTGGGAAGAAAAGACAGAGGGATAAGTAACAGTGAGGGAAGGCAACACCTCGGGCTTTTCCTCTCAGAGCCATTTATGCCTTCTGCTCCTCCAAAGGTAGGCACCGGTCCATGCAACTCCCACAGCCATATGGGAGGCTGAGAATGGAGTTCATCCCAAACAGGAGGCTGAGCAGTGGTGTCCCTATTACAACGCAGCAGCCGGCATATCAGAAGTCTTTTTCCAGGGTGCCAGAAGGCTCCTCTTCAATCAGATCTCCACCATCAAAGCTTCCTAGGATCACTTAGTAGTGTTCATTTGGATTGGGGAAAAAATATCCTGGAAATAAAACATCTGCCACAGCAGCACATCGATTACAACAAAGCAAGCACAAGAAGGGCAGAAAGTCACTCACGTTGCGTGGGATTTCGCTCAGGAAGTGTGAAGATGAGCTGGGTCACACAAAGGAGACCACCTATGGAATGAAGCCATGTTAGATACAGCAGGCAAAATAGAATTAGTTTGCTTTTACTGTAGATGGAATAATAATAGTAATAATAATAATAGAATTTCATTTATGAATTGCTTCCTATGAAGCATCTCGATGTGATTTTGCAATGCAGTTAAAAGCATATATAAAAAGCTTGATTAAATAAAAATGAGAAAAAGTTACCCATATAAAAACAGATAAAAGAATTCAGGTTCATTCCTTTGTTTTCTAGTCATTAGCCCATTACAAAGGAAAGCTTGAAAATATAAAACAAGTCAAAAATAGAAGCTGAATTGGACACAGATAAACCGTAACCTAAACAAACCTAGAATGCTGGATTTCCTTGGCATATCACACCTTGCCCCTTTAAAAAGGGAAATATTGCTTTCTGTGAATATTAAAATGATTAAAAATGAAATAAACTATAAGCTGTGCAAAACTGAATAAAATTTTGTAACATCAGAATAAATCTAAAATTCTGAATAACATCCACTGTGGTACTATAATTATTATTAGGTATTTTTTAATGCTACCCCAGCTCCCCAATCAATTTCCAAGGGCAGTTTGCCAGAAATAATAGAGCAAATGAATGGATGTGTTTAATAAAACACTGAAAACGTAAATGATACATTTTTAAAAAAAATCAGTTGTGTCATAAAAGCATTTACCTTTCTTGGTCTGGTAACAACTGATGTTGAGAGGTGCATTGCCACTGAACAAAACAAGCATAGTGAATAGCTACTGGTAGTCTTTAGGCTACAGACATAACCTCATTTACCTGTAAGCCCAGTCAAATTCAATGGGACTTACTTCTGAACAGGAGTTTCATGGAGTACTTTCTACTCCATGAAACTGCAGAATCCCTTGTTAAAACCATCTAAGTTGTTGGGCATCCACATATATTGCAGCAACACATTCCATAAGTTCACTGCTCATGGTGTGAGCTTTGTTGTGTATCAGGAATCCTATTGCCCATTAACTTCATTGGAATACAGTGGTACCTCTGGTTACGTACTTAATTCGTTCCGGAGGTCCGTTCTTAACCTGAAACTGTTCTTAACCTGAATCACCACTTTAGCTAATGGGACCTCCCACTGCCACTGCGCCGCCAGAGCACAATTTCTGTTCTTATCCTGAAGCAAAATTCTTAACTTGAAGCGTTATTTCTGGGTTAGCGGAGTATGTAACCTGAAGCGTATGTAACCCGAGGTACCACTGTACTATGAGAGAGGGAGAAGAACTTTTTTTCTATCCATTTTCTTCACATAATTCTTAACTTAAGCTGGGGGAATGCAAGTGGTACCCCTCCAGAAACTGTTGGACTACAAGTCCTATCATTCCTGACCATTGACCATGCTTGCTAGAGCTGATGGGACTTGGAGTCCAACAATGTCTGGAGCCCACCATGTTGTCTACCCCTGACTTAGGCAATCAGAACCCGGTGGAATAATCCCTACTAAACTCAACATAATGCAAATACCATTTTGCTGTCAATAGTTTTCTTTTGTCTGCTGTCATAAAAGGCAATTTTCTTACTTGTAAAGAACCAAAAAAACTGAAAGGCAGCAAGGGAGGGAGAAATCAGTAGATCATCAAAATATTCCCAAACTTGTACTGATGCCAAGTTTCTCCAACAGCCATAGCAGATCAGTCTATATATCGTTCTGCTTATCATGCACCCCAAGCAGAGAGCACCTGGGAGTGAAGTGCTTATGAAACAAAGAATGTGGCTAAGCGAACCTTTGCGGCCCAAGATTCTGGCTGTGTCAGGTGTTACAGCGGGAGGCAGAGCTATCCAGGGACACCCATCAAATTCAATTTGAAGCAAAATATGGCCATCAAGTTATGCTTCACTCTTCACAAAAAAAAAATTGATTTATATGCAGGGATTCATGAAGAGCCAGTTGGTCTTAAACTCTCTATTTCACCGTTGCTGCTCAAAAATCAGATCTGAAGTTTCCATTGATCCCCTTCTCCAGGTCAAATAAGTAGGGATGCTTGTGAAATTCCTGCCATTCAAATTTCTCTTTGGATTTATCCGCTCTTGGTTCTAGAAGGGAAGCCAATGCATTGGCAATTGGCCACTATCCCACTTTTGGTTTCCAGAATGTGCTCCAGATCATAGCACATGCATGCTTCACACGTTCTCCTACCCTATGTTTAAAATTATGCATGATGTGCAGGAAGTGGACAGGTTTTCTCCCTTCTGTCATAACACTTGAACTTTTGGACATCCAACGAAACTAAACGTTGGGAGATTCAGGACAGACCTAAGAAAATACTTATTCACACAGCACAGAGTTCAACTTTGGAATTACAAGAGGCAGTGATGATGTCAATATGGTGTTTAACAGGCTTTGGAGCAAGCCCAACCCAAGGAGAAAGAATTCAAAGAGAGCATCATTCTGGAAGTAGCATGCACACATGAGTCAAAGTCTCCCTGAAGATAACAGAGCTCAGCTAGGAACCATCTTACTACAGAGGGAAGATATAGAATATTAAAAGATGGTTCGTAGGTATGTGAATCTAAACACCCTGGTACTTAGTTGGAAGTGTTTCTGGAACCACGATAACCTGATAACACACAGAGAGAGATAACCCAGTCACCCTTCATTGTGCGTTTCCACCTGAGCATTCGCTGGTGTGATCTGGTCTTGTGGTACCTAGTTCTGGGAAATAAAATATGCAAGAATATTGTCTGCCACACGATCTGCCAGAAGTTTGTTGTTATACCATCTGGGCAGCTTTTATTTATCCAGCTGTATTTCTTTGGCTTTGCATTTTTAATTGGCACATCTTTCAAGAGGGGCAGCATTGCTTTAACCTCTTCCGTTCCACTCTACGAAGCTATGTTTATGAAGCGAAGCACCTCCCCCCAAACTCAGCATTCCCATTTCATCAAGGGTATATAGGTACCTGAGTAGTTTCTCATGTATTCCCCCCCCCCATGCTCCTCATGCAAACATCCATGGAGTGATTGGGAACTTGTGGCTCTCCAGATTTTGTTGGACTGCAGGTCCCATCAGCCTCAGCAAACATGGACAATGGTCAGGGATGATGGGAGTTGTAGTCAAGCAATGTCTGGAAGGTCACAAGTTCCCATCTCTGCTTGAGATGGTATAAGAGTTCATATCCACATACTCAACACTCTGCAATCATAGCATGAAGTGAGGGCTTGCAAGCATGAAACTGGCCATTTCAGGTCAATCACAAGTGTTGGAGATTTCATAACAACTCATATAATGTTAACAAATGCAAGAAATTTAGTTACTTCACACTTTCCAGTGCAAGGCATTGAGATATTATTTTGTAATGTGCACAATGAGTTGTGAGCTCCAGCTTGTTGCTGAATGAGCTTTGTGTCCAGCCTTCAGGAACTTAGGGCTCTCAGGGAAAGCAGTAAAGTAAAGCAAGACCATAAATGCATTTAGATAAGCTCCCAAGCACCTACAAGAAACTTAGCCCAACCTATGCTGATCATGCTTGTAGTGTGCTGGGCTCCATCTCCCTGAAGGAGCTGTCTGTCAGACTAAAGAGACCTTGCCCTATATTATATTGCATTTGGCTTCTGAAGTATGGGAAGAGTACAGAAAGGGACTAATCCTCTCAACTAGAAGATGGTGGCTGGGCTGTGTCCTTTGTCTATGAGGCCCTGAGAACTAGATGTTCTCTCCCTGAGGAAGTAGCCTGAACCTAGGGGAGTAGCTAGCTCCTCTGGCACCCGGAGTGGCGGGGGTGGGGTGAGCTGCCCACGGGTGTGCTGTGGCAATCCGTGCTCCGCCCAGGGTGGGGGGACGCCATGGTGATCTGCCCAAGGGGGCGCTGCAGCAAGCTGCTCATGGAGTTCGCCTGGTGGGCACAAGCCCCACGCTGCCGTTTTGGGCAGCGTGGGGCCCCAAGCCACCAAGTCACTCCTAGGAGAGACACGTGGCTTGGGCACGCTGCAGGCCAGGCCCTGCGGTAAGTGCCGCTCCCCGCAGTGTGCCATTTTGTCACACACACACCCCAGGAATGACACCTGGGTGGACCACAACCCCCACATACCCCTTCCTACGCCCCTGCCTGAACCTCATCTGAGCTCTCCACCATGCATGGCAAGATCTCCAGGTCATGGCTTATGATTTCACCTTTCCCATATTTGGAAAATGGTGGACTGCCACAGTATACGCAGCATAGCACATGCAACATGCCCATCAACTGCCCCCCAAAAGACAGGACACCCCAATTTGTTACCTTGCTCCTGCAATTTTCTGGGTTAACAGAGTTGCAAACTGATTTTTTTTTTCTGGAAGCAATTAACACTGAAGTGAGCACCAGATTTTCCCTACATTCCACTGGGTTTCCACAAGTGGCTTTTACATAATGTGAAAGCTGAACTATAATTTTGGAATTAATGGGAAAACATGGGGGGGGGGACAGAATAAACTTCCATGTGAATGAAACCTAAGCCAGCATTCCATAGCCACTGGGCACACACAGATCTCGTTGGGCAGTTTGGGGGTTCCCCCTCTCCCAGGATTTCTTTTCTAAATACAGTTTTGTACTTCAGCAAATCCCATGGTTCTCCCATGTCTGCAGCTATCTCTGAAGAATTCAGAGATGATGATGATGATGATAAAATTTGTTGTTGTTCAGTCGTTCAGTCATGTCCAACTCTTCGTGACCCCATGGACATAAAATACTGGAAGCTAAAAACATATAAATGGCTATTGTTAAAAAGTAATTAAACTCTAATAGAATTAAAATGATTTTTTTAAAAAACAATCTGTGAAAATAGATGATACCTGCAAAATTTGTCCTATGAACATTTGATGCCAGTTTTCAGAAAAGCAGAATATATCCAAGTGGGGGAAATGAAGGTTTGTTTGTTTGTTTGTTTTTCACTTCAGAGCTTTCAGAAAGGCAGAATACATTTGGGATGAGTGCGGAGGGGAGAAAAACAGTATTCCATCCTTATACTTTGGGTTGATATATTATTGTCTCTCCGTTTGAGAGATCTTATAATATAGTGCATCAGAAAATGGTATGAGGCTTGGGAAGTACTGGGAAATGGCTACTCGGGCTTACTAACCATTTGAGGCCAGCAAACAAACTCAGCTACATCTAAACAAAGAAGCATCCCATAAATCTTGGTGGACTTCTCCAAGCGTTTTCACAGCCTTCCTGCCTTCCTGGGCAGCTCCAGCAGAAGATCGCAACCTCTTCCACAGTTGTTTTCAGCATCTAGCTAGGTTCTGTAGCAGTCAGCTCTGGTCAAATTATTAAGCCATGATATTTATGAGGCTGTGCATTATTCCATCCTTGCCATAACTGTCAAATCAATCTGATTAAAAGTGCTCCCATCTGGTTCTCATGAAAATAAATTATCGAAATAATCTGCTTCTTTCCCTTCTTCCTTTATTGAAAGCCGGTCTTTATGGCTGTCAAATGTGTTACCCCCTATTTAACAAAATGGACAATGGAGATAGCCGTGATTTTTTTTTTGGGGGGGGGGGTAAATAAATAACGCAAAACAAATCACAGCAGAGTGGTTTGTAATAAGGTTCAGTGCATTTAAAGATAAAAGCCCAAGAGTGCAGTACTGAGAATTGGAGCTCATGGGGGAGGCTAAGAGGACAGCAGTTTTGAGCAAACACTTCATTAGGGATGAATAATGGATGTGATCTAATGAGAGCAAAATTGTGGCTTGAGAAGGACGGGGGAGCTGAGCTGTCAATGATTCACAATTGCCTCACAGAGAGACTGGTCAAGTGTGCTTCTGCTTGTCACCATCTAGATCTTCCTTGCATCCATGGACCTGAAGTCGAATGCTTATCCTTTAATTAGACTGCATGCACACCATACATTTAATGCATTTTTCCTGCCCTCTCCCTACAAAACCCTGGGAACTATAGTTTGCAAAAGGTGCTGCAAATTATCGGCTCTGTGGCGAGTAAACTACAGTTCCCGGGATTCTTTGCGGGGAGCTATGTGCTTTAACTAGGGACGCGGGTTGCACTGTGGGTTAAACCACAGAGCCTAGGGCTTGCTGATCAGAAGGTCGGCGGTTCGAATCCCCACAACAGGGTGAGCTCCCGTTGCTCGGTTCCAGCTCCTGCCCACCTAGCAGTTTGAAAGCACGTCAAAGTGCAAGTAGATAAATAGGTACCACTCTGGCGGGAAGGTAAACGGCATTTCCATGCGCTGCTCTGGTTTGCCAGAAGTGGCTTAGTCATGCTGGCCACATGACCTGGAAGCTATATGCCAGCTCCCTTGGCCAGTAAAGCGAGATGAGCGCCGCAACCTCAGAGTCATCCGCGACTGGACCTAATGGTCAGGGGTCCCTTTACCTTTACCTTTTATGTGCTTTGACTATCTGGTGGCTATGCAGCCATAGTTTCTGCTGTTATTCAGTATCTTGACCGTTGGGGACATGAAATCTCTGGTGATTCATGTTAAGAAGTCCTTGATTGCTTCCAAACCAAATAATTATTTTATTGTCAAAATGTGCTTTGCACATCTAGCTACAGTTCTCTGTAGTTTCTTTACCTGGTTTTTCTCCTGTGAAAAGTTCATTGGTGCAAAATGTGTGGTTCATGAAACTTTTCCATCTGCCCCCCTGCCTCTGCAGCTATTTCTAACATCCTAAAGATTGCACCTCTGGATATTTTGGGGTGACTTTTATGGTCTGTTGCTCATTTTTCCCCATTGAATGCAGTAGTCATGTCTAGCATTTCACACTGGGCTATATTGCTCCCTTAAAGCTACAGCTTCTAACTTAAGTGGCTTAGCAACTGTTTGATGCAACATGGCATAACTTCCCCACAAAGAAATCAGGATAAAGCTCAATAGTTAACATTGTCTAACCTTGCCTGAAAGGTTTGTGTGAACAAGTCAGGACAAATCTGCCATATATTTTTGAAAGTGGCTTGTCCATTTGTCTGCTTGTTCTCTATGGGTTTGGACACCGCTTAGATATTCCCATATTTTGGCACAGGCTTCTTCCACCGCTTGAGATATAGTCGCCAAACTCAGCATGAGGGTTTCCAAGGTGGGGGTGGGGGTCGCTGTTGACATTTGGATGCCAGGCACTATTTTGAATCAATATGGTGCTCTGATAAATGACTTTGGTCTGACTTCACCTGTTTCGGAGCACAGGTTTGGCCACCTCCGGAGATATCATCACCAAACTTGGCACTCCTGAGCTGCAGCGGCAGACTTTATCACCGTTTGGAAGCCAGGTGCCATTTCGAATCAAGATGATGAACTGAAAGGTGAGTTTGGTGTGACTTCACTCATTTTTGGACATAGTTTCAGCCACCTCTCGGGATACTGTCACCAAAATCGGGACAAGTGTTCCCAAGGTGGGAGTCTTCATTGATGTTTGGACACCAGGCACTATTTAAATCAGGATGGTGGGCTGAAATGTGACTTTTATGTGACTTCACCAAGTCCAAACTCACAAATTACACTAGCCATTTAAACAACACAGTATGTTTTAGTTTCTACAAAATCCTGGGCACTCGTCACTAGTCCTCAGTAAACAGGTCACCCAGAAGCAACCACTTCCTGAGAGAGAAAATATTGCCTAAGGCAGATGTGGGGGAACGTTGGACCTCCAAATGTTGCAAAACTACAACTCCCATCATCCCTGGCCATTGGCTAGGCTTGCTAGGGCTGATGGGAGTTGTAGTTCAATAACATCTGGGGGTCCAAAAGTCCCCCATGCCTGACCTAGTGCCTTTACGGCAGAGGTGAGATTCAAACAAGGAACTTCCTGATTCATAGCTCAATCTTTCAGCCACTATGCTATAGTAACATTTCAGCGACAGCACTTGCCCATCTGCTTAGGGCTACTACCATGGATGATGAAGGAGGAGGAGCTGGGATGGAACCAATTCAGAAGAATGGGTCTATCAATGACTATAATCATGATAGCTAAAGCAGAAAAACTAAATATACCATTCAGAGGTAGCATTCCTTAAATTATCAGATTTCAAGGACAAGTAACTTAGAATGGCTTTCAATGGACCATCTATCAATGGCTTTAATTATTTGGGGGGGGACCTCACTGTGCCAACAGAGTTTTGGAGTATTCTATTATTCTATCCACCATTTGAAAAGGGGGGGGGGGTCATTCAACTGACAATCAATCTGCCAATTTCAAAACCATTTCCGTGAACCAATAGAACATAAATAATAGAATATTATCCTACAGCCTCTTCTTGGAAAAATTCAGACATTGGTTATGTTTACTCACAGCTCAGTGGCATTTCAGAGCTCAGGGACTTTCTGAATCGAAATTATCCCTTGATTTCAACACATTTCATCTTCACTATTCAGATACTCTTCTGAGAGCACATCTTATTATCTACACAGAAGTTGCTCTGGGGGTAATCTCATGGAAAGTTTGTTCAGCTATTCTGTAACATTTCTAAATCCATTTTGTTTCCCCTCTTAACTCCCAAGCAGTCTAGCAGATTGTGGAGGTCTAATTTCTGTGTGTGACATGAGCCACAAAGAAAGCATATCCCTGGGAAAACCTTCACACATCCTCCCTCTTCTTCCCAACACATCTAAATGTGCTTTCCATGCCTATCAGTCCATACATATCCAAGGCGACAGCTACAACTAGCAGCATATTGAACATCTGCCATTTTCCTTGCCAAAATCCCATATCTGGTGTGCTAAAAATATGGTAGAATTTGAAGAGGAAAAGCAATGAGGCTGTAGAACCAAAGCATGAACTTTTGCCACACACACACACACACAAGGAAACATACAATCCCACACACACACATATATATATATGGAAACAAACAATGGTCTATTTTGACTTCATTAACATGTTGTAAAATGCACACACACAAAAACACACACACACCCCACGTACTTTCCGTAACATGCCAATGAACTCAAACAATACCCATGTTTAATATGTTTTCTTTTAAATTTTGTACACTTCAAAAGAAATCCGAGAGTTGGCAAAACTTTAAGCAAGCAATAGATGACAGAGCTTGCTACCTTGGCAGAATTCTGATAAATGCCCAGTAGATGCTCATTACTGCAAAAACGACAAGCGAACCCCCAAGCCTAACATTTTGTTGTTTCCGAAACCAGCGAGGCAAGATCAAAACCATTGGTGAGAAAAGAGTGGAGCTGTCTCTAAAGGAAGAGCTGCCATGCTCAGGCCAGATTGCAAATTGCTCCTGTGTGGATATGGAAAAAGCAAAGAAGCAGCCAAACTTTCCTTCACTTTTCTTGAGTGAATGGATATTGTATATTGTGCCTTCCTCTTCTAAATGATCTGAACAGTTGTTAAGATAAGGGCCATTATTTCTCTCTAAGTAAATATTGCAGTAAAAAAAAAAATGTATCATCCAAATAAATGATGTTCATCTTACCTCTGTGGCCAACAACAACAACAACAACAACAACAAACTTTATTTATTTGCATAGCCCACAGGCCGTTGCATTATACCTCTGTGGCTGGCTAATGAGAATGATGATGGTGGTGGTGGTGGTGGGGATACTTTTATTTATACCCCACCCATCTGGCTGGGTTGCCCCAGCCACTCTGGGTGGCTTCCAACACATAAAAACATAATAAAACATCAAACATCAATAGTAACAATCTAATCCAATATAAAGGTCTCAATAACTTTAAAATAAACAACTTATATCAAACATAGCAACATTCAACAAATACATCATAATCTAATAGTAAACATTAAAACTAAACATCAGCAAATAATAATTAAACACTTCATACTTATCAACCACAATAAAGAATTACCAATCTGTAATCAATAAAAATAACAGCAAATCACAATGCATAAAATACCACAAAACATACAAAACCATGTAAAAGGATTAATAATAACGAGAGAGTCATGCATCAATGTACTCCATTTTATATGCACGCACTAATATTGGTAACTTTAATAGCTATCCTCCTTCTGCCACTACTCTCTTAATCAGGGACAGCCAATGTGCTGCCAATCTGGACATTGTTGGACTACAACTCCCGTAAACTATGGCCTGCCTATGGCTAGGGATTATGGGAGTTGTAGTCCACCATCCCATCAGCTACCCCTCCTCAGAATGGATCCATGAAATATTCACACACAAACTTTCCCAGTTAGCAAATGGCGCTGTGAAAAGTTACAGAAGGGGATCTTAGCTCAGGCCTAGTTTTAAGAAGATTTATTGGCTACACCATCGGTGGAGAGGCTCCCCCCCCCCACTCAACGCCCACTGAAAATTGCATCCTTAGTGAGAACTTCACACTATGGTATGCTGTATAATGTACACTTGCTCTATATGGCAACGGAGCAGATAACAGAGTTATGATTGGTGCAAGATAAGGTTAATATAGTCTAGGTCAGGGGTTTATCCTTGATCTGAGATAGACATCGAGGTCAGCTTTGCTTTAAGTCCTGTGACTCAGGTGTCTGTTTATTTAACACACATGTATAGACATTTGCAGTCCATGCCTCCTTCCCTTAGTAATTTTATCACTGTTTTCAAGCCCTGTGTCAGGTATTCATAGTAATGCTGCCTTCAGCTTCTCACAATCTGCTTTTGGGATAAGGGATTATTGGTCCATTAGTCTGAATTTTCAGTAAAACTGCTGCTTTACTACAGGCTTCCCAATTCCTGGGACACATCCAGCATTAAAAATAAATGCAGAATTTGTGGCTCTAAGATATGCATTGTTTAATCATGGTTTTGCTTGTTTGGATGCACAGAGACTCCAGAATAATAATTAATGTTTCCTTTCAAAAGGTTTGCTCAAGTGTCTTTTGCCCGTTTAAAGTTATGCCTCTCCTTCTGGACAGCTGCTGTTTGTTGGTTTTTGCCAGAGATGAGCAAATGCTACAGCGATCCATCCCGATGCTGCGGAGAAACATGCGCTGAACTTTGCATGGAAAACAAAGAGGCTTAGATTTGATTCACAGTCATGGCAGCCTCCCCCCCCAAAAAAAAATAAGGAATGTTTTCACATGCTGCACCTAAGGCAGTTTGAATGCTCAGAGGTCCATGTCCTATAAAGAATGCAGTGGCGCCAGATGCTGATACTAGCGCAATGTGTTCCACAAGTTGTACGGAATGCAGTCATGCCCTGGGCCCTCGAACACTCAAAACACATGTGAGCAACAATTGGACACTTGGCAACAGCACAAATACAGCAACAGCAGTCTTCGGCATCGCTTTGTTTCAGCAAACATTGACTTGCTGCACCCCCCTAAGTCTACCAGGTCGCAGTACATGTTTTCAAGATGTGGGGTGGGATTCATTCCCCATGCACCACATTTTACACTTGTACAAAGGAAGTACTAAGAAGTAATGTCATTATTAGCCCAGCTGGGTGCCATGGATAGAATACTGGGTTTGGCTTTGGGGGAATGTAAGAACGTAACGAGGCCTGCCGGAGAAGGCCAGTGGCCCATCTAGTCCAACATCTCCTTCTCACAGCAGCCAACCAGATGTCCATGGGAAGCCCACAAGGAGAAACTGAGTGCAAGACTGCTCTCTCCACCAGTGATTCCAAGCAACTGGTATTCAGAGGTGTATCTACTTCTGATGGTGGAAGTAGACCTTGGCCATCATGGGTGGTGGCCAGTGATAGCCTTCTCCTCCATGAATTTCTCCAATTCTCTTTTGAAGCCTTCTGGGTTGTTGGCCATCACTGCTTCCTGTGGGATGGCAGAGAGTATTCTGAAATATTTTTATAAAAGTTGTAGGAGTGGGGGGTTATACAGCAGATGTTTTTTTCCAACCTGGGTGCCCACCAGATGTTCTCGAATGCCACTTCCATCAGTCCTAGCCCTGGCTACTAGGTAGAATTGGCTTTATGGTGGATCCGAACCACCCCTGGAGAAGTGATTCTCCCCCCCCCCCGGCAAAATAGACCTCTGGCCCATCACGAGAACCCAGAAGTTAGTCATCCTTTCCATCAACTATATATTCAGAAAATATCTCACACATGGTGTGCACGCACTCACCCCCACACAACTAGAGCACAAAGAAATATAACCCACCATCTGAGGCAGATTTGGGGCAGAATGACTAGTTCCATCCCACTGGGTGCTGAGCTTGGGGTGCCGCAGGGCATAGCAACTATCATGTAGTGAATTGAGCAGAATGGAAGGCAAAAGGTGGGGGGGCACCAAATTTTGGGCTCATGCAGGGCACCACTGAAATTTGAAAGACCAAAGTCTGCCCCTGCCGTTGGTCAGAAAGGAGAATTTTTGTTCAATCCTTTTTCCTCAATAAAAGGCTTACCTGAATGTTGGGTAGAACTTCATTACAGCTGAGGTCACTATGGACCAACTATGAAGTGTTTTTGGTTGCACACACATCACACATAGGCAAACACTCACACAGACCTGGCTAGATGTGCCCTGGCCATTCTTAGTTCTGTGCTCACACATGGCAATGGGAGAATCATGTTCTTACTAGGCAGGTCTCTAGGTTGGCAGACAGCATCTCTTCTGATGGCACCGGAGGCAAATACTGTGAATAAGATCTCTTCAACAATATCAGCACTGCTGTACTGGTCTGCTAATGCTATGCACCATGCACAAACTCATATACACCCTGCCTGGAAATAGTCCTTGTGTGCTTTGGTATTTGAAACTGATCAGCCTCTTTGAAAAGTCAGTGAATCGTGACATCTTCTCCCTATTCTAATCAGCATCCTGCTCCAAGAGCCAGTGAGCTTTCTGCCATAGGAACTAATGAATCTGCTAGATAAATCCCCTCACTGGGTGAAAGATCAGGTGATGTTATTATGGCTATTGTTACTAAGGGACAATCTTGCTTTAACAGTGGCACTGCAGGCAATTTTCTTTGATATCCCCTCTGAGGTATTCCAGCTGGGTAGGCTGAATAATTTTTAGCCTGATGTTGTCAATATCCTAGGAAGCTCCAACCCTTTGCTTAATTATGAAACTAGGGCCCCCGTTCCGCAATGATACTACAGCCTGGATAGCTCAGTTGGTTAGAGCATGGTGCTGATAACGCCAAGGCTGCGGGTTCGATGCCCATATGAGACAGCTGCATATTCCAGCATTACAGAGGATTGGACTAGATTATCCCTCGGGGATTTTCCAACTATACAGTTCTATGATTCATAACGTGATACTTTCCAGCAGAACATTTTCTAGAGCTGAGCTGAATTTGGGGGTAGAGAGGATCCGCATATTGCCATAGTGCCAGGCTGCAGGCACTACAAAGGGGGTTCTCCAGGGGTTCTTGGACTATCATTCCCATCACCCCTGACCATTGGACATGCTAGCTGGGGCTGATGGGAACTGGAGGCCCCAGACTCCCCACTCCAGTGCTAAGGGACATGGACTGGCAATGATCACAATGGAGCTCACTTTTTTTGAGCATGTAGGAAAGGGGGAGGATCAAAACTGCAATTCATAGTGCGCATGATTACCCACCAAACTATTGATGTGGGAGCCCAAATTCTAATGAGAGGTGTTTCTGGTACCTTCATTTTGTAGTTTCTGTTACCAGCCAGAGGTGGATTTAGGGGAGTGTGGCTGGTTTGAGCACCACATCTATGATGTAGAATTAAGTGTGAGAGATGAGGGAGCACCAAATTTTGGCATCACTCACTGCTGAAAATTGAGGACCCCCCCACACACACAGTCTACCACTGCGCCTGCTGAATGTGTACTTTTTTACCTTGGCATTTGACAGCTGAGATTTTTAGGATCTCATCTTTTTTAGGGCCTACCTCTTTAGGAACCAACTCTCCAGGCTGTGTTTCTTTTAAACTGGTTTTAACACTTTGTTTTAAATTGCTGCAACCTGCCACAGGATCTTGTGGTAAATAATAAAAACATTCACAATCATAGTAATGTGGCACCAAGGAACAGCAACTTTTGTTACAGTAGGCATTAAGAAAGGGATAATGCAGGCATTTTATGTCAGACCAATGTGCCTGATTTTGCAAAGTATGGAATGCACAGACAAATATAGCAGGGCCTACCTGACTGAGCAGAAACAGATGTGCTTGCTAAATTACCAGTCAGATTTGGTAATAAAAACAGCTTAAGAAAGATGGACTGCCCTTCTAAAGTTTCTCTGAACCTTTTCTGCCATTTATTTTGAAATTATACACCTAACTATGACGACATAATGTTTGAGGTCGATTTGGTTTGGTCTTTCCCAATACACTCTGCCATGCATGGATCCAAGCTATATGTCAGCTACATCAAGGTTAGAATATATGATTTTGGAATCCCTCCTTCAGTGACATCTCCATTTATATCTGACTCTCTTCCCCATCCTTAATCAAAGGGCACACCTGTTAAGGCATCAGACTTAGCTTCCAATTTCTCAGGTTTGTGGAGCGTGAGCCAACACGAGAAAGCCTTAACTCTGGCCTTCAACCCGAGTGGCTTTTTCTAAAGGAGCTTCTGAAGCAGCAAAGCCCACTGAAATCAAGAAGAACATTTCCATGTATTCCCCCGATCAAAGGCTCCAAGACCAGGTTAATTCTCCAAACACCAATCCTTTAGCTGTGGGTGAGAAGGTCACACACTGTCATGACTAGGTCACGAACAGTCGCGTTACATCTCCTGAATTTTGCTCTATTCCTTGACTTTCACCGGAACGCCATTGCTCAGTGAAAAAAGTTTTCAAGTTGCCTTAGCGGATGTGCCATTCTGATGGTTATTAACATTTTTAGTAGAGAGTTCTTACTAAGAAGAAGGCACCCTGGAGTGCTACTGTAGTGAAAGGACAAAGGATAGTTAATTAAATCATGTTAACGCCTTGCCAGATGGCTTCAGTGTCATGGCCATGTCATGCCAAAAGGCATATTTGTTGTGGTGGATTCTCCCCCCCCCCTTTCTTTTTCAAATGCTCTTCATACTAGTTTGGCTCTAACATGACTCAGATGCATATGGAGGAAAACAGAGACACCTTCCCTGGATACAAATCAAATACCTGACAAATCAACCCAACATGCTGAGTCCCAAAACTGGGATGCACTTTTTCCTGACATACTCTCTGTAGACAATGTCAGGATAGATGGATCAATGGTCTGACTCTGTATAGAGCAGGTTCTTATATTCCTGTCTGGGGCAGTCAAGTCAATCAAATCGCTTAATCCAATCAAATTAAACTACTTAATCCAGCACAGATGTTTAAAGATGTTTAAATCTACATATTTCATTGGTACTAAACTGGATTAAGTGGAGCTATGCTAATTTGGGGGATAGCAGCCTTGATTCATTCAAGGGGGGGGGAAGAGAAAGAACTTTCCTCTTCTTATTCTTTTATAATCATTATTTAATTATAATCAATAATAATATTATTTATTATGATTATGTATTCCATTTATTCACCATTTTCCACAAGCGTCTACGACAGGTTTAGAAATCTCAAGAAGGGAATATAATAAGGCAACATGTGAGGACATTAAAATAAATATAATGAGTCCTCCTTTCTTTTCTACGATTGAAAACTTCTGTCTGTGTCACTCCTAGCAAGAATTGGTCCCTGTTGGAAGTCTTGATGATGGTAAGGGGTTTTGCTTGTTTGTTTTTGCACCAAGGGAAACAACATTATGGGGAAGTATGTTTTTATCCTGTTAGGTGCAATAGAAATACAGTCATATCTCGGGTTGCACTTGCTGCGGGTTGCGTTCACTGCGGGATATAAATGCGCCGAACCCAGAAGTACCGGAATGGGTTACTTCTGGGTTTTGGCACTGGCACTTGCGCATGCGCAGAAACGCTAAATCGTGCTTCGTGCATGCACAGAAACGGCAAATCGCAACCTGCACATGCGCAGACGCGGCGCTGCAGGTTACAGACGCTGCGGGTTGCGAATGCGCCTCCCGCACGGATCGCGTTCGCAACCCAGGCGCCCACTGTATTTGCACCAATTAGTGTTAATATACGTTCTACTGGCAAAATTCCACACAATTCTTTTCAGCCTTGAACTGTCCTGGTTTCCAGGTTTGCACGCTGTGAGGTGCACCCTATTCCAATTGAGTGCCTATGCTCAAAATGAATTGGGACCGTGGCCAAGCTGTTTTTGCAAAGAAAAGTGGGCAAAGAACATACAGTAGCTGTCCATTATAACAGGCTGCCAGTAGTGAGCATAATGCCCTATCTGCAAAGTGCCCTCAATTACTGTGTGTTTCCAGGGTGCTAAGCCCCATTTTTCTGTTTGAGATGAAATAGGAAGTTCCACCCTGCACCAGCTATGCCACACTACCCCTGCTGAAGCATTCCTTACCTGGGTTGTATGGTGGCACAAAGCAACAACAGGTTCTAGCAAGATCTTGTGGTGTTTTGGCAAGAGCTCTCAAGAGCTCACCAAAAATTGGTGCCAATGCTGGCTCTGCCTCCCTGGCGGAGGGCTGCCCAAAGTAGCTGCTTCACCTTGCTTCCTGGGAGAGCTGGCCCTGATGTGTTTATAGCCCAGTAACTCATATTATTTTCAATGTGTAACATAGCAAAACCTTATTTTCCTATAGTGGAATTTTGCAGAACCAAACACTCTCAGCACTTGACATTAATCTTAAATGGTGGGCAACCCTTTCTTGAAAAGTCAGAAGGTTTTTGTTTGAAATATGACATAGCGTTAACACATTCTAGGCATCTCATACAGTGGAACACAGACCATCTTTGCATTCAGGTGCTCCAGCAATATTTGATATTCAAAACACATTAAAAGGAGAAAGGCAGCATGGAAAAGGCAGCTGTCCAAACCAATGAGGAAGTGAACAAGTGTAACAAAAAAAAATACACAATGCATTTGGTTCAAAGCATGCTAAAGTTAACAGTGGCACAGCTATAATACACCTACCAAGGTAAAAGGTAATAGTAAAGGACCCCTGTATGGTAATTCCAGTCAAAGGTGACTATGGTGTGCAGCGTTCCTCTTGCTTTCAGGCAGAGGGAGCTGCCGTTCGTCCACAGACAGCTTTCTGAGTCATGTGGCCAGCATGACTAAACCGCTTCTAGTGCAACAGGACACCATGATGGAAGTAAGAGCGCATGGAAATGCCTTTTAACTTCCCACCACAGCAGTACCTACTTATCTACTTCCACTGGCATGCTTTCAAACTGCTAGGCTGGCAGGAGCTGGGGCAGAGCTTCGGGAGCTCATCCCATTGCAGAGATTCGAACCGCTGACCTGATCAGCAAGCCCACAAGCTCATTGGTTTAGACCACAGACCCACCCACTCCTATAAACCCACCAATGCATTACTGAATGACATTGCTTTAAGGCAGGAGTGTGCAACTTGGGATCAACCAAAGTCCGATCCAACAGTCTGTCAGGGCTTGACACCCGTTGCCCCCTTAATATTGTAGTAAAAGGCAGGAAGGCAAACCCACATTTATGTGCATACTCCACCTAGCAAGAGACAAGGTCACATTTCAAGGGCAAAAGCACGTGTGCACCAAGCATTGGTGGTAGGGGTGGGATCCACTACATATAAATTGGTGGCAATGTTGTGATCCAAAATCTCCCTGTGGTCAGGGGAGAATCCCAAGGCCAAGACAGGGAGAGGGCCACAACTTCATTAACTACAGGTGTATATTGTCTTGGCTTAGGCATTAGGTCTCTTGCATTAGGTCTGCATCCTCTATTAATCAGCCCAGTCTGGAAGGAGAAGAAAGACAAAAGTGTAACATTTATTTTCCTGGTGCTTGTGTTCCTCCCTCTACTACTGATGTAAAAATTATGCCATGCCACTGGTGGTATTTCACTCCTACAAAGTTAGCAAAAATGTACAAAACAAATTCAAATATCTGCTGGAAATGCAAAGAAAAAGAAGGTACCTTTTATCATGAGTGGTGGACTTGTAAAGTAATAAAAGCTTTCTGGGAGATGATATATAATGAAATGAAAATAAAAATGTTTAATATAACTTTTTTAAAAACAACCAGAAGCTTTTTTTATTGGGAATTACAGATACCGACATTCTGAAGGAGCAGGAAAGACTTTTTATGTATGGAACAACAGCTGTGCGGATGTTATTGGCTCAGAGTTGGAAAGATGACAAAGTCCCTACCAGAGAAGAATGGCAAACCAAGTTGATGGACTATGCCGAGATGGCAAAGCTGACGGGAAAACTCAGAAACCAAGAGGATAAAAAACTTTATAAAAGAATGAGACAGAATTATAAGTTATCTAGGAGACTACTGTAAGCATAGCAGGATTTTGACTCGCTTGTAGTGCAAAAAACATTATGTACAATATGGTTTGATATAAAAACTGGAGTACAGACTAATATGCAGTTGTAGATGTTTAAAATAAGACTCCATGGACGGGGTGGGGAGAAGTTGCGAGATTTGGAAAATCTCCACATATAGTATGACTTTGCATGGACAGGCAGAGTCCCCCAAACCCCAGGCGACCCCCGAGCAGAATAATGACTCAAGACAACGTGCTATGGGATTGAAATTGGCCACAACTTTATTAAGATTCAGATGTAGGGAGACCTTGGCTCAGGCACTGGGTGTTTATCCTTCCCAGTCCCCAGCCGGGGATCTGGGAGACTTCAGGGTTACCCATAATGTGTGGGGATTGGGCTGACTCTGGAGAACATATGTTCAAGCAGAGAGCCCCCCCCCCGTTCACCACCACTGAAGGGGGAGAGCAATGACAACCTCTCGGCGTATGGCCAATGCCTCCCCCCCAAGACCCCTTTAACGGGGAAGCCTGGTATCACCACCGCAAAGGGGGCATGGGTCACCGCCTCATAACCCCCCCCCATTTAGGAAGATAGACTAAAGGATTCGGCCCAAGGCCTGAAACCACCAAAGTTGTGACGTTTTGCTACAGGAAAGGTGAAACCTGCCAATGCAGGAAAATTCCTTTCCGGGCCTTCAACAGCAACCTTGACATAGCAGTGCCTGCGTACCTGTGGAGAAGAGGTTAAAGCTGCAGAATAAGACTTAATTGAGGGAGTGGAGGGTGGGAGAAGCTCTGGAGCCGACTGCCGCTTCACAGGTAAGTTACACCTTCTATTGTGTAGGCAGGGCGGTCCTTCCCCTTACCTGGCCAATCCCCTGGCAATGCCTCCCCAGGGGGGTTGGGCGGTTGATTGGGGTAGGCGGTCATAGCTGTCAACCCTTCCTTGCTGTTCCCCACTGCTATATATATAGCTGTCAACCCTCCCTGCTGTTTCCCAATGCTATAATAAGGGAATTTCCTGCAAAAAAGGGAAAAGGTTGACATCTATGCCCTAGGTATCTAGCATGGGGAGGATGAAGCCAGCCCGAACTACCAGGAGCCGCACTGGGATACAGGGGGCTGTACGCGACCACGCAAAAGTCGCCCCCCATTTGATGTGGGGAGCGGTCATTATTGATGGGTGTTTATTTGTACTTTTTATTTATAAAACTAATAAAATGTGGTTTTTTTGGGGGGGATAAAGTATGCCATGCCAACATTCAGCTTCCTCGTAGAAAAGTAAAGAGTTCCTAGTATTTTAAAGGTTAGATTTATTCAATCGTGTCAAAAATGAAATGACGGCAATCTCACTCGCCGTTTCATGAAAACGTTTGGAAGGGCTTGGCTTGTGTAAGGGGAGGTGTGCGAGAGAGCAGCCGTTTAAAACAAAAATAAAAAACCCCCAAAAAACCTGCTGCTTCCCATACCCTGTAAGAAAATTCCGACCTGCTAGTATATATAAAATATGAGCATCCCTAATAAACAGCAGCTGTACAATATGGCAAGCTGGATCCTTGTACGGAATATCTTCTAAGGTGTTTTTGGCACAACGCTTGGGACTGCCTTGACCGACACTTTCCCAGATGTGTTGGATTATAGGCTCTATCTGTTGGAGCCTCTCAAGATAGTGCTTTAGATTCACAGCCACACCTGGTTCGAATATTGCAATCAGCTCCGTTTTATTTTTCTCTCCGTACCCTTTCCCTACCTCGTTCATTTTAATTTCTCCATCCGCCCTCAATCCCTCCTATCCTCACCCCCCTGCAACACACACACACACACACACACTGCTTTTATCACTTAATACGTTTTCCTCGTTATTGGCATCTGGGCAGCGTGCTCCATCACAAACACCAAAAGACCAAATCAAGATTAAAAACAACAACAAAAAAGAGCAAAAAATATTCCCATTTCAGATGGAAGAGCAGATGGCGTTTTTGGCACTTCGGAGGGTTTAAACTGACCCTCTGCACCAAGCCTGGGAAAGACAGACTGTCACCACTGACTGGGAAACACTAAAGGGACCTTATTTTCCCATGTAATGTACAGTAGCATTTTCTAGCTTCTTCTGTTCTAAATTGTTCGCCGCAATGAAAAATAAGGGGGTGTTTCTTTAAAAAAAAAATTTATCAAACCACATCATGCAATCTTGCAGCTTACCAATATTGCTTTTCTGCCTTCGCTTATTAAATAGGCAAGCGGCATTTTGAATCCTTGGCATGGCTGTCACCAGAATGCTTTCTCAAAAGCCTTTATATAAGGATTTGGCACATATATATTGCAATCACCTTCCCGCCCCCCACCCCGCCCCCAGTCCAAGGCATTGTGTTTTTAACATTAACAGCATACAGGCCAGAGCTTTATAGCTTTTTGCTGTGAAATTCGAAAAGACAGATCCTTGGACAGGAACTCCAGTGGAATTACACAAAACTTTGTTGGACTCAAGACTGAGTTGCAAGATTTTTAAATCAACCCTAACTCACGTAAAATCTTAGAAACCCAAACAGTCAGTTGAGAAGTTTTCAAAAGCAGTACTGCACTTTCTCTCTGCTGCATTCTAGACATTTTAGTATCTCTGTTACAAACACTTCCTTGGGGATGTAAACATTGGCTTGGGTCTGGGTTTCGTTGGCCAGGTGATCCACTAGATTCCCAAGATGGCAAAGAGCAGGAAGTACAGAAAAGATGAGGTTGTCATTGGTGTTGTACCTGCAGAAGCAAAAGTGGATAGAAGTTGTTGTTGTTGTTGTTGTTGTTGTTGTTGTTGTTGTCATCGTCGTTGTTGCCCTCTTTTGTACCCTTCTCACAACATGGCTAACTTTCTTCACTAGTGCAAGATGTGGTGATGATCTTTACATGCTGCACAAGCAACACAGAAATGTTTCTGTTTTCCCATTATCAACTTCCCTGTGGTTGGGTAATATTTAATTGACCCAGCTGTGTGGAACGAAAATGGTTGAGTGTTTTACTTTACAGAGGGCAGCCCTCTGTTGGCAGTGCCATCTACCAAATAAAATCTATTTGAAGGGCTGTCCAAGTCTGTGCATCTTGAAGTTGCCCATTGGCCACTAAGTTTTGGGTCAGCAGAATGAGAAGGCACATAGGTCATCCGTCTCTCTGTTCGCTACTGTGGTGGGATATATTGCCTTTCTATTTAAATCACAGTAAGGACTTTTAAATTGTTTTATCCAAATGTATGAATTAGCATTGGCAAATCTTTGGCAAATCTGCGTCCTCTTTTCTGATGTCCACCCTATGTGGGGCTCTGTTTCTGTGAGTCCCAAACATAGAATCAATACCCTGTCAAGAGTTGGGTTGCTGATTTTGTGGGAATGAACCAACTGACTGGCTCTCATAAGATTGGATCGCTTAAAAGTTACTCACGTACCCATGAGACACTGATAGAAAAGTGGGTGCCACACAACTCCGATATGTACATATGAAGGGCACCAAAGACAGGCTTTTCAAAAGAAAAGGCTAATTTAAAGAGGATAGACCTTTCAGTAGTTACTAACCATGATAGATAAGTAGAATTGCCTGCTTCACAGGTCATACCAGAAACAAATGTTGTTATCTTCATGTCCTCAGAGGCATGTGGTTGGCTATTTTTGCAAACAGAATCCCTAACCCTAGTCTGGATCGAACTTTGGTCTGATCCTTCAAGGTGCTTTGTACAGTTAAAAAACGGGCTAGTGGGTTTCTGAGAGGGCACTTTTCATGTAATACATAAATCATAATGTGCTACACTCATAAGTCTTGGTACTTGCAAGGCAGCCTCAATCAGCTCTGTACAGTATCAGCATATGTGAATTCCATTCTTATTTTATTCCTTTGCAATCTTCCCATAGTAGGAGGTATACCAATGTGTGTGTGTGTGTGTGTGTGTGTGTGTGTGTGTGTGTACACACACACACACACACACACACACACATATATATATATATCTCACCCCTTTTAAGAAAATACAGAAACATTATAAACTCCACTTGCACTCAGGCATATTTTAGCTTTACTTTTATGCCATGTTTTGGCACAGAGATGTTTTGGCACTCATAAGGAGTGCTGTTCCCTAAAACGGTAACTAATAAAAATACTTTTTCTGTTTATTTGTGTCTTCTAAGCTATCCCTGATGGCTGGGGTCTTCTTCTTCTTCTTCTTCTTCTTCTTCTTCTTCTTCTTCTTCTTCTTCTTCTTCTTCTTCTTCTTCTTCTTCCTCCTCCTCCTCCTCCTCCTCCTCCTCCTCCTCCTTCTCCTTCTCCTCCTGTTCCTCGTCCTTTCCTCTCCCTCTCCCTCTTTCCCTCCCTTTCTCTCTCTCTCTCTCTGCCTATTGCCAGTCACACCAGCTGCTATAAAGCTGCTATAAAAATACTCCCAGTACAGATCTTGACCGTAGATCACTGCACCTAGACCCAGCTGCAGATGGATGGAGCAGCTGGTCCAAAGAGGTGCTGTTTCTGTCTTCCACACACATGCGCTGGCTTGTGATGCATGAAGCAGCACAGTTGCTCCCCAGCTCCAATTCCTGTTCAGGCTCAGATTTATGAAGTAATGAGCCACCTACCAGAAGGGGAGAAGCGAACGACCAAAAAGAAGGGATGGGTGGCAGGGGGAGTGGAGAGAAAACGCTCTCTGGCATACTTTCAATAAACATACATGAATATTCCTGTGCAGAACTGTTGTTAAGACTTCAAAAGTGTAGCTAACACCTCTTGCAAAGAATAAAGCTGACCAGCCAATATTGTTAACTGGCAAGACTGCCTGTGAAAGGGAGGATAATGTGTCCTGGTTTTTTTTTTTCCCTCTCTCTCTTACACACACACACACACACACACTGAATTATATCGGTTTCGCAGCAGGAATTGGTCAAGCTCGGCAGCATCAGAGACAAGAACCTCCAAATGTAGCATAGAGAAAGGACCCAAGAGGGGCCTTGGATATTTTGGCATGTAAGGGAAAAGTGGGTCCTAGTCAGTGCTGTTTTTTCTAGAAAAAGAGGTGCCAGAACTCACCATGAACACCACCCTTGTCCTCTTAGAATGGCAATGACACTCACCTGAGAGGTGCCAGAAATGAGTTCCAGTGAGTTCTGGCTGGAAAAATAGCCCTCAGGACCTGCAGACATTCTTAAGACCTGAAGAGGAGCCTGCTGGATCAGGCCAGTAGCTCATCTTGTCCAGCATCCTGTTCTCAACAGCAGCCAACCAGATACCCATGGAAAGCCCACAAGCAGGATCTGAGCACTCTGCCTTCCTGCAGTTTCCAGAAACTGGTTTGTCAAACACCAACAGTCCACACTTCCTGCTATTTCTCTGGCTCCATTGCTATGACAATCTGTGCTGATTTGCATTACCATAAATGTTTGTTTATGACATTTATATCCTACCTTTCCACCAATGAGCTCAAGGTAGCATATATGGTTCCTCTGCCTTCTGCACTCAAACAAGCCAGCGAGGTAGTCAAGAGAAGCGGGGAAATGGAAGGTGGCAGAAATGCTTCCAAATGCCAGTTGCTGGAAACTACAGGGGTCCTGTATTTGGGCTTCCTTCAGGCATCTGGTTGGCCACAGTGAGAACAGGATGCTGGACTAGATGGGCCACTGGCCTGATCATAGCTGTCAACTTTTCCCTTTACTTGCGAGGAATCCTATTCGGAATAAGGGAATTTCCCTTTAAAAAAGGGAAAAGTTGACAGCTATGGGCCTGATCCCGCAGGTTCTTCTATGTTCTTATAAAGGGTAGTTCACTGTATCCGGTGGTGGTTTTGCACTACATGAAAGTTTACACCAGGGGTCAGCAAACTTTTTCAGCAGCGGGTCGGTCCATTGTCCCTCTGACCTTGGGGGGGGGTGGGCCAGACTATATTGGGGGGGGGGGTGAACGAATTCCTATGCCCCACAAATAACCCAGAGATGCATTTTAAATAAAAGCAGTTACAGGTAGGTAGCCGTGTTGGTCTGCCATAGTCAAAACAAAATAAACAAATAAAAAATTCCTTCCAGTAGCACCTTAGAGACCAACTAAGTTTGTTCTTGGTATGAGCTTTCGTGTGCATGAAGAAGTCTGAACACACTTCTTCACACTTCTTCATGCACACGAAAGCTCATACCAAGAACAAACTTAGTTGGTCTCTAAGGTGCTATTGGAAGGAATTTTTTAAAATTTTGTTTTAAATAAAAGCACACATTCTACTCATGTAAAAACGCCAGGCAGGCCCCACAAATAACCCAGAGATGCATTTTAAATAAAAGGACACATTCTACTCATCCGCGGGCCGGATTGAGAAGGCGATTGGACCGGATCTGGCCCCCAGGCCTTAGTTAGCCAACCCATGGTTTACACTCATACAATGTGGGTGACTGAGTCCAAAAACTGAAATCGCTGTGCATAGCACTAGTTATTTGTTTCTCCTGTCCCTCTCCACTACAGAGCCAAGGGTGGTGTCAATAGTTCAGGGAAGCTATGGTTACATTACAACAAACAAACAAAAAACCTAGAATTGTCAAAGGTGTGAAGTCATCTCAAAGAGAGAATTCGATTTAGCAAGCAATAGGAAATTTTGCTGAATTATTGGGATCATTTATTTACTTCTGCTGACAGCCTACTCCTCAATCAATTTCAGAGAGAGAGAGAGAGAGAGAGAGAGAGAGAGAGAGAGAGAGAGCAATAAAAGGAGTACAGTCGAATGGAGAAAGTCTCAGGGGTCAAAGGCTGTTGAGGTTGGAGCAATTGGGATGTTTGCCTGCAGCATCTCTTAACCAGCTATTGCAACATCCTGCAGCCTTCTGCAACATGCAGGACTACTAACAACTGCTAAGTAATGAGCACCTGTTTAGTAAAGCAAATCCTTATAAAATCATTAACTAACCAATGGCTGCTTCACACTCTCTCTCACGCACACACCAAAGGTCAACATCTATCTATCAGGTAGCAATCTCTTCCCATGTAATTGGTATGTTGTCTGAAGAATTGCTTGGACATCATTTCAGGGGTGAGGGAACAGAAACAAGAACAGCGAACAGACTACTGAGGAGGGTAACATCTCAACGAAAAGAAAGTGGGGCAACTGGAGAAAAAAAGGCAGCCTACCCACAATGCAACAGTGTGATTGTCACCTAAAGGCATGTTAAGAAAAGTGTGCAGCTAGGAAAGCACTTGAAAAGAAAAATGTCACAATTTTAGCAGTTTCGGAGGAAGGCGACAGCAAAGGAGATTTTTCCCCCCTTCGTATTTTTTTAAAAGAGCAAAATAACTATGTGTACATTTATGTTAGAGCCAGCTCTTGATCTTACTGTCTGTTCTGATAGGCAGCAGGTCTCCTTGTCTAAGGCAGAGGTCCTTACCTCTCCCCAGCCCAGATACTTGAGATCCTTTACCTGACACTGACTGTTCAATGGACTGGGGGCCTTCAATGTGGGAAGTGTAAGTTCTACTGCTAAGCTATGAGCCTTCCGCAAGGAGGCATTTTCTGGACCTCCAAATCCCACTTCGTAGGAACTAGGCAGGTTTCCCTCCCAGTACTGGCTGATTTGATTCCATCAACGGTGTCTCCGAAAAATTTTACACATCACTTGGGAAGACAGGAGAACTAATGCCAGTGTACTGGAAGAAGCAAAGATCACCAGTGTCAAAGCAATGATTCTTCAACATCAATTTCGTTGGACTGGTCATGTTGTGTGGATGCCTGATTGTCATGTTACAGAGTGACTACTCTATTCCGAGCTTAAAAATGGAAAGCGTAATGCTGGTGGTCAACAAAAGAGGTTCAAAGGCTCTCTCAAGGCAAATCTTTAAAAAGTAGTATAAACACAGACAACTGGGAAACACTGGCCTGCGAGCGTTCCAGTTGGAGAACAGCCTTTACCAAAGGTGTCATGGGCTTTGAAGACATTCGAACTCAGGACAAAAGGGAGAAACGTGCTAAGAGGAAGGCACGCTTGGCAAACTCTCACTGTGATCAACGCCCACCTGGAAACCTACCGGTATGTCCCCACTGTGGAAGGATGTGTGGATCCAGAACTGGCCTCCACAGGCACTTACGGACTCACTGTTAAAACTGTGTTTATGGAAGACAATGTTACTCGGCTACGAGTGATCGCCAAAGAAGAAGACTGGCTGATTTCACACAGAACACATGACAGGATTATGACCCATGTTGTCCCTGGAAATCCTTGTTCTCTTTATTAGAACATGTATACCCTACCTTTCCTCCATGGGTAATATTTAATTGACCCAGCTTTCATCTTCACAACAACCCTTTAAAGTTTGTTATGCTGAGAGATATTGGCAGGCCCACTCAATGAGGCTGAGTGGGGAGTTGAGGCCTGGTCTCTCACCCCAACACCACACTGGCTGTCACCAGACTTGCATTCAGTACTTTCATTTATCATTGACCTTGAACTTTGAGGGAGTTGCAGATCATTTCACTATGTTTTGTGGACTTAATTTACTGTAACCAAGGCTCAGGGCACCTCTGTGTACTGTACATATAAGCATGTACTCATCACATTATGTTCCCTTTCCTTACACTGGAGCAAAATCAAAAATCGGGTGCATTTAAATACTAAGTTCTGTTCAGACTAGACTAGTTCTGTTTATCTGAACAGGAAACATAAAGGGATGTGCTGCAGCAAAGAGGTAAATGTAGATCTGATTGGTGCAGTCATGGGAAATGTTTCATTTACTTGTTTCATTTATACCCGGGCTTCCTTCCAAGTAGCTCAGATTGGTTATTCCCTCCCCGCACTCCAATTTTATCCTCCCAACAACCCTGTGATGTAGGCTAGGCTGAGAGAGTGAGTGACTGGCTCAAAGTTACACAGTGAGCTTCAGCTGTGGCGGACTTGGGGCTTTAAAAATTTCAGCGGCGCCCTGGGCAATGCCAAAATTCAGCACTTGCTCTCGTCTTCCATTGTTGCTGCCTTATAGTGAACTAGACCATTGCCTCTCTATAGTCAGGGTTGCCATATTTCAAAAAGTAAAATTCCTGACATCCACAAATTGGCATCCTGACATCCAAATTGTTGAGCTTTTTGGGGGAAACCTAACCCCAAAATAGTGATTTTAAGCTTTTGGAGCTGTTTCAGCTGTTTTTTTTTTCCGTGTTGCCATACATTCGGGTTTTCCCTGACGTTTTGCCAATTCGGCAACATTCCCTCCAATGCCATTTTTACACCCGAAAACCAAGACATGTCAATAATTTCACTGACATGTGGCCAGGGCCGGCGCGTCCATTTAGGCGAACTAGGCAATTGCCTAGGCCGCCAAAATGGAGGGGGCGCTGGCCAGGCTTGGGCGGGACGGGCTAGCCAGCCCCGTCTTGTCCATTGGGGCTGGTGGCGCAGCGCACCAGGGCACTGGCCCCCCCAGGGTCGCCTCCACGAGCCCGCCGACATACCAGGCACCCCCCCAACCCGCTGCCACGGGCGGGTGGGCGTTCGCACGCCGGCGGCACAGCCGCTGCCGCCCATGCTGCTCCTGGGCGGGCTGTGAGCCGGCTGCCCAGCCCCATCTTCGATCACAGCAAGCGGGGGGAGCCGTGCGGCCTCCCCCGCCCCCACGGGCTACAGCGGAGAAACTGCTGCTTGCCTCTCCACCACCCCCACCTCCTGCTAAAGCAGGCTTTGGAGGGGGGCGCCAGAAGGTGGTTCGCCTAGGGCGCAAGAAGCCCTGGTGCCGGTCCTGCGTGTGGCAAGCCTACTCTATAGTATAGTGTACACAGCGCTGGTTGTTCAGGTTTGCAAAACTCTGTGCTTGGAAGATGGATTTGCACAGGCCTGCAACCCCTCTTTTGATCCAGCCATGTCTTTCTAAGCTTTACCTGGAGATGTCAAAGTTTCAGCCTGAAGCCTCTTGCATGCACAGCTTGAATTCTAATACCAAGTGATGTCCCTTTTTAAAGGACAGCATTTGTGATCTCTAAATGCTTACCCGTTTAAATTTTCTTGGTGTCACACACACACACACACACACACTTTTCCAAACTGAATACACAACATGAAACATGAAGCAGATCGTGCGATATATTCAGTTAGGAGACTGTCTAAAGTAGAAAATAGAAATGGCAACCTTATTCTGAAGTGGTCCTATTTCATTTTGAATCTGAAAGTTTGCTATTAGAGGAAATGATTCTGATCTTTAGGAGTTCTCTTCTCCCTGCACACTTGAATCAAATAGCCAAGATTTCCAGTCACAGTCAGAAACATTAATCTATGCTTGTAGAATTCAAGCTCAATTTACTCGGCTGTGTGTGTGTCTAGGTGTTACCTACCCCACAATGCATTCACCCACCCATGTATGTCGTGTAGCATTGCTCTGCATTTGCTGGCTTGAGTGCTTAAAAACAAAAACATTTTTTTATTATTATTTAAAGTTTGGAAGGAATTCATAGAATTTACAGGAAAGTAAGCAGCATGGACCATCACTGCAGTCTTAACATGCGAGTTCCAATTTCCAAGGAAACGTAAGCAAGAAAGTGCTGCGACTCCATCTTCTGGCAAATATGCACCATTGCAGTAACACAATTACATCATTGACAAAACCACAAACGTTTGTATGTACTGTAGGTTGCAATTTTAGATGTGGATGCTTCTATTTTAAGATCCAAATTAGAGGCGCTTGTCTGAGGCAGTGATCCTTTGTGAGTGCAGAGCTCTGATGCTCTGAAAGTGGAAGGGCTTCCCAGTTTACTCCAGGTGAAGTTCCCTTCACAGGTGGGGAAGTTCTGGAAGAAGAGGAGATACTTCTCCCCTACAAAGCATAAATCTCCATCAGACAAATTCTACCCTTCTCCCACTCTATATAATCAAACCCACCTAATTGTCCACCCTCATTGACATGCTGAATATCTACGTAATTTTATTACATTTTGCAGGCTCACTAAATAAAAGAACACCAAAAAACCAACCAGCTTGATAGAAATCACATAACACATTGACAAATGTCTTCCTATCAGCTCCAGAACATCAGTAGCTGAATCCTACTGTGACCTGATTGAATCTGTGCCAAAGCGAGATGACACCTGATTGACTCTCTAAACACTCATGCTCACTGGCTACATTCAAACGAAGGAAAGCTACTGCATATCAATCTAAGCAAGTTGTGCTTCCTTTTTCTGGTTATTTGGCTGTAACCTTTGATAGAATACTGATAATTGAACAAACTTCATTGCATTACATTCTTCATTAAATTATCTTTCCACCGATATATAATTTTATGGTATTACTCCAAAAGAAAAGTAATATTATGAGCCATCAAACCTCGGAAATACACATTCCCCAAAAGGTTTCCTCAATTTTGGCCACTTGGGTAGGTTTTCAATTGAGTTGTGGAGTGGTGATTCTAGCCAGAATATGTATCATTGATGAGGGGAAAGGTGGTTTCTCTCTCCATCCCAGCCATTTCTTTAAGCTGCATATCTAGGCCAGTAATGGGGAACCTGCAGGACACATGGGAACTACAGTGGTACCTCGGGTTAAGAATTTAATTCGTTCTGGAGGTCCGTTCTTAACCTGAAACTGTTCTTAACCTGAAGCACCACTTTAGCCAATGGGGCCTCCCACTGCCGCTGCACCAACAGAGCATGATTACTGTTCTTATCCTGAAGCAAAGTTCTTAACCTGAAGCATTATTTCTGGGTTAGCAGAGTTTGTAACCTGAAGCGTATGTAACACGAGGTACTACTGTAAAATTAATGCAGCCCACAACAGGGTTCCTGAACCACATGAGAGGGAGGGGAAGATCAAGGTGTTGCATGCCTCATCCCAAAAGTGATCCAAGCATCTCTGGCAAGTAGCTTCTAACACGCATACCCCATCGAGTCAGAGGATGGCAGGAAGAGTAAAAAATGAAAGAGAGACTGAATGTCTAGACTGCCCTTCATCGCACATAGCAATCTCAATCTTCTAACATATTATTTAAAAAATCTTAAAACACACTTAGCATTTGTAATAAATAAAAATATTTTTTCAGTAAACAATTTTTTAAAAAAATCAGCAGCGCCTAGGGTCCTCACCACCAAATCAGTTTCCTCCAAAGGAAGAGAATATGCAAGTTTTAACTGGGAACAGAACCTCCAAGCTGTAATTGCCATCGCTTCCTACAGGGGGAAAGAATTCCAGAGACCGGGAGCCACTGCAGAGAAGGCCCTACCTTGTGTTACCAATTGGTGAATGACACCCATCGCTGGGACAAGGAGTCCCGCCTCTCAACAATCACAAGAACAAGACTAGGGAAGAAGCACTATGACAGACATTTCTTCAAAAGGTATCATTTTAAGTGGCTCTCTTAATCCTACACAAAACAAATGAAAGCCTTCCCTTCTAAATATATATTCTTGCAAAAGAAATGAACTCAAAGAATATTTCATATGCACAAGGAGATTCCATATTGCTAGCCTGTAAATAAGGTCATGAGAAGCCAGAAAACACCTGGGAAGGAGAACAAAGCTTCTCCGAGCTGAAATTGCAACATAACTATGACTAATTGCAATGCACATGTCTGTACAATTGTAGATTGTGCTTTAGATGATTTTCTGTCAAATTCCAGTGCAAGGAATTTTTGAACCTCTGCACGTTTTATATATCAAAACCACCTGGATAGATGTTCCTTTAACTGTTGCCATTACCTCATGACAACCGAAATTGCATCCTGTAAATCTCTCTAATACCCATCATGAAGGTAATGAATTATGTCTGAATGCACATCATGCTGAAGTGCAAGATACAGAAGGTAGAAAGTGTCCTTTTGGATTTACAGTTGCATGGCACTTAGCCACATAACTCCCCGTCTTTCGAGGTAGAGGCCTGGGTTTTGCAATGATTTGTAGTTTACATGCCTGGCTGTTTTAATAATTCATTCTTAAAATTATTATGCTTCATCTGTCGCTTATACCTCTGTTTTCACAGCTTTAATACCTTGCAAAAACTATATGAATATGGACTGTTGCCCATGCACAACGGATTATTTGTATGCATAGTTTGCCACCAGGGAAATGAGCGTGGGTAAGTACGAAGCATATTTGCAAAGGCCGGATCATCCTGACCGCAGCGTGAGCCAAACAAGAAATTGCTATGAGGTTTGACATCTATGCAGGACTGGTGCCATTTTGCAGCCGCTTCTTGTTACGGCATGCATCCCTGGAAATATCTTGGGAGTCTTCTCCAAAATACATTGGAATACTCTGAAATAAGTTCCAATGTTAATTGTAATATATGGTTCTTGGGCCATCTTACAAGCAATTATAAGCTAGGAAATGGAGCCATTAGCACATGCATCGCTGCGGACTAAGGATGTCAGAAAATTCCAGTGGAAAAGAAAAGGAGAGTGGAAATAGCCAATGTTTGCTTATTTGTACCATGTCCGAACTGGAAATCCACCCAGTGAATATGATCAATAGACATGGTTGCTGTTGTTCGCAGTCTGCAAATATATGATTTCCCTGCATTTTCAGTGTGTTTCCTTTGCACCGAAATCTATGATGTGGAATACCTTACACAATATATGTCATTTCCTTTGAAACCTGAGAGAGGTTTTTTTTTTAAAAAAAGGATTCACTCAATTCTTGTATAGAATCATTGAGTTGTAGAGTTGGAAGGGACCGTGAGGGTCATCTAATTCCACCTCCTGCAATGCGGGAATCTTTGTCCAACATGTGACTCAAACCCAAAGCCCTGTAATTAAGATTCTCATGCTCTACCAACTGAGCTATATATACACCACAAGAATGTAATTAGTTACACAACTGATTGTGTAAAATTTTTGCCACAGTGGACATCAAGATGAAAAACATAGGTTTTTGTTTTCATTTGGAGGGAAACTGAACTGCAGCAAAAGCGCTGGATGCAATGAACATAGGAATTGGTGCCTTCTTATGCTCCAGGACCGGACGGTTTAACAGCAAAATATTATAAGACATTGAAAGACTGGCTATCGCAGCCACTAAGAGAAGTATGCAACAAGATACTAGAAGGAGATAGGGCACCAGAGACGTGGAAGGAAGCCTTTATCACACTGATTCCAAAACCAGATACTGATAAGACTCAAATGAAAAACTATCGCCCAATATCCCTTTTGAATGTGGATTATAAAATTTTTGCAAATATATTGGCTACAAGGCTGAAAAGAGTGTTGAAAGACTATATACATAGAGACCAAGCAGGTTTCTTGCCAGGAAGACAAATCAGTAATAACACGAGAATTATTGTGGACATTTTAGAAAAACTGGAGAGAAACATAAATACAGATGCGGCACTATTGTTTGTTGATGCAGAGAAAGCATTTGATAAAGTCTCTTGGACATTTATGAAAAAGAATTTGGAAAGGATGGGAGTTGGTCAAAAATTTTTGAATGGCATTAATGCCATCTATACAGAGCAAAGAGCTAAAGTAATAGTAAACAGTGTGATATCGGAGGAGTTTGAAGTTGAAAAGGGAACAAGACAAGGGTGCCCTATCTCCCCTTTACTTTTCATTACGGTCCTGGAAGTCCTCCTAAATATGATACGAAAGGACAAACAGATAAAAGGAATTCGTGTGGGAGAGAAGGAATACAAACTACGCGCCTTCGCAGACGATTTGATGTTATCCCTGCAAGAACCGGAAAGCAGTGTCCCCAGAGCTTTGGGAATAATCGAACAATTTGGACTTGTAGCTGGTTTCAAGCTAAACAAGCAGAAAACCAAAGTTTTAGGAAAAAATATGAGTGCAGAACAAATTCAAAGAATACAGGAAGGCACTGGCCTCAATTTTGTCAAAACAGTAAAATATCTAGGTATCAACCTCACAACCAAGAATTTGAACCTGTATAAGGACAATTACGAAAAACTGTGGATGGAAATAAAGAAAGACATGGAAATATGGACAAGATTGAAACTGTCGTTAATGGGAAGAATTGCCGTGATAAAAATGAATGTCCTACCAAGGATGCTGTTTTTATTCCAAGCCATACCAATTTTGGACAAACTGGATTGCTTTAAGAAATGGCAAAAGGACTTATCAAAGTTCATATGGCAGGGCAAAAAGCCAAGAATTAAGTTTAAGATCTTAACAGACTCTAAAGAGAGAGGAGGCTTTGCCCTGCCGGACTTAAGACTTTACTTCGAAGCAGCGGCCTTTTGCTGGTTAAAGGACTGGTTTAAACTAGAGAATGTTGATGTATTGGACTTGGAAGGGTATGATAATATGTTCGGTTGGCATGCATACCTTTGGTATGACAAGGCTAAGATCCACAGAACTTTTAAGTCTCATATAGTTAGAAAATCCTTATACCAGGTTTGGTTTAGATATAAAGACTTGTTAGAGAGAAAGACCCCTAGATGGATCTCTCCAGTGGAGGCCAAGGCCTACAAGAGACCGAACATGTCTGCAAATTGGTTAAGATATATGGACATATTGCAGCAGGAAGGGGACTCTTTTAAGCTAAAAAGCTACGATCAAGTGAAAAGTCAGGTCCCCGACTGGCTGCATTATCATCAGGTATATGAAACATTCAAAATGGACAAAAAAGTTGGTTTTCAAGTAGAAAAATCAAAACTGGAAACAGAACTGATAGAATCGAACTTTAAAAACCTTTCCAAAATGTATAATCTTTTGCTAGAGTGGCATACGAAAGATGAATTGGTTAAATCGTCAATGATAAATTGGGCGAAAGATATAGGACACAATATTATGATGGATGACTGGGAGGGATTGTGGCAAAAAGGTATTAAATTTACTGCTTGTCATAGTTTAAGAGAAAACATAATGAAAATGGTTTATAGATGGTATTTGACACCAGTTAAGATAGCCAGGATGAATACCAAAATGTCAGATGTATGTTGGAAATGTAAACATGCGAAAGGTACCTTTTTTCATATGTGGTGGTTGTGCCCAGCGGTAAATGCTTTCTGGGATAAGATTTATAACGAACTCAAGAAGGTAATGAAGGTTACCTTTTGTAAGAAACCAGAGGCATTTCTCCTGAGCATAACCAATGAAGAGATACCCAGTCAGGATAGAGTGTTTTTTATGTATGCCACAACAGCAGCTAGAATCTTATTGGCAAGAACATGGAAAGGCGAAGAGATACCAACGGTGGAAGAATGGCAGATGAAGATGATGGAATATATGGAACTCGCAGAGCTGACCGCCAGAATCCGGGACCAGAGGGAGGAGAAGGTGTCAAGGGATTGGAAGAAATTTAAGGATTATTTAGTCAAAACAGTAAAATTGAATATCTGAGCAGAATTAAATAGAATAGCGGCTTTAGTAGATATATGTTAGATAAAATTGTTGGTAAGAAATTTTGTGTGAAAAATTTAATTGTTAGGAATTGTGTTAAGATTTGGTGTTAAAGTTAAGATATGATTAAGCAAAGTAAAGTGTATTAAAAATTGAGTTAATGTGAATAGAACAAGATACAAAGCTACCTTGAAGATATATATGATTTTGAAGACAGTGGAGGGAGTGGGGGAAGTCCCTCAAAATAGAGAAGATAGTAACAAGAAAAGTAAGAGGATAAATGTTAGTTTAAAGGTTTGTATATGTTTCTTTTTATTGTGATTGTTTGATTATGTTTTTGTATTGTGTTTATGTATTGTATTTTGTATTTTTATATTGTGAATGTTGTTGTTTATGTTATGTTCTCCCTTTGTTTTAATAGAAAATAATAAAATCTTATAAAAAAAAAAAAGGAATTGGTGCCTTCTTAGATCCATGCTATGGTCACAGGAGAAGGCAAAATATCAAGCGGTGGAATCCTTAGTCAGTTTGCATTTCTTAGTGCAGAAAGTATTGGTCTGATGTGTAGAGATCTTTCCTATTCTATTTAATTCAAGAGGGTTCTGGGAGCTTCTCTGTGTGAAAGAAACAAGCAGGAGGTTCGTGATGTTTGGGTTATTCCTTCAGAGAAGCTGAGTACAGCTGGCTTAAGCTGGTTTTCTTATCTATTTCTGTCAAGGACATGCTGAGTATAAAAGTAGGACCAGAAGGAGCCTAGGTTTCACTTTCTCTTTCTATATCTTTTCCTTCTGGTGTGGTATTCTGTAGGTTTAGACTTATTATAAGTTATTGTAAGTTTACATTTATGTTTGATGTTTAAGTATGTAAGTACAGTGGTGCCCCGCTAGACGAAAATAATTCGTTCTGCGAAAATTTTCATCTAGCGGGTTTTTCGTCTAGCGAAGCGGCAATGACAGCCGCGCATTCGCTAGACAAAAAAAAAAAAAGACGAAAAATTTTCATCTTGCGAGGGAGCCCCATAGACTTTTTCGTCTTGCGGGGCAGCCTTCCGCTAGACGAATGCCTTCGTCTAGCGAGTTTTTCGTCTTGCGAGGCATTCGTCTAGCGGGGCACCACTGTAGTTAGGTTTGAAGATGTAAATATATGTGATGTGTGTGTTTATTTGTGTGATTTTAAACAATAAAGAGACAAATTACGAAGGTTTAACACTTTTAAAAAATTATAAAAAAATTATAAGTTATTGTAAGTTTAAGTTAAGTCTGCTGCAACTGTATTTCTTATGGGCAGTGCCAATCCAGAATGTATTGAATTTGTGACCATTATGCTCATTTGCCTTCTGTAGCAGTGAGTAAAGCTCTGCTGGATGAAATATTAATTGCCTCTGGTCTATTTTTTTTTTAATAGTGCAACACATTTAAGTTTTTACTCTGCTAAGTATACGTTGGGATTCTACTCTGGATCAATACTGAGTAGAATTCCATGACATACTTGTAGCAAGGCATTCTGGGACTTGAATCAAAGAAACCCAGGTTAATATTCCACACTCAGAAAGCTCACCGAGTAATGTTGAGTTAGTCGTTATCTCCTATTAATTTTTCTGCTGTTGATGGCACAGAAACTTTTTGTCAGAGAAAGCGGTGGAATGAGAATTGGGTGAACCATGTGCATCATCTTGAGAATTTTGGAGAAAAGGGTAGGATAAAAATGCAGTATTTGTTGACAGAAAAAAGTGTGAAGGCTTCGAGCAAGCTGTCCCATTCCTATGGGAACCCTATGTGAAATGTCAAGGGACAAAGTCCAGGAGTAGAGCAACGCTTTGTACCAGAAGATCCCAGGTTCAGTCCCTAGCATCTCCAGGTAGGGCTAGGATAGAACCTTCTCTGAAGCCCTGAAGACTAGTAGCCAATCAGTGGAGACAATACTGAGCTAGATGGACCAATGGCGTGACTCAGTATAAGGCAGCTACCTTTGTTCCTATAAAAGTGAGCTCTGCTTCGCAGGGATAGTCGCATGTGGGTCGGGCTTCCTCCCACCCCACCCCCAGCACATGTGAAACTGTGGGACCACGTGTGAACCAGACTTCAGTATCTCAAAGATCTAACATTTCAAAAATCTTGCCTATTGTACAATGTTCTGTGCAATGCAGGAAACCACCACTGCAAGCCCATTTTCTGCTGAATATGGAATCTTTGCCTGTGTCTCTAATTACAATAAAGAAAAGAAAAGCAATGAATTATGTAGACATCAGATTTATTATTTAACATAAGCCGTATTCACTCGAGATCATAATAAATTCAGTTTATGGGTTCTTTAGTCCAAAAAAATCTTTTCTTTCTCCCAGTCATGTGCTATTGTAGAGTAGACAATGGCAATTTAGCGATCACTCGAATGCTGATAGGCAAGCTGCGTTCAACAGATATCTGACTCCCTTGAGGATACATCAGCCTGTTGCTTTTCCATGGCCTTATTTTAATGAGGAAAGCCTTCAAAATGGTATTTGAAGTAACAGGTGCTTGCAGTTTACATGACATTATAGGGGCGGGCGGGTTCAAATCATTAAATGTAGTCTCCTTCCTGTAGATAACTGGGATGGAGGGAGGGAATGCATTCCTACAAAATTGCAGCCATTCCAAAAAAAGAAGAAAAGAAAAAAAGCTCAGCATGATAATAACCAGCAGATATTACAGCTGTTTTGCAGTTTTCATGGAAAATCCACCACTCAGCTCAATGGAAATAAATTTCCAGGTGTGTTCCAATAATTCACTTCTCAGTGCTATCTATCAGCTTGCCCCAGATGGAATCACACAAGTATGTTTTCCTGGCAGTTGCACAGCATAATGGATTTTATAGTCTTCATCAATGCCATTTTCTTCTGATGTGTAATATTGCGCTGCATCTTTAAACTGTGCAACTTTCATTCGTTCGCCAACGTATCTGGCCTTGGCTTGAAAGAGTTTTGCATGAGCCCTAATGGGATAGATACATAGTTTGAAAGGAAAGAGTGAGAAATTGAGCTAACAGAAATAAAAAATTAAAGTTCTCCTTGTCTGGGATGAACATATAAGAGATTTGCTGAGGACGAGGTGGATATTAGTATGACATATCCAAATGTTGAAAACACAACCTGAGTTGAAGGGCATTCCCCCCCCCCCCGAATTCTGATTTTATATTTGCTATAAATGTCAGTGCCAGGTCTGTACTAGAGTTATCTGTGATAACTTATTTGAAGCAGTTGTTCCGTTTCTGAGGATGAAAGTGACTCACAATGATCAGAGTAATGGGATTGTTTGAAAAGATGAATCTTTATTCTAAATAGCTGACTCTTGAAGTTTTAAAAACACCAGTTCTGGGCAAGCAGTCCTTGACAGTGAAAGGGCAAAAAAAGGAACAACGCTTGTACAATATACTTATTCACAAGCCTCTGACATCTGGATATATAGGTTCAAATCAGGTCACAGATGGACTGAATGAATAGGAAGTATTCAGGGTCTCTTTTCTGCTCTCCTATACTTTCAGGATAGCACTAGTGATCTAAAAGGATTTGCATTTCCGACTCATTCACATTCTTCATTTTAAGGGATACCTAAGAGCTACTAGTTCTCTGTCTGCAGAAAGCATGGTCACAAGCAAAGCTAAAATAACTTTGAATTACATTGTTTCTTTAAAAAAAATGTAAAAGTTGCACCCTGAATTAAGCTTTTAACGGTGATTTAATTCCCACAGTCACATTCAAAATTATGATTTTGACATAAAAGTGACGTTTTAACACAAATTGCACTTCTTTTGCTAAATAAGCAGAAGGGGCAGAATGAAACTAACAAATAGGAGAGAGAGAATTACAATTGCGGATTTGAAACACAATGAAAAAAAATCCCATTGCGTTTCAAAGAGGGCCTTCTCAGCAGTGGCATCCACCCTGTGGAACGCCCTCCCATCAGATGTCAAGGATATAAATAACTATACCACTTTCAGAAGCCCTGTATTGGGAGCTTTTTAATGTTTGATGTTTCGTTATGTTTTTTATATGTGTTGGAACCCGCCCAGAGTTGGAACCCAGCCAGAAGTGCATGGAATAAATAATAAAATTATTATAAGATTATTATAAGTTCACAAACGAATGTATAGAATAACTCTTATAACATTACAAAACTGCCTATAGTTTAATACAATTAAGATAAATATCACAGCATGATAAATTATATCATACCATTTAACTATAGAATCTTTAAAAAATACACTAGGAATGTTTATTGCAAACTATATCCGCAAACTCTCTATAGTCACAAATACAAAATGACACATACAACTGTGAAATTTTAAAAGTTTCACCATCCAAGATGGGTTTGCTATAAGGATAAGTCACGTCAGCTTCCTATACAGAGGTACCTTGGTACCTGAATGACTTGGCTCTCAAACAAATTGGCTTCCGAACACCACAAACCCGGAAGTAAGTGTTCCGGTTTGTGAACGTTTTTTGGAAGCCAAACATACAACACGGCTTCTGCTTGAGTGCAGGAAGCTCCTGCAGCCAATCAGAAGCTGTGCCTTGGTTTTCGAATGGTTTCGGGAGTCGAATGCACTCCCTTAACAGATTGAGTTTGAGGACCAAGGTACCATTGTAGTTAGAATTGCTCTATTAGGCAGCTGTCATTGGTCCTCCTAGATCAGCATTACATACACAAGGAGTAGGGGACCTTTTCCAGGCAGCAGGCTGGATCCTGTTGGCTGTCCTACCCCCATGGGGCACTTGGACACTTTGAATTCAAGCTGGGTTAATGGTTCCCCATACCTGATCTACACCGATGGGTACCACTTCTCCAATGATTCAGTTGAGGATCCTTCTCCAAGGATTTCCCAGCCCTACCTGGAAATGCCAAAAATTGAATGTGGAGCTTTTTATATGCAAAACTCTGCTTGCAGACCCTCCAAGTTTCCCTATTTTCCATAGACAGTCCTGGATTTACAGAAGCCATCCCGGTTTCTGATTTGATTTCGAAAATGTCCCACTTTTCCTCAGAATGTACTTATTTTCATTGGAGAAATGTTGGAGGGTATGGAGTTATGCGACCCCCCCCCCCAGCTAAGGAGATAAGTAACTATACAAGTTTTAGAAGACACCTGAAGACAGCCCTGTACAGGGATTTAATTTTTTTATGTTTTAGTATGTTTTTATATATGTTGGAAGCTGCCCAGAGTGGCTGGGGCAACCAAGTCAGAATTATTAATTAATTAATTAATTAATTAATTAGAACGTCCCTATTTTCATCAGGTAAATGTTGGAGGGTATGTGCTTGCAGCCATTTCCTAGCACTGAATCTGAGAAGGAACCATTGCCACTGAATTATACGGCTTTCTGCCATATAGATTTCCAGTGGATGAGCATATACCACTGCCCCTATCAATAAATATTTAAGAAGCATAGCAGCTACCATCTATAATGTAAGATGCTACAAATAGGAAATCAGTCTGTAATGATGCAGAAGCATCATGAAGAGAATGAAGCACAGATAACCAGTACAGAACCACCTTACAGAAGGAAAGAAATCGAAGAAATTATCTGGAGCAAAAGGGTTGGCAAAATCACATTTTTACGCAGTCAACAGAAAAAGCATTGCAATACGTTCCAGTGCCTGGGTGAGGAAGGGAGCGGGGCGGGGGGGGGGCGACCGGAGGGGTTGAGGGAGAGAAGATAGATAATGTTCTCATGAACGACACTTTCCGTGTTTGTTGTGCAGCTGGACAGCACCTGCCTAACATTTACACCGGATAGCTTTTATTCATTTCATGGGATAGTCATCAAAAACATGGTTGAGAGATGGAGAAAATTCCAAGTATGTGTCATCACTTTCCTGGCTTGTGCAGCTGTTTCCTAAGGCACACAATGATGTTGTGTCATTAAGGAAATACACTGTTACTGTGCTGGACAAATAACACATTTGGTTTTATTGAGCCGCTCGACAATAATGAAGGGAAATAATAGGCCTAAATATACTGTTTATTCAGTGGCAATGAGCTCTAACTTCAGCATCTCAAAAAGCAAACAACAAAAGGTAATAATCCCAAATCACTTTCCTACTGTTAGTATCTTCTGTGCAGCCTGTTGGCTAAGACTGTTCTCAAATATTTGCTGATGATTATTCCAAGATCTGCAGCTGACTCCGGCAGCAGAATTCCACAAAGGTGCCAGTGTCTCTCTTAATAGATTCGGATGTGGGGCTGAGGCTAGGCCTGCTGCTAGAACTGTAATCGTTGCATTTAGACTGTGATCCAGACTTTCTGGTTTATGTGGGAATCGGTAGGTCTACTCCAAAGTCCTGTTAATTTCAGTGGGGCTTATTCCCAGATAGTTTCATATAGGATCAAAACCACCTGATTAGCCTGTCATAGAACCAGCTTGGCAGTAAGTGCATAGCTGCAAGCTGTGATATCTTGTTTACAATTTTCAGTAGCTTTGCAGTAATTTCCTTTATCAACATATATGTCTGTAATAGTCCAGAATAAGCATGGCCACTGTGCTCTTGAAGACTGCTGCCATCTATAATGTCATCCAGCTGCACCCATGAAAGACATCCTGGCTGCAGACTCCAAAATCACGATTCTAGCTACTCCAGAACCCATGAAATGGTCACATTCCATTTTCATAGAATGGTCACCATTTTTCCAAGATGGCGGCAGTTGCTAAAGTGGGATTGCTTGGGATTTTTAGCATGTTGTTCGGGAAGTCAAACTGCAGTAATGTACTTCAGCTTTTATTTTTTTAAAATCCCTTCTATAGCTACTCCATTTTGTTGGGGTTATTGTTCCTGGACTACGGTGGTGTTGGCTTTGTTTAATTTAATTCAGCACGAGGATGTTTTGTTTCTTCCTACTATCCACTGGACAGTGGTGTGATAGGTACACCAACATTGAAGGCAGTGCTATTTTTCTAGAAAAAGAGGTACTAGAACTCACCATGAACGTCTCACTTGTTCTCTTAGAAAGGCAATGGCTCCCACCTGAGAGGTGCCGGAATTGAGTTCAGTTGAGTTCTGGCTGGGGAAAAAAAGATTCAAAGATAACCTTGCCTTTTAAAAATAAAATAAAAAATATCCTTCCGGTAGCGCCTTAGAGACCAACTAAGTTTGTTCTTGGTATGAGTTTTTGTGTGCATGCACACTTCTTCAGATGCACAGTATCATGTGCATGCACATGAAAGCTCATACCAAGAACAAACTTAGTTGGTCTCTAAGGTGCTACTGGAAGGATTTTTTATTTATTTATTTTTTGACTATGGCAGACCAACACGGCTACCTACCTGTAACTTGCCTTTTCAAACAGGAGTGTGAGCCATCCTGAAAGCTGGGTTGCTGACTCTTAAAACTAAAACTAAAATAAAATAAAATTTTAAAATGCTGGTACCTGGGCAACATGTAGGGACCAATTCTTCTGTAGGTAAGTTACCCAGGAGGAACTGGGAGCAACTTCTAGCAATTTCTCCTTAGTCTGGAAGTTAAAGGCCCCTTCAGACCTGAGTTTTAGTGCCAGCTTTTTCTGCAATGTGTTCTTGGCACAGTAATAGTGCATTAGTGGTGGATTTCTTCTGCTTTATCAGTTGCTCTGTGGTGCTTCCCAATGATACTACATTATTGTAGTATGGAGGGGCTATCGTGCAACAAAAGAAGGACAAAAAATAAACCAGGTAGCTGCCATTTTTGTGCCACACAATGCAGTGTCAGAAGCTGGGGGCAATGGTGTATGTACCACAAGGGGGAGACGTGGCAAGAGATGGTTCATATGGAGGGGGAACATCACAAACACTATGCCAAGCACTTGTCCAGTTCTGGAGCCAGCCCTGGGCTCTTCTTCTTCTTTGGTGATCACTCGTAGCTGAGTAAGATTGTCTTCCATAAACACGGTTTTAACAATGAGTCCGTAAGTGACTGTGGAAGCCAATTCTGGATCCACATGTCCTTCCACAGTGGGGACATTGGTTCCCGGGCAGGAGTTGATCCCGGTGTGGATTTGCCATGTGTGCCTTCCTCTTAGCACATTTCTCCCTTGTGCTCTGAGTTCGAGTGTCTTTAAACTCCATGACACCTTTGGTAAAAGCTGTTCTCCAACTGGAGTGCTCGCAGGCCCAGTTGTCGGTGTTTATACTACTTTTTTTAGATTTGCCTCGAGAGAGTCTTTAAACCTCTTTTGTTAGGAAAGAAGGAGTTGGCAACAGCAACTGGAACGGAGCCCGGGACTAACACCCAGGTAAGTGAGGAAAGGTGAGGCAACACAGTCAAATGAGAGGCTTGCTAGCGATACTTCTTGCAGCTAGCTGGGACTGATCCTTTGCTCCCACAACTCTTCTGAAATTGTTAGCATTTCTGCTTGTTACATTTCTCATTAGGATTCCCCATTAGAAGAAACTGCTATAAAGACGAGTACCCTCGTCTTGCGCTCTCTCTCTCTCTCTCTCTCTCTCTCTCTCTCTCCAACACTCTCGCTACCATTCCACAAGACACGTTTTCTTTTTAATATTGAAAATGGTTTGCAATTGTCTGTTCTGACACAAATCCTTGTTAGGAAAAAAAAAAAGCGGGGGCACCTCAACCTCTGTGGGAAATGGAGCCATATAAAGAAGAGGCTGTGCTTGTCACAGACCATAATGGACCTTTGTGGCAAAGCGGGGAAGGAAAGCCAGATGTCCATAGTCTTGGATTTCCTGTACATCAACGAACACATTGAGGTTTAAAAATAAGGCGAAAGCTGCCATCTCTGGCTCCTTAGGGGAACAGTGAAGTAGGCTTTAATATATTGGATGCTGTTGTTTATGGACAGAAGAGCTATCCCTGTTGTAAACCTGCCTGTCATACATATTGTATGTGGATCATTTCAGAGGAATGAGGGAAGGAGTGGGGGCACACAACAACAATAAAAATCACTTAAATTCACTGCAGTTTACAGGAGAATTCTGGACACCACAATCACAAGTTTTGTGTGTGTGTGTGTGTGTGTGTGGCAGGGGGGAGGATATTGTTATAGAAACTGCAGGGGCATTTGCCCTTCAGGAGTCATAGTACTGTCACCATAGGAACTTGGAAGCTGCCTTATACTGAGTCAGATCATTGATCCATCTAGATTGGTATTGTCTACACTTGCAGGCAGTAGCTCTCCATAGTTTCAGGTGGAAGTCCTTCTCAGCCCTGCCTGGAGATGACAGAGATTGGTGCATGCTTTTATTAAACAAATCTGAGCACCAAAGGTGGTACTACATGGAGTCATAGGGTTGGAAGGGACCACAAAAGACATCTAGTCCAGTCTTCTTCAACATGGCACCCTCCAGTTGTTTTCAACTGCAAATCCCATCACCCCTGACCATTGGCCATGCTGGCTGGGTCTGATGGGACTCGTAATCCAAAACATCCAGAGGGTATCAGATTGGGAAAGGCTGATCTTGTCTAACCCTGATTGTTGCTGGCATCTTGAGAGACAATGGAGTGCAACTCTGGAAGTCAAACAACTGTGTTAGCAGCACCAAAGGGACCTCCCTGGGGCGCAAGCCTGGGCAGAGCATATGGAGGTCCTGGGATGCACAGACAACAGGACCCCCTCTCAGCCTCGTTGATGTGGTCCAGAGAAAAGCAGCACAATATTTTTGGCACCATCTTGGCAGCAGGAGCTGCTGGAAAGAGGCGTACAAGGTGCCAACCGAGCGGGACCCCAGATTTGTGTAGGGTTTATTTCTTTGCCTTTTGTTTCCCCAAAGATATCCCAGAAGGCAGCAGAAGTTTAGGATTCCTTCTTCTAGATGGACTACCTTCCCAGGATGATGAGCCCCATCTGCCCCTCACTTCTCTCCACAAAGCATGCAGAATGGCCTTCTTGACCATTAGACCCACTATTGGTCTCATCGGCTCAATTCTCCAGAGCCTGTCTTCACACACAGGGGAAGTCACTAACTCACTGAGGGTTTGAGACCCATCAGCTACCCTCACCTGGTTTAGCCAGTCAGTCAAAGCTATTTCCTGGGGTATATCTCTGTCACTTACTAACAGCTTCTATGAGCCACAGGTGAGAGCTGAGTGCAGGATGGGGATCAGAGGTGGACAACCTACCCCAGAAAGACCACAACGTGTCCCCCACCAGAAGTACTACCTCTCCCCAAAAACCCCTAACACGCCAACCCTGGTGATGCAGGAACTATAGCATCCCTGATCATGGCCATCTAGCCTCTACTTTAAAAAAAAAAAAACCCATAACAATATTTTATTTGTTGTATAATGCAATCAGATGCTGGTGAATGATAGCATGGCTTCACTCTGATCCTCTGTCTTGATCTACTTTTTCTGAGGAAAATGGAGGGACAGACTTATAGTAAACACTGAAAAGTGGGGCGCATGTTGCAGGATGAGGTTAAATGTGGGTTCTGGTCTGAGATGATGGAAGGCTACTAGTATATGTCATTGACAACAGTCAGAGTTTATCAACAGATGGTTAAGGTAGCATTTGTCATGCTGTAGGTCGGGACTGCATTTTTACTGTGCAGTGGTACCTCTGGTTATGTACTTAACCTGAAACTGTTCTTAACCTGAAGCACCACTTTAGCTAATTGGGCCTCCCGCTGTTGCTGCGCCGCCAGAGCACGATTTCTGTTCTTATCCTGAAGCAAAGTTCTTAACCTGAAGTGTTATTTCTGGGTTAGCGGAGTATGTAACCTGAAGCGTATGTAACCCGAGGTACCACTGTAGTAGCACCAGTACAAAACTACAATGCTAAAATGGATGTTTTAGCCAAACTTTATTGTTAGCATTACTAGTGGCAGAGCTTCATGCTCCGGCACCGGGGGTGGGAAGCAGGCGGGGGTGTGGCTGGCACGCATTCTGGGGTGGGAGCGCTGCCTACAGGGGGGCGTGCCACCTGCAGGGGCGGGGCATGCGTTCTTTGGCGGGGTGCCGCCCGCAGGGGCAGAGCACGCGTTCTGGGGAGAGGGGCACTGCCCGCAGGGGCAGGGTGTGAGTTCTGGGGGCAGGGCGCGCAGCGCGGGTGGGGGACAGCTGAGAAGGAACCCTACCGGGATCACGCTCCCTGGGGCGCCCCACCTCCTACGCCCCGCCCTTCCTACGCCAGTGAGCATTACTTTGTGTATATATCCAGAGAGAGGGGGAAAGAGAGATACACACATCCACTAAATTTGTTATTGTTGTTTTGCAAAATATTTAGTTTTCACATTCAGATCATTGAAATGCTATAATTTGGATCAAAATTCTATCTTTCCGAAGTATATATTTTAAAGTATAAATAGTGCGATCCACCAAAAATACCTTACTGTTTCTAATTTTCTTTGGGGCACAATTTAAGAATAATTTGCACACCTAAACAAACTTTTTATTACACCTTTTGAAAAATAGTGAAAGCTTTATTTAATGAGTGAATGTTATGCTGGCTTTACATATTACATGTTATGCTACTGTATTTATGCAAGTTTCAATGTTGTTTTCAACTGAAGATGTATTGTTGCATCATTTTTCTCATACGCCGATATACAAAAACGTTTTATTTAGAGGCAGGAATTTAAAATAACTTAACAATGCCCATAAACCATTCATTTAAAATTATTGGGTTTGTTTCTTCTGGGAGGTGTCCTTTTGTCTCTTCTCTGTAAATTCTACTAGCGGCTTTCTCTCCTTTCTTTTTAAAGAAGAGTGCATTGAAAATTAAAACACAGCTGACACTCCCTTTTGGAACCTCAGATTTAAATTAGCAGGGTCCCGTTTCCTTCCTTTGTAAGAAAAACTTTAGGTCCAGCTGGTTCATGAAGCCAGTGCAGCAGGAGTGTGATCAGAGTGGATAAGATTTGCATATACATTGTTGCCCTTGGCTACTGGTCCTCAAGAGTCTTCATTGTTCTGTTGTATAATTATCTAGCTCACAGGCAGCTCCAAGGAACCAGAAGAGAATAGAACACACACCTGGAAAATAGTGGCTTGCCAATATACCCATATGGATGCCATCTTCGCTTTGATCTTGTCCCTACCATAAGCAGGGAACGCAATTCATGCTCAGATGAGATTGTCTCAAAGCCTCACAGTGTGGCATGATTTTCGAGACTCAACCCCCCACTCACTTTCCCGAGATGACAAGCAGAATAAAAATCTCCTCCTGCCACAAAACCAGTCAAGTGTTTGACATGCTGATGTTTCCATTCCTGTAACAGGGGGGGGGGGGGGGAAATGCCTTAAATCCGGTATCTCAAAAAGCAGTGATTTTTTTATGAGCTTACCAGATTAATATACCTGCACTCAATTCAATTCAAATGAGTTTGTGTCACATCTAGCATGCCATCTTGCAATATGGCGTTGCAAGGGCACAGTTGGTTTGTTTTGTTTCAAATACTGCTGCTGCACTGTCTTTCAGTGAAAAATCCCAGGATGTCAATTCAATAGAATAATAATCCTTGATTATTGTTGTATGTTGCTTTGGAAAATAGCATACAGATGGAAATGTGCATATAGATATGTATTATGCACAATGGAAATATGCATATCTTTGGTCAAATACTATGTACTTTCGTTATGCATATTACATATCAATATGCACATTTACATTTGTGTGCTATTTTCCAAAGCAACATACAACAATAATCGAGGATTATTATCAGTAAAACAATGAAAAAGGCAGCAACAAAATATGCAAAGACATCAGGAGATACTTAAAAGCCTGCCAAGAAAAAATTCTTTTTAAAAAGCAAAAATCTTCCCTTCCAAAATATTCAAGATATAAGAATGAGGCGTCAAATTAAAGTATCAGAAATCTTTATTTCCTGAAAACTAGTACCAATTTACCAGAAAAAAGTCACAGGGACTGTAGAAAATTAAGACAAATGTGAGGTAAACTCAGATTGCAGTTGCCTCTCAGCTGCTAACTTGAAAGTCAAGAGGTGTCAGAGCTCTACCTTCAAGTTTATTGAAATGAGCACCAATCCTAAGCCACTGGCTACCTGCTGTGGTGTCACAGAATGTTCATTAATATTTGAGTTAGCCAGGGATATACTTCCAGCACAACATAGCTAGGCACAGAGGGGACTTTATTATGTTGATGGAAAAGGATAGGGGCACGATGAGGAGAGATTAATGCAAAACAAGCCAATTAGAATAAACTTTTCAGCAAATTTATCTTTTTTCCAGAGGTCAGTTTGCATCATTACATTTTTGTACTTCACCCATACACCTGCTCACTTGCTGCTGAAGACAATGGATGACTTCAACAATACATATTTTCACTAGAGAATTGGGTGAAAAGCAGCCAACACAACTCTTTCATCACGACAGAAGCATCAGATAGGAGTTTGAGGCGCAATTCTGTGGGACTTCTAAAGCAGCCTAGAAGGTTCCTATGTAAGGCTTGTTGTCTAACTTTTCTCAAGTTAAGGAGTTTAGCTATTTGCATCCAGTTCTGCAGCTGCACCAGGATGGAAGGCAAACCAAACCAACCTCGTTACAACTGGAGTTAACACAGAAATAGGAAACAGCACACCATCTCAAAAGATAATTACTGTACAGTGATTCTTAGCCTGTGATGTGTACATAGGCATTCTCGTGTGAATACTATGTTCTATGCATGTAGGAAATGTTTTATTTTATTGGGATGAACAATTACAGCCCATTCTCCCTGCGCCGGTCCTGCCTGTACATAGCCAGAAGCTAGTTGATAGATTCATTAGAACCATTTGACTTAAGCAATCCAGTCTGGCTTGTCCAGATTGGAGTGTTCCTGGTAAATCCCCTTTAGTTCCCTCTTAAAAATAACAATGACATAACAGTCTTATTTTAAAAGTTTCTTCAAATCCATGTGATCACAAGGACAACTTGTATCGTTTGAAAGCTTCTTAAAACCTTAAACGCCACCCTAGCCAGATAACTACTACAAATCTTGATAACTGGGCACAGGTCAATACCCATAATTACTGTGTGAACCATCCACCACATCCATAGGACCAGGGCTTTTTTTTCCAAGCCAGAGCTCATCTGTGCTCAGCTCTGGCACCTCTCAGGTGGGTGCCATTGCCATTCTAAGAGAACAAAAGAGAAGTTCAATTTTCTCTGGAAAAAAGGTATAGGACTTATACCTTCGTGTCTGCCAGTGTTGTGTACTTAATTACATGCATTAAATGTGCACCAGCAACTGACATTGGGCAAGTGGGCCTAACCTGAAGGCGAAGACTCAAGGACCAAAGTCAGATATAAATACAGAGGACACTCAAAACAAAACAAATCCTAAACACAGTGTTGCAGATTTCAGAGCTACTCTTAGGGAGGCAAAAACCATGTGGGCACATGAAATGCAAAAATATGTGGACAGGAGTTCATCCAGAAATGGAACTATATTAATCTGTAGGGTTTAACAGAGATTATGGTTTCTTTCCACACTATAAATTTGCACTACAGTGGTACCTCTGGTTATGATCCTAATTCATTCCAGAGGTCCGTTCTTAACCTGAAACAGTTCTTAACCTGAGGTACCACTTTAGCTAATAGGGCCTCCTGTTGCTGTCACGCCACCGCCACACAATTTCTTTTCTCATCCTGAGGTAAATTTCTTAACCTGAGGTACTACTTCCAGGTTAGAGGAGTCTGTAACCCGAAGTGTTTGTAACCCAAGGTGTTTGTAACCTGAGGTGCCATTGTATTTAGTATTGTCCCTTTAAGAACTTTTGAATGCTTTTTCTTGATCTGTTTTTAACTGTTTTTTTTTTTACTTTCCCCATTTCCAATTCAGCATCTGAAGAAGCAGGTGTTTGCCTGTCGTGCCAATTTGTAATAGAAGCATATTAAAAATCAGTCTTAAGGTGCCATCAAACACATTTCTCTTTAAGACACAATATACTATTAAAGAATCTTGCACACGTCTGTACAGAGATTTCACATTGAATGCATAGAGTATTGCTCACTGCACTTCCTATATAGGAGGAATCCCATGTTTGCATCTGAGCCTGCAGAGTTTGGATCATGCCCAATACACACACACACACACACACACACACACACACACACACACACACACTATGTTCCTTTCCTTCTGGCTTTTCCTCGATCTCACAACTCTTGCTCTTGAAGCGTTTCTCTATTTAGCAGTTTGCATTTCAGACAAAAAGCAGAAATTTAAATACAAGAATAAACTGAGGTTTTTATCTTGAAATACCTTGGAGAGCAAATGCTTTACCAAAAACGTGTTAATGCTGACAGCGTGATCATCCCCTCCCTCTCCGCTAATAAAATACCAGCTCAGTCTGTGGAAATGTTCAGGAAGAGATAAGTGCCAGTGATAATTCTTACACAGAGACAGCTGAGAGAAAATTATTAGCAGGCGTAACTTCAGTACAAGGCCATCATCAAAGCACTCATCCTGATGCTCGAATTGAAGGCATTACTTTACATTTAACGTGATTAATTGCTCTTAAAATAATAAAGATCACCCAGAACCGTAAGAACAAAGGGGTGGTTGAGCACTTATAAATATTCAAAGTGCAGACATATGGCTTCTTTTTATGTCTCTGCTACAGGTTGGAAGCCTAGCTTTAACCCACGGACATGAAATATTAGGCGGAATATGTATAAAATGTTATTGACTTGAGTGTCCATGTGTACTTTGCACATTTGGATCTCATCTGTAAATTCTGAGCCATGGGGAAGAAATGTAGCAAATGTATACCTGATGGGCAATGAGCACACCAAAGAATGAAAGGTGCTTCACTGTGTTTTGGTAGGACGGAGGTCTACAAGCCTACTAGTTCTTAATTAACAAGGCTGGAACTATTCCATTACTACTCCCGATTTTAAAGCAGGCATATTGAATGAATGAATTTATTTTTATGGTCACGGACCAACTTACTAAATCAATAATACAAAAATAATACATTAAAATTTACACAACGAAAACAATACACACACACACATATACGTATACAGCAGCAAAGCAGGCATATTGTTTCTGTCATGTTTGTCTTTTCAATTCTGTGCTCAGTTAATAACTTGTTTGGTTCCCACAGCACACCCAGCCATTTCTTCTTTTCCATTTGAGGAGAGCAACAAAAACATCTTAGTTACGGGTAGCTTACCTGTAGCCCTCCAATTGTTGCTGGACTACAACTCCCACCCCCTCTGACCATTCTGGCTGAAGCTGTTGGGAGTTGGAGTCCCACAACATCAGGAGGGCCACAAGTCTCCATCCTTTCAGGGCCGGCCTGACCGTTTGTCTCGCTGAGGCAGTTGCCTCAAACAGCAGGCTTGGGAGCGCTGGGAGGGGCAGCAGATATGGAAAGGAAAGAGATGGGTGTCCTCACACATGTCCTTTGGCTATGGATGCAGCACCACAAAGTCGAATTAATGGAGTATTGGGGTTTGGGAATTTGTTACCTGGTGGAAAGTAGTACTAAAAAAGGGGGGGTTCTGGAAAGTAGTACTAAAAAAAAAGGGTTCACTGTGGTAACTCCCATTATTGTCATGCTTCATGGTCCAATATTTTACCACAGAAGGTTGCCATTCTTTATATACTAAAAGTCAAATGTTTTACCTCAGAAAGAAACACACACACACACACAAATCCCCCCCCCCCAATCCACTTCTGCTGTGGCTGCACATTCCATTTTAAATCTTGTTGCTCCATTATAGTTGTGTTTGTTAAAAAAAAAACTGCTCCCAATTTCCCCCACAATGAATCTATTTTAGACCACCACCAACCAGCCTTATAATAATTAATATTAATTTTATTATTTGTACCCCACTCATCTGACTGGGTTGCCCCTGCCATTCTGGGCAGCTTCCACTATACAGTAAAATATTAAACATATAAAAAAACCAGCACCCTTCCCTGCTGCCTTCAGATCTCTTCTAAAGGTTGTAGGTACTTATCTCCTTCTATTCCAATAAATATTTTCTCATCTTTGGACACTTCCAGCTTAAGCAAAAAGCACTTGTGTGCTTGACCTCAGTTCAAGTAATATCCCGCCTGCTTTCATTTGTGTATTTTTCCTAAAACAGAGCATGCTAATATGCAATAAAAGATGAGTTAACAATACAGTATTCTGCAGTGGCCTAAGCGTGTGCCTGCCTCATTGTCAGCAAGGATCAAGTGATCACTGATAATGTTTATTACACAAAATAATGTTTAGTGGATCTGCACTACAATAAATTTATTTCTTATGTGATGCATGTTAAATATTTGATCAAGGAAGCTGTTTGACATACTTTAATGTGTGTAAAGACTGCGCCCTGCTGGTTTCCTAGCAAAATAAGTGGAAAATATGAGATGCTTAAAAACCCACTTGCTTGTAAAAGAAACAGGCAGAATTGCATCATTAAAGTAACAATTGTTGGGCCTTTAGCCATTCAGTTTTCAGGATGAGAAACCAACATTTACTGAAGCATAAAACGTATGCATGGTGGGTTTTGTCTGGAAATCTTTATGTTGGTAGCTCACATTTTCTAGCATGGCTAGACAAAATATTTATTATAATGACAAAAATGACACTCTCATGCTAATAACTGCACTTTTTTGATTTTTTTTAACACTTCACTTGCCAAATATTCATTAAAAAATCACCTCATTGTGTATCTATTGGGTTTGATTTAACTGAGACCTGTTCAACAGTTGCCCAACCAGGCTGAATACAACTCATATCAAAACTGGGGGCTATTAGTGATTCAATAAACTTGCTTTTAGTGGCTTGCCTGAGATTGCAAAGCAGATTTTTTAAAAAAAAATGTTTACAGTGTGAATATATGGCTGGTAGGCTGCATTCAGTTTAGAGAGGTGAAAACTGAGCAGGCCTTATTTATCCATAGCTTGAAAACAAAAAGGCTGTTCTTTTCACATCTTCCTTTATTCTTCTTATTTTAAATTAAACTTGATATTGCACTAGAATGATCAATTCATCTTCACAAATAAGTGTACACAAATAACAGATTGAATCACTTCTCAAAGGTGCTGCTGTGGAAATGATGGATTTCCCTGGGGAAACAAGGAAATCTTGTAATTTTTCTAAGCCAATATAGGGGTTTGGAAATCTACCCTTGCCCATACCAAAATACCGTCTCTGCCAGTGCCTTCGCCCACAATCCACCCAAACAAAATTCCAACTTCTTCTCCCTTCCTCCATAAGTGAGTGACAAGGGGTCACGGCAGAGGTGAGGTTCCCATGAAAGTCTTGTTCTTCTTTTCCCTCCCTTTCTCGTTTCTCAGTATACTTAGCAATGACACTTACCCAGCCCTCCTGGGTACATTTCTGACAGCCACTTGGGCTTTAGATACTGGCACACTGCTACCAAGTAGGTCAGGGTGATGGAGGAGGGAGGGGAAAACCTTGTGTGCCTGGCCATTATCATTCCAGCTTACCAGATATATGAATGGATGGGGCGAAATGTGTTTTGGGAGAGAGGGCTGGAGGGACAGGCAAGGGAAGCTAGGAATTCTTCCTCGGGTTAGATATCACCCGAAGCATTTTCCAGGCAGATGTCTGCAAATCTTATGGCTGTCTTGAGCATGCTGGCATTTTGACCTCGTTTCTGTTTACATCTCCAAAGGCACAGGTTGAACTCTCAATTTACTATACAAAAGTTGTGGCACGATCCTAAGGGTTCTTTGTTTTAAGTTGCTTTGCGGTGCCTCTTGTGCAGAGATTTGTTAATGGGGAAAAAGCAGTAACGATTGCGTTTTGATTCCAGGAAGAAGAAGAAAAAAGGACCAAGTGAGTTCAGATGATAATTTCACCTCGATTTGGCAGGTCAAAGTTAAGGCACACTTGTCGTCACTGTGCCCATGCTCACCTTCCTGTCAAAATGTGATCCTGCACACAAATAACAGTGCTGTCAAGTATCCCGTTTCCCCCGGGATTCTCCCTTATTTTAAGCAGTTTCCCGCTGCTCTCCCTTATTTTTTATTTCCCTTAAATTTCCCGTTTTTAATGGAAGCAGCTCCTCCCCTGCTGGCCAGGGACTGGGTGGGAAGACCTTGCCTACTTGGAGAGAAAAGCCTCAGCCCTCAAAGCAAGTGGGAGCCGTTTCCCGTGCTTACAGGGGGGTGTATTCTTCCCCCTACATCAGCCCCTATCCGTTGCCGCCAAGCCCCTCAGCCGGCCAATAGGGTTAGCTGGCGGGCAGAGCCTGGCTGCCTTTGAGCAGCTGCTGCTTCCTGTCCTGCTTTGATGGGATCACACAAGAAGACAATGGGGCTCCATCGCGCAGAGCACATGGCTGCCCTCTTTGCTGGCTGCCCTCCTCTTTGCTCCGCTCCAAGCCCAAGCCCGCTTGGAGTTTACATTGCTGCTCTGCCCACTTTTGCTTCTGGCTCCGCCCACCACTGACATGTGACTGTCCCCGGGATAGGTGAGACTGCTGATCCCTTATTTTCAAATCCAAAACTTGACAGCTATGACAAATAATCCAGTGCATGTAAGCTTCAAAGATACAGCTTATTCCCCAATGGAAAATCAACTGAGTGATTAAGGATTAAACACAGGGATGACCACTCGGTTCTGGCTCCTCTCAGGTGGGCACCATTGACATTATAAGAGAACAAGGAAGGTATTCATGGCGAGTTCTGGCACCTTTTTTTCCTAAAAATAAATATAGCAGTGGGAATGAAACATACAAAATCAGCCTGTATAGAAGTGCAGGGAGAAAGCATGCCAGGTTGGGGAGGGGGCAACCAGGCCCTGCTTACAGGCAGGGGGTTAGTTTGGGACAAAATATCATTGGAAACAGGACACAGGAGGCACTGTGGGTTAAACCACAGAGCCTAGGGCTTGCTGATCAGAAGGTCGGTGGTTCGAATCCCTGCGATGGGGTGAGCTCCCTTTGCTCGGTCCCAGCTCCTGCCCACCTAGCAGTTCGAAAGCACGTCAAAGTGCAAGTAGATAAATAGGTACCGCTCCGGTGGGAAGGTAAACGGCGTTTCCGTGCGCTGCTCTGGTTCACCAGAAGTGGCTTAGTCATGCTGGCCACATGACGCGGAAGCTGTATGCCGGCTCCCTCGGCCAGTAATGCGAGATGAGCGCCGCAACCCCAGAGCCAGACACGACTGGACCTAATGGTCAGGGGTCCCCTTTACCTTTCATTGGAAACATCCCAGGCTTCTAAGTTTAAACCGGGCCTTTTGACAGCTGCAGGACTGTGAACAGGTTTGACATTGAAATATTATTTCTTCACCATCTTGAGATAGTTGGGGTATGTGGAGCAGAAGTAGCAAGTAGGATGTTAGTGAAACATTTGGCAAAATTGAAATCTTGTCACTCTGTTATGGGTTGACTGGGAACAACAAAGGATTGGAGCCACCAGAGTCTCTATCAGCTAAAGTTGCTGATAAAGAGATTCTGGTGGCTGAATCTCTATCATTGCTCAGTTCCATGGGGGGTGGGGTGGATGGTTCTTTGTCTTGCAAGCATCCAAACAGATGAAGCGCATATTGCATGTGACGAAAGAATATAGTTTATCTGAAACAAACCAGTAGTCCCTGTGGCTTGCTGCTGACCCCAGGATGCAAATCTTAAATGTGTGGTTTTTTTCCCTTGCAGTTGAAAACATCCAATGCATAGCCCTGAAAAAATAATCACTTTGTGTTGACTTCTCATTGAGAACAAGCCCATGAGAAGGCTATTACGCTGAGAGGGAAAGGGAGTGGGAAACAAACAAACTTCTGACAGGAGACAGGTTCATTTAAAATATCTATTGAAATTACAAATAAAACTCTTCAATATGATTCAAAGTACAAAACAACATTCAAAGGCATTCAACAGCTCTTTTATACATCACAGTGTTAGTGGCACGAAATGTAGTTACATTTCAAATACAGAAAACAAAAATTAAATTCTTTTTTACACTAGTCAAATACATCATTTATACATATGCATGACTCCTCCGTGCTTCTCTATACAAGGTTAAAAATACATCCATGGTAAAATGAGTAAGGGAGGGATTTGTTTATAGGGCACATACCTATACCTGTACCAAAGGTTCCTCATCTTTGTTAAGAAAGATACACACATTAACAAAGCCAGAAACATCATGGGGCTTTAAACACAAATGGCAGGTGTTTACTTTATGGAAGAGTATTAGTAAGTAAGCATGATTACAAGCTGTTTGGAAATTCCTAATGCCATCATCATCAGCTAAATCCATTATTGTCCATCTTCAGTAGAGTCCCTGGGAGAAATCTCTTTGTAAAGCTAACCAGGCCAAAGAGCTTTGACACACACACACACACACACACAACCAGAGATGAGTTCCATGGGTTGGCTCTGTCCTGCATTCCGTCACCATTTTTTCTTGTTCAGCTCAAGACTTTTTTCAACACTATTTTTGGAATTTGCTGCAGTTTTTAGTTCACCTTTCTTTTGTGCCACCCTCTCTCCTACAGGTTACTACTGATGCACAGGAACTCAAATTGAAGTATGGGTTAAAACAAGGCCTTCAAAGGATCTTGGTGCAATCACAGCATTGCCTCAGGTGGACTTAAAAAGAAATCAACAAGCATGTATATGCACTCACGTTCATTAAAAACAAATGAGCAGGAACTGAAAACTGTGACACATTGTGTGCATGCATAGCAGCAGGAACAAAGTCTGAAAATCAAAAAGGAACAATGATGGATTACTAATGCATTGGTGCGATACTGCAAAGAAGATCAAGTAATTCAGAAACCCAAACCCATAGAGGAAGCAGCTCTAGGAAATAAACTACCGTATTTTTCCGTGTATAAGACTGGGTTGTTGTTGTTGTTGTTTTTTGCCAAAAAACTAGGTTTAAAATTTGGGCTCATCTTATACACAGGTAGTGCTGAGGGGTGTTTTCTTAATTTGGAGTCTTATACATGGGGATGTCTTATACATGGAAATATACGGTATTACTTTCTCCCCCTGCCAAATATTTACAATTGCAAACAATTATTTGTATATATTTCTTAACATGGTTCATATGTCCAAAATTTCTGTCGCTCTGCTTCTCAGACAAAAAGATATTGTGCTAACTACACTAGACCATTCGTTGCATACGAAAATTGGTCTAAATAGTTTTGATTTATTTTTTGCAGCCAAAGGTACACAGAATAAAACATCTAAAACACTGCCATGCCCAACGTTAGAAAAACGATGACTTTGTATAGTACAAGGGTTGAAGGTGAAGACAACCAGAATTGTACCCCAAATGCTTCCCAAAGAAGCTTGAAAGTCACAAGACATCTGCAAAATCAGGTTTGTTTATAGGTGGGTGATGAAAGATGCAGTCGAAATGACTTGCCCACATAGATGAAGCTCAATTTGGCATACACTGAAGTTTGGTCTAAAGTTTAGGGACCAGGTGTAGCAGAACATTTTGCTAGTTGCTGCTCTTCATTTTAGAGTGTGCAGAAGTATAACCCAGGTCAGCTGGTAGGGGTTGGAACGTCCTAGGCCACAGAATGAGCTTTACATCAGTATCGTCCAAAAGAAAACACATTATGTCCACTAAAATGGGATTTAAGGCAATTCACTAAAAGCAGCAACAGTACAGAAATAAAATACAAGTGATACCAGGAGATGAGGTCCACCCTTCATTAGAATGACAATAAAAATGCTAATATCTGATGTTCCTCTACAGAGGCTTGAAATGTAAAGTTTAAATAAGTTCATGTTATATCACACACCCCCCCCCAGCCCATTTCAAAGAAATACTGACAGTCAAAATATGTGATTCCTGACAAATGGCAACTACTTGATTCAAAGCAAGGACCCAAACTTAAAATACAGTGTGATGTGTCTGATATGCAGGATGCAAAAGCGATTTCAGTGTCTAATTTTAAAGGAGGTCCCCCCCCCCCATTGAAGTATTATTTGAGGAAGTGATATGTTAGGAAGAGCTTGACTTCCAAAGATAAGATGGAAGCTGCAACCTGAAGGCAAGTAAAGAAGTGTGCCTCTAACGTCATTTTGCTTCTAGCGCGATGCAACTTTGGATTTTTTTGCCGTCTGATGGCGTCAGATGGACAGAACGCCTCTGGGGGTTCTGTACCCACCCACATGCAAGCACACACAAAACAAAGTCGCAGTCTGCGACCTGAGGTAACCAGAGAGAACAAAAGCGAGTGCCCACCTTAGCGGGTCTCCTCCACTTTTCACCGATGCTCGCTGCCTCAGCTCCATCTTTATTTGAAAGGGTGAGAAACGGGAGAGCCAGGCAGTGAATTTGTTAACTTCGTAAACGGAATAGCTGAAAACACAGCAGAGGACTAAGTGTTTCCATACGTGACGGCCTGTGCAACTTGACAGGGAGCAGGCAAACCATCCTCACTCTGATGTTTGAGGGGACACCTCCACAGCAACATATGCTGCTGCTGATTGGGCGAATTAGTATATAAAACAAGGTCCAAAGATAGACAGAACAGGTTCCTTTCCCTCCTGCAATCAATGGGTCGATTATTTGGCATGTGGGGAACAGCATGAACCAGGTGTACATTAGATTCACATGCTACCTGCTCAATCCCCACTGCTGTGTACTGGGAATGCCTGGAAATTTTTGGTAGTCACCTACCTGAGATGTAGGCCTAGCTCCTGTTCACTGTCATTGCACAGGCATCGAAAGATTTCCCATTCCCTTCATTCTTCGGGATCACGTTTCATATTGATTATATACTACATTTTCAACTCATACTTTTTCCTACTATGGAAACTTACGTGCTTTTAAAAGAGTTTGTTTACAGTTCTCACCCAAAGCAGCAGGAAAGAATCACACAGAGTAGCCTATCGATATAGTAAGTTGGTGTCCACATCGTTCTCCTTCAGGATAACAGCAGCACCTCACTTTAGGCAAGACTCGGGACAACAAACAGAGCAGCAAAATGATAAACAAAGGAAAAAAGAAAGTGGGAGGAGAGGGCTGCTTAAAAACAAACAGAACAAAATGTTTGTTGTCACAGTATCATACAGCACGAGATATAACTGTTTTAAAAATGGATGGAAAACCCTATCAATCTCAAAAGACTCTATATTATTACAACTGAGGGCGCTTGCATTCATCAAACAAAAGTGAAAACAAAGCAAACTCAAGAGAGCGTAAAAATCTGCATACTCTATAGGGTGGAGATGATTGTAAATTTGCATCTCATGCGCTGAGATGGATGTAAGGCTCAATACTACTCTCTTTCCTTCTTCCCTCTTCATTCTATTCAGGAGAAGATCTATTTGGCTTAAACAGACATATAGGTACATAAAAAGATAGCCCTATTTATGCAACACGTAGCCACGTAACAGGCATGAGAGATGTAGAAAAGAATGTTGGACAGACTTTCAAAAAAAAGGAATACCAACATCTGTTTGTTTGTTTGTTTTTTAAAAAAGAGCCTTGATAATAATAACAGGTCTGGGTTGTGTATCTCAGCCTCAATGGTTTACAGTTCATTTTTCTGTTCCAAAGAACAAATGTGCATTCACACAAATAGTTCACGTTTCCCAAAATGCTAGGAGGCAACCTACTGAAAAGCCATAGGCACAGGATGCCCTAGATCAGGGGTGCCTAACCTTTTTCTATGGACACATTCATACTTTGCTAACCCTCCATGCCAGCGGTGGGTGCAGCTCGACCCCCCCCCCCCCATATTCTCACATGCTCACGGACAACACACATATGCATGCAGATCAGCTGAGAAGTGGGGGCTACAGCCCAACCCTATCCAATTCCCCATTATGGGGAAATGGGGATTTGCATCCCTATCAGGTGCAGGGGTGGGCAGAAAGGTTTCAATTCCCCCCTTCCCCCCGGGCAGTGTCTACTTTTTTGCTGTCACTACCAAATTTAGTGGCATAAGGGATGCAGAAACATTTGCTTGGAGGGCTGCATCAGCCCCCACCCTCAAACATTCCTGGCCTATACGTACTTGACCAGATTGTTTGTATAATGTTGCATGGGAAACAGCTTCAGGGGTGTGTGGATGCTCAACATTTTCCCAGGGCAAATATCAACAGAGACTTCAGTTTCATTAGACAGATATGTAAAGTCACACTTTAAAATGGGCTGATTTTTTTTTTTTTAATGGTAAGCGATTCTTAAAACACACATGTCTAACACCTCAATTTGATGCAAATAGATATGCTGAACGGGCTTTGTTTTGACACCGTAGCGTCTCAGTTCCACATCTGCCAACGTAGCCGTGCGTTACTGAACACATGATGTTTCTGACGTCCCAGCTTGCTTCACGCTAGCCCCCCTAAAACACACCAGGATATGCCTTGCACTCTGCAAACCGACTTGCGAGCGAGATCGCTGGGAATCGTGGCGCCTCCTGTCTCCTGCAACGTCGGGAATCAGGGCGAGTAAGGCCAACACAATGTCAAGTGCAAGAAGGGGGTGGGTGGGTGGGTAGGAAATGCACTGCGATGATGAGCCAGTCCCACTTTCACTCCACCTTAAGTCGGGAGGGGGTCATCGTCTCCTTTACTACATTTGCACTTGCAGCAAAGCACGAATGGGGTAGCAAGCAGAAGGAAAGGGGAGGCCACTAACAGTAACAGACCAAACCCTGCAAAGATCCCCACGACCTGGATAAAAAAGAAAAAATAAAGAAGATCACTTATGAGAGCAGTTGTTCGCAAATAATCTGCTTGTAGGGGGACTGGGGGAAGAGTTCTCCTTGCCCCCTTCCAAACTGTTCTGTGGCAAGGGGTTGGACACTGTTGCTACACACACACACACACTAGAATAAAGGGCTGGCAACTGCAATTTCAATTGTTTTGCACCCCTGTCACCTGTCTCATGAAAGGCCCTGAGCTTATCCATGGAATTACACACTCCTCGGGGTAGCCTATGAGGAGGTATGGGATTCAGAAGGGTATTGTTCAATATGCATCTAAGGATTCAGTTTCATGGAAGATCAGAATCTCCAGATTGCTGGCCTACTTGAAAAGTATGATTCCAATGATTTATAAAATTGTCCAGCTAAAGAAAAGCGCAACAGGTGCGGCCTTTAGTGTTTGACGTAATAATCCATTAACATAACTGTCTTAAGTTAAACAAGGATGATTTGGGTGGAGGGTTTTTCTTACTAAAAAAAAAAAGCCACTTTATAATAATCATTCTTTCTTTTTGCATCAGATTCAGGTTACTTAACTTTCTCTTTATTGGTCCTGAAAAAGTCAATTTGTTTTTGGCCAGCAGGTGGTACTGTTGAACAACATTCAAAATAAGGAATGGTATGCATTACTTACTGTATTATATAATGGTATACTTGGAGGTTTTCATTTCATTTCATTTCCCTCCCCACCCCACCCCATAAAGCCTTAAATATTTATATTTTTGTGCAGCGGCGAATTTATTATTGTGCTTAACACGTGCTTCCCCCGAATCCCCTGAAAAATACGTCTGCTTCCCTCTCTGCAATCTCCTGCTATACATCATCTGCGAAGTGTAATTTTGGCACGAGAAACACAGCTCCCCATTGCAACAGCATGCCTGCTGTAGTAATAAAAGCTCAGTTGCTCTTTAATATTATTATTCCAAGGTTCTTCTATGTCAAAATAAACATGGTAGGTTTTAATGGCTATCAATCTGTCTTGTGGGCCACCTCGATCAAATTATGTCATCTTGGGTTTGCGGACTGATGTCTGTAAATCCTGCAACAGAAATCCAGCAGCTACAGACCCACAGAAACTACAGAGAATAACTGACTGAGACCCCAATTTTGCCTTACTCTCCACCTCATTGCAAGTTGGGTAATTGCCTCTATTTTCCTGCAATGTGACTCTATAGCAGGCACCCCCAAACTTGGCCCTCCAGCTGTTTTGGGACTACAAATCCCATCATCCCTAGCTAACAGGACCAGTGGTCAGGGATGATGGGAATTGTAGTCCCAAAACAGCTGGAGGGCCGAGTTTGGGGATGCCTGCTCTATATATAGTCTCCCCACCTTGAAGAGGAACTATTATTTCTGCACCTCAGATCAGCTTTCATCAGGCTAACATTGCTTTTTAAAACCTTCCCATTTACCTCATGCCATTTCCCCTCCTCTGATTCACAATTCCCCACATTCACTTTTTAAATGAATAAGACGAAAATTGGGGGGTGGGGCGGGGAACCAGCAGATACGCAAAGTCACATTGACACCTACCTGTGTTCTGTGCCAAATAACTGATGCCCTGGAATGACCGAGCTTATTTCGGCAAGGTCCCTTGTCATAATGTATAAGTAGGAAGTCATCCTGCAAAGTGTCAATAAAAGAAAAGGGGGAAACATGCATATATATTATTTCAGCCGTGGTTAAGAACTTGACTCTTGACAAGCAGTCAAAAGGTTACAAAACCTTTTCACTTAGCAGGTATGGTTGCAATTTCAGCTGAATTTTCGGGAAACTAATTGAAGCACCCATTGTGTTGAGCTATTTCAATTGCTTCTTGTCTTCAGCAAACAGCTGGAAGTCTGCAAATTTTGGTAATAAACCTGATTTGTGATGAGGGCTGAATTATTTCGATTGGGCGTCCAATTCTGTACTCAGAAAGAAGTCCTACAGGGTTTAGCAAGCAGGGCTTACTCCCAAGTAAATGTGCAAAGGACTGCAGTTCCAGGATCCTGCCACAGGCTAGAGAGAGGAGTGAATGGTACTTCTCCCTGTTTCTCTGCCCCCACCCCCAGAGGTCAATTTTCAATTTTTTTCCCTCTATCTACTTTTGGCACATCGGCCACATTTCACGATGCAATGGCAACGTCAAAAGCTATGGATTCTGCTGCTGTGCCAAGTGCAATGACATCACTGAGTTGGCTCCTTTAGAACAGGGAGCAGCTAACAGCCAGCATAAATGAGTCAGACTGCTCACCTCTATGGCACGGAGCACAAAGTCAATATCAGCTGCAGAAAGGGCCCCATGGAACCCAGTAACGCTTATTTACAGGAATAGGGCAAAGTGGGCCATTGTGCAATCTACAGAATTGGCAGCAGCCCAACCTAAGATAGTACAAATAAGACCTCCTCCCAATTCATCCCATTTCAGGGTTTGTTCTTGTGCTCTTTTTCTGCAGTTAAACCATGCCCAAAGTGCCATCATCGGTATAACAGTTAAACAATATTATGTAACAAAAAATGTAACCCTAACTTTTCAAAACAGTTCATTCCTTAAAAAAAACAAAAAACCCCATACCAACAAAGTTTACAGCAGCAGAGAATCGACATTTAACAGGCAGATTCAAAAACATCCCGCATCCAAACGTCCAGTACGATAACTTAAGATTAAACAGCCCATCATATTAAGAATTCACAAAACCACCACCACCCAGAAACAGCCCTAAATTTAGCAACAAAAATTGTATATCTAAAACAAAGCTAAATTTGCTTTCGATAGCAGGTAATATGTATGAACTCTTTAACTTTTTGTAACAATGTAAGTTCATGCAATGGTATCTTGCTAATTGTTTCCTGCAGTACAGCTAAATGTATGCCACAGTCTGTATTTATGTCTAGAGAGGCAACCTAATTTTCTGGGACTTTTAACATTTCAATGCTTCCCTTTACAGTTTTTGAATATTATATCAATGGGCATTTTGAATGCTTTATTTAATTAACAGGAATTTATTACAGGCATAAAGGTAAAGGGACCCCTGACCATTAAGTCCAGTCGTGTCCGACTCTGGGGTTGCGGCGCTCATCTCGCGTTACTGGCCGAGGGAGCCGGTGTACAGCTTCCGGGTCATGTGGCCAGCATGACAAAGCCGCTTTCTGGTGAACCAGAGCAGCGCACGGAAACGCCGTTTACCTTCCCGCCGGAGTGGTCCCTATTTATCTACTTGCACTTTGACGTGCTTTCGAACTGCTAGGTGGGCAGGAGCTGGGACCGAACAACAGGAGCTCACCCCGTCGCAGGGATTCAAACCGCCGACCTTCTGATCAGCAAGCCCTAGACTCTGTGGTTTAACCCACAGCGCCACCTGGGTCCCTCATTACAGGCATAGTTTCAAGGAATTTCATCTTCCAATCTTAAACTCAGCTACATATACTTACGTCAAGTGATTCCAAACAGTACCAGCAAAAGGCATGTTTACAGTTTTTGCACATCATTTGGGCACAGCCTTCATCCCGTTCAATGTAAACTTTGCATTTCGGGCAGCGTTTGATGGGTGCATCATCTTCTTCCATTTTATAAGCAGAGCTGGAAGAGACGTTTTGTAAATTTTATGGGAGAAATGTGTTGTGAGTCCAGGTTCCCAGCTTGGTAACACGGTAAGCATCATTAATTAAAAAGGAGGATTGCAAAAACAAACAAATAGCTCCGGACAGCTCTAACAAAGCCTCAGGCATCATCAATCAAGATGATCCTTCTGAAGACTCTTTCCGTTTTCTACAGAAAATATTGAACTTTTGCACCTTATGTATCTTGTTTTGTTTCCTGTCTAGCAGCCCTCCCATTCAACAACTCTTGGGAGAGATTGGATCAGCTCCAACCTCTTCCAGTTCTGACAGATTGCTTCCTTCTCTGTTTGTGCTTTCTGAGAGCTTTGGATGTGTTCCAGCCTGCTCTGTCGTTCCCTTGGCAACCGGCATTCCAATGTCCAGAAGATTTACCCTTGTATGTTGTGGTCTTTGCTCAGCCCAAGTATAATCTAAGCCAGTGGTGGCCAAACTCGGCCCCTCCAGCTGTTTTTGGACTACAACTCCCATCATCCCTAGCTAACAGGACCAGCGGTCAGGGATGATGGGAACTGTAGTCTCCAAACAGCTGGAGGGCCGAGTTTGGCCACCACTGATCTAAGCCTCTCTGTTCCTGGCTGCTTTCTGCAGTTGGCTGCAAACCTTCGCTAGGAATTGGCTCATTCCTGACAAAATGCTCTTGATTGTTTAAAGCTGCATTTCTTAAAACACTCTGACCCTTTCGCAGACTGAAGCTATTCCTATGTCTGCATGAATTTGTCACACAGCCACAAGACCAAAGGCAGGTTTTCGTTTCCACTGAAGCTACACATCCTTCATCTTTATCGTTCAATCTTAATAGCTTCTACAAACCTCAAATAAGTCTGCCAGGTCTTATAAGTCAAATAAGTATAAACCAAGGATTTGTGGTGGGGGCAGCTAAGTTGTGCAAACAATTATGGGCTCCTTCCAACGTTACTTGTGGTGGTGGACTGCTCCATAACTTTTTTTTCATGCTGATCAGCAGCATTAGAATTCCACTGAGTAACACAGGTGTGCTGATAAAAGCCATGGTGTGGAATATTTCCATCAGAACATGGACTTCTTACCAAACAGCAGGACAAAGAGCCACAGCCCAAAAGGTAACCCACATTGACAAGGTGACATCCTATAACTTCCAGAACCTTGAATTCCTAGCATATACCTGGTTTCAGAGGTGGGTCAATCTATCTGCCAGTTGGCTTTTTCTGCTTCAGTCTTGTGGTGGGAGAGAGAAATGGCTTCAAATAACAGGTAAATAAGGAGACACCTGAGGCTATCACAATGAAAACCAGTCTTTTTTAAAAACAAAAACAACAATAACTGCTGATCGAAGCTGTTAATGCGTTAAGAACTATGCCAACATCAATTGGTAATGTACAATTCTATACCTTGTTTCCCCTGGAAGGTAGCTGATTGGCATATTTTCTTGACAGCCTTGTCCTGGATGCCAATTGGATTTGCACGCCGAGCAAAATTCTATGTCGCAAGATTTGCATTGTACTAGCTGGGGGTTCTGGGGGCCCGATTCCTGAAGCTGACAAACCGCTTGGCAGGAAGAGGATGGGCACCAAGTCCGACAAGGATCCAAAAGCACTTCTGCGGGGGAAACAAATTGCAATTGGGAAAAGGCCACAGCTCAGTGAAGGAGCACATATATAATATGCTTTTGCATGGGTTCAATCCACAGCATCTCAAGGTAGGGATGGAAAATCCCTATCCTTGGAAGATAATGGCCTGGCTCAAGCATAAGGCAAAAGTTTTTAAGAAGCAGAATTTTTTTTACGCTGCTTTATTTATAAAATGTTTCAAGTGATGTACAACCATACAGTGGTGCCTCGCAAGACGAAAATAATTCGTTCTGCGAGTGCTGCCGTATAGCGAATTTTTTGTCTTGCGAAGCACCAACGGGAAAATAGCGGTTTGACAGGAAAAAAAAAACTTTTCGTCTTGCGAGGCAAGCCCATTGACAAATTCGTCTTGCGGGACAGCCTTTCGCTAGCGAATGCCTTTCGTCTAGCGAGTTTTTTGTCTAGCGAGGCATTCGTCTAGCGGGGCACCACTGTATAACGAAGAAATAAGAAAAATAAATAAGAACCTTGTTAAATAGTATCTGTAGCCTCATTAAAACAGAGTCTACAATAGGTGGTAATGCATGTAATCAAGATCAATAAATGCCTGGATGAACAGGCAAGTTTTTAACATCTGTTGGAAATACAATATTGATAGCACATTTCGAATTTCCATGGGGAGACTATCCCACATGGTTAAAAAAAAAAAAGTAAAGCGCCTCTTCCTCGTGGTTTGGAAATGTATTTTCCACACAGAAGATTGAATCCAATTTTAGTCATGCTCAGAGATGACCCTTTGAAGTTAATGAACATGGGCACATTAATTTCAGTGGGTCTACTATGAGTGGAATTTAGTTGGCTACAACCCCCAGTTTGGGGCCACCTGGGATGTCTGCTGTATACCTCTTTCAAACTGTAGCTTCTTATACTTCTGCATGATTTCTGATGCAACCATACACTCAATCTGTTTTAAAGAGAGAGAGAGAGAAAGAGAGAGAGAGATAGAGAGATACAAGCATCCGATTAATGATAGTGATAACTAAAGGGATAACAGGCAAAGATAGACAATGAGCTTGGAGCAGAAGTTACATAACGGCAACACGCACAAATATCTGCAATAACAACCGAGCTGAACTTTTTACGTAAGACAAATTCGTGTCAGGAAACGTACTTCATTTTCTTGAAGATGACCTCGCTTCGGGCAGGAGGCATCAGGGCAGCTAATGGCTGTTTCTAAGCCTTCCTTGATCAAAATCTCCACATACTGTTTCAGGCACTGTAAGAAAGTCAGACCCAGTGGATGTCAATATTATTCACCATTGAAATATATGCTTAAACAATAACAGTTGTTCTGCCATCCAAAAGGTGCAAATCCAGATGGGTCTGTGAGCAGCGTTATTTCAGATCTTCCTTGAGCGTTTCCCATGCTATTAACCTTCCTTCTCCAATACCTGGCTGCTCACCCAAGAAGACCCCGGCCTCTGCTCCCTGGTTTGAATGTCTATTTGCACTCGTCAGACAGCTCCTACAAAATCTGACCTGCCCATGGCCCAGTTGAAACAATATGGCTGAACCACAGTTTGGATGCCAAGCATGCAGTGAGGGACTCATGCACCTTTTCCTCTGCACATGCCCATTCCCTTTTTAACCAGGTGGGTAATATATTGGAAGGAAACAGTCATGTGGTTGGTTAGACTCCCAACTTCCTGGACACCAGCTGGGAAACTTTGAATAGTTTATTTAGAGCTTGGTTTGCCACGTGAGGATTGGCCAACCCTTCATCTTAAAAGGAAAGCCAACTTTCATTTAGTGAACACGTCACTAGCCTGTTAGAGTAAGCAGTGTTCTGTGTTAATGCCCTCCTGCACATCATTGGTTCAGGGCAAACCATAGTTTGCTGTCACCTTCATGAAAGACCAGTAACTATGGTTGTAACTGGCTATAGTTTGCTTCCAAACCAGGATCAGAAGTGCTTTCCATTTCTGGTTTGGGGGAAAACAATGGTGACTGGTGACCCGATTCAGACCTCATGGCAAACTATATTCATTTATGAAGCAGAAGGTGCATGAGGGTCTTTCCTCCCCCACCTCCGGTATACATGTTCTTGATGACCAAGCTATAGTTTGACAGGAACGACTGAACCAGACTCAGACTTGACCAGACTCAAGAGAAGGTTGACGAATGACAGAATCAGACACCAGGGACCCAAAGGGCTATTTTAGGATAGCCCAATGGCTACAGTTCAGCTCGCCCAGTGGGATGTGTTGAACTCTTTCCCTTTCAACAGCAGCCTGTCACATGACCAGAAACAACTGTGGCATGGGGGGGGGGCTGCTATGGACTAAGTTCATTCATATGATCCTTGGAACTGTTTGTACACTTCTATGGTCCCTTCAGAGCCCAGCACACAGGGCCTATTGACAGCTACATTTAAAACCAAGTTTGCGGCAGCTTCATTTTCTAAGACTGATAACATGTTTTCATCCTTCGTGGTGTGAACTGTGAATTCCCACAGCTCTTTCCACGATGCTCTTAGCAACTAACCAAGCCGTTCCCATCTTCAAGGATACAATACTAGAGCATTTTGCTATAATCATTTTCTTTATATAGCTGTTTCCACCCACTGTGCTTTACATAAACGAACCCATGCTTTTTAAAACACACACACACACAAGCACGCTCAGGCAGCCTCCATTCACACCAACAGATTCCCGCCCACCCCCCAGTTGCCATAGCTTTCTTTCATATGACGTTTAATAGGTTTTAAGTGAGAATCCAGGTTTTGGGAGATTAGCGGTTGCAGAAGAAATGGAAAGCATATAGGTTTGTGTTCTGCTCACACTCAGCCTCTCTCGATGGGAGGGAATGGGTGCACTGAATGGGACTGTAAGCAAACACGCATGTACACATGTGGCAACTTGGTGCTGTGCTCTCTTTTTCCTTTTATAGTACCTCTGAGGCCAACTTCCTTCTCTCTCTCCCAATGTTCCCAATGACTAAGAAATGCAGATTCTAAAGAGAATGGAGTGGTGGGAATAAGAGGCACAGCTAGGCAGAAGACGGACAGGCGGTCATTTCAATTTCAATTTCACTTTGGCTTCAGGGGAGGGAACCAAGGCAGTGTCTTCCAAAACTTGCGCCTCTAGGTGTTTCTGGACTACAATTCCCAACATCCCTGACCATGGGTTCTGTTAGCTAGGGATGATGGAAGTTGTAGATATCTTTCCTCCCAAGGCACCCCCACCTGGACACCCTAAAGCAGAACGGGCCTATTTCATGGTCTTTTCAGGAGACTGGATCTGCTCTGAGAGATTCCTGTTCACAGCCCTATTACAAATCACTCAAATGAGACTAGGCTCTCCAGAGCACTGCTCTGTTGCACATTTGACGGTCCCTCTTCTTCCTCCAATGAGACATACAGTGACACGGGAAAGGGTATTCTCAGGCACCTCAACCTCCCTCGCAAACCCAAACAATGCCAACTCTTAAGTTGCTGGCATCAATTAAACACTTATTTATTTGCACACCCCCGTGGGTGATTTATTGGCCTCTATGCCTGCTGCTGTGCAGTTTATTTATCTTGCTGCTATTTTATATTTTTAGAGTTTGTTGATGTGTTCCCTGCGGGTTGGGTTGTTGGGTTATGTATTTTACTGGCAACCCGCTGTGGGATCATCTTGCGTGCTGAACAGCGGGATATAAATATTTGGGATGAACAAAGAAATATATATACACAAATTGCCTTGTGTAAGCAGAGCAGCCTTTTGCAGAGAAATAAATACAGGCAGGGGAACTCTGTGCACATCACAGCTCTGTGCGCTCACAGAAAGAAGCACATCTTTCTCCAACAGGAGCACCATTAATGATGATCAGCCACACACCACACAGTACTGGGTCCCGGCTAGGCAGGGACATGGAGATTTCCAACAGGACGCTGCAAAAGCGACCGAGAATGCTACCCCACGTGCAAAAGAGAAATGTGTATTAAAATGAGACTGCATGCATATCTGATGACAGCATTTAGCCCTCACATTTGAGCCACAGAGCCACACACAGATGAGTACACTTTTGTGAATGATTAATTTAAAACAAAAGGGCTTCTTCCCACCAAGGTTAGCTGGAATTTTATTTTATTTTCCCAACATCTTCCAAACAAAAGAGGATATAGAAGATCCCCCTGTAATACACGGCAGGCTGTCCAGTTGTGTTAATACAGGTCTACCCATGCATTACCCTGAGATCTACACGTACTGGGTGGTATGCAAATTTAACAAATAAATAACAACAACAACAACAACCCAGGTTTGTTCCCACTATCACCAGGTTCTTTTTAGTGCAGAGGTAAACTGCCAAGTGGGCAAGGGTGGCAGCTGTGTCATGACACATAACACAATAAGCTGTTGCTACACATAAACAGCCAGAGGTAGCATGCTTGTATGGCGACATACAACATATCCATGCATCAAAGCTAGCAAAATATAGTTCAAGAAATGCAAAACCCATGCTTTGCATTTATGAAACACACCGGCCATGAGCTCTCATAATCTGAATAATTACTTGATAATTCATTCGGGCTAAAGCATTTTTATATACAGATGATAAATGTCGCTGAGGGCTGTTTTATCTCTGTCACAAATAACATCTCTTTCAATGTTGTTGCACAGGATATTGAACCGCACATGTTCACATTGCTTACCACCCCTTTACACTTTTTTTTTGGGGGGGGGTGTCCACTTAGTGCCAATGTTTTTCCAATCCTCTCTGCTTGGGGCAGGGAAAGAGGGCACCCTTGTCTCTACTGCCAAAGTAACTAGGACATCATTTGAGCATATAACTCCAATCCTGGTGCAATTCCTGATTAGTTTCCAGGCCCACTTCAAAGTGCTGGTGTTGACCTATAAAGCCTTACACAGCTCAGGACCTCAATATCTTAAGGATCACCTCTCCCTGTACAAACCCAGCCTCGGCCCTGTGCTTGTCATCTGAGGCCTTTCTCTATGTCCCCCATCCCAGAGAGGTTCGGAGGGTGGCAACAAGAGAGCGGGCCTTTTCTGTGGTGGCTCCCCGATTGTGGAATGCTCTCCCCAGAGAGGCTCGCCTGGCGTCATCATTACATGTCTTTAGGTGCCAGGCAAAACATTTCTCTTTACCCAGGCCTATGGCTATTACATCATCTATGGCCTGTGAAAGTGTGTGTGGGGGGGGGGGAGGGCTGTTATTTTGATTACTATTTTATTATTAGACTGCCTGTCAGTATTTTTTTATTATGTTTTTATCATCGATGTTCTGTAATGTGTTTTTAATGTTGTACACTGCCAGGGATCTTTTGATAAAGAGTGGTGTATAAATTGCAGCAGCAGAAGCAGCAGCAATAACAACAACAATAATAATTCCCTTGCATGAGGATGTGCATCCAACTGAGTACAGAGGAACAACATCCATACATGGGTGTCATTGCTCATTCCACTTCCAAATGCAAGTGAGCAGGGGACCAGTTCATTCATGGGAAGCTGCCTTGTACTAGAGAGACCTTTGTCTCTCTAGCTCCATATTATCTGCAATTACCGCCAGTGGCTCTCTAGCCCTTCATGGAGATGCCAGGGATTGAATCTAGGGACTTCTGCATGCAAAGCAGGTGTTCTACTGCTGAGCTACAGCCCTTCTCTGAACAGGAGCTCCTGCCCTCTTCTACCTGCCTCTTTGCAAACTCGTTTCAACTGCATTTCTTCTACAAGCAAGGCTGGCCAAATATGCCAGGGCCAGTGCTATGTGTGTGCTTTTTTCCCTCTGCACCAGAAGATAACAGGCAGCTTGACAACCTTGGAAAGCTCTTCCCGCCCACACAGTGGAGAAACGTGGGCCGAGGAAACGGGTCTGTTTCTGCAACCTTCGTACCGCGCTAATCCTGCTTGGCTGGCAAGTAATTCCCCTGTAAAGCATCAGTGCATTTTTAATCACGGCTGTGGCTTATACAAGGCCTCAGATGGAGCTGAGAGGGGTGCTTCCTTAAAAAAAGGACACAGGGCTACATGTGTGCTGGAGAACATGTCAAAGGGCATTGGCAGCAGATGCTCCCGCAAAGCTGCCCCGAGACACAGCACAGCGCTGGCTACCCGTTAAAAGAAGCTGGGATAAGCATGACTAGGGGAAGTGACTGGCTGCGGACGGTGAGATTAATAACAGAGAAACTGGAATACATTCTAGGAAAGCAGTTTCAGAAATTGTTGCCGAAAAGATTAATTAGCAGTACTCTTAGGTGCTTCTCTGCTCGTGAATTGTGTTTTAATTTAAAGATGGCTTGAGTGCCCAACAGCCGCTCACCCTCACATAGTTAGCAATCAGGGAGAGGCATGGGTGCGGGAAAACAACAAAGAAACACAAACCCTGGTTAAGTGCTCAACCCACCCCTGGAATCTCTTGCTATCGCTTACAGGTGATTGGGGTGGTTTGTAACAGGAAACTGTTCCAAAATATAACATTGTGAATTAAGCTGACCGATCTATTTCCTCCCCACCACCACTGAAAAACGACAACATTACGCTAATGTGTCAAGGAGATTATCCTTTATGAGCTCCTTTCCAGCAACACTTCAGGGGTTGCCAATGTAGTGAGCGCTATTCAGTTATATAATGCTCTTTTACCGGTGCAGACTAAAACGTTGGCGTAGGATGTGCACTTAGATCTGACTGTGTAGTTCTGAAAGATCTCTGCAAGGCTCTTTTTCCATTCATTTTTCCACCCACAAAAATGAGAGCGATCTTCCAGCAGTTCCTACCAACATACTGCACTGTAATAAATGGCAGACCTCCCCAGTTTAAGGAAGCTGCTCAGAGCTGCAATTCCCTATAAAAAAAAGTTTGGAGTAAAGCCAAACCCAGCGATTTCAACAACAACAACAACAACAACAACAACAACGAGTCAAGAACAGTCAAGTTTGTACCTAGGCTCAATCGCTCCTAGGAACCCTGCCTTAAAGGGCACTTGCCAGCATTCCCTTTATTTACAATATTCAGGCTTTCAGTATCATTGTTTATGTAGCCAAAATGCTCCCACGCACACACAAAGGGAGATGTTAGCCAGCTTGGGGGGGACCCAGAGGTTTATGGAAGTACAATGCAAGCTTTAGAGCAGGGCTGTCCAACTTCCAAGAGACTGCGATCTACAAACACTATTTAAAAAAAAACAAAACTGGCAATGATCTACCCATTGGGTTGGCCAGAGTTGCTGAGCTTTCTTTAGGAAAGCCAAAGTTGTTGAGCTTTTTTGGGGGGGGAGACAAAGTTGTTGAGGGGGAGGGAAGAGAACCTCAAAAACATCCGAATGTGGAATGAGTATAGCCACAGAATTGTTGACTATCCGGATAGTTAAAATTCAGGCAATGGGAAACCTAAGCAGGGCAGCACTCTGTCTGGGTTTCAGAACTCTCCGCAGCCACCTCTTCTCTCCAGGCCACACCGCTCACCAACCCTGCTTCGCCTCCTCGTGGAGCTAGAATGTGTCCGTGAACTGAGAATAGGCCTTGCTTGCCAAGGGAGCGCTGCAAATTAACACTTGCTGCTCTGCTCTGGTTTGCTTCCTCCCCTGCCCCTTGAAAGGTTACTCAGAACGGAACATGGCACTGAAAAAGATTCCCCAACCTTGCTTTAGCAAAAGGACTGTGTAGACCAGCCCGGTGCTGTCTTTCAGGCTGAAAAGCGAAGTGCAGGGCTGCCAGTCGTGGATTTGAAAAGCTTGGAACAGGTACCTCGAGCAGCTGCAACCATGCAAGTGGGTAAGCAGGAAAAGGCACACGGCGGGGAGGTCCAGAAAATAGTTAAAAGTTTGCCAGTTACCTGCTCTATAAGGGATGATTGCTGCTTGTCACCAGCAATTTGTATGAGTGCAGAAATTGCTCCTGCGACTAGCAGTAGAAAGCAAAATAATAATAATAATAATAATGATAATAATAATAATACCCCACCCATCTGGCAGGGTTTCCCCAGCCACTCTGGGCGGCTCCCAACCGAATATTAAAAATACAACATAGCAAGCTAAGGGTTTTGTTGCTGTTGTGAAACCTTGCATAATTGAGCTAGATGTTCTGGTGCTAAAATGTTGGTGAATGAAATATATGCAATGTTGGTGGGGGGTGGGGAGAGAGAACTACCTCACTGCCCAGGGAACACAGAGTTGCCCTTAAACCTTCCTGCGCTGCAAAGTGCAGCGCCTGAAGGCAATAAAGAGTCATCACCTGGGCAAGAAGAATGAAGCTGCAGAAGAATGAAGCCGAAAGTCAATTGGGTTGCATTTTTTGTTTAAGCCAACGGGGGAGTTTTGCACCCTCTAGCCACCCCCCAAAATCTCCAAAGAATTTTCTGCTGGCTGTTGCTTAGACTCAGTCCTGTTAATTTCTTTTTTAAGGGGGGGGGGACAAAGTGGATTGTGTTCTTTGACTGAAACTAGTCTGCCTGGCGTGCTCTGGTCCATGGGGTCACGAAGAGTCGGACACGACCGAACGACTGAACAACAGTCTTCTTCCTTACTACCCTTCTAGACCCGACCCAGCCAAGCTCTCCCTGTGTAAATACATACTGAAGCTACTTTAGGCTTTTGTTTTTAACTGGAGATGGATGAAGCTCGACGCCCACTCGCTTCCCGCCCATGCCATTCTCAATACACTTATGACCTTAACCAGATGGCTCTTTCTTTTCTGTGGCACGCTGCTTTTCAAAACCCAGACGTCAAAAGCTCCACGCAGCCGTTTAGGAGATTGCTCTTTGGCTTCTCTGTTTGAAATGTCGCTGATGTAGCACAAAAACACCCTCCTCACACACACACACACACACACACATTCCGTTCCCCTCTTTCTTTCAGATGTGCTTTTTTATGAAGAAAGGCACACAACTTAACAAACGCAACCTCACAAACGGGTAATGGATCATAACAATATGGGTCTGAATAAGCCCCGCGTGCCCGCTCTTCCATAAACACGCACATAATTATGAGTATAACATTTTTATCCCTCTGAGAAAGTGGCACCTATAAGGATTACCTTCGTCTTATCCTCTCACAGGCGCTGCAAGTGAGATTAGGCCAAACGCCAGCGACTGAACCAGCAAGGTACATCTTGGGAGCTTCTGTCCAATAAACCTCACCACTTCAATTTTCCCTGAAGCAGCCCAGAATTTTCCCGCAGGTCTGTATGTGTGGTATTAAGCACCGGGGTAATACAACAGGAGGTGCAAAAGCACCACAACAACCCTGGGACTATGTGCACACGCCTGCATTAACTATGTATGCATGCGCGGCACGTACAACCCACAAATCCTCAAGCATAGCTCTTGTTGGCTTTGCACAGATCTTGGCGGTATGGACAACAGAACCGATTCCAGCCAAGGCGCGTACATTGTTTGAAGGTTACTAACCAAAGTACAGAAGATGCATTGGCATTGTGCGATTGTTGTCATCTGCTCCACTGGAAATTCCCCAAGGCAGAGTTTGCACGACACAAGAGGATCGAGCACCAAGTCCCAAGTAGGTCTGTATCTTGCTGTAGTCATTGCAGAATAATCTGAAATGAGAGAGAAGAGATGCATAAGTGAAAGAAAGAAAGCAAACTTTATCAGACACCTCATCCATTTTCTGCCATCTGGCCTCGATGTAAAGCTGTGCATAGCCTTATTTTTCCCTCACGAATGGGAAATGTGCATAGAAAGGGGACAGGCATGGCCACCCTACTTAACTGGGTGTTCTGCCCACAGTGTTCGGGCCACAGGTCAGTTTATCGCATCAGGCTATTCGTCACTTCCATCACAGCGCTAATGGGCTCAATCACTATTCCCGTTTCAAACTGCAGAGCGTAACGATGCATAAAGTGGACACTTAAAGACAATCTTGTCCAGGGGAAATGGTTTTGTGTTTATCACATAACTCATATGCACAGGCCAAAGATGATGTTTATATTCAGCAATGGCCAGCCTTGCTGGCAAATGTACTGAAAGCTGAGTCCAAGCTTCAGACTGTGCCATGCTAGTGAATCCTGAGTTTGACAGCCCCACAGAGCCTTGGTGTGTTTTTAGTTCTGTTCTACTGAGGTGGGGAGCAGAGCAACAGAGAATGAGCTTTCTGCCACAGGCTACAAAATCCATAACACACATCTCCCCCATTCTTTTAAATTCCCAAACACACACTTGCACCTTAATACTAAAAGGGATAAAAGCCCATGCACTCCCACCAGTCTAACAAACAATGTAATTACATGATTCATCCCTATATCGAGCTACAGTTTTAGCTTTTTTCGTAATTCATATCTCAGCTCAAAAGGCTGCATTTTCCTGTAAGTATCGATTTGCGGACTTGAAGCCCTCCAACCGTTATGAAAAATCACTTTATAGTTTGGCCTTCAGGTCTCCAAGGAAACAAACAAACAAAATATTTCAGTTCTTCGCCACAAAACAGCATTGGGCAAAGCTAACACTGAACTGGCAAGAATTGGATGAGAGAGAGAGAGAAAAGCAAGAAAAGATCAAGCAATCACATATTGGGGTGGGCGTCCCAGATCATTTCTCCTGAAAATCCACGGCATGAACTTTGCTCCGGGGGAGGGGGTAGAAAAAGTCGCTGAACAGGATATTAGCTCTAAATCATGTTGTTGCAGAGATACAGTGGACCTCAGAACAAACTATTTTCCTTGTGGGAAGTTCTAAGGGTGTGCAAGAGTGTGTGAACCAGGCATGAGGAGGAGGGTAGAGATATTTGTGTGTATATTAAACCACACTTTTTGTTGGTTTCAGTTTACTGGGGTTCACTCCCCCCCCCCACCAACCCAGTGGTAGTTTAAAAAAATATTCACACAAATGTGTTTCTAGAGATTTCCCGGAATATGTAGAAACCACTTTATTTTTAGATGGCTCCATTTTTTGCTTCCAAACAGAGAGGCACTGATCTACCTGAGTTTATGCGGGAATGAAAGTTGCTTACCAGTACATTTTCAAGCACTGTGATGCATTGGGTGTACTACTTACTGCTGCATTACAAAAACAAAAACAACACCGAAAGTGGGAACATCAAGAGATGCCATTTCATCTATTACTACTCAAGGCGCTGTTCTGTTTTCAATATGCCAGGGTGGCTCAACTGTACTATTTTCCTCTCAAGATACACACAAGTAGCAGAGAAGAGAGTTCCCCAGTTGCCAAGTCTGTGGATTTTAAAGGAGAAAGTGGTTAATTTATACATATGTGCACTCTCACAAGTGATGTGGAGGCAAGTGTGTTTTCTACTTGCTCTGCTCCCTATCCCATTACAAAACACAACACAACAAGCTGCCCTTAGGGAGGAAGTCTGTTGTCTGTGGTTGAGAAAAACGCAGGCACTTGTTTGGTGCGAAGCAGAGAACAAAGAGGCCTGTTTACTTGTCAGGAGCCAAGTGGGAGTAGAACACTTAATATTTTGAAATCCAGGGTTGTGTTATTTCCTGTTGGGAAGTGGTATAGGGCCAGGCTGTGTGCAGGCCACAGAACCGTTAAAGGCGCAGAGTCCGTACAGGGAAGAAAAGGGTGTCCATCTCTTCTATTATTGTCAGGGATGGTACACAGGAGAGACATCATCTCTGAGAGAAGCTTTCGAAGAGGCTGGCCCTCATGCAGAAGCAAGCAATAAAACGTTGACTTGTGCCGTCAGCTAATTTTATTTTTATTTTTATTTTAAAAAAACCATCAGTATAATATCCACCATCCCATAAGGTCTCTTCTCTCTCTGCTGACCTCATCCCTCTTGCAGCCTCATCCTCCAACTCTGCCCTTGCTAATTGCCCTCTTGGTACACTGGCCGATCTACTGTGATGTCACCTGCGGCTGCAAAGCAGCATGACATCACAGGCACTCTGGCTGCCATTAGCTCAACTGCAAATAACTCACACATCATGCGTAATGCCAGTCCAGTAAATGTTTCTCCCTTGTAAAGGAACCCTCATTAAATATGAGTTGGGAACCCTGCAGGGCGGGGAGTGGGGAGACAGCTTAGGACAGTGTCAAGAGAAAATAGTCTACTGAAGAAAGACCCAAGCCTCTTCCAATTCTGCCCCCTTTTTTGCTACAAGCCCCCCCCCTTTCCAAAGATGTTTCAAAAGGGGCAAGCAGCATAGCTCCATTGTAATGATTTTTTAATTGGACCCGAGTGCCTTAGAACAGCCCTCCTCAATCTGGTGCTCTCCAGATGTTTTGGCCTATACAACTATGAAGTCTCACTGGACAGCTCAGTTAGTAGAGCATAAGATTCTTAATCTCAGGGTTGTTGGTATGAGCCCCACGTGGGGCAAAAAGATTCCTACACTGTAGTGTGTCGGACCAGATGACCCTAGTCCAACTAAGGTCCAGTTCTATTCTTCTAACTCCCATTGGCTATGCTGGCTAAGCCAATAGGAGTTGGAGTCCAAAACATCTGGAGGGGCACCGGATTGCCTTTGAGCAAGTTTAGTCATGCCGGTTGCATGACCCGGAAAGCTGTTTGTGGACAAACACCAGCTCCCTCGGCAGGAAAGTGAGAGCACCGCAACCCCAGAGTCGCCTTTGACTGGACTTAACCGTCCAGGGTTCCTTTCCATTTTACCTTACCTACAGGTAAATGAGCAGAAGCTATGAAAATGCTATTACAGATTTTCACTTTACCCAGAAATAATTCCCGCCATCTTTTTGCCCGCCGTGGAATCTTGCACAGCTTCCATTCACTACAATGGGGGTTTTGCTGGAAAACCTCCCAATGGGTTGTGTGCCCGCTGGCATCTGTGACTGCATACACCAGGTAGTAGACAACACACGCCATATTGTGCTGACCGTACTCCACGAAGGAGTACAGCTTGTCCTGCCAGGAAACTATTCTGGGAGGAATTTTCCTTTCGGGCTATTTTACCTTTGCGAGCCTACCTATGTCGGTGTTAATAATATTCAGGGCTCCGTGAAGGGCTCAAACATAGAGACGTCTTGAATAAATCCTAGTGTTCATTACAAAGCATCTGCTTGTGCATCTCAGAACTCCACATTCCAAGCAGTGAAGTGGTTTTGGTAGAACATCAAACAAAATCCTCCTTCGGCCATGTCCTGATGTGAGACCCAACATGTCCCTGCTTGAGAAGCTGCTAGCTGTCAGTGGTTATCAGAAGAGAGAAACTGCTTTTCTTACTTTTACCTTGTGAGGATTCCATAATGCAAAAAAGAAACAGGGAATTAAGGGCTGTAAAAAACCAGACCGAAAACAAACCTCTGGTTTGCTTACAAACTTTCGAAGCTGAGCATTTCAATGCTTTTTCCTGCTCCGTAAAAAGCTTAGTGCCTACAAATTCCAGCCAATTCTGTCCACATTTACATAGCTCAACAGGGGGCTTATTCACACTTACCTTTCCTCTGCTCTTTCCTGGCACAGTTCGTGATTTAAAGCTCTCGTGTCTGAGTGCCTGGGGTTGTTGTTTTGCATTTCCTGCAAAAACCAGCTCTTTAAAGCTCAGTTGGAGCAAACGTCAATCCACGGAGAAACTCGAGCTGACATTTCCACCGATTCAGCTTTAAAGAGCATTTTTTTGCGACAAAAGCTTGGGGCAAAAAAAGAGCGGCGTGGGGGAAAAAGTAAGTGTGGATAAGTTTTACTTGTGAGTAACCATGCATGGGACTCCTCCATAGGGCTGAAATCCTCCTAAACACACTTATCAAGGTGCGAGCTGCAGTAAAGACTTATTTAAAGCTTTTTAAAAGAAATCTCAACCTTCAGCTAAAGAGGGCTTCTGGAGCAGCTTACAAACGTAGTTCCTGCCCTTAGGCTTACAATCTATAAGACACAACACAAATAGGATTGTGGGGGAGGAGGTACAGTACTTCAGAGTCGACCTGCGCAGAACCACACAATGCAACTGGGAAGGAAAGGTTTTAGCTTCCTCGCAGGATTAAGGGACCCATTCTAACAAATCCATCTGTGCTCAACAGCTGCACTGTTCATTCTGCTTGGATTGGCTTTGCCTGCACGGAACAGGGTTGTGTGAATATGTGCACACTGCAGCAAACCCTTTAGACGCTCCTGTTGTGGGAGGGTCCTAAAAGTCTAGCTGTGCAACTTCAGTGTGTGGCAGTTGCGTGACCCTTCTGGCGTAGAACAGTGTGGTTTGAAATTAGCTTGAAGAGGCCAAAAGGAAGGAAGGAAGGAAGGAAGGAAGGAAGGAAGGAAGGAAGGAAATGACAACCACCAGCACATGCCATGTGCACAAAGGCTCATGTGAATTGACTCTGAAACTGGCAAGGAGAGGAGAGGAAAGTAAGAGATAGGCACATCACTGCTACTGAAGTATACCCAAAGCAGGACTTGGGTAAAATTTGGGGGGATTTGCCAATGCAGAATACTACCCTGCAGAATACTAAACAAATCTAATGCATACCCATTTATCAACTGAAAAACTGCCTTGTGTACAGTGATGATGAAAAACAGTATATAAATTTAAAATTAAATGAAAAGTGCAGACCCCCCCCTTTCCCTTGACACCATTTTTATAAATAAGCATTTTGTATTCTTGCAATAATCTTTATCCTTGCAGTAATATGATCCATTTAACTATGGTGGTTAAAAACAGCAAAATGAATGCTTGAATCGGGCTTTGCTCTGCAAACTGTTCTCTCAAAGAGTTCTTTTTGGAATACGGTACGCTTAGAAGACCTCATGCACAAAAAGTAAACGCTTCAAATAAATTCTTATAAAAAGCTTCGCTGGAAAAATCAAGTTATTATTAAAAGAGACTGTGATTAAAGAGGAAGAAGCCTGTTCTAAAGTTTCCAAAAGAGAGTGTTTGTTGAATATTTTAGAAGGTAGGAATCTCAAAACCGAACTTATGCTGACAGAGATCAAACCAGTCCAAAACCCACAAGGCCCTGCCCTCTGTTCAAGCTTCTGGGACGATCATAGATGAAGATCACTTCACAGTAGCCCAATTGATTCATGTGGTAAAAGAAAATCAGCTCCTGGGACATACATGTCTATTTAAAGCAATACCACCGTTCCAACAGGGAATCTTTTTCTGGGTCACTCTCTTTCATTATTGTCCTTTCCTATTTACTTTAATGACCGCTCTTTCCTTAAGGGCAGCCTTACAGTCCAGAATTACCATCTCAAATACAAAAATAGGATCTGGGTTCTAAGAGGGCACTACCTTGGGTTTTCCTATTTTAAAACTGTACACCCTAAATTACATCGGAATGCTTAAATTAGGACTTCCAGGCTGTTTTTGGACATTTCCAGTAACAGATTAAATCTTAATAAGTCATAAACTTTCTCCTTTTTTCAGGGGAGGTTGTTTTTTTGTTTTATTTCACATGCTACTACAAATGTGCACCAAAGAGGTCTGTGCTTGAGCAGAATGTATAAATCCAGAGCTTGGATAGCTCAGTTGGCTAGAGCTCGGTGCCGTTAACACCAAGGTTGTAGGTTCAATCCCCTACATTGCAGGGGGTTGGACTGGTTACCGGTAGATGATCCTTGGATCCCTCCCAACTCTACAGTCCTATGATTCTATGACAACACTTGCACTAACCAAATGCAGTCCTCAGACGGTCAGAAAATGAAAACAGAAAATACTTAAGAGGGCAATCCTTGCCTTTGGTAGAGGTTGAGGTGGGGAGAACAGGAATAACTGCGAACAGTGAACTGAAATATAGGCCTCCGAAGGAACAGCCCCACACCCTTGGTCTGTTATACTATCTAGCTGGACTGGGATGGTTGCTCGCTGGGATCAAACATTTTGGAATAGCACATCTCAGCCTTGAAGAGGAGCCTTGCAGAAAAAGGCTCTTAAAAGTGGTTCTGGGTAGAATTCAACATTGTGCTTTTCCAATGGTTCTACTTGTGCAAGCATTCCAGCTTGTCAGGTGTGTGTGTGTGTGTGTGTCCCCTCCCGCTGTTCTGGGGTTCTCCTGACAGCCCCTTGAGGCAATACGGAGGGAGTGGGGTCCTTGCTGTGCAGGCGGAAGTACTTGCACAGGGTTTCCATTGATGGGTGAATCCCACCCATTCTGAATGTTATTTGCCCATGAGGAAAACAATGTCTCTTTCTACCCAGGAATCACCCTATTTCCTCCCTATTCTTCTGTACATGGATTTAAAAACAAAAAACAGTATTTTGGAGATGGGAAATCCAAGGCCCTGCAGATGTTGTTGAACTCTGGCTCCCATCGGCTCTAACCAGGATAGCCTAAGGTCAGGAATGATTGGAGCCAGCAATATCTGGAGGCCAAAGGTTCTCCATCCCTGACTGTCCATAGTGAGGAAATATTCTGTCCAGTTCTGTAAAAGACAAAGACACACACGAGAGAGAGAGAGAGAGAGAGAGAGAGGGAGGGAGGGAGAGGGAGAGAGATAGGGAGAATGAATTGGCCAAGGAACTCTTCTTGAGGCAAAAACATGAGTGTGAGTCACCAATACATCAAAAGTCATCAGTCACGACTAAGGCTGCAGTTCTAACCCTACTGACCTGGGAGTAAGTCCAACTGAATTCAATAGGACTTATGTCCACTGAGCAAACATGGCTGGCACTAAGCTATAAAGCCTCACCAAAATCAATGGAACCAATCTCAGTTGCAAGTTGGCTTAAGTGCCGTTGGTGAAATTCAGATGTCCTGGTTTGAGCAATCAGGAACAAGCCCTGTGCCTGCACATTCCCTCTCTGCTTCCAGCTTCGTATATTATGCATTATAATATATAATTTCTGTTACCATCCTTCAGTTGTATTCCCAGGACAGTTTACACAAAGAATAAAAGAATGGAAACGCTTTTACGTCTACACCTGTGAACCATGACTTGATGAAACTTTCCAAACGAGGATCAAATCAGCAATGTGATCCGTTCTTCTCAATGTGCCTGGCAATGTTTAGGGTTTTACAGGTCAGGACTTTCAAAGCCATGAGTAGCAACATCCCACATTAGTATTTGCTTGACACCCAAACTGAATTAATTACTAGAAATTAAGTCCATATTATTTCAATACAACTTCCTGGAAGTGGCTTTGGCTGCGGCACCATGCCGCCATGATTAGTCAAGCTTCCTAACAAAGAAAACCAAAGGACTGATGGTTCTCAAAAGACCTTGCATAACCGGAAATGAAGTTAGCTGTGCATTGTCCCGATACCACCCATCCAAGTCCCCGGGTTTTGTTTTGTTTTTTATCAGTGGGAGACCTGCTGCAGACAGTTCTAAATTTGCCCATTCCCGACCACAGAACACAATTAAAATGTACTTTAGCCTTCACCACATTCCTATGATAGAGCTCTTCCTGCCCTTTAGAGGCAGTTTAAAGAAAACAAACAACCGCTTGACCTGTGTAGGCAAGGTTACGCTTGCCCTCGTAGAAAACTATTGTTATAGCGGCCCTCTCTGCGTTAAAAGAAATGGTTCCGTCCTCCCCAAGCATAACCTCGACAAAGTAGCAACAAGTAGCACATTCATCACAATTGCACCAGAAATGTGAGCAGTAAAGGGAGAGAGCACAGCACGCGAAACGGCCAGGATCCAAGAAGCTACTACTGTTCAGTTGTCAGTCATACTTAGAGCGACCTCTGCCTGGGCTATTTCACAAATTGCTTTTGAAGCTTCGCTCATCTTTAAAAGCCATTTGGCACAGTCATGGGATGGCGGGGAAGGCTGCGGTTTTGGAAGCACGAGTTCGTTTAGGTGGAAGGAATGAGTTATGCAGTTGCCTCCGACACTGGCCAAATCTAACTATGAAGGAAAACTCAAAAGGTGAAACAAGAGGGAGTTGTGGCCAATTCATGTGATCCTACGTGGGGTTGGTCACAAGTGTTTAGGTCAAGGGCATCTGAGTTTTGGCACCGGGCGATTCGATTAGGCCTCTACAGGTGTTACAGCCCGCTACACGCGTACCACCTTGAGAGGGAGAACGTTCCCCTCTGTCACCACCCTGCTCTGCAAACTGGGTGGTGAACGTCTGAAGTTAGGAGCACCCTGTACTCACAGAATCTCCTTTTGTGATTCAGAATCCAGGAAATTAGCTTTCTAAATTGCTCTAAGGTATTATAACATTTGGAGAGGGCCACTGATTTAGCACATGCCCCTTATTAACTCAACCCATGTTTATCTACCCATGTTCAATGCACTTGTAGCTATTTTGTGTGGTGCAGTGCTTTCGAGAGTACTCTGCAATACCGTCTTTTGAACTCAATTGATTTACTGAACTTAACACACAAATCTGCTTGTGGGACTCAACAGGGTCGGAAAAGGGTAGGCAGCAATTTGGCACCTGTAATCTGGCCATGGACAAATTAAGTCTACACAATATAATCTTATTTCATCACTTAACAGACCTGAAACATACTGTGGCTAATTATGAAGCTCCCAGAAAGGACATTTACTTATCTCTGGCACAGCAGCACAACTAAGGTCTACTTTGTATGTAGAAAGAAGGAGCACATTAGTTGACCCTACAGGTGTATTCTCTTGCTCAAAGTATACAGCACAGCTGAAATGGAGTGCTGAAGGAGTTGAGTTTTAATTTGGAAGCGGTTTAGGGAGCATCCCAAGTGGTGGCCATACCGCCAGAAAGAAAACAGCAGTTCACAAAAGCCATGTGCTCTAAGTCATAAAGATACCAGCAGTGATTCCCAACTGGTGGTCCGCAGACCCCAGAAACTCCATGTAACCCACCCAGGGGGTCTGTGGCACCAATCAAATAACAAAAACCACCACAGAGATATCAAAATTTTCCAAAGTAGGAGGTCCATGCTTTGGCTTTTGAAAAACAAGCGGATCTGCCTTCCTTAGCTAAGTGGGAATCACTGCAATATAGGATTCTCATTTAATGAGCTTCTCCAGTATGAAAGGGAATTTGGCATTTTGTTTCTCTAATTCATTATTTGGATAGCAGCCATTCTAGCGCTATTTAAAACTGAAAATGCATTTCTCATGCAACATTAAAATAATATATTAAACTGATAAAGTACATCAAGCTAAGTATTTTACACAGGGGAGGGGGTCATTCCAGCTAAAATGACAAAGAGCCACCCAAAATCACTTTAAAAAGCAATTTACCCTGGTCCTGGTTAGCAAAGTGCCAAAAACCATGTCAACTCTGTCCTTTCTTTTGCGCTGAAATTTGTTGCCAAGAGTTTAGTAATGAGCACTCATTTTATCATATACATCTTTCCAGTTCTTTTTTTAAAAAGCAATTGAATTATTTTCATGGTTGGTATGGGGGGGGGGGAGATATATAAATAGAAAGTTGTACTGTATCTCAGATTCGTTCAAAGGAAATTGCCATAAATTTTTATTTTATTTTTAAGCACAGTAAAATCCATGTTCTTCTTGGCACCGGACGGCAATAAAAGGATAAAAAGTGAAAACTGTGTGCAGAGGCCAACTGTTGTCAAGACAGCTAATGCAAGGTCCAGCACAACAATGTCTCTTTTGTCTGCACTGCCTATCCCAGGAGAAGGGGCAGCAGGGGGAATGGTAGAAAACTGTGAGACAAATATCTAACAGAAGAACTAGTTGGAGGACCAAACCTTATCTAGATTACTAAACTAAAACAGAGGCACACAAAGCACTGAGTCATGGAACCACCATTATTCGTGTCTGAAGGGTCACTCTTTCATACCTCAGGCTTTATAAGGCTGGTAACCAAAGAGCTAAATGAGCTGTCGCAGGTTTTCTGAATAGCGAGCCGCTTTTCAATGGGAAGAAAGGGCAACTGTCCGCTGCCACTGAATACATTAGATGGAAATGGAACTAGGCTGTTCACACTGCTTTCAGGAAAGACCCAAAGTTAACTCTTAATGCTGAAACCTCAAAGCTCTGGATCTGGGCATAATCTGAACTTCGGAAGCAATCGCTGTTCTCTGCCCACCTCAGCCCTCAATTCATACCTTTGAGGATTGAGGAAATAGCTCAGCTGGTTAGAGTGTGGTACTCATAATGCGAAGGTCGCAGGTTCGATCCCTGTATGGGAAAGCTGCACGTTCTTGCATCGCAGGGGGTTGGACTAGATCAGGGCTTCCAAAACTTGGGTCTCCAGCAGTTTTTGGACTACAACGCCCATCATCCCTAGCTAGCAAGACTAGTGATGGTCAAGGGTGATGGGAACTGGACCAGATGATCCTCAGGGTCCCTTTCCAACTCTATGGTTCAGTGACTTGTTTCCTATTGCTGGTGTTGGCAAATGGTGCAACTTTTTTCCATGTTGCTGGTTACGTACACCGTCTCTGTTGCCATAGGCCATAGGTAGGCAAACTAAGGCCCGGAGGCCAGATCTGGCCCCATCGCCTTCTAAATCCAGCCCGCGGATGATCCGGGAATCAGCGGGTTTTTACGTAAGTAGAATGTGTGCTTTTATTTAAAATGCAACTCTGCGATATTTGTGGGGCCTGCCTGGTGTTTTTACATGAGTAGAATGTGTGCTTTTATTTAAAATGCATCTCTGGGTTATTCGTGGGGCATAGGAATTCGTTACCCCCCCCAAAAAAATATAGTCTGGCCCCCCCACAAGGTCTGAGGGACAGTGGACCGGCCCCCTGCTGAAAAGGTTTGCTGACCCCTGCTTTTTTGCGGTTCCCCACTGCTGTTCTTAGACTCATTTGCCCAAGAGCTTTCCGCTGCACAGCTCAAGTGAAGGAGGGGAGGAACCGAATGTGGGAAGATGCACCGCCACCTTCAGCGGTCTCTGCCTACGTAACACTTTTGCTTTTAAAAACCATAGTCCTCACCCCACCCCTTTATATGCAGTCCGGGCAAATCCAGATTTTAAAACATCTGGATATGCTGCAGCTACATCTCTGTTTGGCCCTACCTGGCAAACACAGTGCTGATGACAAGGTCACGTGGGCAAAGAGCAAATCACATGGGCAGCACCTTCTCCACAGGTAACAGAATCATAAGAGTTGGAAGGGACCACGAGGGTCATTTTGTCCAACCCCCTGCAATGCAGGAATCTTTTGCCCAATGCGGGACTTGAACACACAACTCTGAGATGAAGAATCTCACGCTCTACCGACAGAGCTATCAAAAGACTGCAGGTGGCGAGAGGGAGCAGCAGCATGACTCAATCTTCCTGCATTTAAAGAAGCTCTCTACTCATAAAGAACTGGAGGTGGAGGAACAGGGTTCCAGCCTAGCTTTCACTCCTACGCAAACATTCAAACATGCAAATCCTCTGCTGCTAGTCCAAATAACAGAGCCAGGAACAGCTTTTATCGCATGATCTGAGGCTTGTCGAAACCAGGCCAAAGTCATCAGGTGCCCCTGTGGGCAAAATGTGGCTTTGCTATTAACCAGAAACTTACTGTGTTGTTATCTTCATTTTCTTAACGTACCACCTCTTTTTCCCCCCTTGGGAGAAATGCTTGATTTCTTAAAGAGCTGAATTTTTACATCACTTTGCAAGCATACTTAGAAAAAGAGACACACACAACTCCCTTCACCCAGTAATGGAGTAACATGCCGCCATTTAACTATTATTGAATATACGTCAATATTTCCAAAAAAAATTTAAAAAAACAACAACGCGGGTATTTTGTATTACCGAAGAAATTCAAGAAATACATGCCTTCACCAGGAATGCTAGTAGTGCCCATTCAAGCTGATATGGATGAACACATTTATGTCTTCATCATTCTCTCTTCTCCCACATACATCCTGGATTGTGCAAAAGCAGGTTATGCTGAGTTCTGGCATATAAACAAAGCATCTAAAAGCAATTTTGTAGGAATCTACTCTCACCATAAGCAATGCTGGACGCCCTCTGGTGCCATGCATTGAGATGGGAGAAAGACTACCTATCAAAAGTCACAGCCTGTCTGTCATTCACCATTTTTTGCTTTCTGCAAGTCTTTTTTTTTAAAGGGGGTTTCTATTTATATGTCTGTCAAATCCTTGTGACTTTGATAAGGAACATGGGTCCTCTGCATGCATGGCTTGCCATCATTCCTCTGTGCCTTGAGAGAGATTACTCTGAAGCCGTTCCTTTTTGCATTTATGCCCCCCCCCCCTGCATATGTGATGCATTTTCAGAAAATAAAAACTCTGCTACATCACAAGTGCTGGCTGAGCTGACCTCAGAGCCTGGCAGAGGGGACGAAAGCCTTTAAAACAGAGTTTGGCTTGGCACATTACCACTAAATATGAGTCTATCTGGCAACATTCATGAATATTTGGTACAAATATAAACCGTGTATTTCAATATGGAATATATTTCACGCCACTCATTCTTTTAAAAACTTTCTATGATCATTCATTTATTACCTTGTAACTGTATTCTTCCTTTGGAATTTGCTGGATCCAGAGGTTAGCAGGATCTCAAATACAGCTTGCTTCCTCCCCAGTCTCAAACTCATAACAATCCTTAGGGTTATCTCTCAGCAATGATAGGAGCTAAAACATATTGGAACACTTTGCAAAACCGAAGCGAATTGTTCAGCATAAACAGTCTCAGCAAAGAACAGGGCAAATGAATGAAAGTAAGCCTGCACTATTTCAAAAGAGCAACTGTCTGGTAGTTAGAGAGACAGGCAATTAAAAAACAACAGCAACACCGGGGTGAAAACTTTGCGTGACAATACAACCAGGGCTAATACATGATCAAAAGTAAGGAACAAGAGGGAAGTGTTAGGCTTTATGTACAACTGTGAACTGGAGCTGTTTGATGATTTAAATGAAATGTGAAATGGCTGGTGAAAATATTTTAGCACCAGCTGACAGTCTGCAAAGAGACATCAAAGTGCTTTGATTCTGCAAGTCTTTGAGGTATTTTGTCAAAGCCTCGTTTCAAGATAAACCTCTAACACAAACTGCAGTTAAAATTAATTTCCCCTTCCCTGTGAAATCTGTCTTCCACATTGGGAGTTCCAAAATGGGAGCTCCCATCTTGAAACAAAAGACGGAGGTTAAACGGGAAGAAACTGCACAAGCAGCCTGATTTTGCTGGCAGACTTTTGAGTACTAGTGGGTATTGTGCTGCCTCCCTTTTTCCATAGAGGCAATGACAGATTTATGCACGTCCAATTGACGTCCCCACAGGTATCGCGGCGACTCAGAAGTGGCCGTCACACACGATGACCAGGCTCATGACCCCCACACAAATCAGGGGTTGCCTGTACACACAGATGAGACAATGGAAACATAATTTGTGTGGAACGGCCAATTTATTTATTTACAAATAAGGCATTAAATGTGAGTGCGTATGTATAGGGAGGCGGGATGTTACACATTTCTATATTAGATGTGTTACAACACAGGTAGAGAAAACCTGTAGCAACATATAGGACAGGCATCCCCAACCTTCGGCCCTCCTGATGTTTTTGGACTACAATTCCCATCATCCCTGACCACTGGTCCTGTTAGCTAGGGATCATGGGAGTTGTAGGCCAAAACATCTGGAGGGCCGCAGTTTGGGGGTGCCTGATATAGGATATGGAGACAAGCAAACTGCAAGTGCCCCCACCAATGCAACAAGGGCCCTGCCTGCAACCATGTTTTCTGAAAGCACTCCAATGCCTGCAACTGCATGGTCGGCATGTGTGCAGGAAGCAAAACTTTCCTCTCATCTGGAAAAGCTGCATTAGCTGAAACCTTGCTTGCTGTGCATTTCTCAAGGCACCTGACACCTGCAAGGAAAAGATGGCAATTGTAGGAATAAATCTATGGCATTCATTTGGGCAGGAAAGAGGGTGAGAGCAGCAAGTTCTGCATGGGTGGCAGTGATCCTCTGCCTTTAAGGGACGGCTAGCCTGGTGTTCAGCATTTCCGCAGAGGAAATTTTTCTAGGCCTGGAGAAGTCATGGGAAAAAGCTTCCCCTGCTAAATTTCTAAAAGCCAAGAAGCTATTTAAAGGCATGGAATGTCTGCCAGGGAAAGTTGGCGACTCTAGCAAAGGAGTCTCTCTCTCTCTCTGTGTGTGTGTGTGTGTGTAAAAACAGTGAAGATTCCTTGGTTTTAAGGAACAATTAACAGTGCATGAAAATAACCAACAAAAATGACAAACAACACTGTTTGTGCAACCCAGTACATGTAGTTAAAACTAGATCAAACAAGTTGAAGTAACAAAAAAGGCAAGAGAGGGGAACACCTAATACAGCCCCATCCCAAGACTGCAAGTCAGTCTCTTCTCCTCTGTCCTTCCCTGGGCAACATCCAGGTTCTAGATCTCTGGAATAATAATAAAAATAAAAATAAACCTCTGCAAACCTCAGTACCCTGCTTCTCAATGGCAAAAAACAACAACAACCCTAACCCAGCAAAGGGTAGCAATTATGAGCCCGTTATAAACCTGGGTAAATAAAAAGCCTCAATTTTTATAAAGTGGCTACGAATCATCACTCACAGTCATGGAACCCAGCTGTAGGGTTGGCAGGTCCTGTCTTTGCAACTACCACCTGTAACAATGTCTTTAAAAAACAAAAGGAGAAACACCAATGGTGTGATCTACTGTATTGCGATTTGCATGTGATAATGTTCATCTCCTTACAGGATAAAAGTTTTGCTGGCTAATTCTTGCCTCAGGGGCACACTGAAAAGCTGGATCTAGGTGACAGTCCTCTCTTGCTTGTTGAAGCAGGCAAGACTCTGGGTTTTAACCCCAGGGACCTGTTGGAGAAAACTTGGGAGGGGGCACAAAATCTCTGCCAGGTATATAAGCTGCAATTGTATACCTACTGGCCCGAAATTATGGAGTTGATTTCTGAGTAGGGACTGGCAATTCGGTCAAATTCAGTTTCTCATTTTTCTAATGTTTAGTTCAGTTCTCCACATTCCCACATAAGTTTGTAATTGTTTTTTTAAGTCCTCATGAAAATTCATCAGCAAATTTATCCTACTATATAGGCTTCTATGCAGTTTTGCATAATCTACACCTTTTCGTAAATCAATTTCCCCTAACTCAATGCCTTTCCAATGTTGCTTCCACTAATAAATACATTTGTATGAGCACTTTGACCTAGCATATGTGTTTCCAGTAGCACCTTAGAGACCAACTAAGTTTGTTCTTGGTATGAGCTTTCGTGTGCATGCACACGAAAGCTCATACCAAGAACAAACTTAGTTGGTCTCTAAGGTGCTACTGGAAGGAATTTTTTATTTTGTTTTGACTATGGCAGACCAACAGGGCTACCCACCTGTAACTAGCATATGTGTGTTAGCACACACTGCTTGGCTGGAGAACTGCAACAAAAAATTTGAAGAAGTGTGAATTCAGACGATGCCTGAATTTCAGTTTGTGTAATGTTTCGTAGTTAGGTAGGTTTGCCTTTCAATGTGAATTAAATCTAATTTGTCCCCCATCCCTACCTCTGAGTAGACACAGTTTTAAAAATCTTTATCTGTTGTATTTTATCAGCTAGGTGGTCGTTTTATTGGACTTGAGATGATAACATCAATAAACAACAACCTCAACGTTATTATTTGCACCTATTTGTACTTGTATTATTTGTAACTCTCTTCTCTCAACCCAGAAGCACTTGCGTGTTGCAGGTGGAAGGTTAAAACAAATGACAAAAATACCAAGCTCTATCTTTACATTACTGCTGAATGAGCTTCTGCATATATAGCTTTTCTTTCCAAACTTGGCAAACAGCTGGAGTCAACTTGCCAGCTAGCACTTTTTAAATTGTTAGCAATATATTTATTTTTAGCCATTTATTTTTCTTAAAGCCATTTGAACTTCAAAAAAATACACATCAGAAGAATTTATATGAATTGAAGACTTCTGAGGCATGAGGTCCATCCACTAACAACACAATCCCAGGTCTACTCAGAACTCACACTCAGAACTCACACTTGAGTTCAAAGTGAATTCCAGGTAAACATGTGCAGGATTCAGCCTAAACCTGTGAAGGAGGGTGGCTAGATCCTGTTCTACAGCCTTTTTATAATACCTATGGTTGTCTTTAAAACTAAGTGGGTTCCAGTACCTTTAACAGTTACATTCTCGTGGGGGGGGGGGCCTCATCGTGATGGGGAGTTTCCCTATCACTGTATGTGTGCCTGTTGGATTTCAGACTGTTACACCGAAATTAAAAGCACAAGAACCACGCTGCAACAAAACGTGACAGTCCTAAGAGGAGCCCCATTGTTACTAAGAATAAGGAGAACCTTTACAAAAATGTAAAAGGTAAAGGGTAAAGGGACCCCTTACCATTAGGTCCAGTCGTGGGTTGCGGCACTCATCTCGCATTACTGGCCGAGGGAGCCGGTGTACAGCTTCAGGGTTATGTGGCCAGCATGACAGCTGCTTCTGGCGAACCAGAGCAGCACACAGAAACGCCGTTTACCTTCCCGCCGGAGCAGTACCTATTTATCTACTTGCACTTTTGACATGCTTTCGAACTGCTAGGTGGGCAGGAGCTGGGGCCAAGCAACAGGAGCTCACCCCGTCGCAGGGATTCAAAATACAAAAATCTAACTAGTTACAATAAAGAATTGTATAAAGTTTATGGAATAAATTAACAAATAAACAACTTCAAAAACAACAAACAACAACAATGTAGCTAGTCTAACACGAACAAAGGGCAGGGAGCACAACGTTAACTTTCCAAGGAACTGCCTTCTGTTTCACCCTAGTCTAGTCAATATGTTTGGCCATTGCTTCCCCTCTGCAAGAAGGGCTTAATTTGCATTGGGGGGGGGAGCAATAGGTGGGATAAATATTTAACCCTTCTCCTGCTCACTGGTTTTCTTCCATGGGGGCCCCTCCTCCATTTTTCCTTCCAAAATTCAAACTGCCATGGGGAAGGGGAATTGCACATTCATGTCTTCCACACTCAGCTCCCATTCTCATCTGAAAGTAGGAGCGGGGTGCGGGGGAATTCAGAGGGTGTGATACGTCTTCATAGAGGAGGTGGGCAGGCAAGCAAGGAGAGTTCAATCCTGCCGCAACCTGCCTTTGACACAGAAACATGGGCCCGTAATCTGGGCTGCAGAAGGAAGAAGCTGGGAGTGGGTAGGTGGGTTAAGCCCCCTTTGCCCACTTCTCCGCCACCTCAATAAATACATCAACACCTTCTGACACCACCATCTCAACTTGCAGAGGAGAAACGGTAGCAGGGTGTTGAAGACATGAGGCTGAGGCAGAACGTGCCGTCCGTCCCCAAGATGGCAGTTTTAATTTTGGCAAGAAAGATGTGGTGACTCAGGCAAGTAAACTATATCCCAAGATTTTATTTTTTTTAATGCAGAATCTCTTGCCAAAACCTATCTGCAGAAGGCAGAAACCCTGCTGATGACTTAATATGGTGAGAAGTTAAAAATGTGAAAGAAAGGCTTTGAACACTGGTAGTTTCCTTATCCGATTGACAGCTACCTCAGGAAAATGCAATACATGCCAGAAAGAAAGATAGAAATAATGAAAGTCTATTTTAGAGGCTAAGAGGGGGAAAGTACCTACTGTGGAAGTTCAAAGCAGATTAGAACTGGGCAGTTTGCTATGTGTAGTTATTAGCTAGCCCACCAAGACTGGATGTCAAGTGAGAAAACACAGATCTTAACCCAAACAGATTACCACCTCGAGATACCACTGTCCTAAACTTGCCTTGGCTGGTTTTAGATTTGTCAGCTTCTGAGATCAGAAACTACCTCACTTGATGGCAAAACAACAACTAAACAACCACCCTGCCAGGAAACAACAACTCCAGGACAAATGGATCCCATCATGGGGTGTCAAGGCTTTAAAATTCCTTGCCTCTTTTCTGCAAGAGTATTCCATATCAAAATCCACTTCTCGCTTCAGGCTTATTAAGAGCGGGTGGCGCTGTGGTCTAAACCAGTGTTTTTCAACCACTGTTCCGCGGCACACTAGTGTGCCGCGAGATGTTGCCTGGTGTGCCGTGGGAAAATTACTTTATATATAGTCAATATAGGCACAGAGTTAAAAATTTTAACATTTTCTAATGGTGGTGTGCCTCGTGATTTTTTTCATGAAACAAGTGTGCCTTTGCCCAAAAAAGGTTGAAAAACACTGGTCTAAACCACAGAGCCTAGGGCTTGCTGATCAGAAGGTTGGCAGTTCGAATCCCCACGACGGGGTGAGCTCCCGTTGCTCGGTCCCTGCTCCTGCCCACCTAGCAGTTCAAAAGCACGTCAAAGTGCAAGTAGAGAAATAGGTACTATTCCGGAGGGAAGGTAAACGGCGTTTCCGTGCGCTGGCTTGCCAGAAGTGGCTTAGTCATGCTGGCCACATGATCCGGAAGCTGTATGCCGGCTCCCTCGGCCAGTAAAGTGAGATGAGCGCCGCAACCCCAGTCGTCCGTGACTGGACCCAATGGTCAGGGGTACCTTTACCTTTATTCTGGCTGTATTTGATGAGTAAAAATAGTTCCCCCTCCCTTTCAAGTCATCAATATGCCACAGGTAATTAGCTAACATAAATGGGCGAGGATATGCTCACTGGGTGACCCTGGGCAAATCAAAACCTCTCAGCCTCATAGGGGCTGCTGTGAGGGGGGAAATGGGAAGGGAACTATGTACCTGACCTTAACCTCCTCAGAGGAAAAGTGAGCTATAACTCTGTTGTAGATGTCTTGTGGGCTAGTAGAAACATACCTGCAAGCCTGTCTCACCTTTAAATGCTGGGAAGTTGTCAAGACTGAAGGGAGGGAGCATTACAAGATGGAAGGCCTAACACTCCAATGTTCAGCAGTGCAACATGTTCATTGTTCCTCAGTCAACAAAGATACAAGGAAATTTCAGACTAGGTAGCAGACTCGCCATTCTTCCTACTATCTCTACTGAAAACTACCAGTAAGCAGATCCTAGATACTACAGTACTATTCTGCTGCACAGCTTTCGTTATAATCAATAAAAGGTTTGCTAGAAACCAGAGAGGGAAGCTGAGGTTCTGTTGCAGCAGGATTAATCTGAGGAAAGAGACCCAATGATTCAAGCGTGCATGCCTCGTGCACTGTTGGTGGGGACGGAGGAATTGTGTCAAATTTCAGCTAGTTATTTTCCTTAGTAATTAATTTTTTAAAAAAATGATTCCGGCGAACAGCAGGACAGAGAAGATTAGCTGGCTGCTGGTTTCCTTGAGCTGCTGAGGCAACAGTTGCATGTACTGTATATTATTCTAACCTCAATTCAAGGCTTCAGATTCAAGATCTGATTTAAAGTGCTAGTGATGGATACAAGTCCTAAACAGCTTGGTGCCCAAATCTCTGCAACATCAGACAACTAAATCTGCTTGCAGACCCTGCCAAGATTCAGGGTGAGGGGATACACAGGGCAGTCTGTCTCCCACATGGTTTGGTTTCAGGCACCGATTGAAACCCTTTTTTATTTACCTAGTCTTTTACAGTTTGCCAAATAGCAGCTCCTCTCCTTATCAGCAACGTATGTATTTCTGCTTTCATGATTTGCTATTCATCTTTTTCGTACATGCATGCTTTTAGCTCTTCTGCTGAAATCAGGAGAGGATCAATAACCCCTGGCAGAATGAAGGACTCTTCATTTTTCTCAATGGTCTTAAAACAATGCCCAGTTCCACCCATTGTTTTTGACACAGAAATGTCAACATACAGTAATTTTACCATATTTTGAGGTTTTTTTTTGTTTGTATGCCCTGTTCATTAGCAAAGGTTGGCACTTACCTTTTAGGGCAAATTAATTTTCGTTGGACTCCTCTCCCCACATGGTGCAAATATCTGCTCAGAATCATAAACAGGCATATTCAAATGAAATATTCACCCCATGAGAAGTAACTTTGTGATGATTCTTCCAGTAACAGGGCAGTTACTGTATGCAGAAGGGAGCTGACTTCAACCTGCATGTGAATGACCCCCCAAAATGTTCATCTTTGGGGTGTGGCGCTCTAATAGTCTGGAATTCCACTTTTCTTTGTCTCGGATTAGATTTATTTCGAAATCCGCTATGTACTGTCAAAGTGGGGCTGGCCACACCGATTCCCAGAAGCCACCAGCATAGTGTGTACGCGTGGGGCAGGGAACCTGTGGCCCTCTTATGTTAATGTATTCCAGCTCCCATCAGCCTCAAGCGGCATGGTCAATGGTCAGAGCTGATGATGAGTTGTAGCTCATCAAAATCTGGAGAGCCACAGAGTCCCCGTTCATGATGTAGGTGCTCAAAATGTTCTTGAGATTTTATCAATTCACTGAAGTCAAATCACTTTAAACACCCTGTGTAGAGCAGTTTGGCACTGAATCATTTGTACTGGAAAGCTTCCTGCATACACACACGCACACCAACTTTGGTCTGCATCCATCCAAGGCTGCATAAAGTATTTGGCAGTGACAGTTCAGAAATAAATGTTCCAAGGCACATTAAAACAGCATCCCATTCATCTCATCTTGAGCATAATGAAAAACACAAGAAGTACACTACTAGCTAAAACGAGACCACACCTGTCAAAATGCAATTTACTTCCAATTCCCCGTGTGTTTCAAAACACTACGTATGTAACACTTAGTGGACCAAGCAGATGATCCGGGGGCCATAAAAGTTTGTTAACGCAAAATTAAAAGGGAGATACAAGAAAGAAAAACACAACAGAGGTTTCTCAGAAGTTACAAAACACGGCCACTCTGTTGTAAACCCAGCTGAACCGTAAGATCTTCAGAAGGGGCATTGCTAACCATACCATCATTGGCAAACTGTTGTTTAACAATTTCTCAGATATGGGTCTCTTCTGTGGTATTACCCACCCTCTGAAATGCTCTTCCTTGTACAGTACAGGAGGCACCACACATAATGAGCTCCAGACTTCTTCAGATGGGAAGTCTCATCTGTTCCAACATGATATCACTGACAGCAAGTATTAGTGCTTCACTCATTCTCTCACAAACTATACGTATCCATCAAATTTCCATGGTTCTGTGCAAGTTGAAAGGAGATCTGTGTGCCTTGCCAGGCGTGACAACCTTTGGCGCTCCAGATGTTGCTGAACTACAGCTTCCATCAGCCCCTGCAAGTATGGCCAATGGCCATGAATGATGCAAGTTGTAGTTTAGCAACATCTGGAGGCTAACAAAGGTTCTTCATGAAATCTGGGTGTCCAACCATTTGGAGAAGCCAATGTATGTATACAGCTGTATACACATAGAAAAACCCCTTTCCATGTTTGCACTGAACACAAAAAGTTTGGGAGACAGAGCTATTGGACATGATCAGTCATCCTCAAATGTATCCAGCATACATGGAAATGGGGAGAGAAATTGTATGACTGAATTGGGCTATGGATTTCAAACAGAATGAAATGAGACAAACACTGAAATTATACTGGAATGGGTGAAGTAAATAATTATATATAAGTCAGACGAAGAATCAGATGTTCTTTAGCTTCTTCTCTCTCTGAAATCTTTTTCTATTCTTTTTTCTCTATCTCTTCCTCTTTCTTTCTTTCTTTCTCTTTCTTTCCTTTAGATTATTGTTTTAGTTTGGACCAAAAAAAACATATTTGATAATATTCTTTGTATTTTTCTTTATAAACACTAAATAAAAAATTATTTAAAGAAATCACATTTAGATAACACAAAGATTCAGGATGATCAGTCTCCCCACAGAATAGAAAGGCATCTTCTTGAGCATCTTAGTGTGGGGAAAGATGTAAAAGTTCCACTTTGGATGCACTGAGGAAGTGCAGGAACAGAAAGTGCAAGTCACTTTTGCACCATTTCCCAGCATCTCCAAACATCTCGAGTCCCTCTAAATAATAAACGATGCTTTCTTTTTCTATGTTGATGTGTTTGTTTCCTTTGCCTCCTGCTCCCTCCCCTACCGAATCACTGGAGGAGACGGTGACTAGTTCACACCATCCCAACGGGATTGTTGTTTTGCTCTCAGCTTGAAGAACATTCAGTTGTCAGCAGCACTGGGAGTACCCAAAGTGGGCCCTTATGGCTAGGATTATGTGCCCATGAACAAAGGTTTAGAGATCCAGGGATAAGGATCACCCTGCCATCACATCTCATGGTGCCTCGGAGGGCACAGATGCAGTCTAGTAGCAGCTCCCAGGAGCCACAGTTCTCTCCAAACGGGAAGAAGCTTATTGGTGGTACTTCTCCTCTGCTTCTTCCAAGGCAGCTACTTTGGCTTGGATGTACCTCTTGCAAGTGCTTCTCAGGTGGAGAGTTCCATGGCTTTGTTGGGAGGCTGGCACCTCAGATGGGCTACAAATAACTTCCTGCCTCTGTCCAGCCCAGGGAAAGCCTTTAATGGTAGGGAAAGCACATGTCAGGACACCTGGACATCACTTGCAAGCTGCTGTACACAGTTTGCCCAAGATCCCCTTGCTCTGTGGTACCCAATTCAATGTTCACCTGTGCTGCCAGCTTATCCAAAGTCAGGTATGGCTCTGGAAATACCGGTACTCAGTTCTCAGAGTGTGTGTTAGGAACCACCACACTCCAACCAGCTCTGTATCAGAGCTAAAGCCACAACCAGCTGTCAGAGGAAAATCAGGAGATGGGAACCAGAGGTCAGTAGTTGGGTCATGGAGTGAGACAATGGTCAGCTGGGGGGTGTTTTTTAGTGGGACGAGGCCTGAAGTCAAAGCCAGGAGTCTGAACCTACAAGCAAACAAAAATGTGCTAGAGCAGTACAACCACAGCTGTGGGAAGATACTTCAAGCCACGGTTTGAGTTGCTCCTGAAACAGAGTCACTGTGCACAGGGAACCAGATTGAGTCTAACCCATAGACATATGTGACAGCCAGGAGCTAAGTAGCTGAGCCGGAAGTATTTTCTAAAAGTTGGATAACTAGCTGGAGTCACACCTATCTCCAGGCTGATCCATACATACATGCATGCTCTTCCCTACTTCATGACTGTCAGACTTCATAATGGACCATCACCACAGGCAGCAAAGAGTTGCCATCACAAACAGAGGGCTTTTTAGTAGCTGACACATTTAACAGTCAGTCAAATAAGAGCTGACAGAAAGATCAAGGGATGCATGCGAATCATGCGTGAAACAGGCCTCAGATTAGAGTTTTGCACCTCAGGTTCAAAGAATTCCCGCATGGTCGCAAAGCTATCTAGAAATTGGGGCGGAATTTAAAGGATATTATTTTGAGTGCAGTTTTCTGTTGAAAGCTCATTACCTCCAAAAGCTACCCTTTCAAAATATTAGCTAAATGCCTACAGTGCTGTCAAGTATCCCATTTTCCCCGGGATTCTCCTTATTTTAAGCAGTTTCCCGCTGCTCTCCCTTATTTCCCTTAAATTTCCCGTTTTTCATGGAAGCAGCTCCTCCCCTGCTGGCCAGGGACTGGGTGGGAAGACCTCGCCTACTTGGAGAGAAAAGCCTCAGCCCTCAAAGCAAGTGGGAGCCGTTTCCCGTGCTTACAGGGGGGTGTATTCCTCCCCCTGCATCAGCCCCTATCCGTTGCCGCCAAGCCCCTCAGCCGGCCAATAGGGTTAGCTGGTGGGCAGAGCCTGGCTGCCTTTGAGCAGCTGCTGCTTCCTGTCCTGTTTTGATGGGATCAGACAAGAAGACGATGGGGCTCCATCACGCAGAGCACATGGCTGCCCTCCTCTTTGCTCCACTCCTAGCCTGAGCCCGCTTGGAGTTTACATTGCTGCTCCGCCCACTTTTGCTTCTGGCTCCACCCACCACTGACATGTGACTGTCCCCGGGATAGGTGAGACTGCTGATCCCTTATTTTCAAATCCGAAACTTGACAGCTATGAATGTCTACCTGGGCTGGAGTTCCTATTTCTCAAAAGTCTGGACCCCAAAAGACCTAGTGTTCTGCTTTAGTGTACTGGAGCTTGGAAATATCCTGCTAATATGCTGCTTTTTTTTCTTCTTCTTTCACATCCTTCTGCAGAAGACAGCAAGAATGGATTACATGGGCAGCTCCTGAATGAGACATTAAGCTCCTGAATGAGACATTATCTAGAGGCTTTCGAGGGAGCAACTGGGCCATTTATGGTTACAACTGTTTTTTAAAGGTCCGGAACATAATGCGCCAAGACCTAAATAGATAAAAAGAACCCTGACTGCTGCTTCTTTTTACCTCCCTATAAAAATCTAGGAACGATACTGTACTGTAAGTTCTAGTAAACAGATAGAATTTTCAAACCAGTTAACCCAAGAATAGTCCTACTTAATTGGTGGCACCTGAGCATTTTCCCCAAAATTACCGCAAAGCAAAAATGCCACATACCTTCCATAAAAAGCACAATTTACTTCAGCTCATACAATAAAGCAGCATTTCTGAAACACTACTCAGGTGTTCTCAGAGGCAAAGGTCAGTCTTTTTACAGAACCAAATTATGCTGGAGAAGCTGGCCTCTGCATTTAATGGGCAGTCCAGAAGTATGAGTAACCAAAACAAAGATGGATGGATGTTCTATATTACACAAGACAGCAATCAGATCATAAAATAAGCTGAGGCGTGTCGGCAAGTGACAGCATCGAAGGACAACTCAAGCTAGGCTGAAACAACTTTCCACCTTCCTTAAATTAAGGGTGGGGGCACAGGCCATTGGTGCTGAGTGGAACTCTGAACAAACAGCCTTTTAAACGCACTGCTGAAACATTTCCACAAACTATGCCTCAGACCTATGCGGGGAAAAATGAATTGCACTGAGAGTTCAACACATTCTGTCAGCCTGCCCAAGCAACACCAACAGCAAGAAGTCATCATCTGCACCAGCTAGGGAAAGGTGTCAGACGATGGTCCCCTAAAACATTTCTGCAAAATATTTGGAGGGATAGCCACACACCCGATATTCGCTGACACCTCTGCTGTTGGCGTTACCCTGGACAGAAATATGTGGCCATGCATTCTCAAAACATTTAACTTCCAGGCATTTTTAAGAATGGATAGATCTCCGAGGCCCAGATCTCCTTAGTTCAAAAGCTTACAAATTTAGTGCCAAGCAACCTAGAAAATCTAAGCTTATTTGGTTTTCACTAGCTACTGTTGTTGTGAATCCCTCCCTTAGCTTACTCTACATAAATTGCCTTTCACTATCCATTCTGCTGCCATCTGACCCCCCCCCACTGTTTCTTCCACCCATGTATAAATGCGCCTCTTAAGATAACCCTTTCACCCATCTGATGAAGTAGACTCCAGTCCATGAAAACTAATGCCACAGTAAACTTGCTATTTGTTAAAATGTCACATAGATTCTTTGCTTTCTTTAATCCGTTCCTGAACCAAGTGAGAATCCACCCTCTCCCCTCAAGTCTGCCAAATTTACCCAAGAGCTAATGAAGAGAAATGCTGAAACCTTTTTGGAACTCCAATGGGTGACTTCCTCCATGTTTGGTGACAGTGCCAAAGACCAAAGACTATAAAGCCATGCCCATGCTGTGCTTTGTGCTAGCTGCTTATCTGCATGGCGGGTGGTGTTGAAGGTCCCGAAAACAGAACAAAGTAACTACTGCTCAGCAGATGCATACTTGGATGTGGGAGGGCCTTCCCAACCAGTGTTCAAAATCAGCCAGGTGCCAGGCGCTTTTTGCACCTGGCTATTGGCCACTTGCGACCAAGTGAAGATTCCTGGGTGCCAAGATGGCGCCTGACATCTCCACCATCTGGAGGTGCATGCCTGGGGATCATTGGATCTTGACAGTTTCACACACTGAATGGTCCGTGTCACCATTAAGAAAAAGAGGTAGGAACAGGCCAATATCTATGTGGACTGTCCCTGGGTCAAGTGACTTTTCTTCTCAAAGTTCTTAACCAAGCTCAAGATTGTCTTCTGCACTAGCCCGATGTTTAACTGATAATCAATCGGAATCAGTCCATCATTTGAAAAATAATACTTTAGAGCTGTCTTGCCCCAAAATGGCAAATGGACATTCTGTTTTGGCGACTGCAACCCTGGTTTAAGGAGCCATTTGGTGCCTAGATTATATATCTGACACTGTTCCCAACCCCCTCAAAATAGCCAGTATCTCCTTTGTAATTCAGAAGTACAGTGTGCAGTTGAGAGCTGCTGATGAAATGGACACTATACCTAAGGCATGGATATGCAAACTAAGGCCCAGGGGCCGGATCCGGATCAATCGCCTTCTCAATCCAGCCTGTGGATGGTCCAGGAACCAGCGTGTTTTTACATGAGTAGAATGTGTCCTTTTATTTAAAATGCATCTCTGGATTATTTGTGGGGCCTGCCTGGTGTTTTTACATAAGTAGAATGTGTGCTTTTATTTCAAATGCATCTCTGGGTTATTTGCGGGGCATAGGAATTCGTTCATTTCCTCCCCCAAAATATAGTCCGGCCCCCCACAAGGTCTGAGGGACAGCGGACCAGCCCCCTGCTGAAAAGTTTGCTGATCCCTGACCTAAGGGTACAATTAACCAAACACTGGTGCCCCATTAAAAGAAAGAAAAAAAGACAGTGAGAAGAAGAAGAGAAGAGTTTGGATTTGATATCCTGCTTTATCACTACCTGAAGGAGTCTCAGAGCAGCTAACATTCTCCTTTCCCTTCCTCCCCCACAACAAACACTCTGTGAGGTGAGTGGGGCTGAGAGACTTCAGAGAAGTGTGACTAGCCCAAGGTCACCCAGCAGCTGCATGTGGAGGAGCAGAGACGCGAACCCGGTTCACCAGATTATGAGTCCACAGCTCTTAACCACTACACCACACTGGCTCTCGTGAGATCATTGTGAGCAGCACAATTAGTACTATTCCCACCCCCACCCCACCCCAGCTAAGGGTGCCAAATGTTTCCTGGAAGGACTCCTGGGTCTTTAACACCTACCTAGCGTGCAGAAATGTAGCAGATGCAGCTTTAGCCATTTGTCTTCATGGCAGGAAAAGCTTCATCTGCTATATTTCTGCCTGTCAGACAGCTGTAAAAAGGCAAATGAACCTGCCAGGGCTAAAGAAAAAGAAGAGAAAGTTGTTAGCCTTTATTTTTAATTAGCTTACACTGCAGGACGCTTTCTCTCTCTCATTATTTTTCCTCTCTATAAAAGAGCTGTTTCGACCCCTGTGATGGAAGGTATAGCTATTCCACCGTTGTGCTGAGAAACTGCAGATAATTTCGCACAACAGGCCAAGAGCAAGCCTTTGTAAGGGTTCCTTCTTTTGCAGATTTAACTCCATGGTGCCGTAAATATTTACAGCAATGTTCCTTCCATCTCACCCAACTCCCCCCACCCCCACTTCTGTTTTTGGAGAAACCCAGCCAGATGGGCGGGGTATAAATAATAAATTATTGATTATTGATTATTATTATTTCCCCTCTTATAGATAATAAGGAAACCATCAGTAGATATTCACATTTAAACTGACAAGCAAAAAGGGAAGAGGATGGAGAGATCTCTTGAAGAGAAACCATAGGATCCTCATAACTCCCCATAAAAGTTTGGTGCGCTGCTACAGATTAGAAATGGCCGGGGAGCAGAAGAGAACAAGAATTCTGAAGGATGTGAAGAGGTCAAAAGTCAGCGAGGGAGGCTCATATAATTAGACCGGAAGATCTGCTGGAATAAAATAAGATTCCTATGATGTAACTAGATTTGAAATAGCCTGGGGCGACTCATGACATTAATGAAATCTGCCCCAAAATATAAGCCAAGACGGAAAGGACGCAGAAAACTCTACCAAATTATGGAAAATGCAGGCAAAACAGCAACAACTGATAAGTTTTTATGCTGCCAGTGTTTAGTTAGCAAAGGATGATAAGCCAACCAGTTAATTCATCCGTTACAGTTACTCAAAAACTAAAATTCCAGATTTCATCAACCAACTGCAGGTGGCTTCAACTTTGCAAATTTTAAAATCTACAGGCTTTAAAAAAAAAAGAAACAAAAAAGCCAGTTTTAAATTTAGGCCTTTATTTTAGGAGCTAAAATTAAATAGCTGTTTTGGAATGCATAGCTTTTTTAGCTTCTGGAATTCATGCTGCTGTTCCATTTATTTTTAACTGGTCCGGTATGTTTCGGGTAATTTTGTGCTGCTAGCATTTAAAATGGTCTAGTTTGGCTTTAAATGGTATTGTGTTTTTACGATAGGTAAGCCGCGTTGTAAGGACTATGCCCATAAAGGCAGCCTATAAACAAGTTTATAAGTACATAAGTACAGCCCAGACACGATGCAACACATGCACATATATTCCTAAATTTTGATATACGCAGGGAAGAAACCTGCATCACCAGAAAGCTTGCACACAGCAATTCTGAACGATGACTTGGCCAAGCAATACTTACTGCCTTTCTTTCTCCGTGTTCTATTTCTCACACTTCGCTCTCACTCTTAGCCTCTTTATGTGAAGCAAGGTTATGGATAAATGCCCAGCGCCGCTGCGTTGACAGCATACTTGAGGGTACCATTCCCTCACCCTGCCCCCCCATCTATCTCCTTTATGTTTCCCTGCAGCAAATGATGAGTATCCTGAGTCAATTTGTGTGGGTTTCCTGCCAGCGGCTTCAGCAAGGCTCGCTTTAAAAAACATACCAAGAATAGCATATGAGCCTCTCCAGGAAGCAGAGTTGGAGGGAGTGGAATATATGCCAGGCCAGCCTATGGATGAGATGACCGGAGCTCCTTTAGAGAACATGTAAGGGGGCCTCTGTGCAGTTCTGGGGTCTCGAGGTGGCGGAATGCAACATATAGTTCCTCCTACACTTGGTATTTGCACAATTCTGCTGCTTCTTCTGAGGCTAATTTTAGGCACACGCCACCTTTCAGCCATTTTAGCAGATCTGAACTTCCAAGAGCGAGGCATCTGCCAGTAGCAACACAAGAGAGAGGAGAGAGAGGGAGACTTGACATTCACGCAACTCTGGCTCCTCCAGCGGATGGAGGGAATGGGAGAAAGGGGCTTGCACTCTAAGCCTCAACACTTCCACACTTGCATTTTGAAAAACCCACTTGTGAAGTGCCCAAAGAATGTGTTGCAAAAAAATATTATTATTATTATTATTATTATTATTATTATTATTATTACTATCAGGACGTTTGCTAAACATGTGAACAGGAGGTACAAAGCGTTCCCAGATTGTGAACCAGGTACTCCATAAACCAGATTGCCCCCTTATGTAGTCCATTAATTGGTCCAGGCAAGCTCCACCATCTGGTTCCTTATGATCACAAGGAACTGGTTCACACATGCGAGCCGGCCACTTTCTCTTCCCCCCCCCCCCACCCATCTCTCAAGCGCCCTCGCCCAAGGCTTCCCTGGTTATAGGGTTGCACAGACAATAGATCCACAATGGCTTCAGGCAGCAATTTTCTAGCCGGAGTGATTGGGGGTTTCACACTCAAGATCCCCATAACAAGAAGCGGCAAGCATGGGTACAGGAAACGGGTGGAAGCCAGGGGGTGTAGCCTAAACAAGTGCTTCCCAAACTTGGGTGTCTCCGGTTGCTTTTGGACTACCGCTCCCATCATCCCCAGCTAGCAGGACCACTGGTCAGGGATAATGGGAAGTGTAGTCCAAAAGCAGCTGGAGAGCCAACTTTGGGAAACCCTACTCTAATGGAAGCCTCCACTGGATTCAAATGGCTTTCCAACAGGGGATTGACATGGCTGGATAGCACTCTTGCATCACAAGGCAGAACTCATAAGTGTGAGATGGATGAAATGACAACAGGTGCAGCTGCTCCCAACAATGTATTTCTGAAGAGGCAGCTCATCTGAAAATGTCCACAGGTATAAGAATAAGTCAATTACCCAACAGCAGGGATGGGGAACCTACCGCCTTCCAGATACTGTTGGAATCCAACTCCCATCAGCCCCAGGCAGAATGGCCAATGCTCTCGAATGATGGGAATTAGGAGTCCTAAAAAAGCTCATCTGGGGGGGCCACAGGTTCCCCATTACAGCCCTGACCTTCCCGAGGGACACAATATTATCCAGTCTCAACAAATCAGAGGACCAGCAAAGGGGAATCTCTCAGCGTTATAATCACATCCATTCACACACACACAGCACTACCCCAGGCCTAAATCCTCTGAAAGCTTCTTAAATACTCTCCCAACGCTTCCCCCTCTGTTCTGGCAGCCCTCCCCACATACTCAGACCTTCTAGTGCGGCCAAAGGTTGTCAGATCTCGCCCTTTTTTCCCACTGCAGAAAATCTGCCAGTGGAAAGGATTAAGTTGGGAGATTGCTCTCCCTGCTGCTGCTTCTCCATCTGAAGGGATTCCAAGGCTGCCTGAGTATTAATGTCAGTGGAGGCTGTGGAGGCTGGCTGCATCCCCCTGCCTTTTTGTACTGTCTCTACAAACCTGCTTCTACCTTGGCTGGGGCAGGGTGGGAAAACTAAGCCAAAAAAGAAAAAGAAAAGTGTCCCATGGCTGCAGAGGGCTTTATAAACGGAGGGTCATGTCAGGATGGATGCCAAATGCGGCAGGAGGGCAGCAGGAGAGAACCACATGATTATATTAAATTGTGTGCGTACAAAGATTCATGGAGTCGGAAGGGACCCCAAGGGTCATCTAGTCCAACCTACTGCAATGCAGGAATCCTGCCCACAGCCGTGCCTTGGTGGGCTAGGACCACCAAGCTTTGGGGTCAACAGCCAGATGCAATGACCCATTGTGCCACAAGATGCCACATAGCTATCCAATAAAGTACTTCCACAGCTATCTGTACCTGCCACGGGTGCCAATCAAGCAGGTCTTCCCCCATACACCCTCATTTATTGGCCAGCGTGCAGGCCAGCTAAGGGAAATAAATAACCGACATGAAAACCAATTCCAAGAGAGATAAGTAACCAACACAAAATCAATTTGCACCTCTTGGCGATTAAGGACTTGCGTGGATATTTTTTTTTTCACGGAGATGCTATCTATATAGTACTTTAGAAATCAAGAAGCGTTAAGAGGCGGCCCGATCCAATTTCCTCCGCTCATTTGCCTGGCGGAAAAGAGTGAGAATAGCCAAGGGTGCCCACCACCCAAGAGGCAGAGGACCCTTCAGAGCGCATGCACACCCAGCCGGAGGGATAGGCGAAAATCCGGAGTCCGCATTCCCAGCCGCCCTGGGGGGCAAAGTGAACTTCTCCAAGGCGCCACCGCCTCAGCCTATTGGGGCACGGAGGGGGCTAAATTCTAACCCTGCACAAGGGTGCCAACTTGAACAAAATATTGGGGATGGGGGACCAGGTAAACTCCGCCCCGCGTAATCCATCACAAGACGTGGCGGTGCGCACACGCCATTTGAATGGCAATATACCCATAAACTGGGGGGAAGGGGCAGCTCCCTCCAATGTTTTATCGGGGATGGGGGGCGAAGGGAGACCTCGGCCCTAGGAAGGGGCTCCTATGCCCGCATCTCCGTCAACGTGAAGGGAGGGACGGCGGGTAGGAAACACAAAGCGCGAGAGGCAGCGCGGGCAAGACGCGCGTCGGTGGGGACGCCTCGGAGAAGGAGCCGCCTCGCCTCTCCCCAAGCGAGCGGCCTAGCGAGCGCGCCATCCCCGTCGGATGCAAGCAGACACAAAGCCGCGCGCGCCGCGCGCGCCGCGCCGCCTTACCCTCCTGCCGCCGCCGCCGCGCGGGAAGAAGGGGGGACTGTGGTCGCCGCTGCCTCTTCCCTCCTGCGCTGCTGCTGCTGCTTCTCCTCCTCCCGCTCGCCTGGACCGCCGCGCCTCAGTCTCCCGCGCTGCCTTGCCCGGGTGTTGCCTCTTGGCGCATTGTGGTGCTGCTTCCTCCGCCCGCGCTGCCTTCACGGCGAAGTCTTGCCCGCGCGCCTGGGCGCTTCTGTCTCTCCCTCTCCCGCCGCTCCTTTTCTTCTTCTCCTGCCCGCTGCCCGCCTCCTCGAAGGAAGGGAGGAGGAGGAGGAGAAGAGGGGAGGAGGAGGAAGAGGAGGAAGGAAGGAAGGAAAAGGGAGCAGCTAATCTGAGCGCGAGGACGCCATTAAGCTCCGGCGGCTTGGCAGCCGCGGCGGCTGGGCTTTGAAGCGCGCCGCTCAACTCCGGGCGCGGCGCGCGCGCGGGAAGGAGGCGCCCCCTGTCGGCCCCGCGGAGCACTCCCCAGTTCGCGCCTCGCTCAGACGGGGCGGGGGCTTGGCATGGTGCGGGGCTCCTTTCTCCGGCTTGGGAAGGAGAAGCGCCTCCGGAGAAGAGGGCTGGCTAGGGGGTGGCCAGCGCCCCGTGATCGGGATAGGCCTGCGGATGGCGCTCCAGGAGCTGGAGGGCGGTTCCTCTTCACCCGTTGCGAAAAAGCGCCTCTGGGTGGGTTGCGCGGTTGTGCGAATGCCTGCCGTCGACCCGAAAGCGAGGAGAGATTGTGTCCTCTCTTGCCAATATAGGTAGGATGAGTGTGAGTAGAAACTAGCCTGCTGTAAGTACACAGGTGGGGTTGGACTACAACTCCCGTCATCTCTGACTGCTGGTCCTTGCTGGCTAGGGATGGTTGGGGTTTGTAGTACAACATCTGGGAATCCGAGATGGAGAAAGGTAATAGGCACATTCATTGCTTTACCTGGGCAGTGTGTATGGAGCACCTGGGCTGCCCAGATGACAAGCCTCGCTGAAGGAAAGCAGAGCAATACGTTTGGCACCAGTTTGGCTGCAGGAGTTGCCGGAAGGCTACAAGGTGCCATCCACTCTGGATTTGTGTAGCCCTTTCTTCTCCTGAAGATATCCCACTAGGCAGTTCAGGTTCACGGTAGTTTCTTCTAGATGCTCCTAGCTTCCCTCTACAGCAGGCATCCCCAACCTTTGGCCCTCCATATGTTTTGGACTACAATTCCCATCATCCCTCACCACTGGTCCTGTTAGCTAGGGATCATGGGAGTTGTAAGCCAAAACATCTGGAGGACCACAGGTTGGGGATGCCTGCTCTACAGCATGTGCAGAAACTGCCTTCTCGGCTGTTGGACCCACTGTTGGTCTGTCTGCTCAATCCTCCAGAGCCTGCCTTCACTCATTAAGGGTTTGATACCTATCGGCTGCCCTTGCTTGGTTTAGCCAGCCGGGTCTGGCTGCTGTCACATTCTGACAGCTTATAGGAGCCACAGGTGAGAGCTGTGCGGGGCGGTGGGGGGGGGGGGACAACCAAAAGTGGACAAACTACTCCAAGAGGACCACAACATGTCTCCCCCACCAGAGGTACTACCTCTCCCCTCACACTCCCATCAAGCAGCATTTGAACTGTCTGGTGATGACCTGAATGGGTTATCTGTTCATAACAATGAATGCCAGTTGCAAATGGAAGCCTGGCAGTTTCAAAGCGTATAGCTTTTTTTTTTTTTTTATTACTAATTATGAGCAAGATCAACACACTAATTAGATCGTTCTCTGGGGCATCAGGAAGAATCTCCATGCAGAACTGGCCAGGAAAACTACATTGCTGGCTAACTGAGCTAGGAGATTGAGTTCCACAGGCTGCAATACATTCAGCTGCTAAGTAGCAGATATTCTGGATGAAGAGCGGGCAGCGGTTGTAATGGTAGAGTAGCATTGCTAGTAAGGCTGGAACAGACGCCATCGTGCTTCTTGCAACATGTGTGCTGGTGGCTTTGAGGTTTTGAGGCTCGATGCAATCCATAATGAAAGATAGGTGGTTTGGGTGTAGACTTGCAAACTTTATTTAGGCAAGATTCCATCTGAAGAGAGGGCAGATTTGGCTAAACTGCTGTGGAATCAAGCCCCATAATTGCTTCTTACATATTTTGAAGGCGGGGAGGGGGGGGAACTAATGTCAAAGGCCTACATAAAAGAAATAATAAGGATGGGAGAATTTCTGGACACACTTTGTTGTATATGATTATGGTTATGGCAATAAAAATAGTGATTCAGAGAATTACCATTCAAGAAGTTCTTTTTTATATATATTTATTTTGTCCCAGCAGCAAACGATACATCTTTATATAGAGCCCGTGGCTTTGGTCTAAATTGGTGTCTTGCCGATGTAACGCGGGTCGTCGTAACCAGCTTAAAATTCATCTTTCAAAATATTATTAGGCTGTGTGGTTACAGGGACAAAATAAAACCCCTCTCAAATGGAAGGGATTGTAGCAAAACGGTGCATTTCAGTACCTGTCCAGGTTCATTGTCGTTTGGAATATTATTTCTTCATTTATTTTGAGGATTTTAAGCCTGTCTTTCAAATGCAGTTATTCTCAGGGCAGCTTACAAGTTGCTGACAGCAGCAACAACAAGCTCAAAACTCACATGCAGGCCAACAGCCCTGTTGATGGTCAGAAAATGCTTCCTGCTTGGGGCCTGCAATCTCACGGTCTCTGGAGGTTGCTATCCATAGAATCATAGACTTGTACAGTGGGAAGGGACCTCTGAGGGTCATCTAGTCCAGCTCCCTGCCATGCAATCTCAAGGAAGGAGAGTCCAGTGTTATTTCTGGTGGTGGGAGAGGAGGGGAGCAAGCTCCCTACAGCGGCTCCTTCACTAATGGATTAGGGCCAAGCTGGTCTCCCCCTTGTTATGTTTGTCCTGGATAGGACTGGGCGCTATATTGATATATCGTCCAAAATAATCAATTTGAAGTCCATATTGTGATATCCGTTTCATAGTTTTTGACCTATCGTGAATCAGGATATGTGTTAGGGCTGGGCGATATATCATCCAAAACTGGTTTGAAGTCCATATCATGATGTTGCTTTCATATTTTTTGACCTGGCAATATATTACAATCATGATGTGTGTGTGCGTGCTTTGCAAAAATAACAATGTGGGGGAAACTGTGAAGCCAGCAGGTGCCGCTACATAGCTCCATCCTTGTTTCAGACATTGTGATATATCAGTATATTGTGATGTTTGGCTGGCGATACATCGCAATGTTGAAAATCAGCTCCATCCTTATTTTAGACATTATGTTACATCGGGTTTATTGCAATGTTTAACTGGTGATACATATTGCGATGTTGAAAACCAGATATTGGCCAGCCCTAGTTCTTGGGTGGAAATAGTGCAGGGTAACATCAGCCTCCCAGTGTCCCTCGAGTCCCTGGTCTTGTAGGCATCCAGTTTTCCCACCCAGATGAACTGAGGCTACCACCTGCTTCATCATTTTGGCAAAGTCCTGTTTCCAAGCTAGTTCGCCAAGGGTTATGGAAGTAGAGGGACATGGGGCATTGGCGGGGAGGAGAGAAAGGCCGTAGCTCAATGGTACAGCATCTGCTTTGCATGCAGAAGGTCCCAGGTTCAGCCCCTGACATCTCCAGGTAGGGATGAGAGATGTCCCAACCTTAAGAAATCAGAGGCTTTTCTTTTGAGCATGGTTAATGGTCAGATACCCAGCCAGGATAGAGTGTTTTTTATGTATGCCACGACAGCCGCTAGAATTTTACTTGCAAGGAACTGGAAAGGTGAAGAGATCCCGACAGTGGAAGAATGGCAGATGAAGCTGATGGATTTTATGGAACTTGCTGAACTGACCGCGAGAATCCGAGACCAGAGGGAGGAGAAGGTGTACTTGGAATGGAAGAACTTTAAAGATTATTTAAAGAAATGTGTAAAATTGAATATTTGAGCAGAATTAGCTAGATTAATTGGCTTTAGCTAGTTGATGTTAGATAAAATTGTGTATAAGAAGTATTGATATGATTGATTTAATTGTTTAAGAATTTTAGAATATGTAGTATAAATGATGAAATATATATGATTAATTGCCTTAAAGATTATAAGAAGTTTGGTTAATGCTTATGGGAAAAAGATACAAAGTTACCATAGTATATTGATATTGAATGCAGCCGAGTTTGCGGGGGAGGTCCCCGGGTATAGAAGATTGAAACATGAAAGAGATAAGGATTAATGTAAGTTTGTGTTTATTTAGGTAGGTATAAGTTTTTTCTTTGTTTATTGTGTTTTTCTGTTTAATTGTTTATCATGTTTTTCTTTATGTGTATTTGTGTATGTGTATTGTCTTTTTTTTCCCTTATACTGAAAAATAAAAATCTTTTAAAAAAAAGAGAGAGAGAGAGATGTCCCAACCTGAAACCCTGGAGAGCCACTGCTATCCAATGTAAGGCATACTGAACTAGGTGGACCAATGGTTTGTCTCGGTATAAGGAACCTTCCTGCATCCCTCTGGGTGTTTCTAAGCATGAGTGTGGAGGTGTTTGGCATCTGTTCTGTGGTGGACTCTCCTTCCTTGGTTTAGGGGCAGTTGGTGAGATGGAGAGAATATTACGTTGCGCAAGGAGACTTACGTTTCGCAAGGCACATGGCACCACATTCTCTTTTAACAGCCATTTTTATTTATACCCGGGGGGGGGGGTCTGAGGGCGGTACACAGAATAAAATCAAGATATAAAACCACAAAATACATAATAAAAACAAAAACAACCCAATAGCCCCCCCCCCCCATTTAGCATCACTAAACACCTGACTTCGAGCCGAGGCCAGTTGGACCTCTGAAACACAGGGGACAAATCCTGCTCCTTCACATGATCTCAGTGATGGAGCTGGGATATAAGGACTCGGGCAGGCCTTAAGGTATCCTGGATACAAGTAGTTCAAAGGTTTTGTATATTAATACGAGAGACCTGAACCTGGGCAGCCAGTGCAGGTGATCTAGCAGAGAGGTCACACACTGCCAGCCCTCTCGGCCCCCATCAGAAGTCCAGCTGCTGCATTCTCAATGGCTGAAGCTTCTGGATCAGGTGCGACACAACACATAATCTGGAAGTTACCAGATAGCTCAGTATGGCAGTGATAACACCAATGTGTCAGGTTCGATCCCTGCATGAGACAGCTGCCTATTCCTGCATTTTCAGGGGGTTGAACTAGATGATCCTCTCCAGTTCTTCAATTCTATGAATTATTATTAACAATGCTCTCTGTGTGTCCAGCCAGAGTTAACGGATCGTTGCTGGTGTATTGAATAAATGGCGATCACACCTATATATATATTTTAAAAAGCTTGTGCCATTTTATTTGTCCTGTTGTGTTCCAATGGCACATTAGTCACTGCCGGGCCATTAGTCTGTTTGAGAGTTTCCTCGTTTTTTGGCGGTAGCACATTTAGTTTTGTATGTATTGCTAAAGTCTTTGCCGAAGACTATCTTTTCACTCTTGGTAAATTAGTAATGCTCCAGTGATGCCTGTGTCTGCTTGATGCCCGGCTATATCTTCGACTTGCTTAACAGCATTTATCTGAAAGTGTTGATGACAGCTGCCTCCGTGCATGTAAAGAAGTATCTGAGTGATTGCATCCTTCACACCACGGGCCTTACTCTTTATACATTTAAGCCTCACTGACGTTAGGTATTGCTGGTTAATATGTAGTCGTCCTCCATAAACCCAAAGACTTAGGAAGACTTGGTGTGGCAGTTCAAATCTTCTTCTGTGTTTGAGTCTTTGGGGAGATGTTTTATCCAAGCCGATGTATACACAGTACTGCTTTTGTTGCTGGTGCAAGCCATTATTTAAATATACAGTGACTGAAAGCTAATTCCCACTTGTGGGGAAATGTACACCTATTTTGCTTGCAGCAGTCCACAGTAATTTAAATCGTGCCGCACACCCAAAGAAGCTAAAATGCAGGAAATTTTCTTTAAAATATATAAAAAATACATATCGTTCTCTCTCTCTCTTAATTATTAAACTTCGTATATTACAATAATAAACAACATTATATTACAGTACTTTCGTGTCTCTTATTATACATTTGATCATTGGTACAAAATATTTTACACCTCAAGAAAGAAAAAAAACCACCCACAATGTAAAAAAAAAGAAAAAAAGAAAAAACCCCAAAATTACAAAAAATGCCAATTGTCAATCATTAAACCATATAATTAGACTTCCTGTCAATCCCAAAAGCATATTCCAATAGTACAAATGAATGTGCTCCTTATTGTTATACATTTCTTTTTATATTTTCTAGCACATTCTTATATCAGCATATACCCTTACTACTCTTACCAAACTCGCACTGTTTCTAAGGTCACTCAAATGCTGGCATAGTTACCATACCCTTACTATATTTCTGGACATATACTTTATATTTATCCCACTTTTCTTCACATTTTTGTTTGGAATTGCCTCTCAGGCTGTTTGTAAGCTGTGCCATTTGGGCAAACTCCTGTAATTTATTTGGCCACTGTTAGCGTCGGGGCCACCTCATGAGAAGAGAAGACTCCCTAGAAAAGACCCTGATGTTGGGAAAGATGGAGGGCACAAGGAGAAGGGGACGACAGAGGATGAGATGGTTGGACAGTGTTCTCGAAGCTACTAACATGAGTTTGGCCAAACTGCGGGAGGCAGTGAAGGATAGGCGTGCCTGGCATGCTCTGGTCCATGGGGTCACGAAGAGTCGGACACGACTGAACGACTGAACAACAACAAAGCGTCGGGGCTTCTAGATCCTTCCACCCCTTTGCTATCAGGGTCCGCACTGCTATCGTTCTCTCTTGAGGGTGGAAGAAATGGATACTGTTCATGGTTTCAGTGCACATGTGGTAAAAAGACAGGTTTGGTCACCATTCTAGTGCCATATCTGCTTTGCTCCAGACGTATTTTCCTCCTCGCTTGAAAAACATAGTTTCATCAAATCCACTGAATTTTATTGCGTCTTCTACACCTACATCCAGGATAGATCGGGAAGGCTCTTTCCGGCCATTTGCACAGTTTAGAAAACGCATCTGGGGGTGGGGCAGACAGAGAGGAGAATTCAGAACATATATAGCAGATCCCACAAAACAAATACCAACATCTCAATCACTTGAGATTAAAGTTGTTGGGACACCCCCTGGTGCCTAACTCCAAATGTATGTAAAGTATGCAGTGAAGATCCACACAGGAACATTTTAAATACAGTGAAACCTCGGGTTAAGAACTTAATTCGTTCTGGAGGTCCGTTCTTAACCTGAAACTGTTCTTAACCTGAACTTTAGCTAATGGGGCCTCTTGCTGCCGCTGCGCCGCCAGAGCACAATTTCTGTTCTTAACCTGAAGCGTTATTTCTGGGTTAGCAGAGTATGTAACTTGAAGCGTCTGTAACCTGAGGTACCACTGTAAATGCATTTCCTACCCTGCCACACTTTTTACACACCCCTTTGAGACCTGCTTGCACTACATGTGTATGCAGGTGAAATAGAACAGGTAATACAAATGTACATTCCAGCCAGTAACAGAATTTGCTGTCACATTACGACCATGGGAACCTACACAAACCATGCACTTTTAATGAGATGTGCAGCTGTCCGTCCCCTCCCGCCCCCCCCAAAAAAAAACACTTTCAGAAAGCATTTGTGGTTGAGCAGTTTGGGCTGCAGGTTTCCTAGGTAGGGTAAAAAATTATAATAAAAATTACAAATTGATACATTGGTGTGGTCAGGAATTAAAAGCTCGGGATGCTGACAGCACAAATCTTAACCACTAGACACACACAGGGAAATGTTCAGGGACGGGCTCTACCCATCCTCTCAGGTATAGGTGTTGTATTCCTTCAAAATACAGGAAGGCTCAGGCTGAATCAATTTATATTCCAGAACTGTACAGCCAAGCACAGTCATCTGTTCACGAACCCCATCTAAAAGCTGGTGGTGCAATGGTTAGAATGTTGGACTAGGAGCTGGGTGACCCCAGGGTTTGATTCCCCACTCAATCATGAAGTTCGCTGGGTGACCTTGGGCCAGTCACTCCCTCCAAGCCTAACCTACCTCACAGGGTTCTTGTGGGGATTAAATGAGGATCGGGGGAACTATATAAGCCATCTGGAACTCCACAGAGAAAAGACGGGATATAAATTCAATAAATAAATAAATACTTCTGGTATCCAAGTGTGAGGGGAAAACATGGCGGCTATCTGTGCAGTATCCTAATATTGTTTTGCTTTGTTGCACTGGGGTGCTGCACTTCCTTGGGTTCCTCCACAGGATGTACCATTCCCTCTTTTTTCTTTAATTTTCTCATAACGAAATATAAACTAGAATTGTAAACACTTGCTTGCATCGGTGCCATTCACACATTACAGAGATAAGCTTCCGTAAGCCTACCTCTCCTCTCCACCAGCACAGTCACAAGAAGATCAAGAGCTTTCACTTACGTTTTGGATTAATCACAGTTTACTGTTCTGTTCAAAACCCTAAAATGTGGTTAATCTTGAACAGTGGTGGGGTGGGTCTCCTAATTTGGTCTGTGAGGCAGTTTTCCCCAGACCACACCACAGATTTCATATGTGACATCAGATGTGGGACAGGTAAAGATGGGGCTGCGAAGGAACAATCCCCACTGATTTAAGTGAGACTCGTCCAACCAAGTACAGTATGTGTAGGGCAAAGGCTGATATTTTGCCCCGTAGATGGAATGAACATTTCAAGTTATGGTTGCAGGGTAAATAAAACAGCAAAAGAAAACAACTTACATATTCATCCAGAATTAAGTATGAATCTCTCATCTGTTAAATAAAAGGGGGGGGTGGAGAAAAAATAACAATATTAAAACATATCTGTAGGTTTGAAAATTGGTGAACAGTAATAATGACAGATTTTACCTAAGAATTTGTTATAGCTTTAGGATTGTTTTTTTTCTAATAACTTAAACCTGTATATAAGTTACATAGAACTGATCTATGCTTTAAGACAAAAACAACTTCATTGGGTATAAGAGGACAGCTCTCTGTCTTAAAGTGCTTTCAATCTAAAATTCAGCAGAGGAAACAGATAAAGGGAATGGTCTATCTTCAAACATTAAGTGAGAGGGGGGAATCCCCTAAGATTTTCAGAATGCTGAATTCTATACCCAATCCCAGTTTCTTCTCTTACACCTCACAATTATAAAATAATACATGGCCCTGGTGAGAGCATTCATCAGCAACAGCTCTATTACTACCGCAATTTTGTCTTAACTATTTTGGAAAAAAATGAGCTAATGTTTAGGAAGTGAGTAAACCAACAAAGCTACCCTCTCTGCCAACCTAGCAGTTCGAAAGCACACCAGCGCAAGTAGATAAATAGGTACCGCTGCAGCAGGAAGTTAAATGGTGTTTCCGTGTGCTCTGGCACTTATCAAAGGGCTCCGTGCACCAGAAGCAGTTTAGTCATGCTGGCCACATGACCTGGAAAAGCTGTCTGCGGACAAATGCCGGCTCCCTGAAAGCGGAGATGAGCACCGCATCCCATAGTCCAGTGTTTTTCAACCACTGTTCCGCGGCACACTAGTGTGCCGCGAGATGTTGCCTGGTGTGCCGTGGGAAAAATTGAAAAAATACTTTATATATAGTCAATATAGGCACAGAGTAATTTTTTTTAACATTTTCTAATGGTGGTGTGCCTCGTGATTTTTTTCATGAAACAAGTGTACCTTTCCCAAAAAAGGTTGAAAAACACTGCCATAGTCGAATTCGACTGGACTTAACCATCCAGGGTTCCTTTACTTTTTACCCTCTCTCATGAAACAGACTGCTTCAGAAGCTGCTTTTAACACTGCTGCAATGCCAGCGTAATGTTAAGGCTTGATGTTTTCCACTGACAGACCTGTCAGTCCAAGTCCTACCCATCTGGAATGCTTATCATATAGCGCTGCAAGCTTACAAGAATTCTATTCGATGTGGCCCCCAGGAAAAGCAATAAACTTGGTGCCTACATTTTTCTGATAGCAAGCTCCTTTCAAAATACAAAACCAAACCATTAGCATTTCTAGTTTTCAAGATAAAAAGGTATTTTCTCAGAGTTTATGAATAGTCCACATTAGAAGAACTTTACCTTTTGATTAGATTCGGGCACTAAGCACGAGACATCTTTATGACGATGCAGGAATTGTTCAAAATCTTCGTCGCTGATGACAAATCTCTCCGCTTCTCTCAGAGCCTCTTCCCCTGTGTTTTCTCCTTCAATGAGTAGGCACTGAAATACCTGTGAGACATCCGAGTGTATGACTAAGAGAGGCTGTTTGTCGGTCACACAACCACCACGGCAAAACGATGATCTGATGGAGAGACACTCGGTAGTCTCTTTTTACACAGTAATAGACCATGGGTAAACTATATGATATGGGAACCAGGTGGCACTGTGGGTTAAACCACAGAGCCTAGAGCTTGCTGATCAGAAGGTCAGTGGTTTGAATCCCCGCAGCGGTTTGAATCCCCGCGACGGGGTGAGCTCCCGTTGCTTGGTCCCAGCGCCTGCCAACCTAGCAGTTCGAAAGCACGTCAAAGTGCAAGTTGATAAATAGGTACCACTCTGGCGGGAAGGTAAACAGCATTTCCGTGTGCTGCTCTGGTTTGTCAGAAGCTGCTTAGTCATGCTGGCCACATGACCCGGAATGCCGGCTCCCTCGGCCAATAAAGAGATATGAGCACCGCAACCCCAGAGTCGTCCACAACTGGACCTAATGGTCAGGGGTCCCTTTACCTTTAGCTTTAAACTATATGATAGTGACTGGAGGCTCACTTACTTTCACCTATGAGAAAATGCACCCACAGCATTTTGCCCCACCAGCCAGTAGGTCCATTATCCTCCTAGAGCAGCAACAGAATCACTAGTCTCTACAGGGGTTATGCATGTGAAGAGGATGAATGTGGTGAAAAGATCTGTGCAGCTCCATGTCCAGCCTCTTCATCCCCACTGTGCCGGACGTAAATTCTGAAGCAATGAGTCTGCTTTATCAATGGAAGCTCCTGGCCCAATTGAGAACTGGGAGGAGCCACACAATCAGTGCTATTTTTCTAGAGCCAAACTTTCATTTTGTCCAGAACTCTGTTGTCAGTTGTCAACCAGATGCTCATAGGAAGCTTGTAAGCAGAACCTGAGTGCATTGCAGCAATCCTCTGTCAGGGATGGAGTTTTATTGGTGCAGAATCTTCCTGGATTCACCAAGAACATTATTGTACTTTCTAGTCAAACATGAACACAGCTGGTGTTTTTCTCCTGTGAGTCATATGAGAACTCAAGGTCAGTGCTCAGAAACAGGGAGATAGAAACCTCCCACTGAGCACATTATCTTTTCTTCTTACTTTACTTTTGGTCTGTATATACCATGTATTTTTTTTGCTTCTGCTGGATTCACAGCAGCTGGTATTTAGGGATATGCTGCCTCAAACAGTGGAGGTAGAACACAGCCGTTATGTTCTAATGTGCCCTGGGATCTCATGGTGTAGGGCAAGTAAGAAATCTTATAATGAAATGAAAGCATTTTGCTGAAAAGAAGAGGTTCTTACCTTCCAACGGACAGGATTTAGAGCTTTAATGTGCTCATTCATATCCTCTTCCATGTTGAATCTGTTAATCACAGAGTTTATTTTGAAAGCCACGCCGTAATCTTGGCACCACTTCTTCAGTTTTTGGAGATTCTCAACGTGGCTTTTCCTCCCTTGCCCACGTCCAATCAAAACATTGACTTCCTCGCAGAAGCTATCACAAGACACTGCAAGTATGTCTAGGTATTTCCCTGAAAGAGACAACGTTCACCCATGAACACCATGAGGCAAGGTGAGGAAAGAGCCCTGGGTAGCAAGAGCCCCAGGGGCAGCATGTCCCAGTGTAGATATTTATTCAGGGCCGGCCCACCCATAAGGCAAGGTGAGGTAACTGCCTCAGGCAGCAGGATGCACTACGGCAGCAGTTCCTGATGTTGATCTTTCTTCCCTCCTTGTTCATGATGTAGACCTTTCCCTCACCCCTTATTTCCTGGGGCTACTTTGGGGTCCCCCTCAGGTGGCAAAATGTCTTGGGCCAATGACTCATATCCTATTCAATCCCAAGTTATTTTCACAGGCTTTTGGATTGTAATTAACTGTTCTTCCATTTACCTATAAATTCCTTACCAAAGCGTCAATCGAGCTCAACATTATTTTGACAACCATGAATTAATTCATTCAACAAATCTAATGCATTACTGCCCCCTCTTGCTGCTTGCCCTGGAACAGGCAAAATGATGGGAGTTTTACTAAAATACTACTAAACCTAGATGTTTTTAATTAATTAATTGAACAGGTATTCAATCGTCCAAACAGAGCAACTTATAGCTGAGGCCAAAAGCAAGCAGAAATAAATTAGGGCTCATCCATACTGCTGGGTAATGCAGGCAACAAGCTTTGGTGCCTCCATTAATTCTCCACTGTTCACACATCCTCCTCATACTTCCCTGTCCCTCAATTCAGATTTTCTCACCCCCTTCCCCTTTTCAGAGCATCCCTGGTGTGAGAAAACCTGGAAAATCTCACCAGAGCAGAAAAACATCCCCCAAATCAACAATGTGATTTATTTTAATTTTTTTGCCCCCAGCCACTAGATGAAGGTTAAGCAGGATAAAGGACACATTTTCAAACAGATGAAAAAGAATGAGCCTTGAAACAAAACATTGTATATCTCTGCTACCCTAGAAAAAGATTCCTGTTCAAGGTTTCAGAATGTCTGGAGCAGCAGCCTTGAGCTGTTCACGCCTCTCAAGGAACAGCCGTCCTGATCCACCAGCTGGTTGGAGTAGTTTGGTGCAGGGATACCAAAGGAGGATGTCAAAAACAACAGACTGGTCAATTCTAGTGTTTTATTATAGGAAAGAGTAAGCTTGCAGCCCAGCCTGCCGAGCTCCACTGCCTTTGCTGAAATGAGACGAGCACCACAAATGTGGGAGGTCACCCTGACTTGTCCGCACCCAAGCAACTTTTGTACATTCCTTATATACAAAGCAGCATGCCAGACCCTCCCACCAATTCACCTGCCTAGTGAGGCCATAGGTGGCAACAGTCCAGGGCTTACAGATAGGTTTCCTCCTCTGGGCCAACAGCCCAGCATCCCAAGGTCCACACATAAGCACAGCATCAAAGCAAGTGAATGAACAAGCTCATTCTTCCAACCACTACCAATTAATGTTTTGATTACCAAAATGCACACACACAAAAACCAAAACGTGCAAAAAAAGGCTGCATTGAAAATTCAATTTATGTGAGTAGTCGTGTATTCAACATCAAATGCTATTGAGCAAAAGCAGACAGAGTAGCTAGCATAAAACACCCATTTACAAATCTAATCTCCATCAGTGTATATACAGTCGTACCTCGTGTTACGAATGCTGCGTGTTGCGTTCGTCATGGGTCATGGACCCACTGAACCTGCAAGTACCGGAATGGGTTACTTCCGGGTTTGTTCGTTTGCGCATGCTCAGAAGACCAAATCACGCAACAAGCATGTGCAGATGCGGCGCTCGGGATGTGGACTGCTCATGATGCGAACGGGGCTCCGGAAAGGATCCCGTTCGCATCCAGAGGTACCACTGTACATACAATAGCACCTTGGCTTACATTACCCTCGGGTAACGTAAACTTCAGGTTGCAAAAATGGCAAACCCGGAAGTGTTTCGCCCCGCGCGCATGTGCAGAAGTGGTTTGCCGCCCCGCATGCATGCGCAGAAGCAGCCCCTCTGGTTGCGGAAACCCCAGGATCCGGCCGGAGCTCTGAAACGGATCCCATCCATAACCGGAGGTACCACTGTATTGCAATCTTACGATCATAAAAAAAATGATCACTGGAAAAAAATATTTCCAGGGGGTGGGGGGGGGGTAGGTTGTTGGGTCAGGTTAGCCAAACTGATTCATAAGCTGTTGTTGGGGGATAGGTCACTGTCCTGTTGTGCGTGAATAGACTGGCTCCATTTACATGCAGAGAACGGGGTCCCTATTAGTATTAGTGTTTATCGTTTTGTGGTAATTGGGAGATTATTTCTTTTACTTGTTTCCTCATAAGGCTTCAAGTAAAGCATCCATACCGGAATGGCCGGATAGCTCAGTAGGTACAGCACAAGACTCTTAATCTCAGGGTTGTGGGTTTGAGCCTTATGTTAAGAGGAAGATTCCTGTCCAGCGGGGGGGGGGGGGGTTGGTCTAGATGACCCTAATGGTCCCTTCCAACTATGATTCTCCTGCGCTCTCTCTTACCATAGCGTCTGAACCATCTTTCCTTAATCATACTTCCGTTGCTCACGATGCTAACGCTTGGCAGCTGAAGGTCTTCCTTGCAGAACTGGACCAGCTTCCCAACAAATTCTCCTCTCTCGTGAAGAAACGGCTCCCCTCCTGAAAAGTTTATTTTCTCCATGCCTAGGATGCAGAATAAGGAGGGCGGGGTGGAGAGACAAAGTCAAAAGCACATTCTAACAATTGCACATGCAGCGTGTTATGTGTATGTGTGTATTGTCACAAGGGCTCACAGGAAAGGGCCGGGCCCCTGAAGGTGAAGAAGAGGGCGGAGTCGTGCATATGAACAACTTGCAGACTTAACATATAGAATAAGAGAACAAGAAGAACGCATGTTTAAAGAAGTTTGGAAAACGTTTATTGAATATATGGAAAATAAATGTGTGCAGCTACAAACGCTGGCAGCATTAAGATAAATTCAACAGCGTAAACAAGTTTTGATGGATGCAATAATTGAATACTGAACGGTACAGTTTTTGTAAAATACGCAGAGATTTATGATATGTAAAATGAACCACGGAAAGAGAAGAAAAGAAGTCATTGTTATCTTAAGGATGTAAAACGAGTGTTTTAAACTGTAAAACAGAAAGCTTAATAAAATTACATACAAAAGAAGAGGTTGGAGTCTTGGAATGCAATTGTATTGTCTTAATTATTGCAAACGAAAGGCTGTGCACAATTAATCTAGGCTGCAATCTTATGCTGTACATATTCACACCTAGGTAAATCCACTTGAACTTGCGAGGGAGGCAAACATCAAGAGGTGCCACCACCGCTGCCGCTTTGCACGGTTGAACTACTGTCTGCCTAAACAACAAACGGGCACGACTCCCTCCTGGGGGGAAAGCACCAGCTATCTAGCTAGTATAGGAGCCGACTCCTAGGGGCGGAGGTCCCTTCCAGTCCCCCATAAAATATTTGATTTGTCTGCTCACCCACCCACCCCGGCCGTCCAAAGTTGATAGGCATTGCTATTCAAATAGTGTGCGCACTCAGCATCTTGTACTGTAATCGATTATGCGGAGCTGGGCTTACTTATTCCAGTTGGCAGCCCTGCTAGCTAGCCAGAGAGCCCAGGGTCACCCACTCACTCACCCGCCTGCTTGAGCAAGCTGAGCCCTCTCTTGGCTTCCTGCAGGGGCAGCACGAAGGAGGTCTTGGCCGTGTGGAAGCAGAAGCCGCATTTGTAGTTGCATTGCCGGGTGAAGTGGTAGTTGACGCTGAGCGGCACCGGCGTCCCGGAGGGGCGCCCTTTCTCCGGGGCGGGCAGGCGGCGCTGGCGGAGTCCGGGAGCCCCCCAGAGCCAGAGGGGCGCCAGGCTGCTCCAGAGCGCGGCCAGAGCGCGGAGCAGGAGGTCGAGCAGGTGGCGGGGAGGAGAAAGCATCATCGTCGTTATGGACAGGCGCTCCTCTCCGAGGCTTCAATCAGTGCGCGGCGGCGAGCGATCCGGCGGCTTTTTAGCGAGCAGATAACGGGATGGCGGGGCTGCGAGGAGGAGGAGGAGGAGGAGAGTTTCGGTTTCCATTTCCCGAGAAACTAAAATTGACCCGGGGTTGCCAAGGGCGCGAGGACTCGCTCGGCTGCTTATGCAAAGGCACTAGCAGCCCCCCACGCGCTCACAAAACACACACACACACACACACACACACACACACACAGAGAGAGGAGAGAGAGAGAGAGAACACACCTAGCGGGAGTCTTTAGTTCTTAGTACACAGCCGTGATTCATTCACGACTCTACTTCTGTGCAAAAGGTAGAGGGAGGGCCCTAACTTTTCATGCGGAATGTTACCTGTCCCGACCGCAAAAGTGAAGCTGGTGTTTAATATGATTTTGGAAGTGTATAAATGGAGCACATTGCACCCTCAAACAGTTTGTGCCCCTGCTGATACTGCCTGTCATTTGAATGCTCAACCCCCCCCTTTTTAACTGCGTATTACAGTAGCCTCTTTCCAAGCGCACATTCCCCCACACCAATTTCATGTTTTGTCACCAACTGCACGCTTAAAAAAAAAAAAAACCACAACTTGGATCAAGTCATGATATTAGGAAGTTCGTGTAAACATCAGTAACCAACGCAGGGAACTGCCGCTCCGTTCAGTGTGCACGTTTGAGCTTTGTATTAGAAATGTCCCAGGCTTCTCCCCTAGCTTTTTTTTGGGGGGGGGGGGCTTTGTGGGGTCCTCGTTTCCGTTTTCCCTATAGCCTACCCGCGAATGTGAGCTGATGAAAGCTTATTCCAAAACATATTTGCCTAAGCGCCGTGGTTTTCGTTACGAGACCAATGCGGCTGTCACTCCCTTCATTATTATTATTATTATTATTATTAGCCCTGTGGCTGGGTCGCCCCAGCAATCGAGAATGCCCAGGGAAAGGGTCAGCTTCACTTTCCCTTCGCGTCAGTTTCCATTCCGTTTTCTGGATCCGATTCGTGCTCCGCTTGGCAAAGAAGTGCCTGGGCACACCCGCCCCCTTTCCTCAGCTCCCGCCTAATCATGACCTGCAAAACGCTCCCTGCCAAAGTTCAGGTTCGTTTCTCCCTCTGCAGGAACGGCTGGTGACGAAGCGAACCTGCTTTTTAAAAAAAGCCCAATAAAAAGTTGCAGAAAGCAACTCGTCCCCCCCCCCCCCGGAGCAAGAGAGAGAGCGCATGCGCCGCCTGGCGGAAACAGCCCCCACTCCTCGATCACTTTCGCGTCCCTGCCTGTTGCTTGCGCGCCCCGCTCGGTAAGTTTCGATTCTCTGCGGCAAAGCGATGTTGCGACGGGGCGCCCTCGCTCTCCTGGTGCCGCTCAGATGCCGCTCCGCCATGGCGACGCCTCCCGATCGCCGCTTCGTGGTGGAGCTCGCGGGCTCGGAGCTAGTCCATTTCTCCCTTAGCGACGACGACGACAACAATAACAACCGTGCGCCTCCCCGGTGCTTCCCGCCCCGTCCGGGGAGATGCTATTCCTTCTGCCTCCCGGCGGCGGGGAACCCCCGGGAGCGAGTCCGTGCTGCCCGGCTGCACCGGCTTCTGCAACGGAGGCTGAGCCAGGAGCAGCCCTTCGGGGCCGGGAGCGCAGCGCTAGCGCTCCTCTCCTACAGCCCCAGCCGCGAGGCTGCGCTGGAGAGAGGCTTCCTGGTGCAGGACGAGCGACGGGCGCCCGAGATCGAGCGCTCCCTCGAAGAGCTGCTTCGTCACCTGCTGCCGGCTCCGGTCCACCTCGCGGTATACGAGGTGGCGGAAGGCGGCGAGGTGCGCTGCTCACTGTGGCGCCTTGACGGGGCGGCGCAGGGCAGGCAGCTGGTGCGAAGGGCGCGCGTGGTCGCCGAGGAGGAGCCGGCGCTGCATCCCGCCGGCGCGCACCTCCTAGACGACGCCGTGTTCCGCTCTCGGGGAGCTGCCCGGAGGGTCCTGGAAGAGGTGAGTGTTGCTTCTCATGTGCATCTCTTGCTTAGGCGAATGAAATAACTCCCAGAATGGGCAGCCTTCATGTGCCTGTACTCAGCAGAAAGTTGTTATAATAAATGCCACATTTTTTAACAACAAAAAAGAGGTGCCTGTTATCCCCCCCCCCCTGAGAGGGGCACGAGGCAGCACACAGCTAAAAACAGCTGAAAAGCGTAAAAAGAAACCAATCATTTTTTAAAAATTGAATTAATAGAATTGAATCCCTCTCTCTTTCTCTATCGAAATCGTACAATCACAACAAAATGCCTGTTGGAACAAGGTCTTCTTCACCTGCTGGAAAAGTATAGAATCAAAGAGTTGGAAGGCACCCCGAGGGTCATCTAGTCCAACCCCCTGCAATGAAGGAATACTTTTGCCCAACATGGGGCTCGAACCCACAACCCTGAGATTATTACGAGTCTCATGCTTTATTAACAGAGCTATCCAGCAGCTACTATAGTAGCATTTTTTCTTCCCTCTCTGTTTCCTCGAATGCCCAAATGAATCTCTCTCTGCACTGGCCCTTTTTCAGGGAATTCAAATATATCTTGGCCTCCCAGCAAGGGGACTGGGCAGGGTGTCATTGGGGCATTTCAAAGAACCCCAGGAAACAAACGCTACCTCTCAGAGTTCTCGCAAGGCTTTTGTGACAGCCCTTTAAATGTTCCCCCATAGACATTGCTGAGGCTTCAGTCCCTGAGTTACTGATAAACAACTGCTTCTTTAGTAAATACATGCTTTCTTTACAGTGCACTTCTCTCATTCCTGAGGCCAAAGCAGTCCTTGATCTGGTGGATCAGTGCCCTCAGCATCCAAAGAAGGGTGATTTTCCAGTGATAGTTATTGAGGGTCTGGATGCAACAGGTAAGAGTTTAAGGCAAAACTCAAAAGGCGTGAATAAACCTGTGAGCTCTCTCTGCAATAGAACGTTGCAGTGAGAAGTGCTTCAGGGCTTCAGGTGCTCCACCCAGGTTTCTGTCCATCCCCAATAGTCAACTTTCAGTGGCCACTGAGCACATTTGGTCTTCTTGGGGCTCCCAATGCTCCAAGAAGGTTTGGTCTCTGGTGATGATGCTAAACCTGCAATCCTATTCACACACTGACGATTCAGGATGACCCTAACCCGTCAGGCGTGGGAGAAGAGCAGCAAGAGCACAGGCACAAAACATGTCTTGAGGGTGAAGGAAAGAATCACAGTAGGGTGGAAGACAACTGATGTCTTGGTCTCACCAAAAGAACCATCAGTGTCAGGAAGGAGGGACAAACAGGCCGTTAAATCCACTCAGGCACATTTACATTGTGTGCCTCTTCCATGAGAAGTCTGGAGGGTGGCAACACAAGAATGGGCCTCTTCTGCGGTGGTTCCCCATCTGTAGAGGTAAAAAGGTAAAGGTCAGGGACCCCTGGACGGTTGAGTCCAGTCAAAGGCGACTGTAGGGTTGTGGCGCTCATCTCGCTTTCAGGCCAAGGGAGCTGATGTTTGTCCACAGACAAACGGGTCATGTGGCCAGTATGACTAAACCACTTCTGGCACAATGCAACGCCATGACAGAAACCAGAGCACATGGAAATGCCGTTTACCTTCCTGTCGCAGTGGCACCTATTTGTCTACTTGCACTGGCGTGCTTTCGAACTGCTAGGTTGACAGAAGCTGGGACAGAGCAACGGGAGCTCACCCCGTCGCAGGGATTCGAACCACCGACCTTTTGATCGGCAAGCCCAAGAGGCTCAGTGGTTTAGACCACAGCGCCACCCGTGTCCCTTTACCATCTGTAGAATGCTTTCCCCAGGGAAGCTCACCTGGCATCTTCTTTACATATTCTTAGGCACCAGGCAAAAACGTTTCTCTCCAACCAGGCATTCTGTGGCTTTTTAAATGTGTCTGTTGGAGGGGACTTATTGGTTGGATTTGTTTTATTATGTATTTTGTGTTCTCATTTTGTATTTTTTTTCTGTTGTGAACCACCCTGGGATCTTTGGATGAAGGGTGGTATACAAATTCAATCTAATAATAATAATAATACATTACATCCTGCAATTTCTGGCTGAACAGTATGCATTTTTTTAAGTACTTATGCAGATGCTACAAAATTCAAGAGGCTTTCAGAGGATGCTTTTGTTTCTGTTGAACTTCATAGATCAACTCTTTCACTTAGCCATGAAATAAAGGACATGTGTCTTCCTTGTATCATATATAGGCAAAACAACATTGACTCAAGCCCTGAAGGATTCGCTGAATGCTGTTCTCTTGAGGTCTCCTCCGCCTAGTGTCAGCCAGTGGAGAAAGATATTTGATGATGAACCAACGCTCATACGGAGGGCATTTTATGCTCTGACCAACTACATCCTTGCTTCCGAAATAGCGAAAGCATCGTCTAAGTCACCAGTGATCGTAGACAGGTTGGTAAAAAAATAAAATATCCTCTTCATTGCACATTATCGAAAAGAACTTGGGAGCCCTTTTTCTGTCTGTATATAATTACATTACCTGTTTCCTGTATGGGGCCACCCTTGGCATTACTTTTGCCCTACTTGCCATTGTTCTGCTTTAGAGTCTTAGAAAGCAAAAGCATGTATAATATAACCAGTCAATCACCCTTTGTTTTGATTGGCTGGATCTCACTCTTACCTGAAGTTAATAGGCCTGAATCCAGAGAACTTGTTGCTTGCACTCAAGAAAAATGGAACATTTGTTTCTCCAACAGCAGCTACCCTTTCCAGGATTCTCTGGAGGAAGCCATGCTACCAAGCATGGAATTTGCTACCAAGGAGTGTGGTGGAGTCTCCTTCTTTGGAGGTCTTTAAGCAGAGGCTTGACAGCCATCTGTCAAGAATGCTTTGATGGTGTTTCCTGCTTGGCAGGGGGTTGGACTGGATGACCCTTGTGGTCTCTTCCAACTCTATGATTCTATGACTGTCAAAGTGGTACAGACGTATTTTAAATGTGCGTGGCATAGATGTGACCAACGCCACCATCCCTTAAACTAACCTACCTCACACATGGTTCTTGTGAGGCTGGCCCTTTGTATAGACTGCTTTAAATGCCTCTTGAGAAGAGATGTGGTCTGAAATGAGCAATGAAGGCCACATAACGGATTTTAGTTAGATGCAGAGTCGCCTATTTGCACAGATCATTCTATGCACCGAGTGTTGAATTTTCTTGAAACCTGAATTTCAAATGCCTCGAGTTTCGCTCACACCCATAATTTGATAGGTATTGGCACAGCACTGCCGCGTATGCAGTTGCCACCGAAATAAGCGGGAAAGTGCAGAACCTCCCTCCGCTGCATCACGAAGTATACCACTGGCCCGAAGACCTCCTAAAACCAGATGTTGTTCTACTGCTAACGGTTAGTCCTGAGGAAAGAATCCGGAGACTGCAAGGACGAGGGATGGAGAAAACAGAGGAGGAGACTGAGCTGGAAGTTAATACTTCCTTCCGTCAAAAGTATGTATTAAACCCATAATATTGTTGTAAGCTTGGGCAGAGAATTGGAGTGGGTGAACTCAAGGGCCCCTTTCAACTCTTGGTTCTATGATTGTAAGGTACTGCTAAAATGGACAAACCAGTCGGTCAGCTCTATCTTGTAGAAATTGGAGTTCTTGGTAATATCCATTAGTCAAAAATTAAAGAATCCAAGAACTCTGGCCAGGCTGGAGATCAATTTTAAAGTCTTCAAACAGTTTTATTAATATAGAAGCAAATTCCAGTCGAAATAAATTCCAGGACAGGGCCCTGTTTCGCTAATTCTTCCTCAGCTGGAATGTTAAGAAATCCTACGTTAGAAGTAAATCTTATAATTCTTATAACATACATTATACCCTTTCATGAAACCATTAGTTATGCAGTTTATACCAAACTAAATCCATAATTTACACAGTATATAACTAACAAAGACAGCTTACCTAGATTTTCATGGTCAAGGTGTACCAATTCTCTATATGCCTAACTTACTCACAATGTTTGTAGTATTTAAAGGAAAAGTAAGGTGTGGTCCATTTAGTGATTCAAAGAGCAGTACTACATCTATAGAGGTCAGCTCTATCCTGGCATATTGCTTTGTTAGGCCAACAGCCTGATGATATGTTGCCATGGGAACCAAGATGGCTGAAGAAGGCTTAGGTGTTGGTTGAGGAGGAATGCCTGTATAGAGAAAGCATAGCTGTCAGAGGGGAGCCACACCCTGTACAGAGAAGGAAAAACAGAGGAATTGAGCTGTACATTTTTTTAAAGATGCGGCTCTCTAGAAGTTGTTGGGCTGCAATTCCCATCAGCCCCAGCCAGTGCGGCAAATATTCAGGGATGATGGGAGTTGTAGTCCAACAATATATGGAGAGTCATAGGTTCCCACTTCATGGCTTACACCATGTGGCATTTTAAAAGACTTGGATAAGGCCACCTGCTCCAGGCGAGATAGCCTGGAGAAGGAGGCAGGCAGGCAAAGATCCTGCTACCCACTTGCTCCTGAACCAGATCACTTGACCCCTCCACCAAACACGGCCAATGACACCCCCTGCCCATTTTCTTCAGCTGTTTTTCATCCTGCTCCCCTCTTCTCTCCATCCTGCCTTGCCATCCCTTAATTCTCCTTAGGAATCCATTTCTTTCAATGTTTTTAACTATGGCTGTACTTCAGGTTGTGTAGTGAGGTCCTTTGACTCCAGTTGGAAAGTGGGATATGCATCTAAAACAGCTCAATTAAGGCTACAATACCAAACAAACTTTCTAGTGTGAAAGGCCTGTTCAGCTTGGTGTGATTCATGTTGGATAAACACGGGTGGGGTGGTGCCATGGAGCCACCCATTTGACATCAACCCTGTTGCTGGTTACTGGGATGGTGTGAGAGTGGCACAGTGTGGTTAGTGAAGTTGGAGCTGGAGAAACGCAGTGGCAGAGCCCATCAGGCATCCCTGCTGGTGCACTTACATGGCTCCGACTGTGCCACCACCCTGGGAGGATAGTACTATAAACATGTCAGTGGATAGCTGAAATCTGTTACAGGAGTCAATCCTAAATATATCGTCTTGGGAGTAAGTTCCTAAGGACTGAACTGAGTAGCATTGCAATGGAAACATGTGACTGACTTCTATGTGTGGGTTAAATTTGTAATCTTCCTTACTCTTTTCTGATAGAGTGAAGAATCTTACAGAAGGATGGAGAATCCGACGTGTCAACCAGTTGACGCAGTCCCTCTAGAGAAGAGGTTCTCAAAGCTGTTCTGCACCTGGTTAAAACCAGTGTCATTTACCATAATTAGTTGCGAATGTAGTAGTGCCAGGCTGCTTTGGCATAAAAGGGGTTGCCCCCAAACTTCCCAGCAGATAAGTGTTGAGTAGAGTGTTAACAACTTCATTTTCCTCAAAGAGTGAGAAGCATATGGATTATATGGGACAGATGCCACATTGTCGTGGGTTAGCCAAAAATCCTGTCAATTATAGTTTGCTGAAGAGCACCAAGGATTTGCAGCAGAAATCTCAGTAGAACCAGAGGCAAATCAGGGGTATATGTTTTTTTGGGGGGGAGGGATTTGTTGCCCTCCCTCTCGTTTCCCCCAGTTTTTCAGGGGACTGCAAGGTAAGAATGAGGGCACTGCTTCCTGCTCTTGCTCTGACTTGGCTTTGTGGACAATATCACATGGCCAAAACTGATGGATTACTTAATTTAGCGAACTCATTATACTGCCTACATGATTGCTCGTTCGCTAGCCCATTGAATAAAAATAAATAAATATGGAGCTGGAACTGTGGGTAGGGAAGACAGCAGCTCTGAAAAGTTGCAAAGCGGTACAACAAAAAAAGTAAAAAGGTGGTGATCATGAATTCCACACAAATACACCCTCCTGCTTGGAAAATGTTCACAGGCAGCAATTTGGCACGATCCTAATTCCCAACTCTCACCAAACTTCAGTTACAATTCTTTGCAGAGACAATTAAGCCATTATAGCACTAATGCGTTTTTGTAGAGTCGGTCTGCCCAGTGAGTCATAGTCCATAAAAATGTAAAATGATGTCCTGAGAGCTGATTACTCTGATAATTAGAGATATAATTCTGCACTGGGGGGCAGCACAGAATGGTGGATGTGCAAGTCCTTTCGTGCTACACTGCTGCTCTTCTGTGGCTTAGGAAGTAACTCACACCGCTCCACTTCATTTTTCCTTCCTTCCTTTTTTTTGGCACACTCAAGTGGCAGCAAAGAGAGGTGCAGCTCACTGTTTTTTAAAAAAGAGAAATTGGGGAAACAGGAATATTTATGCATAGCCCGCTGGGTTTTGGCTTCAGCAAAAGATCATAAGGAATATTGTTTAGATCTAAACTTTTGGTTTTGGCCTATATGATCATGTGGAATGGCTGATATCTGAACAATTGCAAATGAAGAAGATTCATGTCTCTTCGAGCAAACACCATGTAGGAAAGTAACCCAAAACTTTGACTTGTAGTGGGTAGAGCCAAGGGGTCTCTAGCTTTCACTTAAATGAGCCAGTTTACTCTCCCACTTCTTGTGTTTTAATCGGCTGAATTTGTCACTGTCCTGCGTTTCAACAGGAGAAGTAATGTATCTTGCACTGATTAAAATTGTCATTTCTTTTGCAAAACTTTGGCTGTGCACCTGTTGTCTATGTGGTTTTGCGTGCGCATATAAAATAAACCAGACTTCTCATTCAGGGCGACAACATGAGAACCTAAGAAGAACTCTGTGTAGTTGCCATCATGACTATTAGAATTAATAGATGCTTGCGGATGCATTTCCACGAAGAGGAGTGTTCATATTTCAAATTGCTTGGTGCTATAAATTGAAAGAAAGCCTCAAAATGTTAACCAGCGGATTTTTGCGATTTTAATGCATATTTCAGTTCACTAAAATTTAAGAGCAAAAATAAGATTAAGGAGAAGCTTAAGAAACAGAACTGATGAAAAAAATAGGAAGCAAGATAACATAGACAGGATATAGCACCTAATTTGAAGTTTATGTTTAACCATTTACTGTTGTGCAACCGTAACCATTTATGGTTGCCCTTCGTGTGCCTCCTCGAGAGGTCCGGAAGGTGGCAACATGAGAATGGGCCTTTTCTACAGTGGCTCCCTCTCTGTGGAATGCTCTCCCCAGAGAGGTTCACCTAGCGCCTTCATTATACATCTTTAGGCACCAAGCAAAAATGTTCCTCTTTAACCAGGCCTTTGGTTGATTTGATTGATGTCCTATGAGCTTTTAAAATGGGTTGGGGAGGCGGTTATTTGGCTGTTGTTTTTATTTTGATTGTGTGCTTTGTGGTTTTATATTCTGATTTTATCCTGTGAACTGCCCTGAGACCTGCAGGTATAGGGCAGTATATAAATTCAATAAATAATAATGATAATAACTCCTTCATTTTCGGCAAAGGTAACAAAAGGCTAACAGTTGACTAGGAAGCCATTAGAATGCATCTGATCACATAATTTTGTCCAGGGTAAACAAGAACCAGATTTTCTCAAACCAAATTTTAATTGCTAGTAGTATCCTAATGTTCCCTCAAGAAGCTAACACCTAAAGTTTAGCTGTGTAAGGAATAATGTGATTTGATATCTCCTGTTTCTGAGTAGCTTGTTCGCCGATCTCCCATTACAGATTTAATACCATCTGGGCACAAGGTAACTCATAAAATTCTTAGCCTGTAGTTCCGCACAGTACTTAATTTTCTAAATTACACATAAACGAGCCAGTTGTACGCTGCGCCTGAGTGTGCCTTGTATAGATGCCCCTCCCCAAAAGTTCATACTGTGGGTCGGATCCAGACAGTCAAACTTCAGTCTCATTGTGACTTAAATTAGCCATGATGACTTAATCATCCTCACTGTTTTAAATGGGACTAAAGCAGTGTGTCCCAACATTTTTCCGACCGTGGCGCCCTTCCAACCTTGTTTCCTTCCTGTGGCTCGTCCATGGGCGTAGCCAAGGGGGACAGCTGCTCCCCAAATAAGTAAAAATCAATACAAATCTGAGGTTCTGCCACCACAACAAAAGTCTGCCCCCTCTGACAAAAATCCTGGCTACGCCAAATAGAACATGTTTCATAATTTATCCAAAATGCAATTACACAAAATGATAGGAACATAATGAAATATTGTTGAAGCCGAGAAACATAATAATGGAGCTGGAAGGGACCCCAGGGGTCATCTTTCTAGCGCAACCCCCTGCAACGTAGGAAACTCAGCTAAAGCATCCATGACAGATGGCTATCCAACCTCTGCTTAGAAACCTCCAGGGAAGGAGAGTCCAGAACCTCCCGAGGGAGATCCATCTTCCATGTGTTATTAAAAAGTTAACAACACTTATTTGACCCAAGTTATTTGACACAGAGGAGGAAACCTACAGATGCAGTCCAAAAGGCGCACGGGGAGTTCTGTATATGTGGGAGAATTCTAAAAAGCAAGTGGTCCTCACTGACCTGCTGCAAAAAGATCTTGTCATCTGGAAGAAGCCTGGCTGCTTAGATAAAACACTGTAGCCCCGCACACCCTTACCTGGGAGTAAGGCCCACTGAACTCAGTGTGGCTTTCTTCTGAGCAGACAGTTATTTCCTAGATGCAAGTGTGCAGCACCCCTTGGCTAGACGCTGGAGTGGATTTTATCCTGTGAACTTGCAGAGCCGGGCAGACGCAACATTCAAAGGCAACATCCGAGGGCCCTGATCCACTAGGCGCTGGGGTGGATTGCACCCTGCGCCTTGCAGAGTCAGGCCCAGGCTGCCACCGGGCCCAGCACTGGTAGAAGCGAAAAGCAGCTCCAGCTCGCCCAGCCTTACCGATTGCCACCCCACCACCATCCCACTTACCTGACCTCCGGGTTCAGGATCGCCGGCTCTAACGGTTGAAACAGGAGCCTGAGTGATTGCCCTCTCCCACCAGAAACAAGCCAGGACTGCTCCAAGAAAATGCACATGGCAAATAGTATTGGGCCCTGGTGGGCTGCCCCCTTACCTGCTTTTCATTGGCCAAGAGGATAGCCAGCGAATCAGGATTTTTAAAATAATAATAATATTTTTTTCCTTCACTTACCACTTCCCTCTGTGGCCGCCCATCCTCGTGCTGTGTCCACCCATTTATGCATTTTCACCTGTGACCCCCTTGAAATATCCTGGGGCCCACCAGGAAGCCATATGGCCCCCGGCTGGGAAACACTGGACTAAAGCATCACTAACATGTGCATCTAGAGCAGGCGTCAGCAAACCTTTTCAGCAGGGGGCCGGTCCACTGTCCCTCAGACCTTGTAGTGTGCCTGACTATATTTTGAAGAAGAAAAATGAACGAATTCCTATGCCCCGCAAATAACCCAGAGATGCATTTTAAGTAAAAGCACACATTCTACTCATGTAAAAACATGCTAATTCCTGGACCATCCGCGGGCCGGATTTAGAAGGTGATTAGGCCAGATCCGGCCCCCAGGCCTTAGTTTGCCTACCCATGATCTAGGCTAACATGATATTTTACTGGACCAAAATCCCATTAACATAGTGGTGCGTCGCCTTCTCAACCAATATTTACAATGGCTCTTTTTAATCCAAAGGACTTGGTTCTGGTCTATGGAAATTAGTTTATTTGCTGTGTACCTCACTTGCCTTTTAAAATCGGCAAACGGTTTTGTTAGGGGGGGGGGGATTTCATTTTGTTGCTGTTTTTAACTAGATGAGCAGATATTGCCACTAGAGGGCAGAAAAGAGCTAGGCACAGCACGTCTCAAAAGTCAGGCAACAACAAATACCTTCTGTCAAGGCAATCATTTCCAGCTTTGGAGGGATAGCGAGCAGAGATAAAGAGTGCTGAAACAGCAGAACGCATTACGCTCAGTCTAGAGCTTCGGGCCATGCTGTAGCTCTCTGGTGGAGCTGCTGTTGATAGATCGTGGTCTGGCAGGATTTTGTGAATAAGGGGGAGAGCTTCCCTGGACGAAATGCTGCAAAGACAGCCTTCGGCAACCTGGTGCCCTCCGGATTTTGCTAGTTTGCAGCTCCTGCCATACCTGACCATCATCCCTGGCTGATGGGTGCTGGAATGACTTCATCTGAATGGCACCAGGATGACGAGAAAGGCTGTTTTGGCTTAAAAACACTTTGGCATTCCCATTGAAAAGCTGCCTGCTGCAAGTGATTTATTATCCCTAACATGGAAACCTTTCTCTAAGCATCTCAGTTTTGCTGCGGTTTCCGTGTTCTGAAATGCAAAATGTTTGGCACGTGTTTCCAAAGCGGGCAAATATGTTAAATCGTGTGAAAACTAGAAAAGTAGCGCTTTTGGAAGGCCAACATATCCCTTGACCCCTTGCTAGCATCTCATTTCTTTTGCTCTTGCTCAAAGTCATTTCACTGGTTGGGAGTTCCTGAAATGACAACTCATCCGAGAAAACAGGTATGTATCGAAAAGGCTATAAAGGAAGGCAGCAAAACTGTTGTCTACTGATATTGACCTTACGGAGGTGACTTTAACAGGACTCCTCTGAAGTAAATGAGATAAAGAGTACAACCAGTGAGGTGGTGGTAGTAAGTATTCAGGGTTGCTCACGTAGGTGTAGCTGGGATTTATTTTAGGGGGGGCAGGCTTTATGTTAGGGGATGCAGAACCGAGTTATCTGCGATGCAATTGGTCAGTTAAGTATTTTTATTTATTTACTTGATGGGGGGGGCAGCTGGCTACACCCATGCTTGCATTTTCTTCGGGACTGTGATTGAACAACAGTTCTTCCCATTTTACCAGACTCGTGTGTTTGCATATATCAGGGGTGTATGTTGGCTCTGAATGGGATGCCAAGGAACAAGGCAACTAGAGGTGCTTTGAGGTTACCTTTCCCCTAAGTTGAAAGGAGACATCAGTAGCTCCTCTCTCCTGAGTTAGATTTTTTAAGAGTTGGTTTTTAAATCCTATGTTGCTCTGCTTTACCACACATGCATTTGCGCGCGCGCGCACACACACACACACAAACACATGCCACAGCTTTTCAGAAATCTGCAGGTGGTGATCTGATCTAGAGAGCCTCACATAAGAAGACTTATTAGAGATCCCTGTCATAAGGGATGTGGAAGAAAGTGAATGCATTTTACTTCCCTCACAAAAAAGCCCCTGGACCTATTTGTCTGCAATTTCCCAAGCTTCTTCCATTCTAGAGGCTTCATCCATAATAATAATAATAATTTATTATTTGTACCCCGCCCATCTGGCTGGGTCTCCCCAGCCACTCTGGGCGGCTTCCATCAAACATTAAAATACATTTAAAATATCACAGTTTAAAAACTTCCCTAAACAGGGCTGCACACCTATGTGAGTAAATTTAATCTATTTTGGCAGAAAGAAAGAAAGAAAGAAAGAAAGAGAAAGAAAGAAAGCATTCCAACATATATATTTTTTTAGATTCCCCATTGTAGTGAATCGGGGGACCCAGAGCTTCATTTTCTACACAGAGCATCTCAGGAGCTGATTACAGAGCAGAGAGTGCACAGAAAGCCTCGGAAACAGGCTGGAATGTTTTTAAAGCACCAAAAATGCAAGGTGAAACTCGAACCCTGCACGTACCCCTGGTATGTACATATGTGTAGCCTTTAGATTTCTGCGGAACGTGATGCTGCACTGAACATTATAGAGTTGCCCATCTCATCAGCTCCTATGAGCAAAACCTCCACTTTCAGCTGCATCGCTCTTCAATCTTCGAAGTCTTCCTTAGCGGACCTGCTCTGCAACGTTGCCGTTCTCAACCAGCGCTATTTCCGTTATCATTGCATCATTCAGCCTGGGGGAAATGTTGGTTCCTGGAACTCCGAAACCATGTACCAATTGCATTGATCTGACACCACATTGTAGAGAGCCCTTCTGTGCCTCTGATGTATTTTATTTTAATAGGTTCGCTCATGCTGTTATAATTAAGGGTGTGTCAGACTTTCCGTAATAGGGATCTGATTTTTTTTCAGGGGGTCTATAAAATTTCACTCTTGGCTGCATCTTGGGATATATACAAGAGGTCCCGCTGCTTTTAAAGCTTTCTCTGGATGCCTTAAAACATTCTTTTTTACCAAATTGGCTCATTAAGAAAAAGAAAGGGGAGTGGACACAATAATACATTAGCTCCTGAAGTCTCCCTTCCCCTCCAACTGGGTTACGCAACCCCCACCTCCACCTCCAATTTTGTTCTGGTGCAAAGAAATATAGCAGTAATGTGAATTTGCTATTAAAAGAAATCACGAAAAATTAATTACGAAAGGAGGCACTGAAACACCATCTTGCAGTTGGCAGTTATGGGAATGCGGTTCAAGTGGAGAGATTGCGTTTTATATGAGTTTTGTGTCTCTGTTAATCAGCCCAACCCTTGACATGAACAAGTTGCAATCCACAAGCTTAGCAATCCCTTTATGTCATGCAAACACAATAGTTTAGCTGGTTAAATTCACTGAATTAAGTAAAGAACTATTAACGAAGAGCTTAGCTAATTAATCTTTGGATATTATTGTTTTATAATACGGCTTTAAGTCTTCTCAGGTCCAAACTCACTTCGATAAAGGAGATCTTTGATGAGGATGTCTCAAGCCTCTGGGCGATCCAAACTAAAGGAAGCGAGTGCGATTTACGCAACGGTAAATTATGCTGGTGTATCTTGCTTATCCACAGTTCCTCTTGTCTCGCGGCTTTCCCCCAGGGAAAACCACTCTTTTGTGGCTCTGTCAGAGCAAACGGCAATTTGGGTTTCCCCACCGGATTGCCACTTGCTCCAATCTATCGCTAAAGAGCTTGGCAAGGAGCATGGCAAGAGAAAAACAGCCTGGGCTCCTTGGATTCCTGCATTGCAGGGAGTTGGACAAGATGACCCTTGGGGTCCTTTCCAACTCTACAGTCCTATGATTCTATGGACTCGTGTCTTCTAGGCCCGACACAAGCAGAAATGTGGGCAAGCCCCTATTCCAAACGCTGTTCAGGAGCTTGCCGGAGTCTGGCAGAGGGAAATCGTGTCCTCCCTCAAAGAGGGCAGGTGTTGCGGTGAGAACTGGCAACCAAACCCAGTGTTGTGGGTGGGTACAATTGGATAGCCACAACACCCTATTGGTAGGTCCCTTGATGCTGGGTTTAATCAGGCCAATGGGATGCTAGCCAAACGGATCAAGGGACCTACATAAGCCCATGCACGTGACCCAGAGCTTCCTCTTTTGGCCAGTGCATCAGAACACCTGCCCACCTCTCCCTATATTTAGGGCTTGTGTGCTTGACCTTGCTATGCCGTCGTGTGTCGTCTGTCGTTGGGACAGGGGCACGGCAGGAATTTTCCCCACTTGGCTGATGGGCTGTTGCCATTTGGGTTTCGCCTGCTGCTTAGCAAATCGTCACAACTTGTAAGGTTGCGGATAGGCACTGGTTCAGGTGACAGGGATGGGGGAATGCTCTCGTCATCCTTATGTGAAGGGTATTCCCTTAAAGGAATCCAGGGACTCAGTGGTTTGGTCAACACTGAGAGGGGTTGTGCCAGTTCCCGAGTCCAGGGGGACATCTGGGTGGTGGATTAGCCTGTCCCCGGCTTTCCGCTGTCCCTGGTGTTGACCCTTGGCTGACCTACAATAGAGCTCTGGGTCAGCGCTACCTGCAAGGGGGCAGGGAGCTAGTCGAACCAGAGCCTATGCAACCACTCGCTGTAATTAATAAAGTTGTGGCCTAAATTCTGCCAAAAACCAAACCAAAATTTGAGTCTTGACTGAATTTATGTAAGGGGGATGTTTAAAGGTCTTAACACGCAAAACAAGCCTTTAAAATAGAGGTTACCTTACACCACTGGGTTGCTAGGCAGGGGTGTAGCAAGGGGGTGGGGGGGCAGGCTGCCCCATGTTCCACAATGGAGGGGGTGACAAATTATCAAGGAACAATTTTTGGGGGGGGGATTTGGATTTTTTTTTTTTTTTTGAAAATGCCTGCTCCGAAGGTCTTATCTTACTATACTAGGGATTATATAGCTATATATGAAATTTTCATGTTAATATCTTGACCCTCCTCCACCAAAATAGCTGTTCACTTGGCTGTTTTCCTATGTCATGAAGGCTAAAATTTCAGTTCAGTGGAGCACTTACTGTTCCCAACCCTAACCCTGTGGAAAGCCATCTAATTAAGACTTTAATTTGATTTTGAGATATTTTTAGGAGGTAATTTAATTATTGTTTGATTTTATACCAATGTTATGTATCTGATGTTAGCCACCCTGAGCCCAACTTTGGCAGGGGAGGGTGGGATATAAATAAAAGTTTTTTAAATTATTACTTGTTAGTATTCCTTTGTAAGAAAATATGAAATAACATAAAACCATTTTTTTGCGGGGGGGGGGGAATCAATGGGGGGTGACAAGAAATTTTCTGCACCGGGTACCACCTGACCTTCCCATGCCTTGGGGGGGGGGTTGACAATTTTTTTTTGCCCCTGGGTACCAATTTGCCTTGCTACGCCCCTGTTGCTAGGTCACATGATTGTGGAGAACATGTCAGTTTGCATTTCTTAGTGCAGAAAGTATGTGTAGAGATCTTCCCTGTTCTAATTAATTCAAGAGGGTTCTGGAAAGCATCTCTGTGTGAAAAGAACAAGCAGGAGGTTCATGATATTTGGGTTATTCCTTCAGAGAAGCTGAGTACAGTTGGCATGAACTGGCTCTCTTATCTCTTCTGTCAAGGTCATGCTGAGTATAAAACATAGCGCCTGGGTTTCACTTTCTCTTTCTGTCTCTTTTTTTACTTCTGGTGTGGTGTTCTGTACATAGTATGCATAGTGTTAAGGTTAGTGACTTGTTATAAGTTATGGTAAGTTTAAGTTAAGTCTGTGGCAACTGGATTTCTTATGGACAGTGCAATCCTGGATGTATTGGATCTGTGACCATTATGCTCACTTGCCTTCAGTAGCAGTAAAGCTCTGCTGGTTGAAATATTAATTGCCTCTGGTCTATTTTTGGGAATCCTGCAACGTGTTTAAGTTTTTGCTCTGCTAAGTATATGTTGGGATTCTACTCTAGATCAATACTGAGTAGAATTCCATGACAGAACAGAGTTTGGAATAAGGGTATGTCACCCACTGCCCTGTTCTGCCCCCGCCACACCCATTCCACCCTCCCAGGGTACCCCCTTTCCTGGACTTTCTCCAGCCTCGGCTCAGCTAGCTTCCACCCAGTGCCAGGTGAGCTCACAGAACTTCTGATGGCATATACCTATCTGAGCTGGGATGAGGGCCTTCAGAAACCAATCTATTCTGTTCTATTCTGGATTGGATTTGGATTACTCCCTCAACATATGAATTAACACTGCCCTGTGGTGGTGGCTGCTTTGAAGACTGGGGGGAGTGAGGCTTTTTCTCTCCCTTGTCCTAATCTAAACCACTCCCCCTCTCCCAAAGCAACTATTAGCAGAATTGGGATGGGATGGGGAAGGAGGGGAAATGACATCACACAGAGCCCTCTCTATCAATTGTATTTCTATGGTCTTGGTGTCTTGCCTATCAGCAATACAGCTCTGTGGGGTCAGCCCCTTCTCATGCTAACTAGCAAGAATATACACTTGCTAGGTTTGGCTGCTTCCACATGGGAAACATTTAAGTGGCTATCCGCTCTGGTTCTCCAGTTATCTGTTTCCATCCAGAGAAACAGCAGATAATATTTTTTAAAAAGAAAGCAGAGGAAAGAAGTGGACCGCATTCCTTTCTCCCAAAGTGTTGATGACTCGTGGTTTAATTTAAAAGCTGCATTAATGAAGTGACAAATTAAATCTAAGTTTAAAACTTACTTTAAATAAGAGTACAAATCAGTCCCAGCGTTATTCAAACAGGAAACACATAATTTACAGCACATTTAATTTCAATCAGTGCTTTCAAATAGTTCACAGAGAGTTCAGTCGCTCTATAGTATAAGAGCGCAAGGCTGGCTGTGGAAGGGAGTGTGAAAATGTAGCCCGTTATGCACACGCAGTGGTTTGGGTGGTGTGTTATTCTTCAGCTGTCTTGCTCTTGGCAGAGGCTGTATTTTTATTCTGCAGAGGAAATTTGCTCTAAAAGGGTGTCTTTCATTCAAGGCAAATCTGACAAAAGCCCTTTTGGGGGAATATATCTTATATTTGGCTTACTGACCATTAGTCAGGGCTCAGATGGGGGCATTATCTAAAGTGCAATCAAATACCATGCTACGGAGGGAAGCACTAAAACCTTTTTAATTAAAAATGTCATAAAGGCTTAAATAAAATAATAACCTCCAGTTAACAGCAATTGCTTAAAGGCTGTGTGTGTGTGTGTGTGCACGTACGCGCACACACGCACACATGCACACGTGTGTTAGCAGTAAGAACAAGAGCATGGTCACCTGGTAATCGAGTATATTGTCTACCAGCAGAATAACCTGAAAAGCAGATTTCAACATGCTGATTCCACATTATGGTCGCTTTTCAGTAACCTTCCAACCGCTAAAGCACAAAATACACAGGAAAGCAAATGCAGAGTCTGAGCGCTCAAATCTTGTTATAACGCATTTGCTGTCACAAGAGTGGAAAGAAGTGGTAAACCAGGATTTGCTGGTAGGTTGCTGTAGATGGCAATTTTTATTTTCATTTTTATTTCCAACTGTTCAGCAATAGCAAGGAGGAGTATCCATGCTCTGTAGTAGTTTAGATCAGTGTTTTTCAACCTTTTTTGGGCAAAGGCACACTTGTTTCATGAAAAAAATCACGAGGCACAACACCATTAGAAAATGTTTAAAAAAAATTAACTCTGTGCCTATATTGACTATATATAAAGTAATTTTTCAATTTTTCCCACGGCACACCAGGCAACATCTCGCGGCACACTAGTGTGCCGTGAAACAGTGGTTGAAAAACACTGGTTTAGATGAAGATATAATTTTATACACACGCACACACACTGCCCATCTGGCTGAGTTACACCCAGATATGTCCATGCCCATTCAGGTTGTCCCAACGTATAACTCGTGAGGTTTAGTAGATAATTGGCTTCACCTGCTGAGCCACCATTTTGTATTTGGCTATACCACTTCTCACCACTATTGCACATGACTCTTGTTGGGTGGGGGGCAGGGGTTCTAGTTAAAAAAAAAAAGAGAGAGGCCACAGTAGTTCCCACTAGCCTGAAGTCTTTCCATAACGTCTTTCTCCTGAGGGCTTTGCAGCTGTGATTTGGGGTCGTCAAAGGTTTCTCAATGAACAGATTAGTAATGGTAGACCTTCCCTGAAGGGTCTTCTCTAAAGAACAGCTTTTCTACAAAACAAAAAATAAAAAAAATCCTTCCAGTAGCACCTTAGAGACCAACTAAGTTTGTTTTTGGTATGAGCTTTCGTGTGCATGCACAGGTATCTGAAGAAGTGTGCATGCACACGAAAGCTCATACCAAGAACAAACTTAGTTGGTCTCTAAGGTGCTACTGGAAGGAATTTTGTTTTGTTTTGTTTTGACTATGGCAGACCAACACGGCTACCTACCTGTAGCTTTTCTACAGTTACAACTCTCTTCCCCTAAAATGGGGAACCTGTGGCCGCCCAGATGTTGCTGAATCCCAGTTCTTGTCAGCTTCAGCTGGTGTCACAGATGATGGGAATTGTAGTCTAGAAATATATGTGGGAGCCACAGAGAGTGTACTGCCAAATCACGTGAGGTAATGTTGAAGCCTAACAGGCGTCTCTGAGGGAATTGAGACAGTGTGTCTACCTTTTTCAGCCTGAGGGCTGCATCCCAGTGGTGGGTGAGGCCAAAGTGGGCCAAAGTACAGGTGTAAATTTCACCTTCGTACAGTAGTCTAGCTCTCTCTCTCACACACACACGCACACACACACATTCAGACATCCCTCTCTATCCTTCATCTCTATCCTGCATGAAGATCTAGGCAAGCAACAACAACAACAACAAAAAGCAGCATTACCAGCACTCAAGCACACATTCCAGCCAGGCAAAGAAAACCAAAGAGGAAGATGAAGGGTAATGGTTGGAGAGAGGGTGTGTGGCCTAGAGGGAATCCTAGGAGGTAGATATAGCAAAACCGAGGGCCACTTTTGGCCCATAGGTTTAAGGTTTCCCAATTCTGCCCGAAAAAAGGTGCCTCGGAATCTTCTGCAGACAACCAGAGTTTTATGGAAGACAAATACCCAGGAGTTCCTCAGAAGACGGATAAATGATGTTGTGGCATCGGCAGGAGGATTTGAAACTGCTGCTTTATCATGTGGATTTCATTTTAAAATGTTCATCTCAGCACGCAGGAGTCACCACACTGGTTAATTTTTTAAGCCACAATGTTTTATTTCCAAGACCTTGAATCGATTTGACTCCATCAACAGTAAAGAGTCTTGTTTCTTTCTCTCTCTTTTTTTATAGGCCTGTTCATGATAAGAACCCATTGAACCATGCTGGCTCCGTTGCAACTAAATGTTCCCTGAAAGTATTTGAACCAAGCCAGTTTTTCTTTCCAGGATTAATATGTGAGTCCTTTTTTTTGCTAGATGCCCTAGCTAGCCTCCATCTGCTTGCTTCAAGGAGATTCCCCACAACCACCCATTACACCCTGGGCTGTGTGCACCCAGTACAAATCATCTACCCAGGCAATGGAAATCTGAAATATTTTTTTCCTGCTCTGCATACATTTACCCTCTATAATTCATTTTGGATTTTGCAAATCATGAGGTGGAGTGATGACCTGTCTGGGGCACTGAAGCTACTCTTCTCCTCTCAGTCGTCTGGATAACTTACTTAGCAAGACTTCTGACATCTTAGATTTCAGCAGACATTGCAACCTGGAAGCATATATTCACAGAAGGGCTAGAAATCTGCTACGTTAAAAAAATAAAAAAAATAAGGTGGAGCCTGTCGAGAACCTGCATCCAGTATAATAACATCTTACACTTTTTCCTGCAAGCTTGCAAAATTGTGGCTTACACATGGGCCTGATTATTCTGCCCTGTGGATAATCCTCAACTTTGAGAGGAGCCCTCAACATCTTTTGTGTGTGTGTGTGTGTGTGCCTGTGCATGCATCACCATAATTAATAACATCTTCTGAGCATCCCGGTTGGCACGCTCTGCACTGGAAGGGAATTAACTCATGTACTAATATCTCCGGTGTGTGTGTGTGTGTGTGTGTGTGTCACTCCACCGGCTGTTCCTTCAGCAGGCCTGGAGCAGCAGGGAAGCACACACCTGCTCTAGATTAGATATGGCTTCAGAATCTGACCCGCTTCCAAAAACCTTTTGGCCTAGGAATCCGGCATAAGGCGGCCTACTCCAACCAGTCACTCGGTGCTACATCGGCTAGTGAGGTGTGCTTTTAAAAGTTACCTCTCACTGTAGATCGGGCTCTGTGTCTCTCTGCCACATAGCAGGTGGCAGCCCCAGAATTGGCAGGGATTGGTGGTGGTGGGGCGCTGTCAAAAGGCCTCATTAAGCTGAAAGTTAGTGCTTGGCTACACAGGTTGAAAAATCCCCCACGCATTGACTTCAGCCTTCTTGGATGCTCCCTGCAAGGAGGGTAGGTCCACCTCAGATAAGTCTCAGGTCCTTGGCAAATGCCCAGCTGTGCCACTCTCTGAAGACATCCGTGTTGTTCAGCTGCCCCAGCATAGCCAAATAAATACCATTCTATTTCGGCGCTGCAGCTTGGAACAGCAACGATGCAGATGCGACAGAGGAGATGTTTCACGGCCGAGGACAGGTCGGTGCATAACAGCAATCCATTATCTCTCTGCTGCAGCTTTAGGAGTGTGACAACAGAAGCGCTGAGCAGATGGCGCCTTGGCAAACTCGGGCCGCCTGCATTTGGCAGTCCTTCCTGTTTCAGGGCTTCAGCAGCTATTTTGAACATGTGTGACAATATTGGCTGCTTCTATTCCACAGGAAGGTAAAGGTAGACCAGCTCTTTCACCTTATGCAACTATCAATCACATTTATGCTCCACTCTTCTACCAAAGATCTCAGAGTAAACTCTCTCTCTCTCTCTCTCTCTCTCTCTCTCTCTCTCTCTCTCTCTCTCTCTCGTGTGCTTCCCATACAGGTAATTTAAATGGCCAGACCCACTTAAGTCTCCAGATGACCTCTTTTTATTTTTATTCTTTAGCATTCATCCTGATTTGCTTGCACAAAGCTTACGTGGAGGCCTGATTGGATCCAGGTCTTATTAACATCCGCTGTGATTTATTTGTTGGGATGTTATGCAACAATGATTGTTTGTCCTGCATTTATCTCCGTTTGCTTGTGTGGTCTTTGCACACTGTCTTGTTAATCGTTGATTCGTTTCAAACTGTTCAATACATTTCCTTGTCACTTTCGAAACTACAAAAGTTCTTCTTCTTTTAAGGAATTGCTTTCCAAGGTGACATGGCCTTTAACTCATGTTAGTTGCGGAAACCTAAATCGACCTTACATTCTCGAATCCCTCCTGCGAAATACCGACAGTCTCCGGGGGCACCCTTCGTTTCAGCAATGCAGGTGCTCCGTGCTCCTTCGCAACATTCGCTGGGCTCTGACTGGTCCCATGTGTTAGAAATGGGTGTCAGAGAACAGAGGTCGCTTAGAGCAGAAATCAGAATATCCCCTCACATACTTAACACACTAAGCTTCGTTGTAGCCTGGAATGTGATCACGAGGGGTGGGCAACCCGAAAAACAGCAAATATAATGAGGCTGGGTTGTTGATAGGTCAGCTGGAGGCAACGTTATTTGGGAAGACTTGTGATTCTCTCTCACCTTAACAGAACCCAAGACAGAAAGTGGCCTTGCAAGGGCATGTTTATGGGTTCAAAATCTAGCTGTTGTTGTTATTATTACTATTATTATTTATTAGATTTCTATACCGCCGTTCATCATAAGATCTTAGGGTGGTTCACAAAATAAAATACAGGAGAGTTGTTGTTAATAATGACAACAACAAACAACAACAACAACAACAACAACAACAACAACAACAACAACGGCATTTCTTCTTCTTCCTCTTTGGCGATCACTCGTAGCTGAGTAAGATTGTCTTCCATAAACACGGTCTTAACAATGAGTCCATAAGCGACTGTGGAGGCCAGTTCTGGATCCACACGTCCTTCCACAGTGGGGAACATAGGTTTCCGGGCGAGAATTGATCACGGTGAGGGTTTGCCAAGCGTGCCTTCCTCTTAGTGTGTTTCTCCCTTTCATCCTGAGTTTGAGTGTCTTCACAGCCCTTGACACCTTTGGTAAAAGCTGTTCTCCCATTGGAGCGTTCACAGGCCAGTGTTTCCCAGTTGTTGGTGCTTATACTACATTTTTTAAAGATTTGCCTTGCGAGAGTCTTTAAAACTCTCTCGTTGACCACCAGCATTACGCTTTTCATCTTTAAGTTCATAATAGAGTAGTTGCTTTCGAAGATGATAATCAGGCATCCATACAACATGATACGTAAACGTTGATATTGAGGAATCTTTGCTTTGGCACTGGTGATCTTTGCTTCTTCCACAACACAACGGCATTTATATCCCACCTTTCTTCCAAGAAGCTCAAGGTAGTGACACACATGGTTCCTTTCCTTATTTTATCCTCACAACAACCCTGTGAGGTCGGTGAGAGACTGTGACTGGCCCAAGGTCACTCTTGGAGATTCATGGCTGAGTGGGGGATTTGAACCGTATTCTCCCAGGTCCTAGTCTTTCACTCTAACCTCTGCACCACACCAGCTCTCACCATGGGGTGGTGATGATGATGATGATTCCTGTCCCCATGAGCTTAATACTTGTGCACAGTGCTATTTTTCTAGAAAAAGAGGTTCCGGAACTCACCGTGAATGCCTCCCTTGTTCTCTTATAACGGCTATGGCGCCCACCTGAGGGGTGCTGGAACTGAGTTCCAGCTGCAAGAAGACACACTCACACCCATAGCTGTCAACTTTTCCCTTTTCTTGCGAGGAATCCTATTTGGAATAAGGGAATTTCCCTTTAAAAAAGGAAAAAGTTGACAACTATGCTCACACCCCATTCACACACAATTCTCATTACAGTGGTGCCCTGCTAGACAAATGCCTCGCTAGACGAAAAACTCACTAGACGAAGTCATTCGTCTAGCGGGAGGCTGCCCCGCAAGACGAAAAAGTCTATGGGGCAGCCTCGCAAGACGAATTTTTTTCGGGTTTTTTTTTTTTTTTTTTGTCTAGTGAAATCCGCGGTTTACATTGCCGCTTCGCTAGATGAAAAAACCGCTAGACGAAAATATTTGCAGAACGAATTATTTTCGTCTAGTGGGGCACCACTGTACAGCCACCAAAAACAACCAACCACACCCTAAGCCACCCCCCAACCTCTCTCACCACCAAGGAAATACAACAAGTGAATAGTAAGAGAACCCATACAAGTAACGCTGACACGACCCGCCCCACCCCCCGCACGAAGTAGAAAAATAGAAGCATAACCACCTGACCCCACCCCAATCACCATTCCTCCTCCCCCTCTCCCCCTCTTTTCTTCCTAATTGTTTAAACCAATTCATGAACCAAGAACTTATACACTGGCCACTAATAATAAAACATACGATATTTCCCCCACATTTGTTATCTTTTTTTGTGATATGCAAATGACATGAGAAAACTTGGTGTACCGGTACTTATTGGTATAACATTATTCTTGTTTATAAAACCCAGAAAGAAAGAAAGAAAGAAAGAAAGAAAGAAAGCCCTGCTTGTGCATGCCACTTTCAAGTTGTGATCACCACTCGCTTGAGATAATACAACCCATCTTTTTGAAAATCAAGTTGGTGGTTTGGGGACCAGCAGCAGAAAGGTGCTCTCGTGCTTCTTACTGCCGCAAACATGTATAAAGGGGCTGCGTAAGGTACAGCCAGATACCGCATTTACGTTGCAGTTAAAAAGAGATGACGAGGAAGGCTGCCTGCACTGCGAAACGGAAATCTGGCATTTAAAGGGTGGTGCGTAGCCGGTTCCTGCTGTAATGCAGAATGCTCCATATAAATGGAGAAGCAAAAGACCCCTGTGGCGGATTGTAAGGCAGTAAACCAGGAAACAAATTACTGGTGCTGTAAAAAAAACAAAAAAACAAAAACCAACGAATGAAAGAATACAAACACAGGAGAATGGCAAGACCCTCCTAAGATAATGTGGATGGCAGCAGGAGTGGCACAATGCAAAATCCCTGTAAATAAGGTTGCCAGTTGGCCTGAATTTCAGCCTCTTGGATAGGAGCCCAAACAGGAGTGTGCACAGCGGGGAGAGGGGAGGCAAATGTGTGTTTGTGCACGAGAGAGGTTAATTTTAAACAGGTCTTCCTTTCTTTTCTTTACATTGCGATTTTTGAAAATTAAAAAAAACAAAAAGCAGTACTTTGCACGCACCCAAAAGCACTTTCCCCTCCCCTTTACAAGGTGGAAATCGCTCTGAACGTGTTGAGGGGATGCAGTGCCCTTAAATGCAACCCAAGGAATGGCTCCCAGCTGTGACAAAAGGAAAGGGACTCTGCTCATGTCCAGAGGCATTCAGACCAGGGTGGCCAGAATTGTTTTAGAGCATCAGACTTCCCTTTGAAACGCTTGCAGCACCCCAGATCCCCCAGGGACAAAGTGGGCACCAGCAAAAGGGCAGTGGGAACATGCTCAGCGTTGTGCTCCGTGTTAAAGTGCTTGGGAAAGAAAAGGGGTCGAACTTTCCTGGAAGTAACAGGGCCCTTTGTAAGAAGGCAGGAGGTCTCTGCCGTCGTCATCACCACCCTTTACTGGAGAGGCTCCTTTTGTCAGCAGTCAGATGCAACCAGCATAGCTGTCAACTTTTCCCGTTTTTTTAAGGGAAATTCCCTTATTCCGAATAGGATTCCTCGCAAGAAAGGGGAAAAGTTGACAGCTATGGCAACCAGCAAACATAAGGTTCCAAATATGATTTCCATTTTGAATGTATGTATGTGCCTCTGGTTAAAAGGATTAGCTGGTGGTAATCTAGTTCTGGAGGACATTATCTTAACAAAAAAGGAGGAGGGGGTAAATAGATTTTTTTTTTTTTTTAAACCATCTTCAGCTGGACATATTTTTGGCTCCAGTTCATTAGGCGGGCTGCTATTTGTGCATGTGCATGTGTGCAAATAGGGAGAAGCTAACCTCTTCCATCCATCTATCTCCCCTCGGGAGGCCGCCACATAACTGTCAAAAAATAAGCTTTTATTGTCAGCATCTTCTTAGGCTTCCCCGACTGACAAAAGGCAGGGGCAAGTTGTTGCAAGATTCCGTGGGCTGCGAAGGAATTAAAGACTGTCCAATTATAGCGTTCCAAGGCCCCATAAAACCCTCCCCTTCTTGCCCAGAGCTACTCCTAATTGGGTTTAATTAGGAGCCAGTGGTTTCCCTAGAATTAATTGTAAAATATTTGTAGTCTGATCCTAATAACGAAGCCGGGTTCATACAGACGCAGCTCTTGATTTGTGTTTACAAGCGTGTAAAACAGAGAACAGAGGGAGCCCCAGTTGGGGACTTCAAACATTAAATCAGGCCCCTTTTTTATGCAGAATTCCTACAGGAAGTTCCTAAACCAATTTTAAATGCCAGGCTCTAAGCCCTGGCACACATGGATGAATAACAAGCAAATACACCCGAGCATGTGCAGAATGTCTTTTTGTTATTCTTAAGGTGAACACAGTTACAGGTAGGTAGCCGTGTTAGTTTGCCATAGTCAAACAAAATAAAAATAAAAAAAATCCTTCCAGATTACCTTAGAGACCAACTAAGTTTGTTCTTGGTATGAGCTTCCGTGTGCATGCACACATGAAAGCTCATACCAAGAACAACTTAGTTGGTCTCTAAGATGCTACTGGAAGGAATTTTTTAAATTTTGTTTTAAGTGAACACAGTGAGCTCTCCCCTCCCTGATGCAGACTAATACATAGAAGATAAGGCTATCAATAGCCTATTAGGAAGTTAGCTAAAATGGAACATCCTCGTTCAGACTAGAGATGGATGGCTCTTCTCCGTTTTGGGTTCTTTCAGTTTCTCATTTCCCCAGACTAAAATTCAGTTTTCCACATTTTTGGAGTAATTTGCATTTTTTTATTTTTTTAAAAAAGTGTGAAAATTCTTCATGCAAATGAACGCATTTGGTTACACAGTTTTGACAGATATATGCTTTGCATGCAATATAATGCATTTTTGTATGTCTTATTCATTAATACACACATTTTTACGCACACCATATCCTAATCTTGTATGCATTGCTAGACTGGAGAACTGCATTGGAAAATTCAAAGAACTGCAGATTTCACAGGATAGCTTCGTTTCGTTTCACATACTGTTTCAGAAAGTGTGCATTTGCTAAGTTTGCCTTTAAATGCAAACAATACTGAATTTTCCACCATCCCCAATCGTAGGAAAGGATCCCCCTGCTTCTTCCTATTTCTCCTCCTGGATTTATGCTTAAAAGATGGACCAGGTTTAATTAGTAGAATGACATAATCCTCTGTCAGCCCGTAAGCTCTGGGAAAGGAATGGCACTAGGGATTTAGCAGGCTTAGGTGAAGGAGCCAAACCACGGTGCGTCTCTTGCTTGTCTCAAACGCACAGCACAGAAGCTTCAAAAGAATGGCCCTCAGAGGCCCTTTAAAACTCCTAGGAAAATTTACTGCCTTGGCGTTGGGCTGGCCCCAGTGTTTACTGTTTGCTTTGCGATCTCCCTCTTCAGAAGAATGCAAGAGGTTGTGTTACAATGACAAAGAGGGGAATGAGTTATGGAACTGGGGAACTCCTTGGTTTGATTGCTCAGACCCTCATCTCTGTAATATGAGGGCAGTCAGGACCAGTTCAGTAGTTGCCATCCTATGTGGAGGCCACATCATGCAACTCCACACAATTCCATGTCACATCTCCATGGTATGTTGCCCTGGACCCACGAATGAAGAAGCCTGGCTTTGTGGAATTGCTGATCTGATGCAACTCCGACACACCTCCACGCTTAGTTTTGGCACACAGTGTCTTTGTGAGTCAGCGGAAACTCAACTCAAGGTAGACCTGCCAAGGATAGGTGAGCAGAGGGCTGCTCACTCCTAGAATCAACCTCACATGCATGAAGGCCCACAAGGGGAGGGTTTTTGGAGCATTGAAAGTGTCCTACTCAGAGGCTCTGATTGCCTGTCTCTGTCAGGGACTGCCTGGATGAGGAAGAGTGGTGGGTGCTGCCCGCCCTAGAGACCCTCCAGAAGATGTAGAAGATGACTTAGACCCTAGATCATGGTGATGGGACACTGGGGAGCTGTCTGGGGAAGGAATGAGCTGGGAAGTGCTAGGAGCAAGAGGTTTGAGCGATCAAAGTGGGTCAGAAGCAGTGCAGGATTTATGTATACGCTAAGTAGGCTGAAGCCTAGGGCCTCTAAATCTAGGGGGTCTTGCCAGCCCACCCGCTCCCCAGCGGGCAGTCTCCCCTCTCCCAAAATTTCAGGAGGGGAGAAATGGAGCGTTCTCCCCTCGTCCCATGTCCCTTTAAAGCAAGCAGGATGAGCCGCTGTGAAGGAAGATGGGGCTCCCCCTCCAGCACCCCCCCTGCCTTTTAGAGGAGGAAAACCAGGAAAATATTTTTTCCTGGTTTTTCCCCTTTAAAAAACAGGTGCATCTTGTGGTCCGGAGCGCCTTATGGACAGAAAAATACGGTATGTCTGGTCAGACCTGTGCCCAATCTTGTTTTTTGTATAATCTTGTTTGTTCTCAGTAACCAAAATTATATTATCAACATATACAAGCAGAAAAGTTGTTTTCCTTCATTTGCAAGGAATTGTACAAAACAAAGTGGCATTAATAAAGAAAAGTTCCAGAGTGGCAACAGAAAGCAAACTAAAAATGCTTTTGCAGTTCATCAAAACTATCCAGCAATATCAAATTATAGGAAAACTGGTGCTATTAACAGTAACATTTATAGTTGGTTAATTGGTTTGGCAACTTCCATGCACATGACATGTGATGCTAATTATTTCCCTAAAGAGTTAAATGATAACTAATCAGAGGCAAAGGGCAACAAAATATCTGTGAGAGGAAGAGGAGCAGGTTTGCTCAAGTGTGTGTTTCAGGTAGAAATACTGTTTGTAGTGAAGTGGGAGCAGTCAAATTAACAAATAAAGTTTAGAGCAGGGGTCTGCAACCTTTAAGACAAAAAGAGCCACTTGGACCCGTTTCCGAAGAGGGAAAAAACTGGGAGCCGCAAAACCATTGCGGCCCACAAAAATATAAACACCCAGAGCTCATAGCACAATTTAGACAGGTAATGAAGAGCAGGTAATGAAGGCAAAATGGCAAAATATCACGAAACGCTCTCCCCCCCCCCCCCAGCCAAAAAACAAGTACTGTATTAAAGGAACCATCCAAACGCCTGGCGCTGCAGGGGCAAATCTAGAAGGGGAAATCCAACCCCCCAGAATACTTCCGCCCCATGAACAGCACAAAAACCTCTTTCCCCCTTCTCATTGCACACACTTTGTAAACCAAGAAAATCTTTTTTTTTTTTAAAAAAAACAATTTGGGAATCCAGTTGCAGTGAGGTAATAGCCCAGCTATTAAACAACAATGTAGCTAATTCCAAGGCAACTGAATAACAAAGAGGCCAGCGATTAAGCTAGTGCCTGGGAAAAAAAAGTCAAAGGGCAATTCTAAAATGCAGCAGGTGAGGGTCAGATGCCTTGTCAATCCCAGCAGGTATATAACAGGCCTTCGACCTGGCTGTGGCAAGAGGCTCTTGGAAGTCTGTCTCCCACATGCCTGCTGTACAAGGTCAATATAGTGGGAGAAGATGTTCACTGAAAATGGGAGAAGCCAACTGAACCTCTCCTCCTTCCCCGTGTCTAGAAGGAAAACATCCTGCCATTACAGTGGTGCTAGCATTGTCTTTTACTGCTGGATACTATGTGAGTTAATTGAAACCCCATGCTTGCTGGTGAATGCCTTATTTCTGGCTGCCAGGAGGAAACAATTGCAATTATGATGATCATGATTGCCAGAATAAAACAACTGACTCCATAGAACCACGTGGGTTACTCTTTTGAGGATGAAGTCCACATTAACCCATGGTCAATAGTCCGGAGGATGAATGTCAAGGTGGGTGCAGTCAAAGAATAAAAGCGAAGGTAGCCAATTTTTACATTTTTTTAAAGTTACATTTTGACGGTGTTGGATAGTGGTCACAAAAACCTTTGGATGTCACAGAATCACGGCAGAAAACCTGTGGGGGGTCAGTTACATGTGTTTATGTATGGATAGATTTTGAGGGACACAAACACCTTTGAGCATCACCTATGGGAGAGCTGACTTTAAAAATAACACTTATCATTTTTATGGACAAACTGGGTGGCTGGAGGCACAAAAACACTTTTGAAATCAGAGTATCACACCTATGGGAACAGTCAGTTAAAACATTTTATTGCTATATTTTCTATATAAATTTTGGGGGAGTTATGGGGGCACACACAAAAACGCACCACAGAAGTCAACTTAGGAACAAAGAAGTCAAATTGTGAAGGGTTTTGGGAGCCACACACACAAAAATACACTCTAGTGGGCCAAAAACTAGACTGTTTACTTAGGGCTGCCATATGTCCAGAACTTCCCAGACGAAGCTCAACAACTTTTGCGTCCGGATTTTCACTTTTTGAAATATGGCAACCTTGGCCCATGAATGAATCTGCCTGTTCTTTTCTCTCTCTGCTGATCTTGAGCAGCAGAAATTCATCCACTGAAACAGAAGGGAACTTCTACTTCTGCTTTGCTTCTACAGCCATATTAATGCTGGCCATTTGAAAGCACTACCCTAGATACTGTAGCTGCCCAGAAGCACCGCGGAACAATGTTAGTCCTGGCTCTTTCTGCCTTCCGCATTGAAACAAAATCTCTCTCTCTCTCTCTCTCTCTCTCTCTCTCTCTCTCTCTCTCTCTCTCTCTGTGTGTGTGTGTGTGTGTGTGTGTGTGTGTGTGTGTGTCCCTCCTTTATTTTCCAGAGCCTCTGAAGAGAGTCGCTAGGCTTGTGCTTCAGAAGCGCTCAAATAAACAGACATATGGGCTGCACCTGGCCAGTGCTTGCGATGCCCTTGGAGTCCTGCACGCTCTTGCTGAGGCTCGCAGAAGCCCGGGGAACCCAAGCTCTGTTTATATATTCCCAAAGGCTGTATAAACAGAGCTCTCCTCCTTTCCAGCAGTTCGAGGCTGAATGTATACACAGGCAGGTATGTGGGCTGGGCCTTTCCTCCTCCCATTACTTTGGAGGAGCATTAGATTGTCATGGCTGCTGCTGCCACCTCCTTCACTACTTTTCAAACCTCCAGTCTGGTTATCAAGAGATCTTCTCATACTGTACATGCTTTGGGTCAGGGCAGCCTTTCTCAAACTTGGGTCCCCAGATGTTGTTGGACTACAACTCCCATCATCCCTGACTGCTGGTCCTGCTAGTGAGGGATGATGGGAATTGTAGTCCAATGACATCTGGGGACCGAAGCTTGGGAAATGTCTGGGTTAGGAGATGATGTCAATGTTGGTTTCTCCCAGGGCATACCTGTATGCACATGGACCTTTTGCATCACCCTTTCCAGGCACAGGTCTGAGCTTAAAAGCTGTGTATCCACAATATTTCATTGCATTGCATTGCATTGCATTTCACTTTTATTTCATGCACTGCCTTTCTTTATTGCTCTGTGCAAGGTGGCTTACAGCAACAGAACATAAGACAAAGAACATACACCTTAATCTGATCCCATACCAAAAGTCACAATAAAATGTAACTTTGAAATGGGTAGGCTTATAGCAAATAAAGTAACATCCAATAATGTATTAGAATATAACAGCACACCATAAAATTAACTCTCACAACATCAGCAAATAATAATCAGAAATTCATCCTTAACAATTACAATAAATAATTACTAAACTATGATCAATAAAAATAACTGCAAGTCACAATGCGTAAAATACCACAAGAGGATCAAGCTGAGAAACACAAGGCACACAACTTATAAAATTATTCTTCTAAAAAATCCCTGAACTGCATGAAAACCCACTCTTTAGCGCTCAATCAGAACAAACATCCATTCAAGTCTTCTGTGGATTGTCGTTTGCTCCAACTGAACTTTAGAAAGTGGTTTTCAAGGGGGAAATTCCAGGGCACGAAAAGGGTGATTGGACACAGAGATTTAAAGCACAGACTGTACCTGGAAAGAGCAGAGGAAAGGTAAGTGGGGATAAGCCTTTAGTTTATCTCCCCCCCCCCATCTTAAGTTTGGTTCTCTACATTTCCACATACGTTTGCTGTTGCTGTTTTTTTGGGTGGGGGAAAGTCCTCATGAAAACTCATTAGCATTTTGGTGCAAATTTCTCTGAATATATATACATTTTTGAAAAGCAATTTCCTCAAATATAATGCCTTTCTGTATGCTACCACCACTAATAAATTTGTTCATTTGCACATTTTACCACAGTGTGTGCATTTTTGTATCCATTACTTGGCTGGGAAAGTGCATTGCAAAATTCAAAGAATTGTGGATTTCAAAGGATAGCTTTGTTGGAGTTCATGTATCGTTTAGGACAGGCATAGGCAAACTCCGGCCCTCCAGATGTTTGTGACTACAGTTCCCATCATCCCTGAGCACTGGTCCTGTTAGCTAGGGATGATGGGAATTGTAGTCCCAAACATCTGGAGGGCCAGAGTTTGCCTTTGCCTTGTTTGGGAAAATGGGAATTCAGTAAGTTCACCTTTAAGTGTGAACCGGATCAAGTTTCTCCGCCATCCTGTGTTTTCCTAGTGTTGTCATTGTATGCTTAGAGCTATGTCTCTAATCTCTCAACTAAAAACACGGAGCCAGTGTAGTTTAGTGGAAAGAGTGTCAGATCTGGTGACTTCTGTTTCAGTGTATCTGAAGAAGTGTGCATGCACACGAAAGCTCATACCAAGAACAAACTTAGTTGGTCTCTAAGGTGCTACTGGAAAGAAATTTTTATTTTGTTTTGACTATGGCAGACCAACACGGCTACCCACCTGTAACTAGACCTGAACCTATGCATCCAGGTTTCAAATCCCCACTTGGGCAGGAAGCTCACTGGGTGACCTTGGGCCAGTCACCGACTCTCAGTCTAACCCACCGCACTGGGTTCTTGTGAGGATAATGCTAAGAAAACAAACTTGCGCTAGCAGTTAAGATAATATCCTTCTGTAATAGCTGTTCTCTGGTTTTAAAATTGTATATGGTTTTATGTACAATTGTTGTAAACCACTCTGTTTTTTTCTTTTAAATGAAAAGTGGCATATAAATATTTCTATAAACTAATAAATAAAGTGGAGATGGGCAAGGTACACCAATGTACGCCAAACTTGAGCAGAGCTGTAAGTGCAATAAGGAGTGAAAGGATCATAAGTCTTCAGCACAAACCGCACCTCTGATGAGAATGATGAACAGATGGCTTTATCTTGCATCGTCATTTTTCTTTCGGCCAAGTTCAAGCTGAAAACCCTTCCTAAGGACCCCATCCTTTTTATCTGCAATTGCTTAATAGGATGGTTTTTATGAACTCTGCTGGAGAAAGGCCAATCTATTCTAGGGAGATGTTCGCGACCTCTTTGACGGAGCCTTTGCTTCTCAGAGGATGTATTATTTCCAGAAGCCATTTTGCTCCATTTGCCTCAATGTTCTGCTGCTCATGCTGTGAACTCTTCTGGAACAAAATAAATAACAGGTATCCTTTGCCTGTGAGCAGCTTTGCAAAAAAAGAGCAACGGTGGGGGAAGGCAATTTACGGACTCTCCTATACGTTTGCAATGCAAAAATCTATCTAATTTTATTAAGGTTAATTTGACCCCGCAATCGACACAAGACTCGTGCCAACAAAGGAGACACATTTCTGGGGGTCATTAATTTCAGATGCATGCAGAAATCCTATTGTACCGCTGAAGTCCCGTGGTGCTTTTGAGAAACACAATACACGTATACAGGTGGGCTTCTGACATTTTTCGTTGTTTTGCTCAGTATGTACAAATAGGTGGCAGTGTTTTCCCTACTGTTTAAAGCCTTGCTTTTGGGAGAGAAACTTGCTAGCATACTTGCAGCAAATGCTACTGTGTGACCATTGAAAGCACTGTTTGACCCTTTGACATTTTTTTGTCACCTTGACTCATAAAGCTGTGATCCAGCCCTTTGCTTCAGTTGTTACACTGAAGAAGCAAACACACAGTCAATTCCGCCTTTGATTGCTGCAGGTGCTTCTTGTAATATTCGCTGGCAAAACTTGCACAAAAACCTTGTTTCCAAAATGGGAGGTTTTCCACCATTATATTTTTCTGTGGGAAATCTTCCAGTTTTGGAAATGCGTTGTATCATAAAACCCCTCAGCAGCGCAAGGAATGAACACAACACAAATCAGGTCGGGCAACTGGAACTGATAGAAAGCTAGTCAAATCTAAAATATTTTGCCCCAACGAGACATGTACATTTGTGTGCACAGCTCTTTAGTATGTTAATAGTTTTCTGCCTTTTCTTGAAATCGAAATAACGTAATGGAAGTATATGCTTGTTGTTGTTGTTCAGTCGTTCAGTCGTGTCCGACTCTTCGTGACCCCATGGACCAGAGCACGCCAGGCACGCCTATCCTTCACTGCCTCTCGCAGTTTGGCCAAACTCATGTTAGTAGCTTCGAGAACACTGTCCAACCATCTTGTCCTCTGTCGTCCCCTTCTCCTTGTGCCCTCCATCTTTCCCAACATCAGGGTCTTTTCCAGGGAGTCTTCTCTTCTCATGAGGTGGCCAAAGTACTGGAGCCTCAACTTCAGGATCTGTCCTTCTAGTGAGCACTCAGGGCTGATTTCTTTGAGAATGGATGGGTTTGATCTTCTTGCAGTCCATGGGACTCTCAAGAGTCTCCTCCAGCACCATAATTCAAAAGCATCAATTCTTCGGCGATCAGCCTTCTTTATGGTCCAGCTCTCACTTCCGTACATTACTACTGGGAAAACCATAGCTTTAACTATACGGACCTTTGTCGGCAAGGTGATGTCTTTGCTTTTTAAGATGCTGTCTAGGTTTGTCATTGCTTTTCTCCCAAGAAGCAGGCGTCTTCTGATTTCGTGACTGCTGTCACGAAGTATATGCTACTGAGACTTAAAATATTTGCTCGTATTGTAATGAAAATAGTCCGGCTCCAAATTTGAATGTAATATTTAAAGTGTACTTTATTTAATTCCTTTCTCCCCACTCAAAGATTTGAGATCATTACTTTTGGCTGTTAGAAAACCAAAATGTTTCAGGTGATCTTGAGATATTTTTAAAAAGTTTTTTTTTTTAATGTAAGAAAAGCAAACATACCCAATCAGATCCACACCAACGATGTTGTCCTATTATTGCACATACTCCTCCTTGTGCAGGTAGCACATAATCAAATGCCACTCAATTTTATAGCTGAGTTATGGAGGAATGTGACAAAATACACACAGACCTTGATGGTGAAATGTGTGCATGTTGTACCAGGGTATGCATGCAAAAGCCTGAGTGAGGAAAAAAGGCACCTGAGATGTATCCTCACACTTGGAATCACTCATAAAAAGGTAAGGTAAAGGTAAAGGACCCCTGGATGGTTAAATGCAGTCAAAAGTGACTATAGGGTTGTGGCGCTCATCTTGCTTTCAGACCAAGGGAGCCATCTTTTGTCACAGACAGCTTTCCGGGTCATGTGGCCAACATGACTAAACCACTTCTGGTGCAACGGGACACCGTGACGGAAGCCAGAGTGCACGGAAACACCATTTACCTCCCCACCACAGTGGTATCTATTTATCTACTTGCACTGGCTTGCTTTCGAATTGCTAGGTTGGCAGGAGCTGGGGCAGAGCAACGGGAGCTCACCCCGTCACGGGGATTTGAACCGCCGACCTGATTGGCAGGCCCAAAAGGCTCAGTGGTTTAGACCGCAGCGCCACCCGCGTCCCCACTCATAAATAAGCACGCACTAAACAACTTCATGTTTTCCCCTCTCTTAGTTCCACAGCAAATGAAACATGGCCTCATTTTGCAATTCTTGCATGTGAACTATTCCTGCAAGAGAATGTCATGCCAGCTGATTTTCAAGCTGTCATTCCTCAAGAACCACAGCCACACAGGAGGCCTGTCTTTCGACATCTTCGTGGGGCTTTTGGAAGTGTGCGGCTATTTGGATCACCACTGGATGACACTGTTGCTCCGTAGAGCAGAACTAAGGGGCTCACTTTGCTAATGAAACTTGGGGAAAGAACAGCAAAAAACAAAAAAAGGGGGGGAAGAAGATGTGAGAGGTTTTCCTTCCAAATGCTTAGTAGATTGTCTGTCTTGCACTCTCCAGTTATTCTTTCCAGTTGCATCCGAAGGCACCTTTGCTAGTTAAAAGCTGTTTTCTTTTGGCATGGCGCTTGGGTATGCCTTCAGATATGGCTGGGATTCTAGTGACTGGGTTTTCCAGAACAAGAGCAATGAAGGAGGAGGGAGAAGGGGGGGGGGAGCCCAACCATATATAGTAACTTCATATGTCGCACAGGGCGGCTTTCCTTACAACATCACTTAGAAGATTAAAAATAAATTGAAGCATATGTCACTTCAAAGAGGGCAAAAAAAGGACATCTGCATGATTTGGGTGCATTAATAAGAAAGATCTGCTGTGCCTTGATTTGAACTGCATGGGAAAAGATGAGATTGGTGAGCTTGTGAACGGAATGTATTTTAAAAGATTTCTTCCTTTTTTAAAAAACAAAACAAAAAATGAGTTTCAGGCTGGGTTGGTTGAAGCAGGAGGGGGAGGGAGAGAGCTGACTTGGACTTCTGACATATTGTTGGTAAATTGAGCTTTCACCCTTTTAACTTGAAGAGTTTACAATGGAGGGGGGAGAGAGAATAAAAGCAATTGAGCTCCAAATATCTAAGGCTGCATTTCACTGGTGTAAGCAAGAACAGCTCCTCAGCCTCGGGCAAGCTTTATCAACCATGACCATCTGGGCTGCTACCTTTGGCTCAGCATGATTATGGAGGTAGCGGCCTATAGACTCTGAAATGAAGTGAACAATCTTCTTTCTTTCTTTCTTTCTTTCTTTCTTTCTTTCTTTCTTTCTTTCTTTCTTTCTTTCTTTCTTTCTTTCCTTCCTTCTTTCCTTCCTTCCTTCCTTCCTTCCTTCCTTCCTTCCTTCCTTCCTTTCCTTCCTTCCTTCCTTCCTTCCTTCCTTCCTTCCTTCCTTCCTTCCTTCCTTCCTTCCTTCCTTCCTTCCTTCTTTCTCCTAAGGCTTTGCCTCCAAAACCACTCCTTTCCTTTTTATCTCACATCAAACACAACTGCATCTCCATCATCATATCAAAATGCACCCTTAAGACAAAAAACAAGAAAGGGGGCAGGATTTTCAAAGAAGAACATTTCAAATACTCCACTAACAACTGTACAACTTTGCACTAGTCCAGTCCCTCACTTGCTTTCTCTGGCTGAGAGCCAAAGAATTACTTTAGGGGCACCCAGGGGGACTGGGCATTCCCAGTAACTCCCCTGCCCGCCTCCTCTTCATGTTGAACGGTAGGACTTCATGCTATTACATAAGATTTAAAAGCTTCATTTTAAAAGTCCCCTCAGTTTCAAAAGCGATTTGCTCTATTGGACAAGGTGGATGTTGTTTTTCAAATATCAAGCTCAGGAGTCACATTGTGCATGTGGTGCTTCATTAGATCCTGACCCGTATCTACGAACACAAACGTGCACGCACACAAAAATAAGATATCAGAAGTCAGTGCTTTCTTTTCTGGGGAGACGCAGGGGTACACAAACCCCTAAACATTCTAACGGGAGAAGAAACTATATATAAAAAAGTTTCTTTTCTAGCATGGGTGAATCGTCAGTTCCGTTGCTACCCCCGATGGAGGCCTCATTTCCTGTCACGGTGTTTCCTGAGTCTCAGACGGAAATGAGCGTTTAATGTGTGAAGTAGGAGTTGGAATCCAGCCTGGTGATTGGTCAGTTTTGTTGTTATTTACTGTATTTGTTTCCCCCGATTTGAACTATAAAATGGTGGTTTTCCTGAGTCAAAATGAGAGTACCACTAAACATTATTGTTTAGAAAAAAAGGACTGCAAGAAGTACAGACAGACATTATTGTTAATGTGTTTTAGGCAAAATGCATATAAAATGTGCATTTCAGCAGGAAATGGGTACATAAACGCTTCTTCAGGGGAAAACGCATACATTTGAAATTTTTTGTTTGCTGCTTTCTTTTTTTTGCAGCTTCATGATTGAACACTCATGAAACTGGCATGGATTTGGGATTGAAAGTTGGGTGGGGTTTAATTAAATTGTTGTTGTTGTTGTTGTTGTTGTTGTTGTTGTTATTGTTATTCACATGCAAAATGCATTTTGACCAGAAATAGGTTGACCTGTCCATTTCTGAAAAGGGCTTTTTGTGTTGCTATTCAGCTGATAGGCCCCAAATGAACAGAAAGCAGGCATACATCTGGAGGGCCAGGGTTTGCCTATGCCTGACATACAGCCTTCAATCTTTCAAGACAGTGATTTACCTTGCAAGGTTGCTAGATGGTGCTAAAGACTGCTGAATATTTTACTTGTTTGCTTATTTATTTGGAAGGATACTATGCTTGACTGATTAGAATGAGCTGACATTATTTATACATTTGTTTCAGTTATTTATTTATTTATTAAATTTCTAAACTGCTCTTCAAGAACATCTTGCCCCAGTGAACAACCTGGCTGCTGAATTCTGCGCCAGTACAGGTGAAGTTTCCGAACCATCTTCAGAGGCAGCCCCACGTATCACGCACTGCAGTAATCTAACCTACATGGTGTTGTTCAGAACTCTTGATACTACAAAATTTACAAGGTTGCATCATAGATCATGGAACTACATTGCTAAATGGCTTTAGGAATGCAGAATCATGGAAGATTTGCAGCTCACAGTTTCCTTGAGTTTGGTTAAGAGGAGAACTGTATCTGGTTTCAACAACATATTAAGAAACAGAAATAGAAATACTTTATTGTCACTGTACCACTTGTTTACAGTGAGATTAAACGAGGAGCCCTCCCCCCCACAATCTCTCAGTCCTTGTTACACTCTATGTGCTATCGTACGACCACCAACCCTGAACGTCAGCTGCAATGTTGCTGTCTTCCATTCAGCAGCCTCACGGTCCACGGGTAGAAACTGTTATTTAACCTGTTGGTGCGGCTTATCATGCTTCTATATCTCCTGCCTGAGATTTAAAAGGTGCTGGCCAGGGTGTGAGTCATCCCTGAGAATGTTCCTCGCTCTTCTGAGGCAAGGGTCTCCTGCGATGACATCTAGCGGACTCAGGGGACTGCCGATGATATTGTGTGCTGTCTTCACCACCCTCTGTAGGGACTTTCTGTCCATGGCTGTAAAACCAGCGTACCACACCGTAATACAGTATGAGAGAACACTTTCTATCGTGGACCGATAGAAGGAAATTCTTTTGAGAGTGTCCTTTAGAGGAACATCTCTGCTAGTGTTACTAGATGGATAGATGAAGCAACTGCCTTAAAAATGTCCCTGCTAATTTACCATGCTTCAAACCAATTACTGGGTGGGATCCAGACTAAGTCAACAGGTCTTTGCTGACACTGAAATCAACAGAACTTAGTAATAATGAATTTATTCTAGGGCTTTGCCCGTGTATGTCCCTTATTCCAGCTCAGGGAGTCTCAGCTAGGAGAACCTAAACCAGCATAACTTACACTGGTATAACCCCCCCCCCAAAGGGGCATATGGGGGGGGCTGGACAGGTCAAGGAGAGACTTAAACCCTCTTTCAGCTTGGTCATATGAGCTGGCAACCTAGTGGAACTTATCCAGCAAAAAGAATGGTGTAAGTCAAATTCCTCCTTAACAGAGTTTGGAATAGGGGTAACTATAGTTGGGATTGCTCTGTTGGTCTAGATCCAACTCAACAATGGATTCTTGCCCAATACAACTCGCACTTCTGAATGACAAACAGAAAAGCCAATGATATGACCCATCATACCGAGTCACCCATAATATGAGCCAGTATTAAAATTCCCATAATCCACATGGGCTCCTCTAACAATGTAGCAGATAGGATTAAGATGGCTCAACAGATAGGTAGATGATGCTTGTATCATATGGGATATTGCCAAATATTTTTCAACATAGACAGTTGCTAGCTGCTTTCAGCTGCTGCCTCTGGGTCTCTTTGGCATTCCTCCAGCATACACAATTGCCAGAGTATATGCCTTTGTTGCAGTGTGCAAGCTTCATTGCTGCTAATGTTACTCGTGATGGTTGGCTTTCAGTGGTGAAGCTAATTGCTTAGAAAGTGACAGCACTGATTTGTTTTTCTTTTGCTGGACAGTTCGTTGCTGACAGGAGCTCACTGTGATGCACTGTCATCTCAGCTATGACAGTCCTATCATGTTAACTGCTAGTCACCCTCGTGAAATTAAACCTTTAGCAGAGGAAACAAAAGGGAGGGGATATACTCCTCTGAGCATCCATTGACAGAATCTTAAATTTATGCAGAGCAAATGGGGAGTTGTGTTCTATGATTTATCGAGAAAACTGAATGGCATAATTGGCATAATTACGAGCAATTCAAAAATATCACAAGGCAAAGTCCACACACATATATATATTACTTAGTGTTACAAATGCTTTGTACTTGGATCCAGTGTAGAGACACACTGGACTCTCTTTGCTGATGTTGGTGTCCTGGTTTATATATTACTGAACCCTAATCCATTAAGAGGTGAGGTGGCGGCTCCTGCACAGTGAGGGAGAAGGAGGTGCTTCAAAGAACACTTGAGCTAGGTGTCCAACATCGGCACTCAGTTGCAAGGAGGCCCTGGCTGTTCATATGCTTTTACCTCCCACGATAATAAGGCCCTCATGTGATCAGGCATCAGAGCAGAGCGAAGATCATCTCTTCTTCGAGGTTTGTGGAGGGAGAGACTGGAAGCTGTCTTCTCCTCCACCACACAATGCCTACTGGAGGGGCTAGGACTCTGTGAAGCAGGGATGGGGAATCAATGTCCCTCCCAAACCACTGGTCTGTTGGTTCAAGCTGATGGGAGTTGGGAGTCTAGTCATCATGTTCTCAATCCCTGGTGTAATGTTAAAGTCAAAGGTTAGTGTTAGGAATACTATGTTTGAAGTAAGTCAATATTCCTTGCCTATCTCTAACTCCACAAGAGCCACTTACGGATTATTCTTAACTTTGCTCCATCTATCCTTCTGTCGCTTGCCTTTCTCTTTCTTTCCTAGCCTTTTTATCCCTGAATTGTCTGTCTGTCTGAAAGGCTGAGCTCACTGCAGCTCAGGGTGCAATCTACCAGCTGAAAACCAGTGTCGTAACGGACAACTCAGTACAGACCAATGTTTTTCACTGTGTTTGATTCATGTTCAGGCCAGAGAGGTGGGAGGGGACTGAGATTTTCAAAACATTTCATATTATTTCCTAGCACTCCTTGCCGATTAGATTAAAGAGCAGAGAGGCTTTAGACCAAAATGTATTGTTTGTCCTTAAGTAACAGATGCTAAGGACATCTGCAGCAGGTTTTCCTACTGTGTCCTGCTAATGACCTCAGCCCTGACCTTGAATTCAGCCAATGAATGGAAGAGGCATTTAACCCAGTCTATTCTTGGTCACATTCCATGTGCCAGTTACTGAAAGTATTAGAGTCTAAACTCCTGGGAACTGAGACATCCTTACATTCTTCATATTTGACACCTTGGATAAAAAACAACAGCCCTGAAATATAAAGGTCAACATCTAATCCTTGTATCACCTGCCTGCTTGCTTTATTTTGTCTGAATAATAACAAATGGGAAAAGCAGCCTGCATTAGCTGGAAAGAAATGCACAGTCACTAATGTACACCATTCCATTTCCTTCACTGTTGCATTCTGCTTACTGGCACCCAGTGGATATTTTCGTGAAATTATGAGGCTGGATTTCACAGACACGAAAGCAGGTCAGTTTCAACTGCACCAAGACTTAATCTCCAGCTGGAATTATTATCACATTGAGAGAGGGGAGGCAGGTTTCCTTATTTATAATGTGTTTACGGCAGGGGTTCTCAGCTGTTCGGGGTCCTGGGAATGGGAATGGGAACACAAAAGCAGGTCACACAACAGCCAGGACACCTTAATGGCCAAAAAGGTCTACATAGTTCCTAAACGAGGCTCCTGCCCGGAGGCATAAACCAAAAGCCACAGTTTAGTTTTTAGATATAAAATTGTGTTTTCTGTATGGCAGAAAGATTCTTGCAATCCCGAAAGAGGATCGCTCTCTGCACTTCACACAAAGCCTCACTTGCTCCCTCTTATCGCAGCATCTGTTTCATGTTTGGAAGGGGAGTGGGGGAGGTTAGCAGCAAGCCTGCAAAGTGAGACAGCAAACACTTGCTGATTCACTGGGCAGTAAAGGGATGGAAGGTGGAGGAAAGGCTTGTTCGTTTCATTTCCTCATGCAGGGGGCATTGATTCTGCAAATTTGGGTTTTGATGGGTCATGCTGATGGATTGAAAACAGGAAAAGTCACTAAGGTTCAACGGCTGATGCCTCGAGTTGCATTTTTATTCAGGAAAGTTGAGAGGAGCAACAGCAGTTCAGAAGACTGAAGATGATGATGATAATGTTTTTTAATAGCTTACAGAAAAAAGAAAGACCTAAAATAATAGCTTTTACTCCTTTCAGAATGGCACTTTAAAATTTCCAGGTGGATCATGACCTTTGCGTACAGGACCCTACAGGTAGTGGCTCCGCTCAAACTTATTGGATAGCAACGCTTATGAGGGCTATGGCGACGGTAGTTTGTTAAGGGTGCTGGGAACTAGCTCAGTGAAGGGCTGCCAACTCTAAGCATCGTTAATGGACTCTATTTCCCAAGATTAAAGTGGCATAATAGAGTGCTTTCAATGATAGAGGCTGTGGGTGTAAACTGGAACAAGTCAAGAGTCTACAGACCTGGATGGCACCATGCTTGGTGAAGAATGCCTAGAAGCATAGGGCTTGGATTGCTGGCCAACTTGATTGTGTCAGGAAAAAGCTAAAAGAGAGGACTGGCAGTACCAGAAAGTGAAAATGCAAGGTGGGGCAGTGGAAGCCCTCACATCCTCCCCAAATGAAGATTTTTTTTTTTCAACAGAACAACAGGATGTGATAATGCAGGAATATCCAAACTCGGCCCTCCAGATGTTTTGGGAATACAACTCCCATCATCCCTAGCTAACAGGACCAGTGGTCAGGGATGATGGGAGTTGTAGTCCCAAAACATCTGCAGGGCCGAGTTTGGGGATGCCTGTGATAATGCCTCCCTCATCCTTCGTATTTCATTTTGTGAAATTTTCATTTCATTTTATCTCCTCATTCAAGGAAAGGATATCTCTGTAGTTCAAATTAGCTGGAGCATATGCCGTGCCCCCGAGAAGTGATTGTGCATGTCAGGGGTAGCAAACCTTCAGATGTTATAAACTTCAACTCCCATCATCCCTGGCTATTGGCCATGCTTGCTGGGGCTGATGGGAATTGTAGTCCAAAACATTTGGAGGGCACCCCTTGGCTAGCCCTGGTGTATGCCATCTTGCTTAGCTTGCTTGAGCCAAGAGCCTGTTGCTGTTGTTAATATTTTTGTTTATGAATGGCTCCCTGTGCTTTCAGCCCTTCCTGGCTGTTTGATTCAATGACTCTTATCCAGGCCTAGAAATTCTGCCATTTTAAATTCCTCCTCTATGAAACATGCAGAAATCAAGACTCTAGAACTCTCCACATGCTCATCACTTCAGACTCCCTTGCCTGAGAGGCCCCTTGAGATTAATGCTAATAATCATAGTTCCATTCAGCAGGGAAAGTATAAATCACATCACCCATTGCAGATGTGTTGTACATGCATTGCCCTTGTCATTTTTATCACTTACAATCTGACAAAAAGAGATAAATTTTTGGAGGCATACATTTCTTTCTTCAAAGGTATAAATTCCAACTTTGGACAAGCATACACTCCAGGGGAGATTAATTTACTCCTGCCATAGACCTCACAGGTCGTCTGCCTAGGGAGCAACCCTGAAGAATTATAATGCAGACCCTCTCTCACTGAAGCTGCCATCTCCACTTACCTTTCCAAACCATCTTATATATCACATCATCTTCCTCCACCACGAACAAGCCAATGGGAAGTTCCAGAGAAACACTGCAGCCGCCTTGTCCAGTGAAAGCAGGTGATTCCAAATTCCCCCAGATATTACCCATAAAAAAAGATTCCATGGGTAGGAAAGCAGCTATGTCTGTGCATTTGATTGTGGGGTGCAGTTGGACTCAGAGATGCCTTAGAAAAAGGGTTTGATGTGTTAGATGGGCCTGTCGACAACCTTTAGCTGCAGGCCAAGCTCAATACATTTTGCTACCTGAGGCAAAGGGCAAAATGGCACACGCTCATAATCCTTGTATAGAAGCTGACCAGTATTGGCAATTGAATCTTAGTTCAAGGCTGGCAATGGGACAACGTCCTCCACACAGTCTAGATTTTAAAGCATTTAAACTAGGCACAAGGTGGACTATGCAGCACACACAGTTCTGTCCTCCATCCCATCATGGCTGTTCCCTGCCCCCCTGGCCCACTACTTCTCTCTGCCTAATGGTAGAGCCGGCCCTAATTAGTTATGAGAGCTAAATGGAACCTCTTTGCCCAGACTCCAAAGGCATCTCAAGGGAAAAGCCAGTGTCGGTTTCTGAACATGGCAAAACAGAATGCTAGAGTAGATTGACAGTCCCACTCGGTAACTGTTTTGGATTTGAAATTGTTTTTATCCATGCAGTTGTTTTAACTGGTGTGTGTGTGTGTGTTTTGTTTTGAAATGCTTTATAGAGCTTGACCTATGAGATAGGCACAACAGAGGAAGCGAACAAATTGGTTTCAAATGGGCCTTGAAGACTCATCTTTTGGTCATAGTTTTCTTTTTCTTATTTATTTATGATTTTCAATTATATACATTTCAATAATTTTATAATCATTTTAACATTTCAAAACTTGACTTCTTTCCCCCTCTTTCTGCGGCTCCTTAAATTAATTTTTTTAATATTTTCTGCATATCCAAATTAACTTAATTTACTCATTTAATCATCTACTATAAATATATACTCTTATAAAAAACTGTAGGTTGTTACAATAATCCTGCCAATGTTCTCATCTGTTTACAATTTATTTGTAAATATTCAATAAACCATTTCAATCTTTTATTAAAAGTTTGTTACCTTGATTGCTTATTTCCCCTCCCCCGGTAAGTTTCACCATTTTGGCATATTCCATAAGCTTTTGTATCCATTCTTCTTTTGCTGGGACTTCTTCTCCTTTCCATTTTTGGGCAAGTAACATTTCTGCCGCTGTAGTCGCATACATGAAATACATTTCCATACAGTTTGAGTAATTCCCAAAAGGAAAGTTTCTGGGTTTTTTTTGTTTTTGTTTTTTAAAAAGAAGCATTATTTTAAACACCTTTTTCAATTCATTATATATCATCTCCCAGTAAGCTTTAACCTTACTACAAGACCACCACATATGATAAAAAGAACCTTCTTTCTCCTTTTGGTCATAGTCAGCAGTGGACAGAGCTATCCAATCCCCTCCTTGCTACCTCTGGCATGATGGAGCCATCAGCACCTCCCAAACCCAGCCGTTCACAGTGGCGGAAAGAGTGGGGAAGCAAGCAGATGAGGTCCAATTTCCACACCAGGTTGGCATAGCAGCCCGGCGCAGATGATGCCCAGCATTGTCTAGCGCTGGCTATGAGGGTGCTTAGGGATCCAGCGGGACCCGAGTTAGCTTGGCCCCACCCCTACCCTCAGAATTTCAGACCTTTTTGCCAGGCTCCACTGCTGGGGCTAGAACTGGCAGTCCTTCAGCAGGTTCAAGGGGAAGTTCTGTGCTGACGGACTGACACTTGCACCATATTGTTGGTGGCAGGTAGCAGGAGGCTAGATAAGTTGACAGAAGCAAGTGGGGGGATGCCTCTATTCCAGGCATAGGCAAACTCAGCCCTCCAGATGTTTTTGGGACTACAACTCCCATCACCCCTAGCTAACAGGGCCAGTGGTCAGGGATGATGGGAATTGTAGTCTCAAAACATCTGGAGGGTCGACTGTGCCTATGCCTGCTCTATTCAGTCCGATCCCTCCTTCCAAGCCCTTTGTAAAAGGGATTTGGAGCGCAGACTAATTCAAACCTGTAGAAATGGTGTTTGCAGGATGGGTTTGGTATGTTATGCTGGATTACTCATTATTTCAGTGCTGGCTTTTTAAGCAGTGCTTTGCAGATGTTTTCATTTGTTTTAACAGTGTGGTGATGATAGCGCTGTTTGACGATTGTTTTGTATTCCAAGGAGAAATGAAGACTAATTATGTGAGGATGATGATGATGATGATTTATTTCTACCCCGCCCATCTGGCTGATGTGTCTTTACTCTGCTGCATCTCCTTTGTTTGGTATACATGCCATTTTCCGCTAGGTATTGGTGACCAAGATAGCCATTCACAATTGATAACATGCCCATGATCCACACAGGCACAATATCTCCTTTCAATAGAACATCCCAGGAATCTAAGTTCACTGTTTCTAAACTGATCGATTCTTCCCCTTCTCCTCTTTGGGTTGTTTATAAGATCACAAATTATTACAAAGCTGTGCCAGTGAACTGCAAAGAAAGCAATATGAAGAGGTGGGAGTTAACGTTGCCTAAAAGAGCACACGGGAAGATTCTCTATTCTTGATATCGATGCAAACTGCTGGGGCCACATGCAACATCTACTTCCTCTTTGAAAGGCAGTTCATTCAGTGCAATATTTTCGAGTATTTCAATGAAGAAGCAGGAGATAGATCAAAATGAAAGGACGGCTGGATAAAGGCACCCTGCCATTTTTATCGCAATCCTTTTTCTCTTGGTAAACTTTTTTTTCTGCCACAGGCTGTTATGTGAATGTATTTACAGTCTGCTTGCATTTAGCTCCCTTCATTTGTGCCCATTTGTGACAGATTTATATAGTTCTGGTTTCTCCTTTTCTACTTTATCATTTACACTTCTGTACATGAATGCTGTGATTAGAGAACAGCTTCTGACAGTAGGCTGTGATATGCTATGCAATTCTGTGCCGGCATTTTACAGGTACTTATTTCTTCTTCTTCTTCTTCTTCTTCTTCTTCTTCTTCTTCTTCTTCTTCTTCTTCTTCTTCTTCTTCTTCTTCTTCTGGCATTGTTTTTTGTTGTTGTTGGTAAAAAGAGTTTTGTTGTCATCCTGCACTAAAACAGAAAGGGTGCAAAATGGAGAAACACACCAAATTAAAAACAAATGTGAAAAACCCAGTCCCGCAGCATGTGCTGTTGTTTTTGGAAGAATAATTTAACACTGACCACTGCCATAGAATCAGTGGAACACACAACTGCTGCTGGTAAATCATTTTTCATTTCCGAAACAGGCAATTAGCTTCTGAAATACCAAGGATTACATTTTTAAAAAATAATTCTCAGATTTACCTTAATAATGGAACGCTGTTTTCTATAAGGCATTTTTAGCGAGTGGTTTATAGTAGATGCTAAGCTTAGGTGTATTATATTGTCTGTATTCATAAAGTGGTACAGTGGTACTTTGGTTCTCGAACTTAATCCATTCTGGAAATCCATTTGACTTCCAAAATGTACGAAAACTGAAGTGCAGTTTCCGATTGGCACAGGCACCCCGGAAACAATAGCCGACAGCCACATCGGATGTTCAGCTTCTGAAAAAGTTCGAAAACTGGAACACTTCCTTCCGGGTTTTTTGGCATTTGGGAGCCGAAATGTTTGAGTACCAAGGTGTTCGAGACAGGGGCGATCAAAGCCATTGTGACACCCAGGGCGCTTTACGGACGGTGCTGAGATCCTCTGTTCACGGCTGCAGCCGTGAACGGAGGATCCTCCACATGCAGCTGTGGCGGCGCAACGGCTGCTCGTGCCACCGCAGTGTGCCTTCTTGTCACCCCCTCAGAACCGCCCCCCGTTGCAACGCCACTGGTTTGAGAACCAAGCTACCACTGTATATAAGTCAGTTAGACACTTCAGTGTGAGGAAACGTAATTTTGCCCCCTTTCTGGCTCCTGTAAGATGTCTATGTGTGCTAAGAGAAGATGTTTTCAGCACTAGATTAAGCATGGTTTTTTTATGGTTCTGCATTTCGCTGTGTGGTGCAGAGGACTCGTTTTGCCTTTCCTACTAAGATGGAACCACCTGCACCATGCATTTAGAGAAATATCACACCACTTTAAACAGCCTGGCTTTTCCCAAAGAATTGTGGGAGCTGTGCTGTGTTAAGCATGCTCTAGGGAGAGCTGTGTGTCCCCCCCACCCCTGGAGCTATAGTTCCCAGAGGCAAGAACGATTGACTGTTAAACCACTCTGAGAATTGTAGCTCTATGAGGGAGAATATGGGACTCCTGTTAACAGTTTGAGGAAATTGAGATACCGAGAAGTGTTTCCATAGTCAAATCCTTTTCCTGATATGTGAATGTTTCTGTGCTTGGGGCTTTTTCCTCTGAGGAGGGTGGATCCCAGTTCTACCTTTAATTTGGAATGTTTGATTTTGTATTTATAATTCAAATATTTTATAGACATATTAATTTACCTGGCTTTGTGATCAGTGCCATGGTTCACCAGCCACAGAACAATTAAGACAACTTGATATGTCAAAATGTTCCGAATGATGATGACAATGCAAAGGGTGACAACAAAAAGAGAGGAAAGCACAGCAAAAGAAAACATTTGCAGATATATGAAAGACACTTGAAAAACAGAATTGATCCCATCATCCTTCTGAAAGGCTTCCTAATAGTTCAAACTTTCTTGTCAGTCTGAAACAAAAACCTATAATATTAAACTCAAATGTAAAGTGCCAAAATATTTGACTTGTCAATGTACAAAAATGAATATTTTAACATTTCCAACAAAAACCCAGATATTTTGACATATGGAAATGAAATGTTCACTTTGGGATTGTTGATGAAATGAAACATTTCATTTCAACATGTTGATTCAAATGTCAATTCAACACTCAGTGTCTGAATTAGCATATTAATGGCGATTGTTGAGTCATATGCCACTTGAATGTTATTTTGTTTTGTGACTCAACATTTGAACCAATGCTTGGAAATGGAAGCACTCCGCGCAAATAAACATGTCTTGTCTGATATATAAATGCAACACAATCACTGTCTGGCAGTTTCTCCTCCTCACCCAAAGTATTCAACAATAAATAAAGTATTAAAACAACAGTATCCTCCATGGGAGTCATAAAAATCCATGGAAGGAGGCATCAGGGTTATCAGGTGCCACTATATGCAACTATACACATACACCCAAGAAACACACAACTGGGATCATTAACCCAGACTCTGACTCATGGTGCACCATGGCAAAAACTGGGTTGCAGGGGGAGGATATTAGCAGCAAGCCAAGAAGCCAGAGTTCAGAGTAATCCGATACATGGTTCATAATGAAACCAAACAGATTAATTCATTAATTCTAAATTTCATCAAGGATGAAAATCATTGCTTAAATTGTATAAGGACTCTACAGCAGAATTTCAGAGCCCTTCAATGGCATCTTTGACTTGGACAAGCTCTTCCTCAGGTGGCAAAGCTGTACCTGAGTGGTACCAGTACCAGTTCAGAGTACATGTGAGGACTTACCTAGGAACTTCCTATACCAAGGAAGACCACTGGTCCACCTAGCTCAGTATTGTCAACACTGACTGGTAGGAGCTCTTCAGGATGTTAGACAGGGTCCTTTTCCAGTTCTAGCCAGAGATCCTGCAGATTGACCCACTGATCTGCAGCCCTTGCTCAGTGATGATCCATACAAAAAAATGCCCTGCTGATAGAAGAATTAGCACATCAATGGAAAGGTCTAACTTGCATGGCAGATCTTTTCAACAGGTAGATATCTCTCTGTGGAAGAGCCCCACAGTGCTGTCTGAAGTGGTGCAAAGGTGGAGCACAACTTAGGCATGTGTTACCACCTCTGTGTTATTCACATTGGGAGATAAGAGGGGAAGGAGCATGCATGAGCCCAAGATAAACACAACCAGAACAAGACAGGAAAAGAGTAGAACCGGTCGAAGACATTTTGTTGCCTGAGGTGAAGAGCAATATGGTGCCTCCTCCTGTTCTGTGTACAAAAGCCAACCAACGCAGGTGTCACTGCTGTTTATCAGGCCTATGAGGGGGCTCCCAATGGTGTACCAATTTTGCCCTGACCCCATTCAGGTAAGTAAGTAGTGGGGCTGGATAGTGGGGCTGCTAAATTCCACTTCACCCCCTGTGCTACTGTTTTGACACAGTGTCCTCTAGTGAACCTGAGGGTACAGGCTAGGTTAGGGGGCACAGGGCCATATACACTTAGCTCTGCCCACTCCCCTCTCATCAGGATCTGCCACCTGAGGCAGGCAGCTCCTTCTGCCTAATGGGTGTGCTGGCCCAATGAGAGAAGCTGATTATGCCTTAAGACGACAAATTGGAGCTGAGCTTGAGTTTGTAGGATTTTCCTCAGGATTTGTAAAACAATGTGAACACCAACCCAAGAAAACCATGCTGTAATAAAGGTACAGTTATTCACTGAATGGAACACATCTCTGTGCAAATGTCTAAATTTTCTTTAACGTTGTGCTATGGCAAAGTGCTGACCTTCACAACATCTCTTCCTTGCCACTAAGAGGTTATTAGGCAATAAAAATGTTTTATTGGACTAGTTATACAAATCATCCTGAGATCCTGAACCAGCTAGACCTGAACTGAGTTAAACTCTCTTTAAGCCCCAGTGATCACATTCATCTGAATAGGAGTACAACAGAATTTTGCCTAGATTTTGTTTGCTTAAGGAAGATGTACACTCAAATGTGTCCTCAGAGCAAAACTCAGAACAGACTTATGAAAGTTCACTGCAGACCTTCTCTGAACTTTTAACAAAGACTGGGAAGCACAAATCTAATTGAACTCTGCCTATTCCATTTTAATCCCCTTTTGGATGTTAGCCAAGACTACAGGAATGAGTGCTAATATATCATCACAAGTGTTTCTGGTCTCATGTTATGTCACTGGTCCTGATGTTATGTAATCTGCTCAGTCCCCTAATTCATATATGGTAGACTTCCAAAGTTATGCCATACACTGATAGAACCTTCCTAAAATGGGCAGTGGGTTGTATATCTTCTTTTCCAGAGTTCCCAGCTTTCATTGAAATGGACCAAAAACAGATTTGTTTTGTTACTGCTTATTGCTCTCTGTTCCTGAACAGATAGCCGATGATTTGACAGTAACTTCTGTCAGTCTTTAATGACACTAAAATTTTATTTTGAGCAAATGTTTGTCTCATTTAAATACACATAAACGTGTGAGTCATTCTTGAAATTATTTTAGCAACATTTTATAGAGTTGTAAATGCTCTTAAAATAATTGCACCAGCATTCATGCTGCTAAAATAATTTTGCCTTGGTAGAATTTCTTTCACATGTGTTTTTGTGAAATCAGAACCATTCAAGACGTTATAAATCTAATGCTTACCTGTGTTGTGATTTGCCTATTAAAACACAAAAATGCTCTAACCTCATGGTTAAGTCATCATGCAAAAATAAAAAAAATAAAAAATGTATTTATTTTAAATGAAACAAAATGGCCAGGATCCAAAGAGTCCCATGGAATGTTACAAATATTTCTTTCGGGGACGACCAATTTTGTGTTCCAACTACACTTCTGTAGGATTGCATTATTGTGGTTGCTTCAAAGGCTTCCAGCACATGGGAGTTGTTGGGTGTTCTTTTTAGGAAGCATGGGAGGTACCGCTTAAAGGAGGGGGCATCTCTGCATTTGCTGAAGCCCCAAACATTACACTTTGGGCCTTGGCACATGGGCAACGTCAAGATAACCATGGTTCAAACACAATCTTGCACAGTGACCTTCACACATGGGAATGCACTATATAATCTGCCATAAGAAATACCACGTTTTGATACCAAATCTTTCTACCGCCTGTTCTCCCAATATAATAATGATCTGGAGTTGCATTTTATTGTATTGACACCCTGCAGTTCTTCAGAGAGGTTCAGCACAGTTTACACTGAACGCGGGTGGCACTGTAGTCTAAACTGCTGACCCTCTTGGGCTTGCCAGTCAGAAGGTTGGTGTTTCGAATCCCCGCAACGGGGTGAGCTCTCATTGCTCTGTCCTAGCTCCTGCCAACCTAGCAGTTTGAAAGCACACTAGTGCAAGTAGATAAATTGGTACCGCTGTGGCAGGAAGGTAAACAGCATTTCCATGCGTTCTGGCACTCATCACGGTGTCCTGTTGCACAAGAAATGGTTTAGTCATGCTGGCCACATGACCCGGAAAGCTGTCTGTGGACAAACGCCGGCTCCCTCAGCCTGAAAGCGAGATGAACACCACAACCCCATAGTCACCTTTGATTGGACATAACCGTCCAGGGGTCCTTTACCTTTACCTTTACCTTTACCTTTTACCTTTACATGTTATGAGAAGACTCTACCATTCATTGCCTGATCTGGGCCAGACTCCTTTGCTTCAGCAGTCTAATCTCATCTGCCTTTGGACTAATTGGCAATTGGTTTCAAGTCAATTGGACGAGGTTGTGTTTTGGGGGCATAAACATGGGACCCTGATTTGCTTTGTCAATTCCTTGGTTCAGGGGGCAGCACAAAATGTGGGGTTTGCAGCACAAAACCGCATGAAACTAGCACAAAACTTTGGCCTCAGTGGGGGGGGGGGGTCCAGAATGTTGGGGTCACACATTCATGAAGCTCTATGTTCCACTGGTTCATGGGGTGATTTAGTAACCACTCCATCTTCATCCAGCCAGTGCAACCCAAGGATTGGTTCATACGGTAAATGATTTTCAGTCATTTTGTTTCCTCCCTCGTTGGGTCTTCCTCATATCCCTAAACAGGTGTTCTATTCGGATACATATTGCTTCCAATATACAATTCACTGCTTGATCTCATTACTGTATAAACAGGACCAGGGGCGGCTCATGTTGGCTGCCAGCTATCTGAATAACTGGATAAAATGGATGGTTTCCTTACGTTTTTATTAGATTTTGTGTCAGTCCTTACAGTGACAGATTTTGGAAAAAAAGTAATAAAAAGACAATGTAATTTAAAAATCAATAATATGTACCAGGGGCAGGGAGGGAGCAGCATAGACAGCAGTTTTGCATAACTGGTAACATTGCATTGTAACACTTACTGCTCCTCTGTCAGACCTCTCCTCAATTTGTTAACATTTAAATAGATTTCTTGGGAATTTTTAAAAAACCTCATATAATGACTGCAACCTTTCTGTCGAGCCCATTTCCATTACACCATGTTCTTCCAACTCTTAAGGGAACAGCTAAAATGCACCTTCATTAAATATAGCCGGGGACAGGAGTTCTGTTTAAGAGAAAAGCATCCCTCCAAAACAAGCAATTCTTATTTGTGTATCATTGTGCCACTGCCACCTTCTATCCATTTATTGCTTTGACTCTCTTTCAGTAAAGAGGTTGGGTAGCCCTCAAGCAGAATAGCCAATTAAATCTATTCTAATCCAACTAATACCACAGTTCCAGGGCAGAGAAGGTAATATCATATTGTTACAGGCCGAGCCGAAGCTTGACCCTCAACCAGGGTCTGTGTTCCTTCGAAGAACTGAAGATGCAACGGAGGCTGTTATAGTGTTAAGAAGTAACATTGATATTGTTTACATGTGTGACTGAAGCCTGCAGTATTGGTGTGGGCAGCGTGTTCCTGTCAGTTCTGTGGCCTGTAAGGATATGTGAAGGAGGATCCAGCCCTGCACTAGAGCATCTCCTTGGAAATAGAATTTATGGTGGTTTTAATCTGGAATAGCTCCCCCTTTTTCTGCTTCATGGCAGTCCAGACTGAGTCTTTGGAGCAGTGTCCCTTGGCTTTGCTATTGAACAAAGGTTGCTTTCACAAATCCATAGTTGCCTCCACACTCCTTCTCTGTGGTGAAATGGAGATTGTGTGTCATTGAGCAGAGACAATCCTGTGAGTGGTTTTGTTCCCATGTTGAAAGTGCATGTGTGAAGGGGAGCAGGGCTAAGTGACTGGTCCTAAAGATGCAAATCCACCTCCTAGAGCTGGGTTTCCAAACATGGGTCTCCAGCTGTTTTTGGACTACAACTTCCATCATCCCTAGCCAGCAGTAGCAGTGGTCAGGGATGTTGGGAACTGTAGTCCAAAAACAGCTAGAGACCAAAGTTTGGGAAACCCTGACCTAGAGCATCCATCTCCACCTTTGAGTCTCCCATCACCCCTGGGTGTGGACGATGGGGGTTGTAGTTCAAGAACATCCTGAGAGATATTAGAGAGGAACTTTTTATATATATATATATATATATAAACCCGAGCACAATATGCATTTTCAAAAAGTCTAGAAGATGTGCAATGCATTTATAATGTATGCACTATATCACTGTGTCAACCACAGCAAACTGTGGCAAGTTCTTTATGTGGGACAAGAAGCTACAGTTGGAACTGGATATGGAACAACTGATTGTTTCAAAATTGGGAAAGGAGTACAAGGCTGTATATTGTCTCCCTGATTATTTAACTTATATGGAAAATTCATCATGTGAAAGGCTGGACTGGATGAATCCCAAACTGGAATTAAGATTGCCGGAAGAAATATCAACAACCTCAGATATGCAGATGACACAACCTTGATGGCAGAAAGGAATTATAGAACCTTTTAATGAGGGTGAAATAGGAGAGTGCAAAATATGGTCTGAAGTTCAACATTTTAAAAAAACTAAAATCATGGCCACTGGTCCCATCACCTCCTGGCAAACAGAAGGGGAAGAAATGGAGTGAGTGAGAGATTTTACTTTCTTGGGTTCCATGATCACTGCAGATGGTGACAGCAGTCACGAAATTAAAAGACTCCTGCTTCTTGGGAGAAAAGCAATGAAAAACCTAGACAGCATCTTAAAAAGCAGAGACATCACCTTGCCGACAAAGTCCACATAGTTAAAGCTATGGTTTTCCCAGTAGTGATGTATGGAAGTGAGAGCTGATCGCTGAAGAATTGATGCTTTTGAATTATGGTGCTGGAGGAGACTCTTGTGAGGCCCATGGACTGCAAGAAGATCAAACCTATCCATTCTTAAGGAAATCAGCCCTGAGTGCTCACTGGAAGGACAGATCCAGAAGCTGAGGCTCCAATACTTTGGCCACCTCATGAGAAGAGAAGACTCCCTGGAAAAGACCCTGATGTTGGGAAAGACTGAGGGCACAAGGAGAAGGGGATGACAGAAGTTGAGGTGGTTGGACAGTATTCTCGAAGCTACCAACATGAGTCTGACCAAACTGTGGGAGGCAGTGGAAGACAGGAGGGCCTGGTGTGCTCTGGTCCATGGGGTCATGAAGAGTCGGACACGACTAAATGACTGAACAACAACAATATCCAGTGCTGTAGATTAATTGGGGTTCTAATCAGAAAAGGCCAGGAGAGTCTTTATTTTGGGGGGTGGGGGGAGAGAACTGGTACATTTCACAATGTAGGTTTATAGTGTCGGTTCTATTTCCTGAAACACACACATAAGAAGCAGTACACTGCCATTATATTATTTCCCCAATTTGGCATCTGAGAACAATTATAGCTTGGCTTTGCTAGCTGTAAGCTTTTAAGTATGCATGTTGTCGTTCTCTTGCTTCCCTTCGTATAAGAATGCAATATTTTACATATAAATTATACATGCTCCAAAGTAAATAACTGCAGCAAAGAAGAAATGGATTACCGTAAATAAGCAAAACAGAAAACTTCCCTGAGGGCTCCAATGTACAGCACAAACTTTACCCTCAGTTTGATTTGGCCATACTCATCAGAATGGGGCAGTAACCTGCACAAACAACGCTGACACCAAACCCAACATATATTAAGTAAAATAGAAACATAGTCACCCCACCCATCTCCCCATCCCACCCACCTCTTTCCCCTCTTTTCTTCCTTATGTTTCAACAAATAAAATTGACTTGTAAAAATGTTACATAGAAAAAATACGAGAGAGACATTGCACTACCTTTGTAAATCAAGAAAATCTTTAATAAAAAATACTTTTAAAAAAACAACAACAATGGGGCAGTAACTGCAGACACCATGCATGAAACAGACAACAATCTATGTGTAGCTTTGCTTATTTCAGAAGAACCAACAAGTAATCCTATAATTACCAAGAGACCTCAGTGAGACAATCCAAAGGTAAAACATATAAGGCATATATGTGTCTCTTTATGTATGCATATAGAGATATAGATATAGATCTATATTGGGCCGGGGAATCTGTGAGTTCACCACACAGAAAAATGGAAATGTACACAACCCCATCACTACCCTGTATCGGTATTGAAAAAGGTGGGACACAGTATTGTTAATTCCTTCATTCAGCCTTTATTGGCATAACCTAGACAATAGAAATCATAAAAGAGGGGAAAAAACTCTATCCATAATACATTGGTAATGCAGACATATTAAACACATAAACATTAAGTAAAATTAAATAGTTTTAGATTTGACTTTTAAAATCTCAACTAAATATCCCGAAACAATCTCAGTGGTTTCAAGAATACCACCCCTCAGCAAATATTGGATTACAGATTCTTTGCAAATGGATACTTTAAGCTTCAGAGAAGGTCACTGGTAGGTCTCTCTGAAGAATGTTGAAGAGAGGGCAGTCGTATTGTTAATTAAATGGACCGAGAGTGCAATGCTCCAAAACCGCTCCACAGATGGAGCTTTGCATGGTGGCAGAGCAGTTGCGCCCAGAGTGGGTCTGCTGCCAACCAGAGATGGCAAGGAGACAAGCTCGGGGGTCAACAGCTAGGCCAACTCAGCTCTGCCCTTTTCTTGCCTTTGGAACGCCCCGTTTAGGGGTTCTTCCTGGGCTTCACCTGTGGACATCCCACCCACCATGATGTTCAGGAGGAGGCCAGCTCAGTGAGTGGAACTGAGAGGGGAGGAATGCCTCAGCTCAGTCAAAATCCCAGTGTAAGGGAAGTTTTGGATTGCTCTGCACCTCGCATTAATGAAAAGAATTTTTTTAAAAATATGGTCTTTGTTTATTAATGTCTGGAACAACTGTCAAAACAAAGCCTTGCATGCTTTTCTCTATATTGTATTGCGAATCTAGTTAAATCTTACGATCACTTTACTGCTATTGTGCTTAACTATTTTTATATTGTTTTCTGTTTGTAAATATCCTTTCCTTCTTTTCTTGAGATAAAAATATTATTGGCAATAGTGGCAAAATCTGTATCATCGGTTAAAACGTAACACAGCGGACAATAAAACTTAAACCGTTTAAGCTAGTTGTGTTACAAATGCCTGGCCAAACAAATACGGTTTTAAGTTTGTGGCTAAATGTTGCCAATGCAGGTGCAACAAAATTTCCCGGGACCGGTGCCACCACTAAGAAAGCCATGCCCAATGGGACCACAAGCAATGCCCCCCCATTTATCTTAAAGCACGAGTCAGCAAGTATTGGGGAAGGCATTTGGGTTTCAGATTGTCTAGGGCTTTATATGCCAGTACTACCCCCTTGAATTGGGCCTGGCGGCTAACAGGCCGCCAGTGCAGAGATTTAAAGAATAGTGTAATGTGATCCCATCTTGGTGCCTCACATAACAGCCTGACAGTGTCATTCTGCACCAGCTCCAGCCTGTGCTCCATTTTCATGGGTAACACCACAAAAATCACGTTGCAGTAGTCCAAACACATTACTTTTTAATGAGGACACCGATACACTCTTGTGAGACGCAACTGCAGTGGCAGGCGGAGAGATTTGTAAATGCAAGAGCAAGGGCATGGATCTCTGAGAGAATTCCAGGGCAAAATGTTATTTTAGATAAATTCAATGGAGCTCACTAGTGTGTTGTTGTTTTTAAACAACAACAACAACAACATCATTTATTTTGTTTGAACAAAATGTATAAAGGTGCTCAAATTAATGTTTCCCACAACATCAGCCCGGAAATCCATCCTACTCCCAAGCATCCAACGAGAATGAATGCTTTTCTTGCCATGTAGTCTCATCAAATCTGCTACTTCTCACCAAATTTCTTAATCCCACCACCAGTAAGGGGGCCCTCGCCAGCGGCTTTTGCCTTCAACTCATCCAGTTTCTTCTGCTCCTCCTTCCTTCTGTTATTGCTTGAAAGTTTTGTCTTTCTCATTCATTTCCTTTACTTGCTTCTTGGGCTGTTTTGGGTTTTTTTTTTCTTCTTACCACCCTCCCATCCTGACATGATGCTGCCGCCTGCTTGCTTCTCCCCGCCCCTCCCCACCGAACTCATCGATAATGTCTCAGTGCTTGCTCTTGAATCACAGATTTCATTTTCAGAATTCTTCCGACATGGAGAGCGCAGCCATATAATTAGTGTCTCACGAGAGGAGAGAGCTTTCTGTGATGCATGTGCAGAAATTTGGAGACCTCGGCCTCAGTGTACTTGCAGGGGGGGGAGTTGCAATCCAAGCATGTAATGTGCCATTCATAAACCTGTTATATGGGTTCTCAGAGCCAACTCAGCTTACTACATAAGATCACCATGGCGCTCTTTTGCAGCATTATAAACAAGTTGTTTTCAAGAAGAAGGCACAAGGACACAGTAATGGAGGTGAGCTGGAGCCATGAATTTTTTGAAAACTTTGATGGACACCCCATTAAAGGGCAACATCAGCTCACAAATCAGCTCTGTAATGTTCTTTGCTCCAGCCTGGTGTGGAAGCATGATTCATGGTGAATTTACTTCTTCATGGCCACCATTTCATGCAGCATCATTCATCAGTTTATCAGGCACTTGAGCCAGAAAGCAAACTGTGTCATTATTTTAAATGGTATTAAGTAGCACTTTCCGCAGCTTTCAACACACGTACCTACTTTAATAGGCAACCTGCTCAACTCCTATTGAGAGGATCATCTGCTCTAGGTTATGTTATTTGTGATATCTGTGTTCATAGCATTGTCATTTCAACCAGATTATCGAAAGCATCCCACCCAATGCAATGAAAATAAACAGCAATCTGGAACTCCAAGGCCACAGACTAATAATAATAATAATAATAATAATAATAATAATAATAATACTGAAGAGATGCATAACTGTGGAATATGTTGTATGTCCCAAATACACTATATCCATAATATTAAAGATTATAGGTTTTGGCTGAAGCCTTACATACTGTAGATAAGTTAATGGCTGGCTCCCAACAGAATTAAAAGCACAAGTTAAGTGGCCAAAAATGCAGTTTTTATTCTCATAGATGTGAGGGGTACATTAATGGTTCAGCCAACTTTGACCAGTTTTGTAATGAAAAAAACATTCCTCTGCCAAATCTCTTTTTTAAGTTTTCCTACAGAAAAAGGGAAATGTTACAAAAGACTCCTAATCTATTTCCACTGTGCAGGGAATTATGGAATTCCCGACAATTAAATAGTCAGGTGTTTTTTTTTAATGACAAAAGGGCCAAATGTCTAAGTAGAAATTTCACATTATGCCATAACAAACCTATTGGGCTTGTACATCCAACCAGGATCTGCGGCCAACCCATGTCTCCTTCTGCAGTGTGTGCATCTGCTTAACACAGGTTTGTAAGCATGTTTCTGTCACATTGACTTTACTTTTTCAGGCATGCGCTCAACATACCTCAGATTAGCATTGATAAAATGTAATGTGTGAATAGGTCAATCAACAAGGCACAGGGTGTGGATTTAAGGAACGGTTAAGGAAGTGTTTTCTCTCATAGATGGGATTTAGATCAGGCTAATGTAACATATGAAAGCAAAAACAGCAACAGCCCCATAGCAGTGTAAGAACTACTCACAGAAGAGGGCACTGCAGGCTAAGCTGTGCACATACACTTGTTTTCTTCATTCTCAGTGGTCACTGGAAGCACGAAGCCACAGACAGATCCTTTACTTCCTCATATCTGAAGAAAAGCTTCCAGCCATATCCTGGGACTAGCCTTGCTCTCTGCACTTGATCTATTGGGTGCTTGCTCGGTTGTGTCAGCAACACTGAAACTTTAATAAGAGCACAGCGGAAGAGTTGCCATCTCTTAGACTAACCAGGATGCTTAATAACACCGGGAAGGAGTTAGCTGTGCACTTCTTTAGATGAATTCCATATGATCCTGCTTATGGAATGCTCTAATTAGTTTCTGAACGCCTCATCCTTCGTGACCCGAGAAGCTACCGAAATTAATTTTAGCTAGATGAGTGCTATAAGATAAAAGGCCCATACATTTATTTCCCCAGTGCCTCCTGCATCAAACAATCCCATCAGAATACATGCTGCTGATGGACCAAAAATTGAGGGACCATAAATACCTTCATAGGAGACATTTTGCTCACCTAGCCCAGTATAGCCTCTGCTATCAGTGGTTATGAGTCACAACACACTAACACATTCATCCCGTCAGGGTAAGCATGTCAGCTTACCAGGTGAAGCAATCACCCCAAAGACTATTCTTGGGGTTCTTCTTGGGCCATACCTCTGAGTCAATTTTCAGTGGTGGATTTAGGGGAGCACAGCTGGTTTGGTCACACTGGGCACAGAGCCTTGGGGGCACCACTGAGCACATAACAACGAAGATTTACAATGGATTGTGAGACTTGTGTAGGAACGTTTATATATAATATAGCAGGGTTAAATGTTTCCTTATTTAAATTTACACAGCAACAAGCCAATTGCTGACTTGTTTGAATCCTTTTAAATAATTATGTCTTCTACCTTCCTGCCTTCTTGGTTGTTAATCCATTTTGTCCCTCTTAAAATGAAAAATACACATGAATCTGAATGATAACAAAATAAACTAGTTTACTGTTAGATTCATTGAGTACATATTTAGGTTACAAAAGATTTAAACTATATATTAGATGTTAGTGAGTCCTAAAAAGACTCCATCAGAGCATTTACTACTTAACACGTCTATCAGCAGCAGCCTAACCGACCAATGGACCAAACTGACTGTCACTTAGAGCAGTGTTTTTCAACCTCTTTTGGGCAAAGGCACACTTGTTTCATGAAAAAAATCACGAGGCACACCACCATTAGAAAATGTTAAAAAATTTAACTCTGTGCCTATATTGACTATATATAAAGTAATTCTCTTGAATTTTTCAAATTTTCCCACGGCACACCAGGCAACATCTCGCGGCACACTAGTGTGCCGCGGAACAGTGGTTGAAAAACACTGACTTAGAGGCAGTTAGTCCTCTCTTAGAATGTTGGATTTGACTGACATATACCACAAATTGGAGGTGTGCCGAATGTTGGTGTCACACAGGGCGCCCCTGAAATTTAAGACCCCAAGATCTGCCACTGCAATTTGGGGGAGTGAAGAGAGAAAATCCCTTCAGGATTAGCCGAGGCCCGCTGAGGCTGCTGGTGTAATTCAGGAAGCCGGGCCATGCTTCCAGAAGCGCACTCGCAGTGGCGAAGGCGTCGCAGTAGTGGCTGAGGAGGAGGCAGTGGCATCGCCGTGCCAGCTGGGGGCGAGGCGGAGGCCTCGCGGTGGAGGGAGGCCTCACAGCAATGGAGGAGGTGGAGAGAGAGCCCAGCTGGCAAAGGTGGCACTGGCAGGCTGAGGCAGCCTGAGAGGGCAGCAGCATAGTGGAGGAGGGTGTCCTGGATTTTCAGTAGAAAAAGTGGGGTGTGGAGTAAACCCCACTGAACTCAGCACGATGTAATTCAGACCAGACATGCATAGGACTGCATTGTGTGTGAAATGAGCCTTTCCTTCAAGAAACAATGAAGGTGCAGCAATGGAAGGGATTGGTGGAGGAGAGAGATTGTCTGGGAAGGAAACCTTTGCTCCCCCTGCCTTCAACCCCGTAAAACATTTGACTCTCCTCCGTAACCCCACAAATAGGGACAAGATGGTTGCAATGTTTGTTTGTTTTTTAAAATATATCAGGGTTGAATAATGAAATAAGGGCTGTCCCCAGCAAAGAGGCCAGTTTGGGTCTTTGACCTTTGTAGATTTCCACCATACCCAAGTGTGGTCCCTGTCTCATGCGTCACTGGCTTCATTTCCCGGGAAAATCATACATTTCCTTGCGGAAGAAGAAGGCAGGCCTGCCAGGTTATGGAAAACAGCATGTTAGCTGAAGTGTTCTGTATAAAGGTGAGGCAAAGAAGTATTCAGAACTGAGCAAGGCAAAAACCAACCAAACAAAAAGTTTGTACCACTTTTTGCACTGGGCTGATCCAATCCAACCCTCCTGAACTAGCTTGTGGATTGGAATGCAACTCCCAATCAGATGGCACAGTTTACCTGGATTTTATCTGGATTTTGAAATGCAAAAAGTGCGCACAAAGAAATGTGTTTTACATCAGGGCTTTTTTTCAGCAGGAACTCACTGGCACTCATTCCAGGCACCTCTCAGGTGGGGGCAATTGCCATTATAAGAAGAGTTCGTGGTGAGTTCTGGCACCTCTTTTTCTAGAAAAACAACACTGTGTTACATTGAAGTGTGTAGAAGATGCACATTTTATGGGGAAATGCAATGGGAAATGTGTACTTTACATAAATTGTAGATAAGTTTTTTCCACATTTTGCACAAAAATTGTGTGCAAAATGCGCAGTTTAAATGCAGACTTTTTTTGTCCCTTTTTGTCAGTAAAGCCACACAAAATGGGGTGGATTGGACCTATGACTGGGTGTGAGCTCATTTGAAACGGGACAGAATTAGGAAAATTAGTCCAGCCTTCTTCAGAATGAACTGCCAGGGATTTCTTTCTGCAAGGTAAGCAAGTTATTCTGGAGCACCTTCATGGCAACTAGAGACCCTTTCCTTTTTTCTTCATTGACAGTCCCTCTGCTCTAGCATGCAGCAATGTATTCATTGCTCTGTGTGGCGAAGTGCATAGCCACGTTACAGTGTCAGCTGCAGCATGAAAGCATCAGTCTTAATTATATTCACGCCACCATCTTTGACGTTAAAGCTAATATGCAACGGCACTCATTTTCCAATACTGGTATCTTGCATAACCAGCACTTAGGTGCCAAAGTGGTTCTCCATCAACGTTCGCTGCACTGTGTTTCAGCTTGAGAGTGTGACTTGACAAGTATGAAAATGTTGGCTTGCCCTGTGACTTACAAGGGGAGGCATTTAGCAAAGTCTGACATTTGTCAAACGAAACTGTTGTTATCAGCGTCGGGCTATTTTTAGGAACCTTCTTGACACGGCAGGAGAAGCACCTGAAAATTAATGATCTATCTCCCATTTCAGCAGAGAATGTTTAGGAAGTGATTTCTTTGGGGTGGCGGATGCAAGGACCCAGCCAGTGCTTTGTGGTAAGGTAAAAGCAAGAATGCTTCACAAGGAGCCATTGTGATGCTGTTGATAATATCTTGCCTATTTGCTAAGGGCTCATCTGAATCATAGATTGTGTTTCCAATCTCCCATACAATCACCTCCAATCAGCCAATTTTTCCTCTCCATCCTCTATTGATGCCATTGACCTAGGTCGGGGTGGGGAATCTGATGCCCTCCAGATATTGCATACCTTCCAACATGTCCCAGCGGAAAACCGGGACCCACGTGAGTCACGTGACCCGTCCGAGAGCACAGCAAAAATGAGATGTCCAAATTTAATCTGGGCACTTGAGGGCTATGATATTGTTGGACTCCAACTCCCATCAGCCATAGCTGGCATGGCCAATGGTCAGCTTTTAAGCTTCTAAAAGAGGATATCTGGCTGCGCATAGCATCATTGGCTAAGGTGCAGGGCTCCTTGCCGCCCCACACTTCAAATGCACATTCATCAAGTCCACAGGACTTGAGTGTCACTGAGTATACTTTTCTTCCTCCCATATAAATGAATAGTGGGAAGAAGAAGAAGAAGAAGAAGAAGAAGAAGAGTTTGGATTTGATATCCCGCTTTATCGCTACCCGAAGGAGTCTCAAAGCGGCTAACATTCTCTGTTCCCTTCCTCCCCCACAACAAACACTCTGTGAGGTGAGTGGGGCTGAGAGACTTCAGAGAAGTGTGACTAGCCCAAGGTCACCCAGCAGCTGCATGTGGAGGAGCGGAGACGCGAACCCGGTTCACCAGATTATGAGTCTACCACTCTTAACCACTACACCCCACCCCCACCCCATCCTGTGTCCTTCAGTAACAAAGCAGCCCTTTCAATGTTCAGGTCCTGCTATTACAACCACCACCCATCCATGCATCATAGTAGGAACATAGGCTGCATCTACACAGCTATTTTAAAAATGCTATGAAAATGCTCGGGGGGGGGGGGCGTTCTAAAGCTCACAATGGAAAATTTCAGAGTTCTGATTTCAGTTCTATGGTGCAGATGTATAACGGGTGTTGACACATAACATTTATTTATTTATTTATTCGTTTGTTTGTTTCTAACGCAGCTGAGTCCACAGGGTAGGGATGTGAATAGGTGCTAGGAGAGGATATATTTATTCAGTGCTTTTTTCCTTTAAAAAATGTTTAGGGGTACTCTCATTTTCCTACTCATATTGAAATACAGTACTGCCCCTCAATGAGGCCAAACTTAGATTCACAAAACATTTAGGGGTATGCGTACCCTTGCGTCCCCCCAGAAAAAACCCACTGTATTTATTAGATATTATCCTTCCTTCCTCATGTTTGTGAGTTCCACAGAGTGTCATTCCTTTGCATATTAAAAGGAAGCTTAGATAGGCTAGTTTTAGCCTTTTATAGTTTAAGTAATCCAGGCTGCTTTAAGACAGACTGATTTTCCCTGGTATTTCCCCCTGTTCTCCTCCTTAGAACAATAATCGCACACATAGTCTTGTAAAAAGTAAAAAATAACATTTACTCACCCAGAATACTTGTTGAAGAGTAACAGATAAAGCAGCTTTGTTCAGGCTGTCTTAAAATGGCAATCCAGTTACAAGGACACACTTTAGTCTAATTTAAAATGGTGTCTGAGCTGTAGCTTAGATATAGCAGATGTTCTACCCTGCTGACTTGGTGATGAGACGAAGAGTAAGAGAAGAAAAAGGGTGTGCCCGGGCAGGTAGGACAATATATTTAGCTATGCCCTCCCCTTGTCAGGACGAAGTGGGAGTGTTTCTCAACAGAGTTCCCTCTAACAAACTTACAGGAAAACTCTGTGAGCTTCAGCTGCTATCATGTGCCTATCTGGCAATACATGAATCATTGGTTTTGACTGCATTTGAAATATCCCACATATTGGAATCTATCTTATCCATACAAACCGTATCTTAAACCAAGTTAGGCCACTTGCCTGTACACTAGAGCTTAGCCTTTTCCGCACTGAATTTCAGATGCTTTCTTGGATTTCAGAAGGGGGTCTTTTCAACCCAATCTGGAAGTGCCAGGGAATGAATCTGGGACTATCTGACACAGGCTCTGCTGCTGAGTTTGGGCTGGTCCCCATCATAACAATGGGCATGACACACACACATGTTGGAGATTCATTCCTCGTGTCTGCAGTCATGAGATTCTTATCTATCACATGACTGTGTATGTTTTGATTCCACAGAGTAGGAAGTAACGGAGACAGGATGTTTGTGTTACTGTGTTCCGTGAAGTGGGACTATTGTCCTTTGTTCTTTCTCCTTGCTGTCTGATGCTAGAGAGAGAGGGAGCCATGTTGCAATGCTCTGTGTGTGTTTATATGTAAATAAAGTAGATTAGCCAAAATGCTGAGTTGCTGACTTCTGTTACGCAACTGTGCACACTCTGCGGATCCGTAAGTGTGCTGATGTTTCTTGGCATTAGTCGCTGTGATGTTCAGGCAGAAGAAAGCTTTTGAAGCTCCCGTACGATTGTCCAGGAGGGAGGGAACATGCCAGTTGGACATGTGTCTCTGCCAGGGTCCTACTTGTGTGTAGGAAATCCTAACAACACACACACACACACACACGAATGAATGCCTCACATTGAAGCTGACATTAGTTTGTGTATTAATCTATTCTTGCCACGATCCTTGCATTGTTTACTATTCTATAAAGTAGGAAACTTTCCCCAGCATGTCTCCTGGGATATAACTTTGGATCAAAGATTTTTATACAAGAGGATCCTTGGTTCTTATTCTTAAAAAAAAATTATTGCAACTGCTCCAACATCCCCTTGCCTTCCTTCCCTCTTTCCAAACATAGGTGCTAAGTAATTTGCTATTTCTCTGTCATGCCAAGTTCCTGGGGAGAGCTGCATTGTATATCAAAAGGTTTGCGCTCTTCTAACTCTGAGTATTCTTTGCAACTTTATGTTTTGAAAAACAATCTTTTTCAACTCATACTGACTTGTGAGTGCAACCCACGGCTGTTCGTGCTGCTTATTATAGGGAAGAAAAATGTAACATTCGCCATACTATGCATGTCTAGTCAGAAGTAAGCCCCACTGAGCTTTTTCAAAGTTATTCCCAATAGAAGCATTATAGTAACATACAGAATTGCAGCCCTAAAATATATTTATAGAAAAGTCCTTATGCCATTTAAGGGCCAATCTGGACAATGTGAGTAATGAAAGGGTGGGGTAAGGGTGTGCTGCTTGGGAAGGGAACACGACCCCTTTCTCCCCACCCATTTGCTATTTTTTTTTAAAAAATAAAAACACACATTAACAGGTCCGCATCCTCACAACTTACAGGTCAGATACACAAACCAGCAAACTGAAGGATGGGTCAGCCATCAGTCTTGCCCCTTCTCCCAAGAATCAGGTGGGCTACCTACCTTTTTAAACAAGGTGGCATATTTACTTTATTTATTCATTTACATATTTACCTTATCCCCCCCCCCCAAATGAAAACACTTTAAAAAAAATTGTAAAACTGCTGCAAGAGCTACAGGGAAGGGAGGACTGTTGTTACATTTATTTATTTATTATTATGCCAAAATAGGCTTCCGAGCCATTTATAAATATAAAAACCAGTCACACAAACATTTAAATATAAACACCTGCAATCAAAATACACAACAAAGCAATCCCATTAAAACCACATAGCAATAAAAACAGTCTGGTGGTGACATCACAAGTACTAGCCAGTACCCTCCTGAGCTGGCTTTTTGCTGCAGATATGTCATTTTCTTTCACCGTTTGTCCCAGAATAAGTGAGATGGTATGTTTGCATCATGCATAACAGGGGTTTCCAAACCGGCCCCTCTGTCCTAAACATTTTATGTTTGCCTTCACCTTAGTTGACTTGCAAAGCTATCTTTATCAGGCACATCTTTTTTCTTTCCCCCTCTCTTGCTCCCTAATCTCGGCCTGCCTCCCTTTGTCTCTCTTTTGCTGTGATACCTCTGCAAGTATAAAAAGCCAACGCTGCCAAAAAGATTGACAAAGCTGCTTATTAAACAGACAGGGAGGAGGTATGAATACAGCAAGAGGACTAATGGCAGACATCAAGAGAGGAGCTGGGTGGGAAAGGCAGTCTGAAGCCAAGTTCTCAGCTTGGGTAAATCAGCACAGATCAGTTGAAGTTACATAGAGGGATAGCATTTTATGCCTCACTGGAATCTGGCCCAGAAGCGTCATGATTAATATCACAAATAAAGTCATTTATCTAACAGGCGCATACGCATCATTATTTACACCAGTGATAATGATAATGCTTCGCCACCATTCAACATTGACTTGGCCTTATGTCTTAAATCTTGTGCCATTTAACTTCACTGACATTAACACTCCAATCCTAAGTACACTGGGCAGAAAGAATACAGCAAAAGTTAGTTGCAACTGGCAAGGCAATCCTAAGTGTGTTTGCTCAGAAGACTGGTTGCAATTCAAAGCAGCAAAGCTTAGGGAGTGGTCATAGCTTGATGGTCAGGTCATAAGGCTGCACACCGATGTGCAAAGTTTCAAGTACAGTGGTACCTTGGTTCCCAAACTTAATCTGTTCCGGAAGTCTGATCCAAAGCCCAAAGCGTTCTAAAACCAAGGCGTGCTTTCCCATAGAAAGTAATGCAAAATGGATTAATCTGTTCCAGACTTTTAAAAAACAACCCCTAAAACAGCAATTTAACATGAATTTTACTATCTAACGAGACCATTGGTCCATAAACTGAAAGCAATAATCAATGTACTGTACTATAAAATAAATAAGACAGCATCGTAGATGATAAAAATTAAAATTAATTTTTTTCTTACGTGCACTGATGATAGTCATTGTTTGGATGGGGGGCTTTTATCCATTTCTGCACTCACACAATCAATCAATCAATCAATCAATCAATACCTGAACTGGGTTCCACACAGTCAGAAAAACAAGTCACAAAAATGAAGTCACAAGCCGCAGTTACAAGTCAGTCCCATAAAATGAAGAACAAGTGGCAGCCAAAAAAATGAAAAATCCACACAAACAAAAACGTGGAAAAGAGAGAAAAAACAAAAGCTCCAAATATCACACCTGTGTTGCATGGATGCTCAGGACTCAACAGCCGACAGACTCAACAGGAAGCCTCTGATTAGCAGTGGAGAACTCAATTTACAAATGGAACCACATTCAACAGGAAGCGAAACATGTTCAGCTTCCAAGGCAAAGTTCACAAACCAAAACACCTACTTCTGGGTTTGCAGCATTCTATTTCCAAGTTGTTCATAAACTAAGCTGTTCTAAAACCAAGGTACCACTGTAGTGAGACCGCAATGGAAGCATACATACTGCTCCTTAGACACACTCACAGCATTTTTGGTTTGAGGAGGAGCAACCTTTTCTTCAGGAAGGAATTGCAAAGTGTTGATTGGTCAAGCCTTGCATCCATTATGAAACTACTGCTCCCTTTTAGAGCAGGCCTGTGCACACCACTGATTGGCTAATCCATAAAACCAAATCCCCCCCCCCCGAATTTCAAGACCTGATATCAAATTCTAGGATTTTTATTGTTATTATCCTGCTTTAATTTTTATTGCTTGTTTTAATCCTGTTGGAATTTCATGGAATGCCACCCTGGAAACCTACGGTGAGATTGGTGTAGAAATATTCTGAATTTAAAAACCTCTCGGTAAATGTCTATAGAGACCACCTGACATCAGAGATGGAACCAATCTCATGACTGAGATTTTGTGGAAACAGAGCCCACTGAAGTCAAGAGGACGCACTGCTGAGCAATTCCTTTTCTACGTAGAATTTTGGAAGATACAGCCTAGAGATAAAAACAGAACACGTAGTAATAACAAGTCATAAATGAAATGTGTGTAGTCCTGGGATGCAAGTCTACACCACTGTGGTGTAGTGGTTAAGAGCGGTAGACTTGTAATCTGGTGAACCGCGTTCATGTCTCTGCTCCTCCACATGCAGCTGCTGGGTGACCTTGGGCTAGTTGCACTTCTCTGAAGTCTCTCAGCCCCACTCACCTCACAGAGTGTTTGTTGTGGGGGAGGAAGGGAAAGGAGAATGTTAGCACCTTTGAGACTCCTTCGGGTAGTGATAAAGCGGGATATCAAATCCAAATTATTATTCTTCTCTCTTAAACTTCCCCCACTTTATCACAAGGCTCAACGTGTGGTGGAGAGAGAGAGAGAGAGAGAGAGAGAGAGAGGAAGGCAGGGAGAAAAACACTAGGGGAAAATAATTTATGTAGGTGGCATCCAATGGCGAATGTCCGCTGATGGAAGGGAATCTGTTACCTTTGTTAAAACCAGGAATGGGGCGGGGCAGTTAAGCAACTCCCCCAAAATCCCAAGTCCCCACCACAGCCACGAACTAAGGCCAGGACAACAGCCATTTACACAGGCACCATGCATACACAACGGGAATGAGGCTCAGAAAAGCAGTCTATAAAATGGTAGCAATAAGCAGCTACCATGTATCATACTGTTTCATCTGACTATCCAATATAGAAAACTGTAGAAGCTTCAAATAATCGCCAAAATTCAACCGTTTGACCGATTTTATTGGTTCCAATGACTAATGACTCCTCTGGAAGAGGGGAATCCAGGGCTCCCCCTGCCTCCATAACCCCTTAAGCATAAGGTCACACACTCCTTGCCCTGATACTTTCAAAGGAGAAGCACAGGAAAGCCTTGCGGCTAGGGGGCTGTGTAAATACCTTTATTGTTATTTGTGGGAAAGGGTAGTTAAAATGTATTGGGAACTGGGATTATTGACAGTGGTAGGTGATGGGCTCATGTTTCTACATGCCAAACATTCCTTCTTGGTGACATATTTGTGATGTATCAATGATGCTGTTGAAAAATGTATTATGGGAAATGGAGAGAGGTCTTAAAAGTTCACGCAACCCCATGCTCGGGGTTCCTACTCTTTGTGTGTTTGAACCTTGTTGCAACAAATAAAGGTCAGGTCTACTGACCGCTGTTTTGCTTCTTTAACTTGGCTGGAGACTCCTTCTTCTGCTGATGGGAGAGATCTACTGGGAGTGGCACTCCGACAAGCTGGGCAGCGGAGTAAATCTGCATGCCAGGATTTTTCCTTATCAACCTGTTGGGTGAGCGATGTAATTCTTTGCAATTCCTCATCCCCTGTGCTCCCCCAAATCTGCTCTGGACTGTCCTCCAACCTCCTGGAACAGATTTAGAGGGGAGAAGGGGGGTCATCAATAACTGCCCCCCACAATTCATTAATAGGTTCCCTTCCATCAGCAGAGAGTCAGCAATGGATACCACCCTATGGTTTTTTCTTTAAAAGAGTTTATAATGGAGAGGGGGAATGCATGCATTCAGAGAAACAAACATACATTTTTCAAGTATGATGGTGGTTAAGCCTTGAAAAAGCAATGTTCAATTCTCAGTCTCCCCTAATGTTCTCTACACAAACACTTCAGACAGCGGAAAACCAGGGTACCAAGCATCAGTTTTAGAAGGTATTGCAAGTCTGTTTAGATCCCACTCTGATAATTCCTTGTCTTGCTCTCCTGATCTATATACGTGCAATAAAATGTCATTACAGCTGCCTTTTGCTTTAAACAGGCTGTTATCATCATTGCCAAAGCATTGTTAAAAGCTTCATTGGTTCCACCATATGAGATCTGGGTCACCCCGCAACCAATCTCTCTGCCGTCTATCGTTAATGAAATCTCGACAATTTTTTCCCTCCTTTTAAAATAGGAGTGTATCTTATTGAAATAGGTAACCCATTTCCTCAAAGCTGTGAGGCATACATGCTGTAGTTCTTCATTGTCCCTCCTGGGAATGCAATGAAAAGGAGAAGCGGGGAGGTTGGGGGGGGGGGAGGTCTGATGCACAACAATGGAGGCAAAGGAAGCTTCCCAGGGAACGAGAAGGAGATTGTTGGCCATGGTATGCACAGAAGGAGAAGAAAAGACTATATGGATTTTAGTAACCTGCTGGGTTAGGATGCAGCTGAGTGAGACTTGCCATTCTTTTTGGATAGAAGCGACTAGCTCCGAAACAATGCACTCAGTGATTGCATGTACTTTACTCAGTCAGGCTGGCTAGTTAACCTCATGCACCAGCAACTGGGGCTATTCAGAGCTGAGAGCTGACAGTGTACCTGGGAATTTCAATTGCCCACAGACGTTATGCTAAAGCTCAAATCTGAGCTTTGTTTTCCTCCTACATTTTCTCTGAAATGTTTCACATTCCTAGTTTCTCAGTCTCCCAATACAAAGCACACAGCCTTTATGACAGATCCGCTCTGCAATATAGTGGCCTGCATATATATATATATATATATATATATATATATATATATATATATGAGAAAATTATACCCCACCCTTCCGGCTAGGTTGCCCCACAGCCACTCTGGGCGGCTTCCAATGCATTTAAAGCCAAAACAAAACATCAAACATTAATAGTAACAATCTGATCCAATATAAAAAGTCACAATAATTTTAAAACAAATAACTTTTATCAAACAAAGCTTAAATGTTGGAGAGAAATAACAACATTTTATTGACTTGTTAATTTTAAAGCTATTGTCTAGCTAGCTCTCCTATTAAACATCTCCTCAAGGCTCAGTTGAGTAAATACAATTCTTAGGGTCAACCAAAAAGCGGCAAAATGGTGGCAAGAACCAGTGCTATTTTTCTAGAATGACCGCTCCCCACATCAAATGGGGGGCGCCTTTTGCATGGTCGCGTGCAGCCCTCCAGATCCCAGTGCGGCTCCTGGTAGTTTGGGCTGGCTTCATCCTCCCCAGGCTGGATACCTGGAGGTCTCTGCCTACCTCAGCCAATCGCCCAATCCTTCCTGGGGAGGCGTTGCCAGGGGATTGGCCAATAAGGGGAGGGACCGCCCTCCCCACACAACAGAAGGTTAATCTTACCTGAAAAGCGTCAGTTGGCTCCAGAGCTTCTCCCACCCTGCCCTCCCTCAGTTAAGTCTTCTTTTGCAGGTTAACACCTTCTCCTCAGGTACACAGGCGCTGCTATGTCAGGGTCGCTTTTGAAGGGCCGAAAAGGAATTTTCCTGCATTGGCAGTTTTTGCCTTTCCCATAGCAAAATGTTACAACTTTGGCAGTTTCAGGCCTTGGGCGGAATCCTTTAGTCTATCTTCCTAAATGGGGGGGGGGCATGAAGCAGTGACCCATGTCCCCCTTGCAGCGGTGATCCCAGGGTTTCCGTTAAAGGGGTCTTGAGGGGAGAGGCATTGGCCATATGCCGAGAGGTTGTCATTGCTCTCCCCTGCGACGGCGGCGAAATGGGGTGGGGTTGGCACTCTGCTTGAACATATGTTCTCCAGAGCCAGCCCAATCCCCTCACATTCTGAATAACCCTGATGTCTCCCAGATTCCTGGCTGGGGACTGGGAAGGATAAATGCCCAATGCCTGAGCCAAGGTCTCCCTACATCTGAAACTTAATAAAGTTGTGGACAATTTTAATCCCATAGCACGTTGTCGTGAGTCATTATTCTGCTTGGGGGTTGCATGGGGTTGGGGGGACTCTGCCTGTCCACGCAAAAAGAGGTGTCGGAGCTCACCACAAACTTCTCCCTTGTTCTCTTTGAATGACAATGACGCCCACCTGAGATATGCTGTTGCTAAGCTCCTGTGAGCAACAGCTGGGGAAAAAATGCCCCGAGAAGAACTCTCCATCACACAAGATGTGGCACAAAGCAGGGGGTGGGTGAGGAAAAATAAAAACAAAAAAAGTATGAAAGTTAGACTGGCTATTGGTGTGAAGTCCGCTAGTAGACTTAATTCCAAGATGGAGAACTGCAGACTGAATAAGTCCCTCCAAAGGTTACACACTATGAATTCTAGAATAACGAAGCAATGGTAATTTCTGGAAAAGGCCATTGTGTCATTCAGTTTAATTGGTTTCAAATCTGCCAGACTAGTAAGAATTACAGCTTGAGTTTAGAAGAAAGTTTTAGGAAGTTACAGCAGCTTGCTCAAAATATAAGCAGTTTAGTGGGTATTCGTCTAATGTGGGCAGGGTTTTCGATGGCAGTAACTGGTGTTTGACCCCAGAATACGGTGCAGTGTGCTTCCTCCACCTCCCTTTTCATGATCCTTCTCTCCCTCTCTTTCTAGCCATCTTTGGTGCCTTGAACACCAGGAAGTGCCTGATGCAGACCCTCCAAGCATCCCCCCATTTTCCAGAGACGTCCCTGATTTAGAGAAGCCATCCTGGTTTCTGATTTGACCATGGAATGTCCCACTTTTCCTTAGGATGTCCCTATTTTCATTGGGTAAATATTGGAAGGTATGGAGTTATCTGACCCCAGAGGCAATACTGTATAGGGAAGGTTTTTTAAAAAAATGATTAATGTTTTATTATGTTTGTATATATGTTGGAAGCTGCCCAGAGTGGCTGGGGCAGCCCGAGTAAGATGTGTGGGGTATAAATCATATAATTATCATTATGGAATGGGATGTCCCTATTTGCATTGGAGATATGTTGGAGGGTATGCTGATGATGTCTGGTACCCAGGGGGAGAATATGGTTCCCACCATCCCAGGCACCGATGGGAGGAAAAGAAAAACAAAGAAGAAGAGAGGCAGAAGAGACAGAGGGAGTGCACATGGAAGAGGACCAGGAAGGAAAACCAATCTCTCTCTCCGCTATGACTGAAGCAACAGCACCTATAGCAAGTGTTAAATGGGGGGATTGGTGGGCTCAACAGTCTGTTTGGCTCTTATAAGGTAAAGGTAGAGGAACCCTGGATGGTTAAGTCCAGTCAAAGGTGACTATGGGGTTGTGGCACTCATCTTGCTTTCAGACTGAGGGAACCAGCGTTTCTCCACAGGCAGCTTTCTGGGTCATGTGGCCAGCATGACTAAACTGCTTCTGGTGCAACAGAACACCGTGACATAAACCAGAGCGCATGGAAACACTGTTTACCTTCCTGCCGCAGTGGTACCTATTTATCTACTTGCACTGGCATGCTTTTGAACTGCTAGGTTGGCAGGAGCTGGGACAGAGCAACAGGAGCTCACCCCATTGTGGGGATTCAAACCACTGACCTTCTGATCGGCAAGCCCAAGAGGCTCAGTGGTTTAGACCACAGCGCCACCCGCGTCCCTTTGTCTCTTATAAGAACTGTTGGTGGGAAAGAATTATTTCCCCAAGTGATCTCCACTATTGTTCATAGTTAGCAGGCCCATTTTGAGCCAAACTTGACAGAGCTCAACACTTCTCCATTATTCAGGGCCATCGTATCTGCTAAATTGTGGGCTATCCAGTTTGTAGGATTGATTCACAAGGAGTCAATTTTATGTGTGCTGTTTTTGGCAAGTGCTAAAGAGAGCAGACTACGAGGAGAGACAGTGGGGGAGAGGGGGGCACCTACTGGAATAACAGAATAATTAGCAGAATATAGCACATGTCCCCTTCTCCCCCATTCATTCTCATTTCAGTCCGGTCCTCTCTCCACCCAGTCTAGTCTCCTTCCTAAATCGGCTCTTGCCAAAAACAGCAGAAAATGTTCTAAGCACTTTACACTTATTTACATTATATCTCATTTGTCATTTTAATGTTCATTCACCCTGTCTGGAGAGATCTTTTTGGAGGTCCTTGCAATATTTTCTTCTTGTTCTTATCACCCTGAACAGTTTGGTATCATGAGCAAACTTGGTCCCCTCCAAGTCATGATCAGAGGTGTGTATTCATGACATCGGCAGCCCCTGTATGCCCCTGCTTTGTTAGCTGTGGACAGAGAATTAACTTGCATTCAGACACTGGGAAAGTCTGTGCTGTAGCTCAGGAAATACACTCTCCACTCCTTCAGAAGCTGCTTTGTCTTCCTTTACCCAGGAATCCAAATTTGCCATTTATCTAAAGCACATAGAGATCCATTGGTGTGGTGCACATAGAGAGCCAGTGTGGTGTAGTGGTTAAGAGCGGTAGACTCGTAATCTGGGGAACCGGGTTCGCGTCTCCGCTCTTCCACATGCAGCTGCTGTGTGACCTTGGGCTAGTCACACTTCTTTGAAGTCTCTCAGCCCCACTCACCTCACAGAGTGTTTGTTGTGGGGGAGGAAGGGAAAGGAGAAGGTTAGCCGCTTTGAGATTCCTCCAGCGGGATATCAAATCCAAATCCAAACTCTTGTCTCCTTTCATATTTCCTTATCTTGCAATAAAAAAACCCAATTATTTTAAAATGGAATATTTTTGGTTATCACTTTGGCAAACACATTTCAGGTGCTGGTTGTCCCTTGCTCTCCTTTGAGAAAAATATTGCTGATATTATTGGAGAAGTTTCACAAACAGAACAACAACAAAAGTACTGCATTTGAATGAATATCCACTGACCTAGCAATCATCATCATCATTTACCTGCCTTTCACCATAAGGTTCCAAGTGGGTTTCATCAGTTAAAACATAGTATTAAAAACAGTTCAAAACCAGGTGTTTGTTCCACAGCTGGAGCTCACCAGAGCTCAGTTCCGGCACCTCTCAGGTGGCCGCCATTGCCATTCTAAGAGAACAAGGGTTCTAATGGTAAGCTCTGGCACCTCTTTTTCTATACAAATAGCACTGTTTAAAACAAAATTGCAATGGCATAAATGAGGTGGGTCCTAAAAACATACACGTGAAGTGTGAAAAGCCAGAATAAAGGGATATATCTTTAGCATTCACTGAAGTATAATGATGGTGTCAGATACATCTTTGTGAGGCTGCCACAGAGAAGGCCTTCTACTGGGCTGCCACCCCCTGAGCTTCTGAGGGCAATGAAACAGCCCCCTCTGCTGATCTTAGCACCAAGAAGGGTCTGTAAGAAGGAAGTGATCGCTGAGATATTTGAGGGGCTGAGTTGTTTAGAGCTATAAACACTAACATGAACACCTTTTCTTGGGCCTGGAAATGAACTGACAGCCAACATATGTCATATTCATACAAACTCCACATCACAAAGTGGGAATGAATCCTTAAAAAACAAACAAAGCTAAATTTAAAGGTCCCTTTGCACAACTTTAATATGTTATTAAAGGACTTTAAAGACTTATTGCACACAAAAAACCCCAACATTGCATGTATGTTTCTAGAACTTGGTTTCATCTCCTCAGCCTGCAAATTCCATCCATTTCTGGCAAAACATAACAGTTGTAGCCATTAGTTGATTTCCCCATTATAGCCAATGGAAAGACAAGCAAAGCATCAGGTTTTCAAAATTCAAGATGAAGCAAGTGTTGCCTGAATCCATCTAAGGAGAATCAACCTTGCATTTAAAGCACTGAGACAGGATCTGAAGCATTTCCGCCACTGAGCCTTCGGCTTGCTGGTCGGAAGGTCGGCGGTTCAAATCCCTGCAATGGGGTCAGCTCCTGTTGTTTGGTCCCAGCTCCTGCCAACCTAGCAGTTCGAAAGCATGAAGTGCAAGTAGATAAATAGGTACTGCTGTGGCAGGAAGGTAAACGGCGTTTCTGTGCGTTGCTCTGGTTTGCCAGAAGCGGCTTAGTCATGCTGGCCACATGACCCGGAAAAACTGTCCTCGGACACATGCCAGCTCCCTCGGCCTATAGAGCGAGATGAGCGCTGCAACCCCAGAGTCGTCCACGACTGGATCCATTGGTAAGGGGTACCTTTACCTTTATGTACATGGCTAATACTACACTGTGATAAGTCTGCCCCTAGTGATAGCTGGTGAATGTAGGGAACAGCGCTAACACATTTTATTTTTTCACTCACAGTTCTTTGGATTTAGCTCAAGGTATTTAGCTTGAGCTCCCTTGGCATCCTAAAATGAGAGTGCAAAGGATGCATAAGACAAGTATTACTGAGTGACCTGTTTAAGTATTAAAATCTCCCGGGAGTGAAGCAAAACACTATAGGATACACGCCAATCCAACCTTGTACGAAAAGCTTCAGCTTATCATGTCAGACGAAGGATCAGAGGGGTGTTAAAGACATTTCTTTCTTTTTTCAAAAAGAAAACACGTGCTTGTATCAAATTACAATAAATGCCTGATAAAAGCAGAGTTGGAAGAAGACAGATCTGTGATCCCATACAGAAAACCCAGCAGGACCGCCTAGAGTTAGTTCTTTAGTCAGCCTGCTGCTCATTTGGGTGAGTTTTATCCCCGCTTTTAGAAATGAGCTGGGCAAATCAAAGGGACTGGCATGTCAATATCTACATTGCGTAGATCAATGGAGGAGTTCAAAGGATACTTTAAAAATTGGGAGCTTTGTGTCTTGCCCGGAAAATCAGGAAAGTTTCATGAGAGAATTCTTAATAAAGTTAGGACATGGGTAGGCAAACTAAGGCCCGGGGGGCAGTGCTGTCAAGTATCCCGTTTTCCCCGGGATTCTCCCTTATTTCAAGCAGTTTCCCGCTGTTCTCCATTATTTTTTATTTGCCTTAAATTTCCTGTTTTTAGTGGAAGCAGCTCCTCCCCTGCTGGCCAGGGACTGGGTGGGAAGACCTCACCTACTTGGAGAGAAAAGCCTCAGCCCTCAAAGCAAGTGGGAGCTGTTTCCCGTGCTTACAGGGGGGTGTATTCCTCCCCCTGCACCAGCCCCTATCTGTTGCCGCCGAGCCCCTCAGCCGGCCAATAGGGTTAGCTGGCGGGTGGAGCCTGGCTGCCTTTGAGCAGCTGCTGCTTCCTGTCCTGTTTTGATGGGATCAGACAAGAAGACGATGGGGCTCCATCGCGCGGAGCACATGGCTGCCCTCCTCTTTGCTGGCTGCCCTCCTCTTTGCTCCGCTCTGAGCCCGAGCCCACTTGGAGTTTACATTGCTGCTCCGCCCACTTTTGCTTCTGGCTCCGCCCACCACTGACATGTGACTGTCCCCGGGATAGGTGAGACTGCTGATCCCTTATTTTCAAATCCGAAACTTGACAGCTATGCCGGGGGGCAGATCTGGCCAAATTGCCTTCTAAATCCGGCCTGCGGACGGTCTGGGAATCAGTGTGTTTTACATGAGTAGAATGTGTCCTTTTATTTAAAATGCATCTCTGGGTTATTTGTGGGGCATAGGAATGCGTTCATTTCCCCCCCTCCCATATAGTTCGCCCCCCACAAGGTCTGAGGGACAGTGGACCAGTCCCCTGCTGAAAAAGTTTTTTGACCCTGAGTTAGGAGATGGACACAGCGCTACTGTGAACATGGGAAGAAGAGGAGGAAATGCAGAGCCATTTCTCTGTTGTGTTGTGGAGATGACAAATGGGTCCAACTACCAATTCAACTCACGGGACAATTATAATTACATATGCTTTCGTGCTAGCTGTAGGAAAGTGACTGAAGTCTCTCAACAACAATAAGATTAAGTGGGGTGCCGTTCCTAAAATGGCTACACCGCAACAGTTACATTACCTTTCAAAATAGAAAAATTCCAACAGCAAACTAGGTTTCCAGATGTGTTTCTTAAGCTCAGGGATGTAAAAGGATAATGGAATCTCTTGAGGTGCTCAGCTGTTAATGTCTGATCTTTGAAGATGAGATTTTAAAAGAATACAGAGCTCTCTTCAACTTTATGATCTAAATCCAGAGAAAATTAGATGCAAAAGTCCCAGTGAACTCGGAGTAGGAGGTTAATTGTGGCCACCGCAAATCACGTTCATTTCAAAAGAATTTAAGCACAGCTAACTTTCTCTTACATCTCTTGCATTTAAGCACAGGTCATGCTCTCTGGATTCAGGGAGGGTCAACCTCACACTCTTCTGATCGTTCAGTCCACAAAGCAGATTGGCTAGCAAGACAGAATGATCTGTGTCCCCCACCCCCATGCCACCCTGAGCCAATTTTTTTTTGGGGGGGGGCATGAGGAGAGAGGGGCAAAGTCCTGTTGCACAAGCAGAAATCCTTGTGCAGGGCTTCCTCTGACAGGAGTCGCCAGTTAAATCCCACCCTCATTTCTCTCCTAAACCTCAGGAAAATTACCTAAGCCCTGCTTCTAAATACTGACTTGGAAGTAAATCTCATCGATTCCAGTTGGACTGTCTCCCTATTAAGGCTGCGGCCTTAAAATTCTCAGTGCTTCTAAGTCTTCATTATTTATTATGTTTTTCATTAACAAAGCTCGTATATTGGCCCCCGGAGAAAACATCCCCTATACTAGCCACTTCTCGATAAAGCATTGAAAGAACAGCTAATATTTATGTTTCTCACACACATTAATCACTGGGTATCCCTTTAATCTGTGTGCACATGAGGCTCCCACTTTGCTGAAACTAAGGGAGACTCAGTCTGGTCAGTGTTGAAACTAAGGGAGACTACCTGGGAACCACCTCAGGTTCCATGATTGAAGAAAGACAGGATGTAAATATAAATAAAATTCATGATGCATCACATAAAACCCTTTAACAAAAATTCTCAAGCTTTGTAGGAATTTCAGATCTCAGTCTACAGTTAGTCATTACGTAATTATACTGCTGCTTATATACTCGCATATTTATATACTTACAAAGCTGGGAGGGGGGGAGATGGTTGTTTATACGGTATGTGCATAATATTTTTCTACTCCCCCCCCCCGGCAGATCTCTCTCTCTCTCTCTCTCTCTCCTTCCCCCATCCCTAAACGGCCTCAGCCCAGTATATGTGAAGGAACGTCTCCACCCCCATTGTTCTGCCCAGACACTGAGGTCCAGCTCTGAGGGCCTTCTGGCAGTTCCCTCACTGTGAGAAGTGAGGTATCAGGGAACCAGACAGAGGGCCTTCTTGGTGGTGGCGCCTGCCCTGTGGAACGCCCTCCCGTCAGATGTCAAGGAAATAAACAACTATCTGACTTTTAGAAGACATCTGAAGGCAGCCCTGTTTAGGGAAGCCAGGTCTCCAAGCTGGGGCTTCTCAGAAGGATGAAGCAGACCCAATACTGCCTCTGTCCTGCTTCCCTACTCTGTCCTGCTACTGTTGTGGTTATCAGTGCAGCAGCCAGTGTTTGTGTGTATGTTAGAGGTAGGAGTTATTTTCTTACTGCAATCCAACCAAGAAAACAACTCAGTGCACGTAACCCTCACCTTCATATTGAAGCTGATCAAGAGACGGACCTAGTGAGGGGGAGGGAAACCCTGCTTCAAGGTGAGCATTACGAGTCACCAAGTTCCTATTCTGAGCCAAGGAAACCTGTCCCGAATGCAGAATTTCAGGGCGCATTACCTGTTGGTTTAAAGAAAGTCAGACCCAAGTAGCATAGAGCATTCACAAATTAATGTCCAAATGCTATACATGAATTGTTGCCAAAAGAGTGAATAATTGTTGACATTTTAAAAAGTCCCATCCAGTCTTTCTAAATGTACAATTTACGATCAGCGAGGCTTTTCTTGGGGGGAGGGGGATGGGGGGGGAGGGAGAGAGAGAAGAGAAATGTGCGGCTTGTGAAATAAATTAATGGGCGTTCGTAAATTTAGGGACTGTTGGCAACTCAGCTTTGCATGTTGCAATAAAAATGGTTTATTGGACTAACATTGTTGAATCTAGAAGCCCAAATTATACTAAGCCTCCACATGGCAGCCTGGGCATTTCTAAGGGGCAGCGAGGTCTGACCCCAGTCCCTCCCTAGCCTCAGGCTTTCCTTGAGTTTTTGCCTGAGTGTGAGGCTTAACAGTGCTAAAGTGAGTATATTTCCCTTCATTTAGCCATATTTATTTTCCACGGCGTCTTTGCGCTTCAGCCCTTTCTCATCTCCCCAGAGCGCCCAGAACCCATTTATTTCCTTGCCGCTGCCTTCCTGCTTTCCTGAAATGGAGCTAATGTACCCCAGAAGGCTTAGAGAGACTGTCAGCTGCAACAGGAGAAGCACTCTAAAATATATATATATATATATATATTTCAGGGCCATTTGTTGTCAGGCCAAGAAAATAAACATCCCCAGGATTTCACAAATGGGAGAGAAGAGGACTGGTGCGAAGCTGGAGCCGGGAAGGAAATTGTGTAGTAAGGAGGGATGGATTGGTATCCTGGCAAAAAGGCAAGCATTGCACCGAGCAGGGTGGGCGTTTGCAGTGTCGGCTTGATGCAACGGACAAACCTTAGCAAATTGATTTGCTGCTTTGGCGTCTTATCAGCAGATTTTTTTAATAAGTGGGGGAGAGCTGGTTTTACAGAGGCACTGGAGTTAGGCTCATCTCTGAAGTTGCTTTGACTGTGCTACTGACTGAAAAAGACTTTGCCTTTCTAGAATCCACACTTTCACACCTGAGCATTTCCGTTTAGCCTTAAAGGAGCTTGCTGGAGGCATGCAATGAATAAAAACCCCAGCAGAATTTAGTGTCAGGGACCGGCTAGATGAGGAGGAGCGGTGGAAACCACCTGAACAAAAAGCCCCCCTTCCAGGGAAAGCACAGAGGGAGAAGATTTGGATCCTGGATCTTGGTGGTGAACAACTGGACACACCCCAGAAGAGGGGAAGCGCTGGGAAGAACAGGAGACTTGGAGCTTGGAGGACGAGAAAGAGGAGGAAACAGGCAGGTGCAAAGACAGGAATCAGACTTAGCAGCTTCACCAGTGAGCCACCCTGGCAGCTTTTCTGATGACAGCTTACAAGCCCCTCCACACTCCCAGAACGAGGCGTCTGATGCATATCACAGAGCAGAGAGCCAGGCAGAAATAGAAAGGGTCCCTTGGGGCTCACCGTAGATAGAGGGAGAGGCTGGACACAGAGGGAAAGGAGTAAAGTGGGAGGTGCAAGCCAGTCGGAGCAATTGCCTCACCTAGGTGAAGCCTATCTCAGAGGTCTCCATATGCACTCTGTTCTGTTTCCTTGATAAAGAAACTAACTGCAAGTTAAATGGTGTTTCCCTCTCTTTCTCTGATCTGCGAATGAGCTGTTCTTATCAACTCCCTGACATTTTAGGAATGCATACAGAGTCAGAACCTAGCTCAGGATTACCAGCTGAGAAGGGCCATAGCTCAGCGGCAGAGCATCTTCTCTACATGCAAAGGTGCCAGGTTCAATCCACAGTGGCTATAGGCTATAGGGCTGGCAATGTCTCCTGTCTCAAATCCAGTAGAGACCATGCTACGCTTGATGGGCCAATGGACTCTGTATAATGTAGCTTGCTGTGTTCCTATGTCATTATTGATTGTCAGTAGTTCTCCAAGCTTTCAGACAGGATTCCCCTAGCAGGATATGAGGATGATGATGATGATAATGATAATGAGATAAAACTTCAAAAATTAAAACCTCCCTAAACAGGGCTGCCTTCAGATGTCTTCTAAAAGTCAGGTGGTTGTTTATTTCCTTGACATCTGATGGGAGGGCTTCCACAGGGCGGGCGCCACCACCGAGAAGGCCCTCTGCCTGGTTCCCTGTAGCTTCACTTCTCGCAGTGAGGGAACCGCCAGAAGGCCCTCGGAGCTGGACCTCAGTGTCTGGGCAGAACGATGGGGGTGGAGATGCTCCTTCAGGTATAGTCCTTCAAGTATATGTTGGGGATTGATGTAAATCCTGTACTCTACCACTAAGCTATGGGTCCTCCACCTCAGGTGCTTTATTTGGTACAGATGCAAGCCAAGTGGTCTGTTTTGGACAAAAAATCCCACACCATTGGCCATGCTGGTTAGGGCTGATGGAAGTTGGAGTCCAATGACATCTGGACAGTTACAGGCTTGCTGTTCCTGTTCTTCAGAAGGGCATAACACTGTCTTAGCTGCAACCTGAAGGGCTTGTAGCCCCTACTTACATCGGGAACAGGGTTGCATCAGGGCTGCATTGTGCTTTCAAAACTCCCCGTATTTAGCTTAGCAACACTTTTAGAAACTGGGCCTCGAAAGAAAAGCCTTTTCATGTGCTCCCTAATGGCCAGGGAATGTAATACGTGCAGAGCTGGAAATGTGCTGAAGTATACTCCTGAAAAAGAAAGCATTTTACTAGCTGGCATCACATGATTCAATGTGTGCAGTAATGCTCTGCTGCACAGAAACATATTGTATATGCACATGTAAGCATGTGTTACATAGAAGAAAAAAAATGTGAAATAGGCAGCAGTAACAGGATGCAATCATTCTGTAAAGTGATTTTCTTGGAACACCCTTTTACTTCCTCAGAGAACTCCTTATTTCCCCACCCATGCCGGATTACAGTCCTGCAGTATTAAGAGCTATTTTCTACACATCTGTAGATGTAATCATGCTGTGTGCATCACAGAGAACTGAAAGCTAATGTATTCCATGAACTCAGCAGTGTGTATTTACTATATGCTCTGTACTGTTCAGTTCCTTTTTATTATCTAAGTCTTTTCCGTGCTCTCTCTTTTAAATTGTGGATTTATTGTGAGTACTCTCACCACCCCCTTGCTAATTTCTTTGCCCCTCACAAACGGAAGCCAAAGGTGGGCCCTTCACCAGCCATTTCAGAATCCAGCCATTTCAAAGTCTCATCTTGCCCTATCCTTTGAGGGCCAGACTTCCCACCAAATTGTATTCCATTTATTGTGTATAAGTGCGAATCCGTGAATTTGATGTTATTTTATTGGGAACAGTGGGTGAGGGGAGGAAGAACTCCAAAGCCTACAATTCTGGGAAAGGAAAGGAAAGGTGCCTGGGAAACACATGAAGATTGGTAGTTGACAGCATGGGACAAAATCAAGATGAAATGAAAGGTGACAAGATTGGACATTTTCTCTGGTAGATGGTTGTCTAATAGCCAAGTTTCACAAAAGCTCCGGCAATGTGTTCCTGGAATCAGTGGCATAGGAAGACGCTCGGGCACCCGGAGCAGCAAACATGACATGCACCTGGGGGTGGGGCGCCGCTACGTAGCACACATGCGCAGCGTTGCTCCGTACGACGTAGCGATGCCGCACATGCGCGCTACTTAGCAAGTGGCCGGTGGCGCCGCTCCAGTGTCGTATGGATGGTGCCAGGATCCTCTGCTCATGGCTGCAGCCTTGAATGGAGGATCCTCTACATGTGGCTGCAGCCATGAGCAGAGCATCCCGGCACTGTCCATATGGCGCCGGCAAACTGCATGCCTTGTCACCTCCGGAGACGTGGCGCCGCGAGCGCACCGCCCCCCACCGCCCCGCATTGCTACGCCACTGCCTGGAATAACATCACACCCATGTATAAGTAGATGATTTGCATGCATTAGCACTGAGCTTGGATATCCCCCCCCCACATGATTATTATTATAACAACAACAACAACAATAACCAAATCATCACCATTCAGGATGAGCTCCTGCAGGTGTTAATCGGGCTACTGAGGCAACCCATATATTCTGCTGAGATTTTTACCTCAGATTTTGGTGTTGTTGTTTCTGCCAGGCAGCAGGTTTGAAAAGCTGCAATGGAATGAGAAAAGATGGCCTTTGGTGATTCATAGCGCAGTCCTCTTCATGCCTGTGCAGACATCAGTCCCGTTGAATTCAATAGGCCTACTCTCGTGTAAGTGGATCGAGGACTGCAGGCTCAAATTATGCTTTTTTCCCTGGTTCACAGCAGAGGAAACCTTTCTCCCCCCCTAATGGAATTGTGATTATAGAACATATTAATATTACAAAAGGTTTAAGTCCATTAAGCTTCCAGGCTGAGGCTCGCAGCCTTTCTTGACTAATGAATGGTGCCTGCGAGAGGTGGTACCCGAAAGTGACAATGGAAAGTGAAGTTGGCTATTATTTCTCAAGCCTCCAGCAGCTACTGTATTGCTGTCAGAGTCATGTCGCTGTGCTCATTGTGCCTGTTTTAACATTCCTCAGACATGCTGGCATAAAGTACAAAGATGATCCAATTACATTTCCTGCAACTGCATCTTATTTTACTAATGCTTACAAATTAATGGTGTCTGCCACTGCCCCCCCCAACACAAGAGGGAGCAGAGATAGCATTTTAAATCCCATGAATTTTATAGTATGCATTACTTAAATACAGAAAACAACCCTAACCGTAAACAGTTGACATGCCTCTCACAATCTCTGTCTAGTCAATATGAAAATGTAACTACAAGGGGCAATGCAAAAGAAATCCCACTGTATACTCATTTATTAGGAGAAGCATTATTTATTTCTAGCAATTTACTGTTAGTAATTTATTTCTGTAGAGCCATTAATTCACAAACTTCTAAGTGCTTAGTCAAATCTGGAGTTATCGCAACATATCTCCCCAAATCACTTGTGTGTGTGTGTACCAAAGTCACAATATATCCCAAAAACCTTAGTTGAATTCAAGATCTAAATCATCTGGCCCTCATTACCTGACCCAGCAAGAGAGATCTGTCATTGTGGGGTCAGCCCCACCTTCACCTATGCAAGGATCACTTGACCATACATGGTCCCTACAAAGGCTCTTTTCCAGCCAGAACTCAGCTCCGGCACCTCTTAGGTGGGCACCATTGCCATTATAAGACAACAAGAGAGGTGCCCATGGTGAATTCTGGCAGCTTTTTTTTCTAGAAAAAAGCACTTTTTGCAGGGTTCCCCAGCCACACATACAGAGCCTACACTCTAACAGCTTAAATGCACCATACAAGCGTTGAGTGAACCCATCTAGGTCAAAGGGCTGCTTGCTGCCCCAAATGTCTCTATTCATCCAATGTCTCTATTCAGACCAGGTCTCTCCATGGTTTTAAGTTTGGTGATAAGTTGCAACAGGCAACCAGGCAGAAGGCCTTCTTGGTAGTGGCACCCGCCATGTGGAACACCCTCCCACCAGATGTCAAAGAGAAAAACAACTACCAGACTTTTAGAAGACACCTGAAAGCAGCCCTGTTTAGGGAAGCTTTTAATGTTTGATAGATTATTGTATTTTAATGTTCTGTTGGAAGCCACCCAGAGTGGCTGGGGAAACCCAGCCAGATAGGCGGGGTATAAATAAATTGTTGTTGTTGTTGTTGTTGTTGTTGCAAAGCAGGAGCCGAAGAAAGGTAATAAGGAAATGGGCAGAATGCTAGAGTGTGTGCCTCTATCCCTAGCTCTCTAAAAGCATAACTTAACTTATCTATTTGGATATTTGGAATCCATTCTTACAAATACTGTAATAGGTTAAGGTCTGGTGAATTACGACAAAAGTAAAAGTAAAGGACCCCTGGATGGTTAAGTCCAGTTGAAGGTGACTATGGGGTTGTGGCCCTCATCTCGCTTTCAGGCCGGGGGAGCCGGTGTTTGTCCACAGACAGCTTTCCGGGTCATGTGGCCAGCATGACTAAACCGCTTCTGGCACAACAGGACACTATGACGGAAGCCAGAGCGCACAGAAATGCCATTTACCTTCCCGCTACAGCAGTACCTATTTATCTACTTGCACTGGCGTGCTTTTGAACTGCTAGGTTGGCAGAAGCTGGGACAGAGCAACGGGAGCTCACCCCGTTGTGGGGATTTGAACCACCAACCTTCCGATCGGCAAGCCCAAGAGGCTCAGTGGTTTAGACCACAGCACCACCCAGCTTTGCAAAGTATACAGTTTGGGTTTTTTTCTGTGCCCCCCTTTACTTTCCCTTCTCTTATATTTATGTATCACCACGTTTAGTGCACATATAATAATTTCTAACTTTCAATAAAGATGCCTGGCTGGAGGAAATAAAAACTTACCTGTTTCTAGTCTGGGTCACTTTTGCATGTGCCCACTGAAAAGTCTATTCCATTCTGCTTCTGCATTAATCTGTGGGTTTAAAGGGAGGGAAATCCACATAATTATCTCTTTTTCGAACTGCACCAGAAAATTCAGGGTGGTTGAAAGACACCGAATAACTAAGTTCTGGTCTGCACATTAGTGTGGACAGTTTGTGTCAGGCCACTCTATCGGAATTCAGAAAGATCAACTTTACTCAAGCATCCCTAGGAAAGAAATTTGAAGTGACAATGGCTAACACAACGAAATCCCTCTCCCACCCAAATCGCCTGCTTTGAAATAGGGCAAGCCAGTTCTGGAGCAGCTGTGGCCTTGAAATGGCAGGCAGATCTCTTTCTGTCACTGTTTAAACTCAGCTCCCGCTTGTCAGATTGTCTGCTTCCTCTTTGACCTGGACTAAAGCTGTGACATGCATTAGAAATATACATAACAACCATTCCTAAAGCCTCTTTTGCCTTAGATTTCCATGGATACCGGGAGAGGGACTATCAAGAAGGCCTCCCAGCCCTGGAAAACAACAACAGGGCCCAAAACAGCCAATTATATGGGTTGCTAGGTGGTGGGAAATACTCTTAAACCCAAAACATCTGGGAGGCTACCAGTAATACCAGCTATAAGGGAGGGGCTCAGAAGATGCAGTGAACATCTTGTTCTCAGTGGTTTTCTCTGCTTAGTTATATCTATGAACCGCCATTTGTTGAAGGGCCCAACCCTTCTTCCCAGGTTGCAGTTCTATCCCTTTTAGCATATTTAGGCATTAAGTGGCATATTAATTCAATGATGATGGTGATGTCAGAAAAAGAATCATTTTGGGTCATCCCAAAATGGTATTAAGTACCACTGTCGAACAGTAAAGGTAAAGGTAAAGGACCCCTGGATGGTTAAGTCCAGTCAAAGGTGACTATGGGGTTGCGGCACTCATATTGCTTCAAGCCAAGGGAGCCGGCGTTTGTCCACAGACAGCTTTCCGGGTCATGTGACCTGCATGACTAAACTGCTTCTGGCGCAACGGAACACCATGATGGAAACCAGAACACACGGAAACGGCATTTACCTTCCCGCCACAGCGATACCTGTTTATCTACTTGCACTGGTGTGCTTTCGAACTGCTAGGTTGGCAGGAGCTGGGACAGAGTAACGGGAGCTCACTCCGTAGTCGGGTTTTGAACCGCCAACCTTCTGGGGAAACGGGTTCGCGTCTCTACTCCTCCACATGCAGCTGCTGGGTGACCTTGGGCTAGTCACACTTCTCTGAAGTCTCTCAGCCCCACTCACCTCACAGAGTGTTTGTTGTGGGGGAGGAAGGGAAAGGAGAATGTTAGCCACTTTGAGACTCCTTCGGGTAGTGAAAAGTGGGATATCAAATCCAAACTCTTCTTCCTCTTCTTCTTCTTCTTCTTCTTCTTCTTCTTCTTCTTCTTCTTCTTCTTCTTCTTCTTCTGTGATTTAGACTACACCCGCATCCCTACTATCGAACAGTAAGAGCTGTTCAGCAGTGGAACAGTCTCCCTCAGGAGGTTGTGGACTCTCCTTCCTTGGAAGTTTTAAAGCAGAGGTTGGATGGCCATCTAACATGGATGCCTTAGCTGAGATTCCTGCATTGCAGGGAGTTTCTGCTCATGCAATGAGACTTCCCCTTCTTTTTCTCTCCCCGTGCACCCCCCACTCAGCCAAAAAAAAAAATGCTTTGAAGGGTTTCGTGACCATCTAGAAAAGATTTGAGAGTGTGCAGGGGTGTGTGTGTGTGTGTGTGTGTGCACATGCAGGGGATATGAAAGTTCTGTCGTGCAAGTGGATTTTGCTCCCCATATGATACAATTGCATTGGATACAACTTCCTGTGTTTATTCTTTTTCCTTGAGTCTCTAACGTTCACTAAGCTACACCATTTGCCTTTCTATATTCCTCTGAAATGTTGTTCTGTCTCTACAGGAGTGATGGAAGAAGGCCTTCAAGCCGTACCCCCATTCTAGCCTGGAAGGGTATCAAAATGGGATGGACTCAGTAGGAGCATTTGGAAATCCTAGCTACGTTGTCTTCATCTGCCTCTGTTTTATTTAGATTACTAAATATTACCCCATTAGAGTACGATAACCGTTGCTCATTTTCCTCGCAGGCATTCTATATATCATACATACTGCGTTACTTAATTACAGCCTTTTGCACTTACACACCGATCTGTCCATTGACTTTTAGATCACATTCTTAATTGCAATAAGCAAAGTAGCTTTTTGTTATGGCACAGGGAAAGTGTTGGTCAGCTGCCCACTGTTGGCATTAGAGCACACAGAGGACTGGCCAATTATTTTTCTCTCTCTCTCTCTCTCTCTCTCTCTCTCTCTCTCTCTCTCTCTCTCTCTCTCCTTTAATGATCAATTACCACCAGAATAGGTTTCTAATGGCCACACTATTAGAGAGTAATAGACTTGGCTATAATAGTTCCTGTTCACAATATTTCTCAAACTAGACACTGAACAAACCCCACGGCAGCAAATGGTTGGAATGTTTGCCTTGTGGCCAGGTATTTAAAAGGCAATATTCTCTCACACACTCGCAGCAGGCTTGGCCCTACCCTTTGGCAGAATGAAGCAGCTCCCTCAGGCGGCAGTTGCTGGGGGCAGTACCTCCTGAGCTGGGCTTTGACCTTCAGTGCAGTGGAAGATGTTCTCCCATCACCAGTCAGTCTGTCAGTCTGGTTGGATTCTGCACATCTCCTCCCCTTGCCTCAGGCAGCAGAATGACTTGGATGACATAGCCAGCTTGGAGTCTAGAGAAGGAAGTGTCCTGAAAAACATATGCAAGGAGAGAGGAAATGGACTTGGACCTTCCTATGTATACACACTTATATGTGAACCCTGGGACAGAGGTCGCCTTGCCAGATGGAGGAACTCGCACTGAAAAGTGAACGGTGCATAAAAACATATAGTCTAAAGCCATTGGCCACCACAATATAAATACAGCAAACAATCGTTTTGGCACACTCGGCAAGCAAATAGATTAACAAAAGCAAACATTAAAAAAGGATAATTTCTCCTGCAGTGTAAACTACCCATTGCCCTTCTACAGGAGGCTATATAGGTGCTAAGAAATATACCAAAAGTAGAATTCAAAGTAGAATTACGTTCTGGACCCCCATACCAAATTTCGTTCTGATGATCTCAGTGGTGTTTAAAAGCAATGTCGTGAACAACGTTGTAAACACACATGAAATACTGAAGAAACAAGTTGAATTAAATGTTTCTCAGGTTTTTATTGTGCAATTTCATTTAATTTAATTAATGCTTCCCAGGAAACAGTCTGAAGTGGTTTACTAAAAGATAAAGAACCGACTTCTTTTAAAACTGCTGCTTTTTCTTAACGGTTGGTTGGCTGGTTGGTTTTTAGGCTGCATTTTCTTGGTTTTTAGGTTGCCCTTTTAGGTTGCTTTGTTTTTGCTTACTGTGTTGATTTTGTTTGAGCCGCTTTGTGTATATTGGGGAAAAGGCAGGCTATAAATTCATTGATAATAAATACGGTAAGTAAATGCTGATAGGCTTCACTTTACTCAACCCTCAGCCTGCCAATAATCATTAGAACAGTCATCAGGAGATCTTGCCAAAATATTGTGAGATCTCACGAAGCACACAAGATCTCACCAGAAACTGAGGCTGCTGTTGCTGCTTCTACTTCTCTGCCAGTGGCAGAGGGGCAGCCAGGGCACCTGTGGGGGGTGCCACCTCTTGGAATTCTGCCACCCGAGGCCACTGCCTCAGCCTGCCTCATGGGCAGGCCGGCCTTGTCTGAGAGATTAAGTAGCATTCACATGGCAATTTCGTGTGTGAGTAATTTGGCTGAGGTGGGATTTGAAGTGTAGGCTTACAATTTCTCCTTATTTTTTTTTTTACACCATCAGAGCCCTATATATATATATTCTTTAGTAGAAAACAGGAAGTAGACTGATGTAGGATCTCGCTTACGCATGATTCCATATGTCATTCCTGCCCCCTAAGGAGAAAAGACATACGTTCTAAAGAGAATTTGCTTGATCCTGCTTGAATCTCTAATTCACATGAGAGTCAAACACTCAATTCTATACCTACAAATAAAGAAAGGAAGAAGTGTAAAGGACCGGCGTGATCTTTATTATCACCTAGAATATATTACTGTAATAACTCAATTTGCATCACATAGGAAATATGGTTAGGCTTTTAACCACAGCCACGGATGAGGATTCTTTCCAGTAACCCATTGCAAATGAACCTGACAAGAACCAAAATAGGATAAGAAGTTTTAGTTTACCACCTGTCCTTCCAGAGTTCTCCAGCAACAATACACCAGATCATCTGGCACTTAAAAGTAAACCAAATAATTGTGACATATGGGCAGAGATTTCTTTTCAATGCCTTGTTCAGCAAGTGGGGGGTGGTGAGTGGGTATTATTAATGCACAGAAGTGTGTGTTTTAATGCCTTTGTGAGTGACCGGGCAAGTAATTTGTTGCTTTCTCATGCTCTCCCTTAGTCTATAAATACTGTCATGCACCAGACCCTAAATCGATGTTTGCAGGAGCTGTGTTCTGCCAAGGATGCCCTGACATCCTTTGAAAGAGTCTTTCGCTGATCGTGTAATGTTCAAATTCTGGAAGAGGTCTCCTTGTTCTGTCTACTTTAGGCAAGTGCATTTTGTGTTCAGAGCCTGGCGAGAAGAAATTGCTGTAAAAATGAAGTTGTTTTTTTTTGGGGGGGGAGTGGAAATGCACCACCACTTCCCAACCTTATAGCAGAAGTGGGGAACTGTATCTTCCCAATACCTCAGTTGCCGCCAGTTACCAAGAGGATGAGGGGCGAGGCGGTGGGGAAGTTGTTTCAGTGTGGCTGCAGCAGCGGTGGCAATCCACTGCTCTCGCCACTGCACAGAGCTCCCCGCCTCCTTGCCCGCCCACCTCTCTCTGTAAACAGCAGTGACCTTGCTGTTGGCAAGCCAGATAAGCAGTGCACCGTTCCTGCTTGTTTAGGATTGCAGCGCTACTCCTTCTTTTCATGCCGAAATTTGAACCTTAAGAATACTGGCCATATATCACCAGCATCAACCACTCAGTATGTTAGGGAAGTACATCATTCGAGGCAGGGCACCCAAATTGTATGAACACTCTGCACTCTACAATCTGATGAGCAATGCAGGGACAAGGTGTCAAGTGTAATCACATTTGTATTCAGATGCTGTTGAGAGCAGACACTGATATATGATCCATCAACCACCGCCAGTATTTCTGGCTCCTCTATATACATATGAATGGGTGGATGAATAGATAAACAGACAGTGAAATTATGTTGGAAATGACATGGCACTAAGCCCATAACATATCTTAGACTCATTAAAATATGGCACAAATGTATCTCTTTCCCAGAGCAGATCTCGGAGAGCATTCTGTTTTACAACATGGAGATCAATGAAAAGAGGACAATTCCTATTAAATATGCCGTTTCAGAGGCTGCTCCTTTAATTTCGCAGCTCACCAATCCTTATCAGCCACTACCAAAATCCCAAAGCGGAGAGGTTCACAATGATTTCATTCGAACATTGCAGAATCAGAACATTATTTTTAAAATAATGTCTTGTTAGCAAATATATTGACTCCTAGAATTTAGTACTGTGCCTTAGTTAAGTATCAAACTGAAGGAACAGAAACTTGGAAGAAAACGTGGCTGCCTGGGGGAAACAATGATCGAGAAATCCTGAATATGTCTCTGGGAAGAATATATCTCTGGATAGAAATATTTTAAATGGCATTTTTAATAAGAGGGTGTGTCTGAAGCAACCTTTGGGGTAGCTGGGTGGTTAGGCTAAATGCCTCGCTGAGAATTTATCTCTTTTTAAAGGTAAAAGTAAAGGGGCCCCTGACCATCAGGTCCAGTCGTGTCCGACTCTGGGGTTGCGGCGCTCATCTCTCTCTATAGGCTGAGGGAGCCGGCGTTTGTCCGCAGACAGCTTCCGGGTCATGTGGCCAGCATGACAAAGCCGCTTCTGGCGAACCAGAGCAGCACACGGAAACACCGTTAAACTTCCCGCTGGAGCGGTCCCTATTTATCTACTTGCACTTTGACGTGCTTTTGTACAGGTATGTATAATGCAACTGCTCAAACCTGATTTTTAAAATTCTGTCTTTACTGTTCATGGGATAGTTATCAAAAAGGACCTCAGTCTTAAAGTTGTTGTTGGCATTCATCTGTCTCAGGAGACAATGGAGTGTGCCTCTAGGGGTGAAGTCAAACCTCCTCAGACTGACCTCCCCAAGGAGCATCCCTGGGCAGTGTATATGGAGGTCCTGGGTTGCCCAGGTGAAAAGCTTCGCTGATGTGGTCCAAAGGAAAGCAGAGCAATACGTCTGGCACCAGTTTGGAGGTGTTGCTGGAAGGAGGCTACAAGGCACCATCCAACTGTCTTAGGGCCTCCACCCCAGATCTCTACAGGGTTTACTTCTTAGCCTTTTCTTCTCACAAAGATAGCCCACAAGGCAGTGGAGGTTTAGGATCAGAGTTATCTTTCTCCTAGATGGACTGCCTTCCCAAGTTGCCTTCCCATCAGCCTCTCAGTTCCCTCTACAGCACATGGAGAAACCACCTCCTTGACCGTTGGACCCACAATTAGTCTATTCTGCTTATCAATGCCCCATGCCATCATGAGCACAAACCATCATGAATGCTCAATAAAAAGGATGCCTGGAGGGGTTCCTAATCTTTCTACAACCTGTCCCCAACTACAACCGGACTCCAAAAGCTGGGTGGGTTTGAACTTGTGAGAAGGAGATGAGGTTCAGCACTCACACCCTCATTTTCCTTTTATTACAAAGCTCCTCAAAACCCACTTTATAGGCAATTGCAGCAGACCTGCATTCAAACATGTATGTCTGACATCATCACGACTCGTGCCTAATTTGGCCTCCAGCCGGGGGAGTTCTCCCATTGCAGAGTTTTAGATTCTGTGACCTTAGAATGGTGCGTTCCAGCTGATGGGTTCTACCATAGAGCAACACGTCTCTCTCCAGAGAACTTTGCTTAGTGAATTTCTTGGGGGAAGCAAATGACATGCGACTGAAATCCGAGTCAGGGTTAAGGAATTTTTAAACAGTCTAAATAAAAATCGATTCCCATCTTAATTAGATTTTGTTCCTTCGATGTGGCTGATGTCAACTCTTCTAAGCCACTGATTGTTTAGGGATTCGGCAGGACAAACAAGAAAGCAATACCTGAATTTCCAGTGAAGAATAAAACACACATACACAACCCAGCTGACTTAAAACGAAACAAGACTGCTGATCTTGGGCACATTTATTTATAGAAGTGGGTCTCACTCATTGATTCCAGCTGAGTTTATTTCCTACGCTGAGCGCTCAGGATCATGGTGCCTCTTTAATGTTGCATCAGCAAACAGGAGAAAATGAACAGAACTAGCAAATGTGTGATATATTTTGGAAATGCCTCAAGGAAAAGCAAAGAATAAAGCAAGTAAATGAGTTTTGGTGGTAAAATAAAAGACCTTTCTGGATGGCCAATTTCTCCTTCAAAGCTTACTGGAGCTTAATGCAAAATTATGTAAGGGTGAGGTCAGATGCAGCATACGAAGGTGGGTCCTTCACTCATGGTGTAATCTGGAAGGCTGAAGTTGTCTTACTTTCTGCACATGCCAAGGGCTACTAGCCATGATGGCTATACTTGCCTTCATGGTTGGCATAGGAGCCAACTCCTAGGGGCCAAGGTCCCTTTGGCTCCTCAAATAAAATATTTGAGGGGGTTGATCCCCCCCCCATTGATGGGCATTGCCATTCAAATGGTGTGCATGTGCCTTGTCATGTGATCGATTATGTGTGGCTGTGACCACCTGGGTCCCTCCGATATTTTATTCAGCCTTGATGGTTGGAGAGTGAGTGCTCTTGTACTCTGACTCGGTCCACTTGGAGTGATCCAGGCCGGTCAAAGTATCCGGCAGTGATATGGCAGTGAGGAGATGTCCTGATTAAATATACAGTCAGAACAGGAGTGGACAAGCAGGGACATGTCTCCTTCCCTGCCCTCCCAATCATATGGTTGTGCAAGGCTCCCAAATCAGTTTGATAAGGCCTGGATCTGGGTCAGTTTGGCCCTGGATCACCCCAGATTGGATTAGGACCATTCCAAAGCTTCAGATTGTGGGGCTCATGCACAGTCCTAGTTAAAGCTATAGAGAGAAAACAGGTGTCTCAGTTGGTCAAGGAAGGAAGAGCAAATGAGAGATGCAGAAAAAATATTCATGGGAGTTTTAGAAAAGGAGTGGGAGGGGAGAAGTTAGAGAGGCAAGGGGAAGTCAGACTGAGAAGTCGTCTGTTGCGGGTCATCTCTCAGAAATGGTTTGCCAGAAACCAGAATTTTATATATATATATATATATATATATATATATATATATATATATATATATATATATATATATATATATAAAGATTTAGAGAAATACCATACAGAAGACTCTGCATTATTGTAAGTGTGTATATAGGGAGTTTGTCACACTCAGCATTATAGAAATGGAACGGAATTATAATGAAGACTGCAAAACATGGATGGAATGGAGAAATATAGACCCATCCATCCCTAGAAAACATTTGTAAGTATCACTTGATAAATTAGAAATCAGGAGTTTATTTGTGGGTGGGTGGGCACGTATCAAAACAATTGCCGTACTTTAGCAAGCACCGCCTCTTCAGAGCCATCTGTCTGCCACCTTAAATGAAGCCTAAGAGATCTCCACAGAGCTGAAAGCAGTAATGTTTGAAATATGAAGCAAATTTATCAAGATGGCTATCTTGCAATAACTTGCCACCAAACTGTGGGGAGGATTTTTCGTTAAAGCAGTTGAGTGTCCCCTTTCTCTGTTCAAAACTTGCCTGCATAATCCCATAGTAAACAAAAGCATGCTGTTTTATCTTCACTACAATAAAGGCCGCAGCTGGGCTCAGTTCTTATGTCTCCACAATTGGCACGGCTATGTTATTTTTGACAGTCCTCTGCCACTGGCTCTTCCCTCTCAATAGGATGTTGACATTACAGAAGCCTATCCTGGGCTTGTCAAGCAAGCAAGGGGCAACAGTGAGCCTCAAAACATACATACTATAGTGCAGTAAAGCATAGTGTATTCCATATATTACGTTGTATTAATACACATAATATACTATATAATGTAATGTATTAGGTAAAAGTAAAGGACTGCTGGAAGGTTAAGTCCAGTCAAAGGCGACTATAGGGGTGTGGCACTCATCTTGCTTTTGAGGCCGAGGGAGCTGGCATTTGTCCACAGACAGTTTTCTGGGTCATGTGGCCAGCATGAATAGACTGCTTCATGACGGAAGCTAGAGCGCATGGAAACGCCATTTATGTAATGTATTAAGATAAAACTTAGGGCACGATCCTAACCTGAGAGCCACAGGGATGAGCAAGATAGGATGTGGTGGATCTTTAGCGCAGCCAGCTGGTTTTCTGGGTCAGCTGGGCTTTGCTAGCAAAAGTCCCAGAGATACGATGGCATAACTGCTTTTAATGAAAGGGCTGGAGCTGTGCTGTCTTTATTGTAATTACCTGTATGTTTTTAATAGCTATTTTATATGTATGTATAGTTTTGTTTCTATAAATGTTCCTATTTTATCTGTACAGTGGTACCTCAGTTTTCGAACGTAATCTGTTCTGGAAGACCGTTTGACTTCTGAAACGTTCAAAGACTGAGCCGCAAAGGGCGGTCTGCCAATTCAATAGAGAATGTTGTGAAAAACAACAGGTACACGCAGCGGAAGCCGTTTGGCTTCTGAGACGCCTTCGAAAACGGAAGCATTTATTACTTTTGGGTTTTTGGCGTTCAAAAACCGAAATGCTCGGCAACCGAGACGTCCGGAAACCGAGGTACCACTGTAAGCTGCTTTGCATCCCTGTGTAGGGAAAAGGTGGGGTATAAATGAATTAGAAGCAGCAGCAACTCCCCCATTGGCAAAACTTATACTGGTATAAACCCACTTCTGGGGGACTTGTGGTGATATAGGAATTGGACACACTCACACATTCACACAATTCATTCCTAAGGACATATGTAGATAAATGGATTCCAACAGCCATGCGGAGGGACCAACTCTGCCCATATTCACAACCCTTCACCTATCCTCCTGTAAACATGCAGTAGGGCTTGCCTCGAATAGCATCTCCATGTAGTATCCCAGCACTCCTCACTCTGAAGTGAAAACAAAGTTGAATAAAAGAAATATAAGGAAACGTAGAATAGAAACTAGCCTAGGGTCTTGATTAATACTGTAAACTGTGGACGAAACGTGACGTTGAAATATCCTTATGTATAATCCTGTCTTTATATAAACTGTATCCTCTCTTGTAACTTTGATTGTAACTTTATTGTTTCGAGTTGTACCCAATTAAGCTATGTATCAGAAGACGTTGATATTCTGGGACACCAATTACTTTAACATTTGAGTTTGGGGAAATGACTCTCTGAACGACTCTCCAACAGAGAGTTCCCGATCTTAATCTCCTCTCTTTGGTCATCCCTGGGGATTACATCACAGGGTCTGCCATGAACACTGAGCTAACAAGCCCTGTAATAGAAGGGAAATTAGTTTCCACATCACCCTAAATAGCTGAAACCTCACCCCATTATTTCCCCAGAATCTGGTCATCAGCCCTTCTCTCAGTAACTATTAGGACTTTCATGCCTGTTCAATTTAGCACAGTTGCATGCATTTGCACTCAAACCTCACCATTTTGATCCTAAACTTTTGCACCCCTTACTCTGTAACTCGAGTCACACATGTGTGACGTATTGTATCTCCTTGACTCAAAAGTATACAAAAATTGTACACACACAAAGGCGGGGTTCTTCTTCAGCTTTTGCTGTGGGAACCCAGTTGCAACTGTAATAAAGGATCATGGTTTAGGGCTGCCTGGCTTTCCTTTCTTTTGTTGCTAGATTTTCGGCATTTCTAACCACATTCTGAACTTCAAACATCCTAATTTTTACAACAGTGGGGCAGGACCAGGCCAGGTAGGGGAGATAACACTAAATCCTAACTTTGTTTCCTCTCTGTTACGTGGCCTGGCTACACCGGCAGATTATACACTGGCAGGAAAGGTGGTGTAAACAGGATATTCAGTCAGGGAGTCATCCTGATGATGCTATGGGCTGGACCTTGGAACTTCTGCATGGAAAAAAGATGCTGAACCGCTGAGCTGCAAGACTGGGTGAACTTTTTGGTGCTCAAAAAGATGGCCACAATGATTCCTTATTAAGTAAGCATTTAAAAATTTGGAGCGGGAATGGGGAGCGGGGGGATGCATTTCTTCCCTACAATATAATATGTTTAGCTTTTTCCTTTACACACACACATACACATTTTATTATGTTCCTGTCAAAACCTTTTCCATTATTCCTGTCAACCTCTACCAGTGCTTGTTTTTAAGAGATTTAAACAGCAGCAATTTGTTACACAGCAGGAGTGATAACTGAAGAGGACAAAGAACCTTTTCTATTGTCAATGGAAACTGAACGACAGTTGCCTTTCTCCACCAAACACCATATATAAGGCTCAGTCCATTGTGATGACCTATTTGGTTGGGTTTTGCAAAGGAGTTCTGGCTGCTTTACAAAGGATGCCACCCCAGGGTTTGCTGGGGGGATATTTGTACTGTAGTTTAAGCCCAGCTTCAGATGAAACTGAGCTGCATGAAGGAATGTGTGTGCATGTGAGAGGGAATTAAACCGAATCACAATTTCCCAAATGTGACAGAAACTGAAATGTGGGCATCCTTCAACATTCACACTTCTCCAAATTTTGCAGTGCAGTTCTCCAGCTTAAGTAATGCAATACAAAAATGAATTGCCATACTTTTTGTGTATTAGACGAGATTCCCCCCCCCAGAAAATTAATGTTAAGTAATGGGGGGCCCTCTTATACATGGTCAGTGCATATTGGTGACGTGGGATTGGTTGCTTCCACTAGCCGGAGATTGTCAGCATTGTTATTTGTGGCTGTGACAAGGGTTGGTGTCTATTTCATTGCGCTGTGGCAATAGGGTGGGGGAATTGTGGATTCTGGTGGTGAGTGAACAGCTGATAGGCAGTTTTGCAGTGTGGGCGCAGTAGTGCAGGTCAGACGGGTGAGCGATTTTCGGCAATATCCCCCCCCCAAAAAACTCAACAACTCTGGGCAATCTCCTCCCATTTTCTTAAGTTTGAGCCTCCCAAAATAAGGGGTCGTCTTATACATGGGGGCGTGCTATACACGAAAAAATACAGTATATAGGGACAACATGTTACCAAAAAAATAATAAAAATTGTGCATTATTTTAGAGGGAAATGCTTTGCAGACTTGTGCAGATTAGGCTGATGTGAATATTAGGAGAAGTTTTACATTAAAATGCTGGTGATTTTCACGACTGAGGAATTTTCATGAGGTCTTTATTTTGCTTAATTTTTAAAGAAAGTTTACTTGCAGAGACTGCAATCTGAAGTGGAAGACCCATGTGGCAAGGTATATAATAACGCACTTACAACTGTGTGGTGGTTGTTAGTCCATTGTTTGCTGACCCTCTCTAATATGATTTACAAGCTCCACACAGGACTTTGGTAATGTACATGACATATTAAACAGGGTTATATATAGCTCCTGGGAAGGGCTCTTAGTACAGGCCTGCAACAGGCTTTCTTTTGGGCCAAGATGGAGGAGGGAATGTGATGCCTGAGCTACATTTAAAGAGACAGTCAGTTTATTGTGCCTGAATGCAACACAACCAGGGCTAATTGATTTCACTTTTTGCTCTTCCTACTTACAGTGTTCTTGATTTTTTATTTTAATGTGAAGCATTCTCTTGCCTGCAGTATGCGATTCCCATATGGGTTTCATTCTGTTGGTGCGGATGTCCACCGATATTGAGAGCAGGACGTCAGAGTGGATCAAAGTCGGCTCACCCTTAGATAAAACCGTGTCGGTATTTAGCATGCAAGGGCCCAACAGCAGGGCGCCATCTCATTAACTCTTCTTGCTTCCTTCCAGGAGCACAGCCGTGCCTCCTCATTGGTATTCATATATTCTCCTGCCTGCTGTTCAGAGAACACAGGGGCCCTGGGCCTTCACAAGGGATGCTTGTTTGAAAAGCGGTACTCTGCCGTTTTAAGGGGGATCAGAGGCAAGTCACTTTTGTCTGCTGCAAAGGGGTTCTGCTTGAAAAGATATGGGTTCGGGGAAGAGAGCCCAGCGTTGTTCCAGACCTGACAGATGCGCTAGCTAATGCAGAAGAAGCAGGAGCTGCCAAGAGGCTTGGCAATAAGTCCTGCAGCACTCAAGATTGATCAAGAAAAATATCGCAGTCACGCAGTCACACACACACACACACACACACACACACACATTCTGCTTATCGTATTGCAAACATGCTTTCTGGTTGATCATTTTAGCCAAGATGGCAGGAAATTATACCGTCAGTTTGTATTTCCTGTATTTCCCATTTGCAGTGTACCTATAAGCAAAGTTAACCACTAAATGCAACGAGAGTCGGGCGGCAATACTAATTTTCGAATACAGATCTGGATGCTATTCAGAGGACTAAATGGAACAAGAGCAGAATAGGCAGACAAAACTGGACAGTGGATATTGACATATTTTGGTCCCTCAGCTCTGATTTTGTAGGGCTCCAAGGACAGTTCAGTTATTAGGGCATCTTATTAAATAAGTACACGTGGTGCTGATTGTATGATGGTATCTAACTGGGGGCAGGGAAATGAATAATACAGAACTCAGTGGACAGAGCAGGCTCTCCATTATCATAGAGGGCAAGTTTCAATGCTTGAATTGCTCACGCCCTTTTATCATCGTAACATGTCATGTCAGCTGCACATGCGTACTTTTCAAGAATACGCTTCAAGGATCTTTCTACAGGATTGTGTAAATTTTGAACAAACAGATTGGGATGGATCCAGAACGAGGTTTTTGTACACTGATATCACTGGCCTTGCACTTCATCCCGACTAACTTTTCACACTGACAGGAATATGCAGAAATATGTTTCAAAATTTCGAGAAGTGCAGGTTTCAAAGGATGCCAGTGTTTTGATTTGCATATTGTGTCAGAAACTGCAAGTTAGGCAGGTTCACCTTTAAATGCAAACTGAAGCAAATTTCTTCCCCATCCCTGATCCAGACTCCTTCATTACAGAAGGTTGGTTTAATCGATGTACCTGAACCATCCCCTAGCTTATAAAATGAAAGAATGAAACATAATCCAGCCTGAGAATTTTGATTCACTGTTTGTTTTTAAATATATATAGCATTTTCCTTCCCTCCATCCCAACCCCCCAAATTTCCCAGTCCCATTTTCTTGCTTGGCCAAGCTAGTTGGGACAGAGTAGCCACATATTTTATTTCTGCCCTGTTCAAGGGGGGGGGGGTGAAGCTATATTTTATGACATTAAATGGTGAGGCAAGCTAAGTCTCATTCCCTCCCCGCCCTTATTTCCCCAAGTTTTATTGCTTCAAGCAGCAGCCTGGTTCTCTTCTGGTATCTGAGCTGGTCTGAGAGAAAACCGCTTGAAGTTAAGAGACCACCGTGAGGTGATGGCAGAAGCAGAACGGGGAAGGTATGGCTCCCCTTACCCACAACATCCCATTTTAATTCTGAAATGACTTGCCCCCACTTTATATGTAAATGAGGCAAACCACACAGTAAACACACTTGGCTGCCCCTTTTCATCTAGCTTAGCCTACATATGAGCTGATCATCCGTCTTCCGAGGGCCGCACTAGGCAGCCATTTTCTACTGGCCTGACAAATGCTCTCCAAACCTGCTCTCGGTGCACTCTGTGAGCTCCTCTAAGAGAATACAAATGGCCAAGCTGTCTTGGGAGAGACCTGAGAGACGGTTTGGTTATTTGCATGTGTTTCAAATGGTCAGCTTGCTGGTTGTGGTCTTTTCTTTTTAAGTTTCTCAGGGCTTAAAAGCTTTTCCCCGATGTTTCTGTGTCGTTCCATTATCAACTTGGCCTTCTCATAATAGATGCGCTGATGGAAGTTGGTGTGGAACCAGTTACACGATACAGATACACGGAACAAAATCCTTCCAGGGACAGCTACAGGAAGGGGCTGTTTTCAGCAGAAAAGCAGCAAGGGGAGGAGTACTTCACCCCTTTCGCCTCCCCAGATTTTTCCCATGCAGCGTTCCCCAGCTGCTTTTCGTTCTGTGGGCTTCCAGACATGTGTTTACCCTTGCAGCCCTAATTAACACCCCAAAACTGGAAGCTTCCTTGCTTAAAATCTGAACCAGTTATTCAGAAGCCATCTGTGCTCCAGATATTGCCGCAAAGCAGAATTGTCTGTAATCCTTCTAAAGCATCCGTACCCCGCTACCCCAACTGTTTATTTAACTGAGCTGAAAAATACATAAAATATGCTAATAATGTAGCAGTAATAAGCTTGGGGGAATCTCTCTCTTTCTGGTGCACGCACACACACACAACACAGAGTACATTTGTATTAGGGTCACAGGAACCACCTCGTATAGATAATTTAACCCTCTGTTCCCTGGAAAACTCCCTCAGCCTCAGTTAATGAGACGTAAATGGCCTTGTTGTCAGTTGTGGGCAATTAATGTTATTGAAATTATTCACTCTATAATTGTCAGCTGGTAATTGGTTTTCTAATGATAAAATGGGATACATGATACCAATATCAATGCTGGGTAGAAACTAGAAGTGTTGTTTGGGGTGGGGAGGAGAGATGCATTGTTTACTGGAAAAGGGAGAACGCCGGAACGCATTTCTAATCACTTTGTTTAAATGGCATTGGCAAACAGCAGATAGAAGGTTACTTCAGCATGTTCTAGATTAATGTTAAGTGACTCATGCATATTCAAAAAGCCTTATTATCAATAATTGGGAAGAGCTGACCAGTACAGAAGAAGAAATGTGGGGCTGATGAACTATGGATTGGAGATCCCATGAATCCAGAAGAGTGCAACTCCAGCCTCAAGTCTCCTTGCACCCCCAGGTGCCCCCCATGGAGAAGGGGGAATGCTCAGAAGAGCCTCTCTCACACCCCTACTTGCACCTGGGGGTGCAAGGAGTAGATGGGCAATCTACTCACAACAACCCTGCAGTGCTGCCAGCTGAGCCTTACTCCCTGGTAGTTGCTGCCACCACTACGCTTTCTGGGACACTCACAGCCCGAGGGGAGAACTAATGATACACCAAAGCAATTTTTTTAAAGTATCTGAGCCAGTGTACCCTGCACGCCTTTGCACAACCTACGCACAAATTGCTAGGGAAAGCAGAGCTTCTGCCACCCCATAGATCCAAAGAGTTTATGCATTTACTCATTTCCCTGGCAGAACCCCCTCAATTTCCTAAAGCCCAGGAATTATGAGATCAATGCACTCTGTGTGTTCCAGAGTGCATGCTCCCCAAAACTGGACTAGTCCTAGCCTATTCAGCTCTACAATATAATACTTCTAGTCTACTTCTGAGAAAGCTGCAAGGATGGTCAGTTTCACTGCAGCAGGAAAATCCCAGCCTGGGCCCCAATGGTAGGAGGGACTCAGATGCAAAGGCAGCTCAGAGTTGTAAAGGCTCTCTCACCTGTCTCTCACCTCAGACTCTTTCCAACCAATGGGGAGCCATTTGGTCAGGTAGGTCTCATGGGAGCCTGCCTTGGATTAAACCCAGGAGGAGCCTTTTCCATTTGAGGAAAAACAAGCAGCCTGGATCCAACCCTGTCCGTTGCCCTTGGGAAATGCCAGTGTTACTTTGACATATCTGCCACAGCCTTCTCCAGTGAATCAGATGTGGAGCTGCCCTTCAACAGTGCAAGCGGTCAGCTCAGTGGTAGAAGGCACACTTGGCATGCAGATGGCTCCCTAGAATCAATCCTCAGTCTCCAGTTTTATTAAAAAAAAAATGTGATCAAAGTCAGTGCCAGATTACCAAATAGGCAGAGTAGACATTGGCCTATGGGCCTCATGCTTTTCAGGGGCCCTGCGACAATGGATCAAAATAATATTGATTTGAACTTGAAAGAAAATTACAATCAAGCTTTCTTGGTTCAGTGTTATCCCACTAGCATGCACACATGCAATGGGGTGAGATTTTGACTGCCTAGGGGTTTAATCCAGCACTGATTCAAGTAGCAGGTGATGGGAGCAACCTCTTCTGCCTGAAGTGTTGAGATGAAGCTCTGGAGAGCCACTGCCAGTCAACTTTCGGCTAGATCACCAAATAACCTGACCTGGTTTAAGGCATCTTGGCTGAAGGAGCTAGGTTGGTGTTTGGTTTGGTGTTTGTTTTTTTAAAAAAACTTTTTGAAATGAGTTAATATGTATGGAAGCCATTCAGCAGGACCTCCTTTTGTCTGTGTGTTTGTTTCCGAGCAGATGTCTGGGAGGGGGCCTTTGGCAGGAAACACACAACCACACACACCCCACTATGTCAAGCGGTCCAGCTTTTGACAGTTGCTTGCTGGAGGGACGGCTGAAATGCAAAGCACTCCGGATCAGAATATCGCATTCATCTGGAAGTTAATTACTGGGGTTGCATCGGCATAAATAATTAATTATGCAAAACCCATGCAGCTGCGGCGGGGCCAGCCGAATGTCTTGCCGCTGATGCCCTTCCTAGAGTTTGAGGAAGGATAAAGGGATTTGTGGGGAGCTAAACCTCTTTGAACTGTTGGGCTGGGCTGGGCTGGGCTGGGCTGGGCTGTTCTGGTGGCCTTGTCCATAAGCATATATATATATATATATATATATATATATATATATATATATATATATACACACAGATAGATGATAGATAGATAGGTAGATAGATAGATAGATAGATAGATAGATAGATAGATAGATATTCAATCCCCACTGGGCATGGCATTCAAAACAAAACAAAGTCAAAGGAAGAGGCTTGTACGCTTTCCCCAGTTCAGCCAGCTAGGTCTCATTAATCACCGTTTTCCAAAACCACACACCTCTGTTGCATGGAGAGACTGATCATATCAAATTGTCTTGGGTGGGAGAGAGAAAGACAGACAGAGATAGAGAGCCAGTAAGAATATGTTTGCAGGGAGGAGGAGGCTGCTGATGTACTTTGGCTGTAATCCAGTGTGGTGTAGTGGTTAAGAGTGGTAGTCTCATAATCAGAGCCGTCTTAAGGGGATCTGCCGCCCTGGCGCGGCTATCCCTCCGGCGCCCCCGCCATGCCGCCTCTCCGCCGCCTCCCTCCCGCGCTTGCCGCCCCTTGGGAGGGGGGTGGGTGAGCGGGGGATGAGGGGCGTGGCGCTGGAGCGGCGCGGGGCTCTGCGCGCCCTTCCAGCGCTTCCGGGACGGGAGGCGAGGGCGGCCGGCTCGCGCTCCCGCGCGCATCTGGATGGCGCGGCGCGGCTGGGCAGCTTGTGCTCCATCGGGTGGGCGGCCGGCTGCGCGCGGGAACGCGAGCCGGCCGCCCTCGCCTCCCGTCCTGGAAGCGCTGGAAGGGCGCGCAGAGCTGTGCTCCTGTGCTCTGCTGGACAGCCAGAGGGCGTGGCGTGGCCGGCCAGCTCCCTTGCCGGGAGTCAGAGGGCGCTGCCGGCAGGCGCTGCCAGCAGGGCTGGAGGACGGAGGCGCCCTCCAGGCCATTGCGCCCTGGCGCGCCGCGCCACCAGCCCCAATGGATGAGACGGCTCTGCTCATAATCTGGTGAACTGGGTTTGCGTCTCCACTCCTCCACATGCAGCTGCTGGGTGACCTTGGGCTAGTGAGACTTCTCTGACGTCTCTCAGCCCCACTCACCTCACAGAGTGTTTGTTGTGGGGGAGGAAGGGAAAGGAGAATGTTAGCCACTTTGAGACTCCTTCGGGTAGTGATAAAGTGTGATATCAAATCTAAACTCTTCTTCTTCTCTTCTTCTTCTATGGGCACTCAAGGAGTGCGCAGTAAATCTCTGTAGGATTGCATTGGTGCATCCTTGAACTTGGTCCCTACAGAACTATACTCAACTCATGGTGGTTCAAGACTGGCAGAGTGGCTCTGACAGGACAGGTGGTCGTTTGGTCCTTTGGGCATCAATTTGGTGAAGCGTGGCGTGACAGAAGATGGGCCACATCAGTAGTGCTAACACTGCTCTCTCTTTTTAAAGCCTTCCCCACCATTAGCTCTTGGTTTTTTTCAAAAAAGAAGCAATCAAAAAGTTTCCCGCAATTAGAGTTATTGCTTCAGAACACTTGTTAATGGTGTAAAATAAAAAGGTAAAGGACCCCTGGACAGTTAAGTCCAGTCAAAGGTGACTATGGAGTTGTAGCGCTTATCTCGCTTTCTGGCTGAGGGAACTGGTGTTTGTCCACAGACAGCTTTCTGGGTCATGTGGCCTGCATGACTAAACCACTTCTGGTGCAACGGAACACCGTGACAGAAACCAGAGCACACAGAAACACTGTTTACCTTCCTGCCACAGCAGTACCTATTTATCTACTTGCACTGGCATGCTTTCAAACTGCTAGGTTGGCAGGAGCTGGCACAGAGCAACGGGAGCTCACCCCATCGCAGGGATTCGAACCGCTGACCTTCTGATTAGCAAGCCCAAGAGGCTCAGTGGTTTAGACTACAGCGCCACCCGCATTCAGTGTAAACTGCACCGAACCCCTCTGAAGAACTGCAGGGTATCAATATACCGGTAATAAAATGCAAAATGCAACTCCAGATCATTATTATATAGGAAGAACAGGCAGTAGAGAGATTTGGTATCAAAACGTGATATTTCTTGTGGCAGATTATATAGTGCATTCCCGTGTGTGAAGGTCACTGTGCAAGATTGTGTTTGAACCATTGTTATCCTGAAGGTGGCCATGTAGCAAGGCCCAAATTGTCATGTTCAGGGCTTCAGCAAATGCAGAGATGCCTTCTCCTTCTGATTGGTGAGCCCAAGAGGCTTAGTGCAGCAGGAAAAAAGTTGGTCCTACCTGTAGACAGAGGCAGCTAGTTCAGGCAGATGGTGCTGGGTGTCGTGAAGAGGTAGCAAATGGTTAGTTATTTAATTTGTTACTACAGTGTTTTACAACCAGGTAAAGGTGCTTATGGGATTGTCTGCCTCAGGGGTCAAAATAACTTGGTGAGTCTTGGATATCAGGCACCTTGGCTGGGCAGGAGAACCACATCATGCTCTGCTCCAGGCAGAAAAATGTCTTAGGCCAGCACTTGGAGCAGGGATGCAAGACAGCCCAGTTCTGGTACTTCTACCCCACCCCCACCCCGGCAGCAGGAGTAATGATGTCATCTGCCAGAGCAGCATTTGCCAAGATGGGTGGGTTGGAAGCCTAGCATATGTTCCATTTGTAAGTTAGATGTTGTGGATGGGTTGGATGCAGAGGAATAGTGGAGTGAACTAGCTGGAGAACCAGCAAGGGAAGAAGGCCCAGTGTGTGGTGGTGGGATGGTGAAGATTGGTCAGAGGGAGAAGACTGGGAAGAGTAGGTGTCAGAAGCTGAAGAGGTAACAGGGTTTAGTGAGCTGGGAGAGTGTGTGGCAGAGAAGTCCTGAATCAGAGGCAGAAGCTGAAGCAGGAGAGTGGGAGGATGGAGGCTAAGAGGCAGAGACGAGTCCGACTGGTGAAGAGTCATGGGTGTCTCCCCTACCTGCTTTGACAAGCTCCCCTGTCCCCTTGTCTCTCAGAACCAAAAGAGACATGTAAAGGGCATAGGAGAGGTTGCCTGCCCATGGATGTAGTCTCTGGTTGCTTGAGAAAACCCTTGGAGATGAGGGAGATGGTGGCTATGAGGAGGCAGGACTTTCAGTCTCCACAACTGATTTTCATGGAGTAAGACCACGGGGAAAGAGCTGCTCTGCTCATTAGACATGATACTCAACCAAGTATGTGGAGATTGTGCTTTTGCTAATAAAGAGTCAACTCCAGCTTTGAACTGTGTGATTACTGACCGGCATGCTCCTGTGACAGCATATGTTCCCTTCATTTGGTTTCTGTTGGAAGCCGCCCAGAGTGGCTGGGGAAATCCAGCCAGATGGGCGGGGTACAAATAATAAATATTATTATTATTATATTATTATTCATATGCTAGACCAAGGTCGCCTAGTTAACTTCATTGCCAACCAGGGATGTGAACTGGAGTCTCCAGCCCAAGTCCATCCGTGGTGCCATCCAGTGACGTAGTATGTGGCACGGCACAGGGGCAGTTGCCCTGAGCACAAAATTGTTAGGGGCGCAAAAATTAAACACCTTGTGCTGCCTCAATACAGCCACACACATTTCTGTCACTGGGCTGCATTGAGAACCAGGAAATGACCTCTCCAGAAAACAGAACAACTCTTCTTTTCTTATCTCTATGGCTGCGTTCTCCTGGGTGACACAGATGCTGTTAAGCAGTTGAATGTGCATGCGTATTCTGTCCATTTCCCTCCCTCCTGTGCCCCTACAGCCCTGGGCACTGACAACCCATGCTATGCCACTGGTGCCATCTTTTGCCAGCTCCCCATTCTATGACTGTCAGTTGATCCTAATAAGTTGAGAATAATGTCATGCACTGCCGTCGTTTGGGGGCATATATGGATCCACACAGCTTATGTAGCTGTGGGGCCTGTCATGATGCACTTCAGAATTTGCAGCATTGCAAGTGACACTTATGCATAAGTGCCCAGTGCAAAGGTCCTTAGAAGAAAAGCAAAAAACGGTGCCATAATGTTGTTATGCTAAGCTTTGAATACAATATGAGGCCTTTTACCAATGTACAGCACCAGCAGTGAGCATCTCTGCTCACTTGCTAAGTGCAGAAATAATAGCAAGGGGCTACGAGTAAAGAGGGCTGCCAAATGAGTAATAGTGACACATCGGGTTCAAAGGTGCTTAGCTGCTAGCTTCGGCAGGAGCAGAATTCATTCTTTTGTATCTGTGAAGGAAGAACATCATTACACTCAATTTAACAGTTCAGGCATCACTGTCATCAAGAAGCAGCACTAATGGCTGAAAAATCTATGTGAGTCCTGCCAAAGTGTTATAGAACCAGGAGGTGGGGGAGGGAAATATTTGCAGCTGCCAAAACTCCTTGTCACATATATACATACTTATACATATACAGCTTTGTGTTATATTTAAGGTGTGTATGTAAGACGATGCCTGCCATTCTTCTGACATTGTGCATTTTCTGAAAACAGGTGTGGGTGGGAAGGAAGGAAGGGAGGGAGGGAGGGAGGGAGGGAGGGAGGGAGGGAGGGAGGGAGGGAGGAAGGAATCCATAAAAACATTGAGGCGTTTTCCTCCCTCCTCTGAGAAGAGGACAACATGCTATGGCCAGTTTGCACATTAGAGCTAACACATGGGCTGCTCTTTTAGCCTGTGGTGCCTGAGGGCTGATTTTTGCATATATGTACACCCAGTAACAGACAGCATGCTGGAGCTATGCCATTCATCTGACCTCCCCCTAGTGAAGTCATTGCTGCACACTGGTATGGAGAGGGGAGGGGGGTGAGGTCGATGCAGTGCAAACACGCCGGCAGAAACACTGAACTGGCTCTGCTAGTGCATCTGCACCACACTGACCTAGCCTTTCCCCTTCTCTATTCTGGTATGCAGCTGTGACTCAGCCAGAGGGAGGTCACCTGCAGTCCTACCACAGTTTGCTACAAAAGCACCTCCTTTGATTTATCAGAACTTGATGGCTGGCTGCTGAACGTGTACTGCATTTGCAGTGAGACTGGGGTGATGGGGAAGTTTCGCCAGCTGTGTTAGATCTACAAGGGGCCCCTCACACATGCAAGTCATCACTTGGTGTTAGGGATGTCAGAAGAATCTGCTTTCAATGGCCTTTCAAGTGTATTTCCCTCCGACTACCCATTCAACCACAGCACGGGCATAGAAGTCTTGTCACAGAATGCTTTTTACACCTGTCCTTCACCATTTTAATTTAAAAATAAAAATACATAAATTATATAACCTTACCTCTGTAATTTGCCAAACAAAACGAGTTTGGTGAGATATATTTTGCACTGTTCTGACATGTATGTTCCTCCTCTTTCCTTCACCATGTTGGACACCATCTCGATGTGAGCATCATGAATCATGCAATGAATTGTGGACAAAATATATGGAGGGCTTGAAGAGATGCTGCAGCTCTGGACCAGCTGAAATGTCCATGGCACTTTCAAAGGCAGCCCATCATGTATAATACATGGCAATAGTCTAAGTGAGAGGAAAGTACTTGGTCATCTGTACCTCTAGTGACAGAGAAGTATGCAGGAATATCCCCAATGACACTATACTGTATCTCTAACCAGGGAGACCCTTTCAACCTCTTCTCCACTTATATCTAGTGCTCTCTACTTCAGCAATGTGACCTACATTGCAGTCTGTCAATTTCATCTGAATTCTACTCTTTAGCAGTTGAACCCAACCTTATCAAGCTATGCCAGGGATAAGGTTGACACCCTCCCCCTCCTGCCTGCATGTCTTTAGAAGTGACCTTTCTGTATCCTTATATGCCAAGAACTTATCATCGTAGTACAGCGTCTGAAAGTCATGGATAACATTGTAATATATATATATATATATATATATATATATATATATATATATATATATACACATACACACACACACACACACACAACCCGCACTGCCCGAAAAGAACTGGCTTGGATTTAATCCTGGTCATTACGACAGTTCCAATCACTGCCCATTTCAGAGAGATTATCTTCTCCTTCCAGGAGGTTCTGTCTGATAAAGTGACTTCAGCATCTAATACATTATTAACTGAGAAGAAACATGGAACCTTCCCCATTATAAAGTTCTGCTCGGAATTCCCAGCAGGAGCAAAGCCGGGTCACAGAGTCGTCATTAACCAATAGCTGACAGCTAATTGATTTTAGACTGGCACATTGGAGATTGTATACTGCACGGGTTCAAAAGCTAATTTGTCTCCTACCTCTAATACAGGTGACTGTCACAAAATTTAGATATATGTCATAGTTCATTAAAGGAAAAGAAAACCACCCTGAAATTGACTTATTGCAAATGAGGTTCCATAATCCACTTATTTCTGTAACCTGAAAACACTGCCTCTGTCTCTAGCTCTCTTCTCATGGAGCTATTTGTATGGAGTTAACTGAAAGCACTTTAGGCTAGTTTTTAATGAGGCAGTGTTTGCTCAAGAATGACTGACAGAAACACTAAGTTAGCATTTGAGGGAGAACCTCAGAAATGAAGCTCAGGTAGGCAGAAAGCCAAGAGGAGGTTTGTGTGTTGCACGAAGAAGGAACACTTCCAAAGACCAGCTCGGGCCAATTTAATTAAAACTAGTGATGTACATTCATGGAACATTTCCTGTGGAACTGAGGCAATGCTGGATTTAATATATATATACTCTTATGGCTCCTTGACAATAAAAATAAAATGGCAGCGGACACAGGCTTCCACGAGGCACAGAGGCATTTAATTGCAGCTCCTAAAATAAAACCCTATTTTCATTTGCAAACAACTGGAGGAAAAACCATTTGACGAAAGTCTTAATCCCACATTGATCAACTGTAATTTGCATGTATGCACAAGAGCTAAGAATCTTATTTCTGAATCCGCAGTGCCCACGGGACTCGTTCATCAAGCAATGGTAATATTATCCAATATTTCATACTCAGCTTCATTACTTGTATTTTTGTAGAATATGATAGGAGCATCAGTGATGGAAGGCTATGATTGAAGATAGCTACTTTATTGATTTAAATGTGCCTAACATTAAAATAAATTGATATATCTTATTGAAAAAAATGGGATTTGTGTGTGTTTGTGTGTGTGTACAGTTCATGGAGTCCAAGACTCCCCTTATATATGCTTTTTAATAGAATCATAGGATTGTAGGGTCAGAAGGGACCACAAAGGACATCTAGTACAACCCCCTGCAATGTAGGAATATTTTGCCCAACATAGGACTCAAACCCACAACCCTGAGATATTTTTATTTTAATCCAATCTGTTTCTGAGTCTGTGCTCTTCCCACTTTGATCTGTGCCCCATGTTGCAAACCACCCTGTACAAACCAAAGATCTGTGTTCCTCATTCACTATTATGGAGAATCTAAAAATGACTACAAATCGGGTTCTACCATGAGTAAGAGCACGTGTTGCGATCGGGACCTGGCAAGACACATTCCCTTCCTGTGGGGGTGGGGCCGGTAGCCGGCCTTAGTAGCTAATGGTCAGTTAGGAGTTGCTGGGCAAAAGTTAATGTTGCAACTTGTGATGGACAGCTTAGCGTCCTATTTAAGCCTCAGCACGTAGGGTGTTCCTTCTCTTGGCTTCGGCTGCTGATCACCCATCCCGCCCCCCCTTTTTTCTTAGGCCTCTGCGTTGACTTTGCTCTGCCTGTCATGGGGTCGTCTGCTTTGCAGGGGCCCAGTAGGAATTTGTCCATCTGGCCGATTGGCTGTGCCTTTTGGTTTTGCCTACTGCAGTAGCAACTTGTCACAACTTGTAAGGTTGGCGGTTAGGCATTGGTTCCTGTGTGGATTGCTGGATTGGGCGCTGCCCATCCAGAATCAGGTTGATGCTGGGAATTCCGTTAAAGGAATCCGGTGACTCTTATGCTTTGTCCGATGCCCCCGGTAGGGGTTAGGGCCATAAGCCGAGTCCCCGGGACCATTGAGGAAGAGGGACGCGTTGCTGCCCCCCCGTCCTTAACTCTCCTCAGTCGCATTCTCCCAATCGCTGGTTTTAGGCCAGCCTCTGTCCCGGTGTGACAGTAGTCTGAACCAATGCCTACGCAACCACTCACCGAATTTGTATTTAAATAAAGTTGTGGCCCTAAATTATTTGCCAAAAACCCAAACCAAAAATCTGTCTCCTGTGTCAAGTCAATGGGGGGTGGATTGAGGTCCTCGATACGCAATATTTCTCCTTCGGGCCAAAGTAGATTAAGTTTGCAGGCACAGGAGCCCCTTCACAGTGCATTAAGTGTGCCAAATTGTAAGCAGATGCACCCAGGGGTTTTTCATACAAGGCAGCTTTTATTTTTATTTTTAAAAAAACAAAAACAAAGGGAAGGTCTATACCCTTTTCATTTTCTGCCTGAATTGGATGACATCTGCAGGCCTGATAAACCTTTGTAAGGGGACAAAAACTGCCAAATTTCAGAATGTTATCTGCAGCGGTTCTCTGCAAGGGCATACTTTATCAAACCTATCCATTCTTAAGGAAATCAGCTCTGAGTGCTCACTGGAAGGGCAGATCCTGAAGCTGAGGCTCCAATACTTTGGCCACCTCACGAGAAGAGAAGACTCCCTAGAAAAGACCCTGATGTTGGGAAAGATGGAGGGCACAAGGAGAAGGGGACGAGAGAGGACGAGATGGTTGGACAGTGTTCTCGAAGCTACTAACATGAGTCTGACCAAACTGCGGGAGGCAGTGGAAGACATGAGTGCCTGGTGTGCTCTGGTCCATGGGGTCACGGAGAGTTGGACACGACTAAACGACTAAACAACAACAACACCACCCTTGGTGTGCTTGTGTGTGTGTTCAAAACTGATTTCTGGTTTAGATATGTTAAACCACTTAAGAGATTTCCATTGAAAGAAGAAGCAAATTAATTAACTGATTACATCGTGTAACATTGTAAGTACATTTTAAATGTGCACTGATCTTTTATTTTTTAATCACACAATAATGGGAAAGGGAATAGTAGAAAGAAAGAAAGAAAGAAAGAAAGAAAGAAAGAAAGAAAGAAAGAAAGAAAGAAAGAAAGAGAAAGAAACTACCATGTGCAAAACTGGCACAAATAGGACATATGCTGAGCTGTGTCCATACTTAGTGTCACCAAGAGGCCAGTAAGAAGGGACTACTGGTGACTTCTGCTGATTTTGTTTTTGGTAGGAAATGGTGTCTAATATACAGGTATTCGAAGGTTGTACCTGCCAGCAGTCTAGATATGAAAAATAATCAGCCCAGGTCCAAAGCTTAACCAGCCGCCCTAGAGCAAAATGAGACCAAGCTACTCTATGGGCCCTTCTTTTTGAAACAACAAAGCCTAGCTAGAAGAAGGCAAAGCGCCCCCCCCCCCTACTCACAGAGACACAGTTTGCAGATTTATCTCTGGTTCCTAACAAAACTATGCATTCCAAAACAGGATTTAAAGGCTTCTTTACTTGCTTAATGACCATTTAATGAACCTGAATGGCCTTCAGTTTAACAACTTGGTTCCATCTTGTCCCAGAATCAGTGGCCCTAGGCAATTTTCCAAGCCATTATATTATTTCTGAGTTGGAATGTCAGGGGGATGGGGGGTGGGGAGGAGAAAAAACAAACAGATCCACACTTTTCTAAGGTAGCTAGTTTGCTGACAAAGAAAAGTCCACAAAGGGTTTATTTTTATATTTTTTTTAAAAGAGTGATTTGTTTGGTCCTTAAGTACACAACCTTGTATATATAAGCATCCTGTGAGTTCACTAATGGCGCATGTCAATAACATCGCGGTGTATTTGTTTGTTCCAAGAGAGAATGTGTCAGCAAGTTATCCCCTCAAGTTAGAATGATCTGTTGACATTGTGGTCCTCACCTAAAATGTTGCAAGTTCTGGCAGGTACAACATTACAAATTTAGTAAGTACTTATTATGAGCCCATAGTGGAGCGGAAAACCTTGATTATTGTGGCACATTTACATACTGCCCTAGGACAGGTGGGTGAAGGCAGGCTATTAGTAACATTAGCAACAACAACTTTGAGTTTAGATAAGTGATAGAGATAGTTAGATAGATAGATGAGAGAGAGAGAGAGAGAGGGAGAGAGAGAGAGAGAGAGAGAGAGAGAGAGAGAGAGAGAGATGATAGATAGATAGATAGATAGATAGATAGATAGATAGATAGATAGATAGATAGATAGATCCCTACTCCAGCAGCAGTGGCAGTTTGTGATTTCATATCCAACCCCAGAGTGCCCTCAGAAGGTCCCAATGACACACACTTCCTTCAGGTTGGGGGACATTAATTGTTTGTTTCATCAAGTCGTTTTCAGTTTAGAACCATTCCATGGAAACAAAACCATTTGCGGATATAACAGAAAAGGCAAACTCTACAACCCAAGCCGATTCCATTTAAATATGGACCAAGCCTAGAATCATTTGCAGAACGATTGTGTGATTATTAGCGTTAATTCTTCCAGCGCTGTCTGAAGCGGCAACTCTTGTTTGTCCTGCGATGATGTAACGTTGCATGATGTATGCTCTGGATTGTGTCAGGCTCTGATAAAAGCTGCCATCACCTCACCAGGAATTTTCTGCAATGTATAAACACTTGACTTCACTCTAACCTCCCCTCCTGCCTCCTGCCTGCGCATCCTGGCTGCATATCAATGACTGCTGAAAAGGGCACTGCTGTGTACCAGAGGCCCAGTCAACAGACTGGATTGATGAAGGCTGCAGGATTACTACACCTTTGACTGCTAATCAATAGGTATTGAGTGCAACCCTAGGCTCTAAATTCAACAGGGTTAATAAGTGTCTACACAAAACAATGGCCTGAAATACAATCTTTCTATTGAGTGAGCAGAAGGAGAGGTGGGAATGTTTGCTTCTGCAGCTGCAGATAAAACCTCTGAGAGAGAGAGAGAGAGAGAGAGAGAGACCAAGCTATCTTCTGCCCCACTTTGGCCTGAAGCATTCTTGGTTTGCTAAGTACACTGCTGACAAAGGAGAATACCCCACAGCACAATGTGTTTTGGAGTTTCAAAAGAAGGGCATTGCAGTGCAGAGGCAATAGGAACAATTCCCTGAAATCATTTGGTCCCGGGCAAAAATAGAGGGTAAAAAGAAGAAGAAGCAAGTCTCGGACATCCCTAATTCGACATGAACACTTCATGCCGTATGGATGGAGGGATGTTCTGGTGAAAGCTGTTGCACTTCATTCCCCTTAAGTCTCTCTTTATTATTTTAAATTTATAACCAGCTCTTGCTCCCCAAAGGGAGCCCAGGGCAGCTTGAAATAATAACATTACATAGAACCCGTTTAAAACAGCACTATAACATACTGCAGACAGCAGTTAAATCCAGCAGTGTAAACATTTCATAAAACTATCTAAACTTCATAAAAATGAGAGGAGGTGATGCTTTCTTTAGAGGGGAAGGGAAGGCTCCATGACTTAAAGAAGAGTTTGCTTTCTAATCCTTTAAACTGGCCTGGTTTGGGCAGAATTAGACATCCTCCCAAGGCCATAGTGATGCACCATCTGCATTTTCATGTAGAGCCTCTGCCATTGATCACACTGCCTGATTGTGAGGAGTCATCAGGTGAGCATTTCGGAAATAATGGCCTTTGCACAGGAATACTTCACTCAAAGGGACACGAATGGCACTGCGGTCTAAACAACCGAGCCTTTTGGGCTTGCCGATCAGAAGGTTGGCGGTTCAAATCCCCACGACGGGGTGAGCTCCCGTTGCTCTGTGCCAGCTCCTGCCCACCTAGTAATAATAATAATAATAATAATAATTTATTATTTGTACCCCGCCCATCTGGCTGGGTCTCCCCAGCCACTCTGGGCGGCTTCCATCAAACATTAAAATACATTTAAAATATCACAGTTTAAAAACTTCCCTAAACAGGGCTGCCTTTAGGAATTTTCTGAATGTCAGGTAGTTGTTTATTCCCTTGACTTCTGATGGGAGGGCGTTCCACAGGGCGGGTGCCACTACCGAGAAAGCCCTCTGCCTGGTTCCCTGTAGTTTTGCTTCTCGCAGTGAGGGAACCGACAGAAGGCCCTCGGCGCTGGATCTCAGTGTCCGGGCTGAATGATGGGGGTGGAGACGCTCCTTCAGGTATACAGGACCGAGGCCGTTTAGGGCTTTAAAGGTCAGCACCAACACTTTGAATTGTGCTCGGAAACGTACTGGGAGCCAATGTAGATCTCTCAGGACCGGTGTTATGTGGTCCCGGCGGCCCCTCCCAGTCACCAGTCTAGCTGCCGCATTCTGGATTAATTGCAGTTTCCGGGTCACCTTCAAAGGTAGCCCCACATAGAGCGCATTGCAGTAGTCCAAGCGGGAGATAACTAGAGCATGTACCACTCTGGCGAGACAGTCCGCGGGCAGGTAGGGTCTCAGCCTGCGTACCAGATGGAGCTGGTAGACAGCCGCCCTGGACACAGAATGAACCTGTGCCTCCATGGACAGCTGTGAGTCCAAAATGACTCCCAGGCTGCGCACCTGGTCCTTCAGGGGCACAGTTACCCCATTCAGGACCAGGGAGTCCCCCACACCCACTCGCCCCCTATCCCCCAAAAACAGTACTTCTGTCTTGTCAGGATTCAACCTCAATCTGTTAGCCGCCATCCATCCTCCAACCGCCTCCAGGCACTCACACAGGACCTTCACCGCCTTCACTGGTTCTGATTTAAAAGAGAGGTAGAGCTGGGTATCATCCGCATACTGATGAACACCCAACCCAAACCCCCTGATGATCTCTCCCAGCGGCTTCATATAGATATTAAAAAGCATGGGGGAGAGGACGGAACCCTGAGGCACCCCACAGGTGAGAGCCCAGGGGTCTGAACACTCATCCCCCATCACCACTTTCTGAACACGGCCCAGAAGGAAGGAGCGGAACCACTGTATAACAGTGCCCCCAGCTCCCAACCCCTCTAGCCGGTCCAGAAGGATGTTATGGTCGATGGTGTCAAAGGCCGCTGAGAGATCCAGCAGAACTAGGAAACAGCTCTCACCTTTGTCCCTAGCCCGCCGGAGATCATCGACCAGCGCGACCAAGGCAGTTTCAGTCCCATGATGAGGCCTGAATCCCGATTGGAAGGGATCCAAATGGTCCGCATCCTCCAGGCGTGCCTGGAGTTGTTCCGCAACCACCCGCTCAATCACCTTGCCCAAGAATGGTAAATTTGAGACTGGGCGATAGTTGGCCATATTGGCCGGGTCTAAAGATGTTTTTTTAAGAAGCGGTTTAATGACCGCCTCCTTCAGCGGGTATGGGAAGACTCCCTCACAGAGGGAAGCGTTCACCACCCCGCGGAGCCCATCGCCCAGTCCTTCCCGGCTCGCTTTTATTAGCCAGGATGGGCAAGGATCAAGGACACAGGTGGTTGGTTTCACTCGTCCAAGCAGCCTGTCCACATCCTCAGAGGTAACAGATTGAAATTGATCCCATGAAACATGACTAGACAGAGCTCTAGCACTCTCCCGCCCCAGCCCTGCTCCCACGGTGGAATCTACCTCCTTCCGAATCTGAGCGACTTTCTCTGCAAAAAACTTTGCAAAAGCATTGCAGGAGATCTTGGGGTCCCTACCAGGCTCCGATGACGATGGTGGTTCTGCTAAACTGCGAACCACCTGGAAGAGTCTCCTGCTGCTGTTTTCTGCAGATGCAATAGAAACGGTGAAGAAGGCCCTCTTCGCCGTTGCCATTGCCACTTGGTAGGCTCGAAGTTGAGCTCTAGCCAGTGTCCGGTCAGATTCAGAATGAGTTTTCCGCCACCGGCGCTCTAGCCGTCTCAGCGACTGTTTCATCGCCCTCAGCTCCGGGGAAAACCACGGGGCTGTCCGGGCTCCATGCAATCGGAGAGGGCGCTTCGGAGCCAGACAGTCAATAGCCCTGGTTAACTCCACGTTCCAGCGGGTCACCAGGGAATCAACTGAAAGGCCATCAACATGGGATAAAACACCCCCCACCACTCTCTGGAAGCCCATTGGATCCATTAAGTAGTGGGGGCGGACCATCCTAATTGGTCCTACCTCCCGGCAGAGGGGAAAGGTCGCGGAGAAGTCCAGTTGGACCAGGAAGTGATCTGACCATGGCACTTCTTTTGTTTCACTTTTACTTAATGTCAGATCACTAACATCCATAGAGGTGAATACCAGGTCTAAGGCATGTCCGCGGCTATGAGTTGGGCCAAACTTATTCAGGGACAGCCCCATGGAGGCCATGCTTTCCACGAAGTCCCGAGCGGCCCCTTGTAAGGTCGTGTCGGCATGGATATTAAAGTCCCCCAAGACAACCAAGCTAGGTGTCTCCAGGAGCACATCCGCCACGACCTGAAGCAGCTCGGGCAGGGAATCCTTGGTGCAGCGGGGAGGTCGGTACACCAAAAGGAATCCTGTACTGCCCCTATTGCCCAACTTCCAGAACATGCACTCAGAAAACTCGGTCTTCCCAATAGGACGCCTGGTGCAAACTAATGACTTCCTAAAAATCACTGCAACCCCCCCTCCCCGCCCAGATGGCCTGGGTTGCTGTGCGTAAGAGAAACCTGGTGGGCAAGCAGCGGCAAGGACAGGCCCATCTGCTTCATCCAACCAAGTCTCTGTTACACATGCCAGGTCAAATCCTCCATCCACAATCAAGTCGTGGATGGCAGTAGTTTTGTTCATCATTGACCTGGCATTACACAGCAACACTTTCAGGTCATGTGGGTATCCCTTGTTGATTCCAGTATCCGTCCGGTCAGGACCAGACCCGGAGGCAGGGATAGTCCTCAAACAACGACTAAGCCTGCCTCCTCGGTAATGACATGGTCTGGTTTTAGCGTGACTCCTCCTCCTGCCCATGATCACTGAGATCGGGTGTACTAGTGCATCCCCCCCTGTGGAACATGCCCCAGCCATTCTGTTGGCTGAGGCCCACTCCCAGGCAGCTCTGATCCCACCCCTTAAAACAAAACAAAACTATACAACAACCAATAAAACAAAAACAGAACAATTATACTAAAATTAATCCCCAACAAAATATCCACACCACCCACCCACCCCCCCAACAACCCAAAAGGAGAAAAAAAAGGGGGGGGAATTGAAATGCCATCGACAGCTTGAGGACATTTTCTAGCCCCACTCTCTAAGCACTAGAGTGTCATTTTTATGGCTGGGAGTGTGAGGTTTGGGCCCCGCCCCCTAGGCCAGCTGGAAAAGGCCTTGGAAGGGAGCAGGCCCTGCAGTCCTCACCACAGCCACTGATGGTCCTAGCAGTTTGAAAGCACACCAGTGCAAGTAGATAAATAGGTACCACTGCAGCAGGAAGGTAAACGGCATTTCCGTGCACTCTGGTTTCTGTCACGGAGTCCCATTGCACCAGAAGCAGTTTGGTCACGCTGGCCACATGACCTGGAAAGCTGTCTGCGGACATAGTCTGCTCCCTCGGCCTGAAAGCGAGATGAGTGCCACACCCCATAGTCGCCTTTGGCTGGACTTAACTGTCCAGGGGTCCTTTACCTTTACTTCACAAAATATCCATGATATTTGAATCAGCCCTCAGTTTTCTGTATGGGCTCTCCACCCATAGCAACCTACTAAACAGCATGAGCAGACAATCCAAGGGTCCCTATTTTCCAGGGAGAATCCCTGATTTAGAGAAGCCAACCCAGTTTCTGATTTGATCTCAGACTGTCCCTTAGGACACCCCTAATTTTATTGGAGAAATGCTGGAGGGTATGGAGTTATCCAACCCCCAGCCATCTGAAGGTAGCCCTGTATAGGAAAGTTTTTAAATGTTTAATGTTTTATTATGTTTTTTATAGATATTGGAAGGTGCCCAGAGTGACTGGGGGCAACCCAGTCAGATGAGCGAGGTATAAATAGTACGATGATGATGATGATGGAATAGGACATTCCTATTTTCTTCGGAGAAATATTGGAGGGTATGAAATATAATAACAAGGATACAAAACGCAGATGAATCAGAAATCTCAAAGGATTTTGCTTAAGCTATGGTGAATACTGAATGGGTAAAGGGGTGACTAGATGGGGTGTGTGTGTGAGGAGCTAGCCAGGGTTCCTGTCCATGGTTGATGAAGAAGAAGAAGAAGAGTTTGGATTTGATATCCCGCTTTCCACTACCCGAAGGAGTCTCAAAGCGGCTAACATTCTCCTTTCCCTTCCTCCCCCACAACAAACACTCTGTGAGGTGAGTGGGGCTGAGAGACTTCAGAGAAGTGTGACTAGCCCAAGGTCACCCAGCAGCTGCATGTGGAGGAGCGGAGACGCGAACTTGGTTCACCAGATTACGAGTCTACCGCTCTTAACGACTACACCACACTGGCTCTATCACCGCTCTTAACCACTACATCACACTGGCTCTTAACCACTACACCACACTGATCAGGGTCCTTGTCCCTTTGCAGGAAACTCTACAGAGTTGCTCCCTTCAGACTAAACTGCTCACAGACGTTGTCACTGTATGCCTCATTGTCAAAGTGCCTGGCCTGGTATCTTCCAACGGAACCCTTCACACTTTTGGAAATGAATCTCTGAATACAACTTTTATCTTCCTTCCTTGAAATGGAATATTCTGGGTCATACTCAGACTAGACTTATCTAAATCGGGGGACATAACTAACAGCAGCCCATTGATTTCAGTGTAACTACACAATCCTTTGTCCTAAACCACACAAGGCAAAATTGTTGACCAGCTGGCTGCTATATTTGCCATAGCTTACGTTTTCTGAATGATGCATAGGTAACCATTATTTTCTTGGGTTTAATTTGCAATGTATTTTTTTGTGTATGTGTGCCATACTATCCAAATAAGCTCAGCCTGACTCAGCCAGCAGCAACTTTTGCTACCATTATTTTATTTATTTGCAAAAATGTCTATATCGCCAAAATTAAGCAGATAGATAATGGTGGTGAGCAATATTTGTAATCCATTTCGAGGTATTTTTTAACAATCAAGTGTTATTTAAATTTTATGAATTAAATAAATAAAACCAACACTGAAATTTCATTCTCATACAAAATAGATCAGTACATTATGATCAATGACAGTGTCACAAAATTGGCACCCCCTTCTCAGTGCCCTACGGATTTTCGTGCTATCATTTTCAGTGTGACAATGCATATGGGTGCTGTATGGTTATAAAGGATTAGACATGTTTATGCTGCTTATCCAAAACCTGTCTACAACAGTTGATTGATTTTCTAGAAATGGACATATCCTTTTACTGATCAGTACCAATGAATGATTGGCTGTCCAAACATCTTCTTTGTGAAGACAAGTATTTGCTCACCATAGAGCTTCAAGTAATTAATCACAAAGAGGAATTAGCAGACTGTATGAATTTCCTCATCAGAAGAATTGCATGGGGGGGGGGGGATTTTGAGATACTTTGGCTGAGAACAGATGATAACTTTTCCGGAACTTGGAGTGCTGGAACTAGCATTGTTTGCTGGTACACATGTTAGGTTTTTTTTCCCTGTCCTGTTATAGCCTCTGTTCTGTTTGCCGGTTTTTGAAGCACTACTGAAAAATTTATTTGACCCCAGACTATACTTGGGGGGTAGCAAAGAAAAAATGGTGGACAATGGTGGACCAATAATACCTTCAAGACTTTGAAAAGCTATCATCTGCTCACAGTCATTGCTCTGTAGTGAGCTTCCAGTGCTTCATGGCCAGATCTTATATTCTTGGAGAATTATCTTAGAAGGAACGTGAAAGCAACATACCACCATATATTTTACTGCTCCTTCAGGGATTTCTCAGTCCCACCTTGGTTGGTCAGTATAAATATATCCAGTCCTAGAAACTGATATTATATCGTCGTTGTCGTTGTCATCATCATCATCATCATCATCATCCCTTCTCTGTCTTATTTTTAAACCACCCTTCATCACATTGGATTCCAGCATATCAATGCAAACTCAAATTACAACAATTGAAGGCACAACCAGAATGAAAACAGCAATTCAGCAGCAGGCATTAAAATAACTGTCCCTACATGGGCATCGCTGAACAATTGATGCTTTTGAATAATGGTGCTGGAGGAGACTCTTGAGAGTCCCATGGACTGCAAGAAGATCAAACCTATCCATTCTTAAAGAAATCAGCCCTGAGTGCTCACTAGAAGGACAGATCCTGAAGTTGAGGCTCCAGTACTTTGGCCACCTCATGAGAAGAGAAGACTCCCTAGAAAAGACCCTGATGTTGGGAAAGATGGAGGGCACAAGGAGAAGGGGACGACAGAGGATGAGATGGTTGGACAGTGTTCTCGAAGCTACTAACATGAGTTTGGCCAAACTGCGAGAGGCAGTGAAGGATAGGCGTGCCTGGCGTGCCCTGGTCCATAGGGTCACGAAGAGTCGGACACAACTGAACAACAACACATGGGCATTCCTCCTTCAAATGCAAACTGGCATTAAACACATAATCAGTGAAGGGGGCAAGCACACCTCCAAAGGGAAGGAGTTCTGCATCTGGGGGGGCTGCTGCAGAGAAGGCCTCTCTCAAGTCACCATACAATGAGCCACACTTCTTGACAGGGCAGAGACAAGGTCCTTCCCTGTGGACCATAAGGAGTAGGTAAGCAGATATGGTGGTTCGTACTGTTTGTGGATGGGAACAACTTTTTGCTTTCAATGGGAACCACTGTCGTGGTTGGTAGTTATTCAGAAGATGCATCCCATTCTGTCCTGTATGAGATACAAATTCAAACCCACAAGGGGGAGTCCTCTGTCTATATATATATATATAAGCACACTCACATACTGGTGGAGGACTCTCTGCTGCCCTGACCCTGGGATGAGAGTTGATGGGAATGGACAAAGGCTGACTGAACCCACCAGTCTATTTAACTCTTAAAACCACTTTTTCACAGTGCGGCTGACAAACTAATTTATTTAAACCTCCCACATACAAATAGGATTGCACAGGCCAGTAAATCATTTCATCCCCTTCCACCTTGATCAGGGTGACACCTGTCATTCTGCTGAAAATCTAAATCAGATACGGCCGGGGTGTGTTTGTGTATTTGTCTACTTAGTGCCTTTTAAACTGTCATTTGCCACTTATCTGGTTCAAATACCTGGGTGAATGTAAAGAAAACATGGGATTCAGTCAAAAGTGCAAAATTATTAATCAAGTTGTGCAAACAAATAAATCTCCCTTCAGCAGCTTGCCCAGAGACAGATTTCAGGGACTTGTGCAAATGAAGCTTGGGGGGTTGGGGGTGGGAGGAAACTCTTGCTGCTTATCAACCCAGTTTATCTCGGCTTTGTGTTTACTCTTCATTAGCTGCGAGCAAAAGACAAAATTGCCTGGTAAAGGATGCACAAGGCACATCATGTGCTGTGCTCTTAATTGCTAACACCATTCATTAATCAAACAAAAGGAAGCCATGCTCAGAGGTACCACCAGGGACTGGCACGGTTTTGGCCTACCTCGTTGAGTATGCTAATGACGGCTGATTTTGTTTTAATAAGCCAGTCAAAAGCTACTCCCTCAAATCTGGCCTAAGCTGCTGTGACAATCGGAGCATGCAGCGACAGCTGTGAAGTCAGAATGCCGCATCCCACTCCGAGGGGCTTCAGGCTTCCTTTCCATATCTCCTGGGGAGCCCGGCCAAATGGTGGATGGAGCCTGAGACTGCAGTAATAGCCTCTCTCACACACTCTTCTGGGTTATGCATTTCAATCAATAGAGCACCCTTGGTGGCCAAGAGAAGCGAGGGCGAGGGGGTGGGGGGGAGAGAGCTGCTTGCAAATAAGTCGGGCTAGCAAGATATGAATCCATCCCACAACTTAAGGAGCAATATTATAAGCATACAGTTGCCCATAGAGCATGCAATCCTGTGCACGGTTACACTTCTTAAATCCCATTGAAGTTAAATGGATTTCGAAAGCCTAGGTGCTATGCAGATCATCGCTCACAACAGAATTTGTATGAGTTTAGACGAAGCAGCAATATTTCATCCTCATAACACAACAGCTTCTCTCTTACCAGCAGAATGTCTTCTTAGAATGCAAAGAAAATGCAAATAAGAAATGCATATAAGTTGTTGTTGTTCAGTCGTTCAGTCGTGTCCGACTCTTCGTGACCCCATGGACCAGAGCACGCCAGGCACGCCTATCCTTCACTGCCTCCCACAGTTTGGCCAAACTCATGTTAGTAGCTTCGAGAACACTGTCCAACCATCTCATCCTCTGTCGTCCCCTTCTCTTTGTGCCCTCCATCTTTCCCAACATCAGGGTCTTTCCCAACATCAGCATATAAGTATCACGTCCAAATTCCTTCCCACTCAGGAATATCTATTACAATAGGATATCCTTTCATGGAGTCCTATGTATGGCACAACCATGCTTGGAATACTGTGTACCATTATTGTTGACTCATCTCAGAGAGGACATGGTGGAGTTAGAAAAGTTTCAGAAAAGGGCATCCAAAATGGTCAAGGGGATGAAGCAAGCCTTATGAGGTATGGTTGAGCTGGGTGTGTTTAGCCTAGAAAGGAGGAGCAAGCTTCAAGTTACATAAAAGGGGATTCCGGCTAAAAATCAGGAAGAATTTTCTGATGGCAAGAGCTGTTTGACATTGGAACAGTCTCCCTCAGAAGGTAGTGGACTCTCCTTCCTTGGAAGTTTTTAAGCAGAGGTTGGATGGCCATCTGTCATGGATGCCTTAAAGGTAAAGGTAAAGGGACCCCTGACCATTAGGTCCAGTTGCGGACGGCTCTGGGGATGCAGCGCTCATCTTGTTTTACTGGCCGAGGGAGCCGGCGTACAGCTTCCAGGTCATGTGGCCAGCATGACTATGCCGCTTCTGGAGAAAAACAGCAGTGCACGGAAATGACATTTACCTTCCCGCAGGAACACTACCTATTTATCTACTTGCACTTCGACATGCTTTCGAACTGCTAGGTTGGCAGGAGCAGGGACCGAGCAATGGGAGCTCACCCTGCTGCAGGGATTCGAACCACTGACCTTCCAGTTGGCAAGTCCAAGGCTCAGTGGTTTACACCACAGCGCCACCTGCGTTCCTCCATGGATGCCTTAGTTGAGTTTAAACAGATGACCATCCAACCTCTGCTTAAAAACTTCCAGTAAATGACAGTCCAAGGGAGTCCGTTCCAATGCCGAACAGCTCTTACCATCAGAAAGTTATTTCTGATATTTAGTTGGAAACTCCTTTCTTGTAACTTGCATCCATTGGTTCAGGTCCCACCCTCCAGAACAGGAGAAAACAAGCTTGCTCCGTCATCCACATGACAGCCTTTAGGATATTTGAAGATGGCTATCACATCTCCTCTCAGTCTCCTCTTTTCCAGGCTAAACATACCCAACTCCCCCAACTGTTCCTCATAAGGGCTGGCTTCTGCACCAATGAAAATATAGAAATGATGCCTGCAGAATGCTGTTGCCACAGTAATGAACAAGAGCATCTTTCCCCAACCTGGTGCCCTACAGATGTTTAGGACTACGAACCTCAGCTCCATCAGCCCTAGCCAGCACGGTCAATGGTGGGAGTTGGAGTCGAAAATGTCTGGAGAGCCCCAGGTTAGGGAAGGCAGAACTGCATCTTGAAGTTCATGCTTAATACGTAGATTCTAGGAATGGGGGACCTGTGGCCTTCCATATGTTGCTGGACTGCTACTCCAATCATTCCCAGAGCCGTCTTTTCCATTTGGTTTAGTGGTGACCTGCGCCATGACGCCCGCCCAACAGGGCACTCAGCAGCGGTGTCCAGGAACAGCTGCGCCTGCACCACATGCTGCTCGTGTTGGTGAGTGACTGGTGTGTCATGCTGGCTGGTGGGGGCATGGTTTGCCATGTTTAAACGGCAGTGGGCGGGCTGCACAAACCATTCACCTCCTCTCTGCCATCAGCAGCGAAGGGCGGCCATAAAGTTGGAGTGTGGAGGGAAGGGGAGGTGGTCTTCCAGGCCAAGGCAGGTGCGTGTGCCCGGCTGGCTCGTCTGGGGTCGGGCACTTGGCTGGCTGGCTGGCTTGTGTGCTGCCCCCTCTCCTCCCCTCCCTCCTTTTTCTGTGCCGCATGGGCTCTATGAACCCAAGATTCCAAGCGCCAATGACACGGATTCCGAGGCTCAGTTACGGAAGCAGCAGCAAGAGGAGGCCGAGAAGCAGGTGCTCCCGCAGCCACTGCTCTCGCCAGCGCCGCCACCGGGCAAGAGAGGAGAGCACTGCACGTGCAGCCCCAACTCTGCCTCCCACCTCTGGCTGACGGAGTTCAGCAGCTCAGGAGGAGCAGGAACAGCCACCACAATATGAAGCACTGCCTTGAAGCAGCAAGTGCAGCCAGCTGCTTTCCCTTGCTCATTTTGAGAAGTCAGGCAAACACACAGCAAGTGTAAGCGAGTGGGTTCTGGGGCTCAGCAGGGACCCCCCCTGCTGGGGTTGAGGGCTTTGGCATGTGCCTCATGATGCAAAACCAGGATGTGTATTTGTCTTATTTAATATTGTTATTGGGAACACACCTCTTTGGTGCGGGGGGGGGGGATCAAGCTCTGTAAGGACAGGTAACAGAAGGCACCCCACCTATCAAGGCTTTGCTGGAGAGAAAATGTGTCTGAAGATCTGCATAAATATAACCTTCTCCACCTGCCCCCCCCCACTTTTTCTTCTTCCCAGGAGGGGTGAGAGGTTAAAATGAGAAGGAGCTGGATTTGTTTTGATCGCTGGCAGTTTATTAATCTTTAAATCCTACCTAAGATAAAATGGATCAGCCCTATGGATAGATATTAAAAGTGTGTGTGTGTGTGTGTGTGTGTGTGAGAGAGAGAGAGAGAGAGAGAGAGAGAGAGAGAGAGAGAGAGAGAGAGAGATGAGCAGTTTTGGGGCTGAGTGGCAAGGCTGGGCTTACTGGTATTTGCAAGTTGTATGGCAAGTTTGCAGCAAGATCATATGCATATCATCCCATTGTAAAGCAACTTGGGAAAAAAGAATATGGGGACACAGTACAGTTTAAAAAAATAAAGCTTTTGTGTGCATGCACACTTCTTCAGAACAAATGTGGTGGTGTTGTATACTTAATAATAAGTGCAATGTTAATAAATGAGACTGAGACAATGTGTAAGCGTGGTGTCAACAACTTTGGGTGTCCCCCCCTTTAAAAAAGGTCAACAACTCTGGGAAACGGGGGTGCGGGGCACTGGAGGGATCTTTGCACCATGGCACTGGATATGCTTAAGATGTCCCTGATCATTCCTGACATGTAGCAATACTGGCTGATGGGTGTTGGGGTCCAACAATATCTGTTGTTGGGGAGGGGACACAGATTTCCCACCCCTGCTTTATCGCATCATCTGGAATAACCCTGCAGTTAGTTGTAGTTCAGGGATCTCCACTCCTTCAAAGAGGGCCTGTGGGTCTTTCCCATACCTTTGGACACCTGTACGGGCTTCATAATTATTGTACTATGTATGGTAGAGCAATCATTTTGTGGGCAGATGATGCAGAATCCAGTGTACTGCATGACAAACAACAACGATGAATACTAAGCCAAGCCTTGTTTTAATTTTATCAGTTAGCACATGGATTCTGTTTATTTGCACTGGCAAATTAAATGTAAATTCCAGTTCAGTCTTTCAGCTACATTAAATTAAAAACTCCTTTATGAATGTAATAAGTTTCTCATTTAGAAGATATTGCCTTTTCTTCTTCATCTGCCTTCTTTTTCTTTCTTTTTCTTCTCTCAGCCAAATTTATCCAGAAAGGAGTTTATGATTTCAAGTCACCTTGGGAGAAATGAGCTTTCTAAGATCAAATGATAAGGTCACTAATGGAATGTTAAACCCAGCCAACGGCATCAGAGCCAGGGTGCGAGGGTAGCATGGTTTGCTTAAGATTTATTTAGCTTGCTTCTTAAGGAGATTAACAGCGAATGGTTACAGGAAAAGGACCTGGAGGGGTTTAGAAGCCACCCACCTGAGAAAGTTATGCGATGGGCCTGCTGAGGGCATGCAGGATGAGCTTTCCAAAGCAGAATCCCTGTTTTCGGACATGAGCCTGTCAGAACATTGGCTTTCACATCAATCGAAATGACTGCTGTGTGCCTACACACATTGTGGGGGCAGGGAAGCCAGGCAAATCAAGACTAAAAGTAGAATAATAAAATACACACAGTGGCAACACCAACTCACAGGTGTGGTTGAATGTTAAGGACGCATTTCGCACTACAAAGTTAGATTAGGTTTGTACCAGCTGCCTCTTAAACTTGAGTGGTTGTCTGCATAGCTGCCATTGGACAGGGATATGTGAACTCATAGTTGCAATGGCCTATGCTGCAAACAATAAATATTTTTTGTTGTTCAGTCGTGTCCGACTCTTCGTGACTCCATGGACCAGAGCACACCAGGCACCCCTATCTTTCACTGCCTCCCGCAGTTTGGCCAAACTCATGCTAGTCGCTTCGAGAACACTGTCCAACCATCTCATCCTCTGCCGTCCCCTTCTCCTTGTGCCCTCCATCTTTCCCAACATCGGGGTCTTTTCTAGGGAGTCTTCTCTTCTCCCTAGAAATATTTAGTGGATCAAATTCAGAATTCAAGGTCCCCATATCTCATATAAAGAACTACAATTCCCAGTGGTCCCTGTAGAGGAAGAATGAATGTACCTCAAGCTTTCCTCAATACTACAGTATAATTTAGGGCAGGAGGAGAGACACTGTTGTTATTGTTAAAACAAAATAAAAAATTCTTTCCAGTAGCACCTTAGAGACCAACTAATTTTGTTCTTGGTATGAGCTTTCATGTGCATGCACACTTCTTCAGATACACACATGCACACGAAAGCTCATACCAAGAAAAAACTTAGTTGGTCTCTAAGGTGCTACTGGAAAGAATTTTTTATTTTGTTTTGACTATGGCAGACCAACACGGCTACCCACCTGTAACGGTTGTTGTTGTTGTTGTTGCTGCTGCTGCTGCTGCTGCTGTTGCTGCTGCTGTTAAGCAATCATCCACAAAGCTTTTCCACCCAAGGCTCACACCTGGATTGCTTCTCCACTGCCTTACAGCTCTTTGCTGCACCACCCTTCTTTGTCAGCCTCTGACCTTTTTCTAATCCACCTCCATCTCTACTTGCATTGCAAGGCCTCTGGGTAGTAGCAACAGAGTGTGATTTGGGTTGATAATCATATGCACAAATGCCAGAAGTGCAAAAGAGCCACACTTCCCACATTCATGCATATCATTGACATTCAGTTGGGGGCTCATCGTTCATCTTCCCCAAAGAGAGATTTGGTGACAGCTCTTGAACCGCTAGGGAGAGACACAGGAAGCTCCACTTTCAACTAGAGCTGAGGTGAGCTATCTCAGGAGACTTTTTTTCAGAGAAAACTTCTGAGATTTTTCTTTTTCTCACCTGACTCCCCAGAGTTCTCTCTGAATAAACTCCTCTGTGGGTGTGGGTGAAAGAGAGAGGGAGGGAGGGAGGGAGGGATAGGGAGTGTCCAAGACCACCATTTCCTCCCACAATATCCCATTATGTCTTTGGCATTGTGGAGGATGCAAAATGGTGAACAGGCTGGTACCACAGTTGCAAAGAAGCTGCACTACTGCCGCTGATAATTATGAGTCTGCTCCTGAGGAACTCTGTATATATATATACTTTTTGAGAATTTTTCCTCACCTTGCACATCACCAAGTTTTCCACCTCCAAACAGGAGGTGGAAATTTCAAGGAGCTATTTGAAGACGAATGATACTAAATAGCAACTATAACTTCCTTGCATTTCCTGTGTCATTCTGATCATATCATCACCACCTAAAGCCATTCTGTATCGCTTCCATGTTCTAGGTAGCACTTGGCAAGTTGTGATAGCTGTAAACCCTCCCTGCTGTTCCCCACTGCTATAATAAGGGAATTTCCCACAAAAAAGGGAAAGGTTGACAGCTATGTGATAGATACACACCCCTTACTTTTGTATTGGCTCACCTAGAAAATGCATGCACCACAGCTTTTGTGAGCTGCCCAATAAGGGGTTAATCATGGGTCTCCTTTGAGGGGAAAAAATCAAAGCAGCCAGTAGAGTCAGCAGACTTTGCTATGCACAATATTCATTAACCCTGACCCATAGTGCTCTACAGAAATAGCAACTTGATTAATCAGGCCAGTGCTTTAATAATAATATAAAAACCATCTTGGATTCCTGCCAGCTCTCTGACCTGCCCCTTGGATAGCTTGTGTTTTATTGTTCTTCTTCCACAGCTGCACAGAAAGTGAAAGGAAAGGCTCGATCCCAGCTTGCGTGGCTGCACTGACCCCTGGCTCATGCACTCTTGCAGAGGGGGAAACCACGTGGGGGGCTATTGGCTCTGTGCAAAGGCATTTCCAGAGAAGAGTCCCCATTTTGCTTAAGCCTGCCTTGATATCCATGTTAGGCATTGCATAACACAGTGCTCACCATACGGGAACCTATTCCATGCCACAATTGTATGGAACAAGGCCAATAATGAGCTTCTTTCTGACCAAATTGGAAATCAACCTAGCCTACGTAGTTGCAGGCAATTAAATATAAATGCACACACGGACCTTCCAAATGTCTGGTCTGAATAGTTTCACCAAGCCCTAATAGGGGTGTGGCGTGGGGGGAGACCATATCCCTGGGTGTATGATTTTGAGCCTGGTTCATGCCATAGTGCAGGGATTTCTGCCCTGCCCTGCCCTTTCTGTCACCAGGCCTAACCTTGCTGCAACGTCCCCAGCCCCCTCACTGAAAGGCCGCTTGGCCAACATTGGAAGGATGTGTCCACCAAGGGCCACATTGGCCAGCGGGGCTCTCCTCTGTGCGGTTGGACAGGCAGGCAGGCAGGCAGGCAGGCAGTACAGTGCAGCAACCCTAAACCTTCCATGTTCCATGCCCACCCAGCGGTGGTGGTGGTGGCAAGGGGTAGGCTGGCACAGTGGGTTTTGTTCACACGCACCCAAGGCACCGAGAAAGGACGCGACACTGCTGAGCACTAAGACTGCTTCTTGATTCTTTTAAAGATGTGCACAGCCCTCCACTCCCTTCATCCAGCTAAGAAATACCAACTCCCGGTTCAGAAAACTTCAGCAAATGTGCTGAAAGTAGCTGTTTCTACTGCTGAGATATTTACCCCCTGGAACACACATAATTTCTTAACATTCCGCACACTGCAGTGCCACTTTTTCAACATGCATACTAAAACATCTTGAGATATGGCAGAAGAAGAAGAAGACGGCGACGAAAAGACCTCGAGACAAGTTAAACACCTCCTTAAAATAAAGTGGAATGCTTTGATTTTTGCCTGGGGTAAATGCCAAAATAAAATAAAATCATGAAATCAAGCCTTATTGCAGTAAAAAAAAAAGAGCTTATAAGTAAAATGAGTATTAAGAAGTCAGCCTCTGGCCATGCAGCCTTTCACATTTGATGCCTTTCCCACCCACCCACTCCTTTTATCCCCAAACAAACTTCAGGAATAGACAGCAGCTGTCTGGCTGAACTAGATCACCAGAGATGTGCTGTCTCCACTTTTAATGAACTTCAACACACTTTTGCATGTAAGATGCAAAAACACTCCATCAAGAGCCACAATGTAGGTTGCAAGAGGTGCCCTTAAAATGTTGCAGGAGTGCCACCTTCAGACTTAAGCATCTCCAAAAGAGGGGATGAAACAGGACCGTGTCCAGTTCTGGGTGCCACAATTGAAGAAGAATATTGACAAGTTGGGACGTGTGCAGAGGAGGGTGGCCATGATGATCAAGGGTCTGGAAACCAAGCCTTAAGAGGAACAGTTGAGGGAGTTGGGTATGTTTAGCCTGGCTAAGTCAAGACTGAGAGGAGATATGATAGCCATTTTCAGATATCTAAAGGGCAATGGAAGCTGGAGCAAGATTGTTTTCTCCTGCTCTGGAGGATAGGACCTAAACCAATGGATTCAAGTTACAAGAAAGGAGATTCCAACTAAACATCAGGAAGAACTTTCTGATGGTAAGAGCTGTTTGACATGGGAATGGACTCCCTTGGAAGGTAGTGGACTCTCATTTACTGCAAGTTTTAAAGCAGAGGTTGGATGGACATCTGTCATGGATGCCTTAGTTGAGGTTCTTGCATTGCAGAAGGTTGGACTAGATGACTCTCAAGGTCGCTTCACACTCTACAGTTCTATGATTCTATAGCACAGATTTGCATATTCTAATTTATGTGTTATTACTATTATTTTGTTTATTACCTGCCCTTCACCAGCAGGTCCCAAGGCATGCTGCATAATTCACAGTTCAATATTAAATACAGTTTAAACAAATTACAGTCAAGAAATAGTGTAGGTCCTGAAAACACATATCTCAGGTGTCAAAGGTGTAAAGAGGTGTATTTTCGGCACACAACGGAAACTATGTAATAAAGGTACCAGTGCACATGTGCGTACTCACTTTTTTCAAAAAAAAAAATCTGGGTCAATGCCAGATCCATTAAAATTGATTGGAGCCTTGAAAAGAGCATAGAGTTGAAAGAGGAAGTGGGAAAGGGCAGCACTTTCCCAACTTCCTCCTTCAGCTCTATGTGCTTTGCAAAGGAGGGAGAAAGCAAGCACCCTAATCTCCTGATGATCAAGTGGGCAGGGAGTAAAGGGCTAAGAGATGTCATGTGCACCAAGGGATGACCTCGAAGACACCCAGGGGCACCATATTGGTGACCCCTGGGCTAGGCCATCACCTTATGGTTTGTTGACAGGAATTGTGGAGAAAGATGTTGAAGAGATAACACTGAGGAAAAGTCCGGAAGAAGAAAGGAAACTGTGTGTATGGGAAAATGTTGGACCCTTAATTTAATGCCACACTTGAAGCATAGGAAGAAGAGAGTAAGTGTTACTCGGTGTCAATAAAAGATTCCCTTCTTCATTATTTGTGGAAAGATTGGTTATACAGACACTCCAAGTGTCCCTATTTTCCAGCGACTGTCCCAGATTTACAGAAGCCATCCCAGTTTCTGATTTGACCCTGGAATGTCCCACTTTTCCTTAGGACATCCCTATTTTCATCAGAGAAAGGTTGGGTGGTATGGAATAGGATTCAGTTCTGGCATCTTTCAGGTGGATGCCATTGACATTCTAAGAGAACAAGGAAGGTTCTTTGTGGTTTGTTCCGGCAGCTCTTTTTCTAGAAAAATAGGGACATCCTAAGGAAAAGTGGGACATTCCAGGGTCAAATCAGATGGTATGGTTGTTGGAGGGTATGGTTATGCAGAATGCATGTTCCTGTGGATATCTGGCAGATCTTCTTTGGCTGGGTGCATTACCCACTCCCCTAACAAATTCATGAATGAACTGTGGAATTAGGATTTGAACCAGAGTCATTCAACTCACCACTCTTACAGCACAATCCTTTGCAGGTTCACCCCATAATCAGTTGCGCTGTGTTATCAGGGTGTTCAGGATTGGAGCTTTAGCCGCTATGGTGCCACAACTCTCAACAGCGCTTCCTGCATTCCTGTGGCTACAGTATAACGGCAAAATTCACAAATTACACACTGCCGCAAATAGTCTGGAGGCAAATTAGTTGTTTATATGCAGGAGTAATCAACTCAGCAGTTCTCCCATCTGCACTCTGAAATGATGTAGCTTTGCAAAGCTGCATTGTGATAGTCCTGATAGTACGCTTTGTATCTTAATCGGTTTGGTGTTGTGGTTGGAGTATCAGACTAGGACCTGAGAGACTAAGGTTCAGTTCCCTGCGCTGGTTGGCCAGTGTGTCTCCCAGGCTAACCTACCTTGAACTAGGGAGGGAAAGAACTATATACACCAGCTTGTGCTCGGAGGCAATAATATAAATACAATAAACCTTGCTAACTATGAGCAACGGTTTGCTTTTATATTGTAGATGGCAGTGATGATTGGTCCTAATCTATGGCATGGCAAATCGACAGACAGGGTTGCTTCGAAACTGGAGTGGAGTGGAGGGTTGCTTCGAAACTGGAGTCTCGCCCTCCATAGTGAATCACCACTTACGTTTGTATGGAAAGAGCCGTTCGTTTTGTTTATTATAAACAAGGAAGAGGAAAATATGCTGTGGTGCAGGTCAAATATATTACTAATTGCTGAACAACAGAGGCAGGCAACAGATTTTTCCCTCCCCACTCCTCGTGTCATGCTCCAAGTCATTCTCTCAGATTTGTAGCCATTTATTGCAGCTGTGTAATGACTATAAAACTGAGCAAAAGCATAAAACATGAAAGAAAGGTGTTGAAGTCAGCCTTAAGGTACTAAATTCTTGACAGCAGCTTGTAAAGCAGTTGAGATTTAGGTGCTATGGAGGAATAATGGAGGATTGGTGGTAGAATGAGCTGAAAACCACTGGGCCATGATATATAAATAAAATAAGAATGGTGAATTCTAATTCAGAGGTTCTATAAAATATGATAAAAGAAGCAATTGGGGATGTCCGGGATAGATGACTGTTTACTAAGTGTCCTTGCTTTAATTTGATACTATTTTAATATCTTTGAAACAATATTTTTTTTTTACCTGGGGAAAAATGACCACAGGGTGGGGGTGGGGTGTCTTTTAGTAATTTCTTAGGTGAGAAGAAGGCTTTGTGAAAGCATCCAGAAAAATGATGAAAATGTAAGTGACCCTTTTGACCTTTATATGGACCATTTTCCCCCCTCTCTCTGTGTTTATGTAATAGAATCATAGAAATGTAGAGTTGGAAGGGGATCCCGAGGGTCATCTAGTCCCACCCCCTGCAATCCAGGAATTTTAACATGTGGCCTTCCATCCAAATTGAAATCATACTGGACCCTGCTTAGCTTTGCAAATGTGCTGGCAATTGTATTGTTGCAAAACTCATTGATCTGCAGCACAACCTCCAATCAACTCTATTTCGTATACCGTGGTACCTCTAGTTACAAACTTAATTCGTTCCGGAGGTCCGTTCTTAACCTGAAACTGTTCTTAACTAGAGGCGTGCTTTTGCTAATGGGGCCTCTTGCTGCTGCTGCGCCACCAGCACATGATTTCTGTTCTCATCCTGGGCAAAGTTCTCAACTCGAGGTAACTCTTCCAGGTTAACAGAGTTTGTAACATGAAGTGTTTGTAACCTGAGACGTTTGTAACTCGAGGTACCACTGTATACATTTAAAAAAAAATCTAACATATGAATTACTTCAAGAATGGTAAAATTATTCAAAATATAAAATAAAAATAATTAGCAGAAAGATATGATACAGTGGTACCTCGGGTTACGAACTTAATTTGTTCCGGAGGTCCGTTTTTTTATATATATAATATTTTATTAATTTCCACATTAAACAACAAATACACAATACATCACAGAAATACAATTTAAAAACACAACAAACACATTAAAAAACAACAAAAAGAAAAAAGAAAACTTATACATACCTACACACAAACACTGGAACTATATATAATCATTGTTTACTTCTAAACCCAAAACCGTTCTTAACCTGAGGTGTGCTTTTGCTAATGGGGCCTCCCACTGCTGCCACACAATTTCCGTTCTCATTCTGGGGCAAAGTTTGCAACCCGAGACAACTACTTCTGGGTTAGTGGAGTTTGTAACCCAGAGCATTTGTAACCTGAGGTACCACTGTATAACAAAAACTAATCTGTATAAAACTGTGCCCCTCAAAGGTCAGTACTGCGGGTGGCGCTGTGGTCTAATCCACTGAGCCTCTTGGGCTTGCCAAACAGAAGGTTGGTGGTTCAAATCCCCATGACAGGGTGAGCTCCCGTTCTTCTGTCCCAGCTTCTGCCAACCTAGCAGTTTGAAAGCACACCGGTGCGAGTAGATAAATGGTTACTGCTGTGGTGGGAAGGCAAACGGCGTTTCCATGCACTCTGGTTTCCATGACGGTGTCCCATTGAGCCAGAATCGGTTTAGTCATGCCGGCCACATGACCCACAAAGCTGTCTGTGGACAAACACTGGCTCCCTCGGCCTGAAAGCGAGGTGAGCACCGCAACCCCATAGTCACCTTTGACTGGACTTAACCGTCCAGGGGTCCTTTACCTTTTTACCTTTACTGCTCCCCTCTGAGGTCTGCACCCTTGGAATTTGCTGAGTTGGACTAATGATTGCACCAGCCTTGAGTAGCGGTATCTCTCAGTTCTTTCTGGAGGTGCTGGGAATTTTGACTCCTGGCATTTTGCGCGCAAAGCCACTGAAATTCAGCACCAGGGCTCAAGGCCCGCAATTTCTCTACCTTCTGGGTTTTAACTCCAGCAAAGGGAAGGAGCCAGCCTCCTAGCATCCCTCAAATGTCTCTCTTGCTGTTGACATAGGACAGAGAAAGTGTATGGATATTTAACTCTCTCTTTGAAAGCAAAGGAATTGAAAAATGCTTACAGATGAGTGTGCCATGCCCACAGTTTTCATCACTTGGAAATCTGAGAATGACAATGCAGCAAATATTGGATGATTTAAAGAAAAGAAAAAAGTAATCCAAAACATATAAACTGTAAAACAAAGGGGGTTGTTGTTGCTAACTTTACATCCTATAATTAAAAATTATCACCATTTAAATTTATGATTATGGCATGGCTTAATATATGGCATGTGATTTGAGCCAAATGATTTACTACGGATGTATTATTCCATTACTCTTTATCACCTGTGGTCATACAGCTTTTTGCAATAATTCATTAAAAAAATCCTTTCTGTATTGAAATACTGCTAATGGTGTAGCTAAAAGCCTAAAGACCCTGAAAATGCAAAAATTAAGACAAGTACAGCCGGTCTTACCTCAGAGAGTGCCGTAATATACTACAGATAAAGCAGAAAGTGTTTTCTGTAACTTAGCATGGAATAAAACTGAATCACAAATTGTGAGGTGACTTCAGAGTGAGTCACACAAGATGGAGATTGGTTACTATAACTTGCCCTTAGAAGTGCATTTCCTTTGGCACAAGATACAAGTTGGTATCTTGATTTGTTTTTGTTTTTTGTTTTTTAAAAAAAAGTCACGGTGAAGTTGGCTATCAGCCTGAGAGTGTGACCTCCAGGGATCAGCTCTCTCCTTGTGGTCCTCTAAACATTGTGGGAGCTTTCTAATTTGTAGTTTAAAAGCACCCTTCCTTGAGTTGAGAACAACTTGGGTCAAGCAGAGGAGCTGTGTGGTGGACGCCATGTTGTTTCTGGCTTCTAATTTTAGCTTTCATAATCAGTTTTCCCAGTTCGGTGAATGGGTCAATCATTTACTGGCTCCGCCTCCCACAATGTTACATTGCCTGCCTTCCAATCCTCTGGCAGGAAGACCACCTTTACTGACAAGATGCATGTTTTTATTAGAAGAGTAACCGTTTCTTTAAAGTACCGGTATATACCATCTAGATCCAGTAACTTCTTTGTATTTGATTAATTATCCCTAAAATAATACCTTGTCACCTCTTAGAAATCGGCTCAAGCATATGTTTGCCTAGCATTATCACAGAAACGGCGGATGTGAAGAACTCTCCTGTAATTTAAACAGAAACATGATATATCTCATAGCAGGGAAGGCTGACCAGGTGCTGTTAACTGTTGATTGACCAACGTAAAGGAGCCCCCACCCCCATCGTTCAGCCCGGACACTAAGATCTAGCTCCGAGGGCCTTCTGGCGGTTCCCTCACTGAGAGAAGTGAGGTTACAGGGAACCCGGTAGAGGGCCTTCTTGGTGTTGGCGCCCGCCCTATGGAACACCCTCCCATCAGATGTCAAGGAAATAAGCAACTATCTGATTTTTAAAAGACATCTGAAGGCAGCCCTGTTCAGGGAAGTTTTTTAATGTTTGATCTTTTATTGTGTTTTTAGTATTTTATTGGGAGCCGCCCAGAGTGGCTGTGGTATGTATGTATGTATGTATAAATAAATATTAGCCCTTCTCTCTGATGGTTCTTTACCTTTAATCCAGACTTGGACCAGATAGCCCTTCTAGCTGATGATGCCATCAGACAAAGGGCTTTTCTAGCAGAGGGATGTATAAATCCCCTTCCCACTGAAACAGCGAGAGAACAGAACATCATCTCCTCTCCCAACCTTGTTGATCCATCCAAGCTATCCTAACTATTCTGATGGAAGTGCTTTTTTTTTGTCAAGAAAGCTTAATTTCCTTTTTCTTTTCTTGTTCAAATGAACAAGAAAACTTTGATAAATTTTGTGCAGCTGGAAAATCAAAGGGGAGATAAGTTTCTCCCCCCCTTTATTTCATTACATTACAGTAGCATTAAATACTTACATCTAAAGATTCCTTTGATGCCGAATTTTAACAGCTGATGCCCTGCGTCGTAGACATCAGAACCACCAGTTTCTTTCAATGGCAGGGCATTGTTCCATCACTTGCTGGTCTTTTAAGATGAAAGAAAGCATTTTTATAGAGGAAAGGCAGTTGAAATGATACTTAACAAAAAGACCTTTGTTTTCTTGCTGTTTTCAGTACCTAAAATATGCTCTCAATATCTTTGGGGTTCCCCTCTCAATTTTTTTATTAAAAGGTCTGGAGAAAAGAATACGTTCCAAAATATGCACTCACGAAATACTTAAATCTTAGTGCAGAACTATAGACAATTTAATTTAAAAACCCACCTCTTCCCAACATTTTTCTCCAGCCTTTTTCATTTCCTTTCTTTATTTGACACTTTTCAATGTTTTGTTTGTTGGTGTGGCTGGGAAACGACTCTACCTGCCTGCAAAGCAATGCCAATTAATGCCCCCATCATCAGTATTTGGTAGAAAGTAGGGAATCTTCTTACCTTTGAAGGGAAATAGTCAAGTAGCCCAGTGGGGCCAATTAAATCACAAAATGGCAGAGGCATCCCAAAGAAGCCACCATGCCGTGTTTTCATCAGTCTTTGCTGATGAGGCAGACTGGAGATGCCAAATAATGTAATCAGAGCACTGCATCTTTATTTACTCTTCAGAGATGCTGCCATATCTTCTGCTTTCCCACTGCAAACTAACTTTGTAAACACATTCCAACAAGTACATGGAAGGATGGTGTCTGAAACCTGGTTCACTCATTCAGATAAGTACATAATTGATTACTGAACATGTAACTGGCAGGAGGATTTGCAAATATTGCGTTTCAGGATCTTTTTGTTTGACTGTGGTATTATGCCTGTGACAATTCATGCACGCATGCTAGCACTCATTTGGGGGAGTAGAATAGCTCAACGGTAGAGCTTCTGCCTTCCAAGCAGAAGGTCCTAAATTCAATCCCTGGCACCTCCAGATAGGGTGGCCAATGGGGACATTTTTGGTAAATTACTTCCACCTGTCAATCAGGTGGTGTCACCTTGATGAAAGGATTTGATGGGTTCTGTGGATTCCTGCAATGAGCAGAGCTGAACCCCCATCTATTAGCTGATGGACCACCGGCTTCATGACTATCTCCCTTCATCCCTGCTGGCCAGGTTGGACAGGTGGACCACATGATGTCTTCTCTTGGGCTTTGGTTGAAATGTGGGCACCTGGAAACATTACAGCGTGAAGACCGCCAGTGAAATTATATGTAGGAGGAAGGAAAGGATGCTCACAAACACCTCTTGGCTACCTCAAAAGTAAGCTAATCCCATCAAAAATCCTGCATCCCACCCTTGCAATTCTCACCATTTTTTAAAATATCCCCTTTGGTGTGGCTTCAGAGGTTGGGAAGGAGGGGCCTCACAGGAAGGAGTGGGTGGGTGGGTGGGAAAGAAATACACCTTCCCACCTCTAATTTTATTTGTGAAGATGCGACCACTGGGTAGGTCCATTCCATGTTTTCTCCTTCCTGTCTGACACCACACCCTCTGACAGCCCTGGATCACTCTGGGCCACTCATAGCTATCAGAGGCTATCTCAACCCAACTCAGCCAGACACCTGAAACCATCCCAATTTGGTTTGGGACTTGGATGTCAGCTGAATCTCGTGCACAGCCCTGCTGCAAAGGGCTGCCTACATCTGGGCAACTCCATGTGCACAGGTGCTCCATGCAATTGTGCCCACCCTGCAACCAGGGATCCCAGAGCAGCTGTTTGCAGCTGTTGGGCTTAGTGCATGGATGACAAGCAGGTGAGCAGCATGCACAACAACAGAGACTGGGACGGTGGTGTGGCCTTGCTTTCCTCTTCTCTGCATGCTTGCCCCTTGTTGTCGGCAACAGTCAGACTGTTGGAGAGTTACAGTTCCTTCTGTGCCTGTAGAGACTGATACTGGGGTAGGTGAAGGTGCCCAGTTGTGCTGATGGAGGTGTACCCTGGCGTTTCTTCTCTTTGTGCTCCTCCCAGCAGTCATTCCTCCTCTGGTCACTGCTGTGGATACACAACCTGTCTGTCTCCAGAAACTGCAGTTGTGTGCGTGAGATGCTCATACGGCGGGGTTAATGTTGCCAGCTGTCAGGTCACGTCCGCAGACATGTTTGTAATGCAGAGTTTGTAATGCAGAGAGCCAGTGTGGTGTAGTGGTTAAGAGCGGTAGACTCGTAATCTGGGGAACCGGGTTCGTGTCTCCACTCCTCCACATGCAGCTGCTGGGTGACCTTGGGCTAGTCACACTTCTCTGAAGTCTCTCAGCCCCACTCACCTCACAGAGTGTTTGTTGTGGGGGAGGAAGGGAAAGGAGAATGTTAGCCGCTTTGAGACTCCTTCAGGTAGTGAAAAGCGGGATATCAAATCCAAACTCTTCTTCTTCTTCTTCTTCTTCTTCTTCTTCTTCTTCTGCCAACAGGCCTAGTCCTGGAGAAAGGTATGAGAAGGGCCTTTTTGTGGGAGTGCAAGCTGCCTTGTGGCTGGAGCACTCTATCAAAAGAACCACCTTATACTAGGGGCATCAGCTAGCTGCTCCGGCATCTGGAGCGGTGGGGATGGGGCGAGCCGCCCAGGGGAGCAGTGCGGTGAGCTGCCCATGGAGTCCGCCTGGCAGACGCAAGCCCCATGCTGCTGTTTTGGGCAGCGCGGGGCCCCGAGCCACTGTGTCACTCCCAGGAGAGAGGCGTGGCTCAGGCGCGCTGTAGGCCAGCCCCGCGGTAAGTGCCACCATTTTGTCACCCCCTCAGGGATGACACCTGGGGTGGCCTGCACCCCTTGCACCCCCCCTTCCTATGCCCCTGCGTTGTACATAAATTCCTAAGTTATACTATTCAGATTCCATATGGAGAACTTTAAAAAACAAACAACTCCCTGCACCTGGAAAACTGGCATGTTAAGAAGAAGGCTAGAAACCTTTGCCCTGATAGACTAGTTTGGTTTGTTCATGCTTTGAACATAGGGAAGCAATCAGCCATGCAGTCCTCTACCTGCAAGAGGAAATGGCAGGAGCCAGCAAGCCCATCACCTTGTGCTTCTTCTGATCCTGTCCCCCATCCATGGGAAACAGCGCTATATATGAGTGCTGTTTCATATATAGCGAGATCCTTTTAATCAGAAGCATCGGACAATTTTATTAAAGATGCTTTTACAACTTAGCTCATTAGATGAGGCTAAATTGCCACCAAAGTAGTTAATCTCGTAATGAATTGGATTCTTTTACTTTCATTTTCTAGGTCATTTGAAGCTCACTGTAAGTATAACCTATCACAGTTCCTGTAAAACACTGAACCCAGGATGGTAATCGGGACCTCTGGAAGATTGTGGCTCGATATAAAACTGCAAATGTAGTGGTTTCTGACTGTGCTGTAATTTTCCGGCACATTATTTAAATATGCATTTGGTCCAGAGCCAGCTGCCCAATTTCATTGCTCCTCTCTTAAAACTAACTAGGAGTCCAGGGAATTCCCAACTCTTGGGCAGCAACAGAAGTGTGCAGACATCTCAATACAGTACTTTCCCCCCAAGCTTTGGAGTTGGTGAAAGAATGAGTGAGACAGCAAGGGATGCCGAAAGAAATGAAGCATGCAAAGGGAAAAATGAAATCCTAGGACTGCCCTCTGTAAAGTAGGAGACATGGACACCCTAATTTGTCCTCATGGTTAAATGAAATGTTCTAAGCTAATTGGGACTCATTTCATCCTCTTTATCCATGAGTTGGTTACAACAAAGAACTGAGATACCTGCATTTTGTTTCCCCCCCTCTCATTTCTGTGGCTTCACCGCAGATTGCTCCATTTCGTTGCATGGTTCTTTTCTTTTCATTTTTTCCTGATCTGAAACCAGTTGCCCTTAATATGTACTGCCTGTACAAATTGCATACTTCACAAGAGCTTGGGGTTTTATTTTCCATTGCAATCACATTATTCCCCCTCCGCACGCACACATCCTGTTTCAAAGGGTTCCGTTTTATTTTATTGTGAATTCCAACAGCGTCAGTTCTGTTTTAATTTCAGGACTCTGAAAATTTGCAAATGGACTTTAAAAGAAGATGCTTACTGTTCTGCGAGCCTAAGCGAGCGGTTGATTGTCAAACTAGGAAGCGCATTTTGATACAGTGGTACCTCGACTTACAAATTTAATCCGTTCCAAATGCACATTTGTAGGTTGAAAAATTCGTAAGTAAAAAAAAAGCGATTTTTCCATAGGAATGCATTGGAAACGAAAAATTCAGAAAAATTCGTAAGTCGAGTAAACCGCATCTAAAATTCGTAAGTCGAGTAAACACCATCTAAAACCACCAACGGATGTCCTTCGGATGTCGAAAAATTCGTAGGCGTGCGGGCACTTTTTTCATTCGTTTGAGGGCTTCTGTTAAGTAGCAGGTGTTTTCACTCCAACAGATGCCCAGCTGAAATTCCCCAACATTTAATTCATCTCTAGGCATTCATCACTTTTGTGTGTGTTTTTAAAAAATTACATGTGCATATTTAAAATGAGCTAACACATACTCAGACACCTCTCTGCATTGGGCTCTGTTGCTGTATGTCACTAAAAGAGCAACCGAAAGCTACCACTAAAAAAATAGGCATGCATTGGTTAATTTCAGTCAACCCAGTTCGCTTGAATATCACAACAAATGTGCTGATAAGATGCAACCCAGACAACACAGGTAGACCCACATTTAAACATAAGCTAATTTGTACGAAGTGAAGGATATGTTTAATTCTGGATGACGTAACAAACCGTCTTTCTCTGCAAATATGCTTTTTTCCCATAGAGCTCCATGAGTTTAATTCTGTTCTGTGAAAGAAAAAAAATCTGCATATTTGCACAGAACGCTGATTTGTGATTTCTGGTCCCAGTTAGCTGCCTAGTGAAAAGATTTTGAACCGACTGCCATTTCCAAACCATATTGCAAAGCAGACCCCTGTAGAACAAATGCTATGAGATGAAGTCAGATAATGCCCCATCAATGCCAAAGATAGGGCACTGAATATTTGGCAGATACCAAAACCTGTGGAGTTGGGGGGTTTCTTTTTGGGGGAGGGTGGAATTTGTGGGACTGTTTTTCCAGCCAGAACTCACTGGAACTCAGTTCTGGCACCTCTTGGGTGGGTGTGAGAGAGAGAGAGTGGGGGGGGGGTTTCTCGTAACAATCATCATGGGTCAAACCTAGTCATGGTCACAGGGGAGGTTGTACAGAAGTCCCAACTTGCCCCTCCATCAGAATAGGTGTATCCCATTAAAGGGATCCAGGAGGAGGTGTTTCTGTCTGGACAGGCAGTGGTCTAGGGCCATAGTATTCTTCAAGATGGCAATCGCTCAGAGGTGATGCCTATTTCTTAGGGCCTCTTCAGTATTGGTTTGACCCCTGGGTTAATCATCCAGCAGTTGGGCTGGTTGGTACCTGTTGTAACCCAACGGCTTTGCCAAACCCCTTGCATTTGTAATCAACAAAGCGGTGGAGGAGATATATTGATTGAAAATGCATTGTATTTTAACTGTATTATAATGTAAATATTATTATTTTTTTTACAAAAACAAGCTGTGGCCTAATTTGAACAATGTTGTTATGAGGGGTCTTTGTGCAGCTTGCGTGGCTTTGGGCAGCACAATGAACTAGGTGGCTACACAATAACAGTTTGAAAGCATGCCACTGCGGTGGGAAGGTAAACAGTGTTTCCTTGCACTCTGGTTTCCATCACGGTGTTTTGTTGTGGCAGAACCAGTTTCGTCATGCTAGCCACATGACCCGGAAAGCTGTGGACAAACGCCTGAAAGCGAGATAAGTGCCTCAACCCCATAGTCTTCTTTGACTGGACTTAACCGTCCAGGGGTACTTTCCTTCACTATGGTACAGACTCAAGACTTGGTTTTGTTTAAAGAAGCAGTGAAATTTGCCCATGGTTCCATTACAAATGACTTGTAAAATTCTCAGCAGCCTGACTATTATTCCATTGTAGTGCTTGGCCATTGCGGAGCTTGGTTTTTATCTGGCTTTTGCAGGTTCGCTCACAAGAGATGCTGATGCATTAAACAGGTACCCCAAAGACATCCAACCTGAGCAGAAGGCCTCAGCAGCTCAGAGAACAAAACACAGCAGCCCAGAGAACAAAGCAGCCACAGTCCTTCCTCCAGAGACCAAACACATTTTGTCTGTGACGTGCTTGCTCTCCATCTGCTTTGGAAAGGGAAGGTTATCCATATGGCAGCACATTGGGCTATTAAGTCAATACACCGGCTGAACTCCATGAAACCCCGCTGAATGTTAAGTAACTCAAGTCAGGTTAAAAGGAAGATAGAATTCACATGCTTTGTGAAGGTGAAATATGTATACTATGATTCTATTGCTCATTTTTTCCCCTCGCTAATAATGGAAAGTAATAAATCACCCATTGGTTCATAATTATTGTGTTTAATTTAAATTAATAACTCCCTGAGCCATGGAGCAATGCGCTCCCTGAATTATGGATTTAGGAGTGAAATTTAGAGCACACTCATTTACGAGGCAATACAACATTTTCACAGGAGCGCAAAGGCATTTTATTATATTTTCCCTTATTGTTTGGATCAAAGCGGCACATTTGGACAAGGGTGATTATTGCCGCGTTAATGTCTTCCAAGTTATCTGGCATATACATTTATGCTGTGGTGGGAAAGGAAGTCTCGCGGATTCCGAGCCACTTCACATTGATCACATGATGCCAAAAGCGACTTAATTGCATCCATAAATATGTAGATTTTTAAGACTCTCCCTGCCAGATTCTTAAAGCCAATAGCCAGGCAGGAAGGAAGATTCATGGAAATTCAGAGCAATCTGCTTAGCAATTAAGGCAATCCAATGCAGCCTTGCTTGGGAGTCAGTCGCTTTGAATGCAGTGGGGCCTGTAAATACACATAAGATCATGCTGCATAGGGGCAGAGCAGGAATCCAGTGATATTCCTTCCATTTTTACCTCTTTAGTGTTGCAGTTATTATTTTTTGCATCTCTTGGACAACAGTCATATATATTCTTAAATGTTCTTCCCCTGTGTGGTCAGCTAAAGCATTGGAGTGAAAGGGTTAGGCTAGTCTTGTCCCTGCAGCATTGTTGTTGCTGTTAAATTACAAACAGGGAACTCTCTCTCTTCTTTTGCAAGGATGAGAAACACTCAGGCTTATGGCACTTTCCACCTGCACTGTCCAGAATTCTACCAGTGGTCTAAGACTCTTTGATGAGGTGGTAACATTGTTCATTTCAGGCTACTGCTGAGTAGAGATGCTGAGAAATATTCCTTTGGGCTCTGAGCTTCCAGGGCTTTTGCAATTGATATCTGTCAAATAAGGGGAGGTGCAAAATTCGGATTGGCTCAGAAATGAGCTGAACCATTTCCTGGTTTTTCTTGCCTTATTTAAAGAGTGACCCAATGTGAACCATGTATGGCTAACTGATCCCAACTTTTGAAGAATCTCCATTCCACAGGAAAAAAATGAATGTCTTTGGATGGTCAACGAACTGTCTTAGGATGAGTACACACGGCACATTTTAAGTTGTTGTCTCCCACCCCACTGAAGAATTTTGGGGGGTGCAGTTTAAGGGTGCTGGGAACTGTAGCTCTATGAGGGGCAAACTACCGTTTCCCAAAATTTATGGGAGAAGTAATGTGTTTTTTTAAATGTACAGTGTGTGTGCAACCTTTATCTTCATATATTTCTGTATTGTGTGGAAGAGGACTTGTATTTATTTATTTATTTATTTATTTAGAATGTATCTATCCCACTTTGCTAAAAACATTAAAAAAACCTCTAAGCCAGGGGTCAGCAACCTTTTGCAGCCGTGGGCCAGTCCACCATCCATCAGACCATGTGGTGGGCCGGATCATATTTTTTTTTGGGGGGGGGGGTGAACGAATTCCTATGCCCCACAAATAACACAGAGATGCATTTAAAATAAAAGCACACATTCTACTCATGTAAAAACACCAGGCAGGCCCCAGAAATAACACAGAGATGCATTTTAAATAAAGGGACACATTCTACTCACGTAAAAACATGCTGATTCCCAGACCATCCACCGGCTGGATTGAGAAGGCAATTGGGCCGCATCCGGCACATGGTCCTTAGGTTCCCTACCCCTGCTCTAAGCAGTTTACAACTACAGTGGTACCTCGACTTACGAATTTAATCCGTTCCGAATTTAAATTTGTAAGTCGAAAAATTTGTAAGTCGAAAAAAGCGATTTCCCCATAGGAATGCATTGGAAACGAAAAAATCGTAAGTCGAGTAAACCGCATCTAAAATTCGTAAGTCGAGTAAACCCCATCTAAAACCGCCAACGGGTGTCCATTCGTAAGTTGAAAAATTCGTATGTCGAGTAATTCGTAAGTCGAGGTACCACTGTATCTTAAACCATCACAAATACAATGTTACTAAATGTTCTAGCAAGGCTGCAATGTTCTAACAACAACTACAGTATATCAAATGCAAAATTATGAATTCCACATTCAGAGCAGCACAATTAGCAGAAAACTGAAGATGTGAGTCCTCCATGCACATTCGGCCATCTTCAGTTGCAGCCTCTAGTAGTTCCTCAGGCAAGTTTGCCCCCCCCACACACCCAAAACTCCCACCCCCCAGGTTCTTGTTATTTCAACGCTTACTTTGACAAAGGCGATAGTCGTGTGTGTGCAATCACATTATACACAGCTCACTATGGAGACAGATGGCACAAGTTGTGTTTCGAATCAAGATGCAAACGTGGGGTATGTTTGTATTTGGCTTAACAAAGGTAACCCAAGGCAAGACAATGAGGGAATGAGGAAGCAATCCACCTGTCCACAGATGTGACAGTCAAGCCCTTGCATTTTTTAAAATCACCCTGAAAACTGATTTGGATAACTGGGAATCTCTTCATTCCAAAATGGGCCAGTTAGGCAATAAATGCACGTGAAAGAAAATAGAGATGTCCTATTCCATAACAATAAATTTGTTTTTAGTTTTTAATTTCTATCCTGTCCATCTGACTGGGTTGTCCCAACCATTCTGGGTAGCTTCCAACGTATATAAAAACGTAATAAAACACTAAACATTATAGAACTTTCATATACAAGGCTGCCTTCAGGTGTCTTCTAAAGGTTGTATAGTTACTTATCTCCTTGGTTCTGGGGTCACATAACTCCATACCCTCCAACATTTCTCTGATGAAAATAGGGACGTCATAAGGAAAAGCAGAACATTCTGGGATCTAATCTTAAAAGTTCTGTAAATCCGGGGCTGTCCCTGGAAAACAGGAATACTTGGAGGGTCTGGAATTGGATATAAAGTGTATTACAATGGTTTTTGCGTGTGATTTCCTGTGCTGGATTCTTCACCTGAACGTCAAGACAGAACAATGCTTGCTTTCCCTTTGAAAGAAACAGACAAAAGGCCTGACCTACCATCTACAACAGAAGGCAAGATTGGTGGGAAATGAGAGCTGGATCATTCTGGCTTTCAGGAGCGTAAAAGCTAGATTTATAGTTGCCGTGTTTACACTACATCATCTCCTGTGTGGTGCTGTACAATATCCAAGCAAGAAGGCCTTCAGGGCTACTACCATTTCGAATGAAAAATAGTTGTTCTGTAGGGCATAATGCAGCACAGATGGCAAGTTGTGCTTTGCCATTTTACTGTTTCTGTACATTACCAGAGCAATAAATACTGGTCAAATCAAGCAATCATTTCTAAGGTTCAATATAACTTCTTTTGCCCATATCTACCTCTACAGTTATATATATTCCCAAGAGAATCTGCTTAGGTCTCTAGGTTTTATAAGTCATTTCAAGGAGAGCTAACAAATAACAGGAGCTGGCAAGTCAGGGCCTGGTTTTAATCTCCAGGGCTAACTCTGCATTTTCGTGTGGCAGTTTTAAGTGCTCAGCTTTCGTCCTGTCACATTTCCTATCTCTGGAGTTGCATTTATGAAATCTGCTAATTGTTCTAAAACTCCGAATCGTTTTGCTTGCTTAATTCATAGGGATTTCCGTGTGCTGGGTAGGGCCTAGGTCTGATTTCAAAATATATTCCCCTCCCCCCACACTTTGTGTTGTATTTTGTTAGAAGGGGAAAGCGTTCGTTCTGGTCAAGACATCGTGAACTTACAGATTTGAAGGAGCTATCTGTAAAACCCAGCAATGACACGAGTCAAAGTGATTTTGTGCTATCAGGTTTGTTTAAAACACAGGGGTAGATTTAACCTGGGAGATGTGTAAACTGATGAGCAGCACCCTCTCGCTAAAAACTCTCTCCCTTTTCCCCCCCTGCAGCTTGCCCTATTTCATTTCACATCATTCAGAAACTAATATAGCTGGAAGGGGTACTTACGGAGCTCAGTGCCAAGGGGAGGAATGAAATTCATGACAGCTGGTGACCAGTTGAAAAGGGAAAGAATGAGTCTTGTCAACTTTAAAGTGCTCGGGAAAGCTAGCTAATGATGCTGGTTTAAAAAAGACATGCTTTTGAGTTAGCTCCAAAAGGGAAAATAATACCGTGGCATAGATGATTTGATCATATGTCCTTCCTAGGCATGGGTTGGGTTTCTGACGATGCTTTGGATGTGGACAGTCGCATCAGAGTGTGCCAGCAGCAGCAGTGGGGAGGAGGGGAAAATATTTCAGGGGGGAAAAAACCTTCCTTTATTCTATCTTCTTTCTAAGGCTGCGATTCTATGAACACAAATCCTGCCGTGTCAGTCATGGAAATTGCTTCCCCCCGGATTGAACCAAAAGACTCCTTGAAGCAGCTTACACCGGATATGTGCAAAACACAAATTGTATTCAAATGTAGTCTTTGATTGGCTAACGCTCCAACCAACATTATTGTTGTGGTTGTGTCCAGGCACTGAGATCTAGCTCCGAGGGCCTTCTGGTGGTTCCCTCACTGCAAGAAGTGAAGCTACAGGGAACCAGGCAGAAAGGGCCTTCTTGGTGGCGGCACCCACCCTGTGGAACGCCCTCCCATCAGATGCCAAGGAGATGAGCAACTCTATAACCTTTAGAAGACATCTGAAGGCAGCCCAAGTATAGGGAAGTTTTTAATGTTTAATGTTTTATTATGTTTTCATATACGCTGGAAGCCACCCAGGGTGATTGGGGCATAGCTGTCAACCCTCCCTGCTGTTTCCCAATGCTATAATAAGGGAATTCCCTGCAAAAAAGGGAAAGGTTGACAGCTGTGGATTGGGGGCAACCCAGTCAGATGGGGGAAGGGGAGGGTACAAATAATAAAATTACTCTCCATTATTAGTTTCCAACCTGCCCTTTGTCCAAAGATCCCTTAGTGGTTTACAATATAAAAACACAAAAAATGCATAACAAACATAAAACAGCAACCCCATCCCACCTTCGTATTATTATTATTATCGTTTGTTTGTTTGTTTGTTTATTACATTTTCAGTTGCATAAAGTGCTTCCTTGCCAAATACACAGGCCTGGCGCATTGACTTCAAGCAGCAGGAAAGGCACTAAGGTTTTATTCGGGGTTCCAGGTCATAATTGTGCTTCGTAGCAAAAAGAAAGCATAGGCACACACAAAAATATTATTATTATTATTATTATTATTATTATTATTATTATTATTATTATTATTATTATTTTAAAAATGCCTGTAGAGAGAGGGCTGGGAGAGATCAAGACAGTGTTTTAATATATTGCAGACATTTTAAAAAACAAAGTTAAATAATGGTCCAATGCTACAGAGAGTGGTGATTAATTTCCCTACGCCACCTGGCGGACTCCATCTATCAGTACAGCTGTTGAAGAATAAGCAGCTGTTTTCTGGGATGGATCCAAAGAAGCTTAGGTACAGGGCGGGAGGCGCTGTAGTGAATTGTTTGCTTGAACCTCCGTCTGCACCCAAGTTTCCTCCTTTTACCTACACAGAGATCCCAGAAGATTGTGTGGCTGGCTGCTGTGATTACATTGGGATCATCACTTACTCACTATTAATTCCTGATGACGGTTTCAAACCGCTAAGGTGGCTGTGCTTTGCTTTAATTGCCATGGTCATTTTGTGCACGAATGCAAAGTTAGGATCAGTATAAATCCAAATAAGTGATATATATATATATATATATATATATATATATATATATATATGCATGCAAAGGCAGAGGAGGTGATAGGTCTGTTTGTGAACCCCATGAATTCACATGTTGAAGTTTGATAGGGAGGGGGAAATAGTAAAATAATAATAATAATAATAATAATAATAATAATAATAATAATGGTAAAGAATGCTTATTAAGAACCAAGATGTTGAAGAAAAAAAAACCAACCCTGCATGATCTAAACATGATCTGCATTTGCAGGCACATCATATGGTTGGCAAGCCTGTCCTTTTCCAGTTGCTTTAACTATTGTATTATTTGCTTTTACAATATTGTATTATTTGCTTTTACTTGAGACACACAGCCATGAAAATTCTATTATGGTCAAAGGCCCATTATTGGGGCGAATAAACCCTGGTTCCATAGGCCTGTGAACAAGCCACGTATGTGCCAATAATAATAATAATAATAATAATAATAATAATAATAATAATAATAATAATAATTTAATATTTATACCCCACCCATCTGGCTGGGTTTTTCCAGCCACTCTGTGCGGCTCCCAACAGAATATGAAAAATATGATGAAACATCAAACGTTTAAAAATTCCCTAAACAGGGTTGCCTTCAGATGTATTCTAAAAGTCAGATAGTTGTTTATTTTCTTTGACATCTGATGGGAGGGGCAGGAACCACTACCGAGAAGGCCCTCCGCCTGGTTCCCTGTAGCTTCACTTCTCGCAGTGAGAGAACCGCCAGAAGGCCCTCGGAGCTGGACCTCAGTGTCTGGGCTGAACGATGGGGGTGGAGACGCTCCTTCAGATATTACTATGACATGGTCAGCTGTCTCCTTGTGCCAAGTAGCCGCTGAGAAGAGGGGACGGTGGGATTTCCAATGGCATCTAATTTTCATTTCAAGGTACCATCATTGGGAAAACGGTATGAGAGGAAAGGGTTAAACCCTCTCCTTCTGACCATGGTCGTGTTCCACTCTCGCCCGGTAGGGGATGATGCAATGGCTCTGCACCAGTTATCTGACCGTAATAGTTTAAAAGTAGGAAAACGGCACAAAAAACAGGCTGTCTGTGCCCCACTTCTCAGGACTTCCCATGTTGTAGTGATGGTTTGGAGTGGCTTACAGTGCAGTACTGCACTGGGGGTGGGGGATGATGGATGATCATTTGCAAAAAGGCCTTTTCGCACAACTCATTTAACTCATTATCATATGCATACATACACACCCACCCACCTTTCAAAGAGCTTTTGCATTATACCCAATTCCAAATGTTGATCAAGGTCTCCAATTATGCATCAGGGCCTACATTTATACATCAAAAGGGCTCTAAATACTCTGAGTTCTTTTAAGAGCTGGAGGGGTCAACTGGGAATGGTAGCTGTTTAAAAACCCTACAGAACTTTATAGTGCCCTCCTTTAGTAACAGCCCCCTTGGTGATTCAGATGTTCACACAGCCACGGAAGGGTATATTGAGCTGTACAGCACCTGATTTATATTCTGTCTAGACTACATTTCTGCCCACTCTCAAGTGCTTGATTTCGCTTAACACATCCCTTTATATTATCACAATGCAGTTCAGTCAAATCTTTGTCTAGCCCAGTGTTTCCCAAACTTGGGTCTCCAGCTCTTTTCGGAGGACAATTCCCATCATCCCTGATGACTGGTCCTGCAAGCTAGGGATGATGGGAGTGGTGGTCCTGGAACTACAGCTTCCATCATCTCTGTCCATCGGCCAGGCTTGCTGAGGCTGATGGGAGTGGTAGTCAGAGCTTTTTCCCCCAACTGGAACTCAGTTCCTGCACCTCTCAGATGGGCACTGTTGCCATTATAAGAGAACAAGGGAGGCATTAATGGTGAGATCCTGGACCTCTTTTTCTAGAAAAATAGAAGTTCTGGTTGTACTTCAACAAGAGCTGGAGTTCCCAAAGGTCTCATCTGTGAAGTCCGTAACTCCCTCCAATAAGAATAGGGGGGCCTCTGAGTGACAAGCAGTCTCTCTCTAACCGGCAGTGCTGACCATTTGCATGGAGTGCGGATCTTATTCCAGGTTGCTTGATCTCATCCGTCACAAAATGAAGTCTAGCAGCTAGAAAGCTGGCAGGTACCCAATGACAGCGTTCCCAAATAAACAAGAAAGCACTTTACCGTAAACAGAAAAGCGCTCTACTGTGACTGTCAAATATACACAGATTTAGTGCTCTGTAAGCATGGGGTTTTATCGTCTTAGATTAATATGCCAGCCCCTCTCCTTAAGCTGGTGCAAAATTGCCCCAGCAATTTTGAAAACAAAACACAGCGGAGCCACAAAGTTGCTGGTATTACAGTAGCTTGGCCGCCCTGTGGTTTCACAAGCCTAGCGGGAGCGTAGTTAGTCAACTAGACATGTATTTTGCATGACAAGGGGAATAAACCCTTACTTTTCAAATCCAAGTTCCTTATTTAATTTCTTCTCCTCTTCCTTTCTCCTCCCCCGCCCTTACTCCCATCTCTCTGTTTAATTCTTCTTTACAGTGATTTTAGAACTCCAATTTTCAGAGATAAAGCTACATGTTTAGCAAATGTTATTATTTTGTCGTACTTCTTCAGAGCATTACCAAGGCTTGAAGTTATAAACCAGTCAATTACGTATGTCTCAGCTAGCTGGCGGTATTTTATAGCATGGTAGCCACAACTGTAAGATGCTTGTTTCCCTTTTTATTTTATGGAAAAGCTGGCCAAGATTGTCACCGCAATGCAGGGATGGAATGTGGGTCCCTCTGAAATGGTTTTGTCTGGACAAGCATTGCAGGGTGTTAGCCATCTAGGGATGGACAAATCAGTCTCTCTTCTTCATTTTTTTCCTGATCTTCAGTTCTCTAAAATTTCTCATCACTTTGTGATTTTTTTATTTTATTTTAAAAAGGGCCTGATGGAAATTGATCATCATCATCATAGTACAAATTTCTTCTAAAATACACATTTTGGTTCGCAGAACCATTTCTCCTAATATAACACATTTTGTGCATTATTTCACCTATGCTCATTTTGGTATACATTACTTCACTGGAGAACTTCATAGCAAAGATTGGGTTCACATATTACTCAGGAAAGTACAAATTGGGTAGGCTTCCTTTTAAATGCAAGCTGAGCTGAATTTTTCCTTCATACCTGTATTTTTTAATATATTTTTTTTTTGCATGAACACAGACTTCCATGGAATCTGGAACTCTGAATGATTGGAAACCTTGACCCACGAAGGTTGCATCCCTCCAGATTCCCATGCATTGGTAGAAAGGCCAGATGGAATATGTGATGTTAAGGGTGAGACTGCTCCCTGCTGCTCCACTTCTCACTCCAAGTTACTGCGTGGGAGCTAATAACACTTGGAACCTCGCTGAAGATAAAGGGCATGCTCCAAAGTCAATTCTATGGATTTTATTTGGATTTCATCATCCAGCTGTGTCAGGGGCAATGCAAGTCTATTTTTTTATTCTAAATCTAGAGCAGTGCATCTTCTATGAACTGAGAGAACTGGACGCGAAGACTCGGTTCATTATCTGATTGGAACTGGCTGGGATTTGTTTTGTACACTGCTAAACAGTTTAACTGGAAGAGATGGGTTTGTAGATGTCTCTAAACGGTCTTCCTAAAAGCTTGTTTTCCTATCAACTGCTTGTACTGAAGCCAATTGCAGAAGGCCTTCAACGTGCGCTGTTTATTACCTCCCAGATGCATTTATTGCATGCCAGATGTCCATTGCAAAGAGTTCCTGCTCGGTGGCTTTTTCACTAGCCCTACACCAAGAGAGAACTGCTCGTTTTCATTACTCTGAAAAGGAAGATGCCTTAAGAGAATGCACACAAGATCTTAAGCAGTGGGAAGGCCAAACAGCAAACATGCTTCACCAGACATCACAGTGATGTCAGGTGATGGACAGATGGGCAGCCATGTCTGCCTATTGAAGAGGCCCATGGGAAGGGTTGGGGGACTTCAAAATCCATCTCACCATCCAGATCTCCCACCCTGGTATAAAACAACTGAATCTGAGAGGAAAGAATGAGAAATAGTCTTAATTTTGAAAACTCTGTAAGACATAGTTCAAATGACTTATCCAGAAGGATTTTAAGGCAACTTATTTAACTTTTATCTTAAGGTACTGCAAAGGAACACAGTCCTCTTGGTAAACTGATGGTGTCAAAAAGACAGCATTTCCTCCTACTATGGTAAACCAGTTGTTCCAGATGACAAACAAGGAACTGAAATTGTCAATCACTCAGATCCATGTGGAAGAACTTGACACTGAGTTGGCAAGCATGAATGAGATACCCTCTCCTGAGAACAGAGCATTTCAAACTTTTACTTTGGGGTTGGGATGGATGTCCTTTTACGATGTCTCCCAGCCCTAGGATTCTAGAGTTGTAATGCTGGGAACTGGAGAAAGTGAGGACAGCCACTTAATTTTGTTAGGTAAAAAAGCCCGGATCTATTATCCCTTTGTTACATAACCAAGGGGGAAGGTGTTTCTCCTGGAACTAAAGAGCTAGAGACAGAAACTAAAAAGCTGGCTCTCCTTTTGGAGTCAGTATGCCTTTGCTGAGAAACCTGTTGCTGAGAAGTCCATTCACCTTATCAGGTGGGCCCTGTGGTGATCCGGCGAGAGGGCCGGGGACTTGACTGACCTCCTGCCAGTGATTGGCTTGAGCCTGCAGGTCTTGGATGGGTTTGCACGGGGGGGGGGGCTGTCAGTGCCGCCTGGGCCCACTCCCAGGGGAGATAAAATGTGGCCCAGCTTGGTGGTCCATCCTCTGAACTTTGTCTCATCACTGAAAACCCGTTGCTGGGAATCAAAAATTGGGGTGGCACTGTTACACTAAGGACCTGCTTACAGACTCCCCACGGGCATCTGTGAGAACAGGATGCTCGACTACATGGGCCTTTGGCTGACACAGCAGGTCTGTTCTTACATTATTATTACACTTCTGGCATGTGAGAGGCAGTGTCTATATGGCAAAAGAGGGCATGTGTTTCTTCCCCTCGCTTGAAATGATGTTGGAAAGATGCCTGTCTGTGTAAAAGAGAACAATACACTGGCAGTTTTAGAGTCAGATGGGCTTGGAGCTCTGGAAGCATTTTAGGGTGCAAGCCTCCTCCCCCCCCCCTCAAAAAAAAATCTAATGAAGGAGCAGAATCTGCTGGTGTATTAATACTTGCATGGACTTTCATTACACTCAGCCTGTTTCTATGAGCAAGTATAGCCATAGATCACAGAAACTCGATAAGCCTCCAGTGACATCAAAGGATACAGAACCCAAACATAGCTGCAGCTCTGAAGCTCTCACCACTCAGAGAATTGGTGTATGCACAACACTCTCCTTAAGGTCAACTTGTATTTGGTGTGTGTACGCAGACACACTGGAGAATAAATAGAGGGAGACATTGCACGTGTGGAACAATATCTGCTCATGCAGTGGAAAACAGGTCCAAAAATGAGCACAGTTTAAATGTTAGTTTAATGCTGCTGTGTTTTAAAAAATGCAGAAAATGTGACAGAACAGAAATGGGGTATTATGTCCATCCCTAGTTTGTGTTGTAAAAAGGTAAAAGTAAAGGACCCCTGACAGTTAAGTCCAGTCACGAACGACTCTGGGGTTGCGGCGCTTATCTCGCTTTACTGGCTGAGGGAGCCGACGTTTGTCCACAGACAGTTTTTCCAGGTCATGTGGCCAGCATGACTGACTAAGCTGCTTCTGGCGAAACCAGAGCAGCACACAGAAATGCTGTTTACCTTCCCACCGGAGCGGTACCTATTTATCTACTTGCACTTTGACGTGCTTTCGAACTGCTAGATTGGCAGGAGCTGGGACCGAGCAGTGGGAGCTCACCCCATCATGGGGATTTGAACCGCCAACCTTCCGATCAGCAAGCCCTAGGCCAGGCATAGGCAACCTTTGGCTCTCCAGATGTTTTGGACTACATTTCCCATCATCCATGGCCACTGGTCCTGTTAGCTAGGGATCATGGGAGTTGTAGGCCAAAACATCTGGAGAGCCAAAGGTTGCCTATGCCTGCCCTAGGCTCAGTGGTTTAGACCACAGCGCCACCCGCATCCCAGTTTGTGTTGTAGCAAAGACAAATTTGTGTGCCGAGTTGCTGGAGGCAGACGATGTACTTCCCTGGGAATTTGGAAGCTGTTTTTCGGTTTATTGCCCTGTACTGGAAGCACTCTAGGTTTGAAGTGTCATGCATGGAACAGTGGAAGAGTGAAATGACATTCAGGGTCAGATGCAGGACCATCAATTTCCAGTAATGGAAGGCTGTGAGATGGGCACAATAACCTCTCCAAAAAGGATACAACCTAGGCATGGGTAGAGACCCGATCAAACTTTTATAGTTCTGCCACGACTAGTGCTGAGATGTTTTTGCTTGTTTTACTTGCACTGAGTTTCTCCCCTGCTGACAGAAATCTTGCAGACACTTTAGATTGGAGAAGTTTGGCAGCCATCCTTAGAAGTCTGGAACGGATCTCAGCTCCACCTGAGTTGCAGCGTATCTGGAGTCATGAATCTGAGAAGCATTCAGATAAGGAGATTCATTTCTAAACCCAGTTGGAAGTGTTTGATCATATGTGGAAAGGCTCATAGTGGGTTGATGAAAAGGGAGCATGTATTGAATTCATGTCAAGCCCTCAAAGTTTCATGCTTGGGCCAGATTTTGACCATCCAGACATCTTCAGGTCCATGGTTTGTATTGACTTTACTAGATAAGCTGGGAATGATTTGCTGTCAATAGCAAGGGGGAGAGGGGAACCAGTCACCAAATGGCATGTCCAACGAAGCTTCAGATCTGAAGGCTTCATTATAACAGCCCTTTGCCTGTACTCTGGTAAGATGTTTCTTACCACTGACAATACAAGGTCACTGTGTGGGAAGGAGAGCACTATAACATATTCTGGCAATGCAAATCTTGGTGTTGTGTTTATTTGTACTCTTGGGTATTTATAATGATCAAGCATCATTTCTCTTTATTTATTTATTTATTTTTAAAAAACCGGCAAGCATCTTAAGAATATATTTTTTTAGTTTTCTTTTTAAAAAAGCAGTTTTCTAGTCCTCAAAAAGGCTTCAGAATGTCTGGGCAATGCCTGATGAAATCTCAGGTGCCAGTTCATTGCTGGAAGGATAAGACTACCAATGTCTATGAGACATGATGGCTATATATATTACTCTATGTCAGGGGCTGGGCTGAGGAGGAATGGTGGGGACGCCCCCCCCCCGAACCTTCCCGAGAACAGGAGGACAGTATAGATTTATAACAGTGGTTTGCAGAAGGGCATAGTTCAGAGGCTGCAGAGGGGAGAAGCTGGGAAATATTGGAAGAGGAAGAAGAAGAAGCACCAGGGGAGAGACAGCGGACAGACTCAGTGTCTTTGGAAAGCATTCTTGACCCCCCCCCTCCCCATTCCCAGGACTAGGCATGCATTGAGAGTAGTAGAACAGAGAGCTCAGAGGCAGAAAGCTCAGATTAGCCAACGCAGGGGTGACGTAGAATAGGAGAGACGTAGGGGAGTGGGACTTTACTTGGAGCAACGCCATTATCTAGGGGAGACTGCATTCCTTCGTGTCTCTCTGTGAATATTAACAAATTATGTGGTAAGAACTTTTGTTGTTTCTCTGCTTCTCAACTGCTACCATGGGAGGGGTTGGATTCCCCAAAGCCTGACACTCTTGGTGTCTGAATGCCGGTTGCTGAAGAACATTAGTGGAAGAGTGCTGTTGACCTCATGTCCTCTTTGTGGGTTTCACATAGGGATCTGGTTGGCCACTGTGTTACAACAGGATGAATCTTTGGCCCGGTTCAGCAGGGCTCTTATGTACTTATATCAGGTCACTCAGCAGTCCTGTCCAGTCTGGAGATCAGACTTCCTTGCGCTCAATAGCTCCTTTTGTCTTTCCATCGCTACAAAAAGCAACATACAAACGAAACAAAGCCCATGCAAAATAAAGAAAATACATGCAAATTTTTACTTGACATAATAGATTTGGGTCACCAAATTTGTATTTCTGGATGCAAAGCGGTCCAAGACACACCCAGCCTAGATATATGCACCAGTTGACCACTGAACTGAGATTAAGTCCTGGGATTTCCAGTTTACGTACAGTGCTCAGAACTGCTGTATGACACTGGTTAACATATGTTATAACCACCCACCCTCAAATCTGATAGCGTACAGTAGTTCAAATACCCTCCCCAGCAGTAAACCAGGAATCTTTGATGAAAGAATTTTATTTTATTTAACATAAAAGCAGTATATTTATATACTGCTTAATCATCAAAACCTCTAAGCGGTTTACAGGGGGGGGGGAATCAATATTAAACTGCGTTAGTCTAAAAATGTTCCAAACAAAACCATCAGCTTTGAAAACATAGATTGTAGAATAAAATTATGTCTTAAAATTCATGTCAAATTTTCATGTCTGGGTAGGCTTGCTTAAATGAAAAAGCTTATACCAGGCTCCCAAAACAGTACAGTAAGGTCAATGGGCAAGGGGTTCTAGAATATAGGTGCTAAACTTTTCTGATGCCAAGCTAGTGCCTGGCACCAGAAATTATGCAGGAAGAAACTCTGTTCCCAAGGAAGTAATAACTTTTAAGGTTCTGTTTTAATGGAAGACCTTGATTACCTAGCTGTGAAAATATTAAAAAGTGTTAATCTTTTTCCAGCATACATTATTATTTATTATTACTTTTTACTGCAGTGCATTAAAATTGCACATTTCAGATTTGAGGAAATAAACCAATTTTTTACTCTAATCTCAAATGGTCTTGCAATTACTACAGCGTAGCAAAATGAACTTGGCATTACCTAGGAAATAGATGTCAACTGAAGCTTCACTTTGCTCTGTACGTGTGGATGTAAAACATACTAAAGGGTTTTCTTTTCTTTCTTTCTTTTTTAGCAATCTCCCACTTTTAGCAATTGCCTTGCAGAGAGATCCACAATGAGGATTCTTCAGTGAATGAGTCCGAAATGTGTTGGCTCCCCCTGCCAGGACTGAGGAAACTACAAAGAGTGGATTATTCAAGTATGTGGCAAACTTCTACGCTAACAATTTCCCTGCAAGATAGTAAGATTCGGAATAGCTGTGCAGATTTGGTATCTTCGCAAGGAAGGAGTATTGGAGACTTGGGGTGTTTTTATTACACAAGCAGGAGAGCTCCTGAGTGTGTGTCAAAGGGTGTGTATGTCAAAGAGTGTTATACCATTATAAAGCTGAACATTCCAATTACGAAACAAAATAGAAAATTCTTTCCAGTAGCACCTTAGAGACCAACTGAGTTTGTTCTTGGTATGAGCAAGAAGTCACCAGATCCTTAAATATAGTGAGGGAGTGGGGAGGGGTATTACTCAGAGGGTGGTGGGAATGGGTGATCAGCTGATAGGTGTGAAAAACCTGTTGACGACTCTTAACGGCTGCAATTAGTCTTGCAGGAAAAGGCAAGGGGTGAGATGGCTAAAGATAGCTTTGTTATGTATAATGAGATAAGAATCCAACGTCTTTGTTCAGACCAGGTTTCTCCATGGTTTTAAGTTTGGTGATTAGTTGCAATCTGGTGACTTCTGTTTCAGTGTATCTGAAGAAGTGTGCATGCACACGAAAGCTCATACCAAGAACAAACTCAGTTGGTCTCTAAGGTGCTACTGGAAAGAATTTTCTATTTTGTTTCGACTATGGCAGACCAACACGGCTACCCACCTGTCACCATTCCAATTACGACACAATCAAGACAGTTTGTCCCAATTATCTGAAATCTGGCCCACAGAATTGGTCTTGTAAGCACTATAAGCCAGCCAATTTTGTTGTGTGTGTGTGTGTGTATATCAACAAAAACTAGTCGAGATACAGCAGTTTAAAGATTTTCCTTTGAACCATTTCCTCCTTGAAGTGTTGTATTGCAAGTTTTATTATGCATTGGCATGTAACATGGTCCCGGCTTCCAATCTTTAAAATATCGGAGATCTGGGGCAGGAATTCGAAACCTGAACAACAATTTAAAATTAACTAACTAACTAACTAACTAAATAAATAAATAAAAGTAACCGTAACTTCTTAGCCCATGTGCAAAACAAATGCAAGATAGACATGTTGTCAGAAATAGGTGGTCTGACTCTGATAATGGGGGTATGCAGTGCTTTTTTTTCTAAAAATAAAAAAATGTTTAGGGGTACTCTCATATTCCTACTCATATTGAAATATTGCTCCTCAATGAGGCCAAACTTAGATTCACAAAATGTTTAGGGGTATGTGTACCCCTGGCATCCACCCAGAAAAAAAGCACTGGGGGTATGAAACAGGATTATCTCCAGACCATCACATGCCACATTATAATGCGTGAAGGACAGAACAATCCCAACTGAAACAGGCAGGGTAATTTGTGTCAGGGTAAGTTGTACTGGGGTAACTTTCCCCCATTCCCAATTCTGTTCAGGAGTGGGGCTCATGCCACCTGAGCCAGCCCAAGCCTGCCAGGGGGAAAACAGACCTTTAAAACAGTCTTACACAAGGTCCATGAGAATGGGCCTTTTCTGTAGTGCCCCCCCCTTTTATGGAATGCTCTCCTCAGGGATGTTCGCCTGGAGCCTTCATTATATCTTTTTAGGCACCAGGCGAAGACGTTCCTCTTCAACTAGGCCTTGAACTGATTCATATCTTACAGCCTTTTAAATGTATCTGTGTACGTTCTGCCAGTGTTAAGTTCTGTTGGGTTACATAAGCAAGCTGTATGGAGTTTGGAAAAGGATGAAGTCCCCCTTTTCATGACTTACTCCAGTCTCGGTTTAGTCAGCTTGGGCTGACCTGGAATATTCTGCTGGAATATCTCCCGCTGAGCCGGGGACGGGGGTCTTCATCTGCCTCTACCCCAAATCAACCTTTTCCAAACTCTGCTCATCCCTGTGGATGTTGGGTTTGGCTTGCTCCTTCAGGGTCATTTCGACATGAAGTTGTCGATGTTACAGGAGTTTTTCCCCCAAATTTCTTTTACACCCATCACTGTGATACCATCTATGTTCTCTTCAGCAATCATTCTTCACAGAGCTGCTTTGCCTCTTGTGTGGCATGGATTAATGGTCTGCGTGATTTGTTGATTTGTATTCAAGAGCTCTGTTTCCAGAGCACGCACCCCTGAAGCCCTCGTTTTTCACTGCTTGGGAAGAAAGACTTTCCTACCCTGCCATTCACTTACAGTATATTTCTTTTCTTTTTTAATGGGCAGATTGTACGTGGATTCTGGAAAATAACGTCAACTAACACAGTATATTGCACAGGCTCCACCAGAAAGCAATTCAGAATCAAATCTACACCAAAGGAGACTGTGTAACTACACATACATGGAGCAGTTAATAATATTGGAAAAATGAGACATAACCTTTTCTTTTGCCAGTAGAAGGTCTCTCCTTGCTCCCCACCCTGCTTTAATTTAAGGAGAGGTTCTGGAGAAGATTTCTCCAGCCTCCAGCATGCAGAATCTCATAAAACAGGGCGATTGAAATTCTCCAGACGCAGCTTGGCTTTAGGATGTAAATAATGTTCAGATACTGATTTCCAGAAGCCCACTCAAAGCATTAAAATTGCAACTTAAAACTTCACTGGGAAAAGCACGTGGGGATGGGAGAATCAAAATACAATTCAGGGAAAGATGGATGTTATTTCTGCCAGCAAGCCTTGGCTTGTAAAGCATCTCCCTTGCATTACAGGCTTAAGCTTGCCTGAGCTCTTCCCCAGTGAGGATTTATGTTCCAATTTACCACACATTGGCCAAATCTCATAGATTATCAGGAGACTGGCCATCAGTCAGGAATGCATGCAGGTGTGGGTCTCATGTTAACATCCAAGTAACCCATAGTGGAGTCGGGGAAATCCGTAACCTGGTAGGCCGATCAAGAGTCAGTCTCCAGAAAGGGAGCCCATAGTTCAAAGACAAAGGAGGGCATTTGAGGCAGAGAGGAGCTGGGAAAAGGAAGAGGAGGGTCAGGCTGTGACAATCACCAGGATTGGGTAGGTGGGCTTGTCATGAGGGGTGGGGGATAAACCTAGCCAGATGAGTGGGGTATAAATAATAAAATTATTATTCTTCTTCTTCAGTTTAGTTTTCATTTAAAGGCGAACCTATCCTGTAAGTTGCTTTGAGTTACAATTAAAAGCAACTAATAAGTTTAATAATAATAATAATAATAATAATAATAATAATAATAATAATAATAATAATAATAATTGTTATTTATTGAAGTTCTCGCCCTAGGCCACTAGGGGTGTTGTGTATGTAGTTTCACTCTGCCTACCGTGGCTGCAGTTCTCACTCAGGTCCGCACATGCAAATGAAGGATTGAGATTGCCGCTCACGGATTGGGTAGCTAGAGTCATTACTGTTGCATGTTACTGAGTACTATATAAGCAGGCTGGCTCAGCCCTTCAGTTCAGTTCTGTTCCAGCCTGAGAATAAAGAGAGCTGCTTGGAGAATCACTGTGTCGCCTGCTATGTCCACCCACTATATAATAATAATAATAATAATAATAATAATAATAATAATAATACACACTTGCCAAAACAATATGCTGACTAAAACACAGCCATGCTTCAAATTCACACTTCTCTGAATTTTGCAGTGAAGTTCTCCCACTAGGAAATGTGCCGCACAAATGCATATACCAGGGTAAAGTATGCATAAAATTACCTATATTAGTGAAAATGAAATATACTCCTCAGAGTTGAGTAGTGATTTCATGCTCTTTATTGCAGCTCGTAGAAAACAGTGAATAAATTTTCCCCCATGCCTCTGGCTTTATATACATTACAGGTGAAACTCAAAAATTTAGAATATCATGGAAAAGTCCATTTATGTAAGCAATTGTTTTCATTAGCTACTGGAGTTTAATATATGAGATAGGCTCATGACATGCAAAGCGAGATATGTCAAGCGTTTGCTTGTTATAATTGTGATGACTATGGCGTCCAGCTGATGAAAACCCCAATGTTGAAATTGTTAATTTGGGGTTCTCATCAGCTGTACACCATAATCATCACAATTATAACAAATAAAGGCTTGACATATCTCGCTTTGCATGTCATGAGTCTATCTCATATATTAGTTTCACCTTTTAAGTTGAATTACTGAAAGAAATGAACCTTTCCACGATATTCTAATTTTTCGAGTTTCACCTGTATTTAAACAATGGGTCCCACGTGATTATGCTCCCCTCCAGGAGCCTGATTGGACTGCTCCTGCAGGCTACCGGTAATTGGTTGCTGCATTCTAGGATCCTACCTGCCTATTGTTCTAGTAATAGCCTGATTCACTTCCTCCTGGGGCCGGATTGGGCGGCTCCTCAACCTTAGACTACATTATGGTAAGCTTGCATCCCACGAGGTGGAAATGTCGTCCCCCCCCATCTCTGGAGAACTGAGCCAAAAATCCTGTTCCACTATTTCTACTTGTGAAAGGGGTTAGTGTTTTTGACTCAGTGTAAGCAGGCTCACCAAAGCCTAGGCTAAAATATTGCTTGTTCACCATTCCTCCTGATTTGCTTGTGGGAAGGTTAGCGGGTGCTGGCTTTTTATTGAGCATCTCTTCTGCTTTGTTTGCAAGGAGATAAGTTGAAGTCGCATTAAGCACACATTTCAGTGCATTTTCCCACCACGTCTTCATTGCAAGAAGTCTGATTTTGAGGAGAAACAGGATTGTTGCACAAGCGCTCCAGATCAACTTTAATTGTGCAACCTGAATTTCCCAGTAGGCAACTGAATCCCACACCAAAACAGCCACAGTCTGGAAGCTCCTCAAGTTGTCCTGTATGCTTTCTGCTCCCATGAGCAATTTCGTTCTGGGTTCCTGAACTCATTGTAGGCAACAACAGTGCATTGCTCACATCATCACTTCCTTTCTTCCTGGAGATATTATTGATGTGCCCTATTTCTGCAGATTTCATCTGAAATGACGTTAGCTATCTGAGGAGTGATATCTACAATGGCCGGATGCTGGAGTCAGAACACAAATAGTAACCGTTACCATTGGTGGCCCGTTGTACAACTTCGGTCTTTGCCAGAACATTATCTGACCAGCGGTCGAATGAACTTAGCAGAACATATAAAGCAGCCTTGAGTGTAGACATAAATCATGTATAGGTTTTTGTGGGTAGCACAAACCATGTCCAGACTTCCAGACAAGAAGTACTTTGGGATGGTGCCAGAAGATTTATTGCAAAGCACAGATGTGACTGTTAAAAAAAATAAAATAAAAGCCATGTGAGTTTCATTTAAAAAAGAAATGGAGTTAGTCCTGCTGGATCTCCACCCCCCACTCCCACAAATGTTCTTCAGTGTTTTTTTTAATAGTTTTCAACAAAAGAGTTGTTTGCAGATTGTCATATTGGATGCATTCAGTGTGCTGAGAGCATATGGAAAGAAAAACCCATCAGCACTGGTCTTTGATATATGTGGAATAATAACATTAATAGCTGAATAGCAGCAATATCAACTTATATTTGAAATGTCCAACATGATATATAAATTCCATGCATATTCCCTGGGTTGCTTTGATGGAAAAACAGCTTTTGTTACGAGTCAGTAAGTTCAGTGTTAAGCCCTGCGATTTCGTGACTGGCAATGGCAGCCGGCAAGGCTGAGCCCCATGACACAAAATGTCCAAAAAGTCAGAATCTCTTTCCCATCGTCTCCAAAGCAGCTCCGCTGGACCAGACCAAAGGCCCATCTAGTCCAGCATCCTGTTTTCACATTGGCCAAGCTGGTGACCAATGGGAAACCTGGAAGCCAGGCATGTGTGCTTTCCCGCTCATGTTCTCTGGCAAATGATATTTGAAGACATAACGGCATCTGATAGTAGAGGTAGCATACTACAACCACAGTTAGTACCACTATAGCTTTATCCTCCATGAATTTATCTAACCCCCTTTTAAAGCAATTCAAGGTGGTAGCCATTACTACATATTGTGGAACCACATAGTTTTGTATCTCCTTAATCTTCCAACAATTAACTTCATTGGATATCCCTGAGTTCTAGGAATGAGAGTGGGAGGAAACTTCCCTTTATCCACTTTTTTTTACACCATGGATGCTTTTACTCACCTCTATCATCTCCCAAAATATGGTCTGAAGCTCAACATCAAAAAAACTAAGATCATGGCTACTGGTCCCATCACCTCCTGGCAAATAGAAGGGGAAGAAATGGAGACAGTGAGAGATTTTACTTTCTTGGGCTCCATGATCACTGCAGATGGTGACAGCAGTCACGAAATTAGAAGATGCCTGCTTCTTGGGAGGAAAGCAATGACAAACCTAGACAGCATCTTAAAAAGCAGACACATCAGCTTGCCGACAAAGGTCTGTATAGTTAAAGCTATGGTTTTCCCAGTAGAAATGTATGGAAGTGAGAGCTGGACCATAAAGAAGACTGATCGCCAAAGAATTGATGCTTTTGAATTATGGTGCTGGAGGAGACTCTTGAGAGTCCCATGGACTGCAAGAAGATCAAACCTATCCATTCTGAAGGAAATCAGCCATGAGTGCTCACTGGAAGGACTGATCCTGAAACTGAGGCTCCAATAGTTTGGCCACCTCATGAGAAGAGAAGACTCCCTGGAAAAGACCCTGATGCTGGGAAAGATAGATGGCACAAGGAGAAGGGGACAACAAAAGATGAGATGGTTGGACAGTGTTCTCGAAGTGACTAGCATGAGTTTGGCCAAACTGTGGGAGGCAGTGAAAGATAGGCGTGCCTGGCGTGCTCTGGTCCATGGGGTCACGAAGAGTCGGACACGACTGAACGACTGAACAACAACAACAACAACAATCATCTCCCTCCTTGCTCATCTTCTTTCTAAACAAACAACCCCAAATGTTGTAACTGTTCTTAATAGGGGAACGCCATCATTTTGGTTGTCCTTTTCTGCATCTTTTCCTGGTCTGCAATATTCTTTACTATGCGCATTAACCAGAATTGCACACAGTATTCCAAGTGCGGTAACACCATAGATTTGTATAATGGCACTATGATACTGGCAGATTTATTTTCAATCCTTTTCCTAATGATCCCTAGGATGGAACTGCCCATTTTCACAGCTGCAACACACTTGGTTGATGTTTTCATTGAGCTATCCACAGAGTTCCAAGATCTCCGCCCTGGTCAGTCATTGCCAATAAACATACGTGATGTTAGAATTTTTGCTCCAATGTGCATCACTTGCTTACATTAAATTGCTTTAGCTATTTCGCTACCTATTTTGGAGAGATCCATTTGAAACTCCTCAAAATCCCTTTTAGTTCTTACCACCCTGACCATCAGCAAACTTGGTCACCCCACTTCTAACCCCTAACTCCAAGTTAAAAAGCACAGGTCCCAATACTGTTCTTGGGAACCCCATTTCTTGCATCCCTATATTGTAAGAACTGTAAATACATATTCCTGTTCTCTGCTTCCTGTTTTTTAATCAGTAACTGGCCTGTTCCCATATCCTATGACTTCTAAGCTTACTCTCTGTATACCTGGTGACACTCTCAAAGAGTGTCTTTTTCAGTAAGACTTGTTCTTTCATACGCTTGGTAATTCTATATTTCATAATGTTTTCTACAAGTTTTCCCAAAATAGGTGTTAAGCTAACCGGCATGTAGTTTCTCAGATCCCATTGTTGCATTGGCTGCTAACCAAACCCTCAGGTACAGAGGCTAAGACCATCCTTCATAGAAGATAGCTTTAAAACAAAAGACATATATTCTCTTCTTGATAACATGTTATGTAACCTTACATCAAAATTGTACATACTGCTTATTTGTCACCAACTGTGCTTCTGTATGACATTCAAGCTATCTGAAATTCTACCTTCACACCAGGAGCCCAAGGAAAGAATTAACTAACCCAAGATTTCTCTCAATACCAGCTGCAACAGTCTGCAATTGCTTCCATAAAGGCACAATATTAAAGGGACAATATCAAACCAACACAGTAAAAAATATCTGAATGCCCATCAATAATATTTCGAATGGAAAAAGTACCATAAAATTGACCTGATTATACAACTGCTGATAAATCACATCTCTTATTCAAACTGCTGTGTGCAATGTAAAAAAAACCTATACACCTCCCACTGAAAAAGAAAGATATGAGGACCTTGTGGGTTTTTTTCTGAGCTGAAATATGAACTTGTTCAATCACCAAACTTACCCAGGCGCCCTTTTGATTCACATGGATCCTGAAGGCCCATTGGCTTTCTGTGGAGACTTGGGTGATGAAGCTGCCTTGAAGATGGCTAGAGATCAGGTGGTGGTAAAAGTCACAGCAAATATAACTAGACACGGGTGAGAGTTATGGGAGTATTATGAAGTATTATGCTGCATCCATCGTGTCCTCAGTGAACCACCCAGCAGAACTCCTTAGGGTGGTCAACTGTTTGGTGGTGTCTGGTTGGAAAGGAGAGACAGCAGAACAACCAGGAGGATGCTGTGAGAGATTTGCAAGTCACTTTGAGGATGAAGTCATTCGTATCCATGCCAACTTTGACGCCAAAGTTGATGCTGATTTGGGGGATATCTAGCGTGTTGTCTAGTCAGGGTTAACAGGATTACTTTCACTGAGGGTGCGGCCTGGACATTTGTAGGGCCTAGGCTGACCGCATGCTGTCTTGAATCTTGATCAATCATCTTGGCTGGTAAAATCAAGTAGGGAGGTACTGACTACATGGGTCCAGGAAGATATATATTGCATGAAAAAAGTGTTGAAAGACACTTTTGTAAAAACAAAACAAAACCCAGAAGCCTTTTTACTGGGAATAATAGGTGAAGAAATACCCCCAAAGAGACTTAACATTTTTTATGTACGCCACAACTGCTGCAAGATTATTACTGGCCAAGAATTGGAAGATGCAGGAAATACCAACAATGGAGGAATGGCAAATGAAGATGATGGACTTTATGGAACTTGCCGAACTGACTGGAAGACTCCGCAATCTGGGAGAAGAGACGGTGGAAGAAGACTGGAAGAAATATAAAATTTATTTGAATAAATATTGTAGTATTTAGAGTTACCTTTAGGAAGTAGTTATAGGTTTTTGCTATATCCTTTCTTTTTAAATTAGTTATATGTTTTAGAAGTACATTGGTTAAGATGTTAGATTACACAAACTGCTGATTAATGTTAAGGAAATGAAATTCAGATGGTGGGGACTGAGGGAAGTCCCCTAACAATATGAAGAACTAATTATGTACCGGTATGTAAGAAGAATCTATTTTTCCCCTTTTCCTTTTTTCTGTTTTTCCTTTTTACATTTGTTATTAATTGTATGATGATGATATTTGTTTTTAAAATCTTACAAAATCAATAAAAAATATTATTATTATTTTTTAAGAAAAGGAAGTGTATATTGCTTCATTATAGGACTGGTTCTCATTACCATTAAAGAGGCAGTGGCCCCTTCCCTGCACCCTGAAATGTTAGAACATTACTGTCCATTCATAAATATCCCTTTATCAGACAAAGTGATGGAAAGAGTTGACACAGGCCATCTGCAGACATAGCTGGAGGAAGCAGGATATCTGGACCCTTTTCAGTGTGACTTGAAACCTGGATATAGAAGTGAAACAACTGTGGTCACTCTTAGTCATTTTCAGGAGAGAGACAGGGGAAATCTTGCACTGCTCCTTCTCTTGGACCTCTTCCATGCCTTGCCTTCATCTTTGCATTTTTTATTTTTTATTTTGTACATATCTCCTGGCTACAGGACAGCTTTGCAAAATTCAGAGAAAGACAAATTTCGAAGGATAGCTGTGTTCACACATTGTTTCGGAAGGCTTGAACTGGGTCGGTTTGCTTTCGAATGCAAGTTGAATTGGATTTGTTCCCCGTGTCTAGGCTCTACAGAAGGTATAGCAAAGACTGGCAGACCCCTAACAGGAATGAAAGTTCACATTCATTGAGGTATGTTCAGTGTCGTTGCTTCAGAGAGAAGGGCCTTTAATGTTTGAGATTTTTTGTTTTGTATATTCTGAGAAGAATTCCCAAAGGGAGCTTGTATATATTTCTTTCCTTGCTTTGAAGAAATGGAATATCATTATTGTATCCTAGTCTTTCACAAACAGCCAAGGAGAGACATGAAGGGATAGAAGAAGGGGCGGGAGAAAGAAGTGGATGGAATAACCATTGTCGACTTCAGTGGCCTGTCAGGAATTGCAAGGTTAATTGCATCTCCCTTTTTAAAATGCCTAAGCTTTAGAAATAACAAAAAAAGATAAATTCTTTAGAGTAATTATAGGCTGCTATGGCCTTATTAATAATAAAGAAACACACACACATCTTACTGGCTTGCTTCAGGAAGAGATGGTGACAGTAACGCGATGCATGTTGAAGGAAATAATTAAAACCCAGCTCTTTCTCCCTATCTTGAGCGGGCTGCCAGTCAATCCCAGGAAGAAAAGAAGTGCTAATAAAATATTAATATATCTCCCCCACCCCTTTCTGGCTATTTCCCCCCCCCCCAATAAAAGAAAGAAAAGAAATTGCATGCTTTTGTACACCATACCTTTTTCTTCTTCCTTGTTTGTCAATCAAAAACGGAAGATGCACGAGGAACGCAAGCCAATGAGGCAGAGCTGTTGGAGGGTGAAGAGGCAGTGTTGGTGGTTTGCGAGTGCGTGGAACCTCGTGGTCAGTCATGCTTGCCCTAAAAAAAGGGGGGGACCCAGAATTTATTGAGGCATTAAGGCAAGTGTCATCTGGAAAAGGCCTCGCAGACAAGCGCTGACTGTGCTTTCAGTTTTTCAAAAAAAAATGTACACTATGGAGGGAAAGTAATTTCTTACCAACAGCCACTGCATGTCAGCAATCATGATATAATCAGCACAGGCTTTATTATATTTAAGTGGCTCGGAAATCTCTTGATCCTGGGCAGCTTCAAAAAGAAGGGGCATGCCTTAAAATATATATTTTTAAAAATACATTTATGAATATTAGATAGTCACTAATCTGTGTGCATGTTCTGTGTAGGATGAACCTGGCCTGTTTTCTTTGAAGAAAAACTAGTCTATCTTATAGGCATTCTGTGTCATGGGGAAGGGCGTGTTACAACCCTCAACGCGCTGCACCAGGCCTTGAGACTTGCCCACCCTCCATCCCACCAACTCTGCCATTGGTAGCAGCAGGGCAACAACATCAAGGTAAGCAAGGCAGGATCTAGACACATCAAAGAAGTGTTTCGCTTAAATGCGTTGTAAACTCATACAGGGAAATCTGGCAGGGAATGACAGGGCTCCACAGCACCATCTGGTGTCACAGTGTTATATCACATATTCAGCGCATTTAAAAAGCTTTTTCTTTACCAGTCTAGCTGAGTCCCAAGAGGGTGAGGAGGTGGGAGGCATTTTGCCATGCATTTAAAGCACAGTGGATTTGGATTTGATATCCCGCTTTATCACTACCCGAAGGAGTCTCAAAGCGGCTCACATTCTCCTTTCCCTTCCTCCCCCACAACAAACACTCTGTGAGGTGAGTGGGGCTGAGAGACTTCAGAGAAGTGTGAGTAGCCCAAGGTCACCCAGCAGCTGCATGTGGAGAAGCGGAGACACGAACCCGGTTCCCCAGATTACGAGTCTACCGCTCTTCACCACTACACCACACTGGCTCACAAGTCATGGCTCCCCCCTCCCCGGTATCCTTTGCTAGGGATGCTGGGAGCTGTTAGGAGACCTCTAGTCCCTTCGCAGAGCTGCAATTCGCAGAGTGGTTTAAGAGTCTATCTCCCTTCCAAGGTAATTCTGGGAAAGCTCATTATGTATTGTGCTCTAACATGCAGTAATAGACGTTATCCTGAAGTTGGTTGTGTATTCCACCAGACTCCAAAAAAGCACATTTGATGTGCTCAGATTAATTTGTGTTGCTGAGGAGACGTGCAGCTTCATTGTGAACCAGCTGGGTTGCCCATATGGATGAGAGCTTCATGCCCAGCAATGACACATTGCTGTAATCCATCTGGAAGGTGATAAGAGAGACGCGTAACTGAAGCTGTTGTCAGCCACAGGATGGGCTAAAACCTCCAAGCCAACCAGAGATGACAGAATGAATTATTTGCCAATATTTGCCATGAATACGCCACCCACCTCTGTACCGCAGACATGCAGGCTTTGCCTTATCTCAATGATGTACAATTTGACAACTTTTTCAACTGTGCATTGGGCGGGGGGGGGCTGTGTGTGTGTTTATAACACACCCAATATTTACTGTTCTGTTACATTTAAATGGTTGGTTTTATGAACCACATCTTTGACAAACTTTTGACACTCTTTCCAATATAGCACCAAACTTATCAGCCCTAACCTTCTGCATATAAGAGCGATTCCTACCAAGTAATGACCTTCAAGCCACTATCTCATTAGCAGAGTCCACATAGATTTCATTCTTGTGAATGGGATTATGTGTCCTTCTGGTTAATGTCCATCGTTGTCTTGCCCGAAATGTGGTAGACATTACAGCAGGGGCAGCCAATGTGGCACTGTTCAGATTTTTCGGGCTACAACTCCCATTATCACTGACCATTGGTCATCCCAGCTAGAAAAAAATGGGATTTGTAGTCCACAACATCTGATGGGCACCATATTGGCTACACTTGGTATGAAACAACCAGATTGGCCCTTTGTTGTTCTTAGCCTCACCCCCATTGCACAAATATTTATTGAGTGGTTCTCTTTGCAGTTGATCCTTTGTCCATGTGGGTAGGCACTGCTTCTATCCAAGTGCCTCCGATTCCAGGGGTTGGGTTCCAAAAGGTTGGATGCAGAGAAACAGTGCAATCCTAACCATGTCTACTAAGAAGTAAGTCCCATTAATTTCAGTAATGCTCGCTCCCAGGTAAGTTGGGTTAGGATTGCAGCCTCAGTCATGTTTGGAGTAGAACTTCTGAAATCAGTGGGGCTTAAGTTAGCCATTTAAGTTCCACCAAGTTAGGGGAGTCCCTTAGGAGCATGACTAAGCCTGAATCCAATCCATTGTGTGGTGTCCCTTGACAGTTATGGTTGCAGAGTAGGTTCTTTGTCTTATTCCAAGGAAGAGAGACACAGCCATCGGATTTAAGCAGGTCCCCGTACTTTAGATGATCAGCCATTACATGTCGAAAACAGAAGCAACCTAGGAAGGGGGAACTAAAGCTAAACTCACAACTCTGGAAGGCCAGATGCATCAGCCCTGTAGGGGCATTTTCTTCTCAATTCCACAAGTATTCATTAAAGATGGCTACCTGTTCCAACAGCTCTGTCATTTGTGTGGTATGTAAACATCCCATGAACCTGAATCACCTGGAAGGAAGCTTTTGTGCACAGCCAAACCAGGGTGAGAGCGGCCACTGAGGCAGTGTTGTGTCATGGTTAGGGTGGTAGATTAGAACTAGGGAGTCCCATGTTTAAAATCCCCACTTAGGCATGAAGATCTCTTGGTAACTTTGGGTCAATCTCTACCTTTCTCCCTCCATTCCTCTCTGCCCCCCCATCTCTCTTTCCCTCTCTCTTGTCTCACAGAGTTTCTGTGAGGATAAAGTGGAGGGAGAAACATGCATGCCTTGAGCTCCTTGGAGGAAAGGTGGGATGTAGAATGAAGGAATGAAGGAATAGAAGCAGCAGCAAGGAAAGTACATGTAAGATCTAAGTTGGCTGCCATCTCCTGATATTGATTGCAAAAAGAGGAAAGGAAAGAGAAAGGGTTTTCTTACTCTAGCTTTGTAGTCCCTTCTACCCATCCATCGCTCTAAACTTAACTTCACATTGATTTTAAAATGTCAAACATGTTCAAGCAACGTTTAGATTGTTAACAGCAATAACTCACCAAATCACCTAATAGGCTCGTTGAAAAATACTTCCACATTATAGGAATGGACAGATGGAATACAAGTCTAGCATGTAGATGCTCTTCCAGGTAACATTTGTTGGCTTTTAAATGTACAGCACCAGAAGCAGAAGCAGCAGCAGCAACTCATGCATGAATTTTATCACTTTGCTAATTTCCCCATCAGTCACGGTAGATATTGATTGTCCCCATTTAGAGATGCACACAGCATCTCCAAATGAAAAGTTATTTATACACACAGCACGGCATTTCATTCCTTAAATAGACAATCAATGAGCGCTCGTCTAAATGGCATATTCTGAACGTGATAACAAAACTCCAAAACTCAATAAATTGCTGCTTGAAAACTATTTGGCTCTGCAAATATTACAAGCTTGGAAAATGTGTGTGTGTGTGTGTGTGTGTGTGTGTGTGTGCTGTGATCTTGTTGAAAAGCAAGATCTGGGAGGTTTTTATGAAAATAGTAGCCCCATGTGGCACCATGTTAGGGACTGTGAGACTGAGAAAATTCAAAAGTGGTAAAATTACCCTAAACCTATTCCTTTGCTTAGAGGCAAAGATCCTGTTTTCATAAGGCTCATATCCAGAATAGACAAATTTCCCCAATGGTTAGGCTCCAGGGACCCTTCACTGCCTCTTCTTGATAGCAGCAATAAAGGAATAAGAATTAGTTCACTAGCAGTCCTAAAGAGATCTCAAAAAACTATATACTAAGGGTGTGCAAGGGCACCAATACTCAACTTGTATCTGTAATCATCATCATCATTATCATCAGATATTACTGAATGCTCTGCTCACTTCAATCTGTGACTCAGGTTCTGATCCACTCTGTTTAAAATAAAACTTTTGAGTTCCCCATTCTCTCTTTTGGGAAAACCTTTTGGCAGAGGCAGAAGCAGATACAATTAGCATCCATAAGAGTTCCTCCATAAATTAGCAAAGTGTGAGTTGCTTCTTCTTCTGGTGCTATACATTTAAAGGCAAGCAAATGTTACCTTGAAGAGCATATACATGCTAGACATGTATTCTCCAGAGTCGGTTAAGCAGGTCCAAGGGCTTTTGTGTGGAAAGTTAAAGGGATCCATTTTTCTCTGTAATATGTATTAGGACAATACATTTATCAGGCCAACTAAAATTCTGAAATCCATAATCATTTTATTTGGGGGCAGGAGGTTGAGAGGTAGTCTGTATTCTTGCTTGTACTGTACATTAAAAAGAAAACCAAAACCCACTAGCCGCTTCACATTGGTTGACTTCGCTTTTCAGACACCTTTTTGTGCTAAAGGGAGACATCTCCCAATATGCATTACAAGGTGAGGCTGTCCTCAGTGCTGCCTGAAGCATTCTTGTGGAAGAGCTCCTAGGGATATTTTTTCAAGCAGAGCAGCGGGTGATTTTTTTTAAAGTTATATATTCATTTAAAATCTGCTGCTCTTCTTCAACAACAACAAAATTATCTAGCGTTCTTCGGTGCCCCACAGGCAGTATTTGGACAGCCTCACATCTTGCAAAGCCTATCTACCCAAACTAGAGAAACAGACACACAGAAAAAGCACAAAGTCTACAGAAAAGTACATAAAAAACAGGAATGTGGTGTTGGAAGTGGGGGGGGGGGCTTGATCCAACTTGGGGCACATAGCTGGTCAGTCTCAGGGGTCTGGATTCAACTAAGTAGATGTGCTAGTGAGAGTCCTGCACAATGATTCCTGCTAGTGCAAAAGGCCTTTTTCTTCTCTCCTCCCCTTGCACCTATTAAATAGGCTCTGGGGGGCCGGACGTGGAGAGGAGGGAGACAATCACTCTGTCAGGCAAGCTGAAATGCTTGCGCTGACAGAATGATTGGAAAAGTGTGACACTGAATTCCTCCCAGGAATGGGTAAGATCACCCTGATTTACTTCAGATTTTGATCCCCCAGCACAGAGCAGTAGTGCACTATATATTATGATGGTCCCATACATCTGGGATTTGCCAATACACTACTATAATAAATGAGCACCTTTAGGCCTAAATCAACCATTTTCCAATTAGGAAAATGAACTTTAATGGGTTTTGATATAAGCCACATGGCTTGTCACTCGTTTTTCTGGTAAAGTCCCCCCCCTCCAGTCAGCAACATATGAAACTACATCCCACAAGGACATGTAATAATGACACACACAGTGGTCGTGGTCCCCACCCCCCGCTAAAGAAAGATGCCGGTACTACTCACCATGAAGTTGTCTCCCCCAGCACTGACACCATTTAGGGGTTGCGGCCTCCCTAGGCAAGAAAACTGTTCGCAAGGCAGAAGTTACTCCAGAATAAACCTGATAGCAGGAAAGGAAACGGCCAGGAAGCAGGGCAAAACTACTAAAGTGGTAGGACATTCGTAGGAAGGTTAAAAAAAATGACCACTTCTCTGAGAAAAGAAGAGCTGGCAAAGACTGGACATTCATCTGACCCCTTAAATGGGGTGGGGGTAGGATTGGAGAGTGACTTCTGCCACCTCCCCACTTACCACCCTGGGACAGTAAACTTTCAAGACCCCCAAGCTCTTGCATCCGTCCCTGTTACTGATCCAGAAGGAAAAGAGGCTGAGAGAGTGCATGACTGGAAATGGGAATCTTCCAAGTTTGGGGTTGACAGAACACATGGCTCCTTTCCGCCCTTTTGTGCTTCTTAGCTGAGAATTATGGTTGTGTAAAAATAAATAAAAAGGTGGTGGTATTGCCAGAAAAGAAGCACACACACATATATATTCTTATACAGTGGTACCTCAGGTTAAGAACAGTTTCAGGTTAAGAACGGACCTCTGGAACGAATTAAGTTCTTAACCCCAGGTACCGCTGTACAGTGGTGGAGCTGAGTTTACTTCACCGTGTTCTGCTCAGATGTCCCCTTTCGTTTTTGTATGTGTTGGGCACCATTCTGCAGGGTCCGTGTCCCCCCCCCCCGAATGATTAGCATTGGCATGAGTAAAAGCCAGCTCTGGAAAGCACTGACAGTCTAGTGGTTGACACACACATCCCAATCCCTGGACCAGTTTTGTAGCTATGTGTTTCGTAGGAGGCATTTGGCTCGATGAGGTTCACAGGCTGTTCAGGACAAACTGCTGGGCGTTCAGACTGACTGGATATGGTTCTCTCCAATGAATGAGCTATTATATAAGGGCTTGTTATTAGGGAACACGACAAAGTGTCTTGTGGACCTTTAAAAACTAACAGATTTATTGTAGCAGAAGCTGTCACGGTCTAGTGTCTGCTTCATCAGATGCATGACATGTTATCTTCAGTTGGCGGGTAGTTCAGGCTAGGTGGGTTCTACAACCTTCCTTTCACACGTACAGTTTGCAGTTTTCTGTGCTGAGCTCTGCTCTACAGCTGTTTCAGAATGATGTATTTTGGAATGACATAATTCATTGCCTCAGTTCAGGCCTAAATAAGCAGAATCAAACTTCTTAATCTATTTGTTTAGGCTTGAATTGAGACCATAGTTTCCTGCCCCTCTACATGAGTTATTTAACAGAGCAAAGCCGGAATGCTAAGTGCTGTCACCAACGACTGCTGCCTCAAATGGTTATTTTGTTTACTGTACGCAGGTGGCGCTGTGATCTAAACCACAGAGCCTAGGGCTTGCCGATCAGAAGGTCGGCGGTTTGAGTCCCCACGACGGGGTGAGCTCCCGTTGCTCAGTCCCTGCTCCTGCCCACCTAGCAATTCGAAAGCACATCAAAGTGCAAGTAGATAAATAGGTACCGCTCTGGCGGGAAGGTGAACGGTGTTTCTGTGCGCTGCTCTGGTTCACCAGAAGCAGCTTAGTCATGCTGGCCACATGACCCGGAAGCTGTCTGCGGACAAACGCCGGCTCCCTCAACCTGTAGAGCGAGATGAGTGCGCAACCCCAGAGTCGTCGGCAACTGGAGCTAATGGTCAGAGGTACCTTTACCTTTTTAAGTTTTACATAGAGCCATTTTGTATATTGTGGTAAACCATGGGATCAGATCATGGGTGGTTGGGAGCAGAACAAGCCATAATGCTAAGCCAAGAATTGTGACTTGTTGCTTCCACTCTTGATAGGAAATGAGCAAAGTAGGAGTCATCTGCATGTTCACTTTGGCCTAGGTAATTAAAATAGCAGTCCAATGCATAGAGGACAATTCTATGGCCTTGTTCACAAATCACGGTAAGTCATGGTTAATGGTTTCACATCATGGTAAGCCAAACTATGGCTTCCCAGGACCACTTGAATGTCTTGATTCCTGGAAAGGAGCCTGCACCACTTTGCTCCTCCTTGGTCCTTCTAGGACATGGTGGCACAGCAGCTAAGCCAAGTTTGCCTTAGTGTGTTGTCTGAATCCAGGATAGTAGTTATGGACTCTCTTCCTTGACCATGATTTGTACACGTAGCTGCCATACTGCACAGTGCTAAATGTGCTGGAGGGGAACAAAGTGGGTACAAGCTCTTCTCAAGGAGTCAGAACGTTTGTGCAGTCCTATGAAAGCAGGATATGCAAACCATGGCTTACCGTGATGTGTGGACAAGGCCATAGAACTGTGGGGTTTTTGCATTTTATTGCCATTTAGCAATGAGGATAACACTTCAGACATCTCATGAAGCAGACTCTGGTCCACAGTAGATTATGCTACAATAAATCTGCTAGTCTTTAAGAGACCACAAGGCTCTGCCAATTTTTGCAACAGAAGGCCAACCTTCTAGACGATGCCATTGGAGACTGTCTGTAACAGGCTGAGTATATAATTTTCTTCTGCTGTTGGACATGGCCTAGTTGGGAAATACAATTTTTGTTCAATAACCCACTAGGAAAATAAAATTGATAGAGATAGGGGTGGGTGATCACTATTGTTCAGCCTAAGTTCCCAGCACAGGAATGCCTTGCAAAGTTGTTAGAAAATATGGATGTGAAATTTGCATGGTGCTGTATGAATAATAATTGAATATTAGATCTTAAGTGATTGACTGCTCAGCCTTGTTGTTGCAAGGGAACAATTTAGGCACATTTTTTTTTGAACAGCAGATAGAGAAGCCGAGGTTTCAGTCTTGTATTTACGCACGCAGACACACATGTGTGCACACCCCTTGTTTACGCATCTCTGTGTGCCAAGCGTATCTGTCACTTGCTTGTGCCCTGTAAGGAACTTATTGCAAACATTCTAGAAGCTGCACATGAAAATTTCATGCCTCCAGGTGCTCCATGGATTATTCATGAAGCTTTTGGTGCTGTCACCATGGGAGCCAATAGGCTACGACGTATTTAGCATATTAATGCCTTTTTTTGATTTAGTGCACGAGCAGCTATACCACACCACCTGGAATGCAAGCACAAACTGCCACTGATTCAAATAGCTATGCAACATGAAATAAGGGGTTGAGAATATTTTCTAGAGCTGTTGGGAGGAGGGCAATATACACACACAGGCATGAACTTCCATTCCCAAGTATCATCCTCCAAATGAAATGCGAGCTTCCTGAAGATTTGTTTTCATAATAATGCTTTCTTTTTATCTGCTGGGAGCTTGGGGCTCATTACACGGTCTGTCCTACTGCTGTAGCACATGGTCTGGATTTTTTTTTTTAATAGGCAAGCCATGTGATTTGTCAGACATTACATCAGAATGATTTAATGCACCAAGGGCAAGATTGTATGTCAGGTCCAGCTGCTATTACTGTTTCTTCAGCAGGTTCGCTGGAGAGGCTTCAGAAAGTTACTATGAGAAAACCATCACCATTCATTTTGCTGTGGTTCTTAAACAGAGGGAGACGGAGCCATGCGGCGGGACTTGCTTTTGCCCATCGCTATGGCAATTTTCTCCTTAGCTCTTGTTCGGCAGCTGAAGGGGAGCTTTAAGCATTTCATTGAAGCTAAAATGTTGGAAACAAGAAAGGCAATGTGCCTAGAAGAAAGGGGGGCTGGGAGATGCAGAGGTTTCAAATTACACATATAAGGCCATGTTAAACATTCATAGACTTAGTATTAACAATTCACTTTGATAAGTGCACGCACGGCACTCTAATCGAGCCCTTTCAAGATTGAATCAGGAGAATGTCCTTTTTTCCAGGGGAAATTGGAATGCAATGGCAAAATGAAGCAACGAAGGAGAATGGGGAGGGCGCAGCCAAGGGCTGAATGGGGGGGGGAGGATTTATGGTGGTTCCTCTCATCAGAACCTTCTGCATCACTGAGGACTGGTGTCATGTAGTGGCAAAATGTGTGAGTGGAAAGCCAGTGACATGAAATCTCACCTCTACCGTGAATATGCTCAGAGTGTCTGGGATGATTAAAAATTAGAATCTGGATGCAGACAGAGCTTAATAGATATAGGGTTTAATGTTCTGATTCCTTCCTTGCATCAAGCCAGACAATTTTTATTCTTCCCTTCAGAATTCCTCTTGTCCTTCCAGTCCTGGGAATGACTAGCCTGTGATTAACCTAGGGCATGTTGAAATCCTGGCTTGGATCCATGAATGGATATACAATTACACTAACTAGGTGGTCCCTAATTCTCTCTCATTTCAGCTTCGCTTCCCACCCCACAATATGGGGATTATAACACCAAGCTACCATACGAAGCAGTTGTACAGATTACTAGTATAAACAATGCACTTTCAACACATTGGAAACTACCCCAAATTTTATTATTGTTATGATCGTTATATTTAAGAATATATTCCTAAAATTGCAGGCCTGGAATACACCGCCACTTATTTCAAACACACAGATCCTCTACAGTGAACTACTCTTAACATACTACCCTACAATGTACCACAAGGAGAAAGCAGAAGGAAGGAAGCAAATTACCTGCCTACCCCAGAGGCTCTTGCAAGTGGCAAGGAACAAGTGGGGCTTGCAACAAATGTGCTGCCATGTGTCCTCCCTCCTCAGAGAAGTTCTCAGAAGTGTCCCAACCAGCCACTACCTCTGAACAGGGCACCCCACTCCCATTCCGCCCTCCATTCCCTCCACCCCCACCCCCAAAGTAACACTCAAAACTCCATGAATATTGATCATGCTCAATCCTGGTTGGGTTGAGAGATTTTGGGCGTGGGGTTAAGTTTGCTTCATACTTCACGTTATGTACTGAGTTGAATAGGATCCAAAATGCAGCAGTCTGATTGGTCCTAGAACAATAGGATTCAGAATGCAGCAGTCTGATTGGTCCTAGAACAATAGGATCCAGAATGCAGCAGTCTGATTGGTCCACGGGAGCCACCCAATCCAGCTCCAAGTGGAAGTGAATCCGCAACCTGATTGGCATACAGGAGTATCCGGGAATTAGCCAATCACGTGGGGCCCATTGTGTAAATAATGTATATAAAGCAGACATTTTGGGGGAACTTCCATTCCTCGCTACTATGAGCTGAATAAAGAGCATGAAATCCACACTTGACTCCGAGTATATTTCACTTCAGCAAACCTTGGGAATCTCCTGAGCATACTGAGATTTCCCTCTCTCTGTGACCTTGTTCTGGCCCTAGTCCTTCCACCATTCACCACACATGTTCACTGTTTGAGGTAGTATTTGCTGAATACATTAATCCCGGAGTGACGTGATCCAATTGGCCCAAGAAAGCAAGGTTCCCCAGAACAATGATCTGGCAAAATCAAATTACATACTGGAAAGGGTTTCATGCCCCCAAATACCCTCTAAGTGGGGAAAAAAATCTCCTCCCCTGAAACCCAATACATCCATGGCTTTTAAAGCTCCCCCCCCCCCCCGCTATCACGAATACCGTGAACTAAGGTGGTCCTTGGACAAACTAAGAGTACATCACAGATGCACCCTCTCCCACACAATGCCATAAAAATGTCTACAGCACACCATCACTTGGGATGTGACTCAGAGAATGAGTCCTTTCAGTGGAAGCCCTGTGGAAAGACTTCTGCGTGTGGAACAAGGCTCCCCCCTCTCCTTCCCTCGCCCAGAAAAAAAGGGTTCGGGTGTGTGTGTGGAGAGAAGCCCCAAAAGATCACGCAGCGGGAGAAGAGGGAAGAATGCTTGCCCTGATGGAATGATCACCTTAGGATGTCACTGAATTCCTCCCTTTGTATTGAGATCCATCCACGTTAGCAGCAGCAGAAGAGACTGAGCATGCATGGTGCTTCTGACTGGAAACTTAAAACTTGCAGTCTTAAACATTTTTGTACTATCCCAACCTGGAGAGTTTTAAGGAGCGGTGGTTTGTGCTGAAGGAAGGTGCTGAATGCGGTAATTATTCTTTACAGAGTTGTGCAGAATTTGCCCCGAGTCGTTTGACCCTTTTTAGTAGTTCTCTTTTCTCCTAGAAAAACCACACAACGCTTGCCTTTAAAGTTTAAAAGCAACATATGACTTTTGCTTACTGTACTTGCTCTTGTCAGATTGAATCTAGAAGAGAGGCAGGCGATACACAACATTACTGAAACATATTTACATAAATTTGTATCTGAGGCTGATGGATATTTACAGGCTGGCTCTGAGGCAGGCAGCAGCATAACACAACACACTTGCAGCTCTCACAATTAAAACTCACACACACAGTTGATAACTGAACTAACTGGGGGGGAACTGCCTCAGTATATACAGCATATGACATCACAAGATTCCACACTACAGCATTAACCCTTTGCATAGTATTTTTGATGCACCATTCCCCCAAAACTGGATAAAAACCTCCTTTCGGGGGAACAAGGAGATTGTTTTGGGGTTGAAGCATATTCAGCACACATTCAGGAAATGAGTAAAAATGGACAAGACTGACTACTATCCCAGTGTTTTCCAGTCTGGTACCCTCCGGATGTTTCAAACTGCAATGCCCATCAACCTGACTCTGATTGTGGTATCCTATGCCCACCAATAAATCACATATGTCAGATGTTTCATTTTGCATTTCCTGATCCATCCCTCTTGAACCGTATTCTTTTTTTCCTGTTTTGGTCTACAAGGGCCCACATGGAAAATGTGGCACCACAGATACAGCACACATTTCAGTCAGTTCCAGTGACCGGTGCCTAATTTGATTGCAGTTATTATGAATGGTTTGCAACACCAAAGAATTAAACTCTAGCAGAGTCCCTTTCCAGAGGGGGGAAACTGGATGGTTAATATTTTTTAAAGGAAAAAGAGTGATCTTGACAATTACAGTCAGGTTGGGCTAATATTGATCCTTGGGTAATGGAAAAGTTAACATGAGACCAATTAACTAGGTTTTAAAATGAGAAATGCATGCCTACTGCAAGGATTTGTTAAAGCTGTTGAAAAATGCTGGGAAAATGGTATGTATGTTGATATAAATTGCACACATCCTTCAGAAAACATTAAAGGTGCAGTCCAAAATATAATTACTCTCATCTAGTGTTTTCCTGCAAAAGCAGTTATAATGTGCAAACCATCAGTGGCAGACTTTGGGCTCTCAAATTTCAGCAGTGTTTTGTGAGGCGCTAAAATTTGGACGCGGGTGGCACTGTGGTCTAAACCACAGAGCCTAGGGCTTGCCGATAAGAAGGTCAATGGTTCGAATCCCCGCAACAGGGTGAGCTCCCGTTGCTCTGTCCCAGCTCCTGTCCACCTAGCAGTTCGAAAGCACGTCAAAGTGCAAATAGATAAATAGGTACCGCTCCGGTGGGAAGGTAATGGTGTTTCCATGCACTGCTCTGGTTCACCAGAAGTGGCTTAGTCATGCTGGCCACATGACCCGGAAGCTGTCTGCGGACAAACGCCGGCTCCCTCGGCCTATAGAGCGAGATGAGCGCCACAACCCCAGAGTCGTCCGCAACTGGACCTAATGGTCAGGGGTACCTTTACCTCTCTCACTCCATTCTACAGCATTGTTGTGGCACAAACCCTGCAATGCCGTGCCTAGTGTGGCTGAATCAGTTGTGCTACCCTGAAACCACCTTCTGCTCCTCACATGAGCTTCTTCATTTAAATCACTGGACAGCTCTCCACAGATATTCTTGACTGGTGTCAGAGCCGATGCTAATGGCTTGGAGGCAGTGTACCTGAAGAATTGCTTTCTCCCCAATATACCCACCTGTACCTTGAGATCTTCATCAGAGGTTCTTCTTCAGGTTCCCCACTTAAAGAGGTGAGGTGAATGGCTACCAAAGAGAAGGCCGTTCTTGGTGGAGGTGCTTCTATTAGGGAATGCCCTCCCCAATAATGTATTGCATTAAGGTCTTTTCTGCCTCGGGAGAAGAACTTTTTCTTCTCCTAGACTTTCAGAACTATGCCTAAGCCAGGGGTCAGCAAACTTTTTCAGCAGGGGGCCGGTCCACTGTCCCTCAGACCTTGTGGGGGGCCAGACTATATTTTGAAAAAAAATATGAACGAATTCCTATGCCCCACAAATAACCCAGAGATGCATTTGAAATATAAGGACACATTCTACTCACGTAAAAACACGCTGATTCCTGGACCATCCACGGGCTGGATTTAGAAGGTGATTGGGCCGCTTCCAGCCCCCGGGCCTTAGTTTGGGGACCCCTGGCCTAAGCCCTTGAAACAATTTTTTTTTCCTGGGTTTCATGATTTTGTGCCACGCGTGCAGGTTTTTAAGTGGGAAGATGAACTGATTTCAACATCTGAACCCTTTTGTGATGGCCTGGGAGTCAGACTCTGATGCTGAACCTGAGGGATCCCAGCCTGCACAGGATTCCCCGCCTCCAGAACCAGCTGAGCCGGGGCCAGGGCTTGAGCCTGAAGGATCCCCACCTGTGCTGGATCCCCAGGTGCAGGCATCAGCAGAGTCTGCTCTGGCTCCTGATGGGAGGGAGGACCCATTGCCTGCAGGTGCTCCACTCCCAGCCTCTTCAGAGGAAGCTGAGGCATCCCCTGGGTCCAGTAACCCACCAGCCTCTCCTGAGCTACAGAGGCTCAGGGCAGAGAGGCGAAGGGAGTTAAGTGTCTGCAGGAGGAGTGCTCGCCTCCAGGCCCGGAGGAGAGGCGAGTCTCCAGAGGATCGGGGCGGCCCTAAGCATAGGGCCAGATAAAAGCCAGCCAGACCCAGCCCAAGTTGCGTGAGCAACATAGTTGCAAGCGTGTGCTCAACCTGCAACCTTGTGCCTGAACCTGCCTCGGACCTTGACCTGCTCCCTGCCTCGCTCCCCGCCGGACTGACCTCCTTTGGACCCCTAGACCCAGGACTGGACTTGGACCTCGCTTCATGGACAAACCCTTGGGGCCAGCACAGTTTGCTCACGCCACACCCGCACTCCCCCTTCGCTGGGGTGCGTTCGGGAGGAACTAATAGCCATGGCTGACCAGGCGGCTGCGCTGGTGGCATTGGCCCAGGAGAACCAGGCCTTGACCCACACCGTGCAGCAGCTAAGCAATGTGGTTACGGCGCTTCAGCAGCGTTTGGATGCCTTACCGGCTCCTGGGGCCGCCGCCCCAGCTCCTGGCAAGTACCCCGTGGCCCTGCCAGAGAAATTTGATGGGTCCCCAGCCAGCTTTCCCATGTTTCTCGCCCAGGCCAAGCTGTATATTCAGGGGCGAGCTCGGGATTTCCCCGACGACCGCACCAAGGTGCACTTCCTGATCAGCTTGCTGAAGGACCAGGCGGCCAAGTGGGCGTTGCCGCTGCTCCGGCAAGACTCCCCCTTGCTGACAGACTATACGGGGTTTTGCAATCTTCTGGAAACCACGTTTGCCAACCCTCAGAAGGGGAGTCAAGCCAATCGGGCAATTCGGCGGTTGAAACAGGGCAAGTCCACAGTGGCCACCTACGCCACAGAATTTCGGCTGCTGGCGCAGGACTTGACCTGGAACGACTCTGCACTGCGGGACCAGTATCTCGAGGGACTTTCAGACGAGGTACTGGATCAGCTGGCCACGTTGGATCGCCCTGCCACACTGGATGCCCTCATCCAACGGAGTCTGCAGATAGATGATCGGTTGGAGGACCGTCGCCAGGCCCGGGGCCGCCGGCACTCCGGGCTCCCAGCGCCGGTGCTTCCCTGCAGTTCCATGGCCAGAGCTGAGTCATTGGAGGAGCCGATGCAGCTCGGGGCAGCGCGGCCTCGCCTCTCCCCCTCGGAAAAGACTCGGCGTCGGGAGGGGAACCTGTGTCTCTACTGCGGTGGGAGTGGACACTACGCCCGAACCTGCCCTGAGAAACGCCAGCCGCAGGTGAAACGGCCAACCCCAGTAGCCGATGGCCCAGGCTACCTGGGGCCCCAAGCATCGCATGATGGGCCCTCACCAGTGGAATTGCAACACCTCATGATACCGGTGCGTCTATACCCCCCCGGTGGGCCCTGGATTCTCACCCACGCTCTGGTGGATTCGGGGGCAACCCGCTCCTATATGGACTCTGCCTTCGCCACTCAGCATCAGGTGCCGCTTCAGAACAAGCCGGAACCAGTACAGGTGGAGGCAATTGACGGACGGCTCCTACGCTCGGGCGCGGTTACTCGGGAGACCCAGCCCTTGGTCCTGTGCTACCAGCAGCACCGGGAGGTGCGAACCCTGGACATTGCCACCATGCCCCGGTTTCCCCTGGTGCTTGGGATGGACTGGCTGGAGTCGCACAATGTTCAGATCGACTGGGTCAATCGGACTGTACGCTTCCCAGACCCGGGTTCCCATGCTCAGTCCGAGTTAGTAGCAGCTGCTCCCATGGGGCAGGCTGTGTCAACGCTCCCTGCCGTGTACCAGGACTATTTAGACGTGTTCGAGGAACAGGGAGCAGACCAGCTGCCACCTCATCGGTCCTTCGACTGCGGCATAGACCTCCAGCCTGGGGCGCCCCTGCCTGTAAGCCGCCTATATTCTCTTTCGGAGCCAGAGCGTGAAGCCTTGCAGGACTTCCTTCGCAAGAACCTGGAACGCGGGTTCATTAGGCCCTCTACCTCACCCACTGCCGCTCCTGTACTCTTCGTTAAGAAGAAGTGTGGGGAGCTTCGCCTCTGCCATGACTACCGGGCCCTGAATAAGATCACCATCCCAGACCGGTACCCCTTGCCCCTTATTGCAGAATTGCTGGAGCGGGTGCAGGGGGCGCAGATGTTCACCAAACTGGACCTCCGAGGGGCCTACAACTTGATTCGGATCCGTGCCGGGGACGAGTGGAAGACGGCATTCGGGACCCGGTATGGGCAGTTTGAATACCTGGTTATGCCGTTCGGATTATGCAACGCACCCGCCGTGTTTCAACGGTACATCAACCACGTGTTCCAGGACTTGCTAGACAAATACGTGGTGGTGTACCTAGATGATATTCTGATTTATTCCCGTGACCCAGCCCGTCACGAGAGTCATGTTCGGTCCGTGTTGCAGCGCTTGCGGGAGCACCGCCTGTATGCCAAGCTCAGCAAGTGCGAGTTCCACCAGCGGTCAGTGGACTTCCTTGGACACCGACTCTCCCCTGACGGGGTGCAGATGGACCCTGGGAAGGTGGCTGCGGTTCGAGAGTGGGCAGCGCCCCGGAACCGCAAGGACTTACAGCGGTTCCTAGGGTTCGCCAACTATTACCGGACCTTCATTGCAGATTATGCTCATCGCACCACCCCATTAACCCGACTGCTGCGCCCCAAGACACCCTTCTCCTGGGATGAGGAGGCTGAAGTGGCATTTCAGGGGTTGAAAGCCTGTTTCCAGAGGGCGCCGATTTTACAGCATCCTGATCCCTCTCGTCCCTTCGTGGTGGAGACTGATGCCTCCAGTACGGCTCTCGGTGCCATCCTGTCTCAGCAACACGGACCCGATGCGCCGCTGTTACCCTGCGCCTACTACTCCCGGCAGCTCCTTCCGGCGGAGCGTAACTATACCGTGTGGGAGCGGGAACTACTGGCCATCAAGGTGGCCTTTGAGGTCTGGCGCCATCATCTTGAGGGGGCACGACACCCGGTGGAAGTGAGAACGGACCACCGGAATCTGGAGTACCTCCAGACCACCCGCAAGTTGAACCAAAGGCAGATCCGGTGGGCGCTGTTTTTCTCCCGGTTCCAGTTCCGGATCCGCTACATCCCTAGCTCCCAAAACCGGAAAGCGGATGCCCTGTCCCGGAAACCCGAGGACGTCGCAGACACTGTACAGCAGGCAGTACCGACGACTATCTTACCACCAGCCACATTCCTGGCCACTCAGGAGGCCAAGCCACTGCAGGCTCGGGTGCGAGAACAGCAACGGGTCGACGCTTGGGCTCAGGAACGGCTCCGGGAACTGTCTGACGGGTCATGCCCTCGATATCCAGGGCTGGCCCTGCACCAGGGCCTACTGCTGCACCAGGGTCGTCTATACATCCCACCAGGACCATTGCGGGCTGAGGTTCTCCAGATGTCCCACGATGCCCCAGCAGCAGGGCACTTTGGGCGGTACCGGACCACTCATCTGGTAAGCCGGGAGTTCTGGTGGCCCCGCCTGAAGGCTGATGTGGCACGCTATGTTGCTGGTTGCGATGTCTGCCGGCGGGCCAAGGGTCCTACTGGGCGACCCCCCGGTCTGCTCCAGCCATTACCAGTCCCACCACGTCCCTGGCACACGGTCTCACTGGACTTTGTGGTAGACTTGCCCCCATCTCGTCACTGTACCTGCCTCCTGGTTTTCACGGACCATTTCACTAAGATGGTGCACTGTGCCCCCTGCCCGTCCATACCCACAGCTAAGGAGACGGCTCAACTGTACATGCAGCACATCTTCCGCCTGCATGGCCTTCCCGAGCGTGTGGTTTCTGACCGCGGCGTCCAGTTCACATCCCACTTCTGGCGAGCCCTGCACCAGACCCTTGGGACGGAGGTCTGTCTATCTTCGGCCCACCACCCGCAGACCGATGGCCAGACGGAACGGGCAAATGCGGTGCTGGAGCAGTACCTCCGGTGTTACTGCAGCTTCCAGCAGGATGACTGGGTCGATCACTTGCCATTGGCGGAGTTCGCCTACAACAATGCAGTGAACGCCTCCACCCAGCAGACCCCGTTCCAGGCCTCCTACGGCTACCATCCACGTTTGTTCCCGGACGTGCTGCCAGCTTCCGCGGTCCCCGCAGTGACAGGCTGGCTTCAGGAGCTTCAGTCCCAGCAACAATTATTGATGGAGCAACTGCGCCAGGCCAAGGACGCATACAAGGCCCAGGCTGACCGACATCGTCAGGAGGGGCCAGAACTCCATGTTGGCGATCGGGTGTGGCTCTCTACCCGTCACCTGCATCCTTCTCGGCCCTCACGAAAGCTGGATGCACGGTTTGCCGGCCCATTCACCATCACTGCGCAGGTGTCACCGGTGGCGTTTCGCCTCCAGTTACCTCCATCACTCAAGGTTCACCCAGTATTCCACCGGTCCCTACTTAGTCCAGTCGCCCCGCCCGACGAGTTCCACCCAGACAATCCACGACCGCAGCCAGTTTTGGTTGAGGGGGAGCCTGAGTACGAGGTGGAGCGCATTCTCGACTCACGATACCGCAGGGGGAAGCTCCAATACCTCATCGACTGGAAGGGGTATGGGCCTGAGGATCGTTCATGGGAACCAGTGGAAAACGTCCACGCACCTGCCTGCCTCCGTGATTTCCATGCAGCTTACCCCAGCAAGCCTGGTCCGGCCCCTCAGTTGAGGGGGAGGCCTGGGAGGGGGGATGGTGTGATGGCCTGGGAGTCAGACTCTGATGCTGAACCTGAGGGATCCCAGCCTGCACAGGATTCCCCGCCTCCAGAACCAGCTGAGCCGGGGCCAGGGCTTGAGCCTGAAGGATCCCCACCTGTGCTGGATCCCCAGGTGCAGGCATCAGCAGAGTCTGCTCTGGCTCCTGATGGGAGGGAGGACCCATTGCCTGCAGGTGCTCCACTCCCAGCCTCTTCAGAGGAAGCTGAGGCATCCCCTGGGTCCAGTAACCCACCAGCCTCTCCTGAGCTACAGAGGCTCAGGGCAGAGAGGCGAAGGGAGTTAAGTGTCTGCAGGAGGAGTGCTCGCCTCCAGGCCCGGAGGAGAGGCGAGTCTCCAGAGGATCGGGGCGGCCCTAAGCATAGGGCCAGATAAAAGCCAGCCAGACCCAGCCCAAGTTGCGTGAGCAACATAGTTGCAAGCGTGTGCTCAACCTGCAACCTTGTGCCTGAACCTGCCTCGGACCTTGACCTGCTCCCTGCCTCGCTCCCCGCCGGACTGACCTCCTTTGGACCCCTAGACCCAGGACTGGACTTGGACCTCGCTTCATGGACAAACCCTTGGGGCCAGCACACCTTTTTTATTGTTGTATATGTTATTGTCTCCTAATATGTATATATAATTGAACATATTTCGTGGCTGGAGAACTGTGGTGGTGAAGGATGCCTCCTGAAGAATAGCTGTGTTCTGGTTGGTATAAAGTTTGGTGAACTGCAAATTAGGTAGGTTCCTATTGAAATGTCATGGCTAGTTAAGAGAATAGCAATAATGACCATAGGAACTTAAATATTTTTTTTCCCATATTTATTTATTAATTATTTGCATATTTTAAAGTTTCCACATACAAAGTTCCAGCATCTCAAATACAACAAGCAACAGTCGTGGACAAAGAAAAAGAAGAAAAGAGAGAGAAAAAAAGAAAAAACAACGAAAGTGCCTTACATTAATAATAAAGTTATTTATAATACCGATATATTAATCCGTGTCTTGCTTTACACTGTAACTTCTTACTGTATCACCTATTAAACACTGCCAAAATAGTGAATCAATAGATAATAATAATATAAATAAAAATGATAAGAAGAAAAATAATTTTTTAAAAAGGAAAACAGAAAAGAAAAAAAAAGAATAAAAAAATAATAATAATCAAAAAAAAAGAAAAAGAAAAAGAAAGAAAGAAAGAAATTGAATAAATAAATAACAAATATCTCCCCACATAGTTTACGACTTCCTGACAAACCCCTTCGCTTAAACAAAAATTTATATGAATGCTTTCAATCCCTTGCTATCTCTTATGCCACCTTTTAAATACATTCTTGAATATATCCTTGCTCCTCATTTTTTCTACAATCTCTTTCTAAAGAAAGACATAGGAACTTAAATAAGGTGAAATGAAAGTTTTGGCTGTGTTATGCACACCTAGAAATCCTATGAGTGGGGGGAACCAAACTGTTGACAGCAGTGCAAACTACCCAGAACAGAAACAGCTAGCAATGTAGAAACTAAATAGAATGTCCTCAGTGAAAGAAATACTTGTATATAAAATGTACACACAGTCACAAAAATACTGTAAGGCCAAAAAAAAAAAATGTTGACAGCAGGGCTGGTGCACTAGAAAACAAGCAGCTGGCAATTTACGAAGTTAATGGAATAGGCAAGAAAAGGAAGAAAGATCTGGATAAAGAAGGACTTGGTAGAGAACCAATAGCAAGGAAAAATATTAAAGATTCTTCATAGGTTGCTGAGCCAGTGTGGTCTAGTGGTTAAGAGCGGTAGACTCGTAATCTGGTGAACTGGGTTCGCATCTCCGCTCCTCCACATGCAGCTGCTGGGTGACCTTGGGCTAGTCACACTTCTCTGAAGTCTCTCAGCCCCACTCACCTCACAGAGTGTTTGTTGTGGGGGAGGAAGGGAAAGGAGAATGTTAGCTGCTTTGAGACTCCTTCGGGTAGTGATAAAGCGGGATATCAAATCCAAACTCTTCTTCAAGCCCCACCCCAGAAATGGATGAGATCAGGTATTGAAGAATAACAACAAACAAGGAGCAAAACAAGAAAATCTCCAATTCATGTTAGACCACCGAGTACTGGAGCGGAGGTGGCATAAGATGTATAGAAGAAGATAGTAAATGGAAATCAAAAGGGTGTACTGGTAACTCTCTCACACATATACAGCTGGATCCAAACTACCTGTGGATGAAACTGATGGTGGGATGCTCTGCTGGAGGTGATTTTTTATTTATTTAACCAATTCCCCCTTCCCCACTTCAAATTTGAGAACCTTTTGGAAAATTTGGTGGGCAATAACCCTGGTTTGATGGGGAAGGTCACAGATCTGCACTCCTGGTACCAGAAGAATCCCAACAGTTTACCCAGATAGGGATAAGGATGGCAGCGAGGGGAGAGCTGCAAGGATACACCAGTAGGAGTGCTGGTTTGGCTTTGTGGGCATGTCTGCCTATCCCTCCTGCCCTATCCAGGTAAACTGTAATGGCACTGGTGTTGAGAGACCAACCTCACAACTTTGCTCCATCATGTTAGGCATTGCTGGTGCTGGGGACTGTAGGAGGAAGGAGGGAATTGGTAGAAAACTGCCTCTCCTTCTCCTGAGACCCAGGAGCTTCTGCTGGATCCTGGCCCCTCCAGAAGGAGCTCTTCCGTTCACAAAAGGGCAAGTTTGGATCCAACCCAAGATAAATCAAGAAGGACATTTTTTATTAATCGACGCAAATAAAAGCTTAAAGGCAGTCTTTCAGATCAAAAGGATGCTATGTTTAATTTATAAGTAAAATAAAGAGAAATGGGATGTAACGAAACAAGCAAAAAGAAAGGGGGGGGAGTCAGAGCTAAATACCCAAACCTCAAAGTTTTTGCATGCCTACACTTGTTTTAATTTATTCGCCATCCATACTGAGTCAATACTGTTTGACTTAAGCATTCATAAAACCTGAGACAGCTACATCAAAGTAATATCAATCTAATTCCCTTGAAGACATCTGGGAAAACAATCATGTTAGATAATCTTTGGAGAAAAATGCAAACGTGTGTTTGCGGGGGTGGGGAATCCATTCTGTAGTATAGCCACATGCTTGCTGTAGTAGCTTCTTGGAAATGAATGACACACACCCTCCTCTCCCACAAATATAAAATGCCCTTCTCTAGAAACAATAACACTAATGCAGATTTTTTAGTGTGAAATATCAATTAGAGCTTGGAATAAGGTTGCTGTTGCATCACATGCTCTACCCCAAGATCCCTGGTCAGGCAAACTTATATCCGCTTACCTGAAAGTAAGGCTCATTGAATTCAATGGAACTTAGTTCAGAAAAGCCAAGGAGTGGCTTGTCATTCAAGTTGCAATCATCCAATAATTGCCCCCCACCTCTGAATTGTATCAAAGATCACGAACCAAAATCTTTTGTGTGGGGGTCATTTTTGATGTAGGAAATTCTGCTCAACTTCCTATATAATGTTCCTTGCTATTAAGTGGCAAGAAGGGAACAGCAATGCGGTTATAAAGGGGTCGCAGAGTTGGTTTGTTTTTGCATCCTTATGTTATATAAAAAAGACTCCAATAAAATAAAATAAAATCCAATGTATTTATGAACTCTTGTTGGAAGCCCAGCACAACAATGCGATTGAGAGGTTTGTTCAAGTTAATATGGCATGGAATTGGGTTCACTGGTTTAACGAGTATGATCAGAATTGCTCTGTTAGGAAAGTAACATGCAGCGCCAGCCAAGATGGTCAGCTCAGGGATTTAATTTAAGAAGTCATGCGTTCAAGACGACTACTGTACAGTAGTGTTGGGTCAGCCTCCCTATCTTGATGTTTTAGCAATAGACAGGAAGAGACTAGCCATAGGAGCCAACTCCTCCCCAATAAAATATGTGAGGGGGCTGACGCACCCAAAGTTGATGGGCATTGCCAGTCAAACAAATGCTATGTCTTGTGATCAATTATGCGGGCAATATTCTATTCAAGTTTGGGACCCTTGGTACTAGCTGTCAATAATAAGGAAAGTTCAGCTCTCCTAACCCTCGCCCTTCCTTCACTCCCTTCATTTTTCCTTACATGGTGCCAGTTTGAAATTTTTGGCTCAATTTTGCATGCATTCCGGAGAGAGTGAGCCTAGGTTGTCTGATATTATTTTACTCCAGATCACCCCAGACTTCCAGTGTGATTTGGGATGAGCTGCTCTGCCTCAGAGAATTACAAAGCTACCCTGACCCACCCTGCGCATGGCACAAATAGACCTGAATCAGCCCAGTTCGGTTCAAGATTTTGCCAAATTCATCACATGGTCCTCTTTCAGTATATGAATTTCTCTAGCCCAGGATGATTAATTAAACTATAAGCCAAGCACCATTTATCTCCAGCTTGGAATGTTAAACAAAGTTCTGAGCGTGTGCTCCTAGTGTTCAACGGCTTAGGCACCCGGCACCAGAAGTTACTTAATAGCATTAAACACTTGCTCCTGGTGAGTCTGTCATTGATTGCTGTGAAATACGTGGCCAGGCAAAGGTAGATGTGGAACATTACAAAGAAAAGTTCATCTTTTGCAAGTACTGCTCCTTAAAGTTGTTGCGTTTGACACTTGTATTCACAAACACATACGTGGAACACAAAAAGCTTCTATTTGGATATTACATTAATTTTTATTTATTTATTTTTTTAAACCTGATTTATTTGTACATACGTGGAACACAAAAAGCTTCTATTATCTATTTGGACATTACGTATATAAGAACTGACCTATTTGTATTTCCTGTTCTAAATGTTGGTCTTTAATTGCTTCTACTCAATTAGATAATGTGAAAAGAGTTATGCTTATATGATGTATAAAGAATTATTCATATAGTTAAATACAGCCAGTTACGTTGTGGGTATATTTGGGGATTGTCTTGCAGCCATATCCAAAGCCCTCTCTCATTTTCTGGTGCATTTGGTTTAGGCAGTAGCAAAGAGGCAAGCCTTTCCTTGTGGCTATGGTGTTACGAGGTAGATGCAGGAGAAGCAAAATCAAAATGCAATCCCAAGCAGAAAATACCATATTTATGTGGCATGTATGTGCCAACATTAGGAACTGGGGGGAAACTCAGAAAACAGATGGTTCCCCCCCCCCCCGCAATGCTTGCAAAGAAAACAGGTTGATATCAAACAAATTTCCAGCTGAGTAAAGGGCACTTTACTCACCTTTATGAATACGCAAGGGTGTTATTGATGATGTTGCTGTGGTTGTTTTTGTTATCATTATCAGGTCCAATGAAGTCACCCTGTTCAATTAATGGCTTTCACTTATGCAATGGAACTCCCCCTCTCTTTGCCCTAATCCCCTCTCCTCACTCACCCCCACACTGCCAAATCTTCTCAAAAAAAGATGGAGGGATGCCTGGGGGGAGGAAAGGGAGGGCACGTCCCTATATGCAAGTGGAAGTCCTTGAACAAATGGGATGACTGTTGGATGGATAACTTTGAACTCGTGAACCAAAGGTACCGGTAATCCACATGGCTTTAGTCGTAGAGTTTCCACCTGCTGTTTTGTTTTGGGTTACAGGATGCCACAAAAGAGGGCTGTATGCATGCTCAGGACTGCAGGTTCCAAGGCAAAGACAGTGTCTACTGAATGGACATTGCCAGGTCTCATGGATTGTGACTAACGTTTCACAAAAGGCTAGTTGCTTGTTTTCAGTATGCCACCAAAATGATGGGAGCCTGCAATATTTTAAACGACAAGCTCATTAAAAGCAAAAAGAACATAACTGCTCAGATAAAGATCAGAGAATCTGGAGAGGGCTGGGGTTTGAATAAATGCAGCACAGACATCTGAAATACAGATTTTTCCAATTTAAGTGATTTGGAATGCCATGAAAACATGTTGCTCTAATTAGACAATTGTAGTGTTCAAAAATAAATACTGACATTTGTCGGGCATGCTGCAATGGTGGGTGGGTGAAATCTTCCTACTCCTTTCTATTTCTGGAGAGTCTTGCCTCTTTTGCCCAAATCCTTGCAGAGTTATGTCTAGAAAGTTTTACCTCTTTCCTTTGTGCTCAGTTTGGACTATCCAGCTTGTCTGTTCTTCCTCTCCCTGCCTCCATTTTAGACCTAATGAGATACTTAGCTAATGTTCTATACCAGGAGTGACCAGATTTAGGCATGTTGGATCTACTTTTTTTTTTAAAACTAGAATTCTAAGACCTACCAGCTAGAGAGAGATGCAAAAGGCACACAGTTAGAAATAAAGAACAGGGTGCGTCTGAGCATATTCTGAGCCTAAGAATTTGTTTTCAGAAGCAGGAATCAACTGAGATCACAGTCCTGACACACAAAAGTCAACTCCAGGGCCGTCTCATCCATAGGGGCTGGTGGCGCAGCACACCAGGGCACTGGGCCCCCCAGGGGCGCCCCCATGAGCCCGCTGGCATACTGGGCTCCCCCTCCCCAACCCGCCCCCACCCCCACGGGCGGGAGGGCGGGCGGGCACTCGCGCGCCGGCGGGCGGGCTGCAAGCCAGCCGCCCTCGCCTCCCGGAGCCCCAGCTGGAGTGCTGGAGCGGCGCGGGGCTTTGCGCGCCCTTCCAGCACTCCAGCTGGGGCTCCGGGAGGCGAGGGCGGCCACTCCAGCCATCTCAATCCGCCAACGCGCCCTCGCCAGCTGCGCTATGAAGCACCTCCTGGACGGGCACGCCATGCGGCTCCCGGCTTCTTTCGCCGGCTGGCAGGTTGCAGGCCCGATCCCGGAGGCTCCTGCCTCTCGTGGCTCCTCCTCCTTTCGCAACCTCGTGGAGAGCTTCTCCTCCCTGCCGGAGCCAGGGTCATGTCTGCTGGGCCCAGCCCAGGCGCCGCTGAAGGGCTCCCAGCACGCAGAAGGTGCGCCGCCACCACTAGCACCACGCCTCGCCTGCTTGCCGGGCTTTGTCCGGGACTTGCAGGCAGCCGCTGCGTCCACAGCCCTTCCCCGCCCAGCTCGGGGTGGGAGGACCAGCGGCGGCTTGCCGACAGTCTCCCCGCATCCACAGCCTGGCCCTGCCCGGCAGAGCGCGAGTTCGGCATTCTCGCCCACAGCGCCATGCCCTCCAGCTTCCTGCTCTGCCTGGCCCTGCCCAGCGGAGTGTGAGGGGCGCCGGAGGGATCTTCGCACCAGGGCACCAGATAGGCTTAAGACGGCCCTGGTCAACTCCTTGTTATTTCAACTGTTCCGTGTTTCAACAGCATGGCAGGCACATTTTTTTGTTGCCATAGCTGAACACAGTTGGTAGTAGATCACAGAATTGTAGAGATGGGAGGGACCCTGAGGTTCATTTAGTCCAACCCCCTGCAAAGTAGGAAACTCAACTAAAGCATCCATGGGAGATGGCCATCCAACCTCTGCTTAAAACCCTCCAAGGAAGCAGAGTCCACCACCTCCTGAGGGAGTCTGTTCCACTGTTGAACAGCTCTTCCTGTCAGAAAGTTCTTCCTGATGTTTAGTCAGAATCTCCTTTCTTGTAACTTGAACTCATGGGTTCGAGTTCTGTCCTCCGGAGCAGCAGAAAACAAACTTGCTTCATCTCCCTGAACTCCTTTCTGCCAACTTGCAGCTGTTGGGGTGGTTCGGTACTGCTTACCTGACCTCCTGTCACCTGTGTCACTGTGGCTTACCTGGGATGGAGAAGAGGACAGGCAATGTGCTGGTAAAGTCCTTTGCCCTGCACCAACCTCACCTTGGCCTTGCCCTGACCCTTCTTCTTCCCGGTAAGCCACAGCGACACTCGAGAAGGGAAGTCAGATAAGCACCGCGTACAAAAATGCATGATATTAGGGATGGTTGCTTTGCAAAAATGTGCATATTGGGCAAAAAAAAAATACACACTAGTATGTGTAAGTTGGGAGAAAGTAGCACAAAAATGCTGGTGAATTTTTCACGAGGACTTAAAAAGGGAAAAGCTGGCAAATGGATGTAGAAATGTGGAGAACTGAACTTAAAGGGGAAACTGAGAGAAACCAAAATGGATAGATTCACCCGTCTAAACCTCTTTTGCTATCCTGAGCCTACCTACTTGAATGAAGTCACAACTACACATGTTGAGAGTCCACACACACACACACACACACACACACGTCTTTTTCTAGAAAAAAAGGTGCTGGAATTCACCATGGGTGCCTCTCTCATTCTCTTACAATGGCAATGGTACCCACCTGAAAGGTGACAGAACTCAGTTCCAGCAAGTTCCGCCTGAAAAGAAGCCATATATGTATGGCCTATTATTAGATTTAGGGATGAAAAGGTCCAGCCGTGGCCGACTCTGGGGTTGCAGCACTCATCTCGCTTTACTGGCCGAGGGAGCCGGCATACAGCTTCTGGGTCATGTGGCCAGCATAACTAAGCCGCTTCTGGCGAACCAGAGCAGCACATAGAAATGCCGTTTACCTTCCCGCCAGAGCAGTACCTATTTATCTACTTGCACTTGACGTGCTTTGGAACTGCTAGGTGGGCAGGAGCTGGGACTGAGCAACGGGAGCTCACCCCGTTGTGGGGATTCAAACCGCTGACCTTTTGATCAGCAAGCCCTAGGCTCTGTGGTTTAACCCACAGTACCACCCACATCCTAAATCTAATAGGCCATACAGTCATACCTTGGAAGTCAAACAGCTTAGTTCCAAAACGTTTTGGCCCCCAAATGTCGCAAACCCAGAAGTTACTGCTCCGGTTTGTGAACAATTTTTGGAAGCCGAGCGTCCGACGGGGCTTCCGCGGTTTCCTGCAGCCCATCAGAAGCCACACTTTGGTTTGCAAAACATTGGATGGACTTCCGGAATGGATTCCATTCGATTTCCAAGGTACAACTGTATTTATATCTTGCAAACCTGTTTGGCCAACCCAGTTTAGGAAAGAAACTCAACCCTGTTGGGACTCCAGAGCTACATCCCCTCTTGTTCAGATGACTTCTCTCTGCACTCAGCCACTGTGTCAACTAGCATGCCCATTTAATGTTTGCTTCTATCCTTCCTGCCACATTCATTACCACCAACAATTTTGCTTAGCACAAGAATGAAGCATAGAGATCAAATGACTCAAAGCTAATAGCCCTAGAGAACCCCACAATTGCAATGTAATTACAAGCCTGGAGTATGAGGCAACTTTTTTTGAAAATAAATAAATAAATTGTGATGTGAAGGGATAGAAAACTTACACATTTGGGTGCCTAGCTGTGCTGTCTTTGAACACAGGATCACAATGCAGAAGGTAGAATTATCACTGGACACAAGAGTTCTCTCTCCTCGAAGAAGAAAACTGTTGAATAAACGAACAAACAAATGCAACATTTTGCCGGACTGAAATGAATAATAAGGGCACTTTTCTGCAGCTAGCACTCCTTCATTTCAGGATGCTTGAAATCTTCAAAGAGAGGTATTAGCTGCTCCTGTAACTTCTTTGTTCCCTTCTAAGAAAACAATTATGGTCCAATTTCTTCTTGTTTAGCTTGTGTGCCTTGATTAGTGCTGTGCAATCTTGCTTTCAAACAAGATGTATAATTTTGTGTAGGACATACATTCAGCCGCCCGTCTTTGTGGATTACAATAAATTGCTCAATTTTGTCTTTGTGGACTTTGTAGTCCAGGACATTCAGCTTACCTGCTTGCCATGTGTTATAGTGCCCTTACTAATGAATGCCATTAGTGCCCCGGAGAAGGAAGGGTGTTTTGATCTGGTATCCCTTGCTTCAGTAAAAGATTACAGGGTGAGGAGCTTAAGTCCTTAAATTCTCCTATAAATGCCAGTTGACTTTTAATGCCATTTTTAGAAATTATAAATTCAGTGGCTACACCTCTCTTTATTCAGGATTCATGAAAATTTAAGGCAGCTTTTACGTAAGGAAAGGAAGAAGAAGAAAAAGAAGAGTTTGGATTTGATATCAACGCTTTATCACTACCTGAAGGAATCTCAAAGCGGCTAACATTCTCCTTTCCCTTCCTCTCCCACAACAAACACTCTGTGAAGTGAGTGGGGCTGAGAGACTTCAAAGAAGTGTGACTAGCCCAAGGTCACCCAGCAGCTGCATGTGGAGGAGCGGGGAATCGAACCCGGTTCCCCAGATTACAAGTCTACCACTCTTAACCACTACACCACACTGGTATGAGAATGTATGTAGTTACAAATTCAGGGTGTGTATTGCTGAGGCTGATGCAAATTGTAGTCCCAAATGTTTTGGGAGTTGCCAGGCTGGGGAAGGAATTCTGGGAATTGTAGCTTCAGTTGCGTGATAGACTATGAGAGGATCTACACACAGGGGGGAAACCGCTATAAATAAGTATGAAATTAAATCATTACAACAAAAGAAACAAACGCTATGGAAAATCGTTTAGAATTTTTTTGTTGCTCTCTGGCACCATCTGTTGTTGCATGTTTATAATGTATTCAAAATGTTGTTTCTTGACTAATGTAGCTGAGTCCTCCGTGTGTTTATTCTAGTGGACAGAAAAAGGGTGTAGGAGTTCGAGCTAGCATGGACATCCCTTCAGCCTCATGCAATAATCTAACTTAGAAACACCTGAAGACATACCAATCAATTGTCATGTTTAAGAGGGACATCCCAGAATTACAGAAGCCATCTTGGCTTCTGATTGGATCCCGGAATGTCCCATTTTTTGGTCTGGCACTCTGGCGTGAAGCAGCTGGCTCCCACAAACAATTTCGATCAGTGGGATGTTGGAGGGCATGCTAAGAGTGTTCTAGTGTGAACGGGAATCAGATCTCATGGCAGGGCTACACAGATAGGGCTCAAATAGTCCTCGGTTCTGTGAAACAAGGTATTGCTCCACTTCCTTTATTACCTTGAATGATAGCTGGCTGGGAAGATAGTGAGAGGTTGAGGAAAGGGCTATCACATGCTATACGCCACCTTGAATATTTTTAGATTCTCATGAAATCTGTTCCCTAATTTTTCCAACTATCAATTGGCAACCTTTAGGGTGACCCTGGGAGATTGTAACTGTCAGGGAGACAAGAGTTCCCATCATAGTTATGGGATGTGAGATGGGCTTGATCAGTGGAATGCAGCTACATTCCAGCATGACAGAAGATATCAGAGAGAGAAAACAAGGGATAAAACTTATTTGAATGTCTCCTTTGAGGAATCAGTGGCTTTTTCTGGATGAAGTAGCAGGATCTTTCAGCAAAATGCAAGAACAAAGGCACACAGGCTGAAGGGCTTTCCCTTAGAGCATTCCGCCACCAACAACGTGGTTTTTTTTTTTTTTAGTTTCAAAAACCTCGGGAATCATAGTCATCACTCTGTGTTAATTTTGCAGTTTAGTAGCTGAGGCCTAACTTTGCTCCCGGTGAGTCTTCATTGAAGTCAATGGAGTCATGCCAACAGCATGTTTTCCTTTTGCGAAGTCAGGAAATGCCAAAGTCATGGTTGAACGCAGAGCAACACAACCATACTTTTACATACTTTCTCACTCTCACACAGCTCAGGGGAATTTACTGAGGAATTTGGAAGGGTGCACTCAGATCCACTGCAGCTCTCGGGCTTTCTAAAGAATGCTTGATCTTGTAATCGGGACAAAGTGCTTATTGTGTACACAGTACACACTTGGACCCAAGGTAAATGCTTGTGCTATGCTGTGATCTGGTGGTAGCTATGCAAAAAGAGTGTTCTGTTGATATCTATGAGGTTTCATGTATGCATTTCCAGCATAATATGAAGAAAAGTTAACACCATAAGTGAAATTCTATCCCATAAGTCTAGGGTGGCCATGGTGGCAGGGGGTGATGGCAGTTGGGAGTCCAATGGCACCTGCCATCAATCATCCAAAAGCAGAATAAATCAGTAAATAAACAACATATCCAACAATACTCCAAATGTTTGAAGGAATAAATCAGCTTTTACTTAACTCCTAAAATCCACAAGAGAGGAATCCTGGTGGGACTATTCATTGGGGAACATATTTCATAACTGTGGGTGAAAATTGCTGTACCATAAATCAATGTCTTCAGAATACCCACAATAGAAACTCTTCTGAAGTTGCCTATTGCCAGGGGATTTCATATGAGTTGAGGGGCTTCTAAAGTTGTGTTGACCACACAGAGCTTTAAGAGTCAATACCAATGTTTTGACATGGCCCAAGAAACTACTATAGCCATGAGACCAGCCGGATGGGCAGGGTATAAATAATAAATTATTATTATTATTAGAAAGAGGGCTCTGATCCGCAAAATCCAACTCGAAGATTGTGGCAAGAGTTGAGGTCCCCACAAGTACTCATGTGAAACAGAGTCAAGCAAAATGTGGAGAAATGCTCTGTGGAATGACAAAATATTCTGTGACAACTGTCAAAGATTGAAGACTTTTACTGTGAAATTGTTTCTAGCCTGTTTAGCAGTACAGTGGTACCTTGGTTGCCGAACGGCTTGGCTCCTGAACAAATTGGCTCTCGAACGCTGCAAACCTGGAAGTGAGTGTTCCGGTTTGTGAATGTTTTTCCAAAGCCAAACGTATGACATGGCTTCTGTGGCTTCCAATTGAGTGCAGGAAGCTCCTGCAGCCAATCAGAACCTGTGCCTTGGTTTTTGAATGATACCGGGAGTCGAACGGACTCCCGGAACGGATTACGTTTGACAACCAAGGTACCACTGTAGTGTTGGTGACTGGTCCTAAGAGGGAAGAGAGAGGGTCGACCAGTTTGTGTTTTCTCTCAGAGCTTCTCAATTCTCATCCTTCTCCCCTGCCCCCTTTCTTGTCACATAGGCAGGGCCACCTGTGTTGTTTGCACTGCGGCCTGCTTCAGAATTTTCTACATCTTCTCAATGCTTGCTTAGCACTCAACATTCTCTTTCTTTCAAGTATCCCAAGCTGGCAATTTCCCACCACCCAAGACACACAAGATTTTAGCTTTTTAGCAAAAGGCGTGTCTTTCTCCACAAATGGAGGTGTACTGTAGTGGCATGGGGAGGGTGCACCAGGTGAAGTGTCTTCTGCCTTGAAGGTCTTCTGTCTTGAAGACACAAAGCTTCTGTCAGGCGGTAAAAAGTATGGGCACCCAACAACAGGAGGAATTCACTGTTGTGCTAATATGATTGTTCCGTCAGGGCCAAATAGAATGATGCCACCCAACCCCTAAAATGCCCTCTAGTAATCACCTTTAAACACCTCCTTAAAACTTTAATGTTTTCCCAAGCTTTCCTGGACTCTTAATTTTTAATTTTGCTTTGCACCGTGTTCAGTTTTGCTCATATCTATAAATGTATCTATAATGTCCTTTTTATTTAGTTTTTAGATAATTTTCCTGAATTTTATTGTTATATTTCTGTTGCATTTATGCAAACTGCTTAGATACATTTGTAACGTTGAGTGATGTGAAGCGTTTTATTTACAAACAAACAAACATAGTGCTAAACAAACTGTTTTTTTAAAGTGTTTTTTATTGCTTTTGTTAATTACATCAACGAATTCACATAAAGATAATAAAAATAGTTCCATAACTTATTACAAACAATTATGTATTCAGACATTTTCTTTGTATATCCCTATACTCTGCCGAGTATTGTGACTGTGAGTATTGTGACTGTTAATTGTAATTACATGTAGGTAGCCGTGTTGGTCTTGCCATAGTCAAAACAAAATAAAAAATAAAAAAAATCCTTCCAGTAGCACCTTAGAGACCAACTAAGTTTGTTCTTGGTATGAGCTTTCGTGTGCATGCACACTTCTTCAGATACACTGAAACAGAAGTCACCAGACCCTTATATATAGTGAGAGGGTGGGGAGGGGTATGACTCAGAAGGGTGGTGGGAATGGGTGGTCACATTTTTCTGTGAAGGAGATTTTCTTTGCAGTCTAAAACCCTCCTCTAGCTAAACACACATTTCCTTCAAAGATAAGGCTTATCTCATAGGCAAGGTGGTCTCTCTTCACTCCCTTCCTCTACGTAAATCAAAAGTGGGCCTGTTGAAGTCTGGCTTTCGCATTGCTACATGTGAACGAGTAAAGAACATTAGATTTCTTAATCCTCACACAGCTTTCTGCTTCTTCCTGAGTTGATTTAGCTCCTCTGAGTGGGCCCTTTAAAGGGGCTCAGCTGGCATAAACATTAGGCCCCACTCATCTTCTTCCATTTGTTAAGTAGAAAAGAAATAAATAAAATGTAAATTTAAAAGTCTGGTTTATGTTATGCCCTTGCATGCACATTCCTTTTGGGGTGGTTAGCTGTATTTGTTCCACTAATTATCACTGAAGTGTGATGTGCGGCGCAGGTTACAGTAATATCAAATAACTAGTCAGCCCACTGCAGATGTTATGCTTTAAGGAACAGAACGGGGAAATAAGAGGATTCTTTCAAGTCTCTGAACTTTTGAAATTTAATACATATTGGAATCTATCTATACAAGGACGCTTAATCTCTATGTTGCTTGGAGGGTGGCGGGATCTAGAGGAGGACAGGCCCCCTGTTCTTTCATGGGCCCAGTTTCTATGGAAGTTTGCACTAAAGGAAGTTCAATCGAACTAATACCACAGGAAAGGGTGCATTATGGGTGCACACCAGTCACAAGGGTCACCTTGCATTTGTAGCATTGGAAAGCAACCTGATCTGTTGCATATTCTCTCTGCGCCATTCTCGTTTGACATTTTATTCAGGCAGGTTCAGATTTGACCTGTTCAATTGGAAGCTCTCCTCCCCACCTATAATGGGGGAATATAACATATTCCCTTTTGACAGAAGTGGATTCAATTTGCAAACAAAGGAGCCACTCCAGAGTAGATTGAGCCTACTGAATTGCAGGCACATCCACCCAGTGGTTTTTATGCAAGGAATGATGGTTATTGGAGCACTCGCAGGCCAGTGTTTCCCAGTTGTCACTGTTTAGTTTACATTTTTTTAGATTTGCCTTGAGAGAGTCTTTGAACTTCTTTTGTTGACCACCAGCATTACGCTTACCATTTTTAAGTAGAGAAGTTGCTTTGGAAGACGATAATCAGGCATCTGCACAACATGACCAGTCCAACAAAGTTGATGTTGAGGAATCATTGCTTCGACACTGGTGATCTTTGCTTCTTCCAGTACACTGGCATTAGTTCACCTGTCTTCCCAGGTGATGCATAATTTTTTGGGGAGACACCATTGATGGAATTTTCAAGAAGCTAGAGATGGCGTTTATAAGTGGTCCACGTTTCAATAGCATACAGTAAGACTGGTCCCTGAGTCCACTCATGTGAGCAATTCATGGTTCAGCTCAGCATTATATTCAGTCTCAGGCTCATGGCCTGCCTCACTCCAGAGAAACCACAAGGGCCAAGGTTTGTCCTAGGGTTGTTGTTGTTGTTGTTCAGTCATTCAGTCGTGTCCAACTCTTCATGACCCCATGGACCAGAGAACGCCAGGCACGCCTATCCTTCACTGCCTCCTGCAGTTTGGCCAAACTCATGCTAGTCGCTTCGAGAACACTGTCCAACCATCTCATCCTCTGTCATCCCCTTCTCCTTGTGCCCTCCATCTTTATCAACATCAGGGTCTTTTCTAGGGAGTCTTCTCTTCTCACGAGGTGGCCAAAGTACTGGAGCCTCAACTTCAGGATCTGTACATTTCAGGTTCCTATGCAATACTTTTCTTTACAGCATTGGACTTTCCTTTCACTTCCAGGCATATCCACAACTGAGCGTCCTTTCAGCTTTGGCCCAACCGCTTCATCAGCTCTGAATCTACTTGTACTTGTCCTCCGCTCTTCCCCAGTAGCATGTTGGACGCCTTCCGACCTGAGGGGCTCATCTTCCAGCGTCATAACTTTTATATGCCTGTTGTCTTTGTCCATGGAGTTTTCTTGGCAGGGATACTGGAGTGGGTTGCCAGTTCCTCCTCCGGGTGGATCACGTTTGGTCCAAACTCTCCACTATGACCGGTCCATCTTGACCTGTCCATAGCTTCCCTGAGTAATTCAAGCCCCTTCGCCATGACAAGGCAGTGATCCATGAAGGGTTCCTAGGGTTTCTAAGAAGTGATCCTAGGGTTACTGCTCATGGTTCCTCTGGGGAAGATAAACCATAAGCCTGGATTCGGACATAGTGCTAAGTCAAACCATGGCTTAGTTTGCAGTAGCAGAGCAGCAGGAGGACCAGAGGCGGAACAAAGCAGCCGTGTTCCTCTCTTTGGAAATAGGCACATGGCTTGGCTTAGCACCACATGCAACTGAGCCAATGTGATGAGTCAACACCATATTAAATAGAAACAAATGCAGTTGCATTATTATGCATGGCTTCCATATTGGAGAGATGATCATTTGTCAGATGTGGGATGAAGTGTCAGCTTTGGTAGTCATTCAGTGCAAGAGTGTTCTTGCCCTTCGGGTGCCTGGCACTACTAGTTTTGGTTTTTTGTTTTTTGTCACTGGAAATGTGAGAAATGGAAATGATCTTCTGCTCTGCCCTCTACAGATGGCTCCCTACCTTAGGCACAGCCAGAATCTGTTAAGCAATAATCCTCAACGCTGCGAATGTAATTCTACACTCCACCCCACCTTTTTTTGTTGTTAACAAAATTGCCCCCTCATATTTCCATCCCTAAGCTCTCTCTGCAGTGAATCTGGCATGCACAGAGTAAACACATAAAGAATTTTCAATTCCACAAAAGAGGAGGGGGAAGAGTACTTCAGATTGCGGATTTCTAAGGGAAGAAGCGTCAGCTCTCGAGTGAATTAAATAAATCACATTTAAGCTGCAGAAGTGTTACAAGCCTGACGTAAATGCTTGAAAAGTGCTAGAGGATAGTTAAACATGGTTGGCATTTTTACTGTTTGTTGAACAATTGACCGGGTTGCCCCTTGGGTTGGTATTGGAATGACACGCGATCATGCATGTGTGTGTGGCACCAAACCCAGAAGTAGCCTCCAAATGTCATAAAGATGTCATGTAAAGGGGTAGAATGGGGGCAGAATGGGGTGGAATGGGGTTACTCACACTCCTCTGACACACACAGGGGTCTGGAACGTAACCCTAGAGCAAAACAAGGATTACATGTATAGCCCACCATGGGATGCACCCTGGGAAGGACAGATTAAAAATGCTACTGCTACTATTGTTGCTGCTGTTACCAATAACAAGAATTTCATTTACACACAACAATGATTTCGTTTAGGAATTGCTTCCTATGAAGCACCTTGAAGGAATTTCACAGCATAATAAAGAGTAAAACAACTGCATATATGAAAACAGTTAAAGCAACAGCATGGATGAAAACAATTGTATATGTAAAAACAATGCAGGTGCCAACTGAGAAAGATATCTCCACCTAGATGGTCTGCTGAAAGAGGAACGCCAAAAAAAGACAAGAGAGATGGTGCCTGTCTGATATGCAGCAGGAAGGAGTACCAAAGGGTAATAGCAGTGCCATTTTTCTAGAGGTGCCGGAACTCACCATGAACTCCTCCCTTGTTCTCTTATGATGGCAATGGTGCCTGTGGAGAACTAGCCCCATGCCAGGTAGGGGTTAAGTGTTCTGACAGTTAGAACCCTTAGGGGCGGGCTTAGCCTCGGTATAAAACACCCCTCCCAGTGGGCAGTAAGGCAGTTGAAGTGTGGGCAGGAGGAGTTAGAGTTGAAGTGTGGGCAGGAGGAGTTAGAGTTGAAGTATGGGCAGGAGGAGTTAGAGTTAAGTGCGGGGAGTTAGAGTTGAAGTTGAAGTGTGAGTCAAGAGATAGAGCTGGGAGTTTAGAGTCTTAGGTGGATGTTAGCAGAGAGGATAAAGAGATTGTGAAACGTGTTGTTATTGATATTTAGTTAACTATTAGAGGTATTAGGCCGGTAACATTTAGAGGTATTAGGCCGGTATAGGACAACTGTTATAAGCTTATTGAACAACCTTTTATTTATCAGCAACCACAAGCTTTGTACGCAATAAACATCTTTTTAGTTCACAATATCCTCGTCTGTGGTGAATGAAGTAAGCAGGATCCAGCTAGTAGTCTGAAGGGCTGCAGCTGGGGACTGTTTGTCGTTGGTGCAGCACTCATAGACCGTAAAACGTCCGGGGGTGGGCTGTACAGGGCAAAGGGCCCGCGACATTAAAGTGGTGGCAGCGTCGGGACGAAAGATAGTCATAAAGTGGTGGTCACGTTGAGATCAAAGATCTAAAGTGTTGGCAAGAAGTGCCAAGGTACAAGAAGGATTTAAGGGTGACGCATTGTGTGAAGTGTGAGGCTTAAAGAGGATTTAAGCAAACTTCTGTGAGACTCTACAATCTAGTCAGGAAGGGGGATCGCATACACCTGGAAAGGGAGAAGGGGAATTCAGAGAGGAATTACCTGGCCCTAGGGTGTGGTGTGATAGCGCCTAAGACTGTGAGATTGTGAGAGAGTTACAAAGATACTTTGCGTTTGAAACTATTTCAGGCAGAAAGGTTTATAGTGAGAGGTCGGAAAAGTACGCTGGATAAAGTGCACTGAGGTAACTTTAGGCGTGACTTTGGACCTAAACTGTGGAAACTAAGCCTGGAGAAATAGTTTAACTGAAACATCCTTGATTTAAGTACAGAAATAATACCACCTAATAAATAGAAAATGCCACCTAGAAAGACTAAAACAGCTCTTAGGGACTCACAAGTAGAAAGCTCTGAAGAAGAAAATGGGGTTTCCCAGATTGAGGAAACTAGTACTGAAACAGTTAACAAAAATCCTACTGAGGGGACGAGTTTTAAAGCCTCAGAGGAATTTGAGAAATGGAAACTTGAGAAAGAATATAATTTGAAAATCGAACTAGCAAAGTTAGATATTGAAAGAGAGAGAGAGGCAAGAGCCTTAAAAGAGAAAGAAATGACCTTAGCTATTGAGAGAGAAAGAGAAAGAGAGGCAATAGCACTGAAAGAGAAAGAAATGACCTTAAATATTGAAAGAGAAAGAGAAAGAGAAAGGGAGGAAAGAGAATATTTATTAGAAATGAAAAGACTTGAATTATCAGCTGCAGATAATAGAAACAACAACAATAGTTCCACACAAAATCCTAGCAGGGTGGATTTAAAAAGATTCCCTGACTTCAGAGATAAAGACGATCCTGAAGCGTTCATCATTTCTTTTGAGAGGGCTTGCGAAGATTTTGAAGTAAAAGATGAGGAGAAAATGCAAATACTGAGAGCTCGTATTAGTGGAACATTAACAGAGATTTATTCTCAAATGCCATCTGATCAATCTAAAGATTTTGAAGCATTTAAACAGTTGGTTTATGTTAGATTCGGAATTACTGCAGAACAACTGAGACAAAAGTTTAGAACAATAAAAAAAGTGCGTGAGGAAACATTTGCTCAACTAGGAGCTAAAACTACAAATTATTTAAACAAGTGGCTAGAACAGGAGGGTGCCGATTCTGTGGCAAAAATAAAAGAGGTGATCGCATTGGAACAATTTTATGACACGATTAATAGTCATCTGAAGTATTTAATTAAAGAAAGACGCCCTAAAACCATCCTGGAAGCTGCTAATCTGGCAGATGAAATAAATGAAATCCGAGAACACGCTTATGATGCCCCAAAATATAAGGACAAACAGTGGGAAACAAATAAGTTTAAGAGAATGCAACAGCCCACAAAGTTTACCACAGAAACTGCCAAGAAAATTTTTCCCGCCAATGCAAATGTTCCCCATAACACGCCTATGACAACGGGGGGGACTGAGGGAAAAGTAAATAAATATAGTGAGGGTAAAAGGCCTGAATTAATCTGTTGGCAATGTGGGAGAAAAGGCCATCGACAGGTGGACTGTAGAACTGAACTCAGAACTAGGAGTGCAAATACTATCCCTCAGAAGCAGACATATTGTGTCCAAACTGTGGAGACAGAGCCAACTGCCAACATGGTTGCCACGACAACCGAGGCCCAGTCTAGAGAACAGGCTGATGAGTTACCAGTGGCCCAAGTTGTGAGGTGCTATATAATTCAACAAGATGACATGCTATTACACAAAACAGGAGAAGAAATTTGGGTGAATGGTAAACAATATAAAGGCTTAAAAGACACAGGGTCTCAGATTAGTATTGTACATCCTGATTTGTTAAAGCCAGAAGACTTTATTAAAGGCAAAACAATCAGTTTAAAAGGAATATCAAAACAACCAGAAATCTTGCCAGTCGCATTAGTTAATCTGACATATAAACAATGGTCTGGAAAATGGCAAGTAGCAGTTTCACCAGAAATCCCAGCTCCAATGTTAATTGGGTGGGATCTACTTGACCATGTACAGAGTGCATTTGTGATAACTAGGGCACAAAAACTGCGACAGTTACCTCAGGAGGAAAGGCCTGATACAATTGTTGAACTGACACAAGATACAAGTATAATGCCAGTTACAAATAGTCAAGCAGCTAGTTTTGCAGCCAAGCAGAAACTAGATACAGATTTACAGAAATATTTTCAAGCCACAGCCGTGAATACAGTATTAACCCCGGAAAGCCCGGAGCGGTTTATAGTCAACAATGGGTTGCTATACAGAGAGATTCTTTTAAAGCCTAATAGAGGGGGTAATGAGATCCACAGGCAACTGATAGTACCTACTGAATTCAGAACCAAGATAATACAACATGCACATGGCAGTATCTTTGGAGGTCACTTGGGAATCACCAGAACCAAACAAAGGGTGTCCCAAAATTTCTTTTGGCCTGGGATGGGCAAGCAAATAAAGTTATTTTGTCGAACGTGCCATACTTGCCAATTACAAGGACATGGGCAAGATAAAACGAAAGCACAATTATGCCCCTTGCCCATAATATCACAACCCTTCCAACGTTTAGCAATAGATGTAATGGGACGACTGCCAAAAGCCAGTCGCAGGGGACATCAAAATTTGTCGACTATTGTGGATTTTGCGACGAAATATCCGGAAGCGATACCATTGCGAAACATAGAGACTGAAACAGTGGCTTCAGCTCTAATAAGTTATATGTGTCGGCTAGGGTTTGCAGAACAGATCGTGACAGACCTTGGAGCCTCATTTACCTCTAAGCTGATGCAGCATTTGTGGGAGAGGTGTGGGATCAAACATATCACCAATACCCTTGACCACCCACAGACCAATGGCCTTGTAGCGCGAATTAATGTAGTTGACTACCTATTTAAATTGCAGAACACTCTCAAACGATCACTAGAGCTGGCAGGAGAACAGTGCAAGGTTGCTCAACACAAACAGAAAGTTTGGTATGACAAAAAAACACATGAGAGATCTTTTGAGCCAGGACAAGATATTTTATTAATCAGATCAGTAAACAGTGACAAGTTACAACTGACATGGGAAGGTCCTTGTAAGATCATTTCAAAAATGAATGATATAAACAATATAATTCAGCATGGTGAAGGGAGGCGGGTCATGAATAAGAATATGATAAACCCAACCCAGTCACTAAACCATGAACCCAATCTAGACTACAGTAGTCACGTTATTGAAAAAGCCTGTGATATTGGTAAAGGAGTGTCTACCTGCAATGTGACCAGTGACCTATCTGTGAGATCAGTTAGAACCACTAGTCAAATTTATGATAAACCATTCATCAGTTGGAAAGATAGAAAGAAAGACGTACTGGAAGTTATAGCTGGCATGGGGGCCTATCGACTTTCTATGAAAGTGAAAGTGTTTCCTACACTAGAGATTGTGTGGTGGGAAGATGGGTACCCTGCTGCTCATGCAACACAAATAAATGCCCAAAATGAATGTAGTTACACAGCACTAACAGGGCTACCACGTCAAAGGCATACAAAAGTAATCTTAAAATTGCTCGAAGTGGGAACTAATAAATCACTACAGACCAAAGATGAACTGACAACAAGGGGGATTGCTATGAGCAATAAGCAATCAGAGCTTGTTAGCCTACTTTCATTAAGAGATCACGCTTGCCTAGAAAGCTTCAGCAAGCTGAATAAAACAGAGGATATCCACAAACTTCTGCAAATAGTTCCCAGTGCATTTAAAAGCCAGACAACCAGTGTTTATGCAGCTTATGATGACCTGGAGATGTGTGTACAAGTCCGCGAGCTTAAACATTTAACAGAGATCCTGAAGGAGGGAGAGGTTGAACTAAGAGAGCTTTTGGCCCTGAGAAACAAGGACTCTACCCAGCTTGGGATCCACAATCGTTACAGACGTCTCGAGTGCAGAGATCGGAATGGGACTGTGTCATCTGGCCAGGGAAGACAGCTTACATCCCATCACGTTTGGCAGAGAAAAGACTGGTGCCCCGAGAAAGATACTTCTTGCGACGGTTAAGGACGATAAGGAGCGTGAAAGGATCCTAAACATCATCGCAGACGCCTTATAATGAAGACCCAAAGACAAAGGTTAATGGACAGTTACGGGTTTTCTTGCAATAAAGACCTAATGCTGCATGAACTATTGTATATAATGTTCACAACTATATGTACTTTTACTGAAGATGTAACTGTTTATGCTATAGTTAGGTAAAATAGGTAAGAGTTATAAAATGTTTGTTTATGTAATGTCAATAGTGATGTTTAAAATGTTGTTTGTATCAGAGGGATACTTTGGCTAGTAACTCCTCTGATACAAACCTAAAAAGGAGGGAGGTATGTGGAGAACTAGCCCCATGCCAGGTAGGGGTTAAGTGTTCTGACAGTTAGAACCCTTAGGGGCGGGCTTAGCCTCGGTATAAAACACCCCTCCCAGTGGGCAGTAAGGCAGTTGAAGTGTGGGCAGGAGGAGTTAGAGTTGAAGTGTGGGCAGGAGGAGTTAGAGTTGAAGTATGGGCAGGAGGAGTTAGAGTTAAGTGCGGGGAGTTAGAGTTGAAGTTGAAGTGTGAGTCAAGAGATAGAGCTGGGAGTTTAGAGTCTTAGGTGGATGTTAGCAGAGAGGATAAAGAGATTGTGAAACGTGTTGTTATTGATATTTAGTTAACTATTAGAGGTATTAGGCCGGTAACATTTAGAGGTATTAGGCCGGTATAGGACAACTGTTATAAGCTTATTGAACAACCTTTTATTTATCAGCAACCACAAGCTTTGTACGCAATAAACATCTTTTTAGTTCACAATATCCTCGTCTGTGGTGAATGAAGTAAGCAGGATCCAGCTAGTAGTCTGAAGGGCTGCAGCTGGGGACTGTTTGTCGTTGGTGCAGCACTCATAGACCGTAAAACGTCCGGGGGTGGGCTGTACAGGGCAAAGGGCCCGCGACAGTGCCCACCTGAGAAGTGTCGAAACTGAGTTCTGGTTGGAACAAAAGGCCTGTGTAACAGATAAATAAGCAAATAAATAAATTGTATTGTCTGGCTGGTACAAGATTATTCCCCATAATAAAGGTAAACGTAAAAAAAAAGGTAAAGGACCCCTGGACAGTTAAGTCCAGTCGAATTTGACTATGGGGTGTGGTGCTCATCTCCTCTTTTGGGCCAGGGGAGCCGGCGTTTGTCCACAGGCAGCTTTTCCGAGTTATGTGGCCAGCATGACAAAACCGCTTCTAGTGCAACGGGACACCGTGATGGGGAATATGGTGCATGGTTCATACCCCTGACAGTTCCGCAGTGACTGCATATTCTCTGGGCCAAAAGCGTGAGTTGGAATAACTGTGGAACAAGCAGAGAAGGACACCCCTCCCAGCATCAAATTTTTGTATGTGTGCAGCGTGTGTCTGCATTTCCCCCCCAAGGTTTTTCTTTGTATCGGAGGAAGGCGGGAGTAACAGAAGCTTTCTGTCTCACAAGGGTGTTGCGAAAGGAATATAACAGAGAGGGAAATATATATTAAACATTCAGGGATTATAGCAATTGAACACCTATAAAAACGTAAAGAAAGAACCCTCGGAATCTATTTTATGACAAGCACGCTTGGCTGCATGAATAATGCATATTCATTAAGCAAAGACAGGATTTCTTTTCTGATTTTTTAAAAAGAAGGGTATTCAGGTAACAGCAAGTTAAACTTCCCACATGGTTTTATATATATATATAAAATTACATTTTCCCCTCTGAAACACACATACTGGTAGTTGGGCCTTCTGCAGCTGACTTGGGATGCTGAGCAGCAGCGCATCACAATAAAAGCCACTACCCAATGTAAATTTTTCTGAGTATTGGATCAAGCAAGGGAAAGCAAACAACATGACTTTCTTCAAGTATGGCTTTGAGTGCAATTATCCCAAGGGCCACTGGAGCAAAATAGGAGAAAAGAAATTATATATATTTTTTCGAAACGGCGACCTTGGGGTTTTGAGCATGCAAGCCGTACATTGAAATGTCTTTTCACATAGCTCTGCTGGGTATCAAATGAACTTTATTTTGAGTGACAGCCGGCTATTTTCTCCTCCAAATTTTCAGTCTAACTCTATTTCATGGTGTGTCGACTCCCTATATGATTGCTCCAATATTCAGGTGCAGGGAAGTAAATGTTTCATGAAAGTGGTATCCCTGTCAGTAGTGTGCATATCATCTCCAGCCCCCTGAGCTGTCAGCGAACAGATTGTCGAATTACCATTAGAATACAGGAGCCCATAGCTGCAGGCAGTAAATGGAGAGCCAGTAAGCATATGTCGCCAGCATGATATTTTAGCTTCGTATGAATTTGTAAAGTGGAAATAAGCCAGTGGTACTGTAGCAACTGCTAACTGTTCTGTCTACCCGTGTCTCCACATTGCACCATATGGTTGCAAAATTTGCAGTCAAAGGGGTTTTTTATAATAAGAAAAAGAAAAGATAACTCACATTTCCGAAATACAGTGTAACAATATGTGTCTTGGGATAGCAATGCTTCAGAGCACAAGCTACGTTTCCGCAGCATTTAAAGGGTGGGTTTTGCAGTGGTTTGGATTTGCTTTTTGTTTTTTAAGTCCTTGAATCTGCTTTGGAACCCGTCTTAGAAACTGTCCAAGTAAAACCACAATCCATTTCCAAATGGAAAATGTTGTTAGGCACCTGGAGGTTTGGAATAAGACTCTCCTACATATTGCAGCTTTTGCCAGGATGCGACCTCACTCGAGTGGTTGTGGCTACTACCACTGATTGTCATTCCCCGGTCCTTTCTGCCCTCCTGGTTGAGATCCCAAGTGCTGAGAGATGTTATTTAATTTATGGCTTTTAATTAAACGGAACAGGCTGTGATAAAGGGGCAGCTTTTATCCTAAGCACCTATCCCTAAGTCATAAAAATGCAGATTCCGTCCCACACACCCCCTTCTCTGGCCTTCTGCTGATACCAATCCTGAGCTTTAATATATGGTGAACATGAAGAGGAAGCAGTTGTCACGAGACCTTTTCATGCTGTAATGGAAAGTGAATCACATTAATATAAATAGGATTTATGACTGTTCGGATTTAAGCACTGTGACAAGAATACCTGCAAGTTTGAGGATGAGGTATCATAATATACTGCCAATCAATACATAGCCAGTGTTCTTATTGGACAGTTGGGTGGTGGCAAAAAGAAAAAAAACCATCCACACACCCCTTTGGAAAAACTGGACATAGCTTTTCTTGCTATTTTCAATCAACATATGCCATTTCTCTATCACAATGGTAGTGAATGTGGTGGAGATGTTGTGGACTGCAGGTCCGGTCAACTCTGACCATTGGCCATGCTGGCTGGGGCTGATGGGAGTTGTGGGTCGCAAATACCAGACGGCATCATGTTGGCTGCCCTTGCTCTTTTCTATATTTTCCTCGTTCCAGAGGAAGCATACTCCAGTAACCTAGTAATGGCTAGAAGCTTCATCAAAGTGATAACAAATGGTACCCAGAATTAGGAATAGATAAATCAGTCTATGTCACTTCCACTTTGCACAACTCTAAATCCATTCCAACCTGCTTCATTTCCACAGTAGCATGCCAAGGGTTGTTGTTTTTTTTTTAGCCATATTTTAATATTATATTTTTTTCTCAATATACACTTTTCTAACAGTATTTTTTCTCCAAATATGCACCTTTAAACATGTGTGTGTGTGTGTGTGTGTGTGTGTGTGCGCGCGCGCGCACGCTCTCTGACCTGAAAACTGTGTGGGACCAATCTGGAAGTTTGGAATTTGGCAGAGAGCTACATTTTGACCTGCACATTTGTCCAGGAGGTGCTGGTCTGATCAGTTTGTACAGGAATTCAGAAAGATCCAATCCCTCAAGCTCAGAATGATGTCCCTGACCAAATCCGAAGATTGTAACCCAACACACCCAATTGTGAGTGAGCCTCTTTAGGGAGGTACATAAAAGGGCTTTTCTCCTACCCCTTCTTTTTTTTCATTTCGGCCAGAAGACCCCGTCCACCACTTTTCTCATTCAGCACATTGCAGTGAGACAGTACTCTATACTTGAGGACATGTGGCTGTCCTTTATACAGTAGTAGTAGTAGTAGTAGTAGTAGTAGTAGTAGTAGTAGTAATGCTCATGAGAATCAGGGGTTTTGTTTGCTTTAAGTTGCTTATTATTATTATTATTATTATTATTATTATTATTATTATTAACATTTGTAAGAAGTATTCCCTCCTGACGGAGTCCAGGGTGTCAAATAGCAAAATGTTGCTTTAAAATAATATAAAACCACATCAAAAGCAATTAAAAACAATTAAATGCCATCTAAAAACATTTAAGATAAAGAACCTTTGGGTCACACAGAATAGGAATCTTCACTTTCAGATTTGAATCCCCTCCCCTTGCCTGTACTCAGCAGCTCTTGATGAATGAGCTTGCCAAATTCATGGTTCCAGCTCAATGGAAATGACAAAAAATAATAAAATAATAAAAATCAGCACTGTGCCTGCAGCAAAAATGTTCATTTCCATCTTGGCCACAAACAGAGCTGCTGCTGATGACCTTTCATTTTCAACCTGAAGGGCTCATCTGCACCTTAGCATGCATGCAACCAACCAACCTTCTCCATGTGCTGAAGCAGGCTATTTCATATACATGCATACGTATTTATTTATTTATTCATTCATTTAGGGAATGTATTTCTAGATTTTGTATGGCATAGATTTCCTTCCTTCCTTCCTTCCTTCCTTCCTTCCTTCCTTCCTTCCTTCCTTCCTTCCTTCCTTCCTTCCTAAACATGCTGATCAATAATCCACTAGATTTCAGCTCCCACTTAGAAATGAATGCTTTGTTGAATTGTGCTTGGGTTTTTCTTCTCTGCTAGAAATCCCCTTTCATTGGTCCGCTTTTCCTCAATTCTGTTTTTCATTCCATTCTGTTCCTACCATCTTCCACTCTCACTGTGCGAACCACACTCTCTCTGCTCAGCTTTTCAGTCACATCATGTCAAGGGATGACCCATCTAGGGCATGATGCAGTAACCAGCCTGCAATGATCTTCTGCAATATGATTAAATATGTATAGATTTGCACTGCAGGTTTATTCGGGGTTTAATCCAACCAGTCATTGGCTGCCAAGCCCTATCAATGGCACAGGCTGGGCTTAACTAAGCTAGTGATGTCATGCTGACTCCCAGAGGGCTCCCATGTCAACACAAACTACAACCTGATAGTGATTTCTTTCTTCCCCCCCTTCCTTTTTTCAGCAAGCTTTTCTAAGGGAGAGTTTTATCCCAGTCTATATCAGTATTGGATTTTAAATTACATATATATTACCATATAATAAAATTGTAAGGTTGTCATCATGCTACAGTTTCTGTAGCCAGCAATAGGCATCTTCAGCGTGATGACGGTACAACAGGCAGGCAGGCAAGAAAGCAAGTAGTGCCCATGGCAGGTGGCCCAGGTGAACTGTTTAACAGGGGGAGGCACTTCAGGGAGCAGCGTGGCAAACCACTCTCTAAAGCACTTCACCCTCCATTAAACATAGCTGCACTGGTGTTTAAAGGAGAAAGGAGGTGCTTCAGAGAGCTGCTTCACAAATCACTTTCAGAAGTCCCTCCTACCCTTCTTTAAAAGGGGGCTGAGGTTGGACCAAGCTGTGAAGAGAAGGGGTTTGGGTCAAGCTGTGAGGTATGGGGAGGGTTTTGGTGTGATCTGTGAGAGGACAGGGTTAGGTGAGCTTTGCTGGAGATGTTTGGGTGAGTTGTGAGGAGATAGGCAAGAGGCCGCATAAGGTGTAAAGTGGGGCTGGCAAAGAAGTAGGTAGGATGGAAAGCAGAGCAAGCAGGGGCCGCAGCCCCTAGTAAATATACATTTGTTTCACTTGCTTTTACATATGAAATTTCTGTGCTTTCTTTTATTGGTGATGTTTTCATTGTTGAACTGCTTTGAGATATTTTATAGGATGCAGTTCATCCATGGAAATAAATAAACAGTTTCCTATTGTTAAGGTAGGATTTCTGTAAGCATATTTTTGAAGCATCATAGATTATGTTGGACTGTGGTGGCAAACATCGCATTACTGGTCTAGAGAGGTGTCACCAGTACTCAACTCAAATCCAGCCCTGCCTTTCTCCTCTTCTTGTCAAATACAAACTGGAGAGGCGAAACAGGGTGCACAGGAAATGGAAAGGGAAGGGAAAGAAGTGCAGAGTGGGACAGAGTTATGATCTGGAATTGGTCAGTCACATATGCCTTTATGAACTCCCCCCCCCCGGTAAATGTTCCTGCTAAACCGGTGCTGCAAGTCAGTTTCTAGAGCTGTATCGACCAGTTTCTAGAGCTGCATCATACTGCATGTCGCGGGCACTTCGCCCTGTACAGCCACCCCCGGACATTTCACGGTCTATGAGTGCTGCACCAACGACAAACGGTCCCCAGCTGCAACCCACCAGACTACTAGCTGGAACCTGCTTACTTCATTTACCACAGACGAGGATATTGTGAACAAAGAAGTTGTTTATTGAGTACAAAAGCTTGTGGTTGCTGATAAATAAAAGGATGTTCAATAAGCTTATAACGGATGTCCTATACCGGCCTATTACCTCTAAATGATACCGGCCTGTTACCTCTAACAAATAACTAAATACCAATAACAACACGTTTCACAATCTGTTTACCCTCTCTGCTAACTTCCACCTCAGACTCTTAAACTCCCAGCTCTCACTCCTGACTCACGCTCTGCTCAACTCACTCAACTCTCCTTCTAACTCTCCACCTTCTAACTGTGATGGCCTGGGAGTCAGACTCTGATGCTGAACCTGAGGGATCCCAGCCTGCACAGGATTCCCCGCCTCCAGAACCAGCTGAGCCGGGGCCAGGGCTTGAGCCTGAAGGATCCCCACCTGTGCTGGATCCCCAGGTGCAGGCATCAGCAGAGTCTGCTCTGGCTCCTGATGGGAGGGAGGACCCATTGCCTGCAGGTGCTCCACTCCCAGCCTCTTCAGAGGAAGCTGAGGCATCCCCTGGGTCCAGTAACCCACCAGCCTCTCCTGAGCTACAGAGGCTCAGGGCAGAGAGGCGAAGGGAGTTAAGTGTCTGCAGGAGGAGTGCTCGCCTCCAGGCCCGGAGGAGAGGCGAGTCTCCAGAGGATCGGGGCGGCCCTAAGCATAGGGCCAGATAAAAGCCAGCCAGACCCAGCCCAAGTTGCGTGAGCAACATAGTTGCAAGCGTGTGCTCAACCTGCAACCTTGTGCCTGAACCTGCCTTGGACCTTGACCTGCTCCCTGCCTCGCTCCCCGCCGGACTGACCTCCTTTGGACCCCTAGACCCAGGACTGGACTTGGACCTCGCTTCATGGACAAACCCTTGGGGCCAGCACAGTTTGCTCACGCCACACCCGCACTCCCCCTTCGCTGGGGTGCGTTCGGGAGGAACTAATAGCCATGGCTGACCAGGCGGCTGCGCTGGTGGCATTGGCCCAGGAGAACCAGGCCTTGACCCACACCGTGCAGCAGCTAAGCAATGTGGTTACGGCGCTTCAGCAGCGTTTGGATGCCTTACCGGCTCCTGGGGCCGCCGCCCCAGCTCCTGGCAAGTACCCCGTGGCCCTGCCAGAGAAATTTGATGGGTCCCCAGCCAGCTTTCCCATGTTTCTCGCCCAGGCCAAGCTGTATATTCAGGGGCGAGCTCGGGATTTCCCCGACGACCGCACCAAGGTGCACTTCCTGATCAGCTTGCTGAAGGACCAGGCGGCCAAGTGGGCGTTGCCGCTGCTCCGGCAAGACTCCCCCTTGCTGACAGACTATACGGGGTTTTGCAATCTTCTGGAAACCACGTTTGCCAACCCTCAGAAGGGGAGTCAAGCCAATCGGGCAATTCGGCGGTTGAAACAGGGCAAGTCCACAGTGGCCATCTACGCCACAGAATTTCGGCTGCTGGCGCAGGACTTGACCTGGAACAACTCTGCACTGCGGGACCAGTATCTCGAGGGACTTTCAGACGAGGTACTGGATCAGCTGGCCACGTTGGATCGCCCTGCCACACTGGATGCCCTCATCCAACGGAGTCTGCAGATAGATGATCGGTTGGAGGACCGTCGCCAGGCCCGGGGCCGCCGGCACTCCGGGCTCCCAGCGCCGGTGCTTCCCTGCAGTTCCGTGGTCAGAGCTGAGTCATTGGAGGAGCCGATGCAGCTCGGGGCAGCGCGGCCTCGCCTCTCCCCCTCGGAAAAGACTCGGCGTCGGGAGGGGAACCTGTGTCTCTACTGCGGTGGGAGTGGACACTACGCCCGAACCTGCCCTGAGAAACGCCAGCCGCAGGTGAAACGGCCAACCCCAGTAGCCGATGGCCCAGGCTACCTGGGGCCCCAAGCATCGCATGATGGGCCCTCACCAGTGGAATTGCAACACCTCATGATACCGGTGCGTCTATACCCCCCCGGTGGGCCCTGGATTCTCACCCACGCTCTGGTGGATTCGGGGGCAACCCGCTCCTATATGGACTCTGCCTTCGCCACTCAGCATCAGGTGCCGCTTCAGAACAAGCCGGAACCAGTACAGGTGGAGGCAATTGACGGACGGCTCCTACGCTCGGGCGCGGTTACTCGGGAGACCCAGCCCTTGGTCCTGTGCTACCAGCAGCACCGGGAGGTGCGAACCCTGGACATTGCCACCATGCCCCGGTTTCCCCTGGTGCTTGGGATGGACTGGCTGGAGTCGCACAATGTTCAGATCGACTGGGTCAATCGGACTGTACGCTTCCCAGACCCGGGTTCCCATGCTCAGTCCGAGTTAGTAGCAGCTGCCCCCATGGGGCAGGCTGTGTCAACGCTCCCTGCCGTGTACCAGGACTATTTAGACGTGTTCGAGGAACAGGGAGCAGACCAGCTGCCACCTCATCGGTCCTTCGACTGCGGCATAGACCTCCAGCCTGGGGCGCCCCTGCCTGTAAGCCGCCTATATTCTCTTTCGGAGCCAGAGCGTGAAGCCTTGCAGGACTTCCTTCGCAAGAACCTGGAACGCGGGTTCATTAGGCCCTCTACCTCACCCACTGCCGCTCCTGTACTCTTCGTTAAGAAGAAGTGTGGGGAGCTTCGCCTCTGCCATGACTACCGGGCCCTGAACAAGATCACCATCCCAGACCGGTACCCCTTGCCCCTTATTGCAGAATTGCTGGAGCGGGTGCAGGGGGCGCAGATGTTCACCAAACTGGACCTCCGAGGGGCCTACAACTTGATTCGGATCCGTGCCGGGGACGAGTGGAAGACGGCATTCGGGACCCGGTATGGGCAGTTTGAATACCTGGTTATGCCGTTCGGATTATGCAACGCACCCGCCGTGTTTCAACGGTACATCAACCACGTGTTCCAGGACTTGCTAGACAAATACGTGGTGGTGTACCTAGATGATATTCTGATTTATTCCCGTGACCCAGCCCGTCACGAGAGTCATGTTCGGTCCGTGTTGCAGCGCTTGCGGGAGCACCGCCTGTATGCCAAGCTCAGCAAGTGCGAGTTCCACCAGCGGTCAGTGGACTTCCTTGGACACCGACTCTCCCCTGACGGGGTGCAGATGGACCCTGGGAAGGTGGCTGCGGTTCGAGAGTGGGCAGCGCCCCGGAACAGCAAGGACTTACAGCGGTTCCTAGGGTTCGCCAACTATTACCGGACCTTCATTGCAGATTATGCTCATCGCACCACCCCATTAACCCGACTGCTGCGCCCCAAGACACCCTTCTCCTGGGATGAGGAGGCTGAAGTGGCATTTCAGGGGTTGAAAGCCTGTTTCCAGAGGGCGCCGATTTTACAGCATCCTGATCCCTCTCGTCCCTTCGTGGTGGAGACTGATGCCTCCAGTACGGCTCTCGGTGCCATCCTGTCTCAGCAACACGGACCCGATGCGCCGCTGTTACCCTGCGCCTACTACTCCCGGCAGCTCCTTCCGGCGGAGCGTAACTATACAGTGTGGGAGCGGGAACTACTGGCCATCAAGGTGGCCTTTGAGGTCTGGCGCCATCATCTTGAGGGGGCACGACACCCGGTGGAAGTGAGAACGGACCACCGGAATCTGGAGTACCTCCAGACCACCCGCAAGTTGAACCAAAGGCAGATCCGGTGGGCGCTGTTTTTCTCCCGGTTCCAGTTCCGGATCCGCTACATCCCTAGCTCCCAAAACCGGAAAGCGGATGCCCTGTCCCGGAAACCCGAGGACGTCGCAGACACTGTACAGCAGGCAGTACCGACGACTATCTTACCACCAGCCACATTCCTGGCCACTCAGGAGGCCAAGCCACTGCAGGCTCGGGTGCGAGAACAGCAACGGGTCGACGTTTGGGCTCAGGAACGGCTCCGGGAACTGTCTGACGGGTCATGCCCTCGATATCCAGGGCTGGCCCTGCACCAGGGCCTACTGCTGCACCAGGGTCGTCTATACATCCCACCAGGACCATTGCGGGCTGAGGTTCTCCAGATGTCCCACGATGCCCCAGCAGCAGGGCACTTTGGGCGGTACCGGACCACTCATCTGGTAAGCCGGGAGTTCTGGTGGCCCCGCCTGAAGGCTGATGTGGCACGCTATGTTGCTGGTTGCGATGTCTGCCGGCGGGCCAAGGGTCCTACTGGGCGACCCCCCGGTCTGCTCCAGCCATTACCAGTCCCACCACGTCCCTGGCACACGGTCTCACTGGACTTTGTGGTAGACCTGCCCCCATCTCGTCACTGTACCTGCCTCCTGGTTTTCACGGACCATTTCACTAAGATGGTGCACTGTGCCCCCTGCCCGTCCATACCCACAGCTAAGGAGACGGCTCAACTGTACATGCAGCACATCTTCCGCCTGCATGGCCTTCCCGAGCGTGTGGTTTCTGACCGCGGCGTCCAGTTCACATCCCACTTCTGGCGAGCCCTGCACCAGACCCTTGGGACGGAGGTCTGTCTATCTTCGGCCCACCACCCGCAGACCGATGGCCAGACGGAACGGGCAAATGCGGTGCTGGAGCAGTACCTCCGGTGTTACTGCAGCTTCCAGCAGGATGACTGGGTCGATCACTTGCCATTGGCGGAGTTCGCCTACAACAATGCAGTGAACGCCTCCACCCAGCAGACCCCGTTCCAGGCCTCCTACGGCTACCATCCACGTTTGTTCCCGGACGTGCTGCCAGCTTCCGCGGTCCCCGCAGTGACAGACTGGCTTCAGGAGCTTCAGTCCCAGCAACAATTATTGATGGAGCAACTGCGCCAGGCCAAGGACGCATACAAGGCCCAAGCTGACCGACATCGTCAGGAGGGGCCAGAACTCCATGTTGGCGATCGGGTGTGGCTCTCTACCCGTCACCTGCATCCTTCTCGGCCCTCACGAAAGCTGGATGCACGGTTTGCCGGCCCATTCACCATCACTGCGCAGGTGTCACCGGTGGCGTTTCGCCTCCAGTTACCTCCATCACTCAAGGTTCACCCAGTATTCCACCGGTCCCTACTTAGTCCAGTCGCCCCGCCCGACGAGTTCCACCCAGACAATCCACGACCGCAGCCAGTTTTGGTTGAGGGGGAGCCTGAGTATGAGGTGGAGCGCATTCTCGACTCACGATACCGCAGGGGGAAGCTCCAATACCTCATCGACTGGAAGGGGTATGGGCCTGAGGATCGTTCATGGGAACCAGTGGAAAACGTCCACGCACCTGCCTGCCTCCGTGATTTCCATGCAGCTTACCCCAGCAAGCCTGGTCCGGCCCCTCAGTTGAGGGGGAGGCCTGGGAGGGGGGATGGTGTGATGGCCTGGGAGTCAGACTCTGATGCTGAACCTGAGGGATCCCAGCCTGCACAGGATTCCCCGCCTCCAGAACCAGCTGAGCCGGGGCCAGGGCTTGAGCCTGAAGGATCCCCACCTGTGCTGGATCCCCAGGTGCAGGCATCAGCAGAGTCTGCTCTGGCTCCTGATGGGAGGGAGGACCCATTGCCTGCAGGTGCTCCACTCCCAGCCTCTTCAGAGGAAGCTGAGGCATCCCCTGGGTCCAGTAACCCACCAGCCTCTCCTGAGCTACAGAGGCTCAGGGCAGAGAGGCGAAGGGAGTTAAGTGTCTGCAGGAGGAGTGCTCGCCTCCAGGCCCGGAGGAGAGGCGAGTCTCCAGAGGATCGGGGCGGCCCTAAGCATAGGGCCAGATAAAAGCCAGCCAGACCCAGCCCAAGTTGCGTGAGCAACATAGTTGCAAGCGTGTGCTCAACCTGCAACCTTGTGCCTGAACCTGCCTTGGACCTTGACCTGCTCCCTGCCTCGCTCCCCGCCGGACTGACCTCCTTTGGACCCCTAGACCCAGGACTGGACTTGGACCTCGCTTCATGGACAAACCCTTGGGGCCAGCACACTAACTCCTCACATTTCTAACTCCCCACACTTCAAACTTCTAACCTCTCACTGACCACAGGGAGGGGTGTTTTATACCCAGGCTGAGCCCGCCCCTAAGGGTTCTAACTGTCACAAAATTTAACCCCTACCTGGCTTTGGGCTAGTTCTCCACACTGCATTAATTCTAAAAAACTTCAGTTTAGCTGGTGCAGATCTGATGTAGTCATAGCTCAGGTTACAGACGCTTCGGGTTGCACGTTTTCAGGTTGCGCACCGCGCCGTACCCAGAAGTACCGGAATGGGTTATTTCCGGGTTTGGGCACTCACGCATGCGCAGAAGCACTTAATCGTGCTTTGTGCATCTGCAGAAGCACCAAATTGTGACCAGCGTGTGCGCAGATGCGGCACTGCGGGTTGCTAACACTGCGGGTTGTGAACGTGCCTCCCGCACGGATCATGTTCGCAACCCGAGCGTCCACTGTACTCAACATTTTTTTCAACACATTTGGTTTTTGGTTTTGTTTCCCCGAGAAAGATACTGGATAGCTAGGGTTGAATAGCCACAGTTCTGCAGCTGGTAGCAGTTATATCACCAATGGGCAATATACTTCGGTTCCTTAGAGGTATTTTTCTGTCTCACTTCTGTAAGCTTTTCCTTGGATTGAAAATGGTGCATTTTTATGAAAGCAACTTAACGGTGCATTTTAATGAAAGCAACTTAACAAGAGAGGAAAGCCACCTCTCCCAAAATAATAGATAAGGAACAGTAATAGATTGATGGAGTAGGACACACACACACACACACACACACACAAACACACACACACAGTTAGAGGTAGAGCTATAGATACAGCTACAAATACAGATATAGACGTAGATATAGAGCTAGATATATTATGGCTTCCCACCAGATCAGAATTCTTCTTTGGACGTGAGCTGTTTCATAATTATGCATATGCAAATAAAGCTTGGCAAACAGCTGTTTCTGTTTGTGTTTGTATATGTTATAAGCCAATCCTTTTAAAAAAGAAATGGGGGGGGGAGTGTTTGCATGCCAAGTCCTCCTTTGCCAAATTTTAGCTGGGATCTCTAATCCTATGGCTATTGAGCAAATCCCAAAGATGATGTTTATAGTAGAACTGCTGACAGAACGTAATCCATAATTACAGGAGGCTTCTGTAAATATAGAGGCCTGTATGGCGTGTGTATCTATATGCAGTCTATACATACACACACACATGCGGCATGCTGTGTTTTGTCCCTGACATATTTCTGGAAAGTGGGAAATGGCATAGCCTTGAACACATTTGAACAGGAATCTTAATAAGAAAATTACATCTCCGTTGGAGAGCTGCAGCCAAAGCTTTAGCTGGTTCTTCCAAATCAAGATGTGAATCCTCCCTTTTGCAGCTCCTGGCCATGCTTCCCTCCTGCCCTCTTCTCGTTTTCCTGCTTCTCTCTTTTTCCTTTCCCTTCTTTAGAATATTCATTTTCTCAAGTCATTTTCTGAGGCCCCCCCACTCCCATTTCCCTATTACATTCATTTCCACTTTCCAAATGCATTACTTTCTAGTAGTTCTATCAGAGAGTTGCACCAGTGTGTCCTCTCTTCTAGGTATGTATCGTGTAACTAGTTGTTGTTGTTGTTGTTCAGTCGTTCAGTCGTGTCCGACTCTTCGTGACCCCATGGACCAGAGCACGCCAGGCACGCCTATCCTTCACTGCCTCCCGCAGTTTGGCCAAACTCATGTTAGTAGCTTCGAGAATACTGTCCAACCATCTCATCCTTTGTCGTCCCCTTTTCCTTGTGCCCTCCATCTTTCCCAACATCAGGGTCTTTTCCAGGGAGTCTTCTCTTCTCATGAGGTGGCCAAAGTACTGGAGCCTCAACTTCAGGATCTGTCCTTCTAGTGAGCACTCAGGGCCGATTTCCTTGAGAATGGATAGGTTTGATCTTCTTGCAGTCCATGGGACTCTCAAGAGTCTCCTCCAGCACCATAATTCAAAAGCATCAATTCTTCGGCGATCAGCCTTCTTGATGGTCCAGCTCTCACTTCCGTACATTACTACTGGGAAAACCATAGCTTTAACTATACGGACCTTTGTTGGCAAGGTGATGTCTTTGCTTTTTAAGATGCTGTCTAGGTTTGTCATTGCTTTTCTCCCAAGAAGCAGGCGTCTTCTAATTTCGTGACTGCTGTCACCATCTGCAGTGATCATGGAACCCAAGAAAGTGAAATCTCTTACTGCCTCCATTTCTTCCCCTTCTATTTGCCAGGAGGTGATGGGACCAGTGGCCATGATCTTAGTTTTTTTGATGTTGAGCTTCAGACCATATTTTGCGCTCTCCTCTTTTACCCTCATTAAAAGGTTCTTCAATTCCTCCTCACTTTCTGCCATCAAGGTTGTATCATCAGCATATCTGAGGTTGTTGATATTTTTTCCGGCAATCTTAATTCCGGTTTGGGATTCATCCAGCCCAGCCTTTCGCATGATGAATTCTGCATATAAGTTAAATAAGCCGGGAGACAATATACAGCCTTGTCGTACTCCTTTCCCAATTTTGAACCAATCAGTTATTCCATATCCAGTTCTAACTGTAGCTTCTTGTCCCACATACAGATTTCTCAGGAGACGGATGAGGTGATCAGGCACTCCCATTTCTTTAAGAACTTTCCATAGTTTGCTGTGGTCGACACAGTCAAATGCTTTTGCGTAGTCAATGAAGCAGAAGTAGATGTTTTTCTGGAACTCTCTAGCTTTCTCCATAATCCAGCGCATGTTTGCAATTTGGTCTCTGGTTCCTCTGCCCCTTCGAAATCCAGCTTGCACTTCTGGGAGTTCTCGGTCCACGTACTGCTTAAGCCTGCCTTGTAGAATTTTAAGCATAACCTTGCTAGCGTGTGAAATGAGTGCAATTGTGCGGTAGTTAGAGCATTCTTTGGCACTGCCCTTCTTTGGGATTGGGATGTAAACTGATCTTCTCCAATCCTCTGGCCACTGCTGAGTTTTCCAAACTTGTTGGCATATTGAGTGTAGCACCTTAACAGCATCATCTTTTAGGATTTTAAATAGTTCAGCTGGAATATCATCACTTCCACTGGCCTTGTTGTTAGCGAGGCTTTCTAAGGCCCATTTGACTTCACTCTCCAGGATGTCTGGCTCAAGGTCAGCAACCACACTACCTGGGGTGTATGAGACATCTATATCTTTCTGGTATAGTTCCTCTGTGTATTCTTGCCACCTCTTCTTGATGTCTTCTGCTTCTGTTAGGTCCTTTCCACTTTTGTCCTTAATTGTGGTAATCTTTGTACGAAATGTTCCTTTCATATCTCCAATTTTCTTGAACAGATCTCTGGTTTTTCCCATTCTGTTATTTTCCTCTATTTCTTTGCATTGCTCGTTTAAAAAGGCCCTCTTGTCTCTCCTTGCTATTCTTTGGAAATCTGCATTCAATTTCCTGTATCTTTCACTATCTCCCTCGCATTTTGCTTGCCTTCTCTCCCCCGCTATTTTTAAGGCCTCATTGGACAGCCACTTTGCTTTCTTGCATTTCTTTTTCATTGGGATGGTTTTCGTTGCTGCCTCCTGTATAATGTTACGAGCATCCATCCACAGTTCTTCAGGCACTCTATCCACCAAATCTAAGTCCTTAAACCTGTTTTTCACTTCAACTGTGTATTCATAAGGAATTTGATTTAGATTGTATCTTACTGGCCCAGTGGTTTTTCCTACTTTCTTCAGTTTAAGCTGGAATTTGCTATAAGAAGCTGATGATCAGAGCCACAGTCAGCTCCAGGTCTTGTTTTTGCTGAGTGTATAGAGCTTCTCCATCTTTGGCTGCAGAGAATATAATCAATCTGATTTCGATGTCGCCCATCTGGTGATGTCCATGTGTAGAATCGTCTCTTGTGTTGTTGGAAAAGAGTGTTTGTGATGACCAGCTTGTTCTCCTGACAGAACTCTATTAGCCTTTGCCCTGCTTCATTTTGAACTCCAAGGCCAAACTTGCCAGTTGTTCCTTTTATCTCTTGACTCCCTACTTTAGCATTCCAATCCCCTATAATGAGAAGAACATCCTTCTTTGGTGTCATTTCTATAAGGTGTTGTAAGTCTTCATAGAATTGGTCAATTTCAGTTTCTTCAGCACTGGAAGTTGGTGCATAAACTTGGATTACTGTGATGTTAAAAGGACTGCCTTGGATTCGTATCGAGATCAATCTATCATTTTTGAAATTGCATCCCAGTACAGCTTTCGCCACTCTTTTGTTGACTATGAGGGCCACTCCATTTCTTTTACGGGATTCCTGCCCGCAGTAGTAGATATGATAGTCATCTGAACTGAATTCGCCCATTCCCGTCCATTTTAGTTCACTGATGCCTAGGATGTCAATGTTTATTCTTGCCATCTCATTTTTGACCACATCCAGCTTACCAAGGTTCATGGTTCTTACATTCCAGGTTCCTATGCAATACTTTTCTTTACAGCATTGGACTTTCCTTTCGCTTCCAGGCATATCCGCAACTGAGTGTCCTTTCGGCTTTGGCCCAGCCGCTTCATCAGCTTTGGATCTACTTGTACTTGTCCTCCGCTCTTCCCCAGTAGCATGTTGGACGCCTTCCGACCTGAGGGGCTCATCTTCCAGCGTCATATCTTTTATATGCCTGTTGTCTTTGTCCATGGAGTTTTCTTGGCAGGGATACTGGAGTGGGTTGCCAGTTCCTCCTCCAGGTGGATCACATTTGGTCCAAACTCTCCACTATGACCTGTCCATCTTGGGTGGCCCTGCACGGCATAGCTCATAGCTTCCCTGAGTAATTCAAGCCCCTTCGCCACGACAAGGCAGTGATCCATGAATCCATGAACTAGTTAGCACACTCCATTTTGCTGAGCAGAAGAAAGTCTCTGGGACAGCTTGGTTGAACCCGTTTCCTTGCAAGCACAGAGTACTAGAGATTTCTGCTGTTTTAGTAGTATTTCTTACTTGTTAGCTTTGGAAAGCTCAGGAAGCGGCAATCTTGGGGGAGGGAATTAATGACAAGATGAATTGGGGGTCCCCCCCATTAAAACACAATGCCAATAACTCCTGCCTCACAAAGCCTCATGTTGCTCTGTTGCTGTATTTTCCCATGTGTCTGTTTCTCTTTGCAATAAGTGAGGCTGTCCAAAATGCCAAGCAATCAAGAGCTTAGAATTTTTGTTGTTGTTGTTGTTAAAATATAATAGTGGATGATTTTTTTCTTAAGGTAAAACTTCATATAAGGGTGTTTTTTTAATCCTATATTGCTCTCCTTTAACAACAACAAAATCCCCATTGTTTTTTTGTCCCCCTTTCCAAAGGTTTCCAGAACTTTGCAGGCAGCATTGTTGATAATCTCATATTGTGATGCCTGTTGGAAGAAACAAACAACCACCAGAATGAGAAGCTGCAATTAAAACAAAAATGTAGAAGCAAACACTTTGCGCCTGCAATCCTATGCACAGTCTCCATTGAACTTAGCGTGTCTGGTTTCTGGTTAAACACAAACAGGTTCAGCCTTTATGGATGGCATGTTTGTGTGGTAGAGAACATCTCTAGGGCACAATAGATGAAGCTAATTCTGGAACTGGATACTTGCATCCTGCATAAAATCAGAACACAAATCTGCCTGGTAGGTTTTGCCACACATCGGGAATTTTGTCCCATAGCTAAGATTTATTAGTGTGGCAACCTGAAATTATGGAACAGTAGCAATGCATGTGCATCCAAACCACAAGGCTTTAAACAGCCCCTTGCGTGTTCATCAGATAATTTATTTTAGATTATGCACTAGGACTGTAAATGCAGCTTGGAGTGAGACACAAATTGGCCTGTTTTAGATCTGTGTTCCACAGCCCTCAGGCTGTTACCACCGCCACTATCTGAATCCCTGCCAGCCTTCTCAAAGCTAACAGATGTACAGAAGCTTCAGAGAAGGTAGCGAGAAGCAATGCTATACAGGTCTGCTCAGAAGTAAATGCCATTGAATCAAATGGGACTTCTTTCCTGGGTAGGTATAGAACTGCAGTTTGAGAGGGTTTCAGTCACTCCCAACATGTACAACTGATAACTGGAGCCAGCAGCATTAAATTAGTTCAATTAATTTAGAGCTTACTCTTCCCCCCTCTTCAATTAATATAGGCTGAAGGTTGCATTCCTCACCCAACAAAAATCCAAAAACGATGAACGCACTCATAATTTTACCCCCAACCCGAAAAGTCAGTATGAAGAAGAGGCCCTGGTGCCTGAGAATGCCAGGTGCACACAATAGTTCCCTCCTTGTCAACTGCACACTAGTGAAAGGTCTCTCAATGAGTGCTATTTTTCTGGGGGTGCACAAGGGTACGCAGTACCGGCACCTATTTTTTCTAGAAGAAAAGCACTGCTCTCAATCCTCCATTGGAGTGGAGGGATCCCATTCCTGGGAGAAGACAGCCATGTGGTGGTCTTATATGGTGAAATGCCCAGATTCTACCCAGAAAGACCCCTCCTCCAGTGAGAGCCAGTGTGGTGTAGTGGTTAAGAGCGGTGGACTCGTAATCTGGTGAACCGGGTTCGCTTCCCCGCTCTTCCACATGCAGCTGCTGGGTGACCTTGGGCTAGTCACACTTCTTTGAAGTCTCTCAGCCCCACTCACCTCACAGAGTGTTTGTTGTGGGGGACGAAGGGCAAGGAAAATGTTAGCCACTTTGAGACTCCTTAAGGTAGTGATAAAGTGGGATATCAAATCCAAACTCCTCTTCTTCCTCAGCTCAGTCCTCCAACAAACAGGGAATGATCTTATATTCCATACAATGGAGATCGTGCTTCCTCCAGTCACAGGAAAAGGAAATCACAAAATTCTCTAACGAAAGGAGGTGCTAAGGAAAATACATTGATGCAATTTAATATTTGATGTTTTATCAAGTTTTTTATATCTGATGAGTGACTGGGGCAACCCAATCAGATGGGCAGGGTAAAAATAATAAAATATTTATCATCATCATCATTATTATTATTAGGGTGGCAGTATGTCTAATTAATAATAATAATAATAATAATAATAATAATAATAATAATAATAAATGTTTGTACCCTGCCCATCTGACTGCATTGCCCCAGTCACTCTGGGCAACTTCCAACCAATAAAAGCATAATAAAATATTGGACATCAGAAGTTTACCTATACAGGGCTACTTCCCTTTCAGGGTTGTTTTAAGAGTTGCCTAGTCCAAGTCCAGTTTAAATACAGAGAGCCGTAAGAAGGGTTATCATTGTAAGATACTATTTTCCAATTCGGTATCTGGCAGTCCCAGAGATGGAAGGAAGTTAACGTTCCGACCAGAGAAGAATGGATAAACAAGATGATGGACTATGCTGAAATGGCAAAACTGGCAGGGAGAATCAGAAACAAAGAAGATAAGAAATTTAACAAATAATGGGGGTGGGATATATATAGATTATCTTAAAGAACACTGTACACAGTTAAAAACATTAGCAGGATTAATTTAACACTTGTAATGTAATAATTGGCCAAACTGCGGGAGGCAGTGGAGGATAGGGGTGCCTGGCGTGCTCTGGTCCGTGGGGTCACGAAGAGTCAGACGCAACTGAACAACAACTGTAATAATTATTGTGACTCTGTGAGGGATAAACTACAGTGCCCAGAATTCTTTGAGGGGAAGAAAATGTTTCAAATGTGCTTTAAAGGTAAAGCATGTACAGAGTGAAATTTTGTTAGGGAAAGCAGTCTTCCCAAACTGCGTACCAGGGCAGGAGCCACCCTAGTGTGAGGAGAGGTGTTTGCGTGCTGTGAGAAATAATTAAATCAAAATAATTATTTGTTTAAGTTAAATTTTAATTAAAGACTTCTCCGAGGATGTGGGTTTACCTCCTCTCCATCAAGTTCCACATTGTTTGGATGTGTGTGGAAAGTAAGTGCTTTGTTAATTTAACTAATTTGATCGTTTCCTTTAATGATTAATTAAAACATCAGAGGAATCATTCCTTCTTACACTCTACAATCAAATCTTTTTGGATTCAGATTTAAGTATGCCTCCAGTTTTAATCCCTACCTACTCCCCCACCCCCCAAAAAACATAGTGTGGCTCAGCTGTTCAGGAAACACTGACTTCAGGGAACTGCAGTTTAATGAGCATTTGAAACGCAAGTGTTCTGTGTTTGTCAGCAGTACCAAAGGTATTACTGCTGAAAAGATTTTTCCAGCTGTGATTTGCTCTTGGAGCTGTGAGCCATTTCCATATATCATTTCTCCATTTGTCCGCCCTGCATAACAGAAATGGAAATGCACTAGTCATTTGAATCCGACTTGCCATGGAGTCTTCATGAAGACTAACTTCAGAGCAAGAATGTATCTATCAGGGGTCAACATGGACAGCCATACTTTTTTAGGATGGTGTCCCTGGAAACAATGTTGCAACATCAGATAGCTTTCTTCTCAGAGATATTAGTGACTCCCTTTCAAAGCATCAAACGGTCAGCGGTTCGAATCTGCACAACGGGGTGAGCTCCTATTGCTCGGTCCCAGCTTCTGCCAACCTAGCAGTTCGAAAGCACGCCAGAGCAAGTAGATAAATTGGTACCGCTGCGGCAGGAAGGTAAACGGTGTTTCTATGTGCTCTGGTTTCCATCACGGTGTCCCATTGCGCCAGAAGTGGTATAGTCATGCTAAACCCTGTTTAGGGAAGTTTTTAATGTGTGACATTTTAATGTATTTTTAATCTTTGTTGGAAGCTGCCCAGAGTGGCTGGGGAAACCCAGCCAGATGGGCGGGGTACAAATAATAAATGGTTGTTGTTGTTGTTGTCGTTAAAAACTAGAAAGCAAACAAACGCCATTTTCCTTGCCCTGAAAAGTGAGATGAGCGTTGCACCCCATGGTCACCTTTGACTGGACTTTACCCTCCAGGGGTCCTTTACCTTTTTTCCTGCCAAGTGCACATCTTATTTTTTAAAAAAGAAATTAAGAAAGAGCGAAAAAACCCAGACTCCCTTGTAAACAACAGGAAGTACAGCCCACCCCTCTCGGAAGTCAAATGATGTCCATGCCCACTCCCCATCCCCCATGAAAGTCGCTGAATTTCACATGCACACATTTGTGTAGAAAAAAGTTCCGACCAAAGGGGAGCACTTTCCACAGCCCTCCTGGGAAAGGGCTATGGCCAATTCTACACTTGAGGACCCAGAGTTTCTCTCACTTCAAATTAAATTATCCTTCATTCAATGAAACCAGTCGATTGCCAGCATATTTGCCACAGTGGTTTGCTGCAGGTTCCCAGATCCAAGGAACAGAATCCAGAAAAGGCTACTCATCTGATTGTAAGGTCTGTAGCTCTATAATTAAGGAAGAAGGTGGGAGGCTGCACCAAGCACTTCATTTCCCCACACTCAATCTGTACTCCAACCTCTGCCCTGGAGGTTCCAGTTCGGCTTCCTTCTGATCTCAGTGGATTGTGAGAAGTAGAGAAAACCAGCCAATAGTGAAAGCATCCAATCTGCATTAAACAGTGTGGCTTTGGGGAGGTAGGTTCAAAAGGCGGTGATGGAGAAGGGAATGATGCAATCAGCAATTTCAGTGAGAATGCCGGCTTGACTGCTGTTTGTCTTGGTGAGAAGGTACAGTTAGTTATCGGCAGTTACATGGTTTGCCATCAGATGACTGAATATAAACTTGGATAAAAGTTTGTATCGAACTTTGGTAGGTGGCTTCTTTTGTTGCCTGGGGCAGTTTTCAAGTAAATAAGGATTAGTGCTAGTGCAATGGAACTTCTCCATCTCCTTCCTTCCCCCAAACCAACTCTAGAGAGTTGAGGAACCCCCATAACAAATTTAAGGGGCACACAGTGGGGGAGAGGGGGAGAATGTCCCATTGCAGGAGGATTCCTTGCACAGACTGAACAGTTTTCTTAGTACCATGTTGAATACAGTCCTTGGTTTGGGCCTCAGTTCTGGTTGCTCTGGGTTTATATCCTGCAAGTTTTAAACAAACAAACAAACAAATAAATATCATAGCAGCTTCTATGAAATGGGCATGATTGGATTTTTCCCTGGAGACGGAGCTCTAAAAAACAGGACTCTTTCAGCTGAACTGGGATACTTAAAGTATAAAGGTAAAGGTAAAGGGACCCCTGACCATTAGGTCCAGTTGTGGACGACTCTGGGGTTGTGGCACTCATCTTGCTTTATTGGCCGAGGGAGCCAGCATACAGGTTCCGGGTCATGTGGCCAGCATGACTAAGCCGCTTCTGGTGAACCAGAGCAGCGCAGGGAAATGCCGTTTACCTTCCCGCTGGAGCGGTCCCTATTTATCTACTTGCACTTTGACGTGCTTTCGAACTGCTAGGTTGGCAGGAGCTGGGACCGAGCAACAGGAACTCACCCCGTCACAGGGATTCAAACCGCCAACCTTCTGATCGGCAAGCCCTAGGCTCTGTGGTTTAACCCACAGCACCACCCACGTCCCACTTAAAGTATAGGTGGTGTTATTATGTTTGTTACTATATATAGCCTTATATTGTCAAAGAAAGCACACCTAACATGTTTCTGGTGACATAGACAGAGACCCATGAAGGAGAAAAATGGAGGGAAATGGTTATCAATGACAATCAACAGTGGCGACTGAAATCCTATGCATATGTAAAGGGAAGTATTTAATCTTTCCCTTCCTTCCCCTGCCCCCCACCTTCTTCCAGCAGTAATATATACATGGAAATTTCAGTCCTTGATTAAACCCTGAATAGCAAATAACCTTCACTAAGGCATCTCCGCTTTCAAAAGAACTGGACTCTGTAACCTGAGCCTTTCCAATTACTCCTGTTCAAAATGAACTGGAAAGCCAGGATGTCATGTTCAAAGGAAGAGACAATTTGGAAGCAACTTCCTGTTTGGACATTTTGGAGGTTTTTTGATCTTGTAATGTCATGAGCGGGCGGAAATTGCATAAAGGAGATACTTTCTCCATCTGTGTGCCGTGTCATTATTTGCAATTACATAATTTAACAAATGAGGGGTCAATTGTTCACTGTGTCTGCTTTTAGACCGTCAAGTCCTGATGCATATGTTTATAAATTTACTCTCAGCTACACTTCACATAACTAAATGTGTGCTTTATAAGTCTTAAAAAATTTTTTTACCTGGTCATTTTTTAAACAGTAAACACAGTCAGTTTTTACTTTTCAGAAAGTTGATGTTCATCATTTAAAGCTATGCTTCAGCTTTTCAGACAACAACAGGTGAAGGATTTTAAAAGATTATCACCAACAGTATTATAAAAGGGTTGTTTTTTTTTATGAAGCTGACCAAAAGATCAATTATCCCTATTTATATTTCTTTGTACAGTCTTGGTATAATGCTTTAAAATTATGATGGCTTCCAGATTTATTTCTATTGTTACGCTTATGCAGTTGTGTAAGGTTACCAGACATCCCCGTTTCCTGGGGACAGTCCCCGGATTTGCGAATCAGTCCCCTGACAAAATCCATCTGTTTAGTAGGAAGTTGAAAAGTGTCCCCGGAATCATTGAAAAAAAAACCTGGTAACCTTACCATGAAGGCACTTCCAGGGCTTACATAAAATGGATTCTACAGAATAGACAGCCTGTTTCCAGGTTCTGAGAAAAGAGAAACAGTAACAGAATATTCATAAGGGTACTAAATGAACCTTGATTAGATAGCTGCAACAAGTTGCCTTTCCTCATCTCCTTTTTGTTACTTTTGCTTTTCCCAACCTGAGGCCTGCTAGATTGCAGGGGTCAGCAAACTTTTTCAGCAGGGGGCCAGTCCACTGTCCCTCAGACCTTGTGCGGGGCCAGATTATATATATTTGGGGGGGGGGGTTGAATTCCTATGCCCCACAAATATCTGTATACCTGAAGGAGCATCTCCACCCCCATCATTCAGCCCGGACACTGAGATCCAGTGCCGAGGGCCTTCTGGCGTTTCCCTCACTGCAAGAAGCAAAGCTACAGGGAACCAGGCAGAGGGCCTTCTTGGTAGTGGCGCCCGCCCTGTGGAGCGCCCTCCCATCACAGGTCAAGGAGATAAACAACTACCTGACATTCAGAAAATACCTGAAGGCAGCCCTTTTTAGGGAAGTTTTTAATCTGTGATATTTTTGTATGTGATTTTTGTTGGAAGCCGCCCAGAGTGGCTGGGGAAATCCAACCAGATGGGCGGGGTACAAATAATAAATATTGTTGTTGTTGTTGTTGTTGTTGTTGTTGTTGTTGTATCCCAGAGATGCATTTTAAATAGAAGCACACATTCTACTCATGTAAAAACACCAGGCAGGCCCCACAAATAACCCAGAGGTGCATTTTAAATAAAAGGACACATTCCACTCATGTAAATACACTCGGATTCCCTGACCGTCCGCGGGCCGCATTCAGAAGGCGATTGGGCCAGATCCGGCCTCCGGGCCTTAGTTTGCCTACCCATGGGCTACATCCACTTTTGGACTACAACTACCATCATTTCTGATCTTTGGCCATGCTGGCTTCACCTGGTGGAAGTTATAGTTCAGAGTACCAGGTTGGGGGGAATTATGTTATTCCTTCCTGCCATTTTAATACGCTATCTATTGATTTATATAACGCTGAAACATACGTAAATTGCATTATTTATTTATTTATTTATTTATTTAAACATATTATGGACAGTTAAGTGTTCAATGAAAGTTAACCTTTTGGAAGGAAAATGCTTCAAGACTGCATGTGACCAGCATGATCCAGATCAAAATCTGAACATGGAGAGAGATGTCAATGTATGCCTCACTCTTCCTGGTCAGGCACACAGAGTGTGAAAGCAATTCACATTTGTGGCATAGCTGTCAACTTTTCCCTTTTCTTGCGAGGAATCCTATTTGGAATAAGGGAATTTCCCTTAAAAAAGGGGAGAAAGTTGTCAGCTCTGATTTGTGGGGGAATGGGAGCTGGCAGGCCAGAACCTCTGCTGAACAAGGGCATCCTGGTGTGCAGAATTGTAGAAGAGAATTCTAGAGTTGGAAGAGAACCCAAGAGTCATCTAGTCTAACCCCCTGCAACGCAGGAGTTCTGCCCACAGCCATCCCTGGTTGGGCTCAAACCACCAACCTTCTGCTTAATGGCCAGACGCACTGACCTAAAGCTTGCAGCTATTGCATCAGGCAAGGATCTCTGGGTCTGGGTCTATATGTCTATTCCTATTAGGGAATACATGAAGAGAGCAGTGGTTTAGGAAGCCGTGATGGGGAAATAAGGCAATGAATGCAAATAAGAGTACATTTGTTTTCTTTCTTTCTTCATTCTATAGAATGCTTTTTGTCACTTTTGCACAAGTTCTGCTTGAATCTCGTGTGACATGTCACAGAATAACAAAACAAAACAAATCCCACCACATGCACACATTCTGTTGAAATCTGCCAGGCACCATTTCAAGGAATTCCTTGCTTGGATTGGTCAGCAAAAGGATTCTGGAAAGGAATTGGACTTATTTATCAAGTTTGCAAGGTCACATCAATTGACCTGCTTCCCTCTGGTTTCACTTAAAACTTAATTTTGCTCCATGGAAATGACAGGCTCTTCTCCTGTTCCATTCCCTGGAGTCTCTCTGGAAGGATTTCTGTTTTCCACAACGTAATATTTAATCTTTGGGTGAAAAGAAGCATCTGTTCTAACGTGTGGTTGGGAATACACATCCAGTACCCTGAAAACAACTGCACCAAATATTTGTTCAGGCCAGTTCCACCATACTTCAGAATGCATGTCTATCTTCACCCTTCGTAAAGGAGATACGAGATATGAAATCCTCCTTCCAAGGAAGCAAATACCAAACACATTTTGATACTTGATTATCTTCTAAAACAAGGTTGTCGCACTCAGAGCTTCATATTATATTAGAAAAGGACAATACAAGTCATAACTTCTTGTTCTACTGCATTTTTAAAAATCATAGTGGCCATGATCCAGCCATTGTTAAACAACTTGAAGTCCCATTGACCCCCCCCCCCCCGAATGTGCATTTGTTTCACTTTGGTTGGATTATGCCCAGTGTTGGTATTGTATAGATAATTATGGAGAATTGGGCACAATGATTATTTATTCAGGCGATTATTTTAAAGAGTTACAAAATTGGGGGGGGGGGGATTCAACATCACACTAATACGATTGTTCCGAAAACACAAGCATTTCTCCCACCTCTCGAGCTGAACTGGGATTCACTGTATGAGTTCTGCTACTAATGTGACTATTTAATTGAATATAGCCCAATGGAACGCTGCAGATATTACTGGACTACAACTCCCATCATCCTTCACCATTGGCCATGCTGGCTGTGGTTGATGGGAGTTGTAGTCCACAACATTTGCAGGGCACTGCATATGCTATCCTTGCCATAAGCCACTGTTCTGGGTGCGAGCCCCATTGAACTCAGTGGGACTTGTTTTAGAGTACAGATTATTATTACTGTTTAACACACTTATTTAAAAAAAATAGCTCAAAAGCAGCTTACGAAAAAGTAGGGCATAAATTAAAACCAACATGAAACTAAAATGATTATAAGCTAAAAACGCATTCATATTTCTTTAAAAAGAAAAAAGAAAAACACTGAAGGAGGCTGTGAATATCCAAAGCCTTCCACATTAAATCAATCTAATTGTATGCCATTTGCACCCTGTTCCATTTCAGTATGTGCCCTTCCAGCCCTTGTATGAATTACATAAAATACACACATTTGCATAAAATAAACACTTCAGTGCTTTTCACTGCGTTCACTTAGTCAAATATGCATTTTGTATACATCTTTAAAAAAAAAAACCACATAAAATGTGTGTTTCTGTGCACCGGAAATACATTGGAAAAATCCAGAGGAACGAGAGTTGGAGAACTATGGGAAAATAGGGAATTTTAAGAAAATGGGAGAAATTATAAGATGCAGTGAAAAAAGGGAAAGTAAATGGAACTTACGGAGGGGCAGAGGATTCACGGGATCCTTTATGTGTATGATTATGAATACTATTTGAATATAAATGTAAATTGTAAAAACTAATTAAAAATTGGAGAGAGAGAGAGAGCGAGTGAGAGAGTGAGTTGTGTTCTGATCTGCAAGCAAGTTCAGGAGTGTTGGATCAGGTCGCTATTCCCAGCATAAACTATCGGATTTTACTCACTAAGTGTCCAAACTATATTGATGCACTTACACCATTTTTTTTTTTTTTTTGGAATGACAATGCACGTCTCATCCCCAGTAACAGAAAATGTATGATTTTAGCATCTCTGATGAGAAAGCGCACTGCATGACTGAACCGGGACCTCCAGTTATGCAAACAAATCTGAAGGCAGGAGAGGCTGATGTGTGGATTAGTATCTACTGCATGCTTGCATGACAGGCCGCCCAAAATAAAAAAATAAAAAAAAAAATCCAAGATACCGGCTTTGAAGTTGGTGGAACAAAGTCCCTTGTATTGCTGATGTTAAAGAAATACTTCCAAGAAGAATCACATCATAATCTAAAAGCCAACATATTTGATCCATTAGCAGTAATATTAATCATGTTAATCTATATAGAGTTATTTAAGTATTGGGAATAGGCCATTGCAGGTGTTGAGGGGGCGACGGGGGAAACCTTTGGTTGGAATTGGCTTTAAAAGGTAACATGAGAAGAAAAAGCTTTGTTCATCCCTTTCCCCCTCCTCTCTCTCCCTGTAAATCTCATCATGTTTAATGTTGCACCATTACATAGCTCTTATTTTGCATAAATACATGATGATTATAGCAGTATAACCTTGGCAACACACTGTCCCCTTGAGGCAGCCTGAAATAGAACAGAAATGCAGATTATGCCATGTAACCACCCCGTTGGGAGCAATATTTTACGTTGCTTTATTTCCCTTTCCATAAGATTCAATGAAAATGAAGGTAATTTCGGTTCTGCTAGAACAATGAGCAAGTGGAACAAGGAAAAAGTACAAGGCATGCATGTTCCCAGTCGTGACTTCGTGGAAATCCCGAAAAAATAATCACTCAATGTTTGGTTCTTAAGTTGACTTCTGTAACTAAAGGCTAAAGATTTGAAATGACCACTACCAAAAACCAGAGGCGTAGGAAGGGGTGTGGGGGGGGGGTGCGGTCCACCCCAAGTGTCATCTCTGAGGGGGTGACAAAATGGCCCAAAATGGCAGTGTGGGGCTTGCGTCTGCCAGGTGGACTCTGTGGGCAGCTCATCACGGTGACCCCCTGGGTGGATCGGCGCCCTGCCCTCGTGGGCGGATTGCCCCGTCCCCGCCACTCTGGGTGCTGGAGCAGCTAGCTACGCCCCTGCTAAGAACACCTACTGATGGGTGAGCTCTCTCCCCTCACACACACTGATTTGCTTCATAATTAAATTGGTTTTCCCAAGGTTTCTTGGGAAATCCTTTTTGAGTATTCTTTTGCAGAGAGCTGCGAAAAACCCAATGTTGGCCAACTCGCCCGCAGTCTTCTCTACCTTTCTTTCTCCCTTTGTCCAAACTTACTTTGGCAAAGGAGGAGCAGAGATAAGGAAAGATGGTGAGGAGGAAGCCTTTAACCTTATTCTTTAAGGTGGAACATCGACTGCTGAGCATCAACGGCTACCGTGTACCCTGAGAAATGTCTCAGTCCTACAGTCAGGAGAAATGGAGAACTAATGCTGAGTTGAATTTTTCATGAGGTCAGATTTATTTATTAAGAAAAATTACAAACCACCCACTCATGTGCAATATCAAGATGGTGCCCAGCAATCTAGACAAATGCAATGGAACATAAAATACCACAAAATTCTACCTCCTCAATCCATCCATTAAGGAGACATTCACTAAAACACTTTCCCCCTCCAGATTTCCTGAGGATCCTGTTGAACCTTCCATAGCAGGCCTGTTGGTCATCCTGGCCTTCACTTTTGGGAGAGGTCAGGAAGCCAATACCAGGGCTATCTGCCAATGGGGAACATGGGTCCTGAGAAACTAAAGTTATTATTGTTCATTTAACAAATTTATAGGCCGCTTCACCGCATAACGCCATCAAAGCAGTGTATGAGATAAAACTAGAATAAAACACAAAAGCGCAAGCAATGAAATCATTTCAGCAAACTCTAAACGCAGCAAAGCCATATTTACAAAAGCTAAAAATTCTTTAGGCATACAACTGGGTCACACCTCAAGGAAAGCCTTCTTGAACAAAAATAAGTTCAAACATTGGAAGGATTTGGGACTTGGTTACAAAAAGCTCATTAAAAAAACACACCAAATCATACCAGGGGCAGTTCATTTAACGTAATTCTGGATTTTGGCACCATTGCAATAATTCTTAATCTAGGTTCTACCAAGAGGAAGAAACATAAGCAGTTTTGAGACTGCACGCAGTATCAGATGTAGAGAATTCTAGCATGTGGGTTAATCCTACCAGTGAAATCGATGGGATTTAGGAGGCTTGATTTTGCCTGGGCCATGCAGCTTATTATTAGCTGATGATCTCAAAGTGTCGAAAATTCTGCTTTCCGTGAGCTTGAAATACAACATCTTCAGAAAGGAGCAATTACTCTGCTGGGGAAACAGGTAGCCAGAATGGATGGTTTCTGTGTGATGTCAGTAACACCCTTGGTTTTAACTCCCCATATTAAAAACAACATCTCTTACTGTTGTTTTTCGGTAATATTTCTGTCCATTTTCAGCTCGGTGTATAATGCCACTTACATCAGAGAAATTGCCCTCACTTATTTCTAGTGAGGGAGATCGTGTTGGAAAAATAACTTCGAAATAATTCCACTTGTGCAAATCCAAAGTGATGACAATGTGTTGCTGATATTTTAACAAGGTTTCCATCCATATTTTCCCAACTGGTGGTGGATTCTTGCAGCTTTATACCATGAGATAAAGACATCCAGCCGCATCAGACATTGATATGTAGGCCTGCATGTGTTGGCAGATGCCAATAATGCACCAATGGAAAACAGCTTGAAAATTTTGTTTGTGCACACAAATTTGTTTGTGCATTATGTATTTGAAATTTTGTTTGTGCATTTTGTATCAGCCATGAATGGCACACAGACATTTAAAAAGATGTTCTCCTTGGCAAAATACACAGAAGCAGAAACCAGGAAAGAACAGAGTTCCTCTCCAAGGCACTGCTAAAAACACTGATGGTTAATTCTTGTAGGCACCTACAGCAATTGATGTGAGATATCACTTAGGTGCTTAAGTACAAAATGACATGGGTGGACTCTTAAGAACATTGAATCATAGAACTGTAGAGTTGGAGGGGACATTGAGGGTCATCTAATCCTGCTGGATCTGGCCCAAAACCCATTTGGTCCAGCATTCTGTTCTTACAGTGACCAACCAGATGCCCATGGGAAGCCAGCTTAGTAGGACTTGAGCTCAACAGCACCTGTGATTCCCAACAACTGGTATTCAGAGGCATACTATCTCTGACTGGGGATGTCAAACTTTAACCATCCTTGCTGGTAGCCATTGATAGCCTTGTCCTCCAGGAATTGCAATTCAGGTTCTGCATAATGGAGAATCTAAAAACAACTGTAACGTTCCCCCCCCCTTTTGGCCATCTGGTGTCACAGTGTTACAATGCATTTTAAACACTTAAAAAACAAACAACTAATGTGGCTGAGTCTTTGCTCTGCAGACCTGACTCTGGGTCTGATTCAGATTGCTCCAGTCCTACCTTCTAGATTGCCCTCTGATTCTGACTGCTCTTTGGTCCAGACTCCCATTTCACTCCAGACTGTTGCTGATGCCCCAGACCTGACAATTGCCTGGGACAAGGAGGAGTGAAATGAGCTAAAAGAAAATGTAGCTTCGCTTGAAGTGTAGAACCTTGAAATTTTAAAAACACAACACTTCAGCCATCACTGGATGGTGCTCTTATTCCTCGTCACAGAATGAGTGCTTCATTAACATGTGAGCCCATTAATCTCATAGCTGGCATATGAATTCCCACTTGATTTGAACATCTGCCTGGAAGGCGCATCTCTAATTATGTTATTCCACGATTAAAATAAATATCAAAACACATTTCTGCTTCTTCCAGTTTGCTTTTCCTCATTCTACCACTGCCGAAATAATCGTGGCTAAAGCTTGTCAACTCTCAGTGGTGCTAAGATTTCATTAAGAGAGGGCGATGCAACAGAGTAATTCAATACGCATTTATGGAACAAATATCCAAAGGGTTTTATTACTGTCAAATCACGAGGAAAACCAAACAAGCCTCTTGAACTGCAGTTTCCCACACTTAAAAATCCAAATATCTTTAAGTAACTAACTTCTGTCGAATGCTAATTGGTGAAGCATAAAAAATTACTACGAAGTCACTAAAAGCAAATCACTAGTTTAATGCATGTCACATCTGTATATTTGGATGCCTTAATATCTGGAAATGACAGGCACAAGCCAGAGTATAGTGTGAACCACAGAAGCCTAGGGCTAGGATTGACATCCCGAGGATCCTCAGATAATTGTATCATGTGCCTCCCACTTCCTCCACTGTGAGAGGTCCAAGGGTATTGCTACAGGGTTTGTTTTCCTTGGATGAGATAGCACTAGATATTTACGGTGACATGTTATATTTACTTTATTTATTTACAACTATGCAAACAGAGCGTCCTGAAAGCAAATGGGGCCTCACCCCAACAGGCAGCAAAACTTCTGGTTCTGCTCCAGAATCCCGAAAGCAACCATGTAAAGGAAAAAAAGGGGGGAGGGGATATGCCAGATGAGCAATCATCTCTTTTGGTTGTATCTAGCTAAACCGTACTCAGAATAGACCATTGAAATCAATGGGCATAAGTTACTCGTGGCTAATTAAATCCATTTATTTCATTGGGTCAACTCAGTTATTTAGTTGGAGAGAACTATGCGCCTGAGTGCCTAAATTTAAACTGGTGCTTCTTCTAGCTGACTGTTTTGATCCTATTCCACATCCCATTCCACTTTCCAAAACCTCAGAAGTTCCAAACATTATTTACGTAATTATTGGGTCTTCTCTAGTTCAGAATACATGCACACACCCCAGTTCTGTGGTCTTGGATTCATTATTGGTAGGTGAAGGATGCCTTTGTTTTCATTTTATAAAGATCGCTCTAGAATTGTATGGATACTTGATGCTGTGCTTTGTCCTAAATGGTTGATGCCACATTCCTCATGCTTCTCTGAAAGGTATTGTTGCTCTTATTGGAGTTGCATCTTCGTTAACTGCATTTGAAACCAGAGACGACGCGACTGTCAGGTAGCAAACCCAACAATTGCCATGTTCTGAATCTTATTTAGTACCTTTATATCCATCCAGGGGCAGACTTGGGGCTTTCAAATTTCAGTGGCACCCTGTTTGAGGTCAAAATTTTGCACCCCCACATCTAGCTTTCCATTCCGCTCAGTTCACCATGTCAAAGTTGCAGTGCTCTGCAGTGCCTCTAGGCTCAGTGCCCAGTGCAGTGGAACCGGTTGCGCTACCCTAAATTCACCTCTGATCTATCATTCTTCCATCAGGAGGCATATATGAGATTCGGTGGCCATTTTCCATGTGGGTACCAACCATTTGCTATGTGTCATCAAGGTGGCTGAATCAACTGCCCTCAGATCATAGCTTGCTGCTTTCTAGAAACAGCAGGTTTCAAGCAGAGCCCCGTTAACTTGTCAACACTGTCAGTGCTTACTGCAAACTGGCACATCAACTGATGGAAATGCATCTAACTCTCAGTCAAATATTTATTACAGCCATAGGCCAGCATAAGGTAAAAGCACCTACAGTAGACCTTGCTAAATAGGGCAGCTATAGAGGTAAGGGGTTACACATACTCATTTTCTCAATTACGATAGACCAGGATAAGATAAAAACACATAAGGCACATAAACCAAGCAAAATATAAAACCTGTAGGTGTAAACCTTCAGTTTTAGACCTATTGTGTGGCACACACCATCCTCCGACGTATGTCAATCATAGCAACACAATATCTAGTGACTGAATATGTTATATCAGGCTTTATATCTTGGAGCAATATAAAGATATAGAATTGCCCTGTGTGTCCTGGGAATTTTTCCATTATCGGCATAACAAACCTGGCACGTATATTTGTATAATACTGGCAATTGGGGGGGGGGAACCATGTTCAATTGTTTCTATATGCTCAGACCCATTGGGACATTCTCTCTCCTCATAAGGTGTCTTCCTGAAACAACCTTCCTGGATTGCTGAAGGGAGAGCCTGGCAACAAGCTAGAGTGAAAGTTTGTCACTGTTTTGATATTACAAGATTGGTTAAATATTCAATTGAGGAGGTAAGATACCTACTAGTTTCACTGGTGATGAAATTTGGGGACCTGGCTAGATGTGACTGACATTCTATATCAACCACTGACATTCTATATCAACCACTGACATTCTATATCAACACTGTTTAATAGTTTCTTTGGCCTGTTCATAGCCCATGCCAAGTAAAAGCTGTGGGGCAAGACCTAGAGTTAGCATTTTGTCAGATTCCATGTCGTTTGAAAGTCATCCTTTATAATGAAGGGGGCAAGGCTGCAAGGGTAGAAGGATAGTCTAAGCCAGAGATTAAGTGTGGCCATCCACACACTAGCCTCGTGTCTAACTCTGTTACAGTGTATGCTATCTGAAAAGGAATCTCAGTAGAGAAAGCTCTCATTTGAAACTACCTGGTTACTGTGGGTATATATATATATATATATATATATATATATATATATATATATGGCAGACTACATTACTTCTTTTTAAACTTCTGTTGCCCACTAGCTATGAGGGAACCAGCCCCGTCTTATCCATAGGGGCTACTGGCGTAGCACGCCAGGGCGTCGGCCGCCCCCGGGGCCCCCCCGCAATCCCGCTGGCATACCATGTGCCCCCTCCCCAACCTGCCCCTGCCCCCATGGGCGGGCGGGCGGGCACTCACACGCTGCCGGCGCAGCCGCTGCCGCTCATGCCGCTCCCGGGCGGGCTGCGAGCCAGCCGCCCTCGCCTCCCATCCCGCGCTGGGAGCCCCAGCAGGAGCGCTAGAAGGGCGTGCAGAGCCCCGCGCCACTCCAGCATCACGCCCCTCATCCCCCACTCGCCCACCCCCCTCCTGAGGGGTGGCAGCGTGGGAGGGAGGTGGCCCCAGAGGCGGCACGTTGGGGGCGCTGGAGGGGTCGCTGCGCCACGGCTGCCGATCTGCCTAAGATGGCCCTGGAGGGAACACACACCTACTGGGTATCTTCCTGCTCCAGTGTGGTGTAGTTGTTAAGAGCGGTAGACTCGTAATCTGGGGAACCGGGTTCGCGTCCCTGCTCCTCCACATGCAGCTGCTGGGTGACCTGGAGCTAGTCACACTTCTCTGAAGTCTCTCAGCCTCACTCACTTTACAGAGTGTTTGTTGTGGAGGAGGAAGAGAAAGGAGAATGTTAGCTGCTTTGGGACTCCTTTGGGTAGTGATAAAGCGGGATATCAAATCCAAACTCTTCTTCTTCTTCTCCAACCCTGCAAGCCTTGTAAGGGATGCAGTCAATCCACCTGCACACTCTTTGGTGAACTGATTAACATAAACAGCCACAACTTGTTAGCTGATTTAGTCATCAAGGAATATAAATAGCTGGTGCACTATTGTAAGAGACAGGGGAAAGGCTGAGTTGTTGTAAAGTGACATGTGTGATGGCTTCTGTAACAGTTCATAATTGTATGAGGAAAAGAACAATTTAGAAACTTGAACGGCTGGGTCATTTACATGTGTCACTAGACTAGAACCTCAGCATAACAACAAAAGCAGCTACCTTATACCAAGTCAGACCAATTGGTCCATCTAGCTCAGTATTGTAGCTCCTGTTGCTCTGTCCCAGCTCCTGCCTACCTAGCAGTTTGAAAGCACGCCAGTGCAAGTAAATAAATAGGTATTGCTGTGGAGGGAAGGTAAACGGCGTTTCTGTGCGCTCTAGTTTTCGTCACGGTGTACCATTGTGCCAGAAGCAGTTTTAGTCATGCTGGCCACATGACCCAGAAAGCTGTCTGTGGACAAACGCCGGCTCCCTTGGCCTGATAGCGAGATCAGCACCCCAACCCCATTTGACTGGACTTAACTGGTCAGGGGTCATTTACCTTTTAACCTTTTACACTAGGGTTGCCCGGTGTCCACTATTTGAGTGGACAGTCCACTTTTTCACATTATGTTCAATATTTTTTCCACAAAATAGTGGACATTTTTTTATTCAAAAGCTTTATGATGAAATGGTATTTTAAAACATGTTAAAATGTTTGTAAGAAAATATATAATTTAATTTAATTTACCCCCCCCCCCCCGCTTGTCCGCTATTTTTTGGAAGCAGACCTGGCAACCCTATTTTATACTGATTGGCAGCATGTCTCGGGTTTCAACATGGTAGCTGTTGATAAGTAGGCTTATCTGCAAAAAATATATATATGCCAAATCCCCTTTTAAAGCCATCTAAGTGGACCTCACCTTGTGGCAGTGAATTCCATATTTTAACTATGTTGCTGTTGCTGGCATCCACCTGTCTCAAGAGACAATGGAGTGCGTCTCTCAGGGTGAAGTCAAACTGCTGAGTTAGCAGCACTGAAATGACCTCCCCAGGAGGTCGTTTCTAAGAACTCAAGTTCTTCGTTCTAGTCACGATCAGCTGGAATGGAAAGACTCCAAGGAGAGGGTAAGGCACATGTTGCTGATCTTTCAGCAGAGCCAAGGAGAAGGCCCTGCAGCCTCATTTCCCCCTCCCCTATTGCTTTCCAAAATGGCTGCTGAAAGAGGCCAGTTGAAAGAGGTGCCTGTTGAAGTGCAGTAGTTTATTAGATTCACGGATATCTCAGTCTAAAACGTTAGTGATGTAACTGTTGGTTTCCAGCAATTGGAAATGCTTGAATTTACTTAACCTCAATAAAGCTCTATTTGTTCCAGCTTTGGGTAGAACAAGACCGGGCTTGCAGATCTTTAGATATAGGCTAGTGGCTTTGAGTAGAAGCTCGAGTTGGAATGTAGGGCATGGTAAATAAAGCCCCTAGCAACATCAAGTGCTACATGGTTCAGGACAAGGGTGTGTGTGTAAAATTCTATAGGGAGAGTTTCAGATACAGAATTGTCGTTAATTTTAATGACACAAAGGAGGGAGGGAGTAGATAGTTTAGCTGAAGTACAGCATATCCAAAACCCTGACTGTTATACACTAGAGGGGGCTGATTTGTATTTCTATACAATGGTGGAGACTGCAGTCAATATAATCAGATCTCATAATCATCATTAACTGAAGTCCTTCTGTTTACCATTTGCACAACAGCTTCCTGATCTCCGTCAAAGTTCTAGAAAAGCATTCGGAAGAAGAATTGAAATCAAGGATAGCTAAGAAGAGATAAAACAAACAGAATTTCTGTGTGTCTGGATAGGCTTGCCTAAACAAAAATGTTATAAGCAGGCACCAAAAAGAGTACAGTCATACATTGGATCCCAAATGCCCTGGAACTCGGACGTTTTGGCTTCCAAATGCCGCAAACCCGGAAGTGATTGTTTGCAAACGTTCTTTTGGAACCTGAACATCCGACGGGGCTTTCGGGGCTTCCTGCAGCAAATCGGAAGCTGCAATTTGGTTTTTGAATGCTTTGGAAGTTGAACAGACTTCCGGAACAGATTCCATTCGACTTCCAAGGTACGACTGTACAGCAAAGGTGCCTTCCTGATGGCAGTGGACAGGAAGTTCCTGAGTGTAGATGCTGCTGCACTAAAATATCCATTTCTTACAAATGTAAAAACAGGTATTATGTGGTACTTGGAACAATGTCAGTTCCACAGATCAGAACAGTTGACTGGGCATGCATGGGAAGAGGCGATCCCATGAGTAAACTGGCTCCAAACTTTTATGGGCTTTATGTACTAACCGTTTACACCTCCAACCATGACAAGACAGCGCATTGCCTTCCATCCCTACCCCCTGCACCGTCTGTCCATCCCTCTGTCCATCCCCCTGACTGGTGTGTTGGACTGACAATAATTTGAGACCACACCATGTGGACATTTAAGTCACTGAGGGCTATCATCCTGAAATTCTCCACCACGATGCCACGACCATGTCAGCCAACTCTGTGCAGTTGAACACGACAAGGGACCTCCTTGCTCAGGCTTTCCCAAACGTGGGTCTCCAGTGGTTGTCAGACTACAACTCCCATCATCCCTAGTTAGCAGGACCAATGGTGAGGGTTGGTAGGAACTGTACCCCAAAATATCTGGAGACCCAAGTTTGGGAAACCCTGCTTAATGCTATGTGCTTTGCAAAATAAATGGTTGCCAACATTTTTCTACAGAAAAATTATCATCTCCAAAGAATAATTTCAGTTACAGGTAGGTAGCCGTGTTGGTCTGCCATAGTCAAAACAAAATATAAAATCAAAAAATCCTTCCAGTAGCACCTTAGAGACCAACTAAGTTTGTTCTTGGTATGAGCTTTCGTGTGCATGCACACTTCTTCAGATACACTGAGTACCTTGTTTGTGACAATCGTTCCAAAAACGCAGGAATCTATTTCAGCTTTCACACACACAAATGTGATCCAGTTAGATGTGTTCCCCTGATGTGCAGTTCAATTCTATACATGCTTGCTCAATGGGACCTACTTTCAGGTAAGTGTGTGTATAGAATGCAGCACATGCACATTGTTTCCTATGTTCTCTGGGAGGCGGGAGGGGGGGCAGAGAGGAAAGCAATTGCTTGAGAAGAACAGGTACCCAAGAATAATAAAAGTCATGTGGAGCATGTGGACTGGTAATACCTTAGTAGACATTGTGATGAAGATTGCTGCTGCCTTTTTAGAGGGGGGGCAGGGAAGAACCTTTCTGAAATAAGTATTATTTTAATCTTAAAACTGAGAAACCCAAGAGGGAAACCATCAACTTGTGGTGTAACTGACATAGAATTAAAATTCCATCTCTTCAGCAATAAAAAAAAAATCCTGAAAGAAACATTCATTCAAATTGTGATGAGCGAACTGAAAACTAAAGTCGTTATGAAATGTAAAAAGTTTAAAACTTTCAATTATGTGCAGGTTGGACATCTTTTAAAGATAGGAACTTTAGAAGCCATGTCACCCTCCCCGCTTTTCTTAAAGCCAAGTAAAAAGAAGTATAATAAATGTGTCTGGATATTTGTGAGCTTAAAAGCAAAGATGATTGAAGCACACAATTGTTCTGTCTTGCAAGATGATACCAAATCTGCAGAAAAGGACCTGATGAGGTCCATGAGATAACAATTTCGGGACTGTAATGAGCAAAGCTGCTAGGAAATTGCTGCGAAAATGGTGGGATTAAGGTCCATTTACTGAAGAAAATTGCAAGGAAATGGCAGGCACATATTTGGCAAGATATTTATTGTTTCTACAAATTAGCTTTTAAAAAGAAAATCTTGGGGAAAGTACACTTCCTAATTTTAAGTAAGAAAATGCAAACTCTTTCTTCTGCCCTTGAAATTGTGTTAAAGAAAATTCTTTGAGCTCTAGTCTTTTTAATTTTTTTTAAAAAGCTGCAGTCTTAATTCTTACGGGGAAAAAATTAAGGACATTAGGACAATTTGACAAACCCACAATCCAGCCAGGGTCACCCTAAAGCTGTCTTTGGCATGTGTATCCACAGCTGGATAAAGTACTGTGCATGCAAGCAGGAGGCACTCAAGAAGTATTATTTCCCAAATAGGAAATAGGACTCAACTACATTAGTCAAATTATGACGTTATAAATGCATTATAACACTGTTACACCAGGTGGCGCGGTAGAGCTGAAGTCACAACTCAACGATATTTTCCATTGTAAGCATTACAACGGTTTTTTTTAGAGCGTTTCCAGAGTGTTTTTTTAATAGCTGTGTAGATCTAGCCTGAATGGGCTACTTATACAAAGTGCCCATCAACTGCTCGTGAGCAGGAGTTAGGCTGCAGCTCTATGCACACTTACCTGGGAGTAGGCCTCTTTACATTTAGTGGGGCTTGTTTGCGAGCAGACATGCAAAGGATTGTGGTGTTCTCCTCCCCCCCCCCACCAAACAGTGGACTGCTAATTTTACGAAAGGAATACATGGGCAGAAACCCAGCTGCTGAGTTGGATCGCTTCCCACATCTTGCCCTATTTATCATCCTGCAGGTTGTTTGGTAGAGAGATTAGCTATTGCAAACTGGTTGGCAAGAGACTTTGCGGTCTAGAAATGCTACTATACATGTTTATAAATAACATGCAGTAGCTATGTAATATACGTAGGTAACATACTTGTGTCATTCTCAGATAGAAAAACTGAAGGCAAGATATTTAACTGTTCACATATTTAGTAAATAAATTATCTGTGTCTCTAAGTCAATCGTTTCACTTCCTATCAAAGTTTGGATTAGAAGACGGCGTCCATTAATGGCTTGGGCGGAAAGTAGGGGGGATATTATTAGTACTGTAGTTGGCTAGTTGAATTTCACTGGACTCTGCTAGTCTAGGTCTCTTTCAGCTTCAACTACAAGCCCCCTGCCAGACATGAGGATGAAACAGAGGCTAAATTGCAAATCGGGCCTGAGTATGTTGATTTCTCTGCATCAGAGTAGCATATCCAGTTCTTGTTGAATCTTGTGAAACTTGCTTGTACCAATCGAAAGCAGGCACTTAATGTGTGAGTAGATGAATAACAGCAACAATAACAATAATTTTTATTATTTGTATGCCGCCCATCTGACTGGGTTGCCCCAGCCACTCTGGGCGTCTCCCAACAGAATATTAAAAACACGATGAATATTATGATGCAAAAAAGTGTGCAATCTCTGTACTTGGGAGAAAATCCCATTGGGACTTCCTTCTGGGTAAATAGGTATAGGCTAAGGCCGCAGTCAAAAAAGTAGATTGAAATCCTACCGCCATAGTAAGCCACCATCTATCAAGAACTGATTTTCCTCGCCGTGTGGCAACTGATCTTTCGCTTCACATGCTGCTCTCTCTTCAGTCTTGCACAATCCAAACAGCGACACAGCACATCTGTGTCTCACATTAACTCATAATTCAGAAGAACCTTGCATATTGATTTTTCCCTTTACTAAATCCATAGATGTTTCTTTCTCCTCTTCGATACAAATGCTTTGTATTGAAGCAGCCCCCACCTCCAGATTGTTCCACTAACTCTCAATCTCTTGAATCTGATACACGCAGCTGGAGAAAAATGCACACGCTACTGTGTATCACATCTAATTTGGATGTTAAACAGTCAGACTCCATCACAGAATTTGTGCCACCTGGTGGTAAGAAACCAGACTTTTGGGGGCTCTTTCGTGCTCAATAAGAGCAAACAGCAATTCGGGTTTCCCCCGGGGATTGACATTTGTTCCCATCTATCACTAAAGAGCAGGTTTTCCCTTGGAACCGAGTGAGGCAAAAAGAAAACTGCTCAGACTTGTGCCAAGTGGAAAAACCATTCAGACCTGTCCTTTCCAGCCACAGCACAAGTGGAAGTGGGGACGAGCCCTTAGACTTCGTATGCTTCCACTGAATACTGAGGGACTCAGCTACATTAGTTGTTTTGTTTTGTTTTGTTTCTGAAGTTAAATCTTCATTTATTAGGCAGACAACACAAATTATCACTTTGATTTCTGACTCTGTGTGTGGGCCTTCAGCACCTTGACAACAATCTTCTGTTCCTCAATAAGGAATGTTTGTTTGATTCTGTCACGAACGCATTTAGCACACATGGAACCACCATAGGCCCTGCTAACATGCTTCTTTGTTTTTGACAGTCTCATAAGAACTTTAGGGCGAACAGCACATACACCACGAAGTCTTCCTGGGCACCACGAAGTCTTCCTTGTTAGAGGCTGTGTTGTAGGACAACCTACGTCGGTATTTTAGACGCTGGACCATCATGTCTGGAGTGGGAGCTGGCACCGGAAGCTTCGTTGTTGTTTTTTAAAGTTATAAATGTATTGTAACACAGTGACACTAGATGGTGCTGTAGAGCTGAAATCGGAACGCTGTGAAATTTTCCATTGTGAGCTTCAAAATGTTCTTTTTAGAGCATTTTATAGCTGTGTAGATGCAGCCCAGGTCAGTTAATAGAGTTCTGCCATCTCGCATCCTAGATAAGTACACATCTGGAATACTGGTCAAGGGGTAAGCAGCCTGACCCACACATGTGCATTCTTTATGCATGGATTCTGAGAGGACTGAGAAGTGCTATGATTTATTTTTTTGAGCATGCACCATTCACCCACGAAGCATATGTTGGGAATTACTGCAGTTGAAACAAAATGGCTTCCGTGCTGAGCGACAAAACGTCCAGAGGCACATGGAAGATTTGTGAAATTTGAAGTCCATCAATGGAAATTTGAGAGAGAAAACCTTCAAATGTTCAGTAGCGAGTGACAATCCCTTGTCAGAAATAAGGAGGCAGGGAGAATAAACTGGATAAAGGCTGAAAATTGAAAGTGCTCGTCTCCATCCCCACTCAGTCCGTTGAAACTGTATAGGAGTTTGTGCTGGGAATATGAGGAAAATAATTAGATGGTAAAGGATTGGCTAAAGATGGGGGGGGGAGATACAAATTCAGCTACCCTGAGGTTCAGCAATAATAATAACATGGGAATACATTTTATCAACTTTAAGAAACACAGATGGTGACTTTCATCACACTGATTATAAAATGACACCTCCACAGGCAGACTCTTCTTCAGTGCTTCGTTTCTATCCTAAGCAAACAGTCAGTGTGAGCATATGGCTTCCACTCTGTAGAAAAGAATTCATTTATAATCCAGCCATCTAATCCGGCCAATATTCTGTTTATAATCTTTTCTTTCTCCCCGTATTCCCGGTAACCTTAGCATACATGAAAAATGTTGCAAAATGTGAAATGTGCTACAAAGACCCACACAGATGACCAAACTACCCTGGGATGAGCTTTTTCTCGCCGGGGTAGGCTCCTTGCTTGTATTGTTTCCTATGTTAGTAAGGAAGATTTTGCCACACTTTAGGCATGCAGATGTATGGTGGAATCGTGTGACAGGCATCACGGGCATCTCAATTCACATTGAAAGGACACACCAGACAAGAGTTGTGCACGGTCGACGATGGCTTCCCTAACAAAAGTTGAGGAACTTTTGTTTGGTGAAGAGACTGCGTAAAAGCAGTTTCCACAGAATGTGATATATAATGATTGTCCTCATTGTACATATAAGGATGAAGAGTAATCCACTTTAAAGCCTGAAGGACTGAGATCTAGAGTTATTTAAGTCGGAGTTCAGGTTTTGTGACAGCTTTGGCTTGGTCTATGGGTGTCCTCTTTTGAGAGAGGAGCAGGAGGAGTGTGACCCTATTGTAGGGGGTTGCCATACAGCCGGAATTTCCCAGACAAAACTGGAATACTGCAGTCAGAAGCAGTGTCTTGGCAGAAATCACTGAAATGTCCAGGGAAACCCAGATGTATGTCAACAGTGGTCGAAAGTATTTTTTTTGGCAAATTTCCTTAAAAATAGCTCAAAACTATTTCTTAATAATAATAATAATAATAATAATAATAATAATTTTATTTCTACCCCGCCCTTCCCAAGCTCAGGGTGGCTAACAACAAAAAGCTTTTTAAAAAGCGTTTTGACCGGATTTTCACTTTTGGAAATATGGCAACACTACCCTATTGAACCTTTTAAGATCACTCAGAGACTTATTCTCAAAGACACCATCTCCTTTCCTTAGGGTTGAATGTACACTATAATACCCCTTAAGTTCCAATTAATGTTCTCTAAAGTTCAAATCACCTTTCGTCAAGTAATTTGTAAGCAATAAGCTTTAGTGTCCATATATTAGAAGCATGATAAATGTGCTCTTTAATCCTATTTTCCCAAGCACAGTCATCGTCCATTTGCATAACACTGGAGCTCTGCTCATAAAATAACGTTGGCTAAGCAAAAGCAGCTATATTTATATCTTTCCCCTTTTTAACATGCAAAATTTATGAGCTTGAACAAGGTGCATTTGCTTCACTATAGGAGTAGAGAAAAGCAGGGCAGATGAAGGTGGGAAGGCTCCACCCATCATTCTGGTTGAGGGGATGCATGACACACATTACTCCAGCACAGGAGTTAAATACCTCATTTCCCCTCCTGTCCCCATTCCTCCCTCAAACAGGGACTCCAAAATCTAACTTGTCTGCTACTAAATAAAAAAAATTCCTTCCAGTAGCACCTTAGAGACCAACTACCGGTAAGTTTGTTCTTGGTATGAGCTTTCGTGTGCATGCACACTTCTTCAGATACACTGAAACAGAAGTCACCAGACCCTTATATATATAGTGAGAGAGTGGGGAGGGGTATTACTCAGAAGGGTGGTGGGAATGGGTGATTGGCTGAAAGGTGTGGAAAACCTGTTGACGACTGTTAACGACTGCAATTGGTCTTACAGGAAAAAAGCAAGGGGTGAGATGTCTAAAAATAGCTTTGCCATGTATAATGAAATAAGAATCCAATGTCTTGGTTCAGACCAGGTCTCTCCATGGTTTTAAGTTTGGTAATGAGTTGCAATTCAGCAACTTCTCTTTCCAGTCTATTTCTGAAATTCCATTGTAATAAGACAGCTACTTTGAGATCTTTGAGATTTGATGGCATACACAATGTTAGAAGATGAGCAATTAAATAGTCCTGAGATGATTTGTTTGATGTTGTTGGGGCCAGTAATGGTGTTGTCCGGGTGTATGTGGCAGCAAAGTTGGCATCTGGTGATGAAAGGTGTTCCTCTCAGAGCTATTTAATTGCTCATCTTCCAACATTGTGTATGCAATCAAATGCCAACAGTGCCCTTCAGCTCTCTATATTGGACAAACAGGACAAACCCTACGCCATAGGATAAATGGACATAAATCTGATATCAGGAATCACAAGACAGAGAAACCAGTCGAAGAACACTTCAATCTCCCAGGACATTCTATACAAGAATATATGGGGGGGGGGTAACAGGACTCCTAAGCTCTTCTGTTTGGTTTCTGCCATTATATGTGAAAACTCCCTCAAAGTGGGGCACCAGTGGTCCCACACATTGGCCAAGCTTGCCCATATATCTGGGATGCACCACCAACAGCTGAGAGCACTTCCTGGCACATGTTCTGCGATTCTCATTTTGTTTCTGTTTTCTGGGACCAAGTGCTGGGCGAAATAACATCCAGAATTGGTAAACTGGTGGCCAAAGACCCAAAGTTATGCCTGCTCTACATATTTGAATGAGACAGTAACAATGCCCTTTTGTTCAAACCGTTGATTATATTCCTTCTGATCACAGAAGGGTTAGGAGGATTCCTCAACATGTGGTATAAAAAGACTATTGTTTTTTGGGAGAAGCTAACACATGACCTTATAGTCACCAAAGGTTCTGCTGCTCCACAATGTTTTGCAGCCATATGGAGGTGTTTTATGACTCATATGAACACTCACATGATGAATCGCCTTGTTCTAGTCAAGTATGATTTTATCTTATTTGGCCCTTCGTCTTCTCTTTGTGCCTGTTGAGTTTTTCCTCCCTTTTTGGCCCTGCCACTAGTATTAGTTATTGATACCCTTGTCATAGTTTTGCTTCTTGATGATTCTGCGTTCTATGATTTTGTATGTTGTTACTCAGGGTGTATCATGATGCACTTTTTATACATACTGTACATGTTATGTGAATTAAATTGTGTTGTTTTTGTTGTTGATGATGATGATGATGTTGTTTTAAAAAGAACAACACAAAAAAGAAAAGGAAAATGTCAAAGCTTGACTTCAAGTACCGTGACCAAGAGAAGAATTCACTGCCTTATCAGAGCACAACATAATTAAAAAGAGTTCTGGCACTCCTTGTATTAGATAGAAGGTATCTGATTCAGGTTTAAGACTAAGCACATTTCTATTTATAGGAGTGTGTATAAATCTTAAACTACACTGGAATCACATTTTCTGTATTGATTGGCCGGTAGAAATAAGTGTGCGGTTTGTGCTTCCCCCTGCCTTCCACCGCAAAGAGAAGGAGCAGGTCCTTAAGTTGCATTTGCCATATTTCTGATTTTGAAGGTAAAAATCTACAGCTGACAAGCTTGTGAGAAAGCTAGACACGTGAGTAGTCTTTTCCATTGTTTACAAGTCATTCACGGTTGCTACTTTGTGATGTGAAACTCCATTGCCCTCACTAGGTTTGTGAAGGTATGACAGATGGAACCGAGATACGCTGATGATACTGCTTTCTCTCCGCTTTTGTAACTGCATTGACTCTGCCGTGTTAAAGAGATGAAAAACAAACAAGCGCTGGTGTATAGCTCTTTCGTTCAAATGGCGATGCATGGCTTCAGGTGCAAAAATTGAAGCGCTATGATTACTCAGGTGACATGCAGATTTAAAGCCTTTTATGAATACTGTATGCTGCCTGGAACACAAATATAAACATCTAATGACATTAAATGATATAGTGTTTGTTATTGGCTTTGCTTGCAATCCTGCGCACAATTAAGCAGCTTAAACCGCACTCAGTGGCTTTAGTGGGATTTAAGCAGGCCTACTCTGTGCAAAGGATTGCATCAAGGGTGGTGTTTGGCAGCTTAAAGAGTTTTATTGAGAACTTTTTTAGTTTTGAAGATTTCCAAGTGTAACCTAACTAAATACTCTGCGCAAAAATGCTCCACAGGGGTGTTGTATTCACTACTTTCAATCTGTGTACAAAATAGCATACTCGAATTCTGAAGCTACAGTGCTATACATGCTTACCTAGAGGTAAGTCTCACTGTGCTTGGTGAGACTCCCAGGTAAATATGTCTAGGACTGCACCACAAGAAATGCAATAGAGTGACAACAATTCACATTAAGGGGGGTGGGGTGGGATGTCATTTCCCACCTGTGCATGTAGGTATTGAAACAGAGTGTGCTAGCAGTATTATGCAAATCGAAATCTCTGCATGTATACTTGGAGTAATGTAATATGTGTTAGTAATCTTGTAACACACTTTTATGATTCTGCTGTACTCAAAACCACAAGTGTGAAAGGGTGGTACACTGGAGATCTTGCCTTCAATAGAGGAAGGTGGTATTCTGCCCAGGTGAATGCTCCCAAATAAAACAAACAAACAAACACCTTCCCTACATACAAGAAAAGCTACCATTTCACGACAAAACTAGTTAAAACCCTTCTCCCTGCTTTGCTCGTTTTCAATGTGCAATGAGATTTTGGTGTGCAAAAACTGCTTAGTCAAATCAAATCCAACTGCACCTTTGTCCTTTATTCATTAAGAAGTAGGAAGTTCAGAATAACCATGATAAACATAATCTGTCAAAGGACTCAAAAGCTGGACTCGAAAAATCTACCTTTTATCAGCATGGGATCTAAATTCTTTTGAAATTGCCTGGGGTAGGGTGGGGGCTCATTTTTACAAAATCCCAAACTGCACACTACCAAGTGACAGATGTTGCACACTCAGTAAAAAAAACACAGTACGTTATGCTGCCCCCCCCCCCCCGTGCTGCCAATGAATGGACAGCCATTTACTGATTTGGGGGGACAGTTTGAGGCTACCAACCCCAGAGTCGTTTGCGACTGAACTTAACTATCAGGGGTCCTTTACCTTTACCTTTTACACCCAGGAACACCACAAGGGTTAAGCTCCGCCTCTTCATCTGCATATCCAGGCACTGGGTTCTGTTGCTTGAGGTGATTCAGAAAAGTGATCACACCTTGGGAGCTGGCTTTAATATTGATTGATGATGTGCTGTGCTTGACCTTGCAGCATCACGACAGAGAGAGCTTGCAGAATGGCAGCTACTGGTTATCCCTTTGCCCCCGCTAAAGCTAAATCATAGAATCACAGAATTGTAGAGTTGGAGGGAACCACGATGGTCATCGAGTCCAACCCCCTGCAATGCAAGAATTGTTTTGCCCAACGTGGGGCTCAAACACATGACCCTATGATTAAGAGTCAAATGCAAATGTAAACTATACAATAACTATACAATAAGGTGGGGGACAAAGAAAGCAAGCAAGCAAGCAAGCAAGCAAGCAAGAAAGAAAGAAAGAAAGAAAGAAAGAAAGAAAGAAAGAAAGAAAGAAAGAAAGAAAGAAGAGTTTGGATTTGATATCCCACTTTATCTCTACCCTAAGGAGTCTCAAAGCGGCTAACCGTCTTATCCATAGGGGCTACTGGCGCGGCGTGCCAGGGCGCCGGCCCCCAAGGGGTGCCCCCGCAAGCCCGCCGGTATACCGTGCGCCCCCCAACCCGCCCCCGCCCCCATGGGCAGACGGGCGCTCACGCGCTGCCAGCACAGCCACTGCCGCCCATGCCACTCCCGGGCGGGCTGCGAGCCGCCCACCCTCGCCTCCCATCCCGAGCGGGGAGCCCCAGCTGGAGCACTGGAAAGGCGAGCAGAGTCCCACGCTGCTCCAGCGCCATGCCCCTTATCCCCCGCTCGCCCACCCCCCTCCAGAGGGGCGGCCAGCGCGGGAAGGGAGGTGGCCCCAGAGGCAGAGAGGCGGCATGTCGGGGGCGCCGGAGGGATCACCGTGCCACGGCGGCCGATCTGCCTAAGACGGCCCTGGGCTAACATTCTCCTTTCCCTTCCTTCCCCACAACAAACACTCTGTGAGGTGAGTGGGGCTGAGAGACTTCAAAGAAGTGTCACTAGCCCAAGGTCACCCAGCAGCTGCATGTGAAGGAGCGGAGACGCGAACCCGGTTCACCAGATTACGAGTCTACCACTCAACCACTACACCACACTGGCTCTCAAAAAGAGGGCATTGCTTGAGGAAGCTAGGGTCTGCAAATCTCAGATTTGCTGAGTGTTGGGAATTTGACACAGGGACTGAACACTAAGCAGTCAGTCCTCCATTGTCGATTGTGTGTGTGTGTGTGTGTGTGTGTGTGTGTGTGTGTGTAACCATCATGTGACATTGTAGGGCTAGCATGTTTGTGTTTTGCAGGGTGTGGGGGCAAGGGTCCTTTGTGGGGTGTATTTCTTCCCAACAATTATTTATCAGAAAACCTCCAGCCCTTCAGGATTAAATCATTTGGATACACTTCACTTATCACAGTTCTCTATGTTACACAGCTGTTAAAAGGCTCAAGAAGCCTGCCAGAATTAAGGTGCCAATCCTACACTGCTTCCAGATGACTTGTTTATTGTGCATTCATCCTGATTCCTTTGCAGGGAGATTAGATACTGTTGGCTATTTAATGAGCATTCGTTTGTTTGTATGGAGGTTAGATAACATTGCGTAAAAGTTAAGTGTTGTCTCACACATTCCAGTGCATTTTCCCATCATTTTTTCCTTACTGCAAAACATCTGATATTTTGAGGGAGCAGGTTTGCTGCACAAGACATCCCCATCAACTATAATTGTGCAACTTGTATTAAACATTGTCTGGAAGTGCCCATGGCTGCAGATGTGGGCTCTATCAAGAGCATTATAAAGTTTGCTGTAACTGAATTGCATTACAACTGATACCTTAAACACTTTTTTTCTAAATACCGGGTAATAGGTTTAATGTCCTTTCTTTACACCAGTAATACTGTTTTTGAACTCAAGTTAAACAATAACAAGTGACCTGGTATTCACTTGCTCCCAATACTTGTAAAACAAAAGTCACTTATTTTTCACCCTCAAATACTTTCATCCAAAACTTAGAAGCAATGTGGTATATTACCAAGTTTTTCTGCACATACAGAGAAACGTTCAGATTTGCATTTGTGGGGGCTTAAGCATTTTTGTCCACTTACCATACATCACAGAGACAATAAAGTTTTAAACATAAAGTAAACATGAATGAAGCATCGTATAATTATAATCATCACATATTGTTTCAAATTCTCGTGAAATATGTAACTATTATCCTGTGGCCATGCCTGCTTGGAAATACATGTGCGTACACACACACACACACACACGCACAAACACACACACACACACACACATCTTATATAGTTCACTGAACCATTTGGTAAATTTGCCACCAGCTAATTTTGGCAGAGGTGCAACTTGATAATTAAAAAGTATGTTATCTCTTGCCAGCTCATTATGGCCAAGTGTAAACCAACCGTTAGCTTTCCTTAATCCCATCAACCCAGTCTGTAGGAAGGGTCAGGGGTCAGTAACTGCTTCTAAAAACACTGTTCGGTTGAATTCAAACATGCTGTTACCTACTAAGCAGCTGCTCACAAACAATTCAGAATCTGTCCTCATTACCAATTGTGAGGGTTTCCCATTGCAAGAAAAGTAGAGATTTGAATGGGACCTTCGTCGACCATTAAGGCTTTAAAACAGCCTAGGATCTAAAGTCAGTAAATTATTATTATTTTCCCCCTGGCATTAAAAAAAAAAAGTAATTTTTGAGGCCGGTTAAAAGTTGGGATGCTGACTGCATGTCAGTTTTCAGAGACACAGTGCCAAACAGAAGAGTAGAGCTTTGCATAGCAAAAACCACATCGGCTGCAATAAGATCCAGATAGATGATGCACTAATTGTAAGGAATGTTTTCAGGTTCTGGGGACAGGCCTGGGAGTTCATGAGTGTTCCAGAGTGTTCCAATTAAATTGCCTCCTGTCACTTTTCAAGCTGTAGGGAAAGCTTCTGTTAGAGTTGACTGAATGACAGATTCACCCGTGGCTGGTGTGGCATTGTAGGGAAAATAGTCTGACCATTGATATTGTGGTAAAAACCGTAGGTGAATCAGGAAGTAGGGAAAGACCCAATAGCGCTGAAATTCCAAACAATGGCCATTCATATTCTCTATGCCAACCGTCCCAAATGTATGCTTGGTTGCTGGCAGAAAAGAAACAGTCTAAAGGCTCAGGAACAAGTCTGGAAATGGTTTCTGAGTTGAGGAGGGGATGCAGAAGCATCACATTGATTGGGCAGAGCCCCCACATTGCTTTCTAGTGGTGGGTCTCTGTTGTCTACTGGGAGGAAGATGTATAACCACTGACAGGTGCACCAGATTGGCTCTGCTGGTGTTTCTGCACCACAGTTATGTCCCTGACATCTCACCCTCCTAGTAAGAACAGTGATCCACAAGCCCAGAAAGTGGCGTAGCATCCCCAACCAGGTTTGTGTTGTTGTTGTTAAATTTTGTATACCACCCTTCATCTGTAGATCTCAGGGTGGTTCACAACATAAAAATAAACAAATTACATAATAAAAAGAACAAGAACAAACCAATAACATCCCCTTCATTCCTCCCACAAACACATTTAAAAGGGTATGCTTTTAAAGTCCTATTGAGAGCCAGTGTGGTGTAGTGGTTAAGAGCGGTAGACTCGTAATCTGGTGAACCGGGTTCGCGTCTCCGCTCTTCCACATGCAGCTGCTGGGTGACCTTGGGCTAGTCACACTTCTCTGAAGTCTCTCAGCCCCACTCACCTCACAGAGTGTTTGTTGTGGGGGAGGAAGGGAAAGGAGAATGTTAGCCGCTTTGAGACTCCTTTGGGTAGTGATAGAGTGGGATATGAAATCCAAAGTCTTCTTCTTCTATTGGAAAGTTGCCACTTGGACTGGTGAATAGGAGGTCACAAGGGAAGTTCAATGTAATGTCTATGGGGAATTGTGTAAAATTTGAAAATTCAATCTTTTTTAATAAAAAAAACCCAACCAGGTATAGGATGTTAATAAGCCAAAGGCCTGGTTGAGGAGGAAGGCACCAGAGAAACTTCCCCAGAGAGAGCATTCCACAAATGGGAGGCCACTGAAGAAAAGGCCCACTCTCGAGTCGCCACCTCTGGACCTCTTGTGGATGAGGCACAAAGAGAAGGGCCTCAGAAGACCAGGTTGGTTCATAGGGAGAGAGTTGGTCTTTGAGATATTGTGTTCCTGAGCCATTTAAGGCTTTATAGGTTAAAAATGTAGCACTTTTTGAGCTGTGCGCACGATGGCCAGCAAGACTGAAAGCAAATTTTGTGCGCCATTTTCACAGAGCAAGTGCCAAGTGAGTTAGAACCTCCCTCAGGCAAGCTGGGTGGGTACGATGGAAGAGGCACGAGAAACCACTTCCAAATCACTCAGCCCATGGAATCAGCTTACAGTCATATTCCTAAGAAAACACACTGTGTCAATCTGAACACCATCCCACATCCTGCTTGTCACCTCCTGGTGCTCTCCCAATCCCATCATCCCACCAACTAACCTCACCCAGTTTGGCGCAGATCCTTTCCACATAAATCTCATCAGCAGTCCTGCTAAATGAATCGACAAGAGGATACTTACAGTCTCTCTCTGTGAGTCAAGCACGTAGCATCACCCTGCAATGACAGTCCTAAGCATACATATCTGTAAGTGGATCTCACGGAAATCAGTGAGGCATGCTTCCATGTTTAGCTGGTTAGAATGAGGTGGAGACTTTACAGACAGTTGCAGTTCACTTTTCCAGATCTGTACAGCTATCCAATGCAGAGATAATGCACTTTGCCCATGCCCAGGAGCACTCTCTCTTTTATTTAATATATGTATGGGGGAAATCGTACTGGAAAAGAGATCCAGGGGCTGTGTTCTGTTGATGACTGACTCAAATTAAGTCCTGAGAGATGTTTCCTATTTTTATTCATTCATTCATTCATTCTTTCATTAAATTTCTCCTCTAACCCCCCCCCCCAGCAGCACTGTTTTATGTTAGTGGGAGAAGTCTTGCTGTATTCTTGCTTCTTACCAGTCTTTTCATAATCACTAGGGAGCAGGCACCTATTTTAGAAATGTAAATATTCTGTTTGTAAATGTGTCAGTTTGCAACATCAAGGATTTTGATATCTAGGGAAATTGATGACTTTTTAAAAGAACTGCATCACCACCACCCTTGTGCATGGGATGTGAAATCATTTGGCCTAAAATGAGACATGGATAGCATCTGACTATATATTTTTATTCCCAGATTTTAAAATGCCCAATTCTGGACAATTACCAATAAGGACAAGCCAAACAAACTGCTCCAAATTCATTTTAATAGCCCTCTTTCTTTTCAAATAGCTTTCTGTTAAGGATTCCTGTTGGTTGTTAAAAAGTGTTTTGTTTTGTTTTAAAGCCAGTCAAATTCCATCCGGTTGAGTTTATATTATACCGTTGAACTGTTTATACTGAACTTCTGTTCAAAATAGAAGCTGATCCTCTCTCAGCAACCTTTTACATAAATCAACAAAGAAGAAAGTCGGAACACACAGAAAAACTTTATTTACAAGGCTTTAGTTATCTCTTTCTTTTGAAAGCTACTGTTTATTTGCCTTAAAGTCTTAAGCGATAGTAACTTGCTAACAGAGCTGGCTTGACTTAAAACTATGCAGGACCCAGTGAAAAGTATCAGAAAGAAGAACGTACCATGCTGCATTTTTATTTCTTTTCTTTTTTTTTAAAGCCCTTTAATCATTTTTGGCTTTAAAAAGACCTACCGTTCTCTTCCTCGCCTCTGCTCTCTCCAACAACCTCTCCAACCATCTCAGCTGTAGCTGAAAGTTTATTCAGGTGGCATGAATCAAAGAGGACTCACCGATGCAAACTTTCACCTCAGCAAGAACATGGCTGCATCACTGAAGGGGCGGAAAAAATACCTGAGAGAGAAGCAGGCCTGCAGTAATCTACTTGCCCTAGCCAGAAAACAGGGGTGAGGCAAAGCTGCCCTCTCATTATAGTTTGGGTCTCAAGGTTAGAATTAGACCCTTAGGGTAAGCAGCTGTCAATTAGAGATAACTCCAAGCTATGCTTTTCAGAAATCTTGGACTTATCTCCTAGCAACTCCTTCACCCCCCTCCCCTTTCCTGCTTCTTTCAGGACAGCAAACTCCCTTTGCTCCGCCATCAGCTCAAGAGTCATCTTTTGAAGACAGCAAAAATAACCTTTTCAGTTTGGGCAGACGCATAAAGAATTCTGTGTTCAGAGCTGGTCAGAGGCGCCTCCATCTGCAACGTTGTTGTTTTTTTTTAACCCATTAAAATCCTACGCATGCATACCTGGGATTGAGCCCCGTTCAATGCAATGACACTTACTTCCAAGTAAACCTGCATAAACTGCAGTGGCAGATCTGGGCACAACTTGCTTTTTTGGTTTTATTTTTTAAAACTCAGAAACCTGCGGCCCTATTGAGATTTAGGTCTTCGGCATTAAAAATAAAATAAAACATCTCTCCCGCACAATAGCCGCACACACAGATTGGGCGCTGAGATGAGGCAGATGTGGTCATATTGGTTAAAGGTAGCTTGGCCTATTATGTTTGCGTATCTTGGCCAGCATGCCTTCTTATCTGCTGCCTTTTATACTGCGAGAAATTCGCCAACAATTGAAATTTAAGAGTGGCCATGGTTACAACAGGAACTCGGGGCTCCTTTTATCTAATGTGGCAGCCCATCTCGAAAGCTGACAAGGATAAATCCAATTAAGGGGGGAGGACGAAAGCAGAAGGCTTACATACACATTTGTGTAAGCTATACCGCCAAATTTCAGGTGGTGGGGGAGAGAAGTGTTTTTAAAAGGGGGGGGGGTATCCAAAGTGTTCTCTCTTTCTAAGGATTTCCATTCATTAGATTTTGGGTGGAGGTTTTTTTTTTTTACCCATATTGTATAGTTTACCTCGTTTCAGATTGTATGGAGGAAAGACTGAGGGGGAAGGTGGGGAAAGAAAGGTTTCTAGAGGAAAAAAAAATGCATTTCTTTCTTTCTCTTAAAGAAAAAAATAGGTTGTCTTTTGATTCGGTTGGGGTCCATATTCACAAAAGAGTCGCTCAATTTTGTGTGTCTGTGTGTCTGTGTGTGTGTGCAAATCGCATGTGCAGAATGCAAGCCTTCCGAGGGGGCCTAATGTAGGCACTTGTCCCTCAATCAAAGATTCAGCTCAACACGAGTCCTTTGTGTGACAACAGCCTCAACCCCCCCCCAACTCCTGAATGCACAGACGCTTTCTAAAGAGATGCATAAAGAACAACCCTCACACTCACTCACTCACTCACCCACCCCACCCCACCCCCCATCTTCTTGGTGAAATGAGATGGTTTCTCTTCAGATTTCAAAGATAAATCACCTTTAAATGTTGCCTCGGTTTTATTCCCCATCACCACCCTCCCCTGCCCTCCCCAAGCTTTAGCCGAGAACACGGTAGCAAATAAGAAGAGACGAGAGAGAGAAAAGGGGGGGGGGAATCATTGTGGCTGTCATGGTGGACATAGCGTTCCAGTCTGCACATGATATGTATGTGCTTCAAAATGGCTGACATTTATATGCTAGTGAACGCATGGAAACGGAGATGGGTGGTTTTTACAACACACAAGAATGCGCAGCTCCTGCATCTCTCAAGGCCTGTCATCCGGGCATGTCTTAAACATGCATACCTTGCTTTTGGGAATAATATTCCTTATTGGAGGATTCCTCCCTTCCCCCATATTTTTGTTTCTTTAAAAAAAAAATCAGGGACACTATTTCTGGAGCAGGAAAGGAGGATATGGCAGTGAAGGAAATAACATTTTTTAAAAGAAAAATATGGAAGGTGACAGCACACACAGTACTGTCTTTTATTGAAAGTTAAACACAATAAATGGGTAATTCCCTCCTGGTATCAGATTTTTTGTCTTTTATTGTTATTCTGTGAGTGGGACAAATGTATTCTTTTTCTCTTGTTTCTTAAGAAATATAAGGAAATAAAAAAATGCCTTTATAAAAGAAATGAAGTGGCATATAAGATGCATTGGGAGTATAAACAATCACTGTGCAGGATAACTCAGTATAAAACAAAAGACTGTAAATTTGTAATTCAACAGTTTGAATTACTTGGGAGCAATATTCTGTGGTTCAAACACAGCGGCATTTTTTTAAATAAACAAACCCATGATTTTTCAAGAGAAGATCACTGTGTTTCTGAACACACAATATATGCATACAATAAATGGTTAATCCTACTGTACAATGACTGTCTATTTTGCACAATAAAACACCCTTTTGAACTTTGTATTTCAGTTTCATATAAGAATCTTCCATTGGATAATCAAAAGCTGTATGTTTTACTGTGTGATGTAAAGATTAGAATTATGGTAGAAATGAGAAGGCATAAGAAACAATATTTTCTTCTCTTGCTTCCCATGCAAATGATTGCCAAAAGAGGGATACAATGTAAACAAGCTCTGAAATTCTTTGCATTTTGATACATTAAAATATAATTAATACCCCAATTTTTAAAGTCTTGATTTGATGTACATCCCATTGAAAACAATGGTGTATTTCCCAAAGTAATTGTGCGGTTGGTGTAAAAGTACAGAAGATAATCATTATTTGATTTTTCTTCTTATCCCTGTAAGTGAATTAACCATTTCAGCCAGATGTATATCCAGGCACTAGACTTGTGGCTGACTCTTCCATTTCTAACACATGTTTCAAATTACTTTGCAGTTCTTTTGCATGTATATGATCTGTGTTCATAGGTTAGACTTTGAAGAATAAATCATGGCTATAGTAGAAAGGTTTTCCAGTCACATCAGCCAAGGTTTTGCCCTAACTCACTGCTCTCCTATTTTGGCTTGCAGGGTTGCATTATGAGATAGTTGTGTCAGCTAGTGGTTTAAACTGCTTACTGTCACTGTCAGGGTCTTTCCTTCTGCTACTTGAAAACATTGCTTAACTTATTGTGAGCTTTTGGGGGATTTGGTTAGAATGTATATATGTATCCTAACATACAGTGTTCTCGAAGCTACTAACATGAATTTGGCCAAACTGCGAGAGGCAGTGAAGGATAGGCGTGCCTGGAGTGCTCTGGTCCATGGGGTCACAAAGAGTCGGACACGACTGAACAACAACAACAACAAATCCTAACATACAGGGTGTGATCCAGCCTCTCATCCGCAAGCTCAAACCCCTGGCTTCCCTCCCTCAACTGGGAGGTTGATGGGAAATATATTTGCCTTCAGAGTGGAAACAAGGCGCATGAGTAGAACACACTCTTAGTACTGCAACTCCCATCACCTCTCCTTATTGGCCAGGATGGCTGAGGCTGATGGGAGTTGTTGTCCCAAAAAATCTGAAGGTTACCAGGATGGGAGAAGGCTGAGCCAATGGTCTAACTCATTATACAGCAGCTTCATTTCTCTGCACGATGGAGAGAACAGGGGTGTGATGTACTTAAAACCTAGCACCACATATTAGATCTGACTCTATTTCCATCTACCCTGAGTGCCTGAATTAGGAAGGCCATACGTACCGGTACATCTGGTGTGAAGGCTAAAACCTGATTGAAAAACATTTAGTGTGGTGTTTAAGTCCTTTGGAACATAGCTTTTAATGATTACCCTGTTTAGGATTGCAGTCTGTGCTTACATACCCAAATCATGCATCATTGCCTCGGGAATATGTTATAAGAGCGGTGGCCAAGTCTAGGGAGACTGAGCCAAGATTCATACATGGTTTCTGGAGCAATGTTAGGGAGTTAAAAATAAAGGTAAAGGTAAAGGACCCCTGGACAGTTAAGTCCAGTCAAAGGCGACTATAGGGTGCGATACTCATCTCGCTTTCAGGCCGAGGGAGCCGGCATTTGTCCACAGACAGCTTTCTGGGTCATGAGGCCAGCATGACTAAACTGCTTCTGGCGCAATGGAACACCGTGACGGAAGCCAGAGTGCACGGAAATGCTGTTTACCTTCCTGTCGTAGGGGTTATCTGTTTATCTACTTGCACTGGCCTGCTTTCGAACTGCTAGGTTGGCAGGAGCTGGGATAGAGCAACAGGAGCTCACCCCGCCACAAGGATTCGAACCGCCATCCATCTGATCGGCAAGCCCAAGAGGCCAAGTGGTTTAGACCACAGCACCACCAGCGATGGTGGGCGGCTTGGAGAACCCTTGATCTTTTGAATTGGGCTCCAGACCTGTCCCTTCTCCATCCCCTTTTAATTTTTTAATGTTGCTTACAAGGCTGCTGGCAGAGGCAGATTCAGGGGAGCATGACTAGTTCACCCACAATGGTGCTGCAGGGGGCGCTGTAACAATGGCGAAACAACGGAAGACCTAGAGGCTCTGAATTTTGGCGTCACCACTGCTGATGGACAGGCTGTAAGTCAAAGTGCCAGTGAGATACACCCACCATCTTAATTTGCTCTGAAGCTTACATTTTCATCTCTGGGGGTGCATCTGCAGTGAAATGCCTAACATGATGGCATCGCTTTGTGTATTCTCATATCTCCACTGCAAATGGGAACTTATGATATGGAGTACGGGCTGGGAAATGTACAACATATTATTCTCATAAACAACTGACACAGGGGAGAGGAGGGAGAACAAGACATGAGATGGAGCTCCTGTTTTTAGTGGGAGTCATGTTTTGGGGAGCATCTAGTTATACCCCAAAGGCCAAACTATACTAGGGGTTAGAATATACGTTACTTCACTTTAATGTGGGCATTGTGTACGTTTTGAAAACTGTAAATAGTAAATAGCAGCCAGGGAGGGCCGACTGATCAGGTTCAGGATTTTGACATGGGGAGAGGGAGCTTTCCCCCCTGCCATGGTTCTGCCATAAATAAATAAATAAATAAATAAATAAATAAATAAATGCTCCCCACCACAAAAGCTGCTAGTAGGCCCTGGAGAGAAGATTCCATTGGTGCCAGTTGGGATACCAAGTGCCAGTGCAGAGAAAAGGGTTAATTCTGAATAGGGTTGCCACCTTGGTTCTGGCAAAATATGGGACAGGGTGGTGTGAGGCAGTTGGAGGACGATTTCTTCTTCATCATCTGGTGATGAGGTAACTTCAAAGCAGCCTAACACCTTGGCCCCTCTGGAATTTGTCACCCACTCACACAGACACATGAATTTGTAAACCTGTCTGCGCTTGGCTACCCAGTCAATTGAAAAATCCCATGTTTTTTTGTTTTTTGTTTTTGGTCCTTTTTGTAAAAACAAAACAAAAACTCAGCTTTCGGTGGCTTCCTAAAAAGAGGCTCAACAATTTTGGGGTCTTCCTAATATGGCAACTCTATTAAATGCATGAACTTTCACATACCTTTTCTTTCTTTTCTTTTTTTTAAAGATTTTATTATTTTACCATAAAACAAAACAAGAACAACATTAAACATACATAAACACAGTAAGAACATAATACACAATCAACAATATAAAACACAACAATACCATACAAAAAAGAAAACTTATACAAACCTTGCCAAATACTTATCTTAGTTTCTCCACTTATTTTTACTTCTTAGGGGGACTTCCCCTGATCCCTCCTCTGTCTTCAAAAACATATATACTCTTTAGGTAGCTTCATTTCTTTTCCCATTAACTCATGCTCAATATCCTAATGTTCTTTAAGTTTATCTAAACCAATATATTTCTTAACTTATATTCTGTATCTTAACACCTTCTTATACAAATAGATCTATCACATCAAAATTTCTTCTAAGACCATTATAACTAACCTTAAACTTCTAAAGCCGATTCTTTTATATATTTCTGCACAGATATTCAAACATTCAATTTAACATGCTTAACTAAATAGTCCTTAAATTTCTTCCAATCTTGCGACACCTTCTCCTCCCTCTGGTCTCGGATTCTGGCGGTCAGGTCTGCGAGCTCCATATACTCCATCAGCTTCATCTGCCATTCTTCAATTGTCGGTATCTCTTCACCCTTCCAAGTTCTTGCCAATAAAATTCTAGCCGCTGTCGTGGCATACATAAAAAATACTCTATCCTGACTGGGTATCTCTTCGTTGGTCATGCTCAAAAGAAATGCCTCTGGTTTCTTACAAAAGGTAATTTTCATTACCTTCTTAAGCTCATTATAAATCTTATCCCAGAAGGCCTTTACCCCTGAACATGACCACCACATATGATAAAAGGTACCTTTCGACGATTTACATTTCCAACACACATCCGACATTTTAGAATTCATTCTAGCTAACTTAACTGGTGTCAGATACCATGTATATATCATTTTCATTACATTTTCTCTTAAGCTATTACATGCAGTAAAATTGATACCTTTCCGCCACAATCTCTCCCAGTCATCCATCATAATGTTATGACCCACATCTTTTGCCCAATCTATCATTGTTGATTTAACCAATTCGTCTTTCGTATGCCACTCTAGCAACAAATTATACATCTTGGAAAGGTTTTTAGAGTTCGATTCGATCAGTTCTGTTTCCAGTTTTGATTTTTCCACTTGAAAACCAATTTTTTTGTCTAATTTAAATGTTTCATGTACCTGGTGATATTGCAGCCAGTCAGGGACTTGACTTTTGACTTGATCGTAACTTTTCAATTTAAATGAGTCCCCTTCCTGCTGCAATATGTCCATGTATCGTAACCAACTTGCAGACATGTTTGGTCTCTTATAGGCCTTGGCCTCCACTGGTGATATCCATCTAGGAGTCTTTCTCTCCAGCAAGTCTTTATACCTAATCCAAACCTGATACAGAGATTTCCTGATTATGTGACTCTTAAAGGTTCTGTGAATTTTAACTTTGTCATACCAAAGGTATGCATGCCAACCAAACATGTTATCGTGTCCTTCCAAGTCCAGCACATCTACATTCTCTAATTTAAACCAGTCTTTTAACCAGCAAAAGGCAGCTGCTTCAAAATAAAGTCTTAAATCCGGCAGGGCAAAGCCTCCTCTCTCTTTAGAGTCTGTCAAAACCTTAAACTTAATTCTCGGCTTTTTGCCCTGCCATATAAACTTCGATAAGTCCCTTTGCCATATCTTAAAACAGTCCATTTTATCCAAAATCGGTATGGCTTGGAATAAAAACAGCATCCTTGGTAGGACATTCATTTTAATCGCGGCTATTCTTCCCATTAACGACAGTTTCAATCTAGTCCATATCTCCAGATCTTTCTTTATCTCTATCCACAGTTTTTCATAATTATCTTTGTACAGGTTCACGTTTTTTGCTGTGAGATTGATACCTAGATATTTTACAGATTTAACAAAGTTGAGGCCTGTGCCATCTTGTAATCTTTGTATCTGTTCTGCACTCATATTTTTACTTAAAACTTTGGTTTTCTGTTTATTTAATTTGAAGCCAGCTACACGTCCGAATTGTTCAATTAATTCCAAGGCTTTGGGGACACTGCTTTCTGGTTCTTGTAGGGATAGCATCAAATCATCTGCAAAGGCGCGTAGTTTGTATTCTTTCTCTCCTTTTCAAACACTTGCGTTGGGAGAGGACCCCTAACTTGGTAGCGATAGGGGGCAGAACTGAAATACAGGACAAAACTATATCAACAGAACGTAGCATTTAACATTGAAATACGGGACAAATCCTGGCTTATACAGGACAGGTTGCAACCCTAAGAGTGTGCACAAATGATAAAAGGGAAGAGACACCATGGAGTTTCCGTGTTAGGGATGTAGGACCCCAAAAAGCTGCCTTTGACCAAGTGAGGCCATTGGTTCATCGAGCTCAGTATTGTCCACCCAAAGAGTGACAGCGGCTGTCCAGGGTTTTAGACAGGAGACATTCCCAGCCCTGCCTGGAGAAGCTGTGGGTTCAGCCTGGGACCATCTGCATTGCAAAGAAGATGCTCTACTACTGAGCTATGGCCCTGTACAAAGAGGACCTCAGTAATGCAAAGCTTGCTGGTTTTGTTGCCGTTCCCCATTCTCGGGGGCCAAATGCTTCACCAACATAGGAGCCTTTTTTTGATCAGGGCATGATCAGCTCGATGCACTCATTGGCTCACACACTACCGTGTTTCTCCTAAAATAAGACACCGTCTTATATTTTTTTCGCTCAACAAAACTAAGTATGGCTTATTTTCAGGGGATGTCTTATTTTAACCATGTCGCATCGGTACGCTGCATAGCCATGCCTCTCCAGGCTGTTTTAATGGGAGGTACCACGTCACTATGGCTTATTTTCAGGGTATGGCTTATTTTTGGGGAACGGCTTATATTTCGCAAATGCATAGAAATCCTGCTATGGCTTATTTTATGGCTATGTCTTATTTTAGGAGAAACAGGGTATGTGTGCATGTGAAATCCCAGACGTTAACGCTTTTTGGGAAACTGGTGTGTGAACGCAGTTCTCAATTATGAGAAGGCTGCCAGATCTCAATCTGTATGTGCTTAAAACAAACACACACACACACACACACACACACACACACACACACTGGTGATCTTTACAGTATCTGGGCGGTGTTTATTTATTTATTTCGAAACCTGGAAGTCGTTTAAATGCTTTAAATGCATTTAGGCACACATACTTAAATCATTCTGCCAGAGCATAGATGCATAATAGAGACTGGCTTGGATCAGCGTTCCTGCGGCAACCACCAAAACTCTTATCTTAGTTGCAGGAAGAAATTTCTTGCAGTGGTTTAAGTTAGAAATGATGCTTTCATTTAAAAAAGAAGAAGAAATCACCCACTGTCAGTTCTTCCAGTTTTGCATTACTGCTGGTTAATACGCCCCTGGACTAGCTGGTATACCCTGCTGTGTTTAAGCATGAGCTGCGTAGAATCTTCTCAATTAGCTGTACATTCCTCTGTTTGCTTTCCTGATTTGTTCCTTCTCTTTCATCTATCAGATGTTCACAAGCTTTCCATTAGATGTTTCCTGCTTCTAATAGATGTTTGCAATTTGTTTTCTCCTTTGAGCTATTGAGGAGGCACCAATTTGTGTTGAAATAACTAGTTTTGCTTGAGACCGGAGGGAGGAGGGAGGTGGAGGGTTAAGGCATACCCTTGTTGCTTTCTGCAGAGTAGGGGGTGGGGTGGGGTGAGAATTGGGCAGAAATGTTGCTTCAAATATTACTTCCAATATTACTGGGCACATCATCAAGAATAGGTCACATGCTGGCCCTGATCCAACAAGCTGTGTTGACTTTTCATTGAGTTCTGTGGACAAGGTTATATGATGTCAATGGGACTTGCAGCTCAATCTTGTGCATGTCTACTCAAAGTAAGCCCCAAATAGTACAGCACGTAACAAAGTGTGTCTACAGGGCTGCAGTCTTAAATACAGCTAGCTGTCATTGGGTTATATCCATTTTCTTTCACATTGTGCCTCTGAATTGAAAATGCTACATGCATGAATACACTTTCTATTTACATAATATTACAGCTGGTATGTATCAATTGGATGATCTGCATATACAAAAATACAAGAACTATTTTGCTATTTCCTCTTCTCCCCCTTAATGAATTTAGGATGTGGTCCTGCCCAGTGTGGGAATATCCCATTGAAATCACTAGGAGGCATGCTTACTTAACTGTTACAGGATTTTAGCGTTTTGGGGTTTTTCGGTTAGGATGCTTTAATTGAAAGAACCATCTTAATATACATATGATCTTTCCACTGTCTAAGTGCTAGAAACTCAGTTTTAACACTGGATCAAACAGAGCCTCTTAAAAGTAGTTATGGGCAGAAAGGTCTTCCTACAAAACTGTTTCTGGTGTGATTTGGTAACGAAATAGGGCATTGGTCCATCATCATCATCATCATTATTATTATTATTATTATTATTATTATTATTATTATTATTATTATTATTATATGCCATGTATATTTGCCAAGCAGACCCTCCACATGTCCCTATTTCCAGGGACGTCACTGATTTAGAGAAGCTGTCCCTGTTTCTGATTTGATCCCACCATGTCCCGCTTTTCCTTAGGACATCCCTATTTTCATCGGAGAAATATTGGAGGGTGTGGAGTTCTGCGGCCCCTGAGCCATCTGAAGGCAAATCCTGTATAGGGAAAGGTGTTTTTTAATGTTTAATGTTTAATATTTTATTATGTTTTTATATATGTTGGAAGCTGCCCAGAGTGGCTGGGCCAACCCATTAAGATGTGTGGGGTATAAATAGTAAAATTATTATTATGGAATGGGATGTCCCTATTTTCATCGGAGAAATGTAGGTGCTTTGATTGCATAGGAACCCTAAAAAAAAACCCCGACTCCTAATATGTCATGTTCGCTTTGAACTTTTAAGATGATCTGAATGTCACCCAAGCAGCTTCTTGGACTGATATTTTATTTTTATTTTTATTTTTATTTAAAAAAATAATAATGTCAAAAACCTGGACCCGGCGAAGGAGTGCTGACTCAGGAATCCTGCTGGGACTTTGTGGCCCACTGCTAGGCAACCACCCATCCCCGCCACAGCAAACATATGACCACAAAATGGATGATCTCATCTCTAAATCGGCTATTTGATATGCAGATTGCACGCAGACCTCCTTCCAATATAGAATTGCTCTGGCAGCAGGTGCAGCATGGGCCTTTTCTCACATTTTAAAGCCAAAATTGGTCCTGAGCCCTCTTCCCCCCACCCCTACCCCCTCTCTGGGTCCTTCGCAGCTCCTGAAGCTCTGTTATCTTCACGTTTTCGTTGTTATTGTTGTTTTATTTCAGCCTTCCATACCAAGAAAGCAAAGCTCATCTTTTATGTCCCTTTCTTATACCCTAACCCTAGGCCACAACGAAATAAAAGCAATTGAGGGGGGAGGTGGAGGGAGCAGGATCGAGAAGCTATTCTCGCAGGCAAATTATTGGTTTGTTCCTCTAATGCAAAGCAGGAGCATGAATGTAACGCTGGAAAATAATGCATACGTGTGTTTACCTGCTTCCCTGATTCAGAAACCTATGAGATAACACTAAGTGGTTTTTGAGAATTACGTAAGAGCATGCTAGCTTGTGAAAATCAACTGTATGACCTGCATATACAAAAATTCAAGAACGATTTTACCATTTCCTCTTCTCCACCTTCCTGTTAATGAATTTAGGATATGGTCCTGCTTCCACTGAAATCACTAGGAGGCCTGTTTACTTAACTGTTACAGGATTTTAGTGCAGACTTTCTGTAAACTGCTTGTCTACAATACAATTCCACCCCCCCTACACACACACACACACACACACACACACACACTGCAATAGCTGAATGTGGCTGTTTTAGGTCCTTCGTTTGATAATGTGGGCTCATTGAATGGAAGCATTTCCCTGCACAAGGTAGGAGAATAAAAGCTACCATCCTTCTCTGGTGTGGCTCTCGCAGTGGTCCCTTGAATAGCAATAAAGCACATGGCAATATAATTTATATTGTCTGTGGTTGCAGGTTAGGTCCTGAAACTCATAAACTATTGCCGTTTTATAGCCATGCTGCTGTTATTAACTAAATGAAAGGGGTATTTGTTCTAAATCTGCAGACTGTATGATAGCTAATCTTAAATTCATCAAGAGCCACTGATGGAAAAGGTGCAGAAAATGCTACCAGGATGCCAGACACCAAGTGCCAGATCAACGAAGTGAAGGAAGGGGGGTGGGTGGGTGGGTGGAGGTTGTGAATATAACAAAGCTGAGAGATTGCATGGTGCATATTGATTTGGAGCTTGTGGAACCTGCTTTTGTAGTGGGTAATTGATCATCTGTGAGCCTGCAAGATGCATTCAGCTGCTGGTGCTTAAGAAAGAGCTAAATCTTCATAGCGTTAAAGGGACGGGGGGAATATGAATAAATAGATCTCCTTCCCCCCCCCCCCAAGATGTGAGTTGCATTAAAATTTAAATTCAAATAGAAATGCTGCCTCAGTGGGAGGAAGATCTTTGGAGATTTATTCCTCCGGTAAAGTTATGTGCCAGAAGATAATTCCGCAGATATTTCTTGGTGATCTTCAGAAGCCATTGGTTTGCAATAGTAAAATATTTGCAATTCATGCTGCTTTGATCGTGCACAGGTTTTTGTCTGGTATAAATCCCTTTTGGTGGCCTGAAGAACAGAGCACTTACATTTCCAATGCAAATTCTCTGGCTGGTATATACACATAGGCACACATATATGAGAGAGAAAGAAGAGAGGGTGAATTTGCTTGGAATTCTCCCCAATTGCATGCATTCCTTCTGCTGAACTCATTCATAGGATACAAAGAGAAAATAATAAATGTAATAATAATAATAATAATAATAATAATAATAATAATAATAAATACCCTGCCATTATTGTCCAATGAATGGCTATGCATGTATGAATCCAACTGGCTTCCATGTAACTTGAGCAATATGTTCTAGGATGGAATGTAACTCACACAAGTCTTATTGGGTAAGTACTTACCATATGCAGGGATGTCTTAGCCATTGAGGCTACTGGCGCAAGGCGCCATGGCCTGAGGAAGGCGCCTGCGCCCTCCAGCCCCGCTGGCAGCACCGCTCTCACTCACCTCTTCTCGGGCTGCGGACACGGGGAGGCCGTCGGCAAGCCTCCCGTCGGCGCTGCAGCCAGGGTTCCCTGGATGGCAGCGCTGCACCGCCGCTTCGGCTGAGCAGGCGGAGGGGCAGGTGGAGCACAGCTGGCAGTGTTCCCCACCTGCCCCTCCGTGCCCTCCGGCTGCCCGCTGCGCCTGGCCCTGCCCGGCGGAGCACGAGGGGCACCGGAGGGATCTTTGCGCCAGGGCGCTGGATTTACTTAAGACAGCCCTAACCGTATGTGCCCAACCAATATAGATCCACATCCAGTGATCTTAGATAAATGACAGTGCTAACAAGTAAGAGAACTTCAAGATACATGTCAGCTACTTATTTTGATTACAGCATATAGCCAGAGAAAGAAGCAGGCAGGATGGAGTTTCTGCTCAATGTAGGAGTACTTCCTTGCCACAAATTCAGAGGAATGGACAGTGAACAACTCTCTCTTGAACCCATGAATGATCGGCTGGGATCATCCATTCTATCAGGTTACAGCAGAAAAAAGTGAAATAGATCTATTCCATCAGCTCTGCTGGGAGACTAACTCCATTTGGCTCCGCCTCTCCATTCCTGCCAATTATAACTTCCGTGTATGAGTTTGATTGTTTTCCTCTTCCCTCTTCATCCTTTTTTCCTTTCCTGCCGTGTCTTTTAGATTGTAAACCTGCAAGTAGGGACGGATTGCTTGTCTTGATTTACGTAAGCCCAAATCAGGGGTAAAAAAAATAAAATGCTTTAGATAAATAATAAACATTTCAGAGATAGGCAGATGCATCATAGAATAATACCAAGTACATCCAAGATCCATAAAATCATAGAACTGTGGTATTGGAAGGGACCCTGAGGATCATGTAGTCCAACCCTCTGCAGTGCAGGAATATGCAGCCACCTCATACAGGGATCAACCCTGCAACCTTGGCGTGATGAGCACCATGCTCTAACCAACTGAGCTATCCAGGTAATTTCACTGCATTGTAACACAAATCTGGCCTTATTGAAGATCTAAGTGCTGCTCATCTGCACTCCTCTTCTGCCTTTGGTTTGGCAAGTATCTGAGGGCTTCCATTTGCTTCCGTCTACTGCAAGGGCACTTACAAATGCCGTATCTGGTGTCATATCAGAAGGGATTGGGAGCTACTAGGCAGTGTAGGCATTTGGCACTATCATTGGTATTTCGTCACAACAGTCATTGTGTCGTCCACGCTGATCCACGGACTGGTACTTATTGCTAGCGAGCAATTAGTGGTTTCCAGCACACTGGAGGAGGAAGAGGGGGCGGGGGGGAGCACATCGCCCCTGGCACCATGATCCCGGTGGGGTACCATCGCGGCTGCCCCCCCAGCTAGGCGCCACGCCCCTGCAGGTGACACACCTTGCGGGCAGCATGCCACACCCCCAGGACATGCGCCAGCCACGCCCCGTCTGCTCTCCACCCCCCCCACCCCCGGTGCCGGAGCATGAAGCTCTGCCACTGTTCCAGCAACCTTAAGACTTGCCTTTTATCCGTATCACCTGAAAGCATCTTGATCTGTCTTTGTCATGTTCTGCATCATCCTGATTAAATTTGTTATTTGTGTCTGAACCCGATCCAAAGCTCTGTTTCAACTCTGTTGACTGCAATGGGGAATGTAACAAATTATGATTTTATTGTTTGGTTTTTATGTTTCGTACTGTTGTATACCGCTGTGATTTTTTTAAATGATACAGCAGTATGTAAATCTTTTTATCTATTTATAAATAGATAATGCAATGCAACGCAACGCAACGCAACAAATTCAATGCAATACAATACAATACAATACAATACAATACAATACAATACAATACAATACAATACAATACAATACAACAATGGCTATAACTGTCCCTATTCACATTGGATGAAATTTGCCAGAAAACGAGTCCCTCCAGAATGGATTAAGCTTGCCAAAGGTCAGCCAGATCCATCCATGGGTTTTTGTACACACCTCCTTTTTTTTTTTCCTTTTTAAAAGAAATAGCCTCTAGCTATGTAATTTGCTGCTGCAAATGGATGTAAATTGCACGCATTGTCGCTCCATTTGAGGGGATGAAGCCTGCCAAATTTCGGGGGGGGGGGGATAGGTACAGTACACTGGTAAAAACAAAATAAAAAATAAAAAAAATCCTTCCAGTAGCACCTTAGAGACCAACTAAGTTTGTTCTTGGTATGAGCTTTTGTGTGCATGCACACTTCTTCAGATACACTGAAACAGAAGTCACCAGACCCTTCTATATAGTGAGAGAGTGAGGAGGGGTATTACTCAGAAGGGTGGTAATCCCACAAGGACAGACTTGGCCATTCTTGGGTGGGAAAATAGAAACCATTCCCCACCCCCCCACCCCCGAGGGAGATGGGGAAGAGCAGTTTGAAACTTGGGGACATGAGGGAGATGCCATTGGTTAAGAAACCTGCCGAAGTTCAAACAAATAGGCCCAGACACTGTTAATAATTGGGAAAGAAGTAGGCCACCACTATAGTCTGTTTACACTCTGCTGTTACAGCCAAAACTCAGAGGATGACTACCTAAGTTAAGAGAACAACTGTTTCTTCCTTCCCAAAATCACTGTGATTGGAGTACACCGAGGTTGGGCGTGACTAAAAACTAAACCTGTCCATCAAAACTAAAGGTCCCTCTCCTCTACACCCCATCCCCTACTGAGTGTCATGTTGGGGGGGGGGAACCAAAAACCACAGAGAGACTTGGAAGCTTAGGGAATCCCTAATTGACATGAACATTGTGATCTGACTCTGGAACGTGAAAGATTCTGGCAATGTGAGGATTAAACAGAATAATGCAGGGCTCTTTTTCAGCCAGAACTTGCCGGAACTCAGTTCTGGGACCTTTCAGTTGGGTGCCACAATGTCAGGCTTTGGGAAAATGACTTCCTCCCCTGTGACAATAAATAGGCAAATCAAAACGGAAGGAAATTCTTACCATTAGTGGGTTTTTTTAATAAACACAGCAAAAGAGAAAAGAAACCATCTCCCTAGAATGGCGGTGCTCCCAATTAAGGCTCACCCCCCATCCCTATTAATCTATGTCACTCCTACATCTTGTAATCTGAGTTTGTACACTCTGCGCTTTCTGTTCTAACATTTTCTGAGCTCTCCATGTCTTTGGGGAAAGGGGGGGGGGCAATGCTGTCCAGAGACTGTGAATCTGTTAACCCTCTCTCTTCTAGTGTTTCTCCTGCTAGCTGTTCCCCATCCAGTATTTCCCAGCTTCTGCCTTCTGAATTATGCCCATCTGCAAACCACTGTTCCAAATCTATACTGTCCTCCTGCTCCTGGGAAGATTCAGGGTTGGGGGGGGGAGGGGGAGGCTCCTACCATTCCTCTTCAGTGCAGTCCTCCTCAGCATGGTCAATGACACATAAATTGCCATTCTAAGAGAACGAGGGGTGTGTTCATGGTGAGTTCAGGCACCTCTTTTTCTAAAAAAAAATAGCACTGGGATAATGAGATAAAATAGGAAAGAGCTATAAGTCAGTGGTGGAGCACAAGCTCAGGTCCTGTTCCCAGGATTTTCAGTTGCAAAGGATAACCCCACTTAAAAGATCTTGGAAAATCTCAGCCTGGGTCTACCGGTGGCCCAATTGTCTGTTTTGGTGAAAAGCAGCTCCCTATGTTCAGAATCCCATACATAAATAAAATAAATGGCATGGGTTTTCATAGGAAAGGTGCATAAGGATTAACATGCAAATTGTCAAGTACAGTAAGTAGTCGTGGTGTGAGCAGTAGCAGCAGCTGCTGCAACTTCAGAAGTCCACAGAATGGGAAGGACACAATCACATGCTGTTATCATTTGTCCAGGACACAGAAACTTGCATAAATGACTTTCAGATCAGCAGTGAGTGCCATATTAAAAGCAGCAGCAGCGTGAGAATGTGGAGCATGTATAGAGTTAAGCATAGGAGGTTCGTCTTCTCGTATAGTATAAGTATCATATGAACATAAGGGCTTCACTTCCCCCATGCCTGTTCATTACCCAGCGGCCGGAACTTCGAGCAACGACATGCACGTGTGAATGGCTGGACGGGCGAAGATGCGGCGCCACATATGGAATTGCCATATCGCCGCAAACCCGGTGCTCTTCAGGGGTGCCAGTCAAGAAACGGACCGGTGTGCCTGGCAGGCTGAACCAGCTGCAAAGTGATCTCTTGTCTCTTCCCCGGCCCCGGCCCCGGCCCCGGCCCCCTCCTTGCGCTGCCTCCCTTTCCTAGAGGAGATTTAAATAAAAGTACTCTTGGTGCACAGCCAAACAAAAGTCACCATAGACTCCTGTCCCTTGCATTCTTCCTCCCCCTCCCCTTTCTCCTCCCATTCTCTCAGCGTGGTCCTCCTGATTCATGAAGAATGTGTGCTTGGACAAGTTTGGAAAAGATTATCAGGCTCACAAGAGGGTGCAGAACTAGGGCTTTTTTCTGAACCTACTTTGTGGCATCTGCTTGGAATGGAGGCTTTGCTCCCCCCCTTGTGACAGCGCAATGCATGGACGGACACACACACACACACACACACACACACACACACACCAGACCTAAACAAAGGGTACTGCTGTCCATGAGCTGAGGGGGCCATGAAGGGGCAGAGGCTTCTTCCTTCAGGTTGCTGTGATGGGGTGGGGGTGGGGAGCTGAATGAGGGAGATTATTGTTCATGTCTCCTTCAAACAAACAGCAGAGCCCCCCCTCCCTCCCCACAACCCCTTTACTAGCAGCGAGAGGAGAGACTCTTGGCATGGAAAATATGACCACAGACCATACAATAGTCGGGGGCTCTCTCGTCTTCCATTGCCGGAAGCATCCTAATGCTAAAGAAACAAACGGTGGAGAGTGACCTCCTGCAAGAATTTGATCCAGCAGACAGGCAGTGCTGCTGCTGCTGCTGCTGCTGCTGTTACAACAGTTAACCCATTCACCACTTGGCTGTGGGCTAGATAATAACCAAAACAGAAGGTCTTTTCAGTGCATGAAGGCTGCAAGGTCAAGGATTCGCCTAGAAAGTGCACACAAAGGGCAAACTTGGAATTGTCCTGGGATAAAAACATTAAAATATTTGCGCTCGTCTGTATTATTTCAGGTGGATTCCGTGTTATTTTCGGACGGCAGCAAGAGTTATTGCAATATCAAATGATAACGACAAGTCTGTGTTGCCCGACGCAGGCTGAAATGTGCAAAGTGAGCAGACATGCCTCCTAGCATGGAAAGTTGGGGGGGGGGGTCTTTTTGTCAAATCTATCAACTATCCAGGCTTCTATCCAAGGCTTTTTTTCAGCCAGAACTCACTGGAACTGACTTCCAGCATCTCTCAGGTGGGCGCCATTGCCATTGTAAGAGAACAAGGGAGGGGTTCGTGGTGAGTTCTAGTGCATCTTTTTCTAGAAAAATAGCATTGCATTATCTGTCTGTCATCTGTCTATCTATCTATCTATCTATCTATCTATCTATCTATCTATCTATCTATCTAGAATGTGACCTGGAAACTACAACTAATCCTGAATGCAGCAGCTAGACTGGTGACTGGGAGACCACATAACGCCGCTCCTGAAAGACTTACATTGGCTCCCAGTATGTTTCCGAGCACATTTCAAAACGTTGGTGCTGAGCTTTAAAGCCCTAAAAAGCCTCGGTCCAGTACACCTGAAGGAGCGTCTCCACCCCCATCGTTCAGCCCGGACACTGAGGTCCAGCTCCGAGGGCCTTCTGGTGGTTCCCTCACTGCGAGAAGTGAGGCTACAGGGAACCAGGCAGAGGGCCTTCTTGGTGGTGGCGCCCGCCCTGTGGAACGCCTTCCCATCAGATGTCAAAGAAATAAAGAACTATCAGACTTTTAGAAGACATCTGAAGACAGCCATGTTTAGGGAAGCTTTTAATATTTGATTAATCATTGTATTTTAATATTCTGCTGGAAGCTGCCCAGGGTGGCTGGGGAAACCCAGCCAGATGGGTGGGGTATAAATTATTATTATTATTATTATTATTATTATTATTATTATTATTATTATTCTATCATCTATCTATCTATCTTCTCTTGTGCTGGGCAAAGTTTTCAGGATAACCACCCTGAGCAAGTTACTTCCTCAGATGTACAAATATAAAAGGCCTGTTCCTAGTGGAAGAAATGTGCTTGAGCTTTTTGGCCTAGGATGCAGTTTGGGAATCTGCACAGCCAGTTATTCTCTTCCATCACCAAGGAAATTCTCACATCATGTACTCTTTACCTTCCAAAACCAGCTGGGATGAATTGAACTCCTGGATGTGCATGCAGGGCAAAGCCTCTCCTATGATGCTTTTCTTGGAGGCAGGCTTTTCTGATTTGTTCCTGGTGTACGTAATAAGGGCTAGTGAAAACAGAAAGTCCATTTTATCCATTCAAGGTCAGGCCTTGCAGGCGCAAATGTAGGAAACAGTACAAGGTTTTCCTCTCCAGAGAATATGATTATGCATGTACTGATGCAAACAATGAATAACAATTACATTGTTAACAAAAGCAATGCATGGAATAAAATATTTTACAGGAAGCGGTTCTTTCTTCTCTCCCTCCACCCCCTCTCTTGTTTTTACTGATGTCTCCAGATTTAAGTGCATAGAATTCACAAATAAAATATACAAATGTGATTTCGTGTAGCACCTCTGACTGTGTTAATCAGTGACTGAAATGAATGGGGAATATATATTGCTTTTGCATCCGTTTATGACCCCAGTTGTAAATATTGTGCGTTGAAACCTTGCCATTTCACTGTTATATTAGCGCACACTCTTGGCAACGAATAATGTTATGCAGCAGTAATCATAGCAGCTATAACAAAGTAGAACATTTGAATGTTTTCTGCATTTGCACTAGCAGGAAATTGTGAGCACACGTGTGTGGGTTTCTGCCCAAGGCTGAGACACCAATCAGATGGAACTGAGAGGTGCACCCCTATAGCCTCGAGGTTCACAAATAACTTGGAGTAATTTGAGATTATATTAGGATTTGCCAGGAAAATTCAGATTTCTACATTTGTTTATCTTGTATATAGTTTTATTAGGGTCATTAGTTTTGCATCACTTTCTTCATTAAAATATTGCTTTGACATGATCCAAATGATGAACTGATACAAATAAATGAATCTGAAGGTGATGTTAAATTCTCAGCCTTTGAAAAAGAATTCAACCGTTTAAGGCAGAAAGCGGCTTTTAATAAATCAGATGTTCCTGGAATGCAATGTAATTTCTGTCCTATTTGACAACAATATTTGAGATAAGTTTAAAAACAAGACGAGCACCTTTTCAACCACCTGGAAAACTTTGTCGAAACAGAAAAGTCTTCACTTGTTTCCAGAAAGTGCTACTAATGGGCACCTGTCATATCCCAACGGGAATGTTTCAGAGGCAAGCACACTGAAAGCTGTTCTCCGAGTGACTGGGGAGTGGGCATATTTCAGCATAATGGGGCTGTATGAATTGTTGCAAATGAATGTTCTAGTTTAATGTTATGGTGGCCTCTCAATCCTATTTGCAGGCAGAGAACGAGGGAGGAGGAAAAACATTTCCCTGAATTTCTACAGGGAGAAGAGAAATCCTTCAAGTTTCTCAAAGGTGAGACTCAACATTAGCAGTGGCAGTAGGACAGCTTCTTTCTTTTTCCCTGTGATGCCTTGTTGTTGGTTTCCTGCAGCTGCAAAAACAGCAGCGGCAGCAATTGCGTTGACAACCTGGTCGCCATTTTGCATGGTCCACCAGTGCTCTGTGCCTGGCATTCTTCTGGGGTGTTGTGGGGCGGAGGAGAGGGGAAATGATGGCTGCCACACAGGGGTGCCAACCTAAATAAAATAGGGGGGGAGGAGGTAAGCCCTTCCCTGCATAATTGATCACATGATGTGGCACACACACACCACTTGAACAGCAATGCCATCAACTGGGGGGGGAGGACACTCCTCAAATATTTTATTTGGGAGCCCAAAGGGACTTCAGCCCCTAGGAGTTGGCTCCCATGTTTCCGCATATAATGGTGGAGACAATCCAGGGGAAATCATGCAACATTGCCTCCTTCTTGTATGAGGAAACGAAAAAGAAGAATCTCAGAAGTTCTCTTGGTAAATAAATATTTCTGAAAAAAATCAGCTCACCTCTAGGGAAAAAGAGCTTCCCCCTGAAGTTTGTGTGTGAAATGTAACAATGACAATGCGTTAGGGAAGGGAAGCCAGCACATTCCATTTATATAATTGAATATAGGTCAGTATATGGAATGGAAACATATATCTGAAATACTGATACGAGAGCTAGAACATTGCCACTCTAAGTTGGCTGTTGAATTCAATTAATTTCTGAAGCACTTTACCATCCTTATTTTTTAAAAAATATTTCTACAATTATAACTGCCCTGCAAAGTTACTCCTGTTTTACAACGGGGACCTAAGAAAGGTTAGTTTGACCAAGGCAAAATGTGTCCAAGTCTAATGCAGTAGTAGGACTTCCAAACCCAAGACCAGGTTTCTGTCAAAGGCACTTTAATATGTTTTCACCAAATGAAATGTATGGTTTTTTTTCTCCAGTACTGGAATAAATATTCTTAACGTGTAAAACTTTCAGCTGCTCAAGGCAATAAGGCAACTGGGAATTTTCCAGAGTGAATAAGCATCCTAATCAGAAACACAGCTAGATTCTTTTTCCTCCTTTCATTTTAATACATATTGGAGACCTCAGACTGGTAAATTTCAGCCTTCGTGAAGATTTCCATCTACCGGTACATAAACTGTGGAGTGAGGGTGAGGGATGCTTCTGGTGCATCAAGCACAAAGATGGGATGGACACAGCCTGTGGGGCTTGAGCAGGGGTCAGCAAGCTAAGGCCCGCAGGCTGGATCAGGCCCAATTGCCTTCAGGATCTGGCCCGCGGACTGTCCGTGGATCAGCATGGGGATTCTGTTTGTTCAGGCTGCACCATTTCCCCCCTGCGCCATTCCATCCCTCCCCCCCACACACACACACCCTGGTGGCACCTCCTCCCTCCCTCCTCCTGGCTTTCCCCCGCCCTGCCTAGAGGAGGAAGGGGGCTAGGCTGAGTTGGCTGAGCACCATTTTAAACAGCCCATCTCCGGAGCCAGCCCTTTCGCACTGCTCATTTCCCCTCTGCCGCCGCCCTGGTGCTTCTATGGGCCAGGGACCGGAGCAGATGAGCTCGCTCTGCCTACCCACGAGAAGCAGCAGCAGCAGCGGTGGTGGTGGCAGCCCCTGGGAAGGTAAGTGCAGCAGCTGGGGCTGGGGGCTGGGGTGGAGGACTACTTGCCCCACTTGCCTCTTCCTCCAGCTCCCCCCCCCCCACCGGTGCCGTTTCTCCGGCCCGCAACAAGGTCTGAGGGACAGTGGACTGGGACCACGGCTAAAAAAAATTGCTGCCCCCTGGGCTTAAGCATAGGGACAGATAGCACACATCCAGATTCTGGCTTCTAGCAAACTGACTTGCCTCTTCATTGTGGTATCACACATTGACTAGAGGAGGGGAGCAGCCTGAGGAGAGACACAGTACACTTTCATATTTATGCAGCTATGACTCCTGTGTCATAGAGTTGACGGTTGCTGGATTTCTAATGCGCTTCCATCTATGTATATCATCTATCCATGGTTCTATGCAATCACAATGGAGCAGCGGAACCACTGTCACGTCCCCAGATCTGCCAAGCATGCCAGGTGTGGGGGCAGGCAATGCACTCACAGTCTGGAGTGGTGGCATGTTTTTTTTGAGTTCTCTGCCACGAAATCCCCTTATGGCTGGCCACAGCCTCAGTGTTCACCGTCTGTAAAATGGGTAAGTAGTTTCTAGAAGCTTGATTCCCAAACTGCTTAATACATATGTTTTAGCTCGCCTTCATGGGGCTACCTTCTCAGCATAAAGGCTGTTTTCCAATTGCACCACAGTGGTAGTCCGGATCATGTTGTGATCTGTATGAACTTGACATCATGTGTCAGTAGTACTGCTTCAGATCTTGTGCATGGAGTGTTTTTCTTTGTGTGTTGTGCCCCCTCATCCATAATTTTTTTATTTCAAGAATTGTCAACCCACTCGTCCAATCCCTTTGTTTGCCAAAGTACTGTTGTGTGCTGCATCACAGCTCCATTTAGTTAGCATGATAGTAAGCATTTAATATGTCAGTTTCCCCTTTCTCCCCTCTAGGATCATATTTAAATAATGCCTTTATTTTAAGCAGGCAAATTGCATTCCCAGCAGCAACTGCAGCAGCAGCAGCAGCATTAAAGATATGCTAGGAGAAAAATTACCATGCCCATAAGTGAAGCCAAAGGACCCTAGATCTCTTCCACGATTACATCTGTCTTGCTGTTTTGCTTTTATGTCCGTGCACTCTAATGCAGATTAGCAGGAAAATAATTTGGATGTAAATTGCCTCAGCCAATGGTGAATTATGAATGGGTACGTTTCAGGCCACTGAGACTGCCGATTTGCTCAGGGCATAAAGTAAATCCCATAAAAATCCAAGAGTTATATACTGAAGTCAGCAACACTGTTGTAAATTTGGAGTAAGTCCATTTAAACAAGTGTTGCTATTGACTTCAGCTAGTGTGAGTTCACAGAAAGGCTGTGCTTCAAACGGTGCACATTCCATTCAGAGAACTCACTTCTGTGTGAGGGAGAAAGTTTGAAACTCAACATGGGTAGAAGAACCAGGGCTTTCTTTTTTTTCATCCGGAACTCACCGGAACTCAGTTCTGGCACCTCTCAGGTAGGTACCATTGCCATTCTAAGAGAATGAGAGAGGTGTTCATGGTGAGTTACAGCACCTCTTTTTCTAGAAAAATAGCACTCTGTAGAACAATCACATTACTGCGCATGTGTCAGTTTCGCTGTGTGTATATGTACTCTGAACTAAGATTGGCTGTAGCATTTGGGCAACGTTTCTCAGGTAGTTGTGTGTGCAGCGCATGAACAGTTATGTACAGATATTACACAAGAGATGTGTGATGGTTTCAGATTAACTTTATTTGATACCAAAGAAAACGTAATTGCAAAACACACACATACGCGCACACAATCAAGAATATTGCAACTCTCCACCAGTCAGGATCAGAACTCTTAAGAGAAAATGTAAAAAGGAAACATCCAAATTTTACATAACATATGCATGACACAAACCAACTTCGTTTCTATCCTGAATGTAACAAGTACGTAACAGTCAAACCAACTTTGAGAATCGCAGACCTTTCTATGTTTTGCTTGACCATTCGTATGCTTGACAAAGACTTCCAGCTCAGTTGGTGGAGCATGAAACTCTTAACCTCAGAGTCCTGGGTTCAAGTCCCACATCGGGCAAAAGATTCCTGCACTGCAAAGGGGTTGGACTAGATGACTCTCGTGGTCCCTTCCAACTCAATGATTCTATGATCCAATCAAATCCAATTGGTTTTTCCATCTCCATGTGTCCCCACGTTTTGTTTTATTGATGGCAACTGTCACACGCTTTGGGAGAAAACTGTTGTAACATGACATGGGAAGTTTAGGTATAAATGTGAAAGGAAGCATCAGTGTGCCAGAGTAGATGTCAGAGGACTGGGTGCAAAGGGGGGCAGAATTCCTACACCTTTAATAGTGGTGTAAAAGAGGACATTTCAGCAGCCACCAGGACAAACAAAATCTGCTGATATTCTCTCTTCTAAAGGTACAGGTATCCTGCCTTCTTTTGCATCTGGCTACTGGAAGCTGTACGCCGGCTCCCTTGGCCAATAAAGCGAGATGAGCGCCGCAACCCCAGAGTTGTCCCCGACTGGACCTAACGGTCAGGGGTCCCTTTACCTTTACCTTTACCCTAAAGTAGATGCATTTGAGGAGCAGAGCAGCACATCTGGAGCTAGCTTTGGACCAAATCCTGAGTTCAGCAACCTTTAGCAGCAACAAGGACAAGGGAATCAGAATAAAATGCAGGATTAGGGCCTGTATTTTTAAATATAGGGGAAGACAGCCAATATTAGTTATGCGAGTCATTTAGTAACTTGAGTTTGTTGATTCCATTGAGTCTACTCTGCATATTACGTAGCTGGGCACCACCCAAAAATTCAGATATTATTGTTTAAAGCAGATTTATTAGTATCATTACTTTATTTATATACCGCTTAATACCAAAATGGGCTTCTAAAACCACCTATAGAATATAAAAACCAATTGCACAACATTATTAAAATACACAATAATTCAAAATACACCATAAAAAACAATTAAGGAGTCCTATTCAGACATTAAAATATAAACATCCATATAATTAAAATATACAATGAAACATTCCCATTCAATCAAAGTGGTATGCAATAGAAATAATATTACTCATACCCTTTGCAACATATTCAAATAAGGCATAGCTGAAATCCAAAAATATAAATAAAACATGCCATAAAACCTAATTTAAGAGGTTGGGATAGACCAGAGTATTGTTTAGACACTAGTGTATTTATTTACATGGATAAAGCATGGAGAACTTGGAAGATCAACTGATTGAACTATTAGGATTAGTTCTGCCACTAAGGTAAAAAATATAAAAATGTATCATCTATATATGCAGTTGTATTAATAATTACAATAGTAAAATGCTAAAAAAAAAAAAAAGTTTAAAAGCCGAATCCTTTAAAACACTCCCCCCCCCCTTTTAAAGGATAAACAAGAGCAAAAAAGGAGGAGGGCAGGAAAGAAACTCTCTCAAAGAACAGGAAAATTACATCTCAGAGAAATATCTTCTTGTTATCTAGTGAACTGATTCCAATAGTTATCAAAGAGCCCCCACTTTATATGCAAGGCATCCTGCCATCCCACCCTGTTGCCAAATATGTTAAGTTGATAATTTTGGAACTCTTCCACATTTTAATAATAATTTACTTTTTGACAGCACTCGAGAATTCTTCCAAATAAAAGCTATTTCTAACCATGCAGCTGTTCATATATTCAGTACTAATTCAAGATTGCCTGCTTGGATGTACTGTAGATACCTTAGTTAGTAACATCACTTGGGGAGGGAGGCAGAGCAATTGCAAACCTCCCCCCCCCTTTTGTTTACCTAGGGCCACTTTAAACAGCCTCATAGAGCATTGCACAATATATTATCATCATCATCATCATCATCATCATTAATTGATCACTGAGATTGAACGGTTTTTTTAAATTTAAAAAACAAACAAAAAATGAGATTTACACTTTGCAATACTCCTATTGGAGTTTTATGTTCCTCACTCCACTAAAAAACCTTCCCCAGCAAACTTTCCCTGCCCTGAACTCAGCCGGGGTGCAATTTCCTTCCCTGTAGAGGAGGGTCAGAGAGGGCAGTGGAGCACAAGCTGACAACTGGTTTCAGACTGTCCCCCCCCCTGCATCCCAAGCAGTCAGGTCCAGATGAGCAGAAACTGTTTTCTGTAAACAGGATTGCTAGGGAGAGAAAGAGCTGTTAATGGCTATTGTGATGCACACATATTTTAATCGGGTTAATCGGCTGAAAATGATTATCTCTATTGACTAAGCTAAAGGTAGGAATTACCTAAGGTGGGCAGAGGGGAGAAGCCCACCCCCCCCCCACACACACACAAAAAGGTGAGTGTTACATTGTTTAGCTGTTTGCCTTTGCTTAACTCTTCAGATAAAATTCAGGAGTTTTGTTATCTTTAGGCTATCTCTGTTGCCCCGGAGAACAAAAAAAACCCCACTCTCATTTGGTGGTTGTATGGCTGCAAGGAGAGAGTAGGCTGAAAATAACTGGGATGTATCACAGGTGGCACTGTGGCCTAAACCACAGAGCCTAAGGAAGGGGTCCCCAAACTAAGGCCCGGGGGCCGGATGCGACCGAATCGCCTTCTCTATCCGGCCCGTGGACGGTCTGGGAATCAGCGTGTTTTTACATGAGTAGAATGTGTCCTTTTATTTAAAATGCATCTCTGGGTTATTTGTGGGACATAGAAATTCGTTCATTTTTTTTTTCAAAATATAGTCTGGCCCCCCACAAGGCCTGTGGGACAGTGGACCGGCCCTCTGCTGAAAAAGTTTGCTGACCCCTGGCCTAGGGCTTGCCGATCAGAAGGTCAGCGGTTTGAATCCCTGTGACAGGGTGAACTCCCGTTGCTGTGTCCCAGCTCCAGCCAACCTAGCAGTTTGAAAGCACGTCAAAGTGCAAGTAGATGAATAGGTACCGCTCCAGCGGGAAGGTAAACAGCGTTTCCGTGCGCTGCTCTGGTTTGCCAGAAGCGGCTTAGTCATGCTGGCCACATGACCCGGAAGCTTCTGCAGACAAACGCCTGCTCCCTCGGCCTATAGAGCGAGATGGGCGCGCAACGCCAGAGTCGTTCGCGACTGGACCTAACGGTCGGGGGTACCTTTACCTTTAACTAAAATCAGTGAAATTCACTTCTGTGGATAGGATAGGATAATAAGTCCCCATCTCTGTAAATTTTAAGGTGCCCAAAGAAGATGTAAGCAGGATTGTTTGCCCAGGCATTTGGAGTTTTAATAGGGATCATATGGTGTGATGATACCCTAGCTTGTTGTGATGGTCATCTTTTAGTGGGGTGGGGCAAGACTTTTAGTGGATGGACATCTGTCATAGACAGAGCTGTCAACCTTCCTTTTTCTTTTCTTTTTTGCATTGGGAAACAGCCATAGCTGTCAACTTTCCCCTTTTTTTGCAATGGGAAACGGCGCTGGAATAAGGGAATTTCCCGCAAAGAAGGGAAAGTTGACAGCTATGGTCATAGATGCTTTAGCTGAGATTCCTGCATTGCAGGGGGTTGAATTAGATGTCCCTTGGTTCTCTTCCAACTCTAAAATCATATGATTCCATAGCTGTCAACCTTTTCCCTTTTTTGCGGGAAATTCCCTTATTATAGCATTGGGAAACAGCAAGGAGGGTTGACAGCTATGTATGATTCATGGCTTGCCCATATCATATCATATCATATCATATCATATCATATCATATCATATCATATATTATTATAATTATTATTATGTTATTATAAAGATGAGCACTTTTAGTGAATGGTGTTGCTTTGTTCTTTTGATGTTGCTTTAAACTGTTGTTGTTTCCTCTTTGTTTTTACAATTGTAACTTGCTTTGGGACATTGTATTTAATATGTGACGAGTTAACAGATAAGTTTTGTTGTTGTTACTTCTTCTCAGGAAAAGCTGTTTCCACACCTGATGCTCCTAATCCTCTTGTTTCGCTGGAATAAAGGTAAATGTAAATGTAAAGGGACCCCTGACCATTAGGTCCAGTCATGTCCGACTCTGAGGTTGCGACGCTCATCTCGCTTTACTGGCCGAGGGAGCCGGCGTACAGCTTCCGGGTCATGTGGCCAGCATGACAAAGCCGCTTCTGGCGAACCAGAGCAGTGCACGGAAATGCCATTTACGTTCCTGCTGGAGTGGTATCTATTTATCTACTTGCACTTTGATGTGCTTTCAAACTGCTAGGTTGGCAGGAGCTGGGACTCAGCAACGGGAGCTCACCCCACCGTGGGGATTCAAACCGCCGACCTCCTGAGCTGCAAGCCCTAGGCTCTGTGGTTTAACCCACAGCGCCACTCGCTGGAATACAGATCACTTAAAAAATAAAAACAGTGCGGCAGTACTCTGACCAGAAATGTCAGCTGTTATTTCTGACAGTGACTGCTAGTATTAATGACTTTTATTGTTGTCAGTTTTACTGCCCAGTGGTGTGCTGATAAGTAATTCAAGTGTAAATATATCAGATGATTTATGTTGCAACAAACCCAGTTCCTGTGTTCAAGTCCAGTCTGGGAACAAAATCAACCTTGGTCGCCTGAGTGGATGTGCTTTATTGGGAAAGGGGCAGGTGAGATTTGACCTTGTTACCTCTTGATCTCTCAGGGGCCTTTGATACCATTGACCATGATATCCTTCTGAACTGCCACTGTAGGATGGGAGGCACTGTGTTCCTGTAATTCTGATCCTACCTATGGTTTTGGGTCCAGAGATTTGCACTGAAGGAGTGCCTCTTGCCTCCCTCAAACAAGTAACGTCATGTCACAGAGTCCTTTTTCTGCTCCCTGTGTGTGTATGTGAAGTCATTGGTAGTAGCTGAGCACAGGGTGTCACTAATATACCCTTATGGCTGAATAGGTAAAAATGCTACCCATTCCACTTGCCAAGGACCTGAAAACATTCAAATGCCCTCTTCCCCCTGCTACTTTGATCTAGCAGCCCTACAAAAAAGGAAACCCCTTGAAGATTAGAGTATTGGCTCAGCTGTTGTAGTAATCTAATATATTCAATTGCTCGATTTTATTTGTTGTTACCAGGGGCGTACCCAGGATCAAAACTGGGGGGGGGGGAGCCATGGTTGTTCAGGTTCAAAAACAAAAACAGCTTCAAAAAACAAAAACAGCTTCAGAAAACAGAAAAACTTCCCCCCCCCAAATAGAAAGCCCCAAATGGCTGAAAAGCTCAGTTTCCCAGGATCCTCAGTCCTCGCAAAGGAACTACTCACCATGCAAGGGAACTCAGTTTCCCAAGCTCCCTTGCAACGATGAATCCCGACAAATTCAGAAACTGTTCCTCTCTTACCAGCACAATGTAGCATGGATACAAAAAGCAGGCAGACGAGGAAGGATGAGAACCCAGGCTAAGACCATGGTCAGCCCACGGATTCACCCCCTGACACTGCCCAAGTCTCAGCCTGCATCCCCATTTGACCAAGCAGGGTACAGGCTAGGATCCAGTCTCTGATAGGCATGCCAGCTCTTTGTTGGCATGAGGGAGGGGGAAACAGCTGGCGCAACACACACACACACACACACAGTGGCTAACTGTGCCTCGGCAAGAGGGCAAGAGCTCAATTGTTATTGAGATTTTGGGAGGGGGAGAAAGACCAGTCATTGAGCTTTTCTTCAGGAGGAGAGCTTTTTCCCTTTTAGGCTGCTGATAACCATTTATTTATTTTTTGCTTCTGGGAGGGCAGCTGCCCCCCCTGCCCCCCCCCCCGGGTACACCCATGGTTGTTACAACCATCTAATATAATGAATCAGCATGTTAAGACCTCAAAGGAAATAAATTCTCATGGAGAAGGTGATCCGAAGTATGCTTGCTTGTATGTAAGTTCCACCAGTATCAATAGGAATTGCCTCTGTGTACATTGGCTTAGACAGGTGTAATATTGGAATGTGACGATAAGAGGTGCTCTTAATGTACGAGAATGTTAACAAAGACACAGTTGTTGAAACTATTTCCCCCTTAAGAAACTGTTTGTAATTCACATACCTGGTGCAATGGCACGTTGCTCAGATAAGCTATTATTTTTAGACTGAGCATATGGAAGGGGGTCAGGTGCTGCTTCCTGAACCTCTGTTTGCCGGTTCTGGTTCACACCAAAAAAAAGTCTTCTCCCCACAAGTAGTCCTGGCCCTTCCTTGGCACATGGAGTCATGTGGAAAAAACACAAGATATGCAAACTGCCCACTCGCAGATATAATTGGCAGCAATTTCCAAGATGACAAGGGCTGGGCCCTATGCACGGCATTCCTCCATACCCAGGGAAGGTCAGGAATGCATGTGTGCAGCAGAACATTTTATCATTCCATACACATTTCATACAATATCATTTCAGATTAGGGGGCAGTGCAGGCTCTCTCCTACTGACACACTTATTTTGGATTTACTTTCAAGAGCATGGATTTAAAAGCTGCATTACATAATAAATTGAATTAAAGTGTTCAGTTGCCATAAAAGAAGGCTATTGCTCCATAGCATTTGCTAACCTTACTGAATTGTGATTCCTACCTGCTGAACAGTTAATACAGATATACCTATGGGTCCCAATGAGACTACTAAGGACTATGGTAGAGAAAGAGTTTGTCCCTATCAAAATTGTTGCATCACAGGGAATGAGATTAGCTCCTTTTCCAATTGCTCTGGTTAAGCTCATGCCCAGGGAAGTCTTACTGAGCCATCTTACTTCAATGGTAAGAGAACTAGGCTTGAATCAGAAAGGGCAAACTTGAAGTCTTGCTTATTCAATCAGCTTATTATGTCTTTTGGCAAGTCAATGCGCTAAAAATTGGATTCAGGCAACATATTTTGATTAGGCAGGAATGGTGAACCTGTGTCTCTCCGAATGCAATTAGACTCCATCTCCCATCAACTCTAACCAGCATGGCCAATGTTTACAGATGATGGGAGTTGTAGTCCAACAATATCTGGAGGGTTACAGGTTCAAATAAAGCTCAGGGGAAGATGTCATGAAATAACTACTCCCTTTAGACTTTTTCAGGCTGTCTCCCAGACCAGGATATTTGAGAGCCAGTGCAGTGTAGTAGAGTGTCAGACTAGGACCTTGGAGACCAGGGTTCAAATCCTGCACTCAGCCATGAAGCTCACTAGATGACCTTGGGCCATTTGCTGCCTCTCAGGGTGGATCTACAAACGGGGGGGACGTTATAAATAAGTAAAAAATTAGATCATTATAACAATTTAAAAAACACCCTATGGAAAAACACAAATTAAAATTTCCTGCTTTCTGATGCCATCTGGTGTTGCATGTCTATAGCACATTCAAATTGTTGTTTCTTTACTAATGTAGCTGAGTCCTCAGTCTAACCTACTTCACAGGGTTGTGGGAAATAATTGAGAAGGGGGAGGATAATGTACACCCCCTTGAGATGATTATATATAGACGAAAATAATTCGTTCTGCGAAAATTTTCGTCTAGCGGGTTTTTCGTCTTGCGGAGCGGCAATGACAGCTGCGCTCCGCAAAACGAAAAAAAAAGACGACAATTTTTCGTCTTGCAAGGCAGACCCATAGACTTTTTCGTCTAGCAGGGCAGCCTTCCGCTAGACGAATGCCTTCGTCTAGCGAGGCATTCGTCTAGCGGGGCACCACTGTGTATATATATAGACATTGCAGACTAATATATAAAAAGCAGAGATTAGAAGATGTGATGAGAAAGTTGATGGTGGAGGCACCTACGGCTGGGACCAATTCCACATTGAACCACCTTGAGTTGTTTTATATTCCATTGCCCTGTACCCTCAAGTCTACTCGGTTGTTGCTGTGTCTCCTATCTAAGAAAAGGCTCCCTTAGCAGCAGTTGGAGCCGGCAGCAGTTGCAGGCGAGAAAAGGCCAGTTGTCAAAATATATCACGTATCTTCCGTCAGCTTGTACTCCCATGATAGGAGGCAGTCTGAGAAAGTGACAGAACAAGATTAGGTCCATAAGAAATTACATCCGCCAAGCTCTCCTAAGGATAACAAGGAAAAGTGTATTGGATTGGTCTAGTGCGAAAGCATATCTAATGAGCTCCTCTAAGCGAAAAAGAAGAAGCACATTGACACAGAAGCATGCTTTGGTGAGATTGCAAGCTTGGCAGCTTCTAGCAGCGTGCATTTCCATTGGGCATTTAACATCTCCAGGGTAGCTGCCTCATGCTCCGTACCAGGCTGGTGGGATGTGCGGATTGAGTGGAAGCATCTCTATGCCCACTTCTGGAAGCACAAACCCTCCTTGCGCCTATAGAGCATGCAGTCAAAAAGCCGCCCAGTAGTATTCCCGACAGCGGAGCCTGGCAGAAATCCCCCAAATGGGGTGTTCTTTCTGCAGGCAGGGCTGAGCCTGACTGGGATCCACTGGAACATGCGGCCAGCAGTGGCCAGCATAAGACCCGATGCCTCTGACAAGATCCTGCAGCCCTCCTGCCTCCCTCCCGATGTAGGAGGGATCTTGGACCCTGCCAGAGCATCATACCTACATCCCCAAGCCTCCTAGAAGCTTCCTGGGATTTGGGGAAGAGGTGTGAGGCTCTGATTTGGGGAAAGAAAAACGTCCTGGAGCATTCCACCGGGGGGGGGGGACACTGCATTTTTTTGTCTTGTTTTGTTTTAGGTTGCAATCCTAACCCAATTACCTGAGAGTAAGCCCACTGAATTCAGCAGGACTTACTTCTGCAAAGATATAGTTTTAATTGTGCTGTTTATCAAGATTGTCCGGCATCTTGAGAGTGTTGGTGACGAAAGATCAGGTACTAAATTCTTGCAGATAGATAGATAGATAGATGATTGAAAGATGATAGCTAGCTAGCTAGCTAGCTAGATAGATAGATAGATAGATAGACAGATAGATAGACAGACAGATGACAGACAGACAGATAGATAGATATGATAGATAGATAGATAGATAGATAGAGAGAGAGAGAGAGAGAGAGAGAGAGAGAGAGAGAGAGATGATAGATGATAGATAGATAGATAGATAGATAGATAGATAGATAGATAGATGATAGATAATGTTTAATAATAAATAAACCTAGGGAGAATCAAGCCATTTGTTTTGTGGCTTGGCTCAGAGAGGCCTCCCTTGACACTCTGAAAAAGTCTTGTTTACCTTATGAAGTTACCGGTAATTCTTTTGAAAACACTGTTTGGGCACAGCAGCAGTGTTTGGAATCTGGAGTTCAGAAGAAATTCTCTTGGGGGAAGTCTGTGCTTATTTGGCATGCAATTACTGTGCTGCTTCGGGAGAACGAGGCATGCAGGAAAGGTGATATCTTTTATTGGACCAGTTTAGCTCAAAAGATTGAACACTCTCAGCAACAGAAATGGTTCCCCTAAAAGGTATTACTTTTCCGGCCTTGTCTTTCCACATTGATGAGATGCATTGCTTCAATCGAGCAGTGGATTCTCCTACAGGTGATTTTAACCTAAAATGATGAAGTCATGCATATGAATTTACATATATGTACTAATTGGATCCTCCCTTAAAGAGGGCACGTATTGCGGTGAGACCTGGAAACCGACACCCTGTGTTGTGGGTGGGTTCAATTGGTCAGCCACAACACCCGACTGGAAGGTCCCTCAATGCTGGGTTCAATTTGGCCAATGGGGCGCAGTCTAAACAAATCAAGGGACCTATATACACCCATGCACGTGACCCAGAGCTTCCTCTTTTGGTGCGTGCTTTCGGAACACCCGCCCACCTCTCCCTATTTTTAGGGCTTGTGCGCTTGAACTTGCTATGCTGTTGTGTGTCGTCTGTTGTTGGGACGGGCACGGCAGGAATTTTCCCCATTTGGCTGATTGGCTGTTGCCATTTGGGTTTCGCCTGCCGCGTAGCAAACCGTCACAACTTGTAAAGTTGTGGATAGGCTCTGGTTCAGGTGATAAGGATGGGAGAACGCTCTCGCCATCCCTATGTGAAGGGTATTCCGTTAAATGAATCCAGGGACTCAATGGTTTGGTCAACACCTGAGAGGGGGTTGTGCCCATGTCTGAGTCCAGGGGGACATTTGGATGGCGGAGATAGCCTGTTCCCGGCTTTCTGCTTATCTGGGTGTTCACCCTTGGTTGACCTAAGCTGGAACCCTGGGCCAGCGCTACCTGCAAGGGGGCAGGGAGTTAGTCGAACCAGAGCCTATGCAACCACACACTTGCTGTAATCAATAAAGTTGTAGCCTAAATTCTGCCAAAAACCAAACCAAATATTTGAGTCATGTGTGAATTCTTTAGGGGCGAGGTAACTACATAGTAACCAGCAACTAACAGGTCTGCCCTTCAACAGGCTCTCTTACAGACCTGTCTCTTTGTCAAAGTATCTGTACGAAGAAAGCATTTTCAATCATCTCTTGCATTCACACTTCATATTTCAGGGTGTACAGTTAAAATGTATCAGTAATATGTGAAAAGGCCTTGGGACCTCTTATATTTAACAATAGCTTTACTTTAACAGTATAAAATCATCGTATCCATCAGAACATTCTCCAGGCAATCCTCACATAATCTCACAATCTTCCATAAGTAGTGCATTTTAATGGATCTGATGATTCCTCTCCCTCAGGGAAAACAAGTGTTACTTCCCTTATAAAATTGTCTCAGCATTCAACATATGAATGATTCACAATTCCAGAAGCTGATTATAAACGAGAAAACCATTGTAATTCAATTTGCAGGCATAGATTATGTTCCCCTCTTTCGGTGGCGACAATTTTGCTAACCGAGCAGATTTTATTTTATTCTTTTTTGTTTATGCAAAGTTGTTTTCTTTCTTGTTAAGTGATTAAGATGACTGTTTATTGTACTACCACACCAGGGAAAATATGTTCCATGCTAAATCGAAACGTTTTGCATTAAATTGCAATGCAGTTTTTGTTGCTCTGCCCAAGTTTGGTTTTATAACAGAAGTAGGCACAAAAGAATGCTCAGTATTCCGAGAGCAGCAGTGTGTTAGGGGATCTATAAAAACCAGGGAAAATTCAGTAAAACTTAATGTTAGCACATTCCCAGAAGTTAAACCGGTGTGTGAGAGCGTTGGTTAGTAAATTCCCAAAAGATATACCAGAGCAACCAGCAGAGGCATACTAAAATTTGGAGAGCGAGGAACAAGAACCCATACACTGACAATCCAAGACTGACATGTACATTTGTTAGGGCAAAATCTGGCCCAAATATTCTTCATTTTGAAGTCCCTCTGGTGTCCCTGAGATTCAGGCTGCAATCCTCTGCATACTTACTAGGGAATAAATCCTAGTAGGGTTTACTTCTGAGTCAGTATGATTAAGGTTCTGCTGTTAAGCATGTGTTTAACTCTTCCACTAACATCAGTGGGAATTGAAAGTTATTAACTTTGAGGGGGGGGTCACACTCATATTTTATTATAAAATACTTAATACACTGATAAGAAGAAGAAAGAGTCTCCATTTCAAAACCCATAATTAGAGATATAGTTATGTGAAAATTAAGCACTCCCTTTCTTTCCATGGGACAAATAAGTTTTATTTATTCATTTATTCATTAAATTTATATGCCACCTTTCATCCAAGGAACACAGGACAGCTTACAATATAAAATCAGTACACATGCTTAGCTGTCCCATTGGAATAGATGGGATAACAAAATGCTTCAACGGTTGGACTGTACCCCTAATTATTTGTTTGTTTGTTTGTTTTTCAATATAAATGTTTGCATAATATATTACTGCTTACTGCTACCAATCCTTTCTTTCTTTCCCAGTTATGTGTGTGTTTATCATAGGACGAGAAAAGGGAAAGATATACGGTACAAATAGTCTTGTGGGTATGAAAGATTTTGCAGTGTTACCTCTTCACTTGAGGATGGGTGGCAAGGCAGAAAACAAGACTTACATCCATCTCTCTCTCTCTCTCTCTCTCTCTCTCTCTCTCACACACACACACACACACACACACCGCACCATAGCCAATTTATATTGCTTTACAGTTTCTGGGCCTATTATTGATCCTGGGTTGCTCATTTCTGCAGAGACAACTGATAAACGACATCACCCGGTGGGCTCTCACTGGGCTGTGGTTCATGGCGCACACCTATAGCTCATGTACTAAGGAGCTGTCTTAAATCGAGCCAGACTGATGGCCGGTCCAGTCAAGTGCAATCTTCTCTGGCTGGCTGTAGTCTCCCCAAGGCCTTAGGCTGAGAGTGGGGGGAAGGTCTTCCTTCCCAGCTGTGCCATTTAAGATCATTTTCAAACCAGAGATGCCAAGGATTAAACCAAAGACTTTTATCACCTGCTTTGTCCCTCAGCTATGCCCACTAGATAAGCCACGTGGGCTGTCAGATGACAGGACTTTATCTGAAGGCGCCATGTATCTGAAGATCCAAACCTGATTTGAAAATTAAAAAAAACCAAAGGAAGGGAAGCAGTGGTCCTGAGGCTGCCTATCAAAAGTCAGTACCTGGACAGGAGACTGAGCAAACACTCAGGTCACCTGCTCAAAGTCTCCCCCACTATGGTTAGGTGTGCACTGCAATACTATTTATAGTAATTATTTCTAAATCTGCACCTATACACATTCATTAGCACATGCAAATTTTATGCAATTATGTGGGGGGGGGGTTTCCTGGTGGGGCATAATTTGTCATTCTAATGCCCAATCCACTTTGGGCATGCTTGAAAGAAAGAACATATTGGAATTCCCTTTGAAAAAAAATACAAGACAACTGTGAACCAATATTTGTTGTTGTTGTTGTTCAGTCGTTCAGTCGTGTCCGACTCTTCGTGACCCCATGGACCAGAGCACGCCAGGCATGCCTATCCTTCACTGCCTCTCGCAGTTTGGCCAAACTCATGTTAGTAGCTTCGAGAACACTGTCCAACCATCTCATCCTCTGTCGTCCCCTTCTCCTTGTGCCCTCCATCTTTCCCAACATCAGGGTCTTTTCTAGGGAGTCTTCTCTTCTCATGAGGTGGCCAAAGTACTGGAGCCTCAACTTCAGGATCTGTCCTTCTAGTAAGCACTCAGGGTTGATTTCTTTAAGAATGGATAGGTTTGATCTTCTTGCAGTCCATGGGACTCTCAAGAGTCTCCTCCAGCACCATAATTCAAAAGCATCAATTCTTCGGCGATCAGCCTTCTTGATGGTCCAGCTCTCACTTCCATACATTACTACGGGGAAAACCATAGCTTTAACTATACGGACCTTTGTTGGCAAGGTGATGTCTTTGCTTTTTAAGATGCTGTCTAGGTTTGTCATTGCTTTTCTCCCAAGAAGCAGGCGTCTTCTAATTTTTGTGACTGCTGTCACCATCTGCATTGATCATGGAACCCAAGAAAGTGAAATCTCTCACTGCCTCCATTTCTTCCCCTTCTATTTGCCAGGAGGTGATGGGACCAGTGGCCATGATCTTAGTTTTTTTGGTGTTGAGCTTCAGACCATATTTTGCGCTCTCCTCTTTCACCCTCATTAAAAGGTTCTATAATTCCTCCTCACTTTCTGCCATCATGGTTGTGTCATCAGCATATCTGAGGTTGTTGATATTGTTGTTGAACCAATATAGATTTTATGAAAACTACTTTGGGGGTATATGCAGTCCGCTGTGGAGGCAAATGAGGATCACGGAGAGCAAAGTATTTGTTTATCCTTTTTGTATCCTACCCTTCCTCCAAGGAGCTTAAGGTGGCAGGCAAAGGTGTTATCCAATTCTCTTTTCACAAATACTCAGAGTGGCATAGAATTTATTCAGTTATTTATCAGCACGAATTTATACTCCACTCTTCTGTTCTAATCACTTAACAGGAAACCAGTCAGTTTAACATGTGTTTAGGCTCTCCATGTTCACCCAGGCTCCAAAATGCCAAGAAAGGACAGCAGCTGAGGGCTACACATGCCATATGAGAATCCTGCACTGTGGTCGGTTCCAGCTTCCCCATCCCTTGGAACTGAATGGCTCTCTGTCCATTACAGAGAGGTGGACTTGAGCCCCACATTCAGACACATGGGGCAGCTTCCAACTAGCTTGTGGCACTCTGTCCAGAGTGGGTGTGATTCAGGCTCCGAGCAAAGATTCCCTCTTTCATTATTATTTATTTTTAAACTTGGAAGTAGCTAGGCTTCAAAGTCTGTTCAGAGCTCCTCCCAATCTTACCTACATAGATACACACCCTCCAGCATTTATCCAATGAAAACAGGGACGTCCTGTTCCATAATAATAATAATAATTTTTATTTATTTATACCCTGCCCACCTGACTGGGTTGCCCCAGCCACTCTAGGTGGCTTCCAACATACCATACTTTTCCGTGTATAAGACTATGTTTTTCCCCTTTAAAAATCATGCTAAAAAGAGGGGGCCGTCTTATACATGGAAAGTTTGATTGGTTGCTGCCGCGGCTGTCAACAACTATTGTGTGTGTTATTGGTTGCTGCGTCAATGGGTGGCGTTGATTGGCTGATGCTCCGGCAGTTGGGCGGGCGCATGGCAGCTTCTGCCGGCGATGGGACAGACGGGAGGCAGATTTTGTGATGCCTGCGGGTGAGCGATTTTTGGCAATCCCCCCTAAAAAAAGGCTCAACAACCCTGGGTAATCCCCCCAAAAAAGCTCAACAACTCCGTGCCATCTCCCCCCATTTTCTTAAATTTGAGTCCCCCCCAAAATAGTACGCTATATAAAAACATTAAAGCATTAAGCATTTTTTTTTAAAAAAAAAACATCCCCATACAGGGTTGCCTTCAGATGTATTCTAAAGGTTGTATATTTATTTATATCATTGACTCAGGGGGTCACATAACTTGATATCCTCCGATGAAAATAGTGATGTCCTACCATAACCTCCAACATTTCTACAATGAAAATGGGGACATCCTAAGGAAAAGCAGGACTTTCTGGGATCAAATCAGAAATTGGGGTGGCTTCCATAAATCTAGGACTGTCCCTGGAAAATAGGGACACTTGGAGGTACGACAGGTTAGACAAAGAGACAGTGAATGGCCCAAGATCACCTGGTGAGTTTCTTGGCTGAGAGGGAAGCTGAGTCTGGGTCTGTCCAGTCCTGCTCTGACATTGGAGCCAAGACACCACATGGCAGAGCCTAAACTCAATTGACCAGGAAGCCGTCTTTTTAGCCTATACCATTGTAAAATGTTGTGTACGCTGATGATGCTGTATAAATATGTTTATTAATATCCACCCATTTGTCCTTCCAGTCCTTTACTGCATGCATATCTATCTCTGTCTAGTATGGGGGGGAATGTACTTCAGCTAAAGAAGTGGCAGGCCAGAAAAATACGCTAATTTAATTTGGCATCATGGCCATTTCAGTGGGAAGTCATGCCGTAGTAGGTTATCTCATCTAATAACAGCGGTGTGCTGAAAAATTATCGGCTCTGTTCATAACCTACGGGTGAACTTGGCTTTGCTTTCCAAGAATGAGATTGTGATAACAGAACAGCTCTGGCAATTAAAATACTGTAAGGTTCACAGGAGAGGCAAATGAGTGCTTGCAAAGTGCTGCAGTGTACAATTTATGACATCCTTTATTTTAGCGCTGCTCAGTATATCTTGCAAATGCGTTTGTATGCTTAAACCATTTTATTCCTTTGTTAATGGGCCATGATTGCAATCAGCCAAACCAATAGGCAGCTTCACATTTCCATGGAAGGTACTATTAAACAAAACAAAAAAAATTAAGTCCTCTCTTTAGTCAATAAATCTAATTTCTTCTCTAGCCAGATGCTGTTACATAATACGTTTCCAATTTGGTATTCAATTCATTTCCTTTAATGGCAAATAATCTCTATGAATCAGAATGGTAGCCTGAAGAATCCATATGACTCTAAATGCTGTGTTCGAGAAAGAAAAGAGATCACCTTTGCAGTCACTCCATCTTGCGTTTATCACAATGTAGACATTACAAGACTAGCTGATTGTTACATATGGCAACTTCCGTTTCCTTTGTGGGCTCTTCCAGATCACATGTTTATTGAGCATTGCTTGCACAAATTTTACACAAAAGTTGGGTGATGTCTGTATAGTCTGTATCTGTTCTGATCTGTTTTGGGAGAGGCTATATGACAATATGCATTCATTCTCATTTGCCTGTGCAAATCTTCCCATTTATCATTTGCTCACCCCACACTTTTCAGCACATTTTTCTCCATCACTTTCCTAACTGCAAAACATCTTTCTGTTCCGTTGAAATTGTTGCACAAGGGTGACCGAGCACTTTAATCCACTTTAAATGTGCAAACCTCCATTCCTGGTATGTGCTTGAATTTGTCCTACAAAAAAATACCGCTATTTTTAAATTTGATGTATAATTTGAAAGAAAGTATTGTTAATTTATGTTTATTATTTGTGTGATGCAAGATTTAGTGTTTTGTTGTGTTTTATGTTTGAAATCCTTTTTTTAAAGAAACATAAATTTAATAAAGACTTATTTTAATTAAAAAAAAAATACCGCTATTCTGGAAACGACTCAACACTTGCCAATTGAATTGCATACTTTTGGACTCAGCTAGCATGGCTGATTGCTTTCAGCTAACCTATAAACATACATCCCCATATCTAGACGTTCACTTACTCCCTGAAGCATATACAACAGACATAGGCAAACTCCAGCCCTCCAGATGTTTGGCACTACAATTCCCATCATCCCTGACCACTGGTCCTGTTAGCTAGGGATGATGGGAATTGGAGTCCCAAACATCTGGAGGGCCAGAGTTTGCCTATGCCTGATATACAACTTTTGCTCATGTTTCTCTATAATGCTATTCTAGGCTGCCTCAACAGAAGTATAGTGTCCAGATCAAGGGAAGGAATAGTCCCACTCTATTCTGCCTTGGTCAGACCACACCTGGAATACTGTGTCCAGTTCTGGGCACCACAATTTAAGAAGGATGTTGACAAACGTGTGCAGAGGAGGGCAACCAAGATGATCAAGGGTCTGGAAAGTAAGCCTTACGAGGAGTGCTTGAAGGAGCTGGGTATGTTTAGCCAGGAAAAGAGGAGACTGAGAGGAGATATGATAGCCATCTTCAAATATCTTAAGGGCTGTCACATGGAAGAGGGAACATGCTTGTTTTCTCCTGCCCTTGAGGGTAGGAACTCAAACCAATGGCTTCAAGTTACAAGAAAGGAGATTCCGACTAAATGCCAGGAAGAACTCTCTGACGGTAAGAGCTGTTCAGCAGTGGAGCAGACTCCCACAAGAGGTGGTCAACTCTCCTTTCTTGGAGATTTTTAAGCAGAGGTTTTGATGGCCATTTGTCATGGAGTTTTTAGCTGAGATTGCGGCATTGCAGGGGTTGGATGGCCATCTGTCATGGATGCTTTAGCTGAGATTGCGGCATTGGCATAGATCAGTGTTTTCCAACCACTGTTCCGCGGCACACTAGTGTGCCACGAGATGTTGCCTGGTGTGCCGTGGGAAAAATTGAAAAATTACTTTATATATAGTCAATATAGGCACAGAGTTAATTTTTTTTAACATTTTCTAATGGTGGTGTGCCTCGTGATTTTTTTCATGAAACAAGTGTGCCTTTGCCCAAAAAAGGTTGAAAAACACTGGCATAGATTACCCTTGGGTCCCTTCCAACTCTAAGATTCTATGATTCTCCATTCAGAGGGAGGGGAATGTGCTCAAAAGGACTGCACAGGTGCTATTGCATTGAAATATATTGAAATATATTGGGCAGGATGTGGCTGTTCAGGGTGTGCGCATTGAAGTTCCTGTGATCAGGGAGGCATCAATACAACACCAGCCAATATCCTTGCAAAAATTGAGGAGTTAGGAAGAACAGTTGGGAAATGGATGGGAGTCACCTTAGCAGATTTAAATCTTTTGGATCCATCTCAACTATACGGATCTTTTCAACTACTCTCTTCAAGTATCTGAAGAAGTGTGCATGCACACGAAAGCTCATACCAGGAACAAACCCAGTTGGTCTCTAAGGTGCTACTAGAAAGAATTTTCGATTTTGTTTCAACTACTTTCAGTTCAATTTCAATTTTATCTTTACTTATATGCCTTTGGGGAGGCACTCTTCTATTCTATTCTCACTGTCTTCAGTAACAGCAGGATTATTATTTTTTTAAAAAAAGCAGCCCCAATACTAAGCATATGTCATAGAGCTGCAGTAACAGACATTGTATGTGTGTTAAATGTTTAAAATTGTACCGATATCGGTGGGAGGATGATCAGGGCAGGTTTAATGCTCCCTCTGAAATCAATGGGCCTGGAGAATGCTGAATTTGGCTGATTCACACCCACCAGTCAGACACAGTATATATAGACTCAGTTACATCCCAGGCTGGAAAGTGCAGAGGAAAGCTAAGTGTGGATAAGCTCTCAGAAAGGTCATTTCAAGCCACATTTGCATGGCCTTGGAGACATCAAAGACGGGGTGGGGATGTCTTCACCTGACATACACCACCTTTTCAGTTTCCCTTCCTATGAAGTCTCCTAGGATTTCCTATTCATGAAGATGTCTTCTGTGCATTCATGAAGATGTCTTCTGTGCATCTGAGCATGTGCGACGGCTGTGTACACACACCATTCATAAGTAGAAAATGAATGTGGCATATGTTTGAAGGTGGGGGGGGGGAACACATCCGAAAGCAGGATTTGTCAAGAAACCACAGGGTCGATGTGGGTTGTGGCTAATGCCATGTTTATGTGGCTTGAAAAACTAGCAATGGGAGCACACTGGATGCACTGGCAGAGGAAGAGGAGTGCGGGGGGAGCGCACCGCCCTCGGCAGCGCGATACCGGTGGGGTGCCATCGCGGCTGCCCCCTGCCTGCACTGGGTGCCACGCCCCTGCAACGGCATGCCACGCCCCCAGGACACGTGACAGCCCTGCCCCCGCCTGCTCTCCGGCCCCCCCCCCCCCCGGTGCAGGACCATGAAGCTCCACCACTGACTGGATGTGGAGCAAGTGATAATGTGAGCATATCCTCGCACATCACTTTCTTTTTATGAGGCAGGCCGTTTCATAGTGGTTTTATATAGTGCTGCCAGCATAGATGGCAATTTGCAAAATACAAGGGGGCAGGTCACCGCTCCAAGAAGCTTACAATCTAGAACTGAAATCCACAGAGGAAGGGAAAGAAGCCAATGTCCCAAACCCATCTCCATTCAATCAAGGCTGATAAATTTTCAGCCACTCCTCATATGTATTTATTATTATTATTTGTTATTATTTCTTAAATTCGTATAGCAGCACCCTATATCCACAGATCTCAGTGCAGTTACAACATAAAATCGCAATATAAAAACTATACAACATGCATAATAAAAAAAATAAGTTTTTGCTTCATTTGATCACCTTTTAAACTGGAAGTTTCCCTTTCACCCTTGCCCTCCCAGATACCCTTTCCTGACAGAGAGTATTTCCATTTGAGAGAAAACAAAAACAAAAGAGGCTTGGGGTTTTCAAATCAGCTTTCATTTGACAGGCTCCTCCATACATGTTCTCTCTCTCTTTCTCTTTCTCTCTCTCTCTCTCTCTCTCTCTCTCTCTCTCTCTCTCTCTCTGTGTGTGTGTGTGTGAGAGAGAGAGAGAGAGAGTTTCTTTTAAGTTTAATGACACCGTAATATGAAACAATCAGCATCCATCTTGCAGCAAGACTTCGACAGCCCAACTTCAAAGAGAAACCACGGCTTCTCCTCCCTGTCCAACCTCTCTGCTCACCAGCTTCAGGAAGCAGCTGGATTGCTTTGAACTCAGCATTAACTTTACTTTTAGGGGGCAGTTTAAAGCCCCATTTCCCCCACCCCCACCCCCACAACCCGTATTTTGCAATGAAAACTAACATGGCAAATATGCAAGAAGCCCTTGGAAGCAAGGCTTGAAAGTGAGAGAACTGGAGGCAGGTTTGATGAAGGCAGGACAAGAAAAAAAAAGGATATATTTTTAAAATGCCCGTTTAAAGGCTAGGGGTAATTTATTTATTTATTTGCTAAAGCCAGCTCACCAATTAATGTAAGGGTCAGGCAGCAACATGTTGAATGCATCTTTCAATTCAGTGCTTGTCCGAAGTTCCAAACTGCATGGGTACCACCCCATATGGGAAGGAAGCATTTCCTTCTCATGCTGAGTCCCTGCTGAAAAATTGCCACCCCTTCCTCCAGAAGCTGCCGTCCGAACCCAAAGCTGCTATTAGATGACAAGCACTTGAACCCAACCCTAAGCCACATGAAGCTTGAAAAGTCAGCACCAGGACTTCTAATCGAGCTTGGAAATGGACCAGGAGCCAATGCAGCTGTTCCAATACTGGCAGGATATGATCCCCCCACCCAGCCAAAGTTAACATCCTAGCGGCTGTATTCTGAACTCAGTTCAGTTTCCAAACTGTGTTCTGGGCTGTTCCATAGGCAACACATTACACACAGTGTAAAGCGTGGATCGCAGACTCTCCAGGCGTCCCTATTTTCCAGGGACAGTCCCAGGTTTACAGAAGCCATCCCTGTTTCTGACGACTGGGGATCAAACTTAATGACTGGATGCATGCATGCAAAATCGAAATAGAATGAAAATTTGTTGGTCCATCCCTCTCTACTACTTCTAGTCCTCTTTGCATTTTAAACAAACAAAACAAAAGTGCTATCAGGTTACCCTAGCATGTGACTACATTTTCAGCACTTTGTAACAATAACAACTAGCAAGGTGTCCACCAAATAGTGCAACTATCTATGGAAATAAGTTCTGCAGCAGAGTAGGTTGCTGGATTGCATGAGACCTCAATATCTTTTTCTAGCTGGCTTTGACCTGTGCTTCCCCTCCCTCCCCCCCTTTAGCGCATAGCTTTCCAAACTTTTCATGTTGGCCACACACTTTTTTTAGTAATGCATCATTTCACAACACAGTAATTCAGTTTCGCTAGCCAACCGGAAGTTGAACTAACCACTTTCCAGAGCATTGGCACAACACACCTACACACTGCAGCCGACACACTAACATGTCACGATGCACATTTTGGAAAGCTCTGCTTTAGCACCTGCATTGTTCCTATTGCCATCCTTCTGGCTACATGTCCTCCTGCGGGACAGTTCTCTATTGGGAGGGCAGCCTGCCCCATGTCCAGTTTAAACACACAGGGATCCATAAGAAGGGGGAAAGAAGTGAGAGTAGGGGCCTTATAGTTGCCATTCATCAGTTACTGCTTGTGTAGTGGAGTGAATGGGCGCTCAGATCACTATCTTCTCCACTGCAATGAGTTATATTGCATTTCTATTTAGATCGCAGCTATCATTTCTAAATGTGCATCAGCCTTAAACCTCACTGCCGGTGAGTCACGTTAAAAATCAAAGGGCTTTGGGACTATGGAATTATTATACTTTAACTGCAAGCTCTATTTACATTTGTCTGTCGGGTTTCCACGGTGGAGCCACATTTCCGCACTCGGATTCTGAGTCATTCTGAACATCCCATGTGCGCCGAGAGACTCGCTACCTCTGGGTGTCTTCTTCTGTCTACCTGACATTCGTCTCTCTCTGAAACTCACAGTCATTTGTTTGGCAGTGTTCGCTCGTCTGGCTCAGGACTTTGAAAACTGTGTTGCTGGAAGAATTTGTGACATTTGTTTAGAAGCATCCAGCTTTTTCTTTCCTTCTCTCTCCCATTTTTTAAAGTTACCATTGCATGTCGCACAACCCTTGTGAAGCCCCTGTCACTAAGGGATGGCGTGTGAAGTCTGTTTGAAGTTTGTTTTCTCCTGCTGATCTCTCTAAGGGAATCTAGTTTCATACCAGCTGGCAAACAGAGAGTAACTTTGCTGTGTGTGTGTGTGTGTGTGTGTGTGTGTGTTTTAAAAAAATCTGTTGTTTGAAAGACCTCGGTTGTTTTTGGTTTTTTAAAGTCCCCATCCTTGATGAGACTCCATAAATGGTGCATTGTTTCAGGAGATTAATTTTTAGAATAAATTCACAGGCAGAGTATTAAGGAGTTTTTTTGGGGGGGTATGTCTAGGGCGGCCACTTATGCATGCCACCCCCCTCGAAAAATGAGGAAATGCCTTCGAGCATTCATCAAAACAGAGGACAAAAGAGAACAAAGCTTTGCATACAAATCACAATACCCTGATTTATATGTAAGGATGCAAATTTATAAATAATTCCCATCATTTGAATAGAAATACAATCCGTCTCACCATAGTGACTGACCAGGTGACCCGCAGGCCTGCTGGTGGGGTAATGTGAATTGTCCTGGAAAAGATCTGAAGGGCATCAGGTTAGCAAAAGCTGCCTTATGCATAATAGGAATTCAGCACCATTTGCATTGTGAGCACAGGTGCTGTGTTGCTGTAATGTCTGTTTGGGTCCCGAGTACAACTCTGGAGGGAGGCTTCCTACGGATAATGCTCATGCAGGGGAAAGACAGACATGACTGTGGCTTTCTGAAGCCTGCATAGCATATGCATGCTTATCAGCAAGATTGTGCATTATTTTATTTTTTTATTTTAATAAAATCCAGTATAATATAGTATAATTCAATTTATATACCACTTTTTATCATAAGATTCCAGGGTGGTGTACAACATTTAAAAACACATTACAAAGCATCAATGACAAAAGCATAATAAAAAAACCCATAATGACAGACCGCCTAATCATAAGTTAATCATTGTTAACTGGATAGCTCAATTGGCTAGAGCACAGTGCTGATGACACCAAGGTTGCGGGTTTGAGCCCCATATGGGACATCTGCATTGTGCTAGATGACCCTCGGGGTCACAACCCATCCTACAGTTCTGTGATAATAACAGTCCACTTCCGCACACTTTCACAGGCCATAGATTATTTAATAGCCAGAGTTATGTTTTTGTCTGGCGCCTACAGAGAGAGCATTCCACAATTGGGGAGCCACCACAGAAAAGTCCCGCTCTCTTGTTGCCATCCTCCGAACCTCTCTGGGATGGGGGACATAGAGAAGAGCCTCAGATGACAAGCGCAGGGTCCGGTTCGGTTCATGGGGGGAGAGCTGATCCTTAAGGTATTGAGGTCCTGTGATGAATTCCTAGGGCTGACAGCAGTAACTCAATCATCAGAAACTATATTTGAGATTAGAAATACTAAAAAAGAGGTAGGGGATCAGACCCCCAAACTTAGCAACATCTTCCTTTGTCCAGCAGGAAGTCTGTTCACAGTGGGTACGTTATGATTACATTTCCTTCCTCTCATTGGGTTGATGATCAGCAGAAAAGAACCAGCTTTAATTCCAGCAGAAAAGAACCAGCTTTAATGATGACTGCTGGAGAGAAGACTCTGACAGGAGTGCCAGCTTGGCCCCACGGCCGTGGCTGCTATACAGCGTGCATGGTCCTGGTACTGAAATCTGTGGGTGCCCCAGCCCTTTGTGGGGAATTGTGTGGGTGCTCGGGCACCTAGGGGCCCCAGGGAGCCAGCACCTATGTGAGGAGATATGTTGGATTCACAGGAGCCATCCTCTTTGAGAACATAAGAAGAGCTGTGCTGGATTAGACCAAGAACCCATCTAATCCAGCATCTTGTTTTCACAGATGCCTCTGAGAAGCCTGCACATACGACCCCAAAGCAACAGCACTCTTCCCTCTTGGGATTTCAAGCAACCGGCATTCACAGGGATATTGCCTGTGACAGTGGAAGTAGATCATAACCAGTACCTTTCTGAGCACAATTCAAAGTGTTGGTGATGATCTTTAAAGCCTTTCCTCAACCTTGGCCCTCCAGATGTTTTTGGCCTACTACTCCCACGATCCCTAGCTAGCAAGACCCATTGGTCAGGGAAGATGGGAATTGTAGTCTCAAAACATCTGGAGGGCCAAGGTTGAGGAAGCCTGCCCTAAATGGCCTCGGCCCACTATACCTGAAGCAGCATCTCCACCCCTATTGCGCTACCTAGACACTGAAGTCCTCCTCTGAGGGCCTTCTGGAGGTTCCCTCACTGCGAGAAGTGAGGTTACAGGGAACCAGGCAGAGGGCCTTCTCGGTGGTGGCACCCTCCCTGTGGAATGTCAAGCAAATAAGCAACTACCTGGCTTTTAGAAGACATCTGAAGGCAACCCTGTTTAGGGACGTTTTAATGTTTGATGTTTTATCGTGTTTTTAATACAATGGTACCTCGGTTTACGAACTTAATCCATTCCGGATGTCCGTTCTTAAACCGAAACCATTCTTAAACTGAGGCACATTTCCCTAATGAAGCCTCCCACCGCCAGTGCCCTTTCACCGTTTGGATTCCGTTCTTAGACCGAGGTAAAGTTCTCAAACCGGGACACTCCTTCCGGTTTGCAAACCAAATCGTTCTTAAACCGGACTGTTCTTAAACCAAGGTACCACTGTATTCTGTTGGGAGCCGCCCAGAGTGGTTGGGGAAACCCAGCCAGATGTGCAGGGTATGTATGTATGTATGTATGTATGTATGTATGTATAAATAAATAAATAAAGGCTCACATGAATTGGTTGAATCCTCTTTAAATGCCATCTGAGGTTGGTGACCATCACTGGCTGATGTGAGAGCAAATTTCAGAGTTTAGTTATGCACATAAACTTACAGTTTGTGGGATAGACACTTTCTGCTATTGATTGCGCCCATCTGCTGAAAAGGAGTCTGCCTCCAAGCATCCACATGAATAGCAACGGTGGCCAACCTTTTGACAGGGAGGAGAAGAGGTGTTTCAAACAGATATGCTACTTAATGTGCTGGATGCAACATCTGGGGTGCAATATTTTTCAGTTTCCTTTGCCATAGGCATATGGCCAAGGCGCTGACACAAACATGTGGCTGTTTCTCCAAACAGTGTGCATAAAAGCCGCAGCAATGACATTGGTACACACATGTTTGCATTCAAAGACGCTTTGTTAGTCATTGCTACTACATATCATTTATGTGGGACTTTTAATGTCGCGCTGCGCTTTGCAGCCTTTATTGTGACCACCCTCATAAAAGCTGTGTGACGTAGGTCTTTGTTGTTCCCATTTTACAGATGGGGCATTGGGAGCTGAGGTAGAGAGAGAGAGAGAGAGAGAGAGAGAGAGAGAGAGAGAGACTTGACAAAGGCCACACAACGAGTCCCTGGCACAAGGAGAATTTATTTATTTCCTTTTGTAAAATGTATGTGTGGTTTGATTGTAAAAAGGGAAAGGAAAACAACATACACCCTCTTTGCGAGAAAGATAAAACAATAAATATATCAATAAGAAGAGTGAGAATTGTAGAGTTGGAAGGCAACCTGAGGATCATCTAGTCCAACCCCCTGCAATGCAGGAATATGCAGCTGTCCCGTACGGGGCTCGAACCTTCAATCTTGGTGTTATCAGCACCATGCTCTAACCAACTAAGCTATCCAGGTTGTATGTAAGAATATATATATATATATATATATATATATATATATATATATATATATATAAAAACAATAATTTAAGACTTACAAAAGAAAATAGCAATAAAGTAAAAACAAATCAAAATTTATATAAACTTTCTAAATTTCTGGCTAGGCTTGTCTAAACAAAAATGTTTTTAGCAGGGGCAGAAATCAGCACAGTGAAGGTGCTTGCCTGTTATCAATAAGCGGGGAGTTCCAAAGGGTAGCTGCTGCCACACTAAAAGACTGAGTTCTTATAAATGCAGAATGGGTATTATGTGGGCTTTGTAACAGTGCCAGTCCCACCGTGTGAAACAGTCGAGTGGGCACATATGGGGTAATCTCGCAGGTAAACTGGTCCCAAGTTGTTTTATACAGTGGTATCTCGGTTTAAGAACAGTCCTGTTTACGAGCAATTCGGTTTACGAACTCCGCAAAACCGGAAGGAGTGTCCCGGTTTGAGAACTTTATCTCGGTCTAAGAACGTAATCCGAACGGTGGAAGGACACCGGCAGCGGAAGGCCTCATTAGGGAAAGCACGCCTCGGTTTAAGAACGGTTTCGGTTTAAGAACGGTCTTCCGGAATGGATTAAGTTCGTAAAGCAAGGTACCACTGCATTCTAATAGTAACACTTTGACCTAGACCCAAGCTTTCCTGAGCCAGATCCAATTTTCCATTCATGAGGTGTGGGGGATCCTGTGTTGGACTTGGAGCGAAGAGATCGGATTTTGAGGTGCCGCGCAGTGAAAAAACTTAACTGAGCAACCTTAGGCTAGTTGCTCTCTCTCCACCGAACCTATAAAATGGGACAAACTCCACATCCATCACCCGGATCTCCTTGAGAGAAAACAACGCCACTGTGAAAAAGTGAAAGCTAATGCAGAATGATCTTCGTTAATGTGCATATTCGTCACTTCAGCTCGCACTGAACAACATCTGGGGACGAAGGGTATGTGGATATGTTCCATTCATAAAGTGAGCGCATGTTGTACTCAGAAGCAGGTTCAGACCCATAATGTACCTTGCTGTTTCCTTTGGAGTTGTTGATTTCAATTACGCTGCCTGAAGCAACGTATGAGGTATTTCCAGCATGGAGCGCAAAAGAATTTGGCTTGTAAAATTTAAAGGCATAAATGGAAAGCACTGCAAACCTGCCGATTGATTCGCATATCTTGCCTTATTCTCCGAAAACTCTCTGTGACTGAAGCAGTATCTGTTAAGTTAAACAGGAGCTGGCCCCTGGACTAATTCGCTCTGGAAGAAGGGGGGTGGAAATGGCTGTTTAAATGGTCAAGTTAAACAAGACACAATTAGAGGCACGTTGGTCTCTTATCCTTAATTCAGAGCTCCCACAGGCGTGTTTATGAACCCCATGAGGGGGTACTTTGTTGCCTTGTTAGTTTTAATTGCATTTTGTTTCATTAGATCATTTGAACAAGAACACCCCCACCTTTTTTTTCTATGGGTTTCGTATATTCCTGCAACTGTGCCTTTTTGGGGTCTCTAAAGTTGGTCCTTTCCAAAGCAGGGCTCTTTTTGGATCATCTGTATTTTAACCTATTAGTAAGAAATACGATATTTATAGCGGCAGGGAGGGGGGGGGACATAGCCCCCGTAATGATCTATCCAACTAAAGTCAGGACGGAGGGAACCACTGTAAGGTTATATTAGAAAGACTCCAAGTCAAAGTGAAACTCTCCATAGCTTTGGTTTCAAAACCCAGCATATGCAAGGTTCATAAATTAAAGTAATAAAAAGCAGGACAACATCTGTTCTGCAGTATGAGAGTAAGGGGAAATCTGGACATTTGAGAAGTTGTTATACAGACGTTACATTCTGCATGGCAACATATGAAGAGCGTTTATACTAAAAAGGTCTGCTGGTGCCTACTTGGATTTCTTGGTTGTTTTTGTTTTTTTTTAAGAATGCACATCTGTTTTAAGATTTTTGGTATGCAACCATTTCCCTTTAACTTTTTATTCTAATTTGTTTTTAGGACCCATTAAACTAAATAGGCTGCAGTTAAGTCAATGGAGAATGAAGGTGTGTAACATTTTCTCCTATAAAACCTTTTCTTTTAAAAAAATAAAAAAATAAAAAAGAGAAAATACTTCCAGCATATCCTTCCTGTGCCTTTTGGATCTGAAGCTGGTCTTTAATTCAGTGTCAAGTATGTGTGCGCAGCGCAGGAGTTGTGTCCCAACCCAACCCGGCGCAGCATTTTTAAAGCTTCCCAGAGCCATATTCCTGGCTATGTTAACCTCTAATTACGGCTCCTAATAAAACCCCATGGTAGGCTGATTTAAAAGTAAGGTTTGCTTAATTCCAGATCAAAGCCAAGCCTTCTTTAATTCACATCTTGAGAGATGAAGGATGTAATTGAGTTCATCTATATGGGATGTTAAGTAACTGGAATATTTGCTTCCGACCTGAAGCTGACTTCCTGAATCTGGGATGGCAGCAGCCCTTTTATCTAGCAAGTATGTATTTCAAATAGCAAAGCTGCTGAGAGAGAGAGGCTGTAAAGAGGGATAGAGAGGGGAATTCCTGCATCCTGATTACCTAAGATAAGAAGGCACTTGGGGTGGAAGAGCAGGTGGTGAGAGGTAAATTAGCTGAGGGCCTGGAGATAAAGCTTGAAGTTGGGGGGGCTTTAAAAGAAAACTCTGTCAACCAGTCCCACTACCCATTCACCTCCGGCCTGCCTGCCTGCCCCCTCCCTAAAAGTGACTGCCCATCGCCCAATCAGCAGCCACCGCTGACACCCACTTAATGCAGCCATTTGGTGTTTTGGAATGCCTTTGTGCAACAATGACTTCAGTCAACAAGAGGAACTAAATACATACCTCTTGAGAGATAAGCAAGGACCCCTGGACTAGGCATTCCCATGAAGAGAGGTGCCTGAGTCTGAAAGGGATCTACAGCCTGAATCCTATGCAGGTTGACTTGGAAATCAGGCCTTACTCCCCAGTTGGGGTTTACTCTCTGGTAAGGGTGCAAGGAGGCTACAAACCTATACAGTCTCCATTGCTGTCAGCCGCCGCCTTATATTTTATGAAAGACCGGATTATAAACTTCCAGATACGTAAATAAACTTAGGGGTGGCTTGCTTCTGAGTTGTCATGTATTAGATTGCACCGTGCAACTTCTTTCTCTGGAATGGGCAGATGCTGTGAACGTGACTAACTGCTTTGAAACTGTGGAGAGTGTCACACAGACAGTTCTTAATGTGTGTGTGTGTGTGTGTGTGTGAAAGAAAGCGGGGAGGAAGAGACAGGAAGTGCTGTTCAAAGAGGGTGGGGTGGAGAGAGCCCATGTGGTGTAGTGGTTAGAGGGTTGGAATAGGATCTGGGAGACCAGGGTTCAAATCTTTGCTCAGCCATGAAATTCACTGGGTGACCCTATGCCAGTTGCAGTCTCTCAGCCTAACCTACCTCAAAGGGTTGTTTTGAGGGGAGAAAGAGAATTCTGTATGCCACTTTGAGTACACTGGAGAAAAGGTGGGATTGATTTTTTATCATCATCATCTACTGCCCTATACCTGCAGGTCCCTTAAAAACACAATATAAAAAACACAAAATGCCTAACAAACAAAAAAATCAATAATGTAATAAATACCGTATTTTTCGCTCCATAGGGCGCACCAGACCATAGGGCGCACCTCGTTTTTACAGGAGGAAACAAGAAAACAAAATATTTTTCTGGTTTTCCTCCTCTAAAAGCCCCCCCCCCCTTTTGAGGATCAGCTAAAAGTTTTGCAGCTTTTTTTGCAAAGGGAAAAGCCCTGGTTTTTTTTGAGGATCAGCTAAAAGTTTTGCAGCTTTTTTTGCAAAGAGAAAAAGCCTGTTTTTTTGAGGATCAGCTAAAAGTTTTGCAGCTTTTTTGCAAAGGGGGAAAAGCAAAGAGGAAATCCCTGTTTTTTATGGGGTTCAACTCACATTTCTGCAGCTTCTAAAGGAAAGGGAGCCTTTTCTACAGTTTCCAGACAGATAATCTAATCAACCAGTCACATGTCGCTGGGGAAACAAACAACCTCCCTCTGCAGCACATTCAACAAAGGAGGGCGGGGCTGAAAGGGAGCCGGGGACTCTTATCTCTCTCCCGATCTCTTGCTGATCAGCTGCTGAGTGGGGTCCTTTCAACACCCCCTTTTCTCTTTGTAAAATAAAAAGCATGATCCTCTTTTGGCCCCTGGGCAATTCAGCTCCAGGGACCACCATTCGCCCCATAAGACGCACAGATATTTCCCCTTACTTTTTAGGAGGAAAAAAGTGCGTCTTATGGAGCGAAAAATACGGTACATGAATAAACAAACAATCTGTTGGGCTCATTCAAACCCCTTGCATATCTAACCCTGTCCATGTTTACTAGGAAGCCCCATCACCAGTGAAATATATTTTCGAAGCAAGTGTGTGTAGGATGACAGTCTGACCCTGATTACAGTCTCACTTACTTCCATGTAAGTCACACTTAACACACAGAAGTAATTCTGCAGTTAGACAATGTTTTTTTGGGACCAATTTAATTGTCACAAAACTCTGGCTCTTCATCAGGCAGGATGGATGCTGTTCCCACATGACACCTTTTGGGGAACTCAGTGCTAAAAAATTTCATAGAATTGTAGAGCTGGAAGGGACTATGAGGGTCCCTGAGGGTCATCAAGTCCAATCCTCTACAATGCAGGAATCTCAACATACAGTCTCCCATCCAATTTAAAACCATACCAGATCCTGCTTAGCTTTGCAAATGTATTAACAGTTTAATTGCAGTATCACCAGGACTGGCTGCTTATGTATACATGCTTTTCCACAGGGCAGTGTGGCGTAGTGTGTAGTTGTCAGAGTGAGGCCCAGGACCCAGGAGACCAGAATTCCAATCCCCATTCAGCCACTGGGTGGCCTTCGGCTAGTCACTGCTTCTTAGGTTGTTGTGGGGATTGGAGGTGGGGGGCAAGAACCGTCATCTTGAGCTCTTAGGAGGAAAGGTGGACAATAAATGTAATAAAGAAAGTGCTCATCAAAATGTCATCCATATTTTTCTCAATTTAATCCAGATTTACAGTTTTCACTGTTCTCTTTTTCTTTTACATGTTTCACATGTAAATGTGCCATATACATATTTTATAGATATCTGTCTGTCTGTCATCTCACATAATACATGCACACTAGTATTTTAAAATACCACCCCTCAGGGTGGGGAAATTTGTCTTATAAACAGTACACATGTGAAGGAAAACCTGACCCTGAACTGCATCCTTAGTGTGATTCACTGATGTTTGGTTTGGTGGCTTACTAAAAACAGAGATCTTGTTGGAATTCAGCCATATTCATACCTATAATGTTGGTCGCTTGTTGCTGGCTCTTTACTGGAAGTGTGAACTGCTGCCATTGAAAGGCATCTTGGTTGACATGACACTTAACATTTGCATTGTGCTTTCAAGTATTCAAAGCTCTTCCGCATCCATCATCTAGGTGTAATCCTTACAGCAAGGTAAGTTAGCATTAGCATTGTTATTCTCTCCCCCCATGGAGTGTGTGAGGGAGAGAAAGAGAGGGGGCACAGAGTGAGTTCTTGGAATTGCCACTTTATCCCCAAATTTAGTAAGTATAGAACACCTTATAAACATATGCTTCAGGAAGGCAAGCTATTTCAAACTTAACATCCAAGGCATGCAACTGTTCAATCTGTTCTGACCGAATTACACTGCGTACCAATTCAAAGTCTTGAAAACAGATATGGGGAACCTGCGTAGCACTTCAGATATCGCAGTGGGGGTGGAGACGCTCCTTCAGAGGCGAGATTCAAACCAGGGATTTCCCAATTCACAGCTCAGCCACTATCAGTGGCCCTTCAGATGTTGCTGAACTACAACTCCCTGCATTGCAGTTGCAGACAACACAGACAAAGTCAGCGATGTCGGGAGCTATAGTCCAGTTCATCAATATCAGCCTCTTGGCTATCCTTAGAGCATGCAAAATCCATTTTTGTTGTCCCATTGTTAACTTCAATATACAGTGGTACCTAAGGTTACATACGCTTCAGGTTACATACTCTGCTAACCCAGAAATAACGCTTCAGGTTAAGAACTGTGCTTCAGGATGAGAACAGAAATCACACAGTGGCGGCGTGGCGGCAGTGGGAGGCCCCATTAGGTAAAGTGGTATCTCAGGTTAAGAACAATTTCAGGTTAAGAACGGACCTCCAGAACGAATAACCCGAGGTACCACTGTAGTAAGTATATGCTTCAGGAGAATATTCTCTGCTGAAAATTTTAGGGTCCCCCTTCGAACAGCCATAGTTATACAATCCAGATTGAATAGCTGCATGCCTTAGAAGTCAAGTTTGAAATAGCCTAATATTCTAGAGCAACCAGTATGTAGGATTGGTGAGGGCTTTCTTCCTCAACATTGGTCAAACCAGGTCAACTGGAAATTGGGCTGTTTTTCTGATTAAAACAGTTTTGGTTCCTCCATCAGATTTGAAATTGTTGTTGTTGTTCAGTCGTTCAGTCGTGTCCGACTCTTCGTGACCCCATGGACCAGAGCACACCAGGCACGCCTATCCTTCACTGCCTCTCGCAGTTTGGCCAAACTCATGTTAGTAGCTTCGAGGACACTGTCCAACCATCTCATCCTCTGTCGTCCCCTTCTCCTTGTGCCCTCCATTTGAAATTACGTAGAGACAAAGTGTGAACCACAAGTCCAAAAACCAGTCATCTGGCTGAAATCTTCGTTTTTCTTTCTGTAATTATGGGCCACATCATCATGGCAGAATTTGAGCATTGCTAGGAAAGGAGCTTCTCCTTTAACTAGTAAAGTGGTCCCAAGCTGATTTTGCCGCACTTTTTAATATAATAATGCTGCACTCATTAGGCAAACGGGACCCATTACAAGCAACATTGAAGGTGCTAATTCAGTTCCCTCCAGTCATTTCCCAACCCCTAAGCATGTTTACCTGTGAAACCATGTATAACTAAAGAAAACCCTCACAGCAAGATGTGGGTTAGAGGTGAGAGGCCTGCACATTGCATTTCTTTATGCTTTCATCCAAAAAACCTCCAAGCCCCCAAGGTTTAATTATTGTGTGCAGTCTAGTGTTGAATAGGGGGCATAGCTGTCAACTTTTCCCTTTTCTTGCAAGGAATCCTATTCGGAATAAGGGAATTTCCCTTAAAAAATGGGAAAAGTTGACAGCTATGATAGGGGGAAATGGGTCCGCAGTGTGATAGGAAGGTATTCAAACTGAAACCCACCATTTGGTGATGAGGTAAAAAACAGGTGTGGACAGAGAGAGATTCTACTTTTACTTCAGGGTAAATTGCATAGTTTCAACATGTTATTGGCAGAATTTATGCTATTTTCTCTCCAATGGCTTGTGCGAATTAGACAAATAGGATTAGAGAGAAGGGGAGGGAGGGAGGGAGGGAGAGAGAGAGAACACGTGAGAAAATTGCCAATGAAAACAGGAGTAGTGAAGGTGGTGGGGGGACGGGGACTTTAGCCTTTCTGTTTAGCTCGTTTCCAGTCATGTTACTGGTTTAGCAGAACTAAAAGGTGAAAAAAGCAGTCTGCTGTGCCCTTTGCTTTTGTTCACTCTGCCAACTATGGGACCTGAAGAGGATTAAAGTTTTGGGTTTTTGCCCCAGATTCTTTTCATAGTATTCTTAAAAGTTCCCCTCTCTAACAAGGGGCCCTGAAACAAGGACACATATTTTTAGTTACTATTTCATCAGTTAGTTTATAGCCTTTCCAGTTCTGAATAATTGGAGCTTCCAGTTCCAAGTTACATTGTAAAAGATAGAAACATATAGTGTGCACAGAGCCATGAAGTTTATTGTCATGTTCTAAAGTCAGGTACTCTTGTTACAATAATTCCTCAAAGAGCTAGTGGAAAATAAAACTTTGTGGAAGTTATAATTCCATGTTGATGCTTGGAAATGTATACATATTAATAACAGTTTGAACATTTTACAGTCTCTCACATCTCTTTTTTGGAACTGTTTGTGTATCAGGCTTAACATTTTCAAGGCTGAGATCCATTCTTGGAAGACATTGGAGGAGGAGCAAAACTGTTTATGTGCCTGTATTTATTTATTTATTTATTTATTAAAGAGAGAGAAACAAGATTATTTGCCTTTTGAAAAATTATGTGTGAGTGAGTGCAAGAGACAAACAACAGCCAGACAGAGAGACAGAGACTACATTTTCCTGGGAGCAAGTCATTGAACTCGCTAGGAATTATTTCTGAGTGTAAGATTGTGCTGTCAATGGCACAGGCTGTGAGAATGACAGTGTTATTTGGCAAAAAAAGAAAGAAAAAGAAGCAAACCTCTTTAGGAAAAGGAGCAAGTCCAATCCAGGCAAGAAATCGTACAGGATCTCCCTGTGTAAAATATGATCAGACTCACTGCTCTGTCTTCCAATCAATGGAACATAGGAACCAACTCCTAGGGGCTGTTTCCATTTCCACACATTGTCAGTGCAGAGTAACTGCCCATTATGCCCTCTCGTAAGGCAGGAGTTTGCCCAGGCCATTTTGCACATGTAATACTTGTTGCATGAAGCATCTTTCTGAATGTGGGTATTGCTGGATCAAAGCCTTTTTGATTTCTGAAGTGAAGGTTCATGGCGTGCTTTAGCAAGGGACCCCTTGAAACAATTATTCTGTTCTGCACATATGCTAACAGTCAGTCTTCAGTTTCCTGATTGACTGCAAAGTGAATGAGATCAAGGAAACATTGTCTTACAATATGCTGTGGGTGCATACTAAGAAAGTAATGGCTGCACATTTGATTGTCTGTGTAGTGTAGTGGACACTGGGCTGCGCTGGCCCCAAATATCTCCTCAGATATTTGGGTGGGAAAATTCCCAAGGACTATCCACCCCAATCTGAGGAGTATGCATTACTCCAAGTGTTAATGCTAAATTGTGTGGTGCCTGCAAAGTCATTCACAGAGAATATGTTAAGGTCTCTAATGGAAAAGCTTTTTGGACCTGAGAAGATATACAAGCTCATAGATGAGGAACACATGACCCTTGAGATGTTGATGGACTCCAACTGCCCATGCTGGCTAGGGGTGGCTGATGGGAGTTGGAGTTCAACAACATCTTGAGGACAATAGTATCTCCACCCATGAGCTTGATCTTTAAGAGTTTCCTCAACTCTGGTTAATTACCATCTCATCTCCATCCTTTTCACACATAATCTCACTTTGAACACCTGTTGCTGGCAGTCACAAGTGGATAGAGTGAAGTTGTGGTCTGGTCCTACTTTTGAGCTTCTGGTTACGCCAGAATATCTGAAGAAGTGTGCATGCACACGAAAGCTCATACCAAGAACAAACTTAGTTGGTCTCTAAGGTGCTACTGGAAGGAATTATTTATTTTATTTTGTTTTGACTATGGCAGACCAACACGGCTACCTACCTGTAACTGGCTATGCCATTGTGAGAACAGGATGCTGGACTAGATGACCCACGGGCCTGATCCAACAGGCTCTTACACCACTCACTGAATGTTCTTACACCACTCACTGAATGCCCAGTTATTATCTAACTGTCACAGAAACATCATTCCAGTTGGAAGGATTCCAGCTGGCTCGGCGGCTTGTTAGAATAAACAGAAACACTTCACCGATCCATTGTTGAAACTGTGAAGCTATTCTTCTTCCCAAAGAGTCCACTATGAATGAAAGACTCTGTGGATTCTGAGCCTCTCTGGAATGTTGAAGCAGCAGCAGATGCATCTTTATTTCGGCGAGAGAGTTAGAAGAAGAGCCCTGTGTGTTGTGTTTCTGGGTTTGGAAAGATGAAGACATAATTGCTGATCTTGCATCTAGGACAGGGGTCAGCAAACTTTTTCAGCAGGGGGCTGGTCCACTGTCCCTCAGACCTTGTGGGGGGCCAGACTATATTTTTTTGGGGGGGAGGGGAGAACGAATTCCTATGCTCCACAAATAACCCAGAGATGCATTTTAAATAAAAGGACACATTCTACTCATGTAAAAACACGCTGATTCCTGGACCGTCAGGTTATCTGCAGACATGCAGCACATCACTATGGAAGTAACATCCTTTGTGGCATTATGCTAATATCCACTTGTACTTTTCTATTAAAAAAAAAACTGGATCAAAATAGGTATTTTGATGATTGCCCTGAACTGGTGGGGTGTTTTGTTTTGTTTTGTTTTTTTATATACAGCAAGGGACATGGTTTTCACATTCCTCACAAATGAGTCCTTTTCATTGCAAGGATTTTAGTGGAGAGGAAACCAATGAGCCTCCAGCAGGCCAAGGTGAGGCCAGCAGGTGCCTCTGCCATCTCCTTCTTCCCTCTGTATGGCTCTTTGTTGCCGCAGAAGCCTCTTAAGTACATAATAATAGGTGCAGCCCCAATCAGCAGTGACCTCCTGCTTGAGCTGATGATTGGACAAATTGTTCTCCTCCTGCAGCTGCAGCTGGGATTTTCCTGCCTGTGACAGAATTGTGGGATCCCAGGCCTTCTCTGCAGGCCCTCTCTCACATATTTTCAACATTCAGTTTCAATCAGGAGGGGGACATGAGGACGTGGTCTCTTGCTGCTGAGCTGAAGCAAAGGCGCCATGCAGATATCAGAATGAACACAACAGCCCTTCTCTGAGCACACAATTGCTTGAGTGCTGTATATGGAGTAAGAACTTGAATTCAACCAGGAACAGCATTCTCAAAATGCCTAGAACGAAAAAGGAGAGCAGTCACGTGTGGCACAGATTTATTGCAGTACAGTGGTGCCCCGCTAGACGAATGCCTCGCTAGACGAAAAACTCGCTAGACGAAAGGCATTCGCTAGCGGAAGGCTGCCCCGCAAGATGAAAAAGTCTATGGGGCTGCCTCGCAAGATGATTTTTTTTTTGCGCGAAAACCTCCGCGCTCCATTGCCGCTTCGCTAGACAAAAAATTCGCTCTACGAAGACACTCGTAGAACGAATTATTTTCGTCTAGCGGAGCACCACTGTACTTGGAAACAAATTGTTCCCTCCTGGCCCATCTTCTTGGTTTGGGTCAAAAGCACCCTGCCTCTGTCTCCAGACCATTTTGGGGGTGAGAGGGGGGGATCATATTGATACAACCTCATTTGTAGTCACCTGGCTAGATTTGACTTCACCCCATTCTACACCTGCATTGCCGATTTCATCTGGTCATTATCTATCTTCATTTTGTCTTCCTCAACTTCCCTCACCATCCCACATTCCTCGGACTCTATCTATTGGTCTATAACAGGAGTCAGCAACCTTTTTAGCCGTGGACCAGTCCACCGTCCCTCAGACCATGTGGTGGGCCAGACTATATTTTGAAGGAAAAAAATGAACGAATTCCTATGCCCCACAAATAACCCAGAGATGCATTTTAAACATAGCTGTCAACTTTTCCCTTTTCTTGCGAGGAATACTATTCGGAATAAGGGAATTTCCCTTAAAAAAGGGGAAAAGTTGACAGCTATGATTTTAAATAAAAGGACACATTCTACTCATGTAAAAACACGTTGATTCCTGGATCATCCGCAGGCCAGATTTAGAAGGTGATTGGGCTGGAGCCGGCTCCCGGGCCTTAAGTTGCCTACCCCTGGTCTATAACCCTTTATGGCAGGGAGCTGTCTTTTTTGTTCTTTGCAAGAGTATTTTAGGTCCTATGCAAAGAAGCACAGTAGGGAAACAATCACTCAGATATCTTGGGCTGATGATCTTGGGCTCTTAGGCTGCGACCCTAAACTCCAAGGGTAGTGAAAGATTTTCAGCTGGAGGGTGATTTGTCTCTTCTGGGTCTTGACAGAGGATGTACTCACCTTCTGCCTCAGCCTTTAAGCCGGAGGTGCTAGACACTGACGGTAAGGCCTTCTGGCTAATTTATTTCACACTCTTTTCTGCTGAAGGGTTGTGTTGGCCTATAGCAGGCTTCCTCAAACTTGGACCTCCAGATGTTTTGAGACTGCAATTCCCATCATCCCTGATCACTGGTCCTGCTAGTTAGGGATCATGGGAGTTGTAGGCCAAAAACATCTGGAGGGCTGAGTTTGAGGAAGCCTGGCCTATAGAAAATCCTCCAGAGGTTGCTTGCTGAAGGTGAGTGTGGCCAAAAGACAGATGGGACCAAAGTGAGTGAAGCCCCACACTCACACACATACATTTATGTACATGCAGAAACACTATGGTCTGTCTGTCTGTCTGTCTGTCTATCTCTCTCTCTCTCTCTCTCTCTCTCTCACACACACACACACACACACACAAACACACACACACACGCATGTGTGCACCACCTTTCTCTCTCATTCTCTTGTACACACCACAGAATCCACACCCTCAATACTGGGACTCATTTTTTCCCATCCATGCTCCCATGAAAGTCACATGAACCACAGGAAATAACGGAGTCGAAAAGATGCACTTTTCAGGGCTATGCTGCAAAAGCCCCCCAAAATGCACATTTTGGGGTGCTGAGTGAGATTGCGGCCCTGAAAAAGTGCTTTTATTCTGGGCGAGATCTTGGCACGAAATTGCATGAGATCACGGCAGCCAAATAGCCAACGTGCTCTCGTGGGGGGGAAACAGGGTGTCTCAATTTTTTCCCAGGACAGTTGCGGGGTATGAGAATCTAGACACACAGGCTTCATTTTCTGACCCCAAGTGACTGGAGATGTGTTGGTAGATAACACTGGATCAAATGCATCAACTACACCTACCACTGTAAAGTGTATGTTGGCCCACCGAAAGATGGTCACTGTGACAGTCAGCACCAGTGTGGTGTAGTGGTTAAGAGTGGTAGACTTGTAATCTGGGGAACCGGGTTCGGGTCTCCGCTCCTCCACATGCAGCTGCTGGGTGACCTTGGGCTAGTCACACATCTTTGAAGTGTCTCAGCCGCACTCACCTCACAGAGTTTTTGTTGTGGGGGAGGAATGGAAAGGAGAATGTTAGCCGCTTTGAGACTCCTTCGGGTAGTTAAAAGCGGGAAATCAAATCCAAACTCCTCCTCTTCTTCTTCTTCTTCTTCTTCTTCTTCTTCTTCTTCTTCTTCTAAGAGACCTTCATGTGATTAGGAACTCTGCTTCACAAATTACGCTGTTCGCGTGAATAGGGATGCCCACTAGCGTTCCAGTATAATATTGGAAACTGCCGTTATAGACAATGGAATGTGCAGCAAATGTAACATTTTCCGATGGAAACTTTATTAAAAACTAATGAATAACGTAAGTCCCGGAGCCATGCAGGGGATGAGTAAATGAATGTTTCATGCAGAGAGCTGATTACAAAAAAGTAATTTTGTTTCCTCAAGATGCTGCATGCTAAAATTTAGAACAAAGAGAGGGGGTTTGAAATCACATTTTGCAATGGAAACCTATGCCCTGTCCATACCACAGGACTGAACCATTACCTTGTTCTCCATAGGGGAGGGGGAAGCCTATCGAAAGCAAAGCTCCCGTTTTCTGAACTCCTTTTGCTTACCTAAACAGAGATCAAGCTTAGCACAGCAGAAGCCTACCTTGGTGATGCATATATGTCAGCCTCACATTGATTACCTATATCAGCTAATATGCAGCCCTGCACAGGGAAGGTAATATTTAAGGCGTAATATTTTAGTGGGGATTCTGCACTTTGCGGCTGTCATGCATCTTCCTTAGGCTAAATGAATGCCAAATTGACACGCTTTAATTTGAACGCCATCTCAGACATGGAAGAAGATTGAATGTCTAAAAACGGGGAGCTAAAAAGGAATCAGAGTGATCATACTGTATACAGAGGTGAGAAACAATATTCTGGAGGGGCCTGCCATATCTGGATGTGGAACAGGAGTCAGTAATATTGTTAGAAAAGCCCAGTGCTTGCCCCTCTCTCTGCAAGAGCGCATTCGTCCACACACACAGAGAGAGACATGGTTGGGACTGTTGTGCTTTAAGAAAAATAAATTGTTGGCTGGCCAGAGTTCACACATCCAAAACTGAATTGCTATATGACATTCTGCTTCTCCATCCTGCTCAATCACTTCCCTTTTGCTATTTGTATTTCTGTGATAAAACTGGTTTTACAAAAGCCTTCTGAATGCAATTATTGTGTCATATTTACATAGCATGGGTTAACTTGGAAACAACTGCATTAACCAGATTAGCTGTTGTATTGGGCAACCTTAACACGAGAGGTTAGTGTTAATCACATCTAGTTGCCGACTGAACGCAAAAGAGCTTTACGAAAACAGAAACAACTACGTCTGGCTCGAGCTGAGTCACATCAGATTGTGAAGAGGCTTGTGTACCAAGGCAAGTGCTCTTCCGTCAATAACCTTTTGCAATCACCTGCAATTTTTGGCTGTTACGCTGAAGCTGTTGGTTGATTTTGCTGCCTCCCCCTCCCCTCTTTTTAACAAACATCTTAAACACCTTTTCATATGGACACGTATCTCTTTGAGGGCATGAGAATGAAAACTAGCAGATTCATCCGAAGCGTAAAACCCAAGTCACAACAAAAGCAAAAGGAATTTAATGCCAAAACAAACATTAACCGCTGGAGAAAGCAATAACTGGAATTAATAGCAAATCGTTTCAATATAATCAAGCACATTCAAGTGCAACTTATCTTACTTTGCTCTTTAGAAACAAAACAAAACCATCCATAAGCAATATGGAAATAGTGGAATCCTAGAACTGTAGCAGTGGAAGGGACCCCAAGGATCATCTAGTAGTGCAATGCCCTGCAATGCAGGAGTCACAGCTATGTATTGTTGGGAGTATTACTGAGTTGTATCCAACCAAATTACTGTGTGTGCAGTATGACTTCTATGAATCCAACAGAACTTCCCTTCCTTTTACTCTTCCTCCTCCTTCCCCAACCTCACCCCACATCGCCCCTAATTTTGCTCCAAAGGGCTAGAAGAACCCCCAGCGAACTAGGGTGGGTGTCAGGGACTGGGCAGAGGAGGAATGGTGGAGACCACCTCCCCAGGCTGACCCTTCCAGGGAGGATGAAGAGGAAGACAGCATAGATTTACAACCAGGGTTTGAGGGAAGTTGCAGCTCAGAGGCAGATGAAGGGGAAAGCTGAGAAATCATGGGAAAGCCAGAGCAACACCTGGCTGACACGTTGTCATTAGAAAGCATTCCAGACCCTCCAGCTCCCAGAACCCGGCGAGCCTTAAAAGTAGGAGAGCAAAGAACTCAAAGACAGAGGGCACGTAGCAACACCCACAGAGGAGGTGATAAGAATGACAAATGAGGAAGTGGGAGAGACGGGGGGTGGGTGGAGATTCACTCAGGTCTATGCCATTATCCAAGAGGCCGGGTTCTATAGCCTCTCTCTGCAAAGAATGAAATAAAAGAAACTTCTTGTCTTTATAATTTCCTAGCAACCAGCCAGGAGCCACTGACAACATCATGACAGCGGGTTTAAATCTGGTGCAGTGACTAGGGATAATAATAATAGTGACATTTTAATGTATTTAATATTTGTTGGAAGCCGCCCAGAGTGGCTGGGGGGACCCAGCCAGATGGGCGGGGTACAAATAAAATAATAATAATAATAATAATAATAATAATAATAATAATAATAATAATAGGGATGACCTCTACACACCCCATGAAGGCATTTGGATTGAATGGAGACACCCCTTTGCTTGCTTCTGCTGGCTGAGCCAGCTGGTGGTGACAGAGGGAGACTTGCATCACTAAGTCAGTGCAGAAATCCCCGTACCTGTCCTGACTCCCACCTAACTTGCACAGATGAGGGCTCTTGTATGTCAGAAAACAATATTTGTCCCACCTCCTAGATTTTCGAAAGAGAATTAACAGTGGATTTCCCTTTAACATTCTCATCCGAAGCTTGTTTTCTCTGCAGTGAGTTCTGTTTGGTGATATCCAACTAGGTCATACTTAGAGTAGTCCCAATGAATCAATGGACTTAAGTCCATTCTTGGTGGGATTTAGCATTGGACATCACCTACTGGTTTTGAAAGAGTTAACTTTCAGGTAACCTAGATTTTAATTCCCAGTTCATTATTTACTTATAATTTGTATGTGAAAATGCCATTCCTCCAAGGAACCCCCAAGTCCTCCAGATACTTGTGAAACGGGGGCACTTCCCCACTCACTCAAACGAAGGTGTGGACAAGCCCTTCGCTGCCATTTTGTGATGATCATAAAACAGTCAGAAGCTCCCCTTTTAGAGCTGCCACATTCATGCAGTCATTGGAAGTCAGACTGCGGCTTACTGTCATGTGCAAACTAGGTCAACACATGAAAGAAGGAAAAGAAATTCTGATGATGACAACGGAATTGCGAGGAATTGGGAAAGTGCAAGACTTCCGCCCACACTCCATGGTGTGCAGCAGACTTTTTTGTGATCCTCAGGAAGCCAAATGCAAGAGATGACTGACAATGAGATGTGGTGTGAACCACATCAGCCCTGCACAGAATTTTTCAATAGCAGATGCACAAAACAACCAGTCCATTTGGAATGCCCAAACTGATGCTGGCCTGGAAACAGAGCCATGAGTATACTTAAAAAATATATATTAATACATAGCAATACCATACCCTCCAACATTTCTCCAATGAAAATAGGGACGTCCCATTTCATAATGATAATTTTACTATTTATACCCCACAAATCTTACTGGGTTGCCCCAGCCACTCTAGGCAGCTTCCAACATATATAAAAAACCATAATCAAACATTAAACATTTAAAAAAACCTTCCCTGTGCAGGATGGCTCAGGGGTCGGATAACTCCATACCCTCCAGCATTTTTCCAATAAAAATAGGGACATCCTAAGGAAAAGGGGGACATTCTGGGATCAAACCAGAAACCGGGATGCCTTTTCTAAATCAGGGATGTTCCTGGAAAACAGGGACACTTGGAGGGTCTGCAATAATTGGCACCATCATGATCTGCCCAATATTGTGGGCAGACACACACCTCCAGAATATTGGGCAGATCATGATGGTGACACACACACACACACACACACACAGAGAGAGAGAGAGAGAGAGAGAGAGAGAGAAGAGAGAAGACAGATTCTCATGTCACCTTAGGCCTTGCTGTGGCAACAGGGTCAAGAATGAGGCATTGGTTCCGTCGGGTTTGGTCTGGTGGACAGACAACGCCTGCTGAATCAGGCCTCTATGCGATGGCCTGCTATCTCTTAATCTTTATTAGGCTGCTTCAGATCAATAGTTCTTTATGACTGTGCTCACTTGTGTGGGGAGAGCTTGCTCTGCAGTGCTGTGAGGTCACTTTTCCAGTCTCTGTTAGTCATTTTCTGTGCTGAAAGGGATCAAAGCAACTTTATAGATTGACACAGCCAGTCAACAGCGATCCCACGTCCTTTATGTTTTAGATCTCAGGCAAAGCAAAACTAATTGTTTCAACCAGGGCAGATATGTGATATTTCCTCTGAGTTACTTTCCATACACATATACCCCTTCTTTCTTTAAATCTTCTCTAATGGAAATATTAATTATATTTCTGTACAATGCAATAAATACATTTATTAATTATTATTATTTTCCACAGGTTTTTTTATAGAATGTGGGTGCACTGGAATTATTATTTGTGTGTGTGTGTGTGTGTGTGTGTGTGTGTGTGTGTGTGCTTCTTGGATTACAAATGGAATGCATTATGCATGTATATACTTGCCTCTCCTTACAGCCAATATGACTCTCCTCCCCCCACCTCGGGGTACTGGGAAGTTTAGGGGGCCTTTCTAGGGTATGTTTTCCTTGTGGAAAGAGAACGAGCAACGTGGTGTGCAAAAGTCCTTGCCTGCAGTGCCTCAATCCACACATGCCGGGAAGAGTGGTTAACAGAATGAGCTGCAGGCAGCCGGCCCTGATGAGTTCAGTCCTCAAAGTTTCTTTTTCTTTTTTCTAAAAGCAGCAGTTGATGGCAAAGACTTCTCTCTGAGACCCCCTAAAGAGCTGGCCTCACTCAGAGCAGGCGATACTGGCCCAAAATGGACAAATAGTCTGACCTGGCATAAGGCAAGATTCCATAGAGTCCTGATGTGGTAGAATGGGTTGTATGTATTTAGACTGCAGGTGGGGATGGATAGCTCAGCTGGTTAGAGCTCATAACACCAAGGTTGGAAGTTCGATCCCCATATGGGACAGCTGTGTATTCCTGCATTTCAGGGGGTTTGACCAGATGGTTCTCAGGATCCCTTCCAACTCTACGATTCTGTGTTATCTCGGACTGCTCTCCTATGAAACACAACTCCCTGCAAGGGGAAAACAGGAAGGATATGGCTATTCCATAGAAATCTGGCTATGAATGGCTACTGGCCACAATGACTATGATCCATCTCTGGTGTCATGGGCAGTGTGTCTCTGGATGCCCATTGCTGGGAATCAGAGGTGGCCAGGATGCTGTTGTGCTCATGTCCTGCTTGCAGGCTTCCCTGGCTATGGTGAGAGCAGGATGTCGGACAAGATGGCCCTTGGGCCTGATCCAGCAGAGTTGCAGGGAAAGCACTGTGGTGCCACCTTTCTCCCCCGAATTGCTATCATTCTTTGTGCCCTGAGCTTCTTAGGTGGAAGAGAGCTCAAAAGGTCTGAAGTGGTCGTGTCCCTTGCCTTCTACTACCTCTGCCTCTGAGCTCAGCGTGCCACATATTGTACTTCGAAGGTTAGGACGGTGAGTTCAGAGTAGGGCTGAGTTGAAAGGTCTTGTCTGAACTCCCCCAGTCCTTGATGGTGTATCTTTTCCATGGGGAACGGGGACAGGGATTACAAATTCTTGAGTTCCCAGCATGAAACTGGCCCCACTCCCTCGGGACTGGAAACATTGTACCATTGCCCAATGATAGGTTTTGGGGGCTTTGGGGTAGATAGAAGGAAGCAGTAGTGGATTATCATGTACACAATGGATTTTTCAAATGTCTGATTGAAACACATGGGGGGGGAATCTTTCGTTGTCTGTAAGGGCAAATGAAGGGCTGATGTCTCGTCCCTGATTCTAGCGACGACAGATGGAATACGTGGGCCTGGAGTCATCTAGCCAGGTCTGCCAACAGAAGCCAGCACAAAGACTTCTACTAGAGTGAATGGGCCTTTTCCCCTTCTCCGCCCCCTCCATGCCCCCCCCAAATCTGGGAGAAGCACCAGAATAGTGCTCAAGTGGAGGAAAGGGGAGCTCGTTCCATTGGGCAAGCAGAAATGCATTCTGATTTCTGGCCCCAGACTCCACAGAGATAGACTCAAGGAGCTCAGCTGAAACATCACATTGAACTAGAGCAGGGAATGTGGTGCCCTCCAGATCTTGTAGACTGCAAATCCCATCATCCCCATGGTGACGGGGGATTATGGGAACTGTAGTCCACAACATCTGCATGACAGAATGTATGGCAGGTTGGACTAAGACTTACCTAGCCCCGTGTTCTGTTTAGAGCTGCTGGGTTCTCACAAGCAGGGCTTCCATACCCAGTCTCTGGTATTCAAAAATATGTCACTGCTATACAGGGAGGTTCAGTTTAGCTGTTATAGCTAACAGCCATCCACTGCCGTCTTTGAGATTCCAAAGACTGAAGACTGGCTACCGTGTGAGATTGGCAATGGACTCCTCTGCGCAGGGAGTTAGTTAGTTAGCCAGTTGGCTGTGCAGGTGCTAAATCGCAACATGGCAGGGAGAGGAATCTCACATAAGCACAGGATCCCACTGGTTGGGAAAGAATGGCATATTCTGAGAAACAAATATGTTATTTGAGTATGGGGGGGGGGGCGGAACAGTATTCTCAAAACAAGGAAGCACCTCTTAAGAGTTCAAGAGGTTTCACAATGAACCACACTGGCAATGACACATTTGCCGTGCTATAAATTTATTATCTGGTGGGGTCCTTCTAAGTGGGTGATTTCCAAAATAAATCACTGGGGTGGAGGGGGAAAATTCAGTCGGAGCCTTAAGGCAAGGCCAGCCAACATTTGACATTTCAATATGATACTCCAGACAAATCATATCTCAGTCACCACCTCTTAGACTTTGCTGAAGAATAGCCAGGGAGAGATCACCAGAGCATTAAAAAACCTGAAAACACTTTAGATGGCCACATATTAAGGGTAGACCATTGAATTTACACCCTTTTGTTCTGCCCTCATTTAGGGGGTGTGGGTTTTGACAGGCTTGGTGATGATGTGCAACCCTCACCTTTTTCCTTTATTTCCTCATTCTTTAACTATTCGTTATCATCCACCACCCCACTTTTTCCTCTTAACAAATCCACTACCCTTTCAGCAAAGTTTTTAGAAAGAAGAAGCTGAAATTGACAACCTGATTGTCAATGACACTACTATCTTTTTTTTTTGGCCTGAAAACTACGAGGGGACTACCAACACTTTATTATATATTGAAGTGTATGCAGTTATAAAGCTGAGGCACTTAGGGTGCTTTTGAGGGGGGGGGGGGAAATGGAATTACCAACACTTCCCCCACTTTCACCTCTAAATCAAGATCTCCTACAGTTTCTTTCTTTCCTTTTCCTTTTTGTAAAAATGAGGTGAAATTGACAAACACATTCAAAAGTTTCTCATTTTGTCTTCTTGTATGAAAACGGCAGCATTAGCAGGGGAGATCTTACTAGGAAAGGGGTGCAGAGAAGTCCCCTCAGCCTATAGAAGCAGCTGGCAGGAACTCTAGTTAAGGAGAGAATGACTTTCCCCTTCCCAGGAGCAGCTGCAGAGGACGTGGGAGTGATTTTCTTTAAAATATAGGAAAGGGATGGGGGGGGGTTCTTTTGCAGAAGAGGAGTTTCCCCCCTGCTTAGCTAACCCTCCTAAAGAAAGCAATCTATTGTGTACAGAGGCCAGACTGGCAATTAGCAGTGAATCAGGTTAGCACTTGTATAGCATTAGCAAAAAATAATGATAGCTCTCTCTCTCTCTCTCTGTGTGTGTGTGTGTGTGTGTGTGTGTGTGTGTGTAAGAGAGAGAGAGAGCGCGCTTCGTGTAGCTGTGCTGTGTTGGAGGCGTAGCTGTGCTGTGTTGGAGGCGGGAGAGAGAGCGGGGCACCCTTACATACCCTCCAACATTTCTCTGATGAAAATAGGGACGTCCCATTCTATTACGATAATTTTACTACAGTGGTGCCTTGCTAGACGAAAATAATTCGTTCTGCGAGTATTTTCGTCTAGCGATTTTTTCGTCTAGTGAAACACCAATGTAAATCGCGGTTTTCGCTAGACGAAATTTTTTTTGCGTCTTGCGAGGCAGCCCCATTGACGAATTTGTCTTGCGGGGCAGCCTTCCGCTAGACGAATGCCTTCGTCTAGCGAATTTTTCGTCTAGCGAGGCATTCATCTAGCAGGGCACCACTGTATTTATACCCCACACATCTTACTGGGTTGCCCCAGCCACTCTGGGCAGCTTCCAATATAGATAAAAACATAATAAAACATTAAACATTAAAAAACCCTTCCCTATATAGGATTGCCTTCAAACAGCTCAGGGGTCAGATAACTCCATACCCTCCAACATTTCTCCAATGAAAATAGGGGCATCCTAAGGAAAAGTGGGACATTCTGGAATCAAATCAGAAACTGGGATGGCTTCTCTAAATCAGGGACGTTCCTGGAAAATAGGGACACTTGGAGGGTCTGCCCTTAATTGCCTAGCAATGTAGGTATAGGCTACATGTGAATAAACTTTCAAAGTAGAGGAACCCTGGTAAGTAACTCTGATTCAGTAGGGCTTTTCTTACCGGGAAGTTAAAAATACCAGGGCTTCTGAGCATGTGCGAAGTGTGCTGCCTTCATTAGCAAACAGCAGCGGTCAGCCCCAATGGTTCTGGGATGAGTAGCAGACTTTCTTCATTATAGAGCTGGAAGCCCCCACCAGGGTCATCTAGTCCAACCCCCTGCAACGCAGGAAGCACAACACAAGTGCTGGACTCACCACATTCCAGCCCAAAGTTGCCATTCTATGCATGCTTCCTGACCCCATTGGGGCTTCAGATTGATAGAATTGCACCTCAAATTGCCTTCCCTTATGTGCAGTCCGATGGGACACGGGTGGCACTGTGCTCTAAACCACAGAGCCTAGGGCTTGCCGATCGGAAGGTCGGCGGTTCAAATCCCCATGACGGGGTGAACTCACGTTGTTTGGTCCCAGCTCCTGCCAACCTAGCAGTTTGAAAGCAAATCAAATAGGTACCACTCCGGCGGGAAGGTAAACGGCATTTCCGTGTGCTGCTCTGGTTCACCAGAAGCGGCTTAATCATGCTGGCCACAGGACCTGGAAGCTGTCTGCGGACAAATGCCGGCTCCCTTGGCCTATAGAGCAAGATGAGCGCTGCAACCCCAGAGTCGTCTACCTTTACCTTTATGTGCAGTCCATCCTGCAATCAGGTAGGTGCAAAGAAAGGTGGCATGCACAGGAGTAGTAAATAACATGCACTCCCATCACCACCATAATAACCCATTCACAGCAACAAATTATCCTTGGCTGTGTTTCTGAAGGAGGCTGGGAAGAAAAAGCACTCGGGGGCAAGGATCAGAGGACCTGTCAGTCTCCTAGAGTTATTTTTGCTTTTGCTCTTTATGGAGATAATCAGAAAACTAAACATGCTGTATTTAGGTTAGTGAAAATTGCCACACACACACACACACACACACACACACACAAACACCCCACATCTGGCTAATTAGAAGCAAAGCAACTTGTATCAGCATGATAATGTTTTCTGATTGGTAGGACTGCGCACTTTGAAAAGCAATGCTTGAACAGCGGCTGTGTTAGCTTTCATAATTAGGGCACGCTATTTGCATAAGTACACTTCCAACCATTTTCTTTCCCCTCCATGCATTTCACAAATAATGTATAATGCAGAAACCCATTTAGCAACACAAAGCACCACAGAAACAGGCCATACTGCTATTTCTGAGGTGGGCTGAAAGTTGACCACTTTATACTGAGAAGAGGGGTCCAATTTTTATGGCATTTGCTTCCAGTTAAGGTCAGACAGGCCCCACTCCCTGTTGAATTTCCATCACCTCCTAAAGACTTTTAATGTTATTATGCCAGCAGGCATTTTAATAAGTCTAGTTTTATAGTTCAAATTGATTTCTCCTCACCCCTCCATACCATATATTATGTATTTAAACAATTTATATACCATATCTTAATTTATATACTGCTTAACTACAATAGTCCCTAAGTAGTTTATACACGGCTTAGAGATTATGTAGTTAAGCCAGTCTAGCTTCCCTAGGGAGAGAATTCCAAAATCTGGGAGCAGTCACCTGCATGCCAGTGAGTGTGGCAGGACTAAAAGAAGGGCCTCCCCCCAAAATCTCAGAGCCTGGGCGGATTTGTATGGGTGAATGTGCTCCTTCAGACTGCAATGAACTCATGCCTTCAGTTCATGTGGCCACTTGTTGTTGTTGTTGTTGTTGTTGTTGTTGTTGTTGTTGTTGTTAGTCGAGTCCAAGTCTTTGTGACCCCCTCGACCAGAGCACGCCAGGCACTCCTGTCTTCTACTGCCTCCCGCAGTTTGATCAAACTCATGTTGATAGCTTTGAGAGCACTATCCAACCATCTCATCCTCTGTCGTCCCCTTCTCCTTGTGCCCTCCATCTTTCCCAACATCAGGGTACTTTCCAGGGAGTCTTCTCTTCTCATGAGGTGGCCAAAGTATTGGAGCCTCAGCTTCAGGATCTGTCCTTCCAGTGAGTACTCAGGGCTGATTTCCTTCAGAATGGATAGGTTTGATCTTCTTGCAGTCCATGGCCACTTACACATTGCCATACAAAAAGAAATGCACCCTCAAAAAGGAGGACAATATTTGCGTATGTTCATTTACATATATGTGGTCATGCAAATTTATAATGATTTATTATGCAGAAACACAACTCACCTCACCATAGCAGGGAAGACAGTGGTCCGGTGACCTGCCAGCCTGCTCGGTACCATCCAGGAGCTGTCAGTTGTTGATGGGCAACTTCAAGGCCCCTTATGATCTGGACTTGGACTGGACAGTTCTTCAAACAGAGGACTCCTTCAAATAGAGGACTATCTTTTGGCAGCCCACCAGATAGAGGGCTGCCGTTTGTAAAGGAGGGTACATGGGTGTGGTAGACATGGCTCATCAACAGTTAAGTAATAGTACCACTGTATTCTGCTCTGGTCAGACCTCACCTGGAGTACTGTGTCCAGTTCTGGGCACCACAGTTCAAGAAGGATACTGACAAGCTGGAATATGTCCAGAGGAGGGCAACCAAAATGGTCAAAGGCCTGGAAACGATGCCTTATGAGGAACGGCTTAGGGAGCTGGGTATGTTTAGCCTGGAGAAGAGAAGGTTAAGGGGTGATATGATAGCCATGTTCAAATATATAAAAGGATATCATATAGAGGAGGGAGAAAGGTTGTTTTCTGCTGCTCCAGAGAAGCGGACACGGGGCAATGGGTTCAAACTACAAGAAAGAAGATTCCACCTAAACATTAGGAAGAACTTCCTGACAGTAAGAGCTGTTTGACAGTGGAATTTGCTGCCAAGGAGTGTGGTGGAGTCTCCTTCTTTGGAGGTCTTTAAGCAGAGGCTTGACAGCCATCTGTCAGGAATGCTTTGATGGTGTTTCCTGCTTGGCGGGGGTTGGACTGGATGGCCCTTGTGGTCTCGTCCACCTCTATGATTCTATGTTAACTGTTGTTCTGTGATGTATGGCTCTAATGCTTACTGCAATATTGTGATGGGGGGAGGCATATCTGGTGGAACTTCTATGCATCTCTGAAAGGGTCAAGGTCTCTACCAACACAACCTCTTTGGAAACATTTGCAAAAAAAATGTACATTTGCAAAAAAAGAAAAACAGCTTTTCTTCTTGCTAATTTCCTCACGCTTCCCTCAACTCAGCTCAGCGCTAGGGAATGGATAATTCTAAACTGGAATGCACTGAAATGAGCTAACAGATATAAATGATCAGAGACTGGAATTTGACTTCTTGTGGAAAGTAAGCAACTCAATCCCTCCTTTCAGAGGGGAAAATTATCTGCTTTCAAGTTCTTTCTTCCTTTTAATAAATGCAGATGTGGTAAATAAATAGTAACATTTTAAAGTTTGCAGTTGCTTTCTTAACGCTATTGCTGGCTGCCAACATTACAAGGACCAAATGAGACAGCTTGAGAGGTTAACCATCAGACCCCTGCTGCTTGCAGCTTAGAATTGTCTATCTCTTTCTTTCTTTCTTTCTTTCTTTCTTTCTTTCTTTCTTTCTCTTTCTCTCTCTAAGTGATAAGTCTCCAGTGCTGTATAAAAGCAGAAGTTCAATAGGTCAGCTTACTGGCAGCATGAGAGCACAATGGTTAAGCAAAAGCTTCACCTGTTGAATTTCTACCCGTCATGGGGCACAGGAGCCCTTCAAGGAGAAAAAAAAAGTTATAAACCATACAGGGCAGATTTAGACTATTAACAGCTCACAATCTAATCTGAGGCAAGAGGTGTGTGTTTGGCAACACTTTTAGGAGATAACCAAGAGGAAGCTTAATTGCACTTCTGAGGGGAATGAATGTGAAAAATGTGGGCCTGCTACCAAGAAATCTGTAAGCTGTAGAGAACTCTCCTGTGGCTCAAGCACTGACTGCACTGTGACTCAGGATGTGCATTCGAACAAACAGCTCTGACCACAGATTCCCTGTACTATCAAAGGCCAGTAACTACCATATAAATATACTCAAAAGGCATGAGCAAGCATTTTGCGGGTCTTGTTGTAACCTTAAGCGGACAGCACACTCATCAACCTATCCCCTCATATGAATAAAATCAGCAGTTTATGCAATATAAAATAAAATTACATCTTAGAATACATGTCAGATGCACATATCTAGGCAAGCTTGCTTAAAGAAATAAAGTTTTTAGTGGGTGCTGAAAACAATACGGCAAAAGTACCTCCTGCCTCACATCAATGGGGCAGGGATCATGCAGTTCCTCTCCCCACCTACAGGGGACTCATGTTCTACACAGAATGTGTGTGGCAATACTCCGAGCTGGAAAGGAAGCGGTTGTCTGAATTCTACTCTGTTGCTAGTCTTAATAAACTTCCAAAACCCACAAGATTCAGTTGTGCTCGCAACCTCTCCTGATCTAAATGTCGAACTGTTTGGTATTGTTTATGGTTTGCTGCTCTGGAGAAAAGCTACTTAAGCAAGCTGCTCTGTGTTCATCGAAGGAGGGAGGTTTTCAGAATAATATGTCAAAGTTGGCCCTGAAGAGCACAATAGTCAGTCGCTGTTCTTAGCCTCCTTTTGCTAGTCTGTAAGGGTGTAGAGAGGGCCTTCAATCAAACAGCATTTTATCAGTGGAGAAGAAGGGAGCTCTTGCTTGCTGATACAAAGAGGGGCAAGTTAGGAGCAGGATGAAAACATTGAGTATGATTTCATTTCAAATTCATGCCGAGGAAGATATGATGGGTATTAGTAAGAGGTTATATTGATTAAAACAGATCCTCTACAGACCCACGTGTGTGAGTTAACACAAATGAAAAATGCCCTGTGCCTGTTTTTAAAATATAGGGCTTGCACATAAAGAGCCCTAGTAGCAGAGTTTAAATCCCATCATTTTAGATTTAATGATGCATAGGAATATGTTTTTAAATCTTTTGAATATGTCCCTGCTCCTTAAGGCAGCTTTCCCTGTTTCCCCCTTTTTCAATAAAACAGAACGCAGATTGCAAGGTAAGTTTAAAATGCTTTACTTACAGTTACTAGGTCTCAGACTTGCATCTTCCTTCGTAGTAACAGTAAATGCCCTCACTTGCAAAATATACAGCAAGGCAGACTCAGATACATATCTAAGGCAGAGAGCTATATTAAGGCACATTTGTTTGCATCTCAAATAGCATGGGGGGGGAGGAACAGGAAAAGGAAACAAGCCTTACTTCCTCCCTCCTTGGAGAAGAGGGGATGTGACATCACAGAGTCTACTCTAGCAATTCAGAACTCTGTCTTCCTTAACCTCTTCACATACTAACTATCATTGTTAAGTCTGACTGCAACTCTCCCACAAAAGATTCATACTGAGCTGTTTCATAGCTAATCTTAGCTGACTGTCCTTTTTATGGTGCCTTGTTTCCTATTGCTAGGGTGGGGGGGGCAGGAAAAGCTTTAATAGTTCGGTTGCCCTGTTTTGCCTACCCCCCCCCCCCCCGCACAATGAAATCCATGTCAGCTTCCATTAATGGTACAGGAACAGGGCTTGGGAAAGTAACTGCTTTTTATCCTGCCCTATTCTCAAATTTTTACAGTTCCCCTATCAGTATCAAGATGTTTTCTCTTATTGATCCTTAACCTGGAAGAAATGAGCATCTAGTTAAGGTGTGTTCTGCTCTGGTTTTACATACTACAGGACACTCGTTTAATTGTATTAATGTACTTGCAGATTTTCTTAGTCTAGACAGGCCTTAAAATCTCATCTGATAGTAGCAAGGAGAGGCCTGTGAACTTCAAATCTTATTAGTCAACCCCTAATTCTTCGTAACGTCAATCTGTTTGTTAGCCACTTTAAAAAATGGAGCTTGTCTTGAGCAACGGGTCACACCAATACCACTCTCCCTTCTAAACAGTGGAATGAACCCCGGTATATACTCCAGTTTATTTTTTTTAATGAAAACAAACACACAAATACACACCATTGAACTCAATTCCAACAAAGCCTGTGTTCCTTTTGCCTGAGGTGGAAGCCTTGGAGCTGCACTAATTTGGGTGGGAGGAGGAAGAAAAACATAGAATCATAGAATTGCAGAGTTGGAAGGTAAACCAAGGGTCATCTAGCCCAACCCCCTGCATCACTCTGATTAAATGAGCCGAAATTTGAAGCCTACAAGCATTCCTTTGCAGGAATTCTTTTGCAGCATTAAGTAATACTTTGCAAGTATGTGAGGTAGTCTAGGCTGAGAACTGTTAAGTGGTCCAAGGCAGAAAGAATGAGTTGAGTGAATGTGAGTTTAAAATGTGAAACTGCTCATAGAATCATAGAAATGGAAGAGACCACAAGGGCCATCCAGTCCAACTCCCTGCCAAGCAGGAAACATCATCAAAGCATTCCTGACAGATGGCTGTCAATACATGCTCAGAGTATTTTCATTTCTTTTTTTCCAAGGCTGGCAAAGTGTGTTTTTTGTTTGTTTCGCTGAGAGTTGTGAAACTCTACAGGCTCGGAATAAAGGTAAAGGACCCCTGACAGTTAAGTCCAGTCGCGAACGACTCTGGGGTTGCGGCGCTCATCTCGCTTTACTGGCCGAGGGAGCTGACGTTTGTCTGCAGACAGTTTTTCCGGGTCATGTGGCCAGCATGACTAAGACGCTTCTGGCAAAACCAGAGCAGTGCATGGAAACGGCGTTTACCTTCCCGCTGAAGCGGTACCTATTTATCTACTTGCACTTTGATGTGCCCCAATCGGCAAGCCCTAGGCTCAGTTGTTTAGACCACGGCGCCACCCACGTCCCTGTGCAGGATCAGAATACTATTACTTAAAAATAAATAAAAAAATCCAGCCCACGAATGCTTACACCATAATAAACTTTACCCTTTAAGATACCTCAAGCCTTATTTAGTGTTACCCTATTTCATGTGTTCCTTTGGGGGGGGAAATGGGGGGCTTATTTTAGGAATTGCACCAGATTCCCCAGCCACCTTAATCTAGCCTTGCTAAGGAGAGTCAGCTTCAAAAACTATTTACCTCCAAGTTAAGGAAAACTAAGACTCCCATGAGGTTTTTGTTTTTGTTTAAAAAAGTCCCAGTCCTCTATTGTGCCTGCTCTATAAAAAGCATCTGGGCTGCATAACTACTGTAATAACAGGACCTCTAGTCCTGCATGTAGGATCTAAAGGAGGAATGTCCTGGGGGGGATGTGGCAAGGCTTCTAAGGACCATGTTTCCCATTTCAGAGAGTGAAGAACAGTGCAGGCAGCTGCCTCTTGCAGGGAATTCCTTCTGCCTGCCTGTGCAGTCAAGAAATATGTAAACCTGGGTATTCCCAGGGCTAAGCTCCTCAATCTAGTCCAGGCCTGCCCAGCTTGCGACTGAGGTTCCAAACTCTTAGCTGGCCCCTCTGTAGCAATTATTTGCTGTGAATCTTGGGAGACCTGCTCCCTGCCTTGCAAGACTTTTTTATACCTGTCCTGGGAAGGCAGGCCCCTGACTGACTCCAACTACAAAAGCTGAGGCTGCTGAACGGACTCTTGGGTTGGTGTATTTTTTTAAGGGGCTTTTGTTTGGGGTAGGTTGTTGCTGATACTGACGTTATTTTTCGCATCTTCTTTTTTTAAATAGATCTTATGACTTGTGTGGAAATTGTTCAGTTTGGTTGTATACTTTCTGATGTCTTTTATTTATTGCTTCTGGCGACTTTTGTTCGGTTTGTAACTATGTAAATCTTTTTCATGCTACAAGCCACCTTGAGCATGGTTTCAACCATGGACAGGCAGCTGGTATCAGCTGGGGGTAATGATGAAGCATTCCAGTAGAGTGGAACCTCGTTTTTCGAATGTAATCCGTTCCGGAAGTCTGTTCGACTTCTGAAACGTTCGAAAACTGAGGATCAAAGGGCTGCCAGCAAGTTCAATGGGGGAAATTGAGAAACGCACCACGGAAGCTGTTCGACTTCCGAGGCGCGTTTGAAAATGGAAGCATTCACTTCCGGGTTTTCAGCATTCAGCTTCTGAAATGTTTGGCAGCCGATACGTTCAAAAACCGAGGTTTGACTGTAAAGTGAGTAAACTGTACTGCTCTGGGACCCAGGCTACAAATGCACTACACAAACCACACAAAGGCGCATTGTGTGTATGTTTATTCTTTTTAAAAACGTGTATTTGTTTATTTACTGTACATGGTTCAAGCAATAATAATAATAGAAGAAGAGTTTGGATTTGATATCCTGCTTTTCACTACCCGAAGGAGTCTCAAAGCGGCTAACATTCTCCTTTCCCTTCCTCCCCCACAACCAACACTCTGTGAGGTGAGTGGGGCTGAGAGACTTCAGAGAAGTGTGACTAGCCCAAGGTCACACAGCAGCTGCATGTGGAGGAGCGGAGACACGAACCCGGTTCACCAGATTACGAGTCTGCCGCTCTTAACCACTACACCACACTGGTGTAAATTTCTTATACCCTGCCCATCTGACTGGGTTACCCCAGCCACTCTGTGCAGCTTCCAACAAAATCACCAAACTCTCTAAGCAGTAGGGTTAACAACATGCTGGGATTTTATGCATTAAGGTGACAGCGTCCTAAAATACACTTCAGCTACAGAAATCTAAAGCTCTGGTCTGTGCTTGACTCCCTCCTTCAAACTACTGGCAGTCTGGGGATGGCCTCAGTCAGTCCACTTGGCTCAGTACCAATTGGCAGCGGTTCTCAAGGGCTTCATGGTTAAATAATGGAATGAAGGAGAGACGGGCATACAATTCCACAGACTCAACAAGAAGCACCTATTACTGAGTGCGGTTGCGTTTTGGATCATGGCTTCTTTTTCTTTCCCATGAGGCTTCATGCTAATACTCATCAAGAGCATGCCTTTCAGAGAGCTGGTAATCTGCTGTTTCTGCCAGAAACAGTCTTCTCTGAACATTTACTCTGCCCATCTCACATCTTGTTGGCTGGAGCCCCCGGGGAAAGGCATGATGTCACAACTGAGATCTGATTCACAGAGGGCAACGCGGTCGCTTGACTCTACTGCTTCGTTCCATGTTCTAGACACCCTGCGTGGCAAATGCAGATCCCCTGTCTCCCTGTTTTCCAGGGATGTCCCTGATTTAGAGAAGCCATCCCGGTTTCTGATTTGATCCCAGAATGCCCCCCTTTTCCTTAGGATGTCCCTGTTTTCATTGGAGAAATCTTCATTGGAGGGTATGGAGTTATCTGACCGCTCCTGAGCCGCCTGAAGGCAGTCCTGTATAAGGAAGGGTTGTTTTAGAATGTATAATGTTTTATTATGTTTTTATATATGTTGGAAGCTATCCAGAGTGGCTGGGGCAACCCAGTTAGATGTATGGGGTATGAATAGTAAAATTATCAGGATGGAAAGGGACGTCCCTATTTTCATCGGAGAAATGTTAGAGGGTATGCAAATATGTGTGGAAAGATGTACCTACATATGGGATACCTGCACGCTGCTTAATATTTTCAAGATACAGAACAACACGAGTGACCTGAAAACAAGGGGCTGGGAGGGAAAAGGAGGCTTTGTTTGTTTTAAACTAGCCTTCACCTTGATCTGCTAGTTTTCATGTGCAGGGATTCTCCCTGCCTCGTGGTATTCAGCAAAGCAGCCTTCCGCCTGTACTCTGCGGTGGAAAAGCCTAGCGATAGCTAAATAGCTTCATCTATTATTTTGTAAAATAAGGTTATGAAAACCCTCACTATGTTCCTAAAGTGAAAGACTTGCCTGTGTGAATAAAAGATACACCTGAATTCTGAAACAACAATGAAGAGCATCGTTATCAGCCTTACTTTTTAATATTGTAATCATTTGCCGTAGGTGATGAATAGCCTTTGAATTTTAAATTGTTTTGCATTTTAATGCATACGGCCCCCTTCACAAAGTGGTTATATTTTCATGCACATAAGTGTGTGGAGAGCCATGAACAGAAATCTGTTGAGTTCCACCAGACCAGACGTCTGCATTCTGGAAGGCTTGTTGCAGCTAATAAATTGGGCTAAAACTTTTTTTTTACTTTTTTTTTTAATTTTATGAATTCTGCTGTAAAAGCAAATCTCCTTTCTAGACTTAGCATAATTGCAAGACGCTGCTCCCGGTGCCAAAAAATGTTAGCTGTAAGTTGCAAATGTGGACGCACTTAAGTAGAACCAGATGTTTGTGTGGAAGGAAAGACTCTAGGAAGGCAATCAGTTTACCTTTGGCTGGAGAGTTAATTTGCAGGGCAACTTTTCAGCACTGACTATGCAACTGCTGGTAAATGGCATACAGTTACTACATTACATCCTGATTCTACACACAACACACAACACATATGCAGGCAGAGAGAGAGAGAGAGATATCTTCCACACAAAGATGTATATCATAGCCTTCACTGAAAAGGAGTGTTGTATTAAGTGTCAGTTTTATGTTCATCATGCAGCACCAGAAAACTTTTATGATACCACCTTAATACCTAATCAGGTATTAGATGAAGCCAAATTAATCCCCAATCAGGTATTCCATCCCTGGGAGCAGATTGGTGATAAAATTAAAATAAGCTCTTGGCAGCATTCCTTTTTTGTCTTTTAAAACATACACACACACACCAAAACTCAAAACCAAGGCTATACACTAAAAGCACCCAATTCCATACAGTAGGCATGACGTGGCAAAGGTCAAGCACTGTTCATGTCCTTTTTATTTCAGCTGGAGATTTGTGTTCCCATTCCCATTAAGCTCAATGGACTATGAATGTACTTACTTTTTACCTGACAGTGCACTGTTTTTCAAAACAGGTCACAAGTATGTTTTGACCATTGTAGCATGATTTTTAATTGAAAGCCATGCAGTGTAATTGTTATATGTATAATAATAGATGAATGTCAAAGAACAAAATGGTTGGAGGAAGCGAGAAGAGAATAAATGTGTTTCCATATAGCCTTATTAAAAACGAAAACAAAAATCTGTCTAGATGTTGCCCCACATAAGCCTTGCAGCAGGGGGGAGGCTCACAACCCCAAAACAATTCCTTTTCACCAATGCAGATAAAGCAAATAGTGTGAACATCACTGTAGAGACCAAGGTTTGGGAATATATCACCTTCCGGAAGTTGCTGGACTACAGCTTCCACCAGCCTTGACCATTGGCTATGCTAGCTGGGGCTCATGGGAGTTGGAGTATAACAATATCTGGAAGGCCACAGGTTCCCTTCCCCTGCTGAAAGCAATGGCCTTGTTTTCCCATAAGCTGTCTTTTGCTTTTCAGATGTTAATTCCTGCATAGAAGAATAGTGGGGATCATGTCTCCTTTAAGCACCCGTGCTTTGTTATGTTTTAAGAAACTATAGCAAAAATGTATAGGTGGTTTGTTTGCTTTTGGTGAGGGGGGAGTTTTGTCACTCATCACAGATTACATCACAAACAGCACCCCATATTCTGTGCACTTTTGCAGCCACATTCCTCATGGCAGACACAATAGGACTGGATGCCGACATTGTGTTAACACTCTTCTACCATTTCCAGCTTGATTCCTCCAGCAGAAGGGCTACTCAAGAGGGAAAGTGTGGAGACTGCACACAGCAAATGACAGCAAATGCAATTTTTATTGGGCAAAATAAGCCCTGATTGTGCCCAGAGGCTGGAAAAGTCAATGTGAAGTGACGCTGTATGGGACTGCAAGGGATGGATTCGTTTTGTCACATAGGCAATTCCAGAATTCCACTGAAAGCATTTAAACTCAGAGGAGACGCTCTGTTCCACTTCATGCCAAGTGTTACTTAACTAGGGTGGTACACTGAAGGTGAGCACATTTGAGTGAATCTGTGGCACATTGAAACAGAAAGCAAGGAACAGTCAGTCTTGGATTTGGGTCGCTAAAGCCTGGGAACGGATTTCAGCTTGGGCATGAACCTCACTGGGTGACTTCAAACCAACCATCATCAGACCAACTTACCTCATTGGGTATGTCCGAGGATAGAAGGAAATGGCTCCCATGCCTGCTATCCAGAGCAACTTGAAGGAAGATTGAAAAAATGAAAACAAAAATCACTACACCAAATTATTTGGAGTTCCAAATGAGGAACAGTCACACCTGTTAAGAGTGGCAGAGTTCCTCCACCGTCAGAAGTACAAGTAGAGGAAGCCCAGAAGAGGACTTTTTCTGTGGCTGCCAAATAGGTGTGCCTAGTTTATGCATTGTATAGCTTCTGCTTTGTGCTGAAGAAACACTCCTTTGATACATGAAGAGATATATATTAGGACTCACCCTATCCTTCCGATTGTGAATTGTTTTAACTGATTTTAATACTGCATTCTTATATTGTTGTCACCAGACTTCAGACCTTATGTAGGGTAGGCAAGAAATCCAATAAAACAACAACAAGAAGAACAACAACAGTTTGCTGTTGAACATATGCGTCACCCATTGCATTTGTATGAGCACAATCTAACCCGTTAAGCAATTTTACCTTCCAATTATTTCAGAGGTAGAGCAATGTGCTAAAATTCCCTCACTGAAATCAACAGGACTTTGAAAAACAAAAAAAGCTTATCTTGGACTGGATCATAGTCATTAGTACAGTGGTATCTCTGGTTACATACTTAATTCGTTCTGGAGGTCCGTTCTTAACCTGAAACTGTTCTTAACCTGAAGCACCACTTTAGCTAATGGGACTTCCCGCTGCTGCTGCGCCGCCAGAGCACGATTTCTGCTCTTATCCTGAAGCAAAGTTCTTAACCTGAAGCATTATTTCTGGGTTAGCGGAGTCTGTAACCTGAAGCGCATGTAACCTGAGGTACCACTGTATGTGAAAATTTACCTTTCCACTGTTGCCTGCTTTATCACGTGGCGACTTCCCTGTTGTTTGTTTCCTTTCTAAAAACAACCTTAACTTTTCAAACCTCCCGTCATATGTTCTTTTTTCTTGTTTCATTCCCTATTTTCAATATCTTATGTATAATTTGCCCTTCCAGATGAAGGGCGCATATAGGAAAACATACAGTATTTGAAATGTGTTTGCATTGTGGATTTACATGACATTAGTATATTCCTAGCAATTTTTCTATTTCTCTCCCTGTGCATCCTCTCACTCTGTTTGCTTTCTTTGGCTGCATGCAGACAGGAGGCTTTCATCAAGCTGTCTGTAGTGACATGAAAGTCTTCCCTCCTGTGTAGTTGCAGTTAATTTGGAACCCAGCACTGTGCATGAGTAACTGGGTCCCAGCATTAAGAGAGAGAGGGAGAGAGAGAGAGAGAGAGAGAGAGAGAGAGAGAGAGAGAGAGAGAGAGAGAGAGAGAGAAACCTGACAATGATCTCGAATGCACAAAGTTGGGGGTAAGATTACACACACAGTAACTGCAAAAGGTATAAAGGGAAAGATTAATGTGCTCACTCATGAAGATTAAAGGAAGCGGTAAAGGCGACTTTTGCAATTGAATTAAGGGAACGCTGTGATTACAGCTGGCGTTCAAGGGTTTTCTCTTGATGTGGTAACTTCCCATTTTTCCATCTGGGGGCTCTTTCACACAAATCCCGCTCCATGTAAAAGTGGCGTGAAGCCTATTCACACCTCCAGCAAACTGTGTAAACTGAATGCACCGTTGAATGCAGAACTGTTTGGTATTGTGTAGCCACCTGCTCTTTCTCTATGCACTTGCTGAACAATTTAAATGAAACAAAATAAAAAATTAAAAAAAATCCTTCCAGTAGCACCTTAGAGACCAACTAAGTTTGTTCTTGGTATGAGCTTTCATGTGCACGCACATTTTTATTTTGTTTTGACTATGGCAGACCAAAATGGCTACCTACCTGTAATTTAAATGAAGTTTTCCCTCTTCTTCCTTGTTCTATTTCCACAGAGACAGCCTGCATCCGGGATACATCCACAAGGAGATAGGTACAAAGCTGTCAACCTTTCCCTTTTTTTTTACGGGAAATTCCCTTATTATAGCATTGGGAAACAGCAGGGAGGGTTGACAGCTATGTACGGTATATACAGGTAGCAGTGGGGAACAGCAGGGAGGGTTGACAGCTTTGCGAAATCCTTGGAGGTGGGATGTTCATCCCCTTCAGTATATTCAGTTCAAGAAGCTGCAATCCTAGAAGAACATAAGAACCTGCTGGATCAGGCCGGGGAGCCATCTAGTCAGCGTCCTGTCCTCACAGGGGTCAACCAGATACTTATGGGAAACCTGCAAGTAGAACCCAAGCACAAAGGCAGTTTCCAGCAACTACCTGTAGCATCCAGAAGCATCACTGCCTTCAGCTGTGGAGGCAAAGCATTGCCATCAGGCTACTCTCCATTGATAGCTATCAATCTTCCATTAATTTGGAGTAACCACAAGGGTTGGTGGAGCAGAATCTGGGAGTTAGCTGTGGTGGAGAAATCAAGAGAGTGCAATGGACAGGCCAGAGAAGCCAAAATGTGGAAATCTTTCTCCATTGTCTGGTACCCCATCATTGCTTATTTTGTTACACACCACCCCAATCTCCACGAAAGGTGTGAGATTCCATGAGGTACCAGGCACACTTACTAGAGTTTGTGTTTCCTTTTGGTCAATGAGTCACAGTGGAGTTTGTAGTGTCTTTATGATATATGGTTTATTTACACACATATACAACCTGAGCCTAGATGGAGGGAGGGCAGAGCATTCACATCCCAAGGGGGTCCTGTTCCTTCCACTGTTGCAGCATCCGATTCTAAGAGACCCCAAACAGCACGCCTGACCCTCTCTGTCCCTCTCTCAAGCTTGTAAAACAGGCACGTTGTTCCTGTTCACTTACATCCTCCAAACTGAAATGCTACACCCTTTTGTATCTGTCCACTAACACCCAGCTGGAGGAGGGACCCTACCCCTCCTCATCTGGTATAGCCTTCACCCTTCTAGTGACTTTATTGATGGGTTAATGTCTCGGGATGTGGGTGGTGCTGTGTTCTAAACCACTAAGCCTCTTGGGCTTGCTGATCAGAAGGTCGGTGGTTCGAATCTCCATGATGGGGTTAGCTCCCGTCTCAGCTCCTGCCAAGCTAGCAGTTCGAAAGCACGCCAGTGCAAGTAGGTAAATAGGTACCGCTGCAGCAGGAAGGTAAATGGTATTTCCGTGCAGTCTGGTTTCTGTTATGGTGTTTTGTTGCACCAGAAGTGGTTTGGTCATGCGGGCCACATGACCCGGAAAGCTGTCTGTGGGCAACTGCTGGCTCCCTCGGCCTGAAAATAGAGATGAGCGCCGCAACCTTTGACTGGACTTAACAGTCCAGGCGTCCTTTACCTTTACCTTTTAATGTCTCAGCTACTATTAGCTCTGTTCCTCCAATGACCCACACTCAGCTAGCTGTGCCGGAGGCCTGGCTCATTAGCATAAACTGAATCCAACAGTGTTTGGCACAATTCAATCAATCCTTGATTCTTTCTTTTTACTAAATCCAGGAATTATGGGGAGAATCTAGCACCCAGGAGTCTAGGAGATCCTTGCCCCAGCCCAACATATTAATAAACAAGATATAAATTACCTCCTCAGGTTTTTGCAAAGGCCCTTATGGTTCAATGTATTTCCTAAGCATTTCTGGTGACTGGTTTGGTAACAACATGACTTATGTCTTTATTCCACCTTACATTATACATTCTGTCTCAGTTATGATATTGGATGTCTGACGACAATGACAACAACAACAACAACAACAACAGCTGAATATAGCCTAACCTCCATGTGCAAGCAAATCAGGATGAATGCTCAGTTAATAGGTCATCTGGAGAGCACATGTGCAGATTCAGGGTGACAGATTCTATTGCTGGGCCTTAAATGCCAGCTTATGGGTGAAGATCTGGCAGGTTTTTTGCCGACACCATCATTCAGATTCAGTCCTGGCAACAGTCATGCATGACCTCACACTCTCTAGATGTCACTGCCTTTTGTGGCAAGCTGAAAAGAGAATGTGGGATATAATGAAATGTACTATGTGTGACACCTTTCACTTGGTGGGGGAAGCTTGACTGAGGATAAGAAACATACCAGTTAAGCCAACTGGCCTTAGCTATATACAGTGTGCTCTACCGCCTCCCATCTGGAGGTATTCCTGCTATGCTCACGCTGATGAAATGAACAAGATGCTTCTGCAGCTCAGATGCTAGTCTTGTCCGACACAATAAACATTTGACTGTTTTATCAAAAATGATCTTACAGTTGTCAGGAGTTTCAAGCGGAATTCCACCAGGCGCTTTGATAGTCTGCCAATGAATGTGAACTATGAAGTTCTGCTACACAGTGCTGCAAGCTTGTTGGTGATTTTGTTTCCGAATATTGCCAGAGTAAAACCCATGTGGATGTTTCATAGTAACCGTGCCTGAGAATGTATTCGACTCCCCACCCCACAGAGAGAATACAAACTACAGTATAGGGGTACCCTTATTTGCTTGAATCCAATGCATTCCTCAGTGAAAATGTAGGAAAGATTGAATTCATCATTATATCCCTATGGAAATGAACCAGAGAAAATAATTTACACTTATACTTTGGGGACTTGTATACTCTAAAAACCTGTGATTCAAGATGCTGCTGTGTCTAGACACATACCAAAGCCAGTTGAATCCACGAGCTCACAGATGTTTGCGATATTGTCATATTGGGGGAGTTTTTTTCACACAAATGAAATTATTTCCAACTTTGCAGTGTTGTCCCGGAGGAAGAAAATGTAGCAACGCTGGAGAAATAAATGGTTGTGCGCATAGTTACCCATGTACCCAGATGGAAGGCAGCCATAAGTATAGATTCTTTTATGGGCATTCTTCAAAGCAGCTAAACCACTTCTGTAAAGCTCTAATTGGCAGGAAATACATCTTCTAATGGTGCTAACTATTCATTGCCAACAGCAAGAGACCAGGATACCTGGAGTTGTTAAGCAAATCAATGCACTGATTAAGTCAGACTTGCTTTTCATACCCTTACAGAGATGCAGAGCTGGCTTTTTTTGTATTTAAAGGAGCCCTCTCTAAAGCAAAACCACATCCACTCGCTAGCTGCATGAAACAAAAACCAATCCCCACATGGAATAGCCTACAATTACTGGCCACTAAAATACCTTTTATTATTATTGGCCAACTTCAGTTCATATTAGGGCCTACATTTTGTGCATGTAGATTGTGCCCTATATTATTACATTGTAAAAGTTGTCTAGGGTGAATAAGCATCAAATCCACTGAAATTTATTGCTGTACTTAGCAAAGACATACATTTAAGCAATATTGTAATAAATAAAAATTGATTGCCCGTGCTGGTTTAATAACTTTGACATGAGACATCTGACGATTCTGGCTTCTGCTTGGTTCAGGAGTGTAATAGTAGGAAACTAGAAACCTGCTTTATATGAGATCCGATTTTTGGGTACATCAAGATCAGTACAGTGGTACCTTGGTTCTCAAACTTAATCCATTCCAGAAGTCCATTCCAAAACCAAAGCATTCCAAAATGAAGGCACACTTTCCTATAGAAAGTAATGCAAAATGAATTAATCCATTTCCAGACTTTTGAAAACAACCCCTAAAACAGTAATTTAAAATGAATTTTACTACCTAACGAGACCATTGATCCATAAAATGAAAGCAATAATCAATATACTGTACTATAAAATAAATAAGACAGTATTGTAGATGATAAAAATTTTAATTACAATTTTTTTTTTTACCTGCACTGATGATAGTCATTGTTTGGATGGGGGGCTTTTATCCATTTTCGCACTCGCACAATCAATCAATCAATCAATCAGTAGCTGAACTGGGTTCCGCACAGTCAGAAAAACAAAATTAATCGAAAAGCCTCAAAAACAAAAACACAAAATAAATAGCAAAAACAAAAGCGCCAAACTTAATCAGTTCCGGAAGTCCATTTGACTTCCGAAATGTTCAAAAACCAAGGCACAGCTTCTGATCGGTGCAGGTGCCCCGGAAACGATAGCCGACAGCTGCATCGGATGTTCAGTTTCCAAAAAAAAAAAAAAATGTTCAAAAACCGGAACACTTACTTCCGGGTTTTCGGAGTTTGAGAACCAAAGCATTTGAGAACCAAGGCACCACTGTACAGTCAACATTGAGTGGTCAGACTCCCTGGGATTTCAGCCAGGAGTCTTTCACCTATGTCGTGCTGCCAGAGATCGAACCTAGGACCTTCTGCATGTGACACAGATGCACTTTCTCTGAGCAAAAGCCCTTTATCAATAAAAAGTTCAAGACTAAAACAGAAAGTATGAGTGGTGCCGAGCAAGTGACTGCGATTGACTGCAGCACCCCCTCTACCAAACATGCTGTGGCAAATGGGGACCTGCTTCTGCATAATTTGTGAAATGGCCTTACATTAGCAAAGGCTTCATTGGGAGCAGGAAATCTCGACCTTGAAATTGACTTTTTAGCAAGTAAACAGTGCCTTTATTAGCACCAGTGCATCTCCCAGCTAGTGGGCACTTAGGGGGATCAGTCTGTCAGCTGTTGAATGTCATCAAACTACTTTTAGAAGAAAATAGGGACATTCCTGTCAATCTAACCATAAATGGTGTTTTTGTTTTGTTTCTGGCTTGTTTTTTTTACCATTTAAAAAAGCTGTTCTGTCTGACAGGATGATCCTTTTTGCCTTACACATAATTGTGAGTATTTGTAGCAGGTATCCTTTGGGATGAATCATAATCTAGAACAGTTACTCCCATCATCCCTAGATGGCAAGACCAGTGGTCAGGGATGATGGGAATTGTAGTCCAAAAACAGCTGGGAACCCAAGTTTGGGAAACATCTAAAATATATGAAATAAAAATAAAAATAAAAATAAAAATTTATTATTTGTACCCCGCCCATCCGGCTGGGTTTCCCCAGTCACTCTGGGTGGCTTCCAACAAAGATTAAAATACATTAAAATGTCAAACATTAAAAACTTCCCTAAACAGGGCTGTCTTCAGATGTTTTCTAAATGTCAGGTAGAAGAGAAGAAGAGTTTGGATTTGATATTCTGCTTTATCACTACCCTAAGGAGTCTCAAAGCGGCTAACATTCTCCTTTCCCTTTCTCCCCCATAACAAATACTCTGTGAGATGAGTGAGGCTGAGAGACTTCAGAGAAGTGTGAGTAGCCCAAGGTCACCCAGCAGCTGCATGTGGAGGAGTGGAGACGCGAACCCGGTTCCCCAGATTACGAGTCCACCACTCTTAACCACTACACCACATCTGATGGGATGGCGTTCCACAGGGTGGGCACCACTACCGAGAAGGCCCTCTGCCTGGTTCCCTGTAGCTTTGCTTCTCACAGTGAGGGAACTGCCAGAAGGCCCTTGGCACTGGACCTCAGTGTCCGGGCAGAATGATGGGGGTGGAGACACTCCTTCAGGTATATGAGGCTGAAGCCGTTTAGGGCTTTAAAGGTCAGCACCAACACTTTGAATTGTGCTCGAAAGCATTACACACTGAAGGGTTGGTTGGCGTTTGGTGGGAACTGGATTTTGCCTTGATTGGCCAAGCCTGAACATAAGATGTGATTCAAAGAGAGTCCTAAAGTAAATGGACGGCAATAAAGAGCGGTGTGTGTGTGTGTGTGTGTGTGTGTGAGAGAGAGAGAGAGAGAGAGAGAGAGAGAGAGAGAGACTTGATTCCTAGAGTCATGAGAAGCCATTTCATGAAGACAGAAACTGCGTGAAATGTGAGGGAGGGAGGGAATGAGATGCCTGTTGTTTGAGGAGAATGGAGAACATGTCGGAAACTATAAAGTGAGAGAGCATACCAAGTAAGACAGTTGTCCTACTTGAATTTGAAGTGGCTTGGTATGATTTCAGTGGGCAGTGGTGATATTATTGTTGCATGTGCCTGGTTTTTCTTCTTCTTCAATTGAACAATTTTATTCATCACCATCTACTCATTTGTACGCCACTTTTCCACAAAATTGTGCCCCAAGAGTGACTCACAACATATCAAACGATCAATAAGCATGATAAAATGTCACCATGTGCCAGACAACACATCTATATCCAATAGTTTAACTCCAGATTTCAATCTTCAAACATCCAGGCAACAAAGGATCTCTTCCAGCAGGGCTAGTGCAGTCTGCCTTTCATAGCAAGGATACTTACTGAAGGTTGGTTTGCCAAAACAAATGCAAGATCCACCTTCCTCCCCACACTGAGGATCGCTGTCCCTCAGACAGTAGCTTCCTATAAAGGTCCCTGGCATGCGCTGAGGTTAAAAAGGTAAAGGGATCCCTGACCATTAGGTCCTGCCGCGGACGACTCTGGGGTTGCGGCGCTCATCTCGCTTTATTGGGCGAAGGAGCCAGCGTACAGCTTCCAGGTCATGTGGCCAGCATGACTAAGCTGCTTCTGGCGAAACGTCATTTACCTTCCCGCCGGAGTGGTACCTACTGGGTATTTACAGTGGTGCCTCGCAAGACGAAATTAATTCGTTCCACGAGTCGTTTCGTATTGCGAAAAATTCGTCTTGCGAAGCACGACCATAGGAATGCATAGGAATTTAATTCCCATAGGAATGCATTGAAATTTTCGTCTTGCGAAGCACGACCATAGAAAAATTCGTCTTGCGAGTCACCTAAAAATCGCAAAACCCTTTTGTCTAGCGAGTTTTTCGTTGTGCGAGGCATTCGTCTTGTGAGGTACCACTGTATCTATTTGTACTTTGACGTGGTTTCGAACTGCTAGGTTGGCAGGAGCAAGGACTGAGCAACAGGAGCTCACCCCATCGCGGGATTCAAACTGCCAACCTTCTGTTCAGCAAGCCCTGTGGTTTAGACCACAGCGCCACCCACGTCCTATCCACAGCACCACCCGCACATGATGTTAAGCCAGTGTAAAAGATGGTTTCAAAACAAAGTGCAAAAATAGGTACTGGGGGCTCCTGTGTTGGTGGCCACTTCACCTGCTTGCTCAGGCAACTAAATTGACAGCAGTGGATGGGGCCTGGCAAGCCAACCTTGATTTTGAGTCCCCAGAAAATGGCTGTGGTTTCTCAGCCGTTACCAGTGTGTAATCCAGTAACTGAGAGATGAAGAGGGTGTGTGGGTCAAATGTCTGCAGTACTGGGTGCTGCTGTTGCATTAAAATATCCACCCACCCTCTACCTTTTCCCATGAATATACAACTGCCTGGTCAGCCCCTCCTTGACGTAGTTTCTCCCTCTTTCTGCTCACACTTTCCTCTCCTTCCTGCCTGACACCCTGCCCTCTGACAGCCTCCGGTCACTCCAGGTCTTGCAACCTGACTCATGGTGATCTGGGGATCAACCAATGCCCCGATTCCCCTGAATCAGCCAAACTCAGTTAGGGCCTTAGCCGAATCCAGTGCAAAGGCCTAGTAAACACTAAATTTGGAAGTAAGGCTGCAATCATGCCTTTCTGAGGAGAAATAAAGGCCATTTCTTAAGCAAACATGCTTGGGGTTTTGCCGTGTGGCCATGCCCCATTAAGTTTAAAGCCAGTGTGGTATAGTGGATGCAGTTTTGGGCATTGATCAGGGAGGCAGTCAAGGTTCACATCCCTGAACTGCCATGAAGCTCACAAAGAGAGTTTGAGCCAGCTACTGCAGGCGCTTCCAGGCCGTCTGTTTATTCATCCTGATTGGTTTGCCGGGGATTAGGCAATGTTGGCTATTTGATGAGATTTTTCTCTGATGTGTTTGTGGGGGTGTTAGATGACTGCTGTGTCAAAGCAAGTGTTAAACGCCACACTTTCCAGTGCATTTCTTGATAACTTCCCTTATTGCAAAAAAAAGTCCAGTCTTTGGGGGAAATGTGAGACCTTCCAATCCACTATAATTGTGAAACTTGGATTTGGCAGGATGTGTCTGTATCTGACACAGAAATAATCGTAGAAATCAGAGATCATGGAATCGATGAAGGGACCCGAGGGCCATCTAATCCAAAGCCCTTGCAATGCAGGAATCCTGCCCACAGCTGTCCCTGGATGGACTTGAACCACCAACCTTCTGTTTAACAGTCAGCTACACTAACCCATTGTGTCACAGGTTCACTCTGACAGGCTGGAAGTGCCCAGAGACTAGTCACTGAGGTTCCAAGGTCCTTGGAGGAGGGAGGAAAAAAAATTGTGGTGGGTTTTTTTAAATAAAGTAACTTACTAGGTCTTAATGCTGAGTGTGTATGTGTAGGATTGGGCTGTAAGAGCATTGTAAAAAGGTAAAGGTAAAGGTCCCCTGGACGGTTAAGTCCACTCAAAGGTGATTATGGGGAGTGGTGCTGATCTTGCTTTCAGGCCAAGGGAGCCGGCGTTTGTCCACAGACAGCTTTCCGGGTCATGTGGCCAGCATGACTAAACCGCTTCTGGCGCAACGGAACACCGTGACAGAATCCAGAGCACACAGAAACACCGTTTACCTTTCTGCCACGGCAGTACCTATTTATCTGCTTGCACTGGCGTGCTTTCGAACTGTTAGGTTGGCAGGAGCTGGGACAGGCCAACAGGAGCTCACTCCATCACGGGGATTTGAACCTTTTGATCAGCAAGCCTAAGAGACCACAGCGCCAACCGTGTCTGTATACTACCAGGACTGTGACTGCAATCCTAACCCCACTTACCTAAGACCCACTGAATTCAACAGGGCCTACTTCTGAGTAAATGTGGCTAGGAGTGCGCTGCAACTTGCCACCAAATTCTTCTCCTCTACCCAAGGTGGATTAGAACGCAGCTAGAATCCTTTCGGGGAGCTCCTCCATTATAAGCCTCTTCGTAAAAGCTGGCATCGGAATCCACAAGGAGCGTCAAGCTGTACATGTGTTACATGGACCCAATTTGTAATGAACGGAGTGCTTGAAATAGTCTTCTGTTTCACTGCATTTAAGGGGGGAGGGGAACCACAAGGCACTAAAAACAAAAAAATACCAAAAAAAAATTTGAAAAGAAAAACATAAACTCTGATCCTTGGTGAACCATAATTTACTTTTCCTGCCAAGTCTCCACCAAGGCACAAACTACAAACTGAGGGTCTGACAGATTTATCCTCGTAAGTCATTTTTGCTCCATGGCTTAAGAAGAATTAACATTTCATAGCCAATCAAGCAGCTCAGAATAATTGTTTCACTTTCAGGGCTCATTTTGATGCTGTTTATACTAAAACTAATAATAGCCCATGAACTCATTTTCATGCTACTGCTTTTTTTCTTTCTGTTCCAAAGGTAATATTGGAACGGAATAGACAGATATTATACACACATATCACATATCTGGACGATAACATAGGACTGTCTTGGCTTTCAGAGAGATAATCTCTTTCTTTCTTTCTTTCTTGGTATCTTTGACTTTAAGAAGAAAAACAAACTGAAATGGGAAACAAATTAAATACCTGTAAAAGTGAGAGAAAAGGTGACTGCTGTTACATTCTCACAGATTGTCACTCCGAGATCAGAAAAGTCCACCATTCTAAATTCAGAGAATGATATCAAGACACAAACCAGGCATTAACCCAGACACAATTCAAACACAAGATCTGATGGGATGAACAAGTTAGGATCTAATGGATCGCCAGCTCAGCTGGATGATTCCTGGCACTGCTGGTGCAAGCCCAGCATCCCAGCTCAGTCAGAGATATGCTGAGGTGACTCCCTTCTTTCTGGCTCAGCCAATGCTCAGCCAACTGAGCCGAAGATAGAAGATCTTATGGTAGTATAAGCCCTTTTAAAATGGTATTTTGTGGGGAGGGAAAGGGAGGGGGCAGGACTGGGCTGGGCGGGGGGAGCTCATGCTGGATCCTAACTCTGTTCAGCTTGGTCACATGGCATCCTGGTGGAACTTACACAGCAAAAACGGGCAGTGTAAGTCAAACTCTATTTTAAAGGCTCCCCCCCCCCCAAGACAGGCTTAGGCTGCCCACTCCTACTCTTAGGATGGCTCTGTAAGCATGTGCTTTATGCATTACAGAAGAAAGCAACGTGATTTATATGCTTTGCATGACGTGTCTGCACATTGCACCCATAATTAGCAAGAGGGAGGTGCTGAACTATTTTCTTAAGTGAGAGCTAAATGACACGCTTTCCGCCATTTCATTTATTTATAGTCCATTAATTTTTCATCCCCTGTTTGCCTGCAAAATTCTAAACACACAAACACATGCAAGCACCACAAAAGTTTCCACGAAGTTAAAATCTGTGATTCCCTAAGCTCACATGTGCCATCACACCTGGAGATAGATATAGAGATTTATGCTTTGCTGCAACACCTTCTCAGTACAAAAACACTTTCCCAACATAATTTAGAGATAGTCCGTTGGATTCAGTCTAGGAAAGAGCTGTGCTTAGATGCCCTCTCTGGAGAGGACTTTTTTCTTCCCTAAATCAAAATTTCTCAGACACCTTTCCCTACCTCTGAACTGGAAATAATAATAATAATAATAGCGACCTACCTTGTGTAGTTGTGAAGAACATACACAATAAAGCTTGCAAAGTGATTTGGATTTTTAAAAAAATATACGGATCATAGAATTGTAGAGTCAGAAGGGACCACAAGGATCCAGTCCAACGCCCTGCAATGCAGAAATCTTTTGCCCAACATGGGGCTCAAACCCATGACCAACTGAGCTATAGTTTCACATTTAAATTTCCTGGATGTAATTTGCGTTCATTGGCATGTTGCTGGCCCTGCAGCATTCAAGGTCGCATGGCATCATGGCTCCCTTTTCACAATCCAAGTTATGTCACAAATCTCACCATTTGGAAAACCTTAGGTCTCGTTGTTAGCAATAAGGCAAACCAGGCTGCAAATCCTAAACATGTTGAGGAGAGAGGGAGAGAAATCTCATAAAACCCAGAGGGATTTAAGAAGTTTAGGATTGTGTTGGATAAATTCCTCGTATTCCCTTCGCCCATGTTCCAACTCTGTCTCTCTCCTGCTCTTACCCTTACTGTAGGAAACACCAACTTTGGTAGACAAGAGGAAGGTCTACCAAATCACATGTGGTGGTCAAGGTGTTTTGGGAGTTAATTTATAATGAACTAAAGAAGATGTTTAAATATACTTTTCCAAAAAAGCCTGAGGCCTTTTTGTTGGGTTTGATGGGAGAAGAAATAGCTAAGAAGGACAAAAGATTGTTCATGTACGCGACAACAGCTGCAAGAATATTGCTTGCCCCAAAGTGGAAATTACAGGAATTACCAACGACTGATGGGTGGCAGACGAAGATGGTGGAATATGCTGAACTCGCAAAACTGACCAGCAGGGTCAGAAACCAGGACGACTCAAGGTTTCAAAGAGATTGGAGTAAATTTGTAGAGTACTTAAGATTGAACCAAGAAAGTTGAAAAACACTAGTAGGATTGGAATAAAAACTGCGCGATGAGAAATGGACTAGAAAACCTGCTGACGAGAGGGAGGGGAGTCGTAGCTCGGCAGAGCATTGATTTATGTAATTTGGCTGTAATTTGATATATTTGAAAAAAGTAAAAATTATTATATAAAAAAAGGAAACACCAACTTTGATATTAAGTTGCCGTGCGAGTTCAATTTCTCTCTCTTGCTTCCCTGAAGACATGCATGCACACCACTGGCGCCCCTGCACTCCCAGAAGCTCAAAAGCACACTTTCCTCCTGCTAATCTCCAGTCTTTCTGGAGCAGCAAGTCTGAGGTAGGCTGGCTTAGCAGCATTGCTCTGTCCCCACTCCCCTGCACTCTCCTCACTACCTTTGTCTACCAGCCAGAAGTGCAGGTGGGAGCAGCAGGTGTGCGCTCTGCTCCCTTGAGGCAGAATGTTTCCATTAGCTGTCTCCAAAGCAGTCCGCTTCACCCCTCCCTAGATATATAAACCGAGTGCCCATAAGGCATGATTAAGAATGACACCACACAGTTTTAGCTGCGTGGGCCTTTGCTCTCCTCCGGAAGATTTGGTTATTTAGATACAAGGCTGAGGCAGAGGAGCAGGATCGATGTGCCTTCCCAAAGAGTCTTGTTTGGTGGTTGTTGTTGTTGTTTTCCAGGAATGGTGCCCTGCCTTTTAGTTATAGGCTAGGAATGCAGTCGTTTTCCGCTCTCTCCCCAGCCCACAAGCTCCCCACCTCATTCCTTTTGGAAGGAAGTGTCAGGACATGCTATGTCAGCTGTGTGTGTGTGTCCCAGCTGTGCCTCTTTATTTAGCATGGGTGCATTGTCTTACAGCTGCCATTTCTGCAATGCCTGCAGCAGGGGATCCCCCAAGCTTTCTTGGGGGAGGGGGAGGGGCACATCTGAAAAATCTAAGGAATCGTCACGGGCAGCACAAAATACCCATTTAACTAGTAATGCACAGAACACACACAGAGAGAGACCAGAAAGCCCCTCCTTCCAAATGACCCCCCAATAAAACAGATAACAAAAGCAGGGAACACTCCAAGAAGCAGAGAGATTGAGAGATTGAGATAGATAGATAGATAGATAGATAGATAGATAGATAGATAGAGAGAGAGAAACAGGCACTGGGGGAGTCATTTAAAATAAAATTAAACATTGGGAGGGGGAAGGCCTTGTGAGGTGCCAAAGCGGCTGTCTAAAACAATTATGTTTCTGTTGTCAAAATCTAGGGTGACTGGGGTGTCTTCAGCACCCGCTGAAAGCTATATAATGAAGGTGCAATACACATCTCTTTGGGAAGGGACTTCCACAAAGCAGGGGCTGCCTTGGAAAATGCCCTCTCCTAGGCTGTCACCCCCTGAGCTTCTGAGAGGGGAGGCGGATGCTTCACATTTCCTCATTGGTGGGCCGGCCCTGCAAGAGGGTGTGTAGGGAAGGAGGTTGTCTTTCATACATTTGCAATCCAGTCATTTAGGGCTTTAAACATGAGCACCTTAAATTGGACATGGAAATGAACTGGAAACAGGTGTCAGCAGGGAGCAACTTCCAGTTATGTGGCCTTTTAGGAATTAATTAAGTGGCCATCAGGCCCAAGGGCCTTATTAAATATTCGACCCTTTAACAGCTTCCTCTACATCAGATACTGACTCTGATGGATTGAGTCCCATCGAACCAAAACTAGAAACTGAAACAGTCAACATTTTTTTTCAAATAATTTTTGTTTTGTTAGCAGAGATAGTTAAATACCTACCAAATGACTAACATTATAGTATGTGTTCATAGCCCGTATTTTTACTCATTAGCCAATTTATTTAATTGACAACATCTTAAAAAGCAGAGACATCACCTTGCCGACAAAGGTCCGTATAGTTAAAGCTATGGTTTTCCCAGTAGTGATGTATGGAAGTGAGAGTTGGACCATAAAAAAGGCTAATCTACATACACTTTGTAAACCAAGAAAATCTTTAATAAAAAAAAAAGGCTGATCGACGAAGAATTGATGCTTTTGAATTGTGGTGCTGGAGGAGGACTGCAAGAAGATCAAACCTATCCATTCTGAAGGAAATCAGCCCTGAGTGCTCACTGGAAGGAAAGATCCTGAAGCTGAGGCTCCAATACTTTGGCCACCTCATGAGAAGAGAAGACTCCTTGGAAAGGACCCTGATGCTGGGAAAGTTTGAGGGCACAAGGAGAAGGGGACAACACAGGACAATATGGTTGGACAGTGTTCTTGAAGCTACCAACATGAGTCTGACAGAAGATAGGAGTGCCTGGCGTGCTCTGGTCCATGGGGCCACAAAGTCGGACACGACTAAACAACTAAACAACAACAAATGTGAGATCTAATGGTAAACTCAGCCAGTAATTCGGTCACTGCCTTTTGGACCGATTGCAGTTTCTGAATCGTCTTCAAGGGCAGCTCCACACAGAGCACTTTGCAACAATCCAGTCTGGAAGTTTCCAGAGCATGGAGTACCACCATCTCTGTCCAAAAGGGGCTGGAGCTGGTAAACCAGCTAGCAATGAAAGAAGCACCAAGGTCCCCATAACCTGTAACTAAACAGATACTGTATTACAGAATATAAATTTGATTATGCAAATTTTATCCAGATTTCTGCATCTCTTCCTTTCCTTCTTATTGGCAATGCATGAGTAGCTACCCTATTTGTTTCATATCCTCTTCAAATGACCACATTCTGGAAGCACAAATGTTGGAGTTGTCCAGCAAGAAATATTCCTATACCCACAAAATATTTTTCTTGACAAAATAATCACCACATTTTCTTAGACTATGGCTGTAACAAAAAGGGCAGGCAGAATGTTCAAGCTGAATTCTGAGGGCTCATACCAAGTTCCTTTTACTTCTGCTTATCAAGGAATGAAGATGCCATTTGCTATTTCTCGACTTCTTAACGTTTTGGGCTAGCCCTTTCTGAATCTAGACGAACGCCTCCATTTTAGCAAGTGTTAAATGGAAATATGTGATCGAACTATTCCTCTGCATGCCAGTTCTTACCGCACAACAGCATCAGCCCTACACTAAGAGTTGTAGCTATGTGACATGTTATGTCATGCCAAAGAGTGAACTGAGAGAGGCCCATAAAATGAGGGAAGGGCAGATACTTCTGCTGTGGCATCAAAGAGTTCAAATTACAACCCAGCTCAGATGCTTCTCATTCCCCTTTCTTGTTTGCAAAAAGATGGTTGGACACTAAGAGCCTTCTGTTGAAATTTACTGGATTGGAAGGAGATGGTTTGGTTTTTTTTAAATAAGGGCCTTCCTTAAACATCTGCAGAGTTAGTTAAATCTTCCTTCATACCTTATTTAAGTTTCCTTCACCACAGCAGGTGATCTCCCTTTCATTCAATTGCTGTCATATTTTTGTTGTTGGCATATGCCTTGAGAAACAATCAATTATGACTCCAGGGATGAAGTCAAATCGCTGTGTTAGCAGCACAGAAGTAACCTCCCTGCAGTGCAAGCCAGGGCATTGTGTGTATGGAGGTCCTGGGCTGCCCAGACAAGACCCCCCTCTCAGCCTCACTTATGTAGTCCAAAGGAAAGCAGAGCAATACGCACGGCCACAGGAATTAATGGAAGGAAGCATACAGGGCACCAGCCAAGTGCCCATTGGAGCCACCTCCTAGGGCCCTCCAATGTTCATGGGCATAGCCATTCAAATGATGTGTGCACACCATATCCTGTGATTGATTAGGTGAAGTGGGGCTTAACTGCCCCCTCCCATATTTTATTCATGTTGGCACCCCCACAACTGCCCTAAGGACTCTATCCTGGATTTGTGTAGGGTTTACTCCTTAGCCTTTTCTTCTCCCAAATATATCCTGTAAGACAGCATAGTTTTAGGATCAGAGTTTTTTCTTCTCCTAGATGGGCTACCATCCCCTGTTGACAAGCCCCATCTGCCCTTTACTCCCCCATACAGCACATGCAGAAACCACCTTCTTGATCACTGGACTCACTATTGGTCTGTTTGAGATATACTGTCCAAATACATCCATAAATATGGATATATGAATGGCCTTTCTGAAGACAACCAAAGATTGGGGAGGGCTGTGGCTCAGTGACAGAGCATCTACTTTGCAGGGAGAAAGTCCCAATCCTTGGCATTTCCAGGTAGGAGCTTGGCATAGGGATGGACAGTTGTGGTCATTTCGGTTCTCCCAATTTCTCATTCTTCCGATCTTAAATTCAGTTCTCCACATTTCTGCAGCAATTTCGCCCTGTTTGTTTCAACTGAGAACATTTTTTCCAAGCAAATTTGCCTAATGTTTGTATTTTCATGCATTAATTCATTGTCAGGCATGTTGTTGTTGTTCAGTCGTTCAGTCATGTCCGACTCTTCGTGACCCCATGGACCAGAGCACGCCAGGCACGCCTATCTTTCACTGCCTCCAGCAGGTTGGCCAAACTCATGCTAGTTGCTTCGAGAACACTGTCCAACCATCTCATTTTCTGTCGTCCCCTTCTCCTTGTGCCCTCCATCTTTCCCAGCATCAGGGTCTTTTCTAGGGACTCTTCTCTTCTCATGAGGTGGCCAAAGTACGTCATGCATACTTCCCCCTAATCTATGCATTTTTGGTAAACTTTGTTCGGTTAGAGCACTCCCTTATATAGGCCTCTAGTGGGGATTCCACCAGTGGACCTGTCTGCACATTTGGTGGATGTAAGACAGAGGTCTATACTGAAGGTATGATGATTTGCTGAGAGACCTGGGCAGAGGAGGTTACCTTCCTAATCCCACCCTCCGTTCTGGCATAAGGGGAAGGGTGCTGAGTTGTTCAGCCCAGAATGCACTTATTTCTCTCCCATTGTGATAAGCAGGATTGAAAAAAGGCAGAACTTTGTCTATAAGTGTGTTGGAACAAGGATCCACCAAGAAATGGGTCAGAAGAAACAAGGAGTGAAAGGGTGGGGTCAGTTGCAGAAAGAGCAATCTGGAATGGTCATCCAAGATGGAGGTCTCTTGTATTAAACTCCAATAAAACGTTGGTTGTGAACTTACCATTGCTTCTACCCTTCATTCCGTAATACAAGGAACAAAACAGATAGGTCTCCTTGTCTATCAGCTGACAAATGTATGCACATTCTGGCAGTATTCCCTCTATCCCATCTCCTTGAAATGCTGAGCTTTTAGGGGAAATGGGAGGTTTTATATTCTTGTAAAACTCCAGATGAATTCAGATTTTGAGTTCTGGAGGTAATCTGAGGCCTTGCTTTTATCCTCAACTGAACTTAATGACTCAGACTTTAATGATTCATGACTCATGAAGTTCAGACCAGGATTCACATATTTCACCTCAGATTTCCGCATCTTCTAGAGATTCAGGTCTGCAGCTCCATCTGTAGCTAGAAAAACCTGGCAGTCCACAAAATGTGATAAATAAGTGGTGGCTGGGAGCAGAAGGGTGGGTGGGTAATAGCACTTATAAATGCTGAAACTTTTGAGTAATGAATTGCACAGAGGTAATTTTAGGGGCATTCCTAATTAAGATGCTGTTTGAATCAAATGGGCACCACTTATTTCAGTTCTTGCCTGGACCTTATTTCAGGTACTGGTTATATGCTATTACAGCTTATCCAAGGCAATAAGTATGAAACCATACCACTTTCTGGAGGTAGCACAACTTATTCTGTGGTATGTTCACAGGTAGCAACACTCCATATTGTGAGCACATCCTATTAGTCAGTTTATATTTGCAACAAACAAGTTTGGTTTGTGAATTGGCTCTAGATGTCTTTTTGTAAGTATTTGGTTGTCTTCTTTCTTCTTTGGCAATCACTCGTAGCCAAGTAGGATTGTTTTCCATGAACACAGTCTTAACAGTGAGTTCGTAAGTGACTGCTACAGGTAGGTAGCCGTGTTGGTCTGCCATAGTCAAAACAAATTCAAAAATTCAAAAATTCCTTCCAGTAGCACCTAGAGACCAACTAAGTTTGTTCTTGGTATGAGCTTTCGTGTGCATGCACACTTCTTCAGATACTTCTTCTTCAGAAGAAGAAGTGTGCATGCACACGGAAGCTCATACCAAGAACAAACTCAGTTGGTCTCCTAGGTGCTACTGGAAAGATTTTATTACTATTATTATTATTTTTCCGTAAGTGACTGTGGTGGCCAATTCTGGATCCACATGTCCTTTCACAGTGGGGACATAGGTTTCTGGGTGGGAGTTAGTCATGGTGAGGGTTTGCCAAGTGTGCCTTCCTCTTAGCACATTTCTCCCTTTTGTCCTGAGTTCGAGTGTCTTCAAAGCCAATGCACCTTCAAAGTCCAGCAGCCAATCAGAAGCCACGCCGGATGTTCAGCTTCCGAAAATCGTTCAAAAACCAGAACACTCACTTCCAGGTTTCAATCATTCAGCAGCCAATTTGTCTGGGAGCCAAGGTGTTTGAGATCCAAGGTACCACTGTATTCAACACCATAACATGGAGAGCTGTCTTGGCCATTTACCTTTGGCTGCTAGCAAGCAGCAGCTTGGTGCCTCGAGCAAAAAGAAGTATGCCAGAAGCTTCTGTGAGCTTACGAAATGGATCCAGAAGAATTCCCGGCAAGTTTCTAAGGTTCAAGGCTGGTCAGGGCCGTCAGCTGTCTACCCAAAGCTCTTGTAACCGTTCTGTGTCAAGTACAATGGCTTTGTTTTTCCATTCGCAGAGATGATTAGCATATGCAGAGTGTCAGCTGTATTTCGGAAGGTGTCAGCTGGAGTTTCCCCCGGCCTAACAAAATTCTAACCGAGGGCTGTGGCTGTGACAGAGATACCGCCGGTGACAGAACAGTATGCTGATGGAAAATGCCTGTGAAAATGTGATTTATTTCCCTTGGGTGGATCTGGCACGCATGTGTTTAGACGTCTGAAATATATGGCACACCATAGTCATCGCCGTCATTAGTATTATTAAATATATAATTGCCTAGGAAACTGGGAATGAAGTAGGGAAGGCAGAACTGTACTTGTCTCAGGACAAGTATGCTCAGATTGCAAAGGGATTGTGAGAATAGGGAGCAAACTGCTAGCTTTTAATTATCACGACACATTAAAGCAATGATGGGGTTGGGAGGCCATTATTGAAAATCACAGCGTTCCTTGCGACTTTCCAACTTGTGCATGGGTGTTTGAGGGCTGTGCCCTCGTTTTATTTGGGGGAAGGAAGTTCACGAACAAATCTCGCACATAAATAAATGGATTTGTTTGCTTGCTATGTTGCTACTTCCCCTTTGCCTGATCTGCCCCAAAGTGTAGTAGATAACACAAAGCTCACTAAACTGGAGCAATTACTCCCGGATAAGGAAGGATCAAATTTCATGTCATTTAAATACCGAATTTCTACCATGACCAGACACAAGAAAGTCACTAACTGCTCCGTTTTGGCCCCCCCCCGGTTTCCTTTCTTCATGTTTTAAATCACATGAAACAAACAACTAATGAAATCACTTCAGGAAAGAATTATCCTGAACGAAAGAAAACAAAGCTTAACACAGCTAAGGGTGCGGTCCTAGACACACTTTCCTCAGAGTTGCTCTCGTTGTGTTTGATGGGGCTTACTTCTGAGGAGAAATGTGTGAGGCCATGCTGCAAGCCCCTCCCCCATGCAGCTAAACTAATTGAAACCCATTTCAAGGCTCATAAACTAGGAAACAAACCCATTAACTATTCATTGACTGATTGAAAAACCCCTATGATTACACTGCTGGGGGGGACGACGACCCTTGTTTTTGCATGAATTTTCCAAAGGGAGTCTGGTTCACATGCACACGCACAAGAGCTCATTCTACTGAGGAGGGTGTTGGAGATTACTGCCTTTCATTCTGAGCTCCAGATGGCAACCCATTACCAAATGTACAGTACCGACATGGGCTGCCATACACCCGGGCACTTCAGCGATTTCCAGTCAGACACTGTTTACGAGGGCTGAATACCGGCTGTGTCCGGGAAATTCCGGATGTTTGGCAACCCTAACATGGGTATCATGTTGAGTGTTCACTGAGTAGGTTTCACTCCATGAAAAGTTGCACCTGTTCCATTGTCATAGTGAATAGCCCCCACTGAGCAGCTACCTGAAAGGGCAGCAGTGCCCTGTTTAGTTTCTATGGAGGATTGTGCCTGTGGTGCCCTCGCTGGGTGCTGCAGAGGGGCAAAAGGAAGTTTTTCCGTAACGCAGCCAGTGTGGTGTAGTGGTTAAGAGTGGTGGATTCATAATCTGGTGAACCGGGTTCGATTCCCTGCTCCTCCACATGCAGCTGCTAGGTGACTTTGGGCTAGTCACACTTCTCTGAAGTCTCTCAGCCCCACTCACCTCACAGAGTGTTTGTTGTGGGGGAGGAAGGGAAAGGAGATTGTTAGCCGCTTTGAGACTCCTTAGGGTAGTGATAAAGCAGGATATCAAATCCAAACTCCCCTTCTTCTTTTTCAGGGTCATTTTATACCAACTATAAACTTGTTTAAATGAACCAGGAGCTTAACCATTCGCCCAAGTAGAGGAAAGGAAAGCCAAGCCCAGTACCACAGGGATATCTGTGTCTTAGCCACAAATACTTCCCAGTAGATTCATCCCTCCCCTGCCCTGTAAAATCCAAATTTAGCACTAGAATATTCTTGAAACTAGGGCAGGAACTATATTACTTCCAGGTACCTACTAATAGAACTGCCAACTGCTGCTATGACCCACTGCTACACCACTATATTTGTAACAGCACGGAAGTGCAAAAATTTAGCCAGTGTTGTATTTTCTGGCATGGCAATTAAGTAATTTGAAAAAGTTCCACCTAATTAACTGTGGTGGAATAGGTTGCTCTTTAAAGGCTGCTCTTTAAAAGTCTAGCCACCTTCCCTTCCCTCCATTGATATTATTCTTTGATTACCGGTATCTATTGTTTGAATTTCTCGAATTATCCCTCAATCACTCTCCCCACCTCACAAGTACATAGGAAGACAGGAAGCTGACTGATACGGAAGGCATTATTCACACACCCCTTTGCCTGGCCACTTCCCCTCCGGGTAAAACTGATCTTTAGTGCTGAATTGGAACAAAGAACGATTGGATTTTCTGTGGATTGTTGTTCTGATTTAGCAACAAAGAGTGAGTTTTCCAGAGGAAAGTAGCAAGGCAAAGGCAAAATTGCTCAAACCCATGCGCAGAAATTACTTGTCAAGTGGAAAACTGCTTGGGCTTTCTAGGCATGGAACAAGCAGAAATGTGGACAAGCCCTCAGTCAGACAATTCGCTCATCTAGTGGAGTATTGTCTACACCATTGGTTCCCAATTAGCTAGTTATTGAGGACCCCCTATTTTTCAAAAGCCAAGCTAAGGATCTCCTACTTTTTACAATTTTGATAACTCTATAGTAGTTACCTCTGCAAAGCAATAATTTGAACAAAATGCAGGGTAGCCCCTAATAAACAAAGGATTGTAGGTATACTTTTTAAAAAAGACCATAAAATTTGTGATATTACCCTGCAAAAATCACAAAAAATAGTTGGGAGGAGGCAAGAGATGGGGCTGCGGACCCCCTGAGTGCGTTCCGCGAACCCCTAGGGGTCCCCGGACCCCTAATTGGGAACTACTGGTCTACAATGACTGCCAGTGGTTGGTTTCAGGCAAGGGCCTATCCCAGCCCTACCTGAAGATGGTGGGACTGAACCTGGGGCCATCTGCATGCAAGGCAGACACTGTGCTGTTGTGCACTGGCCCTTCCCCAAATTCATTTCATTAATGACAGTTTCCATTTGTCAATTCTTCCCTTCCCATCAACTTTTAAAACAATTAATATAAGATTGGTTGATTTATCCCCCTTCCTGGCAGTGCTGTCCCTCCCCGCTCACATATGCGCAAACCTCTGGGGAACAGCTCCTGCAGTCGCAGGCTGCTCAAATGGCATTGATTTTCCGTATTTTCTATTTAAATCACCTGGATGGCCCCATGAATAAAAGTGAGAGAATTAGAAGCACAATTAATAGCCCCATTGACTTCTAAAGGAGCCACTGCAAGTAAAGACATTGAAGAATGTGCCCTAAGTGCTTTGTTTCATCAGGAGACAGTATAAAATGTCCCTAAGTTCTTAAGATGCCTTAGGGAATAAGGCCTTAATTACAGCTGTTCTTACTCAGTGTGCTGTATTTAATATTATGTGAGCCAAGAGGTGCAAAGTCCAGTTTTAAAAAGCAAACAACAACAACAAAAACAATGGCTGCAATCCTGAATCTAGCTTGAAGTGCATTCTCCCACAGGTCTAATTCATACTACTCACAAGTAAGTAGTTGTAAGGCTGGTCTTACAAAGTTCCACAAAGAAAATCCTGCTTGGTTTCAAGAAGCGAAGGAGAACAACAGGTGCAGCTGCCCAGGGCACAGCAGGAGCTGTGCAAGGAAAGTTGTTTCTGCTTTTAACTTTCTGTGAAGAGAATTGGCCGTGCCATGCCGTGTTTACTGCTTGGCAATGACCAGGCTTTGCTGCCCCCATCTTTCTTAACACAAACAGTTTGTTCAAATCTGTATGTGAGACAGAACCAAAGTGCATTGCTCTATACATGTAAAGTTGCAATTGCCATGCCATTTTTCTTTTAACAGAAGGATTTATGGGAGGATATTTAAATATGCCCCAAAGAACAGAAATGTCTAATTATGTTCCTGATCAGAAGAGAGAGGCTTCCCACCCCCACCCCCAGAGCTCAGTGAGAGACCATATGCTTTGCATAAAGGTTCAATCCCTAGCAATTCCAGGCAGGGCAAGGAAAGGATATACTGTATATATATAATTTGTATACTGTCCTATACCCACAGGTCTCAGGGTGACTATAGAAAGGCTTCTGTCTGATTTCCTCCCCCCCTTAAAAAGGGTAAATAAGCAAAAACCAATAATGTTCCTTTTGTCAGGTTTATTCAAAAAACTGATTCAGGTCCCTTGAGTTTTCTAAGAGCATATGCTCCGCCATACCTATCAAATAAAATTATCTTCCCTCATCATAAATTGTTTCTTCTGACCTTTTTTTTGGGGGGGGGGGTCTTTTGTCAGAAACATGCCCAGCACACCCATAAATCTTCACGTTACTTGTCCCTTCTTCTTTCTTTTTTTGAGAAACAAAATTACTCCAATCCATTTTTTTAAAGCTATACCATGTTATTAATTTTTTTATCCCCCCCCCCACGGTTAAAAGTAAAATAAAAATGTTGTTTAGAGAAATTCATAGGTGCTCACAGAAAGGGTTTTATGAACCTTCCAACAGCTGCAAAGGTTATTATAGTAAGCAAGGAGTGTGCAATACATAGCTGTCAAAAAGCTATCTAGTGTGAATGATTCTCCATCATGTTCCCAATTTTATTTATAAGACTTATGTGTTTTTTAAAAAAATGCAGTTTCACAGTCTATTGCGTGAGTCAGTGTGCTTGGGCACCTACTCCTCATTTCTGGCATATTGTGTAGGGAATGGACACAATCCATAGACTACCATGCATCTCTACCTGTCTCGTATTTGACACCACAGGTTATATCACGCGGTGGAGCAGGTGGCTGTGGCTTGTGTAAAACAGCTTCATTGGCCAAATTGGGATCTGTGGCAGGCCAAAGGTTCCCTACCCCTGAACTAAAGGATAGAATAATGGGATGGGATACAAATGTTCAATGTCCATATTAGCCAATGTAGCTTATATAGGATATCAACAATCTAGCTTGGCTGGAGCCCCACTTCAGGATAGCCTGGGGGGGTTGAGCGAGTGTGAATGAGCATCCTGATGGCAGAGCCCCCTGACCCTCCAATCACATGTTCAGGAAATAACGTCTGATATGTTTCTACCAAAATATAACACTTGTGTTGGGATATGAATTTTCAAAAGTTACCCCCCCCCCCCAAAAAAAACCATGCAAATGTGAATAAATATGGCTAACACAAATCTCCTGAAAAGTACCTAGAAACTTCACAACAGTCCATCTCTCTAAAAATCTAAATGTAGGGGGTCTCTACTTTCAACCACTTTGAGACACTTGACCATAAATAAGTTTTTGTCCAATGGGACTTTTTTTTAACTCTACACCTGCCGTTTTTTGTTTTTTTGATAGGTTGAAATCTTCAACCCTCTTGCTTGGCCCTAGACTTTTATTAGCTGATCTCAGTCCTAGTACTTGATATATTTGGTTTAGTGGGAGCTGTTAAGATTCTTCCTCCTGTTCAGTCCTGTACTAGTAATAATAGTGATTCAGATTTCTTTTCTCAGCTCCCATTCCAGAGACTCCAGTGTGTTTTGATTTGTCTCACGGAAACAGTAATCTTTTTCAGAAACCTCATTCCTTCTGGCTCCTTTCAAGTGGGCACAGTTGTTTTGTGACTTCTGTTTGTTGTGGTCACCCTTGCTAAGCAGAAGCTATTAGGAAGTTAGCCTGGTAACAAGCTAAATATTTCTTCCACATATATTTCGTTTGTTTGCTGCCTGAAAATACTCAACGAACTGCAGTGCACATACAACAGTGACTTGGTAATAAACTTTGCATACATCTTCTGGGGTTTGTTCTGAACAACAACGAGACTTTCGTTTTCTTTCACCTTCTCTTTCTGCTTTTCGCCTTGCCTTCTACAAAAATATTTTAATCCTACCGAGACACAGATACAAAGAACCATGCAAGTAGTTCTGCATACCCAGGGGCTTTGGGCTTGTGTTTCTCAACCAGCAGCCTCCCATGCTATATGGCAAAACCATTTCAAAATGGTGGGGATTTTCAAAAGCATTTTTTTTATATGGTGTGTGTGTGTGTGTGTGTACGCATGCGTGTTTGAATGGTCTTTGGTTTAGGGCAAGAAATGTAAAAAAACAGGGGCGTAGCATGCACACGGAGCAACGCCTCTGCCCAGGCCAGCGAGGAGGGGTGTCACGCTTGTGGCTGGCATGACGCCCCTCCTTACTGGCCCGCCCGGCTCCGCCCAGGGAGCCCAGAAACGAAAAAAGCTTTTTTTTGCCTCTGGCTGGCGGAGCCGGGGCATGAAGAGTGGCTGGCGTGACGCCCCTCCTCGCTGGCCCGCCCCTCTCCATTCCCTGACTCCGTTCAGGGAGCCCAGCCAGTTATGAAAAAAATCTTTTTTCGCTGCTGGCTGGCAGAGTTGGGGCATGGAGAGGGGTGGGCCAGCGAAGGGGGTGTCACCCTTTCTCGCTGGCCTGCCCCTCTCCATTCCCCGGCTTCGCTCAGGGAGCCCAGCGGCATTTTTCACTGCTGGCTGGAGGCGCCAATCGTGGGGGCGGGGCCCCACCCCAAGTGTCAGCCCCCAGGGCACCTCCCCCCCCGCCCCCTTGCTCCGCCCCTGGTCAAAAAATGATTGCTGCAGGTCCTTGGCCATGCTTGAAAAAGGTTGTGGATTTCTTGGCAGTGGAATTAAAAAAGAAAAGTGGCTACAAATTTATTTGTACAACAAAAGTCTATCAGAAATGAGGGAGGGGGTAGGTAAAGCTGTGCTACAGAACACAGAGCAGCATAGAAGGCCCCACATTGTTGGGATGTGCATAGGTGCTAAGAAAGGATATATTTAATATATATTGTCCTTCCTTCTTCACATTTGTAAATTCAGCTTAAAAGGAAGCTTAGATAGGCTAGTTTTAGCCTTTTGGTTTAAGTAATCCAGGATGCTTTAAGGCAGACTGAATTCTCTTGGTATTTCCCTTTATCCGCCTTAAAACAATGGCCACAGAAACAATCTTGTAAAAGGTAAAAAGAACGTTTACTCACTTAGAATACTTCTTGAAGACAAATGCAACTGATCTGTGGAATACACAACCTGAAGAAAGAGACAATGCATGTGCTTTTGTAAATGAGGAAAATCTTTAAGAAAAATTATTTGAAACAAAAACAAACCTAGCTAAATCATAATGAACAAATAATTTATGGGCACTTTAAAAAAAAAAAAGGGAACAAAATAATATTTGTTGAAGAATAAGCCAGGTAAGGAGGTGGCTATGCCCTTCCCCTGTCAGGGCACAGTGGGAGTGTCTCATAGAGTTCTCTCTAGCAAACTTACAGGGAAACTCTGAGCTTCAGGACCTATCATGTGCCTATCTAGCAAACATGCATTGTTGGTTTGACTGCATTGTAAATATCCCCCCCCCCCCAGCAGGACAGACAGGGTAGAAAGCTCAATTGCAAACCCCTGTTAAGCTTGTTTACCATTTGTTCCAATGAAATGCTGCGACGGGAGACACTCCCTCCCACCCACCATTTCAACTTAGAACAGACTAACACGCCATTTCCGCCACAAAATGGAAAGGAACATACACTGTATATCATCGAACCCATTCTGAAGCCTGGTTCCTGTTGCTTTGCAGGTGACGTCACGATGATGGAATGTCTCCTCAGCTCCCCGTGAGCCAGGGGACAATAAAAGTCCCTCAAAAATCACCCCATCACCAAAGGCTCCATGTAAGTTCCCAAGAAGAGAAAGGAGCTAGTATAGCATGGTGTGATAGCACCAGGGAGGGATCATCACAAGCTGGCCCTGGACTTAGAGCAACGTAATGAGCTCTGGGACAGCACTTCTCTTTACGTTGAAACTTATGGGTCCCCAGTTGCTACCCTGGGCACCATCACTCCAAAGGCTTTGCATAACTTTAAAGCCTGTCATTTCCTTCTGCAGCAGAGCTGAGTTATCTCTTCATCATCTCAGAAAGGTAATAAGTCTCCCAAGAACATTTGTCAGGGGTAGCCACCCAGTGGTTTTGACTCAGGAACTTCATATTCCACCCCACCCCACCTCCCAACACAGACAAACACCTCAAATCCTGATGACATTCTCTTTATTACATATCTCAGAATCATGAATCTGAGCAAAGGGTTCTTCCACAATGTGAAAAGCAACAGCAGCTTTTGGTGAGGTGTGTACCTGCTCCTTAAGATTTATTTTGCATCCACTTTGGCAGGTTCTGCCAAATTCCGTGTTGTGTGTATGCATGTATGTTTTCGTAAACCCTGTGCTGATGCCTTGACTGCTCTTGGTAACAGCCCCGTTGTCAGGGCACCATCTGGTGGATGAGGTAAAACACGGGGACTTCTTCGTTGTTAATTGACTGTCTACACTCACAACAGAGCTGAAGAGCCAAAATTCATTGGAAAGGTCTAAGCTATACGTATTGTCAACCACCACACTAAATAGCTCTCTGTGTGGGCAAAACCAAAGTCAACTCTGTTCAGAAGACTCTTACTTGAATTGCTTTACACATCATGTCTGAAATACCCCGTTGCACTTAAAATGTGTATATTATGTTAATTATAAGGCTTCTCAAGACTGCCAATCGTTACAATGGTCTAACGTGCATTATCCAAAAGCCTCAGTTCTCTGGCTGTGCTTCAGATATGCAGAGATCTTCTTACTGGATGTGTTTTTAGAAAGCTGCTTCATTCCATCCCTTTAGTGGCACATTCACATCAAGGGAGGGATATCAACAGTAAATGGCATTTCCAGTAATGAAGGAATAAACCTAGATATCCACAAGTCCGTTACCTTGGCAACTGAGTGGCACAATCAGAATCTCTCAATTGCACCGCCATTAGAGAGGCTTTCTTTCCCCTTTCGAAGGGTGTGTGTGTGTGTATTCCACAGATCAGCAAAAGGAAGGAGGGGAATGATTGGGGATGAAAATGTCCAACAGGACATTTTCCTGGAACACTTCGGAAGCATGCAAGTAGTGAATAGGGGCAGGAGAACGAAGCACAGAATGGCGGCCCCCATAAACCTCATGATTGCAATCAGCTTTTTAAGCACAAAGAAGATGGCTGACACCAGTATAAGCACACTTGAAAGAAATGCCATCTCCCCCTCCTTCAGAGGCAAAATTAGTTGCCTAGTAATGGCACAAATAAAGCTCCCAAAGAAGGCTTTGACATCCTCTGGATAGGAAAAATATATATTGAAAATGGAAAAAGAAATGAAGCTACCTAAAGAGTATATTTGTATTTGAAGACAGAGGAGGGATCAGGGGAAGTCCCCCTTAAGAAGTAAGAAAAGTAGAGAAACAAAGATAAATAGTTAGTAAGGTTTGTATATTTTCTTTTTTCGTAGGGTATTGTTGGGTTTTATATTGTTCATTGTGTATTATGTTTTTATTGTGTTTATGTATGTTTAATGTTGTTTTTGTGTTGTTTTATGGAAAAATAATAAAATCTTTAAAAAAAAAATGAAAATGGAGCGGCCACTTATGCTTTATAAAAAGGTAACCCCCCCCCCCAAAAAAAGGACACAGATTTGCATAGAATTAGCATGTGACAATATACCGGTACGTATCTGTGCAAATTTAGTGAGAATTACTATGGTTTAAGCAGACAGTGAGTGACGAGATGACCTAACTGTTGATGGCAGACTTCTCAGTCTCTGCTCTCTCTTCTTATGGTTACTTTAATGATGATGATGGTGATAATAATAATAAATTTATTATTTATACCCATCCAGCTGAGTTTCCCCAGCCACTCCTCGGCACATATAAAAATAAATAAAAGGGGCCAGCTTAGCCTAGCGGTTACTTCGAATCTATCTTTGCAGCATCACCAATTGCTTAATGGCAGTTTGATACTTCACGGGCGCTGCCTGGCTTTTTAAAAATAAATAAATAAATAAATGTCACACTTAAAAAACTTCCCGCTACAGGGCTACCTTCAGGTGTCTTCTAAAACCTGTGTAGTTCTTTATCTCCTTGACATCTGATGGGAGGGCGTTCCACAGGGAGGGTGCAACTGTTGAGAAGGCTCTCTGCCTGGTTCCCTGAAACTTCACTTCTCGCAGTGAGGGAACAGCCAGAAGGCCATTGGAGGTGGACCTCAATGTCCAGGCTAAACAATGGGGCTGGAGACGCTCCTTCAGGTATACTGGGCTGAGGCCATTTTAAAATTGGATTTGGACTGGGCAGTCCTTCAAACAAAGGGCTCTTTCAAATAGAGGACTGGTGCTGCTTCAAATAGAGTAACGTCTTTTGTTAATCAGGACATGTGACCAACCTTATTAGAAATATCATGGAGGGAGGCACTGGGGTTGATATGCTGTTTCCTAATATTCTAAGACCCAGTGCTAAGCTCACTCACTTGAAGGCTAAAAGAGTATAAGGCCAACTGCAGTGTGTCTGGGAAGTTGAAATCTTACCCCAGCCATCCAAATCTGCAATACGAGGAGAATAAAATTATGACCTCTTAAAAACATTACTGAACCTTTAAAAAAAAACAACTTTGGAAAGTTTGTTGCTAAATACTCTTAAGAACCACCCCGAACTATAAAGGTACTTCACGGACCATATATTGCTAAGCCTGTATACATAGAAATTTATAAAATTATGAGCAGTATGGTGTACATGGGTAGAGAAAATCTCTCTCTCTCTCAACACTGGAATTTGTGGGCATCTAAGGAAAGCTGATTGTTGAAAGATTGAGGACAGAGAAAAGAAAGTGCTTCTTCTCATAGTCATAGTCAAACTCCCACAAGAAGCAATAATAGCCACCAATTTGGATGACTTTCAAAGAGGATTATACAAAGTCATAGAAGATAAGCCTATCAGTGGATACTAGCACTATCAAAGGCAGTGAGTTGTTGAATTTCAGTTGCTGTTAAATCGCAAGTGGGGATAGTGCTGTTGTGTTAGGGTTTCGCTTGCTGGTTTCCCATAGGCAACTCATTGGTCACTGTGAGAAAAGGATTCTGGATGAGATGGGCCATTGGCCTGAACCAGCAGGCTCTTATTCTGCTCTTAGATTATGCTTTCTATAGATTATTCACTTTCCCCCCCCCCCCCAAACTGAAACCTCAACACTCCAAGAAAACACTGGGCAATATCCAACAAACTTGCTATAACAAACCAAGACTGCTTTGCCATGCTTCGTGTTCCTCTATTTTTTTTTTTTAAGGCTGACAGATTTTATGCCCTGTCTCTGAAGATAATTTGTTTTTCCTACTCCCAACCAGATTCCTAATGAACATCAAAGTGGCTCTTTTGAGGCCAACCACATCAGTCGAAAGTCTTCATTTCGACACAAATAGAACTGGTAAGTATAGTATATCAAAAGGAAACACTCTTGTTTTGGTGCCTTGCCAATCCTTTCTTCTCGTCATTTTTCTTGTCAATATATTAAATAAATAGATAAATAATCTCCTTCCTTGGCTGCGGGATAGAAAAGATGATGTATAGCTAAGGATGGGCATATTAGCCAATTTTGATTTCTCTCAGTTTCTCATTTTTGCAACCTTCACTTCAGTCCTCCACGTTTTCATTTCAGCTTGTGAATTATTTTAAGTCCTCATGACAATTCATCAGAATTTAGTGTGAATTTCTCCAAATATACACATTTTTTTTCAAAGCAAGTTTCTCCTAATATTATTATTATCCCTAGTGTGATACGTGTTGTTGTTTTTTTTTTGTTATGTTCACTACTGTGTATATTTTTATTCGGCCTTTACCTTGTTGTATGTATTTTTGGACACATTGATTGCCTGGAGAACAGATTTGCAAAAATTCAGCAAAGTGTGAATTTCAAAGGATGGTTACGTTTTGGTTCTCGTAGTGTTTTAGAACATGTGAATAAGGTAGATTCACTTTTGAAGGCAAAACTGAATAGAATTTCTCCCCTATCCTTACATGTAGCTCACTGAAGCAAATGTGCTAAATGGGTAGAGAAGGGTGCGGAACAGGCAAGAGTCAGGAGTTCAACCTACCCTTTGGAGTTTTTACCACTGGTCCAAACATATATAAGGACAGGCAGTATATAGTCACATAGGTAAAAGGTAAAGGTAAATGATCCCTGGACGGTTAAGCCCAGGCAAAGGCAACAATGGGGTTGCACACTGGTGGAGGAAAGCAGGTACGAGGGGTACAGTGTGCACTGGGTGTCAGCCACGAGGGCGGGTGACATTGCTGTGCCACCCACCCACCCCCCATGCTTGTTGTCCGGGTAGCGCCCCTGGATGCTTGGTGCACAGGTGGGCAGCTAGCGGTCCCCCCCCCCACGCTTGCCGTGCTGGCGGATAACACAGCCCCAGTGCTGCTCCAGGTGCCGGGGCGGGTAGCTCCGCCCCTGGGGTTGCGGCGCTCATCTTGCTTTTCAGGCCAAGGCAGCTGTCATTTGTCCACAGACAGCTTTCTGGGTCATATGGCCAGCATGACTAAACCGCTTCTGGTGCAACGGGACACCGTGATGGATGCCACAGCGCACAGAAACTCTGTTTACCTTCCTGCCGCAGCGGTACCTATTTATCTACTTGCACTGGCGTACTTTCGAACTGCTAGGTTGACAGGAGCTGGGACAGAGCAACGGGAGCTCACTCCATCACAGGGATCTGAAGCACCAACCTTCTGATCGGCCAGCCCAAGAGGCTCAGTGGTTTAGACCACAGCACCACCCGCATCCCAATATAGGCACATAGGAAACTGCCAGTGCTAGATCTAGCTAGTTGTCCATCTAGCTCAGGGCTATTGTTCAGATAAGCATGTGAGACAGCACTAACCAGTTTCTACTGGCAGACCCTAGTGTTCTCAGTGGCAGCAGAGAGACAGGCAGAGAGAACCCAGTGCCTGCCCTGAAAGAGTTACATGCTTCTGTTAGCTTAGCTGTAAAAGTAAGCTGGCAACATAAGCCACTTATTAGGGTTGCCACTGGAAAAGTATGAGCTTGGGGGTGGGGTGGAGTGGGTTAAAGCGACTCTGCATGGAGTATTTGCTGTTGTTGCATTTGCAGACTTACTCTGTTTCCAAATACTTGCAAGTGACTCCCGTAACGGAGCAGGGGTGGGAGTTCATAGGAAAGATTTGGTCAGCAAGAAAGGTTTCTGGTCTTGTTGCTTCTCATTTTCTCCAGTTTGTTGTTTTGGTTTTTGATTTGTGGTTTTGATTTTATGGGAGCTGAAGAGGTAGAATTAGTAAATCTGCTGGTTTTTATATTTCACTGTTTAGCTACTTTGATTTATCATAGGTGCAACTTCTTTGATGAGGAATCGGGTTGACCTTTGTATGCCTTGTGTTTGCCCAATATTTTTCTCCCCTTCACTTTGAAGGCTGGGTCCATTACTTTTTATGTCGGTAGACTTATATTCTATTTTTCTTGGATGAACTGAATTACTGGGCAGGCCTGTGGAATTTGGCACATGTTAGGAGCCATTGTTTTTGAATTGCAAAACCTGAAAATAAAAGCAACATTGGAATCCAAGTCTTCATTTAGTCAGTTAACATCCATTAATGCCTTCAATAAGAATCCCTTACAATTTGGGCCATGACATGTCTGTAAGAATGGCGGACAGTTGAACATGTGAGAGGAGACGATTGGCCTCAGAAAATGAAAAGGTGACACTACCTTGGCAGGCAGTCATGGCTTTAAGGAGAGTAAGTCCCCAGACCTCATTAATTCTGCAAACGGCTATACCACATAAGGATGGAATGTTACCCAGCATAATTTAGCAGCCCTATTGGAAATGTCTACATAAGATGAAAAGCAGTGCTGAATCAAGCAGGAGTAAGCCTGGCTAGGAAACCACCTGGGGACCTCACATATGCAGCCTTCAAGATGGAAGAAAGGTGGGGTAGAAATGGAAAGGATCATAAATGAATGAATGAATGAATGAATGGCCATGTGGCCAACTCCCAAACATTCTCCAGTCAATATACACTGTCATGGCCAACAAGCCACCAGCTCCTTCCCTCCCAACCTCAGGCAGATTTCTTAAGCCAACTTAAGAAATCTGCCTGAGCATACTCTTGAGAGTCCCATGGATTGCAAGAATATCAAACCTATCCATTCTTAAAGAAATCAGCCCCGAGTGCTCACTGGAAGGACAGATCCTGAAGCTGAGGCTCCAATACTTTGGCCACCTCATGAGAAGAGAAGACTCTCTTGAAAAGACCCTGATGTTGGGAAAGATTGAGGGCAGAAGGAGAAGGGGACGACAGAGGATGAGATGGTTGGACAGTGTTCTTGAAGCTACCAACATGAGTCTGATGGAAGACAGGAGTGCCTGGCATGCTCTGGTCCAACACGACTAAACAACTAAACAACAACAACAACAACAACAACAACAACAACCAAGAATTTCCTCCTTCACCAGGCAGAGGCAAACTCGGCCCTCCAGATGTTTTGGGACTACAACTCCCATCATCCCTAACTAACAGGACCAGTGGTCAGGGATGATGGGAGTTGTAGTCCCAAAACATCTGGAGGGCCGAGTTTGCCTATGCCTGTCCTTCACCTTCCTCCTCTTCCTCTCCTTCCTCTCATACAACACAAACAAGCACCTGGGGAAGATTCTCATTGTGGGGCTTCTATACTCTCTGAGATATTTAGTGGTGCTCAAGCAAAAGGCCAGCAGTCTTCCATCAAAGCTGGTACCTGAGGCAAATAGTGTGTCAGCTTTATTGAAAGGCCTTGCATACTCAAAAGCCAAAGCTTATTGCCTCAATCCAGTCACGCATAAGAACCGGTGACCCTGGTTGCGGATGTGCATTGTAGTTGGTGATGCAGATATGCAGAAATGAATTTGCATTCACGTATTTGCCCATAGAAGGCTGCCTTTCTTTATATGAATCTCCCTTACTGGCTAAGTGTGGTCATTTTCTGTGCTTACCCACTTTTCCCCACTATGCTTACTTAGTGGGGCAATTTAAGATGTTGTGAGCAACCATGAAATCTACAGATATAAGGGGGGGGGGTTATACAAATTTCATAAATAATAATAATGCAGTCGCAAATAGCCACAGTGGGGCAATCTCTTTCAAGCACCCTTGAAAGAGATTTGCATTTCTCTTGAACATAAACATGTTTGCAGGAAAGTCAGTCTGGGATCCCTCACTCTCCCTCCTTTCTTCTGCCTGCTTCATTTGCTTCTCGTGTTTATGATGTGTGCTTTGTCAAGTGCAGGTGGTCAGGAATACTGTTTAATATTAGTGCTGACTTGGTCCTGGTATTCCTGGCACAGACCTGTTTAAAATGGTTTCAGTACACATCACAGCTCAAGACCACACACAAAGCATAGATCCTGCTTCAGGTACTAAACATGCATGGTCTTTTCCTTTCTGGAATAATAAAAGAAAGCCAAATTTAGGTCCAAAAATCATTGAGCTAATATGTGGTTTATTGATCCCTATACAAAAGAGTAAAAGAAACAATGTTAACATTTTATATCTTCGGTTATTTATGCAACATTCTTACTCACTCAAACCCATTTCAGATTCTTTGCCTACTTAAAATGGTTGACTCAACCCTACCACATAAAGAGCGGTAAATTATAATAGCGATGGCTTTTCTTTTTCCTCAAGCAATCCATGGCTTAATATGTTAGCATTCAGAAATGCCGGAGCCAATCAGCATAGGGGAATATCCTATGCATAACTTTTCTGCAAGGTGCCAACTTCAAAAGGAGAAAAATAACACATTTTCTGAAACAGCACACACACACCAAGTTTTACAATTTATACCGCCAGATGTAGTTACAAAAGAAACCGTGACAAAGAACTTGGAATCCACAATCCATGCATTTCACAGGTGCAGCCAAGTGAAACAGCTTATGGAAGGGACATAAAAGGGAAAAGCCTGCAGTGGTCAGAAATTCCAGAGGTTGAGATGCTAACACACAAACCCCGCCACCACCGCCCATAGCTCCAGTCTTGTATGTACCGCTGGTGGTAATGCAAAGGAGCATATACATTAGAAGAGAGAGCCTGCTAGCTCTCAGTCAAATGCATCTCATTATGTCTGTCTCAATACTTTCTGTGTTCTTGAGCAAGACAAATGCTGACAGGAGGGGAGAAGAAACTCTAAGCTGAGACACAATCAAGCCATTTAGGGAAACATATTGCCTTGCAAAATGGAAATTCAGTCCCAGCACTTCATGATGGCAACAATGGACATCTATTTGTTTATCAGGTGTTTGTGCTTTGCTGCTGCTCAACTTAATGTCACAGTTGTGTGGTTCACTAAGCACAAGGCCACAGCAGAACTAAAAGAAGAAATAGCCTCCAAGTGGAAAAGATTAGATAGATAGATGATAGATAGATAGATAGATAGATAGATAGATAGACAGATAGGATAGACAGATGATAGATGATAGATAGATAGATAGATAGATAGATAGATAGATAGATAGATAGATACTGCATACCCTCCAACATTTCTCCAATGAAAATAGAGATGTTGTCTCCAACATTTCTTCAGTGAAAATAGGGACATCCTACCATACTCTCCATGGGACGTGGGTGGTGCTGTGGGTTAAACCACAGAGCCTAGGGCTTGCCGATCAGAAAGTTGGCGGTTCAAATCCCAGCGATGGGGTGAGCTCCCGTTGCTCGGTCCCAGCTCCTGCCCACCTAGCAGTTCAAAGGCACGTCAAAAGTGCAAGTAGATAAATAGGTACCACTCCAGCGGGAAGGCATACGGCGTTTCCGTGCTCTGCTCTGGTTCTCCAGAAGCAGCTTAGTCATGCTGGCCACATGACCCGGAAGCTGTACACCAGCTCCCTTGGCCAGTAACGCAAGATGAGCACCACAACCCCAGAGTCGGACACGAATGGTCCTAATATTCAGGGGTCCCTTTACCCTTTACCTTACCATACCCTCCAACACTTCTCTGATGAAGTAGGGGTGTTCTAAGGGGAAAAAGGAACATTCTGGAATCAAAACAGAAACTGGGACAGCTTCTGTAAATCCAGGACTATCCCTGGAAAATAGGGACACTTGGAGGGTCTGCAACGGATGATAGATGATAGATAGATAGATAGATAGATAGATAGATAGATGATACAAAATTCATAGTCATTGCTGGAATAGCTGCTAACTTCACTGAAATCCCTGTTCACTTTCCTCCAGTGGGTGTTTATATATAATGTTTTAATTGTTTTGGCTTCTAGCAATATCATAATTATGATTTCTTTCCTAGGGAAAGAAATGGCAGCTAATTGGCAGAGGCTTTGTCAAAACACACGGGTCTCTTGGGGAGAGAAAGAAACAATTTGTCAACGTATGCAGCATTTGGCCTTTTATATAGTCATCTTTCAGTTAGGAACATCGAGGCTGTTAAGTGGTGCCCAGGGATTTGTGTGCAGGGCTCTTTCTGACTCAGTGGCCTCTCATCTTGAAGTGACATTATATGCCTCTCGTCACTGTCAGTGGCGTTCGCTACGTAAGCACTTCTTGTATGGCTGCAGCATCTTTCCCAGTGGAAAGCCTCCCACTGTTAACCTTTCAAACGTCAATTCACCACGCATTCTCCATTGCCTGGCTTCCCAGGTAGGTAGACATGTTTGACGTTTGCTTGGAAGGTGATAAATACCGGCAAGAGAAAGGATGTCAGGGTCTTGGGATGCATCATATACCGGGGCTCTCATCTAATGGATTAATAAGCCATACATTCTCCTTTGTCATCATTCAGACAGGGGCTGTTATGCAGACACCTGTAAGACCCAAGACCCTTCCCCTCTTCACCAAAATCCAACACAGGAGAGACAGCATGGGAAAGACATTCCAGAGGTCCACATCTCACCCATGATTATCACTAATATATCAGTGGCATTATAATATTACGGAAGTTTTGTAAACAACAACAACAACAACAACGTAATTCACTTTGGGCAAAGGGAATGGCTTCCAGGAAAGTTTGTACTTCTCTCCCACCCACCCATTTTTCTTTCCAAATAAATGCCTAGTTGAGGTAAGGAATGGAATTCAAGTGACCCAAAGGACTCGGGAGCTAATCCAAAAGAATGGCAGCTGAATGGTCCACTGGAAAGGAGCCAGAGACTCCCCATTGTTTCCATATTGTCACCTGCTGAAGGTGAATCCTCCTATTCCTGTTAGTTGACCTTGGCAGCTTGATTTGGCCCTTACGTCTTCACTTGCCAACCAGTGCAGTTGGGTAATCTGAAAATATGGAAAGCTTTTCCCAAAGCAGCTAAAGGGGCTTTTTAAACTTTCCATCTCTTGAGCAAAGAGAGAGCCAGCTCAGGAAGGTGTCAAATAACAAGTGATTAGCTGGTGTAACCCCCCCCCCCCCACACACACCTCCCCCCAAATGATGCAGCTACATACCAAACCGTATTCAGGGCAGGGCATATAATGACAGCTTAGCCCTTTGTTCGGGCTGTAAAATCACATACAATGACAGTGAGGCCAGAGGTAACAAATAGCAAAACCTCGCTCTTCTGTTTCTTGGTATCCAGCAGTGATACTGGTGCCAGACTAGCTAGGGATTTCTTTTTTTCTTTTTCTTTCTTTTTCTGAAGAAGTGAATAGCAACAGCTTGTTTTGTTAAAAAGATCTATAGTGTGTTTTCTGTTGATCACGCTCAACAGGGTTGGCTATTTCTGCACCCACATTCCCTTGGTTCGAGTGCAAAAAATAAAATAAAATAAAATAAAATAATTGCCGGGCTCACATCTTGGATGTGCTTCTTCTCTCTCATTACACCACCATAAATCTGGTAGTGTGCAGTGCAATCTCTGTAAATGGACTTAGTGGAAACACGGGATGTGTACACACTCCCGTTTACATCCAGTGTGCTCCCAGTACAGTGAAGTCATGACATCAGCCATGGTCCAGATCTACCCTGCGATTCCTTATGACATACTGCATTTTATTGCATTTCCTCCAAAACCAGCTTCAGCCTGAATCAAGAGAAAGAATGTCCTAACTGTGTTCTAAGTTGGTAATGTGTATACAGGCAGAGGGTATAAAATTATGACAATTGAGTCTTGGGGTGGTCTCGTTTCTCAGCATCTGGGTTTTTCTTTGGCCTTCTCCTCTATCTTAACCTCTTGGTCTCTCCATCTTCCCCCAAGCGTGTAGACCTCCAGAACGAATTACAGTAAGTTCTTAACCCAAGGTACCACTGTATGTGAAACTGGATGCCATAGCTGCTTTTATCAATATGTTTCTATGTTTTCATTATGAACTGGCAGAAAGCAACACCAGAGCCTATGTGTGTGTGTGTGTGTTTAGTATCCCAAAGCTTGGTATTAAGAACTGCCAGAGCCTTCCTCTTCAAACATGAACTCTGTATTTTGGGAAGCAGAAGACCAGAAGCCCATGAATGAAGTTGCGCTTAAAATTATCCTTCATTCACAGATTTTGCTGTTGACGGATGGTGATAGTGGTTGCTCTTGGGGCAGGCTGTCCCAACAGAGCCTAAAGAATTAAAGAAAATATAGAGTCAAAAGGCCAACTCAGCCAAGTCCATACACACCAGCTCCCCCCCCCCTGCTCCTGACCTTTTTACACAAGTCAACACACACACACTTTCATTTGGGTGAGCAAAACCTTAGCTTGCATGTCTTTGTGCATTGATGCTGGTCTTGACTTCTCTGCAAATGCAGTGCTGCTGCACTGGAGGCTGCCTTAACCATGTAGGGCAATTTGCACCATACCAGAAAGGATGGAAACCCGGTTCAGGGATTATGCTTGAACAGAGAGCCGGAACACAAGTAGGGGCTTCAGAGCTACACATAAAAGCCTTGCCTCCAACATCCCTCTGTGTGCTGGTTCAGTCCCTGACCTCACTATTCCGAGGGGGAAGGTTTCAAAGAAGGGCAGGGGGAGTGGTTCCCAAGCTCATTTGGTTTTGCAGGGTTAGAAGCCTACCCATGATCAGGAACCTGCTACGTGACTGTGGCTCCTGGTTTCAAGAAGCCTTCTAGCCACAAACATGCATAGAAACCTCCTTCAGACCCTTCTGCTAAACAAAGGAAGTTGAGTGGTGAAGTGCATGTATGGTATGGTTACCAGATTTTTTTTCAATGAATCCAAGGACACTTAAAAAAAGAAAAAGAAAAACTGAGTAGCAACAGGGAGTCAGTAGTGGGGATGGTGAGGCAAAAGACCCTGGGCCCAAGCACACATGCATATTGTATAAAGGTGCATAGCCCTTCTTTCACACCCTGTGAAACATAAATGTGCAGAGTTTTTTAAAAACTGGGCAACGGCGTGCGGCGCCAGTGACTCCAGAGCCTTCCCCATTCTCCTGGCCCCTTCTCCCTTTGTTTTGACAGATGGGGTGGGGGGGGGGCTCGGGAGTCACAGGCAGGTGGCTGTTGCCCAAGAGGGGCTCAAGGAACGCGGTTTCTCTGCTAGGCAAGGTGTAATCCCTTCTTTTGCACCCTGTGAAACATAAATGTGCAGAGTTTTTTAAAAACAACAACTGGGCAACGGCCAGCCGCCCACAACTCCCAAGTTTCCCCCAATCAGTCAAAACAAAGGGGGCAGGGGGCAGGAGATCTGTACTGCCAGATGTCCTCGGTTCCCCTTTGGCAGTGGCGGCGGCAGCGGCAGTCAGCAGCCTGGAGCCAGCCTGGTAGCGCAGTTGGCTCTGGCTGGCTTCAGGAGTTGCTCGCTGCTCGCTGCCATGGCGCCCACCATTTTTCCTCTCCGGAAGTCCCCATATGATGTGTTGCACACAAGACACATGGGGACTTCCGGAGAATTGTACGCCTGATCCAGTAGTACAATTCTAGATTCCGGACATAATGGCTGCATGAATTCTTCTGATAGTATTGGGTATGACTTCATTCACTTCAGAAATGGGGACTTGGTGGTCTTCCAGATGCTGCTGGAGCCCAACTCCCGTCGGCCCCAGTCAGCATGACCGATAGGCAGTTATGATGTGACTTGTGGTTTAGCAATAGAGAGCCACAGGTTTTCCTGCTATATTTGGGGTCTCTTCCCCATTCTGCTGAGTGGGGCCCTAAACTTCCACCCCAAAGCCCTGCTCTGATGGCATTACAAATATGAGGAGCCAGAGGCGTAGGAAACCTCTTGGGCGCCCAGGGTGGCGTTGCCGTGCGGAGGCACCCCCTGGGGGCGGGGCATCCTGATGCATGCGTTATGACGTCATGAAATCTGGGCATGCGCAGTCCTTCCCGCCGTCGCTGCTGCTCCAGCAGCACGGAGGGGGAAGCCCCATGAGCCGGCGCTCGCTCGGCGGGTCGCTCGGTCACCGCTGGAGCAGCAGCACCGGCTGAGATGGACTACGCAGTCCATCCTGGGGCTTCCCCGTCCCAATCGCGCAGGGCAACCCATAGCGGTGCCGGCGGGTAGACCCCGGACAGCCCGCTGGGTGGAGTGGCTTCACTCCACGGCTTGCTTGAGGCCCTCCGGCGGGGCAGGGCTGGCCCAAGTGTCACCCCCCCTCCCCTGGAACATGGGTGGACCGCCCCCACTGCCCCCTCTTGCAACGCCCATGTGAGGAGCCAAAGATTCTGTGCCTCCCCTTGGCAGCTCCATCTGACACAGATTTTTATTGTCATTTTACGCCTTGAGTCAATATTTGGTCCCTTACGTTTAGCTGGGTTTCCAGAAAGCTGTCAGAGAATTTCTAAAATGCACTTTAAACTCATGTGCTCCCTTTAAGATATATTTTATAACATGCTTTAGGCAGACAAGTGAGTTTAAATCTCTTCACAGTGTTATTTTATTCAAAGGGGGGGGGTAGGAGAGGGAGGGAGAGAGAGGGGGAATAGGAAAATATATATAAAAGCAAAAGAGAAGCAAGGAAAGGTGAGGGGAGAGAATCTTTATTAACATAATACTGATGTATATTGTCTGACATGCAGCAAACTGGAGCACTAGCTCATGTTTAATTCTATACCTAACTGAGGCATCTTAAGTGGTGGGTCACTTACATGTCGCAGTCTATTATATGTACTGATTCATTTATGCATAAATAGGGACAGTGTGGGGGGAGCCCCAGTTACCATGGGATAAGTAGTATGTGTTGAACTTGTGCAGATGTTCAGCATGCAATTACAAGCCAAGCAATAGCCTTGGATTAATGAATACATTTCCAGCCTTCCTTTAGAATGCTATGAGTGCAATAACTTGCCTTTAACAGAGCACAGGGAATGTGAGCAGGAGTACAACGGATCGCTAGTTAAAATGAGTGCTCCACCACCACCACCCCCATCCATTTTGGCTTAGCACAAGGATAAAACCCAGAAACTGCTGGTCGTGGCCCCAAGAGGGATGCCACCACAGGTTCTCAGTGAATAACATTCCAGATTGACTCTGCCCATGCTGGCAATTGGCTCCTTCTTGGCAGGAAGGAGTATAAGAAGCCTTCCTGTCTCAGAAGGGCATGGGTGGGGAATCCTTGCAGATCCCAGGGCTACAGCTTTATCTGGATCTACCCTGTGAGTCAAATTTGCCAGGTGGATGGGGCTGCTCACCTGACAAATTCCCTTGTGCTCCCATTTTAAAGGGGAGTGGGGAGACTGGCACAGGATTTTGCAAGCCTTAGAATCAGGGCCGTCTTAAAGGGATCGGCCGCCGTGGCACAACGATCCCTCGGCGCCCCCGGCGTGCTGCCTCTCCGCTCGCCTGCCTCCCACGCTGGCCGCCCCTCAGGAGGGGGGATGGGCGAGCGGGGGATGAGGGGCGTGGCACTGGAGCGGCGCGGGGCTTTGCGCACCCTTCCCAGCGCTCCAGCTGGGGCTCCGGAGGGTGGCTGGTTTGCAGCTCGCCCACTGGCGCGCGAGCACCTGCCTGCCCGCCCGTGGGGGCAGGGCTGGTTGGGGAGGGGGCGCCCGGTATGCCGGCGGGCTCGCGGGGGCACCCCTGGAGGGCCCAGCGCCCTGGCGCAGTGCGCCACCCAGCATCTATGGCGAGACGGCCCTGCTTAGAGTCATAGAAACATAGAGTTGGAAGAGACCACAAGGGCCATCCAGTCCAACCCCCTGCCAAGCAGGAAACACCATCAAAGCATTCCTGACAGATGGCTGTCAAGCCTCCGCTTAAAGACCTCCAAAGAAGGAGACTCCACCACACTCCTTCTTCCACTTCCCTTTTACGTTCCTGATCTCAGGGACTGAAAAAGGAAGGAACAGGAAGCTCCGAGAACCCTTTGCGAGTCTTCCCTGCTTCCCTGATCTCACTTCAATCTTCAAGGGGCAGAGGTGAGACGCAAGAATTCATGGACATACAATGGAACTAAAATTTGGAAGACTCAGGGTAGACAAAAGAAAGTACTGGTACTTCTTCACATACTGGGTTTGAGCCCCATGTTGGGCAAAAGATTCCTGCGGTGGAAGTGGTGCTTTATCTGCCACGGGATCTTTCCCCACACACCCCTTTGGATTGCTCAGTAAGTTAATTCACCACCTGCCCCTTTAATGCACATTATCGCAAATAGCAGCTGGCACAGACAGCTCTGGTTTTGGGATGGGTTTCAACACCTCCTCCCACAACTTTTGGTTGTTTCAGAACATGTGTGATTTGTCCTCAGGAGTACCTATACCCTTATTTTATTTATTTATTTATGAAGAATATTTATATCCCACAGTTATCAAGACAGCTTACAACATAAAAAATAAAATAAATTCAGGCCTTAAATATCCATAAAACCTAATCTAAAACATGTGTGTGTGTGTGTGTGTGTGTGTGTGTGTGTGTATCAGGAGATGCTGGTTGGCGAAAAAGAGAAATTCATATTGTGAAGGTCTGTCTAAACAGTACGGTTCTCTGAAGACATCTGAAAGAAGGCACAGATGGTTCCTGCCAAACCTCTACTGGTCGGCAGCTCCAAAGGGCAGGGCCTACCACACGAAAGGCCTACTCCCTAGTGAAGGCCATCCAGACCACCAGAACAGCCTCATGAGGGCATCTCACAAAGAACCTTCTGTCAACTCACTGGTTTTACACACCGGGAGAATATTGCTCTTAAAAAAGACCTGCAATAAAAATGAAATAGTTCTCTGTAGGCATGCCAAAGGCACGGACCTCCTTGATTCCCAAAAGGTGACTGTTTGACCTGTACTGATGATGTGGCCGTGGTCTACAAACACAACCACAAAAATGCTCTCACATTTTTAGTAATGTGATCATGAATGTATCCAGGACTGTGTCTTATCAAAACCCAATGGATAATTTTGTTCCTCTTAGGGCTTTTCTCCCAGGTAAAGGGGGTGAAGAAATTCAGCTTTAGATGCCTCTCTAACTACTGCATACCCTCCAACATTTCTCCGATGAAGATAGGGACATCCTACTCAATAACAACAACAAACAACAACAACAACAACAACAATAGTGATGATGCTATATCCCACCCATATGACTGGGTTGCCCCAGCCACTCTGGGCAGTTTCCAACATAATAATAATAATAATAATAATAATAATAATAATAATAATAAACATTAACCATTGAAAAAACTTGCCTATACAGGGCTGCTTTCAGATGTCTTCTAAAGGTTGTATAGTTACTTATCTCCTTGACTCACGGGTTGCATAGTTCCAGATCCTCCAGCATTTCTCTGATGAAAATTGGGACGTCCTAAGGAAAAATGGGTCATTCTGGGATCAAATCAGAAACCGGGATGGTTTCTGTCAATCGGGGACTATCCCTGGAAAATAGGGACAATTTTTTTTTGGGGGGGGGGTCTGCTAATTTACTCAAAGTGACTTACAGCATAAGGATGAACTGTATACTATAATAATGGGAGACAAATGAAACGGGTTGTTAATAATACTCGGCAGCTGCTCTCCTAAACTGTGCGATAAATTTGGGTTTCTATAATTCTCCTATAAGTAAATTTTGGGTTCCACTAAGGATGATGGTGGCAAGGCAATGGCAGCAGGGAAGACATATGTCCTGTTGATAATTTGCTGGGAATATTTCCTAGCCAAATCTCACCAAAATGAATGGGAGCTTTCATGCCAATTAGCGGAAGAGGAATATAATTTGGCCAAATGTGATTGTATAGATATTTTGTGGTCTGGTGCTTTAAATACAGTAGCGGTATCAAAAGTACGAGTATGGATGGATATAGATAACCCTTTCCCCCTCATGGTTCTATAATTTTTCTCACTCCCTAGAATGGTTAATTCCATGTTGAAGTATTCATGGAAAAGTCCATGCAAAATAAATGGAAAAGTTTCCGCATGTAATATTTTCAACTCATATATGTAACCGAAAGCAGGGAAATTGAGATAAAGGCACATGAATGAGTATTCTTTCGCAAATAACCATGTGAAATCACACAAGGAGCCCAAAGTCAATACCCAGACTAAACTTGAAGCTATGCACAATCCATCTTGTGATACTTTCACCATGGCTATTATTTTTAAAGAAGAAAATGTCTGTGTCTGGTATTTGGGCAGTTCAGGAAGTAAAGCTGCACTGTGTGAGTCACCTTGGCCTCCTGAGGAGATGCATTCATGAGCTGGCCTCCATTAACAAATCTGAAATAATGGCCTTTTCCCTAATAGCTGTGTAGACTATGAGGACCCGGTATGTTGAAAAACACCCTTGTCAGCAGGGAGTAACTTCCAGTTATGTGGCCTTTTAGGAATTAATTAAGTGGCCATCAGGCCCAAGGGCCTTATTAAATATTCGACCCTTTAACAGCTTCCTCTACATCAGATACTGACTCTGATGGATTGAGTCCCATCGAACCAAAACTAGAAACTGAAACAGTCAACATTTTTTTCAAATAATTTTTGTTTCGTTAGCAGAGATAGTTAAATACCTACCAAATGACTAATATTTTTTACTCATTAGCCAATTTATTTAATTGACAACATCTTAAAAAGCAGAGACATCACCCTGCCGACAAAGATCTGTATAGTTAAAGCTATGGTTTTCCCAGTAGTGATGTATGGAAGTGAGAGCTGGACCATAAAAAAGGCTGATCGCTAAAGAATTAATGCTTTTGAATTATGGTGCTGGAGGAGACTCTTGAGAGTCCCATGGACTGCAAGAAGATCAAACCTATCCATTCTGAAGGAAATCAGCCCTGAGTGCTCACTGGAAGGACAGATCCTGAAGCTGAGGCTCCAATACTTTGGCCACCTCATGAGAAGAGAAGACTCCCTGGAAAAGACCCTGATGTTGGGAAAGATGGAGGGCACAAGGAGAAGGGGACGACAGAGGACAAGATGGTTGGACAGTGTTCTCGAAGCTACCAGCATGAGTCTGACCAAACTGCGGGAGGCAGTGGAAGACAGGCGTGCCTGGTGTGCTCTGGTCCATGGGTTCATGAAAAGTCAGACATGACTAAACGACTAAACAACAACAACAACGACAAAGCCATACTGAGTAGACCCATTGAAATCAATGATTTTAAGTTGGGCCCACCAATTTCAAAATGAGTTTGCTTTGCTTTCCATATGAATATGAAATGAATGATAATGTGCAAGTTGAAATAATGTGCAGAGTAATGAGAAGAGCGGAACAGAGGCCAGAGGTGTGCAGACACAGTTTGAGACTGCTTGGGAAACATCTGGGAGAAGAGGAGCCTTAGAAAGTATGGAAGGCAGGGTCCTTCAGTCCTGGCAAGTGTTCCATAGGGGCAAGTCCCCTGACAAAAAAAAACCTGGCTACGTCCATACTGGGAAGGGTTGCTGAGACCACTGGGCCAGCTGTATGTTTGTTTCCTTGAATAAAGAGTTACTGTAACTTCACTGGCAATGAAAATCTGCTTCTTTTATTGCTGACCTGTGGCAGGAAAGGATATTTAGGGCATTGGCTGATTCTTGGATTTTTGGATTTGGGGCACCCTCGAAGATTTTCAGCCATTGATTCTTTAGGGCGGTGGAGTCTGGCATATTTGTAGGAAGGTGGGGTGGGATAGAAAAAACCTTTTGTAGTAGGGGCTGATTTGGTGTGTTTAATTTCTCTGACAGGCACCATCTTCCCTCCACCATCGGATCTCATTATTTTCCTTCGACTTTTGCTTTAGAAAGTACATGGAAATATGACTCCAAGGATGGGAAACACTGTTCTAGGGATTGGTGAGTCATTGCATAAAGCAGAATGTGTGTGGGGGGGGGGTTTGGGTGGGGAGTGTTGCCTTTCTCCCACCCCAACCCACCCCACCCAGCTGTTTTGTGAAACTCCTGGAAAATGTAGCCCTTCTCTGTCAAGTCTTTCACTGTCGTTGTTGTGAAGTGGATTATTCTAGACAAGCTCTTAAGTTTTTAGGTTGATTGGCAATCCATCCGTACATGGGTATTTTGATACACTATATTGGGGAGATCAAAGGCACCTAATACGATGCTGTCCTCTTCCCTCCTTTGTACACTGCAGGCAAAAACTGGTATGTTTTAATTGCACCATCTGGTCGGACTCAGTCTTGATTTAATTTTCTTGCTATTGTGCTCTATGGATTGTAAAGACAGAAGCACGGATATTGCCTTACAATGGAAACACAGCGCAGCTCATTTGACAAGCTAAAAACCGAACAAAGTTACTGGAGAATAATTGCATCAACTCTCACAAAACTCTTTCTCTTCTATGTGGATGTATTGGTCCTTGGTGTCGTTTATGACCTTGATACTGGAAGCTTAAAAAATAATGTGCTGAGTGACTGACCAGAATATCAACGTCTCCCATCCTCTTGGCAATATATGATTGTCATGAGGTGGAGTGGAAGAATTTTCTTAACCCATTCATAGCCGAAGTTAAAGCAAGCTGGTGAAAGCTGTAGACAGGGGATCTCTCTGTGTGATTTACTAGTGTACTTTACATTCTTTATACAGTGGTACCTTGGTTCTCAAACTAAATCCGTTCTGTAAGTCCGTTCCAAAACCAAAGCATTCCAAAACCAGGGCATGCTTTCCCATAGAAAGTAATGCAAAATGGATTAATCCATTCCAGACTTTTAAAAACAATCCCTAAAACAGCAATTTAACTTGAATTTCACTATCCAATGAGACCATAAAATGAAAGCAAAAAACAATGTACTGCAGTCACACAATCAATCAATCAATCAATCAATCAGTAGCTGAACTGGGTTCCACACGGTCACAAAAACAAACAAAAAGAGCCGCAAAAACCAAAACGCAAAATTAATAGCGAAACCAGATAGACCTCGGTGTAACACTCAAAACGGAAGTGCGGCACTCAAATCAAAGGTGTAACACTCAAAACGGAGCACGTTCAGCTTCCAAAAAAAGTCCGCAGACTGGAACACTTACTTTTATACATATATAATATTTTTATTGGTTTTTACATATATTTCCATACATAACATCATAATATACAAAAGTAAATAAAACATTTGGCTCCCCAAGCCTCTGACTTCCCCCCTCCCCAATTGATGGCTTTCAAACCTATTCTCTAGATACTGCATTTTCCTATATTTCTTATTACTATTAAATCATAATTTTGTGTAATAATAATAATAATAATAATAATAATAATAATAATAATAGATAGTTTAAACCTTACAAAACTTCTTGTAACCCTACTAGCAATGTTAAAACCGGAACACTTACTTCTGGGTTTGCAGTGTTTGGGTTCCAAGTTGTTTGAGTATCAAGGCGTTTGAGAACCAAGGTACCACTGTACACTTGCTTTTTGTAAGTCACTTTGAGTTCTTTATTCTGAAAAAGTGGCTAATAATAATAGTCTGTGATCCTGTACATGCTTCCAAGTGAACATGTATACAATACATTGTATTTTTGCAATTGCAGGTGTGGAGGCAGCGGAGCAGATTGGTTGGCAGGGATGTTGTTGGGTTTTTTAAAGCAGATTTTCCAACTGACACAAACTCCCTGTCAGATACCTCGCAGGAAAAAAAGGCTGTAACAAACACAAAACATGCTTTGCTGCTTGTTCACACGCTGCACTAGTGGTAGTTTCTCCATAGTTTCTCCACAGATATCAGTAGTTCTTAACAGGACAATCGAATGGTGCTTGCAAGGATGTAAATCCCAACTCTGTGACCCACTGGTGCAAGGGCCATTGGGTCATCCTGAAAGTTATCTATTTTTGCTGCATCATCAACCTTGCACTGCCAAAACTGGTACCTGTGGAACAGTGGGCTTCTCCAGGTGTTCCACAGGTACATCAAGAACAACTCATCTGGTGGCTTAAAATGGTCTGTTTTATGCTGCAGTTCAGTGCAGACTTTCAGTACTGACTGCTATTGGCTTACAGAGGAAACAGGACAACTCCTGACATTGTATGGTTGTTGTTGTTTAGTCGTTTAGTCGTGTCCGACTCTTCATGACCCCATGGACCAGAGCACACCTGGCACTCCTGTCTTCCACTGCCTCCCGCAGTTTGGTCAGACTCATGTTGGTAGCTTCGAGAACACTGTCCAACCATCTCGTCCCCTGTCGTCCCCTTCTCCTTGTGCCCTCCATCTTTCCCAACATCAGGGTCTTTCCCAGGGAGGGTGGCCAAAGTACTGGAGCCTCAGCTTTGGGATCTCTCCTTTCAGTGAGCACTCAGGGCTTATTTCCTTCAGAATGGATAGGTTTGATCTTCTTGCAGTCCATGGGACTCTCAAGAGTCTCCTCCAGCACCATAATTCAAAAGTATCAATTCTTCAGTGATCAGCCTTCTTTATGGCATGGTATGGTAAAATATAGGGCCCTGAGTGTGTTGAGAATGTGCTCTCCATGGCTTTGAGGGACATGTTTGAATTCTTTGCAGGGTTGCCAACTTACAAGAACCTCACCTGCATGCTCTCTGCCAAATCCCATGGTGCTGGCATTGAAAGGCTGATAAGCAGTGCTGTTTTTCTAGAAAAAGAGGCGCCAGAACTCACCATGAGTGCCTCCTTTGTTCTCTTATAAAGGCAATGGCACCCACTTGAGAGGTGCCGGAATTGAGTTTTGGAGAGTTCTGGCTGAAAAAAATAAAATAAAAATAAAAGCAGGGGCCAACTATCTGTGGAAACAGAAAACTTCTATATTTGCACCCATCATAAAATGCCACCACTGACTGAATAATACCCCAGGCCAACCATTTTGCTGTAGTGGAAGGAATGTAGGGTGGAGAGTAGGCCTGAGGTGCAAAAGCAAAAGTACTTTAAGGGCATTTACAAGGATGTGACGAAGCATTACTTGCATGTAAAAAGTGAAGAAGTGTTTTAACAGGGTTTCGGAGTATGGAAACCTTCTGCTGTCATATAATTTGCACATATTGCCCTGGCGTTGCCTGCCACCTAACTTGTCTAGTTCCCCTGCTCATTTTGCCAACTGCACATTATTAGCTTTCGAACTCCATGGATTCTCCCCCCCCCCCACCTCAACTGCACATTTTGTGTCCAACTTCACATTAAAAAAAAAAAGCACTGTAGGTTGGCACTGTAGAACAAACAAAACATCTAAAAGTTCTGAAGCAGCATATTGGGTCTATAACAACCCAATAAAGATAATAATCTTTAGATACCAAACAAAAGACAGCATAGGCTTTATTAAAAATATATTGTTACCACAATAAGGTGCCTCCAGACTACTTCTGTTTTTTGAGAGGCATTCTGGCGCGTGCGGGAACTTTCTGTTTGTGCAATTAAAGTGGATTAAAGTGCCCTGTCACCATAGCAGAACAAATCCACATATTAAAAAGTTTTTTTTTTGAAAGCAACAGAGAAATGGATTAAGAAGTTTGGGATGTGATGAACTAATGATTATTGGGAAGGCACAAGTCGATCAGAATGAAAGCTCATTGTTGTGTAACTTCCCTGCAAACAAATCAGAATGAGTGCTCAATTAACAGGTCATCTGGAGGAGACTACTATTTTGCAAGAGAGATATTTCCACCTGGTTCTGTCACCAAACTGGATCGTTCTTGGCAGAGCCAAATCCAGGATTGAAACACTGCATTCTGGGCACATTCTCTCATCTCTTAATAGCACCACAACATGCAGGGAATGCAGAGTTTGTTGCTCAAAATGAGCAGCAAGGTGTTTTTCGCCCCGTATTAAGAAACAAATGAAATTTCAAAAGTGGGAAATTTTCAAGACTGTGTATTGGAATGAGATAAAAGAAGCCCACGTCCTAGTCTACAGCATACGAAAGAGTTCGGCAAGACATGAAAAGTGGATATGAGCCAACCTCATTTGTCTCCTACTTGACCTTTCTTCATCAGTCTTAATAGCAAATATCTAGGTATTGATTAGTTCGTTTAAAATGCTACTAGAGTAAATGTCATTCCACTCTGAATGGATGAAAGGAGTCAACAAAGAATCATCGCACTAATTGTGATGTTGAAGAATGCAGATCACAAGACTCGGGTGCAGAAAGCTAATGCTATCACTTCCCTTGATGTGAAATCTAAGAAAAACTAAGAACCGGGGTGGGGGGTGGGGTGGGGAAGAACCATGTGGGATGGCCATCTTTGATGACTTTCAGCTAATGGAAGGCTGATCCTTGCCATTTCTCCCCAGCGTGCTTTCATTGTGGGGTCTGCAGCTGCATTCCAAATCAATACATATTCTCAGACAGCATAATTCATTCATAAATCATCATTTGCAAAACACTTTCCTACTAATAAACTTGCAGCAGGGAAGGCTGAAGTGGAAACTGGTTAAGGATAAAGTGAAACACTGCACTAAACGCAAAATGCCCAGGCTTGCTATCGACACATCTGGAAGGTGCTTTCCCAGCAGCCAAGATTGAATGAAATAGCTTGAATTTAGAAAAATGCCTTTATAATAAGCTCTGTTAAATTATATAGTTTTCCTTCAGGAAAGAGCCATCCATAATTCTAGCTAGCGTTCAGGGCAGAATAACGATGCACTAAAAACAAATGGTTTTGTCATAGAATTGTAGAGCTGGAAGGGACCCTGAGAGTCATCTAGTCCAACCCCCTGCCATGCAGGAATCTTTCACCCAACCTACGGCACTGAGAGTAGGAGTCTTGCACTCTACAGACTGAGCTATGCCATAAGGTAGGGTTACCATACGTCTGGATTCCCCCCCCCCATTACTGGGAATTCAATGAAAGAAATGACATCTGGGGGAATTTCCGAAAAGTGGCAGTTTGTCCTGGATTTTCAGCAACATAACCAAAAATTCACGTAGTTTTTTGTTTTATTTTTTGGCTCAACAACTTTGGGAACCTTCCCAAAAAGGTCAACAATTTGTTTGTGTCCGGATTTTCACTTCTTGAAATATGACAACCCTACCGTAAGGGGATGGGGATGTTACGCTCATCGTTTAGCTGGAAAAGTGGCCAACTTGCCTGCATGCCAGCAGATTTTCAGCAGCGAGACAAAAATTGAAACACACACATATTTGGCGGTTCAGCTGCAAACCTAAGAAACCGATTACTCAATAGACTGAAATTTTCCTTTAGACCTCAAATACATAGTTCCCATAATCAGCTATATGGTTAGAAACACCAAAGTGGGTTAAACAAAGGACAAAACGTATGGGCTCTTTATTGACTATGACAAGACTACTGGTAGCTTGGGAAGAAAAGCAATTGCAAGCTTTCCACCCCCCTCTGTCTAAATGTTTAGTGAAAACATAAGACGTAGGATTTTTAAACACTGCACAAGGGGAGGCTGAACAGGAAATTTGCCTTTGCGTTTTCAGTCTCATTGCTGTTAGCATCCTATGTATTAACAACAAACTCATTCTCCAAGCCTAGATGCCTATGAACCAAAAGCACCGTTACCCAGAAGACAAGGGGAGAGGGATCAGCAGGCTTGGACGGAGGATCTCAAACATTTGTAGAAGTACTGTACAATTTTTCCTTTCTTCAAAGAAAATATATATCCTTGTGGGGGGGGGTGCAAATAAGCCCATTGAGTATACTGTATTCTAGCTACATTTTTTGTGTCTTAAGAAATTGGGAGGCTGCCTTACAGCACATGAGACCTTTCTTCCTTCTAGCTCAGAACACTCCCTGGCAGTGGCTTCCCAGGGTTTTAATCTGAAGCCTTTCCCAGACCTACCTGGAGGGGGCAGGGATTTATTTAAAGGAATTATATTTTGCCTTTTAGGGCATGACCTTCACAAGGTGGCCTACAAGTAAAGGAGATCCAAATGAAGTAAGTTTGAATGGTTAAAGGCGCTGCTTTTTCTAAGGTGGTACATGCCAGTAGGACATACTGCCATATCTACCCCCACCTCCTTGCCACCATCTTACTAGATCGTTTGGGCATTAACCAGCATTTACATGTTCTGTCGCTACTTGTAATGTTCTCAAAGAATAAAGAAATAACACCATGGATGTGAGGGCGATCTGGCTGCGACATCTGTCACCCCATTGATCGCCAGGGTTGATTCGGCTGATCTGGCTGGCTAGGCGGGTGTCCCCTTCCTCCCTCACCGCTCCATGTGCGTCCCTCCCGAAGCTGCACGCTCGGTGGAAGAGGACGACCATCCCAGATAGAAGGAGTGTACCGTTCTTCGGTCAAGGGTATACGATAGCTGCGCTCCCCTCAGAGCAGTCTCATCATAGGGGCTGGGTGGCACAGTGCACCAGGGCGCCAGGCCCCCCAGGGGCGCCCCCACGAGCCCGTCGGCATACCGGGCACCCCCTCCCCAACCCGCGCCCGCCCCCATGGGCGGGTGGGCGCTCGCGCACTGGCGGGCAATCTGCAAGCCGGCTGCCCTCCAGAGCCCCAGCTGGAGCGCTGGGAAGGGCGCGCAAAGCCCCGCGCCGCTCCAGCACCACGCCCCTCATCCCCCGCCCACCCACCTCCCTCCCGCGCTGGCTGCCCCTCGGGGGATGAGGGGCGTGGCGCTGGAGCGGCGCGGGGCTTTGCGCGCCCTTCCCAGCGCTCCAGCTGGGGCTCCGGAGGGCAGCCGGCTTGCAGCGCCACGCCCCTCATCTCCCGCTCGCCCACCCCCCCCTCCCGAGGGGCGGCCAGTGTGGGAGGGAGGTGGGCGGAGAGGCGGCCCACGGGGGGTGCCGAAGGATCGTCGCACCAGGGCGGCCGATCCCCTTAAGACGGCCCTGGCTCCCCTGCTAGAACCTCCAAACAAGCTCAAGGTGGGAGGAAGATATACGCATCAAGTATGTATCAGAGGATCACCAAAGCATGTGCCACCAAGACTCAGCATCATCAAAGCTAGAAGTCAGGCCATAGTTACAGTTGTGTTTTCTCTAAAGTCCTAGAGGCACACATTGAAGTACTTTCTGTTTCTTCTTCTCAGAGGAGCCAACCTACTAGACAAGTAGATGACCTGAAATGGATTTGCTGCAATCGAGGTCTTGTGGAACCATGGCTACGATCGAGAAAGAATCCACCGTAAACACTAGAGGCCACAGATGACTCATCGTGTCTCAGACAGCCCATATATCCATAAGTGTACGCCCATACAAGGCTTTCTCCAGTGCTATCAATTGAAAAGTTCAGGAGAAAAGCACATGTGCTTTGATGCAAAGTCTCTCATGAGGGGATGGGAATTCCTCTCCATAGAGAAATAGATGAGAAAACTGTTGCCCAATATTGTGTATTCAGTTTTGATGACTCAATAGTCTCCCCTGTGGGTTTGCTGTGGATGTATGGCATGCTGTTTTCCTTACACATGTGATTTCAAAATGCATATTCCTACGACTGAGATGGCAACATTCAGCTGGAGGAAACAGGAGCCTGCTCACTTTATTGTTAAATTTTCACACATTGTGTTTTACAAGACACTTGACTTGCTTGGCAAGCTGCTCCGTTTGGAAAGACGCACTCACAAAAGCCTAAAATATAGCACAGTTTAAAAGGAAATAAATTTTGTTCATCGTATAAGGCTTGATCCTACTGCTGTGGGCGCATTGATCTCATCAAAACAGCCAATAGCACTGGGCTATTCCCTCTCTTTTATTGCAAAATATCAAAATTGCAAAGCAGAATGTTTACACATAGAAAACACAATAACTCCAGTAGTGACAAAAGCCCATTGCAATTCCACAGGAAGTTCCTCATCTCCCTTATTGTGGCTTGGGCATGGGGAACCTTTGGCCTTCCAGGTGTGCTACAACTCCCACAAATTCCAGGAGGGTGGTAAATAGCCTGGGATTATGGGAGATGTAGTTTAGCAGCACCTGGAGCACAAAGGTTCTCTGCACCTCCTCTGGATGCTCATGTGAGCCTTACCTTAAAATTATTGTGATGCTTCCTTTAAGACTCCCTGGTGCTGTCTGCACCCTCCAGGTGTGCTATGAGACAGGTTAAGACAGAGGACTGGGAAGGCTGCATTTCCATTGATTGTGTGCTTAGGCTAGCATGAGGTATATACAAATCTGTGAAAGGGTATAAAATGCGCTAAGGAAATATGGTAAATACAGATTGCATTTGTATACTTCAGTTTGGTTCACTTAAAAATGGCGCAGAAGCTGCTAGCTGTGCAATTGTGGTTGAGTTCGTGCCCAGCTTGGAAGCCAAGTATCTTGCTGGGCTAACGAAGTATTGAAATCATTGGCATTGTTTCCATACTGATTGTTCCACAATATTCCAACAGTTGTGCTGGCCCCAGCCTAAGAACCAATTGTTTGCTGGTCTAAAAGAGAGAGAAAAGGTGCTGGTTCTAAAATTCAGTATCTCCCCCACCCCCAACTGCAGCCACCCCACCCCACCCCCCCAAGCAGAAAGGATTAAACAGTAATGTCCTCTTCGTTTTACAGCTGCTGGTGCTCCCACTGGTTCGTGGCAGGATGACAGATGGGGAAATTGCACTGTTGCCATACCTGCTGAATTTCAGGCTCTTTGGGCCTCTGGTGCTGTAAATCTAGCATCTGCCACAAGCTTGAAAGCTCACTTTGGTGAAAAGGGAAGGAGAAGGGGGGGGGAAGAGCCCCACCTCATCCATCTCCTTTTCATTACTACAGCCAATCAAAAGACTCCTTTTTGTTGCAGGGGAAGGAAAGAAAGAGAAATTAGCTGGGTGTATAGAGAAAGTGTGATCTAATATTTCACATGGGAGGAAAAGGAGGAGAAACTGGCCCTTTGATAATGATGGGGCTGTAACCTAATTTCATCTACGTCTTTCATTAGGAGTGAATAATGTTATTGTGACCTCTGTCCTGCCCATCAAAAAATATTCAATGAAAACACCAGCAGCTTGAGCCTAATTGTGCTGGAACCAATGCCTGCACACAGAGTTCTGGTGTTGACCTACCTCACAGGGTTGTTGTGAGGATAATATGGTGAGGGGGAGAATAATGTACACTACCTTGAGCATCTTGGAGGAATTGTGGGTATAAATGCAATGACTGATTGATTGATTAATTAATTAATTCCAGCACTGAGCCTCTTGCAAATGTTTGCTGGTTTATTTGCCCCCAACCTCCTCTTCTGACACAAGCTCAGGAATTATTCTAATTCTTCTAGTCTAGAGCCAGAAGAGCTTTCAGTTGTGACAGGACCTCCTTCTTCAATTGTTTGGGGTTTAAAAAAAAACACTGGGTAAAAACTGTTTACTGTGGGGATGGGTTACTGGGCAGCTTGCTATGTTTGAACAGCTAAAAAGTGCAAGGTGTTTTCACGGGCGGGGGGGGAGGCAAAATGAACAAAAATAGGGGGGGAGTGAATAGGTAGACAGCATTTAACCTGGAGACCATACATGTTTTCTCTGAGGCACCAAGGTGGGGAGAGCAGATCTTGCCTAGCAGCAGAAAAACCCGCAGCCACTCCTTTTTAAAGATGCATCTGTTTGCAGCAGCCACAGAAAACATCTCAGTGTTGACGTATGGTTTTAAAGGAAATGTTATCTAACATACTACATTTTCTTTTTTTCCTAGAAGGCACCACTGACTGTGTTTACTGGAGAGGCTGAATGGGCTCTGGAGGAGCTGGTAGAGACTACTAGGTAAATAATACATTGGCTTAAGAACATGACTCCATCTGCCCTCAGTTCCTGGTTCCTCGTTTTGTTGAATGGATGATTTATTTATGCCGCGTCTGTGAATCAAGTCCCTTTTGCAGATGATGTCATTCTCCTCATTTATTACACGTGCTCCAGGGAGTTGAGGGTGGAAGGGAAACCAGCGATGTTCCTTGCAGGCTGCCACATTTTGCTATGCCTGAGTGAACCCCCTTGCTGCCACTGTGCAACGTCCAGAATTGCTCACATTTACATTTCAATAGTTAGAAATCTCTCTTTTTTGTGGGGACATTGGGGGAAGGCAGGGATCACTCTACACCAGGAAAAGGCAATGATGAACCGAGGTCCAAAAAGCTTTTAGGCTAACCTTTCATTGTATCGAAAAGAGTTCATTGCCGTATCAATTCACTCATTTCACACGTGCAATGTTTTTTTCAGAATCACCAGCGCCTGTGATAGTATCAGGTAACAGAGGAAGAAAGACTGCATTTGATTGCAGTATATATAAAAATTCCTTCCAGTAGCACCTTAGAGACCAACTAAGTTTGTTCTTGGTATGAGCTTTCGTGTGCATGCACACTTCTTCAGAAAGTGTATCTGAAGAAGTGTGCATGCACACGAAAGCTCATACGAAGAACAAACTTAGTTGGTCTCTAAGGGGCTACTGGAAGGAATATTTTTATTTTGTTTCGACTATGGCAGACCAACACGGCTACCTACCTGTAACTGCATTTGATTATATTTATTGTCTGCCACAACAGAGCTCTCAAACTTTATGTGGCTGAATGACTGGTTGTCAGGGGTGCCAACTTGAGGGGAGTGGTAAGCCCCACCCTACATAATCGATCACATGACATGGCGCGCGCACACACCCCCCCCCCATTTGAATGGCAATGCTTTGAATGGCAAACACTTTGGGGGGGTGTCAAATATTTTTTTGGGGGGAGGAAGAGACTTGGTCCCTAGGAGTCATGTGACACACTACAGCTGGGACAGCTAACATAGAAGCAGAAGGCTGTATTCTGAAAAGTGGTCCCACTCTAGAGCTCCTCTTGTATGCTCCGAGGTCTCCCACATACTGAGCAGGTAGTGTTATTTTGGAGCAGGAGAAGATCTAGCGCAGGCCAAGGTTCATTCCCAACATTTCTCACCTCCTCTGCTCTGAGGGAGCAAATGGGTTGAGAGTTATCTATCTGCTTAGCATGTCTCCACAGTGTAGCTTTTGTTCTATGTTTTTTTTAACCAGGTATAAGCCTATGCTTACACTGTGCAAAACAATTGCTCGGTGAACCTTGAAATGAGTGTGTAACTTTGTGCATGGGAATGCTGGATCCATTAGTGAACCCAACTGACGGGTCAAGAAAAGTAATAGCTAAATAAATATTTTATTAGCATTTTGTGCAATTTGCTAATGGGCAAGCCAACTGCCACTCAGTATCTCTTCGTTGAATATCTGACAACTCAATAGGTATCATACCCAATTCTTAATCAAAAATAAGTTTTATATGAATAAATATGCATTATGTTTTCACTAATGGAACTCTCTTCTCTACGAAGGAGTGGGGCCACATTCCTTAATGGCAAATTTAATTAAGCTATTAGCACTGATTATAATGAAGTAGGGGTTGTTGTTGTTGTTGTTGTTGTTTTAGCAGGGGTACTTGGTTTCACATCAGTTACATATTTTAAGTTTGGACTAATTTTTTTTTAAAAGAAAAAAAATAATTAAAAAGAAAGTCCAGACTTGAGTGTTTCACTATATTAACCAAAAGATTGCAAAAAAATAACAATAATTTGCATCCCTTTTCCTCAGGATGGAGAACCTGTGGCCCTCCATAGGTTGTTAGACTTCCCATCAGTCTCAGGTACAACAAGGAATTGTGGCCCAGCAACATCTGAAAAACCAAAGCTCAGACATTCTTGTCTTATGCATCCTAATTAGTGAAACATTTATTATTATTTTCTCTCTCTCTCTCTCTCTCTCTCTCTCTCTATATATATATATATATATATATACACACACACACACACATATATTTAAAAGTTTGTGTGCAAAGCATTGGCTCACTCCTTTCTTCTGAAAGTCTCCCAATGTCCAAAAATTGTGGAGGCAAAGCAGAGAGCCAAGCATGGCATGGCTCCAGTGGTCGGATCCTTCTCCTCCTTTCCCTGCGGAGGAGAAGGATGGTGGAAGCAGCCTCCCACCAGCCAGAGGCGTAGGAAGGTCAGGTGGTACCCGGTGCGGAAAATTTCTTGTCACCACCCCCTATTGATTCCCCCCCCGCAAAAATAGTTTTACGTTATTTCATATTTTCTTACAAAGGAATAATAACAAGTAATAATAATAATAAACTTTTATTTATATCCCGCCTTCCCTGGCCGAAGTCGGATTCAGGGTGACTAACATCAGATACATAACATTGGTAATTAAATTACCTCCTAAAAACATCTCAAAATCAAATTAAAGTCCAATTAGATGGATTTCCACAGGGTTAGGGTTGGGAACAGTAAGTGCTCCACTGAACTGAAATTTCAGCCTTCACGACACAGGAAAACAGCCAAGTCAACAGCTATTTTGCTGGAGGAGGGTCAAGATATTAACTGATATGCATGAAATTTCATACATAGCTATATAATCCCTAGTATAGTAAGATAAGACCTTTGGAGCAGGCATTTTTTTTTAAAAAAAGTTTTTTATGAACCGCCCTAGCAGGGCAGTAATTGTTCCTTGATAATTTGTCACCCCCTCCATTATGGAACATGGGGTGGACTGCCCCCTAGGCCCCCCCTTGCTACGCCCCTGCCACCACCAGCAGTGCTAAGAGGAGGCAGAGGAGGAGTCAGCCATTGAAGCTGCATGGCCTCCATGTCCAGCTCCTCCCCGGCTCCTCCTGACTTCATGTGTGTGACGTTGGGATGACGCGTGCACAACATCAGGATGTTGTGCAGTGCAATGTCGTGCAGCGTTGGCCCTCTCCCCAATTGCCCTCACAAGCTGGTGCCTCTGGAGAAAGCACAGCCATAGAGATTTTGCACGAGACAGTGAAACAGTACACTATTAGTAAGAAGCTCCTTGCAGCTGAATCCTCCTTGGCTTATCAGACTTAAACGTATCAAAGTGCAAAGTGGTATATGGTAAGAAACAAAGGGCATGTCGACCTATGGCAACACTTTCTGGAAGCAGTTTCTGAATGGTTATCAACATAGCTGGTGCTGATGTTTCCAACAGAACTGTCCAGCTTACACAAATTTACTCTACCAATGTGTAATTAAAAGTTTGCCCTCGTTTGGAGAACTGCTTGCTGAAATCCATTCCAGATGAACTCAATGAACACTCCCAGTGAATCTGTGACATTAACTGAATTTCAGGGAGGAACAAGGAACTGACATGACCCTTTCCATGTGCCACTGAGTATTTATCCTGCATGGTGACTAGTCTAGCAAATGGCCCAACGCAGGTAAATACAGTACTGCAACTTGTCTAGATTACAGAAACCAATTCCTTGTTCCAGCCTTGATTTGGAGGTCTTCCAGAATAATTACATGGCCATTTGACTTTCTAAAAACAAACAAGCAGCAGCAGCAGCAACAACAACAACAACAGGAACTTGTGGTGACTTCGCCACGTCACCACAGTGTCAAGACATCTGTGTGAATCAGCACTAGTATACTGCAAATTGTCTTTGAAAGCTCACCTTTGGAACAATTGTTTTCGTAAAATAGTACACAGCTCCTACAACCTGAATCCATGTGAAATCCTTTCCGGCAACTACACTTCTCAGAGGCAGGGCTGGCCTCTGACATGTTGCTGCCTGGGGCAAATGACAAGATGGCGCCCAACTCCCATTCTCATGTACAGAAACTGACAAGACTGGCAACTGAATCTTACTTAAGACTAGTGGTGTCCTCCACAGAGAAGCAGATCTAGGGTAATGTGACTGATTCACCCAAACTGGGCACCGAGCTGAGAGGGTGCCACAGGGGGGGGGTGTCACAACAATGACTTAGCATGGACAGTGTTTTTTATATTTACCATCCATTCTAAGTCATTGTTGTGAATATACATTTATAAAAAGCCCAGAAGCTTTTTTACTTGGCATTGTAGGTGAAGATATTAGTAGACAAGATAAAAAACTGTTTTTATATGCGACGACGGCTGCAAGAGTACTATTGGAACAGAAATGGAAACAAGAAGAATTACCGATGAAGGAAGAATGGCAGATGAAGTTAATGGACTATGCAGAATTGGACAAGATGACAGGAAAAATTCGAAACCGGCGAGACCAGAGGTTCTTGGAAGACTGGAAGAAATTTGAGAATTATTTGAAAAACAATTGTAAACAACAAATTATGCTAGTAGGTTTACAAGACGTTTTGTAAGGAGGACTTTATGAAATATTGCAGAAAAGAATTTAGGAAGATGATAATTGGTTATAGATTATTAAAAGTAATAGTGAAATTATGAAAATACAAGATTAAGATATGAAAACTGGAAATCTTTAGACGTGGTTGATGGAAGTCCAAAAAATATTATATAAGATATGAAGGAATGTTAAATGATGTTTGGAAAATAGTTGTAAAATATATATATGATGGTGTTTTGGGAAATGATACATGCCGAGATAAAAAGTATGTTTTAAATAAGTGTATTTTAAAAGCCCAAAGCATTTCTGTTTGGGATTATAGGAGCAGAAATCTGTAAAAAAAAAAAAAAAAAAAAAAAAAAAGTTAAAGTTACTTATGTATGTAACAACAGCAGCTAGGATTTTATATGCACAAAAATGGAAGGAAGAAAAAGTTCCAACCAAAGAAGAATGACTAAGTAAAATGATGGACTATGCAGAACCAGCAAAATTATGAGAATCTAATGGTGAGTGTTTTGTGGAAGAACAGATGCTATTTTTCAGACTACAGTCGTACCTTGGAAGCCAAACGGAATCTGTTCCGTAAGTCCGTTCGACTTCCAAAATGTTTAGAAACTGTTAGGACGTTCAGTGGTTGCTCATGAGTAACGCGACGCCACGCATAACTTCTAAAAACTAAGTTATTTATTGTGAAAGCTATGTACAGTGTAGTAGTAAATCAAGCGTCCATCTCAATCCTCTGCAGAGTCCCGGAATGAAGTGTTCCGGTTCTTTGTCCAGCAAAAAAGCCGCGGGATCCTGAACCCCCGCCTCCCTCTCCCACGTCCTTCCTGCATCCTGCCCCGGAGCGTGGGAACCTGACCCCTATCCCCACTTTCCCTGCAGTGCTGAGGCTCTCTGACCCCTTCTAAGCCTCTGCACCACCTTCCTGGCTCCACCTCCCCTTCTCCGCTTGAGGAATGGTCGCTTCCTGCCGAGGATGGGGAGGAGGAGCTTGTGAACAACGGACGTGGGTCTCTGTAGTCCAAACGCTCCCGCGACACCGGCAGCTGCGGGGAGGGGGTTTTCCTGACAGAAACCAAGGGGCAGTTTCCAATTGGAAGCTCCTGCAGCCAATCGGAAGCCGTGGAAGCCACGCCGGATGGCCGTGTTCCAAAAGAATGTTCGCACACTGGAACACTCACTTCCGAGTTTACAGTGTTCGGGAGCCAAAACATTCGAGTGCCAAGGCATTCGGCTTCCAAGGTACAACTGTATTATAGTATGATGAACTCAGAAGCTGGATTTTATGAGCAACAGAAGTACCGGTAATTAGATGATAATATTGTGGTTGCGGTTTGATAGATAGAAGATAGAGTGCAGCAGAAGGGGAGAAAAAACAACTATATGAGGAAAGGGGTGGGAAGTCAACAAAAATAAGAGAAAAGATGAAATTGTGTTATGACTGTATATGTTAAAAATGTTGAAACTTAATATTAAAAAGAAAAGAAAGGTGAGATGTGGGGGTGCCAAATTTTGGTGTTGCACAGGGCTCTGCTGAAATTTGAAAGCTGAAAGTCCACCACTGTTCTACTGCAACTGAGGGTAGCAGGTTAATTTATTAAGGGCCGCTCCCTGCTCCCAGTATCTGCTGCCTGAGTTGGCTATCTCACTCTGTCTAAGGATAGTGCCGGCCCTGATCAGAACCTGGAGTGTTAAATGTGTGGTCTTGGAGCAATAAAAAATGAAAAGGTGTCCAATACCTTTCATAAGGCAAAGAGTCAGCTTCAAAATTGGCAAGGAGAAACTCAGGATATTAATCTTGAATAAGAATCATGATGTTTATATTGGATGTTTTAAGAGGATCTTAGTGCTGCTTTTCTGCTGTATGCAATGGGAATGGAATCAGGATTTAAAATCATATATATTTCTGGAAATCTTTCTCTTCATTTGAATATTTATAATAGACCAAGTACAATACTATGGTGTATTTTATGGCTTCGTAGCTCTTTGTGAAATATTTGCCTAATCGGAGGCCCTGTGAAAGGCTAACCGGGTGGTTTAAAAGTGTGACTCCCTCACAAGAATAACCACATCCTATAGATGTGGTGATTAAAAACTCTGATCACATCACCGTCAGGTACATAAGTTATTATTACTATTGATTTGTTATTTCATTTCCCTATTCTCCCCTTGTAACAGCTAGGCACAATTGTTGCAGCATCCGCTAAGCACAAATTTTCCTCCAAGAAGTCACCTAGTGGGAAGCGGATAACACAAAGAGAATGTGGCGAAGTTGTTGGGAGAGTGTGCTTTTGAATGGAGCAGCAGTGTGTAGTGATTAACTCTTTCTCCACCAGTTCTCTGCTCCCAATCCCTTCTCAATCCACCCTCCCCCAACTGTGGGATTATAGCTGCATTCGCAAAGACCAACCTGCACCTGGAATGCCATGGGGAGAGCAAACCATGTGGTTAATTTGGATCTGAGATGTGGAGGGCAGGAGGAAAGATTACACAGCTCCTTCCCTGATCTGCTCAAAAATCACCCCCTCCCAAATCAGCTTTCTTTCTGTGGAGCAGATGCACCAGGTTTTGGGTTGGTTGCATGCATTTGTGGTATGGTGAACAGTCAGGCCTCAATGACATTTTGAAATCAAGAAAGAATAGTGCTTTTTTACCAGCTTACCTAGCTGAAATCTTACCTGAAGAAAACAGCCTGTGTCTCAAGTCACACATAAGCTGGTTACATCCAGGCTAGGTTATTGTAATGTGTCTCTCGTTGAGCTCAGGCTGCCTTGTCAGATAGTCCCAAAACTAGCCAATTCAGCCGCCCAAATGCTTGTGGAGGATAAGTGACTTGCCTGTATTGCACCAATATTACATTCAGCAGAAGTAGCCATATTTTGCTTTTCTGGGTTCAATTTAAAGTGCTGGCATTAACCTTTAAAACCCTCATTGGTTTGGGACCAGGTTATCTGAAGGAGCACTTATACCCATATGAACCTACCTAGGACATAAGAGCTGCCTGTTAAGTCCCTGTCCTATAACCTGCAGTTAAAGTTACGTCAGGTTGGTAGTACCATGGACAGAACCTTTTCTGTGAAATCTGTCAAATTTCCTCCTAGGAGGACTTTGTTTGGAGACCTCTCTTGGAGCCTTCAAGTGGGAACCACTTCCCCTTTTGGGGCGTTTGTTTATGGCTGGCTTTATTTGGTGCTTTTCTTTCTTTTCTTTTCTTTTAAAAAATGCATTTCATGTTGTACTGTATTCTTGCTTTAATTATGGGAACCCACCATGTGAAGGTATGTTCTAAAAGGCGGGGTATGAATTACATACGTGCACCATAACCAGAGCAGACTTATTATCCTTTTGGTGGCAAATAGCATATAAATGCGTAAAAGATTATTTGGAATTTATATGAGCTTGTGTGAAGAGTTTCATTACAGGATGACAGATTGTAAGATCTGTACTGGCTTGAGTCTTTTTGGCCTTTCAAGTGACAGATGTGCAGAAGTGACCCACTTCACACTTACAAGCCATGCAGGAATTCTGCCAACCCTTCTGCCGAGTAGTACTAGTCCAAATGGCCTACCATGGTCAGTAAAGGTGGAAGTCACCCTCTTGCTACCTGGTACCCCTACTGTAATTACTTCCTCATTGCACAAAGACCCTTAAAACACTTTCTGTCTAATTCCTCAGTCTGAACACAAATGATGACAACTCATTAAGTTTCATATCTACAGGTAATTGTGGTGCAGCATGTTGTCAGACATGCCAAATAATTTGTACCAATTAAATTAACAGATGTTAAAAGAACTTCCAAAGCTGATGGAGAACATCTATGTTCCACTACTGAACTATAGTCACATGTATGCCGTGTTGGGCACAAATGAAAATACAGTACAACAATATGCTACTTACTTTTATGGGATGAGCACTATGTAAAACAAGACTAGCCACCTACAAACTAGTTAAGCCAGGGTCAATTAGCTGGCTTAAAAAGGGGTGCAATTAGCTTATATTCAAGTAGGCTTAAGTAGTTGATGAAAAGTTGTTGTTGTTTTTATTCCAGTGGTTAGGAGGTGGGGAGAAATATTTGAATTTCTGATTATACAAACACTTTTGCTAAATAGGGAAGCTTACATGGGTTATTTGACCTTGGGACTACATGAGAAAATGTACACAGAAGCCAAATTAAAAGGAGTTTTAGACAGTCAAGATTTGGACAGCGTAAATGGGTTGTGTTAATTGTGTATTTTGAAATTTCTACAATATAACACAATCATTTATATAAAACCATATTTAATATACAACAAACTTCCACCACATAAACACATTTTATAAACATATTATAGTTCCAATTACAGATTTTCATAAAAACATTTTCATATCAAGAATCTTAATACAGAATGATTTATTTCTATGTCAAAATACATTTACAGTGTAAATTGTCTGTAGAAAAAAGATACAGAGAAATGGAGTTTGCTGGTATTTAATCCAAGAGTAGAAACTTCTCTTATTTCTTTATTTCATGTTCAACTTTAAAACATTGCATGAACTGATGAGCCAAAAGAATACTTTGGTTTTACCCAAAGTGCTAAAAGCAGGAAACAGAAATTACATTTGCCTTGTTTTGAGACAGATGGGCACAGAATACCATTCCCCCCCCCCAGGCTATCCTGACTGGGGGGAACATGAGCCATGTTTGTTTGGAAAGACAGATGACTGAGAAATTTGGTTGCCCTACAAAACGAAGAGCAGAACCCTCTTTCTCTCTTTAAAGATATAGAATACAAAACTGGATGGGCAGGGGGGAAATCCACATGTAAAATACATGTAAGGATTGATCACACCACTATATTAGACTTTTTTGCTTTATGTATATCTTGTATGAATTTGTTGTATGAATTTGCTCCTTTGTTTGACATTCTTGCCCAAAGAAGAAAAAAAGAAAAAGAGAGAAGAGACATTGCAGTGGACTGTTTTTTCAACCCTGAGCGCTTAAGACTGCATATCAAGTACTGTAGTAAAGAAGCTGGTTAAGAATGTAGTACTAGCACAAGTGAATGATATTGATCCTCTAGGTGATCAGGTTTTTACAAAAAAAATAATAATACATAGTTTTCAATAAATAATGCTTAACTTTACAACTTTGATACAGCAATGTCATACACTGTTTTGACACATACTAAACTCTGCATGCTATATAGTCTACTAGAAGACGAAACTCTGCCATGCATTTTCTTTTTTTCCTAGTGCTAGAAAACACTTTTGTCCTCCAGTGCATTGCCTCAAGCAAACCGTACTCTCTTCTTTCCCCCCCTTCCCACAGCAATAGGCCCGTGCACTGGCATGCAAAAACCTTTAAAAAGGTCTTTCCCCCCCACAAACCACCACCATCATTCAGACTTCTAAACAAAAGTACTTTTTAGCTTTCCTCTCCTCCCCATACCAGGAGTGGCTACGGAAAACTGTATTTTTCTCATGTGGCCTTTGAAAACTTTTTCCCCCCTCCTTATTTTGAAATTACATATTTATTTATTTATTTATTTATTTATTTATTTTAAAAAAGTGTCATGCTGGAAGAAGAAATAAAACTGCTCTAAAGACATTCAGTTTACTCCACCTGTGGCCATCATGCAACGTCTCGTTAAAATGTTGTAACCATCAAGATTCCCACACTGGTACAATAGGCCTCCAAACTAAAACAGCCCACCAGGAAAGAAAGAAAGAAAGAAAGAAAGAAAGAAAGAAAGAAAGAAAGAAAGAAAGAAAGAAAAGATCATAGCATTATGTAGACTCCAAACTTCCAATGTGTGTTCATAAACCAGAAATTGCAAATGAAATGGCAATATTGCTACCTTGCAATATCCTGGTGTAACCAGGAGTAGACACAAGCTACGTTTGAAGATAAGCAGAAGGATGTAAATAAAACTTAACAGTAAGGATCAGAGTTCCCGTGTTAGTGTTTATTACATCATCACATTTTTATTTTTATTTTTTGCAGAAGATTAAATACAGTACTATGGATGTAATCCCAACTTTAATTGAAAATTAAGTAGGGAGTTCACTCCCACTGAGGTACACAGAAGTTCCAATTGAAATTAATGGGACATGCCATCAAAGTAAAGGGTATTAGAATTTGATTTCTTGAAAGCATAATTAACCAGAGAGCCCAATAGGAATATGTATTTTCAGGTTACATCAGGAAACATTTGGGCATGAAATAATACCCACAAATACGAAGAGGTGTGTGATGACTTAATAAAGACAGGGAACTCCACTTTCAAACTTCCAGGTTGACTGTGCATCCTTGAGAACCACCAACCACCAACCCCTTCTTGGCCAAAGTGATTTTGGGGTTGCTTTTATTCATAGAAGTCATTCCTTTGAAATAGCTATCCACTGTCATTTTCTAGATGTTTCTATAATCCTAGCATTGCACCGGCATAACTACTGGGCTTTTCTAGGAGGATCAATACCCAATCAAGGTATTACTTTTATACATGAAATATTATGGACTTTTACTTCCCTTTTTGTAAGTCATTCTACACTTTCTGCACATTTGTGCTTTATACTGAATATAAAAATAGGCTTTTAAAACTCTGTTTACTTTTAAACTCACTAAAAAACTACTTGCTTGTGAAATTCTCTTAAAAATTCACTGCATCCATGAAGGGAGGGTAAAAATCAAGTAGGCAGTTAATTGCTATAGGTAGTGTGTGGAAAAGGGAGGGGAGAAAAATCTCCACAACTTACTGTGTGTGGAGGAGGAGTAAGATAGAGATTGGGAGTCAAAAGGTTGAAATACAAAGATAAAAGTTAGGAATTTCTCCCTAGTTATTGTAACTACTGAAGAATAAGGGGTGAGGCTGTCAAAAACAAAAACAAAAACACTATGGTTTGAATCAAGGCCCCAAAATTCAAAACACTGAAAATTACAAATCAGACTCAAAGAAGTGCAGGATGAGGATCTTACCAGGCCATAGAATAGGAATGTGTGACAAAGGTGGAGATATAGAACCAAGAGAGTTCTGTGGACTCCCAAAGACTACAATGTCTTCAGTGTCTGATTCTGACTTCACATTCAATAGAGATTGGTCTAACTATACTTTTATAACCAATTTACATTGGCATTAATGGCCGTTAAGGCCTCATAGGTTCGAATCACTTTTTGTAGCTACTACACTAGGAAAAAGTTACCTTTTGCATGTATGGACATCTACATATTTTGAGTAAATACAATTTTAAAAGACATTTTTAATCAATCTTTTTCTATTTAATCTGTCATATATATTGCCCTTAAAGAATTAAACATTTTGTGAATTAGATTTTTCTAACATTAGAGAGGACGCAGCCAGAAGGAAAGATACAAACTGGATTTCACCTTCCAAAAAGTGTCTTTGAAAAAAAAATCTTAGGTTGCCTTTTTAAAACGTTATCCTGTAAAGATCAGGACATTTTCATATATTAAAAAGCTGACAATTGTTAAAACATTTTGTCTTATGCATCTCCTCACCCACAGAGAAGAAAAGTGCCGAGGAACTATTAAAAAGACAGCAATGAAACAGCCAAGGGTTGTGGCAGGGAGGGGTTTCTATGCCTGAAGTAGTCTGCAAAGATCACATGTACACTTCAACAAGGAAGAATCAGGAACTTGTATGTTACTATGATGATAGTAAACATGCAGTGCAGGTTTACTTGGAAGCAAGTCCTACTGAGCCAAATGGATCTTAATTCTTTGTAAGTGTGCTTCAGATTGCAAATGGTAGCACTGGAAAGCAGTTTTCCAATGACTGTTTTACTGACAGCAAGATTGCTTTCCACCCACCAACAGTGGGAATTTTGGCGTGAATTTCAGCAGCAGAAAAAAACTGTAATAGTTTCACAGGACTGAATGGCAATATTCTCTTCCTGAATTCAGAAAAAAAATAAATGGATAAATTGAAGGCGAAAGAAACAAAAGCTTTCCAGGCAAAATGCAAGTTCTTCTTCCTTGTATATTGCACATTCATTCAAACCCTAAGCTTAGTCCCTCCATCAAACCCACACAATTTCAGATTTGCTTTTGGAAAAGTTGCTTCCAACGCACTCCCGCTATGGAACAAATGCAGCTGTACTACTCAATCCAAGTAGTTCATATCTAGATGAATTAAAACACACACACACACACACGCACACACACACACTACACATAAGAAGTGAAGAGGCAGAGGCTAGGAACATAGTTCCTGCTATCAATGCAGAGCACTCTTAACTTTAATGCAGTCAATACACAGCTTACTAAATACCAGCAACAATCCCACTGCCTTCCCCCTCCCCGCCATAAACAAGGACGCATATAAAATAGAGAGACTGGGAGACCATCTCTACCAATGAACATACACCATAGTTCAGAGATTGAAAACCTTTTGGCTCAGTTTGGGCTTAGTAAAGTCTGGGATTTTATCAGGCCCAGTGGATGAACTTGGTGGTGCTCATCTGCAAAATTAATGGCTAAATTCTCTTTCTGCTTCTTTTGCTTTCAAATATTTCAACAGATTGCAATATAATTTTTGAAAGAAGCTATAAATACACTAATAATGTAAGGACCAACCCCGCCACCAAAGAATCTTTGTATTACTGAAGGCTGTCAATAGCCAAGTGTATTTTATTAAACACAGTGACTCATACTTACATAATGAAAGATATATTACAATTTCTAGTTATGCCAAGATCTTTTAGCCCAACAAACCTTTAGGCCAAACTCCCCCCCCCATTTAGAATGAGTAGATCTTGAAGAGTTTTAAAACATTCAATAAACTAATTTTAAAATTTAGATGCCCAGATTTCAAGGATTATAAGCATAATTATTTTTTAAATGCTCTATTTATGCCATACAAGCGTGTAGGCAGGACTTGACCTTCAGCAAGCCTGAAAACCTACAGCAGTGGTTTCTAGAGTTGCCAAGAGAGTAAAATGCCCATGTAAACTACCAACAGCCCAATCCTAAGTATGTTTCACACACCAAAGTAAGTCCTAATAGTTTGAGCAGGTAAAATGTAATCACACCTACTTATCCCTAAATTCTATTGAACTTTCTTGGACCTACTTCTGAGTAAAACATAGTTAGGGCTGGTTACACTGAAGTTTGCCAGCACAAGTGTACTGATAATTGTGCAAGTGATTTATTTGTAAAACTTAAAAAGAAAAAAAGGATGGCCTGCCACCACAGGCGATCCTTCTACCTAAGGCTGCAATCCTATACCAACTTGGACTCAACGGCATTCACCTCTTCAGAAAACATGCATCGGATTTTAGTCTACTTAAAACATTCATCCGTTTTTGTTGTCCAAAGTGTAAGACTGAAATGCAATAGCATGTTGTTGCTGTTTCCTCCCCCCCTTCCAATGTGCATGAAAATATCTATCAATCTGGGGCAGAAGATTAAGCCCCCCTGCCTGTAGCCCATCTATAGGCCCAGGTCTCAGTAAAGAAAGGGGAACTGGAGCATGTCTCATTGGTAAAGCGGCTCCCTGCTGCTCTGGCTGCTGATTAAGCAAGAGTGTAATAAGGCAAGGGAGATGCAAAAAGCCTCCAGAGCATCTTTTTACAGCTACCCAGAGGTCCCGCCCAGGCCAATAAAGAGAGAAAAGCAAGAGCCACAACCGCAGCTTCAAGAGGTGGCTGCCGGTTGGGTTCTGCACAGGCTCAATATTAAAGTACATTGGAAAGGAAAGGGGGAGGGGAGCCTGGAAGCGAAGGACTACATCCAAGTTGCCTATAAAACATACACACACACACACACACACCACTTCCCACCCTCTTCAATTATATCCAGTCGAAAGGCTGTGGGATAAACTGGAGCTGAAGGGGAGGGGGAAGAAGAAGAGGAAGAAGAAGGGGAAGAGAGGAGAGCTGCCTCGATGAAAAATGAGAGAAGCCACGAGCAGCCCTCCTCCTCCCCACGCTGAAGAGGAAAAGGTAGCCTCCCTTCGCGCATACAGAGAGCCTGGAAGGGGGAGGGGAGGTGGATGCTCACGCTGCTGTCTCCCCAGCCAGCCGCCCTCCCCTCCTCCATTCCGGCGCGCGCGCACGCACACGCACGGCAGCGCGCACTCTCTCTCTCTCTCTCTCTCTCACACACACACACACACGCACCCCTCGCTCCTTTTCCGAGCTGGCGCGCCAGACGGCGACGCGCACCCCACGCCCCCTTCTCCTCTGGAAATTAGGATGGAGGAGGAGAACGGAAGGAACGGTCTGGGAGGCAAGCGGAGCGCTCTTCCAACTATCCACGGCTAAAATAACGGCAGGCACGGCTCGTCCCCCTCAGACTGAAAATTTGACCGCGAGAACCTCTTCCCTCCCTCCCCCCCCGTCACAACACACGCCGACAACGTCCCATCCCCCTTCAGCCGCGCGCTCCTGAGCCGCCGCAGCAAACAGGCATTCCGAGTGGAGACCGAGCGCCCGCCGCGCATGGTCAAGACACACCCCCTTCGCCGCCGCTGCCTGAAGGAAAGGCACCCTCGTCCCTCTTTCACGCCTCCCGCGACAGCACCTCAAGGATAGAGCGTCGAGAAAGGGAGGAGGGAGGGGGCGAGAAAAAGGCGTCCCTTCTCCTCGGGAGAAATAAATAAAATCTTTTTTTTTCCCCTGAGAGAGCGGGGAGGGAGTCCGAGGTGAGAGGGATATCTAAAAGAGAGACCGTTGTGAGAAATAAACCTCTCGCCTCAGTCACACAAATGCGCGCGCGCGCACACACACAAACTCGGAGCCTGAAGGTGACCCGCCCGCCTCCAACACAGCACAGCTACACGAAGCTCTCTCTCTCTCTCTCTCTCTCACACACACACACACACAACCCCTTCCTGGCAAAGCCGACCCTGCCGGCTCCCAAGGACGCGAGCATCCTTGGTACCTGCTGCCGCCTCTCACTTGACAGGAAGAAACCCCCCGCGCGCGCCGCCCAAACGCACAGCCCGAAAACATGCACTGACTGAACCAGAGAGCCCCGGCCGCCTTTTCTTTTCTTTCCCCTTCCCCTCTCCCCCCCCCCCACCCCCGTTTCAGCCTTCCTGCTTCGCCTCCGCCCACTCAGTACCTCCGACGAAAAAGCCGAAGGAGGGGATAACTGAGGGGAGAAGGAGAGAGAAAGGGAGAAGGCGGGAGGGAGAAGAGCATATTGGAAGGGGAGAGGGAGGGAGAGAAAGCAAAGGAAGAGGTCTAAAAAGAGGAGGATCAGCCCTTTAAAAGTCTATATGCTACCTTCAACCTCCCCCTTTTTTTCTCTTCGCTCCCCCCCCCCCAATAAGTCTCCCTGAAGCCTCAGCTAAGGCTCCTCCATGGGTGAGGGAGGGGTTGGCTATTATACATGGCATCTCCACCAGCGCCCCTTCTATAGACACTAATAGCGAATCGAGTTTCTATCAGTTCCAGCTGATTTATTAAAATTGTCAAGATACAGACTTTCAGCATTTCTTTCTTTTAAAAAACAAACAAACAGGCAATGATGTTGACAGTGCACAAGTCTGCTTTTTTGCCAGTTTGCTACAAAATACGCAGATGGTCTGTACTTTATATTGCACAAAATGAGAAACTTTTTTTTACTATGTGCCTTTCTTTTTCCCATTCCATCTTTTTTTTTTTTTGCTTAAAAAAAAAGTCGAGAATCCAGTTTCATACCTTCCATCTGGGCCCCCATCCACATATCACAGCGTATGAGATACATAAATTCCTACTATAGTACAGTACATATACAATCTTTTAAACTAAGATAACAGCTCTGAGGTCTATATCACCATTTTCAATAAATCTTTACCTACAAATATTGAACAAATCTGAACTATAGCTGTACAAAAAAGTGTTTCTTTTTTTTCTTTTTAAACCACAAGGCCTTTAGATGCAAGGATTTTTTTAAATCCTTTTAAAACCAGGACATAAACGTACCCATATAACTTGCATGCTAAAAACAGAGGAAAAAAAATAAAACATAAAAATAAAAGGGAAGAAGTGCCTGAAAAGTCTTACTGAAAAAACACAGCAAGAATGTTCCCTTTCACTGTACAAAAATACGCCTGAAAATATATTAATTTTTAAAAAAGACTGAGGTCTGTTATGTATCAAAAATGTTTCAATACCTTTGTGTACTGAGGTCTAGGCTGTCTGGTATTCAATCAAGGAGGTATAAGGGAACAAGTTACAAAAAAAAAGTTGGCAAGTAGAAATCACATTTGTAAAACCATAAACAATTTGATCTGAAAAGTAAACTCTGATCTTAAGTCAGTTCACAGTTTTTGTTTTTTGTAAGCGTTTGTACAGTCTGCATTTTTTTTCCAAGCTCCCTGCAGCTTTGTTAAGAATCGGATGCATAGAAGACATCAGTTTTCTCCCTCCAAACAAACAAAAACAGTTGCAATGGTCCCTTTTACAAATAAAAAAGAGAGAAAGAGAGAGAAATATATCAGAAAAATCAGAACGGTCCTTTAAAAATCTTTGTAGGAGAAACAACAAAAAATCCACAAACCCCCTTGAGTAATAGTTGTGCTGCCAAAAGACTTTATTCTTCTTCTTCTTTTGCAGACCATCTTCCAGACTTCAATCGCAAGACCCACAAGCTTCAAACAGCGCCTTCTGTATCTTTTTAACCCCCAGTCCCATTTGCTTTTTTCTCTCTCCTTGCTGCTGCTGTTGCGATCACCAATTAAAAAGGAAAAAAAAATATCAGAAGGGGAAATTAACAAAAACAGGAAAAAAATCACAACTCCAGACTCGGTTTGGAACTAACTTCAAGACTTAGAAAAAAGAAAAGGAAAAAAAAAACCCAAAGATTTTTTTTTGTCGTCATTACTTCAAAACTCCACCACTTTTCAGCGTGTTAGCATCTCTCTTTCCCCGATCTGCCCCTCTCTCTGCTTCCCAGTCCCTTTTGATCGCTCTCTCAGCTTGTTCACCTGCCCATCTCTTCTCCTTCTCCTCCTCGTCCTCCTCCTCCTCCTCTCTCAGTAGGTGAAAACCAAGTCGGAGAAGTTCGCCTCCAGCCAGTCCCCCGCGATCATCTCGCTCAGCTCCGGGGTGCAGTAATCGGGAAACTCGAAATGGGAGCCGAGGCTCCCCTCGCTGAACGAATCCAGATCTTTGTCCACCAGCGAGAGCGACAGGTTCCCCGCGGCCGAGCCGACGCCCAGCTCGGAGGCGGCGTGCGTGTGCTGCGAGAAATTCAAGCTCAGGTCGAACATCAGGTCGTCGGCCTCTTCGCCGCCGCTGCTGCTGCCGCTGGAGGACGACGAAGAAGAGGAAGTGGAGATCGAGCGGGAGGAAGCCGGCGGCAGGCCGGCCTGCGGGGCGCTCTTGGGCATGCTCTTGAAGCCGTAGTACAGGCGGCCCGCGCTGGCGCTGTGCGCCGCAGCGCCGCCCCTCACCTCGTCGTACAGGCTGGCGCCTTCGCTCGACTCGGCCGACGAGCTCAAGGTGGGGCTGGCCGGCACTTTGGCCACGCTGTAGCGCCGCAGCTGCTGCTGCTGCTGCTGCCGGCGGCTCTCCTCGTCCTCGTCCTCCTCCTCGTCGTCCTCCTGCTTGATCCGCAGCTGCAGGTCGTCGTCGTCCTCCTCGTCGTCGTCCTCGTCGTCCAGGAAGACGCACTTGGCCGCCTTGCCGCCCCCTTTCAGCGCGCCGAAGTGGGCGTACTCGTCCCCGCCGTAGTCGCCCGGGTGCGCCGCCAGCTTCGTCCCGGGCTTCGGCGGAGACGACGACGACGACGTCGTCTTCCCTTTGCTACATTTCTTGCTGGAGCTTTTGGCGCTTTTGTGGCTGCTGCTGCTGCCGTTGTTGCCGCCTCCGCCGGCGCTGGTGGGTGTGTTTTTCTCCGGGCTGTGGTTGTTGGCGCTGCTGGGCTTGGCGGACGGGTCTATTTTGGGCTTTTTCCTCGGCCGGTACTTGTAATCGGGGTAGTCGGCCATGTGTTTGAGGCGCAGCCGCTCGGCCTCTCGGATGAACGGGATCTTCTCGCTGTCCTTCAGCATTTTCCACCGCTTGCCCAGGCGCTTGGAGATCTCGGCGTTGTGCATGTCGGGCGACTGCTCCATGATTTTTCTCCGCTCGATCTTGGACCACACCATGAAGGCGTTCATGGGCCTCTTGATGTGGCCCGAGGCTGTTTTGCACCAGTCCGGGTCGCTCTCGTCCAGCGCCACCGGGCTGCAAGCCATGAACTCGCCTTCCTCGGTATCCATCGCTTCTCTGGGCAGGTTGCTCTCGGCTTCTGGACTTTCCGCTTGCTGCACCATGGTGGGGGTGTGTCGCTTCGCTTGAGTTTCTTGCCTTACGGTTGTCGCGTTTTATTTGGAAATAATAATAATGTTCTTTTTCTTGGCTCCCACCGGCTGCTTGCACACCTCGAGCGAGCGGTTGCAAGGTGACGCCCGGTGTGCAAGTTGCAAGCGGCTCCCCCTCCTCCTCCTTTCCTTCTCCTGCTCCTTCCTGGGCTGCTGCCGCTGGCCGTTCCTCCAGCAGCGGCAGAAGCAGGACTCGCTCCGGCTCTTTCCCCTCCCCCTGCAGCAGCCACAGCAGCCGCCCGGACCCAGAGATGTCGCTGGATCACACTCCCCCTTCTGCAAAAGTTGCGGGTCCTCTCCGAACTAGTTATCAGGGTTTCATATGGGTGACATCACTCCCCGGGCCAGCCAATGGCGCCGCTCAACTCCGCCCCTCGACTCCTCCCCTCGGACTTTATTAAGTTCCCCCACATGTCTGCAGACACACCCCCTTCGCCGCGGCTCTTGCAAACGGGGGGATGAAGTGGAAGTGCGAAAGGGGCCGGGCTTGCAGCTTCGTGGGGAGGGGGGAGACAGACACAGCGAGCGAGTGGCTCGTATATGGATCATTAAAGCCGAGTTGGATTAATGGTTTCACCCTCTCCTCTCCTTCGTCTTCCTATAGCCTGAACCCCTTTGCAGAGCATTTACGGCGATTATTTTATTTACCAGAATCCGCGAAGGTGAATCTGGTGAGAGATGATTCCCACATCGCCGGGTGTCATGCTGGGTGAGCTCATTGCTTGTAGGAATCGAAGCGCGTCCTCGGGGCATCGTCTCCTGTTTCGGGTTTTGCTTTTCACGCAGCAGCTGTAGGTGGCGCTTGAGTACCACGGGCTTCTGAAAGGGAGGTTCGCCTTTCATTTCATTTCATTTTGGCGAGACAAACAATTATTATATACATCCTCCGGATTGCATATTGTTTGATTTCCTTCCTCTTTCCCAACCCCCCCTCCCCGGACCTCCCATCCTACTAGATCCCAAAGTCGAGCTATATTGGTGCCTTTCGCGTCTGCCTTGCAAAAAGAAATAGGCGTAACAGACTAGTGGCCGCGCGCTTTTGATAGGTTAATGTCAGTGGCGCCCATTTGAAAGCAACACCGTAGGCGTTTCTGATGCCCCAGGGACTGTTTGTTGGTAGACTTTAGGAGTGAGGTATTAAAACTCACTTCCGTGTTTGCCTTCATTACACAATCCAGTTGCTGTCAACTAAAACCAAGTACTTTACCTCTACTGTATTCACATCTTATCACTACCCACTTTCAACGAAATGCATCCCATTAACACTTGCTTTGTTCTCCGTTTCCTTAACCCATCATTCTCCTTGGTGGGCGAGGGAGAGGGGTGAGGAACCCAAAGCAAGTTGGAATGCTTTATAATATAATAACGGAAACATAAGATTACCCACAGCATATCCAAACTCTGGCGAAACAGGAGAGGGTGAGCCATGTCAATGGCAGCGCAGGGTCACGAGCCCCACTTCTGGTGTAAATCTGGACTGCCCCACATTTGTGATTAAAATGTAAAATAGACACTCAAGCTAAACTTTCTTCCTTTTTGTTCTGCATGAACAGCACATTTCTGCAAATAGCCCAAGAGAGGCTCAGAGGTGCTTTGAGTGTTATGAATGCCAAAGTGCTTGTATTTACAAGCCTTATAGGATCAGGGCATAATGACACTTTGGAAAATTAAGATTTATGGCCTCATCTTAAAGCTTTTTTTTTCTTTTTCTTCTTCTTCTTTTGCACCAGCACATGCATACTTAACTAGGACTGGCTATACTAACACAACCAACTTCAGGCCCATCATCAAATCGTTATGTAACTCCAATGTTGCAGCAATGTTAATGAGAGAGCTACAGGCAATCATAGAATCATACAGTTGGAAGGGCATCTAGTCCAACCTCCTGCAATTCAGGAATCTCAGCTAAAGCATCCATGACAGATGACCAACCAACATCTGCTTAGAAACATCCAAGGAATGAGAGTTTGGGGGCACAATTCTGAAAAAGAGATGGGTGCATTTATGTTCACAGATTTTGGTGACTCAGTAAACACAAGTGAATAAGTAGTATGCATTGCATAATAAAACTGCATAATGGTTAATTAAGTGAATGGAGAGAGGACCATCTTGCTTTTTGTTTGCTTGTTACAATTCTTTTCATGCCATAACTTTCATAACTTTCAGGATACAAAACCCACCAAGGCTGCTTACAAGAAACAAGATTTTTTAAAAACAAACAAACAAACAAACAACAAACATCCCACAATAAAGAATATCAACATATACCGCTAAAAAGTCATCGGGGCACTTGGTAATAGAATGATGGAGAAGGAATGTACATGAGCACACACAAGCATAAGTCTTTATCAGTAACCTTAACATGCTGACCTCTTGGTCAAGGTTAGAATGGACCACACACACACGGCTCCTGGAGTGAGCAGACCTTGGCCTCTCCTTCTCAGTAAACAGTAAACAGTGGTTTGCATACAACATGTTTCCCCAGACTTCTGTACTGGCCAATAACAAAAGTTCTCTGACACCAAAAAAAATGCCACGTTTATTAATACAGTGTGAACACAATTTATGCAAGGGTTACATTCCCAGGAGTTGCATGTAAATGCAAAATCACGTAAAGTCAGAATGATGCCCAGAACTGCCCCTACTGTCTAAGATCTTGTGAGATTCGGGGCCATTTGAAATATCTCACAACCCTCACAGAGGCTGGTAAGCAAGACGGAGGGCTTAAAAGTGCTTTATAGAAGCAAAGGGCATTCCTTCCACTTTTGAGGTGTTCACAAGATCTCGGATGGCCCTGTGAAATCTCACAAAGACCCCATGAGATCTTGTGGAGGCCCAGTGGGAAAACCTTTTGCAGAAAAAGCTCTTAAGTCAGTCCTCTGGGACCACTGCACAAGGGTATCCTGTCCTCTATCTACCTATCTATCTATCTATCTATTGGTGTTTTGTAGAAAGCTGTGATCGCCTAAGTAAAATCAGTGCAAGTTGTGATCTTACTGTAGCATACAAGCACTAGCCTGTTCCAATGATAACTGCCCAAAATGAAGTTCCCACGATAATTTCTTTTTTTCAGAAGGGAAACGCTGTGCTGGGGAGACTTTGGCTACCCACACCAGTCTGTTTAACTAAAGCACCTGCAGGCACCATTACAACAATCGGGGAACCTGAACAAGTCACTCTTTTTCTCTCTGTAAAATCAGAGGTGGGGAACCTCAGCTGCAGGGACAAAATATGCCCCCCCATGCCTCTCTCTCTGGCCCTCAAGACTTTCTGCAGGCCACACCCATTGCCAAGCCACAACCTCCCCTGCTGCCTCCTCCAGTGCTTTTTCCTGGCATGAATGTGTGATTAGACTGCAATAAAGCTACTTGATTTCTGGGCTGGAGGCTGGAAGTGTGTGCGTGTTGGGTGCGGGGAGGAATTTTCTCACTGCAAGGGAAGATACATGATATCATTAACTAAAATTGTGGAAGGAAATCCCCCCTCCATTCCCAGGAAAAGCTCCTATGGCATCAAAGTGGCTGGTTTGTCCGTTTCCCATCTTTCAACCCTTGAAACTCAAGTCAGAGTGGATGAAGGGGTGAAGGGAAGACGATCTGCTACATCTTCAGTTTGCATCAAAAACAGGGTATATTTTGTAACAAAGAAGTAACATTGACAAGATTTCCCCTCTGTCACTGTTGCAGCTGGTTTTGCTACAGTTTCAATGTAAGAAAAGGAAAGAAGGTGAAATTGTCAGACCCTATGTTAACTTTGTCTTATTTTTATTTTGGTCTTTAGCTGTAGTGGGATTCCTACAGTTTCACTTCTAGCCGAAGGGCTGCACAAGTACAGTCATACACTGGACCCCAAACACCCTGGAACTTGGACGTTTTGGCTCTCAAATGCCGCAAACCCAGAAATGGTTGTTCTGGTTTGTGAACGTTCTTTAGGAACCCAAATGTCTGACGGGGCTTCCGCAGCTTCTGATTGGCTGCAGGAGCTTTCTGCAGCCAATCAGAAGCTGTGATTTGGTTTTTGAACATTTTGGAAGTCGAACGGACTTCCAGAACGGATTCTGTTTGACTTCCAAGGTATGACTGTAACAGTGGGAAGGTGCTCAGATAATGGACAGAGGTAGTATTACACACCATCAACAAACATATCACAAACCATACCTCCAAACTCAGTGAAGTAATTCAGTTCAGATATTGTAGAACATCTGCAGTGAAAACACCAAAATACAATAAAATCAGCAATTAAAGAGACAGAGTGAAACATTTTGTTTGTTTGTTTTAGAATTGGGAAGCAGGAATATAATGATTTGGGAGGAATATCATCTGGATTCTCAGCAAAAGACATGAGTGAGAGAAAATTGTCAATATGTGGAAGCCCCCATAGTCTGCCGCCATAAACAACTTCTTTTACACCAAGTGCTGTCTGCTAAAGCAAAAACATGCCAATATAATTGAGTTTGGGATCACAAATTGCCTGCTATGCTATATTATATAATTTTATTGTCAAGCTGGCAAGAGGTTAACATAACTGCCACAAGGCATGATGCAGACACCCAGGGTGTTTGTCAAAATTAAAAATTTAATTATGCAGTTCTATCTTTAACCTATTCTACCGAGACTTTATGAAATATACAGGAGGCTGTGAACTCACTGTTCTGAGAAATGCAAGCAATGAAACATTTCCCTCTGTTTGTGCAAAATGAAGAGTGGGGAAATGAATTCAGATAGCACAGTATATTTAACTGTTTGGCTACTTGGTTAGACGTAGGTAGCTGTGTTGGTCTGCCATAGTCAAAACAAAATAAAACAAAATAAAAAATAAAAAATTCCTTCCAGTAGCACCTTAGAGACCAACTAAGCTTGTTCTTGGTATGAGCTTTTGTGTGCATGCACACTTCTTCAGATACACTGAAATAGAAGTCACCCGACCCTTATATATAGTGAGAGAGTGAAGAGAGGTATTACTCAGAAGGGTGGTGGGAATGGGTGATTGGCTGATAGGGGTGGAAAACCTGTTGACGCCTGTTAACGACTGCAATTGGTCTTACAGGAAAAAGCAAGGGGTGAGATGGATAAAGATAGCTTTGTCATGTATAATGAGATAATAATCCAATGTCTTTGTTCAGACCAGGTCTCTCTATGGTTTTAAGTTTGGTAATTAGTTGCAATTCAGCAACTTCTCTTTCCAGTCTATTTCTGAAATTCCTTTGTCGTAACACAGCTACTTTGAGATCTTTTATAGAATGTCCTGGGAGACGGAAGTGTTCTCCTACTGGTTTCTCTGTCTTGTGATTCCTGATAACAGATTTATGTCCATTTATCCTTTGGCGTAGGGTTTGGCCCGTTACTTCCTGTAAGATAGCTCTTTGCAAGGGGCTTCTGAAGATCCCTGGGAACCAAAGAGGCCACCTGATGTCACTGCGACACCAGGTGGTTGACAGGTGGGTTCTTCCAACCCCCTGTCTTAACTTGGCCCATGAGGAGTCTGACCAGATCCAGCTCCCCCGCCCTTGTGCAGGGGGGTTGCCTCAAACACTGTGGAGCTTTGTTTGCTAAGCCCCACAAGACATTGCTGAATCTCACAACACTTTGCGTTTTCTTGCAAGACTTGACTGGGCAAGGCTTGAGAGGAGGCCCATTGAAAGGCCTCTATCTGTGAATGGCTGTTGCCCAGTCTGGTGCTTCAGCTGCCACCCAGCCTAGTCAGATGCTGACAGCCAAGGAGTGTTTGGCTTGGTGGCGGCTGCCGCCCACCTCCTCTTGTGTGGTAGATTCAAAGTGGGAGCTCCACATTCCAATAAGGTGTTGGCCTTGCTGTGGAATGCCTGGTCAAGCAAGTGCTCAAGCAGCCCAAGGGTGTCTTCATGCTAGTTAAATGAAGGGAGCTCATCCAGAATAGTCAGGGCTCAGGCAGGCAAGCAAAGAGGTGCTTGTTCAAGTGCCCTTTCCAATCTGCCACCTGACACAAGATACTACAGGTGAAACTCAAAAAATTAGAATATCGTGGAAAGGTTCATTTCTTTCAGTAATTCAACTTAAAAGGTGAAACTAATATATGAAATAGACTCATGACATGCAAAGCGAGATATGTCAAGCCTTTATTTGTTATCATTGTGATGATTATGGCATACAGCTGATGAGAACCCCAAATTCACAATCTCAACTTTGGGGTTTTCATCAGCTGAACGCCAAAATCATCACAATTATAACAAATAAAGGCTTGATATATCTCGCTTTGCGTGTCATGAGTCTATCTCATATATTAAACTCCAGTAGCTAATGAAAACAATTGCTTACATAAATGAACTTTTCCACGATATTCTAATTTTTTGAGTTTCACCTGTAGGTATGCCTCACAGGAGTGAATCCAAACATTAATGAGTTGTTATATATTAATTCCACCTTGTAATCCTCTAAACTCAAGCTTGTAATGGAACTTTTTGGGGTGGAAAATAATGGTATACTTGATAACTTGGTTAGATACCAAATGCAGTAAAAACAAAAACCAAAAAAACCCAATGAAACCAAATCTCTGAATTCATTTGGACTGAAATTTGGAATGCGCTCCAAATTGATGTTCACAGGGAAATTTGAAGATTGGCTGAACCAAATCTTTACAGGCACTTTGCAAGAGAATAGGCTTTATTTGTTTCACTTTTATTAATTATTCTTATGTGATGACAACATGGTGTTATCAGCTAAAGGGTCACAGCTGGTGACTAACATTAACACAGACATTTACGTGATGGGATGGGGAGACCTCAGCTTTAACAACCTTCACACGCAGATTTATAGTCATGTTTGAGTGCGCTGGACTATTGAGTTTTGATGGGCCTATGAACTAAGCATGTGTCTGCACTAGCTCATTTTAGAGTAATCTGTCAGACGGAGTGGGATGGGGGGAGAGAGCTGGCACATTTCATTCTGTTTCCTGTCTTCACTTATCCCTGGCTAGCATCTCTTGCTTCCTTTGCATGGGGATTAAATATTACTGCTTTCCCTATACTAAGTTTGGACAAATGTTATTGAGACGCTTGGCCATGCATCCTACATCTCAATGTAGCATACCTTTGAGGACCAGGTGCTGCAGGTGACAGTCAGACTACAGAGAATGACCCTCACCTTTTTTTCTTTTTAGAGTGAAGGGTTTATTGAACACCATTTTCAAAACATTTACAGAAAGGCCATTACAAGTAATTTCATAGCAACGAAACGAAACATTTCTGGGAAATTAACTGTCCGAGCTAAAACAAGTAAACAAGGAGGTATTCCAGAGGCAGGGTTGTTTTATGTTAAGAAGGTAGCTGTGACTTGGAGAACTGCTTCTCGTTGCCAGATGTTCACTTTAACCACATTTTTTCAGAAGGAAGGAAAAGAATTGCTCCATTCAGTCCATCAATGACACAGCACATTCAAAAAATATTTAAAAAGGGGAAAGTACTACTTGATGTATTTCTCCATGAACTTTTTTTGTGAAATTCAGACCACAGTGTGTCATTGACAAATTTTTTGTCTTTTTGTCTTCTCATCAATTCCCTTCGCACAGTTCTTGAAGACCACGTCATTGTCCCATCTCCTCTTCACTTTGAAGTTTGCCTGAGGCTGAACTGGACCAGGGAGGTTCAGCAAAGGGTTCTCACTCAGGATTTCTCCATCCATATCCTCTCTTCTTCAGCTTTTTCTGAATTGGACCAATGGAGCTTCCCAATCAGGACAGCTTACTCAGAGGCCAGCATGGAATGGTTTTCTTTCCTTACTAAATTTGGGTAGCCTTGAAAGTATTGTAAAATACCCCATTGATTGATTGCGTTTATACAGCCACCTTTTCCCCAAGGAGCTCTACGGGGTGTGTATAGGGTTGTCCCCCTCATCATTTTAGTCCCACAACAATCCTTTGAGACAGATTAGGTTGAGAGGCAATGACTGGCCGAAGGTCATCCAGCGAACTCTATGGCTGAGTTGGGATTTGAACCCTGGTCTCCAGGTCCTAGTTAAACACTCTAATGGCTATATCACACTGGCTTTCCTGGTCACTGAAGAGTATTTCTGTGCACATTACAATACAGAGGCATCACTAAAAAAGAAGAGAGCAGTTATCCGCTCTTCAGGATCGTGCACGAACCATAATGCTTGGTAATCTGTACTGATAATTTGTTAGCAGCAGTCTGAAATGTCACAATCAATGGATTCTGGAATGCTGTTGTTTTTTTCTTAGTGGCCCATTTGTTTGTGGGCATGGTCAAATTTAAATAAAATACCTCTGTTCTTAAGATGGGATGATTCTGAATCCTTCAGCCCTCGTCCCTTAAGCCTCAGATCATGACATGACAACTATAAAGATGTGAATTGACTGCAATCTTTGCATGTCTCCCCGCTCTCAAGTATTTTGTTTTCTTTCAGCATGCCTCATATATGCAGCCTAAGTTCTTAAAATTCAAGCTGACTTCTTTCCATCCTGCACATCACATAAAGTAGTAATAAATGTTCCACAGGCCAACTAATTCCCTCATTACACCTGTGTTATCGTACCGGGCGCACTAATGGAAATCCACCAATGGCTACAGCTTGCCCTGGATTGCGTTCCTGCACAGGATTTGGCCCACATGATATTTATTACAGGGAGTGATGCATGAGATGGAAGGAATCCAGTGTGACTATGAAAGCACAGACAGAGTTTATGCAGCTGGAAGTTTAGAAATTTACTTGCAAACTGAGCTCATTGTATATGGAAATAAATGAGATAATAAATCTGGACCTTTGCCATGCCATTTTTGCAAAGGCAGAGGCACACTTTGAAAGGGCTGGGCCCTTGATTTACAGCAGCTGATCATTTGAATTGCAAAGCCAAAGGAAACCATGTAAAAAGTTATAGCGTGCTTAGCCGGTAACAACATATTTTTTTATGTGTCTTGTATTTTTTTTTAAGATCAGCCTGTACTAAATCAGAAAAAGTTGTTTTTTGTTGCAACAGAAGCCATTGACTGCTGCAGCTAACTGATATGTTGATATATTCCCTATAGGCTATTAGGGAGAGATAGGTTGGCTGCCTTCCTGCAAAAGTAACAGCTTTTAAAGAAGTGTTGTCCTATGCTGAAGGCCACTACCTCTGCTCAGTAAGCTTGTGGTCCCCCTGTTGCTAAGATGCTGCTGTGGAGGTCCACACAGGTGCAACACCGTGGGACTGCCAGGTGTCAGGATCCAGCCCTGCTGAAACCTTGAACCTGAGGTCTCATTAGATGGGGAGCTGGAACCTCCACAGATCTACACACTGCCAATGGCCTCAAAGAGCCATAGGACCTGGAAGTCCATGTCCCAGGGCTGGAGCTCCTCACACCAGCTAATTGGGTTCCTGGCTGGCTCTCAGACTCTCCTGCATATCCCCTGGAACCATAAGTGCAGAGAAGATGGTGGACCAAACAGGAAGGAGCCACCACCTTCCTGTGCCCAGCTAGCTGCCTGTGAAGAGAAGGGGAAAGAGCCTGGAAGCACCTGTATGGATCCATGCCTGCTGCATTACTTCCCTGTCTGAATTGTTTCATTGCTGAAGCAACATCTACCATTAGTTCCATGCTCCAGCCTTCCTGACCTGGGAAAGCCAACATCCTGCTGCCCCAGTGCCAACCTCTGCTGCCATCGTCGCTTCACTGTTGGCAGCTTAGTCAGGGGATTAAAAGGAACATGCTGGTATGTGTGTGAGAGAGCCAGGGTGTAGATAGACAGGATCCAAAGCCCTCCTGTCCCCAAGAAGGGAATTCAAATTCAATTTATTTATTGCATTAGCCATATGGCCATAGCACATTGCGAGAGACCAGGCAGTGACCTGTCGCAATTATACATAGAATACTACAAATACAGTTAGAACATTTAAGTGTAAAATCATGCTGAGTAATACAGACGAGATAAAGAGCAATAACAGGGTATGTCGACTGTGTCTATGTCAGGAAGTTACATAGGACTAGGGCTGAGGTAAGTTAGCCAAAAAGGCGGCCCTGAGTTTCAGGGCCTGTAATATGTAGATGGCCACTCCACATGATATCAGTAGGTTGGCATCCACCAGTAAGTATTTCATTCGGTCATCGTCCCGGGTGATGATCAGTGGGATTAAAAGGAAAAGCCTGGGTCTTACTGAGACATATATTGGGCAGTAGAAGAAAAAATGAATAAGGTCCTCTATCTTTCCCTTGCTGCATGGCCAAGAAAGGAAGAAAAGTACACCAGGGTTTTTGTGTCATTGTAGTTACTTTCTCCTACATGGAAACCAATGGGAGGGATAATTAATAGGAGAAGGCTAAGCACAGGAAAGGGTGACTGCAGTGACAGACCTGGGTACCATGGCACCCTGTGCAAGACCAAAAGACAGGTAAGGAGGCACTCGAACCCCAGCACCTCTCTTACTGGGCTTTGAGACGGTGCCCCCTCAGCTCAGCACTCAGTGCATGCACACCACTCAGACAGCCCTAAATCTGCCTCTGGAGGCTGCAGAGTAGGTTAGTTGTCTTATGCCAAGGAAGATAGACACACAGATATAAGCCCCGAACAGCTTCCTTTACTTAAGAAGATCAGTCATTACTGACTGCAAAAGAAGCAAACAAGCAACGGAAAACTGAAACCAAGCTTGCAATCCGGGGAAAGCCGCTCGGCCTCCTCCCAATAAAAAGGCATCAGTGCCTTTTTTGTTCTCAATATGGTGGGTATTATTTAAAGGCTGTTGCCTGTTCCAATGAGGAGGAGATGGATAAAGCTATGGCTGCATTCAGCTCTGGCCAGCATTAGCCCAGAGTCTTTAGGAAGAGATAGTTTCTCCACAATGGACTCTGGATCTTCTCCCCAGCTTCCGAGAGATTGCTCTGTCCAAGTCCTGATATTGGTTCTTTGGAGCTGTGGCAGCATAGTGAAGTTTTTTAAAACCACATGATGAGAGTAGAAACCAGACTCCAACTGCCATGGTTTTCAGGCAGCCCATCCTGATTTTCAGTCATCTTGCCATGAGCTCAAGTGGCTTTGCACATGCTGACCTGATATCACGGTCATTTATCACCAAGGACCTTGATCTCTTCTGCCCCCACTCAATGTTTATTTGGAGGAACATCCATATTCCATCAAGAATCCCCACTGTGGCATGAGCTGATCTGGCTGGATTCATTGTGCCCCGTTGGCATGCTCAAATCTCCATCTGCACATGGCACCCACAGCTGCAAATCAGCACTGGGGGGACTTAAAACTGCAGTTGTCACCATCTGAGATGGGGATGAGAAACAATGACTCTCCTTGGGAGCATTTCCTAGTCAGCCTAACCCAAAGTATTTTCTGAGTCAATGGCTGGCTGTCCACTTTAGAATAGGTTTGCTGCCGTTCTCACCTCCTTCTGAGTCACTGCTAGTTCACTTTCTTCTACCAAGGAAGTCAAACCAGAATAACACTTGAACAGCAAAAATAGAACTGCTTCAAGGTACAACTAGACTATTTCTACTTTGCCTATGTTTGGAAGATTATTAATGGGCATATGGACACTTTTTGGCATACACACACACACACACACACACAAACGTTTGTGTGTGAGAGAGAATTCAGGGCATGATTTGAAGTCAGCCATCTTGCTGAAAGTAGGCAGGTCTGTGTCCAGTCAAAGCCAGGATGGGAGACCTCCTGGGAAGAACATATATTCTACCTTGGGGTTTGGTGATGGAAGAAAAGTGTGATGGAGATGTAATATATATGGGTTGGTTTTTATTTATTTATTTAGGATTTCATAACACAGCAGGAAAGGCAACACATAAGCTGTATGTTCAAAGGACCATGAAACATCAAAAAGATTATTTGATTATCATGCAAAGCAAAGAGATTCCGCATAGTACCGTAACTTAGTAGCTGTATGCTTATGCCGCCCCTGAAATGTCTTGGTTCCCACAAAGGCAATACAACTGGAACGAAAAGACAGGTGACCATCAAGAAAGCTCTGAAGTCAAGTCTCTTAAGGATCTCTTATCTTGAAAACCACATCTGTCTGTGTAGCTGTGTTGAAGCAAAACGTTGATCGATACGACAGGGGTGGGAAATCAAACTGCACCATATTGCATAAAAGGCGTACAGATTTTCCATTCCTCATATTGCTCATAAATGATGAGTTAATTTTGTCTTCCGTTGCTATAAACATTTGTATACCCTCCAATAACTATCATTCTCTGGGTAGTGAACAGTTTAATTTATCAGCCGCATTTCCTATATTTACAAAAATACAAGCAATAAGCAATTAAAAAAACAGAGTAGATAAAAACCAGCAGCATAAAAGTGGTTATGAGAAGGTCGTGCAAGTGATATTGACATAGAGTAATGGTGGGAAATCTGTAGCCCTCTGGGTGTGCCTGGACTCCAACTCCCATCAGCCCCAACTAGCATGGCCATTGGAGAGGGGCTGATGGGCACTGTGGTCTGTTGGCATCTTGAGGGCCACAGCTTAATCACACCCGTGCAGAGGAAGAAAGGGAGAAGGCTGGGTCGACTGTCTACTGATCAGTTGTAAAGACAAAGAGTTAACCTGGGTCAGAATGCATCTACCGTATAGCTTGTTTGTCTTATTAAGCTCTCTGGGATCTGAGCAACTGTGAGCAATGGATGAGCAATGGTGAGTTAACTTGTGGGGTAAGGTAAGAAGCCTGTTGTGGGCCACTGAGAGGCCCAAATGCTTCATTAGCAGACCATTTTTAAAGCTTGACAAAAACTTGCCAAATGATTCAAGTGGGTCTCTCATCTCTTAGACAAACATCCGAGGAAAATAAATTCACAGGACAGACAGGCAAGGTTTGAGGAATGCAAAAAAAGAACTCCTTCGAACCTTTTCTTCGGAAGAAGAATAAAGCAGATTTCTTCATTTCTAGTCATTCTCCTAAATGGTTTGGGCAGAAACTTGTAGAAACTATGCAAAGTACTTAATGACTGTACTAAAACTATGCATAAAAACAGTAATACTGTTTAGCTGAAAGAAACTGACCATAAAGCTCCTCTTCTCTTGCTTCCTCTTGTCATTAAACCTGAAAAGAGCTGGGGCCAATAGGCTATTCAGTGACTCGTTAAAACTGGGGATTTTCCCTGATGCTCTATCAAGGCATGATGACAACACGGCAACATGACAAGCCTAGTAAGGCCCGGGATTTCATTTTTATTCTGTTGTGCTACAGCAGCTTTTATGCATAGAAAAACTGATTGTGTTGTATCAGCATGGCCCAAGCCCAGTTCCTACTTACAAGACCCGGTTACTAATGATTTTTTATAAGTCAGCATAGAGCCAATCTAATTTTTCATTCCCACCCCCCCCACCCCTGCACAAGAAGCTGCAAGTCAATCAAAGCAGAAGCAAAATGGAAAGTGCTCATTAAGGTATTTTGCAAGGCAGATCATGCTGTGAAATTCTAGAAAACCTGATTGGAGAATGAACAGCAGCCCATCTGCTCGGATCCAAGTTTCTGTGCAAAGCTCTTTCATTTTTAATACAAACATTTTATTTCTAGTGCAATCCTATCCTTTGCAGGTCTGTTCCGAAGTAACTCTCATGGAGTTCAATGGGGCTTGCTCCTTGGTAAGTGGATGCAGGTTTGCAGCCTGAGTCAGCTTCATGGCCTTAAGTTAGTTAAATATATATACTCTGGGTAGGAGTTTGGATTCAGACTGTGCTCTGCATGATGAAAAACTCTGCTCACAGAGAGGGCTATTACTACCAAACATTTGGTAATAGGTTCCTAATCCTCAAATTGCCATGTCTAAAACACACATTAAAACTGCCAGTAGCCTTAAGTCCTTGTCTCATGTTCAGCCCTTAAATGAGTCTATCCTTATAAAGAATTGATTGGTTCATTTGCTGCAATTGCCCTAGTTAGAGTCCCTGCTATCTTCACCAGATCCAGGAAACTGGTAGGTCCAGCAAAGAGAGGCAAACATGTATTTGAGGAGTGGGCTGCTAGAGAGAGAAGTACCAGAATGCCTAAGGCTGCAGCACACTCACTGGAGAACAAACCCAGCTGAAGGCAGCAGAATTTACTTCTGAGTAAATGTAACATCACACTCTATGAACACATCTGACGAAATCAAATGTATCTACGCTGATTTTGACAATTAATTGCTGTAGAATAAGTACGCAAAGAAGTAAATTGGGGATGCCTTTTTCACCATTCATACATATTCCCCCCCTGACCCCACCCCCAAATGGATGGGATGAATGTGGTGAAGCAGCTGTGTGAAATGGCCATGCTGAGCAAAAATGGTAGCCTTGCATGCCACAGTCCCTTGAATTCCGTCACATAACCTGTTCCTTGGTCCAGATCAGGTTCCCCTCCCCCTCCCCCTCCCCCTGCAATCTGTTTCATCTCCCTGTTAGTTGAGGAAGAAGAGAAACCCATCCACCTGCAGCCAGCAGGCACTCCCAAACTTGGCCCTCCACTTCCCATCATCCCTAACCACTGGTCCTGTTAGCTAGGGATGATGGGAGTTGTAGTCCCAAAACAGCCAGAGGGCCGAGTTTGGGGATGCCTGTGCTGGAGGGATGAAAACCAACCCAGAACATTTCCAGGCACAATTCAAAGTGTTACTGCTGACCTTTAAAGCCCTAAACGGCCTCAGTCCAGTATACTTAAAGGAGCGTCTCCACCCCCATCATTCCGCCCGGACACTGAGGTCCAGCACCAAGGGCCTTCTGGCGGTTCCCTCACTGCAAGAAGCCAAGTTACAGGGAACCAGACAGAGGGTTTCCTCGGTAGTGGCACCTGCCCTGTGGAACACCCTCCCACCAGATGTCAAAGAGAAAAACAACTACCAGACTTTTAGAAGACATCTGAAGGCAGCCCTGTTTAGGGAAGCTTTTAATGTTTGACACACTATTGTATTTTAATATTTTGTTGGAAGCCGCCCAGAGTGGCTGGGGAAACCCAGCCAGATGGGCGGGGTATAAATAATAAATTACTACTACTACTACTACCACTACCACTACTACTACTACTATAATAAGGGCTGGATTTGTCTCCTAGGCTGGAGGTTGTCCCCCACCCCTGCCTTATACACACCATGAAATTGTGCAGGACCAGAAACTGGCTGTAAACCCATGCCAATAAAAGACTACAGTCCTACACATACATACCTGGGAATAAGTCCTATTGCACATAGTCAGGATTAAACATGCACTGCAGGTTGCTAACATCATCACTGGCACCTTACATTTCTATAGCAACAGCAGGGTGCTAACTATGTCACATGCAATGATGTATTTTTTTTAAAAAAAAAAACGTATATTTCCCAGACCCAGCTATGCATACACCACAGAAATGCTGGATTTATAACTTAATTTTTTCTGAACAGGGATAACCATAGGATATTACCTGGGAGGACCAGGATAGAAATACTGGCCTCTGTTTCTGGGATTCATGTACCATATTGGTAATACATTTTACTGACTGTATACATTTTGATTGACTTGGATTCACTGCATGGAAAAGAAGAATTTGCATATATCTAGAGACTGCTCTTGCCCAAGAATATCTCCTTTTTCAATTCATTTCATTGCTAGTTTGGAAACCCATTATTTGCTGTTCAGCACAGACAGGTTTTCATTTTCAGCAGGACTGGGGCACTCCCAAATGTATGGACAAATTCCCTGACTGTGTCAGATGAAATACAGAGATAAAGCACACTATTAACCATCGAGTTGAATGCTAAAGCTCAGCCTATACTGAATTGGGAACCACACGAAAGACATGCTGCTATATGTTCTCTCTATTCCTCAAACGACTGAAAATTCCTTCCTTACTTTAAAAATTGTCATTTAAAATGCTTATTTATTAGTTCATGAGAGTCAGTGTTTGCAATGGTTACCATGTTAGACTAGGACCAGGGAGGCCAGGGGTCAAATGTCCACCATTACTTTTTTAAATTTATTACATTTATATTGAGGTGTATGGGATGCTATGGGAGGGGAAGTACCTTGGGTGGGGGAAATATCATGCTCCTGGAGTAGTTTGTTTACCTTTGGTCCCCAGCCTGCACTCAGCTCTCACCTGCGGCTCCTAGAAGTTGTCAGCATGCGACAGCAGCCACACCCTAGGAAACAGCTTCGACTGGCTGGCTAAACCAGGTGAGGGTAGCCAATGGGTCTCAAAACCTCAGTGAGGCAGGGACTTTCGCCGCATGCAAAGAAGACTCTGGTGGATTGAGTTGATGAGACCAACAGTGGGCTCAACGGTCAAGAAGGTGGTTTCTGCATGTGCTGTAGAAGAAGAAGAGTTTGGATTTGATGCCCCACTTTTCACTACCCAAAGGAATCTCAAAGCAGCTAACATTCTCCTTCCCCTTCCTCCCCCACAACAAACACTCTGTGAGGTGAGTGGGGCTGAGAGACTTCAAAGAAGTGTGACTAGCCCAAGGTCATCCAGCAGCTGCATGTGGAGGAGCGGAGACGCAAACTCGGTTCACCAGATTACGAGTCTACCACTCTTAACCACTACACCACACTGTAGGGAAGTGAGGGGTAGATGGGGTTCATTAACCTGGAAAGGTAACCCATCTAACCAAAGCAAAACTTTAATCCTAAACCTCTGCTGCCTTGTGGGATATCTTTGGGAGAAGAAAAGGTTAAGGAGTGAACCTTACACAAATATGGAGTGGAGTCTCTTTTATGCCTCCTTCTGGCAACTCTGCAGCCAAGCTGGTGCCAAATGTTTTGCCTTTCTTTCCTTTGGACCACATCAGTGAGGCCGAGAGGGGGGTCTTGTCATCTGGGCAGCCCAGGACCTCCATACTCCCCAGGACTGGTGCCCTGAGGAGGTCACTTCAGTGCTGCTGTCTCTCGAGACAGATGGACGCCAGCAACATTTACGCCCCCCACCTTTCCTCCAATGACCTCAAGGTGGCACACATAGTATGACACAGCACACAGGCTTACATGAGTTATGAGGACAGGGTTGTGTGAGGGTTCAAGCCACAAAGTCATTTGGTCCACAGTAGCGATAAAGAAAATGAAGGCCACCTGAAACAGGAACTTGAAACTAGATCTCGAAGGAAGGGTGCCGTATTTTGTTGCCCCATCCCTACCCTATGTTTCAGTGCAGACTGAACCAACTGAAATTGAGTTAGATGCTATGCAGCTCCGGCTCTCAACCCAGAAAAGGACATGGCAGCCTGGTGGTGGGCACAGCAGCGCCTGCCAACCAAGTGCAAGACCATATGACTTTGCATGAGGACTTCACACAAAGTGCGCAGCTGCAATGTGCTGGTGCCTTTGCTCCTGCTGCCCCACCTTGAGCTTCTTGTGCAGCCACACCAGATGCTACGAAAGAACCAGGAAAAGCTAGTTGTTTCTTGTGTTGCTCATTTATCGAACAAGTAGCAGGCTCAATGGTAAAATGACTGGCAGCCTACAATTAGAGTGCTCAGGAGTGTATTGCATATCTATTTTGGTTGAACTTTAAGGGGAAACTGTTTGCTGTCATATAATGTTTGGTGTTGTATCGTGTTTTCATCTGTTGCAGGCCACCCAGAGTCGCTGGGGTAACCCAGTCAGATGGGCGGCATATAATTTTATTTATTTATTTATTTATTTTAGCACAGACGTAAAGCCAATCGAACAGTTTCACACCAACAAGACATGACTTCCTGCAAAGAATCGTGGGAATTAGAGTTTTGCAAGGGTGCTCTGTTGGAACACCTCTCTCTACAGCTCCCCAGGGTTGCCTACAGAATTAACAGCTCAACCAGTCAAGCTGGGTTCCAGCATGCCCACAACGCCCATTTTGCACTTAAAATAAATAAAATAAAATAAAATAAAACTTAAAATAAAAACAAAATATAATGAGACAGAAAGATAAAACATACTTGAGGCGGAAGCAATAGCTGCTACCTTGAAACAGCTTGCAGGAAATCCTATGCTTCACCCTGTGTATCAGCAAGGAGAAAAGGCAAAAGAAAAGAAAAGAAAAGAAAAAGGTTTTCAACGGGTCAGACTGCAGAGGAAAAATCGCCACACAATTCCAGGGATCTGAGCAAGATGTAGCAAATGCCTTTCACAATATGCTGTTCTGTAAGCCCCACGGCAATGTATTGCCCATTCCTGGCAGAGCAGGCTGGGGCAGAATCTGTGCTGTTTCAGACTGAGTGCCCCATAGCTGAACTCTCTGAGAATTTCTGAGGATGCAGCTGGGATAAAGAAACAAACCGCAAACATCAGTCTATAAGTGCAGCATTGTAAGGCATGCATCCTGGGCTGGAAGGGCTTTCGCCTTCATGCATTTGTTCCTGTCTTCTTCCTCCCCATAGCCTTGGTCCAGGCTCCCATTCTCCAAATACGTGCTAGACCATTAATTCCTTTGGCAAGGAGCATATAAAATGCCCCTTGGCCTTTTTCTTTTTCCATGTGCATCAGTTGATCACGAACAGAAATGTACCCTGCTTGAGGTCAGGAAGCAACATTAGCCCACACAAGTGTAGGGTGGCATGGTGATGCGTACAGTTACGACAGCTGGGGAAAGACCATAGCGCAGAGGCAGAGCAACTGCTTGGCAGGCAGAAGGTCCCAGTTAGGACTGGGGGTGTTCCCTGCATGAAACCCTGGAAAAGTCAGTCACTGTAGAAAGTACTGAACTCAATGTTCCTTATTGACTTTCAGAGGGAGAATTGGCCCCCCAAAATTGGAGTGTTCTGTACATCAAGATTTTTCTGGATTCATATTCAGCTGCCAGCTTCACAGCTTTTTTTTTACTCTCTTGGGTACCACGACTCTCTCCTCGTTTAGCAGTTAAAGAGAGACAGGTGATTGTATTCAATGTAGCATTAAAAAAAAAAGATTATTATTACCAGAGCTTTTTTTCAGCCAGAACTAATGATGTGTGGATTGTCCACAACAAACACAATGATTCTGTCAATCCACACACACACAACCAGTCTTGGGGGAGGGAGCCTTTGCTATGCATACAGCTGTTTACCTTGACTCCTTCCCCCTCATATATTTTTTCATTCTCTTTTCTGACTTGTTCACCTTTTCTGATCACATCAAACTGCCCAATAGCATCGTGACACTACCATTATTTGCCTTGTCTAGTACATCTATATCTCACCTGCCCTCCAAGGAGCTCAAGGTATCATACATAGTTTCCCCGCCCCACTCACTGCATTTATCATCACAACAACCCTGTGAGTTAGGTTAGGCTGAGATGGTGACTGGGCCAAGGTCATCTAGGGTCATGCGGCTGAGTGGTGATTTGAACCCAAGTCTCTCCTCTAACACTCTAGCAACCGCACCAAATATGGAAAGCCACTTTCAAGAGTAACATTCTCTTACAAGTTACTTTACCAGTGGTAGACCTAGGCAAACACATACTCTCCAACATTTCTCTGATGAAATAGGGACGTCCTATTCCATTATTATTATTATTATTATTATTATTATTATTATTATTATTTTACTCTTTACCCCACTAATCTGACTGGGTTGCACCAGCCACTTTGGGCAGCTTTCAACATATAAAAAAACATATTAAACATTAAAAAAACAACTTCCCTCTACAGGGCTGCCTTCAAATGTCTCCTAAAGGTTGTATAGTTACTTATTTGCTTGGCTCAGGGGTCACATAACTCCATACCCTGCAACATTTCTCCAATGAAAATAGGGGCATCCTAAGGAAAAACAGGACATTCCGGGGTCAAATCAGAAACCAGAACAGCTTCTGTAAATCTGGGACCTTCTCTGGAAAATAGGAGGGTCTGCAGATGGTTGGTTAGGAAAATAGGCTCCTAGGACACTCAAAAGGTTCCAATGTCACCCTAGCATTCAAGGTAAGATTAGGGATGATTGCCCCTCTCTTAAACCTAGACACTCTGCAAACAAGGACGGTAAATAGGCAGGGCTACAATGCAGGCATTAACTGTCCAAGACTGCACAAAGGACAACTGAGTGCAGCCCCATTCATGAGATCTCCTGAAGGCCAAGGGGCTCTCACTGCTGGCCTCTGTAATTGGGACTCTCAGACTATCTTGATGCGAAGAGCCTGATAATGAAGAAGCAAGCTTTGAACTGCCTCATATGGCCCCGGATTTTATTTCATTTTATTGGTAAAAAGGATGTTCCCATTTTGTTCCTGTTTGCTGGGATGGGGCTAGGTGAGGCAGGAACAGGACATCCCGTGCTGAGTGGATGCCCTTTCTTTTCTATGTTTCTCGGAAACACTGAGCAAAGGGAGCCTTCCAAGCCCAAATTTCCTCCGTGTCCCTCATGTAGCTGCTGAAATCTAATGATATGCAAGAGCGGAATAAAAAAGAGCAGCTGGTCTCCAGTTGGTGTTCCGTAAATGCTAACCAGCACCCAGCAGGAAGCAGTGTAAGTTCAATTCAGTGAAGCAAATTTAATCATTTACCCCTTTATTCATGGCAAGGAAGAAAGGTTGGGTGTGGGGTGAGGGGAAATGCTTTGAAGGACTCCAACAAAACATGCACACATTACTCAGACTGGGTACAAATGCTTACATTTCTATTTCACCACATTTGTTTTTGAGCAAATGTAGATGCTTTCACTTTCAGCCCCGCTAACAGCAATTTTACATTCACAGGGCAATGCTATACATACAGGTACTCAGAAGTAAGTCTGAATGTGTTCGGTGAGGCTTACTCCCATGTAAGGATTGCAGCCTTAAGCACACTACTTAAACTACCGGTATGTGTGTGTGTGTGTTATATGTGGACTTACCGTATATGTACACACGCTATTGCTTGTGGCCCCAAAGTACAGTGGTACCTCTGGTTACGAACTTAATTCGTTCTGGAGGTCCGTACTTAACCTGAAACCGTTCATAACCTGAGGTACCACTTTAGCTAATGGGGCTTCCTGCTGCCGCACGATTTCTGTTCTCATCCTGAGGTAAAGTTCTTAACCCGAGGTACTACTTCCGGGTTAGCGGAGTCTGTTACCTGGTGTTTGTAACCTGAGGTGTTTGTAACCTGAGGTACCACTGTAGGATGGAACAGCAGAGCACAAGTCTAGAATATTGCAGAGAATGAGATCTCATGATTTTCAACCATTTTGTTTTCCAACCAGTACATACACACTTTTCATAAATGTAATTAGTGGCAACATGGTTTGTTAAACATGTATACTTGGATTTTTTGTTTGGCTTGTTATTTTATTTTTGAACAAGCAAGCAAAAGCAACCCTTGTAGACCAGAATCACTGCTCATGCTAATTATGGTGTGAGTGTGTGAGAGTTGTAGTTATCCTTTAGTTACCATCAAAATTTACAACTGGTTTTATTGCTGCATCACGCTGTAAATCAAATGGATCTGCAACCATCCATATTATGGCAATGCATCTGTGCTGTCTTGGCTGAAGTTAAGTTGACAGCAAGCATTTTCTCTTTAAATGCCCTACTTCTTCTTCTTCTTCTTCTTCTTCTTCTTCTTCTTCTTCTTCTTCTTCTTCTTCTTCTTCTTCTTCTTCCTGGGATTGTAATTTATAAGACAGAAACATTGTCTTCATCTTCTTGTTAAATATATGGCTGTTGTACGCTGCTCTGGACTTATATACATGGCAAAGATTTGCATGTTGATATTAAGGATGGACCTTTGATATATCCTTGCCCCTAAATCAAGCCAGGAATCTGGCACATGTATAATTCATACATCTAAGGTCCTAGCAACATGTTATGGCAGCCATGCAGGAAACAGCCTTCACATGGTAGCTGCTTGATGCAGTGCCCTGATATGTATAGCATGGGAAAGGAGCCTGCATCCCTCCAGATGTTGCTGGACTCCAACTCCCATCAGCCCCAGCCAGCATGGCCTTTGGTCTGAGATGATGGTAGGAGATATAATCCACCAATATCTGGAGGGTTTAAAGGGGGTGATAACTTATTTTTAGTGGTGCTGCACAGCACAGACCTTCCAAGTGTCCCTATTTACCAGGTTTCCCAGTTTCTGATTTGATCCTGGAATGTCCTGCTTTTCCTTAGGATGTCCTTACTTTCATTGGAGAAATGTTGGATGTCATGGAGTTATGCAATCCCCGAGTCAAGGAGATAAGTAACTATACAACCTTTAGAAGACATCTGAACACAGACCTGCATAGTTTTTAATATGTTTTAATATATGTTGGAAGCCTAACAGAGTGGCTAGGACATGGGTAGGCAAACTAAGGCCTGGGGGCCAGATCTGGCCCAATCGCCTTCTAAATCCGGCCTGCGGACGGTCAGGGAATCAGCGTGTTTTTACATGAGTAGAATGTCCCCTTTTATTTAGAATGCATCTGTGGGTTATTTGTGGGGCATAGGAATTTGTTTATCCCACCCCCCAAAAAAAATCATCTGGCCCCCCACAAGGTATGAGGGACAGTGGACCGGCCCCCTGCTGAAAAAGTTTGCTGACCCCTGGGCTAGGACAACTCAGTCAGATGGGCAGGGTCTCCTTCTCCTTCTTCTTCTTCCTTCTTCTTCTTCTTCTTCTTCTTCTTCTTCTTCTTCTTCTTCTTCTCGCCCATATTTGCACCAGAGAAATGTTGGACGGTATGATAGCAACATGGCTGGATGAAAACATTCCATAGCTTCAACAAGATTCCTTTCCATTTTACTTTTGTTTGATTACTCATTTTAGTAAATGATAATTTTGTAGTCATTTTAGGTTCCATGTAAGGTGAAGAAATGCTTTTTGCAAGTCTAAAGTAGCCTTCCCAGTACAATCCTAATGCAGCTGGGCTGCCCAGAGCTTGCCAGGGAACTGCTTCTGGCAGGAGAAATGCTCACACACCCCTTAGTTTCTTGTGTGTAGATCATGTATAGTCTGTAAAATGGCTCAACTGTAGCTATTTAAGAACATTCAAAGTTCTGAAGGGATCATAGAATTGTAGAGTTGGAAGGGACCCCAAGGATCATCTAGTCCAACTGATTGTCTTCTTCAGCTTCCCACCCCTCCCTCCATCCCTCGAGAATTTCTTTCTCATATCCACAAGGGACCCAATCTTCTGCTTCACTGGGGAGAGCCTCTCCAGATTTTCCAACTCTCCCTCTCCCTGCATTGCGTTGTAAATGAGTCTTCTTCAGCTTCATCGGGAAAGGGGAAGGATGGAGCTTGTGGCTGCCATTCACTTTTTCACCTTTCTCTCTGGCTGAAGCCCAGATATGCTGGGAGCCTCCAGGATACCCTCTGGAGGCTTCAACCGGGGCAGAAACCCTGGCTAGACCCTCCCCCCTCACTAGCTACAGCTCTGCCTCAAACTTTTATAAAGCCTCTTGCCCATCTAGACAGAGGGCAGGGAGGGGTGTGTGAGGGAGGGTACAAACTAGCCTACTGCACAAATGCAACATCCACATTTGTTGGTCTGTTCACATTTGTCTTTGCCCCCACTCACCTCTGATTTATGGCCCTCAGATGTACATACTTCTCCTCCCTGGCTTAATAAACTTATCAGCACATTTTAAGCTGCTCTTAATACTCTGGGTGGTATTCAGTTATAGTTTGCTCAAAGTATTGTGGGCATCCGTCTGTCTCAAGAGGCAATGGAGTGTGCCTACAGGAGTGGAGTCAAACTGCCATGTTAGCAGCAACAAAGTGACCTCCTGGGGATACAAGCCTGGGCTGCCCAGGCAACAAGACCCCCATCTCAGCTTCACTGATGTGGTCCAAAGAAAAGCAGAGCAATACGTCTGGCACCAGCTTGGCTGCAGGAGTTGCCAGAAGGAGTACAGGATGTTGCCCAACCATCTTAGGGACTTCAGATTTGTGTAGTGTTTACTCTGTAGCTTTTTCTTTTGCCGGAGATATCTCGCAAGGCAGCGGAGAGTAGACCCATTGAAATTCATGAACTTGACTAAGGTCTGGTCCATTAATTCAAATGCGCCTACTGTGAGTAAAGCTTAGTTGCATACCGCCGTCTGTGTATGTCTGATATTAGATATTGCCTAGCACAGATTACGTTCTGTCAACTGGCAATGCATTTACTGCTGGATATGCAGTAAAGTTTTACTGTTGCACGAACCTGTGGAACAAATTTCCCCAGTGAAGACCGACAAATTGCCTTGGGATTATTATTATTATATATTAACTAACGGCAATGTCTTGTTGGCTTTTGGCTTGCTTCCAGCTTTTAGTGCAGCTGCCTCTTTCCACCCCCTTGTTCCACAGTTTAGACAACATATTCCGGGCCTCGGCCATGAATGAGTTTTCTCGCTCATGTTATAAATTCATGAAATTAGCGGTTCATAATAGGGAAATGGAGAGAGGCCTTTATTTATAGCCGCACCAGCAGATGCTGCAATAATGAACACTAGTCTTTTACACTGTCCTCATTCTAGTATTCACATCCTTCATCCTCAGTTTTATTATGAGCCGTGTAATGCAATGTTATGTTCGGATTCTCTGTGTCACAATCAAAACACACATTTTTCATATGCATGTGTCTTTCCTTGCGACAAGGGGGCTGTAATTGAAAACACTTTATCAGCTTGGGAGTTAATGACATTAGCTGGGGGGGGGGGGAGAGAAAGAGATTTAGGTACACAATTCCTGTTGATAATAGGAGTTTCACTGCCGCTGAAAACGCATTACTAAATGTTGACTAAAGATAAGCATGGACTATATTTGTGGTATGAACTTCAAATAGCACCTCACCTGCTCTTTGAGCAAGTAAGCAAAACCAGCACTTCACTATCACATGTGCAATAGTGATGTGAGCAGTAATTTACAGAGGGGAGAATGAACAGAGCCCACAACTCAGCTATTCTGTTTATACTGTGGCAGGCGAGAGTTTTCAATCGTGAGGTGACTCTAACCCAGAAGCATTTTTGTCAAGGGTGTGTTGTGGCTCGGCTTTGCAGTTGGGAAGTTGGAAACCCAGACTCAAATCCAAACGGATTGCCTTCTGGGCAAAGTCACCTCCCCTCAGCCCAGCTTACCTGGTCGGGTTGTTATATGTGGATAAGACACATTGGCTTGAGTAGGCTGCTCTGAGCGCCTTGCCCATAGGATGACAACTTCAACTAGTGATGAGTCAAAAATGCCTCCAACCTTGATGGCCTCATTCCCAGACTGGGGAAGTGATGGCATGTAGCTGGGTGGGGTTTTCAGATAAAGGGGTGCATGTGAAAATATATAAACTTTCATTGGTGAGGTGCTTCCTGGGAAAGTGCTGGCAGCGTTTTTATAGTGGTGATGATAGTCGATGTTTTCCCTTAGTCTTCATACTTGACTGTTCCCATGATCCCTGATCATTGGCCATGCTGCTTGGGGATAATGGGAGTCCAACAGCAGCTGGAGGGGTACAGATATAAGGATAACTATGCTGAATCAGACAAAAGTCTTATCTAATCCAGGATTCTGTTTCCAAAGCTGGTGGCAACAGGATGCCTCTGAAACAGGAATGGGGGACCTATGGCCCTCTTTGTCCAGGCCATGCCTTCTCCTCTTAAGTTCAGTTCCTCACACTTCCACATCCTTTCCATATCAGTTTGCAATGGTTTTTTTTTTTTTTTTTTAAGTCCTCTCGAAAATCCACCAGCATTTCAGTGCAAATTTCTCCAGATATACCCAACAAGCATTCAATTCCTGGTAATACCTTACTTTACCTTTACCAATATACACATTATTTTGCAAAGCAAATTCCCCTAACGTTTGCAATTTTTATGCACACTTAACCGTGGTATGTGATTTCCCCTCCCCCACATGACTGGAAAACTGCAGTGCAAAATTCAGATGTGTGCAATCTGAAGGATGGCAGGTTTCCTCCAGAATCACAGACTTGTAGAGTCAGAAGGGGGACCATGACGGTCATCTAGTCCAATCCCCTGCAATGCAGGAATCTTTCACCCAATGTGCGGCTCAAACTCACGAGCCTGAGATTAAGAGTCTCATGCTCTACCGCCTCAACTATCGGCTCATGTGTTGCTCCAGAATGTGCAGATTTGGTAGGTTCCACTTTAAATGTGAACTGGATTGATTGGTTCCCTCATCCCATATTCCATCTATGCATGTTCACCCAGAAACAAGTATGTGGGACTTACTCCCATGTTGTAAGTCACAGGAGAGAAGCCGTAGGGAGCTTAACGCAGTGCAAAGATTGCAGCCCTCTCCTCAAAAGAAAGGGGGGGCTGGAGGGCGGAAAAAGCCATGCCAAAGAGATGTTGTGCTTCTGGAACAATGGCACCTGCACCCCTGCATTGCAATGTGGTCAAACCTCTTTTGAAACTCAGGTGTAATATGCAGTGGACACCTGCCAATTTGGCAATAGGAAGGCGTTTGTGAAATGAAGGGAGAGAAGGCAGTAAAACGCTCTTGGTACCGTTTCTGTCTTTGCAATTAGGCCCTCTAACACCCGGGGAAAGTACATGACATGTTCAATCTTGACTTATGAAATAGTTCAAAGGATCTCAAGGAAGGGATTTAGGCAGAGCACTGGAAGCTTTAAAGCCAGGCCAGTTCCTAATTCCTTCTTAGACAACAGTAAGGATCCTAAACCCTTGTTATTATAAGGACTTGTGTGCTAAATGATTAGAAGTGAGAGGAGAAAACGAAAAAGGAAAAAGGAAACACGGAGAAATGTGTTGTCAGTGGGTGTCCCCCACTTTAAACAAATACATAAATAAAGGGGCTTTGTCGGACAAATCTTAGTTTACCCGTCTTCAGATTAAACTCCCAACAGAATACCTTAGCAGCAATGTTGCTCAGATTTCTTCTACCTTACGACTGCAATAAAACGAGGCACAAATTGTTGTTTGGAGAAAGACACAGAGGGACTCATTCACTAGGCCCTGGGAGATTCTCTATTTCAAGCAAGCTGGGCCAAAGGGGTCACAGCAAAGGCACTCCCAAAAATATTCTGCTATTGTATAAAGCAAAGTACCATATAACCAGTCTCCAATTTCACCCCGGAGGTTTTGAATGATACTCTCATGCCAAGTGGATCAGGCATGCACAAGCTGTGGCCTAAGAAACCAATGACAAACCTCCAGCCATCTTTTGTGACCCGCTAGGTGCTCAATAACTCTGAACATTTTCGCCACACATCGATAGATAGAACTGTAGCACTGGGAGGGACCCAAGGACCACCTAGTTCAGGGTTTCCCGAAACTTGCATCTCCAGCTGTTTTTGGACTACAATTCCCATCATCCCTGACCACTGGTCCTGCTAGCTAGGGATGATGGCAGCTTCCAACGTATATAAAAACACAATAAAGCATAAAAAACTTTCCTATACAGGGCTGCCTTCATGTGTCTTCTAAAGGTTTTATAGTTACTTATCTCCTTGGTTCCAACATTTCTCCAATGAAAGTAGGGACTTCCTAAGGAAAAGTGGGACATTCCGGGATCAAATCAGAAACCGGGATGGCGTCTGTAAATCCAGGATTGTCCCTGGAAAGTAGGGACACTTGGAGGGTCTGCTCTGAGCATGCTGGAGAATACGCTGGGCACAACTGTAAGGAAATAACATCTAGGTTGTAGGAGTGGCTCTCAGATAGGAGCTCCCACTCATTCCAGCAAACTTTCAGAGGGAGACAGGCAATGCTTTTTGAGAATTATGACTTGAATGCAGTTCAGAAACCAGATTAAAATACTGGAAAACTCCAAGCGGTCTCATGCCACCATACTCTCCTTGCTCTTTTATGATAGCTGAGATCATCTGTGGCACTCTTGTGGGCCAGCCCCAATGTGTGCTCCCTAAAGTGTCCCCCATCCCCACTCCCTGTCCTCATCTGGGTCTGGCAGCTTCAAGTATGATGTCAGGCCCGCAGTGTTAATTAGCTGCTCGCATGGCAAAAATAAAAGCCATATTTGTTGGGTGGGCCATTAATAACATGTGAAAGCAGATTCCTTGGCTACTCTGTGTCACTGTGGTTGAAAGGAACCAGGCACCATGGCAACGTTACCAATACTTGGGTTAAAAATAAATTCGCAGCAGCATCCAAATTGTAACCACTGAATCTCATGGAATTTGAATACAAAATGCTGCAGTGCAATGATACTAATACTGATCAGTTGTCCTGTACAAAGCTTTTGCTTCTATTCTTATTTGTTACCCTTTGGATATATTCAGATGGGCATCTTTTTATCTGCTTGCTTAATTTGGCACGGAGGCTTCCTTTGCGAACCAGCCATGAGCTCTAGATGCTCTCTTCTCTTAAAAGGCCAGTTGGAATGACAATAACCTGATGAATGCCCTTGATTGGCAGTCTGCAGTTTGATCATCAATATGAGACAAACAGCTGAAGTGATTTTTTTTTTTTAATGGAAATGTGTGCTCTGGACCATGTGAGCTTTACATTCAAACTGCAAACATGAAGCACCTCAGATATGGTTTTATGTATGAAAACACCCCAAGTCTTTTGGTCTGGCAAGATTTGCTTTTGGATTACTTGTATGTAAGCTGCTGTCTGTACCTGTCAAAGGAAAGAAAGAAAGAAAGAAAGAAAGAAAGAAAGAAAGAAAGAAAGAAAGAAAGAAAGAAAGAAAGAAGCCTATATATATAATTTGAGAGTTCCTTGCCTTTTCATTGTTCAGTCCCTGCATGTGCATGTTTGCGCCTTAAGGCAACCGGAGGTTTGTCTTAAAAAAAAGAGAGAGAGAATTGAGACAGGAAATGAAAAGCAAATGACAAATTTGGGAGGAGAGAGAGAGAGAGAATGAGAGAGGATCATGCGTAGGATAAACAGATGAAATGTGCCAAGCAGTGTTATGCTATTAAGGTGTGCTATAATTCTAATGATTACTATATTCCAAGGAGTGCTAGTTCTTCTCCCATTGCCTGAGGTAGGTTAGAGGAATAAAACCAGACCCTATTTTATATTTCAAGTTTCTATTCCAGTGATAAGTAGAAAATTGACTGGGTTTAGTGTGCACATTCTAGCTTCTAACTCCAGAGTCAACACAAGAAGTCTTTTATGAGGAGACCTGTAAGTGCATAGGGGCCCCCAGGCAAGGTCACCGTGGCGGTATTTCCATCGTAAAGTTCGGCCAAGTTCATGACACTAAGCAGTGCCACAAATACGTCTGCAGAGGAGAACCCTTTATCTCCCCCACAAAACGTCTCTGGGCAAACACAAAAAGCAAAGGGGGCTGACAAGTCTCACTCGTGGTCCTGCTCGGTCAATGTATGTACTGAGGCTTGTGTTATCATTGGCTTTGTTCAGTGCACATAATGGCCAAAGGAGGCAGGTTTATTTACTATGTGCAGGGATTAATGTTTTCCTCCCCTTCCCCACCCCACCTCCCCTACCCCACCACTCTCGAGGCCCAGTTTAAAGACTTGTTTTTCACTCAGATAAGTGATGGAATTGCTGAGGTGTGTTTTCGAACCACTTCTTCATTGACTGCTTTCTTCTAAGTGAGAGATCCAAAATGAAGATTTGGGGGAATAAAGTCAATATTTGGGAACTGCTACTGTGGAAATTGAATAGATTTACAGTGGAGGTTCAGACAGTCCTCACCCCAACAGATGGTGTACTTCTGACCATATACTCTCTCTGTGTGTGTATAAGAAGCAAAGTACAAAAAAGATAAAAGAGAGGCTTATTTTACAGTTACAATTCCCTCAGCTCTTTTCACCATCTTTTTTTTTTTAATATAATTTTTATTATAGATTTTACAGATACAACCAAAAAAAGGAAAACTCCACCACAAGTACAGTCTTGAATAAAGTTACATACAGTAATCATTTTGCTTGTATGCGTCTTATTTTCCAATTTTCCAATTTTGAACACAATATAATGTACTTGTTATACATATACAGATACTATACAACCATCTAGCAAACAAATAAGAAGTTAGATACACACCGTGAAAAAAGAAGGAAAAGCTCTTTTCACCATCAATCTGTTCTTTCCTCAGTGAGCTTCTTTTCTTTTATTATTTTCCAGCAAAGTTTCTCATTACAATGCATACATCGATTAGAAGTACAAAAAAGTGATGAATATACTAAAAGCACAGTTTGTTTCTGTCATATAAACATATAATTAATGAATAACTCTAAACCATGTTGATATAGCCTAAAGTTAATAGTTTGCATAACTTTCTAACTCTTGTTTCATTGTCTTTTTATTGCAGCCAAAATACATACATCAGATGTTTAGAAACAACACTTGATGGTTCTTCAGAACTTACCAAAACCATACTGAGTGTTTGGAATAAAAAGATGTCCCTTTATTTAGTGTGAAAACTGGTTGTGTAGCATTATATTAATATGCTTTTTCTGTGTGGAAGTTAACTGCTAAAATTTGTAATAGCTGTGGTCCAAAGTAAACATTAGATTCCCACAAATGTATTTTGTGTTAAACCTGTTTCTCTTAATCCTAACTTAGTTTCAGTAAAAGATTTTGTGTGAACACACAGTGGCAGTTAATGTCATACGAGAGACATGATTCTCTGACCTGGGTTCAAACTACCATATTGGCTCAAATATAAGCTGCACCCGAATATAAGCCGCTCCCTTAAAATTCTGCAGGCACTCACACCCGTTCCGTTTTACCGTATGTCTGTTTCAGCAGCGGTATCATAAAAACCAATTTTTGTAAGGTCGCAAATTTAAGCCGCACTTTAACTTTTCACGGTCGGAATTTGGAAAAAAAAAAGGTGCAGCTTATATTTGAGCCAGTATAGTACCGGTGATGGCAACAGACCTGTTGGCCACAGTCAACTAATGACTCTCACTAGCACAAACCATGCAAGGATTTCCATTAGTGCAACTTGGTTTTTCTTCCCTTCCCCTATCCTCCCATGGATACTCTCTGTGCTTCCCAATTGGCTCAAGGGGGACGGTTCAGAAGCACCCCCAAAGCAGTGTGCATGAGGAGGAGAGCGGAGATTTTCCCATCAGGTGAGCACAAGTGCTTGTGCTCATGGAGCTATCTCCTTAGTGCTGTTTTAAATTCCCCCCTATGTATTTAGACCATGGGTGGGGACTGGGGAACCTTTTTGTCCAAATGGGTCAGAACATGACCTCCACACCCAAAGGCAACTTTGATAGGTATTTGTCCCAGTCAAAGAAGCTGAGATTGTCAGAAGGATTGTTCCCGTGAATAGTCAACATCATCCAACCTTTCTGCAAACTTGTCGCAAGCCATCAGGATGACTGCTCAACAAACAGGTTGTCTGGAAGCAACCTCAGTTGTGTCTATGACGCACATATTTTAAATATCTGATCCCACTCTTGTATTCTGCCATTCTAATGTTCAAAATTCTGCTAGCTCTTCCTACAAATAAGAAAGGTTCAGGGGCACTCAATAATGCACACTGCACTACTGGTGTTATAAGACAGTGTTTTTCAACCTTTTTTGGGCAAAGGCACACTTGTTTCATGAAAAAAATCACAAGGCACACCACCATTAGAAAATGTTAAAAAAATTAACTCTGTGCCTATATTGACTATATATAAAGTAATTTTCCCACGGCACACCAGGCAACATCTCGCGGCACACTAGTGTGCCGCGGAACAGTGGTTGAAAAACACTGTTATAAGAAGTCAACTGTGCCATAATGCAACAATTGGCGGTCATGGACCTCAGTCAGTTGTTACGTTTAAGTAAATCCATTGAACAATCAGATTGCAGAGCACAGGAGTAAGATCAGGTCATAAGTTAGGGATGCGTCATTAGCACATTCCATAGATCATACTCATAATGTTTCAGGAGTTGGTGAGGGTTTTTATTTGCTAATCGCTATAAGATGCTGCATCAAGAAACTGTTTCCAAAGCATTTCCCCATTGCTTTCCTTTATCACAAGTCCATTTTGTGGTGGTGGAGCACCAACCAGCTTCAAGCTGAATTTGCTGGTATGTGATTGAATCCCACCCCAAAATAGGGCCAATCTGAAAGTCCCCAGAGGCAAAGCTAACCCATTACAGAAATACAACAACAACCCTGCAGCAACAACTCAAATTGATTTCAGTTGACAACACAGGCACTTCGGAAGTGGCCTTATATGAAACCAGACCATTGGTCCATGTAGCTCAATATTGTCTACAAAAGCTCTCCAGGGTTTCAGGCAAGAGTCTCTCCTTGCCGTAGCTGGAGATGCCAGGGATTGAACCTGAAACTTTCTGCATGCAAGGCGGATATCCTACAAGTGAAGCATCTCTGATCATTAAAATGAATAAAACCTAACTTTGGGTCCACTCCCTTTATTTCACATGTGATTTTTACTATATTCATCTACCTAGATTGGTTATCCCCCCCTGACTCTTGCTTTCTGGTAGCGCATACAGACCATCATTATTGCTTTTGAATCCCTGGGCAGATACCTTGCCCCATAAAAGCAGGAAGGAAGGGGCACAGTCAAGCTTGAACATGAATGAATATGCTGTCTTTGAAAGCATCATTATTACTATTTTTAGCACAAGTTGTTGTTTCCAAAAAGCTGGTCAAACCAGCCCCAAACGATTCCATGCTAATTATACCTGGAGGATCGATTCTTTGGCCTTTTAGTCTCATTTGTGTGCTTTAAAAGTCCTTCCGCTGCCACCTTAAAGCCCTTAAGCTTTGATGCTGGGGAGGCCAGGCTGGGTGGGTGTGGGAAGGCAAGGGAGTCCATGAGTAGAATGCACTCTTTGTTCAAGAGGAATGCAGGTGAACCCCAGACATCCTGTTGCATGGTATATATCAGGTTCATCCAGCTGAAACTATACGGGAAATATAAGCCTCAAGTGAGACATTTCATTTCTTCCTTTCTCCTGCCACCCCTCCTTTTGCCTAGAGATAGGGCAGAGAGGAGCACATATGCACAATTAATGTACAGCCAGAAGTAAGGTTAAGAACGAGCCCCGTTGCCTTCTGTGCCAAGCTGAGCCAAATCCACTGTGTGTGCACCTTTCCATGTTGACAAGACTGCAGGGGAAGGAGAAGGATGTGGCTGGAGAGCCCACGAAGGCAGACAGGCTCCGATTCACTCTTCAGCATTCAAATGAGCCACTCAGCTCCATGTGCCCTGTTTCAGCCTCCTTCCTGCTCCCAGGAAGGTGCAGCTTCTCAGGCACGCATCAATGAGCTGATTAATGCAGGATCATGTTCCCCTGTGCTGTCTATCCTGCTCATCACTTTTCATGCCTCACACCTACGTGGTGCGGGTACAGCTCAGAATGTAATGGCCTCGGTTGGAATTTACAGGGAACTCAAGTTTGCATTTGCAATAATCAGAAAACCATCACGGACTCAAGCATAGCCACTTGATATCTCTAAGATTCTCAAGAAATCTCGATGTGCTCCCAGAGGAAGCCCTTTCATTTCTATAGGCAACCTGAACATGCTACCTAAAAGAGTAAGCCCTATTGGGACTGGTGGCGCTGTGGGTTAAACCACTTGCTGATCAGAAGGTCGGCGGTTCGAATCCCCGCAACGGGGTGAGCTCCCGTTGCTCGGTCCCAGCTCCTGCCCACCTAGCAGTTCGAAAGCACGTCAAAGTGCAAGTAGGTAAATAGGTACCGCTCCGATGGGAAGGTAAATGGTGTTTCCGTGTGCTGCTCTGGTTTGCCAGAAGCGGCTTAGTCATGCTGGCCACATGACCCGGAAGCTTTACGCCGGCTCCTTCGGCCATTAACATGAGATGAGCGCCGCAACCCCAGAGTCAGACACGACTGGACCTAATGGTCAGGGGTCCCTTTACCTTTTTATGAGCAGAAATGCATACAGTGACACTGTAAACTTTCTAACAACGTCATTTAGCAAAAAGTTGCATTTAATAGAGTTGTGCATCTAATCTAGATAAATTCTGGACAGAGAACTGAATCAGACTTATTTGGGTTGAACTGAGGTTTCTTCATGGACTGAGGTGGCCCCAGAACATCCGGGCTCAGGTTGGGTCCACCTACAGCAGGGTTTCCCAAACTCCAGCTCCACCCCCCCCCAAACTCCAGTGATTTTGTCTACAATTCCCAACATCCCTGACTACTGGTCCTGCTAACTAGGGATGATGGGAGTTGTAGTCCAAAAACAGCTGGAGACCCAAGTTTGAGAAACCCTGACCTAGAGTAATGCCAGTGCTCTCCAAAGTGAGGGGTGGGGGTGACATTCAAGCAACTGCATGTTTAAAAATCCAATTAAACATGCAGTTCAGGGTGTGTGGAGGAGAGGAGACCAGCAAGAGCGGGTGGCTTTAAGAAAGGATTGGACAAATTAATGGAAGACAAGTCTATTAATGGCTACTAGACCTGATGGCTGTGCTCTGCTTCCATGGCCAGTGAGGGTAATGTTTCTGAACACCAGTTGCTGGAAACCAAGGGAGGGGAAAGGGCTCTTGTGCTCAGGTCCTGCTAGCTGCTTCCCCACAGACATCTGGTTGGCCACTGTGAAAACAGGATGCTGGACTAGTTGGGCCATTGGCCTGATCCAACAGGCTGTTCCTATGTTCTTATGACAGGTCTGGAGTTAATCACAGTTTATCAGCTGCGGTCACTCAGCTCACATAGTAGAGCAAAACATTACAGGAATTCCAAAAACCACGTAATCCACTTTCATCACTCTTGGGGTACCATAATATGATTCAGTGCAGTTCTCTTCCCACCCTCGCTTCCTGCCCCGGTCCTTTAATCTCCCTGTGATTTGTAAGCCTCACTTCACAGCAGCCCTGCTGGGGGCAAATAGTCTTATACTACATTGTTATAATTCTGTGTTAAATCTGTTTGGCTGAGGTTGGCATATTACTGCTTCAAAGACCCCACAAATATGGTTGTAATTCCTGTTCTGCCCTACATGATGACAAGGCATATCTTCTCTACAAAGGCTGGGCTTTCTTCCCTAGGAAGTAATTTGGACTGATCTTTATCCTTGGATTACTTCCCCTGCTCTGACTAAACAGTTTCAGTGCTCGGTAGAACCGTCTGCTTAAAGAGAAGCAAGAGGTTGCCTCTCCAAGTGATTTCTTCTGAGAAAGAGAGAGAATGCAGAAGCTGTAGAGGTATGTAAGATCCTGCAAAAGGTGGGAAAGCTTTTTTGAATATGTAATCAGAAGTTTTGAATATCAAATTATTTCTGAGGACGAATGGGAGCAACATTTCTCTCTTTCCAGCACCAGGAAATCCAGGATGACAGTGAAAAAATAATGAGGACACAGCTTTAGTGTCATGCAAAAGGCTCACTTGCTCTTTTATCCTTGTTTGTGCTTGTAAATATATTCCCTCAGTTCAGTGGTTCTTAACCTTTTTGGGATCATGGACTCATCTGAGAATCTGATGAAAGCTACAGACCTCCTCTCCAGGAAAACAAAAAATGCACATAAACAAGCCCACACAGAGATTTGCATACAATCAATATTCTTGCATTGGGGGGAAAAATCCCCCACTTTTTTGCAACTGGGACACAGACCCACTGAAGCACATCACATATCCCCAAGGGGCCCAGGAAGTTCAGGTTAAGAAGCCCAGCCCTAGTTCCATACAAGTCAATAGTGCAGTGAAATTGACTACACCGGCTGATGTAGTCAATTTCACGTGAAGGCAATCTTAAAGAGCACATATAGCTTTGAGGTGCTATAGCTTTGTCCTACATTACCCAGTAGGTGCCTGCAGCAATAGCACTGAAAGACCGCCTCTCTCCATACAAACCTACGCAGACCCTGAGATCATCCTCTGAGGCCCTTCTTCGTGTGCCTCTGCCACAAGAAGTACAGAGGGTGGCAACATGAGAATGGGCCTTTTCTGCTTTGTGGCTTCCTCTTTGTGGAATGATCTCCCCAGGGAGGTTCAGCTGGTGCTTTCATTAGGTGCCAGGCGAAAACATCCCTCTTTAACCAGGCCTTTGGCTGGGGTGGGTGGGGATTTTTGGCTTGTCCTTGTTCTTATTTTTATTATCTACTTTGTGTTTTTATACGGTGATTTTATGTTGTGAACCGCCCTGAGACCTACAGCTATAGGGCGGTATACAAATTTTAATAATAATAATAATAATAACACACATCTATTTGATCAGTGTTGGTCACATACAAAGGTCTTGTTCAAGTTTGAAGTGCCACAAACAACGACAAAATCAGTTGAAAGAGAGATTACGGCAGGGCAGAAAATAAATAACCCATTACAGAGCTAGGGTGGCTTTGCCTGGGTCAAAATGTGCATTTTCAAGCACTGCATATGGTTTTGTATATAAGAAACATGAATTCCGCAAAGCGGCGGGTGGGCTGCCTAACCCCCTCCACTCATTCAGGTTAGCTTTCCAGATCTATTGTTGAAATCTACACCCTTCTTTTTGCGCAGATATGTTGCGACTCACAACATGTGACCACTCCCTGCTCCAAACCCATTGTCTTCAGCGCACATCACAAAGTACATGGCTTTTCATATCAAACAGGATCAATAACAGCCAGTCTGACAGAGCTAGACTTCAAGTGACAATCGTCCTTTGAAAGAAGAATACATTGTATTATAGGGGGGAAATGGGGAGAAATGATATAAAAGAGAGATTTTGACCTACATATGCTCAACATTTGCCAGTACTTGAAGCATATGGAAACTCTGTTGGAAAAAGGCCATAAAAATCATATCTCATTAAAAGCTATAGCATGTCATTAAAAAGAAAGAAAGAAAAAGAAACACCAAGGAGATTTTCCAGTATGCCATTCGCCTTTTTTCTGCATGAGCTGGATTTTCTCCATATATAGCTGAGAGGATTGTAACCTGTGTGGTAAGTGTCAAAATGCTTTAATTAGAAGCTGGGGGGTGGGGAGGTTATATGAAGCTATTACTTATAATTTCCACTAATTATCAGGGGTTTCTTTTCTGTGAACATAAGGATATGATTAGGTCACAGTAAAAAAAAATATAGAATCAAGATGGCAAGCATATTAAGGCCTAAATTTAACATTGTATATAAAATTAACACAAAGCAGAATTTAATTTATTCACCTGACACTTACCACCCATCAATTCCACCCCACCCCACACTTTTGCATCAGTGTAATATGTTTTGGAATGTAAAGTTCCACTTCTGAATTTCTGCCATATTCATCTTAAATGACCATCGGGAAAAATCTCCAATTCTTTCCACCAAGCTCTTTCCCAAATACAGTGCATATCCATGTGCTGATCTATGAAGTCTAACTATCCCATGGCACTTTTCACAACAGAAGGATCAGCTAGCATTTAGGTCAAATTCCATTGTGTGTTGTTACAACCTGCCTCCTTAAATAAATCCTGCCATTTCACTTAGGCAGGATATTCTTAGTCCTAATTGCTAAGTAGTTAAAACAGATGTCCTTGCATTCCATCCCATGAGTAAGTGCATTTCAGTTGTGGGTGAAGCACATAACTGGATATTATTATTATTATTATTATTATTATTATTATTATTATTAGCACTTATTCATAATTTTTCTTTACAAAACATCACCCAAAGCCACTTACAAAACAGTACAAGGATTAAAACTAACATAAAACCAAAACAGTATAGAAACCTAAAAAGACATAAATACTGTTATAGATTGGGTGGGTGGATGGGGGCTAAACCCTAGAAATTAATAAATGTGAGAATTTTGATAATTGGGGATTTGAAAAGAGAAATACAAACTGCAGACGAATTCCTGGGCTAGCTTATGCAAAACCACCTGGCCAAGCTGTGGCCATTAAGAAACAATAAAGGGCCCTTGAGGGCCATTGGCATTGCAAGAGAACTGCCCCCCCCCAGGTGTGATCAGAGACAGGGGTTTGGAAAGTTATCAGAGTAACTGGGTGTGAGGTGACAGGAAAAAAAGGAGTCTTGAGCAAGCGTTGCTGAGAAGAAGCAGCAGGAAGAAGTGAAGGGATCCATCTTGGGTAGGCTGGCTGAAGGTTGGCTACATTGCTGTAGGGGACAAATCCCTCTTGAAACGACCATGCTATAAGATCTGGACTCCCTCCATGCAGACTGAAGGTGTAAATAGGTGAATAAACCGTATTTCTTAAAGCTACAACAGTCTCCGCCGTGTCTCAATTCTCCAAAGGACCACAAACCATGGACTCTTGCAACTGCTTTGCAGAGAGAAGGGAAGGCACCCCACTTTTGTAACAATAAACATATAAGGCAGGTCTCACACGTCCCTCCCAATGCTTAATGTACAGGAGTACATGGAATGGAGGCATCATCTCAGCAGATCAGTGGGAAAATCCTAGTGTTGTCACAAAGGGTTGGCAGTGTCCAGTGTGATAGCAGCAATTGCTGTCTACCTTTTCTTGCTCTTCTTTGCTCAGCCTGTGCTTACACTATGCACCGTTGCCACGAAACTGGGCTAGTGTTGAGCAAATGGGATGCCCCTCCATTCCATTTATGCTTTCTACTGCTATAGTAAGTGCTGCACATCTGAAAATGGCTGCACCGAGGCCACGGACACCAGTTGCTGTTGGACGGTGCCCCTGATATACCCGGTGACGAGCTACCTCAGCCTCACATTCCCACAGTGTCCGTGCCATTTTACTGAGCAGCAACATTTCGCAGTGCTTGTGAAGCTATGGAGCAGGGGGCAAAGGATGCAAAAATGTGAAATTCAGAGAGGCAACCTCTCTGTCTATAATCACACCCTGTCATGGTACAACTTTCATTCTTCTTTCTGTCCTTCACATTTCACATACCCATCACACAACCCGTGGACTCATGGAAGCAAGATTTAACATTCCAAGAAGTCCTTGCAAAAGGAGCATGCATATATCTTTTTTTAAAAAAAATGGTGGAGGATGCACTTTGCACAACCATGGGAATAGACCTTCATCACTCAACTTTTCAGATCATACTCTACAAGGTGCAAATGTAGAGAAGGGGCAAAAACGTCTTCAAAGTGGAGTTAATTTCTTCTCACAGATGGCATATATTCCACCTGAAAAGAGTTTCCATGCTAAATGTCTTGTCGTTTAAGTATACACTAATGAGGTTGCCAGACCCACATCCTATTGTAGTGTAGCCTATTTTAAGGATGGAGATGCGTAACAAAAGAGTCAGGTTTGGGTGCATCTAATTTTTGTCTTTGAAGCTAGATTTATGCTCAAGTCTTCACACTGTTAATCTATCTATCTATCTATCTATCTATCTATCTATCTATCTATCTATCTATCTTTTAAAAACTACTTTCCTACAGCTGGGGTCCAGTAAGTTCTGGCATATGGAGGTATTACACACACACACACACACACACACACACACACACAAATATATATATACTTTGCTAGATACCAGATCTCCCTACCTATTACGTAATGCTTAGAAACAGGAACAAACTTTAAAGTCATTTTAAATGAGAGAGAGAGAGAGAGAGAGAGAGAGAGAGAGAGAGAGAGAGAAGAAACTGATTCTAATTTCAGCACATGATGTGGAGAGCATGAGGATCTTAATGCATTTTCAAAGTTCTGTGAGCGATGCAAAGGTCTAATTATTATGAACCCTGCTTGTAACCTTGGGATTTGAAGCAGGAACTAAGACAGACGGGAAACACTGAAAATACAGAACCACATTGTAAAAATGTAGACAAACTCCTTGTGATCTTTTGTGGAACTGACATCTACAACAAATAGCAGCAACTTCTTTCCATTCTTTTCCTGTCCTTAACTAGGAACAGATTTGGAGCGTACAAGAATCGCTCTAGAGGGAAGCAGGAAACAGAATGGTGAGTGTTACAGGAAGTGTTTGGAGATGAGGGAGAATAGCTGGATAAAAAGGCTAAGTAACCAGTTTTTTTTTTAGTTTTTTTTTTTTTAAAAATAAGGGTTAGGATTGGAGATGATCATCTATACAATCATCTGGTCATGTCATTCTTCTCCAGCAAGCCTTGCGCCTTTTGTATTTATTGGGTGACTTTATCAGACATTGGCAGCACAGCCTAGATTGTGGAGTAACACGAGGATTTGCTGAGGGATCATCTCCTGTCATTCAAGGGCTGCTCAGTGCTGTAGTTCTTACTGTTTCCATTGGCATCTTGCACAACATAATGCTCCTACCTAACTAAACACTACTTTAATATTCTTTTTAAAAAATCCCAGGGGTGTGCATATATGGGGTAAGCAGACCCTCCAAGTGTCCCTATTTTCCAGGGACAATCCCGGATTTACAAAAGCCATCTTGGTTTCTGATTTGACCCTGGAATGTACCGCTTTTCCTTAGGATGTCCCTATTTTCATTGGAGAAATGTTGGAGACGATGGGTAAGGTGTTCCTGCAAATAAGCTGGTCCCAAACTGTTAAGGGCTTTTTATACTAATAGTAACACTTTGAACTTGGCCCAGTACCAAACTGGAAGCTAGTGCAGATTTCTGAGCACAGTGTGTTATATGCTGACAAGGTCTCACTCCTATTGTCAAGGACTGGGCAGAGGAGGAATGGTGGAGGCTGCTTCCCCAGCCTGACCCTTCCAGAGAAGAGGAAAACAGTTTAAATTTAGAAGAGGAGGAGGAGGAGGAGGAGGAGGAGGAGGAGGAGGAGGAGGAGGAGTAGTTTGGATTTGATATCCCATTTTATCACTACCCAAAGGAGTCTCAAAGCGGCTAACATTCTCCTTTCCCTTCCTCCCCCACAACAAACACTCTGTGAGGTGAGTGGGGCTGAGAGACTTCAGAGAAGTGTGACTAGCCCAAGGTCACCCAGCAGCTGCATGTGGAGGAGCGGAGATGCAAACCCGGTTCACCAGATTACGAGTCTACCGCTCTTAACCACTACACCACACTGGCTCTCTTTGTCTTTGTACGTTCCTGGGCAACCAGATGTGGGAGTTGCTGGCAGCAGCCTGACACCTCTCAGCAGCCATGCTGCAGCATTGTGCACTAACTGCAGCTTCCAGATCCAGCGCAAGGGAAGTCCCAGTCGAGCGCATTGTAGTAATCCAATCTTGAAGCCCCCAGTGCCTGAATTACTGTGGTCATATAAGCAGTAAACTCCGTTCTTGGAATCCTAGTCCCTATGTAAAGGTAAAAGGTAAAGGACCCCTGGACGGTTAAGTCCAGTCAAAGGCAACTCTGGGCTTCATCTTGCTTTCAGGCCGAGGGAACCATCATTTGTCCACAGACAGCTTTCCAGGTCATGTGGCCAGCATGACTAAACTGCTTCTGGTGCAACGGAACACCGTGATGAGTGCCAGAGTACATGGAAATGCCATTTACCTTCCCATCGCAGCGGTACCTATGTATCTACTTGCACTGGCGTGCTTTCGAACTGCTAGGTTGGCTGGAGCTGGGACAGAGCAACGGGAGCTCACCCCGTTATGGGGATTCGAACCCCCAACCTTCTGATCGGCAAGCCCAAGAGGCTCGGTGGTTTAGGTGCAACCCATGCACCAAAAGGAGATCTCGGGAGGCTTGAGGCAGTTTTTGAAGCTTAACTGAGCATGCTCAGTGGGCAGGAAATGTGAAATGGCTTTTTCTGCAGGGGGGGGACCATGAGAGTAGGCAGAGAGAGAGTGAATCAAATGGCGTACTCCACACTGCAACATTTCGTTGCAGGTCTCATTTGTTTGCTGAAATTCTTGTCTATTTACAAATCACTTCATAAACGCGTTCTAGTTTCCAGAGCAGCATATGCTCCTAGCTGACTGACGCACGCCTACACGCAGCTCTCGTAAACTCATTTCGCTCCAGAATTCTCCCAGTGAATATTGTTTTCTAAAGAGCTTGTGCAAATTTATGACTCCTAATGTTTTCTTATCCAGGGCTCCGAGCCTTGTTATCCAATATCTTTGCACGGGACAGTTTATCATTGTACAGTGAAAGAACACATATAAAGATGAATCAGCCAAGGGAATCTTAAAACACAGACATTATCGAATGCTATGTTTATTTGCTTTAAATCCCCATTGCTCTTGCAACTTGAAATTCAGCAAATAGGGGAGTCTGTCAAGCGAAAAGAATGTAAAGGGGAAGCAGTGGGGACATCTTTCCCACAAATTAATTTCTTGCCTGGTGGTAACAGTTTGCATATAAGAGCCAAGCTACCCATTACACAGAATAAGATTAGTAACTGAGATAGCAGTTCGGGACTGTACTACTTCAACATTAAGGTAGGTGTCACATGAAGAGCTCTCTGAGTATATTATAGTGGTGCATCTGGAAAAGGGCTATGCTAAACCCCCAATCCCAATGTGCTAGTTTTTAATACATATAGAAAGTCTAATATATAGAGGAGTATTCAAAAATGCAAAGTAAACAAATGTATCTGCAAGATACACTCTGGAATTCTTCAGCTTTATTTTGCATACCCTACAACATTTCTAGATCATACAACATTTGTAGATCATACCCTACAACATTTCTCCAATGAAAACAGGGATGTCCTATTGAATAATAATAATAATAACAATAATAACAATAATACCCTGCCCATCCAGCTGGGTTGCCCCAACCACTTTGGGTGGCTTCCAACAAATATAAAAACATTAAACATTTAAAAACTTCCCTATACAGAGCTCCCTTCAGATGACTTCTAAAGGTTGTATACTTAGGTATCTCCTTGGCTTGGGGGCCGCATAACTCCAACATTTCTCCAATGAAAATAAGGACGTCCTAAAGAAAAGGGGGACATTCCAGGATCAAATCAGAAACCACAACTGCTCCTGTAAGTCCAGGACTATCCCTGGAAAATCGGGACACTTGGAGGCTCTAGTAGTTCAGCTTTCACACATAACTTATAAAATGAAGCAATGTTGTTCCACACCTTTTTACTTCCAGATAACCACAATGGTGGAAGGAAAACTTCAGTATCATGTAAATATTATTATATTTGTAAGCAGTAACAAACCATTTAGAGGGAATAGGGACAAACAAACAAGGCACAGTGCTGTGATTCAAAACATGGGGAAAGGGAATGATCCCATATCCAGGTAGATCATGAGAACAGAGAAAAAATAGCAGAGTCAGACCCGCCCCCCCCCCCAGGACATATTGACACAGCTACAATGCATGCCATTTTCTTTCTAAAACTACTGCCCACAAGACCTCAGGTAGGCAAGCAAATTCCTTCTGGGCTTCTGCCCTGCAAACCAGCCTTCAAGATGCCTGGTGGAAATCCCTCCACATTTATCTTTCTGAAATATGGCAGGTTTCTTACATCAGGGTGCATCTATGAAGTATGCAATTTTCATACAAATTACTTGCAAAACCATAAGGGAAATTAAGTGAATCCTTTTTTTAAAAAAAGCAACCAGAACTGGAAGGGCTTCTCTTGCAGGAGAATCGCGGCAGCGATCCTTCTGAAATCCAGCAGGAGTCATTTCCTCAGAAGGGGCTACACGACTGCCGGCACATTTCACCAAATTCTTCCCCTGTCCTCTCTCTGTGCCAAATTCAACCAACAAGTACTGCTAGGGATGGGGAAAGCACACTATACCACCCCCACAGCAATATAGATTAGATGGTTATTGTTGGCTTCCAATGTGGTCTCTTTCCCCATGATTTTTAAAAAGCCCAAAATCCCACTGAGCACATCTGAAGTTGGTTCCTAGCTTCTGTCTGCTATCCTTGGAGCCCATTTTCTCTCTCTTTGCTTACAGTTTTTTCACAAAGCAGAACTAGACACGAAGCATGTGGCTTCGGCACTCTGGCCCCAAAGAGAGTCTTTTTGCTGAGAGAGTCCCCCAAATGTATAATGTTTTTACGAATGGCGGAGGCCCTTATGGACCAGGAAAGACAGACAGACAGACAATTATTTACAGAAAGCTGTCAGAAGTTCATTGACTAGATTATGTAATCAAGGCTCTTTTAATGGGAGTGGTCACATTTCACTGGCAGCTGATGTTTCTGGGTGAGCTGCAGAGTTTATAAAGTCCTTTGAGAAAAGTCAAAAGGTCTATGAGAAAAATCAAAGGCCCCTCCAAGAGGCAATTTCATGTAGCTGCAATCTATTAACAATCAAAATGCTGAGGAAAGGAGGGGTCATTTTCAACCCAGATAATAAACACATTTACTTATACATTCCACTCAGGACTTTTCCAGACCATCCATTTAAAGTGCAGTAAATCTGGATTTGTTATGGAGGCTCCAGACATTATTTCCTGTGTCCACATTAATCCTGTCACATTGTCACAGGGATATTGTATTTCTCTACCATTCATACTCTCAATATGTAGGACATTTTTTGACTGCAATTTTTGTTATTGGTATGCTTAACTACTCTTGAGTTGAGTGGTACATTTCAGGAACTATGTTGTCTTGTCTCTAAAGAAAAACAAACAAATTATTATTATTATTATTATTATTATTATTATTATTATTATTATCCTCATACAAAATGGTGCACTCTTTGACGTTGTGCCATTCATCAATAGTGGTGTCATAGGCGATGAAAGTTCAAAGTAAAAATGGTGTTGCAATAAGTGACCTTACCTCTTAATTGTCTCTTGGACATTCAAAACACAGCTGGGAAAATGTAGGGTTTTATTTTAGTTGTGCATGGTGGTTTGTTAGTTTGTTTGCATATAACAGAGTATTTAAATTTTGTAACATGTCCCCTTCTGCTCTCATTGAACATGCCCTGTATTGTGAAAGGTTTTAGCATCCTTGTGGCTATTAATTAGAAAGAAGTTCTGTCACATTTATTATCCCGGAGCAGAGGCTTCATGGCTTTAATGTGTGACTGAGGTGCCAGATGTTCTGTCTAGTGTTGGGCTTGGCCATTAGTGGTTACCGTGAGCACATAATACTGATTATCGACTCTCCACACAGGGCACCTTTTCAGTAAGGAATACATTTGGAGGTGTTAATTCTTTATCTCAAAGGCCAATTATTAGTCTGACAGTTATCTGGCTGTCTCTTTCAGTTTCTCTCACTGCCAATGACCACTTCTTTTGAGGTAGCTTCTCTGGAAGGCCAAAAAAAAACCTCAAGTAAAATAAATTACATGAATGTGGCATGCCTGATTGGTTGCTAGGGGAACAGTGAGTCAGATTATCATAACCCCGTTGCGCTGTGTGTGCAACCATATTCACAGAAACTCGGCAGTTAACCTCTAATGCAGGGCTGAGAGGACCTAGGCCTCTCCCAATGTGACTCTCACCATTCTTGAACCAAACAGCTAAAGTATACCACAGTACTGCCATTCCCATATACTGTGGGAATGGCAGTACTGTGGAAGAAGTGTTAAGGGCTTAGGCGGCAGCGGGGTGGGGTGGGGGAATGATCTGCACTTCAATCACAGTTATTAGGATTCTTTTGGACAAGGAAGCGATGTGGAACGAGGTGTTATTTAGGGTAGAAATGAGGAACTGGTGCAGTGCCAGATTACCAGATAGGCAGAGTAGGCCAATGCCCACCCACCCTAACAATGGATCAAAACAATATTGATCTTGAAAGAAAATTACGAAAAACGTATTAGGAAATAAGTTGCGAGGAAATAAGTTGCAAGATTTCGACTGCCAAGAGGCCTCCACAGGGTTAAATCCAGCACTGAACTGGTGGTCCTCCATATTTTGTTGGACATCATCCCCATCTGTTCACATCATCCCCAACTGCTGGCCAATGCTGGCTGGGGATGATGGGAGTTGGAGTCCAATGAAAAGCCACATGTCCCTCAATCTCTGCTTTAGGGGAAGCCAAGGCCTGTCTGTTTCAGTTGGTCGAAAACAGATGTACGTTTTTAACGTAGTTGTGACGTCATACATTTCACAAAGAACACTGGTGATCCTCTTTTCTGCAGGTGCCTTTCTAAGCACATCATTGATTCTCATCTACTATGATTCCTGTAAAGCAGAAAATTTTCAGTGCTATTTGGGGTATATGGACCTAGAAAGCTGGGCAAGTCTTCAATTATGAATTCAGAAAATGTGAAAAAGACAGTGCAGTGGTGACGTCACAGGTGAAAATTAAAGTGAGGTTCAAGGCATGTGTAAAAAGAATGCAAAGTAACATTGAAATTTCAGAGTGGTTAAGGGAAAACAATAAAAAATTGAAAGTGGGAAATTAAAATATTGTTCAAAGTCTGCATGCAAAAGTGTCTCAGAAATGGGTCTCAGAAATGAAGGATTCCCAATGGAGGATTCAAAATTGGTACCAAAGCCATGGCTAACACAATGATGATGATGAAGAAGAAGAGTTTGGATTTGATATCCTGCTTTTCACTACCCGAAGGAGTCTCAAAGCGGCTAACATTCTCCTTTCCCTTCCTCCCCCACAACAAACACTCTGTGAGGTGAGTGGGGCTGAGAGACTTCAGAGAAGTGTGACTTGCCCAAGGTCACCCAGCAGCTGCATGTGGAGGAGCGGAGACGCGAACCCGGTTCCCCAGATTACGAGTCTACCACTCTTAACCACTACACCACACTGGCTCCCAGTGCTTCAGGTAGTGCTGCTATGATTTGTTCATATACTAATAGGGCTTGAATGCCTTCAAAAAGTTCATTGTCTCCCTTCTAACCACCACCTGTACCTCACAGCTCGCTCAAAATAGAATCTTCTCTCCAGTATTGTTTTCTTTTCACTGTAACATAGGGATGGACATTTCAGCCTATCTGTGCCACTTTTGCCTGTGTTCACTCAAAAACCAATACTATCCTTTCCACAAATTAATCTCTACTTAAAAGCAAGAAAAGAAAAGAAAAACACATTTAAATAGTGTTAAGAAATGCAGAAGCTGGTGGATTACTTTACTTGGATCCACACATTGGTCTGGGAAATGCGAATCAGGTCAGGTCATATCAGAATTCACAAAGAATGAATTTCTCAAGCATTCCTACTCTCATGGAAGTTGAACACTGTATTATAAAGAAGCTAAGGGATAAGGGTTTTCCAACCTTTCTTCTTCACAAAATGTATTTTTTTGTGGTTCAGGTTGAAGTTTGAACTTGCAATATTGTTCTTGTGTTTGCTCTGGTGTGTGATGTGATCCTGTCTCTCTCCCGAACTGCAATTACATTATTTGATATGCTGCAGCTATTTCATTGTTTAATGGACTATGCATGTCCCAGCTGTTGGCCATGTGACCAACACTCCCGTAGAAGCAAGAAGTCTTCCTTGTGCTCCTGTTACATTTCCAAGAATTAATGTGCCTGCTTAGTGAAAGTCTATAAAGAACCCAAATACCAAGTTAGAGAGATTGACATTGCAAAAATATGTTGTCATCACCACCAGACAGTTTCTTCTAATTATAAATCACGAATATGCCTTCGACGTATGCTGCATTGAGATGGAACACAGAGTCCTTCTTGTTGCAGTGGACTTCCTTGTCAAAGTTAAGATTAAATTTTGGTACTTCTTCCACTAAGTTTTGGAAGAGCTTTGACTGGGGTGGTTAGAATTGGCCCAAATTATGTAAACAATTATGCCCTCCATTGAAATCAGTGGAACATCTGTGTGAAGGTGGTGACCAGTTCTAGTGGCAACCAATAATACATATGCTTGCAGAATGCAAGTGTTACAAGAGTGTGCCAGTCAGTAATTCACACAGTTCAAAATTGGAGTTAACTCTTTTCTAGCAAGAACACATTCTCCACAGATTTGGTTGAGTGTCAAGCCTACTGAGCAGAGTGGTTCATTCCTGGTGGTCTTACTCCATGAATATCAGTTGTCAAGATGGAAAGTCCCCACCTCCTCATAGCCATCTAAATCCACTCCTCTCCAGACCTTTCCCCAAGCAATCGGAGACTGTGCCTCTCTGATGCCAACTTCTCCTCTGCCATTTTCATGCCTCTTCTGGTTCTGTGAGACAGCTGGGGAAGGGAGCTTGTCACAGCAGGAGGAGAGACATCCATGGCTCTTCACCAGGCTGACTCATCTCTGCCTCTTGGCCTCCCTCCTCCCATTCTCCTACTTCAGCTTCTGCCTCTGATTCTGCCTCTGATTCTGCCACGGTCACTCCCAACTCACGAAGCCCTGTTGCCCCTTCAGCTTCCAATACCTCCCCCCAGTCTTCTCCCTCTTCTCCCTCTGCCCACTCATTGTTGTCCCACCACCACTCCCTGGCCTCTGAGCCTTTCCCCCTTGGTGGTTCACCAGCTGTTCCTCCCACCGTTCCGCTGTGTCCAACCAGTTCAAGCTGTACTTAGAAGGTGATAAATATTCATTCAGGAGAAGCACTGCAATGTTTTGCCAAAATTTGTCAGTACCTTCGGTCCCAACTCCTGCCAACCTAGCAGTTCGAAAGCACGTCAAAGTGCAAGTAGATAAATAGGTACCGCTCCGATGGGAAGGTAAATGGCATTTCCGTGCGCTGCTCTGGTTTCGCCAGAAGCAGCTTAGTCATGCTGGCCACATGACCCGGAAAAACTGTCTGCGGACAAACACTGGCTCCCTCAGCCTGTAAAGCGAGATGAGCGCCGCAACCCCAGAGTCGTCTGCAACTGGACGTAACTGTCAGGGGTCCTTTACCTTTACCTTTTACTATTACAACAGATTAGTAATAATTTTGAATATCAACTTTAGCATTCTTATAACTTATGCACAGGGTGGTGGGCTTCCTCCTGAAGCACAAAACAGCTGCTCCATTCAACATTCGCTCTGCACAGCTCTATACTTTCCAGACAAGGCACAGGGGGTAAAGCCTCAACTATATCAGCCAGAAGGTTGGCATGCTCTGGCTTTGACAGTGGAAAAGCTTCACTTGTGATGTGAATCACTGGAGTAGTGTCCATCAGTTATTCACAAAATATTACTAATATGACTTTCGGTTTACTTATGAAAATATCCTGCCTCTGTGCATGCTTTGTGACCGATGCCTGTAGCTTTCACAAAATTTCACCGGTATTGCCACACCCTTTTTAGATGATCCATCCATTAATGGATCTTTGCATCATCCTCTAAACACAGGTTGTGGTAAAGCCACAATGGTCCTATTTCTGGTCATCAAAAGCCACCATTTGCTAACTAAGCAAAAGCAAACAGAGCAGGGAACAGGATAGACTCAAATGTTGACAACTTTGCACAAAGTTTGCTTGGTGGTATTGATTTATGTTTTGGGTGTTTAAGAAATGTCCAAAGTGGACTGGTGAGTAGGAAGTCAGTGAAGGAAATGGTCGATCAAACCTTTCTGCCTTTAGGGAGGATCATCCTAACACGGTATATTTACCTAAGGGCTACAATAGAGAGAAACTACAGAGAGGAAGGTTTACACCTTTTGTGCAAACATAGTGTATTTGTGTTAGCAATGCACAAATCTGTAAATTTTGGTTTCTTTATGTTTCTCGTTTTTCCAGTTGTAAATTCAGTTCTACACAGTGATGCTTATGCTTTGCTTGGGGTTTTTTTTTTTGGGGGGGGGGAGAAGCTATCATGAAAATTCATCAGTGTGAATTTCTCCTAATATAAACATTTTTTGTATGCAGTGTTGATTAATGTACACATTTTTGCAAAGCAATTTCCCATACTAAAATACTTTTTTAATATTTATTTTCACCACGATATGCATTTTTATCCACACTTTATCACAGTCTTATTCAACCTTGGGCCCCCAATTATCATTGGACTACAACTCCCACCAGCCTTAACTAAGCTAAGATTATGTGAGTCATAGTCCAGCAACATCAGGAGACCCACAGTTGAAGAACACTGTCTTAGTATATGCATTTCTGTACACATTACGTGGCTGGAGACCTGCGCTGAAAAATTTGGAGAAGTTCTGAAGGATGGCTGTTTCAGTTTGTGTATTTTTTCAGAAAGTGCAAATTAGGTATTTCTTCCCCATCCCATGTGTGTGTGTTAGAGAGAGAGAAGTAATGGAAAACTTACTACCAAGAACTTCTAAAATAGAAATCTATTAGCTGCTGCATATAAATTTCACGACACTTTTATGGAAAGCAAGGCTTTGTCACAAAACACTTGTCTGACATTTCCGTTTACACTTCCAGATTAGTTTCCTTCACCCTTTACATCCTGGTGGGTGGATCTACAGTTCTATGGCTATTTTTATAAAACATATTGGAGCTCTTTGGATTGAAAGCCGATACCTAGAAGCTGAATAAAAACATTCTGCAGTTTTTCCAAGTGGTGAGATGTTCCATGGGCAATGCAACAGGGCTTTTTTTTTTTTTACTTTAAAAATGTTCATCATGTCTGCCTTTCAGGCAAGGCACCCAAGGGGCACCCAAAACCCATAAAAAACCCCTACAACTTAAAAACATCAGCAATAAAATACTTGTGAGCAAAGACCACAAAACAACCTCAGAAGTTACATAGAACAAGGACATAACAGAGAAACATGCAGACATTGGAAGCTGCTTTCTACACAGTTAGACGATTGGCACATCTAGCTGGCAGTGGTTCTCTAGGCAGGAGTATTTCCCCAGCGCTACCTGGAAATGCTGGGAATTGAACCTGGGACACTCTGCATCATGGGACCTTCTGGGACTGAGCTATGGGAACAGCCCTTTACTTTAGGACCTTTTAAAGATATACTGTATATTCATTCCAAGGAGGAGCGCAGAGAGAAGAAACGCCATGGTGCATCTGCAGCAGCACAACTGGACGCCTTCATCTGCCCCAGCTGCAACAAAACATGTCTCTCTCCACAGCCAGAGCAGGCGTCGCAACTTTCCAATGATTTGACCTCACCCCTAAAGGCGCACTCCTCCATGGTCTCCCAAGACAGACGGATGCCAGCCAACCTACAACCTACACGCCAGTCAACAGCTCTCAATTACTCAGAAAAGGCGCTCTTTTCCACTGGTTGGGATACTGGGAGAAACACCTCCAATGAGGATCTCAGTTGACAGCCAGGAGAAGGCAACCCGGGTGACATGTGTGGCTTTTAAGGTCAAAAAACCATCACTTTGAATTATGATTAGAAACAATCTGGAATTCTGAGAATTTTGAAGGATGGCAACACTTCAGTTCATGTGCTTTTTCAGAAAGCGCATATGTATTAGGTTCATCTTTAAATGTGAAATGATGCCATTTACAGTGGTACCTTGGTTCCCAAACTTAATCCGTTCCGGAAGTCTGTTCCAAAACCAAACCAAAGCTGAAACCAAGGCGTGCTTTTCCATAGTAAGTAATGCAAAATGCATTAATCCGTTCCATACTTTAAAAAACAACCCCTAAAACAGCAATTTAACATGAATTTTACTATCTAACAAGACCATTGATCCATAAAATGAAGGCAATAATCAATGTACTGTACTATAAAATAAATAAGACAGTATTGTAGATGATAAAAATTTTCAAAAAAATTCTTACGTGCACTGATGATAGTCATTGTTTGGATGGGGGGCTTTTATCCATTTCTGCACTCACACAATCAATCAATCAATCAATCAGTAGCTGAACTGGGTTCCACACAGTCAGAAAAACAAGTCACAAAAATGAAGTCACAAGCCACAGTCACAAGTCAGTCCCATAAAATGAAGAACAAGTCACAGCCAAAAAATTGAAAAACCCACACAAACAAAAACGCGAAAAAGAGAGCAAAAATGAAAGCTCCAAATATCACATCTGTGTTGCGTGGATGCTTGGGACTCAACAGCTGACAGACTCAACAGGAAGCCTCTGATTGGCAGCAGGGGACTCAATTTACAAATGGAACCACACTCGACAGAAAGCGGAACATGTTCAGCTTCCAAGGCAAAGTTCACAAACCGGAACACCTACTTCCAGGTTCACAGCATTCTGTTTCCAAGTTGTTTATAAACTAGTAAAGGTAAAGGGACCCCTGACCATTAGGTCCAGTCGTGGACGACTCTGGGGTTGCGGCACTCATCTCGCTTTATTGGCTGAGGGAGCCGGCGTACAGCTTCCGGGTCATGTGGCCAGCATGACTAAGGCGCTTCTGGCGAACCAGAGCAGCACACGGAAACGCCATTTATCTTCCCGCCGGAGCGGTATCTATTTATCTACTTGCACTTTGATGTGCTTTCGAACTGCTAGGTTGGCAGGAGCAGGGACCGAACAATGGGAGCTCACCCCGTCGCGGGGATTCGAACCACCAACCTTCTGATCGGCAAGCCCTAGGCTTTGTGGTTTAACCCACAGCGCCACCCGCCACTAAGCTGATCTAAAACCAAGGTACCACTGCTATCTCTCATCCCTACAAAAAGCGGGGGGTGGGGGTGGCGGACGACACTTAGGAACTGTGCTTTGTTAAGAGTGCTGGGAATTGTAGCTCTGTATGGAGTACAGTGGTACCTGTGGTTGCAAACGGGATCCGTTCCGGAGGCCCGTTCGCAATGTGAAAATCTCACAACCTGAAGCACCATATCTGCGCAGGTGCGTGGCGTGATTTGATGCTTGTGTGCATGCGCAAAGCACGGTTTAGTGCTACTGCACATGCACGAGTCGCAAAACCCGGAAGTAATCCTTTCCGGGACTTCCGGGTCGCTGCGGGATGCAACCTGAAGCAAACATAATATGAGGTATGACTGCAGACTACATTTCCTCAGATTATTTGAGGAGGTTTGTTTTAAGTGTACATTGGTTACAAAGCCTCTGTGCTGGGATTTGTGCACTTGATCTCATGAACCCAGCTCCAGGGTGGGGAAAATAGGCAGAAGATCCGCATTTCAAATAGCGGGTCAGAATGTGTACATTTTAACAGTTGGCATTTTTGCATGGGAAACCCCCTTTTCTCTGGTGGATTTGTGTTTTGAGTCAGCTCTTTACCTACACACCAGGCAAGACTGGTAAAATATGAGAAGGTTAAGGGAGGGGTTTTGATTTGATTTGATTTGATTTGTATCTGGTATGAAGTTAGCTCATGGGGATACATCCCCCCATCAGCCCTCTGAATATTTCCAGTTGGTGGCACAGCGAATAGGCTCCGGTTCCTGCTGTGGAACACTTAACAGTTGTTCTCTCTCCCACCCGTACCCTCTGCCTCTTTTTAAAAACCTTTTTTAAAAAAACAAATAAGACAACCCCCCCCCCCATTTGCAGCTTGAAGGATGTGGGTGATGATTTATAGAGCACGTCCAATTGGCTGTGTTTGTCTAGGCTGGCTTGCTTCACACATGCTGAGGCCAGCGGTGAATTTGCAAGTAACCATCCAAGGAAAATACCTTACCGAGGGAGTAAAAGAAAAAGAAAATGAGAGAGAGAGAGAGAGAGAAGAAAATTGCTAACGAAGCAAAACAAACCCAGAAATGAGATAAGCTGCTTAGCAAACGTTTCAGCAGTCTTTTTTAGCTCGATGCCAGCGTGGTCCGCAGCCCGGATTCCCAAATGCCAAAGTGAGCTCAGCAGTTAAGTACTCGAGACATCTTCAAACATGCAGCAGGATTTGTTGCTCTGGTGGGGGAGGGGGAGGGCGACTCCAAAGATGTCTGGAATCTCTGGTCAATAAAGTGCAGCTTTCTTGAGAGGGGTGAGGCTTTCAAATGTGAGAATAGCCCATTCACATACGCTGGGTGTTAAAAAGCTCACTGACCTAGCTATGGTCGCACCCAGAGGCGCCAGCTTACGAGAGCGATTGGCGGGTGGGGAGGCAACATCGTCTGTGTGACATCACAATGCCATGTGCATGGCACCAGGATGCTGGGAGAAGCCAGGGGTAGAGCCAAACATGGCAGCCGCGCAGCTTCAATGGCCAGTGGCTCCTCGTCCTGGCATAGCCACTGGCAGGAGGATGCTTTGAACCTCTTTGGCATTCGTCTTTGAGCCACTGGCAGCAGGAGGAGGAGGAGAAGGAGCCTCCATGCTTAGAACCCTGAACAAACGACAGCACCCAAGTTGCTGTTCTGGGGTTCTTCTGGTGCATCCCAAGCCAACTGAGAGGGGTGTAGGGGGCATCAGGAGAGGGGAAACTCCTTGCACTCTGACAGCACTCATTAATCGAATCCTGCCCTTGGTTTATTAATTTTCAGTAAAAATTTCACAATACACCAAAATACCTCAATTGCACACAGGGGCGGAGCAAGGTGGGGGCGTTGGGGTGGATTGCCCCCCGTTCCATCCTGGAGGGGGGTGACACTCAGTGCCCCCCCACGACTCCCATGCTGAGCCCCGCCGCCCGGTAAAAAAAGCCTCACTCGGCGGCTCATAAGGTTGCCGTGGGAGCAGCAGCACCAGCACGGACGGACTGCGCATGTGTGGCATCACGCACATGCGCCGCTTGTCCTGACGCGTGCGTCGCGACGTCACGACGTATACACGCTGCGGAGCGACATCCCGCCCCCGGGGGGTGCCTCGACATTTGCTGCTCCGGGCAGCCAAGCGGCTCCATTCTCCACTGATTGCACATATTAAAGAAAAGAAACTTTACAGTGTATTGTGCCATATGAACACGCCATAATAATATAATATATATGTATGTAAATTTCACTGGTATTTAATAATGCAATTAATTTTTACAACATTATTGTACTTTCTAGCTTCTCATTATACTGCCTTTATACATCTTTTCAACAACAGATGCATTTCTGGATAACAGAGCATGTTCTATTTTTGTAACGCATGGCAAATAATGCACATTTCAGATTCTGCTGAAGCCTATTGAAACCATATTAAGAATTTGGCACTCTTCAGTGGGAAGCTGATGTGGATGAACTAAGAGACCCTGGAGACCTGCTGCCAGCTGGAAGACCTAACACAGGCCAAAATATCTGGGGGGGGGGCACCAGGTTGGCGAAGGCTGTGCTAGGTTATTTGGACAGGAGAGGGGAGTGCAGTTCCAAAGGTTTAACGGGGAAATTATTTTTGAGTTACTGTTAAAAAATGGCATATCCTTTGGGGTTGGCAAATTGGAGGTGCTCCAGGACATTGCTGAGTTCTAGATCTGATATCAGTAAGCCACTGGGTGCAACTCACATTTGGAAGTGCTTGATATTTGGGAGTGGTGAGGAAGTCTTCTGTTATGATGGTGCTGTTTATTATTATCATCCTTTCTTTGCAACGACAGTTTCTTTTCCTGAGATACTTGCCAAGCAACTCAGAAATCTGCTCCTCTACTTTAAATAGCATACTGTACAATGAAATAACTATGCCAGGCTATATGAGGCAAGAGGAAACCAGATTTTGCAATAAATAAATAAATAAACAGGGAGTGTGGGAAGAACACCCACATTCTGGTTTCTCACTGAAGTTGTGGTATGTGTGCCGTGCTCCTTCGGTTCCACCTCCGGCAATGAGATACTCCCTCCTTAGCCAAGAAAACAGATGTTAGCCTAGAACATCTCTCTCTCTCTCTCTCTCTCTCTCTCTCTCTCTCTCTCTCTCTCACACACACACACACACACACACAATGCTTTTGTTGGGGTTTGGTATATATATATATTGCAGTGAACTGCAGAAATAAATAGGCTGATAAGGCTGCTGGTTGAAAGTATAAATAAACTTAAGCTTTATTAGGTAAAGGTAAAGGGACCCCTGACCAGTCCAGTCGTGGACAACTCTGGGGTTGCGGCGCTCATCTTGCTCTATAGGCCGAGGGAGCCAGTGTACAGCTTCCAGATCATGTGGCTAGCATGACTAAGCCGCTTCTGGCGAAACCAGAGCAGTGCAGCAGGAGTGGTACCTATTTATCTACTTGCATTTTGATGTGCTTTCTAACTGCTAGGTGGGCAGGAGCTGGGACCGAGCAACGGGAGCTCACCCCGTCGTGGGGATTCGAACCACCAACCTTCTGATCAGCAAGCCCTAGGCTCTGTGGTTTAACCCACAGCTTTATTACTCCTGGCAAATAAAGCCAGCCTGAGTATAATTTTACTTATAATGGCACAAGGAGGAGGAGATGCAGGAAGGAAGTAAAGCCTGAGAATCTACGAGGAATCAGCAAGGGAAGAATAGATGGTTTTTCTGTCTTTCGCAAGAGCTGCTGATTTGCTCCCAACAGGCATACAAGAACAAGAGCAAGAAAGAGAGAGTGTCTGAGATATATGGTTCCAAGGGCTGTTTATGAGAAGGAATGTACTTCTCTGAACATATCCAGGAACAACAAATAGCCTCATGGTACCTTAAAGGCTAAGACATTTATTATGACATGAGTCAGCCTTCACCATTCTGTTTTTTTTTTTTAAGGTTTTATTATTTTCCAATAAAACACCAAAAAACAAAATTAAACAACAACACAAGGCATAAAAACAACAATAAAAACAATAACAATAACAATACCAATAAACATAAAAAGAAAAAAGAACATATACATACCTTAACCATTACCTATCTTTATACTTTCCTTGTTACTAACTTCTTAATTTGGGGACTTCCCCCATTCCCTCCACTGTCTTCAAAGTCAAAAACATCTTAAAGGTAGCTTTATATCTTGTTCATTTAACAATTGCTCGAATTTTTGATATGCTTAACTTTACACAATCATAATCTTAGTCAACTATAAATCTTATCTTAATGTCAAAACTTAACTCCTATTTAACAAATAAATCATTCATTCAAAAATTTTCTTTTGCCAGTTTAATCAAATATAACCCTACTAAAGCCTCTAATTTATCTCTGCTCAAATATTCAATTTTACTGATTTAACTAAATAGTCTTTAAATTTTTTCCACTCTCGTGACACCGTCTCCTCCCTCTGGTCTCGGATTCTGCCGGTCAGTTCTGCGAGTTCCATGTATTCCATCATCTTCATCTGCCATTCTTCCACCGTTGGTATCTCTTCCCCTTTCCATGTTCTTGCCAATAATATTCTAGCTGCTGTTGTGGCATACATAAAAAACACTCTGTCCTGACTGGGTATCTCTTCGTTGGTCATGCTCAGAAGAAATGCCTCTGGTTTCTTACAAAAGGTAACTTTCATTACCTTCTTCAACTCATTGTAAATCTTATCCCAGAAAGCATTTACCGCTGGGCACAGCCACCACATATGATAAAAGGTACCTTTCACATGTTTACATTTCCAACATACATCTGACATTTTGGTATTCATCTTAGCTATCTTAACTGGTGTCAAGTACCATCTATAAACCATTTTCATTATGTTTTCTCTTAAACTATGACAAGCAGTAAATTTGATACCTTTTTGCCACAATCTCTCCCAGTCATCCATCATGATATTATGTCCTATATCTTTCGCCCAATCTATCATTGATGATTTAACCAGTTCATCTTTCGTATGCCACTCTAGCAAAAGATTATACATTTTGGAAAGGTTCTTAAAGTTCGATTCTATCAGTTCTGTTTCCAGTTTTGATTTTTCTACTTGAAAACCAACTTTTTTGTCCATCTTAAATGTTTCAAATACCTGATGATAGTGCAGCCAGTCGGGGACCTGGCTTTTCACCTGATCATAGCTTTTTAGCTTAAAAGAGTCCCCTTCCTGCTGCAATATGTCCATATATCTTAACCAGTTTGCAGACATGTTCGGTCTCTTATAGGCCTTGGCCTCCACTGGAGAGATCCATCTAGGGGTCTTTCTCTCTAACAAGTCTTTATATCTAGTCCAAACCTGATACAAGGATTTTCTAACTATATGAGTCTTAAAAGTTCTGTGGATCTTAACCTTGTCGTACCAAAGGTATGCGTGCCACCCAAACATATTATCATGACCTTCCAAGTCCAACACATCGACGTTCTCTAACTTAAACCAATCTTTTAGCCAGCAAAAGGCCGCTGCTTCAAAGTAAAGTCTTAAGTCCGGCAGGGCAAAGCCTCCTCTGTCTTTAGAATCTGTTAAGATCTTAAATTTTATTCTTGGCTTTTTGCCCTGCCATATAAATTTCGATAGGTCCTTTTGCCATTTCTTAAAACAGTCTAGTTTATCCAAAATTGGTATGGCTTGGAATAAAAACAGCATCCTTGGTAGGACATTCATTTTAACCACTGCTATTCTTCCCATTAACGATAGTTTAAGTCTTGTCCAGATCTCCATGTCTTTTTTTATCTCCATCCACAATTTTTCATAATTATCCTTATACAGGTTCAAGTTCTTATTTGTGAGATTGATACCTAGATATTTTACAGATTTGACAAAATTGAGGCCTGTGGCTTCTTGGATTCTTTGAATCTGTTCTGCACTCATATTTTTACCTAAAACTTTGGTTTTCTGCTTATTTAATTTGAAGCCAGCTACAAGTCCAAATTGTTCAATTAATTCCAAAGCTCTGGGGACACTGCTTTCTGGTTCTTGCAGGGATAGCATCAAATCGTCCGCGAAGGCGCGTAATTTGTATTCCTTCTCTCCCACCTTAATTCCTTTTGTCTGTTTATCTTTCCGAATCATATTTAGAAGGACTTCCAGGACCGTAATGAAAAGTAAAGGGGAAATAGGGCACCCTTGTCTTGTTCCTTTCTCTACTTCAATCTCCTCCGATATCACACTGTTCACAATGACTTTTGCTCTTTGTTCTGTATAAATGGCCTTAATGCCATTTAAGAATTTTTCTCCAACTCCCATTTTTTCCAAATTCTTTTTCATAAATATCCAAGATACTTTATCAAAAGCTTTCTCTGCATCAACAAACAATAGTGCTGCATCTGTATTTATATCTCTCTCCAGTTTTTCTAAAATGTCCACAATAATTCTCGTATTATTACTTATTTGTCTTCCTGGTAAGAAACCTGCTTGGTCTCTATGAATATGATCTTTCAGCACTCTTTTCAACCTTGTAGCCAGAACATTTGCAAAAATTTTATAATCCACATTCAAAAGGGATATTGGACGGTAGTTTTTCATTAGAGTCTTATCAGTATCTGGTTTTAATATCAGTGTGATAAAGGCTTCTTTCCACGTTTCTGGTGCCCTATTTCCTTCTAGTATTCCATTGCAAATTTCTCTTAACGGCTGTGATAGCCAGTCTTTCAATGTCTTATAATATTTTGCTGTTAATCCATCCGGTCCTGGAGCCTTCCCCAATTGCATGTTGTTTATTGCATCTTCTATTTCTTGTGTCGTTATTGGGTGGTTGAGAGTTATTAATTTTTCCTCTGGGACCTTTTGCAATCCATTCTTTTCCAGAAATCGGTCTATCTCTGCTTCATCTATCTTCTCCTCCTTGTACAGTTGCTTATAGAATCTCTGAAAACACCATCTGATTTCCTCCGGTTTCTCTACATTTTTTCCATTTACTACCAATTTACTGATGACATTTGCCTTTTGTCTTTTCTTTAATTGCCAAGCTAGTAGTTTTCCACATTTATTTGCAGATTCAAATGTTCTTTGTTTCATCATTTTCACTTTCCATTCGATATCTTGATTCATAATATTCGCATATTGAGATTGCAAGTATTTAATTTCTTTTTGGATTTTGACGCATCTGGGATGTCCTCTTAATTCTTTTTCCTTTCCTTTGATTAATTTCAACAATCTCTCCATTTCTGCATTTTGTTGTTTCTTCTTTTTTGCCTTTTCACTAATGAGGAATCCTCTCATTACTGCTTTACTTGCATCCCAAGCAATCCTTTTCTCCACTTCTGAGTTCCAATTAATTTGAAAATATTCTTTCATCTTTTTCGCCGCTCTTTCTACTAGCTTGGTATCTCTCATCAATGCATCATCCATTCTCCACCTGAAAGAATCCTTGGAAATCATTTTTAGGTTTACCTGCACCGGATTATGGTCTGAAAGCGTTTTGGGACCGATTTCTGCTTTTTGTAATTTTGGAGCCAATTCATTCGAGATCCAGATATAATCTATCCTCGACCATGACTGCTGCGATTCACTGAAATACGTTGCCTCTGTTTCTGTGGGGTTTTTTAATCTCCAAGAGTCCACCAAATTCAGATTGTCCACCATTTCAAAAAAAGTCTTTGGGAGTTTCCCATCATTTGTTAGTTTTGTTCTTTGAGATCTATCCATTAATGTGGAAACTGCCCCATTAAAATCTCCGAGGCAAACTACCTTATAGTCCAAATAATCCAGCAGCAAATCATGTATTTTTTTGTAAAAAATCGACTTTCCATCATTTGGTGCATAAAGTCCCAGAATCAAAAATTTTTCGCCTTGTACGTTAATTTCAATTGCGATGTATCTCCCTTCTTCATCTTTAAATAGCTGTCTTGGGCTATATTTCTCCTTTGCATAAATCACTACTCCTCTCTTCTTGACCTTGTCCGATGATATGAACTCTTGGCCTAATTTTTTGTTCTGTAGTAGTCTTCTGTGACGCCGGACTATGTGGGTTTCCTGTAAACATATTATGTCCAAATTCTTCTTTTCTATGCTGTAAAATACTCTGCGTCTCTTTGGTCTCTGGTTCAATCCCCGAACATTCCAAGTCATTAACTTGAGCGCCATTTCTTTGTTTATTCCTCTCCTCCAGTTGCCTCTCCTTTCTTTTCTTGTTCTGGATCTTGGCTTGGTCCTGGTGATCCCGACGGTGGTGGGAATACCTCTGGAAACTTGTAGAGCTGTGCTGGATCTAATGGGGTTCCTTTAAAGAATTCCAGATGCTTGTCCAAGAACTTTTGCTTTTCCGCCAGGGACCTTATTTTTATCTTTTTCCCTTCAAACGTAAATGCCAGGCCTTCTGGAAATTCCCAACTGAAGGAGATTTTTCTTCTTCTTAGCTCCGTCACCAGGTCGTTATAAGGAGCTCTTTTTTCCAAAAAAAATCTGGGGATATCCTTATAAAAAATTACTTTGTTCTGCTGTACCACCAGGTTGTTTCTGTAGTGTAAATCCAGAAAATAATCTCTGTCGTGTCTATCATGCAGCACAATCAAACAGTCACTGACTGTTTTAGTGCTTTTCTTTCCTCTGGAGCCTCTTGGTCCAAATCTGAAGGCCTTCACTATGCGTGCTGAGACATTCACCTCTTCTAACTCCCAAAAAGTTGAAAATAGTTCCACAATATAGGCTCTTAGGTCTTCCCCCTCCAATTCTGGAAGACCCCTTATTCTTATGTTTCCTTCCCTCTGATGTAGTTGCAGAAAAGCAAGAGACTCTTCCACAGTTCTCTGCCGTGTTCCAATATTTTCTAGCTGCTCCAAATCTAAATTGTCCAGTTTTTCCTCCACCTTTTTTATTTTTTCTCTGACCACTTTGATTTCCTCAGAGTCCTTTTTTAACGTAGTCACCTCCTGCCCAATTTTATTAATTTCTTCTCTGTTCTTTTTTACATTTTCCTCAATTTGACCAATTGATTTTTCTAAAATCTGGGTAGAGGTTTTAATATCAGCCTTAATATCCACTTGGAGTTTTTCAATTGCAGAGTTGACTGTGGTATTCACTGATGCACCAATAGTGTTCACCGATTCTTGTGTTTGCTTCAACCCATCGGTGACGCTTTTCAAACCTGCTGCAATTTCTGCAACACTTGCAACCAATTTCTCCATTTGTTCCTGCAGGGTTAAGGAAACAGAGCCTTTCCTTTTTTCAGAGCCAGTTCCTTTAGATCTAAGTTCCATTCCCTGTGGGCTCTGTAACTGTAATCTCAAGGTCACTCCAGTTGCTGTAGTGACAATCTCAGACATTCACAGCAGAAGACCAACAGTCCCAAAAGTAAACACCAGGTGGCCTGCAGCTAGCTTCTGAGAACAAAGAGGCTGCTGAGCCAGGAATCCACAACAGTCCAGCAATCCAACTTTTAGGCAAGAGTTCAGATTTTTCAAAAGTTATAAGTTCCTTAAAGCCAAGAAGAGTCTATTTTAAATAGCCCAAGTCAGTATCTGTTTCTCACTTGCAATGTAACCACCAAGTCTATAAAATAGCTTGTATCTGGCTGCAAAAGAGTCAAAGTATCTCCACTGGTAAACAGTCACTGTAACACTGGAACACCAACAAAGAAAAAATGGCAACAATATATCCCAGCCCGCTACTGACCCGGAATCCTAATCCAGAGGGTGAGGGGCTTCTTCTTTTGCCATATCAACTGTTTTTGGATCTTTAAACAAACTTTAAACAACTTTTAAATCACTTTTAAGAAGTTTGGCAGAGTTCGCAAAACTTTCCCGTTAGCCGCGGCTTTGATCTTTTAGCGCTACCAAGCTCGCGCAAACAGTTCAAAGGGAACAGGCTTCCTTTTAAAGTTTCCTCTGCAAGCAGTGCTCTTTAAACTTGTAGAATAATCCAATATTTTAACTTACAGAGTTTCTTTGGAAGTTTCTATGTAGGAAGTGCCGGGTGCTCAAGTCTGGCGGGATCGCTGCTTTGATCCTCCGCAGGCAGTCGCTTCTTCAGTCCCGTGCTGGGGCTCCGCTCACCCGATTCTCCCCCTTACGAGGGTAAATCAGGAGCGGAGACAGCACGTCTGGGACCCACGAAGCCGTCGGTCCACGGGACGCTCTTCCCGTGGCTTTAAGGGACCCGTGGCGCAGGCACGGAGATCCCTATCGCCTAACGGAGGACGGAGCCATCGGACTCCCGTCCGCCATTGACTCAGCACCTAACCGGAAGCAGCCTTCACCATTCTGGTCCCTCTAGATGTTTTAGACTTTGACTTCCATCAGCTCCAGCCAGCATGGCCCTGGTCAGGTATGTTGTCATCCAAAACATGTGGCAGGCACCAGGTTGGTGAAGGCTAGCCTAAGTTTCTGCAGACTACAGTCCACTCCATCAGGTCCCTGAAGGGTCTCCTGAGTACATCTAGACATGGTTGAGGGAGCTTTAAAGAGGGACGTCAGAAGGGTGTGTGTCCAGAAAAGTACGGGTGGTGACCATTATGGTACTAAGAGCGACTGTTCACAGAAAAACCAGTAGTTGATAATGTAGACATCCTGGCATTGATAAACTAGTTAAACACATGTATTGTGATAAAAATTAATTATGTGCATTTAATGCACAAGAGATAGCATTAAACTTCTTAACTGAGCTCATTTGCATGTAATGCTAAGCCAAACCCTAGCATAATGTGAACACATTGGCATTTGGGTTCCCAGAGAAGTGTTACACATCCTTCGGTGCTGCTGCTTCTCCTGCGTTGACGTGAGCTGAGCCTTGGTTTGGCTCAGCATGTTGTCTCAACCTAGGCTCGTGGTTTGTCTCATTTGAGAGTCTATTTCATTTTCCTGATGTGTCTCTAACTGTTAACGTGTGTGTTATATTTGAGTTTTCATGTGGTGTAAAAGTCGCTTCCAGAAAACTAATGGAATATAGTGCAAATGCAGCTCCCCTTTCCAAGTTTTTGATTCAGGGCAGCGTGGGGGGGGGGAGGGAATCCACTTGCCTGCCTGGAAACCCATTTGTGACTTTTCGTTTTTCTGGAACAAAATTAACTTGTATAAATCAATTCACTTCAGTGGAGGTGCATCTATTTCAATCAAAGCAAAAAAAGACAATAGATTTATTTGCATCTGCTTAAATAAATGTTGGCTTCTCAGAAGTCCATTACTCTCGAGATGCCTTTCCGCCCTTCATTCTCTGACTAATGGACATCAGCACTGTAATCTGATTCAGGTGAGTTGCTGAACGACACAGTGAAGCAAGCGGTTCCTGCTTTTGTAATAAATTGCAGATCTCGTGCATAGATTATTCAATGGTGTACACATAACAGTTGTGCCCCACTCTAATTCCATTGGCTTTCCTTTTCGCATCATGTTAACCACACAGGTTCTATGCAGGCCCAGGGAATCCTCTGCTTCCTCAGGAGCTTAACAGGAGAACCACTGTGGCAGACAATTGTCCTTGAAACACAGCTAAGCCATGAGGCAAAAGTAAAGGCTCCATTCCAGGGGTCGCCTGCTCTATTCTCTCTCTCTCTCTCTCTGATCTAGCTTGCTCCTCCCCCTTTTAGTGTTTCACTTTGACCTCCCTGCCCCCCCCAATCCCACTCAGGTAAAAGCATGGATGGAAGGGTCTGGGGTCCAGCAGACTAGTCTCTCCCACCTCTGTGCTTTACAACCATGCCCCCATTGGCTGCACATTTGGTTTGTGTGGGCAAAGCAGTCCTATGCACAAGGAAGTGTGCTACGCATGTACATTGGTACACATCGGGGAGAGGCTTAGCTACAGTCTCTCAGGGGTTTCGTGTGTGTATGTGTGAGAGAGAAAATATGGCAAAAGCAAAAAGGTATCGTTAAAATGCAGGCTTTGGAAGCAGCCACGGACCAGCCCTGAACAGTAACCAAAAGGTTTGGGATGTCGCCCTGTTTGCTAAGCTGTCTGTCGCCTTCATAAATCAAAACCAGACAGCAAATGGGCGGCTGGACTTGTGCTGCTGTTGTTTTTGCCGTTGGTTTATGGAAGCTCCATAAAGTGGCAACAAAATGGTGTTTGTTTTTCAGCCAGATGCAGCCGCTTCAGGCTTACTCCCCACTGCCTCTTCCTGCAGCCTGATCAGAGAGTAAACAGCTTTGTTCGCTGCGACTGTCTTCTTGCCTTTCATGTTGAGTATCTGCACCTAACTATATTATATGATGAGTTGATATGAGGTTTTTGACATATTTGAACTGAGGCAGCCATGGTTATTTATTTACAACCTGTAAAGGTAAAGGTAAAGGTACCCCTGACCATTAGGTCCAGTCATGGACTACTCTGGGGTTGTGACGCTCATCTTGCTTTATAGGCCAAGGGAGCCGGCGTACAGCTTCCGGGTCATGTGGCCAGCATGACTAAGCCGCTTCTGGTGAAACCAGAGCAGCGCACGGAAATGCTGTTTACTTTCCCGCTGGAGCGGTACCTATTTATCTACTTGCACGTTGACATGCTTTCGAACTGCTAGGTGGGCAGGAGCCCAAGCAATGGGAGCTCACCCCGTCACAGGGATTTGAACTGCCAACCTTCTGATCAGCAAGCCCTAGGCTCTGTGGTTTAACCCACAGCGTAGTGCAACTCAAAAACAGGGAGAATGGGACGCCCAGGTGATCACGTTCTACACAGGCATTGACTGGACCCAAGCCTGCTTAGCTTCAGCCAAGGCGGCAGCATCATCTGCCTGGGAAGTTAGTTAAAGGTATTTAGTGTTTTAAACAAGATAAAATAAATCCATTTCTATAGCATGCTCTGGGATGGTGGTGTTCTGGGCAAAATTAAATGTGAGGACTGAGATGCATGAATGCATTAAACCATGGCTGGGGAAACCTGTGATCCTCACGATATCATTGATCCAACTCCTAACAGCCCTGACCATTGGTCATGCTGGGCTCTTCACCCGTTTTAATATTTTGCAAATAGCAGCTGTGGGGAAGGGAGATGAGTTGTCCGAGGTCCACGGCACTGGCATGGATGGAGAAGAACACATTTAAAGGCAAACCTACCTAATGCACATTTTCCAGAACAATAAGCAAACCGGAACTTTGAAATTTGTGCATCTCTGAACTTTGCAATGCAGCTCTCCAGCCAAGTAAGCTGGGGTGTGTGTGTGTGTGTGTGTGTGTGTGTGCATGCACTAGGGGAAAACTAGGTTCATACAAAAAGGATTTAGGCTGGGTAGGGGAAATTGCTTTGCAAAAATGATATATTAGGAGACATTTGCATGAAAATGGTGATGATTTTTCAAGTGGTCTCTCCCTCCACGCCCACCCCCCCCCCAAAAAAAGATTGCAAGCTGATGTAGAAATGTGAAGAACTGAAGACAGAAAGCCCAGATGGGAAGGGAAGGAGAAAAAGCCTAGCAGTGGTGGGAAGAAGGAGAAGAACAGGAAAAAAGAGAGGTTTGCCAGTAAAAGCGTCCCTCGATCTTCTCGAGATATAGCCACCCCATAGGTCTCTTCTTTTTGCAGTTTCTCAGCCTTATGCCTGCCTCTCTGGGCCTTTGACCCAAACTGCAGGTATCTGGGACTACCTGAACCCAACTGGAGTAAGGCCCAGATCCCCCCCACCAAATAGGCCTGATCTGGCCTGGGATTTGGGCCTCAGCCAAATCCGGTGCACAGGCCCAATAAGTGAAGCTATGCTTGCTTGTTCTGATGTTTCTGCTGTCTTCCTTGTGAGCTCAGAGGCTCTCTTCCCTTCACTTATTCTGTGCTGGGCGTATGCTTTAGACTTTGGCTCCTCTGCAGCAGCAGCTCTCTGGTAACATAAACATGGGTATTGTTTTGATAATGCTGCTGCTTTGGGATCCAGGTAGGCCTCATTTATATTATGCATAACTGATTTTTAAACGCAATGTATAAAACAAGCTTACAGTCGTTTTGACATGTGTCAACAGTTTCTGTGGCAAACCCAGAATTTAGCCATATGGTAAAAGCATCATGCATTACTTCTACTGTGGGAATGCCTTTCCCTCCCTCCCGCTAGTCCAATCTTTAAAAAAAACACACACAAAACCCCTGAAATGGACTATATTACAAACAGCTTGTTAAGTGTGCAACGGATCGACTTGAAACTGAGGTCCTTGTACTCTGGGCCTGCACATTTTGCTAATAAACTGGCTGCATACACAAACAGTCTGTTTCAGGGCTTAGGTTCCTATTACACTGGTTCATGTTTCAACAGGCAACCGGCCTCTGAGTTTGTGTTTTCAGCCTGACAAGTAAGTGGATGCATGTGCATTACAATTCCAGACATCATTCCATACCAGATGTGGGGCCTTTATTTTTAGTATGGCAAGAGTGTCTGCTGACCCTCTGTCACCCCATGTCTAATGAAAGATTGACTGCCCTTGGTTTTCATACGGAGATGTGTGTGTGTGTGTGAGAGAGAGAGAGAGAGAGTGCACAGATTTTTTTTTTTTTTTTAAAAAAACCAATTCACAATTAATTTAGGAGTGACTGTGCATGGCCAAAAAATGAGGAAAGAACTTTTTGCAACAAATATCTAATTTAATGCAAAGCAGGGGCAAACGAAGCTTATTTTCCAAAAGAGTTATTACCAGTCTTTCTTGTTCAAGGTTAGCCCCATGGTTTTAAAATCTTATTTTACTTGGCATTCAAGCTTCCCATAAGCCAACCTACCATCACTAGAGCAAAGTTTCTTTGGGCCTCTCCTAGAGCTGCCATGTTTTGAAGAGCAAAAATGTGGATGCTATGACGACTCTTATTTTTAATACCCCTACTATATGTAGGCTATGGAAGCTGTGTGGTATATTGTCGGGGGGGGGGGGGGGGGGGGGCAGGAGAAGAGAAGAGGAAACCAAGTCTTCAACCACCAGTTATGTCTATGTCTCATCCAGAAAGTATAGCCAGAGACATTTTGACAAAAAAAAAAAATCCACCCAAACGGAAATTTTACCCCTGAAAAAGAGGACATGACCTGGAAAAACAGGACACCCAAATTGTCCTTCTTAAAGTGCATTTGTGATGAATTTTTTTTTTTACTCATGGTGAGATGTGACCCTCTTTCAACACCATGGATAACCTCCAAAAGTTTTTGGGGCGGACATACTGCTTCATTTCTACTTGGTCCCATAACTTCCCGCTGAGGTTCTGTAATGTTTAGCTCCACAAATGCCCTGGGTTTGTTTTTGGGGTTTTGTGTCTGTGTGTGTGTGTTGTTGTTGTTGCACAAGACGGCTGCTCCAGAGGCAATAGCATGGCAACCTTGGGGGGGGGGGAGTTGCAGAGCAACTATTAAAATAGAGCGATGTGTGGACAGTCCAGCATAAATCTACTACCACTGCACTAGTATTGTGTCGCTGACATGTTGCAGAGTACAGCTGCAAAACATAAAACAAGGGGTGGGTGCCTCAGTGCTAGCACCTGCATCACAAAAGCCAAACCTTAGGGAGGAGGAAGAGGGGGGGGCACCATCACACCTGCATGGATGGATTGAATGCAAAAAAAGAGGACATAGAGGAGCAGCGATTGCAACCACTTTGAAGGAGATTTACTGTGTCTATCAAGGATTTTTTTTTACTCTTTAGACAAATGAGAAGTTAATCAAAACCCAGAACAGAGATCTCTTTCGTTTGAAGATCTATTACACTGTAATGGCAGTAGTGATGTAACACAGGCATTTTATTTTATTTATTTTTTTAAAAAAAATGCAGTTCTGTGCATTTAAATATTTTGAAGTAATGAAATCAAGATGGAAGAGGTGAAAGCTAGAGGAGCTGCTTAAAATACACGAGACACTACCCAGCAGATGGAACCAGAAAGGAAACCAAACCCCCCCATAGGAGAAAGCAGAAGGTCCTTGCAGAATTTTATCCTTCTGTTGACAACAGTGTGGGCGTCACCTACCCGCCGCCTTCAAAACTATGGCACCGTTTATAAATAAATTTATAACCCTGAAAAAAAAGGATACCCAGCATTGCACAGGAATTACTCTAAAAAAAAAAAACACAGAACAGAACAGTTTTGAAATCAGTGCAATCTCGAAAGGTTTAATCCACCAACTTGATTAAAAATGGCATCCCATCATATCCAGAGATAGGCAAAAAAAAATCTTGATCTCAGAAGCCATAATGCAAAATTCTGCCACACTATCACGAAGGGTGCCCAAATACACAGTGAACACACAGCTTTACAAAGTACGTGAGTTTGAGCCAAACTTAGTCAAAATAGGGCTATTGAAATCAGTGGGAACACTCTTAAGTATGTCTAAGTCAGAACCCAAACCTCTGTTTTTTTAAAAATCATATCTCAAAGTACCATATCTGGTTCTCCAGTCCATCTCCACCCAATGCTATTTTTCTAGACAAAGAGGTGCCAGAACTCACTATGAACTCACCCTCGTTCTCTTAATATAGCAATTGTGCCCACCTGAGAGGTGCTGGAGCTGAATTTCAGTGAGTTCCAGCTTTAAAAAAGCCCATTTTATGCTCATAACCATGCGAAGTAGGTTAGGCACGAAGTCAGTTTGCCTGTTGCACACAGGGTACTTATTAATTGCTGTAGGGGAGAGAGAGAGAGAGAGAGAGAGAGAGAGAACCCCACTATTGAGCTCTTTTCTGACACTTTACTGATAATGGGAAATCCTGTACGCACAAATATTTTAATGGATAATTTTACAGCGCAGCCATGGATTGCCCATGTGACCTGGCTAAGAGTGGTGGGGCAGTGGCGCACGGTGGATGCACCAGCAGAGCCAATCTGGAGCCACTGCAATGTGACTACTCCACTGTTGTTGCATATGTCAGCAATGCTGCTCTCCAGAGGACAAAATCATGGTGGCACCAGCCACTTCTAGGTATGAGGTGGAACGGGCAGGATCCAAGATTTTGGAACTGTTTCAGAAAGGAGTATTTTAATCTTTTAAAATTTGGCACATTATGGGTGACGATGGTTTATTTATTTGCCTATTTAATGTATTTGTAGTCCACCTTTCTCCCAAGCTGGAATTCAAGGTGTTTACGATATTTAAAAATGCCATTGTAAATTACAGAGTAAAAAATAAAATAAAAAAATTAGATAAAATATATCAAAACATTAAGAACCAACATTAAAATACAATTTCTCAGTCCAATAACACATTCTGTCCTTTGCCTCCCCATCCCCTTTGAAAGCATGGTGCATGCAATGCTTAGTCAACCAGCAATGGGTCTCCATCCAACTACTTGAGCATCCACAGAGAGGCACACACCTCTGTATCTTGAGAACCAAGACTCTGCGATTGCCCAAGTCTTGTTGGCATTTGCTAGATGTGTGCCCCACATTTAGCTGTGAATTGCCTTCCTCTGAATTCTCTCCAGTGACTGCGAGCGGAAATATGCCACGCCCTTTTCTTCTACGCAGGAGCAGATCTCTAGTATTTGTGGATACACCAACTATCCATTGTGGGACCTCTTCAAAATCTGTATCCCATACAATTATGGCTGTCCTGAAATGACAACCTCCACACTCCATGTGACTTGCATCTCCTTTCCAAGTAGGAGTATGGTGCTGGTTCAGCTGCCGGAACATGACTCACGGGAATAATTTTAACTGTGCTGGCCATATTGTGCCTGTTTTGAAGAGTGATACATGAGTCACACTTCAGTGTATAGTTTGGGTGAGTGGGGGGACGGGACCTGAAGTCAATAGGAGGATTAAAGAAAATCAAGATACAAAGGTGACATGTAGCAAATGAATTGGGGGCTGGAACATGAAGAAAAATGCATGGTTGTGGGTGAGAGGGGTGGGAAGTGATGGATAATCATGGATTGCATAACATATAACCTATATGACATGAGATGAGAGAGAGAAGACTGATCCTCTATTTCAGCCCTCCACAGCCTGCTCCCTTCCAGAAGTTTGGGACGACAACTCCAGTCACCCCCAATCATTGGCCATGTTGGCTGAGGCTGATGGGTAGTCCAAAACATGGGGAGACCAGCAGTTTGAGGAAGTCCACTCTAATTAAAGGTAATCGTGGAGTCTAACTTCCTTGCTCTGTATTTATTTTTATGCCACTTAGGATTCGGAATTTCTAATCTGTGTACATAATTTTTTATTTTATTTTTTAAAAAAGAACAATTAAAACCCACCATAGTGACAACCCTCCCACCCACCTTAAAATGCCTGCTGGACTAAGGAAGTCTTTGTCCCACACCTTTTATAACATCTGTTGGGAGAGAATTCCACAGGCAACCCTGTATGAACAGCTTCTAGTAGTTAGAAGCCATGCATCTAAGCCAAAGGGGAACCACCAGCAGAGATTATGTACATGCGAGGTACCAAATATAGTAATAAGAGCTGTTTAAGTTTTGCAAGACCTGGAGGAGAGAAAAGCCATGTTAATTGCTGGGACAGCTGAAACTCTGAGGTGGGGTCATTTTTGAAAACTTCAATAATGCCAACTTGGTAGCACTTGGCCTTGGGGAGCATTCAGTCATACAAAAAAGAATTGCGCATCCGGCACCAAACGCTAGGGAACAGTACATTTTCAAAAGAAATGAATTGCAAAATTCAGAAAAGTGTGAATTCTGAAGGACTGCTGCATTTTGGTTTGCATATTGTTTCAGGGAGTGCAGATTAGGGAGTTTGGCTTTAAAATGTGAATGGGACATTCTCCACCTTCCGCTTTGCACTAGTGGAAAACCCTTTCAGTTGCTCAGGAGGAGATGCCCAGTTTTCTCCTGTGCCCTTAACTACTGCTGGTCCCATACCTTCCAAGAAGCTGGAGAACATATTGAGCAAAGACAACAAGAATGCTGACATTGTCCTCTGAATGGGACAACATTCATGCCACCTTGGAAATGCATTAGGAGGCAAAGCAGCAGACTATAGGCAGCAGCAGGAAAGGCAATCGATGGAGGAGATTTATGAGCAATGGGGTCTAACCATCCAGCTGAGAGCCTCTGAAATGTGTAAGGTTGCCTTAAGAGAAGCTACCTTCTTTTTCTGGGCAGGTGCTAAGGTGTCTCTTTCTCCTCCTTGACTGACAACTGACTGATTGATTGATTCCACGGGGGGGGGGGGGTGGAGAATGGGCTGGATCATGGATGGTTTTGTTAGCTCCCTAAATTGGGCCGACTGCTTAAGTCAATGCTGATTTGGAAGTTAACTCTGATAAAATGAGCAGAGAAGCCAGGCTTGTCACCATGGCCTGCTTAATGTGTAGGGGATTTGGAATTCTAGCTAGCATTTCAAGTGTATCAAAATACAGTTGAAAGACCAGAGGTTAATTATACAGGCATGGCAGTAGGAGCCACGTTATTGTAATTCTCCTGGAAAGCACCATGGAGCATATGGAGCGAATGAAAGGCCTATGTGTGTGTAATAGGTTCTGCATGGGGAAAAGGTGAAGGAGCACGGGATCTCTTGTGTGCAAGAGGCACTAAATGAGGGGAAGAGAAATGATTTAACTACTTGTTGGCCTGACTTTGCGCAGAGCAACAAATGCAAGGTGCCCTGTACATTGAACAGCCACAAGCCAGACGTTCCGTGATTTACACTCCATTCATACGGGCAAGTACTCTTGCAAATACAGTGGCAAACCATTCATCAAAGACTTGCCTTTGTAGATGTCTCTACTAGTACAAGTAAAAATAATAATATTTCTCCCAGTGTGGTTGAAACAGGCCTAATCTATTTCAGATGGGTGCTCTTGTTCCAGTACCAGAATTTCTGCATGTAGACACTTTAAGGAGTGGTGATGTGTGCTCTGTGGTGTGCTTTGTAGAACCAGGAAGAAGCCGGGGATTTGCCAGCCCCATGCTCTGGGCAGGTAGGCATTGCTTAGGGATTTCGTTCTGCTTCTGTTCACTGTTAACATTGCTACCAGGGCTTTTTACATTCTCACCTGAAACGAGGACCAGATTCTTCAAACCCCAAATCCCACCACTTTGGTCATGCATCTGATGGACTGAAAGGTCTTATGGTTGTACAGCGGCCTTTTCTTCCATCCTTTGAGTTGGCTGCTTGCCATAATAGCAGAGGCTGGGTGCGGGGGGGGATTATCCAGAACATAGAAAGAGAAAGATCAGGGAACCAGTTCAGAAGACAGAAGGTTTTCTCTTATCCTGTCAGGGCTACACACCCAGCCTTCCTCGGATATAGAAGAACATCTGTAGCTCATGCAAGCAGCCAAGGTTGACTACTGGCAGCTGCTCTAAATGTACCATAATGAGCAGCAGTCCTATGAAAGACTGAGATTTTCACCTTCACAGCTTTGCTGAACAGCAGCCAACCACTGTGGGACTCCAGAAATTCCAGCAGAAATGCAGAGTCCGCCTGGTCTGGCAGCACAAGTTGCTCAAATATGCTGGGAAGCCTGTCCTGCTGTTGGAAGCAAATGATGCGACTTTTTTCAAGATTAAAATAAGGAACAGAGCATACCCGAAACAACAGTTTTAGGAATAGTTTCCTATTTCTTCATGTCTTGCATTTGTATGCCAACCTCCTTCAGAATACTTCAGAGCTGCAACACAAGACACAGTAGGCTCTCTTCCAGATATTGGTCATTTTCACCCCTTTAGCTTCAGAGATAAGCCAGTGGCATGGAGTAACCAAAAAAAGGAAAAGAAAAAAGGCATGGCTGGCTGGCTAGAAGCCCAAATAGGAACTCTCTGTACTTTAACAGTTTTGCATAGGTCCCGTTTATCTGTTTTAATGTTGACACGCTCTCTGCCAAACTGCCCAATGCATTGCATTGTACGTGGATGGGGGTGAAATTCTATTTTGTTTGAACTTTAATGAGAAACTACCCATTTCACACTTCTCGAATCAATATGCAAACCAAAAGGCCACTATCCTTCAAAAGTCACCCTTCTCTGAATTTTGCAACACAATTCTCCAACCAATTAACACATACCTAAATGAATATATTATGGGAAAGTATGATAAAAACACATATATTAGTGAAGATAATAAAAAGTATTGTAATAGGGGAAAGCCATATATTGGTGAAAACTGCACACAACCATGGTTAACAGAATAATTTTTCACAAGGAAGCTGGTGAATTTTCAGAATGGTTTAAAAAAAAATAATGGAAAAAATGAGGAACCCAAGGTGCAAAAATTGACTGATTTGTCCATGCCTGTGTTGTGCTGTTGATTTCAGTATTGTTTCAGAATGTCTATATGAGCTTCTCCAGGAATCATTTTGGATGGAAGAGGAGAGTATTCATTTAATGCCTGAATAAATGAAATGAAATGAAAGTTCAGGCCCACTTAGGAGGAATCCCTGCTCCAAGTCCTAGTCAAACACCCTTCATTCAATGGCAGGATTCTGCCTTCCAGACCTCATATGGCAGGGTGGCTTCAAATGCTATGACCTCACAAAACCCTTTAATTGGCAATAAAAGCTTCTTCTTTTCCATAATTGTTTTACAGTTTAAAGGAATGATCAAACCATGTACCACTATATTGCTTCAGAAATCAGCCAGGCCTGCTGTTTTCTCTTCATTCATTTCCGGGGATTGTGTTTGGTTGGAAGTAATCCTAAGAGTGTTTAGTTGGAGGTTAAGTACAATGGAGTTCAACTAGGATCAGTCCCTAAAAGGGGAGTTTAGGGACTGTAGCCTCATGTGTGTTTATAATTGGAAGCAGGATGGCAGCCATAGTTTGCTGGTAGCTAGTTCTAATTGACTCACTCAGTCCACACCTACGCAGAGGGCAGTGAGCATTTGAACAATTTGAAGAATGGCTTTTTTAAGGGAGGGGAGAAGACACGAGACATCTTACAGGGGCTTGCAACAGGAGGTTTTAGTCTTCTCTTTTGCTTAGGCCTTGAATTAGCCACGTAACCGTGGCTGCTTCTGTAATGTACACATTGGCAGGTCAACTTTCTGAAAGGGCTAAGCTGTGGATGGATAGGATAACTGGGTGAATTTGAAAAATTCAGCTTCTCCTTTTCCAATCTTAAATTCAGTTCTCCACATCCCCACATCATTCTGCGGTTTTCTTAAAGCCCCCGTGAAAATTCCTCCATATTATAGCGTGAATTTCTCCAACATGCATGCTGTTATTTACCTCTTCCATCATTTTTTTTGCAAAGCAGTTTTCAATATTATAATGCACCTTTTGCATACTCTTTTCAGAAGTATATGCCTTCCTGTATATTCTTTCCTTCTAGTATATATATATTTGACCGGAGAGCTTCATTAGTATAGTTCTTAGAGAGCTTCAACCATCAATCCATTTTCACAGGTTGCTCTCCTCTCTCCGAGAAGAACAGGGGTCTCCTAACAACTTTTAGCACCCTGAACAAACTGCAGTTTCCATGATTCTTGGTTTCAGTTCCATCCCAAAATGTTAGCATCGAAACTCTCCATTTCCCACAGACTTCACTGTGTACAATTCTTTCGCATACACGCACACACAAAACTATGCCTAGGGGCCCAGGGGTTTTCGCCCCCCCAAAAAAAAATATTTGAGGAGGGTGGGGCCCCCTCCAAAGTTGATAGATACTGCCATTCAAATGGTGTGTGTGTACAGCATCATGTGATTGATTATGCAGAGCAGGGCTTACCTGGCCCTCTTCTGATATTTTGTTCAAGTTGGCACCCCTGAAACTATGTGCATATATACTCGTAACTCAGGGTGATTGAGACAGCAACCATTTTAGGCACATCCAATTGATGTGTGATCGCTGATGTGCAGTTCCTCTTGGACCCAGAAGAGAGCAGAACGAAGACAAAATAGGGGGTGGAATGGGACAGGGGCAGGGTTTAATGGTGTGGGGTGTGCTTATGTGTGCTCCGCCAACGCGCATGAGGGCTGGGAACGGAACCTCTGTGCGAAATGGTCCCTACCTGTACTTTGTGCACCTGATGAACTGGGCTGTAGTCCCCAAATGCTTATGCCATAATAAATGCGTCACCCCTTAAGGTGCCACAAATCTGCTTCGAAAGACTAACACAACTGCCCCTCTGGAACTAGTAAAGGAAGCAAATTCAATTTATAGCTAATGGTATAATCATGCACAGGTGGAAATGCACTTGTAGGGTTGTTCTCCCCACCCCCTCACCTGCTAGAAGTGTTTCTGGTTGATGTTCTAAAAGATGAATTGTTTCACAACATGTGTAGGGTTAAAATAAGATGCCTTTGACTTTGGAGTGCTTGATATAGCTAGACTGACCCCTCTGGCTGAAGTGGTTTTATGAGCAGTAAAGTATCACCTGACATCGAGGACCTTCTCTCTTCCTCTCTCTCTCTCTCTCCCCCATGCCCTCAACTGTATCTCTGGATCTTAAATCAACAGCCAAGTAGCTGCTTATCAGGGCTATCTTTTACAGCTCAGAAGAAAGGTGACTCCCATGTCAAAGCCTTTTTGAAATTTCTCAACTCCATTTTACACAGCTGCAGAGAAGGCACAGCATTGCAAGTATGCATTATTGGAAAACTGCGTCTGAGCGAACAACAAACAAATCCGCATCTGTGACCAAACGTAGCTATTCCACAGGCTTGCCTGCTTTAGGCAATGATCCTCTACACCAGGGAAGGCTAACCTTTTTTTAGCCCAGGGACCATATTGCAAGCTGGGTAACCCATCAAGGACCCCATGCCAGCAGTGTGCATGGCCAAAGCACACTCATTTGCTCCTTCGCACACCTACAGGCAACGCCTGATTTACCCTGGGGTTACGTTCCAAGGCACCGTGCATCTAAATGAAATCGTCTATATTTGAAACACCATGGAAAAAGCCTGAAAACACCCCGTTCTGCCCCTTTTGGTTACGTTTTTGGGTCTGCACGATCATGCACATATTGGATGCACCTAAAACGCTCACGGCCTGTATAGCAAAGATGCACACTCCACACCCACAAACCAAACACACACAACTAATAATAATAATAATAAATAATAATAATAATAATAATAATAATAATAATAATAATAATTTATTTGTACCCTGCCCATCTGGCTGGGTCTCCCCAGCCACTCTGGGCAGCTTCCATCAAATATTAAAATACATTTAAAATATCACAGTTTAAAAAATTCCCTAAACAGGGCTGCCTTCAGGTATTTTCTGAATGTCAGGTAGTTGTTTATACCCTTGACTTCTGATGGGAGGGCGTTCCACAGGGCAGGCGCCACTACCAAGAAGGCCCTCTTCCTGGTTCCCTGTAGTTTTGCTTCTCGCAGTGAGGGAACTGACAGAAGGCCCTCGGCACTGGATCTCAGTGTCTGGGCTGAACGATGGGGGTGGAGACACTCCTTCAGGTATACAGGACTGAGGCCGCTTAGGGCTTTAAAGGTCAGCACTAACACTTTGAATTGTGCTCGGAAACGTACTGGGAGCCAATGTAGATCTCTCAGAACTTCACACACATTCAGACTGCACCTCTTCCGCTGCCATCAGGTAAGCTTGATTTGATTCCCCCTCCCTTGTTCCCAATGTAGATATCTCTTTCCCCCTTGTTCATGATGTACATCTTCGATCACCCCTAATTTCTGGGTCCTGCCATTTTGTCCTTCGCCTCAGGTGCCAAAATGTCTTGGACCAGCCCCAGGTGGAAGGTCACAAGCAGTGGTTTCACAGGCCAAATCCAGCCTGCTAACCATGGATTTCCTACCTCAGCTTTATAACACTTACCTGAAAATACTTTGGGATTTACTATTGAATAGTTACGCATAGGATTGTATGGTTAGGGTGGAATGGGGTTATTGGTTTGTTTTTGTTTTTGCTTTTATTATGTATTCTGTGTTCTCGTTTTGTATTTTTATCTTGTGAACCGCCCTGTGATCTTTGGATGAATTTAATAAAAAATATAATTTAAAACAACAGATGTGCATCAAATGTACTTTTAATGTATGATCTGCCTTTAGTGAATGTGTCTTGCTCAATACTACCTCTGTTTGCTACTTTATTTGGGCACCTTTTCCACCAGGTAGAGCAAATTACTAGCTTCTCTCATTTGCTCTTCTTTATCAGTGCTCAGAATTAACCTATGCTTCCATTTTTATGTAAAATTAGAGTTGTAACATCTGATTGATATGCACATTTCAAGCAGACGGGCAGATGTTCTAAGGCAAGTAAAAGTACAAAGGAGCTATAAAAGGTAATAAAACATCTACTTGTAATAATAAAGACCTGCTTTTCATTATATTTGGATCCATTTGCCCTCCAATTGCACTGATTCATACAGCATAGTTAGTGTAATACAAGGAGGGGCAGAGCACAATTGGGATTTACTGGCAGATTTCTGAGTGATTTGCCACAGATCAGCTTTTCTTCTTCTTCTTCTAAATTAGGCTGCGGAGATGAATGAGAAATGGATTTTTTTTTGAGTGTGTGGCAGGACAGTGATTTCAGATCTGGTAAATGAAAACAAATTCCTGGGATTAGCTCAGAAGCAGCCTATTCCTTCATTCTAAGGGCACATGGAACAAACCATTGCCAAGTCAAACCATTAACTCACTGTTGTCTACACCAGGGTTTCCCAGACTTGGGTCTCCAGCTTTTAGACTACAACTCCCATCATCCTTAGCTAGCAGGACCTGTGGTCAAGGGTGATGGGCTGTTCAGGGTTTCAGAAAAAGTATAATGGTTTGGGGTCAGATTCTGCTTCTTCAGGGAATGAGGTTGAGGACTGAAGGAGGAGAATGGCTTGCAGAACTGGCTCTACAAGCAATTCCAATAGGCAAACCTGCTGTGCCAATGTCCCTCCAGCCCAAGGATGTAGTGTTGACACCCTTGGACCTGGAGGACTGCATTGCAGAAAGAAAATGATAATGAAAATGGAACTCCTTCCAAATGTCAGGCTGACATAGATTAGGTCATCTCCAGTGGCCCATTTTCAACAGTAATGCCCTTTATGTCAAATCTGAATGTGGTATTTTTGGGGTAGATTTATATCATGAGGGCCAGACACAGGAGAGAGAGAAAGAGAGTTATTTCTCTGTAAGTCAGTTTTCCAAAAGCAGATTCATTAGAATAGCTGGTGGGAGAGAGAAGGAGACCGCTACCTGTTGGTGTCCCACTGTTCTGATTCAAATATAAAGCTGCCCTGGTCATAGTCTCCAGATAATGAACTGCATTGAACTAGGATTAATTCATTGTTGGCCTGCTTTATCTCAAACTATGCAGACGCTGTGAAAGTCATTTGCATTTCAAAACAAGGATTTGTTCCAATTGGCTTGAGAACACCTGCTTTTCACAAGCAGCAAATAACATACGCACAATTTTATGGGGTAGGTGGTAGGTGGGGAGAAGCAACAACAACAAAAGAAACCAGTCTTCTAGCTTATTATTAAATATAGACCATATCATAAATTAAAGTGGTGGTGGTGGTGGGGGGGACATACACCACCACCCTCTCTGCGAATGGCAAGATCTTTCATAGAATCTTGGATGTGGTTCCACACAATAGCAATTTCCAAGATATTTTAACCCAACCAAAAGCAGCTGCATTGGGCTGGTGGATACAGACTGCAGGAGGAAAGTCACATTCCTCTTGCTCTTTCATTTGTTCATAATTTCTTAAGGGAGAACAGGATCATCAGGCATATGGGAAAAATTGTCTTGCTTGCCTACTGTGCATTGCTGTGCACATATTTAAACGTTTATTTATTTGGAATACCACTTTATACCTTTAAAAGCCTAGATCCTCAAAATAAGGTTGAGCTCAAATCTAGTACAGGAACAGAAATTACACGGCGTCAATAATACAGAACAAGGATTATTCAAGTGGTATGGTCCTTGTGAAAATAAACATGAAAACAGAAATATATAAACATCAAAATATAAATATATAATTTGCAAAATGGCTATCACGACGACAGGTGATGCGGAGGGTGAGTGGATCTTCTAGTCAAGCCACATGTCATCTCGGAAATGCCATAATTTGACCAGGGAAGAAAATGGTAGATCTGGAAAAGCAGATCTGTTCCAGCCAGCACAACTGCTCTATAAAGGTTTGGATAAAAAGAAAATCACACTTGGTGTGTGTGTGTGGGGGGGGTAGCTCTCTCCACCTTGCCTGCAGCTTATTTTCCACCAGAAAGGTCAGAGACCCATGTCCTGTCATGAAAAAGCCATAGACTGGTGTGTGTGTGTGTGTGCAGGGGCGTCGCTGGGGAGGGGCGATAGGGGCGGTATGCCCCCAGTGACAGGGCGACAAGCGGCGGGTGGCGGTGAGAAGCGGCGGCCCCTCCCGCCACTCCCACGCGACGCCGCTCCCTCCGTCACCCCGGGAGCAGCAGCGCTGCACGGACGGGGTGCTCGCTCGGCCGAGCGAGCACCCCGTTTGTGCAGCGCTGCTCCTCCCGGGGTGACCGGTGCTGCGTGGGGAGTGCTAGGAGGGGCAGCCGCTTGTCACCCCCACGCACCGCCGCTCGCTCCGTTGCCGTGGGAGCAGCAGCGCACAGTGTGTGCGGTGCTGCTGCTCCTGGGGCGACGGAACGAACGGCGGCAAAAGGGAAAGGGGGGAGCAAACGGGCGCTTCCCCCCCTTTCGGCCGCTTAAACGCGCCAGCTTTGCTTCTCCCCCCCTTTTCGGCCGCCCCTTTCGGCGCTGGCTGGGCTGCGGAGCTGAAAGGGGCGGCCGAAAGGGGGGGAGAAGCAAACGCGTGTTTAAGCGACCGAAAGGGGAGAAAAGCGCCCGTTTGCTTCCCCCCCTTTCCCTTTTGGACGCTTCTTTCGGCGCTGGCTGGGCTGCGGCTCTGCAGTCCAGCCGGCACCGAAAGAAGTGACCGAAAGGGGAGAAAAGCGCCCGTTTGCTTCCCCCCCCTTTTCACTTTCGGACAAAAGGGAAAAGGGGGGGAAGCAAACTGGCGCTTTTCTCCCATTTCGGACGCTTCTTTCAATGCTGGCTGGGCTGCAGAGCCGCAGCCCAGCCAGCAGCGAAAGAAGCGTCCGAAAATGAAAAGGGGGGGGAGAAACGGGCGCTTTTCTCCCCTTTCGGTCACTTAAACGCGCCTGTTTGCTTCTCCCCCCCCCCTTTCGGCCGCCCCTTTCGGCTCCACAGCCCAGCCAGCGCCGAAAGGGGCGGCCGAAAAGGGGGGGAGAGAAGCAAAGCATTGAAAGAAGCGTCCGAAAGGGGAGAAAAGCGCCAGTTTGCTTCCACCCCTTTTCCCTTTCATCCGAAAGTGAAAAGGGGGGAAAGCAAACGGGCGCTTTTCTCCCCTTTTGGACGCTTCTTTCGGTGCCGAAAGAAGCGTCCAAAAGGGAAAGGGGGGGAGCAAACGGGCGCTTTCCCCCCCTTTCGGCGCCAAATTTCCTTTTTTTCCCCTGCGGGGGCATCCCCAGGGGCGTGGCATCGCGCTGTGCACGTGCATCATGACGTCATGACGCATGCACATGCCGCAACGCCCCGCCCCCAGGGGTGCCTCTTGGCTTGCCGCCCCTGGCAGCCAAGGGGCTAGAAACGCCCCTGTGTGTGTGTGTGTGTAATAAACTAAAAAGATACTGTTGCTTTCTTCAGATCTCCCTCTCATGAGTTACAGTGATGTCACAGAATGCGTAAATACCTGCTAGCTGTTGACAGGGAAGAACTGGTCATTGAATGGCACAGTAATCTTAAGAAACTGCCTTATACCAAGTCCATTAAACTCAGCAAAGTCTGCACTGTATGAGTAGCTTTGAAAGAGTCTCAATGAGAAGTCTTTCCAGGCCCAACTAGATGCGCTGCTTGGAGACTGAACCTTAGGCCGTTTGTGAAGCATGTGTACTGTATTATTACTAGAGCTGTTGCTACTATGACCGCCACCAGCTGAGTTGAGGAGCTAACCTCCATAAAGGCCTAAGGACTTACTGGAATTAGTGCTCCAGGTAGGATATCAAGTGACACATGGGAGGAAGCAGAAAGGCCAAGGAGAACAGAGAGGATGCTGAAAAGCCTCGCAATGCATCTGAGGATGGAGTGGGAAAACTAGTGGCTTGACAGACAGGGAACCTGGAGCTGACCAGAAAATGTAGGCCAGTTATTTTTCAATTGTTCATTGGGTGGAAGAGCTACCAAACTATTTGTTCTCCCACTTTCCACAATTACTCCATGTGAACCCTTCCTATAAGGATGCCTGAGCTAGATGCTCCAAGCTTAGACCATGTGGTTTTATTATTCTTATTTATTAAATTTATCTACTGTCATCTTTGTGTTTCTATACAAATAATTTAGAAACTCTCTTCATTTTTGAAACTAAGCTGTACTGCCTCTCTTTTCTTGCCACTGTACAGAAAAGCACATGAATCTGACCTTTGAGGAGTTTGTAAGTAAACCATTTTAAACTTACCAAACGTGTGGTCTTTTTCTATGCTAAGGGAAGTGGGAAACTTTAGCAACAACTTAGAAGGGGACATTTTAAAGGTCTAACAGCCTACATTTCCACTTGTTCTGTGATTATAACTTTCTGCTGGGGTTCCCTCACCAAAGAGTACTTGCCTCCAATCTGGATCTAAGCATCTTGTGAATTCTCCTTTTATCAAAATGCCAACAGAACTGCCGCCTAAAAATAGGTCCTGCTACTTTCCCACCCAAAACGCTCGTGCCTTTGAGTGACTCTTAGCAAGAAAGAACTATGGCCCAAGGCACAGGTGCAGAATCACTGGCCCTCAGATCAAATCCAGCCTGCAATGTGTTCCTGCATGGTCCTTGGCATCTTTACCTCAGCCTCCCTCTTGTTCAGTGCTGCCTCTTTCTTTTCCTGCCAAAGCCCTCTTGTCACTGCATTTCTAAGATCAGGGTCAGGTGAAAGAGAAGCTTCTGTCTCCTCTACGAAGGATGGAAGCAAACTGATCTGCCAGAGGAGGGACAAAGCAATCTCTTTCTTTCTGGCTAGACCCACCTCTATTTCCATGATGCATGGGGAGGAGAGGAAGGCAGGAACTAACAAGAGGGGGCAGAGACAGGGGGTGGCTGCTAAGGATGTCCGTTTTGTTTTCTCTCCATTTTTTCCAGTCTTAAGTTTGATTCTCCACATTTTCACATCAGTTTGTGGTTGGTCTGTTTTTGTTTTAAAAAGTTCTTATGATGATTCTGCAGGATTTGAGTGCAAATTTCTCAAAAAATACTCACTTTTAGGTAATTTTTGCTACCAAAAACCTTTTTACCTAGATGTAAGGGGAAACAAGGTTCCCAACCCAGATCTAAGGAAAGAATGCCTGCTGGCGCCTGGGTATTGTCTTGAAACATCCCTAGCATCCTGCCATGTCTGTCAAAAGCTGAATGGTGTCACATGTAGCCCTACCCAACCAAGTTTCCCACCACTATATGGTTTTATGCTCTTAATTCCTTTGGCAAAATTCTACCCAGCTGTGCCCCCCACAATGACGAAGCAGTGAAGCTGTTAGGATTCCCTGGTTAATGTTTAAATTAAGGGATACTGTGGAGATTTGGTGCATCCTTCTGAGGCTCATGGGTTGAGGGACAAGGGACAACCCTTCAAAACGAGAAAGGTCAGAAAACCTCGCAGTTGAACAACAGGCCCATTGTAGTGTGCGTTTCTGGTGCCACTAACCTGCTTGCACTTCACCAGGCCATCTGCTTAATTAGGATATTTTCTGTCTTCCCCAGGGAGTTACTCAAAGGCTTAACTGAAAATCCTTGCCTCAATGGAAAAACTGCTGCATGAATGCAAAATCTTTATTATTTTCTCATTATTAAAGCAGCGAAACGCAAGGGAATCCACCAATATTCCTAATCAGCAAGGTAATGAAATCATTAGCTTGGACATTCGTGGAGACTTGTAAGACATTCTGCGCACCCTGATGTTGTGCGGTGCTGATCAGACTTCGTAAATCTATTTGATCTGGACACTGCCTTTTCACAGTTTGTAAAGGAATCGGGGAAGAAGGCCTCATATGCCCGCATGCGATCTCCCTCCTCTCAGCAACTGTTGCACCCAAAGATGTTCATCATCTTCATCATCAATGTTTATTATGGCAAACAGCCAGCATACTAAAACCAGAATTTCTGCATAGTTCTTTACATAGATAATAAAAAAGGATGTTGCACTGGAAATGTGCATAAATAGCCCACCCTTTCCCAGGACTGTTTGTCTCCCATGAAAGTGATGTGGGGGGAGGGCAGGGAATTCAGAGACTTTCAAGGGGCCAGTGGATTTAAAGAATTTTCAGCAGTGTGTGCACATGTGACCATAAAACAGGTAGGGAACCCTTTTCACCCCATTTGCAGTGGTACAGAACAGAAGTGCACATGGGCATAAAGGGTGGCAACATGTCTTGATAGCGTCTGTTGTTGTGTCACATCACACCGACTGGTCTGAATGAGGTTTAGCGTTCAAAAACCCATTGTTCCACAGTGCAACATATAGCGCAGGGTAAAAAGGAACATTAGAAACCAAGGCAGGCACTAACTTTTGTTGTTCAGTCGTGTCCGACTCTTTGTGACCCCATGGACCAGAGCACTAACTTATAACCAGAAAAACTAACGCAATATACCCAATATTTGAATGCTCCCTGAGTATACACCCCAGATCGCAATAGAATCATAGAAATGTAGAGTCATCTAGTCCAACCCCCTGCAATGCAGGAATACTACACTAACATTAAAAGGAACCATCACAGAACAACTAATAAAATGGAACGATGTGTGGATCCCATACCCTCCAACATTTCCCTGATGAAAACAGGGATGTCCTATTTAAGAAATAATAAATTATTATTATTATTATTATTATTATTATTATTATTATTATTATTATTATTTACACCCCGCCCATCCGAATGGGTTTCCCCAGCCACTCTAGGCAGCTTCTAACATACAGTGGTACCTCTGGTTACGAACTTAATTCATTCCGGAGGTCCGTTCTTAACCTGAAACCGTTCTTAACCTGTGGTACCACTTTAGCTAATGGGGCCTCCCGCTGCCGCATGATTTCTGTTCTCATCCTGAGGTAAAGTTCTTAACCTGAGGTACTACTTCCGGGTTAGCGGAGTCTGTAACCCGAGTGTTTGTAACCCGAGGTACCACTGTATATAAAAACATAATTTAAAAACTTCCCTATACAGGGCTGCCTTCAGATATCTTCTAAAAGTTGTATAGTTACTTATCTCTCGCTTTATTTCATACCCTCCGATGAAAATAGGGACTTCCTACCATACCCTCCAACATTTCTCCGATGAAAATAGGGACGTCCTAAGGAAAAGCGGGACTTTCCAGGATCAAATCAGAAAATGGAACAGATTGTGTAAATCAAGGACTGTCCCTGGAATATAGGGACATTTGGAGGGTCTGGGGTCAAGTATGCACCTACCATGAGTGCACTGTTACTGCATCAATGACATGGTGCAGAATGTGCCCCAGCGGGGGGCGAGGAGGGGGAGACATGCCAGTCTGGAGGGACCCTTTGTAGTTTTCGCTGCAAAAGACTGCTATAAACACCACTACTCCCCTGGAAATGTCCAACTTATGTCACAAACTAAGAGTCTGTTTGAAGCATTCATTTTATCAAGTATAAATTTTGCTTAGCCTTTCCAAACAAAGGTCTTTATCGCCGGGGTTAGGCAGGCTATATTGGCATTTGAAAGCTGAAACTGGAGCCTGTCTGCTTTAGACAACCAACGTTCTCTGCTGTTGGCTATAATTGTTATTCTCTTGAGCTTCTGCATCTCTGTTTAGAAAAGGTCTCTGATTCAGCCATGAAGGCAAAGCATTTCAAACAAGCAAGATAAAATATGTTCTTAACTTCAAATAGCATTTTTCTTTTGATACATGTGTCTTCCAGCGTGTGTGTGTGTGTGTGTGTGTGTGTGTGTGTTTTAAGCCTTCCAACTGGCTTTATTTAAAATAGCGCTGGCAGATTCAGAGACTAAAATGAGGCTCTGGGTGCAGCTTCCAAGTTCAGTAGTTGACTCTGTGTAGCTCTCTTCACATGTCATAGGCATGGTGCAGGTATTTGTGGGGGGAGCACGGCTGTACAGCTTTCCTTGCCCCCCGACATCCAATTTGAGGGCCCTGCAGCCACTTCTACAAAAAGAAAATGACGCTGGAAGTTTCGTACAGGGAGTTCTGGTGTACAGTAGTATGTAGTTTGGCCATAGCTGTCAACTTTTCCCTTTTTTAAAGGGAAATTCCCTTATTCCGAATAGGATTCCTCGCAAGAAAAGGGAAAAGTTGACAGCTATGAGTTTGGCCCTGAGATCCATTAAACCTTGTGCTCTCCCACTGAGCTTATGAACCTTCCCCAATAAAGATTCTGGTCCCCTAGGAAAAATAAGCCTGGGTGAGCCAGTGATTCAGCTTCCAAGATTTATAGCGCTTTCAATTCAAGGGGGCTGGAATCTGTGCCCAAACTTAAAGCTTTTCAATTTCCTGCAGGCTGAGTGCACCTTGAAATGTCACACAAGGCTTGTCTTTTCTGTCTTGTTTGTTTGACTCCAGACGGGTGACATACAAAATGGAGCAATGAGTCAAAATTTGCACTAGGCACAAGTGAAAATCTCCCATATCCTCTCAGGATATCCTTGATGGTTGGATGTTGGTCTAGATACTTGTCAGGGAATGGTCAGAGAAGGAATGGGAGAGGAGGAGGAGGAGCAGGCAGAGCCAGAGCAGCTGGCTGACACATTATCAGTAGAAAGCAGTCCAGACCCACCATCTCTCAGAACCCGGCAAGCCTTAGAAGTAGGAGAGCAAAGAGCTCAAAGACAGAGGGCACTTAGCAGCAGCCGTGGGGCGCAATATTATGCACGTTTACTCCGAAGTAAGACCTCATGTGTTCAAGGAGCTCACTCCCAGGTAAACGTGTGTAAGACTGCCACTATAATGGTCTAACAATGCTACAGTTTTCTTTCCTCACTAAAACCTGAACTGCAATGCAGTTCTTGACCTAAAACCAGTGTGTGTGTGTGTGTGTGTGTGTGGTTGTGTGTGTGTTTTTTTCTACTAGAAGTTCCCAGAGCAGTGTGCAGCACAATAATAAGACCATTACTATAATCAATAAAATTGCAAGTGCAACAACAAACAATTAAAAAAAATCAGAAAAATGCAATACAAGAAGCAAGGAAAGAAAGCTAACATGGGCAGAGGTAAAAGATGTCACACATTTAAACTGGCAGGAATGAAACTAGGTGTTGCACACTGAAAACCCATGAAAATGAAAGCGTCTTCAGTTTCTGGCAAAAGACACAAACAGCACCTGGCAAATTTCACTTTGGAGAGCATTATTTTCAATACGTGTGAAGTCATTCTAGGATGCTACACAGGATAGAGTTATAAGGACCTGCACAAAGTTGTTCTCTTCCGTGTTGGCATTTATGGTTAACCTCTTATCCAATCCATTCTTCTTCTTTTCTCTAGTCAGCCAAACAACATAATAATCATTTGCCACTCAGAACTGCAAAGTTTCCGCACTGGTTGGAAATCTGAACATTAGCCATGAAACAGTTAAGGAGGAGGATTTTAATCTGTGGCAAATAAAATTGGCACTTTAATTACAGTGACAAAAAAGGCAAATTGTGTGACTTGAAGTGGTCCAAGAATGCCCATAACAGGTCGTTCATTACGCATCTGGCCTGGATGTATGACAAATCCAACACACACTCTTTGGAGGGCCAATAGCAAACAGAGATATGGATAAATGAATATTTAAACAGCACAAATATTAACTCACTGTGTTTTCTTGACAAACCCAGCCATTAATGGGAAAGGTTAATTATTTGATATACTCATATCTACAGATTGCAGACGACAGTGTTATTCTGGGCTCGTCTCTCCACTGCCTCCTTCCTAGATGAGCACAGCATGGAAAGCTATGTACATCTCCCTCTTGGGAGGGGTGATGGGGAAGAGCTTTCTTAATGAGTCTGAACCTTTTTGCTTCAAGGGTCAGTTTATATTACTGGAACAGGCTGTATACTTCCATGAATGGAACTCAACTAATCTTCTTTGGGAGTTCACATGCTAAGTTCACAATAAGATTATGGTCTTTAATAATTATTTTACAAAAGAAGAAGAAATGTGCAAGATTAGTTGGGGTGTGTGCGTGTTGCAAATTCATTTCCCATTTGTTAGGCTGATTTTGCTGTTCCAAGATCTGGAACCATCTCCAAAGGACGCAGAAACCAAGTTATTGGTTCTGTCCTTATCATAAAAGAAAAGGATGTGCCCCATATATCTGGTACAGGCTTCCCCAAACTAAGGTCCCCGGGCCGGATACGGCCCGAGGGACTCAGTTTTCTGCCCCCCAGTGACCCCTGCCACCCGCTGCCGCCACCCGCTCTTACCGGTGTGGCGCAGCTGCCCACTTTCGGGGCGGTGGAGCTCTGGAAATAGCTTGTGCGCATGTGCGTCATTTCCGGCACACTTCCGGGTCAGCAGAGCACTGGAAATAGCTTGTGTGCATGCACATGGCCGCCGCGGGCCTGAAAGTGCACCGGAAATGACACTTCTTTCTCTTAGAATGGCAACGGCACCCACCTGAGAGGTGCCAGAACTGAGTTCCGGTGAGCTCCCCCTGAAAAAAAGCCCTGAATACAGCCCATAATCTCTCATGAGTGTTCCAAGTGGCTGGTAGCAAGGTAGCACAAGTCCTCAAACTTGTGTATATAATTAACTTTGGAACAAGTCTTCTCAATTTAGTGGGAAATTATGCCTCCTTGTAGATTCATTTGTTCATTTAATACATTTCAGAAAAATGTATGTTGCACTTTTTGAATTTTAAATTGTTTTCAAACCGGTATGCAGTAAATATTAATAAAAGCGAGGACAAATTGAAAAGACAACATATAAAAAGAAAACTAAATGGCAGCGGAACAGAAATACCAGCAAAAAAAGCAATGTGGGCTGTGTTTGCTTGCACACGCTGTTTTATAAAACACATTTTCAAAAAGACAAAACATCCTGGAGGATAAAATTGCTGCTTACTAAATGCCAAATCTGTTTAGCTGAAATCCTGTGCACACCTGCCTGGCACCCAAGTCATAGCTGTCAAGTTTCGGATTTGAAAATAAGGGATCAGCAGTCTCACCTATCCTGGGGACAGTCACATGTCAGTGGTGGGCGGAGCAGCAATGTAAACTCCAAGCGGGCTTGGGCTTGGGCTTGGAGCGGAGCAAAGAGGAGGGCAGCCATGTGCTCTGCACAATGGAGCCCCATCGTCGTCTTGTCTGATCCCATCAAAACAGGACAGGAAGCAGCAGCTGCTCAAAGGCAGCCAGGCTCTGCCCACCAGCTAACCCTATTGGTCGGCTGAGGGGCTCGGCGGCAACGGATAGGGGCTGATGCAGGGGGAGGAATACACCCCCCCTGTAAGCACGGGAAACGGCTCCCACTTGCTTTGAGGGCTGAGGCTTTTCTCTCCAAGTAGGCGAGGTCTTCCCACCCAGTCCCTGGCCAGCAGGGGAGGAGCTGCTTCCATTAAAAAGGGAAATTTTAGGGAAATAAAAAATAAGGGAGAGCAGCGGGAAACTGCTTAAAATAAGGGAGAATCCCGGGGAAAACGGGATACTTGACAGCACTGACCCAAGTTCAACTTGATTCTATGAAGCTTGCTTTGGAGTAGGATTGTCTGTTAATCATTGTCCTGTGAGGCGATTGCACTATAAATGGTATCAAAGTTTTATAAAATAAATTTGGCTGCTTAACCACACAGTGCCAGACAGACCACTCAGGAAAGCACCATCCCCAAAACATCATTTCTCTGGTCACCACCACTTCCCTTCTTAAAGGGGTGGGCAACCAAATGTGTCTGGAAAAGGTTCATATCCTTCCACTTATAGGCTTGAAATGTTAAGTTCCACCCTTCAAATTATTCATGGAAACAGATGGGAAGCCTGTGGAGCTGTTGCCACACTGGTGACTATGTTCCTACTAGCACTACTGCCAACCTACTAGTAACCTAGCCATTATCTTTTGTTCCAATTGAAGTTTCCAGTTAGTCTCCAATAGGCAGTCCCAGAGGCAACCTATCTGCAGTAGTTCATAGCAGATAGAAGCAGGGTCATTGTGTACTAAAGGCCTACAGATATCAATGAGACATGGGGGGAAATACTTAGAATGCAGAGTTACCAAACTGAATAGCTCAGTTGGTTAGAGCTTGGTGCTGATAACACCAAAGTTGCAGGTTCGATCCCCATATGGGACAGTTGCCTATTCCTGTATTGCAGGGGGTTGGACTGGATGATTCTCAGGGTCCCTTCCAACTCTATGGTTCCATGGTTCTACATTATTTAAGCAGAAGGCTGGGTAAATGTACAGATGGTGGCAACTTATCTAGGGAGATTCTGTGAAAACTTAAGCCCTGTTGAGGCATTATGCCCAAATAAGAAGTGCCAACACAGGTGGAGTGGCGATGTATACAACACAACGGCCCATTCTGGAACACAACAGCACCCAACCCACTTGTGTTCTTCAGCAATTGTATCTAGAGGTCTCCTGCTTCCAATGCTGAATATACTAGTACATAATCTAGGATAGGCACAATGTTTTAAAAAGTGAAAATCTGGACACAATTTCTTGATCAAAGCTGTAGCGGTTTTTGAGCTTTTTATTTTTTATTTTATTTTCAGGCTTTCAACATTATTTCCATCCTTTTCATATATTTCCATTTATACAATACTAACATATTCCCACCCCACAGACTCCCCCCCACCCCTCCCTGGCTTCCAAAGTTAACTTTAATTCCATGTATCTGATTATGTTTTCTTATGTCTTTGCTTCTTCCATTTTTATATCTTAATATTTTCTTTGCATCACAAATGTTATAATAGTCCTGCTAATGTTTCTATGTAATTACACTGGGTTTTTAGGTATTCTACAAATTTTGTCCAGTCTTTGTTAGTTTTTTTTTTTTATCATCCTGATGTCTGATCCTGATGGTCAACTTTGGCATTTCTGCACAGTCCATTATTTTTAAAGTCCAGTCTTTCTTTGTTGTTACTTTCTGCTCTTTCCACATCTGGGCCAGTAACATTCTTGTAGCTGTTGTCGTATACATAAAAAGTCTTTTGATGTCTCTTGGTATTTCATCTCCTGTTATACCTAATAAGAAAGCTTCTGGGTTTGTTTGTTTGTAAATAAAAGTTATCCTAAGCATTTTTTCAATTCATTATATATTATTTCCCAGAAGCCCTTTACCATTTTGCATGACCACCACATATGTAAATATTACCCTCTTTTCCCTTACATTTCCAACATATATTTGACACACTTTTATACATTTCCCCAACTCCTGAGCTAATTTTTAAGGAAATTCCACAAAATCTAGATTTCTGACATGGGTTGCCATATTTCTGGATTTTCCCATACATTTCAGCATTTTTTTTGCCTGGGCACTGCTTCCGACTGCCATATTCCAGCTATGTCCAGGAAATTCCAGATGTTTGGCAACCCTAACATAACCATCATGACTGATAGCCAGCCATGGAGAGAATGATTTGAATCCTCACAAGGCCTTGAATAGTGTTCCCAGATTAAGAACAGGAAATGCTAAGTAGAACGAGAAACCATTGCCATAAGAATGGGGCAATTGCCGAGGCCTGGAATAGATTGCTATTACACATTTCCTCCAAAAACCCTTAATTGGTTGCTGTTGGAGACAGGATATTGGTCTATATTGACAATTGGTCTGAGAAGCAAGAAGGCCACTCTTAAATTTATTGTTTGTTCTGATGTCATGTTGAACTTTATGAAATACCTGATTATGTCAAGATAGATTACACTGGCGTGGTGAATACTAGCTATTTCAACAAAGTCAGATGATCCCATTCATTCCACACCCACCCCAATTCTCATATGACTGAAGCATTTTGAATAGTGAATAGTCATTGATAGACGCTCTGTTACATGAATAGAGTCCCAAGGGATCTCATGAATTGAATAAAGAACTTTGTTTGGCTAACAGATATAATCAATCACTGTTTTACGATTTTTAACGATTTCTCAGGGCTCAGCTTCTTTGCTGGGATAATACTTTCTCTTTTAATTCTGAATTGCAGACAGATGCTTTTCTATACATCAAAATAAATAAAACCCAAAATATATCTATACTTTCAGGTTGATGCATACCTAGAGACTTCAGTGCTTCAATAACAACTTGTCCAGTGCTTTAATAATGACTTATCTGATAAACTGGCATAGCCCAGTCAGTAGAGCATGCATGAGACTCTTAATCTTAGAGTTGTGTGTTTGAACCCCACATTGGGTGAAATATTCCTGCATTACAGGGGGTTGGACTAGATGACCCTAATGGTCCTCTTCCAACACTACAATTCTACGATTCTAAGTACAGGAAGTAAAATGCTCTTGTAGTCTATGCTGTTTGTTTTGCTTTCCATTTATGCCAAAAATGCAAGAAATATTTATTTACAATACTGTCTATTCCAGGCACTCCCCAACTCGGCCCGCCAGATGTTTTGGGACTACAACTCCCATCATCCCTAGCTAACAGGACCAGTGGTCAGGGATGATGGGAAGTGTAGTCCCAAAACATCTGGAGGGCCCAGTTTGGGGATGCCTGGTTTATTCCAATGATCACAACCACAGTTCCACAGCTGTGCTTGCTGAACTTCTGGCTCTATTTTATCCTTAGTTTGTCTTTTGAAAACATTCCGGATATTACTTTTAATCATGCTTGTTGCTAACATATATATCAGAGTAGATCTGATTTTTATCTCATCCTTCCTCCAATGACCATGAAAGGGGGGGCTTATACGGACTCCCTCCTCCCCCGATCTTCATAGCAACCTTGTGAAACTGGTTAGGGTCAAGAACCATTGATTCCCCTCAAGGATCCTGGTAATTGTAGTGAAAGGGAAACATGCACTGGACTAGTGATAGAGGAGAAATTTGTTTGGTTTGCATTTTAAAACAAATCAGCCAAATTTTCTGGTCTGCAAATCAGAATCCAGCTATCAACCAGATTATACAGTTTTCCAAACTTTGTGAAGCAGTTTCGGTTTTATTTTAAAAATGCAGGGGGAAAAACAGAACCACGCCTACAAAAATGGAAAACTGCTTTTGTTTTGGACCAATAGGCAAGCGTGAATTTGCAACGAAATGTTGCAAAACAAAATTCACTTACAGCGAATACCTATCCATGTCTACTCAGAAGTAAGTCGCAATGAGTTCAATGGTATTTACTCTCAGTACATGGGTATGGGAATACAGCCTCTACAGACTTTAATAGCCCCTCAGATTTGTAATGGTCTCTTAATACACAACATTGTTAGGCACACTCCTAATGTAAAGCATGGATGTGGCAAACAGACATTTGAAAAGCCTGTGGATCATACATGTTTTACCTGTCAAACGAGAGCTGGGTTTGGTTGCAGCTTCTTATTGAGTTCAATTGGTGACAAACCCATCTTTGTTTCTTTATAATGTGCATAAGCGGTCCTGAGTATAATTTTAACAGGTTTGCCACTAGAGCTTCCCAGTTTACTTATTTATTGGTAGTACTGGTTTATAATCAATTAAAGATTTCAGTTGACTGTAGCGTAGAATGAAACATAAAATCTAATGTCCCCTTGATCTTTTTTCCTTAATGCCCATTTACACACATACATATATTTTCCTCACCCATAGTGTTCTAGCTCTTATACTTGAGAGGGAAACTGCCCCTCTCCATTGCTCATTAAAATAGTTTATAATCCACTCTCTGAGAAAGTGTTTGAATCAGGTATAGTTTAGCATCCAGCTAGGCTTAGTCTGCTGGATCAATGAACCTTCCAACACTGGGCATATTTCTCCCACTAAGTTATTTATCCAATGGAATGCTAAATTTTGCAGCTCCAATAATTGAATTCCAGAAGTGCATTATACACATAAAATAGTGACATTCACAATGTCACACCTAACTTTTAAAACTTGCCTCCCATTCTAGCTTCATAATCTTGGTGTCCAATAGATCCAGGACGCTGGCATTTAATAGGTGCAGGAGAACCAATATACATCTTAATGCCAAATTTTGCAGCAGCATTAACTGCAGCCAAGTATTGAATTTGGACACACTGCAGAACAGAAGCTGAATGGATTTGCACTCAGATAAGGTGGTAAGGTGCCCTGCAAGCCATGTTTTAGACTACATGTTTATTCTCAGGAGCATATATATCTTTAGTGCATATGAGGTATCAAAAATCCCAACAGTGCTCACAAATGCACCACTTTCCTGAAATTTCATCTGGATTGATATCCAGGAGTGGGCCTTTCAACCTTTCTGAGAGTCTTTGTTCTCCACCACTACTGAAATCTCTTTTCTGCTTCCCTATAAACCTGAAATGGCATCTCTGCAACAATGGAACTGAGTGTAGACTGTTCCGTATTTACAAAGGAGCTTTAAAAAAGGTTTCGCCTGGCAATGATATATGGGGAGTTGCCATGCAAGTGTCCCCTGCCCCGGTACTGTAGCAACTCCTACTCTCTGGACTAATACAAAATGGTATACAGAAGTATCACTGCCCTGTTCGCATGCAATGTTAAACCAAACCACAGTCTTCATGCAGGCATGCAGGTTCCCAGAGAGGAGACTGTGGTCCTCTTCCGGTCCTGCTGCCCTATGAGCCAAGCCATGGTTTATCTTAGCATGTCATCCCAGCCCTAGCTTGTGGGTTGTCTCCTCTAGGCAAATGAAGAGCTGTAAACCAAGAATAAACCTGGGTTACAACCTATGGTTTGTCTGTAGATTGTGTAGTTTAAAAAGGCCCGCATAACTTAAGATCAAACACAGGACTCAGCTACACAGCTGCAAATAAAACATTTTAAATGTGTTCTAAAGTGCAATATACAAATTTGACACTAGATGGCTATTCTTCAAAACGTTTATTTAGAAAAGCATATATATATTCAAAGTATAGCAACGAGTGGGATCCAGCTGCTCAGCCTGACTCCCGTCTCTCAGAGGACCTGAGTGGGAGAGGTTGCCTGGCAACTGCTAGCAATGGAAGACTTGCCTCCATTTTGGGATAAGCAAGATTCATTTGCTCGGGCCCACTCGCTCGCCCCGGAGGACATGAGTGGGTGCTGTTGCCTAACAGGCAGAGGGCAAAGGTCAACAGCAAGAGAATAGGGAGGTGGGTAAGAAATGCCACCTGAAAAATTCTGGCGCCATGGGGACCATGTTATTTCTGTTTCTGATAAAAAGCCTGGCTATGGGGAGGTTTTTTGGCCAGAAGCTTTTGTAATTCATGTTGAGAGCTTCAGGGCAATTACATGTCATGTCAGTATTCCAAATAAATGTGCGTTTGTATCTGTATCTATACAAACTCACATTTCTACTAGGCAGTAATGCTCAAATTAGTTTTTAAGTGGATGAAGTTGCCCTTTCATATAAACGTTACTTCACAAATGCGACAAGAGTTAAACTCTGGGTTCCTTGAAATTACAGGAAATAAATCTCAAAGAAAGAAATAATGTCACTCTTTCCTGCTAGTTTGTTTTAATTTTCTGTTAAAAAAAACCACAACCTATTTTATTAAAGATTTGTATCCTTTTAGAATATGGAACTGTCCTGAAAATCTATGTGACTTATAGCACTTGCCTTACGATCAAAGGAATGAAAAGTTCTCATTGTTAAAAATAAAAAAATAACAATAAAACTCTTGGCATTGCAACAGTCAGAATCCTCGTCATAGGACAACTGGTTTTATCGGATAGGCAAGGCATTCCACTCCTCTCTGCTGAACCAAGTCTGCAAATCTCTTAATTCTCCAGAATCAAAGGGAAAATTCATACCACTGCTCTTGGAACTTCTTTTTGGCTAGAGCAGAGAGGAGGAGGTATTTGTGCAAGGAGGGGTTGAGAAAAGGAGAGTGGAGGTGAAAGTGGGGTGCAAAAATGGAGGAAGGAAGTGGCACAGGATTTGGGGTGAAAGTGAAAGCAGAGGTGCAAAGGGGGCAGCAAAATAAGAGGGGACGGTGGCTTCATAATTGGATAGAAGGTGAAAAAAGTTGCTTAGTGGGAGAAGGAATAGTATGTGAGTGTAGAGTGTTTAATTTTATGTGAAGGTGAGCAATCTGCGATGTTTCATATTTAACTTCTGCAAAATCTAAACAATGAAATCATGCCATCAAATGTATAGCACTCACATTATGAATGTAGCGATCAATAAACTGTACATTCAAAATCTTTTGAAGTTTCTCAATCCGAATGTGAATGACAAAACTAGAAATTCTGGAGTAAGTTCAGTGTGTTTGGAATAGCTCTTTCTGTTTTCAACCTTTAGTGATTTTGCTGGCTTACCACATTTTGCAGACAGTGAAGTAACACGCATTGTGATCTTGGACTACGTAGACAACCATCCATTTAAAGTGCATGATACGCCCTAAAGAATCCCGGGACCTGTAATTTACTCCTAATGGAGCTGTAATTTCCTTCGCCCTTAACAAGCCACAATTCTCAGGATTTGTTGCAGGAAGCCATGTGCTTTAAATGTAGGTTGTGTACACAGCCCTTAAGGAGGGATCCCTGTAAGGCCACAAAGTTCACAGGGTGGTATTCAATTAAGTTTTACTCAGAGTAGACCCATTGAAATTAATGACTAAGTTAAGCCTATGAATGTCAGTGGATTTAGTCTGAGTAAAATCTAGGGCTCATCCACACTGGCTTGTCCCACCAACCCCCCCCCCCCCCGGAAAAAGCTCTTTACAGTTGCATTGGAGCAAATGTCGATTGGGTTTCCCACAGATGGACGTTTGTTCCAATTCAGAGGTAAAGAGCAGGTTTTCCCATGGAAAGTGGCAAGGCAAACAGAGAATGACTTGAAACCATGCCTAGAAGGCACAGGGCAACTGGGAAACCTCTCAGACTATGTATTCTAGGCACAGGGAAAACAGAAGAGTGGATGAGCCCTAAATTGAATACCACACACCTAAAATTACCTAATTTGTTCACTCTGTGGGAGCAATTTGTTTCTTCCTTGTACTTTTGGATCTACACTTCCATCCTGTGAGCAGGCACATAAGTTCCAATGATTTTAAGGAACAGCACCAAAAGAAGAAGAAGAAGAAGAAGAAGAAGAAGAAGAAGAAGAAGAAGAAGAAGAAGAAGAAGAAGAAGAAGAAAGATTAAGGACTTATCTACATTGTGGAATTGAAATGATTTAACAGTAATTTTGCAGCTCCAGAATTGGAGGGAAACTTTTAGATGACAAAACTACATTGCTATTAGAACTCTCAGCATCCTCACCAAACTACAGTTCCCAATATATTTGGGGGGGGGGAGAAGACTGACTGGTATAAATATAATACTTATAGTGCTTTCCCCTAAAAAGTAGCTGATTATCGGCAAGAATACAAGTAGAACAGAAAAGACAGAAGCATCGCTTTCCGTCAGGTACAAAATACGGTGCCTTGAGTGCTGGAATGTGTGATACTCCCCCCGTAATAGACCTGGATCCTTGAGGGCAGCTGCATGGACTGCGCACCACAGATAAGAAGCAAGTGCTGCTTTATTGCACAGAAAACGTCACAAATGCCGAAAAGCCTGTAGATACGATGAGCGGGCTGCGTTTTATTAGCCGCCCTCGCAAAAGCCAAGTAATGAAAACTTCTTACTGCAAGAGATCAATGCAAATTTGTGGTCAGGCCGGTGCCAGATGTAGATCGAGAGGAGCCTAAAGCAGCAACAGGAAAGGGAAGGAAATGAAATGAAATCTGAGCAAAGTAGGAACATGGAACCTTAGGGGATTGGGGTTCTGCACAGGTGGGGGACACCTGGCGAGTGGGCTCCATTACACCAGCCGGTCATCTGGTTTGCATGCTCATGCAGAGCCTTGGCGTGCAATTCTGTACTGTGAGGCTCTCGTAGGCCATGCTGCCACGTGGGCTGGAAGGAGCCTTGGCAGCAACTGTTATGTGATAGATGATAAGATGAGATAAAACCTATTAGAAGCAGATCCCGCCTGCAAGTGGTTGCAGTATGCTCCCCCCCCCCCCCGCAACGTGGCAGCCGGAGTGCATCCTTGCACAGCATTTATGGGCTGCTATGGGCTGTACTGCGGTAGCCCATTAAAACTGATGAAAGGTGTTTGCTCTCCCAACTCTCCGCTTAAGCATGTGAATGCTAAACCTCAGTCATGAGAGGACCAGAGGGGTAGATTCTTTCAGTGGCTAATAACACAGCGTTTGATTTGCATTCTTCCTAACTAAGCCCTCAAACCACTTCACATACATTACTCACAATTGTTCTTACAACAATGCTGAGAGAGAGGGGCCAATAGGACAGTTCTCACTTCACAGGTGTGAGGGGGAATGAGGCTGAGAGATGCATTTTTTTTTTTTTTTTTTTTTAAAAAGCTAAATAACACACCGCATGATTGCTTTGAAATTGGGGGATCCGCATTCTTGGAGAAGGTGTTTAACTCTTTCTTTCTTTCTTTCTTTCTTTCTTTCTTTCTTTCTTTCTTTCTTTCTTTCTTTCTTTCTTTCTTTCTTTCTATCTTTCCCTTTCCCAGGCTAAAATCATTCTCCCCCAGTTGCCTCATTGGAGAGGGGGTGAGATGCAGTACCTGTCATATTTCCCCACAAAGAGATAATAGCAAAGGGGGTGGAGGGTGGGAAGAAAAAAGGGAAGAAGGGTTAAATACTCTTTCTCTCTCCAAGAATACCACTTCACTTTCCTAGTCTCCCAAACATTTGCATGGGGCACCTAATTACTAAAAATCAAAGATACCACTATAGAAAATCTCGCTCATAGATCTCCTATCTGGGGGCTCCCCAGTGAATTCAAAGCAGGCCTGGGATTTGAACCAACCCCTCCTCAGATGCTCCAAGTGTCCCAATTTTTTCAGGGACAGCCACGGATTTACAGAAGACAACCTGGTTTCTGATTTGATCCCAGAATGTCCCGCTTTTCCTTAGGGTGTCCCCAGGGTGGAGGAAGCCTCTTGGCTGCCCGGGGCGGCAAACGCTGGGTGGAGGCATCCCCCTGGGGGTGGGGCACCATGATGTCATGATGCACGTCGGGGCGGACTGCGCAGGCGTGGAAATGCCACACATGCGCAGTCCATCCAGGCTGGCGCTGCTACTCCTGCGGCGACTGAGTGAGCCGTTGAGCGAGCGGCGGCTTGTGTGGCTGCCCCATCCATCCGTAAAGCAGCATGGACGGGGTGCCAGGTGGTGGGGCTAGGCTTGGGGAGTGGTGGCAGGGGCCGCCGAGTGTCACCCCACCTCCCCTGGAACCCGGGGCACCCCGCCCCCATCACCTCTCCCTTGCTACACCACTGGGTGTCCTGAATTTCATTGGAGAAATGCTGGATGGATGGTATGGTCCCTATTTGCATCAGAGAAATGCTGGAGGGTATGGACTTATGCAATCCCGAGCCAAGGAGATAAGTAACTATACAACATTTAAAAGACATGTGAAGCCGCCCCTGTATAAGGAAGTTTTTAAAGGTTTAATGTTTTATTATGTTTGTATGTATGTTGGAAGCCGCTCAGAATGGCTCGGGCAACCCAGTCAAATGGGCAGGATATAACTAATAGCATTATTATTATTATTATTATTATTATTATTATTATTATTATTATTATTATTATTTTATGGCCTCAGCCCAGTATATCTGAAGGAACATCTCCACCCCCTTCGTTCAGCCCGGACAGTGAGATTCAGCTGCGAGAAGTGAGGTTACAGGGAACCAGGCAGAGGGCCTTCTCGGTAGTGGCACCCTCCCATCAGATGTCAAGAAAATAACAACTATCTGACTTTTAGAAGACATCTGAAAGCAGCCCTGTTTAGGGAAGTTTTTAATGTTTGATGTTTTGTCACTTTTTAATTATTATTTTATTAATATTCGGTTGGGAGCCGCCCAGAGTGACTGGAGAACCCCAGCCAGATAGCTGGGGTATACGAAGAAGAAGAAGAAGAAGAAGAAGAAGAAGAAGAAGAGGAGAAGAGTTTGGATTTGATATCCCGCTTTATCACTACCCGAAGGAGTCTCAAAGCGGCTAACATTCTCCTTTCCCTTCCCCCACAACAAACACTCTGTAAGGTGAGTGGGGCTGAGAGACTTCAAAGAAGTGTGACTAGCTCAAGGTCACCCAGCAGCTGCATGTGGAGGAGTGGAGACGCGAACACGGTTCACCAGATTACGAGTCTACCGCTCTTAACCACTACACCAATAAATTATTATTATTATTATTATTATTATTATTATTATTATTATTATTAACTAGGATGTTCCTATTTTCACTGGAGAAGTGTTGGAGAGAATGCTTCCCACCTCAGAGTTTATTTAGTCAAGCAATGGCTGTCACCTAGGTAGACACACAATTACAGGAATACATTGTCAGCCACTACACCAGGGATATGGAACCTACAGTCTGCCAGATGTTGCTCAACCCCAGCTTCCATAAATTCTTATCACTAGCCGTATGGGCTGGAGCTCATAGGAGTTGGGACACATACGCACCACATGTTTAAAACACATAGTTTCTCCCCTGAAACCCTGGGAACGTAACAACCTATAGTTCTTTGGGGAAAGCCATGGGGAAAGATGTCCTTTATGATACGGTGCAGATGTGACCTTGGAGTGTAATGATGGAGGTGTCCTCATTCTCAATTAGAACCACTTAAAAGAGTAATGTTTGGGGTCTTTCTTCTCTTTATGGTCCAAATAACAGCAGTCTAATTAATTGTTCAACATATTTCCTAATTGCTTGGGTGGCATAGAATCATCATTTAACACAAGCAAGTCTCTCCACTTTGGGGGGGTGGGTGAATGAGAAGGGGAAAGGGACAAGGGGGTCGAGGGATGGGGACTGCCTCGTAATGTTGAGATCTGGCAGCCGTTCTTTTTATAAACTTTGCCTACACCTCTTGGCACAACGTTCTTCCAGGATCCTGCTGTAAATGGATACTGCAAATGTAGTTGGGGGGGGGGGGAGAGAGACATACTCCCAACAGAGAGTGTTTTACCACTGTTTAATGGGTTTATAATTGGATTCTGGGTTCCAACTGGAAAGCAAACGCAGGAAGTGTGACATTTCCCCTTTGGGAATTATTAAGCGACATTATGCAGAGAAACAAGATAGAGGTGAGCGTTTGAAAAAGCAGTGTGTGAAGTGGGGAGGGAGGCAGCCAAATACCTAGAGAAGTATTCATGTGAAGGGTGGGAGACATCTATCTTAATTCTGTCTGAGGGAATTGACACTCATTTTCTGCTTATTAAAACAATTGTTCTTTCCACCTATGGCCAAGTCGTTTTATTTTCATTAACGTAAAAACACAACGAGGTATTCTGAAGCTGCCTAGTTATGGTAGATGCTTAAAGGGCAACTCCAGGGGTCAGCAAACTTTTTCAGCAGAGGGCCGGTCCACTGTCCCTCAGACCTTGTGGGGGGCTGGACTATATTTTGGGGGGGGAAATGAATGAATTCCTATGCCCAACAAATAACCCAGAGATGCATTTTAAATAAAAGCACACATTCTACTCGTGTAAAAACACCAGGCAGGCCCCACAAATAACCCAGAGATGCATTTTAAATAAAAGGACACTTTCTACTCATGTAAAAACATGCTGATTCCTGGACCGTCTGCGGGCCGCATTTAGAAGGCAATTGGGCTGCATCCGGCCCCTGGGCCTTAGTTTGGGGACCCCTGTGCAACTCCATGGGCTTCTTTGGAAGGAAGCTAATCTCCTTCTGCTATAACAACAACAACAACAAACCTAGTATAAGGTTACCAGATTTGGGGGACACTTTTCAACTTCAATGGGCTTTGTATGGGCACTGATTTGTATATCCGGGTACTGTCCCCGGGAAACAGGGATGTCTGATAACCTTAACCTAGTATCTTGGAGAAGATGCACATCTTCTTCAGAGAGTGGCACCAACAGAAGAAATGGGAAAGGACCTTACAGGAGGGATGGAGAACCAGTGGCCCTCCAGACAAGGTTGGACTCTAGATCCCATTCTATCAGCCCCATCCAATGGCTAGGGATGATGGGACTTGTAGCCCACAAGGTGAGAAAGGCTGATATGGGGAAACTTGGATGGTACGAAGAAATTCTGGGTCTGCATACCAAAGCACTAAACACACCAAAATGCCCACATAAGCTAGTTTTTTCCCCACTGGCTTCCTTACTGGGGATACTTCCAAATGGGCATTCCCCATTATGTCCACAGAGCTGCCCTTGTTATTAAAATCAGTAGGAAAACCAGGCAGAGGGCCTTTTCGGTAGTCAAGCCCACCGTGTGGAAAGCTCTTCCAACAGATGCCAAACAGATAAAGAACCATGAGATTTTTGACAGACAACTGAAGGCAGCCCTGTTCAGAGACATTTTTAGTGTGTGGTGTTGTATTGTGCTTCTACTAATTTGTTGTTGTTGTTGTTGGGAGCTGCCCAGAGTGGCTGGGGGAACCCAGTCAAATGAGTGGCATATAAATAATAACTTACCATCACAAATGCTCATGCGGCCAAATAACAGATTCATGCATCATGAATGGTATTTGTATACTGATGCTTCAAAAGCAAAACAAGAAACCCTCCCTAAATATCCCTGCAATTGCAAACTGAATTTTACTCTCGATATAATATTGAGCATTACTATAGCACTTTAAAAGTGTTTCGTAGGCATTGGCAAAGTAACCCTTGCAACAACATCAAAGCTCAATCCCTGAGATCATCTCGAAGAGCATTGTGGGTTATCTCCTAAATTCCAGGGGCCCAACTGGTTTCCCCCCTCTTCTTTCAACATTTCTTTCCTGCCTTTCCTCGCAAAGGAGTCCAGAGTGACAAACATCAAAATATTGAAACAATACAGTTTAAAATAACCCTTTTCATATATAAAAAACCCATTAAAACCCATTAAAACCAACTTAAAACATTTCAAAACATTTTGAACATCTAAAACACTAAAACTTAGTGTTGCCCTGGTCCTATACTGCAGAACACCCTTCCAACAGAGATTCAGCAGACATCCTTGTCTGTGACCTTCAGGCAACTCTCAACCACTTTACGCTGAAATGCCTATGCAGTTTCAGTTTCTTGATTTGCCACTCATTTTAATGATTGTTTTGTATTGTTTTTATGGTGTCATATGTTTTATTGCACTTGCATATACTGTATAAATTGATGTACATCACCTTGATATTTTATATGTATTGGTAGCATATAAATATTTTTATACGTGATTTTAAATAAAACCTCAGAAGGGGGTGTGTGAGTGTGTGTACACACACACACACACACACACACACACACACACACACAGACACACACACACACACATGCTGCAAACAAATAACAGCTTTCATCTGCCAGAAATCTAATTATGTGGCAGAGGGAGGAAAAACCCATGAACTACGATGAAGGAGGGCTGCTTTCCCTCCCCCTCCTGTGGGGTTTGGGTTGTACAACACTTGTCAAAAGCCCTCTGCAGCCTGCAAGATCAATGGCTACATCACAATCCTGCACAAAAGGAGATTAATTATCGCCAGTCCACTGGCTCAGCAATTGGTGCAAGCAAGAAAGGCAGATTCAGAGTGAGGACCGAGAAGAAATGGCTGCTCCAGTGGGTGGGGAGGAGAGGAGGCTGTTGTTGGCAGAGGTTCAGGGCATGTGGCAGTCTCTTTTTGTTCCTGTCGCCCCATGTCATGACACAGCAGATGCGAGGGTGCTTTTCCTCACGGGTGTTGTGTGTGCGCAGCTGCTTAGGAGAGGTCTGAGGCGCTGGCAAACGCACTCTCCAGCCAGACAAAGAAAAAAGAAAAGGAAAAAAGCAGAAAGAAGGTCCGTGTGATCATTTAAGCACTGCATTTTCACTCCCAGTGTGTAACTGGGAGGCCTTTGCAAGGTGAGAAGAGCTGAGCTGAGAGGGGACACAAACTGTGTCTTCGAGTGTCTGCTCAATGCTCAGCTTTGCATTTCTCGAGAGTGCCAGCAAACCCACAGTTTCACCTCCCAGTCTGGATGTTCCTGCTCTGTGAGGTATGATGATGAGGTGATGCATTCTGAATGAAGTGAGAAAAGTGATATAGATTCTCTACCTGGGCCTTTCCTTTCTCTCTCCTGTTAATACTGGTGGCCTTCATCATATCCTTTTCATTGGAAAGAGGCGCGGAGGATGACGACAGAGAAGCGACGTAAGAGAGACATAGCAAGACGTGCTTTTGTGCTCTGTTTTACTTCAACAGCATTAGGGACCAATATTTATTGACTTATTTATCTTGTGTGTAGCTGTTAATGGGAGCTTGTGGCCAGGTGACATACCATGTTATCTGAACATACCACCTTTCCCAGAAAAAAGGAAACAACTGGAGCCATTTAAGAGTCAAAACCAGCACTTTGAATTGGGCAGCCAGTGCAGTTGAGCCAGGGTTGAACCCTATACCCAGTTAGGCCATTGCTCCATCTACATACCCTCCAACATTTCTCTGATGAAAATGGGGACATCCTATTCTGTTGTTGTTGTTGTTGTTGTTGTTGTTGTTGTTGTTGTTGTTGTTGTTGTTATACTATGTATACCCCACCAATCTGACTGGGTTGCCCCAGCCACTCTGGGAAGCTTCCAACATATATAAAAACATAATAAAGTATTAAACATTTTTTTTAAAACTTCCCTGCTTTCAGGTTATATAGCTATAAAGGTTATATAGCTACTTATCTCCTTGGCTCAGGGGTTGTCTAACCTCATGCCCTCCAACATTTCTCTGATGAAAATAGGGATGTCCTAAGGAAAAGCAGGACATTCCAGAATCAGAAACCGAGACGGCTTCTGTAAATCCAGGACTGTACCTTGAAAATAGGGACACTTGGAAGGTCTGAGCTTAGCACTGTCTATGTTTACTGGAAAACAAAAAGCTGCACCCACTTCTTTTATATTATAATAATATAATTTTATAAACAAGGAACATTATAATGCCATCACACTCTGTCTAGCCCCTCTTACAGCTCACATTTCATCATGGCTTGCTATTTCATCATAAAAATGTTTAGTATCCTGACAACTTTAATACGAAGTTCACAATTAAAAAAAAGAAAATGCATAGAAGCAATCTGAGTTATGGCACTGGTCTTTATTCAGTAAGCCACTAAGTAGTAAAGTAGCTGAAACTCGTCCCGAAACCCCCTTGAGCACTACAGGAAATACAGTATTTTTTTCAACAAACTAGATCTGTTGTTTTGTGGGGGAAAGCTAAGTGTGCCTGCAGGGGCTAACTGTAGCCAACAGACTCCTGTAGCTCAGTCTGTGACAGTCAGCCTTGCCATTGTAACTTTCACATTAATGTAATTCTCATCAACACAGTCACTGCTAAGTGATTTCTTGAGCTTTATATGCAAAGGTCTAACTAGTCTCCCAAAAGCCATTGTGAGTTGTCTGGTCCAAAATCAATACTATGGGTCTGTTTCAAAAAGTTGGGTTTGATTTGAGCTTTGGATCTACATCTCCCAGGCATTTATTTTTTTTAGTGCACAGTTGGACGTAACGTGTGGTTGGGGAAAAGATTGTGCAGTTGGAAAACTGATAATGTGTAGTTGGGAAAATGGGATGGGGGACTAGACGTGTTAGATGCATTTGAAAAGCACTTAAATGACAGTCCGTGTTAGGAACAATATGTACCCATATGATATAAGTGTAGAATGCACTCTGTTTCCAGACTTCAACTGCCCAAACTGTATTAAAACATCTTCTTATTGGACAAAACCTTCATCATTGGGCAGTTCATCACATCCTTGTGAACAGTGTTCCAATTTTGTGTTTTAGGCCTATCTTGCACCCTACGTTCCTTCTCCTGAAGCCAATGCAAAACAACTTAACTGGGGTCTCCCTCTCCCTCCCCTCATATACAGATAAGAAAAACAGAGAGAGAACTTCAGGTGGACAGCAGAGATCCAGTACAGAAAACCATTAGTAATATATTCATCCCGTTTTGCTTTGCTCACTAAACTCTTTCATCTCCTAGTCAGGCCTTTCGGATTGACTAGACCAGTTTCGCAAACTTGGGTCTCCAGCTGCTGTTGGACTACAACTCCCATCATCCCTAGCTAGCAGGTCCAGTGGTCAGGGATGGTGGGAATTGTAGTCCAACAGCAGCTGGAGACCCAGTTTGGGCAACAGTGAACTAGACCAATCATAGGCCTGGATTGAGTTTGAAATAGACCATCTAGAAACCCTCTGGGAAAGCTTCATTGGTTAACAACTTGATTCTGCAGCCAATACAAGCCCTCTCTGGGAGAGGGAACTTATCAGACCACCCAGACCCATTTTAGAGCACACCAAACACAACTGTCAACCTGACTCCAGCTCTGCTTTGACTCCACTGAGTCATCTGGTTTAAGGAGAAGCTTGTACAGAGTTTACTGCTGCTTCATTGTGGGATTCATATAAGGTAAAATATCAGTAGATTTGTGTTATGCAGATGTGTTTTTCAGACAATCAGTAAAGCTATTGAAATTTTGGGAGACGTTACAATAATGGAATAGGTTCAGGAATATTTTCAGTGGCTGCGGAAACCCATCCACGTGGGTGCAGTATTAAATAAATAAATAAATAAATAAATAAATAAATAACTCAAATCCTTTTGAGCAATACCTTCCCTGGAAGAGAACCCAGTTCACTCTCAGCATGCCTCCCTTAGGACCCCGTTGATGTCAAAGCTCCAACACAAGACGGCTGCAGAAGTTTTCGCCATGGTGCAGAGGAGGAGGCATCTGACAACAGTTCTCCAAGGCTGGGCCTTTCTAGCCACACTTGGAGCAGGAGGAAGAGACCTAATGCTTCTTAAGAACTTTTGGACACCCTCCCAGGACCATAGGATGGCAGACTGGCAACAATTGTATATTCACTTACCTGCGAGCTGAACTCAATGGGACTTCCTTTTGAGCAGACATCTATGGGCAGGAGCAGACCATGCAGTGGCGCCACCATCCCAATGCCTGTGTTGCTGCAGATGGGACTGCGGTGAGGCAGGGCAGTGACAAGATTGGAGCTGTGTGGATACACTAACAGAGCCGATCCAGTGCTTCTGCCATTATGTCTCACAGCCCCGATCCCCTTCCTTGCCACCTTGCACTGTCTAGGTAGGGTAGCTCTGCTACTTTGTCTCTGACTGCGCTGCTCAGTTTCTTGTACTCATTTTCCAATCTCCTTGGGATTTCTAATTCTCTTCCCGTATATTTGCTAAGAGTTGAGAAGCAAAAAGTACCATTTAGCTGCTGCTTAAGTATAATATTGAAATCTGATCCAACAAAGCCCTCTTTATAGTCCGGATTATTATTTGCACATTTTCTAAAATAATAGTTGGTTAATGAGACATTAAGTTGGTAAATTATGACTTATCATGTTTCGCATTTAAATGAGCCTGTTTGTAATTAAACTAAAGCTGTAAATTGATTAAAGAATATTTAGTTGATTAATCATCTGCTTTTCAACTGATTAATGGATCAATCAATTAAATTTAAATATATCTGCAGATCCCTAGACTCTCAATATAGGCTCCTTTTTGAAAGACAGAAGGAAGTAGGAAAACAATTGAACAAACATAATGCTACCTCTCATTCTCAGAAGAATTCAGTGTTCTATTTTTTTCATTCCTTATTTCAGCGACATTCCAAAGTGAGATACGGTAGTATCAGAAAACTGACAAGTGAACCTTTAACTTGCCAGCCAGCCAAATAAAATGTGTCCTATTGATTAATCAGTTAGAGCTTTGGTGGGTTCATCTATGAATCCAAACATGTGGGGATCTGTGTGGTCTGCTTCCCCAGTGGAAATTTCCTTTCCACTATGTATGCCCCTGCACTAATCCGCTCTGGAGGACTGGGGAAACCCCTCAAACAGATTTAGAGGGCAAGCAAGGGAAGAAGAGGGGGAAGCTCTATTGTGCAAATGGAAGTTGTTCCACTTGAACAGTTATTTAGCTGCATACCGCTCTTTGCTGCCTAGTCAAAGGACAAGATGGACCTTCCACCTGCCCCCATGCCACATACAGAAGATGACTAGACTAGTGGTTGAATCTTACTTCAATGTCCTTCACTATACTTGAGGACAGCAAGCTAGCTGTACACATATGTTCTGTCCTCCAACACCTGGCTACTGGTCCCTCCCTTCCAGCAGTTGCTTCTTCAGACAATCGCCTAACTTTTCCTAACAGTCGGGTCAACCATTTAAAAGGGAGTTCATGGGCAGTTGCTCATTCTGCCTAAGGTTAGGCCCAGCCATTAAAAAGGGATCATTCACTCCTTATTAAAAGAAAAAAGGAAGGAAGGAAGGAAGGAAGGAAGGAAGGAAGGAAGGAAGGAAGGAAGGACATACTGGGTTGCTAGCTCTCATGATTCCACAGTGGCCTGTCATTTTAGCCTTTGATTTGCTACATGAAAACATCTATTTCCTTGCTCCTTTTACTAGAAGACCTTCAAATCCTCCACTATTGGAAGCCCTCATTGAGCTGTGAACTTCTATCACCCAGTGGTGGACTGCAGAGATAAAAGGTTATTATTGTTGGGCTTTACATTTTTCAGTTCTATGCAAGGTTAATGTGCATTTAATAATTGTAGCACCACAGTGCTGAAATGTTGAGCAATAATGCACCTCCCCAAATTCTCTTTTCTTCCACAACTATTCAAGGCACAGGGGCATCCAAATGGGAGTCTGCATTGCTAAGGCCAAGACAGGGGTGGGGAGCCTCTGGGCTATAGGTCTAGTTAGGCCCAGCCCACAAGGAATGCTCCACTGCTCCACACACCATGTCAAAGTGGCTGGGGCAACCCAGGCAGATGGGCAGGGTATAAATAATAAAATTGTTGTTGTTAAGTTCCAGTCCATGAGTTCTAGGACTCAGCTACATTGGCAAAGAAAAGCGCTTTATATGCATTGCATATGCATTATAACACCGTGACACCAGATGACGCTGTGAAAGTCTGTTTTTGCCCATCCGATTTCTCGTACAAAGTTTACAACACGTTTAACTGAAACGCTTCTTTGATCCAGCCCTTGTGTTAAGAGAGGGGGAGAAAAGCGAAGGTGGTAATCACAAAAAGTTAGAGGGCTGAGGAAGCCCACCCTGGAATTTGAGTACGAACGCGGTTTCAGATTGAATCTGGCAACTCCAGACAGGCAGTTAAGTCTCTGGATATCCTGTCCCTTATTCTGAAGTCAGTTTAGTTATCATGTACATTTCGAAAGGGAAGTTCTCTCTAAGAGCATCTCACCCACTGATAAAACTGAAACAAAGTAGTCATGCCCTTGCATGTCAGAGATGTCAATAAAAGGTCTCTCTCGTTGCCAGATTGCTGACATTTGCAAAAATGCCTGAAACAAATTGCTTTCAGTGGGGAACATCCCAAGAATAGCTTGTGCTGTTTACACCTCGCCCTGGCTCCGATGTCCCTGCTCCGAGCTCCACTTTGGTTGTGGACAAGGTTTGAACAGGCATGAGAAAAGCATTCTTCCCTGCAAACTTGAAATGTCAAGCCTGCTCACAAGTAGGTCGGCTTGTGGGTATGTACTCCAGCCTTCTGTTTGTAAAGCAAGCTGGTGTGCTTACACACACTTGAATCGATGCACAAGTAAATGCTCCTTCCTGCTACCTCAAGTAGATCCACAGATTAGAAAGGTCTCCAGACTCCGTGATTTCTTTCTGCCAGTCAAGCTCCATGTGGGTGAGCTCAGCAGTCTACACTTGACATTGCTGGCTGGGGCACTTCCTGTTTGCATTGGGGGCTACAAAGACAGGGGCTTGGGAACACTAAGGGGAGTTTTCTCCTCTTTGTTCCAGAAAGAACCCAGCTGATATGGACACAGGTTGCCTAATAAAAAACCCTAACCTGAAAGTTATTTCTGAGAACAGTAGCAGCAGGGGAATAGTACAGTTCCCCAAGCTTGCCTGGTTAACAGGGCTTGGCCTGACTCATTATGAGTACTGCGGTTTCACTTATTTCAGTTTGAATTTCTGAATTGGGGCATGGAGAGTTTACTTTCTGCACTTACCACTGAACATTCAGATTGCAAGCTTCTGGGAGACACAAAATCCTTCCTCTGGCTGCAAATTGTTTCTTAAAAAAACAAAACTCCAAAACCCCCAAGACTTTCTTTCATTTAAAATTAGTCCTACAATCAGGCAAACCATGCCTTTAGCTTTTCCTCGAATACTGGTGCCTACCTTATTATGGCCTGCTGTTTTGTGACATTCCCATATCCCCCCCCTTCTTTCTAAATCATATGATTTTGCCTCAGGATCCCATTGAAACAAACAGCTCCTTGTTCAGGTTTATACGTGTAGCTTTCTAGTATATGTGGATGTCTGATTGCAATAAAATTTAAATACAAAGGAGCCTCTTGTTCTCAGCGGATGCAGTCACTGCTGCTGGAGCAATTAATACTGATTTGGAGCACGCTAATGGGACTAAAGTGGGTAAACCTGAAATTATCCACTTGTAGCTCGGCTCATAATGAGTGTGTGTGTGTGTGTGTGTGTGTGTGCTTTCTTTACCTATCCAGAGAAGGAGCAAGGCTTTCACCACATGATGAAAAGGTAGGTTGACAACAACGTACAATTTCTGAGGAAATGTTAGAAGCATTCTGAAACCTGTTCCAGCAGCAGACCTACGGAGCCAATATTGGTGTGTTTCTAAAAGCCTTTATTCTGCTTTTATAATATAGGACAAAATACGCCTGCAAACTAGGGGGAAACAAAGCACGAAATCAGGATTTGCAAGGATGGACTTTTCCGAAATAAATGAGTTTTGATAAAATACATCAACAATTTTATTTTAAAATAGCAACCAGTTAAATATTACAATACCGATGCTTCGACTACATATTTAAACTGGCATGCTTAGAGAGATTGGGGGTAGTGTCATATCATCTGAAATGAACTGTTTATGCAGCATGCACACCACACTCTAAACAACTGAGTTGCTCACTGCTATGTTGAGGCTAATGGCTCAGGCAAGATTTTCTGGGAAGGTGGCAGGTTCTAATTTATTGTCCCAAAAGTAGAGGGCCATGGATGTTGTTGCACTGCAGCAGGCACTTACACCACTTTGGATTCAGCAGAGGGGATAGCTCCATGCCCTCACCACTTTATGCCAGTCTCAAGCTTAAAAGTCTCAGTCTCAGTTCTAGATGGTGCTGAAAGAACTGGGGATTGATTGGCCAGAAATTTGGAAAACACTGAAGCAATACAAGCTGAGTCCTAATTCTTTCAATATTCAGGTCCAATTTGTAATGGAGCCTCCTTTCAGAGGAAGGGCAGAGTAACAATAAAAGAAATAGTTCAGAAAAGACTCTTGCCAAGTGAAGGAAGGAAGACTGCGTGTGTCCCCCCCCCCCCCGCCCGCAAGCTCACAAGACTAGCAAAATGTTATCCTGCAGATAACGTTCTTCTGCTGGGGAACAATGTACTGGAACTGTGCTCCTCCACACCACTAGGTGGAGCACATCCTGGGCTTGATCTTCCCCAGCTTTCTCAGAGAGCACTCAATAATCTTGAACCTTCCTTCAAGAAATAAAGAGCCAGTGGGGCACTCGCTATTTACAGTCCACTTTCCATAAGCCGAATGCCACTCTGAACTGAAGGAAAAAGTTGCCGCCACCACAAGCACTGCCATCAGTTGCACACTGGGTTCCAGTCCTCAAGGTTTATGTGCCACTGTGAGTCCTGCAGAACTGGGCAGAGGTTTGGCAGCACAATGGAATACTTTCCAGATCAGAGCCATGTGAATGACTGCTTCATTCGACCTGTATTTACAAAGGAGATGATTCAGAATGAAAAGGTACACTCAACATTTCAAGAATAGGATAAACCCCGGGGGCTTTTGCAAGTCAAGGTCTCTTTGCTACTCTCTATGCAAGCATTGTTTCAGGAGGCTCAACTGCACATCATGTCAGTTCAACATTCACATACCAATCCAATCATTGAAATTATATATCCCAAATGTCTTCATTTTCCCATATTAAATATATTAATTACAGCAATCACATGGTGACACAGACTTTCTATAGGTTTTAAAGAAATCTCCTGCGAATTACAGGAAAATGTAATTCAAAACATTTTAAGTGGGTTTAAAAAAGAAAAAAAATCACAGTACAAAGCTGCTTCTCTTTTCTCGTCTCTCCAACTACTACATATTTTTTTTTATAAAAGAAAATATTTGATACGAACTTCATGGATTTTTGTTTTTTTTTACTGTTGTAGTAAATATCTAACTTCTATTTTCTTTTTCTTTATTGTTTTTGAAGAACATATTCCTTATTGATTCCCCCACCCCCTAATTTTGTGTTTCACATACTACAACCTGAAATACTTCACATGCCTAATAATAAACCATGCAAAACAAATAAACATACCGGTCAGGGGAATTAAGCCAAACCCTGTGGAGAGAATAATGCTTCATTTCATCTCAGCATTGTTATTGACATTGCTACCATTGATTGTACAAGGAGGATTTATTTATTTGTTTATTTATTGACCATTGTTGGTTTGTTTTCTGTAAGTTAATAAAATGAGATGCTGAGGAAAAAAGGAGAAAATAATTGTGTTTCTGTGAGTCTTATTGACTCAGTTGAGAAGACCTTGGTGAACAAAATTGAAACTGAAATCCCAAATAAGTGTACTCAGAAGGAAGTCCCACTGATCTCTCCCAGGTATGCATGTGCAGGATTGCAGCCTAAAAGTCCCCCCCCCCACTTCTGTGAATGCACCAACACAAGTATTTCAGGATAATAAACATTTTATTATTTAATCCCCAACCATCTGGCTGGGTTGCTCCAGCTCCCCTTGGCAGCTTCCAACACGTATTAAAACATATTAAAACATCAAACATTTAAAACTTTCTGATACAGTGTAGTTGTTTATTTCCTTGACATCTGATGGAAGGGCGTTCCACAGGGAGGGTGCCACTGCCAAAAAGGCCCTCTGCCTGGTTCCCTGTAACCTCACTTTTCTCAGTGAGGGAACCACCAGAAGGCCCTCAGAGCTGGACCTCAGTGTCCAGGCAGAACGATGGGAGTGGAGATGCTCCTTCAGGTAGACATGGCTGAGGCCATTTAGGGCTTTAAAGGTCAGCACCAACACTTTGAATTGTGCTTGGAAATGTACTGGGAGTGAATATCCTTTAGGACCGGTGCTATATTGTACTGGTGGCCACTCCCAGTCAGCAGTCTAGCTGCCACATTCTGGATTATCTGTAATTTTCAAGTCTCATTCAAAGGTAGCCCCACATAGAGCGCATTGCAGTAGTCCAAATTTGTAACCAGAGTATGCACCACTCTGGCAAGACAGTGGGGGAGAAGATAGGGCCTCAGCCGGCATATCAGATGGAGCTGGCAGACAGCTGCCCGGGACACAGAACTGACCTGCGCCTCCGTGGACAACTGTGAGTCCAAAATGACTTCCAGGCTGTGCCCCTGGTCCTTCAGGGGCACAGTTACCCCATTCAGGACCAGGGAGTTCCCCACATCTGCCTGCCTCCTGTCCCCCCCCCCGGCAGTACTTATCAGGATTCAACCTATATCACATAAATACACAGGATTTACTGCACATGTTGCATGATGGAAATAATGGAGCAGGTGATGTAGAAGATCCAGATCTCACTTCTACAGCATCCCTGTAGGCACCATGTATTGTCTTTGGAATCCCACCCCACCCCCTAATTACATATCGGATAGTTACTGTCAATCTTGTCTTTTTGGCACCTGTTGAAGATCTTCCCAGACTTTTAAGCAGATATTTTTAACCCAGTCTGTATCTGTACTGGATTTGGAATTGGTTTTATATATGAAATAAGAAAGTAAAGACCAGCCGTGCAGGATCAGGCCAAAGGCCAATCTAGGCCAATCCTGTTCTCACAATGGTCAGCCAGATGCCCGTGGAAAAGCAGCAAGCAGAATCTGAGTGCATACCCTGTAACATTTCTCCGATGAAAATAGGGACGTCCTTTTCCATAATAATACCAGAGATTTCAAGCAGCCTAATTTAGGAGTGCTAAAAGCCTTGTTAGCACTGCTATTTTTAAAGACCTGGGAGTCAGAAACCCTTGCCAATCTCCGTGCAAGTCATTGAGCGATCTGCCCGCCCCTGCTCTAATTTACATGTTGCTTTGGAGGAGCAAGGCGATGTCTTACAATTTCCTGTGTACTCAAGCTGGAAAGTGTGCGCAGGACGCAAGAAGAGTTGTATTGACATGGCAGCTGCGATGTTAACCAAGAGCAGGCAGGCTTCCTTATCGGATGCACTGAAGTACATCTTCATAACCGTGCCACTTTCTCGTGTGTAGAGTTTCACCCTTTCACTGACGTGAATGGAGATCTGCACAGAGCTATCCTTGCAATGTAATGCTGCTCTGTTTGTGTCACTTAGACATCAGGTGCAAGGGCTGAAGTTGTTGTGACGGCTCACTTCAGGCACCAGACTGAGGAAGTCCTGTTTGAACAGCGTTCAGGTCATATCACTGGAATTGGGTAATCATCAATCAGCAGATGTAAAGACCCTGGAAAGAACAACTTTTGATAGGTGTAGTCTTGCAGGTTTGATTACATTGATATACCTTCCCTGGAAGCACCTACAACTCGGTGCAAGACACTGCCTGCCATCACCGGACCAAAACTCAGAAATGATGCAACATCACCTCTTGCTGTTGGTATGACGGCAAAACATTGCCCACAGTTTCTTCCCCGGGCTCTCAATTATACGTTTATGCTTAAGCGTTTGCATGCGCTAACACAGGAAGGGAGCTTGGGAAGCTGCCTCCTACCAAGACAGACCATTGGTTCATCTAGCTCAGTATTGCCCACACTGACTGGCATTGGCTCTTCTGGGTTACAAGCAGGAGTCTCTCCAGCCCTACCTGGAGATGCTGGGGACCTTCTGTGCGGAAATGCACACGCTCTGCCACAGAGCACACACGATGTGACCCATTCCACTCCACTCTATGAACCTAAAGGACTCCCTAGCAGCAATATGGAGCCTTCCACTCCCCTTAAGAAGTGTGCATGCACACGAAAGCTCATACCAAGAACAAACTTAGTTGGTCTCTAAGGTGCTACTGGAAAGAATTTTTTATTTTGTTTTGACTATGGCAGACCAACACGGCTACCCACCTGTAACTGGTTCTTTACTGCTTATGCTGCCAGTATACTAAGCATACTGCATGGTGCCTGGCTATCAAACATTTGGGTATCCAGCACTCTGCTTCAGACCCTGGCACACATGCTCTTCGTGTTCCACATGAGATGCACTGAGAGCCTAGACGAGGTGATTGACAATATTGAAAAAATCATCATTTCAACTCAGATGAATGGGGCACTCCTTGGATTGATTCCTTCTACCTCAATTAAATCTCTCCAAGCACTAAATCTATACCTATTGCTTTCCTCTCCGTTTTGTTGTTGTTGTTGTTCCTAAAGTTTAGTGTCATATCCTCCAACATTTATCCAATGAAAATAGGGCTGCCCTATTCAATCATTGCGGGTGGCACTATGGGTTAAACCAGTGTTTTTCAACCACTGTTCCGCGGCACACTAGTGTGCCGCGAGATGTTGCCTGGTGTGCCGTGGGAAAAATTACGGTACTTTATATATAGTCAATATAGGCACAGAGTTAATTTTTTTAACATTTTCTAATGGTGGTGTGCCTCGTGATTTTTTTCATGAAACAAGTGTGCCTTTGCCCAAAAAAGGTTGAAAAACACTGGGTTAAACCACAGAGCCTAGGGCTTGTCAATAAGAAGGTTGGCGGTTCGAATCCCCATGATGGGGTGAGCTCCCGTTGCTCAGTCCCTGCTCCGGCCAACCTAGCAGTTCGAAAGCATGTCAAAGTGCAAGTAGATAAATAGGTACTGCTCCGGCAGGAAGGTAAACGGCATTTCCGTGCGCTGCTCAGGTTCGCCAGAAGCGGCTTAGTCATGCTGGCCACATGACCCGGAAGCTGTACGTCGGCTGCCTCGGCCAATAAAATGAGATGAGCGGCGCAACCCCAGATGTCGGAATACACTTCGTGGATCCATTAAGATCCGCGGTTATTTGTTTGTATTAATGCTTTATTTAAGTACTATTTTTAGTGTCCTTCCGTTCTAAAGTGAAAGTGAAAGTAAACTCAGTGAGCACTTTGCCACTGAAGATCACTCCGCCCAAAAAGTATAGTTCCAGAGGTTTTTGAAGTTATCAATGAACGTTTATTCTGCACTTGGAGGGTCTCTTGGTGATATGTAGATTTCAAGGATGTGAAAAGACCCCCAAGATGGCCATTATGGTCACACAACTACCTTACTTTGCAAAAATATTACACAAAGGAAAGAGGTGACGATAGTGATTAGCACCATTTTGTCATGGTGTTGAGTTCACGGTAATCTGAGGGCACACGAAAAGCTTGGAAGCTTTGCACTGCCTTAGCGCTTGCTTATCCGGGAAGCCTTTGTGAGCAAACACACTGCCAGTTGCATCTAGCATGCTAATGGAGCTTTGTATTTGCTGGCTTAAGGCTTAATAAAATAAAATAAAACCCACCACCTTATTTATTCTTATTATCTTTCTGTCTGCATGCATCTCCTCCTGTATGTCTTCCATTCTCATCATGAGACTCTTCTTAACACAGCACAGAAGACGGTAGCTTGTCATCTCTGATGCTGGGTTTTATGTCTTGGCATAATGAGATGCCATATTGTTACATTTTAATGAGAATGTCTATGATTTTTACATCTGTTCCTTTCAAATCTTTGGGGGAAACGGAGCCACCACAGAGGCAGATAGAGTTATTATTCCTGGGAAAACATCATTCTTTTCCTCCTTCAGTGCTGGGCTGCACTTTAAGCACTGGCAATTCAGCCCGGAAATGCCTCGGCCTACAAATTTCCTAAATGTTAACCAGATCCTAAATATAGCAGCTCTTCATTAGAGAAGGCTTTCTAACTGCCTGACTTTGGCTTCCCACCACTTTATGTCAAAATAATCCACCTCTTCATAGCTGGGGTTTCCCCTCACCTCCCCTCCCCCCTTCCCCGACTTCCATTCCACCCTCTATATTATAATAACTATACCAGGAAGTTCAGAATGAAATCCTGCAGATCTGACAAATAAGAAATTCTAGCACGAGCACATTCCAAACCTCTAAACCATGTGTATAATGCACAGCTTGTTTGTAAAATATTTTAGTTTTGTTGTTGTTGTTTTGCAACCACCTTGCCAAAGAACGCTGTCCGGGTCAAAGTGCAGCAAAAGATTGGTATACCTTTGTAATGTTAGTAAATAACTTAAGAACACTAGCAATACACACAAGAAGCAGCCAAAGCTAGCAAGATTGGTCCAGGAAGAGGAAGGAGAAGGCCATCCAAAATCCACAGTTAGGCAATATCTTTATTTACAGGGGAACTTGTGGCCCTTCAGACTGCAGCTCTAATCAGCCCTAGGGCTGGATCTAGACACATCAAAAAATCGTTTCAGGAAAACACGTTGTAAACCTCGAAGTGGGGAAATCACGTTGGCGAAATACAGAACTCCACAGCGCCATCTGGTGGTCACAGTGTTATAACGCATATAAAACGCTTTTTCTTTGCTAATGTAGCTGAGCTGAATTGGGTGTAAGAGAGCTGCTAGCTAGCTCTGCCCCCTACCCCACACAACCCTTGCCTGACCATGCTGCTCTCCATGGTGCTGGAGTGCAAAGGTCTGCAGTAAGTAGCCTACTGTGCTGCTCATGAAGGATCCCCACATGATAGCTCAGTTGGTTGAAGTGTGGTGCTGTTAATATACCAAGGTTGCAGGTTCGATCCCTCCTGCACTGCAGGAGGTTGGAATAGGATTATCCTTCCAACTCTACCATTCTGATTCTATGAAAAGCTATGATTTTGCACAGTTCTAAACCGCACAAGGAGCCTGCACAAGAACAGCGAGCTCTTCACCTCAGATCTTTGCCCTCCTGTGCCTGGAAGGTGTCAAGAGGGATGGGGTGGTGTTGACTAGAACATCTCTGCTTTCCAATTCACCTTGAAAAGAGCCTTGCTTCTGGTAGCTCACCATGTTCCTCAAGACAGGAGCAAGAATTGGCATTGAGTCAAATCGCCCTACTCACAATGCCATGTGCTCTTCCTCTGATGACAACACATACAGCACAACATATTTGTAAAGAGTGGAACCTTTAGAAGTACAGTGGTATCTCGGGTTACAAACACCTCGGGTTATAAACACTTCGGGTTACAGACTCCGCTAACCTGGAGGTAGTACCTTGAGTTAAGAACTTTACCTCAGGATGAGAACAGAAATCATGTGGCGGCGCGGTGGCAGCAGCAGGAGGCCCTATTAGCTAAAGTGGTACCTCAGGTTAAAAACAGTTTCAGGTTAAGAACGGACCTCCGGAACGAATTAAGTACGTAACCAGAGGTAGCACAGGGGTTCCAGATCCTCTGGAAGTCACTGCATGCCCCCTTCTTACAGACATTCGTGCTGTAGGTGCAGATGTTGGGGGAGGTCCCAGGCACATAATGTCGGTGCTTGCTGGCTTATTCAAGACTGCCAGGCTACTTGTTGCTGGCAGGTTCAATCAAGAAGTGCCGTCACATGGCAAAAAGCTATGACACAAATACTTTCCACACTAAACACAAGACTAAGCACCTTTCCCCATGGCAAATAACATAAAGAGAAAATGTAACCAGGTGTGCAGTTAATGCATATAACTCTTCTTCCTGCAACAGCTTTTATCTCACACAAATTGTTATTTGCAAACACACACAGCATAACTCTCCACCTGAAGCGTGCTCTTCTGGACTGTGAGTGTGGCATATTCCCAGAAACCACTTTACACAATGAAATGCAGTGCCTCAAAATGTGCAAAATGAACAGCAAATGTGGCTAGAATTTTTTTTTTAAAGACATAGAGCTCCTTGAGCAAAAGAGACAATAAATTACGCACTTTAGATCAAGTTCTGCACTCACTCACAGCAGTAAGTGGTTGTGACGAGCGAGGATAGCATGATCGTATTTTGTTTATTATTATTTGAAATTGCACTCCAGGTCCTCCTATAACCCTCATGATGGCAGTTCAAAGAGGTTCGCCCCTTTTGGATATGAGAGCTTCGCTATGCCGCTGTGTTTGCTCCCGCCTGCTGGTAAAAACAACCACCCAAGGCCGCATGTTGTCTCTTTGCCAAGTCCTCAGGGTCCCTTCCAACTCGGCAATTCTCCGATTCTAGATTTTATAAAATTCTAGCAGATGGGTAGATTTGCCAATGTGTGAAATGTGTCTCTTGGTAAGGTGTTCATGAATGAATGTAAAGATCGATTCTGAAATCTAAATTTAAGATATGCCCCAGGCAACAAAAACCAGAGCCAATGGGGAATTATTTCATTTAGGATAGGTTTGAGACACAGCCTGTGGGACAATGCCTCCCTACACCACTGTCACAGATACCTACCTGGATGGGATGCCATCTTGCCTCGGATGTCACCACACCATCCAAGTAGGCGGCAGCGATGCCAGAGTCGGGATGGTAGCACTGCAGCAAAGTTTGAGGAACTACAGGGGAGAGAGAGGTTGGCAGGGTTTGTCAGAAGCAGATCTAGTTTGAAAAACCTTCCCCCTTCCCTCCTATGGCCAGTGATGGCAGATGTGGTAGGCGAGCCTGTACTTGAATTCTAAAGTGGGGTGAATTTAAACCTCTTCATTTGTGGCACACATGTATGCAAGGGGGAGTGGGGCCAGGGCCGGATTTAGGTTTGATGAGGCCCTAAGCTACTGAAGGGAATGGGGCCCTTTATATGTCCTTTGTCAACAACAATTTGTGGCTGTTTTTTTGTGTTGAATATATGCTATATGGTAATTTATGGACCTAATAGGTATCTAAAAGGGACTGTTAAACCACAGAGCCTAGGGCATGCGGATCAGAAGGTCGGCAGTTTGAATCCCCGTGACAGGGTGAGCTCCCCTTGCTGCTGCCATACCTAGCAGTTCGAAAGCACGCAGTGCAAGTAGATAAATAGGTACCGCTCCAGCGGGAAGGTAAACGGTGTTTCCATGCACTGCTCTGGTTTGCCAGAAGCGGCTTAGTCATGCTGGCTACATGACCCGGAAGCTGTATGCCGGCTCCCTCGGCCAGTAAAGCGAGATGAGCACCGCAACCCCAGAGTCATCCGCGACTGGACCTAATGGTCAGGGGTCCCTTTACCTTTACCTTTTTAGGTATCTAAAGCCATTTGCACATAACAAAACATGTATTTATCAAAGAGGGACTTGGGTGGCGCTGTGGGTTAAACCACAGAGCCTAGGGCTTGCTGATCGAAAGGTCGGTGGTTCGAATCCCCGCGACGGGGTGAGCTCCCGTTGTTCGGTCCCAGCTCCTGCCAACCTAGCAGTTCGAAAGTATGCCAGTGCAAATAGATAAATCGGTACTGCTCCGGCAGGAAGGTAAACGGTATTTCCATGTGCTGCTCTGGTTTCGCCAGAAGCGGCTTAGTCATGCTGGCCACATGACCCGGAAAAACTGTCTGCGGAAGTGGACAAACGCCGGCTCCCTCGGCCTATAAAGCGAGATGAGTGCCGCAACCCCAGAGTTGTTTGTGACTGGACTTAATTGTCAGGGGTCCCTTTACCTTGACCTTATTTATTGTTGAACTGAAATATAATAAAGAAGAAGTATCAGGGGAGTTTTTTCTTTCAAATTTTTTTTGGGGCCCCAAGAGAGTGGGGCCCTAAGCTATAGCTTGTTTAGCTTATACGTAAATCTGGCACTGAGTGGGGCCATGCTACTGGCCTTGCCCCCAGTGCACAGCCAAGAGCGCAGGCATCTAAAGAAGGAAGCCTAGGCACAGAAAGGAGGTCCAGCACCAGGGGCGGAGAGCAGGTGGGGAGTGGCTGGCGCACGTCCCGGGGGCGTGGCGCACAGGGGGCATGCGCGGTGCATGTCGGAGGGGCGGCCGCAATGGTACCCTCCTCCCCGATGGTGTTGGGGGGCGGTGCGTTCCCCCTGCCCCCCGTTCCTCCGCCAGTGAGCATAGGCATCAGGAGGTGCTGCTGTGCAGATGCACTGCATGACTGGGATCCCCAATTGCACAGGGGGTTCCCAGTCATGTGTAACACTGGGCCATGCAAGCAGCTGCTCATAATCGGATCTCCCCTTCAGATATCTGTGCTTGGAACTTGAGAAGCTTGGCTTGCTGGGCAGGTGACTTCTAGGGCAATCCCTGGAGCTACTAGGCAGGAGAGTAGACATAGAAGCAACTCCTGCAGCTGCTGCTGCTGCTGCTGCTGCTACCAAGTCACCACACTGTACTGTTATGCCTGCCACACTTCCTCTGCTCACTGATCATCCTTAGGTCTAGCCCCCCCCCCAATGCTTGCATTTCACCTGAATATATCTAACACAAATTTTCTATGCTGCCAAATGGCCAAAGGAAGTAATACGCTTCTGGTTGTCAAGGAACAAGGCAAGAGCTCCGACCTACATAAACAGAGCATGCTTCCAAAACCTCTACACATTTTAATATACGCTCATTCTCTTTTACAAAGATAGCAGAGGACATGATAAGCTGCCCTTACTCCAATTCATGAAAAACATGAAACGACACAAGGGTTAAAAAAGAAGTAAAATTGGAAAACATGGGGTTTTTTATATATAAAATAAAAAAATACTTCCAAAGACCGGGACTAGTGGAACCATAAGAGAGTAATTAGTCAATGAGATGAGCACAATAATTTCAGTCTCCAACCCCTGATTCTGCCTGACACTTAATTCTGCCTGACATATCCTAGATATCCTATTGACACACATGCACACAGTGCCGCACACAAATACAAATGATCCACACCTTTGAACTCAACCAGTCTCCTTTTCTCTTATTCACAAAGCCATTCTTTCCCAGTAAGCTCTTTGATGCCTGCTCCTAAACAGAGGAGAGCCCTTTTGAAAATACTCCTTCCTGAAGCAAGCACATTGGGGGTTTAATATTTGCCCCTAACGACGGGTTCACTTGGCTAAGCACCACTGAGCATCAATATATAAATTGGGCGTTCGCTGTGAGAGCTGCTGTATTCCTACAATGCGAGTGCATGGGGCCACATGCTGGCATTCTTCACAAAAGTCACTTGTTATTTAAATCAGAATTGCCAAGCTACTCCTGCACTTCTCCCCTACCTCAATAGCCCCTGATGGGGGTTTATTCTCATTTACATAATGTTAATTGGAATTACATGCACACATCAAAAAGTGAGTATATTTCCAGATGTGATATTTGAAAGCTTTGCATCATAGCAGCTTTGTGTTCAAATAAAAACACATCTCATCAACGGATCTTATTAAAGCTGTACAGCATTTTTTTTGTATTATTATTCTTTCTTCTTCCCTATCTATATAACCAAGCAAACACCACAGGAGTGTCGACGCATTTAGCATGTTTTACATCCCGCCCCATCTCAAAACCCTCAGAACAGGTTGCAGTGATTTAAATAGCAGAAGCGTAAACCGTGCAATCCAGATAGTAGAAAAGTGACTTGCAGGACATTTCCCTTTAGTATCTTTAATTAAATATGATATTTTAGTTTGGGTGTGGTAGTGGATGTAGAAAGTTATGAAGGAACAGTCATAGGATGGGATGAAGACTGATCATTGGCAGGTTACCTATAAACGGCTGATTTGGAGAACAAATCCTTAGCATTAGTATTCAACATACAATCTCAATAAAAAGAGGCAACAACAACCACATGTATGAGTTTTGAGTACTACCCTGCTCCAATCCTTCTGGTCTCGCAGAATTTGAGCAAGACAACAACTACAGAAAACAATAAGGTAGCTTGTGAGCATGTGATTGTCTTCTTCTTCTTCTTCTTCTTCTTCTTCTTCTTCTTCTTCTTCTTCTTCTTCTTCTTCTGACTCAGTTGTGATTGGATTATACCACTTCAAACTGCTGATCCAGGCTCACCTGGTGAAATGCTCTTCCGCACAACAAGATTCCACACTCGGTGCAGGATTCACCCAACCAGCCCTGTCAGCCCTTGGGCAAGGACTTCCGCTTTCACAATGGGGCTGCTGTGGCAGAAACGGATCAACACCTTGCCTGCTGCTTGTGAAAATTTAGGCCACAGCTGGCCAATTCAGTGAAGGAAAGTAACTTGACGAACCCACCACAATGAACTAGGACTATGCGGCAAAGTCATGGCACCTTGCATGACCAAAAAAACAACAACAACCCCACAACGTGTGAGGTGATCAAGGACATACCTGGCCAGAAGGTGAATTGGACTAGAACGCAGGGAAGGGAAAAGGAAGAGAAGGGTATTTGCTCACAGTGAAGCAGCACTGGTTGGATAAATAATGAGCGTGCGACCCTGTACATGCAAATTGAAAAGGAAGCCCCCTTTAATTCCCAGATGTGTGTGTACTGTATAGGATTGTGGCCAGGAAGTCAGCTAAGAGCTAGGATACTCCTGCAGCTCTGTGTGTCAGCTTTTTCATTCTACTTATTTATCTACAGTATTATCCTTTCTTTGCCCTATGTGGACCACTCACTTCAATTTATACTAGATCACACTTGAAAGAAAACAACTGGGGCACGATCCAGCCAAAATTAAATCCCTTTAGACATATGCTTGTCTCCCATTGAAGCTAACGAGATCACATCCCTTAGACTGCATGGTCTGAATCCGTGAAAGATCTTATTATCTTTAGGACTGCATTCAGCCTCTTATATAGGGAATACTTCAAGTAATGATACCATACTACAATCACGATCTCATGCAATAAACATGTCATGTTCCAAGCATGTAAGCATCAAAAATAAGATGGTTTTTATACTGCAGAGACAACTAAATTTTGAAATGAAAACACAAAACACACCAAAAATGATGAAAGAACAATAAATAAATAAATCAATTCTGATTGACAGCTATCAGATAACAGTTCCAGAACTGTAGATGCAGATGGTGAGAGAAGGGAAGTTAAAAAAACAAACAAACACCGACCACCTATTTGTTTATCTGCTGTATATATTGTCTAGAAACCCTTTCCTGTCTATTTTTAACATTTTTCTTTCCATCTGCTCCCCAACCCTGCCTATTTTCATCTTCAAAACCTAAAATGGCTGCCGGTGTATTTCTCCCCCCCTTTTTAAAAGAAGCAAACCAGCAAAATTCTAATTCCTCCATATTCTTCCCTTTTTACAAGCTGAAAATGTTCTTGAGGACAAAAAAAAATGTCCAATTGTGGCTAGCATGACTTCCCAAACTGCTTTGAGCCACACAATGGCCACCTTCTTTGCATATCCTTAGATTCGCTCAAGAGCAATCATATGTGGGAAAGGAATGTTTTAGGCCAGGCTTATTGCACAAATATTTTGGGGGCCAATGAATGCTGGACCAAAGCTGCCTAATTTTGAAGAAGTATCCTATTTGACCATTATTGCCAGAAAATGCTTTAAAAACACACACACAACCAAAGTGCTTTAAAAGGGGGGGGGGGAGAGAACCTTAAACAATTCTATTAGATATAATCATTATTTTATTAACATTATTCTCCAAGGATATCCCCCCCCACTTCTGATTATGAGCCCTTCGCAATTTTTAGACAGCATGATGGATGTGACTCTTCTATGACAAGAATTTTAACAGCCCTTCTTCAGCACTCAATGCGCGCCCAATTATGCGTCTGAGCTAGTAACCTTGAATTTATGTTGCCATGGCGACAAACTGGTCATGCATTATGGATTATCATTGAAATTCTACACCCCTACCTAGCATAATGAGAGTTGGGGACTTAATCAAATCAGCCATTCTGTGTGACACAAAGTGAGGAACTCTGTCTTATTGTTCCGCGTCTAGAAAGGAAGGAGGCCTGATCGAGGCCTGATCGAAAGGAAGGACGCCTGATAGATTGCCCTTATATACGTTTGTGAATGTATAGACAGATGGTTTTCAATGCCTGGAATTTCTAGCTTAGGAAGCAGCTGTTCGGATAACCTCTGCCGTCTCACCTTGTTGTCATGGAACACTGAGCAGAGACTGAGAATGTGGCTGGATACACTGACAAACTGACTGAATTTACTCTGCCTGGCGTCATATATATATATATCTCCATATCCATATCCATATCCATACAAGTGGATGGCTTAAAAAAACAACAGCAGCCAAAGATAGGGTTAAGGTGATATAAGGGAAAGGAAGAGGAGAACGGCTCCTGAGAGCTGGAAGAGGATATCTGACTATCTTTTCAGCAACGGAGATATAGGGGGAGGGTGGGAAATGGCTATGGTAAATCATCCTCTTGGATTTATCTGCTTTGCGCTTCCTTCACAGTATAAAAATGAGAGCTGCAGGACAGCTGCCTAGTCTCAAAACGATTTAGACATCTCAAAAGGCACCTAGGTTCCAGCTATCTCTGGTATCTTTACGGCGTCCTTCAGCCTCAGACAAGACGAACGGTGAGCTTTGCTGAAGGTCACAGAGAAAGCAGGTTGAATGTTTGGAAATAAAACCAAGCCAGTTAGCAATCACTGTCCACTGTACATGTTTGAGCTGCTACTGAATGCTAAAATCCTAGTTCGTCTCCCGTCCCACCCTCTAAAAGATGCTGGAAATGGAAAGGCACATTTAAACACTTCCCTGTCTTGGCAGTGGACAAGGATTTCCAGAAACAGGCCCATTTTGCTAGCATATGTACAGATTTCCAATGAAACATAGGAAGGGGCCTCATACTGAGTTGTACCATTGACCAAATAGCTTATAGTCGAAATCCTTACCATCTGCAGGCCCTTTTGAAAGGTGGGTAAAGGTAAAGGTAAAGGTAAAGGGACCCCTGACCATTAGGTCCAGTCGCGGACGACTCTGCGGTTGCGGCGCTCATCTTGCGTTACTGGCTGAGGGAGCCGGCGTACAGCTTCCGGGTCATGTGGCCAGCATGACTAAGCCGCTTCTGGCGAACCAGAGCAGCGCACAGAAATGCCGTTTACCTTCCTGCTGGAGCGGTACCTATTTAGCTACTTGCACCTGACGTGCTTTCCAACTGCTAGGTGGGCAGGAGCTGGGATCAAACAACAGGAGCTCAACCTGTCGCAGGGATTCGAACCACCAACCTTCTGATCAGCAAGCCCTAGGCTCAGTAGTTTAGACCACAGCACCACCCGCGTCGCTCTTGAAAGGTGGGTAGGGCTTCCCAAATGTCAGTCATCTAATGTCACCAGGACATCAGGTGACCAAAATCTAATGAGAAAAAACTTTGTGGGTACAGCTCAAATTGCGCCTGCAGATGAAGATCCTTTGCATTGCGGACTTCATTTCAAAACAGCGATGCAAAGGAATTACCTGTGCTTACTTACAGCTTGTCGTAAGTGCTGATCCCAGTGGGCTAGCCGTGAGCACTGATCACCATTATTTACAACAATAAAACAAACTAAATTAAAATAAACAACATAGCGCAATAACACAAGACCAACTATGCTAAATTCACATCAAATCTACCAGTATCTCCCAAACACTCAGGGCAAATAAATATGTCTTCAGTTGACATACGCAAGTAGACAACATTGGAGAATTTCACAATCGAGGCACCGCCATAGCAAAAGCCCCGCGCCATTTCACCTCCGCATTGGCCATGCCCATTACAGCGTTTTAAAACATCTTTTATCATAAAAGGAAGAGATTGAGAGATGCCAAACAAATATATTTGCCAGTATCTTCTTCCTGACATTGGGGGGTGGGGCAGAAGACAAGAATTAGATCAGGTTAGTTTATAAGTGGTCCGCGTTTCACAAGCATACAATAAGGGGCTTGAATTACTCAGGCAAGCTATGGACAGGTCAAGATGGACAGGTCATAGCGGAGAGTTTGGACCAAACGTGATCCACCTGGAGAAGGAACTGGCAAGCCGCTCCAGTATCCCTGCCAAGAAAACTCCATGGACAAAGACAACAGGCATATAAAAGATATGACGCTGGAAGATGAGCCCCTCAGGTCGGAAGGCGTCCAACTTGCTACTGGGGAAGAGCGGAGGACAAGTACAAGTAGATCCAGAGCTGATGAAGCGGCTGGGCCAAAGCCGAAAGGACGCTCAGTTGCGGATATGCCTGGAAGCGAAAGGAAAGTCCAATGCTGTAAAGAAAAGTATTGCATAGGAACCTGGAATGTAAGAACCATGAACCTTGGTAAGCTGGATGTGGTAAAAAATGAGATGGCAAGAATAAACATTGACATCCTAGGCATCAGTGAACTAAAATGGACAGGAATGGGCGAATTCAGTTCGGATGACTATCATATCTACTACTGTGGGCAGGAATCCCGTAAAAGAAATGGAGTGGCCCTCATAGTCAACAAAAGAGTGGCGAAAGCTGTACTGGGATGCAACTTCAAAAATGATAGAATGATCTCGATACGAATCCAAGGCAGTCCTTTTAACATCACAGTAATCCAAGTTTATGCACCAACTACCAGTGCTGAAGAAACCGAAATTGATCAATTCTATGAAGACTTACAACACCTTATAGAAATGACACCAAAGAAGGATGTTCTTCTCATTATAGGGGATTGGAATGCTAAAGTAGGAAGTCAAGAGATAAAAGGAACAACTGGCAAGTTTGGCCTTGGAGATCAAAATGAAGCAGGGCAAAGGCTAATAGAGTTCTGTCAAGAGAACAAGCTGGTCATCACAAACACTCTTTTCCAACAACACAAGAGACGACTCTACACATGGACATCACCAGATGGGCAACATCGAAATCAGATTGATTATATTCTCTGCAGCCAAAGATGGAGAAGCTCTATACACTCAGCAAAAACAAGACCTGGAGCTGACTGTGGCTCAGATCATCAGCTTCTTATAGCAAAATTCCAGCTTAAACTGAAGAAAGTAGGAAAAACCACTGGGCCAGTAAGATTCAATCTAAATCAAATTCCTTATGAATACACAGTTGAAGTGAAGAACAGGTTCAAGGATTTAGATTTGGTGGATAGAGTACCTGAAGAACTGTGGATGGAGGCTCGTAACATTATACAGGAGACAGCAACGAAAACCATCCCAATGAAAAAGAAATGCAAGAAAGCAAAGTGGCTGACCAATGAGGCCTTACAAATAGCGTGGGAGAGAAGACAAGCAAAATGCGAAGGAGATCGTGAAAGATACAGGAAATTGAATGCAGATTTCCAAAGAATAGCAAGGAGAGACAAGAGGGCCTTTCTAAACGAGCAATGCAAAGAAATAGAGGAAAATAACAGAATGGGAAAAACCAGAGATTTATTCAAGAAAATTGGAGATATGAAAGGAACATTTCGTACAAAGATTACCACAATTAAGGACAAAAGTGGAAAGGACCTAACAGAAGCAGAAGACATCAAGAAGAGGTGGCAAGAATACACAGAGGAATTATACCAGAAAGATATGGAGGTCTCATACACCCCAGGAAATGTGGTTGCTGACCTTGAGCCAGACATCCTGGAGAGTGAAGTCAAATGGGCCTTAGAAAGCCTTGCTAACAACAAGGCCAGTGGAAGTGATGATATTCCAGCTGAACTATTTAAAATTTTAAAAGAGGATGCTGTTAAGGTGCTGCACTCAATATGCCAGCAAGTTTGGAAAACTCAGCAGTGGCCAGAGGATTGGAGAAGATCAGTCTACATCCCAATCCCAAAGAAGGGCAGTGCCAAAGAATGCTCCAACTACCGCACAATTGCACTCATTTCACACGCTAGCAAGGTTATGCTTAAAATTCTACAAGGCAGGCTTAAGCAGTATGTGGACCGAGAACTCCCAGAAGTGCAAGCTGGATTTCGAAGGGGCAGAGGAACCAGAGACCAAATTGCAAACATGCGCTGGATTATGGAGAAAGCCAGAGAGTTCCAGAAAAACATCTACTTCTGCTTCATTGATTATGCAAAAGCATTTGACTGTGTCGACCACAGCAAACTATGGCAAGTTCTTAAAGAAATGGGAGTGCCGGATCACCTCATTTGCCTCCTGAGAAATCTCTATGTGGGACAAGAAGCTACAGTTAGAACTGGATATGGAACAACTGATTGGTTCAAAATTGGGAAAGGAGTACGACAAGGCTGTATATTGTCTCCCTGCTTATTTAACTTATATGCAGAATACATCATGCGAAAGGCTGGACTGGATGAATCCCCAACCGGAATTAAGATTGCCGGAAAAAATATCAACAACCTCAGATATGCTGATGATACTACCTTGATGGCAGAAAGTGAGGAAGAATTGAAGAACCTTTTAATGAGGGTGAAAGAAGAGAGCGCAAAATATGGTCTGAAGCTCAACATCAAAAAAACTAAGATCATGGCCACTGGTCCCATCACCTCCTGGCAAATAGAAGGGGAAGAAATGGAGGCAGTGAGAGATTTCACTTTCTTGGGTTCCATGATCACTGCAGATGGTGACAGCAGTCACGAAATCAGAAGACACCTGCTTCTTGGGAGAAAAGCAATGACAAACCTAGACAGCATCTTAAAAAGCAAAGACATCACCTTGCCGACAAAGGTCCGTATAGTTAAAGCTATGGTTTTCCCAGTAGTAATGTACGGAAGTGAGAGCTGGACCATAAAGAAGGCTGATCGCCGTAGAATTGATGCTTTTGAATTATGGTGCTGGAGGAGACTCTTGAGAGTCCCGTGGACTGCAAGAAGATCAAACCTATCCATTCTCAAAGAAATCAGCCCTGAGTACTCACTAGAAGGACAGATCCTGAAGTTGAGGCTCCAGTACTTTGGCCACCTCATGAGAAGAGAAGAATCCCTAGAAAAGACCCTGATGTTGGGAAAGATGGAGGGCACAAGGAGAAGGGGACGACAGAGGATGAGATGGTTGGACAGTGTTCTTGAAGCTACTAACATGAGTTTGGCCAAACTGCGAGAGGCAGTGAAGGATAGGCGTGCCTGGCGTACTCTGGTCCATGGGGTCACGAAGAGTCGGACACGACTGAACGACTGAACAACAACAATGCCATATGCTTCACTCAAATGTTGTCTCTGTTGTAGTGCAACCATCTGCAAACATCACAATGTGGATATGTCCCTCCTTGATCCTTTGGAAGGTACCCATGAAGTTCCTTACGGTTCAGAAGACCTGTGCTCAGGCTCCACGTTCTCAACATTGCAACAAAATTTAACACTTGGCATTATTTGCATCTTCTCCAGCATATGGGGCGGAATGGTTTGTGAGTCTGTATTTTCCATTCTGCCTGCAATACTTGGAAGCAGCACTGTCAATTGCTTTGGGACGACAAGTGTGTGAGAGGTCTGAAGTGTAGTCAGGTGAGTCATTCAAACTATTCCAACACGACTTGCGTTTAAAAGCTATTTTCAAAGCCATTAAACCAGTGGTATGGGGCTTCTCTCCCCCTCTAACAACCCCCCCCCCCAATCTGTTAGAAAAATGGGTAGGTTAATTTAAACCGGAGCAGTACTTCCTATGTGGCATTTAAATTGATTTGGTTCATATTAAGTAAGATGCAACCCCCGACACCTCTATTAATGTCATCTGCTGCAACAGGAATTGTTGTGTTCGTCCATCTAAATTATTCTCAAGAATAATTTCAAGGTATAGAATGTTTAAAGAACAGAAAATCCAGAAGGCGACAACCAAATTATTACTGTATCTGTGTGGATTCCAGACTTCTTAATGTTCTGACTACAAGCTTTACTTGCAGTAAAAAAAATTAGACGATTCCACTAAGACACAGACATGTAATATTGTACATGCCAGTAAAGCAGGCTGATAATTATATTTTAAGGTGAGGATGTGCTACCTTTCCCCCTTAGATTTTGTTTATTTATTAAGTTTATATCCTGCACTTCATCGCTTTCATGATCCCAGAGAGGGCAACAGCTATTTAGAAACTGTAACAAAATTACCAATACACGAAAAAGCACCATTGTAATTCAGAAGTGAGGGCGCTCCATAGCCAAGATGTTATTTAAAGAATATAGCTTTAAAACATGGCCTTTTAGATTTTTAAACACAGTTTTGCAGATAAATCCATAAAAGCTAGCAGGTCATGAAAACGTTTAGCACATATAAGCCACATTTTTGTGGCCTAAAGAAGAGAAAGAGTCATCTTTTGGGGAAAAAAAATTATTTGGTGTTTAAAGTTTGTCACAAACTTCAAAGTTTGGCACAAAACTTTAAGCTCATGAATGCCTCCATCCCCTCTGCTCCTCTAGCGTAGCCACAGAGACAAGATTGGGAGGACCATAGTTTAGTGTTATGCCTGAAAAGACCCCCTGTGTGCATTATTGTTAGGTTATTAAGTATCGTCTACATATACAGTATCTTAACATATTTCGATAACAGATAATAGTCAGACATAGTTCATATTGTATATAGATCATAAAATGTTCCCTGGAAATTTTGGTGGCATGAATTCAGCCTTGGCACCAGCACACAGCAGTGCTGGAGATCGTGACCCAGGCTGGGTCTGCCTAGTCTGCCACAGGTCTCCAACATGTGCATATTAGGGATGGGACCCGTACAATTAAAATGGCGGGGACTCAAGCAAAGCCAGTATGAATTGAAAACACTGCCTCCTTTGATACAATAACATTTGGGAGGAGAGAGAGGAGGGAACAGAATGTAATTTATATATTTTTTAAAACAACAACAACTCCCGTACATATTACTAGACTGGAATCCAGTATTGTTGTACCACCGAACTCACCAAATTAAAGAGTCAATTACATTTAACCTATAGCATATACACTGTGTCCACAATCTATGGCCCACCTTGTGTATGTAATGGCTTGTATGTGCCAATAAACAATGTTCAGGTAGGCTGGCTGTTGTTTTCCAAGTCCCTCTGGACGCATAGAGATAATAATCACATAGTTCCCTGGATTGTAGCTGTCGATCTTACCAGATAACGAGGTAAGTTCACACATGAGTGACAGCCAAATTGTTACCATTTGGATGTGAGAAATTAAATATATTAAAAGCTTAAATGGATTCTCAGCAAAATTACAGATATATATATATGTATGTATTTTAGCTGTCACATACCAAGCGGATTTAAAAAAAATGCAGTGTGTGTGTATATCTGTAAAAGAGGTGCCTGCAGAAAACCTAAATGATATTTCTAGGATCCCAGTGAAAAGGATTGTAGCCATTAAAAGAGGGAGTTTTCCGAGGATGCTGTGCTAAAGTATCCTCTAATCTGCAGAAAGCAAGCCTGCCCTCTTTTAGAAACAGCAAATCCACTCGCAGAATTACTGTCATTACCAAGACCAGGTGACTGGTTGCATTCTGGCCCAAAGTACATTTAATTCTACTAGTAAAAGGTCTGAAAACACATAAGAACATTGCTATAATCCCCTGTACCAGCCTTCTCACTTCCAAATTCCGATTTCTCCTCAGCTAATCCTTTTGCTGCCACACAGGGTTGATATTTCTTTTCAAAGTAGAGGCCAACTTGTCAGTACCTTTAAAATGGTTATTAGAGCACTCTGACAATGTTAACATCAATAAAATACGATGCGTGAGCAGTAGGTGCTGAGATTGTAAAGCTAACACCAATTATTTCCAGTAGATGAAAACTCTTTCTTCAAGCCCAGCGTCTTGAAAATAGGGATATGGTTTTTCATCAGTTTGATCAGTAGGCAAATCACCAAAACTGTAAGTTGATTGGTTGTGTGGAGGAATCACAATTAAGGGAACATTTGTTTATCTTTTTTAAACTCTGGTTTGCTCCTGTCATAAGCCATGAAACACATATATTTATTTCTCTCTTACCGATATCTAAGAAAGAGACCAATATTGAAGATTCAGGCTGCGACAATGACTCCACTTGCTTGGGAGAAAGCTCAATTGAATTCAATAGAATTTGCTTCTGAGTAGGCATGGTTAGGCTTGCACGGTTAGTCATATAAATGTTAGTGAAATTTAATCAACTGATTAATTGGTGTTTTTTTAAAGGGCAGGTGGTTTATCAGTCTAAAACTCTTTAATCGGTTGACAGGTCCACTTAAGTAATTTCCTGCTTTTCTATATGTTAATATGTTCATTTTTGGGGTCAGATTCCAGAACGGAGGCCATGGTAATCTGTTGGGGCAGCCAAAGCAGCAACCTTTTTAAAGGACAATACATTTCTCCTTTAAAAGGCATAAGCTTGTGGAAGGTGGAGCCCCCAGTGTAGAGCATCCATCTAATGAAGTGAGTTCTCACCCACTGAAGACTGTGCCATACTCATTTGTCTTTTAAGCTGCTATAGGACTTCATGTGGAAAAACTGCCTGCCTCTTGGGTTCTTCATAAGAAGTATGCAACAACTATGCTAATACGTCCCCCAGGCATCCAGTCACTTATGGATATAAAGTGGTATATCATTAGATTACCATGGGGAGCAGACATAAACTTAATCTATGAGTATCAAATACGCATCCTATGCACACAGTTCAAAAGCGCACATATTTTGCCAAATACAGCTCAATGTCTGGTTGTATGCATTCATTGTATGTGCTCATTCATGCATTTGACCGTGCAAGAGTTTCAAAGTGTGGCAAGACACCTTCTGTGGAAAGGACTGATTGTTTCTAAAATGCTATCTCTTAAGATAGATGCTGTTCAAATTTAGCATCTCGCCTGAAGAGAAAAGAAAGTAGTCATTAAAGTCAGAGGGTCAGATAACTGACTGGGGTAATATAATATGGTTTCATTGATTCACTGATTTACATGTGCCAAGCTCATAAGTTTGTTTTTTAATCAAGAACTTGCCCCATTATTCAGTGGTTGAGTGCATGCTTTGCATACAGAATATCCCAGGTTCAGTTCCCAGAAATTCCAGTTATGGATGGGAAACACCTCTGTCTGAAACCCTGGAAAGACGCTGCCATTTAATCTTTTATTACCATTATTATTTATTAAATTTGTATACTGCTCTCCATCCGAAGATAACAGGACAGTTCACAACATAAAAATACAAACTGAGGAAACCAAATGCATAATAAAAACAAAAACAAACATATCTTCCAACATTTCTCTGATGAAAATAGGGACAACCTATTCAATAATAAAAGGGATGTGGGTGGCACTGTGGGTTAAACCACAGAGCCTAGGGCTTGCCGATCAGAAGGTCGGCGGTTCGAATCCCCGCGACGGGGTGAGCTCCTGTTGTTCAGTCCCTGCTCCTGCCAACCTAGCAGTTCAAAAGCACATCAAAATGCAAGTAGATAAACAGGTACCACTCCGATGGGAAGGTAAACAGCATTTCCGTGCACTGCTCTGGTTCGCCAGAAGCGCCTTAGTCATGCTGGCCACACGACCCGGAAGCTGTACGCCGGCTCCCTTGGCCAATAAAGCAAGATAAGCGCCACAACCCCAGAGTTGTTCGCAATTGGACCTAATGGTCAGGGGTCCCTTTACCTTTTTTTATTCAATAATAATAGTAACAATCATTTTATTATTTATACCCCACCCATCTGACTGAGTTGCCCCAGCCACTCTGGGTGGCCTGCAACATATATAAAAACGTAATAAAACATTTTAAAAAACACCTTTCCTATGCAAGACTACATTCAGCTGCCTTCTAAAGGTTGTATAGTTACTTATCTCCTTGGCTCGGGGGTTGCATATATCCATACATTCAAACATTTCTCCGGTCAAAATAGGGATGTCCTACTGTACCTCGCAACAATTCTCTGATGAAAATAGAGACTCCTAAGGAAAAGTGGGACATTCTGGGGTCAAAACAGAAACTCGGACGGCTTCTGTAAATCCAGGACTGTCCCTTGAAAATAGGGACACTTGGAGGATCTGAATGAAGCAATAACCCTCCTCCCACAAAGACATTTACAAGGACATTGAATGTTAATCAGCCAAAGGCCTGGTTAAAGAGACAGATTTTCACCTTTACCAGAACCAACTTGCCCTCCACAGCTCCTCCCTTCCCAGGCGCTGACTACGTCCTTAATTTAAAAACAACGAAACCCCCAAATTTAAAAACACAAAAGTTATAAGTTAAAAGAAAATTTAAAGCATTTTAAACAGTTAGGGCAATAAAACAACAGAACCACCACCCGCAACAACAAGAAAAACTCTAAACAATACCCCAACCCAAGAGTCTGTTCAGCCACCTCAGCTTTTTGTAGCTGGAGTCAGTCAGGGCTCCCAACCTCACAGGCTAGGTGAAAAAGGCCTGTAAGTCAGGGAGCAGGTTTTCCAGGACTCACAGCAAGATACCTTGAAATATACTCAGAGTCAAGTGTGAATTTCATGCTCTTTATTCAGCTCATAGTAGTGAGGAATGCAGTTCCCCCAAAACGTTTGCTTTATATACACTATTTACACAATGGGCCCCACGTGATTGGCTAGTTCCGGGATACTCCTGTATGCCAATCAGAGTGCGGATTCACTTCCACCTGGAGCTGGATTGGGTGGCTCCTGCGGACCAATCAGACTGCTGCAATCTCAATCCTATTGTTCTGGGACCAATCAGACTGCTGCAATCTCAATCCTATTGTTCTAGGACCAATCAGACTGCTGCATTTTGGATCCTATTCAACTCAGTACATAACATACCTCTATGTTCCTGTTTCTATGAAGCAATACTCTAATGTAAGGTTACCAGATTTTTTTTCAATGAATCTGGGGACACTTTTCAACTTCATTTGAAATGATAGGATTTTGTCAGGGGAAAGATTTATAAATCTGGGGACTGTCCCGAGGAAACAGGGACATCTGGTAACCTTACTCTAATGGGATGAATATCACTTGTCCCTCACTCTGGCTTAGAGGATGCATGGGCTTCCATGTCAAGGTTCTCCAGGATTTATAGAAATTGGAGGGCTGGAGGCCCTAGCATGTTAGGAAAAAAACAACAGCAACCCTAATCTCCACTGCATTAGAACATTGTGGCAACATCTGAGTGAGCGCTACTAATTTCAAAAAGTTCAATTGTCATCCATTATGCTATGGAATAAATATGTATTTATAACCCAAGAACACACCAGACCTTGTCTGTTGCTTAATACTCAAAAGTAGCAATTCATGCCAACAGTCACACTTTAAGTCGCATTGAAATAAATTGGGGGAAGTTAGTTATGACTAACTTATCTTCCATTCATTTAATTTATTCTGGATCCAGCCCATTAGGCTTCGATTCACAATTATTATTATTGATTTTTATAGAATATGTGTCTGTGTCTTTCTGTTTCTCTCTTTCTCTTTTCACGTACGCACACACAAACACACACACATTTTGAAACCGTAGGACTATGAGGCAACAATAATACATTGTTAAAAAATGACTTTTGTTTGAGTAATGATTTTAAGAACATAGCTGTAAAAATGAAATGTTAAGGTATTAACCTTTACTTGAAAAGTATGCAATTTGTATGAAAGCATGAGAAAATATCCTTCTAAGCAATGCCTCATGAATACAGAAGGATAATTGTTTCACATGAATAGGCAATTAAATACTATGATGGAATGAATGAACATAGATACCCAAATGTCAGTTATCTGCCTCCCTCTGCCCCCTATATGTAACATGATATAATAAAAGCTCTCATTCTGTATACATTTACCATGCCTGAAACAACTAGACTGCTTGTGTGTCCTGGCAACTTGCAGAAAAATGTGGATCGACTTCATATCTCCCTGAAGTTACAAGGAAACTTTCTGTCAATTTTAATGGGTATGGGTTAAAGTGCTGCTCTTTAATGACTGCATTTTAAAGAAGCAAAATTAGACTCTGAATCTATAACCCAGCTGAAGTTAAGCACTTTGATTTCAGTAGAAGTTAATTTTGTGGTTCTGTCTCCCATTAAACCAATGAGACTAACAGTGCAACCCTACGCATGTTTACTCGGAAGAAAGACTCCCTGTGTTCAGAGAAACTTTCAGTCTTAAGAGTGAATATAATGAATGCAATGCTTTGCTTTGGCTGGATCATTCCATATGCTTATTCAGAGGTTGCACCACTGAAATTTATTAATTTATACTACAATATGTGCCCTGCAAGGGGCGCGGGTGGCGCTGTGGGTTAAACCACAGAGCCTAGGGCTTGCTGATCAGAAGGTCGGCGGTTCGAATCCCTGCCACGGGGTAAGCTCCCGTTGCTCGGTCCCAGCTCCTGCCAACCTAGCAGTTCGAAAGCACATCAAAAGTGCAAGTAGATAAATAGGTACCGCTCTGGCGGGAAGGTAAACAGCGTTTACGTGCGCTGCTCTTGTTCTCCAGAAGTGGCTTTGTCATGCTGGCCACATGACCCGGAAGCTGTACGCCGGCACCCTTGGCCAGTAACGCGAGATGAGCGCCACAACCCCAGAGTCGGACACGACTGGACCTAGTGGTCAGGGGTCCCTTTACCTTTACCTTTATGTGCCCTGCAATTTCCTCTGCAAATGCAGAAATTAAAAATTGCTAGCAAAAACAGGCCGAAAATATTGCAATCAGTTAAAATGCAATAATACAGGAAAATAAAACAAAACAGTTTCAATCCAAAACCAAAGGAGTCATTAAGACATGATGTAACCTGCATTAAAAGGAAAAGCCTGTTTAAATGCTGATGCCTTGGCCCATTATACCTGAAAGAGTGTCTCCTCCCCCATTGTTCAGTCTGGACACTGAGTTCCTCCTCTGAGGGTCTTCTGCTGGTTCCCTCACTGCGAAAAGTGAGGTTACAGGGAACCAGGCAGAGGGTCTTCTCGGTAGTGGCGCCCGCCCTGTGGAACACCCTCCCATAAGATGCCAAGGAAATAAACAACTATCTGACTTTTAGAAGACATCTGAAGGCAGTCCTGTTTTGGGAAGTTTTTAATGTTTGATGTTTTAGTATGTTCTGATATGTGCTGTGAGCCGCCCAGAGTGGCTGGGGAAACCCAGCCAGATGGGCGAGGTATAAATATTATTATTATTATTATTATTGAAAATTGGACACACAGGGTGATATCAACAACGTGCCCTCTCAATCCTTGTCTCCCATGGTTGATAACATCTTAGGAGTAGAGGTCTAAAGAGTGGTTAATGCCTGATTATGGAAGGAAGACACTGGCTTGGAAGAGGCGGTGATGGAACTTCTCGAAGTCCAAAGCTTTTAGAAAGCTTCTGCCAGACTCTAATATTCCTTTCCTGAGCAAGATGATTGAGAGGTTGGAGGCAAGCTGTAGGTATGCCTGAATGAAGCAGACTATATAAGTCCACTCCAGTCTGGTTTCAAACCTGGTTTTAGGACTGAAATAGCCTTGGCTGCCCTCATCTTTAAAACCTCTAAAGATGGGACCACTTGTATTTCCTAAGGAAGAGATTCCATAAGTGTGGGGCCACCACCAAAAGGCCCTGTTCATAATATCTGTTAACCTAATATCTCCTGATAACGCCTGAGTGGCTGATTGTGAAATTGAAGCAGTCTTGTACGGGCATAGATGGTGCTTCAAATGACTTCCTCTTAGTGCAAAATGATTTTTTGCAGCGTTGGGGAACCTCAGGCCTGGGGCCTAAATGTGGGGCCTAAATGTGGCCTTTCTATCTACTCCTCAAGACTCTCCTTAGGCCACACACCCTATTTCCTCTTAAATGTGAACTTTAAACTGGGCATGCCAGCCAGCATAACTGGACCAGAATTGCTATCATACGGTTTGAACGCTTAGCTCCTACTAGCATTCTTGCTGTCTCACTCTGTTATCAGCTGAAGTTTCCAAACTATTGTTCAAGGCAATGCCACACCAATCTGGAGATCACAGCCCAGTGCCCAACCCCGCGCCACCACACTCCCCACTGTGTTCCCCAACCCTCCCCACACCATGCTACCCGTTTGTGGTTTAATGTGCCGTGTTCACATCTTCCTCCCATCCTTCCTTCCCATAATCACAACCACTCAGTAAAAGGAGGGGGGGGGAGAAGAGAACTGCTAATGTAACATTTATGTGTGACCGAGCAGTGAAAGAAGGTCTGTGCCTCCCGCCGCACAGTACACCAAACATAAGACTCATATTTCTGTCACTGTCTCACCCTGTGTCTTGCTTAACTGAAGTCATAACGTATAGTCTCTGGTTACAGTAAAAGCTGATGCCACTGAGAAATTCTGTTCTGTACTGTACATTGCTGAGATTGGCTGAGGTGATGCAATCCCGCCCATTATCTTAAGCAAATTACCTCATGCTCTCTATGAATCAGCATCATTAGATCTGTATGAATGAACTCATCCTTCAAAGAAAGCTATAAAATCTATTGGTTCTTCTGGGAAGAGGAAGGCAGCAGTCTCCTGATGACGCATCTTGTTTTATCCAGTTTCATTACATCCTCTAACCTGACTCTGCTTTTACATTGGGTTTAGCTCTCTGGCCTTTTCAAATCAATTACCTCAGGTTAGAAATCAGATTGAGATTTTGCTGCATACTCACCTCATGCAATCTGAACATTGCATCTCTCTCTCTCTCTCTCTCTCTCTCTCTGTCCCTCTCCCTCTCCCTCTCCCTCTCTCACGCAGGTCTTCTGTCATCCAAACCTGTTCAGGTTGATTACCCTCAGGACTTAGCATGTGACTTGATACTACTTGAGGGACAATATCAAAATAATAGCTCTTTAACACACCAGGCAATAGCAGAACTGCAGTCTCATGTCTGCTCTATTAGAGGAATTATATTTTCGCTGGCATAAAGCATCCCACATGGTGGAAATCAAGCCACTTTTAGGGTGTGGCAAGAAGGTGAACTGAATTTATCCAAGATCCCGTACCACACTCATGTGGTGTAGTGGTTAAGAGCGGTAGACTCGTAATCTGGTGAACCGGGTTCGCATCTCCGCTCCTCCACATGCAGCTGCTGGGTGACCTTGGGCTAGTCACACTTCTCTGAAGTCTCTCAGCCCCACACACCTCACAGAGTGTCGGTTGTGGGGGAGGAAGGGAAAGGAGAATGTTAGCCGCTTTGAGACTCCTTCGGGTAGTGATAAAGTGGGATATCAAATCAAACTCTTCTTCTCTTCTTCTAATAGTCATTTGGGAAAACTCCAGGGGAAAAAACCCATCTCTCGTTATGTTTCTTCAGCCTCAAGAAAGGGAGCTTCATGGAAAATCCAATGGCTGATTTGAATGTTATCCTACTCAGCTTGAGCTTCCATTTGTTATGCTGTAATGATTCATCAGTGTCCATTCATAACATCCATTCATGGGTGTTTCCAAATGTGTGTTGTTTTTTTACCTCATAGACACAGAGCATCATAGGATTTGTAGTCTTCAAGCTGTATTAAAAAAAACCAAGGTTTTCTTTAACCATGCACAATTTCACATGATCAGATTTGTATAGAGGAGATGATTTGACAGGGAGAAGGTTAAAAGATCAGGAGCTGTTTTGTAAGGAAAAACTTAAAATGACACAGGATTATGGCTATGATGAAAGCACATATCTTGATGGCTGATTTGGCAACAACACAGTGGATTTCAGAATGAACTCCACAATCTTTAGAAGAGGACTCACTCAGAATTTTTAGATAAGCAATATCTGTCCAGAATTTTAAATTCTGGAAACTTTGTCAGCTGGTCTGGATTGTATGTGTTGACCCCATGGTAAGTGACTATTTCCACCCCGAGGAACACATTCAGCCACTTGTATTGCACGGGGAGATGTCCCAGTTTATTTAGTGGGGTAATTTCCTAGGACTTGCTTTGCAAATGGCCTCCACACATTCAGCTAAGGCAAGGGCTCATACCTTCCATATATACCCACCATTTTTTCTTTCTGTCAGAAAAGAGCTGAGGGTGTATTAGATAGCATGTTCAGAGAACATGAAAAACTCCTCTTTTGTTTTGGTACATCGCTGAGCTCTTTTAGAAGTGTAGCTTTGTATTACTACTACTCAACACTGATAAGGATGGTGGAATTTATTCATGAGTTGCATAAAACCCACCTAGATATACGAGCCCCTCTCAGAGAATTGAAGCTGCTGCACACCGCTTATCTGATGGCAGCCATAAAGTGCTGGTTCCTAGAAGGATTACCTGTGAAAAGGGGTGGGGTGGGGGAATCTTCTGAAGACACAAGTAAGATATTTTTCCCCTTCAAAAGAAATTCAGAAGCATACCATGACCAGAAATGCTAATTCCCCCCCTATGCATATTTACTACTTGTAGTGTGACAAATTGAAACCCTGAAATAAGGAGGCTTGAGTAAATGGAGAGGAATTTTCAGTGTCCATTTCGAGCGAATAAATATAAAGCCATTGGACTTGCTTTTTTCTTTCTTTCCAGGATCTTAGTAAATTAGGTATTTAAATCTGGTCATGCTGCATGAACATGATACCATTCAAAGTTATATTACTTATTACTGTATAATATTTGCTCCCAACCGTGTATTCCTAACGCAGTCCCTCTCCTCCTCTTCATTTGTAATTCCAAGGGAAGGTCTGGTGCCTGTACAGGGCCCAGCGATGAGTGGAATTTCCTCGAGAATAATAAAATCATCGCAACAGTAACTTCCATATATTTTCAAAGACGATGTTCACAGACCCTCCAAGTGTCCCTATTTTCCAGGGACTGTCCCGGATTTACAAAACCTGCCCTGGTTCTTGATTTGATCCCAAACGTCCCTATTTTCATTGTGGAAATGTTGAAGGGTATGGTAAGACATCCCTACTTGCATCGGATAAATGTTGAAGGGTATGGAGTTATGCAACCCCAAACCAAGGAGATAAGTAACTATACAATGGCCTGCAAAATATGCATTAGGTTAGGGAAATTGCTTTGTAAAAACAGGTGCATTGGGCAAAAGGTAAAGGTAAAGGAAAAAGGTAAAGGGGCCCCTGACCATTAGGTCCAGTCGTGTCCGACTCTGGGGTTGCGGCGCATATCTCGTGTTACTGGCCAAGGGAGCTAGCGTACAGCTTCCGGGTCATGTGGCCAGCATGATGAAGCCGCTTCTGGTGAACCAAAGCAGCGCACGGAAATGGCGTTTACCTTCCTGCTGGAGCGGTACCTATTTATCTACTTTCACTTTGACGTGCTTTCGAACTGCTAGGTGGGCAGGAGCTGGGACCAAAGAACAGGAGCTCACCCCGTTGCGGGGATTCAAACCGCTGACCTTCTGATCAGTAAGCCCTAGGCTCTGTGGTTTAACCCACAGCGCCACCTGCGTCCCTAACCCTACAGCTACTTCAACCATTTAAAGTCAGGGCTCAGGAGAATCAATCACGTGTTCCGTAATTTTGCCTTAAAACTGCGAGAACCAAAATGCAAAGTTGCTCTTCGTATTGTGACATGAACAAAAGGGCTGTTGCAAAGACATGATGGAAGTCAAAAAGACATTGCGTGTGCACATTGTTACATTCGCTGCTTTGAAATTCCTCATCTCTTAATACCAAAATAATATGCAGCACACCATCTGCCAGCTGTGAACAGAAATAAAATTGCGGGTACAGGTACTGTAATGTACAATCTAATTAGTCTACTAAACCTTAATATATCTGAGATTTTGTAAATATAAAAACAATCGTAGCGGAACAAACCCATTCCTCTGACACAATAATGATGGAGATTCTTATGCTGCCATAATGAAGGGCTTTATTATACATATTTTCAGTGCCTCACAGTGCGCCTTGCTTAATGTGTTATACGGCTGCATGTAAGGCAATTAAACTGATAATACACTGAAACAAAACCCACAGAATCTGAAAATAATCATACGATTCGTAGCACGACCCATGGATTTTAGTTCAGATACTGTAACAGCACTTTCACCATTTAATGATGCTGGTGTTCTTCAAATTAACATGGTCGATCCTTTATTCCATCTCAAGATAACACAATGCAAATGATACATTATGATACCACGCTTTATGAATCTATTCTCTCACATTGAAGGCCCCTACGTCTACACAATACTGATCTGTGGTTCCCCCTTTCCCCAAAGAGGGCATTTAGGGCAGTTGCTACAGGGTCAGTTTCCTATGAAGCGGTGAGTATTGGAAAACAGTGGATTTTTAAATAATAATCAGTTTGTTATTATTTACACAAACATGGGGCATAGAAGCAGTCACACAGGAAGGCGGTGCTGGTTCCAAAGGAACCTCTTGCTGCAAAAAATAAAATAAAAAGAGAGAAGCTTTCTTCAGAAACTGTCTGAGGGTTGAACAGCTTGCCACCCCCATCGTTCAGCCCAGACACTGAGGTCCAGCTCCAATGGCCTTCTGGCGGTTCCCTCACTGAGAGAAGTGAGGTTACAGGGAACCAGGCAGAGGGCCTTCTCGGTAGTGGCACCTGCCCTATGGAACACCCTCCCATCAGATGCCAAGGAAATAAGCAACTATCTTACTTTTAGAAGACATCTGAAGGCAGCCCTGTTTAGGGAAGTTTTTAATGTTTGATTATGTTTTTAATATTCTGTTGGAAGCCTCCCAGATGGGTGGGATATAGGTAATAAATTCTTCTTCTTCTTCTTCTTCTTCTTCTTCTTCTTCTTCTTCTTCTTCTTCTTCTTCTTCTTCTTCTTCTTCTTCTTAAAATATAATTGGGGGGAAATCCAACACCTTGTGAGGTAGTTTAGACTGAGAGGCAGTAACTGCCCAAAGATCATGTCCGAGAGGGGGTTTGAACCCTGGTCTCCCAAGTCCTATTCTGGCATTCTAACACACACACACACACACACACACACACACACACACCTACTATAGATGTTTTGATTAGGAGAAATCACCTTTCTCCCCCTTGCCTTTTAATTGCCTGTCTGCTATTCCCTTTCCATTCCCGCTTGTCCCACAGGCCCACGCCACCTCCTAGCTTCCAGAACAGGAAGAAGAGATGTGCTAACATACCTAACACATTTAGGCAGTCAGCAAGTGACACTGTCTGTCAGATAGGCGAGAGCTCACTTTACATTCCACTTACCATCTGCTAAGACTCATTTTGTGTCAAGCTGGCAAGGCAGCATTTGATGATGTGGAAATAGCGAACAGCCCTCTATGTTGAAAATAGCTGTGGTCTACTTTTTATTTTCACAGTAAATGGATGCGCCCAGAGAGAGAGAGAGGAAATCCTTTCTTAAATAGTGACTCAAAATAATTTCCAGGGCGATTTGATGGCCACTGTAAGGTACTGTTAAATGTTTTACAAAAAAAGGAATTGACCAGAATAGTAAATAGCTGCATAGGGAGAAGTAGGTGACTTAGAAATATGTACCGGTATGTTTAAGACAGTGTTTTTCAACCACTGTTCCGCGGCACACTAGTGTGCCGCGAGATGTTGCCTGGTGTGCCGTGGGAAAAATTCAAAAATTCAAGAGAATTACTTTATATATAGTCAATATAGGCACAGAGTTAAATTTTTTAACAGTTTCTAATGGTGGTGTGCCTCGTGATTTTTTTCATGAAACAAGTGTGCCTTTGCCCAAAAAAGGTTGAAAAACACTGGTTTAAGAGGCTGCACCAATCACAGCAACCAGTGAGAGCACATAGCTCCTGTCATATTATCGCTGTTACATTTGTGAGATGCAGGAGAAGTAGTGACTACATTTCACCACAGTTTCCTGACAAAGACGTGTGCAGTAGGAGAGAGCCAGTAACCATGCGTACCACACTTGTAGCGGTGTGGGGTTTCTTAACTAGATAGGATATGTGCGTGCAGTTTTGCTTCTGTGTACATAAAGCCCCTAACTGGATCCAAGGACATATTCCGCAAATCAAATTATGTTTCCTGGAAAAACATGTTATCTCAGTATTGGACAAGAAACCCAAACTATTAGCCCTTCATTTGTACCCTATTACTTTAGGCATTTACACTTAACTGAACACCCCCCCCCCCACCAAATTTAGTACTACATCACCAGGCTACTAGGAACAAGGAAAGCTCTTCTGTAGCAACAGACTAGGTACTTTATTCCTTACTCAGTTGTTTAGACAAAACAAAATAAAATAAAAAATTCCTTCCAGTAGCACCTTAGAGACCAACTAAGTTTGTTCTTGGTATGAGCTTTCGTGTGCATGCACACTGCTTCAGATACACCAGTTGTTTAGATATTTATTAATCTATCTTTCTTCCTTTACCCTATTACGATGTACACAAATCACATCGCATCAACAATGAAGAGATTTAAAGGCTCCTGGTTGTAACATAGCCATGCCTGACCATTTAATTTCAGTTCCTCCATTCATTCATTTATTGCATTGATCTTTTATCCAAGGAGCTTGAGGTGGTATGCATGGTTCTCTCCCTGGGAGGTAGGTAGAGCTTACAACAAATATGATATCTCAACACAACGTCTTTGTAAGGCAGACCACCCTTATGCCCATTTCATTGGGGAGAAAGAAGCAAGGCTGAGAAACGGTGTCTTTTTTCTTTTCTTTTTTACAATCACTGAGACTGCTGGGAATGGCTCATGCTTTTAATCCTACACCGAGGTACGTATGTATCAGAAACATGAAATATTTATAAAAGAGATGTTTGTGTGGAGAGAAGGTGGGGGGGGGGGAGAGATCAGCTACTGCTTTATATTCTGATTGTCCGATATTAATCTGATCAGAAAACTGAACCCTTAGAAAAGAAATGTTTTATGCAGGCTCGGTTGCTGAGCCTAACAGTAGTTATGCTCATTATTTCAAGCTCCCGGCTAAACAGCTCTGCGATATTATTCAACTCCAATTAAACGAGGCATATGCAGATATCGCTAACCTGAGCATATCTAGCCTTCTTTGTATTCAGATGTTTGAGGTGCAAACAACATACCAGATGGAGGTAGGATGCTTAGAAGAGAGACCTATTGTGCCTAGACATCTGAATATGAACATGAACCACTCATCTGTGTCAGCACAAATGCAATCTATCTGCCGCATAATAGATGACATTGACTTTTCCCTTTGATGGAAATGACTTTGCACAAGACATACCGTAATCCTGTTCTGCTAATGAAAATAATCATTTTTCAAACGCTTTGGAAACAAACCAAGGCACACGTTCAGTAAGGGAGAAAAGGCGCATGAAAGAGGCATGCACACAAAATATTAGGGTTAGAATGGATTGTGAGTACGTCTTCCAGTGAGCATGACAATGGTGAATTTCTTGGCTTCCCCACACATTATTGTTATTATTGAATAATATTAACTACACCAGGGGCAGCTAACATGCTGCCCTCTGGATTTTTGTCAGACTACAGCTCCCAGCATCCCTAAACATTGACCCTGCTGTCTAGGGCTGATGCATCTACAAGGCACACATCAGCTACCCTTGTAACTATGCAAAATCACTTCTGTGCCCACTATGGCTCCCTTTTCGGCCACATCGTAACATCTCCAAAAATCTTCATAGTGTTTCATACTTTTATATAGGGGTGAGTCAGGCTGGAAATAAGCTATTTTGAAGAGTTGTCCCTGGGAAACCTGTGGGGCTACAGCCTATCCACTGTTGGGGAGACATTTTGCCCCAATGCGTGAACATTAGGGGAGAGCTTTTGTCCCCGAGAGACTGTTTTACTAGGGTCAGCTTTTCAAAACAGCCCCTTGTGCAAAGCAACAAGAGAGAAACGGCTCCAGTGAATGGCCTGGGAGTTGCTTTGAAGTTCTGCTCCTGGGAAAACCGAGGCTGCAGCAAAAACCCACTGCAAAAGTGAAAGTTGAAAGCGGCAGTGTCCCATAGAGGGGGGTGGGCTTTTATACCCCAACAGACACACCCACTCACCCTGGAGCAGTTGAATTGGGAGCAGTACTTCAATGTATGGCAGGAACTGGGAATGCTTTCTCCAGCTGATATTTTAGTCAAGAACTGACGGGTTTCTACTACTGAACATTACCAAGTCCCGGAAGTTTGTTTCTGAGCCTGATCCCATTGGACCTTCCCAGTGTATCTCTTCATTTCAAAATAAAGAAAACTCCCTTCTGTTGCAAGAAAAAAAAAACCAGTTGGGTTTTAGATTACGGCACAGTCTATGTAAGTACCTTTTGAGCACACAAACAGACCACAGAGAAAGGTTAACCAGAATCCAAATCTTTCTGTGTGCCTCCCCTGAACTCATTTTACTAATACATTCTCAATGTAAAATAAGCCAGGGTTTTTTTAAAAAAATAGAAGGAAAAAAATGTTTAAGCCATCCACTTCCTTTTATAGGATGGTTTTATTAAAAGCATAATAGGTTTGCCCTGAATATCGTAACGATACGATGCCCTCTGGGTAGGCATTTAAACTCTTCCATTTTGGAGCAAGAGAACATGAAACATACCGTACTACTCCTTGACTATAGGAAACAAGATAACGAGCCATTTTAAGCTGCCCTTTCCCCACAAAATATTATGTAGTTATGCTGACCTTAAAAGAACTCTGGTGTTCAACAGGTAGGAGAATTTTGTAGCTGGCAGCATCGCTGGGTCCTGGAATCTGTTTGAAGCGACCGGTGCATAGCAATAGGAATCATCAAGTTGTTAGTTACTTACCTGTTTACAGAATAAATGTTCTGGGGACCTTTGCATTTTTATTAGAGCAAGTGATTTCTATGACCCAGAAAATGCCACACACACACACACACACACACACACACACTAATTTATTAGAAAATGCACTTAGGTTAGTGCTCGTTACATTGGATATAAATTCTATTCACCCTGATGATCCGACAAGAGCAATGTGCCCAGTGCAAGATCTACAGGTGAAACTCGAAAAAATTAGAATATTGTGGAAAGGTTCATTTCTTTCAGTAATTCAACTTAAAAGGTGAAACTAATATATGAGATAGACTCATGACATGCAAAGCGAGATATGTCAAGCCTTTATTTGTTATAATTGTGATGATTATGGCGTACAGCTGATGAGAACCCCAAATTAACAATCTCAGCCTTGGGGTTTTCATCAGCTGTACACCATAATCACCACAATTATAACAAATAAAGGCTTGACATATCTCGCTTTGCATGTTATGAGCCTATCTCATATATTAAACTCCAGTAGCTAATGAAAACAATTGCTTACATAAGTTGACCTTTCCATGATATTCTAATTTTTCGAGTTTCACCTGTATGCTGAGCATGACCAAAATGCTCACACCCACCCTTCTGCCATGTTAAACAATCAATGAGCTGAATGGGGGGAGTGGAAAAACGACGGAAGAAACATCAGTTGGAGCTTGATCTGGAATATGCAACGTTAAAGGAAAGTGTGGAATCTGAAGTTATAATGGATTGTTTGGAACAATCCCATTTTGTGTCAGACGAATAGGAGCATGAGGAAAATAGGAGAGGGGGCAAGAGGCTAGCCACTGCTGATCCCCAGCAGGTATATTGGAGAAAGGAGATAGCGAAGAGGAGAATCTGGATTGACTTCAATGGTAGCCACTGGTGGCAAATTTCCAAGGCCACCAGATCCCCAAAGAGGCATTACTGCATTTCAAGAATCCTGATGTGTATATTTAATCTTCCTTGAAATTGGGTGATTACGCATATATTGTGTGCCTGGGAAAAGACTTGCTCTGGGGGGCTTTTAGAAATAAACATATCATCTAGCCTGCTATAACCCAAATGTATGGGTCTCTCTTTCTCCCGCTCCTTCCGTCTCCTTTCCAGTTTTATTTGGCTTATCCTGACAAGACAGTGAAACTAAATGTACCTTAAGTGAAAAATGACTACCAAGGTGCTCTTGCAGTCTGTTTGTAGTTAAGGGATTGGACATAGGAATATGAGCTGTTCCCCTTGCCCATCTCTTGCCGTATGGTTAATGGTTTTGATGGCGCAGAGGAGAATTGTTTATAGGATTTCTTTTTAGTGCACGGTATATTAGCATCTCCCATTTCAATGCATTCCATAAATAAAAAATGATGAAATGCCAATGTTTTGCAAACTGTGTGCAGTTAACTTTATTCTGAAATCTGGCTCTCTCTACACACACACACACACACACACACACACAATTTACAGCATATCTGTAATTCCCCTCTCACCTCCTTCACCTCCACCCTGTGCTGATTTTCCTAGAATGGATACTTAACCAGAAATTTGTCACTTTTTTGTACCCAAATAAATTTCTGAGCTAGCATGCATCAAGCAGCATTCTCCTTCTTCTTTGGCAATCACTCGTAGCCGAGTAAGATTGCCTTCCATAAACAGTTCTAACAATCAGTCCGTAAGTGACTGTGGAGGCCAATTCTGGATCCACACGTCCTTCCACAGTAGGGACATTGGTTTCCGGGTGGGAGTTGATCACGGTGTGGATTTGCCAAGCGTGCCTTCCTCTTAGCGCGTTTCTCCCTTGCGTCCTGAGTTCGAGTGTCTTCAAAGCCCATGGCGTCTTTGGTAAAGGTTGTTCTCCAACTGGAGCGCTCGCAGGCCAGTGTTTCCCAGTTGTCAGTGTTTATACTACATTTTTTTAAAGATTTGCCTTGAGACAGTCTTTAAACCTCTTTTGTTGACCGCCAGCATTACAGGCGACTGACCTATGCCGAGACATATGAGCTGTCATTCTGAGGGAAGCCAACTATTGCTCTGCCTGAAACAAACGGAATTGTTTTTGGAATTGGAGAAGTGGGAAGCCAAATGGTGGCTTGCCAGGGTCTTGATACAACTGCTTTTGCTACCTGGAAGTGTGAAAGCATGGCAGTTGTTAAGAACTTGACAGACCACAGAACATGGCTGTGTGGGTGAGTCCTGGCACAGCATAGCAACGTTCCCTGACCATGCTAAGTCTCCCAATTCAAGCAATCACAGCGTTGTCCAATATGTGGCCGCAGGAGAGGACCTTCTCAGTGGCTGCTCCCAGACTTTGGAATGCCCTCCCTAGGCATGCCTGACTGGCTCCCTCTTTGTCACTGGCAGGCAAAGACAATCTTTTATTCTGTCAAGCTTTGGGGATCTGACTGCTATTTAAGGAAAGGGCTTTTTATTACTGCCGTCCTGTTTTTATGATCTGTATTTTAATAGATTTGTTTTTATATTGTTTTAATTCTGTTAATTTAACTATTATTTTTAATGTGGTTTAAGGTTTCTGTATTTTATCTGTGTTGTTTTAATCTGTGTGAGCTGCCTCCAGCTACGTTTCTGAGCACAATTCAAATTGTTGGTGCTGATCATTAAAGCCCTAAAGGGCCTTGCCCTATATACCTGAAGGTGTGTCTCCAGCCCCATTGTTCAGCCCGGACACCGAGGTCCTCCTCTGACAGCCTTCTGGCAGTTCCTTCACTGCCAGAAGTAAGGTTACAGGGAAGCAGAGAGAGGGCCTTCTCAGCAGTGGTGCCCTCCCTGTGGGACACCCTCCCATCAGATGTCAAGGAGATGTTAAGACATCTTAAGGCAGCCCTCTATTGAGAAGTTTTTAATGTTTGATCATTATTTTATTATTTTTATATGTGTTGGAAGCCGTCCAGAGTGGCTGGATCAACCCAGCCAGATGGGTGGGGTATAAATAAGGCCATTATTATTATTATTATTATTATTATTATTATTATTATTATTATTATTATTATCCTAGCCTGGGAAAAAGGCAGGATATCATCATCATCATCATCTGGAGTGATTATGTCATTTATTAGCACACCAGAGTAACTGATGCAGTGTTCTTCCTCCAGCAAGGGAATGAGATGATAACAAGGCTTTTAAGTGTTAAGCTAGATTAACATGGAGGAAATCAAAGAATGAGAAAAATAATCAAGCAAAGGCTAGGAGTTTAAATGGTAACACTTCTTTGTAAGATTTTGTATTGATAAGTTAAAGGTTGCGCTGCAGCTGATTGAAGATCCTTTGTCGAAGTGCAATGTGTCTTAAGTAAGTACCACTAAGTGCAGTGGAGCTTACTCCCAGGAAACTAGGAACAGGATTGAACTCATGCCACAGGATCCAGGGATTTGAACTCAGATCTACCCAGTCAAATTCTGATATGCTTTGTTAGCTCACTATTCTAGAGCTGTTAGCTGTTCCTAATATATCAGGTATTATGTACTGCTCCTGTTTGCGCTCTCTCTCTCTCTCTCTCTCCCCCTCTCCTGTGTGTGTGTGTGTGTGTGTGTGTAAGAGAGAGAGAGAGTGAGTAGAAGAAGGCAGAAGCCAAAACATATTACTTTTAAGACTTTAATATCTCTGTTCTGTTATTTGCTGTTGTAACGGATCTGCCCTAAGTCAGGGTATGGTCAGAAACCCCAGTGCGTTAGGAGTTAAAATACACTCTGTGTGAATGGCAGCTCATTCGCAGGAGGCGGACTTTTTGCCCTTTAAAAGGAGGGAAGGGCAGTTGGTGACTGAGGGAGAAAGAGGGAGTGAGTGGTGACTGAGGGAGAGAGGGTTAGAGACCAGGATAGTGGTGGGTAGGTTAGGCTAGGTCGAAGGTTTAGTTTGTTATACTGACTAGAAAACCTTTTATGCTGTTATGAAACTACGTTTAAACTATTGATTTACTGAAACCGTTGTGCTATTAAATAAATAAAGACTAGTTTGTGTTGCTATAAGTCAGTCGTCATTGATTCTTGGGTCCAGCGGGTTATAACTGCTCATGAAGAGGTGAACCCAGGAAAGAGACCAAATTGTCCTGTGGGGTGTTAGTTTGTGTCTTAGGGGTTTCACTCAGGAGGGGCTAGCCGGCTGAAACATTGTGTATGCCACTGAGTTGCTAAAAGGGTTTAGCAGACTGCTACAGTGAGGGATCTAGAGAGAGAGACCCTGGGGCTGTAGGCAATAAGGTGTTTAACCCCTGAAGCCCAGAGCAAGGAATATAAACGGCTGCGGCAGCTGGACAAAGAAACTCCAGATACCAAGATTCTCCCATATTATATCTACAAGGGAGTTAACTTCATTGATTGACCTCCGAGGGACAGGTGGGGGTGGTTAATTAGTTTGACCCGGAACACCTGACCAAAAAAATAAAAAATAAAATAAAATAAACTTAGTAACAGGGGAGTGTAGTGTGACAGGGAGGTTCGTTGCAGCTGTATAGCTCTATCTATAGCTATAGGTAAAGGTAAAGGGACCCCTGACCATTAGGTCCAGTTGCGGATGACTCTGGGGTTGTGGCGCTCATCTCGCTCTATAGGCCGAGAGAGCTGGCGTTTGTCCACAGACAGCTTCCGGGTCATGTGGCCAGCATGACTAAGCTGCTTCTGGCGAACCAAAGCAGCGCACGGAAACACCGTTTACCTTCCCGCCGGAGCAGTACCTATTTGTCTACTTGCACTTTGACGTGCTTTCGAACTGCTAGGTTGGCAGGAGCAGGGACCGAGCAATGGGAGCTCACCCTGTCGTGGGGATTTGAACCACCGACCTTCTAATCGACAAGCCCTAGGCTCTGTGGTTTAACCCACAGCACCACCCGCATCCCTATAGCTATATCTACATGCATAAACATATTTGGTTGAATATTCTTTTTTTTACTCAAGGCAAGAGTTTTGCAGATATAACTGATCACAAGTAAACATGCTCTGCAAATCACAAGGGTAAAAAGCACTTCCCAGGACAAAAATAAAAAATTGCACTTGTAAACCTATGGATGTTTTCACATGATCACTTTATAATTTGGCAACACAAGAGGAAGGTCACCTTGTAGCAACTCTTTCACATTGAAAATGGTTGAGAAAGACGTGGGAAATGGCATTTTTAAGTGCATTCCAAACAGATGATATTTTAAGCTTCTTTTTCCCAAATTTGTTTCTCATTTTCCTTCCCTGAACTGCCCAGGAATCACAGCTGAACCTCCTGGAAACAACATGTAATTAAATGTATAGAACACCTCTTTACCCTGCCTTTTGATGCTTGAGATATAAATTTTAAGGACACACCTTATTTCTGCTATTGTATGTAGTTTTGAACTGTTTTTGTCATTTTGACACAATGCTTTAATAGTTGTAACCTGCCCCTGGGACCTTAGGGTGAAGTGCAAGAGAAGGAGGACACAACAATAAAGAATAATTTGTTCTACCAGTGTCACCCCATAAACATTATGGTAATCAGGCATGGCAATTTGAGCATGGGCTAAACCGATCTACCTATGCTTTGCCCTCCAAGGTCTGACAAAACAAGCTCTGCATTGAGCAGAAGGAAGGCCATATCTGATCTCTTAAAGCTGGTAACTAAACCTCCAACAAACACATTACTGCTTAATCTGTCCTACCTGGCCGTGGTTCCACTCGTCTCAGACATTCCCCGCATTGCCATTAAATCTCCGTTGGATGTTCTCTGCAAACAGTGCATTGACTGGCAATCCAAGTAAGAGCTGGGGACCTCTTCTAGAAAAGACAACAAATAAATAAAAGATCCCTGAGCAGTCAGACAGGCTTTGTTGTCTTAACGTTGCTTGGTCATTGTGTTTCCATCCAGCGAGATTTAGAGGAAGGAAACAGAATGGGAAAGATGACTGGAGTGTCAACAAAGCAGTATCTGATGAAACCTCTGAAGACCTGCAACAGGCCCACCCAGTTTATGACCTGCCAAGCTGAGGGCAACACACACCAGCCATATATTGGGGTCTACCAGCAGCTTGATGACTGTACTGTTTTTGTAGTCCATGGCAGGAGTTTTTACAATACTTGTATGACTGATGGGCTGTCACGCAAGGTGGCTTATATTCAACTTGGTGGGTCACACAAGCTGCTTACTCCTGGTCTACATCTCTTCCTGCAATAAAGTATGGTTTTTTTATTTAAAAAAACACCCAAATATTTATTGGTTTTAAAACAAATACAAAAACCATTAAACACTGATATAACATCTCATGGTGTACATTCCATGTTCAAACCTATTACTTAACGTGACCTCTCTGCTGAGAAGACTGAACGGTTGGTGTAACAAGGTCTTGGTTTTGATCAGCAACATACTCAGAGGATATTATGCTTCTCTGTACTCATCTGACAACGCGCCTCAAAAATTTAGAGATGGGTTACCTTTCAGAGGTAAATTTTCAGCCACTATCAGATGAGCAAAGACAGTTTTTAAACCAATTCATCTCTCAGGGAAAAGTCCTAGAAAGGCTTTATGGGAGAATTTAATAAGGAATGAATTGATAACTTGCAAAAGAGCTATACAAGAGGGCTTGGCATTCAGATAACTAAAATATTGCAAGGGGGCAGGGATAATACAGCCTCTGAAGACTGATAAACTTATGAGGAGTTGTTTTGCTCAGCAGCAATTTCACATGTGATCCTAAAAGACACGGACACTTCCCTTCCTCAGAAACATCTCAGGATAGTGACAAATTACAACCACAAAATACAAGTTAAAGAACCGTAACCCTGAATGTCACTCAGTGAATGAAGACGCAGTAAATAAAGCACCAGAATGCAATATCACAACGGAAACACTTAGATTTCCTAGCCTAGGTTAATGTAGCAGACTTTGGTTTGGTTCAGGCCAGTGGTAGCCAATGGAAGTGGCTGTCATGGGTTTCCATTGGTTTCTCGTTGCACCGGAAGTGAACTTTGTGTTGGAAGCATCATTTGCAACATCACCCCGATTACCAGCTGGGGCATTTTGCTTCTGTGTTCCCCGAATCCATATCAGCTCCAGCATTTGAGTTTTCTGTGAATCAGCCCTAAGAATAGTCAGTTTTTCTCTTTGTTTCTTCCTGTAAGAGATTGCCTATCCAAACAGGAACTCATTAATTCCTTGTTTAAATAGTGCCTCTCTGTTCTGTTTCCCTGGGGAATTGGACAGCACTCCTGTTCGGAAGAAGACTTCTTCTGGACTCTCCCTACAAACACTGGCAACTGAATAGGCCATTGAACCAGCATCTCCTGGGTGTCCTCAGTGCTTGGAAGAGAGACTGCCTCTCCCTCGCCATTCATCTCCTGCCTCGCTTCCTATCCATTTTAAGCCTACTTGATAACTCTCGCTTATCTTGTCTCTTCCAATAACATTTACGCTTTACAACTACCTTATTCTCCATTCTATCCCTCCTGATGTTGTAATGCCAGACTACCTACCCTCCGAGTTGTTTTCAGATACATTAATCTTAGTTAGTAAGCTTTTATCCACACTAAACTTAGCTCAATAGGCTCTCTTATCCGAGTAGTTTGCCTTTATATCCTTTGCTCACTCACTTGCTGTTCTAATTCCTGCTTCTGTTATTTCGAGTGATACAAAGAAAGCTTCAGCTGCAACCAGGAGAGGGGGACTTTTAAGACTGAGGGCCTCATTTCTTTCTGGCCAATCTTACGAGGGCCACATGCAAGCAGGGCCTGAAGCAAAAGGCATGAAACAATGTGCAACTGTTACCTAGCATTGCACATGCTCATACATCCCCCTCTCTCTACCCTCCACCCAAGAAAGCAAGGAGGGTATTCATAGTTCAGGGGGAAACACTTAAGGAAGGTGCAGACCTGGGTCAGTAAGGGGTTTGGTCTTTGGAGAGAGTATGTGAATGAGAAGGATGTGCTCTCTGTTACTGAAAATTCAATATACCTTTAGGGTTGCCATCTTCCGGGGATCAAAAACCCCAACACCTTCCCCCATCAGGACACCCCACCACATCTTGCATCTCCCTCACTTGTCCCCTCCCAGCCGCTAACTCCTTCCTCACCTGCCTGTTCCCCCCTTCTTCCCTGCCCTCTCTTACCTTTGCCGTCTTTGGCCTCCTGCTCACAATGGGAGGCTGAGTGGCCCCAGGGATATCGTGCAATGTCTGGTGACTGCTGGGGGCAGCGCATGGCCTAGTGGGCCCCCAAAAAAGTTACGGAAGGCCTGGTGGTAGCCAGGGACAACACCAGGCATAGCGCAACCCCCAGCAGGCCGCTCCTGTTCCGGGGCACAGCACCTTCTGAGCATATGCGTGCTCTACAAAAAAAATTTAAAAACCCCCAAACCCCCAAACCTGGGCATTTAATCCAAAATGCAAAATTCCACTTGGATGGGGTGCTGGCCCCCCAAAACAGAACATGTCTGGGAAATCCTGGACGTATGGCAACCATATATACCTGTATTTCCATAGGAAAGGTCATAATATACACATTCTTTGTATGTGTAGATGACCCTGAAGTGAATTTTGCTAACTCCGTGACAGCCAAAACTGTAGTTTTCTACAGGCCCCTTACACGTTCTTATAAGTTAGTTTAAACTAGTAAAGGACACTTTGAGAACAGAGCCTCCATTATTGTGCCAAAGTTGTCTCTTCCTTCCAGATAATTGGTTACTGCATAAAGGCAGGCCTGGACTCCTGCTTTTCTCACTCATGCTGTGTTACAGCTTGCTTTCCAACTCATTAGGTCAGAGGCAAAACTGCCCCCTTCCCCACCTGAGACAAGGTTGGTGGGCCAGGGTGGGCCAGGGCATTGCATATAGACTGAGTGATTGACACACTCTCTCTCTCTCTCTCTCTCTCTCTCTCCCCCTCCCCCTCCCTCCCTCCCTCTGGATAGCTTGTGGCACACTTTCCTGCTGATCTCAGTATTCAACAGAGGGACTTTTGGTTGGGCTTTGGCCTGCTGTTGTGATGCCTAGTCTGTGGAACCTCCTTCCCCATTAAATAAGGCAGGTGCTAACTCTGCTGAAACTGTATTTTATTCAGGTTACTGATACCAGTTGTTGTTTTTTGGAAATTGTCTGGTTGCTTAAAAGTAAGCCCAACTGCATTCAAGGAGTCTTACTCTCAGGTAAGTGGGTATACGATTGCAGCCTTGAATCATGGAGTCGGAAGGGACCCTGAGAATCATCTAGTCCAACCCTCTGCATTGAAGGAATAGGCAGCTCTCCCATATGTGGATCAAACTTGTGACCTTGGCATTATCAGCACCATGCTCTACCCAACTGAGCTAACCAGCCTTCTTCTGTAATTCTAACCTGGGAGTAAGACCCTTTGAACTCAGTGGGGCTACTTTCAAGTAGACATGGTTCAGGCTGTGCTATTTGTCTATTTAATGTGATGTGCTTTCATTTACCTTGCTTTAATGCATTATTATTATTATTATTATTATTATTATTATTATTATTATTATTATTATTATTTTGTGTTTCACTGTTGCAAACTGCCCTGGGATTTGTTTGAAGGGTGGAATAAACATTTCTTAAAACAGGATATACTATAGATACTATTCTGTTTGGTCACATTTTATTTTACTTGCTACAACTAGATCGTACTTTTCTTCCAAGGAGCTCAAGGTTACAATGCATGGAACCCTCCCACACATTTTATTCTCACAGCAACCCTGTGAGGTAGGATAGGCTGAGAGGTAGCGACTGACCACAGTTCACCCATTGAGCTTCAGGGTTCAATGGAGATTTGAAACTAGGCTTCTCCACACCCTCTGCAATACTACTAGTTCTTGTTACACCAACTTCAAGCATGACACCAACATCCAAGATGAACGTTTCAATCCCCACCCCCCAAAAAACCCAGTTTGCATATCCTCCAAAATTTCTCTGATGAAAATATAGATGTCCTATATAACAATAATAATATTTATACCCCGCTCATCTGACTGGGTTGCCCCAGCCACTCTTGGCATCTTCCAACATATATTGCAGCATAACAAAACATTAAACAACTTCCCTATACAGGGCTGTCGTCAGATGTATTCTAAAGGTTATATAGTTAATATATCTCCTTGGCTCGGGGGCCACATAACTCCATACCCTCCAACATTTTCCCGATGAAAATAGGGACGTCCTAAGGAAAAGCGGGACATTCTGTCATCAGATCAGAAATCAGGATGGCTTCTGTAAATTCGGGACTGTCCAAAGAAAATAGGGACACTTGGAGGGTCTGGTGTTGGCACCCAATAAGGTTAGGGAGGATCCTACCTGGATCAGCATAACTTTTTATTCTCTTTAAGGACCCACAGTAAAAGGAGACAGACCACGCTGGGCTGGGCTGGGCAGCTCCACAGCAGCCTCCTGCCTGCTGCTACAACATAACCATTACCTGCACACATTTAAAGCACTCTTACACCATTTAAACAGTCACAGAGAACCCTGGGAACTGTAGTTTGCTAAGGGTGCTGCAAATTGTAGGTCCGTTTAGTCACAACCCTTAAACTATGGTTCCCAGGATTCTTTGGGGGAAGCAATGACTGTTAAAGTGGTATAGGAGAGGAATGCTTTAAATGTATGGTGAGGATATGACCAGGATCGCTGGTCCAGGAGACACTGTGTGTGTGTGTGTGTGTGTGTGTGTGTGTGTGTGTGTGTTCGTGTGTGTGTTTGTTTCTGGACATGGAGGGTCTGGGGCTGGAGGGCCTGAACTACCCAGCTCTGGCAGTTGGGGCAGGGGGCTTCGTTCTCTGGCCTGGGAGGCTGTGGGGGATGCCAAGGAATCACTGGAGCGGGGGTCTGAATCAAATCTTGCCTGCATCTCTCTCAAACCTGTTTCGGCTTCCTGAAATTTTGTCTCTTGACCCTTCACATCTGCTTCATTGCCTGAAGCGTATTTAATATATTTTAAGAATACTTAATCGGGGAAATAAAAAAAATCCTCTACTATGTAAGTGTAATGTATTGATGGAACATAGTTTGAGAGTTCTTAACATGCTTTCCCCCCAGTGCTCAGTATCCAGTGTTTCTTTTCTTTACACTTTGTAAATGCTTAATCAACTGTACAAACCCAGAGTAATAATTACTAATGAACTGAGTTTTAGTACTTTTAATTTCCTCATGTACAACTATCTCCAGCATGTTTAGCATAAAAAAAATTGTGTTTCTCTTTAAGTGGCTTCCTTTGGATTGGCACACAAACACTAGGAATTCCCTCAAGTCTGTGTAAAGGAGATAGCATCAAATTGCTTTGACCATGGAAATGTGGCTTCATGCCTATTTACATTATTCTAATCAAATTCAAAGCTGCATTTGGAATGCCGGAAGGTCCTTAAGTGTTCTTAAGATACTGATTGCTGTATCTATTTACCACAGATAGTAATCTTCCGTTATCAATAGTAGACTTTTCTATAAATCAAAAGTCAGAAGCTGAAGTTAGAAATCACTGAATTTGTGTTCACTAGTCTTACCTTACTGGGGTTTTTTTTTTTTAAAAAATTGTTATTCATTTGTATCAAATAAAAACATTACGTTGTTATTGTATTTAGCACTATTGTCAGAATTACCTAACTGTTTTGGATAAGGAGATTAGACCAAGAGATAGTCAATATAGTTATTGGAATGTGATCAGGCTGCAAATTATATATAAAGCAGTGCAAATATCACACACATACACAAACATCTGAAATGCAACATCAATGGAAACTTCCATAACTTGTGCGAATGAATCTTAAAGTAAATGTGACATTACTTTTGACCTTTTCAATGTTTCTTTTCTTAGGACCAGAATCTGAATCAATAATATTATTTAGATTTTCCTGTTAATCCAGCCAAGATACTGATTTCAAATTAGATTTGGCATTTGGATGGCAGGAACATGTGATGTTCAAAATTGCTTTGGTAGAGGGTGTTTTTTGTTTTTTTGTTTTTTTTAAAGAGTTAATCCTTGTGCAAAGGACTCTGTTTCTTGCAAGCAGAATGTGGCCTTTTGTTTTTTTCTGTGATCATTCATGTGTGTGGTTTGATATTCAGTGTCCCTCTGAATTCTTTGATCCTAACAGAAAGAATAATGTGCAGGATTTGCTTTCTTTTGATTGTGATTATTCAAATAAGACATTAAGCATTTGCCATAGTTAGATCTAACCAGCTCTTCCCATAGGGCAGGCCCAAGACTTCTTTCTCCTTTGTATGGGCATGTTACACAAGCTCGTACCAAGTGCTGTAAAGGAAGTATAAAAACAAGTCATATGAAGTCTGAATCCCCTCAAAGGGCTTTGAGATCTCAGATGAGTTTTATGTCGTTCAACTGCTTTATTTTTTAAAAAAGAAACCCTGAAACCCCTCAGTACTAGGAATACAGACCTGTCATAACAGACTTATGCTCATTGGATTTTAAGTTTGGACAATGGTAAAGAAATGTCACAATAAACAGCTCCTGTACAATGCTGGGCAGATCCTGAAGTTGAGGCTCCAGTACTTTGGCCACCTCATGAGAAGAGAAGACTCCCTGGAAAAGACCCTGATGTTGGGAAAGATGGAGGGCACAAGGAGAAGGGGACGACAGAGGATGAGATGGTTGGACAGTGTTCTCGAAGCGACTAGCGTGAGTTTGGCCAAACTGCGGGAGGCAGTGAAAGATAGGTGTGCCTGGCGTGCTCTGGTCCATGGGGTCACGAAGAGTTGGAAATGACTGAACGACTGAACAACAACAAGTACAATGCTGAAACACGTAGTGGTAGCTCAGACCCTCCAAGTGTCTCTGTTTTCCATGGACAGTCCCAGATTTACAGAAGCCATCTCAGTTTCTGATTTGATACCAGAATGTCCCATTTTTCCTTAGGACGTCCCTATTTCCATCAGAGAAATGCTGGAGGGTATGGTGCCAAGGAGATAAGTAACTATGCAACCTTTAGAAGATAGCTGAAGGCAGTCCTGCATAGGGAAGCTTTTTAATCTTTAATCTTTTATTATGTTTTCTATATGTTGGAAGCCACCCAGAGTGGCTGGGGCATAAATAATAACATTATTAGTAGTAGTAGCGTGGATTAGGATGTCCCTGTTTTCACTGGAGAAATGTTGGAGGTTGGAGGGTATGCATTTGACTGCTTCAAGTGTTGTCTCGTAATACTGGAAACAGGCTGCTAGGTTCCAAAACATTCATATTATATACACCGTATTTTTCGCTCCATAGGATGCACCGGACCATAGGGCACACCTCATTTTTAGAGGAGGAAACAAGAAAAAAAAATATTTTTCTGGTTTTTCTCCTCTAAAAGCCCTGGTTTTTTTTTTTGGTTTTTTTTTGAGGATCAGCTAAATGTTTTGCAGCTTTTTTGCAAAGGGAAAAGCCCTTGTTTCTTCAGGATCAGCTAAATGTTTTGCGGCTTTTTTTGCAAAGGGAAAAGCCCTGGTTTTTTGAGGATCAGCTAAAAGTTTTGCAGCTTTTTTTGCAAAGGGAAAAGCCCTGGTTTTTTGAGGATCAGCTAAAAGTTTTGCAGCTTTTTTTTCAAAGGGAAAAGCCCTGGGTTTTTTTAGGATCAGCTAAAAGTTTTGCAGCTTTTTTGCAAAGGGGGAAAAGCAAAGCTCCTTTTGCAAAGGGGGAAAAGCAAAGAGGAAAAGCCCCATTTTTATGGGGTTTAACTCACATTTCTGCAGCTGCTAAAGGAAAGGGAGCCATTTCTATAGTTTCCAGACAGATAATCTAATCAGCCAGTCACATGTTGTTGGGGAAACAAACAACCTCCCTCTGCAGCACATTCAACAATGGAGGGCGGGGCTGAAAGGGAGCTGGGACTCTTATCTCTCTTCCCATCTCTTGCTGATCAGCTGCTGAGCGGGGTCCTTTCAACACCCCTTTTTCTCTTTGTAAAATAAAAAGCATGATCCTCTTTTGGCCCCTGGGCAATTCAGCTCCAGGGACCACCATTCGCTCCATAAGACGCACAGATATTTCCCCTTACTTTTCAGGAGGTGAAAAATATGGTATATAATTTATATACTGCTTAATCATCAAAACCTCTATGCACTTTAGCTAAAACATTTATGCGTTAAAATGACTGATCAAATCAGAAGTTAAAAACTTAATTTTTCCAAAATATAGACAAAACCCAACAGTTTTTAAAGTATATATGATTAACTAATATTTAAATGCATGTCAAATAGTTGTGTCTGGGTAAAGGGTAAAGGTAAAGGGACCCTTGACAATTAGGTCCAGTTGCAGATGACTCTGGGGTTGCGGCGCTCATCTCACTTTACTGGCTGAGGGAGCCGGCATACAGCTTCTGGGTCATGTGGCTAGCATGACTAAGCCGCTTCAGGCAAACCAGAGCAGCGCAAGGAAATGCCGTTTACCTTCCTGCCGGAACAGTACCTTTTTATCTACTTGCACTTGACGTGCTTTTGAACTGCTAGGTGGGCAGGAGCTGGGACCAAGCAACGGGAGCTCACCCTGTTGCGGGGATTCGAACCACCAACCTTCTTATCGACAAGTCCTAGGCTCTGTGGTTTAGATCACAATGCCACCCGCTGTCTGGGTAGGCTTGCTTAAAGAAAAAAATGTTTTAGCAGGTGCCATAAACAGCAAATCGGGAGAAAAAAAATTGTCCATACAGCTTAAGACTTAAGACTTTCCCTAGAGGAAAGTGCATAGCTGATTGAAAAGGGGTAATATTTTATTTATTTTAATATTCAACCTCTTCAGTTGAAAAAAATTAGATAGCAGGCATTGTGAAAGAGCTCTGCATGTGGCCTTGGAGAGCTGCTGCCAGTCAGAGTAGATACTATTGGGTTAGCTGAGCAATCCTAGAGTTGGAAAGATCCTCATAGGTCATCAAGTCCACACTGCCAACACAGGAAACAAGGTGCACAGCAGATTAGCTCAGATCTCATGTCTCAAAAGTACCTGAATTTCTGCACTGCAAACACAATCTAATAATAATTTTATGTTAAGGTCCTGGTGGTTTGAGGTGTGTGTAGCCCTTATCTTTGTGGAACAGCAAGGACCATTTATCGGAGATTATCTCATGAAGAAACCATTTACATGAGGTATTGAAATTTACATGAAAAGGAGATATCATTTAAGAGTGCCTTTCAATTAACTCCACAGTTGATATAGCAAAGCCTGCACACAGCAAACATCGCAGGGAAGCCTGGGATTAAAATTGGACAACAAGCCAGAGAACTGTTTGGCTCGGATGCTGCAGGTGCCACTTCCCTCAGGGTTTCTCCTAAGCTCTCCCTAGCAAGCAGATGATCTCTCCCAACTCTCGAATCCGAACAACCACTGAAGGGACTCCGCATCTTGGGAGAAAGGCAGAGTTTGGGGGGCGCAGATGGGGCTTGATGGATGCTAAAAGGGAGGCATTACCTGCTGAAGTCACAGAGCAGACACAATTATTACAGGTCTCCGGGTTCATTGTCAATTAGAGTGGCAGTTAAAACGAGCAGCAGCTGTGGCAGATGGCTGAGCTCCAGCAACATTGTGGTAATGGGAGCAGAGCCAAGTCAAATCCTTTCATTCCCTTCCCTTTAAAAAATTAAAAAATAAAAAGTCTACATAGTTGTCAATTAGTTGCAACGTAAAGGAGAGGGACTTGTATTTACAAAGCGGGTCATTTATCTATTAATTCTTAAGTTTTAAATAAAATGAGTATAGATAGATTAGATAGATAGATAGCTTTATTTCAAACATGCTTTAACCCAAAGGACTTTTCCTGCTAACTCTTTGGTGAGGTCTTGCAATATGCTTGTCTCCTAACTGAGCCAATGCCAACCAAGTTGTTAGCATTTTAATTAGGGAAATCTACCAGAGACCGGTGCCTTTACTCTCACCGATGCTCTGTAAGAATAATAATAAAAAAACCTCTCTTTTTTGCTGCCAGTGAGTCTGAACAATTATATATAAGTAGCTGTACTTCTTGGGGATCTGGTGCCTTAGCTGCTCCAGCCTGGAGTGTTGTTTCTGAGCCTAAATTCAGAGGCTAAAGCCCAAGTTTATGCACTGCTCACATTTAGCGGTTATGCTGATCTCTTTTATTGCACCTATCCAGAGGAGTCATTAAAGATTTTAGAGGCGGCATCCCCCTTTGACACTAACTTTATGGCTTCCATCGGCAGTAGATAAAGTGGCTATTATCAAGTGTTATGCAAATGATTCATCACAGGCGACAGGAGAGACGTGGGGGGTGCTTTGAATGGCTTGGTTTTGCTTGAGATTCCACATAATACAGTGGAATAATAGAGCCTCTGCCATGTACTGGACTCGGATTCAAATCCCTGCTCAGCTTTGAAGCTCACTAGATGCTTCAAGGTGCCTTTCTTAGCTTAGATGCCTGCTTACAGGTAAAAATTGTACGCCAGCACAAGATAAGAGACCAAATTAATGTGATCCTGTTCTGGGAGACTCTAAAACCCCAGTCTTTGAGGGGAAATGCTCAGACCCCCATTTAGGAAGCACAAGCACATTAGGTGCAGGTGACATGCACTTCCTGTTCTCATTACATGTTCATCATGGATGCAGGAGATGGAGGGAGGCACCAGTTGTGGAACCCCCATGGGAAGAAGGCTCAGAGCCCAGGGATCAGTGGTGGGACAATGTGTGGTCAGAGGAAGAAGAGGGAACAGACTGGGAGGAGGAGATGTCAGAGGCTGAAGAGGTAACAGCAGGAAGTGGCAGAGAGCAGCACAGAACCAGAGGCAGAAGAGGAGGCTGGAGAGGAGGGGAACCAAGAGGCAGAGATGGTGAGGAAGTCAAGCTGTCTCTGCCTCCTGCGATGACCAGCTCCTCTGCCCTCTCTGGTATCCCAGAACCCAAAGAGGTATGAAGAGGGTGGAGCAAAGGCAGATAGCTTGGGAAGGAACCGGAGAAGGAGGAGACTTAGAGGGCTGTGGGAAGGCGGGGGCCTTCAGTCCTAGCAACTGCTTCATAGGGGCACGTTCTACAGGGAAGAGTTGCTGTGCTCACTCGGCCTGGCCTCCTGGGCTGTCTTGTTTCTTTGAATAAAGAGTTTACTTCACTGAAGCCGTGTGAGTTGCTGCTGACCTGTTCCTGGCACCCGCTCCTGACAATATCCAAATGTCTGAAGCTGTCTCAGCTTGAAATAGAAACCTCAGCAAAGGGAAGGGAAGAGTATCCAGCCTCCGCCTGATTATTTTCCTCCTTCTCTGACTTCTTCTTGCTGATCTACCACAAGCAAACATGAAGGCCTCATTATCAACTCATTGACTTCCCAGGGAAATCCACCGACTATCCTATATTTCCCCCTGAACCACACCTCTGCCTATAAATCCCTTAATGGTTTAGGGGATGGGTAATTTGACCTCATCATAACTCACCACTTACTCCCCAAGTTCCCCAATATTCTAAATTTGCTCAAAAGTTCTCTGCTCTTATGAGGTATCAAAGTATCTTCAAACTTAAACTTAGTTATGCCAAGTGATATGAGGGCTTTTAAAAGCATCACCCTTTCTATTTTCTTCAGCTTTCTTAGGGCTAAATGAATCTCCGAGAGGATACAACGTAGTGTACTTTCAAAACAGGGAAAGAAATGTCCATAGAAGCGGCACTGCATGATCATGCAATGTTGTCCCACATCAATGCATTTGGTAACCACCTCCTACCTCCCATATCTCCTGGAAACCACATCACATGGAATCATAGAATTGTAGAGTTGGAAGGAACCCCAAGGGTAATCTAGTCCAACCCCCTGCAATGCAGGAATCTTCTGCCCCGCAATGCACACACAACAACAAACATGGCAGATCCTCCACCACTACCACCACTGCACATTCTGCACAAATGTAGTTCTATTAACACCAATCTGACTCCAGTATGTTGACTTCTGATTCATATTGGTGTAAACATGAAAATAATCTAGCCAGTTGCAACCATTTCATGTTTCCATTTAATTTCACTCTTTGTTTGTTCTTGGCCCATGTGAATACTTTATGCCACAATGCACATTTGTGCCACTTTGTTCTTTTTTATATTCTTGGAACTCAGTGGGTGGTTTTTTATTATTATTTTAAAAAAAGCACTTATACTTCTCAAAAAGAATAAAACTAAAAGAAATCTGTTATGTTTGTGCTTTTCATTTAACATTGGTTGGGACATCTGCCAAGCTAATATAGGCACTTCTCCGCACCCTGAAAAACCCAATTAGGAATTGTTCTGAGTTTGATTATCAGTCAGAAACATGCATACAGAATTATTCATTAGAGACCTACTGAGAGCAGTGATAAAGCACCAGACAGCTGAATTATAGAGTCTGTCAGTACCCGCACTACAATTTTACATTTGCTTCATAAAGAGTGACTAACGAAATCTCTAAGATGTAATTTGGTGCCCACTGGAACTATACTTCATTATGGCAGATATTGTTCTGACTCTATTTAAGAGGCTGGTGAGTGTTTTATGACATGATATCGTGCACAAAAATAAACCAGTAGGTTAAAAAGTTACATCACATGTGCACATGACATTGCGATCAGCCAAATTTATTGGCACGTTCCCTCCCCCCCCTTCTTGAATATTTCACATAGGCAAGAAAGCTGATTATTGGGGATCCTGGCTTCTTCGGAAACAAAAGAGACCAACTGGGATGATTTGCAGGGGACAGTGGTAGTGGGATAGAAATAGCAAGCAGCTATTTATATCCCACTTTATTTTTCTTATTTTTTTTTTTTTTTGAAGATTCAAAATGGGCCTATAACAATCTAACTCAGAGCAATAATTGCAAAACAGCAGCACACACTTCAGGGACAAAGGCTGTAGCTCAACTGTAGCATCTGCCTTGCATGGAAAATGTCCCAGGATCAAATCCTGGCATCTTTGGGTAGGGCTGGGAATGTCTGCTGCTAGTCAGTGTAGACAGTACTGAGCTTGATGGACCAATGGCCTGACTCGGTATGAGGCAGCGCCATATGTTCCCATGCTAAACTCATACTAACATATATTAATTTATCACGATGTTTCAGCAACAATTAACTACCATACAAAATGTCAGTAGAATACTACTGAGTCTGTGTCCTCGTCTCTATCTACCTCGTCTCTATCTACCTCTGTGTCCTCGTCTCTATCTACCTTGTCTCTCTCCTCGCAGACTGACAGCTTGCACCGGTCAGAGGGAAGTGGCATGAAACCATGTTGACCAAACCATCCCCACCAACCACCAACCTCTCCACACAGAAGCTGGAATGATGCCTGTACACGTCACGCAAATGAAAACATCTATGGTAAGTGCAGAAAGGCAATGCAGGCAACCTGTGCACCTGTTCATTCTGCCGCCCAGGTGTCAAATGGCAGTTGGCCACTTTGAGGCCTTTCCTGCCCTCTTGTCTGGTGGTTCATTATTTTTCAACCAGGAAACACTTCAGAGAGAGGAATGCCCCCTGCTACAAATACCCGGCTACAAATGCTTGGCAGGGGGTTGGACTGGATGGCCCTTGTGGTCTTTTCCAACTCTATGATTCTATGATTCTACATGTTCACTAATGGAGGAGGACACATTCGCAGGGTAGGATGAATAAGGCAGGAGGAGAATTGCTAAACCATCGCTTTGCCACCTGATTCACCCCTGAAAGTGCTCCGCCACGAGGTTTTCAAAGCTGTTTCCTCACCAGTTGGGTTCTGAGTCTGAAAGAAATCAGCCTGAGCCGTGGGCAGTGAGTGGAGGATACAAGAGGCACTTGCAGCAGAGAAGTGGCTGGTAGGAAGTTGAGCAGCTCTGTATTGTGGATGATTCCCTCCCCACACATTGGGGAGGGGAGGCTCATGTTTCCCTTGCCATGTGCTCTAAGGTCTAGACACCTGGGGGATGGTCTTGTTCAGTGAGCCGTGCAATCTCCCAGGCTAGGTTCAAGGTGCTGGTATTGGTGTGGTATTCCCTATACAGGAAACCTACAAGACTGCCTTGAGCCCTAAATACCCCATCACTGTGTTCTGCAGGTGAGGGCACCCTGCAGGTGCCATCTTACCAGAAGATCTGTGGCACACAATATTGGAATTGGGCCTTTAGTGCAGCAAAACCTACCTTTGGAACTCCTTCTCATTGCACACCACACAGGCACCTTTTGATACCTGCTAAGGATGTCCCTCTTTGAACAAGCCTTCTGAAATTTTTATACTGGTTGGCATCTGTCCTGGATCTGAATTGATTTTATGTATGTTGCTTTAAACTGTTTGTTTATATGGTTTTTAAATTTTTTATTTTTACATGCAATTACTTTTAACTGTCTTTATATACCACAGGTAACTGTTTCCAGAACCTCCAAGTGTCCCTATTTTCCAGGGACAGTCCCAGATATTTACAGAAGCTGTCCTGGTTTCTGATTTGATCCCAGAATGTCCCGCTTTTCCTTAAGAGTTCCCTCTTTTCGTCAGGTAAATGTTGGAGGCTATGGAGTTATGCGACCCCCGAACCAAGGAGATAAGCAACTATGCAACCTTTAGAAGACATCTGAAGGCAGCCCTATATAGGAAAGTTGTTTAATGTTTAATGTTTTATTATGTTTTTATATATATTATATATATATATTATGTTGGAAGCTGCCGAGAGTGGCTGAGGCAACCTAGTCAGATGGCCAGGGTATTATTATTATTATTATTATTATTATTATTATTATTATTATCATTATTAAATAGGACATCCCTATCTTAATCAGAGAAATGTTGGAGGGTATGTGTTTTATATATGTCCTTACAGCGTTCAATGCTTTGAGGTGTCTCGTGGGAAGCGATTCATAAATGAAATAAATCACCATCGTTATTGTCTGTTCCAAAGCAACATCCTGTTTATTATTAGTTCACATGCCACAGGGTTGATAATTGGCGGCGCAATTAGTTTCAGAAGCGAAGCCCCAACGACCCCCCGGTTCATATTAAGCCCCGATAAGCCGGTGATAGGAAACAAGCTTCTGAAGATTAACCAGTTCACACTGTTATCCCAGTTTAACCTTGGTTTTATGCAGAGGTCCTTAACATCTTTTATCGGAGAGCACAGATTGCACCACCCTCCCTTGTAAATCACGTTACAAAATAAAATAAAATAAACGACGAGAGAACAAATTCCGCAAGCACCTCTGACAGGACGCCTTTAATAATTGCGACAGTATTCGCTGACCGGGGGTTAAAAACCAAATCAGCACATTAGCAATAAAACGCGAACCGTGATAAATGGCGAGGCGCTTTGAAATATGTACATGTAAACGGCAGGAGGAGGTATTAAAATGCAAATCTCGACTTTATTGGATCACATCCGTTCCTGGGTCAGGAAATAATCGTGGAAACTTGCTGTTAGATATCAAACACCAGGTCAAGGTGGCGCACTTGAGCTGGTAACTAATGATTCACTTAAGGATCAGCTGAGGCAGAGGAAGGCAACAGGGTGACCTCTAGCTGCCATTGTACTCCAGCTTCCACTTACCCTGACCAATGGCCAGTCAGGATGAGGCTGATGGGAGGTGGAGTCCAAAAACAGCTGCAGGGCAGCGCATTCATTGGCTACCCATGAGCAAAGCTGGGCATGAAAAGAACTGCATTTAATGCAGTTAACAAGCCTTCCAAGCAGTGCTTTTCTCTTAAAAAATAAAATTAAAATTAAAAATGTTTAGGGGTACTCTCATTTTAAAACCACCAGTTTATAGTTCAAATAAATACAGTAAATGGACAAAAGGACAAAGATTCACAAAATGTTTAGGGGTATGCGTACCCCCCCCCCCCCAGAAAAAGCACTGCTTCTAAGTGGGGATTTTCACCCCAGACTTTACCTGTTTTGGATTTGAAATGGTTTTTATGTATGAATTTTTTTTTACATACAAAAGGGTTTTTCATTTTTTAAAGAAATCGTTTTACATATATGCATGTGTGTATTTTTACATGTTTGTGTGTGTGTGTGTGTGAAACTGTTTTATTGCCAGTGGGTTTCATTGTGAAGCTTTAAACAGTATAAATTTAAAGAAAGCGCTTAAAAAAAATGAAACTGGGAACCACAGGAGAACCACTTCAACTCTTCCTGCCGTGGTCACACATCTGGAGAACAGCAGGTTGTTGAAAACTGGTCTTCATGAAGACACTAAACAGGCATGTCCTCCCATGGAAGTGAAGTGTTTCCGTAGTGGCTAGAGTCAATTTTTGAACACAGGTATACAGTGGACACGGCTCAGGTACAGGGAGATCCCAGCCCACTTCCTTCACCCATGAAAATTGACCGTAGGTCTAAATCAATTCCTGAAAAGTCACATACAGTGGTGAGGGTGGAAGAAGTAGTTTGTGGATGATGTAACAGCTGCAGCTGTGTTTTAGCTCAAGTGGGGAAAGATATATATCTTCTGCATATTCTCAATAGGTTAAATAGAAAGTCCCAGCAGCCTAAAACAGTAACAAATTGCTTTAAATAATAGAAAACCATATTGGATGTTGCATAACCTGAATTTTCAGCCAGTATTCTGTGGGAAGCAAAGCTCAAAACTTAGCCTTAGGACTCTTTTGTGTTTTGCTTTTCAAATTATAATTAGCGAAACAACAGTAATGTAAGACAAAAGCAGAAAACACCAGGAGGACAAATAGTAGATGCAAACCTTTGTCTTTAAGACAACTAGTACACAACTAAAGCCAAACAAATTTCTAAAACAAAAACAAAAAAACAACCACACTAGGAAAGGCAAAGCACTACACATCAGATCACAGCCATTCTTGTGTGTGCACTAAATCCATATTTTTCAATATTCCAGATGTCAAGTGACACTACAGACAGCTGACAACAAAGCCCTTGGGACTGCTTCTGATGCTTGAAATAGTAATAGCCAAGAGATTGTCATTGAGCATATGCAGAGCGCCATCCCTGCCAAAGCGTGATGACTAACCTCCATACATCTGGCATTTGGGAAAGGGCTTGCTGTATTAGGGGAGGCAATGCCCAACTTTCCTTGCGTTAAAAATAGAAAGCAAACCCTTTGGGGGGGGTGGAAATGCATCAAAGCCAACATGAAAGAAGAAAATACTCTGGCCTCGTCACCATATACCCCCCCTCTTCAATTAGAAATAGACCAGAACACGCCATGATCTGTGATATGAGGACTTTTTTTGCTGCTGTGAATAGAAGGATAGGAAATCCTTCATCTTTTTAAATAAAAAATGTTCTTTCTGCTTTAAGAGTTTTGCATGATGCTCAACCAGAACGTCTTGCTTCATGCTTAGCTGCTGTAAGGTGCTTTAGATTATCTAAATGTATAGGGTAATTGAGATGATTGTGTGTGTGGGGGGGGGGGGAATCTTGCCACCAAGATTCAAGTCTCAGAGAACCTTCCTGCCACAGTCATTGATGACAGCCTAAGTAAGTGGGTCACCAGAGTGCCTGCCCCTGTTAATTTTCTTCTTCTTCCAAGCATTCTATACATATTCATGGTATCCTGCTGCTTGCCTGTCACCTCAAAGAAACTCTCCATATCCTCTGAGTTATAATTTAAAAAAATAATAATGCACACATGCTTGGGGGCTTGCAGGCAGAGATATTGGAATTATGTTTCTAGGTCCCTTGCGAAGTATTGGCATCAGCAATTTTATTTTTATTATAATTTTTTTGCCCATACGATGGCTTAAGTACTGCTCTGTCTTGTAACTAGCATGTTCACTTGGCTGTCATGCAGTTGTAAAAGCAGAAAAGAAAAGAGAAAAATAAATGAGACACACTGCAAAAACCTTGACACAAAAATACTTTCCAATGCAGAGAAAACACACACCAACCAATTTCCAGGAAGGTGTGGGGTGGGGGGAGAATGCAATAGAACAAAATATTTGTGTGTGTGTGTGTGTACACATACCTGTATATTCATACATACACATATCTATATCTGCCACTTTCTAGAGTGTTAATTTCCCCCCTATTCACCCAAGTTCATTATTTTCTGAGACTAATACTGATCATAGTGATAGTGATTAATAATCTGTCATCGCTACTGGAATGGTAGGAATAGAAAGAGACAAGCGAAGTCTAAAGCGCTGATTAATGCGAAGGAACACATATCACTTTGTAAATACAGGTGGTACTCCTGTATTGCATGGGGTTGGACTAAAAGATCCTTGGGGGTCCCTTCCAACTCTATGATTCTGCAATATACTTCCCTCTGTGTCACTGCAAACATGCCCACCTTTATGTGGAAGCACCACTGATTTCAATGGGTTGTACTTCCTGGTAAGTGAGCCTCGCACCTGGAATGCCAATGTCTGTCTAAAAAGCACCTCTGTTGATTCACGCAATGCATTTTGAGATACGTGCATTTAGGTCTTCAAATTATCACTGATGTCACGTGATATGTATCCGAATCCATTCAGCAAAATACAGAAAAATACTGTGTTTAAAAGTGAAGCAGATCATACCCCTGTTATGCCCATTCTCTCTGTTTCTCTTTTTTAAAAAATAAAATAAAAATCAGTTTACTCGAACTCTCCTTGTATGCAAGAGGCTATGATAATCAAAGTTCAAACAATACTCAGAGAGTGGTTTTCACTAACAGAGTGGCTTTGAGGATAACAGTGTGAGCTTCACATTTGCAAATGTCTTCTGGGAAACGTCTCATTGTGTCAGATGCCAGCTTTGTAAAGACGGGCGCCTTTATGGCACATAGGCAGTCACCGCGATGGCAAAAGTTTTTGCAGGAGACATTGGGGGTGGCACACGGAACTTACTTGTGACTTCATCGCTCCTAAATAATGCAGCGATCTCCGAGGCGTGCCACTAAAACATTTATACTGCCCCATCATGTATGTTGTATAAATATTTATTATGATAAATTATTAAAAGGATCACATGAATATTGATTATTATTGCTGCACAATGGCCTGTGTGTGTGTGCTTATCAGCTGCATACGGCCATCACCCACAGTCTAGAGCTAGAGAGTTCAAAAACTGCCATGTGTGTGTGTGTGTGTGCATTTCAGACCATAGGCAGATATCCTTATGGAAGCAGCTTCCACATGATAAGGAGTTCACATAAACTGCAATTCCATTATTTATATACTCTGTAGATTCTAAGCTCAAGTCTTGTGTGTCCATCTTGCTTAGTCTATGGCGGAAGCTGACAGAAACCAAGAAAAGTTGCAGCTATCACTGGGGAAGCAGAGCAGAGGGCTCTCAAGGCATATCTTTATTCATAGAGAAACGGAATCCTGGATTAAAGGAAGTGTGCAAGATGGAACAATAGTTTCAGCATCTGTTTTCTCATATGCATTGAATCCCGTCAGGGAAAAAGGCAGGGTACAAATAGTAAAGGCAAAGGACCTCTGGATGGTTAAGTCCAGTCAAAGGCGACTCTGGTTGTCGTGCTCATCTCGCTTCCAGGCTGAGGGAGCCGGCGTTTGTTCACAGACAGCTTTCCAGGTCATGTGGCCAGCATGACTAAACCGCTTCTGATGCAACAGAACACCATGACAGAATAATAATAATAATAATAATAATAATAATAATAATAATACTTCACTCCCAAAGAACAACATGTTGTTGTTTCTAATGAAACATGCTACTGCTTTTTCATGTCTTACTGTACCAAGGATAAAACATTACTGGGCATGAGCCAGTCAAAACTGAGCGCTATGAAACATAGCTTCAGCCTGTTTACATTTTTTTTTGTAGTTTCAATGCTGCCTTTCATCTTGTTAATCTGTTATTATTGCTGTTGTCTTTGCCTCATTTTGTATTATGACAGGAATGATAATGCCTATTTATGCCTATTGATCACCACTTCAGAATCCTCAAATAAAGGGCAGTTGGAAATTGTTTAAGTTAAATAAACAAACGCTTCTCATTCATCTTGCCTGGATTGTGCCTAGTCGTATTTTCAACAACATATAGGACTGTAGATAGATGATAAATGATGGCAGATGATAGATTGATGATGATGATAGATAGATAGATAGATAGATGATAGAGATAGATAAATACCTCCCCCACCCCGTTAAAATTAAAGAGCTGTTCAGGAATAAAACCCTTAATGAGGTATTTGTTGTCAGAGTGCCCCTTCCAATACCAAGCAGTCTGTGCTCTGAAGTTGGCAGAAGGGACCCTACTTGCAGTGCCACCAGCAGGTCAGACTCTACCAGCCTTTTAAAGATGACTCTGAGTCTTTCCCAAGACTTTGCTTTTCCAAACAGAGTTAGCAGGGCCCACTGAGAGCTGCCTCACCTTACCTCTGAACCAGGACTGGAAGAAGCTCTGGGATTCATTACCACTTTCCCTGTGGGCACAAATGCCTAGGAGAACAGGATATGCATGAACTGATTGTGTGCTGTAGAGCGTGCCCTAGATTAGGGCAAGGCTCTCAAAGTGAAGCATTTACAGTGGGATCAGGGTTAAACAGCGTTGTGTTATTGCCCCAACTCTATTTGTTATTTTCATTGCCATGATCCTACACATTGTCGAAGGGAAACCACACCAGAGTAGAAATCATATATCGAACAGATGGAAAGCTCTTTAATCTGAGTAGGCTGAAAGCAAAGAGTAAGGTTACCATAACTTCCGTCATAGAACTTCAGTATGCTGATGACAAGGTAGCATGTGCACACTCAGAGGAGGACCTTAAAACCATCCTAAATATATTTGCAGAAGCTTCTGAAAAGCTTGGCCTATCGCTCAACATCCCAAAAAACCAAAGTGCTGCACCAACAAGTACAAAACAACCCCCCTGCAGTGCCACAAATACAACTCAATGGTGTAACGTTGGAAAGTGTCAATCTCTTCTCTATCTAGGCAGTTCCACAAGGGCCGACATGGATGCCGAAATCCAGCATCGCCTAAACTCTGAGTGCAGCTTTCTCCCAATTGAAGTGCAGAGTATTTGAGGACAGGACATTCACAGGGAAACAAAAATGCTTGTTTAGAAAGCTATTGTACTACCAATCTTACCATATGCTTGTGAAACATGGACCACTTATATACACCATCTCCAACTCCTCGAAAGATTCCATCAATGGTGTCTCCCAAAAATTCCACATATTACTTGGGAAGACAGGTGAACTAATGCCAGTGCACTGGAAGAAGCAAAGAGCACCAGTGTCGAAGCAATGATTCGTCAACATCAACTTTGTTGGACTGGTCGTGTTGTTCAGATGCCCAGAGCCGTCTCATCCATAGAGGCCAGTGGCGCGGCGCGCCAGGGCGCCGGGCACCCCAGGGGCGTCCCCGCGAGCCCGCCGGCATACCGGGCTCCCCCTCCCCAACTCGCTCCGCCCCCACGGGCAGGCGGGCACTCGCGCGCCGGCGGGCGGGCGGGCTGTAAGCCGCCCGCCCTCACCTCCCGGAGCCCCAGCTGGAGCGCTGAAGTGGCGTGGGGCTTTGCGCGACCTTCCAGCACTCCAGCTGGGGCTCTGGGAGGCGCGAGCGCCCGTCCGCCCGCCACTCATCCTCCGCCCGCCAGAGCGCGGGCGCCCGCTCCAACGCCACGCCCCTCATCCCCCGCTCGCCCCCCCTCCCGAGGGGCGGCCAGCATGGGAGGGAGGCGGGCGGAGAGGCGGTAGGCTGGGGGCGCCGAGGGATCGCTGCGCCAGGGCGGCCGATCCCTCTAAGACGGGCCTGCAGATGCCTGATTATCATCTTCCATAGCAACTACTCTATTATGAACCAAAAAATGGAAACCATAATCCTGGCGGTCAACAAAAGAGGTTTAAAGAATCTCTCAAGGCAAATCTTTTAAAAATGTAGGATAAACACCAGCAATTGGGAAACACTGGCCTGCGAGCACTCCAATTGGAGAACAGCCTTTACCAAAGGTGTCATGGACTTCAAAGACACTCAAACTCAGGATGAAAGAGAGAAACGTGTTAAGAGGAAGGCACATTTGGCAAACACTTACCGTATTTTCCAGCATATAAGATGACTGGGCGTATAAGACGACCCCCAACTTTTCCAGTTAAAATATAGAGCTTGAGATATACTCAACCACAGATTCTCCACCTGGCGTATAAGACGACCCCCAACTTTTGAGAAGATTTTCCTGGATTGAAAAGTAGTCTTATACGCCAGAATATACAGTACCATGATCAACTCCCGCCCAGAAACCTATGTCCCCACTGTGGAAGGCCGTGTGGATCCAGAATTGTCCTCCACAGTCATTTACGGACTCACTGTTAAGACTGTGTTCATGGAAGACAATCTTACTCAGCTACGAGTGATCAGCAAAGGAGAAGAAAATATTAGGACAGAGGTGAGCAAGCTGGTCCTCCCCAGATTTTGCTGGACTCCCATCAGCCCCTGCTAGACAGTGAACAGTCGGGGATAATGGAAGCTGTCATTCAGCAACATCTGGAGGGCCAAAGATGTTGCGTGTGTAGCATGTCTCTTTAAGAGACATGGCTGGTCTGTAGCAAAAATTCATCATTGGGTATTGCTCTCCCTATACAGTACTTATTGGTCTTTGTGGATAGCATTGGTATAGTGGGTGTAACAGAAACTGTGGAATGAGGAGAACAAGGGTGACGGGCTTTTCTGTTAATACAAACTTTATCAGAGGGCCAGGGAAGGGCGTACTAAATGTGTGACAAGGTGTCAGGCAGGAAGGAGAAACATCATGTTCAAACTATCTTCTCCTGGGAAGATGCAGTCCTGCTTTTCCCACCCTGCCTGCCTCTCCTTCTTGCCTGATGCCCCACCCCCTGACAGCCACAGATTACTTTCGGTTATCCAACCCAACTTATAGTGATCCTTGGGTATCTATACCAAACATGTCCAAAGCTCAAGTCCTTCAAAATATGCCTGATTTGGCCTGAGCCCGGCTGAATCCAGGGCACAGCTCTAATAATAAGTCAATGGATCTCCCCAAACAGAACTGTTAAAAACCACTTGTCTAGTTTAAAATATCTATCATTCTTTTGGGTGGCACTAAGTAATATGAGAAAGTAGCCTGAGAAAGCCGGAAAGACATGTTAATACAATATATCTGAGAGGGAGAAATAAGACAGGAAAACAAGCAGGCAATTTGGAATAAGTTATCCAACTATGGAAAAACTCTTCCCATTTATAAGCACCCTGCAATGTTAGAAAAATGGTGTCCTGCTTCATGAATAATGTTGTGATTCTTCCCCACCCTTGTGATATGTGCAAAGCAAGATTAACTGCATTGGCAATATTTGTGTCAGGATCATACTGATTAATTTAATATTCTGATTGGATGAGCAGCAAAGCTGTAATGGCTGTTACTTTCTCTGGCAAGAGGCTCAGATAAGGTGATAATGAGATTAACTTCGGAGGACCTGATTTGCATTGTGTTGTATTTAATTACAACTTTGACACCACATCGTATGCTTTACAGATCAGGCAGATGGGTCACTGTTTTTCCATTACTTGTAGAAGCTATCGTATTAGTTTGAATTTGCAAAGGTATTTTTTTTAAGGACACACTATGGCAGTCTATGCTGAATATCACAGAATACACCCATGCACCCCCAGGGAGACAATCCACAGTTCCCTTGTAATGATTGAGGACTGCACATGAACTCCTTGTGCCCCTCCCATTCATTTCAATGGAACTTGCATGAGACATTTAAACTTGTCTCCAAATAATAGAAGAGTCAATCAATTTATCTACTTGCACTTTGACACGCTTTTGAACTGCTAGGTTGGCAGGAGCTGGGACCGAGCAACAGGAGCTCACCCCTTGGCGGGGATTCGAACCACCAACCTTCTGATCGGCAAGCCCTAGGCTCTGTGGTTTAACCCACAGCGCCACCCACGTCCCAATGTTAAAGTGAGATAAACAAGCAGGCTATGGTAGACAGGAGACTGCAAATCAAGTAAAGCTGCAATCCTGAGCATAGTTACCTGGGAGATGGGATAGGATTTAAATTCAATTAAGGTCAAATTTAAAGCCAAATTTATCAAATTCACACTTGCCAAAACAATGAGAACCGAAACAAAGCCATCCTTTGCATTTTGCACTTATACTGAAATTTGTGGTGCAGTGTCAGATCCACAAATGTTAACAGAGTGTGAGCGCAAAAGCCTCACTTGATACTACTAGCCTTTCATTCTCTCTTTCGATCCGTGAAATATTTTCAGGAAATATGGTGAAAAGCCAACTTTGTCAGCTCTCACTGGGCTGTTCCCAGATGTTTTAGATGGAGAAAGGTTGTGTAACATGATACTTCATAAATACTGCACAGTGTATCTCATCACCGTATCTGTGACCTCTGCATCTTGGAAGCATAACTTGGAGCTTGGTTTTTAAAAAATCATCTCCTTCTAGCAGCCGTTTATGCTCTTGAATTCCTATTCTGCCTTGTACATCATCAGGATTCCCAGCCACGTTATAACTGCTTCTCCATGGGGTTACTGGATACCGACATTTATCAGTGGAATATTTTGGCCCCAAGTATGCAAAGGGTATACTTGAAATCTGACTTACAAACCATGGTCAAAACAACATAAAATAAAAAATTCCTTCCAGTAGCACCTTAGAGACCAACTAAGTTTGTTCTTAGTATGAGCTTTCGTGTGCATGCACACTTCTTCAGATACACCGAAACGGAAATTGCACACGAAAGCTCATACCAAGAACAAACTTAGTTGGTCTCTAAAGTGCTACTGGAAGGAATTTTTCATTTTATTTTGTTTTGACTATGGCAGACCGACACGGCTACCTACCTTATAAACCATGGTTAGCTAGCTACACAGGCGACACTTAAAACTTCCAAATATAACAAACACATAAACCAAACTGGCAATTTCCAATATTTGTTGGCGCTTTCTGCAAACCCAGGTATAGTAAACTCACAATTTATGCGGGAGTTACATTCTAGGGATCATGCCTAAAGCCAAAATTGTGTGTGATCAAAACACATTGTGGGTGTGATTGCCAATGTCTTTTTTTCTGGATGCCTGCCCCCTTTCCACCCCCTTTTTAATAAAAAAAAACCTATTATTATTTTGCCAAGTGCATGAAGTTGAATGCACACAAGTTAAATGGCTAAGTTGTAGGCTTACTACCTACCCATGTACACTGGTATATGTGAGGAAGGCACAAGTGTGCATTTTGCCAGAGAGAAAGAGAGTCATTGAGAAACCTAAATTGGTACATTCAGCAAAATAGACAGGTGCACAACCTTCATGTACGACAATGTCTACAGGTGTACATGTACATCATTGAAGGTAAAATGCAAACAGACTGTAGCTTTCATTCTGACATGAACTCCATTCATGCAAATGGCCTCACCAACTAACGATTTTGCTATGAGATTGAAAGATCTGCACTACCCTGTTCACAAAGATTTCCTCATTTGCTTCAACGTAACGAACAACTTTTGCACATTCTTCCCTTTACAATAAGGTCAGTGAACTTTTTGAAGCCTGAATCACATTCCCATCTGGGCAACCTGATGGGAGCCATACACATTCCAGCCATACAGAAGCCAAAGATTTCACCCGCACACATCTCTCCGTTCTCCATCCAGGCCAGCAAGAGCCATTATTAAGGACACATTCCAGCCAGGCAAAAGCACATAGAATCACAGAATCATTGAGCTGGAAGGAACCATAAGGGCCATCTTGTTCAACCCCCTGCAATGCGGGAACCTTTTGCCCAACATGTGTCTTGAACCCACAACCCTGAGATTAGGAGTCTCATGCTCTACCAGCTGAGCCATCTCAGCTGACACCTTCAAGGTGTGTAGTAGGGCCAGGGAGGGATGTGGTCTGGGGAAGGGTGTAGCCTAGGGAGGGTTTTCAAGGGCTGGATAGAGAGTTCTGGACAGCTGCTGCATTTGGCCTTCAGGACTGTGTTCCCCCACTTCTGTTTTACACACATATGCATCTGATGCTCACCAAAATGAAAGATTGTGGATAGTCTGAACATGCAGAACCACTTTTCGTATATCTGAGCATGTCAGAGGTTCAGCCACACCCCATAATTTGGCCGAAAAATGCTCCTAGAGAGGCATACAGAGATCTGAAACAATATTTTGAATGCAGTGGGTAAACTAGGAAACTAACTTGATAGTCCTGCACATTTGAATCACCTGCGATATTAATATAACACTTAGATAATCAGAAACTCAGATAGTGCAGCAGTTCAGAAAAAAATATTGTCTCTGTAGCTTTGTGTAAAGATGGATGGAGTTTTTCTGGTGGATTACACAGGAAATGTAATGAAACCTAGATAATCAAAATACACCCATTATTCAGAATCCAACACGTAAATGAGCACATTTATGCTCACCATTATCAATCATCAATAAAAGCTGCCCAGTAATAATGGATATTAATTTATTTGTTTTGGGCTTTTTTGAAACCTTGCTGTCTTCAGCTGAAAACAGTTCCCAGTGCAGCTTACATAAGGTCGATAACAAACAAGTCAAGTCCTTGCCTGCAGGCTTACAGTCTGAAAAACATGATACAAGAGTGTGGGCCGGATGGGGCAAACATGATATCCACAGACCACAAAAAACTATAATTCCTTACTCTGACCCTGAGGGTTTAGAAGAACCACTTGCCACATAGACATCACAAAACATCCCACATGACAGGCTCCTTCGGGTTCCTGCCCAGCCTCACCAAGTTTTCCATGAGTGTCTGGTAGCCAAAGGCTGTGGAAGATCGTCTCCCTATTGGACTGTGTTTGTTTCTTTGTTGTCGTTATAGTAAAAAAATCGAGATGGTTTATAGCAAATAGGTAAAAAAAAAACCTATACTTTATTGTTTAATGGTCAGGAGACAGCTGACTCAAAAACCAAGAAGTCCAATGTTTGCCAAAAGTATTTGGCTCCATCTGCACTATACATTTAAAGCAGCATCACACCACTTTAAACAGCCATGCCTTATCCCAAAGAATCATGGGAACAGTAGTTTGTTGTGGGTTCAGAGAGCTGTTAAAAGACCCCTACCCCTCTCAGAGAGCTACGATTCTCAGTCCCTCATCCCAGAAAACTCTGGTGGGTTTAGGAGGAATAGCAAAGAGGTAATTGCCACTGCTTCCAACAGCTGTCATCTGAGGTGATAGCCTCACTTTGCCTAATGGTAGGACCAGCCCTGGATTATTATTTAGATGATGATGATGATAATTACTATTACTATTACTACTACTACTACTACTACTACTACTACACAGCCCTTCATCTGAAGATCACAGGACAGTTCACAACATAAAAATACAAAATGAGAACACAAAATACATAACAAAACAAGAATAAAAACAAACCAATAACCCACAAACACTTTTTAAAAACCCATATGCTGTTAATCAGTCAAAGGCATAGTTATAGAGAAATGTTTTTGCCTAGCACCTAAAGATATGTAATGAAGGTGCCTGCGGAGAGCATTCCACAAGTGGGGAGCCACCACAGAAAAGGTCTGTTCCTGTGTTGCGACCCTCTGGACCTCTCATGGAGGAGGCAAATAAAAAAGGGCCTCACACGTTGATCGCAGGATCTGGATCGGTTCATATGAGGAGAGGTGGCCCTTGAGGTATTGTGGTCCTGAACCTTCTAAGGCTTTATAGGTCAAAGCCAGCACTTTGAATTGGGCCAGGATTTGTGAGTCAAAAGGAGACCACCAGAGTCAGGTTCAAGGCGAGTCTTCCTCAGATGTGAGTTACTCAGACTAGGAGCAAGCATAGGAAAGGATGCAGCAAAACACAACTCAAATGTTAGCACGATGCACATGGCGGCAGCCTCTCCAGAAGCACTTAGTGATTGGGACAGTTCCTTCGAGAAGAGGCAGTCCTTTAGCTAGCCTGGCCTCAAGCCTTTATTTTTCTGACCACACAAAAATATACTTAGGCAATAGATGACACCCTGATCCCCACCACCACCACCCTGGTAGAAGTAAGTGTGTGTTTACTTTGCATCTTAAGATTCATTTATTACATTTGAATCCTCCATTCCACAAAGTGCAGGGAATAGTACTATCCCATTTGATCCCCACCAAGCGTGGTAAGGTAGAAGAAATGGAAAGTGAGCTAACATAGCCGACTAATTTCAACGGAATAAACTGGGTTGGTCTATTGAAGCTGGCTAGGAGTTTGAATGCCTCCAGTCTAAATCCAATTATTCTGTCCACTCCATGTACTATAGGGAATGTAGATGTGGCAATAATGACAGGAAATGATATAAGGGACAAGACAACACTGTCCTTTGCTTATTTAAAAGCAGGTTAGCAGCCAATAAACCACAACAGATGTGCATTTGTTCCATTGATTAGTAGTGTTTGTGTGGGGCAAATTGTCCTAAGCCATAGATTTATGAACCTAACAATGTTTTCCAGTCACACCCTGGACATTATACATCTGCCTGACCAGCAGAAGCCATTCCTTTTGTCATGTGTGTTTGTTTTAAAATGCTGGTAGGAAACTCAAGGCATCTTGATTATTAAACTGCAGAGACTTGGCATTTGCTACCGTACAGTCACAGCTAATTGCCTGAGACTATTTACATCCATCAGAGCAATGTTTTATGGCTTTCGGACTCAGTGTAAAATGAATAAATAACATCGCTCCAACCACTATTCGGCTTTATTACAGGAGATGTGGTGCATAATCTGAAAATAATGTGAGGACTAAAGTACCATCCAACAATGGACATCTGTCAAGCTACAGGTTCAGCTTGATAGTTCCCAATCTGGGCCATTCATAAACCTCTCCTGCCCGACTAATACTATAGCAGATGATCTCTTTGTTTTTTAACCTCTTTAAATGTAACTCCCTCCTCCTCCCTTTATAAATACTGATATATATATATATATTTCCAGATGTGGGAAGGACAGGATATTTGCTCAGACTAATCACAAATTGTGTTTGCATGACATTTGCATAGCTATCCTCAAACTGTATTTTACTACATTTTAAATAGCAATTGATCCTTGTAAATAGTAATTGCAGATGTTGTTTATTTCATTTCTTTATTTTGTCAAAATACTCCTTGTTCAAACTCCAAGTGCTTGTGTCCAACAATGTTTGGGTTTTTTTAAAAAAATAAAAAATAACAGTGTTTGCTTTCATAGTATTGTCTTCCATAAATGTGTCCGACCAGGACTGAGGAGATCTAAGCACGAATGCCTCACTCCAGCATGAGGGTCCCTGGGTCCCTAACCTTGGACCTAATCACTGTCAACTTAACCTCCCTCACAGGGTGGTTGTTGTGAAGATTGAATGTATGGTGTCTTGAGCTTCCTAGGGCAAAAGTGGTTGAACAATCAATCCCCTTTCACAAGGAACTCTGGGAAATGTAGGTCTGTGTGGGAAATAAGGATCTCCTAGAGTGCTCACTAGAAGGACAGATCCTGAAGTTGAGGTTCCAGTACTTTGGCCACCTCATGAGAAGGGAAGACTCCCTAGAAAAGACCCTGATGTTGGGAAAGATGGAGGGCACAAGAAGAAGGGGACGACAGAGGATGAGATGGTTGGACAGTGTTCTCGAAGCTACTAACATGAGTTTGGCCAAACTGCAGGAGGCAGTGAAGGATAGGCGTGCCTGGCGCGCTCTGGTCCATGGGGTCACGAAGAGTCGGACACGACTGAACGACTGAACAACAACAAAAAACAACCCTCAGCACTCTGCAGCTTCCCAGAATTCTCTGTGGAACCCATTTTGGTTTAAAGTGGCGTCATGGTGGGAATGTAGCCTGAGAATTTGATTTTATTTCAACACTGGCAACAATACAGCTTCCTCCCCTGCACCTGAAGGCAGAAGGCTAGCATAGCAGGCTCTGAGGCACAAGAGATGGGGGAGAAGTTCTATTAAGGTTTAAAGGTGAATTTATTTAATTCACAAACTGAAATACTGCTCCCCTTTGAAATTTGTGCTTCTCTGAATTTTGCAATGCCCTTTCCCAGCAAAGATACATGTACTAAAATACATACGTTAGGGCAAAGTGCGCAGAATTGCATATATTGATGAAAATATCATACAAAATGCATTGTATTAAAGAAAATTTATTTGCTGAAGTACGCATGTTAGGGGAAAATTGCATGCAAAAATATGTGTATTATGGGAAATGTGCACTACAGTGCTGAATAATTTTCATGTGATTTTTTTTAAAGCAAACTGATGTGGGAAATTGAACTTAAAATAAGAAAAAAAAATAAGAGAAGTGAAATTGACATTTTGCCCATCTCTACGTGGCACACACATCTCTGCTGCTTGAGGTGGCAGTTCATAGTAGGGTTCGCCCCTTGGGGAAGTTTAAATGAATACCATTCCAACCTCTTGTTAATATACTTTCAGAGAATCCCCAGAAAAATTAGAAACTGCTGTGTTCTTTCATAGCGTTCTGATTCTTATCAAACCCAGACAGCCAAGAGAAGTTTGCAAACTCTCAGTTGTTGGAATGATGCAGAATTAATTCTTCTTCTTCAATGTTTCAACACTTTATAGCAGGCATAGGCAAAGTCAGCCCTCCATATGTTTTGAGACTACAATTCCCATCATCCCTGACCACTGGTCCTGTTAGCTAGGGATGATGGGAATTGTAGTCCCAAAACATCTGGAGGGCTGAGCTTTATAGGGTACCTGAATCCTTTCCAGAAACAGAGTTTTATTTTGCTCCTCTCTTGATTAGAGCAGTCAGTTCAACAAGTGATATTTGAAACATTCATAACAGAGGATATTTGTCTTGTCTGTTTATAATCCACAATAAATACAGAGCAGGGCTATCAAGAGGAGATAAAATATTATTTCCCTTATTTCATAGAGAGAATAATAGCAGCACACAAGTACTAGGTCTGAGATATTTATTTTGAAGAGAGTAAATAGTGATTATTACTGGCTTGTTTTACAAGATCATGTCCTCCCATATATGAGGAAGGTTTTTTATGCAATTGAAAATCAAGATTTTAAATCATTCAGCCTTTTTTTTTTACTGACAGTTATGTTCCATAAAATTACTTTGAACTGGGTTGTCATTTTGAAACTACTTTTATCTATATACCATATCCATCTCATAGTACTCACATTTCTAGATGAAACCTGACAGGATGTATTTTGATTTTATCATTTCTTAATTTAAATCAATGTATCCAATGCAAATATACATTTTGACATTTGAAAATCCTCCCTTAAGTGCAGAATTCTGAGGACAGGAAAGAGTTTAAGTGCCAGCTCATCATACTCAAGGAGCTATTTCTATATTGTGAACTCCTGGGACAACTTCCTGGACACAATGTGGTGGGGGGGGGGGGGGTGAGAATTACACTGGAAGCCACTAGCTACACAATAATTGGTGGAGGAGGTGGGGAGGGAGAATCCAGTGATCAGGATCCAGTGATCCAAGATCCTACAGACTAGGATCTTGCTATGTGAGAACATCCCTGGAAATGTTAGATTGAAATGTGCATAGCAAAAATATAGTCATAGGGTGACCTTGGAAAGCCATAAAGAGTATTTGGAGTGAAACCTGGGCTCAGTCAGCCTTTTACTACAATCGCCATGCCCACTAGGACATTTTTCATGGCAGTACCCACTAGTACCCAAGTACAGACGCCTTGGTTGTGGTTGTTGTTTTTGCTGCCCAGGGCAGCCATTTTGTGCTGGCGCCCACAGCACTTTTATCAATATATGAGTACTGGCAACTCATTTGTTATTTACAAAAAAAGAGAGGCACTGACTGATACTCACATTCATTCAGCAAAGGTCTAAAATGAAACTTCACAATGGTTTGAAGACACCTTCTATGGTTTCATATCTGATACAAAGCCAGTTGAGGAGGAGTCCAATAGCTGGATGTACAACACCTAAGTACACAATATATGCATTGATGCACTGATGAGTTTGGAAGTCAGGTAATTTATGGGAAGTGGGAGCAAGTTCTGCAGTGCTACATAGAACATATAATGGCTATGAAACACTTCGGAACCCTATACATTTAAAGCAAACATCTCAAAAAATTCTGGGAACCGTAGTTTGTTAAGGGTGCTGGGAATTTTAGATCTCTGGACAGTTAACTACAGTTCCCAAGATTCTTTGCAGGGGTGCTTTAAATGTATGGCATGTACACAGCCTTAGTTTCCACACAGAATATTCTTCCAGGGCTAATAGTCATGCTCTTTTCGATTTTGGAGAAATTACTGGAGGGAAGTAATAGAAACTGAGTGATCCATTTAGAAGAGGCATGGGGATTGGAATATATGCCCATCCAGATGTTGCTGAACTACAAATCCCATCATCCTTTGCCATTGGCAATGATGGCTGAGATGGATGGGAGTTGTAGTTTAGAAACATCTGGAGGGCCACAGGCTCCCTATGCCTGAGGGCCTTCTCGGTGGTGGCGCCACCCTGTGGAACACCCTCCCATCAGATATCAAGGAAATAAACAACTATCAGACTTTTAGCAGACATCTGAAGGCAGCCCTGTTTAGAGAAGTTTTTAATGTTTGATATTTTATTCTGTTTTTAATCTGTTGGGCGGATGGGCGGGGTATAAATAATAAATTTAATATTATCATCACATCATTATTATTATTTAGAGTGTCCATATAGGTACCACATATTCAATACCTGTCCTAATTGTAATTAAGGCATACAAATGTATGTAACATATGTAGTGAAGGAGTAAACATGGCAGAAACAACTTTTTTCTTTCCACATGTATGGGGTAAAATTTAGTGGCCACATTCAGTGGCCAAGTTATGCAGGTAAATGAGACTAAATCCAAAGTTCCATCCTTGATTCCATCTAGTCGTAGCCAATTCATGCTTGCCAGAGCATTTTTAAAAACAGTAGCTAAGGGGCTGCCACAGAAGTTAATGGACTGGTCCTCTTCTGACTCCCCTATGATTTGAGCATTGGCTACAACCCAATCAACACAAATTAAGCAGGTTTAACCGAGTGTCAGATATCAAGCAACCAAACAAATCACTTTGTTGTGCTAAGTTGCATCTTCACATATTTTGCATTCAGATGTCGAGATCGAGGACGTTCCTTGTGCATTTCTACCTTGGTTTAAAGCAGGCTAGGGAATTACAAGCTGTAAAACACTGAAGAGGATGAGATGAGAGGACAGGGAGATGAGGGAGAGGTCTTGAATGCTGCGTTCCATCAGCAGGCATAATTAATAAACATGATTTAAAGTGCACACAAATAATAAAGTTTTGACGATTTTCATGATAGGGATGTTATTAAACATAAATCAGGACTTGAAAGAGCTCTTAGTTCGCCGGAAACTTTCAAATAATGATAGAGTGTAGCTCTGATTACAGTAACGCATTAAACCGGAGTAAGACTTCAAGTACATTCCTGTTCGGCTAGTCATAAAAAGATCAAAAGGAAAAAGAAGACAGCCTGATAGGTGTATGTTAATATCAAGCTAAATGTATTCGCCCGCAAGTCCAGCTTCATTTTAAAGTTCTTTTACTAGTGGCATAAATTTATAGAGAGCAATGTGGGGTGGGAATCCACAAAGAACGTTAAGAGGGAAGTAACACAAAGCTATCTGACTGCATTTATTAAAAACAGGGGGAGAGGTTAAGAGAAAATGTGACTTGGGCATTTGCTGAAAGGAACAGGTAACCCCTGGAAAGAATCTGCTCTAAAACTATCTTCAGAATTCTCCTCTGTGAAATTTGATGGTTCTTATCTCCCAAACGACATTCGCTTTTTGTTGTTCAGTCGTTCAGTCGTGTCCGACTCTTTGTGACCCCATGGAGTAGAGCACGCCAGGCACGCCTATCCTTCACTGCCTCTCACAGTTTGGCCAAACTCATGTTAGTACCTTCGAGAACACTGTCCAACCATCTCATCCTCTGTCGTCCCCTTCTCCTTGTGCCCTCCATCTTTCCCAACATCAGGGTCTTTTCTAGGGAGTCTTCTCTTCTCATGAGGTGGCCAAAGTACTGGAGCCTCAACTTCAGGAACTGTCCTTCTAGTGAGCACTCAGGGCTGATTTCCTTCAGAATGGATAGGTTTGATCTTCTTGCAGTCCATGGGACTCTCAAGAGTCTCCTCCAGCACCATAATTCAAAAGCATCAATTCTTCGGCGATCAGCCTTCTTTATGGTCCAGCTCTCACTTCCGTAGCGGTATATTGGAGGGCTATTCCTCAAATATTTGATGCCAGCATCTGTAGCAGTAAGCATTTCAAATATCAAAATGTGGGCAGAAGCAGCTCACCTGCTGGGTGACAATGCTAGTTTCCCAACTAGTGAAGGGGGAAGGGAAGAGGTACTGCCAAGAGCACCAGATTGGCTCTACCAGTGTGCTCATACCGTGCCAGCCTCCCCACCTCACCCCTTTCCCTCCATCTCCCAGTAAGTGGCAGAGACACACCTGGTGGGAAGCTAGGCTTGCGATTGCTGACATGCCCTACCAGCCACGATTTGACAGTCGAGTCCCAGTAGAATTTAGTAAATTCTATATTCACTTTTTTTTTCCATTCAACCATTCTGACACTTTGATTTCACGATTTTAATTATGGAAACCTGAATGTTGAATTTCACGGTTAAACATTAATATCACCATCCAAATTGCTAAGGACTGTTGTTGTTCAGTTGTTCAGTCGTGTCCGACTCTTCGTGACCCCATGGACCAGAGCACACCAGGCACGCCTATCCTTCACTGCCTCCCACAGTTTGGCCAAACTCATGTTAGTAGCTTGGAGAACACTGTCCAACCATCTCATCCTCTGTCGTCCCCTTCTCCTTGTGCCCTCCATCTTTCCCAACCTCAGGGTCTTTCCCAGGGAGTCTTCTCTTCTCATGAGGTGGCCAAAGTACTGGAGCTTCAACTTCAGGATCTGTCCTTCTAGTGAGCACTCAGGGCCAATTTCCTTGAGAATGGATAGGTTTGATCTTCTTGCAGTCCATGGGACTCTCAAGAGTCTCCTCCAGCACCATAATTCAAAAGCATCAATTCTTCGGCGATCAGCCTTCTTGATGGTCCAGCTCTCACTTCCGTACATTACTACTGGGAAAACCATAGCTTTAACTATACGGACCTTTGTCGGCAAGGACTACTTGTTCTCATCATCCCATTGGATCTCTTTTGACGTTTCTGCAGTATTTGTTGAAGCTTTCAAAAGGATGTAGAACTCAAAATGTTTGTCTCAAGCAGACATTTCTGCAGCCCCGACCCTCCACGTTTCTGAAAAGACTTGTGACGAAAACAATCCCTATCAAGGGACATCACTCCTACCTTTGTTACAAAAGTTGGACGTCACCCACCCCAGTGTCTTCTGAGTGATAGCAAGATTTCTGGGGTGGGGTGGGGTGGGGTTCAGGTGCTGTGCTCCTTTGAGAATCAAGACGCAGCAGAGACTGTTGTAGTTTTAAGGGCGATATAGAAATTTAATAACAAACAAACATACATTCATTCATTCATTAGATAGTTTAAATGTTAGTTAAGCTAAAATGCCTTTTTCAAAACATGGCTAAATTTCATTACTGCGTTTCACTAGCACCTATTAGTTATTAAGTTTCTCCTTCGCTCAAAGTGTTCTCTCAGGAAATCAGTGTACCAGTCGTTTTACAAGCTCTTGTTAAAAGAAAGGCAGCCAGGTAACAGAGGAGCTTAAGGCTCCTGAAGGTTTAACAGTGGCATGGAAGACTAAATTCTTTTCTCACCACTGCATAGCAAGAGGTCATAATTTCCCCTTGCCCACAGAGCCCTGCCCTTCTTTGCATCAGGCTCACCCCTAATCAAATGTTAGACTGGCCAGTTTAAGAGCAGAATCTGCTCCTCAAGCGTAGCTAATCTGCTAAATTCTACATATTCATTTATATGTTGATTTACACCAGAGCCGTCTTAAGGGGATCTGCCGCCCTGGCGCGGCTATCCCTCCGGCGCCCCCGCCATGCCGCCTCTCCGCTGCCTCCCTCCCGCGCTTGCCGCCCCTTGGGAGGGGGGTGGGCGAGCGGGGGGGTGAGGGGCGTGGCGCTGGAGCGGCACGGGGCTCTGCGCGCCCTTCCAGCGCTTCCAGGATGGGAGGCGAGGGCGGCCGGCTCGCGCTCCCGCGCAGCTCGCGCTCCGCGCGCAGCTGGACGGCGCGGCGCTGCTGGGCAGCTCGCGCTGCATTGGGCGGGCGGCCGGCTGCGCGCGGGAGCGCGAGCCGGCCGCCCTCGCCTCCCAGAGCCCCAGCTGGAGTGCTGGAAGGTCGCGCAAAGCCCCGCGCCGCTCCAGCGCTCCAGCTGGGGCTCTGGGAGGCGAGGGCGGGCGGCTTACAGCCCGCCCGCCGGCGCGCGAGTGCCCGCCTGCCCGTGGGGGCGGGGGCGGGGGCGGGTTGGGGAGGAGGAGCCCGGTATGCCGGCGGGCTCGCGGGGGCGCCCCTGGGGCGCCCAGCGCCCTGGCGCACCGCGCCACCGGCTTCTATGGATGAGACGGCTCTGATTTACACACACACACACACACACACACACACACACACAACAATTAATGCATGTCCAAAATGCAGGTGATTGTCTAAAATTAGGGTATTAATTAGGAACTGTCAGCAAGTATCACAGATGACCATCTCCTAAACAGCTAGTGAATCTTGGGAAATATGAAGGTAGACCAGTGAATGCAGGGTAATACCCTAATTTTAGACAATCACCAGGTGCATTTACAACCAATAACTTCCCTTGTTGCTTGGTAGTGACATCTCCGTTTTGTCCAATCACTGTAAACACCCTACATAAAGCTCCCTAAGATTTCACACACACACACACACACTGTACAAAATCAGTACAGCTGATAAGTTAAGCATCAGATGTGATTTCAAGCCCAGTAACACAGCACCTGCTTCTTTTATAGCCTGGAAAAAAAGGCTATTTGAGGAACTGCAGCATATCTGTGGTTTGTACATCAAAGGCAAAGATAATTAAATTATATAAACTAGTAAATCACATGGTTCAAGAGAGAGGTCTCATTTCAGAATAACAGCAGCAGAATCTTTGATAGATCTCCATCTTCCCAGCATTATTGGAGCCTTCTGACACTTACACTGCTTTCTTCCCCTGCATTCTCCTTTCCTGTCAACTACGGTATGTGCAGCAGTTTCCTGTCATGAGGCCCTGGGGATGCTCTGTAGCTTTCTTCTCCTTTGACCTCCTCTCTAAGTGCAGGGAGCTAGTAAGGTGTAGGAGAGCTAGCATAGCATAGTGGCTGAGAATGTGAGCTGAGAAGTCATCAGTCCAAACCTTATCCAGCCATGAACTCAGAGTGGCCTTGGGTAGCTATGGATGAATCAGTCTATGCCACTTTTGCATGTGTTCACTCAAGGCCTGGAGGTGAGTTCAGACCTTTTGAGCCTCTTCGATTCCAGCCTGCCTCTGCTATGCTATGCTCTCTTTTTAGGGCAACTGCAGACCCTTAAAGGGTAAATGATTTGGGTGCTTCGGCTTCACTTTGTGGTGTGCTCCCTGCATTGTTGGACCGGCAAAGTAGTATGGGAGGATCTTGCTCCTCGGCCCCAGGGGAAGTCACCTTTATTCATGGTCCCAGAGGCTGGGGGCAACGAAGACACAGGCTGCAAAGTCACTGCCCCAAGAACCAGACTGGATAGCTGACTCTCAGCCTGAGGCTGGTGACCAGAGAGGGGGCACTGAATCCATGACTGGTGGACAAGAACCCTCTTCACCAGATCCTGCAGCACCAGGGCACATGAAGCCAGAGCTATGGGCCTCATGTGCACCCTACCCTAGGTCTGAGGAATGAAGTGCACCCCAACCTACCTCATTGGCCCAATGGCACAGGAAATGTGTCAGATGGGAGACCAGGGAATGCAGAAAAAGGGTTTCCACTGTAGGCCAGGAGGATGGCTTTTTAGGAACTGCTATTCTCATGTAGGGGGTGGAGCCTGGGGCTTTATCCTCAAAGTGCTTCATAAATACTTCTCTAACTTAATTTCAGTAATGAAATTTGCCAGTCACACACTAACAAAGCAACTGCCCTTCTGAGCACCTAGTCTGAAGAACGAAAGTCACAGTATTCTCAATTAAGACTGAGAGCAGAATTCCATTTCCAGGCGCACCAAGAAATACATTTGCATACTGCAAGCTAGGTAAATTCACATTGTGAATCAGATCTTATCGAATCTTGATGCCATCGCTAACGCCAACATGTGGAAAGTTTGGAATCCCAGATAAAAGCATCCTTAGAAATGTAAATTGTTAATCAATCAGGGGCTTTAATCTCCTCACTGAGTTTTGTGAATGTTCCATTTTATTGGCTTTGCACGTTGCACCACGCATTAAAATAATTTTGAGTGCAGGAAAATGCTAAGATGACAAAATATAGGTTAAAAGATGGAGCAGCACACACACTTCCTTTAATCAGTGTGGCAACCAATGTACTTGGATTTATCCGTACATAAATAAACATGAGGGGAATCTACTTTATTTTTTAGAGGATTGATGTGAGCCGAGCCGTCTCGTCATAGGGGCTGGGAGGCATGGCACATACCGGATGCCCCCTCCCCAACCCACCCCCACTGGCGGGCGGGTGGGCGCTCGCATGCCGGCGGGCGAGCTGCAAGCCGGCCGCCCTCCGGAGCCCCAGCTGGAGCGCTGGGAAGGGCACGCAAAGCCCCACGCCGCTCCAGCACCACGCCCCTCATCCCCCGCTCACCCACCCCCTCCCGAGGGGTGGCCAGCGCAGGAGGGAGGCGGGCGGAGAGGCGGCAGGCCGGGGGCGCCGAGGGATCGTCGCACCACAGCGGCTGATCCCTTTAAGATGGCCCTGGATGTGAGAATTTCATTCAGTTGCCAAATTTATCTAGGAATTTATTTTATGGATTCATCATGCCCTACCTTTCAGAAAGTCTTTGGATATGATTTTTAAAAAACCATCTTACAACCTTAATAGGCCAAAGGACCCCCACTTTCCATTGGCTCCTTCATGAAAATTGGCAAGAATCAGCCTTGCTTTTTAACCTTCCACATCTCCTAGCTGGCAGCCATTACAGACAATTTCCCAGAATGCAACAGAATATTGGGTTATATAGGAGCAATTCTGCCTATAGGAAAGCTGCCCTGATATGACAGGTTCATTAAAAAAAAACCCACCCTCCTGTCATGCTTACGTTTATCTTTCTATCTTCAAAGTTTGCGAAATTTTGTAATAGAGGCCTGCAAGAATACTGCTGATTATTCTTGACCTCAAAATCTCTTTAAGTGACTAACTTTTCTCTATCAGTAAGGAAACCCAGAATCTTATTTTGAATAGGGATATCACTGTGTGCAGAAAGCTCTTTATTGAACCGCTTAAGTGGTTTTGATCTGTCTTGGAGATATGCTATATTCACTTCCCAAGAAATCTTAATACATCGCCTCATGGTTGCACCCTTAGAATCAAAGCTCTCAGTTTCACTTGTAAATATACCCCACCCCCGGAATAGGTCACAAAATAGGTAAGGTGATGCCTGTAATAACACTTTTATTTACTTTGGACCTCCCCATTAAAATAAGCTGTCTCTTAAAAAAAGGAGAAGGAGAAGGAGAATACAGCAACACCACATGGTAGCTTGAGGGAGGCATTGCCAGATTTTAATCAGATGAATTTTAGCAAAAGTAGAATATGAATAATTGCCTATTCAAATGAGGACAATTAGGCATTATTGATCTGGTGCTGAAAATTATTCCCATTTTAGCAGCTCTGCAGGTCTTGCAGGTGCAGAGGTTTGAATCACACACCCTGGCACTTGAAGAATCTATGTATCCTTTTAAAAGCTTGCATTACATCCTGAGTGCTAAAACAAATGAAGGAATAAAGCTTACATATCTCTTATGGGACTGGCTTCCTGCAGAACCACCACCCCTTGAGAAGGTCATCTAGCTTTAGATTCTTCTAGAGGTGAAGTTTCAATGCCTGCTAGAAGGGCTACTGGAGGTTTAGATAACAGATGGATTTAGATATGCATCCCAAAAAAAACAGCAACAACCCAAACAGCCATTTGTGTATCTCTTTTTCACTGTCATTCTGCAATATCCTACTTTTCTAACAGAAGGAACAGAGTTTTCTGACCCAAACATCTGCAGAAAACAAGAGGGATTTTTTTTTTTTTGCTACAGCTATTAAATGTGGCAGCTTCAAGAAATGTTGCATAAAAATAAAGAAGCAAAAAGACCATATTTCTTTACATTTACAAGGCACGTCAACAAAATTTGGGGTAAATGGGTCTGAATTACTACAACCAGCAATATTTCTGTTACTTTGGCGATTCGTACAAGTCCCCACCATTTAAATCTGAAATATTTCATCTTCTTTGGCAGAAGGGGTGTGTGTGTGTGTGTGTGTGTAGCTGCTCCAATGCAAATAGAGGCTGAAGGGAGCTGTTCTCTGGCGAAAGCGCTTAAATCATTTTTGGACAGCAGTTTGCTTCTTTACAAAGGCACCACTTGAGTCCCTGCTTCATTGCATCTTGCTACAAAGGCACAGTTGAAAGCCAATGCTACGCCGACTTGCCGGAGCCGAACTACTGCCTGTCTCCATTAGAGGGTGGTCCCACCTCATCATGGCTGAATCCCATTAGCAGAGCGAGAAAAGGCCTGCAATGCAGATAGTCGTGCTGCATTTGTCATACGAAGCAAGCAGGGTATTTACACTTCACCCTCATTTTTTTTTTTTTTTTTTTTTGGCTATCCAACATCAAAAAAAGAAAACCATCTACAAATTACACATGTAACATACCTTTGGAAAACACGTGTATGGATACAGAGAGAGCAGAGCAAAACTCATACATAAAGGAGGTGGAACAAATATTCTACAGTGTATCTCTGTGTGTTGTAGGGACAGACAAGTTAGTCAATTTCCAGTCTGGGTCGTGTTCCCAAGTGTTCAGTGGTAATGCTTTTCAGACCCATTTTCACATTAATCTATCATCTCTCTCTCTCTCTCTCTCTCTCTCTCTGTGTGTGTGTGTGTGTGTGTGTGTGCGCAATATAAGAGGTGACCAAGGCTGTTAAGTTGTGTTAATTATCTCTGTCCCCACCACATACAGGGAAGTGACTGGATCTTATCTGATTTGACTTGGCCCATTATGTGTTAATTTAAACACACCAAATACAAAGACACTCACATAGAATCCAAAATAGATGGCACACATATAGATTCCATCTGCCATATGCACTTATATAAATGTGAAATATTTAGATCTACAAATGCCTACACAGCGTGCAATTTGAAGCAAGCTATCAATAACTTTTGAGTTGACTTGCATAGTAATTTAAGTCCCAGGAAGAGCTTGGAAAGATCTTTTTTTTATTTTAAAGGAACTAGTTCAAGTTGAACATGTCCAAAAGGGAAATAATTCCAGTTCATTTCCACCCCTTTACAAAATGAACTAGTCCAGTTCATGTTCAGATCACAGCTCCATTCAAGTTCATCCTAATGATTCTCAGCAAATAATGTTTGCCATTCAGAACATTACAAGCTGCTGCACTGAAGTATAAAATATTCTTTAAAAGACTAGGAAAAACCCCAAATGCACACACACGCACACTGGAATGTGGGTTTCTAACTTTATTTTTTCCAACAAGTTAAAGAATAAATAACATATGCAAGAAAATAAACCTGAGAATGAACTAGAAATAATCTAAATTTCTATCTCAATTTAGTTCATCCCCAAATTCTGGAAACTATCATCCAGGCTTCTGGCACTTCCTCCCAACGGAGATTCAGCAGGAACCATCCTTGCTGCAGTTTCTTGTTCCAGCAAGGATCTTATGAAGGCTTTTTGTTTCAAGTTTATTATTATTATTATTATTATTATTATTATTATTAATTTCATTGCTAAATTTTCTGTGTGGCTTGTTATGTGCTAATGGAAGTGCTAATGACTAAGCAGTATATAAAAATCTTAAATAAGTAAGTAAATTTCATTAAACCGAACTAGTTCATTCCGTGCACTGGTCCCTAGGTGGGTGTGCTAATAGGATTGAAACCTAAACGCACTCAAATTAACCCATCTGGACTAAAAGTATATTTAAGTTTCGTTCATGTCAAAGGAATTTTATGTGCTTTCCTTTTTTTCAGGAATGTAGCCCTAGTATTTTTCAAGGTACAACTTTTGTCCTGGCTGTGACTACCTTGGTAGAATTTAGGCCATACAAATAACACGTGAAAGGTATAAATGGAACCCACAGAACCATGGTTCTGTGATTCCCAGCATTTGGGCTGATGTCAACCAGCCTGAAAAAAGGAGACTTGTGCAAGCATAATCTTATTATTATTATTATTATTGCCTGACTGTATTTATATACCCTCTTTTTTCTCCAAAATGCTTAAGGTTCTCTCCTTCCTCATTTAATCCCAACAACTCTGGGGGGTAGTTTGATCAGAGAGGCAGTGACTGGCCCAAGATCACCCAGTGAGCTTCATGACCAAGTGGGGGTTTGAACCCTGGTCTCCCAGGTCTCTGTCCAACACTCTAACCACTACATTTCATTGGTTCTTCGTGTAATTATACTTCACATAAACAATCTACTCTCGTGCCTTTGATGCAATGTATGAATCAGGCTTTTGTTTCAGTTATTAAGAGTTGAGTCCAGTGTTAGTTATACCCAGAGTAGACTGGCTTAAATTAATAAATATGACCGAAATAGATGCATTAATATCAGTGGATCTGCTCTGAGTAAAATTTAGGTTCAACCATAAGGCTGCAGTCATATAGCCTTACTGAACTCAATAGAATTTCCTTCTGACCAGTAGACTTCAACAGGATTGTGCTAGAGATGGTATACTTAATATCAAAGGACCTACATGTTGAAAGCAACAGTTTGAAGTAAATGGAATGTTTTGTTTGCATTCTCTGAACATATTTTCTGATACCTAAACATGTGTAAAGCCACACTGTTTTACTTTTCCCTCTATCGATAGGCTCAGATCACATATCCCGTCTCAATTTCCTACTGTTATGAAAACGAAACAAACAAAAGGGCTGGTGAGTGATTGCAGAATTTATTTCATTTCCTAATATTGAGGGCCATACGACAAACTCAAATAAGAGGTTCTCACAATTGCACAGTATAACAAAAGCAGGTGTAAAAGCGCACGCACACCTTCAAATATAAAATCCTATGCCTTCTCTTACAAGCCTATATTTAGGGAACCAATACAGTGTTCAGTTGGCTGGTGTGGTAGGACCACATTTTCAGCAGTTTTAAGCAATTACTTCAGGATCATTACTCCCTGCTCAGATTTCAAAGGAGCACAGAATTTGGACCTGCTGTTCATTAGATTAGCCTGCCCCTCTGCCACACACACACACCAAAAGACCACAATGCAATTGTCATAATCTCTGCAAAAATGCACAGTTGCTCGGTGCCCAGCACAGCACAGCACAATCCCTATGGGCCCATATGCAAAGTAGTCTCCTTATTAAACAGGGCTACTTATTAGAATCCATCCCCGATTAGAATAAGAGGCAAGGGCTGCTGTCATCAGCCTCTGAAAGCCTCACACAGCTGTTGTGTGCAAGAGGCTTAATCTTCCTTCGCTTCCCATGCAAGCCTTCTTTCGTAATTGGCGCCATCTTCTCTCTTTCTCTCTCTCAAATTACATTTGAAACTACCTGGAGAGCTTTCTTCATGCTGGAGCGTGTGTTGCTCATCATACACATGGTGTGAAGTTCACAGATGAGAAATGCGAGGGCCTAAAATAAATACTACATGAACCCTGAGATGTGTGGTGGGCCCTCGGGAGCGAGCAAATGAAATGCCTATCAGTCTCTGACACAGCAGACGCTCTCGACAATTGGCAGCTTCATGCTTCATTATGCATGGATCAGATATATAGGTATGGCCTCAGGCTAACTCCCTGGTATATGGAAGAGATGCATCCTGGGAAAAGGCAAATGCTCTTTGCCCATGAATTAGAAACATGAAGGGAAAATGGGGGAGGGGATTTTTTTTTTTTGAATAGTATCTGTCTGTCTGTCTATCTATCTGGAGAGGGTGGAGGAGAAGATTTAAAACACCTTTTTTGGTCTCAAAATTGGCTCTATAGGAGTGTATTGCACTTTTCTGTGAAGCATTGAAAAAATCTATTATTCGTTTCCACCTTGTTTACGCATATGTTGCAAAACAAAAGCAGTTGCTTTAGTTTCCTTCGCACATTCACAACTACGAAAGATAGCCTTTTAAAAAAAAATAAAGGTGGCTTGATGTTTATAACAAAGTGTCAGCAGTCAGGGCTTGCCAAATTTTTGTGAAGTCTGTTAAATATCATTAAAAACACACCATGTTGCCGTAATGCATAAAATTGATATGAGAGGCCTAGCTTCAGTCAGACAAGATTCACACATGCCCCCTCCGTGTGAGAAATAAGAGAGCTTGTAGCACGCAGATCCAACAGCTCTAATTAAACCAGACATTGATAGAAGTAAAAAGGCACAAGTCTATAACACACACACACACACACACACACAAACACACACACACACCCTACCTCTGTACAAAGCTACATTTACCAGTTTGAGAAATTCCTGGGGATCAAAAAAATGGAGGGGGGAAGACTATACTGGCAATTAAGACTCACCTACGAAATTCCTTCTGAGATTTCAAACAGCTATTGTAAATTTTAAAAACTCTGGCCACGGTCCAGCCAAAGTTAAACCTGATCCACTGATTTTATTCTCTCTCTCTCTCTCTCTCTCTCTCTCTCTCTCTCACACACACACACACACACACACACACACACACAGTTTTTTGTTAAAATCGATGCTCCTTGTTTTTCTTTGGTTATCATATCAGCCCAGTATTACTTCACAGTTCCTTAGAACGGAGAGTAGAGGATTGTCTGAAGTGAGGATCAAAATAAATTAATGCAATCCTACAAAGCGGAGATATTTAAGAAGTTAAGCCTTCAGTGGGCAGTTTTTAAAGTGAGAAAATAAAAGGGAAACTCCACTAATGTCTCCCTCAATGCTCTTCCCAGTGTGTCCAGACAAGTTGTGGTTAGGAATGTAAAACCTGAATTTAAAGAAAGTGCATCTGGTAGAGATTAAAAAGGATAAAGGAGGGAGGAATCGGTTTGATGTGTACTTCAAAATGCTGCTCATAATGTAGGTTGTTCTGTTACTTGAAAAGAGGGCATTGCGGTCCTTTTATGTCTTGTTTTTAATCCTACACTTTTAAAGTACCTTTTATTTGCTGCTACTGGTGTAGAATTGCTTCCACCTCTGGCTTTAAATCCAGTGTGAGGGACTGACTTTTGAGTGGCTTCCTTTGAATAAGCTTCTGAAGTCATATTTTATCTTCTGTTTTACCCATCAATAGTTAGTGGAAATAGTTTCCCTCCACTGAATGGCACCTTATGACCCAGACATTCCATGTATATACACTGCACATCAGCTGACACTCTCTAATGCTGTTAGAAGAAGAGATTTAAAAGCAGGGGAAAAGATTTGCTGGCAACCCAAATTTTAGGTGGTATGCCAAATATGTGCTGTTTGAAAGATATTAAAATCAGTTTATCCTATGCATTTGCTTTAATCTTCATCTAGCATTTGGGGAAACAATTATTTGCCACCTAGTGCAGCACCTTTCTGTAATCTTAAACAAGTAAGCTCTCTTTGCTTTAGAATAGATGGGCAACAGAAATGCATGATAGCATTCATAAATGCATTCTCTGTAGACCATCTCAAAGTGGCCCGTATGTGCTTGATCTGGCCAACATGTGTGGGAACACAGACTCAGTGCTGTACTAAGCAAAATGTTCCGATCAATTTGGATTCAAGTATCAAAGGCGCAAGCAGAACCTCCTTCAGTTATCATTGCATTACAAGGTAGTATACTCTAATCTGATTTTCATATGGAAAAAAGGACTTAATCTAATCCATATCTTACCAGGTGCTTAATGCCAAAATGTACTCTTAATGGGTTAGATCCATGCTTAGAGCAGACCCACCAAAAACAACAGAACTAAAGTGAATCATGGATTTCAAAGGGTCTTTTCTTAGCATGACTAAGTCTGGATGCAACCCAATGCCAGGAATGAGCCCTCACCCGGGTAAAGTAATAATCAAGTGTCTCTGGAATCTAGACGGGAGCGGACTACAGCATGTTCTTACCACCAAGTAAGAAACAGATCTGCTCACCTTTTGGGAGAGCTTCCCTGATCTCTATATTCATTCCTTTGCTCTGATCATTGCTCCGAAGAGTTGCAAGGCCAAAAACTGGAAATTGCTTCCTGTTGGTGCAGTTGTGGCTTCTTTTGCCCTTCCCTCCCCCCCAACCCCGGGTTACAGCATCCACCCTTCAGTACCACCTGAGGCTGAGTGAAAGAAGAATCTAATTTGCTCCAGCAAGCAGGCAGCTGGGATGGGGAGAGGAAATGTATGGAAGAACCTGCATCATCTTTCACAGCTGTGCATGGTAAAGGAACAGACATACTATTCATAGTATGAAGTGGCAAACTGACCTGCACTTCCTTATGTATATGTACAGGCAGAGACATTTTTTCACAGTGCCAGTTAAGATGGTATGTCCTTTCCCCACAAATTCAATAAGGTACCGGTACTCACACATGACTAAAGGTAAAGGTAAAGAGACCCCTGACCATTAGGTCCAGTCGCGGACGAGTCTGGGGTTGTGGCGCTCATCTTCCTTTACTGGTCGAGGGAGCCGGTGTACAGCTTTCCGGGTTATGTGGCCAGCAAGACTAAGCTGCTTCTGGCGAACCAGAGCAGCACACGGAAACACTGTTTACCTTCCCGCCGGAGCGGTACCTATTTATCTACTTGCACTTGATGTGCTTTTGAACTGCTAGGTTGGCAGGAGCAGGGACTGAGCAACGGGAGCTCACCCCGTCGCGGGGATTGGAACTGCCAACCTTCTGATCAGGAAGCCCTAGGCTCTGTGGTTTAACCCATGCACAAAGGACTAGCACTTTGGATATTTGTCCCATCAGGATATTCCCATCCCTATTTCATGCTCCCCCCTCCATGGCCATGAACAACTTCCATTGTTCAGCTCCAGGGAGCCTGTGTAAGGATCATCATACAGATGTGGCAAAAAATATTGTTTCCAATCAGATGTCAAGGAAACAAACAACTTCTAAGACATCTGTCTTCTATATGGGGAAGTTTTTAATGTTTGATGTCTTACTTTGTTTTATTTGTTAGAAGTTGCCCAGAGTGGCTGGGGTAACCCAATCATATGAGCGGCATATAAATAAATAAATAAAATATTTTTTATTACCACTACTACAGGAGTAGATGGTGATGCCCATTAGCTTAATGGCTTTGCAAAGTGTTAAGACAAATTCAAGGATGATAGAATTATCCATGATAGCTAAATGAGGTTTCCATGTTTGGAGATAGTATACCTCTGACTACCAGATGCTGGAGAGAAAACAGATTGCTATAACCCATGTGTTCAACTTGAGAGGTCAAATGGCTGCCTTTTTAATGACTGATTTCCCTCACAGATGTCACTAGCAGGAGGGTATTCCTACTCTATTTTCGAGTACTTGTGGATCAGACAGGAGAGGGGGATGCAGCCTGTTGCATACGATGGGCTGTGCCCAAGTCATTTAGGCTTTATAGATCAAAACATCCTTATCAACAGTGCCAAGAAACAGCAAAGATTGTATAGTAAAGGGGTTAATTTAATTATAACACATGATTTTCCACACCATATGGGAGGGACGATAAAAGTTGTTTTCAGATTTCAATGGGGAGTTAAATCCCACTGCTTTTTGCAGATGGGTTGGGATTCCGCCTACCAGTACTTGCTTTCTGTTCAGTATATGGTTGTGTACATTTAAAGCACATCACCCCCCCAAAGAATCGTGGGAACTGTAGTTTGCCACCTCACGGAGCAACAATTCCCAAAACCTCTAACAAATGACAGTATTGGGGGGGAGGGGAGGGGGTACTTTAAATATATGGTGTGAACTCAGTGATAATACAATCTCTCTTTCTAGGTACCTTACAGACTTCACAGTCAACCCCACACAACTGCTGTGGAAATGAGTGCAAAGGCCCGTCATTTTTTATGGATACCTTCAGCCTGCTTTGTGACCATGGGGACCGCAGGTCTGCAGTTCAATTTAAGTAGTGCTTCACTTCTAAGGTGAACAGAATCAGAAATGTTTAAAATGAAGCCATCCGTTCTCCCTAATAGATACAAGTTGAGATTGCTCTAGGGGACATGAACTTTCATTGTCAGAGACTGCATTCCTTCTAATTTTATCTGCTACATTGCAAACATTTCTTCCTTCAGACACATTGTTTTGAACGTTGAAAGCTGCCCAAGAAAGGCACACTTCTTTAGAAATAAATCTAATGCCTCTCAGCTTTCCCTAATACCACAGCAAAGTATCTTAAGGATAACATGGAAAAAGGTAAGAGCACAGACTAAGAAAATTGGTTTTGTTTTGTTTTTTTTACATTACAGGGTTGGGGTGGGGTTTTTGTTGTTTCTTTTTGTTTTAAATGTATTCATTAATACACTGATAAAAGGAGGGGGAAGATTTGCACCATACATCTAAAGTGCCTTCAATGCATTTTAAACCACATGGCTTTCCCCCAAAGAATTCCGAGAACTGTAGTTTGTTAATGGTACTTGAAATTGTAGGCCTGTTACGAGAAAACTATAGGTCCCAGGATTCTTTGGAAGCAGCCATGTGCTTTATACGTGCATTGGATGGTGTGGATTTGCCCAGAATGGACATAGCTCAGTCACAGAGCAAGGAATTTTCACTCAGCCAACTGAAACAGCAGTGAACACAGCTACTGTCACCCATTCGCCAGCTTTGTTTAGGTTTCTCTCTGAAGTGGCACACACTCTTTGTAATAGTGAACCTCTGCCTGTGGAAGACAGAAGTAATAGATTTAGCAGATTATCAAACAGGCCTAATCCCCTCCTCCCAAGACTTGCCATGTGCGCAGATAATTTTCTAGGCATGGGGAGGGACTACTGATCAAAGGACTAGTATAAAGTTTCACCAAGTGGATTCACGTTACAAGAAAGAAGAATCTGACTAAACATCGGGAAGAACTTTCTGAAAGCAAGAGCTGTTCGGTAGAACAGACTCCCTTGGCTGCTGGTGGACTCTCCTTCCTTGGAGGTTTCTAAGCAGAGGTTGGATGACCATCTGTGATGGATGCTTTAGTTTAGTTTCCTGCATTGCAGGCAGTTGGACTAGATGACCCTCAGGGTGGCTTCCAACACTACAATTCTGTTATTTATTCAGTGCAAACTTCCAAGTCCTTCTGTATGGAATGATCTCCCATCTAATGTGAGTAGCAGAGACAAAATGTTGCCACGTTTGTGTATGCATTTACCTAGACAAGGTTATGCACATTTAAATCTCTTTGGTTTCAGTGGGAGAGGTTTATGCCTGTGTTTCAATTTCTCATTCAAACCGAGGGATTTTAAAGTCTGGATGAATCAAACCCTACTTTCTGTGACATCTTGGTCTACCTCTCTTGCAGTTTCAATGAGATTGTGGGCTTGATTCTCCATGGTTTCTGCAACGTAAGGTAATACAGAGATCAATTCCCTGCAGTGATCTACCACTGATCCATTCCCTGATCCTCTGAATGGACCACTACACATGGCCATGGGGCTATTTTTGTTAGGGGCTCGCTGCAGCTGCCCCTAATGAACAGGTCTTCTGACTCAGAAGTTGCAGCTTGGTGTATCATGACTCAGCACATGCCTGGTCACCCAATGAGTCAGATGACCTGGTTTCTACGGTTCCAGAGAAGCTGCTACAAGAATGAAAGGGAAAACAGTATGGCAATCATACATATACACTCTGAAGCAACAAACTCATATTAAGGCAGATGGGCTGTCTCCAAAAGCAGGCCTCCCTCATCTCCTCGTCTCTTTCCTGCAATAACTAGTGATGCAAAATTTAGTTGTGGTTGATAAAGGCAGAAAGCACTCATTGTTACAATGTCACATCATGGAAGACAGGGGTGGCCCATCCCATTTCTCCTGAGCATTTAAACACCATACATTCACCAGAATACAGAGGGTCCCGAAAGGACACATCTCAGGTGCCTACAGTCAGTTTTTCTAATTTGCTGATGACACCCTCTGCTAGTTCTCTCTTTCTAAAACTCACCTTACTACCGGCAGAAAATTTGACTTCACATTACTTAAATGAGTCTGCAGGTTGTAAATGAGCAATGGCTTGATTTTCTCATCTCTGGAATAATGAGTAACCTGATGTATGTATGACTCTGTAATGCCAGGAAAACTGCTGACCCCAACCCTTCCCCAAGTTGCTCCAAATGGTATCATCATTTTTCTGCATAGCTCATCCAACTGCTGTCGTAAGCTATAGGTGAGATCTACAGATAGTATTATGTTATATCTGCAATATATCTCTTGACACTAAAAGTGATGGAGACTGATATTTATTTTTAATGGCAGAAAATATAATAATTCTATTGCTGTAATTTTTTATTTAAAAAAAACGGTGTACAGCAGCTCAGCAACTGATGGCAGGATCAGCATTGTATGCATGTATAATTATGCATATACGATTACGTATATGATATATAACGTATATTATGCATATACATTTTATGTTTTTATATGTGTTCCAAGCTGCCCAGAGTGGCTGAGGCAACCAACCAGATGGGCAGGGTATAAATAAACTTATTTATTATTATTATTATTATTATTATTATTATTATTATTATTATTAATGCTAATAAGGATTAAAGCATAGATGTTTAGTAGTGTTAGGTACGTAAAAAGGTATAAGTCTGTTTAGAAATGGAATCTGCTGTCTACCTACCACTGTGGCAAGTGCAGTAATATTTTCATAAATATCAGAATGTAATAAGTAGGTGCCTTTGTATCTCATTTCTAGCAAGGCACTATATGTTATCATTACAAAATGTGAACTTTCCAGATAGTGGATTGCCAGTACAAAGCCTGAGGATTACTGAGATATTGTATGTGAAGCATGTGGAATCTTCAAAAAGCACTATATAAATGCTAAGCATGATTATTAGATTTCCAGATATCTACAGGCCTACTTGGACTGTCTTGATCCAGCTGGTGATCAAAGCCTTTTAGCATCTAATAGGGTTTCAGGGTTGCCAGTTGAATATCGGTGCAAAACACACCACACATCATACCAACGGGGGGGGGGAGGGAGGGAGGGAGAGAGGGGGGAATTGTCTGTGCTCTGTATTCTTTACCAACTGGGGTTGGAACAAAATCCTACTACTGCTACAGAGGTATGGCCACAGTAAATAATATCCCCAAATGTCAGTCACTTAACAGTTTCCTCCCCCCCCCCCAAAAAAATGCATAGTACATAAAATATCCCACAAAATCTATCAGTTTTTGCTATTGGGTGCAATTTATTTATTTATTTTTTTATTTATTTTTGAAAATGCTTTATTGATTTTTTAAAAAAAACAACTACACAACACAATGTAACCAACAGAAAGAAAGAAAAATAAACAACATTTATTCCACAATTAGTGCTTGTTGTAGGTAACACTTTGTAGTAGGTTTCCACATGGCCTTTGGTCCCCCCATTGTGGTTCCCAAATTACATTCTTTGGGTGCAATTTATTACTTCTTCTTCTTCTTCTTCTTCTGCTTCTGCTTCTGCTTCTTCTTCTTCTTATTATTATTATTATCCCAGCCCATGTTAACTTTTGGGATAACAAAATGATCCATAAAACACATTGACTAAGACATATGCCAATAAATCTGTGGCATTGCTTTCTGTCTAAGGCTAGCCAATGAGAAGTACTGGGGTAGAGAGATGTCCCTATGGCAAACATAAGCACACACATGGGTTTATTATGGGCCATTTTCCTAACGTGAGGTACACTGGCACTTGACACGGGCGAGCAAAATGTTCCAAACATTGTTTTTATAGTTCCCACTTTATTCCTAGTGGTCCCTTCCTTCTCCTATACATAAAGCTCCTTTGCTTTTAATCAATCATCTTTGAGTGGGGATGTGCAAACAGGAGGCAAACAAAAATAAAGAATAAGTAAAAATGCAGGGGTGTGCAAACAGGATGCAAACGAAAAACAAACATTGCTCCTTTTCAGAGTCTCATTCTCATCTGGTTTGCCACAGGTAGCTGCAGCTGTAGCTTTCTGCTACGTGGGAGAAACCTCCTCTGAATTCAAAGCTCTGAGCTAGATGAGATTGTGGGAGATCTGTGATCAGATGTCCAAAAGGCTTTTCCCCCCAACTCTTAATAGTAGCTGCAGAATGTGTGCATGTGCAAATTGAACCTGCCCTACAGCATTGAGGGAAGAAGTTTCGATCACAGAAATCGTAGAGTTGGAAAGGATCCTTAGGATCATCTAGTCCAACCCCCTGCAAAAGGAATACACAGCTGTGTCGAACCTGCAACCTTGGCGTTATCCGCACCACGCTCTAACCAACTGAGCTATCCCTTCCCCTGAACTATTTCCCTGACTTAAATCAAAATCACAATTAACAATAAGACACAAAATAACTCAACAACATCATAAAATTAATAACAATCCCAATTAAAACCGGCAGCAGAAGCAGAAATAACATATGGCTATGTACTTCATCCCCCCTCCCCCCAATACTAAAAGAAATGAACTTCTTATGCCCGTTCCTAAGATTTGATGTGTGAGAAATTGTACTGGGGGAAGTTATGTCCCACTTATTTTAATGAGAGCTGCGGTATGTGCCTAACCTGTGCCACTAAAATTTTGGATGGGTGTGTGTGTACCAAAAAGTACAGTGCTATTGTTGGTTCTACCACTCAACACAATATCATCATAACTATAAGATGACTTGCAGAGATTTATTTTTAGAAGGAAAACAGGAAGTATACACTGCAAGTAATTGATATACCCCAGTGAGAAAGGGCAAACAATAATTTGTTTACTGGAAAAAACCAAAGTTTGTTTACGATTTATTTTCTCATGTTTATTTGTTATTTAAAATAGAGCTTATTTATTTTCTTGCAGAAAGATGCAGATGGATTGCCTTGCTTTCAAGCCACTACAGGTCCCAATGTGGTCCCCATATCTCTGCTGTATCTATGCTATGTGACTATATGATATCTCCAGATACAGCCCCACTCACATCCACAGGCACATCCAACCGAGCCGATAGTGCTTGGATGAGTTTAAAACTGGAGATATATTTGTTGTTGTTTAGTCATTTAGTCGTGTCTGACTCTTCGTGACCCCATGGACCAGAGCACGCAAGGCACTGCTGTCTTCCACTGCCTCCTGCAGTTTGGTCAGACTCATGTTGGTAGCTTCAAGAACACTGTCCAACCATCTCATCCTCTGTCATCCCCTTCTCCTCTGTCATCTCCTTTCCCAACATCAGGGTCTTTTCCAGGGAGTCTTCTCTTCTCATGAGGTGGCCAAAGTCTTGGAGCCTCAGCTTCAGGATCTGTCCTTCCAGTGAGCACTCAGGCCTGATTTCTTTCAGAATGGATAGGTTTGGTCTTCATGGGACTCTCAAGAGTATATCTCAAGGAGATATCTTAGCAGTAAACAAAATGGCTGTCCTTTAAAAGGGGGGAGGGAGTGCCGGTACTCACCATGGAGTTGTTACAGTAAGTGCCACACTTTTAACATTTTTTTTGGGGGGGGGGAGATTCCAGTACTGCGTGTGCTTGACTACCCCCAGGAAAAAGCACTGGAAGGGCTACCTATAAACACACATCAAATTTGCCAGATTGGAAAGACTGTCTTTAAGCAAACTTCTAATTATTTTTGAAACTGCCCTGCATTTATCATATTCCTGACGCTGCCAGCAAATGTCATGTTAGGATTTTCACAGTTTATTTCCCTCTTCTTCTATAATTGAATAAGATAAGCCCTCCATAGGAGAACAATATTGTTTCCCTCTTTGGTCTACACACACTTGGCAGACTGCTGGTTTTGCAAGAAATGATAATGTGGTAATATTAAAAAAAAATCAGCAATCAGTAGAGTTTTGAGGATACACCAACGGGTCTCTACATTTTACATAGATAGATAGATAGATCCACACACACACACACACACACAGAGAGAGAGAGAGAGAGAGAGAGAGAGAGAGAGGTCTGGGGTACAGCCTGTTAAAATCCCTCAGAAGTGACATTGAGTTAGCCTAGCCTTCTGCTTCACTAGGACGGCGGGTCTGAGAGGTCATTGCACACTGCAGTAGAATGCATTTAACTGCCAGCAGCAGCCAGCTTCACCGACTGGATGCTACATACATTTCCACAGATTTCATTAAGGAAGAGAGTCCTGTCTGTCCATCATCTGGATCACAGTGTTATTTTTAATTGGCACAGAGAGTTGTCCGCCTCGCCTTTTTACATTAAACCATCAATTCATTCCGACACTGTCCTTTTGTCAGTAACAAACAAGAAGCACAACGCTTGGTTTTATTGCATTAATAATTCAACGTTGCCCATGCTTTTCTTTTAAAAATTATTTTTTTAAAAAAAAATCCTCAGGTGACTATTGGGGCATTGAATCAGGCCACTAAAACGATCTCCAGTGAGTCAGCTCATCACGTTGCCTGGCAACCGTGGCCTGGATTGACAAAGGCAGGGCACCTTACCATTTTCCCCAACCCCTGCTCTCTCTGTCTCCCCCCCCCCCACCTCCCTGCAAGAAATCAATATGACAGACTTGATGTTGAGATGGGAGATTAGCTGAGGGAAGGCATCAAAATTGCCGGACGACTGCATTGCTGAAGAGAGTCTATTTAGAAGGCTCTTTCTAACTAGGTTACTTTTCTGCAGCTGTGTCATTATGCCCCCACACCCACCCAACCAGCAGCATTCATTAAAGTATTATTTACGAAGACATTATTTTGTATAGCATGTATGCCTCATTATAGAGCTGCTGCCTTTTTCTTCAATGATTTCATTTAGGGGCTGGGGCAGGGAATTTTTCCAGTCCCCATTTCACTAGCAACAGGATATCCTTCCCTCCCTCCCCTCTTTACTCAGCCACCTTCCCTTTTCACTCATTACTCGATTCCAGTTTTCAAATAAATCTCTGAGAGAATTTTAAATGAAGGTGTGCTTAGAACTGCCCATATTTCCTGCCATTGGTTTAGCATCCTCTCCAAAGTCTACCATGTTGGAATGCAAGGTAAAGCAATGACAGTCATCTAGGTCTCATGGAAAACATCAATGCATTTATTTTTCATGTGTGGTTGAGTGTCCTGAACCCCCTGGCCTACCTGGCAGCAAGTCAATATGTCAAGTTCCCAGTCCAGGGTCAATCTATGTGTCCAGTGTCCAAAGTCCTGCAGAGACCCTCATGCATCCAAGCTGAGGTCCATCAACATGGGCAGTTAAGCAGACACAGCCCTTCAGCTCTGCTTCCCTTTTATACTTTGCATGCTGACTGCAGCATCTGGGCTTGATGAAGCAGGTGACCCTCACCTGTCCTGAGCCTACACCAGCTGAGGAATCACATCCCTCCTCCCTGAGCTAGTGAGCCCCATCTGGCCAGCTAGGGAGCAGGGCTGATTCCCCACAACCCCACAGCCAAACAGCTACAAGGAAAAATGACATGGTTATTCTCCTATCTAGTGTGGCCCACAGAAAGTCTAGGCTGTATACACACTATAACTTCAAAGCACATTTGAAACACCTCAAATAATTTTGGGCGTCGTTCCAAGCAACCCAGGCCTATGCTGATTAAATAATCTATGGCCTGTGAAAGTGTGGGGAAGTGGACTTTTATTATGATGATTATTTTACTATTACGTTGCCCGTCGTTGTGTTTTTTATTATGTTTTTATCAATGGTGTTTTGTAATGTGTTTTTAATGTTGTGCACCACCCTGGGATCTTCTGATAAAGGGTGGTTTATAAATTGACATAATAATAATAATAATAATAATAATAATAATAATAATAATAATAATAGCAGCAGCAACAACAACAACAACAACAACAACAACAAAGTACAGTTGATTCTTTGATAGAAAGAATCCACTCTGAATGTGTGTTAAAGTTACGGTGTGTACATATAGCCTCAGACAGCAGAGTAGAGATGACCAGAGCCCTTCCCACTCCTGAAGAGGCAAGCTGCGGCACACTTTTTTTTTTTTTTTAAAGGTGGCTTTTCTCTTTGGCAGTAAGAACCGCTAAAGTTCTTTGCAATAAAAAATTAATTAATTAAAATAAAGTGAAAGCAAAGTTTGAAACAAACACACCTTTCCCCTCTCTGCATGAATTCCGAGACAAACCCTGGTCACACCAGCCCCTTCTCTTTCATTTCCTATAATGATAAATACACACACTCAAGAGTTTCCATGATGCTCTCGGGCAACAGTCCATTTAGACCTAGCATCTCATCATCTTCCAACGTCTGTGGATGGGGCTCTGAGCAATTCGAGTATAATCAACTCCATACCACCATTCGCTCTGGGAAGCCTTTTGCGCATGACTGTCTATTTTCAGGTGACTTAAGAGCCCATTTTCTTCTTTCCTCTCATGAGCAGTTGCCCCTTCATGTGAAGTTAGCAAGCATAAAGCAGAATGGATGAAAGCACAGCAAAGAGCCATTTAACATTCAAATACAAATCTCCGAACTCTGATATCACAGTATTTGTCCAGCTCAGCTGAAGCTGCACCTGAAAATTTCACATTTCCTTTCCAGAGATTTTTTTTTTTTTTTGCTGGGAAAGCATAATTTGTTTATGCTCAAAAAGCAGTTGCATTTACAGCCGGCTGTCATAAAACATTACATTTCATTGCACTTCAGAGGAATGTAGAGTATGGTTTTCGAAATACCTGCAGAATATTCCTTCCCATGCTGGGGAAAAAGGTTATGTTTGGTCTTCATATTTTGACAAAAGGAGCAGCAGGGAAAGTTGCTGTGATAAGGCCAAACCTGAGAACCAAGCACATGCTTATCTCTTCCAATGAAATTGGTTTATTTAAATGTCCTTAATGCTGGCTGCATCATTCGCAAACAGGTTAATGACTTACAAATTTAATGCAATTTGACACTTTAGGGGGTGATTGTGCCAACCATGCCAAATTCTGCCATGCTGCCACTGAACATGCCACCTGCTTATCCTGGAAGAACCTGCTCGTTCCAGAAGAAAGTTCACACTATGTATTTACAGTATATCAACATAAAGCAGACGACTCTGGGGTTGCGGCGCTCATCTCACTTTATTGGCTGAAGGAGCCGGCATACAGCTTCCGGGTCATGTGGCCAGCATGACTAAGCAGCTTCTGGTGAACCAGGGCAGCGCACGGAAACGCCATTTACCTTCCCGCTGGAGCAGTACCTATTTATCTACTTGCACTTTGACGTGCTTTTGAACCGCTAGGTTGGCATGAGCTGGGACCGAGCAATGGGAGCTCACCCCGTCACGGGGATTCGAACCGCCGACCTTCTGATCAGCAAGCCCTAGGCTCTGTGGTTTAACCCACAGCATAGTGCAACTCAAAAACAGGGAGAATGGTTTAACCCAGTGTTTTTCAACCTTTTTTGGGCAAAGGCACACTTGTTTCATGAAAAAAATCACGAGGCACACCACCATTAGAAAATGTTAAAAAAATTAACTCTGTGCCTATATTGACTATATATAAAGTAATTTTTCAATTTTTCCCATGGCACACCAGGCAACATCTCGCGGCACACTAGTGTGACGCGGAACAGTGGTTGAAAAACACTGGTTTAACCCACAGCGCCACCCACGTCCCTGTATATCAACATACCTAGGCCTTATCTTAGTAGGTTCAGCATTCTTCACAAGATTGCATTTCAATAGGATGAGCACTATCTGGCTTTGGCACTTTCAGTGCCTTTTCCCACCTCCAAGCTTCTTGAGCTTGTCCTTTGGAAAGTTTAGGAGCAGGATACGGAGGAACATAGGAATCTGGCTTATACCAAGATAGACCATAGGTCCATCTAGCTCAGTATTTTCTATTCTGAGTGACAGAAGATCTCTAGGGTTTCTGGCGGGAGCTCTTCCCAGCCCTACTGGGAGACACCATGGGTTGCATCCAAGATGTTGTGCATGAAAGGCAGATGCTGTGCTTTGGGCCTTCCCATACCCTGTCTCCATCAGTGCCTACCCATATACAAAAATTATGACGAGACTCTTCTCTAGATGTCCCACGGCAGGTGACTGCTGGGCAAAGAGCCTTTTCGGTGGTGGCAACCCTGTCTTTGGAAGAGGCTCACCTGGAGGGTTTTTTTGCAGGTTTTCTTTTCTTATACATCTTTCTATTATGGTAATTTGATTGAGGTGCATGATGCAAATTCTAACAACGTTAGAAGGACAGGCAGATAAACAGTAAATAAGTGTTGTGAAAAGGGGACTGAACTCATAGCATTAAGTATTATTATTGTTGTTGTTGATCATAGGATTAAGGGGCTAAACTAGGTTTCTTTTTTAAAAAAAATTCCCTCCAGAGGTTGTTAGATGCCAACTCCCAGACAATATGGTGAATGGTCAGAGATTATGGGTGTTGTAATATGGAAGACCATCAGTTCCCCACCCCTGTTGTAGGCATTGCAGATAGAGGCATTTGGGGTACATTTGCAAAATGAACTGCAATGTGAAAAGGCTGATCCCTGCTGAGAACGTAACTCACATTGCAGCAGAGGCGGGATAAAGGTAGCGTAGCTGCTCCAGTTGCACTAGGCACCGCCCTGCAGGGGGCACCCAAACACTGCTGTAGAATGGAGCACGAGAAGCGGGGGGGGGGGACGGACCTCATTTTAGCACTGCACAGGGTGCCGCTGAAATTTGAGAGCCCAAAGTCTGTCACTTATTCTAATGCACTTGCTTAGCAAAAGGTAAGTCCACTTAGCAAAAGGTAACGCAGCAGGACTTAGGGCTTATCCAGACTTCTACTTCTTCCGCTGCTATCCCCCTGGAAAACTCAATTTTTGCCGCTGAATCAGAGCAAACATCAATCGGGTTTTCCGTGGGTTGATGTTTCCTCTGATTCAGCACCAAAGAGCAGGTTTTCCCAGGGAATTTGGCAAGGCAAAAACCACTCTGCCCTAGGCTCTCTGGGCACAGGGCAATCAAAGTGTAGTCCATGAATAAACATATTTCAGAATGGGCTGCTGATCAGAAAATCTGAAATTCAAAATTAAACAAGACCTACATTAGCTCCCAGTACGTTTCCGAGTACAATTAAAAGTGTTGGTGCTGACCTTTAAAGCCCTAAACAGCCTCGGCCCAGTATACCTGAACGAGCATCTCCACCCCCATCGTTCAGCCCAGACACTGAGGTCCAGCTCCGAGGGCCTTCTGGCGGTTCCCTCAGTGCAAGAAGCGAAGTTACACGGAAACAGGAAGAGGGCCTTCTTGGCGGTGGCGCCCACCCTGTGGAACGCCCTCCCATCAGATGTCAAGGAAATAAACAACTATCTGACTTCTAGAAAACATCTGAAGGCAGCCCTGTTTAGGGAAGTTTTTCATTGTTGTTTTTGTTCAGTTGTTCAGTCTTGTCCGACTCTTCGTGACCCCATGGACCAGAGCACGCCAGGCACCCCTATCCTCCCCTTTTTAATGTTTGATTCTATTTTTAATATTCTGTTGGGAGCCACCCAGAGTGGCTGGGGAAACCCAGCCAGATGGGCGGGGTATACATTATTATTATTATTATTATTATTATTATTATTATTATTATTATTATTATTATTATTCCTAGCTAAACAAAACCTCATGCAGGTTGTGTGTGTTTTAATTTTATTTTTTACAAGTTATATTTGGTATCTAACAGCGAAGACATTTCTCCAACACTCCAGAGAAAATGAAGACTATCTGCAGTCATAGTTTTTTCCCCTTTGATCTTTAATCCAAATGAGAGTCTTGTGGTAAGTAAAAGAAGAGAAGACATTTGGTTTCCAGAAAGTGAAGAAAGACATTTGTGGGGACAGGAGAGTGCCGAAGAAACGGGGAGGAGGGGAGGAATGATGATACTTGCAAGCTATAATGGGTATGTGCATAGAGAATGGCTTGGCCTCCTTTGGGAGGTTCAATGAATTTTCCAGTAAACCTCCATTTGTGCAGAACATATTACTCTTTTAACCAGAAAATGCAAGGCTTTAGTTTAATCAGCTTTTCATTCCATCCACCACCACCCCTTCCCATGCTATTAATTCAGAAAGAAGGGATACCAGTATCACATCGTGGCAAATTAATAGGTATAGATAAAATCTTCTATAAATATTCATTACATCTCATTATTGTAAATTAATGAGTAAGATTTTTAGAATTAAGGGTAGTCTCATTTAAAGACACGCATCACTTTTTGCACATACTAAGCTTTCAGAATAAATGACTCCAGAGGAAAAGGACTAGTTCACCACAGAGCCAGCGCACGTGATCTCACACTTACTTATTCGTAAGATGAAGTAAAGGGCTCGTTCCTTTTCTGAAATGGAGAGTAATATATGGTATGTGCAGGAATATGATAGGCCCAATTGCTTGCTGCAACTGAAGCTTAGCTTATTCCACTCCACTGAATAAACTGAAACTGCTCCCGCAACATGTCACCACCAATGCTGGTACTTCGTCTGGCACTGCAACAACTGTAGAGGTCACTCCAAAGCCAAGCAGCTTTATGCTCAAAGTGTGTACCAGTTGTTCACCTAAAAAGCTGCTGTTGTTAAATTCATAGAATCATAGCATTGTAGAGTCGGAAGGGGACCCAAGGGTCATCTAGTCCAACCCACTGCAATGCAGGAATCTCAGCCGAAGCATCCATGACAGATGGCCATCCTACCTCTGCTTAAAAACCTCCGATAAAAGAGGGCCTACTGTCAAACAGCTTTTACCGTTAGACAGTTCTTCCTGATGTTTAGTCAGAATCTCCTTTCTTATAACTTGAAGCCAGTGGTTCAAGTCCTGCCCCCCAGAGCAGCAGAAAACAAGCTTGTTCTTTCTTCTATGTGGCAGCCCTTGGAATATTGGAAGATGTCTATCGTATCTCCTCTCAGTCTCCTCTTTTCCAGGCTAAATATACTCAGCTCCTTCAAGCGTTCCTCATAATGCCTGGTTTCCAGAACTTTAATCATCTTGGTTGCCCTCCTCTGCACACGTTCCAGCTTGTCAACATACTCCTTAAATTGTGGTGCCCATAATTTGACACAGTACTCCAGGTATGGTCTGACCAAGGCAGAATAGAGTGGGCCTATTACAGAATAGAGTGGGCCTAGAATAGCATTGACGCAGGTGGCGCTGTGGTCTAAATCCCTGAGCCTAAGGCTTTCCGATCAGAAGGTCGCCGGTTCGAATCCCCGTGACGGGGTGAGCTCCCGTTGTTCAGTCCCTGCTCCTGCCCACCTAGCAGTTTGAAAGCACCTCAAAGTGCAAGTAGATAGATAGGTACCGCTCCGGCAGGAAGGTAAACGGCATTTCCGTGCGCTGCTCTGGTTCGCCAGAAGCGGCTTAGTCATGCTGGCCACATAACCCGGAAGCTGTCTGCAGACAAACGCCGGCTCCCTCGGTCTACAGAGCAGAGATGAGTGCCACAACCCCAGAGTCGTCCGCGACTGGACCTAGTGGTCAGGGGTCCCTTTGCCTTTACCTAGAATAGCATTACCGGTAGCTTTTTTTTTGTTGCTGTATCACACTGCTGACTTATGTTATGCTTGTGGTCCACTAAGACCCCCAGGTCCTTTTCACATGTACTGCTAGTAAATCAGGTGCAGATAATCTAGAACAGTGTTTTTCAACCACTGTTCCGCGGCACACTAGTGTGCCCCGAGATGTTGCCTGGTGTGCCGTGGGAAAAATTGAAAAATTCAAGAGAATTACTTTATATATAGTCAATATAGGCACAGAGTTAATTTTTTTAACATTTTCTAATGGTGGTGTGCCTCGTGATTTTTTTCATGAAACAAGTGTGCCTTTGCTCAAAAAAGGTTGAAAAACACTGATCTAGAAAGTGGACTGTTGCTTTTGCCCGAACAATACAAAACGTGTGAAATTCAATATAAAAGCCCCATTTCATTTGTGAAGCTTCACTTTAAGGGTGATCGTACACATTTCTAAATAATTTTACAAAGGGTGGCCTTTCCTAACAAAAAAAAAAAGTAACTAGTTTCTACTTTCAAAGAGAAAAAAAAAACTACAAAAGAGGAGAGTTATAGCAGCATTTGTATTTACTTCACAATATAGCATGTCTCCCCACTACACTTCTAATACGAAACTCTGCAATCTAATATTTCTCTTGGAAACCTTCTAGATTATGAGAGGACATTTGTCTTGTGATTTCTTTTGTGGGAAACTAGAAATTACAGCCGAGCTCAAAGGGAATAGAAATCCTAGATACTCGTGACCTTCATCGAAACCTCTTTCGTCACTTGTCAGTTTTTTAAGGGGGAATTTAATTGTAACTCTTTGGCGGTGACAAGGTAAGTGCTGGCATTTTGGCACTGTCATTCATTAGCAGTGTGCAATGTCAGCAGCAATGCCTCAAACGTGTCACCGTCCTGCCTCCGCAATGGCAACCTGACTTTTGGGATGTATGTTATTCGGCTGTTACCTCCTAGAGACAAGTCTGCATGCCTTGCATTCCTGTCCACTGGGGCACCGTTTGTTTATGAGTCTCGAAAGGCTTCAAGACTCCGAGTGGAACCATATTGCCTGAGCAACACAACACAATAAAAGAAGGGGGGGGGAGAGAGAGTATCGCTTGCAGCTGGCTCCAGGGTCAAGAGGGCCCTCAGCTACCATGTCATTTGGCAGGCTCCCTTCCTACATCACTCCTCCCACCCTGGCTTCAGGCTTACCTGATGCCCAGTGGCAAGCAGATCAGAAGCCATCATTTTTAATTCCCCACAATGCCTCGGACTAAAGCTTGGGACTTAGCCACTATGTTGAAAACGATGACTAATCTGACTCCGGTAAGAAAGGGCAGATTATGATGGTTTTGTTGAAAAACAGTCCTTTTTCTTTATTTACTAGTCTAGTAGGGCAGTGTTTTTCAACCTTTTTTGGGCAAGGGCACACTTGTTTTATGAAAAAAAATCACGAGGCACACCACCATTAGAAAATGTTAAAAAAATTAACTCTGTGCCTATATTGACTATATATAAAGTAATTCTCTTGAATAGGAATCAAATAAACACAATTTTTCCCACGGCACACCAGGCAACATCTCGCGGCACACTAGTGTGCCACGGAACAGTGGTTGAAAAACACTGTAGTAGGGGATAGGGCACGGAAGTCCCATTGGACAAATGGAAGATGTTCTGCTAGTGCAACTATTTAGCTGAATAATAATAATAATAATAATAATAATAATAATAATAATAATAATAATTTATTATTTGTACCCCGCCCATCTGGCTGGGTTTCCCCAGCCACTCTGGGCGGCTTCCAACAAAGTTTAAAAATACATTAAAATATCACACATTAAAAACTTCCCTGAACAGGGCTGCCTTCAGATGTCTTCTGAATGTAAGATAGTTGTTTATCTCTTTGACATGAGATGGGAGGGCGTTCCACAGGGAGGGCGCCACTACCGAGAAGGCCCTCTGCCTGGTTCCCTGGAGCTTTGCTTCTCGCAAAAGGTCTGGGCAGAACGATGGGGGTGGAGACGCTCCTTCAGGTATACTACTCTGGTAATTTATATTTAGGGAAGTTTTTTAATGTTTGGTGTTTTATCATGTTTTTTATATTCTGTTGGGGAAACCCAGCTAAGTTGGGCGGGGTATTGTTAATAATAAATAATAATAATAATAATAATAATAATGCTTTCTAATTAAGCTATTCACCCCCCAGTTCTGTTTCATTATCTTAAGTTGTTTTTAGAGCAAGCCAGCAAAATAACAAATGGATTATATCAGGGCTTTGGTTCTCTAGATATAGTTGCTTAACTAAAATTCCAGTCTTCTCTGACCACTGGCAATGCTTGCTGGGTTTGATGGGAGCTGTGGTTCAGCAACATCTGGAAGGTCAAAGGTTCCCAACCCTAAGATTTCATGGAAATCCCACTATTCATTTTATTCTAAAAGCTATTTGAAATCATACTCGGAGCAGACTCATTGAAATAATTGGACAGGCCCATTGGTTTGAATGAGCCTGCTCTCAGTATGATAAATTCTAGATATCACCCCAACAGTATAACAATATTGAGTCAAGTCCATTGAATATTAAAATCATTAGCAGTGTAGCCAACAGCCATTTCAATCAGCCACTATGCTTGGCAATAATGTCATTAATATTGATTTACAAATACTGCTTCTGCTATGAACTTAGCTGATGAATTTAGAGTCTGCACACACACACACACACACACACACACACACACCGAAACCCATCTTATATTTTGCACATATTCTACTCTATTTTTAAAATGGGAGAATCTAAAAGCCATTTTCTCCCTCTGTATCTTTGTTTTTTACAGATTTATTACGTGAAAATGGAAAGGAACCCAAGAGCTCTGTTTAATGATAAAATGATAAAATGTATTTTAATTTGCTGGCTCAGAGTAAGTTCCATATGCAACCAGAATAACATATGCGGAATGTGCAGGAAATAACTGCTCTAAAAATAGCCCTACTCCTTTGTTATATCCTATATGGTAAAGTTGTATTGTAGACCCTGCCCTTCCGGACAGCTTGCACTATTTGCCACTGAACTACTTAATGCCAGAAGTTGAAGGCCTCTGAGAAGGGGAAAGGAAGGGGAAATATCCTTTTCTCAGACATTTGGAATTAATATATCAATTTTACTGTATATCTTCCACACTCAATGTGAATCTTACATTTCTCTCTCTCTCTTTTTTTAAAAGGGTACATATTCTGTTCAGGCCATTTTTCCCCCTCCCCTCTTCTCCCCTTTCCGTTTGTATTGCACAGTTCAGTCAGCAGTTCCTCCAATATAAGTGTGTATAGCGGGCATAGGCAAACTTGGCCCTCCAGATGTTTTGGGACTACAACTCCCATCATCCCTAGCTAACAGCACCAGTGGTCCTGATGGTAATTGTAGTCTCAAAACATCTGGAGGGCCAAGTTTGCCTATACCTGATACACTGCAGCCTTAACCTCTACTTTAAACCTATTTAAAAATGAGGCACTACAATGGACAGCATTTAATTTGTGTAGCAAACTCTGCTAATATAGACCTGGTTTCTGTTATGCCTGCCATAAAACAGCTGCTGTGGGGTGTTTCTCCACAATCTGGGCATAGTATACGGCTTGTTTCATGGATTCCCTGCATTGCATTGAGAGTCTTCACATTGCTACCAGCAACCACAATGCTTCTTACATCTAAAGTTGCCACCAAATTCTGGAAAATCCCAGAATTAAATGGTGGACTTTTAGATCTGTGGACAACTAACTTTTCACAGGCTCCACATTACATGGTACATGAACAAAAATCCAAATTTGGTGCTATAATTACAGGAGTCAACATAGCATTTCCCCCACAACATTTCCTTGGACTAGCAGACATGCCTCGATGATATTCGGACTACCCAAACCATTCCTAGCAGTGACCCTATTTAGGTTCCAGGACTGTCCCCCACCTTGCCAAGCCATAGAGGGCTTTGTGTCTGCTAGTTACATCATCTATTACATAATCATCCTGGAAGCCTCTTAGTCTGCCCTGATGGTATAGATCAGTTCATCTTCACAGCCTTACGGGACTCTGGCAAACACACCATTTGAGAATGGAAGGGGCATCTTCCCATTTTTGAGAGAAAAATCCACACCCCATTTCCAATAATGCTCAAAGCATAAAGAAGCCAGCACAAAAGAGCTTCATTATCTAGCTTTCATGTGCTTAGCCAACTTAATGTGTAGACCAACCCCATAACATTCTAGAAAATGGATTCGCAGTTCACATTTCTCCTCCATGGCTAGTGTTAAGTAGATGTAGGTGTGAATGTCTTTTTGACCTTTTTGTAAGTGCTTTGGAATGTACCCAAGATTCCAAGGTGAGTAGACTAGCCCTTGCAACAATAGAGTTACTATAACGTGGATGTTTCATTTTGTATGACCGTATCCTTGTGGTATGACAGGTGACATTTATGAAAGAGGAGTAAACAAGGATTTGCTTTGTGGAACTCTGTGGGTCTGGTGACATTAAATTGACATGTCATAAGTAGGGTTGGAGGATGTCAATTTCAGTTTCTCCTTTCTCCAGCCTTAAATTCTGCTCACCCCATTTCTGCATTAATTTGCACGCCATTTTGTGTGTGTGTTTGTGTGTGTGTGTGTGTGTGTGTGTGTGTGCATAATTTTGCCCAATATGTGCATTTCTGCAAGCAATTTCCTTTCATTTAATGTTGTTTTGTGTACATTATTTTTACCAATATAAATCTTTTATGGGCTTTTCTTTGGGTTGGAGAAATGCTTCACAGAACCCATAGAAGTTTGAATTTCAAAGGATAGCTGCATTTCAGATCACTTTATTGGTTCAGGAAGTGTGAATTACGTAGGTGTGTTCGCATGAAAATGTGAAATGAGCAAATTTATCTCCCGTCCCTTGGTATAAAGTAAGGCATTAAATCTACCTGATTCAGGATGTGCCAACACAGTCCTGCTGCTGAATCAGAATTTTTAGCCAAGGAAATGCACAAGCGGTCCCTGTTTCAGCATATGCTCACCCTCTGGTTATATCCAGGGGAAAACATGTTTTACATGTTCCTGTAAAAATATAATGTATGGAACAGAGAAAGGAATGCTTGCAAATCTGTGTATCATGTGGGCACAGAGGAAATCAGAATTGGCAGTAGCTTCCTGCTATGTATATACACCTGCTGGCAGACATGAGGTTGCTGTAGTGTAGCTTAATGCATTAAGCATCTCTGGACAGAATGGTAGATGGAAGGGTCCCCAAGGATGTGCTCTACAGCGAGCTGGCTTCAGGCTCCATGACTGTTGGCCGACCAACTCGGTGTTACAAAGATGTCTGTAAATATGACATGAAGGCTGGCAACCTCAACCCCACCGCATGGGAATCCCTTGCAGATGACCACAGTATCTAGAGCTACAAAGGCTTGCTCCTCCGTTGTCTCCCGAGACAGACTGATATCAACAACTCTGGACATCATGGGATCATTAAGGAGTTCTCAGGCCTATCTGAAATTGTTGCTATCTTCACTGTCCGGAGCATCTTAAAGAATAGTGAAATACAAAGGTGAAAATTATAAAAATTAAGAATGCAATCCCAAGCACACTTACTAGATAGTAAGTGTTGTCAAGCTTAATAAGGTTTTCTTCTCAGCAAACCTGCTTAGGATTGCACTGTGAAATGATCTTGCTATATTTATGAAAATCAATAGATTTATCCCAATATCTTGATGGGGGCAAGAATAGTGCTCCACACCCAATGCTCTGTAACCCACAACCCAATCCTACGTTTACAGTCCAATGGTGTGCATGTCTGCTCAGAGGCAAGTCCTTCTGAGTCAAACAGGAGGCACTCCTCCTCAGTAAGTGTGTATAGGATTGCAGCTTTAACTCCATTGATTTCGCTAGTTTTAGCCATGTATAAGCCTGGAGAGGGTTGTTATGCCTTTGTAAAATAATTGCTTAGATACCATGAGAAAAGACACATTCCTCCAGAGTTAATGGCCACTGGTGTTTCATATCCCCAAATGATGATGGCGATGTTTTACTGGTTTCCTATGAAAAGACGAGCAGTGGGGATCACATTTTTTTTAAATATAAAAAAGAACAACAAAAAACCCCAATGAAATGTCAACCAACCAAATTCCTTGGCTCTCCATTTCTTGCTGCAAGCTGCATACAGATTCTCCATTCTGTCAGGAAAATATAATGCTTGTTGAACAGATGTATTTCATTCTGCAGCTTTGCCAGAAAATGTATTGTCCTTATGTTCTATAAATTAGTTTATTTTCCCATATTGGAGACAGAATGAGCCCCTTTACAAGGTCTTTAAAGTTACTCTGTTTGGCATTATTTAGAACCTTAGGCAGCACACACCCCATACATTTAAGGCACATATACACAAGAATCCTGGGAATGATAGTTCACAGATTTCACAGTATCCTGAGAATCCTGGGAATGATAGTTCACAGAGCTCTCAGTATCCTTAACTATAGCCCCCAGGATTATTATTATTTGGGGGGGGGGGGAGAGAGATGTGCAACCAGGTTCCCAAGCAAGTTGCAACACCGAGCCTGGAGAAAGCGTTATTTCCAGGAAAAGCCCTTTCCCCGAATAATTTGTCTGTTACTCCATTTTTAAATTATTCATTTCTCTGATTAATGAAAATATGCTAATTAAGGATTAGATGTTTAAAAGGTATAAATATCCTTCATAGCCTAAAGTAATTATGATAAGTAATTACTTAAACATTATGATTCAGAAATAATTTCTCTGATAGAAAAATGGGTGGTGGGCGGGGGGGGGGGGAGAATGTTCAGGTGTGTTCAGGGTAGCTCAGGCTTCTCAGTCTAGGGAGGATATGCTGCTTAGCTTAAATTCCCCGAAGCCTTTCAAGGTTTTCTTGCCTCGTTTTGTTACTCACTTGCAAGCCTGCCTTCACCATTACCTGTTTGGGTACATTGCTGGTCACTCCAGAGGTGAATTACCAAAATAGTTGGGGCACCCAACCAGCCCTTAGGTGGGGTGAGGCTGCTGCCTCATGCGGCGATATCCCCCAAGGCATTGCCCCCATAGGCTGCCCCACTGCCTCTGCAGACGGCTGCAATTTCCAGCAAGATCATGCCGATTTTGGAAGCATGACATCTGGAAGCAGCCAGCTGTGCCTTTTTCACTCACTCCTTCCTTTCTGTTTGCACCTGGCCATTACAGCCACAAGTGAAGAGCATCGAAGTTAGGCCTGGTACCAGCATTTGACCAGGTTGGGCATCGACAGGCCCCCAGGGGCTCAGGAGGACTCGTCACTGTCCCGGCCATTCTGCCTTCTCTTTCCTGTCCTCCCTGCCAGAACCTTGAGATCGTTGTTTTAGCAGTGGGTGTGTGGGCAGCAGTGGGTGTGTTGGGATTGCTTTCCACTGGTACTTCACAGATTAAGGCAGCAGATATGGTCTTGCTCCTTGCCCCACCATCACATCTCCTGTGTATGTGGGGAGAATCTGTGGAAGGGGAGTTGTGGGTGTATACATGATTCTGTGCGGAAAATGTGTGGGATCCTCGCCATCCAGAGAATCTCTCTCTCTAACCCCCCACCCACCCACCCCATGAACGAGGAAAATTTGTTGGGAAATCTAGGGCAAAAGGTCAGTGATCAATAAATAAACCCACCAGGAGATTTTTCTGAGCTCCCTTCTGTGCCTTGAATAACACCCTGCCTCCTCCTACATGATGGGGGAAGAATAATAATTTATGCAAAACAAATAAACATATTGAAACGCACATACTTTGCAACGGCTGTAAGATGCAGCTTCTGTTGGTTCTGGGATTCTGGAACTTTTTTTTTTTTAAGCAAAGTGTACACACTGCCCCAAGTTTCTGCCTGTTTCTGCTTGCCTGCTGCAGCGCCAAACCAGGAGCACAGGAAGCTACCATGTTGACATGTTTTATTGCTGCTTGTTAGTCCATTTCTTCTCACTGCCAGAAGTATTTGCTGTTTGCAGAGTTTTTAGAGTCAGAAACAAGGACTGAGTCCACGGCTTTCCCTATGGATAAGTTACACAGGACCCTCAGAATTTGAGAAGGGGCTGGCAAATGAAGGAAGCGTAAAGAATTGCATCTCTTGTGACTTTTAAAATTCCAGTTAGCTTACAGAAAAAGAAAGAGATGCAGAAGGAACACAGGTTGCAGACGTAGGATAAGCTGCCTGGTGAAATAATGTAGTTATTTAGAAAGAAATAATGTCATGTGGGCAATCCTCTGTTGACTTGGCTCATTGCTGTGTGGGCTGCCATTATCTCATCAATGATCTGGCTGTGGAGGTGGAAGGCATTCAGCAAATCTCTCTCTCTCTCTCTCTCTCTCTCTCTCTCTCTCTCTCTCTCTGTGTGTGTGTGTGTGTGTGTGTTTTGGCAGGGGGACTTTCTTGTACCATGTTGGCTGGAGAGTTTATAATCAAGCAGAATAGTCTGGCATCAGAATCATTCCTCTGGCACAAGTTTCCTCCAGAGATTTACAGATCCCTTCAATACAGCCACAGTTTAAGAGAGAACTCCACTCTTGAAATGTTCTTCAGAGAGTGTAGTGGCAGTGGTGTCCAAACTTTTTTCAAAGAGAGCCAAATTTGATGAAGTGAAGAGCCGTGGGGGCCGACCGAAGGGCCGACCAAAGTTGTTGAGCTTTTATTAGGGTTGGAGTTGTTGTGCTTCTTTTAGGATTAAAGTTGTTAAGGTTGTTTTTAGGATTTTACCCCAGGAAATAAACTGCCACGGGGGCCAGATTAAACCGACCGGCGGGCTGGATTAAGCCACCAAAACGGACTTTGGACATGCCTGGTGTAGTGGCTGCAGAAGATGGACAGAAGAGTTGCATGAGGTTCTTTCTCCTTGCACAACCATTGGATACGGACTGGTTGCACATACTATCCTATGCAGCCGACCCATTTTACATTCCATCAACCACACAGACAGAACCCAATCTGGCACAAAATGAGATATGTTTATTCCCCTTGAAACTTGTGGCTGTAATGGCCTCTTCACATCGGAGGTCAGTAGGCTAGCCTAGGAGGTGCAGGGCACACCACATGGCAGAAACAACGCTGTCCTCCAACACTTTACTGCCACTTCCTGCCCCCAAGAATTTGCTGCCTGATGCGGGTGCCTCATTCTCCCCCCCCCCCCAATGATAGAGTCTGTTCTGTGCAGAAGCAAAACATCTGTAAAAATATATATATCCCACTTAAGCTGGTTTTTATTGGCCAAGGCTAAAGCAGGAATGAGTATTATATTTTTGTATTACTGTATCTTAGTAGGCATTAGTTACTAGTTTTAGGGGACTGCTGTTTTAGGTGTCACACCTTATGCTGAGCCACTGGGTTGGAACACCTGGGAAAAAAAAATGTGGGTGAACATAATCCATGCCAGCTAGTGGAGGCTATAGGGTACAGCACAGTTTACTCTCAGAGGATGTGCCCCTTTTTATTTTGAACACCATGGAAGGAAAAGCAGAATGTCCTTGAGCATGCACAGAGTATCTTTTCATCTGAAATGAATCTACCACGTGTGTGTTCCCCTCCCCCCCAAAGCATGGCCCTGATGACAGAGTGCCAACAACAGCTGTTTGCGAGAATAAAATTTCTAGCCAGGGTGTAGATTTGGGCCAGATAGTAACCCTACGCAAGGACTTGCATATCACTCTAAAATAGCCATGTGTTGATATCCTTTGAGAAAGAATGACCAGCATAATTAGACCTCTTGCAGACCACTCTGTAAATAATGGAGATTAGTTTAAACAGTTAAGAAGGAAAAAAATTCGGGACTGCCGTGGATTTTGTTACTGAAATAGTTTTCAAAACTAACATCTGTCAGACGGTTGTCGTTCTGTGACACTGAACAGGCACCCTCTCTCCGTTTCTACCAATGAGGTTTGACAATATGAGAGCAGTTTATAGAATTAGGGTCAGCAGATCCTTTTTTTTGGCACCACTGAAATCAGCGCAATGGGAGGCCAGCCTATTATATTACTCATTATCTCTCAAAATTTACTCACCAACCCGTTTTGTTAAATGGAAAGGATAAAGTGAGGAATGGGTAACATCCATTAAGGCCTTTACTCTTTCCCTTTCCAAAAGAAATAAAATAAACAGGCCCAAGACAAACAAAAGGCCAGGTTTCTGCCTGAATCAGCTAGGAAAGTTGCTTTTAAAGAAACACAACAAAGTAGTTTGCAGCCCAACATTGGATTCCTGGAATTTTTTTTCTTTTTCAAATATCTGTAACAGCTCAGCCGGTTTTAAACATTTAATTTTAAATCTGATATGGATTTATCAATGCCCAGCTTATCCACACAGCTTTCCCCTACTTCTAATTCCCACCTTGTTCCTTAGTCTAGACAAGAAGCGACACTACGTACCGTATTTTTCGCTCCATAGGGCACACCGGACCATAGGGCGCACCTCGTTTTTAGAGGAGGAAACAAGAAAAAATATTTTTCTGGTTTTCCTCCTCTAAAAGCCCTGTTTTTTGAGGATCAGCTAAAAGTTTTGCAGCTTTTTTGCAAAGGGAAAAGCCCTGGGTTTTTTGAGGATCAGCTAAAAGTTTTGCAGCTTTTTTTGCAAACGGAAAACCCCTTTTTGAGGATCAGCTAAAAGTTTTGCAGTTTGTTTGTTTTTTGTTTTTTTTTTTTGCAAAGGGGAAAAGCAAAGAGGAACAGCCCTGTTTTTATGGGGTTCAACTCACATTTCTGCAGCTTCTAAAGGAAAGGGAGCCTTTTCTACAGTTTCCAGACAGATAATCTAATCAGCCAGTCACATGTTGCTGGGGAAAACAAACAACCTCCCTCTGCAGCACATTCAACAATGGAGGCCTGGGCAAAAGGGCGGGGCTGAAAAGGAGCAGGGGACTCTTTGCCGATCTCTTGCTGAGCAGCTGCTGAGCGGGGTTCTTTCAACACCCCCTTTTCTCTTTGTAAAATAAAAAGTACGATCCTCTTTTGGCCCCTGGGCAATTTGGCTCCAGGGACCACCATTTGCTCCATAAGATGCACATATATTTCCCCTTACTTTTTAGGAGGAAAAAAGTGCATTTAAAATTTAAACAGTTTTTTGCATATTATATGCATTATATATTATTATAGTCACATTCCCTTCAGCATAGGCACTGAGTGTGGTGGGGGCCCTGGGAGCTCCAGCCCCCACAACATTCCTCATGAAGGGGCTAAGCACCAACAATTTTTTGCACCAGGGTTGTGCACGCTGATGGGGGAGGACACAGAAGGAGTTTGCCGTGCCCAGCCCGATGGGAGAATCCTTGCATGGCACTGCCAAGCCAAGGAGAGGGGTGGCAACGCTGCTATGACTCTCCTCCTGACCCAAGAGCGGAGCTGCTGCTGTGAGCGAGGAGCCAGGCTCCAATGAGGGAGCTTGTGTTGGGGGCACCTGGTTGCACCCCTCTCAAAAATGGGCCTGGGCATGTGATGCCTGATGACCGTGCGCCCACAGCGTCTGCGACCCCAGGCTCCCATGGTACCAGGTCCAAGCTAGCGGGCTTGCCCTCCAGGTTTAATATGCAGGTTGGTGACATGTTAAAGTTAAAAGTTTAATGTGCAAAACAGCAACAACAATTGCATGCACTGAAGTTGACATCTATGTTAGGCCTTGCATTTGCAAAGCAGAGAAGTTTGCAACTAAGCGAGAGGTTCCACACTAGGTAAAAGTGGAAGGCTGGTGCCCCCCCCCAATTTCAGAGGGTTTAGGTTACCAGATGTTATTGTCAGTGACAATACCAAGCTAGATGGACCCAGAGTTTGTCCATCTCTTCTGCTGTTGCCTTATGTATTGTCTTCAAATGCATGTTGTACCATTTTAAGGGGAAGCATGAGATTATACCAGATGACACCCAGAATGAGATCTGGTTTCCCTCAGGCTGCAAAGATCATATTGTAACTTTGCAAACAGCCTAAATGATGTAATGATCTGTTTATTTGTATTATAGTTCCAATAAATCTCTCTCTTCCTCTCCACTGTACTGTTGTTACTTTTTTTTTAACTGCTAAGCTGTTAAGCTATACAATGCTTTAATAATGATTATCAAAGCTGAATTTCAAAGGGAATAAAAAAAAGTAGATTTCCTCATAAAATGCCTTTTTGGGATGCTCAAAGCAATATAAATCACTAATCCCTGGGTGAAGTGTGCAAAGATGCTCTTTCCCCCTAGTGGTTAAAAAATCTTTCCTAAAACAGATTTTAATTAAAACATTATATAAACTTGCTAGTTTGGTAGGCTGAGGCATTTAGAAGTCAGGAGTGAATAAGCCTTACGCCAAATAATTTAGAAACCTCCTACCTTCTGCCTAAATATTTGACTTTCATATCTCTGAAAAAGCATTCGTTTGTTTTTAATAATGAAAGGATTGCTTGAAGGATTGTGACAATCTCTTTCTAATGTTTACTTCCTTGGAAACTTTCTGCTGCTGTTTCTTCGTTATGATACGAATGTATATGGTGTTTTATAAGAACCCTGTCTCTGATTAATTATACAGTCGAAAACACACACACACACACACACACACACACACACCATTGCATGATAACATAACGAGATGTGGGACTTCCACTGACCCTGAATGCACCTGCCCTGTGAAATATGCAGTCTCACCCATCCTGCCCAAATGCCAACTCACATTGCCAATCCAGAAAGCTGCCATGTCTCAGAGTCGTACCTATGAATACCCCAAGCTGCAAACCCAATCCTTAAGGAGAAGTACAGCTCCATACACAGGAGGTCAAATGCCACATCACAAGGCAGATGGCCTTAAGAGTTGCTGCAAATGGAATCCCTTGTGCAAGAGTGGAAATGCATGAGCTCTCGCCACAAGAATTACAGTAGTTTCAAAGCTCGACTGCAAACTGTCTTAAACTAGTTACAAAATAAACATTTGGGGAAAATACTGTTATGGAAAAAATCCCAGGTGTGGAACTGCCCAGCCACCTGGCCCTTAGGGATAGGCCCACTGGTTTCTGCGGAGTTAAATAAAAGAAGTCCAGCCACTGGAGCAAGGACAAGACAGGGTTTATTGCGCAATAGGTTACAGTCAAACTGCACACCCAGAACAGTGTTACAAGAACTTTTAAAACTCCTATCATCTCCCAGAATACAGTTTGGAAAACATCATCACTACATCATCACTACCTCACAAAAGGGAAGGGTTATACATGATTTGCATATAGGAAAAACAGGAAAGACAAGATTAGCATATGGGGGAAACAGAGCAATATCAGGGAGATAGCCCTGAGAAGTGTGAATGGGTGTTAAGTATTGGCAAGGATACCTTGAGCACTTATCTGGGAGAGAACAATGGGATTCTGGTTGAGGGATATTAGCCTGAAACACCCAGAGATTACCTCCTGAGGCATTTCCCTGTGTACGTGGTCTCTCGCCTACTGGATCATGGCAGAGATGGGTCCCCTTAAGGGCATCACTCCATACCCCAAATGAGTTTACTCAGGAGGAGACTTTGCTTAGGTGACCCCCCCCCCCCATAATTTCCGTATCATTCCCCCCTTCGGAGATAGATTTGCATCAGGTTCTGAAGGAAACGCAAATCCTTTCTCCGCACTGAACTACAGTTCAGAGATAGACATATTTCCCACCCCCCTTTCGTCCTGCATGTTATATACACTGAATATTATCATGGCATCCAACCTCCCAGGTGTGGGTGTATGTAACCTGAAAGGGACTTGCATGTCACGCCTCTTAAGGCTCTTTGGAAGTGTATCAGTGTACCTAGCGAGACATAGGATATTACGTAAAAATAACATATGCTACATTTTGTTACTAAATTACTATTCTAGCACTTTGGGAGAATCATTTCCAATAGTGGTTTATGCTTATTTACCAGAAAGGTCCGCCTGTGACTGAAAATGCAGTTTGTTTTGTTTTTTCTCTTTTTGTGTGTGTGTTGTGTTCCCAGGTGTCAAAGCTAGCTGTCCTCTGGTCTCTTGATGCCACAGCAACACCCATCAACATGCATCCCTGGTGTAAGGGCTTGCATTGACTTGACCTAAAGCCTTTTTACCCCATGTGGTTAGGTGTGACACTCCCTGGAGAGAAATGCCGCACCCTGACCAACTGTGGCTTTGGTCCTGCTCTCAAAGGGGTGGGCCTGCGCTCTTGCTATTTAAGGGGACAAAAGCCAATGGCACCTTGGATACACTTTGTCCAATTCAAACAAAGTCCAATTAGAATTTACATATGCCCCTGGTTCTCACTTTCCAAACCAAACTGTGAAAAACCATTCTAAAAAGGCAGTGGTCCAAATTAATAATTTAACCTATAGGGAACCATTCCTGCTAAATCAAAGCATAAACACCTTCATGTATCTGGGGTTCTGTTTTGATCTTGAAGTTTCTTCTTGATAAAATGACCTAAAACAATCTAAAATGTGTAGGGAAGGTTGGAATACCATGTGAGACAAGGAATGTGGTCATAAATTGGTCTAACCTAAATACATGACTATGCAATAGCCTGATCTATTGAAACATAAAATGCATGCAATATACTATACATTAAACATAAAAACAAAACAATTAAACACAAAAGGAACACACTATCAGACACATTTCAGCATTCCTACATAATAACACATTATACACAACATTCAATTATTAATTCCACAGCAGTTGGATGTCTTTGAGGAACTCATGTGATTTTGAGACAGAATCTTGAGGTCAAAAGAAAAATGTCCTTACAATTCAACTCCCCCCTTTGTTAATTCCCCCAAACCCCCCTCAGTCTTATGTCCTTTGGAAGGAGATTGCTGTGGCCACTCTGAAAACTCTGAAGTCTTGTTGCTGTTGTTGCTGCTGCTGTTGCAGGAGGTAGCTAGTCTTGTGGTCACATGGAATTGGGCTGAGGGTTTTCCATCATTGGGTCTGCATTAACGTCTGTAGAAGGGATATCCTGTAAGGGGTAGGGTTTGGGGGCTTAAGGACATAGTTATCAAGGGAATAAGTAAAAGCAAAAAAAAAATAAAAATAAAAAAATCTCCCGGAGTCCTCCTGGGAAACTGCAAACAAAAAAATCTTGATGCATTAAGCATTTTAATTATTTCAATATTATCATCATATTTCTATATAATTACTGTTAGTACCTACTTAGTTTGTTTGGATTCTTTTTTTTCAAAAGGTAAAAATATTAAAAGGAAACAAAATTAAAAATTAGATCCACATTAAACAATGTGCTATCTGATAAAAAAGAACTTTATGAAGGAAAAACAAACAAACTTATAGATGGTACCTGACCCCATCCAAGTTAGTCAAAAATAAATAAATAAATATCAACCATAAGTTTAGGAGATGCAACAAATGACATGTCCCCAAAATAAAAAATGACCTATGAGGAACCAAAAATAAATGATAAAAAACACAATTTCTAACAATGGTTCCCAAATGAAACAAAAAAAATGTTTGTTTATGTGACAACATCAGCTAGAATGTTAATAGCAAAAATAACACCAATAAAAGAATACTTGGTTGTGCTTAGATCAATTTCATAGACATAATGGAGAACTAATTTAATAAATGAAAAGCAGATTATTTGTAGCCTAAAAATATAGGGAAGTAAACTAACATAGCAGGGATTATTAGCAGGGATTCAAACTTGTTATGAAGAGAGGAAAGGGTTATAGCAGATTAACATAAGAGAGAATGCTTGGAGTCAAATGCAAAGAGTGAGTACCTACTGGGAAAGAACAATAGAACCTTCGTTTTGCATAGTCTTATCACCTGAGTGGATTTCAGAGGAAGCATTTGACCAAAGGTGCAAATCAGTGGTAGAATAAAAAGAAGACGGCAATTTACCTTTAGGTGCCCCTCCCCCATTCCTTAACATCCCCACTCAGAAATAGAATTTGCATTTAAGGTTCTGAAAGAACTGCAATTTTTTTTTTCTGCACCCTGGATCTCAGTATCCTGATGTAAAAGGAAAATTATTGCCTGTGAAAATCTGTCAGGATGTGCTGTGGATAAAATGCATAGGCATACATACATACAAAACAAAACAGAAGGGGAAAAACTACTAAAGAGATGAACTAGAGTGCTGGGATATTTACCTGTGGAAAGAATTTTGCATGTTAGATTTGGAATGGCAACCTCCTAACTTGCAATGGTTCAGTACTTAATCCCCCCCTTTTTCAAAAAAGAAAAGAAAAGAAAAGAAAGAATAGTGCTCCTGAGAGAGCACTCATTTTTACCTATTGAAAGAATTTGGCATGTTAGGATTTTAAAGCCCGAATACTTAATTCTGTTCTTGTTCTTCAGGTGGCTTCTGCAGCAATCTCCCTGCAGGGCTAAACTTTGTCAGTAGCCTCTGTGCATGTACAGAGTTCATGATTTAGAAACCTATTGTACCATTTGAAAGAATTGTATCCATTGGCTAAATTACCTTGAATAAAGGAAGGTAAGCGTGAAGAGTAGATTTTTAAAGAGCAGGGTGGGATTTTTAAACAGAAACCTAGCAATTCACACCCCTAACCAAACAGCAATGAAATTGGTCAAATTAAATTTCGGTTTGGTCAGTTTAAATCCATTTTTCTAGGGTTTCGTCCTAAGACATTTTCTGACACATTTCCTGTTTCTCACTGCTTAGGAAATGGGCTTATAAATCTTAAACTTTAAATAATTAGAACTTCAGCATTCAGACAAACCTAGCTAAGTTTGGTCAAATTAAATTCCTAATAATGAAGTCTCAGCACTAATTAATCATGTTTGCGGTATCAAATAAACATCTCATACCCCAGGCAAAATAAATTGGGAGCTATGCCTCCTTTATCTACAGGTTTCGGGGTACAGATCTCTATTAAATGTGGGCTATCATTATTTTGTGTGCACCCCCTCTGGTCATTTAGCAGAATACCTGCTCCCTTATATATGAGTAAAAATGGCCAGAGAGTCAGAATTCATAAAATTCAAATATTCTCAGTGATTTTAGCCAAGGCAGACTAAACTCTCTGCCCCCCTCATGTATGGGAAAATGGCTCTTATAGGGAAGGTCAATTTTGTATGTGTGTGCTTAAACTTTAAAACTTAAATAATAGGTGAAATGGTAAAACTTAGATAATCACTCCTTTAAAAAAAACAAAACACAACACTCTCCTCTTAACTCGGAAAGCTGGGCTGAATTTCAACCCACCACCACACCAGGATTTAAAAATTACCCTCCAATGCTTGCAGACACATGGCCTTCCACATAGCTATAAAGTGGGAGTTGAAAGAAGGACCCTGAGGTCATCCAGTCCAACCCCCTAAATTACAGGGTTCACAAGTTTTGTACTACCTCGTTGTTGTTGTTGTTGTTGTTGTTGTTGTTGTTGTTGTTTTAAGGCTTAAGGCTGATGAAAATCAGACACTGCAGTTTATCTTGTAAAACTTAAGACTTCTGCAGCAGGAAAATTGTGTATTGCACCCTCTTTTACTCTTTGGAGGGGGGGGGGGGAAATGGCCTTCTACAGTCTCTTTAAAACAACAAATCTTTACACACCACTTCCACCCATTCCAATATTTGCCATGTTTTTGGGTTGATCAAGCCCTCACACATTTTTTTTTTTAACTGTGCACCCTTAAGAAGCTATGGCCAATTTCTAAGGCTGACAAACTCAAAAGGAGAACCTGGGCAAACTCCGATTTGGGGACCAGAAAGAGACAGAAACTGAAGGGGCATTTTCCAAGAAAAGGGCTAGTTAATCCTGGCTGATCTTACAGACCGATATTGGGAGCCTTACAATAACCCTTCTGTCCAACCAAATCAAAGTTAAAACTGGACTCAGATAGACAATTGCTGGCTATGGAAGCTTCTACCCTTAATAACACTTTTCCTAGAAGGAACACCATATTTTCATAGGCATATAGTCATAACAATTCCTCAGAACAACAGCAACCACATTTCTCTCTCAAAGGGAGACCTACCTAAGGCTTAATGAAATTACAGGCGCTGCAGTTTAGCTTGCGAGAGCAGTTATACTCAACTTGGCTGTCTGCAGCAGAAACATTAGGCTAAATTCACAGCACATTCCAAAGTAGACTAGAACACAATAGTAGACTAGCTCTCATAAACTTACGTTGCAACTAAACATTTCTCATTAGGTACAGATTTCTTTCCTGTTTAGTTGCAAAAGGAAGGGGGGGAATCCCCCTCTCAGAACACAGTCAAACCCCTTCAGGGGATTTTCCTACCACTTGGAGAGACACTTTTGGAGCCTCTCTTGAATAATAAATATTTGCTCACACCTCAGTTTTATATTCAATAATAATAATAAGTTATTATTTACATCCCACCCATCTGGCTGAGTCTCCCCAGCCACTCTGGGTGGCTCCTAATCGAGGGTTAAAACATATCATGTTTAAGTTGATCAGGTCCAAATAGTTTCTTTAAACTAAAAATTTGAAGCAAGCTTGCAGTTTTAAATTATGCACACTTAAGAAGGGCAGTCTGATGGCCAGTTTTAAAACACAACTCTCTTAAGATCTCTAACATACATGCTCTCAGACTGGATTTTTGTAATTGTTTCTGGTTTTCTCTGGCCCTTTTAAGATCACTGAAATTACATAAGGAAAACAAAATGACAGAGACACAACAGACTCACATACACATAACAGACAACATGTAACATGTAAAAGAAAACTTAACAACTAAACCTATCAACTAAACTTCCGTGTACACCTCAACAACCGTCTGGTTCCCTCCCCAGACCTCTTCTTCCTTATTCCTTTTCCCAGGGGTGCAATCTACCACTCTGCCTTGTCCTGCCCCTCAGGCCAAGCTCTCCCTCCTGGCAACCTCCTACCTATTGTCACAAACTTGAGAAAAGGGGGGGACACCCTACTGAACGCCCACTCAATGTGGTGCCAGATCGGGTGGCCCCTGGATAGAAGACAGTCCTTCCAACCCCTTCTGTCGACAGGACACCCGTTTGCAGGGAGGTGGTTGTTTAGGCCGTCCTCCCCGACTTATTCTTCGGGCTCCACACCGATAAGGCAGGCAGAAGTATGAAAAAGAACTCTGACCCCTTGCTTTCGATAAGGTGCCCACAGCGGTGAGGTGGTTGTTTAGGCCGTCCTCCCCGTCTTACGTTCGGGCCCAGTCTCGGTGCGGCTGGCCAGAGAATTTGAGAGAAAGTAATAGAGCTCAGAACTCCCCTGTCGAGTTGAGCAAAGGTCCACAGGCTTTGTGGTCTGGACCAAGAGAAAGGCAAGAAGTAATAACAGGTAAGAGGGCAGAGAATTCGTTGCCAGGAGTCACCACCCCTCTCCCACCAGTGCACTGGGTTTTTCCCTTTAACCTATACTCACGCGTCCTGCGCTGGGATCCCGGGATCAATGAATAAGCCGGCTGGATCTTGTCTTTGCTCCCCGGCTGGCTCCTTAGAGACTTGCAAATTACCGCCCCTGAAGATGGCCGGGGGTCCAAAAGATCTTCCCAGGCAAATGGCCTGGTGCCGGCTGAAGATTTCAGGGCCCCCAGTCAGCAACATGGGAGAACCGCAAGTCCCGGCTTTCGGCACCAACTGTTATGGAAAAAATCCCAGGTGTGGAACTGCCCAGCCACCTGGCCCTTAGGGATAGGCCCACTGGTTTCTGCGGAGTTAAATAAAAGAAGTCCAGCCACTGGAGCAAGGACAAGACAGGGTTTATTGCGCAATAGGTTACAGTCAAACTGCACACCCAGAACAGTGTTACAAGAACTTTTAAAACTCCTATCATCTCCCAGAATACAGTTTGGAAAACATCATCACTACATCATCACTACCTCACAAAAGGGAAGGGTTATACATGATTTGCATATAGGAAAAACAGGAAAGACAAGATTAGCATATGGGGGAAACAGAGCAATATCAGGGAGATAGCCCTGAGAAGTGTGAATGGGTGTTAAGTATTGGCAAGGATACCTTGAGCACTTATCTGGGAGAGAACAATGGGATTCTGGTTGAGGGATATTAGCCTGAAACACCCAGAGATTACCTCCTGAGGCATTTCCCTGTGTACGTGGTCTCTCGCCTACTGGATCATGGCAGAGATGGGTCCCCTTAAGGGCATCACTCCATACCCCAAATGAGTTTACTCAGGAGGAGACTTTGCTTAGGTGACCCCCCCCCCATAATTTCCGTATCAATACAAAATAGCACATTGCTCTTAAACAAACTAGCAATGTGGTCCCATCTTCTTTTTAGTCCTTGATACAGTTCAATACACATTCCTCTCTCTAATCCGAGAGAGAGAGAGAGAGAGAGAGAGAGAGAGAGAGAGAGAGAGAGATCCTAAGTAACTTGCTTGTTCATCATCCCTGAGTTTAGCCACCACTGCTACTGTTGCTGGCTCTAACACCTGGCAAAGGCACTGAGGTCTCAGGTTACATCTTCCTGCTGTGAGATATCTGTTCAGGTTTCCAGGATGAGTAATCAATTAACCTGAAATAGAAACATCCACCCTTTCCTTTGCTGCATTAGATAGAGACAAACAGCTTGTGCCTAATGCAAACCTCTTTGCAAATTCAAACCCTCACATAAGGTCTTTTTTTCAAACTTCAATGCCTAAAACCATTACATCTTATTTATGTTATATATTTAACAGACAAAACACCCAGCAACATCATCTTCCCCTTGTCTGTACATAATTTTAGGAGGAGTCTGTTTTTTTGCCCCCATACTGTCCATTACTAGTGTAACAGTCCATTATTGGTGAGCTGTGAATAGGCCATTAAGATAGTGAACTGTGTATCAGGAAGTCTCTGGTTTAAATCTCACCTCTGCCATGAACTCACAAGGCCACAATCGACTACACTTTAACCTCAGAGTAAGTAAAAGGTTGCATTTTTAGTCTTTTTTCAGTTGAGGGCTCTTGTACACCGCTTAGAGATGACTGTGATTAAGCAGGATACAAATTGTTGAAATAAACAAATAAAGAAAAGCACTACATATGATATTGTATAGATGTATGTCCACACACAAAAAAAGCTCAAAGCAGTTTATAATAGAAATGAGAACAGCAATAAACCACAAAATCAATAATCACAATAACAGTTTCATAATAACTGCAATAATAAATGAACGTGAGTATTGCTTGATGCCAGACACTAATTTAGCACACTGACTGCCTCACCCGAATCAGAAGTAGTATTTTTGAATCAGAAGTAGCTCCGAAATTCCCTAATGGCCTCATGGGAAATTAACCCTTTATAACTACCAAGGGGCTAAACAGTAGTCTCTTAGCATCATTTTCTAGACTCATCCTGAAAGGCAGAAGTCAAACAGCTGAAACAGTTCCCCCCAATTTGTCCAGAAAGACTATTATGCTTGCTGGTATCAAAGGCTGTCAAGAGGTCCAGAAAAATTAAGAGGACTACAACTCGCTATCCTCCCAAAAAGGGCATTCTGGTGTAATTTCTGTGCCAAAATCAAATATTGATTGACTTGGACCCAGATAAACAGTCACTCCAATGGTACCTGGAACCGCACAGCAATCATTCACTTGAGCATCTGGTCCAGGCTTTTTGCTTAATTTATTTTTAACTACTTTTAACTATTACTAAAAGGTGCTATGGTATATAAAGATCCCAATGCAAACCTGGAAGCTGGATCCAGGTGTGAATCTCTGAGTACAAAACACAAGGTGTTGCATCGTGTGTGAATCAGGGGTATTTATGTTCCCATTTCCCCTTAAAATAAATACAAGCGAGCACCTGCTCATGTGTATTTTAAGAGCCACTTGTAGGGGGGGAGGGAGTTACACCCAAGCGTGCGACCTTTCATAAGGATTGCTGGCTACATTGCTGATCCGGAAAGGGAAGGGAGTGTGCTTCATTCATTCCCCTTTGGTCAAACTTTCCAGCTGCACAATGGAAAGCAGATGGGGAGGATTTCACATAGGCCTTTGCCGTAATAGCCTGCTGAGTTAGTACCAAATCTCTTCAGAGGCAGTGTTTCCTTAGAGCAGGAATGGCTAACCTGTGGTCCCATCCCAGATTGGTGTCCCCACCCTGCTTTAGAGTTTTTTTTAACTTCCCTGTGCAAATCTAAGGCTTAAAATCACTCTGGATTACAGAATACAATCAAACATCGGTTGACTATAACTCTTCAAGTAGTAAGGAATTGCTGGCTTTCTTGTGAGATGACAGAGCACATACTTGTAGTGGTGCTTTTTGTTTTTTTTCTGGAACATAATCCGTTCCAGAAGTCCGTTCGACTTCCAAAATGTTCGACTTCCAAAGCACGGCTTCTGATTGGCTGCAGGAAGTTCCTGCAGCCAATCAGAAGCCACGGAAGCCCTGTCGGATGTTTGACTCCCAAAAGAACATTTGAAAGCCGAAACAACCCCTTCCAGTTTTCGATCTTTCAGGAGCTGGAATGTTCGACTCCCAAAGTGTTTGGGAGCCGAGGTACAACTATACTATTTTTCTAGAAAAAGAAGTGCCAGAACTCATCAAGGATGGCTCTCTTGTTCTCTTATAATGGGAATGGCGCCCACTTGAGAGGTGCCAGAACTGAGTTCCGACAAGTTCTGACTGAAAAAAAGCACCTACACCTAGGGAATACTTGTCCTAAAGTAGTATCAGTCCAGCATCCCAATACCCAGAAATTGTTTCACCAAGCAGGAGATGAGAGCCAGTGTGGTGTAGTGGTTAAGAGCGGTAGACTTGTAATCTGGTGAACCGGGTTCGTGTCTCCACTCGTCCACATGCAGCTGCTGGGTGACCTTGGGCTAGTCACACTTCTCTGAAGTCTCTCAGCCCCACTCACCTCACAGAGTGTTTGTTGTGGGGGAGGAAGGGAAAGGAGAATGTTAGCTGCTTTGAGACTCCTTTGGGTAGTGATAAAGCGGGATATCAAATCCAAACTCCTCCTCCTCCTCCTCCTCCTCCATGCTTTCTGGCCAAATTCAATACTGGAAATGAGAGAGAGAGAGAGAGAGAGAGAGAGAGAGAGAGAAAGAGAAAGAGAGAGAGAGAGGCACCTTTCAGTCTTTCAACTCCCACCAAGCAGATGTAGGGGAACACAAATGCCAGTGTTTTGGGATATCAAACATCCAAAGCTCGCCAACAAATCATGGTTCGTATTGAAAATTCAAGAAAGAAGACTGTTTTGCTAACCAAAGAGCATGGTTAAAAGAATAACAAAGCCTGTGTGGAGCAGAAGAAGACAAGAACATGAACCCTCTTCATAATTTAATCCAAACATACAAATTTAATAAATTGTAATGTGTTGTGTGAGGGGGTGAGGTAAGGTTTTGTTTTTATTGTGTATTTTGAATTTTTTAAAATCTTGTATTATCTTGTATTTTTATGTCATGAACTGTTCTGAGATCTACAGAAGAAGGGTGGTATACACATTTAATAAATGAATAAAATAAAATAAAATAAAATAACTATTTTTAGGTGCATATCTCAGATTTTTTTTAAAAAAAAAATGTGGGCAAAGGGTCTTTGAAAACACATCAATTGCATGGGTACACTCGTTAGTCAACAAGGTACACTCATCCTGTTAAGTCACTTTAGTACATTTTCTGTATAAATCAACAAACAAATGTAAAATAATAATATCAATAATGTTTGTAGTAGTAGATGCAGAACTGGCTGTGGCTCATTGTTGAGTACCAAATCTGGCACTCAAACCTTGCTGAAAAACCTGGGTTTATTGCTGAGTAATTTGTGAAATTGCTCTTGGTCATTCTTGCATGACACTATAAATCAATTCGTCTAGGCGTATATTTGCAGATGTCATGTCAGGTAATGGACTCCAAGATTCTCCATCTTATATGTGACAATACAGAAAGTCCTATCCAGCCCGTTATATAAATTAATATAATTAAAAGAAGCAAGTTTGGCCCTTTCTGCAATGGATCTACAGCCATAGAAGTGGATGTTGTAATTAATAGGAAACCAAGGGTCAAAACTAAAAGTCATCAGAAGGCCACCTCATTATAAGTTACACCAAATAAAGAGATTGCAGGCCTGCATATTTTAGGATTAAATTTATGTCTACCCAAAAACTGTTATGAAGGGGGCATGACAAGGCTAATGGTATTCCTGTCTTCCTAAAGTACCGGTAATTTATATCATGCTTTTATCTTTCAGTTATTCTAAGGCAGCACTTACATCACAACTGGCTTAAGATGTCAGCAGACAAAGGATTTCCTCACTGAGAAGCCAAAGAATATTTTTGAGGTGCATTTTTGTGTACTGTTATAGAAAAACATCGACTTTTGGGGGCTACCCTGTGAAATTATTTTTCCAGACCAAGCAGAACTTTTTCACTAACCTTACATTTTGGAAGAAAATGTTAGAAATACATAAGGCCAACTGACCTAGTCTTTCAGTCCAGCTTTACTCTCTCAAGCTGGTAAGTATATACTTGGGATCCGGAGACTGAATTATACTGTCAGCCTCAAAACTGGCTGCCCCTTCAACATGAAATGTCCAGTGCTTCCCTCCCTGACATCTCTAATTTTCATCTGTGGTGCTTTGAACCCTGTGCTGACACTGTAGTCCGGGGGTAGGGAACCTGCGGCTCTGGAGCCGCATGCGGCTCTTTCGCGGCCCTGCCGCGGCTCCGGGGCGGCTGCCTGGGGCGCGGAGGTGGCGCGGAGTGGTGGGGGCACTGCGCCTGAGAACTCCTCGGCCGGAGGGAAGACGCGCCAGCCCTGCCCGCGATGGAGGGGCGGTTTGCAGGGGGCAGAGAGAGAGGGAGGGAGGGGGCAGCCGGGGGGAGGCGCGGGGGCGGGGCCTGGTGCGACGGCGGCAGCGCAGTTGGCGGAGCGGAGCGGGGCCGTCCCCGCCGTGGCCCGCCACTGTGAGCGCGCAACAGGCGCTCCTCCTTCGGCTCCGGGGCGGCTGCCTGGGGCGCGGAGGTGGCGCGGAGTGGTGGGGGCACTGCGCTGCGCTCCTGGCCCGCCTGGGCTGCGCCCGCCGCGCCATCCTCCTGACCCGCCGCGCCTGCCCGCTTCCCTCCTTGGAGTGTCGGGCCCGGCGGGCAGCTGGGGTGTCCTTGTGGGGCTTGGCTCCGTTGTGCCTTCCCCGCGCCCGGAGAGGCGGGCGGGCGGGGGACCTTCCCGGCGTCGGTCGCCGGATGGTGCTGCTGCCGCCTCCGCCTGGCTTTGCTGCTCCGCCTCGCCGTCCGACGCCTCTTTGGCAGCGGGATCCGGGGGGCGCCCGGGGGCCCGGCCGGGACTCGGAGCCTTCCTGCGCCGCCGTGCAACAGGAAGGCCGGGCGGCGGCGGCGAAAACGTCCGGGCTGCTTCTGAAACCTCCGCCAACCGGTGCTTCGCCAGCGCTCGCTGCGGGCGGTGTACATGCTCAACGATGGCCCCAAGGGCGGCTCGGGGGCCCGGAGCCCCGAGGCCGGCGCGCTGCAGAGCCTGGCGCGATTCCCCCCCCAAAAAAAACCTGTTTTTTGCTTTTTGGCTTTTTGCCTTGCTCTCCCACCCCCCTCTCTTTTTTTTCCTCCCCTCCTTTTTTAATCCAAGGGGAGAAATCCCATTTTTAAAACAAACAAACAAACGAAAAATAAACAAACACCCCCCACAGCTGCTGCAGCCACTCTATTTGAATTTTTATTATTACCCTTTTCTCCCTCTATCCCCCCTTTTTCTTTTCTCTTCCCCTTTTGTTTTTGTTTTCAAAAAAAGGAAAAAGAAGAAAAAGATTTCCCCCCTTTATTTTTATTTTTTAAACTACTACATATTTTTAATAGATATTCTCCCCACCCCACCCCACCCCCAATTTATATTTTCCACCCCACTTTTCCATTCCCACCCCCCTTTTTCTTTCTTTCTTAGTTCGCTTGCCAACCTATCTTAGAGGGGGAAGCCCTCTCTCCCACCCACCACACCCCCAATTTATATTTTTCCACCCCACTTTTCCATTCCCACCCCCCTTTTTCTTTCGTTATTAATTCGCTTGCCAACCTATCTTAGAGGGGGAAGCCCTCTCTCCCACCCACCACACCCCCAATTTATATTTTTCCACCCCACTTTTCCATTCCCACCCCCCTTTTTCTTTCTTTCTTAGTTCGCTTGCCAACCTATCTTAGAGGGGGAAGCCCTCTCTCCCACCCACCACACCCCCCAAAACAACTTTGAGCTGAACCCCAAAAAACGGGGGTAGATCACTGCTGAAAGTAGATCACAGTTTCTTGGGAGTTGGCCACCCCTGGTATAAGACATGTAACTAGAATAATTTTTTTTAAAAAAACAAGCAAATAATTGTAATAACTACTGTAATAAAGCACTGCTATAATTATATATAATTTCCCTAAAATTTTGGTTTCATTCGCCTTTCCGTGCTGAAATGTCACAACCTGAAGGACCATGGCTTGCCCCCCCCCCCAGTTTTGATCCTGGGTACGCCCCTGAGTCAATGCAAAAAAGTAAGAACTTATTCTTGTTGTTTTTACTAATTATACTTTGCATTGGCTCCTATACGTTATTTATTATTATTGCATTAAGGTAAGAAACAATATATGCAGCGTTATATTTGTCTTAAATGTCGCAATGGTTTTGCGGCTCCCAGGTTTTTTTTTTTCCTTTGGAAACGGGTCCAAGTGGCTCTTTGTGTCTTAAAGGTTGCAGACCCCTGCGTGTAGTCCCACAGCTGAGATAACAGGTGATGGTCGGGCGTGGAGGAAAGATCCACTTACTTAACACTCAATTCAGTTTGTGTTTTAGGCTGCTGTAATGGCCAACAGCCACAAAGGTGATATTCTGCTTTGACCACTGCCCTCTCATTGAGATACTTCCCTTTTAGAAACCCAACTCAAATCCTTAACTCCAAATGGACACGCACCATGGTGAAACTCTGAACTATGAAACAGTTCACATGCTGATGGTTTTCCTCCAGTATATTTCAGATCCTCCCAAGTGTCCTTATTTTTCAGGGACAGTCCCAGATTTACAGAAGCCGTCCCGGTTTCTGATTTGATCCCGGAATGTCCCACTTTTCCTTAGGACATTCCTATTTCCATTGGAGAAAGGTATGGAGGGTATGGAGTTATACAACCCCCGAGTCAAGGAGATAAGTGACTATACAACCTTCAGAAGATATCTGAAGGCAGCCCTGCATAGGAAAGGTTGTTTTTTATGGTTGTTGTTGTTGTTTTTTAAAAAAATATTTTATGTTTTTATATGTCCTGGAAACCACCCAAGGTGGTTGGAGCAACCCACTCAGGTGGACATGGTATAATTATTATAATTATAATTATTATCATGGAATACAGAAAACCACTGTTAAGTGAAGCAGATTTATGGACATTAAAGTATGGTATATTATTATTATTATTATTATTATTATTATTATTATTATTATTATATCTACTACCCCCAAAGCAGTTGTATCAGGATGGCAGAGTAAAAAGTAGTGCAATGGAGTCAATCTGTGGTCTCAACCAAAGGAGGAGCATGGGGCTTGTTTTCAAGACCATGATCATAGCATCTCTGTATTTCATCCGACTTTGCCTTGTTATACTGGTACCCTCTGGGCAATTGCCAGGTCACAGTATGAAGTGGTACATACAAAAGATTAAGCGTGCAGATCTATAGCATTGTGAACTGTAGCAGAAAGGAACAGCAGGCGCCTTTAAAAACATGCACACTCACACAATCTCTTTCTCCAGACTTTGTTCCCCTTGCACCATGTATAATTAAGCACACTGCAAGGATGGCTCTTCTGGCTTTCAGTCAAGATCAATAGCAGTGGTTAAATCCATTCTCTCCATTAGGATCAATTTATAGCTTTCCTGTTTGGATCCAGAAAGGCAAATCTCAATTTTGATCATTTGTTCACCACCCACAATTCTCTCCTCCCCCCCAATTGGTTGGATAATATGATGGATGGCTACATGGCTAGATGGGTTGCAGCATGAGTGTCTAACAGTTAGTGAATTCATTTGCATGCTATATACATTTCCCCCCCTTTTTTGCTCATAGGTTTCCAGTTCACTTGTTGTAAACACAAAGTCATTATTTCTCGATTGCAGTCATCAAAACTAGCATCTCTGAAAATGTTACTTACAGATACTGAACTCAAGAAGTAATCGTATTAAATCCAACAGAGTTCACAATGTGTAATTTATTTGCTGATGTTTGCATTTAATGATAAACCTTTAATAATAGTATGTTTCAACACCTGATGTGCACCTGATGACTTATCCATTGTGGCTAATGAAACAATGCAAGTAAGAGAATTTTGGGAGAAAGGGGTTCTAAGGGAAAGTAACAGAAAAGCAACCATTTCTAAAATGATACAAATACAAAAAGCTTAAAAAAATTAAAATTAAAAACTACACAGTGCTGCCACAGCTTGAAAGTGAAGGAAATGCGTAACAGAACAACCTTAAGTCCCAGAGCCCTCAGCTGGGGAAGATTCAGATGAGGCAAAAGTGCCTTTTCACAAGCAGACATCTCATGTGGTACATCTCCATCCCAGTGTCCAAATTTCTGCCAGTGGTATGCTCCCAAATGGGATGCTACTGGATGTTCCAGCAGGCAGCCTAGGATCAAGTTAATGCATACCATTTCCTTTTTGATCTACCATTAAGAGGGAGAGGGAGAGAGCGCATACACACATACATTCTCTTTCAAATGAAACAGAAGTTCTTAGCCAGGATAGCTCAGTAGGCGGAGCATGAGACTCTTAATCCTAGGGTTGTGGGTTCGAGCCCCACACTGGGTGAAAGATACCTGCATTGCAGGGGGTTGGACTAGATGGCCCTTGTAGTCCCTTCCAACCCTACAATTCTATGATTCTTCTATTTATATCGTGTAGGTTTAGAAGTGTAGGTGTAAATTGTCACTCTTTGTCATCAGACCCCCACCCCCATAAAAAACCCCTTCCATACGTTATTAGGAAATATGTTTAAAGGCTCTGAGGCAGAATGTTAACAAACATAGCAGCTTCTGTAAGATAAGGGAAAGGTCAGTGTGGATGGAAAATAACTGTCTTCAGAGTCAGTGTGGTGTAATGGTTAAGAGCGGTAGACTCGTAATCTGGTGAACCAGGTTCGTGTCTCCGCTCCTCCACATGCAGCTGCTGGGTGACCTTGGGCTAGTCACACTTCTTTGAAGTCTCTCAGCCCCACTCACCTCACAGAGTGCTTGTTGTGGGGGAGGAAGGGAAAGGAGAATGTCAGCTGCTTTGAGACTCCTTCTGGTAGTGATAAAGTGGGATATCAAATCCAAACACCTCCTCCTCCTCCTCCTTGCTTTCTGGCCAAATTCAAGACTGGAAATGAGAGAGAGAGAGAGAGAGAGAGAGAGAGAGAGAGAGAGAGAGAGAGAGATCAAATCCAAACTCTTCTCTTCTTCTTCATATTGCTTTCTATGTCAGTCATATATGAGCCTATAATGATGTGTTTCAGAGCAGTATGATCAGAATATCTAGCCTGGCTGGCAGCAGCTCTCCAAAGTCACAGAGCTTTCTCATCTTTGCTATATATATGAGATGCTAGGGATGAGACCTTCTGCAAATGAAGCCCTGTGGACCCACCTATGAGCTGTGACCCTCTTCCATAAGGAGCCGCAATGTTCTATGCATGACAGTAAGGGGCAGCTGACATGATTGTTGTCATCTTTCGCTATAGAACACATGCAAACCCTGTCGGAAACTGACCTTGTATTTATTTCTAACCCTTCTCTTCAAACATAGGGGTCACCAAGCCTTTAATTAAATGTCCTATCTAGCTAGTATTCGGGGTTTTTTTGTTTTTTGTTTTTTGCTATCTATCTTTTGACCCCATGGTTTTCCAAGCTTGCTGCCAGCAATTCTGGCAGAATCCCAGAGGTAAAAGAGGAGCGGATTTAGTATGGTTTTAGTATGCATTTTAGTTTCCTTCAGAAGCTTTTCAGGCTTTGGCCCCCATCCCCCGCCCTGCCCTGTCTTCCGAAAACAAAGCCTGATAATTATTTATTAGGATTTTACATGACAATAACCAATAATCCCTTTCAACGTATGATTTTGAAAGATGTGGCGATGCAATCAAACAGCCTTGGCTTTTCTGGTCATAGCTCAGTAGCTCCAGCTCATCTGATTAGCCCAGATGCAGAGTTTACGGATGCCTCCCAGATTACAGCTATCTCGGGCTTCCCAGCAGAGTCTGTGATCGGTGCGTGGCTCCATTAATCTATCCCTTCTTATTCCTTTCATGTGTCATATGATAATGATAATGAACCAGGAAGTGCCCATTTGTAGACTGCACCATTGACACAAACAATTCATCATTCTCTGTTTAATTAAGGAACAACAATAAGATGGAAATTGCCCCCAAGCAGCCTAACATCATATGAAGGATTCGTGATTAACACCGGGGCAAGTGACATCGTGGGCAACAGCAGTGCCCTCAGCAGATGAGCACCAGAGAACCAAGGCGGCTCCAGTGTATGAAAGGGGGCAGCAAATCCCACAGTGGCTTCTGTCTCCACTCCACCAGTCACGTAAATTGTGTGTCAGGTGTAAAACGAGCATGAGTAACACCCTGAGAGATGAAAGAGCACGGGGAGGAACAGAAAGGGAGAAGATTAAACAGCTGCTCTCCTCTTTGCAGGACATGCAAGGAAGAAAGGGGTTGTCACGGAAAGGCGCATGGGGTTTGCAATCAAAGTAGTTACAGCTTCTGGAGCCCTAAGATCTAGAGCTCAGGTGAGGAAGCGTCTCCACGCCGCTTTTTCGCCAGTATTGACACCATTCACCCCATGATTTATTTCCTGGTATTTCACGTGATGCGAATTCTCTGCGGCAATCATTTACATTTTACAACTGGAAGCCACACTTGAGAACTTAGGCCACACTCTTAGGCTCTCTCATGTGCAGGTTCTGCAGAGCCAGAGACAACGTTCTGTGTCTGCTGGACAGCATCAAATCGCACGATACCAATTTATTTCAGCATCTGTTGGCTGAAGAGGATTTTATTAGAGCCTTTTTGACTCTGAGATGAGAGAATATATCAGTGTGATGGATGAAAATGTAAGCACAGGAGCCATGCTTGGATTTCATGGGAAATACGATAGAAGCTTCATTTATTTAGGTTTCAAACTAGCTTTCCAACAGACTCCTTAATAGAGCGAAAAGCCTCTGAAGAAAGGGGGAAAGCCAACTGCAATAAAATGAAATGAAATAAAATAAAATAAAATACAAACCTATGTTGATCCTCCAGTTTCAACTGAATTTAAGACTAGAACAAATGAGAAACTGGTGGGGAGACACCAAAATTGGCAAATTCACCCATTTGTAGGCAAGACTGGTAGGCTTGAAAGGGGGCAGAAACAGAAGGGGCATGTTAAAGAGCCAACTGTTAAGGGCAATACTCTTTCAGTCTAGCACACCACAATCAGTCAAAGAATGTTGATCATAACTAAAGGTAAAGCATGAAGGTGAATGTTTTAAACCAGGTACGTCCAACAGGTAGATCGTGATCTACCAGTAGATCACTGGAAGTCTGTGGTAGATCACTGGTAGTTCACTGGGTACCCCCAAAGAAGCTCAACAAGTTTGGCTCCCCTAAAAAAAAAGCTCAACATTTTCGCCCGTCACCCCCCAAAACAGGGCTTTCCTTCCTAAAACTTTGACCCAAGCCCCCCCCCCCAAAAGGGGGTAGATCACTGCCAGTCTTTAACTCTGTGAGTAGATCAGAGTCTCTTGGGAGTTGACCACCCCTGTTTTAAACTTTTGCTTTTTGAGGATGCTTGGCTCTTTAGGAGAAGTTAGAGCTTGCATGTCTCCTCCTGAAGGACAGATTGGAATAAAGCCAAATTGCAATTATACTCAGGTATGTTAGCAGCAGCTCAGCAGCTGCACAGGTCATCAAGAGAATCTTTACCAGGGTGCTTGAAAATTTCGTTCTGTTGTTGCAGATCAAACCAATTCATACCTCCCTTGCCCGAACCACTGCATGAAATGTAATGCAAACAATCAGATGGCTATTCAGAACCTCTCCAGGTTTCACAATGCGGCTATCAGCTTAAACAACGACAACAACATATAATAATAAATATGTAAAATATGTTTAGAATGTGTAGAATATGGAAAAGTATGGACTTTTTATCTCATTTTTGTGCATTTTTTCACACAATTAAAAAAGTTCTTTTCAGTGTGGAAACAGGATGGAATAGAACAATGACAGGAAAATGTAAGAAATCTTTTCATGAGGCTCTGAAGACGTATTCATTTCAGGTAGTCTTTACATAAGCAACACCCTCTGTGACTGGAAACTTTTTTCTGTTCAACGATTCTGTATGAACTGATGCTTCTGCAGATGTATCATTTTGTTTATGATGTGTTATAAGTTTTATGGGGTGGGCGAATCTAAAAAAAATGTTATTGATATTGTATTTTTTAATTTTTAAACATGTAAGCTATTTTGGAAGAAAGGCTGTGCACATATGTTTTTAGATAAATAAATAGAAGAGGAGAGAAGATAGATAAATAGTGCTTACCATCCCTAATCTTTACAAGAACACTTCATGGGAGGCCAGTAATATTCTAACCATATTATGGATGGGAGAGAGCCACCCATGGTTGGCCCTAATGTAGGGTTGCCATATTTTGAAGAGCAAAAAAGAGGGCACATTTGCAGACTAATGCTTTTAACTATGGATTGCTATGACGACTCTACCCGTGAAAAAAGGGACCCCATGTTCTGGAAAAAGAGGACATATGACAACCCTACTTAATGTGAACCAGGACTTTCAAATCATAGTGGACATGGTTAACTACTACACTGCAACACCTTTCTACTGGCTCCCAAGGACATCACTGTACAGAGACCATCAGACAACCATTTTGAAACAGAAACGGCTATGCTTTGAAAATGCATTTGTTTCATAACAAAAAGAATAACCGAAACACACGTTCAATCCATCTGTTAAATTTGGTATTATTAAAGAAAACCACCATTATCTGGATATGGTTGTCCTTTACTGGGTTTCTGAAAGGTTACGTAGATAAAAGGTCTCTCTGTGTTTCTATCTACATCCAGCAATTTTCTGGGATTGCAAAGCATTAAGGGAAGTTGGCAGGTGTGGGGGTGGGGAGAACCACTACTAATGTATAATCCTGTTTCCTTGAGGTACCAAAAGCTGTTTCTTAGAATTTCATATAAGAATAAAAATCTGTTGTGTCAGTTTTCCCTCAGTTTTTCCTTAAAGCCACCAGCATTTTTTTAAATGAATGAATGAATGAATAAATAAATAAATAAATAAATGCTGGTATTGTATGAGAGACAATTATAAATTGTTTTTTTCCCCTTAAAGAATGCAGTGGGATTTCTCTCTCTCTCACACACACACATGGTAGCAGCAAACAAACATGTGCATAGAATGACATTCGCATGTGGTACAGTCAGTATGGTTCCTTCCTCTCGCTCCCCTCCACCCCCGCTTCATTTTCTATCTTGCCCAAATATTCCACAAGCTGAAGCAGTATCTTGCCTCAGCATACTGGGTCTCTCATATTACATAAACATTGCTTGGCTTCTTTCTTCTATAGGAGCATCTGCTCAGCTGACAGTCCCCAGTGAACCAGCTTTGTTTTGTCCTAAGCACCGATCATGAGTAATGGATCTGGCTAAGCCTGATAGTGCATGATGTAATTGTCAGAGGAGTTTAATTATCAGCACATTACATGTGGGATTTTTTTTTCTCTCTCTCTCTCTCTTTCTCCCTCCCCTCCCCCCTCTCTCAGTGTGGTTTTGGGTTCACTTTCAGGCAGTTTTGTATTTGCATAAAACTATGGCAAGTTCAGCTAGGCCTGAAAAAAGTAGGCACCCCACATGTATCCCCTTTCCCAGTATGGAAGAATGAGAGCGAAGCTCAACATGCCATTTTCAAAAAAGCAAATAATCTACACAGAACACCAGAAGGGTGTAGAACTAAAACCCAAGCTATATATATATATATATATATATATATATATATATATATATATATATATATATATATTCCTATAAGCCACTGGGCATTCGATACATGGAGTAGAAATGTCAACAGTAATTGAAAATGGTAATTGCTCAGCATCCCTTCCAGGCTGGTTGTTTTCAGACTCTAGGCTATTTCAATTACTGTGCCTAAATCAACTCTGCTTGGTCTAAGAGGGAGTTTTTGTGCAAGGGGGCAAACAGTTAAAGACTGCTAATTCAGGCTTTATACTAGATGCAAGGAGGGAAACCCCATACAAATGTAGCGTTAGATGCTCATAGGTGGAGAGCGGTTGCAGCTCAGTGACAGAGCACATGCCTTGCATGAGCAAGGTCTCAAATTCAAGCCCAGGCATCTCCAGTTATGGAATCTCAGTGTGAAGAATCTCTCTGAGATCATGGGAAGCTACTGCCAGTCAGAGTTAGTGTTGTTTGGCTACATGAACCAGTCATCTAGCCCAGCTTGAGACAGCTTCCGATGATACAAGTTCAGGAGAGGAAAAGATATGATAGCAGTAGCTCCAAGGAAACATTTGTGAACAGCTGGTGTGAGGCTTTCTGTGGTTGATCTGTGAAACAAATTGGGCAGTCCAATAAGAGTAAGGGATCTGAGGATTCCCGCAGCCTCCCTCGTGCATCGAAAGCACACACGAGGGGATTGTGAGGTTGTAAGAAGGCATCGTTTTCTGTTCTGCCTTATATTTGTTGCATACAGCGCTGTCTCTGTTCCATGGCAGTTCATCTTCCCCCCCAAAAAACTACATTATTCATCTCGCTGTGGTAGAATTATGTAACTTAGGCAATTTATATAACCAATTACGCAAATTTCATCGTCATTACACTATTCTACCACGTTCATTTCAGCACAAAAGAAATGTAATGCAAATGAGGGGGTGGGTAGTGTAATTAATTGTCTATCATTTGCAGGCTGAAAACAACAGCAAAACTGAATCCCAAACCTATTCACTGGATTGATTTCTGGTCTGGACTTGGGACAAATAAGCAAACATTGGCAATTTCCGCTCATATTTCTATGTTTGTCTGAAGTCCCCACAATCCCTTGTGCCAGCCACAGCTGCCACACACTTGTGCCATAGGCTTTTCATGTGAAGTGTAAGCCTGACTGGCCATGTTTTCTTTTTGTGTGGAGACACTTCGTGCACATATGTCAGTACTTGTGACGAACCCCTTCAAACAGCCCCTGAACATGCATGGGACAAAAAGCCCATGGTGTGACCCCATGGTTCCTTCATGCGTCTTCTCATGAGGATGGAGGTCATGTGAATATCTCTAGTGCAATGGCCTTATTACAGTAATTATATCCATTACGCCAGATCAAGAAGTAAGGCGCATTGGTGCAAGTTGTTGCTCTGGGGCACTGCAGTAGGACAGGGACTGCCTTGGAGGGTTAATTGCTTCATTGACCTGAAGCTATGGGGCTTCAGGGGATGAGAATTGCATCTTAGGCCTTCTTAGCCACCTTCATGGTGTGGCCTGGGAATGGGATGCAGGCTGAACAGCAGTGCCTCCACAGGCTGCAGATGGGCTTTTTGGTTGCCCTAGAGCAGTGATTCCCAATCTTTTTCTGGCCATGCCCCACCTAAGCATCTCTAAAATCCTGATGCCTCTCCCACCCCCCACCCCCAGGTGACATATAATTCTTATTATTCAAAAAGTGAACTCCTATTCACATGGAGGAAGCCTAAAAAGCCATTAACTGTTAATAACTCAGTCTCAAATTGCCCCCCTTAAAAATCAAATTGCCCCCCTGTGGGGTGTATGCCCCACTTTGGGAACAACGGCCCTAGAGACTGCAGTTTGTTCAGATTTGCTCCTGCCGCATTGATAGTGTTGTTCCTCTGTAGAGGTTTTTTTTAATGGGTTTTATTCTTAAATAAAGCACACCTAGTTCATCTCAGCTTCCGTGTCTGCCTCTTTATTCAGCCATCAGGTCTCAATGAACTTTATTGCATCAGATTGTAAAAGTAATTCAATCTGCTATTACAATTGTGTCTAACTGTCTAATGAAGTATCCATCGCTTCAAAAGCCCTGGTGAGATTTCTGCCTCTGTATTTTCTATATTCTAAATAAGCCCCGGTTCCTTAAATGCCAAAGTTCTCCATGAATTTTATATTTCCAAGATTGCTGTGCCGCATCTCTGTGGAGGCACCAGGCGGAGAATCTTTGAGTGAGTGCTACATGCTGCTGTAGTTATTTAGCCACATTTCAGGAGGCAGTTATCTGAGATGTCATATGGGACTCAGCCAAAGGCTCAAGAGAGAAGGGGAAAACAACCCTCTAAAACGTCGAACAAGAAAATGTCCCCAGAAAGCCAGTTAAGGTGAGTGGTCCTCAGCAAATAACCTTTACACATGGGACACCATTTCAACATCCATGGTTTCTTAGCACTGTTCGCAGAGATAACCAGGCAGTTAGCTTGACAAACCAGCATTTGTGACCAGAACCGGGATATACCAAGCGAGACACAGCAGTATGAGCTGAATTCAGGTCGAATTTTATTTAAACCAGCATCTTCAGGGGGAAATGAACAATGCAGGGAGCTAACCTACATCAAATGCCAACTTGGGTGAGTCAAACCATGCTTAACCCCCTTACCTGGACCACACCATTAAGGTGTGAAGGGAGGTCTCCCTTAACCCACCCAGGGTCCCACAACTCTGGGCAGGTGAGACAGGTTAGCCTCAAGGATGTTCTATATCAGGCTTCCTCAACCTCGGCTCTCCATATGTTTTTGGCCTACAACTCCCATGATCCCTAGCTAGCAGGACCAGTGGTTAGGGATGATGGGAATTGTAGTCTCAAAACATCTGGAGGGCTGAGGTTGAGGAAGCCTGTTCTATATCCATGCTAAGGGCCCCACAACACCAGTAATTGGCCTCCGGAGATGTCCATCACCTTGAAAGGTGTTAAGGATGCTCACTGATTAACCTGGATAGCATGCGCATTAAGTCACAAAGTGGCTGGCTGTTTTGCAAAGCATTTTTAAAAAATCTGAAAGATTCTGGGTGTTAATTTATATTACTTTCTAATCTGATAGATTATTGATTTAATATATTGCTTTATGCAAGTATGCACACACACACACACACACACACACACCCCTTTATATTTGTTATCTTCCAAGAAATCCTATCTTCATCATGAATGAATATTCCACAATGCCGTGCAACTTTGAATTCCAGTGCAAAATTATTCACAGGTATATAGTACAGAAGTCAGGATATTTGCATCACATTCTCTCTGCTCTGGTGCCTGCTTAAGGAGTACACTGAACCTCATTGCCACATTTTCTCTGCACAAAAATGTATTTCGTAATTAAGATGAAAAATAGCCAGCGCTGTCACCAGAAAACTTCAGGCGCATTATAGTTTATGGTCAAAGACCCCCTATATACCTCCAACCTTCTTAGAAACGAGGGAAATACAAGGGGATAAAACGCCATTTAAGCATTTTATGGTGCTAAAAGATTTTGCAAAAGCTTTGAAAGCCAACTTTATGGCTTCTCAGGATGACAAGCAGATGTGTCGCTTTCATCTGCTTCATCCTACTGAAGGTTCATACAGCTTATACGTATGCTGTTCAGTTGATTTCCTACCGCACATCATATTGTGAATTAAGGAACATCAACTGTTCCTGGGGAAAGGGTTGTGCATACAAATATTTCATCTGCTTCAGTTCAAATGAAGCAAGCCGGCATGTTTAGGATCTTCCAGGGTGAACCACATAAATGGCACTCCCCCTGCCAGGGAAGAAGGGGTGAGTGAAGATCTATACAGTGGTACCTCTGGTTATGAAATTAATTTGTTCCAGAGGTCCATTCTTAACCTGAAACTGTTCTTAACCAGAGGTACCACTTTAGCTAATGGGGCCTACCAGTGCCGCATGATTTCTGTTCTCATCCCGAGGTAAAGTTCTTAACCCAAGGTACTACTTCCGGGTTAGTGGAGTCAACCCAAAGTGTTCGCAACCCGAGGTGTTTGTAATCTGAGGTACCACTGTACCAGGAACCGGGGGGGGGGGGTTTCAAATCAATCTTACCCAATGGTTGAAGTGGGAATCAAAGGCCATTGTGGAGGGGGAAGGGTCCCATTCTGAATCATGCCAGGCGGGCGCAGACCTCAGAGGGCATACCCCACCATTTTCCTCTAGGAGACTGGCAGTGCCTCCTATTCGCTGAGAGGCTCCTGCAGATGCGGCATTGGGGGAGAGCTGCCGAAGATGTGGCAGATCTGGCCTCTGTATATTTCTCCAAAGAAAATAGGGACGTCCTAAGGAAAAGCGGGACCTTCCGGGATCAAATCAGAAACTGGGACGGCTTCTGTAAATCCGGGACTGTCCCTGAAAAATAGGGACACTTGGAGCATCTGAGAAGGGATTGGTTCAAATCCCAGGCCTGGTATGAATTCACTGGGGAGCCCCCAGATAGATCTATGAGAGAGATTTTATATAGTGGTATCTTTGATTTTTAGTAATTAGGTGCCCCATGCAAATGTTTGGGAGACTAGGAAAGTGAAGTTGTATTCTTAGAGAGAGAAAGAGTATTTAACCCTTCTTCCCTTTGTCTTCCCACCCTCCACCGCCTTTGCTATTATCTCTTTGTGGGGAAATATGACAGGTACTGCATCTCACCCCCTCTCCAAAGAGGTGATAGCAACTGGGGGAGAATAATTTTAGCCTGGAAAAGGGAAAGCAAGAAAGAGTTAAACACCTACTCCAAGAATGCAGATCCCCCAATTTCAAAGCAATCATGCACTGTGTTATTTAGCTTTTTTTAAAAATGCATGTCTCAGCCTTATTCCCCCTCACACCTGTGATGTGAGAACTGGACCTGCTGCCCTTTTGGATCCTGCCACCCGAAGCACTTGCCACACCTTGCCTCATGTGTGGGCCAGCCATGGCGATACATCTTCACATTGCTGTTCAGTGACAATTCACCTGTTTTGGTAAGGAAAGGGAGATGCTACAGATAGAACCTCATGGGCCTTATACTCCCTACCCCCAGGTTAAATGGATCAAACATCTTTCACATTACAAGGCCTATTTTGTGACACTGTTAGACATCCGACTTAATTGTGAAAACATTTTTAATACCATGTATAATTAACTTGTGGAATTGGCCGCTGCATGAGCTTACAAAGATTTTACTGGGGGTGGGGCGGGATTATATAATATTTATAGGGATCATAATGCATATTTAATTATAGAAGTAAAAACTGAATTACACTTGTAAACACATTATCGTAGTTATTAACCCTCGGCTTAAGGGCAGAATCCACATGCCCGTCCATGTCAATTAGAAACAGATCAAGGAAGGTTATGAATGGAAACTTATAAAGGTTCACAGGAAACTGGATTTGCTCCCCAGACTGATTTTTATTTCTAAGTATGGTCATATATACAATCTGAATTTGCTTATTTGGTATTTCTCTCCCTGCTGATCAATCTGTTGACTCTGATCTAAAAGGGGGGGGTGATGATGAGGGTTGTTGTTTTTTAAAAAGGTAGATTAAATCAAATAGATTCCATCTTTTTCAAAGTTTTGCCCAACCCAACCAGATGGGCGGGGTTATAAATAAAATAATACTAATAATAAAATTGTTAAGACTGTGAAAGCTAAAGGCCACACATTACCTTCATTGCAAAGCACTGGGTTTAGCATCTTGCTTCTAGTGAAGAGGAAATTATTCTGTCTAAGTAATGACAAAAAGAAATCGAGTTGATGTATCCTTTCCACTTCCCCAAGCTATTGTTTACAACAGAAGGAGAGAAAATGAAATGAAATTGCATTCTGTTTCTTTCCTTTTGATTCTGTAACAGGAAAAGGAAAGCGGAATCCCTATAACTAGCAAGCTGCCAAATGGCATCTCCCTAAAAGGGATTTTAGCCACCAGAAACTATTGGTACATTGGGGCGGGCGGGATTCGGACCTGCTCTGGAGAATTCCATACTAGTGATTGCTTAGCTCACACTCCTTCAGTGATCCAGCCTATTCTAAAATCCCCACGCAGAATTCAAGACATGACTGGCAGCTTCAGAAATAGCCAGTGAAGTATAGCACCGCAATCCCCTGTAGGAGCCATACATGTGCAGAAGCTGGCGTTGCTTTGCACATTATTTCCAGCAGCTGGATGAGAAACGGTGTGCATAAATAGGCACTGTGGTTGCTGTTTACAACCTGCGACCAGGGTTGCATCCATAGACCCATATATTAGCTCTGCTTCTTTGCTTTTACTTGCTTCGACCGGTGTAGCAGCTGCAGGTGTTCCTAGCATTTGTTGTTGTTGTTCAGTCGTTCAGTCGTGTCCGACTCTTCGTGACCCCATGGACCAGAGCACGCCAGGCACGCCTATCCTTCACGTTCCTAGCATAGCTGTCAACTTTTCCCTTTTCTTGCGAGGAATCCTATTCGGAATAAGGGAATTCCCTTTAAAAAAGGGAAAAGTTGACAGCTATGGTTCCTAGACAAGTCTACAAGCATTGGTAACTTTAAGACTGGATTACTGCAATGCATGCTATGTGGGACTTCCCTTGCATTCGGTCCATAAACTGCAGTTAGTGCACCCCTGCACTAGCTGACAATTTGTTACCAGCTTTATTTCAAGGTGTTACAATGAGTGCACAAAGCACTCAATAGGCTGGAACCAGTGTAATTGAAGGACCACCTTATGCCCAGGGATGGCCCACCCATGAGGCAAGGTGAGGCAACCACCTCAGGCAACAGGGACTTTGGGGCAGCAGCCCCTTATATTTTTCTCCCCCCCCACCCTTGTTCCTGATGCAAATCTCCCCTGACCCCTTCTTCCCTGGCAGCAGGGGCAGAGGAAGGGGGTGCGGTGTGGGCAGGCCGCCCCGGGTGCCACCACTGAGGGGGTGACAAAATTCTGGGCGGCACTCACCGCCAGGGCCTGCAGTGCGCCCGAACCACGCGTCTCTCCTAGGGGAGATGTGGTGGCTTGGGCGCCCGCAGGCTCTGCGCTGCCCCAAATGATCCGCCCGCCACCTCCCCCTCAGCTGTAGGGCGGATGAGTGGGAGGAGGCAGGCAGACTCCTCAGAGGCCCCGTGGAGCATCCTGCCCCGGCTCACCCCCCATGGGCAACTGGCCCCACCCCTGGGTGCAGGGCATGCGTGCTGCCCCAGACGCCCAATCGGCTTGCTCTGCCACTGCCTGGCAGGGGTGGGGGGATGTCATTTGGGGGTCCATCTCAGGTGCCCACTCAACTGCTTCAATGTGGACTTGCACGTTTACCAGTGACACATAATGTTTGTTCCTCACTTGCCAGAAATCAATCGTTCCGTGTGGCAACACATATTCCTTGAACTCCCTGCCCATTAATATTAGGCAGCCACCTTTGTTCTCCTGCTTTTGATGCCTACTAAAAATCTTTTTGTTTAAGGCAAGCTTACTCAGAAATGTCAATTTATTAGGTGCAGTTGTGGATTTTATCTACTGTTTTTAAAGTCTGCTTTCATTGCTAATTTTAAGGAATGCTTTATAACACTTTACGTAACCTACTTAAAGATTTCGAGGGGATATGCCTTGCCAAATTATTAAATAAATACCATTTAAAAAACGGGGATCACATTATTCGGAGGCCGTGTATGCAAACAACGGAGGGTGGCTATCCTGGCCGTGCCTGGCTTCTGAGCTCCCCAAGGGCATGTGTCTGGGAAGGTCACAGACAGGGCATGAGGGAGACAGATTGCTAGAAGACAGATGACTCAGGGCAGGAAATGATAGAGGCTTAGAATGAACACTATAGAGGGAGTGGCTGGGAGTGATTTTAGGGTGGGGGTGTCTTTCATAGTACTAGGATTTAGGGTCGACCCAATGAGATTGATTGGCAATAAATTCAGGCCAGATGAAATAAAGTACTTCTTCATAATTAGTTTATGGAACTCAAGCCCACAATATGTTGTGAGCTGATGGCCAGTGGCTCTAGAAGGGGATTTGACCAGTACAACAGAGCGTATGGTGACCTTCCAAAGTCCAACTCCCAACATCTGCAGCCAACATGGCCAGTGGTCAGGATAGTGGGAGATGGACACCAACAACATCAGAAGGTGGAGCAGGAAGGTTTTCCTGTTCACCTGAAAGGATGGAGCTTAAAAGAGGCAGGTAAACGATGGGCTGGCATTTTTGGCTCACCCAGAGCCTGGTTCTTGGCCAGGTCCTGCACGTTGTTCCTTCGGCGCAGATCAGGGTGGGGTTGAAATATTTAAATCAGGCTTCCTTAAATTTGGCCCTCCAGATGTTTTTGGCCTACAACTCCCATGATCCCTAGCTAGCAGGACCAGTGGTCGGGCATGATGGGAATTGTAGTCTCAAAACATCTGGAGGGCCAAGTTTGAGGAAGCCTGATTTAAATAAATGTGCCCCAGTTCACCCAATCTTACGTGTCTTGCCTCTTTTATTCCACTGTGTTGTGACCTAAGCCAAACACAAAGGGAAAAGTTTGCAAATACAAATGCAGAAATAAATAGGATGGCCTTGATTTCTAATTATTCAGTGGGACTTCTTTCTTTTTTTAGGTGATGGTTTTACTTAGCAATACTGCTGCAATGCGTATAATTTTCCAGTGTATGCTCCCTATTTCTCTGATTATTATTACTACTATTATTGCTTTTTAATGTGATCCATTTCTCGTCTCACTTCACACTTATCAAAGGCAGCATAATATCAAAACAGCAATATATCAGCCTAAATGTGGGCCTTTGAGCTTGCTATCAAGGCAGCATCACAGAATTACATGCATCAGAAACATCTGCCACCTACATGCTTCTCCAAAGGGGGAAGTTCAAAGAACATCTTCTCTCAGTGCCATTTCAACAGAATTGCTAATTCACACTCAAATTATATAAGACTTATTAATTTTGAGCTCTGCTTATTGAACCAATATCGGTTTGAAAATCTAAGATGTGTTCTCTTTTCTCTCTCTTTTAGCTTCCCGTAGCTTTTTCTTTTGAGGGGTTTTGGGAGTAGATGAATAACCCCCCCCCCCCCGATCATCATCAGTACCCATTTTGGAAATGTAATATCACAAAGTTTCAAAACCCAGTCACATGATTAAATTTGGCAAATACCCATCATTCCAGAGGGGGGGAAATCTCCTCTGCCCCTGCTCCCCAGCATAAGTGTATGTATCCATTTAAAAGGTAAGGACACCTTTGAATAAAATCTGGGCACGTCTGTCATCTTGACTTAAGAACATTTCTGCAAGTGAGGCTTAAGGCTGCAATCCTCACCACACTTACTAGGGTGTAAGCCACATGGAATGCAGTGAGACTTACTTCCATGTAAGCATGTGTAAGTTGGTGTTGTAAATACGGATGAAATATTCAATTCAATTTTCCTAAAACAACGTACAAGCTGAAATACACCCAAATAATATTTATAAAAAGGCATATAAAATGGCAACGTTTGCATACAAATACACATTTTGTGTGTGTGGAAATAACAACAAAAATGCATTATCTTGGGGGAAATTGTGTTCAAAATATGTGTATTCGGCAATATTTCCACACAATATGTGTATGGTAAGAGCAATTCACACAGTATTGCTGGTTGATTTTTTTTTAAAGCAAACAGATGTAGAAAGGTGAAAAACTGAATTAAAGATTACAAAAATGAGGGGGGAGTTTTGGGGCTGTACATTGTTTTACTGTATTGGTTTGAATCTGCTAAACTGCTGCATTTAAAAACTATGTTTAAGTTTTGTTGTTAACTACCTTAATCTTAATTTTATTTCATTTGTTGCTTTGAGGGAAGGCTGGCACAAATGTTCTAAATAAAAAAAAAATGGGGCAAACAACAGTTTTGGAAGACATTTTTCAGTGGGGATACGATGGGGGGTGGTGGTGGTAAGGCTTACATACCTTCCCAGACACCACAGCCCCAAATCCAGATCCCGCCTCCTCCGATAACTGCTGTTGGGAAAATTGGATATGGCCAGACGTAAGCACACTTTTTACAGATGTTCTTAAAGTCACAGCTAGTCTGACCTTTATGCTTTAGAGCTGTATACACAATGTTAGCCCTACACAGAGGAGGCCCATTGGAAATAAGTGACATGACTAACTTGGGGCCATTCATTTCAGTGTGGCCGCTCTGAGTATAACTTAGTCAAATACAAACCATAGCCTACCTGATTCCCCCCCCCCCATTAGACACGACTGCCTGCAGATCTTTCATAAGATTTCACCCCTTTGAATACTCTCGTGACAATGGAAGGAAAGCCATCTGTGTCCTCCCCCCCCCGCCTTGTGCCTCTTCCAAACCCTCCCCTCCCCCCAAAAAAATTCAAGGGAGCTTGATTCTCTAGTGCCTTCGCTTTTGAATGTGAACAGTCTACGTAAAGGTGATCTACAACGCCACTGTAAATCAGAGAACAGATGGGCCCCCTATGTCACACGAGGGATTTCAAGATATCAAATGCAGCTACAACGTTGCACAGCGTGCGGGTGCCGCACATACAAGAGGATAATTAAGACATTGCCGTAGATTTAAATATGGATGAGCCATCATTTTTAATTGCTCGAGGTTATAAATACTTAAAAGTTGTTAAATAAGAAGCTCAAGGCAAAATATTCCTAATGTGTGTGTGTGTGTGTGTGTGTGTGTGTGTAAAGATTTTGCATATCACATATTTGCATGTGTGTTTGTGGCCAGCGGACATGGGCAATTAATATAGTTTGTCTCTTGGTAGTATCCCTGCCTAATGCAGTTTAGTAGAGAAGGAGGGATTACCACCCTCTGACTGAACTAGGGTTAGTCAGAGGTCAGGCAGAGTACCGGTAAGCTGGTAAGAAGCTGGCGACTGAGACTATTTGCTTCCAATCATTTGTTTACATCCATGCACTTTCAGATCCTCCAAGTGTCCCTATTTCTCAGGGATAGTCCCAGTTTTACAGAAGCCATTCCCGTTTCTTATTTGATCCAAGAATGTCCCGCTTTTCCTTAGGACATCCCTATTTTCATGGGAGAAATGTTGGTAGGTATAGTGTTATCCGACCGCCGAGACATCTGAAGGCAGTCCTGTATAGGGAAGTTTGTTTATGGTACACACACACACACACACACACACACACACACACACACAGTGGTACCTTGGCAGTCAAACGGCTTGGCTGCCGAACAAATTGGCTCCCAAACGCCACAAACCCGGAAGTAAGTGTTTTTTTGGAAGTCCGTCGCAGCTTCCACTGCTTCCAGTTGAGTACAGGAAGCTCCTGCAGCCAATCAGAAGCCACGCCTTGGTTTTCGAACCATTTCAGGATATGTTGGAAGCCACCTAGAGTGGCTGGGGAAACCCAGTCAGATGGGCAGCGTATTATTATTATTATTATTATTATTATTATTATTATTATTAAATAATACATCCCTATTTTCATCAGAGAAATGCTAGAGGGTGTGCACTTTTTTAAAAAATTCCACAAAGGCAAGTAGCCCTAGATCAGGATCAAAGCCTGCTGCCTGGCTAATTTAAAGTTCACATGTACCTTATAAAGAACAGAAGTGTGGTTCAGAGACCAGGCACAGGAACATAGAAAGATGCCTTACACTAAGTCAGAAGATTGATCCAACGAGCTCAGCATAGGTGCCAATTCCCTGGGGCCCTGGGTGCCCAAGCACACACAAAATTCCCCATGAAGGGGTCAGGCATCCACAAATTTTGGTGCTAGGGTCATGCACATTGCATTGCACCCATGGCCCCGGGCACCCACATTCATGGGGCCAAGTAGGCATTCCTGTAGCTCAGTAATTGGCTACTGGCAACAGCTCTCAGGGGTTTCAGAGAGTGAAGGAGTGTCTCCGCCCCCACCATTCAGCCCAGACACTAAGTTCCAGCTCCAAGGGCCTTCTGGCAGTTCCCTCCCTGCGAGAAGTGAGGTTACAGGGAACCAGACAGAGGGCCTACTGGGTAGTGGTGCCCGCCCTGTTGAATGCCCTCCCATCAAATGTGTAGGAGGTACAGAACTATACAACTTTTAGAAGACATCTGCATGTTTGATGCTTTATTATGTTTTTATATGTGCAGGAAACCACCCAGAGTGACTGGGGCAACTCAGTCAGGTGGGTGGGATACAATTATTATTATTATTATTATTATTATTATTATTATTATTATTATTATTATTATTATTATTTTGGAGATGTTGGGGATTGAACTTGGGACCTTCTGCATGTAAAAATCATGCCCCCAGCCATGCAAAATATGGTTGGAAACAAGAGGCCTTGAAAGAACAACTGCTATGTCTTGCTCTATATATATCCTTGTTTGTTCATTTTTAATCTTCTTAGGGTATTGGGAAGCAGGAGATATGTGAACTATACTTCTTTTGTTTTATATATAATGTTTATATATAACCAACATAGCATCCCATAGTAAACAAATGCACACTGAAATGTAATAAATATTGTTTTGTACATGTTGTTTATATGAAGAAGAAAAAAAGATAAAGAACACTAGACTTGCTGCATCAGGCCAAATGCCCATCTAGTCCAGCCTTCTGCTGTTTCAGTGGCCCATAAGGTGCCACTGGCAAACCCACAAGAATATTTTGTTTTGTCTTTTAAAGAACTACAGCAACCATCATATTTTCATCAGCAACCAGCAACACATTTAGGTGAGTTTATTCAACACAGCAAGGTAAATAGAGCGGGGATGTAGGCCTTAAATCTTGGAGGGACAGACAGGTCCTTCTTGCTGATATACAGTAAGCACTGTTGTTTCATACGTGATGGAGGGAGGCATGTAAAGTAAAAGATCTGAGATTGTGCTGCTGCTGCTGCTGCTGCTGCTGCTGCTCAAAACAGAATTTCTGCCACACGTGAGAAGTTCTGACATTTCAATATTTGCATAAAGCCTGATTTAGAAGGGAGAGTTGACATATCAGAAGTATTGGCAAGTATTTTTTTAAAATAATAATAATAATAATAATAATAATAATAATAATGAAACGCTAAAATGTCATGCTATTTTAAACAACAAAATTGTTTTGCATTTGCACCAGAATGAAATATAATTCACGCTCCTTATAAAAGCAAATCAGGGCTATGTTGGGATGCAGTGTAGGAAGGTGACAGCAGGTGAGGGTGCTTATATACTTTGTCTTTAGATGTAGATGTGACTGAATGTAAATTCACCAGCAGGCTAATTAAATCGAGACATTCCCCCCAATCTACAGAGCCCCTCCCAGCAGTGTTCATGCTGCTGTGATTGTATAACAACCACCGAGTATGCCAACTTGACATTTAATAGATTAAGGAAATCAGTGGTATGATTAACTACTATGACCACATAACTGGCGTGATGGGGCAGGGAAGAGAAGGAAGAGACTCCAAGGTTCCAGCCATGGACTCCTTGTTCTTAGGCAATTGTCCAATACGGCAATTGTGCACTGCTGGGCCAGCAGTGACACTTCTCCAAGCCTCTGAAAGCATGGTAAAGAACTCATACCATGTGTTCCCATTAGCATCAGTACCATAGTCCCAAGTTATTGTTTGAAGATAAAGAAGCAGAAGTTAAGCCCATGGGAATAAAGACCTCCATGGACAAACCCCCACCTCCAATCCTTCTTCCCATCACAAACAGGAGGAAGAGAAGAGAGGAGGGAACATGCAAGTCCAAGACTTTGCTCATTCCACTTCATTCCCTTAGAGATAAACCATGGATCCACATTATATGGAAATGCAGCCACTGATATACTAATGCTTGATGTTTTACTATGTTTTATATATGCTGTAAGCCGCCCAGAGTGGGTGGGGAAACCCAGCCAGATGGACGGGGTATAAAAATGTATTACTACTACTACTACTACTACTACTACTACTACTACTACTACATTACTTTAAATGGGATGTGCATATAATCATATGTCCCACCAATTCTCACCCATGACTAGTAGACCATACATAATGATACCAGGGTAAAGAACCATTAGTCTGGTTGACATTGAAACAAAAACATGCCCAATATTCCATCATCACCCCTCCAAGCAGAAACAAAAAACTTGTCTCTTTGCCAACAGAGTTGTTGCAAAGTTTTAAAAACAGGGTGTGTGGGTGTGGGTGCTACTAATTGTGACTCAGCACTAAAAAAAATCAAAAATTAAAAAAACCACATTTTTCATTCAATAAATAAAATGACTTGGCACTAATAAAAACTGCAAGTAGCAGGTGCCATCCTAGGAGAAGACTTCTTGCCTTCTCTCATGTCTCTTCTGTGTCTGCTGCTGCATACCAACCCACCCATCATCTAAACAGCTGGAAAACATGCTTTTTTCTTTAAAACAAGATTTTATCAGCAAATGCAAGCAAATTTAATCAATGAACTGATTAAAACCCATGGCATTAATTGACCAAGATTTATTTATTTCCCTTAAAATACCCAATATCCTTATGTTTCCCCATGTACATATGGAAAGGGGTGTGTGATTGCTTATTAGCAAATATTTGAACCTCCCATTGACCCTTACTACTTAGTGATTTTTTAAAATACTACGACAGATTTTGCCGGTCCTATTATAGTCTCTGTGAAATTAAAAGACTGCCTAACAGCTCCATACTCAATATGCTAGTAAACCACTGAATAACAGATTGCATCTTGCATTAACTGCATAGCAGTATTCATCACACCCCTGTTTCACTGAGAATTTAGTAAGCAAAGCTAGATAGAGGCAGCTCAGCTACCATCCCTTGCAGCCACAAGGGCCACACAGAAAAGAAGGGGAGAAGTGCAGCTGGGAGGAATATTACAAAGGAGAGAGAGAGAGAGAGAGAGAGAGCGCTCCAAGCTGCCACTCAGTAGGCAAAGACAGCTGCAGAAGCAGCCAGCTGGACCAAGCCAAGCTGTGCTGTGCTGTGCTTATGTTCAAGCAGTGGGAAGCTCTTCAGAAGGTCACTTGAAAGAAACGTGCTGGTAGTGTATCCTGGGCTTATTCTAACCTCTGAGCAGAGATGGCCAAAGGTTTAAGTTCGGAGGGGCAGCAGACAGCTCAATAATCAAATGTGCATTAAAGCGTAAGTGAGCAACCTTTGGCACAAGGAGGAAAATAAATTATCAGTACTGCACATTTTTTCAGTTTTAGTGTTTTGATTTATTTTCTCTTTATTTGCTTTGGGTATTTAACTTGTTATCTATTATTATTGGTAGGCATGCAAAGGGCCAGATTCAGCTAAATAGCTGCACTAGTGAGTGTCAGCACAATGAGTCCTACTCAGACAATGTTGGAAGGTTCAGGACAGACAGTTCTTGCAGTACATTGTTAAACCGTGGAACTCACGCCTACAAGAAGCAGTGGTGGCCACCAACTTAAAAGCTTTTAAGAAGAGTTTGGATTTGATATCCCTCTTTATCACTACCCGAACGAGTCTCAAAGCGGCTAACATTCTCCTTTCCCTTCCTCCCCCACAACAGACACTCTGTGAGGTGAGTGGGGCTGAGAGACTTCAGATAAGTGTGACTAGCCCAAGGTCACCCAGCAGCTGCATGTGGAGGAGCGGGGATGCGAACGCGGTTCCCCAGATTACGAGTCCACCGCTCTTAACCACTACGCCACACTGGCTCCTCAATTAAAAGAGGATTGGACAAATTCAGGGAGGGGAAAAGCTAGCCATGGCTGCTAGCCATGATGGCTACGTTCTCCCTCCATAGATAGAGGCAATAATGCTTCCAAACAGCAGGTTGGCAACTGTGAGGGATGCTGGATTAGATGGGCTGTTGGCCTGAACCAGCAGGCCTTTCTTATGTAATGTTCTAATTCCCCTGAACTGAATTTGTGATGTTATTGTTTTAACTTTTTAATAAACTGTTTAAATTTTAAATTTTAAATTTATGCTTTTTAATTGTTTGTTTTATTGTGTTTTTTTTTAATCAAGGGTGTTTTTAATGCCCTAATGGATTTGTTATTGTGTATTTTAACTATGCATTGATTTTATAGCTGTAATCTGCAATTTAGAAACCATTTTGGCATATGAGCGATATATAAATATATAACCAACCGTCTAATTATTCTAAATGTGCTTCTATCACCACAGGGAAAGGTTTCTAGGAATTCAGATTCAGCAAGCCCCATTTATTTTATTTTGTTTTTGTTTTTGTTTTTAAGTCTAGTGGTATTTTACAAGAGGGTTTCAATTAAGTAATTCAACTTAAGCCATTTGGCAAAAATGCAAGGTAAATTTAGAGGAGCAGAGGGGAAAAAATGACTACAAATGTGGCTGCCTGGGCAAGGATCGATCCAGTAAAGGAGACTTGATTCCAGATAGTAATAGATTGACCTGTTCGCTGACCTGACTTCCAAAAGAAACACCACAAGAGTGTCAGGTGCCTATGAAGCAGGCAGCACTTGGTTGTTCCCATACTAAACAGGAAACAGAAGAATAATCTGAAGGGCTCAGAACATTAAACTAGGGAAGCAACAATTGATGAAAGTTATTGGCGAGAACTCAAAAGGAAGACAGAGCATCATAACCTCTTAAGGAAAGGTGGTGATACTGTGGAAGATTACCTGGCAGCACATTAGGGAAACTCACAGCAAGAAACTCAGAGGTCTTGTAAATGAGTAAAATGGAAGATAGCATTAGGTTGGGTGGGGAATCTCTGGATTGGGAGTCCTGATGGACAGAAATAGAGAGAGGAAATTATTGTTGCCTGTAGAGAAGAAGTGAATTCAGGAATTAGGTGCCACAAACCAATAACCATTATGCCTTAGGAAAACTCAAGGGGTTCTACAAGCCAATCATAGTGCCATTACTGGGCAGTAGAGGGGAAGGCAGCTTTTCAGGTGACCTGGTCCAGAATTATTTGATGTTCTGTATGTGAGGAGCCAGACCCTCCAAGTATCCCTATTTTCTAGGGACATCACTGATTTAGAGAAGCTGTTCTGATTTGATCCTGGAATGTCCCACTTTTCATTAGGGTGTCCCTATTTTCATTGGAGAAATGTTGGAGGGTATGGAGTTATCCAACTCCTGAGCTGTTGGAAGGCAATCCTGTATAGTGAAGGTTTTTTTAAAAAAAAGTTTAATGTTTTATTACGTTTTTATATACGTGAGAAGCCAGCTAGAGTGCTGGGATAACCTAATAAGATGTGGTGGGTATAAATAGTAAAATTATCATTATGGAATGGGAGGCCCCTATTTTCTTCAGAGAAATGTTGGAGGGTATGGAGGAGCAGAACCTTAAAACTGTCTTGGTGGCTAATAGGCAGCCAGTACAGATTCTGTAACCCTGGCACAATATGTGCCTGACAAGGAGCACCACTGTGGCATTCTGCACTGGCTACAGCCTCCCGACTAGTTGCAAGGGAACCCCCACAAACAGCACATAACAAAAGTCCAGACATATATTCCTCCTGTTGCCAGCTGTGATTCAATTCTCTCATCCACCCTGCCTCAGGCTCAAAAGACTGAGCCAACTTTAAGCCTGAAGGATTTGAGTCAACAGCAAATGTGTCATCTCCTGGCTCGCCTTTGGGCTACAGGTACAACTTTAATAGCTGGACTTGAATCATTTCAGTCTCCATAAAGAGTACACACAGGATTAATGAAACTCATTGCGATTGTTAGCATAAGAGGAAATGAAATTTCAGAAAGCCAGAGCACCACAGCTGTGAATTACAGAAAAGGCGCCTTAGTCAAACTGTGGTAAATATTCGTCAAATAATTGTTGCTGAAACAAGGTTTGCTTGAGCTCTTGTGAATTGTGGGAGAGGTTTCAGCCTCAAGCATAGGAAAGCTACGCAGAAAGTGCTGTTTTAATCATTTTCCAGCTAATCACACCAAAGGAGGAGACCACTGAAATGTGGTCTTATTTAAAGCCTTCCAGAAAATCCAGGGGTTATTAGACATAAGTATTTTGATTTCAATGTTAGCTTCATCTTCTCATATACACTTCATAATACAGTCGTACCTTGGAAGTCGAACAGAATCCGTTCCGGAAGTCCATTCGACTTCCAAAACGTTCGAAAACCAAAGCGCGGCTTCTGATTGGCTGCAGGTCAGGTCAGACTATGGAGAGTTTAGAACTAAACAGAAGCATCTCTTTGCTTGCCTTCCACTCCTGGACCTGCCTGTGGGTGGGGGGCATTCCAAGGGCAGGGTGAGTCTGAGCTAGTCCAAAATCTACTGGATCCCATCTGCTCTCATAGCCAACAGGTCAGCTATAAGAATTCTAGTCCAATTCTATGACAGTAAAGAATGTACTGTACATTTCAAAGGGGCACAAAAATCACATTTAAAAAAATAATAATAATCAAACATCCACAAAGGCAGAAATATAAAACAAATTACGCAGAAATAATCAGCAACAGCCAAGAAAGCATGATCTAAATCACAGACAAGTTATCAAATCGTCTGAAATGAGCAAGGTTTCAATTTAAAACAATGCAGTTTAATGACCTATCATTATGCGCAGCATTATGTAAATTAAGAGAAAATCACAGCTGTTCTATTGGTTTTCATCGCATATTTGAAAGAATTCTCTCTCTCTCTCTCTCTCTCTCTCACACACACACACACACACACTGCTCATTAATTCAATAGTGAGACAAACACAAATGAGAATCAGAGCTGAGCTGAAACTTCTCCAACTTCTCCATTTAAATGAGGGGCTTGCTAAAGGAAAAACACTCCACCTGGTACTTGAAAGCTAGATAACAAGCTACACTATGGCTTATGTATTTTTTTTAAAAAAAACCCACTTGCACAGAACATTCAGGCAGATCAATTCTCACTTCCTCCACGCTGTCATCATTACAGAACCATATCAAGCAGCCAATGAGATTTAGCTCAGCACTGGGCTGAAGTATTCAGGGGTGAGGCAAAACCAGCCCCCAAAGATCATCATAATCTTGCTGAAGATCTTGCTGAATTATCATACTCCCCCCAAAGGTGGGGAAGTTTACATCTATCAATGATGCAGTCCCTACTCAAAGGCTGTTGGTTTAATAAACATGGTACAAAAGGAAAAAGGGATGTGGAGGGAAGAAGAAAGAAAGCATTGGGTCAGTTGCTACTTCACTGGCCAATATGAATGGGTCCAAGTTGGTCTCTCCCTGGTTATGATGATCTTCCTGGACTGCATAGGATGCAGCCTAGCAGTGACATTAAAAAGTAATCAAAACAAGCATTGCTAAAATGCACTCAGGTCATACCTTCCAACACCTTTAAGCCTAAATGTTGTTGTTGTTGTTCAGTCGTTCAGTCGTGTCCGACTCTTCGTGACCCCATGGACCAGAGCACGCCAGGCACGCCTATCCTTCACTGCCTCCCGCAGTTTGGCCAAACTCATGTTAGTAGCTTCGAGAACACTGTCCAACCATCTCATCCTCTGTCGTCCCCTTCTCCTTGTGCCCTCCATCTTTCCCAACATCAGGGTCTTTTCTAGGGAGTCTTCTCTTCTCATGAAGCCTAAATACAGAGCGCTATTTTCCCTGACACCATCTTCTCATTATTTATCCCAAGAGCATGGCGGCCATTTTGACTGCTGTGATCTTGCACGTTTTCATATTGTGATTCCCCCCATCACCCCCAAAAAGTGCTTTTTCAGGCACAGCGGCCAAAACATGCGTTTTGGGGCACCATGTGAGATCACAGACCTGGAAAAAGCACTATTTCCAGGGGAGGAATCACGAGAAATTACAGCACCCAAAATGGCTGCCATTTTCTTGCAATAAAAATGGGATATCCCGGTTTTTCTGGGACACTTGTGGGGTATGTGAGGTGAGTTTTGAAAGCAAACAAGCAAACAAAACAAATCTTGAATATGTCCTAGTCTAGGACTTTGAACTGTTACGCCTGTATGCCTTGACCCAATAAGACCAGACGAAAATATTTCAGGCAGCAAAGTTTTCAGAAAAAAAGTCTCTTTATTGCAATAAGGTGCATTCAGTAAGCAAAAGGCAAATGCACACCCCACCTCCTGTGGGGCAAGCTTAAGTACTCTCTATGACATAGTAAAGCTCCTCCTAAATCCCTCCTCCTGGCCTATCAGAACTAATATTATAATACTGCGTTAGCAAATCAGAACATTTCCTTTGTCCGGCTGCCTTTGTCTGTTTCAAGCTGCTTTAGCCGCCAGGAGGTGCTATATGCTATTATTACAGTGCCTAAATGCCTAGCCGTTGACCTCCAACTGCACCTGGGACCTTATTTTGGCTTCTGCTGATGTTCACAGGAAATGGCTCGGTCAGGGGGTGAGTTGTGGTTAGCTACCCAGACAGAGTGTGGAAAAAGAGGAAGTCTGTGGTCGGCCGTTTACTGGCATTCTGCTGAACTGCTGAACTGCTGAAACTGCTGATATGTCTAAGTTTATCTAAGAAGCTGCAATGTAAGGATTTTAGCTGGCAAAGTTGAAGCAAAGTTCAAGCAAAGTTGAATCTCTAAAATGGAGTGGGGGCATCTCCGAAATGGGGTTCAGGGGCTCGTATCTTGGTGCCTCATTTCCCCCCTTTCAATCGAGAGGAGCAGCTTGTTCTGCTTCCTCTTCAGATTGACCTACTGAGATTTCCTCTATAACTTGATCCATCCAGTGTTCAAACACCCCTATAGGGTCTTCAAAATGTTCATCAGGTTCCCATGTATCATCATCTGGTGAATAACCTTTCCATCGTACTTTGTATAGTATTTTACTATCTGTGGTTTTCATGTCCAGGATCTTCTCCACTTCAAAGACATCCGTATCATATTCATTGATACCTCTGCCGCTTTCCACTATCCCTTCTCCTCCTGCAGCCACCTTCTCCTCAGCCCCACTCACAACCGCTGCCATGTATGAGGCGAACGTTGTAATGGTGTCCTTCTCCAGTCAGTCCCTTGGACTGTAAGCAGTTGCGTGGCAACCACAGGTATATTTGGTAAGCCTGCGGTTCCTGTACATAAAAGGACTTCCCACCCCCCTTTGGTGACTCTGGGTGGCGTGTCCCCTGGTGTGAAAGCTTCAAATTTCCTTGTGACTACACTGGAGAAAGTCGAATAAGAGCCAGTGCCTCACCCCAAGTTCATTCCTCGAGGACTAAATTCTGGTTTACTGTTACAGCTGAATATGGCCCATATTTCTTATGGAGGGTGATGACATTTACTGGAGGACTGGAAGGGACTAATGAAATTAGTGTGAGAAGAATAGGATCAGTGAATATTTTACCTATTCTGACTTCTTGAGAGCAGTTGCAATGTAGCAAATAGTCAGGAATAACTTTCTAACAGTAAGAACTGTTTGGCTGTAGAATGGACTCCCTATTCTCTTTTCCAGTGAAAATACACCCATAGGTATAAAAGACTAGGCCCTCCCCCTCTGGTTCCCAACTATATACACGCAAGGGAATAGAAAGGGATATTGTTACTTTGACAAAGTCAATTTCAAGGGGTCAACAGGATTTTCCCTTCCAATTTCCCGTCCAATCCCAACAGCCTAGACCAACATTGTTCAAACCTCTAACACTCCCAATCTATAGAGTTATGCCCTGTCTAACAACTGGTCGACAAACCACTAATAACAATGTCCTTCTGACCAATTTTTCTGATGTGGTTCTGCTGGAGATGGTCTCTGTTGCATAAAATGGAGGTTTCCGGTGGCCCGTGCGTCGAGTGACAGCGTCCTGTGTGTCACAGCAGGGGCTACTTCAATTCGGTCTCCCGTGCGCTGGGCGTCCTTGCCGGTCAGACGCAGCAGGGGAGACTGGTGCACCGTGCGTTGAGTACCTACTCCTGGCTAGGCACAGCAGGGTGTCGACTCCAGGGGGTCACCTCCGCCTTTCACCGCCGTTGGGGTGGATAGGAGAACCGTGTATGGACCGTGTAAGAAGGTTGCGCTTCCACTCCTTTACCCACAAGCTATAGCCAGGCTGGAACTGATGGACTGGCTCAGCAAAGCTGCACGGTGTTTGCTCGAGGGCCCACCTGCTGAGGGAACGACAACACACAGACACAGAGAGACAGACAGACAGATAGAGAGATTATTTGTTTGTGGAAGGTGATATGCTCTTCCACCTGTCCAGTCCAGCTGGTTTTTCACGAACAAATGGAGGTGGCCTCCCATACAGGAGCTCGAATGGTGACAGTTTAAGTCTCTTGGTGGGGGCGCTTCGAATTCGGAACAGAGCTATAGGGAGGACATCTGTCCACTTCAGTCCGGTCTCTTGGGTTAATTTGGCCAATTGGATTTTCAAAGTCCGGTTCATCCTTTCAGTTTTTTCCCGAACTCTGTGGCCTATAGGCAGAGTGCAGTCTCCACTTTATCTGAAGTTTCTTGCACACTTCCTGCACTACCTGATCGATAAAGGCTGGTCCATTATCACTCCCTATACTCCTGGGCAGTCCGAACCTGGGTATTAGTTCGGTTAGAAGTTTCTTAGTTACTTCCCTGGCTTTTTCAGTCCGTGTTGGGAACGCCTCTACCCATCCGGTCAGCGTACAAACAAACACTAGCAGATATTTGCAAGTCCTTGCAGGTGGCAACTCAGTAAAATCCACAATCAGATTCTCCATAGGGCTGTATCCCACATGTTGTACACCCGGTGGGGGTTGCATTCCTTGCTTGGGGTTGTTTTTGGCACAAAGGATACACCTCTGGGAGATAGCAGCAGTTAATTGTGAGAGGTTAGGCACATACAATTTTCTCCCGAGATGTTCCCTAGCAGCAGTGCCACCCAAGTGTGTGGACTCATGATAGTTTCTCACAATTTTGCTGGCCAAGTGTTGGGGCACGAACACTCGGTTGTCTGGGAGGAGTAGCCATCCATCTTGCAGTCGGGCTCCCTCCTGTTGTGCCCATTCTTGCTCTTCAGGAGAATATTGAGGTTCCAAGTCTTCAGTGGTTATTTCTGGGATGAGTGCAGCCATGGTTGGAGGTGGTGATTGCATAGCTGCTTCTCGGGCAGCCTTGTCTGCCTTATGGTTGCCTCTGGTGACCAAATCCTTGCCTCGCCCATGTCCTTTGCAATGCATTACAGCAATCCTCTCAGGGGCCCACACCGCCTCTAATAGACTTTCCACTTCTTGTCCATACTTCAAGGCTTTTCCATGGGCTCCTATCAGACCTCTTTCCTTCCATAGAGCTCCATGCGCATGCAGGGTTAAGAAGGCATACTTTGAATCCGTATATATATTCGCCTTACATCCAGCTGCCAATTGCAGGGCTCTAGTGAGTGCAATTATTTCGGCCTTCTGGGCAGAGGTTCCCGGTTGCAGAGCTTCTGCCTCTACAATCTCATCGTTGGTCACCACAGCATACCCAGCCCTCCTAACGCCATTGGATACAAAGCTGCTCCCATCTGTGTAATATACAACATCAGGCTCTTTCAGGGGTTCATCTTTCAAGTCTGGTCTGCTAGAATAGACTTCGTCCATCACCTGGAGACAATCATGGTGTTCTATTTCCTCGTCGTCTGGTAGGGGCATCAGGGTGGCGGGGTTAAGGGTATTCACCACTCTTAGGTGCACTCTTGGGTTTTCACACAGCAGGCCCTGGTATTGGGCCATTCGGGGGTTTGTCAGCCAGTAGCTCCCTTTGTACTCCATGAGGGTGAGAACAGCATAGGGTACATTTACATTCATTTCTTGGCCAAAGGTGAATTTATCTGCTTCTGTCACCAAGACTGCAGTGGCTGCCACTGATCTCAGACAGGGTGGCCATCCTTTAGCCGTTGGGTCCAGTTGCTTTGAAAGATAAGCTACAGGCCGATTCCAGCTTCCTAGCTTCTGAGTCAAAACTCCAGCTGCCACGCCATTCTGCTCATGCGCATACAGTTGGAAGGGCTTCTCTGGGTTTGGCAGCCTCAAGGCCGGAACCTCCATTAGGCATTTCTTAATAGTCTCAAAAGCCTCTTGCTGCTCTGGTCCCCACACAAAGGGTCTTCCTTCACTCCTCCTGTACTATCATTCAGGGATTCTGGTAAAACACTGAAGCCAGGTATTTAGCACCACCCTGCATTTCCCTAGGAAGTCCCACAACTGCTTCCTAGTGGTGGGCTCTCTTATGAGACATATGGCTTCTTTCCTCTGTGATGTGATATATTGAAGCCTAAATACTTGATTTCCTTCAGATACAATTTATGCCTTTCTCTGAGAGGCTTTGTATCCTGTCTCCCATAACAAGTATAACAGTTCTTCTGTAACTTCTTTTCCTTTTCTTCCAAGTTTTGGCCATCTTTACCAAAAAATTTTTAAAATCCTTGTGGCCAGAATCAAAGGGGTTTGAGTAAGCCAAGATTCAATAATCAGTTCAAGTGTTTCTGGGCTCCTTCTGCCGCCCATCGTGGCAGGAAAGTGAGAGTAGTGTTTTACTGAGACTGGCATAGCCTAGGACCTTACATTAAGAATTATATGCAGGATATTTTTGGCCAACTCTGGGGATTATCTTCAGCCCACACCCCTGGTGGAGCTTGGAGATTTTCAGGTATTTATTCTGTCACTTTTCCCAAGAGTAAATGGATGGGATTTTGTGATCAAGGCTGCCAAAAGTTCCTAAGAGTATTCTCTAGGCGCCATTAGTGACAATATGCTGGTCACTCGTGGAAATAGCTGCATTTCTGGTCCTTTGGGGACAAAATAATTTGTGCCTGTACCTTGAGGGGACGTCTCTTTCCAGTGAGGGCACTGGGTATTTGGGCATATACAGGAACTGATGGGTGAGGTGGCATCCTTCAATTTGACATTCCAAATGCCTCCCTGAACAAATCACTTGTGGCTCCCACAATGTTCACTGATTCTAGGCTTTTGGATTGTACAGGCGTGGTTATAACAGAATACTGGGCTCCCAGCGAAATATCTCTGGTTGGTCCCTCTGGGGTATCTTCCTCCAAGCCCTCTTCTTCTTTGTCCTCTTCCTCTTCCTTCTCCTCTATTCTGGGGCCATTCTCACTTCCAGTGTGTCTCCCTTTTCTACATATGACACACTGCTTCCTTCCTAGCAACTGACCTTTTCACCGGCCTCTTCCTCGGGTCAGACCCCTCTGGCCTCACCCGGGTCACCAGTCCTAGGACGCTTGTTGCTTGGCCTTTCATCCTTACATACTCCTTCAATGCCTCTTCTACTGCTTTCTTCCAAGCGGCTGACCTCTTCACCGGCCTCTATCCCGGGCCTCTGGGCCCCTCTGGCCCTCCCGAGTCGCCGGTTCCCCTTAGGCCAAAGCTGCCGCCATAACTGCCGCCTTCTCCTTCATCCACTTCCTCTTTTCCTTCTTCTCCTCCTCCCCTCTATAGTCATACACTCGCTGGGCAATTGCCATCAATTCACTCCGGGACTTTCCTTGAAACCCATCCTGCTTTTGTATCTTTGTCCTTATATCTTTAGTGGATTGTGCGATAAATGAGCTATTGACCATCGCCGCATACTCGGGGAGGTCGGGGTCAAATGGAGTCCAGATTCTATAGGCTTCCATTAACCGTTCCAGAAAATCTCCAGGGCTCTCATCTGCCTTCTGGGTCACAGCCGAGACCTTGGACAGGTCTGTTGGCTTCCTAGCTGCCCTTCGAATACCTTGTAGGAGAGTTTCCCTATATGCTTTCAGGGCGTTTCGGTCTCCATCATTGTTTGCGTTCCATTTGGGATCAGACGATGGATATCGAGTGGGCCAATCTGTTTCTAACACTCTCTGTTCCTTCAAGTGTTCTAATGCTTGTTGATCTATCCTCCTTCTTTCCTCTGTGGTAAAAAGGGTATTCAGCAACTGCTGGCAATCTGGCCAGGTTGGTTCGTGGGCAGCGAAGATAGATGCCATTAAATCCACCATAGCTTTAGGTTTTTCACTAAAGGGTGGTGTGTGTACCTTCCAATTCATCAAATCTGTGGTGGTAAAGGGAACATACTGCATGGTGTACGTCCGAGGTGGGGGTCCACCATCGACTAAAGGTGCATCAGGTGGGGTGGATTGTTCCATACCACCCGAAGGGGGGCAATTAGGTCTTCTGGTGGTGCTTCCTTGCACCCTTTTGCATAGTCTTTCAGTGCCTGATTACGGGCCCTGCTGTAGGCTGCCGCTGCACTTCTATGCTTAGGATTGGAGGACCTATACCGGCTTATCTTTTCCCTTAATTCTCTGAGGTTTGGGTATATTTCTTCCAGGGTTTGGGTGTTAGGGACCTTCACCCTATTCCCCTGTCCCCCTTCTGCCCCAGCCGGTGGGTCTGCGTTCTGAGGCTGTTGTACTAGGGGCGCATAAGGGGGTGGCCGCGGAACCATAAGCTCCTCTTCTTGACTGTCCAGTACTGGCGGGTGTTTTGCTAACTTCTGTACACTGCAGATCTTAGCCCTTGGTGGCAATTTTCTGCACCCTCGCAGGCAAGGGGGATTATGGTCTACAGCATCCTTCCACGTTGAGATATATGGTATCTGGTCTGGATGATTGTCAATTATAGTCCGCCATAAGGGATTAATGAGATTCTCATCAAAGCTTCCCTCGGAGGGCCAGCCTGTACCCTGTGTTGGCCAGTCTACTTCACACAGGGATCGTAGGCGTTCTTTCCTCAACGGGAATCCCCAATCGTCGCCCTCTGTGGCTTCCTTCCAATGGTCCAGAAAACACTGGAGGGGAGTCCCTTTGCTGGACCCTCCTCCCATCCTGGGCTGCTGAGGTACTCCGCTCCTACCAAGGTACAATCACACACCTTTCTCCACACGTCGCTTGGCTAGTGGCACTAACGCCCCGGCCTCTCATGCATACACACAATCACTGGAGTACCTTATTCACACACCACACACATATACCTCCCAAAGTTTTCCCCCTTTTGTCCTTTCTTGCCTACCTACACATATCTATGTATCTACCTGCCCTACCTGTCCTACCTGTCCTACCTCTGCGTATATGGGTTCGCCAGAGGACCCCTTACCTGCTGGCTAATACCATACGCTGGGGAGAGATCAAGTCCCCCTTCCTCTAATTAATATAGAGGGTCAGTACTCACCAAAAGCCGGCTGTCTTCCCTGTCTCCCCGGTTCTTTGTCCGTTGCCACTCCTTGCAGGGCGGAGGGGGGTCAAGATGCCTTCTGATCCCTTCCAACTCTTAAGACTGAGGTGGTGCGCGCAAGGTCACAGGGCTGTTAACCTCCCACGCCCTGCATAGTAGGCAAGGGGCTGCCTCTGGTCGAGGGCTTAAGGCCCGATCCGAGTCCTTGACGGCACCAGAAATGTTACGCCTGTATGCCTTGACCCAATAAGACCAGACGAAAATATTTCAGGCAGCAAAGTTTTCAGAAAAAAAGTCTCTTTATTGCAATAAGGTGCATTCAGTAAGCAAAAGGCAAATGCACACCCCACCTCCTGTGGGGCAAGCTTAAGTACTCTCTATGACATAGTAAAGCTCCTCCTAAATCCCTCCTCCTGGCCTATCAGAACTAATATTATAATACTGCGTTAGCAAATCAGAACATTTCCTTTGTCCGGCTGCCTTTGTCTGTTTCAAGCTGCTTTAGCCGCCAGGAGGTGCTATATGCTATTATTACAGTGCCTAAATGCCTAGCCGTTGACCTCCAACTGCACCTGGGACCTTATTTTGGCTTCTGCTGATGTTCACAGGAAATGGCTCGGTCAGGGGGTGAGTTGTGGTTAGCTACCCAGACAGAGTGTGGAAAAAGAGGAAGTCTGTGGTCGGCCGTTTACTGGCATTCTGCTGAACTGCTGAACTGCTGAAACTGCTGATATGTCTAAGTTTATCTAAGAAGCTGCAATGTAAGGATTTTAGCTGGCAAAGTTGAAGCAAAGTTCAAGCAAAGTTGAATCTCTAAAATGGAGTGGGGGCATCTCCGAAATGGGGTTCAGGGGCTCGTATCTTGGTGCCTCAGAACCTTGCTGTGATTTCTGTGTGCCCAGATCTGCCTTCTGAGACCTGAACTGGTGCCAGGATCATCACACCTGCTGCTGAGAAAGAATGGTCTACCAGGCCAATGATTACTGGCAAGTGTTTACAGAAGGATTGTCTCCCTTTAAATTATGTAGCTTGGCTCAGTTGTTTAGCCATCTGAATTGCATTAGTGAGCTGCTGCTTGCCCAGTTCAAGCTAAGAGAGTACCCTCCCCACCTTTTGTTAAATGAGCAGGGAGGGGGGAGGCATTTCAAGAAAGCCCTTCAAGGGCTGTTTGCTGTTAACGGCATTAAAACCTTATTAGTTCAGTTTTGTCATTTGTTGATTGATAAAGAAATGAGGTAGAAGCCTAATTTGGATAATGCTGCATTCATCTGGCAAGAATCCCAGACTTGCAGGTGCTCAGCTTCGAGCGTACTTCCTTCCATCTTCCATTAAACATTTCCCTTACTCTAAACTTACAGCAAATTTACAATATGTTACGGCTGATTAAAAATGCCGGACTGCCTGACTGTTGTGAACATCTATTAAGGAAAACCAATTTGGGCACATACAGCCCACTCCCAAGTATGTTTAAGCCACCCTGGTTTTGGTGGAAAAGAGAAGCCTGTGTAACACTCTCCCACTGGAATCAACTGAACTTAAAAGAGTCAAGACTATACAGTGGGACTTATCTTTCCTTTCATCTCACCTTACTGCAGATTTAGCATTTCAGTTTGCGGCATAGAATCAAAAACACTCGGAGAGAAGAAAAGAAAATGGAAAGCATTAAATAAAATAAAGAAAAGCCAAAGGCCAAAATAATTCACAGAAAAATCCTAACACACAATGTGTGCTGCTGCGAGAGTACAGTGGTACCTCAGGTTAAGAACTTAATTCATTCTGGAGGTCCATTCTTAACCTGAAACTGTTCTTAACCTGAGGTACCACTTTAGCTAATGGGGCCTCCCGCTGCCGCCGTGCCACCAGCGAGCGATTTCTGTTCTCATCCTGAAGCAAAGTTCTTAACCCGAGGTACTATTTCTGGGTTAGGGGAATCTGTAACCTGAAGCGTCTGTAACCTGAAGTGTCAGTAACCCGAGGTACCACTGTATTAGCAGTGCTTCTTTTGGGGGGGCAGACGCAGGGGTATGCATACTCCTAAACATTTTTAAGGAAAAAAAGCACTGAGTATTAGGATGAGAAGCAGGAATCCTACTGACAGCCATCCGTAAGTGGGCTCAAACCACCAACTTTCTGGTTATCAGATACACACATTGACCCATTGCACCGCTGGAGGCCCATCTTTTAGAGAGAGGCACCCAATCTGGACTTCTCTGTTGTGTCAGATAGGAGCTGGTACACCAAAAGTTGTGCTAAAACCTGTCGTCACCTTCTGCCCTGGCTGGGATAGGCATTTAATATTATTATGATTTATTAAATTTCTACACCAACCTTCACCCAAGGATAACAGGGTGGTTTACAATATAACACACCAAAAAAAATACATAACATTGCATGGCAATGTCCCTCCCCTCCATGTGGGAAATAATGACACTGGCACATTGTAGCGGAGCAAAAGAGGGAGAAATTCCCGCCCGTCTCCTGCTTAAAGGAAGCAAGACACACTCCCCGGCCGACCGCATTGGTCGGCCCACGAGCGATGCCGGCGGGAATCCCACCAATCATACGGGTACTGAGCTCTCAGCCCCTGCATGCGTGATCGGGTCGTGACGGCTGCAATTCCACCTCCTGCTCAAGGGCAGAAGAGGGCTGAATACAAACAAAGCAATACCTCACCACACACAAAGTTTAAAAGGCCATATATTGTTTAATTAGCCAAAGTAGAAAGGCTTTGGAAGAAGCTGTGTCTCCATCCGTCTGCTTCCCAATAGGAAGTTAGGATTTATCCCTAAACCAAGAGCCATAGCTCAGTGATAGAGCATCTACCTTACATGAAGGTTCAATCCCTGCCATCTCCTTGTAGGTCTGGGAGAGACTCCTGCCTCAAACCCTGGAGAAGCACTGCCATCCCGTGTAGACAAAACTGATCTAGAGGGACTAATGGTTTTACTTGGTATAAGACAGGTTCTATGGTCCTAAATGGCCAAATAAAACAAAAGATGTGTCTAGCACAATCTTATGCAGTCTGCTAACTGAATTCAATGAGGCTTGCTCCCAGTTTTAGTGGGTATAGGATTGTAGTTACTCAGATATGAATGTTGATTAGGCAATAACAATTGTTAAGTTAACCATTACAATTTTAAACCTGAATTTTGTACTGTATAATAAATGAGTTCCAATTTTCATTTAACTTATCCATGCAAAGTCTACGTCTATAAGCAATCAGCTCATAGGTGGCAAGTGTAGTTAGTTCTTCAATCAAACAGTGCAATCCTATGCAGATCTGTTCAGAAGGAAGTCACATTGACTCCACACTTGTTACATTGCTTTCAGCATACCTTATTCATGAAAAGTACTAGTTGCCTCAGGGCCAAGGCAAGAACAGAAACTGAGTCAAAGGAATATGATACGTATCCCAAATGCTTTTCAGGATCCATGCAAGCATACTGATAATGCATTTGATGGAATTTAACTGTTCTGGTTTTGATATCATGTAAAGGTGTTGATAACATTTCTTCATCTCCTCAGACTTTAACTTCAGAGACGTTTTAAACCACTAAGCTAAAACCACAGCTGTAAAACAGATGTCACTGAGTGGGGGGCGGGAATCACAACCACAGTAATTCACACATTGCTACCCTGTTATAGGCCACCAAAATGTTCACAGCAAATTCTTATTTTTAAAACCGCACAAAGCAGAACACCTCCCAATAGCTGGCATTGTATTAGGAGTGACAACAGCATGCCAGTGCTGAGCTACACATTACACTCGCCATATAGAGAGAGCAGCACTCTGGTTTTACCTGTTGACATTTTAAATGCACTTTGCCAACAGACAAAGAAATCTGGAGGTGATCAGAGCCGCACACAGGGAGAGAGAGATACAGAAATAAGGGAACATTGTTTAGCTCCTCTTATCCCTCTTTTCCATGCTTCTCCTCCATCCCATTTGCTAGGGAAAATTAGCTGATAAGAAGAGAGATAACCAAAGATGAATAACAGACAGAGAAAGCTGGGCAGTAGCTCTGCTTCCCCTGTTATCTCCTTCAGATTTTGTTGCCTTTTGACAAAGCCCTCAAGAGGCAGAGCCAAGCTGCTCCTGAGCATGACGTGCTTTTTCCCTGGGGTCCACAGTTGTATGCCAGAGGTTGATATAATCAACACAACTCTTCCAGATGTGTGTGTGTGTGTGTGTGTTTGTGTGTATGTGTGTCATCGTCAATGGCATCTTACTGAACTGTGCAATGCACAGTGTTGCTCTTTGGCTAGCTGTTGACCAGTTAGCCCAGGCTTTTTTTGCCATTTGGCAATTGCCTATGCTTCTGGCTGGACTGATGTGCTTCAGAAGTAAGTCAGTGACCAAGTGTCTGCATCCTGAAAGCAGCGCTGTGCCAATCATCTGATCAGAGGGTTGGGGAATGATACCCTGGATTGGATCAGGCTGCCTCTCTTGCTCAATACTGCAGACCCTTATTGTAATAGGTGCTGTTGTGAGGGATAGCACTAGCCCAATACCAATCTGTTGGGGCAGAATAGAATATGCACTTAGATAGAGGGCTCATCCACACTTTTCGCTTGTCCTGTGAGCAGTTTCCAATTGCCCCATGCTTTCTAGGCCTGGGTCCGAGTGGTTTTGTGTTTGTCCTGATGCTTTCCCCTGGAAAACACACTTTACTGCTTAATCGGAACAAACAGCAATACACAGAAAACCTGATTGGTGTTTGGTCCGATTTGGCAGTAAACCCCAGGTTTGCCCGGGGGGAAGTGGCAGGGAAAACAGAGATGTGGAACAGCCCAGAATCTGGGTTCTCCTGTGCCTATCACACACACAATCAGTGGCATAGCGTGGGTTGCCAGCTCCCGGAGTCACATGGAAGGGGTGAGGTGGGTGAGAGAGAAACGGACAGGGTACACATCTGTGTCACCATGCAGAGATAAGCAAAGAAGAGTTATTCTGTTGTCTGGAGAGGTCACTTCCTGGTTTGCTTGGAGAAGTCGTTTTCAACAGAGCCCAGCACCAGAAGTGTGCAGCTGTATTGAGGCAACACCAGGTGCTGAAATTTTGCACACTTTACAATTTTGTGCCCAGGGCAACTGCCCCTGTGGCCCTGCCCACGCTACGCTATTGCCCCCTATACGTGGCTGCAGTGTAATCACCTGTAGGCCTTTTATTGAGTGTATTAAACCTGGAGTCACAATTGAGACCCTTTTGGAGGTATTCCTTCATTGAATACACAAAGATCACAGGATGAAATGCGGTGGCCAGCTTGACCCAACCTCCCACCGTCCCCAGCGCTGTATGTGCATTCTGAAGCAGAACTGCAAGGTGCTATCTATGTATGCACCAGCATTTCTCCACATGATCAGGAACCACAGACATGTCCCAGAACACCTGTGGAGGCAGTGGAGACTCCTTTGGCAACATCATCCCCCTCTACCTACACATATTCATTGAGAACGTAGAGCCATCTGAAGGGGGCTTTGGCAGAATGGAACTCTGAGATACAGTTTCAGTGTGCATGGGGAAAACAATGACCAAATAGATAGAAGCTGTTACTGCTTTGCATTGTATGGAGATGGTAGGGACGGACCCATCCTCCTTTCTGCAGCAGCCTGGCTGTCGCATAATGAAGCCTACTTCCAGCTTTATGTAGAGGGGAAAACCTAGCAAATTGTTCTTACCACAGTTTCAAATGTAATCTCAGAACAGCTGATGTAACAATGCTCTCGACGTTATTACATTCTTTCAGGTTTGTTAAATGTTTCATGCCGTGAAGAATGGTGGTGGATGCCGTGGAATTTTAACAAACCATCAGTCATGCTGCAATTTTAAAATACTACTTAGCAACCAAGTTCAATAGTTTAGGTAGAAATCGCCAGTGCTGCTCAATCCTTCTTGAACGAACAAAGGCTGGGGAGAGTTGATAGCTTTTATCAGAACTGTAGAGAGTCTGAACATATGGGAAGCTGCCTTCTACTGGCAAGGGGCAAATCAGTCTATTTTTGATTTGCACCAATTTTGCAGCTGTTCGTTCCTAACTCTGTCCCAATTTCATTTCTCCATTTCTCTGTGATATAAAAAAAAATAAACTGTAAAAAAAAATGTACTTAAAAATGCATTTTATGTCAATGCACACATTTATAAATATACTTCTATCCTACAATATGCAGGCTTGTATGCATTTTTGGAAAGTTTTTTAGTCAAGAACTATATTGCACAATTAGAGGAGCTTCAAAATTGATAGGATAATTACATTCCAATCCATGAATTTATCCAGGAGGTGCAAATTAGGTTGGATCAGTCAAAGATGCAGATCAAACAAAATTTTCCTCCATCTCCTGGGATAGCTCAGTCGGTAGAGCAGGAGACTCTAAATCTCAAGGGCATGGGTTCGAGCCCCACATTGGGCAAAAGATTCCCACATTGGACTAGATGACCCTCATGGCCCCTTCCAACTCAACAATTCTCTGTTTATATGATTCCCTTGTACCAGAGCAGAGATTTTGTCCATCAAGCCAAGGGATGTGTAACCTGTGGCTCTCCAGACTCCAGCTTCCAGCAGCTCTAGCAAGCATGGGCAATGGCCAGGATTGATGGGAGCTGTGGCTCAACAACATCTGAAGCACCAAAGGTTAACCATCTCTGATCTAGTCCAACAGTGTCTTTTCTGACTGGCAATGGCTGTCCAGGGTCTCAAGCAAATGTCTTCCCAGTCATTTTACCCAAGATTCTTTTTAGCCAGGGCTTGAAGAATCTAGAACCTTCTACATACAAAGCAGTTGCACTCCCTCCCGTAAGACGTTGGTGCTTGGAGTGTGGGTGCTCATCCCTCTGTCACATCCGGTAAACAGGTCTTGAAGTCTGGGGCACTGATTCAGAAATCTGCACAACTGAGCAGATGCAACAGTGGGACAAAGTAAATACAGTGGTACCTTGGTTCTCGAACGTGTTCCAGTTTGCAAACCTTTTTCGGAAACTGAACATCTGACGCTGGCTTCTGCTTGAGTGCAGGAAGCTCCTGCAGCCAATCGGAAGCTGTGCCTTGGTTTTCGAATGGTTTTGGGAGTCGAACCGACTCCCAGAATGGATTAAGTTTGAGAAACAATGTACCACTGTATGTACAGCATGGGAAGTGAAGGAGGCCCTCTCAAATACCTGTAGTAGTTTCAAGTTTTCTCCTAAAAGCTATCCTCAGTCTCCAGCTGCAGCTTAGTCAACCCAGGCAGAAATGAACTAAACCAGGAGTTATTCAGCAGTACCCCAAACCATAGTTCAGAGAGATGGTTAAGCATCTTCTTGGTTCCCATTTTCCTTTTAATAGGAAAGAAAATACATTTGTCATTCTCCTTCCATTTGACAACTTGGTGGAGTCAAGTTATGTTTTCAGTGGCCCCTCTTCAGACCATCAGCTGCTGCTATTACTAGTAACTGCTTGCTCTGTTCACATGAGTATTTCATTTTCATTAGCTCCCATCTTCTGTGTTTGGATGGCCTTCCGCCGTTTCCTCTATACAGGGACAGCTTCATTGCACTTGTAAGGTGCACTTGCAAGGCCTTGTAATAATTGTCAAGCTTCCATGGAAGCCATTCCTCCTCCTGTCCTTTGTTACTTTAATTAAGTAATTCCATTTATGAATTGCTTCCAAAAACAATCTTTCACAATGGACGGCAATCAAAACCGTCACACAAGCAACAAGAATGAAAAAAACAATTAAAAACAATTTTGTATGTAAAAACAATTGGTCGTGAATAAACAAAACACAATTTCATGTCCAATAGATACACAGACTGAGGTAAATATTTCCATTTTAAAGGCTGGCTGAAATAGGAAGCTTTTAATATTTGATGAATTATTGTATTTTAATATTTTGCTGGAAGCCTCCCAGAGTGGCTGGGGAAATCCAGTCAGATGGGTGGGGTATGAATAAATTATTATTATTATTATTATTATTATTATTATTATTATTATTATTATTCACTAGGCACTGGGAAGACAACATAGATGGCATGTATCTAGTTTGTACCAACAGGCCAGTGCAGAGGGGTGCAACAGCTGAGCCTTGGAGGGCTAAGCCATCTGGGGGTGGAATGGGACCGTCAGGCACCAAGTGCTTTGTTGTTTGAGTTTATATCTATATGTTAACTAGACGAGAGAGGGGGGAGGGGTAAATGGCCAAAGCATTTTTCTGTGTTCTGTATTTCACACAGAAGTAATAAGATGTTAACCACCACTCCCTACCTGCAATATGAAGTGGCACAGTCCAGGAAGAGTTTAAGCACTTGGTTCTGTTGTATGGGTTATCTACAAGCTCACCAATCTCCTGGGCAACCTTACCATTTCATATATTTGCCCTCCACATTGGTCCCAGTTTTATAAGCCATGTCACTTCAATGCATCCACTTTCTAAAGCCCTTAAATTAGCAACAAGTAAGTTTCGCTCTAAGGATGTTCACACGTCACATTTGAGTGTAGGGTCTGTGTGCCTGCGTGTACAGTGTGGTGTAGTGGTTAAGAGCGGTAGACTCGTAATCTGGGGAACCGGGTTCGCGTCTCCGCTCCTCCACACGCAGCTGCTGGGTGACCTTGGGCTAGTCACACTTCTCTGAAGTCTCTCAGCCCCACTCACCTCACAGAGTGTTGGTTGTGGGGGGAGGAAGGGAAAGGAGAATGTTAGCTGCTTTGAGACTCCTTCGGGTAGTGATAAAGCGGGATACCAAATCCAAACTCTTCTTCTTCTACAAAAGCTGACCTGTGTAAATTCATGCGGTCATCTACATGCAACGTTCAATGAGTATAGTGCATGTGTTCTGCAGTACACACTAGTGAACAGTCAATAAGTGTGCACTCATTAACAATAAAAAACACCTCATAATTATGTTCAGCTGAACATGTGAGCAAGTCCCCCATTTGACAAATTTACATGTCAGATACGCGTGCATCCATGCAAACTTAAAATCCTCCAGCCGCCATAAAGGAAAGCCAACATCAAATTTACTTAGGTTGTCAGCATACTATTAAAAAGGCAGAAAGCTGATGCCTTGGAAGCAACAAGCCTGCCTCTCCCTCCCTCCCGCCCACCCACCCCAAGCGACAATGAAAATAATGTTTAAGACAACCCCTTATGGAGCAAACATTCCCTCCGCTACCTGATCTGCAGTGCGTCCTGCCGATTAGTTTTTATGACAACCTGCATAAGCAACCAGCCAGAGGCATGCAGATGGACGGGAAAACGGAACGCTTGCTTGGCTGCATGCCATTTCTTATATGGGGCCTGATAGTAGTTAAATCAAATTCCTATGTGGGGTCTTTATCTCGCACCAATGTATGCATGTAGCTTGTCGCTTGTTATTTGGCTCACGTCTTCCTCATGCCTAGGAACCATTTGAAAGCGATAACATTCATAGCTATTTTTATTTCTCTTCCTGTGAAAGGCAGGATTTGTATCGTCCCTTTCCTCCGCCTCCATCTCTGGAATACATATATATTGGATTCTTGGCCTTAAGTTGAACTCTCATACTGAACAAGCCACCACCTTCTCCACACACACACACACACACACACACACACACACACACATCCCGCTCCTTCCTCCTAGAAGATTCATGCGCTAGGAAAAGAAAAATCCTGTTTATGAAAACTGAATTCATATTTATAGATACACACACACACACAGCTAAACTATATAAGTGACTGAAGGTTTTAAGAAGGGATTTATGTGTGTACACACACACACACACACACACACACACACACACAAACGGTTACCATTAGTACAACTCTGCTTACAAAAGATCTTTCTCATACCAACAAACAGTTGGATAAAAATAGTTAGCCACTTCTGACACTGGGAAAAAGCAGTTGTTTTCATTTGGCGAGGGGTTGTTGTTGTGATGCTAGCCTCTCTGGCATTTATACTGCTTTGTACATTTTATAGCCGCAACAGGACGCATGCTATATAGTACATTCTTCTCTCTTGGCAGCAGCCAGCTGACTTAGCTTTACAAGGATATTACTCAGATCAGTGTCTATTGCAGCGTATGCGCCTCAAGTGATGGCAGCTCTAATATGAGCCCATAACACAAACATGCTTATAAAAATCTGAAAATTTTATTGCCTGGCTCCAGCCATCTGACCTCGGTCAAGGTTGCAAAGGTTATGTATCAGGTTCAGCAGCCTCTGCCTCGCAATTACTTGCTATGCCAAGGAGACATTGGTCCCATATGTTTAATGCTTCAGGAGAAATGAAACAGTGCATTGGGGGGGGGGCAAACCCTGAGAAACAGCTTCACATGCACGAGTCTGTCCAGGAACCAGCCGGAATCCCTGGAGGGTTGTACCATAGCATTGTTCAAGCGGAATCATTTGCAAAATAAATGACTCAGCAGCTGCCCATCCTCACAGCAGCAACAGACTACAATGCTGCCCTCCCTACCATGTCATTGTACGTTGCTCATTACTAGTGAATTCAGGCTGGGCATAGCAGCCTATGAAATCATTGCCTTTTGTAGGGAATGTGTCAGGTTGAGAAGCAATGAGGAAACAAGGGAGCAAGGGAGGAAACCAGGCAGCCCAGCAGGACCCGTAACTAGGGATAGGGAAGAAATTTGATTTTGTTTGTATTTTAATGAGAAGCTATCCAATTCACACTCTTTGGAGCAATCCGCAAATTGGAACAAGTCCTTCAACATTCACACTTCTCATAATTTTGCAGCACAGCTCTCCAACCAAGCAATGTGTACAGAAACACATGAACTGGGGGTAAGATAAGCATGGAAGTGCACAAATAAGGGAAAATAACGTTTTAAAAAATACATTTTGTTAGGGGAAATGGCTTGCAAAAATGTATATATTGGTCAAACCTGCATATAAAAATTGTATATTAGGACAAATTGACCTTAAAATGCTGGTGAATTTTCACAGGGGATCTTGTTTTATAAAATAAAATATTACAATAATTGTTACAATAATTTATTACCCACCCTTCACCCTAAAGTCCCAGGGTGGGTGACAACAAAACACAATTTTTTTTAAAAAAAAAACAGTTTGAAACAACTTTAAAATACAAAATAGGCAAAGGCAAATTACGGTACTGTAGAAATGTGGAGAATTTAATTTAGGATTTGAAAACTGAGACTCTGAGAGAAATAGAAATTGACAGATTCATTCTTCTTCTTGATCAACAAGATCACCCTACACGTGATTCCCCTCTAGCTGTTTTGGGACTACAACTCCCATCATCCCTAGCTAATAGGACCAGTGGTCAGGGATGATGGGAACTGTAGTCCCAAAACAGCTGGAGGGCCCATTTTGGCCCTGCTTGCCCTATGTGCTCATTTTGAGATTTCTCAACCACCTTGAGACTGTCTGCTGGTTTTCTTGCATTCCAACAGATGCTTAGCCTGAGCAGGTCCCTGAATTCAAAAGTATCAACTACAGCAAACAAACAAACAAACAAACAAACAAACAAATATTGATAGCAGCAACCCTCAGTTTCAAAGAACACTGTTGTTCAGTAAGAGAGCACCAAAACAACCCCTTCAGCTGAGAGAATCTTCGTGGCAAATATTAGGGTGGGTTCCTTCGAATATCCTAGGAAACGAAACAAAATTAGGGCCACTGATCATGTACGCATAATGCAGTTTCAATGCATATAAAGCTCCAAGTGTCCTAAGCCATGCAAATCGTAAACTTCTCAAACCTTTCATCTCTTTTCAATTGTGGTTGTCCCTACAAGTAGCCAAGGGGGAAGGAAGCTTAACATTCTTCTCAGATGATGAGGGAGATTTTTTTTCCCTTAGACACTGCAAGGACAGATGAAGTTCCTACTTCCTCAAATCTAGCCCAGTTCCAAAATAGACCAGTTTTTGGCCGCTGCTCAACCTCTTTAATGAAGGCAGGAGAAATTTGAGATCAGCCACATGGTAGCCAGTGACTAAAACTACGAAGAGATGCATTTTTGGCATGGAGAGGCAAGGGAGTTGGGAAATGAATGAACCTCAAGCTTCTTCTTCTTCTCCTCCCCCCCTCCCAAGCAGAAAAGACCCAAGGCTTGCTTTAAATATTCAGGAATGCAAAGATGGACAGGAAGGCTGTCTAGTAATCCCCAATTTGCCCCTTTAGCATATAGCTGGGTATATATTAGGAATTTCGTCTTCCTTAAACAGCATGGAATGCATCAAAAGTTGGACCGAGATAGAAGGCAATGATTCCCAGTGAGTTTGTCAACTTGGCTTTGGTCCAGCGTTCTGCCAGCAGATCAGGCTTGCAACTCCAATGACAGCTGCTACTTAGAAAAGCTGGGACAAATGGGGTGGGGGGTGGGGAGTGGAGAGAGAAATGTGTGGTGAACATTTCTCCTGCCACACAATTCACATGATTTTGATGTATCTCAATACAGTGGTACCTTGGGTTACCAGAACTTAATTCGTTCTGGAGGTCCGTTCTTAACCTGAAACTGTTCTTAACCTGAAGCACCACTTTAGCTAATGGGGCCTCCTGCTGCTGCTGTGCTGCCAGAGCATGATTTCTGTTCTTATCCTGAAGCAAAGTTCTTAGCCTGAAGCGTTATTTCTGGGTTAGCGGAGTATGTAACCTGAAGTGTATGTAACCTGAAGCGTATGTAACCTGAAGCACCAGTAACCCGAGGTACCACTGTAATAAAGCAGCAGTTTTGTTTTGTTTTTTTAAAACCCATCTTCAGTACTTTCACCCCATCCTCCTTCCTTGCAAAGATAATGTGGTCACTTTTGTTTAGAAGGTGTCCTTGCTGCCACATTTACGTCTCTGCTGGGAGAAAAGGTGTGTGACTTCGCTTTGTCTGGTTTCCTCCCTATCCCCCTCTTCCTTGGTGAAGAAACAGTGGGCAATTGAACATTGCCATTTTATTAATAGTTAGCACCCAACTGTCTTGTATGCCTGAATTGGTTAGCCTTAAAGATGCCACATAGGACTGTTAACAAGTGGAAGCCTAGTTAGGCTCTGAGGGTGGCAACCAATGAAGTGCTTCTGCTAGTGCAAGGATTTCCACTTGTGTGATGGAACTTCTCCTTCTTCTCCTCTCCCTTCATGCTTCCTGTGCCCTCACCAAATCTCCCCCAGAGGGTGGGGGGGATCCAGAACAGATTTAAGGGGCATGTGCTATGGTGCACAGAGATTTGGCTTAGCAGATCTGTTTCTAGTTGGATACGACCCCAAATCAGTGTTCCTAAAATGTTGGTCTGACGTATCATCAGCACATCCCTCTCTTCTCCTTTTGTCCTGTCTCATTCTATTCCAGTTTTTACGCCTTCTCCATACTACTAGCATACATAGAAAATACATCCTGTTTCAGCTTACTATTTAACCATGGTGCGAATTATTTCTTCACTTAAAACAGCAAACATATATCTCTTTTCCTCTTTCAAATGTTAACATTAATGGCTATTATATAAAGGTAGTTTTAAACAGCCGCCCAAAGCAGTTAACATTAGACCAGCAAAGCAGGAAACAATATATCACCATAAAATATTAATACTGACTAAATAAATTTCAGAATTAGATCAAACAGCTACACTAATTGGAAAGTTCTTTCTTCTTGTGTAAACAAGGGACACTTAATATGTAAGGAATCAGATATCTCAGTTACAGGATCCAGTGAGGCTAAACTGATTTACCCAAGCTGAGGATCTGCCCCTCAGATAATTTGTTCCAGTGAGAAACAAAATGCCTTTGATCTCTACTATAAATCAAGCTTACTCAAGTAAAGTGGGTATATGGTTAAAAAGATGTGATGTAAATTTAGAAGAAAATCAAAACCGCAGGGAGAAGCTTTTTTTTTTTTTTTTACAGAGAAATCTCTGAAGATCACTCTTGTTAAGTGGCAACCATGGAATCATGATAACTTGAAAGTTAATGTTTCTGCAAGATTAATGAAAAAGCACTTTGTAAATCATTCCAGGAGTAAAACATATATATTGTGCACAACTCTGAATTTTATGGAAAACAGTTACATTTACAAAAAGGTAAGACAGGAGTCAAAAGACAGCTTTTGTCAGACCTTTGAACAGTAACCTGTATTATGTTAGAGTTGGCTGAAAGCCATTGGAATTAAGTCACCAGATCTCAGGTTCAGGCTGGAGCAGATTGAAATCTACTCTAATGAACCAAGTTGAGTGTTGGTGACTCTAGACTCTACTTGTTATCACTTAACAGGTACCCAGGACCCATAAATACGTAATTCACCTAGGATTTGCAAGAAGGGAAACCCATGAGTACTACACAGAAGTCTCTCTTCTGTTTCACTTTATTAGTACCTAAGAATGCACCAACACCAACTAAAGATAAGTTGCATTAGGCAACAGGAAGCAAATATTAAAATAAGGAAACTTACTCTAGTAACATCACTGGGGACAGGACTGAAATTGCTAATCTGAAAATAGATTTCACTGCTATCCCTTTCTCCAACTGCAAGAAGAAGAGGGGAAGAATCTGGTGCATGACCTACCCAGAGGCCACCAGGGAAACAACCACAAATATGGTGGAAGTGGTGCTGCTGTTTGCAAAAAGCTTCCTACATGTAGTGTCCACCAGTTGACTGAATCAGATGGGAAAGCAAGGCAGGGGATCTTGCTGCTACAGTGGTCACTAGTGCACTCTCAGCTATGGAAGTAGAGGAGGAGACCTTTTGACCAAACATAGACAAAAGCCCACTCTTCCATCTCGAGAACCATCATGTCAAATTTGGTGACATATCTTCAGAGATATTCCAATGCATAGAGGATAGACCAACAAACAACATTCCAAAATATAGAGCAAATTTAATACCACACTGTAGAAGATTAGAAGATAGTTAACTTCGCTGACAACTGCCTGTGCTTCTTTGTGCTGACCTGCATCTGATTCCAGCCCTGATATGCATTTACTTTAGGGACACCCCATTCATATGTATGCTGGATTGTGTGTCATGGGTCACATGTGCCCTCTTGGCCACATCAATCTGCAGAACTGGCACTGCCCCACATAGCATATATTCTGCACTTTAAAAAAAAAACCAATTTTTTAGCACAGCAACATCTATATATTGGAACTCCCTGCCTACTGATATCAGCTGGTACCATCACAAAATTCTTTTTGGCACCTACTAAAAAAAACATCGTGCATATATAAAACTACCATGTGTTTTAGCTAATCGCTGATTCTAATTATATTTCGTAATGTTTCAACATCTGTTTTTAATATGGTCTTTTGTTAACAAATTTAATGTTGCTGTTTTTTGTAAACCGCTAAGAGGTTCTGTTTACAATCCAGTGGCATCTAAATTTTGTTAAATAAATACGCTCAGTTTTGAGCATAGAAAAAATAGGGGGGTTAAGAATTTCTGAAGTTGAGGTATAGTGTATCGCCTATAGGCACACATGCCCTGTGTCACATCAGTGGTGCATCTGAGTGCGCACGTTTGAGGCACATATGACGTCCCACCTTTAAGCTACCCAATTTCCACAGGATTCTCCATTTACTGTGATATATGCATTAATAATAATCTGTGACATTAACTGTGTTCAATGTAATGAAAATTTAACTCAGGCCCCGCTTGCTGTCACTAAAGGGTTAAGCATTTGAACTTTATCCCGTGTCGTAGGAAGTCCAAAGGCAGTGGGGAAGAGGGATTTATTTAATATTATGCAGTAAAAGAAGGTTTGACTAAAGGATTCGAGGGATTAGCTGTTCCATAGAAGCAGCTTCATAAAAAAAAGGAAATTACTATATCTGAGATTGTCTGTTGTTCAGCAATATACCTTTAAGCACTCTGGTGGGGTGGGGTGGGGTGGGGGGACAAAAACCAGGTAATGGGGGGGGGAACCTTGTTGTGTACTTGAGCTAATGGGACTCTTCTAAATATTTAATTAAATGTGCATACATACATATCCATGCTATTTCAGAATAAATGAAATAATTTATCCAAGATATAAGAAATGACTATTAGGATTATCTAATTTAGCATGTTTGGATCCCGCAGACAGGATTATCTGACAGGGTAATGGAAGTTCACTGGGCCAAATCAATCATTTCTGTAGCTCCCAGAAAGATGATTTAGGGATTTAAATTGGCCCAGAATATTTTAATAGTCTGGTTATGCTGAAGCATACCAAAGTCACTGCTAATTAATCAGCCAGTCTTACTCTCAGCATAAGACTGGGGAGGGGGCTTGCCCATTTTATTTCAGTTAACATCCACTATTTTATTCCCAAGGAAAACACGCTCCATTTACTAGTTTCTGTTTTCATGATAGAATTTGCACCCCTCAATTCTGAAGTATGCAGCTAATCCATAGGTAGCGGACTACAGATTCCAGCTGAAACAATGCTTCTTACAGTATATACTGAAGAGCTCTTCCGTCCAGTTGAATGGAAATGGGATCTAGCAGAAATTTATGTGAGGACCTAGCCAGGCAGTCTTCGATGAGATCATAGCCCAGTCTAAAATTATGGACCACATCCCACAGCATAAATAATCATATTGGATTGTAATGAAGAGGCACTACATCAGTTTTTATCCCCTAAATTCATTTGTCCAAACCTACTGGTTGTTCATTTCCCCCCCCCCCCTATGATACAGTTACAGGTATCAGTTATAAGGAAGACCTGTTTGTGTGTGTGTACAAAATATTAATAAGTAAATATTTGCTGATAAATATGAGCATATTTCCCCCCATGAACGTCCCCAAAGAACACATAAATAAAGTGGTCAGACGCTGTGGATAATAGCTGGCATTTCTTCTAACGCAGCGGTTTTAATTTTAAAATCTCCCAACCTAAATGCCTTTGCATTTTGCTGCATTTCTAGGGGCATTGCCCCTTTAAGTCCGGCTCCAACCATCCTTCTGTGACATGGAATATCTAACAGACAGAACGCTGTTTAATTTACACCTGCTACGTGCTAGGAGTATCAAAAGCCTCTATCAAAGGTAGAGTGCTATATTGGTTTGACAGTGCCAGGATTTTGCTAGTGAAATGCTACCAATGTAATACCAATTCCTACTCCATCATTTCCTGGGATCATAATAACCTTGGGGGGGGGGCCTTTGGTGAATATTGGTGGCAACATTTATGCTGAATATTATAGCCAAAGAACATTTCCTCCCTGCCCCCTTATTGTGTGTGTGTGTGTGTGTGTGTGTGTGTGTACTGCAGCATAATCGCATGTCCCCAGAATGGCAATAATCTATTTCTCTCCTCACACTACTGAGTTGCTGGTGACCCTGGCTGACCCAATTGAAATTGATTTTGTTGTTGAACTCCTAGCTGGTGCAAATTAATCTCAGATCCATACAAGATCAGGGAAGCAAGTCACAAAGTACAAAGACCTCAAGTGCTGAAGGGGGGGTGGAATTAGTTCTGGGGAAGGTATTTTAAGTTTGGAAAGATAAATGGTTACAATGACTTGCTTTGATAGAACATCTGTAGTAAAAGAGAAGAGTATGACAAAGGGGGGGGGGAGTGGAAGAGAGAGAGAGACACAGAGAGAATAAAAGCTGTAATTTAATAGCCTAATTTCCTGCCTGGCCCTGTAGAAATATCCGTCTCCTTCTGACAGCTGATGGAAATGCACTGCAATTTGATTTGTTCCCCAGTGTGGGACAAGTTCTGTCCTATCTTTTCCTCCAGCTCCCCCTGGGCTACATTGGCTACAGCAGAGAGACACCTCCTCTGATTTCACATCTTCTCTCATTCTAAATTCACCACCGGCAGCTATTTGTTTTCTAAATGGTATTCACATCACCTTAGTTCCCTTGATTTATTATTTATCTCCATATTTTCCAAACGTGGCATCTGTTCTTCCCTTTCTGGAGTCTAAATTGCCAAGCTGTCTTGAAAAGACCAGGACCGAAATTAAGAAGCAAAGGGAAAAAAAACAACCATGCCACAACTTCTTTAGCACACCTCATTTCATTCAAGGAGGTTTCCCCAATTACTATTCTAACTAGGGAGACGGTTTCTGGTCCCTGTGACTTTCACAAGTCTTCCTCTCTCTATCTTCCCATTTCCTCATTGCTCTGTAAAGGACGGTTGTTTGTTTTTTAATAAATAAAAAAAATTCGGGATGAAAAATCAACACATAAATAAGAAATTAAATGCGATCTTTTAAAAATATGTGTCTCAAAATGTATGTTTTAAAAATGTATTTTTCCATTTAAAATGTATTTTGACTGGTTTTCAAGGAGTGCGGGATATCTCAGTTCTGGTAGGCAAATTAGTCCAGGAGGAAGAGGTCATGCCAGCTCAAATTTGAATCTGCAAAGTGTAAATTCCTCATGTATCTCTAATTCCAACCTTGGTGAACGGGAAGGATGAGCATAGCATTACCATTTTCAACAATTATTATTGATATTATTATTATTATTATTATTATTATTATTATTATTATTATTATTATTAGCTATTACTACTACTATTACTATTACTATTTCTTACCTGTCCTTCAATGTAAGTTTCCATAATTACTGAAGTGATTATCAATTGCGTATAAATCCATGGAGGATAAGGCTATCAGTGGCTACTAGTCATAGAATTATAGAACAGCAGAGTTGGAAGGGACCCTGAGGATCATGTATTTTTTTATTTATTGAATTCATATACTGCCCTACATCCGGAAGTCTCGGGGCAGATCATCTAGTCCAAGCCCCTGCAATGCAGAAAATATAATAATAATAATAATAATAATAATAATAATAATAATAATAATAATAATAAATTTTATTTATACCCCACCCTTCCCAGCCAAAAACCGGGCTCAGGGCAGCTAACACTAATTAAAATCACAGCAAAACATAAAAACAATCAATTTAAAATACAGATTAAAATACAAATTTAAAAATTCAAAATTAAAACTGCAGTCTCATTTTCAAATAGCCCACCAATGAAGCATAACTATCAAACAGAAACCAACCCAAAGGCCAGGTGGAACAGCTCCATCATGCAGGCCCTGCAGAAAGATGCCAAATCCCGCAGGGCCCTAGTCTCTTGTGATAGACTGTTCCACCAAGTCGGTGCCAATACTGAGAAGGCCCTGGCCCTAGTTGAGGCCAACCTAAAATCTTTGTTGCTCAGGACCTCCAAAAGATTATTATTTGAGGACCTTAAGGTCCTACATGGGACATATGCAGCTGTACCATACAGGGAATGAACCTGCAACCTTGGCATCATCAGCACCACCCTCTAACCAACTGAGCTATTAACTCCAGTATCAGAAGCAGTATGTCTCTGAGTACCAGTTGCTGGGAATCACAAGTGAGTAGAATCACAAGGCGGGACTCGGGTCCTGTTTGCAGGCTTCCCCATAAGCATCTGGTTGGCTAATGTGAATTGCAGGACTAGCTGGGCCTTTGCTCTGATCCATCTTCTTATGTTTTACAACATTACAAGAGGCTGAACGACAATAAAACAACAAACAATTATCAACATTAATTCATTAAATTCATTAAACAACTAAAAATCAACATCAACCACACTCAGGTAGTTGAAGGTGAGTACTCTTTTAACTGACCTGGCAATTAGACCCATGAAACTATGATGGTGTGTAAAATAAATTAAGCAAGCAAGGCAATGCATCTTGCCCTCCCCTAAGAAGGTCATTACGTAATTGTGGCACCTCTACAGCTCCCGTTGCTCGGTCCCAGCTCCTGCCAACCTAGCAGTTCGAAAGCACATCAAGTGCAAGTAGATAAACAGGTACCGCTGTGGTGGGAAGGTAAACGGCGTTTCCGTGCACTGCTCTGACCCGGAAGCTGTCTGCAGAAAAACTCCAGCTCCCTCGGCCAGTAAAGCAAGATGAGCACCGCAACCCCAGAGTCGTCCACGACTGGACCTAACGGTCAGGGGTCCCTTTACCTTTACAGCAAAGGTCCTACTCTGTACCATCACCATCCATGATGCTGTCACAGATGGAATTAAGAGCAGAGCCTTGTCTGACGACCTTGGCTGTGGAGAGTGGTTTTAGGGGAGAAGACACTCAATAAGGTCTTCTGGTCCTAACCTGTGTAGGGCTTTGCAAGTAAATACCAGCATCTCAAAAAGCGCACAGAAAAGAAACTGGCAATCAGCACAGTTCAAATAAAAATGGTGGACTGTTTTCCTTGTCTTCATCACCTACCAGGAAGTAAGGAAGGAAGGAAGGAAGGTCAACAGTTTAAAACTATGGGTAGATCCACATATAAATCATATTCAATGCATATTTAAAGCACATGACTTCTCCCAAATAATCGTGGGAACTATATTTTCCCCTTCACAGAGCTAATATCTCCAGCAATTTTAACTACACTTTCCATGATTCTTTGTGCTTTAAAAGTGCACTGAATGTACTTTCAATGTACATTGCAGATCTGCCCTAAGAAGAACCACGGCCACTGAAGCCGCACTGCTGCCACATTCAATCCCTGGCTCCTCCAACGTCTTGATGTCACAAATACAACATCGGGACATGCTTTGAATCTCCCTTGAGACCGTTCAGGCATAGAGTTGAGAATGTCGAGGGTGGAGCTGAAGAACATGGGCTTGTGCTCCCTTTACAATCTATGCTCACGTGCATTTTCTGAATGCACAAATAGGGCCACAGTAAATCCACTTAAAGGTTTCAGCATTACACACTATTCAGGATAGCTCAGATACTTGGACCATGGTGCTGATAACGCCAAGGTTGCAGGTTCGATCCCTGTATGGCATAGTTGCCTATTCCTACATTGCAGGGGGTTGGGCTAGATGATCCTCGGGGCCCCTTCCAACTCTGTGATTCTAATGCCTGACCAGATGCTTACAAAGCCAATGTCTTAATAGAGTAATACTTTGCATAGGACAGCTACACCCAAACGTTCACTCTCCTTTGCAAATATACAAACTGCTGTTGAGATTTAGCATCTGAAGGCAGTTCCCATAAATCCAGAAGTACTAAGGGACCCCTGTGTAGGTTAATTCCTAATTACTAATTGGTACAAAATGCCAGCAATCAATATGGTGTTCTCGTTTACCGATTTAACCAGTCAGAGAAGGTTACATTCATTTGGTCATGGACTAATCTTCAAGCTGTAATCAATACTGTAATTACAATATATAAGAAAGTAAAGAGGTAACGGAAATCCTAATAATTTATTTTGATCCCATATCTGCCACTCTTGAGCACGTAGTCAAAGAATTGTGGCTCATTTTTCCTTCAATGGAAGACTCTTAATGTTCTGTATACAATAGCTAATAAAATGTTTGAGCAAACTATTGAGTAAAGCCCCCCAAAGGTTTGGAAGGGGCCAAAGGCTCTACCATTTGATTTAAAAAATAAAGCATATTATTTTGAAGGTAGAAGACGGTATACTTCTATATACCCACATATATATATGGTTATAACATGGATTATCAATTTTCTCACGATCTGCCAAACTTGATACAGTGTAAGTCGGAGGAAATGATAAGTGTCAGCTATAGCTCACATTTTTAATGATTGTATATACTGGCAACAGCCTTTCTATGGCTGAACATAGACAATCATTTTATGTAGTATAAGAAGTGTTATAAACAAGGCTTGCATGTCTTTGGTGTGCATACCCTTCCTCCCCGCTTCTAAACCCTCTCAACTATAACAGAACAAGTTTTTCAGATTATTGAAATGCTACAAAATCCTGCAAACTTGTTTACCAGATTTTGTCCTGGCACGGGTGTGTATGACTTTCTCACAGCATCTTCAACACTGCTCGGGGGGCGGGGGGCACCTGTTGTTTTCCTCCAGTCTATGTAGCCCATTAGAGCAGGTATGGATGGAGAACTTTGACTCTCCAGATGTTGCTAAACTACTGTTTCCATCAGCCCCAGCAAGCATGGCCAATGGAGTTGTAATTCAGCAACATCTAGAGGGCCAAGTTCATTTTAATAATGGTTGGGTGCCAATGGTGCCCATCTTTTGTGCATGGATATCTGCTTGTACAATTGCTTCGTCTTCCTCTTCCACCCGCAGCCCTTGCCCCTGGTGCCACTAAGATCTCCCCCAGAAGGAGAAGGGAAAGTTCTCCTATATGACATTGGATGACACTCAATGATATATGGTATAGCTATATCACCATACTATATCCCAGAGTGGGGCTGTTGTTGTTCAGTCGTTCAGTCGTGTCCGACTCTTCCTGACCCCATGGACCAGAGCACACCAGGCACACCTATCTTTCACTGCCTCCCACAGTTTGGCCAAACTCACGCTAGTCAAATAAGAATATACAAATTACTTAAAATTTATTTGATAGCTGAAAAATACTGGTCATGGCAACCTTTGAATTAGCAACTGTGATGGTATGTGATTTCTTTTAAGGGATTTTATTATTTATTGATTTATTTGTTTGTTTATTTTATTGAATTTATATACCGCCCTATACTACAAGGTCTCAGGGTTTTCTCATTGTTTTGACATATACTCACCAGCTGGTAAGCAGGAGAATTCAATTCCTGTGCAATACTGCTTTCAGGAAGCCAAGATATAAGGAGGAAAGGTTGGGTAGGAAAGGTAGAGGAGGAGGAATTCCATAGCTGGGACATGCCCACCAAGAGATCCCTCCCTTGGGTCTGTACACAAAGTATTTCAGATGGATCAGGCAGTACCAGGATGGCCTCTCCCATAGAACTTAATGCACAGTCAGATCTGTATGGAAGACATTTCACATAAAATACAAGCTCCTTAAAAATGTAGGAATATCTGCTTCTAATTATGCCTTTCCTCTTGTCTGTCCTCACATTATTGTTTTAATGTGGCAAGAGCATACATGGTGATGACCAGAGGTGGTCATCCAATATCTTCACCATAAAGCCAATCCTGGAGTCCAAACCACCTCCTGCTTATGACAAGCATGACAAGCTTTGCTGATGTAACTGAGCTTCACTAATATATGGAGCAAACTCTTTGGTGTTGTGCACCTCCAGTGATAACAATTCAATCTTCTCCTATAATAATTTATTTGTGCCCAATATTATTAGAAATGCTAGTTGCAAACACTAGCGAAAGTAGATAGCCTCTCCAAAAGAATGCAAATTCTACCTGCCTTGAACCAGCACCCACCTTTGTTATATTATTCTCCCTGACAAGGTGTCGCTATGCCCGTGGCTGTTAAATACAGTTCTGCCAAGACTCTGCAAAAGCATCTAATTGGTGGTCATAGCCTAGCAGGCTGTTTAAATGTTAATGAATCAAGTAGCTAAATTACATGCATGAGAACCTGCATACTTATTCCAGACAGGTCAGGGAGGCAGACGTTACATATTGCAGTTCGCGCTGCTAGTTATTTTACGAAATTAACATTGTTTCTAAATGATTATTATATAGCATAGTGTCAAGTAAAGTTGGATGAACACTGGCGGCAATTATAATCCTTTCTTTTAGTACTCTCATGAGAAAATAATTGAAATAATAACACAACAACAATAATAGTCATTGTTGTATCATGATGAAGATCAGGGGTCAGCAAACTTTTTCAGCGGGGGGCAGATCTATTGTCCCTCAGACCTTGTGGGGGGCCGGAATATTTTTTTTTTGGGGGGGGGAGAATGAATTATTTCCTGTGCCCCACAAATAACCCAGAGATGCCTTTTAAATAAAAGCACACATTCTACTCATGTAAAAACACCAGGCAGGCCCCCACAAATAAGCCAGAGATGCATTTTAAATAAAAGGACACATTCTACTCATGTAAAAACATGCTGATTCCTGGACCGTCCATGGGCCAGATCCGGCCCCCAGGCCTTAGTTTGCCTACCCATGATGAAGATGATGATGGCAAAGTGTTTCGTCCAGATCTGGCTCCATTGCCACCGCCACCATCACTGCCACCACTATTCTAAGTGAAACGCAACATTCTTGCCTGGGCAAGAGGTACATGCAGGTCCCACATTACGAATGTTCACTCTGCAAACATTCACTTATCCAAACACAAGGAATTAGTACCCAAGCCTCACTATACATACCACAGATTCAGGTATCTAAACAGAGAATATTTTGCTTCCTTGTTTGCCATTGGCTGATTGGCTGAGGGAAGGAGGAGGAGTTTCCCCATGGGGTTGGCCTTTGAGGGGTCAAAATTCCATGGTCTGGGACACATTAGAATTTCCCCCACAGGTATCAATGGAAATTGTTGTCTCGCTACGCAAACATTCACCTAACATATGATTCTGGGGGAACATATTGTATAGGCTGTGTTGCTAGATCATAGGCTTTGCCACTTTCCTTCAACCCTATCAGAAACACTTGTGAGAAGACAGTGATCTAGCAATCGCTTTTCTAATGCTAGTACGGCTCATATAATCGCAGCCATCAATAATACAAAATGTATTGATAAAGAAAGGTGCTGCGTTTTATTTGCATCTCCAGATCAGATGGGTCTTCGGTAAACATTGTGATTTTTTTTCACTCTGCCTGCCTACTTTTGCTTAGGATTTTTAAAACAATTCCCCTGACGGGAAGGCCCTGTTTCCTTAATCATATAGAAATGTGGAATCAATTTGTTGATGAGGGACATCAAATGAAAGTACAGTGCTTTATGCTCTGTGGATCATTAAAAATATTTCTGCTGATGACACAAAGGTCCAAAGCAATTATAAAAATTCTGCAGGATTTCAGTGTTTGAGACACTACTGCAAGGCACCGTGCTTCTGAAAACTACATTGGATGCCTACTGAGCAGATCAGAAGAAGCCAGCAGGCAAAGGTAAAGCAAGAAGGCACTATTGCCAAATCTTGATTTTAGAACTGAATCTCTCCATTATAAAATGGCCTTTGGCTTAACTGAGCTGAGAAGGTGCAGCAATGGTGAACTGTCCCTTACATCTCCAAGCAATCAGTGTTGGGGTGGGTGTTCATACAGCTGCAGTCAATCTTGCTTCTCCTGACCACCCCTTTTGCTGTCCTTAAGTAGGAGACTGAAGCCTGACTCCTCGTGAGCAGCAAGAGAAACAGAAATCATCAATGCAGCCGCCTGGAATGTAATGGCTGGGGTCTACTGGGGCCCAAAAAGGCCCTGTTCCTCATGCTTTTACTCATTGTGTTAGTGAAGATTCTGCAAATAAGTTCTATCCATTATGTTCCATTCACCTGTGTGCTGTTAACATGTTTCAGACTCAAAGCCAGAGCTATCAATGTCTAATATCCCTTGGATATATTGGGAGTAATTGACAGTAAAATGCAGATGAATTTTCGTAAGAACTTTATTTTTAAAAGAAACACAAATGGATGTGGAAATATGAAGAATTGAACTTAAAAATTAGAAAAATGTCTGTAGGTAACTCAGAGACACTGAAATTGACAGATTCACCCTGTGTTACTTAAGTGACTTTGCTAACAGACTTGACTTGCGGTATACTTGCCGAAGAAGCTGGACGCCATAGCATACACCTTGTCAGATTACACTTGGTCACCAAGTTTACAGATTACACCTGGTCACCATATACCTTGGGATCACCTTCTTGCTCTGTAATTTTGTATTTCTAGGAGATGTAGGAGGAGGTGGCGGAGAGAGAGCAAGAGAGAGAGAGAGAGAGAGAAGAAAGAGAGTTCTTAATCAGATGGTGGGGCTGAGAATTCACATTCAACAGACTGTTTTCAGTTTATCAGTCACAAGAGAGAGCTCTGTGCTCTGAATGCCCAGAGGCTTTCCTGTCAAACAATGGTGGAGACCTGTGTCTCCCAAATGGATTATATGTGCAAAAGTTTCTCTTTTTCAGTCTGGATAACTTACTACATTCCAGTGTTCTCGCATATACATTGCATTGCTGATAGCATCTGTTCTCCGACAGGTGAGCCTCAAACCAACTTAAAAGCCTTCTTTCAGAATGGATGGAGGAGGGGGGGAAGCAATATAGACTTTTTAGAGTCTAGGAGAAATGTGGGGTGGGGAGTGTATTGCATGGCAATTCCATGAATGACCTTTCAGTTTCATGAACAAGATTAAGCAGTTATACAAGGAAGTGGTAAACAGATGCTATTGGAGATACCTTTAAAAACACCCCGCTCTGAGCAAGGTCTGTAGGACCACTTACTGCCTTGAGTCTTCCTGCACAGCCAGATTTCACTGTGTGCTGCAATTCCAAATGATGGGTCGCATCTGATTCTCTAGCCCAGTGTTTTTCAACCACTGTTCCGTGGCACACTAGTGTGCCGTGAGATGTTGCCTGGTGTGCCATGGGAAAAATTGAAAAATTCAAGAGAATTACTTTATATATAGTCAATATAGGCACAGAGTTAAATTTTTTAACATTTTCTAATGGTGGTGTGCCTCGTGATTTTTTTCATGAAACAAGTGTGTTGAAAAACACTGCTCTAGCCTCCTTCTCCTGATCCTGAGGGGGACTGGATGGAGCTTTTGTTTATTGCCCTCTGCTTGTCTGTTTGCCAGCTGCTGACCACCCACTCTTTTCCACTCAGCCAATAGTGCCCTGTTTGGTGGCTTGGGTCGGGCGTCACTGCTCTCCCAGCTTCCAAATACAGCCTGTTGCTGGCACTTGCCAGAGAGATTGGGGGAGCTTGACATTCTGTGATGTGGTGCAGTGGAGTCAACCCTAGGGTCAGGCAAACAGCAATCCATGTGGTCAGATGGTCCAGGGATCAGGGAATCCAGAGGTCAAGGATCAAGACGAGCAGAAAGTAGCAAGGTCGGACCAGGAACCACAAGCGTTGTTACCAGCATCCGCCTGCTGCTGGAAGCTCTGCTTAAGAAGGTTGAAGCCAGCTGGTTCTCACCAGCACCTTCTTTTCTGTGTCCTTGAAGGCTGATTAGCTGCAGGTGGAGTCACTCCTGCTCCAGACTGCTGTTCAGCAAGCAAAGCTGACTCCTGGCCCATGACATGCCCTTGCTGTTATGCATGTGTACAACGCCCTCAGTGGCACATGGTGTTTGGAATCTGGGAGAACAGCAGTGCTCCACCCGCACCATCCCACCAGCCCCTACTGCACTGAAATGTTTAAGGGTCGGGCTGCCAGACACAACACCTCTGGCAAGCATCTTAGTGATGCCCGCAGACTGTTTAACCAGATTGGTGCATGCCCTGGTTATCTCCCGCTTCAGCTACTGTAATGGGCTCTACATGGGGCTACCTTTGAAGGTGATTCAGAAACTACAACTAATCCAGAATGCAGCAGCTAGACTTGTAACTGGGAGTGGCTGCCAGGACCATATATCACTGGTCCTAAAGGATCTTCACTGGCTCCCAGTACATTTCCGAGCACAATTCAAAGTGTTGGTGCTGATCTTTAAAGCCCTAAATGGCCTTGGCCCAGTATACCTGAAGGAACGTCTCCACTTCCATTGCTTAGCCTGGACGCTGAGGTCCAGCGCCGAGGGCCTTCTGGTGGTTCCCTCACTGCGAGAAGCGAAGTTACAGGGACCCAGGCAGAGGGCCTTCTTGGTAGTGGCGCCCTCCCTGTAGAACGCCCTTCCTTCAAATGTCAAGGAAATAAACAACTATCTAATTTTTAGAAGACATCTGAAGGCAACCCTGTTTAGGGAGGTTTTTAAGAACTGATGTTTTTATTATGTTTTTAGAGATGTTGTAAGGCTCCCAGAGTGTCTGATGAAATCCAGCCAGATGGGCAGGGTATTGTTGTTGTTGTTGTTGTTTTTGTTGTTGTTGTTGTTGTTATTATTATTATTATTATTATTATTATTATTATTATTATTATGCTGGCTCAGATAGCCAAAGATGGTTTTTTGCTCTCCTAGTTACAGCGTTGAGAGGCAGCTGTGCTGTTGAAATATAGCTGTTTCTCCAAGTGGCAGTACACATCATGGTGATTTGACAGCACAAGTCAAAGGACTAAATGAGAACACATACCTGCAGATGCCATATTCACCTCCTCTCCCTTGAAATTGCTTGGTACTGTCAACGGACATGCACTGTGGCAACTACACACATTTATTCTAGAGACTAAGTTTACACCATTCCTACAATGCTGTCGCAAACAGAAAAGGGTTGCACGTGCAACCAAAAAGTCAATACACTGGCAGATATTTTAAAGGTATACATTCCAACGTGCTTGCTAGGGACTTGTATCATATGAAAGTCAGCACTGGAATCTTTTAGCCAACTCCTATCTCACACTCCATATTAACTAACACACATTCCAAAACGTGCTCAACATACATTTCTCATGTTGCCTATTAGCTAAATATTTAGACAGTTAAATATCTCATTTATCCTATTGACACAAGCCTTTTCTTTCTTCTGATACTGTCACGTTACAGTGAACCACCCACATTTAGTGACCGTCAACATTCACATGTTGAACAGTCCCAATCTGAAGGGAATCTTGTGGATACCTCAAAAGACATATCCTTCCCTCATTTATTTTCATGCACACACGGTTGAATGCTGAGAATCACATATAGGTTACTGGACTGATATTTTAATTGCTTGGTCAATCAACTAAAGCCTTTTGTTTACCTTATACTTTAATTTCCACAGCTATATTGATGTTTGGGTAATATGGACATTACTTGAAAAAGCGGGCAAATATGATTGACAGTGCTTATTTGTCTGTGTGTGTAAACACAAGTGTGTGTCTGTGTGTGTTGATGCAGTCATTCTATTTACTTGCTTAGATATGCAGATATAAGATAATGGGTCCAATGTGTTCATAAGCTCCATGACTCAAGTTGTATATTGAATCTGAGGGCACCTTCAGATGCCCTGTTTATTCAGCATTCATCCTCATTTGCTTGCAGAAAGCTTACACGGAGGTGAGCTTATAGTTGTCTCTCTTGAGCATTTTGTTCCTGATCTGTTTGTGGGGAGTTGATAGGACAATGAGCATTTATCATGATTTGCTTGCAGGTTGTTTATATGGCTTCCCATTCAAAATCCATTCATCCCACCCGTCTCAATTTCCAAACGGGAAAAAGTTCAATTATTATTTAAAGTGTGTTTGTTGCACCAAGGTTGAAAGAGCCTTTTAATCCACTTTAACTTCACAAACCTGAAGTCCAAGTATACGCACATATCTATTCCACTAAATAGTGACATTCCAGAGGCACCTAGAACCCCAGGTTTTAAATTAACAGAATTCATTAAACGCATCCTAGGAATAATGGGACTTCTACAAGATAGGTTTCTGTGCTGTGTTTTCCTTCCACATCAGTGGAGCTCTTGACATTGAGGGACCAGCGAATCCTTGGCCACCCCAATGCTTTTCACCACCAAGCAGAAACTTCAAAACAAAAACATTTATTCTGTGATCTGCACATAGGTCTCTTATTTAGAAGAATGCTTTATTCCTTTATGAAAACTCTTTGGTAAACCTGCTCGAGTGTCTTTTGTCTAAAGAGACACACAACCAACCAAACAAAACAAAACAAAAAAGTACCTCATTAACATGTAAGTCACAGCTCCCTTCTGCAGCAAATCTATGCATGGCCATCTGGCCCTTGCCTCTAACACGATCAGGGCAAAGATGAACAGTGGAAATGAAATGCCATTGAGAAAAGTTCATCTCGGGAAACATTTTAATTTAAAGCCTGTTGTGGGGTTGGCTGCAGCTGCAATAGCCCAAACTGAGACCCCAGGAACCAGTGCCTGTGCCTCACTTTCTAATCTGATGTGTTCACTCGTGAGCCCATTGCATCCCATGCTCACATTAATCTGTGGATTTTTAACGAAAACATACCACGCAGAAATTCACATTTCGTCTTATGATGAAGGGTAGTATATAAATCTAAGAAGCAAAATAAGTAAGAAAATAAACAAACATTTAAATATTTAAACTGCCCTGTGATCGTCAGATGAAGGGAGCTGTGTGCATTTAATCAATACTAAATGCACTGTTACACACACCCCAGCCTCTGAGTGGTAAGAGATTTCAGGGGTTCCTGTGGCTACCCAGGATTTGGTTTCCTTGGAATGAAGGTCTGTGGAGACTGTGGCGTCATTAGGATATATGGTTTCATTTACACCTGAACATAGGGTGGAGGGGCTCATGGCATTAACACTCAAAACAGATCTTGCTTCCCCGCTAGGTTTCTAGGGGAGCCCCAAGCCACAGCTCTGGCTCCAGCACAGAGCTCGGTTGTCTTCAACGTATCGCTATGTAGCACTTTGCAAGAGTGGAACAACTTCTACCTATGCAATAGGATCCCCCCCTTCTTCTCCTCCCACGCAGCCCCTAAATCTGTTCTGGAGTTTACCCCAACCCTCCAGAGTGGATTTTGAGACCACACATGGTGCATGTGAGGAGAGGAGAGGGGGGGAAATCCTCATGACACATGCGGCAGTCACTCTGTTTGCACATTTATTTATCTGAATACTATCCATTCTGGTAAAGATTATTGCTTGCTTGCTTGATTTTCATAACATTTATACAGCGCTTAATTGTTGTTGTTGTTGTTGTTGTTGTTGTTGTTGTTTTTATTTAATAAATTTTATTTTGCTTAACATTCATACATTCATACATCTCATATTTATACAGCCGTGATCACATGTATCAGTTACAATCATATGCGACCCCCCACCCCCCCTCACCCTCTCCCTTCCCTCCACCCTTATCTCGATTTCCTTTAATCCATTCTTTATTTTCAGCTTGCGTTCCTTATATCTTTTTTCTCTTATTCTAAAGACTTATAATCTATCCTTCAATTCCTCTTATTCCTTCTTATTCCCCACACTCTAATCTAGGCACATTAGCATATCATTTTTTGAGCAATGTTTTTCCAGATAATCCTCATATAACTGTTGTTGTTTTTTTAAAAAATTCTTAAAGCGGTTTGCAAATGTTGTATAGCTTATAATGTCATAGAGTTTTGGGGTGCAATCTTGTGGCTTTTGAAAAGAATCCGAGGGCCATACTGCACATCTGATAAACCTTTCTGATATCAGAGAAGATCCTATGTCAGGTGGAAACACACAGAGAGAGAGAGAGAGAGAGAGAGAGAGAGAGAGCGTTGAATATGTCCCTGATGCCCTGGCTCAATTTGTCCGAACTAATTGAAGGGAAGTTGGTACAACAAGGCACTAACTTTCTCTAGAAGAAAACAGAATGTAGAGTATTAATTAGGGACAAGAATAATGATGTGTGCAGGCTGCACCAGTTCCTTGCATCCATCTATTTATTACATTTCTCTCTTGCCCTCCCTCCCAAAGGAGTCCAGGGTGGCATGTGTCAGGTTATGCAAATATGGACTTCAGTAGCCATTCTTTACACCACTTTCAGTGTCAGATTATGCAAAAGTGAGGCTGCATAGTAATGCTCGTGGTAACATTATTTCTGAAACAAAACAGTGTTCTGTTCTTTCCTCCCCCCCCCCAGAAGAATATAAACAATGGAACAAGTGCTTGTCAAATCACTTTTTAATTGAATTCATATATGCGTTGCCATTTGTTTTTTTAAAAAAATGGCAACATTGTCCATCTGCCCAGGCAAAATGTTTAAGTATTTCCAGCCAAGCTCGTCACCTAATAAATGCCCCCCCCCAAACCCATGTATAAATGCATCTCAAGGAATCTGTCATGATTTTTTAAAAAGAAAAAAAAGATGGTGCATACAAGTCATTACAATGTAATTACAGAGCTTTAGATAAAACACGAAGGACAAAACATCCCCGAGACAGGATTTAGAAAGAACATGCAAATTATGTTGCAGAAAACATTTCTACTACAAATATGTCTCGTATCACACTGTTCCCCAGGAATGTGTGCTAAAAAGTGTTGATTAATATTATCTGAAATGCAGTCAAGCTTAGTCTCCAAATGTACTTTGGTTTGCTACACCCTTGGCTCAGAAACAATGCAACCCTGGGGATAATGGATGTAGAACAAAGTAATCAAAGAAAATTTGGCTTTATTCCCCCTCTCTTTTTTTGCTATATATTTGCCCTAAACTAGATTTTGACGATCTGGACAATAGTGAACTCCTGTTTTATTATTAGAAATAACTCACATTAAAACCATGCATGTAACACTTTTTTTTAAAAAAGGGGGAAAAAAACTTAAGACATACAGAGGCTAAAATTACACAGAAAACTGTCGTATTCCAGGCCAGACTACCTGTCAATCTAATTGTCTTCTCACCAGGCCCTTCTCCAGTGAAGGTCCTTTCAATCATCTGCTATATGATCCCTAACAGAAAAAAAAACCTTGGACACACCAGCGATTGAACCTGGAACCTTCTGCAAAGCCAAACATGTGCTCTTCCATGACTGTACTAGGTTCCTGCCCCCAAAACACCAAATAACTACTTCAATGTATACAATTAATATTTGCAACCCATCCAAACTGGAAAAAGTTACACTAGCACCCCGTTACATCATCAGCCTTAAGCTAAAGAGCTTTCAGACCCTGGAAGGTTTTTCATGTTGCAAAGGAGGTGTAAACCAAGTCAGGAGGAAGGAAGTTTGGAACAGTGCCCCACTGCACAAGCCAGGCAGCTCCTCCATAGCTACTCCACGGCGAGAGTAAAGATGATTACTTTTTTAAATGGAACAAACTATTGAGCTGAAAAAACTATTGCTGGGAGCGTGATTGCAGGAAATAAGGTGGCAGACTGCAGAAGGTGTAACAGAATGAGCAACAGACTACTAGCATACTATGCCAGTTGGCAGTTTCCTCCGAGTGTGAAGGCAGAGATTATACCAAATATTCATCTCGACACTCCGAAACCATACATGCCAAATCCATTACCCTTGAATCATTCTTCCTCACTGTTAAAAAAATAAACTGGCTGGTGGGGCAGTGGGAGAGGGCATTTAATCTTGCAACCGTCAGATTAGTTACGCCACTCTACCGGCATTGCTTTCTCACTGTAAGAACTATATGAGCAAATGTTTGAACAAATCAACATCACATAATTACAGGTGGGGGAGAAATTTGACAAAGTTCACATTGAAAGACGAACCTTTCAAATTCGCCCTTAGATGTGAACCAAAGCACAGTCCTCCTTTGAAATGTCCACTTCTCCAAATTTCGCAGGGCAGTTCTCCAGCCAGGTAGTGCATTCGAAAATGCACATATTTGGGTAAAGTGTGCATCAAAATGCGGAAATTAGTGGAAATAACATACAAAAAATTTGATGGGTGAAAACTGCCTTGCAAAATTGTGTATATTTGGCAAAATTCAGGTGAAAATGTGTATACCTTGGGTTGCGCTTGCTTCAGGTTGCGTGTTTTCATGATACGAACGCATCGAACCCGGAAGTACCGGAATGGGTTACTTCTGGGTTTCAGTGCGCGCACATGCACAGGAGCGCTAAATCGCACTTTGCACATGTGCAGAAGCGCCAAATCACGCTGTACACATGCGCAGATATGGCACTTCAGGTTGCGGGCATTTCATGTTGTGTGCGGGCCTCCGGAACAAATCCCGTTCGCAACCAGAGGTACCACTGTATTGGGAGAATTTTGCACTAAGATGCTGGTGGATTTTCATGGGAATTCCCCCCCCCCCAAAAAAATCTCAAACTGATGTGGAAATGTGGAGAACTGAACTTAAGCTTGGAAAAAATAAGAAACTGAGAGAAACTGAAATTTATGATGTGTTGAGCTGTTATTAATGAATTAATTAATAATTCCGATCTGCCTGTTCTTCCTGCCAAAGGAGCCCATGTCACTGGAGGGGTCCTCAGGCATCCATACTCTCCCACAACAGACGTACTGATAGCGGGCCAAAACATCCTATAAGAAATGCTAATAAGGAAAGTGGGTAGATGGCAAGCCAACAGCTTTACCTGCTGCAGTCCTTTAGCAAAGAATTTTTTTTAAAAAAAACCCAAAACAAACCTTTAAGTGAAGGAAAATAAAAACAAATGTAAGGGGACAGGGGAAGCAAGAAATAAAGAAGGAATCAGGGCTCTGATTAGGGAATTTTTGCATAGAGACTGAAGAGTTGAAATTAGGTGAGCCATTCTTTTGCTGATATATATATATATATATTACAGTGTAACTCACATATTTGTGCAGGAGTACAAGAGGAGGAAGGGTTGAGAGAGAAGTAAATCACAAGCCTTCCAGTTTCCCATAGCTGGCAGGAATGTGCAGGTGGTATCTCTTTCTGAGGGATGACCCTCCTGGTATGGATCACCAGGCATCCGGAGTCTCCCACCGCAGGCTTATTTACAGCAGGCTGAGATCTTAGACGGCATGAAAAATGCTGAAGGGAAATTGGATAGATGGCAAGATAGAGAAAGGACAACTTACGAGTCTACGTATACTTGGGAGGGATTAAAAATGCTAAGCCATGGAGAAAGCGTGATTACTCTCCCCAGATTAATATCACCAGGAAAAGGAATTTTCGTAATTTGTCAGACTGAGGTGTACTGGGGGCGGGGATGTTCTGACCTCCCCCAAAACTGGCGTAAGGGAGAAGGGCAGTCAAGCAAGTGGTCCCCCCACCTCTAATCTCAAACATGACCACAAGCAGTCACATGATACAATGCTGTCATATGAGACAGTGACATCTTTTAAGATATGCAAATGTCCAGAGGCAGCTTGCCAGGTGAGACAGAACCATTCTGGAGCTTACTAGGGCAGGAGAGGAGGTGAAGTGGCAGAGAGGTTGGCACAGGGCAAACACACCAGTGGAGCCAATCCAGAGGTTCTGCTGGTGTGTGTCCACTGCGCCAAACCCCCTGCTGCCTCGCCGCTCCTCCTCTTGGCAAGCCACTTCTGCATATGTCAGGCCTAAATGTATGGCCCACCACGTCACCCACAACCTGTCCACTACGAATGGTGTCCTATTATTTCCAAAAAAAACCCTAGCATTTTAAAAACAAACAAATTAAAAGTTACTTGTGGAGAACAGTTTCAAGGGTTGCAGCCCATTGGTTCATTACATATAATGAGACAGACCTCTGGGGCTGGATCCACACTCACATTTTAAACATTATTAGAACGATATTAAAAAATAGTGTTCTAAAATGTCCCATTCCACAAGGTCTACCTGGTCTTTGGAAGGGGTTGCTCTGCAGCGCCCTCTGGTGTCACATTTTAATAATGCATTATTAACGTTGGAAAAGAATGTCCCATGGCTATATTGTTATCAGAACCATTCCTTAACTCTTTTTTAGCATTAAAAACCATGAGTCTAGATCCACCCTGGGAATTGTTAGAAGGCCCATGGTGCAGCAAGTATACTGAAGCATAACAGGTCCGAGCCTGGACAATACCTCAACTGTCCTTTAGGCTCTTCTGAAAGGCATGGGAAGCATATTTAATATATATTTTTGTTAGCTTTCATTGAATATTAATGTTTACCTTTTAAAAAAACAACCCCACAACATTCCATTTCTCCAACTTTCTCCAGCCATTTCTGGACATGGTTGTGATAAGGCTCTGGATTTCGCTTGGCAAAACTAGTCAGAAGATTATTTATATCCCCAGAAAAGTTGTGCATTTCAGGGGCTGAGAGGAAACAACACAGACTTTTGTTCTGTCAAACTTTGCCAGGAATTCAAGAGAAGGGCAGGGGACAAGAGAGTCAGTGTTTCACAGAGACATCAACATGAATCCCTTCAAATGCTCTTGATGTCGTCAGTTGCCAAGAATAGTAAAGAAGCAGGCCAACACGGGGAAAGACACAGAGGAAGCAGTTAGCAATGCTTAAGGCGGGCAGAGGAAAACAAAATGCCACCAAATTTGCAGTTCCTTTAGGGGCATTCCCACATTGCATTCCATGGGTGTGCAGTCTCCATTGTGATAACCTGTGTTCCAGCAGAATGTTTTCCTCCACCTGTGAAAGAGGAAGACCCAAAGACTTTCTGTGTCAACACTGCCATTCTCCCAGAATCAGCTGCAGGAGGGAGTTTCCCCTTCGCTGCTATTCAAGATGGATTTATAGGCATATGAGAGGAGAACACATAGCATCTCATATTGGTATTTCTCTTAGATCAAGGTCCTCCTGTATGATGGATGTGTATGTGTACTTTAATGAACTGAAGAGAGTGAAAGATTATGAGTCACTGGAGGAAGGAGAGTGTGCTAAGCTTATATTTTCTAGTTGCTATTTTGTTAATATTGTTTTATGGATTATAAATGCCTTATTGATCATATAATATGACTTATTTTGTAATGGTGATGTTCAGCTTATTATTTTAGTTGCCGGTTTTGTTGACAGCGTTTTATAGATTGCAGATGTTTTACTGATGATTTGCTCATTGTATCGTGATTTATTCTGCACTTTTGATGCTCTATTAGGTTATTGCTATTTATTGTTTGTAAGCCGCTATTTAAGAAAGTAAAGTAAAAGAATCCCTGACAGTTAAGACCAGTCCCAGAAGACTCTGGGATTGCAGCACTCATCTCGCTTTACAGGCCGAAGGAGCTGGCGTTTGTCCGCAGACGGTATTTCTGGGTCATGTGGCCAGCATGACTAAGCCGCTTCTGGCACAACGCAACACCGAAAACAGAGCAGCGCATGGAAATGCCGTTTACCTTCCCGCCAGAGCAGTATCTATATATCTACTTGCGCTTTTTGGCATGCTTTTGAACTGCTAGGTTGGCAGGAAAGCTGCTATTAGGTTATTGCTATTTATTTATTTATTGTTTGTTTGTTTGTTTGTAAGCCGCTTTGGGATTCATTGGAATGCAAAGTGGCACAGAAATGCCAAAAATCAAATCAATCAAGTGTTGGTTGTTGCACGAGGGAGAGGGCCAGTTCCCAAGGAGGAGCCCAAGTCCACATTTCTCAGATCATTTGTGAGAAAGTGGATCCCTAGCAAGACCTTCTGTGAGGAAATGGACAGCGTCTCCCGGCATGTTCAGGGGACAAATACTGTTAAAAAAAAAATAAGCCGACGGTGGTGTTTTATGGGGTCATGAATGTTGATTTGGACTTTGGTTATGTCCCTTGGTTCATATTTGCTATAGATGCTGAAGAGTGCTTTGTCCTTCATGCCAAACGCATGAGAAAATGCTTTCTTAGTTTCACATATTTTAGTGCTACCTCATACGTATCTTGTGTTGTTGCTCCGTCTAGAGCAGTAACGCTTTGCTCAACAGCCACCTGTTGATAACAGCTACCATTGCGAGTATCTGCCAACTCAATTTTCTTGTTACTCATTATCTGATCAGGGTTGTTCACCTCTTGCTTGTCTCTGTCTCTCACGCCCTTTCCATGCTCCTGCGCTCACCCCTCCACACTTTATTTTAGTCTTCAACACAGACACACACACACACAACAACAACAAGCCTGTATTCTGCCTCCTCTCAATTTCCTGCTGTACCAGAAAACCAGCCTGCAGGATTAAGAGAAAGGAGGGTAAATTCTTAGAAGAAACCAGAGTAAACAAAACCACCAGTCCTATATTTAGTGAGGCAATAAAGAGAGAATGAGTCATCTCATGATTGCTGATTTAGTCCCTCTTGTCACACTTAGCAGCCAAAGTAGTGTAATGATTTGTGAAGACATGCTGGCCTGAGGGAGTCAAAAGCAGAGGCTTTGAGAATCAGGCACCACAACTTGGAAAACCCCCTGACAACTATGCAAAATACCTATGTGGAAGAGTGTGATAAAGGGTTTGATAAGGAGGTGTCTCAAAAAACCAGTGTGGTTGCTTTCAACTCTTTTGAAGAGGGACTGCCTGTCTTCTAAGAGCAATTTGGTGAGCATCAGATAAAAATGACAAGAAGTCTCTACTCACACACTTGAGATGGTTAGTTCCTGCATTTGCCTCAATTTGTGGTGTGCTCTTCAGGTCAGATTTTTATCTTCTGACAGCAAATCTCTTTGACTTCCTGCCACGCCATCAGTATTTAGAAATTCTGACCTGGCCAAAGGGATTGCATTTAGGTTTCAACCATTCATTGACAGTCAGTGAAGTCTTAGAAATAATGATTATTCAGAAGGAAGTCTCACTACTCTGAGTGGGACTTATTTCCAGGTAAGCGTGTATAGAATCACAGCCTTGGTTCATTTTAGTGCAATAATCCAGTGGGTTGTTTTTTTTGTCTTGAATCTCAGCTGATCACCAGATTTTGTCCACGCATTTGGATTTGGAATCATGGGGAGAGGAAGAAAGCAGGTTATCTGGCATCACTGTAACGGCAGGTGATTGACACCTGTCAAAGTTGGCCCATGGGGCAGGCAGGGAAGAGAGATAAGAACCCCTCATGTTGCTAAGAGTATAGCCCTTTTCTAAAGTGTGAGCAGGATATAAAGCTCCTGCATTTCCTCTTCCTTTACCTTTACCTACCTTCTTTTGGGTCTCAAAACCCAGCAAAAAAAAAAAAAAGCCTGCCTCCCCTTACTTTCCTGCTCAGTCTGCAGGATTAAGAGAAGTGGGGAACTGCACAAAAGCAAAACATAATTTCTGAAGTGAGGGCAGCCTTTGTTCAGGGAATTGTCACTTTGAGAAATATGAAAATGACACTGTTATATAGCCCCTCTAGATGCTATTCCTCATGTCGAGTTTCATGCTTCTGAGTAATTTAATCCTGTCCATCATGTGATGCATTTTCCCACATCTGGTAGCCCTAATGGGCTTGAACCAGGGAATAAAGCCAAGCAGTGAGACACCTTAGTGTCTGTGCTACTGGGACAGCCTCCAGGTGGAGGGACTGTCTGGGCTGAGCTACTGATTACTCAATAGTATCAGCCTGATACTGTGACAGAAAGAGAAACTGCATCTAGTTAGCCCTCACCGGATATAAGGAGTCAACCGGAGCTCTGATTTTCTCACATTTAAGAGCTCTTTCATGCTATATGCCACTGGTACCAGAAGGGAAGGGCCATAGCTCAGTAGGAGAGCACCTGCTTTGCATGTCTCTCCATGTAGGCCTTTGTCTGAAATCCTGAGGAACCATTGCCATCAGTGTAGGCCAGGGATGGGGAACCATTTTCAGACTGAGGGTCTCATGCCTTTCTGGGCAACCTTCCAGAAACCACATGTCAAGTGGGGAAACTGGGCAAGATGGGAAAATGGGCAGAGCAACAAATGTTAATCTTACCTTTTTATACAAACTCAAAACACCTGTCTCTATCCTCCACCTAGGCAAGCAAGAAGCAGCAGCAGAGTTCAGGGAAACAATGCAGCCAAGCAAAGGGACTTAGAAGCATAGAATCATAGAATTGTAGAGTTGGAAGTGACACTGAGGATCATCTAGTCCAACCCTCTGCATTGAAGGAATATGCAGCCATCCCATATGAGAATCGAACCTGCAACCTTCGCGTTATCAGCACCACGCTCTAACCAACTGAGCTATCCAATTCAACTTGAGAAAGGTAAAAAGAAGGACCATGGGCTGGGTTCTGTTCCAAGGTCCAGCCAGATTGTTGTTGTTGTTGTTGTTTTATTGTTCATTTATTTGTTATTTAATATTTGTTGGAAGCCGCCCAGAGTGGCTGGGGGGACCCAGCCAGATGGGCAGGGTACAAATAAAATAATAATAATAATAATAATAATAATAATAATAATAATAATATTCTGACTGGGTCGCTCCAGCCACTCTGGGTGGCTTCCAGCATATACAGAAACATAATAAAGCAACAAACATTAAAAGGTTTCCCTATACAAGGCTGCCTTCAGAAGTCTTCTAAAGGTTGAATATAGTTACTTATCTCCTTGACATCTGATAGGAGGGCATTCCACAAGGTGGGTGCCAATACTGAGAAGGCCCTCTGCCTGGTTCCCTGTAACCTCACTTCTCACAGTGAGGGAACCACCAGAAGGCCCTCATCGCTGGGCGATGGGGGTGGAGATGCTTCTTCAGGTATACCCTAGAAGGGTTGCATTTGGGCCCCAGTCCTGATTTCCTAACCCATGGCATAGAGAAAATATTGAGCTTGATGGACCAAGGGTCTCATTCAGCATAAGGCAACTTCCTATTTTCCTTGGCAGCTTGGTTTTAAAGGAGCAACAATTCCTAGAGTGCAGGAATAAATTCTCCCACCCCTGGCACTGCTTAATCGGGGAATGACTCACAACTGCTTGCAAAATTATAACAAGGATTCCGAACATCCTTAAAAACACAGTGTGAGGAGGAACAGTTCCAATTAAAATCTGTTGATTAAAAACCTACAGCTTTTAACCTGTAGCTAATGAATTAAGCAGGCTGATTAATGAACTAATGCTTTCAGGCTACATTTCCTACTCCTGTTATATGTGTGTTATGCCAAAATGCCCATGCGTAACGTTTTCTCAGTATAATTTGTGCTGGAGAATGGTTCAAGAAAAATGGCCTGGGTCATTACTGTCACATACAAGTTCCATTCAGCTGAGAATGCTTAGAATCCCCCCACCCCATGATGGGGAACTCTGCCTTATCGGGGTTCCAGGGTGGGAGGAGAATTCTGAGCACATTCACTCAAATACACTTAGAATCCCTGTTTAGGCATTTCTTCTCAACACATGAAGGCTCAAAGGAGGGATGTGAGAGAAATTGGATTCGGTTTGCATTTACAGGTGGATCTTCCTAATTTTCACTTTCCCAAACAATGTGTGAACCACCCTTTGAAATTTGTATATCTCCCATATTTTTCAGTGCGGTTCCTCAGCCATGTACAATGTACAAACATGTATATATGAGGGTAAAGTGTGTATGAACATGCATATATAAGTGAAGATAGCATGCAAAAATACATTATGTAAGGGGAAATTGCTTTTGGGGAAGAAAGTTGTATATCTGGAGAAATTTCCACTGGTGGTTTTTTTTTTTTTTCATGAGGACTGTTTCTTGAAAAATTCAGAAACTAGCAGAAATGTGGGAAACTGTACTTAAGTGTAAAAAAAAGGAGAAACGAGAAACCAACACTGTCAGATTTCATCATCCCTAGTCTGAAGTGGAGCCAGAGATGTTGGGGGTTAGAGCATTAGTTCATTCCCCTACCCATGCTCTGCTTTTAGCTCATAGATATTCAAGCAAATGTTTCAAAAGGGCTACAATCCTGCATCAATGCTAAATATTCAGGCTATTTTTTTCTTCTTGCTTCCCAAGCAGTATTTTATAAGGGGACGAGAAAACATGGGACACCAAGGCCAGGTCAGTGCCATAGAAGTGGCTTTTAGCAGATCCTTGAAAACCTCTTGAAATTTCTGATCTGCAGAAGAAAATCAATTTGCCTGTTTTCAAGGCCACTTTGTTTGGGTTTGGCTGCTTTATTCTTTAAAGATTCCATCAACGGACAAGCCCCAGGCAAGTGGCAGGAGGGCTTTAATCTGTACTAAAGCCAGAACAAGACAACTCTGGCTCCACCCAGTTTGGAGAAAGTTTGATGAAAATGCAGCCTCTGATCTCGGAATTAAACCTTTGCTTGTGATGAGCACCTTTGACATAAACAATGCTCCCTACGGAGGAAGAATTCTAGAAGATTTTTTAATAAAAAAAATAAATAGGCCTGTAATCCTGAGATCTCGTTTTGCATTTTGCAGGTGACATAAAGGAAAACTACAATTCAACAGACTAGGAAAACGAAGTAATTTCAAAACATGCATTTATTTGTTGCCACAGATTTCCTGAGAAATAAATAGGAAGAAGAAGAAGAAGAGTGTTTTAGGAGGACCATATTATCAAACATTCCAGGTTGGAATCAATATTAAGAAGGAGGTGAGAGGTTTTTTGTTTTTTTTACTAGACCTCAACTATGAACTTAACCTGGAAAACAAGCCCTATTGAATCGTAAAAAGGTATTGTGAAAGCATTTACCACTAGCACACCCGTGTGATTAAAATATGCCAGAATGAGTGGAGACTGTAAAGACTAAAGAGAGATGCTGGATAGAATCAGGTAAACCCCGTGAATTTCAATTGGCAGACTGTATTGTAGTGTTCAGCTATAGCTTAGCAGGAAGACCTGACCCATCCATAGAAATAAGCTAGACAACTACCTGAGGTGTCAAAATCCCAGGAGCACTTGCTTCAACTATGTAAGAGAGAAAGAACCACTGCAGTAACTGCCACGAGGCAGTTTAGCAAATCATCATGTCAGTGCTAATCTTAAAAATTTCAAGCGAGAGTCCTTTACCTCCATCAGATACCCAGGGCATAACTGTGAAGAAGAGGAAGTAAAGAAGTGACCAGCAGTAGGACGGACCCAGACATTGTCTCCTGCAAACAGAAGGCGCTATAAATGGAGGTGTAGCATTGGCTTCTATAGCCCTAGGACAAAATCTATCCAAAATTTTCGATCTGATTGATTTCATCTGTTGAAATCGGGTAGAACTTAAACATATGTGGAGAAGTTCAATCTTGCCTTAAGGCTATACTTCCATTAGGGCAAGCATTTTGGCATCCCAGATGGAAAAATTCCCCCACTCCTGCCCCCATGAGCTGCTCTGGGGGCTCTCCTGACCCCTCAGATCCAATTTGGAGGGGGGCAAAGGTGCACGTTGGGAAGAGAGGAAGGGAAAGCCCCATAGCACAAACAGAAGTCCTTGCAGAGGGCTCCCTCTGACAAGATTCATTTGTCAAATTCCACTCATGCTATTTGGATGGGTCATATGTGTCTGTTCTGCTCTGAGTTACAAGAAACTACTCTGTAGGCCCTTTGTTTCTGCTGCCCAGAGATCACCTTGAATGACTTCAGATGAAATTACAGGACCTGTTCCTATGTTCCTATGGCAACATGGGATCTGCTTCTTCATGCTTTCTCTCCCCACAGTACTTCAGTATCATTTGGATGCAAGAACTACAATGACAGGGCTATAGATGAGCTGCCTTGCTATGTCAATGTTAGCCTTCCTTCAAGCCAGGCAACATTCACATGGGAAGACACCTCATTGATGGCCTCATTGACATAGGAATGTAGGAAACTGCCTTATATACAGAGTCAGGCCATTAGTCCATCTAGCGCATAACTGTCTGCACTGACTGGCATTGACTCTCAAAGATTTTAGGTAGGGTCTTCCCCAAGTCCTATCTTGAGGCCAGGGAATGAACCTGGAACCTTCAGACGCCATACCACTAATCTATGGCCCTTTCACGTGTGAGAAGACACCACAGGGAAGCAACTTCCACACTGTTGCAGTCAAGAGGCACCAACATCCCTTACAGAACCCATTGCCCATACACCCCATAATTGTGTTTCGTATGACAGCTCTTTGCTGGGAAGGGGGAGATTACATAGAGAAAGTCTGCAAAATCCATTTAAAATCATGACCCAGCTCAATCTCTCTGTCTCTCGTTTATATTGGGCCATGATTTTAAATGGATTTTGCAGACCTTCCCTATGTTAGAGAGAGAAAGAGTGTGTGTCTTATTTATGTATTTTTGCCGGTCTGACAACGGATGAACAAGTCATGTTGACTTTATTAAAAAACAGGTTGAAGGAGAAGGAAAATTGGTAGGTGCATTGTTCAGTGTAATTCAAACCATTACAAAATGTGCTTGGCAGAAATACCTACAACAGAATAGGCTCTTCTTAGCACACACAGCAGATGAGATATGTCCCCTCAAAATGGGGATTAATTAAAGCTGATGCAAAAGGACTGTATGAATAGCTAAGAAGAGAGAGAGCTGTAAGATGAGAGAACTTGACAGGAAGGAATTGCAACCTGTTTATTTCCCACTTAATTACCCTTTTAACAAAGAGAGGGCTGAAACTCAATATTTAGCTTTTAAAATAAATAAATAAACAAACAAACAAGCCATCACATTTTACTTGCCCTTTCAATGGCAATGGGTTTCAAAGTGGCAGTGAGTAAAGCAAACTGTGTATACCTCAATGAAGGCAACATATTTGAGCTTAAAAAACAACAACTAAGAATCTGTGACACCTTAAAGACTAAAGAAATGTATTGGGGAACGAAAGCTTTCATGTGCTAGAACAGATGCATGAAGTGTTCTTTTTTTATTTTAGAAAGCCACTCTGATTTATGGCAGATAAGGCCACAAAGCTTTTATAGGGAGTTGTTAAGTGCATGGTACAGTTTAAAAGAAAACCCCACCAATTTCACAGACTGGGGCTAAAAGTCTAAAGGAAATGCAAGACGTAACACACAATGTATACCAATTCTTCACAGGTACACGAGAACATTTCACAAGCAGTGTCATCAGAAGCTCCTGTTCATAACGTAACTTCCAATTATCATCTGCAAGCGTCAACTATTGTATTAATTTTGAGTAAATTAACAAATCAAGCAAACTAATTAAAATGACATCTCATCGACCAACCTCATCTGACAACCCTAATCAGGATGTTGATATTAATACATCATCATTTTCCTATTCTTTTAAAATTAGACCTTTAGGAACCCACTCTTCAGATATAGTACTGATTTCACAAAAGAGGCAAATGTGGTCATATGATCCTGGGCCACACAAGATGCCAAAGGCTTGAACATATGTTTCAGTTCCTGTTGAGGTTCCTGGGCTTCTGTGGTATGTGGTTTCTGTACTATACTAACAGCAATGTTAAGGATAATGGCTTAATTTCCTGAAATGGGAATGCTTCGTGTGTTGAATTTCTGTGTATTTTTAGCATGGGGTTTTTCGTTTGGCAGTAGCTCTCTCATGTGATTGGCTGACTGTGAGTCACATGAGAGAGGCATTCCATTCTGTTGTGACTGTTATTCAAGTAACTGTCATTTTTAACTGCTTTTCTGTTCTGTTCTGTTCTGTTCTGCGCTCTCTCTCTCTCTCTCTCTCTCTCTCTCTCTCTCTCTCTCTGTGTGTGTGTGTGTGTGTGAATGACTGCCAAGAAAGTTTCCTCTCAATACTGCTGAGGACAGTGTGTGTTAGTGTGATCTGTCTGACATACACTGAAAGCAGATCAGCTAAGGAGGAGGCGTGTTCTCCCCTTCCTACTCATCAAATGATCAATCTGATCACTGGGGAGGGGACGAAATACACGGTGTCACTTTTGGTTTTTTTTAACCCTTTTTGACCATCCAAATCAGTGAGGTCTTAAGGGACCATAAAATTTGCGGAGCAGGGGGAGATTGGGGCTCTGGGCTGCAGGTCAGTTGTCTCTGCTGTAAAACTCATGTTTTTCAGTAAAGTGAATTCCAGTATCATATGTCAGCATCCTCATTTCACCTGCTGCTGTAAAAGATACATTGCACATACAGCTGGGGTGGGGTACGTAATTATAGTTATAATAATTATTTTCAATTTGTTTTAAACTGTGTTTAATGCTGCATTTTTAAAATTGTTGTAACTTGCTCTGGGACCTCACAGTGAATAATGGGCAAAAATACCGTAATAATTAACAATAATGTAATTTATATACAAAGAAGTCTATCAGTGGTTTACAACATTATTTTTTTAAAAGTAATAATCACAAAAATACAAAAAATCCCACATTTTAAATCAGCACAGAGCAATAAATTAATATCGCTGTCAAGGATAGCTGGATATACAGCACACATGCATTTCTACATACCGATTGTGTAAAATTCCCCTAAATTTGAGGGGACTGGATGTTTATGGTCACTGCTTGATATCTCTAATTCTAGAACCAAACATCCATTTACTTTTAATTTGAGTAATCACCTTGCCATAGAACCATAGAATCATAGAGTTGGAAGAGACCACAAGGGCCATCCAGTCCAACCCCCTGCCAAGCAGGAAACACCATCAAAGCATTCCTGAGAGATGGCTGTCAAGCCTCTGCTTAAAGACCTCCAAAGAAGGAGACTCCACCACACTCCTTGGTAGCAAATTCCACTGCCGAACAGCTCTCACTATCAGGAAGTTCTTCCAATGTTTAGGTGGAATCTTCTTTCTTGTAGTTTGAATCCATTGCTCCGTGTCCGCTTCTCTGGAGCAGCAGAAAACAACCTTTCACCCTCCTCTATATGACATCCTTTTATATATTTGAACATGGCTATCATATCACCCCTTAACCTTCTCTTCTCCAGGCTAAACATACCCAGCTCCCTAAGCTGTTCCTCATAAGGCATCGTTTCCAGGCCTTTGACCATTTTGGTTGCCCTCTTCTGGACACGTTCCAGCTTGTCAGTATCCTTCTTGAACTGTGGTGCCCAGAACTGGACACAGTATTCCAGGTGAGGTCTGACCTATTGCCTTTACAATAGTGTGGGCTTGAGTTGCTGTTGTTGGGTTTTTTGTTTTTGTTTTAATTTTTTTGGCATTTCAATGAATCAGAAAACTACTTCCAAACATAATTTAGTGGCTCTCCATGCACATCCTTTTCTCAGAACCTTGAAGGGCTCCTCGGTTAACATTCCTCCATCACCACCACAGTGTTTCTTCCATTACTCAACATCAGCTGACACAGTGTTTTCTCAAAGCATCTATGAATAGCTGGTCCTTTACGGGCAGGAAGCTTACTGCACATTCCGGGTGCCCAGCCATGTGGAGTGAGATCATCAGTCTAAACTAACGAATTCTGGAAAGACATCTAAGAGACTTAAAATAATCCCGTCATAATTGACCTCGTTTGAGAGGTGTTAAAGAGGATCCCGTATGGCACACAGCAGAAACAGAGAGAACTGCTACAAAACAAACATGAACAGTTATGTTTAAATGCCTGCAGGCGACAACAGCCTAGATGGCATCCAATATGTATGCAGAGCTTCACACACACACACACACACACACACACACACATTATTCTGTTTCATGCAGGTAGAAACCCATCTTGGTATGAGAGACAAGGTATGCAGTGAAACGCTTATGTGAGAAAAGGAGAGCAATTCATATAAATGACAGGATTCCGACTAAACATCAGGAAGAACTTTTTGACAGCAAGAGCTGTTCAACAGTTGAATGGACTCCCTCGGGAGGTTGTGGACTCTCCTTCCTTGGAGGTTTTTAAGCAGAGGTTGGATGGCCATCCGTCATGGATGCTTTAGTTAAGATTATTCCTGTAGGTGCTCCTCAAAGTGCTTATGGCCTTTACTCAACACATTTTTAGAAATCGTTTTCAGTGTCCCTCATGGTCATAAAAGCTGCATACATAATGGAAATGTCAATGCTGAATGGAGACCAGTGGATACAAATCAGATCAAGGGAATGGATAAAGCACATCCTTTGCAGGACCAACTGTAGAGCCTTGCAGGTCCAGCTTGGCTCAGGAAAACGTCTGGAAATCATTCCCCCCCCCCCATGTATCTCTACAATATCAGCGCAGCATATACAAGCTCTGCATCAACATATGTGGAACTGACTGAGAGCAGCATATGGAATTGACTAAAACCACAGTATTGGAGCATATGGGCATTTATAAGGGTTGGAATCGATACGCCATGCATTATGTAGCTTGCATACATTGCTTACTTTGTTATGTCTTTTGACAAATGTTTGAGTCTGAGATGGAGATGTTCCTTTTTTTGTAATTCCACAGAAATACTTTCCTCTTCTATGTTATGAGCCAGGAATTGTCATGTGGGCAAGTGTATAGCTGCTTTACCAGGAACATGTGGCTCATGCAACACCCGCGGTGCTGAATTCTAAACGCTCAGCTTAATATTGCTACAACCTACATAGTTGAGTAACACTGCACTTTCAAAACAGCAGTGTGGGCTATGGCTGCTTAAAATAGAGGGGGGGGGGAATAGGCTTATGGTTGCAGCCTTTCAACAGTATTCCAGCACAAGCATTATGCTTGAACAGGAAATATATTTGTATGCATCCATACTGGGGGGGGGGGGGCATAGCACATGTAAGTCCCATTCCCAACAACCCACCCATCCATTCCCAGTGTTGAGCAGGGAAGATCTCAAGGGTGCTTCTATCCTTCATTCACCTGAACACCAGGAGAAGACCCTGTGACACTGAAGCCTTGAATAAAGCAAGTAAACATTTTTTTAATATATAAAGTTACCAGATTATTTTTCAATAAATCCGGGGACACTTTTCAACTTCCTACTAAATAGATGGATTTTGTCAGGGGACTTATTTGTAAATCCAGGGACTGTCCCCAGGAAACGGGGACGTCTGGTAACCTTAGGTTAGAAGTCCTCTACAGCCCTTTGCAGCTCAGCATGAGAAGGTCTGAAACAGAGATGGCAGGAGCAGTGCCAATGTGGGGATTTGGATGACACCATGACTGGATATTTCCTATTTGGGCATTTCCTGAACAGGGCTATTGTATTCATTTGGATGCTTGAAGACTAGTCCAATCCAAATCCTTCCCTGTCTCATCCTGCAGGTATGTGGGTATAATCTCACAAATGAAAATAGAACAGAGCAAGCAATGAATACCAGGTAATTCAAAGTATTCATTTTCTGCCCTCCCTAGCGTGGATTCAGGCACCAAGTGATTAATCTGATGGTTGCAGTCGTCACATGATAACTTGACTATTTAGTCCTTTCATCATACCATGACGCACAATGAGACAGTGTTAAAAAAAAACAAAATTCCCAGAAGCAGTAGGCAAGGATAGGACGACCGTTACTGCATTATGAAGTTATTATCTCTGAGTTATCACCCTGAGCCCTCCCTTGGAAACCTGCAATTTGTATCTCTAGATCGCACTAATCTGTGAGAGTGCTGAAAATAAAGAAGCATCCATAACCTTATTTATTTCATATTTCCCTATTGTGTACCCCTGGACTATTTCCTAGCCTCTGTTCTTTCAACTAACATTTGGCATCTATGCCAGGAAGGTGGCAGGAGGAGAGAAAATGAAGGAAAGTGGATGTATTTCTGAGCATTGCAAGATAACTTCTTTCTGTCATTAGCATAGAAGCAGAAAGAAGGCATGGGAGCTAGGGCAGTTTCACAACTCAAGAAAATGGCTATGGGCAGATGTCTGTGAAGACTTCCAGTGGTGCCCCTAGGCAGGTGCTCCAGACTATGAACTTTCTTATAAATTAAAAAAAAAATGTCTCCAGCCTTGCTAGAAAGTCAGTTATGGGACAAAATGTGCAGGTACCTTTTAAGTGATTCCTGAGGAATAAGAGTGCTGCTGCTGCATTGGATATTTTTTATTGATAATGAGGAATGGTCCCTGTTGTTAGTAGACAGTGAGACCAGCAGTTTGTGTTGGACCTGCAGGAGATAGCTGACTTTGGGCGCGCGTGTGTGTGTATATCCTTCTAATTTTCTGTTATGCCACGTTCCCCATGGCACCTATTTTGTGTTATTCCGTGCCTCCACAGCAAACTTTTTGTGTTACATCACACACCCTCCATGGCATTTTGTGACTGGCAGCCCTTGCACTCTCCCAAAATTTGAAATGTGCCCACTGGGTGGAAACCATGCATAGACTCATGGTGAGGATTGTAGCTCAGTAGTCGAACCTCTGCTTTTCATGCAGAAGATCCCAGGTTCAATCTCCAATATCTCCCAGGTCTGGCTGGAAACGTCCTTTTCCTGAAACCCCAGAAAGCCACTGCCAGTCAATGGAGACCATACTGAGCTGGACCAATGGTCTTCTTGTGTTCCCATGCATGCCCCTCTCTCTAGCTACCAGCTGCTATACCTGAAGGCATCTGTGGGAAGCAGTACTTAGCCCCACCTCTCCATTCTGCTCCAGCTGAGAACATTCCCCCTCCATCTGGCTACCACCACTTCTGAGGCCATCAGAAGGAGCCACCTTCCCACTGTGATTTGATGCAACTCAATTGCATACTAGCTGGGGCTGAAGAGAAATGTAATCCAAATCCGCTCTATCACCAAGGCTCTCAAAGCATCTGTTTTCCAAATGCAATGGGGCAGGTGAACAGCAAAGTCGTAAACACTAACCAAATTTGCACATCAGTCTGTTGATCACTTGCATAGCACTTGGGGGTAATGCCAAATTTCCAGACATAGCACAGCTGCCGCAGTGCTGTGCAGTGTGCCTTAAAGAGTGTGCATTGGTATTGCTGTAGTTTAAATCTCATCCTGAAGTTAAGGCTCCAGTATTTTGGCCACCTCATGAGAAGAGAAGACTCCCTAGAAAAGACCCTGATGTTGGGAAAGATGGAGGGCACAAGGAGAAGGGGACGACAGAGGATGAGATGGTTGGACAGTGTTCTCGAAGCTACTAACATGAGTTTGGCCAAACTGCGAGAGGCAGTGAAGGATAGGCGTGCCTGGCGTGCTCTGGTCCATGGGGTCACGAAGAGTCGGACATGACTGAACGACTGAACAACAACAACAACAACAACAACAACAACAACAACAACAAATCTCATCCCGGACATGCTAGGCATGCCATGAAGCCATGCACATTTGTAATCCTCATCTGCAAAGAGAGAGGACGATGCGGCCACCCATCGCCCACTCCCTTTCCTTTTTTTTTTACAAGAAGAGAAACCACGGGGCCACGTGAGCTCTGGCATTTCGCCACTCACACGCGCAGACCACTCACACTTATTTCTGCAATGCAACCACCGCAGTGGAATAAGAACCAGTCCATGAGGTCTGAGCGAGAACCACTTTGCACAGGTGGAAATGCATTCTACAAACGCTAAGTGGAGGGCGAAAAAATACTGTATGGAGAGAAGATGAGAAAATCAAGCTATTCTTTCGAACTCCTATCCCACTCCCCCAAAACCTGGTTTGAGTACTTGATACAAACACTGCCAGGCTCGGGGCCTGATGTACAAGAGCTCTTCAGTGCTTTCAATTTCCCAGTGCTTTTATTACCCTGCTCTTGCAATTCACTTTCCCATCCTGACTGATAGCTTTCCTGTCGTCTGCCTTACCATGTACTGATACTTGACCTCACAGAATAATGTATCTCCGAGTGTCATCTTTTATTCTGTGTCTGAGGCTTAAATAACTAACTCCCAGCTGGACTTCTATGAAGTACAACTGTTGCGGTAATTCTTTCTGAAAGGGCTGCTGCTGCTTTTCCCCAAGCGCCAGACCGGGAGACACTGACCAAGTCGTAACTTGGGGTATTTTGATTAGAAACCATCCCATTGTCCTGCAGTTGCATGGACTGCTTACTCAATGTAAAGCTAAGACATAACTGCGAACTGGGGAGGGGGTTCCATAAAGGTCGGATAATTGCAAAATGATACTTGTTTTCAGAGGTGGTGTTGGTTTTTTAATGCATTAAAAATAACAGTTACTGGACTGGAATTAATTTTGTTACCATGGACACAACTTCTGGAGGATAATGGGAGGCAATCAAAATTAAGCACTTGAAAGCCCCCTTGATTTCAAGGGGAGAGGCTGATGTATGGATTGGACTTAATCCTTTTAGCACACTGCAAATAGTTATAGTGCTAACAAAACAAAACAAAAACAAAAAATCAAAGAAGAAAAATCATATATTTTCTTAAAAAGAAAACAGAACTGAATATGCATGACCAAAGTGGAAATCTATGTCGGACTCTTGTGTATGCCAACAAATTGTCACACATACACATTTTTATTTTATTTAATTATTTGGTGTTGTGGGTGGATTTAAAATCTGGGACACACATATTGACATGCAGACAAATTGCGGCGTGCCCTTTTGGCAGACAGCGGACACAATCTGCTAAGACAGTATGATGCGATGCTTGCTGATGGACTGGAACAGAATGGACCAATGTGCTCTTTCGGAGCTGCCACTCACTCCGTGGAGATTTGTGCAGAATTAAACAAATTCACGGAGGGTAAGACTATCAAAGGCTGATATCCACAGCGATGGCTATGGTCTTCCTCCATTGATGGAGGCAGTATGCCTCTGTTGCTGAGAATCACAAGGGTGGAAAGTGCTGCTGTGCTCAGGTCCTGCTCGCACGCTTCCTACAGGCCGTAGTGGGAACAAGGTGTTGGACCATGATGGGCCTTTTACATGCTTATGTTCTTATGATGGATTGTGTCGGTGGCCTTTCACATAAATCTGTGCTTCCCCAAGGGGCCCCCTCTCTAATGTCCGGAGCACACACAGCTCAAGAAGGACAAACGGCCGGTAGTTTAATTCACCTCTGGAGGTGCACTAAACATGCACACATATGCTTCTGGTGGCTAGGCAACTGGCAGTCCTCCCTGGGCTTATGCTCTGGGCTGGACTGCTGGAGCAATGGGTGGCCATGCCTCCTCCCCAAACTTAAACACTCTTACCTGATCGAAACAGGTATTTTTAAAAAATTCCTTCCAGTAGCACCTTAGAGACCAACTAAGTTTGTTATTGGTATGAGCTTTCATGTGCATGCACACTCCTTCAGATACACTGAAACAGAAGTTACCAGACCCTTATATATATAGTGAGAGAGTGGGGAGGGGTATTACTCAGAAGGGTAGTGGGAATGGGTGATTGGCTGATAGGTGTGGTAAACCTGTTGACGACTGATAACGACTGCAATTGGTCTTACAGGAAAAAAGCTAAGATACTACTGGAAGGAATTTTTTAACTTTGTTTCGACTATGGCAGACCAACACAGCTACCTACCTGTAACTCTTACCTGATGGCATGAGTGCAAGCAAACTGACCCAGAAGTGGCCATTGTGCCTGCCTCTTCAAGCCGCTCCTAGTCCTTGGGGGACACTGGGGGAGGTGACAGGAGGGACTCTGCCACTCCCCACCTTCAGGAACCATATTGCCCTCTGCTCCCAGCATGTCCTGTCCTTCCTTCCCCATCTCAGACTGCTCCCCATCCTCCAGCTTTCACTCCTGCCTCTCAGGAGGCACAAAACCCCATAAATTGCTAACCCCTTCTGCTGGATCAGCCTCTGCCCCCGCTACCTCTTCCACTGTGGAGCCCTGCCAGTAGTCCCTAACATCTAAGTTTGAGGTTACATGAATCAGGAGTTAGTAGATTCTGAGCCAAATCTGATACTTTCAGAGATCTACCTTTTCCCACTTGCCATTCCAGAGGTATGAGGGGTATGCGGAGAGAAGAACAATGACCATGGCACTTTCTAATCACCTGCCTTGGCCCATCACCCTTCACTCCTTCCTTAACATAGTCTTCCACCAAAAATGTTTGCTGAGCAGGAACTCTGTAATATCACCTCATCCTCGAAGCTGAAGGTAAAACACATTACTCTCCCGTACTGTAAACTGAACGAGTGACTGTCAAGCTTATGGTGAGCTAATGGCATTCCAGAACATGTCCGGTTGGAATTTCTCCCAGTAAAATGTGTTCAAAGCATTGTGAAGCAACCACAGAGAAACTGAAGCACAACCACAGGTGAGTCATGGTCAAAAAGGGTCAGAAGCCTTCGAAAAACTCATGTTTAACTCTTTGAACAAGATTTACAAAACCTATTTGAAATGATAGGGAAGGCTCCTGTGCTGATAGAAAAAAACGCTCTGGAAAAAACTTGAGACCTTATAACCCAGCTTGTTCACTGAGATCATCAAAAGTCCTGTTAGCTGCCTGGAATATTACATATGACAGATTGGTTAAAATAATTTGCTGCGTGTTCCCCCCCCCCCATCCCAGTATTCCTCCCAGAAAGAAATAGCAATGGTAATATTTGTGCTCCCCCACTTCACCCCAGCTTGCTTCCTTTCAATGTTGTTGCAGAAAGACGGATTCTAAGCCTGTGACAGGTAGCCAAAAGTTACAGATTCCACCAGAGCTGTGCTCCAAGGATGCAGCCTTAAGAAAATATCTCATGCTTAAGCAATCTGCCCTTGGTCTGTGGCAGCAGTGGCCAACTCTCAAGAGGCTGCGATCTACTTTCAGAATTAAAAACTGGCAGTGATCTACCCCCCCCCCCCCCGTTTTGGGGAAGGAAAGCCCCGTTTTGGGGGGGTTAAATTTTTTGGGGGGGACGACTTCCGTTTTGGGGGGGGGGTTAAAGGCAAGGAACATAGGGGTAAAGTCACTCACAAAAAGATCGCTATGGATGAAAACAGCAGCACAGAGAAAGCTCCGTCTTCCCTTCCAGAGATCAAACAACAATGGAGGTTGGGGCGAGGGAGCAGGGCAGGAGTCAGTTTTTAGTGACGCTAAGGAAAGGGAGCCAGAGATTGACTGCAATCTACCAAAACCTCACAGGGATTTACCATTAGATCGCAATCGACCTGTTGGCCATCCCTGGTCTATGGCATCAAGCATTTTTTCAGGATTGGAGCACCTGAGTTGCCCGTTTCATGCGCAGACTCACCCTTCCCATCAAATGGCCATGCTGACACATTAGAGCAGGGGAGAAAAAAATCTATTTGCTTCGTTTTCACTATATTTGACATTCTCTCGGCGTCAGCAAACACAGTTCTATGCGTGAACCCAAATGTACTAAAGGTATTTTGCATGCTACGCCTTTGAGTGGAGGTGAGAACGAGAGAGAGAGAGAGAGAGACGGGTTTGGGACCTGATTGTCAGTGAAAAGGGCAATTTTCGAAAGAGCACCAAGATCATCCTAATCTCAGAGGACTTTATTATGTGAAACATATCCTTTATAGCATGTTCCTACCCACCACCTGTCTGCTGGTTCCCCTGATTGTGACAATAACTGTTCCGCTGACATTACTCTAATTAGGACTAAACTTTACCCAGCGAGATTACCTGTCTCTCGGGTGAGACAGCCAAGGAAAAACATGCTTAAATTACTGTTATCTCATCCTGCCCCCATCTGTTTGTTTCGCTCACCATTATGTCATAGCTGGAATAATAGTATGATATTTGAGCTTGCAAATATATGCTATGTGGGTGCAGCTACTACTTAATTTGAAAAAGGAAAAGAGAGTAGTGCCAGAACTTCAGACTGCCTGGAAGTTGCACATCCTGGTTCACAAACTCATTCTGCTGCTTCCAGGTGTGCAGGGATGGGAAAATGTATCAGTTTTGCTTCCTCTTGCTTTCTCATTTTTCCAGACTTAAGTTCTCTATATATTTCTGCATCAGTCTGTGGCTTTTTTGTTTTTTAAAGTCCTTGTGAAAATTCACCAGCATTTCAGTACAAATCTCTCCTAGCATGTTCATTTCTGGATGCAGTTTTGCTGAGTATGCACAGTTTTGCAAAGCAGTTTTCCCTAATGCAATGCATTTTTCTATGTTATCTTCACTAATATATGTATTTTGATGCACGCTTTAGCCTAGTACGTGCATTTTTATGCACATTAGTTGGCTGGGGAACGGCACTGAAAATACTGTCGCTTTTTAAAGGGGGGGGCAGAAGCTGATGCTAGAGCTGGGCAAAGATGACTGGAAAGGCTCTGCTATTTAAGTGCTTTCCCAGCCCTTCGGAGACCAACTCAAAAGACAAAGCCATGGAGACTGACCAGGGATGCCCAAAGCCACAGCCCAGGTTCTTCCTGTGCCCCTTTTGGGGCTGTGGGGAAATCTCTTACAGTTCAGTTAAAAGCTCAGAATCTGAAGCCCCTCAGTGTGACAAAGGCTTTCACCGACTGAAATAATAGGACCAAATAAGACTCTATAGAACTGGGATACCCACAGTGCCCTCAAATATCTCCTTTTTGGTGACTACTAAGGCCCCCTGCCAATTTTTTTTTTTAAATGAGAGTTTTTTGGCAGAGGGGCTGCCTGCATTTCTTCTTCTTCTGTGTTTTCTTCATTTTCAGTTGGGTGTGTTTTGCCCATGAGGGTATCTGAGCATTGCTCAGATTTTCTTTTGTGAAATGGGCATTTTGTGGCACACACGTCAATTTCTTAGATTTTTGGACAGACAAAAAAAGTTGGGCGCTCCTGCTGTAAAGTCATTTTCCTATAGCTTACTGCCTTGTGAAAAAAATTAATAAAATTCTTAGCTTAAAGTCAGAGTCCACTGCACAAAGGAACTGGCCCAGACTCCCAACTTCTTCCCTTTGCAAATGGGGTGAGCTTAAGTAGGCATGGCTACCCAGATACAATGCTGAGATCCAAAAACTCCACTTACTTGGGAGTATGTCCTGTTATGAGGACTTACTTCTGAATAGATATGGTTAGGATTGTGCTGTTAATTCTCCTTCAATGCAGCTGTATGCTGAGCATCATTTTCCAAGCTGTATTTTAGCTCCAAGGTGTGCAGTTTATAACTTACATTCTTAGGGAAACTATTGAAAATATATCAACTTATGTACAGGAACATGTATACTGACGCAAACAGAGAGCTCCCTGAGGCACTTTTATTGCTTGCTCTAGCCCACTAGAACCAGTGGAGAAACCTTAACAAACAACACCTTTCATATGAGCAGACATGTGCCTAACAAATAACTCCATTACTTGTAATCCACATGTCTCCAGATACACATCAACAGCTGAACAATGAATCTCATCTGATGTGCAAAATATATTGAAAGAGCTTCTGTCTTACAGTTGTACAGCCAGGGACTTTTTTAAAAAAAAGAAAAAAGAAAAGAAAAGAGATGTTTCATATTATCAACATCCAGTTCAATAGACTGGAGACAGAAGGCAGCTTCACATGTCACATTTTCAGTACAGAAACAAATGCAGACCTCCGCTGCATATCCTGAAGCCAGCAAAGTTAAAAATGGTCCTGTATCGCCTTTATAATCACATGGATGCCAAGAATACACAGGGCAGGGAACTTGACCAATTCTATTTTTTATTACAATTGTAATTATTATTTAGCTGTTGCGGCATATATTAAGTTAATTGAACTTCTCCAGGTGGTCCACAAAATAAAATCATGTCTCCTCATGTGTGAAATATTATAATTTAGCTACAGCATCCATCTGTAGCACACATCCTGTAAATCGTATCATGTAAAGTGGCCTAACACTAGCTGAAGGGTGTGTGTGTGTGTGTGTGTGCATGAGAGAGAGAGAGAGAGAGAGAGAGAGAGAGAGAGAACAGAGAGAGAAATTTACTGTAAAAGGAGCAGTTAACAAGGGATATTGATCACAGTGATTCCAAAGACAATTTTGGGGTATAGTAGGCATAGGTACTCATGCCTAAATGTCAGGAATAGCAGGAATAGTGTACTGTCTTATTTATCCTTTAGTGCCAGGGTCATAGGTCAGCAGTAGGGCACACGCTTTGCATACAGAACTTCAAACCCCTGCACCTCCAAGGAGGCCTGGGAACAGATTACACCACCCGTAACCCCTGATCATTGGCCATGCTGCCTGGGTCTGATGGGTGTTGTAGTCCAAAATATCAGGAGGGTGTCAGGTTGGGAAAGGTTAAGCCAGATGGAACAATGGTCTGGAAACTCCGAGACCAGAGGGAGGAGAAGGTGCAAGAAGATTGGAAGAAATTTAAAGAATATTTGAAACAACGTGAAAAGTTGGATATTTGAATCAGTGGACATTATAGGCGATAGCATTAAAATGTTAGTTTAAAATAGGATATAAGAAGATAAATTGTGATTTTTTGTATTTTCTGTATTCTTGTTAAGGATAAGGCGATAGACATAAGATGATAGATAAGGATTAATATTAGTTGTAAAAGTAGAGTTAAAGTAGTTATAAAGTTACTACAGTATATTTGAAATGAACGCAGAAGAGAGGACGTGAGGAAGTCCCCCTAAGTAAGATTTTAAATAAGATTAAGATAGTTAAATTGGTGTTTTGTTGTTTTAGATGTGTTTTATGTTTTGTATAAGTCTTTTTTGTTTTGTATTTGTAGTTTGTATTGTGTATGTATTTTTTTCTGGGGGTTTTTCTGTATTTTTTCTAAATACCAATAAATTCTTCAAAAAAAAAAAAAAGGAACAATGGTCTGATTCAGTGTGGACAGATTCCTTAGTTTTGAGTCAGAAGGAAGGTTAGAAAGGAAAGTTGGAGCTCTTGCCCAATTTCATTAGCAGCTGAAGATGTTATTAGAAACAACAAAAATGTCTATACTAAACTGGGGATTGTCTAGTCATTAATTAGCCCTCACTAGTCTCCACTTGAGAACATCTTCAAAAATCAGAGAACCTTTTTGTGGCCAAAATGTGAATTTTATATCAGTACTGAAATGTTATTTGGGGGATTTTGCAGTGCTTGATCTTTCTCATGTGCTGTTGTAAACTCTCTTTTTCTTCCACCCAGCACAGAATTACGTTACTAGTTAGAAGCTGGCTGGAGCGGGCATATCTTCAAGCACCATGTTGTGAAGAAATCAAATTGGAATATTAAAGATTTAAAAAGTAGGTCAGATGTAGGGAAAAAATGCATTTTAAGTAATCCAGACTTTCAAATTAAATCCTGATATAAAATGGATGAATTTTCTGCTCTGTGCCAGTAACCACGGATTCACCCTGGTGCTTTTATTATGTAAAAATTCTTGTTCACACAGAAAGAGGCTTATGGGCATTTACATAAAAAGAGGTACATGAGAGGATCAGCAAAATTAAACCAACTTCAAAATATTAATAGTACACCGAGAGTCAGGGAAGCAAGCCAAGATTCATCAAGAGCAACAAACTATTACCTGGGAGATGCACAGACGATCACTATCTTCTGCCTTGGATTGCTGAACTGTCATGTCGTTATCACCCACCCACACTGTTTTATCACTCTAAACATCTCTAGTTAGGTAGTGGGACACAATGTCAATGGTGGACATGCTAGTGGTGGGAAGGGCTTTCAGAGAGGTGATCCCATTACATATTTAGTACATTTCATTCACTATTGTTGCCACTGACTGGCTCCCCCTTTTTCAGATAAGGTTTTCTCAGTGGCATGGCATGGGTTGCTAGCTCCCAGGGCCACGCAAAGGACTGGGAGAGAGGGAGGGAGGGAGGAATGCTAATGGAGTACACGTGCACATTCAACTGCTCAATGGCATCCATGTCACCTGGGAGATCGCACCTGCAGAGCAAAGAAGAGAAGAGTCATTCCATGTGGTCACTTCCTGGTTCACATGGAGAAGCCATTTTCGATGGAGTCCGGCAGCGAAAGTGCACAGCTGTATTGAGGCAGCACTGGGTGTTGAAATTTTGCACCCCTAACAATTTTGTGCCCAGGGCAACCACCCTGTGGTGCCCCCACACACTATGCCACTAGGTTCTCTCCCAGGCCTGCCTGGAGAAACCAGGGATTGAACCTGGGGTCTTCTTCAGGTAAGGCAGATGTTATGGCCCTTACCAGGGCTGATCCTCAAACAGGCCAGGGCCCCAATTTGTAATGAGCTTGGAAAGAGGAGTGAACTGTTGAGTTAGGCTTTCCAAACTTGCCTTCCTTCAAGATACAGGGCCTTCGCTCATTTCCACATCTGATAAGAAAAACTCCAATACTACATTGATGGAATCAATCCACAATCGTCATTCTCTAAAGAGTGAAGGCCTTTCGATCTTCCCCTTTCTTTCAGAATATTTCTGACTGGGGCTGACATAGGGAGGGCACCAGGTTGGCAAAGGGTTAGACATTGGTTGCCTGAGCTAGACTGCCAGAGGAATGCTTTGAGGCCTTAACCCTAGTAACACTTCCAGCAAATGGCTGTCTTGAAAGTCATGGGATACCAATTTAAAAACTGTGAATAAAAAAAATCTGAAGTTTGAGAATGGCTTTGCATAATTTTGCCTCAGTGTGATTCTTTCACTAGCAAGATTCTGGTGACAATAACAGCTAGCATAGGTAGTTTAGAAAGCGGTCTTCTCTTGCTGCATACCCTACACTATGACAGACAACAGATAAGCCGAAACATATGGATGTGATTGGTTCCTGTGCAGGCACAAACATGATCAGGAGGCAGTGCAAGACCAGCAGGATGAGGAGAGGACAAGAATGAAGCCTACAGCAGCTCTGACATCGGTGGGTAAAAAGTGTCACGCTGAGCTCAGAGACCACAGCTGCCATTCAAGGAATCATTAGCAACGAAGGAGAGGTGAGGGAACATGTTGTGTTGTCATCACACTGTAAGGCTGGCTGCAGTCCAAATTAGCTTCCTTAGAGAGTGTGAATCAAAATGACAAGTAATCTGAATGTTAATGAAAAATTCTCTCTTGCTTAAGGCTCCTGACTGCCACGCAGAAACTTGTCATCTGGAAGACATTATCTCTCTTTTCTTGGATTATGAATCCCACCATTTGGGCTTGCTGAAAGTGGTGCTCTGGAATTCCAAAGTGGATCTGGGCCTTCCTCAGCTGTGGCATGCTGGCAAACCCTTTCGTTTGTTTATCCTGTCTACCTGTTAAAAGAATTGTGTTCCCCACCAGGAGGAATATACATTTACCTGCATGATATATGTAGGGCAAATCCACGTTTCAATTTCATTTGCATTTTTTTTCTAAACTTTTTTTTTATAGTTGAGCTTTGTTCCAAAATTTGGAGAAGTGAATATTTCAAAGAAAAAAACGTGTTTCAGTTTCGTTGATTATTTTGTAAAGTGTGAATTCTCCTCTCTATACAGATCAGCAGTTTGGCTTCTGAATGCAGACCAGTACAAAACCAGGCCTGAATACAAAACTGGGGCTAGAAGTGAAGAGTTGAATGGAATAATTGCTGTTTATATTGAAGGGCCTTTCCTTCTAATTTTCCCTCACCTCAACATTACCGGTAATGGATACAGTTTAAAATGTGAAACACTAAATTTGGCAAGCTGATACTTAATTCATTTCCCTTAAAATTTAACAAGATTCCACTTGCCTTCAGAGTCAAACACACTTCACAATACAAAATCCAAATTCTTGGTAGTAGTGGTAGTAGTAGTAGTTGTTGTTGTCATCGTCATCATCAACTTATTGTTATTTACTTATTGTCATTACTTGTATTATTTTGAGTAATTCATGCAAAATTTCATTCTAACTCATTTTTAGCACCAACTTCCAGCAACCAAACTTAGGGCAGTACCCAACAAAACAGTCCCACTAAGGTAAGTACTTTTCGTTGAGCAACAGAAGTTTCTTATTTCTCCTTTCCCTGCACACTCTGCCCTGTGTACCACCTAAATATGTTCTGAGGTGCCCCCCCAACCATCCAGATCATTTTTTATGGTGCACAAAGAGGAGAGGGAGGGAAAGTCCATTTGCAGTGTCAAAAGTCTTCAGTTCACATAGAAACCCAAGTCAGTCCAAAGCCCTATGGCCAACACGAACCTGAGGCACCTGTTCCAAAGGAACAAAGTGGGAAGATGTCTCCATTGTTGTATTCTGATAGACTGGCAAAGTTATATCTCTCACCCTTACCCTCAACCTGCCACCAATGAAGTCAAAAGGCAATAAAACAGCATAGCCCTATTGGATCTCTGTTTGGGGCCATATCAGAATATCTGCCATGTATAGCTCTAGCCACATGCTAATGAAGGAAAACAGGAGAAAGGGCTACCCAGCCACTAGATTTCCCCCCAGGAATCTAGAAGAACAATTATAGGCCAGCTCAACAGCTAAGAAAATAGTTTTTGCAGTTATAGCTCACTTCACACTTGTAGGAGAATAGCACAGCAGAAATGTCAAGAAGCCTTTTGAAATCTAATTGGCCACCATCAACTGCCAAACAAGAGAATTAGCTAAATTGTTAAAGCTATAAAGCAAGGAGTAGTTAATGCTCCCCTTCTCCATTTTTCTTCTTTCCATTCACCACCGAACAAGGAATTTATTTTTCCAGACAAGAATCAGTTGGAATAGATTAGCTCATAGCGTTAGAGCCTTCATTCATGAAGTAGCAAATACAGATGTTTTAACTTATAATTTAGTCAAGCAACCAGGCAAGTAACCTTTTCAAGAAGCAGATTGACAGATCCTGGCATAAAAGGAAAGGACAAATCTTTTAACACTAACACACATTACCTTTAAAAAAAAAAAATCCAGACAGAGATGTCTCCACACACAAAAAAACGAGATGCTTGCAATTGCTGAAAAACAATTAAAAACATTTGTCACAATTAAGCTACATTACAGAAACATGGGCAACATGCAATTTAGAAGAGCATTTTGAGAAACGGTAATTTGGAGAGCGAGTTCAATCTTCATGAACAATATGTTTATCTTGCTAAGTTTCCAGATGGACTCCGGAAATTTTAGTCACCCTCTGCTGTTTCTCCAAAAGACTTAGAGCATTTCAAACATTTGCAATCATCCTCTACAGAATAATATTTTTTAATAAAATAAAATCATACATTGCACTTCTAAACAAAGGTGGGCGCAATTCTAGACTGAACTCATTTCTCACATTTCACACTCTTCAGTCACCATTTTAATGCATTTAGGTGAATACTTGTGTGCTTAAGCAGGAAGGGAGTGGGGCGCACCCCAAAAACCACCCCAACATATCTGCATGTACTGGCTTGACTTCTGAGTATTGAGTAAATTCTGAAGCGAATGCTACAGGGTTCCCTATGGCAGCAAGGCTTCTATCTAAGCTTGTTCACCTGAATGTGCTTGATATTCATGTTTGGTGCAGAGATAATGAGACAGGCATTTGTGTATCATTTGGAGTTTCTATACAGTCAGTTGATTGCTCCCAACGTAACAGGGTGCAATCCAAACTCCCTATCAGGTGTAGACTGGATGTCAGTTTCTGCCCAATGAGAGATGGGAGAGTCACTCTGCTGGTGTAGAGCTGCAGTTCTCCAGCCAAGTAATGTGTACAGGTTGCATATACTTGGATAAAGTGTGTATAAAATAGCAGACAAAATGTGTATATTGCCCAATTGCTCCTCGTTTATTGCATCCTTCCCCTAAAGAGCTCAGAGTGTTTTACAACAGGGATTCCAAAGCAAGATCTGGTGCAGACAATGGACAGGATCAAGCCAACGCAGATTAGTTTCAGCGGATGAACTGCTTCGTGTGACTTCGGATCATGTATGTTAATACGTTTCACGCAAACGAATGTTGAACCCCTTTTGAAAACCTTCCTTCAAAACCTCCCTGTTCACATCCACTTATCTCCAGTGCCTAACCCAGAAGTCTTTTTCACAGCCTGTTGAGATGTATGGGATAATGAGTAGCCAAAAAAAGAAGGTTAAACAAAGCTTAGACCAATCTTGCGTCATAGGTAAATATGTCCATTTAATCAGAGGAATGAGCAGGAGTTGAAGGTCAGTTTGCACTCTGAAGCTAAGATTTACTGGCCCGTAATTGCCCATTGATGTCACTGCTTTCTGAGTTTTGTATGTATGGATAGAGGTAAACACAGGTAACTATTTCTATTAAGTGGGTGAAAGTTACTAACTCTTAATTTCTGTTGTGGCCATTATTATTACTATTATCTTCGTTTTAGCTTTAGTGAGAGTTCTCCAGTCTGGATTTTGTCCCTCCGAATACAGTTGCAGCTAAGCATACAAAGTTTAGGGGGAAAGGGGTCATTGGTTTAATGGCACACATATAAGCATTACTTTATGTCAATACAAGCCTATTGATCTAAATCTCTCTCCTGTGTGTGCCTCACTTAGTTTAAGTGAAGCTCCACCAGGGCTAGGTTGAGCTGACTGTTTCCAAGCAATAAAACAGACATGTCATGAAACCCTCCGGCTATATAGATTACCGTTCCCCTTTGACTACATACTTTTAAAGGAATTTTACTTGAGAGCAAAAGCTTAGTCTTTTTAGAAATAAAAAAACCACACATTTGGTCCTTATTTGCCTGAATCAAAAGGTAACATTCCCCAAATTCTAGGAAACCTACTTTCATTTACTCTTTCTAAGAAAGGTCACCCACGTCTTGTCTGCTTCCCCATCCATTCACTGTTTTGTGGCAAGGTACAATTCTATGCAAAAATATGTATAAAAGGTAAAGGTACCCCTGACCGTTAGGTTCAGTCATGGACGACTCTGGGGTTGCGGTGCTCATCACGCTCTATAGGGTGAGGAAGCTGGTGTTTGTCCGCAGACAGTTTTTATGGGTCATGTGACCAGCAGGACTAAGCCACTTCTGGAGAAACCAGAGTAGTGCATGGAAATGCCATTTACCTTCCCGCTGGTGTGGTACCTATTTATCTACTTGCACTTTGACGTGCTTTCGAACTGCTAGGTGGGCAGACGCAGGGACCGAGCAACAGGAGCGGGGATTCAAACCGCCAACCTTCTGATCGGCAAGCCCTAGGCTCTGTTGTTTAATCCATAGCACCACCTGAAAAATATGTATACTACCGTGCTTCCATGTAGGGCTACTGCTACCAGGGTTTGTTAGGTGACTTCCACCATGGTGTTGGTGATGCAGAAGGAAGAGGAGGGTGTTCATTTTCCAATCACAATGCTGAGAAATTCTGCCAGATTTTTTTTTATCTTCCATCCCTCATATCTCCTATTTGTTTGTGAGCTGCAAAATGTAACAAGTCTTGCGCCCATTGATCCACAAATAAATATGCATAGAGTTGGGTGGCATGTGTGCCTATTCACGATCACTTCACGTGATGTCTACAGATAAGCAGATGGCACGTTCTCTCTAGAATGTAGTTGAGGAACCAATCAAATGTTCAATGCTTCATCACCTCACACATTCCTTATTAGTGGAAACCTAGCATGGTGGGGCACAAAGTTTTGTAGCGTACACTTAATGTGCAGTTTCCAAAACAATATGTGTACAGCTATCCTCCATTTGTACATCTCCAATTTTTATGATGCAGTTCTCCAAAATACATATATTAGGGAAAACTTTGCACAAAAATGAAGTTTTAATGAATGTAACATAAAATGCATTATATTAGGGGAAATTGCATAGAAAAATGTGTATATTAAGAGAAATTTGCATTAGAATGCTGACAAATTTTCATGACTTAAAAAGAAAAATGTGGAGAACTGAAAATTGCAAAAATGAGAAACTGAAAGAAACTGAAACTGACAGGTTCATCTACCTCTTTCTGTGTCACATATATATGGTTTAAGGCTTAAATCATATGTATATGACACAGAAAGAGGTAGATGAATTCACACATGTAAAATCTCTGCATTTCCTTTTTAGAACAGGACAGAAAAGGTGTGACTTTTTCTGCACACCTCCTAATCTTAAATAAATGAATTTCCATGAAATAAATGACCACATCACTAAGGGAGGCAGGATGAATATTTTAAGATTCAACCACTGTACAGAATTAGGAAGTGACTACTTCTTCTGGTGTGTTCATTTAAATGGGCTTCTTGATTCACACTGTATTCTTTGGATTATTACACAAATATTTTATGCTCCGGTCACTTTACAAGTGCATTAGCTCTTAGGAAGTGTAGTAGGTTTTATTAGTGCTCCATGAGACTGACATAAAGAAATCCACCTGGGAGATTTAAATTTTATATTTTCAGCTACACTAATTATTCTCTAAGGGATTAATTAAGGGGAAATTTTCCAGCTTTTCAACAAGTTTATGCTCACATTCAAGACTGATTTAAGAATCAATTTGAACTGTGATCTCTCTCACACACATACCCACCCACCCCAAAATATCCCCTCTCTCATTTCTTTAATGTGTAAACTGCTGATAAGGTAGTACAGGTGGCACGGTTAAACTAAACCTGCGTATTGACATGGGGGGGGGGTGTAGAAAGAGGTCTTCTTTCTTCCATGTGTTTTATGCTCTCAGGGAAGGATAGCAGGAATAATTATAGGTAAACATTCAGTGAATAAGATTAACATGCTGGAGGTCAGAACTGTTTGTGAAGTGTTTTATTTAAGCATGTCAGGTTAATTCAGACTGTGATGCTAGCATGAGTTCTCCTGAAGAGGATTAGAAAAAAGAAGAAAGCAAGCTTAATTTCTCAATTTATTTAATCATACCAAGGACCTAATAAAACATTACATGCATTTGAGTGCAACTAAATCCTAGTGGACATTTTAATAAAGAAAGAGTGGGAAAGGCTGTTTGAGGAGGGAGTGATTTAGAGTGGGAAAAAATGGAAGGTTTAACTCTTTCCCCACCAACCATTTCCCCCCCACATTAAAGCACTCATTTCTCACCCACAACTCCAGGTTGCAACCTCATGATTGTTCTTGAAGACACATTTTGAACCACGTTGCGACGAACCTCCACTTCAGACTCTCCCCTCGTTACTAAGTGAATTTTTAATCAGGTGTTCTGGGTCAAATTACAATGCACCCCACCTGTCCCTCTGAGGTCCGTCTGTTATTTCACTTCCCTTTTATTAATAATCTGGGAATTTCTTAGTAACGGGAGTTTTCCTGTCCAGCGGCCGTGGCCGGTTATATCCTCTGCTCTGGGCTTCAGGGGTTAACCTCTCCTTTGCCTACAGTTCGGGGTCTCTCTTTCATTAGATCCCTCACTATATCAGTTAGCTAAGCCCTCTTAGCAACTCTGTGGCAATACCAGGGTTTCTGCCCACTAGCCCCTCCTGAGGGAACTCCAAGACACAAACTATCACCCTTCAGTTTATTTTTGTCCTTTCCCTGTGTTCACCTCCTCAAGAGCCTATATAACTCGCTGGACCAAATGAATGACGATATTTTCTTAGCTCAACAATAAGAGGTCTTTATTTCTTACAGAACATAACGGTTTCAGTGATGGTTCATAAGCTTAGTTTCATATCAGTGTAAACTCTTTCTTTCGGCAACATATACACATCTTCAACGATCCTAACCTAACCTAACCTGGCCCCACACCCTCCTTCTTCCAGTCACCACTCTCCACACACTAACGGCTGCTCCCTCCTTTTAAAGAGCGGAATGTCCCGCCTCCCAAGGGGTATCTGCCACTCAAAGTGGGGTGCCCATTAACTCCTAAAACACCGTGGGTTTCTGAACATCCCCTAACTTAGATCTGATTCATTACACACGTAAGCAGAAGAGCAGCTTGCAAGAGGGGAGTTTTGAGTATAAAAGTGGCGGATACAGAAAATCATTCCGTTCCATGCTCTAAATTACCATTCCCTGCTTCTAGATCTGTTCTGTCAATGAAGGGAGTAGGGAAGAAGCCTTCAGGGTTCAGTGTGCAATACTGAGTTTAAAATCAAGGGTTTGAAAGAGGCTTGCCTTTTTACGTAGCGTGATGAGACCGAAACCCAGAAGAACTTAACAGTAGACTTTGCTGAGCTAAACAGGTAATGGGCACCCTCAGGATACCAGACCCTCCAAGTGTCCCTGTTTTCCAGTGATGCCCCTGATTTAGAAAAAGCCCTCCCAGTTTCTGATTTGATTCTGGAATATCCTGCTTTTCCTTAGGATGTCCCTATTTTCAGTGGAGAAATGTTGGAGGGTATGGAGTTATCCGACCCCTCAGCCTTCTGAAGGCAATCCTGTATAGGGAAGGGTTTTGTTTTTTTAAATGTTTAATGTTTTATTATGTTTTTATATGTGTTGTAAGCTGCCTAGGGTGGCTGGGGCAACCCAATAAGATGTGTGGGGTATAAATAGTAAAATTATCACTATGTAATGGGACGTCCCTATTTTCATTGGAGAAATGTTGGAGGGTATGGGATACAGCAGTCCTACTCCTCTGGTAGCTACTTCAATCCAGCTGTTTAATATTGATAGGCCTCAGTCCTCTAAAACAAGTCACCACCAATCGTACTTCCCCCACAGACATAAAACTGAACCCTGATTCTACTTAAGGCCGGTGTCAGGAGCATGTGAGCAATAAATCACCGGAGCCGCGCGGCGGCGCATTTTAAGGCTGCAGCGAGCGAACTGTTCGCCCGCTGCAGCTTTAAAATGCGCCGTAGCTAAAAAGGCTTACCTTTTGGCTCTGGTGGGGGGGGGGTTCCGAGTCACGTCCGCCATTTTGGATCGACTCAGACATGCGCAGTCGATCCAAAATGGCGGGCGCGACGCGGAAAACCCCCACACACACACCGGAGCCAAAAGTAAGCCTTTTTAGCTGCGGCGCGACGCCGCGTTTTAAAGCTGCAGCGCTCGCTGGAGCCTTAAAACGCAGTGCCGTGCCGGTCGGGAGGGCTTAGCTTTTGGCTCCGGTGTGTGGGGGGGTGTTTTCCGCGTCGCGCCCGCCATTTTGGATCGACTGCGCATGTCTGAGTCGATCCAAAATGGCGGGCGCGATGCAGAAAACACCCCCCCACCACCGGAGCCAAAAGGTAAGCCTTTTTAGCTGCGGCGCGACGCCGCGTTTTAAAGCTGCAGCGCTCGCTGGAGCCTTAAAACGCGGCGCCGTGCCGGTCGGGAGGGCTTACCTTTTGGCTCCGTTGTGTGGGGGGGTGTTTTCCGCGTCGCGCCCGCCATTTTGGATCGACTGCGCATGTCTGAGTCGATCCAAAATGGCGGACGCGACGCGGAAAACACCCCCCCACACACCGGAGCCAAAAGGTAAGCCTTTTTAGCTATGGCGCGATGCCGCGTTTTAAAGCTGCAGCGCTCGCTGCAGCCTTAAAACGCGGCTCCGGCGGCTCACAGTGGTACCTCGCCAGACGAATTCGTCTTGTGAAAAACAGCCATAGACGAATTCGTCTCGCGAGTCAACTAAAAACTCGCAAAACCCTTTCGTTTTGCGAGTTTTTCGTTGTGCGAGGCATTCGTCTTGCGGGGTACCACTGTAGTTCTCTGGGTGTTTGCAGTACAGTGGTACCTCGGGTTACAAATGCTTTGGGTTACAAACGCTTCAGGTTACAGACTCCACTAACCCAGAAGTAGTACCTCAGGTTAAGAACTTTACTTCAGGATGAGAACAGAAATCGCGCAGCAGCGGTATGGCAGCAGCGGGAGGCCCCATTATCTGAAGTGGTACCTCAAGTTAAGAACAGTTTCAGGTTAAGAACGGACCTCCAGAACAAATTAAGTTCTTAACCAGAGGTACCACTGTATATCTCACTCCCAATAATTGAAGAGTTGTTGTTGTTCAGTTGTTCAGTCGTGTCCGACTCTTCGTGACCCCATGGACCAGAGCACGCCAGCACGCCTATCCTTCACTGCCTCCCGCAGTTTGGCCAAACTCATGTTAGTAGCTTCGAGAACACTGTCCAACCATCTCATCCTCTGTCGTCCCCTTCTCCTTGTGCCCTCCATCTTTCCCAACATCAGGGCCTTTTGCAGGGAGTCTTCTCTTCTCATGAGGTGGCCAAAGTACTGGAGCCTCAACTTCAGGATCCGTCCTTCTAGTGAGCACTCAGAGCCAATTTCCTTGAGAATGGAAAGAGTAGTCACATTTAAAAATAAATAAAAATCTCTGAGATGGCTGACCTTTTGCTATATGTTTCTCTCAAACTCAGCATTTCTCACCTGTAGAACAGGAATTGTAATCGGTTGGCTATGACCTGGTATTTGTGCAGCTGTACTGGCTGATTTTAGAGCTTTGCATTAGACTTCCCAATCTGTAGTAACTCCTGCGTAGAGCTGCAATTGTCTGTACTAGCTGTTTGAGTCTGTGGCTCAGAGAGTGCAGGGAGAAATTGGCTCCATCCTAGTCACCATTTGCATTTGTCTCCACACTCATAGCCACCATTTTGCAGCTGGCTCTCCTTGGTAGATTTCAGTGGGGGTGACAGACAAAAATAGATCCCACAAACCTGAAGTCTGTCCACCTTTGTCGTAAGCAGAAATGTCTGCAATGATATGATAAAATAAATCCTCACAACTATTCTGTCAACTACATCCATAACCTCTGAGGTCTGTCATATCATTGCTCAGGATTTGCAAATGGATCTTAGCCAAAGATACTGCAAACAACATTACTTTAAGGGTCTTGTGTAGGGGGTGGAAATGTATCCATTTCTGGGTGGGTGCATGGAAATGGAAGTAAGAGCTGCATTTGGGTATTACCAATTGTTTTGCATGGAGCACCATTAAGAGGAAATTATTATTATTATTATTATTATTATTATTATTATTATTATTTCTGAAGCCCACACAGCTATTGCATCCCAAAGATGCTCCTGAAAAATATTAGGAAAGAGAAGAATATGCTTAATAATTCAGAGAGCACCTACAGGCATTAACTATTCACAGTGTCTCACATCCTCCAACTTAATAGATTTCAAATATATTTTGCCTGGGCAGTTAATCAAAGTATTCTTACCTCACACCTACTTAGTGAGACAGTGATGGGGAGATTTAGTTCATTTTTAAATTGTCACAATAGGAAGACCTACCTCTACCCAGCTTAAGCCTTGGTAGACATGACCATAATTGTATCAATGGGTAATTGGAAATAATCTTCCCACATTTCAGCTGCTACTTGCTCTGACTACTGAAGAGTGTCATTGCCTTTGGTCTTTTCCTGGGTCTCCCAGAGACTCTATTAATCTTTTCTTATCTATGACTGGAGTGACATTTTTCAGAATGAGAAGCAAAGAAAGGGCAACAGGGGGGAAAAAGAAAAGATATTTTATTAGACCAACGAGTTGTTTGAAAGTAGCAAGCTTTCCAACCTTATATGTCTTGGCATTTAAGGACTTTGTCTTCGTTTATTATTGTGAAGACCTTCATGAAGGCAACTTGAACTTCTTATTTCTAGCATGTGTGGCCTGGCAAGCCTTGCTTGTGTTCAGTGAGACTTACTCCCAGACAAATGTACGAGGAATGGTTTGCACCCCCTTAACTTCATAGTCAGAGAGAGAGAGAGAGAGAGAGAGAGAGAGAGAGAGAGAGAGATCAACAGTTAGCCATTAAGCTAGGGATAGGAAATGACAAGCGGGGGCCAAATGCCACTCTCTATCTGGCCCTTGGAATTCTCCCCAGACCACGCCCCCTTTCCCCTGACCACGCCCACCACTCTCCCTTCTTTGTATTCTGAGTACTTTTGCTTGGCTGGGATGTGTCTTCGAACTCTGGCAATGCCTCTTGGGTTGCCTAGATGGAGGAGGGTAGAGAGAGGTCTCTGTCTGTGTGTTTTTACATTAGCTGCTTCCCCCACATTGGCCCTGCCCACCACTGGTATATCCTAGAATCACAGAAATGTAGAGTTGTAAGGTTCCCCAAGGGTCATCTAGCCCAACTCCCTGCAATGCAGGGATTGCAGTTAAAGCATCCATGATAGACGGCCATCCAACCTCTGCTTTAAAACCTCCAAGGAAGGAGAGTCCACAACCTCCTGAGGGAAACCATTCCACTGTTGAACAGCTCTTACTGTCAGAAAGTTCTTCCTGGTGTTTCACCAGCATCTCCTTTCTTGTAATTTTGAAGCCATTGTTTTGAGTGCTACCCCCTGGGGCAGAGAATATGACCTTCAAAAGCTGCCCCAAAGTGGAAATAGCCCTGTGGCTGGGGGGGGGGGGGTGTTCCCTGCCCCTGCTCTAAGCAGAACCTGACTCTCCAATATCCAGTATCAACACCCTGCAAACAACAACTGTATTTAAAGCAAAGTTAACCAAACCACTGCCCCACACCCTGCGATGTGTCACCTCTTTGCAGGCAGAGACAAACTGGCATGGAAATCTCTCAAGAAAGAAAGACAGGTTTCTATTTAATATTAATATTATTAATAATAATAATAATAATAATAATAATAATTTGTACCCCGCCCATCTGGCTGGACTTCCCCAGCCACTCTGGGAGGCTTCCAACAGAAATCAAATACAAAAATATCACACATTAAAAACTTCCCTATTTGATTTCAAGAACGCTTACCACACAATATGTGCAGTTTCTAATTATTTTGCTGGGATCGCAATAAAAATGTTTGTTTTGAAGTTGCCACAAGATTTGCCTTTGTTCCTCTAATATTTTGAATGAAGTGCACCAGCAGTACAACAAAATTTGTCTCCAATTGGAAACAAAAACAAAAATTTTCATAGAGAAACAGTGGGAGCCTACCGCATACATATTCCTGTCATAAGAGAACAGCGACCCTCAATTAGAGTGATTTCAGGCTGGCAGGGAAATTGAAATTGCCTGAAATGGACATTGTTCATAGCACATTTTTTACCCCAATCGGTGGTATCCAACTAACTCATTCCATCAATGCAAAGATGTCTGCTTGCGCAACAGAACTTTCCCTTCTCTCCTGCCCACATACACCCTCTAAATCTGTTCTGGGGAGATCTGGTGAGGGAACGTGGGGAGAAGAGACAGGGAGAATTCCACTGAGCGCAAAAAAATAAAATCCTTGCGCTGACAGAAATAATTACTTGAATACCACCCTCAGTTCTGAAGCACTATGAAAATGGCAAAATCCATGAGTGAGTGTACAGAACACATTCAACAATGCTTCTATAATCCCTGTTGTATTTATGAGGGGAAAGAAGAAAACTACAGTTTAAGTTAGCTAAATAACTTAAATAAATAGGCAGTTCAACCTATGGCAAGAGGGGACTTTCCTCCAAAGAATTCTTTGTACAGTCATACTTCAGGTTACATGTGCTTCAGGTTGCGTTTTTTCGGGTTCCGAACGCGGCAAACCCAGAAGTGTTTACTTCTGGGTTTCGCCCAGCAAGCATGCGCAGAAGCGTTCTGCACGGTTTGCGCATGTGCAGAAGCGTTCTGCGGACTTCGCGCACACGCAGGAGCACAATACCGCGCTTTTGCGCATGCGCGATATCGCCGCTCGGGTTACAGACTTTTCGGGGTGTGAACAGCACCCTGGAACCCTGAGGCTCCACTGTACTATAGTTTGTTAAGGGTGCTGGGAATTATAGCGCTTTTAGAGAAAGCCAAGCACTTTAAATGTATGGTGTGTGTGTGCAGCCTCTCTGTGTAACAAAAATCCTTCCTTTCTGATTTATGGAGTTGCCTTCTCACACACCTACGCACAGCAGTGTTGTCATAACAGACAAAACACAGGCCACCCAGCAGCCTTGAAAAAGCTAACACCCATTTCCTCCAAATTCTATGCACCAAAGAGGGCGGGGGAACCAAATACTGAGTTGTAGCCCATTTGTGATATTTCAATCCTTAGTTATGAAGTTTCCGATAACTCAGCTGGAGTCCCCCTAAATCATGTTAAATTTGGACTCTAAATTGGATTTTCAGACTTCAGAAGAAACGTATAAGCAGGCTAACGCTCTTTCTTCTTATCTGGGATCACCAACGCTTACACTAATTTCAACAGAATAATCTCTAAAAAGGCAGAGATTTTGTAAATTAGCAACACCGTATCCACCAGAATCCTTCCTTCAGATCATTTGTAGACTTTGCCCAGAAGAAAAAAGGAAGGCAGCCTGTGTGGGTGGGGGGGAGGGGGGGGACTCTGAGGGATAAAGAGCAACAGCACAGACCAAGTTAAATCTCAGCCTGAAGCTCACAGTGCGATGCGAAAATTGATACCACATTTTTTTATTTTAATGAAAAGCTACTTAGGGAGGTTTGTTATAAAAGTATGTGACTAAATAAGGCAATAATGTTTTTATATAACACTTTGGCTGCTGATTTAACACATCATTCTAGATTTTATTGAGGGGGGATGTTGGCTGCAGGCCTTTTTCCCCCTCTTTCCTTTTGAGGACGTTGAGAGGTTTGGGCTTTATTTTATTTGTGTAAATTATTGCCACTGTCTCATGTTGCCCCCATTATTTACTGAGGGAAGTGGAGGGGGAGGGTGGAGAAATGTCACTGACTACATTGAGCAAGACTAGCCTGCCCCCTGGAGCACTTGGAACATGGTGATAACTGCTTCTAAACATCAGCTTTTAAAAGGGGTGTGGAATTAAAATCTTCCCAGGCGCTTTGATGCACAGGCAATATTTAACCATATCCCCAGAGTCAGGTGACAGCAAAGCAGCTGGGTTGTCATGATCTGACAAGTCCTAAAACATAAAATGAAAAATTCTCCTCCACATCAATGCAGGTTTGCCTGTTGCCATCTAGAACAGCTCTCCTCCTATGGTAGCACACCAGCCTGATAGACCTAATGGCCAGGATTCAACAGAAGTTCAGATTACGCAATGTTGTCCATTCCTCAATTTCATACTTTCAATAATCAGAGAGAAATGATTGCCCCAGTGTAGAATCATAGAGTTGGAAGGGACCCTGAAGGTCATCTGGTCAAAACCCCTGCAATGCAGGTTAAAGCAACACCCAGTGAACTTCCAAGGACCAGCAGGTGTCTTGAGTTTTGCAGGCTGAACTCATCAGTGGCAGAAACCCATGGCATTCCAGATACTGTTGGACTCCAACTCCCTTCAGCCACAACCAGTATGGCCAGGGATGATGGGAAATGTAGTCCACAGGCTTCCCCCCACCCCATTGAGAAGTGCATTAGGCTTGGAACTTGGGGCCAAATACTTGGGCTCCACAACAAAGGAACCCCCCCCCCACACCGTCCTGACATGGGGCAGTGGGGGACTTTGGGATCTCAAATTTCAGTGGTGCCCTGTGCATTAAAATTCACCGCACAACCACTGCCTCTTGTGTTCCATTCAACAATATTGTTGTGGCACCCAGTGCTTTTTTCTGGTGGTACACACCAGTATGCAGTACCAGCACATTTTTCTCCCTTTGCCACGACTTTTGAAACTGATGTCAAAACTGGGGCATGACCATGGTAACTCCCTGAACAGTCCACAACTGCTTCCAACAACATATTTCACCATTTATTGTGATGATGATGATGATGATGATGATGATGATTTATACACCACCCATCTGGCTGGGTTTCCCCATCCACTCTGGGCAGCTTACAACAAAACATTAAAATACAATAATTCACCAGATATTAAAAGCTTCCCTAAACAGAGCTGCCTTCAGATGCCTTCTAAAAGTTGGATAGTTGTAAATTTCTTTGACATCTGATGGGAGGGCATTCCACAGGGCGGGCGCCACTACTGAGAAGGCCCTCTGCCTGGTTCCCTGTAACTTTGCTTCTCCCAGTGAGTGAACCACCAGAAGGCCATCGGAGCTGGACCTCAGTGTCCGGGCAGAACAATGGGGGTGGAGACGCTCCTTCGGGTATACTGGGCCAAGGCTGTTTAGGGCTTTAAAGGTCAGCGCCAACACTTTGAATTGTGCTCGGAAACATACTGGGAGCCAGTGCAGGTCTTTCAGGATCTGTGTTGTATGGTCTCTTTAGAAGACCTCCTTCACCATCACTCACTACCTCTGCTCCAATTCTGTAAATCCAAAGCTATAGAGGACGTTTGCATAGTCACACAGAAACCATGGGCACCACCCACCTACCATTTGTATCTTAAACCAGCATGAATGCATCTGGAAAATAGAAGAAGAAGAAGAAGAAGAAGAAGAAGAAGAAGAAGAAGAAGAAGAAGAAGAAGAGGTGTTTGGATTTGATATCCCGCTTTATCACTACCCGAAGGAGTCTCAAAGCGGCTAACATTCTCCTTTCCCTTCCTCCCCCACAACAAACACTCTGTGAGGTGAGTGGGGCTGAGAGACTTCAGAGAAGTGTGACTAGCCCAAGGTCACCCAGCAGCTGCATATGGAGGAGCGTAGGCACGAACCCGGTTCCCCAGATTACGAGTCTACTGCTCTTAACCACTACACCACACTGGCTTCTCCAGCTCTTCCAAAATACCAAGGGCCAAGTGGCCCAGCCGACTTCCAGAGGCCACATTCTTCCTATGGGATGCCACAAGCCGCTCTTAACTGTTTGGCTTGTTCTTCCAATCAACCGTTACACAGCTCCATGTAAAAGAGGTGCTCACTTATAATGGTGAATACTACACACTTAGCCCTGAGGAAATAAGTATGGGTGCTATTCAGTTCCATTGAACACAGTTTTCCTGAAAGCTATGAAATGCATTTCTCTATACAGGGGGTGGGGGTGGGGGATGTCAGTTTTAGAGGAAGAAAGAAAATAGCAAAAACAAAAACAAAAAACCAGAGAGGTAATAAATACAGTTAATGTTTATGTGCTCCGTAAGCCCTCTGTTTTGTTTTTCTTATGTTCTATTTCTGTCACCTTCCCAGCTATACTTGAAAGAGTAGCTGAATCTATTTCTAGCTTTCCCACACAGACCATGATAAAAAGTACAGAAAAATATGCCACATACAGTCATTCTGAAATATAATATATAAATTTCACATACCTTTAAAGAAATTCAAATGTTGGCTTGGAGGGTGTGTTGTTGTTGTTGTTGTTGTTGTTCTTGTTTTAAGGGATGTACATAAGAACAAAAGAGACCTGCTGGATCTGACCAGAGGCTTATCTAGTTCAGCTTCCTATTCTCACAGTTCCTCAAGTAGGACCTATATCTTGGTCACTGGTCCATCAGGCATAATACCACTTGCTAATTACCAAGGAAAACTTGTACAGGCTCTTATGAGGAACCTAATGAGAAATGACTCTGAGTGCTTGTGCTCACTCCTGATGTCTATGCTTGTGGTGGTCTCCATGTCAGCAAGCTTTATTGTTCATGTGGAGACCACCTCAACCATAGTTGAGCAATGCCATGGTTTTTTGTAATGAGGTGGTTTTGATGTGCAGATTTTGCTTTTCCTACACATTAGGTAGACCTAAAAATTCAGCCTGAAAAGATGGAAGAGGTTTTTTTTTAATGGGGATCCACAGAATGCCCATTCTGTTGAAACAAGCTGTTTGCCTGAATATAGTATGATGTGCTTAATGTAAGTTTACTGTATGGTGGTGGGGAACAGACAACTAGGGTGGCAGTCAATGCTAGGATTACCTGGAGTAGACCTGTTTAAATTACTATACATGACCAACTTGGGTTCATTACTTTCAGCAGGTCTGCCTCGAATAGGACAGGGGAACCTGTGGCCATCCTTTATAGAAGTTTAAAAACTTAAATAAAATACTGACTTCATTGAGGGACAAAACAGTCACTCCCATCACACAGTTATCTGGCATAACTTATGCCAATGGCAAAACAATATTCCACACACACACACACACAGAGAGAGAGAGAGAGAGAGAGAGAGAGAGAGAGAGAGTACTAACTAAATCTCACACATATCTCACCATTTCCTCAACACACTTCTGTACAGACCCACCATGAGATCCCAAAATGCATGCATGCAAAATCTTCCAAACTTCATCACCTATGACAATACCACTGTTGTTGTTGTTAATTTATTATTGCCTCCTGAGAACCACCATGTACACCCTAAAAGCCAACCCTGGAGTTTTAGGAACTCTTGGGGGAAGTGGCAGAAGTAGATAAGGGAGGATAGTGGAGAAAATGGGATGTCCTGCCTTATGCAAGCAGAAATGTTTTGCACTGGTGCAAAAGCCATTGATGGATAACACACACACACACCCTGAGATTCCTGTATTTTGGTATAAAAAGTGCACATAGCAAAGGCTGGGGTGGGGGTGGGGAGAATTCCCTCAGGTCAGAAAACTGCAAAGAAGTAGTTAGATCTAATTTTTTGGCACCAAGTTAAACTGAGGAGGAGTGGGGGCTGGAGATTTAAAAAGTGCATTCAAAGATACTTTTATTTTTTTCCAAATCCAGTTGAATCAACAAGCCATTTCCTGCATTAATTTTCCAGCTAATGTAATTATATAGCCACAAGCTTTGGCTCCTGATCAGTTAAAAGAGCAGCAAAACAAAAAACAAAACAAAAAACCCCAGAGTCTCAAACTACCACATATTAATCATCACATCTGATAGAAGGAAACGGGCTTTATTGTGGTTCCTGCCTTGCAAATCAAACCCGTAACCACAGCTGATGTGGCTGTGTTCTACTCTTTAAAATGTACACCGGTTTTATTAGTATTTCTGTAATGCCCTGATGATACAGGCACATTAGATGTGTTCCTGTTCTCAAACAGAGTCCAGCTGAACAAAATTCTGCCTTTCCTCATAGCAACAAAATGTGTTTAAATAGCATTGCCCACAGCCTGCTTCTAGGATAGTTCTAAGCCATCTTTTGACCCGGGATGGCAAAACAAAACAGGGGGGGAGAATAGCAAGTTTGTGCTCCTCAGATGAAATAAACCAAATAATGGGTTTCTTCTACCAGTGGCCTTCATTCTGTCCCTCCTAAAAAAAAAATCAGTGTAATGATTTCACCCTCATTTTGGCACAGTTTTAGCGGACTTCAAATGCACATGGCTTTTCTGCACCTGTGATACCAAGAAGCACAAAGCGTTGTTGTTGTTGTTGTTTCTAAAAAAGCAACAACAACCAGTATTTCTTGTATCCTTAAGACACAAAGCAATTACTGGTCAACGTCTTGAGGTCATCATACAATTCTGGGGGGGGGGGGTGCATATTGAAGGAGATGAGTCTGTGACGTGACTGGTGCGAAAGGGTTCGGTGGCGTTACAAATTCACCCTTTTAAAAAGTTGCAACAGGTGTTGTTGCTTGGCTCAACAGATGCAGCTATATGTGCCTCTATACTGCTACCACAAAGATAAGAAGCCAGAAAGATGAGGAATAAATTTCCCTCCACCCCACCACCACCACAATACATGCACATATGCAGTTTTGACTTCATAGTAGTGGTGGGACTTATTAAGTACTTTAAATTCTGTTTCACACTGTACAAGGAGTAGGACAGACAATTCCCTGCCAGAATGAATTGCAGTCCATTTATTTATTCACTATAAGGTCCCAGGGTGGGCTGCAACATTAAATCAGTTACAACAGTGTGCCTTCAGAATAATAGCCCTAAAATATACCTCTCACAAGCATTAAAGGCCAGGTTAAAGAGATATGTTTTTAGCAGCCTGGTGCTATATATGTGGTGGTGATGGGGCTACTCAAATGCAAGCACAGGAGGCCCAATCCAGATCTGGACTTCAGCAATGGAGAGAAGAGCTTTAATCCTTCTCTTTCTTGCTATAATTCCCACCTCCCCCAAGCCCCCTCTCCTGCACAGCAATGGGGGGGGGTGCTATAACTAGATACTTTGAGAACTAAACTTGTAGCTGAGTGGTAAGAGAATCTGCCTTGCATGCAGAAGGTCTCAGGTTCAGACCCCAGGTAGGGCTGGGAGAGACCCACATCTGAATCCCTGGAGAGCTGTCAGTCAGGGTAGGCAATACTTCATTAGATGAACGATAAGACAGCATCCTTATGTCTCTCCAGCTCCCCTAAGAACCAACTCCTAGGGGCTGAGGTTCCTTTGGGCCCCTAATAAAATATTTGAGCATCCCAAACCGCACAAAGGTGATGAGTATTCAAATGGTATGTATGTGTGTTCCGTCTTGTGATCAATTATGTGGGGCAGGGCTTACCTGGGCCCCCCCCCCATTTTTTTCATTGAAGTTGGCACCCCTGCCCATTCCTCATAATACTATTCATCTGTGACATGTGTTTCTGGAACTCCATTCCCAAAGAGACTTACCTGGTGCCACCTTTTTATTATCTGTTCAGCTTCAGGACAAAGCATGTGTAGCCCCTCAGGTGTTTTAGCGGCTTGTACTTTTCAAACAGTGCTGGGAGGATGATGTAATTTGAAAACACTGGCATGGAATGTTTCTTTCTTTGTTTTCACTTTGCTGCTATAATTGCTATTTTTAATTTGTGCATTGTGCTGGTTATGTTGTTTGTTGATTGCTTTTAATAGCTTTACTGCATATCTAGCGTTATTATCTTTTTGTTTAAATTGCATTGTAAGCAACCCTAGAACAAATATTATGGAGGGCAGAATTAATAAATACCTTTAATAAAACAAACGTTAAACCCAAATACATATTTGATAGTGTCCACAGCAAAGCAGAACATGAGGCATCACATCACACGCTGTCAGGTTTGGGCAAGACGTGATCATCTCACACATAGTGAGGGAGAGAAAATGACAGCTAGGAAGCTTGTAGCTTATATTTTTGCCTGCCTCCCAGTTCAGATTGTGAGGCAGAGGGAATTGCAAACCCCAAGCTCCCCAGCACAAAATGATCTTCTGTTTCCAGATAGAGAAGTCAACAGGGTTGGTCATGTATTTTTTTAGTTCTCCCTTCTGACGCTTCTGCCTTCTCTCTTCTCAGTGTTAAGACAGCTTGGTGTGCATTTTCTGCTTGGGAACAGGGAACTGGCAGGGTGGTTGGGCTGGCAACAGGACCAGTTCAAGCTAGATCAAATTCTATGCCTGGTTCAAACTGGGGTGATGCTTTTTAAACCAGGGGAGTTCACATTTCATGCCCCTGAAATTCTGAATCCACCCTCCCCATCACTAATCTCACTATGCTTTCCGTTCAACTAAACACCATGAAAAAGAGGAATATGCAGTACCTGGAGACAGCAGACACTGAACCTGAGACCTTTCACATGTGATGGATGTGCTCTGCCACTAAGCTAAGGGATCGTCCTAAACTCTCTGTGGATTTGAATTGTTGCCATCCTAGCCAAATGTAGAAAGCTGAAGCTAAGGGGTGCATATATCAACTGGACTCCCCCCCCCCTTCTCATTAGCACTAGTTTAAGAAGTTAATATTTAACAACAACAAAAACTTATGCACTACATTAAACAAAGGAAATGAAACTGTCAAAAGCAACGATAAAGAAAGGTCAATGTCAGGAATGAAACCTACTGAAACCAATATGCACGGAAGGAAGGTGCTGTTGAGCAATGTGCATACAGTTTAATGTAATCTGGCATTCTTTCCAAGCTCATGTGTTCTAAAATGCCCAACACCAGGGTGGTCTGTGGGTACTGGGGAACTTGAGCTGCATGTTACAATAATAACCAATAACCTATTTGAATGCCACATTTCAGAAATGAAACACAAACCTGAAGCCACAATGTGCCTCTGAATGCCAGCTTCTGGGAAGCACAAATACAGAAAGCCCTGATGTGCTCAGGTGCTTCTTTTGGGCTTCCCACAGGCATCTGGTTGGCCACTGTGACAAGAAGATGCTGGACTAGATGAGGCATCGGCCTGATCCTGCAAGGCTGTTCTTAAGTTGAAACACAAGAGATCAGCTCCCCTCAGCCACCTTTCTGTGCCAGGCTTCCCTAAGTGGCGCTCTTATAAAGGATTTCAAAGAGCCTATTCTCCTAGTTCAAAATTGCATTCAGATAACAAGTCTACCACTAAAGAGAAGTTACAGGTAGGTAGCCGTGTTGGTCTGCCATAGTCAAAACAAAATAAAAAATAAAAAAAATTCCTTCCAGTAGCACCTTAGAGACCAACTAAGTTTGTTCTTGGTATGAGCTTTCGTGTGCATGCACACTTCTTAAGGGTCTGGTGACTTCTGTTTCAGTGTATCTGAAGAAGTGTGCATGCACACGAAAGCTCATACCAAGAACAAACTTAGTTGGTCTCTAAGGTGCTACTGGAAGGATGTTTTTTTTTTTTTAATTTTGGACTAAAGAGAAGATTAGCCACAGAGCTGAGCAACTCTGCAAGGAAGACACTTTTCTGCGGAATGCCCTCAAAATAAGGAAATTGAAGGTTCTTTTGTCTGCAAGCCAGTTCAGTGACATTAACTGTGACCTGAGAATCACACCTGATATTTCTAATATAGGATGTGATCATCTTTAGCAATCCCTCGCAATGGCATCTTCCTGTGAAGTGATGTAAATGTCTTCTGTGGTAGGATATATGTGCTGTGCCCAGAACTGCCAGGGGGGTTGGGTCCAGGGGTTAACAATTTTGTTAGATCCTAACTCAATGGTGCTGGAGTAGAGCAGTTAATCCTACAAAGCCATCCTTCTTTTGTCCCGAAGATTTCAGATTCAGGACTTCACACTACAAATTAGTGACTCCAGTGACCTGGATCAATTTAAGAGTGCCTTCAGGTCAGTAGCTCTGAACATAGGAGACATATGAAAAAGCACAGCTCATTCATGCCTGAAACTCACTTCTGAGTCTGTATGCCATTAGTGATATTTAAAAGGTTTTAGGTTTCCAGCCAGCAACAGAGGGTGGAAAAAACTGAAATCTTAACTTAAGAGACTATAAAGAGCCCGGAAGGATTAAAATAATAATAATAAATCTGGTTCTGACTCAGCTTTTGGCTTATGCTACTCCATAATTGCCATAAATACTAACTCTGAAAGAATGCTAATTTGAACATAATTTGCCTCTTCATCTTACAGAGGGTATGGTTTCTAAATACAGAAAGTAATGAAATCTGAATAAGCAATAGAAAGTCTATGTTCACTGTCAATCTCAACGCTACATTTGGATGAATATTTGAAACCTCTGATTCCTGGCTGACCGTCCTGTCTTCTAACTGACTCCATATGAAAAATGCTTAGTAACAGAATTAAGGTTTCCATTTATCCACATAAGAGCAGAGTTCAGGAAGCCTTAAGGGAAATGCTTTCTTTGTATTAAATTTCAACACAAGACGGAACAATCTTAGAACCACTAAAAGTTTTGTAATAGGTTTAAACGTATACAGAGAAATACTGACTGAAACAAAAAGAAACCTTTTCATTTCCACTTTTTTAACTCCAACACAATATGATTAAATCCTTTTCCACCCACATGCATTATTATTATTATTATTAGTAGTAGTAGTAGTAGTAGTAGTAGTAGTAGCCTGCACATCTGGCTGGGTTTCTCTAGCCACTTTTATGCAAAATCTGAACTGATGCAAAAGGGGGGGCAGTGTTGTTAGAAATGGAATATCCAGTGTAATGTAATGAAATCTGAACATCTGAACATCTTGAGTCACAATCTACAAAACCTGTTGTCGTCAGGGCTGGTAGCAGGCAGCGGCAAAGATGGACAAATTGGACAATTTCTGTTTCTCAACCTCAAATCTCAAGTTCTCGATAATTCTGCATCAGTTTGCAAGACCTCCTAAAAACAAATGAAAACGAAACCACCGGTTTCTGATTTGCAGAGTATGTCATTTTGTTTTTGGATGAACTTAGTGTATGGTCAGTTGTTGCAACGAATGGAAAATCCATAGAAGGTTTTGACACTCTTGCCTGGCCCTCTTACATCTGGCCATGAGTGGTGCTAGTGGAATGACAAGTCTGTTTTGCATTACCCACCCTCTACCTTACAAAGCACTACATTTGCCCTGATGGTAGCAGATAGAAAGAGATGCCTTGTAAACTGGCCCTCATATTTACTGATTGAAGGTGTGGGTCGAACTATGTTAACGCAACAAATGCTTAGGGCAAAAGGGAGCCCTGCTTAAGGTCCACTGATCTCAGGGGGAAATACCTGAGCAGGGGATCAAGTCACTCGTTGGATGCACCTGATCTTAAGCTCAAAGTCTCTTAAGACTTGGCTAGCTCATAACATAACTTGGCTAGCTCATAACCTAGACAGCATCTTAAAAAGCTGCCGACAAAGGTCCGTATAGCTAAAGCTATGGTTTTCCCAGTAGTAATGTACAGAAGTGAGAGCTGGACCATAAAGAAGGCTGATCGCCGAAGAATTGATGCTTTTGAATTATGGTGCTGGAGGAGACTCTTGAGAGTCCCATGGACTGCAAGAAGATCAAACCTATCCATTCTCAAGGAAATCAGCCCTGAGTGCTCACTAGAAGGACAGATCCTGAAGTTGAGGCTCCAGTACTTTGGCCACCTCATGAGAAGAGAAGACTCCCTAGAAAAGACCCTGATGTTGGGAAAGATGGAGGGCACAAGGAGAAGGGGACGACAGAGGATGAGATGGTTGGACAGTGTTCTCGAAGCTACTAACATGAGTTTGGCCAAACTGCGAGAGGCAGTGAAGGATAGGCGTGCCTGGCGTGCTCTGGTCCATGGGGTCACGAAGAGTCGGACACGACTGAACGACTGAACAACAACAACAAGCTCATAACATTAATTTTGTTTCTGGAGTGAAACAACTAATAGCAGTGCAATCCTGTTCATGGTTACGCCAAATGAAGTCCCACTATATTCAATGGGACTTACTCCAAGGTCAATGTGTGCATACTCTCCAACATTCCACAAATGAAAATTGACCGTGGCTCTGGCGAGGGAAATAGGGATCAAATCAGAAGCTGGGATGGCTTCTGTAATTTCAGGACTGTCCCTGGAAAATATGGGCACTTGAGAGGGTGTGTGTGTATAGTTTTTTGACCTAATCACACAATTCCACACTTGTCTACTTAGAGTCTTAAAAGTGAGCCTGAGTTCCACTGGGTTTATTCCTAGGTAACTGTGTTCAGGGTTGCAGCTTAAATGTTACACAATTTAAGTCAAACCTTACAGGTATTATGGTAACACTGGGATAGGGAATCTAGGGCCCTCTGGATGTTGTTGGACTACAACTCCCATCATCCCTGAATACTGGCCATGCTGTCTGGGGCTGATGGGAGCTGGAGTCCAACAACACCTGAAGGGAGACAAGTTTCTCATCCCTGCATTGAAAGGAAGTCCAGCTCCCATCAAGCAGCGAAAGAAAGAAAGAAAGAAAGAAAGAGAAAGGGGGGGGGAGGAAAACAGTCTTCAAATTAATAAAGATTTTCCGGGTGAGCAATTTATGGATCACGGTCAGAACGCTTAAGCTTTTTTCCAGCAAGGGCCACTTTTCAAAGGAAAAACTTAATGCAAATCGTTTAAAATAATGTTATGTAAATAACCAAGAAGACTGGCTGTGGTTTCAGCTGTCGTACTCTGTAATTTCCTCTGAAAGTCTCCCCTCCCCCTCCTTTTTTATTCCTTTAAAAAAAAAAACCCACCGAACACACCACTGTTTAAGAGTTCAGCGTAACCTCATTATGTCTCCTTGGCACTTTCTCCAGCAGAGGCAACAGCTGCATAACTCTGATAAACTTGAGAAAGGCTGAAAAGACATGATGTAGCTTGAGACAGAGCAGACTGCTTACAGCAGAGATGCTCCCCCTTGGCAACCGCTTGCCGCTGTTAAATCTCACCCTGGATCTTGCAATGTACAAATGCACTTAACAGACATTACATGCAGCGGGACGAGCAAGTCTCTTGGAGATACGCTCGCGTGTGGGAAGACAGAGCGGCTGCTTGTCACAGCTACACCTTCAGAAAGAAGGAAGCACAGCCAGTGCCCAGAGTACAAAACCAATGAATGGGGGAAGGCAAATCCTAACCCACCGTGCAGATTTTTTTTTTTTTTAATTTTTGCACACATTGCAAATTTTTAACACCCTTCTCCTAAACAGTTGCGCATTATCACTCTGCAGCACCCTCAAAACATGGTGGATTGTATGGCTGCGGATTATCAACAATGGCAACAAACTACTAACTAACTAAATTTCTATGCTGCACTTCCTCTCACAGGATCCTGGAGGACAAATACCAAAGTTCCACAATTCTAAATAATAATGTACTGGTATACTTTAAACCATATTCAGGTGCTCGTGATGGGGCTTAACATGTGTGCACAAATCTGCTAGCACACACCCCATCGCCATTCACACCAATATTCACTCATCACATGCTTAAGGGCAACTCTCTGCAATGAAGAAGTCTCTTGGACTCACAATAGCTTTTGTGTGTTTTAGAGCCCTGGAAAATCAGGCTTCCCAAATGCATGGGTGCCTCTCTGAATACAGGAAGCTACCCACCACACCCGCAGCGAAAAGCCACCTTCAAATACATGGAGGGTGATGGGAATGCTGCTCATTCTCGTGTGCTTCGTCAAGCCCATCATGAGCACCTGACTAGGAATTGAGGCATTCCAGGTTGCAGCCAGTGCTAGTCCTACTCAGAGTAGGCCCACTGGAAGTAATAGACATGACTGTTAATAATTATAACACACTAATGCCCCTCTTCTTAGCCTGGCTCTCTCCATATACACTGTCTGGAAGCAACTCTCCAAGGACTTTTACCAGTACTGTAAACTGAGATCCTATTAACTGGAGATGCCAAGGATTTGACAGTCCTGCTCACTGCAAACATGTGGAGGGAGGACTGGAGAGCAGTGTGCATTTGCCCCAGCCCAGTTCTCTCCTGATCGCCCGCTGCAGCCTCAATTCTTCCTAGGTGTCTTGGAAAACAGTTCCAGATATTGAAAAAAAGGCACTCTTTGCATGCTCAGCTGGTGGTCACTCTTTTGTTAATCTAGTTCAGACACAACAAGCTCAGGCAAATATACCATAGTTTCATATCCTGCTTATCAAGCTGGTATTAAAGCAGTTTCCCAGTTCAGGTGTAACAGGAAACTGTGGTTTAAACAAGCCACACTACTACTGCCAACGGTGATGCATGAAGGTAAGCAAGACAGCTCACTCTCAAATAAGCCATAGTTTCACTCATCTATTATCACATCATAATTTGAGTTATTTGTTGCTCTAAAACAAGTGCTTTGTCTGAAAGATTATTTCCCCCCCAAAATGTGCTTTTGAATAAGGCCACTTATACATGTATCTGAGAAGCATCCATGGTGATGTCAAAGTGAATCATCAGAAAAAAAGAATAATAGGAGTCAGGACTTTAATGGTTGTCGCATGGAACAAAAATAGGTAGCTACGCTATGTTGACTCAATACAGCAACTAGGGTTAACAGAGACTGCCGAGAAGTGTGCGCATTTCAGATTAATGGTCAAAAGGTTCCTCTTTTGCTGTTCAATTCTTCCATGGCGGTATCGTTTAAAGAAACAGCTCTTATCAGCAAGTGTTTATAAGAACCTTAAGAAAAAGTCTGCATAGATTTTTAAGGTCATTTTGACCCAGGGGAAATATTAGACAGTAAGATTTTGGGCGTAATCTAATTTATATTTCTTGAGGGGCAGCTGTTGAGAAGTCAGTGTGTTTCGTGGCATCTTGAAAATACAAGTTTAGAGAAACACAAAAAGGCACCTCCCAGACTGAACAGGTAGAGAGGAGTGCCTATTTACTGCTCAAGATGTCTTGCTGACATATTAGATCATAGTCAATATTAAACTATCTTAGGCTGCAGCCTTTAATGTGGCAGGGGGAGCCCCCGTACCCCCCCAACCCCCCCCCCAAAGGCTGAGTCCAGCACAGGTGCAATTTTCATTGGGGTCGTGGCTGGGGAAGGAAGGAATAGATCTCCCCCTCCCTGTGTCCTGTAAACAAACCTAATGAAAATCAGGGTGCTCTATGCCTGGTATTCTCTTTAAAAAAACAATCCAGATGTGGTTGCTAACCACACAATTATAACAAATATTTGTCCCTGAGCTGCAGTGACAATAAGAGAGGAGTGGGGAGTCCCCAGTGGAGGAATAATAGTAAGAAGAAACCCTCTATATGTTTTGATTAAAATCTTTGTCAAGGGGATGGTAAAGTAACATTCTCCATGGCATTCTGGGTGCTTCTAGGTGGGCGGATCATTGCCCTTCATGCGTGTGCATGTGTGCATTTGCAGAATCCACACAATTTCACATCAATATGCCTCCCCCTCCCCCCTTTTATGAAGCGCTACCCTTTTTGTGGGGACGTGGGTGGCACTGTGGGTTAAACCACAGAGCCTAGGGCTTGCCGATCAGAAGGTCAGCAGTTCGAATCCCCACGGCGGGGTGAGCTCCCATTGCTCGGTCCCTGCTCCTGCCAACCTAGCAGTTCGAAAGCACGTCAAAGTGCAGATAGATAAATAGTGACCGCTCCGGTGGGAAGGTAAACGGCGTTTCTGTGTGCTGCTCCGGTTCACCAGAAGCAGCTTAGTCATGCTGGCCACATGACCCAGAAGCTGTACACTGTCTCCTTCGGCTAGTAAAGCGAGATGAGCGCCACAACCCCAGAGTCATCCGTGACTGGACCTAATGGTCAGGGGCTCTTTACCTTTACCTTTACCCTTTTTGTGAAATATATAATAAGTGGTGGGAGGGGAAAGGACACCCCATTGCAATGAACCATTCATGATAATTTGATGACCCAATTGAAAATTAAGCCCCTGCTACACATGCTCTGGAATTCCTTTGTAACTGAGCGCATGGAGAACATTTCAATTGGTAATGCATTGAGCTAAATGAATTGCCATTCAGATTGGGGCTCGCCAATGTGGCACCTTCCACGTGTTGTTGGGCTCCAAATCCCATCAGCCTCAGCCAACATGGCATTATGGGAGCTGTAGTCCATCAACATCTAGAAGGCTGTGGTTTCCCCATCCGTGCCTCGGGGGTTCTCTCTTATCTTTCCTATGGTAGTAACAATATACCAGTACTATTTCCTGAGATGTGAATGTGTGGATGGGGAAATGTGGAATCTCATTCACTGGACCACCCCTTTTTTCTGCCCATGCCTTAAACTGAAGCTCTGAACACACCCTGTTAAAATACAAGTGGCACATACATGATCACCTCTTCTGATCATGGGGAGAAAGGAGGTGGAATCCCACTGCTCCCCAACCACATCCACGGGTAAGTTGTCTCCTCCTGTCAGCATTTCTATGTGCTGTACAGAGAAGAAAACTGGCAACTTGCCCTCTGGGCCCTCTTTTGAACTCCTGTACTGGCCAACATTACAACAAATAATTAATTCTGTGGCTAGAAGAAGAGAAATAGACTTGCTCTGGTCTAACAGCCATGTGGGAAATCTGTTTGTTTGTTTTGAAATGAAGGGAAATGGCTAAAAGTAGTTTGCGACCTGGCACAGGGCCAGGATCCATGGGAGGGCAGGAAGATGAGCAATTGTGCTGGGCAAGTGCAAGCCTGAGACTGCAGTACTATGCCCTCTCTGGTGGGATTAAGCTCAATTGAACTGAATGGGCTTTACTTCTGAGAAAGACGGTTCATAAGAATAAGCTGTTAGTAGCTCTCTGGATCCTAGCCAGTATCGCTGAGTACTCCCATCAGCCAAGCACAAGCTCTGTGAACGGAAGCAGTTTTTATTTTTCTGGACAGCAAAATAGGCAGTGGTAGAAGGAGGAGGGGTGTGTGTGTGTCTCCACTCTTATACTGGCACGCCTGCAAGAGATTTAGAAATAAATAAACAAATAAGCCAGCTTGTCATTAATGGAGCTGGTACAAGTCACAACACTGCACCCCAATAGTGGGAAATTGGGCTCCTAATTCCCAGCGGCAGAATTCCAATCAACCAGCGGGAAACTGGGGAATATGGTCATTTTTTATTTATTTCATAAACATGGCACTAAATTAGACGATTCCAGGGGGACAATTAGAAACAAGCCATATTACTTTTCTTTCCATGTAAAGCCCATTAAGCTTATTACACAAATTCCTTCAAGGCTTTAGGAGCAGAGCCTGCACTTGATAGACTAAGGAACTTTCCTCCCAAAGCCGTTTACTCTGTTTTAATGAGGCTTGCGAGCTCAGAGAGTTTGATTAGCCTGATGGGGCTTTTTTTCATAGCTTTCCCATTAGCAATTTTATCAGGAGATGAGAGCTACTAGTCACAGGCTGGCCTAATCATTGACAGACAGAGAGGCCGGCAGGTTGCTTTAAGCACAGGGTTGGGAATCAAGAGGTTGTGGGCATTATTTCTAGCCGCAGCACACCCAGAGTGAGCCATTCCTAGTGAGATATGCTCCAAATTGCACCTCTGAAGGGCAATGCAACAGTAATTATAATCTCTCACACAGACTCAGTGGAGGAGGCTCCTAAGGGAAGGTTGCCCATTGAGTGGCAGCTAATGAAAGGAATCAACAGCAAGTGTTCCTCGAGGAGCGGGAGAGGGGCGGAGCAATTAGAGATTCAACGTCGCCTGTGTCCTGCCCTTTCAATAGGAGCTGTGCTTGAGCACCTTGTTGACTTTTTTGATCACAGTTCCAAATGGAGGTTTTAATTTAATCAGCTGTAGGTCACTTGGCTCATGTGGAAGGAATGATGGCTATAGCAGTGCGGGGAGGGTGCTGTGACACCCAGTTCCTACTTGAGGACTGTGGGAACAGGATGCTGGGCTAGATGGGCCTTTGGCCTGATCCACAAGGGCTCTTCCTTTGAGTCAGCCTTTGGGGCTGAACTGAGCGATGGGAGAGCTTGGAAAATAAAGCATGCAAAATAAAGTCTGCCTTAAAAGCATACTGGATGATCGCTTCTAGAAGGTTAAATCAACCTTGTCTTGGAAGCCAAGTTTAAACTTGCAAAGGATGGCAACTCTGCTGATCTCATTCATGTGAGCAAGGAATAATATATCCTTTCATAGAATCATAGAGTTGGAAGAGACCACAAGGGCCATCCAGTCCAACCCCCTGCCAAGCAGGAAACACCATCCAAGCATTCCTGACAGATGGCTGTCAAGCCTCCGCTTAAAGACCTCCAAAGAAGGAGACTCCACCACACTCCTTGGCAGCAAATTCCACTGTCGAACAGCTCTTACTGTCAGGAAGTTCTTCCTAATGTTTAGGTGGAATCTTCTTTCCTAGTGTCTAATTCCAGTATATCTCCCCTCCCCCTTGTATTTACTCATTAGATGGTGCCCGTTAATACTGCTTACTGGGTGACCTTGGGCCAGTCACTGCCACTCAGCCTAGCCTACCTCACAGGGTTGTTGTGGGAAATTAAATGAGGAGGGGAAGAACCAGGTTCACCACCTTGAGCTCCTTGGAGAAACAAGTGGGCTGTAAAAGCAACAAGGCAGTGTTGTTCTAAAACTGCTTTTCTTGCACCTCCTTTACCCTGAGACCCGAGATGTATATTCTTAGCACACACTGTGATTGTAAGATGTTTTAAATTGCTTTGAATATTGTGTTTTAATTGTTGTAACCCCCCCCCACGGGACCTTAGGGTGAAGGGAGGGTAACGAATAATGACAATAATCAATCAAATCAATCAATCTGTAACCAGGACTGTTTGAAGATATTAGTACTATTCCGAGTCGTATTTAAAACCAAATCCCTAATAGTGGTTAAGACACATTTTGTGAACCCAGCTGAATAATCATTGGAATTCAGACTGTGTGGTCTCTTCTCTTGATATTGTGTAAATGGTACTGATTTATACCCAAAAATTACATTCAGAATTACACAGAAGAAATAACCAGCTTTTCACACCAAAGCATAATCTTTAAAACAGCTTTGGTACAATTACTTTAAAAAAATCTGTTTTCTTCATGCAGGGCATTATTCACAATCTGCTTCTTTCATATATCTATATCTATCTATCTCACAGGGAGGTGGTAGGCAGGGACGAAAAGAACAATATTCAAACACAGTAATAACAAGCAGGGAATAACAAGTTGTTCACTGAGCTCAGAGACAAAGAAATCAGCCACAGGTATCCTTCACTTCAAGTTTCAGTAAGCCCCAGTTATGATATTGCATTGGACTGTATTCTTTCATGTAAGCAGGAAGGAAAATTATGGTGATCAAGGCAAGAACAAGAGACACCAATAACTAAAAATGAGGAACACCCCCCCCCCCCGGCACACACCCACACACCACAGAGCTGTAGATGGAGGGGAGGATGAAACTAATAAAAGCATGATTTTTCCTCGAATATAGTTTTACATTAGGAAACACTTTGAAATTCTTGGGAAGACAGGTGAACTAATGCCAGTGTACTGGAAGAAGCAAAGATCACCAGTGCTGAAGCAATGATTCTTCAACATCAGCTTCGTTGGACTGGTCATGTTGTTCGGATGCCTGATTATCGTCTTCCAAAGCAACTACTCTATTCCGAACTTAAAAATGGAAAGCGTAATGCTGGTGGTCAACAAAAAAGGTGTAAAGACTCTCTCAAGGCAAATCTTTCAAAAATGTAGTATAAACACCAACGATTAGGAAACAGTGGTCTGCAAGCGCTCCAATTGGAGAACAGAAGGTGTCATGGACTTTGAAGACACTCAAACTCAGGGTGAAAGGGAGAAACATGCTAAGAGGAAGGCATGTTTGGCAAACCCTTACAGTGATCAACTCCCACCAGGAACCCTATGTCCCCACTATGGAAGGACATGTGGGTCCAGAATTGGCCTCCACAGTCACTTACAGACTCACTGTTAAGACCGTGTTCATGGAAGACAATCTTACATGGCCATGAGTGATTACCAAAGGAGGAGGAGGAGGAACTTTAAATCTTTGGTGTGGATCCGCTGTGTATGTTTAAATTTTCCAAAATCTTTGGGAAAGCATTTCTAAGCAGATCCCACAAGGCAACTGTTTGTACGGTGCCTAAGGAAGCAAAGCACAAGAGCTGCAAAACCAGTGAAAAGTGAGCTCTGCTAAAAAGGGCAACATGCACTGAGAAGTCAGGATGGGGAAGAAAGTTGTCCAGTCTCCAGTTTGAACCTGCCTCATTTGCGCTTCCTGAGCCAATATGTGAAGCAAAAGTGGACGTGTTCACAAAAAGGAGATGTGTATTAATGAAAACGGCAAACAAACATTGCTGACAAAAAAAATGTGCAGATCCAGAGGGATGCACACGAAAATGCAACTGAACTTCTGTGCATTTTAAAAAAAAATTATCAAAGTCATGGACTCGGTGGAGTAAACTGAATTGGAAATTGGAAAAACTGCAGTTGACAAATTCATCTGTCCCTGCTGAGATGAAACTCCCATTGAGCTCAATGGGACTTACTGCCAGGTAAGTGGGCATAGGAAGGCTGCCTATGAGCCACTGAAATTAAGTAAGGTGCAGTTAAGCCCAGTCTCATTCATCTCTGTTGAGCATACGGACTATCTTGTGCTAGGCTGAGGTCAAGAAATAAAATAATGTTTAACATCTCAGTAAAGCATTGTCTTTGCCGCACATTTCAGCTTTGAATCCTTGCTACATAAAGTTCGGATCATAAACATGATCCCAAAAAAACCAGTTTTTCCAGAAAGCAATCTTAGATTTTTAATGCTTGTGCAACCAAGGAGAAACTGGGTAAATATATTTGCAATCACGATAGTACTGTACTTTGCATAGGAGTGCAGCTAGGGGGGGTAGACTGCCAGAAGTAGTAGGAGTCATTCCCCTTTTCTTGATATGATTTTACTTATTTCTGCTTATTATATAAACTTACATTCATATTCATACAAGGCAAAGAAGCAAAAACCACAAGAAATACAGTGCACAAGAAAAAGAAATCAACCACAGGGAAAAGAAAATGTATGGTTGAACATTGTTCTGATGTTTGCTGTTGCAGAAGACTGGACTGGATCCAGACTAAGTTAACTGAACCTGAAACCAATGTGACAAGTTAGTCACGACGACTTAAGCTAAGACCCACTGATTTCAAGGGGAACCAGGCATACCAACTCTAGGGGGTCGAGGTGTCTTCAACTCCCTCAATATTTGTTTGAAGGGGGTCTGCTCCCTCAATGTTGAGGGGGCCTGGCGCGCATTGCGCAATTTGCATTGCGCATCACAGCTTCAGTGCCCGGCTCTGTCCTCCAGAAGACACGGCTTTGCGTATGTGATATCACACACATGCAACGAACAACACAGCTCCTCAACCTTGGGCGGCAACCTGGCACCTTTGAGGGGAACTAAAGCAACTTACTTAGTCTGGATCCAAGCCACTTCAAAAAGAACTAAATCCACCTTCCAGTAAACTTATTGGTCTGTTGTCCATTAGTTGACTTTCTACAGCAAATCAGTTTTAGATACAGGTAAAATGGCAATATTCCATGTGGTACTATGCCATTCAGAAATCCAACAGAGCAAGCTATGCCTTCTTCCAACGGCCTGTTGTGCACATTTTGGCAGCCATAAAGAATTGTGTGATCATTAACCAAGTGTCATTAATCACATCCTTAAGCTAATGCAACAATTCAATTTTAGGATTTTGTGGTATTAATTAAAATTCAGTTTATGAAGCCCAACATTCTGTATTACCAGACAACACCCTCTCCCCAATATTCAGGAAATCTGCATTACTGACCCCACATGACCAACCCCAGTTACAGAGAAATCTAGCAGCTTAGACTATTCAGAGATCAGTTCTAACAGAATTTAGGAGAGAGCCACACCCATTTAAGAAGAAAAGGCAGCAGCTGTTGCAATCTATAACTGCTTTTAAATTATGGGGCTCTTGGCTTTCTGAAGGGAGAGTTACCTGCCTGGGTTGTTTTTTTTATTTTAGTTTATTTTGCATGTGTTTGAGTTGGGTGTAGGCGATTTGCCTTTTGCTGGTGGGAATGGTAGTTCTGAGCATTGCCTGTTTTTCCAGTGTGAAAGGGGCATTTTAATACATTCCTAAATGTGCCCCTAGGCCCAAAATGCTGTCTAAAGTAAATTCAGAAACTTCATAGCAACCAGATTAAAACTTACTATGAAAAAACACAAACAAGAAACCATGGCAGAAAGCCAGGAAAGAGCTCTGGAAAAACCAGAAGAGAACTGAACAGGGTGGCCTTAAATGAAAATGTGCACCTCCCAAACACAGTGTTATTTATTTCTTTTTGAAGTATTGATTCCCTCAGCATTGTTGGCCTAAGATACCAACCCGGATATAAGGGTATTTTAAGAGATGCATAGCCTACGAGAAAACATGTCAAAATGCTGTAGGTAGAACATGGTCCATGGTAGAATAATGTGGAAAAATTTACACAATCCTTTGGCCTGTAGTATACAAGAGACTTCCTTTCTGGCACTCAGACATTAACACCGCCACCTGCCATTTCGAATGGTTGGCACCTCCAGTTTCCTTCATAAAACTTACCAGATCTATGGTGATACCAAACTAGGTAAGAAACAGAACACATCTGCTTAAAGGGGACATTTGTTTATGTTTTCTCTGTGCAACTATGCTGCATCACTGCATCGTTCTTCAAGCCCAACCGCCGTGTCAGATTCTTTGCACAGTCATTGCACATAAACCCATTGGCAGGAACAACTTCCTTACCCAACGTTTCCCAAAAGCAGTATTCTGAGTCATGATTTTATAGGCATCATTCTGGCAAAAAAAAACCATTGCTTTGCCGATAAAGCAAACTCATTCCTGCAGTGGTTGATGCTCTTACCTCCTTGGGCCATTTAAGAGATTTGCAAGCTCTCTGCTCAAATATTGGGTGGGGAAGAAAGACTTAGTCATGCCATCCTTATTTCACAAAGGCTGACTTTTGAATTCCAATACTGTCCTCCAGTGTGTGATATTAGCAACCTGCTCCTTAGATATAACATTACCTCACTAGCTAAGTATCTTATCTGTAGGCCAAGAGGGGAAAGAGAGTAAGCATCTTTCCCCAACCTCAACCAAACACCTATCTCCCCGAGAGCATGCGAGAGTTGGAGCTCGAAACATATGGAAGGGACCAAGTTGAGGAAGCTTAGTTAGGGCCTCTCATCAGTTCTAACTTGCAATGGCAAACAGCTGAGCTCTCTCCAAAAACAGCAAACACTTTCCAGCCTCACAAGCTTCATGAGCCAGCAGCAAGACTACAGCCTTCAAGGATGCAGCAGAGAGCAAAATCAACCCCCCCTCTATACTGGCAGAGAATGGGCATTGTCCCTCAGATGGGCCTGCTTCCCTCAGCATGGCTCATAGCATGGCTCTGCTTTTTCTCTGACAGCCGTATGTGTGCTAGTTTCTGCAATGGAGCTGTCTGGAACAGGGGTCTTTTTCTGTGTCCAGGGCAGCTGCCCACAAGCTCCACCTGGTACGCCAGCTGAGACTCTACCTGCCCACACACTGTCTCGCCAGAGTGGTACATGCTCTGATTATCTCCCGCTTGGACTACTGCAATGCACTCTATGTGGGGCTACCTTTGAAGGTGACTCGGAAACTACAACTAATACAGAATGCAGCAGCTAGACTGGGAGCAGCCACCAGGACCATATAACACTGACCCTAAAGGATCGACACTGGTTCCAAGAACATTTCCGAGCACAATTCAAAGTGTTGGTGCTGACTTTTAAAGCCCTCGATGGCCTTGTCCCTGTATACCTGAAGGAGCATCTCCACTCTCATTGTTCAGCCTGGATATGAGGTCCACCTCCGAAGGTCTTCTGGTGGTTCCCTCGCTGCAAGAAGTGAAGGGTCCGTGTTTCCTTTTGGAATGAGGCACAGCGGAGACTGTGGTGTCTTTAGGATATATGGTTTATGTACACATATATACAACCTGAGCCTATGATGGAGGGGTTCACAACATTAACAGCCCCAAAGGGTCTAGTTTTTCCCACAGCCTTGGATTCAGACAGAAATCAGTCATGGTGCTCTGAGTCTTTCTTCATCTTGCTGCCTTTACTAGCTTGCTACCTTTCTTCCTCTAGGTCACATCACAGCCAACCCTAAAGACTCTAATTCAAACTTTGACTTTGTCTTCTAGCTAACTCTGAGTTAAGGGAGGGCCCCCACCAATTTGCCCCTTCTGAGTGACAACAGCATTAAGTAACATGTTGCAAGCAAGCTCAAAACATTAATAGGGTCACATGGCATGTTTTAGTGGTGCCAATAGTAGAGATTTAAAACTCTTTCACTGACTCAATGTGATTGGCTTTGTCTGGATTGTGTCCATTATGCAGAGGGGTTTCCAGACATCACAGATTAAAAACAGTGTGTTCAACTCCTAGGGGTGCAGGTATTGCTGAATAGCACCAGTTCATTCTACATTGGCAAACAGACTTTAAACTGCTTTCAATAAAATGCACTTGTTCTTCTTTTTTCTTTTTTTTAATAAGCTAACCTGGAAAATAAACTGAATACAACTAACACAATTCTGCAGCAGAATAATCATTCTAAATGGATTCCATAAAGATTCAAAGGTTCCTTAGTCTAGAAATGGAAAAATGTCATTTAATAATTAAAAAATCAGATAAATAAGACAAAGACGGAAATCAATGGAATAAACCTGAGGTCATCTCCACTTCCAGAAGCCATTGAAATGTCAGGTGAATATTTCTCAATAGTTCCCTGCTCCCAGGCTCCCACTTAAAAGACCTTTACCTCTCTGGTATAGAGTGTGATGATGTAATAGTAAACTGCAGCTCTTGTTATTGCAGACGCTGCTGTTGCCATAATCACTTACACCCTGCTGTTATGCCTCTTGTCTCCTGGCCTATCTTTTATTCATGGGGGAATAAATTATTATGGAATTAGTTAATCAATCTTGACACTTATCTGAGAGAATTAATCAATCAGTTCCAGGGTTGTTTACCAGGATGTTCTCTCCAAGGGACCAATAAATTATACATAAAATACCTGACAGCAATTACAGGGAATGAGGTAGGGTTGCCAGACTCAATAGAGGACAGGACTCCTGTGCCTTTAATTGCCCTGCTCTCTTTTGAATCTGGAAACCTTAAAGAGAAACCAAGGCAGACCCTTTGCTTGGAAATGAAACTTACCATCTTTAAATTGCTTGGAACAGTCAAGAAGTTACCTTTTGCCTTCTGGTGTACTGCATCAATAGGTCAGGCTCCCTCAACCTGGACTCCCCAGATCTTTTTTTTGTTACTACAATCTCTATCGGCCCCAGACAGCAGTCATGGGTGATGGGAGTTGTCTTTCAACAACAGCTGGGGAAGGCTACAGTGTTGACCCACCCAGACCAAATGGCAATATTGTCAACTCACATATTGCCAAATCAGTGTTATCAAAGAGAGCATCCTATGGGCAGAATCTGCTGCCTGAAACATACTGACCATCTTAAGACAGGGGTGGCCAACTCCCAAGGCACTGCGATCTACTCACAGAGTTAAAAACTGGCAGTGATCTACCCCCTTTTGGGGGGTTCAAGTCAAAGTTGTTGAGCTTTTATTTTTTTAGGAAGGAGGAAGGCCCATTTTGGGGGAGTTTGTTGAGTTTTTTCAGGGGGAGGTAAAATGTTGAGCTTTTTTTAGGGGGGCCACAGTTGTTTAGGGGAGCCAGTGATCTACCAGTGATCTACCGCAGACATTCAGAGATCTACCGGTAGATCACAATCTACCTTTTGGACATGCCTGTTATAAGACTTGCACTATCAATTAGCAAAGATACAGGCATAATTATAAAGGGAAAGTCTAGGGCTGCCGTATGCCTGGAATTTCCCAGACCTATCCAGGATTCATCCATCAAAAATAGCGTCCGGATGGAATTTCTGAAAATTGGTAAAAATGTCCAGGAAAACCCAGGCATATGGCAACCCATATGAGAAGTGTTTATTTTTTGGGGGGGGGGACAAATTTTGTAGAACAAAAACAAAACACAGCTTTAGAATTTCAATTTTGGGGGGAGATTCTGCAAAAAGCTCAACAAGTGTTGAGTCCAGATTTCCACCTTTTGAGATATGGCAACTGTAGAATACACAAGAATAGGACACCACTGGCTGTAAAGAAGCACAAAAAGGCCATATAGAAAATACAGTTTTACGGGCTCAGATTAAAACTAGCACTTACAAGATCAGACGCAAGTCGAATATGGGGTACCTTGATAGTGGTGAGTGTAGAAGACTAGCTAATTGAAGGGTCAATATAGAACCATTTGAAAATATGTGGGGTGTGTGTGTGTGTGTAATACATACACACACACACACACACACACACACACACACACCTTGCTTGTCCAATCCTTCCACCACAAAAAAGGATTGTGGTTGTCTGTAAAAGGTTGCATAATGAATTCAGATTCCACATAAACATTGGTAACTTTGGTAAGAAGTGTGCATGCACACGAAAGCTCATACCAAGAACTAACTTAGTTGGTCTCTAAGGTGCTACTGGAATGAATTTTTTATTTTATTTTGTTTTGACTATGGCAGACCAACACGGCTACCTACCTGTATTTGGTAGCATACGGTAACTTTGGTAACATACGGTTCCCAGAAGAGCTCTTAATGAAGGCCTGCGGCAGGTTTTGTCATATGACAAGGAGGAAGGCGAAGTACAACTGCTGAAGCAAAAAGTTCAGTGTGCCTGAATTCAACACTGTCTGTGCATGTAGAAAACATGTATGTCTCCACCATACACAACTCCCCTGCTCACAGCAGCTCAAAAGGTGGGTACAGTACGTCCTTGTGTACACTTGTGTGTATGTGAACATGGTCAAGCTGGGCACTTGCCCCAATACCCTATCCTACCTACATGAGTCTACATACCTGGGGTCTGTATGAAACAAGAGATCAGCTTTTACCATTTTAAAGAGTCTCTCCAGCATATTATCCTCCATAACTATTCAGTATTTTAGACCAAAAGAAAACAAACTGAACAAAGTTAGCCTACACATATGTCTTACAGCTTAGCCATTTGCTTCATTAATAATAACATAATTAAAAGGTGATGGCTAGGTATTCTGGTATGCATTCTTCAAAACACCTACAAAATATGAAAAATATGAAATGGTAAAAAAGGGGTTTTCTGGGCCTGTATACATGCACACAATTTAGAACATGAAGCAAATAGGGTGTTCTCTGGCAGAATAGTTCAATTTTGAGGAGGTTTCTTTCAATCCATTTGAATGAAGATCAATGCAAATCAATGTTTAATCAAGAGATGCCTATATTCATTTATTCACCCATAGCCTGCAAACAAACTTGACAACTAAACTGTAGAGGAAAAAGGTACCGCTCCACATTGCAATAATACTAAAATGAATTATTTAAAAGTTGTTTTATATTTAAGAATGATTTAAAGTTTAGGGCCATCAGAAGAGGTTGGGGAATGAGATATATATGCCTTAAAGCGTTTACAATCTAACTCGCAACAGTGGGGCAGGTGATTGTGAAAGAGAGGCAAAGGTAACAAGGATGAATATCAGCAAATGCAGGTGCACAGACTCAAGCTTATTTTTAGCTAGAGATGGGAGCTAAAGCAAAGGCAGATGAAGACAAAGCCATGTAGACTGTAGACTGATGGAGGCTTCACAAAATGGTGGTCTGGATAGTGTCAGAGTACTAAGTAGATGGGGAATAAGGATGGTCTTCAAATATGTTCTATTCAGAGTAGACCCACTGAAATTAATGGACCCAATGACAGTGGGTCTATTCCGAGTAAGCCTTAGCTGAATACCACCCTAAAACTTGAGAAACCCAAACTCTGCTGCCTGATGTGAAAAGGATGCTCAGTCAGAGCCAACTCAGCAGTATACGTGAAATTTCCAATGGTTGACTCAAAATGTATAACTTTTTCCCGTATGGAAAAATAGCTCAGGTATGATCCACTCTCACAAATCAGCATTTCTCCCCACTGCCCGCTTCCTAAGAAGCTTCATGTCATCCCCCCTTCTTTTAGCCCTGATTATTTATTTCTATTTCAATAAATATGTTTCCATACCACTTACCATTACAGATCAATTTCAAAGCAGTTTTCATAGTGCTCAAACTGAATGGCTGGCTCCCAGGATGTCAAGTTTCCTCTGCATTCCAGGGGGCAAAGCCTATAAGGTATTGAAAAGCCAGTAAACACTGTCTCCTCACTAGTTCAAAGATGTCACGGGATGAACGGTCTAGTGATAAACCCTTCCCTTATATCCAAATGCCCCTGCTTCAAAACAATGAGGGGGTAGAATTTTGTAGCCTCACAGACTTTTCCTCCAGAGTTATGGAGCATGGTGCACATCTTAGAATCATAGAATCATAGAGTTGGAAGGAACCCAAGGGCCAACTATTCCAAACCCCTGCAATGCAGGAATGTCAGCTAAAGCATCTATAACAGATGGCGATCCAACCTCTGCTTCAAAACCTGCAACGAAGGAGAGTCCACAACCTCCTGAGAGAGACTGTTCCACTGTCAAACAGCTCTTACTGTCAGAAAGTTATTCCTGGTGTTTACTTAGAATCTCCTAAAGGCATTGGTTTGAGTCCTACCCTCCAGAGCAGGAGAAATCAAGCTTGTTCCCTCTTCCATGTGACAGCCCATGAGGTATTGAAAGATGGTTATTGTATCTCCTCTCAGTCTCCTCTTTTCAAGACTAAACATACCCAGCTCCTTCATAAGGCTTGGTTTCCAGACCCTTAATCATCTTGGTTGCCCTCCTCTGCACACATTCCGGCTTGTCAACATCCTTCTTAAATTGTAGTGCCCAGATTTGGACACAGCATTCCAGGTGTGGTCTGACAAAAGGCAGAATAGAGTGGGACTATTATTTCCCTTGTTCTGGATGCTGTACTTCTGTTGATCTTATCAAGAAAGGTCTTCAATCCAAAAAAAGCCTTCTCCTCAAGGGGTTAGGAGGTGGTCTGAAACAGCTGAGAGGGTCTCCAGCTGTGGGTCCTCCACCTTGCATGTCACCAGGTCTCCAAACATGAGACAAAGACAACTCCTCCTCCCTGCCCTGGATAACTTCCTGTGTTTCCTGCTTTACATGCAGAAGGTCGCCATTTCAACCCCCAGCATCTCCAGGTAGGGTTGGGAGAGCACCTCGTCTGAAACCTTGGAGAGCTGCTACCAGTCAGTGTAGATATTACTGAGCTAGATGGAGCAGTGGTCTAATTCAAGGTAAAGCAGCTTCTTCTGTTCCTATGGAAGCACTTTTGTTCTCATAATATGCCATCCTACTAATTCTGAAGCAGACATCTGATTTAGAAGACATCTGAAGGCAGCCCTGTATCGGGAAGTATATAATGTTTGCTATCTTATGATGTCTTTATATGTGTTGGAAGCCACCCAGAGTTGCTGGGGCAACCCAGCCAGACGGGTGGGGTGTTGTTGTTGTTGTTGTTGTTAATTTCTTCATAGTAAGTGTTTCATTATAAGGCCATGCTCCTCTCTGATGAGCGATTGTCACAAAACCATAGCAATCATTTACAACTCCTTGGAATAAACTTTTAAGGTTTTGTTGTTGTTGTTTAGTCGTTTAGTCGTGTCCGGCTCTTCATGACCCCATGGACCATAGCACGCCAGGCACTCCTATCTTCCACTGCTTCGACTGCTTCTTAAGGTTTTATACCCTATCCATTAATGTCATGATTAGATTTCCAACCCCTGCCCTCACTCCAAAAATCCCCAAAACCAAAATCTGCTTTCAGGCAGATTCATCGGAACAGCATAATCACTTTAATATCGTCTACACCCTACAAGTAAGTAATGATTCTTCTTCCTCTCCTCTCCTCTCTTTTCTTGTGCATGTCATACTTCTACAAATCACAGGTAAGAAAGAGAGAGACTTAGTGTATAATTTGTTATTATAATGAAGGCAGACTCTAGTCAGCTATTACTGGTAAATAACCAGTGGTCCTTTCATCTCCTGTCAAGCATAGTGGTGTGGATTATGGCCCAGAAAGCTGCTATCAGCTCTCTCATTTCCGCACAGAAATGGAGTGTGGGGGGGGGGGGACAGGTGCCTGTTGGAGTTGATAGGTGTCTGATCAAAGGGCCAAAAGCCGTCAGAAAACAGCAAGACTTAGGAACCCAATTGGTCTTCAGCGAACACCTCGCCTTTGATCTAAGTACAGACTCCACTAAAGATTCTATTTGTGCAAAAGCATGAATGAGTTAGTGCTGCGATCTGGAAGAGACAGAGTTACCATTTCAGATGGTTTGGTAGGTTTGGCAACCTATTTATTCCCGAGACGTAGTGAATGGAAAGGGGAAAAAAATCTGGGAAGCCATTAAGAAATTATTTCCATAAACATCCTGCCTCAGACTCCACCTGGCAAGGTTTGTTTTCTCCCACCATGAAGAAGACAAGTAAACAGGAACTGAGACCAGGTTCTGTATGAAATGCAAGCTCTAAGTTAAATATCAGAAAAATCGCATCTTCAAAAAAGGAAACAAGCACTGCATGGTTGGAAGGAAAAGGTATTTGGAAGGTTTTCTGTGCTGCTACAGTCTGACAAACTTAGGAAATCTCAGATCAGTGCACTTTGGTGTTTTGTATTTATGAGGGCAATAAGCACAATAATTAATAAGCATGAATGGTTAACTTGAGTTTAAATTTCCCCTTTTTATTAAGAGTTTCAGAAGGAATACTTTCAACAGGACAAATATGTTCCGTGTTGCTTCTGCTGAAGCCACAAGAGACACTAACTTAATTAAGTAGTCAAGATGATAAAGGACTTTAGAAGCATATAGATCTTGCAAACTATAGCTAAACTAAAAGTCAGTGAACTTCCCCAATATGGCAATTATTAATGACAGGGCTTTTTTCCCCAGCCGGAACTCGCTGGAACTCAGTTCTGGCACCTCTGAGGTGGGCACCATTCACATTATAAAAGAACAAGGGAAGCATTCATGGTGAGTTCTGGCACCTCTTTTTCCTAGGGAAAAAAAAACACTGAACTAGCACGGCCAGGTTAGTTAAGGACATTATATAGTCTCTGTTCACTCTAATGACACTTGTAATGTGCATCTAATGCAAGAATAGGAACCGGTGACCATCCTTGTTGGACTACAACTCCCATCAGCCCCAGCCTGTGTGGACAATGATCAAGAATGATGGGAGTTGTAGTCTAGCAACATTTGGGGGCACTACAGCTTTCCCAGCTCTGATCTAAGGTAACACCAATTATTGCTCACCACCAAGAAAATTCAGGAGTGGGCAAGGCAGGAATATAGAAAAGTGTTTTTACTGAGTCAGGCAATTGATTTATCTAGCTCATTATTGTCAACACTGACTGGCAGCCACCAGGGCTGTCTTAAGCATATGAGGCGCCAGAGTGCAAAGATCCGCCCAGCGCCCCCCCCCAGGTTGCTCAGAGTTGTCAACCTATTTTTAGGAGGGGGTGCCAAAGTTGTTGACCCTTTTTTAGGGCAGCCGCCTCAGCAACAACATAGGAAGCAGAGCCCAGAGCGAGAACAGTCGAGCCCAAGGCTCATGTGAGCAGCATGTGCTTGGCAGGCCTCTCAACGGGCCACCAATCCCAGGCATGCAGGAGGGCGGAGCTGGCTGGCTGGCTGGCTGCCTCAGCGCCTCGCTGGCCAGCTGCGGAAGAGCTGTGGCACTCCGACGGGTTCCGCTCCGTTCGGCAGCAGCTGGCGGCTCTTCCCAATCCCCAGACTCCAAATCTTGGCCCCGGACTCTTGGCCTGGCACCCCTGAGAGCCCGGCACCTGGGTGCCCTGCACCCCTACCACCTATGAGTAGGACGGCCCTGGCAGCCACTCTGCTGGTTTTCTGACAGGAATCTTTCTCGGCTCTTCCTGAGGATGTGAAGGGATTGATTCTAGGATCTTTTGTATGGAAGGCATGTGCTTTATCACCGAGCTGTTGATGGAGAGAAAATCCAGTAGCTGTGAATTGCTTTCTACCAAATCACCTCAGATTATCTGGATAGATCTAGAGGATCTAACAATGTTTTCTTTAAGAGCGGACACACCACGGCTTCCTTCAGCTCCCCTGGGAATGTCCCTGTGCCAAGGGACAAGTTGATGATCTCACCCGGGGGGACCCGCACCTCGTCTGGGCACACTCTAATCAGCCAAGACGGGCACAGGTTGAGGAGGCAAGTGGTGGGCCTTCCAGCTCAGAGGAATCTGTCAACATCGGCAGGGAGTATCCGGTCGAAATGGTCCAAATGGACTGGACCCAAGGACAGTCAAGGGGCCTCCAGTTCTCTTACTGTATCCAAATTGGCAGAGAGGTCACGGTGGAACAGCAGGACTTTCTCTGCAAAAAAGCTCATGAATGCCTTACAGCTATGGGTCAAATTCATATTTAAATTTGGCTGTCCCACTGGGGATGTTAAAGACCTAATTATTCTGAAATGTTGTGCCGGGCAAGAGCTAGCAGATGCAATGGAAGCTGAGAAGTAAGACTTCTTAACAGCTTTCACAGCCATCTCATAGGCTTTCATAAGCATCCTATAAGATGTTCATGAGGCTCCATCGCGAGCCCGTCGCCATACCCGTTCTAGCCATCTGAGGTCCTGCTTCATTTTCTGGAGCTCCTCGGTAAACGGGGGCCCGGTTTCGGCAGGGTCGCAGAGGGCGCTTAGGTGCAATCTCATTGATGGCCGTCGAGAGCTGGTTATTCCAGCTCTCGACAAGCTCCTCTAGTGAGTCACCAGGGTGAGCAGGGTCCCACAAGGCCTGACAGAATCAATCAGGATCCATCAGCCTCCGCGGGCGAGCCCAAATAGGCATGCTACCCAAGCAGGGATAAAAGGGATGAAAATTGAAGGCAGCAAACTTAAAAGTGTATTACTTTCACCAGATAATGTCGAAGAAACATAGTTCAATCACACTGTGAAGTTGTAGTGCATCTAACATAAAGATGGAGTTTTGTTTGTGTTGGCGGCATTTCAATAGGGATGGAGGAAGAATCCATTTTAAATGGATTTATGCACAGATTCAGCGGTTCCAACCTGATGGAGCTTTGCTTTTATTTATTTATTTGATCTAAAAACATCTTTAAAACAATTCCAGTACAAGCCGCAACCCTGAGCTTAGTTCCTCTGGGCTGAGCAGCTCAGGATGCCACAGATCTCTGGCTCAGTTGGGCTACGTTGAAAGAAATCTCTTGACCTGGTTCAGCTGGAGATATGCCAGCATATCTCAACCATCCCAGTAGGAGGGGGACCCTGTTTCAAAGGACTATACAGCTATACAGACATCCCTGTTTAGGGAAGCTTTTAATATTTGATGAATTATTGTATTTCAATATTTTGCTTGAAGCCACCCAGAGTGGCTGGGGAAACCCAGCCAGATGGGTGGAGTATAATTGGTAATTTTATTTATTTATTTATTTATTTATTTATTTATTTATTATTATTATTATTATTATTATTATTATTATTATTATTGTTATTATTATTATTATTATTATTATTATTATGCGTGAAGGAGGAGCCATCCAGACAGAGAACAAGAATGCCCATCACACCCTGGGTAAACAAACGCCCATGCCTGGGGCATAAAGCAACAGCAGCCCAGGGACATTGTTGTTTACATTTAACCAAATTTTGCAGTACAGTTCCCCAAACAACCGATGTGTACAAAAATGCATGCTTTAGGTAAATGTGTGCATAAAAATAAATATATTTGTGAAGACAGCATGCGAAAATGCATTACATTAGGAGAAATCACTTGCTAATATCAGTCAAAACTGCATATAAAATGAGTTTCTATTCACACTAAATTTCTGAAGAATTTTCATGAGGTTTTTTTTTTTTTTTAAATCACGAATCACTGCAGAAATGTGTAGAATCAGATTTAAGATTGGAAACTGAAATAGACAGATTCTTCCATCCATAACACACTTTTTTTTCATACTGTCACCTTTAGGCATGTTGGCATATGAATTTTTTAAAGGAAACATAAGATTAAGAAACAACCTTTCTCAATGACAACAAAATTGCCTAGGTGTAGAACAGATGAAGTATGTGACTTGTTCATTGAGCACTTTACTTTATCATTTTATCAGCCACGAGGCCCTTCTCGATCTGGGAGAATCTCATTGCAGAACTGAGTCTTGAATATGGAAGCAGAGTCAGAATCAAGTGCTTAATAACTAAGCTCAATCGTCAAGGCCAAAGATACTGGGCACTCTCCCAACAAGAGACATCCATGGTCTCCCCAGCTGTGCCAGGACCAGAAATGACTGATGTTGGCTGTGCAGCTGGCCAAAATATTCAGGAGGTTGGTCAGTCTACTGCACAGAGCCAAATGAAAAGGTTTCTCTGTGTGCGGTGGGACTCACAGGCATGAACAGCTGGTAAATGTAGGAGTCAGGAGAACGTGATCGCCGTGGCTATGCAATGATGGTGCCATCTAGAGGGCTTCGGGGAACATTAGTGCTGTGTGCTAGGTTCTGTACAGATGCATCTCAAAATAGTGACAATAAAAAACAGACAGACAGAATCAGGAAGAAGGAAAAAAACAAAGCTGTTGATTGAGCTGATTAAGGTCATGTGGATTTCCGGACGCGTGGCGTTTCTACCACTGAAGTGCCACTTCACATTCTAAATCATAATCTCTCTCTCTCTCTCTCTCTCTCTCTCTCCCCACCCCACCCCACCCCACCCCACCCCACCTCATCAAAATACTATTTTATTTGCAAACAACAAGCAAGGAAACAGTATAAACCGAAACACAGAGTGAAAAATCATTGTTGTGCTGGGGGAGTTTATAAAGAGGTTGTTCGGATGAACCCACATTCTCTCATTGAATCTCTCCCCCACCCCCATATTTACAGACAAAGCAAAATAACACATAAAATGTCAACCAGCATTGGATACACTTAGTTATGCTTGAAAGCAATAAATCATAGAACAGAATCGTAGAATTATAGAGGGCCATCCTGTCTAATGCCCTACAGTGCAAGAATCTTTTTGTCCGACATGCTACTTAAACCCACAACCCTGAGATTTAATTTTTCGTGCTCTACCAACTGAGCTATCCACAGGCTTTGTGCCCCCTTGATACAGTAACGTTTTGGTGCTTGTATGGACTGTCAGCAAATGTGAGCACTGAGCTGCTGCAAGGCCAGTGTAAACAGTAACCCTGTTGCATTCAAAATAAAAAAAATCCTTCCAGTAGCACCTTAGAGACCAACTAAGTTTGTTCTTGGTATGAGCTTTCGTGTGCATGCACACTTCTTCAGATACCACGAAAGCTCATACCAATAACAAACTTAGTTGGTCTCAAAGGTGCTACTGGAAGGATTTTTTTTAATTTTGTTTTGACTATGGCAGACCAACGCGGCTACCTACCTGTAACCTGTTGCATTCAGTGGGTCAACTTTGAATATGACCAGCAATGGCTATTACCCAATAACAGGCACAGTGAATGCTATATATCTTAAGACGGCTGAAAGCTTAAATGAATCTAAAACATACCGCAAGGTCAATTATCCAATACCAATGACATCAACCAAATGTGCACCTCCTAATAGAATCTCGGTCCATACAGAAACAATTAGAAACCTATTGTTCTGCCTGCCAAATGCAAGCTCTCACAGGAAACCATGCCTTTTGCACATATACAAGACACACACCAGAAAGCACAAAGGGGGTAGGACTCTGCACGACCCTGTTCCAACATCTGAGGAGGGTTAAATCACATGTTAAAGTAAATTTTACCTCCAGTTTGAACACCATTAATGGAAAAGCAAAGGGCATACACAGTTGTCCATTTCTCCTCACAAAATCCTTTAAGAGACCGGCCTGAGGACACCCAGTGAGCTTCATGGCCAAGTGGATATTTGAACCCTGGTCTCAGAGATCCCAATCCAACACTCTAACCACTACACCAAACAGGCTCCAAGGGATATGTACACTGCAATCCACACGTTAGTACAGGAGGTGCAAATCAGGTCAGTTGGAAATCAACTGGTGCATCCCTGTTTGGCACACAACCCTTTCTGTCCTGCTTTCCCTCTCCAAGTCTCCTTTACCGGAAGATTCAGCCAAACCGTGTTCACATTCATGCTTCAAAGTGCCTATCGTCTTCTACTGGCTCACAATTTTATTTTAAAAGAACAGTTTCTTAACTGAAGACATTTCTTTCAGGTTTTTGAATCTTAGGTCTCGACATACATTTCAGTTTAATGCAGGAAGTGACACAGATATGTTAAACAACACGGGGAAGCACAACTATACCTGTCATCACAGCCATCAAGGGACCAGTCTCTTAAGAGTCACTTTTAAAAGTAGCAATGATGTAGTTATAATCTTCACCACAGGCCATAGGGAGACAGCTGACATATCGCAAGAATCAATTAGATAAACAGAAGACACTTCCTCTGGGCTGACATAGTAAAATGGATTCCTGCCTTATTAATATGTTTGTGCCCCCTCCCGAAAAAGAGGGTAATTTTACAGAAGAGAATGACAGATTCTTCAGAACAAGTTCATTCATTCAGAATAAGCTCCTGCTGTTTTATCACCTTCTGCAGTCTTCACTGATCCTCACTGCATTCAGCTGTCCCGCTGGCTATTGGTCAGGAGCTTCAATGGACCTCACCTACCACACACAGCCAATGCATGGCTATCACTTGACCGGGCAACACCTGAAGACTTGCAACTAGGTGTGGACACTTTGTCTGCATTGATGAGTCTTGTGCTTGAGTTGTCATTGGACCATAGTAAAGGTCCGTTCTTAAAACTGTGATTTCACATAGCCAAAAAGTGTGAAATTTAGTTATTCTCTATTGATATAAAAGAGAGGATTGGGGGGGGGGAGAGAATAAAATAATCCTTAATTCCACTCATAAGAGTCCAGTCAAACACTCCCTTGTTTACCCATTACTATCAACACATCTCAAGAGTTTGAGATCTATGCTTTCTTCAAGTGCTCAGCCTGAACACACGAGGGCGAAAGTGTGCAAGAGACTAGGGGTGCAAGCACAGCCCCCCCCCAATGCTCAGTGAGCCCACTCCACCTCAACTCTCCTACGTGGAGCAGAAAGATCTGAAGAGGGCTTCTAAATACATTTGGCTTAACTTTTCACCTGCATGCACTTGAAATGCCACCTTCACAGTAAAGGTATGAAGGTTAGGAGTGAAGAAGCATGGCTGTCATTATTATTATCATCATCATCATCATCATCATTAAATTAAATTTGTGTACCACGCTTCATCTAAAGATCTCACAGCATAGAAAGACAAAATAAAAACATAAAATGCATAAGAAGAACGAGAGCAGAACAAACCCACAACCCCCATCCCACAAAAACATGATTTTTTTATTTATTAGAGATGACCTTCACCTTTCCCGGTTATCCACTTATAAACCCAAGAACATATCATTCATAACCATTCTATCAAATTTTAAACAATATTTTGCCTCAAACTTCTCAATTCACCATAGCCGGCAATGCCAGAAAAAAACCAACTTATTGATCCCTGTTCAAACGGATGTTTCTATTGACATGCATGGATATATTGTAAGTGGGGTTTGGCATGCATGCATTCCTGCCCCCCCCCCAGCACTTTCTCCCCTCACATGTTCAGACTGAATGTCTGAAGAGGACTCTAGTCCAAAATATATTTTGAGTGCCTATTCCACTTATGGTCAGAGATATTACTGATGCTTTAAAAAAAAATCTGTTTGCTGTCTTACTTTGTTTTGTCCACTACCCTGAGACACTTAGAATGTAGGCAGGGCTACAAATATAAACAAGTGAGGAAATAAGCAAATTATCATCCCTGACCATTGGTGGGCCATAGGTTTCCCACCGCAAGTGGAATAAATGCGTTGTTCCGGAAAGAGTAGACATTTTAATGGAGTTTCCATGTATGCATTACTCCTAACATTCTGCATTATGCTTAGATTTCTGCTCTCACAGCCAGGTACTATCTAACTAACTCCCAGAGACTAAACACCAGAAAACAGATTGTTTTAACATAACAGGGTTTTTTACTTTTCAAAGGGAAGGGAGAGGGAATCTTATTTCTGGTGTGCACAGGTGTGCTCAGGCAGACTAGAAAATTGAAATCCAATTTTAAAAGGCAATATTGGAAACAATTTGAGCAGGTTCTGATGTCGCTACGGCTGAAATGGCACAAGAAATGACTTGAGGGGCTAGCTTTGCATTTTCACTTCCATCTGTTCAGCTGAAACCATCAATATGGACTGAAGTGGGCGGCGGGGGGGGGAGGGATGGGGGAGAGAAGCATACTCAGAGGTTATGTCATTTCAGCCCTAACAAACACAAACATTATTTCCGACAATACCATTTAAATAAAACATCATCTCGGGAAAAAGAAGAAGGCAAGCACACCGTATATAGTTAGCATAATATCCCAACACCAAATTCATACTTGGGGTAAACTGCCTGCACTTTCAGAGAGTTATACAGCAGGGCATAATAGGGCTCCCTGTGTCTAAATTTATATATTAGATATTTCTTCTCTTGCACAGCAATTCCCACCAGCTCCAGCCAACATGGCCAACAGGGAAGGTAGGAATTGGGGGGATCTAGTAACACCTGAAGGGACTCTGGTTCCCCATCCCTGTCCTAGACTTAATTTATCATTTTTTCTAGAAATATGTGCTTTGATGTAGAGTTAATTGTAATACTGCTGCTTGAACTATAGATGGTGCTGTGTCCAACTGAGGCAGTGAGTCATGCTGCTGTTCTGGATTGTTCTTCTACACTAAGGCTGTTCTTCTGTTAAGCAACCATTTTGGCCTGGTTTCTTCACATTCCAGAAATGCTTCATGTTCAGATCTTGAGATTCATGCTGATGCTGTGCCATGTGCTTCAGAGCCAATGAAAGTCGTTGCGTGAGGTGGTGGTACAGTCCTCCACATGACAGCACCACCTCAGAAAGTATACGTGTGTGTTGCTTGTTTAAAAGGAAGTCCACCTAACAATCCCTATGAATCGGGAACACCTCTGTGTAAGACAAAAGGCTCCTCGCTTTCTATATGCTTTTCACACGCAGAACATTTCCGGCACAGCAGTGCTTTCCAACAGGAAGCATAGTCTGTACGTTCAGAGGTGGTATAGACGCATGAGAGAACTGTACCGCCTTCCCCATCCACTTATAGATAACCTGCATAGCCTTTTCTGCAGCAGCACCTGCCAAGTGAGACTGCTAAGACTACAACACAATGTGCTTTTATACATTTGCATTAAAAACAACAACAGCCTTTCTTTAGGAGTGCATTTGGTCAAGTATCCTCTATTGCTCCCATTATAATCACTGTTTTCTGAATTGTCACTGTTTTCTTTTATTTATTTACTGTAAAAATGTGTTGGTTAGTTGTTTCTTAGCTTGGCATTTTAACTCTGTTACTTCTATTAGTGTTCTTTTAGGAATTGCTTGATATTGTGAGTTTACATCCTCTTATGATGTCTGAGAACAGCCTTTACCAGAGGTGTCATGGGCTTTGAAGACACTCTGACTCAGGACACAAAGGAGAAACGTGCTAAGAGGAAGGCACGCTTGGCAAATCCACACCGTGATCAACTCCCGCCCAGAAACTAATGTCACCACTGTGGAAGGACATGTGGATCCAGAACTGGCCTCCATAATCACTTACGGAATCTTTGTTAAAACTGTGTTTATGGAAGACAATCTTACTCAGCTACTATGAATGATCGCCAAAGAAGAAGACGAATGATGTCTGAATTGGTAAGGCCCTTTGAATACTTCTTCTTTTTTTAAAGTGGACACCCCCCAATATAATACAACTTTGTATGTTATTTTCACCAATATATCCATTTTTACACACACTTCACCTCAGTATATGCGTCTTTGTACACAGTGCTTGACTGGAGAACTGCATTGCAAAATTCGGAGCACTGCGAATTTTGAAGAATGGCTGCTTTTCAGTCTGTGTTTTATTTCCCAAACTGCAAATCTGATAGGTTTGCCTTTAAGTGTTAATGGAATCACATTTCCCTTCCACTTCTATGCAATGGAGGTTCTTTAATAATGCCTCTACACAGTCTCAGGGACATGCTTTCCATATTCAGAGAATTTTGAAAAAGGGCAAACTAGCTTAAGTAAGAACAAAAGCAGGGGTGATGAATATGGAATAAAGCTTGCATCCTTTCAGAAGAAAGTAACATGCTGTCCCTTCTGCTTAAAAGATAAAAAAAATACATGGGCTGTGTGCTATTAGCTGACTTGTGCCCTGGGATGAGAAAGTCCACCTAGACTACAGAATAAAAACCACGAACGAGCAGGAGATGAACCAAGACTTATGCCACTTGCTTGCTTTCTAAAGTCTAATTCAGCATGAAAGATTATATTTGTTGCAATGCAGAAACTGGTGAAGACAGCAAGAGTTTTAGCCGACCTGGCAGTTCCTATAAATTGAAGGATTATAGTTTGGTTCTGCGGATTTTGCTATGCAAACACACCATGGATTTTGCAAGCTTTTAAAATATTGAGTTGGGGAGGAGGGGGGGGGATCCCTAGGCATCAGCAAAGAGGAAAGTGAGGTGTGCATTTCCTTCTATCTCGTATCTGAGTGTGAAATACACTTGAATTAAGACAGAAAGCATAATATTGCTCTCTTATCTGTGAGCAAAACTGCATCAGGGTGCTAGTTTTATCTGGAAGGATAAAATAAATGTAGGTTTTAACACTTGAGAGATTAAAAACCATTCCGTTAGCCACGTAAGCCAAGAAACCAATGTTAACAACTCTTCCACATACCCCTTTGACTGGAGTTGTTGTGCAATGCGGTAGGGGGAGGGGGAAGCAATGGAAACCTTTGTGCAAAAGCCAAACAAAAAACCCTCCAATATTTGCTATATGTAAAAGGACTTTACTACAGGTAATAGTATGCCCTGATGAAGTATAAGCTTTGACACATAGAGGCTTAGGCAGAAGGGCCACAGCACAGGAGTAGGTCATACAGTTTGCACACAGAAAGTCCCAGGTTCGGTCCCTGGAATTTGCTGGTAAGGCTTGGAATGTCCTGCCTGAAATCCTGGAGAGATGCTGCCTGTCAGTGTGGACAGTATTGAGCTAGATGGACAAATGGAGTGATTCAGTGTAAGATAGCACACAGTACAGTGGTACCTCTGGTTACGAACTTAATTCGTTCCGGAGGTCCGTTCTTAACCTGAAACCGTTCTTAACCTGAGGTACCACTTTAGCTAATGGGGCCTCCTGCTGCCGCCGGCACGCAATTTCTGTTCTCATCCTGAGGTAAAATTCTTAACCCGAGGTACTACTGGTAATTCCAGGTTAGCAGAGTTTGTAACCTGAAGTGTTTGTAACCTAAGGTGTTTGTAACCTGAGGTACCACTGTAATCTTTATGGGCATGGGCATCACTATCTGTTGTAACATGGAGAACAGCTGTCTGCAATATGTCACCCATGTGCCCATAGAGCCTACTCGGACAAATTAGAGTACCCATGGAGCAGACCAAAGGCCAATTTAGAGTGGGCAGTAGAACTTTGTCTAAATCTGATGTTATTAGAAGGGGCAATTCTCATCAGGCAAAACACCTGATGCATTTCGAGGCAAAGGAAAAGATTTGCTAAGGCTATTTGAAATTCTATGGGAAATTTCACTTGTCCCCAAAAGGATTTCATCAGAAGCAGAATACAAAGCAAATCTGGAGGCTCCTCCTTACATGAGATACCAGGCATATTGTGTTAAAAGCTCAAAGACTTTTGATATGACTACAAATTTTCTACAGACTTTTCTGATATGACTACAAACTTACATAAACCCGAAATCCATAAAATCTAAAGCTACCACAGGTTAAATAAACAAGCAGTGCTGGTCTTTCTTACAGCTTGTCTTTTATCTTCCACACATAATGTTTTTCTTTAATTTTCCAAAATGCATTCCATTTTGCAAAGTTATGGTCTGAAAATTTTGAGCACTTTGGATCACAAAGAAGTACTAAAGCCTGTTTATTTTTAATGTGTAACACGTAAATATTTTTAGCCACTCTCCCCACCAAAAAAAGTATTCACCTTCTTGTTGGTAATTCAGAATAAGCTCATGTCCTGGGCACTCACATGAATGACCGTTCTACCAAGAGAAACTTTTGATTCAGAGGGAAGAATTTAACATCACACTCTTCCAATTGTTTTATCATTGCAGGTATTTCAGCTCACCTAATGGAACAATGTCCCCTCTTCTCCCATACCCCAGTGTGTAGTTCAGGGGGTTCTCCAAGCCCCTGCAAGCCAATGGGGGAACAAGGGGAGAGTTCCATTGTACTAGTGGAACTCGTTCTGCTGGCTCCTGCTAGCACACCTACTTAGTAGTCCAGAGAAAGCACAGCCCAGAGAAATCAGTATTTTCTCACTGAAAAATTCTGCTTCAGTTTCTTGGTGAAAACCATTTTGTGGCTCAATGGACTGGCACAAATGACACTGAGGCCACATACCACCACCAGGTCCTGTACCACGCACAACAGTTTTGTGGCTCGTAAAAAAAGTTGATATCAAAATCTCTGTCTTTTGAGAAGGCCTTGCCCATGTCAAAACAAATAATGGCTCATCTGTGGGTAGCAAGTCCCCACTGACCTGCCCTATATGCTTCACACATGGTGCTGTTGCATGTGTACTAGTGAATGCATCTCTGTTTTGTCAGCAACATGGTGCCCTCCAGATGTTTGAGAGTACAACTCCCGTCAGCATCAGCCAGCTCACCTGTAAGATGATGGGGCAGCTTGGAGCATGGCCTTGCTGGCTAGGGTTGATGGGAGTTGGAGTCCAATGCATCTAGAGGGTACTAGGTTGTGGGAGTCTATATGAAGCTGCCTTAGAATCAGTCAGGACATTGGCCCATTTAGCTGAGTCTTGTCTACACTGATTGGCAACAGCTCTCCTGGATCAGTAGGTGTGTCATAGAACTTTTCCAGAGGGGTAAAGAATAGTGTGGTGGCAAGTTCCATTGTTACAGATGCTATTTCTCAGGTTAGCAGTGTAGAAAACTCAACAGCAAAAAGATTTGATGCAGCGTTTGTCAACTGCCAACAAGTGCTGCATTTGGCAAGGGTGTCTTTCACAGCACATAATCAGATTCAGAACATATGTTGAGCAATTTATGAGACTGGGTTAACAAAACGTGTTTGAGTCCACCTGTAAAGCTTTTATGGCTTATGCCTAGCAATAAAGAAAATTATTTGGTTATCTACAAGTAAGCGGCTCCACCAGCCAAAAAAAGAAAAAAAGGAACAAGGAACCTGTAAAGAACAGATCCTCTAAAATCAGTGATTGCATCCCATTAAACATTTACAACCCTGCTAATAACACTAAAGCAGAAGCAGATACTTTAAACTTTGCTTACTTCAGAGTGACAGTTCCATAGTGGCATCAACACCATTTCTCTCTGCATCAGACTGAGAGTCAGCAGCACTGGAAATTCCTCTGAAGTGAATTGAGTCCATGCACACATTTACACTTGCATGCGTATACTTAAAGGTATAGGATTGACCTTTACTGTTAGAAATACAAAGCAGGAGGAGATGGATGTCAACCTATTTCTCCCTTTGGATTTACAGACCAACACTGTCCGTTTCACAACAGCGATTGCTTGGACTGCCATCAGAGGAGCACAGGTATCTCAAAATCCATTGTCTTCCTCTCCAGGACAGCTGAGCTTCTCCCTATGAGACAACTTATTCTGTTAAAAGCATCTCATAGATTAGCAGTTTTCAAACTATGCTCCTGGCGACACCGGGGTCTATGGAAGATAAATCGTGGAATCTTGTGCATGACCTGTGCCTGAGATTAGTGCAAATCCATGCCTGAGATCCTCAGGACCCATTTTATTTAAAAGTAGTAGTAGTATTTATACCTTGCTTCAAGGGCAGCTCTCAATATACAAATATATAAAATCACATTTTATACACAAGATTAAAAATCACAATGTACAGTTCAATAAAACTCTGGTTTGTTCCACTTCAGCAAACAGGCCCACTGTCACTCAAAACGCCTAGCAGTGGGAGAATGTTTTCAGTTGGTGCCTAAAACTAGACAATGTTAGTGCTATCATATTGTTGGCAAGAGCAGAGGGTGTTCCACAGCTGGGGTGCTGCTACCAAGAAGTTTTTTTTTTAATGTTCTGATATCAAGGTTGGTGTTAGATGAAGGAAAGACCACCAGGCTGAGTATTTCCTTCCAGTAGCTAGGTCCTAAGCTGTTTAAAACTTTGTACATTCTTCAGCACTTGAATTGGGCTCAATGATGGATAGGCAGTCAGTATACATCTTTAAGAACTGCTTTTGCATAGTCCCAAGCCCGTAAACAGTGAGTGGAGATTTGAACCAACAGTTCACACTGGCTCTGAGGATGAAACCATGGGACACCCTGATTGACCTCAGGGTCTCCTTTAGGGACAGTGTGGAAGTCATCTATTCATGTCCCAGCCATTGGCCAGGGATGATGGGACTGGTAAACCAACAACATTTGGAAGGCCACACCTGACATAAATGGAAAAGGAAAACTATGAGTACCAAAAGCAATCTTCTGGCACATGGTAACAAAACTATTTTAGAAAATCAAATAGAACCCAGAGCTGTCTGTGCATGAAATCCCACAACTCTCCTTCTGCACTGCATCCAAATTTGAAACTTCTGACTTGTATTCACTGACTAAATTATGCAGTATGAATTATTTAGCCTGCTGCCACCCTGCACCCTGGGTGCAAGCCGGCCTGTTCGCACCTTGCTTTGGCCATTATTTTCCTTACTGCTGTAGGCACCTTTTGATGACACGTCTTTCGCAAATCTGACAAGCCAGATTTCCTCATTTCAGGGCACTGTGTGCAAAATATCATTCAGAACTCAGACCTATCGCTCTCCCAGCCCATCCTTGACAACCAGATGAATTAACAAATGTTCTGATTTATGCAATGATGGGATTTGCGTTGGCATATTATATTATATCATTCATCACGCACACGCTAACACAATCTAAGTTTTTCCAGGCTGGCTTATTTTCTCCGTCTTCTGGCAAGGGACAAAGAGAAGAGAAAAGCCAGTCTGGTTCAGGTAACTCTGTCACATAAATGAACACAGCAATACTAGCAGGCCAATATCCGGCAGCTGTATCTCGCCCATCGATGCAAAACGGTGATGAGCAAAAACTGCACCTGTGAAACCTGAAGCGTCCACAAAGCTCTTAAAAGGCAGAAATCAGATGCCTTTTGGAATATGGTCATGCACTGAACCTACAAAAGAACCCCAGTTTGTCCCCTAAGGAACAAAAAACGGTGGGATTAAAGATACAGCCTTCCATTTTTGCATTGTGTCTTACAGTCTGGTTTATACATTGCTCTGCTCTTCTGACAAGCAGCAAACCTCTCCTTGTATATTATGGAAACTAAAGTTATTTGTGGTGGCACCTCAACTTTCAAAGTGCCTCCCTCTCCTGAGATGTGCCTGGCAGAATATTTATTAGCATTCCAGTCCTGTGCTAAGACCTACCTGTCATTATGTAATGATTGCACAATGGCCGGGTCTATGTAACTTGTTCTTATTCTTGACCGTTTTACTGGATTTACTAACTGTTTGTTCCTTTTTATTGTAATTTATTTGTTGGTTGTTTTAATATGGTTGTTAACCCCCACCCCACCAGGAAGGAAGGAAGGAAGGAAGGAAGGAAGGAAGGAAGGAAGGAAGGAAGGAAGGAAAAGGAGTGCTTGCAAAGGAGAAAGACTTTCTCAAGCTGCTCATTTTCTCTGGTCCTCCACCTCCCACATGTTAAACATTAGCTGCAAGAAGTAATTGCAGGATTATTACTTTTTAAGTTGCTGTCTCTCCTCTGACAAAGCGGGTTCTCCTTCATGGAGAGCACGTGTTGTGGTGGGGGCCAGCAAATTACCCCTTGGTTGCTGGGCGGGTTGGTATAGATGGCCACTGCTGTGATTGGACCCAAGGGTGTTGTTGGGGAGATCTGTATGTTGCAATTTGTGATGGACAGCCCAGCATCTATATATTGGCCTTATGCAACGTGATATCCCTCTTGGCTGCGTGCTTCGGATCACCCGCCCTCCCTCCCTAATTTTAGGCCTCTGCTTATTGACCTTGCTATGCCTGTCATGGGGTCGTCTGCTGTTGGGGCAGGGGCCTGGTAGGATTTTTTCCCCCCATTTGGCTGATTGGCTGGTGCCATCTGGTTTTCGCTTACTGCGTAGCAAATAGTCACAACTTGTAAGGTTGGCATTGGTTATTATTGTTGGTTGGAGGAGGGGTTATGATTGACTGTGTCTGCCCCTCCATTTGATGCTTGTGTTTGGGGAATTCCATTAAAGGAATCCAGGGGCTTGACATGCTTTTGTCCGTATCCCCCAGTCGGGGGCCAGGGCCTCGCAAGAGCTTCTGGGAGCCTCGGGGGAGAGGGGAGGATCAGATCGCCCGGCTCCCTTTCTTGCCCCAGAGTGTTTTCCCCTTACTGATGGTCATCAGTTCTGTCCCCAGTGGGGCAGATAGTCTTAAACAATGCCTAAGCAACCACTCACATTATTTGTATTTTAATAAAGTTGTGGCCAAAATTATGCCAAAAAACCAAAACTAAAATTCTGTCTGATGTGTGAATTTATTTGAGGGGTGGTTTGGGGACCTCAACACGCAAGTAGATGCACTGCCAAAAGTGTGCCAGTTATGGCTCACTGCCTTACTTGAGGCCAAACAATTTCTAAATCTAACCCAGTATTGCCTGCTTTGTTTGGCAACAGCTCTCTAGGGTTGCAGGCAGATGGGCTTTCTCGTCACCTTTTATGCAAAGGGAAAAGCCCCATAGCACTAATGGTAATCCCTGCTCATGCACAAGTATTTACTGTATTTTTCGCTCCATAAGGCGCACTGGACCATAGGGCGCACCTCGTTTTTAGAGGAGGAAACAAGAAAAAAAATATTTTTCTGGTTTTCCTCCTCTAAAATCCCTGTTTTTTTGAGGATCTGCTAAAAGTTTTGCAGCTTTTTTGCAAAGAGGAAAACCCTGTTTTTTTTAGGATCAGCTAAAAGTTGTGCAGCTTTTTTTGCAAAGGGGGAAAGCAAAGAGGAAAAGCCCCGTTTTTATGGGGTTCAACTCACATTTCTGCAGCTTCTAAAGGAAAGGGTGCCTTTTCTACAGTTTCCAGACAGATACTCTAATCAGCCAGTCACATGTCGCTGGGGAAACAAACAACCTCCCTCTGCAGCACATTCAACAATGGAGGGTGGGGCTGAAAGGGAGCTGGGACTCTTACCTTTGTCCCGATCTCTTGCTGATCAGCTCCTGAGCGGGGTCCTTTCAACACTCCCTTTTCTCTTTGTAAAATAAAATCATGATCCTCTTTTGGCCCCTGGGCAATTCAGCTCCAGGGATCACCATTCGCTCCATAAGACGCACAGATATTTCCCCTTACTTTTTAGGAGGAAAAAAAGTGTGTCTTATGGAGCGAAAAATACGGTAACTGAATGTTGCTTTAAGAGTTCAATGCACCAAGGGTTTCAAGCCTCTCTGGGCTTCCCTGCCTCAAAACACTTCTCCGGATGTTTTATACAAGCAGAGCTGAGCTGCATGTCACACGAGCAGTATAATGTGTCCCTGGGACCCAACTGACAGGTACAGTACTTAAGTCTCAAGGCAAAGTTGTAAGCAGAACTTGAGTATTTTGATTCAGCCCAGTGCAATGCTGGGGGAGGGGGGAACCGGGGGAGGAAGCTGGATGAGCTCATTTCAAATTTCATTTCCAGTCTCAAATAAGCCTTTAGCTTAGCCCATTCACCATCTTTATAACTACTGGGTAAACTATTACCTAGCAAGCCTGAATTAGTGCATTCAGAGTTTGGAATAATTAGGCTGTTATCAATCACTGCCGTGAAAAGAACAGAGTTGCTAAAACTGAAGTCAAAATAGTTACTATAAGTCAAAATACATGAATGGGTGTAGCCTAATATTAGGCATGACATACCTTCAGAAAAGCTTCCAGATATTCTTTTTTTTTTTCCAAAAATATTTTATTTATAGGCTGTTCAACAAAGATATACAACAAGCAATCCAACTTCAAATCATAATAAAAATGTTTCCAAAAAAGAAGAAACATTGTCACTTATTGTTGTCAGTTTGTTAAGTTACTGTTCCTTTCATTTCTGGTTACAAAAAACAAAATTGCACTAATTTAAATGATGTTAGCCATACATATCCTTTCATCAATCCATATATACATAACACCCAAAGGGAGAAAGAACACAAAAACCAAAGAAAAAATAAAGAGAGAAACAAATCAAACACCCTCATCCCCCTCCCTCCCCCAAATACAACCTAAAAAAATAAAACAACAAGCATATTAGACCTGAAAAAAAAACCATGTCAACCACAAAACTCAACCCTCTCGACTTCCTGTCAGTCCCAAACGTAAAATTCTCTCTTACTCATGAGTGTGTACCAACATATCTCCTTATCTTTCTAAAACACTTTACTTCACTACCATCTCGACCAGTGCCCCCATTTCCCTTCAATCTCTTATTTTCTTTCACCAAGGCTATTGAAAAGCTGGCATAGCCATCCTTCCCTTAGTGTACTTTTCAACATATATTTTATATCTCATCCAATTATCTAAAATTTTTTGCTTTGATCCCCCTCTTAAACTGTTAGTTATCTGGGCCATCTCGGCGAACTCTTGCAGTTTGTTATGCCACTCTATTAATGTAGGTGGCTCTTGTTCTTTCCACCTCTTTGCGATTATAATTCGGGCAGCCGCTGTAGCATACAGGAAGACCTCCCTTAATTTGACTGGGATTTCCTTATCTAAAATGCTCAATAGGAGAGAATCAGGCTTCTTAGGGAATGTGATCCCTAACATTTTCTTAATTTCCTCATAAATCTGATTCCAGAGTGTTTTTATCTTCTGGCAAGCCCACCACATATGGAACAGATCTCCGTTAGTCCCCCCACATCTCCAGCACACATTAGTTGTTCCTTTATAAATTTTTGACAATTTTGAGGGTGTGAGGTACCACCTGTGTTGGATTTTCATCATGTTCTCTTTTATATTTGAAGAAGTCGTAAAGTTCATACTGACCCTCCAGAGGTGCTTCCAGATATTCTTAGTGTGCAGTTGTGTTCTGTGCCCCTGGAATGCAGGGGCAGAACAGAAAAAAAAAATTGGCTCAGACAAGGCCAGTTTTAATTGTTGAGCCAACAGCCTACACTGGGTGGTCAGCAACAAAACAGGCACTCTTATGGTAGGGCCAAGGTCAAAAACATATAATTGTGCCAAGTCAAATTCAGGTAAGCAGACATTACACTGATCTAAGCCAGTCCAAAATCCAAGCCTGAAAGCCATGCCGGGCAAAAGCCAAAAATATCTGGGAAAAAGAGAAACTGCAAGCTCAGAGGGAGAGAGAGGGGGAAAAACGAGTCAAAGCAAGAAGGCCAAGATTTATTTATTTTAAATGTCTTCCTTTATACTACAGCAAATGAAACAGACCATTTATGTTCAATATCTCTCCTGGCACTAGAACACTGACACAGTTTTGACTGCCTCGACTTTTTTTTTTTTTTTTTTAGAAATAAAAAAAGCCTTTGAGTCTCTGCCGTTCATCTCCCTATGTTCAGCTTTGATCAATGAAGTGCCAAACACAGTTCTTTTGTCGAGGGAAATACCATGTTAGCATTCTGTACAAATGTATTTCATCGCTCCATTTTGTTGCCCCAGTTTGCTTTTGTATTCTGCTGGTCGTTGGCTATACCTTGTCTTTGTTGAACAGGTAATGTACATCTTGAACATGGGCAAGTTGTTTGTGTGATGATAGCATTAAGTTGCAATCCTCTACACACTTACCTGAAAGTAGGTCCTATTGAACTCAGAGGTACTGGTGTCTGAGTAGACATGGATAGGATTGTGCTATTAGTTAGCTAAAATGCGTGTTGCTTTATCCACAGTGCTCGCAAATGCCTATATTGCACTGGATGGCCTGTGTCAGCAATTTTAGCTACTAATGGCTGGAGAGACATTCGATTTCTTTTTATGACACTCAAAAAAGCAAAATCTTGATACTACTTGATTACCCAACACTTTAGGAAGAGAAATATTCAGGTACAAACGCTTGAGTTGGCAGAGGGAAATGTATTGCTTCTAGCGCACACGCCGAGATTTTTATTTTATTTTTAAGATCAGCATTTATAGCATAATAGGAAGTGGGGCTGAATATATAAACCTGTTTCCCAGTTTAATTTTAAACATGTCTAGCGCTTGTCCCGGCTTTCTCCCCTGCAGTTTCATAGTGATCCAGAAGTGGCAAGAACATTTAAGGTGAGGAGGGATTAGGCAGAATCCACTTGAAATATACAGCACTCAAAATCTGAAGCAGAAAAGTCGTAGGGAGTATGTAAACACTGTACTGAAAAGTAGAAAATGAGTTGTCTGTAACAGCAGTCTGGAAGCGAGTAAGAAAAAAAGGCAGATTTATTTTAACTTGCAAGGAAAAATAAATAAAACTTATTTTTAAAAATCTACAAAGACTTATTTGGAAACTATAATAAATATTTTTCAATCTGTTCCAGATAAGCAGTTATTAGTTCTGATAGTTAGGAATGGGGATTTTGGTAATGAGCAAAAACAAGATGGTAAACCATAAACCATGGTTTACTGTACATGCATGAATCACAACCACTTCACCCCTCCACACTTGTGTAAAGAGGATGCAAACCACATCCATGGTTTAGTGTTACATCCAAACCAGGGATCACACGGCTCGTTCAGATGTAACACTAAGCCAGAGTTGTTGGTTCGTTCCATCCCAGAGTGAGTGGGGAAGGGGAAAGTGGGTGTGAGTCATTCATGCACAGTAAGCCATGGTTTGCGACTTATTGTAACGTGAAAATGGTCAAAAACATTAGAGGCAGTATACATCTGAATACCAGCTGCTACCCTGCCCCAGCCTCATCCAGGAAATCTGCAGCAATGGTAGCATTAGGAGGGTGAGACACTACTGCTCCTAAGTTCAGTCCTTGGCAACTCTACATAGCGCTAGGAAGCCTGGAGAAGCACTGTGGGTCAGCATAGACAAAACTGAGCAAAATGGGCCAGTGATCTCACTTGGTATACTGCAGCTTCCCGTGTTCCTGTGGCTTTTTGTTTGTTTGTTTGTTTGTTTGTTTGTTTGTTAAGAAGTAGTCTAATGGAGTTTGGCCAAACTGTGGGAAGCAGTGGAGGATAGGGGTGCCTGGCGTGCTCTGGTATATGGGGTCATGAAGAGTCGGACACGACTGAACGACTGAATAACAAAGTCTAATGGAAAGCTTTAAATGGAAACAGTCCCCACTCAGATCACAAGAAAGTTGCTCAGGCTAATGAATTTAGTTACAACAATCTACCTTTCCATTTTTCACCTTTAGGACTGTGGTGAAAACCTGTACCTGCAACACACACACACACAGGAGCAGGCTTGAATAAAGACAGGATTCTGCTCCTTGATGTCCCAGCATTTTTTTTAAAAAAAAAAAATTGCCCAAAGGCTTCCTTTTTCAATCGTCTCTCCAACCTCGCAAAAACATCCATTGCATCACTCACACAAATCCCTTCCTTTGTGGCGAGGTAATAGGATATTTCCCTCAGGTCCAAAGTATTCCAGTGTCAGAAGTGGTAAACAGAAAGCCAGCAGGCCAAGGTAAATTTTCACTCTTATCCGCTGGGAGTGAAACAGACAACTCATTATTTACTAGTTTGGCACCCTTTCCCCCAATGCGCAGATCTAAAAACATAGGCACATGTTATCTAGCATATGGCAAGTTGCCAAAAAACAGAAGTTAGGCTTCCCAGCAGCTGTGTGTGCCACATTGTGGAACATGATATGGGCATGTTATTGGCAAGAAATGAGTGGAATATCCTTATCCGGTAGTTGCGCTACTAACTTCAGGATGTTTGAGAGAGCCACAGTGGAGGGGTTCATCCATGTCCCCATGGGAGAAAGGTGTATGTAGAAATGTATTATGCATATGCAAACCCAGATGCGTTCTGTGTCCTGTCCAGTTGTGCAATTTCACTTTGCTTAGCTAACAATGGGCATTTCTGGAAGCGTGAATCAGCAGTGGGTCAAAAGCTGTGCTCCGTATGAGTGTAGTAACCCAATCTCTAAATCTGATATACAAGTCTGACTTATCACCCCCTATCAAAACATGGTACGCTCGATTCAGTTTCTTTCAACAAACATATCACAATCTGTTTTGATAGAAAATGGATCCAGTTTTTTTAAAAATAATAATAATAATAATAATTTGACTCCTCACTTGACATATGGCACGCTCATTAAGTTCTCTTTGCTTCTGCTGATAAAAACAACCCATAAAGAAAAGGGGAAAGAAAGGAAACCATCAAATCTTTCTCACATAATAATTACTTAACTTCTTGTAAATTGCCCTAAATATGCTTTCCTACCAATAATACCTTGTTGTAATCTTCCATACTCAGTGCTTTTTTTGGGGGGGGGGGGTGTACGCAGGGGTACGCAGGGGTACGCATACCCCTAAACATTTTGTGAATCTCGTTTTGGCATCATTGAGGGGCAGTATTTCAATATGAGTAGGAGAAAAATGAGAGTACCCCTAAACATTTTTTTGGGGGGGGGAAGCACTACCTATACTGATAATACGTTTTTCTATGACATTTGCTTGATTTTGTTGTTCCTGCTGCAACAGGAGAACTAATACAGAGATCAAAAGGTATGGTTAACTTTCCCACAGCCTCATTTTTTTAAGCAAATAGGATGTTCGACCGATGTAGATAGATGTACACTTTAACACAAATCGAGGATCTGTTCCTGTGTGCCTGGGCTAGCCTGGATAGCTCAGTTGGTAAGTGCATGGTGCTGATAATGCAGGTCTGATCCTTGCATTAGACAGCTGCATATTCCTGCACTGCAGGAGGTTGGACTAGATGATCCTCAGGTTCCCTTCCAACTCTATGATTCTATGATAGCTAAAATATCCCAACATGCTCTAGGCTACAGTCGACCCTTCCTTGATTATGCTATATTTAAAGTGGAGTGGGGGGGGGGCACATTTTGCAACACCCTCTCCTGCTTTTTTTTTTAACCTATTGATTTTTTGGTTGGAGGGAATAAACAGACGAAGCATTGGCCTATACCAAAATGGTCCCATTCACAGATGGTTAAGTGTGGATGGAGATTTGTTTCATTCTACTGGGTGCGCACAAATTTGCCACCATCAGAAGCAGGTTTACCTTCAGTAGTGTGTTTAGGATGTGCCTGAGCTGTTGATACAAATAAGCCCCCCACTCAGCCACAACTCCCTACTGCTAGAAGCAAGGATCCCGGTGGTGGCAGAATTCAGCATGCATTGTGAAGTGTCCCCAGGCGTGGAGGGGGAACCAGCGAAGTCCCGGGCCTTGAATCCCCTCCCCCCACACACAAATATCCCATGAACAATAAATCTGGGAAATGTTTGTTCCAGCCTTAACCAGATATATTGACTTGTGAAAGAAATCTTCCCTCCCTCCCAAAATCTCTTCTATACTCCACTTCAGTCTTCTCCTCTGGCCTTCTGTTTCATCTTCTCTGTCAGCTTCTCTGTCATACCGTTCTGCCAACCTTCTGAAGCTCCCTCCACATCCTGGGTGAACTGAGTTTCTGCACCCAGTCCTTTCCCACTGCTGCGAACCCTTCTTTTTGCCTCTTTACAAGGCTGAGTCTTCCCTTACAGTTCCTTCCTGTTTGGGGGACCTGTATTCACCAAGGCTGCACTGGAAGATAGAAGATCACACAGAAACTACACAGGGCAAATGCTACCCCCAGAGCGCTTTCCTTTGAAGTTTAATGGCAAAGTTTCCCTTGCAGATAAGCGTTTATTGGAATTGCCCAGCAAAGCTGATATTCTGAAATGGTCAAGATAGGTACTATTTAAACCTACGGGTCGTATATGTAAATAGCCACAGAACCTGGCATTTAGTGATGGACACTTTAGTAATCAAAGAGATAACAAAGTGAGTTGCAGTAACCTGAATAAGCTAGAAAAAAAGAAGAAATGTCTTAAAGGAAGCTGATTTAACCTCTGTCTAACCTACAGTACACTTATAAACTGATATTGATCTAGCTAATCAGTTTATTTTCACAACAGCAACAAACTGATCAATAGTTTCTTTCAAAACCTGACCTGAAATCCAGATTATGTGTGTGCTTAGTAACTTGTGCCTCTGTGTGTCAGCAACTATATGGTTATAGAAGCTGGCTGACCAACTTTTGTGATGCAGGTTGCTCGCTAATGGACCAACATGACTGGCTGATGTTTCATCAGTGAGAGCTAATGGCAGGAAATGTTCTTCTGATAGCTGGGATCTCTCTCTCTTTGCCTTTTGGAATGCAATACCCAGCAGTTTTTTTGGGAAGGTAAAAGCCTCCAGATACTGGGAGGGGGCAAAGGGTTTGCAGCCACTTCTCAGTTTGAGTCTGGCAAAGAGAGCTTAAACTGGATTTTGTAAACTAGGAAGGACTTCTACAGCTGATCCCTGGCGTTTGATATAGGGTGATAGATTTGTTGCCCGTTGTGGGAGTGCCTATTTACTTCTAACATGTTCTGCTTAAATATTTGTAAAGAAACGTTAGCAACACCAAGGCTTCCCCCCCCCCTTCAGCTTCTTATACCAACAGTGAACCAAAAACAAACCCCTGTGTATAATACGAACCAATCACAACAATACAAACGCAACACGTAGGCTAACAGTTAGTAGAAAATATATAACAGAATAATGATATCATTCAAACTATAGGAGTAAGCCAATCCAAGTTCATATATAAAATATAACAGAGTGGTAGCGAGGACTGTCGAGCCATGTGTTCAAAACAGATGTCTAAGGACAGTCTCTCAATAGTCTTTCAAAAGTTTCAACAGAAGACGTCTCAAAAGCCTCAAAAGGACAGTGTCTCCGGAATGATACTACTGTTTCGTAATAGTCTTCATCAGCTGGAAACTTTTGAGACGTCTTCTGTTGAAACTTTTTGAAGACATTGTGAGAATGTCTTATACCAGCAGTGGCAGCAGTGAAGGCAGGAGTGAATGAAGTACTTCTCTCCTTCTAACCATCACCACTGCAGATCAGAGTCATTTAGAAACAGCAGCAGGTCACTCCTTCCAACTTCTGAAGTGCTCAAATCAGCACTGGATTGGTGCTTTGTTCAGTGCCAGTACCACCAATGCTGCAACCAATGATGATGGGTAGTATGACAGTGCTAGGTTTAAACATCTCTCCCCACCCCCCAGCCCAGCCCAGTATCACAAGAGGGGGGGGGGAATCACACACACACACACACCCGGCTGGATCTAGACACATCAAAGAAGTGTTTCAGTTAAATGTGTTGTAAATTTAAACATGGACTGAAATTTAAACAGTCCCATGGACTGCAAGAAGCTCAAACCTATCCATTCTCAAGGAAATCAGCCCTGAGTGCTCACTAGAAGGACAGATCCTGAAGTTGAGGCTCCAGTACTTTGGCCACCTCATGAGAAGAGAAGACTCCCTGGAAAAGACCCTGATGTTGGGAAAGATGGAGGGCACAAGGAGAAGGGGACGACAGAGGATGAGATGGTTGGACAGTGTTCTCGAAGCTACTAACATGAGTTTGGCCAAACTGCGGGAGGCAGTGAAGGATAGGCGTGCCTGGCGTGCTCTGGTCCATGGGGTCACGAAGAGTCGGACACGACTGAACGACTGAACAACAACAAATTTAAACAGATAAATCTGGTAGAGGGGAAAGGGACTCCACAGCACCATCTGGTGGCACAGTGTTATATCGCATATACAACGCATATAAATCGCTTTTTCTTTACCAATCTAGCTGAGTCCTAAATCAGATCACCTGGAGCAAGCATGGTTTTCTTCTCCATTCAGGGGTTGGACAGAGAGGTTTAAACCAGTCTGCCCAGTGAGGCATTGCAATGTGATGTGGAGGAAAATATGCCCTAACCCTTCTGAGCCATCTTTTCTCTTTCCTTCTGCTACTTGACCTGTGGGAGGATACACACTCCCTGCCTATCAGACCTTTTTCATCTGTCCCCTCCAGACAACTGCCGGGTGTGCTTCCCTCCTACACTGCATAAACCCGCTCTCTCAAGGATCTATCTATAATTTCATGGGAAATAAGTGTAAATCTCTTTTATATCTTTCAAGTCACTTAACATTGTGATGGCATTTCTCCTGTTGCATCAAACTCCCACCCATTACCTTTCAGATAAGCAACATCTTTACTGTCTTTTTGGTGACTATGGAAGACATTTTTAAAAAGGAACTTAAAAAAAAAAACCTGTCAAGAAAAGGTGCTTGTCCCAATTTTTAGCTGCGTTGGAATAAAATGATAGATAGCTAGGATAGATAGATGTCGATCTTGTTGTTAAATTGCTTTAGGATATTTTGCAGGAAGCTGTTCATAAATGAAATAAACAAATAATAAATCCCCATGACCTCAAGCTCACCCCTTCCAGAAACAGCTCAGAAGCTGTATCAAATTCACCACAGAAGTTTATCTCTCTTGTGCATATTTTCTTACTTCCACTGAATTTGCATTTTCAAAATGTCAGGGCACTTTCTGGGCGCAATACTTATTGGTTTACAGATTGGCCACATTAGGGTAGATAAAATCTATATTAATTGCTGGGCCTCAAGAAAATGAAACACTATCCAAATCAGCACAAGTGGTTTTATGTAGGATGCTGGTGCTGCCGCCACTCTCCTCCCCCAAAATATAATAATAATAATAATAATAATAATAATAATAATAATAATAATAATAATAATAATAATAATAATAATTTATTTGTACCCCACCCATCTGGCTGGGTTTCCCCAGCCACTCTGGGCGGCTTCGAACAGTTATTAGGATACATTAAAATGTCACAGATTAAAAACTTCCCTGAACAGGGCTGCCTTCAGATCTCTTCTGAATGTGAGGTTATCTAATTATCTAATGAGGAATGTGTCCCACAACATCCCATCCATCCAATGACCTCAACACTTTAATAAACACTGAATTACATATTTTACTGTGTCCGTTACCGATGTACAATTTGTAAGCCATCACCAACCACTCCAGCTATGTTCTCAGTATACCAGAACATTGTGAGTAAAATATATTTCGTAATATTATTGTTCCCAGGAAACACTGCATAGGAAGGCAATTTAGAATGGGCCTGGAGTTGTTGTCAATGTTTCGGGGATCTCTCTTTCGTGGAATAAAAGGGATCTACTAAGCCTTCATGTCTCTGAGTGAGAACTCCACCTGCTGGGCAAACAGCTAACCAAACTAAGAATTAATTGGGTCGCATGGAAAACTAGAGGAAGGGCTTTGCATAGGACTGCCAAACTGCAGCCGCCGGCATTGCAAGCAGAAACTGTTTGATTGGGAATTTAGTGCAATAGTGAAAACAGCATCTAGCAATTCCACAAGCCTTTGCAACTGCAATGCCAGGAGCCCTTTGAGGCCTGTGGAGAGTTGGAGTTCGAGCAAGGAGGTTTGAAGGGAGCGATTGTGGTGTTTGCAGGCTTCTTCAGTGGCGTTCCCAATATACAAGGTTTCACTTAAATGCGCGGTGGCTCGGGAAACAACCTCCTGCATAAATGGGGAGTTGCCTGTAGAGCCAAAATATGCTTGTATTGGGGGTTGTTTGTGGGGCTATGTCCGAGAGGACTTGGATAAGCTGTTCAACAATAACCCCCAAAACCCCGAATCCCCCCTCCAAAAAATAAAAATAAACGGTAAAAAGGAGGCAACAGTGCTTGTTCAACCTCACTTCCACCTGCCAGCAACACCCTAGCAGGGCTGTGGATATGGTGGTTAAATTTCACCATCACTACCTTAGGATTGCAGCCCAAGCCTGTATAAAAAATAATAACAGTTCACAGTTCTAATTCCGCAAAAATATTGTTAAGAATCCCTTACTAATGCAATGAAGGAAGGGTGGTTACCATTCTTTTTGGAGACAAAAGATTTCATAGCATTTAAACATTTATTTGCAACCCCAAGCCATTACCATTACAGGGGGGGGGGAATATCAATGGTGGTGAACCTCATAAAATCAATAATAAAATTTCATGCATAAAAATACGTTACAAATCAGGACATCGGATTTTATTATCAAAGTGCAGCAAATGTTTTTTTTTTTATAAGATTTTATTATTTTTCCATGAAGCAAGACAAAACAACATTAAACCTACATGCATAAACACCATAAAAACATAATAAACAATCAACAATACAAAAATACAACAAAACCATACAGCAAAACAAACTTATACAAACCTTACTAAATACTTATCTCTGTTTCTAAACTTGTTTTAACTTCTTGGGGGGACTTCCCCTGGTCCCTCCTCTGTCTTCAAAAACATATATACTTTTTAGGTAGCTTCATTTCTTTTGTCATTAACTTATACTCAATATTCTAATATTTTTTAAATTTATCTAAACCAAAATATTCCTTAACATATATTCTATATCTTATCATCTTCTTATACAAATAGATCTATCCAATCAAATAGTATCTTCTTAAACAATTATAGCTCTACTTATGCTTCTAAAGCCGATTCTTTTATATATTCCTGCACAGACATTCAAACATTCATTTTAACATGATTAACTAAATAGTCTTTAAATTTCTTCCAATCTTGTGACACCTTCTCCTCCCTCTGGTTTCGGACTCTGGCGGTAAGGTCTGCAAGCTCCATGTACTCCATCAGTTTCATCTGCCATTCTTCAATTGTCGGTATCTCTTCGCCCTTCCAAGTTCTTGCCAATAAAATTCTAGCAGCTGTTGTGGCATACATAAAAAACACTCTATCCTGACTGGGTATCTCATCATTGGTCATGCTCAAGAGAAAAGCCTCTGGTTTCTTGCAAAAGGTAATTTTCATTACCTTCTTAAGCTCGTTATAAATCTTATCCCAGAAGGCCCTTACCCCTGAACACGACCACCACATGTGATAAAAAGTACCTTTTGACGATTTACATTTCCAACACACATCCGACATTTTAGAGTTCATTCTAGCTAGCTTGACTGGTGTCAGATACCATCTATATAGCATTTTCATTACATTTTCTCTTAAACTATTGCAAGCAGTAAAATTAATATCTTTCCTCCACAATCTCTCCCAGTCATCCATCATAATATTATGACCAACATCTTTTGCCCAATCTATCATTGTTGATTTAACCAACTCATCTTTAGTATGCCACTCTAGCAACAAATTGTACATCTTGGAAAGGTTTTTTGAGTTCGATTCGATCAGTTCTGTTTCCAGTTTTGATTTCTCCACCTGAAAACCAACTTTTTTGTCTAGTTTAAAAGTTTCATGTACCTGATGATATTGCAACCAGTCAGGGACTTGACTTTTGACTTGATCATAGCTTTTCAGCTTAAATGAGTCCCCTTCCTGTTGCAATATGTCCATATATCGCAACCATCTAGCAGACATATTTGGTCTCTTATAGGCCTTAGCCTCCACTGGTGATATCCATCTAGGAGTCTTTCTCTCCAGTAAGTCTTTATACCTAATCCAGACCTGATACAAAGATTTCCTGATTATATGACTCTTAAAAGTTCTGTGAATTTTAACTTTGTCATACCAAAGGTATGCATGCCAACCGAACATATTATCATATCCCTCCAAGTCCAACACATCTACATTCTCTAATTTGAACCAATCTTTTAGCCAGCAAAAGGCAGCTGCTTCAAAATAAAGTCTTAAATCCGGCAGGGCAAAGCCTCCTCTCTCTTTGGAGTCTGTCAACACCTTAAACTTAATTCTCGGCTTTTTGCCCTGCCATATAAACTTCGATAGATCCCTTTGCCAAGTCTTGAAGCAGTCCATTTTATCCAAAATTGGTATGGCTTGGAATAAAAACAGCATCCTTGGTAGAACATTCATTTTAATGGCGGCTATTCTTCCCATTAACGACAGTTTCAATCTTGTCCATATCTCCAAGTCTTTCTTTATCTCTATCCACAGTTTTTCATAATTGTCTTTGTACAGGTTCACGTTTTTTGCTGTGAGATTGATACCTAGATATTTTACCGATTTAACAAAATTGAGGCCGGTGCCCTCCTGTAATCTTTGTATCTGTTCTGCACTCATATTTTTACTTAAAACTTTGGTTTTCTGTTTGTTTAGTTTGAAGCCAGCTACACGTCCGAATTGTTCAATTAATTCTAAGGCTTTGGGGACACTGCTTTCCGGTTCTTGTAGGGATAGCATCAGATCATCTGCAAAGGCGCGTAGTTTGTATTCTTTCTCTCCCACTCTGATTCCTTTTACCTGTTTCTCTTTTCGTAGCATGTTTAAAAGGACCTCCAGGACCGTAATAAATAATAAAGGGGAGATAGGGCACCCTTGTCTTGTTCCTTTTTCAACTTCAATTTCCTCCGATATCACGCCATTTATTATTATTTTAGCTCTTTGTTCAGTATAAATGGCTTTAATGCCATTTAAGAATCTTTCTCCAACTCCCATCTTTTCCAAATTCTTTTTCATAAACATCCAAGATATTTTATCAAAAGCTTTCTCCGCATCAATAAACAATAGTGCTGCCTCGGTGTTTATGTTTCTTTCCAGTTTTTCTAAAATGTCCACAATAATTCTCGTATTGTTACTTATTTGTCTTCCTGGAAGGAAACCCGCCTGTTCTTTGTGTATATAGTCCTTCAGCACTCTTTTCAGTCTTGTAGCCATAACATTTGCAAAAATTTTATAATCCACATTCAATAGGGAAATTGGACGGTAATTTTTCATTTGCATTCTATCTGTGTCTGGTTTTGGAATCAGCGTGATAAAGGCTTCTTTCCATGTCTCTGGTGCCCTATCTCCTTCCAATATTTTGTTGCATACTTCTTTCAATGGCTGTGAAAGCCAATCTTTAAGAGTCTTGTAAAACTTTGCAGTTAGTCCATCTGGTCCTGGGGCCTTTCCTAATTGCATGTTCTTAATTGCCTCCTCAATTTCTTGGATCGATATTGGGTGGTTGAGAGTTGTTGGTCTGTCCTCTGGGACTTTCTGCAAACCATGTTGTTGCAAAAACCGGTCTATCTCTTCTTCTTTTATCCTCTCCTCCTTGTACAGTTGCTTGTAAAATTTTTGGAAGCACTTTCTGATTTCCTCCGGGTTTTCCACTATTTTCCCATTTACTGCCAAATTGCCGATGACGTTAGCCTTTTGTCTTTTCTTCAATTGCCAAGCTAATAGTTTTCCACATTTGTTCGCTGATTCAAATGATCTTTGTTTCATCATTTTCAATTTCCATTCTAAATCTTGATTCATAATTTTAGCATACTGGGATTGCAAGTATTTAATTTCCTTTTGAATTCTTGAAGATTTGGGATGACCTCTTAACTCCTTTTCTTTAACTTTAATTGACTTCAACAGCCTTTCCATTTCTGCACTTTGTAGTTTTTTCTTTTTCGCTTTTTCACTTATGAGGAATCCTCTCATTACCGCTTTACTTGCATCCCATGCAATTCTTTTTTCTACTTCCGAGTTCCAGTTGATTTGAAAATACTCCATCTTTTTCACAGCTCTTTCTACCAGCTTGGTATCTCTCATCAACGCGTCATCCATTCTCCATCTAAAGGATCCCTTGGAAACCATTTTAAGGGTTACCTGTACAGGATTATGGTCCGAATATGTCTTTGGGCCGATTTCTGCTTTATATATTTTAGATGTCAATTCATTCGATATCCAGATGTAGTCTATCCTCGACCATGACTGCTGAGATTCACTGTAGTAAGTTGCCTCTGTCTCGGTGGGGTTTTTCAACCTCCAGGCATCCTCCAAATTTAAATTGTCCACCATTTCAAAGAAAGTCTTGGGCAGTTTCCCATCATTTGTTAATTTGGTTCTTTGGGATCTATCCATTAAAGTGGAAACAGCCCCATTGAAGTCTCCCAGGCAAATCAGTTTGTAATCCAAATAGTCCAACAGCAAGTCATGTATTTTTTTGTAAAAAATTGACTTTCCATCATTTGGTGCATAAAGTCCCAGAATCAAGAATTTTTCGCCTTGTGTTTTAATCTCAATTGCGATGTATCTCCCTTCTTCATCTTTAAATAACTGTCTTGGATTATATTTCTCCTTTGCGTATATTACCACACCTCTCTTTTTGACCTTATCAGATGAAATGAACTCTTGGCCTAACTTTTTATTTTGTAATAATCTTCTGTGTCGCCGAACTATGTGTGTCTCCTGTAAACATATAATGTCCAAATCCTTCTTTTCCAATCCATGAAATACTCTGCGTCTCTTTGGTCTCTGGTTCAATCCCCGTACATTCCATGTCAATAACTTCAACGCCATATTCCTTTGTTTTAGTCCTCTCCTCCAGTTGCTTGTGCTTTCTTGTCTTCTTCTGGGTCTTTATCGCTTGGTCCTGGTACCCCCGGCGGTGGGAATACTCCTGGGCGTCTATGTAGAGATGGGTCAAGTGACCCTGCCTTGAGTTCTTCCAGGTGTTTATCCAAAAATTTCTGCTTTTCAGCCAGGGATTTAATTCTTATCTTTTTTCCTTCAAATGTAAATGCAAGACCTTCTGGGAATTCCCAACTGAAGGAGATGTTGTTCCTTCTTAATTCTGCAACCAGATCGTTGTATGGAATTCTTTTGTCCAAAAAAAATCTGGGGATGTCCTTATAAAAGATGACTTTGCTCCACTGTACCACCAGGTTGTTTCTGTAGTGTAGATCCAGAAAGAAATCTCTGTCGTTTCTATCGTGCAATACCAGCAGACAGTCACTGACTGTTTTGCTGCTTTTCTTCCCTCTGGACCCTCTAGGCCCAAATCTGAAGGCTTTCACTATGCGTGCTGCGACGTTTACTTCTTCCAATTCCCAATATGACGAAAATTGCTTCACAATAAAGGCTTTTAGGTCTTCTCCTTCCAATTCTGGAAGACCCCTGAGACGGATGTTCCCCTCTCTCTGGTGGAGTTGAAGAAAAGCAAGAGATTCTTCTACAGTTCTCTGTCGTGTGCCAATTCCCTCTAAATTCTCCAAGTCAATATTGTCCAATTTCTGTTCCACTTTCTTAATTTTTTCCTTAACCACTTTAAATTCCTCAGAGTCCTTTTTTAGCGTTGTTACCTCCTGTGCCAATTTATTTATTTCATCTCTATTCTTTCTTACATTTTCTTCAATTTGGCCAATTGATCTCTCCAAAGTATCTGTGGAATTTTTTATATCTGCTTTTAAGTCCACTTGGAGTTTTTCTATTGCAGAGTTAACTGTAGCATTAACCGATGTGCTGATTGTATTAACTGAAGCCTGCGTTTGCTTCAACCCCTCAGTCACACATTTAAGTCCTTCTGCTATTTCTGCTACACTTGCAGCTAATTTCTCCATTTGCTCTTGTAAGGTTAGGGAAATAGAGCCTTTTCTTTGTGCAGAGCTAGATGTTTTTGATCTAGTGCTCTCATGCATGTCCTGTGAGCTCTGCAATTGTAATCTCAAGGTCACTCCAGTTGCTGTGGTAACCGTCTCAGACATTCACAGCAGAAAGCCAACAGTCTTAAGAGTAAACACCAGGTGGCCAGCAATTCCCTCCTGAGAACAAAGAGACTGCTGAGCCAGGAGTTCCACACAAGTCCAGCAGTTTAACTTTTAAGCACAGAGTTCACAATTTTTAAAACTCACTAGTTTTCAGTCAAAAAGAAATTAGTTCTTTTTTAATCCAAGTCAGAAATTATGTTTCCCTTGCAGTGTTACCACCAAGTCTTTGTTTTGAGTTGTAACTGGCCACAAAATAGCTAAAAAGTCGCCACTGGTAAACAGTCACTGACACAGTAGCAAGAAAAAATGGCAACAAATTACTGCAGCCCGCTACCGACCCGGAATCCTAATCCTGAGGGAGAGCGGTGTCTTCTTTTGCCATATTTCTCATTTTTAGGTCTTTAAACATCCTTAGAACAACTTTTAATCCACTTTTAAAAAGTTTGGCAGAGTTCGCAAAACTTTTCCGTTAGTCGCGGCTTTGATCTTTTAGCGCTACCAAGCTCCGGTAAACAGTTCAAAGGGAGCAGGCTTCCTTTTATCTTTCCTCTGTAAGTTATTATTCTTTAAGCATTTTAAATCAGTTCCAAAGTTCTACTTACAGAGTTCCTTTTGAGACTTCTTCATAGGAAGTGTCGGGTGCTCGAGTCTGGCGGGATCGCTGCTTTGATCCTCCAAAGGCAGTCGCCTCTTCAGCCCCGCACCGGCGCTTCGCTCGCCTGATTTACCCCCTTACGAGGGTCGATCAGGAGCAAGAACGGCGCGTCTGGGACCCACGAGGCAGGCGGTCCACGGGACGCTCTTCCCGTGGCTTTAAGGGACCCGCGGCGCAGGCACAGTAGTCCCTATAGCCTTATGGAGGACGGAGCCGTCGGACTCCCGTCCGCCATTGACCGGCACCTAACCGGAAGTGAGGTGGGGGGGGGAATATCAATGGTGGTGAACCTCATAAAATCAATAATAAAATTTCATGCATAAAAATACGTTACAAATCAGGACATCGGATTTTATTATCAAAGTGCAGCAAATGTTAACCTTTTTCCAGTTGAGAAAGAATAGCCATGTCACTCTCACTGAAAAATATAGGCATCTCTGTCTCAAACATAATTGGAAGCTCATAGGACCAAAAACAGGCTGCTGGTGTAAATTATTGTGTGGTGAGAGAAGAATGTTCTGCACTTCAATCGCTAGATGGCACTGTCATTTGTGGTCTGGGCCGAGCTGATAATGCACCTTGCATTAAAAAGATCCTTTTTACAGTACTTTTGAGATTTTTAATGGCCGCCATCCTGATTGGTGTTGTTGTTATAGCATTTCATGAGAATTATCGGCTGATTAACCTGATCTTCTGAAGCATTCTTAGGCGTTTCTAAAATGTAAAGGTCTTGTCCATAAGTGAAAAAAAGCAAATGGTCACAAAATAGTGGCAAGTTTATGTGTTCCCCAGAACTCTTTGTCAGATGAGGTGTTGCACAAAGCAAGTGTCGGGGGATGGGGGGAAAGAAGTCCTAAATCTTTGGTCCTGTGGCCAATTTTTGTACATTATTATTATTATTATTTTGGTCTGTTTAATAATTAACCTTACCTAAAGGTATTTCCTAGCTGTGAGTTTGGGGGTTTATTCTTCTTGCATTCATTCTTATCTGTGGTGTCTTCCCAATATAATAGTCACTGATATTGACTTGTGGGTGCAAAAAATGGGAAAGAAGTGTGCATGTGTTAGGAAGAGAAGGAAAACTGCACTTAAGTCTACAGAGCGGCTTCTTAAAACAGGTAATCTTTAGCCTATCATTACATCCACCTTCTCTGACTTCAATTTATTAGCAGTGAGGTGCAATAACCATTACTGAATAGGAGTTGAGCCAGATAAGGTCGACTATTTTTTATATGTATATTTAAAATATATATATTTAAGCATCCCTTTGGTAAAATATCAGTAAGCTGCAGGGGAAATGGAACACCTACAGTCTATAGGGAATGGAACTCTATTTTTTCCTTCTTTTCTTGCAGTAAATGAAGGAGACCTAGTAAAAAGCTTTTTTTAAAAAAAAAAAAAAAAAACATCACCTAAATAATAATTGAAAAAAATCTCAGTATGTGCTGAAAGGTATCTCTGTCCCATTACGATCTTTATCTTCCCTCGCATAATGTCCATGTGTGTGCAGGATGCTGCCTTCCTATCTGACCAAGCCACTGGTGACCCTGGGCTAATCACTTGACCTCCCTCTGCATCAGTCAAGGTGGCTAGAAAATTGAGTGAAACAGTGACCCTGGTGAAATCAGACAGTGTAACTAAGATGAGCTTGTTTTTTTTTTCCCTGAAGAAACCGAAACTGCAGAGATAGATAGATAAACAGATAGATAGATAAATAAATAAATAAATAAATAATCTATCCTGAACTCTGGATCAGAAGGTATCAATAATTTACACTGTTTACTCAATAGTTGTACGACTTGCTATTCGGGGGGGGGGGGCGTGGATATCACAACCCTCTGAGATATGGCCTGCATAAATAACTAGCTTCTGTTTACCACATATGCATGCATGATAACACAGCCCTGTCTGTCAATAGGTGCTTTCCGGACTTTTCACACTTCAAACCCTTCTCTCAGATTCTGAACTGTCTACAGGATTATCATAGAGGTTTTCAATAGTGTGAAATGTCAATAGGAAAATCAAAAAGCGGGAGCATGCTGACAGAGGTGCTTCAGAGGTGGTCCATCCAGAGTTGTCAGAATACAGACGTGTGCATTTTGGTAGAGACACAGCTGACACCCAAAACAGCCATTCCATGCTTTTTCTGCCACATGTGATGACCATGTGGTGTGACATCATTGTAATCCAAGTTTCCCTGCAGCCAATGGGAGTGGAAGTAGGGAAACTCAAGAGTGTGATGGCACCATATCACTAAAGCTCCCTTACTACACATCTTCCAGGACAGAGAAGGAGACGTTGGCTGCTACTTTTATCACCCACCATCTGCCTTGAATCAGCAACATATCAGAAGAGTCCTGCTGGATCAGAGCTATAGCCCATCTAATCCCACCTTCTGTTTCAAAAGCGGAGAGCTGGGTGCCTCTGGCGACATGAGTCCAATAAGACCCTCCCATTCATGTTCCCCAACAGCTTGTATTCAGAGGAACACTGCCTCAGATACAGGCATTAATCTATAGCCATCCACCTGGAGAAAACTCCGCAGCATTTAAAGGAACTTATTTAAGGGTAAACATTTACAGCAGGGGTGGGGGGCTAGCACACAGGCTATATGCAGCCCCCCTCTCTCACCCAAAAAGGGTTTTGTGTGCTTCCCAACCTCCCAGTTATGCCAATGTGTTCATTTTTTCCAGGGTGTTCTCACCCCCAAAGTCATTGTAAACTACAGCACCGCATCAGTTGAGCTGAAGCTGGAAAGGAGGCATAGCTGAGACTGTGGTGTCTTCATGATATATGGTTTATTTACACACATATATAACCTGAGTCTATGAAGGAGGTTTCACAGCAGTAACACCCCCAAAGGGTTTTGTTTCTCCCATAGCCGCAGCCTTAGATTCAAACAGACATCAAATATTGTGCTCGGACCCTCTCTCTAGCTTGCTGCCTTTACCACACTGCAACCTTTCCCCCCTCTTACATGTAGGTCAAATCACAGCCAACTCTCAAACTCTACCTCAAACTCTGGGTTTGTCTTCTAACTAACTCTGAGTTGAAGGAGGCACCCATTTGTCATCTGGCACAGAGCCTTTGCTTCCTTAATGGTTCATTGCCGTTCATTTATTCTTTTAACGGTCCATCTCCCAGGAAATCTCCTGAACACAGGAAGATGGGTCCAGGGTTTATAAGCCAATTTAACACCCCAAGCCTTGATTAAATTCTAACACCTACTAGACCCAGGAATTCAGGGGAGTCTGGCACCCACAAACTCATAACACTACCCCCTCCAAGAACCAGACACCTGTCCACAAATAGAAAATTACAGCTTCCTTGTAGGAAAAAAAATAACAACAACAAAGTGGGTAGATTTGTCTTTAAATGTAAACTGAATGGAATTTCTCACCCATCTCTACTCTCTGAGGAATACATTTCTAAAGCCCGGTTCAGGGGTTCACAAACTCACGGTCTTAATGGCGTGAAGGGACAGCAGAGACCTGATTGTTGGCCCTCCTTCCCTATCTTGCATTCTTACTGCTCAGCTCCATCGTTCTTCATGTATTGGAGGGCTTGCATCTATGGAGAGCTAACATTTCCTCAACGATTTAGAAACCTGTGCAATTCCAATTGCATGGTTGGTGAGCACCTGAGCAAAGCTTATGATACATGAGTTTTCAAAATGTTCATTGCACCTGCTTTTTATATCTATAGGTGCCCACTTAAAATATGTAGAAGAAGAGTTTGGATTTGATATCCCGCTTTATCACTACCCGAAGGAGTCTCAAAGCAGCTAACATTCTCCTTTCCCTTCTTCCCTCACAACAAACACTCTGTGAGGTGAGTGGGGCTGAGAGACTTCAGAGAAGTGTGACTAGCCCAAGGTCACCCAGCAGCTGCATGTGGAGGAGCGGAGATGCGAACCTGGTTCCCCAGATTACGAGTCTACCACTCTTAACCACTACACCACACTGGCTCTCCAGTGCAACATAGTTCTGGTTGGTATGGCTGCTGCGGGGTGTGAAATACATCATTATAATTGGGTTTCTCCTAGTTTTCAGTTGTTTCTGAGACGGTTTGGATCCAAGACTAGATTCAGCACAATTTGAAGGGATTGCAGATTCAGTCAGCGGGATACAAGTAAATAAATGTAATAATTATGCTTACAGAGGACAGAACTAAAATTCATATATTTTCTATCCTCATGAAGCTTTCATAAATTATCATGTAACTCATTCCAGAGTATTTTCGTTATTGCAGGGGGACCAATAAACAGCTGGATTAATAATAAAATGTCCGTCCAACTTTTACAAGATTTCAAAGTGAAAAGCCACACACACACACACACACACACACACATATATATATGCCATTAGATTTTGTTTCTCAGAATCTTCTTAACTTGAAATGACATTTTCCTGTTTTGCAGATATCCCACGTATGGAATATTCATTTTATTGCTCATAAAAACAAACACACAGACCATGGGAATACTTCAGAATTCACTTTAATTGTAGAGCGACTAGGGAATGGCCCGAGGTAATTACAATGTTTGACTTGTAACTTGATTCTGTAAAATGACAGTGAGGTACTATTTGTTTGTTTATTAAATCTGTACACCGCACTTCATCCTAAGATCTGAGTGCAGTTCACAGCACAAAAATACAAAATACGGTAAAAACACAAAACACATAATGAAAACAAGAACAAAACAAACCCCCTTCCACAAACACATTTTTTTATTAGATATTACCTTCACCTTTCACTGTTCATACCCATTCTAACTTCTACATTTACGTAACATTTTAAACAATGTTTTACCTCAAACTTCTTAAGTCACCGCAGCTGGCAAGACCAGCCAAAACTTAGTGACCCCTGTTCATACACATGTTTTATTGATTGATAACTTCTTTGGATTCTGACTCACAAAGCTGCCAAACCATCATAATTCATTATATGACTTGATTGTGATAATTTCTGTCTTAGTGACATCCGGCTTAGTCTACTGTAATGCATTCTACATGGGTCTGCCTTTGAGGAATGTTCAGAATGCAGATACCAAAGAGTCAATGGGAGCAGGGTACATAATGCTTTATATTGACAGTTCTACAACACCTTTACAGTACTTCCGGTTAGCTTCTGGGCCCTATTCAAAGTATATATATTTTTTAAAGAAAACATTTGTTAAGAGAATTTCTCTTTTCTAAATGTGATTTCTATTTCTGACGTCAAATACTGCCAATCTCATTTTGCAGTCTGTTTTCCCATTTTTATTATTTTCTTATGCTCAGTCTGAGGAGCTCCGTACTGTCAGAGGGGGGATTCAAGTGCGTACCAGAAATGTAGGTTTGTGCAATTAAAGGGGATCTATGCACCCAGGTGGCGCTGTGGGTTAAACCACAGAGTCTAGGGCTTGCTGATCAGAAGGTCGGCGGTTCGAATCCCTGCCACGGGGTGAGCTCCCGTTGCTCGGTCCCAGCTCCTGCCCACCTAGCAGTTCGAAAGCACATCAAAGTGCAAGTAGATAAATAGGGACCGCTCCGGCGGGAAGGTAAACGGCGTTTCTGTGCGCTGCTCTGGTTCGCCAGAAGCGGCTTTGTCATGCTGGCCACATGACCCGGAAGCTGTCTATGGACAAACGCCGGCTCCCTTGGCCTATAGAGCGAGATGAGCGCCGCAACCCCAGAGTCGGACACGACAGGACCTGATGGTCAGGGGTCCCTTTACCTTTACCTATGCACCCTTAGCACAACAAATCCACTTTTTTAAAAAAGAGAAAAAGCCTGGCATTTTGCTATTAGGAAAGATATGGGGAAATGTACTGAAAATGTGGGGTGGAGAGAATGGTTAATATTGCATAGTTACTTATCTCCTTGGCTTGGGGGGGGTTGCATAACTCCATACCCTCCAACATTTCCCCGATGAAAATAGGAACGCCCTAAGGAAAAGCGGGACATTCCGAGATCAAATCAGAAACCGGGACATTTTCTGTGAATCTGGAGCTGTCCCTGGAAAATAGTGACACTTGGAGGGTCTGCATATTACCAAGCTGACATTGTTTGGATTCTTCACATATGGGTAAAGATGTGTGATTCTCAATGTGTGAACATGAGGCAGCCCCTGAGGTAAGAAACTGGGTCAGGAATTTGCAAGGTGGACACAATAGGTTGCCCCGTGATATGTTCAGTATACCTGCATTCTCAACCATCAAAATTGATAGAGGTTGCAATCCTATGCTCATTTACTTAGAAATAAGTCTCAATGAACGGAGTTGCTTCTGAGAATATATTGTGCTGTAAAATATATTGCACAGATTGCACTGCAAATCCCAGCCATTTTTAGGTGCTAATTGCTTCATTGGCTGAAGTTCAAAATGGCATGTTCATACAAGAACCAGAATGACACTCTTGGGTAAAGAAAGTGTAGTCTTTTTAGAAGTTCAGTCCATGTCTATGTAGCAGTTCTAACATACCAGAATAATTCTAGCTTTCCCAACACAAAAGCAGGGTGCAAGGTCATGCCAAATAGCCCCACCCATGACACCCCATATGGTGAATAGTTCCTCCCCTTTGCACCCACATATGTAGCATAAACATGTGCAAAAGGATGAAGGAAGCTTTTATCCCATCCCCGCAGATGTTTGCATGAATGCTTTTCAACGCATGCAATATCAGCAAAAGAGTTATTCAGTGCCACCCTCTCCCATGTGCTCAGTATGGAGTAATAATGTCTAAATTGGCCGTTTCTTCCTTTCTGCAAGCTAGTCCTGGTCTGGGAGCCATGAAAGACCCCGGCAGTCATCACCTAAGTGCTTGTTATTACCAAAGTTGTTTCAATAAAACCACACTCTGCTTTCTCCCGACTGAAGTGCAGAGTGTTTGAGGAACGGGACATTCGCAGGGAAACCAAAATGCTTCTTTACAAAGCTATTGTACTACCAACCTTACTCTATGCTTGTGAAACATGTACCACTTATAAACACCATCTCCAACTCCTCGAATGATTCCATCAACGGTGTCTCCAAAAAATTCCGCATATCACTTAGGAAGGCAGGTGAACTAATGCCAGCGTACTGGAAGAAGCAAAGATCACCAGTGTCGAAGAAATTATTCTTAACATCAACTTTGCTGGACTGGTCAGACGCCTGATTATTGTCTTCCAAAGCAACTACTCTATTATGAACTTTAAAATGGAAAGTGTAATGCTGGTGGTCAGCAAAAGAGGTTTAAAGACTGTCTTAAGGCATTTTTTTTAAAAAAAAATGTATATAAACACCAACAATTAGGAAACACTGGCATGCGAGCGCTCCAATTGGAGAACAGCCTTTACCAAAGGTGTCATGGGCTTTGAAGACACTTGAATTCAGGGCGCAAGGGAGAAACGTGCTAAGAGGAAGGCACTCTTGGCAAATCCACACAGTGATCAACTCCCACCCGTAAACCAATGTCCCCACTGTGGAAGGACGTGTGGATCCAGAATTGGCCTCCACAGTCACTTACAGACTCATTGTTAAAACCGTGTTTATGGAAGACAATCTTACTCGGCTACGAGTGATCGCCAAAGAAGAAGACTCTGCTTAAACCACATTTCTGCATATTCCAAGATATTTAAAGAAGCTTACAGAAAGAAGCAAAGTATTAATATGGAGCTTTTCTAAGAAGCAGGAAACAGCCTGCTGCTGCTGGGGTGTGTGTGTGTGTGTGTGTGTGTGTGTGTGTGTTTACTATGATGGCTGTATGTCTGGCTCACCATTCTTCCACTATTGGAGAGTAAGCTAACTGATCAACCGAAGAAAGGCCATTATGCAGTTACAAAAATGTGTAATGGGGGGAAAGGGGAATTAATTGGAAAAAGCTGTTTTGCAATCTCAGTGTGGACTATACAAATAATTTTAAAATACATACCATCAATAACCTCAGGAAACACATTTATTATATAGAGCTGGCATAAATTCCACTTCTGCAGCAATCCTTTGGTAGTATGATTGTTGTTGGCTGTGGTAGTACTAATAGTAACAGCCATGGTGGTGATGGTAGTATCAATAGTAGTAGTAATATATGTCAGTAACAGGTGGCAAAATAAGAGCGGACAGTATTTTTATGGTGCATCCATTGGTTTACCTTCTTTTTCCTTTAGCAAAATGGAAATCAAAGGCGGTGAAGGAATGCTGAAGGACTGGTTGGCACCTACACAGTGACAACATTAATGTCATTTCCAGAACCATACTGAATATTAAATCAATACTGATATGCTTATGAATGCCATTTTGTAGACGCTTGAAAAAAAAAAGCATGGTTTGAAAAATAAAACACTATTTACAGTGAAGCCATAATGAATAAAAAGAAGTAATGATAATAAATAATGTGAAAGTATGTATCACAGCTGTAACCATAGTAACATTACCAAATGAATAATTCACAGCGAGTAATATACTTGGTGAATCCTGGGCTATTTTTCTGCTTGAAAAAGGAATGAATGCTAGCAGATGGTGATTTTCTCCACAAGCCGAGGACAGATTCTGCTGGGATGTTCCCCTCCATAAGCCCAGTGAAAGAAAAATGAACTGTGGAATACGACTGGTGAAAAAAAAAGTTCCTGGTGGATTTCACCCAACATTTACTTTAAACGCATGGAATTCACTGCCACAAAATAAAGTGATGATTACTATATTAGATGGCCTTAAAGAAGATCAGACAGATTCATAGCTATTGGCCAAGACACTGTACATAAATAGGACCGTCACCTTCAGAGGCTTTAACATTTCTACATACAAATAGTAAACTTGGTTCCCCTAGTGGCAATCTTTGTATAGCCATTGAATTTCAATACAGCCCTTCATCCAAAGATCGCAGCATGGTTTACAATTTAAAGACATGAAAATACATACTGTAATAACAAACATAAACAATAACCCACTCACACAGTTTAAAAGGCCAGAGATTGTTTAATTAACCAAAGGCCTAGGAGAAGAGAAATGTTTTTGCCTGGTGCCTAAAGATATGCAAGGAAGGTGCCGGGCGAGCTTCCCTGGGGAGAGCATTTCACAAGTGTGGAGCCATCACAGAAAAGGCCCGTTCTTGTGTTGCCACTCTCATAATCAACCTCAGATTATGGTTGCAGGGTCTAGGTCAATTGCCCCATAATAATAACCTCCATGCACACAGAATGAGCGAATGTACACTTGTGCATTTTCCTAGGGAAAGGAACTTCTGTGCTTATCACACATATCCCAGGACTTTGACACGGTGCGCCTCATCTACGGAAGGAATTTTCTGTTGAAGGGTGAGGGAGCAAGGCTGGATCTAGACGCATCAAAGAACCGTTTAGGTTTTAAAGCGCTGTAAACTTAAACAGAGAAAACCGGTAGAGAAAAATGCGACTCCACATCGCCATCTGGTGGCACCATGCTATATTGCACATACAACACATATAAATCGCTTTCTCTTTACCATTCCAGCTAAGCCCTAAGTGACGTGGCTTAAACGTTAGTGGCATGGCTTAATTTTAATCTTACTCAGCCTACTAAACTACTGCTAAATTATTAACATTTTTCTCTGCTGTTAAGAGAAAGAGTAAAAGACCCAGCTCTGGAGTTGTTTGCTGTATTAAATGGCACCTCTTAGAGGAAGTGCTCATTATGGAAGTAAAAAGCACTCTGATATATATGTCAATACAAATGTTACTATCTTAGATTGTTATTGATCTACTGAAACTACCACTTTCATGGAACAAGCCTGTTCAAAAGAGGTACTCAGGCTGACTCTAGATGGATTCACATTACTGTCTTGTAGTCTGCAGTTCACACAGACTTTATTTCCCATCCCTATATGGATTGAATAATCCTGCTAGCAAGCAAACCTGTGGTATGTACAAACAAAAATAGCTGATAAATGTCCTACGGGCCATGAAGGTCTCTATCCACAGATCGGAATGTCATGCCTAAGTCATTTTGATCCCCATAACTGGTTTGTCAACAGTATCAAACATAGGAAACTGCCTTGCACCAGGTTAGACAACTGATCCATCTAGTTCTGTATTGTCCATAACAGGCATGAGGGGCCTCTGGCTTTCCAGAAGATGACAGAATATAATCCCTGTCAGACCCAGCAAGCACGGCAAGTAGTCAGTGATGATGGGAGTTGTATTCCAGCAACATCTAGAGAGATTCCTTACTATGTACTGGTTGGACACAGAGGAATGGTAGGAGGAACCAGTTGAGGAACCCACAAGGGAAGAAGGCTCAGAGCCTGCAGACTGGTGGTGGGATGACAATGAGTGGTTGGAGGAAGAAGAGTGTGAAGACTGGGAAGAGGTGTTGGACACTGAAGACCTCTCCAGTGTCCAACAGGGCTTAGTGGGCAGGGAGAGTCTGTGGCAGAGAGAAGTCCTGAAGCAGGGTCAGAAACTGAGGCAGGAAAGGAGGGAGGCCAAGAGGCAGGGGTAATGAAGAGTCCACAAGTGTCCCCCTTCCCCCCTGGTCCCCCAGAACCAGGTGAGGCATGAAGAGGGTGGAGGAGAGTTAGCTTCACACATTACACAGGCCAGGCACAGTATCAGATTGGTTGGGGGAAATGCTGGACAGGAGAGGGCTTAGGCAGCTGTGAGGAGGTGGGGGCCTTCAGCCTCAGCAACTGCTTCATGGATGCAAGACCTGCCGGAGAGGAGTTCTGTGCTCATTAGGCCTGACACTCCTGTGCAGATCCTGCTTTTGCTACTAAATAGTTGACTCCAACTTGCAACTTGCTCAGTGTGATTTACTGCTGGCTCGCGCCTGTCACCCACTGACTGGCCAAAGCTCTCCAGGTTTTCAGAAAAGGGTCCTTCCTGAAGATGCTCCTATAGACTGTATCTTGGACCTTCTGTGTGCAAAGCACGTGCTCTGCATTAAGCTGCAACATTTCTCCTAAATTGGCTTATACCTTTGGACCTCTAAGTAGCAGAGGTTTACAGTAATGGACATGTCTGGATGACTCTTTGCTTCTCCTGTTTCTGAGAAACAAATCAATTGTTTGCCTTGGGAGCAACGTTATCTTCCACCTTCCACCAACTGGTTGACCCAGGCTCCTCAGAGAAGAAGCCCATGGAAGGGTACGTTGTGGCCCAGGACACAGAGCCAAGAGTGCACTCCCTCCTACCTAGGAGGTTCTCCCAGTTTGTCAGAATTACAGGGGTTTCCCTCACTGCAGTATTAATGGGGCTGCTGCTGTTTTCACTTGCCTCTTTCCTATCATTCTCAGCTAATGACTAAAGGGGGCATATCTTGCTGAACCTGCTACTTATCCTTCACATTCAAATCCCACATGGTTTTACTATCTACCAATGCAAACAAGTCACAGGATTACAACATCAGGTTGTCAAGAACATGGGTGGTCTTGATATATCTCGTGACTATTTGTATATCTCTTCTTTCCATATCAGCTTTTAATCTATCACTTCAGTCCTCAAATAAGGATCTTTGTCAAATCCTGAAATGGCTGCTGAATATCAACAAACAGATTAATACACACACACAGAGAGAGATTCCAATTTATTTTAATACAAAAGCAGTGTGTTTACTGGCTTCATTAGTGGCTAAGCCCTTGGATGGCTTAAGAAAAGGCTGTAAAAAATTGATTGACCCAAATTCTTTGCTAGATAGCTTGTTCCCCCTCCCCCAACCCTTTCTTTTCCCATACATATGCAAAAGCCAACAGTGGGTTTCATTTGGCACACTGAATAGTGATTATAGATTGAATTAAGTGAACTGCAAACTTACCGGTTTTGCAGCTGCTGAGCTCCTTCACTCCTGCTGCCAACTTTGATCAACCTAGAGAGAGCCCAGCCTTACATGGCTGAGCAATTGAAACTTGCTTAGCATCTTCATCTAGACTATAGGTGCCAGAGTCAATATGGGACACGACTCCTGTGCTTTTGGTAGTGAAGAATGGGAGGGGAAATATGTGTCCTTAAGTCCACTCACCTTTTTTGGTGGGCATCCGGGCCCCTGCAATGATTTGGTGTGGGGTCGGGGAGTTGATGACCCCCATGTGCCATCCCGGCTGCATCACTGGAGCTGGGTGGGGCCACACCCAGTGTGGCCCTGCCTGCCAAAGCACCAGTAGGGGGCATGGCTGCAGGAAATTTAAGTGTTCGTTCTTTCACCGGATCTCCCAACCCACCCACCCTCTTTTTTATGCTTTGCTATGACACGACCTTCCTATGAACAAATGTCGGCCACCACATTATTGGGGCCAGGTAGGTTTCTTTTCCACTTGGCAAATTGGCTCCAGCCATTTGGTTTTCGCCTATCTTGTAACAATCGTCACAACTTTGTGAGGTTAGGCATTGGGTAAGCCTTTGTTTGGATGGAGGGAAGGTTGTAGCCTCCTCCTGCCCCTCCTCATTAAGGGGCTGTTAAAGTGATCCAGGGGTGTGCATCCTGTCCGATGCCTGGACATGTGCTAGTGCCATGCCACTACCCCAACGGGGACCTCTCGGGGTGCCCGTATTTGATGTAAGTCATAGGGCTCTCCCTGCCCTTAGATGGACTCCCTGCAAACAGGCGGGGGGTTGAGATACAGCCTGGCTTCACCCAATGCCTAAGCCAAACCGCTCATATCTTTAACCAATAAGTTGTGGCCTATTTAATCCCATAAACCTAAATACTCGTGTCCATGTGTTTATTAATCACTAGCTGGTCACGGGGCCTTGGCACACAAGTACCTCTGTACTACTATGGCAAGTGAAGCTGATGGGGATCATGGAGATGAAATGTCTTTGCACCAACAGGATTTGGAGGGAAAGTCCCCTGCCTGAAATCCCAGAGAATCCAGGTGGTCCAGTGGTCCGACTTGATAAAAGGCACCTTCCTATGTTACTTGTAATAAATTGCCCTCCAGGAACCTGAATCACCCCAGAAGAATCCATATTAAAGCAGGAAGGGCAGCTTGTTATCTGCAAAATTCTGCAGAAGCTTATAAGGGTAAGATTGGTTCCCAGCGGGAAAGGGGGCGGGAAGTGCAATATCTTTCCAGGATTGTGTTTTTAAAAAAGAAACCTGATTTGCTGCTTGAAGCAAACTTTAATAAGAGCATTAAGTAGCAAAATTATTTAAAAGCAGATCTTTTATGTAAAGCAATTTGCTTTGAGAATATCTTGTTTTGTTAACATAACTTCAACTACATTATGCTTCAGCACTGCTGTTTTGTACTACAATTAAGCGCTGATCACATTACATGAGAGATTATACTATCCTATTTACAGTAAATAGCTTAAAGTAGAGGGGAAACAGGAAAGGCTCTATTCATGAATGATTTACACTCGGCTTCTTCTCGAGGTTTTGCATTATTCAAATAAGAAGAAACTGTGTCTGGAATACTAACAACATCTTGTAATTTACTATATGCGGTAGGAAGCACATCGGCTTCCCAAATTGTCATTTAATATCCTGAAGCACCACAGAAGAAATTCTCCTGCTTGGCTTGCCACTTTTTAAATGTACTGTTATTATTACTATAGCAAACAGGGATGCAAATGAAACAAAATATGCAATTACGCAAAACTGCTATCCGCAACTAACGTGATTGGGGAAATGGCCAAGGAATGTCTCTCTTTCAGAACATGTACAAGGACCAGAAGGCAAATCTTTTTCCTTTCCTTTCCTTTCCTTTTCTTTTTGTGGCTGAAAATTCCAAGAACATGATTTAGGAGCATCAAAGGATTGCTCTGGCAGGTAACTGAAGAGTGCAAATTGGAGCACCTTTCGATAGGCCCTAAAGCAGGTGGGACATCTGTGGACATCCAGGTGTTGCAAGATTCTAACAACAACAATAATAATAACAACACATGGTGCCCATTTCTCCATCCAGGCAAGCAAGAGGCACGGTCACAGTTCATAGACAAATTCCTTTCAGGCAAATATATTTGAGGAGGGCATGGAACAGGACTAGCGACAGCAATGGACTGGTGGGAAGTGGCACCTGAGAAGAGTTCTGATAGAGATCACTAATTAAAATAATTGTCCTGGTGAGGGGCGGAACCCTACTAGAGAGCCAGTGTGGTGTAGTGGTTAAGAGTGGTAGACTCGTAATCTGGGGAACCGGGTTCGCGTCTCCGCTCCTCCACATGCAGCTGCTGGGTGACCTTGGGCTAGTCACACTTCTCTGAAGTCTCTCAGCCCCACTCACCTCACAGAGTGTTTCTTGTGGGGGAGGAAGGGAAAGGAGAATGTTAGCCGCTTTGAGACTCCTTCGGGTAGTGAAAAGCGGGATATCAAATCCAAACTCTTCTTCTTCTTCTTCTTCCTACTAGCATTTCAATCCTTGACATTTAATCAACCCTATTGTCACTTACTATATCTGAAGTATAATCCTAAGGTTCCCCCCCCCTTAGTGATTGGCTGTGCAATGCCTCTTGCATTATCTTGCTGAGTGGTCCTGTGCAGGAAAAGAATGATGCAAAGTGGAGGTTCCTGTTTATCCCTGAGCGGCCAAAACCTTGAGCTCTGCAACCAGCAGTGTGGGAAAAGCAAATAATAGAGGGTTCAAACAAATCAATAATCTACAAAGTACGAAAGTAGCACCACAACAAGGGATGCTCCTCAACCATCTCTTTCTGTCACTTATTTTTTTGCCACCACAGCCAATCTCTCTTTTTTTTGCAAATCCCAGCCATAGAGTAAAAAGAAACTTGTGCATATAGCAGGAAACCCTACATGGGGAAGAGGAAAGTATTACAATGCATACCTATCTAATTTGTACTTCCTAACATATTACACAAACAAACACAGTTATCCTTTGAAATTCACATTTCTCCAAATTTTGCAGAACGGTTATCCAATCCAATAAAAAAAAGTATACCAAGATGCACACAATAATGTACTTGTTAGTGGAAATAGCATACAAAATGCATTATGTCATATGGGAAATTACTCACACAAAAATGTGCATTTGGGGAAAACGTGCATAAAAAGCATATGAATTTTGGTTCACACTTTAAAAATTATATCTCAGACTGATGTGGAAATTGGGTGAACTGAATTTAAGATAGTACAAATGAAAAACAGTGAAACTGTAGGTTGTTTTCAGACTCAATATGCCTATGTTTTTCCAATTTCATTTACTATGGGCTGAGCTGTTTGAAGAACCCAATGAAACACAACTTTGATAATGACTGGGTTAGTTTGTGTTAAACAAGACTTGTGGGGTGGCTATGTGATTTGTTTCCCAGGCACTCATCTTCAAATAACTCTGGATGTAAATGAAGGCCTGTACATATATAACAAAGGGGTTGGTAGAGCATGAGACTCTTAATCTCAGGGTTGTGGGTTCGAGCCCCACATTGGGCAAAATATTCCTCCACTGCAGGGGGTTGGACTAGATGACCCTTCCAACTGCACGATTCTATGATATTACATGTTTCTGATCTCCAACATCCACCAAAGGCCAGGGATGATAGGAGATGGAGCAGAATGACATATGGAGGGCCACAGATTCTCTGCCACAGATAGATAGATAGATAGATAGATAGATAGATAGATAGACAGACAGATAGACAGATGGAGCGAGCGAGCCACAGTGGCATGAGAGGTGTTTCCTTGCAATTTCTTCCCATCTCACTAATAAAGTATAGTAGCCCATAAGCATGTGGGCAAGGACAAAGATGTTCTATACCTGGTTGCCACTCTGCTGGGAGGAAGGATAGGATAATGATCAGGAGTGATCTGTCCAATTAAGCCATTCCCTTGTGGCTCTGGGATTCAAAATGTAATCACAACAGCATAGGAAGAACCCTCTCATTCACTGCAGTAATGCACAAAGAGACCCAGGACTCAGCTATACAGCTGCAAATAAAACGTTTTACGGTAAGTGTGTTTTAAGTGCAATACGCAACGAGAAACTAGATGGCGATGGTGAGCCTTATGGAAAATTCAACGTATTTTTGAAAACCGCTTTTTTAGAAAAAGCATTTTCAGAATGTTTTTAATATGTGTGTAGATTCCACCCCTGAGTCCTCTAGAAATATATTAGTCCATAGGAATTTTGGTGGCATTGCACTAAATTCTGCAGAGCTCCTCCAGGACAACACCTGAAAGAGAGTTCTCTTGAGCATTTTTTAAAGCAACATAATCTAAACCTTTTAATATTTTGAACTTTTCTGGCCTTTTCTTAAAAAAAAACCACAAAACAAATGCTCTCCCTATCTTATCTTTAACCTTTTTGCTCTTGCAGGCACTGTTGTTTGTGTAACATAACTTGTTCGGGGTGATCAGTTTGCCTTCAACAGTTTCCCACACTAAGATAAATCACGTATTATCTTCCACTGTTTATCCAAGGAGGTGGTAACATATAGAATCAGGGACAGGGCTAGGTATGTCATTTGGCAGCTAGATGCATCCCACAGATTGGCTGAGTTGTTTACCTGCTCAGCAGATAGGCATACCATAGCTTTGATAATATTGCCGTGGTAAATATCACAATACAACAAACTCCTTTGAAAAAATAATAACATCTAATACTCATAGCAGGCTTGATCATTGCTGGACTTTGTGCTTTTTCTTTACTGTCATCGATTCACATTTCTTGCTCCTGTTATTCTGAAAACAGGCAAATCCAGCAATTTAGCAAAAGGGGGAAAAAAAACTTCAGTAGTTAACACAATGTTATCCAGGGACTTTAAAACACTTAAACATATTAAGTAGTCAAAGATTTATAGAAACATAAGCATCGATCTAATCTTGATTCCCAGCATACCACCAGATTAGCCTCGTGCACACAAAGAAATATTTTTTTCTGATTCTCAACCCTGGTTGCCATTTTATTCCATGTAATGCAATTACTTGTGCCAAATATATATTTTTTTTAAGCAGAATTTATTGACATTTTCACAAAATAACACAAACCCAACCCCCACACCTACAAATATCAAAACAAATACAAATACATATAATGTCAGGATTCTTCTTCTTATCTGTATACCTTACTGAAAAAAAAAATTTCTAGTTCCAAATCTTGACGTTTGACTTCCCCCGCCTATACACCTTCGGTTTTAAAACAATACACTATTTGCTTAACAACTTTTCTCTATAAAAATTTAACTTTACTTAAAAACACAAAAACACCTTTATCTTAATCTTTGCATTGTAACCTAAAACTTAACCAAATATTCTTACAGCTAAACTTATTTCTTCTATCATTTATCATGCTGCTTTTAACTTAAATTCAATATCTCCTTACTTATATAAAATAAACTTATAATTAACAGACTTCACACTCCGATTTCGGATGCCATGGCAGACCATCTATATTTTACATTAATTAGTTCAACCCACTCCCCTTCTGTCCATTATCTTCTCCTGTCTTTCACCAGAACCGAATCTCCTATTATATTCTTCTAAATGTCCACAGATCCAGGTTGCAACCACAACAAACCCTGCATCGAGCTCCAAGATGTTCATCCTCTCCATTCTGAGTTTCTCCGTGCCTTTGTGCCATACTTCTTCTTCTTGTAGAAATCTTAATTCTATGTCCCTCGACCCCGGGCTGCCACCTCGGAGTCTGGATATTAAAAATCTTTCCGTTCCAGGGCTGCTGCCACCCCCTGAAATCGGCCCCTGTTCCATTCGGATTTGCTCAGCCATCTCAAACCATCCTTCCAGCTCTTTGCAAAAGTCTGTTTCCATTGAATAAAACTTTCGAAAAGCCTCCTCTGTGGAAAACAAATTCTTTCCATTTATAATCGCACTCAAGGCTCTTAGTTTTCGATCAAGCAGTTCCAGTTGAAAGACAGTAAGCTTTTCCTCATCCTCCCAGTCCTTCAGTGCCAACGTAAGCGCAAAGTCCCACATCTTCGGGGGGGGGAGGTGGGTATCAAGTTACGTTTCCTGTCTTTCCTTCCTTTGTCTCAATTTTTTCCTACGCAAGTCCAAATCGCCGCCATTTCTTCCGATGCCGGGGTATAAAGACCAAAACTTCAAATGGAGATATTTTTTCCTCAGTTAACCCCCAAAAGGAGATCTCAACAGACTCAACTTTCAAGTTCCAATTACTTTCAATTGATTATTGTAGCAGCAGTCACTTAAAGAGTTAATTTCTTTCACCGCCCGAAGGGAGAGAGGCGGGCTGCCTGTTCTTCTTAATCCCAGAGCTTTCCCGGAATACAAAGAGTCAGTTAATTACTCACAGCTTCTGGTTTCTTAGCAACTCCTTAATGACAGGTAGAACAGAGACGCTCATCACGGACTTTGCCGCCGCATGTAAACATCCCGGTTAGGGCATTTCCCCTCAAGCCCGACTCCGTGGTCCCTTCACCCCCACTCCCCCTTTACAGGGGGCGCGGGGGAAGGGTTCGGAGCACAACGGGCACTGCCGGGGAGCCCAGGGCACGGGACGCTCTTCCCGCGCCCCAACCGAAGCCCCGCTATGCGGCTGCAGGGCTCCTGACCCCCGGGATGAACTGGGTGCTTCGCAGCCGAAGCAGCCCACGACCATCCATCATGGCGCCAGCCGCCGGAAGTCTACTTGTGCCAAATATAGCCACCTAAAAGAATTTGTATTGCTTTCCACTACCATGAGAGAGTAAAATGATTTGTACTCGATCCTGGAACAGTCCGCCATTTTTTTTTCCAGGGTTGTAAAGTTCTATAATGAACTTTGAAGACTTAATCTTTTTCAAGACCTAAGCTTTGATCCAGAGCTCCTGTGAGCAGGAATCCATTCATGAGATGCTCAGGAAGCGGGAGAGAGTATCTGCTGATTTTTGCCTTCTGCCCTCTGCGCCACCTGAAAACAGCTCTGAATTGTATACAAGATGGTGTAAGGGCTGCAGAAGGAAGATGGAAATTGGTGAGAATCATCGCCCCACACCTTGGACACTCCACTAGGAGCATTCACTGCATTGCAGTCCCTCCTTAAAATGGAAGGAACTCTTCCATTCAGAGAAGGGCGACTCTGGATCCAACCCACACAAAACCGTGTACCTTCCTAACTCACACCATGGTCCTAAAATCTGTTTACTCAGAAGTCAGAGTGATTGATCTAAATTGATAAGGCTTCTTAGGACCATAGCTTTCACAGTGCAATCCTAGGCACAATTACCTTGGGAATTAGTGCTATTTCACTCAATGAGACTTACTTCTGAGTAAACATAAAGGGATCCATTTTATTTTATTTTTGTAATTATAAGTTTTAAACAGCATATATGTATATAGTTCTGATTCTATTCATGTTTAATGCTTGTTTGCCCTATGTTTTAAGGGATTCTTGTTTTTATCTGTAAACAGCCTTGAGTCCCATCAGAGGGGAAAACGGGTCATAAAAAAATATATAATCACCATCACTTCAGCTTTTAGCATGCTTTCCATTTGAATTTTACCTGCAGATTTTACATAAGTATTCATGCAGGAAGGATAACCTTTAGGAAGAATAAACCAAAGTATAAAATCCTAAATATCCATCAGTTTCTCTTTTGCACTTTTCTAGTCTGTATCTTAGAACTTGAAAAGATCGAAAGCTGGGAAGAGCAATATCATGTGGTCCAGCCATACCCGTTTTTATCTCAACGGAGCAAGAATGCACTTGACCTCAGGCTGAACTTGTGGCTCAGAGACTGAAAGGAGATGCTATGCATTTAGCTCAATCTGAACAGAATTTAAAATGGCATGGATGAGTGGGAATACTGACAGCAAGCCCGGGCAATGGAATCATAGCTACATACATATATCATGTGTTCCTTATTTCAAGGAACTGTTCCTTGTTCTGCATTAAAATGTCGTGTAGCTGCAAAAGGCAACTTACATTTAAATCTTTACACCAGAAGTGGGAAATCTCTTTTCAGCCTGACAGTCACATTCCCTGGTGGGCCACATTCCAACGGAGGGTATGGCAGCCAGACACACAACTCTCCATCCTGCATTCTCCACCAAGGCGGGCAAGAGGCATTATCCCATTTGATGGACACATCACTAGGGACAGGTGGGTAGCCGTGTTGGTCTGCCATAGAAACAAAATAGAAAATTCTTTCCAGTAGCACCTTAGAGACCAACTGAGTAGCTGTCTTAATACAAAGAAATTTCAGAAATAGACTGGAAACAGAAGTGGCTGAATTGCAACTAATCACCAAACTTAAAACCATGGAGAAACCTGGTCTGAACAAAGACATTGGATTCTTATCTCATTATACATAACAAAGCTATCTTTAGCCATCTCACCCCTTGCCTTTCCCTGCAAGACTAATTGCAGCCGTTAAGAGTCGTCAACAGGTTTTCCACACCTATCAGCTGATCACCCATTCCCACCACCCTTCTGAGTAATACCCCTCCCCATTCCCTCACTATATTTAATGATCTGGTGACTTCTGTTTCAGTGTATCTGAAGAAGTGTGCATGCACACGAAAGCTCATACCAAGAACAAACTCAGTTGGTCTCTAAGGTGCTAATGGAAAGAATTTTCTATTTTGTTTCGACATCACTAGGGGACGGCACAGAGGAAGACCAATTAAGGGTGTGGCTTAGGAAAGAGGCGGGGCCTAGGCAGTCCTGAGGCTAGAGGGGCTCATTTAGCCCTTGGACATGAGGTTCCCTATCCTTGCATTACAAGGATGAGCTATTGTCTAATAAAAGTACTATGAATGTTCAGACACACACCGTGCATCATTTTCTTGCTGCCATTATTTGGGAACTCTTTGGGGGATAAGCCAAGGATATTTTTGTAAAAGCCCCCTTTGCAAAATCTGCTCAATTAACAGAATAGAAAGACCCAGGGAGAAGATGGGGACAATATCTGATTCTGCCAGACCCATATTGGGGGAGCAGGGAATACACAGCCTACTGCCAATAAGACTCATGAATGTATGGTGTTCAGGCAAGTCTCAGCTCAATTAAAATTAAAAGGTACTGATGCAGCACATGGTACACTGAATTCTAGATTTTAAAAGGATCTTCATATTCTGGAAGCTTTGATCACATAGTGATGGCTGCATGGTCTTGCTTCCATATTGGTGGTTAAGAAGCTTTTTCATATGATCCTGTGAAAATGTGCCCCAAACCCCAATTTTTTTGGGGGGGAATGGATTACATTAATCCTATGATTCCTTAATGATGGTTTCTTTTTCATGGTGTACCCTCATCAGGAGAAAGTGGATAATCTGGCTGCAATTGAGGCTAGCTAGTGCTTCATTGGTATGGCACATGGCAGATTGATGTTCACACTAAATGAGGATACAATTATTATTATTATTATTATTATTATTATTATGCTGGACATTAATAGGCAAGTCTGCAAAATGGTGTGTTTGTTGATGGGAAAGCAGAATTGTGTGCCTTGCCATACAGGTGTTGCCCAGCAGGTGCACATGGTCTGCAGCCACCAACCACACAGCGCTCATGATCACAACATAGGAGCTCATTTGGCTTGAGAGGTGGGGGGAGAGGACACATTTTCCCAACAAGAAAAAAAAATGGCGGCTTTTTTCTACAATGAATGCTCTAATAGGAAGGTGGCATCTGGCTCCTACACACCAGCTAAGTAAGAACTGTGCATTTATTGTTATGGGCTGGGGAGATTGTCTGGGTTAAGCCATAGGTTAATGTTCTGCTTCAGAGGAACTTTGCCTGGGAAGTCATCCAAACACAACAAAGCCATGCTTGGTGATGACAGGCAATATTTCTCGGTCAAGAAAATCTACTTTGAATTTGCCCCTGTATCTCAGATGTGCTTTATATAACTTTCAGCAGTGCTTTCCCGATGAAATCTGGACAATGCCTTGTTATTTATGTGCTGTTTATTTCCGCAGACTTACTTTCGTTGCATCTGTCTCTATGATTTGCTCAGGAAAATTCAGAAGCCCAACAAGGAAACATGATCTTCTTGCTCTGAACTTTAACGTCATAAACAAATTTAAAATCAGACTTAAGCAAAGTAAGGAGAAGCTTTCTCCTTTTTCCAACCAGGAGTGACTTACTGATGTATTTGTCATCACCACACAGCAGAAATACAGTGCAGGATGGCTGATATATATAGCATTGGCAGGCTACTTGTAGCTCCTTCATTTACCACCTCTGCAACTAATATACTGTAACCTGGGTTCCCTTCCAGTATTGCATTACTATGAATTACACTTTTCATTATAATGCGGTTGTGTCCTTCCTTTCCTTTCCTTTCCTTTTCCTTTTGTGTGTGCAATGATGAAAAACTTATTTGAGAAAATCTTCAGCAAAATGTTCAGATGCGGGGATTCCCCCCCCCCCCAATTTCATCATGATATGTGCTTCCCAAACCAATAAATTAACTGAAATGCAACTATCCTTACTTCTCCAAATTTTGTGATGCCGTTCCCCAATTTAAAAATACGTGTACAAAATTGCATCTGTTAGTGGAAAAGAACATAAAATGCCTTACAGTAGAGAAATTGGTTGCAGGAATGCATACAAATCTTTGTGCTTTTATTTAAAAAAAAAAAAAAAATCATGAACCGATGCAGAAATGGGGTGGACTGAACTTAAAAATGGAAACAATAAAAAAGTTAGAGAAATCAAAATTAGCAGGTTAGTTCTTTCATGTGCTGTTCTGGGGGGTTCTCCCAACGCCCCATGAACCAATTCAGAGAGGGCACTGGGAGCAGGGAGGGGGGAGCAGGAGTGTGGGTAAAGTCCCGCTGTACAAATGGAAGCTCTCACACAGGATTTATGCTGGTGGGACTTGTTAGGTGAATTCCACCCTTTGTATCTACAGGTATTATATCCCCAGCATTTATTTGCTAAATTCTCCCTCGGTCCTTATTCTGTTCCAAAGAGATCAGCAGTCATGGAATCTTCACGCTATCAGTTTTGTTGCAGTGAAAATACACGTTACAAATATAGTTGGTTTGTCGCACTTTTCTACTTGGAAGCACAACAGGGGGTGGGCTGGGGAATCAATATTCATGGCTAGATTTAATATTCAAAGCTGCATAGCCATGTAATGGACTTAATCTTTCAGCATTAAGGCAGCAAGCTAATGAACATATTAAGCAGCTTGCAATAATGCTAGCACATTATGAAGATTCAAAATGGAAGGCTTTCAGAAATGCAGAGCAGCTGATGTGAGGTCAGGAAATCTTCAGATGAAAACAGAGACAAGACACTTCCTACCATATACTTCCAATTGCTGGAAAAGGACGAACTGTTATGGCATGCAGGGGGAACTGGTGATTCAGAAGATGGTGTGGGCACTAGCTCTGAGCAACAACCAAGTGGCAAGGGAGCATGTGCTCTTACCAGCAAGTGTTGCTGAGTGGCAGAATTTGACAGAGGCTGGAAGGTGTTAATCAAAACCAGCACATCAGAACTACATAGTCCCAGATACCCCTGGCTTCCACTACACGATACTCCCCAGTGAAGACACAGGCCCCTGCCCAAGCTCAGCACCATGCAGTCCTCTGCCACTCTTCCTCCAATATCAAGCAGTGCTCATGGTTTAATATACTGTCTCCGTCTTCCATTAGAGGCAATGGCTACATAGTTCAGCCGACCCCTACACTGGCACTGGGCAGCTGAGATTCAGAGGACAGAGCAAGATGGATTGGAATAATGAAGGATGTAGCTTGGGTTTCTCAAACACATCGGTGGCATAGCATTTGGCCTAAAAGTTTAGAGCAGGATGGTTAGAAGGTAGATCAGGATCCCCCGACATGATCTTTGTATGATTTACAGTAGATGACAAGGCTTTCTGATCCCGTGAAGTTTAACAATAGTCAGAAAATGGCAAGTTTTATCTAGGTCTTTGTGCAGCTTGGGTGGCCATTTTTTTGTGTTAGTCATAACTCCAACGTTGATTTGCACTTATATATTCAGGCACATTGCAGGGGAAAGTGGTGTGCAGTAGGTCAATGACTCCTGCCCCCTAAGCTACCATTTTACATCTGGCTCCATCTCCAGCAACTATTTAGGAGACTGGCCATTCACATCCACACTGGGATGCTCATCCAGACCCCTGAAACTTCAAAACAAAAAACCAACCAACAAACAGAAAACCACCATAACCCTCTCCCCAGATTTTATCGGGAACTGCTCTGAAGCAAAGTGGATGGCCCCAGGGTGACACAGGCCCTGATCCAGTGCCACAAATTGCAGATTAAAAAACCAGCACTGGAAACACACTAAGCAGGAGTAAGCATTAATCTCCCCTCTTCACCCAGTGGCATGACAAAGACAGCTCGGGTTTCTTCTTCCCCCTTCCTTGCATTCAAATTTGCATTACCAAAGTAACGTTCAGAGCATTTGTCCCTAAGATAATACAATAGTTCCACAGAGAAGCCATGAGTAACCATTGGGCCAAGCAGCCAAAGTGCAGATCACTTGCACAAATTTACATTAGTCCATTTGTGAATGGTTAGTACAGTACATACAATGTGAATCTTGAGATTTCCAAGGAAGCATTTATCTTGGGGGCAGAAAGTCAGAACGAGAGCCACCATCTTTCATCGGTTCTAATTATGTACATAAAGCCTTATTGCTTTCCATTACTTTTAATATTTATTCTTTGAAATTATTGAATTAATCAGTGGGGCTTGGAAGACGCTGAAATGTAGCTGAGTAAATGGAAGAACCAATCTAAACTCATTCAATTACGACGGAGCGAAAGCTTAGTTTCAGTCCAGTGCATTTCGTCTCATCAGAGGCTTCACTTTCTTTTGGAGAAATTCAAATTTGATTGCAGCTTGTTTTCTTTTTTTTTGGGTCTCTCCTGCAGAATAACTCATGAATAGCCCTTTCATTTGGTGATGCATTTCAGCTAACACTTCAAAGGTTTCTGTATATATTACATGGAAGAAAACCCAGAATTTGATTTGGCCGTGTTCATATATTTATGACCATTTGATAAGGAAATTGACTTGTGTCACAACAAGACAGTCATGGTTGCTGATCCTCTGTATGGTCTGTTGGCATACACATATGAAATACACATATCTATGGCCACTTCAAGTTTGAAATAAAGCAGCTAGAATGGAAGCTAATGTATACTTTTAGAGAGGTGTACAATATAGAGATGTACAATTACTCTGAAGCCATGTTGATCAAACCAAATCCATCCAAAACTTTGATGCACAACATACAAGCAAACATTTGGATCCCAGTTGGCCAATATCCCCACCTCACAATACTGCTGCTGCTAACAGTTTTTACAGATATTTAGAGCCAGGAGGTTTCTAATTTGCCCGTGCTTTTTTTTTTTTTAACCCACCTATGGATTGTCTTAGATGCTTAACAACTCCTGGATTTCCACTCATTTACAGTACCAACTGTGGCGATCACCCAAACTTAGGAATGGCATAGAAGGAGTTAAAAGGATTAACCAGTAAGAACCTTAAGGGGGGCGGAGTTAAGTGGGCTATATAAACCCCTCCCGGTGAAGGAAGAGGGTCTTGGTCTTGGTCTTTAGCTTTTATCTTTGAGGGGGACTTGGGGCTTGTTGTAGGTATTGAGAGGCTGGAAGGAGGGTGGCAAGGGAAGGAGTAGGTACAAGGGCGGGAGAAATCGTTGTGCACTGCTGTTAACAAGAACACAACCAAGAAAGAACTGTTTATTCAGAAACCACATGCTTATGTACTAAACTTCAATAAAAACAGTTTGTTCCAATATTCTCCTTGACTGAACTGAGTGAAGTAAATACCAGACAAACTGGTTGGTGGTAGCGGTTAATTAACAAAGTGGTGAGTGCAGGTATCAACGGACCGTTAAACGTCTGGGGGACCTGTGCAGGTTGAGCGAACCGCCACACCAAACTGTTTTGCTTCTTGCCACCCCTGCATCTCACACTGTCATGTTGAATTATGTGGCATTAACTTCTATGGGGCAGTAGGACAATGTATGGTAAAACATCAGGTATTCACAATGTCAAATGATTTTAGTATTACTGGATATATATATGTGTGTGTGTGTGTGTGTGTGTGTGTGTGTTGAGTGTCAAGATTGAAGTCCACAGCAGCTGCTAAACCTGGCAATTTGAGGAATCATTCAGTACCAGGCCTGAATCTGTGAAACCAGATGCTCAGCAGACATCTGAAAAGCATCATGCTGCAACATGATTTGAAGGGGAGAAGTGGTGGGGTGGGGGCTCAATCCTTCTCTCATATGCTGCTGCTTCCCTGTAATCACAGGAAATAAAACCGAGCGGAATTGCAAGAAACACCCACATTTAAAAACAGCTCATGAGAAAAGTCATTCAGGTCAAACCTGTTTGGTAAAGCAAGTCACCCTATATACCCTTGAAGTTCAGCGCCTCCCTTTCCTCCAGAAGCATCTGCAAAACATTTTTTTGTTTGAATGCATCTGCTTTGAGATTGAGCTAACAAATGTGTTGTTTTTGCTTTTAATTGTGCACCGTTCTCATCGTTAATTGGATCGATTAACAAACAAGGGAAAAAGCAGGGGTGGCGTGTTCCAGAAACGTAACAATATTGTAGTGCCAAGGATCCATGGTTGGCTTTTGATCAAGCCATGTGGCTTGATGAGGAAAACCAGTCTGATCAGAGCACATCTGGAAAGGGAGACTACCCCTTGCCCATAGCCACAAAGAAGGGATCCATGCCATAGAGACATAGACATATGGGCATCTATGAGTTTAAGAATTACATAACAACATATGACAGGAGCACCTGTTTTGTTAATAACTGCCCATTAAGTCTAGCTTTCTTTGAAGGTCAGAAAATAACAACTGCCCAGAAAAAAATAAAAGGGGAAACACTGACATTATTCCTGAGAACACTTGGTTCAGGAGTTGAGCCATTACTCTCTGAAACCACCTACACAGCATAAGCCTTCAGCATGTCCTTGTCACATCCACAAATGAGTAACAGCAGGTTTTGGCTGCAACTCTGCGTTGTTTTGGCTGTGCCATAATGCTGGGTGACTGTCTACCAGTCAGAACAAGCATAAAAGAGTGATTTTCCCCTGTGTTATGGCTAGCACAAAGGATCGTGAGTGATGGGCCACATACTGAAGTATGAGTAGTTTCTTCGAGTTGGTAAGAATTGATAACAAATCCAACACACACAAGAACAAGACAAAGAACAAACAACATCTTCACAACACAACATCTCTCAACCTACTGGGGAACATCCACCACCCTCCAAACACATTAATGAACAGAACATTGACCACCAACCACCACCGAAAAAATGTTACACTAAAAGGGACTCCACATGGACCCCTCCTGATGGACGCAATACCACACTAGATCTGTACATCGATTGCTTCCGCCGCAGAATCCAAACAGATGTGACCAGAAAACACCATCGCTTACAACAAAATCTAAACCATGCTGAAAGGAGAGCCATAGATAATCTCAGGAACAACCCAGACATTATAATTAAAGAGGCGGACAAGGGTGGAGCTGTCGTCATCATGAACAAAACTGATTACATCCAGGAGGCTCACAGACAACTTTCCAATACCACCTTTTACATAAAATTGGACTCAGACCCCACGGAAGAATACAAAAAAGAACTGAACAAGATTGTTAAGGAGCTACCCCCACACATCCAAGAACAGATCCTCATGAACACACCAGCAGAACCTCGACCAGGAACTTTCTATCTTCTACCCAAAATACACAAACCAGGAAATCCAGGACGCCCCATCATCTCAGGTATTGGCACCATTACAGTGGGGGTTTCCGGTTATATGGACTCTGTTCTGAAACCATATGCCATCAGTGCTCCCAGCTATGTACGTGACACCACAGACTTTCTGAGAAAAATACAATCTTTGAATAACCTTCCTAACAATACTATTCTAGTCACTATGGATGTGGAATCTCTGTATACCAACATCCCACACAACGATGGTTTACAAGCTATAAGGAACACCATTTCAGATAAAACCACAGCAGACTTTGCTACGAAACTCTGTCATTTTGTCCTTACCCACAACAACTTCAAATTTGGTGAGGACCTGTTCCTTCAGATCAACGGCACAGCAATGGGCACCCGCATGGCCCCACAGTATGCCAACATCTTCATGGCAGATTTAGAACAACGTTTCCTAAACTCCTACCCACTCAAACCTCTCTTGTACCTGCGTTACATTGATGATATTTTTATTATCTGGACACATGGTCAACAGACCCTGGACACCTTCCACAAGACATTCAATGACTTTCACCCCACCATCAACCTAACTATGAACCAGTCTATGCAAGAAATACACTTTTTGGACACTACTATAAAAATACAGGATGGACACATAGACACCACCTTATACCATAAACCAACTGACCGACAAACATATCTACATGCTTCTAGCTACCATCCCAAACATACCAAACAATCCATTGTATATAGCCAGGCCCTACGTTACAGCCGCATCTGTTCCAACTCTACAGACAGAGACTCTCACCTAAGAGATCTACAGCAAACCTTCTTAGAACTAAAATATCCACCTGATGAAGTTAAACAACAGATCGACAGAGCCAGACTGATACCCAGAGAGAACTTGCTGCAAGACAGACCCAAAAAAGAAAATAACAGAACACCACTAGTCATCACATACAGCTCCCAAGTTAAAACAGTACAACGCATCATCAGAGATCTACAACCTCTCCTAGACAATGACAGTTCTCTTTCTCAAGCTCTGGGAGGAAGACCCTTCATCGCATACAAACAGCCACCCAATCTCAAACAGCTCCTCACCCACAATAATACAAAAACAGGACTCAACATGGACACTGGTACCAGAGCCTGCAATAAACCCAGATGCCAACTTTGCTGCCACATAAACCCGGATAACACCATTACTGGTCCCAACAACATCAAACACACCATCTCAGGACTATTTAATTGCTCATCTTCCAACATTGTGTATGCAATCAAATGCCAACAGTGCCCTTCAGCTCTCTATATTGGACAAACAGGCCAAACCCTATGCCAAAGGATAAATGGACATAAATCTGATATCAGGAATCACAAGACAGAGAAACCAGTAGGAGAACACTTCAATCTCCCAGGACATTCTATAAAAGATCTCAAAGTAGCTGTCTTAATACAAAGAAATTTCAGAAATAGACTGGAAAGAGAAGTGGCTGAATTGCAACTAATCACCAAACTTAAAACCATGGAGAAACCTGGTTTGAACAAAGACATTGGATTCTTATCTCATTATACATAACAAAGCCATCTTTAGCCATCTCACCTCTTGCCTTTCCCTGCAAGACTAATTGCAGCTGTTTAGAGTCGTCAACAGGTTTTCCACACTTATCAGCCTATCACCCATTCCCACCACCCTTCTGAGTAATACCCCTCCCCACTCCCCCACTATATTTAAGGATCTGGTGACTTCTGTTTCAGTGTATCTGAAGAAGTGTGCATGCACACGAAAGCTCATACCAGGAACAAACTCAGTTGGTCTCTAAGGTGCTACTAGAAAGAATTTTCGATTTTGTTTTGACTATGGCAGACCAACACGGCTACCCACCTGTAACTGGAACAAATACATAGTTTTCTTTTCTTTTCTTTTTTACTTTTCATTGCCACAGTCCCAGTAACGAACCCGGGCCAAAACTTGTTACATGCAAATTAGCCTATGCCCCCTTTTAAACTTGCAAAGGTTGCTTTGGGAGGTGCAGTTGGGAGCGGAAAAGCAACAAGGGGGAGGAATGCTTAATCATTTCCCTGCCTCTGGTTTCCCTACTGCAAAAGATCCAGCCTCCACAAAATTTCAGATACATCTTTGCCCTTACAAGCATGCATTTGAAACCTTGTTGAGGGCTGCTACTAGGGAAAGGGGGCTATTTGGAGTGAGTCTGATGGAGAAAGGGTTTGAGCAGTCATCTGTTCTGCCATTTCTCTGCTTTTTCTCACCTGTTGGCCAGTGAATGTTCCTGTGCTTCACCTGTATCATTTTGAAATGAATGCCATGCCTAGTCCATTCAAGACACAAACACAAACACACACACACACACACATCCCAAAACTGTGTTGACCACTACTTCATCAAAGTCAAGAGAAATCTATTTTAAGGTCATCTGATAATGTCATTTTGCATTCTGCCAGTAACATAGAAGGTGTGATTTGTGGTAACACATGAGAATACCGTACCTTTTCTGTAGTATCCCCACCATCCTGTGGAACTCTTTGACCAGAAGAGGTTGTGTTGTTGACTTCCTTCCCTGGTTCCAGAACATGATTTATTTAAATAATAGAAATGAAACTAAGATGGGGGAACCTTTAGCAGCCTACAGAACACTGAGTGTCAGTTGAGTGTGGAATGGAAAATCACAAGAGGGGGAACTGGAATGGAGTATCCCCAAACAACCTGCAACAGATCCATTTAAAAAAAAATGTACAAGCAATGTGTGCAAAATGTGTAGAGAAATGTATCTATAAGGGGAAATTGACATAAAAATGAAGATGAAGATCCATGAAGATTAAAAAAAATGCAATGCATTAGAGAAAATTGCTTGCTAAAATGTGTATGTTAGTCAAAACTGCACACGAAAATTTATTTTTTCCTCCGTATCACCAAGTGTTGCAGAAATGTGGAGAACTGAATTTAGGACTGGAAAAGTGAGAAACTCAGAAAACCCAGGTTAGGAACAGAGTAAGGGCATTTTGAAAAGACATGGCCGGCACATTAACATATAGCAGGGATACACACTCCATAAATATCACATATTTCTCATGCTATATAACTTACATCTTCCACTGCATCCTTTCTTTACTGATAAGGTTTTGCAAGTTTCACACGACTATAAATTTAATTGGAAGCATAATGGCAGTACAGTTAAGCTTGACTAGAGAATTTCCATCATCTCTTGGGTTCACAGATCAAAGAGGTGCCATGTAGCAAATCCAAACATTTAAAGATCATGCAGGCACAGTGCTCTTTGAACTCATTACAGTTGGGATAATTCAATAGCCATTTTTACTGGGATCATTCTGTCTTCTTCAAAGAAACTACAACAGTTGTATCATCCCTTTAGCGGCCATATCAAATTAAACATAACTAAATAATTTGTTCTCCATTTGTGCAAGTTGGAAAGGGGTAATGAAGACTAGGATATTAGATGAGATTTGTCAATGCCTATACTTTGTGTTCAGGGAAATGGCACAGCAGCACAAAGAAGCTTACTAGAAGCTAATCAAGGAATATCTACCCTGCAGTCTACCACAAAGGAAATGTACAGTGTTAAATCACAGCTGCCATTGTATCTGATCATCTACTTCTGCAGTGTTGCCAGTCTATAAAAACTGACCTTGTGGTAGACCATAGTGTATTCTTTGATTAGCTACTTGTGTTTGCAACAGACAGGAAGGCTATGCAAAATGTCAGTTCCCTGGCTTTCTTGATATAATTTTCTCGCCAACCCATGGGCTTGCCCCTCTATGGCACCAGAGTGATTTGTTACATTATTCTGGTATGGTGTTGGCATCCGTCTGTCTCGAGAAACAACGCAGTGCACTTCCAGGAGTGAGGTCAAACCGCTGGAGAATCATAGTGCCTGCTGTGGCTGCAGAGACCAGTAATTTGTAACTGTTGTCTCCTGGGTTGTTTTTGCTGCTTTACGGCACTGAAGTGACCTCTTAGGGGTGGGGCAAGCCTGGGGACTGTGTATGGAGCTCCTGGGCTGACCAGACAACATGATCCCCTTCTTGGCCTCACTGATGTGATCCAAAGGAAAGCAGAGCAGTACGTTTGGCACCAGCTTAGCTGCAGGAGTTGACAGAAAGAGGTGTGCAAGAAGCCATCCAACTGTCTTAAGAACTCCAATCTGGATTTGTGTAGGGTTTGCTCCTTAACCTTTTCTTCTCCCAAATATACTCCACAGGGCAGTAGGTAGTGTAATTCAATATAATTGTTCCAATTTCTGTCATATCATTGTTTTATGGCTGCAATCCTGGATGCCCTTACCTGGGACTACACCCTATTGAACTCAATGGGGCTTACTTCTGAGTGGACAGTCATAAGACTGTGCTGCCATTGTTGATATAACAAACCTGGACATGTTCAGCTTCTCTCTATGAAGGGTCCCCCGTGTCTTGAACATGACTAATGACTTGTTGAACTTTGAATACGTTTCTCTCTCTCTCTCAAACCCCAAATAAATTTGTGTCTGCATCCTTCTCTTGTGCTGTGATCAATATGGTCAGCAATAAATATGTGTGATTATCAACTCAGCCAAGAGGTGCCAGAGGCTTCACTTCAGTTCAGTCACCGCAAAACCTCTGCCATTGGATTTCGGCAGAAGCCAACATGTTAATTTTATCGATCAGCATTCCATAAGGGGAAAGATGTGTGTGCATGTATGTGAATACACACCAAAAGCTTTTTCATAGATCAATTTTCATTTTCAAGCGGTGGAATTGACAAGCCGTTCTAATGCTACAAAAGGAGCGAGAGAGATGTTGTTAGCTTGTTTGTTTTACCTTTCTCAACACAATAAATCTATTGGATTCTTGAGTAAAGTGCTAAATCTGAACTCTTTGATAAAGAAGGTTTATATAGCTGTTTGGAAGGTGGCTGTACTGAAAGGATAGACAATGAATAATATAGCTCAACAATGTTTTTTATTAGTAGTATTATTTATAGAAGGAATTCTGTTTTCAGAGAAGATACTGTGAATTTCATCAACGTTGGCACAGTATTAACAATGCTAAGGAAAACATGAGCAGGGGCAAAAGTGTGTGTGTACACACACACACACACACACACACCGTATTTTTCAGTCTATAAGACGCCCCCATGTATAAGACGACTGCTATTTTTGTGGTCTCCAATTTAAGAAAATGGGGGGAGATGGCCCCCATGTGTAAGACGCCCCCAAATTTTGGACATTATTTTTTAGGGGGAAAGCCTAGTCTTATACATGGAAAAATATGGGGGGGGGGGTGTGACATTTTCCAGTCTTCAACTATCATTTGGTTTCCTTTTTATTCACTAGGGTAAAGGTAAAAGTAAAGGGACCCCTGACCATTAGGTCCATTCATGGACGACTCTGGGGTTGCCGCGCTCATCTTGCTTTACTGGCCGAGGGAGCCGGCGTACAGCTTCTGGGTCATGTGGCCAGAATGACTAAGCCGCTTCTGGTGAACCAGAGCAGCGCACGGAAACGCCGCTTACCTCCCCGCTGGAGCGGTACCTATTTATCTACTTGCACTTCGTGCTTTCGAACTGCTAGGTTGGCAGGAGCAGGGACCAAGCAACGGGAGCTGCCCCCTTCACGGGGATTCGAACCACTGACCTTCTGATCGGCAAGCCCTAGGTTCTGTGGTTTAACCCACAGCGCCACCCACGTCCCCTATTCACTAGGGTAGGAAGAGGTAAATGAATGAATCACCAAAACACTCACCTTTCTGCAGCATGTCAGTTCAAAAGTGTGCATTTAGTCAGGGGAATAATACTCTGCATGATGAACTGCTCTCTTCAGATATTATTTCCTAGTTTTGTTCTTAGGGGAAGATACTAATATTAATATTAATATACGTCCCTATTTTCATTGGAGAGATGTTGGAGGGCATGCAGTGTACTGAACCTGAAGAGTACAAAGTGAATCGAGTGAGTACTTTATAAATGCAGAAAACCTATGGAGCAAGTTGTTTGTGCACTTCCCTGCTGAGCTGATTCCTATGCAGCTCATGCTAGCCCCACATTTGATACAACCTGGAGTTTTGAACGGTGGGGGACTTCTGCCAGATGGAATTGAGAGTTCATGTTAACTATGGGGTGAGTCCTGGTGGATACAGTGAACAAGAAAGCCTATCAGCCAAAGGCCTAGCCAGAAAATAGATTCACTTGGAGGAGGTTGTTACGCTGCCTTCCAGGACTCACAGACAAAGTGGGAAGGTGAAGGTAGAGTAGCACCTAGGGACACAATTGCTTCTTCCAATATGCGGCAGTTCCAAGATTAAAACAAAACTCTTGTCAGCAAAAAGGTTGGTGCACTGCAAATTGAAGCAGTATAATATATCTCCCCTTTGGTCTGGGGCAGTTTTAGTGTCGGAACCAAACAGCTGCACCAAATCCCAGCTGCACAGGTTCTCCAGCTAAAATACACAATAAATGCACACGAAAAACAGAGGTTAGTGTGCGGTGAGGCTGCAGCATACCCAAGTCCTAAAGGTAAAATAACACAGTTTTTATGGTGTAATACTGATTCCTAAGTGCAGGCCGCAGGACCACCGAAACCAGCAGCTCATTGACGCCTTTTGACATGGACTTGAGAACACATAACAAATCTTATACATATATATATCCATTAGTGACACACTCTGGATTGGATGTAAATATGCTCTGCAGGAATATTACTTTTATAAGAAGAATCTTTTTGTTGGATTTATGGAATACCCCTGAACTAATTCCATCTAGATTAAATCAATTTGAAATTTGCTTCATATTTTCTCATTACCTAGTAACTAGCAGATCTAAAGAAAAGCTGATCTAAGGGAAAGCTATCAGACAATTTAAGCGAAACATATAACACAGAACTGGATATAGAAGGAGATATATTGGCAGGCAAGAGAACCTCCTTTAGCACTCAAGCTGATTAATAGGCAATAAACTATGTCATAAAACCCTGTTATGTTCAGAATTTGTCTTAAGGACGGCAAGGCAGAAAGCTATCTGAAAAGAGGATACCTGAAGCAAAACAAAAAAACATACATTTAACACTACTAAGAAAGCTAGCACTCTGCTGTCAGATTTAATGACAGGCTTAAGTATTTCAGTGAGATACATTGCAATAATGACACATTACAGAATTTATTAAAAGCATTAACATGTTTTGGAATAGTACTTCTGTTAACTGCAAAAATGCAGATACTATAATTATCTAATGGTTGAATTTGATTTCTCCTGCTTGCCTCCTCAGACTTGCATTCATAGAATACATTTACCTATCTTTTTCTGAAGAATAGCTAAAATAAAAACAAATTCCGTATGTGTGGATTTATTTATAACTATTGCAACAAACAAAGCAACAAACTTTGCAATGCTTCTTGTATTGGTTGTTTTTAATGCAGTCATACAATGATATTTGAAATGATGCGTGCTCATTTCTGTTCTCGATAGCACTTTCTGAAAGAGACATCATTCCTATTTGCTCTTTCAGCAATACTTCATGAATATAAAATAATAAAATAATAATAATAAATCCTTCCAGTAGCACCTTAGAGACCAACTAAGTTTGTTCTTGGTATGAGCTTTCGTGTGCATGCACACTTCTTCAGATACCAAGAACAAACTTAGTTGGTCTCTAAGGTGCTACTGGAAGGATTATTTTATTTTTTATTTTGTTTTGACTATGGCAGACCAACACGGCTACCTACCTGTTCATGAATATAGTTTTGTTAAGTGGAAACCTTAAGAAGGGAACCAATTAAACACAGTTCATACAGAAATAAATACATTATTTGTTCACTTATTAACTCATATGGAGACAGCAGTTTAGGCCTCAAATACTTTCAGAACATTTTTTTCTAATTTATGTATAAATTATAGCATTTTCTGCAATACATTCCACAGCCCCATCTAATATGCACACACACACCCCAAAAGTAGCTCTAATTCACTTTAATGTTGCCATTGGTGGGTGAATCTATGGGTCATTTTGATTTAGGACCACCAGAAGCCTAGGGTAACTGCACTTTTTAAATCATTATGCCAGAGAGTTGTGGTAATGTTTCGATGGCCCTCATCTCTTAATGGCCTTCAAGCCCTTAGCAACCAATGTTCTGTTACAGCATCCACCCAAGAACTCACAAAGACTGCCGGGTAAACTTGGTACAATAATAGATTGTACACGCCTGCAAGTACAAGGTATTCCCCGCCCCCACACACACATTTTTAATTCATCAAAAATAGAGACGAATTGGATCGGTCAAGACTATTTCAAGTCCATGTCAGTTAATCTGTGATTTAAAAATATACGTACACAAAAGTTCACATTGTCTCCTTCCAACTTTACCCTAATATGCATGTTACTGTTCGCAATTTACCCTAAAATATACATTTTCATATGCATTTTGGTCTATATTTGTAGCTGAGAACTATTCTGAAAAATATAGTTTTTTCATCAACCCAGAAGCAGAAATGCCAGCAAATAAACACTACCTCTTGAGAAGTAGCCATCTGGAACCCAACGGATGAACAAATGAGATGGTTACTTGGGATCTAAAAGGATCGCTAGTCCTTTACCGGTAAGATTTATTCCCTACTTCCACATCTGAAAGCTCAATGCATTTCAATCCACATATCAGGATGAATCATGACGGCGCACTTGAAAATATGGTCCAGATCAAAAAAAGCATTGCTGCATCCTCTGAAATGGATGTAGAACATATTAGCTGACTGGCAAGGAGATCACCTCTCTTTTCAGCTATACGTTAGCCCTCTTCAGGCATTGAGCCAGCATGGGGTGGGGAGCGGAGCAGGTCTACGTGGCCCTTCCCCACCCCCACCCCACATATGCAGCACAAATGTCTGAAGGGCAGCAGAGAGACTTCAGGGGTCTAGGGTTCCATACCATATGGAAACCTGTGCAAAGGATCTCTCTCTTCCTCTACACATTCCCGCACCCTCCTTAAGCATAAATAAGTTCATGGCAGAAGCACATTTGAAAACAACTGGAGGAAGGAAGCCCTGGTACAGGGTAACTTGGAAACCTGTACGCATAAAAGCTCCTCATCTCTTTGCAGGTATGGAGTAAAAGGGGAGGGGCTACTTGGCACAGCCCCTCCCAAAAAATGTTCTCCTTAAATGACTGAAAGAGACTATCAAGAATCTAATATGTTATCACTGAAGGAGTGTCATAATGGCTCTGGCATCACCATGCAAATGACTGTCCCATTTGCGATGGCCACAAAATGGATGCTTCCTTAAGCAAGAAGGAATAGTGATCTATCCACCTGAGATATCTGAAAGAGACCCAGTCAGATCCCTTCCATGAAATATACCACATCAGAGAATCAAGCTTATTTTCAAATTTAGCTGTCTACTACAGCTTTAGCGCATGATCTGTGGCTTAGTTTGGGGGGGGGGATAAAACCCTGATGCATGTGCAGTACAACGTGCATTAGAGCAGCACTTTGTCATCTTTTGGACTTGACTTGCGGCACACTTGCCAAAGAGATTATTCACCAACAAATGAGATAATATTTGAAATAGAATCATCCGGAGAAGAAGAAAAATACACTTCAACTTATCCAACCCAGAAACACAATCCTTTAATTCTTGTTGTTGTTTAGTCGTTTAGTCGTGTCCGACTCTTCGTGACCCCATGGACCAGAGCACGCCAGGCACTCCCGTCTTCCACTGCCTCCCGCAGTTTGGTCAGACTCATGTTGGTAGCTTCAAGAACACTGTCCAACCATCTCATCCTCTGTCGTCCCCTTCTCCTTGTGCCCTCCATCTTTCCCAACACCAGGGTCTTTTCCAGGGAGTCTTCTCTTCTCATGAGATGGGCAAAGTATTTAATTCTAGAGCATCCCAATTTGAGGAAGAAATAACAGGTTCAGTTTGCATTTAAGGGCAAACCTATCTAATTCACACTGTCCTAAACAATGCATGAACCCAAACTACTGTCATCCTTAGAAACTCACACTGCTCTGAATTTTTCAGAGAAAATTCGTCAGCCACGCAAAGTGCACAGAATGGCATATGCTGGGGGGGATGTGAATAAAAATCCATATACTGGTGAAAATAACAAATAAAAATGCACTACATTAAGGAAAATTGATTTGCAAAAATGTGTGTGTTAGGCCACAAAAATGCGTACGTTAGGGAAAAATCGCAGTAAAATGCTGATGAGTTTTCATGAGAACATTTTAAAAAGAAAATTCTACAAACTGATGTGGAAAAACGGACAATTGAACTTTAGACTGGGAAACTGAGACGCCAAGAGACACAGAAAGTGGTAGATATGCCCATTCCTAATCAGAAGTCTTGACCGAGTTCACTGGGATTTACTCCTAAGTAAGTGTGCATAGGATTGCAGCCCTTGAAGGTTCAAGACAGGAGATAAGTTTTTTTTCTGCAATGGTATATAAATGACCATGTAGCTGACTAAAAGGTGCCCTCTTCTAAACCTGTGTAACTTGAGTCAGTGCCTAAATGTGCCATTTTCAAAGGATAACCCTAGAAAGGCAATTATTCCTTTTCAGCCAAGAGACTACTTCTGGTTTTCATCATCTTTTAATCTTAATTGGCCCTTCATCTCCTTTTAATGCCTTGGAGCATTAGCTATTTTAGATAGCTGACCTTGAACTGATGATCTCAGTCATTTCCATACAGACACTTCTCTTTCTTTCTTTTTTGTGGCACTGAATACTGGAGTCAGATTAAATGAAGCCTCGCTTCAAAAAATAGATAAAATGCTTGGCTTTGTACACTGCTTTCAAATTTACTTTTGAAAAGCGCATTTCTGATTGCTGTTGACAACTTGGCTTGCAGACTTTTTAAAAACTCTTACATTGATGCAATACCCTGTAAACTATAGTACAATGCTTGTGTGTTAGCTATCAAAATGATCCAAACAGTATTTCATTGTTTTAACACAAGTTTGTTTAAAATTATCACAAATTCTCTCATAGTAAAATATAAATAGTAGGGGTAAAAATCAGTGTGGGTCAATGAATTATTGGTTGTTGATTTGGACTATAGAGAATTAAATGCATTCTTCACCCACCCTTAAAGTCACTTAGTTGGTGAGCTAGGAAAATTGACCCTCTCAGCCTCAGTTCTTTATCTATAAAATGGGAGTAATAATTACAGTGTCAGTTGCTTAATGTAAAGGCAAGATAAATTAAAGCAGTTTCCACACTACTGATTATAATCATCCTGATAATTTAACACATAAATGTTTCAGCTTAAGAATAGGAAAAGAATATCAGTTAAAAAAATCATAATATCTAATTGCTCATTGCTTTCTACACTGAAAATGCTAATTGTGTTTTTCTTAAGGCACAGAATTACCATTCAACTACGGTAGTAAGGAAAGTCCAGAAAGCGTCCAAGATCAGTTTGTAATTTTTTTTAAGTCCTCATGGAAAATTGCCAGCATTTTAAATAGATATACAGTATATTCGACCATTTATATACAGCTCAATATCTTAGTCTCTAAGCAGCATACTGAGGACCCAGGTGGCGCTGTGGGTTAAACCACAGAGTCTAGGGCTTGCTGATCAGAAGGTCGGCGGTTCGAATCCCTGCCACGGGGTGAGCTCCTGTTGCTCTGTCCCAGCTCCTGCCCACCTAGCAGTTCAAAAGCACATCAAAGTGCAAGTAGATAAATAGGGACCGCTCCGGCGGGAAGGTAAACGGCGTTTCCGTGCGCTGCTCTGGTTCGCCAGAAGCGGCTTTGTCATGCTGGCCACATGACCCGGAAGCTGTCTGCAGACAAACGCCGGCTCCCTTGGCCTATAGAGATGAGCGCCGCAATCCCAGAGTTGGACACGACTGGACCTGATGGTCAGGGGTCCCTTTAAGCAGCATACAATGAGGCATATATATATATATATATATATATATATATATATATATATATATATATATATATATATGTGTGTGTGTGTGTGTGTGTGTGTGTGTGTGTGTAAAAACAGTTAAAAATGTGAAAATGTACTTAAAATGCCTGCTGTAATAAAAAGGTCTTCACTAGGCGGCAGCAGTTCAACAGTGAGGTGGCCTGTCTGATCTCAGCTGGAGGGGGCGTTTTCCACAGAACTCGAGCCCCATACTTAATCTATGGTTCGGGGGGGTTCCGAGCCATGCATTCCAAGCCATATGGGAGCACTAACAGTGACTCCCCTGAAGACCATTGTGATTGGGCAGAGATATAAGGAATCAGGTGGTCTGTTCAGCCAGAACTCAGTTCCGGCATCTCTCAGATGGGGTTCCAGCACCACTCAGGTGGGCGCCATTGCCATTCTAAGAGAACAAAGGAGGTATTCATGGGGAGTTCTAGCACCTCCTTTTCTAGAAAAAAAATAGCACTGTCCATAAGGCATTCTAGATCCTAGGTTGCAAGGACCTTGTAAATTAATGTAAGATCCATGAACTTGGTCCAGTAACGAGAGCCAGTGTGGTGTAGTGGTTAAGAGCGGCAGACTCGTAATCTGGTGAACCGGGTTCGTGTCTCCGCTCCTCCACATGCAGCTGCTGGGTGACCCTGGGCTAGTCGCACTTCTTTGAAGTCTCTCAGCCCCACTCACCTCACAGAGTGTTTGTTGTGGGGGAGGAAGGGAAAGGAGAATGTTAGCCGCTTTGAGACTCCTTCGGGTAGTGAAAAGCGGGATATCAAATCCAAACTCCTCCTCCTCCTCCTCTTCTTCTTCTTCTTCTTCTCCTCCTCCTCCTCCTCCTCCTCCTCCTCCTTCTTCTTCTTCTTCTTCTTCTTCTTCTTCTTCTATACGTAGTCAGTGCAAACATTTAGGCACTGGAGTAATGTGCTGGCAGTAGTCTGTCCCTACTAACACTCCAGCCATAGCATTTTGCACCAGCTATAGCTTCCGCACCAGGTCCAAAGGTAGCGCCATGTTTTAATATGAATTTGTCCTAACAGACATGCTTTTGTATGCATTTGCCCAATGTATACAATTTTCAAAAAAAAAATAATCTATACTATAATGCATTTCTGTACGCTATTTTAACCAATATCATTTTTTAATGGGCTCTTTACATAGTATATGCATTGCAAAATTCTGCAAAGTGCATTTCAGGAAACGTGAATAAGGCAGATTTGCTTTTAAATGAGAACTGGACTGAATCCCCCACCCCCATCCCTACTTCAGGAAAGCTTAGACACATGGGAGGGATGATACAGGGGTAACCTTAGCAGTGTGGGAGCCACTGCTCCATTGTGTGGTCTTACAACTTATCAGATAAGATACGAAAAACAGAAGGCACGTGTAATAGAGGATATATGTAATGAAAAATAACAAGGCAGCGACTTCCCTTTATCCATACTCCCCAGGCAAGCACCATCTCAGTCTCCCGGTCATGTGTGCTCTCCTGTGTATAGCAGCAGCTCTTGGAATTAGCATGATTGTTATAGGAACCGAAGCTGATGAATAGGTTTAATTGTACTTCCACTTAAATCACTGAGGATTCTGCTGCAAAACCTACACCTGCTTACTTCAAGCACTAAAGCATCATTAAACTCAACAGAGCTTGGACTTCTGAGTGGATTGTGTGGGCTGCTGTGGGTTTGCTGCCACTTTCTGTCATGTTAACTATTCAAGGGAGCCTTGGCTGAATTGTGGCCATCCTGATGTTCTGGGACTCCCAATTTCCACCAGCCCCCACCATTACAGAAAATGGTCGAGGATAATGGGAGCTGCAGTTTTGGATGATCACAGCTTCCCCATTCCCAAACAAAAGGAACAAATAACCATGTGCAACCACGGCCTGGTTAATAAACTTTAGAGATCCCTAGCCCACTCCTCCACAAACTGACTATTCCTGGAGATCACTTGGGAGGGGTGACTATTAAAGGTTGTATAGTGGTACCTCGGTTTATGAACTTAATCCGTTCCGGAAGTCTGTTCTTAAACCGAGGCCGTTCTTAAACCAAAGTGCGCTTTCCCTAATGAGACCTCCCACCACCGGTGCCCTTCCACCATTCGCATTCAGTTCTTAGACCGAGGTAAAGTTTGCAAACTGGGACACTACTTCCAGTTTTGCGGAGTTCGTAAACCAAATCATTCGAAAACAGGACTGTTCTTAAACCGAGGTACCACTGTAGTGTTGACTGGCTGTAAAGCTACAACTTCCCCAAACCGATACTGCTGATGTTGCAATATTCCTTTCGCATTCCACTTACAAAGCATTAGAGGAAACCTAAACACAATTTTCGGAATTAAGGCAATATTATTGTTGATCACTTTGGTTAGCTAATTGACAATGCACATAATTATCCCACAATCAAAGAAACTGTGTGCTAGTCACACTCCCCACCCCCGCAAATGATGAAAGAAACAAATTCACAACAACAAATGTTTTAAAATAGGTATTGCTGCCTGCTTTCATCTAAAGTTCAGCAGGACCCTTAACCAAAATGGGGAGAGGGGGAGTAATACATGTTTTATCTTCTGTTTTGAAAGCTCTGACCTTTTGAATATTTTCTGGAGGAAAAAGCCCTAATGGTATCAAGGGCTTATCATCATCGAATAATTTTATACCCTTGCTTTGATTGCTTCTATTGACCTTCAAACATCTTTTATTGCAATATATCCATAAGTTTGTTTTAGTATCTCCACTTGGTCTAATTACCTGGATTATTCTATACAGTTCCCTACAGGGACATATACTGCTGAAGTTTGAGTTTTTAAATACTAATTAAAAAATCATTAGCCTGTGAATTAATTTCTACTCTTTGTATTTCCCTCTCCCTCCTGATAGTCCATCAGAGTATGATAAGCAATCCAGTTGTTGCCGTGCTAAGATCCAAACCCACTTTAATTATGGTTGTAGTAGTCCCATATCAGCACAGAGCATTATGAAATATACCTGAGCTCAAAGCTGCTTCCCATTCTACCCCTAGTCAAAGACTAGCCTATGAATCAAAAGTGGCCCAAATGAAAGCATCTTCCCTGTTTTTCATGCCCTCTGGCCTCAGAGGAGACTGACCTGGTCTAGCAGTTGTATCCAGGTGCCCAAATCACTCCATTGAAGAAGGGTGCCTCAAACATCACAAGGCTTTTCTGTTTTCACAACCTGGTTAGTAAATCATACCACAGTTGGTATGTAACAGGAAACTGTGGTTTAAACAAAACAAAATAAAAATGCTGGAGCCAGGAATGTGAGGAGATGAAGGGGGAAAAGATGGAAGTGTGAGGCCAAGGTACTCCGTCTCACCTTTATAAATTGTGATTAAGCTGAGATTGTTACATCTGAGCTGGTCCGTTGTGGCTGGGAATGGTGCAGCAAAAGTTTATCAGCACATGGCTTTAAAACCTAAAACGTTGCTCTCTACCATCTCTAGCATACTCAGTTGACTTTTGTAATTAATTACAAAATTCATGTGCCAACATTCTCTTCTGTTCTGGCTAGCTTAAGTGTTTGCTCTCTCTCATCCTCAGCATCTATCCATACATGCATGTTGGTCTCTGGTGCTAGCCACAGAGCTAGCTGGGATATTGTTGACTCTAACTCATTTGTGCAATTTCTAGCTAATGCAAGCTGTCTATCTATGTAGACAGCTTATTGTCAAAGGGTATCCTCACGGAAGTTCATATCAGCTACTTCCTTAAGAAATGCTTTCTGCGTTTCAGTGACTTTCCATCCAGACATTTACTGCTTGGCTGGTCCTGGAGGACATAAGTTGGGAACAGAATGACCACTTACACATCAGCAAAAAGGGGGTGGGCGGGCGGAAAAAAAAGAGCACAGATTTGCATAAAAGTACACATCTTTAGAAATCATTTGTATAATTTAAATAGAAATCCAGTGCCTGTTGGCCAGGTTGTTGTTGTTGTTCAGTCATTCAGTCGTGTCTGACTCTTCGTGACCCCATGGACCAGAGCACGCCAAGCATGCCTGTCTTTCACTGCCTCCCGCAGTTTGATCAGACTCATGTTGGCAGCTTCGAGAACACTGTCCAACCATCTTGTCCTCTGTCGTCCCCTTCTCCTTGTGCCCTCAATCTTTCCCAGCATCAGGGTCTTTCCCAGGGAGTCTTCTCTTCTCATGAGGTGGCCAAACTATTGGAGCCTCATGTTCAGGATCAGTCCTTCCAGTGAGCACTCATGGCTGATTTCCTTCAGAATGGATAGGTTTGATATTCTTGCAGTCCATGGGACTCTCAAGAGTCTCCTCCAGCACCATAATTCAAAAGCATCAATTCTTCGTCGATCAGCCTTCTTTATGGTCCAGCTCTCATTTCCATACATCACTACTGGGAAACCATGGCTTTAACTATACGGACCTTTGTCGGCAAGGTGATGTCTCTGCTTTTTAAGATGCTGTCTACGTTTGTCATTGCTTTTCTCCCAAGAAACAGGCGTCTTTTAAATTCGTGACTGCTGTCACCATCTGCAGTAATCATGGAACCCAATAAAGTAAAATCTCTCACTGTTAAGGAGCAACATCTGGGCTCCTGCTCTCCTATCTTATGCTTTTTTAAAATTTTTGAACTGGACTCAGTCTTGATTAGCCTTCAAAAAGTAGACAGTTCTCTGTAAAGTGAGGCACATGGACACCCTAATTAGAATTCAAGTTGTAATTATGAAAAGCATGTTACATTACGAGACAGACACTCATGTAAAATGCCCAGGAACTTGAGAGGAAAAACAAGGGGAACTGTTCAAATTAAGTACAGTAGAATTAAGAACTAAGATGTTATCAGCTTTGACAAGCAGGTGTCAGGTCAGTAGGCTTCTCACCACCTCCTCTTATAAAGAAATTTTGAAGTAGCCTTTGACATATTCTTTTAATAGAGGCAATAGCTTGTTGATTGTCTTTTATGAGCTTTGCTGATAAGGTGTAGTCATACATTTTGCTTCCCCCACACAGCTGTCATCAGCAACTGGGAGCTTCTACATGAAGACTAAAATGCAAGAGAGAAATACAATGGTTTTCTACTCCATTCAGTACAGTTTGTATCCCAATTTTGAGAAAATATCTGACATAAAACACCAATTCTACTAATATAATACTATAGTGCGGTTCACTATCTTATTCAAAGGGTGCAGTCAAACAGTGTGAGAAGTTTATTGTGGCAGGGACAGAAGTTCATTTAGGGAAATTAAAAACCCAGCAAGTTGGGCTGGTGGGGAGGGATGTCAACAGGTAAAAATATGTAATAAAAAAAACTAGGCTGTGCTTATATTCACAATGTAAGCCTCTTGTGCTAATGCTCCCATGAATTTAATGGCCCAGACAACAGGAAAGATAATTGTTTAGGCCATAACGTAAGCCATTTTCTGGGAATAAATGTACAGCTTGCATGGGCTTTATGCAATAAAGGCAGTGCGCTGATAGAGCCTTTAAATGTGTTTGCTTCCGTTTTCATAAAATCTCTCTGCCTTGTTTACATTTGCAAATTGTTGTGCAAAAGGTACATAATGGAACGTGGGGTGATATAATGTCACAGTAAATGCCCCACCCACCCCACAAATTATAAAACAATGTAACCAATGGAAGCATGGGTTGAAGATGCAAACAGAGAGGCCATAGGTCTGTCGTGGCCTAAATGTCAGGGACGGGCTAGATGTGGAGGAATGCTGGAGACCACCTGACCAAGAGGCCTCCAGGGCAACTGCAAGAGGGGGCAGTTGGGACCCAGGTTCGTGTTGGTGGGAGACTGGACACACCCCAGAGGAAACTGGGAAATACTGAAAGATGGGAATCAGGAGGGTGAGGAACAGGGGCAAACAAGCCCTGAACAAGGATAGGAGTCAGACTTAATAGAACAGCACCAGCTGATACTGTGTCTGCCTGTTGAAAGTCTGCCAGCTTCCCCCCCCCCCCGGAAAACAAGACGATTGCTCCACGTAACAGAACAGAAAACCAGGCCGAAACAGAGAGGATCCCTTGGGATTTGCCATAGGCAGAGGGAGGGATCTGATACATAGAAAATAGACTAGATGGGAGAAGCAAGACGCTCTGGGCAATAGCTCACGCTGAGGAAACATTCGGCATGTCTTCGTGTGTTTCTGTTTTGATTCTAAATAAAAGCTGCTAGCAGTAAGTTTGCTGCATGGCCTCGTCCCTCTCTGTTTTTTGCTAATTGTGCTTCCTGTCAAGCTTCCCTAGGGTTCTAGGTTCACTGACTGACAGGTCCATTTGATAAGGTCTCAAGTAACAGGACAGGACCGATTTCTGCCCAAAACCTTAGAGAGAAGGTTCCAATCCCAAGGGATCCAATGTGGTGCCTTCCAGATTTTTTGGGATGCCAACCCCCACCAGCCCTATTTTGTAGGCTCCTATGATGTAAGCAATGGGCCCTGCCTGCTAGCCTGCTCCCTAAAATATCACTGGTTTGCTCATTTCTATATATAGGGTGCCTACATTCTGCGTGTGCAAATGGCTTTAGATACCTATTAGGTCCATAAATTACCATATAGCATATATTCAACACAAAAAAACAGCGACAATTTGTTGTTGACAAAGGACAGCTGGACATATAAAGGGCCCCATTACCTTCAGTAGCTTAAGGCCTCATCAAACCTAAATCCGGCCCCGAGGGTGAGTAGGTGGCGCATGATCTTAAAACTCACGCATGCTGCTGGGACCATTCTGTGTGTGTCACTTGGGTGAAGTTTAGCTGTTGCGGCTGCTGCTGCTTCTTTTGAAAGCAAGGCAATTGTTCACTTCTACCCACTGTTTTCTGCCTGCAAGAAATTCTTGAAAGGTAATGTGCATCTCTGAGGAGGAGATAATTGCAGGCGACACAGGTCAATACGACCTACAGAAAGGAAGGAGTAGCTGCAACGCTTGCCCTGCTTAAGACAAGCAATAATACCTACAGTAAAACTCAATGAATGAGAAATTGATTGCCTTTTGTCCATTTGTGCCACATGAAGCTTAGAAGATGAAGGAAAAAAATAGGACTTTGAAGAAAAGATTTTAACACAAAATGATTGTGTGGTCCGGGATAAATCAATTAAGGTTGTCTTCTCTAAAGTCCTAGGCCATTTCAGCTGTTGGGGCTATGCTTTGTTTTTGCTTTTTTGCATTGAATGAAAGAGAGGCAGCAAAGTTTTTCTGGTGTCTCTGGATCAGCTCTTCATCTTAAAAAAATAGAGATATTTTGTTTTCTCACATACTGCACTTTGTTCAACAACATCTGGAGGGCCACATCTTCTCTATCCCTAGTCTAAATATATACCTTCAATCACCAAAGTTTCCCTCACAACTGTCAGGTTCCTCAGACAGCATTTTACCTCTTCTTTGCCTCTTCAAATGTAGGGATCATGCTTAGAAGAGAGTGTAAGTGATGACAACTAAACAGAATGTAGAAAACTGTTGGAGAGAAAACTGAAAAACCAAACTACTATTCATAGTTTGTTTTGTGGGGCTGTGGAAAGTATAAAAGTCTATTCTCATTAACATTTGAAATGAGCAGCAGATGTACTTCAAACAGCAGTGCTTTATATTTCCAGTCGGATGGGGGGGGGCACAGTGTACTCTAACACATACACATACATACACACACACACACACACTCATACACATATACTTTTTATCTGTAATCAGCAAAAAAAGAGAGAAAGTCTAAATAAGGAAGTCAATTTAGCTCAGGCACATATTAGTTTACATCCTAGTTATATCCCTATGGGAAGCTTGTTGTTTTGGATTTGTGATCATAAGGCCAGATGCTGGGTCCACCTGATTTGAAGAAATTTTTGCCTAATGACGACACTGCAAGTGTCCCAGTGGCACCTATTCAGCATTTTAAAAGCAGATTCGTGTGGCTGATTGCCTCCAAAAATCTTGACCCACTTTTCTAATATGCTTCATAACACGAGGCAGCAAAAAGAACCTGAACAGCAGCTGCAAATCTGTGTGCGGGAAGAAGGCGTGATTCGTTCACACCACAATATTTCATTGTGACCCTTCTTGATTGTTTGACTTCTGAAGTTCTGTTGATGGTCTGCAACTTCGAGCAAAAGAATTGGCAGGTGCCAAATAATAGCCGCATTACCGCACAATAATTTGCTATGAAGCAGGACAGCAACACAGCAGGAGGAGGCAACAAGGAAGCAGGGGGGGTGAAAGAGTGAAGGGCAGGCTTTGCGAGCCTTCCTGCTCTCCCCCTGTTGCTGTCACCACCACTGGTTGCTGTTGGAGAGGGGAGAAAAGGTGCAATGGGGGGGAAACAAGAAGGCCTGAAAAGCTCAACCTGCACTGATCCTACAGCACTGGATTAATGTATCCTATAGAAGTATGCTCTAGTATTGAGTAGCCTAGAATATTGGGCAGAGGGGACAATACTGTTCTTGAGAAACCCTGGTATGGAGAATGGGGATGCTATCAGGGGCGGAGGAAGCCGCCTGGCTATCCGGGGCAGCAAACCCAGAAGCACCCGGGGGCATGGTTTTGCTCCCAGCATGCATGCATGCTGGGCAAGCCTGGGATGATGTATGACATAAGGTTGAATTTAAGAGATGACTAGGAAATATAACTACCATATATACTCGAGTATAAGTCGACCCAAATATAAGCCGAGGCACCTAATTTCCCTACAAAAATGTGGGAAAGCTTATTGACTCAAGTATAAGCCGGTTCATCTTTGCCACTGTGGTAGAGGAGGAACGAGCAGCCCAAAGCAGCCCTCTGGGCTGCTCCTTCCTCTTCCTCCTTTGCTGCTGTGGAGCTCACCCCATCGCAGGGTTTCGAACCGCCATTCTTCTGATCAGCAAGCCCTAGGGCTCTGTGGTTTAACTCACAGCGCAATGTTCCCTTGTGTTATACAGAGAAGGCTGGGATCCTGTCCTGTTTAAGCAGGAGCCAGGGAAAGTGAGCACCTGTGGGGTTTTAATACTTCCTTAACTGATAGGCTTTCTGCCTTCTGGGGTCTAAAGTTTGCATTTATGTGAGCAGTTCAGGAATGGAACAAGCTGCCTGGGGAGAGTAAAGAACCACCGTTCTTGTACACTTCTTAGGGAATGGTTGACTTGAGTATAAGCCGAGGGCAGCTTTTAAAGCACAAAAAGTGTGCTGAAAAACTAGGCTTATACTCAAGTATATACGGTAACTCTCACAGTGACCTCATATTGGAATAGCTGTTGTAACGTTTTATTAGTTTTGGCTGTAGAGTTTGATGAATTTTGTAAACATGGATAAAAATACATTTTAAAAAAACATGGGTAACTTTAAATGTACATTCAAGTTATGTCAAAGAGACAATATTTTAAGATGTGGCACCTGACTGTACCTTAGAGCAGTTCACTATGGATCTAAGGTAAAAAAATTAATTTAATGATGAGTGGTACCCACCATCTGGCTAGGGATGTAATAGAAGTTGAACCACTTGGGAACAATGATCGCAACACTGTTCAATTCAGTGTGTGTGTGTGTGTGTGTGTGTGTGCGTGTGTGTGCGCGCGCGCGCACGCACACAGTACTTGCCTAGAAAAATCTAACATAAGACACATTTAATTTCAGGAAAGGGAATTCTCAAAAAATGAGAAGATTAGTTAAAAGGAAGTTGAAGGGAAGAGTCAGGAAGGTCAAATCCCTTCAGGAAGCCTGTAGGTTATTTAAAACCACTATAATAGAAGCTCACATAAAATGTATGCTACAGATTAGAAAGGGTAGGAACAAATCTGAAAGGATGCCAGAATGATTAAATAGCAGTGTCAAAGAAGTCATAAAAGGCACAAAGTCTTCCTTTGAAAAGTGGAAGGCATGCCTAAATGAAGGGGGAGGAAAGAGACTCTGGCAAAACAATTTTTAGTTCACGATAAAGCGAGCCAAGAAGGAATCTGAGGAGTAAATACCTAAAGGTTTAAAGCAACCCACAATTATTGCTATACTTTAGTAGTGCGAAAAATAGGAAGGAGGGCATTAGGACCTGAAGGTTGCAACCCTAACCCCTTGTCTGGGAGAAAGCCCCATTAAATTTAATAGGACTTACTTCTGAGTAGACGTGGTTAGGCTTGCACTGTTGGGCAGCAAATATGTGACAGCAGTATTGAAGGAGAATGGGGAGATTGCACAATGAATTCTTTGCAAGCCTCTTCAGAGTCGAGAGATACACACCTTTGTCTTCAGAGAAGGCATCTGAAGAGCTGTATCTCAAATAGAAAAGACAAAGGAGGAAGTCAAAGGGGCTCACTATAGCTGCCAATCAGCAGCTACAACAAGCCTCTTTAGATTTAAACTGCACCTGCAAATGGAAAAGGTGGGGCTTGCTGGCAAAGGTAACTCTGTGGTGCAGCTAACCCCATTGTGACTCACTGTCTGCACTAATCTGCTGATGAGCATTGTCAACAAGCTCCACTTGCAAAGGAACAGTTGGGAATTCACTCATAAGTCTTCAAGCAGGGGTGCCAACTTGAATAAAATATAGGGGGGGCAGGTAAGCCCCACCCTGCATAATCAATCACATGACATGGTGCACGCAATGCCAATCAACTTTGGGGGGAGTCGGCCACCTGAAATATTTTAGGGGGGGGCAGAGAGCCTTTGGCCCATAGGAGTTGGCTCCAATGTCTCCAAGGGTTGCTTTGTAGCCATGCTCTTACCAGTCCTGTACCAGACATCACATATTACATCAGGTGTGGGGCAGGTGGGTGTTGTTGGGGGAAACAGTCTAATTGTGACAATGGGCTGGAGGTTCCTTGCTCCTGCTGTAGGGAGAAACAAGAGGGGATGGCTTTCATAGCCTCCTCATAGGCATCTAATAGGCTAATATTTGGATGCTAGGTTAGATGGGCCATTGGTTTGATTAAAAAAGGCTCTTCTTTAAACCCATACATTATATGTTTGGTGTAGGAAACAGGCAGCCTGACAAGCCCCTGTTCTCTCAGTCTCAGTCCCCAATCTGTGTCGGGGTTTGGGTGCTGGAGCTCCTCGTGCACGGCCTTGGACTGGTTATGCACGAGGTACCAGTTGCGGGGAAAGCGGCCAGCGTTCCGCGTGCTTTTGAGCACGGTCGCCGGCCAAGTCTCACAATCTGAAGGAAGTTGAGTAAGCCAATTGATGACTCCGAAGGTGTGTGAGTTCCTAGTTGCCTTCTTAGTGAAAAGTTGCCTCGTGAAAATGAATATACCCTGACTCTGAATAGATGGACCAGTTAAATGAAAATAAAAATTTTACTTTAAACCTTTTACTCCCCTTATTTCCCCAAAGGAAGACAGACACCGGTTGTATCTTTAGTGGCTTCGGCAGAACCCGCGTAGGCTCGTCCCCTAAGCTAAGTTCTCCTAAGCTTAAAGTCCCTGCGCGCCCGATCTTCCGCGAGGCTAGCTAAATAAAACTAAAACCGAAATATCTTCCGCAATTCTAGCCCTAGGCTAAACCTAAAAGAAAACCTAACTAAGGCTAAACCGAATGATCTTCCGCGATCTAACTCTAACTAAAAGAAAAACCCATCCAACCCATCCAGCCCGCTCCTAATCCCTTAAACTAAACTTGACTTCAACTAAAACCCAACTAAAACAAAATGAAAGAATGCACGAACAAACGTGCCTAAGCGGGGTGCCTCTGCCTTTTATTAGGGAACAAACGTGACATCATCATCAATGCCTCAACCAATAAAATCACTGTTGCTGCCCTCCAAAAAGGCGGGAAGCAAGTTTAACGCTCATTAACAACTTTGAACATGACCGGAACTATAAAATAAAGGCGGATTAATCTCATAAATGAACCACACTATTCATTCATGCTTTCACTTTCGCTTTTGCGCGTAGTTATACCAAAAGTAGATCTCGAAAACCTCATAAAATAATCAAATAAATATGAATCCATGGCGGATCCGTGAAACGTATTCCGACAAATCTGCAATGTGTGTGCAGCAAGACATAGATATAAATGTGAAATGCTTTGAATGCCTCAAATGTGCTCTATGAACACTAAGTGTGATTGTTATTTCGCCCATAATCTCCAAAAGGAAATATGTCCAACCCCTTCCTCCAAGCCGTTTCATTCCAAAAGAAAGCATAAATCATCAAGGGAAGCCACACAGTGTTTTAAATAATTAAAAGCAGAAGTCTGGAAAGCCCCGGTAGCAAAAGCATTTGCAGACCAAAGAACATATGCTGAGCATGACTAAACCACTTGTAATCTAACCTATTAAATGGCAGGGAGGGAAATGGCTTTCATCTTCCACAAAATAGAAAGTTTGCAGCAAATGCATGCGCTGAACAAATGTCCAAGAGAAAATTTACTTTTGAAAAATTTCAGCACGGTATCATCAACACATGTTAATAATTGTTGTTACTGGGTTTCTCTTAGCAGTAAATCATTTAAGACCAGGCCAGTCATGGTTTAGTGAGCTGGTTTGTGTTCAATAGCTTGTGCACATCACTAATAATGAGACCAGATGGACCTCTCAAACAAATTTCACCTTCCCTCTTCTTGGACCCTGCTACTAACATCTTTTACTGAACCCGTTCCTGAAGAAGAAGAAGAGTTTGGATTTGATATCCCGCTTTTCACTACCCGAAGGAGTCTCAAAGCGGCTGACATTCTCCTTTCCCTTCCTCCCCCACAACAAACACTCTGTGAGGTGAGTGGGGCTGAGAGACTTCAGAGAAGTGTGACTAGCCCAAGGTCACCCAGCAGCTGCATGTGGAGGAGTGGAGACGCGAACCCGGTTCCCCAGATTACGAGTCTACTGCTCTTAACCACTACACCACACTGGCTCTCATGGTGAGCATGAGAAGGTCCTGTGAGCATACCAATGTTTGTATGTAGAACTTCTTCATGTAAGGGGCAGTTCTGGGGATTAATCAGGATTCTCCCACTATGGCTATGTTCTTTGTGTATATGTTGTTGCATGCGTGGTTTCTCATGCCCATCAGAGGATAGTGGTTTCTCAAGGCCGGAGGATAGTGTAGCTGACACATGTGCACCTTGATGAGAGAGGTGACACTGATGGACAGCTCTCCTTCTCAATGCCTCTTGCTCGGTATGGTCACCACATTTCTAGCTCGGGCCTCAAAGAAACAAATGGGGAAAAATCAGTATTTTCCCAGCAGCTGCATGTGGAGGAGCGGAGACGTGAACCTGGTTCACCAGATTACGAGTCTACCACTCTTAACCACTACACCACACTGGCTCTCCAAAGAAATAACATAACTTAGCAGGCTTCGCATGAAACATTTGTGCCTCTAGGACTTACTTTTAAGTTCAACAGCTGATCTTCACTGTAGCCATTGCTGTCATGAAGAATATCTCAAGGACATCAGAGGTGAACCACTTTGGTCCATCTAATATTCCAACTGGGTGTCCTTTAGACTTGGTTGGACTCCAACAACCACCATCCCTAATGACTGACTGTGCTGGCTGTGACTGGTGAGACTTGGACTCCAAAACATCTAGAGGGTCCCAGGTTTGGAAGGACTGACAGTAACAAAGCATTTTCTTCCCAGCATCCTCTATCCAGTGGTCAGTTGATGCTTCTGAGACGCATCTAAATTAGGTCCTGAAGGTATCAGCCCTCCTCTAATGTTTCTTACATGTTACTGCTGGACTTATGAATAAATTGCCATAGGTGCCAATACAAATCTTTGGGGAAACCCATGACTTTCCCCCCACTGATATGAAAATTGTCCCTTTCTTCAATGGGTTAACCCTGATTGCTAAGTTCTACCTCCACTGCTGGAAGCAATAGGTTTCTGAATACCAGTTGTTGGAAACTACAGAAAGGGAGCTCCTGCTTGCACGCTATCCACAGGCATCTGGTAAGCCACTGTGAGAACAGGATGCTGGAACAGACGGGTCACTGGCATGATCCAGAAGGCTCTTGTTTTTGTGTGTTTTTATCCTTATAGCCTGCATCATTTCTAGCTGCCTTGATGTCGGGGACTGGCCGGGCTCTGATGAGTGAGCAGTGGAGGCAGGAGGTCATGGGGTGGCCCCAAGAGAGGAGGCTAGCAATTTATGGGATTTGGAGTCACTAGTAAGGCAGCAGCCAGGGCGGTGGGAAGAGGAATGGTCAGAGCCAGCAGAGATGGAGATGGGTGTGCAGGACGTGTTGGAAAAACAAGACACTTCCGGCAGGTTGAATGTGGGGAATGCCATTTCCTCTCTCTACTAAAAAAACAACAACACACTGCAAGTGGGAGGGGGGGGACCTTGTGTGCAAGGGAAAATGGTCCTATCTAGTCCACGCCCCATTGTGGTAGTTTTCTGCTAGCTCTTTCATATACAGGAGCCTTCAAAAACTGTACCCTCTATCTGACAGACAGAAATTTTATTGCGGCTATAAGCCCATATAAACATATAGCTATCTGAAGTCTGAATTGGTACGTCTCCTTCTAACATTTTGATAATTTGATGATTTTTGTGTATGTGCGTCTACTGTTTTAAGTCCCTATTTATTGCTATCTTAACGAATATTTTATACCGTTTTACGCAAACTGCTTTGATATATTTTGTGATAAAGTGGCATATAATTTCTGCTCCACAAACAAAATAAGTATATGTTTCAAAGCTTGAGGACCTCATTCCCGCTTCATTCTACTGCTTGTGTAGAGCAAGCTACTTAGGCTTAGGTGGGAAGGGAGAGCTGTGTAAATGTCATAAATGTATTGCCCTTTTTGTTATTTAATGAACAGTTTTGGATTATTACTTTTTTCAAGCAATGTTTACTCAGGCATAAATCCCACTGGTTTCACTGTGACTGCATTTAGGATTGCAGCCTCAGCAAGTGCTTAATAAAGTTTGTTTATTTGTTATAGTGGTTCTATGCATGTGAGAGAAGTATGATGGTGTGGTGCAGTTGTATCAACATACATAACTGAACAAGTAACTTCCTCTTCTTATGTATTTACTTATTCTTGAAAAACCCAATAATATTTTGTTTTATATAAAGGAAGTGTTTCATATATATATATTTTTATTAGATTCAATAGCCAGCCACCTTGACTCACAGTCCTGTTGGTCAAGTCATCATGTATTACATAGAAAACTAATCCAAAGACCCATACGATTGCTTCCACAACAGCCCATTTCTCTGGAACTGCTAGACTTTAGCCGCTCTCTTTGCTTTGCTTTGTTTACAGTGAATCCAGGCGATCCATTTTATTTCATTCATTTATTAAATTCATATTCTGCCATTCAATCTGAAGGCTCACATTATTATGTAATACAAAAACCATAAATATAAACTGGAAAAAATGAAAATGTTTAAATAACAAAACCCGGAAATTACAAATACAGTATATTCTGGCGTATAGGGCTACTTTTTAACCCAGGAAAATCTTCTCAAAAGTCGGGGGTCATCTTATACGCCGGGTGGAAAAATCTGTGGTCGAGTATATCTCAAACTCTATATTTTAACTGGAAAAGTTGGGGGTCGTCTTATACGCTCAGTCGTCTTATACGCCGAAATATACGGTAGTTCAGCAGCCATCTTAACAACAACAACAACAACATCTGATGGTTTTAAAAATGTCTAAATGCACTTATAGCACCAGAGTGCTATATCTTCTGGGGAGCCTTCCTGTGTAGAGAAAGCTCCCTGATGCAGAAATTATACTCCTAATTCATGGAAGGAGATGAAGCCAACAGAAGGGACGGGAGCAGGGAGCACACACCTGCTCTCCCCCTGGCCAGTTGAAACTGTGTGACTGAAGGAATGCCTGAATAGGATTATGATTCTGTTATTCTATCATTTATAGAAACATTAAATGAATGGGGGCCAACAACCTGTTTTGTTGCACTTGTGGGTGCCTCAACAGATAATTGGCTATCTTGACTCTTACACATTCCATTTATTTGTAATGGAATAAAGCATCTTTATAGACAGCCCACTCATTTAAAATATGAAGGCAATCTACACAAGTATAGTAAAACATAAGATACCATAACAATCATACTTGTCATCAGTATCAGAGTTTGAAAGAGGTATCTAATGTCCATTTCCCTAAATTTAAACTGTAGCCTGCCATGCTTCATCCTGTCAATGATACCTGAGAGATTTTTAAAAGGGGGGGGGCACCGCCCTTCAATATATCTGCTCATAATTCAGAGCATATCCTTAGCCCATGCTGAGGAGCTAGCTGCCCTCAGGTTCAATCTACATCCCTGTTTGCCCCTCTGCTGGCCAAATTTGTACCTCTAGCTTTGCCTTCCTTCCCTATTGGCTGGTCAGCCTGTGCTGCGACCTCAGCCCATTGGGACCTAATAGCCTGGAGAGAAGATAGTTTGTACTAATGGGCGCCAACTGCCATTTTATTAATAATATTACTCATGTTTACTGTGTTTGCATCTGGGGACCAATTGAAAACAAGAACCACTGAGCCAGGCACATTACAGTCGTTGCTTGAGAAAGTACTCAGCCTAAAGAGACAACAAAACACACAACGGGGCAGAGAAGATGGGCCATGATATAAAAGTGATGAGGTAACAGAAAAATTGCACTGTGCAATTCTAATAATTTTTTGAGAGTGAGTAAACATTGAGTTGTTAGTAGAGCTGTGCAGAAATGGCGGCTAATATTTGCCTTCCTTCAATGGTTTTTAGATAGGGGAGGGACACAAAGGGAAAAAATGTTCACCCATTGGAATAGGTGTCCTTGCATTTCCAAGGCAACCAGGCAACACATCCCATCTTGTTACATTTTTCCATGCCATTTTCATTTCCTGCCCTTGCAGCAAAACCGGATTTAGTCATCCTGTTTCTTTGGAAATGCAGGGACACATTCAGAAACAGCAAAGTGTCCCCACCGTTAAATCCCACAGACCTTACATAGGCATGCCATTATGTTTTCTCTGGATCTTAAGGCCAGGCCGATGGTTGTTTCCTTCAAGATAATGATTTTCTAAAACATTTCTGAAAAGGCAGATTCAGAAATAACCATACTGACAAATAGAATGCAGCACATGACCCCCAAACGTACATTTTACTACCAGAGAGTGTGCAAGGCCAAAAATCTAGTGGAGATAATCATGTTGGATGTTGAACACTGAGTCATGTTAGAGATAGCCCCGTTTCCCAAGACAAATCCATGATTTGTGGACAAATATTTTGTTTCTGAAATGCTTGCACTGACTGAACAATTGGAAGACTTTCACACTGAATCCCTCCCTAAGTTCTTATTAAAACCCCTGTTGCAGGTTGTGCTGAACTGAGGGACTTCAACAACTCTGCAATGCTTTTCATGGCTCTTATCCCCACTGTGCAACTTGGGCTCAGACAGTAGTAGTGTTGTGCATTCATTCAAGGGTTATAATATCTGTATTATTATTGTCTGTATTCACATTAGGGGGAAGTAACTGCCTTCCTGTTCCAGAAGGAACAGCTACTATTGGTTCATTCAAGTTGCTGCATTTCGATCCTCAGTCTTATTGGTTCCCACCAAAAGGCAGCTTTGTGATTGCTTGAGATTGTTCCCTCCAAAATGTATCCTTTCTAGCCAGTCTTTCTGTCCCTATAAATGTAGCATCCCTCTCCTCAGTTCCCCAGTCTTGTTTGTCTGAGTAAAGAGTGTTACGTGAAGAAGCTGTCTCCTGCCTGTTATGTCAGAGCTGAAATCACTTGCTGAATCACGACCCCCACGTTACAACAACTAGAAAACAATCCTGCAGTGTAGCTCACTATTAGCCCCCTATTGCAAGTTCTTGGACTGAGCTGAGGGACTGTAAGTTAAAGCAGTCCTGCAGTTAGGTCCACCATTAATATTGCAGCTCAGAGATGAGACTGGTTTGGATTCCCAGTCAAATCCCCCACATTCTCAAGCAAAGGTCAAATCTACTTACCGGTAAATTGCCTCCTCACACCTCTTCTGAAGCCTCATGTACCATTAATTTAATGCACTTTTAGATGCACCAGTCAGTGTAAACTTCCGGGGGGGGGTTTGAGATGCAACCTGAAAACCACAGCAAACTGTATATTACCGAGTCCCCCAAATAATTTTGTAAAAGTAAACCAGAATGCAGATGTGTAGCAGTATAGCGTTTAAACGGCTAAAGGTCCTTTGTATGCAGCTTTGCGTTATTACTATTGTTGTTGCCAGCAACAATAAGGAAACAATTAGGAAAGGGGGGGGGGCTTCCACTCATCCCTTAGCAGAAACATATAGGAGTATATGCATCTATTGTAGTAGAACACACAGGAGGGAACACAATGTGTACATGCTCTAAGTTTGATGAGTACTCTGGGAAAAAATGTTGCCTGGATATGTATGCAATTACAAACGTACACACACAAACACACACCTTCTCCAGCCAGTTCCAATTCCTCTCTCCTCTAATTATATAATTATGTCCAGAACCCAAAGGGTGCTAACGAGACAACAGGATGTGTGACTGAGCAGATATACATACAAATTTCCATTACACTAAATATGCCCTTCTAGCATTTTGTGGATTAGAAATTATTTTCCACATGTTTCTGCATATGAAAATTGGCTCACACTTCCTAATCTTATTAGCACTGTGCTGTGTCATTTACTAAGGCTGCACTTTAATTTCTAAATTACTAGTCATTGGTGAGTCTAAATATCTTCCAGGTTTCATTATATCCATGAAAGGCCGTTTAAAAAACGGAAAGTAGAATGGCCTCTAATTATCGTAAGGAGTGAAATCTTAAATTTGTTTCTCGTGGTTATCATAGAAAGTTCAGAAGGTGACAGTGAGAACTATCCACTTAGATGCAGGTCTGCTGCAAGCCTAAATTCTGTCAGTGCATTTATTCTATTTTTTTCCCTCCCTGCTTATGTCTTCCTGACAACTGCTTCATGCGATCTCCTGCTGAGCTTAAAAAACAGAATACATATCTCTAGCATCTGTCTTCTTGTATGTCCTCTTTGCCTTAGCCTTAAATTATAATTCTACTTTAAGAATACTCACATGTATGAGGTGAGAGTATACACAACCGAAGGCCAAATACACATGACGTTATCTACTGTACATAGCTGTGCCTTAATGGGCAGGGTGGTTGCGCAAATTTCCAGTGTGGGCCCTGTGTCTTGGAGAAAAAACAACCTCTTCACTTCACAGGGAGTTTTCCACCCCCTCTAGGTCAAGTGAGCATTTGCAGCTGTTGCCCCAGTACTTTGGAATACCCTTTCTGCCATACATGAAGCAGCAACTATCAGTAGATTCAGAAAATCCTATGAAGTGCTCTCTCTCTCTCTCTCTCTCTCTCTCTCTCTCTCTCTCTCTCTCTCTTTTTGCCCAGGCGCCTATGACTGGACCCTGTTTTACATATTTTAATCTTCTGGATTTCTGTTTTATTCGCTTACTATTTAAAAATAACTTGCTATTGGGTTTTTAAAATAACGATCATAGGAATAATAAATAATACATCCAGCGTTCTGTTTCCTTATGGCTAGATGTATATGGAAAGCTTGTGAGCAAAGCATGAATGTGATGACCATCTGATACGCAAAGGTATACTTACTTTTACATGAGGGTTCCATTTAGCTATCCTTGCTAAAATCTAATCCGTCCTCCATGAATTTGTCTTAAACCTCTTCTTAAAAAATCATTTAAGCTCATGGCTGTCACATATTCTGGTAATCCTTGCTACCGTTTAAAAAAAAAACTTTTTAAGATGTATTCTCCCCCGCACCCCCATAAAACAGCTAATATTAGCACGAACAAGGCACCTCTAACTCTAATCACCGTGAAATTCCAATTAGCTGATTCTAGGTATACTACATGCTGCCCTTTACATATTCTTTCAACACATCCTCTACAGTCAGCCATCAGCAAATTCTTAATGGCGCTGTCTGTCTGCCAAGTCTGAATTACAAGAAACGTGTTCTCTGTGGCCTCTTCCAGCTTTGGAAGTCCTGGCTCTACAAGTCAAGCAAAGCCAGAGGCTGGACATCTTCTAGTAGTGACTGAAAATCTTTTTTCTGAAGGCAGCATTTTGTTACCAGATGTACAGAAGGTTAGGTTTTGGTTTGGGGGGGGGGGGATAGTGCTTACAAAACGAAAGAGGGGAGAGGTTTCCTTTCTAATTGGTACTCTCCCTTTAGTTATCTTCAAGGACAGATCAGGCCAAAAATTCAAAATAGTTCCTATTTATCTGTCACATACCCTGCCCAGCCTTATATAAACAGATCCAGCCAAAGTATTAGGGGTGGGGCCCCTATGGCTTTCCCGGTGTTAATGGACTACAACTCCCATCATTCTTGACTACTGGGCATGATGGCTGGGGCAGATGGGTTTGAGAGTCCAATGACCTGATCAGCCACAGGTTCTTGATTCCTTATACAGTCCCACAACATAATTTGAATCATTAGCATTAATCACCATTGGTTTTACAAATTTATGTAGTAGTTTCAGATCAGGCTCTGTGGTGGCATGGAAAGTAGACTACATCGTGAGATGGATGGGAGGCAAACCAACCGGCCACACCAACCATTCTTTGTTCTCACCACTGCCACCAAATAGGTATTATTTTTTTCCAGGCTGCCTCCAATAAATCATCCTTTCAATCTTCTGGATCTTAAGTGGTGCCACCTAGTCCTTACTGTGGGTAGAGTGCTATGGCCCTTAGATATGGAAGAACAGTAAGACCTCATATTTTTCCAAAACAAATTATGTGACAGCCCCTTTTCTGTGGAACAGTATTTCTGTTGAGATGCAACAGGCACCATTATCTCCACAAATGAATATATTATTGTTCCAAGAAGCTTTCCAAGCTGAATAAATATGTCTGCTATGGGTATCTACTTTGTATTGCTCTAAACTTTATCTGTTGCCATCTCCTGTGTTCCCTTTAATGCTTTTTAAATGTTTTTTTTTTTTAGTGTGATTTGTTCATCACCCTGAAACATGTGTATGGGAGGCAAATGATAAGAACAAGAGAAAGGCGTTGGGTGTAGGGCAGGAAAAGACACAGCTGCAAATGAATAATCCACAGCATTAAAGTGTGTTCCTGATTGTTCTTTGGCAAGTGGGGCTTAAGTTTCGTGCCTTTTAAATTTAAATTTGGCAGCGCATGAATATTCAACAATGGAGGTCTTCTCTTCAACAAATACATAACTACAAAACATATAATAATGTATGTAAAATGGTGGTATGTTGTACTCATAAACATGATAATCCAACATCGACAATTCATACAATGATTATGTTTGTGAGTGCAATATGTCACCATTTTATATGTATTAGGGTCTTGTGTTAGAGGTCAAGACTTCCTACTTGAGTGATAGTTTCCCCCCTGAAAGTGAGAATTGGCTTCCAGGTATCAAACCACAACAGCTATCTTCACAGATAAGGCTGGAGAAGAACTATTGCTTTATCTTGATAATTTTATTATTGAAATCCACCTGCTTGAGTGCCAACTTGTGAAAATAAGTTTCTAGATACTGTACGTCGTATCTGGCAAATTTCAGTGGACATTAAAAGCATAACAGGTGATCTGTCTATGTTAGTTGCCTTTTCAGCCTACTGAGTGGATTTTTAATTAATTTTTCTAAAAATAGTTTCACTAAGGAGAATGTTTTTCCCCGTGATGAACATTTGATATGCGCCATCCATTACTTTGTGAAGGGGGAAGAGTACTTAAGGTTTTTAAGAGCCAGACATAAACTGCTTCCAAACATTTTTTCATAATTACTTCTTCTCATCCCAATATTTCAGTTTTAAGTGAGACATATAAATCCTTACCATAAAATCTGGTCACCTAGACCTAGTAAACTGTTGTTAACAAATATTTTTTACACAGATACAGGAATGTTGGTCTTTCCCACCAATGGGACATAATTGGCAATTATATTATATATGGTATAGATTCTCACCAGAAGGAGGTATCATTAATATCACTCAGTCTTTAATAAAAAACTGTTCTGGCTAGCAAATTGGTTCTAGTTACGTAGTCCTAGGATTTAATGAGTTATTACTCATCAAATATTCCTTTTTATCATAACAACAGTTCCTCTTCAAGATAGGAAATAGGACCAAGTACATTTCTTCCAAGACATACTCACTGAAATCAAAGATGCTCACCAAGAAAGAAGTCTGATTTAAGCCTTTGACTGAATCATGTTTCCCATTAGTACTCCATTTACTTCCTACATTAGCAATCTTCTGGTGCTATACTTACTCCTGGCTCACATGGCCTCCTCAATTGTAATGTTACATTGACTTAGCTTCCCACAGGCATCTTATTGGTCACTGTGAGAACAAGATGCTGGGCTAGATGGGTCATTGGCCTGATCCAGCAAGCTTTAATGCTTTTAAGAATATATTTGTGAAAAATAAAGACACTTTGGCTTGCTCTGGTGATGATGCTAAAACTGAGGTAAAAAGGCTCCACTGACGAGCATGATGCCTTCCTGCCTTTATCTTTACTTCATCACATCAAATTAGAATATCACAATATAAAGTGATTGATCCTCCTAAATACCATAAACAGGAGTTATTACAACCTCCGACCTTTGCATAAAGTGCCTGAACTCTGCGGATAGGAACACATTAGCTGCATTAAGCTAATTTCTCCATATATGGCTATGGCATTTGTTAAATTTACAGCTTTTAAAGCTGAACAAATGACTTCAGTTTTCTCTGGATATGTGACACACAACTCCTTGTTGAGGGCAGAGTGAGATTTGCGACTTCATAATGCTTCACGTTTAGCTACAGATAAAAAATAAGTAACACCAGATTCAGCAAAATAAAATGTGTGTCTATATAAATCAAAGTTCCTCTTCTGCTCCACAATGGCAGACTGGGAAAAGGCTGAAGAGAATTAGGACAGGGTGGGGGGTCCTCAACCCCAGTGGGTTGTTTTTTCCTTGACAGAACTGACCAGTCCTCAGTACCAATACATTATTATTATTTTTCTGTCGCTCCATTGCCCTTTGTGAGTGAAGTGTTTTTAGGGTTGCCAGGTGTCCACTATTTGAGTGGACAGTCCACTTTTTTCACATTATGTTCACTATTTTTTTCCACAAGATAGTGGACATTTTTTTATTCAAAAGCTTTATGATGAAATGGTATTTGAACACGTGTTAAAATGTTTGTAAGAAAATATATAATTTAATTTAATTAAACACCCCCCCCCCCGCTTGTCCACTATTTTTTGGAAGCAGACCTGGCAACCCTAAGTGTTTTTGCCCCTGCCTCCTTTTTAAGAGAGGAAGGCTCATGCAGCTTCTTCTGGCTAAAAGACAGGCTACGGAGTTCATCAAGCCTTTTGTGTCCAGTGAGAAGCAGGTGGCAGTCTCCCATGAAAGGAGATTTCTCCCTTATCCTTCACCGCATTATATTTCTTGACCTGTATCAGAGTCATGTACAGTGCTATTTTTGTAGAAAAAGAGGTGCCACAATTCACCACAGACACCTCCCTTGTTCTCTGATAATGACAATGGCAAACCACCTGAGCGGTGCCACAGCTGAGTTGCATCAAATTATGGCTGGGGGAAAAGGCACTGGTCATGCAGTACCTGTTTTTTTCTGTTTTTATTGGCTGGTTCGCCGGTGTAGTCTGTATTGTAGTCTCCACTCACTTCTTATTTTGGGGTTCACATTTGGGGGGCTTTCAGGATGATATGATAGCTGCCTCTCACATTCACCCTCCCTGCCCCCCAAGTCAATATCTTTTGCTGCTTCTGTGATCGTTACTTTGACTGTTTCATGGCAGGGTTTATCTCTTTGCTTGGGAAGCACATTCGTTTTTTTATTTCTATAAACTCTGGGAAGAGTTGATTTGCCCCCACCTTTTTTTACTCCCTTTTGCTCTCCTGGTTGAGGGTGTGAGGCAGAGATTTCACAAAATCATGCCACACATTCACTTTTTTTTTTTTTAATGCTGCTGCTATTTATGTCATCCTGGTGGTGGCAGTAGCCAGCACATTTCCACTGCTGACCATATGGCATCATCACAGAGTCACGGGGACAAGAAGCAGTATTTTCTGCTCTCATGGTGGCAACTTTTGGGTAAGAAGTTGGAAGACAGTAGGCCAAACTCACAATGAGTTAGTTGACTTTGGGTCCATTGAAATCATTGGGACAAATTAGTCAGGTCTTAAGTCTCACGGTTTTCAAAGGGAACTAAGTTCAACTAGCTTACTCTGGGTTATTCCCAATAACTTTAAATATTACCTCACCCCAATGCCACACATTTGCTTAAAAAAAAAAACCTAAATCCAAAAAGCAGTGGTAGCAGCTAATTATGGAAAGAAATGGATCCAGCCAAATGCACATATTCAAATGTGTTGGCCAACAAATGTAAATTAGGAAAATTTGCTTCAGAATTTCCTACCCTCCTCAAACTCACTCTGGTTCAGATATAAAACCTCCTTCTCCACCTACACCACATTAATAAAACCAATGTTAGTGCATTCCCTAGGTAAACATCTACAAAATTATCTAGAAGACACTCAGTGTCACTTTCCCTCAGAAACCTGAGCAGGCGGGGGGGGGTGGAAATCTTCATAACCAAACCTTCCTTGTTTATTGTAAAGAAGCAAGGGCAGCTGCACCGAACAAAAACGGCGATAAGAATATGTTTCCGTGCCAAGTAATACCTCCTCAGATTAAACCTTTCACTCTCATTTTGTTCTATCATTATTACCGGATTGGATCATGCCTTTAGAGTTTATCATAATTTGCCTTGCGTTTGTTGCTGGTTGTAAAAAAATAATAATACATTGATAGTTGTCTTTTGCAGATAATGCAATTAGTGTAGGTCTAATCATGTAATTAGCACATGCAAATTTGCATAATAATATTTTATTACAAAGTATAATTACAGTTTTAATTGTGTCGTGCAAGGCAACATCCTAAATGCTCTCAAGATAAAATCTCACATAAGCAGAAATTGAACACTTCCTTCTTTGCTGGCCTTTGCACTCTAAGTATTACACAATAACTGCAGTACTCCAAGAATCAAGAATTAGAGGCTATAAAAAAGTCATTTTGAACCAGGATTATCCAACATGGTGCCCCCAACAGATGTTGCAGGGCTACAACTTTCATCATTGGCATCCTTGCCCATTGACCATGCCAACTGAGGCTGATCAGAGTTGAGTCCAACATCTGGAGGACCAGAGACTACTCATTCCTATTTTAAACAATAGGTTTTCCCAGTAGTGATGTATGGAAGCGAGAGTTGGACCATAAAGAAGGCTGATTGCTGAAGAATTGATGCTTTGAATTATGGTGCTCTTGAGAGTCCCATGGACTGCAAGATCAAACCTATCCATTCTGAAGGAAATCAGCCCCGAGTGCTCACTGGAAGGACAGATCCTGAAGCTGAGGTTCCAATACTTTGCCCACCTCATGAGAAGAGAAGACTCCCTGGAAAAGACCCTGATGCTGGGAAAGATTGAGGGCACAAGGAGAAGGGGACGACAGAGGACAAGATGGTTGGGCAGTGTTCTCGAAGCTACTAACATGAGTTTGACCAAACTGCGGGAGGCAGTGGAAGACAGGAGTGCCTGGCATGCTCTGGTCCATGGGGTCACAAAGAGTCGGACATGACTAAACGACTAAACAACAACAAATTTTAAACAATGAGGTCATGCCTTGAAGAATAGATTTTTACACACCGAAAAGATCCAGCCAATGTTGGTTGCCCTACCAAGTACTTTGTGGAATACGAAGGGCACTCTGGCAGTGAGGACTGTCCAGTACTATGGTTAGCAACTAAAGACAGACAGTGTCACAGATCCACTTCGGCACGTCGACACAGAGCCAATAAAGCAAATTGAACTTTGCAGAGGCCTCCTAAGTGGGGAGAAATCTAATAAATTGAGGACTACTTTGTTAGATGATATTGATTGCATTTTATTTGAAAGAAGAGACTACCTTCCTATTGGAAGCTATGTAATCAACTCTATCTTTCCTTCGGTGTTAATAAATATTTGACTTCTGAACTCCGGGTGCTTTTATAATAGTTTCATTCCCTGCATCGACCTTAAAGGCAAATTCAGTGACCTTTGAAGTTTTACCATTGATTGGCCTGTGTGTTCATTAATGGCTGGATTCACACCAAAGTGGTTGGCTTCCATGCCTTAGAAACATCATTTAAATCAATGTGGTAGCTGTGAAATGTTTTGAGGGAGAAAATGCTTTCTAAGAGGGTTTGAGCTTCAGGAGGACAAATCCCTTTGTGGGCAGGAAAATGCAGTTCGTATGTCTCAGCCAACATCCCACACCCCCATTGCTCCCTAGGCCGCACCACCTCCATTCAGCCATATCTGTCACCACCGCCATCTCCAGACCTGCCATGTACAATTTCTGTTTGGGACTGGCAACTGCAGCCCATATTGCCCAACGGGGGTCTCTCTATGATGCACCAGAAGCACTTGCCTGCTGTACAGGTGAGAAAAGTGCCACCTAGTTCATTTGCAGCAATTGTAAGCTACTGGAGCTGTGCTCCCTGCAGCAACAGGAACTACTAATAAGGAGGGTTCTTTGGGAATGTTGTTAGAACCTCAAGCAAGTACTTGTGGTCCATATTTGCAGAAAATAGCCGCGATGTGTTCGAAAAGTCCAGAAGAAATCCAGTTTGTGTGTGATTGTATACGGGAGCAGTGTATGTGTTGTGCATGCATGCCCCCACCTATTTTTGGGATGCAGTGCTGACATCTTCGCACTGGGCTAATGCAGCCCTTGGCATGAAAAGGTGCCCCTTTGTGTTATTTCGTTCAAGTGCATATTGTTCTCACGTTGTTGCTTTCATCATTTATTCTCCTGCATGCTCCTGTACAAATATTACCTCTCTATGAGACTCACCTGGCAGCAACTCACTTGTTGTTGTTGTTGTTTCTCATTCCTCCAAGCTGTCCAGCATTTCATTTCATTTTTTTAGCAAAACAAGCATACTATTTAATAATAATAATAATAATAATAATAATAATAATAATAATAATGAAATTAAGTGGTTTATAACATTGCATAAACTATTCATTTTAAAAATAGTGACAAAAATGTATTTTCTGGATTGATTCTTGGTCTTCCGTTACTTTGTTTTGCTTTTCTTGGCTTTTAAGTGCATTTTTATTCCTCTGGTACGTTTCCTGTTGGTTGTAGCTGCATTTTTAAGTGGTTTTTAAATGTTATTTTACAGAAAAAGAAAAACGTAAAATAAAACACTACTATGCTCTCTCCTTAAGGACAACTCATCCTCCAAATGTCCCCTGCCCCCTCCCTTAGACTGCAAGAAACCGCTGCTTCAAACCTGTGTTGGGAGCCCTGCCAGGAGTCTGCATATAAATTTGTAAAAAATAAGAATAAGTTACCTATACTTGTGTGGAGCCTCTATCCCAACAGACAAGGTTTAATGAACAGCGGTAATCCTAGTTTATCATTATTTCAACAACTAAACATGTGCAGACTGCCTCCTTAATGATAAGATTCTGTGTCAGCATCGGGAGCCTCCAGTCCACAGTGGGAAAAGATAGTTGCCCTTATGTGGGCTTTCCAGGTGTATCCAGGTCTTCACTGTGGACAAGAGGATGCTGAATTTGAGATAGGTCTTTGGCCTGGTTCAGCATGTAGGTCCATTGTGGACCATGGAGGAGGAGTCCATGCTGCAGCTCTTCCTCATGCAAATGTCAAGAGGGGCAAGGTAGCATGAGAAACAGCCACAATGGGTGCCTCCCATGCATCCATGAGTAGCAGCAGCACTGCTAAGGCTCTTGTGCTATCAGAACAGTAATAGTACAGGCTCATGATGCCAAATTGTGGGAAGATCCAGATAATATGGAATTGCACACTTATGACCTGATGCTATGCATTTTCATTATCATGCTGTGCGTGCCAGTGATGAATGTTGACTACAAATTCAACTGGGGCTAACCCTCCAGAAAAAGACCCCAAAACATAACTTGCTTTTTTCCTTCTTCAATTGATGGAAACCAATGTGGAATTGGTTGCATCGTTTAAGCTCAGTTGTAGTTCTGACCCACTATCTACTAGCTCCAAATATTTCCAAGAAGTCGGGCTTCGTAAAGCGGCAGCATTTACAGGTATTAAGCAAATACCTTAAATTTTCATATACAGATTACCTACTTATGATTGCCAACAGGCATGCAATATGCATACTTATAATGATGCACGATGTGACAAGCATTCAAGAAAGCTTTACAGAACAGATGGGCTTCGGCACAAGAAGGCTCCAGAGTTTTGCATATTCATGAGATAAGTGCAGTTATTTCTCAGAGAGAGAAATTAAAGGACTGAGGGGCAGGAATCCATCTGTGGAGTAGGAAATGCAAAATGTTTGTGACATGAAAGCAGACAAATAGAAATCTTTTAATATAATGTACAGTAACATTATTCGTTTGTGTTTCAGCATGATAGTGGCATTTTATTTCCACAATGTGTTTGTGCATTCATAATGCAGTGATACTCAAAGCATAGCCATTAGGAGCAGGACAAGTAGCCTGGCAGCTCATTTTCTTCCATACGTGAGCACCTTGTGTGCGTGAGTAATGCATACATGAGTAATGCATGCCTGGGGCTTCTGTCATGCTTCAGACATTTGGCTTCTGCCAGTGACATGTGGATTGCATGGAGCCCACTGCATTGTGATGACCTTCACGAATCTGAAATCCTCTAACGCCGGACTGGGAATGTGTTTTGCTTTCTCTTTTTCTCAGTTTTACAAGCCTAAATTAAGTTCTCCACATTTCCACATCTGGTTGATTTTAGTGCAAACTTCTCCCAATTTTCTATACACTTTTTGCCTAATATACACATTTTTGCAGTTTGTTTTACCCTGTATATTTTCCCTAACACAGCCCATTTCTGTATGCTATTTTCACAAATACAGCATGTGCATTTTTAAACACACTTTACCCTAGTATATGCATTTTTGTACACATTATTTGGCAAGAGAAATGCAAATTCTGAAGGATGGTTATGCTCACATATTGTTTCAAAAAGTGTGAATTAGATAGGTTCACCTTTAAATGTGCTAGACTAGATGGGTCTTTGGCCTAATCCAGCAGGCTCTTCGCATGTTCTCCTGATTTTCCACCCTGTTCTGAATGGTCCCCAAACTCTCTGGGAGGCACCCTGGGTTGCAGGGGGAGGAGGAATAGGCAAAAATCACTCCCCCTCCTCTTCCATTGGGGAGGCGTCCACTGGATCAAAACCAACTGGATCAAAACAAGGTCCCCTATCAGATTAGCATCATTTTGCACCAAAACTTTATGTTGTTACTCTTCAACATTTTTGAATTTCTGAAACTAACTCAGCAGCATATCTTTGCAAGGAATACTGAAAGCGGTATGATAACCTAATCATAGCAATTCAGATATTTTCTTAAAATGTGACACTTGCAATAGTAATACACAGTCACCAGATGTCCACTAATAGGCTGGGCCTCTTCATTTACTAAAGCCCCAGAGCCCAATTATCAATTTTTACAGAAGAGGAACATATATGTGCTGATTTTGAAGAATTTATTGCAGATGCAAAAACACTACAGAGATCAATATATTTTGCTCATCTGAAAGGACACAGAAATCTTCAGACCAATTACTAGATTTAATGTTTCTCCCGCACCAAAACAGAGGCTTATGGCAAACCCCCTTGTACAGCATTTTTCATTGGCAGAAAATCATTCCTCTTCACCTTAATTGAAGGAGCTAGTGCAGCAAGGGAGAGATTGCAGACGAGAAACAACGGGCATTTCAAGTTGATATCTGCCAGGAAGTTTCTCCAGAAGATTGAATGAACACAGAAATGTCCTGGCTCCATAGATTTAAAAATACAGGGCTTTAAAAATAAAAAATACTGCTTTTCCAGGGTGGGAAAGAGAGGAAGCAGAGTTAAATCATGGAATTATCATAATTATTCTCATTCTCTTGCTCTCTATTCCAAATGCTTATCTGGAACAAGGAACAAGTGTGGTGGAATGGCTGAGGACATAGGTAATAACAATGTCATTTGGTAACTCATCACCAACCAGATCACTACTTTCCAGCTAGATTTATAAATACTTCACAAGGTGGTTTGGCTGTAGTGCATTGGTAGCAGCATTCTGTGGAGTTACACCATGACACATCTGCAACTGCTATGTTTATCATGAATCATGGCAGTTACCAGCATTTAAATAATTAAAAGTATCCTCATTGCCTTTCATTTCAATTAAGCCTTTCTTCCACATGCTTACAAGTCTCTCTCTCTCTCTCTCTGTTTCAGAACACATGTACACCCAAGCATTCTCTACAGATCCATCCTGTGATGGGTCCCTTCACTTGGCATTCTTAACCCTGGTATATTATGGGCAGCCCAGCCCATGCAAGTTGTCAGTGACACAAAACAAGAAGAACAAGCACAGTGTAATCTCAGATATCCAGTCTCATATGGTCCCAGTTCATTCATTTGGTAGCACCAAAGTGACAGGGATTTGCTCTACTCAAGGACTTCTGTTTGCACAACAGGACCTGCTCCTATAGGACAAGGGTGGTGAGCTCTTCATCCCCTATATTCCTACTGACTGCATAATGGGTGGCCACTTCAACATGACTTGATACACTGGGGAATTTTTAATGTGAACCTGTACATTGTGAGAACTCCACCCTACAGTGTCCTTAGGAGGACCAGATGCACAATAAGGACTCAAAACCTGTTCCTTAGAATCAGGGGTGAAGGATCATGCATCTCAAAGGTTTGCACCAAACCAATATTTCCAGTCATCGGGTTCCTGGAGCACTTAGGACCGGTTGGAGGGGGTGGACTGAAACCTGTTCCTTCAGATCAGAGGCACTGAACCAGTCACAGATAGAAGTTAGACCTCAAAACAATTCTTTTTGTCATTGGAACTCCTAAGGTTAGAGGGTTACAATGTTGAAGGGCATCACTCGATAACATCTTTTTTTGGGGGGGATCCTAAAGTCAAGAAGGGACGGGGGCACCTGTCACGTTTTAGATAGATGAGTGGTAGTCTCTTTATTCTTGTATTTAATAGCCATTTTTACTTTACTTTGAGGGTTGTAAAATATAAAACAATTTAGAAATGATGATGATGATATTTTCTGCTGCTCTCCAGAAGCCCTTTCTTCTTCAAAACATGTATTATTGAAGTGGAGGATACTGGTGATTAAAATGGTCTGGACATAGAATTCTATCACCACAAAAATATACAGATTGACTTTGTTCATATTAATATTCTACTTATTATAGACAGAACTCTGGGCACATGGACAATCCATAAAATGTATGAATGAGTGACAACCCTACACTTTCCCCTGCCAGTCCACACAAGAAGCAACAGCAACTACAGAAGGAGAGCAAAGTGTGCTCTTGTTCTGGTACATTCTGCATCTTCTGTTCAGTCCACAGGAAGCTCTATGTTTAGATGTATCTTCACTCTGCCTCAGAAGGAAAAGAGTGAAGAAAGAAGGGGAAAGGCAAAGTACTGCCCCTAACACCTCTTTTACCTATTCTCTCCCGGCAGTTGCCATCATTTTCAAATGATCCTCAGATCAATGTTCACTCCTGTGAACCTTCAAAATCCAATTGAAATGGAAGCAGAGACAAGCCACAAATGAGCAGAAAAATGCCTCTAAATCCAAGCCGCTAAGGGAGATTTCTCTACAGTAAAAGAGTGATTCCCACTACTGCTCCATACCTAGCAACCTTGTGGATTTAAACCCCACTAAAATCTGCCGGAGTTCACAAGTTCAGCCATGATTTTAATTTATGGCTCACCTGATCCATAAAGTTCCAGGCAGGTAACAACATTTCCTTATTTCATTTATCCTCGCAACACTCCTGAGATGGGCCATTAGTCTTCCCATTATGGAGAACTGAGGTAGAAACACACTGGCTTTCCTAATAACACTGATGTTCCACAGCTGATGCCTGGCATCTGTTCACTTTTTCAACATACACACATGCTTAACCATGGAGAATCAGCCCTTAGGTGCAGGAAAATCACATGGACCAATCTATGGTTCCAGGCAGGGGCGCCATCTCATGGGGGCTGAGCTATGTTGCCCATTTATATATATATATATATAGGAGGGGAGTTCCCCAATGTTCCAAAAAATCAGGGACAGAGAAGGCTGAGTGTGGAGCTGAGTATGGAGCCATTCACGGTGCAGCTTCCATGGCCAGCTTCCTCCTCCTCCTCTTCTTGCTGTGGAAGGAGCCCCTGGCTGCTCCCAACTTTGCAATGCAACATCACACGTGTGACATCACGCATATGCATGATGTCACAAGCACACCTGCACCGCCAGCCCCCTCCAATCTGCAGTGCAAATTGGTGCCTCTGGTTCCAGGATTTTGTTTTTATGTATGCTGCATTAACGTTGGCTTTCAAATGTGATTTCTGGTTAGCTTTGTGAAAGTCTGAAAACAGATACTCGTTTCTTCATTATTATTATTTGGATGTACCCCAGTGAAGGTTGACTGCCACACCTAAGTGACCGTCAACATTCACAGAGTATCACTTAGTTTTCAGTTACAGGTGGGTAGCCGTGTTGGTCCGAGTTTTCAGATGCTGCTGAAGTTTCTCTAGAATTGTCAGAATTCACATTTCCCGTAACATATTTTTGTAACATTGCCCATGGCTCCCAATGTTATCTGGCAGGATCTGCTCTCTCTACATGGCAAGCACTTGTATCATGGTCTCTTTCACTTGCCATTGGATTGGCTGCTCAGATGTCACAGAGGAAGACCATGGAAACTTTCAAATGGCAATTCTGTGGAGACATGTCAGCTTCTGTCAAATTATTTTTTTTTTTTAATAAGATTTTTATTATTTTCCAATAAAACAAGAGAAACACATGACATAACATAAACACCAACATTAACACAATAAAAAACACATTACATAAATACAATCAACAAAGAAAACAATTAAAACAAAACCAAAACCAATACATACCTAAACTGGAACACCAATCTTTCTCTTACTACTTAACAAAATCTAGTTTCTGATCTTCTAAAGGGACCTCCCCCGCTTTCCCTCCTCTGCCTTCAATACTAATATACTTTGGTAACATCCATTTTTAACATTACAATTCATTATCCAACCTTTTATAATATCATAAAAACTTAACATCTTATAGTATCATGAAATAATTCTTAAATCAATCTTATACTTCTTTTCACTTAAGCTGCTGCTATTAATCAGTTACATATCTCTTCACTAATTCAAAATTCCCAAAATCGTAACATCAAAATCTTAAAACTTAACATCAAAATCCTAAAATCTTAACACACTATCTTCAGGGTACCATAAATCCATCCTAATTCAATTTTTATCATTTTCACCCTATTCCCCTTCTCACCATTTTTCTGCTCTCTCCCATGCCCCCCCACCATTCATCTTTACATTTCCCTCTGTTGTCCTTGTTCAGTATCATCTTAAAATTTATAAGTCTCCTCCTTGGGCGCCTCAAGAGGCACCATCCCAGCAACTCCATTTCGCAATTTTGGTTTCCTTCCACTTGTGTCTTCAAAAATCTTCTCAGCTTCATCTCTGGACTCCCACTCCAGAGACTGAATCTCGTAGCTCCAATCAAAACATCAGCCCTGTGTTTCTCACTACACCAGGGCCGTCCATTTACCTGGGGTTGCTGAATCAATTCGTCCCATTTCTCCAGCAGCTCCCCCAGTTCCCTGAAGAAGTCTGCTTCCAAATTATCAAAATTTTCCCAGATCTGGCTGGTCTCTCCTGCTCCACAACAAATTTCTTTGAAATTACGACCTAACCAGTCCATTTTCCGATTCACAAACTCCAATTGCAGAAGGATTGTTCTTTGTTCCTGGGTAATACCCGGATCTAGAATCAGTTTAAAAGCGAAAGCAAGCATGGTTGGAGAAAACAAAGGGTGTCAAATGTCAGTAATTTTCCATCCTGCGTATTAGTTTTCCAGCGCCATTTTCCCTGAGACAGGGTGCCAAAATTAATTCCAAAAGCCACAGAAGAGATATTTCCAAAATCTTCAATCCCTCAAATTGGGATTTAATCCATCTTCTCTGTCAAAGTGCTTCGTAGCAACATTATGTCTAGTAATGCAGCTGCAGCCGCTTGGAGCTTAATTACCTCCTCTGCACAACAAAGGAGAGGGACGGGCTTCCTTTTAACATCCCTCCCGGTTGTCAATTATTCAAATGTAAATCCAATTAGTCCCACACTTACTGCAGCCGGGGTTCTTCTTTTTTCTTTGAAGTTAGCAGGAAAAGCTTGGTGCTCAGGTCTGGCAGAATTGCTGCTTTGATCTCCCGGGGGGGTGCATCCGCCTCTCCAGTCCCGTGTCGGTAGCTCCGCTCGCTTGATTTTCCCCCCTTACGAGGGTCAATCAAGAGCAGAGACGGCACGTCTGGGACCCACGAGGCCGCGGTCCACGGGACGCTCTTCCCGTGGCTTTAAGGGGCCCTTGGCGCAGACAAGGAGACCCCTAAAACCCCCCGGGGACTGGAACTGACTCAGCTCCGCTCCGCCATTATCCGGCACCAAACCGGAAGCCCCCAGCTTCTGTCAAATTAAACTATGTAAGCATTGCCTGCAGGCCATAGCTTTCATTGTATTTATTGCTTATTGAAAAGGTTGAGATTTTTACAATAGAAGAATTCCCCAGGCCCCTATCCCATTTATGCCATGGGTGAAACAAGGTATATATCAATATGTATATTATATATTTCATATGCCAATATACAGGATATATAGCAATACGATTCTCTCCCCAGTTTAACAGCTACATATATACAGAACAAAAAAGGGAATGAATTGCAACAAACTGAAGATGTAATTGGGGGCTGGAATTGGAATCAAAAAATTCACTGTTACAAACTAATTTAAATAAATTGGTATGAAATAATTTTACAAAATCTAATACTTGAAAACAATGCACATCTTATTTCCAAAGCAAAGGAATTCAAACACATTGTATATTGACAAAATATCAACAATGTGAACAGATATAACTCACAAAGTATCACAAAACCCAAACACATGTTGACCTTGGTCTTCCTCAGTGGTCTCTAGTGTATGTACATAAAAACTGTTTGGTATGAAAGTAAATATGAATTTCCAAACAATAAAACCCTACCAACTAGGGCTACTAATATAAATAAAAAAATCTAGCCTTTGAGTGCCACATGCAAAATATATGAATATATTGTCCAATCAAGTGGCTCAGAGCCATCATGGGACAGCTGTGAGACTGTCTCCAGATTGAACAGATCCTGGAGCAGCTCAGCCCCATCCCATGCACACCAGGTTCATGATGTCACACACATGCAATTTTCACTGCGGCCCCTCAATCTTGGATGCAAATTGGCACCTCTGCAATAGAATGATTCTCCATCGGGACAGCTGGCAGGAAGTTGACTTTGCCAGGAAAGCTGGTCAGAGGGACACCTCCAGTCAATCAAACACAAAATAGGGTTTGGATTGCTTTGTTACATATATACAGATTTGCCTATTCCTGAAGTATATAAAGAAAGGCTAAAAGGGGAGGGGAGAACCTTTGCAGATGCAAATTAGTTGGGCAGTTTCAGAACCTAGTCATCGGCCACAGAGAGTACCGTATTTTTCCATCTATAAGATGCCCCAATTTATTTGTTGTTGTTTAGTCGTTCAGTCGTGTCCGACTCTTTGTGACCCCATGGACCAGAGCATGCCAGGCACGCCTATCCTTCACTGCCTCTTGCAGTTTGGTCAAACTCATGTTAGCCCCAATTTATAAGGCGCCCCAATTTATTGGTGTCTCAGATTTAAGATAATGAAGGGAGATGGCCCAGAGTATAAGGTGCCCTTTAATTTTTGACATTATTTTTAAGGGGAAAAAACCTAGTCTTATACAGGGGAAAATATGGTATGTGCCTATCTCTGTGAATACACCTTCAGCACCCAATAAGATATGCTGGCAGCGGGACAAAAAGGTACTGTACAAATCAATGTGTGTGGCAGATGGCTTATTTGTAATCTGCTTTCCATTATCCTAAAGTACCTCATTTTCTGCAGATGCTTCTTCTTCTTCTTCCTTACAATACCCTCCTTTCCCCTGCAAGTTATGTTACAAGAAACTGGATTTCTTTTTCCACTCAGAGAAAAACCACACCGCATTATATTCCATGTAGCGTGACTGGACTAAAAGAAAAAGAGCGTTGAAGGTGATTGAGCAATTCGTAGAAAGAAATCCCATATGTGTACCTTGTAGTGCAGATTTGAACTGGTGCCAGCTTCAGCTCAAAGATATATTATCGACTGAGCCATTCTTTTCTAACTAAAGCAATGGGAAAGCTTATTTAATAATAGAAGCCAATGTTTATTATTAATAATCATCATGTGTGTATTCTGCCTGTTTCCCTCACAGAGCTCAATTCCCAGAGTTCCCTGGGAAGAGGGATTGATTGTTAAACGATTCTGGGGACTGCAGGTCCATGAGGGAAATAGGGGTTTCCTAACACCTCTCAGCACTCTTAATAAACTACACTTCCCATGGTTCTGTGGTAGAAACCATGACTGTTTAAAGTTATATGATACTGCTTTAAATGTATGGCTCAGCAAGGTCATAGCATGGGGAGGGTCAGAGGGGCTGTGGCCCCAGGCACAGTTTTTTGAATGGGTGTGAGGGGGCACAACCAGGCACCCCCACGATAGGCTCTCCCACTCACCAAGTCAAACCCAGGCTGGGACAGCGGCGGTGCCTCCTCGTGGTTAGTGAAGGGAAACTTGTGCGTGCCCCACCCCTCAGCCAGCTTAGAGGGAGGGAGGGGAAGGGTGCCGCCGTCACTGCCACCCACCAAGGAGAGGTGAGAGGCTCTGGCAGCCACCTCCTCCTTTGCAAACAGGACACCACAGCCCCCAGGTCTGCCCTCATCACAGGGCAGCTTCAGGCCTCTTTCTCCTCCCTTCAGCTCAGACTGCCAGCTCAAACCACCGTGGCTTGAAGAGTGGCAAGGACTTGGGCTGACGCAGTCACCCTCAATGCTTCTGGACACCCCTCTCCCCGGCACATGCACACATGCTCTGAGTGCTGTGCTGTTGCTCAGGGAAACATAAAAGGGGTCTAATCTCACTTCATCTTCACAACAATGCTATTAAGCAGGCGTAGGCAAACTCGGCCCTCCAGATGTTTTGGGACTACAACTCCCATCATCCCTGACCACTGGTCCTGTTAGCTAGGGATGATGGCAGTTGTAGTCCCAAAACATCTGGAGGGCCGAGTTTGCCTATGCCTGCTATTAAGTTAGGCGTACTAATAGGATATATTAAAACAAGGGCTCAGAAAACAAATTCCTCCGTAGCTCAAACATGCCAGTCCACTTCAATACAGACTCATTCGAGACTGGGTCAGACTTAAAAATGGATTGGCTTTTTCCACCCCATCCACTGGCATTTCACTACCATTCGACCTGCCCCTGCTCTGCAAATAATCAAGGGGGGAAACCCTTATTGCTACAAAGGGAGTTGCCAGGTGTAATTCAGAGTGTCTGCATGGTCCTGACCTCACCACCATTCTGCCCCACCTCAGGTAAACTTCATCAATCCTGGTACTGGAAGGGCAACTCCGCAGCTGATTGAATACCTTAACGGGGGTCTGATAGTGCACTGGAAACTAGTGCAGCCATATTTACAAATATGCATCTTTCCTTAAAGGTGGTGCCAATGTATCAGTTTAAAGCAGGCATTTCCAACCTGTTCTAGAAGACGTGCTCTTCCAAGCTACTAAAGTAATTAAGAACAATTCATGATCAGAATTATCAAGATACTACAGCGTGTTTTTAGTAAGATATTATACCACAGCAGTGCCATCAGTTCTGCTCTTTTCAAACACCAAAGCCTTCTCTGATGTGATCTTTTTGTTCAAACTAATTACATGGACGTTATTAGAGCATATCTTTGCATTGTAAAAGTAAATTATATACAGAACTCCAGCGTCACAGCCATTGTTAAGGCTTTGCTAATTTTACCTCCAAATCTGGCGTGCACTCTACACTGACCAGCAATTTGACTTCATGGACGTTTTCTCTAGTCTTATAGATCACCTTTCTAAAATAGTGTTTGTCCTTCAGCACACAGGGATACTGGATTTTCTGCACTGGATCATTGGCTAAACCTAATAACGCTGGCCTTGTGTTCTTAACAGAGTTGCTTTGTTTATAGATCACATCTGGCATACTTTTCAATCACCAAGGACACTGAAATCGGGAACATCACACCTTGAAATTAGGAACGGCCTGAAGGGTATCAGCACATTGTTTTATCAATAACTTCGGCACTGGAAATGCTAGAATGAATCCAGGTGCTATCTATATATGTCAGCTTTCTAACTCGGGGTCAAACTAGATGAGGCTATACAGTGAACTGTGATTGTATTTCTCATCTCTATTAAAACATTTTTTCGTAAAAAATAAAAAGCAGACAATGGATGCGAGAGAGGGACTGATCAGGATCAGGATCAGGATCATGACAACAAGCATGGCTTTTCAACCCATGTTGAATTTCTGATTAAAATTCTCTTCTCTCACGGCTGCTATTTGTCCTGTTAGGGAAAACTTCCACGAATCTGTCATTACTCCCCAACAAAGTGAAAAAACAGTATGTAGGGAAGGAATTTTCAGTGGGAAAACGAAGCTTTCCAAGTGTCCCTATTTTCCTAGGCAGTCCCAGATTTACAGAAGCTGTCCTGGTTTGTGATCTGATCCCGGAATGTCCCACTTTTCCTTAGCACATCCCTATTTTCATCGAAGAAATGATGGATGGTATGGAGTTATAGGACCCCTGAGCCAAAGAGATAAGTAACTATACAACCTTTAGAAGACATCTGAAGGAAGCCCTGCTAGAAGCCACCCAGAGCCAGGTGGGCAGGGCACTATTATTATTATTATTATTATTATTATTATTATTATTATTATTATTATTATTGATGTCCCTATTGTCATTAGAGAAATGTTGGAGGGTATGAAAACATAATGAAGGGAGAAGTGTTAAAGCCATTTCTCTAAGTGCATGTCATGGTCCTAAGCTGAGTATGGCTGCTTTTTGCAGCTATTCTAAAAACAGGAGGACTGATCACAGATTTCCATTGTTCTTCAGGAAGCTGTGTCAAGGAGTTCTTTGAGAAGAAGAGGCCATTCCGGTTCCTGACAGTCCTGTACACTGTCACTGTAGCAAAGCTTAGTATACGGAGAACCGGCAGCCCTTCCAATATGTTGTTGGACTAAAGCTTCCATCATCTATGACTATTGACCATGCTGGCCAGGGCAGATGGAACTGGAGTCCAGCAACATCTGGACACAACAGGCTCCCCACCCCTGGCATCTGTGGTGGAATCTACACACATTAAAAACGTTGTGAAAATGCTTTTTTAAAAATTGTTTTGAAAAATGCCTTGAATTTGCTATAGCTCACAGTTGCCACCTAGTGTCACAGTTGTATATTGCACTTTACAACATAATCAAAACGTTTTATTTGCAGTTTATAGCTGAGTCTCAAGACAGGAAATGCAGTGAAATGTAAGGGGGGGTCAGAGAAAGAAGAAAAGCAGCCAATAGTTCATGTTTAGGGTTTGGGGGCAGGGAGGCCTTTAATGCCATAGTTGTTTAATTTTTACAGTGGAATCTTGCAGTTAAATGTAGGAAATAATCTATGTGTACTAGACAAAGGGAAGCAGTAGGCCACTGCAATTGTAAAACAGCCCCAACAGAGAAAACGTGTGGAGCAGTTTATTTTTTTTTAAGTCCTTGGGAACAACCACCTGTATGTATAAAAAATAAATGCAGAAAATGTTAGCACTTGGAACAGCATTCCTAAAAGCATGAACCTGTAGAAACCAGAACTGGGGCTTTGTGTGGGGGAAATAAGCATATTTTGCCCAGTTTGAAGGAATTCTAATGAGCAGCAGAAAGGAAAAAAGAGAAGCTTGAAATTTCTGTGCTAGGCTTTGAAATATTTAATAACCTTCAAGGAATATGGTCAGTTAAGAGCAGGGCCCCCATCAGCTCCCATTATTCCTATTCACAAAGGGGGGAAACCCTTTAAATTGAACATTTAAATTAGTCATCACATTTAAAAAAAAACCAGGGGAGGCATCACAGCAGGGGTTAGAGATATAAATACCGGTATCTGCTGTGTATTTTAAAAGCTGTTTTGAAAGAAATCTCCCAGGCATTATTTCACTGTAATTTGTACCACGGCTTTTAGACTTAACTGCTACACTTGGTTATTTCTGACCCTTCATTTTTCCTTGGGAAGTGCAAGAATTCTAATGAACCAGAAGCTTTTGAAAAGTGTAAGACAAGGGCATTTCTACTGCTGCCCCTGATGGCTTCATCTGGTGTACATTAGATTCCGCTACTGTGCATAGAAGTTTAACATTTCCCGTCCTGGTTAATCAATGCTGCCCTTTCAGAGTTTAGGGATTACATTATAATTGAAATAAAGTGATTTAGTATTCTATTTTTTTTTTTTTATAAGAATTTATTGACATTTTTACTTATAACAACATACAACCTTAACCACACCTACATTTATACACATACAAAACAAATACAATTACACATCTTATACAAAAATTGCCATGATTTTTCTTCTTAATTAGACATCTACAAAAAAAAAAAATTCTTTTTCCAATCTTGACAGTTGACTTCCCCTGCCTTTTCACCTTCGAGTTTATATCCATAATCTACTTTTTAACCTCTTCATTTAAAAAAAAAAATTAAACTTAATTATATATATAAAGTAAAACATTCATCTTAATCTTCATCTTAGTCTTAATCATCTTAATCTATAAACTTAAACCACTTAAAATGACTTCATTTATACTACATCCTTATAAGTCCTCACAAATCATCCTCATCAAATCTATCTCTTCTATCCTTTGAACTGCTGCTGATAACATAAAAACTTGAAATATCTCTTTTCATATTCAAACAAATAATAAAACAAACTATTGTTGACAGTGTTCACCCTCCGATTTCAGAATACCATAACAGATTGCTTTAGATTTTACTTAATACTTCACCCCACACCCCCTCTGTCCATTCTTCTTCTCCTGATGGCATCAGCACTGAACTTCCATGCAACTTCCCTCTCCCAACGTCCACAGATCCAGGCACAGTCCAAAGCTCTCCTTGCCACGAGCTCCGAGGTATCCAACTCTCCCTCTCTCAGCTTCTCCGGTTCTTTGTAGCATTCCTTTTCTTCTTGTAAATACCTTAATTCTCTGTCCCTGGCCCCCGAGCTCACACCTCGGGGACTGGATATAGCAAATCTTAACATCGCCTTGGGGCTGCCACCCCCAACAAGCGAATTTCTTCTCCGAAGTAGCTCATTCATTTCTTCCCATCTTTCCATCCATCCTCTCAGCTCTTTGACAAGATTTCCTTCCAAAGTGTCAAAAGTTTTGTTAGCCTCCTCTGTGGGCAGTTGGTTCCATTTCAGACCCCCACACAAGACTTTGACTTTTCTGTAAATTAGTTCCACCTTCAAGGCAGTGAGCCTTTGTTCATCTGTTAGTCCAGAGTTCAATACCAGTTCAAGGACGAAACCCAGCATACTGGCAGAGGAGGAGGAAGTGGGTATCATATTTCTTCTCCTGTCTCTTTGTTCGTCGCCATTTTCCTAAGCTGGAGCGCAAACACCGCAACTTTAAATAGAGATATTTTCCGCTAGTTAGCTTCCCAAGAAAAAAGTTTGCCAGTCTCATGTATCGATTTTAGATACTTTATAACCAGTTCTGTGGCAGCAATCCCTCAAATTGGTTAATTTCTTAGGCTCGAAGGGAGGGAGGCAGGCTGCCTTTCTCCTTCCCCCCGGATCGTTCCAAAAACACGATTTCTGCCAAGATTATTTACTCACGACCACCGGGTTCCTTTAGCTCCATTCTTCACAGGTAGAACTTGGACGCTCACCGCGGGCTTTGCCGCCGCATTTGCATCCCGGTTGGGGCATATCCCCGTAAGCCCGGCTCCGTTGTCCCTTCACCCCCACTCCCCCTTTACAGGGGGGTAGGGGAAGGGTTCGGAGCCTCCGCGGGCACAGCCGGGGAGCCCAGGGTGCGGGACGCTCTTCCCGCACCCCAACCGGAGCCGCGCGCTGCGGTAGCGCGGCTCCTAACCCCCGGGATGGATCGGGCGCCTCGCAGCCGAAGCAGCCCCGACCACCCGCTATGGCGTCGCCAGCCGGAAGTCTCGTGATTTAGTATTCTAAAGCTGAGAAAAACAATTTACATTTGCAGGATCCCTGTCAGCGAGGGTCAGGCATTATTCTCAAGTACTGATTGGCGAGCCCTCCAGTTCGATTCAAAACGTGCCTGTCTGAAACGCTTTCTTTTAGGGCTTCATTTGAATTGAGCTCAAAATAATTCATTTAAGCTTGGGCCCCGGTCTGAGCAAAAACCCCACTGCACTCCCAGTGGGGTCATTGCAGGAGCATGATCCAGTAGAAGTGAAATCCTAACCATGTCTACTCAGAACTAGGCGTGAAGTAGAAGTAGAAGCAGGACTATATGTCCCTTTGATCTGATCCAGCAGGGCTTCTCTTATGTTCTAAGTAAGTCCTGGTGATTTCAATGGGGCTTACTCATTTCTCTTTTGAGTTGTACAGAGAACTTAACTACACATTGCTCCTGCCACAGGGACACATCTGAAAGTAGAAACATAGCATAATAGAATTCTAGAGTTGGAAGGGACCCTGAGGATCTTCTAGTTCAACCTCCTGCAATGCAGGAATATGCAGCTGTCCCATATGGGGATCAAACCTGCAAACTTGACATTATCAGCACCATGCTCTAACCAACTGAGCTATCCATAAAAGTAGGATCTCTGTGGCAAATTCTATCCCTCCTTGCTGTAATAAAGGTAATGGACCCCAGTCACGAACAACTCTGGGGTTGCAGCGCTCATCTCGCTTTACTGGCCGAGGGAGCCGACATTTGTCCACAGACAGTTTTTCCAGGTCATGTGGCTCTGGCAAAACCAGAGCAGCGCACGGAAACGCCGTTTACCTTCCCGCCGGAGCGGTACCTATTTATCTACTTGCACTTTGACGTGCTTTCGAACTGCTAGGTTGGCAGGAGCAGGGACCGAGCAACAGGAGCTCACCCCGTCGCAGGGATTTGAACCACTGACCTTCCGATCGGCAAGCTCTAGGCTCAGTGGTTTTAGACCACAGCACCACCCGCGTCCCTTCCTTGCTGTAATGCTTAGGAACAATTGCCATATTTCCCCATCCTTCTTCATGACTTTCATTTTGCAAGCATCTCCACCAGGGTTAGCTACAGGAAAGCAATGTCAGTTGCTGCTAGAATCCATTTGGGACCACTTTGTGCAGTGAATCCCTGAACTGCAGGTGACTCCATGAAGAACCTTCTAGAGTCTACACAGCTTCGACCCATCCAGGCTGATAATTGGAACCTCCTAGGCATAAAGGATAAAGAAGACTGATCACCAAAGAATTGATGCTTTTGAATTATAGTGCTGGAGGAGACTCTTGAGAGTCCCATGGACTGCAAAAAGATCAAACTTATCCATCCTTAAAGAAATCACCCCAGAGTGCTCACTGGAATGACAGATCCTGAAGTTGAGGCTCCAGTACTTTGGCCACCTCATGAGAAGAGAAGACTCCCTGGAAAAGACCCTGATGTTGGGAAAGATGGAGGGCACAAGGAGAAGGGGACGACAGAGGATGAGATGGTTGGACAGTGTTCTTGAAGCGACTGGCATGAGTTCGGCCAAACTGCGGGAGGCAGTGAAAGATAGGCGTGCCTGGCGTGCTCTGGTCCATGGGGTCACGAAGAGTCAGACACGACAGAATGACTGAACAACAACAACAAGGCACAAAGGAATATAAAGGGCCGCCTTTCCCAGTTGAGTGTTTGTGCAACAAAGACTTCCTGAGCTCTGGTGTGTGCCTATATCCTTGGCTAGCCTTTGGTCTTGGTCCTTGACCCTGCTTCCTGAATGTGGCAAACCAGGCTCACAGGTACTAAGCAAAGACAGCTGGCCAAAGTATTAGCCATTTTCTCCATGGAAATTTTCTGTTCTCATCCCACCCTCATTCCAGTACTATGAAGGGATAATTGCTTCTTCTTCTTTTTTTTTCTTTCTTTTTTTGCTCACCTGTGAATATCACAGCATTTCTGTCCTAGGAAAAGGTAGCAACTTCATTTGCTACCTATGCTAGTTGAACACATTTTAAAGGTCAAAGGAAGCAAGGTGGCAGCAACCAAAAGAGGATCATCTGCCAAAAGGAAATTAAAATGAGTGGAAGAAATGTGTGGCTGAGGAGACACCTTAAACACCGGTGGATAACCATTTTCAGCACTGTAAATCAGTTTTTCTGCATTGATTGCAGAGGAGATATACAGATTTTCTTAGGGTCTTCCCCATCGTTATTCATGATCTTTACCTGCTCATTTATTGCTGCTCTTTGCTCTGCCACTCATGAGTTACTGGAGGCTATCGATAGATTGTGGACATAAATAATGTAGTCATAAAGCAAGGCAACTCTTTTGAATTTTCAGCAGCAAATACATTGAAAGGAGTGCACAAGAGAGAGGTTTTGTTCAAAGTATAAGACTAAGAGCATCCTGGGAGATGCTGATGCATTAGCTACTAATGATTAGCCCTGTGCATTTGGCAAGTCTGAGCAGGCTGCTTGATAGACACATGCAGGGGTAAGCTTCTATCTAAATAAAATAGAGCCTAACAAGCAATACTGAAATGAAATTGGGCCGTGTGGAATATGCTTGTGATTTTAGCCAATTTTATGAATCCCTTTTTTAAAAAAACAAAAAAACAAAGATACCTTCTTTTTAGATCTCCGTTTTTTGTTTATCATATTTATGTTGTGCAAAATTATTTCATAGAACAGCATGACTTGATATTTTTTTTGTGAAATTGGACACGTTTCTTAGAGTATAAAATTGCCTTTCTCCATGCCTCCCATTGGCACCGACTTTCTATAGTCATCTTCAACAACTGGCCTGTGACAGACAGCCATGAAATTGGATGGAATGATTGGACATAACTGGATAGAAATTGGACAGAATTGCATCCTCTAGGAGGACTGTAAGTGTGCAGGGTCTAAGTTATAGGGTAGGGCCAAGTAATCAAGTGTCTGCTGGAAGAAAACTCAGAAGTTTCAGAATGCATTTACCGTGTCCCAAAGCCACAGGTTTTCTACGTATGCGAGATGCTCCACTGGTGTGCATAGCCTCAAGGCTGAAAAACTTGCTCACTTAGGGTCAAACTATGCATTATAATATTCACACTTTTAAAAAAGAAGTCTGATTCAATGGAGCACCTCTCTTTTCAGCAGAGATTAGTTCTTAAGGGTGACTGGGGCACTGTCTCGTCAACCTCAGCCTGTCCCCAACCAGCTCCCACATGCAGAGGGTGGCGCTGCAAGTCAACCTCCTCCTCCTCCTGTCTCAGCATTTCTCTTCAGTAGGGGGAGAGGGTGGGCACACAATTAAAATGTGTTGGCTATGTCTGTCATTGGCTCCAGCTCTACCCCACATTTGGGCTTCCTACCAGAGTAAGACCATTTTCAGGAGGACACTCGAGTGCCTGCTTCCTCCTTCCAAATAAGAATGGCCAGTTTTTAAAATGTTGTGGAGGTTTATTTTAAGTACGAATAAGGTTGTTTGACTCTGGGAGTACACTGACTTTGTGTCATCATATCACTTTGTTTATGTTCACTTGAATTATATTTAACAGCTGGTGAAGACAGATTCCTTGCATAAAATGCCCGCTTACCTGGGAATCTGGGGGTGTGATGGTTTGTGGCCCGGCATGGCTGCAGCCTGCTCCCAGGGCCATCTTTGTTCTAGCACAACCATTGAGGAATGCAGGAGCCTTCCCTTGCAGTTTGCCAGGATGACACAAAAAGCCAGTTTGAAAGAGCCAATCAGGTAAGGCGGGGCGCTGGGAGGGGCTGTGGAACCAGCTTCAGTCAGGCCTGCCCATTCAGTTTTAAAAAGCAGGCCATACTAGGCTTTGGCCTCCCTGAACATACAAAGCTAACATGTCATAGGCAAGGATAGCTTAAAAGCCACCTTAGCTTCCATTGTTGTACTTGCCTTCTCCCTTTTCGGCATGCCACAATAAGGCAGGAAAACTTCAATTAACCATAGCTTCCCATTTTGTCCTAAATGGAGAACTATGGTTACCATGTTTGGAACAAGCCAAGATCTTAAACCATGATTTAAATTTTGGTGGAAACACTGGATTGTTCCAAACTTCATAGCCATAGTTTCCCAATTGGGAAGAACAGGGAAACTGTGGTTGCTTGAAATATCCTGGGGTTAATCATCCAAATATGGTATATTTCTACAGCCAAGGACAGCTGTAATCAGTAATGGAGTCAATTGACACAATGCTCCACCTGGAGAGCTGATTAATCCCTCCTAACATTTTTTTAAAACAAACAACAACAACAACAACAACAACAACATACTTTTAAATCAGTTTATTTTTCTATTTAATATTTTCCCCATATTCTTAGAATAGGGAAATTTCCAGTTGTTTTTTTTAAAAAAACAAAAAAACAGTAGCAGATGGTGCACCCTAAAACTCCCAATGCTCCAAACACCATCTATCTCACCCACTCACCCACTTCTGGTCCCACAAGATTTCACATGTGCGTTCTTCCCCAAGATCACCGTTATCATATTTATTATGCTTAAGTGATTATGAAACAGACACATTTCTTAGATGCTATTACTGTGAGCATGGCAGGGGTCTTGCAGTGATAAGGTGAGGAAGTCATTATTTACTTAAGGAAGGTGTTAATTAGAAGAATCTAAAAGCTTCAGAACTTAAAAATAACTGTTCTTATTCAAGTTAATTGTTTCTGTCTCTAGCGCTTCACTGACACTTGCTGAGCAAATGGTAGATGTTTCTGTTACTTATAGGGAAAATACTGATTTCAACCCCATTCGTTTCTTTGAGGCCCGAGCTAGAAATGTGGCGACCATACCGAGCAAGAGGCATTGAGAAGGAGAACTGTCTATCAGTGTCACCTCTCTCATCAAGGTGCACATGTGTCAGCTACACTATCCTCTGATGGGCATGAGAAACCACGCATGCAACAACATATACACAAAGAACATAGCCATAGTGGGAGAATCCTGATTAACCCCCAGAACTGCCCCTTACATGGAGAAGTTCTACATACACACATTGGTATGCTCACAGGACCTTCTCATGCTCACCATGAGAGCCAGTGTGGTGTAGTGGTTAAGAGCGGTAGACTTGTAATCTGGTGAACCGGGTTCGCGTCCCCGCTCCTCCACATGCAGCTGCTGGGTGACCTCAGGATATCAAATCCAAACTCTTCTTCTTCTTCACCAAATGTGTCACTGGCAGGGAGAATGACCAGCATACCCATTGCAGGGGTGGGAGAAGACACATACCCTCCAACATTTTTCCAATGAAAATAAGGACGTTCCATTCCATAATAATAAGTTTACTATTTATACCCCACACATCTTAATGGGTTGCCCCAGCAACTCTGGGCAGCTTCCAACATATATGAAAACATTAAACATTAAACTCCCAGTATGTTTCCAAGCACAATTCAAAGTGTTGGTGCTGACCTTTAAAGCCCTAAACGGCCTCGGTCCTGTATACCTGAAGGAGCGTCTCCACCCCCATCGTCCAGCCCAGACACTGAGGTCCAGCTCTGAGGGCCTTCTGGCAGTTCCCTTGCTGCGAGAAGTTAGGTTACAGGGAACCAGGCAGAGGGCCTTCTTGGTAGTGGCACCTGCCCTGTGGAATGCCCTCCCAGCAGATGTCAAGGCAATAAGCAGCTATTTTACTTTTAAAAGACAACTGAAGGCAGCCCTGTTTAGGGAAGTTTTTAATGCTTGATGCTGTATTGTTTTTAATATTCAGTTGAAAGCCACCCAGAGTGGCTGGGGAAACCCAGCCAGATGGGTGGGGTATAAATATATTATTATTATTATTATCATTATTATTATTATTATTAACAAAACTTCCCTAAACAGGATTGCCTTCAGGTGGCTCAGGGGTTGGATAACTCCATACCCTCCAACATCTCTCCAATGAAAATAGGGACATCTTAAGGAAAAGTGGGACATTCCGGGATCAAATCAGAAACCAGGTCGACTTCTCTAAATCAAGGACACCCCTGGAAAATAGGGACACTTGGAGGGTCTGGAAGACATATCCTCCACAGTCCTTTCACATGTGCTTGGATGAATGAGAGTGCTTGTCTGATACAAGCACTAACACACACACACACCACGTATGATAACCAGTTATGATCCCAAGAAAGCCAGCTAAAGAGGAGGGAAAATTTACACAGGAGAAATGGTGGGTGGAGAAAGGCTTAAGTATACCCCGCCCCCTTCTGCCTCTTTCCCTGGGGAAAGCAGCCATCAAACCTCTGTCAACAGTGGTATCTTCCAATTGCTTTGCATTCTTCCCCAAAACATCTGTCAAACTGACCTAAGAGCCAGGGAACAAAAGTTCACCTTTTTATGGTTGCTCTTTTCTCTCCAACTCCCCCCCCACGCTCTGCCGCTGCTGCCGCCCCCCCCCCCCTCATCCCTGGAACCTTATTCTGTAATTAAGTTAATCCCTAATGGCATGTGGATACTAGGCCTAATTACATAATGAGACAACTGCCTTATTAACTGATCTCTGATGACATGCCAAATGCATCTTTTGAATTCCAGGGTCTCTCCAGATTATTCAGAGTCTTTTGTAAAAAACCACCAGCCAAAAGTTAAAGCGCAGTCCATTGTAGCCTTTAAAGGGGTCCTGAAGACCTTAACCCCCCCCCCCCTCCCTAAGGCTGTCTTGTTGCTGCTGCTTGAAATAAAGAGATGCTATAAACTAGGGCTGTTGTGCCACAGTCTGGCTACATTTTACTGTTACAATATTTTAGTTAATTTCTGTGCTGGCAGTCAGACTTCTCATGTTATGAGAAGGCTATTTCAAATGGTTTTATACTGTATTGCATTTGGACTCAGATTGCATTTTGCATACGCGGTAAGGAAAGGAACGAAAACTGCCGATATCATAATGCCGTTACATGATAGAAATGTAAGCACATTTGGAATACTGTGAACAGTATTGGGAAAGGTTCAGAAAAGGGCAACCAACACGATCAAGGTGATTACAGAAATCATAAAATTACGCATGGCATGAAGAAAATGGATAGGAAAAAAAGGTTTTATCCCCCTCTCAAAACACCAGAGCTCGTTGACATGGAATGAAGCTGAACTTGGAGGACTCCTGACGGATAAAAGAAAGTACTCCTGCCACACAGTGCATAGGTAAACTAGTTCCCACCAGAGCGAAAGGTTTGGCTTTAAAAGAGGATTAGACAAATTCATGGATGATAAGGCAATCAGTGGCTACAAGCCATGATGACTTGGCTCTACCTCCACAGCTGGAGGCAGCAATGCTTCTGAACAGCAGGTGCTGGAAGCTGCAGGAGCAGAGAGTGCTCTTGCGTGCTCAGGTCTGCTTGTGGGTTTCCCACAGGCATCTGGGTGGCCAGTTTTTTTAGTTCCGAGTAAAGCTTAGTTGAATAGTACCCAAATCTCTTACTAGACCAATTGTCACCTCCGTATCCAAATCCATTAAGAGTGTCAGTATGCTGAGGGGGGGGGGGGAACTGCCAGAGAGCTACTTGCGCAACCTCATTCTTTCCTTACTTCAGGAAGAACAGCTGTACCACTTAGCGCTGGCAGAATGACTTTTCCTTACTATAGCCACTGCCACTACACAATGAATGGAGGGCTGCTGGGCCTTTCATAAGGCAGATGAAAACACCACTGACGCTACCTTTTGTTCCAGCAGCTTTTCAGCCCGAAGTGCAAATGGTCTGATTGTACAGCTGCCAACAACGCTGCTCCCCTGATGCAGATTGGAGGAGAAACCGAGAAACAGATTTCTCAGTCTCTCAGCTAATCTCTTCCATTTTATTTTCTTCCTTTCCATTGGAAAGGAATGCAGTTTTCATAATGGAACAAAATGCATTTTCTGCCGAGTTTCGGGAGTACTCTGCCGAGCTTTGGGAGTACTCTGCAGGTCTTTGCAAAGGAGAGGGACTGAAGGTATTCAAGCATATGCTCTGCATATGGGAGGTCCAAGATTCAATCTGAAATATCCTATTTCACATGTGGCAACGGACCCACATCCTGAAACAGGCGCACTGGATTCCACCCAACATTGTGGGTGCCCAGCGTGCATGTGTGATGCCACACATCGTTCTCGCAGCAAGAGGGCCTAATGGAACACCCCACCATAGTGCAATGCATTGGGTCACCTGGCGAGGCACCCACAGTAAAAAAAAAAATTGTTGGTGCCTTGGCATCCATGGCCCCCCATGGTTGTTGCCTGTTTATAATAATCAGTTTTTTTAATTCTATTCAAAGAAGGCAAATATAAACGTACACCTGTTTAAATACTAACTAGTCAGGGAAAGAGGCAATGCCCTGGCTGTAGCTATAAATATTTCATACCTAGCCTGTCATAATGAAATGACAAAATACTTTTCGCACTTAATATATTAAGCAGCTACTGCAATGAGAAAAGGTGGTGCCTTTTAACCAGTGGCGTAGGAAGGGGGGTGCGGTAGGGGCGGTCCACCCCGGATGACACCACTGGGGGGGTGACAAACTGGGAAAAATAAATATTTTTAAAATAAACTTATTGAAGCTCCTCTCTGAGAGGTGGAAGGGGCTTCCCAGGTCCCGGATGCCATCCTCCTTGCCTTGGGACCATTGCCCCGCCCCCAACCCAGCTGGCCAATCGGCTGTGGGCTAGGGGCAGGGCGAAGGCAAGGCTGATGCTGCAGAGGCCGACTTCCCTAGCCCCCTGCCAGCAGAGATTGGGTTTTTTGGGCCACTATAGCAGCCTTCTGAGGAAGCAGCGTCCACCGGGGAGGCTCCGGGGCACACGCCGCCACGGACAACCTCCTGGGCCGCTAAGCCAAAACTGCTTATGCTCAAAATATTCAGTAAAAAAAAAAAACACCCCAGAAAATAACACTTGCGGCTGTATCTTATTTTTCCTTCTTTTAATAATTTGAAAGGGGGGGTGACATGAAATTTTCCACAGCGGGGAGCACCTGACCTTGCTATGCCTCTGCTCTTAACTAGCATGATTGAGGCTACCCATGAATCATCTATTGTTGCTCTTTGTTCAAGGGGTACTGTAAAGGTCATGACAATACTCGCTGCTGTCATGGAAGGCCTACAGAGACAAACCAGTAAGGAAGCTAGACAAGAACTATTGCATACCCTCCAATGTGTTGCAGTGGGAATCCAGGATGCCCGTCTTCTGGGGTGGGTTCCCACGCAAGTCACATGACCCTCTTGAGGGAATGGCCCTGAAAGAAACATGTCTTCCAGAGTCCCAGTCTCTCACATTTTGGGGCGGTGTGCTCCCTCACATTTTGGGGCACTGTGCTCTCCAGGATGTCCCAACTAAGTCTAAACAAGATAGAAAATTCTTTCCAGTAGCACCTTAGAGACCAACTGAGTTTGTTCTTGGTATGAGCTTTCGTGTGCATGCACACTTCTTCAGATACGAAAGCATGCACATGAAAGCTCATACCAAGAACAAACTCAGTTGGTCTCTAAGGTGCTACTGGAAAGAATTTTCTATTTTGTTTCGACTATGGCAGACCAGCACGGCTACCCACCTGTAACTCCAACTAAGTCTAGTGCCACCTAATGACTAAATATTATGACACTTATCTACACACCTGCAGAACCTGGGATAGATTCTGACAAGGGGTTGTGGAAAGCTTGTGCAGGTCAGTTCAAACAGCTCACCTTTCATTGGAACATTAGATAAGCATGTAAAATGACTGTTGTGTTAAACACAATTTGATGAGTCCTCATCAATTGCTTGCCATTCACTCAAGCTCTGTCATGATTGGCCTTCTTCCAACTTGCTCAATGCAAGAGAATTTGACATTAATCGGAAGTACTGAATAAAATTCTTTGTTGCTAGCACCAAAAGGAATCCATGAATTCCCAGAACTGTAAATCTCCTTAAGCACCCCAAGAGAGTTTTGTAATGAAGTGCCCCATGTTGGTGCATTAAACCCACACAGATGTAATGTGAAGTCCAGACAGAAAATCCATTAAAGAAAAGATTGCCACATGCGAGGAAAAATACTGTTGTGGATTTAGTTCATTAAGTTAAATGAATCTGTTGGTATGGGCTCCGCTAAAGTAAATGGTAGAAAGCAGAATTGAGGCTGAACAGGAGAAAGCAAGATCCCCTTTGTCGTTATAGATTCCATGCCTATTTGTGTAACTGATGCATTATAATGCATCATTGCAGAGAAACTGAATGCATTCTTTGCATCTGTCTTCACATTAGAAGGTGTACTGCAGCACTTTGACAAACGAATGAAACAAATAAAATGAACCAAAATAGAAAGGCTCACGAGGTCAATATTATCAGTTCTGGGCGCTGCAACTTAAGAAGGATGTTGACAACCTGGAACATGTGCAGAGGAGGGCAACCAATATGATCAAGGGTCTGGAATCTAAGCCTTGTGAGGAGCGCTTGAAGGAGCTGGGTATGTTTAGCCTTGAAAAGAGGAGGCTGAGAGGAGATATGATAACCATCTTCAAATATCTTAAGGGCTGTCCCATGGAAGAGAGAGCATGCTTGTTTCCTCCTCCTCTGGAAGGTAGGACTCAAACCAATGGCTTCACGTTATAAGAAAGGAGATTCTGACTGAACATTCGGAAAAACTTTCTTGGAGGTTTTTAAGCAGAGATTGAGTGACCGTCTGACATGGATGCTTTAGCTGAGATTCCTGAATTGCAGGGGGTTGGACTAGATGACCTTTCATTCCCTTCCAACTCTTTGATTCTATGACAATCCTTGGGGGTCATATAATATCACACAGAAGTTAAGCAAGGCAAAATGAAGGATATGATGATCAGCAAGAAGTCCAAGATCAGGAAGATGCTCCTATAATACCCCAAAACCTAATAAAATGTATTTTTAAAGGATTATATGCTTTGACTCTAGAATCATATTTATAAAATGTGATCGTAACTCAGAAGCAAGTCCTCTTGAATTCAACAAGGCTTACCCCCAGGTTACTGGGTTAGTACTGCAGCCTGAATGCTTTTACTCTGTATTTATCAGCAACTATGCAGTGCATCAGATTTTACTGTTTCCAGATTAGACTGCTGAGTGTATCTTAAACAGATTCCTCGGATGTGAGGTGGCGGCTGTGCTATAAATGGACTATTTCCAGTAGTCTTCAATGGCTGCATTTCTTGCCTTGCATAATTGTCTGACTTGAACTCCTTAAGGTCTCTCCTTGTGTTTACTGTGTCCTATCTAAGGTTAGTGTATGAAGACTAAAGAGAAGGTCTTTGGACACAACAGGTTCTGAAAGAATGGCCTCAGTATAGTCAACAGATGGGAATTTATCCAGGGCTTCTGAGCTCCTCATTCCCAAAAATGCCACTGAGAAAAAATGAGCTCATTGTTCTGAATTCCTGCTCAGAAACAAATGTCTGATTCTCAACAGAGCTGATGAAGACGACAATCAGCTCCCAGGTGCAGTAAATACAAATGTTTCAGTTAAGACAAACCATGCATGCACGCACAGAGTCCACATTCCATAACAGAGAGAGGCATTCTTAAGCTCACTGAAATAAATAGCATGCCTAACTTTATTGTTGTTGGTATCTACCTGTGTATCCCAATCACACAGAGCTGCCTACTCACAAGTAGGACTTCACTTGTTAAGCTTTCATGGAGGATAAGGCTGTCAGTGGCTACTTGCCAAGATGGCTATGTTGTATTTCCACTATCAGAGGAAGTCCTGAAATTAGTTTCATATAAACTGTTTCTATATAAACTGTTATTTTATTACCTTTTGTAAACACAACTGCTGTGTCAGTCATTCCATTGTTATCCTAAAAGGTTTGTGATATTATGGACATGGCATGCATCATGTATGACCTTGCTGTGGGTAGAACCCAAGAAATCACAGGCAGGTCTTTTCCATGATTGCAACAGGTAGACTTGGCTTTGTGACTAGATCTTGAGAAGAATTAATCACTGTGAAAGTACTCCCTTTCAGGTGCCATGTCAAACCATTACATTAACGAGTTTGAGAAGTTTTGGATTAATATTCTCCCCTTCTCTTCGTGATCCTGGTTCTAATCTTTGTTTGCAGCAAACCATAGTAAATCTGAATTGGCAAACTATGGCTTGATCTTGCCTACAAAGCAGGATCACAAACCATGCTTTGATATGTGGTTTGCAGACAAACACAAACCCATAGTTTTCCTGTTCGTACGAACCAGTAAATGATGATTTGCTACAAACAAGAATCAGAAGTTGAGGACTGCTATGTGCAAGGGGAGGAAGCAGGGAGCATGTGAGCCCAAGACTCCCAAAGGTTCATTCACTGGGCCATAATAATTAGGAGCTTGAGATGCATGTAGCCAGAGATCACCATCTAAATAAGAAAAAATAAATGAATGGCCATATTAGTTACTGGTGCCGTTAAAGCAAATGAAGGACATGCCACATACATCAGCAAATATAGGGAAAAGAGGCAGAAAACTAGTGAACTTTAAAATTATATTTTCTAAAAGTTCAGTAGCTTTATGATAGATTGAGGAATTGCATACTTTTCAAAGAGGTGAAAAGTCAAGACTGCAGTGAAGTTAAGAGCAGCTATGGGAAGAATCTTAACAGCATGGGTGGAAGAAGGTATCAGGAGGGGGAACGGAGTGGATAAAGGGAATCAGACTAGCTTGCTTTGCGTTCCTTGCCATGCTGCACAAAAGAAATTCAGCAGGGTGAAATATACTGATGTTTTCAATAGCTACTTGAAAATGTTTCCCCACTGCCACCGAGATTAATGGCTGTGATAAAATAAAATAAAAGTTGCAGTATAGTGGACAGGAATGGGTAAACAGGCATACCGGTAATCTGAAGATTTTTATTCAGAGCTGGTAGGACAGTGGTTTTCTGGGCTATTGCTCACTGTGACATGTTAGTGTCCAGTTATTAAATGGCAGAGGGCATGAGATATCTTGCATCGGCCCACGGAAACTAGACTGGTCCACTTGGGGGCCCATTTTCTCCAATGCAGGGAGCTCTCTCATAGTCACAAATTATTGGAAAGCATACTGAGGCTGCATTCTAACCTGCACAAGCCTGGCTGGCCCACTGAAATCAATAGAGCTTACTTCTGAGATGATGGTGTAGATCAGAGGTGTGGAACCTGTGATTCTTCAGATGGTTCTTGGACTCTAATTCCTATCAGCTCCAGCCAGCATAGCCAGTGGTCAAAGGCTGTACATCTCTCATGTATTGGGATACCTATACCTCTCACGGTGGGTGTTTGATTTGTGATGAACGTTTTGCCCATCGCAAGTAATCAAACTATAGAACAAGGGTATGGCCTGGTCACATTTGAAGGCCATTGACTGGGTTCCACTCCCAAGCCAGGCACAACAGGTGGATTCTGGGGGAAGAGTCTGTGCAGTGGTGGCACCCTGGTTGTGGAATGTTCTTCCCAGATAGGCTCACCTGGCACACCTTCCTTATATTCTTTTCAATGCTAGTTGAAGACTCTTCCCTCCCCCAGTTTATCGGATCTGTTCACTTTTAATGTTGCTTGTGATGCTGTGTAGCTTCTAAAGACCACTTTGCTATTGCATTTTAATGGCTTAGCATTGTTGAGAGTCACCCCAAGAAGACTGCTTACTGGGTGGCATACAAAAACTGTAAATATATAAAGCAATATGTGCATGTGAATTCAGTCCTATATGTCATCAACTAAGAAAAACAGAACCTATTTGAAAAAATTACTGGCTTAGTTGTACTTAGTTTTTATTGAAATCAATGGGACATAAGGGAAGTCATGTATAGCTTTTTGCACTGGTTTCTATGGGACCTAAGGGCAATTAAATTTGTCTAGATCCAGCCCATTATCTGTGTAAAATTGCTTATTTAAGTGGCCTCAGCTTAACATTCCCTCCTTACTCAGCATGTTAAGCACCTTAAAGAACATTTTCATTGCACAAGTTGTAACTGCATTACCTGCTCCATCCACAGGACATTTCTTATACAATTGTGAACTTTCGCATTTATGCATTATGTTCTTTGGACCAACATTTCATTTTTTTAACCTTGGCTTTTACAGGGTCTTTGCTTTGGAGAGGTTGAATTTTTTAATGTGTTTGTCGTGAGAGAAGAAATCTTAACTGTTTGATTGTTAGGATTGCCAGTACCATTCTAAAATGTAATAAACAAAATGGTAGAACCACCCATGTTATTTTAATGCAGGAATTAGCACACTCTTCTGGCTTCCTGGAGATTTCCTGTCTCTTTGATGTTGCAGAATTCTGGCTCTGGTTCTGAGATGCAGCAGCTGGAGCAAATCACTTTCACTCCACATTGCTGATAATCCATTCAATCGCTGTCCCGTGGTTGACCTCAGATTGCTTTTGATCACAACTGATTTGGGAGGGTGGAGGGAGAAAGAGGGCGCATTCACCTTCAGAATCTGACAGGAAAAGTCAGGTAAACTGAAAGCTATTTGTGTCAACATTTCAAAATGGAAAGTCAAGGGAGACTGTTTACCATCTGATATCTCACATCTCTTTAGGTTTGCACTGAGGCTTATCTTCTGTCCCAACTCTAAAACAAACTACTTCCTTCTTAATATTTCTCAAGATATTTGAAATAGAAACAAGCGGCTGTCGCATTCAAGGAGAAACACACGAACTTCAGCAAAAGGGATGATGAAAATCTGAATTGCATCAATACTGCGGTCCAGTCTAGACACTGCACTTACAACGTGTTTATTTTGAAATGTGCCAATATAAAGCAGCTTCCTATGTTCTTAAAGATGATGAGAGTTGCAGTCCAATGGCATTCAAAGGGTCATGGGTACCCCACTGCTGTTAGGAGAGAGGGGGGGAACTATGCAGAAATTGAAAAACGAGGCCTGGCACACAAGCAATTTTACATTAGATTTACATACCCTTTTCAGATTTCCTCCATAATATTAAAATCTGAGTTTACTGTTTTAAAATAGAAGGCTGCCACTTGAATTGGGAAAACATACTGAGGATGATGCAAATTAAATGGGAACACAAACTGCTGCAAGCCCCCAGACTCTCTGCAGTCAGTTCAGAAGAAGGCCCAGAGCCCGGGGATTGGTGGTAGGATGATGATGGTGAATGGTCACCAGGAGAAGAGGGGAAAGACTGGAAGGAGGAGGTGTTGGAAACTGAAGAGGTAACAAGGCAGAGTGAACAGGGAGAGTCTGTGAAAGAGAGAAATGCAGGAGCTGAAGCGCAAGTAGGAGAGTGGGGTGGTGGAGGCCAAGAGGAAGAGAATGAGGTGGGCTAGTGAAGACGCACAGGTGTCTCCCCCTCTGGCTGCAACAAGTTCCCCTCGCCCTTGACTCCTAGAACCAGAAGAGGCATGAAGAGGGCAGAGGGAAAAATTAATGTAACACAGGCACAGTCTTAGATTGCGTGGGGAAACCCTGGAGAGGAAGGGACTTAGGGAGGGACCTTCAGTCTTTGCAACTGCTTCATAGGAGCAAAACCTACTAAAGAAGAGTTGCTGTGCTCATTAGGCCTGACACTCCTGTGCAGATCCTGTTCTTTCTAATGAAGAGTTAATCCACTGACTTCATGTGATTTACTGCTGGCTTGCTCCTGTCAAATGGAATGGGCAGATCAATCCTGGACACCAAGAGGATCCTTTTCAAAGCCTAAGTGTCGCCTTGTGTTGTAGAAATACAACTGGAGCTCACTCTGTTACAGGGTTCTTGCTTAGCTTCCCCATTGTCTGCTTATTTTTATACTCTCCTCCTTTCTTTGTGTAGCTATGTTTCCCTTCTCCTAGTAAAAAAAGACTAAAGACAACATTCATATGCTGTGCTACTTGTTGAGCAAATGCTATACTGATTACATGGTACGTAAGAAGCAGGATGAAGGCATGAATATCTTTGTCAACGTCTGTGTGAAAAAGTGTCTCTCTTAAATGAAAGAAAGGTTATAATATTCTCTTCAATTACTGCTCACTGGAAAATTACTGGTTTTACTGGAACCCCAAGTCAACTGGGACTAATATTCCCCTCATTACCCCCCGCCCTGACATCTCCAACATGCCATACACATCTTCTTTTCTTCTGGTTCATTCCAGGTTTTGACAAATCTGATTTGCTTCTAATTTTCAGTTTTTTGTTTTTGCCTGCCAGCCTCCAATGGGGGCAGCATCTCTTAGCTACAAGTCATTGGCTGACAGCATATTATGCATGCATTTTGTATCAATTGCAAGCAAATGTGTATTAGAAACATAGGAAGGTACTGTATTTTTCTGTGTATAAGATGCTTTTTGCTATAAAAAAATTAGGCAAAAATTGGATGTCGTCTTATACACAGATAGTAAATGCAGAGGGGGGATATGCGATTAATGGCAGTAGCAAGCAGGAGATTGGCAGCGGTGATTGGGTGGATGATTGGTGGCTGCGGCAAGGCCTGCTGGTGATTGGCTGTGCCTGCGGCAATTGGGCAGGCAATTGGCGCTGTGGCGAGGCAGGCAGTCAATTGGTGGCTGCAGGCAAGTGGGCGGGTGGCCTGTTGGTGGCAGCGAGCAGGCAGACAATTGGTGACTGCAGCGAGGTGTGCGATCGGCAGTGGCTGTGGCAAGCGATCGGCAGTGGTGGGCAGGCAGGTGAGCGATTGGCGGAAGTGACCTCCCCCACCCTCCTAAAAAGCTAAGTAACTTAATTTCTTAATTTTGGGTTTAAAAAAATAGTGGTCGTCTTATACATGGGGGCGTCTTATATATGGAAAAATACGGCAATAAGAAAGTTGGCACATTGACACAGCTCTATGAGCAAGTTACAAATTGCACACAGCTGTTTCCCATGTGTGCAGGTCAGAGCAGCGTAGGATGCTGCCCTATACAGAGTCAGCTCATTGGTCCTCTCAGTTCAGTATTGTCTACACTGACTGATATGGTTCTCCGGGGTATCAGAGTATCTTTCCCAGTCCCTACGTGGAGACCCCGGAATTGAATCTAGGACCTTCTGCATACAAAGCAGATGCTTTGCTCTGTGACCTATGACCTGTCCCAAAGTATTTCACACAGGTATGCAGAAACAATCCACACACCCCTGCCAGGCCAATTCTCTAGCTAGTCCTGTAAGCACTTCAACTGCATCCCATCTCATCCAAAGGCAGTGCACACCTTGGGGAAAAATTTCCTACATCAATTCCCCAAAGTAGAAAGTAGAAACTCCAACAGATATACTGCCCTGCATCCCCAAAAGCTTTGGGAGACCCTCTAGATCAGTGTGTGATGAAGGACTGGGGCAGCAGAGGGAAAGGAACTGGCAAAAATAGTCGCCTCTTCTTTCACCAGTGGAAGCTTCCCACCTGCAAAGCTTATGAAAATTCACTGTTTCCAAATACGAAATAACTTTCCATTTGTGTGTATTTTATGTTGTACTTCTATGAAATGGCAAGGCAAGACAGCTGAAACTTTATAGCTGGCAAACTGATTTATAGATGGTGCATGTTAAAAACAACTTGACTGAAGAACAAATCTATTAGCAAGTATTTTTCAGGATGCCAACGCTGTCAAGCTCAACAGCAGCATTATCAGTATTTCTAGCAAAGCAAAATTGAAAACTTGGAAGGTGACGCTGTGGTCTAAATCACTGAGCCTAGGGCTTGCTGATCAGAAGGTCGGCGGTTCGAATCCCCGCGATGGGGGGAGCTCCCATTGTTACAGTCCCAGCTCCTGTCCACCTAGCAGTTCAAAAGCACGTCAAAGTGCAAGTAGATAAATAGGTACTGCTCCAATGGGAAGGTAAATGGTGTTTCCGTGCGCTGCTCTGGTCCGCCAGAAGCAGCTTAGTCATGCTGGCCACATGACCCAGAAGCTGTCTGAGGACAAATGCCGGCTCCCTCAGCCTATAGAGCGAGATGAGCACCACAACCCCAGAGTCGTCCACAACTGGACTTACTGTCAGGGGTACCTTTACCTTTAAAAATGAAAATGCTTCATGAAGATGCTTATTGATATCTGAATCAGCACTAGGGAATTTTGAACACATTTCTGCATAGTGTGCTACCCATGGCCTCCAAAAGGGTTTGCCTTGATGGTACCGCATCTCATGGTGTTTATCCAAGCAGATTCTGCTTGATTTAATATTTCTATTCGTGCCCATTTTGAAAAGTGAGCACTGGGAGGAAAAATAAATCTAACTTACCAAATGATAAATATAAAGGTGTATTATGTTCTCATGGAGGATAATAAGCTGGGACCTAAATGCTTTGTTCAAATAAATTATTATTATTATTATTATTATTATTATTATTATTATTATGAATAACGCTGCTATCTTGCGGTGTACTTCTGATGTGAGGAGGAGGGTATTTGTTAACTTATAGGGAAAATAAAGTATCTCCAATTGTGTGAGCATCTTACCAGGGAGGGCAACTGCTTCCTCAAGACCACCCCCCCAAAAGCCCTCCTTAAGCATGATGTGTGAGACTTATACTTATTGGTAGTGGTAGGGATAAGCTAATCTGTCAGTTCTGGTTTCCCATTTTCCCCTCCTGAGTAGCCACCTTTGCCATAGGAAATGTTCAGTGGGGGGGGGGAGAGATGGAAGGATTTACAGGCAGCAGGAATGGAACTCAGAGCAGCACAGATGTTACGTTTACGGGTTTAAGTGTCAAGGGTGAAATGGTGACATGAATAAAAACTGTCAGGAGGGCAAGACTTGAAAAGAAAACAACACTGTGAGATTATAACTCCTAGGAACACAAGAAGCTGCCGACGTACACCAAGTCAAGCCATTGATCGACCTAACATTCATCTGCACTGACTGGCAGTAGCTCTCTGAGGTGTCAGATCAGGCTCTTTCCCAACCCACCCGGGAATGTTCTGCATGCAAAGTAGATGCCCCTGCAGGGGAGCATTTTAACAGCCAATGTCTTAAACAATTACATTAAAAATTACTTCTGCTAGATGAAAACCAGAAATCCAGAGCACATTTTCCGTGAGGAACGAAATAAGCACAAGCAAGTTGGTCATAGTTACTGGGGTGCCCTGCACTATTAAGGCACTTTCCTCCCCCGTTCCCAATCCCCAGAAACAGTCGTGTCAGTTGTACATGTTGGGAATTCCATTCCTCCCGTGCTGCAGACGTGTGGGATTGTTACATGTCACATGTCTGTTTACACTCCAGCACTGAATATTGGAGTCTGGTGAGCAGAAAGGGAGATACACTGTTTCTGCTCTGTATAGCTATTGTTTTCGCAGTACTCTCTCCAAGGAAGGAAGGACAGAGAGAGGAGTCATGTTTTTCTTTGTTCTGTTACGTTTTGATTTAATTTGCAATAAATTAGGCTCCAATGTTATTCCTCAAGGCTGAGCTTCTGTTTGGACTTTGCTAGTCGTGTGCTCATGTCCTTGGATATGGGCCACATCAGCATGACGGGAGACCAGAAAAAAAAAGTCAGCAGTAATGGCCAGCAGGGCAGGGCAGGGCTACGTTCTTCATTTGGGTTCCCAATGTCACATTGCGGGTTACTTAGAGGAGGAGAGGCAAGGCAGAGAGGAGCTTGGTGTGGTGCAGGCACAGCATTGGGAGAATTGGATTGCATACCCTCCAACATTTCTCTGATGAAGATAGGGACTTCCTATTCCTAGATAGTCATCCGAACTGAATTCGCCCATTCCCGTCCATTTTAGTTCACTGATGCCTAGGATTTCAATGTTTATTCTTGCCATCTCATTTTTTTTACCACATCCAGCTTACCAAGGTTCATGGTTCTTACATTCCAGGTTCCTATGCAATACTTTTCTTTACAGCATTGGACTTTCCTTTCGCTTCCAGGCATATCCGCAACTGAGCGTCCTTTCAGCTTTGGCCCAGCCGCATCATCAGCTCTGAATCTACTTGTACTTGTCCTCCGCTCTTCCCCAGTAGCATGTTGGACGCCTTCCGACCTGAGGGGCTCATCTTCCAGCGTCATATCTTTTATATGCCTGTTGTCTTTGTCCATGGAGTTTTCTTGGCAGGGATACTGGAGTGGCTTGCCAGTTCCTCCTCCAGGTTTGGCCAAACTGCGAGAGGCAGTGAAGGATAGGCGTGCCTGGCGTGCTCTGGTCCATGGGGTCACGAAGTGTCGGACACGACTGAACGACTGAACAACAACAAAATTCCTAGATAGATAGATAGATAGATAGATAGATAAAATTTATATCCCATCCATCTGTCTGGGTTGCCCCAGGCACTCTGGGTGGCTTCCAACGTATATAAAAACATAATAGAACATTAAACGTTTAAAAACTTCCCTATATAGGGCTGCCTTCAGATGTCTTCTAAAGGTTGTATAGTTACTTAAGTCCCTGGCATGGGGGCCACGTAACTCCATACCCTCCAACATTTCTCCAATGAAAATAGGGATGTCCCAAGGAAAAGTGGGACATTCTGGGATCAAAACAGAAACTGGGATGGCTGCTGTAAATCTAGGACTGTCCCAGGAAAATAGGGACACTTGGAAGGTCTGGGATTGGCATCGCTGCTGCACCCAAACAGCACTTCCAGGTTTGACTGAGAAGCCCATACTCAGATGAAGCCACAAAGCTCTGGAGGAAATGGCTTTCTCCCAGATGTCCCTGAAGTTAATAACTGCCAAGGATTTAACTGATCAGAAGCAGTATCATTAGCTTTTATTCTTTCGTTTTCATATTTGATTTATTACACACCTTTCACTGTAAGATCCCATGTATGGCTAATAGCAAATTAGAGAGCCTACTTATGGAGGTGGAAAGATAGACGACTATGTGCTTCTCTAGGAATTTCTGGGACAGATTACAGTAAAATTACAGCCATGGTTCATTTTCCTTTGCTCAGGTATGTAGTGCATACTTCAATGCAGCTGAACAAAGAAAGAGTTAGAGGGTGACAGGATGAAAGTAAGAGATCAGGTGGCAGAGTTCAGCTCTGCAGCCAAGGAGCAGACCAAAGCAGAATCACTATTCTGAGAAAGTGAAACTACTGGAGGCCCAGTTCCAGGAAAAGATGAAAGAGATAGATGGGGGAAACGCTGCTCTGCAGAATATCTTCTATAGGAGTAGAAATCATTCCGAAGGAGATTTAAGGTAACTGGCCAGTTAGAGGCAACCCCCAGCAAACAGCTGCATTTTAGCAGCTTGGCTTATCAGATTGAAAGTGGGGTCAAAAGGAATAGAGTGAGGCAAAAGTCATATAAAAGGTATAATCAAGGCAACTTTATCCTGCACTCAATCTGAGGAGTTATCTGAAGATGAAAAGCAAGCTTAACAATACAAAGCCATATTTTGAGACCCTATCAATGGGGCGGGGGGGGGGGGGAGTGCAACTGAACTCTTACAATTAACAACAGTTACAAGAACACCAAAAGATACCCCAAGGCTTCTTACCTAGAACAAACAAAAAAAACTGTTTCCTCACAAGAGTCTGACTTTGGCCTAAAGCATAAAACCATCCTAAAATAAAATAAAATGCTATTCCCACTCCATCCTTACAGGACTACAGTGTAATAATATGCACATTTGGCTGCAGTTTATTTAAGTGACAGACAGGTCACAGATGGTGTCTTATTTCAACATAGTTGTAAGAGAGAAACAGCAGAAATCGGGAAATAAGATGCATGTCAAGGCAAGGAAAATCACAACAATGCAACAGATGCCATTTATGTCGTTTATAAAGACATGATGATGAACCATAAGTGAGCTCTCTTTGACTGTCTGAACCCAAACAGTGATCACTAATGGTTCCTCATCACCCTAGGAAAAAAAATGTGACAAGTGGGGCACCACAGGGTTCTGTCCTGGGCCCATTGTTGTTCAACGTCTTTATGAATGACTTGGATGAGGGAATTAAGGGGGGTGTTCATCAAATCTGCAGAGATTTGACAGCAATCTGGGAGGGGTAACAAATGCCACAGAAGATAGAATTGGGATTCAGTTTCAAGGTGGCCTTGATCAGATTGGAGAAGTGCACCAAAACTAATAAAATGAATTTCAGTAGGCAAAAATGTAAGGCTCTGCACTTAGGGCAGGAAGAGACCAGCTGCACAAATATAAAATAGGGGACACCTGGCTTGCCAGTAGTACATATGAAAATGATCTAGGGTTCTTGGCAGACCACAAGCATAACATAAGTCAACAGGTTGATGCAGCAGCTGCATTAACAGAAGTATAGTGTCTTGATCAAGAGAAATAATATTCTGCCTTGGTGAGACCACACCTGAAGTACTGTGTCCAGTTCTGGGCATCACAATTTAAGAAGGATGTTAACTAGCTGGAATGTGTGCACAGGAGGGCAACCACAATGAACAAGGGCCTGGAAACTAAGCCTTATGAGGAAGACATTAAAATTCAATTTAAGAGCACTGGATTTAGCTTAATATAGTACATTGGCTTGGCTAGTGGATTAATCTGGCAATTACTTCTGGGGAAGACATGTTAGATGATCATTTACTGGAAAATTCTCACAGAAACCCAAATTTTCCCAGCATCCCCAAACATGGCAGAACAGTATGCATAGAGCAATAATAAAAGCAGGATATGCGTGCACTAAGAATGGTAAAATGCTCCTGTGACCCCCCCCCAATTCTATAATTAGCAATAAAAAACAGCCATTTCCTAAACATTATGCATGTCATAAATTATGAAGCCTGCAGATTGGTGATTAAGAAAACAATTCTGAGCCCAGCAAAGAATATAGTTAACTCTTATGTTAAAATGTATGGGTAAACTCTTTAAAAGATTACACCTCAAAGCAAGCTTTGCTTTGTTCTTCCCTTTTGTATGAATCATAGATCAAGGCGTTGAATGGATTTCTATGGGATAACATGACTGTTTTATGTATAAGGGCTCAGAGAACATCTTGCTTTTTTGTATCCTGTGAGCCAGATTCCCAAATGGGTTATCTCTTCTACCACCACTAAAATAAATAGGAATTGCAACCACTAATGTTACATAGTTTGAACTAGTCATTTTTAAACTTTTCAGATCTAAGGACCATCTTTAATGCTAATTGGAAACACAGGACCTGGGCTATATTTTTCATCAGATATATCCCTATCTTCTCCCTACTCTCCCCCCCCCCATCTTGCTCATGGAATGTCTACACTGGAGATATACAGGTTTAAGTAATCTTCATATGAAAGGTTAAAAGTGAATGAGGGAGGTCATCGCTACAGGAATTATCAACATCTTTTAAAGCCGCATTTTTCAGGATATAGAGCGGGTATTAGCAGCTTCTGAACTAATTTCATTGTCATAGCTCAGTGGTGGCCAAACATGGCCCTCCAGCTGTTTTTGGACTACAACTCCCATCATCCCTAGCTAACAGGACCAGCGGTCAGGGATTATGGGAATTGTAGTCCAAAAACAGCTGGAGGGCCATGTTTGGCCACCACTGAGCTATGACAATGAAAATTAGTTCAGAAGTGGTATAAGTTTGTAGCACAAACTTACCTCCTTTCTTTCTTTCTCCTTTTCTTGCCCACTTTCGTGTGAGTGTGTGTGAGTTACAGTGCCTCTAGTGGGATCCACCTTAAGTCAGGTCATGGCCCACTTGTGATTCCTGACCCACTTGTAGATGAAAAAAATATGTGAGCCACCTGAAAGCCAGCCCCATTTTATTTATTGACAGGGTACAGGCACACAAACTGTTAAATAGCTCCATCAATTTGGAGGCAGCCCTGTTCAATGAAGTTTTTAATGTCTGAAAGATGGGCGAGGTGTAAACAATAAAATTGTTGTTGTTGTTGTTGTTGTTGGTTGTTGTTGTTGTTGTTGTTATCCTCCTCCTTTACTAGCAGGCTATTATTGCATTAGTTTTGCCTAAAATACTACATTCAATTTTGTCTTTAACAGACATTAATGAAGAACAGTCAATAACAAAAAAAATGCCCTTTCAATGATCCCTCATTTTATGGTCATCCCATAGTCTCAAATGCCATGCTATTTTTGCTATTGGTGGAGCAAATGAGACAAGTCACTCCCAGATGACTTGTTTATTGAACATACTGATTTGTTTGCACAAAGTTTGCATAGAGGTTAGAGGACATTGGCTATTTATTGAACACTCATTCTCATTTGTTTGTGAGGATATGATGCATTGTTGCATCAAACAATTGTTATCTCACACTTTCAAGTGCATTTTTCTGTCAATTCCTTTATCAGAAAAGTCCAGTTATGGGAAATGAGGTATGCAGCACAGAAGGTGCCAAAATTGTGCAACCTGAATTTCTTGGTATGTGATTGAATCCCATCTAAAAATAGCGACAGTCTGGAAGTGGCCAAAGTGTTAGAAGTTTAGATAATGAAAAGGCAGGGGAATAACAATGACACACTTGTGAATCTTTATGTGATGAGTTCTCTTTGATAAAAGTTATGCCTTTATGTCTGTTTGAAGTGTGCTGAGTAGACATTGAAGTAGTAAGTTGGGCATCCTAGTCATATTCAAACATAGAAAATTGTCAGCAGATTCCATCATATAGGGAATCTTGAGTTCATATATTTCCACAAATTGCAACATTTCTTGGGTTCTATTCCCTGGGAGCAATGGTGACCAGACCTCTTCCTCTAAGACATCCTCCAATGTGGTTGCTAATCAGTCTTGTTTCCTGGTGCAATTAGTGCTGCAGTCTAAAATCTTAACTTCTTAATCTGAGCTTTCTGAAAAAGCAGAAGCTGGATGGAATGAATCCGGCCAAAACTGGTCACAATTCACCATGCTTGTCTTGTATACCAACAGCATTCAGAAGCAGTATGTGCTTAACCTTGTTTGGTTGCAGACACAGAGCCAATGAGAAACAGCAAAGGTGCCATTTTCATATTCTCATAAGCTGCTCAGGAGCTAATTCAGGAGCTGTATATCAGGTTTTTCAGGAGTGGAAGAGATTTTGACCAAGTCTAGGCATTGGAGAGTGTATGCCAGTCAGAGCTGGCAGTACTTCTTGTGATCCAAAGTCCAATCAGGGAGCAGGATGCCAAATCACAGACTTCAGGGCCACTGACTGAGGAGGTGGACCAGCTGCCAAGCTCTGAGCTGGAGTAGGATTCCATTGAACCTGAAGCCTGAAGGCAAGAGCCCACAGAACAAAATTCTGCAGCACGATAGACCATAAAATCATAGCCAGGACCTTCATGGGCTCCTTCCCCAAGGGCCTGTGGAATGTAATGCCTCCCGCATTACCTTGTCAACTGGTGCAGGTAGCATACCACATGGAAGGCTATGAAAAGAAATAAGTGCCTCTGTTCAAAAGAGAAGGACGGCCCTTTAAGTGCCTGCAGTTATCCAACATAGAGATCAGAGCATAGGTGAGGTAGGGGCTCAAAAGTCCTATGTTCACCTTCAACCCTTATTGAAGCAAGTTGCTCACTAGGAGCTCTCTATGGTGCTGAAAAAACCAACCTGCTTTTCTAAGCGCAGTGGGCTCTCCTTTGGGACAAGAACTATACAGTACTGCTTTGCCTACATAGGTCCATAGTACAACTCTACAAAAGCTAATGGATTGACTTAGTATATAAGGCAGTTTCACATATGTGTGCTCCGAGGCCATTTGTTAGCTCCCCTGAGCCCGACTTCAGCCGGGGAGAGTGGGATATAAATAAAAGTTTATCACCTTCATCATCAGCATCAGCATCATCATTGGCATGGGGCAGATGTCCCAACCATCTCCCCCCCCCCAGTAATGCTGATAACCCAAGAGCTGAAACGTTTGACATTGCCCTTCTTGGACCTTGTCCCCAATAAGGCAAAATGCTCACCCCATTCATATTTTATATATGCAATACCAGATAAGTAGATGGTATTATGGAAATTGCATAATTTGCTGATAAACTCTGTGGTGCGTGTTCGACTTAACACTGCAATTTTTAACGACTTGCCCAAGAATGGCTCTGTTTATCTGGTTTCACCTTCACTGCCCCTCCTCAATATCCCAACCCAATATCAGTATCAAAGCGGACATCAAGCAGTAGGCCTTAAAAAACAGGCTTTCAGGTGCCAGAAGGAAGGTGGGGGGTGGGGGATAGAAGGAGCGAGGGGGAAGTAAAGCTAAACTGTGACATATGAAGTATGCTACATTTAGGAAGGCTAATGAAAGCAGAGGCTCAACCATTAACCTTCAAGGGAAGAAAATTCAGCCTGGTGCTTTAAATGTGACCAGAGCCAATATTTCACTATGACAAGCGTTAGTAATGAATAATTAAGCATTTAATATAACGTTGTTTGGTGGGAAATGATTATTTTGCCATTGACGGCTTTTAAACCTATTTGGCGTTATTATACTGCATTAAGAGGGGGGGGGGAGAGAAGTTGATGAAATAAATGTTTTTTTGATAGCCGGGCTGAAAACCATTAAGGATATTAGGCTCCCCTTCTTTCCAGAGCTTAAAGAGAGCCCCTGCTGAGAGAACTTCATGAAAAATTTAAAAGGAACATTCAACCTGGAACAGGCTCGTGTCTCACACTCGCTTGCCTGAGGTCAAACAGTGTTTCCCCCTCTATAATACTCACTTAATGTCTTGGAAATAAATCATTCAGCAGATGCAGATGCCAGAACCTCCAAAATGAAACTTTTAGCAGTTTCTCTCAGGAACCGATTTGGATTAAGTGGATGCTATTGTGTATGGAAATTTAAGTTGCTCTTCTCCTGAGCTCACTGTATAAAATGGGTTCAATCCACCGGCATTTTTCTCCTGTTTAAAGTCTGCCGAAAGGAACAGGAGCTGCATGAAAGCTATTGATATTTTTCTTTTACTGGATGCCTCTCTGTTCCTATTTAAACTGGAAGCACACCCACCCCATACATATAAAGGACACTATTTCTCCTAAGAAATCCTAGGGACTCTAGTTTACTCCTTGCAGAGCTACAGATCTCAGTAACCTCCCCATTTAAAAAAAACCACACACACACATCCCAATGTGGACACTGAGTATGCCAAGTGGACACAGAATGCTTACTGATTGCTTGTGAGGGGAATCAGAAAACCAGAAGATATGGATGGATTATGCTGGGAAGGGGACTAGCTGGTTGGCTGGAACAATGAATAGAAGGCCACCACTGGATAGCATTTTGCTGCAGTCCCCAATTGTACGAAATTATTTCTTGGAAAGTCTTGAACACCAAATGAACAACTATAAATGAGGACAGAAGCAAATGGTACATGGGAGGTGGTTACAGCCTGCTTGTTTACACAGCGCTTTCTTCTTAAGGGGGTTATCATCGTCACCTCAGGCTAGAATATTTTTCATGACATTGCTCTGTAAGCCAAGACACCAAATTACAGAAAGATTCACTCTTTACTTGTTACAGATAATTAGATGGATTCAGATTTAAGCCATTCATCAACATCTGTCTTTTCACCCATACATCTCTTAACTAGCTTGGTACAAGAAGTGTAGAAACACATTGTTTAACAGGAATGTAATACTTTAAAGGGGAACAAACCGGATTGCTATTATCTGGAGCACAATTTGTTAAAGCCGTCAGTTTATTTTATTTTTTGTAAAAGTTTTTTATGTATAGTACTACAAATGCTCTTGATGTATAAATATGTAATCCAAAATGAATGACATGGCATAATGAAGGATTGCTCAACAGTGGAGCATTTGAAAAAGGCTTCATAAATTAATCCTCAAACATAGATCTCTCCCCACCCTCTCTCTAACACACATACACACTGCTTTTCATTTGTCTCAATTCCCGGCTTTAAACACTTGCATATTTTAGGATGATTCTTAAGAACCGGTACAAATCAGGAGGTAAGCACTCATTGTCAGTAATGAACCTTGCTCTTTCATTTTATTTTAGAAGCAGGAGAAGGTTCTGTTCTATTGGTGCTTTTACACACACACACACAACAACAATTCTGGAAGAGTGGATCTGATTTAGGAATCACAATCCATACCCCACACACACTCGTATACACTCATTTAGACAGTTTGCACAGTAGATTCATGGAATCCCCATGGAATGGATGGATCAGTCAAAGCTAGTCTAATTTGTTTATGCATTTAATGTGCACATTAAAAAAAATCTGTACAAAATTAAGTGATGTGAGCAAGGGCCCTTTGTTTTAATTTTATTTTTCCTTTAAGGAGGCAATGACCTCTTGGAGTGGTTAAAAAAGTGGGCAGCAGCTAGCCACACATGATACAAATAGGGCTGCAAATGCCCCTTTGGAAGTGATTGGACGTGTTAAGTTCCTTGCATGAACACTGTATGGTTTATGTCACAGGTAGAAGGCCACACTCCAAGTTTGCATTCTGGGAAAGAAGCATACAGAGGCACCTTTGTTGAACAACTTTTATTGTAAATGAGAGGATAACTTCTCTCTAGCATAATACCCTTACAAGGCTGTATCCTGTCTTAGACGGTGAACCAAAACTACAGTCATTTCCCCCAGTTGAATCCTATATGATGCCATGTTTTGTTTGTTTTGTTTTTTTTGTTTGTTTTTGTTGTTTTTTTTTTCTGTGGCATGATGTTCTCATGCTCCCATGGCTGGCATTGCAGGCTGATAGACCCTCTTGCACCTTACAGCAGTTCCTTCCCCCATTGCTTTTTTGTTCTGTCACTACCCCCCCCCAGCACTTGATCACAGCCTCCGAACACCAGATATACTCTATACAAATTCGCAGTGCTTTCTTCTCATTCACTAGGCACCCATTCCTTCTTCCTTCCATCAGACCTAACCCCCCTCCATAGCTGTCAACTTTTCCCTTTTCTTGCGAGGAATCCTTTCGGAATAAGGGAATTCCCCTTTTAAAAGGGGGGGAATTGAAGCTATGCCCCCATCTGCTGCCACTGCCACCATAATTGTCCTTTTCCCAACATTCTAAATTCCTGGGCAATAGATGCCAAGCTGGCCCAGAACTGTCTCACCCTTAATACGCATTTGCATATCCTGCTTTCCCCAGGTAACATGCTTCATGAAATTGATTAAATCCTACACAGAAATGTCAAACAAGTATCTTATCAGAAGCCTACATGGATAAATATGAATCATATGCCACTAAAAAGATGGCTGCCCCCATGAACCTGTGGTAGCAGCCTTTTGTTTTGTACAGAGTCCCTGAGAGTCTTGCAGGGACAGTGCATGAGGGGGAAATGGCAGGCTATAGGCACTGGTGGAGGAATGGGGGGGTGCACTGCCCCCGCACCCGGGGGGGTACCATCATGGCCACCCCCAGACACATGCCTGGCGCACCCCCACCACGCCAGACGTCATGCCCCCGCAGGCAGCACACCACACCCCAGGAAGCACGCCACACCCCGTGGGCAACGTGCCACACCCCTAGGACGTGCACCACACCCCTGGGAACACGCCAGCCACACCCCCACCTGCTCTCCGCCCCCGGTGCATGCAGCTTCGCCACGGCTGTAGGGCAACTTTTATGCTTCCACACAGAAAAAAAGTTGTATAATCTCTTGTGGAACTGGAATAATTGCTCTGGGATCCTTTGGGAGCAAGTGGGGGTCTATATTTAAATAATAACAACTGTCCCTTCTTTCTGGATGACCTCCAGTCCTGTATGACTACCTCACCACAAGACTCTGGTATTAAGGAGGAACCTTAGCTCAATGGTCGAGGAAAACTAATGCAGTATATGCAGAAGACTGCAGGTTAATACTGACTGGTCTGTTCTGCTTTGTTTATGTGAAAGGGCTATTTCCAACAGAGGTTGTGTTATTTCACTTAACCATTCATACTGATCCAACCTGAACGTTTCCCTTCCATATTTCTACATGTAATCATATAAGGTTGTATACATTTTCTAACACTTATGGCCAAACACACAAACAGAACAGATTTTCTAACCCGTCTTCCACGGCATTTCATATTTGTGTGTATGGAATGTTTCTGTTCCAACAACAATGCATTCTTACCTGAACATCAACATGATACAATAAAAAAAAAAATGAAGGAATTGGTTTTTCATCTATAAAGGACTAGAGAACGGTAACAAGACAGGCTGGCTTTAAGAACAAGCACTTGAGAAAGAAAGGAGCTCATATACGGAAGGCTTGTGGGAAAAATGCATACTTGGTTTCAGGACAAAGGGTCGCTTCCTGCCTCAATACAAGCACTACCCAGCTCTGAGACCCCAATGGATGAATCAATACCTTGGAAGCGTAGCATGACAACCATATGGAACAACTAATCTAAACATACATGGGGTACACACAATGATTTTTTTCAGTGTCATACAATGCAGCCCCCTTGGTGTCCAAACATGGAAAAGAGCATCTATTGAAGGGCAACCTGGAAACAGTGGGGCGATTATTGGGATGGTGAATGGAGAAACAAAAAAGAACTCGCCCCCACTACAGAAGTACCCTCCAGCCACAGTTTGCACTCAGATAATGAAGACAAAGACAGTCTAAATCCTTGTTCATAGGACTCCTCGTTACTTTCCGACAGCCAATTAGCCACGGTCAGGAGAAATGCCAGATTCTCTACTTTGTATAGTAGCATCCGATACAAGGTAGCTGTAGTTGTGAGGCAGTTAACAGACTGTTATAATGATGCTAATCATAACGCTTGGGGACCTCCAAGCCTCACTAGTACTGTCTGGACCTCTGAGATGAAATGGCTTGATATGCACCATGCAAGCTGAAGCAAGGGGTACCTGATCACCTGAGAACAGGTGTGGAGAACATGAGGACAACGATGGCTGGGGAAAGCACTTATAATTACATTGCCCCCACATCCTCAAAAACCTGGCTGCACAAGGCAAGAAGCAAAGGGGAATGGTAGCAGCCAGGGCATCAGAGCAGCTCCTGGCTTGGTGACATGGTGAACCTCAACAACCTAGGTACAAGAGAAAAAAAGCAGTTTTCACGTATGCAAAACTAGGCTGGAACAAAGAGGTGGAGCTCCTGTATGCTCAATGTTACGGTAGCGGTCACCTGTGTAGAAATGCAGACCATCAAAAATCTTATCAAAGGAGAAAAAAGCCTGTAGCTCAGCAAAACATTTGCCTTGCATGCAGAAGGTCTCAGGTTCAATCCCTGGCATCTCTAGATAGATAAGATTCTTGTTAAAAACTGTAGAGAGCTGCTTAGACAATACTGAGCTAGATGGACCAAAGTCTGACTTGCTAAAGGCATCATTTTGTGTTCCTCTATCCTCTCCTCCATGGGACCCAGGTGGCGCTGTGGGTTAAACCAGAGCCTAGGGCTTGCTGATCAGAAGGTCGGCAGTTGAATCCCTGCCACGGGGGTGAGCTCCCATTGCTGGTCCAGCTCTGCCCACCTAGCAGTTCGAAAGCACGCCCAAAAGTGCAAGTAGATAAATAGGGACCGCTCCAGCGGGAAGGTAAACGGCGTTTCCGTGCGCTGCTCTGGTTCCAGAAGCGGCTTAGTCATGCTGGCCACATGACCTGGAAGCTGTCTGCGGACAAACGCGGTTCCCTCGGCCTATAGAGCTGCAACCCCAGAGTCGGACACGACTGGACCTGATGGTCAGGGTCCCTTTACCTTTACCTATCCTCTCCTCCATTTGTTCATAAATATGTAGGCTTGTTTAAACATATATTCCAACTAGATTTGAGGAGGTCAGGAAAACATGAGTCACCTTTTTGCACTTAGGGTTCTACACGGTTTTGCTGTTCTGTGGTCAGATCCTGTTTTAAAATGAAAGCTTTGGAAAAAATAACGCCAGAAAAACCCCTGGGTTGAAATTCATCAAAGAAGACTGGTTCCAGCACATTATAAAAACATTGCACCTGCCAAATAAAAGAACTGAAGTGCAAGACAGACAAAATTAAGAGATACACAACAGCGAAAAAAGTTGAAACAGTAGAAGCATGTTTGTGTTGCTGCTGAACCAATGTTTGGTATTCTATTGAAGAATTGTAATTGTCTCAGAGAAAAAGGTGAGGATGAAAGAAGGTAAGGAAAAGTACTTGGAAAGCTTTTTAACATGAAGGCTCATTCACACTTCCACTTGTCCTCTGCCTAGAAATCATCGGTCGAGCAGTGTTCTACTTGTCCGTGCTTTCTAGGAATGGGTTCAAGTGGTTTTGCCTTTGTCTCACTGCTTCCCATGGAAAACCCACTCTTTAGTGATAAATTGGAACAAATACAATCCAATGAAAACCCAATTGCTGTTTGCTCTGATTCAGCGCTAAATCGTGGGGTTTCTTGGGGGAAGCAGCAGGTAAATGCAAGTGAGATATAATAAGAGGTCCAATGCTAACTTCTCTGCTGCTGGTCTCTCTGCCCCATGCTGGCCACAATTTTATGCAGCCACAATGTGTGAGAGTGCATTAGACTACAATCAACACAGCACTTGCAGCCTGCCCATGTTCATTTCTGATCAGCCTGGCCATGGTGGAGCATGAAGGCGCAGCTTCCCAATTCAGATGTAAATGAAAAGTATTATTTAAAGTAATTAGGATGGAAGTGCCATTGCTATCACAGGCAGGCCCATTGCTCATTCTCAGCCGAATAAACCATAGTTTATTAAGCAAAGTCATTACTTCAGAACAGCCCTCTGTAAATTTCTAATGAAAGCTACAGAACAAAATCTATATTTTATATCAAAGCTATATTGGTTCCACCAGGCAGATTGAAAGTATGCAAGTGTGAGAAACATCAATGCTCATTTTCACCTTGCCGTTGTCTTACTGCTGCAGGAACCACTGTGTAGCTATAGTGCCATTATGCGGTTTATCAAGGAATGGGTACATGCTGAGTAGCCTTGCCCTCAATGTCATACACTCCTTTCCCAACATCTGCACATACAGCTTGAACACATGTATAGCTACACCCTCAATGTCATTCCTGGAATCTAGAACCCCAATCAGTAAATGTTCCAGATTGTGGAGAATCCTTCACACCTACAGATATGCACAAATGTCCCCTCCATACAGACATTCACAGTGTACAGTATGCACGGACTGCAGGCGAGGAGCATGCGCCATCAGGGGTGAGGCTACTCAGTTCAGCCCCGCTCCTTGCTCCCAACACCCCCCCCCAAAAAACTTATGTTGTATCTGGAGGGAGATATTTTGCTGTTCTGCTCTTGTTTGAGAAAGGCAATCAAAGTTCTATTCCCATTTCCTGACCAATGTGTCTCTAAGCCTTCCATGACAACCATCATATGAATAGACAACATTAACAGCAAAAGCTAAGCTTGGATCAGGTGGTATATATAGAATCCGTGAAGCTACGGCTGTTCAGTACTTTGTGACTATTTTCTCATGCTGACATAATGAGCCATAATTACTGTTACTGGTGAATGAACTCATCCAACTTTGCCACATGCTTCATAATGCACTGAAGATTAATGTTAATGACCCATGACACCTGGGCACCTGTTCTTCACTCTGTTCTGCTGTGAGTTGTGGTTGTTTTTTTCAGTTTAAAATGATGTGGTCTGTTTGTATAACACATTTATCTGCCCAAAGCAAAGAATCCATTCCCACCCCCAGAAAATAACTGCAGGTGCAAACGGAATTTTTTTTTACATGGTTTCTTCTACCTCAGATAATTAAAAGTTTAATGACTAAGATTTATATACTTGATCCTGACAATCCTGCAGGATGCTTGCTAACAAGAGAAAATAACTTATTCTAGCAGTGCAATCCTTGCACCCATCAAATCCTGCACCCATTTTCAAGCAGGACAGGAAAGATAAAAAACAGCCCTCAATTCCATCTCTCCCCATGAGCGTTGTGAAATCTGGTGCATATGTTCTCCACTTGAAGTGTAAACGACACCTCCTTGAACCACTGCACCCATTGTTATTGTAATTTTGTTAGTATTATGTTATTGGAAATATATTGTTATCCCTCAAATTTTAATTACATCAGGCAGAAGTCTGATGTTCAGATATGTTAATGTCATGTCTAAGTTTTCCCTAAAACCTTATATGTCTTCAGTTCAACTGATACATAACTCCCAAACCTTAAATGGGGGGTTTCTTCAAATCCTAACATCCTTCCTAAGAATCACTCCTCCCACTGATATAGAGTTTTCAATCTGATGGTCGTCCAAAATCTCTTTACATGAATGGGTATTTGATATGAGACAGTAAAAATATCTGACACAGATATGTTTTCTGGTTGGCTTAGCATCTTTCACAATCCTATGAGTGATGACCATTAGTGGTCATTAGTGGCCATTACTGATTCTGCATCTAATTAGTGATGTTTCCAGCTGTGTAGTGAAGTTTATTCACCTTTTTTAATTTGAAAAAAGGGGACAATACATGCTAATAACACTTTTCAGCTTCTGGGGCTTTCAAACCCAAGACTGCAATTAACTGAAGAGGATACACGCAGAAACAAGTTAATAGTGAGAGAACTCAAAACTGTACTGCAATTACCAATTACAACAATTTCCTATATAAATTTTGCATAAATAGCAGTGTGTGTGTGTGTGTGTGTGTGTGTGTGTGTGTGAGAGAGAGAGAGAGAGAGAGAGAGAGAGAGAGGAGAGAGAGAGAGAGAGAAGGAACCGCAAAGAGGGACTATGGCCATATAGCAACTTCTTTCTTTTCAAAAGCCCCCTGGTTGTATTTGGCCATAAATATCAATAATCAAAACCTGGCACACAGCCCAGTCTTATGCACAGTTACTCCAAAACAAGCTGCACTCAGTTCAATAGTGCTCTCTCTCAGGTACGTGTGCTGCCTAGAACTGCAGCCCAATAGTATTTCTGCATTGAAGTATTTTTGACCAAATGAAGAAATAAACTGGTGTCTGGTGTAGCTAACCTGTGGTTCTTTAGATACTGATGGAGCTCAGCTCTGATCAGTCTCTACCCATGTGGCCAACAGGATGATGGGAATTGTAGTCCAACAACATCTAGAGGGCCACAATTTAGCAAATCCTCATAAACACAGAGAGACATAGGGAGGGGTGAGTTGAAACAGAAAGTTTGTAGGGAGGGCACTGTTGTCATTACAAATGCAATAATACAGTGGACCCTCTGGTTACGAACTTAATTCATTTTGGGGGTCCATGCACACCCCAAAATATCCGTAACCAGAGGTGCCGCTTCTGCACACATGCGCCTTGCAATAGAGCGCTTCTGCACATGCGCAAGGAACGAAACCCAAACCTAATAAAAATCCTTTTGGCATCTAGAAAGTTATCTTAACCATTGAAAGCATAACCATGGAAACCATTCAGTGTACCTTTAATTAACTAGCTGCTTCCAGATGTGTACACATTGCTACTGCAGAAAGCTCACCAGGAAAAGACAGATAAATAATATTGGGGAATGGAACACATATGAAGATGTTTTATTCCAGACAACAACAACAACAACAACAACAACAACAACAACAACATGATGCTGTATTTAACGCTGTATTGTGTTTTTAACATTCAGCTGGAAGCCGCCCAGAGTGGCGGATAGCCAGCCAGATAGGCGGGGTATAATAATAATAATAATAATAATAATAATAATAATAATAATAATAATAATAATAATAATAATAATAATTATTACAATTTTATTATTTATACCCCTCCCATTTGGCTGGGTTTCCCCAGATCAGAATATCTGTAGATCTAGCCCAGTATTCCTTGGCAGCAGTTCTCTAAGGTATCAGGCAAGATCTTCCCATCTCTTGCTCCTTTCCCCCTTCCAGACCAGAGAAAGAATTCAACCTGGAATGTTCTGCTTTTCCGCACATGTGCTCTGCCTCTGCCTCTTCTTCAACAATGCAATTGAAACTGCTTCTTTCCGTTGGAATGAATGGGAAAGCACGTTGCTGGATCAGAATGTGACATGCCGTAGCATGAATGACCCCTAACACAAATTAATGCAGGGAATGATTTCTGAAAAACCTTTCCAAACCACACATTCCGTCCAAATACAGTCAGCCAGGTTGTCGTATATATGCAAGACCCTTAAATGCAACCAGAATACTCTAATTACAAAACTCAGCCATGCTACATTAACAGCCCTAATTTGTGTAATTTCCAGCAGGTACTTCATCTCTGCTCCTGCCAAGTACCAGAGGCAGTGGAGGAAGGTCATCGCACCTCACTGTTTTCACTGTCAAAAGGTGGAATGGTTGGGAGGAGAGGAAGAGTTCATAACATCTGTCCTGCTTCACTTCTCCCAAGAGTACAGAAAATGCAACCTGAGGACTGGGCAAATACATGGTCCCATCTTTTCGTCTCCAGTTCCTTCAACAGTGATGGGATTTTAGATCCCTTTCCAAATAATGTAAAAGTAGGAGTTTTGAGCATGAAGGAAGAAGCAGTTTAGTTTAATGTCCTGAGGTCTAGGAGTGTGGAAAAAGAATCACCTTAATTTAACACTGATTGTGCTGCTGGGTTAGGGACACAAGACTATCAGGTGACCAGGCACTGCTGCAATACCCTTTTTATGGCCCATTCATGCTTATGTCTGTCATGAGCTTGACCTCTCAAACACATAAACACCCCAAGAAATCATTTCCCCTTATGGACGCAAATAAAATTTTAGGGACAAAGTCTGGTTATAAATAAGAACTGGCTAACACTGCTTTAGGAAAGGATCCTTAAAAGTACTTTGCACTTACTTTTGAGTACTTTTTCTATGACAAGAGAGAAGTTATAGTCTTCAGATGCATAAAGGTAGTTCTTCTTAATGTGGGAAGCTCCAGTTCCCAATTAATTGGTTTCCATATTTATAGATCTGATTGAGTCATTTGTTTGATAAGGGTTATACTAAAAATAAGTGTAGAAAACTTTATGTTATTACTAACCTACTCATGGATTAGACTAGTATGTTGGTCATTTAAATGCTGGTTATCCCACACTGTTAACCTCACTCACTCCAAGGAGCTTATACTACTCCATAGCTTCTTGCCACTTCTTTTGTGAGCTCCGATAGGCAATGACTTTAGGAAGCCCTAGCTAGCAACACAGCATTTTTGAAACTGTTTGCAACAGCTCTGTGAATGGTAAAACATTATTTAATTACCTGGCTCCAAGTTTATTAATCATCCAGAAATCTGAATTTTAAAAAAAGAGGTGGGAATGACACAATGTCAATTAATTTAATCCGGGAATAACTTTCTCAGCCAGTAATTAATCATATTTTCTGTAGCTGTCAGATGAGGGCCAGAGTTGTGGATATTTGACTGCATTCTGACAGGATCTGAGATTTAACTACACACCAAAAAAAAATAAAAAAATCATCATCATCATCCCAAGCACAACATTTACTTTCAACAGTTGAGCTGGTCTATCTTTTTTCTGATAGCAGGGATGAGGTGAGTTAGATGTAGAAATCATGTTTCATGGAAGTCTTGTCTTTTTTAATCTAGCAAAGCGTCTTGGTTTCCTCCTGGTGCCCTAAAATGCAGCTCTCTGTTGCAACGAAGACACTTCTAAACGGAGAAAATAAAGAGGTGTGATTACCTTAGGGGACAGCTCTAAATGTGGCCCCTGCTCTGAGTGATCACAGTGTCTCGGGTGGTTGTGCAAACTAGCTACGCTACTTTAATGTCATAAACAGGGTACAACAATTATTATTTAAAACAGGGAACAGGTTCTGCAGTCTTGCTAAGTGTTGGCCATTAACTTTGCCCCATAGAACTTAATGGATTCATTGGAAATCCCACCCCCGCCCCCCCATTTAATCAGCCTTCCCTCTCTTCTTTTTTACTTCCTGTGCACATTAGAACACAATGCTAGAGCAGGGGTCGGCAACCTACCGCGCCAGGGACACATGTGGCCTTCTCTTAATTTAATGTCTTCCTTGGTCTGGTTTTATGAGGCTCACAAGAGGGGCAAGAAAGGGTGAATGGGAATAGCAAGGAGGGGGGGGAGTGCCCTACCTACATCCACCTTTTTTGCAATGCCTTCACTCACCACTGGATTAAGTCTCACCCAGCGCTGGTATGCAGCCCCAAACAGAGAGAAATCAGCCCTCAACGGGGGCCAGGAGGGAAAGGTTCACCACATCTGCACTAGAGTTACGATGCATTTTATTTATGTATCTATATTTATAAGGTCTCCTTTTTAATTTCCTCCTGGGTATTGGAAGAGACAGAATGTATTTATTTCCTAGCTATAAATTAAATGAAATATGAGTTGTTCCAACAGAAGAAAATTCCTGCTTACTTGCAGGTCTGTTTACTGAGATCTGCTATGTTGTATGCGTGGGCTGGCCATCAGCTGTGTGTGGATACCCCTTCAAAATAATGCATTAATCTGGAAGTGGTGCACTTATTTTCCAGCAGAGCTACCAAGGAGTAAAGTGTTCTTCTACGGAAGGACAGTATCAGATTTTATTCTGACATTTCAAAGCAAGACAGAAACTAGGAACTGTGTTTGCAATCTTTTTTTCTTTCTTTCTTTTTTAAGGAATTGTGTCAAAAGAATAGGTGCACGTGGATACAAATATTTGCTTCTTCCAAGTGCGTTGCAGCCAGTTTAATTAAAGGAAGAGGAGCCATGTGGGTATATTAAGAAGCCTTGTGGCTGCATAGATTAACACTGTTTGAGAAACCTGCTGGGATTTTCCCCGCTCTTAAATTTAGAAAAATATTCCTGTTCATGTATTTAACCCTCCAACTATACAACATTGCCAAATGCTTCTAAGAAATGTGCTAAATAAGCTAGTAGAGCCAAGCCTCTGCTGTTGGCTCCCAGGACAGTTGGTTTCCCAAGATGCTGGCTTACAAACCTGGGCACTTGGAGAAAACAAACTCTTTTTCACAGGCTTCAAAAACAAATACAATTTTTCCTCTACACGGAGATTAACTTTATGCAGGGGAAAAAAAACCCCACTTATAGCCCTTGGTTAGGAAAGGGTTGGGGAATCACTGAAACACATTTGTGGACTCTCAGAGCTACTATTCTGCATGCAAAAAGGAATAATCAAAAGTCACTCCAAAAGTACCATAATGTTTGGGGGGGAGGTTATATACGAAGCAGCCCTTGTACCACTGTATAGGGAAGCTTTTTAATGTGTAATGTTTTGTTATGGTTTTTATATACAGTGGTACCTCGGGTTAAGAACTTAATTCGTTCTGGAGGTCCATTCTTAACCTGAAGCACCACTTTAGCTAATGGGGCCTCCCGCTGCCACTGCATCGCCAGAGCACAATTTCTGTTCTTATCCTGAAGCAAAATTATAACCTGAAGCATTATTTCTGGGTTAGTGGAATATGTAACCTGAAGCGTATGTAACCTGGGGTACTGGTTACATAACCACTGTATTGGAAACCACCCAGAGTGGCTAGGGCAACCCAGTCAGATGGGCAGGGTGCTAATAATAATAATAATAATAATAATAATAATAATAATAATAATAATAATATAATAATATATTTAGAAGCACCCTATAATGCATTTAATAAAGCAATCAGTTGCCAAAGGAATCTCAATCTGCAACCATTTTGTTCATCCTTTATAGTGCCACAAGATTCTTTGTTGTTTGTGTTCTGGCTATGAAGTTGCATACTACAAAATCTTTGTAGCTTTGTAGCACCAATTATAAATCTGATTCAGCTATTACATCTTATGGATTCAGATTCAGAAAATGTCAACCAATCAGCTGAAGCAGAATCTATAACAAAGAATACCTGCATGTCTTACTAGTAAAGAACACATTTTTAACATCTCATTTAAAAAATAAATAAATAACAGTTTTGTCCTTGTATTATAGCTAGTGGATACTGGTCTTGGAATATTTATGATGATTTACGGCTGAAAATTCGTTTGGGAGCTATACAATTTTATCCGCCTTGGCAGAACTATAATTCAACTACCACTGGCTACTTTGCAAGGAAAACCCTATTATAAAATCCCTCAGGTGTCTTCTGGCACAAGAATGTAAACAAATAAAGCTGGAAGGAAGGGGGGTTTACGCTAATGCCCATTTCAAGGGTCAGCTGATCAGAGTATAACATCTAACCTTGAGGCTACATGGCCCCATTTTGGGGGGAATCTCAAATAATGAAATGTGGCTTTTGCAACTCCTGACTGTCATTTTCTCATCCAGTGAATGCTATGCACAGTGTTTCCTGTTTGGCTCTGTAACTTTGCATATTATCTTAGTGCTTACATTTCATACACTACAATATTCTGGGGGTTTCCTGGAAAGGTACACCCATTTTTCAGTACAATGCTCCACTGTCAATTAAACATGGCAAGAACAGCTGAGGTGATTTACGCTTGGTCCCAAGCAGCATCTCTAATTAAGGTTCCACTTCCATACTGCAGCCCAGAATGCTTGCTACAAGTAGATCCTACTGAGTTGCCACCTGCCATTTCAAAGAACTTCCATCTACAACAAGATAATAGAATCATATGATTCTATAGAATTGTAGAGTTGGAAGAGACCCCAAGGGTCATCTAGTCCAACCCCCTGCAATATAGGGATCTCAACGTAAGCACTCATGACAGGTGGATATTGAACCTCTGCTTAAAAGCCTCCAAGGAAGGGGAGTCCACAACCTTCTGGAGGTTCCCTCACCGCAAGAAGTAAAGTTACAGGGAACCAGCAGGAGGCATTCTCGGTAGTGGCGCTCACCCTGTGGAACACCCTCCCATCAGATGTCAGGAAATAAACAACAATTTGACTTTTAGAAGACACCTGAAGGCAGCCCTGTACAGGGAAGTTTTAAAGTTTGGTGTTTTATTGCATTTTTAATATTTTGTTGTGAGTCACCGAATGTGGCTGGGGCAACCCAGTCAGATGGGCAGCATATGAATAAAACGGTTGTTGTTGTTGTTGTTATTCAGTTATTTTTGCAAATTCCCCAAATATCTCAAGTTTGTTTTATATATTCCTGCACACAACCAGCCCTACCAGCAAAGGACTGGCTCTACATTAGCCCAATTCAAGACCCCAAAAGAACCCACAAGAGTTTAAACTGGAGAGGGCAACTGGATGTGCCAATCCTGTCTTATCGGGGTTCCTGGTCGGAAGGAGATTTGTGTGTTCAGTCGCGTTCACTTTCAAGCTCCCTTCAGATATTCTAGGAAGGGTAAGATGGAGAGGGGTCTAGCACACAAGGGGACACTGGAGTGGGTTCAACAGTTTAAGCTCTCGTGCTTTATTCTGAACACTTGAATAATGTTGCCATTTCTCCACAACGTACATTCATTAACTTTGAAACACGCTTGTGAACCCCTTGAGATGTTCGGATGAAGGGTGATATATAAATTTAATAAATAAAATAAGGGCATATGCAATGCATGCATATTAAAGCTCAGGGTCTATATACCTAGACTTGGTTGGTGTTAGGGATGGGGAGAATTCCATTCAGTTTGCCTTTGAAGGTGAAGCTTCCTAACCTGCATTTTCCAAAACTGTAAGAGAACCAAACCTTAGAAATTCACTTTCCCCCCGAATTTTGCAATGCAGTTCTCCAGCCAAGTAATGTGGCTTGAATTACTTGTCAACCCCAGAGAACCCAAGCCATCCCTCATTAATCCCACCCACCCCCTAGACCTTGCACCCACAAACCCCCACTAACTGATTACACTTGGGGTGGGGAATCTTTCTGGATTCCATTCCATGGGCCAACTCTGACAGGTGGGCATTGCAAACCATTTGTCAATCACATGACATAACTCTGATGCCACAAGACTGACAGGTTGCCTTCACTGCCCACGTGTCCAAATCTGGACAACAGTGTTAGAAATTTGGAGCTTGGGAAAAGTAGCAAAGCCTGTCCCGTGCTCATGCTTTCAACCCTTCGCAACCCGCCAGAGGCGTAGGAAGGTCAGGTGGTACCCGGTAAGGAAAATTTCTTGTCAAACCCCCCCCCCCCCATTGATTCCCCCCCTGCAAAAATGGTTTTATGTTATTTCATATTTTCTTACAAAGGAATAATAACAAGTAATAATAATAATAATAATAATAATAATAATAATAATAATAATAAACTTTTATTTATATCCCGCCCTCCCCAGCTGAAGTCGGGCTCAGGGTGGCTAACATCAGATACACAACATTGGTATAAAATCAAACAATAATTAAATTACCTCCTAAAAACATCTCAAAATCAAATTAAAGTCTAATTAGATGGCTTTCCACAGGGTTCGGGTTGGGAACAGTAAGTGCTCCACTGAACTGAAATTTCAGCCTTCACGACATAGGAAAACAGCCAAGTGAACAGCTATTTTGGTGGAGGAGGGTCAAGATATTAACTGATATGCATGAAATTTCATATATAGCTATATAATCCCTAGTATAGTAAGGTAAGACCTTTGGAGCAGGCATTAAAAAAAAAGTTTTTTATGAACCACCCTAGTAGGGCAGTAATTGTTCCTTGATAATTTGTCACCCCCTCCATTATGGAACATGGGGCAGACCGCCCCCTACACACACACCCTTGCTATGCCCCTGCAACCTGCCCCGTGTCAGAGGTGCAAAGGAGTACCAGAGGAAAGAGTTACTGCGGAGAAGCAATCAGACACTTTGTCTAGAGGGTATTGAGTTGAAAGAAGGGGGAAATGTCCTTCTCAACTGAAGAAATTTGCACCAGAATTCTGATGAGCTTTTTTGCTTGTCAAACTGCAAAATGATACGGAAATCTGGAAATGTACTGAACTTCAGACTGGAAAATGTGAAACGGAGAGAAGCCTAAATTGCCTGATTTGCGCTTCCCTTGTTGGTGTGTGGGTTTTCTCACTTCAAATTAGAAAAAAAGGGATTGTGATGTCTTTCTACATCCTAGCCACATCTCCCCTTCCGATCGTTGCGTAGCAGGAAAGAGCCGTCTATTTTATAAAACACTTAACAAAAGGAGAACAAGCTTCATATTTTTGTTGCAGTTGGCTTCCGCCTATCACACTTTCAGCTTCACCTAGATATCATTGGTGCATATTAGCTGTTCCCATTTCGAAGACACCCTCGTTTTAGAAGCCACACCTTCATCACACAAGCTGCCAAGGAAGAGAATTAAATGTAACCAGAGCCACCTTCCATTTGCAGCCACGGGGAGAAGTGATTAAATTTAATGGAAACTGCAGCTTCTAAATAAAGGCACCAAGAACTTCCACTCCTACACAGCAGGGAGCGAGGCTGCATACAGGGAGCTAAATTAATCCCTGGTATAACCACATTGCCATCGCTGGGCTTACACTACAGAAGTTTCTTGGCCTGTCGTATTCTTTCCTCCGGCTATAATGAAACGGAAGAGCCACACACTCACATTCAGTCACACAGAAAATGGAATCTGGGACAAAACGTCGCCGAGCAGCCTAATGATGGGCCCTGCAAAAGGTTGCATTTCCTTGCTGGTAGATTCTACCATGTCACCTGCTTGGGGTGGACAAATGAGGGGGCCAAGGAATTCACAGCTAGATTTCCTGACTAAGCTTAATGAGAGGAGAGAAAGAGAGAAAGCTGCTACCAGAGGAATTAAATCTTCTCATTTCCTAGCCGATACAATCAGGCAGGAGACATTTTCCATATGCTAGGAGAGCTAGGATGTGTTCCTCCAGGAAATTAAAACCTCCTATTTGGTTGGATCTCCAGCAGAAGATGCAATTAAAATTAGATTAAAACAAAACAAAACCCAAGGCATTCTCACCTTGGTGAGAGTACATGTCTGACTGCCAGAATAAAGCTGAAGGGGGAAACAAGCCCTCAGCTCCCACAAAAGATTATCTGTACCATGATTATTACTTAGCTATCTTTAGTAACACTGTACAAATAAAAAAAACTCCTTTGTACATGACATGGGAGTTGAGGAGGGGGGCAGGGAGAAATGGGTAAACTCTAAATAATTCTAGTGAATACTGACATACTGTACTGCTTTTAAAAAATCTCCAGATATCTGATGGAATTCCCCCATAAAGACTGTGTGTGGGGGTTTTTTGGGGGGAGGGGGCTATATACAGCTTCAAATTGTGAAATTTCAACTTTTGGTAGCATTTTAGAATGAGGGGTACCTCTAATAATACACAATATCTGGCAATCCTAAATGGCAGTGTGGCAATGCAAAGCCAGTGTGGTGTAGTGGTTAAGAGCGGTAGACTTGTAATCTGGGGAACAGGGTTCGTGTCTCCACTCCTCCACATGCAGCTGCTGGGTGACCTTCGACTAGTCACACTTCATTGAAGTCTCTCAGCCCCACTCACCTCACAGAGTGTTTGTTGTGGGGGAGGAAGGGAAAGGAGATTGTTAGCCGCTTTGAGACTCCTTAGGGTAGTGATAAAGCGGGATATCAAATCCAAACTGCTCCTCCTCCTCCTCCTCCTCCTCCTCCTCCTCCTCCTCTTCCTCTTCTTCTTCTTCTTCTTCTTCTTCTTCTTCTTCTTCGACAGCCTTTTTGGTCACTAATAAATAAATAAATAATAATAATTTATACCCCGCACATCTGGCTGGGTTTCCCCAGCCACTCCGGACGGCTTCAAGTACATATAAAAACATAAAACATTAAAAACTTCCTGATATAGGGCTGCCTTCATAGGACTGGTATGCTAATAACTGCAGGAACCAGCAGTTTATTCCCATGTGTATGTTGAGGAAGATTCAGCAGCAGCTTCCATGCAGAATTAACAGCCAGTGTTCTGTTAGGTAACCAATATTGGTAGGGCTGATGCCAGGGGTTCAGCACTGCAGGGCTGGAGTCTAGGTCCACACCCTGGTAGGAGCCCACTGCAGAACTCTCTTCTCCCACTGCCACCACCATTTGTTCACTTGCCCCTTCTGAGCAAGTGGCAGGAACAAGCAGTGACAGGAACAAGGAAAATTAGTGCCGGTCTCTCACTGTATCTCTCTGGCTGCGCAGTAGTGCAGCTTGGCCCCAGTACGAAAGGGCAAGCAAATGGGCTGCCATGAGTTGATGGGCCTCCTCAGAGAGGGAGACCCACCAAGGGCCAAGTGATCTCCCAAACCTAGAGCTGGCACTTACTGGGGTCTGGAAAGCTAATTAAACCCAAATCCTGACACATTCCACCCATGACACACCAGATCTAGCCCTGGCTTTTGCTGCTGATTTTCCAAATTCAGATCTGCTCCTGCCTAGCTAGATTCCTCTAAGTTGTGCTCCTGACCTTCCTGGCTCTGCCATGATTCTGCCCATAAGCCACCAGGCACTGCCCTTGTTCTGGCTTCCCTGACTATAACCACTGGAAATAATTTTTGGAATTCAAATTTGGCAACCACTCGTACATCTGCAATCTAGGACTTCTGCTTCCTCAATGCACCCTCTACAGCTTCCTTAAATATGCTTCCCCAACATTAATACAATGGGTGATGAGCAGTGACTGGCACAAGTCAGAGGCGATCCGTAACATTTGAATCAGGAGGGATATCAGATAAAAAGTTCAAAATTATGTCTAACCTTCTCTTGCTCTCTCCTGAAATCACAATCCTGAAATTTTCCTCTTGGTCTTTGTTAGTAAACACAGAATGTTTGAGGTGCTGATGGTCAGGCTTTTTTTCCAGCCGGAACTCACTTCTGGAACCTCTCAGGTGGGTGCCATTGCCATTATAAGAGAACAAGAGGTGTTCTTGGTAAGTTCCAGCACCTCTTTTTCTAGAAAAACAGCACCACTGATAGTAAAGCATGCTATAGAAGAGGGGTAGACAGACTTGTGAGAGCCTTTAAATATATATATATAATATATATAAAATTCTTGAGATACACCAGCCAAAGCCTTCTGCAAAACATACACCCATAACAATAAATAATTATGAGCCCAGGAATTTGAGTACCAGAACTGGAAGGAGCCCACACTCCTTTTACACAATTTCTTCATTTCAGCACAATTATTTAGGGCAGTAGGGGAGACATTTCATTCAGAGTTAGAAATCTTTGCCACTCAATTTTAAATCACCCAGAGATCTCCCAGTAGATCCAGATCTACCTTCTGCCCACCCCGGCAACAAAGATCAAATGAAAACCTTTTATTTTTGTACAGTCTTGTGTGATCTTTTTTCCTGATGCATTCATATGCAAATTAATGGAATCTGGTTTTGATTTCACTTTCCCCCCTGCCTTTTAAGCTCCCCCCTCCACCCCCTACCTCATTAACATATATTTTCACAATTGCTGTAATTAGGTCTAATTACACAATTAGTGGAACCCATGCGTGATCATGTCACCAAAATGTGTAATGATGTGCAATTACATAATTACCACGCTTAACAACACTAGGGTGCAAAGCTCCTAAAATATTACAAGGGAATGTTGTGTGGGTTCAGAAAAGGGGTATTATTTTTTTCCTGGTACGAATAAAATAAATCAGTCTGCAACGTCAACAAACTTTATTAAAGAGATGATGGGCCAACTCTCCTACAGGTAGAAATGGACTTCAGAGTGCCTAATTAACTCTCCATTAAATCATTTGTGCAGTAAAATGAGTAATGACCAGTGGCTCCTTACTGTTGTGCAGCTCTGTTTGTCCCTCTTCAAGGTTACATTTCTGTCGGTGGGATACTGAATTGCTCCAGCATCCAAAGTGCTGTTCTATGAAAAATGTACTTATTCCCACCCAATAAGTGCATTCTTTATTGTTGTGAACGTTGGGTAAATTGGTTTGCATATGTTTCACAGGCAACTAATGGGTGTCGTTCTTGATGTAATTGGTGATTTTGCGAAGCCTTCACTTTAACACTGGATCAGAGACAGTCAAAAGTGAAGTGGGCCGGTTTCAAGGTGTTGACACACCTCTTCGATGCTGCAGGAAAGTTTCTAAGGTTTGTTTTCACTAGTTTGATGTTATTCTTGTAACTTCCCCTCAAGTTCTCCATAAATGAAAAAATGTCAGGCAGACAGCAGGTGGAGTTCAAGGCAGCAAACAACAAGTGACAAAACAATAGATTAGCTGGTGATAGTTTAGTTGGTAGAGCATGAGAACCTCAGGGTCGAGGGTTCAAGCCCCATGTTGGGTGAAAGATTCCTGTACTGCAGGCGGTTGGACTACTTTCAAGTGGCTTCCAACATTACAATTCTGTGATTCTGTAACAAAAACAATTTTAAAATCACTGGGAAAGAACTCAGGTTAAAAGGCTTCTTGAAAGAGGAAGGTGTTCACTATGTTCTGAAAAGAGAATAGATACCTGTCTTATAGTCAAGGGAAGGGAATTGCAAAGGGTAAGCACCCCCAACCTTAAAGTCCTGATTCCTATATCATCTTACCTTCTGGTAAGATGGTATGTGCAGGGCTTTATACAACAAAACCAGCACTTTGTACTTAGTCTGCTGCTGTGCGAGTCAATTAAAAACCTGATCTTTAAAGGTGCCTAGAAGTTTGGGGGGTGCACTATTTGTCTGACATTTGGCAGGCTTCATCATCACAGATGGAGAAGCTATGTCTGTAAATTTCATTCAACTCTGCCAATATATGAAGAAGTTATATGCACTGGTTAATTACCCATTGTGATCAATCAAGAAGGCATCAAGAACTTCAGAATATGAGGCAAAGCAGCCCTCTACCTCAATCCAAGCCACTGAGCCACACAACCCCTCTGCAAGCCAACAAAGTCAGTTGCACTGTGCGTATTTTGTTTCTGTGGTCAGCCCTACAGAATGCTACCATCAGACAGGGAGGTTCCAGTTGCCTGCCATAACTGTTGATAAACCTTGTTGTTGCTCAGTCGTTCAGTCGTGTCCGACTCTTCGTGACCCCATGGACCACAGCACACCAGCCACACCTATCCTTCACTGCCTCTTGCAGTTTGGCCAAACTCATGTTAGTAGCTTCAAGGACACTGTCCAACCATCTCGTCCTCTGTCGTCCCCTTCTCCTTGTGCCCTCCATCTTTCCCAACATCAGGGTCTTTTCTAGGGAGTCTTCTCTTCTCATGAGGTGGCCAAAGTACTGGAGCCTCAACTTCAGGATCTGTCCTTCTAGTGAGCACTCAGGGCTGATTTCTTTAAGAATGGATAGGTGTGAACCTCTTGCAGTCCATGGGACTCTCAAGAGTCTCCTCCAGCACCATAATTCAAAAGCATCAATTCTTCGGCGATCAGCCTTCTTGATGGTCCAGCTCTCACTTCCGTTCATTACTACTGGGAAAACCATAGCTTTAACTATACAGACCTTTGTCGGCAAGGTGATGTCTTTGCTTTTTAAGATGCTGTCTAGGTTTGTCATTGCTTTTCTCCCAAGAAGCAGGCGTCTTCTAATTTCGTGACTGCTGTCACCATCTGCAGTGATCATGGAACCCAACAAAGTGAAATCTCTCACTGCCTCCATTTCTTCCCCTTCTATTTGCCAGGAGGTGATGGGACCAGTGGCCATGATAAACCTATTGACCATTAATTTGTCCAATCGTTTTCTAAAAACCATCTACCGGTAAATTTGTTTCCATCACGTTATCCTCTGGCGATGAATTCCATAAGTTATCTATTAAATATTACTTTTGCCTGCCTGATCATTTGAGTCTTGCATGAATTTCTTGTCCAGGACTGCTACCTGCAGTTCCTTCTATCAGTGATGCCACAAACTGAACATGTGTTCTACTGTACTGTGTTTGTTTGTTTTATTAGACTGTGACTTTTTGGCCTTTATAACACCTCAGCAACTGAGTTTAAATACAGTGATGCTTGAAGAAATTCTCAACTTAAGTCCCTGAGAATAAGCGTCCTCCCGATTTAGAAACAATAGTTATTTAAACAATATGCAATTACATCCCATTTCATATTCATAGGTTTTAAAAAAAAGCCAGTGTGTAATATATAACCACTTTTCATGGTTGGAATTACATTTCAAAGGTAATTAGAGATCTTGAAATGTACAAAGTAATTCGCAAATGCTTCATTTTCCTCTCCCAACTTTCTTAAATATATGTATATTTAGAGGAAATGTTTACCTCCTTCAATAACTCGGATGAAAAACCATGGAACTTCCTACATCTCATGACCCTGATAAAGGCCCAAATGACTTTTATTGTATATCATTTTAGTGGTAATTTTTTATGGGGGGTGGTGGTTTTCATTTTTATGCTCTCTTAGATCATTCTGACAAGTCAGTCTCTCATTTGGGGAGGGGGAGGAAAGTGCCATTTACAACAACATTTGTTATAAAATGATGTGAACATTACAAATGATGCTTGCCCAGGAAATTTATTGGCAAATATAATTATGAGCTCAAATGCGATAGAGCCTTATAAATCACCAGCCTCAAACTCCAGTGCTGTAATCCTCAAATAGGCTATTGTGGACCTTTAGTGCACCTTTCCCATAAAACTGTATGATATTTCATCTCAGGTGATGTTTGTGGGATTTTAAAAGTATATAGTCATGAGAACACTTTGGGTGTGATGAGCTAAACGAAACAGAGTATAATATTGTTGCACACCACTCCAATCTCCGAGCTGTGTGAGATGCCAGGAACTCACTCAAGAGTTTGTATTTCCTTTTGGGAATGCACCACACTAGAGACTGTGGTGTCTTTATGATATATGGTTTATTTACACATATATAAAACCTGAGCCTACGATGGAGAGGTTCACAGCATTAACATCCCAAGAAGGTCCTGCTTCTCCCATGGCCACAGCCTTGGATTCTATCAGAGATCTGCCATGGTGCTCCCTCTCACTACCTCTCTCTCTGCTTTGCTTCAAGTTCACATCAGAACCCCAAAACTCTGCCTTAAAACTCAGGCTTTGTCCTTCTAACTAAGAATTGAAGAATTGAATTTTCCTTTGTTCTCATAATGGCCCATCACCCAGGTGATTACCTCATCAGGAAGCTAGCCTGATTTATATTTTAGCCTTTGTCATATCCAGGAATTAAAGGCGCCTGGCACCCACAAACTCATAATATATCCAAGCAAACTGCTTCAAGTGTTTTATACTTCAGGATGTAGAAGAAGTCTGAGCCCACTCACAGCTTTGAGTTGAAAGATGAAACATCCACTGACTTCAAAGAAAACCAACAACCAGTTTCTTATTCTTGGACTTGGCGCACATCTACCATGGCCTTTTCAGCCCCACATTATATCTGTGCTATACCACTTACCCCAACCCCTGCCACCACTGAGAATTCTGGGAATCATGGTTTGGTGAGGCTGTTTGAATACTCTGATTGCTTGCCCATCCACAACTCACAGAATTACCACAATTTCATGGGAGAGGGATAATCATTAAACCAGTCTAACCCTCCTGCACCAGTTACAGGTGGGTAGCCGTGTTGGTTTGCCATAGTCAAAACAAAATAGAAAATTCTTTCCAGTAGCACCTTAGAGACCAACTGAGTTTGTTCTTGGTATGAGCTTTCATGTTTCATACCAAGAACAAACACTAGAAGTGTGCATGCACACGAAAGCTCATACCAAGAACAAACTCAGTTGGTCTCTAAGGTGCTACTGGAAAGAATTTTCTATTTTGTTCCTCCTGCACCATTACTGGAGACATTATCAATCCACCGACTATTGAGGTCCACTAGGGACCGCTTTAATGTCATAGCTGGATATATTGATTATGAAGGACATCCAAACATTGCCATCAATAAACAGAACAGACCTTCCCTTTCTCTCTTCTCCACTGCAGCCCCCTCACATCAGTTTACACTACACTGGATATTGCCCTATCATTTCAAAATGACCCCAATTCAAGAGGGGGCGGAAATAGATTACATTCCAAACAGTTAATGCTGCACACCACTTGAATCTGAGTGGTGTGAGATTCCAGGGGTTCAAGGCACTTTCCCAAGGGTCAGTTTCCTTGGGATGAGTTTTTATTGGTTTATTTACACACACACACACACACACACACACACACACACATATATATATATATATATAATCTGAGCCTATGATGGAGGGCTGCACAACATTAACACTCCAAGAAGGTCTTGATTCTCTCATAGCCACAGCCTTGGATTCCAACAGAAAATGGGCATGGTTCTGTCTCTCAGCTGCTCAGCCTGCAGCTTCTCACTTCTAACTCACACAAGTCAACTCTTTGCTTTTGTCTTTCTAACTACCAAGCAGATGAAGGAGGGGGTCCACCCGTTTCACCTCTGGCGCCAAGCCACTTCCTTTGTTATCTTACTTCACCAGGCTATTCCGTGAACTGAATCTGTGCTGGATCCCAGAATTAGAAGGCGGCTCAGGCATACAGACTACCTATCCCCAAAACTCACACCAATAATCTAACACAAAAGCTATCAGGGTGCATTGGATCTCCCAATGTTTCCTTAAATTCCTCACTGGGCTACCAGGAAGCCTTGAGGAAGAAACAGAAGAGGTGTGTTGCAACCTTGTACTAAGAGATTGTAAACTCCTTTGTTAAAATAAGCACAAACTGGAGCAGAATTAAGCCCTGGTAGAGGAATCCAAACTCCTTTGCACTGGGCAACAGAGGGTTGATTAGCAGGGGAAGCCTCCCTCCACTCAACCCAGCCAGACTCTGCTGGACTTTGCCTATCACTGAGCTACAGATTCCCCCTTCCTCTCTTAGTTATACAGAAAATGTCTAATTTAAAATTTGTAGGTTTCCTATGGATGTCAATGTAGTACAGATTGTTTTCAACATTTCTGGCAACGACAGCAATAAACCTGAAGGATTCCAAGCTGAGAGGCTCAAAGAAAACAAAGTGCCATTTCTGCTTAAGGATCTTGACAGCAGTAGTAATAAACAGGGTCATAACTACACATTTGTAACTTCTGCCTTTGCCAATCGCTAAAATTCATACAAAATCAAAGCTTGTGGTTAACTTGGTGAGCTTGTGTCCCCTTTTGCAAGTGGGATGTAGTGTGTATATTACAGGAATGATTTTTTTTTAATGAGCCAATTGAATAAAGTAATTGTTTTGCTTTGTGTTGTTGTTTTTTTGTAGAAACTTTTCCAGTGTGGCACCTCTGTGGCATATTAATTAAAGTCTTTGAAGTCTCGCTTTTTTGGGAGTGTTTAAAGATATTATTTCCTTCTTGTCAATAAAACTGACATTTAGTGGTGCCGTCTTCCTCTGGCTCCCCCTGTGCGAATGCCTGCTGGCATTCTAAAACCATTAACACAGCTGCATATTTTCTGCATTTTTATAGAAGGCTTGAGACCTGAACAATCAAGATTATCATTTTACACTCCTGTTTGTTTTACCACTGGGGTGATAACATGATTAAAACAGTAAATGTCAATTTGTTCCTCCAATATATTATGCCTATATTCTACAGGTCAATTCGTCACAGAGATGCTTAATTTTTATGGCTTGTGTTTTTGGGTTTCTTTTTTTTTCTTTTTTGAAAAAGAAAGATTTAAATCACTACTACTCCTACAAACAGCAGAGAAAGCATTAAGGGAGAAGACAAGCCGAGTTCTTCAGCATTTATTTCAAGTGGGTGAGGGTCTAGGAAGGTGATTTATATGGTACCAGTTGTTGTAATAACCAGTCACCTCGTAAATTAATATTTATCCTCACAGGATTCCTGTAAGCTAAACGCAGCAATCCTCATAACCCCACACCAGACTTGGGTAAGTTATGTCCCATTCCAAGCCATGTAGGAAGGCCAACTAGTGGCTGAAAATTAGGGTGAATGTGTGTCCTACTTTACAGAGGACACTCCTCTGTCTGAAGGTATGTCAGAGGACAGTCTTCTGTTTGAAGGTGTCCTCCTTGTGAAAGGTTGTCTGGTCCAAGGATGAAGCAAGGATGGGGAACATTTTTCAGTGATACCCTGTGAGTAACTTTCCAGTGCCAGGCTATTTTGCACCATAGGCAAGGCTAATTACTTGCGCGCACACACACACACACACAAAAACTTCAATTTCCAAGAATAGATGTCATGTAGAAAAAATGAAAATAACAAAACTTGAAACTGCTAAATTTATTTTAAATTGCAAGAATAAGTAATGCAACAATCTTTGATTATCTTTCTCAAATGCAAAAGAAAATATTTTAGCACCCAAATCATTTTGAATAATTTTGTGAATTGTGATATTAAAATTTAAGTCTCTTAAAAGTTTCAGTTTAATTTGCCCTTTGGTGCACTGAAACCAAATATACAACTCTTCCAAACATATGATATATGGAGTGAAGAAAATCCAAAAGATTTCAGTTTTACATTTCATTCAAGATTGTATGGCCCCCAATCTGGATTATACTTTTTACTGCTCACACCACAGTTAATTCCCATCATAAAATTAGTGAAAATTGTTGAATGTTACCTGCTAATTCTGTTTCTTTTTGTTTTGTTTAAACCAATTGATGAACCAATAACCTATACAATTACCTCTAATAATGAACCATATGCTGTAGATATTATTGCAAATTTGGTATGCCATTTTTGGGACATGAGAAGACTTGGACTGTTTGTAGTATTTATTATTCGAATGATCTTTGTTTATAAACCCCCCCCAAAAAAAAGTTATTAAAAAAAACAAATAGTAGAGAAACATTTTCCAGAAAAATAAATATCTCCAGGATATGGGCTATGCCCAAAAGCTTTTTCTAAAAAGTATTGTTACTGCTACTATATGTTCAAGCAAATAAAAAACTTTCTCAAAATTTTTCATGGCTGGCTTTACATTAATGAACCTAATAATTATTAAAAAGTGTAGTCAGGCAAAAGAATAAAGAAAACCAAGCTAACACGTCTTGGGCTACTGTTCCCGGAGGCTGAAACCCCTGACAGTTATTTTTAATGAAGTTTTTTATATTACTGGTTCATACTAACCATAGAATTTATGGAATTTCTTTTCTTTTGGGGATATAATGGCTTCAAAGCATCTGGAGATGCCAAGGATTTCTTAGTCCAAGCAAGTATAATTAAAAATAAGGATGCTACACTGAAGAAAACATTGATGGACTGCAGTAAAAATCATATTTGATGAAGTAACTGCTTCAGAATTTAAATTATTAAATCTCTTTCCACAAAGCTTTGATACAGCAAAAATGTATTGTTGTAATAGTATTCCATTAGTCATTTCTTCCCCTCAAAGAAAAAGGAACCTTTGAGGAAGGGAAAAGCAGACGGGGTAGAATTTATAACTAGAAAATTTTTGAAGACCCTTCAGGGGGGCAAAGTAGCTTGAGGTGTGTTAGGGTTGGGAAAGTAGCAGGCAAGAAAAGAGATTAAACATCAGCTCCATACCTAAGATCCAAACTAGACATGACATGGTTAGGGCAACGCTCAATCATCTGGTGTTTCCCCCCTCATTTGTCTGAAAACAGCTGTGCTTCTACATGTGAAGGTCTATCTTATCACCACCCATCTGGTTCGGATATCCATTTGAACCTATTTTCATCAGCATCATTGTTGATAATTTGTTGTCAATATTGTTATGATTTCATTATAGGTGCCATTTATTATATTAGATGGCCACATTTCTCACATACTGACCCAAAGCAACTTACATTGAAAGCAATTAAGAAAAACAATAGAAAGCTAAAAGCACAGCTATACAAATAAAAGGGCCTATTCTCACTGATTATATTAATATGTATGTTTAACTTAGGATTGATGGGTTATTCTTATTGTTTATGTGAGCCATTGTTTGTTTCTTTTTTCTTTCTATTTGCAATTTTAAAGAGAAAACAGTGACGGGGGGAGCAACCTGCAGGGAGAGACCACGTGTTAGTGGTGGATTTTTTTACTCCATGCCATTCCCCAATTATTAGCCACAGAGGAGAAAAGGACAGATATGATACAAGTAGCCTTTATGCTTCCCCTTTAGGGACTAATAACAGTCTGAGGAAGATTTTCATTGGGGAAATGGTACAGGGGGAAAGGGTTAAGCCTCACCTCCTCCCCACTGCGCTCCTGATCCACTCCCCACGCCACTGCTGCTTTTAAGCAAAGAGAAGATCTCAAGAGATTTGACTGTGGATTTCCCAGGTTACATCTAATTTGGTCCTAAAGCAAAAGGCATCAAAGGGAGCTTGGGAGGACTGGGATTTATCTGCATCACACTGTGCTTTGGAAGGTTTTCCAAGCAGTGCAGAAAGTGCAACAGTATAAAGATAAATGCCACTCCTCCTCCAGAGCTCTGGAACTGGAAAGTGAGATTATCTCTGAACCATACTCTGAGCACCTTCAGTTGTTCAGTAGGGTGCATTTACTCCTCTCTGTGTCTGTACTGGATTTGAAATTGCTTTTACATATGAAATTGTTTTTAATTGTTTCTACAAATGGGAGTGAGGGACACGGGTGGTGCCGTGGGTTAAACTGCAGAGCCTAGGGCTTAACGATCAGAAGGTCGGCGGTTCGAATCCCTGCGACAGGGTGAGCTCCCATTGCTCGGTCCCGGCTCCTGCCAAAGCACGCCAAAGTGCAAGTAGATAAATAGTGGGAAGGTAAATGGTGTTTCCATGCACTGCTCTGGTTTTATTTTATGTTGTACTTCTATGAAATGGCAAGGCAGGACAGCTGAAACTTTATATCTGGCAAACTGATTTATAGATGGTGCATGTTAAAAACAACTTGACTAAAGAACAAATCTATTAGCAAGTATTTTTCAGGATGCCAACGCTGTCAAGCTCAACAGCAACTTTTCAGTATTTCTAGCAAAGCAAAATTGAAAAATTGGAAGGTGACACTGTGGTCTAAACCACTGAGCCTAGGGCTTGCTGATCAGAAGGTTGGCGGTTCGAATACCCGCGACGGGGGGAGCTACCGTTGTTCGGTCACAGCTCCTGCCCACCTAGCAGTTCGAAAGCACATCAAAGTACAAGTAGATAAATAGGTACCGCTCCGGCGGGAAGGTAAATGGTGTTTCTGTGCACTGCTCTGGTTCACCAGAAGCAGCTTAGTCATGCTGGCCACATGACCCAGAAGCTGTCTGCAGACAAACGCCGGCTCCCTCGGCCAATAAAGCGAGATGAGTACCGCAACCCCAGAGTCGTCCGCGACTGGACCTAATGGTCAGGGGTCCCTTTACCTTTACAAATGGGAACAGTTTTAATTGTTTTAATTGCTATAATTGTTTTTATATGTGAAATTGTGTAATTCTGCTCATTAAAAATTTGCAGATGACACAAAACTGGGAGTGGTCCCTAATGCCACAAAGACAGAACTGGGATTCAAAATGATCTTAACAGATTGGAGAACTGGGCTCAAACTAACAAACTGAATTTCAATAGGCACAAATGTAAGGTTCTGCACTTAGGCAGGAAGAACCAAATGCACAAATATAAGACACCAGGCTTAATAGTAGTACTTAGGAAAAGGTTCTAGGATCTAGGGGACTTAGTGGACCACAAGCTTAACATGAGTCAACAGTGTGGTGCAGCAGCAGAAATGCTAATGCTACTCCAGGCTGCATCAACAGAAGTATAGTGTCCCAATTATTTAAATTTAAATTGTCCCAGGAAGTGTTGATTCAATTCTACAGAGGCATCATTGAAACTGTTCTCTGTAATTCTATAACAGCTTGGTACGGTACAGCCTCTAAGAGAGACAAGAAAAAGCTCCAACGAGCTGTAAGAATTGCAGAAAGGGTAATTGGTGTTAGCTTGCCTTCAATAGAGACAATTTATGCTACCCGAGTAAGGAAGAGAGCAGAGAGAATTGTAGCAGATCCTTTACATCCCGGTCATCATCTGCTTGATTTACTTCCATCTGGACGTCGCTACAGGACTTCATATACAAAATCGGCCAGGCACAAGAATAGTTTTTTCCCTTGTGCCATTAAATTGTTAAATTCGTAGTTGTATAGCTTAAGGGGAGGTAAAATATGGGTGGGGTTTCTTTACTTCTTTGTATTGTGAGAGGAACAGTGTCTGTATGTTTACATTGCAATGTAGCCGAAACAAATTCCAAGTATGTTGGAAAATGTACTTGGCCAATAATAAATTATTCCTATTCCTATTCCTATTAAGGGAAGGAATAGTACCACTCTGTTCTGCCATGGTCAGACCACACCTGGAGTACTGTGTTCAGTTCTGGGCACCACAATTTAAGAAAGATATTGACAAGCTGGGATGTGTGCAGAGAAGGGCAACCAAGATGATCAAGGGTCTGGAAACCAAGCCTTATGAGGAGCAGTTGAGGAAATTGGGTATGTTTGGCCTGGAAAAAAAAGGAGACAGAGAGGAGCTATGATAGGCATCTTCAAATATCTAAAAGGCTGTCACATGGAAAATGGAGCAAGCTTGTTTTCTCCTGCTCCAGAGGATAGGATTCAAACCAATGGCTTCAAGTTACAAGAAAGGAGATTCTGACTAAACATCAGGAAGAACGAAGAACTTTCTGACACTAAGAGCTGTTCAACAGTGGAATGGATTCCCCTGGGAGGTTGTTGACTCTGCTTCACTGGAGTTTTTAAAGCAGAGGCTGGGCCACCATCTGTCATGGATGAAGTAGTTGAGATTCCTGCATTGCAAGGGGTTGGACTAAATGACCCTTGGGGTCCCTTCCAACTCTATGATTATAATTGTCGCTACAGCCATAGCATGCACTGTAACCTTCTAACAGTTTGACTTCACCCCCCAAGGCACACCCCTCCACTGTCTCCTGAGACGGACAGGTGCCAAAAAATGCATTTATTGATTATATTTTTATTGTCAAATCACTCTGAGAGTGAATTAGACATAGGATTTAACTAAGGCAGGGGTAGCACTGAATAAATCTGCTCTCAAAATGAAACTAGTTTGTGAAAAAAGCACTTTCCAGGGGCATAAAATATGCAGTAGGTCCTGGTTGTGTGCGGATTAGTAAGAAAAAATTAGGGCCTCAATGTACACCCAGCTCTGCATTTAGAACTGCTTTAATTTCCCCTTTGTAGATCTGTTAGCAACTCCTTAAGTCTTAATATCTGTTATCATGGTTGTTCCTACATAGAATATCTAATCCTGTTTAGACCAATTTTCCTCAGAAGAAAAGGCTTCTTCTCGCTGTGTTCTCTGCCAATCTGAGCCACAGCCTGGAGGGTCTGGTCTTTTTCTTTCCACCTCATCTATAACCATCTCTTTTATCTCAGTCAGATTCAGCCATCCGTTAATCCTTCTTCTTCAGCTAAGCATTTGATCATCTGCATTAATAAGTTGTTTACTGTTCAAGTTGTGTTCATGTTATTTTAAAATAAAAATAAAAATGGGAGATTGGTTTATATGAAAGTGCAGCTTGGATGCGAGTTTAGCTGACTGGAGAGGCACATGCCCTAATGTGTGACAAGTCAAATATAAACCAGCATGGAGGTCATGAGAACATAAGAACCACGATGAGAACATAAGAACCACCTGCTGGATGTGGCCAATGGCCCATCTAGTCTGCCATCTTGCTCCCACAATGGCCAAAGTGGTCACAGAAGTTTCTTATGTCTCCATAACTGAAGAGCCAGAATCAACAGCAGCTGTAAAGGGCAATATAGTGGAAGAAACAGGCAGAAAAGGCCTGGGATTCTGAACAAGCTATACCTAAGCTCAAGGCCGCCTCATTTACTAACCATTCACTTTTCCTTTCCCAGCTTTAAAAGAACTCGCCCACCCCAATGGTTTCAATTTATTCCCACTTTTCCTTCTTGTGAAGGACTATGGCGACAGTCGAGACACAGAGACAATCAGCATTTGGCAGGTGCAAAGCATTTCCATGAGTAGCTGATTGCCTCTCTTAACTGTAGAGAGACGGAGTCGTTTTCGTTTTTAATTGGCAATATAAAAATCAAAAGACCAAGAACCTAACATTGGTTTCCTGCCAAAGAGCTTCATAAAGCAATATGAGTTCCATGGGTGAAGTCTAAACAGACTTATTATTGATAAACCAGAAACAATAGCATACTCAGATATGTATATATGACATTTGTGTCTACACAAGCCATTGGACAGGAAAGCTGGATTTCCTGGTATACATTAACCAGCTGCAATGGAAGAGTCCACAAGTGATTGGTGCAGTAGCATGGGGGTGTGGCTTTAAACTCCTCCCCTTTCCCTGATCTAAATCACACATGCACTCACACATATGTGCATACACACCTCAAGCTGCAGAAGAAAAGGTATCTCCACACCTGTACCCCTAAGAATCAGGAAAATGGAACGGGGGATTGAATACCCCTCCCCCATGCTGCTGTTGTTGTTTTTTAAAAAAATCAACATTCAAGAAAAAAAACTATCTATCACATATCTGCCACATAGGATGTAATTTAGTTTCAAGACTAGCATATGCCAGAGGTCTTCACAGGCACCAGCCAGGAAAGTAGACCAGAGTGTCATTGTTGCTAATAATAATAATAGTAAATTATAACCAGCTGTTCTGGAAACATTCAGAACACATAGAAATAGTAGCTTTTACAAAATATGTATTTGGGTTAATTATGTTTTACCAAAGGGACGCGGCTGGCGCTGTGGTGTATACCACTGAGCCTCTTGAGCTTGCCAATCAGAAGGTCGGCAGGGTTCAAATCCTTGCGATGGGGTGAGCTCCCATTACCCGGTCCCAGCTCCTGTCAACCTAACAGTTCAAAAGCACACCCCCAAGTGCAAGTAGATAAATAGGTACTGCTCCGGTGGGAAGCTAAATGGCGTTTCCATGTGCTGCTCTGGTTTTGGTGTTCCGTTGCGCCAGAAGCAGCTTAGTCATGCTGGCCACATGACCCGGAAAAACTGTCTGCGGAGTGGACAAACACCAGTTCCCTCAGCCTGTAAAGTGAGATGAGTGCCGCAACCCCAGAGTCGTCTGCAACTGGACTTAACCATCAGGGGTCCTTAACCTTTTTAATGTTTCACCAAGACATTTTCAGGCTAGTCTGAGGCAGTATACACACTCCCATTTACACTGCTGCGCTCCCACCACTGGTTGCAAACAGGTGTGCACACAATTTCAGTCACAGGGGGTATTTAGGGAAAAAACTCTGGCAATCCCACCCACCATTGAACTCAATATGCTTTGACTACGTATACACCATTTTGGCTTTAAATGCTACCCTCAAAACATAACCCCTGAGAAAGTTGAGAGTCGCATGTATTAGAAGAAACATAAATGATTTGAGCATTATCTAACATTATGCAGAATACCATGTTGCATACATGTGTATCAGATTTTGCCTAGGGAGGTGTGCCAAATGTACCTGATAAATTTTTACACCCAATGAAGTATTTCAGCTTCTCTTAACCCTTCAGCTGTTTCGCTTGAAAAGAAATATCAGCATTCATTTCAAATTTTGTTTTAGGTAAAATATTGTGAGAAGCTAGGGACTTTCCTGAGAAATTCTCCTAGTCATTGAGATCCTTTAAGCTTTCCTCCAAATTCTTCAGCCATTTTGCCTCAAGAGGATTTCCAACAGTTTTGCTTCAGGTCAAATTTTGCTGGCAATTCTTGCCCAATTTGTATCTCTCTTCTTCCAGACTTCAGCTCAAGATTCTGTTTAAAGTTTCAGTGTTCCCACCCCATCATCTTCTTTAAAAAAAAAAAAAGAGGACTTATTTAAACCCCAAATGGCAGTCATTTCTCACCCACAAGCAGATTTATCGGGCGAAAAGCTAAATAGTCTGTGATGCCAAACCATTAACACAGGTACCTGCCTGGTATATTATGCCTTCTCTTTTGTGTGGTTTACTTGTTTGTTTTGCTTTTTAGAGCATTTGTAAGTTCTCCAACCCACTTTTAATATTGGTGGGAACAGATCTCTCCCCAACCCCACACCCACACACAGTGAGCTTAAGGTTATTAGGTCCCAGTACATTTCCGTAAAACTCTCAAACTGAGCAGATAAAAGGCCAAGCAATGCATATAAAAAGAATAATCTGAACTTCCTACCTGACCGGGGGTAGGGGGGGGGAGATGGATAAAGGCTGGATTTTGTTGCTGTTGATTTCACAAATCATTAAACATTACAGCAAATAAAAAGAGAATGTTTCCTGCCCGTTTTTGAAATGTAATGTCATAGGGGTAACATTGTAATGTTCCCTGTGAGTGGTCATTAGACTGAGCATTACACAGGGGGCTAGTACATAATTGCTCCTGTGGTGTCATCCTGAAAAAGCAGATGCGGCTGGTTATAGCTCCAGGGGCAAAACTCACAAGTATTTACTTTGATTGCTGTCAGAGGTCTTATCTGTGTCCAGATTATTCATTTCTTTTCTTTCCTACCCAGGAGTGAACTACAGTGAAGCGGCTCTGCGGAAGGCAAAAACCTCGTTCTTTTCTTTAAAGAGGCAGTGTGAACAATTCCTTCCAATGTGGATAATACTCTTGCTCCAAAACTGCAGGACACAAGAGAACACCTGCACTCATTAGGACTGATGATGGTGATGTTACATCAGCCCGATTATCTGGAAGGGACAAAGTGAGTGATTGTGGAGCAGCCAACAGGAGCCTGTCTCTTTCTGTTGCCTGAAAGGACCAGGGCATGGCATTGCAGGAGAAAGAAGAGAGTGAAGGTTGGTTTTGTGGATGCTAGGTAAAGGTAAAGGAACCCCTGACCATTAGGTCCAGTCATTGACGACTCTGGGGTTGCGGCGCTCATCTCGCTTTATTGGCTGAGGGAGCCAGCGTTTGTCCGCAGACAGCTTCCGGGTCATGTGGCCAGCATGACTAAGCCGCTTCTGGCGAACCAAAGCAGCGCACAGAAATGCTGTTTACCTTCCCGCCAGAGCGGTACCTTTTAATCTACTTGCACTTTTTGGTGTGCTTTTGAACTGCTAGGTTAGCAGGAGCAGGGACCGAGCAACAGGAGCTCACCCTGTCGCGGGGATTCCAACCACCGACCTTCTGATCGGCAAGCCCTAGGCTCTGTGGTTTAGACCACAGCGCCACCCGCGTCCCTTTTTGTGGATGCTACCTGTGGCTTAATTCTACAATGGGGGGTTCCTGTCTCTCACACAAAAGGGCAGCAGTAGTTGTTGGTGGGTGGCGCAGGTAGGGTGGCGTTTCTCAGCTGCTTTCCAAACACTGAGCATCACTGCTGGTATCTGAGGAGGAGATGTGTGTGGAGGTCAGCATGGTGCCGCAGCAGCAGCAGGAGCAGCAGAAGACTGGCTCTGTCACAGTGCTGAACTCCACGCACCTCCCCATCTCAGTGATGCTTGGTGTTCAGCAGGCAGGTGAACGACCTCATCCTACCTGCGACCCCACTGACTATTCCAGGTAAGTTCAAAACCCTACACCCACCAAAATTCCACATAAATTCCTAAGTGCTCCAAGAATGAGGCAGAAACACACAAGCTTCATTCGCTATGGGAGAAAACTTGAGAGAAACTGGAGCGCCTGTTCCGGCACAGCAGTAGTTTCAGCCTTCTCACATACATTCGCAATCTGTCATTTCTGCAGCACCCCTATACTCAGGCCTTCATCTGGTGACAGTAATGAAGTGTCTTCTCTTGGACACTTCCCCTTCAAAGCGGCAGAGGAAATTGTAACATGCTGTCGACTGCTGTATGTTTCTTCTACCCGGCAGCCTTTGGCACAACTTGAAGCACCTCACAATGCCTTGTTTGCATGTCTGCTGCCTCCTCCTGCAGTACATTCCACCTTGAGGCTGTGACCAGATGCAGACTCTGTGGTTTCATCGCCAGCCAACCTTTTCCCTTCCCCTCTCTTTTTCTTCTGTTAACCATTTAGCCTGATGAGTTCTGGAGAGCTCAAAGGCTTGCAAAATATTTTGTGACACTTTGGTTGGCCTAATAAAGGTAACACCCCACACCCCACCCCCGCATAGGTTATGGAATCTTTGTGAACTATCTCAGTGCATTGGTTTAATGTGTCTAATGGTACAAACTGTATCCGGGTGAGTTAATTTAACACTTTCCTTTACCAACCATTCCCCCAACACCTTCATATGCTAGGTGTTAATCTCAGAGTGGGCTCGGGTAAACTGAGACTATTCAACATTTCTCAGGGTATGCCCAGTCCTGCCTATCTTCTTCTTCTTCTTCTTCTTCTTCTTCTTCTTCTTCTTCTTCTTCTTCTTCTTCTTCTTTTCAAACAGTTCCCCCTCCCACTGGAAAATGAAAAGACGTATCAGTGTAAGAAACCAGCATGTCTTTCCTTTGCAACATTTTGTGCTTTTTCATTTTTAATTCCTGCTGTTCTTCCTCACTCCTCCAGGCAGTTTGAACCTCAACCCCACCACCACCTGAGCTTGAGGTTTTTCTGGAGCACATTCTGCTAAGAAGCAGGTTTTGGATAGCAGAATGAAGATCTGGCACTCATTGCGCTCAGCTGTTTGTTTGTTTGCACTCTATATTACAGGTAATTTTGAAGAACTCAGAAATAACAATTGTTTACAATTATATTTTCTTGGGTACGGTATACACTTTTGGCCAAATACAGATTTTTCTGTCCATTTAAACTTCGTTTTATGAGATTATAGTTATTAATTTTTACAAAATCATAGAGTAATAATGTCTAGCATTATGAATCATAAACTGTTTATTTCATGAAGTAAGCATCTGGCAGGTACACCCCTGCCAACACGTGTTTTAATAAGAATGTTAAAAAGAGAGCTTTTAAATTTCAGTTTCATTTTGCGAAGTGTCATTCTGCCTATGCTGCAAGCTGCAAAGCTGGATCCAGCTCTGCCATTTTTTCCCACAGCTGCAAGACTGTTCCTCACCACCACTCCAAGAAGCCTTCCACCACAGATCAAGATCCCATCCCAAAAATGAATGAATTTAGCCCCTATTGTGTGCAAAGGGTTCCCCAAAATTCATGACACAATCTCTTGGCTTTCCTCCAACCCTGCACATTGGCTAACCACCTTGGCCCTTCGCTAAAGTATATTTCATCTTCTAGAATTAATTTAAACAAGACCCAGCACTACCTGTCACATGAAGGCTGACTAATTGGGATGCATTTGGGTAGAAGGCATGCATCTTCAAGATTATTTCCTTCTTGGATCTGTGTCAAAGCTACTGCCATGGTTCCTTTTAATATGATGGCCAAACCAACTCTGCATGAACATGGCAGAGGGGTTTGGGCAAGAAATGTGGCTGGTCGTTTTGGGGCGGGGAGTTGATGGCAGGAGGAAATGGCGATGAGTCAGAAAGTCAGGCACTCAATCAACTCAGATTTTTCAGCAGAACTGGAACATATTGGAACATAAAACTGATGAAATGACTAATATGGATATACTATGACATAACGCTGTGCAGCTGATGAAAACTGATTTAAAAATGGCATTGCAGAATTCAGTGAATAAACTACTTTCAAAAAGAATGTAAGGCACTGGAATCAGAGGGCATAACACTGGATGTTTGGTGGGGAGCAAATTAGCCTCTTTCACTTGCAGGGGGTTGGACTAGATGACCCTTGGTGCCCCTTTCAACTCTACAGTTCTTTGGTTCTTTGATCTGCAGGGCCAGAGGTTCCCCACACTTGATCTAGACAGATCTATGGAGCACCTAATACGAAATGCCACTGTCAGATATCAATTTTCCCTTGCCACATCACATCACATCCTGCCTGTTTCATTCATCTTACTCCATACAGATTCATTGACACCAAATCATATGCAGGCTCCAATACCACTTTCTTCAACGCAAAGGCACACAGAAATAACTAGCTGGTCTACTGGAATCCAGAATAAGGGGCATATTTCTTTGCATAGATGAGGAAGTGTTTTGAGTTTTCTGGTGTCCTTAATTGTGCATTATGGGACTGGAATGGGGGAATTGTACACACACACACACACACACTTTTTGTTTAATACAAGTGAATTTTTATAAGCAGCATTAGAGTATGCCTGCATCCCAGGTATAAGATAATCACAACTGGCTGAAAGTAGAGGCAAGCGGTGTCAGTTTTTTGCACTTGCAAGTCAAGCCAATCAGATCACAGGTGTAGCATGGGTTGCCAGTGCCCGGAGCTATGCGGAAGGGAGCAGGTGGGAGGGAGGGAATGCATGCACATTCAACTGCCTAACAGTTTCCACGTCACCTAGGAGATCGCAGCCACAGAGATAAGAAACAAAGAGTTGTTCCATTGTCTGGAGATGTCATTTCCCGGTTCACATGGAGCAGCCATTTTCAACAGAGCCCAGCGAAGGAAGTACACAGTTGTATTGAGGCAGCACTGGGTGATGAATTTTTGCACCCCCTAACAATTCTACACCTGGGACATCCGCTCCTGTGCCCCACCATACTACGCCACTGATCACAGGAGAGCAAGAATAACAATTAAGGTTCCCTTGAAAGTGAGATGGGGAACATGTGGCTCATAGTCCACATGTTGACTGCAGAGAAGTGTGTGAAGGGCAGTGGGGTAACAGAGAGGGGGTGTTGCACACAGAATTACAACAGAGCTATACAATTCTGCAGTGCGGCAAACTCCACCCATTTTAGCTCAACCTCCACTCGGTTGACTTTTCCCATGGTTCAGAGACTAGGAACTCAGCTATTTTAGTAAAGAAACAACGATTTGAATGTGTTATAAACATGCAACACCAGATAGCGCCAAAGAGCAGAAAGTTTCTCTGCGCAAATTTCCATAGGGATTTTTTTCCTATTGTTATGATCCAATTTATTTATAGTGGGTTTCGCTGCCGCTGCCCCCATGTGTATATCCACCCTAGTATTCATTCACTTATCCCACGTTTTGACCTGGTACTTCACAATTTAGTTGGAAGTTGGCTGTTGTGAATATGTTGCCAGGATGCCAAAAGTGTCTAAGATAAATGCTAAGGGATTCTCTCTTCCAGTGCAGAGACCAGTAGGGATGCTGCTGAAACATTTAATAGTCAGATGTGGCTTACAGCCTTTAGCAAGTTGAAACACTCGTCCCTGATTTTAGGTGTATGTTATGTGCCCTTCCTCAAGTGCTCCTCTGGTGCAGATTTCAAACTGTGACAGAGAAGAAACCAGCTGCTCCCTCCCAGTTGTTGCAGAAACTGTGGGGTGAAAGAAGGTCTCGACCTCTCTGTCGCTTTCTTCCTTCCTTCCTTCACCCACCTTTTCCTTCTACTCCGGTGGCAGTGAGCCAGGAACCAGTAGCAATGAGGGAAGCCGTATACTTAGCGCTCCTGACAACCTGAACCTACAACTGCATTTTGAACAAAGACAAGAGCTCCACTGGTGGGTCACCTTTGTTAAAATACTTAAACCCACATGTATTCAAGCCTACAAGGTTTCAAAGAAGCTGTCACTATTTTTAACCAAAACCAAGATTATTTCTGCAATTTTTTTCCTAGGCTGATCAGATCTACTTTACAATTTAAGCATCTAATTCTTATAATATAAGGCATCAGGGGTTTTGCACTGTATAATTATGCAGCTCATTATACAAAACTAGTACCACGTAGACTAATAAAGAGGTAGTTGTTTTAATCACTTTAACATTCCCAGCTTCCTTCTCAGTAAGTTTTTTCCCCCCTACTCATAAAATTAAGATGCTGAGTGCAAAGTAGCAGATTCCCAGCAACCATGTGATACGAAGCAGGCTGGGTTATAAAGCACTGCTACCTCTCTTTCTGTTTTCCCAGAAATTTGGAGCTATTGTCCAAATCTCTTATCAAAAGTGATTTTTGGTAATGTCTCCTCGGTCATGTCGATGTGTACATCCTACCCACCATCACCTTTCGTATTATTACATTTATATCTCACTTTTCCCTCCACAGAACTCAAGGTGCCATTTTATCCGCACAACAATCATAGAATCATAGAGTTGGAAGAAACCACAAGGGCCATCCAGTCCAACCCCCTGCCAAGCAGGAAACACCATCAAAGCATTCCTGACAGATGGCTGTCAAGCCTCCGCTTAAAGACCTCCAAAGAAGGAGACTCCACCACACTCCTTGGTAGCATATTCCACTGCTGAACAGCTCTCACTGTCAGGAAGTTCTTCCTAATGTTTAGGTGGAATCTTCTTTCTTGTAGTTTGAACCCATTGCTCCATGTCCGCTTCTCTAGAGCAGCAGAAAACAACCTTTCACCCTCCTCTATATGACATCCTTTTATATATTTGAACATGGCTATCATATCACCCCTTAACCTTCTCTTCTCCAGGCTAAACATACCCAGCTCCCTAAGCCATTCCTCATAAGGCATCGTTTCCAGGCCTTTGACCATTTTGGTTGCCCTCCTCTGGACACGTTCCAGCTTGTCAGTATCCTTCTTGAACTGTGGTGCCCAGAACTGGACACAGTATTCCAGGTGAGGTCTGACCAGAGCAGAATATAGTGGTACTATTACTTCCCTTGATCTAGACGCTATACTCCTATTGATGCAGCCCAGAATTGCATTGGCTTTTTTAGCTGCTGCATCACACTGTTGACTCATGTCAAGTTTGTGGTCTACCAAGACTCCGAGATCCTTTTCACATGTACTGCTCTCAAGCCAGGTGTCACCCATCCTGTATTTGTGCCTTTCGGGTTTTTTGCCCAAGTGTAGTACTTTACATTTCTCCTTGTTAAAATTCATCTTGTTTGCTCTGGCCCAGTTGTCTAATCTGTTAAGGTCATTTTGAAGTGTGATCCTGTCCTCTGGGGTATTAGCCACCCCTCCCAATTTGGTGTCATCTGCAAACTTGATCAGGATGCCCTCAAGCCCATCATCCAATCCTGTGAGGTAGGCTAGTTTGAGAGATAGTCCAAGCTTATTCAGTGGACTTCATGGCCGAATGGGGACTTGAGATCTGGTCTCCCAGGCCTACTCTGACACTCTAACTGCTACACCAACTGCTACATTTGGCTCTATGTGTGTGTAAATTCCACATTTTCCCTTGAAAAGCAAAGTGACTGGGAGATTGAGCATTTGAAAGCTCCTTTCTCCGGCCCAAAATGAATGCTGTCATAGATGTTGGGGAGAATGTGGCTACAAGATATATAAACACTATATTTCTTGCTGTTGCTATATGATTGGTAGTAGTTAGTAGTAGTATCACTATCATCCTAATACAGGCATAGGCAAACTTGGCCCTCCAGATGTTTTGGGACTACAACTCCCATCATCCCTGACCACTGGTTCTGTTAGCTAGGGGTGATGGGAGTTATCGTCCCAAAACATCTGGAGGGCCGAGTTTTCCTATGCCTGTCCTAATACATAGGGCCCTGGGGTTGAACTATTGATGTCAAAGCAGTACCTTCAAATGATAGTCATCCTGTCACTGGCAAGCCAACACCCACGAAGAGCAATCGACCCTTATTCCTGCATCACAGCGGGTTGGACTAGATGACCCTTGGGTCCCTTCCAACTCTACAATTCTATGATTCCGTGGGTGTTAGATTGCCCCAGAGGGGCTTCTAAAACAGCAGCATCATGAGTCACAAGGAAAGCCTTATTGGCTGCATTGATTTTAAGAAGTGACCAAAGGGGCCATAATAAGCTAACTGGGACTAGATTTCAGCAAAGCATAGTAAACTGGAAGCCATGGGATATATTGGCTAAATTAGATTGAAATGGATCTTGGAGTGGCTGGCAGACCCATTAACAGCCAGTAAACACAGAAGAGCTATAAATTTCATTGGAATGAGGTGCCCAAGCGAGAAGCGGCAAGGAAAAACGTTGGGCTCTCTCTTTACTACCTTCAGTAATGTTCCTGGAATGGGAAAGAAAAAGGCCAAATGTAAATGGATTTAAAAAGCATTGTATTGGTTTGTCTGCATGGGAGGATGTTATCAAAGATGGGATGCAAAACTGCCCTTTGTACAAGGTTACAGAGAACTGCAATGGCTCAGATTTATGCTATTTCATGATGCCAATGATATTCCTCCGATTTGTGGGGTAGTAAAACTCTGAAGCATCTGCTCTGTATAATAATTTATACAGTACTTTTAAATGTGTTTTCCAGCTTTCCTTTTATTCATTACCATAGCAAATTGGTGAGGTAAGTCACTATTATTCCCATTTCACAGATAGCAAGCTAAAAGAGTTCAGATGAAAAAATGCCCCCAGCTTCATATTGAGCTTATAACTAAGGAAAGGCTTGACCTTGTGATCTCACCAGATCTAAGGGTAAAACTTTATGCCAGGGCTCGACAAACTGCTGCCTAATTTCATGCGGGTGGCAAGGAGGGGGAAATGGGGGTGGCAGAGAGGCAGCAGAGAGAGGAAGAAAAAGGAAAGTGGGTCTCGTCCACTTTTGGTTCCAGCCTCTCTCTCACTGGTGGCATGGGGCTGCTAAGAGACTGCGCATGCGGAAATGATGTCCTCAGAAGAAATAAGTTGCTCACCACTGCTCTATGCCCTGGACCACATTCCAGAGACGCATACTGATTGGCAAGTCTTATGATAACAATGTAAACCTGCAGAAAGCTGTGGGGATTCCAACAGAGAAGTAACAAGGGGAAGGGTTAAGCAAGCCCCATCACAGTTTCTCCACTGAAAATCACCTTCCTTTCCAAACAACTACAGTGTTACCTCTAGTTACGTACTTAATTCGTTCCGGAGGTCCGTTCTTAACCTGAAACTCTTCTTAACCTGAAGCACCACTTTAGCTAATGGGACCTCTTGCTGCCGTTGCACCACCAGAGCACGATTTCTGTTCTTATCCTGAAGCAAAGTTCTTAACCTGAAGCGTTATTTCTGGGTTAGCGAAGTATGTAACCTGAAGCGTATGTAACCTGAAGCGTATGTAACCCGAGGTACCACTGTATTCCCCAGACAGCCACATCATACAGGATCTGGGCAATAACACATCCCGCCAGTGCAAGGACCAAGACTCCCGCCCCCACAGCCCCATTCCCCCTGTTTGCACACCCCCTACGCCATCCCCTAGAGCCCCATAAAAGATTTTGGAGAGCCTCTGGAACAGATTTAGGAGACATGTGGAGAGAGGAGAAGGGGAACGCTCACATACGCACTTTGTTGCAGGTTTCGCCTATTATGGTTTACATTTGTATCCTGAAAGCAAGCTGTTAACTTGCCATCTCCAACCAGTCACTGTGCAGGGCTATAACGTCTTGAACAGTGCTACAGATATTCATTGGTTCCTAGCATAGCAGGGATAGGCTGGGGCAAAAAGCTATACTGAAACTTATTTGCTTCATAATAAATAGTAGAGTCTGAAACACCCTGCTTGGGCTGGATGATTTGAGGTCACGTGACAATAAACACATCTTTGATTCCTTGATATAATTGTCCACAACCTATAGAAACAACATCTGAACTTGTCTTTTCCACTGTAAACCTGATAAAATGGGCATCATGAGTATTACATAATCTTGGACTTGGCCTTTTTATTATCTTAGAAACTTACAAAATAAAACAAATATCAAAATAACTGCGGGGGAGGGGGAATTCCCTACCCTAAATTTCTATTTGCACCTGGATTTGCTTCTGTCGGTGGCTGCCAGAGGGCAATTTCCAGTGGAAAAATGGCATTTGGGGGGTGTTAACTCCCTGCTTCCATACACTGCAGTCCCTAATGGCTCCCCCATGGCTGTTATTAGTGAAAAAGAGAGGGAAAGGATCCCAACCACGGGATTCAAAGAGGATGCATTTAGTGCCGTATTATAAATTGACTCTTGCATTCTGCTTTTTTCCACCATTGTAACATTCCCATTTATCCTTGTTGGCGGGGAGTAAAGCCCTCGTTGTCAAAAGCTCCTCACTTCCACTGAAGTGCGCTGCACAAAATTCAGAGTACTGTAAGTAAGTGCTGGGTGAGCGGCTGCGAGCCTGCCTTTCGCTTGGTAATGCACATTTGCTGAATTAATCAAACTTTAGGAGTCAGTAACCATAACCCTTTGGGAAATCATGGGGAGAGAATTTCTTTCACTGGTTGAACCTACTAGTCCTAATGTTTTCCCCATTAACCACAGAAACTTTAGACACAAGTTTGGAAGAAAGTTAACAATCTATAGGCTGTCACAGTAAATTTCTTCATTGAGTTATAGCCACAATTGTCATGGGGCAACGTAGGAAATCTGAGTTAACTTTCGACAGAAAAGGTTGACATTTGAGGCTGTAAGCCCTTGTTCAATTTTTTTTAAACTGCCCAATATATGCATTATGTTAGATTGTAAAAATGCATATCACCTCTGTTCTTTTTCATCCTTGGTTTAGGTTTGTTGGTTTGTTTGTTGTTTTTAAAAGATGTGCTACACATAGTGGCAAATTAGTTCCATTGACTGGGTTGTTTGTAGCTGGAAAAGAGGTTTTTTCTAATACAAAAATAAATACTGTTCACATATGTCAACCTCTTAAAACAATTCTGAATTTAAGATGGGCACCATTCTGATCCACACTGAGACTTTACTTCCTAATTAAATGATTATAAGACATGTTTTGACATAAATCTACAGATTTACTGTGTGAACTTTCTTAGGGAGTAGGCTAGTCAAAGGCTGATATGTATGTGGAGAAACGCTGACACCTTGTGACCATAACAGGTACATCACCCCTCAACCCCCTCCCCTTTGGCTATTTAAAGTATCAAGCATGGTAGAGACCCCAACTCTCCAGAAAAAATACCCACATGCCTAGAGGGAAAATTGTAGAGAGCCTTCCCTGTTGGGCTGTATTCTCACACCATTCCTTTCTTTCTCTTACCACACGACTGTGTGAAGACAGGAACAGGAAGCAGAGTGGTTAATTAAAAGTGATGGATGAAAGGGACTTGCAAAATTTAGATATATGAGGCCTAACCAATTCACAGGAGGATCTAAACAGTCATCTAGCTCGGGGGGGGGGGGGGGAATCAAATTTGTTGTCTCAGCACAGCTGTCAATTTTCCCTTTTTTGCGGGAAATTCCCTTATTGCAGCGCCGTTTCCCATTGCAATAAAAGGGAAAGTTGACAGCTATGGCCGTTTCCCAGAGCAAAAGAAAAAAGAAAAAAAGGAAGGTTGATAGCTCTGTGTCTCAGGTAACCACTTCCATAGCGATTCATGCATTGCAAAGGATTCTGGGACACATTCTGAGGCCTACTGTCTGTCTGTGTGACAATAATAAGGCCTGTTAGGCTTAGTTATCAGCCAACATGAAATGAAGGAAAATTAATACCGTATATTCTGGCGTATAAGACGACTGGGCGTATAAGACGACCCCCAACTTTTCCAGTTAAAATATAGAGTTTGAGATATACTCGACCACAGATTTTTCCACCTGGCGTATAAGATGACCCCCGACTTTTGAGAAGATTTTCCTGGGTTAAAAAGTAGTCTTATACACCAGAATATACTGTACTTCTGGAAAACGGTACACACGACACAGTCAAAGCATGGTACAACTGAAGCACATCATTTCCTTCAAAGAATTCTGTGCAAAAACGGCAAAGCCTTTTGCTTCAGGATATGGTTTGGATGCAGGAGAGAGACTTTGATTATGACACAATCTTACTTGCAGTAAAATACATTTTAAGCCCAAATACATCCATCAAGCAGACCTCACTAAATAGTGCAATATCTTAAATGCTTAATCACATCTGCACGTCTTTTTCTATTTAATAGCAGCTATTTGACTGCTGGGAGAAGTGTAAGCACCACATTTCTGACACACACAAAAAAACATTATTGCTGGACTGTGCTTGCGGCTGCTGTTTAAAATCTTAATGTTTCGTTGACACATATTGGTTCCTATTCTTGGGGCAGCTGAAAGCATTGGATGGTTTACGCTTTTCTATCACAGTCTTCCTCTTTTTGTTTGTTTTTAATTCCACAAGTGGTGGGATTGCCCCCAAATCCAACCCTTTTGGACATCTGTCTTACAAGAAATATGCAAAATAACAAAGCAGGTATTAGAAACCATGCCAGAACTGGCCCTATTGAATATCTTCCAAGACAATAACACACATGCACACACACACACACACACGCACACACACACACACTACAAAGAACTCATAAGCCACCTACTCTCAGGACTCAGCTACACTAGTAAAAAGAATATTATTTTATATTTGTTATAACACTGAGACACCAGGTGGCGCTGTGGAGTTCCATCTTTCGGCCACGTGATTTCCCATTACTGTATGAGGTTTAAAACGCATTTTCATGATTTTTTTTTTATGTGTCTAGATCCAACCTCAGCAGCCAGGACATAGCTGTCAACTTTTCCCTTTTCTTGTGAGGAATCCTATTCGGAATAAGGGAATTTCCATTAAAAAGGGGGGAAAGTTGACAGCTATGAGCCAGGAGCATCATAACAAGACACTGGAGGGACCAGCAAGGAGTGAACATGGACTACTGGTACCAAATCATATGGCAAACAGCCCTAATAGAAAAACTAAGCAACTAACTGAAACTAGCACGGGGGCAAACAAAAGAAGACACCTTCATCCTAGCGTGGCTCCCCTTTATTACACACACAGCCCAAAAAGACAACAACAAGAACCCACCGACAGCATACAAATCAATGTTGCTAACTTGACCTAACAACACCCTCCCTCTCTCACACACACAAAAAACCCCACTACAGTCAACAGAAGGCAACCAACCATGCTCTGCACCCCCCATATTTCCCACCACCAACAAAAACTAATAAATGAATAGAATATCTACCCACGTGACGCTGACACAAATACCTTGCATATACACTATGTAAAAGAATAAAAGTTTGCTACCTCCCCTCTCTTCCGACACCACCTCTCTTCTCCCTCAACCTTATACTGTCTATAACATTAGGCTCTCACATCGACTATAACTGATCTGTATAAAGGACCCTATGAACTGAAAACAGAGACGCTGTATGTACTTTTAGATTCAGGTAGGTAGCCGTGTTGGTCTGATGCAATCAAAATATATATATTTTTTAAATGTCCAGTAGCACCTTACAAGTTTGTTTCTTGTAATCCAAGAAAATATTTAATAAAAACGCTTTTTTAAAACTGTAAATAAATAAAATAAGGGCAATGCCTGCCAAAGCTGTCGTGTTAAATTGCTATTTGAACCCACAGCCCTTCCCTTCCAAGCTCAAATAGCAGCTACGGGGGGGGGGGGGAGAGATCGTTTTCATAGTGAGAATAGTGCAAGGGGAAAGGATTAAACCCCCACCAGTGATATGGTCCAGATCCCTTGCAGCTGTTATTTTAATAATCCTATAAAAACAGTAATACATACATATAACAATTTGATCCCACATTTAACATGGTCTGTGTCTCCAAGCACAACCTTTATTTCCCAAACAGATGATATTGGGACATAAGCACCACATCACCTACTATTCTGTCTCTCACTGTGGCAGTACCTGATACTCCAGGGGAAATGGATAGAAAACTCAAGATCAACATTGCAGAAACACAGGGGGACTTTCTGACCCAGTAAGACGACATCAGAACAAAAATTTATCCTTTACAAAGCTCTCTCTCTCTCTCTGCATTTAATGCCTGGTATGGTGTAAATTCCATAGCAATGCCCTGAGTTAGTCATATTTGAAAAGTCACATGGTGTAACACATGTTGTTGGGGGGTTTTTTTGGTTGAGGTTTCAAATGCACATTCATCTGAAGCAGAATTCCAGAGCCAGCATATTCTGAACTCTTACCTTAGGGGAAGCTTGGTTCATTGAGAGATCTCAAGTTCAAACTGCAGTCTGCTGTATATTGCAATGTGCTGTCACTCACAGTACCGCTGGTTTATTTCAGACAACTGCAAAAGAAGGAGATGAAGAGTTTCAGTAGTGTTGCTAATAAAATAATGGTTCTCCCCTGGGAATTCCCACAGACATTTTTAATATGGAACTGCGAGTGATATCTACCTTGGATTCCAACTCTGAAACTAAGCAGGCCTGGACCTGACAGTCCCAGAGACCCCCGGAAGGAAGAATGGAATGCATATGTAATGAATTTTACAAAATAAAATGCTAGTGGTTTGGGGTTTGTTTTGTTTGTTTGTTTGGCATAGTCTCCACTATGCAAGTTCATCTCAAGTACTAGCCATTTCCCGAAATTTGTTTTTGTTTTCTTTTTCCAGAAAAGAGGCTAGTGTGTTTTATGAGAAAATTGGACTTCCAATCAAAACAACCCTGGGAGCAGCAATAAATGGATGCACAACCTGTCTGCCCCTCCACTTTTTTTGCTTCTAAGGAAGAACTTTCATGCAGGTATTCACGATCTAAAATTGGCATACAGCTAGGCTGACATGACACCTCCACGTAGCAGGGTTCTTTAAAAAAAGAAATGCAACTGGACATAAAATGTGCAGTTGCTTTTTTTAAAAAAAGAAAGAAAAATAACTATGCAGTTGGAAAGCTGATAATGTGCCACTGGGGAAAAAATCACGGGAGGGGAACTAGACACATTCCATGAAAGTGTTTAAAAAGCACTTAAATGACAGACAATGTCAAGGAAAATATGTACACAAATTATTTAAGGATATGTCCTGAACCACGGGGTACCTGGCGGCACGTCCCGCAGGACTGCACAATCCCACAGCAGATGCTAGTGCACATTCTGGCAGTGCCACCAAGTCCCAAGTGCTGTCAGGCCAGGTTCCTGCCTCTGCAGCCAATCCAGGGGACCTGGAGGTCAGTCCCACACAAGCACAGTCCCACAGAGATCCTGGAGCTTCCAAGCTGAGGTCCATCAACACGGGCAGTTGAGCAGACACAGCACCTCAGCTCTGCTTCCCTTTCATACTTTGCATGTTGACTGGAGCATCTGGGCTTGATGAGGCAGGTGGCCCTCACTTGTTCCAAGCCTTCTCCAGCTGAGGAATCACACACCTTCCTCCCAGAGCTAGCGAGCATCACCTGGCCAGCTAGGGAGCTGAGCTGTGGGCCCACCTCAGCCTCCTAGAGCACCCCAGACAATAATACCATATAATGTCAGGGAGTTGCCCTGCTTCCTCCGTAATGTCACAGCAATCAGTACTGAAAAGTCCGCACTGCAGGCCCTGTTGACTTTGCATTTTAAGCACAGAGTTGCCACCTTTGTTCTGGTGAAATACAGGACAGGACCGGTGAGGGGAGCTGGGGTGGGGAAGTAACTTTTTTCTTCACTGGCTGCTGGAAATGACGTCAAAGCGATCCATTACACTGGGTTGTTCCCTGCGCTGGCAATGCTCATACAGCAGAGCCAAAGAAATGCATGGATCTACGTTAGTAATGTGCATTGATTTCAATGACTCCCATCCTCCCCACCTGCTGAATTTCTGCCTGTCGGAAGAATGAAAAATGCAGAAAGAAAGAAAGAAAGAAAGAAAGAAAGAAAGAAAGAAAGAAAGAAAGAAAGAGGGGGAGCAACAAATCCCACTTCTCTCACACACAGAGTTTTGCCTTCAGCATCCTGACAGGGTTCACATAACCCCTCATCCCTCGGAGAGCTCCGATATATGAAGTTCACGATGTTGTTTATTTGTTTTCAAAATAACACCACCACACATTTATATACCTTGCTATAACATTCCTTTTTTTATATAAAAAAATTTTATTTTTCGGCATAAGGAAAGAAAAACAAACACATACACAAATACACATTAAAAAGAAAACATAATAAACAATTAAACAGAAAAATACAATAAACAAAAGAAAACTTATACCTACCTAAATAAACAAAAACATACATTAATCCTTATCTCTTCTAGTTTCGATCTTCTTTAACCGGGGACCTCCCCCGCACTCTCGGCTGCATTCAATATCAATATACTTTGGTAACTTTGTATCTTTTTTCCGTAAACATTAACCAAACTTCTTAAAATCTTTGGGGCAATTAATCACATATAGTTCTTCACTTAAATTACACATCCTAAAATTCTTAAACAATTAAATCGTTCATAACAATACTTCTTATACACAATTTTATCTAACATCATCTAGCTAAAGCCAATTTATCTAGCTAATTCTGCTCAAATATTCAATTTTACACACTTATTTAAATAGTCTTTAAAGTTCTTCCATTCCTGGTACACCTTCTCCTCCCTCTGGTCTCGGATTCTCGCGGTCAGTTCGGCGAGTTCCATAAAGTCCATCAGCTTCATCTGCCATTCTTCCACTGTCGGGATCTCTTCGCCTTTCCAGTTTCTTGCAAGTAGAATTCTAGCGGCTGTTGTGGCATACATAAAAAACACTCTATCCTGCCTGGGTATCTCACCATTGACCATGCTCAAAAGAAAAGCCTCTGGTTTCTTAATAAAGGTAACTTTCATTACCTTCTTGAGTTCATTATAAATCTTCTCCCAGAAGGCCTTACCTTGCTATAACATTCCAAGTTGCAGCGGCTGCCTCAAGCCTATCTACTAGGCAGCCCAAACCCACTGAGATTACTGGGAGTTACTCCTGAGGTAGCAAAGCTTTAGGATTTCCACAGTCCCTACATTTCCTGCCTTTACACACACACACACACACACACACACACACACACAGCCGCCCAGTTAACAGGTGCTAGGCAGGACTTAAGCCCTCAAAAATTATAAATGTGTTCAGTAAAGCAAGGCCTGCTGCCATGGGGGTCCCAGCGAGGCCTGTCACAGCGAGGCCAGGCGCCTCAAGATTGGTGTCAGCCCTATGGCGCTGACACCTACGTATGTTAGTATATCATTTTCGCCTCCTTCATTTCAAGGGTCTCTGCGCCCCTGAAGGTAGGGAGCCGCTTAAACGTTTAACTGCCGATCATAGCATGACGGCTCAAGTAAACAGAAAGAGGTGGCAGGCCGAGGAATCCAGCACCCAAAGAGAGGACCTAGGCCTTTGCTTTGCTAAAAACAAAAAACAAAAAAAACGGCGCGTTTAAAATTGTGCACCCGTGGATGAATAAATTCTCAGAGTTGTATGGTGAGCTGCTGGCAGACTAAGTCAATATTAATTAGGATTGATATACAGCAGGTGCAAGAGGACGGGATGCAATATGGATCACATCGATACCTGCGGCTACTATCTGCAACACTGAGGAAATGAAGAACCTTATTACTCTAGCAGGACAAAATGAAAAAAGGGGGGGGAGTAATTGCTCTGAAGGCAAAACTGTGCGTCTCCTTCTCTGTCAGGTTGGGTGCCGAGTTCCCGGAGGCCAATTCTGAACTTATATATGACACAGTGTTTATTGTGTTGTGTGCATTTGAGCTGGAGAGAATGTCCAGAGGCAAGGCTCCTTAAACTTTATTCCTCATTATAAGTCAGGGGTGGCTTGCCCTGCTAGGAAAAGAAAGACAAATAAGGGGGTTAGGAACATATCACAGAATTACCGCCGCCCCCCCAAGAATATGCCAGTTGTCTCTTTAATATCTCTTTCCTCATAAATAAACCCATTAACTTCAATGAGATTGTTACAAAATATTTTGTACTTAAATACAAGTCAATTCACACTAGGACACATCTACACTGCAGACTAGTTTAACAACAAGTCCCTCTGCCCAAGAAACTCTGGGAATTGTAGTTCTGTGAGGGGGATACGTCCTTAACGAACTACTGGCCTCGGGATTCTTTGGGGGAAGCTATGACAGTTAAAGTGGCATAAAATCAATATAAATGTAAAAGTGGATGAGGTGTATGCTTTATCAAAGTGGTGAAGCAGGGTGAAATAATCCGGGGTTATCACTTGAATAATTCATGGGGAGCACAGACAGAAATTAGCTTTGCACCCTATAAAATCAGAGGGGGAAATGTGGAAAGGAATGGTGCTCCGTTTTCCAGCATTACATGCAAAAGGGTAGATGCATACATATAATTGCCCATCCTACCCCTTCATGTGACTGATGTAAGAGTTCCTGGGGCAAAAGACCTGCTGGGGAAGAGTTTACAAAAATCTGCAATGTCGCTATGATGTCATACGCAAATAGTGCCATTTCCTTCAAACCACCTGCAGCTCTCCAGGAAGGGATATGTTTGTCATTCTGTAGCCTCAGTTTCTGCATCATGAACCTGGATGTTGCAATGCAAAAGTCTGCTAAAAACTGCACCCATGAAACCACTACGTTTTAATTGAAGTTTCACCGTGAAATTTGGCTGTCCGGTAGCTGCCAAAAAGAGAAACTTGATCACAACCCACCAAGATTCAGATTTTCTTGCCCAAATTTGGGCTTTGCAGGCGATGCAACCATTTTACTGGATAATCAGCAAATAGGGAGTGTGGGTGTGAGCAGAACTGACTGAAGTATCCCGGGAGAAGAAACATGGCTTGCTGGCTTCCTGGACAGGAGCACTCTGCATTGTGATATTCTGTTGCAGTTCCCACTTGCTTATTATAATTATTCAACCAATAATTATATGACAAAGGAGAAGAATCTAGTTTGTAGTATCACACAAAACCAATGCTCTGAGGTCTGCGAGCCAAACTTCACACATGCAAAAGGACTTCCCCTTCTTCCCCCTCCCCTGTGTACCTACAAAATCTCCTTTGGAGGGTCACCCAACCCGCTGGAGCTGATTTTGAGGGTGTACAGGTGTGCTGCAGGGGAGAGGAAAGTTCCATTCCACAAGTGAAAGTCTCTTGCACTAGCAGAACAGGAACATTGGCTACCACCAATGATTTTATAGATGTGTCATATTCCGAATTCAGGAGCTCGTTGTGTTCAAACATAGTAGGAAAAAGAGCATGTTCCTGTGTGGCCTAATAGCCTTTTCATCCTCACTATCAGTTGTCCTAGGTACGGACTTCTGCCTTCCCTGGGTTACACTTTGAAAACAAAACAAATGCCTCCAGTGCTTCCATGTAGCTTTTCCATATTTAATCAAAAGCATTCATGTGTCTGCTTTCAACACGTTGAGTGGAGAATTTCCATGGCTCCAACCTGTGAGCCCTTCAAATAGTCTTTGTGATCTCACCTGAGCAGCACATGAAGTGCTGAGAAACAGAGAAAGCTTCTGGCGACGTGAGCTGAATTTTGTAGAACCAGCTGCCGTTTGATTGCTGCTGTGTGAAAGTTGGCAAGAGGCCATCTGGTCACCATCCATTATTTCCACAATGAAAACGCAATGTAAAGAGAAGATTCATAGACAGATCTTGTGCATGTTCAATAACTGATACCAGGTCAGAGTGTTGGTCCAGGAAAGCTCAGTATTGAGTCCTCTGACTTGTAACAGGTCCCCAGAATATGAGGCAGAGGTCCTCCCTTATCACTGGCTATAACCTGATCCTTTTAAACTGCAACTATATCCCAGGATAGTTAGTGGGTCATTTAAGGCTGAGCTGGGTGTTGTTCCAGCCGCCTTCTAATTTCTGTAAAGGGAGGGAGTCTCAATGGTTAGAAACCCTCTCCTACACTGCCCCTTCCTCTCCTAGTTACAGGTAGGTAGCTGTGTTGGTCTGCCATAGTCAAAACAAAATGAAATAAAAAATTCCTTCCAGTAGCACCTTAGAGACCAACTAAGTTTGTTCTTGGTATGAGCTCCTATGTAGACATTTTGAATGTTCACATGGGGATCTTTATCAGCCCAAGGGATACACTCCCTTGTGGGCAACCTTTCAGATGCCCATGGTGGGCAGTGCCAGACATAAAAGTGGGTTGAGAAACTAGTTTTGTTTTATGCATTTCTTTTTTTAATGTAGCAGCTGATTGTAGTAAAACCTCCCAGCGATTTACAAGAAATTTTAAAATTCCCAATAAAAGCAAAAACAAATTAAGTCATGTTAATATAATTAAAATTAAGAAATTACATTAATCTCTTAATTAATATTGAAACACATCAACATCCACACGTCTGGACAGACTTGCTAAAACAAAACAAAATAGTTTAAGATTTAAGCAGGCATTGAAAAAATTACAATGGAGGTGTCCACGTGATGTCAGTAGGCAGCGAGTTTCCAAAGTGTTGGTGCTGCCAAAGTGAAAAATTGATTCCTTACAACTGTGGAATGAGTATAATGTGGCACCCAAAACTGTGCCTGTTCTGAAGGTCAAAGTGGGCACATATGGCGTAAGGCAACCCTGCGAGATGAGAGTCTTACCTTAGTACAGTAGGCTATATTTCACCCATGCAAAAATCAAACGTTTCTGATCTTCGACAGAGTCCTGTAGCTATGAATTGTCTCAACACACATACATCCCAAAATCAATGCCGCACAACCAATCCACTAAGTCCACTGCCACAAAAGTGATCTGATAAAGAATGTCTGAGAGTTGCTGCACAATGTGTGATATTTCTAAACAACTTTTAGCAGGACTGTCTGTGGCAAGAGGGTAAAAAGGTAAAGGTAAAGGGACCCCTGACCATCAGGTCCAGTCGTGTCCGACTCTGGGGTTGCGGCGCTCATCTCGCTTTATAGGCCAAGGGAGCCGGCGTTTGTCCGCAGACAGCTTCCGGGTCATGTGGCCAGCATGACAAAGCCGCTTCTGGCGAACCAGAGCAGCGCACGGAAACGCCATTTACCTTCCCGCTGGAGCGGTCCCTATTTATCTACTTGCACTTTGACGTGCTTTCGAACTGCTAGGTGGGCAGGAGCTGGGACCGAGCAACGGGAGCTCACCCCGTGGCAGGGATTCGAACCGCCGACCTTCTGATCAGCAAGCCCTAGACTCTGTGGTTTAACCCACAGCGCCACCTGGGTCCCTTGGCAAGAGGGTACTTCTCTTAAATCATCTCAACCTTGAATAAACCATAAGTGTCTCCAAGGCAGCAATGCCTGCCTGAAGTTAAATACAAATAATGTGCAACACTGCCAAGTACCATTCAACTCAAGCAGACTGGGGAGAGATAAACCAGAGCTGTGCATGGGAAATCAGCAATCAATGAGGATAATGAAGGAATGTACTCAAGTGCCGAGACTCCAGGAGGATAACTCCAGGCAAATTATTTGTCAAATATCTAAGTTCATCTTCAGCTCACCGAAAAGATCTTTTGACACAGTAATCTATTGTGTGTCGAAGGGAATAACTGTTGTTAGGAACAGTTATGACAAATAACTATAATGGGAATGAATGTCAGAAAGTTCTTAATGTCTATCATGTTTGTGAATTTATTGCAGTTTTGTTGACTAGTACATCGTGTAAATGTATCTGCAGCTTCATATACATATATAATGTAACTGAAATATATGCCCTGCAGTTCTTCTCAGAAATACGAGTGAAAAGCATACATAACATGCTGCTTGTGGGAAAGGGCCCATTCACATGCCAAATGTCCCACCAAATATATAGGGTTCATGGTTCCCTGTATGCCATTAATAAGCTATGAAATATCTGCGACAGCATTCCCAGCATCGGGAGCCAAGGGAAATGCAATTCTCCCAGGGCACCTGGCTTCCTAGGAGTCCTAGGAAAATAATATGCTCATAATGCTCCTGGCAACTTACTTCCAGTTAACTGTCTATAGGACTGCAGCCTTTGTTAGGATTGGATGGTAGATCTACTAGAAATCTGTTCATATATGCTGTGGCAAACAAGGTAGTGTTTCTAAGCCTATGGAAGAAGTACAGTCGTACCTCTACTTATGTATACTTCTGGATACGCAATCTTCGGGTTATGGCCACAGCAAACCTGGAAGTGCATACTTCCGGGTTTCGCTGCGCACGCATGTGCAGAAGCGCTCAATCATGCCACATGCATGCACAGAAGTGTTCAATCGCGCTGCGCGCAGAAGCGCCTCTATTTACATAATTTTCGGGGTGCGAACGGACCCCCAGAACGAATTAAGTTCGTATCTAAAGGGTCCACTATGTTCTATAGCCATAAAGTTCATTACTTCTTTAAATATCTTCCTTCCCCTCTTATCCTCTCATTCCAGGATCCCATTCCTTTCTACTGAAGAACCCAAGGCCTAGTAATCTTCAGGATTTTTTTTTTTGTCAAAACTAAGATGTTTTGTACATTCTACTCTAAATTGATACGCTGTGGGGGAGGGGAGACAAGATTGATGCTATCCCTGAAAACATGATAGGTTTCTAGAAGAGTTGCCCTAACTATGAAAAGTAAATGTATCCAGACATGCAGCATTCCTAAGGGAAATAAGCTTTCCCCCCCCCCTTCTTTTTTAAAGGGCATCGGGGTGGATCTATGAGCAGTGTAATGGAAAAGCTCTAGAGATCCTCTACAAAGAAAATCTCACCATGCTTCAAGTGTTTTAAAAATTAGGATGTCAGTAGCTCAGTAGAACTCCCTGAAGATAAGCGCAGGAGCACAGAGACATGTAGCAGAGAAGAAATATCATGGCCCTTGCTACAGAAGCAAGAGCAAACTGAAATACAGCTTGCTCCATCTGGAAAGAGAAAGAAAAAGAAATGTGAGCCTCATTGCTCAAATTGCCAAACTGCTACACTGGAAAATAAGCAGCCTCTGGGAGACCCAAAATGTTTTAAGTGGCAAATGCTGCTTGCATAACTTTCCGTAAACCTGTATCAGCCATCAGTGTTCCTAAACTGTGTTTCATCGCAAATCAATAAACGATAACATGAAATGCATCCCACCACCATGGCATGGAACAAAAATGCTGCAATCCAAACCCACACCACAGTGTGTAATTTTAATATGGTAGTGCCCTTGCAATCCTAGATGTCCCACTTATTTGCCTGTAATGGATAAGTAAGGTTTCTGCAGTTTCAGGAGCTGTATTTGGACTTTTAATGCTTTCTTGGTAGAATGGTTCCTAGAGCTCCAACCAAAAATATTTGTTTTCTGCAGACAATATTTTTGCATCAGGACATAGTTTCATGATGCAATGTTATGCAGGCTTGTATGGACACATTGAAGCATATTTATAGGTAACTCATTTTCTTCCCATCTCTCAAAAACCATTAGAATTTTGCTTTGCAATGTAAAAAAATAAAAAAAAGTTCTCTGACGTTTCGAAATGCATCATGGTCACCTTTAAGCGGGATGAGGCAGGTGGGGGGGGGGGAGCCAATCTTTCTCTAAGCCAGTTAATTTTGTATGTATGTTTGCCATTATGAAAACACAAGTGACATTCATTTCTGATTCCTTTATATTAAACTATTGCCTTCCCTAAATACAGTACCTGCCTGCATCAAACAAGCACACAACTGCTGCATATTATGTAGGCACTTGTAAATATGTCAGAGCAAATTATACAGATTCTTTCAGTTCCCCGAGGCTAGCTTGTTATTAACATTTAACACTGACTTCTCCTGGAAATACTTACAAAGGGTGTACAGGTGCCTCGCTGGAAGAGTGCACAGATGTCTTGTGTGCTTTGGAAATCACTGTTGTATACAGGTGTCCTGTTATATACAGGTGCTGATTGTAGGGGTGAACAGAACCGTTGAAGTTCAGACCATCCCAGTTCTGCATGGAGATGGGACTAAGTCTGCCCTGTCTCATCTCCATGTGTTTTATTAAAGTGAAATCCTTCAGAATCCACACGTGAACACCAACATATATATTTTTAAAGTACTTCAGGACACAGGAGAGCCAGTGTGGTGTAGTAGTTAAGAGTGGGAGACTCGTAATCTGGTGAACCGGGTTCGCGTCTCCGCTCCTCCACATGCAGCTGCTGGGTGACCTTGGGCTAGTCACATTTCTCTGAAGTCTCTCAGCCCCACTCACCTCACAGAGTGTTTGTTGTGGGGGAGGAAGGGAAAGGAGAATGTTAGCCGCTTTGAGACTCCTTTGGGTAGTGATAAAGTGGGATATCAAATCCAAACTCCTCCTCCTCCTCCTCCTCCTCCTCCTCCTCCTCCTCCTCCTCCTCCTCCTCTTCTTCTTCTTCTTCTTCTTCTTCTTCTTCTTCTTCTTCTTCTTCTCTATTCCTCTAAAAGTGATTTCAATCCTTTCCAAAATGGATAACACGGTTGCACAAAGACAGGAGTGGGAAAAAGTACTGTTTTCATATTCTTTACTGGGAAGTTTTTGATGTTTGATGTTTTAAAAATATTTTGTTGGGAGTTACCCAAAGTGGCTGCGGCAACCCAGTCAGATGAACAGCATATAAATATTGTTCTTCTTCTTCTTGTTTTCTTATTCTTCCAGGAAGCTCTAGGGTGCAATGCACACTGAAGCCCCTATTGTGTGCAAGGCATCACTGTCCTGCTCTTCAGAAACACAATTTGCTGCTCATATGGAATACAGCGCTGTATAACCCTTGCTTACAGCTCCATTCCATGTTACATGCCACACGGTGGATTTCAATAAAAAGTGGGATGGTTTTAAAAAACGTGCACTGTAATATCTTTTTTTTTTAATGCCTCGTGGGAGATGGGTAGTGCTTGAAATACCACTTTTTTATCACTTGCCCTTTGACTACAAGATGTTAAATGCTGTTTAATTTATAGCAATTGTCCCTAATTACTGAGGATATTACAATGTGTCTCTATCTATATCAAACACAATAACAAGAAGAATTTATTATTTGTACCCCAACCATCTGACTGGGTTGGCCAAGCCACTCTGGGTGGCTTCCAGCATATATAAAAACATAATAAAACATCAAAGCTTAAAAAGCTTAACTATACAGGGCTGCCTTCAGATGTCTTCTAAAAGTCCTTGACATCTGATGGGAGGGCGTTCCACAGGGCAGGTGCCACCACCAAGAAGGCCCTCTGCCTGGTTCCCTGTAACCTCACTTCTCACAGTGAGGGAACCGCCAGAAGGCCCTTGATGCTGGATCTCAGTGTCCGGGCTGAACGATGTGGGTGGAGACACTCCTTCAGGCATACAAGTTTCCCAAATAGATTGACATGTTAATCTTCTTAACCATTCTGACAAAAACATCCAATTTCAGCATACTTCATACAGAAGAAAGCAGAGCGGTCTAAAAAACAACGAAGGTGAGCACCACCTAGTGACGAAGCCACAGAATACAAGCTCTCTCCATATGGAGGGTGCAAATAATGGTGCTTTTTAGATAAGCTTTCAGCCACCAGTACAGTCTTCACTTCAGATGCAGCTCTGTACACAGAATGCTGCCTTTTCTTCTCCAAACAAGTTTTCGGAAGATGCAGCCTACTGGGGTTGGTGATGATTGGCACTTAGCCAGCACAAAATCTCAAGCATGTGAGGATTAATTAGTGTTGTGAAGGCACCTTGAAGATAAAGTGAGCACAGTGTACATGCTCAAGGGCTACTGTTGTTTTTTTTAAAAAACAACAACACACACCACAATTAATAACCATTGGAAATTTCAACTGCACTCTCAGCAAATATTAAAGTACGATTCTTCTTTGTGTTAAATAAGGTTTTTAATGGAGGTTGCTAGTACTTCGAAGAGGGCTTGAGGCAGGTAGAAATTCTTTTAAACAGAATCCAAATCTGAAATGCAGAAAATTCACCAGTAGTGCTTTCTATAAAATAATAATAATATACAAGCACCCATTATTAGCTTAACCCTAAAATGCTGAAAAACAGCTCTTGCTGAGCATTTAAAAGACATGCAAGATTGACGGTCATATCAGGGTTTCAGTTCTCTTGGCTGTAGTGCACAACCCTGGCATCACTTCAGTGCCAAGTTCTCTATCTTGTGCTGGTGGCCCCAGGGTAGGGGTCACATCTGGCAGACTGGAGCAGGGGCGAGCAACCTGCAGGCCATCTGGATGTTGCTGAACCACAGCTCCCATCTTCTTTAGAAAGAAACTCTGGGTTATGCAGTTTGGGTAAGAGCAAAGGGAGAATATTAGAGCATTAGCAAAGGTATCCGCAGGTCTCAGGAATGTCAGGAGCATGATAGCAAATGATCAAATGTAACCCTTGGGCTGAAAAGGTTTCCCCACATTTGTTGTTGTGGGGAAGAATGCCCTCACAATCCAAGCGTGACTTCCAAACTAGCTGGAGATTTAATTAATAAATAATTGATAATTAATAATAATAATGCAACCAGGGACTGGTAAACTGTGGCAGAGAGATTTGTGCAAGGCTATCACTGGCAGAAGAGAAGAATAGGAAGGGGTAGGAATGTGGGCCCAGGTCACATGCTATGCCCAGTGGACCCGACTGGTTCTCATGCTTGATTGTTCAAGGTAACAAACAAGGAATTCATTGCAACCTGCATCTTATTTAGCAGAGCACAGAGAATGACAGTAATGGTTAGTTCAGTGTTTTTCAACCACTGTTCTGCGGCACACTAGTGTGCCGCGAGATGTTGCCTGGTGTGCCGTGGGAAAAATTAAAAAATTACTTTATATATAGTCAATATAGGCACAGAGTTAAATTTTTTAACATTTTTTAACATTTTCTAATGGTGGTGTGCCTTGTGATTTTTTTCATGAAACAAGTGTGCCTTTGCCCAAAAAAAGGTTGAAAAACACTGGGTTAGTTGATAGGTGACGCACAGTTACCTTGAGCAACACTACTTGCATGTAAGGAAAATGTGTAATAAAATAGTGGGTGCCTACTCCATGGTAAAATAAGCCTTTAAAGACACACTTTAAATACACTGATCATATAAGGTAAAGGTAAAAGGTAAAGGACCCCTGGATGGTTAAGTCTAGTCAAAGGCAACTATGGGGTGTGGCGCTCATCTCACTTCAGGCTGAGGGAGCCAGTGTTTGTCCGCAGACAGCCTTTCCAAGTCATGTGGTCAGCGTGACTAAACTGCTTCTGGCACAACAAGACACCGTGATGAGTGCCAGAGTGCACGGAAACACTGTTCACCTTCCTGCCGCAGCGGTACCCATTTATCTACTTACACTGGTGTGCTTTCGAACTGCTAGGTGGGCAGAAGCTGGGACAGAGCAATGGGAGCTCACCACCGTTGAGCAGGTTCGATTATATATTACCAGTGTTTCCCAAACTTTGGTCTCTAGCTGTTTTTGAACTACGGTTCCCACCATTCCTGACCACTGGTACTGCTATCTAGGGTGCTGTAGTCCAAAAACAGTTGGAGATCCAGGTTTTGGAGACACTTCTATATACTGTGACATTGGTTCCCAAACTCCCCACCCCACCCCCCATGTTAGATGTTGTATGGTTTTCCACTCTATTTTCACAGACACACAGCTGACCAGTTTGGGAACTCTGGTCCTATAATGTTCAATTCGCAGATGCCGAAATGGATGATGGCACATTCTAAAAATGCTGAAGCCAGCGCAGAAATTGTGACTCATAACATAATCTAATTGCCTGACCTTACTCCTTTTACAGTCACACACACCAGTGAGGTAACCAATTAGCCTCTTCCTGCAACATGATCTGACCATACTTCTCAAAGGGAAGCTGAATGTATGTTGGCAACTGATCGGATTTCACAATTCCACAGTTTTTGTGTGCTTGGCATGGATGTGAAAGGGTGCAAAGATACACTAGAGAAAACAGCAAACCTCATATTTCTTATGCAGGGGGAGGCCTACTGACTACAGTTAAGTCTGTCCTGGAGTAAGTACCTCGTGGATTATAAAGCTCTTTGCGGAAGAGGGAAATGAAGAGAAAATGATCCCTGGGAAACTGTGGGACCAAATGGCATGTAAATAAGCACCTGTCATTTCTCGGTGAAACAAAATAATGTGAAAGTATTTGTGTGCATCGTGAAGGTAAGCTGTGGGAAAGAAAACCAGTTAACTTCAGAACTGACCCTTAGAAAAACGAGTTCTTCCTCCTCTGGTTGAACAAGCACCCATTCCAAAAAAAAGAAAAGAAAAAAAGAGAGCAAACACTTAGTTCCATTCGGTCGGTTTTTCCCTAAGCTACTACATAAGAGAAATATATTGCTTTCCCAATTTTGCTCATATTTAATTCTATTAATATCTAAGAAATGGTAATAGGCCTTCTCATCTCATACTGCATTTCCTCTTGATTTCTGAAGGTACACTTTTCTTCTCAGAGCCACCTGGTAGAGGATGAACTCTAAAATATTTTTTCAAAGGCAGGTGGCATGTACTTTTCTCTCTCTTTAACTTAACTTGGTAGAATCTTGTTTTCTGACCTAGGGATAGAGTGGGACTGTGGTCCCCTCTAGGGTACATTTTCAGGGGGGGAATGTTCAGATCATAACCAAAAGAGCTACCTGGCAGCTTAAGCGTTCCAAAGTCATTATTATTATTTTCCTGTCACCAGAAGCCACATGCTCCGTTTTAGCAATGTTTGGTTCAGGCTGGGATTTTGGAATTTGACTGCTGGTAGCTGTTACATCATTCTTCCTTCTTTATCTTAGAATGCAGCATGTAAAAAGTAGCTTCTCAGTGAATAAAATGCCTGATAGGAATCTATAACCAAACAGCAACTAGTGCTGTTCAAATCTACTTCTGTATAGCAGAATATAGCTCCTCTCTGTTCCATCTTACTTGTTTCTGGATGCAAGAGATTATCTGTCAGAGTCTGTGCATGCTGATTTTCCTTCATATTTAAACAGTGTGTGAAAGCATGATCAAACAGCAGCATCAAGAGCGAAAACAAATGCAGCTCATTGCAGATGAGAGACTAAAGCTGAATTAACACAGCAGTTTCATCAGAATAATTTAATTGGCAGAGAAGCTTGACTACCTGTCAAATACGTGCACACAAACATATGTGCACGCATGCACACAACCCAACAGACTCTTTCGCAAAACTATTCACAAATTGCCTTTTCTGTTTGTGAAAGCTGCACAAATAATGTAGGCAAGTCTCAGAGCAGGACATCCTAAAAATACCTTAAGCTAGGCTCCCTATCGGACTGTACCACATCTTAATGCAAGTGGGGGGATTCTATGCTTGAAGCTCCCCACATACAAGAAATATCCTGCCCATGGAAAGTTAGCATTATCAGAGAGAAGAGCCTGGTGTGCCGGATTTCTATGTGCAGGAAATGAATTTATGACCCCACCCCCAATTTCTAAAGGAGGGTGCAACATATTTAGCACAATTATACATGACAGTCTTGAGAGAGAATGGAGTGCGCCTCTGGGAGGGGGGAAGTAGAACCTCGGCATTGTATTCCTTGTATCTTATTTCCGGCTGATGAAGACTATTACGAAACAGTAGCATCATTCCGAAGAGGTTTTGAGGCTTTCGAGACGTCTATCATTGAAACTTTTGAAAAACTATTGAGAAACTTTACTTTTGAGATGTCTCCTGTTGATACTTTTGAAAGATTATTGTGAGACTGTCCTTAGACATCTGTTTTGAACACATGGTTTGACAGTCCTCGTTACCACTGTTGCATTGTGTAAGGTTCTCAGTTAGTTGCTCATGAGTAAGCAGCCAGGACTCCACTGTTTCCTTTAAAGATTTTATTGTGCAAACTATGTACAGTGCAGAGCTAAAAAGTTTGTGTCTGTATCAAGCAGTGTTAGAATCCGGGAATGGCCCCTTCCGGTTCTGACCCCAACAAAAGAGTTTCCGTAAAAGAAAACCCCACCTTCCATCCTTTCTTTTCACCCCACGACGTCTTTGGGGCAACAGCGTTCTCCGTGTATCGCCCTCAGGACTGTGGGAGTGCTGGGTCTCTCTTGCATCCCCAGAGCCTCTACTCCCTTTCCCCTGTGAACTCTCCCCCTCCTCGCTGGACGTCTCGCTGGTCCTCTTGCTACCAGAGGAGGAGCTGCTGGCAAGGTGGGACTGGGGCTCTCTGTAGCATCTGGATAGCCCTTCCACCACCTTGCGCTGCATTGGGGACAATTCCCTGACACATTGTATATAAGAACTTCGATTGACTTACTCCTATAATTTGAATATCATTATTCTATTGTATAGTTTCTACTATTAGCCTACGTGTTGTGTTTGTATTGTTGTGATTAGTTCTTATTGCAACACAGGGGTTTGTTTTTGGCTGCGGGACTTGCCAGAAGGAGGCGTACAAGGTGCCATCTAACCATCTTAGGGACTCCACTCTGGATTTGTTTAGGATTTACCCCTTAGCCTTTTCTTCTCCTGAAGATATCCCACAAGGTTTAAGGTCAGAGTTTTCCTTCTCCTTCCCAGGTTGATGGCAGCACATTTTCTTTAACTCTACAAAATAAATGTCATTTACAATAATTTATCTAGAGGGCCCCCAGTGAATTGCCACTGCGTCCTGCAATAAACAGGACACAACTGTATAGCTCTTTTCCAAAATTCTTGGGGTTTTATTTTTAAATAGCTTATAGCTTCCTTGTGTTTGTTTGGTTTTTTTTATAGGTTTTTTGTTTAAACTAATCTAAAAGATTGAGCTAAAGATGTGATGATGTATCTGGTTTTGATCACAAAACTGACGGTTATCAGTCAACAGACAGCCTATGTTTGAACTTGGTTGGAGTGAAAGGCATACATCATTGAGCAAGGACTTTTACGCCGTTACACTTTAGCAGTTTTATCATCATCAAGATTAATTGACCATTCACTGGAGGGACTATAAAAAATGGAAATATATCCTCATTTCCTTTTATACCCACACCAGTAAGGGGCCTTTAATCTAACTGGCTAATTGGTGACTCATATGTTTATTCCTCCCCCCCCCCCTTTAATATTATCAGAATGTGACCTACATAATGGATATGAGGAATGTTATTTTTTCACACACATTCTCTAGGGAAAGTTCCAGGGGTTATCAAAACGGTTTGCAGCATATTATTCAATTTTTGCAGCTTGGAATGGCGTTCCTGTATCATGTAGGATAGCTGTAAAACCCCATGGGAAAAGATTTTGGGCATCACATGGCAGGACAGTCTCTCAAAGATATGCTCTCCCAAGCCCACATTCACAGTATGTTCACACTCTTGTCTCAGCGATGTCTACGCTGGCTTGGTCACGTCCACAGAATGGAAAGTGGCAGGACCCCCCTCCCAGAGGATGTGCTTTACAGGGAGCTGGCGTCAGGCACCAGACCAACTCTGCATTACAAATATTTCTGCAAACATAACATGAAGGCTGGCAACCTCAACTCCACCATGTGGGAATCCCTTGCAGATGACCACAGTGCATGGAGACAGTCAGGTTCATCATCCATAGCAATGACCAGAGGAGAAATGACCGCTGGGAGGAGCACAGAGAGAAGAAACGGCATGGTGCATCTGCAGCAGCTCAACCAGACACCTTTATCTGCCCCAGCTGCAACAAAACATTCTCTCCTGTATCGGTCTCTGCAGCCACAGCAGGCACTGTAAGCTTCCAACAAGGTACACTGGGTCTTAGTAATTATGGCATCCTTTTCAAAGTGCTCACAGACTGTCTGTTTAATTATCTGTTCTGGGACCTTTGCTGGTATTAATGTCAAGCTGACCAGTTGGTAGTTACCTAGGTCTTCTCTCCCCATCTACCCCTTTTTGATGATGTAATGCATTGGCAGGCAAATTAAGGCCTGTGGGCCGGATCAGGCCCAACTTCCTTCCGGATCCAGCCCGCGGACGGTCCGGGAATCGCCGCTTGAATTGCCAGCACATGCATGTTCTTTTGCTCTCCCTCACTCTCCCTCCCACGACGGTGGCAGTAGTGCCTCCTCCCTCCCTCCTCCTGGCTTCTCCCCGCCCTGCCTAGAGGAGGAAGGGGGCTGGGCTTTGTTGGTGCCAGCAGTAGCAGCAGCAGCAGCACTCGAGTAGCCGCCATTTTAAGCAGCCCCTCTTCAAAGCCCTTTCGCGCACCACTCATCATCCCTCCGCCGCCGCCACTGGCCCCTGCCACTCGCAAGACATAGGTAAGCAGCCACCGGGGCTCGTGCATCATCTTTTTTTTTTCTTTCCAAAATACAGTCCAACCCCCCACAAGGTCTGAGGGACAGTGGACTGGCCCCCTGCTGAAAACGTTTGCTAACCCCTGATGTAATCTGTCTATAGATTACATACACAAGCTCATTTAGTACCCTTAAGTGCAGCTCATCAGGCCCTGGAGATTTGAATTCATTTAACATAGCTAGGGGTTCCCTTGCCACCTCTTTTCCTATCGCGGGCTGCAGCTCCCTCCTTGCACCATTTATTCTGTTATCACCAGGTTGTGCATTGCTTTCCTTTTGGGTGAAGGCAGAAGAATATATACCATTGCATTACTTGGGGGGTGGGGGGAGGCATTCCGAACTTCCCGCTGGAACTCAATTTCACAGCTATCAATACTTCAAAACAGTTTAATATGACACTGTGAGCCCTCCTTTCAAAATCAATTTCAGAAATCACTGGGAGCTGTTCTGATAAATTATTTATCCCGGGAACCAAAATTTCTTGTCCTGTTTCCCTAGATCTGTAGTAATTACTGGAGAATGGTAGTAAGCATTAATGCTTCACCAGAGGTATTTGTCTTCTCAATGAAAACAATGAGTTGCTAAAAGGAATTTCAGATGGCATGGTGGCACATTTCATATATTAAATTTTTTTTTTTTACATACCACTTGATTATAATAAATTCTTCAACTGGTTTACAAAACCGGCAATAAAAACTGCTACACAATCAAAGCATTTTGAAATCATTAAAATTAACATTACAATATATTAAAGCATCTCAGCATGTTTCTTAATAGACTTACCTAACAAAAATGCTTTAAGCAGGTACAGTGAGGACAGCAAAGTTGCCAGCCAGTGGAACTCCCTATTGACATCAGGCTGGCACCTTTGCTGCCATACTCAAAGTTAAATTCCTTACAACTGCAGAACAAGTATTGCATGGCAGCTGTAACACTGCCAGCACCACAGATACGCCAACAAATCACCTAGGAGGAGCTAGCCAGACTGTACTTCTTAAGGCACGTTATGACACAAAGGCAAGCTGGTAAACCCTTTGTAATTTATCTGAACATGTCGGTGAGAATGCTTGGCACCCCAGAATAGGACTGCTTTCCTGGAAACTCATTTTCCTGAGAGCACATGGAAGTTAAGTTCTATTAAGAGTATGTTTGATACAAAATGTTTCCATAACAAAAAATATCGCCAGGGCTTAATCGCCACCACACTTAAATAATTTGAACTGAGCCAACCCCAACTCCTGAAAAAAAAATCTGCAAATATGTATAAAGGTGTTAGTTTGATATGTCTGCTTACCTTATTTGGTGGGCGGCGTTGCAGCCAGGCCGCAGGTCCTGCGTCATCCGGCCAAGGGCTGGAGACTGGCGGGCTCCCTGCCGTCGCCTCCCCGCACTGTTGGCGCTGCGTGGGGTCCCACTCAAGGAGCGAGCTTCTCCAACCATTTAGCGCCAACAGGGGGTATGTCCACAGGGAATTTAAACTCCAGCACGGTGAGGTCAACTGGCCTCTTTTGTTGTGAACCAATCAGTACACTAATTTTGGCAGCTGATGGCAAGCAGAGGTTTTGGTAAAGCAGAGTGCACTAGCCCAAGATCAGGCAAGCTCTTACTTTTGAGTGGGTTCCAGCAGCAGGCGGAAACATTTTAGTTTTGCTAGTATGGTGCCAATGCTTCAAGATACGCAAGGTATTTTGAAATGGTTGGTTTTAAATTTTGTCAAGCTAGGTATGTTGGTATTTCCTGTAACCCACCTAGTGACCTTGAAGGGCAGGGTACAAATACTAAAAAGAAATATATCAGATAATAAAACAAACAGGTGAACTCCTGACTAACAAAGAAACAGATGCAGGGCATGGAACGCCAGAGGTAAGGAAATGTTTCCAGAGTTCTCCACTTGCTCATTATGAGCAGCTCCAAACCATATTTGCCAAATTAATCACCTTCATATGCTCAGGCCCAGTTTTTAGCCCAAGGGATGAAACAATCCTCCATATATATATATATATATATATATATATATATATATAGTCCTTGCAGTCCATTTCTGTTTTCCCATTCAGATTCCATCCCAGAATGTAGATGCTAATGTCAGGTGAGCCTGCTTTTGAGCCAACTGAGCTATATAGATAATTCATAATCTTGTTTATCTCTGCTACCTCGTCAGAAAGTCCTTCTTCACCTACAATGGCTCCCAACAGCATTATCTAGCTGCAAGGACTGCTCCATTGAAGTGTCAATAGCTTTTCCACATTTACTTTGCCAATAAATTGATACTTAACAACAGCAACTGCATGCTCAGCTTTTTCATACGTGTTGTTATAAGGATATAGCTGATATTCAGAATGCACACACAAAAGGGAATCCCTCTTACAGCACGGAAGCGTTTTCACTTCATTAATGTTCAATTATTGTAGGACTTTTTAAATAGTTTTAATAAACACGTCACTAAGTGTGAGATGACCTTATAAATTAGAGACCCTGCTACATTATCTATTTCTCATGAGTGTGTGTATGTGTTTGATTTGAGCAGTTCAAACTTGTCTGAAGGGTGGAAAATAAAAATATAAGTGCTTCCACAGGCCTACTGTTGTAACTGTTATCAGATTAGCTTTTAATTTGTAGGTTTTAATTATGCTTTATATTGATTTTTAATCACTTTATTATTATTTGGAAGTCGAATGTCCAACGCGGCTTCTGATTGAGCGCAGGAAGCTCCTGCAGCCAATCAGAAGCCGTGCCTTGGTTTTCGAACTGTTTCAGGAGTCGAACAGACTCCCATAACGGATTAAGTTCAACAAGCAAGGTATAACTGTATTCAGTAAGTGCTTGCCAATTTGTTCTAAATTTATATTGTTTTTGTTTTTATATCTCACACAATGAGCTAAGCTGGCTATTGATTTGGTCTGTGTTCTTCCCCGAGACTGTAAGGTGTAGGTCAGAAATATAAAATCAATAAATAGTATATTTTATTTACAAACGAGGAAACAAAACAGAAAGTGCCAATCAGCTGTGTTATACCAAAAGCATCACTTTGCTTGGTCAGTAAGGCAACGTTTTTCATCTCCTGGCTTACTCCCTGACACAAGCTTTCACTGATTCATATATTACTGCCAAGCTAACCCTGACTTTGGACTTCATACACATAAGCAGTCTGAGAAAGCCTGAAAACATTGTTCAATACAGAAAACAATATTGTGGAGGCAGGTCCAGAAGGGGAAAGTGCATTCTGGAGATAGATAAGCTTTGTCCCAAACATTAGATTTCAGTAATAGCCAAGGTAGTATACTTTCTCAGGTTAAGTACTTAATTGGTTCCGGAAGTCTGTTCTTAACCTGAAGCGTACTTAACCTGAAGTGAACTTTCCCATTGAAAGTAATGGAAAGTGGATTAATCCGTTCCAGACAATGAAAAACACCCCCTAAAACAGCAATTTAACACAAATTTTACTGTCCAACGAGACCATCGATCCATAAAATGAAGGCAGTAATCAATGTACTGTACTGAACTGTACTGTACTATTGCTGAAAGGTTGCAGTAGAGGCGACATTGGGGGAGCACTGCTGAGGAGGTAGCAGATCCAGCTTCCGAGGAGTATGCCACAAACATTGCTGCTACCGTGGCAGTGGCTGCAGCAGCCGGTGATGCCTTCCTTGCAGTCGCAAGCGGAGGGATGCCTCTGCCGCTGGCTGTCCCGGCCGCAGGCTCCTGTCCCTGCTCTTGCGGGCGTCAGAGGGGGGCGGGCAGGGCGGGCAGCCCTTTCGGCTGCTCGCCCATCCACCCTGCCCCCCTCCAACGCTCGCAAGAGATCGGGGCCGCGGTTGGGACAGACGCTGCTCTGCGCCTCTTCCAGCCACAGGCTCCGATCTCTTGCGAGCGTCATGGGCGGGCAGCGACAGAGGCGGGGGGTGGACGGATAAGCGTTCGGCCATCTGCTGCCGCTTCTGCTGCTGCCCACCTCTGACGCTCTTAAGAGCAGGGATCGGGGCCGGGGTTGAGAGAGGCACAGCAGCACAGCACCTCTCCCAACTGCTGCCCCATCCCCGCTCTTTCCGTACAGCGAGCAGGGAGGCACAGCAGCTCCATGCGTCTCTTCTCCCTGCACGGAAAGAAAGCAACAGCCGCTTACACGCTGTGCCTTCCTCCTCCATGCACGGAAAGAAAGCGGCAGCGGCTTACACGCTCCGGGCAGCAGCAAGGCCTCCGAACGCTCAGGAAACCTACTTCTGGGTTAAAATGGTTCGTAACCCGAACATATGTAACCTGAAGCGCTCGTAACCCATGGTACCACTGTATATTTTCACATTCATAATCTGAAGCAGGGGTGCCAACTTGAATAAAATATTGGGGGGGAGGACCCAAGTATGTCCCGCCTCTCATAATCAATAACAACATGCGCACACCATTTGAATGGTAATGTCCATTAACTTTTTGGGGGGAGTGCCTCAAATATTTTATTGGGGGTATGCGGAGGAATCTCAGCTCCTAGGAGTTGGCTTTTATGATCTGAAGCCATAAAAGTGGTGTACAAGATAAAAATGAGATAACACACACACACACACACACACACACACACACTTCTAAAAGTAACAAAACCATTTCTACAGACATTCAAAACCTGACTGGGCCACAACTCATGAAAAATGCCTTCTGAAACTAAAGTGTGTTCTGTAGGTAACTAAACAACACTATGTTAGGCGCCTGTCTAAATTTCACTGGTAACTGGTTTCAAACTTGAAGTTACTGATGCTAGGGCGCAAAACAGCCAAGCTGTCTCGCCACAGGAATGGTTCTGGTTGTCCTACGCCCAAAGCTGTTAAAAGGCACTCCTAATTGACCCAACTCCTGGGTATGCAAACCACCCACCCACACGTTTTCCCTGAAGTCTACTTGATTCTGATGGGAGTTAACTACAATAGTAAGCATCATCTTGGGACTGCAGCAGTCTTATTCCTGATTCAGTCGCAATTTTTATGTGAAAATTATGCCCTCCAAGTAAAAAGGGCAGCTACTAACTTGTCTCACCCTCCTTCCTTCTGGCACTGCTCTTGGATATTCTCCTTTCAGGGGGAATAATCAGCAAGAAAGAGCTAGATTGTGTGAAGTCTTGAGTCTGGCTCCGTCTCCTAGGCATTATCTAATGAAACATGGTGGCACTCGCTTTATTCTGTAGATACCAAGGACATTTTGACAGACAAGCTTGAGAAATAAATAGTTTCAAAAGCTGTTCACATCTGTAGTCTTGAGCCTGTTGTTTCTCATCTAGGATTTGGCTAGCTCTGCATCAAATATTTGTATTTTGTTTGGGGGAGGGGGAGGGAGAGAGCTACAAGTTCAAAAATAATGAACTTCGTTAAAAAATGACAAGGAGGGGGAAAAAACACTAGGGCTTATCATTCGGGAAAATATGGGTAGAAAACTGTATCTGCTCTCTATGGATAAAACAACAGATAATTCACATTATTTGAACAGAAGTCTGTCTCCTACTGATACGAATGCCAGGTTGCTACTGTACTTCAGATGCAGTTTAGTAATTGCATATACCAGCAAATATGTTTTGTTATCAGACTTGAGAGATTTTTGTGTTGGTGGTTAAGAAAACCAAAACCAAACCCTTGGTGAGCTATATTTGGATGACCACAGATCAAGGTTGGTATATATTTTTAAACAGAGGTGAAGTTCTTTCGTTTTCCAACAGATTGTGCCTTACTTTGAAATTTCTCTGCTCTGTTGTGAGTTGTGTCAAGCTGAATTGTTCCTAAAACATTATTCTGTTCTTTTAGAAATGCCATCAAATTGCGGCGAAGGTATCAGCATGCCATTCTGCTTTAGTGTTTGGATGTTATTACTTCATTCTACCAAATTTAATCATCAAACTCATTCATCTCATTAGATGGTAATTTTCGTGCAAGTGCAATTATATTTCACAGCAGGACAGCTGATTAGGCAGACAGAGAAAAAAATAATTCATCAGGAAATTATAAAAAAAAATTAATCGTCAACAACTTGTATAGTGAAAATCACTGCATGCTGCAGTTTTGCTGAATATTTTAAGACCTTCATTCTCACCATACCTTAATGGGGAGCAGTATATATTCACCAACAAATAAGGAAAACATAGCCCATAATTAAAGTTTACATTTCTATTTGTGCTGGAAAGATGGCACTCTTTAAATATATTTAAATGATAGTGATGGTACCTCCAGTGATAAGCAAGATGTTTCATGAGCTCCAACATTAAAATCCTTTAAAAAAGAAAAAAAATGGCATTACACAAAACACTGCTACTAATTCACATTTTACTGTCATATTTCATACAGATTTAACTGCCATACAGTGCACCCTCAGTACTTAAAATACAAATGACAATGTTTCAGTGACTAGGGCTAGACAAGTGTCATCCTAAAATACACCCATAATTGTTTTCAGAATAAGAAAACACGGAAATCAGTTCTATGGGCAATTCCCTACAGCTTTATACTAAATCACTAGCAATAATTAAGCAATATCTGTATCTATAGTTAAACGTAAGATTTAGTAACTGAAATGTAGGAAATTTCTACAAATGGTGTGCGAGACACAATGAGTATATACTGTACCTTTGTAACAGATGGCAAGATGTTCAAAATAGCCCCCTCAGTTGTAATCATATGCATCGAAATATTCGTTTTTCTTATCGTAAGATGGTTTCTTTATATCTAATTTTCTCGAATCTTCATTTGCTTCTTCATTTGTATCTAAAAAAATAGGTAAGTGTTTATTCAAATATGAAAGCCAGCTTCACATTGGTATTGCAGTTAACAGTGTCTCTCCTCTGAACTCGGTGCTTCGGAGTATTGACTAAACTGTATTTCTCGATAACTGTAAATGCAATAAATTAACATGAAGATTATTTCACAGCATGAGTACCTCTAAGTAAAAGGTGCATACACCTTCAGTTGGTTTCAGGCAACAGGAGCCTTGCTTGCTACCATCCAAAACTTTGTTTTTTCTATGGGATCAGCACCAGTCTTTGCGAGTTTCTTTAGAAACCTTTGCAGCCGATATCCACATGTATGTAGCTTATCAGTATAACTGGGCAGGGTAGGGGGCACAAACAGCCTAACATGAATGGAAAGTTCTCAGACTCCAAGCCACACCCTTATTTCAGAGGAGTGCAGTTCCTACCACTCACTTGAAACTTCAGAGACCCTCACCACTGTGAACCCTCTGTACAGCATAAATACCACATTGGTGTTAGGATTCCTTAGCCTGTCTTCCCTAGCTTTCTTGCCCATCTTTACTCTAATGTTAGAACCGTTGCCCCACTCTCCTGACCACTCTTGTACAGTGAAATATACTTGGTGTCGAGTGTGAATTTCATGCTCTTTATTCAGCTCATAGTAGTAAGGAATGAAAGTTCCCCCAAAACGCCTGCTTCATATACACTATTTACACAATGGGCCCCACGTGATTGGCTAATTCCGGAATACTCCTGTGGGCCAATCAGGTTGCAGATTCACTTCCACCTGGAGCCGGATTAGGGCAGACTGCTGCATTCTGAACCCTATTGTTCTAGGACCAACCAGACTGCTGCATTTTGGATCCTATTCAACTCAGTACATAACATACAGCATTCCTATTACTGCTACGATACCCCCATTCCCAAACTCCCAACTAGTACCTCACTCTAAACTCCTCTCTTTCTCCCACTGGACACCTTTTCTCTTCATGTGACTGTGGTGAGAGCACTGGGAGGCCAGCTGCTTTTGCCCAGTCCTGCATGCTCCCACCCCTATCCATCCATCCATATGTACTATTGGTTGGCTAGGAAGCTTTACAGTGCAGAGTTGACATCAGCTGCACCCGCATCCTCACATAGTGCAACGGCCCATTCTAGGACCCATTAGAGACAGGTTCCTCTAGTAACTGCAGCTCCCCTGGTTTGTCCTTTGTGGGTCCATGAGGCTATCACTCCCACCACTCTCAACTGAGCCCCAAGGAAACATCTGTGAACAGATTTTGGTGGTTGGTTCACAGACTCCTTGAAGAGTCAAGGGATGAGACTTCCACAGAGGTCAAAACCCCATTACCTTGAAGTAGCTAATGGCTGCAGCAGAAGACATCAGCCCATCTAACTGGCCAGGGGTCATCACTGGGGAGGGTCCAGTCAATATCTACCTAGCCCTGCTGTAAAACTTAGCCAGTTGCTTCAAGGCCTTGCTGATTCAATGTGGCCTCAACTGTTAGGAACACTGTCTGTGGTCCTGAACTGACACACATTCATCTCCAAGGAACTTCTAACCTTCCCTTGCTTGGGTTACCATCCCAAGGGGAGGGGACAGATCAAAAGGGCAAGAGATGCAAGATAGTATTTACAAAGTAGATCGAAGGCCACTAAAAGAAGGAAAGTAGTAATTCACAAGAAAACAAAGGCCTTATATGCTCCTCTCATAAAAATAACCCTCTAGGTCAGGGGTCAGCAACCTTTTTCAGCCGTGGGCCAGTCCACCGTCCCTCAGACCATGTGGTGGGCCGACTATATTTTTTTGGGGGGGGGGGAGAATGAATTCCTATGCCCCACAAATAACCCAGAGATGCATTTTAAATAAAAGGACACATTCTACTCATGTAAAAACACGCTGATTCCTGGACTGTCCGCGGTCCAGATTGAGAAGGCGATTGGGCCACATCCGGCCCACGGGCCTTAGGTTGCCTACCCCTGCTCTAGGTGGACAAAAGCATTTGGATTTAACTATTGTATATATCTACACAACAATTCTCATCCTTTAATACTATAGATTTGGAATGGGTAGAGTCTTACGTTACGAATCATTTCACTCATTCCGTGAGAAAATATTTTGGATGAATATTTTGAAAAATGGCGGACAAAAAATACCTCCTTCCCCCCTGACTTCACGTCTAGTTGTAAACAGAACTCGGGGGGGGGGGGAGTCCCACATTATATTTAGGCATCCAGGAGGAAGTGAGGAAGAGACAAGGGAAAGCTGAATTAAATAAATTTTCCCTGTGTTGTACTCAAGCTTAGCAATATTTTTAATCCTTTTATTATTTAAACAATTCATATACTACTTAATTATAGTCGTCTCTAAGTGGTGTTCAAGGAACTCAATACAATGCCAATAAATATCAGTTAAAATCAGAAATTGAGTTATTGATTTGTTCCTTTGTATTCTGCCCTTGCTCCAGACAACCTAATGGTGGTGTAGACGGTGTGTTAATCAATTTTAACTCTTAGGATTGTTGTGAGGATAATTTTGGTTGGGAGACAGCTGCTGACTCAAGATCACCAGAGACAAGAGAATTAATGAACCTGTTAACAGTGTGTCTACAGTGTGATGTCAGCTTCATGCAATGCCTAGTAAAAATTACCCTACGCCATGACAACACTGTGGATTTCCTAGATTCCAATCACTTGCCATTTTTTTGGCAGGGAAAAGAGAAAAGCAGCATTAACAATATCAAGACATGGAACAAGTTGTGTTACATGCCATATAGGGCAGTGATTTTTCAGTTGAGTTTTTTTTTAAAAAAAAAAGTCTGCTTCCACCTAGAAATTCATAACTGAACAACCTATGTCTCTGTAGGTTGGCTGTCAATGGGACTGGGGATTTTAATACAGTACTACATTATTCCGTTCACATCTCTAACCTACAAACAGCCACTACCCGTCGGCCTATGCGGCCTCCTATTTCATTTGCTACACACCTTCCAGCATGTTCAACAAATGAGGCAGAATCCTTCAACTGACGGCTCATTCATTATAAAATGCTAATTCAATCCCAGATTATTGTTAATACCCTTTTTTGCTGAACATCTCTGCGATCCCTTAGAGGGGGAAATGTAATCCCATAATCAAAATCATTATAGCAGCACACATAGGCAAGAACGGTCGATACCCTCTCCCATCTATGCTTAAAAATTAGCAAACTTGCATTCTAGTGTCTAAGTGTATGCAATTTGTAGTTAAGCCCCATGCCTTTTAAGTGGACTTTGAAGTACACACAGAATGCAGCCTTGGAAACATCTGCGCACAACACCCTGGGTGTGGCAAAGCTTTCTTTTCTCTTTATTTAATTGTGATTTGCCCCAAGCCCTGAGGATGACAGAGGCTAGAAAGTGAGGTGAATTAAATAATAAAACCACGATCCAATGGGTGGAAGCGTGAGAGCTCAGTGAAAGAAGGCATATGCCTATCAGGAGGAAGGTTTGGGTTGGTTTTTTTTACACATAATCACATTCCTGGAAATGACATAATCATTATTGCTGAAGTCTGCAGCCTGAGGCAGACCTGAAATGTTTCTACAACATGGTGACGGAAATGAAAATAGGATGTTCTGATGGAAAGCGATAGGCCGCTCTAATGGAAAGCACTGGGCTGCTGCTTCATCTGCAGTATAAACAAAATAATACAGAGGACTTACCCTCCTAGCTTCTATAATTATACCTTTTCACTACTGGAAGTAATTGAAAGCACAATGAATTTTCTCTCTCTCATTACATTCATAATACTCAGTTATCTACCTAAAGTTAATCAACCAAGAAATGAAAACTATGTGTGAGAGGAAGAGTAAACAGGCTGTTGTCATTATTACACGGATTCTAACATAGTGAGGCTTCGTACATTACAAAATTAACTTTAGGGTATTTTAGCATATCTGCCTAAGCCAGCAGACCAAATGCACTGATTACCAACACTAGAGATATTTCAAGGAATGCAATGGATTTTTAGGGTGGGGGCAGGGGGGGGGAGAAAATGGAGACTTCTACTCAGAAAAGTATATGTAATGCACTACAATATATTCTGATCTTATCTATTTATTATACCCGTATTCAATTTGAAACACTAGAAGCAAAAAAGTCAAACGAAATAAGAGGGGAGAAGCTGTTGTGTACCATTATTAGTCAGAAGTCCCGAGTGCTAGCTATGTGCCCAATCTGGCTGGCACCCCAAGCATACTCTTTAAGCTCCTTCAAGTTTGCTCTACAAGTGGCTATGCAAAGCCGTACAGAGAAAGCAAGTCTGCTGTAAACTAGATATCCACATTAACAGGAGGCAAAGTATCTGGAAGGGGCTAGAGTTCCAAATGCATGCTAATTCCTAACTTCGAACCAGATCGAATTTCCAACTCCCGTAGTTTGATTTGGCCACCAGTGAGAGCAGTGTCATTTTTTTTCTAGGAAAAGAGGTGCCAGAACTCACCATGAACACCTTCCCCTGTTCCCTTATAATGGCAATGGCGCCCACCTGAGAGGTGCTGGAACTGAGTTTCCAGAAAGTTTCGGCTGGGGAAAAAAGCCCTGAGTGAGAAAACAAAGCAATTTCCCCAGTGAGCACAGTCTTCACTTGAAAGTTTTCAATAACAGAATCACTGAATCATATGAGTTGTAGAGTTGGATGGGACCAAGGTCGTAGCATATGCATAGCGGCATCCCATTTCTGCTCTGGCAGACAGTACTGCGCATTCTCCCTGTATGTGGCAACTCACCATCCTGGCTGATGACTTTCACATCTCCAGTTGCATCGTTCTTCATCAGCTGTTGTTCTGGCATGTTGACAGAGTCCGCTTGGTCCTCTGGCTGATCACTATGTCCTGTCTTCTCATTGGTTACAAGGTGTGGTGGTTCGTCTTCTTCCTGCATCTCTCTCTCAGGTACAAGTTGTGCTGGTGCGTCTTGTCCCTCCATTTCTGAGGAACCAATGCTGTCTTTATCTCCCTCATTTTCTTTACTGTCTATTCTTGTGGAGGGACTCTGTGGCACTTCAGCTACAGGGGGTGGTTGAGTGGTGCCACAGAGAATACTTGTGTGGCTGACAGTTCCTACCACAGACTCAGCACTTCCAGCTAATGAAGTGTCCTCACCTGTGAACAAAAAATGTAACTGTAAATGAAATGGAGTCCAGGTAATGAGGTAGTAAGAGCTAAGTGGTGCAGTGATGCAAGGTTCTGGAGCCCTCATCTCACTAGGTCATGATGATCATTGCTAAGGGATGTTCTTTTTGTGTGTGCCAAATTTTTTATTAAACTTTAAAATCTTTACATATAAATTCCAGATTTCAAATTTGTTATACATTTCTCTTTAAACTTTGACTTCCCACCTTTCCCTCCATGCTGTTCTTAATCCCATCCCATTTGCATACTGCATTCTAATACAAGTTTCTCCTAAGACATATCTTCTATTTCATATGTTATCTTTTTTTCTTCCGCTGCTCGTATTTCAAATCCTGCTTGCCATTTCTTCCAAGTATGGTATCTTTTTCAGATATTCATTCTTCCATGAATAGTCCATCATGTTGGTTTCCTATTTCTGCTGTTAGTTCCACCAGTCCATTAGACTTTCTGGTGTTCTTGACCCTCCTGTAATATTGAGGCAGGGAATTCTAGATGAATCAAACAAAGCTTTATTGAGCCAGTTCCAAGTGCCCCTACTATGCAATGGTGCCCAGACTCATCCAGGAAAAAATGACAAATAGGTAACTAATAATCCAGTGTGCCATTGCTCTCAAACAGAACATATTTTGAGCTCTTTGGATTTCTCTAAGCGTAGTACTATTTCTGGTATGAAACTAATGGGTGGGCTGGACAGCAATGTCTGAAGTGGAGAGCTTGTGCTGGTTTTTGTTTCTTTTGCTAAGGCAGGATATACCACCTCTTGGGCATATTCATAGTTCGAAAGACCAGGAGACACAATGGCTGCTTGCTGGCACTGAAATCCAACAGCCGTATGCTCTTCATCTTCGGCAGTTTCAAGTCCAAGCATTCAGTATGACAAGCAACTTTCATGCATGTTGTAGTGGCACAGAGAAGTGTGATTGAGAGTGTTGAGACGGGACAAGTGTAGGTCAGAGACCACCCCTGAAAGACCACGTGACTATTTTGTTAACTGGCACACTGATTCAATAACATCCATTCTACGATCATCCACGATCAGGTGGTGTAGTTGCATCCAACAGCTCCACTGCTGCTCTGAGACATGTTCATTTGAATGGAAAGGAGATAATTGTATCGGATGATCCACTCCACAGTGTCCCATAATAAGAAATGTATCACACATGCTAGATTTTCCACAAGGATGTAATCTCTGCAGTAGTGCAGGTACTAGACCCATAGCTTCAAATTGCCAAGTTTGGACGTTCTGGAATACACAGTGTTGTAACATGGGCTCAGCTTCCATCTGCTGTTGAATAAAGGATGTCAGTGAAGTCCTTGAGTATATTTGTCCAATGAGCAATAACACTGCCCATGTTTCACACTTCAGTTTATTTTTTATATTTATCTAGTCAGTTAGTTTTGACATTGTCTTCTCATTGCATTGTAGCATTACAAGTGCTGGCACATCTTGATTTCATCATCAGCATCAACCGGTTCTAAACCACTTATATCTGGGATGTGGGGTGGGGTGGGAGAATACAGTCTCCCTATAAGGTGATACCCTATGCATAATAAGGCGACTTATGGTTGGCTGTGCATATATAACTATTGTTGGTTTGGCACAGCTTTTTGCAGGAAGAATGCTGGCTGAGCAATGTGCTGCTGGTTGTGAGCTCACCACTATGCAATTCATGTTGATAGCATGTTGCATATTCATGACTGATGGTGAAGCAAATAACTGGTTAAAAACCACTAAGCATTTACAGTCGCAATGCTTTGTCATGGGAATCCTGATATCCTACCTCTGCTTCTTTCATACAGTGGTACCCCGGGTTACGTACTTAATCCTTTCCGGGTTACAGTACGTAACCCAAAAAGGACGTAACCCAAACAATTCGTTATGCGCATGCACAGATCGAAAAAACCACAAAAAACACTCTGCGCATGCGCAAATCACACGCGTGTCTGGTTGCGCTTCCGGGTTAGCTGAGTTCGTAACCCGAAAAGTACACAACCCGGAGCGTACGTAACCCGAGGTACGACTGTATTTGATGCGCTGGCTCATCAGGAGCTGAAGATGACAATGGATATACAACACTGCTTCTCACCCAGGCAATTTGGTAACCAAAGAAATATCACCATATGTCAAAGATGGGACATAGAGACAGTGAGCAAATTTTCATGACTCAACTTCTACAGTGGTGGTACTCATTGCTGTGCCACGGCTGTGTGCTTGCAGGCCAAGGCTTCGTGCTTCCCTCTGTCTCCACTGTTCAGGGAGGGCAGAAGCAAGGCAACAAAATGCAAAAGGAATGCCACAGGTCTGGTTGAGTCTCCAGTGACTACCATCAAGGCATTGCCAGGATAGACTAAGCCCTGGGTTTTCAGTTTCCTTTCAGCCGCTTGCTTCCAGTGAACTGCATTATTATTCAGCCTGACTTCTTATATATGTGTTTTCCCCTGCAAATATATGTCATAGATTTCTCTCACACACAAATAAAAGACACCAAAGGTACCTCACGCAAATGGAAAAGAAACTGCATTAGACCATATACAGTGGTGCCCCGCTAGACGAAAATAATTCGTTCTGCGAAAATTTTCGTCTAGCGGGTTTTTCGTCTTGCGGAGCGGCAATGACAGCTGCGCTTTCGCTAGACGAAAAGAAAAAAAAAAGACGAAAAATTTTCGTCTTGCGAGGCAGCCCCATAGACTTTTTCGTCTTGCGGGGCAGCCTTCCGCTAGACGAATGCCTTCGTCTAGCGAGTTTTTCGTCTTGCGAGGCATTCGTCTAGCAGGGCACCACTGTACTTAAAACCAAGATATTTGCGAAAATGTAGACTTCTAGCCATCTAGCATTGCCCAAATGAATTTCTCAGGCTTTTGTAGTCCAGAAGCTACAGCAGCTTTTCAATGAAAAGCCAGTTAATGAATATAGCTTCACCAAAAAAGATAGCATTCATCTGTAAGAAGAAAATGCGTAACTCTGTAGCCTCCCAGCTGACAAAACGTGTCTTAATAGCTATGACAGGACAAAGATAATAATTCTCAAGAATGAATGAATTGGCTGGCATTAAGACTCATGTTGAATAGGTTACCATACTCTGCTGGAAAATATTTTGGAAGTAACAACCAACATTTAACGCTGTCAGAATATGGATTCACTCACAAGTGCAAATCTTTCTTCCTTTCTTTTTTTAAGCTGTAAAGATGAACTGCTGAGACAGCTTGTTTAAATCAAGAGGCTGTAAGTATTTTCCTGGCTCACTGTTGCAAATATGAAAAGCACTCTCTCAGGAGTTTACCTAAATTATCTATGGTTATTTAATGTTAGTTATCTACTTTTCCTTTATCAAAACTTTAGGAGGAATGGGCGTAAGCCCTGTACTGGAAAGCATTACAAACCTATAGTTTTGTGTTGTATAAAGGGCCCATTGACCTATCTGAAGCAGTCCCCACCTCCAGGCATGACATTTCACGGTGCCATGCACATGCTATGAGCTACCACCTCCAATTTTTAGTTTTGACTTGCTGTAGATAAGCATGGCCAAGATCCACACACAGCTGGTCCGAGGGATTAAAGCCCCCCTCCCTCCTATTAGCATTTGTACTTTATTTGATAAAATGTATTTTTCAAAGAATAAACTGTTAAAGGGGGGAAGAAAACACATGTAATGTAACAGCTGCGAAGCTTTTTGACTGGCCGGCTAAACCAGGTGAGAGTAGCTGATGGGTCTCAAACCCTCAGTGAGTTAGGGACGCCCCCTGCATGCAAAGGCGAGATCCAGCAGATTGAGTGGACAAGACCAGTAGTGGGTCCAATGGTCAAGAAGGCGGTTTCTGCACATGCTGTAAAGCAAAGTGAGGGGCAGACGGGGCTTGTCAACCTGGGAAGGTAGCCCATTTAGGAGAAGGAAAACTCTGATCCTAAACCTCCACCGCCTATCTTCAGGAGAAGAAAAGGCTGAGGAGTAAACCCTACACCATGGGAAGCCAAACTAAGGCCCGGGGGCCGGATGAGGCCCAATTGCCTTCTAAATCCGGCCCGTGAACAGTCCAGGAATCAGTGTGTTTCTACATGAGTAGAATGTGTCCTTTTATTTAAAATGCACCTCTAGATTATTTGTGGGGCCTGCCTGGTGTTTTTACATGAGTAGAATGTGTGCTTTTATTTAAAATGCATCTCTGGGTTATTTGTGGGGCATAGGAATTCATTCTCTCTTCCCCCCCCCCCAAAAAAAAATATATAGGGGGACAGTGTTCTGAGGGAAAGTGGACCGGCACCCCACTGAAAAAGTTTGCTGACCCCTGTACACAAATCCGGCATGGAGTCAAATATTCAAAATATTCATCCAAAATATTTTCTCACGGAATGAGTGAAATGATTCGTAACATAAGACTCTACCCATTCCAAATCTATAGTATTAAAGGATGAGAATTGTTGTGTAGATATATACAATAGTTAAATCCAAATGCTTTTGTCCACCTAGAGCAGGGGTAGGCAACCTAAGGCCTGGGTGCCAAATCTGGCCCAATCGCCTTCTAAATCTGGCCCATGGACGGTCCAGGAATCAGCGTGTTTCTACATGAGTAGAATGTGTCCTTTTATTTAAAATGCATCTCTAGATTATTTGTGGGGCCTGCCTGGTGTTTTTACATGAGTAGAATGTGTGCTTTTATTTAAAATGCATCTCTGGTTTATTTGTGGGGCATAGGAATTCATTCTCTCTCCCACCCTCAAAATATAGGGGAACAGTGGTCTGAGGGAAAGTGGACCGGCACCCCGCTGAAAAAGTTTGCTGACCCCTGTACACAAATCCGGCATGGAGTCCCAAGACAGAAGGATGGCGCCTTGTACACCTCCTTCCGGCAACTCCTGCAGCCAAGTTGGTGCCAAACATATTGCTTTCCTTTCCTTTGGACCACATCAGAGAGACCGGGGGGCAAGGAGGTCTTGTCATCTGGGCAGTCCAGGACTGCCATACACTGGCTCGCTTCGGTGTTGCTAACACAGCGGCTTGCTTTCACCCCCCGGAAGCGCACTCCATTGTCTCTTGAGACAGATGCCAATATACAAATATAAATCATTCAGAAAGTTAGACAACAATATGAGATGCAGGCAGCCCCCTGTGTACATGAAGGTTATGTTCCAAGGTACCGCATGCATTAGCGGAATCGCGTATTAGTAAAAAAGTGAGCAAACATCCCATCCCGCCTCTGCCCTGCTTTTAGTGATGTTTCAGTGGTATCTTTATGATATTTCTGGGTCACTTCCAGGTTTGGCGCAATACACGTATACACGATTGTGCACATATCAAATGCGCGTAATGTATATTCCAGGCATATTGATTTATCAGGCAAAAAATGAAGAGAGAAAAGGAAAGGAAAATAACAGTGAGATTTAAGGCACAAGCCCACAGCTAAGATCCACCAGCTACGGGGTTTTATGATTTGGTGGAACCCTTGCCAGTGCTAATTCAGCACAAAGGGAACCATATTTTCAAGCTCCAAACACCAGCTGCAAATAGTTGTGCATTAAAATCTTAAGTCTCCTTGCTGATCAGTGACAGTGAGGGTGTTGTTTTGAGCTTTCTAGCCTCAGCACCTAAATACGTTGAGGATCACTAGTTTCAACAGTTGGTCTGACTTTTGAAAAAGACAACTTAGGGCCACACCACACAATTCACTTTTAGATGCACATCTGTTTTGAAATACCTATGTAAACCATTTTCTGTATGCTTATCAGGAAATCATTAACGGCTGTAGCTGTGCTGAGCATGCAATTCAATGGCAGATCTGGGTTTGCCTTTATGAGGCATCAAAAACTGCCCCAAGGACAGAGGTTAATAAATCATGAATGATGTGCAGAGTGTAAAAGTATTCGCTTTCAAAACATTTCTGATGAAACTGACAGGCAGTGAATCTAGGGCAAACAATGGAGGGTGGTTTGGGTTGGTTGGTTAGTTTATATATATATATTCACCTGTCTCCTGCCCACCTAGCAGTTCGAAAGCACGTCAAGTGCAAGTAGATAAATAAGGTACCGCTCCGGCGGGAAGGTAAGCTGTCTGCAGACAAACGCCGGCTCCCACGGCCTATAGAGCAAGATGAGCGCCGCAACCCCAGAGTTGTCCGTGACTGGACCTAATGGTCAGGGATACCTTTGCCTATATTCACCTGTGGAACCTACTACCAAAGAATGTCGTGACAATCATTAGTGCAAACTATGATAACCACAAGCATAATTTTCATATTAAGAAATAGTCAAATTCTGTAGATGATGGGAAGTAACCAAGAAAGGGGGACTAGTGGAACTACGTCTTGCTTGCACAATTATGCTTAGCATGTATCTGGTTGTCCAACGTCAGCAGAGAGAATGCTGAGCTAAGCAGAATTAGGTTTAGCCAAGCATGGTAATTCTTAACATTGTTAGTTTAAACACACACACACACAACTGTAATCCCAACATAATGATACCGCAGAATAGATTAGCCGTAGAATATCTTTGCTATTGCATATTTGTCTTGTAAATAAATTTATGACATACCTCTCTTCTTTGATCTGAAGAAGAATCCAAACATTTTTTTGAAAACACCCTTTCTTTCCTGAAACAAAAATCAACATCAATTAAGGTTCTAAAATACTCTAGATCATCAATACAGTATAATCATCAGTATGGAATAGCAATATTATACACACACACACACACAGGCTTTGAAACCTAAGCTCCATAAGTCCAGTTTCACTTAGAGGGAGATTTCTCATCTTCCCCTTCTCCTGAGAGTAGGGAGTCTTTCTAGGCCAATATGGGGCTGAGGCAAGGGAGGGCTGCAGCAGGAAGGGAGAATTTGCAGAAAGGCTCGTTCCTGCTGGGAGCAACTGTTGTGGGCCCAGCTGTTAGCTGGAGAGGGTGCTTCTGTCTCCTCCTGTCGCACTGACTGCTGGGGACGTGCCTGTGGGGCACTCCAGCCAATTGGGAGCGTGCGAGGGGCTGGGGAGGGAGAACCTCTTCCTTCTGGTCCACTCCACGGCCAGCTGTGCCGTGGCTTCGGCTGCCAGGTAGGCAGGCTGGATTTCCTATTCTCCTTCCTCCCACATTTCTCAAGGAGAGGTGGCATGTGGAAAAGACTGTCTTAATGGTTTACACATGATAGAATGTTCCTCAAGATGCCCCAATAGGTAGTACTGCTCCAACCGGCGGTTTCAGAGGAAGCAACATGCAGGTGTTGAAGTCATTCTGACAAAAAAGAAAGGCTGGGGTTGGGGTGGGGTTGAGAGCAGCAAAAGACCTACCCTCCAACACCTTTGTACTGGAATACTCTGGTGAAGTGCTCGATCACAAAGAGTTCAAAGCCCGAGTGAAGGAGTATGCCCGAGGCAAAAATATCCATTATTATTTCATGTCATTCAAAAAATGATGAGGTAATAGGTGCCACCCAGAAAGGAAACTGCTCTCCTTTTATGAACCACAGTTGCAAGCCAAACTGTGAGATGCAGAAATGGACAATGAATGGGCAGCTATGGGTTAGCTTCTTCACCACAAAACTTGTTCCGTCAGGCTCAGAGCTAAACTTTTTGACTACCAGTTCCAGAGATATGGCAAAGAGGCGCAGAAGTGTTTCTGTGGCTCTGCCAACTGCCAGGGTTACCATTTCTATGATTTACGAGCTGCCTAAAGCTGAGGATGCATGTTGCTGCTGGACCTTGCTATGGGTTACATTGGCCACTGTATTCAGAGGCCAGGGAGGAATTCTCCTTGCAGACTAACCGGGGCTCATCTGCAGGTTTTGCCTACTACTTCATCACAATCACCACAACTAGTTGGCAGAGAAGGCACTGAGTTGGAAAAGGCACTGCCTGCCCCCCACCCCCCACTTTGCTGTCTTTGGGCATTCCCTTAAGGCGGCCTGTGGGGTGCTTCATGTCCAGATGCCAAACTCGGGGGCTGACAGTCCTTAGCACTCCCTCCCAGTGATCTTGTGGGCCACTCAGATGTGATGCCCGTTGAAAAACAACCTTAAGCCTGGTCAACCCCACTCAACCAGCAGTCAGGCAGCTGATTTCAGGATACACACTCAATGTCTACATCAAACCATCTGACATCTGTAACCAATCAATTCAATCATCTGAGGATGTTTTGGTGAGGAAGCTGAACATATTCTGCACTTTGTACAGAATTTGTTTAGAATTCCACACAGCTCAAGCCATGATAATGGTTATCATGTGACAGGGTGAAACAACAATGGACAACAGTAGCTGTTCTCTCTATATATACCATTGTATTATGTATATCAGCTGTGCTGAAAACTGCACAGCATAAGAACAGGAGGGGCATGGATGCATGGCTAGATATAGTTACAGGTAGGTAGCCATTTTGGCCTGCCATAGTCAAAACAAAATAAAAAATAAAAAAATTCCTTCCAGTAGCACCTTAAGAGACCAACTAAGTTTGTTCTTGGTATGAGCTTTTGTGTGCATGCACACTTCTTCAGATACACTGAAACAGAAGTCACCCGACCCTTTTATATAGTGAGAGAGTGGGGAGGGGTATTACTCAGAAGGGTGGTAGGAATGGGTGATTGGCTGATAGGTGTGGAAAACCTGTTGACGGCTGTTAACGACTGCAATTGGTCTTACAGGAAAAAGCAATGGGTGAGATGGCTAAAGATAGCTTTGTCATGTATAATGAGATAAGAATCCAATGTCTTTGTTCAGACCAGGTCTCTTCAGGGTTTGGTAATTAGTTGCAATTCAGCAACTTCTCTTTCCAGTCTATTTCAGAAATTCCTTTGTAGTAAGACAGCTACTTTGAGATCTTGTAAAGAATGTCCCATTCTTTACAAGAGATCTTGTAAAGAAGGTCTCATACACCCCAGCAAATGTGGTTGATGACCTTGAGCCAGACATCCTGGAGAGTGAAGTCAAATGGGCCTTAGAAAGCCTTGCTAACAACAAGGCCAGTGGAAGTGATGATATTCCAGCTGAACTATTTAAAATTTTAAAAGAGGATGCTGTTAAGGTGCTGCACTCAATATGCCAGCAAGTTTGGAAAACTCAGCAGTGGCCAGAGGATTGGAGAAGATCAGTCTACATCCCAATCCCAAAGAAGGGCAGTGCCAAAGAATGCTCCAACTACCGCACAATTGCACTCATTTCACACGCTAGCAAGGTTATGCTTAAAATTCTACAAGGCAGGCTTAAGCAGTATGTGGACCGAGAACTCCCAGAAGTGCAAGCTGGATTTCGAAGGGGCAGAGGAACCAGAGACCAAATTGCAAACATGCGCTGGATTATGGAGAAAGCCAGAGAGTTCCAGAAAAACATCTACTTCTGCTTCATTGATTATGCAAAAGCATTTGACTGTGTCGACCACAGCAAACTATGGCAAGTTCTTAAAGAAATGGGAGTGCCGGATCACCTCATTTGCCTCCTGAGAAATCTGTATGTGGGACAAGAAGCTACAGTTAGAACTGGATATGGAACAACTGATTGGTTCAAAATTGGGAAAGGAGTACGACAAGGCTGTATATTGTCTCCCTGCTTATTTAACTTATATGCAGAATACATCATGCGAAAGGCTGGACTGGATGAATCCCCAACCGGAATTAAGATTGCCGGGAAAAATATCAACAACCTCAGATATGCTGATGATACCACCTTGATGGCAGAAAGTGAGGAAGAATTGAAGAACCTTTTAATGAGGGTGAAAGAAGAGAGCGCAAAATATGGTCTGAAGCTCAACATCAAAAAAACTAAGATCATGGCCACTGGTCCCATCACCTCCTGGCAAATAGAAGGGGAAGAAATGGAGGCAGTGAGAGATTTCACTTTCTTGGGTTCCATGATCACTGCAGATGGTGACAGCAGTCACGAAATCAGAAGACGCCTGCTTCTTGGGAGAAAAGCAATGACAAACCTAGACAGCATCTTAAAAAGCAAAGACATCACCTTGCCGACAAAGGTCCGTATAGTTAAAGCTATGGTTTTCCCAGTAGTAATGTACGGAAGTGAGAGCTGGACCATAAAGAAGGCTGATCGCCGTAGAATTGATGCTTTTGAATTATGGTGCTGGAGGAGACTCTTGAGAGTCCCGTGGACTGCAAGAAGATCAAACCTATCCATTCTCAAAGAAATCAGCCCTGAGTGCTCACTAGAAGGACAGATCCTGAAGTTGAGGCTCCAGTACTTTGGCCACCTCATGAGAAGAGAAGAATCCCTAGAAAAGACCCTGATGTTGGGAAAGATGGAGGGCACAAGGAGAAGGGGACGACAGAGGATGAGATGGTTGGACAGTGTTCTTGAAGCTACTAACATGAGTTTGGCCAAACTGCGGGAGGCGGTGGGGGATAGGCGTGCCTGGCGTGCTCTGGTCCATGGGGTCACGAAGAGTCGGACACGACTGAACGACTGAACAACAACAACAACAAAGAATGTCCTGGGAGACTGAAGTGTTCTCCTACTGGTTTCTCTGTCTTGTGATTCCTGATCTCAGATTTATGTCCATTTATCCTTTGGCGTAGGGTTTGGCCTGTTTGTCCAATATAGAGAGCTGAAGGGCACTGTTGACATTTGATGGCATACACAATGTTAGAAGATGAGCAATTAAATAGTCCTGAGATGGTATGTTTGATGTTGTTGAGGCCAGTAATGGTGTTGTCCGGGTGTATGTGGCAGCAAAGTTGGCATCTGGGTTTATTGCAGGCTCTGGTGCCAGTGTCCATGTTAAGCCCTGTTGTTGTATTGTTGTGGGTGATGAGTTGTTTAAGATTGGGTGGCTGTCTGTACACAATGAAAGGTCTTCCTCCCAGAGCTTGAGAAAGAGAACTGTCATTGTCTAGGAGAGGTTGTAGATCTCTGATGAGGTGTTGTACTGTTTTAACTTGGGAGCTGTATGTGATTACTAGTCGTGTTCTCTTCTTTTCTGTTTTGGGTCTGTCTTGCAGCAAGTTCTTTCTGGGTATCAGTCTAGTGACTTCTGTTTCGGTGTATCTGAAGAAGTGTGCATGCACACGAAAGCTCATACCAAGAACAAACTTAGTTGGTCTCTAAGGTGCTACTGGAAGGATTTTTTTTATTTTTTTATTTAGTTAGATATACGGTAGACAGACAGACAGACAGACAGACAGACAGACAGACAGATATGGGCTAGCAATCATTCATAAGATATGGATTTTAAGTCCAACTTATTTAAATATGATAAAAGGTGACAGACTGTACCACAGGGTAGAACAATCTAGCAATTCAAATCCCTATGAAATTTTAGTATATTTCATAGACACCAGGATAATAATTGCCGTAATAAATCTACTTTTGTAATGTCTTAAACAAGGTGTGCCTGCAGTTTAAAACTGGTAAGATTTATTATAGTACTGAGGCATTCTCTGCTAGAAAATGACAAATTGCTAATGTATGCTCGTTATGTAATAGTTAGGCTCTGTTCTTCAAAGCCCAGTGAATGGACTGATAAATGGAAGTGAAAATTTGTTGGATGGGGGTGCAAGAGACTGATTCAGCTTTGGCTGCGTGAGAGAACTGACTTGTTTTGAATGTAGCAGCATTTAAAATATTGTGTGAGGCGTCCTGAATTCCAGATATGGATTTTAACTAGCAACTTTTAAAATCAATGACATGTTTTGAGCTAATGCATGGAACGTGGGGGATACAATCTAACAATCCTTTGGTCATGTGTACCGGAACTGCTACCCTAAAATGTTTGGGAGCAGTTATATCTGGACACACTGCATTTCAGAGTAAAACACATTTAGCCAACTTTTATCAACCTTTTCTGAAGTAAAGTCATCATATATAATAAATACAGTTCTAATCATTTTCCATAGTTATAAAGCAAAGTATTCAAATAAAGCTCTGGGCTGCAATCCCGTTAAAGGTAAACGTAAAGGTACCCCTGACCATTAGGTCTAGTCGCGGACGACTCTGGGGCTGCAGCACTCACCTCACTTTATTGGCCAAGGGAGCTGGCGTACAGCTTCCGGTTCATGTGGCCAGCATGACTAAGCCGCTTCTGGCGAACCAGAGCAGTGCACGGAAACACCATTTACCTTCCTGTTGGAGAGGTACCTATTTATCTACTTGCACTTGACGGTGTTTTCAAACTGCTAGGTGGGCAGGAGCTGGGACCGAACAACGGGAGCTCACTCCCATTGCGGGGATTCAAACCAACAACTTTCTGATCAGCAAGCCCTAGGCTCTGTGGGTTAGACAACAGTGCCACCCACTTCCCTGTTACAATCTTGTTACATACTGGCTAAATTCCATTTTTTTCTGCATACTTGCACTACTAAGGCTGCTATGATATATACATCTACATAGGCGCTAGAAAAAAGCTCCGTTGAATAGAGCTTATTTCTGAGTAGATAAGCATAGGATTCTACTATAAATCCCACTGTTTGCAGAGTTGCAGCCCTGGACCAAAATTCTTAACACTGAGGATTCTCCCCAGTGCATTCCTGTTCGACAGCATTTAATACTTCTGGTTCGATCAATATCAATCCTATTTTCAAGGGAAGTTCTAAAATACTTCTACCGCAGCTACAAAACAGTATCAAGAACGTAAGAAGAGATATTAAATATATTTTGTGAGCAATGCGTAAGAAAGCCAATTATAAAATCAATACGCATTTGATTTTACAAAATTTCACTGGCGGAGAAAATACTTAATATACACTTTATTGGCAGTTTGGGCATTATTAATTAAAGAAAACTCTTTTGCTGGTAGTAGATTGCTAAATAAATCAATAGTGCTAAATTATTACTATAAATCTTTGCATATATTAAAACCCACAGCTTGTTTAATCTAATGTTAGCAGTTAATACTTCGCAACTGTTTCCAGAGCAAATCTGTAATAGATTTTACCAGTACACCCCACTGCCCTTCACTGTCTTTCAGCCAAGAATTCATGATTTTTCAACTTTAACAATGTGCTTAATTTTCTAAGTCTGATATTAATGTGGGTTGCTTAACTACACGGATAAGTTGAAGTGATTCCATTGCAGCTGCATGAACCAGTAGGCTATTTCTCCTCCCTTCTTGCTTCTTAGTATACTAACTAGTGTTGTCTTACATGACCAAGGTGGAAAGAAATGAACCAGATCCCAAGTTCCCATGATCGGAACTCTGTTCAGGGATGCTGAAGGAGGAGGCAATTTTCACCAAACCTTCCTTCCCTCTGCAGCCCCATGAAACTCTTCAGGAGAGGGTTGAAAAAACAGTGTGAGAGATGATATGGGAGGCCACAAGAGAAATGGAAAATTGAAGGACCACTCAGGCCCCATAGGAGCCAACTCCTAGGGGCCATGGGGGCTTCAGCCCCCACAATAAAATATTTGAGGGGTTCAACCCCCCACAAAGTTGATGGGTATTCCCATTCAAATGGTATGGGCGCACTGCATCATGTGATCAGTTATGTGGGGCAGGGCTTACCTGCCCCCCCCCCCGAATATTTGGCACCCCTGTCAGCCCCAAGCCAAGTCCAGTATATAATGCAGAGAAAGTCAGTGGTTTGGATAAATGGGAATCTGAACTGAGCTCAGTTCAGATCAGTGTAAGGAAGCTGTGCTCCTAAGCAATTTCTATCCCATGTGCTTCCCCTAAGTCCACATAAGTATTACAAATGACCAGACCACACTATAAGCACTTTCCTATCTTGTTATTATCTGAGCCTAAATAGATGGGGAAAATATATATTTTATATAAAGGGCTCCATCATTTCTGTATAAACAAAATCGAAAATTCTTTCTAGTAGCACCTTAGAGACCAACTGAGTTTGTTCCTGGTATGAGCTTTCGTGTGCATGCACACGAAAGCTCATACCAGGAACAAACTCAGTTGGTCTCTAAGGTGCTACTAGAAAGAATTTTCGATTTTGTTTTGACTATGGCAGACCAACACGGCTACCCACATTTCTGTATAGTAGGGGAGAGATGAAAGGTGGTCTTGTACCTCCTGAATTGATAAACTAATTCACTTGAGCAAATGCTTGTTATGAAGGAAGAGGGGCACCCCAATTTCCCCTACTCAGTACTTCAGCTCTTGCTGTTTCATAGTTTATATACACTGAAATATTTGGGTATTTAAAACAGACCTTTTTCTCAGGTTTCACGTCTTGATAATATTCTTCAGCCTACATGATAACAATCACAAGCAATCATTAATCCTTCATTCTACTGTTATCTAAACATACAACTAAAGTGTACAACTGTGCTGAACTATACAATATATACCAGACTATAAAATGGGAAGAGTGGTATAAAGAGGTGTGTGATATAGCTATTAATGATAAATTAACATGTGACACTAAGACGGGGAATATGCAGGAGAAATGTTTCTGGGGAGATATGGTGTTTGTAGAATTTGTACTGCTAAAACAGAAAGGGGTCAAACCATCGCAAGAGGTGTTGAAATTCTGGGAGGTTGGATAGTTACAATGGAATGGTCTCGGTGGTGGGGTGCACATTTTTATTCTTACTCATTTATGATTATTAGTTTGTCAGAATAAAATATTTTTTTTAATATATACACAAAAACTGTGCGAGTACAAATTTTTATTTTAATACAGGTTCTTTTTATGAACAAGCTTCTTAGCTACATCTGGAAAAGCACTACTTTTAAAAGTACTTCAATAATCGAAAGGTAACGGAGAATGAAGCAAAATTCTCAAAAAGTAAGTTATGCATATTGTCAGATCCACGTAGCGGTTGCTCACAAGTAACGACAAAGTCCGCCTTGTCTACAAACTAATTTATTGTGCCAAAGCTATGTACAAGCGGAGCTATCCAAAAACATGACTGCCTAGTCGCTTGAAGAATCCGGAAGTGCCTTCTTCCGGCTGCAACCCCAACATAGGAATCGCGGCGTCCTGAGATGCCACCTTCCCGGTCTTCCCACCCCTCTGCGCAGCTCAGGCGATGGAAGTGGCATCTCCCCCTCAGATCTGCTTTGCTGGGTGGTGCTGGGTCTTTGAGCTGCCTCCTGGAGCCCTCCCTCCATCTGGCTGCCCGAGCGTAACTCCTCTTCCCCAGAGGAGCTGCTGGAAGACTCGCTAGGCGAAGACTCACTGGCGAGAAGGGGCTTGGGCTGCTGGTACCCACCAGGACCCTGACCGGCAGCGGAGGGCAGTTCCCTGACACATATACTTAAAATGGAACCTCCATGATAGTGAAAGAGAAGGTTTGTTTCCGGAAGGTTATATCCAGAAATCTCTAGATATAAGTAAGCTTTCTTAGAGGAATTTGCATGGCCACATTTAAAACAGAGGACAGCACTAGATTGTGCCCCTCCCCTCCCCCCCAAAAAAATCCAACAGGTCTCTTACCATCTCAAATTCAGTTTCAAATTAACTGTAAAGTGCACTATAACAAAATGGGGCTCTTACCCTGTTTGCCCTCTAACCATCTGAATGGTATGCTAGCAATGCTTATGGCAGGGGCATCATGGCCTGGCAGTCACTTAAAATTAAGCAAAGGCTTAACATTTGTGTTTACACATTGTGTTTACACACATATTTGTGTTTACAGGTAGTAAAGGACTCCAACAAAACCTAAATGTAGTTGCAGCCTGTCTTGAGAATGGACATTATATCTTAGGAACTTTACAGAATTCTGAGTGACAGGAGCTATATATGTACTTAGGGTTGGAGAAGTTTAATCTGATTATTAAGGTTGGATAGAGTATAATTCCCTTATTTCATCAGCTTACTATCAACCCTGAAATGAAAGTATACTTAGTAGTTACGAATGTTTTTATTGTCTACGTTAAATAACACAACTGCGCCTCTTAACAAAAGTATTGATCTCAGCAGGTCTGAACCAATGCAGTTTCCAGTGCTATACTAACCCATCTCAAATGCCACAATATGAATGGCTTTGGGTGTTAAGAAGTTAATTTGTTCGACTGATGTAAATAAAAATTGGCAAGGAACACCCCGGGATCAAAATTCCATTTTAACTGTACAAAAAAGTTCTCGAATACTGCAAAAACAAAACTAACCTCTTCTTCTGTACTCCAATTTGCATAAATGTCTTCATCATGGACCACCTCAGCAGGAGCCTTGAGAATGATGCATTCCAATAAAGATTTGAAGGAAAGAAAACAAAAATGCTCTTATGTCATTTTATCACAAATCGGGGGGGGGGGGGGAAATCAAGCAATCGAATTGTTTCCCATTTCCCCACTCTTTGAAAACAAAATACAGTTATGCCTCACTGAAAGCTTGCCATCCTAATTTGGCATTACAATATTAACGCTGGCTCCCTCGGCCTGTAAAGGAGTCGTTTGCGACTGGACTTAACTGTCGGGGGTCCTTTACCTTTATGTGACAGCCTAGGAAATGTGTAAAGTCCTCTCAAACAGTAAAGTGAACCTAAGGTCCCGTTTTTGCAAATGGTAAATGAGGTGGTAAACTTCTAACTAGACTGCTTCACTTCAGAGTACAGGTGAGAGTTCACAACTGAATGCTTCTTCTGCCCTGGCCACAGTGAGTCAGCAGGGCTTTGGATGAGATGGTGGCTCCACAAAGGCATCTTCTACCACCTGCTCTGTAATGGTACATTGGCTTTCAATAAGTGGGTCAAAACTTGACCTAAGGAGGGCTTCACCTGTGGCATCACAAAATCTGCTTTTCCTTTTAGAAAAAGAGTAGAAGGCCTGAGTATATGTGGGTTGGGGGGTAACCATGCAGAGATGTTAAACATCTTTTGAAGAGAATTCTACTTCTTTTTCTCTTGATGCACACACAACCAAGTAACAAATGCCATTCCCCAGTTTTGTTAAAAGGAAGGAATAACTTTTAAGGTAAAGGTTAAAGGTAAAGAAAGAAGTGGCTATATCATGCTGGCCACATGACCCGGAAGCTGTCTGCGGACAAATGCTGGCTCCCTCGGCCTATAGAGCAAGATGAGCGCCGCAACCCCAGAGTCGGACACGACTGGACCTGATGGTCAGGGGTCCCTTTACCTTTAAAAGGTAAATGACCCCTGGACATTAAGTCCAGACAAAGGCGACTATGGGGTGCAGCGTTCATCTCACTTTTCAGGCCGAGGGAGCCGGCGTTTGTCCACAAACAGCTTTCCGGGTAATGTGGTGAGCACGACTATATGGCTTCTGGTGCAGCGGGACACTATGACAGAAACAAGAGCTCATGGAAACACCGTTTACCTTCCTACTGCAGCAGTACCTATTTATCTACTTGCACTGGTATGCTTTCGAACTGCTAGGTCGGCAAAAGCTGGGACAGAGCAACGGGAGCTCACCCCGTCGCACGGATTCGAACTGCCAACCTTCTGATCGGCAAGCCCGAGAGGCTCAGTGGTTTAGACCACAGCGCCACCCGCGTCCCTTACTGACTTTAAAACCAGTATATCCACAGTGCAGATCTGTTCTGAGACAGTGAGTGAAGTGGGAAATACAGAAAGAGAAAAAATGGACACGAACATTTATTTATTTTAAAATTAAAACTTCACCCAGCGTTTCAGGTTGGGGCCAAAGGTGCATCCAGAATCTGGAAAGACTGAAAACAAATGGTTTAACAGAACAGGAAACAATAGCCTACTTTTGGCAGAAAACAAAAACACACATTCAAATATCCAGAACTACAATCTAGCCAAATTTGAGCAATTCTGTCCCACCGATTGCAATGAGCTTTAAGTATACACGTAAGATTTCCACTGAAATTAATAGCTGAAATCTAATAGCTGAAATCTAAAGGGCAATTCTGCATATTACCAGGCCTATTCTATTCTTCCTCTTTCCCATTGCAGCCCCTTGTTCTAACCAAAACCCAACACTAGAGGCTGGAGGACCCCTGAGACATGAATTCAACATGGTAGGTGGGGAAGCAGCCAGAAGGTAAAATTGCAGTCACCATCCTTTTGTGTATGCAGAACTGCTTTCTGCCCTTACACAGGGCAGACCGCATCCATCCTAGTCAATGGGATTTAAATGCACTGAAATTTGCTGGATTGTGGCCAATCAATCATGCCCAATATTTGTTTCCATGCACAGGCAGATGGGAGAGAAAGAGAGGTGTTATAATCGATTCATTCAGAAAGAAGAAATGTACTCTAAATCTACCTGGTCAACAGGTATTTCCACTTGCAAATTTTTATCTTCTTGTATTTGCTGAGCCTCTTTAATTTCTTTTGGGGGTGTACGAGCTTTATAGACCCCGCGTCCTGAAAATAAACAGGATTAAAATATATCTGTATTAATCACTATCTACCCCCACACTGTGAAAACTACAAGCATAAATAAATATTAACAATATTTAGGCGTAGCTACAAAGCAATTACTTCTTTAAGGGCAATGTTTGTATACAATAAATATTTTCAAACAACAGCAGTCTGATAAATTTCATCATTTTGAAATGTTTTATTTCTGTATTAAGTAATAATAAAAATGAGGCAGAAGATGATACAGTACGAAGTTGCAAGAGTCGTGTTATAAATAACAGAGGCATTAACAGTTACTAAATATTGAGCTTTTAAAGAATATGGAAATTATGCTGTAATTGTAAATTTAAAAACTTTTTCAGTGAGAACATTGAAAAATGTCTGCAAATATGCATTGGTTTGCAACTGCTTCTTAGTAAGCTTTTTTTTAAGGCTTATTTTCTCTGGCGCACATGTTACACTGAATACAAGTATTTTGGCTTAAGCGACTATGTACATTTTACAATCAGAGATAGATAAAATATGTAAACCAAGACATCAGTACCGAATCTGCCTGCATTTAACTATGGGGTCTTAGGTACCAGATACAATATTTTGTGTTACCATCATCAGAAGTCAGGTGCTTATTAGCCTCAGCGTCACGACTTGCCTTCTTGGGTTCTGCATAATAAACTGAAGCCCTATCTCCGGCTCCTCGTTTTGATGGTGGTATGGCAGGCTGCAGGCTGGCTCCCCGTTTTGCTCGTTCTGTAGGAGGCTGAAGGAAACACACTCAATAAACATCCAAAGAACATCTATTCCTTTAGATTTGCAGCAAACGACTATTCTAACAACACTGTTAAAAGATTCAGAAACTAATACAGTTCAGAATTCATGGGCAGCAAAATATCTCAAGCTGCAACTTGAGCTATTCCGGTACAGCAAATGGCCCTTTCACCAACACTCTGTTTTCCTTTTGGGTCGGGGGCTTGTTTCAATAGGTACTCAGCTTCCAGCAACATTGCACAGATCCTGGAACCTACTGAGCACAAGTCCTTATTGAGTTGCTTGGTACAGTTTTTCTTTCTTTTATAAACTAACATTTTATGGGACACAATGAACTAATCCGGAAGCTGTTAGGTGAAAATTCATAGCTTTGCAGCTGAAGGAGACATTGTACTTCAGTGTTTGAAACTCCCATTGTTGCAGGCGTGTTTTGCGACACGGAATTTCATTAGCGCAAGCAGTTTTCTGAGCTCTGGACACAGTACTGAGCCTAAGATTTCAGGTTAAAACTACAGAGTGGAAGGAAAGGAAGACCTTTTTTCTGTCTCCCCACTTCCAGCCACTCTCTGAAGACTGGAGAAGAGGCCCTCTTAAGAATATTAGGGAGGGAGGCAAGGGAAGCCTGGCTTTGTTTTTTGTTTTTTTGTGCAGTCTTCAGATGAGGACTAGGCCATGTGAAAAATGAATATAAGATTTTACCTGCAGTTCATTCATTTTCAAGCTTTCTATTCTTGTTATTTAAAAATAGACATTCTGTTGTTACGCTTATAACCTAGGTTTAAGGTGCCATTTAGCTCCTAGCTTTCATATCTCTGTTTCTAACACTGCTTCAGACAAAGCACAGTTGTTATACAGACCTACTGCAAGAATCTCAGTACATTTTAAAATAATCAATTAGTCAATCAACCATTTTATTTGTATGCTGCCTATCCAAAGTTAAGACCATGCTTCAAGGCGGCTTACAACACATTTAACAAATGCATAATGACAAACATAACAAAAGTAGCCATAAACAGTTCAAAACATCAAAAAGTACACAAAGGTTGTACGAGATACCAAAGTTGTACGGGATAGCAAAGAAAACTAGCTTTTCAAGGGCCAAGTGACTGGGGTATTCAGCAAGCCTACGTAAAGGAAAGTGTCAGCCTATTCTGAAAATCAATCTCTCTCTCGCCATAACAAAGTGGAAGGCTAACCAGAAGACATTTGGCTGTTTTCCCAAGTGAATCTCATCATTTGAGTGGAAGCCTACATACTTCATCATACAGCACACATTTAATCTGAGCATTTATTAAAATGGAAGACTGGCTAACATTTGAACTCTAGCGCAGCCTCTTCATGATCTTGACTGATGACAGGGAATGTTTCGCATTTACTGTGAGATACAGCCCTGTCCCTGGAATTACTAATCTGAAATGTCAGCTCTGAAGCAAACATTCTTCTCTGGACTTTACGTATCTGGCATAATGCATTAAACTGCTGGGTTTTATTGGTTAAGTTCCTATGATATAGCTCTCTTACCCAACTAACTGAAACGGAAGCTTCCCTTAATGTTACTTTTTTCATCTGCTAGTTTTTTTCTCTTTAGTACTTATTACAGAAAAGTACATGTATGTTATGTATGTATATCTGAAGAAGTGTGCATGCACACAAAAGCTCATACCAAGAACAAACTCAGTTGGTCTCTAAGGTGCTACTGGAAAGAATTTTCTATTTTGTTTCATGTATGTATATATGTTTGGGTACAAACACACACACACACACACACACACACTTATACTGAGAGCCAGGCAGGCAGGCATGTGTTCAAATTAGGTCTAGTATTTAATGTAAAAATGTATGCATTCAATAAATCAACAAAAGTGTTAAAATATATGCAAACACCACAATTTGCATTTTTATTACAGGTTTTAATATTAACGGAGACATTTTGGAGCATCAGAAGGCATGTAAACAAATTATTCCCTGTTGCTGTTTCCTAAAGCCTTTTTTAACTACTGTTTTATTACTCCTCCACTAGTTTTCATGACTCTGATACCTATTACAAAACTGAAATAAGCAGGTAAACAAATTAGATTTCAATTCGCAAAGACAACGTGCTGCATTTTTGTTACCCTCTTTCTCAACCTCACAGGCATACAATTAGACGAATGCATGAGAGCCCAATACCACTTTATGCATTACAATCCTAAGCATGGAGTCGCAGAGTGAGTCTGGAACAGATTCACTGCCTGTGAGCTGAATGATATCTGTCTCTTACATATGCCTGGGATTTTCCTAGGCTTGGCTACCTGCACTGGCATGAGGGAGGGTACAGTAGTATCAGTGCTGTGGCACATAATACATCACAACATGCGGAGAGAGAAAATTAAAGGGCCCCCCTGATACACAGTATAAATCACCACCATCTTTATTACATAGTTTGGAAATTCTTCTCATGACTCAACTTCAAGCCAGAAGATAAATTTACTTGTAAGAGTTATTTTGCATTAACACACACACACACACACACACACACACAACCTTAACACATTCATTGTGGCATGAACTACGACCAACATATTCTGCAACATGAGCTACAGCGTGCTTTATCCATTGCAAAACCTGATGAAGATCTCTATCATTTTCACGATCTGTGACAATGTGGGCCACATTCCAACGGTGAGCAGGGCAAAACAAAATGAATCCTTAAAGAAAAATGCACACAGAGAGAGAGAGAGCGCATTTCCAGCTCTCTCTCTCTACTATAGCACATGTCTGCAGGTGGCTCTGAAGATCCCTCTGCCAGAGGAATTTTCTCTGACACCCAATCTTAGCACTATGTCCCCTCCACTCTCATGCTAGTGCTTATCTCTCTTATCTTAATGCTGTGCTGTGGTGCTTAGTGCTAAGATCAGAGATAACATTATTACTTTGCCAGCTCTTTAAGGGCTTGTTTTCAATCTAATGATTAAAACATGGTAGATGCACCAAATGATCCATTAGTCATGGCAAGATGACTAATGGCAAAAGCCATAAAACGGCCAAAAAAAAAAAAAAAGAGAGAGAGCCATAAAATCACATGGGATGATTAATTGGTGGGTGAGGCTCTGGGACAGGCCTGGCAGAACAGATTGAAGGATGTGGCTGGCTGGATTAGGCCTTCAGGCCAGAAGTTCCCCACTGCTGCTCTGAATTTAATTATATAACTTTTAAAGCCTAATATGTTACTATCCATCTTAAGCCCATATGATAAGAGGGCTATATATATCTGAACATACAAACAAGCAAACAAGTTGTAATTCTTTACTTTCTTTCCAAGAAAATGACGGACAACACAAAGTGTTATATTACTACATTAAGTTACTATTTTAGTTAAATGTTGCTTTTTTGGTGAAAAGCAGTGCATAAAGGTTAAAATAAAATGTGAAAACAAGCAACTATTGGGTGAGAAGACCTACAACTGGCCTTCCTTTCAGTCAATAAAAAGCAATCTTGATAAGGATGTCTTTTATAAGACAAATAAGGTTTCACAAGCAAGTCTGACCCAACTAACCAAGCAAACATATATCAAGTCAGAAATAAGCCCCACTGAGTTTAGCAGGGCTTGCTCCAAGGTATGTGGATACAGGATTGCAACTGCAGACGGTTTAGTCATAGCGTTTTCAGAATGAGGTGGTTGTTTTTGCCTCGGTGGCTGTGAAAACATATCCCAAATAGAAGACTAATGGTGATTATACAGGTGTATGACTGACTACTGAGGGCTGACTGCTGGCTAGTGCCTTTATGACATCACTAGAACTAAATACTGTACCCTGATCACTCTGAAGGCACTTTAAAAGTGAGGCTTTTGAACTCCAGGCAATACAAATCTCCACAAAAGGCAAATGTGATTAACTTTGCAGAGAACTTTAGGCATGCCTGCTGCTATGCAGGAGCTAAAGACCAGGCGACCAAGCACTCATTAAGTATTCACTGTACAGTTAAGTTACAGTCCAATGGTATCCAGGTCTACTCAGAAGTAAGTTTGTGTTTTACAGGGCTTCCTCCCATTTAAGTGGCAGTCCGGACTTTGGTTTAGAGTTGGCATTGGAGAAAAGCGGCTTTGCCTTTAACAGTTGTGCAGGCAGGTAGGCAGGCAGAAATTCAACAGGTTAAGCCTCTTCTGGTATAGAAATGCAATTAGGGGAAAGCTGTACCATGACTGCCCCTCTCTTTTGTGACACCATGCCTCCCAACAGCAGCCATATTGAGTCTCTCTCTCCCCCCCTCCCATTTTGTGGCATACATTTTGTGACTGGAGCCCACAGCACTCTCTCAAAACTCAGAATGTGCTCGCTGGTCCAAAAAGTTGGTGACCCCCTCCCTACTCTAGTGGCTGGGTATGATTAGGACTGAGAAAAAATACCTCATGCAAACTCAGTTCAACCCAAAACCTGGCGGCTTTAGGCAACTCGCATCCTTTAATAGAAGTTGCTTCTTTTTACTGTTTGCCGTCTCACATTAAAAACATTTCTTCTTCATGTTTTACTTCTTCTTATTACAGATAATTCCAAACTCAGGTAATTCTGATAACTATAAGATTCACCCACATGGGGGGAAAAGGCCCAAAGCCTATAATAATATAAAGAACAAGACTATATTGTTTGAACACAATAGAAGGTATTTTTTAGAGATGTTTTTCCTTCTTATTTGCATATTAGCTATTAAAAGGAGACAATTTTGAAATAAAGTATTATTGTAGCGCAAAGAAATTTTGCAGGGAAACAGAATGTGATCAAAGTTTTTGCAAATCACACATTACAAGGAAAATGAAACAACAAGGTGGGGGGAACAGACCCCCCACACACACAAGCCAGTGGAGTGTGCATAAACCCACTCTGCCCCTGTCCCACCCACCCACCCTTTTTGTCCACTTCCAGGTTGCGGTGCTGCACACTTGAACGGTTGCACACATATTGGACAAGTATGAAATGGTCACTTCCTTTCTTGCTAATGGCAATGGACAGGATTCAAAGAGCTACCGTCTTTTTCCATCTATAAGACGCCCCTATGTATAAGACACCCCCTATTTTGGGGGACTCCGATTTAATAAAATGGGGGGAAGATACTATCCGTGTATAAGATGAGCCCAGATTTTGAACATTATTTTAGAGTAAAAAAGCACAGTCTTATACATGGAAAATATGGTACTTTAACCACACTTAACAGTTTAAGCATGCCCTAGGATTTTTGGTATCTGAAGAAGTGTGCATGCACGCGAAAGCTCATACCAAGAACAAACTTAGCTGGTCTCTAAGGTGTTACTGGAAGGAATTTTTTTATTTTATTTTGTTTTGACCCCTTTGAAGATGAGATCTCCGGCATATCACAATCTGCTGTTCAATTCAATTCAATTCAACACCTTTATTGGCATATAACAATCTGCTGTTCAAAGCTACCTCAGTAATGAACGCCGTTGGCACTGTGGCCAGGGAGCCAGGAGGCAATATCTCCTTCACAGCACAGACTGAGACGTGCAGTTCATTGGATCCCAACTATACTACAGTGGTACCTCAGGTTACAAACACTTCGGGTTACAGAGTCCACTAACCCGGAAGTAGTACCTTGGGTTAAGAACTTTACCTCAGGATGAGAACAGAAATCGTGCGCCGGCAGCGGGAGGCCCCATTAGCTAAAGTGGTGCTTCAGGTTAAGAATGGTTTCAGGTTAAGAAGGGACCTCTGGAACGAATTAAGTTCGTAACCAGAGGTACCACTGTATAGTAATTTACACACATTGTCCATGCAGAGCTCCATGTAGACTGCAGAGCCTTGCAAATCCCTGAAGTTGGGCCAGGGATTGAAATCCATTTGGATGTGCCAGACTTGAATTCATCCGAAATTTGTCCGTTCGACAGTGAGGAGCTGTAGATGCAGCATTTTTAAATGCAGGGAGAGGAGAGCATATAATAATGTTTAAAAGTCATTATAAATAATCTTACCTTTTTCGGAGGGGGCCTTTCTATAGGTCCAGGTGTGTTAGAATAATACCTAAAAATATAAAGTGTAATTTACTTCATGTAAAGGTGTAAAGTGTAAAGGTCAAAACTGTCGGTACAACCGTCTTGTTTTAAAATGTCATTATCTTTAAAGGTAGTACAAACTTAAGTATTGTCCACATGGATTCTGACTCTCATCAGCCATTGCCAGCATGACCAATGGTTAGGGATGATGGGAGCTGTAGGTTCTTCAACAGCATCTGAAGAATCACAGGTTAGCCATCCCTAGTCTACACAATAACTGCAGGTCTATCTCAGGCAATAATCAATTGTCCACAGACAAGCCAGGACATATTGCTTGGTTTGATGTTTTGCACTAGTGTGAAAACAGCTAATATATTTCTCTGTATTGGTCCAGGATGGTGGACTAATAAGATGGGCTGCCCCTAAAGACACATGGAATCAAGTGAATTCAAAACTCTGCAGGCTGTAAGTATTAGTGGTAAAACCACGATCCTGGGTTTGAATGTAATGACTAAATTTAAATGAAAGTGGCAGGCAAAGCTGCCAAAGTCCTCCTACTAGGAGTGTGTACACACTATGCCCTTAGAGCACATTCAAAGCACATTCTCTCTCAAAGAATTCTGGGTATTGTAGTTTACTCTCCACAGAGTTACAATTCCCAGAAATCCTTAACAAACTACAGTGGCTGGATTTGTGTGTGTGTTTGTTTTTTAGGGGTGGATGCAAGAAGGGCAGGAAAGGCAGGGGTGGGATGGAAGCCCAACCACTGTATGCCGTGCTAAGACATGGTTTAGCATGAAATGTAAACATATCCATACATGGGCTAAGGATTTTGGTTATAATATTCAGTTAGAATCATGGGGAAAGTTATGGAATGAAGAAATTAAATTTACTGCCTGTGGTCCTTTAAAAGAAAAGGTTATGGTAATGATGTATATAGATGGTATATAACACCAACTAAACTTGCTAAAATGTATAAGACTAGAAATAAGGAAACGTTGGAAATGTAAAGAAAAGGATGAAAATTTCTATCATATATGGTGGACATGCAGTAAAGTAAAACTTACTGGGAAATGATATATAATGAGTTAAAGAAAATGTACATAAGTACATTGGTTTTAAAAAAACAACCAGAAGAATTTTTATTGGATATAGTAGGTGAAGAAATTCCGAAAAAAGATCAGAAATTATTTATGTATGCAACCATGGCAGCAAGGATTCCGTTAGCCCAAAAATGGAAGCAGCAGGAATTACCAACAACAGAAGAGTGGCAGATAAAGATGATGGAATATGCAGAACTGGCGAAACTGACCAGGAAAATCCAAAACCAGCGCGATCAAGCCTTTGAAAAAGATTTGTACAATATTTGAAGGAAATTTGTAAACAATTAACAACACTTAGGGAAACCATTAGACGGGAGGGAGGGAAGTCGATTAGCTCATATGAGCAAAAACATATGTGAATAACAGGGATGTATTTAAATGTTATGAAATGGAAAATTAATTAAAAATATTATTAAAAAAAATAAAATTTTAAAAATGCCACTGGTACAAAATAGAAGTGCTATGAACCAATCCTTTGAGGCAATGGAGTTGCTGTGGGCTCAAGCTGCTGCTTTCAATATATGTAAACCTTTCCAAACCATTTTCATACTTCCTGTGCATCTCAACTATTATGAAGTCGCTTGTCCTGTAGCGTTTGCCCTTTCCCATTAAAAGAAACCCCAAAAACCGTTTAGCACTTAAATCCCAACTGACATGGATATGAAAGTGTATCTATTGAATGCCTAAGAAAACAAGGGTTTGTTCTGTTCCTAAACACTCCCCACAATAAAGAAAGCAACATTCTAAGACCGTTTAACAGGACTCAGGCGCTTAATGTTTACAGATTTCAAAAGAATTTGGAACAATTTAGAAATGCTAACTTCCGCTAAAAGGGCTGAGATCCGAATTAGCAAAAATACTTATACTAACCCCACCGAAGAGGGTTTTTTTGGGGGGAGGGGGGGTTGACAGGAGGTATAAAGTTAGTTTTTAACATCCCAGCAATGTAGCATCAACTAAGTTAAATCATTAATACTGTGCTCACCGCCGAATATCTTCTGGAACTCTAGGATGCTGCCAGTACGGCAAAGGCTGAAATTTTTCTTTGCCGCATGCAACGTAAAAATGGTTATGTTCTAGCTCATCAGACCCATGTACAGCCTGGCCATTTAATGTAAACAGTCTGTAAGAAATGCATATTGAAAAAGTAAGTATCTTATACCTATCAACAGAATACAGTCCCTCCAGTGTGCATAATTATCAGCTCCACTAGCAGTTTGTTTAATTATAACTTTGGAAAAACCAAGACAATTGGTTCCATTTTTCTGAAGCAATATTCAAAGACTACCAGGGCGTAGCCAAGGGGGAGGCAGGGAAAGACAGCTGCCCCTCCTGAATCAAAAATAAATAAAAATACATAACTGAGGTTATGCCCCCCAAACAAGAGGCCTGCCCTCCCTAATAATAATAATAATAATAATAATAATAATAATAATAATTTATTATTTATACCCCACCCATCCAGCTGAGTTTCCCTAGCCACTCTGGTAGGCTTCCAACAGATTAAAAACAGAATAAAACATCAAACATTAAAACTTTCCTAAACAGGGCTGCCTTCAGATGTCTTCTAAAAGTCAGATAGTTGTTTATTTCCTTGACATCTGATGGGAGGGCGTTCCACAGGGCGGGTGCCATCACCAAGAAGGTCCTATGCCCTCTGCCTAACAAAAGGCTTGCCCCTCTCAACAAAAATCTTGGTTACACTGTCCCAGTGTAAACACAATGCTGGCCACCCAAATAACTATAGAAAGCCCACAAGTAGGGCATGTGGGCAATATACCTCTCTTGCTGTTGCTCCTCAGGAGTTGGCATTCAAATACTTGCTGTCTCGCTTCAATAGCTAGTAGCCACTATGAATGTGACTCAGCTGCTTTTAAAGTAATCTAAGGCTGTGTATACAATCCTGTCTACTCTGCATCTGGTGTACTCCCACCACTGTCTTCAGAAGTTGTGTACACATGACATTAGCCACATAAGCACTGCTTACCTATGGATACCCCCAGACCGAGAAGATACTTTTTCATTTATCAATCCAAGGACACCATTCCAACTTTTCAGCGTGAACTTGGGAAGGAGAATTTTCACAGGCGGTATCAAAATGTCTCCGTTTGTGAAAACACTATAAAAAAAGACATATGAACAAGCTATTTTAAGTAAGGAAACTTCTGGGGGGGGAAATACTGTATTTAGAAAATTACTTTGATAAGAATATGTTTCATTAGGAATCCAGCTAGTTACATTTCAGGGACAAGCTTCAAATCTCAACCTCTCCGACAATACATTTTAACTCATCAGATAGTATTGTATATTTTCACCCATTTCCATCTGGCATAATAGGGGAAACAAAAGTGAAATACGTTCAGTTGGAGAACCCAAGGAAGATACAGCCTTTGAAAATTCAATTACTTTCTCCTATACCGACAAAAGATGTCCTCAACAATTCCCAGAGGAAATAAACCACAATCCTTTTAAAGAGATAATAGAATCAATTGATTTCTTCAGCAAAGCTCACATTAGAAAATGGCTCTTCCTCTACCTACAAAGATCCATGGAACCACTTTGAGACTAAAGCTGTAATCTTAAGTATACTGACCTGGAAGTTAAGTATAAATGAAATCAATGAGACTTACTTCCGAGTAAATATGATTAGGAACTGGGCTGCAAAAGCTTTGAAAAGAAGCAAAGTTTGGATAAATCACAGAGAGACACTAAGCCAGTTGAAGTACCTATATATTTTTGGAGAATGGCTATTCCAAGTCTCCACTCTTCCATTTTCCCCTGCTTAAAGTGTGTCTCTTTAGGGGAGCATCGTTCCTCCAACAGTAATAGTGTAATCAAACGAAGAGCCAGCACACACAGATTTGCTGAAAGGATTTTTCTTAACACTGCTGTTAATTTCCTTAAAGCATGTTACTACAAAAGGGCAACTCAAAAGGGGTAGTAGTTCTGCTCGCTCATATGAAAAGCTAAACAACACACCTGATATATAAGGCAGGGTTAACTATGACTACAATAGTATAAGCAGTGCTAAAGATCCAGCTCTGTATACTTGACCCCAACCTGTTTTCCTGCTTTCACATCCTGGTTTAGCACCACAGAGTGCATCAATACAACTATATTCAGCAACAGTGGACTGGAAGATTATGGCAGTGGTTCCCAAACTTTTCCCCACAGAGCACTTCAGAATTGCTGAGAGTCTTGGTGGACCACCTGATTATATGTTGTTGTAGCAATTGTAATATGTTGCCTGGTTTTTAATTGTGGTCTGTGGATAAGTTTGAGAACCTCTTTAAGCCTGTCAAGTGCGATGGGTCATTCCTTTTGGGGTGAGAGACTGACTCAGAGGTGTTCTTCCAAGTCTACAGTATTCCCATAATCGGTACATCTGATCCTGCTCCAGAAGTCCTTTATGCATAAACTGGCTTTTCTAGATGGAAACTAAGAGAGCTGCAGAGCTCAAGCTTTTAAGATTCTGCTAACTACTCAGCTGGCCTCTAATAGAGTATTTCATATTTGCTTCTAACCTGTTACCCCCTGGCCTAAAGGCTACAGAGAGATAAGACAGAAAATGAGAAGGTTCATTCTGGGGCAGCCAAGATCACAATCCAGCTAGTTAGCAGCATATTTGACAATTTGATATTATATCTCTCTGCTTCATTCCAACAATGCTTCCCTATTACATCAAAGAATAACACTGCATGATTCTCTAAGCTAATAATTTATCGCAATTATATTCCACCTTTTCCTCTAAAGAAATTAAGACAGTACATGTCCCTGCCTCTCCCATTTTATCCTATTTACCAAATCCACTGAAGTTAATGGTCATTATGATTTTACTCTGGTTCTATTGTGCCCCCGCCACTCATTTTTGAATCCATGTACACATAAATTTGCCCAGAATTATCCTGTAATTTCTAGTGAAATACTACGTATTGGTGTTCTTTCTCCCAAGCCACCTTCAAGGCAACTTGAACATGGTCACATTGAAACCTGGGTCTGTGCATTTGAGCTTTCTTCTCCTTATGAATTTCCAGGGGTGGAAACTGTGTGGGGAAACAGTCAGGCAATTCCATAAGGTGAAGACATCACCACCCAATTTCCACTTACTGGTGTGGGCATACAGCACGTGGCTTCAATACACATCAAGCCATGCTAATGTGTACAGCAACAGGCAAACTGAACTTGAAAAACACACAGAGAAAACAACCTCGCTGAGTTTTAAGCCACTAATGTGTACACAGACTTAAGTTCATTAATTTCAATGAATCTACTCTGAGTAAAGATAAAGGTAACAACTTAAGTTGAATACAGTTCCTAAACGTCACAAATAACAGGACCTCAGCAGATATTTAATTCACATTACAAGAACTGTTATTATGTGTGTGGTTACAAGTGCATTTTTATCTTATAAATATTCAAATATCATCCACAGTACAGCTATGTACCCAAAACTGCATTTGTACAAACCTCCATGATGTGATATACAATTCTGGTCTCAAATCAAATAGTTTTATCATTCAAGCAAAAGGCAATAACAGACTTGTAGCAACGGCATTAACAAAATAATACAGAACATCCATCCGTAATATGAACCATCATCTATTATGTAAGAGAGAGACGTTACCAGAGACACCAACAAACTCAAATCCAGCTTTATCTCAGTTTAACTCTCAAGTCAAATATTTATATTTGCCTGCTTATGTTTAAAACAAAATTCTAAAAGCCAACCAAAGAGTTTGCTATCAGAGGATATTTGGGGCCATCTAGTGGAATTCTCGGGGCATAGATACAAACCATGCATGAACCCTAAATTAAAATGAATTTCATTTACAAATATATTGTGCCAATAACAAATCTGAATAGCCCAAAGAAGGTCTTTTTTTAGTCCTTCTGGTTAAGGATATCCCAGCCCATTTTAAAGTACTTTTAAACACTCCCATCCCTGCCCTTTTTTCTTTACATAACTCAGAAGTCTGAAAAAGTGAGAATTAGACACGATCCTTGTCAATCCAGATAAGCAATACAAATTGTTCATATACAAGTTGCTGTGAATGCTGAAACACTGTGCAGGCTTGGTACTTTGCTGACTTCCCTTGTCCTACAAAAGAACTAAAGGCAGCAGCTTGCTCTGCAACACTTCTCTCACATGGAGACAAACTTAAGTTCTGTAGTTTATTCCGTGTATTTTTATCCCAAGGAGCTCAGGATTCTCCCCACAACCAGTGCTTTTTTTCCCCAAGGGGCACTCAAGGGTACGCAGTAATGGAACCTCTTTTTTTGTTGCTGTTGTTAAAATGAGTAGCACTTACTGTAACATCATGGTGAGTTAGGTTTCTAGAAAGAAAGAAAAAAGCACTGCCCACAGCAATGCTATGACATAAGCTAGGCTGAGAGGTAGCAGCCCCGTGTGCATACCATGGTAAACCAGTTTAATCGTTTACCATGAATGTGCCCAATAGTTTTGCTCCTTCCCACTAGCACACAAAGGGAGCAAAGACTGTCACGCCCGTTTGCAGCCCTTGTTCTGAGGCAAGTCTGGGAAACTTCCGGCCCTCGGATGTTACTGAACTACAACTCCCATAATACCAGTGCACATGGTCAACAGCCAAGGATGGTGCAAATTGCTCAGGGACATCTAGATGGCCCAAGGTTACCTGCACCTGTTCATAGGTAACATTAAGCTGGGGGTTGCTGTTTATTTGTCCCCAGTCTTTGTGCATGGTGAGCCATGGTTTATGCGACACAGTGGTGTCCAAACTTTTTTCAGAAAGGACCAGATTTGATGAAGTGAAGGGCCAGATTGATGAAGGGCCAGATTTAGGATTGATGTTGTTAAGGGGCCAGATTGAACCAACTAGTGGGGCGGATTAGGCCCCCGAAGCGGACTTTGCACATGCCTGGCGGTGATGTTTCAGACACAGGCAATGACTAGCCAAAAGTCACCTGGTTAAGGTCATGCCTAACTAAGGATTTGAACACAGATCCTAGTCAAAGACTCTACCCATCTTTATCGTTTTTCTTTATTTCAGAAGAACATTGATTAACATCTGAGGATTTGTTAATAATATATGCACTATTTTTAACCAACAACAACAACAATAATAACCATATACTTACCTTATATTTAGTGGCTTATTATAGTTTGATTGCCATTTGGAAGGTACTTTTATATTACTGTGGACCACGGGTCGAATCTGCAAAAATAGTGAAACTCAGATTGTATGATGCAACTTGTTTATAAAATTGAATAATTAGAGTGCTCAGTATATATGAATAAAATGATATAATTTAAGCTGCTACACTTGCTCGGAAGTTGGAGAAATCTACCAGGTTCCTAAAGTCCCAATTTATATATGATTTGCACTTCCTAACATGCTGTGTCACAACCACTGCCTTTTCAGCAACCTCTGAAGTTGCTGTTTGGCACAGCAGGAGAGTCACTATCAAGCAGAATGAGGAAGTTCCTTCCCTCCAGGGCAAAACAGATGTTCCATGCATGTGAACTATCTGGATTGGGACGGCAGGTATGCGGGAGGAAAGAGGTTAGCCCTTCCACCCCAATGCTGTCTTCCTGATTAAAATCTCCCTAAAACAGCTATCTATTTATTCCATGGCCAAACTTACAGCATCAAAAGGGAGTGGGGGTTAATAAGGAAAATAGGCTGAGTGAAAAAGCTTCTTGCTTCTATGGCCCCCTCTCCTCCACCAGCACAGCCACAAGGAGGAAATCGGAAGCATTCACTTGCACTTTTAAACTACCCACTGTTTTCAGTTTTGCATAAACTCGAACAAATCATGGTTAGTCTAAACCAGGGGTAGTCAACCTGGTCTCTACTGCCCACTAGTGGGCATTTCAGGATTCCAGGTGGGCGGTAGGGGGTTACTGCAGCACTGGTGGGCAGTAAGGAAATTTTACCATCAAGAAAAAAGCATTAGTGGGTAGTAGGTATAAAAAGGATGACTACCCCTGGTCTAAACGAAGGGTGAGGAACCTGCGGTCCTCTGGGGATTAAAAAAATCACTGGTCATTGGGGTAATGCTGGCTGGGGCTTATGGAAGTTGAGCATGACTCAGTTCAGGGTACCTTTGAAATTATGCTGAAGTCTTTTTAAATGAGTTGGTGCTAGGAAGACTGAGCAAATGTTTCCTGCTGCCAAATAAATGAAAATGCCACTGATCAAATACTCACCACCTCATCCCTCTTCTTTCTTTGAGGTTTCTTTGCCCCTATACCAAAATAACTTAAAAGGAAAAATATAATCAGAATAAACAATATGTTAATTCAAAAGCTTGAAAATTTAAACATTTTGGCCTCACGGAATAGAGGAGGACCTTGATTTATCTGAATCTTCTTAGTCCAAATCAATACCAGAAAAAAAGCTGCTGTACCACCAGATATTGGCATCTGACTTTGAAAGAGCAACTCGTTTTGAAGTCTCAGAGCAGGAGAGAAGGTATAATCCATCCATATGCACCTACCCAGACTCTGAGATCGTCTTCTGAGGCCCTTCTTTGTGTGCCTCCTCCATGAGAGGTCCAGAGGGTGGCAACACGAGAATGGGCCTTTTCTGCACTGGCTCCCTGTCTGTGGAATGCTCTCCACAGGTAAGTTCACCTGGCACCTTTATTATACACCTTTAGGCACCAGGTGAAAACATTCCTTTTTAACCAAGTCATTGGTTGATTCGACTGACATCTTACGCCCTTTTAAAATGTGTTATTTGGGGGGAGGGGTTCCTGGGTGGTTTTGTTTTTATTTTGATTATGTATTTTGTGGTGTATATATATTCTGATTTTATTCTGTGAACCGCCCTGAGACTTGGGGGTATAGGTTTGGTATATAAATTCAATAAGTAAATAAAATAACATAAATAATAAACTTGTTACTCTTTAAGGTTCCACAAGACTGTTGTTTTAGAAACAGTCAAGTTTTCCACAAATGACTGCCTCATAGAAAATGCTTAAGCATCAAAAAATTAAGCTGTAAAGCAGGCATAGGCAAACTCGGTCCTCCAGATGTTTTGGGACTACAACTCCCATCATCCCTAGCTAACAGGACCAGTGGTCAGGGATGATGGGAATTGTAGTCACAAAGCATCTGGAGGGCCGAGGCTGCCTATGCCTGCTGTAAAGTCACTGAACTTTACCATACCACTGGTCCTGTTAGCTAGGGATCTTTGTGCTTGGGATCTTTCAGTTTATTTTAAATCTACTGTGGTATGGTGTCATTTTCAATTCTTCAACTATATAAGAAGAGTGTCACTTCACAGGCATCAAAGTTCACAAATTTATAGGCACTTTACAAACTTGTAACCTACAGTGAAACCTCTGCATTCCATGTTTACTCCAATTGTATTGAACTCTGAGGAGAGCAAGGAAATGGATTTTATTTCCTCTGCCCTGAAACACTAATAAACAAATGCAAACAGCAGTCATCCTGCATTTGTGAGGGCATAAGTAGGTTCAAACAAAAATCTGATCAAACGGGTTTGCACTTACAACACAGAGAGGAATGTAAACATGGCCTACTCAAAACCGCTACTCAGAATTAAAGTAAATAGCCTTGAAAGCTGCATTTCAGTATTCAGAATTGTTATCTGTGAGTGATTCCAATTTCTGCCTGCACTTCTCTCCATTAAATTCACCAAGCAAGAACAATGTCAGGAACACATTGGTATAATGCTTTACTGCTGTATTCCAGACAACAGAGATTCACATTTAAGCTGGAAATCTTAGGTGTTTTTTGTTCTTTTTTACTCAATCACCCTTTAGTGAAATAGTAAGTAATCATAAGAGTCTGCAGACTTGTTTTGGGCTCGTAACCAAGGGAATGAAGGAGGGAAGGAAAGAGGATTAGCAACTGAGAGCAGGATAGTGAACACCATAAAAGAGCACTGGAAAGGGAGGAGACACAAAGCAGGAAAAGTTGTTTGTGTTAATGAGTAATGAACAGGGAGTCCTTCAGATGTTATTGGACTACATTCAACTCCTATCAGCCCTAGCCTGGCAAACGATCAGGACTGGAGTGAAGGAAGTAGTAGTCCTGCAACATCTGAAGCGCCACAGGTTCCTCAGTCCTGTATTAAGAGGCCAGTCGCTATTGGGGTATGTCTACACAGGTATGGTTTGGATGCATTCAGTGTAATGCAGTGCAGAGTGTAAGCTATCTGAAAGGCCAGAATTGCAAAATCAAAGCAAGGGTGACAGAGTCCACATGATGGAAGGGGGACATCACGAACCCTTTTGCAACACAGGCACTTTTTCTGGTGCAGTACACTAAGGTGTCAAGCCTAGGTAACGGAATGTGGCTGTGCTGTCAACCTCCGAGATTCCTTATCTGTGGTTCCTGCATTGCACAGGGTTGGACCAGATGACCCTTTGGCTCCCTTCCAGGCTCTACAATTCTATCTCCTTAGGAAATACAGGGACAATCCTTTCATATGCAAGGCTAACATTTTAAAATTCTCTACAATATGCATGTCTTGGAAATCCACTCCGGTTTCCGATTTAAGAGAAATCCCGAGTTCCTGCGCATTTTGATACACTAGACTAGATCTGCACCACCCAAATTGTTCTTGATCGCCTCCGTTCAAACCTTTTCATACTTACTTCAGTTTCCTAAACCTTTCCCTGCCGGCAGCCACGTATCTGCCTCCTTGCTCAATGTCGGTCAGGTCCATAACCGAATGCCCTTGGCGGGGTGTGTACAGGTTCCGCACCCCAAAGGGTGTCGCCACGCCTTCATTGAGTTGTATCATGAAGGCTTCAAAGTTAGGCACATAGCGGTGGTTGATCACAAACTTCCTTCCCAAATAGAAGGGGTCGCCGTTACGGTACACCCAAATTGTCCGGGCAGGGGTGACGTCTGTCAAGCTATAGACGGCTCGAGTTCGAGTCGCTCCCACCATACTGAAGTCACCAGTTCAGATAGACAGAGAGAGGTCTGGGGAGGAGTGGCGTTTGGGGAAGAACATAAAATATACGGCAGTACATTTAAAAAAGAAAGGAAACCAAAAAAAACAGATCCAGGACCCCTCCCATACACCCCAAAGCAAAGGGAACTGGGGCAGAGAAGAGGAGGTGGCTGCAGAGCTCCTGTTCAGACCTCTAACCACCTACTTCATAGTGGCACCAAAGTGGGGACACCCCCACCCCACCCTAGCCCCACCCCAAAGTCTTCCAAGGGGCAACTTTTTCTCCCTCTCCCTCTCTCTCTCTCCCACCTGAGCCTCACACCCCCAATACATAAAATCCTGACATCACGCCATGTGTGTGGCAGGATTGTGACTGCAGCCCTCAGCAAACAAAATAGGTCCCCACAAGGGTTTCCCTGGAAACGCATTGGGAGAGGGAGGGAGATGGCTCAGGCTGCAAAGGGATTCCCAGGCGCCCTGAGGGCTGCGCGCGATCCCGAAGCCTTGGAAGGCGGGAAGCGCGAGACTTGTGCGGGGCGGGCACCCGCCTCCTCGCACGGCGGCTTCCCTTTGGCATCAACCGAGTGACCCACCTGCCCCACTTATGGGTCAAGGAAAATGGCCACATGCAGCAGCAATGACCAGCTCCCCTCAAACCAAGGACTCTCCCGTTCCTCGGGAGTTTCTCCATTATCTAGGAGTCGTCACTCACCGCGCGCTTCATTTCCAGTATAAAATAAAAGGGTGAAAACCCGGCAGCGCCTTCCTCTTCCTCCTCATTGCTGTCTCCTCCTCAGAGAGTTGCAACTACGCACCCGCCCCCCTCTTTTGCAAAGTTATCCCCTCTCTCCTTCTGGTCACCTTCCTGTTTCTTTTCCCCACACAACACAGATCGATTGCTGCCTGGCGCCCCGCCTAGGCTTATTGCTATGCCCTCTCCTTGATGCAAACAAAACAAAACCCAGGTTGTGTGTTTCCCGCCTTCGCGAAAGAATTGAGAAAAGAACCGACGAGCCAGCCCTGTTAAATGTGCACAACCTTCAGCAGATCTCTCGCAGCAACGCAAATGCACTTGAGGGAAAGGGAGCGCATTTCAAAATAAGGAGGAAACAGACCTTCCCCCTTTTTTCTTTTGTTTTTTTTCTTAAATTACAACATAGCATATATATTCAACACAAAAAAACAGCGACAATTTGCTGTTGGCAAAGGACAGCTGGACATATAAAAGGCCCCATTACCTTCAGTAGCTTATCAAACCTAAATCCAGGCCTGACTGCATCCTCCAATAACTCTGGGAGGAAGCCCTATTGGAGATATGCTTCTGTGTAAACATGCATAGGATTTCACTGTGGGTGGGATTCAACTCTGTTTTACCCAGTGAGCCAAGCTTAGTCATGTTTATTAATTTCAGTGGGTCTGCTCTTAAGTAAAACCCAGTTCAATACCACCCTGAGTTTCCAACCATGTTTTTTTCTAATGTATTAATTTTATTAGTCCATGTGACGTGGCTCTAAAAACGGGCCTTGTTCTCCCATTCATGGAGCACTCAGAGAAGCAGACCTATTTATTTTCACCCAGTCTTTTCATTTATTCTTTCTATAAATGGAGCAGGGGTGTTACACATCCGTTTTCCAACCCCACCGTTGCTTTAGCTGTCAGAAAGGTGTTTGAGTAGGAGATCTGCTAGCTTGGTGGTGTGTCCCTACACCTGTAAAGCACACACTCTCCAAAACAAAACAACCAGAAGCACCAACAAAAGTTAAATAAATTTGGGTTAATAGGAAAAGATGGAAGCACAAACCAGGAAGGGTAAGTATTCTTTTATTATAACATAATTCAATTTTAGATGGCAAAAGGAAAAGATAGGCACAACTATCTAAGCAAAAAAAATTAATGCAAGATTGATTCTTAGCACACAAACTTTAAACATACTGAAGCATATTCTTGCGCAGATGTTCAATACAGGTTTGCTCTCAGTTTTCATAATTAATAGTTCCAGAATCTCTCAGCTATTTGTGATCAGCATCACTTAACATTGCACTCCTAAGCACACTTGCTCGAATTCTTTTATCAAATCAAGCGGGAATGACTTCCAAGTTAACATAGAACAAGGCTGTGATAAATGGCATCATATTCGAGGACATATTTTGAATATTCTGGACTAATGTAAGCAAAACTGAAAATTAGATTACACATAGGATTATTAATTTTTTAATGAATAGGGCTGGTCCTCACACAAGGCAGAATGAGGGGGGAACCTCAGGTAGCTGATTTTGGGTGCCATTAAATTGTTAGTTTTAAAAATTTATTATTATTGCCAGGGAAGGGAGAAGTGCGGTTTTCTGCTTTGAGTACTATTGACATTGACAGAGCAGGGGATGCCTTTTGCAGTGCCACACATCAGGCAGCAAACTGCCTTGGGTCAGTCCCGGTTATTTATTATTACATTAATATTCCACCTTTCGCCTAAGGAGCTTAAGGTGGCAAATGCAGTTCTGCTACTTCCCTGTTTTATCCTCACAACAACCCTAGGCAAGAAACTAAGAGTATCTGACTGGCCCAGGGTCAACCTGTAGGCTTCATGGCTGTGTGGAGATTTGAATCCGGGTCTCACAAATCCTAGTCCAACACTCTCTAAACAATATAACCGGCTTGATATGTAACTGCGCTTTAAAAAAACAAAAACAAAACCTTTCTACCTTATGTGCTCTATCCGTTCTACAGCTGCATTCATTGCCTTTTAACATTGTTTATTATATAATACCATTTTCCAAATCCGATAACCTGTTAGCAAATATATATGTAAATTATTCATTCAGCCAGAGAAATGATGTTATTGTACAACCGTAACAAATTGTTGCATTTGAACCAATGATGTGGAAAACTGTATAATTCAATGAATGCAGATAGATGAATTGTATTCGGGCTTGTATTAACCATGAGTGAAATTCTGCAGAGCCTTTTCCATGAGAACATTTTTACTTCCTCGTGTCTGGCAGGGCCCGTGGAAATCCCCAGAGACGCATCCTACTTACACCTCCATCAGGAGCAAAAGTAAGTTTCACATGAGTAAACACATCCAGCATCTTTATGGCAGTACCATCAAAAAAATGTCTTGTATGAGGTTTAAGCTGGGGGAGAAAGAACACGATAAATTTGGTACATTTAAATATTCCAACAAGGAATTTTGCTGAAATAATAGTTGCAGACAAGATTGTCATTCCAATCTTATATATATATATATATTTGTCTAGTTGTAGATGTTGTATGTTTGTGGCTTCCCACCCATAATACAGATATATTCATACTGTGTTCAGTTGATCTAGAGGTTCAAAACTGACCTTTGTTGCAGGTACCAGTGTGTTCCATTTTGGACCTTGCGCCAAAGTCCACTTTTGTGCGTTATATTCATTTTCTTCTTGTGTACTCAAAATACAGGCCTCAAGTTTAAATGTATCTGGAAAGTTTCCTAATAGTAAAATAATAATAATAATAATAATAATAATAATAATAATAATAATAATAATAATAATAATTGAATGTGATATACTAATAGTTCCTTCCAAATAAATTAGGGCTGCAATCTTATATACACTACCCAGGAAGAAGTCCCATTCAACTCAGTAAGTATTACTTCTAGTAGAGAGAGATATGGTTGCATTTTAAGGTTGGAACCCTTTGCACACTTCCTGAGGTAAAACTCTGCTGAATTCAGTGATAAGAGAGTGGTGTTTTTTCTTTCTTTCTTCAAATAAACATGCTTATATAGTAGTACTGTTATGTACTGAGCTGAATCCTGGAATAATAGGATCCAGAATGCAGCAGTCTGATTGGTTCAGGTGGAAGTGAATCAGCGACCTGATTGGCCTGCAAGAGCAGCCAATCAGGCTCCTGGAAGAAGTGAATGCGCAACCTGATTGGCCTAGAGGAGTAGCCCGGAATTAGCCAATCACGTGGGGCCCATTGTGTAAATAATGTATATATAGCAGACATTTTGGGGAAAGACTCATTCCTTGCTACTATGGGCTGAATAAAGAGCATGAAATTCACACCTGACTCTGAGTATATTTCAAGTACCCTCGGGCATATTCAATGGTGAAATATGAATATTACTGACCACAGTCTGCTTCTTAAAACATCTGCCTGTTACTGCTTGAAAGGAGGGACAAAATATTAAAATTTTAAAACATTCATTATGCTTGATTTTAGCATAACAAAATCTGCTGAATATTAACAAAATCTTCCAGGTATATATATAAATATTTGGACCAAAATCTTGACTATATGGAAACTCTGTGACCAGAGGGACTGCGCAGTGGGAGAAGAATGGAAGAAATTCAAAATGTATTTGAAAAAATATAGTAAGATTGAAATTTAGGAAAAAAACTTGTAAGAAATGTTAGACTGCAGATTTAGAATTATGTAAAGTGTTAATGAAATGCAAAATAATGAATTGAGACAATAATTTAAGAAATAGATAAGAAAATATGGTTGCTACAATGTAAAGAAATTACTAAAGATGAAGGAGAATGAACACAGGAAGGACAGACATGAGGAAGTCAAGTAACAATGTTAAGGAAAGAAGCAGTCTTTCACAAATAATTTTTTGTTTTTCATTTTTGTATTTTGTAGTTTGTTTAGTTTTTTTTATTTTTGTATCAGTGGGGTGTTTGTAGTTGTTGTATTGGTTTATTTTATGTGTTTTGTTGATGTTTTTGAAAAAAGTTAATAAATACATTATTTTAAAAAAAAATCTTTAGAAACACATTGAATAGTAGTAAACTTTTCACTGAGTTATCTGGGTAAAGAGGGTTTGACATAAGTACATAAGACAAACATAACAAGAAATGTGTACCTTTAAAGTGACTGGTGTCTATTTCTATGTGCGTTATAACACCTGAATGTCCCAATCGAAAGACTGCCCATTCACTTCCTGGTACGAGTAAGATTCCTTTGTCACCAAGCTGGAATTAAAAGGAAAATTTTTTTTAAGTGGTTGATTCCCCCTCGTGATCCACTCACATATTAATATCCATTTGGGGGGGGTTCCAATGCACAGCAGTTTCCATGTTATCTCCTTCATTCAAAAAAGTGTATTTTGTCTGGAAACGTTTTGTTTCAGTATACTGTTGTGTGTGTTCACTGTTGTTGGAGTCATCATAAAGATCAATAAAATACTTTAATGACAAAAAAAGCTGAGGAATACTGAAAATCTTCCATTCATTGCAGCTTCTAAAGATCAGTGTTCTTATGTTTAGAAATTGGATAGGAGTTGTTATAAATAATTTGTTTCTTACCTTTAAAATGGGTGGCCTTTGCAGACTTCTACCTGTTTCCCATCCATCTTTCATGGACTTTGCTCTTCCTGGTCCTAACCCGTCACCAAAACAAAAGAGCAGAGACACTATATAGAGAGAATAACTCAAAAGTCTTAACTATGAATCACCTTATTCCTTAATTTTATATGTTCTAAAGTGATTTCCCCCCCCCCCTGAATTTAGTAGGGCTATCTACTGATGAGATAAACCCCAGCTAATTAACTGTAAATATTGTAACTGGTCACTTAATGATGATTTTTTAATAAAATTTCTGTAATAATAAAACAACAGTTTCCAAGGGGGGGAAATGCTTTAGCCAGGTTCCAAAGAACCACACAATTAGTTCTGCATACCCAATAGGGACTTGGACTTGTGCATATTAAACATTCATTCAAGTGAAGTTTCAAAATGAGTTTCTGATATGGCATATCGATCTGCTGTTCAAATGCAAGGGTGTCAAAATTTTCACTAAGCACTTTCCCGTGCTTATGGGTTCCCTATTAATAAGTGGCATGTTTGTAGCTGACAAAACCGTTTTCAATTAATTAATCAAACTAATTCCATAACTAAATATTGCAACCCATAATTTAGTGTTCATGGTAGATCACATTTGATTTTCATCCATATTGCAGATAGATAGTAATACCTTATTTAGCTGGGTCTTTCTAATACAAATGTTTCATCTGGATGTGATTTTTACTTTATTCCTATATATATATATATATATATATTTGCCTTCATTTTCCATGACCATGTGTTTGGAATTCTACTATAAATAGCAAAGGAGTCTGAAGATTTATAACTGCCAGGCAAAAAGCAGTCGTGGGAAACAAGAGGAATCCAAGAACAGGCTGTGGAACCAGTACTGTGTTAAAGACTAGTGGTTCTCTGTCCCCCTGTTTTGTAATAAGTCTTGGAAAAAAGAAATACCACAAATTACACTCTCCTCAGAATGAAGTTGAACATGCGAACCACTACCCACTGCAATTTCCTAATGCAAGGGGAAATGAGGAGTGTGAAAAAATATCTGAAAAAATTATATCCAAAATTCTCTGCCTTGCTCTGCCCATTCATCTACTGTACCTATAAACTGGAGAAACTATTTTCAGCTGGGCAAAACGTCATGCTTAACCAGTGTCATTGGCCTCTCAGCTAAAACAGAGTGGAATTCACCAACCACTACTGCTTGCACCATGCCTGTTTATTTCACTTGGGCTTACTGAGCATAAGTGCCATTAATGGGCATAGTATTTCATGGATTATTCCCATAAACAACAATTGTGAGGGACTGTTTGGCGGTTCACTAAAAAGTTGACAGCTTAATTTCACGAAAACATCACGTTCAAACTGCATTACATGAAACCAAATCAATGGCTATAAACAAAGCCTGATGTCATTCTTACCTAAAATATTCCCAGGATGGCCTAACTGAGCATCACTGTATCCAACACAGACACCTCCGTTCACCATTGCCACCAAATCACTCAAGTGGTTCAGGCCAGAGAGTGGCCATACTCTCTGCATTGTGCCGTACACTTTTAAACGTGCAATTCCACCATCTGGGAGGGGGGAAAGTGTTTTATTTCTGGTTTCATGCCAGAAGAAAAGGATGCACATGTTTTGATCAGAGAAAATAATGCATATGCACATTTCTATATTTTTAGTAGTTACATTTTACAATAATATACGAAGGATATAACTTAATAAATGCTATGATAATTGTTAAGGGAGAGACAGAAATAACAAGGAAAGAATACGAGAAAATGCTGTTACATATACAGCTGTGGTTCTCCAGATATTCATCGTCTCCCAACTCCTGTCAGTACCAGCCAGCATGGCCAATAGTCAGGGATAACTGGAGTTATAACTCAGCAACATCTGGAGGGTCACAGGTTCCTTTCCTCTGATAGGGATCTTACCTGGATATATGTTGAGTCTTAGATGTGTCCATTTTTGCTTCGAAGTTGCAACAAAATAGTTTTGGGCAGCATCAAGGTTTCCTGATTTTATCTTTGAGATGGGAACTAAGGAAGTCCATTCATCTGACCTCATCTAAAAATAAATATTCATTAGCTGGTTAACTTTCAAGGAAATGATAACTTTACTTAGATTTCTTTTTAATACACCTGAGCTGGTATAGAGGTGGCCCCATGCCCACAACAAGACTACCTTTAAAATATTTAGGGTGCTTACGTAACTCAGATGTAAAACTTTTGAAATGTGCAGTGCTGCTAAAACTGGCCACTTCAATGCAAGTTTAGTAGGTGACTAATGTTACAAACTTGTAGATAGGTGTGATTTGGTAAACAGCTCCATTGGCCACTTGTTGTCCCCATCCTGTTTATTTGTTTACTCCAAGGAAATTCCAAATACCCGTTGTTTATAGCCCTTTCTCAAGTATAGCAATATCTAAGGTCTACCTAAGTGCATAAAAAGCAGGAGTGGTGATAGGATAATGTTTTCATCACAATTCACATGTTCTCTTTTATGTATTTATTCTGTGCATAGTGAAAAATGTTGCTGGACTCCCCTGCATTGCTCCCTCTGTTAGCCCCACCCCTGATATTCACAGATTGAAGCAGAGGATTTGCACATACAACAATTGTAGGCACATAGGCTTATACCCTATCACAAACACTTGTATATTCCCCTTTACAAATGTTGCATTAATTAAAAAATGGCATAGTGTTATGTGTGAACCCAAGCCAGCAGCTTTAACAATGGTTTGTTTACTGCCAACAAAGCACATTCTGAATCTATGGTTCGTTGGTGGCTTACTAACCTTGGTTTGTTTTAACTATGGCTTGGTGATATGTATGAACCCATGACCCCTCCTTAACCTTGGCTTGTTTGGCACCCCAGGCACTCACAGAATTATAAAAGCAATGCGGCAAGAGCAGCTAGAAAACAAACCAAACTTTGGAGAAACAAGCCATGGCTTGTTTGGTGGTCAGGGATAACTCATAGTTAACTTGTGGTTTAACAACTCATTCCTTATCATTATTTGTAAAGAAGGCTTTAGAGATTAGGGCTGCAGAGAGAGCTGTGGGTAAATAAATTGAGAAATAGGGGATATGTGGGAGATGGTTCAGAGAAGCAGAATTGCGTATAGAGTTCAGAAGCATAATAGGCCTTTATCCTCATTGGTTGCTGCAAGTTACTCCCTATATATGGCACCTGCATGATGCAGCCTATCCATTTTCCCCACCTTGGTATTTTGCAGATGCAGAGGCAATTTTAGCTCCTCCCTTCAGCAGACACCACACTAATAGGTGGTGAAGGTAGTCTAAACATTTTGATAAATTTTAGCGCAATAACTCAGTGTTCTCTGGTGCTTTTCCTACAAAGGCATCCCAGTTACCTCCTTGACAATCCTCAGCTCTTCATCCGAAGCGGCTGTTCCTATTCTGTTCCCTCTTGCTGGCAGCGCTGGTACCTCCTCTGCAAAGACAATATGCCCAACAGAAATTTAAGTAGATAATATGGGCATAATCAAAACCTCTGCCACATCCACTTCCGAAAATCTAATTGTTTAGATTCACTATTTTATCTCGTTAAATATTATATTAGCAACAGGATATCTACTGTAGGGCTAAGGGGGCAAGGGTCCTTTTGGGGAGACTAAAGAGCAAACTAAACATGACTTTGAACACCACGTGCAGAAACATGAAAAAAACGAAAAAACTGCTGATATGTGAGAGACAACACCCCCTTCCATCATTGCCAACACGACCATTGCTGTTTACTACATTGATACTGTTGGGGTAAAGAAAGCTTCTGTCAGGATGTCCCTGTGATGCAGATGAGGTTGGGATTAGCACAATGTAGCAGCATGTGAGATGAATGCATCATAATCAGTGCACACTCTCCTAATCACATTTGTGCCATTTCAGATATTGAATCATAGAATTGTAGGGTGGGAAGGGACCATCTAGTCCGACCCCCTGCAATGCAGAAATTTTTGCCCAACGTGGGGCTTGAACCCACGACTCTGAGATTATGAGTCTGATGCTCTACCAACTGAGGTATCTGGATACCCTTGCTGCTCTTTTGTTGTCAGCATAGCTCTGTGCTGGTAACTGAAGATTAGAAACAAGCAGAGTCATGAATGGTGAAATATTGCTACGGCTTTTTGATCTCCAGTGCCTGTATTAGTGCCTAGATATCCTGTGCCTGGTAGCTAAACCTGAAAAAGTCTCCTTCACACTTTCCCAATAGCCAATCCCTCCTGCTGAGGGTCCATGTTTGGCTTCCCTTGCCCCCTCCATGATTTTTCGTAATCTGTAGCCCAGGCATAGGCAAACTCGGCCCTCCAGATGTTTTGGGACTACAATTCCCATCATCCCTGACCACTGGTCCTGTTAGGGATCATGGGAGTTGCAGTCCCAAAACATCTGGAGGGCCGAGTTTGCCTATGCCTGCTCTAGCCTTAGGCCTTTAATAAAAGTTTCAGACAACGCGACTGTTCTCCTGATGTTGCTTCTTCTAGGATCCCTTTCCTGTCACCTTTCTGTGTTTTAGTACAGCATCATCAGAACCTCTACAAAGTTCTTGAGATCTTAAGTTACCTGGCTTCAAGCAAGCAGCTTGGATCGATATCTGAGGAGCGCAGTTTCCACCAAAGTAAGATGTGTCTGCCTCAAACCCATAAATCATACCTGGCACCCCCAGTTGAATGATACACCAATCATGACCTAAGACACAAAGGAAGAACCTTTAAAATGCAACACCCAACCAAAGTCAATATATGTAGATTTAGGAAATTTCCCATCCTATTTATTTATAAGATTCCTTACCCACCTTTCACCATAATCTCAGAAATTCTCTCAGAAAAGAAAAGTCTTCTAAAATGAATAAATGTAACTTCAGCTGTTTTACCTGGAATGCGCTTCCTCCTGGTTTCCCATCCATCCCTCCATTTCCCAAACTCGGTGAATAGGTCTGCATGATATGCTGGTCTTTGTTTCTAAGAAAACATATATGAAAAAGTTCAAGGTAGTGCTGCTTGCATTATGCCCTTCATTATAATAAGGTTTAAAGCTGACAGAAGTACAAACCTGTATGTTTATAGTAGGTGCCTCAGAATGCCTTGATTCAGGGTTTTCTGTTCATTATGTGAAATGAACCAAATTAAAAGTGAACTGGGCAAAGGGAGGGCTAGTGGGCTGGCTAGGTTGGTGTCAGTCTGAAAAAGGCCCTAGCACATGAACAGCGTCTACCATATAGTGGTGCCATTGAGGATGGAATTCAATTCAGAAATCCGGTGGGCTACAACCCCAAATGAAGCAGAGCTAGTTTATAAGGGGAGCCCTTGTGTTGTAAGGCCATTTGAGATAAGTGAAGTTGCACACCATTACCACCTAAAGAGACACTCTTCCATGTACAGCCATTAAAGCCAGAGTCTGAAAATACCTAACTACTGTATATTATCACTACCACAATTGGCCAAATGCTTATTCTTATACAAAGGAAAGGAAACTATGTAGTGTGTGCCCCACCCCAAATTTTTCACAGCTTGGAAAAGGCAATTGTGCAGCAATACCTTAAGCATTAGACTGTTAATTGGCCTTTATTTATCTATTAAATTTATATCCCACCCTTCATCAGAGGATCACAGTGGCCTTTATCAGCAGAATACATCTGCAATCCAAAGTAGTGCCTACCTGGATATTGCATACCTACCTTTAAGAGATTTTCTGCAGGAGCAAAAAAGTCATCCGTTGCAAATAAAACCTTTACAAAATAAAAAAGAAGCATGAATTACAGCTACAATTTACATGTAACTACTAATTTTATTTTAGATGTGACATTGGAAATCTCTCTTTGAGATTAGGCAGGCTGGTATGAGGGACAGGGCCTTCTTAGTGATTGCCCCCCCAAGTTATGGAATTCCTTCCCCTGAGACATACTATCAGCCCTCGCCTTGGGTTTTTTTTACGTGAGCTCTAAAACTGCATTTGTTCAAAGAGTAATGAATTCTGTTTTTCAATCTTTACCAGAATGGCTGGCTGTGGGTGTATTGGATAGCTTGAAATGAATCAAATGCTACAGAGCAATTATTATTATTATTATTATTATTATTATTATTATTATTATTATTGCTATTATACTTATTGTATTCTATATTTGATATGGTTTTTAACTGCTTAAGGTGCTGTAGGATGGTATTGGATGATATCCAGTTGCACCAGCCTCCTCACACCACAGCCATTCTGCTAGCATAACACAAAAGCCAAATCCAATGGGTGTCTTATATGTGAGAAAGAGGCTACACAAATCCTAGTTCAACTGCTATTATTATTGCACTCAGTAGCACTTAAACTTGTGCACCTGTGATACCATTTGCACAAGAACATCAACATTACACTAGAAAGTGTGCAATTGTGTCTGTCTGTCTGTCTTACAGTAGGAGCTGCTTTTGATTTAATATTTTATGCAGCACTTTTATTTGAAAATGCTATCAAAATTAATTATTGAAACCTATTGTTTCTATTACCAAAATATTTTCAAGCAGACAAACATGTCTTGGTATCATAATAATTATGATAATGGCTTTATATCTCTAGAAGTTAGATTTAAAAAACTCCCTGCACAAACGCTAAACATCATCTGCTTTTATGAACCTCTCTTGTTTCGGTGAATTTCTTTGAATTTACCTTCCCTCCTACAGATTCGCATCCCAAGTCATTCAGATGCAGGAAGTCAGGTAAAACGTTGCCCTTTTTTTCTGAGAGATGAACAGTCATCTTTCTTCAAAAGATCACACTGAATTATTCTTTAAAAAAAAAAGATATTGCTCTTCTAAAAGGGAAGAGAAATAAAATAAATCATATATCCCCACCTTATCACATTAAGCTCCCCCTTTCTTAAAAGCAAACTTGTAATTTGATTAAATAAATAATAGTGGTTAAATAAGTAAATCCAGTATTTACTGGCTTGAGGAACACAAGGCTACTACAGGTATGGATATTTTCTCAGTTCAGGCACAACCCACAATTTGTGTGGAAAGGAAAGGAAAGGAAAGGAAAGGAGCATACTCACTTGCTAATAACAGCATTATGTGACCAAAAGGAGCAGGCAAACACTGGATCAAACAGAAATTACACCACTATAAATGGTAAATGCAGAAAGGCCCCATGTGGCTGGCCTTCTGGAGTTCCCTTTTAGCTGTGGCCGTTAGAACTGAAGTATCATTTCACCCCATGGATTTAAATCCTCTTTGAAACCCATTTAAGCCAGTGGACTGTGTCGCCATATCTTGTGGCAGCAAATTCTGTACATTTATTGTAATTTTAACAGCAGTTCTGAATCTATGGCTAACTGGTTTCACAGGGTGACCCCACTTTCTAGGTTTAAAAGAGAGGGAGAACAATATTTTCTCTAATTCCTTCGTCAAAACCGTGCCTAATGTTCTAAGACTCGTATTCATGATCATCTATTTGTTGCCTTTTAAGAAAAACAGCCCCAAGCACTTTAGGTTTTCCTCCTATGAAAGAAATTACGGTATAACATTTGCTCATTGGGTTTGCCCTTTTCTACACCGTTTCCAGCTCAATTATATTTAATTTAAGCATGCCCAGCATTCCACAATTTGGCAACTCAATAGATTTATATAAATGTCTTCCAATGCTGGCAGTTTTATTTTTTAATCCCTTTCCTAATGATCCCAAGTATGGAATTTCCCTTTTTCCACAGCTTTCTTACATCCCATCAGTGTATATATGAAGTTGGGAATTGTTCCCCCTAATAAGTGTTGCGTAGGCTACTTGCTTGCACTGAGTCTTGTTTGCCATTTTGTTGCCCAATTATTCAGTTTGGAGAAATTATGTTGGAACTCTTTCCTTGAGTATTCACCTGAATAATCAAGTGTCATCTGCAAATTGGCTACCTCAGTGTTCACTCTTTACCCCAGCTCATTTATGAATGTTAAATAAAAACACTGGTCCACATCCACAATATATTATTACTGTTGCAGAGCTACTCGTGAGTCTTTTGTCAGTAACTTTTTCTCAAAGTCCAAGCATATTAAGTTTATATACTTGGACGTCCTCCTGACCAAGTGGAACAGCTGAAAGGTTGCGATTTCTTTTTTGTAAAAACATTTAAAAGATTACTTTTGTTCAGTTATTAATATAAAAACATGCTGATTTTCGTTTTCGCTTACAAGGTTGCAAATAAGATGTAATTAATTGTGCTACCATAATTATTTCAATACAGAGCAATGGCATTTCAGCTGTAAAAGCTAGTGCTATATATTCTAATAACTATATGCTAATCAGTTACAGGCATATAGGCAGGTTGTGTCGTCTAGGCACACCAGCAAAAATGGGAACAAAATAGTTAAATTATACTGAATTGAAACTTTTCACAATTCACTGGGAAACATGAAATATGGACATGCCTATGGATATTTTTAAATAATTCAGTCTGAAATATCTTTGCCATAACATGTCAAGGGAAATGAATAAAAAACAATTAGTCTTACTCTATTAGTAGTTTTGGTCCACGACAGCCGTAAATAATCTGCACTGTGAAGAGACTAGTGTTTTAAACGCATTGGTGGACATTCCCCGATAAGCAGGTTACACAACCAGTAGACAATCATTAGACTTTATTGATTCTGTAAGGGATCCATCTAAACGCTCACCCCCTTCCTCAAACAAACATACAAAAAGAATGTGCAGTCTCTTTATAAATCTAAAATATGTTTGTTTGTTTGTTTTTACTTAAGCAGCGTATTTTAAATTAACCTAGCAAAATGCACGAAGCAGGGTGTTTGTGACACATTTTAAACTCATATTTTCAACCACGGTACTGGCCTTCACAAACTTTGCTCCTGGAACCATGCCTGGAGTAGAAGGTCTCTTTTGTAGTATTAGCAACACAACGGCCAGAGGACGATCATTCTCATGTAGCGTGGACTTACCTTGGCAGAAAGCCTGTAGTAATACTGTGTGAGTGTACATATGCACAACATATCCCATCTGCTGAAACAGGAGGCATGGGTGGTTTTTCTCTTAATAGCAAATTGACAGCATCAGAAGCTGGTCAGCTGCCAGGGTCCTAAGACCATCAGCATGGCAAACAGTTCCCCGCATGCTACCAGTCCGTTTGCAACGAGCAATCCCTCTTGATTTGCTGCGCTCTTCGTTACTTCTTCCAAGATTTGTCCAAGGTTCTTTGAATTTATTAATGTTATATTATATATATATTATTTATCTCTTCGGAGATTGCCTCTAAAGTGGACAGCTTTTTTTTTTTAAGGCTTGAGAGAGAGAGAGACTTACGTTTTACTGACATAAAACCAAAAATTGTCCAGCAGCTATGAAAAGAGAAGTCTTCATACTGTACTTTTATTTTCTCTTCTCTATTCACACGTGCTGCCTATAAAATTTAATTGCATGTTTTAAAAAAAAATCGGAAATAAATAAAATGAAAAATTTAACACAAAAATTCCATCAGAAGCTAGCTAAGAGCCATTAAAGGTAAAATCCAACCACTTGATGAAATACGAAATATTAAGTCAATTATATCCTCCACTGCCTGTTTTAAATGAAAAATGGCTAAACTAAACAGCTTATCGTATTGCATTTCTTTTTCATTCCTCTTTTCGAGGCAACACCTATGCATAATAATGGGCTTATTTAATTCTGCTCCTTCCTGCTGAGTGTTTGCCTTTAATTCATCCTTATTTTTATGCCATCCTCCTCAGTAATAAGCCACGCATAGGTACTCTCTATCGTGCGCCAACAGATCTTCTGAACTGCTGTAACGGGTACAAATGGGCTCCTAAATCTATTTTATATTATATTAAAACTAATTTCCAAATATTAGTTTGGTATTAACTGTGATTTTGTCGTTGTTGTTGTTTTTGGAGGTGACTTTTGGCTTTACTTCGGTTATTTAAACCTGCCAAAGGTCTTCCAGAACTGTTTTTAGGGTGATACCTTGCAAAGGAGTCAATGTGGCGAATCCAGAGACGAATAAGCTCTCAGGAAAAAGGGCTTTCCTGACTCCCCCTGCCCACTGTATCCTCCTGTGCCACTGCCTGTCCTCGTGGATTCACAATCCACTGGAATGGTGTGGAATGAGGTGGAGTAGGGGCTTATGCTGAACAAATTCAGAGGGACCAGCTTGTGCAAGTGGAAGTGCTTTTCTACAGTACCATCAGGTACATAGTAAGTTTAATAAGGATATGAGGCAAAAGGGCTTTTTAAATGAACCCTCTTTATTGGAAACGCACCTACTAAAAAGCGATTGCTTTTCTGCTTTTCTGCCAACAGCGGACATCTCTGAATCCAAGCCCGTTACCTGAATTTGGTTTCTTGTAAAGGTAAAGGGACCCCTGACCATTAGGTCCAGTCGCGGACGACTCTGGGGTTGCGGCGCTCATCTCTCTTTATTGGCCAAGGGGCAGCTTCCAGGCAGGGGTGTAGCAAGGGGGGCGTAGGGGGCGTGCCGCCCCAAGTTCCATAATGGAGGGGGTGACAAATTATCAAGGAACAATTACTACCCTACTAGGGCGGTTCATAAAAAACTTATGCCTGCTCCAAAGGTCTTATCGTACTATACTAGGGATTATATAGCTATATATGAAATTTCATGCATATCGGTTAAAATCTTGACCTTCCTCCACCAAAATAGCTGTTTACTTGACTGTTTTCCTATGTCGTGAAGGCTTAAATTTCAATGGAACACTTACTGTTCCCAACCCTAACCCTGTGGAAAGCCATCTAATTAGACTTTAATTTGATTTTGAGATGTTTTTAGGAGGTAATTTAATTATTGCTTGATTTTATACCAATGTTATGTATCTGATGTTAGCCACCCTGAGCCTGACTTCGGCCGGGGAGGGCGGGATATAAATAAAAGTTTATTCTTGTTATTATTACTTGTGAAGGTGATGCCAGCCCGAACTACCAGGAGTCGCACTGGAATCCAGGGGTCTGCGTGCAACCACACAAATGTCACCGTGGGGGGTGGTCATTGCCACTAGAAATGCTTACTTGACAACAGCAGGCATGAACTGGCCCTAACTCATAACTTGAAAGTTTCTTCTGCCATTTAGAGCTTGGATTATAACAGTCCCAGGTCTAGATTCATATATAAATGTGTCTACCTGCGCCATTGTTGTTGTTGTTGTTTGTTGTTGTTTATTTAAGTATTATACCATCTTACTTTCTGTTCCTTCAACCCCTGCTGCTCTTCTGTTGCAATGGTAAGTTCTCCTTTTGGAAGTTTGCTGCCAGTTGCACCGCATATTTGGGGCTGCAGCGGGTTCAAAAGGGTAGGGGTATATATGTGTGTGTACACATTTGCAGGAGAGCAGAGAACTGTTAGCACACTTATTAATCCAGGCAGTCGAAATCTGCCACTTGCTTAGAACGAATAATTTAGCTTTCCAAATAATGTGTGCGTTTCTGCATTTGAAATGGAGTTGGACTGATATTTCCCCCCCACAAATATACTGGCCAGAGAGAGGGAGCATATGCATTAGCAGCCAGTCCAAGTGGCACTTACAATGAGGAAAAACAGTGACGAAAACAAGGCTAATACCACATTTCAAAATAAAAAATAAAAAAATTCCTTCCAGTAGCACCTTAGAGACCAACTACCGGTAAGTTTGTTCTTGCTGTGAGCTTTCGTGTACCAAGAACAAACTTAGTTGGTCTATAAGGTGCTACTGGAAGGATTTTTTATTTTATTTTTATTTTGTTTTGACTATGGCAGACCAACACAGCTACCTACCTGTAACTGGAACCACATTTCAAATCAGTGTTCCGGCTGCCATTGCCTGCGATATAGCAAACTCAAAGCATCTGTTTCCAGTACGGCACTAGAGGGCAGCATGGTAACGCAGAGATGATTAAACTGCACGCTGGACAAGATGATTAAGTCAGGCTGGCACTGCTGGCATGTTTGTAGCATATAAGACAGATGTGTCGTGACAACGTTATAGTCTCTGTGGGGGGGGGGGGGGCAGAAGCAGTTACCTACCAACACACAGGGACATATAGTACTGGTGTGCTGGGAAGATGCATTTAGCTACAGAGATCTGGTACGTGTCCACCACCATGTATCCGCATCTCACTTTGAAACACAGTGGTGTGCATTGCACAGGCATGCTAGAAAACCCTCTGCCATATACAGTAACTTCTAAAGGGACGTTTTTGGGATATTATCAAAGCTTTTCTAGACCAGTGGTTCTCAAAAGAGTGTGGCACGCACTGGTGTGGCAGGAAAGGGTGGCAAACGTTCAGGGGCAGTCAAAGAAAGGTTTAAACATTTCAGTGTAGTGTAGCATTGTATCAAAATATTTTTTTATTTATTTGCAGAAAAATGGATAGATATCTTTGCAAAATATCTTTTCTGACAGATAGGAAAGATCAGAAAAAGAAATGCTTCTTTGTGTTTATGAAGAGCTGAGACCTAATATAAATGAGATTACCCAGCAAAATAAAGTTCACATCTCTCATTGATCTTATATACATTCTTAAGGTATGCATGTAAGAGGCCAGTCAGATGGGTGGGGTACAAATGTTGTTGTTGTTGTTGTTGTTGTTGTGTTTGGGGGGAAGATTTCTTATGTTGCTGCATTGTTTTAAACTCTCTGGGTGTCCCATGATTATATTACAAAGTAGTTGCGCTCTACATTATAAATCAAGCAACTGCTAGGAGTTGTTTCTTTTTGTTTTCCAATGTGCTTCTTATCAATTAAAAACTTGGTGTGGCATGAGCAAATGTTTATTCTGAAAGCATGGCCCAGAGAAAAAAGTTTGAGAACCACTGGTCTACTAGACAAACACATTTTAGACATGGCAACCTATGCACAGTGGTGAACACTGCGCCTCTCTAGAGGGTTGGGGTGCAGCACAGGGGTGTTTCTGGGGGAGCAAAGAAACACCAAAAATTGGCGGGGGGGGGAGTCCACAGATAACTTCCTGGAAGCAGGGAGAACTTCCTCCCATTAATTTCTTCAGCTTAACTTTATCTGAGGTTCCAAGGCATGGTACCTGTATATCTGCAAACAATTTACGTCCTAACGGAGAAAAAGACCCTACGCAGAGTCAAACATATTACGTGTGTGTGTGTGTGTGTCCCCCTTAAATTCTTTTAAAATTCTAGGGTTGTAATTAAACTGTGGGGATTCCACCTCTTTGGGCAAGCTGGTAGAAACAAGGGAAAAGAAATTAAACTCAAAGGAAACAAAAGCTGGGATAAAATTTATTTATTTATTTATTTCCCTTAAACGCAAAATGATACACAGTAATTTCAAATGCTTGCCATACTTTATTTTTGAGAGCAAAATTGCTACAAGCAAAAAATTATTTATCAACCCAGTCGGCTATAAATTAGTTACATACTTGCATTTGTATGCTACCAGGAAGCTTATCATTAGATTAAACATAAATATTGAAGAACGCAGCAGAAAACGTATACCCTCAAGCTTTAAATGTTGGGAACTAAATCAATGGGTCAGTATCAAGTTACAGGTAATCCACTCTGTTTTTTTGTCAGTCTCTGGGATGTTACAGCATCAGGAAACCTATTATACACCCAACCCTGTTGCTTTTGCTTACATAGAAATCCCATTGAATCAACATTGGCAAGATTAGGGTTACAGTCTGATCCCCTGTGTGTTGCCTTAGAAGGAACTTCTGCTTTCAACACTACCAACTATGTGTAAGACTGCAGTTATTCCAAGTTATCAAATGGGCCAGTATTCACTACGTATTTTATTTTAACTTAAAAAACAAAGCAGCAGGTAGCTTTAAGGCAGGGATGGGGAATTTGTGGCCCTCCAAAATGGTGTTGGGCTGCAAGTCCCATCATTTCTGCTGGCTGGGACTGATGGGAGTGACATCCAACAATGTCTGGATGGGGAAAGGTTATTCACCCCTACTTGAAATGCTACAAACCTCAATGAGAAAGGGGAAAGGGCTTGAATCATAAGTGACTTAGTGATGGGTGGTCCGCTAGCAAATTCTGGAATAGCTCTGTGCTGCACAGAAGTTACAACATCCCAACAAGGAGGAACAGATTGAGAAAGCACTCTACTACCAGCATAGCAATGCAAGCCTAATGCAGAAGTGAACTAGTCATAACAAATAGCCACATTTTTTATATCTATCAAATAAGAGAATGCAGTTGTTTATGCATAGGCAGGATAGGAAATATAGGTTTGTTAAGTGAACTGCTGTCCTATGCTTCTGTAAAGTTTTAAACCAGGCACCCCCAACCTGCGGCCCTCCAGATATTTTGGCCTACAATTCCCATGATCCCTAGCTAACAGGACCAGTGGTCAGGGATGATGGGAATTGTAGTCCAAAACATCTGGAGGGCTGAAGGTTGGGGGTGCCTGTTTTAAACCAGTGACTATCTCTGTGGGGAACAACAGCATAAATCTTGTTCCTAAATTCAAAAAGAGATGGTGAACCAATTTTAACTCTTGTTCATGTACTGGACTCAGTCTTGTAGTTCACCCATTATTAATGAACTTCTCAGTTTAATTCCAGTGCCAGCAATCTTGAGAAGCCAGCTGAATTAATACCCACTGCTTGAGTGATGGGATTTGTATCTGGCTTCAGGTAGATTTGTTTGTGCAGATGAACTGGGAAATAAAATGCAAATTTAATTTTAATTTCAACTGTTTCATGTGCTACCTCCCTTGATTTGCAACCAGGCTAGAAGAAATTCAATTGGATTGACTCTATCATGGGATTAAGGCCTCAGCAATAATAATTAAAACTATAGAACTTCATGAAGGGCCAAGCGTCAGGTGCAACCAGCTGCATCCTCTGTTGTAAATGGATAACATTCATTAAGTCTGTAGAGTCAACTTACTCCCACAAAATCTTAGCATTCATTTAGCTATGTGCCTACAGTGACAAACGGAAGGATGGGTATATGAATTTTAAAGCATCTTTCAGAATATGAATAACTTAAAAAGTTTTTGTGAGTTGCATGACAACTTACAAAGACCTGCTTGGATAATTATTAATTTTTAAAGAAAACAGCAATAGCCTGCAAATATCTAAACACAATCATGGCAACTATCTAGGATGCAGTTCTGTGCAAAATGTGCTCCTGATTTAATGGAACAACCTGATTAATGTGTAATTCAGAGTGGGATTATGGCTACTGAGGTTGCTTTAAACTGCAACAGACTGGGACTTGATTAATTTTGCTAAATTATTCTGGCCATCAAGCCACAATGCTCAGATTCACTCTGTGCCAAAGGGTACATAAGGAAAATGTAATATTCATGTTTTCTGTAAATAATTTTGCAATACTCAATTTATAATCTATTAAACACTGCATAAAGAGTTGAACTGGTTTACTTCCGTGCTGTATTCCCACTTTAGCAACTGTGTAATGGAAGAGCTAAGGAACTAGTTCATTAGGATTCAGAAAGTGATAAAAGATAAAGTTTACATTTTATCATTATGAACCAGCACAGGACTTAATGTGAGCAATAGAAGGGTGGGCTTTTTAAAAGATAGAAATGATGGCTATAGGTCTTCAAAAATAACTTCCTAAAATCTACATTTATACCTTCCACTTTCGTTGTAGATCTCCATTAATCTCAACAAACGATTTGATGGATATTTTCTGCCTAAAGACCTATAGGTCACGATCTTGCGCAGAACTGAGTTTAAGCCCACTGATTTCAAGTGGTTTAACTATGCTTAATTCTGTGTTGGATTACAGCCATGTTTCTTTAAACCATGTGTCTGTTAACTCTGCTATTCCCTTCTGAAGGGTGAATATTGATATTTGAAATACCTAGAATATATTTACAGCTGTACAATACGAATATAATATACTTCTAAAAATACCACTATAATACTTTATCAACAAAAGTAACTAGGGTAGGTCTTGGAGTTGATTGACACCAGCACCCTGTGTTATAGATCTTAATGTTGAAGTTTGTCCTTCATTAATTCCTGTGTCCTATTCTTAACATATTTCATGTTCACATGTGCCTACTACTATCCAGGACGGTGTGCTGTTCTTTAATCTGTTAGGAAGATTTCCTGTGCAAGCCCTGTTGAAATGAATGAGTCTCATCATTTCAGTGAAAGGCTTTGCTTGGAGGCATTCCTCATTGCATGGTATAGAAGTGGGCACACCCCTATTCCTTCCACAAGGTAACTATCCTTATGGCTAAAACAAGCAAACTGTATTCGAATTCCTTTTTTGTGGAAGAAACGGAAGCATGTGCTGTGAATTTCCACTTCATACATGAGGGCGCCTGCATGACAGAGGGGAGGGAGCACTGCAAAGATAATACATGAAACAGGACTTTAAAAAAAAAAAGCTGTGTTGAATATGGGTGAAGAAAACCCATGCTATGAACACACACACACACACAAATGGAATGGGAAGCTTGACATATGCCATGTCTTGATCTTGGAATGTGTATGCTCTCTCTCTCTCTCTCTCTCTCTCTCTCTCTCTCTCTCTCTCACACACACACACACACACACACACACACAGATCAGATATGAGGATTTTTTGCAGGATAGATATCCACATAACCCAAACTAAACACATAAAAATATCATGTTGCTTTTTTAGTGATAGAAGAACTTTGAGACGCTGGCAGAGGTGAGGGTGTTCTGGGATATTTGTCCAGACTAATATGAAGCTTGTTGAAAGATTAGTACCTCATCAACAAGGGTACTAACTTTCAAATAAAGGCTGATTTGCACATATTGCTAAACCATGGTTTGTTTAGCCTAAATAAATTTGTTTGAATGGGTGAACCCAACCCAGCAAACAAACCCTGGTTTATTTTCTGCCAACAAACATGATACGCTTGCGAACCCATGACTTATTTTAACTATGGTTTGCTTTATGTGAAAGCCTTGCTTAAGCATGGTTGCTTCGGTACCCCACCCCAAATGCTCATCAAGCTACAAATCACAAGGCAGGGGTGGCTGGGAAACAAGCCAAGCTTTGGAGAAACACAAGAAACTGAGACAACTCATGGGTTATTAAATAAATCATGGTTAAAACCAACCATAGCTTAGTGTTACGTGCACACACACACAAAACCCCATAAACAGATAGCAGTTCAGGATATGTGGACTGCACCAACTTATTCAGGTACATAAAAAAACCTATAGTGCAGACACACAGCCTAACCTGCACACAAAGCTTCATTCAAAAATTGAGCTGGGAGTGGGGAGTGGGAATCATATTTCTACACATTTTCTTTGTCAAATTCACAAACAAAATTCATTGTAATATGACAGGCGACATCATTCCATCCCCCAGAGGCTATCATTTCTACACAGTCCTCCTCATCATAAGCATTATTTGGCTCTCCGTTGCTCCATTTGTTGAAGGTCTGCATTGGGGACCGGTCGGAGTAAACAAAATGGCCCTCTTTCTCTAGGTCGTTAATGCCAATGAAAACTCGGCTGAGGCCAGCTTGATTGATGTAAGCAGCAATTAGGCTATTAGTGTTTTCATCCTTGGGCATGCTCAGCGTTCCTCCCCTTCCTTGGCAGTAGAGCTGGGCGTCCATGTACCTCTTCTCTTCTTTCACCAGCAAGTAAGTCTTATTATCTGTCTCACGCACACCAGCAACAGCTGCGGGGGAGGGCAGTGCTGAAAAGTGAGCACTTGCATTTCTATAAACCAACTTAATGCATAGCACAATCAACCAGCGATTAAGCAAGCAAGATTGCCCCACATGCAAGGAAGGGGAGAATGTTTGTCTGGACATTCTTACCTTTTTTAATGAACTTCAACTCGGTCGTCAGCAAGGTCACTTGGTTATCCATTTTACCAATGGCTGTTCGTAGCTGGCCACATTCACAAGGAATGCCTGCAGAAAATCCATGTGCAAGTTACATATGGGCATTTGCACAAAAGATCTTGCACTGTTTGCTGGCCACCTAAAATAGTGCATATTTCACAACTTTTATCCATTAACTTACTATCCTCTTACTCCAGCCCTCTGGAGAATCCCAGTGATGCTCCATTGCAGGTATTGAACCCCCAGACCTGACTGCTGCTACATACATATAAGACAGTCGTTTGTGTTCAACATGGTCTCTCCCAACACAAAGGAATCACACGGGATGGTCTGTATGTCACAGTAAACCATAGTATGGAATAAACCATGTCAGACTATGAACGAACACCTTGCTGGTAGATGCTGCTCAGTTGCTCCCACTTTGCAGCCAAGCAATATAAACCACGAGGCCTGCTCTTAGCATTATATGCAAACCATCATTTGTATCTCCTGAACAACCATGTGTGTAGTAAGCCAATAAAATCTTGGCTGCACTCAAACAGGGCCCACAGCTTCCTGCAACTGTTTAGGATAATCATAGAAATGGCTGTTGAAATTCACATCCATTCACAATTGCATTCAAACTAAGATTCTGTCATGTCATCCCATACAAAGAAGGAATTATGCTGGGGTGGGGGTGGGGGAGTAACTGGTTCATAGACATGAGCAGAATTTGAGAGAGTGTAGTACACATAGGTACAAAAAAGATGACTTGGACCGCTAAGGGCTAATTCACATCTGCATGCATATCACTCGAGCTCAGTGGTTAAACTAATATTATGGCTGCTGAAATGTTCTATCTTAAAAACGTATTATACAAGCTTATAGAAACTATACATAATTTCACATTTATTAATTAGGACCTTAAATTGGATGTTAATACATTAAAACCAGTGCTAATGTGGTTGGTTTACCTGGATCTCCATTAGGACCAGGTGGGCCTGCATCTCCATTATCTCCTTTTTCTCCTATGAAAGGGAAAAATAAAGTTAAGCTTCTCAGCAGATAGCTTCAATCAGAAACAATAGCCTTTATCTTATACGGTACACTGACACCAGAATACTAGTTGTATGGGGTGTTTTTTTTAAAGCCTTCCCAATGCTGAACTATGCAAAGGAAACTCAACTTCATTTATTTGTCATGATCATTGCATATGGCTTTGTCGTAATCATGGTCAATCATCTCTTGTTCCTTGCAGAAAGAACCTCAAAATAATTTAAACAACTTTTCAGAAATAACCACCTAACAAATATTGAAAGAAAACATACCTTTTGAACCAATGGGGCCAATTTTTCCATGTCTCCCTATGCTCCCCTTTTGTCCTTTGTCCCCTGTTTCTCCTAGAGGGGGGAGGGCACAAAACAAAAGGCAAATTAAATGCAATTTTTTACATATACCCTCAGTAGTCAGAGAGTCTTGAGAGACGATGGAGTGTGCCTCGAGGGGTGAAATCAAACTGCTGTATTAGCAACATGGAAGTGACCTCCCTGGGGCACAAGCCTGGGCAGTAGCCTATGTATGGGGGTCCTGGGCTGCCCAGACAACCATACCCCCCTCTTGGCCTCACTGGTGTATCAAAAAATACCCAAAAACATCATGTAGTCTCCAGTCAGGCTTGCTAAAGACTAAAATTACGGTAGTTCAAGCCCCACTAGAATTAATAGATCATGCCCTCGCAACCACAGGTCTGAGATTACAGCCCTTTCATCTCATCTATGCTACGCAGACTGCACAGCTGATCTTTTCCCTGTATGCATTCAAAGTCTTTATTAACGAGGAGTGCACAGCAGCCTCAGGAAGATACCACGAAATAACTATCTGGAGCCTCACAGCGGGGGAAACAAGGTGGTTTTTCAGTTTTAATGGCAACGTTCTACAGCATTTTACAACGGAGCTGTGGCAAAACGAGCCTCTTAAAAAATTGGCTGCCTCAGCAAATTTTAATGAATAAGAGATAAATATGCACATTGCAGCACAATTCAGAGATAAATATTGTCAACAACACATCAGCATCTGGCTATCTTTTTCACTATTTGCCCAGGTTTTCTATTATGCATGCAACAGAAATGGTTGGAGGAGCTTAGATTCACTGTGTGTGCGCGCGCGTGCACGCACACCTTTAATGTATGTTATTGTTTGATAGCACCCAAAATGAGCAGAAGAATGAAAAAACATAGATTGTATTGTGTAGATCCCATTCCAGGAAGAACACACACTAGTATGGAGGTAGCCAGTTTACACAAGTTGCCTAAGAACCACCTCTGTATGCTCAGAAGCTCCCAGCAGTCTGTAGCAACCATGGATTCTGGTGAGCTGTATTCCAAGAACCTCCATTACAACCATCTTGTTTCTTATCTGATGCTGCAGGGAGAAGACCTGTAGTGGCAGATTGTAAGTGAACAAGCGGAACGTGCAAACATGAGAGCCTGAATGGGTTTTTCCACTTGACCAGTAGCTGCTACAGTAATCTGGAGGCTTCTGGGTTCATGGACGCTTCCCTCCTCAGTCTCAAATTGTTTTATAATGCAATCCTGTACACGTCTACTCAGAAGTATGGGGCTCGTGGCCAAGTTAGCATGTATAGGGTTGTAACCTCAGGCCCTGCCTAAGTCAGCCTGGAAAAAATGGTGAAAAGGACATGAAACAAATACTTAAGCATTGCTAGCAATATTTGTATCCAGTTTGTGCCTTATTGTGTTTATTTCCCTTATTCATGACAAATAGCTGAGACAGCCAATTTTTTTAAGAGGCTCGTTTTGTCACAACTCTGCTGTAAAAAGTGCAGTACAGCATTGCCATTAAAACTGAAAAACCATCTCAGTTCCTGCTGTGAGATACCAATACTAATTTTGTGGCATCTTCTGGCGGGCATACTTGAGGCTGCTGCAATGCTCATCATGAACGCATGAAAAATTCACAACAGACTAGATAACAGAAGCAACAGTCTCATCAGCCAACATTTTGGAACCCAGCTTGAAGCTCTCACCCATGTGTGGAAAAATTAGAGTGATTATTGTCTACCATACAGGACGCTTGTGTACATATGACAGGGTGAGTTGCATGTAGGAAGATGGAAGCTCTTATAACAGATGCAACCAAATAATCACTAAACTCAATACAAAATTGAGTTGTGTGAAAGGGTTCAGTGCATTAGACCAGTGGTTTTCAACCAGTGTGCCATGGCACCTTGGGGTGCTTGAATGATGATCAGGGGTGCCACGGGCAACACTGGCCTCTGTCCCTCTTTCCTTCCCTCTCTCTTCTGATGCCCTCTCGCATTTGTGCCTCGCAAAGGCTTGCACAGCTGTTTGTTGCAGTAGTCTTGGCTACAAGTTCCCCAGGCAAATACTGCTTCTGGGGCTGGTCAGGGGGTGCTGGCTGCCAAGAGCTGAGGTGGTCTCAGAGTGAGCAAGCAAGTGGGTGAAGGGGGCCCAGCCAGCCAGTCTGCCATCCCTTGCTGTTGAGAATAGATAGGCAAGTCCTAGTCCCATGTGGGGCAGTGTGAGGAAGCACCTCTCGTTGGGGCAGGCATGGGGCAGCTCAGAGACCAGGGGCAGCAGCAGCGGCTGCCCAGAGGACTCTCCCAAGGAGAGGGAAGAGGAGGCTGAGGTAACACTCCACACGGGAGGATGTTTGAAAAAGGGTGAGAAGCTGCCATCTCTGCAGACAAGAGATGAAAAAATTGGGCTCCTGAGCCCCATAGGGGTGCTGCAGAAAGAATGCAGTTGGTCAAGGGAGCTGTGGACTCAAAAAGGTTGAAAACCTCTGCATTAGACAACGGAACAATATACCGTATTTTTACGTCTATAAGATGCCCCCATGTATAAGACGCACCCAATTTAAGAAAAGGGGGGATCTATCCATGTATAAGACACCTCCAAATTTTGGACATTATTTTTTAGGGGGGAAACCTAGTCTTATACATGGAAAAATACGGTACTTCCAGCTAACGTGATCCTTCATGGACCTCTGGCTTAGAAACATCCCCCTCTTTAAACAAACAAACAAAAACCATTATGGAAATATCTTTCCTGAAGAAGAGTTCTGTTCAACCCGAGAGTTTGCATTATGCCTTCTGAACTGTGATTGATCTTAAAAAAGGACTTGTTTTTCAGTAGTCCTGTGTTTTCTGATCCTTGAGGTTCACTCATGTCTTTGGGTCTCAACATAAAGCACTTAAAACTAGTATCACTTATTGATTTAAGCCTAGACAGCTCTTCTGGCAAGCTGAAGTGTGCAATGGGAATTCAAAAGAAGGAAGGCAGGAAGATCCCCCCATCCGTAGACCTGTCAGAGGGTCACCTAACATTCTCTACGTTGGAACTCTATGCAGAAGCAACCTTCACTCTTCTTAGGAGTAGTACCCAACAGTAGTTGTTAAATTTGCAATTAAAAATAAATAAGAATAATAATCAATATCATTATTATTGATGGTGATGAAATCAGGTGCCCTGTGTTTTAAGATTGCTATTTACTGTTTTATCCAATTTCTTGTTAAAAATGGAACAATTATTGTGTGTATTCTTAAAAAAAAATCATAATGCAACAAAATTGACAAGTATAACATTAACTGGTATTCAGAGGTTCTTAACTATTTTTTCATTTCTTACAAAGCTATTTGCCGTTGTTATGGTGAGCTTGTGTGGGGGGGGGCAGAAACTTTATACCTTCTCTAAAGCCAAATGCCACATTTAGTTTTTGTATTTATTTTCTAACTACTCCTTCCAGGTCTCTCTCAAAGAGCTCCCAGTGCTCTAAGTCCAGAAGAAAGGTCAAATAAAAGGGGTCAGATAAATTGGTTTCTGGTGTGCAATTGTTCTCTCATAAGATTTCTTTACAATGAAAATAGCCTCTTATGTCTTTTTAAAAATACTCACAAAGAGCCTAAGTATTTTAGAACTTACAGGTCTGGCACAAATGGAATTACAGAAATGCTTGGAAGTCCCAAAGCATCATTATAAACATAAAACATTGCCAGATCGGCCAAGGAATTACTTTCACACAAACCTCCCCTTGCTCCAGGCATTACTAGGCCCCCGCAATATAGTCTGTTCACTCTGGCTGCTTCCTGAATGTGAAAAATACCTTTCCTGCTGGATCTTGGTTTTGAGAACCCTCTCTCACTCCAGAACTCTGCAAAAAGCAGAATTGAAGTACCTGCTCAATCAGCTGGTGCACACAGATCCTGGGAAGCTCAATCCTGCTTGGTCACTATCTCCCACCACACCTATAGGGCAACTTGAATAAGTGGGTGGGACCACTCATGTCACTCAGCTGACATCAGGTGGGGTGTTTTTTTTTTAAGCAACAGCCTGCCAGGCCAAATTGGTCTGTGGACCAGAGGTTTCCCACCTTTGACCTAGCCCAGTATCCTGATTCCAACAGTGGCAAGCCAGATGCATCCTGGAAGCCAACAAGCAGGGCAGTTGCATAGCATGGGTTGCCAGCACGCAGGGCCATGCGGAGGGAGGGAAACAAGATGGAGTATGCCTGTGTGTTCAACTGCCTAATGGCATCCGTGTCGTCCAGGAGATTGCAGCCGCAGAAATAAGAAAAGAGTCATTCTTGAGAGATTGCTTCCTGGTTCGCATGGAGAAGCAGTTTTCAATGGAGCCTAGCGACACCAGTGGACAGCTGTATCGATGCAGCACTGGGTGTTGAAATATTGCGCCTCTATCAATTTTGTGCCCGGGGCAACCTCCCCTGTGGCTCCCCGCCAAGCTACGCCACTGAGCAGGTGGTTTGTTCTCCACGACTGGTATTCAGACTATCTCTGAACAAGCTCTCGTGACAAATATTTAGGATTCATGATGAACAGCCATAATTCCCATATGCTCCAGGAAAAAATGTAGATGGAAATCATATTCAAACAAAGAAATATTTGCTCCAAGGGAAAGCAGCACCATTTCCACATAATTTATAGCTTCTACGGGTATAAGCGGCTTTATCTAGCAGCACTCCCTCTAGTGATGGAGGACAGGGCAGGAATTCCCATGGTTTTGATTGCATCACAGAAGATGGAATTATGATGCCAAGAAAACTTAAGGCAGAAGAAATGTTAGGTTCCTGCCTCTCAGTTCTTCCATTTCCTGATGCTATGAGCCTTTTTTTTTCTCTTTTGAGAACACTGGACCCAACAAGAATGCCAGAAAGCCTGATATACATGATTACCCTCTGCTCAGCACTAGGAAATAAACAGTTTCGTGAAGAGTAACCTCCATCACCTCCCTCTTTAAAAAATACTGACCTTTTTCTCCTGGAGGTCCAACTCGTCCTGGGCGGCCCGGGGCACCTTTCTCCCCCTTTTCTCCAGCATCCCCTGTTTTGTAGTTAAAAAAGGAGATACAATAACAACAACAACATGCTTGAATTCTCAATATGAACAAGCCTCTTGATTTGTAGTGAAAATTACAATAAGTAGTAGGAGTGGATGGCATTCAAACTCAGTGTAGATCCTCTGAAATAATTTTACAATTGATACCAAAGGGCCAACTCTGAGCATAACTGAGTGTGAGATCACTCAATGTCATTTGGGTGTCAGTGTGTGCATGTATGTCTAGATATAAGAAGAAGAACCTGGTGTCAAGGGTCTGGTTGGTTGTATTTGCTCAGCAATCTCGGCTTTTGAACTCCACCATTTTTTAAGTTTTCACAGAGGGATTTTCCAGATAAAAGTTGAAAAGATATGACGAAGAGTAGGTTTCTCCCCTAAGGTAATTACACTCAAGCCTGGTCAATGGGAAAAGGACAGAGGTGTAAAGGGAAAGAGTACGAAGGCAAGAGGAAAAGAACTGGCTAGTCAGAACCTAATGGGGTCTTGAGAGCGGCAAAAGAGGATAGAAAAAAAAGATGCAGAAAGTTCAGTTTCCGAAAACAAGAACAGCACGGTCACAGAACATTCAGATACATCAGGCATGTCCAACAGGTAGATTGTGATCTACTGGTAGATCACTGGACGTCTGCAGTAGATCACTGGTAGATCATTGGCTTCCCCCCCAAAGAAGCTGAACAACTGTGGCTCCCCTAAAAAAAGCTCAACATTTTACCTCCTCCCTGAAACAACTCAACAACTTTGACCTGAACCCCCCAAAAGGGGGTAGATCACTGCCAGTTTTTAACTCTGTGAGTAGAACGCAGTCTCTTGAGAGTTGGCCACCCCTGAGATACATGTTACCCATGCAATGGGAATGCAGTTAGTAAACTTCGGACAGAGCCTCTGCATTTAGTCATGGTTTCCATTCTGTTATCAACTTAAAAACAACAGCAACAATACAGGATAAGACATCCGGACACACACAAACACACTAATATAAAGCACTAGTAACCATTAGACAAATGCAACATTTAAATGGTACCATAGGTCGCTAGAAAGTGTAGCAGTGGAAATCTGGGGTGTTCTCAAATGTTTTCATTGATCAATAGCCCTCCTTGTGAAGGAAAATGTGGATAATGCACTGCTGTATATACAGTACATGCCCTTAGAAAAACTAGCCATGCCCTTAGCCACGGCTCCAATAAGGTTACCCGACATCTTTTGCCGTGAGATTTGGAGCCTCTGCCATAGGGCCATTCCACGTGTGAAGTGGGTACTTTTTTGAACTTTGCTGTAGCGTAAAAGGCACCTCACTTACCTCCTCCAGAAAAAGAAATATGATTGCTCCAAAGTACTAAGACTCAAGGCAGCGGAGAAGCTGAGGGCATGAGCTGGATTTCAGCCAACAGATGAAAGGCTCCAAATCTCATTAGCACTCCTCTAAGCTAGCCAGCTACCCCCCCTGACAGTTTAGATCAGGCACTGATGGCTTTTTAGAGATTTTATATTAGCTGTGGCCTTCGCAGGCCATTTTGTGCTTCACTGAATTTCTTCATCAATCTCCTTCACTATTATGATTATAGCTTCTAATTAGGTAGGATATTTGGAACCATGAGCAGATTTGGGACCCATCTCCCTTTCTTTCTCAGGCAGAAATAGACAGATAGTCCAGTGTTTTCTGATCATTTGATGAATATGAGATTGCTGGAACTCATTAAACAGTCAGACCTGTGCATGCTAACAACCATCACTGTTAGCATTTGTGCAACAATATATAGAAGGGCTTTCCCCCCTAAACGTAAGCTAACTGTTCATACTTTGTGTGGTTTTGTAGTTTTATCTAGTGCTAATGCTTTGACTTGACATAACAGGGAAACTAAGGTAGAGTGGTTAAGATGTTCTTCCAAGGTCAAAGAAGGCATCAGTAGATCAAGATTAATGCCCCCATCTACCTAGTCTGTGCTCTGCGGAATAGACTATTTCTTTCCATAAATATGCACTGTATTAAATCTAGTTAAGAGACAACCAGTCCCAATTTAACACTGAACTCCATTTTCTCCAAAGTGCTGTGCTACCTGTTTGAATAAAAACATCCTACAAAATTCAGACATTGCATTTGGATAGTTTCATCCCCAAAGTGTAGAAATCAGCATTTTTGCTTGGGCAATGACATTCTGGAATATAAAGGCAGAATGGGCAAGGTCTCTCTCTCTCTCTCTCTCTCTCTCTCTCTCTCACACACACACACACACACACACTTTCAGTACATATCATTCAGAAGGAGCAGCCACATTATCCTCCGCTCTACCTTTCCCTGTCTTCACTGCAAAAGACATTTGTCTTCCACTGCATAGTGCTTTAGGGGCCTTTCTCATACCTATATAATGTATGTACCATGATGCCAACAACCACATCCTAAACATTAAGTAGGGACTATTTCTGCAGGCGTACTGTACACGTGGCATAACTGTATACTACAGGCTTAGATTGAGTTGAATAATCCTTCCCTCTTGAACTGTGGATCTGTAAGGAGTACGGTAACTCGAACAAAACTCTGCTTCAAACTGCAGTTCCAAAGATCCTTTGTGGCACATCTGTAACGATGGCATAACAGCGATAGAAGCTTAAGGCACATATGTGCCCCAAAGGGGTACACACCGTAGATGTAAGCTGCTTTTTTTTTTTTTGCATGCTGCATTTTTATTGCTTGAATTTCTTTTATCATATGCATGAGAAGGCACTAGTGCTTACCGGTAAGTACACTGGGACAACAAATTAAACTAGGTAGCAATTGGCGAGAATAGCAATGCAAAAAAATGACGTCCTTATACTTTGAGAATGAAATGTTGAAGACATTGAACAACGAATATGTAAATTTCCTTCATTTGCTAAAATTCCAAAGCATGAATATTTAACAACTGCTGCAGCGCTTGTTAGGTGTGTTTATTCTTGTAGTAGTAGTAGTAGTAGTAATATTATTTATACCCCACCCATCTGGCTGGGTAAAAAAAAAAAAGTACTCAGCCATAATCCTTAAAGCATGGGATCTGGCATCACATTTCTTAAATAATTCCAGTTTATTTCAACTGGCCCTTTATTTACTTTCTCTCTTTTTTAAGTGTAGCGGCCTTAAGGTCAGAGGCAGAATGTTCTGGCACGACAGTTCCCAGAAAATGTTTTGGAAATGTTAAAGGAGGGCGAAAGGAACCCAGGGATGGTAGGCCAGACTAACTAACCCTAGGGAGAAGGAAGTCAAGAGACATGCCAAGTAGTTTCTCTGAAAAACATGTTCCGCAAGCACTACAACTGTTGATCCAAAAGGATGCTTCAGAGAGACTCTCATTCCTTGCGTTGCACCATCATAATAGGTTGTCATTTTTTTCTACAGGTGACTGCAGCTATGTCTTTAACAGCAGCTCAGTGCACAAACTTTAGAAGATGGTGCTTGTTTCCATGTAGCTTCACCTACTGATGTATGCATATCAGGTCATTGTTAAATGCACTGAAACAGCCATGTAGGAGACCTCTATTAATTTTTTCCTAGTCAGTAAGGTAAAGGTAAAGGGCCCCCTGACCATTAGGTCCAGTCATGTCCAATTCTGGGGTTGCGGCACTCATCTCGCATTACTGGCTGAGGGAGCTGGCGTACAGCTTCCGGGTCATGTGGCCGGCATAACTAAGCTGCTTCTGGTGAACCAGAGCAGTACACGGAAACACCATTTACCTTCCCATCAGAGCAGTGCCTATTTATCTACTTGCACTTTGGCGTGCTTTTGAATTGGTAGGTGGGCAGGAGCTGGGACCGAGCAATGGGAGCTCACCCCGTCACAGGGATTCGAACCGCCAACCTTCTGATCAGCAAGCCCTAGGCTCTGTGGTTTAACCCACAGCGACACCCGGGTCAGTGGGCAACTCTAAATCACCAGAGATGCAGTCCAGGATCTGGTGGAATTAAAGAACGCATCAGCTGATCAGCAGTGATCTAAGTGACAAATTCACTTCAAATATATAATGCAGGCCTAAAAGAAAATTCTACAGCATTCTTAACAAGTGATCTGGAAATGCAACTACAAGTTGGTTTTAGCACCAGTATGCATAATTCCAGAACAGGCTACGTCCCAGCCTATATGGAAATAGGAAAGCACACCTTTGTGCAGGTCCCCTTAAAATTCTGCCATCAGGAAATCTTCCAAATTTCACAACACTTTTCTCATTAGAATCCTTGAAGGGAGTGTGTGTTTGAATTTTGACAGGAACTGGGATTGTGGGAGGAGTAAAAAGTACGACAACAGTGCCAGTATTGGGCAGGTTACAGCAGGCATGGGAAGCCTGAAGCCAGATGCTCCTGGACTACAGTTCCCATCCTTCCTGACCAGTGGTCACGCTGGCTGGTGCTAATGGGAGTTGGAGTCCATCAACATCTCAAGGGCTACAGCATTCTCAGCCCTAGTTAGACAGAGAACTAAGGGTGTGGGTGTGCAGTGATGTTTCATCCCCATCCCCATTAAAAACTCTCCCAGGTCTTGCCTACAATTCCAGTGGTTTATTTCTTTACCTCCCTACCATAAGACTAAAAGCTCCTTTCCCCTACAGAGGCGAAGCCTTAGAAAAATGAGTATGCACATGTAATTTCATAGAATCACAGATTTGTTGAGTCAGAATTGAGCCCCAGGGTCATCTAATTCAACCCCATACAATGCAGGCATAACAGCTTAAAGAGTCCCTGACAGATGATGACCTAGTGTTTTTTTTTTTTAAAAAAAAATCACCTCCAGTGAAGGAGAGTCTACCACCTTCTGGGCTCAAGTTCAACTTTTTTATTCCCCATGTTCTGTGCATTAGTATAAAGACAACTAAAACCATAAATCAGGGGTCCCCAAACTAAGGCCCGCGGGCCACATAAGGCCTGAGGGACTTGTTTATCCAGCCCGCGGTGACCCCTGCCACCCGCTGCCGCCACCCACTCTTACCGGTGCTGTGCTGCACGGCTTCCCAGTTCTGGGTCGGAGGAGGCCCGTGCACATGTGCACAAGCTATTTCCGGTGCTCCTCCGACCCAGAAGTGCTCCGGAAATAGCGTGTGTGCACGCATATGGGTGCGTGCCCGCCGTGCAATCAGCGTTGGAGACACCGGCCCGAGGCACGGTAAGTTTGCTGACCCCTGCCATAAATTATTTCCTCCAGCTGCTTCCTTATTGATTTTTCCTGCCCATTAGCAAGTTCCTGTACTACTGACCCAGTTTCCTGTACACCAACTAAGTTATCGTCCCCAGTACTTGGTGTGTCCCCTGTCTTCTAAAATATTATCTCCCACTTTCAGGATTCAGTTTAACACTCTCGTGATGAAGTTTGTAAAACTCCTAGCAAATGCATTCTTGCCAACCGCTGTGAGGTACAACCCATTTTCCATTTAGCCAATGGAAAACACCTAACAATCCCGAAAGCAACCTCAGCAAACAAAAATATGAATGGGTGGGATGGGGGGAACTTCATTGGTCATGAAAATAGATACACCCCGTTACCTTTTAGGCCTGGAACCAGAATCTGAACAGAGCAGGATTCTTCTGCAATATGCTGAGCATATCCAGATCTTGGCAGAGACAGGAAGGCAAGGCTAATTACAGAGACAAAGAAAACCAGATCACTCTTCATAATGAGCTTGTCCCTTACTCCTAAAAGGAAAGAATGAATAAACAGTTAAAAGGAATTCCAAAGACTTCCAGTAGTTCCAGGCAGTGTTTGCAGTGTTCTACAGTCCTGTGCCTCCTACCTTTGCAGTAAGCAGCTTATCATGTACCTTGTGTTATGCAGTATATAGAGTTCCGCAGGACGTCATTTGCTTAACTGTGCAGAAAAACTATATCGGGGCTGTCGCGGGCCTTCGCCCTGTACAGCCCACCCCCGGACGTTTTACGGTCTATGAGTGCTGCACCAACGACAAACAGTCCCCAGCATGCAGCCCTTCAGACTACTGGCTGGATCCTGCTTACTTCATTCACCACAGACGAGGATATTGTGAACTAAAAAGATGTTTATTGCGTACAAAGCTTGTGGTTGCTGATAAATAAAAGGTTGTTCAATAAGCTTAAAACAGTTGTCCTATACCGGCCTAATACCTCTAAATATTACCGGCCTAATACCTCTAATAGTAAACTAAATATCAATAACAACGCGTTTCACAATCTCATTATCCTCTCTGCTAACATCCACCTAAGACTCTAAACTCCCAGCTCTATCTCGTGACTCACACTGCTCAACTCCAACTCTAACTCCCCGCACTTAACTTCAACTCCTCCTGCCCACACTTCAACTCCAACTGTAACTCTAACTCTGACTCTAACTGCCTTACTGCCCACTGGGAGGGGTGTTTTATACCCAGGCTAAGCCCGCCCCTGAGGGTTCTAACTGTCAGAACACTTAACCCCTACCTGGCATGAGGCTAGTTCTCCACATACCTCCCTCCTTTTTAGGTTTGTATCAGAGGAGTTACTAGCCAAAGTATCCCTCTGATACAAACAACATTTTTAAACATTAACATAAACAATACATTTTATAACTCTTACCTATTTTACCTAACTATGGCATAATATTACCTCTTCAGTAAAAGTACATATAGTTGTGAACATTATATACAATAGTTCATGCAGCATTAGGTCTTTATTGCAAGAAAAACCGTAACTGTCCATTAACCTTTGTCTTTGGGTCTTCATTCTAAGGCGTCTGCGATGATGTTTAGGATCCTTTCACGCTCCTTATCGTCCTTAACCGTTACAAGACGTATCTTTCTCGGGGCACCAGTCTTTTCTCTGCCAAACGTGATGGGATGTAAGCTGTCTTCCCTGGCCAGATGACACAGTCCCATTCCAATCTCTGCACTCGAGGCGTCTGTAACGATTGTGGATCCCAAGCTGGGTAGAGTCCTTGTTTCTCAGGGCCAAAAGCGCTCTTAGTTCAACCTCTCCCTCCTTCAGGATCTCTGTTAAATGTTTAAGCTCGCAGACTTGTACACACATCTCCAGGTCATCATAAGCTGCATAAACACTGGTTGTCTGGCTTTTAAATGCACTGGGAACTATTTTCAGAAGTTTGTGTATATCTTCTTTTTTAGTCAGCTTGCTGAAGCTTTCTAGACAAGCGTGATCACCTAATAAAAATAGGCTAAAAAGCTCTGATTGCTTATTGCTCATAGCAATCTCCCTTGTTGTCAGTTCATCTTTGGTCTGTATTGATTTATCAGTTCCCACTTCGAGCAATTTGAAGACTACTTTTTTATGCCTTTGACGTGGTAGCCCTGTTAATGCTGTGTAACCACATTCATTTTGGACATTTATTTGCGTTGCATGAGCAGCAGGGTACCCATCCTCCCACCACACAATCTCTAGTGTAGGAAACACTTTCACTTTCATAGAAAGTCGATGGGACCCCATGCCAGCTATAACTTCCAGTACGTCTTTCTTTCTATCTTTCCAACTGATGAGTGGTTTATCATAAATTTGACTAGTTGTTCTAACTGATCTCACAGATAGGTCACTGGTCATATTGCAGGTAGACACTCCTTTACCAATATCACAGGCTTTTTCAACAACGTGACTATTGTAGTCTAGATTGGGTTCATGGTTTAGTGACTGGGTTGGGTTTATCATATTCACCTGCATGACCCGCCTCCCTTCACCATGCTGAATTATATTGTTTATATCATTCATTTTTGGAATGATCTTACAAGGACCTTCCCCTGTCAGTTGTAACTTGTCACTGTTTACTGGTCTGATTAATAAAATATCTTGTCCTTGTAATTGGCAAGTATGGCACGTTCGACAAAATAACTTTATTTGCTTGCCCATCCCAGGCCAAAAGAAATTTTGGGACACCCTTTGTTTGGTTCTGGTGATTCCCAAGTGACCTCCAAAGATACTGCCATGTGCATGTTGTATTATCTTGGTTCTGAATTCAGTAGGTACTATCAGTTGCCTGTGGATCTCATTACCCCCTCTATTAGGCTTTAAAAGAATCTCCCTGTATAGCAACCCATTGTTGACTATAAACCGCTCCGGGCTTTCAGGGGTTAATACTGTATTCACGGCTGTGGCTTGAAAATATTTCTGTAAATCTGTATCTAGTTTCTGCTTGGCTGCAAAACTAGCTGCTTGACTATTTGTAACTGGCATTATACTTGTATCTTGTGTCAGTTCAGCAATTGTATCAGGCCTTTCCTCCTGAGGTAACTGTCGCAGTTTTTGTGCCCTAGTTATTACAAATGCACTCTGTACATGGTCAAGGAGATCCCACCCGATTAACATTGGAGCTGGGATTTCTGGTGAAACTGCTACTTGCCATTTTCCAGACCATTGTTTATATGTCAGATTAACTAATGCGACTGGCAAGATTTCTGGCTGTTTTGATATTCCTTTTAAACTGATTGTTTTGCCTTTAATAAAGTCTTCTGGCTTTAACAAATCAGGATGTACAATACTAATCTGAGACCCTGTGTCTTTTAAGCCTTTATATTGTTTACCATTCACCCAAATTTCTTCTCCTGTTTTGTGTAATAGCATGTCATCTTGTTGAATTATATAGCACCTCACAACTTGGGCCACTGGTAACTCATCAGCCTCTGACTGGGCCTCGGTTGCCGTGGCAACCATGTTGGCAGTTGGCTCTGTCTCTACAGTTTGGACACAATATGTCTGCTTCTGAGGGATAGTATTTGCACTCCTAGTTCTGAGTTCAGTTCTACAGTCCAATTGTCTATGGCCTTTTTTCCCACATTGCCAACAGATTAATTCAGGCCTTTTACCCTCACTATATTTATTTACTTTTCCCTCAGTCCCCCCCGTTGTCATAGGCGTGTTATGGGGAACATTTGCATTGGCGGGAAAAATTTTCTTGGCAGTTTCTGTGGTAAACTTTGTGGGCTGTTGCATTCTCTTAAACTTATTTGTTTCCCACTGTTTGTCCTTATATTTTGGGGCATCATAAGCGTGTTCTCGGATTTCATTTATTTCATCTGCCAGATTAGCAGCTTCCAGGATGGTTTTAGGGCGTCTTTCTTTAATTAAATACTTCAGATGACTATTAATCGTGTCATAAAATTGTTCCAATGCGATCACCTCTTTTATTTTTGCCACAGAATCGGCACCCTCCTGTTCTAGCCACTTGTTTAAATAATTTGTAGTTTTAGCTCCTAGTTGAGCAAATGTTTCCTCACGCACTTTTTTTATTGTTCTGAACTTTTGTCTCAGTTGTTCTGCAGTAATTCCGAATCTAACATAAACCAACTGTTTAAATGCTTCAAAATCTTTAGATTGATCAGATGGCATTTGAGAATAAATCTCTGTTAATGTTCCACTAATACGCGCTCTCAGTATTTGCATTTTCTCCTCATCTTTTACTTCAAAATCTTCGCAAGCCCTCTCAAAAGAAATGATAAACGCTTCAGGATCGTCTTTATCTTTGAAGTCAGGGAATCTTTTTAAATCCACCCTGCTAGGATTTTGTGTGGAACTATTGTTGTTGTTTCTATTTTCTACAGCTGATAATTCAAGTCTTTTCATTTCTAATAAATATTCTCTTTCTTCCCGTTCTCTTTCTCTCTCAATAGCTAAGGTCATTTCTTTCTCTTTCAGTTCTCTCTCTTTTGCCTCAGCTTGGAACTTTAATTCTCTCTCTTTCAGTGCCATTGCCTCTCTTTCTCTCTCTCTCTCTCTCTCAATATTTAATTCTCTCTCTTTTGCTTCAGCTTGTAACTTTAATTCTCTCTCTTTCAGTGCCATTGCCTCCCTTTCTCTTTCAAAATCTAGCTTTGCTAGTTCGATTTTCAAATTAAATTCCTTCTCAAGTTTCCATTTTTCAAATTCCTCTGAGGCTTTAAAACTAGTCCCCTCAGCAGGATTTTTGTTAACTGTTTCAGTACTGGTTTCCTCAATCGGGGAAACCCCATTTTCTTCTTCAGAGCTTTCTACTTGTGAGTCCCTAAGAGCTGTTTTAGTCTTTCTAGGTGGCATTTTCTATTTATTTGGTGGTATTATTTCTGTACTTAAATCAAGGATGTTTCAGTTAAACTATTTCTTCAGGCTCAGTTTCCACAGTTTAGGTCCAAAGTCACGCCTAAAGTTACCTCAGTGCACTTTGTCCAGCGTACTTTTCCGACCTCTCACTATAAACCTTTCTGCCTGAAATAGTTTCAAACGCAAAGTATCTTTGTAACTCTCTCACAATCTCACAGTCTCAGGCGCTATCACACTACACCCTAGGGCCAGGTAATTCCTCTCTGAATTCCCCTTCTCCCTTTCCAGGTGTATGCGATCCCCTTCCTGACTAGATTGTAGAGTCTCACAGAAGTCTGCTTAAATCCTCTTTAAGCCTCACACTTCTCACAATGCGTCACCCTTAAATCCTTCTTGTACCTTGGCACTTCTTGCCAACACTTTAGATCTTTGATCTCAACGTGACCACCACTTTATGACAATCTTTCGTATCCCGACGCTGCCACCACTTTAATGTCGCGGGCCTTCGCCCTGTACAGCCCACCCCCGGACGTTTTACGGTCTATGAGTGCTGCACCAACGACAAACAGTCCCCAGCATGCAGCCCTTCAGACTACTGGCTGGATCCTGCTTACTTCATTCACCACAGACGAGGATATTGTGAACTAAAAAGATGTTTATTGCGTACAAAGCTTGTGGTTGCTGATAAATAAAAGGTTGTTCAATAAGCTTAAAACAGTTGTCCTATACCGGCCTAATACCTCTAAATATTACCGGCCTAATACCTCTAATAGTAAACTAAATATCAATAACAACGCGTTTCACAATCTCATTATCCTCTCTGCTAACATCCACCTAAGACTCTAAACTCCCAGCTCTATCTCGTGACTCACACTGCTCAACTCCAACTCTAACTCCCCGCACTTAACTTCAACTCCTCCTGCCCACACTTCAACTCCAACTGTAACTCTAACTCTGACTCTAACTGCCTTACTGCCCACTGGGAGGGGTGTTTTATACCCAGGCTAAGCCCGCCCCTGAGGGTTCTAACTGTCAGAACACTTAACCCCTACCTGGCATGAGGCTAGTTCTCCACAGGGGCTTCTCAGACTTCATCAGAGAGTCTTTGCAAAGCAAAGAAATATTCAAAACCTCCCAAGTGCAACTGAGAAAAGGGGCCTTTGCCAAGCCAAAGCTCACTCTTGTCCTCAGCCCAGGAAAAAAGTTCAGACTAACAGATCAAAAGAAATGGAAACGCAAGGCTGAAGAGGTTTTAAGGTTCCCCAGGGAAGGAGGGTGAAGAGAGAGGGGGACTTGCACACTACAGACAACACAGCAGACAGTCCTATACTGCACTGATTGGGAGGAAAAGGCTGGCAGCCAGTCTCCGAGCCCAATCAATGCATACAGTGGGAGAGGTCAGCTCACGGTTCCCTTAGGGAGGCCCGAATTGCATTTTCAAAACCGCTATGAGAGTTCAACCGAGGGAAATGAAAGCCGCTTAGGAACAGATCCCAAGTACAAATGCATTGGGTGAGATGAACCTAATGAAAAAAACTGCCTTAAATTGTTTTGTTTTCCACTGCTTTTCTTGTTTGCAAGCTCAAGAAGAAGAACAAATGTCAATTTCCTCCTGAATTAGCATGGGAAAATGGATTGGGGCTGACTTGGTTCTAGGTGGCCTCCACTGAATTCTATGAGATAAAAGAGGCACTGGCATCACTAATGGCAGGGGATGAAGATGGAGTAGGGTTTGGGGGAAAGGACTGGAACTCTCTGTTCTGCCTCCACCTGTCAAAACTGGCGCGCATTTAAGTAGTGTATATTCCTGAGAGTATATTCTAGAGAGGCCCAGCTCGCTAATCCTAGATCTGTAGAGGGCTCAGTGGAGTTACTCACTACTGTGGCAGTTTCTTGATAAACTTGCTTTAAGGTCTGAACCCTGACACCGAAACAGGCTTCAGGACTAAACTCTGCCTCCTACTAAACCCTCCTACATTGCTTTAACCATTGTTCTTCAGCCTGTCAACAGATGTTATTGAACTACAGCTCCCGTCATCCTTTACCATTGGCTGGGGTTGATGGGAGTTGAAAAACAACATTTGGAGACCCGAGGTTGAAGAATAGTGGCTTAAAACATTGTTTGCACGCAGCTGAAATATTATGCGAGCAGTACATATGGAGAGCTGCACTGCTGCCCATCCAGGATGGTTAAGAATGTCCACAAAAATATAGATTGAATAATGGGGCTATTGGCTCACCATCATGGCTGCAGGGCTCAAGGTGTCCAATAACCACTGATACCTAATATTAGGCCTGGCCATGTGATGGCTGAAAAGAGCAAGAATCAACTTACTTTTCCTCCTTGCTTTTTTTTTTTATATATATATATAAGAATTTATTGGCATTTTCATAACAAGACATAAACCCACACCCACACCTACATATATAAATCAAATACAAACACAAATACAATTCTTCTTGTTTACACACTTAAGAAAATGTTCTAGTTCCAAATCTTGACAGTTGACTTCCCCTGCCTTCTCTCTTTCGGTTTTAAATCCATATTCTACTTTAATAACATCATCTCTCAAAAAATTATATTCATTTAAAAAAGTTCGAACCTTAAACATAAATCTTAATAACAATTCTTTAAATCTTAACAAATTATTCTTATATCCAATCTAAAATATTCTTCTTTCCCTTAAGCTGCTGCTAATAACAAAAAATTTCAGAATATCCCTTTTCTTGTTAAAAATTAAAATAAAACTTAATGTCTTAACCCTCCGATTTCAGATTACCATAACAAAGCAGTAATATTCTATACTTGACACAGTTCACCCTATCCCCCCTCTGTCCAATGTCCTTCTCCTTCTTTCACCGGAACCACTCCTCCAATTGTCCTCTTTTCTTGTACGTCCACAGAACCAGACACAGTCCCCCACAGACCTTGCATCGAGCATCAGGATACACTGTTCATCTTCTCTTGGCTTCTCCCATTCAATGCTGCATTCTTCTATTTGTAAATATCTTAATTTCTTGCCCTTCGCTCCCGAGCTCACACCTCGGGGGCTTGATATAACATTCCTCTCCGTCCTCGGGCTGCCACCACCGACGGACGCTTCTTTTTCCGGGAATCGCCATGCCATCTCGCTCAGTTTTTTAATCATCTCCTTCAGCTCTTTGCCAAGGCTTTCTTCCATAGTATCGAATATCTGAAAGGTCTCCTCTGTGGGAAGTAGATTTTTCTTCATATCCCCACTCAAAACCTTCAATTTCTGATTAAGCAGTTCCAGTTTCAGTATAATAATCCTTTCTTCATCAGTTAGTCCAGAGTTCAAAACAATTTCAAAAACAAAGCCCAACATGGTGAGGACGGGCATAGGTATCAAATTTCAGTTTCTATTTCGATGTTATCCGTCATATAGCAGTGATTTTCCACTTCGGTTCAGAGTTTTCGCAGCCATTTTCTCTGAGACCAGGGCGCAAAGACCAAAACTTTCAAATGGAATATTCTCCATCCTCTTCCTCCCCAAAGGGAGATCTATAAAGTCTCACTCATAAAAAAACTTGACAATGTATCCATCCAGTAGCAACAGCATCACAATCCGTTATTTTCTTGCCTCCGAAGGGAGACAGGCAGACTTCCTTTATCTAAAGCCTCCCGGGTCGTTAAGTCGTTAAGTCTTTAAGCTCAGCAGTAAATCCAGTTAATTACTCACGACCTCAGGGCTTCTTTTCCTTTCATCTCTCAGGGAGAACGTCGTCGCTCCTCACAGCCAGTTCTCGCCGCTTTTCCGCCCGGTTGGGGCATTTCCCCTAATGGCCCGGCTCCGCGCTCCCTTCACCCCCACTCCCCCTTTACAGGGGGAACGAGGGAAGGGTGCTTAGCCTAACGGGCCCGCCGGGGAGCCCGAGGCGCAGGACGCTCTTCCCACGCCTCACCGGAGCCCCGCGTAGCGGTGGCAGGGCTCCAACCCCCGGGCTGGACTGGGTCGCCTCGCTGCCGAGGCAACCCAGCGACCGCCCGTGATGGCGACCTCGCCGGAAGTCTTCCTCCTTGCTTTTGTAGGAGCTGATCACTGCCTTCTTTAAATGCATCCTTTCCCAACCTGGTGCCTTTCAGATGTTTTGGACTACAACTCCAACCAACTCCAGCAAGTATTGATGCACTGCCTGGGGCTGAAGGGAAATGCAAGCCAAACATCTGAAGAGCACCAGGCTGGGGGGGGGGGAGATGGATTAATCCCAACTTCATTTCTCCCCCCCCCCCGGGTCTGTTAGTTCCCTCGGCCCCACTCCACTTCCAGAGCAGCTTAACATATCATGCTTGCTTTCTGCAAATGGGAGATGAGGAGAAGATTGCTAGGAGCAGAGCCCTGGATCCTACCTCCTTTCATTTATAGTCTTCTTAGCCCAGGTAGCTCCCATCAGCAATGGCTACTAGACAGCGCCCAGAACTGGGAGATTAATCTGAGGTGACTTGGGTACCTCAGAAATACCTGCAGTGCCATCGCAGCATCTCTCACACACCTCAAGAGACCATTTAAGGGATCTTTATTTATATTTTTTCCCTGTTCCCACATACATTTGTTCTCCTCTCCTTCCACTTTTCAAATCTCCACAACTAACCCTCCCCCCTGCCGCAGCCATTATTCTTTTCTATTCTCCTTTGACTTGACACCACCACCAACCCTACTCACCCAGCATCCTTCCTCTTTTACTCTTTTTTAAATCTTGTTTTTGGGGCCTTTCTACAAGGCCTTTCATCCCCCCCCTTTTGTGTTTCCATAGGTATTTCTCAGAAGCAGAGCTTAATTCAAGTCAGGACTTCTTAGAACCACCTCCAGAGTTCCTTTCAAGCATTGGGCTCCATTCTGGAAAACGAGCAGGATGCCTGTGAGAGTTTCTCCCTCAGCCCCAGATAGTTTATTCACAGCCAGCAACCACTCTTGGAATCATTTCCCAGTCAGAGGCTATAATTTTATAGGCAGGCTTGAAGCCTGTCACTTTTTAATTAAGTACTGCCTGGAAGAGGGTGTGTAGAGGCCAGCTCAGGAAGGGAACCCACCAGAATCCACCAATGAAAAGAGCGTTTTCCCTCTCCTTGCTGCTGTTTCCATCTCTCCAATCTGACTCTTAGAAAATCTCACCGATTCCAAAAGTTTCCAATGTTTTTTGCACCCATGCAGATCACACCACGCCTTCCTCTAAGATGTTGGCCAATACCATTTAATTACTGCCACCTTTTTTTCCTGGCAAGACTTAGCTGTCTTTTAACAGCAGCGTGGCAGGCAAAAAATTAAACCGAGCATATTCAATATACCTTACTCTTTTTTTTTTAATAAAAAGAAAAAAGAAAATCAAACAGTATTATTTTTGCGGATCAGCAATGTGGAGAACAGAGCTGCCATCCTTTTGCAATGCTAGAAGGACATAGTACAAGCTGGGAAAGGTTTTGCTTAGCATTTATTCTGTGCTATTTCCCCCTTAGAATTATTAGTTAGCTGCTGTGAAGAAAGACAGCTCACTTTTGGTCTGCTATCCCTCAACACAAACTCTACCCTATGAGCTTACTTTACACTCTCTACAGACTGCAGTAAATATTCAAGTGACTACTACACCGTCTGTAAAATACACTGCAGCATGCGTGCTTTTCAAAACTGTTAAAAACTAAGGCCAGAAACTATACTCCTGTACTGAACATAACATGCTCTCTCTTTAGCTTAGCTTCCATTAAAAAAAAAAAAAAACAAACGCTACACCACTGTTAATCCAGCCTTACGTTTACCACCCACTCCACTGAGCAAGTGTATGTGGCCCCACAATCTATCTGCTTATCTCAGGCTTTTGAAGCATCTCCTACCTTACAGTCGCTGAGAAAACAGGCACCGTGGCACAAGCTCTGCCTGGAGGGACACTGTGCAGATGAACCTCATTGCTACTATTTACAAAAGCCTGATAGTTTTTAATTTGAAGCGAACTCGTCTCCTGCTCTTCGGCATCCAGCAAATCAGACCCAACAGTTGCAAGCGTTATCTATAAACAGCTTCCTGTTTGAAACAGCTCAGCTGTCCAGCAGGACAGTAATTAGGAGCAAGATGTGTGGGAACGCTACAGCGACCCATGATGTAAGCTGCTTCTTTTGGCAATGCGCTTTTTTGGGGGGGGGAATGCGGAATGCCTCTCCGTTCACAACTCTCCTTCCCATGAAGAGAAATCCTTGGTTAACCATTTAGGTCTGGCCAGTTGCAGTAATGTAAACAGGATCCAGCTAGAGCAAAGCTTCTGCTGCCTCCCTGTAGTTTTCAGAAATGCATTGTGGCCATGGTTCTCATCAAATCCTGGCACGTGGCTTAGAGACATTCTACGCATTAAACACAGCGAGGTAGTGGAATTATGGACTGTACCACTTCAGACCATAGGTAGGGGTGTTAAAAAGGCCCTATAGTAAGGTTATTAGATTTTTTTTTCAACGAATCCAGGGGGACACAATAAATAAATACTACACGTTCGGGACATTGATGCTGCAGTGATGGCGATGGCAGAGGAGTGGCCGCCGCCTTGACCTCAACCGTCACGTTTCCCCTTCCTCCGAGTCTTCCATCTGCTTTCTCCATGAGCCTGGGCAGCCCCTGAGTTTTTGGTTCTTTGGTGGTGGTGGTGGGGAAGTGGTGTGCGGTGGGTGGAAGGCAGAGAATGAGGGCCGAGAGCAGCGGCGAGGCTTGGGCAGTGTGATACCTCCCTTCCCAACAGAGCAGCCCCAATCCCATTCCTACTTGTCAAAACAAAATAATAAAAAATCCTACTTCCTTCCCTCAGCTGGGAATGGAGGCTTCCCATTGCTTGAGAGATCCCTGCTCCCTCCTGCTTGCACGCAAGCTCTGATGGGCAGCGTGAAGCCACCCTTCACAGCTGTGAGATCCCCGCCCCGCTCCTGCTTGCACGCATGTAGTAGGAGTTGGGAGGCTGCTCTGATAGGCACCATGAAGCCTCCCTTCACAGCTTAGTTGCTGGGGTCAGGGAAGGTGGAGGCAGCCCAGAAGCTGCATCTTAAGAGCCCCTGCACCACCATCATGTGGGGACTTCCGAGCAGCTCCTGAAACCAGCCAGAGCCAACTGCTCCAGGCTGCTGAGACTGCCGCTGCTGCGTTTCCGGGGACATGAGATGAAAACCGGGGACATTCCGGGAATGGAGTTTGTCCGGGGACTTATTCACAAATCTGGGGACTGTCCCCTATAGTATAGAAACTGTAAATAATTGAATTGTGGGGAAGGCTGTACTTCATCTGCAACTCTTGACCAGCACCACTTCTGCCTGGCCACAGAGACTTGGCAGTTGCCGTTTCCCATGTAGCTGCTTGCAGCACATTGTAACTGTATTCAGACAGCCTTCTCCCAACAACAGCTAAGACAAGGCAGTAGCAAGGATAAAACCTAATCAAGTGCAATAATCACATCACCACTGAAGCTTGCCTTGGCTGCTAAGAGAAGGCATTTCCTGTGGGAATAGCTGTTAGTTCTGTGCCACATGCAAACACACCACTTGTAGCTGCATTTTCCAAGGCCAGTCAGAGCCTTTTCACCTCCCAAGACGAAACCCACTGTCCTAATCAGTCCCTTCCTCCAACACAGTGGAGAAGAGTGCTGCCATGATGTTACCAGTCATATGCATTGGGTACGGGCCCTGGAACCAATGTGGTGCCATGAATGTGTCTTGTGTTCCTGAATTTTGGAACGCTGAGGACAGATAAAAGTACTTATTCATGCAGCACAGTCAAAATTGTGACACTCACTCCCACAGGAGGCAGCGGCGGCCACCAACTCAAAACGGATTTAAAAGAGGACTAGACCAATTCCTGACAATAAGGCTATCAAGTGGCTACTGACCATGATGGCTTTGCTCTGCCTCCACAGTTGGAAGGCAGTAATGCTTCTGAATACCAGTTGCTAGAAATCTCAGGGTGAGGGTTCTTGTGCTTGGGTCCTACTTGCAGGTTTCCCACAGGCATCTGGTTGGCTGCTGTGAGAACAGGATGCTGGACTAGATGGGCCACTGACAGGTTCCAGCAGGCTCTTATGATGTTCTTACATGCTTCCCACCTTCACAAGAAAAGTGTACCTGAGAGTTCCCATAAAATCCAGCACAAGCTTACCTTCCCTCTATACCAGGGTTTCCCTAAACTTGGATCTCCAGCTGTTTTTGGACTACAACTCCCATCATCCTTAGCTAGCAGGATCAGTGGTCAGGGATGATGGGAACTGCAGTCCAAAAACAGCTGGAGACCCAAAGTTTGGGAATCCCTGTTCTATACTATAATAAAGGCGTGCTCCCCACAGTGCAGTTTGCATGGTATTAAAAACCAATAAGCAATGCTGAAGCTCAACATCAAAAAAACTAAGATCATGGCCACTGGTCCCATCACCTCCTGGCAAATAGAAGGGGAAGAAATGGAGGCAGTGAGAGATTTCACTTTCTTGGGTTCCATGATCACTGCAGATGGTGACAGCAGTCACAAAATTAGAAGACGCCTGCTTCTTGGGAGAAAAGCAATGACAAACCTAGACAGCATCTTAAAAAGCAAAGACATCACCTTGCCGACAAAGGTCCGTATAGTTAAAGCTATGGCTTTCCCAGTAGTAATGTACAGAAATGAGAGCTGGACCATAAAGAAGGCTGATCGCCGAAGAATTGATGCTTTTGAATTATGGTGCTGGAGGAGACTCTTGAGAGTCCCATGGACTGCAAGAAGATCAAACCTATCCATTCTTAAAGAAATCAGCCCTTGAGTGCTCACTGGAAGGACAGATCCTGAAGTTGAGGCTCCAGTACTTTGGCCACCTCATGAGAAGACTCCCTAGAGAAGACCCTGATGTTGGGAAAGATGGAGGGCACAAGGAGAAGGGGGTGACAGAGGATGAGATGGTTGGACAGTGTTCTCGAAGTGACTAGCATGAGTTTGGCCAAACTGCGAGAGGCAGTGAAGGATAGGTGTGCCTGGCGTGCTCTGGTCCATGGGGTCATGAAGAGTCGGACACGACTGAACGACTGAACAACAATGCTGAAGCCCCCAGCTCTTCACAAGTTTTAATATAACCTACGATAGATCCCTTTGTGTACTCCGAGAGCGTACTATAATGGCAACTGCTGGGAGAAAATGTTTTAAAAGACCCCAGCGTATTCATATATCCCTGGCACTAACAGCTCTAGGACTTCTGGACTGGAGCCTAAGGCCATCTAAAAATAAAGACACAAAATATTTGTGGAAAACTACTATTTGACCCTTTAATAAACCACACTGGGCCTTTAAAATGATGCCCCACCCATTCCCATTTCTCCTTATCTTGAAAGAGCACAGTAGGGAAATAACCTCCCTTACGCACCAAGATACTCCCAGAAGCAACTGATTATAGCAGCTCATATTCCACCACGAGCACAGCCAAATTATAGTAGGCTATTATCACCAGGAGGTACTGTGCTGTCAGCAGCTGCTGTTTGGAGACACTTCCTGAGTGGTATTCATTGATCATAGTAGAGACTTATGTAAGAAAAAGACCTTATTATACATGTTCTCTTGATGAACAAGGTTTCCAGTAGCTCATCTCTCAGAGTAGATGGATTAATAGTAATGACATTCTGGAAGGCTTTGAACAAGATAAAAACTGAGGTGTCTTTGGTTTTGGGGTACCCCCCCCCAAGGGGCTTAAGTCTCCATCTGTCTTGTTTGGGGCCAGCGCAGAACATCCAAGATATAGCACCCAGTGAAATGGAAGAGGAGCAGACACCTCAGTACTCTTCTATTTCTCACTACCCTTCAGGAAATCTTTGAACTGGGTTCGTTGCTTGTTCGCCCAAGAAAGCTATTATCTGCCCATGTGGATTCATGCAGATTGGTTGAATCGTACAGTATCTGCAGCCATGTGGAATTAGAAAAAGGATGTTACAATAAATAGAAACAGCTTTTGGAAGCAAGTACAAACTCTTCCTTACCGTCGTTATTTGTCTGGTAGCTGGTGGTTGCAAGTCTGGTCAAAGACATGGTCCTCAATTAGGAGTCAAATAGTGTGAATACTTGTTAACCATATGCATCAGCATAGTAGAAGCTTTCGCTGGGGAACTACTGTATTTTCTAGCAATTAGTTTCAAATACACAGGAACTCTCTGAGCCAAGCTGGAAAGCAACAATTTCCCTTTATTCATTGTACGTAGTTCCTGAAGAATCAGAAGACACTCACAACCAACCAAGAAATCTGTTTGATGTACAGAGTGTGACAGGGTTATTTCAGTACCATCCCCCCGCCTTTGAAGACTCTTGATACATACAAATCGCCAGTGCATTGATTTCTCTGCCCATAAACAGTGTAATAGTAGTGAGACAAAAAAAATTTTTTTAATGTAGAGGGAACCAAATAAACAGGTTGATGTTTGCAAAGTAATACATATTATATTTTTAAAATTGATATACTTTGGATAAGTTTAAGAAATTTAAGAGAATATCTGGGTGATACTCAACCAAGTATGAGTACGATCAAGTATGACACATTTTGTTTGAAGGAGTGTCTCATTCCAGGTGGACTAGTTTTATCCATCAAGAGAGGGATAAAAAACAACTTTTATTATTAACAACCCTTATTATTATCCACCCAAAGGTAGAGTTGATACCTCTATTTAAAGCCTAACAAGTTGAAATAAAATTGTTACAGGTCAGGACATCTTTCAACACAACCACCTTCAAAGAAAAAACATCTCCAGTAGGGCGTATTAACTGTTAATGCTGAGAACAAGAGGTAGCTTCAGGTTTACACGCAACCCTTCCACCAGTCACTTGAACCTATCATGAAGTAATGCTTTGACAATCCTGTGCACTTCAACCCCTGTTCATAATGTACCAGTATCCAAACAGCAGCGACTGAATAATTCTGAATGCAGAATTTGCCAGATACGAGGCACGGGATGTCACTATAAGTTGCTCAAATCACCACGTGCCAAAAAATCCAATTGCTTTCCTGCAGATTCTTGATTTTGTGCCTAAAGATTTATTTTAAAAAGGGTAAGGTCAAGGCACAGCTATGTAATGGACTCTAGGGTTCTGCAGAACAGCAGCATTCCCAGTACACTCATTAAAAACTTGGGCAGATGACTGACTTCCCACAGCGCCACCATGAACCTTCACAGCGGATTTTAAGACTATGAATATTTGAGGCAGGTAATATTACAACCATCCAAGTAGGAAGACAACCCTTTACCCAATTTAATAACAGAGATGTCACAAAATGATCAGTTTTACAGACTGAGAGACTGCCCATGATATATTCTTTTGCAACATGGTTTTTATTCAAAGATGTATCTCGACGGTTCCCACTGAAGAAGTCTAAAAAAACACCAGCCAGCTGGTTTGGAAGAGTTTCTTTTGGCAGCGATTCTGGGAAAGATGACAAGTTCATGTTGCATGCATCTTTCCTTCTCCAATTCAGATACCCAGGATCTGAAATTCTTTGATCACCCAGTGCAGAGAGCAGGAGAAAACATAGCCAACTAACCCTATTAGAACTATTAGCAGAACCCAAGTTGAAGTTCAAAGTCCTCTCACATTCTTAATAGAACATTCCTGGAGAGGATATAGCAGAAGCAACACAAGAGGAGTAGAATGGCCAGTTTTGGATAGCTATTTGCTAAGTTTTGCTGTTACCTATCTAAATTCATGTCCAGTATAAGTAGAATGTTTCTTAAAGGCCTGTGAAAAGTGTGGTAGGGTCGCTACAGAGTTGAGAGTTTAGAAAGATCCTATATATAGGAAAGGGTGCCTAGAAATTTTAGAGATGCAAATCCTCCATATTGACAATCCACCATAAATCTTAGTGTCCAAAGTATTTCTGTCTTACTAAGCATATACCAGTGAATGGTGATGGTGTTGAGATAATTCAAAATCCAGTTTATTATGTGGGAGTCTAAAGACCTAAGAGACTGCTGATACTCACCAAAATTTTGCAGACACTAAACCCACAGGACAGTTCTTTGGATTGTTGCCTGCTAATTCTATGTGCCAGGAGAGGTTTGTTCTTGCCCTTTTTAAATAGTAATTCCCCCCACGCACACACAGCAACTTGCTTTCAATTCTAAGCTGCCTTTCAAAAGTAGTTTGTGATACAATACAGAGATCCGATGTTAAAATAGAAAGCAAAAGAAACTCATTGGTGTGTGTAAATTTTTGGATGAGCCTTTGGTAGCAGCCACTATTTCGTAATCTAGTGAACCGGGTTCGCGTCCTCGCTCCTCCACATGCAGCTGCTCAGTGACCTTGGGCTAGTCACACGTCTCTGAAGTCTCTCAGCCCCACCCACCTCACAGGGTGTCTGTTGTGGGGAAGGAAGGGAAAAGAGATTGTGAGCCGCTTTGAGACTCCTTAGGGTAGTGATAAAGGGGGATATCAAATCCAAACTCTTATTCTTCTACAAAAGAGTTTAGAATGTTGATATATCCCATTCTACTAGAATTACTTCAGAATTAAGCATATCTAGCCATAGATGAGATCTATGTAGCAAAACTGGCTTAAGTCAGTATCAAAGTTTATCAGCAACAATGTGATGCAGTGAATAAGGTAAGACAGCTCAACTCCACCCTAGGTACCCAGAGTTCTCCCTTTACGCAAGCCACCGAAGCTGAAATCTTGTTAGTGCTTCTGAACAATTCACTTACAGTTAAAATGCCAAAATGACTAAAAACCACTAAACATTTAAAACTACATTGACATCCTGCTGTATATCAGAAATACTGTTAGGCAGGTCTAAGGTCTACAAATCAAGACATGCTCAATGTCATCTCCTACAGAAACACTGGATCAGAAACTGTTCTGCTTCCTTTTTCTATCAGAAAAGTCAGGGATAAAGGGTCTTAAAGATTATGCCAGAACTCTTTTTCAGTTACCTACCTTGGGCAGTAGTAAGACTGTTGTGTGGGACATTAAACCTTCTACAACCAAACCCTAGCAGACTCCCATTCGCTCAAAATGTTTCCCCCCCTTTCTCTCAAAATGTTTTAATAAAAACACATTACTTTTATGATATATGAACAACTGAACTGTTTTATTCAATCATTTGTTGTACTTTACAGCTGAAATTCTGGAAACTCAAACACGACATCTTTGCCTGTGAGTTTCTTGTAGACACCAGAAAATGTTTCTACCTGCAAAGGGAAGGAACAGAAATCATAAAAGTGGTAAACAGAAAACTATAGTTTTCTACAGACACAATAGTTCTTGTACAAATATACACATCGAGTTTCAAAATGGTGCTGTACATGGCTTTACTTCTTAGAAAATGTTTATTCTTTGAATTTCTACCCCATTCTTCCTCCCAAAGGAGCCCATGAAGCCATACAAAAGACATGGCATTGCCATATGGAATTTTGGAGGTGAAGTCGCTCTTCCATACTGTACTGCGAAATGGAACTGTGTCACTCCAATTGTATAGAAGCACAACATTTTAAACTTATGAGAAAATCTGAACAATGCCTGTGTTGATAAATAAGTGGACCAGTATCACTCTGCCATTTGAGTTCCATCGTTCATTGTAAATGTCTCCATCTTGTGATGCCAGGTGCACACACCAACACTAATGTTTCTACTAACAATCAGGTAGTACAGATATGCCAACATGCCGGTTGTTAAAACTGCAAATTCTCATTCAGTAGAGGAGTGTACTACACAGTCAGCAAAGAGACGGCAAGGACAGCGCTGAACACCCAAGGAAAGCTGCACATTTCCCCAAGTTTTTGCTTCCTGTTTGTAGATACTGCTGGTGGAAAACCTGGCTCTTTCGAGCACCCCAAGGGGATTGGCTGTCAAACAGCTTGAACACAGATTAATCACAGCAGCCGGAATAGCAGTAATCTTTGCCGGTTTCAACTGTGCTTGCTTCGTGAAGTGCTGGGGTCCAACCCCCTGCAATGCAGGAATCCTGCCCACAAGCCATCCCTGGATGGGTTTGAACCCACCAACCTTCTGGTTAGCAGGCAGACACACTGACCCACTGTGCCAGAGAGATGCCCTTTCCTACCTTGTGTTCAACATTGTTCTGTTGCGCTTTGTCTAAGTGAACCTTTATGAGCCGGCTGCCGTCCAGTTTTACGCGAATTCTCTTGCCCACAATTTCGCTTGGAAAAACCAGATCTTCAAGAATGGCATCGTGCACTGCAGTGAGTGTGCGGCTAAACAGAAATAATGTGTACAATTAAAATGCTTTTACTAATGCCAACTTTCCCTTCATCTACACCACAGAGAATCATTAGAGAAGCAGAAAGACTGGATACTTGTATGGACTGGATACTAACACAGCAGGTAGCATGTAAATATCCACAAGATGAATTATTCTACCCTCACCCAATCACAGGGGTACAGCAGACAGATCTGGTGACTAAACCTTATGAAGTGCCAGTAATAAGGTAGTAAACAAAATCTAGCAGCATTTAAGTTTTAGGTATAAAATAAATAAATATGGAGCTACCTTAAACTGAGGCTAACCACTGCCCCACCTAGTCCAGTAGGCTGGGAATTTCTACACACAAAACGTCATCTACCACTGAGCTATGGGTCTACTAATGCCTGGCAAGGATCAGAGACCCACAACTGTCACAGATTAAAATAGTCTTCCCCCTTCAAGCTTTAAAATAGGCACCCATGCCAAACGGAAGGGAATGGATTAATGCAGTGTTTTTCAACCACTGTTCCGCGGCACACTAGTGTGCCGCGAGATGTTGCCTGGTGTGCCGTGGGAAAAATTGAAAAATTACTTTATATATAGTCAATATAGGCACAAAGTTAAATTTTTAAACATTTTTTTAACATTTTCTAATGGTGGTGTGCCTCGTGATTTTTTTTCATGAAACAAGTGTGCCTTTGCCCAAAAAAGGTTGAGAAACACTGGATTAATGCATGATTATTACACATACAATATAAATTTGAGATTACCTCCTGGGACGCTTTTGCTTGTTTTTTGTGCGGCTTTTTCTTGTTGGCTTCGGCAAAATTCTTCTCTGTTAAAAGACAATAGCATGCCATATATCAGCACATTTCTCTCATGTTTAGGAATGGAATTAACAAACCAGATTTAAGATAAAGAGTATTAGAGCTAACCAGATACCCATGGGAAGCTCACAAGCAGAGCTTGAACACAACCACCCACCCAGTGGTATTTAGAGGAATACTGCCACCAATACTGGTAGGAACAAATCCATGGAGGCCAATTCTAAAAACATACGACTATGACTCTTGTGATCTAGTTCCTGTGTGATGCTATGCTGCATATACACAGCTGGAAGTGGGAGTCAGTTCAAGACTTGTGTCCAAGTATGTACAAGGCTGCAGTCTTCTGATTCAATTTAGCACACCTTTCACAGACAAATAATTGTTCTACCGCCATTAACACTCCCCCCCCACACACCCAGCATTTTGTAGAAAGTTATGACAAGCTGCCACCTACCTGAGCAATGAACACCACATGCTTTCCACTGAATTTTTTCTCCAACTCACGAACTAGCCGCACTTGAATCTTCTGAAAAGATTTCAGCTGAGGGACTGGCACGAATATGATGATTGCTTTCCTACCGCCACCCACTTCAATTTCCTAAGCAAGAACAGAACTGGGAATGAACGTGGTTTAAGTTTTTAAATATCATCCAGCGTTTGCAGGATTACTTCCAGTCATGAAACACGGATCTTCTTTAGACCATTGGTCTATCTAGCTCAGTTATGATCTGCTCTTAACTAGCAGTGGGTCACAGCAGAGGTGCTTGCAGCTTGGTCATTCGGCTGGAGATACCACAGACTGAACCTTGGAGTTTCTGCATGCAAGGCATGGACTCGTACCACTACATTATGTCCCCTCTTGGCTAACCTACCAAAGGTGGATGTGAGGATAAAATGCGGAGGAAAACCATGTAAACCACACCTTGAGATTCTTAGTAGATAAAGATGGTATATAAAATAAATAAATAATAAAAATAAAAGGATCAATAATGAAATCTTTATTTTTTTTGGAAGAACTCTTTGGCTCTTAAGGAAGCAACCTAAGAAGCACTTCTAAGTATCACCCTTTTGCAGTAGACCTAAGGCCAGGCCAACAGAAACAAGCACCACCAAGTTTTATGGAGGAAAAGCACATTTATCAATTTCCGTATTAAATATATTAATATCTCTCACACACACACACGGAAAGCACACCTGAAAACCTCCAAGTGTTTTAAGCACTTGTCCAACAAGCTACAGTGGTACCTCGGGTCTCGGGTTACAAACACCTTGGGTGTTGTACAAGCTCTAATAAAAAGTTAGACCAACACCCACTTGGCCTATTAGCCGCCAATAGTGTCAAGTACTAGATAATTCAGAAGAAGCCACAGGATACATAAGTATCAAACCAGGTGCAGCCTATTCCAGAATTCTTTTAAGGTAGCCTTTACCACAACCCTACACATCTTTACTTTTATACAAGTAAGCAGGTATAGGATGGAAGCCCAATATACCTGTTTAAGAAAAATATAATTGTTCAGTTTCAGATATAATCTCCAGTGATTCTCAAAACTGGAACATAACTGATGACTGTGTGCATTTTCAGTATATATCACCGAAGGAAAAATAACAGTGTACTGTGATATATCCAATGGATGGAAAAAACAACACAGCTCACCGAACTTATGAGGGCCTGGCCATGACTTCATGAAATAGCCGTTATTTCAGATGCCTCATCTGAATGAGAGAAAGCCGGTAATAGCTTATACTGCACATGACCAGGCCTCTGTAAGGTATTTTTAAATTCCTAACTTTTGGGTGGTGTGTTGATTTTCCATACCTGTTTTCTGTGAACAGCACAGCTTCCCTAATTTCTGCAAACACAACTACTACGGTGCACATAACAACATTCCTGGTTCCATGAAATGAATGAATGAATGCAGCTCATCCTAAACACATCCAATTAGTTTGATCACTTGTGTCCTGCATGGTTTGTCTTCACAGCAACTGTAAATGCTGGGAAGTTATAGGAATATACAGGACGCCTCCCATACCAGCCTTTTCAGTCTGGAGGGGGAAAAGCTTCATGTCCAACATTGTGGAATGGGACTATACATCATTGCCCCTCACGGAGCTAAGCTCCCATACGCCACCTGGGCAGAGCCATGCGAGAGCCACCTCAATGGATGCCCATGTTGGACTCTTGAGACAACAACAATTTACACATCTGTCTGCTAAACACATTTCCAGGTGGAAAAACCCTGCAAAACCTAATACACACTATGCAATTATCACTTTAAATACTAACATGGTAGCCTATATACACCAAGCATCCTATTAAATGAGCCTGCACCATTGAGAAATACCGTTTTAAAAGCTACCTTTGCTGCTGTGATGTTCAATTCTCTCAGCTGAGCCTTTAAGTCAGAATTCATCTCCAACTCCAGGAGAGCCTTGAGGGAGGAAAATTAAAACAAAAGTTAACAAATATCTTCAACAAACCAATTCTAAAATAACTTGTAGTTGTTCTTGGCCATAAAAATGTTTTAAGGGGGAAATCACTGGATACCTATGTTTCTTTAACTTCTGTCAAAGTCATATTCAACAAGTTGATCTAGCAGGATCTTCAGCAACTACCTCAGTTACATTTCAAATACATATAGTTCAAATGTTCCCATAAACATTGGTCAACAGTAGAGGAGTTTGCAAACAGCTTACAAAGATATTCTGGTTGTAGCTGCTCCCACACCTCTTCCTTGTGTGGATCACAACTCTGCCTTTCCGCTACAAAAGTTTGAGCATATCCATTTGGCTGAATGATAATTAGCACAGCATCTATACTAAAATATAGGGCTATGACATCATATTGGAGCCTCAAGATTCCAACCCTCACATGTTCTGTAAGCAATACAGCCTATATTACCAGCTGAAAGGAGCACTTACCTGGGAAATGCCAGACTCAAATTCATCCGGCTTTTCGCCATTGGGCTTCACAATCTTTGCGCTGGAACTGAACATGGCCTTTCTGTATTTAAAATGAAACAATCAATATCTCAATGTACTGTTTAAAAGACTGATTTCCACCTATCACAATGACATCAAATTAGGGAAAGCCTTGATGGTGGTAGAAGCCAGTTCTAAAGGCTGGTTCAGTCATATTACTTAAGGAAAAAGAAGTGATAGATTTAGTCTTAGCACACATTAGAAAATGTTGTATGCACCCGTAGCAGAAGTACCACAAAGAGGAGTGTAGTGGTTAAAAGTATTTACTATGAGCGAAATAACATTCTTGTTTAAGTTTAGCCAATATCTTATTGGAGGTCTGTGGGGAGGACATAATCTTTGAACTGCAGCCCCCCACATCTACAATATGGAGTTATTAACAGTAGTGTATCTTACAAGGCCTTTTTCTCACTTACTAAGATATGAAGCAAATAAAATGCAAGATTAATATGATGCAGAACAGTCCACACAGGTGAGCATCAACATGCATTTTCCAGCTACCACAGAATCCTTACAAAGACACTCTAGAGAAGCACATGAGAACCCATCTTAAGTATCTTATTAAAGCTTTATCAAAGGGCCACAATCATAGAACCATGGAAGTGGAGAGTTGGAAGGGACCCAGTGGGTCCTCTAGTCCAACCCCCAGCAATGTGGGAATCTTAAATAATGCATCCATGACAGATGGCCATCCAACATCTGCTAGAAAACCTCCAAGGAAGGAGAGTCCTTCTGAGAGTCTTCCATTGTCAAACAGCTCTTACCGTCAGAAAGTTCTTCCTGATGCAAGCATGCTATCAGGAATGGCTAAGTGGCAAGGTAGAGCAACCATCTGACAATAGTTTTTTGGGGAAGGCAGCGCTACCATCTGAAACAGGTTTTGGGAACCTGCAGCCCAGCAGCTTCCAGAGACAAGGCCAATTCTGGGAGCCATAGTCCATTAACACTTAGGAAGACACAGGCTCCTTATCTTAAGTAGGATTCATGCAGGACCACGTCAGAACAACTTCCACAGATCTCCACACACACACACACACCCGACAAAAGTCTCCTTCCCCTGCAGTATTGGGGAGATATGACAACCGTGGGGCAAAAGCTTCCGGCTTTGCATCCCTCTTTTATTCGAGCAGAGCATACTGGGAGCTCACGGACCATGTGCTACCCTTGGAAGTTGCGGAGAGGGGGCGAAAGGGAGGTAGAAGTGGCCTCCGCGCCCCTCCCCCGGGAAAGCTAAAGCACGGAAGACAGTCCTGCCTAGTGCTTAAAGCTACTGATAAGACTCCATAGGGCATTCCCAAGCAGTGTGCTCGGTGCAACACTCTGCGAAAGCCAGGCGCACATGGAAGACCCGTGGAAACTCCAGCAGCCAAGATAAAGAGAATTGGGGGTCATTTTCCCCCTCCCTTCCACCGTCCCCTGCCCCATCCCCGAAATGCGTCTCCTTCGCCGTCCCAGGAAGCCATCGGGCATTAAGGGGCGGCGAATCGGACGCATCTCTGGACACTTAGGCCAGGCGCGAGGGCTTCCACCGCCTCGGAGCAATATCACCGGAGCCCCCGCGGGAAAAAGCCCCCACGCAGCCCAGCAGGCCCCGGCTGGCCGTGCCTACCTCTCTCAGCGCCGGCCTAAGGAAGAGGAAGAGTTCTCGCGAGAGCACCACAGATTCTCTGCCGGGAACGGCCGCAACACCGCCCACTTCTCGTCCCGGGGAGCTTGGGATTGAAAGGGTACTTCCGCCCTTCTGAAGCTTTCCGGCGGAAGGGAACTGCTGGCAGAGGATAAAGCACCGCTTTCACCAAACGGCAATACTGTACTGTATTATTGGAGAGCACTTTGGGGGAACTGGAAGTATGTGGTTGTGTCGGCTGTATTAATAAAAGTAAACCTTCCATGGCTTTCCTTCCTCCAAGTTGCAAATCCACCAAGGGAACAAATACGCACGCATTAATTGGCGTTTTAAAAAGAAAGCGCTCCAATGTTGTATAGTCGGAAGCTACCTGCTTGAATACGGTTTTGTTTTGTTTTTGCTCAGTAACAGGTAGAATTGAGCAATCTGTTTCAAAACACCGCTTTAGGCGCTTTGCAAATATAATTTATGATGCTTGGTGTACAAGCAAAAATAGAGGTACATAGGGTGTTTGGGGAGGGCTATTACCTCTGATCGTGCTCCTCCTGGGGTAGTTTGCCCACCATCATGCTGATGACTCAACATTTCTGAGTCCCCGAAGAGAGGCTTCTGCAGATGGACATACCCGGTAATTATAAACCTCAGGGACGGAACCTGAGGTATAGCCTGGGTGGGCTCATCTAGCAAGCACTCAAGTTTCTCCTGCAGTTTCCGCTCCCAGCTAGTCAGAGTGTGTTTGTTGCAGCCCTGAAGTGGCTCATTTCACTGGAAATGAAGAGCTGCAAAGCAAGTAGGAGAACATTGGGTTCGGGGCGATTATCATTTGGGAAAAGTGAAAGGAAGAAGGCATTAATTTATTCGCATGCATCACAACCCATGCTAGAAATAAGTCCCACTTTGTTCAAATGGACTTATATCCCAAGGTTAATATTCATTGTAAAGGGACTGCAGCCTCAAACTGGAGATTTAAAATTGATCACCATAAACCTCAATAACAGACAGGCTGAGGTAGGGTGTTTGGTGGGTCGGAAATGCAAGTTTCGTTGCAAAGAGAGCCTATGCTCATTCCAAATTTACAGTCAAGAGGCGGCCAGAAATAAGGACTTGAATGCATAGAGGGGGAGGGGGGACCACTTGTTATTTTCAATAGAAGGCAGCTCTTTCCCCTCCAGCTTCCGTCTCAGTGTATCTGAAGATAGTGTGCATGCACACGAAAGGTCATACAAGAACAAACTTAGTTGGTCTCTAAGGTGCTACTGGAAGGAATTTTTTATTTTATTTTGTTTCCCCTCCAGCATTTCCTAAATCGGTAGTAAGAAAGGCACCATTATGGTGAAAAGGGTAATGCATGGAAGGTCCTGGAATTATAGTCGACCTTTCAAAGACCCTGGTTGCATGTTCCCACCCTCTTTTTGTTTCACCAGTGGTTTTTCCCGATCTCTTCTAGGGAGGGTGGGAATCTCAGGAAGCGCCATTCGGTTTGTGTGCCTCCGCAGGGAGAGAAGTTCACGCCTATCCTGATCTGCGAGATAAGGCAGGTGAGCGGATGCATGGGCGGATAAGCCGAAAATGGTGGAGGGAGGCTTCAGTTCGAAGTGAAGCCACTGTGTTTGCAGCCCAGAGACTGCCATGGCTTTTAAATCTTGCCCCCCAAAGGTTTTCTACCACGTTACCGATTGCAGCCTTATTCTACTATCGCAGTGCAGTGGCGCTTACAAGTGGGTTAGGATTGGCGAATCATGCAGTCAGTCTTTGGGGCTCATATCCTTTTTTTCTAGCATGCTTTTGCTGTCCTTTGTGTGATGTCCCTTAAACTACGACTATAATATATTCTAGTTTACCCGGGAGTAAACTTCGACTACTTTCTGGGCAAACACGTGTAGAATTACTGTCCAGAGGCTCGTTGCTTTATCAATAAATCCAGGAACAAGAAAGTTTGGCTTTAAAGCGTTTGCAAAATAAAGCCATTAGCTGCTGTTGGTGAAAAAGAAAGTCTCCAGAGTCCAGTCCCATTTGGCTGTTAAATCTCTGAGTAAGGTGCACTGAATTAACACCGGTGCTTTTCATTTTCCCGCCTTTGGCTCCAGCGCATGCGCACTCTTAAGGCTTCTTTTTTTTAATTTCCTTCCCACCCCCCGCTTTTTGCAAGGAGGTTGAGGAGAGAAGGCGGAAACCGCGGTGGTGGCAACGCGCCTGAGCGCAACACTGTTTACTGTAGTTTCCTCCGCGTCGTCACTTCCTCGGTTGGACCCTAAGGGGAGAAAAGACTCGAAAAACACCACTCTTCCGGTCGGTTCGCGTTTTAAATAGCTGCCATATGAGGGGCGGGGGAGGTTACTTGCTGCGTCTTCCCTCCCCCCCTCTTCCGTTTGTGATCCGGAAGTGTCGGCTGCCGCTGTTGTTGTTTTCAGCCTGACCTCAAACTCCAGCGTGGCTAGTTATGCGCCTGCGCGGCTGCCCGAGAGCGGAAGAGCAGGAGAACAGCGAAGACGGACAGAGAGGGCGGTGGGTGGGGAGTTGGGAGGTCAGGAGAGGCGAAGTCGGCAGTTATTATGCTGCGCCGGATCCTGGCCTTACTCGCTCATCCTTGTTTTCTCCCCAGCAGCGGCCCCGGAACTGTCAGGAGCGGCAACATGTTCTACGCGGTTCGGAAGGGCAGGAGGACCGGCGTGTATCGCACCTGGTAAGCGAAGAGTGGCCAAGCTGCCCCCTCCCTGGGGCTAAAAGGCTTCGTATTCCTCCCAGTCTGGAAGGGACCCCAAGAGTCATATACTCCACCCCCCCCCCCCACAATGCAGGAATTTCCTATATATATATATATTATATCATATATCATATATATATATGTGTGTGTGGAAAGTTTTTCCTTGATTTACAAGAGTATGTACATTGTCTCTCAGTTTTTTTCCAGTTACATTTGTTATTATTAATGAATTAATTTATATATCGTCCTATACCTATATCTGTGTTGTATACTTGCCCAACGCAGGGCTCGACCCCACAACCCTGAGATTAAAAGAGTCTTGTTCTCTACCCACCGATCTTGTACAAAGAGCCCAAGGCAGCAAGCATTATCTCTCCCCCTCTCTTCCCCCCCCCCCCCGTTTTTATAATAAAGAACCCATTCTCCTAGCAACCACCGTCAGGGTGGTACTGAGATCAGGTGTCAGGCTCTGGGCGAGCTTCATAGCTGTGTGCAGATTTTTAACCCAAATCTTCCTCAAACTAGTTCAATGCTCTTAGTTATGTGGGGCTTTGCATTTAAGTTACTTTAAAAACAAAAAAAAAATGTTAGATTTATGTAATTGTTTCCAGGCCCCCAAAGTGGCTTGCATAGCTTACCCCGACCTTTCTCCTTTGAAGGGCTAAACCTATAGTGGATTCTTGAGGTTGAGAGACTTTCCTACCAATAACTGTGAGGATTGCCCTTCAGCTGATATAGGGGAAACCTTTGTGTCCCCAGATTTGCTCAAATGAAGAGTAGGTGGCATTGGAGATGATATTGTGTTTCTTTTTAAAAATAATAATAATAGCTTTATATTTTTATAGGGAGGAATGTAAAGAACAAGTTGACAAATATAAATATGCTAGCTTCAAGAAGTTTTCAACAGAGGAAGATGCTTGGGACTTCGTAAATGATGGATCAACAGGTACATTTTGTCATTCAACTGGTAAGCACTCTGTAAAGCAGGTGTCCCCAGGCTTACCAGACCTTGGGCTGCTTCCTCCAGTGCCGATCGCGTGGCTGGCCAGAGTGCGGGAGAGCGCACGGGCCTCCACAGACCCAGAAAAGCGCCGGGAATGACGCTTGCGCATGCACACAAGCTATTTCCATCAAAAGTGGGCAGCCGTGCTGCGCCGGTAAGAGCGGGCAGCGGGGGTCGCTGGGGGCTGGATAAATGTGCCCCTCGGGCCGCATCCAGCCCTCGGGCCTTAGTCTGGGGATCCCTGCTGTAAAGGGTGGTGCTTGGCAGAAAATTTTTAGAGTAGCCTTCTGGTAATTAGTGTGGGTGTGCTTCCCACAGAAAGCTTGATATGCTTATCACTGGTCAGCTGTATTTCCAGATGGCACAGGCTGAGTTCTCAGTTCTGGGATGTTTTTTTTATGTCAGATAATTGCTCCACCAAAGTTTTAGGATCTGGCTTGGTTTTAAGTAAAAATGGTGGATTTGCATTAATAGCAGTGAGAAGTTACAGCTGAAGGAAGGGAAAGTCTAGACCTCTTGCATATCTCATTTGCAGTAGATCAGAGGTGGGGAGAATATGGCTTTCCAGATGTTGGACTACAACTCAAACCATCCCTGCCTATTGGTCATGCTGTCTGGGGCTGATGCAAGTTTGAGTCCATCAACATCTGAAAGGCAACAGATAAGGGGCCTGAAAGACCTTGTAACTAAAATAATTCCTTTGCTTTATGACAGTGTTCAAGATTTTTAGATATGGTACTGCTTGACTAACTATTGAAGATTGTTATATTCCCGTGGGCTACTTTAGAAAGCTGGGAAATGAAGACTACATTCCGTTGCTTACTTCCTTGGGAATGGTTCTGCTGAACGCAGTGGGACTTATTTTTGAGGAAACATGTAAGATCAAATTGCAGTTTCGATAAGCCTACAGTTGCATTGGAGCTTGGACCACGTGACTTTTGTATGCAGATCATCTAGCACAGGAAGAACTTGTACTGGCAATTGCTTTGTCACATAATACAATGTGTTCCCTTTAAACTAGGCACACTGGCAGGGAATGCAGCACATGCAGATGCATCACCACCTAATGACCCAGCGGTTGTTACAGAAGGTGCTCCTCATAATTGTCTTTGTGTTTGTGGTGCTGTAGTAGATGTATAATGCGCCAGGCTGCACACCCCCTGTGCTTTCATTCTGGAGCTTTTCTAATGTGCTTTGCATTACTGAACTGCAACCTGGCTGTCTCTCATTCTTGCTCAGTGTGGTATTTGCCAGAAGAGAGATTCAGGGTTTCAGTGCCACCGCTGCGTTTGCTCTCGCCCAGGATACTGGTTTAGTGCTTCCACATATTTCTGTTGGTGGCTGAATGTCATGGACCTGAGTGCTTGGAGAAGGGGCATAGAAAGAGTTGGGAGTATAAAAATAAGCAAGCGCTTCGATAGGTCAGGACAAATTACAGATTCATGAAAATATTCCCCAGGTTTCGTTGTAGGTTTTGTATACAAAACTTACTTGATTATGGCGATTTGTTAGAACTGTTAGTCGTTTGGTACTCAAAAGGGTCTCCTAGCAACTTAACACAAGATACATGTGTATCTTAACGCAAGATAGATTCCAAACAATGGAAGAGTTACATTAAATGTATCACTTGGTTGAGAATCCAGAGTAACAAGTGAGCACAAATAGAAGCTGGCACACTGTTCAAGAGTTCTCAGTTGTTGCCTATCTGTACAGTAGGCAATACAGATCTACATAAGCCACTCACAACTGTAACATGTACCTAATATGTGGAAAAACTACCGTGTCCTAATTGTATGGTAGTAGATACAGCTAAGTAGTCCTAGAAATTGCCAGTGGATTTCCATGAGCTCATCTTTTGTGTGGATTTGTGCTGCTCTCCATTTAATCGCTGAAAGCATACTTCTACAAGTTAGCGCTGCTCACTCTTTAGTCTTGTAGTATATCCCTTATTGTCTCTCTCTGTGTGTGGCTATGCATTTTTCTGCAGTCCTGCTCACAGTTAATTCATGAGTTAATTTCTAATTACTTTAGAGGGACTTCATTTATGTGATTGTGGGTGTATAAGGTTCTTGAACATGAATATTATACTTTCAATGTGTTGGTTTTCTTGCATTTCGTTTCTTCTAAGCTTATGAAAGGCCAAGAAATAATCGGTTCAGGGTAAGACGACAACATCGTCGTCAGATTATAGTTTCATACAAGAGACCATATGAACAGCCCTCAGAAAACCAACGTGAGAGAAAGCGTGTAAAATACACTGAGGTACCTTACACACCTCCAGAACGCAAAGATGAATTCTCATATACGGGTAAGTGCCTTTATTGCAGCAGGTGACTAAACAATGTTGTCTCCTTTACAATTTTTAAATAGAGCTTTTCAGCTGTTGTTATTTATTAATTTGTACACCACCCTTTATCCAGTTCACAACATAAAAAATATAAGATAACAAACCACAAAATACCTAAGAAAAACAAGAACAAAAAGAAAACCAATAGCCCCCCCCCCATTGGAAGTTCTTTGCATATATATTTAATATGCAAAAGAGCTTTGCAGTCTTCTTACTCTTGGAAATGCACAAGTCACTCCTATTGAAATTGACTTAGCTGCTGCCTAGTGGGTTATGACACAATCCAAACCCTCTTTGTCACATGACTGCATTGGTCCCAATTACTGGTGCAGTGATTTGCTTCCCCACCCCCACCCCTCACCTTCCACTCACACTGTTGTGTGAAGCAAGTTTGTGGATTCGGCAGTGGCCCCAGCACTAAACCAGAGTAGTCCAGGTTTTGAACTGCACCATTAGTGGCTGTACAGAGTTTGGAATCCAGGTCTTAACACATTGACCGATAACAATTTTTACACTTGAGAGCTTTTCCAGTACAGTCGAACCTCCGTTTACGTAACCCTCTGGTTATGTAAACTTCGGCATGTGCGCACAGCAAACCCAGAAGTATTTTACCGGGTTTCGCTGCGCACACATGTGCTGAAGTGGTCCTCAGGTTGCGGAAACCTCAGGATTTGACTGGACCTCCGGAACGGATCCCATCCGCAACCGGAGGTACCACTGTACTGAATTAGGGATATATGAATGCCTCTGTTTAAAGAAGAGAGAGCTACTTCACAGTTCAAAGTAATATACCAGACATTCTGTGTGGAGCTCTTAAATAGTTCACATAGGATTTTATATTTGATTATATCCCATTTATCCTCTCCTTAAGCTACTGCAGATTTCTGCACTATGTATAATATGTCACAAACTTGTGTAATAGGTTCTAGTAGATGATGACCCTTAGTATAATAAAGCTTTTTATATCTCCTGGTAAATAGATGAAATAACCCTTTGATGGAGTCAAAGACCCATGGGAGACAAATGTTTTAAAACTTGTGTTTTTTATCTTTCGTTTTATTCTGTGAACCTCTCTGAGATCTTGTGATGAAGGGCAGTATATATCAAAAAAATAACAATAATGTTAATGTGACATACAGCTTTTTTGGTAGTTCACTATCTTTTTCTGAATACAATAGTTCAAAACAAAGTGGCTCAGTTGTGCGATGTCCCTTGAAAGTCAGTCTGCATTGGGAGCAGCACATGGCTTGTTCGTATGGTTTTTTTTTACCCATTGTTCTAAAATATGTCCTATGTGTATTTTGTGGGAACCTCAATAAGACTTTAATTTGGCAGTAGTATGTTGGGTTGTCCTGATCACCTTTCTTAAATATCAGAACTAAAATACCTGAGGTCCATCCAGCTGGCAATATTCCTGCTGAATTATTTGCCCCATTTGCATTTTTTAGGAGATTATGCAGTTGTTTATACTGATGGGTGTTGCTCAAGTAACGGGCGCCGTAAGCACGTGCTGGAACTGGTGTCTATTGGGGACCCGATCATCCTTTGTAAGTAAGAAATGAATGGTCCAATAACTTGATATAAAATCCATTCTAATAACTTTTTTTTTGCAGTGATCCCTATTGTTGTTTTTCATCTGGACGCGGTATTTTCCCGTCCTTCCACTAATATTATTTTCAGAAGAAAACTTTGGCTAGAGGGTGGACTTCTCTTGATCCAATTTTCTGTCTCTTATGAAGAGTTGTAGGTTCCTGGCCCCATCCATTTGGCCAGGTGAATCCAGTCCAAGCATAGTTTCATTGGTTGCAGACTAGGCTGTAAGAAGAAGAAAAATGTGTGCATGGCATCTGTCCACTGCTTTCCTAAGCAACAAAGAGGAGCCTGAGTCAGCCTCACAGTGCCGTCTCTACAGTATATCCCTTTTCTTCAGTCTTGAAGGAGTTCATGCTTCTTCAGATAGATAAAGTGGCTGCCTCCTTGCCCACCTAAGCAAATGTCCAGAAACCAGACTGGTAAGAAGTCACATTATGGAGGCTAGCGCAGTGCTGTCCAAAATAACTGCTGAGATGTCCCTGGCAGAAGCAATTAATGCCAGGAGCATCTGTCAGAATTTGCTTCCAAAGCCCTCAGTATGTGTCTTCCTATTCAGCTGAAGATCTTCAGGGCTTGTGATATGTAGAGGGAAAGTATGGCTTCTGTGGTTTGTCCAGGTGGAGCAATTTGTTTTCCACCAATCCTGTCCTTTCCTTGGTCACATTTGAAGGAAATGGCTTGTTTGACGAATGTGTGGACCAAAGGAAAGTAGTGACTGCTTAATAACAACAACAACAACAACAACAACAACAACAACAACAACAACAATAATAATAATAATAATTAATAACATGGTCATCTTCCCAGGGGCTTTCTCTAAATCATTCAGAACCTATTCATCACATATTGCACTGGCAGCCTTGAAAGCATGAGAAGCCATTCAAACCTTCCAGTTGCTCTTGGGGGAAATGTGAGACCTGGTAGTGGCCTACTTGGCTCCCTACTTTCCTCCCAAAGTGGAGCAATAAGAGGTCTGCCTGACTGAATAACATAAAACGTAACACTTTAAAATAGCAAGGATTGGATTTCCATTCCCAGGAGGTGCTTCTGTCCCAAGTTTCGGCCTTTCTACTTCATCCCTCAGTGCCATAGTTCCTCAGCCCATCTCACTCAACAGGGCTTCCTACCCTTGGTGGGTTTTTGGCAGGGGCTGTTGGGTACAGAAGGGCCATAGCCTTCCTCAGGCATTTCTTTTAACCAATATGAGCAATTCAGGTGGAAACAAACATGGTGTAGCACTAAATTTGAAAATCTGTGGTTTGAAGGAAGAATAACATTGGTTATTGTAATTGGTTTTCCTATTCCTATAAACATGCAGGCTTATCTTTCAGGTCACAGGGTGTATTTTGATCCCTATATTAGCCTTGAAGTGCTTCATGCATGAGAAAAAATTACTTGAATGTTATATGTATTTTGTACTCCTACAGAAATAGTAGTGAAAGACTTCCTGGGCGGCAGACTAATCAAAGGGCTGAAATACATGTAAGTTAAATGGAACACAGAATTGGCACGATTGAGTGCTTGAGCCTTTTAGTTTTAATGGAAAATGCACTTCTGTTTTCAAGGGGGGAACTGCATGGATCTCTAGAGTGTTGTTTGGAGAAATTGAAACAACAATTTAAAAAGTTATCTCATAAATCCTAACAAGACATCCATAATTGATAGGCCAGTGACGCAGAATAATTATGTAGCTATTATGAAAATTCATAAAACCTAGTTAAGTAATTGGCCAAGGCTCCCCCCCTTGTCTTTAGCATAATTTACATCAACTGCTGGACGAACAGTGCTAGAATTGGGTTACACTGCTTTTTGTGTTACAATTTTGAAAACTTGGCATCAGTATTGATGGTTCAACTTCCTTTCTGCTGAATGTGTATTCTGAATGTTTTCTGTAGGCAGCTTGCAAAGCAACTAGAGCAAGCCAAGAGTCAAAATATCAATAAACTGGCAATCTATACTGACAGCAAGTTCACCATCGAAGGTAAGCAATTGTGTATTGGGAATAAATAATAGGCAAGAAGCATGTGAAATGGCCTTCTGAAAGGATAATAAGTTTGTGCAGGGCATGGGACTTGGTATTTGATTATTTACCAGATGCTTCCAGCACCTTTCTGGGAGACCAGAGTTCTAGTCCCACTTGGCCATGAAGCTCACAGAGTGACCTTGGGCCAGTCACATTCTCTTGGTCTAACCTAATCTCACAGCATTGTGTGGATAAAATGGAGAGTGAGGGGAGAATTATGTGTACAATTTTGAGCTCTTTGGAGAAAAGGTGGGCTAGAAATAAATAACTTTCCAATATCAAGACCTAGGAATTTAGCATGTAATATATAATGAATGCTTGCTTTTGATGTTTAAGCAGATCATAGTGGACACATGTGGCGCTGTGGGTCTAAACCACAGAGCCTAGGGCTTGCCGATCAGAAAGGTCGGGGTGAGCTCCCATTGTTCAGTCCCTGCTCCTGCCAACCTAGCAGTTTGAAAGCATGTCAAGTGCAAGTAGATAAATAGGTACCACTGGCAGAGTTCTGTGCTGTCGCTATTAACTGGCTCCTGATCCTTCTTTCGATTTAAGTATTATAATAATCTGAATTACTGATTCTTTTAATTAATTTTAAAATTAAATTTATTTTTTTTAAAGCAATAATTATTAATTTTAATGTACTTTAATTTTAAGGCGGCCAACCCCTTTTAGATCAAATCTCAGATCAATTTTAATTGCATTTATTATTGATTCTGTATGTGTCTTTTGTGTGTTGTGTGCGCGCTGGTCGTCAACCATGATAAAGAACTACTAGGTACCGCTCTGGCGGGAAGGTAAATGGTGTTTCTGTGTGCTGCTCTGGTTCGCCAGAAGCGGCTTAGTCATGCTAGCCACATGACCCGGAAGCTGTCTGCGGACAAACACCGGCTCCCTTGGCCAGTAAAATGAGATGAGCGCCACAACCCCAGAGTCGTCCATGATTGGACCTAACAGTCAGGGGTACTTTACCTTTAGTGGTAAGCAGGCATGTGAATGAGTGTTGGGTGTTTTTCCTATTAAAAGCTAGTGGCTTGGGAAGGGTTTACATTGAAAGCTAACAAATGCTGCTCTCCGGAGAATACTTAATCAATAATAGAATTGTGGGCAAGGGAGGCTGTTCTCCATCATATACTGTTTCTTTTCCAGCCAACCCCCAGTCTCAAGATTTACCAGTCAACGATGCCTTTCTGGATTTATCCTCTTTCAACTTGGATGCATTTGTTCCCAAGCTAGGGACTGGCATTTCCTATGTTTAAAACCCATATTGGCAGGGATCCAACAAACCTGATAAATAAATACCCATATATGCCCAGAAGGTGACTTCCTTCTCAAAAGCAAAGGTTAGAGGTTGGTTGTTAACTGTAGAATCCGCATCTGGTTTTAACTTTTGTATTTCGAGAGAGACCTGGACATCTGCAGATGTTACCCGCTATCTACTCTTGAAGTGGGTCTCTGTCCACAAATGTCCCCTTCAAGATCTGGACTTCAGCTTCTCCTTATGGCAGGCAAGACCAGCTATAAGCTGACCGGTGCTTAAAATGGTAGGCCCAAAGTCAAAATGAATATGCATGACTTATAATGGGCTGCATATTTATTACAGCAAACATTCAGTGCCTGCCTAGACCCAGCTTGGATTCACCACCATGTGCACTTCTTTGAACAGCACAACTGGATGGCATTTTGCAGATGTGCGGTAGAATCCGAGGACAATTTCAGCAGTCCTTAAAAAAAGTCACGATTCAACAGATTCATCTTGTTCTTACATAGGTATGACAAGCTGGGTTAAAAACTGGAAGAAGAATGATTGGAAAACATACAAAGGAGCAGATGTAACAAACAGAGAGGACTTTGAAAGGCTTGATAAGCTTTCGGAAGGCATGGATATCCAGTGGGTAAGTTATGTGGTCTGAAAAGGCAGACTTCTTCATAAATAGCAAGTGCATACTATTAAAAATGAATGTTAACAAAACAATGCAAGTAATTCCGTTTAATGGAGATGTGCAAGTGTTTGGTTACCAGTCCAGCGGAAGGCCTGTGTTTTGTTATGTTTTGAATCAGAAAACAGCATTTTATTCTGAGCCTTGTATTTTTCTTCACCAGTTTTTTTGGGGGCGAATTGAAATACAATCTTGCTTTCTAGCTCTTTGCGGGTTTGGGGCTGGGAAAAAATGTCTTACCAACACGCTGCCTTAACAGTAGCAAACCATTTTGCGTGTCTGTTCCCTAGCTTTTGATAAAAACAAGAATTGAGTATTGGCATTTTTTAAGAGTCATTTTTGGCACTTTGAACTGAAAGCTGTCTCGTGAGATGTGGAGGGTGGGGAGATAGTCATAAAATGAAGGTGGTTGTACAGTTGTAGTAACTGGTTCAATTTACCGTTAACAGAAACACGTTCCAGGTCATTCTGGCTTTTCTGGAAATGAAGCAGCTGATCGACTAGCAAAAAAAGGAGCTGGAAAGTCCTTGTCCTAGAATGTGTTAGAAATATCCATTGACTTTGGGGGAAGAGTAACAACATTTCTGACTAACAGGATGCAATTGTCATGGATAAATGTGAGTTTTACTGACACTCCATCCAGTTTATTGATATTGAGAAGCCTCAGGTTTTGATACTTAGGAGTATTCTAAAAACGGCTAGAGATATTTGAACAAAATGCTTGTTTGATGCATTCTGGTTATGAAGAGTTACGACACCACAGAATTTTACGTAAGGCGTTGCCAGAGCATGTCGTTTGTTTCACAGTTGTACATTCAAGAGTTGTGTTTTATATATAAAAAATTAATAAAAGTTTTTGTTTTTTCATCTTGGCTTCTCAACTGCGACAGATAATAACAATAAACGCCAAAATCATAGATTACAACAGCATGTGCCAAATACACATTACCGGTAGTAGCAACCTCAGGACAGTATACTCAAATCAGCCAAAAAAACTGTTCCAATTCATACTTTAATCCACATGCGGGGAGCCTGTTATTAACCAAGTTATTGGTGGATGGGGCCAGAAGTAAAAATAGGAAGAGCAGCAAATGCACCTTTCTGACTTTTTACAATAGGTACAGTTTCTACACAGAGTCCACCAGGCAACCCAGAGGCATTATTGGAGTTCAGAGATACACTCCAGTCACAGAAACACTGGAGGAGGGTAAAGTAGGGCTGGTGAGAGTCCCAAGGGCCTGATAAGAAAGGCCTGGGGGTCACATTTTGACTTATGCCAACAGAGGATGACGTGATCCTCTCCCCCCCCCCATTCCCTGTGGCCATGGACAATTCAAAGTGTTGGTGCTGACCTTTAAAGCCCTAAACTGCCTCGGTCCAGATATACCTGAAGGAGCGTCTCCACTCCAATCGTTCTGCCCAGACACTGAGGTCCAGTGCTGAGGGCCTTCTGGCGGTTCCCTCGCTACGAGAAGTCAAGTTACAGGGAACCAGGCAGAGGGCCTTCTCGGTAGTGGCACCTGCCCTGTGGAACGCCCTCCCACCAGATGTCAAAGAGAAAACCAACTACCAGACTTTTAGGAGACATCTGAAAGCAGCCCTGTTTAGGGAAGCTTTTAATGTTTAATAGATTATTGTATTTTAACAATATGTTGGAAGCCGCCCAGAGTGGCTGGGGAAACCCAGCCAGATAGGCGGGGTATAAATAAATGATTATTATTTATTTATTTATTTATTTATTTATTTATTTATTTATTTATTTATTTGCTCATGGGTTACTACCCGGCACAAACTGGAAGGTGGCATTAGGGATGGTAAATAAATATCCTTCTAGAGTTAGCAGACTGCTGCTGGTTTAAAAGCCCCCCCCCCCCGAAATTCAAGGGCACCAACTGGATCCCAACAACTGTGTTGTGGCCATTGCTTATTTAGCTGTGTGCCTCTCCAAATGGATCGACAATAATAGTGCAGAGAAATGCATTCCAAGTCTTGGATTTTTTCCCCCCTGCCCAGACGCCCTGCAATTCGACTTTGACAGTTTTCATGGTTCTCTGAGATTATTAATGACCTCTCATGACCAATCCTCTCTTCATATTCCCCTTCATCCATCAGAGAGCATGGTGCTGTTGATCTGTCTCTCCTTGAACTGGCAAGGCAGAAGTCATTTGCCAATCTCCCTGGGAGGTGATGGCTCGGAATACACAGCAGATGTTTTATTCCACGACTCTTCTCCCTCCTAGAGCTTCTCCCCGTCTGCTGAGGTTATTGCTTATTTTACCAGGAGGAGGAGATGTTGTATTGTCATCAAGAAACCTGGAACCACGAGAAACACTTATGATTCGTGGACGACTTCGGTGGTCTAATTTCTGCATATTTACAAGGTTATTTTATTTGGGCGATGCAAAACAAACAACCCACAAAGTTTGTTCCCCCCCCATTCCTGATACACTTTAATTTCTTTTTCTTTTCGTTGAAATAATTAGACAACACTACCATAAAAATGCAGCATAGAAATTGCAAACATCAATAATAAATACTGGCTGATAAAAAATAAACTGACATTGCAAACGTCTATTTGTTTTTAGATGTCTAGAAGAGGCCGGGAATGATTTGTGTCAACCAAACCTCTACTGGCAGAAGGGGATGTGTAGCCAGTTTTAGTCACCAGCTTCTGTGTTCCAGCTATTGTCACACAGGCTTAAGGGGCGTGGTATTGTATTTTGACTTGCCCCATTGAATGTAATGCAGTCAAGGCAGGAATGCAGCTCAACCCAAGCTCTTAAAAAGCACGCACTTCCTATAGAAGTGGCTGGAGTAGAGTTCTCTGCAGCTTGCTCTCATTGTTTATGGCCCATTAGTGCAGCCTCCCTGGTTTAAGGCTATTTACAATCACGGCAGGCAGCGCAAAAGACAATTTCAAATTAGAAATGGATCTGAACAAGGGAGGAAAAGGTTGGCCCAAACGCCATAGAGAATGGCTACAAAGTCTGGAGGTTGTCCTGCAATTGTAACCATGTCTACTCAGATGTCCTACTGAATTCAATGGAGCTTATTCCCAGATAAGGAGTTAGGATCACAGCCTTGGTCAAGATCTGAGGCTGCAATCCTGTACATGTTACCGCAGTGAACAGGCTGGGTCTTGCTTCCAAGTACATATGCATAAAATCAGGATGTATGTAATCAGGGTGGGTGATAAATAAAAGAGCACCTCAATCTTCCCGATTGTCTTGTCTTGTATATTTGACTCTAAAAAATGTATAGCCTTCATTTTTACTTACTTACTTGCCACAATGACTTCCAAGCAAGTATACAAATATAAAACCAGTTATAAAAACATGGCCACACATAATTAAAATACACAATAAAATAGATTTTTCTGTGTGTGCATTAGTAGAGATAAGGCTGCCTGTGCATTCAGCAGCTTTTATTTTCTCAAACAATAAGAAGTTTTTCTCCCATGAAGATTTGAGGGGAAATTTAATCTTCCAGGAGGCTTGTGGCCTTTTGACATGCTAGTACGTCACTAGTCGTAAACATCCACATAGCACATCTTCTAAATATTAAGACTTTGGTTGTAAGTGTGCTTTCTGCAAATGGAAAGATTCTTTTCATTCATGGAAGGCCTTAGATCCAGCAGAAGATCCTGTTGGTGGAAGAAGACAGCTTTCAATATAATATTTCCCTCCAGCCTGCTGCAATATTCTGGAGTGTCCTTCAACCTTAGAAAACAGATTTTCCAAGGGGCTGCAAGGGAAGGATAAATTGGTGAAAGCTGCCTCCTTCCTCTTTTGTCAGCAGGAGCAAACTCTGAATCCAAGCATGTCTACTTAATGGGTATGTTCACACACAACAAGCCATGAATCCTGGGTTTAATAAACCACAATGTTAGATGTGACCTGTCGGATGCCAGCCAACAATGTTAAGATGTGGAAAACCTTTGCCCCTCCAGATTTTGCTGAACTACAACTGCCCCAGGAAGCAGGACAAATGGTCAAGGATGATGGGAGCTTAATGTCCAAACCTGAAATTCTTGGGTTTTTTTTTGCATCCAAACAAGGCAGGATTAGAAAAAACAGCTTTTAAACAGAGGTTGTTGGCTTACAAATGCTGACCTTTTGGGGAGCAACAAAATCCCAGATTGGACATCACGGGCAGTGATTCCTGGTTGGGAGAAGTAAATAGGCTTCGCTCACCAGCATGCTGCCAATTCACATTGCGGTTTATTAAGCCTAGCTTATGATAAACATGTGAACTTGACCACTATAGCTAGCTATTTAAAAGGCACTAGTCACATGGTAGATTGACATGTGGAAGAGGCGGGCAAGGGACAGTATTGTAATAGAGGATTTGGTTCACAGATACTGTATCTGAAAGGAACGTGAAACATCTATTAAGTAACGTTTTTAAAAAAGTGGAAGATCTTTCGGAAATGGGTTGCAATTTCTCCTGTGCTCTCCCTTCCAAAGCTACCACTGAGGGATGAAAGCTGCATTGTAACTGAAGCATGCTGAATAAAATAAGGACTTCATTGTAACTCAGTGCCTATTTATTTGGGTAGAAACTCCATTGAACACAATGTGTGTGTGTGAGCTTGCTGTCTTAGGATAACATTTCTGGCATCTGATAAGGCAGACTCTGGTCCACAAAAGCTTATAGGGAGCCTCAGTCCCTCCAGATGCCACTGGACTACAGCTGTCATCAGGTAGCATGGCCAGAGGACAGGGATAAGAAATATCACAATAGCTGCCAGGCACCATGTTCGTTACCCGCTAGCTTATGCCACAATTTTTTAGGGGGGTAATCAAATGTTGCGCACTTCTAACTGCACAAGCATTTCAGTTTGCTGGTCAGGGTTGTCCCTCCTTGCACCATGCTCAATTTTGGGGGATGCACAGGGGAAGAGGGGTCAGAAGTCCTTGTGTGGGACTTCTGCTGACGAGGTTCATTATGTGAATCTCACCCATAGTTTTTTAAAGTGCCATAAGGCTCCCTTGTTTTCCCCAAAAGCCCAGCACTCCAGCAATAGTTTTAAATAACGTTAGCCCAGGGGGGTAATCAAAATGATTACCACTGCAGTATTTAACTTTCTTCACCTGAGCTCTGAGACCTGAAAAAAGAACTCAAGATGGCCTACTGCTGACTGTTGTTTCTCAGCTCCCCCTGACCAGCCTTCTAGCTTGAGCCGAGAGACTTAAGAAAGCCTTCCATTACTTGCACCTTTAGAGCTCATTTTCTCTCTGCCTATCTGTCTTTTTCAGACAGCCTTCTGGCCTGCTTAGCTTAGAAGAAATTCCTTCAGTTTTGCCTAGAGGGACCGAGGGGAGCATTGTGAGGAGCATCTGACTCAGAATTGATTTGCTGGAGTGTTTCGTGTGGTGCGTTTCTAGCAGTCCAGGGAGCTGGAGAAAATGCAGCCCTCCAGGCATCCATGGGAGCAGGCAGGTTTTTTGGGGAGGGGGTTTTACAAGGGGGGGGGAAAACCCCACTCCTGCTGATCGCTTCTGATCCTGCCCTGTGTCAGTTTTGGATACACCAGCAAAATAAAAATCATTTGATGTGTGGCAAGCTGTGCTTGGCATATGCTTGGAAATCCACAAACGAGAGGGGAGCTGAATTAAAAATAATTGAGAAAAGGAAAAGGGGAGGAAAACCCCGACAACAACACCGAGATGCAACATTTGGTGTTTCCTTAGGCTCCTGCTGTGAGCAATGTCCATCTGGAATTTAATGTTCAAGGAGATGTGTGTGTATATAGATTGAGCCTTGAGCGTAATAAATTCTTGGGGTCCTGCGCAGCCTGGCAAACTGCCCTATTTCTCTCCTGCTACATGAAAGGCGAGAACGCTACCCGACTTTTCTTCTGTGCAAGCAGGCCCAATATGATGACAGCTTTCCACTTGATTGCCTATGTGGCAGCAGAATCAAAAGAATAAGCCACACACACACACCCATACCCTGCAGTGAAGCTGTAATACCTGATCTTTGCCTTCTGGCATCAGAAATGCACGGCCTGTCTCTCTCCAGCCTCGCTCTTGCCTTGTAGCTTCATGCTAAAAGCCTGTAATGTTATAGGTTGCAAGGCTTAGTCCACAGTGTGTGTGTGTGTGTGTGTGTGTGTTTCGGTGGGAGGAATCATTCTGATGCACGCTTACTTGGAACTAAGCCCCATTGAATAGTGAGACTTACTTCCTGCTGAACTAGTAGAGGTTTGGCAGGAACCATCCCTACCTTCTTTTAGATGTCTTCTGAAAATGGTAATTGTTTAGGCAGGCTTTCACCTTGTGAATTTCTTTCTAACCAACCTGCTGCTGTTGTTGTTTAGTCATGTCCGACTCTTCGTGATCCCATGGACCAGAGCATGCCAGGCACTCCTGTCTTCCACTGCCTCCTGCAGTTTGGTCAAACTCATGTTAGTAGCTTCAAGAACACTGTCCAACCATCTCGTCCTGTGTCATCCCCTTCTTCTTGTGCCCTCCATCTTTCCCAACACAAGGGTCTTTTCCAGGGAGTCTTCTCTTCTCATGAGGTGGCCAAAGTATTGGAGCCTCAGCTTCAGGATCTGCCCTTCCAGTGAGCACTCAGAGCTGATTTCCTTCAGAATGGATAGGTTTGATCTTGCAGTCCATGGGACTCTCAAGAGTCTCCTCCAGCACCAGAATTCAAAAGCATCAATTCTTCGGCATCAGCCTTCTTTATGGTCCAGCTCTCACTTCCATACATCGCTACTGGGAAAACCAACCTGTACCTACTGTTTAACCGACGCTTTTTATTACGCTTTTATAGATACTTTTACTGATTCTATTAAAATTTGTGTATGTTGCATAACACCTTCGTACACTTCATGAAAGTTCCGCTTGTAGACATTTCAGTTAACAAAATAAACACACACAAAGTTACCTAGCAGGGGTGACCCCAGGGTGAGGCTCTACTGCACTCCAGGTGTGCTGCTATCTCCTAAATGCAGGAAACTTGACTACATAATCTGCGGTAGTGGGGGACTGTGTTTGTGTACCCTCTCTCGGAACATAGTGATGACTAAAGGTGCTTCCTGGGGGGGGGGGAATAGAAATCTTATTCATAAACTGAAATGTATAATTTGACGGTGCTGCAAGGATAGCCAAGAATGGTTACAATAAAGACTGAGTTGCAATCACTGTTACCGCTTTGGCAGAAATCTCAGCACAATCGTTGGCATCTGTCTGTCTTGAGGAACAATGGAGTGTGCCTTGGGGTGAAGTCCGACTACTGCAGAATCACAGCACCTGCTGTGGCTGCAGAAACCGGTTATCCTAACTTGTAACTGCTGCCTCCCACATTGTTTTGCTTACCTTGTTAAAGGTAAAGGTAAAGGTACCCTGGACCATAAGGTCCAGTCGCAGAAGACTCTGGGGTTGCGCGCTCATCTCGCTTTATTGGCCGAGTGAGCCGGCATCTGTCCGCAGACAGCTTCCGGGTCATGTGGGCCAGAATGACTAAGCCGCTTCTGGCGAACCAGAGCAGCGCACGGAAACGCCATTTACCTTCCCGCTGAAGCGGTACCTATTTATCTACTTGCGCTTTGACATGCTTTTGAACTGCTAGGTTGGCAGGAGCTGGGACCGAGCAACGGGAGCTCACCCCGTCGTGGGGATTCAAACCGCCGACCTTCCGATCGGCAAGCCCTAGGCTCTGTGGTTCAGACCACAGCGCCCAAAATGACCTTTCTGGGGTGCAAGCCTGGGCAGTGCTGCCCAAACAACAAGTCCCCCTTCTTGGCCTCGCTGATGTGATCCAAAGAAAAGCAGAGCGATACGTCTGGCACCAGCTTGGCTGCAGGAGTTGTCGGAAGGAGGAGTACAAGGAGTCATCCAATCGTCTTAGGGACTCCACTCTATATATTTGTGTAGGGTTTACTCCTTGGCCTTTTCTTCTCCCAAAAATGTCCCGTAAGACAGTGGGCACGGCATAATGCAATCTTATTAAAAGGCAGGGTATTATCCAACATTGTGCCAGTTATTTCAGTAGAGGTTGTCGTGAATGTCTGGGCCATGCAGAGACTATTGTTGATTGCAATCATCCAGTTCTGCTAAGGTCTTGACTATCAACTGAAATCACCCACAAAAAGCAACAGTTCAATGATAAGAGCATCTCCTTGCTATGCAGAGGATCCCAGGTTTGGTTCCTGGTAGGGCTGGGAACATGCCCTGTCTGGAGAACTGCTGCCAATCAGTGTAGACAGTACTGGGCCAAATGGATCAACAGTCTGACTCAGCATTACGTAGCTAGACATGTGTCTAGATATTTCTATAATCCACCGGTGATCATGACCAGTAGATTTGAAAAAGGTTCTTTTTCTGTCTTGCAGCAACACTGGGTTCTCTCTCTGAGTTGGGGGGCGGGGGAAGAGTCAATCTGGGATTGACTGCTTCAGGGCCCATTTGTTCACCCTGGTATTTCCTAGGGGAGCAAATGACAACTTTCCTCAACATGTTGCCCAAGGAACAAAAGCAATTATCTAAAGTTATGCAGGCAGAGACCATTAAATTAGCCAGCAGCAGATTAACACTGCCAAGCATACTGTTGATTGCAATGAGAGAACAGGCAGCTTCCGCTATTAATTCTGCAAAGCCGCCCAAGGTTCAGGCTGACCTACCTTCCAAACAAAGACCGGAGATAAGATCCACTCGAAGGAGAAATCTTCTTTAACCCCACCAAGCCAGTCTTTTTTCCTTTTCTTTTGCAAACGCAACATGCCAAAGTAAACCTCCCACAAGCTATTGGAAGTCGTGCTGAGTCTTCTCGCAGAACATCTGGCAACATCACTTCCCTAAAGGGGCAACGGAATGAAATAACTTTTCAAAGATGGCAAGGAAATAGATGGAAGAGCACTAGCTCAACCTGAGCATAGCTCAGACGGAAGGAATAGCCTTTCCAAAAAGGAGCTGAATGGGTGACACATTATTTCAGGTAGGAGCATCTGATGCTACAAGCCCACATGCACAGAACTCCACAGGGACTATGAAGAACAGGGTTGTGTTTTTTAAAAAATAATTTTGAGTACTCATCTCTGCAATTCAGGTGTTTGTTTTTATACAGCAGAACATTTGCTACCAGGGTTGAAATCCTAAGGGTGCTTACTTGGACGTAAGTCCCCTGAAATCAATGGGATATATTTTCAAGTATGCATTATTAGGGTCAGTCAATAACTCATGTCATGTGTCTATTATAAATGACCTCTCTCAGTATTTTATGACTGAATTAGGCTGCAATCTTTCACACACTTACCTGGGCATAAAACCCATCGAAAACAATTGCACTTCTGAGTAGATACGTGCAGGATTCTTAGCCCTGATTCTTTTTTAAAAAAACTTGATTATGAGTGTTATCAAATTCATTGGTCTAGATTAGAATTTGACTTTTTTAAAAATGCCAGGAAAAAATCAACATAATTCAGTTTCTGCCTTTTACTTCTGTGTTTTCTCTTTTGAGAAATGGAACCACTGATTGATCTACCCTGGCAGACACTCCAAATTCTCCAAGACTTGCTGTTCAGTTTTATCCAGGAGCAGATTATTTTCAGATTTTGTGACAATAGCCCAGGGCATTTCCTGTTTCGTCATGAGATAGCAAATTTGGGTTGATGCTGCGATGTGCAAATGCCATATAATAACAAGTAAGAGCAGCATTTCTTGTACCAAAACTTATGTACTCAAACTGATATTTTGTACTGTTAAAGTACAGGTCACTCGCAATCTACAAGCATTTAACTTGTGCACATTCAGCTTTACATGTTTGGCATTTTTTTAAAATAGAAAAATCAAAGGGAGCAAAAAGGGGGAGGGCACCTGTGGGGGGGGGGAACTTTGGCAATTCCACCCACCATTGCACCCAATGTGTTTTGACTATACACTATTTTGGCTTTATGTCCTATCCCTGGAATGTAACCCCTGTGTAAGCAGAGTGTTGCCTGCACCAGCTTAGGCAGTGTCATAAAACAAAAACCTGCCCTTATTCCCTTATGGGGTACACAACAGCCCTTTGTAGGTTGTCCATCGGTAGGAGAATATAACAGAGGCCAACCAGAGAAGTTTGAGAAGCAAAGTCTTTATTATCGCTGTTGCAACAGAGTGACTCCACTCACACACAGGAGAGCAGGGGAGGGACCCAGAGCCCATGTGTGCAAGCCCTTATATGTTGTTGTTGTTCAGTCGTTCAGTCGTGTCCGACTCTTCGTGACCCCATGGACCAGAGCACGCCAGGCACACCTATCCTTCACTGCCTCTCGCAGTTTGGCCAAACTCATGTTAGTAGCTTCAAGAACACTGTCCAACCATCTCATCCTCTGTCGTCCCCTTCTCCTTGTGCCCTCCATCTTTCCCAACATCAGGGTCTTTTCTAGGGATTCTTCTCTTCTCATGAGGTGGCCAAAGTACTGGAGCCTCAACTTCAGGATCTGTCCTTCTAGTGAGTACTCAGGGCTGATTTCTTTGAGAATGGATAGGTTTGATCTTCTTGCAGTCCATGGGACTCTCAAGAGTCTCCTCCAGCACCATAATTCAAAAGCATCAATTCTACGGCGATCAGCCTTCTTTATGGTCCAGCTCTCACTTCCGTACATTACTACTGGGAAAACCATAGCTTTAACTATACGGACCTTTGTCGGCAAGGTGATGTCTTTGCTTTTTAAGATGCTGTCTAGGTTTGTCATTGCTTTTCTCCCAAGAAGCAGGCGTCTTCTAATTTCATGACTGCTGTCACCATCTGCAGTGATCATGGAACCCAAGAAAGTGAAATCTTTCACTGCCTCCATTTCTTCCCCTTCTATTTGCCAGGAGGTGATGGGACCAGTGGCCATGATCTTAGTTTTTTTGATGTTGAGCTTCAGACCATATTTTGCGCTCTCTTCTTTCACCCTCATTAAAAGGTTCTTTAATTCTTCCTCACTTTCTGCCATCAAGGTAGTATCATCAGCATATCTGAGGTTGTTGATATTTTTTCCGGCAATCTTAATTCCGGTTGGGGATTCATCCAGTCCAGCCTTTCGCATGATGAATTCTGCATATAAGTTAAATAAGCAGGGAGACAATATACAGCCTTGTCGTACTCCTTTCCCAATTTTGAACCAATCAGTTGTTCCATATCCAGTTCTAACTGTAGCTTCTTGTCCCACGTAGAGATTTCTCAGGAGGCCCTTATATAGACATTTCAAAAATCCCTCCTGGAGTCCAGGCCCACCCCCAGAAACCTCACACATACATCACAGAAGGGGTGTAACCCAAGACCCCCCCCCCCCCGGATACATCATGGTTACATCATGAAAGGGGATGTCTGGTGGAAGTAATCTGAGCATCCTGGACCCTGTCCCCTGCCTCCTCTTGCCCTCCACCAAACACCCATCAAGTGAAACAAAAGAGATATTTACATTTCTCTGTTTCCCAGCCAAGTTAATCACACCCTTTTGTCTTCATCTGGGTTTGTTATCTCTGGAATGGCTACCTGTCTGGCACTCAGGTATCAGAATGCCAGAGATTATCACTCAGGCAGAGAGCTGCTGTGTAGCTGGAAGGGCAACCCCCCCTTTGTTCCTGAGACAAAGAAATACTTGGTCAGTTGGGAGTCAAAATAGTTACAGGTGTATATGACCTTAATATTCTTATTTGTTGTTGTTCAGTCGTTCAGTCGTGTCCGACTCTTCGTGACCCCATGGACCAAATATTCTTATTACAGGCAGTCTAGCAAAATATACACACAAATACAAATCTTTACCAGGCAAATATCAGATGAGGCAGACACATGCAGTTCTCTCTCCCAACTTTTAAAAAAAATTAAAATCAAATTTACAAAATTCTCCACAAATACAGTTCCAGCTTAATTCTGAACCGTTCTATTTTCAGAGTACATTATGGGAGATCAATATAATAATAATAACAACAACAACAACAACAACAACAATAATAATAGTTTTCTTATTTACACCCGCCCATCTGGCTGGGTTTCCCCAGCCACAATGGGCTGGCATAAAGAAATGCCAGTTTTGTTTTGTTTTAAGGGTCGAAAACAAAAGCCAGTACGGGGAAAAGTTTTAGTTATTTCGCCCTACTAAGCTTTCCACGGTGTGGATATCACACAGCTAGCGCGGGCTGGCGTGAAATACACCATACCGTGGGAAGATGCCCCAACAGGCCAATTCACACGTGCACAAACGGTTCAGTTACTACAGGACACGGGGTGAAGACTCAGCCGCTGCTCCTTGTTCACGGGTCTAAAAAAAAATCGCTCTAACTCATAATAAAAATTCCGGAGTTTAACTGGATTGGTATGGGGGGGGGAGTGCTGCGGGTCTAGGAGGCTCGTGCGCACTTTGAGCTGCTCCTTCCCGGTTGCTCCTGCGCAGGAAGCCCGCGCGTGGTTTCCTCCCCCCGGGAAGCGGAGAGGCGGAGCCGCAGCGAGTGGCGCCTTCCCTCCGTCGGGACGGGGAGCCTGGCTGGCTGGGAAGGAGGAGAGGCTCGGCCTGGGCGCGCCATGGTGGAAGCCTGGTATATGGACGAGTCGGCGGAGGACCAGCGCCAGGCGCACCGCCGGGAGCCCAACGAGCCCGTCAGCCTGAAGCTGTTGGAGCAGCTGGGAGTCTTCTACTGGAAAGTAGGCAGCAGCGGGAGGAGCCATTCCTGGCGCCAGGGCTCGGTTTGGAAAGGGGAGCAGGATCCTGGCGGGGCTGCGTTTCCCTCCCGTCCAGGGCGCAGCACCCTGAGCGCAGCCGCCTATGCGCTTTGGGTGCAGGTTGCGCGTACACACGCGCTCAACATTCTCCCCCTCAAAGAATTCTGGGGGGTGTAGTCCACCCCTCGCAGAGCTGCAGCTCCCAACTGCTCTTAAAGAACTACAGCGCCCAGAATTCTTTGAGGGAGGGAATGTGCGCACTGCTGCAGTTCGGTTTCCAGTCGCCAGAACTGGGCAGCAAAGCAGAGACGAGGCGCTTGCCAGGGGCTCACACTAAAGCAGCAAAGAGTTGGCAACGTGGTGGACGTTTGTTGGACCCCCAGCTTCCATCAGGAGAGATGCATCCCAGCCACCTTTGGCGGGCATGACACTAAAGTTAAAGCTAGTTAAAAGTGCAAGGCTTTTCCTTGGATCAAATCCTCCCCTCTGCCATGTGCATAGCCAGGTTTTATTTTAGTGGGGGCAGGCTTTATGTTGCAGGGACACAACTGAGTTACCTGCAGCGCAATTGGTCAGTTAAGTATTTTTATTTATTTATTTGATTTGGAAATGGGGGGAGCAGCTGCCGCTCTGCACCTCCCTGGCTACGCCATGAAGATGAACGTAGGCCTGTCGTGTTCTCATGGTCTAACCCACCCTGCAGGGCTGTTATGAATATAAAAGCGACACAGTCCGTATTTGTGCCACCCACCCCCCAGCTCATAGGAGGGAGGGTGAGAGACAGCTGTAGTTATCGTTAATAATAGAATTTTTATTATTGTTGTTGTTGATAATAACTCTCAGAGGAGTAACTGGTAGCAAGAACGATAGAGAGTTGTGTGGCACTTTAAAGATGTAACATTTATTACTGCATAAGCTTTCCTGGACTAGAATCCACCTTATTTTTTAAAAATAATAATAATAACAACAATAATCATTTACTACATTTAGATCCTGCTTCTCTTCCAAGGAGCTGAATGCACACATAGTTCCTCAATCTCTTTTTATCCTCACAACTTGGTGAGGTCAAGAGATAGTTTACCCAGCGAGCTTCATGGCTGAGTGAGGGCTTTTAAATCTGGCTTTCCTGACTGTACTCCAGCACTCTCTGCCCATGACACAACACTGCCTCTTCTTCCAATGGCTATAAAATGCAGAATTACAGCCTGTGATAATTGTATGGAAAGCTTCCATGTGCCCAAGTCAAGCACAGTTGACTCTTGACCCTCCTGTAAGTTGCCAGAAATCCCCATATCACCATATGCTGGTCACCTGATCCCTGAACAGTGTTTTTCTATTACACTGGCCAATTGCTTTGTTTCTGTTTCTGCTTAGCTTCAGCAAGGTGACTGTATGATGTGCCCTCAGACCTTCTACAGTACTCTGTATTTCACATTTGACTACCAATACTAGAGCGTGAAATAAAAAAGCAGTGAGTGTGGAAAGCTCCTATTGTTTCCCTTTGAAATATGTGGAGATTGGAGCTGGGGAAAAGGTTAGGCCCTTGCTTCCCTTGTGTGCAGTATTTGAATAGGCAGAAAGTACCAATGCATACCTCAACTAAAGTGGCTTGGGAGTATCTTTTGTGCTGTACCACAAATGATTGATTTGCTTAGCTCACAGAACCATAGAATTGTAGAGTCGGAAGGGACCACGAGGGCCATCTAGTCCAACCCCCTGCAGTGCTCAAACACCTGACCCTGAGATTCATGCTCCACCAACTGAGCTATCCCAGAGCTTAAAGATGTATATGTAGACAGATGGGCTAGCAAAACATTTTGCAGGCTCTTTACCTAGGGCATCTTGTTTGCAAAGCAATGGCCATTTTAAACTAAGTGTTCTCTATCCTACAGTTTATTTTAGAGCAGTGGTTCTCAAGCTTTTTTTATGGGCCACTTGAAAATTTGGGGGTCTCAGAGGACCATTTTGTGCATCTGCGTATGCAAGCTAGAAATCAAAGCACATCTCTTACTTAAAAAAATAAATAAATAATCATAGTCTTGATTTTCTAATGTGATGGATGTGCCAGCTTTGCATGTAAGCAAAATTCTCTCTATTATTATTATTATTATTATTATTATTATTAATACCCCACCCATCTGACTGGGTTTCCCCAGCCACTCTAGGTTGCTCCCAACAGAAGAATAATAATAAAGTGATAAAACATCAAACATTAAAAACTTCCCTAAACAAGGTTGCTTTCAGATGTCTTCTAAAAGTTAGATAGTTGTTTATTTCCTTGACATCCCAAGGTGAATGTACTGTTTGTCAGCTTTGGTCTCTGGACATTATTCAGCATTCACTTTCCATATTTGGACTTGAGGGTGGCAAGGATATTAATAATAATAATAATAATAGAAGAGTTTGGATTTGATATCCCGCTTTATCACTACCCAAAGGAGTCTCAAAGCGGCTAACATTCTCCTTTCCCTTCCTTTCCCTTTCTCCCCCACAACAAACACTCTGTGAGGTGAGTGGGGCTGAGAGACTTCAAAGAAGTGTGACTAGCCCAAGGTCACCCAGCAGCTGCATGTGGAGGAGCGGGGACGCGAACCCGGTTCCCCAGATTACCAGTCTGCCGCTCTTAACCACTACACCACACTGGCTCTATTATTATTATTATGTATAATAATAATAATACATAGTATTATTTGTACTCTGCCCATCTGACTGGTTGGCCCAGCCGCTCTGGACAGCTTCCAACATATATGAAAACATAATAAAACATTAAACATTAAAAAACTTTCCTTATGAAAATCATGGCCCTCAGGCTATGGCTTTATTTGCCTGTTCGATAATCCAGCTCTGGTCAAAACATCCTCTGTCTCTGTTGTTGGGGCGGGGGTGGGTGGGTGGAAATCAATTGCATGGCCGCGTACAGCTATTCTTTACTGTTCTGTTCCTCAGAGCACCTGAGTGGAGTTTGGGGGGGGGGCAAAAGTGATTTGCAGACCAGAGCTTGAGTACCTCTGCTTTAGGGTTTAGCATAAACCTTGGGGGCTGCTCATTTAACACGTATCCTCAGCAAAGGAGTTTCTAGCACTCTTGCTGTAGTTTACATTACAATGTCAGTACAAACCATTGATTATCCTAGACAGGATGGGTGGTGAGTGGGCAGTGTGGGCCTGCGTTTGCCCTCCCATGAGCGCTGCACTGCTTCCCTCAAGGTGCAACCCATTGCAATTACTGAACAAATACAGTTAAATCAGGACCCGGGCAGTATATTAAACTTGTGAAATAATCGATGAAGACCCCTTGATTCTTGTCGGCGTTTAAATTTAATCTCGTTTGTTTGCTGCGTCCCTGATGCTCCCCCTATCAGGGCTAATTTTGTTGTTTTGGAAAGCTGCTCTGCCAAATATGGCAGCCTGCCTGGAGGGAAATCCAGGAAGGGAAAGTTATATGAAACAGCTGAGAGCTCTTCATGGGCAAAGGCTTCTTGCTGGTGTAGCAGTCTTCCTTCGCGGGGGAACCCTGCTCTACTGTTGACAGTGGAAGGCCAGCTTTTCAACGATCCCTTTTTGGTGAACAAAAGTGGTTTCAGAAACTGAGAACTTTATTGCTGGTTTCCAGAACAAGAGTAGCCAACGCTGCTGTGCCCTCCAGAGAATTCTGGACTGTGAAACCCCACCACCTCCGACCATTGGGCATGCTCAAGGTTGTCATCTGAACTAGCCTGGTGTTTAACTGAGAGTCCATCACATCATTTGAAAAATAAGACTTTAGAGCCGCCTAGCCCCAAAATGGCAACTATATATTCTGTTTTGGCAACTGTGACCTTGGTTCAAGGAACCATTTGGCACCTGGTTTATATATCTTGAGTGTCTTACACGGGACGTAAGCAGGTAATAGCACCAGGGATTTATCTCCTCACCAGTACAGTGGGAAGACTGACAACTGTGGGAATCTTGTTTAAATTATATAAAAGAAGTTTACTCACATCATCAGTTCACAGTTGGATCCCTGAAGGCAGACTTAGTTACAAAGTACAGGTGAAACTCGAAAAATTAGAATATCGTGGAAAGGTTCATTTCTTTCAGTAATTCAACTTAAAAGGTGAAACTAATATATGAGATAGACTCATGACATGCAAAGCGAGGTATGTCAAGCCTTTATTTGTTATAATTGTGATGATTATGGCGTACAGCTGATGAGAACCCCAAATTAACAATTTCAACTTTGGGGTTCTCATCAGCTGTACGCCATAATCATCACAATTATAGCAAACAAAGGCTTGACATATCTCGCTTTGCATGTCATGAGTCTATCTCATATATTAAACTCCAGTAGCTAATGAAAACAACTGCTTACATAAATGGACTTTTCCACGTTATTCTAATTTTTCGAGTTTCACCTGTATATATACATGTGGATCTATCCCATATGGGGATAATCCCAGTGTCCTCTGTTGGCTAAAAGCCAACAGAGCATTTCTCGCTAAAAAGCTTCTCCAACGACAGAGGAAGTCAAGGAGGGAGAGGGCTGCGTGCCTTGTCTTTTTGTTACCTGGACAGGTAAGGTCACGCCCATCTCCAGTCACATGCAAAGGAAGTATGTCCCAGCCCAGGAGGAAACAGGAAGTTTTCGACTTGCTGGACCAAACATTCCCCCGCATGTCCAATCTAGGAAAACAAGGAATGTTGTACTTGACTGCTTCTTACGTATCAGATCCCACAACAACCTGCTCTGCAGAGTCATAAAAGCGTTTTGTATGCAAGGAGCGTTTGGGATGCAGCCGATTGCAATAACTGCCTCGTTTTCGACATTTCCTTCACCAGACCCTTTTCTTAATTCCACAGCTGGATGCTGACAACTATGAGACCGATCCTGTGTTAGCAGAGATCCGGAAAGAAAGGAACTACAACTGGATGGATATAATAACGATACACAAAGATACGCTTCCGAATTACGAAGAGAAGGTATAATACATTCTGTCTCTCGTTTGGGCCTTGAAAGGGTTGCAAATGCTGGAACTCGCCACTAGAGTGTGTGCCAGTTTCAGAAGTTTTCCGATTCTGCTGTTTGAACACTGGCTCTCCCTTTCCTGAGAACTAAGGCTGAAATCCTAACCCTACTTAACCTGAAAATAAGCCAAATTGAATTAAAAAGGGCTGACTTTGGAGTAGACATGGCGGGATTTTGCTGTCAGTCATGCAGTTGTTCTCTCTCCTGCCCTAGTGCATTTCAAAACCTATTATAACGGGAAAGATATATGTGTTTCCCTTCAGTTGCTGCCTACTATTTTTCTGACAGGGCTCCTGCGCCTTCTTAACAGCTGGTGAATTCTGGAGTGCAGGCTGGGGGATAAAATGAGTTGCACCTGTTTGATTTCTGCCTCCATTGCTGCCGCGAAAAGGCACAGCAAATGTGCTAGAAAAAAATATGGAGAAAGTTGGCAGCAGGAGGGCTGGCTTAATGCATACATGTGAATCACTTCCCTCTTTTAACATGCAGTTAAGTGAGCATTTGGGAACTTTTGGTTGTAGGCATGAGCTCTCTCACTGGCCTGCTTCGGATAGAACTGTAGAATTGTAGAGTTGGAAGGGACCCTGAGGGTCATGTAGTCCAACCCCCTGCAATGCAGGGATATCGCACTAAACTCGGGGTGGGGAATTTCTGGCCCTCCAGATGTTGTCTGGATCAAGCTCCTTTCAGCCCCTTCCAGTATGGTCAGCGATGATGAGAACTGTAGTCCAGCAATGTTTGGAGGGCAGAGGTTCCTCATTCCCACGCAAAACCGTAGTTTAGCGTGATCATGATGTGATTTTTTGCTGCTTATTGGTAACCCCTAGACCAGTGTTTCCCAAACTTGGGTCTTCAGCTGCTTTTGGACTACAACTCCCATCATCCCTAGCTAGCAAGACTAGTGGTCAGGGATGATGGGAATTGTAGTCCAAAAACTGCTGGAGACCCAAGGTTGGGAAACACTGCCCTAGACTACAGCCCTTAATCTTTCATCTGGCAAAGGCACAGTGAAGTGAATGGGATTACAATATCCGAAGTTAATATAACTTGGTTTATATTCCACCTTTTCTCTAAGGAGCTTAAGGCAGCAGTATGCGGTTCTCTCCACCCTCTCTATTCTTCTCAGCAGCCTTGCGAGGTAGGATAGGCATAAAGAAAGCCACTCCGGAACTCTCATTTCATTTAATGTTCATTTCACTTTTAATTTGTATACCGCCTTTCTATATTACTATACACAAGGCAAGTTTACAAGCCGAAGAAACAACAAAATAGGTAGCGACGGTCACACATGTAATAACAGTCTGGTCCAATACAAAATACGTCACAGCTACTTCAGAATAAACAACTGATATCAAACAAAGCAATATTCAGTTATCCATTAGAAGGTAATAGTAAACAGTAAAATTAAATATTAGCAAGTAATAATTAAACGGCTCCCATTTGTCAGTGATAATAAAGAATTGCTAAACTATAACCGATAAAAATAACAGCATGTCACAATGCATAAAATACCACAAAACGTACAAAACAATATAAAACAATCAGATTGAGAAACAAGGACACACAACTCTATTATTATTATTATTATTATTATTATTATTATTATTATTATTATTATTATTATTATTATATCCCTGAACTCCTCTTTGCTAGAACTTGGATCGCTAACTGCTGCACCACACTGCCTCCTGAGGTGATGATATTACTAATTGGGCAAACTCAGTTGCCTTGTGCGCTTCAGGATTTCAAGCCAGATAGGTTTCTTCTATAGACATAGATGTTCGGAGCCAGCAGAAGGCAAGACAGACTGACCGCTGCCAAGCACCTTGTCTCTCAACGTAAATATATGTTTTCTGCCGTTTTGTGTGTCTCTTGATCTGTGAACACTGAGATGAGGAGATGCGACCTGAGCACTCTCACCTGACAGTGTTACCTCCAGGGTGGCCAGGTGAAAAAGGAAGGCAGGGCTGCTGTACCTTTAACGGAGCGATGATTCTGCTGAAGTGAACAGGCTTATTTATATGTTCTGAAATGGCCTCTTCTACACAACTCTTAAAAGGTGCAGGAGCTCCCCTTCTCCCGCCCACCACCACCACAAACCACCCTACTTATATGGCAGAAGGACGTATGTTAAGCTTCTGAACAATTGGCCACACCGCTTCCCTGGGACATTATAAATGAAAGCAACAAAACCACCTGGTTCTTTTCTAGCCGTCATTATTCAGACTTCTCAGAAAGAGGGAGCTCTTCTGCCTCTCCTTGTCTGGTTGTCAAGGTGATGCGTTTTAAGTGCTATGAATATTTTAGTAATTTCACGACTGGAGTGGAGTCTGAATGCCTACCCGGCTTATTTCCGCCAGGTTCCGCGATCTCCCTGACCCGTAACATGTCTCAAGAGCGTTATCAGCCTGGCGGCGCTGACTGACGCACCCTTCCGAAAGCTCCAGTGCACTTCAGCTGTTGTCGGCTCGCAAAACCATTCCGCCACTAAATTTAGGTTTTTCTCCCCTCCCTACCTCTTTCCTCCAGAGCTGACTAAGCACTTGAGGAAGCGGGTTGGTTGTGGTGGCAGCTTTTGGTTTTGTTTTTTGTTTTTTAAAAAAAGGCTTTTACCGAGGGAGGAGCTGGGAAAGAGAATAATTCATTGGCAATTCCATGCACTTCAGGTGCACCTAGGTAATTTTACTCGCAGATCCATCATGTAAAGAGTAGCTGAGTTCTGATACAGAGCTGTGGTTTGGACTTTGTTGGACTCTTGAGTCATCTCCATCCCAGCCAGCATGGGTGCTGGAGGGCAATAACATCAGCAGAGCCACAGGCCCTCTTGGGGTAGGATTGAGTAGCAAAAACTGGCTGACAGGAGGAGATTCAGGGCAGGCAAAAGGGCCACCATTTCCTACAAACCACCAGTCATGGATTACTGAGCTGGATGTATAATGACCTACTTAACATTATTGGGATACAGTGGTACCTTGGTTCTTGAACAAAATGCATTCTGGGAGTCCGTTCGAAAACTAAGGCGTGGCTTCCGATTGGCTGCAGGAGCATCCTGCAGCCAATCGGAAGCCACAGACGCCACGCAGGATGTTCGGCTTCCGAAAATCGTTCGAAAAACGGAACACTCACTTCCAGGTTTCGATCATTTGGTAGCTGATTTGTTTAGGAGGCAAGGCATTTGAGATCCGAAGTATGACTGTATATCGTTCTAAAATGTCACACGGCATACTTGTAAAATAAAGCATTTTTTTTTTTAGGCATACTTGTAAAATAAAGCATTTTTTTTTAACCTTTGTTTTCCTCTTCATCAAAACGGCTATCTCCCTGCTGGTGGTTGCTCTGCAGACCCCTTGGTTATCACATTTTCACAACGCATTACGAACGTTATAAGTAGGATGCCATGTTTCCATAATGCTTAGCAAAACCTTTCCTTAACGTTAAAAACCACAAGGTTGTTTTTGTTTTCTATTCTGACATCTTTATTGAAAGTTTAAAAGTACATAGTTATATGCGCACTAAACATGATGAGACATAAATAAAAAAGAGAAAAAGAGAAAGAGAAACAGCACCCGTGTAGAAGGGAAATTAAAGGAGGGGGAATGGAAACAAAACCTAAAACTCTATACTATAACAAAGTTGTTATTGTACTTCACCAGATCTTACCCTATTACAGTATTTGTAAGTATGGATTCCAAATATCGTTGAATTTCGTCCATGGCAAGTCTGCATTTATATGCAAGTTTTTCATGCGTTGTGAGTTTGTATAAGTCTTCAATCCAATCGTAGAAGGGAGACGCATTTTTAGTTTCCCATTTCATCAGTATCAGTCTTTTTGCCATGGTAAGGGCATGGAGAGTCCACTCGTATTGTCCTTTTGTAAGGTTCCATGTGCTGGGCATATCATTCGAAAGGATGTTTTGCTCTGTAAATGTGAGGTTGTTCCATACAGTCCCTGTTGATAGCTTCTGGTACCTTCTGCCAAAAATCTTTCAACATAGAACAATGGGAAAAAAACCATACGTTTTAGAGAAGCATTTTCCCTATTAAAACCATTGAGTGTAGATCTCTCCCTGGTAGCCTTGGGCAACCTGGCGCCCTCCAGGAACACGACTGATGGGAGTTGTAGTCAACGCTAGCAATCATCCAGGCATGTTTTGCGATTGGCAGGGGTTCAGTTGTGACCACGTGGAGATTTCTGGATGCCAGGTTGGTGACTTGACACCTCCACCTGGCTGGCCCCTCCAGCTTTCTTAAGCAGCTAAGCAGAAAGAGCTTGTTTATTGCATTTATCTCCCACCTTTCTCTCCAAGGAGCGCATGGTTCACCCCCATCCTCAGTTAAGGATTAAGAGGCTGCGACTGGCCCAGGGTCACCCAGTGAGCTTCATGACTGAGCGGGGATTCGAACCCTGATCTCCCAGGTCCTAGTCCAACACTCTCACCACAACACCACACTGGCTTCCTAGAGTACTTCTGCTATAGGGCAGCTATATAAATTCAGCAAGTAACTAAATATGGGGGGAAAGTGGAATGTCACTTAGAGAAGGACGTGAAATATTTTCCTTGAAGCTTGAATTTGTTTTATTCTGGATTGATTGATGTTTTAATGTGTTGTGAACCACTTTGAGATTTTTTTTCATTAAAATATAAAGCGGAATAGAAATGATGATGATGATGATAGACAAAGTCTGCTCTGGACGATAGATCCAGTGTGATTAGTTATTCTCGGACTAAATCTGGAATAAGGACTAAGGGTTTGAGTTGGGAAGTTCCTCAAAAGAGCGATCTGCAATATGAGATTAATGATTCTGCCCTGCCCTGCAGGGTTGCTGTTGCTCTCCTTTCAGTGCCAAATATTGCATTATTGAGAGGGGCTTTGGGTTTCCTAATGTAACATCTTGCAATCTTTACATGCTTTGCCACTTGTAATAAAGATTCGCTAAATAGAAAGCCGCTTTCTTCTGTCTTCCCTTCCCCTTCCCCAGATAAAAATATTTTATGAAGAGCACTTACACCTGGATGATGAGATTCGCTACATCCTGGAAGGAAGTGGGTATTTTGACGTTCGTGATAAAGACGACAAATGGATCCGGATTGCCATGGAAAAGGGAGACATGATCACGCTTCCTGCTGGCATCTATCACCGATTTACGCTGGATGAATCTGTATGAAATTACTTCCCCCCCTACCCCCCCCCATAAACATCTACACAGAGTTGACAGAATTGTCTGCAGCTGTAGAACTGCATATTAATAACAAAACTCTTGAGACCTGCAGTGTAATCCGCTAAATTAAAAAAATGTGTGGGTGGGATAAATGAGGGAAGAACAGGCAATGGGTACAAAATCAGAGCCTGTGACCACTTTTATTTGTTTTTTATTCTTTTAAAAAAGGAATTTAGGGCTGCACCTGAACAGTCAGAACGGGGGCTGCATAAGTGCCAGATTTAGAGCATTGTGAGTGGTTCCCATGAATAGGGTGCTGAGCTGAGCAGGGCTCAAAATTAAGGAGATCCTTAATTGAGACTATCCATTTGGGGGAGCAAAATATTGGCCTCACACAGGGCGCCATATTAGAAAGATTACCATCTCTGGCTGCATACATGTTGTTGTTGTTGTTCAGTCGTTCAGTCGTGTCCGAATCTTCGTGACCCCATGGACCAGAGCACGCCAGGCACGCCTATCCTTCACTGCCTCCCGCAGTTTGGCCAAACTCATGCTAGTTGCTTTGAGAACACTGTCCAACCATCTCATCCTCTGTCGTCCCCTTCTCCTTGTGCCCTCCATCTTTCCCAACATCAGGGTCTTCTCCAGGGAGTCTTCTCTTCTCATGAGGTGGCCAAAGTACTGGAGCCTCAACTTCAGGAGCTGTCCTTCTAGTGAGCACTCAGGGCTGATTTCCTTGAGAATGAGGATGCATACATACCATACATTTAAAGCATGCAATTTCCCCCAGGGAATTAAGGGTACTGAGAATTGTAGCTCTGTGAGGGGTAAACTACAGTTTGCCAGAATTTCGTTTTATTGGGGGGTGGGGTGGAGATGTGCTTTACACGCCTAGTGTGAACACAACCTGTGTTTTGTCATATTAAACATGTGGAGTAGGGTGGGGGGAGTCACTCATTGAAGGGATTCCTCCCCCCCCCCCCAAATTTTTATCACCACCACCACCATAATCTCCAAGGAACTAAAGGTACATAGCTCTTCCCATTTTATCTCAACAACAATCCTGTGAGGTTGGCTTGGCTGAGAGACTGGGACTGGCCCAAGGGCACCCATTGAGCTTCAGGGCTGAGCAGGGATCTGAACCCCGGACTTGCAGGCCTGGGTACGAGACTCTTCACCACCACACCACACAGGCTATGCAATATCTTGCTCTCTGTGCAACACTGGTGAGGATCCCCCCCCCACTGCTTTCTTTAGAGGGTTTTCAGGGGTTCGCGGGGAAGGGGACAGAAAGACCACTTGTACAAATTGCCGCCTTCTCAGCGGACCACACCCTGGCTCCATCTCTCCTCATCTAAAGTTGCCTGCATTTATTAGTATAGAAAAAAACAGCCAATAAAAACACTTCTCCTCACAGACTTTCCCGCCTCCAGTAATCCTACTTTTGTTGATAGTACTGACAAGTGCTCTCCCCCCCCAAAAAAAAATGTTTAGGGGTGCTCTCATTTTCCTACTCATATTGAAATACTGCCCTTCGAGGAGGCCAAACTTAGATTCACAAAATGTTTAGGGGTATGCATCCCCCTGTGTCCCCCACCCCAGAAGAAGAAAAATACAACACTGGTACTGACTGGAAGTCATAAATTTCTGCACCTTGTTGGTAATCGAGGCATGGCAGCATCAACCTCGGTTCGGACATAAAGCCCACCTGTCTTCCGAGCTGCCATTCCCAACTCTCTGGGATTAGAAATCAATTCCTCAAGGTTCAGTCAGGGATAGTATTTAGAGCACATGCGCTTTCCCTGTTCTGCGCTGCTGCTGCTACCTTTGCAGTTAAATGGAGCACTCGTTTCTTCAGCCTTGTCACAAAATCCATCTTCAGTAAGGGATTGGTGTTGCCATAGCAACTATGCAGTGGAGCCTTGGGAGATCTGCTTTGCTCGTCCTGTTCTCTGGCTTGTTGTGAGGGATGTGTAAAGCATTCAATATAGAAAGTTTAAGGTCGCCGTCTTGCTATGGGTCTGAGGCCTCTGGCCGGCTCTTAGAATGAGCTCTGTGATCTATCGGTTTCCCTCTGCATAGGAAAACAGGTGCAGGCCCTGACAGAGTGACAATATCACGACCCCCAAAATTTTGTTGAATGTGCTTTGTCGAATCGAGGTTTCCCTTGCTGTTAATATCGCCGGAAGGATTAGGTGGCAGCCAGCCAAGTTTTGCTCAGAGTAGGCCCATTAAAGTTAACGGACTTGAGTTAGGCCTGTTCATTTCAAAGGGTCTTCTCTGAGTAAGGGCACTTCCGTGTTGAAAAACAAAGCAAAACATGCAGTATTAGCTGCAGAGATGTGGCTGTGCATCAGCAACAGAAGCCGGAGTCAGACTTCTTATGTGTAAATTTTAAAAATGAGGAAAGGGCAAAGAGGTCTCTCTTCTTCCCCCCCCCCCCAACCTGCATGTATTGAATTGTAAATGTTAATCATACTGATTTCATGTAGGCTAGCATTGCAATAACTTCTGTGTGTGCCCCAAGCCTTGTTCAGAGTTGGTTTTGCATCATTTTTTTTGTTTTTTTATAAAGAGCCAAAATTCACCTTGAGGATTGGTTCCAAACAGAGATAATATTGGGGGAGGGGAGAGGGGAAGCATTAACTGCTAAATTTTGGTTACAGGTAGGTAGCCGTGTTGGTCTGCCGTAGTCAAAACGAAATAAAAAATAAAAAAAATCCTTCCAGTAGCACCTTAGAGACCAACTAAGTTTGTTCTTGGTATGAGCTTTCGTGTGCATGCACACGAAAGCTCATACCAAGAACAAACTTAGTTGGTCTCTAAGGTGCTGCTGGAAGGATTTTTTTTTTTTTTAATTTTTGCTAAATTTCAGTGTGTCAGGCTGTTCCAAAAGGGGATTCTCCTTTTGTGACTTGTTCACGATCTCTTTTCCACGATGCGTTTCTGGATGTTTTTGCCTTAGAACAGGGGCAAGGCGAAGCGATTTCACTTTACAGTGTCTGCTCTCTGCAATATGTGAATATTGCAAGGAATCCAAACACGATTAGGCTATGGGGATTGGGGAATGGATATTTCAAATAACGCAGCCGGCGTATCTCCAAAGCTGGCTGTTTCCCAACCCTTCAGTTGGACCCGATCCCTGTCCTTTGAACCCCACTCCTTTCAGGGTTTTCATTCTGTGTTAAGTGTGAACTTTCTGTGTTTCTCTTCCCAGAATTATGTGAAGGCAATGAGGCTGTTTGTCGGAGAACCTGTGTGGACAGCGTACAACAGGCCTGCGGATCATTTTCCTGCTCGAGAACAGTACCAGCAGTCTCTGGCGCAAGCAGCACAATAAACCAGTGAGAAGGCGCGAGGCAGTTTCCCGCAACTTCCGCACAATGGAAATAGCAAAATGGCCTTCTTAATGCCACCTGCTTATTAATGAGACGTCGGTTTCCTGCAGCTCTAATGTAGGGGAAGCAAATACAGTAGAGGGGAATGTTTGTTCTGTTCTTCCTCAATCAATTGTTGGATAGAAGATGATTACCTTTCCTTTTCTTAAAAGTGGGAGAGATCCTTTTGAACAGAACTGGAGGTTGCATTTAACTTCGACTACTTATTTCAAGGATCTCTCTGCTGCTCACGTAGTCAAATAATTCAGTTACACCTGAAGATTCATATAGCGTAGCTTTCCCAACTTTGTGAGGGCACCAAGCTGAGGAAGTCTGATGACAAGGCAATATATATGCTTACCTGTTCTTGTTTTGCTTTTCAATACAGTGCAGACCTATTCAGTTGAGGATATGTTGATTTTTCTTTTCTTTTTAAAAATGCAAATTTAAAACTGTTTGAATACTTTTTGAGTTAATCCAGTGCCGTGCTCATGCAAAGGGAGGGGAATTCACTTTGTGCAAACGCTGCTTTAGCAAGAAATATTTGGGCAGAAACTATTAATAGCAACCTTATAATGCTGCCTTACCCAGTAGCCTGAGGTTTTGGTTGGTTGTAACAATCAAGCGGTTCATAAATTTTATGAAATAAATAACTTAATAGAACTACTGTGTCTCATAAATGAGTCGGTACAAACCAGGTCCCCTCTGTCTGGCTTCCTTAACTGTCTAAGCATTTGGATAAACAAGAGTTCTTTTCTGCCTTGGGTGCAATCCAACAAAACCTGTTACGGATAATTGAAGTCAGGTTACAGCAGCAAGTCACTGAAATACATCTCTGGTCAATAGGTTATACCTGGCAGTAAAAGAATGTCGCCCTTATCCCCTGCATGCCCCCAAACACTTTCCGGAGGGATGAGAGATCTGCAATAGCAGTGGGGGTGGGTACAGTGTGGTGTAGTGGTTAAGAGCGGTAGACTCATAATCTGGGGAACCGGGTTCGTGTCTCCGCTCCTCCACATGCAGCTGCTGGGTGACCTTGGGCTAGTCACACTTCTCTGAAGTCTCTCAGCCCCACTCACCTCACAGAGTGTTTGTTGTGGGGGAGGAAGGGAAAGGAGAATGTTAGCCGCTTTGAGACTCCTTCGGGTAGTGATAAAGTGGGATATCAAATCCAAACTCTTCTTCTTCTTCTACAGTGGGGAAAGTCAGATGGAGGGAGCTTGCACAAGCCCTTGTGGGGTGGGAGGCAAGAGGAATTGGAACCCTCCTTGCAATTGTGCTACACCGGGTATGTCCCAATAGCTGCACAGATTTGGTACCAGAACTAAGAGGTACATTTTCTGCTGTTTAGCAGTGCATGGGGTATTGCTGGAAAATCAGAACACTGTGTCTTGTTTTAATATTTTATGCAGATGACCAAAAAAAAAAAAATTCCCTTACAGTTGAGCGCTTCAGGGGTGCAGTCCCCAACATATTTCCTCCCAAATATTAATCAGATTTCAGCCCTCCGCTTGGTTCTGCAGTGGTTTGAAAACTGCAAAGTGGCCAGGATTCAGGTTTGGGTTGCACGATAACCGTGCACACATTTGGATCAGTGTTGTCTTCACCGAGCGATTCCTTCTGGGCAGGGAGCTCACGGTCGTGACTTCACCTGCCATTCCCCCCCCCCACGTCTCATTAGCTTCACTACTGATATTTCAGGTTACTCATCTCTGTGTCAGGCATGTGTGGGCGTCGAGGGCAGCCGTGTTGCAGGACTGAGGCTCTCTAGCCTGTCGTGCCATTTGCTCACTGGAGAGAGGCTCTTCCTTCCTTTCTTGTTTAACCCCGGCACTAATTAGCCGACTAGTTCAAGGCAAGAGTTAGGTCGTCGGTGGCGCGTCAGCCGCAGGAAGTTCCCAGCAGATCCCCCCGCGGGCTGTTGTGCCGGCGGAAAAATACATAGCCACAGGCAGCAAGAGCTCGAGTGGAATGCTAAAACCGAGAGGAGCTAAAGACTGCGAGATGAGCAGGGCTGGGTTGCAGCAAGGACCCATCTGGCCTAGCATTCTGTCTCCTTCAGCAACCAGCTTACAGCCTACTGGAAAATATACATTGGTGGGTGTTGTGTGGATGAGAGAGAGTAGCCTTGATAACCATTTCGCACAGTCCCATGGGAGGGACCTGATGAGGAATGGTTGAAGGAGCTGGGTATGTTTAGCCTGGGAAAGAGAAGGCAGAGAGATAATAGCCATCTTCAAATATATAAAGGGTTGTCACAGGAAGGCCATTTGGAAGTCATTCCTCCAATGATGAAATGTGTAATGAGCACGTTGTTGTTGTTGTTCAGTCGTTCAGTCGTGTCCGACTCTTCGTGACCCCATGGACCAGAGTACGCCAGGCACGCCTATCCTTCACTGCCTCTCGCAGTTTGGCCAAACTCATGTTAGTAGCTTCAAGAACACTGTCCAACCATCTCATCCTCTGTCGTCCCCTTCTCCTTGTGCCCTCCAGGGATTCTTCTCTTCTCGTGAGGTGGCCAAAGTACTGGAGCCTCAACTTCAGGATCTGTCCTTCTAGTGAGTACTCAGGGCTGATTTCTTTGAGAATGGATAGGTTTGATCTTCTTGCAGTCCACGGGACTCTCAAGAGTCTCCTCCAGCACCATAATTCAAAAGCATCAATTCTACGGCGATCAGCCTTCTTTATGGTCCAGCTCTCACTTCCATACATTACTACTGGGAAAACCATAGCTTTAACTATACGGACTTTTGTCGGCAAGGTGATGTCTTTGCTTTTTAAGATGCTGTCTAGGTTTGTCATTGTAATGAGCACAGACATACCTAAATAAGGGAAGCTGGCCTGTGTTTCTGCCCACTTCCCTCAGTGGGCGAATCATCACGCTGCAGCTGACATACGTTCTTGCCTCTGCAGCTTCCAGCATATATAAAAGCATAATAAAACATTACACATTAAAAAGCTTCCCAATACAGCGGTACCTCAGTTTTCGAACATCTCGGAAGTTGAACGTTTCCGTTTTCGAATGCTGAAAACCCGGAAGTAAAGGCTTCCGTTTTCAAACGCACTTCGGGAGTCAAACGGCTTCCGCTGAGTGTTTCTCAATTTTCTCAAATTTGCAGACCGCCCTTTGCGCCTCACTTTCCGAACGTTTCGGAAGTCGAACAGTCTTCTGGAACGGTATACATTCAAAAACCGAGGTACCACTGTACAGGGCTGCCTTCAGATGTCTTTTCAAGGTTACACAATTAAACAGCCAGCAATTTATTATTGTTTTGTTTTTGTTTTTTAAAATGAAAACTTAGCCCTTGTGATGTTTGAACACCTCCAGGAAGGAGAAGGAATCTGGGATTGTGACGTCACAGCCCCCAATTCAGTTTCCCTCATCGCTGCAGCTCCATGGTAGGAAAAGCTGCACCGGTTGAATTTCTGCCTGCTTTACAGCTGTTAAAAGGTCCAGGAGCTCCAAGAGGAAGGGGAAGGCTGAAAGGGGATCAGCGGTAACCGTGCTGTAGCTTAATGCTTCTGCCTTCGCCGCTCACACCTCCAACCAGCTCTCTTACAGAGTACAGCTCCATCTCTCTCCCCATCTCTCCTTCCTTCCTACTTCATTTGCTTTGGGGTGGGTGGGTATAATAATATATGAACATGATGAATAGCCCTTTAGCAAAACGGAGAGCACTTGAGGACCTTGGGAAATCTAGACTGCTGACTAGCTTGAAGAGGTAATGATTTGTACTCTTAATTAGGGAAGGGGAGAGGGCTGTTTACTTTTGTTTGACAGCCACTGTGTCTGCCTGCACTCAATCAGGGAGCAGCTTGAAACCCCCAGGACTTTTCTCCTGTTCCTTTTTAAATTTCGGAATTAAAAATTTAGCATTCGTGAAAGGGCTGGTTCCTGCTAGGGCACTGAGGGGGTGGGCTGGTGCCAGTTGTCTCCAGATCCCGTCTGCTAAGTTCCTGCTGTTCCTGCCCTGGGCACACCTAGCGCAGACCAACATAAACCTGCTCCCAGATACGATGCAGAGTCTTCCCATTGCAGCTGAAAATCGCAACGTCTTACCTGAGACCATAAGGTGGACACCAGCCTGTTTGGATGATAAGAGAAGAGAATTCAACTACTGTGTTTCATATAGGACTAAACAAAATAAAAAATAAAAAAATTCCTTCCAGTAGCAGCTTAGAGACCAACTAAGTTTGTTCTTGGTATGAGCTTTCATGTGCATGCACACTTCTTCATATACCTAGGACTGTCATCACTGCGTCATGCAAATTGGTGTGTGTGTGTGTGTGTGTGTGAGAGAGAGAGAGAGAGAGAGAGAGAGAGAGAATGTGTGGCTTCACTGCCTTATCTCTGCGTTAGGAAAAAGACTGGAACCCTAGTTGTCTCTTAATAAAACCTTACTGGGTGATAGGGACGCAGGTGGCGCTGTGGGTTAAACCACAGAGCCTAGGGCTTGCCGATCAGAAGGTTGGCAGTTCGAATCCCTGCGAAAGGGTGAGCTCCCGTTGCTCGGTCCCAGCTCCTGCTAACCTAGCAGTTCAAAAGCACAAAATGCAAGTAGATAAACAGGTACCGCTCCGGCGGGAAGGTAAACGGCATTTCCGTGCACTGCTCTGGTTCGCCAGAAGTGGCTTAGTCATGCTGACCACATGACCCGGAAGCTGTACGCTGGCTCCCTCGGCCAATAAAGCGAGATGAGCACCGCAACCCCAGAGGCGTCTGCGACTGGACCTAATGGTCAGGGGTCCCTTTACTTTTACCTTTTCAGCATATTGTGATATATATCACCAGATACACATAGCAATATACCAATATACCACGATGTCTGAAATAAGAATGCAGCTATGTAGAGGCATTGGCTGGCTTCGTGGTTTTCCCCACATCGTGGTTTTTGCCAGCGCATGCTCTTGCGATTTTCTACCCCCCTGCATGAGGCAGGGGAAAGCTGAGCTGGCAGAGTGAACAGGGGCTGCAGGAATTGAGAGACGTATTGGCAGCCTTCGTGGTTTTACCCACATTGTGATGTTTGTATAGTGTGTACACACACACACACACACACACACACACCATGATTCACGCTTATATTGCCAGGTGAAAAATTATGGAACCGGTATCATGACACGTACTCCAAACCAGTTTAATAACCAGTAAATAGATAGATAAGGTAGGTAGTTATTTAATTACTTATTTAATTTATATTCTGCCTTTCTCTCAGTGCAGGGCTCAAGGCTGTTCACAGCATGAAATAAAATGAATGCAGCTAAAACACACACACACAATCAGTATACTTTTTTAAAAAAAGGAAGAAAGAAAGGAACACTATTAAAAACAACCATCACCAAAAGCACTTAAAGCCATTTAAAAGTACAAAAAGTGTGTGTGTGTGTGTGTGTGTGAGAGAGAGAGAGAGAGAGAGAGAGAGAGAGAGAGAGAATATACAATACCCACCTTCAGAAGAACCAGCTAGTGGCCAAAGACTTCTCCGAACAGAAAAAGGTATTTGCCTTTAGTTTGGGGTTGTTATTAAAAGAACAGCATCATTTGGTTGCATTTCCTCATTCTGCTTGTGTGGTATGGGATATGCTTCTGCAATCCATGCGCAGCACGTAAATGTTGTTCTAAGGTTCTTTTCAACATTCAGGTTTTTTATTGAGTTTCAGAACAGGCACATAAGATATACGGAGTAAAACAATACAGTGGTACCTCAGATTACATAGCTTCAGGTTACAGATTCTGCTAACCCAGAAATAATGCTTCAGGTTAAGAACTTTGCTTCGGGATAAGAACAGAAATCGTGCTCTGGTGGCGCAGCGGCAGTGGGAGATCCCATTAGGTAAAGTGGTGCTTCACGTTAAGAACAGTTTCAGGTTAAGAACGGACCTCCAGAACGAATTAAGTTCTTAACCCGAGCAGGGGCGTCGCTGGGGAGGGGCGGTAGGGGCGTCACGCCCCCAGTGACAGGGTGACAAGCGGCGGCCCCTCCCGCCACTCCCACGCGCCGCCGCTCCCTCCGTCACCCAGGGAGCAGCAGCGCTGCACAGACGGGGTGACCGGTGGTGCGTGGGGGAGGGGCCGCCGCTTGTCACCCCCACGCACCGCCGCTCGCTCCGTCGCTGTAGGAGCAGCAGCGCACAGTGCTCCCGGGGCGACGGAACGAATGGCGGCACGTGGGGTGACAAGCGGCGGCCCCTCCCACCACTCCCATGCGCCACCGCTCCCTCCGTCACCCGGGAGCCCGGGGGTGAAAGGACAGGGGCAGACCAGCGAGGGGAATGACACCCCCCTCGCTGGCCCAACTCCTCTCCTTTCCGCGATACGGCTCCGCTCATGGAGCGCAGCGGGAGAGGGGCGGGCCAACTGGCCCGCGCGGAGGCGTTGTTCCGTGCGCATGCGTCATGACGTCATGCGCACGGAGCGACACCCCGCCCCCATGGGTGCCGCTGGGCTTGCTGCCCCCGGCAGCCCAGCGGCTAGCTACGCCCCTGAACCCGAGGCACCACTGTATTCTATTCAGAACTTAAAAGCTCCCTTTCTCCAATATCATCCATACGCCCAATGCATATTCACATTAAGGTTATTTTTTTGTGATTCCCAAATGCACAGCTAGGTTAACTCCAATAAGAGCAATCCTGTGGGTGATTTGCCATGGAGGAAAAAGCAAGAGGAGGACAGACAGGGTCTGTTTAGACACACTCATTCTGATTCACAGTGCTGTTGAAAATGTGTGATAAAACCCCGCTTGGATAGATGTTCTGCCTTCCACCACTAGAGTGTGCATGAGCTTTGGAAGTTAGTCTTCATAGGCTTCCTCTTTGAATAATTAATTAAAAACACACTGCTTAAAAAATTAAATTTGGCACCTTTTTAGCAATTTCAGCGTAGATTTGACAGTTCTGGCAATTACTTCTTTTTTGTTTTTAACTAAGCTAAACGGGAAGCCTACTTTATGGCATTCCCCGAAAAATCATACCTGCATTGTCTCTCTCCCACACGCCTGCCTTCCTCCATCCCACCTTGCCGTAAAAATTATGCACCAAATTTGACGATTTTAGTCCTACTGACAGCTGGTGTCATTTGTGAAACTTGAAGGATTTGCAAACAATCGCACAAAGGCCTACCCAGATCAAGAGCTGATCCCAAATATCCCGGCTAATGCAGCAATCACAGTATGCTCTTTCTCTCTCTCTTAATCCTACCCTCACACTGTGCTTGTGGCCATTCCGCCCTCTCCTTTTTGAGATGGGAATCTCTCGAGCTTGTAATCCTCAAACTGACTCGAAGAGCTGACTGGGAAAGCAGCTTTTGGCCAGAATTACCAGAAAGCTAGCTAGCCTGGGAGCCTGATTTGCATGCACAGCTGTGGGATTGCAGAACGTGTTTGAGTAAATGATATTTTGCCGCTGCAGCCGCAAAACGCCCCCCCCCCCCCATAATTCCACACACCCAAAATCCAGGATGACATTCTTCTCCTCTTGCTTGAGTGGCACGTCTTTTGTTTTAATAGGTCCCTTTTTAAAATTTCACTTTCCAAGCAGCGGGCTTTTAAATGCGCACAGGGAGGTGGTTTCCTCGTTTTCACCTATAAAGCAGGTCAGTTCTTAGCCGATTCATTCACCCATCTCGGTAACCTTTGGAATTATCCTGGGCTCTCTTCAGAACAGCATGTGAGCTGCATAGCAATCAGATGAGCACACCTGCTGACATGCTCTGCCAGCACTTTATGCATTATAGATACGTTCAGCCAGACTAGTCTGTACAATAGAACGGCTGTCATCTTAATGCACCAGTGGCCTCTTTTCGTGGAATGCCACCCGGGGTTAAGGTGGGGATTAGGGCCAGAGGGAGATGCCCTCAGACCAAGTTGGTCCTTTTAGCTCAATATTGCAGGTGCTCATTGGCAGATGCTCTCCAAGGTTTCAGGACGGGCTCTTTCCCCATAGATAGCAGGGGCTTAACCCGAAACCGTTTGCAGGGGCTCCACTCCCGGGCTACAGCTGCTTCCCCCCCCCCCCAAATGCTCCCACCTTTGAGTAGAGTTTGGCTTATTGTATAAATGAAGCCACTTTCAACATGCTTCAGGGTCTCTCTTGAATATAATGAGACGTTTGGGGTGGGAGAGCCTTGCAACTTTTAATCACGGAGGAGGGGCTTTCTGCTCCCCCCCCAAAAAAACCATTCATTTCTCTCACTGTTCACAGGTGATCGGACCAAGCATGAGTTCCTTGTCCTCTTGCCTTCAAAGCACTACACAGCCTCGCTCCCTGCCTGAAACCCCATTCTAGAATACCTCCACCAATGGATGGGAAGCCTTTTGCCCTCCAGATGTGGTTGGATTCCAGCTCCTGTCCTCCCTGACCATTGGGCATGCTGGCTGGGGATGATATCATTTAGGGGCCACAGGTTCCTTGCCTCTCACCCATGTGGTTGCCTTCCTTTAACTCCCTCATCAAAGCCTACTTTTTCCATGAAGTCTCTGACACTTATTATTTATTCTTCCTGTTGCTGTTTCACTTCCATGCGCTCTGGCAGAAAATGAGCATGTTCTATGATTTATCATCTCCTTAAGGGAAACAGACCAGGCTTTTCTCCTTTGCTTAGAAAAGAGGAGAGATCCTTTACCCCTTGTAATCTCTTGGAAAACAGGAAACATATTCTCTCTCATCAAGCCACCCCCGCTCACTCCAGTATTCTTCAGGAAAGCTCAGAAAAAGAAAAACAGATTACAGATTAAGCCAAGGAAGAACTCACTCTTCCTTGATCCTTACTGCAAAAGTCTGAGCACTTCTCTGTTAAGGCAGTAATAGGCTCACACTTTAAAGAGCGGCAGTTCAGGCCATGTGAAGCTCTGCTATCTGCCACTGCTGGAAGTTGGCTGCATGTCACATTTACTGAGGTCTCAGCCCTGCTTTACTTCGACAGAGGAGGAAAGTTCGCAAGATGCAGCAGGACTGGAGTGGCTGAGATTTTACAAAGAGGCACCAGCTTGAAATCAAAAGGAAGGCCGGGCTGTAGGAAACCCCACACCGTTTAGTTCTTCATACATGCAAATCCCACAACCATGCAAATGTTAGAAGACAGAAAGAACAACGGTTATTGTGGAAGCTTGCAGGACGTAAAAAGCCACCGCTAAGGCCAGGCTGGCAGTGTGGAAGCCAGTGGAGTGCCTGCTGGCATGACATGAAACAGACCTAATGTGCTACATTAATGGGGTAGAGTTATGTGACATGTGGACATGATTATCCCATGTTTGTTGGCTTGCTGAGTTAGCACACCCACTGTATTTTTTCCGCTCCATAAGACGCACCTGAACATAAGGCGCACCTAGTTTTTAGAGGATGAAAGGGGGAAAGCCCTGTTTTTTTTTAGATCAGCTGAAAGTGGTGCAGCTTTTTTTGCAAAGAGGAAAAGCCCCGTTTTAATGGGGTTCAACTCACAATTCTGCAGCTTCTAGTCCTACAGCCATTTCTACAGTTTCCAGACAGATAATCTAATCAGCCAGTCACATGTTGCTGGGGGGAAACAAACAGCCTCCCTCTGCATTCAACAATGGAGGCCTGGGCAAGGGGGCTGGGCTGGAAAGGGAGCCTTATCTCTCTCCCGATCACTTGCTAAACAGCTGTTCAGCGGCTTCCTTTCAACACCCCCTTCTCTCTTTGTAAAAAAAAAGAGCACGATCTGCTTTTGGCCCCTAGGCAATTCAGCTCCAGGGACCATGCATTCGCTCCAGAAGACGCACAGACATTTCCCCTTACTTTTTAGGAGGAAAAAAGTGTGTCTTATGGAGCGAAAAATACGGTAGGTGGGTCCTTGTACAGTTGTACCTTGGATCTCAAATGTTTTGGCTCCCGCACAATCAAAACCAGGAAGTGAGCTTCCTGCAGCCAATCAGATGCCGCGCTTTGGTTTACGAATGTTTTGGAAGTCCATTTGACTTCCAAGGTATGACTGTATACAAATAGAGGCTCTAATGAAATGCCACTTACAGCATAAGTACATCTTGCACTGGGGTCCTGGTGCATATACTCAAAGCAGCACCTGCGTGAGCATCCTTAGCTTCTGGAAACGGCTGCACCCCTCCCCAGAAGGCTGTGGGGCCATCTGGAACAGTGTGGGAGGTGGTGAGGCTGCAAGGGGAGGAGGGAAATCAATGGAAACCACCCCCCTTCCACCCATGGGAGTGGAGCGAGGGCCTGCAGTGGAGTAACTCATCGCCGCTTGGGATCCAGCCCACTGTTTTGAACTATTTATAGGATTCCCTGGATGTAGACATTAGCTAGCTTGAGAGGGACATGGCAACATTGGGACACCAACAGAAGTCAGAGGGACGTTTAAACGTTGACTTCCTGAAGGCCTACGAACTGCTGATACACAACAATTGTGAAAACGCACAAACACCAAGGCGGGTGGGAATGGGTTTCAGCCACAGGGTTGTGCCAATGAAAGTCAACGTAAAAAACGATTGCACATAAACAATTACAATATGCTAATCCATGTAAAACTATCATAATGTATTAATGGTGGCAAAGCGTTGGGGAAGGGAAATAGTCTCCTGACCTAAGTTTTTGTATAAAAGAAGCCTATGCACAAATTTACTTGGTGATAAAACATTACCTTTAAAGGAAATCGGTGAAAGTCTGTCCAGGCAGAGAGGGCACTTGCAAACAAAAGAATAAACAATTGGCTGCTTCCCCTTGGATTGGCATCACTTTGACCATGCTGAGAGCACAACAAACCCCCTCTATTCTGATGAACTTGTACAGACTTCCACACAATCTGGAACCCTAAGCAGCCAAGGTTCTAGATCACATGGGAGTCTCCTGCTTCCCTGCAGTTATTTATGTTCTCCATGTGGATGCCAGGGGAGGGGTGGCTACTGAGGGCAGCCCAGTTTCCCAGGTGTATGTGCTTCTTACTGTGAGCAGAACACCCTAACAGTAGAGACAATTTTAGGGAGTGGGTAGCCTAGGAATCCAAATGCTAGCATCCAGGCACCTTTATTTCCTTTTGCCTGAGTTTACACACTGGACAGGCGCTGCTGGAGCAGCGGGGGAATGGGACCATGCCACCTAATTGCACAGATCTGCTTTGAGATGTAATAGGACATTAGCAGTGGGCGCGATGCATTCGGGAAAAGCTGAAAGGCGGCCCATCTTCATAACTTTGCATTTTACTGCAGCGTTCTTGCTTCCACCGCCCACCGCCCTCCAATTATACACATGCAATGAGTTTAGCTGGTGTCATTTTATCACTAAGCCCCAAATGTGTTCAGAACAAAAGCCATCAAGACAACTTAACTCAAGTACGCTGCTATTTGCAGGGAGAAAACCCATCTGAATAACTGCGATTGTTTGTACATACTATAAGCTTGGCAATAGCTTCAGGGATGAAGTTGGCTGTAGATCAACACAAAATCCCTAGGGTGATAGCCAGGATTTGTTGAAAACAGACCAGCGTATAAACTCGTACAACGTAGTAATTTTACCATATGCTCATAATTAAAAAGCTTTTTATTGCTCTAGCTCGAAGAACATTTACAGATTAGCAGGAGTATGTACAACTTCTGAAACGATCCTTTCCAAAAAAAGAAAAAGAAAAAGGGTAGGCTTATCCTAACTTGAGACACTGAGTGTTGAAGCTGTCGCCCTCCTTGAGAGCGACAGCTTCAAGCAGAGCCTGCTTCTTCTGCATGCTGCGAGAGGACTCGAGTTCGTACATGGTTGTCAAATTGAACAGGACGCTCTCGTGGAGGTAGTGCTTAGGGTCCTGCTGAACCATTCCTTCCAGCTGCCGGAGGGACTCCTTCAGTTTCCCCAGATAAAGCAGACAAACTGCGGCATTGTTGTTAGCCTAGAGAAAAGGTACATTAGATTCATCCATGGAGCCAAATAAATAAATAAATAAATAAATAAATAAATAAATAAATAAATAAATAAATAAATAAAGCACTTCAAGATATTAATTCTAAACACACCGTAATTCATTTTTCTGTCAAAGGTGGATTTGAATGCTCTTTCCTTCCGAGCACCCTAGAGGGCCAGTCCTTAGAATATTGTCTGTTTGCCAAAAACCTCACAGAGAAGTTCAAAAGGGAGGCCAGGCACCAGTATCACTTAAGCCAGTGTTTCCCAAACTTGAGACCATAGCTGTCAAGTTTCGGATTTGAAAATAAGGGATCAGCAGTCTCACCTATCCCGGGGACAGCCACATGTCAGTGGTGGGTGAAGCCAGAAGCAAAAGTGGGCGGAGCAGCAATGTAAACTCCAAGTGGGCTCGGGCTCGGAGCGGAGCAAAGAGGAGGGCAGCCAGCAAAGAGGAGGGCAGCCATGTGCTCCGCACAATGGAGCCCCATCGTCGTCTTGTCTGATCCCATCAAAACAGGACAGGAAGCAGCAGCTGCTCAAAGGCAGCCAGGCTCCGCCTGCCAGCTAACCCTATTGGCCGGCTGAGGGGCTCGGCGGCAACGGATAGGGGCTGATGCAGGGGGAGGAATACACCCCCCTGTAAGCACGGGAAACGGTTCCCACTTGCTTTGAGGGCTGAGGCTTTTCTCTCCAAGTAGGCGAGGTCTTCCCACCCAGTCCCTGGGCAGCAGGGGAGGAGCTGCTTCCATTAAAAATGGGAAATTTAAGGGAAATAAAAAATAAGGGAAAGCAGCAGGAAACTGCTTGAAATAAGGGAGAATCCCGGGGAAAACGGGATACTTGACAGCACTGCTTGAGACTCCAGCTGTTTTTGGATAACAATTACCATCATCCCTGACCACTGGTCCTGCTAGCTAGGGATCATGGGAATTGTAGTCCAACAACCCAAGTTTGGGAAACACTGACCCAAGCAATACTGCTCTGTCATTCATTTGCTTCAAAGAGGTTTGCATAAAAAAACCCCGACCATCCTAAAGCGCTGAGATACATTACTGGAAAGTGCTGTTTTTGTAAAATTTACTGGTTCCTGGGAGCAATGTCTCGCCTACGCCATGTTCATTTGTGCAACATTAATTACAATTTGTGGCACCGGACTCTAGAGTAGGAATGAGGAACTGGCGGTGCTCCAGAGGTTGTTGGACTCAAAACTCCCATCAGCATGGCCCCTGAAGGATGGTGGGAGTTACAATCTAGCAACACCTGGAGGACCACTGATTCCCCATCCCCGCTCTCAAAGGATGCAGTTTTTGAAGCCTATGATTTAACTGTAAGACATATCCTACCACAGCATTGGATGGGTCAAGCTTCAAAATCTCTGTGAAGAATTTGTGAGCTTCTGCAAAGTTATTCTGACCAAGATGGAGGAATGCTCTGGAATACAAGAGAAAAAGAGAGAGTGTGCTCCTTTAGAATGTGAAAGTTGCTTAAGAAAACTCAAAGTAATGAAGGCATTATAAAAGGTGACGGGGTCATCCTCGTTTCCTCAAATTTCTGAGTGCTCTTGGCTGCTGATCTTCATCATGCGGCCTTGATGTTACAATTTAGATTTCAGATTAAATGTGTAGCAAACGTATAGCAAAGCAAAGCAAAATTCTAACGATGAAAGGAATTGATGATCATTTCACATGTCATGCAGAGTGCTGCAACAATCCTAGGTCCTTGTCTATGTATATGTGCTGGCTAACAGGTTTCCGGCATTAACTCTTTTTAATTTGAAATATAGTTAAAACATTTTAAGTGAACACCTGAATAATGGATGTGTGAACTGAAGAACTTTTTCCAGCCCAATTCTAAACATATTTAATCAGCAGTAAATAGGAATGTCAGAGAATTCCAATGAAAACAGAAAGGGAAGTGGAAACTGCCAAAGTTTGCTTATTTATCCCATGTTTGGAACAGAAATCAATCCAGCAAATACAATAGGTTTTCAGTTTGGTTGTTGCTTTCAGCCTGATAACTGATATTCCCCACTCCCATTTGCACTCTGCGTCTTTGCATTGAAACGAATGGGGTAGAATACTGCAAAGACAAATTTCTTTATGTAATTAACCACATAAATAATGTAATTTGCACACAGCGAGACAACTAATGTAGTTTCTAGAGGAAGGCAAATTGCAGCAGAACAGAAACACTGTTGCATAAAGCAAATACAAGGTGAAACAGAAAGCAGCGCCTTCTTATACCCCTAGTAGCAAGTTACACAGAGTGAGGGATAGCTCAGTTAGTAGAGCGTGAGACTCTTAATCTCAGGGCCATGGGTTCGAGCCCCACAATGGGCAAAATATTTCTTCATTGCACGGAGCTGGACTAGATGATCCTTGTGGTTCATTCCAACTCTATGATTCTATTAATGGGACTTCCTTATAAGCACATATAGGAGCATTAAGCTATGCTGGAGAGTGATTTGAAGAGAAAGGTTTGGAGTGGACAAGAAATACTTTTCAAGTCAGCTCTTGTAACAAAGGAAATAGAACTCCGTCAATCTAAGATAACATGACTACACCATGTTATACAGATCTCAAGGGCTGGTAGATGCCAATCAGTCTTTCTTCTGACAGTTGTAGTTACATAAAAGAGAAATGAAGAGAAAGGGGCATTCTCTTGGGCCCCTTAATGTTCACAGTGCATTCTTTGCAAAATCATGTTTAAGACTAATTTAGCTTTTTTACATTTCCCACCTGTTCATTAAAACCATAATTTGGTTCTTCAGCCCATCCAATTTCTGAGTCACTTTCTCGACGTCTTGAAAATACTTTTCAGCCATTTTTATGTCTCCAATCTAGGTGGCACAAAAAAAAATTATAAGAAACATTTGCTGCAATTAACAAAGCACACAAGGGAGGCGTCAAAAAGGTAGGCTTTCTTACAAAAATACCTTTCTGCACTGGGCGGGGGAAGAATGAACATACAAGGAATATGAACAACAACAAGTAGTAGTCAAAAATACATGTGGCTAAGATTAGTCATTTTGCCTCAAAATCATAAGGATGCCGTTCCATTAAAACATTTCACCTAGAAATTGATTCAAGATATTATTGCAAAATCAGAACTCAAATATTTCTTTTCTTTTTTTAAAAAAGGATTAAATTGATATATGCCTTCCACAACCACAATGACTAAGGAACGTTAGGATATGTGCTGAAATCCTGACTTACACTTATTTGTTGTTTTTAGTTGTATTTGTTCTTTTTAATGTGGAAAACCAATAAATTTTTGTTAAAAAAAGAAAAAAGAAATCCTGACTTACAAGAGCATGTTTTTCTTGGGTTGTAGAGCAAGCTCTACTCTTTTGTATAGACACAAATATTTCGCTCTGAATCTAGCATCAATCAGGCAAGCTTTCAGCTTTCCTGTTTCCAGATGCTTAGTATCATTACTCATTTAAGGATTTATTGGTTTCTTTCTAAAAAACTAAATAAATAAAAACAAGTGGGTGATATCCAACTAAGCCTTATATAAAGCAGACCTGAACTTCCTGTTACTTAATTCCATTGACTTCAGCAGGTACAGTGTGCTCTTGAGTACTCCCAAAATAAAAGCACTGCTTAAACCAATTTTTAAAAAGTGGAGGACCACATGGCCTCTGCAGCAATTTACACCATGCTGGAATCAAACAATGGTCCTACATATGGTAGAAATTGTCCAAGGGCTTTTCATGGCACAGAATGTTGGTGGTCCTGGTGTTTTTGTTTTCGCTTCTAGCGGACTTCAGCAGGTCTCTTCTGAATATGACTAACCACTGGATTATAACCTAATCCACCCTCCAGCTCCCACTTGAAACACTGCTCTGAAAAGTGGACAGGAACGTAACTTCAGAAGGGATAGCCAATCAGTGATCTGCACATCCATCTTTTGCTAGAAAGAGGGAGAATTGCTCCTCAGCAAAATACCCTTGAGCAAGATTGTACACATCTGATTCAAATTACACATGACTGTGCATACCCCAAGTTTCCTGCAGTCTGATTTAGGCAGTGGCTTTCATGCAAACCATAGTTTACACAGCATGTGCCATTTATAGCATGTTCCTTTTTTAAAATATATTTTTATTAAAGATTTTCTTGATTTACAAAGGTATTGCAATGTCTCTCTCATATTTTTCCATATAACATTTTTACAAGTCAGTTTTTGTTGTTGAGACATTAGGAAGAAAATGGGGAGAGAGATGGGTGGGATGGGGAAATAGGTGGGGTGGGGTGACGATGTTTCTTTTTTACTTGATATGAATAGCGTTTGGTGTCAGCGTTGTTTGTGTAGGTTCTCTGTTGTTCGCTTGTGCTCCTTTGGCGGCGAGAGAGGTCGGGGTTGGCGTAGGGTGTGATTGTTCATTTGTGGTTGGCTGGGGTGATCTTTGGTTTCCTGTGTGAGTGGGGTTGGTGAGTGTTTTGGGTCAGGTTAGCCATATTGATTTGTATGCTGCCGGTAGATTTTTGTCATTGTTTTGTTGGGCTGTGTGTGTGATGAAGGGGAACCATACCGGGGTGAAGGTGTCTTCTTCTGTTTGTCCCCGTGTCAGTTTCAGCTTGCTGGTTAGTTTTTCTAGTAGGGCTGTTTTCCATACTACTTGGTACCATTGGTCTATGTTTATTCCTGACAGGTCTTTCCAGTGTCTGGTTATGATGTTTCTGGCTGCTAAAAGTAGATGGATTATGAGTTATTTGTGTTGTAAGTGGGCATTATTGTCTTGGAAGATGTTTAATAAGACCAATTCTGGGGTGGATTCTAACACCTGCTTGGTTATTTTACCTATTTCTCGTGTGGTTGTTGTCCAGAATGTTTGGATTTTGGGGCACTCCCACCACATGTGGAAGGATGTGCCTGTGCAGGTGCACCCTCTCCAGCATTTTGGTGAGGTTCCTGGGCGTATTAGCACTAATTTTAGATACCACCTAGCATGTTCCTTTTCTTAGGTTGACCAGTTTCTTGGAAAGGGGAAGAAGTTGGGTGGTTTTTTGTGTGACTTGAAAGCTCAATGTTATCTTCAATTGATGAGGAAAAGAAAAGTGAGACCACTTTCCAGTACAAGTTTTTGTGTGCAGTGAAGAAAGGAAATGAGATAGAGAGGTGTTGCTACAGAGCTTCTTTTTGGGGGGGGGCATGAAATGTACTGTACAATTCCCACTTTATCTTCAACGCAAGACAGGGTTGAGAGTTGGGAGTTGCAGGATTGCTGCTGGAAGGAATGAATGATTGGGCCAAGACAGGGCTGTACGTCTTGTAACCCTACCAGCAGCCCCTTGGTCATATAGTGTTAGCCTGCTAGGTTTTCTGCACAGTCCAAACAGGTAGAAAAACCAGGTTTTTTTTAAAGCCCTAGGCAGCCTGTCACACAAAACTATTGGGCTGCATTCAGCTTGATAAATAGTAAGCTACCTCTGCCACCCTAGAAGCAGAGTTCACTGTCCATTTCCTACGTCCAACCCCAGGATCCAAGTATTTTGCAGTTCTGGGAGTATTTGAAGAAGTCACGTTTGCAGCAGGGCCTCTGTCCCAATATCAGCACCTACAGGTTTTTGCACAGACTGATGGAACTTGTTTCCTCTGCAACTTAATCATAAGAGCGCTCAGGTCTGGGACACTGGCTTCGGCACTTTTTGATGTCAAACACTATGTACTTAATATTCCCTGGGTGGGATTTCATTGCTGCATTACATTTTATTTAAATTGTGGTCCTCTCCCATCCTTGCTCACCACCTCAGCGCAATTCTGGGATTTACATTCTCTCACACACTGTCTTTTACACCCACCCACCAAATTTCATCAGACATGACAAGGCAAGTATTGTTTGGGAATTTCACAATGTATAAGACAGTGAAACACTGACAAGGGAGAAAAGGCAATGTCTCTGGTGCCGCCGCCCCAAACCATTTCGAGGAACAGCCGCTTTTCAGCTGCCGCTGTTCCAAGGTTATGTAAGGCAGGCCAATAGGTTTCTCGTGCTTTGTCTTCATTTTTTTTTTTGCAGCACTTGAAGGAAAAAGGCCCCGTTCTGACAGTAAAAACCACTAATTCAAGAATATCCAATAATCTCTCTTCCCTCAAGGCCCCCTGTAACAGCAAACACCGAGGAAGACAAGATTCCCTTCAGAGCCTGTTAACATTGCTCTTTGAATTGGACAGACAGATTGCTCCTCTGAGACACGCGCCACTCTCCTTGCATTCTCCCCAAGGTTGGGCATGTTGTCTTTGCAGCAAGCCCAGTTTCTGATGGACCTCAGAGCAAGAGAGTGTAGCCAGGAAGTGAACTCTGCTCTCTTGTGTGCTCCACCGAGACCCAGAACAGTCAGCTGCTACGGAAAGGACTTACAAGTCATCAACAAATGTAACATAAACAGGCAGAAACTATTTTTTTCCTAACACATCTCTACTTTATGTTTTAATAACCTCATTTGATATACTCCCAATTATTTTAATGCTTCTCCAGCTGCAGACAGCCTTCAAATACCAGCCATTTAATGATGGATAGAGAGATAGGGTAGATGGCTGAGTTATTATACTTCATTTGAAAAGCTTACTCCCAGGGAAAACATTCAATGGTCCCATCACAAATGAGAACAGCAAACCACAATCTCCGGCCCTAAAGAGTTTGGTCTGAAGGAGAGTCCGTGGTTTGTTTCACTTCAAACAAGGCCACGATGTGAAAGCAAAGCTTGTTTGGTGTGAAACAAACCATGACCCACGGTTGAGATGTAAGGCCAATTACATTAGGGATCATGGTTTGTTGCTCCCGTTCATGGAGGAGTGAAGGGTTTATTGTGAGGTATGGATTGGGTCATAGTGTGGTATGGTGACTGGCTATCGGAAAGCAGGCCTTTCCAGTGATGGGAGTCTGTCTGTGGAATGCTGTCTCCAGAGAGAGGCTAACCTGGCTTCTTACTAGGCCATTTTGGTGCCAAAAGACCTTATTTTCTCTGGCTTTTTGGTGTGCTTTAGCTGCCCCATGAACACTGTTACAGTCGTACCTTGGAAGCCGAATGCCTTACAAGTTGAACGATTCGGCTCCTGAATGCCACAAACCCAGAAGTGAGTGTTCCGGTTTGCAGACGTTCTTTGGAAGCCGAACGTCCGACGCAGCTTCCGATTGTGTGCAGGAAGCTCCTGCAGCCAACTGGAAGCTGCGCCTTGGTTGTAAAAACGTTTTTGGAAGTCGAACGGACTTCCGGAACGGATTCCGTTTGACAACCAAGCTACGACTGTATCGGGCAACGGGGGGGGGGGGAGGTTCTTTATAAATACTCTTGATGAATGAATATTTAAATCTTGCCATTTAAGTGATAAAAAGAAACCCTGAAACAACAGAAAAGGAGGGGGGAAATATCTGAAGAAAGAAGAGGAATAGACTGCCTTGTCATTTACGAGTTTTATAAAGAGCTCAAACTTCAAAGTAGGGTGTTAACAATTCTGAAGCACGTGCTTCGATTCAGAGCCATGCTGTCAATGACTGATGGGCTATGGCTTGACAAAGGTGCAGAAGAGCAAGCTAACCAACCTTGGGCAATGGAATGGGGCATCTAGGTATTCCCTCCCGCCACTGTGGTGTGGCAAATCTCTCCTCTTGGAAGACAAGGGAGGCATGGAGAGTAAAGAGCTAAAGAACAGTAAGTGCTGATTGGTGCTGAAGACAACTGCCAATGTTTTTTAAAGAGCTACAGCAGGACAATGGCAGAAAATTCAGGTGGCTCATGCTGGGAATCTGCCCACTGTGAAATTGTGTGTTCTCTGTTTTGCACATGCTCCCACTCCCACCTACGTTTGACTTGAGGGCCACTAGCCTGAATACTAAACTGCAAGTTGCAGAATTGGAAGATTCACCCGTTTCCATATACGCAGAGAGAAATGTGGATTATGTGTGTCACCTTATTGCAAACTGACTAGATGTACATTTAATTTATAGCAGAGCAAAAAAAAAGAAAAATGTGTCAAGTGAGAAACATCTCTTCAAAGCACAGCTTACCAAATATCAAGTATCATTTTAATGAGACACGGGCTTTGTTGTTTAGAATATTACATGCCCCTTTCAGCAGAGTTTGGCAGTACTGTTGGTGCCTAGTAACCTACAAACAGCATTATTTTGCTCTGGATGGAATAACTGAAATGCTCAAGGAAGGCAAGGGAGAAAAGGAGAAAGTGTCAGGTGGATAAAGATGAGAATGTTCTTCCCAAACTTCCTTACATGCCTTATCAAGTTTTGTACTCTCTGTTGCCATTTAATTAGCCATCTCTGTTCAAACCTTTGGGTGTTAACCTTCTGAACTGTTGAGTTTCCCATTGTACCATTTGGTTAACAACCAACACATCAAACTATATACAAGCAGGGGACTTTTATCACACACAAATATTTGTTCTATTGTGGTCAAGAAGGGCTGTCACTAGGCTTTATTCAGAATCAAGTATATACCTGCAGGAATATCCTCCCAATTCCACTCAACAGCTGAGGCTCTTGCTCCGGGTAATATTTGATGACTGTGTGATATGTCTCCACAGCAAGCACATAGTCCTAGGGGGTAGAAAGCACACACACACAGATGCAAGGTCAGCAGTTGCTCTTTGCTTCATGCACACAGCAAATGCACGATAAACAGATGGAAGCAACGTAATTTAAAGATAGAAAAAATAGGATGGTTGAAAGCACAAGTAAAGGGTTGCCCCTGTCTATGACTATATGCTGCTCTACTGGGTTAAGCAGGGTAAGGGAAGACACTTGGATTGTACAAGGAGGTGTGTGACCAGGTTAAAGACCTCTTTCTCTTGCACCCATTACGTGAGCAATGGGACAGCTGGGAATACAAAGGAGACTTGAAATCGACCCAAAATATCTCCGCTCCTCAAAGCAGAACCAAATATATCTGCCCACCAAGCAACAGCTTTGTATTTGCCAAAATCATGCACAATGGGCGTACGTACACACACACACACACACACACACACACATGAGTCTCCTTCACCATCTTTCTGTTTGGCAAGTGAAGCCTTCTGCACAGCCAAGTCAGATAGACTGCCAATGTTCTAAAAATTCCTCTTGCTGGGAAAACAGCCACTGCTCTTATGATGAGGGAACAGCCACAATGGCTAGATGAAGGGAATTTTAAAAGGAGCTCAGGGCAAACGGATGGGGATTTAGCAAGCAAGTAGGGATTCCTCCCACATTAACACTTAATGTTTTTGAAGATATGATTGTCAAAGAATGCCTTCGGAACATTTATTTGCTTCCTGGGTGTGGCTTCTTGATTTATAGGTCTTGGTCTTGATTTAAATACGGATTATTATTATTTTTTAAAATGTACAAATCATGAAAAAAATAAACTAAACTTAAGCTCAGCGCAAAAACAACAATGCAGAGAAGCATTATACCACACCGGGAAGGGGCAATATTTATTAATATTCCAAAGTCAACACATTCCTTAGGCTCAGAACATGTTACATTAAAACACAACAAACCAATAGATACAGATAGCGAAACTTTAAATGCGTAACCCTGACCAAATATAAGAGATGCTACAAAGGTTCTGAGCATTTAAAGGTTTTGACCACTAACCTGTGAGCCCATTCAAAGGATTCCATACACTAGCCTGCGTACAATCTAATAAAAATTAAATTTTTTTGTCAATAATACCCTGCCCATCTGGCTGGATTGTCCCAGCTACTCTGGGCAGCTTCCAACACACATATAAAAACATAATAAAACATCAAATATGAAAAACTTCCCAGTACAGGGCTGCCTTCAGGTGTCTTCCAAAAGTTGCATAGCTATTCATCACCTTGGCATCTGTTGGGAGGGCGTTCCGCAGGGTGGGTGCCACTACTGAGAAGGCCCTCTGCCTGGTTCCCTGTAGCTTCACTTCTACAGAACTGGAGGCAGCATACCTCTAACAGCTGCTGAGATCATGAATGGGGGAAGTGTTGCTGCACTCTGGTCCCACTTGTGGGCTTCTCAGAGAAGTATCTGGTTGGCCACTGTGGGAACAGGGTGCCGGATTAAATGGGTCTTTGGTTCAATCCAGCAGGGCTTGTCTAATGATTTCCATTTTCTGCTCCCGGAGCTTCTGAAGATCTGAGCTCAGGAGTAGGCTTGTGGCTAGCTGTGGTCATGAAGTCGGGAAAGGGTCTTCAAAGCCATTCTGCACTTCCAAGCGCTCCTCATCCAACGGTTTTGAATTCAGAAATCCTGGCTGCTCCTTCCCCCAAGCAGCCAATAAATAATTGGGTGGTATATTCAATGAAAAACAAATAATAATCAATCTCTCTTTTTCTTCACCGCCCCACAACCAAGAAGCTCCCATGCTTTATCGTAGTCACACTAGACTGAGATGTGAAGCCCGAAAAACTACTGCACTTTCAAGCAGACCTACCAAACGTCTCTGAGAAGAGGATATACCCTATCAAATAGAAGAGCAAGCTTAATGAACATTAAAATTTGACTCCATTTGAATACTATATTCAGCTGCAGGGCAGAAAGCTGGAAGTCCTTTTATTCTTCTTTATCTTTCTTTCCCTAATCTTTCTTCTCTCTCGCCTCTCAATTTCTCTTTCTTTAGGTTTCCCCTTTTCTTGTCTTGTCTTCTTTCCGCCTACGTTCTTTTTTATACTAAGTAGCTGTTTTATATCAATGCATTATTTAAAAAATACTTTGTAATAGGTATGTATATTTGTATATCTCTGAATACGTATCAATAAATAAAATATAAAAACAATTGACTAAGAGTGGCCAAAACAACTCTTAACTTCAACACTGATGTCAAGGACAAAATGTAAAGAGCACTTTAGAATCCAGTTACATGGGCTTCATCCCATTGAAATTGCTGGTCTTAAGAAAATAACTTGGGGTGCAGAATGGCAGCCCTTCCCATCAATGGAAGAGTTCCAGGAATTCAAGAAGAAATACAGTGGATATGACAGCCTCCAGAAGCATTTTTTTCTGTTATTTGTGTGGCAGCAGCAAGAGACAGACTGTAGCCAAGTGGTATTACTGCAGCATAATTTAAGAAAGATTTATGATGTATGTCTCCTTTAAATTAGAAGACAGAGGCTTTAAATCAGGGGTCAGCAAACTTTTTCAGCAGGGGGCTGGTCCACTGTCCCTCAGACCTTGTGGGGGGCCAGACTATATTTTGAAGGGGAAAAAAATGAACGAATTCCTATGCCCCACAAATAACCCAGAGATGCATTTTAAATAAAAGCACACATTCTACTCATGTAAAAACACCAGGCAGACCCCACACATAACCCAGAGATGCATTTTAAATAAAAGGAAACATTCTACACGCTGATTCCTGGGCCGTCCGTGGGCCGCATTTAGAAGGCGATTGGGCCGCATCCGGCCCCCGGGCCTTAGTTTGGCGACCCCTGCTCTAAATCAAGAAAGAGTCCTTAGGCATCAGTCTCAGGCCTGACTAGGTCAAGAAACCCTCCTTTCTCTGCTGTTTTGTTTCTTGAGATCCAAATGCCAAAAAGGAGAGAGAAAACGAACAAGTTTCTGTCTTAAGAGTCTATTAATAGCCAGCAATATGAAAGGGAAAATAAATTTAAGCAAAAACTGAAAAGCAAACCCCCTTTACAAGAACAGTTAAAACTTCTATGTTTTTAAATGCAGGACAGTATTTTCAAAGTGTTTAATAATTTAAACCAGGCAAAACACACATACACAAGTGAACTAACCTTACCTTTCTAGTAGTACTGGAAGTAAAAGTGAAAGCACAAGTTTTTCACTTATTTCCCATTATGAAGCAATGATCAACAGCGATGTATGTAACAATTATTACATCCGCTCATGACATGCACATTCCTTCTACATGCAGAACAGACTGAGTCTCAACTCAAACATGTTCTCTGATGTGGTGCAGTCCTCAAATAGATCTCTCTCTCTCCTCAAAATGTACATTAAACCACTTATATGAAAAGTTGCTGTCAGCATCTGCTTCTCTAGGGAAAACCAATATATTAGGGCTTCTAGCCAAACACAAGATGAACATACATGTGATTGTCCCACATGAGACAGTACATATTTGTAATGAGACGATACCATGTGCCTTTCCTGGACATTTGAATCACCTGTGTGTGGTTTGGACTCCTCAAGATGCTACAATGGAGGGTAAGGGAGAATGTTTCCTTTGGAAGGCATGAGCCACCAAGAACTAGCTCATTTTTGCTAAAGAAAATGCCTTTGGAAATCGCAGACCCAGAGTAATTGCTCCCAAATAAGCAAACTGCCTTGGCTCTGGATCTTTCCTCTTCTTCTCCAGTTCTGACTTTCTTCAGGCGATTCAGTTGGGAACTGCAATCCTGGGAGTGGAGCAAAGGGTTCAATCTTTTCCCCTGAACCATTTCCCCAACTTAAATCACTCCATGAAACAATCTGCCCCAGAGGGTGAAAATTAATGTTCATTTGTTTCCCCCTTAATGTTACTATTTATTTATCTCAGTGCTATCAGTGCACACAAGCCTCCACACCGGTTTCATAGTTAGATGATTCTTTTATATATATATAGTGGGAGGAAAAGGCAAGGGTAGAATGCTCAAGAGAAAACAAGGGGGGAAATGAAGAAGGATGGAAAAGATATGCACTAGTGCTGGGGAGAACTCACCTCCCAGCACTCAAACACAAAGTCTTTGTTCATGAAAAAGAAAACAACCAGAGTTATTTTCCAGTTAGGTTGTACTGCTGTTAGGATTATGATGCGGAATGCAGCCTCTCAAGCATTATGGGCATATACTGGCTATTTGTGAAATTAATGATAAACAGCTCTTTGCCAATTTATTTGTTGAATTTTATTTACAGTATTTATCAGATTTCTCACCTGCCCTTCAACTTAAGGTCCCAGGGCAGGCTACAGCCAGATAATATGCTGTTACAATTATAAAACAGGCGAGTTACCGTACTCCAAATGGAACAGAAGAGTAAAACTCTTTGTACAAAACCCTTTGATTTGTAAGTTGGAGGTTCCTTTGCAAAAATGAGGCATAACTGACTCCAGATCTCTTTCTCCATTCACTGGGGCTCCAGACTCTTCTCATTGGTATTTAAAGGGCATGCCCTCATTCTGTTGTTAAGAGCTCACTCCTAACTGGTTTACGTATTTCTTTTAAAAAGGTGAAACAGCGCTATTAATCCAGTTAATAGCAAATGCTGTTTTAATTAGATTGGTTACTTATACCTTCTAACCAATCTCCACACCATCATATTTCCCCTGTGTTCTTCATTAGAAATAAACTATTTCCAAAATTAGTTAGAACACAAGCACTATAAAACAGCACTTTGGGGGAGGGGGGAAGGGATGTCACTAGATGGTGGCACATTGCACTTTACACCAATGACAGAAGAAACAACAACAACAAAATCCTAACGTTTATTTATTACACATGAAATCAAAGCTGACAACTAAATGATTTATTTGAAAGCATGAAAAGTTAAAAAAAAAATGCACCCAATTCTTGTAAACAAACACTCTTAATAATCTGTACTCATGCGATTTTAATTTTTACCTGTGTGATTTTGTGATTAATTTTCATTATGAAAATTAAGGTGAATGCTTTTATAGCAATTCTAAATTACACATTACGTTAACTGGATTTCTTCATTAACTACATTTTTTTGAAAGGGGAAAATATGTAAGGGGAGGGCAAGCTTATTTCTCCCTCTCCCTTATTCTAAAAGGCACATGGTTCACACTGTATAAATCAGTGGCGTTTGCAGAAGTGCAAATGCGCATGAATAGGGATACATGACTTAGGAACGTGGCGCCACGCTGCGTGTCAGATGTGAATTGGGAACGTGACTATTCCACAAATGGCAGATAATGCTGTCGATTCAGCAGGGTCGGGATACTTGTTCACAGCAGGGCAGGGCGCAGCTCTGCAATTCCAAAATGAGACATACAAGCCATGTTTCCATGTTCCCACTGTGGCTCATGCTCCCCACCACAGGGATGCATCTGTGGAGAAGGCACGCCTTGTTCTAGAGAGCACCTTTCTCAAGGAATTTTGGTGTACTTGATGGGACACTTTCTCTCAGTCCATTGCATCAAGAGATGGCTTGTTGCAAGTTGTGGGAAGCTTTGTGGGGAGGTGAGGGGAAACCTAAATTAAATGTCCTACCAGGCAACAAAGTCCTGCAGTTTCCCTGGATTGTGGCCACAGCCCTGAAATCCAATTTCCTTCCTTGAAATTAGTATGTGAACATTGCTCTCGGCGGAAGAATCTTCCATGGAAATGAATGCCTGAGCTGGGAAGTGCAGACAGCAATATTCGAGGGAAAGTTGCGAGAAATTTTTAACAAGGGCTTAACGCTTGAACACAACGCTGCCAAGGCAGAGATCTGAATTCTCAAAATGGTCTTGGAAGGCTGTGTTTAGAGATGGCTGTTTATGCAAACCATGATTGCATTTGGATCTAAGACTGAGTTGCGGTGCTTCAAAAGAATTATAAAGAAAGGGGGAAAGTAAAACAAACAGATGGCCAGCCGCTACTAAAGGGAGATGATACAGGATAGATTTAATACAAAGAAGAGGAGCAAGGGTTGAATGTAGAAACAAAGACGTCTATACAACCTGTGTATTTTAAAAAGGAATATTTTTAAAGGGATCTTACTTTTGCACTTTAAAATACTTTTAATATCATTAAAATGCTAAAATGATACTTCCCTTGTTTTTTAAATGATTTCTTGCTGCTATGATCTCCAGACTATTTCAGCATACTGTTGCTGTTTCCTGCCTAGAACAAAGCATCTTTTCCTCTTATCACTATTAATCACCTACATGGTACCACTGCTCTGCCAAGTATGCTTAAAAAAATAGTTCCCCCCACCACCAGATCTTTTATTATTTGACTCCCATTTGACAGATATATTGGATTTGAACCTGTCTCCAACAGTCAGAGTTCACAGTATTCTTTGCCTCTACAAAAACCAGCTTCTCATAGAGTTTATTGAAGACTACTATAACTATCACTCCTTCAATAAACAAAAGCTTGTCCATTTCAAATAAAACGCTGACATTGCCAGCGTTCAATAGGAAGGAAATCATAAACACAAGCTGGCGTGGTTGTTGGTTTGAAATGCAGCTGTGTGTGAGAAGGTACGTGGCGATCTCTTTGTGGGGAATGGCCTCTCATGCTGTTCCAGTAATCTCAATAATGGCATGGTAAACCCTGATTGATTGAATGAATGAATGAATGCATTTTGCACTGGCTAAGAACCACATATAGCACTGCTTCACACAGACGGGTTGTTGTACAGTGTTATCCGCAAGCTGGTTCCGGTCATTTTATTTGCATATACTGCTTCTCTGCATGTGCCGCAAATAAAATGGTCCATAGCAAAGTCCAAGGAGCCTCCAAGCAATGCAAGCAGCTTGTTGAATGGGGCTACTTTCAAGTGACGCAAAGGGTTTGTTTCACTTTGCCAACTCCAAATGATTACGTTTCATGTTGCAGCCCTGCTGACTTTCGTGCATTTGGATTGCATTTAAGGATTGTCTGTTAAATGCACATGCCAGGTTCCAGAAGCGATGCAATTTATCACGATAACTAACGGAATACAGGAGCCTAGCCTTTTCAGTCATTAAAAGTTTCTCACTCTGACTCGCAACATTATCCTTCCGCCATTCTGAGATTCACAAAATCTGCTCAAGCTGTGTGAGTTGGCACGTTAGCCATTGGAAAACAGGCCAACTAATTTCTCAGGACTGGTTCAAATGCTGCAAAACTGTCTGTACAGGGATCATAGATCCAGTAGAGAGAAAGAAGCTGAACGCAACTCACAACAGAGCATGGCATGTGGATGGCTACTGGGGAAGCAAAGCTTTCCTTCATCTTTCCATGCAGAAATGTTCTGGGTGAAGGTGTTGAGAGCTAGCTCTTAAGAGTTCCATTAAATCAAGATACTGGCCTTTTTTGGACACATGGACTGATTTCGGCCTTAAAAAAAAAAAAGGAAACCAGGAGAACAAGGCCTGGGAAATTAAATTTACTCAAATGCGTACAGATCTCAGTTTCGGAAGGACCTGAATTAGCTCAAAGGTATTTATTAATAGTCATCGTAACAAAAGGATCTGAAAACTCTTGAGTTAGTAAGCCGCGAGGGAATCGGTGTCATGGCATCATAGAGTTGGAAGGGACCCCGAGTAGTATTTAAACACATTTTAATACTACACGTCAAGTCTGAAACCCGTGGCATCGTCAACAAGTGGAAGTAGAACAAACGTAAACACCAGGCATGAAAAGGGGAGCGAGAAGGCATGAAAATGACGCCGGTCATAGCAGGTCGGAAATCCAGCCATAAAAAAATGTATATTCTGCCTCATTCTTGCATGGCTGCTTAAAGTGATTTCAGCAGGCGCATCCGGCTTACACCCCACGTAACAGCAAGCAGCGATCTAACTCATCCTCAGCCTCTCTGACAATCTACTCGAGTATATATGGTAACTGCAGTGACGGTACCCACCTACCTTCATCATTAGCAGGCAGTTTGCCGTAGAGTACATCACCCGGCCCAGACGTGACCTCCACAGCTGAACGGAGGCTGTAAAATGAGAGCAGCTTGTGAATGTGCACAAATAAATTAGAAGCTCTTTCCCTAGCCATCAATTATCAGTCATATGCGTTCTGATTTAAATGATTTCCCCTCGTTAACACCGCTGCATCTCGAGCGCAGCATTGCTAGCATTCTGCCATGTTGTTGCACGGAAAGCCCCGCACCCTCTCGATAGCGCGAGGCTTGATTGGCGAGAGGAACAGACTGCCGGAATAAATGAAGCAATAACGCAAAGCTGGGAAACGACCTCTCAGGTTTTAGCTCAGGCAAGGAAGCATCCATTTTCCCCCCAACAGCAGAACAAAAGGCGGGGAGGGGAAAGGGAAAGGGTGCTGAGTTAAAGCAAGCATTAGTTTGCAACCATGTCATTAAAAGCTTTAAAATATACACTGCTCAGTTCCTTTGAAACTGACCAGATTTTTTTTAAAAAAAACAACAAACTGAATTTTCAACCAGAGCATGAATGTTGAAGGGCTGTCTTGGTCTGGGGTTCTGCACTCTTGCCTCTGGCATATGAAACACTGCCGAGCTGGTCCGACACCCCTACACTATTGGAACACATGGGGTTTAAAGGCTGCTGCGTATTATAGCAATAGCAGCAGCAGCAGCAGCAGCCGATCTCTCGCTCCCTTCGCTTGCAGACAGGTTCCGGCTGTGTGAAAAGGAATGGCTCACATTGATCGTTTGCTGCTTAAAGGGATCCGAGAGTCGCAAAGCCAACTAACGGGAGCTTCTGCTGTTACAAAATGAGCGCTAGGGTAAAGGGGTGAGGGAATGGTTTCTAATTTGTAGTTAATATGTCCAGGGCTGCAATCCGAAGCAAGCACACTTAGAAGGACGTTCTGCGAGACCCACTTCTGATGCAGAGGATCGGGCTGCCAATTTAATTGCTTTCAGGGTGAAGGTGATGATGATGATGTGCCCGTGATTGTGGTTATCACTCAGAAGGAGCATCGCAAGGAGAGGAACCGAGAAAGAAAGGTGCAATAGAATTGCCGGAATGGCAAGGAAATGTGCCCCAATTTTCCTATCTGACACAGTATGCTCTTTTTATTGCACCTTTGCTGGGTTTTTTTTTTTTTAAAATAAAACTCCTTATTAATAGCCACATCCAGGACTAGCAGAGTGTTATTCATTTAGATTAGTTCAAATGAATGCCCTGCCCAACCTTTAAAACGCAAGCCAGCATTCACCATTAAATAATAATAATAATAATGTGTGTTTCTATCATAGGGGCCAACTCCTAGGGGCGGAGGTCCCTTTGCGCGCCCCCTAAAATATTTGAGGTCCCCCAAGTTGATGGGCATTGCCATTCAAATGGTGTGTGTGTACCATGTCATGTGATTGATTATGTGCATCGGGGCTTACCTACCAGCCCCCCAATATTTTATTCAAATTGACACCCCTGGTTTCTATTATATGCATGTGTGAGTACATGTGGGCATGGATGCACATCACACTGCCCCCTCCCGCATATCCTCACTCCTGACCTAGAAAGCCCAAGAGCAAAAATTGCATATGATGTGGATGTTATCCTTTCCCCTATAGATGACGCAAAGCTGTCCAAAACCCACCAATGCTTCCTATGGCTGCTTGGTATCAGTGGAAGTGAAGCAGGTCCAATATCAGGTTGAGCAAACCTATATAAGATGCATTATTACAATTCAAATAAGCTTTTTTTTTTAATAAGAGCAAAGCTATGGAGAATATGTGCATTTTTATTTGTAACCACTGTCATATTACAGCTGCATCCCTTTTGTGCATTTTTTGTTGCTCTGGGAACTGTGTGCTGTGGAGCACCTATAGGACTTGATGCCTTGCAAAAGAAGAAGGAGAAGGAGAAGGAGGAAGAAATGGAGGCAATGCACTGCCAAGAAAATGGTGCAATGTTAAATCGTTTTCCTCCCACTGAACAAATGGCGAATGCGATGTCCTGCCCTGCTCTGCAACAAGCTGGTTTGTGCAACACCTACTTAAGAGCAGCAGTAGGGAAATTATGCTGCAGATCTAATCCCAGAAAGAACTGAGGCTTGTTTCCAGTCACAGTTCACAAGGCAAAAAATAAAGGTTTGCCTCAGCTGGAGCGCACACAAAAACAGATACAGAAAGTTTCCTGCAGCTCAAAACTGCACCAGAGGCCCTTGCAGAGAGCAGATCTGATTGACCTACTCTGGAAGAGATGCCAATAGTCCCCACAAGTGTCCTCTGGGCAGCATTAGGCAGACAGGCAGCTGTAATGCTTCTGCACTCCACGCGCATAACAACCTCTCACAGATGCTCAAAAGCCCCCCCCCTCCCCTAAAGATTCTGCTGGCTGCCTCTCCTTCCTAGCCTCTGCCGAGCTCAGCTGAGCTCTGAAAAGCAGCTGCGCCAAAGGAGAGCGAGAGCAGGCAGACAGAAACCATCACACTGCAGGGTGGGGAGCAGAGGGAAGGACCACAGGGTGCAACTAGGAGAGGAACTGTAGCTGCCGGGGAAACAATACAAAATTATTTGGAGCCAGTTTGGTTAAACACAGTGAAATGGGCAGGGGAAGGCATGAGAAGAACTCCAAGATTTAATGGTACCCTCTCTCAGATAGTCTCGAGGGTTTGCGGCTCTGGGTTCTTTGTGTGGATTGGAATGGGCTTTACTTAACTAGCCCTAGATTGCTCTGACGACGAAAATCCCATAGCCACCAATACTAGCAAGCTTTGCCTGGCTGGCTACTTCCATTGCAGTCAGGACTCAAGATGCAAAAAAGCAGTGATTTCCCTTATCTTGCAGTTATACCCCTAACCCCCTAATTCTAGATGGGGAGTGGCTAGCTACAGTTATTTGATCAAAGAAAGGTAGCATTCAGAACCGCTCTCTCATTACCGTAAATGTTATGTTCTACGAGTTGAAGCAAAGTCACTGGAAACAGGGCCATTTCTAAACTGGGGTGTCATAACATTGCTGAAGAATTTTTATTTCCCACCCCACCCACCCATTTCTCCCTAATTCTTCCATTGTCAATACAGTGAGGGGGGGGGGAGGGATTGTCGCTGTTAAAAGTTGCACGAGGGAATTAGTGTATTTTGGTCAAAGTAATACCAGAGTCAGAGAGTTGTTTATTTCCTTGACATCTGATGGGAGTTTGTTCCACAGTGAGGGCGCCACTACCGAGAAGGCCCTCTTCCTGGTAATGGTCTCATCGTGACAAGTAAGTACTTTACACTCCTCCCATCTTCAGTCCATCCCTCATAGCACTGTGGATAGAGACTACATCAAGGATTACCCCTGTCCAATGTGTGGGGCTGGTGACCATTTGAGACAGGCTTTCATGGAGGCCATGACATCCTGAGCTGGCCCAGCAGCAGCAGCCTTTGCATGAGTATTTAATTCACCTAGGACTGCCATTTTCCAACACTATGCCAGAGACCACCTTGGCCAGCTCAGTCAGGGATGCTGATAGGCAACAGGGTGGTTGATAGACCAGCAGCACCTCTAGTCTGCCTCTCCAGCCCAACACAGATTTAGACCCTCTAAGCCAGGCTTCCTCAAACTCGCCCCTCTGAATGTTTTTGGCCTACAACTCCCATGATCCCTAGCTAGCAGGACCAGTGGTCAGGGATGATGGGAATTGTAGTCTCAAAACATCTGGAGGCCCGAGTTTGAGGAAGCCTGCTCCAAGCCCATCCCAAGATCAAGAGGTTTAAAACCAAACCAAAGAACACCCACAAACAACACTGGAAATGCAACAAACAAGATTGTTGGCATTATCCGTAGACATGGAGCAAATGAATAATCAACTCTGCTGAAAATGGGAGGGTGGAAGCAAGCCAGGTTTCACTCCTTGAGACCTTTGAATCGGTTTAATTCTTTATGATCCCAGTTCATTCTTGAGTACTGTACCCAAGAAAGCATCACACTTCCACCACAATGCTTGGGTTGTCTACCTCGTAGTAAGTGCCTTGCCTTTGGCTGATCCAAGCCCACAAAGACTGGCTGGACCCTCACTTACTCGATGCAACAGGAGGAAGACTTGGGATTTTATGCAGGCAATTCAAGGGAGAGTGTGCCAAACTCAACCTAGCCTGCCTGGACCTAGGTGGCTTTCTGACAGTATGGAACCAGTCAAGAGACCTAAAATAAACTTTGCTAAGGGCACAGCACAACAGAAATTCATCAAGAATGTCAATTATCTTAAATGAAAAAAAGAAGTTTGGCTTTTAACCAGGCATCAGTGAACAGAAAGACTCCATCTGTTCATGGGTGGGACCAAGATCCAGCACAGCATCCTTACATGTGATCAATTATGTGGGGCTGGGGCTTACTCCCCACCCCGGCCAATTTTTTTAAAATTCAAGTTGACACCCCTGCAAGGATCACAGGGTGGTCTACAATACAAAAACACAAAACACAGTAACAAATAAAAACAATACAACCCCTCCCTTTCCACTCTTGGGGAAATATTGGCAAAGCAGAAGCCCTGCAAAAAAAAAAAAATGTGGCATTGTAGGGTGGAAAAGCCTTTAAAAAACCAACAACCTAACAGGCAACTGACAGCTTAGGGGCCAAGCCACGGGTCCAAACAAGAACCCCAAATGTAAGGTAGAGAGTCTTATGGGGACAAAGAGTTGAGTTTCAAGACTAAATGCTCCTTTGGTTTCTAAGCACCGCACTGCTATTATCATAAATCTGTCATTCTAGAATGGCAGCCATTCCCCCTTTTTTGAAACTGGAGAGAAGACTGTGATTTAATGCATCGCCACGATCAAAAATAAAAAGCAAATCTGCGAAATGATTCCCAGCAATCAAAATACAGGGGTGCATCATTTTAAAGGCTGTACGAGCGACAATGCCGCTGTTTTAACAGCTACAGAGCAATCTTGTGAGAACTTCTGACAGTATTTGGGCAAGTGATAAAAATACACTGACTGTGGAAGAAAAGGCTTCAGGGGTTGTGCCTACCTTGCCTGTTCTCTTGGGTAATGTTAGTCATGCTTCCATCTTCTGCAAAGCCACATTCCAAGTTATCCAATATCTGCAATGAGTATTTTTAAGCAATTTTGTTGAGTTTGAACGCCATTCCAGAGCGAAAGCAAAAATTTGTAAACTGAAATCAGTCACGGTCACCATATTCTCCACACAGAGAGATTCAAACAGGGCTCCCCCCACCCCATCCCACGAGAGCAACTTTTGAAATCTCCAATCTATTGGAAGTCATAGGAATCACCCTTCAAATCAATTAAGAAGAAAACGAGAGAATGCTTTCATACTGCAGCTTGGCTGAAATGACACACACCCAAGAGTTAATATTCTGTGGACAAATGCCAGCTCCCTTGGCCTGAAAGAGAGATGAACGCCACAACCCCATAGTCACCTTTGTCTGGACTTAACCGTCCAGGGGTCCTTTACCCTTTACCTTATTCCGAACATAACTGGAGAAATACACGTTAGGCAGGATATCAATTACTAGCCTGTACAAAACGAAAGCAGTGCAACACAAACTGAGAGCCAGTGTGGTGTAGAGGTTAAGAGTGGTAGACTCGTAATCTGGGGAACCGGGTTCGCGTCTCCGCTCCTCCACATGCAGCTGCTGGGTGACCTTGGGCTAGTCACACTTCTTTGAAGTCTCTCAGCCCCACTCACCTCACAGTGTTGTGGGGGAGGAAGGGAAAGGAGAATGTTAGCCGCTTTGAGACTCCTTCGGGTAGTGAAAATCGGGATATCCAATCCGATCCAAATCGAAACTGAAGTAAGCACATTCAGTGTTGTGAGCTGCTTTGAGGACTGTATAAATCCACTAAACAAATTTGTCATCCGTGGAGCCAATCATTGCTCACCGGTGACGACAGCCCAGCGAAGGCATCCCATTTGGGCCGCCAGTGACTGAGACTGTGAAGCACCTGCCACAAGACACGATTGGTGGGCTTCAATCAGACAACATTGTGCAGGCAGAGTGTTTGGTTCTGAACCAAGGAGATCAGGGTTCAAAGAGCTGGCCAGCAATGAAACTCTGTAACTGGTATGGGGCCAATCTCAGCCTAACCAACCTCCCAAGACTGTTGGGAAGATAAACTGGGATCATGCCCATGTACGCCAACTTAGGACTACTTGGAAGAAGTGAGAGATATGTGGACATATGGAGATGGCGTCAGAGCTCACCGAGCCCAGTATTGCAGCAGAGTTGTCGGGCAAAGAGCTTTCTGAACTCTTGAAGAGATGCCAGGGACTGAACCCAAGGTTAATGTACATGCTGGCCCCTTTCCCGCAATAGGTTGGATCTGACATTATCTTTCCGTTCATGAAAGGGACTGCAATTCAGTGGGGAGGCTCTCGCTGGTGGAAAGGGGGGGGGTAGGGAAGCTACTCTTGCTGATTCCCTCGAAAGCCCCCTCCTACAGTTTGAGGTACTTCCAACCATCTGGAGCAGTTGTTGAGGAAGGCACAGGGGACTGGTGGAGGAAGGCAAGAGAGAAGCATGCTGCAAGTGGAGGCCCCTTTATGGAAACTCTGGATCTAAGCCAATGCAATAAAATAAATAAAATAAAAGCTGATTCCAAAAGAGGTGTTAAAAACAACAATCACCACCTAACCCAAACGTTCTCTCTCTTCGGTAGTTTTATAATTTCCATCAGGGGTTTCATTCCTAGTTAAAACAATGATCTCTACCCTGTATCACACATGTTTCCCCCCCAAAATGATTTCTGTGATTAAAATGAAGTCTGGGCAAGCTAAAATAAAGATGGCTGTGATGATCTGGAAAATTATTTGGGCTGCTAGCTTTGAATGGTTTTGTGCCTGAAATTATAAATCAAACCTCCCATCTCCATGGAAGAATATCTTCGGCTCCCTCCGTGACGCCTCAAATACCATCACTCCTAAAATCATGATTTGTAGCATCCTTTGGCCTAAGAGAACTAAATGAGATTCATTCCAGAGCACTTGTACTTTAATTAGCTAGTCGTTTCTGCAGATCAGCAAATATAAGGGACTCCCTCTCCTGGGGAATGAGTGCACTGTTTCGGTGCTGATTTTGGCTCCTGCCAGCTGAGAGACGGAAGGCCCCAGCTGCAATTTACATTTAAAGCCACATTATCTCACTTTATTCAGTCATGGCTTCCCCCAAAGAATCATGGGAACAGTGGTTCCTTAAAGGTGCTGAGAGAGGGATGAGTGTGTAGATTCTTTTGACTTCTTTGTGGCTGAAACGTAACTTACTGCGCAAAATTGAAAGGAATGTGGCCTTTGGGTCTGAAACCATTTCCCCACCCTTGTCGTGGAACTTCATCTTTTGTCACCTCTCTTGGACATGATTCTTCAGACATCTTCCCTGCAATCAGTTACAGCGCAGGTATCTGCCCACACCTTCCACAACAAAGGCAGGGGCAAAGTGGTCACTCAGTTTCTTCTTATCCTCCTCTGTCACTCCTTTGGTGTGTGAGGGCCCAACCATCTCCTTACTCGTTTCCTGGTGTTCTTAGAAGACATTTTCACCGTGGGGTTTAGCAATATTGTCTTCCTGTTCTTTCACTTGCCTTTATCACCAGCTTACATTTGCCAGAATTTATTTTCCTTTCTGCTCTTCCCATTTGGGCCAAGCTTCCATCTTCTGAAAGAAGACTTTTTTATTTTTAAGGTCACACATACATTACTACAAGTGTTAAAAAAGATTCTCTGTATTGCTTCATGAAAGTGTTCCTGGCATTTTGATGAAATACAGAACTGTGCTTTTGTTCCTAGGAAGAATTTTAGATGGTGCATCTTTTCCGTTGAGTAAATATGTAGCCTATAGGCATTATCAGGACAAAACACACGGGAAAATAAGAATTGAATATTCTACACTTCAGGAGACTCGGCCTTGCTTTTTTATATATTTGTAAGGTCTTTTTTTAAGCTCTTAGTTTTGTTTTGTTTTTTGTTTGGACCACTGGCCTGCCTTACATAAATCAATACACTTTTGTACTGGTGAGCCAGCGTAGTAGGGAATTGTCTTCAGGCAAACAAAAACTGCAGTGTGGATGTTAATTTATTTCTCCCTCCACCCCCCCATTCATCTCCACGAAAATGTTCGTTCGAAAATCTAGCTGGGACCACTTAAAGACTGACACTGGTGAGAGAAACAGTCTAGTAGGCATTCACCTTGAGACATATTTTTTTTGGGGGGGGGGGAAGGATGTAAAAAGAAAAAAAAGAAACTGCAAGTTTGAATTTGGTCCAGTAAGACCCCCAAACTCTCCAATGATGATTTTGGCACAAGATTTGCTGTTTGCAGAAGAGCGGTGTTTAGCCAGGCTTCTGGCTAGTTTTTAAATGTGCTGGTGCAGACAGATTAGCCTTTCCTTTTTCCTTGCCATGTTGAATGGAAGCAGTCAACTGAACCACTTGAAATTACACACTTGCTGGTTCTCACAGTGAGACTTGCCAGGGATGAAGAAGCTGTGGCCCTCCAGCTATTGCTGGACTACAATTCCAATCACCCCCAATCATTAGCCATGCTGCCTGGTGCAGATGGGAGTTGTAGTTCAGTTGCATCTGGAAGGCTCTCCATCTGCAGCAAAGTCCTTCCCATCCCTCTTGCATGCATATATGTGAATTTGAGCTGTGATGATTAGTCTATCCTGATAAGGATAGCATCAGTATTCTGTGCTCTGGTAACCTCTAGAGCACGGGTAGCAGAGCTGTCGAGTTTCGGATTTGAAAATAAGGGATCAGCAGCCTCACCTATCCCGGGGACAGTCACATGGCAGTGGTGGGCGGAGCCAGAAGCAAAAGTGGGCGGCATTGGTGTGAATGCGCGCAGTAGGCTTACTGTATTTTGGAAACGCTGCCCATGGGCTACGACGCCTGTAAGCGCGGGAAATGGCTCCCGCTTGCTTTGAGGCTGCAAGGAGGCGAGGTCTTCCCAGTCCCTGGCCAGCAGGGGGAGGGAGAGGAGCTGCTTCCTTTGAAAAAACGGGAAATTAAAGGGATATAAAAAATAAGGGATAGCAGTGGGAAACTGCTTGAAATAAGGGAGATTCCCGGGGAAAACGGGATACTTGACAGCACTGACGGGTAGGCAAACTAAGGCCTGGGGGCCGGATCCAGCCCAATCGCCTTCTAAATCTGGCCCACAGATTGTCCGGAAATCGCGTATTTTTACGTGAGTAGAATGTGTCCTTTTATTTAAAATGCATCTCTGGGTTATTTGTGGGGCCTGCCTGGTGTTTTTACATGAGTAGAATATGTGCTTTTATTTAAAATGCATCTCTGGGTTATTTGTGGGGCATAGGAATTCGTTCACCCCCCCCCCCAATATAGTCTGCCCCACCCCCCAGGTCTGAGGGACAGTGGACCAGCCCCCTGCTGAAAAAGTTTGCTGACCCCTGCTCTAGAGGTTAGACTACTGCCATATGTTACATGTGGGATTGCCTTTGAAATCATCAAGAAGGCAACCAAAATCAGAAAATTGAGGTACCTTCCGTAAGAGAAAAGGAACATTTTAATGTTGAGGAAAAAGAGGACTAAGAGGAGACAAGGCAAAAGGTCTTATTCAGTGTAGTGCTACACGGGATAAGCATGAACAAGGCCTGCTTGCGCAGTGAGACTTCCCCTCTCCGGCCCCTGTGCCCCCTGGAACCTGTTCTGGGTCTTTCCCCAACCTTCCAGAGAAGATTTAGGGGACACAGGGAGAGGAGAGGAGGGAAAGTCCCGTTGTGCAGACAGACCTTGTTTTGTGCATGCAGCAACTTAGCTGCATCTCGCCCAAAGCCTTGATATGGAAAAGTGTACAGAGAAAAGGTCCCTCCTTTTATCATCATACTAGAACTCAATGGATTTATTGGCAGCAGATCGAGGGAAGTCAAAATAACATACTCTTCACACAATACAGCCACCTGATGGAATGGTGGTGGCCACCACCTTAGATGTCTTTAAAGGGGGTTAGACACATTCATGGAAGTTGGGTCTATCAGTGATTAAGTAGCCTCCATGTTCAGAGAAAGGATTGCCCTCAGCAAAAGTGGCTGGGGCCAACCAGAGGAGATGCCTATAGCCTTCAAGGCCTGCTGAAGGATTTGATGGAGTCATCTGCTTGGCCTCTGTGAACGAGGCAAGACTTTTGGTCGGATCCAGGTGGATTGTTCTCATATCCAGGATCGGGTTTGGTTTGACGAAAATAAAAATTACTAGCATCTTATTAAATGAGAAGGTTGATATGGTTCAAAGCAGGATACATTGCTAACATTTAACTTTGGATATTGCCACCCTACATGGTTTGTTTGTCACATTACTAGGCTGATGGTTTGTTTAAAGTGAAAACATAACTGAGTAGCAATGGGCTTTGAAATACAGAGTTAATGTGTAATGAACACTCACATTTCTAACAGCAAAATCTTTAAGATTTCGGAGCACAGAGCATGAGCCAGTCAAAATTAAGCACTTTCAAATTCCACTGAGCCTGGAAAAGAGCAGCTTCTTTTAAGCCTACCCTGTCTGTCGAAGAATTATTGCATCATAACTGTGCAATGAATGACTGAAGCTCGATGGCTGTTCCAGACATTCTAAATACTCTGCCTACAGAAAGTCCAAGGCTACTGATGCCTAAGTATTGGAAAAAGATTGACTGCCCTTTACCTTTGTGCAGATTGTTTTCATACTGTGCAGTCTATCAAGTGACTCTTGAGGATTTCCGAGGTACTGCTGAAGTTCAGCATGCAAAATCCTCATGGAAAAAGGAACCATGGAACCTAGAATGGTAACAAAATGGATGGATTGCAATTATTGTAGTTATTGGTACGATCCACATCTATCACAGGCATATGCTCTCTGCATTTACTCAAGATAAGGTTATGTCTCTCTGGAGACATGATATATACAGGCCTGAAACAAACCTTAGCGTGGAATAGCAAGCTGTAGATTTTTGGACAGCTGCCCACCCCACTTCCTGCACTCCGTCACCCTTCTTCATTGTTGCTCTTAATGAATTGTTTGCCTAGTATCTGTCCCTAAAATTTCAAGATGTAAGTTATCTGAGGAAGTGATGAGCAAATGAAACCAGACCAGTGTTCAGCTGTGGTCTCCATTTTATCTGTGCAACTAAGTGCAATTTGAGTTCTATTTACTCACTTTTTTGTGAGGGCCTGAATGCAAACCTAATAAGGTTTCTGAGTTCTACACATCCGTATGTGGCTGCCAGCCATTGTGATTTTACTATTAATTGAAGAATCATTAGTCACTTTAGGCCTACAAGGGTCATTAGAAGTCATTTAAGTATTTTCCTTTAGGGAAACCAGGTCTTGTTGTACTTGAAATATTCCTAACAGGTACTGCGTCTCATTTTTTAAAAGGTTTGAGCTTTTTCTTGGATGTCATAGAATCAATGAGTTGGAAGGAACCATGGGAGTCATCTAGCCCAACCCCCTGCAATGCAGGTCTAATGATTCCTTTACACAATGTTTTAGAACCCAAATTTACAAAACATGAAACTTTAAGGCTTAGAAAACAAATGAAAGTATTCCTTATACAGTAACAATCCAATATACTTTTGCAAGGAGAATCCCTCTGTTAGGAAAACACCAAATTGTCTAGTAGCCCAGGGTCTTTCCTGCTGACCTATGATCTGTGCAATGCTTTCTTAACTACTTCAAATAACTTTATTCCTCTGTTTTGTATCCCCATCATTTGTTCTTCTTGTCCTTCGTGGCTGTTGCTCTAAAGCCACAGTTTTCAGGTCTTATTACAGCACCTGGGCTGCTCACAATCCACTCCTTTTCAGACCTACTGAGTATAAAAGCTTCACTCCACAGACAGATGGATAGTCACCATGCCACAGAGAGAAAAATATGACTTCACTAGCCCTGAGAATGGTTATTAAGCAAAGTTAATGATCCTACATGCTGCTGCATGGAAGGCCAACTCATTAGCAGAGAGGTTAGTGTGCAATGGAAATCCATATCGCAATCAGAAAGATGTAGCACCAGAGCTAATCCCACAGCTTCATTTTAGAAGTGGCAAATAAAGTTGGCAGCCAACCAGCACTGAAGTCAATTTCTTACAAAATGGGAGTTACTACTTGGCTCACTTCAGATTTGGGGGGTGGAATCTTACTTTCTCACAGCATCTACACCATGAATCCTGGACAGCACAGGAATGGGAGCGACGTGCATGAGGAACAGGCCCAAGCTCTGCTACTTCAGAGCCTGGGAGTTTGAATTTATTTATTTTTAAGAAGGTCAAGAGTTGAAGGTGCAATGCATTCAGAGGTAGGCTGGTTTCCCCCACTTTGGTCTTGGAAAAGATGGTTTTTCTTTCTCTCATTCCTCAGTTACATCCCAACTAGGCAAAAATACCAGGACTTTTACTTTCATAGTAAAATTTTAAGTACAGTTTTAAACCAGAGATACTGATAGCTTCCTTTATGATTTTGCTAAAGTATGTTGTCCCTTGCACTGTAGGACAAAAATCTTGTTTGCTTATGAAAATGCAGTGCTATTTAGTGAGGGGGAAAGTCGGTTAACGCTGTGTCAAAATATCTGGATTTAGATGTGTAACTTTTGCTCAAATAGCATTGGCAAATTTAACTTTAGAATGAGACAAATGCACACATAGAATCACAGAAATGTAGGGTTGGAAGGTACCCCGGGGATCATCTAGTCCCGAGGTTTCCCAAACTTGGGTCTCCAGATGTTGTTGGACTACAACACCCATTATCCATAAGGAACAGTGGCCAGGGATGATGGGAATTGTAGTCCAAAAAACAACCAGGGACCCAAGTTTGGGAAACCCTGATCTAGACCAACCCCTTACACGGTAGCATCACAGCAAGAAAAGAAAAGAAAAGAAAAGCTAATCACCACTTTAAAAAGGCTTGACACTGATAACATGTTTCTTCACTGATGCCCCAGGACAGAAAGAGGCAATACTGATCACAAATTCCCTTAGTTCCTCTTATTTATTTATTTATTATGGTTATTTATATCCTACTTTCCAGGATACGCATCCTTCCAAGGTAATAAAATTGCAGCCACACAATTAAATCATAACTGTTCATTTCCATTCTTTCCACAGGGCAGCGGATAGTAGGCGGCCCTGCCAGGAAGGGAAAGTCCTTCCGGAACAGCCTCTGAGGTGGTCTCCACATCACTGCAGCAGAGCGAGAGATTGGGAACCGGGCTACTCCATCAGCTCCACTGAGAGACCAGGTACATGTGACAGTTCCTGCTCCTGAACTGGCTATTATTTAGGCTATGGTAGGCTATTGTTTAAAAATATACGCCACCTATTTTGTACCAAATATTGACACCCAGCCCCAAAATAAATAAAAAAGACTGCAAGACAAAGTTATCCATATATAAACTATATAATATTAAAATTTTAACCACAAATAATGTGTACTTATACTGTCCTTCTGCGGCCTGTTCATTTATTTATTTTGAATATTATTTTCAATTTTGCACTGACAGATTTCTAATATTATCTGATTTAAAAGCATAACGAAAGGATTAGGCTACTGCAAATGAGTTTTGTGGTTCTGGAATAATTTTGAAAAACCCAAGGGGGGGGGGGAAACCTGTTTTCTGTCACACCCCTAGCATATGGGGAAATATATGTGTGTGTGTGTGTGTGTGTGTGTGTATATATATATATATGTGTGTGTGTGTGTGTGCGCATGTCTGTATACACACACACACACACACACACACACACCTAGCATCCAAAAGCAGACTCCTTCAAAATGAGGAATAATCATCACCTCTGAATAGCTGCAGGAGAAAAACACAAAGGAGCACAGGAGAGGTAATGAAAAGTTAGGGAAAGTCCTTTGAGAAGGTAGATGATTGCGAACCTTTCGTGTCAAAAATCTGCAAGGCAACCATGTTGGCAGGAAAGTTTAGGGACATTAAGGGCTCTAGAAGCTGCTCAGTCAAGTTTCACAGAGAGCACTGAAGAGCCACAGAGACAGAAAGACCAAGTCCTAATAGGACACTTCTGAATCCACCATAAAGACCCAACAGCCTTGCTTGGTCTGCTCTCCCTACAACCGTTGTATAACTTATCAGGCTGGAGGTAAGACTGTTTGTACTGTGAGTTATTGCTTGATTGCTTGCTGAGTGAATGTAGCTGGGGTGGAGTTGTGGCCCAAGACTTGCCTTACTTTCACAGCAGGCCCTGTCCTGAAATGAGCGACTACAAAGGGGTTTGCCATTTTTTGGAGGGGGTTTGTGTGTGTCACATTAGGGTGATACAGGGGCAGGGTCACCCTGCGCTGTCAGCCAGGATACAGAAGTGCAGGCTGCCTGAGAGAGCTTTTCAATCAAAATTTTGGTCAAAACAGCAAGACTTTGCATTTGTGGCATGATGACACGGCCACGTTGAACTTTCTTCCAGCTTCAAATTAAAAAGCCAGGACAAAAAGAGGTTAATAATGGAGAGCCCATTCCCACAGAAAATGGAAATCTAGTTGTTGTAATGAACAAACAAGGAAACAGGTAACATGAAAGCCTGCCTAATTAATCATAAACAGAAGCAGTCCTCATATGCTCATGAGGGCAGATTTAAAAGCAGGACAATGCCTTATAGCTCACCTGTGAGTTTCTGACAGCGTGACAGACTCTGTGATAACCAGGATTATGAACTATGAAAGTGTGTATCTTTATTGGGGAGGTTGGGGGGAGAGAATCACACTGAGGAGTCTTATATAAACAAGGTGCATTGGTTAGTCACAGCATTCTAGAAGAATTATGCACACCTACAGGTTTCTCACAGTGGTAATAACCCCTCTTCAGAATAAATTTCCACAGTTCCTGAAGTCTTTGAGAAGTTTTAAGCAAGGGCTGGGTTATTTCTGCACCATGCGAAACATGTAGGACATCTCTAACCCCGTTAAGCAGTTAACTATGTCTGCAAGTCAGTGTTTATTATAATGGACAAATGCATGATGGCATAATGCTTCTGCATAATGTGTATCTATTGTAAAGCCAATAAGTGAGGGGTATGAACAGGCTGAGAAGTATGTGCAGGTTAAGCATCCTGCTGCGACACAGTCCCTTTCAGACGTTAAGAGCTGTGCTTCTCGTAATGTCTGAAGCTACCCTTAAGGAGACGGCAAAATATCCATCATTCTTATGGACCCCCCACTCATCAAAACATGGCAGCAAGTTAGTGCAATCCAATATTTTGTGCAGCAGAAATAAGGTGGGGTTACCCGAGGTCTGGGATGCATAAACGTGTGCTCTAAACTAGGACAAGATTTTCACAAAGGGGAATGGGTCAGATAAAGTAGTAAAAGAAAATTAAAAAAAAAAAACAAATTGAGGAGAATGCAGCTCTTTTTCATGGCATGTTATGTGGAGTTAAAAGAAATAACAGACACACATAAGGAAAACGACCAACCAAAACGTTACAGCCAACATGTATAGGATACTTTGCAGCTAAAATCCTATGGTTAGAAACCAAGACATACAAACAACAAAATCAGATTTCCATGAGCACACACAGACCCCTCCACAAAAAAATCCCTGTCCTTATTTTAGTACTCAATGTTCTAAGACATGCAAACAAGAAAATCAGATTTCCATGAGCACAAACAAACAAACAAACAAAAAATCCCTGTCCTTATTTTAGTACTCAACGTTCTTATGTAAGGAACTAATGAATAGCCTAGGAAAATAAGGTAAGCAAAACTGTTGACTTGGTCAACAATCTGGGTGGAGACAACTGGGAGTTACCACGCGGGAGCACGATATGCATAGAGTTGTATTTGTTCTTTTTTTAAAAGGCTTTAGGCAAATCCTACGTCATGTGGGAACTAAAGATTCCAAGGCAAGGAGAAAGATGACGGAAGTCAAACTGGGCTGCAGAGGTGAGGGTACAACATTAAGCAATGGGTGGTATTCAGGAAAGTAGGAACAAGGGAGACAAAGAGCAACAGAGGAAGAACAGAAGATGTTGAGCAATGATTGCACTGGCAGAAAAAAGAAACAGAGAGAAATAATACTTGGGAGGCAGTATTTCCCTGGGCTGTAGCAATTATATAGCATCAGTATCAAGAACACAGAACTCACTGGGCAGAGCTCGGAATAGCTGCTGGGTTTACAAAACAGAAAAGTGTATGAAAAACATCGAGAAAGCAATGTAATTATAGGATGGAAAGAACTTTAGCCATAAGGATCTCCAGTGCGGAATTCTTCATCTTGAGGAGAAGCATAACACATTCTCCAGCAGGTGTGAAGGTAGCATACTACTATTAGTAAGGCCGCCACTAGAGGGGGAACAAAACACATCCTTCAAGTGGGCCCTGCCAGCTCGCACACTGAAAGCAAAGTATTTTCTGCTATTTCTCCCCCTCGTGTCATAATTACTTTACCGAAACACTGGAACACCTACAGTTGCTTCAACGTTTTAGAAGCATGTGATTTATATCAGTGTTTTTCAACCACTGTTCCGCGGCACACTAGTGTGCCGCGAGATGTTGCCTGGTGTGCCGCGGCAAAAATTGAAAAATTACTTTATATATCAGTGGTGGCGAACCTATGGCACGCGTGCCAGATTTGGCACGCAGAGCCCTCACTGCTAGCACGCGCACCATCGGCCCATCTGTGCTGCTGTTGTTGTTTTTTCCCCAGGCTTGCGTCCACTGTTGCCTGCTTGCACTCGCTGGGGCTGCTGGCCACGCAGAGCCGCCTCTCCCGGCGGAGCTGCGCCCAGGGTGCGAAGGCAGCGGCGGCTTGCCTCGCTGCCGGCGCGCCTGGCAAGGCGAGCAGTGCTAAATCCACCCTCTCGAGCAAGAAGGCAGCCCGGGCCCCGGATCAAGCAGGCGCCAAGGCCGGCGGGAGGCAGCCCGGTGGCGAGCCAAGCAAAGGCAGGAAGGGCAAGCGATGCGCCTCCTTGGCCCCGCCGGGTTCCCTGGCCCCGCCGGGTTCCCTGGCACCGGCCGCTGGGCTGGGCAGCGGATCCGGCGCCAGGATCAGCCACATGGACAGCAGCTCCGACCTGTCCGACTGCCCGTCCGAGCCGCTCTCCGACGAGCAGAGGCTGGCTCAGGCCGCCAGCAGCGATGCGGAATCCAGCACCGGCTCCAGCGATCGGGAACGCGAGCAGCCGCAGCTAGCGCCCGCTCTGCCCCCGGGGCCAGGCGTCGCCCCTCAGCCTGCCTCGCCTTCTTCGAGCGCCACCAGCAAAGGGCCGGCAGCGTACCGCCCCCCATAGCGACGCCCCTGCGGGTGGGCTCCCGCCTGCGGGGACTGCGGCTTGCTGGAGAGGCTGGGGAATTTGGGGTGCACCGGCGGGGGCTTGGCAGAAGCTGCCCGGGCGTGGAGGTCTTTGAGGAAAGGTTTGGCTGGGGAAGGAGCTCGGTGGAGCCCCTTCTTCTCGGCGAAGGAGTGGTGCAGGCTCTGCGGCGACTTCAGAGGCTCGCCGAGGCTGGTGCCATTCAAAGTCTCCATAGTCCCGGCTGCCTAAGAAGACGCCAGGGAGGGGCGGACACTTGAGGCTCCTCGAGCCCTTCCCGAGCGCAGGAGTGTGAGTGGCGAAGGCAACGGTCCTCCCGGCAGAGCCCCGCAGCAACAGCGCCTTCCTCTAGTTTTCGCCTTTGCTCTCTCATCACTCCTGCTTCCTCCTTGCCCGCCACAAAGCTCACACTTTTTCCTCGGTCTGATTCAGCAAGACGGGCTCTCCTCCACCCCTCGGTCAGAAAACACAAACACACACAAAGCACAATCGGTGGCAATCTTCTCCCCCCCCCCCCCCCGATCTTTCCAATCCGCTCGATGCAGCTCACGGTAACGTTGCACCCTGCAACATCGACTCCCTTCCCCCCCAAAAGCCCAGCAGCTTTGGGGCGCCCCCCCAAAAGCAAAGCAACTTTTGTGCACCCCCCCAAAACTCCAAAACTTTGGTCGGCAGCTCCCCCCAAAAAAGCTCAACAAGTTTGAGCACTTTGTGATAAATAAGTGGTTTTTGGTTTACAGTTTGGGCACTCGGTCTCTAAAAGGTTCGCCACCACTGTTTTTAACATTTCTAATGGTGGTGTGCCTCGTGATTTTTTTCATGAAACAAGTGTGCCTTTGCCCAAAAAAGGTTGAAAAACACTGATTTATATATACAAAGAAGAAGAAGAAGAAAAAGCAAACCTGGAAAATGTTTTCTTTTCTTTTTTTAAACCAATCTCTTGAAGCAAAAGGAATACATTTAAGTCCTTGTAAAAGATGGGAGAGGGTGGAATGATAGAGCCTTTTAAAGCCACATGACAGCTGCCACATTCCAAAAGGTAGATTTCCCCCCCCCCCCCCAACGCAGGTGACCACGGCAGGGTAATCGTAATTCCCACACCTATGCTGGAAATCCTTTGATTGAGCGATGAAGGTGGTCCTCTTCGGACCCTGCCAATCGTATGCTGGCTCAGGAGCACTGCTGGTGCCTGTGACAGCCTCAAGGAGATGGAGCTAGCCTGTGAGGGTAGAATTACCCTTGACAGAAGGAAAGAGGACTTCCTCTAGTTAGAACCACTACACCAACTCAATGATATCTAGCATTTCCAAAGAACAAGCAATCGTTGGAGAATTTAAGGCTTGAAAAGACCTGAAGGGCAGCAATATCCTATCCTAAAGCTACGCTTACTATCAAAATTAACCTTTGCTTTCTCGTCAAATTGCCTTCGCAGGGCAGGTAGCCTGACAGCAACCGCCTACTAGAACTAAAAAAAAAAAAAAGCATTACAAGCAAAATGAACAAAATCCATACCTTGAAATAGTCACTTAAGACAGGCAATTGGCAGTGGGGGGGGGGGAATCTTTAGGGTGAGCAGGACAGAATAGAAAATTTAAGTAAACAAGATCTAATTGCATCTCTGTAATGAAGTAGATACACAGGCAATTGTCACACAGGTTAATGTACAATATCTGGTGCTTCCTCCTCCCCAAGGACGAGGAACATCACATTTGAATGGCAGGATGTGTTTGCCATAAAGACAGGAGTATATGGATGCTGGGGTGTACACTGGGATGTGTTCATCGGCTGTTATGTTCTGCATGGGGTCGGGATGTGTACAAGAACTGGAATCTGGCTCCTACAAGACTAAATACTAGATGAGGAATGTGAATGGGCACTAAGATTTTGCACAGACATTAAGCCAGACCTATGGACTGCACACTGCATGGCATGTAAGGTAGGTTATGAAGAGCTAGCTGTATTTTAATTAACAAAAGTAGATGCCACAGAAAGAGCTGTGGGAATCTAGTTGGAGAAAGGGAATGAGAGAAAGTGAAAAATACGTGGTGTGTCAATAAAAGTTGGCAGTTTAAGTTGGAAAACTCAGACTCACACAAATATGGACTATAAAAGAGGCAGAATTTATCCAGAATGGAAAAGTTACTTTGGAGTAAAAAGAAAAGCATTTAATAAGTCTAGTTGCATAGAAGCCAAGGACAAAGTAGTACCAGAAATGTTAACAGACATCCATGGAAATTCATAACATTTCCAGACTGAAATTCACATGCTGTTCAGAAATGAAATGCATTTCATTTCATTCAATGAATATTTTGAATTGATCCAAATTACACACATGAATTAAATGAAATGTATTTTATACCACTTTCATAACCATTATTTATTTGTATCTCGACACATTTGATTGCAAAGTGCATTTTAATTGCCTAATTCGTTTAACTATTGTGAATCAAAATGAGATAGATAAATCAAAGATTTTACAGTTATGCTTGTTACACCAAAAAATGAAAAGAAAAATTAGCAACCATCAGCATATTATCATAGATGACGGTTACTGCGCAGTAGATAAAATATATGTATGATTTATGTTTATTTTATCATTTAAATTAGCTGTTTAACGACACAGATTCATTTTTCTTTTTCAATACAGTTTATTTCAAGGCAGACTCTTAGGTATGCCCTTTCTACCTCTTAGGCCATCAAGATAGCGTAGCCCTCAAATATGAACAAAGGAAGGGTGATGGCCTTTTCCAAGCTTTGATCTAATGCACCTGCCATTTCCTATTATAGGAAGATCAGATGGATCCCTGCATTATCTGATTTTTGATCTGATTATAGATATAAATTCCTTAAGAAGCTAGATAGGTAAGGGGTTAAAATATATCTCTCATCTTCAGTATGCTTAGTCTTGGACTATTCTGCAAATCTAAAGCCTTCATCTTTTACTCTTAGCAATTTTGTAGCTCAGTTAGCTCAGTACAGACATAATGCTACACCATAGTTAGTGCTAAACATGTCATTGCCTTAGCAATAAGAAAACACCAGCAAAACTTCATTCTAAATTTACAAGCAGAGACTAGGGAGCTAGGTGACATTAACAACATAGTTTGGACATACCGGTAACACTTCATCTAATTTTTTTTTATAAATAAAAATGTGTTTATGTTTTTAAATGTGTTTGAAGTCACTTGGAGACTTCTGGATAACAAGTGACAAACAAGTTTAACAAATAACAATATAATTTGGCCTCTGTTTATATAGATAGATAGATAGATAGATAGATAGTGTGTGTGTGTGTATATAATAAACTAGGTCTACTTTCTAAAATGCTTTTGCATACTGCATGTTTGCTATCTTTTACCAAACATGTGCTTTTTTAACAATACAGAACTCAGTTCACTATATTTTGCTTTGAAGAAGTATATTTAGACTCCTTACTACCTGCCACTGTTATGTAAAGTATAACCACTGTGGATCAACTGGAAGAGACTTTCAGCGAACCAGCATGGTCAAAAGACCTTCAAGAAGTTAGGCCACCATTGTGTTGTTTCCGTCTACAAAGTTGTCTTACTCCCTTTAAGGTTGAAAACTTGGGTTTCTTCTTCTAAACTACCGGTATGTAAGGAAACGGACAAAATCCAGCAACATTAAAACCTTGAAACTCCCATTAATGTCAACGGAATATATTTAAGCATGTTCTTAATTCTCTAACTGAAGTCAATGTGATCTAAGCACTCTAATGCCCAACATCCTTAGTATTAGCAGAACAGAATATAAACAGGTTTACCTTTGCGTCCTGGGTATACATGGGGGTAATACTCGTAATATAGATCAGGCTGGTCTAGATTTCCAAATGGTTCAAATTCCATTTCAGCGTTTTGGAAGAGACCCAGTTTCACCAGGAGTGCAAGTCTTACAAACCAAAGCTTGAAAAAGGAAAAAAGGAAAAAGAAAAGGGGGGTGGGTGGGAGAGAGAGAGAGAGAGATCATTTGACAGCGTTTACTGCAAAACGCAAACAAACTTACTTTACTATTAGTTTTCTAATGATGCCTAAAAAGTTGCCTACGATACGTTCGCAGATATCCACATAACAGATGCCTTTGGCCAAAATCAGAAAGCTAAAATAGGTGGTTCTGTCTTCACTTAACTATCTTTATTTTCTGCTCATCTGCCAATGAAATAACAGCACCTAACACCATATAGTTGTACATATTATTTGTTGTTGTTATTATTATTAATTTTGTTGTTGTTGATATTATTATTAATTAATAATATTATTATTAATTGAATTTGTCACCTTTTTATTAAAAGTAACTCCAAGTGACTAACACAAAAACCAACATTAAACTAAAACGAATTAAAAGCTAAAAATGCCTTCATATTTAATTAAGGCAGGTCTAAGACATCCCACTCATTGAAAGAGACCACAGATAATTAAATGCCAAAGGATGGTATCGAAAACTGGACCAGACTGAAATGGATAGAGCTAGGGCAAAACATGCCAATTTGAGGATGGGATGCTCTCATCCAATCCTGATTCCTACATACTGGCTGCCATCACAAGTTGAAAAGAATAACTAATTATTTGCTACAATATTGCTAGCTATTATTATAAGAAATGAATATATTGTTTATGCCTCCAGCTATTCCCACTGACACACACACCCATAAGAGATCTAGAACACAGATTCATCAGTGGAGTTTTCAAGCATTGTGTTATTAGCCACAGCGCCACAAAACATCTTTATAACCCTTGTATCAACTTCACTTGAAACAGAGAAATTGCAATTGCTTTTAAATAAATATCAGCATAAATTATTATTACAATGCTCATAAAAATCTTTGGAACACAACTCTCTAAAGTAAAAAAAAAACCTAGGCAAGTATGCTGCAGAAGAATTTTTAAACTATTTGTTCCCTTACTAAGATCATAATATGCTTTTCGGGGCTAGAATAAGGGCAAAGTATATTCTTCCCCGGGACGTGGGTGGTGCTGTGGTCTAAACCACAGAGCGTAGGGCTTGCCGATCAGAAGGTTGGCGGTTTGAATCCCCACGACGGGGTGAGCTCCCGTTGCTCAGTCCCAGCTCCTGCCAACCTAGGAGTTCAAAAGCACATAAAAATGCAAGGAGATAAATAGGTACCGCTCCGGTGAGAAGGTAAATGGCGTTTCCGTGTGCTGCTATGGTTTGCCAGAAGCGGCCTAGTTAGTGGTCACATGACCTGGAAGCTGTCTGCGGACAAACGCTGGCTCCCTCGGCCTATAGTGCGAGATGTGCGCTGCAACCCCAGAGTCGTCTGCGATTGGACCTAATGGTCAGGGGTACCTTTACCTTTACCTTTATATTCTTCCCCAACATCACAGCAAAGCCAATGGCCTTCCGTTTGCATTACAAATCTCAGCTTTGATTTTAAATAGATCATGCTTGCAGGACTAATCCTGAAAATACAAAGGCAATGCATCTGGAAGGATCTTAAATCTGAGTGGTCAGAATCAGGGTACCTCTAAGTTGTGAACAAGCAATTTCAACTAGTTAGACTGTTAGACTGCAGTTGTGTGTACTCTGTTGATGCAAGTTACGTGCAAAGTCAAATGCATACATTAGCTGCAGGCCTCCAGTTTGTGTTACATTTCCACGAAGATTCTTGTAGTGGAACAAATTACCCACTGCTGCTTTAAAGTGCACATTCAGGAAGTGACAGCAAATAAAAATAGCACTGAAGGATGGCTCTCTTCACCCATTTGTAAAATCGAACCCACAATTTTGCTTGACTGAATGGCAAATGTACCTGCAGAGAGTCTGTTGTATGACTTGTGGGCAGGCCATTTTTGCCATAGCCTTGACCGTGGGCAGTCAGAAGCCGTCCGCATAGGTCAACGGCTGCTCTCCAGTTTTTGCTGCTCTGGGTGGGAGAAAAAAAAAAGAGAATAGGCTAAGTAACAAATAAATTCAGCTGCTAAAAACTTGAAGCTGCTTATTTTGCTTGAAGCAGCTCCAGCTAACCATTAGTAATAATGACAAGGTCAGTAAAGTTAGCCAGTAGGAAGTGGGATGTCATTTGTCAAAACTGCTTGTATAATTAGGCAAAAAGCGAAGCCAGGCATGACTCACAATTTACAATTAGAAGATTGCTAGTGTAAAAGGATACACAATTTATTATGACAGGCCAGATACTATTCCATTCAGAAGCAGTGGTCAGGCTCCATCTGAAATGCGCAACGTTCCTCTCCACCTTCCTAAGTTTCATAACTATTCTCCCCAGATAACACTGCTATTTTATTCTCTTTCTAGGATCCAATTATGTTCCTAATAGTTTTGAATTGATGGCTTCATGAAGGTCATCAATAAATACAGCTTGGTCAAAATGAAATATTTTAGTGAATATAAACAGCTGAGATTTGAAACGTCTAGTCGTTCACCCAGATTTAGCACCAAATGAAATACGGGGGAATTATCAAAACAAGACAGAGAGAGAGAGAAAAAAAACCCTCAAAAATCATGCAAGTGAACTTCTTTCTATGGGCATTTGCTAGACTTTTGTCCGCAGTCCATACATTTTTTATTTAAAAGTGTTTAGTCCTCAAAAACAGACAGATTTTTCAGAAGACACAGCTATGTGTACCCCAGGCTCACAAATGTGTCAAGCCTCAGAGGAATTCCCTCGGGGAAAAACAACTTGTGCCTGTTCTGCTCAAAAGCTAAGATAAAGAATGACTGTTGCTTCTTGTCAGAGCTAAGAGAAAGAATTGTCCGTGTGTGTCCAATACAGCCAGTAAAGAGTGGAATCAAGGACAGTAACTGGGTCGAACTCCTACGACACCACTGAGTAATTCCCTAAAAGTGGCAGTAGTCAGTGACATAAATCAAAAGGAACATCACGAACAGTAGCTTCTCTTTGCCAAACTATTTTCTCCTTGAGTGTAGAAAAGGATACTAAACGGAAGTCCCTCCACCAAGTGCTACTTCTCCAGTCCACTCCAGTCCTATTCTTTACAAATATCCCTGTGGCACAATCCATTTGGAGGGGAAGCAGAAGACCCACGTCACTTATTTATTGACTCATGAAGATGGGAAGATATATCTGTGGTCAAAGAGGACAACTGCTCTTCTGTTGTGTGTTGTGTCCCACTTAAAATCTGACCTAAAATCTGGGGTCTACACGAGATGGTAGATGATGATGATTATCCAAAATGTGCATTTATTTATTTAAAAGATGTGTGGGCTGCTTTTCAAGGACAAGGTTCTCTCTAGGCAGCTTACAGACATATAACTATGAAAATCAGAACTCCTATAATTAATGCAACGCAATGCAATATGTCATACCCATTACAATCAATGTACACGACTAATTCAAGTCCCATTAATTTCAAGAGGTCTTCTCCAAATATACATCCATCCATGCATCATTTGATTTGTATGCTGCCTTTCTGTGGTTAAAACCATGCTCAAATACATAATTGCAAATGTAAGGAAAGTAGCCATAAACAATAATAAAAAGGGCACAACCAAATTGAAACAATTTACACGTAAATCATAATAAGATCTAAAGTAAATAATCAATAACAGCAAAAAAAACCCCCCACCCTAAATAAAACTTCCTAAACAATACACCAGCCCAAGAGTCTGTTCAGCAGCCTTAGCTATTGTCGTTGGAGTCAGTCAGGGACCTGCTCTCTCAGGCCAGGGAACACTATTCCAACGGAGACCACTTGTGCAAATTGGGAGTCAGCCTCAGGAAACCACAAACACTCTCTTCACTTGGCTGGCTTCAGAAGTCCAAACCATAGATCACGGCTATTACTGGGCTCACCTTATGAACTGTGACACACTGTTATCTATAAAGCAAACCAAGAATTTCTTTTCATATGTGCTGCGAGGAAGAGGGGTGGGTGAGAAGAGCAAGAACACCCCTTAAATGATTAAGAACATCCCTTAAATTTTGAACCAGAGAACTTAGTGATGCTAAGTATTTTATTTCAGATGCTGCCATACATGAATAATTCTGAGGAAGCTTTTAAGGGGCCAAAAGTCAACAGTACACTACACTGATTACTGCTTTTTCTACCATAGATGTAGAATCCAGAATTATTATTACTATTTTTTTTAAAAAAAGAGAATTTGTGAAGATAGCTATGTTTCATGTAACTGTGATATTTTGAAAATGTACACCTAGTAACTGTATCACAATCAGATCTATTAATCACATTTTGGATTGGATTGCTCTTTGTGGGTAAAGCCCAATTTCTGCTGAGTTTGCTGGCTTACTATGGTGGAAGAAGAATACCATGCTATTCATTTGTTAAGAATATAGTGTCATGACATTTATTAAAGGTTATTGGGCTACTACTGCATTGGCTGCCTAATGAACTTTCGAGAGAAGGTGGAAGATGCTAATGGAAAAGCAATTGGGAAAAGAGGTTCAACATGTTCAAACTTGGGAAGACAAAATATGGTATCTTCAACTAGTTTACAAGTGTGTGGGTAAGAGGAACAGATCTTGATTTAGACATTGTGCCAGGAGGTACTAACACCGGTGTGCTGTGATTTGGGTTGCTAGAGTGTGTTAGCAGGATAATGGTCTAGATCCAAAAAAACTGAGCAACTAGTTCTGCATACGGGTAGCTTTGGACGTAGTCTTGAACAAGCAAGGAATTCAATTTTTTAAAAAAGGTGTTAATTGTGCTATGGTTCCCATTTATCTCCAGCGTGGAAACATTCCAAACCTCTGATGACATTCTAATCAAATGCAAATACACATTTTTTTCCCCACACAATGATATGGCTATCTAAATTACACATCAAAACTCTTCTAGTAGCTGAGGAGCTTCTCCTTAGGCTGTTTTACTCTAATTGATCCACAAGCTTGCTTGTAAAATATACTGAGGGTTGCAGTTTAGTAGGTTTCTTTTTTCCTGAATTAATCCTTCCTCTTGCTGTATTATTAGCAGTGTTCTTTCTTTTTGCTGCCTGAATATTTAAACTTCATTTCACAGTACTGAAGCTGAGAGAATAGCCATTTGCCTAAGACTAGCTAAGGATTCCATGGCCAATGTGAAATGTGAACCAGGGTCTTCTTGGTTCACAGCTCTTAGCCGCTATAGTACAAAAAAGATATATACGTTCCCATCTTTGTATCAGATACTCAGGTACAGACACAGAGCATCCTGCATTTTAATGGGATCATAGCCAGAGGACACAGAACAGCAGGAATGGACACCATCTGTTCTTTGATGTATGACAGATGTACATATGCAACGAAGGTCACATAGTTCAGGTGATACAGCAGAATAATGGACCAACCATAATAAATGGATGTCTGATTTCCAATATAAATTCAATTTTTTTATTACTGTTATTAAATTTCTGATGACCATCTGTTTACTTCTCTGGAAAGGACTACTGAAGATTACTCATCTAACCTCTAAGAGAAATCAAGATTAAGAAAAGTAACTTTCTGGCATTTTTTCTTTTAAAAAAACCATTAGACATAAGACTACTGAGAGTGCTATTCACTGGGCAACAGACAACCATAGGCTACTCAATAGCCCTAGGGCAATGTCTCCTGAAAAACTTAAGGCATTGTTCAGGTTGAAGAAGCACTTGTCTATACATCCTGCTTTAGGAAGAGTTACACAATCGTACCTCGGGTTACGTACGCTCTGGGTTGCGTACTTTTCGGGTTGTGAACGCCGCTAACCCGGAAGCGCAACCAGACACGTGCGCAATTTGCGCATGCGCAGAGCGTTCCCCCGGGGTTTTTTCGGTCTGCGCATGCGCAGAACGAATTGTTCGGGTTACATCCTTTTCGGGTCATGTACTGTAACCCGGAATGGATTAAGTATGTAACCCGGGGTACCACTGTATGACAGATCCTTAAACCCACTGATTCCATGTGCAAAGGAAAAAGAAACCTAACAGTTTCAAACTTTCTATCTTCAGAGAAGCATTTCCATGTTGACTGTCTTCCACTATACACATAGGTTTTAGGGTGTACACCCAAACTTCTGCAGCTGCATGTTGCAGCGATAGATGCAAATGAGTGGACATGTGGGGTTGTGTGTGTGTGTGTGTGTGTGTGTGTGGTTTTTTCTTTTTTAAGAACATTTGCCAGCCATGACTGATCTACCTATTGGGGAACCCTAAATAATATTCGAGAAACCCCAAACATCCCAAAGAGCACAGTATGAAAGTAACGGGCACAACCCACCTCAGTTTTTTTTCTAAATCAACTGAAGAATGATTAGTTGTAGCCATAACTCCTTGACCAGTTTTTTTGTTTAAAAATACAATTTAAACTGGGAGGTTTGAAGTAAAACTTTTCTGGTATAAAACAGTAAATATGTACAAGAACTACAGCATATTATATTTGACAACATATGAAAATTCAACATTAAATCAGAAGCACAACAGAATGTATATGATTTTTTCCAAACGGAGTCTCAAAAGGGAGTCATTAACTCTACATGCGACACCATTAAAATGATTAAAATGTCCTCCTCCATTTGCTATGACATTCTTCTCGATTGTAAATTACTCTGGTAGAACACTTTGACATTACTTAGAGAAACTCACGTCAGTAACCCCTTCTTAGGCTAAAGTTTGTTTGAAGTTATTACGAGCATAAAGCTCATTAATACGCCATTGAAATATTGCAATTAAAAAATTTAAGTCTATTTCTTACATGCTTTCTACACTGAAAACTATCAGTTGCCTGCTGCTACTGTCCTACTTTAATTACAAAAATGCTGCAAGAGCCATTCATTTATGGAATAAATTAAAATGCAAAGTCTTGAAACGATGGTGCCTAGATCTTTTAGATTCTGTGTGCCAAATTAAGGCTTTCAAAAATGTTTGCTACTTTAAGGCAGCAATTTTGCACAGATGGGTTATTATTTATTTCAAATGCAACTGAATGATGTGCACACATTATATAAGCTCAAAGTGCAACACACGAACGACACAGTTTCTTGAGACAAAGGCAATGTCATTTCAAAATCATTGGCAACCAGCAAGCGTTACAAGTACAAAAAAATAAATAAAAAATCAGTCCTCTTTCCACCTCTGAGTTTAAGACAGAAAATTGAATTTCCGGGCAGCAGATGGTCCCAGGTTTAGTTCTTGGCATCTACAGTTTAAAAGAATACAGTAGCAGGTAATGTGAAAGACCACAGACAGAGATCCTAGAAAGCTGGTGCCAGTTGAAGCAGACAATACTGTGCTAGACAAGTAGTCTTCCAGTGCTCCTGCTAAACCCCACATACATTATTGGCATCACATGCTCCTCCCTATTGGTGCACATTTGTGGAAAAGGAGAACTGAATGGTATAGGCTGATCTATAGGTGATGAAACCTTTGGCTCTCAGGCAGCTCTTGAATGTACAGGTGAAACTCGAAAAATTAGAATATTGTGAAAAGGTTCATTTCTTTCAGTAATTCAACTTAAAATGTGAAACTAATATATGAGATAGACTCATGACATGCAAAGCGAGATATGCCAAGCCTCTATTTGTTCTAATTGTGATGATTATGGCATACAGCTGATGAGAACCCCAAATTAACAATTTCAACTTTGGGGTTTTCATCAGCTGTACGCCATAATCATCACAATTATAACAAACAAAGGCTTGACATATCTCGCTTTGCATGTCATGAGTCTATCGCATATATTAAACTCCAGTAGCTAATGAAAACAATTGCTTACATAAATGGACTTTTCCACGATATTCTAATTTTTCGAGTTTCACCTGTAAATGCAGAAGCCATGAGGGTGCTAGGGAAGTGCAACCGTTTTGCCTTGCCCTCGGTTCATCTGCCAACCACCCTCAGTCACAGGCTGGAACTCAGGAAGCCCCAGATTAAGATCATGTAGTGATTGACGGCAGCATAGTCTAACGACCACTAGGTTTTGTGCGCCGTGCATCAAACTGCAGAAAGGAGCAACAGCACCGATGCAGAAAAACAACCAAAGCTGTTGCAGTGGGACTAAACAGAAGTACAGTCGTACCTTGGAAGTCAAACAGAATCCGTTCCGGAAGTCTGTTTGACTTCCAAAACGTTCGGAAACCAAAGTGCGGCTTCTGATTGGCTGCAGGAAGCTCCTGCAGCCAATTGGAAGCCGCAGAAGCCCCACTGGACGTTTGGCTGCCAAAACAAGTTCAAAAACCAGAACACTCACTTCTGGGTTTTGATTGTTCGGGAGCTGAAATGTTCAGTAACTAAGCTGTTCGAGATCCAAGGTATGACTGTACTGTTATATAGCTTTGGTTTCTGAACAACGTGGTGGTTTTTAGGTTATAGCTGTTGAGTTTTGGAATTCGGTCAGCTCTAGGCTATTCTGTTGGTATAGCTGAATATGAACCGGGTCGGATCCAAAGTCCCTGTGAGCAAAATACTACTTTCAGGATGCTCCTGCTGGAGGAAGCAGGGGGTGGAGATGCAGCAATTTTATCTACCTCTCCGTTTCCTTACAGCCCCCTGAAAAGTTTCGAGTGTTGGGGGACCCTTCAGAAAAGCACGTGAGGCAACACTGGTGGCTATAGGTGGAAGGTGAAAATTCCCTCCCTCCCTTCAGTAAGAATTTCCATTGGACTGATGAATAAGTTTAGCTCTTAACATATCTAGAGAAGAAGCCTAGTGTTCAATATGCACAAAGAAACATTGTTACTTACTATCAGTTGTTTTAAACCCACAAAAGACTGTTCCACAGAGGTGGCATTTAAAACTTGTCTTTTTGCTGCAGACTGCTCACCAAGGAAGCGAAGCATTAAGTCTTTTACTGCATCACCCTAATTGGGGGACAAAATACAAAGTGTTGGTTTTTTTAACTGAAAGTTTCTCTTAGCCATTAAAACACACACACAAATGTCTTGCATTAATGCAGTGCTGCTACATGCTTGAGATTTTTCAACATACAACAAGGTGCTTTGTATATTTCTACTTATATGCCTTGAAATACCCTGCACAACAGTGGCCTTGAGCTTGAGACTACTGTACTGATTCCCGTGATGTGAAAAATCAGTATGTTGAAGACAGCTATAATCTCCTATTGCATGGAAAGGAGAGTATTTGGCATCTCTTTACTCAAAAGCAGCTGTATGCCACATTGGCTTTAAGATGTGCACTGAAGTCCCATTTATTTCTGCAGGGTTACTGCTGCTTGTTTGACAATAGGCTGATTTCACTGAAGGAAGCAGCTGCTACATGCCTGCTAGATGCTTGCCCTTTGTAGCTAGTAACAACAACAAGTGTTCAGTGCATCTTTAGAAACAGTATGTGTTCTCCATCCCTTAAAGAAGACAATAGCAAGACCTGTGTTTGTGTGTGTAGAATTAAAGTCATCCCTAGACCCCGGTACCTCAACAGGTCCCTAATGTGCCTTTCATGAGCAAGGTAATTGAGTGGGTAGTGGCTGGACAGCTCCAGAAACTCCTGAACGAAGCTAACTATCTAGATCCATTTCATCCTGGTGGAGGAACAGAAACTGTCTTGGTTGCCCTCACAGTATCCAGGTAAGATAGCCAGATAGGGCCACAAGCTATACTGCTACTAAATTCTGCTGGTGGAATGGTGAGTCTCTTAACTACGTTCTGTGATTTATCATTAGTTAGAGCTCCACTTTATTTCTTTTCCTTAATACAAATACTATGCCAGGTTAAAGAGATGCCAAATTTTCAGTTAACGGACTGAACAGAGATCTTGCATGGTTGTTTCTTCCACCTACTAGATCACAAATGTTTTCCCTCCCTCTCTGCTGAATGTATGCCATTGTACTATTCATCCATTCATCAAACTTCTTTCAGCAATATCTAAATCTGGCAACCATCTTGAGACTGATCTCATTCCCCCTCCCTCACCATAAACTGGTGTGGCAGCACACCCCAGCAGACGTGGATACAAACTTCAAACTATGTAAAGGACAGTTTCAACAAAACCCATTGAAATCTCTAGAAATATCAGAATATAACTGTACATTTCTGCTAATAAAATAACTTACATTGTTAATAATAACTGACTGGATTCAGACCTGCTTCATTTAAGCAAAGTGGTAGATTCATGTGCTTTCAGACTATGGGCTATATCCAATGCTAGTTGTATTGAGAGTAGACCCACTGAAATTAACAGACATGACTAACATAGGGCCCCTAATTTCTATGGGTCTACTCTCAGTAGGACTAGCACTGATCACAGTGCTCAAGGGCTCAGGACTTGAGTCCACTATTACATCTGAAACTTATCCCCTTATGAGAAAGTATGAAGTGTGTGTGTGTGTGTGTGTGTGTGTGTGTGTGTGCACACACACACACACACACACACACACACACATATATATATATATATATATATATATATATATATATATATTGCGCCTTATAGTATGCATACCCTCTCCCAACCCAAATGCTCACCTCCAGAATACTATGAAGGTTTAGGGGTTTAAGCTGACCAGCTCCTTTGCTCTTCCCAACTGACACTTTCAATATCCCATAGCTCAGTGGTGCTCATTACTAAGACACACAAATCTGCCTTTTGGTTCTTTTAGGCCTTTCCCAAACCAAAAACCTCATAGATCCCAATTCTCCAGCCCCTCCCAAACATATGGAAGAACACACATCCCCAACTTTTACGTTCCACCCTGGCCAACAGAAGCCTCTTCACTGCCTCCTATTAGGTTAAATCAGGGGTCGGCAACCTAAGGCCCATGGCCCACAAGCGGCCCACAGGGGTTGTTTAATCGGCCCATGAGCTGCCCCCGAACTGAGCCATCCGCTCAGTGAGTCCCTGCGCACTGCGCTAAACTGGTGCAGCACGGCACAGGGACTTGCTTTTGCGGCACTGGAAATCCCATCTGTACATGCGCAGACGCCAGAAATCGCACGCATGATCTGGCCCACGGAGGGATCTCCGCTGGAGTGAACCGGCCCAGGGAAGGTAAACCTTGCCGACCCCTGGGTTAAATAATGTTTATAACCATCTACCTTCCCCACCCCCTCTTTATCTGCTCTTATCTGATTTCATTGTGCTATTAGTTATTATGTTGAGCAGACTGCTTATATTATACTGCAGCATGGTGCATTTTTATGAAAAGGTGGGATATAAATGTCACAAATGAAAAACTTGACCGGAAGAACGTACATGCCACCTAGCTTATTATTAGCCACACAGTATTCCAAGATTTAAGACACAAAGGAACACGCTTACCTGAATGTTGTCAAACTTTAATCCAGGCATTGTGAGATTTTCCTTGTCTATGAAAACATTACTGTACTGCTGAGTTGCTACTGAGATCAAAACATTCCTAGTTGCATCACTAGGAAGCCAAGCATCGTTTCTCCTGTCTACCTCACTCATATTCAGCACAGATGCAAAAGGATCGTCACCACCTTGAAAAACAGCTTGGATCTGGGAAAATGGCTTTGGAGACTGTGAAATTTCTGGAGAAGATGCAGACCTCCCAGCTTCAGACCGTCCATTTTTAACAGAGTATTTGTGGCTGGCAGAGTCATGGAACTCCCCAGCTGTTACAAGAGAAGACATTTGTTCTGGTACAGAAGAGCTCGCATTAGGGTTACTGACAGAAATAAAAGAGGATGTGGTAAATGAATCGAAAAAATCAGAAGCTAGAGTATTAGTATTAATGGCTTCACCAAAAACTTGCTTAGGCTGGGACTAGGTTGAACCACCTGTGGAAGAGTTTTATGGGAGTCTCGCTTATACCACCTAAGCTAGGCGACTTCACCATCTGAGGCTCAAAGCCATCATGCAGGAACTGCTGCTGACCATTCATGTGACTTCCTTGGCTGAAAATTGTACACACAGGGATAGGCTCAGGGTTGACGGGTGATTTGTCGGCAAGTGAGGAAGATATCTGCTCCTCAGATTTGCATTCATCAATACTGTTTGATGCAGAGTTAAGCAGCTCATCACTTTCCACTTTCAATTCATTTTCTGCTGATTCCTGAACCAACTCTTCTTTCAAAGGAGGTTGATCGCCAATTCCACTATCAGAAATAACTTTAGGAGTGCCTTCAAGTTCAGTTTTACTCTCTTTGCTAATTGCCTTTTCCTCCAGCTCTTCTTCTGGTGGACGAAGGTCTTTCATGTCCATTTGTTTTACAATTTCTTGAAGACAACCAAGATCGCCAGCATCATCTTCACTATTATTTGGAGAATCTGATATAACAACACTCTCCATCATCTGCTCATTAAGTTTATCTATGAAGTTACTAGAATCTTCTGAGATGGTCTCATTTTCTTCAGACTCAAACTCATCTCCACCAAGATCAATTGTTTCTTCATGAAACATAAGTTCTTCGTGACCCGGCAGCTGGATAGCACAGCCATCTTCTGCCGCACTTGAACCTCTTATCTTGGCATTCTCAACATCACCTTCTTTGTTTTCCATAATTGCTCTGGATAAAAAATTACAGGTGAATGTGACTGCTGGTGACCAATTCTTAAACTTAAGATGATTTATGCATAAAGTGGAAACCTGATGGAAACATCAGGTTCTACATATCTATTTGAATTATTAAGATGCCCAGTATGTCAAATGCAAAAAGCTCCAAATAAAAGTAGTTAACTCTACAGCAGGGAGAGCCAACTTCCAAGATACAATTAAATACTGGCAGTGATCTACCCCGTTTTTTGTGGGGGGGGTTCAGCTCAAAGTTGTTGAGCTTTTCTTAGGGAAGCTAAACAAGGAATAGGGCAAAGGAAAAAATGAAAACAACCACTTATGAAACAGTCAGCCTTGCAGCAGGAGCTCCGTCTTTCATTCTAACAATCTAGAGGGTGGGGAGATGGGCCGGGGCCGGGTGGAGAGGGGGCGGGGGCTATGAATGGAAATAAACCCTGCTCTACTGTAGAGTTAAGAACAGAAATAGTATCACGCAAACAGTATCACAAAGAAAGATAATTCAGTAACATTTATATAGCATTTACAAATGTGCAGATCATTTCAGTGTAGCAAAAATGATTTGGATGCTGTCCCCCACTCGCTTTTTCTATTAGTACAGTTTCTGTTTCTTCATCAACTGTCCATCAGCACAGATGCTGAATAGAGGTTCAGCTCCTTCTTCTAAGTGAAAAGTCTGTTAATACACAGAGACAAGAAAGAAAGCTGAAACATTATTAAATGTACACATAGAAGGTTCAGGGCTACTCCGTGTCCAACAAGGTATAGCAATGAACCAAATGCAGAAGCAGCTAAGATTTTCCCCTTTTTAGATGAGAACAGAAAGTGCTGCAGAAAACAGATGGCAAAGCACTAAGTAGCCACTCCCAGACAGTCCAGCAGCCTAGCTGACCACTTTGAGAAAGAATGCTGGACTAAAAGGGCCATTGGCCTGATCCAGCAAGCTCTTCTTAGGCCCTTTTGTTCTTAACTGAATCTCCTCAATATCAACTTAATCTTCCTCATCCCCACAGCTGCCTCATAGCTCTTAGTGCATGGGGTTAGCCTCAAACATGGAACTACTCCTGGCAGCTGAGTCTACTAAGGTTTGTACTACGAAGCGAGATCACCAGGGAGGAGTTACGTAGTAAGGCAGGGATGAGGGATGAATTTCTGCCCAGTCAACTTAGGTCTTTATGATCACTTTGTTTCCTAGGGTAATATGAGCAAACAAAGCTACTTTATATTAATTCTAACTGTTGGCCTACTTAGCCCTTGATGGTCCCTCTCCAGATGGCTTCAAAGAGATAACCAGTTAATTGTTATTTCTAGGGCCTGCTCTCCCCATCCTTCTTCCTAGAGAGTCCCATCTTTTCATTGGATGGGAGAGGCAAAAGTGCTAATAGGGCAAAGTCAATGAACTCAAGGAGTTCCCTGGCTGAAGGGGCATGTAACTTGGCAGACCCCTCCATGGACCACGTGGCTCACAGAGGGATTTGCCTGCAGAATAAATGGAAGAACAAGGGAGGGGCCCCGGGGCTTAGGAAGCAGCCTTTGTCCCCTAGCCCCAATATGATTTATCACAGGTGTCCATTGATAATCCCAGTTTTATAACTAAAAATAATCCATGATTGCCAGGTAGTAGGGTTATGACTCAAACCTATGCAGTTGCCAATCTACACCATTTAACAGATGATGTAAAAATGGCATATAAGCAACGTTGAGTCTGTTCTTAGGTTTCAGCAGACTAGCTAATGGGTGCAAGAGAGATAAATATGAAAGGGGTGTAAGAGAGAGCTGGCTAGTAGATTCAATCTGGGAAACTTAGGTCTTAGGGTATGTGAATGCTAGCATCTGTTTCTCTCACCCATACAAGACTTCTGTGTTCAAAAGCTGAAATTCCACTTTAAAAAATAAAAGTTCAAATAAGTAATTTTAACATTTGTTTAAGGTTAGTTCCACTTTAATGTGGTAATAATTTTCATATGGTGAGATCAGGTGACAACACATTTCTCTAAACAGACTAACAGGAAACAAGATTTCTCCCTATAGGACTTCATGAAAATACAGACATACCAATACCTTTAATCTCTGCTCTGGCAAGTCTCAATATCCCAGGACAAGTCACTTTAGATCAGTCTCAGTGTCCCATCTGTAAAACAGCAGCAGGAAATATTGTCTCACTTTACAAATTATGATTAGGAAACCAAGCGAAACAAGGATCTGTTCCTTTGCTTCATAAAAAATACCATACTATACACGATTAACAAGCGTATTTACAGAGAAATATCACAATGCACGCTACTGTTTAGAATACATGCAGGAAATATCAAACCTCCCACAGGTTTACTAGTTGTTCTCACAAAACAAGTTCTCTACACACCACTTTGGGCTGCAGAGACACGCATCTGGGTTTCACATTTGAGTCCTACTCTGAAAACACACACACATACACAATCTCTGTCCGTATAGAAGACACCAGGGAGGATTCCAACTCCGACTTCTCCCTGACGAGCTAGCTTTCTACATTGCAGGGGGGTGTTCCCCTTATCATGATTTAGCCTGGGGTGTAATAGAACATCGCCATCCCCCGTAAGACCACTCCACCTCCAAGGGGGGGGCACAGCCACCTCAGGCTTTTCAAGAGCCAACGCAACAGGGATGATTGTGGAACGAAGCTGAATTTTTTCCCCCCGGGTTGCTCTTCAAAGAGGACGTGCGAGTAGCACCTCCCCGCGCCCACAGCGGGCGCCCCTTCCTGCTCCAAGCCTCCAGGGAGGATGGAAGGCCACGCAGAGGACACTCTTTCCCACCCTCCCTTGGCCTCCCCCTCACCTACTTCCACTGACAGCTGCGAAAGGCGACGCCTCCGAGACGCGGCGGCGAAGATGCGCGTGCGCGTGAGGGGTGGGGAGGGGGAAGCATAGAAGGAGAGGAACCAACCAATACGCGTGATGCGCCTGCGCGGCAACGTTCTCGTTCTCGTCACCCTGCTTGCCGCCGCCTCACACACGCCATACCGGAAGTAAGGACGGAAGCCCGACGCGGGACCTGCCCCGTTTTGTGTGTGTTTCGCCTTTTCTTAAACACGCGTTTGGATCATCGCGGCGCCGCCGAATCAGAGAGCCGCCGCGTCTTGAGGCCTCCGTTGGACAGCCATGGAGGACGACGCTCCGGTGATCTATGGGCTGGAGTTCCAGGTAATAAGGAGCCAGGAAGCACCTGCCGATAGTTACGCTGTTTGTTCCTCGCGGGGGCGGTAAATGAAGCACCGGCGCACGGGTTGTTGAGGAAACGTGTGGACGGCGCGCATCCTTAAAGAAGCGTGCTCGAAGCTTTACCAGACTCAGCTGAAACATGACTGCCCACAATAAGAAAATGGAACCACGCCTTCCAATAAATAATCGCCATGGGTATTGAGGAGTACTGTGAAGGGTATAGGAGTCAACTCCTAGAGGCTAAGATCCTTTTGGCCTCCCCCACCCAATAAAATACCTGAGGGCCACTCCCCCCAAAGTTGATGGGCATTGCCATTCAAATGGTGTCCATGCACCGCAATTTGTGATAAGTCATGTGGGGCAGGGCTTACCTTCCCCTCCCCACGGTACTGTATCTGTTTCAAGTTCAAGCCATGTTCAAATATATAAAAGGATGTCATATAGAGCAGTGTTTTTTCAACCACTGTCCGTGGCACACTCGTGTGCCGCGAGATGTTGCCTGGTGTGCCGTGGGAAAAATTGAAAAATTCAAGAGAATTACTTTATATATAGTTCTATAGGCACAGACTTAATTTTTTTAACATTTTCTAATGGTGGTGTGCCTCGTGATTTTTTTCATGAAACAAGTGTGGCCTTTGCCCAAAAAAGGTTGAAAAACACTGATATAGAGGAGGAGAAAGGTTGTTTTCAGCTGCTCCAGAGAAGCGGACACGGAGCAATGGATTCAAACTACAAGAAAGAAGATTCCACCTAAACATTAGGAAGAACTTCCTGACAGTGAGAGCTGTTCGACAGTGGAATTTTGCTGCCAAGGAGTGTGGTGGAGTCTCCTTCTTTGGAGGTCTTTAAGCAGAGGCTTGACAGCCATCTGTCATTGATGGTGTTTCCTGCTTGGCAGGGGGTTGGACTGGATGGCCCTTGTGGTCTCTTCCAACTCTATGATTCTATTCTATGATTCTAAGTTGGCACCCCTGGTGAAGGGGGGGCGGCGCACCAACCTTGCACAGCTTTCCCCAACCTGGGGCCCTTTTGGGAATTCTGGACTGCAGTTCTCATTATCTCTGGCTGTTGGGGATGGTGGGAATTGTAGGCCAAAACATCTGGAGGGTGCCAGGTTATGGGGGTAGGGGTGGGGAAGCTGAGATTCTGTCTGTTTCTGGTTGATTCTGCTTGAATTTCTCAGCTTGAGAGCGAATTTAGTTCTATAACTTTTGCCTTTCAACTTGGTGGAAGTTAATTTTGAGTGTGCTGTCGACGTTGCAGGGGAGAGGCGGTGATGGTGTTGGTGTTCTTTTCTCATTTGTTGCTTTCAGAATGTGGTGCAGATCGGGAATTACTTTATTGTGGACTAGTTGCCTTTAAAACTGCACACTACAGGACCACCCTTCCCAAAATATGTGCATAAAAGTATTTAACATTTCTGGAGAATCTTCAGATTGCTTATTTATATTTCTTACCTGTCCTGAGGGTGTAGGTCAGGTCACAGCAATTTTAAAATATGGTATACCAATAGACCACACAGAAAAATAGGGTGTTTTCAAGAGATATATTCCATTTCTTGAATATTCACATCCGATTAAATGGGCCCCATACTGTTATAAAAATGATTGATTGAAATTGTTTGTCGCGGTGGGGGTGACCTCCTGTTGCTCGGTCCTTCCCAGCTCCTGCCAACCTAGCAGTTTGAAAAGCACGTCAAAGTGCAAGTAGATAAATAGGTACCGGCTCCAGCGGGTAGGTAAACGGTGTTTCTGTGTGCTGCTCGGTTTCCCCAGAAGCGACTTAGTCATGCTGGTCACGTGACCCAGAAAAACTGTCTGTGGACAAACGTCAGCTCCCTCGGCCAGTAAAGTGAGATGAGCGCCGTAATTCCACAGTCGTTCGCAACTGGACTTAACTGTCAGGGGTCCTTTACCTTTACCTTTACCTTACGGGTTAGAGAACTGGATCTGGCCAGCATGCTGGTTCCTGGGTTGCCCCAATCCGAGTGAACCACTTTGACAGGTGGGTGGACCTTTGCCCACCTGTCAATTACTTGATGTCACTATGCTATTAGTATTAACTTTGTAGCATTACAAACTGCACTACAAAATAAAATCTAACATGTGTTAGCTGTTAGGTGGTGACTTCATGCCCTGCTTTCTGCAGGGATTGGCTCCACGACTTGAGTTTTCCACAGTTGATCCTCTTATCCCCAGCCAGCTGATTCAGGAACTTCCCTTCCAGCACACCATCTGTAGAGAACTTTAAATTTCCTGATTGTGCATTGGCAACTTTTAGTCTGCTTGCCCCAGAACTCATGTCACATGATGCTGGGTTTGGGCAAATGGATGTGGCTTGGAAAAAACAGCTGTGTGGGCCAAATTGGGAACTGTGCTAGCCCTAATTAGGGTTGTGGGCTTGAGGTTTCCCACTCCTGGTTTAATGCATGCTCCCTTTAAACCATGGGCCACAGCACTACACATGGAAAGAACCAGATAAAGCTCAATGAGGTCCTGTTCTTCGCTTTGCCCCATCGGTGGTGATGTACATGCAGAGCATGATAGGACATTGAGACAATGGAGGGAAGTCTGTGTTGACCTCCTGAATTCTCCTCTTCTCCATATCATGCAAATTAAGTAGGTTAGATGACTGTAGTGTCATCTAATGTCTGCATGGGACTGCTTTTGAAGACTATTTGGAAACTGCAATTAGCTTTAGACCAGTGTTTTTCAACCTTTTTTGGGCAAGGCACATGTTTCATGAAAAAAAATCACGAGGCACACCACCATTAGAAAATGTTAAAAAATTTAACTGTGCCTATATTGACTATATATAAAGTAATTCTCTTGAATAGGAATCCAAAATACAACAAATTTTTCCCACGGCACACCAGGCAACATCTCGCGGCACACTAGTGTGCCGCGGAACAGTGGTTGAAAAACACTGGCTTAGACTTCAGTTGCAATGTATCTGATGGCATTTGTACATGGCACTAACCTTGGTTTAGCATTATAAGGGCAAGCATGTACAAGCCTTGAGCCTCTTCCTTCTCCTTTGATATGGCAGGAAGGAAGAGACAAGAAAAATTGAAATATGATCCCTACTAGATCAAGTCAATAGCCAATCTAGTCCAGCCTCCTGTTCTCATAGCGTTCAGTCAGATGTGTTTGGGAAGTCCAAAAGCAAGACTTGAACACAAGGACGCTCTACCATTCTGTGGCTTTCAGCAACTGGAACTTCCTGTTTCTCCTTTTGGTGAACCACAGTTAAGGATTCAGTTAATTTAGTCTTGGCTTGTTTTGGTAAACCTTAGTTAAAACTAACCACAGTTTGTCAGCATGCGGACTTGCTGCTAACTTGCATTTAGTCAAAAATGGAAGGGTAAGCTACCAAAGCCATGTTGGGTTGGGAGATTGTAGTGTCCAAGGTTTTTTCTTATAATGGCATAGTTCAGCAGTGCATTTGAATGAGACCACTGGGGCTATGTTCCAGAGTCGCATCATAAATGTGCCATCTCTGTTTTATGCATGCATGCAATGCTATCAGTAAAACTCTGTTTCAAACTGGAACCATTGTAAATAGTTAACAGGCCATCCAATCTGTTTTGCTGCCAAATTTAAGTTATTCAGTAGGTGCCTATTTTTTAATTAATTATTTTAAGCACCAAACAAATCTTGATGTGAAAACATACAGGTGAGGTGTCTTGAATTAAAAAAATGCTTGCAGTTCTACAGTAAGTGGGTTGTATTCAACTAAGTTCTATTCATAGTAGGCCCATTGAAATACATACACTTAAGTTAGTCATGGGCATTTAAATTTAAAAGTTAGTGGAATACAACTGTATGGAATCTGGAAATCCTGGGTTTGATTCAAACTAAATTAATCATACGTAGTTCCCATTGAAATCAGTAGAATTTGTGTTAGTCATAACTAACATTTTATGTTTATTTCAGTGGAACCTTGGCTTGAGTAACTTAGTTTGGACCCAATCCCTTATGTTTTGCTGTAAAACCTATAAAAATATTAAATTACACAGATGTAACACATTGTGCAGCGTATGAGGGTGGTTTCTTGTGCAGGAAATAAGTTTTAAATTTTCAGTTACTGTACTTGGTCTACAGCTTTCCCCAGTTGCTGTTTCTTCAAAAATTTCTATCTTGAACATTTGTGCAGTTGCTGTTGCATTCTGTGCATCTTTTTCATGGATGAGATGGTTCTCTAAAATTAATTTTGGAAATGTGTCTAACACTAGAAGCATGGCATTTTTACTCATGAGCCTATCACACTTCTGTACCAAGCATACTTTTGGGAAGTTGGGAGAAAATAAATCTACAGTATATTCTGGCGTATAAGACTACTTTTTAATCCAGGAAAATCTTCTCAAAAGTCGGGGGTCGTCTTATACGCCGGGTGGAAAATCTGTGGTTGAGTATATCTCAAACTCTATATTTTAACTGGAAAAGTTGGGGGTCGTCTTATACGCCCAGTCGTCTTATACGCCGCAATATACGGTATGTAACAAAGAACTTGCATTTTTTAAAAAAATTAAAAAATACAGATGGACTAAATGTCAAAAAGACCGTTCTTTGTAACTGATGTCCTGCATGTTCCAAGATACTAAAATGTGTTGATATATTGTATTTTTATCCTCCCCCCTTTTTTTAGGCACGAGCTTTAACACCCCAGACCGCAGAAACAGATGCAATACGGTTTCTGGTTGGAACTCAGTCTCTTAAATATGATAATCAGGTAAACTTGTATGAAAGATGTATTAAAATAGAATCGGAAATGTTTTGAAAGCCTTCAGTGGGATAATGATTTTTGCTTGCCAAACTGAAGTTTTAAATGTAGTGTTTTTAAAAAAATATTGGGTGTGATCTTGAACAGTATTTGGTTGTAAAGTTCTGTGTTAGGAATTGAGCTAGGGGTGGTGAGGAAAATCCTAATCGTGCTAATGTTAAATAATGGTTAAAGGAGGGTCTTTGGGGCTACAGAATGCATTTATAGTTAGTTGGACTCTGTAATCTGCACCTAGGAACAAGCCCCACTGAACTCAGTGCAGCTTTCTTGTGAGTAGACCTGTGCTGTAAAAAGCATTCTAAAGGTAAATGGACCCCTGACCATTAGGTCCAGTCGTGGACAACTTGAGGGGTTGTGTCGCTCATGTCACTTTACTGGCCGAGGGAGCCGGCGTTTGTCCGCAGACAGCTTCCGGGTCATGTGGCCAGCATTCTGATGGAACTTAATTTCTCCGCAGTGAGAAATGATGAATTGAAGAACGTGGTTCATTGATGAACTTGCACAACAGGTTAAAACTTTATGCTTGGTTTCTGAGTCTCAGCTAAGCCTGTTTAGAATCAATGATGATTTAAAACAAGCAAGTTGATAAACATGTCTAAAAAGGAAAAACAAGAACTTAGTGAAGCTATATAGTTATTTGAACAGTTTACCTTGGGGCATCTGTTGGTATAAGGCTGAAAAATGTTTTGGGAGGCAACAGAAACACTTCCTTCCTCTTCTCCCACTGCATGCCCCCTGAAATCTGTTGAGGGAGGGTCCCCCAACCCTTTGGATCAGATTTGGGGAGGGCACAGGGTGCCAAGCATGGGGAAGGAAGGAAATTCCTGTTGCCCTAATGCAAATATTTAGTTCCATACTGCCCAATATGCTTTTTTTGTGATGGTGGGGAAATCAGACCTGCTCACTATTAGGCATACAGTCATACCTCGGGTTACAGCAGCTTCAGGTTGCGTTTTTCAAGTTAAGAATGCGGTAAACCTGGAACTGTTTACTTCCGGGTTTTGCCACGCACGCATGCGCAGAAGCGTTCTGCACACTTCGCGTATGCGCAGAAGCACTCGATCGTGCCCCGCATATGTGCAGAAGCGCTCGATCGTGCCGCACACATGCGAAGAAGAGGCACTCTAGTTGTGGACTTTTGGGGGTGCGAACGGCACCCCAAAACCGATTAAGTCTGCAACTAGAGGTACCACTGTATTGGTATAGAGTGGTGCCTTGCAAGACGAAATTAATTCGTTCCGCAAGACTTTTCATCTTGCGGAAATTTCGTCTTGTGAGGCACCGTTTCCCATAGGAACGCATTAAAATTTAATGAATGCGTTCCTATGGGGGGAAAGTCCGGGGGCCCCTTCTGACCGGCACCGGAGCCGCGCGGCGCCGCGTTTTAAGGCTGCAGTGAGCGAACAGCAGCGCTGCTGTTCGCTCGCTGCAGCTTTAAAACACGGCGCGGGTCCGGTGCCGGTCGGGAGGGACGCCGTTGGATCGTGCCCGCCATCTTGGGTGGGCGGGCGCGATCGGACGCCGCCCCTCCCGACCGGCACCGGAGCCGCGCGGCGCCGCATTTTAAGGCTGCAGCGAGCGAACAGCAGCGCTGCTGTTCGCTCGCTGCAGCTTTAAAACGTGGTGCGGCGTGGGTCCGGTGCCGGCTTCCAGTGGTACCTTGCCAGACGAATTCGTCTTGCGAAAAACAGCCATAGACGAATTCGTCTCGCGAGTCAACTAAAAACTCGCCAAACCCTTTTGTTTTGTGAGTCTTTATTGTGCGAGGCATTCGTCTTGCGGGTACCACTGTATCTTGTCTCTTATAATTAGTAAATTTTGTTGGAGACATGGGACTCTGGTTTTTCCCCATAACAGCTTCTCCCAGAATACCCCATAACAGGTTGTAGATGCCATCATGCGAAGTAATTTCATGGTGTAATTTCACCTGCTCCATTCCATGACAGGGGAGTGTCTTATGGCATGTTGTAGGATGAGTGCTATTATACATAGTAGGAAGAACTTGAGGTGGGGATGCCATTTTTGGTAGGATCACGTCTTGGGTTATATGTAGTTCCTTCCCTGCAGCTGATGCCTAAATGTACAGTTTCCTGTAGCAGCAGATACAAGTGTTTTGAAAATACTCCAAGCCATTAAAACTTTTGCTGAAGGAAAATATTGATAGCACTCAAGCAACCTGATTGTATCTGGGTAATAATTCTACTATTGACTCAAAACACTGTTTGAGCCCGCTTCCCCTTGCTCCCCCCTGCCCCCCGTCCTTTCCATTTTATGTCTTACCAGCATTGATAATTGAGGTGCAGGGCACTTTCTCTGAGTGCTAATGAGTTGATAGGGTTAATGGCCTTTAGCAGCGCTTGAAGCCATCAACTCCTCAGTCAGTCATTAATCCCTAAGAAGTGTCAGGAGCCTCTGTTGTTACTGCTTAATTTAGCAGCGCTGGTCTCTACCTAGGTCAGGTAATGGCCATTCTTCTAACACTTTCCTGCAGATGGTAGCTTGACATCCAAGTTGCACTAACTAGGCTTCCACTCCTGGGCAGAGGCGTATTGTGAGTGGAATCCCTGAAAGGGATTGCATTGTCATAAAGTATTGGGGGCGGGTGTGATTTTTCAATTGCATTCAGTTCATTTACATTAAGCCAACACAAGCAAGTATGGAGCCTGATACAGGATTTGGGTGTGAAAATGCAGAGACAGGGCAGGCAAAGTGATCCCTACTGCATCTTCTACTTTAAGGTTGTTCACTGAGTACATGTAAGAAAAAGGCACTAAAAAGGGTATTATTATTTTTAAAAAGGAAGAATAAGAATTGAAAGTATAATCATGTTTCTATCCTTGGGATACAAGATTGGTTTTTTGTGTCTTGGTGGTTTTTGTGTGTGCAAGAATGTCTTCCACAGAGGAATGTTTACAATACACGAGGAGGCTCTTTTTGCTTGAATAAGCTGCATTTCTCAAACTTTTGAAACTGAGCTACCTCTTTTTCTACTTTACCTGTTAGCCTTCTCCAACACACCTATGCTTTAACTAAATTAAAAAAATATATTTGTCAGAACAGGATGTCAAAAGCAGGTAGAATTAAGAAAGGATGTTTGACTGCCCTTCTTCCCACAGAATGTTTGATAAACCCGAGAGAGCTGTGTTGCAACATGTTGTCTGGTTTTGCTTTTTAATGCTTTCCACGTCTCCAAGCCAAAAGTGTTAGGAAAATAATAATATTAATAATGATAAAATCCTATGGAACCGGTGACATGCTGTATTTAATAACACTTGTCCTCGGGGCCTGATGTGGTTCTGAATGATGAGCACACCAGTGAGAAGGAAGCTGCTATGCCTGACTTTGAGGAACCTGAGATAGGGCAGAAGGCACTTCTGGTTTATGTGCAGCATGACCCTCTTTATATGGTTAGTAGGGGCATATAATACATGTTGGTAGAGCAAATTGAATTTTGATTTGTAGCTCACCTTTAGGGAATCAATTTCACTGCCAAGGAGACTACTTCATAATTTCAACATGAGGCTTCCTGTTTTTAGAGGAGGCTGCGAGAGCATATAGATGAAGCAGCCAACCAGCCTGGTGCAATCTGCTCTGCTCTATTTTCAGCAAAGATTTTGTTAAAATTGTGCTCTGTTCAGGCTAAACACTAAAAGGGCTTTTTGTATTGTAGGCATCCAGTTTAGGCAGACATTGTGCAACAAGCTAGATAGAACATCTGTCTCTGGATGCTCTTCTGGCTTCCAGCTTGCTTTAGTCTCAGAATGGCTTTCTTATTATGTTAGCAAATGGGAGAGGGAAATGAGTTAAAGGGGTTTATCTCAGGACAATTGATTGCAGAAACGAATCCCTTGTGGTCTCTCCAGAGATGCAAGCAATTGTTAAAGCATTTCAAACCTTTCTCTGTGTTGACAGGGTATTGGCTTGATAAATATTCCTCCACCACCCTTTTCTATTTTGCTCATGGCTTGTACTTGCATAGCGTTTCCATTTAAGGCAGATGTGGCCCTCCAGATTCTGTAGGGACAATAACTCCCAATATCTCGGACCTCAAGCTATTCTGGCTACTGATGATGGGGGTTGGAAACCAGTGGCATCCTCAGGGCACCAGGCTAGCCATGTTCAATATACATAGGAACAAAGGATGCTGCCATGCTGAGTTGAACCATTAGTCCATCTAGTTCAATATTGTCTGCATACTGACTAGCTGCTGCTTTTCAGGGTTTCCGACTAGGATTTCTCAGAGTGCTATCTGGAGATGCTGGGGTGAATCGGGACATTCTGCAAATGCTCTGCTACAGAATATGACTCTCCTTATTTAAGATACAGGTGGCAATATTTCGGGGGGGGTTCTGTTTTGGCCCCCCGTGTGTTGGCCGAGCGCGTATAAGCGACCCCCTTCCAGGTCCAAAAGGACCGATGCATCAGCGATCACACATCAATTGGATGTGCCTAAAATGGTCACTGCCTGTAAACAACAGCAGAGCAAGTTACTTTCCCCACAATCTGATGAGCTAAAACCCTGATCCCTGCTAAAGTGAAGAACTTAGACATCCAAGACATCCAAGTACATGTAAAAAATTAGATGTTGGGAGAAAGTTCTCTCACATGCACTAGTGCATCAGCACTGTTCGGTTAGCTTCCCTACAACATTTCTTGTGTAGTACCCAGCAGACAGAAGGAGTGACCTTGGCGTGGGGGTTGCATGCAACAGCTCTCAGGCTTCGTAATCACAGTCTTCCAGTTAAGATGGGGATGGGGGGCCCTGTGACCCTTCAGATACTGTTGGGAGTACAACTTCCGTTATTCCTGACTTTGCTGGCTGGAGGAAGAATCCAACAACATTTGGAAGGCTACAGGTTAAGGGGTCTCAGGTTGGAAAGGTTGGGTAAGGTGTTTGAGCACTCCCACCACTCATTCCAAACAATACTGGCATACATGCATGTTAGTGTAACTTAGTTCAGTAGCCTACCTTTGGGGGCCTTCTGAATTTTGAGTAGGTGCCATGGGCACCAGCCACAAAAGTTGCTATGAGGGTGTGGCAGTGCCCAAGATGGCTGCTACGTCTAAAAATGCCAGAAGAGAGGCAGGACCTTAAAATGGTGCAGGGATGCTCTCCCATCACACCCTCCCCAAATCAAGGCGCGTACAATAAAACACTGACAGAAGCTCATAGCACCTCTCCTCTGTTCAAAAGAGAAAGGAGGTTGGGTGCCCAGGCCTGTTATCCAATGAAAGGTGAGCATGTGTTGAAGGGTACATATTCAGTTTAGGAGAAGCTGAGCCAGTGCAAACAGGATCGGAGCAGGAAGGTATTGGCTAGAATACTAGTGCCCACAGGCACTGCATTGGCAACCCAGTACCAATGTTCAGTAGTAAAAGGCTACATGAGGACTTTGTAGTGATGCTGTATGACTCCTTCCCTCTTGTCTAGCATAGAAAGCTATTAGTTGCATTTGTTCAAATTCTGCTGTAAGATCAAGTACTAAATATACCAGATACCGCCCTTTGCCATCTTATGGACTCTTATATATGGAGTCTTATCATAGTCTATGTTACTTGAATAGGAGTTTGTATGTTTGAATGAGTGGGGAATTAGTGACTAAAACAACCTGCATTTTGTATTTCCTTATAGAGACTTTATACTGGTTTCCTTTATTACCTGTTGTAGCTGTAGACATAGCATGGCATTTTCACCAATGCTGTAGTTGTTTTCAGTGACTCCTGTGCACCCATTTTTATGAAATGAAACTGATAGTATGTTTCACACAGTTGTAATGTATGCTTCAGACCCCTCTGGGGGAAAAAAAAACCATGCATGAAGTCCTAACGGTTCTTGTCTTGCATTTGTAGATTCACATCATAGATTTTGATGATGAAAATAACATTATAAACAAAAATGTTCTTCTGCATCAAGTTGGTGAAATTTGGCACATAAGTGCCAGTCCAGCTGACAAAGGTGTGCTTGCAACCTGCTACAGTAAAAGTAAGTGCAATTTGAAGTCCTTCCTTTTCTCTCCTTTTCTTCTGTAAGAAATTTATCTGAGGGTGTATATATGGTATTGAAATGCACATGAACTCTTCTAGTGGCATTCATGTTGGTTTGAGGGATTACATTATAGCTGCCTATTTTTTTAATTGATAAATGAACATAGTGGCTCTCTGATCACTTAACTTTTGGTCACATGTCTGGTGTATGGGAGGGGCTCCAAGCAGTGTTCAAAATTAGCAAGGTGCCAGGTGCATTTTGCACCTGCCTATTAACCACTTGTAACCAAGTGAAGATGCCTGGTCACCAGGATGGCACCTGACATCTCCACCATCTGGAGGTGCATGGCTGGGCATCATTGGATCTTGACAGTTTTCACACAGTAATACTGTCAATCGGAATGAATTTCAGGATCCAAAATGCTTTTTCTGTGCAGCCTGAGCAGGATTGGTGAACAATGTTTTAGTTAATTGTTGTAGTTTGTCTTACCCCACCCTCATATTCTTACGTTATGAATGGTCCATGTCAGCATTAAGAAAAAGAGGTAGGAATTGGCCAATATATACAGTATGCTGACAGTCCCTGGATCAAGTGTCTTTTCTTCTCAAAGTTCTTAACCAAGCTCAAGGTTGTCATCTGTAGTAGCCAGATGTTTAACTGGGTGTCAGTTGCAGTCAGACCATCATTTGAAAAATAAGACTTTAGAGCCGTCTTGCCCAAAATGGCAGCCAGAGATTCTGTTTCGGTGACTGCAACCTTGGTGTGAAGAGGCATTTGGCACGTAGCTTATATATCTGAGTTTCTAACACTGGTTCCAAGAGAGAGAATTAAATTGCCAAGTTAGATGAGATACCTTTTTAAAATGCTAGTGTCTTGGAAAGATATACTGTGCTGCTCTTTGTAAAGGGAAAAGTGGCTGAAATATTTAATAAACTTATTAATTGTAAAACCCTGAACAGCGGTGATGCAGTCTCTTCTGTGGTGGACAGTCACACAGTAAGGAAGAAAAATGTACCTTCAGGTGGGTAAAGTGGCTATAGCGAGGAAAGCTTTCAGCTTATATACAACAAAGAACAGCATCTGCACAATGGTGAGTGAGCAGCAATGGGTATACCACGAAAAGACCCTTTTCCATGTCCCCTGCTGCCCTGGGCTGCTAGATCATTATATCTGAATTGCTATAAATCTTCTCACTTTGAGAAGGTGAAAAGGCAGAAAGGATAGTAGATCATCTAGGTACCAGAGTAGCTGGCAAAATTAGAACAATGAAGAGCTGACAAAGCACTGAGCAGAGATGAAATACAACCAGTGCACACCCTGCAATACTTAATTTTCACAGGTTTTGTTAAAGACTTGGGAACTATGAGAATGCTAGACCTGGGGGCAAACTGCAAATCTGTAACCTTAGTCTCTTCTGTTTGGGTGGGTGGGTGGGTGGGGAATGTAACTGTAGTAAGACCTTTACAGACTGTTCTGTAACTTCACACCTAATGTTGCTGATGTCTTGGGCTAAGTTGCATTTCTGCGTCAAAATTCCAATGTGTATATAACCATTATTACGATTACTGTGTTGTGGAAATGTATGCATGTATATAGTCTATTTTCGCCGTGGAACGGACTGCACAGACCAGGGAATGGCGTATAAGCAATGCTGAGCGCTGCTTTCAATTTCACATGTGTTCCCTAAGAAGTCAATTCTGTCCTATTTCTGAAATAATCTTCATTTTTTTTGTACATCTGTATGGCAATATCTGTTTAAACATTTTTTTTATCTCACTGTACACATTTATAAATATACTTTACCTGTATATATATATATATATTGAGGCGAGCACGGTCACAAAATGCAGAGAAGTGCAAAATCCAAAGGATAATTAGGTTCCAATCTGCACATTAGTCCATTAGGTGCAGATCAGGTCAGTTCACATTGGAGTTCATAGAAATTGAATTCCTCAAGCATCCCTAATCCCGCTTGCCTTTGCTACCATCTGCTTGCTTGCTCCCCCCCCCCCTCTTCTGCTGAACTCTCCCTGCCGTCACTGGTATGACTTCAGGCACATGGAAATTCAAGCAGAAAGGCATGGCAGTTGCTGCAGATCAGCAGGCAAGGAGTTTCCATGGCGTGTTAAGGGGTGTGTGTGTGTGTGTGAATGACAGAATCAGGGGATTTCAGAAACTTCTGCTTTATAACCTATCTTAGTCCTACTGAATTGTCACTCACCTCAGAATCCTTTTATAGGCTATAGATGGAGATGAAAAATTCAAAAGCATGTATTTGCAAACCCATTTTGCCCTTTCAGCAGTTTTAAATAAGAAGAACATTGTGTTGAGCATTCCTTTAGAATATACTGAGAATGCGAAAATGAGATGAGTCTGTTCATAATGATAATTTACTTACGCAGATTGTCAAGCTAAGCGGGGTCTTTGTTTTAACTTTGCCATTGGGCAATCCATTTGAAAGGGTTGGTTTGGGGATTTTTTGGGAATGCAGTAACTTTATTGAACTTTGAGATCAGAATGGCAAGTTGGAGAGATTCAAATCGCTATTCCCACATCTACTTTCAAAGAAGAAAAAGGAAGGCGTAAAACACCATTAGATACTAGAAGTGAGGCCTCTCCCCATCCAGTGGATATTTCATCTCTGCTGTTGGTGCATTCATTCTGTGTACTCTGCTATGCTTTCAGACGTCATGGAAACTTGCAGGGAGGTGAAAGGTCACAGGTGTTCAGTTGTAGGAGAAGTTTTCCAGTGATCTCTATACACATAATTGGTGGGAAAGAGAGTTCATCTGCTTCAAGAGCGGAGGAGTCTGGTGGAGAAAGCAGGGGTGGAAGTGGCAAATTTTCAGTAATTGACAATAAGTGGGGTGAGGGGTGGTATCCATTGCTAGGATGCAGGTGGCAGAAGCTGAGGAAGAAAAATGAAATATCTGCTCAAGCATCTCTTAAAAATATGTAGTTGGCCAACATGGGATAAGAAATTTGGAGCTAATTTTTGGAGCATTGATTTTTGTCCTTTAAGACAACCATCATTGATTCCCAGATGGGCTTAGCATTTCATTGGTGGAGCATTGGGAGGGAGGCTGGCTGCTGGTAGCCATGATTTTGGTTCAATATAGCTTCTCAGCTCACTGTTGCTGGTCGTCCGTTAATTACTTAGATCCATACAATTCCTTAGATGTTCTTGAGCATCTCCAGAATATTCCTCTTCTTTTTCAACGTTCGTCTACCTGGAGGTGCTGCTGTTTCCCTGTGGGAAGTAATGAAGTGGCACAGCAATGCTGAAGAAAACATTCCACAGATAATACCGTACTGATCTACTCAAGCCACGTTGAGCATATTAGATATTATGAGGAATGGCTTCCAGAAATCGGAACTAATTGTTGGAGATGAATTTTGAAAAGGGTCACGTTTTACATATCTTCTGTTATTACAAGATTTAGGCCTGTGGGCAGAAGGGGTTAAATATGTAAACTAGTCTGAAACTATTTGTGCCTTTAAAAAAAACCCATCTTCATAGCATTGCTGTCTGCTGTGTGGTTCTCTCCACATAGGTGAAAAAGGACCCTGTAACAGGTGATGGGAAATATCTCAGACTGAGAGTCCCTGCCAGCCAGAGTAGACCAGGCTTTCCAATCTGGTGCTCGCCAGATGTTGCAATATGGTTGAGGGTGATTGGAGTGGCGCTCAACAACATCTGGAAAGTACCAGGTATGGGGAGGCTGGAGTAGCTAGATGGATGGATGATCTGAGATCTGGTAGTAATATAGCTTCCTGTGTTCCTACTGAAGTTGAAATTCTTTTGGCTGGATACATTTTGATTCTCTGAAAAAAAAAAGATTTACCGGTATATTGTCTGAATGTGGGAGAACCATTTTAAGAACACACTTACACTGGAATCGTAGCAAGTTTTTATACTACTGAATTTAACTTTTCTAGAACATTTTCTATTTTCTGAGAATTGAAGGGTTCCTTGCTGCTCTTAGTAGCCCAAATATTTTTTTAAAAAATCCAAATGAGAGAAGCAAGGTTATTGTTATAACATGCAACTGAAATGAGTATTACTTTTATGATGAATTTAAATGTAATGGATAAGTAAACCGGGCTATGTAGTCTGCTTCTCACATGACCCAGTATGCCACGTGTTCTGAGACTAGACATCACAGCCACTTGGTGACACTAAGAAGTAGCATTCTGACAAATAAACCAATGCGAATGCAAAACTTCAGCTCTGAGCAGCTTTCAAAAGAAGTAATTTTGTACATGATATGTCTGCAAAATTATGGAAAGAGGAGTTCTGTTCACTCATTGCCTCTTCTAGATTCCAGTTTATGGTTTTCCACCTAAAATGAAAACATTTGTGGACTGCACTGAATATGTTGCTCGGGCTTGCATAACTTACTCCTAAAAACACATTTTCTTGTAACTGCAGGATTAAAAGCTTGACTCTATTGGTGTGCTGTTGAAAGATTTGATAGCACACAGCCTGCTTTTTTATTTTTTTTTCCAGGGTGGGAGAAGGGGAGACAGGGAAATCACTTGATTCCTATGAGGCATAAATAGCACAATAAAGTCACTTTTAAAACAAATCAGTTGTATGCCAAGATACTGTCACTTGTATAATTAGGACAGTTTCATAAGGTCTGACACTGGTAGCTGTAGAGATGCTGATTTATCACATCAGTGTGACAGCTGTAGGAAATTAAATCTGCCACCCCCCTTTTTCACCTCTTACTTTTGTGGGAAATCCTTGGAGGGCAGAGAGACTGGCATCGCCACCCCCTCTCCTTCAGGGTGAAAGCCTTTGTCCCTGAGAGAGATCAGCTGGCACAATAGATATGTAACTTGTACCTCTCTGCCAGCATCACTGGCTCAATGTGCAATGTAGCAGAATTAATAATACTGTAGGGATCTCACATTTGCATTACCTGACTTTATTGGAAGGGGGGGGGGGAGAAGGAGAAGGAGAGATGCGCCGTCTCGCATTTCATTAAGGCTTCAGCATATACATTCTGTAGCTTTAATATTGCAGGGGGAGAAGGGGGGGAGAGAGAAGAGAGAGAGAGCGTGCTCACAGCTTCATCTTATTTGGATTTAAAAGAGCGGTTTCCTAATGCTTTATGGAAATGCAGTGGAAAAGAGGACAGTGTCATTCCTTGACACTGATGAGGGTGGTTTGGGGGTCGTGAGTGAGGGTTCAGTTTGATTAAATGAAGGCTTATCTACAGTGGAGCTGCAGAGCATGCATGCTCATACAAGTCAAGGTTCATTCGCTCGAAAAGCTGGGGTGGGTGCAGGCGAAAGATGATTCAAAGGCATCTGTCATAAATATTTCAAATCTGTGCCTGCGATAATAGCTCCGTGCATAGTTCTTCCCATGTAAAAAGTGAAGAGTTGACTAGAAAGCACTCTTGCGGCAATATGGTTTGTGTGTGTGTGTGTGTGTGTGTGTGTGTGAGAGAGAGCGAGAGAGCGAGAGAGAGAGAGGAGAGAGAGAGAGAGAGAGAGAGGAGAGGGAAAAGAGAAAGAAAAGGGTGGGGGAGAGACAGAGAGTCTCATTACACAATAGTCTGTCTTGATGTAATGGTGGAAAGAGCCGGCAGAGGGCAAAGTCTCATAATTGTAGGTGATGGTCTCTTTGTCTGCTTCTGCCCTGCCGTTAAGAGGATTTTGAAGATGTGATGATAAATAACCTGTTTTGAGGGCTTGGGGTATGCCGCTTTCCCTTGTCAAAAACCATCATTCAACACATCCTGTCTCTTCAGAGCTTCGGCATTTTCTGAGAGAGCACATTTTAGCGTTGCTTTTAAAAAACAAAAATTCTACAGAAAGGCAGTTTCACATATAGCAGTTTCTCCCCTTTCTTTTGCTGAAGGGAAGGGGGAAGGGAATTCCTGTGTTTTTCAATGAAACCTGGCCTTTTAAATAACTAACTAACTAACAAACAAACTACAAATACTCTAATGCAGCCCTTGCCAGCTGATGATCGCCTGTTGATAATAGCATTTTGTGATGGAAGATCAGACATTGGTATCTGTTTGGTAGACTGCATTGCGAAGGCAGCAGTAGCAAAAACAAAAACCCACTCAGCAAAGCAGAAAAATAGCAAAAAACAAAAACAAAAACACTTGTCCAAATCATTTCATTGCCGCTGTTACTTTTATCAGCAGTGCAAAAACCACCTCTGGATTTTATTAACCTAAAGTGTTTGTGCAGTGGTATATTTACATTGAGACATTTCATATTTTAGGCGAGGACAGAGTTTAGACTGGATTAGATGAACCAGTACTAAACACCTGTGTTTTAAGTGTCTCTTTAAAGCCTTTGTTGGATTTTTCTGAAGTGAGTTCACACTAGAAATGTGAAATGGGACAGGGATCCAACAACCTATACTTCATTTTATAGATCCCACAGCAAAAATGTTGCCGTGCAAATATGAGTTTAGAGACACTACTTTCAGCCTCATCCAAGGCCTTACTCTGTTACCATCCTCTCCCTGGGAAGGCGGGGTGGGGGGGCTTTTATCTTGGGTTTGAGCATTTTTATCCTGGAGTTTATGGGAAATTTCCCCACATTTGTTTTCCTCATCACCTCCCCATTTCCAAAATTGGGAGGAAAGCGGAGTTGTTGTTTTCCCCTGGCACCTGGAAAGAGTTTTGCCATGCAAGCCAAATGGATAGGACCACACCTTGCCAGCCTTTTCTGGTCCAGAGAAGGAAAGGTGAGTGAGGATTGGATGCTGCTGACTGATGGCGCCTTTCATGAGGAAAGGTTGGGGGGTGCCGTTGAGCTGTGCCCTCCAACCCAGCAGCCTCACAACTCCCCACTCTGGAAGTGGGGAGGGGAGGAGATAAGCTAACAAATTTTAGGCTGCTTCCCATCATGTTGTTTACATTTTAAGAAAAAGAAATGAAGGCACTGAAATAACATACTTACTTGAGCATAATGCTCAAAGGGGCAGTACATTGGACATATAGACATTTCCTGAGTATAATCCCTTTGTCTTTTTCTCTGCGTGTATTCAATCAAGATGTGGCAGCGTAGGGGGTGGCACCCCACTGGTACTGCTCCATCATCAGCATGTCCAGCAGAAGAGGAGGACAGGCTCTGTATCCATGCCACTGTATGTACAATCAGAAACACCAGCTCTCACTTCCATACATTACTACTGGGAAAACCATAGCTTTAACTATACGGACCTTTGTCGGCAAGGTGATGTCTCTGCTTTTTAAGATGCTGTCTAGGTTTGTCATTGCTTTCCTCCCAAGAAGCAGGCATCTTTTAATTTCGTGACTGCTGTCACCATCTGCAGTGATCATGGAGCCCAAGAAAGTAAAATCTCTCACTGCCTCTATGTTGTGGTATTCAATGCTTGTAAAGGTGTTTTGTAAATAAGTCCAATAGGTAGATTGATAATTTTGATAAGGCGTTATCATAATCATTGAAAGGTTATGATCAAAGGGAGACTGATAAGAATTAGAGACCCTAGGTGTATATTTTAATTATTTTAATAATGTTTCAACTTTAATTGCATTTAACCTTTTAGAATGTATTAGGTTTGGTTTTTCTGTGTTCTCCCCCCTCTTATGCTGCATTCCATCTCCCCTTATCTACCTCTGAAAGTGATACAAATGGCAGGATATTTCAGCTATCCTTGAAACTATCCAAGACCCAGGAAGAGGATTTTTAAGACAGCATCTTAAAAAGCAGAGACATCACCTTGCTGACAAAGGTCCGTATAGTTAAAGCTATGGTTTTCCCAGTAGTAATGTATGGAAGTGAGAGCTGGACCATAAAGAAGAATGATCGCCGAAGAATTGATGCTTTTGAATTATGGTGCTGGAGGAGACTCTTGAGAGTCCCATGGACTGCAAAAAGATCAAACTTATCCATCCTTAAAGAAATCAGCCCTGAGTGCTCACTGGAAGGGCAGATCCTGAAGTTGAGGCTCCAGTACTTTGGCCACCTCATGAGAAGAGAAGACTTCCTAGAAAAGACCCTGATGTTGGGAAAGATGGAGGGCACAAGGAGAAGGGGGACGACAGAGGATGAGATGGTTGGACAGTGTTCTCGAAGTGACTAGCATGAGTTTGGCCAAACTGTGGGAGGCAGTGAAAGATAGGCGTGCCTGGCGTGCTCTGGTCCATGGGGTCACGAAGAGTTGGACACGACTGACTGAACGACTGAACAACAAGCAATACAATACAGAGAATTACTGAGAGGAAGATTAATAACCCCCCTTTTAAGGCTTCCTTGATTCAACTAATCTGAGGAGATCAACCTCATGGATTCCAATATAGCCCCGAGATTTCAAGTCCAGAAACCAATACGTTAAACAATTCCAGTAGGTGCATTTGTCCAAATTAAATACTTTGACTCTATAAAGCACATACAGACTTCCTTATACATAAGCAGTGATTCCTGCTTAATCAAAGCATAAATTTCTGTGTTACTGTTAACTTGCTTCACATGGTGCTTCTCCTGAAACCATTGGATCAATGGGGAAGATTGGCACACATGTAGAGGTAAAGAAATATGGTTACCAGTTGACCTATTTCAAATTTTGGATTTCACAAAAATCTGATCCATTCAAAAAAAAAACACATGGGGAAACCTTCACGGCTACTTTTGAAAAAATTGTTACAACTTCAGCAATCACAATACTCAGCAATTGCTTTTTGGTGATGCACCAAACCTACATATGGATTTTCATTTTCCTATGGGTATTCTCAATACACCAAACATACAAACGATAGCATGCAAACAGTTACATGAAATGAAGAAACACTTGTCCTTCATGGGCACCACAACACAATTCAATACATCAATTTACAGTTCCAACTAAAATTCAAACTATCATATAATACAAAATACCAATTCGATGTCTAGCTATTCATGAAAATCTCTTGGTCTCGAAAAACTTCTTGTTGCTTCCACAAATACTTTCAATCTCCAGGAACTTCAACTTTAAGTTGTAGTCCAGAAAAAGTCTTTACAAGTCACCTTCTTCCAGACCCCCCTTTGCCTGCCACCCCGCAAGTCCTGGTTTGATGCAGATGAGAAGAAATGGCTGTTGCTACTTTGCTGTCATCTGGGAGGCCATAAACGGGCAATAAACACATTATTCTAAGTCAGGCTTCCCCAAACTAAGGCCCGCGGGCTGGATGCGGCCTGAGGGACTCGGTTATCTGGCCCGCGGTGACTGCCGCCGCCCCATTACCGGCACGGGGCGGCTGCCCACTTTTGGGTTAGCGGATGGCTGGAAATAGCTTGTGCGCATGCGCAAGTGTCATTTTCGGCGTACCTCTGGGTCTGCGGAGGCCCGTGCACATGCGCACAAGCTATTTCCGGTGCTCCGCCCACTAAGAAGTGCACCGGAAATGACCCTTGCACATGCGCACAAGCTATTTCCAGCACTCCGGCAACCCGAAAGTGCGCCAAAAATAGCGTGTGGGCGCATGCTCCTCCGCCCTCTGGCCCGCCACCCACGTGATCGTCACTGGAGGAACCGGCCTGAGCCCAGGTAAGTTTGGTGACCCCTGTTCTAAGTGATTCCTTGGCAGATTTTTTCCCATTCACCAGGAGGGTTCAGATGCTTCTCTGGACCACCTAAGTATGCAGAGAAAGCAAAATTGCTTCTGGGTCTGAAAACATAGTTGGTATGGGAAGGGGTTAAAAATGACAAATGGGAAGGGTTTTTCCAAAACAATGATCTTTTTTTTGTGTGTGAGCAATAAACCATATAAAGTTTTAAAGTTAGAAAATTTATTCATTCCAGTTTATTTATAACTATTGTTATCTGCTTAATTTCCTTTACCTAGTTGGCTATGGGAGGAAAGAGAAAGAAAATATTATTTTTCATTCAAATACAATAGAAAACATTTTGCTATAGGGAGCAGTAAGAGTTTCCAGAGACTCCCATTACCTGTTCATTTCTACAAAAAGCAAAATTATTATGGAAGAAAAAAAAACCCTGTTACAGTTATGGGCAGTTATTTTTACATCAGGATAACTTATTTCCACCATGGGTTTATTCATACAAATTTTAGCAGTGGTAGGTTTATTAGAAACAAAGTTAATTATTTATTCTCAAGTAATTCATCCAAACCATGTGGGTTGAAAATTAGAATGGACAATTAATACATTTTCCCCAAACATCAACTCTCCCTTCCTCAGTTGATACACATGTTCTTTACATGTACAAGTTTGAATGTTGAACCAACTTCCAGGCTTTCTGCCATATAAACACAAGAGTTCTAAAGTTCTAAAGTTGGGGACTCAAGTAAATTGACCATTATCCAAGCACATAATTTAATGAATTATTTACTATTTTCTTTTTAACTAGATTTAAGATCAGTCACACTTAACTGTCTAAACTTTAACCATGAACACACTTTTCTCAAGCTTTTGCTTTGTACCGCATACACTGGCAAGGAGACTTGAAAAGTCTTGTAGCTGCATGTTACACAATAAGTTCACCAACACTACATTGAGATAAAGTTTATTTCCAATCATATTTAAAGCGCTCTGTTACTTCTTTCCTTTCAACACAATCCACTTGAAGCACTCAGTGAAAATTACAACCTGTTCCTCTTGCACAATCATCCCTTCTCCACATCCCTGTTGCCTTCACACAGAGACATTTCCTATCAGAACCAATCAAGAGATCCCTGGTTCTTTAGTCAAACAGATAGATTTCCTTCTTCTGTCTGGCATCATAAAATCACAGAATGGTAGAGCTGCAAGGGGCCCCTGAGGGCTATCCAGTCCCAACTTTCTGCAGTGCAGGGAATGTCAACCAAAGCATTCATAACAAATTTCCATTTCTTGTCCAAAAAGCCTCTACTTAAAACTTCCAATAAAGGAGTGCCAACAACTGCTTGGACTCCTCAAAATACAGACAGCACAGTAAAGTATTCAGTCCATGGCACAACAGTTGGGGAATTTATCCTTCTAGTGTTGTAAGATCTGCCTCTTTGCAGTTGTGAGAGGGCTCTCGTGTTGCCCACTAGTGAACTCCACAGGATCAGAGAGTAGCTCAATGTTATATGGGCTTTCTTAAACCTTAAAGCAGCGTTTAGTAGCCAATTGATAGATACAGTCTATAGAGCCTCTGCTCCAAAACAAGTACAATCTTATCTTGGATCTCGAATGCCCTGGAGCTTGGACGTTTTGACTCTTGAACGCCACAAACCTGGAAGTGAGTGTTCGGGTTTGCGAATGTTCTTTTGAACCTGAATGTCCAGCAGCCAATCAGAAGCCGCGATTTGGTTTCCGAAAGTTTTGGAAGTCGAACGGACTTCCGGAATAGATTCCATTTTACTTCCAAGGTACGACTGTAGTTGCAGGACATGCCCTAATCCATGTGTGGATCTGTGCTGCATTGCCAAGCTAACACTAGATGTAGCCATGTGAGTTCTAAAAAGGCGGAGAGGAGTCCAGAAGAACAATTTCTGTTGGATCAAGTGTAATTTGAAATCCAAGGAAACCACTTGTGATAGTCTGCCATTGGTGCGCATGTATTGGGGCTTCCTGACATCTGCTTTTAATACTGATACCCTATATACGCTATACAGTATCTTGAAATGCATGAAGGACTGGTGAGTGGTTCCTAAGTGTGTGAAGAGTGCATTTCCCTCACCATTGAGTAGCTGGAGAATCTCTCAGCAATGAGAGCAAATCTACTGATCTAAGGGAAGGAATGTATTGACCTGCAGGGACTACTGCAAATAGTTTCATATTCATTATGAAAGTGCATGAATACTAAGAATTTCTACTGAGTATAAGTTATACTGTCTATCAACCAAACAGTGATGTATTTTAAAATTATCCCCCTGATCTTCACACCCTACTTTGGCAGTAAGTTCAGTGGCCCCTGAACTTGTTGGTTTCAAAAAACGATGCATTTTTGGACCTTAATGATGGCAAGCCAGAACCAAAAGGTAGCAAGGTGGTAAAGTTGTCTTTCAAGAGTGCTATACCTTTGGAGCTCCCTCCTATTCAAACAGGCAAAGTGTTTCATCTCCATTAATAAGAATGATAAATCCTTCTGTTTTGGCAGTGGCAAAAAAAATGAGGCATCTAAGACTAGCTGCTTGCTCCTGTCATACAGGGAACATTAATGGGCACCAGCTGGGCTGCAGCTATAGCTGCTACGCGACTTTAACTTTGCACAGCGAGAGCTGCTGCGGCAATGGTGCAGAAGTACCTCCTGTGCAGATTTAGAAGTACACTTCAATTGTGGTTCCCAGGGCAACAGAGTAATGGCAGCCAGCTGGCTTTGTACCACCTGAGCGCATCAAAGAGCAAGTCCTGTCAGCCACTGAAGCCTTGGCTCAGCTAGCTCCAGCGTGGATTTCTGCAGACAGCAGCTTTGGTTGGGGTTAAAAACACTTGGGAATGCAATTAAAGGATGACCAACGTATTTTTTTTTGTTCATTTTACCCATAGGTACATAAGTCTCTTTACAAGAACTCATAGCAATCTTCTATTCTCACACAGATGTGACATATGTTTGATGCATTCTCCTCCTAGACCCTGTTTTTCCCTTCCTCTTTTTTATTTTAAAAAAATAGAACTGCAGAAATCTGTAATGCCTACAGTCTTTTATATTGTGTTATTTCAAACACAACAGATAAAGTACCACAGTACAAAATGATTTCCAGCCATCCAACCTTCACAGAAATGCAAACAGTATGTAAATCACATTGGAAACCAAATCCCATACCTTGTAGGGACCATTCCTTGAAAAGAGGTGGAATCTCCTTTTTATTGGAAAAGGGAAGAAATTGATTATCGGCTGTGGGAAGGCAAATGGATTATATCTCAAAATTTCCCTTTTCCACAATAGTATTCAAATAACCTAATAAAGCTTAGAAAGGTTCTAGTGGCACAGATACCAGCCATGTGCTCTGCATTTCAAGGTGCCGGTCTGTACAACAGTTGTCTTTATCACAAGTCGAACAAAATCTGCATTAAAAGAGATGCATCTTCACCCCTCATATGATCCAAACCAGGGTGTGGCTGGAGGGTTGGATCCAGAAGTCACCAACCCTCCACAGGGTACTTTGACAAGTGGGTGGGAGCGTATGATGTCATGGCAGCCGTGATGTAAAGTTTCAAAGGAAGATTCATTCTTTGTAGTTTCAGCTTGAATTCTTTTTGAATTTTGCCTTGGAATTTCCCACACCTGATGTCATATGACATCAGGCATGGGAAAGGGGAACGCCGTTTACCCAAAACAGTCCGGCAGACCAACCTCAGAGACCTACCACTGATCTAAACCATACAACTCTTTTCTCACCCTGAGTTGAACACCACTGGTATAAAATATTTGGGGCTGTGTTGCTCATAGAGTGTATTTTTAAACAAAAGGGCTAAAAGTGGCCGCTGTAATATGCGCAAATTGAAATAATTTTGAACGTCTTACAAATAGATATACCACACCTATGTAATTTGCAAATTTATTAAATAATCTGTACACATGCCTTCAGCTTACTGTCCTGCAGCTGTAAAAGACGAACAAAAATGAAATCATGGGGCAGATTCAACTCCATCCCAGTAGCAAAGGCCAGGGCATGGTTGGGAGAATCTCTAGGACAGAGCTTGGGCGGCGGCAGGTTGTGTCATTCCATTGAGCAAACATAAATGCTTGCACTGACAGAACGTTCTCCTTAGCGCTACATTGAATTCCACCCTATATGTTGTTTTCTAAGCAATTGTCAGTGCATCAGCTGGAGTTTCAGTGACTTGGCCAGATTGATACGTGCCGACTTCTGTATATTGGCCAGATTGATATGTGCCGACTTCTGTATTTTGAGCATTTCATTGCTGCAGTTCTGAGTGCTTACCTGTAAAAGGAGTGAGTAATAAGAAGGAAGTATCGCGTGCGAGGATTTAATCGTACCCTTAACTTCAGATTTGTAAGTGACAAAAATAAAATAAAGGGTTCATCTCTGTAATGGGCAATGAAAATTTTGTTATGAGCTTTTAGGAGTTGTAGAACTGCTTGGTTTCTAAAACTCCAAGGGTTAGTAACAGGCAACTCCTTCAAAGGGTAGATTATGGCATGCATGAGAGAGCATTCAGTAACGTATGTTGCCAACAAGATGTCAGTGCGTTTAATCATTTTGGTTTGAAGAATATAACAGATGGCACCAAAGTTGTGGTTACATTAGGTGAGTGTGGGTGTTAGTAAGGGTGGTTTCACGCTTAAAAAAACACAAAAACTTTGATTTGCTTCATATCTTCTCTCAAGGACCCAGGCCTATCTAGGGGAGCCAACTTGAATAAAATTTTGGAAGAGGGGGGCAGGTAAGCACCCTGCAAAATCGATCACATGATATGGCACATGCGCACCATTTGAATGGCAATGCCCATCAACTTTGGGGAGGCCCAGCCCTCAAATATTTATTGGGGGGCCAAAGGGACCTCGGCCCCTAGGAGTTGGTTTCTATCAGCCCATCTCTCCCGACTGATCAAAGGCCACTCAACTACTTAGGTCTATCAGTTCTTCTGGAAAGTGCTGTAGAGATGATTAAAATAAAACCTTGTGTAGCCAAGTTAGCTCTCCTGGCAACATTTTGGATACCAATTTATGATGTGGCAAAGCTAGAAAATTGTCCTAGGAAATGTATAGGCCTGGGCCATCTAAAGTTAGTTTTGACACATTCCCATTGAAATTACTAGAGCAAGTTTAGTCTGACTGACTGAAAGCATATTACTTTCACTGGCACTGAGGACTTCTGACACATTCTCTACTGGTATTGTTTGAGGAAAAGGTTCTAGAAAGAGTGGCTTCTGAATTTCAAAGGTTAACAAATACGGGGCTAAATGTATAGGGACAATAATCCAAAGAGCTATTTAAGTACTGTATACCCAAAAACTTGGTCATGCCCAGTTGAATTTTGGTTTCTTTCTTTCTTTCCTTTCTTTCTTTCTTTCTTCTTTCTTTCCTTTCTTTTCTTCCTTCGTTCTTTCCTTTTGCTTTCTTCTTTCCTTCTTTCTTTTCCTTTTTCTTTCTTCCTTTTCTCTTTTTTCTTTCCTTTTTTTCTTTTCTTTTTTCTTTGTTCTTTCTTTCTTCTTTCTTTTTTGCTTCTTTCTCTTTTCTTTCCTCTTTTTTCTTTCCTTCTTCTTCTTTTTTTCTTTCCTTCTTTCTTTTCTTTCTTTGTTCTTTCTTTCAGATTCTAGTAGGTCTGTCTTTGTTTCTGGGGTATTCCATTCCCCCTAAAGTTAGTTAGCATTCCATGCCAACTGAGCATCCCCAGGTCTTATTGGACTGTTTGGGGGAGCCTTCTTTTCTGAGCTTTTCTCAATAGATACACACAGGTATGTTGCCCAGTCTTTTCCTTCTCACAGAAGTATCTCTATTTGTAGGGCTCCACGCCCCTAGTTTGAAACTCTGTGGCCTTACTGCAAGATGTCATAACACTGAAAAAATCAGCGCATTCCACAAGATAGAAATTCAGAAAACGTGTAAAGAATGCCTCCAAAAACCACATAGCTGAGACCAGAATAATCTCCTAATGTATTTTGGGCACACAGCGGACAGAGATACATCATATTCACAGCCTCTCAGTGGAGAGGGAGGACTGCTTGCTAGACTCCAAGGAATGTCAGCCAGTTTGCAAGATGCGAAAACCTGATACTTCCCTCAACAGACTGTCTTGTGCCTGCAAATATGCACGGTCTTGATATAATTAGCGGTTATTGTACTTTGAAAGTGAGAGATCTGTCTAGCCCAGTCTCCAATTAGTTTCCCCCCCCCCGCCTTTTTAAAGGGGGGCAGTCTTCAATGTTTCCAAACCTTAGCTTGGCCTATAGTGATAGCAAAGAAACAAAAAATTGGTCAGTTTATTACATTTGCACGGAATCTTGTTTTCCCAACACACTGGTCATTCCTAGGCCAGTACAGAGTTCCGCGGGGGAATGTGCCACAGGGCAAGACCCTGTGGGTGGGGTCCAGTTGGTACCCTTGCACTCAGAAACAGGCCTTTGTTCCAGTGGGTGCCTTCACTAATGGAAGAGGAGGGGGAGTGGTTTATGCCCATTTCCCTTTCCACCTTGCCACCTTCTTCTGGAGAGTCCCTCATCTGCAGAGTTGATTTTAGAGGGTGCTGGGTGGAATAGCTAAAAAACACCTCTTCTTCCCATTAGCAGAATTGTCTGCTGGATTTCTCTTTTGAAAGCACACAGGCACTAACTGGACTCATAAACACTATGGTAGTATTGTGTTACTATATTTTTGTGTCTTATATTGTAAACCACTCTGTGATCCTTGGATGAAGGGAGGTATAGAAAATTAGTTAGTTAGTTAGTTAGTTAGTTGTAGCTCAATTCCACCCAATGTTAGTGATCTGCTGACAGAAATCTACCCTGGGTCTTATCTGCCAGTGTATATAATAGCCGAAGGATCTAAACCATGTTTAAGCCAAGAAATCTGTTAGTCAATATGCTTGTACCATACAATAGCAGATAATATTTTTCATGTTTCCCTCTTGAACTAGGTAATAAGGAAATGTTTGTCTGAAACTGAAGTAGTTAATTTTGTATCAAAGTAGCAGATATACTTAGCAACCTTAGACTTCATTTAGACTTAGGCTTTTGCGTGGTGAGCTGCTCATTCCTTGCAGCTTTCACCAGTTTTCTCCCCTATCCTTGCATAGCTTTTGTTAACTTTTTATTGAAATTTTTCCGTATCTCAATGTGTACATGCCCGCTGATTGCAGAATAACTTGTGGTGCTACAAAAGTACACCCAACACTAAACAGCAGAAGCCAAACAATCAGGGGAATGAATGAATGAATGAATACAAAGGAAAAAGAAAGGCGTATGGACATAGTAAACACATTGTCATTGTGCTATTGTATAACCTTTTGAAATTTGGCTTAGGGAGTGTTTGAAACATTACTAGATTAGGATGGTAATAAATTTGTCACTGATTCTGCAACGGTATAAATTTAGCATGGATGATATAGGGCAGGCATAGGCAAACTCGGCCCTCCAGATGTTTGCGGACTACAACTCCCATCATCCCTGACCACTGGTCCTGCTAGCTAGGGATGATGGGAGTTGTAGTCCCAAAACATCTGGAGGGCCGAGTTTGCCTATGCCTGAAATAGGGATTGGAAACCAGAACTGGCAATACTTGTATTCATGTGACTATATTGGGGGTATCCCATATTAATCATATATGGGGTCATACTTGGAGGACACCCTCTGACTTAGTTGGATATCACTCATTGTTTTGGGGTTGGTCAGTTTCATTTGTTCAGTGTGTTTTGCAAGAGCTTTCCATAACTTCCATGAAGCAGGAACTTTTTTGGGATTACCTCCAATACCCATTACACTGCGATGGGGAACCTGTGGCCTGCCGTATGATTTTGGATTACAACTAACATCACCTGACTATTGGCCATGCTGAATGGGGCTGATGGGAGGTGGAGTCCAACAACACCTGGAGAGTCAAAGTGCCACAGAGCAACAAGGGTCTTTGAGCACTTGTAAGCATGTCAATAGTTTTCCATTCTGTGCGTTTCTTAGGTAGTTCCTGGAAATTCTGGAACTGGCAACGGCCTTGGGTTTGAAATGTTTTAGGGAGCCAATAAACCAGGGACCCAGAGATTGGATTGTTCAGACTTTCTGCTGAAAGGACTGAAGCAGGCGCTCTCTGAAAGCATAGGGCTTTAAAAATGTCGTTCTCTGCAGAGGAGGTGATTTAGTGCCACACATGCAAATTAAAGGCAACCCAGCAAAGCCAGAGAGGGAGACCTTAAAAACTGTGCCTGCATTAAGGTGAAAAATGGTACTCTTAGCAACGGCTCGCTGTAATTTTCCAATATTAATTGAAATGGACATATGGGAAGCAACCCTGGAAAGTACTTCTGAGTGGGATTGCGTTATCCACTGAATGTTTGGCTTTAAAATGTGAGAAATCTGAGTCAAATCTATGCTAATTATGGGCTCTGTGTTAAACTGCTTGCTTCCTTTGTAACCCATCATTTTGCCTGTGTGCCGTATCGTCAGAATAAAGTTCAGTAGGATTATTTAAATATTTTAAATGGCGATGTCTGTGACTCGCCTATGGTTATGAAAATACTGATGAACCATATTCCAGGATGCCTTTCCTCCCCCCCCATCTCCCCATACTGTGATCTGTTGACATTATCCTCTGTTCCTTAGCTTCAGACAGTAAAGTCATGACATGTGCGGCTGTTTGGAGGATGCCGAAGGAATTGGAATCAGGCAGTCATGAATCCCCTGATGATTCATCAAGCAACGCTCAAACCCTGGAGCTACTCTGTCACCTTGACAACACGGCCCATGGCAATATGGCCGGTAGGATTCTGCATATTTTATACTCTCAGGAAGGGGGATGTGAAGGATAGACCTATTCTGTTCAATGCAGGTTTATAGCAAGTTTTGGTTTTGCACATTTTAAATATACACACTTCTGAAAAATCATACATACTGACTTCTTCTGGGGCTTTCTGGGGGGGGGGGGGAATATTTATTCCAAACAGCATCAGGGACTGAAAGCATTACTCCTGCAAGCTCAACATTGGTGCAACTATCTTTCTGCAATTCTGCTGTGCCTTTCCTTTTGTACATGTATATATGTTCATCTGCACACCAACTAATGCTAGCTGTTCAGTCACATTCTCTATAGTTTGGAAATTCTGTTTTGATCTTTGTTTGGGTTCTGTCTCTCCTATGTTTGGTCTACCCTGAAGTTGAGATTTTATTTTATTGTACACTTTATCGCGAAAAAGTACCGTAGGTGCTTTCCTATCAAGAACTGACAGCAGAGTATTATCAAAGAAAGCTTTTCACATTTCCTTCTAATTATTTAATGATGACTGATGTGTGTTTACAGCATTATTGATGAAGATTCCCCCCTCCCCTTTATATGTTTGTGTACTGGTAAGATAGGACTGTTAAGACATGGTAACCAAATTTGCATGCTGGTTCCTGAGATCAATCAGGTTTTCATCTATGTTTGGATACAGCTGGGTCCTATTTTGAATGAAGATGGTGGATGGAACATTTCAAAACTGCACAGGTTTGGGGAGGGGTTTCTTAAAACTCCCAAACATCACCAGGCTGCTAGTATTAAAAAAAAATGTAGCTTTAAGTACAGTCATACCGTGGATCTCGAATGCCTTGGCTCCCAAACAAATCGGCTCCCAAACAATCAAAACCCAGAAGTGAGTGTTCTGGTTTTCAAATGATTTTCAGAAGTCCAACATCCAGCATGGCTTCCGATTGACTGCAGAAGCTTCCTGCAGTCAATCAGAAGCTGTGCTTTGGTTTCCGAAAATTTTGGAAGTCGAACAGACTTCCGGAACGGATTCCGTTCAACTTCCGAGGTACGACTGTGTGTGTACCTGTGTGTGTTATTGCTCTTCAGAGTGTTGCCAGTAGTACATATTGCTGGGTTTTTTTCCTTGAGGGTCTTGTTCCGCCAGTTGACCAGTCCATCACAAAACTGGTTATCCAGTTGTCCGCTTCCTTGCACTGGTATAGCATTATCTTTACTACATGGGCTATCTCCTAGACCAGGCATCCCCAAACTTCGGCCTCCAGATGTTTTGGACTACAATTCCCATCATCCCTGACCACTGGTCCTGTTAGCTAGGGATCATGGGAGTTGTAGGCCAAAACATCTGAAGGGCCGCAGTTTCGGGATGCCTGTCCTAGACTCTTACTATCCAGTCTTCTAATGTGGGAGTGCCCATTTCCCCCAAATATGTATGTGTTTGTGGGAAGTGGGGGGCTATTGGTTTGTTTTTGTTTATGTTTTTGTATTTTGTGTTCTCATTTTGAATTTTTATGTTGCGAACCACCCTGTGATCTTTGGATGAAGGGCAGTATATCAATTTAATAAATAAAACAAGATAAAAGTGGCTGTTAACAAGTGTATTACCAGTTTCATATCAACAGATAAGACCAAATCTGTAACATTTCCAAACAACATGACCAGTGGGTCACCACATCCTATTATCTTTCCTTTGTTTACATCAGCTTAGTTGCTACACACACACACACAGTGGTACCTCTAGTTACAAACTTAATTCGTTCCGGAGGTCCGTTCTTAACCTGAAACTGTTCTTAACTAGAGGCGTGCTTTTGCTAATGGGGCCTCTTGCTGCTGCTGCGCCGCCGGCACATGATTTCCGTTCTCATCCTGGGGCAAACTTCTCAACTCGAGGTAACTCTTCCAGGTTAGCGGAGTTGTAACCTGAAGCGTTGTAACCTCAAGTGTGTGTGCGGTGTGTGCATGAATGAAAATAAATTTGAATAAATTGATGCTTAAAAAAAAAGATGCAACAACAAACTTACTGTGACATAAGCTTTTTACTGACAAACTTACGTGACATAAGATTTACCAGATGCCCACTTTCTGACCATGAAACCTTACACTCTTTGCCAATCTTCGGGGTGCCATGGAAGTCTTAATCTGTTGCAGCAAAATCAACAAGCGCCACTGCTTTCTGCCTGTTGCAGCCTGTCGGTGGGCACGTAGCCTTGGCTTTATCGTTGCCTCCTTTCTCTGCTTGCTTCGCCATACCCCTCACTTTCTCCACTTTCTCTGTTGTTTCCTATGTGTCCAGTTTCAGATTGTAAGCTCTTAGGAACAGTGACCTGTCCTCTTGCATTCTGTAAAGTGCCAGGCACATTGTGTTATGTTTTGTCAAATATGGGGTGCATATGCTCACAGAATAAATGAATGATTTGGACCTGTATCAGGCTTTCAGATAAACGTTCATTGTGTTTTAGGTAGGAATTGACCTGAAATGCTTCTTGTCAATATGTCCGTGTTCCACGTGTGGAACCTAAAGAATTATAGCTAACAAAGTTACTGGTATCTCAGTCCCTGATTATTTAACACAACATGGAGGGAAACGCCAGAAATTTGTGTTAATAGGTTTTTTTCTGTTTAGGAGAGTATATCATTCTGGTACTCTATGCACAATCAGAAGCTGTTTGCTGAATAGATCAACAGCAACACACACACACACACATTGGGGGAGAGGGAGAATTGTGAAGCATTGTCACATGAACCTAAAGCCAGCTAGTTCTAACCAGGGACCACAAGTCAAGTATGTAGTTCCTTTTAGGCAAGTTACCACCCACCTACCTACTCCTGCCACCGCCACCTGCTCTGCCGCTGCTGCACACCTTGCCACACCCACTGCTGGCAGAGAAGTGCCACTGCCATCAGCACTGATTTTGGGCAAGATCGTGCTGATTTGGGGCGAGATTTTGCCCAAAATCTCATTAGGTATTGTGCGCTCTGCAAGCTCTTGCATGATTTGAGGCTTCAAATCTTGCCCCAGATCGGCGCTGCTGGCGGCACATCTCTGTCACTGGTGGAGGCAGTGGGGCCCTTTGGGCATGATGTTGTAGGGTTCTTCCGCCTGAAGCAGTGGCCTTACCATACCTCACAGCTGGGTAGGCTCTGCTTGGCGGTAACATTTCTGCAGCAAGAGTAGGTAATTGACACATCTTCAACCATTAGTTAAGGTAAAAAGTTTTCTCCAGCTTGATGCAGACTTTAAAGGTTTTGAACATGGTTAGGAGCAAGGAGCTTGCTGAAGATTAAAACAAAAAACATAACCTTTCATGATAAGAGGTTTAAAATCAGCTGTTTGGGCCACTATGCTTCTTTTAAACAAAATTGGCACTTGGTTGCCAGCAGTCTAGCGTGCATTGCAGACTTTGGTCTTCACCATTACAGTACCATAATTTCAAGAACAGGATACTGGCTATAGGAATTATTTTATTTAAGGGGGGGGAGAGCGGTAACCTTCATTTTCACCATAAATCCTGAAGGATTGCTACAATCGCATCTATAAAAGAGTGAGCTATGAGATCAATAAAATGAATTAGTAATGAAATAAATGTCCATCTTGCAAGGACCGATTGAATACTGTTAGATGTTCTCAAGGTGTGTTCGTTGAGTTATACTTCTTTCTAATTAGCACCCTTTCTGTCAGGTTACTAACACCTTCTTACAGCTCATTGAAAATCAGAAATGCCAATGATAATGTTCACTTTTTGAAAACTTTAGAGAGATCTTAATGTAATGAAAGGCAGTAGGATTAGCACCTATAGAAATTGCTTTTGAAAAAGGACTCCAATATCGGTAAATCATTAGAGCAAACTCTTTTTTACCATTCTTACCATACGTGGACCCTAACACTGCAATCTTGTTCATGTTTGCTCATTACTAAGTCCTATTGAGTTTCGTAGGACTTACTGTATTTTTTGCTCCATGAGTAAAAGTAAGGGAAAATGTTGGTGTGTCTTATGGAGCGAAGCATCCTGTCAAGCAAGCGACGAGAGGCCGGGGGGGGGCAAGGGGCAGTGGAGGAGGTGCTGCTGGATCCTCCCCACCACCTCTGTTTGCAAAAACAGGCTTGTTTTTGCGAACGGAGGTTGCAGGGGAGGATCCAGCAGCATCTGCTCCGCTCCCTGCTGCCCCCCGCCTCTTGCTGAACGCGGCGAGAGGCAGGGGGTGGCGGGGTGGCGGGGACCAGCAGCTCAAAGGAGCCCTCTCTCGTTTTCTTGAAACTCTCTTCCTCATTTGGGTGCTACTGCTTTGCTTGTCTCTCTCAACTTTTTTTTTTAAACAGTATAGGGTTGTGAATATATAAATCAGCGGTCTTAAAAAAAAATAGGCCAGGAATCAGATGTCTAACACAAATCCCTTGAGTGTTTTTTGTTACTTTGCATTGCCAATGAATATAACAGTTTCTTTTCTTGAGATGAAACTAAGGCAGCAAGCCCTTAATTATTCAGAGACTCTTTCCCCTTCAGATCATAAAATTGTAGCGTTGGAATGGACCCCGAGGGTCACCTAGTTCAATCCTCTGCAATGCAGAAATCTCAGCTGAAGCATCCATGACAGATCACCATCCAACCTCTGCTTAAAAATCTCCGGAAGGAGAGTCCACCACTTCCCAAGGGAGACTGTTCCACTTTCGAACAGCTCTTACTATCAGAAAGTTCTTCCAGGTGTTTAGTCTTAATCTCTTTTCTTGTAACTTGAATCCATTGATTTGGGTCCTAGCCTCCAGAGCAGGAGAAAACAAGCTTGCTCCATTTTCCACATGACAACCCTTTAGATAAATCAAGATGGCTATTATATATTCTTTTCCAGGTTAAACATACCCAATTCCCTCAACTGTTCCTCATAAGGCTTGGTTTCCATACCCTTTATCATCTTGGTTGCCTTCATCTGCACACCTTCCAGCTTGTCAATATCCTTCTTAAATTGTGGTGCCCAGAATTGGACAAAGTACTCTAGGTGTGGTCTGACCAAGGCAAAATAGAGTGGTATCAGGACACTATACTTCGGTTGATGCAGCCTAGAATAGCATTAATCCCCCCCCCCCCACTGCACCACCACTGTTGATTCATGTTAAGCTTGTGGTCTACTAAGACCCCTAGATTGATCCTTTTCACATGTACTATTGGCAAGCCAGGGGACGCGGGTGGCACTGTGGGTTAAACCACTGAGCCTAGGGCTTGCTGATTGGAAGGTCGGCAGTTCAAATCCCTGTGACGGAGTGAGCTCCCGTTGCTCAGTCCCTGCTCCTGCCAACCTAGCAGTTTGACAACATGCAGTGCAAGTAGATAAATAGGTACCGCTCCGGCGGGAAGGTAAATGGAGTTTCTGTGTGCTGCTCAGGTTCTCCAGAAGTGGCTTAGTCATGCTGGCCACATGACCCGGAAGGTGTACACCGGCTCCCTCAACCAGTAAAGCGAGATGAGCGCCGCAACCCCAGAGTCGTCTGCGACTGGACCTAACGGTCAGGGTTCCTTTACCTTTTATTGGCAAGCCAGGTGTCCCACATCTTATATTTGTGTAGCTGGTTCTTGCATTTGTACCTATTGAAATTCATTTTGTTAGTTTGGGCCCAGTTCTCCAATCTGTTAAGGTCATATTGAATCCCAATTTCTGCCTTCTGTGGCATTTGCTGCCCCTCCCAGTTTGGTGTCATCTACAAATTTGATGAGCATCCCGCTTAATACCTTTAGGCCCAAGACAAAATGTGGCACCCCACTTGTCACTTTTTTCTAGAATGATGAGGAACCATTAGTGAGTGCATGTCCGATTACCCTTAGCATTCCCTTGCCTGTGTATAATGAAACCCAAGAGAACATGAGCACTTCCTCCCAAGGTTCCCAGTACTTTCACTTCGTTGATCCATTCCTCCCTGTTACTGAGGAACAAGTCCAAGAGAGAAAAACCCCTTGTTGCTTCTTCCACCTTCTGTTTCCAATATCTCCCAATTGTTGATAGTGATTGACTCTGAAGACAAATCACATGTAGTTAAGGGCTTTGCTTAGATAACTGAATACAAATATGAATTAAAAGTATCTTTGACACAATGGGGTAAGGCTTACTTTACCGTCTCTGCATGGCGTAGTAAAGCCATCATGGGATGAAAATGATGTGATAAGTCTGTTTTGGGTTCCACTACCTGGTGATGCATTCATGTTATTATAGGAGGGGTGGGCCTCCCATTGCTGTTGGACCCCAACTCCCATCATCTTCAGTCAGCATAAACATTGATGAGGGGTGAGGGGAAGTCTAATCCAGCCACATCTGGAGGGTGGCAGGTGCCACACACCTCTAACATAGTGGATTGCTTTTTACTTTATTCCAATGGCCACCTGTAAGTTGCTTTAAGAGTGCTTGCTATAAAGTGGGACAAATAGATTTTTAAGTAAGATATTTGATCTATTAAATGGTTCATGATTATGATTACACCAACAGGGTGCACAGTGCAGCACCAAACAACTGCAAAAAGACAGGGCCACTCGATAACGTCTTCTGCAGATTATAGTTAAGTGGAAGGTTATAAATGCACCCCCAGGGACTTGCATGTGTGTGCCTGTTTTGGATTGCTTAACGTGACGTTGTTGAATTTTTGTGCTTGCAGTGTTGCATGGGAGCCGATGGGAGATGGCAAAAGATTAATTTCTGTGGCTGATAATCACTTGCTTCTGTGGGATTTGCAAGAAAGCTCAAGCAAGGCAGTGGTAAGGAGTGTCACAAATTACAACGAGGCCTCATTTTGTGTGTGATGGCATTACTTTTCTGTACGTTTGTTTAATTGATAAGCAAGTTGCTAACATATTTAAGCTGTATTCCAAGCAGCAGTGTGTGTGTGTGTGTGTGTTGCTTGAAAGGAAAGTAAGTGTTTTAATACCTGGTGAGTAAAATCTTTCGACAACCATGAAACCAATCATCAGAAACCACACATTATTCACACCCGCAGAACAGTCATGATTCTTCCTGTGTGAAGCCTTTGTTCATCCTTTTTGGCCTACGTCTCCCCTCTCCCCCATGTTGGTCAACCAGCCGGTTCCTTTTTGGCTGTTGCCATCAGTGTTCCCTCGAACTGACCAATACAGTATTCTACTCACTGTCTCCCTTGCCAACAGTTGGCCAACTCTTTCTAGAGCAAAGTCTGTTTGCATGCTGTGATCAACATTCTTGTCTGATTGAAGTGTCAGGTTTTTACAGACATGCTTAGCATTTCCTCCTTCTCCTCTTGCTCCCCCTGGGCTGCTCTGCCTCGCCTTGCTTTAAGGTTCTTTGAATGTTAATTAGGCTTTTCACTGTCCTAGGCAGTCTCTTTCGTTCATAATCTCAAAGTTACCATATTTCTCCTTAATTCCAATCTGTATCAAATATAAGCATTTCCTTTGGGAAGTTCTCCAGTCTGTCACAAGTCATACCACTTAATAGAAAGGGAATTTTTCTACTGAGCGTTGAATTCTTGGGCTCTCTCATTTACTTCGCTGGAATTTAGCTACAGAAATTCATCACTGTCGCATGCCTTTCATTAGCTGAGCTATTCCTCCAAATAAACATTGTCCACATTAACTCTTTCCTTGATTACGTTTGCACATGTCTAGGCAGTTGCTTTCTCTGTCGGTTGAGCTATGGGCATTATACCATTTAAAAATATATATAAAAAAGCATTGTTCCAGAGTAACCCAGGTTCTATGCTGTGGACAGTGGACTTTAAATAATTATGCAAATTAAGGTGATTTGCATGCACCTGGTTGTTCTGCATAATTCCTGTTCAGCTAATCATGAAGATGGGTGAAGATCTCTGTAGGGATACCTTCTAGTCATTGGACATTCTACCCAAACCACTACCACCCTGCTCCAGTTTATGAGTCACCTCAGGCATTTCCTGCATGCTTCCCCCCCCCCCAAAAAAATTAGCTTCACAAACAAAGAGTAGAAACTTTTCTCCTACTATTGCTCCCTCCAGGTGTTCTGAAACTACATATAAAGGGGGAGGGGACATTTTTTCAATTAAAAAAAAGAAAAACCTAAGAAAATTAAGAGGGATTTAAAGAGGAAGGAACTCTGATGGGATGGGGAAGGAGGCCATTTGATGAGATGCAAGGGGCTGCATAAAATGAGGTTGGAGGCCACAGGCTGGTCACCTGTATTGTTAAGGAATACAGTACAGGTGTTTCAGGTACCTGTTTGTGTTCTAGGAAATGGAGCACAATAATCAGCTCGATACATTTTCCTTCATTTGTGCTTAGGGGCTATTCCATATCCGTGGACCTGTTCAGAAGAGGTGATGGTCCCTGAGACACAGTAGGAAAGGGGAGATTGGGATCAGAGCCTAGAATTGTGTCTCTGCTTGCATTGGAAAGAGAAGATTGAGTGGATTGCAAAGGACTCTTTATTTGAATGTGGGATTTTCCTGAGCTATAAGATGGATTTTTAAAAATGGTGTACGTGTTGCTGTAACCTTCTGAGTATGTAGGCTTATCCTAGCAATATCTGAAAGGACCCAGCATTGAGAGAGGTAGCACAGGTGATCTTCTGCCCAAACTCATCCATTTATCTGTAAGGGTTCTTCTCGCTTTTCTTCTTTTTAAAAGGTGATAATGAATTACTTTGTAAAAACCACTTTGAGGTTTTCTTCTACAATCAAGCAGGGTATAAATGTTATGAAATAAATGAATGAATGAATGAATGAATATTTTCTCTTATCCATCAATAATTGACAAATGTCGTCGTCTGTGCTAGGTAGAACCAAGTGTAATTCGCCAACAAGTCAGTAAGGCGTGTTACGAAATGAATATTATCGTCCGTCACACGAATAATTCCCTGTTTTAAGTTTCAAGCGGTTCTGGTTGTTGCCTCTGAAGTGAGTTGCTCTGTACAGCTAGAGAGGCATTTCATGCGAGAGTCACTCACCTGAGTTGTTTCTAACGCGCAGCTGTCAAATTCCGTCGCCTTGGAAGGAAAGGGACAGTTGAAGTTTACCTCCGGACGATGGAGTCCCCACCATAATTGCACTCAGGTTGCGACAGCAAACGACACTGCCATTCGAGGATGGGATATACGCACTATGACGTAAGGAGTGTGGTTTCTTCTTTCTGTCTATATCTGTATCTGTAGATAAGCTGTGTCTTTCTGAAAAGTTACTTTTCCAGCAGTGATTTTTTTTTTTTAAGCAGGCATCAAAAGTAGTTATTTCACTAGTTTACATGCCTAGTTTAGACGTCTGCCACGGATTCAATAAGCTATAGCAGCAACCTAAAGGATCCCTTTTCTTCACATCCAGTATGTACGGTACGTGAAAATCCTGCTGTTATTAAGCTACTGATAAAAAGAACCCCATTCATTTAAAATAGAGCTAGGTGTGGATGTTTTTAGAGTAGAGGTGGGGAACCGTTGGCTTTCCAGATGTTGTTGCTCTCCAGCTCCCATCAATCTTTGCCAGCATGGCCAAGGGTCAAGGGTCATGAATGATCGTGATGGAGAGCAACAGCTTCCCCATCCCTATTTCAGAATGTGCCAGTGCCATTGAACTCAGCAATTCAGTCCAGAGCGGAGTGACTTAAGTTTCCATTCTGGACTGTTATTTTAAAGCTGGCTGAATCTGTTATACTAATGACTTCTTCTTTTTCAAATTTTAGAGGGGTTTTTATAGGGGGCGGGCTGGAGGGAGAGATTAGCTAGGTCTGGAGTTTGCTCTGCTTTGTTTGAGGAGGGATGGATTTTAGGTTTCCATTTGATTTTGACAGTATCTTTAGAGATAATGCAGCAGAAGTTTCCAATCCGTTGACAGTCAGTTGCCTGGCACAACTGTGTTTAGTATTGGGGCCGCAACGTATCAAAAATTTTGAATGCCAACAAACTTAAAGCTTCAATATAAGAAATATAGGACTCCTTTCCTGCTCTAGTTGTAATTTTGATAAGCAAAGGAGTGATGTTGTGCACATCTGTTGCCATGACAACAGAAGTCTGTGCAAGCTTTTTTAAGATACAGCTTATCCCCTTAGCACACAGTAATTTATCACTAGCCTCGGAAGACGGATGTCTTGTAATAACTTCTGCTGCCTTAAAGGGGGAGATGACTTTAAATTTGGTTTTATGTCTCCCGCGTGCTCATGGGTGCAGCACTATATTTCCATTGTTTCCAATTACATTCCTTCATACCCCAAAACTGATTAATTTGATTAGGAAAAGTTAAAAAATATGTATTTAAATGCTTATAGTAATTCTCTCACTTTCCTCTTCCATTTTCTACAAGAATATGGGTTAAAACCCTAACTTGGGGCTTCTGCACTAGATCAGTATAAATTGCAATTGGACTCATGGCATGGCACCAGAAGAGTTCACAAATGTGTGTGCTCAAAGCTGATCATAGTGAGCTGAAGAGAAGCGTTGTCTCTCTTAGCTCAATTTTACCTAGACTAGAAAAGAAGCTGAAAGCTGAGGACATAAGGCTGTCTTTGGAGCACCCTAAACCAAAGTCGAAGCTAGATGGGGTGTGTACATTTTTGGTGGTGAGGGACACATTACTAGCAGCTGAGCAGAAGGCACTGCCCCCGTTGCTCAACGTACTCTTGCTTTTGACTCCACTTACCATTGCCATGGAACCCCAGAAGGTTGTCCATGTGGGAATGCATAGCTGTCAACCCTCCCTGCTGTTTCCCAATGCTATAATAAGGGAATTTCCCGCAAAAAAAAGGAAAGGTTGACATCTGTGGGGAATGTGACCTTTGGGTTCAAAGCGATTTCCTGACCCTCGAGGAAATCATGGTTCCCACCTCCCTCTCATCTCATCTGCTACACTAAGGCCCTTTTAGCTTCCAGACTCCTGTAGCTACAAAGCGGTGAGAGGTTATAGCAGGGCTCTTCAGCCTTTTTTGAGCTGGGAGCCCATTTGGAAACCTGAGATACTCTCATGGGCGCCACAAAATGCCCTTATCCCTTTCCCCATATTATACACCTGTTCATATGCTGAGATTTCCAGATGGGAACTGTTGTGCCACAGCCTGCTGAGCTTCATCTTGCAACATATCATGGGGAGAGGGCCTATTCTGTTGTGGCACCCAGTTTGTGGTACCCTCTTCCCTCCAAAATGAGGCAAGCGCTGACTTGATCACGTTTTTGACAGCTGCTTAGAGACCATTTTATTCACCCAGGAATTTGCTGTTTATTCATGCTGAGCTTTTAGTAGAATCGCTGTTTCTACGGTGATTTTTATGTTTTGTTGCATTTTAATACGCATTGTTGTGAAGTGCCCTGGTACTACCCAATGAAGGGGAATATATATGTGTGTGTGTGTCTATGTATATGTGTATATGTATATATATATGTATGTATATGTATGTGTGTGTGTGTGTGTGTATGTATATATATATACATACATACATACATACATACAAATACACAAATAGACGAATTAATTTCAGAGAAGAAAATGTGGTGGCACTGTTTTAAGCAGATGGTCCCATGACCAGACAATAGTAGGCAATGTGGCCTACAATACATATATTTTTCACGTTCTTTTAGAATATTTTGCCTGCAAAACTTAAGACATGCCACAGCATTTGTTTGTTTCTGGCTACATGCTCTTCGGTGGCACATATTCCAAGAGCTGGAAGTTGAGGGACAAAGGCATAAAGGAGCTGATGGTAAAGTAATTATTGAACAATATGCTTATTTAGAGTCCATGCCTGTAAGAGGTAGTTGTATGCAGGCCCTGTCCTGCCTCAAATTCACTGTGGTACACCTCCACCTTTCATATGTGGATGGTGATTTGTGAGCTCACTAGATCATCCCAAATTTTCTTATGTGGAAGGTGGGTTTTGGCACTGGTATGAATCTCAGCGATGCTGCTGATGTGTTAGAGGACAAGATGCTGGCTTGATTCTAATGACAAGGCAGATGTTTCCCAGCACCAGCTGCCTGTGTGGCGTTGGAGGTGATGCTGGTGGGTTGTGTGTGTGTGTGTGTGAGAGAGAGAGAGAGAGAGAGAGAATGAGAATGAGTGACTGAAGCACCACTGTAACTATCTGTACGTATGCTGTGATGCCCTAAATCCAGTCTTACTTGTCCCAGAATAACCTGGCTATTCGCAGACATACCAGTCTAACCCCAGAAGTAATTTTAAAGGAGCAAAGCTGATATGCCAGCACTTGGCACCAAAGCAAACGCAGCAAGTCGCTGTTGTCCTAAATTGAAGCAAATTAATTTGCAGTGCAAACATGCCCCTTGTTTTCTATTAGCACTGTGGCTGGGCTTTGCTATTTGCCTTTTCTTGATGTGTCTCTTTTTTTCTTTCCACCCCTCTCCTCCTGCAGCCAAATATATTGTATAGAAAATGCTCATGGACAGCTGGTGAGGGACCTAGATTTTAATCCCAACAAACAGTACTATCTGGCTAGCTGCGGAGATGACTGCAAGGTGAAATTCTGGGACACCAGAAACGTCAGTGAGCCAGTGAAGACACTGGAAGAGCATTCCCACTGGTAAAGTGAATTTATTTGGGTGAAGGATTTATCAAATTGAATCTGCTAATTGTTCTTTTCTGAAAACCATGCAAACAAGTTCAGCTGGTGCTGCAGATAATTTCTTTCTTTCTTTCCTCTAAGCAGAATACAGATATTTTAAAAGCTAGCAAATGTTGATTTGTTTTCTAGGAAGGTATTGTCCGTACTGTAAAATAGTTTTAATGTGTTTCTACAGCAGAGATTAATGATTCCCTTTTGTTGAAGATTAATGTAGAAAGATTTCTATATAGCCAAGAGACAGAGTGTTGTTCAGATTTCACAGATTTTAGGGTGGCGGCATCTGCGGCAAAATAATTCTGGGCCCTGAAGCAACTTCAGCACTGGCATCGAAGAGGCAACTTTGTGGAAACATCTTTATTTACTGAGGAGATTATTAAGCCATTAGAACGACAGAAAATCTGGAGACATTTGGTATTAACATGATCTTCGAGAGCTCAGTTAATAGTGTTAATCCTCCCTTTGTCTTATGGACTACTTTAACCATACCCAGCACAGATTTGGGGTAACTTTGGGCTCAATTTATCACATTAATAAATAATCCATGTTTTGCTTATGGGGGAATGCTTTGTCTTCAGAATATCTGCATGCTGTGTTTAAACAATAAGCAAAAACTTCCATTGCAGGATTTGGGCTTTTGGGTCTCCCCCTCCTTACAACTTGTTGGTAGGCTCTGTAAAGAACTGGCCTTGCAAAACGAAATAAAAAGTTTTTAAAGACATTGCTGCCATAAGAGTAGGAGCAAAAGATAAGGCTTTTGTTAACCCCCCCCCCATAGGCTTCATCCAGGTATTGACGTGAATTGCTTTGGTATTTGCCTCCAGGGCAACTGCAATGCATTAATGCCCAGTTGCCCAGTCCCAGACAGAAATAACATTACAGCAATGCTATCCATCCCAGGAAAAAGAACAACATGTGTTTATTTCTCTAGGCTGGTAGGAGCAGCAAGTTATATTGGGCTGAAATGTGCAGCCCTTCCATGAACAAAAGGAGTTACTCTATTTTGGGAACGGATTTCATCCAATAGGGTCTTCCATTCACAGTATGGGGAAGGAGGGAGGTAGGAGAGATTACTTTTGCTGATATCCACTTCCCTTGTTGCCAGCAGGAGCATTCCAGATCTCTCACAGATCTCTGGATCCATTCCAGTGGTTTTGGGACAAGCAACTGGGCTGACATTGTACTACAAACTGGGGTTGCACTTCTCGGATTAGCACAGCCAGTGTATTCAGCTTATTGATGCTCTAGTACAGAGATAAGAAACCCGTGGCTCTCAGATATTGCTCGACTCCAACTCCCATCACCCCTAAACTTTGGCCATGCTTGCTGGGGCTGATGGGAGTTGGAGTCTGGGGGATTGCCACTATCCCATCCTTGCAACCTGCGCCTCCGATTCTCAACACGGTTCCTAAGCACTTTATTAGAGAGGCAATATCAGTGGCATTTTATTGTTGCTGTTCAAAACTCACTATATGTCTTTCATCCCATGACTGAAACATCCCATATGTGTTTTTCGGTTGCATTGGACAATAGCCAATATTTTTACACCGTGAGCACAATTCTCCTTCCAAACACAGAAGTTCCTTCTATTTGTAGAGTAGAAAAGTTGGTCTACTGTCCACAGCCTTCAATATCTAGACTTGTTTGATAGCAGGTAATAGATTTCAGCAATCCATGGATGGAAACTGAGGTTTTGAAAGCTGTACAGCATGCTTATATCTGCGTCCTTTAGGTAGTGGTTCAACTGGTTGATTCTGTGGTGGGGTTGATGTTTTTAGGGTCTGGAACGTCCGCTACAATCATTCCCATGACCAATTAGTGCTGACAGGCAGCAGTGACAGCAGAGTCATCCTTTCCAACATGGTATCCATTTCTTCTGAACCTTTTGGGCACCTGGTAGATGATGATGAACTTAGCGACCAGGAAGACCACCAGGAGGACAAGTAAGAAAATACCTTAATTAACAGACACAACATTTTGTGTGAGGTCAAGCGGTCACTTAGTTTGATGAAATGTTCTTTGCTAATTGTAGGGTTTTTGTGTACACACCTAAACGGTAAGTAGCTCAACCTCTGAATTCATTAGCTTTCCTACGGTTGTGGACTGGCACTTTTCTTGAAGTTCATTCCCCCCCCCCACACACTTTCTGAAGTCATATGGTAGCACTGGCTTGGGTCTAAAGCCCATGGAAGTCAAAAGGAGGCCAATGACTTCCATGGGCCTGCATATTACACGGGGGGGGGGGAGGTTTTTTGGTTTTCCATGGAATTGTTTCTTTGTGACGTGGGTTGGATGGGCATTTCAGGAAAAGCGCAGATTATATTTCCACGCCAGCTAAAATAAAACTGGCACCAACATTAAAACCACACAAAAATATTTCAATGGGCTTCTGATGCTTCCTTTTGCACTGCTCTGAGGACTCCTGGGACTTTCGGGTAGCATGGGTGTGCATGTTTAGAACTGGAGAAGGGCACCAGCAGATTGTGCCTGCAGAAGCTTTCACTTCATGACTATTTCCCATTTTAAGTCACTAATGCACCCCAAGTGTGTTTGTGTGTGTGTGTGTGTGTGTGTGTGATCAACTTATGGAGAGTGTCACTTCCTGACTGTAATATTAGCAAGTACACAATATTAGCAAAACACAACGTTTGTTTGCAGAAGCTTCATTCTAAGCTATTTAATAGTTTCCTCCCAATTCTATAAAAGCGATAGACATCTTAATCTGTTCAAAAGAATATGCGCAGATGTAAAATGCGTAGGGGGGGCATGTGTGTGCCCCCCCACCCCAGTTTCCAGTGGTGCACCCACTCCACCCCAACCTTTCTATCTGAGCAAGAAGGCCTGAAGAGGATTTCCAACTGCATTTGGCTGATAATACAGCCTTCCTCACCATGGGTGGCTTCTAAGCATGTTTGGCCACACACATGCCAACCCTCCCTTCAGACCTTTCCCTTCAGCATGGAAAAGTTGGGGGAAGAATGGATGGGGATGTTGGGAGTGGAGGTAAAAAAAGAAAGAAAAAAGTAAAGGACCTCCAGTCAAAGGTGACTATGGGGTGCGGCACTCATCTCGCTTTTCAGGCCGAGGGAGCCGGCATTTGTCCAAACAGCTTTCCGGGTCATGTGGCCAGCATGACTAAATCACGTCTGGCACAATGGGTCACCGTTGACGAGTGCCAGAGTGCACAGAAACGCTGTTTACCTTCCCGCCACAGCGATGCCTGTTTATCTTCTCGCACTGGTGTGCTTTTGAACTGCTAGGATTGAAGAAGCTGAGACAGAGCAACGGGAGCTCACCCTGTTGTGTGGATTCGAACCGCCAACCTTCCGATCAGCAGGCCCAAGAGGCTCAGTGGTTTAGACCACAGCGCCACCCACGTGGGGGTGGAACATGCACTTTGTGCCCACACACATTATTTTGAATGCATGAAGGAGGCTTGTGCATTGCCCAGCTTGTTGCTTATGTGAACTTTTTAAATAACTCTCCCCCCCCCCATTGCCATTTTTAAACACCCTACTTCTCTCCTGTTCACCCATGGATATGGTAAACAATAGTTCTCTTCTCATTTCTCATAGGCTTTTAAATAATGGAAATCTACTGCTGCATCCACCACCTCCTTCTTGCTCTCTATCCTAAACCTGCTCAGTTTCTTTAGACTTTCTTCATGTCGTTTACCTTCCACAGACCCGTTGTCATCCTTGCGGCTTCCCTGTGAATCCTTTCCAAATTGTCCACCACATTCTCGAACCGCCGCTCTCCTCCAAACTGCAGTACTTCAGATGATGCTTAACTAGCAATAAGCAGAGCAATGTTATCAGTCTTGGGAAGCAACACTTCTGTCATAGCTGCACAAATAGAATAGCATTGGCCTTTTGTGCTGCTGCATTGCATTTTTGACACGCTTGGTTCATTATCCACCCTTAAGCGCTAACTCTTTCTCTGAAGCGCAGCTTCCTAGGCAGTCATCTTTCCTTCTTGAACATTTGGATCATTTTTACTGTGGTGACATTTAACATCTTTTCATGTTGGCTGTCCCATTGTAGCCATTCCAGCTCTCCAGCTGATGGAGCTAGTTCTTATCTTTTATCTTTTAGTCTGTTCTCCAGGAACTTTGCAGCCCCCTCCCAGGTTTTAAGCCATTCATTGATGGAAGAGTTAGTTATCTGTGGCATTCATAGCCCACTGTTCCTCCAAATTTTGTTCAGCAACAGTAAAATATGTAATTCCGAAGACATAAAATAAGGCAATTCATGATGTATCAAATAAACATGTTTTGTTTATTTGGTCACCAGAGAAGAGGCTAGATGGACCTCCTTTAGGAAGACACCCTGGAGCCTGGAGTAGCTGCTTTTAAAAAATCCTCTCTTGATTGCCTGCCAATTGCACTCCAGGTATTGGCAAGACGCACGCAAAAAGCATCCCCCAATTATTTTTAAAACTCAGTGGGCTCGTATGTTTCAAATACTCCGTCCCTAAGTTGTGTAGGGCTTTGAACATCCTAACCAGCTCTTTGAATTGTGCCCAGAAGCAGACAGTCAGCCAGAGAAGGTTTTTAACATGGGAATCACAAGTTTCCTATCACCAGTATTGTCAACAGTCTGGCTGCAGCATTACGAACCAGTTGCAGTTTCCAGGCAGTCCCCAAAGGTAGCTCCGAGTGAAGTGCACTATGTCAGTCTAAACGACATATAAGTGGCACATGGGATGTCATGGCCAGATCTGGCATCTCCAGGAACAGGCAGAGTTGGTGCACTAAGTTTAGCTCTGCAAATGCATTCCTGGACACAACCAAAACCTGGACATCCAGGTTGAGGGCCGAACCCAGAAAAACACAACTGGAAAACTGAACCGGACTGCTTTGCACTGTGACGTTTTGTTGCATTTAATGGAATAAAAGGTCTTCCCTGCAAGCCTTTTCAGAATAGGATTGACTTAAATATCAACATGTAGTATATTGTAGTGCTGAGATCAAATTAGAATTAGGAGTAGGATGTGATTTGACATGTGTTTAATTTGAATATTCCGATGTTCGTGCCTTTTATGGATTAAATAGAAAATCTTCTTCAGAAGCTAGAAAGAGATGATTCTTCAGATTACTGCCTGAAGATTTTGTTTGGCGTAAATTTTTTTGGGAGTTGCATGGGCCTCGTACGTGGCAATGAACCGCTTGTTAAATGATCCAGTTAAAATACTTGCTCTACAAATGCAAGAGCCACAGCTGTTCAGTTCTCTGGTGTAGTCAAGCACCCAGTTTACATTAGCTTTCTAGGCAATCTAGCAATGCAGTTCAGCATCTTCTCAACATAGATAAGAGCATTTGTGGGTCTTGCTACGCTTTATCCTCGTAACAACTCTGTGAAAGGAGATTAGACACAGAAACAATGAAGTTGTGACTCCCATGGTTGAAAAGGCCAGCTCTCCCCCAAAAGTTCTTCATTATTTCTGCGATAAAGAATCTCCATATCAACACACTAGCACTTCCTTTATTCACATAGTATCCGATTCCATGCAGGAAACACACACAAACAGAAACAAGTTTCTAGCCCTTAATACACTGTGAAATCCAGGGCCCTGAAGTGTGGGTGGTAGCAATACTGTAGTTCTATTCCCCGTCCCAATATTACCTGAAGCAGAATGAAATATACAGATTTGCTTAACTTGGATAACTTATGCAGGTTGCAGAATCCAGCTTTTATTAACTTTTTTTAAAATTAAAAAATAGCATAGTGTAGGCTTAGAGTTATAACAGGATCATATAAGCAGAATATAACATAAACAGGAAAACGTGATTAACATGACAGTAATGGCTAGTTAGGCAGTTTTCCAGCTGAAACTGCTGGCCACTACTGTGTTGCAATTGTGGGAGGAAGTGGATTCCTGTCCTTAACAAAAACTAACAGGAGATGGCAGTGTAGGCAGGTGTCTCAGTCAGTGTTAGGTAGGATGTGGTGTGGTTGCTAATTGGTTAGACACCCCAACTGACATTCAGGGCTAGCCAATCAGTAACAGTACATTTGCATGGACCAACTGAGACACCTCTTGCTTGTTTCTGGTAAGGACAGGAATTCCTCACCCTCGATTGCTTGCAGTGGGTTCAAAGCAGACAACTGTTTTGCCAGCTGCTGCTCTGTTTAGGCATAGTTCTAAAATGTCATCTGAATTGAGTATGAAATGCAGCTTGTATTTGTGTGCCGTGTGAGACGGAAGTTCCACTAAAGGCATTTAACATTATTTAAATGTGAATTAGGTCCCTGTTCATTGGTATGCTGTTGTTGTTTATTGATACTCATTCAGTTCAAATTTGGATACTGGTGTTTAGCAAATTCAGGAATTCATTCCAAAATCCATATTTAGACTTTAATAGGCCAACCAATATGTCAGAAAATAATGTGCAAACTTCTGAGTTTTTCAGGACTCTTCATCGGGCTAGATGATAAACAGCAAGAGCAGGGAGCAAAAAGTTTTTTGATGGCGCAGCCATGGAGTCTGCATCTGGTCATAATCTGAAAACAGTCTTTGAAGCACTGCAGAACTCATGTTTGCAAACACTTACAACTGCAGAGTAACTCCTATAAAATAAATATGATAAATATTTTAACTTGAGGAATATTTTAATATGCTATTTGTGTGCACTCATATAATATCCTTCAGGAAGCTGTCAAATCATCCTTGCCTGTTGAGAGAACAGTATAAATGTTGGTCTCAAAATATTTGTTTTTTTCTACGATGACTTGCATGGCAGAAACAGAAAAACACAATTTATCTCGTTTCAAGGTGTGTATATTTTTTCTTAAAGAAACTACCCTCCAGCAGTGAGCAAGCATTGTAATGTTTTCTAAATTTCTCATATGGGCACATACAGTATAGAATACAGTGTACATTTATGGTCATTTATCTTTAAAAAAAGTTGAAAAAGATATTGAAAGGCAACTGAAATTATCAAGGGCTCAGTACATCTGCTTATGAATAAAGCCTGAATAGCTTGAAGTGGTTGTTGTTTTTTTAAAGTCTACAGAGGTAAACTGAGTTGACGTATGATAGATGACCTTATTGAGGATTTTCATGGATGAAAAGGTGAGGTAAAATATATATTCCAATATTTGACTACTGGATTAATTGTTGTTGTTTTTTCTTTAAAGAAATAAATAGACAAGGCCTTGGATAATCTTATCCTCCACTGAACATTAGCTGTGGGGTTGTATCTAATGGTCTTGCTTAGCAGACAGTAAGACTTCTGTCAGCGGAAATGATAGGAAAGTAATTTTTTGGCAATTTCCTCTTCCTCCCAGTAGCCCCTTGCAACCCTCCCACCATCTCTAGTTAGCCCCTCATATATATAAAACTTTCTCTACTGTTGGTATGAAATCTTGAGTCTACCTACCACCACCCACCATGGTTGCCTGCAGGCCAAGAGAGAGTGGGATCCAGATACAGTTCCTGGTTAGGCTGGTGGAGCTTCCTCGGGCTTGTCATTCAAGTAGCATATTACTGCCTTATAGGTGTTATTCATGCATTGCGGTGCCAAAAGGGGAAACTGATTGCCCTGTCCCAGTTTTGCAGTTTCTTAAATAAACTTTTCGTCAGGCTTATTTGCATGCCATTACCGTTCTGCCAAGAGAAAAATCATAGGTTGCCACTCTGTTCCATCAGCAGCGAGGTTCTGAAGCTTAGGCAACGTTTGGCAGAAAATAAGCCCTTTGTGTCTTCCTGAAGTGCAGTCTTGTGTGGTCTTCACTTGGAAAAAAGAAAGAAAGAAGGGGGCGGGGAGAGCCTTCTTCTCCGTTCTGCCTGCTACCAGCATACTATAATCCCCAAAGGGAAATTCAGCAAAAGACAGAACAATTTGAGAGGACTATAAATAGCCGAGTGGAGCAGATAATGCACAACCGTGATCTCTCTGCTAAGGCGGTATATCATTCTTTAGCATACATCTCTCCACGACTTAATTGTTTAATTGTTAAAACATTCGTGCATCCAATTGTGCACTGCATCTGGCCTGAAGGAAGTGAGGGGCAAGCCAGCAGCTTCCTTCGTGCCTGTTTATCAAACTCCAGGTTAACCCGAGCTCCTGGTTAGCTGAAAGTCGGCCATGTCCCCTGATAGGGGCGTGTGCCATCCATTGCTCCCTTGCTTATTCGGAGACGTCTGAAATCTCTGGGATAATGGAGTCTGAGATAAGTGGGTGAGCACCGCACGAGGCACATTGCCGTCTGGGGACGTGACCAACTTTTCACGTCAGCCAGGTGCGTCTGCTGAAGAGCAGATCTGGAAATGGGGGGGGGGGGAGACTGAATAGACATAGCCTCCAGGAAAAGAAAAGAAGAAGTACACACACACACACACACACACACACACACATTAAAAAAGCATAACTGATTTTCTCTCACATGCATACTTAACATTCATGCTGCATAGGTACTACACTGGGATTATTTTGTTTGGTTCTTGATGGCAAGCATCAGAAACCACATCGAAGCATCAGTGTTCTAGCTTTGCCGTTCAGCAAATAGGGATGTGATTTCAGTTTTAACCTTCCATTTTCAACTTGGCTGTCATGGCTGACTAAGCAGCCGTTGTACCTCCTAATGCCTTCCAGCAGCACTAACAGGATGTTGAGTTATGTCAGGGAGTGGCTGGCTGGATGAGGAAGAGTGGTGGGCACCCGCTGCCCTAGAGCCCCAGCCACCCCAGGGATGACACAGAAGATGACTTAGACCCCGGGTGGTGGTGGTGGGACACTGGAGAGCAGTATGGGGAAGGGACAAGGTGGAAAGTGCTAGAAGCAGGAGGTATGAGCGATCAAGCAGGGGTCAGAAGAAGGTGGCCCTTCTAGGACAGGCTGAGAGTCACCATGTGAGCGCAGACTCAGATAGAGAGGAGTCAGGTTGCCCTTTGTACTCAGCGGGAGGACAGTCCCAGTCCTGCTGTCTTTCCTCCCCCTCTGACAACTTGATCAATTAAGAGTTTGGCATGTTCAGGAATTTGTTGTTTTTATTCTCGAGGCGAACTAGCTGCAAGGTTGCCTTGGGTTCTCTTTATCCCTCCTCTTTGTTGTAGAAACTGATTTAAATTTATGCATTCTGAGTTTTCATATTATGATTTTATCCTGTGAACTGCCCTGAGATCTGCGGGTGCAGGGTGGTATATAAATTTATTAAATAATATTAAATAATAACATTGCTGAGCAGTGGGCTACACAGGCCGAGAGGAGGAGCCCAGTCCCTTGACGCAAATCATATAATAAGCAGCACATTCCTTCTGTACAATATGTAACTCTATACCCTTTATATGTATGATTGTACAGCTACCCATCTTAGCAACAAAATCATAAAGTCTGCTGATGACACCACTGTGGTGAGGCTCATTTCTGAGGGGGATGAGTCCGCCTATCAGAACGAGGTGGAGCAGCTCTGTGGTTGGTGCAAAGAAAACAATCTGTTCCTTAATATCGCTAAGACCAAGGAACTGGTAGTGGACTACAGGGGGGGGGGGAGGCGGACATTCAGCCCTTGTATATTGGTGGGAACCGGGTGGAGAGGGTGGCTGTATTCAAGTTTCTGGGTGTTACTATCGAGCAGGGTATGACCTGGAGCCCTAATACCATTGCTATGGTAAAGAAGGCCCAGCAGAGACTTTATTTCCTCAGACTTTTAAAGAAGAACAATCTGAGTGAGAGACTGCTGGTTTCCTTCTATCAAGGCAGCATAGAGAGCATTCTTACATACTGTATCTGTGCTTGGTTTGCCAGTTCCACAGTCACCAATAGGAAAATGCTCCAGAAGGTCATAACCACAGCCCAAAAGATTATCGGTCATCCTCTCCCATCTTTGGACGAACTATACAGCTCCCGTTGTCTCAAAAAAGCAAACAACATTTTACAGGATTCATCTCATCCTGGATATAGTCTGTTTGCACGATTGCCCTCGGGCAAGAGATACAGAACAATTAAATCAAGAACGGATAGACTAAAAAACAGTTTTTATCCAAGAGCTATAACTATTTTAAACGCTGTAACCAAATGATATGATCTTCGGGGAGTTCATTTCTTTCAGTAATTCAACTTAAAAGGTGAAACTAATATATGAGATAGACTCATGACATGCAAAGCGAGATATGTCAAGCCTTTATTTGTTATAATTGTGATGATTATGGCGTACAGCTGATGAGAACCCCAAATTAACAATTTCAGCTTTGGGGTTTTCATCAGCTGTACGCCATAATCATCACTATTATAACAAGCAAAGGCTTGACATATCTCGCTTTGCATGTCATGAGTCTATCTCATACATTAAACTCCAGTAGCTGAAGAAAACAATTGCTTACATAAATGGACTTTTCCATGATATTCTAATTTTTCGAGTTTCACCTGTATGTGTATGTGTGGTTGTAAATGTATAAATGCGTATATGTGGCTGTAAATGTGGGATGGCATTCAATTTCGTTGTACTACGTACAATGACAATAAAGTATCTATATCTATGTATCTATGTATCTATCTATCATCTAACTGGGTATTCTGCACTAAAAATCCACATACATACTCTGTCTTCCACATTTTTGCTTGATAGGGCACTTTCATAACATCCCAAGTAAATGAAAAAACACTCAGTATCCACTTCCTAATAGATTTTGCACTGTTAGCTTCATGAGAATGTCTTAGTCTTGACGTTCCATCCCAATATCCTCTCCATCATACAGTATTTTCTGCATCTCATAATGAGAATACTTATATTCATTCCTTAGCCTTAGTTTCAGGGTACCAATGTTATTTGCCAGTGTGGCAGCCAGTGAGCACCTCCAGTTTTTCTCTTGACTAATCGTGCAGGTCGGGTGAACTTCACATCACCTGGTATTGACCTGTTGTACCAACTTGGTGACCACGACATCCATGTTTGAACATCTTCTGTGGAAGGAAGGAGGACTAAATTACCCTGTATTCTAGCTCTTTCTGAGCCACACCCTGGGAACTTTTTAAAGCAATGTTTTCCTGAAAGAGAGAGAAAAGGGGGTTGGGGAGAAGGAGAGAAAAAAAAACTTCTGATTTGCTGTGATCTTCCTTAATGAATATGTTAGCCAGCTCTTAGCTCCTTACACACTGCCCAGGCTTGCGCCGGGGGGCAGGACTGGTTCAGCTGCAGGTCAGCAAGGAGACTCAGAGCCGAGCAGTAAAGTTGATTCTTTATTCAAGGAAATAGAATGCGAACAGAGAAACTTACGGGCAAGCAAGTTGCCCCAGTAAATCAGTTGCTAGAATTGACCATCTGTGCCTCTCACTTTCCCCTGAGTCTCCTCCCTGTACAGCTGTGTTCCCTGCAGTCTTAAACTCCCAACAGGGAGAGCCCCCCCCCCCGCAACCTCTGGACATGTTGTTCTGCTACATGCAAAAGTCTCCAAGTCCTTGGAGACAAGGGGGAAGGGGAGTTAAATACAGTAGGACCAGCAGGCTCCTGTGATCTGTTGCAGCCTCAGCCCCCACTTCCTTAGCTGCCTGTCTTACATCTGCCGTGCTTTCTGCCTCTTCCTCTCTCTCACACAAGCCTGTTGCTTGTTCGGCATCCAGCCATTCTGCCCCCCCCCCTTCATCCTTTGTCCTGTCTTCAGTGTCCTACCACCAATTCCCTGGCTCTGAGCCTTCCTCTTCTGAGGCATTTTTTTTTTTGGGGGGGGGGTTCCAGCTGGGGCCTCCCACCACTCCTTATTGTCTAGCCCAGTGGTGGCCAAACTTGGCCCTCCAGCTTTTTTTGGACTACAACTCCCATCATCCCTAGCTAACAGGACCAGTGGTCAGGGATGATGGGAATAGTAGTCCCAAAACAGCTGGAGGGCCAAGTTTGGCCACCACTGGCCTAGCCAGTCCCTTATACCTTGGTGCTGCTAACACAAGACAGGCAGATACTAACATCTTAGCTCTCATAGGTACGCTCATCATTATGTAGTTAAGTGTGTGTGTGTGTGTGTGTGTGTGTAGCATCACAGGAAAATTGATGTGAAGACATCTGCAGTGACTCCTTAGGTGTTATGAGTACAACATTATTTCTGCTAAAATTGTTCCTCCGGCTTCTTCTCCTGCCCTAAACCTGCACAATTGAGGAGGAGCTTTACAACTCTCTCTCTCTCTTTCGTCTTTATATATCAGAATTGCTCCAATCACTTGCTTTTTTTTCTTTTCCTCTTTTTAAATTCTAGGATTAAAGAACCACTTCAGGACAGGATAATAGCTACCTATGAAGAACATGAAGACAGTGTCTATGCAGTGGAATGGTCTTCAGCCGACCCATGGCTATTTGCCTCGTTAAGTTATGATGGGCGGCTTGTTATTAACAGAGTTCCCAGAGCTCTTAAATACCACATACTGTTATAAATCTGTTCACATTTCTTCAGCTTCATTATCTCAATATTGGCTGATAATTGGAAATACTCCATTTCTCAAATAAGTGTCATGAAAGGAATACCAACCCTTTTCCCTCTAGTGTAAATATTTGAAAATTAAAAGAACTGCTATGAAAATCACTTTTTTTACTGTTTTTCTTGTTTTGCACCTGGCATCTTATATACGTGTATATATACACACACACACATGCATACACATAAATGAAGAGACTATTACTATCCAATTTCCTTGTATGATCTGTGTTGTCCTATATGAATTAGTTGAACCCAAAGGGAGCATCTACCCATATTTTTTTTCAATATTTAGGGAAACAAATGGAATATTGCCAACACACTCACACCAAAGTAAACCATTTCAGTTTCACTTAATTGTTTCCACGGCAGAGGTTTGTGGTTGAACCAAATCGTGTCTTAAAACATTTCTGTCTCTTAAAACAAATAGACATAGGCTGTGTTTGCATTTAAGACTAAACTTTAGTCAGTGCAGTGTGGCTGAGCCATCTGCAGATATGATAGCCTTCTTCAAATATCTCAAGGGCTCCCACATGGAAGACGGAGCAAGCTTGTTTTCTCCTGGCTCTGGAGGGTAGGGCTCGAACCACTGGCTTCAAGTTACAAGAAAGGAGATTCCGACTAAACATCAGGAAGAACTTTCTGTCAGTAAGAGCTGTTTGACAGTGAAATGGACTCCTTCGGGAGGTTATGGACTCCCCTTCCTTGGAAGTTTTTAAGCAGAGGTTGGATGGCCATCATGGGTGCTTTAGTTGAGATTCCTGCATTGCAGGGGGTTGGACTAGATGGCCCTTGGTGTCCCTTCCAGCTCTAAGATTCTATGATCTTCTGTGTTGTGTTAATGTCTTTCAGTTACAGGTAGGTAGCCGTGTTGGTCTGCCATCATCAAAACAAAATAAAATAAAAAATTCCTTCCAGTAGCACCTTAGATTTGGCAACCCCAGCAAGTTAGTTCTTGGTATGAGCTTTCGTGTGCATGCACACTTCTTCAGATACCGAATGTCTTTCAGTTTTTGCACAACAGGAAGTGCAGGGGCCACAAGGCCTAGTAAATAATTCCATTAGCTTGCGGGGGGGGGGGATGAATATGGATCCATAATTCCTGCTGTTGCTATAGTGACAGCTTTGGCTTCTGTTGAAAGGGCCTGCCTATTCCTAACCTTTGTCTCTACCCAGCAGCTGGATCGAAATGTGATTTTTCATGTGTGTATGCTGTTCCCAGTATGTAATGATATTACCAAATTGTATTTGTAGGGCCTGGGAAAAGGGAGGTGGACAGGGAAAGCCCGTTAAAAAAAAAACATCCAAAAGCTGGATTTTGTCCTTGACCGACTAATAAGTACAGATCTAAATTCATACGTTCCATGGTGGGTATTTTTCTGCCTCTATTTTAATAACTTCTGCACTTCCTGAAAAATTAGCCATCACCCTTGGAGCTTTCCCTTCAAGGGTTGGTACCACGTCCATTTCATACCTGATCAAGCTGGTGCTTCATGTGAGCGGACAGCGTAAGCTCTCCTTGGCTTCAGCAGTAAACCTTTGCTAATGAAGAAATGAGTTTTGAAATAGTGGGTTTAAAAAAGAAAGTTGGTCAGTTTTATTTTCACTTTAACATACCTAAGCTTTACACCGTTGAATTGATTTTGCCTGTTAAAAGTTATCTGCCATAACTAATTTCACTATGGACTCGAGTGGAAGGAGTGAGGTACCCTTCATATATTGAAAACAATGCTATAGGTAGATATGGCAATAGGGTTATAGAACTAATTTTCTAATTTGCTGGCAAGAAGCTGGACTGGGGATCCCACTATGATCAAACAATCCCATAGAGCCTGGACCCCAGTTTATCACTGTACCTTCAGCTATCCACATGGATGGTAGGCCCAAGAAGCAGATGAAATGCAGTACCTTTGCCAGAGCTGCTGCCAGTCAGAGTAGACAGTATTGGGTTTGATGGACAGATGGACTTCCTATGTTGAGTAAAATGGAAGCATGCTGAAATTATGGCATGGGGTTTGTTCAGATATAAATAAATTGTGGTTGCACTAACCATGGTTTAGACTCGCAAGCCATGCTTTTTGGTCCAGATTTATAGGCAAAGTATATTTTCTTTGATTTCCTTCCTCCTCATACCTTCCATGAGAATTTCTGGATGCTAAGTCAGACAGTGGCATCTAATGGTTAAGCACCATCCCAAACCATGAGTTCAGATTAAATATGACAATTTAATTAAACTAGTTTTCAAACCAGCTTCAGACTCCCAATTTCAAATCCTCATTTGTTGGCCACTGGCAAACCATATTTTGCCAGACGGTGTTGGTTTAGACATTATGACAAACCATAGTTTTGTGTGCTCAAGCATGGTTTGGTGTTAACTCTTTCCTGCACTAATTGTCTTTTTCATTCTTTGTGCATATATTCCATTCAACTTAAAAAGAAGGCCTCCCTAAGTCTAATATGCCAACTCTTGCAGCTTACTACTCTGTGACTGTTGGTTCATCCTAATAAATTGGGCATCATATATTGCTGCGTCTTAGGGAAGCATGTGGGTGTTTGATGGGTCAATGCAGCTGCTTGCAGTTTTGGATTCACCTGGGGGATATGGCTGCAGGCTCTCCTTTTGGGTGTGACTGCTGGTGCAAACATTGTGAGCCCTTGCACTTCGAAACTGACCACTGTGCTACTGGTCCCCCGGCAGTCGTCTACCCAGGACTCCCAAACCCAGTCATAGCATGTGAAGCTTCAGCAATGTTATAGCATCAATGCATCTTCAGACCATGCCTTGGGACTTTTTGTATTTAACAAACTAAGTGTAAAGAAGCAAAGAAGCTTTGAAAATATTGAACACTGGTGCATTTGCATATCCAGGGAACAGTCATTTGTCATCAAATGAAAGATAGAAAAGAATAGTGTTCACTTTTTAAAAACATGGCACACACCCACACACCCACACACACCCAATACTCCTAATATTTTGCATTTGGCTTTTGAGATGTTTATGGCATAAATGAGGAATTAAAAGAGGAGCACCATTAAATGGGTGCCATTGGGGGAATTCGGTTTTCGCATTGGCACTGCAGGCTTTTCCACCCCCTGCACCAATTAAGAAACCTATTACATATAATTGCAAGCATAGTGTGATGTTTGTATTCCATAGTATCATATAATGAAATAGAAAGGAAAGGAACCATGTTGTATTTATTTACTTGCTTAGGTTTAGCACTTGATGCAAAGTCTGCCAAAAACTGCATGTTTATGTGTGCTTTAAAATGAACACTAAGCCTAAACGCTAAAGCTTAAAACGTAACATTTCTCTGTTTACTCCATGAGCTTCTATTTCTTTGTGCTTGTTAAGAAACACAACTTATTTTTGCTCTTAAACATTTAATTAGGAGGCTGTGTGCACACCCAGAAGCAAAAGGTGTTACAATGCAGGGAGGGACATACCTTTCTATGTTATTTTGTGCTTGTTAATAAAGCTGACGTTTTGGTTAATGGAAATGGGTTCTGATCTGAAGTGGTGGTGCTGAGGAACCTGGCTGTTCTTATCTCACCTCTTGTTGTTGCCTTGGTCCTCTGTATGTACAATAAGGTTAGGAAAGAAAGAAAGAAAGAAAGAAAGAAAGAAAGAAAGAAAGAGCCCAGTCAGTTCACAAACTAGCTCTGGAAGTTCAACATACAGCGGGCATGTCAGTCAGGGTCAATCCGTGTTGTTTGGTTCTTGCTGTTCATGGTGGACGGCCAGAAGAGGAAGACAGAAGGTTCATGAAGAAGAAGGAAGTCCTGAAAAGAAAGCAAAGTTTCTTGGCAGTGGAAGACTTGCTGGGGTAGCCAAATCACTTGACTTAGGCTGCAGAGCAGGGCCAGCCCAAGATATTTTGGCACCTGAGGCAGATCCCAAAATTGCACTCCTCTCCCTGCCAGGGAAGAAGGGGTGAGGGAAGATTGACATCAGGATCTGTTGTCCCTGTCGCCTGAGGGAAGAATATGCCCACCGTGTTGGGGGCGGGGGAGAGAAGAGAGATGCAGTTCAAAATCACAGTTTTCCACCTCTCGGTTTCCACCCACCCCTGTTTTACTCAAACTCATGCTGCTGTTTTAAGCCGCCACTTTTTCCTGTCAGTGTCCTTCCCCTCTTACTCCCATGCTGCAGCCTATACTGCTGTACAGCCTGGCTTTTCTTTCGCTCCCCTCCCTGACGCCATGCAAACCCAGGATTGTGACACAGCGCACTACAAACCCTCCCATGGGTGCTGCGTGATAACAGCCTTACATTTTTATGTATGTGAGAAGATCTAGAAACCACAGCAGCTTAATACGGTTTTTGCCTTCAGACTCACAAAGATAAGACACACGAGGAAAAGGGAGGAGGAGGGAGGAGGAAATGCAAGCTCAAGCAAAAGTTCTGAAAGCTGCAGCCAATGTCACTGGAAGTTCCTCTCCAGAAGCACACACTCCCCGTCCCTGATTAAATCTAGGAGCAGAGCTGGTGGCAACATCCATTCTAGGAGGCAGGGCAGCTCATGCCACACAGTTCTTCCTTCAGACAGTGGGTTGGATAGCAGTTAGAATCCTTCCCCCTCCCTTGCTCTGGGCTGGATCTGGCTGTAGACTAACAGTTGCCCATCCCTGGTCCTCTATAGAAAACACAGCATTTTTCTTTGTTTCGGGTGAAAATGTTGTATATGCCTTACTCTAGGAGGTGATGGGCCAGTATAGATGCTTTTTGCTGAATGTTCTTGCGACACTCCCAAGGCGGTGCTCGGATCTGTTCCTTTTGTGAGGTGGCCCAAAATGAAGAAAGTGGACTTAAAGGGATGAGCATCACTACTGATTAGCAGAAAAGCTGCGACCCATCACCTGAGGAGGCTGCTGAACTGTAAGCCACAGATAACTTTCCATATCAATTTGCACACTGCTTCTGCTCATTCCACCTGCTGGTTTAGTCAGGGAGAGAACCAGTGAAGTGAGAAGAAAATGACACGGAGGAGTTCTGGAAAATGAGAAAAAGACAAAGGAGAAGAGAAAGGTAAAAGGGAGACTGACAAATACAGAATGAGAAGTGAATTGGAAATGACAGGACCGGGGAAGCATCAGCTTGGGAAGTGGAAACGGGGAACACGCACACAAAATAGACGGAAAATGGGGTTTAAAAAGGCAGAGGGGAATTGCAAGCAACGAACGAAAAACCCCGTGAGAAGGGGAGAGTGAAAGGAGCAGGTGAAATAGTCCTAGTTCACCTTACAGAATGGCTAGCTAGATAAATTTGGGCTGCTAGAGGGCAGTGGTGTGCATGGGGACCCACAAAGTGAATGGCTACTTATCCAGACAGTTTTTCAAATGCTTACATCAGATTTAAAGAGATTTCCTAACACTTTTAACAATCTCCGGTAATTTCATTCTTTTGAGCTCTCGCTTTGGATTAAATAAAGACTTAAATAAATATATTTATGATTTTTTCATAATCACATATATAAAGCAGAATGTTAAATTAAACACAGACTTCCCTCCTGCCCCCCTTCCATGGTTTCTTCTCACTACCCCTTACTGCTGTATATTCTAATTACTCTGTGTTTTTCCTTTTCTCATTTCATCTCAGCGTAATTTTTTTACTGCTGAATTTAATCCTGCTAATGTTTTAACCCATTTACAATGATTCTTCTGATATTCTACAAACATTTTCCAATCTTCCTTGAATACCCTTCCCTCTTGATCTCTTATTCTGTTGGTTAGATTCACCAATTCTGCGTATTCCATCGTTTTTCTCTGCCACTCCTCCTTGCTTGGTACTCCATTTCTCTCCATTTCTGGGCATATGCCACTCAGGCTGCCGCAGTTGCATGGGATCCTTTAATCTCTGGGTATATCTGACTCAGTTGTTCCCAAGAGAAAGACTTCTGGTGTGTGTGTGTGTGTGTGTGTGTGTGTGTGTAACCTTTTAAACTCCCCCCCCCATTTCATTATATACCATCTCTCAGAAGCTCTTAGCCAATTTGCATGCCCACCACATATGGCAGAATGTACCTTCCATCTCTTTGCATTTCCAACATTTGTCTGATTCTCGTTTATACATTTTTTGCTAGTTTACTTGGCGTCAGATATCATCTATATATCATTTTCATAAAATTCTCTCTTAACACATAACAAGCTGTAAATAAAGACTTGATCTGGGCTGGGGAGTCTGATAGTTTACCATTCATTAGCATGCTTCCTTCTATAGGCAGGCTGCCTTTTTACCTCCTGCTCCCAGCTGCTACGGTTTTCCCGCCCGCCCACCCTTTAGGCACCATTCCTCTGGACCTTGCTATGGATCTCGCTCGGTTGCCATTGAGGGGCATGGTAGGAATTTTCCCACTTGGCAAATTGGCTCTGGCTTGGTGGTTTTTGCCTACCTCGTAGCAACTCATCACAACTTGGTTTTGGCGGTTAGGCATTGGATTACCTCTATAAGGCTGAAGGTGGGGGGGGGAGGTTGCGCCATCACCTCCCCCAAAATACTGAAGGGTATTCCGTTAAAGGAGTCTGGGGGGCGTGGCCCTGTCTGACGCCGTGGAAACTGAGGGCCTAAGGCACGCCCCCTTTGGGTGGCCCCAGGGTGAGTTCCTAGTTGATGTGCATCAGCAGGGCTCCCCTATCGGTGGTTAACCCTTCCCGGACTCCCAGTACAACAGGCTGGAGTCAGATATAGTCAGATAGATCCAATGCTTAAGCCAATACCGCTCAACATCCGTAACCAGTAAAGTTGTGGCCTTTTTTATTCCCATTAACCTTACTTATTGTGTCCTGTGAGAGCCAGTGTGGTGTAGTGGTTAAGAGCGGTAGACTCGTTATCTGGGGAACCGGGTTCGCGTCTCCGCTCCTCCACATGCAGCTGCTGGGTGACCTTGGGCTAGTCACACTTCTTTGAAGTCTCTCAGCCCCACTCACCTCACAGAGTGTTTGTTGTGGGGGAGGAAGGGAAAGGAGAATGTGAGCCGTTTTGAGACTCCTTTGGTTAGTGAAAAGCGGGATATCAAATCCAAACTCTTCTCTTCTTCTTCTTCTGTGTCTTTATTTTACCACAGGAGGGGTCGGGATATCGCCACGTAAGTGGCTGTTGGACATTATTTACTTTGGTTTTATTGTATGGCTCTTTTCGTTCAACAATGATCTATAATTGTATATAGACTATGTTCGACAGCAATGTATTTTTTGTAGAATTTTGTATAACATTTTTCTTTTGAGAATTAAAAAGGGAGAAAGAGATTGCTGCAAAGTATCAGGAAATCACAGAAAAGGCAATACAACATTGGACACAAGCTGATGCATCCTTGACACAGAGCACAGCACTGGAACCAAGCGAAGGTTGCGTTAATTAGTGTTTGTTAAAAAATTAATGTCAAAATTCTTATGAGAGTGATTTTATTACCATTTAGTAGCTGGACAGTACTGTTGGGTTTGGTTGGGGGGTGGTCTCCCCCACCTTTTTTTTTTTTTTTTGAATATGTCATATCCAGAGAACCCATACTACTGTGTATTCCTGCCTTGAAAGGCCGATGAACATTTCACTTGCCTGGAATGATGGGATTCTTGTTAGCTGCAATTGAGTTTCCCTGAACTTGGCCTCCTGCCTTTGTGAGTGCCGACATTGCCTTCCCTCCTCCGCAGCTAATCTTAAGCAGGGTCTTGGCCGCTGCTGATAATTCTTCAAGCGCTCCCTTCTGAACAGTATGTAGTGCAAATGGCTTTCTTGAAAGGGCCCTTTAGAACCTATAGGAAAGCTGAACGAAAAGCATGCAGTGTGTCTTCTGAAGTCCGAATTTTTCTCTGGTGCAAAACCCCTTTTATGTTAAGAGCCGTATGTGAGCGTGGAGTCAGGCCTTGCTGTTGCTGTACCTTGAACGATGCCACAGAGCATAGGCATCTTGTTTTGACATCTTCGGACCCTGGGCATTTTGTAAACGGAAGGTTTGTTTCTGTAGGGCATGTTTTCTTAAGATGCAGGCCAGCCTCATGCATTTGAAGAGAACTGCTGCTAGCAGCCTTTTGGATCCTACAACTCGGGCGTAACTGCCCACAAATGCCATGGAGTCCACCTATAATTAAAGCTGAGTTTGTCCTGAAGCAATCATAATCTCAAAGTGCAGGAACACTACCCATCTGATAGTCCTCTGAATTACAATTTGGGGTTTTAAGAATTCTGAAATGTGTCAGTGGTTAAGAGGTCCAGCTATGAAATCAAGAAGTTGCATGGGACAAATCTCTCATTGGCCCTTTCTCCTCACAAGAGAGAGAGAAAGAGAGAGAGAGACTTGGATGGCAAATACGTCTGTGATTAAAAATTGCAATTAAAAATAAATTGAAATATTTGAAAACTGTCAAAACCACCTAAAAACAATAAAGCACAATGAAGCAGCTGCAATCCAAAGTACAGGTGCTGTCACACTGTGGGCCAGCCGTCGTGTGGCACTTGTGGAAACACAAGTTCCACAGACTGAAGCAATCAAATCGGCACCCGTTAAGATGCAATAGGCAATCCCACCACCCACCTCTCTGCCTTTGGCAGGTAATGGCATTTACCTTACACAGTAGGTCTTCAGCTGGTGCCTGAAACTAGCTTGAGTCCGCACCAGCCGTATGTCGGAAGGAAGATCCCTAATGGGGGGGGGGGTCTCCACTAAGAAGGCCCTGCCTCTGGTTGCCACCTAAAGTACCTCAGGGCTTCATTCAATGTTAATCATTCTCAAGAGCAGACCAATTGAAATTAACGTACAGGACTAACTTGGGCATACTTTTTATTTAAAACATAGCCCGGCCACATCTGGTGGCTAGCATGTTCCCCACTTTTAAGGCAGGGGAAGCATTGGGTGGCTGGAATTGAGGCATTTTTAGTGTGGCCAGAAATGATGGAACTCCCAAAAAACGTAGGACGGGCTACATGTTCCCCTTACAGGGTTGTTGTAAGGATCACAAATAGGTGATGAAGTGTGTGAAGTGTCTTGAACCCTCTGAGGTACTGTGACATAAACACTAAGTTTATATAAATATTCAGGAAGGTTTGGTGTCAGGGTCATAGGAAAGGAAGATGCTGACTTGTGCCCAAGTTGGACCATCTACTTTAATACCACCAGCAGCGACTCTCCTGGGTCCCAGGCTGCAGTCATCCCCAGCTCTGGCTGGCGATGCCGCGAATGATATCTGCCACTGAGCAATGGTTTCTGACACCTGAGCTCAGTATTAGGACTTATTTCCGGGAAGTAAGAATACACGGAAGTGCCCTTGAGCAGGTGCATAGAAAGAATTTCCCCTAAGCATCACCAGATTCCTCCTAGCTCAGAGCAGATGTCTTTGTGGCACTGCTGAAATAGAAGATCCTGCACAATCACATCTTATATCGTTCTTTGTACTTGGGACCTCATTTTAAAGTTTCCGGATACCATTTTATTGAGATTGCACTGAAGGTCCACATAAGATAATCTTATGTAAAATACTGGCATTTTTTGTGACATATAAATGTCTCTTGGCAAGAAACTGTGCAAAAGTACTTGGACAGATAGCTATAAATTGTCATGGCGATACCCTGATTTGAGGATAGCTTTATTATTTATTTTATCTTGTCTTCATTTTACCCGGAGTTTTATTGCTTATTTTTCTTATCCCTTGCTTTATTGTTTTTTTTATCCTTGATGCTAGCTTTTATTTACTCTGTTTTATATACATAGTATTTGTATTAGAGAATATGATTTGCTGTACGGCTTTGAGGCTGATGGAATCTTTGCAAAATGACTGTCCGTAAGCAGCTGAATAACTAGAGAGAGCCCCAAAATGAGGAATTAAAAAGGAAGGTCTTCCTGACATTGTATTGCAAGGGGGTTGGACTAGATGAATCCTTGGGTCTGTTCCAGCTCTACAATTCTCTGATTCTATGACAAACATGAGCCTGGCATCCCTTTTAATAAAAGAGATACAATGTCAACTTAAGCATAATTCTCAAACATGAGGCTTTAAATAACTCTCCTTTATATGCATTTGGTAGCAAACCAACTCCTACGCGCAAATCTGTTACATCTGGTGTGTCCCCAGATTTAAATAACAAACTATGGTGGCCCTTCTGAGAGAAATTAAACGAGTGTTTCCACAACCATCATTCAGCCCAAACATGGAAATCCAGCTCTGAGGGCCTTCTGGCAATTCCCTCACTGCGAGAGGTGAGGTTACAGGGAACCAGGTAGAGGGCCTTCTCGGTAGTGGCACCCGCCCTGTGGAACGCCCTCCCATCAGATGTTAAGGAAATAAACAACTATCTGACATCTGAAGGCAGACCTGTGCAGGGAAGTTCTTAATTACAGAACTATAGAACTGTAGAGTCGGAAGGGACCACGGGGGTCATCTGGTCCAAAATGCAGGAATCTTTCACCCGACATGGGGCTCGAGCCCACAACCCTGAGATTAAGAGAGCTGCGCTGTACCAACTGAGCTATATGTTTACTGTTCTACTGTGTCTGATGTTTTAATTTGTTGGAAGCCGCCCAGAGTGGTTGAGGTAACCCCGTCGGATGGGCGGCATATAAATGATGGTGATGATGATGATGATGCATGGCTGCCATGACTTGACAACAGCCCTTATAGAAATTGGTGGGACTTAACTTCTTAGGGAAAATACTTAGCACCAAGGTGTAAAGACACCCAAGCCAGGCCTGGCAGTGTGCTTAACAGCTAAGGAGAGCGATTCTTTGACCTTATTTGCTGCTATTCATGCCTCATGCGGAGGAATGCTTGTCACAGCTCTAATGATTTAAAGTCAGGCCCAGCTAATATATCTTAGTTCTTCCTGCATAGCCTCGGCAGTTTCCTTTATAATGCAATATGGAGGAACCGTCGGTGTAATTGGTGAAGAATGGCAGTGCCTGAGAGGTGCCCTTTGCTACAATTCAGAGCTTCTGCAATTCATTTGTCAGAGGCCCGGCTCTGTGACGCTTTTAGCTCTGAGACACACACAGCACCGGAGAGATTATAGCTTTTTATTGCACTCACCTCTGCGGGTAAAAGACAGCAGACTTTTGACACTCGCAGAGCTCTTGTTCACATAGCAGAGCTCAAAAGCTGCCCCGTGCACCTGACTATTATGGGGCTGCATTTCTCTTAAGCGCCCTTGAATAGAAATCAAAGCACGATGCCTCGCAACTGCCTCAGGGATTTTTCATCCATGATACTGGGTGAGAAGGATCTGTATTATAGCAGTATACTAGTCCTCATTTTGTGGTCCTTCTCTAAATCTTTAGTACCCTTACGCAATAGAAACACACACACACTCATGCACACACGCAGAGAGAAATATATGCAGTGTTTTTGTTTTTTAAGAGAAAAAGGTGCTAGAACTCACCATGAAGTTGCTAAAGTTAAGTGCCACACTTTTAACACTGGGGTGGGGTGAGGAATGTGCCGGTACTGTGTACTCTTGAGTACTCCCAGAAAAAAGCATTGCGTATATGTCAGTGAAGTGGACAATTTGAGTAGAGCAGTGAAAAGAATTTGTGCCCCAGTTATATCCTGCCAAAAAAAATCCCGACAATTCAGGTGATTCCTGTGATGGCGTCATATATTTTTGAACTGGGAAAATGCTGAAACAATCCTCCAGCCAGTGTGGTGTAGTGGTTAAGAGCAGTGGACTCGTAATCTGGTGAATCGGGTTCGCGTCCCCGCTCCTCCACATGCAGCTGCTGGGTGACCTTGGGCTAGTCACTCCTCACAGAGTGTTTGTTGTGAGGGAGCAAGGGAAAGGAGATTGTTAGCCACTTTGAGACTCCTTAGGGTAGTGATAAAGTGGGATATCAAATCCAAATCCAAACTCTTCTAATAACTGGAGGTTATGGCAGGACAAAGCAGGTGGGGGAGATGGTCACTCCTATCCTGCCCGTCTCATGGCATGCAGGATGAAAAGTGTGTTGTCTGCAGGGAGGAGACAGAGATTGTCCCTGCTACACAGCAGCAGAACAGCCCCAATCCTGCTGGCTTGCCTCAGCCTCTGACACCCCTCTCGAGGAGAGTCCTGCACATTGCTGAGCAACTGGCCAGATGGACCCAGAGGAGGAGCCTCTGCAGTCTCTGTTTGCTTGGGAGGAATCCAGAGAGAGAGGCTAGAAGGGGAGAGGCTGAGCTAGTGGTCAGTCTCATCTGCATTTAGACAAACCAGAGTACTCTACTGTGTTGTTGTTTCCTGTTAATAAAAAGCTAATTGCATCCTGTGCCTCCCATGTGTGTCCCTGCCCTGTGGTTGGCCTGGCTTGGTTGAGAGCTCCTTGACAGGTAGGGCTGGGAGAGACCCCTTCTTGGAACCCTGAAGAGCTGCTGACAATCCTTGTAGACAGCACTGAGCTTGATGGACGAATGGCCTGACTCAGTGGAAGGCACCTTCCTGTGTTCTCTTGATCCTACCCTTTCGTCATGTTGAGAGGTACGTGCCGGCATGTGCCAATTGCTGCTGCTGAACAATAATTTTGATATAAGCTTGCAACCGGTTCTCTTCCAACACATGAGCCTATAAATTAGATGTTTGTCACCCTTGTGCCATAGCATATATATTCTCTTTGGGCATCAACCATCTGAAGAAGGTCCCTTGTTTGCCATTGCCTAAAAATGTATGGATGTCATAACAATTTATAAGCAGCTGCCTCTTACACCTGCGATAGAAGTAACCCAAGGAATTCAAATGAGATCTGAAACATAAATTAGGTATCCTAATCGCCCAGTGTTGCCATGCTATCCTGGCTTCCCAGCAAAGTAGGTATTTTATTGTCCTCTTTTTTATGTCACATTATCTAACAGGATTGATATAATTATGCTGGAGCCAAGGTGAAGGACTCTCACTAGAATGTAATAGAAGAGATCTTCCAGCTCATGCATAAATCCAGCTCAGGATAACTTGGGACCTTGGCTGGCAAATAGATGTGGTGATGGATAAAGGAGCAACTTCTAAAAGGCATTGAGGGATGGGGCCAACCCTTCTTCCCACATTGCCCTCCCCATCTCTTCCTTCTGTTCCTTGCCCTTCTCAACTCTGTAGCCTAAGCATTTATTTGTGGTAACAGGATGGGGAGAACAAGTTTGGCTTGGCATCTGGTGGTCTGGTTTTTTTGCTTTTCCGGGTGAGATCTGTACTTCTGCCTTGGGGCCAGTTGATGACCTGGAATGTGTTCCCCCTTCCTTTCTGCTTTCCATGGTCACGATTTAAGTTGTGCTTTTACTCCAGAAGAGTTGGATGAAAATGTTTCAAGCAAGCCATGTACCTGAACAATTTCCAACTTTTTTCTCAGGGATAACTTCTGAAACAGTGTGAGGGCAAATCTCCTCTTAAGATGCAACCTAGTGATGGTTTCTGCTGTCCACATACCTTGCACACAATCTCATTGCTGGAAGGTTTTTAGCTGAAACATGAAGCACTTTCATTGAGTTTGATGCCATTTCAGATGATGTGAAAGCTCTGTCTTTTTAGTATTTGATGTTTGATGACCGTTTCACACATGCAAGCTATCACTTGATATCACAGTGTTGTTATGTTTTGCCAGGTATGTTCAATCAATGTTGCTAGATGCCACCTTTAATTTAAAGGGCTAGTCCAAATTCCAAAACTACAATCCAATTGCAACTCAAAACTGGGAAAACAAATGCTTTGTGGGTTGCACTGACTTAGATTAAGCTCTAACAGAACAGCGGAAATGGAAGTCATAGGGTACTACCAGGTTTTGATCCAGCACTGCTATAACATACACCTATGTCCACCAGCCATTGACTCCTTGCAAGTATAACCCTGCAGTTCTGTGGACCCCAAGACACTAATATTTCATTAATCTCACCGGTGTCTAAAATGTTACATTCTGCCATGAGACAAACTAAGCTATGTGGAACCATATTTGAAGGGGGGGGGGATTGTGGTAAACATGCTCTTCTGAAAAAAATGGGCTGGAAAGTACAAGAAAATATCTGATAGTAGGAAAGAGACATTGTTTTGGTTTTTGTCCTCTATCTAGAGACACATAAAACCTAATGAAAAGTCATGTTCCGAGGTATCAGCACCATGGACAGTTCACCCTTGGTAAGTCTATAAAATGGTACAGGCAGTTATCTAAGCTGGGTAAACAAATTTGTTCTATCAAGCAGCACACATTGAAGTATTAAACTCAGCGATGCTCCTGGAGGTCATGTATATCCAGCAAGGTAATGGAAAGCTGGTAACATCTGTCTGTTAATCTACAGGACTTCAAAGGTTCTTGCTCATGGCATGAACTAAGAAAAACAACTTACAATTGCTAGTTTTATGTTTATTAAGGTACTCAAATCATAATAACAATTGAACTTTCACCCCATCCCAAAAGGCAGTCTAATACTATCAGTTCTTGAGTTTTTAAAAATTCTTGATTTATCTTGCTTGAACATGTTAGTTTTGTAGATAGATAGATAGATAGATAGATAGATAGATAGATAGATGGATGATAGATAGATAGAAAGATCCTTTGGCATTTAGTGGCGATGATAGCAGATTTATTATGAAGCACAATTTTACCCAATTAGCCAGAAGAAGATGGATAGATTCTAAAAGTTGAGAAAATGAAACAAGGCAAGTAACATTCACATTGTTTCATACATATTACAGCAACCCCAAACTTCTGTGTTGTGCTGTATTACAGTGGAGGGACATTTAAGGAAGATAACTCTTCCTTATACATTCTGGCCATCCTGCAATGGCACATGCATTGATGTGTGAAAGGTAGTCATTCCCTTGGGCATCATTCCAGAAGCTTGTGGAGTTAGTGTTCTTGGGCTTAAAATAGCTTTGTCTGAGGGTCAATCTTAATGCGATGTTTTTCTTCCACAGAGGAAAATCTGCAGAAAATCTGCATCAGAACGAAACATCTGCACAGATTCCCCCCACCCCACCCCGGAAGAGAATACAGTACCCTACTTGCAGGATCTTTCTATGTGAATTTGTGTTTTTCTATGTATGCTTCTGTGGCAGAAACACATTATTGTGGAGTCAGTCCTCCCTTTCCTTAGGAGACAGAAGTGATTGTGGCCCATTGTGGATTAAGGGTGACACACAAAACCTGGGCAACTATGAGGGTGGGACCTTTGCTTTGCTATGGCACCCACCACAATCCTTTCCCTTAGGAAGGGTGCTCAGGAGAGGTAGCGGGTGGGTGATGAGGGGCTTTGTGTGAGAGACAGGGTAGAAAGCATTTCCCAGGGTGGGAGGGTGGGAGAAGAAACAGTAGTTCCCAGGTGAGAGCTGGGAAGGTCTCATTTTCCATATATGGTTAAAGGATACGATACAACTTTGATAGAGGACTTTTATATCTATTTTTTATTTTGCCTTTTTTCTTGCTTTTTATTCTCTCTAATTTTTGCTCCTCTTTATCTTTCCCTCCTTTTTTATTAGTTTGGTTTTCATTGTATCCTATGCTGAAAACTTTCAATAAAAATATTTTGGAAAAAGGAAGGGTGCTCAGGAGAGGAGCAGATCACCCATGGCAATTTTGGTATGGAAATCCAGGCTAACATTTTGGGTAGATAGAGCTTAAATATCAGAGCATGGCTCCCTCCCTGCCCATTGATTCCATCTTATAACTTTTGATTTGATTTGGCATAAACTGTAGAAACAAAAAAAAAGTTGTGGCCATTATACTCCAGAACTGCAGTCTCTTCCTGGTTGTTTTCGTCTGCTGCTTCCTGTGTGTTATGTAGCAGATGAGCACGGATCAATGTACAAACCAACCTGAAGAGCATGACAGGGTGTATCTAGTCTGGTCCCTAATGCCTCTTTACCAAGAAGGTGATAGCAAAGTGTATACGCATCATGAAACCTGGGGACACATCTGCCGCTCCTCCATGCTTCAGATGCATCTGCAGCCCTATCATTGTGCCAGAGGGAAAGAGGTAGCAATGTTAATAGGCTTCAGACACAGGTAAGCTTAATCTGCTTCAAGACAGAGAGCAGTAATTGGTTACAATTAGGGAAGTACAGCCTGAATACAAATCTGGTTGGCCAGCAGGGGTTTTGGTGCTGTTCAGAAAACTGAATTTTTTGCTCATGGTAGGGGGAACAGAGAGTTGACCTGGTTTTCTGGATTGAGGCTACTGCAGAAACAGAACAGTCTTTCATATGTGGATGCTGTTGTATTGCTTCATTCACAATCTACTCTGCCCATGTTGTGGAAGCTTCTAAAGAGAGCTTATAAGCCACCCATAGGCAATATTCTTCAGCATTGTTTGCTTTCTTGCAGTATTGGCAGGTTTTCAATTCCTCTGCCTCAAAAAGGGAAATGGTGATTTTTATTTTTATTTTTTACACCTATACCCTGTGTACTTGAGAAGATTTTTAAAATCACAAATCAAGGCAGAAATGGACAATAATTGTGTGTTTGAACATATGACAGTGATACATATTGGAAATAAGAGATTAGTCCTTCTCTAGGAAATTAGTCTGAAGGCCCATGAGGCATTTCCCGCAAGTACAATGGATGTGCCCTATAAACTCTCAGATATCAGGTGTGATGGCTTTCATTCCACACCCTCTCTCAGAGAATGTCATGAACAAGGATTCTTCATCCACCACCATGCCTGCAACCAAGATCTTCCAAATCAGAAAATGCAACTTCACCAGACTCATTAGGTTCAGGAGACACTCTCTTGGTGCACTCCAACCTCCCCCCCCCCCAGTCAGAAGCGCCAATGAATCTTGAGAACCAAATATAACAGTCAATAGGCTGTAGGAGAGAGTGGGGGAAGGGGGAAAGGACTGTAGAGCCTTTCCATCAGCTCTGTTGAAAGATCAACAACTTTTGGCTCTTTAAATCTCTCCACTCCACCTTGTGTAGGAATGGCATAGTTCCCGAGTTCCATGTTTCCGCCTTCATCCTAATCCCTTTCCTTTGATGTTTTATCTTTTAGCCTGTTAACACTGAGAACTTATTATTGACATTTGTAAGCTGTTCTGGGAGCCTTTTTTGGGGAGGTGCTTTCGGGTGGAACAAAAATTCCTTAAATAATTTGAAAAATAAATAAGGCAACAGCCTTAAAGTTCTAGGTAGTATCTTTGCAGGGGATGGAGGGGGCAATGCCACTACCACACCAGCACACCTTTAAGGTGTTTGAAGGCATTTATTCCCCACTAAAGAAACTGTCCACCTGGCTGTAGGCAAGAAGCCTTCAGACACAGATCTGTCCAAAATCAGCTCTAGTCTGATTTTTGCTCTACTAGCCAAGTTTGGACCTTGTTGACTGAGGGTTCAAGTCCACTTTCATTTTCCTTCTGAAACCTCAGCTTGAGTCCCTGTGAGGGAAACATTTGGGGTATAATAATAACAACCAGTGCTATTTTTCTAGAAAAAGAGGTGCCAGAACTCATCATGAACTCTTGTCCTCTTATAATGGCAATGGCGCCCACCTGAGAGGTGCTGGAACTGAGTTCCATTGAGTTCCGGCTGGGAAAAAAAACAATAACAACGTGACTCTGCCACATCAGTCACCATGCCACAATTGTGGTATGTTTTCCTAGGAGCTCAGAGGCTAGCAGGGACAGGACCTGGAAGGAGACCACCTGGGAACCATATGTAACTTGCTTTGATCTCCTCAAAGAGGAGAGAGTTGTGTAGAAAAATGGAAGCATGCTGAAGAGAATAGTGGTGAGGCCATGAGCTTTAAAATACTGAGTTGTGAAACCCAAGTCTTAGGGAGAAGCTCTTGGAAGCATACAGCAGCCAACAGTTGTGGCCACATTATATTATCAAAAGTACAAGCTGAGGTGGTTCATAGTACTATCTAGCGTGGACATGCTAAACATTCTTCAAGGAATGGACAAAATTAATTGTTACGTATCCCATGTCATTAATTAAGAAACAGTGTGATTAAGCCTTGATAGAAGTAACTGAATAATTAACTTGGTTGATTAAGAAGGTAAAGGTTTGGCCAACTGTCTCATGTGTGCAAAAGTATCTTGCTATGAATGACTCGTTAATGCAAAAAAGAAATTTTTGAGTTGGAGGGTAACATTTGCCTTGCCCTGCCCTTCTCATCCTCCCAGTAGAGATACCAAAAATCCTTTGTTTCTTCTTGCATAAATAACACCATAGTCATTTCTGAAGATGAGGCTTGAATTTGCATTAAATCCAATCTTAATGCACATGTAAAACCTGCAGAGGCTGGGATGTACATTCTGTTTTCCTTCCAAATTGTTTCTGCATTAACAGTGTACAAAGCATCCAGTGCAGAGGAAAGACTCAACACAGTTCTTCATGTTGGATATGGAAACACTCTTGGGCCTAGCTAGCAAAACTAGACATGGCAGGAACACAGAGCATATGTTTCCCCGCTCATCAAGGTATTGTGTATTATAGTACAACATAGGACACGATGCCACTTACCCTGTGGATTTCACTGCTCTTGATACATTTTATTGTGGGGATTGGGAAAACCCAGGATTATGCTCATGGAAACTGTCTCTGAGCCTTACCTACTTTTACTATGATGATAAAAGCCCATGAGCAATCAGGGCAGATTACAACTATTTTGAAAAATACAGTATATTAAAATCAGTTTAAAGCAAATAATATATATATATATATATATATATATATATATATATATATATATATATGCTCATTTGTCCATTTGTTCTCAATGTGTTTGGCCACCTCTTGATATATCACCACCAAATTCATCATGAGGGTTCCTGAGGTAGGCACAGCAAGTCTTCATTGATATTTGAATGCCAGTGTCTTTGTTATAACTTCACCCATTTCAGGTGCCTCTTAATATATCATTGCCACACCTGACATGAGGGTTATTGAGATGGGGGCGGCAGTCTCTGTCAACGTTTGGATACCAGGTGCCATTTTGAATCAAGATGGCAGACCAAAATATCAATTTGGCATGACTTCACCCGATTCCTAGCATCTGGTATTCTGAGGCATACATCCTCTGACAGTGGAGAAAAACCCAGCCATTGCAACCAGCAGGCATTGTGTCTAATTTTATTCTACACCTATACAAGTTGGTGGTCGTCACTACCTCTTGTGGGAACAATTTTCATAGATTAACTATGTTCTGTGCGAAGAAGTTTGTATTTTGGACTTGGGAGAGGGTGCAGAAGAGGTCTGCACTGAGAGACCTGAAAAGACCCATTCTGAACTTTGACCAGGCCAACTGTAGAGGTTTGGAGCTTTTAGAGTTAACAAGCTCAACCAGGTTGTCCCACCCACAGGAGGAAGAGCGTCACCGGATGCTCTGTGTACTGTTGTACTTTGTAATGTGATACTTTCTTTTTCTGAGTCCGGAGAAGGGAGAAGGGAGAAGGCAGCAACATGGCTTGCGTCTCTCCAGGAATGTAGATTTATGCCTTGTAAAATAAAGCTTCTAGATTAGAAAGAAGCCGGACTCTGTTGTCTGTAATATGCTGGCATGCACACACCCCGCTGCGTGAGAGAAGATAAGAGAAGATAACTCTGCTGAATAGCACAGGAGACGGCAGCAAGGAAAAGCGCTTCAGTCAGGTATTCGCAGCGGAAGCGTGCCGGGCTCCAAGGTGTGCTAAAGTTGGTTTGAAGCGTTTCCAACAATCAAAAACTCTTCACCAACTAAAGCAGTTTGGGGGAGGGGTTTCAAGGTGCGGATGTCTTGTTTTGCCTCCTACAATGCCTAGTAAACACCACAAAAAGTGTTAAATCACCAGTGTTCTCCTCCTCCGAAGCAAACCAATCCCACAATTTCTAGAGAGATCTAGAGGGCATAAAATATTGTCTTGGATTGACTGAAGTTGGATATTTTTGGCCTTTGTTGCCACTTTGGGTCTTCCAAATACGAGGGCAAAGCAGGACATGCATCTGCTGGGACTGACTGCATGTATATTATTTATCAAGAGGAAGTAACGCAGTACATCCATATGGCTCACTTGTTATCTTGATGAGCATAGTCAGAGCTATCACTCTGAGCAGCAGGCGCCACTGGGAAAGGGCAGGGAGTCCTCTATCCCCATGCTTGACACTCTGAGGTCTTTACACACTGGAGAAGCAAAGCACTATAAAGAGAGCAAGGACAAAAACTTGTACCTGGATGTCCCAGACTGTCATCACTCAGGTTGCAGATCTCTGTCGCAAACAGCTATTTTCCTGTTGTTGACTGCCACTTTGCTTTCATTTTCTTCTGCCGTTGCTTTCTATTTGGGGGGCAGTATCTGGAGGAGTAGTCCCCCCCCAATTAGACTTCCCCATTATGGCCAGGGCTGTCAACATGGCACCCACGGGCACTAGTGGGCCTGACAATGTTTCCTAATGCACCCCAAAAATGTCTCTCAAAAATCCACAACAGGTAAGAAACTGTTTGCTCTTTCTGTCCAGTTCCTGTTTGCACTCACTCGGCCTTTCCTACCCCTAGCATGACCACATTTCACTGCAGGACCAGGCTATACCGATCTCTGATTTTGGTCCACCCAACCCCCATCCAAGATCCATTCGTATCACGTGTCTGTCATGATCAAGCATGATCAAGCAGATCAGCCCATGATGCTGTTGCTAACGTTGAATAATGGTAGCAATAATGGCCAGGAAGGCATCCTGGAATGGCAGTGTAATGGAAGTCCCGGGTAAAGCAAGAGTTTAATGGTACAATACAGGCAAAATTCCGCAGAGTGATGTAGCTCTCAGTATGCTCAGCTAGAGATTCAATCTGATTGGCTGCAGGTCTAGCTAGCCAGAAGTGGTGGAGACAGCACTTTGAGAGGGAAAGGGAAAAGAGGGTTTGCTTTGTTTTGTTTTTTAGTTTTGTTCCTGGCATTTGACTTGGTAGCAGCATAACTTCTGAGCTGTGTAAAATCCACCCTGAGAGAATATTTAGATCCAGAGAAGGGCAGTCTTTGAGCTGGATGGTTAGCTTGAAAGACAGTGGCTATTGTGTTTCAAAGGTATACAGACTTGTGAGAACTGGGAAGTTGTATTTTGGCAGAGGAGGAGTGGAATTGTGAGGCAACGCACTACTTAAATCCCAGTTTAGTAGGAAGGGAATATGTCTTCTAGTGAGAGAAGGATAATCTTAAACCAGTTAGAAGGGGAGTGGTCTGTTATACAGAGTCTAACAGAGGAGCCTCAGGTGTGAGATTTCTAAAGATTAGGAATCTGAAGGACAACGGGCAGGTTAATACTAGTCTGACAGAAAGTCAGTTTCAGAACCCACAAGTTGTTGAAACCTAAGCTATAACACCTCTGTGTGATAAGTTCAAGTAACAGAAGTAAATCTACGCTGTACACTTACCATCTTATTGTGAAGCCTGTGACGTCTACTGAATTATATACTGTATATATATTCTTTAAAGATTTCCAACTCCCGACATATCTCTTTTTACCGTTCTTGTTGTGAAATAAATCCTTTTCTGTTTAACTTTAATAGAACTCAAAGTGCCAGGTTGTTGTGTTTTGTTTTTGAAAAGCGAGGTGGCTATATTAAATAAAGGCACACTCTGCATCTGTTCTGGGGCTGAGTCATATACCCAAGAGACAATGTTTCTTGGAAGGTGGGGCAGTATTTTAAACCAAGCCTAAGAGCTACACACGCTACCACAAGGCTAACTCCATTGTTTCAGGTTCCCCAGTATTGGCAGTGAAATCCACTTCAAGTAGGGGGAAAGGTCCAGGGTCCACATCATCAACAGCAACCAAGGCATCCGTGTGTCTGTCTTTACGAAAAAGGAGGTCCTGTAGTGGTTGCCTCTGGAAGTGCTTGGTGGAGGAAACGGGGACAACTGCAGTTTGGGGGGGGGGTGACGACAATGACGACAACCATGATTGTGTTTATATTTTATGTCTAAAATGTGGTTATGTCTGTTGGGAGTAAAGCACCAACGCTTGCAAAAAGTTTACCTATACCACAGTGAAATGTCATTACCAGGAAACCTCTAGGGGTGGGACTCATTAATGGTTCCTTTATGAGAATGGTAATGATTCTGATCTTATATGGGGTTCCAAAGCAATCTTCCCATTCAGGTTTTGTGCTGGCGGAGGCCTAGTTATTAGCTTGAGGCCATTTTCTAGGCCAGCATTGAGCGTTATATTTGAATCAGGGAAGGGTAATCGGTGAGTACTCTTCACAGCTTGTTATGTACTGAGTTGAATAGGATCCAAAATACAGCAGCCTGACTGGTCCCAGAACAATAGGATTGAGATTGCAGCAGTCTGATTGGTCCCAGAACAATAGGATTGAGATTGCAGCAGTCTGATTGGTCCGCAGGAGCTACCCAATCCAGCTCCAGGTGGAAGTGAATCCGCACTCCGATTGGCATACAGGAGTATCCCGGAATTAGCCAATCATGTGGGGCCCATTGTGTAAATAGTGTATATAAAGCAAACGTTTTGGGGGAACTGCATTCCTCACTACTATGAGCTGAATAAAGAGCATGAAATTCACACTTGACTCCGAGTATATTTCACAGCTTCTTTTCCCCTGTGAACTGGATGGGGAAATTGTCTGACTTGGTCTAGGGCAACTAAACTGAAATTCTGTGCACATTGATCTGGGCCTAAACCACACTGAATGTAGTGGGACTTTCGTCTTAGTAAAAAAACCAAACACCTAGGATTGTGCTGAAAGACTCTTAGTGGCCTAAGCATCAAGCCAATAGCTTCCCACAAAATAGTCTATCCTCATTAACCCCATAGTCTCACAGAGACTTCAGGACAACTTTGCAGAGCTGAGACATTCCCTTGCATTTTCTTCTATTTCTGTTTAAGTATCAACTGCATGATGTGCCTTCTGTTAATCTTTTCTCTCTCTCCATCTTCTGCTAAAGCCCCAAGGATACATTTTCCTGAGCCACCGAGGTGTGTTTTCCCTCTAGGAAGTCCCACGGTACATCGTGTCCAAAGATGGATGTGTAACATCTCCCTGGGTGTTCCGGCTTAAAGTAACCCTTGTGGGGCCAAACCCCAGATGTTTGAATGTGCATGAAGTGTGTCGTCTGCTGTGTGCACCTGGCCAAATTAATTAATCCCGTAATGTGGTTTTGTTTGCGCTGCGGTTAATAGCAGTACGGCAGATGTCAGACAGCAAAGTGTCCATTTTACTATAGTACTTTATAGTCTGCTGTGGTGACAAGGATAGCAAAGCAGTTCAACAGCTATCAGCAGATGCACATTTTAGGATCACAGAAAACACATTTACAAGAACATTGCCTCTTAAAAGTCAGGGCGGGGGAAATAACTCAAAGGCATACTTGTTCTCTCTCAGCTCAAGTCTAAAGGTGTTCAAAAAAAAAAAAAGAGTCCAGGTATAATGGGGCATGGGAGAAAACACATAGTGTAGTTCTTGTCAAAGTCTTGCCAATCTTTGATCCTGACTGGGCTCAGAAAATGCATTTTTCATCGGGGCACCAAAACATCAATTGGAACAGTTTTAAAGAAGCTTGTACAGCATTTATGTGATAGCTACGAATGGCAGCCATGTTCTTCAACCATAAGCTCACTAAGTTGCCTTAGGTAAGCCATCGTCTTTTTGCCAGAGTGCCACCATCTACGCATATGTTATACAAACAGAGTAAGTGAGGTTTCTGCTACTGGGAAGATTCCCATTAGCTTTCCTCTTCTTCCCACAGGGAGGCTATAGGCCTTTCCAGCACAGCTCAGGAGTTTCCCTGTTGGAGGGGTCTGGCCAAGCTGATGTCAGTGCAAATGCACCAATAGGGACACCAGATCTGCCAGCGCATTTGCACCACACAAGCCTCCCCAATGCCTCACTCCTCTCCCTTCTGGTAAGCAACAGCAACTGACCTGAAAGGAAGCTAGCACAATGGTTGCACTCCAGCTCACAAGCCAGATCTGGACATTTGTGAGGACAAAAAAAGAGGCAGAGAAAGGGTTTTTTTTTTTTTGCATTAAACTAGTTCGTAGTTTTATTGTTAACAAAACAAATCAATTCCACAAACCTGAAACTAACAACTGCAGAACCAGTTAAAGGCCACCCAGACCAAGCCATCAGGCTACTTCCTCACCCAACTTAAACTGTTGACAGGCATCTCAGTTACAGTAGCTGTCCTGTTCTGTCCTTCCCTTTACCTGACACCAGTGGTGTCACTCCACAATTTGGATTTGCCTGGCTCCACCAACACCACTGGCCCACCTACTAAAGTTGTGATGAAGAAAGAAATGACAGCCTATCTTTCACCCCAGTTTTGCCCTGACAAAATGATTACCTTAGTGCAACCTTGAATGCCCTGTAGCCTCACTTCTCACAATGAGGGAACCACCAGAAAGCCCTCGGTGCAGGATCTCAGTGTCTAAGCTGAACAATGGGGTGGAGTTGCTCCTTCCCAGGGCCATTTAGAGCTCTAAAGGTCAACAGCAACACTTTGATTTGTGCTCAGAAATGTACTGGGAGCTAATGTATGTGTCCTGGTGGTTTCCAGTCACCAGTCTAGCTGCTGCATCCTGGATTAGTTGTAGTTTCCAAGTCACTTTCAAAGGTAGCCCCACGTAGAGCACATTGCTGCAGTCCAAGCAGGTGATAACCAGAGCATGAGACAGTGCACAGGCAGGCAAGGTCTCCGTTGGTGTACCAGCTGGAGCTGGTAGACAGCTGCCTTGATGACACACACCATGAAATCAACAAAAGTTTTATTTCCCCAGCTGCTAGACTATGCTCTACCTCCACTGTCAGATGTAGCATGTTTCTGAGTACCGGTTTCTGGGTACTGCTAGTGGGCAGAGTGCTTTTGCTCTCAGGTCCTTTTGGGGTGCTTCCCACAGGCATCTACTTGGCCACTGTTGAAATGTAATGCATGGCTTTATGGGCCATTGACATGATCCAGCAAGGCTCTTCTTATATGAATGGTGTCAGTGAGTTAGGGCTTCAGCTGAGCTCTTAAGGATGGGCACACACTTAATGTCTGGTCTTTGCTGCATTTGCTGCTCAAAGGAAACACAAACCACCAGCCTTCGTTCTGAGGCAATGGCGGTATGGCCACAGGAATACTCTGGCACTTGGGAGGGTAGCGTGGTCTTCTATTGATGCCGCAGCACTGCAACCTGAATTCACCTGATGTGCCACCTCCTGAGAAGCTTTACTGCTTGCCCAGTCCTTTCCGTTATAAGCTCTGTCAACTTTAATTACAGTGGGCTGGTTCAATGCAGAGTTTACCAATAATTTGTAGTGATCACTGGATCAATCGAGATTTAGTGCCTGCTAGGTGAATGAGTGCAACTAAAGGACCAGGTGTGTGTGTGTGTGTGTGTGTGTGTGTGTGTGTGTGTGTGTGTGTGTGTAGACTTTCCTTTTTCTTTGCTTCGGTGAACAAAGTCTTCAAAATGTAAGCTGAAATCTACAAGGGTGATTTCTAATAATAGAACAATGATTGTACTTTATACCATCATCTGTTAACTTTGGTAAATTCTTCCTTCCTTCCTTCCTTCCTTCCTTCCTTCCTTCCTTCCTTCCTTCCTTCTTTCCTTCTTTCTTTCTTTCCAAATGCCAGTGGACCATGGCTAATGGCGACTGGAGGGAATCGCAGTCTGTTCTGACACACTAGCGTGTGGGTCATCACGAAGGAATCTCCCTTCAGGGTTTTCTCTCCCTTTCCCACCCCCAACTATGAGTTGAACTCTATCAGGCACTTCGAAATAAATTTATTTAGGATTATCGACCCGGTTAGATGGTGGTGGGAGAGATGCGCTGCAGCTCTTGTGGCGAGAGGCTTTGCACAAATGCCACCTCGAGCAGCGCATGCTGTGCTTTTTCTAAGTTTGCAGCAGGGCTTGTGTAGCCTTTGCAGGTTGAATTTCATTCCAATGTTCACAGAGACCATGCACAACAGCTGCAAGGATGCTGCTTGCCCAGAGTTGGAAAGATGATAAGATCCCTACCAGAGCGGAATGGCAGACCAAGTTGTTGGATTATGCAGAGATGGCAAAAATGACCGCGAAAATCAGAAACCAGGAGGATCAAAACTTCAACAAAGAATGGGGGAGATTTATACTATACTTGAAAAACCACTGAAAACATTTGAACTCTTTAGGTAAAGGTAAAGGGACCCCTGACCATTAGGTCCAGTCGCGGATGACTCTGGGGTTGTGACGCTCATCTCGCTTTCAGGGGCGTACCCAGGATCAAAACTAGGGGGGGGCAAGCCATGGTCACCCCCCCCCATTTTCCCAGAGTTGTCGACCTTTTGTCTGGCGGGGTGGCATGACATGGGCCCAGGACTCCCATGATGCAGGGGGCAATAACCAGAGGCGTAGTAAGGTTAGGTGCAGGGGCATCTTAAGCATATCCGGTGCCGGAGTACAAAGATCCCTCCAGAGGGCGCCTCCCATTTCCCACATCATACATTCAACACACATTTAAAGCACATGATTTCACCCAGAGAATCCTGGAAACTGTAGCTTCCCACTCACAGAGCTACAGTTCCCAGGATTCTCTAGAGCAGGGGTGGCCAACTTCCAAGAGACTGTGATCTACTCACAGAGTTAAAAATTGGCAGTGATCTACCCTCTTTTGGGGGGTTCACGTAAAAGTTGTTGAGCTTCTTTAGGGAGGAGGAAAGCAACATTGAGCTTTTTTTTAGGAAGGAAAGCCCTGTTTTGGTGGTTCAGGTCATTTTAGGGGTGCAGGGTAAAGACGTTGAGGTTTTTTTTAGGGGAGCCAAAGTTTTTTTCTTCTTCTTTGGGGGGAGCCACTGATCTACCGGTGATCTACCACAGACGTCCAGTGATCTACCGGTAGATCACGATCTACCTGTTGGACATGCCTGCTCTAGAGGAAGTCACGTGCTTTAAATGTGTGGTCTACTCTAGAACTGGCGTCAGCGGCTGAACATCTGCTTAACATGAGGAAGGTCCCTGGTTCAGTCCCTGACATATCCAGGTATGCTGGAATAGGACTGCATAAAAATCCCAGAGGGCTGTTGTCAGTCAGTGTAGACACCATGGAGCTAGGTAGGCCAGTGATACAACTCTGGTTAAGTTATCCCTCTATAAAAGTAATATTTCATTTCCTCAGGTCATGTGTCCCTTGTTAAACTGGCAGAAAAGGAGGGGCCCCACCCATTTTTTGCACCTGTCCTGCCCACCACTAGTATGCCACCCCTGAGAAATGGCCCTTCATGGAAAAGGTTACCCATTCCTGGTTTAAACTACCTTGATATGTTTTATGAGTAAAAGTAATCCTAGCTTCATTCCAGAATTACAGTATCTGATGTTTACATAAACATTTTGGAAACAGATTTGTCAGGGGTTGGCTTCATAATTTCTCAAACTTTTTGGAGTCCTCTGTCCATAGGAAGCCCAAGTGAGCCAGTAGTATTTACTCAAGTTTGCTTGGCATTCTTCTTCCTCACTTACTGGAAAATTAAGTGTCTTCCTTGTATTTTTGAAGTAAAAGGTAAAAGGTAAAGGACCCCTGGACAGATTAAGTCCAGTCAATGGCGACTCTGGGGTTGCGGCGCTCATCTCGCTCTATAGGCCAAGGGAGCCAGTGTTTGTCCGCAGACAGCTTCCGGGTCATGTGGACAGCATGACTAAGCCGCTTCTGGCGAACCAGAGCAGTGCACAGAAACACTGTTTACCTATTTAACTACTTGCACTTTGACGTGTTTTCGAACCGCTAGGTTGGCAGGAGAATGAAAAAAATTGGATTAAGCAAATAAGAGAGCCAGGGAAGTATAGCAGTTAAGAATGTTGGGCTAGGTTGGACCTGAGGGAGGCCCAGGTTCAAATCCCCACTCAGCCAAGAAGTTCATTGCATGACCTTGGACCAGTTGTCCTCTCTCAACCTTGCCAACCTTGCAAAGTTGTTACAAAGATGAAAAGAAAATCATGTTTACTTCCTTGGACACCTTGGGGGAAATGGAGGAGTATAAATGTAGTAAATAAAGAAAACAAGCAAACAAACAAACAAACAAATATGGACTGTGTTACTGGAAAGGTACTTTTCCCCAAGTCAAACCATCTAGCTCAGTACTGCATACACTGACTGGCAGCAGCTCTCCAGGGTTTCAGGCAGGGGAGATTCTTAGCCGTACATGCAGATGCCAGGGAGGAAAATTTGGGTGCAAGGTGTTCTAACCACTTAAGGGGATGACCCTCCCCTTAAGACATAGATACATTGGAAGCCACATTATGCAAAATCAAACTCTTGGTCCATCTAGCTCAGTATTGCCCACACTGACTGGCAGTGGCTCTTCAGGAGTCTTTCCCACTTCCCAGCCCTAACTAGAGATGCCAAAGATTGAACCTGGGACCTTCTGCATCAAAGCAGATGCTCTGCCACAGAGCTATGACTCCGCCCCCTGCTTTATTTGCAGATTAAATAAATAGTTGGAATGTTGGGAATTAGAAAAAAATGAAACAACCAGTTATTCCCAGCCTAGCTGGGGGGGGGGGCACTCCAGCCATCCTTAGGGCCATTTGCCCCTCTACCCGCCTTACCCAATTCCCCCTTTCCTACCTGGCTGACTGGGGAGTGGGCTTCACTCTGCCAAGGGGGGATGCCACAGAGGTTGGCACCCTCTTCCAACAGAGCCAAGTTTGCTCATCTAGTCTTCTCTTGTTTCCCCCACCTGGCATGGACCTGGGCTGGGAGGGATGAGATGGAGCTTTACTTCCCTCCTTCCCCTCCCTCTTTGATTCCAGGTTGTTGGGAGGGGGGTGTTTCCCCCAATGCATTGCCTTTTTAACCCTTCTCTGGCCCCTTCAGCCACAGATTCCTATGAAGGTCACTATGTAGCATCTTGGTCAATGCTGAGGTTCATGGACAGGAATTTTGAAGTCGTTTTTATATCTTGCAAACCCCGTTCTGCCCTGTTATGCCTTGTTCCTGCCCCACCACTGTTCCACCCATTTTGCCTTTTTCCAGGTCCAAAAGGATCTATGAGTTGGCAATTGCCTGAAATGGTCTCCGGCTGTACAGTTTCACAATATGAGTATTTATTATCATCGCCAGCCCACCTTTTATTATTTTCACAATATGAGTATTTATTATCATCGCCAGCCCACCTGGGAAATCCTTCCCAGGAAAGTAACATTTTTAAATGCATTGAGAAATTCATTTAAAAAAATTAAAAAATTCCTTTCAGTAGCACCTTAGAGACCAATTAAGTTTGTTCTTGGTATGAGCTTTCCTGTGCATGCACACTTCTTCAGATACACTGAAAAAGAAGTCACCAGACTTGAATGCAGACTTGATAAAGACTTGAAGGCAGGAAAGTGGAAAACAAAGGGTTAAATGCTGCTGGGCAAAACAGCAACTAAGGAACAGGGAGAAGCCACAACAAGGAGGGTCTTAACAACAAGGTGGTTTTAACACAGCAAAAGGCAGGGAGGGGCTGAACAACAGTAATTGCTAGGGCAGGTAAAAGGACGCTGCGAAACACCAACCCAGGAGATATTTTTGCTAGCGGTAGAAAAGCAGGGATTTTAAACAGCTCAGAAAAAGGGGGACAGAGGGAAACACCAACTCCAGAGCAGTAAAGAAACTTTAAAAGGGGGGAACCAGAGGAGTTGGGGTGAAGGAATGACAGACAACACAACGCCAGGAACAGGCAAGCCCTCCAAACGTGTTAATATTCCCAGAACACCGGGAGGGAGGGAGGGAGGGAGGGAGGCGTGAGAGGGAAGAGCGAAGACTGAAGCAGCGGCAAAAGCACAGTGAGCAGAGCCGTCCCCACCCACAGTAGCCCGCCGCTGTGAGCGCGCTCCTCCTTGCCTCCGGGCAAGGGGGGGGGCAAAGGGAGGAACTTGGGCGGCAGGAACAGCAGCCTCCTTCTCCGCTCCTCTCCTCCTGCCCCGCTTCTTCCTCAGCCTAAATGGACGCGCCGGGCAGCCCAGGATGCGGCTCCTCTTGCCGGCCGGCGCCCATCATTTTTGCTTCTGGGGGGGGCAGCTGGCTTCTAGGGGGGGGCAGCTGCCCCCGCCTGCCCCCCCTTCGGTACGCCCATGCTCGCTTTACTGGCCGAGGGAGCCAGCGTACAGCTTCCAGGTCATGTGGCCAGCATGACTAAGCCGCTTCTAGCAAACTAGAGCAGCACACGGAAATGCCGTTTACCTTCCCGCCGGAGTGGTACCTATTTATCTACTTGCACTTCTGCTTTCGAACTGCTAGGTTGGCAGGAGCAGGGACCGAGCAACAGGAGCTCACCCCATCGCAGGGATTCAAACCGCTGACCTTCTGATCAGCAAGCCCTAGGCTCTGTGGTTTAACCCACAGTGCCACTCTTTAGCAGGTCTTAAATAACTCTTGTAATGTTACATAGACTTTGGATACAATTTAGAACCGGAAAACTTGAGTGACTTATAATATGCAGCTGAAAAGGTTAATTAAAGAACCCATGGAGGGGAGGAGGGAAGTCTAGAGATTCAGGAGAATCTTGTGTAATTTTTATTATTTGTGATTTTGAATGTCAAAAAATTGTAAAATCAAATAAAAACTTTCTAAAAAATCAGAGACCATGCAGTTGTAGATTTACCTTCACACGTTACTATTACTGTTATCGTTGTTTTTACATTTATATGCCATCATTCCCCCAAAGAGTTAAAGGTAGCAGACATTGTTCTCCCCTTCTCCTTTTTATTTTCAGAACAACCCAGTGAGATAAGTTGGACTGGAAGCCTGGTGCACGGTAACCCAATGAGCTTCATGGTTGGACGGAGAGTTGAATCCTGGTCCCCCAGGTCCTAGTCCAATACTCCAACTGCTACACAACACTGGTGTTCTGTGGTGAAACACACCAGACTGCATCTGGAGGTAGCAAGCACAAGCAGTGCTGGAAGTTTCAAAACTAGGCCATGGATTGAGCTGGGAGCCAGGCATCGTGAGCCCAGACTGAAGGTTAGAGGACAGAATCAGAAGGTGGGGCCAAAGAGCCAGACCAGAAACACAAGCAACATCAGAGTTAAGAGAGACCTTTAACAGTGGCTCAAGCAAAGTTCCACTAAAGCAGGGAGCTCCCTTTTAATCTACAGTATTCATGTTCAGGAGCAGCACTGGACAGAGCCAGTTTGGAAGCTTTGTCATTGACAGGCTGCAGTGACAAAACTTGCCATGTGGGGCAGCGATCAACAGTTCCTGGCGGAAAGCTGCAGGATATTTCCCCCCCTCAAACACACAGTTTTCTCAGAAATTAATGGATGAGTATCTGAGGCAGGAGGGAGAAGGAATCCACCCCCCCGCCTCTCTCTCTCTGTCAATAACTTTCCTCAGGCTGTGTAGTATAGCTATTTACTCACAGAACACATCCGAGATGCCTCTGTCACAGGCTTCAAAAGTTGACAGGCCATGTTTTCGGAGGTGGTGTCGCTTATAGTGTGTCTCATGAACTCAAAGTTTTAATCTCTCCCCTGCCATGCTGAAGCAAAGACACATGTCTTGGGGCCAGTCTCGATGAGGCACCATTCACATAATCAGCAATTGCTCGAATGACTTTTAAAAAAGGAAATTGCAGGCTCACTTTTCTTGTATCCAAACAGCCGTCTCACTGTTTTGAGGTGGGAGGTGTACCCTACTCCTAAAAACCAGATCTGCTTGAAATGCTATTGTATCTTGTCGCACAGACAGAGGGGTATGTCGATTCATGCAGGTGCATGGTTTGGAGACCTTTAGCCCTGCTTGTGGTTTAGGATCTGCAGGAGCAACGTAGGAAGCTGCCTTCTGGCAGGTCAGACACTTTGTCCACCTCTCCCAGTATTCTCTACTCCAGTGTTTTTCAACCACTGTTCCGCGGCACACTAGTGTGCCGCGAGATGTTGCCTGGTGTGCCGTGGGAAAAATTGAAAAATTCAAGAGAATTACTTTATATATAGTCAATATAGGCACAGAGTTAATTTTTTTAACATTTTCTAATGGTGGTGTGCCTTGTGATTTTTTTCATGAAACAAGTGTGCCTTTGCCCAAAAAAGGTTGAAAAACACTGCTCTACTCTGACTGGCAGCAGCTTTCTAACTGAGCTCTTCCACACCCCTGGCTACCTCAACTCATTCAGTTCCAGTTAGTCTGGAACCCCTGCCTTCTGTGGGGAAGACAAATGGACTGAAGGGACTATATCCAACTAAATTATACCCAGAGTAAACCCATTGAAGTGGATGGACCTAAGCCAGCTGTCCTTTATTTTCAGTGGATCTGTTCTGAGGAGGTCTGACACTGGATACAAGGCCTTCTCTGTAAAGTTCATTTTCATCAACTTGAGCTGCTCTTATGAGTCAGCATGACTTCCACTCTGCCACATGCATTTTTCCTGTGAAGTCGCCCATCATGCACGATTTCCTTAAAATCTTTGCTTAAGAGTAAATGGTGCCTTCACAGGGCCATGGACTTTTGTAGATCTTCTGAAATGTGTGATATATAGGCACCATGCTGAAGTTTTCTTCAAGAAGTTTAATAGAAGTACCTAAAGAAATTGGCTAGCGCTCTGTCATTCCTTCCCCAAGGGGCAGGCAGATGGTTTGCTAATTCCCATCCCTGCCTTTTCAGTTATTTAGATTTATGATTTTTGAGATTGATGTTCCTCCCCACACATTTTTGGCCTCCAATAATTATACGCACATTTCAGAAGAATCTCCTTTTCTTTTCTGTTTCATCCCTTCAGGAGGTAAGGAAAATGCTGTCGCCTCTTTGCCACCATGCTGTGTATATTTACATCCCAATTTCGTGTGTGTGTATGTTTTTCTCCACCACCCCTAAAATAAAATGTATTAGTTAAGATGAGATGTGTAAGCATTACTAGGGTTGACTTCAAATGTGGTTGAAACACATTGTTAGTCAGAGTCAGTGCAGGGCTTCTGGGAGTTTGCATTTCTCACTAGAATCGACCCCCCCCCCCCATCTGCAAGGGTATAAGTGCTCCCAGGAGAGCCTAATTGCAAGGTCAGGCTAAGGTGAGCCTATGTCCTCCATGCAACAGGACAGGAATAGTCTGTCCTGGCCATATGGCTGTTGACATGTTATTTTCCTGAATCCTTAGGATAGCTTGTTTTATATACATGTGTGTGTGTGTGTGTGTGTGTGTGTATTGTATATATATGGGTGTTGAAGCACACATTAAGTTTGCTCACCTTTTTTGCACCTCTGTATAACTGCTAATAGGCACTTGCCCTTTCCCATTTTAGAAAGCTCCAGATACCCATGTTATTGTGCGTTCATGATTGTTTGGACTTGTGAGGCTGTCAGTTTACAGTCACACACAAACCCTCTTTCAATATCGTTTGTGCCTGCAAAAGTTTGTGCATGGTCACATTGCTTCACTAACCAGTCAGGGCATATCTAGTAACTTTCTGCTGAAATCCTGTAACGTTTTATGTCACAAATGTCCTCGTTTATTTTTGTCTTGCTTTTGATCTCTGTTGCCCCTCCAGAATAATAATAATAATAATAATAATAATAATAATAATAATAATAATAATAATAATAATATGTTAGCATTGGGGAAGCATCACAGAACAAACTAAAGCTAACACCCATGCACTGTTATTGTGTAAAGGGAAGACTTCAGTTTCATATCCACCCATCCCCAATCCTTCTGTAGGACTGGTGTCCATTTTTTTTTTATTCAAGCCTAGGATTTAAAAATGTTTTTCTCACTTTGCATAGGTGCTGCATAGAAATACATACAGCTTTAGGGTATCATTATTAGGTTACAAGCCTATGCACACTTACTCAGCAGCAAGGTCACATTCTACTTTGTAGACTTTCTCCTGAGTAAACCCCCACAGGACTGAACTGCAAAATAGACATCCTGCTTACGATCAGGTACATAGATTGCATTTTAATAAATCCAAATTAACTGGAACAGATTGGTGATGATGGCATGTATGTGAGGGCAGCACAATTTGCACAATGCAATTTCACAGGCTATTAATTATCCCAGAGTAGTTGTTCTCTGATAATTCCACAAACAAGGAATTCCTGTGGGGGCTGGCCTTACCTTTCTGCTGACTAGTTGGGGTCTTTCACAATCATTGTGGTACTTCAGTGGAATTATGAACTCGGCACACCAGAGATGACAGCTCTGTTGTTACTGTTCTAATAATTTATTGTGACATACACTGGGGTCCAAGACTGATGATAAAATGTCAGGACCACTGAGAAAACTGATCATTTTACACAGTATGTAATGGTTCAGAAGTGTGAGCTCCCAGAGAGGAGATCATGACCCCTCGCTCCTCCTTGGTCATTTTGCTGCTGTGCTGGGCTGAGCTAAACCGTGGTTTGGCTTAGTGTGTCATCTGAACCTGGGCTTGTGGTTTAGCTCTCCCAGGCAAACCATGGGCTGTAAACCATAAACAAACCTTGGTTACAGCTTGTGGTTTGCCAGGAGGCAGCTAAACCATAAGCCTGGGTTTGAATGGTACACCATGCTTTAGCTCAGCACCAAAACAACCAAGAAGGAACAAAACAGCCTTGACCTCCAGGAGCCCACATGTTTGCTTGTTTGTGCTAAGCCATGGTTTGGCTTAGTGTTACATGCGAACCAGTGCTCTATGCACTCAGGTAAAGTATTTCAGGGTGGATCCTATCAATATGTGCCACTATTTATAGGCTTGGAGAAAAGAAGGTTAAAAACAACAATGAAGTTCTGACATCTGTAGTTTCAAGGCGGGCATCTAGAATGTAGTACCCAGAAGTCTCTGGACTGGAATTAGAGAGCGAGACAAAGTTAGGAAGCTTGCTTGCAATAGACTTGAGAGACGAGGAATGATAAGGAAGGAGCATTTCCAGAATGTTTATTGCTAAGGGAAATTCAAATGCCTGTTACCACCATTTCCTCCCATGTGGAGGATGATTCCAAGGTTCAAGATCAAAATACACCTGGAAGGGCCTGTTGGAGAAATCAACAACGTAAGAACCTAGGGAGCTGCTTTATACAGGACTTCTTAACTGGTGGGCCATGAACCAGGAGGTCCATGAACTGGGTGCAAATAAAGTACAATAAAATAAATTGCATGCAAAATTTTGTGTGTATTTGTTTATGTGCATTTTTCTGGGGAATCCATAACTTTCATCAGATACTCAAAGAGTTCCCTGACCCAAACAAAGTTAAGAACCACTGGTTTGCAATCACTGGGTCTCTGGGGTTCCAGCAAGGGATATTCTCAACCCTATCTAGCAGTGCCTGAGAATGAAGCTGGCACCTTCTGCATGCAGAGCAAATGCTCTATTACTTTGTTGGGTGGGGTTCAGTATCTAGTTTAAAAACCTGTTGGGGGGAAGCAGGAGAATAGAACAAGGAGACACCAGCCCAGAGATAGCAACCAGATGTGTGTGAATCTGAGGAGAAGCTTGCTTGCTTGATGCCTCCTCAATGTAGAGTGTTTCATTTCCCGCTTCATCTTGAGTTTGCCTGCATGGGAAAGATGGCATCATGCTTTGGTAATTTTAGGCAGCACTGGGATGTGTGCCCCGTCCCCGCAAATACAAGGATCTTACCCCCTCCCTCCACCCCACCTGCCGTCCCCAACTGCTGGACCCCTGTGGTAACTTACCTATTTTACAGATTTATAAACCACTGCAAGATAAAATGCAATAAAATAAAAATGCAAACTCTAACACAATAAAAGCATTTCTACAAACTCTAAAAGCAATGAAAGCATTTCTACAATTAATATTCCATAAAGTGCCAGGATCACACTTCAGGGAAAGCCTTCTGGAAAAAAAAAACTGGAAGAGAAGGAACGCCTAACGTAACATTATAACAGAATCAAAAAATGGAAATTTAAAAGAAGGCTGAAATCCTAAACATGCTTACTTGAGAGCTAACTCTGTCTAAATCAATAGGACCTCAGATGCTTCATATGGGAGCATTAATGTGAAAGTAGCATTTCTTTTTCTGAAGTCTAGCATGTCAGGGGGTGGAGTTAGATAAGTTGCATCCTTACATTTAAAACACATGACTTTCCCCAAATAATTAGGGGCATAGGAGCCAACTCCTAGGGGCCGAGCTTCCTTCACCCATAAAATATTTGAGGAGGCCGGGCCCTCACAAAGTTGATTGGAATTGCCATTCAACTAGTGTTTGTGCTCCACATCTTGTGCTCAGTTATGCGGGTTGGGGCTTACCTGGTCACCCTCAATATTTTGTTCGAGTTGGCACCCTTGATCAGGAGAACTGTTGTTCACTCCCACAGAGCTACATTTCCAAGCACCCTAAACCAATGGCAGTTCCCAATGTTCTTTGGGGGAAGCCATGCAATTCAAATGTATGTTGCTGTGGTTGTGACAATAGACTTTGGATTTAATGGTCATGCATGGCCCTGTCCCTCTTTAGATGCAACATCAAAATGTGATGAGCCAGGACTTCTGTCTTTGGGACCCTCCTGCTCATTATGCTGGATGGGGCTCTGGACTACTGCCCCAAAGTACTGCCCTGGCAGCACCAATGACAAAGCGTCTCCATCTAAAAACCCACTCACCCAACATCCCCCCCCCCACATTGCTATCACTGCTGTTAACCCTCACGTAGACATTCTGTTTCAGTCTTGTGCAGTGCTATATTTCTAGAAAAAGAGGTGCCAGAACTGAGTTCTGGCAAGTTCTGGCTGAAAAAAAGCCCTGGTCTTGTGTCCAACAATGATAATTTCAATGTGCTGGACAGACTAAGGGCCCATCGCTTGTAGCTCCAACAGCAAAGGACCAGAGGTACCTGGAAGCACTCAGGGCACAAAGACAATGGCTTTGCTCTGTTTATTAATGCCCCTAATCTAACGGCACAGATTGGGAAGAGAGTGTTCATTGCACTTGCTGCTGAATGAAAAAACAGCAATAAGGAGTGGGGTGCTTGGAAGTGCTCAGAGCAAACCAATCAATTGTTACAGCAATAATGGCAGTTGCATTTGGTGATCTATGGGCCATTCAAAATGAAGTACACAGATTTCTATTGGAGTCAAGGAACGCGGGAGAAGAGAGAGTATTTTAAAAAGTATGCAGATCAGCTGCTTCAGCCGCGACCAAGTGTTATGCATCAGTTAAAATTGAACTGACACTCCCATGACCCAAACCATAAAACACACACACACACACACACGTTTCCATCATTGATGAGGATATTTTTTTTCTGCACTGTTCTGAGAACATGTTAGGCGACAACGAAGACACACTCAGACAATAGCCTTGAGACTGCAGAGCTGCTAAAACGCTTCTCTGTGAAGTGAAATAAACATTTGAGCAGACAATGCTCAACGAGACCAGAAGTCACTGAAGATTGCGATGTAGATTTGATAGCTGTTTCCTTTGTCTTCATGCTTTTTTTTTTTTTTAAAATGTCCAGAGTTTCTTACATTCTTCTATGGTGGCATTAACCCCAACTGACAGTGGTGCAGTAGTGGAAGGATGTGTGGATCCAGAATTGGCCTCCACAGTCACTTACGGACTCACTGTTAAAACGTTGTTTATGGAAGACACTCTTACTTGGCTACGAGTGATCGAAGAAGAAGAAGAAGAAGAAAGAAGAAGAATGTTAGTAAATACAGCCTTTTGGTTGGGCAAAAGTACTGCAACAGAGGAAAAAATAGGAGGGCATCTGTGCTTACACCTTACTGAAAATAAATAATCTAAATTTCTGGCTAGTGGTTTTGCATGTGTTGGGTGCAGGTCAGTCTCTGGCAAGCATATCTACCATAAGTGACATGAAAGAACGGGGCTGATTCAAGACATTTTTCTGCAAATGGCCAGGGATGGTAGGAGCTGGGGTCCCCCAACATCTAGAGGGCTAAATATCCCCCACACCTAATGCTAGAGCCAGCCCTGTGGGGGGAAGCTAAAACATGATAGGAGCAGATCTTCAGTTGAGTTCTCTTTCCTTGCTACAAAGCAAAAACCTAACAAATGCACCTTACAGTTGTACATTCCTGTGCTGGATACAGTTCTAGTTGCCTCTGCGTGTCAAGAGCAACAATTATTTGATAGTTACCAAAAACCAGATTCTGAGCTGTCGTTAGAAATGTGCCTCATTTGAATTTGGAGGCACATCTTAGAGAAATGTTTTGCAACAATAAACTCCAGCAAGCTCTGGAGCTATTCATCACGCTCAGCAGGAAGAAAAACCAAATTGAAGGAAGTGCGTGCACAAGGCTCTCTCACTGCACCAATTTGGATTTGGCTGAACTTTATTCTTCAGTTCACTGACTTGTGTGACATTAAAGAGACAAGAAAGGCCAGTCAAATGACTTGGGGGAGAGAGAGAGAGAGAGAGAGAAGGGGGGGGGAAATACCCCAGCAACCCTCTTATTTTATTGCATTACAGGAAGGCAAGCTGTTCCTGCTGTTTTAAGTCAAGATAGTGCTGAAATTTCTGAGCATTTTCCTACAAGCTGGATGTGTTTCAAACAATAACAACAACAACAACAATGGAAGGAAGGAAGGAAGGAAGGAAGGAACGAACGAAGGAACGAACGAAGGAAGGAAGGAAGGAAGGAGAGCAGCCCTCTTACATTTTTTTAAAAAATTATATCTATCCTGTGAAGTAGCAGGTTAGGCTTGAGCAAATGACTGACCTGAGGTCACCCAGTAGGCTTCACAGTTGAGTCAAGATCTGAACCTGGGTCTCTGGTGCTAGGGATTATGGGAGCTGTAGTCCACCAACATTTGGAGGGCCGAAAGTTCCTCACACCTTCTCTACATAATGGTAGGGCTGGCTCTGTTGGTGAAGCTGAAATGTGATAGGAGCAGATCCATACCAGGTATAAATTCCTTCATATCTTTCAGTGGATAGGAAACTATGGGTTGGGACATAGGGAGGACATAGGGTCATCTTACATGACACTGCTGCCTGGGTACTTGTCCTCTCTTTCATCCTCTGTCACTTTCTGGTATATCAAGCACGTACTGGAAATGTAAGCTTGTGCAGTTTGAGTATATTAAAGCACTCTGCTATCCTATGGCAACACACCCACTTAGAAACAATGGAGCTTTCGCGATTAGGAAAGTTAAGGCAAAATGTTTGGGAAAGTGTGGGATGAATGAACAATTAAATGTGAAGATGTATAGATATCCTGCAAGGAAACAGGGAAGAATGCATATTGTCATATAACCTCCCCATAAGCAAATCAGGATGAATGCTCAATAAATGGTTTGTGTGGTGGAGGAGCTCACTCTCGAGAAAGATTCGCTTTCATTCAGTTCATTTATTTATACTACAAGTTGTAAAACCAGCCCAAGGTGGTTAAACTGTCATCACTTCCTCTCAAAGGCCCCTGGAAACTAGCTTTGGGAATGCGCTGAGAATTTTATATTTAAGAACTTTGGGTCTTGGTCCTTTGATTTGTCAGTCAGCTGCGCACGAGCCCCCTTTCCCTCCCCACCAGCACGACCAAATTTAGACTGGCTTGTAATGAGCAGGCATCCAAATCCCTCAAAGTCAGTTTTAATGTCAAAACCCAAGCTTGATACCCCACTACACGAAGGAAGGAAGAGTCTTTGGAGAGACAACAATTCATCTGCAGTGAATTCCTGAATGACTCTTCTTAAATTGGTTCTTCCTCAGGAGTTGTTTAAATGCGGTTTATTCATTTAAGGAGCTTACCATGGGGAAAACAAAACTCCACATCGTGCGAGATCTCATTTGCAAAAGGGTTCTGGAGATCAGGAGAGGACATATGTATGCCATATGCTCCAGCTCCTATCCTGCGATTTTCCTGCTGTTATGAGAAAATTTGAAAATTGCCTAAAATTAAAATATATGTGTGCATCTTAACTGTATGTCCTTTGAGGGGCAGAGCTGCTGTGGTAGCACTGCGTTATCTTAAGATGTACAATCTTTTCCCTAAGATCATATGGGGAAAACAGGTTTTGCATTGGGAGGGGGGTGGACCCCGGCTGTGCAACCTGCTGATTGGCTGGGAGCTTTATGACATCGTTAAATTCCCTCTCCTCTCCTGGAGCATTCCCCACCCCCAATCTTTTAAGAGTATGCATATTTGTTTTAAAAGGTGCCAAGCATTAAATTGGATAAACTTGCAATTTGAAGAATCTAGACAGCCCAGTAGAAGCATTGGGAGAGTCGCAAGACAGATAACTCAGTCAGTGCTGAATATGATGGTAAAGCTCCTGTCAAAAACAACACAGAAAGGTTAGGTAAGCTCACTGTGCAGGAGGTAAAAAAAAGAGAAGCACAAACAGGTCACTTCTTAAAATATTATGCACACGCTCTGCATCTCTTTCTTCCTTCTCGAAATTATAGTGTCTGATGGTTCTTAATGGTTTATTTGTGTGTCAGTAGAGCGCGAGACTCTTAATCCCAAGATTGTGGTTTATTTGTGGCAACTTGCTGCTCACATGTTTAATGGCACCCCTGAGGATTCCCTGAGAAGCCTCTGAGCCCCTGAGCCCTTCCTCCACTCATCCCCGCTATGTCATGAGGGGGTGAGGGTGGTTACCTTCCCTTCTTGAAATGTACAGAGGACTGGAAGACTGACAAGTTTGTTGACTCTTTGTTGTCGCTGCCCTGTGACATGGCCTTTTCAGTGGCAGTTCCACATTTGTGGCATGGCCTTTTCTAGTGAGGTACATCTGTCCCCCTCATTACTGACTTCCAGGAGGAATTTGAAAACTGAACAGGGAGTTGAACCTTAGGGATCCACTATCGTAGCAGCAGCAGAGAGTGGGGTGGCGGGTGGGGTGGGAGCTCCCACCTGCTCTCTGTGTTGCTGCTGCATGTGGGGTGGGGTGGGGGGTGGAGACAGAGAGGGGCAAGGTCAGTGCACTGCATATGCACTGGCAGAGCCAATCCAGTGCTGCCTCTAGTGGATTTGGTGTCTCTGACGCCTCTCCTCTTCCACTTTCCATCCCAGAATGCAGGGCTGCCATATGTCCGTAATTTCAAGGACATAGCCGGAATACGGCTGTCCGGGCAGAAATCACCGAAATGTCCAGGAAAAACTGGACGTATGGCAATCCATGTCGGAAGTCTAGTTTTTGGTGACTTTTCTTTAAAATTGCTTAAAAACGTCTTTTTTTGAGATTTTGCAGAAAGAAAGCTGAACAACTTTGGGCAAATCTTAAAAAAAAAAAGCTCAACAACTCTCCACCACCACCTGCTACTGATTCCCAGTTTACCATCACTCACATACTCTCCAGTAAGGCAAGTATAGCACTATTGTACGTCTGTTTAGTATTGCAGCCGACTAAAACAGGAAGTCCCATTGGAATATCGGAATTGGAATATAGGAAACTGCTATATTCTGAATCAGACCATAGATTTATCTAGCTCAGTACTGACTGCACAGACTGAAAGTGACTCTCCAGTGTTTTGGGAAGGGAGAGCATAGAATCGCAGAATCATAGAGCTGGAAGGAACCCAAAGGGTCATCTAGATTGAACTTGGCCCCTTCTGCATGCAAGGCAGATGCTCTAGCACTGAGCTAAGGCCCTTAATTGAATTCAGTGGGACCGCCTTTTGAGTAGACACGCCTTGGCTTTCACCGCACAACACCTTAAGACTTCTCAACCACTCCTGTGTCTTGTGATTCCAGCCCATTTACCTCCATAAACGGTACTGCTGTTTGATATAACTTGCATATTTCTCCCTTTCCCTTTGATAAAAGTAAATGCTGCTCTCTTTTCTCTCTCTCAAGCTTTAATGTAGCTGTATGGTAACTGCGCCACGGCTTTCTGTGTCGCCCCATTTCCTTGACTTCTATTACCTAATCAATATTTCTCATTATGGGGTGTCAGTTCTCTCCTCCCTCCCCACACAGCTGTTGCTGGTATTGCTTTCTGCATGCACACACGGGGGGGGGGGAGGGAGAGGGAGAGGGAGAGAGAGAGACAGAGAGAGAGAGAGAGAGAGACTCAGCTGCTACTAAACCTTTTAATGTCAGAATGACCCAGAGAAGAACACCAGATCTGACACCAGGAGACAAAAGCCGCAAAGGTGGCGGTGGAGGAATCTGTGAAAATCCCCTCCAGAAATGAAGCGCTGTGCGGAAGATGATGATTCACGTCTCCGCAGTGATCCTTCAGTGAAAAGGTAATGGAGCAGAACTGAAAAACCATTTTCAGTCTTCCTATCTTCATTTCACCCAATCTCGACAGAATTTTGTGGCTCCCTGCTGGAGATTTGGAAACGAGAGTGGGAGACTTCTTTAAAGACTTGCACGGAGTGACCCACTTCGAGAGAACGGGTTGTAAAACAAGGCAAGGCAAAAACAAAGGCACCGTAATCTGGTCGTAAATTCCTCCAGCCGGCTCCTACCATCCATCTATCTTAGTGAGATTTATGGCCATCGCAGCCAGCACGCCTCATCTGGCCAAGTCCACAATGCTCAGTCGCCAATTATTATTTGTGTTAATGCCAATAAAGTCGGACTGGTCTTGCGACAAAACGCTTCCTCCTCCTAAAAATAAAAGCATGCAATGAATGGAAAAGCCTGGTGCTTTTCGTTTGTTGGGATGTGGGGAAGGAAACCGAAAACTTCGTTAAAGTTTAACGCAGGACATGTTCAGGCCTATGAGAGGGAATGTATTTGCATTGTATCATGCAGATGGTAACAGTGACATGTAAGTTAGCCAGCCCTACCATTAGGCAGAGTGTGGGGGCTGCTGATTTTGGCTCTAGGCTTGTATCCAATGCACCCCTAAGTAGCTGTCCTGTTCAACGCAAGGATTTCCACTTATGTGATAGGACTCCCCCCCCTAAATGTGCTCCCTAAACCTGTTCTGGGTTCCCCCTCAACTCTCGGTTGCAGATTTGAGGAGGATACAGGGCACACGGGGGTGGGGGTGGGGGTGGGGGAGAGGGTTGGGCAAGTTCCATTGCGGAAACAGAAATCCTTACAGTGATGGGATGCTAATTTAGCACTGCATTGGGTACCAACATTGGTTGTTACTGCTGCTTCTGCTGCTAGACACTTCATTCCTCAGGTGCCAAATAACTTTCTCCATACATTACAGCTAAGCTTGGGAAACCAGAAAAGTCCTTTAGGGCAGTTTTGGTCATGTTAGGACAGGGGCCCAGATCCAGTGCTGTCAAGTATCCCGTTTTCCCCGGGATTCTCCCTTATTTCAAGCAGTTTCCTGCTGCTCTCCCTTATTTTTTATTTCCCGTTTTTAATGGAAGCAGCTCCTCCCCTGCTGGCCAGGACTGGGTGGGAAGACCTCGCCTACTTGGAGAGAAAAGCTTCAGCCATCAAAGCAAGTGGGAGCCGTTTCCCATGCTTACAGGGGGGGTGTGTATTCCTCCCCCTGCATCAGCCCCTATCCGTTGCCGCCAAGCCCCTCAGCCGGCCAATAGGGTTAGCTGGTGGGCAGAGCCTGGCTGCCTTTGAGCAGCTGCTGCTTCCTGTCCTGTTTTGATGGGATCAGACAAGAAGATGATGGGGTTCCATCGCGCGGAGCACATGGCTGCCCTCCTCTTTGCTGGCTGCCCTCCTCTTTGCTCCGCTCTGAGCCGGAGCCCGCTTGGAGTTTACATTGTGCTCCACCCACTTTTGCTTCTGGCTCCGCCCACCACTGACATGTGACTGTCTCCGGAATAGGTGAGACTGCTGATCCCTTATTTTCAAAACCGAAATTTGACAGCTATGCCCGGATCCATCCTGCTGGCATTTCCTCCCTTTTTCGGGCCACGTAGCAGAGAAATGGTGTAGGGAGTCTTCCACCACCATCGACCTTGATATCTCTAGAGGAGATAAGGGAAGGCAGGGGCTGCGGTATGGGAAATATATTGCTTACCCTTTGCTCTGGAATAGTACAAGGCAAGTGCTTATTCTCAGGATAGGTATGCCAGGCATTACAGCGGTTGAACATATAACATGCACCATGCTGCTGACTTCACTCCTGGAAACATTTGGGTTTTATAAGCCAGGAGATAAGCAGGGTGCTGGTGGAAGAAGTGCTAGCATAATTTGACATACGGCGAGACATTGTATTGCATCATGTAGTAGTAGATGCTTCTATATAGCAGAGAGTTCAAAGGCACAGAGTTTTTCCTGGCGAATGTTGCCCTGACAGATTTGCGGTCTGCAGAGTCCTGCAGAGAACTGAGGGCATGCATTACAATGCATGGTCTCCTGCAGAAATGCGCAGCAGTTTTATGCCTCCTGCACCGTGCAGAAATATTCGGTTTTGAAAAGCAAGCTTTAGCAGAAGAGGGGTGAATTTTCAGGAGGGAAACATTGCTACAGTTGTGGGGAGCATTACAGTCTTTAGAGTGATACCCTGGCTGAATCAGATGGGGTTATTTTTATGTGCTGATGTGGCGCTAGCAAAATAATGATGCAGCAATCCAACATTAAAAGAATGGATTTTCCCCAGGATGATGTTCTTACCCTATTTTTATTTGTTTTGGGGTTTTTAATATATATGTAAAACATAAGGGCCCAAGGTCCCTTTCAAAATGCTTCTCTGTCGATGAGAGAACTTTTAAAGACTGAAATGGCAGGCTCTCACTACAAACTTCCCAATGGTAAATTTGAAGGTTCTCTAACCCTCAGCTGCGAAGAGCCACTGCCACCGGAGTCCTGTGAGCCCCACAGTGAATGGGATTTATACATGGTTATCTTCTTTTTAACAAGATCTAGTATATCTTCGGTGAGTAAATGAAACCCACCATTTCAGAGATGAAGAAAATGGTGAATTCACACAGCGACCTCTTTCCAGAAGTAAGCAAGGAGTGGACAGTTCCAAATGTGAACTGAAATGATATGAGGGTGTTAGAGGATGAGCCAGAATACTTTTGCTCTATGTTGACGGGTGCAATGGTGAAAAGAGTGAACCTCTATTACCGTACTTTTCCATCTATAAGACGCCACCATGTATAAGACCCCCCTATTTTGGGGGACTCAGTTTTAAGAAAATGAGGGGAGATGGCCCAAAGTTGTTGAGCTTCTCCCCCCCCCCCAGCTGCGGACAGAAAACACTCCCTAGATCATTTCCTGCTTGCTGCAGCATTGGGTGAAGTTTCACTCCCACCAACTGGCTGGCTGGCAGGAGCACCGCTTCCTCTCCCCACCCCCACCCCACCCCATGCCACTACCCGTGTATTGGACGATCCCAGTTTTTTGACATGATTTTTTTTAGTCAAAAAACCTTGTCTAATACACGGGAAAATATGGTAATTGTGCCAAATGAGTGGGGCTAAATGAAGCACATTGTCTTTTATCTGTGTCTGCATAGCTCCCTTGGCCATTACTCTGAGGTGCTGCAAATTCTTTATCTATCCCCCTGCCCAACATATATTTTAACCATTTAAAAAAAAAATGGAGACCCAATTATCACGTAAGCCTTTTTCTTTCTTTTTTTGAGTAGTGAATACTTATTCTGGATACATTAGTGATGCATTAGTGATGCAGTTAAGCAATTTTGGGCTGTGGGTTTAATGGTCTAATGTAACTCACTCTTTAGAGGAGAATGTGCGTTATTTCACTTACTTCTAAATGTGGTAAGCAAGGTCTGCTGCATATGGGGGGGGACTCCTGTTATTTTTTTGAGTGAACCCCCGCGTCTCCAAGTCTTGCCCTGATAGCATCATTGGAATGTGCCTTGGTGTCTGAGGCTGCTGAGGCACCAGCTGGGGAGTCAGAGAAAGGGCTCTGAGCTAACTGCTGGAGATCAGGAGACCACTGCACCTGAGACTTACAGACAGGAGATCTACCTGGACCACCATGTGCACCTTCCTCTTGAGCCAAGGAACCCAATGCCTCTCACAGTCCCTCACCAGTCAAGCAGCACACAGGACACACCAGCTAGGAGGCTATGGAATGGAGGAGGAGTGCCCATCTTCTGGCCAGAGGGTTGGTCTTTTGAGACTCTGAAGTTCTCCAGAAGGGGGTGGAACAGAAGGCAGAGACTTAAAAGGTCTCTGTCTGCTGTCAACCTCAAAGCAAGTTCCTTGCTTTGAGCTATCTGTGGTCCTGCAACTCCTGACCTGCCTCGCTGCCTTTTCAATGGGATCCAGCATCAGACCAGAACATGACAGCAATAACCATTTGAGAACAGTTCCTTGAATACATGCCAAATTCCCTAGTCATGGCATCTCATGTTCCGCAATACCAAAAACTGCAACCCAGACAGCTAGGCTGGCAGACTTCTAGAGAGGAGACCTACCCCTTGTTTGTTTGTTTGTTTGCTTGCTTGCTTGCTTGCTTGTTTTATTAATATGAGTTGACACTTTCTTTGTGTGGAATAAGTGCAAGTCACATTGAGTTGCCTTGGATGAACCATTTTAATTTATAAAATAAAAATAAAATACTTGCTTCTTGTTCTTTCTCAACAAGCTTCTGGGGTTGTAATTAATGAAGTAGTGACAGAAGGTTGGACAGAAAGACAGAAAAATCCTTTAGGCTAGAGATGAATCTAAAGTTGTTCAGTGCATGAGGAAATCTAAGTTATGATGTGTTATAAAGTACGGTTGTGACTTTTTCGATTTTATTGTTTAATATTTGAGGGTTGTTGTTGTTTTTACAATCAAGCGGTTTATAAATTTTATTAAATGAATAAATAAATGTGAAAATGAAAGAAGGTCCATCATGGTCAGGTCCTCACCACATCAGAAATGAATGAAGTAATCTGAACTGCACGTCAAGTGGAATCTTTCCCATTTTTAATATGATCATGCCTCAGTAACCAACAGAAGATACCCAAAGTGCTCAGAATAGGCTAAGTTACATTAGAAATGTAAGCAAAGGGATACATATTAGCAATAATATTCATTTACCTAGCCTACCCAAGTGAGAAAGATGGTAAGTTTCACTGAGTTCACAAGAAGGTTTACTATTTAGTTGGCGCATTTAGGTTATTTCAAAATGCCATCTTTACCCTACCAGCAGCCAAACAAAAGGAGATGTGTGAGAGCAAATAACCCCTTGAATTTCTATAGAAATCAACAGGTCTGCCAAGGTGCACTTCGATGGTTCTGTTCCTATGACATCCTGAGTGAAAGTGAATACAAGTTGGCCTGTTTTTACAAGCAGCAGGTCAGAGAGAGGATGAGGAGAAGCCATTGAGTTAAAGGTGTAACTGCAAGGTAGAGTGACCTTCACATTCCAAGTAAGTTCAAAGATGGGTGCAAAAGACTCTGTGAGTACTGGTTACAACTGTGGAATAGCCAAGAACATTACTTTAATCTCAAAGTTTATAACTTTTCCAATAATGGATTGTCACACTGAATGTTGAAAACAATGAACAACCCTTTCCTCACTTCCTCTTGAATACCAAGTCGCCTCATCCTTCATTGCAGAAGGCAAATAATTGCCTCAATGTATGGTAGATTCTTTTGTTTAAAGGGTTACTCTAAAATTGATTTATGAAACAATTCCCCCTGTTTATTTCAGAGCAAGCCCTTCTCCAGTAATTAATTAGATATGCCTCTCCACTCTGTAGTGGCAAATAAATCTGTACCTATCAGATGCCGGGTTCTACTTTTCTAGAGAAACAATCAATGTTCTGTGTGAAGATGTTTAGCTCGAACCATTATTTAATAAGTAGGTTGGAGCAGAGACTTCCCAAGCGTTCTTTTGAATTGCTGTATTAACAATCTGATGATGAAGTGGAACCCCAATGACACAGCAAGAATGAAACAACTGATAATATGATAAAGACATGTGATTCTTTATCTTTTGGTATTAAACACAGGGCCATTTTTTGTGGAAGAACCACATAATGCTTGTTCAAGATTTCTTGCTATTTTGAGACCTGACTTTGCCTACAAATACTCAAAGATTTTGGATGAAGATCGGTGCACAGTTCTTTTCCTGAACAAATGTTCCCAAGGAATTCCTGTGTGTTTCACTATAGCTTTCTTTTTATTTGCTGTCTATAATGACTCTGTGCCATTATAGGAATGGCCACCCATCTACATATACCTGCAAAACTGCTTTTACATTCTTGATCTGAACTGGTTGAGTCCAAATTTTATGTTCACCAGTAACACTGGTATCCATCCAATGGGTTTCCCATTCTTTGGGTTTCGTTTCCATTCCCCTTCCAGCATACACTATTAATATGGATTGTCAGAAGAAACTCATATCATCATCCCTGACCATGTGAGAACTGATGTGAGTTGGCAGCCCCACAACATCTGGTGGGAACCATGTATGCTGAACTAAAATATATACAGTGTTAGAGTGAGAAACTCATTGCGAAGATTCTAAGAGATGGTGTAATGGTCAATTTGAGAACCCGGGCCAGGGAGCAAACATATCACCAGCCTGAGAGGACTCTGTTATTCTGCATCTTACTGCATCTTATATAATTTGTTTCAGTGTTTTAAAATTGTAAACTGCCTTAGGTGCCTTGGCAGAAAGACAGTATATAAATCATATTACCACATTTAATTAATTAATTGGATCTAATTTAGGCTCAATACGAATTGAACTCAAGAGCTTTGTAATGATGCTGGCTATCTCTTTCCATATGCTTCATCCACTGACTAGTGTCTTGAACAGGCAAAAACTCAATTGCTTTAAGTATTGTAGGACTGATTCATTCATGTAGGTTCCTCCCTCAGTCACATAATTTATCGCTTGGTGACTTGCAGCTCAGTGGGTGAGTGGCTTCCACTGAAAAGCTTTGCATTGAGGCAATAGTTTTGCAGGTCTCTGGCAGCTGTTTTACGCTATTGCTTGATGTTGTGGCCATCCAGTGATGTTGTGCTCACCCCATACATGTGGCTTAGCCCTTTAATATAAATAAAATTAGGCAAAAGCAGTTGCCTGTAAAACTCATTTGACTCCCTGTGTTTATTTTAATGATAATAATTAGCAATACCTATTGAAGGTCATTCTATAAATCCATCAAATTAAACATGTACTTACGTAGCGTCTAGATCAGGCTTCCTCAAACTCGGCCCTCCAGATGTTTGAAACTACAATTCCCATCATCCCTGACCACTGGTCCTGCTAGCTAGGGATCATGGGAGTTGTAGGCCAAAAACATCTGGAGGGCCGAGTTTGAGGAAGCCTGGTCTAGATGATTCCAAACTGAACGTAGCGGGGAGGGCCTTTGTTCTCTTCAGTTATTTGAGTCTCTCTGTAACAAATCAAAATATGACATAAAAGGAGCTGCGTCTTTAATTTATAGCATTACTTTAGAACAATATGCAGGTAATACAGGAGGCCTCCAGACAGTATGGGAAAAAGACTTGGGGATCATAATTACAGATCATAAATGGCAATCAGTTTGGCACAGCCCATCCCTACGAACAACCTTTGCTTGTCTGCTGTTTCTCTTAAAATTATATTTCGCTGGCACTCAACTCCATCACATCTGGCTAAAATAAGCATGAGCATCTCTCCTCAATGCTGGAAAGGCTACAGAGAGGTAGGCTCATATTTTCATGCATGGTGGAGTTGCATGTTGGGAAAAGGTGCTTCACATTATTTCCAAAATTACGCAGCAATCCCTTCCACCCAATTAGGCTCTTGCCTTGTTGTCATTGGACTCAAATCTAAACAATAATCTTAAATGCAGAGATTTAGTATTCCCCCCTTATTATTAGCAGCCCAATTAACAATAGCCTAATACTGGAAACAACCTATAGTAATAATGCCTTATTTGCCACAGAAGGATAATTAAAGGCAATTCAAGGATAGACACTTTTGGTGAGACTTGGCTTCCTTTCTTTTCCTTTATAAATGAGACAGAAGATACTTTTATTCCATCCACAACACAAGCATCTCTGGGGAGAGGATACTTGAATTGATAATGCGCAAATAAATGTATTGCTTGTGTACTGCATTTGAAACTTAGTAAGAATGTACCACTGGACAAGTTACTGTAGTTATATGTGGTTCTTGTATTTTCAAGAAAAACCAATAAAAATTAGTGGGGATAAATTGATAATTCCAAACTGCTTCACATATATTGTCTTGGTATATTCCTTACCTGCAAAATAGATTGCAGTATTCTTATCCTTGTACTGGAGACGGGAAGAGAAGGTGTCCGAGAGAGAGTAGCTTGCCTAAGGCAAGCTGGGGAGTTTATGGCAGAGATGAGCAACTCTGGCCTAAGACATTTTGCTGCCTGAGGCAAAGGACAAGACAGCACCCCCCGCCATTCCATGTAGAGAAGCCAACTGGACTAGCAGTTGAAACTTATTTCAGTAACAGCAAAGGGATAATATCCTCCACCGCGTCTGAAGGCAGCGGCTAGTTATGGTGGTGCAGGATGGGTCATGTGGCACACAGCTCTGTATTTCAAGAGAGGGATACAGTCAGGTGGCTGTCACCATTGCTCCCCAGCACCTACTGCCTGAGGCTCACTGTGCCTAATGATAGGGCCGGCTCTGGAGATGAGTTTCAAATTGGGGGCCCTCTCATTCCCCTAGTCCCTATGCTACATCAACTTTCATTTTGAAGGAGTGTGCTACACTATTGTATTAGAGAAGAAAAGAAATGCAGCAATACAGATTATAATATTGCCCAAGATCGTAGGCTCTTAGGAGAGTTTTCTAAAATCAGGTAGCAGAAGATTGAGACAAATTAAAGCTTCCCTTATAGATAACATAAAACATGCTTTATTGGTGAAGCTGAACTTAAACTGGCATGGCCTTTTCTAAAATTCTTCCTAACAAAGGAAGATTAGAAATAATGCTAAATAAGGATGTTTTAAAAATCATCTCCCTGAAAATAAGAGTTATAACCTTCTTGGGAAGATCAGTCTTTAAGATTAATAGAGCATTTACTGCCTATGCATAAAAGGTGATTTTAAACTTGGGAGAGAAGAATTTATAAACCAGGTGAGATTGCAGGGGTGCAGAGAATGGATGGAAAGGCTACCTCTGTAATCTCAGAGGAGGTAATTATAATACATTCGGGAGAAGGAAAGAGAATCACCCCCTTGACATGACTATTGCTAAGAGACCAGCAGGTTCCCACAGGCTCAGGAAAGTGGAGGCTGGACAGAAATAGAACTCTGATATTATTGATCTTCGTAATAAAAAATTTAAGGAGTGTGAGAGAGGTCTTTTTTGCAGAAGCAAAAAGGAGACAGAACACTGATTGTAGCACAGTATGGTAGCGTATTGATCACTTGCAGATCAGCTGGAAAGAAATCCTAAAGATAGGAGAGGAAGACTAATGACCTCCAGAAAAAAATACACCAGGGCTTGAACTTGACAGACAAATTCAAGGAACAAAGTTAGCTTGATGCTTGCATTCAAGAGCTCTCAAAAATGACACCGAGTAATTTGCATTATTATTTCGCAAACGCCAAAATTACATCCACATATATTTGCATGGTTTGTTTTTTATGCCGTTGCAATAATCATTAAGCGAGCCATTAGGCAACAGCTTGTACAACTACAATTCCCAGAAGCCTTAGCAAACTACAGTTTTCAGGATCCTTTGGGAGGGAAGCCATGATTGTTGAAGTGGTATAAGAGTATTTAAACGTACGGCTCGGATGTGACTTTACTGCCTTTGCTATAACTGGGTTTCTTTTACAATTGGACCAGGGTCACAGAAGAGAGATGAGCTACAGGGGTGGAAAGCTGCTTTGAAAAGGAATGAAAGAAACAGCAGCACATGATATTAACTTGAAAAGTTTACTGTCTTAAGCCAGAAAAATCTGTGAAATTTCACCTGTCGTGAGAAGAACACCATCATTATGGTGATTTGGGTGGTCAAGAATCCCCTCACATCTTTACAAAAAGAAGGGGGTGGGAGAATCCCCTGTCATTATATTCTTGCTTTGTCCTTGCGTTTCACCTGCTCTAAAATTGCAGAGGGAGTGTGGTCTTCCTGTGAGTGCCACTCAAATTTACTGTGGTATAGCAGGAGTAGTCAGGGTAGTGCCATCCAAATATTTTGGACTACAACTCCCATCATTCTCTACCACTGGTCATGTTGTAGTCCAAATATCCAGAAGGTACCACATTGTATACCGCAAGGGGGGAAATCCATTTCAGAGTCTAATCTGATTCTGCCATTTTGGGGAAGATTCAGACCAAGCTCCTGTTCTGGGCAGCCTGCTACAAACAAACTGGGCAAATGTTGTTTTGTTTGCTGATTCTTGGCCGCAACCCTCTGCCCACTTACCCGAGAGCAAGTCCAATTGAACTCAATGGGACTTACTTCTGAGAAGACATGTACAAGATTGCGCCGTTAGCGATTAGATGTGGATGAAGGCATTTCATCAGATGGCCACTGATGGTCTCATTGGATATGACAAATTACATGTTCTTTTTACAAATATTCTCTTGACAGTGAAAAATCAATTATTCCCTCACCATATAAAAGCTGTGATCATCCATAAATTCAGATACCTGATGCCTGCTCCATTACAGCGCCATAATCTAATTTATATTAGTACCACTGCCCTGATATAATTGATGGCTAATCCGTTCCAATTGTTCAATTTTCTCCTATGTTATTCATATTATAGTGAAGTAACTTGCACATGAAAAGGAAAATGTTCTAAAAATCATGTGATTATTTTGCCCTGCTCTCAACTAATAGCCTTTTTTTGTTATGCTTTTCTATATATTTTATATATAAGGAATGTTTAATGTAGGTTATTATAACATGTCTGGACTCTTAAAATTGCTTCTATCATCATCAGGACTTTTTTTTCCAGTCAGAACTCACCCAAACTCAGTTCTGGCACCTCTCTGGTGGGCACCATTGCCATTATAAGAGAACAAGGAAGGTGTTCATGGTGAGTTCCGGCACCTCTTTTTCTAGGGAAGAAAAGGACCATCATCCAATTATTTTGTGCCAGCTTTGGGGTGTGTTCACACATGCCCATTCAAGATTGGTGCAGCATCAGGTGATGACTTCCATGTTTGATGCAACTGCCATCAATTATACACCCCAGATGTAGCCTTTATCACCTCAAATATACTTCTGAGCACTTGTCAACATTCTGATTGATCTCCAAAGTCAGTTATACTCAAAATATATTAATGAACTTAAGAACATTGATTTTAATGGGCCTACTCTGAGGATGTCATAGTTGGATATCACTCTTTACAGTTACTAAAGGGAGCATATGCACACAACAAACATACTGTGGTAAAATCTCAAGATGAGTGCAGAGGTTCCTATGCAGGCTAAGAGCAAGGAGAGCAGCTAAAGGATGAAGTAAGGAGGACTCTTAAGGAAGAGGGAGATAAATATTTCACTGTTGTTCAGTCGTTCAGTCGTGTCCGACTCTTCGTGACCCCATGGACCAGAGCACGCCAGGCACGCCTATCCTTCACTGCCTCCCGCAGTTTGGCCAAACTCATGTTAGTAGCTTCGAGAATACTGTCCAACCATCTCATCCTTTGTCGTCCCCTTCTCCTTGTGCCCTCCATCTTTCCCAACATCAGGGTCTTTTCCAGGGAGTCTTCTCTTCTCATGAGGTGGCCAAAGTACTGGAGCCTCAACTTCAGGATCTGTCCTTCTAGTGAGCACTCAGGGCCGATTTCCTTGAGAATGGATAGGTTTGATCTTCTTGCAGTCCATGGGACTCTCAAGAGTCTCCTCCAGCACCATAATTCAAAAGCATCAATTCTTCGGCGATCAGCCTTCTTGATGGTCCAGCTCTCACTTCCGTACATTACTACTGGGAAAACCATAGCTTTAACTATACGGACCTTTGTTGGCAAGGTGATGTCTTTGCTTTTTAAGATGCTGTCTAGGTTTGTCATTGCCTTTCTCCCAAGAAGCAGGCGTCTTCTAATTTCGTGACTGCTGTCACCATCTGCAGTGATCATGGAACCCAAGAAAGTGAAATCTCTCACTGCCTCCATTTCTTCCCCTTCTATTTGCCAGGAGGTGATGGGACCAGTGGCCATGATCTTAGTTTTTTTGATGTTGAGCTTCAGACCATATTTTGCGCTTTCCTCTTTCACCCTCATTAAAAGGTTCTTCAATTCCTCCTCACTTTCTGCCATCAAGGTTGTATCATCAGCATATCTGAGGTTGTTGATATTTTTTCCGGCAATCTTAATTCCGGTTTGGGATTCATCCAGCCCAGCCTTTCGCATGATGAATTCTGCATATAAGTTAAATAAGCAGGGAGACAATATACAGCCTTGTCGTACTCCTTTCCCAATTTTGAACCAATCAGTTGTTCCATATCCAGTTCTAACTGTAGCTTCTTGTCCCACATAGAGATTTCTCAGGAGACGGATGAGGTGATCAGGCACTCCCATTTCTTTAAGAACTTTCCATAGTTTGCTGTGGTCGACACAGTCAAATGCTTTTGCGTAGTCAATGAAGCAGAAGTAGATGTTTTTCTGGAACTCTCTAGCTTTCTCCATAATCCAGCGCATGTTTGCAATTTGGTCTCTGGTTCCTCTGCCCCTTCGAAATCCAGCTTGCACTTCTGGGAGTTCTCGGTCCACGTACTGCTTAAGCCTGCCTTGTAGAATTTTAAGCATAACCTTGCTAGCGTGTGAAATGAGTGCAATTGTGCGGTAGTTAGAGCATTCTTTGGCACTGCCCTTCTTTGGGATTGGGATGTAAACTGATCTTCTCCAATCCTCTGGCCACTGCTGAGTTTTCCAAACTTGTTGGCATATTGAGTGTAGCACCTTAACAGCATCATCTTTTAGGATTTTAAATAGTTCAGCTGGAATATCATCACTTCCACTGGCCTTGTTGTTAGCAAGGCTTTCTAAGGCCCATTTGACTTCACTCTCCAGGATGTCTGGCTCAAGGTCAGCAACCACACTACCTGGGGTGTATGAGACCTCTATATCTTTCTGGTATAGTTCCTCTGTGTATTCTTGCCACCTCTTCTTGATGTCTTCTGCTTCTGTTAGGTCCTTTCCACTTTTGTCCTTAATTGTGGTAATCTTTGTACGAAATGTTCCTTTCTTATCTCCAATTTTCTTGAACAGATCTCTGGTTTTTCCCATTCTGTTATTTTCCTCTATTTCTTTGCATTGTTCGTTTAGAAAGGCCCTCTTGTCTCTCCTTGCTATTCTTTGGAAATCTGCATTCAATTTCCTGTATCTTTCACTATCTCCCTCGCATTTTGCTTGCCTTCTCTCCCCCGCTATTTTTAAGGCCTCATTGGACAGCCACTTTGCTTTCTTGCATTTCTTTTTCATTGGGATGGTTTTCGTTGCTGCCTCCTGTATAATGTTACGAGCCTCCATCCACAGTTCTTCAGGCACTCTATCCACCAAATCTAAGTCCTTAAACCTGTTTTTCACTTCAACTGTGTATTCATAAGGAATTTGATTTAGATTGTATCTTACTGGCCCAGTGGTTTTTCCTACTTTCTTCAGTTTAAGCTGGAATTTTGCTATAAGAAGCTGATGATCAGAGCCACAGTCAGCTCCAGGTCTTGTTTTTGCTGAGTGTATAGAGCTTCTCCATCTTTGGCTGCAGAGAATATAATCAATCTGATTTCGATGTTGCCCATCTGGTGATGTCCATGTGTAGAGTCGTCTCTTGTGTTGTTGGAAAAGAGTGTTTGTGATGACCAGCTTGTTCTCTTGACAGAACTCTATTAGCCTTTGCCCTGCTTCATTTTGAACTCCAAGGCCAAACTTGCCAGTTGTTCCTTTTATCTCTTGACTCCCTACTTTAGCATTCCAATCCCCTATAATGAGAAGAACATCCTTCTTTGGTGTCATTTCTATAAGGTGTTGTAAGTCTTCATAGAATTGGTCAATTTCAGTTTCTTCAGCACTGGAAGTTGGTGCATAAACTTGGATTACTGTGATGTTAAAAGGACTGCCTTGGATTCGTATCGAGATCAATCTATCATTTTTTGAAATTGCATCCCAGTACAGCTTTCGCCACTCTTTTCACTGCATGCCCTTAATCTCATGCAGAAAACTTGTGTATATACAGACCTATTAAGGAAATACAGCATTGTCCACAAAATTAACCCTGGCAGCCAAACAGGAATGTTGATGATGCAAAACGGATTTAGAACATATTGTTTATATTTTACTGTAGTTATTAAATTGAATCAGTTCCTGAACTAATCCATGGTCACTTTAAAGCCCCCTATAGCTCGGGACCACGATATCTGAAGGAATCCTACTCCTGTACAAACCTGCCCACATATTAAGATCATGAAGGGAGGCCTGTTTCTCTTGCATGTCCCAGTGACTCCTGATATAACCTGGTTGGACCACAGAAGGGACCACATACCTGTCAACTGTCCTGGAAAAACTGGACATCCCTTTTATTCTAGCGAGAGAATGGTGGCCATTTTTGGCACCTTCCTCTCTTGCAATTTGGGGCCAGGATCTAACCCCCCCAAAAGCATTTTTTCCTGGGTCCATGATTTTACATGGTGCTCCCAAATCCATGTTTTTAGGTACCATGCTCCCCCAAATGCACATTTCCCAGATTTCAGACCCAGAAGATAATGGGCCGTGTCACGTTGGAGGGTATGAGACCCATCTCATTTGTTGTGCTGAGCTCTGGAACACTGTCCTGAGGAAAGTTGCGTTTTTGTACTCATTAATGGTTTTGTGTGTTGGTTTGCTGCATTCCAAAATCTTCCTTCCTCAGGAAAGGTTCTGGATTTGCTGCTTTAACTCCACTGGACCTTGTTTTCACTGGGCACTCTTGGGCTGTTATTTTTACTCTACTTTTAACGTTCGTTGGTTGATTGCTGCTCTAGCTTATCCTTCATTGCTGTTAGTCACATCTGAGGAAAGGCGAGGTTAGTGCTTTCTTCTTCTTCTTCAGGGGGCACTCAAGGGTACACAGTACCGGCACCTCTTTTGTTGTTGCTAAAAAATGTGACACATACTGTAGCAACTTCATGGTGAGTACTGGAACCTATTTTTGTAGAGGCAAAAGCACTGGGTGAGGTTGGTTTTTTAAAAATGCAAGTAACTTTTGTGTTTTAGGGAATGTTGAGAATATGCCCTTTCCTACCAGACTTGGATAAGCAGTGTGTACTAATGAAATAGTTATAATACAGGATTCAAGGTGTGTGTGTGGAGCCCATTATTAGAAGAGAACAAAAACATTGATATATTTTGAAGAGCAATTTTGCTTAAATACTCCCCCCCTCCCCTTTCCACTCAAATGCCTATGATGCTGCCAGGTGGACTGAGCTGCTGTTCTGACAACTACACACAGTTGTTCCTGGGAGTGAAATGCCCTTTGGGCAAAGTAAATTTTTACAAACAAGGTATTTCAGTGACCTTGTATGTATGAGCCAGACAGGCGTCATTAGCAAGTGATTTGGCTGGAGAGACTCCTGTCGAGGCAGGGATATTGTCTGCTGTTCCTATTACTACATCCCAGTTGACATTTGTAAAAGATGAAGGTTGGAGCAAATGGCACAAATATTCCCCACAGCTTAAAGGCTCACATTTCACTTAAATATAGAAAGAGGTAGAGGCTTCTATGGCTTAGCTGATAAGAATGCAGGGAGACCGGCAAAGCAAGGCACTTGAGTGTCCTTAACACCCAGAATGCTAATAGTACTGCTAAATTGGAAGGGTCTTCCTTACATAGCTAAGGGGTACACTGGTAGGTATCTTTAAAAAGAGGGCTTGGGGTACAGACCCTTTAGGGGACCCTACTACCTCAGACCCTCCAAGTGCCCCTATTTTCCAGGAACATCCCTGATTTAGAGAAGCCGTACCAGTTTCTGATTTGATCCCAGAATGTCCCGCTTTTCCTCAGGATGTCCCTATTTTTGTTGGAGAAATGTTGGAGGGCATGTAGTTAATAGACTTCTGAGCTGTCTGTTTTCTTAGGTTTTTATATATGTTGGGAGCTGTCCAGGGTGCTGGGGGGCAACCCAATAAGATGTGTGATGTATAAACAGTAAAATTATCATTATGGAAGGGGATGTCCCTATTTTCAGTGGAGAAATGTTGGAGGGTATGCTACCTCAGCAAGCACCTGTAAGTTTGAAACACAGCTCATATTTTTAGTTGGTTTTTTAAAAAACAAAACAAAAAACAACAACAACAAAACAATATTTGGAAAACCAGAAACCATCTTTGGTAATTTTATCTGTGTTTCACTTGAGTTTATATGTTTGCACTTCGTGCACAAATTGCAAAGGCTGGTGGCTGATGCAAATAAATTATTTGTCTTTCTATCTACCTTTGTCTAGATGTGGCAACTGTCCGTGTGTAGAGGCATATTAATCCCCTGTTGATTGGAAGATTAAATGCACCCTGTCAGCAGACAGAAAAAATAAATAAAACTTTTGGGTTAGTCCTTCACGATTCCATGTTCCAGGTGGTCCTTAACCATGTCATGGTGTCTATTGCAATGTAGTGTTTCAGCCTGTGTTTTTAATTTAGTGATTAATTCATGTTGTTCCACTAAGGGAGTCAATTCTACTCGTGTTGGAATGACTGAGAAAAACAAAAAGCCATGCACATAAGGTACTTGCGGTCAAAGTGACCTCACATAATGCTGTTTATAGCTATTAGTTACTTGTCAGGTCTAGCCCAGAACCCATTTTGTCCATTTCATGAGAGAAAGGAGAGGGTGCAAAAGCAATATACTGCCTATTTTGATACTAGAGAAAACACTCACTTCCTGTAACATCACCACAAATGGTATCAGGGGTCGATAGTTCCCCAGAAAACCTTTGCAAACCTGAGCTGCCTGCACATTTTTACCCATTTAGACTCTCCTCTGTGACCCAGCAAAACTGCTTTGTTTTTCACCCATAGATATAAATTTGCACAACATTTATGAATGCAGCTTTTCTGGTCACAGAGACCCCCAACTGCATCTCCAAATGCTTGCAAGCAACCCTCACTCTCAGTTCATCATCAGGTAAACAGTCTAAATGGCAACTCTCAGTTGAGAATTTTTCAATAACCACTTTCTTCTGTTCACAGAAAGATCTTTGCAATATATGTCATTGAGGGTGGCCTTCAGCATTTTCAGGGCATGATGCCACAGGTTTTCCTCAAAAGAAATCAATAGAGTCCTCAGATTTGACGACTGACTTCACCGCTGAGCTACCAGTGGGAGAGACAAGGTTCCTCATGTTTACCAACACACCCCCACAATCCTTTGTGCCATATAAGAATGTTAAAAAGGAATAACTGGTGTCATTGAAGGGAAGCTGTCCAATGAAACAGTATAAGCCACTTAAACCCACAAAGCATGGCATAAAAATTTGATTGCATCGCAGCTTCAGAAGTTCATGTTTGTGATGCGGAAAGGTGGCCGAGCAGTTCAAAATCTTTGCCAGGACAGTGGTTGAGAAATTAACAACGTATTTACAGGATTCTGAATGGAATCAACTTTTTTAAAATAAGATTTTAATTAAAGAAATTCAAAATCCATCCAAATTATCAACAATACCCCAATTACATTTTCCCCCTTTCCCACCTCCCCTCCATCCCTCTCCCCCCACCCCCCTCCAGGACTTCCACCAGCTTCCTTAACTGTTTTGTTTATTCATAATGTTTCTGCATACTGTACAATTATAAATATTAGTTTCCTGTTATCCCATTTCATTTTTCGCTAATAAAATTGTGTACGTTTATTCAAATCCTCCCAATAATTCTAAGTCTCTTTGTTGTATTTTTCAAATATTTTGTAAAAAGTTCCCATTCTTCCTTAAAGTCCCAATTGTCCTTTTCACAGTTTGTTTGTTAATTTTGCCAGCTCCGCATAGTTCATCAATTTTTCTCACCATTGTTCCTTCGTTGGTATTTCTTCCTTCTTCCATCCTTGTGCTAGCAAAACTCTTGCCGCAGTTGTAGCGTACCTAAATAAATTCTTTATTTCCTTCACTATATATTGTCCTAAAATTCGTAATAAAAAAGCTTCTGGCTTCTTAACAAAAGTCTTTTAAAACATTTTTTTCAATTCATTATAAATCATTTCCCAATATTTTACAACTTCTCCACATTCCCACCATATATGGTAAAAAGTCCCTTCTTTTTCCTTACATTTCCAACATGTACTATTCCCAGTTTTATACATTTTAGACTGGTGTAATATACCATCAGTACATCATTTTCATATAATTTTCCTTTAACAAAGAACAGTCTGTAAATTTCAAATTTACTTTCCACAGTTTTTCCCAGTCTTCAAATTGTATATTATGCCCCAGGTCTTGTGCCCATTTAATCATTACTGATTTAACCTCCCCATCCTTCGTTTCCTATTCCAACAGAATACTGTAAGCTTTCTTCAACAGCTTCACCTCCTCTTCTACCACTTCTTTTTGGAATCTTGAAACTGTGTAACTAAACCCTTTCTTGTTATCTTCCTTATACAGTGGTACGTCGGGTTATGTACTTAATTCATTCTGGAGGTCTCTGTGTTGCTGTTGTGTTGTTCAGTCGTTCAGTTGTGTCCGACTTCGTGACCCCATGGACCAGAGCACGCCAGGCACGCCTATCCTTCACTGCCTCTCGCAGTTTGGCCAAACTCATGTTAGTAGCTTCGAGAACACTGTCCAACCATCTCATCCTCTGTCGTCCCCTTCTCCTTATGCCCTCCATCTTTCCCAACATCAGGGTCTTTTCCAGGGAGTCTTCTCTTCTCATGAGGTGGCCAAAGTACTGGAGCCTCAACTTCAAGGTCTCTGTATATACTATCAAACTATCAAACACATACCCAGTAATTAAACAGTGGCCAATGGTGGGGTTTCCCCCCCCTATTATGATTATGATTATTTAAATTTGTATACCGTCCTATACCCACAGGTCTCAGGGTGGTTCACAAGATAAATCACAATTTAAAAACACAAAATACATAATCAAAAATAAAAAACAGAAGCAACCCCATAACCTCCCACTCCACATGTCTGGTGGATATCACCTGCTTAACAAGATGAGATGGGGACAAGATTTAAACTTTTAGGTACAGAATTCTGTGCACTTCACTACTTTGGGATTTGATTTTCAGAATGGGCTTGATTCCTCTCCGTCAGCTTTCAGAGATAGCATAAAGAAGCTTTTTACAAGTGAAAATAGGGGTACTTTGCCGTAAGAATATAATGAATAGTTTGTTTGCCCCTTGGATTTGCGCCTTTTTTTCTTTCATTACCTCTCGGTGCCATTTGGGGTTGTGTAATTTTTAAAAATTAACTTTCTACATGTAGAAGAAAACTTCGACACAGAATGATTTGTTTGCAATCATTATAAACCTTAATTGCAGTATATGTGCTTATTATGGAGTTGGATTGAATACCTGCAATTATATAATTAAAGCATGTAGTTGCATAATTTAATAAATGTGTATTTAACTAAAAGAGATTTGCTGTATAGTGACATAAACAGATGCATTAACATTGCAATTCTCTACATGTCTATTCAGAAGTAAGTCCCTTTGAAGACAGTGTAGGGTTTACTCTCAGGTATTACTCTAGGTTTACACCCTAAAGCTGCATGGATCTCTGCCACTCAAATTTGCATTTTTTTTAAAAAAAATGTTTTAAATGTTTTTGCTGTTTCAGAGTGTAATTTTTACTCCTGACAAGTTTTCAGAAACAGATTAAGCAATCTCGTGAATTCAGATCATTCATCTTTGGTGTACAGAACACTTCTGCATTCCTTTAATATTTCTGTGCTTTTTTTTTGAATTGGTGACAATTTATTAAAACCTTTTCATATTTTTGTCACCATAAATTTGAGGGGATTTGTTTACTTCAAAACTGATAGCCTCCGAGGTGTTACATATTTTTAACTGCCACTGCTTTTAGTAGGAGAATTACGCATATTATTAGCTGCCACTTGGTCGTCAAGGGGCAGGTGAATGGTGCAAGCTCACCCAGCCACCTCCAGATAGCATCATATACAGGGTGAGTCCTTTAAAAGAGGCCCAATGGATTCAGAGTACACATGTTCCACGGGGCCTCTTTAAAAAGACTCACCCTGTGTGGTGCAAACACTTCACATGGATGCTCGTTGGCACAGATACCAGAGAAGGAGGCGGAAACTGAACGATGAAACAGGAGAGGGGAGGTACAACTGTGAATCCATGTGGTCGAACTCCTGAGCATAGTTAGAAATGGGCTACAAGCCCCTTTGAAGGCTGGGCCTGATTAGAAACAGACCAATTCTGTGCAGAGTAGGCAAAGAAAAAGTGAGCTTGAAAGACCAAACAAAGACACACGAAAACATTCCTGCTCGGTACTGTATATTCTCCAACATGTTCAGAGGAAAACCAGGATGTGAATCATAGAATTGTAGAGTTGGAAGGGATCCCAAGGGTCAACTAGTCCAACCCCTGCAATGTAGGAATCTCAGCTAAAGCATCCATGACAGATGGCTATCCAATGTCTGCATAAAAACTCCCAAGGAAGGAGAGTCCACAACTTCCCGAGGGAGACTGTCCCACTGCTGAACAGCTCTTACTGTCAGGAAGTTAAAAGAAAATAAAAAATTCTTTCCAGTAGCACCTTAGAGACCAACTAAGTTTGTTCTTGGTATGAGCTTTCGTGTGCATGCACAATTCTTCAGATACCTGTACTTGCTCATACCAAGAACAAACTTAGTTGGTCTCTAAGGTGCTACTGGAAAGAATTTTTTATTTTGTTTTGACTATGGCAGACCAACACGGCTACCTACCCGTGTCAGAAAGTTGTTCCTGCTGTTTAGTCGGAATCTACTTTCTTGTAACTTGAAGCCATTGGTTCGAGTCCCACCTCAGCAGCTGTCTGGAGAAGTAGACTTCAGAAAAATGGGATGGATATGTTTTGGATAGAAATGTGTGCACTAAAGCCACTGTGAAGAACTTTATGTTTTCCTCCCACACAGAAACCAATTCTTTCTTTTTGGCATGTAAGGACATCTTCCTAGCCATCTAGAACCCTTATTGTTTTGCTTTGACTTTGGCTTCGTGATGGGGCAGTATGTTCAAAAGAAACCTTTGGGGCAGTGAATTATTTTGTGGCTGAAAATCACACCCAGTTTTAAGCCAGGCCAGTTTTCTGCAGAGGAAAATGTGTGCATTGTTCTGAACCAAGCACTTTACCTCAAGCATCTGAGATGAGTTGCGTTTGTTGATATGAAAAATTCCATTTCTTTAATCAGGCAGTTCTCTTCTGAAACTTTATGCTTTTTAAGGAAATACCTGTTTCAAAACACTTGAGCAATAATAGTGAAACAATGCACAATAATCAGTGGTGGCGAATTTAAATGGCGCTTAATTGCTAACATTACTGGCACCTATTTGTCTAACAAAGCTAAAGGAAAGCAATTGAAAAGGGGTGAAAATCCCTTATTTAATGTTTTACACCTTGTTGGTTATTCAACTATAATTGGTTGTTTTAGATTCTTGATAGCTAGTCCCGTGTTTCTTGTATTTTACTGGCTTCTGGTGTTTAAAGGAAAAAATAATGAGAACGTACTTCTGGACTGGTGGTGATATCCACAAGTTTCCTTTTAAATATGCACAACAAAATGGATTGTTAAAAAAAATAATCCTCCAAGTCTAGGTCAGCCTTTGTCAGTTTTCTACCAGAGTGCACTCTGTACTGTGACAGAAAATTGCTCATTAATCTCTGAGGAATGACCAATTTCCCAATAGTCACTCAACTGTGCTGCTGCTGTTAATTTTTTTTTTTAAGGTGCTGTGGGTGCCATTAATTGCTTGCTGTGAGTTGTAACTGCGGCAATCTCCTTTGGATGGGACATTAACTCCCAAACTAGGTATGTGTCAGTGATATGGGGTAAACAAGATATGGAAAAACCAGAATGTAAAAGAACAAAGAGCTTTAAGTTGAAAATGAAAATAGCAGTTGTCTCAAGAGTCTGCTATTATATCTGCACCCTTGAAGATTACAAATTGTTCAGGATTTCCTTCTGAACTAAGATTACAGTTGCCATTATTTCAGTAATTACTTTCTTGCATTTTGTTACATACCTTTAAAAACAACAACACCTGATTCCTTCCTACTGTGGAGCTGTGGTCTAAACCACTGAGCCTCTTGGGCTTGCCAATCAGAAGGTCGGCGAATCGAATCCCTGCAACAGAGTGAGCTCCTGTTGCTCTGTCCCAGCTCCTGCCAATCTAGCAGTTTGGAAGCATACCAGTGCAAGTAGATGAATAGGTACCGCTGCGGCAGGAAGGTAAAAGGCGTTTCTGTGCACTCTGGCTTCCATCACAGTGTCCCGTTGCTCCAGAAGCGGTTTAGTCATGTTAGCCACGTGACCCAGAATGCTGTCTGTGGAAAAACATCAGTTCCCTCCGCCTGAAAGCGATATGAGTGCCACAATCCCATAGTCGCCTTTGACTAGACTTAACCATCTAGGGGTCCTTTGCCTTTTTAAAAAAATGAAAATATAATGAAGACTGAATAGCTACAGCTGGAGAAAAATACCTTTCAGCATTCCAATAAAGACTGTTTACATAAGTAGCCAGAGGAGCTCTCTTCTATGAACTTTACATTCTAGTTCCAGTGTGACTATAAATCATTGTCTGGTTTTGTTCAAGGCATGAGTAGCTAACCTGTGGTTCCCCAACTACCATCAGTCCCAGCCAGCATATTTAAGGGTCAGAGATGATGGGACTCAGAGTCCAGCAGCGTCAGGTGGAGCTCAGATTAGCCACACCTGGTTTAAACTCAGCATGGTGACTCAATAGTTCTGCAGATGACATGTTTTGACTTCAAAACAGAAGAACAGCTAAGGAAGGGCTTGATATAACAACAGATACTTCTTCAGCCTTATCAACAGCAAAATTGACTGTACCAATCTGATATTGGGGTCAGATCTACTCCGTATGATGTGTGTGTTGTTAAGCATCTGCAAGTAAACATAGAAGTCTTTGCCGAGGTCTTCCCTTTTCCAGTAAGACAATTTACTTGCACACAATTCATTGAGGTCATCAGTAGCCCACAGTGCAAAGTACAAAACCCTGCACAAGCGATAAATGGAACCCTCACCCCCTTTTAAAGAATGTAAGTGGCAATGAACAACATAAGGTTTTAGGGTGTTGTGTTTTTTATATTATATTTGCTATCTTGTATTTTAATGAAATCTTCTCTAGCACTCCGAGAGACTTTGGTTTGAAGGGCTACTGCTGCTATTATTTAAGATAGTATTATTATTATTATTATTATTATTCATTAAGGATATTATATTATTGTAAAATATAAAACTACTACTACTACTAATATGATAATAATATGTTCATGAAAAACACAAAAACACCCATTCCTTTTGTTAGGTATATTGATATACATCCCACATTGCACCAAAACAATAATATACTGTGAATATCTTAAAAATGTGTTCTACTGTCAGCAACGCTTTCTTGGAAGACCCGGATTATCCTTTCGATTTTGTCGAAAAGATCAAAATCACTATATAAGACTTACACACTTCATTTTAGTTTTGAAAAATGAAAAGCCATGTTGATTTAGGAGTTATTTCCAACAAGGAACATTGTGTTTTCTCCAAACCTGGCAACCAGACAGGGTTGTAGCATACATCTCCACCCCCCCCCCAATCCTTTACCTCAATTTAAATTGTACAAAAATAGATTTGTGCATTTGGGAGGATGACTTTATTACTTCCGAGAGGGATTGCAGCTAAAATTTTGTCAAAATCTGTATGCTGTAAGGGACAAAAAAAAAATAAGGCCTCTCACAGAAAACTGCATAGAGGTTTTTTTTTTTAATCTATTCAGTATTTTGTTAGTGTAATATTAAATGCGTAATGGAGTGAGGTTTGTTATGTTTTGAAATGGTTACTCAAGTCTAGAGGCCTGGCTTCTGTCTCCACACATATTTCAGCTCCTAAATGTACTAATTGTTATTTACAATTGTAATTTATAATGAAATGTGGAACTAAGCAAATGGAGTAATGATGCTGGTACTTTCTTCTCCCGTTTCTGCACTTTGCCTTACTTATGAGGCTCTTTTATTCCCAGAAGAAATAAACCTTTTACCTTCTGTCAATCATAACCACCATTATTTTTAAGATAATTTATCACATGCTTGACTGCAGTCTACACCTTTCACAGGTATTTTCTGCTTTGCGGAATTTACAGCTAACCTAATAAAGACTGCCTGGGGGAGAAATTACATCCTGAGGTAATGCTCAGGCCTTTATTTGGTGGGTGAAATAAGAGGGCATCAACTGTGTTGCTGGTGTAAGATTCCAGGCATGTTATGTGTACAACAGAATCACCATATTCCAGTTCCCCAAATCTGGAAAGCCTAATTTGCCTTACTAATTATACAACATTTACTCTGGTTCTCCCCCCCCCATTTTTCAATAACTAAAAATGCTATGCATCTGCTTACAGGTCATTGGAACAATGGGTACTAGGTTTGGACTGGGACAAAACCGCAAGGGGTAAATTTCAAGCACTTCCCTTGAGCTTGATTCAGAAGCTGTGGTTAATGCAGAATGCTGCATCACGATTGCTGACAGGAGTGAGATCCTGTCAGATATAGAACCTGTGCTCAGAGACCTGCACCAATTGCCAATTTGCTTCTGGGTTAAGTTCAAGGTGCTACTATTGGTATATAAAGCCCTTAAGCTGGGAACCATTTGCCTGCAAGATCGCCTTACCCGACTCGACCACTTCAATTTCTGGAACTGGCCCTGTCTCAGGTGCCACATAAAAACTGTATTGCATTTGCAAGAAGCTGATCTTTTTGTTTGGAGCACTATTGACATCAGGCACTGCATTATTTTTTTCTGCACCTGCTAAAAACATTTTTGATTAGGCAAATGTATCTGGATATGTGGGATGTTGACATATGCTGTAAACCGCTTTGGGATTTTTCTGAAAAATATTAAGCGGTATAGAAATGAAATAATAATAATAATAATGTGTTTTAATTTGGTATTCTGCTCATCTTTGGTCTTAATTATGTTTTTTTGAATGTTTAAAATGTAGTAACTGTTTTTAAAAGTGATAATTGCATTGTTTTATTTTGTAAACTGAGTCCCCCCCCCCCCCCGCCTTTTTACAATCAGGATATCTATAATATCATGAAATAAGTAAAATAATAAAATTAATTGAATGACCTGTACTGGGACCTGAAGTGACCTTTTTAAAATGGAAATTCCAAACAGTAATAATAATAATAATAATAATAATAATAATAATAATAATAATAATAATAATAGAATTTATATACTTCCCTATACCTGGAGGTCTCAGGGTGTTTCACAGAACAAAATCAAAATATAAAACCACAAATATATAATCAGAATAAAAGCAACAACCCAATAACACCCCCCCAAAAGAACCACGTTTTAAAAGGGCATAGGATGTCAATCAAATCAACCAAAGGCCCGGTTAAAAAAGTGACCAGACGGGGTAGTTTGGTGGTGGTAATAACTTTTACTGCAACATGTCAAACAACTTCAAGACTCAGTGTACACATTGTTTGGGCATGGTATGTTCCACTCTCATGTTTCCATTCTGTACGGTGCACATTAGACAGATGTTTTGACTAATCAGCTAGGTCACTCGGCAAAGAGGCTCCAAATGTGGGACCACTGATGACTGGATTGTCTACCAAGTTGACTTCTTATCATGAGAACAAAGGTGTCCCAGGAGAAAATAGGCCTGCTGTCCGTCACCATCAACCAAGTTGTTTAACACAATGGGTCAACTAAGGGGAAAGAACAGAGTGGCCCTTCATCCTGCTTTACAGAGAACAGCTCTCTATTTGAAGGATTCCTCTGTTCAAAAGATAGCCTGGTCCATGTCTGGTTTAAAGATAAAGTACCATAATGATGGAGATGGGGGGACTTGAAGCATCCCACCAACAATTTGAAGCCCCTGAACAGCAAGCTTAGCAGACCTACTGGTCCTCAGGTCACTGTCTTCCCAACTATGTTTAGATCTACTGCATTTCTATTTACACTGCAGTCATTGTTTCTAAATTTGCAGCTATACCTGTACATATATGTGCATATGCAAATGTTATGCAAATATGTGTCCTTTTGGAGAGGGTGATGCATTTCTTCTTCTTCTTTTTTTTAAAGTGATGTATCAGGGGCTACATAGGAAGCTGCCTTTGAGACATGCATGGCTGTCTGCAACCCCCCTTAGATGGGTCTTGTCACTGAATGCAAGCATCTGTCTTTTTTCTTTTTTCTTTTGGCCTTCCTACAGATTTATGTTTGAAAGGGATGCTGCTTTGAAATAATAAGGAGAAAGGAAGAGATGACTAATTTAGTGTTCTATTGCTGAGCTGCCTGATGGGAATATGTGGGAAGAGGAGACTGCCAGTCGCACACAGAGAGAATTGAAAAATGACCTGGTATTACCAAGCCCCTAGCGCATGTTGTCAGGAGTGCTGGCATTATAATAAATCAATCTGTCCAACATCAAGGGTCAGTTGCTGGGATATAGGAGGATTCACCTAATCTGCAAAGGCATGGCCTGTTCACCGTGGGACATTTAGCTTCGTGATGGTAGTGCAATCATGCTAGAAATGTTCTCCGTGCAAAACCAAAATCTTTTGTTTTCATGCTTTTAGCACTCAGAAAACCTTTGTGTCAAGTGATCAAGGGTCTGGAAACCAAGCCTTATGAAGAATGGTTGAAGGAGCTGGGTATGTTTAGCCTCGAAAAGAGAGACTGAGAAGACACTGAGGTCCAGCGCTGAGGGCCTTCTGGCGGTTCTCTCACTGCGAGAAGCCAAGTTACAGGGAACCAGGCAGAGGGCCTGCTCGGTAGTGGTACCCAGCCTGTGGAATACCCTCCCACCAGATGTCAAAGAGAAAAAACAACTACCAGACTTTTAGAAGATATCTGAAGGCAGCCCTGTTTAGGGAAGCTTTTAATGTTTAACAGACTATTGTATTTTAATATTTTGTTGGAAGCCACCCAGAGTGGCTGGGGAAACCCAGCCAGATGGGTGGAGTATAAATAACAAATTATTATTATTATTATTATTATTATTATTATTATTATTATTATTATCTCAAGGGTTGGCCACATGGAAGATGGAACAAGCTTATTTTCTCCTGTTTTGGAGGGTGGCACTTGAACCAATGGATCCAAGTTGCAAGAAAGGAGATTCTGACTAAACATCAGGAAGAACTTTCTGATGGTAAGAGCTGTTCAACAGTGGGATGGACTCCCTTGGGAGGTGGTGGACCCTCCTCCTTCCTTGGAGGTGTTTAAGCCGAGTTTGGATGGCCATCTGTCATGGATGCTTAACTGAGATTCCTGCATCGCAGGGGATTCCTTCCAACTCTACGATTCTATGATCCCATTTCAAGATGGCTTCATAGCAGGGCAAAGTTTGGATATATTTACAGTTAAGATCTAACGAGTAGGAATCTGTTTGGGTTCCACTGGGTTCATTTTAGGAGAACCAGAGAAAGGTCATCAATGCATTAGTTGAAGAAATTGTGGGCCACAAAAATTCCATGCAAGTGTTTTTTTTTTTAGTACATTCTTCTGGAATTCTTGCTGAATAATGATGATGTCATGTGGCAACATTACAAAACACCCCGAGCAGCTATACCATTATAAATGGTAAGTGCCAAAGGCCCTAAGCTCTGATCTGCTACATCTGTGTTTGAATAGCTTCTGTTTACAGTTCCTTCTGCTTAAATCTACAGTCTCCTGACAAATTCTCAACTGCTTTCCTTCACTGTAGCTAGGGTTTGGATGCTTTCACCTTTCATTTTTTAAAAACAACAACAACAACAACAACACAACTTCACCGAACTGAATTTTGTATACATAATGCATATATTGCCTAACACAATAGGCAAAAGTTTAATTTATGACATCAGTCCATTAGAAAAGTTTGTCTTTGCTCTGAGCGAAATATGAGAGAGAGAAGAATGTCATCACCATTGTTGGTTGTGGAGAAGGATAACAAAGCAATATGGTACCCTCAGAAAAACTGTGGAAAGTAGGCCATTAGTTTTTTTTCATATTTCAAAAATAAATAAAGAAAACAGTTATATTTGGGGGCCTTCAGCAGGAGATGTATAAAGAAGGGTGAGGAAACACTACATAAAGGATGGATATGGATAACAAGTCATTGTTTTTAAGGTGATATTTTGTTTTAATGCTTCTAAGGACTTGTTTCCTGTGCCCTAGTGTTTTGGGTCTCCCTTGTCACCAAATTATAATCCCTCCCCACCAGCTTCTCAGATATCCATCAGCCTTAATTTGCCTCTGTTGGGAAGCCACAACTGTAAAGCTCTGGAGATTTGTGTGTAGTTATCCCTTTTCCCATATGAAATGATACAGACTTTTTGAATTGGTGGACGAAACCTAGTGGCACGTGGGACTTGAGATTTCCACCTTTGAGGTGTGTGTGACCCATGCAATTTGTCGTTATGTGAAGCTGCAAATTGTTTGTGTGTAGTTCATGAAAGAGCAATGGGAGGAGAGAGATATCCCTAATCTTTCTTCTGTGCTCTTGCTGCTCCTCTATCAGCCTCCCCAAATCAATTCTTCCCCCTCAAACAACACCAATTAATTTTGCAATCCAATCAGTAATTCTATCACTCAAAATAGAGACTCAATTATCTTCCCTCAACACAGACAATCCCCAGCAGACACTCATCATTAATCATGTTCAGGTTCCCTAGAGCCACTTCAAGCAATAGCTATTTACAAGGTTTTGGTGTTTGATCCTCTTCTTCCCTATTCTCCTCCTGCCTCCCAACTCAGCCAAGTTTCCTTTCCTTCCTCCACATCTGCTCTCTTCTGGCCCTGAGAGAGTGCTGGCAGGAAGATTTCTCTAGTGAATGGTAAATTTGGTCATCATATATATCAGTAACCCGTTCTGCTTGTCTGGAAATGCATGTCCCTGATCTAAGGCCCAACAAGTTTAAACCCAAGCCCCTTGCTAATTTCACCTGCTGGTGGTCTCAAAATATTCAAACTGATGGCATGGAATTTATTTGGGCTTGGTTGCATTGGTGTACAGGTGCAACTGCCCCTGTACAGTGTTATTGACCATGGAAAGCCCTCACCGGGTTTGCAATTCCAGTAGGAAAAGCAGTAAGGGTATAGGAAATGCATCCTTCTGATAAACAAAGGTCCAAAATGAAATATGGACCTGGTGAGAACAGGATGCTGGACTAAATGGCTTTTTGGTCTGATGCAGCAGGATCCAGTCACATCCACACTATGCATTTAAAGCACTTGCGTTCTCCTTTTACAATCACGGCTTCCACCTAAAGATTCCCGGGGATGGTACTTTGTTAAGGGTGCTGGGATCTGTCACTGCCAGGAGTCAGGGAATAACTCTCAACAACCTTAAACCAACTGCAATTCCCTTGATTCTATGAGGGAAAACATGACAGTTGAAGTGGCACGAGTCCTTTACCTGTATGGTGTGGGTGTGACCCTTACAGTAAAAATAGGTTTATAATCTTTGAGGCTTGTAAACAGAGGTTCCCATTGCTATTAACAGGGGATACTTCTGAGTAAGCATGCATAAGAAAATTGGTCATATGCAAGACTGCTGGCATGGAAGTCCACCAAGGCCTACTGCTCTTTTTTATGTCACCGGCATCATGCCTGGCGTGCTCTGGTCCATGGGGCCACGAAGAGTCGGACACGACTGAATGACTGAACAACAACAAAGTAAAGAAGTAAGCATCAGGAGATCTAATCATGAAACCTCCCCTTCTTACCCAGGAATTTCTAGTGTGACTTTCTTTCAGGATGAATTCAACATTGAGCTGAGTGGATTCCATTTGGCTGAGTGGATTCACAATTGTCATTTGTTCTGCAGAAAATGCAGAGAGGAAGGACTTGTGCCCTTTTGCAGGGTTCAAGGGAAGAGGGGCAGCAACAGGAGTTGGCAGCAAAAGCAGACATCAAAGACCAGGTATTATGGATGGCCACCAATTTGCTCACCAATGCAGCAAGAAGACGATGCAGCTAACTTGGAAATACGTTGTAATTGGTTTTTACTTTTAAAAAATTATTATTGATGCTTTACCTGGTTTTATATCTTTACTTGTTATTTAGTGGCTGTTTATTGTATTTCATTGTTGCTTCGAGCACAGTTTTGTGGGAATTTTGGATATAAATTTAACAAACAGAGAAATAAATCCTTGACTCTACTGAAATTATTTCTTCTATGAAACTATTAAAGGAATGGGAGTCAACAGGGCTTTTTTCCCCAGCCAGAACTCACTGGATCTCAGTTCTGGCACCTCTCAGGTGGGCACCATTGCCATTCTAAGAGAACGAGGAAGGCGTTCATGGTGAGTTCCAGCACCTCTTTTCTAGAAAAAATACCACTGGGAGATGTCCTTACATCTTGTCACTGTAGAAGAGTCTGGTGGCCTCCTGATCTTTTGGGTTAGAACTGGCCATGCTGGCTGGGGTTGATGGGAGTTGTAGTCCAAAGGAACTGGATAGCTTCAGGTTGGAGAAGGCTCTGCTAGCATGTGACAACTATGCTTTCCAGAAGCCTTATCTTTTGACCAGTAGAACACAAAATTTGCACAATGCATTTATTGCACTTTACAAATACACCTTCAAGTTTAAGGCTACACCTACTTCAATGGGACTTACTTCTGAGTAGACATGTAGGATTGCACGGTTAATGTGTGAAATGGCCTTTTTTGCATTTGACTAAATAATATGGCCTCTGATTACGACCCAAGCATGTCCAGCATTTTCAATAGCTGTGATCAGTCCATGAACTTTGAGATTAATTATCTTAAGCTTTGTCTTTGAAGAATATTTTGAAAGACACAATGATCCTTGCAACATGTTCTAAGTATTAATTTTCTCATTGCTATATAGTGCTTCTGACACAACAAATCAATCACATGGAGTTGAAGGGTTAACAGAGCCTAGGCAAGGCCAGCTAGGCTGATTAATTGCTTAATGAGGTGCAGGTAGCTGAAGAGCTGCATCTGGAGACTTGGCTAGACTCTTTAAGGGAGAAGCTGAAGAGAGGAGATGAAGGGAGAGAATAGAAGAGGGAAGACTTTACCTCCAGGCTAAGAGCTTTCACTGGGAAAGAAGGGCGGGTGCAAGCTTCTCAGGCAATATATGGAGGAAAACCATTTGGGAAGATGCAATCATATGCATTAAGACAGTGATGTAGGCCACAGTAGGATTGCTTCCTAAAACTGCAGGCTAAGAGACGTGCTTGCAAATTTATGGGTCCCACCATTTGGAGCAGGTGGAATATGGACCATGGGAAGCAACCAAAAAACAAAACACGCCAACCTATAACAGGTAGCCTTAAAGGTAACTGAGTTGGTTGCATGGACAGGTTGGTTTGCTTCAACGTATCAACTGCATCCAATGGTGCATTCCTAATCATGTTTACTCAGAAGTAAACCCCACTGAGTGCAATGGGACTTATTTTCTCATGAGGTTGCTTAGGAGGATTACAGTCTATGTATATTTTGTATATATTGTTAAGTGTTGAATTTTCCTTTTATGGGGTCTATTGAGAGTGCACAACTGAGATAAAAAAGCTCCGATCAGAGATACTTAAGAGCATCCTTGTATTAATGAATGAGCATTTTGCCTACCCATCCTGGGACAAATATATATACTGGGGGAAAGACCGTTTTCACTGTGAAACATGGAATCCTCTGGGAGGCAAAACAATATTAAGTATAACAGTATTGCCATATTTGGGGAGGAGATAGAAGAAGGAGGGGAAAAGTTTTGAGCTCCTGATGTGGACATGTTCTAGGTACAGATCCCAGGGTGAGGACCAGTCCTGTGCTTCATTGGAGGCAGAAGTAATCATATGGCAATGAACTGTGGTGGGAAAGGAAGAGGAGGTATGACAGTATTTTCCCCAGGCATGACAGGGGTTGGTGAGAAGGGGAAGATGGCGATAGAGCAGGAAGGTGACAAAAGAGAGATGGCATCTGTGATTGCCTGATGCAGCTGCAAGTGAAGGCAGGCATTGATCGCACCCCAAAGTCTTGAGTCTCCCCCCTGACCTTTTGATCAACTGTAGATCAGATCTCACATATCCACAAACAGTTGAACAGCTGAAAAACAGGATATGCCTATAGCTCCCCCTGCTTGTATAATAAAGGCGCCATCCGCAACTCCCTCACTTCATTGCAGCACATTGCTGAAGGCTCATTGTGTCCTGTGCGACTCTGCAACAGCATGTCATCCATTGATTTGAAATCCAAAACATACTCATCCTGCAATGTTCTAAAGCAGTAGCTGCATCCGTGTGTCTTATTAAATAGGTTTAAACCCTGAGTTCTAGCTGAAGGAAGGGCACAACAGCAAATAAATAAATATACACAATGTGGGAAAGAAAAAGAGCCAGGATAGCTCAGTAGGTTAGAGCACGGTGCTGATTGTGAGGGATCCTATTCCCTCCCCCTTCAATACTTCCCCAACAGTGACTCTCCCTAGGTTTCACTGACAACTACGATGAATCCTTCATATGGGAGTTGTCTCTGGGGTACCTCAGGGCTCTACGTTTGAAAACCTTTTGCCACCTATGGGATCTCCCTACCAGGGTTCCCAACTACTGCAGTTTGCCTTCCCTTTAGGCAAATAAGTGGCACACTTTGCTTCACTGCCCAGCCCTCTGTATGACAGGAGAATAAGCAAACAGTTTTCTCTTCCACAGGAAAGCTTTGTTCTCTACTCTTAGTCAAACCTCTTAAGGTACTGATACACTGCAAGAGTCAACGAACGTTTAAGCACATTTAACTTTATTAGGTAACTTGAAAACATGGAAGTCTCGGGTTATTACTGGTACAAATCTTCTCATGTAATTCAGCTTATTTATAATATTTCCTGCATCCCTTTAGCAATGGTAATGACCTTTCCTAGCATTCCCCAAAGCCTAACCTCTCATTTTCTCTCTCTAATCCTCCACCCCCAACTGCCAAACCCCCCAACTGCCTTTCAAGGTTGTTCCCCCTACTTTTAGAATGCCAACTAGCTCCGCCTCACAGGGAACACCTACCTAACATGGGAGTGATAGGTTAACCCATGATGAACCTGAATCATCAGCAGGCATTATTCCGCCACACTGATAATGCCAAGGTTGCAGCTTTGATCCATCTGCATATTCCTGCATTGCAGGGGGTTGGACCAGATGATCCTCAGGGTCCCTTCCAACTCTACAGTTCTATGATTCCATAAGCAGCTTCCACCCTTCCATTAGTTTGAAATTTAACTTCTAAAAGCCATGGATTGGGAGCTGGGTCCTAGCTTGGAATCGGTACCCAAATCTCTTGGGCAGCTGCAAGTGCCCTAGAGCTCTCGCATGGCCCTCCAGCGACGCCTTGCCCCCATTTCAACATTTCCCACAATATCCTGTAGCATTGACCTAAGGCACTATGGGAAATTTTAAAATGGCAGCTTCACAGCTGCCCTGCAGTTAAGGAGAGGGGCACCAAAGGAGGGGTAAACACCAGCATAAGAGGAGGGGGCTGCCAGATGGCACTTTGCCAAGAGTCCCCTAAAACGTGGACCCGACCCCAAATCTCACACTTTTTTTTTTGAAGGCACTTCCTTAAAGGCAACCAAACAAAGAGGGGAATGTGGAACAACATTTTAGCAGGGACAGGTACCAGAAAACGAGGAACAGTTGAAGATAAAGATTTCCATTAAGAAGCCTTGCTATCTATCTCTCTGAAGGCTAAGTGCTGTCTTTCTCCAACTCCAGCCACCTGGTGCTTTGTTGTTGCTTGTTTTTCATAGATGCCCCCCCCCCTTGTGGACTATGGGTTCGCTCCAGACTAATTTAGCTGAACTTATTTCCCACTGAAATCAATGGGACAAGTTAGTTGTAATAAGCATTGAAATCAATGGCGCTTAAGTTCAGCAAACTTAGTTTGGGTTGAAAGTTATGTATTTGTATCCATTACTTGAGATTTTTTTTAAGTACCCTGATCTGTATGTGGAAATGCTCTGTGAGCATTTTGTCACCTCTGAAGCGGCCAGACACCTGAGGGGAAATGAAGTTTTACCGGACGGACGTCAGTGTTCTAGCACTCTTCCTCTCCAACTTGTTTCAGCCTCTCTGCAGGCCTTTAAATCAAATCAAGCGCATTAAGGGGTGGTTACCTCAGGATAAATGATCATGTAAACAAGCACTTAGATGCGAATCGACTGATTAAATCCAGTAAAGAAGAAGACTCACTAAAAGTAATTACACTTTATTTAGTTCCTTAATGAACATCCAAAACTTCACTTGGAAGTATCTGATATTGGACACTAAGCAGGAAATTTGGTGAGGAATTAGCCTTCTCAGTTTGACTCTACAGACAGGATGAAAAGCACTTTTTAGTACAATTTCCCCTCCTTCCAAACCAACAGAATTATTTTCTTTAGGAAGAGTGTGGAGAAAAGAAAATGGAGCATTAGGTGTTCAGCACAATGGGTTGTGCTCTGAGTCCTTATGATGAGGTGAGTTCGAAATCTTTAATTAAAAAATAGCAATGATAAGAACGATTTAACCTCCTCCCTTGCCTTCTCTCTCTCTCTCTCTCTCTCTCTCTCTCTCTCTCTCTCTCTCTCTTTCTCTCTCTCCAGATATATTGCTTTTCTTGCTGCTTTGTAGGGGCTGAGAAAAGGACCACCAACCTTTTTGGGCCAGTGGGCACATTTGGAATTTCCAGAAAGGGCCATGGGCACCGGTCACAAAATGGCTGCCACAGAGCATAGGATCACAAAAGGGTACAGGCATGCCCTCCCCATTAGCCATCCCATCAATGGGAATAGCACCTATATCAGCCACAGCCATGCCCACCCACAGAGTAAAGCACTTCATGGTATCCAATGAAATGTGTGCATATTTAAGGAGGTGCGCTCAATGTGGGAGAAGCCAAGCCGGTGCAAACTGTAACTGATCAGGAAGAGAAAACTGGGCATATTTACTGATACCTTTTATGAACAAGATAGCAGGGACTGACTGGCACACTAGTGCCCATGGGCACCATATTGGAAGCCCCACAGCTAAGGTGTGTGATCCAGGAAACCCCCTATTTGTTGCATTTTGATCCCAACTTTTTCTCCATTCAGCTCAAAGTGGTGTACATGGTGCTCCCCTTCCTCATTTAATCCACAAACTAACTGAGGAAGGATTTGAACCCTGGTCTCCCAGGTCCCAGTCCGGCACTCTAACCACTACATCACCCTGAGTGTCAATCCCCACCTTCTCTTATTTAAGCCTTAGCACTATGGAGATAACAATACTGACCGAGTTGAAGTTTTGCATAAAGATCGTAGGGATAATGTATGTGAAATGCTTTGAGCATGCTAAGTGCCAGTAAGTAAAAACACCATCAAAAGTATCAAACATCGAGAGACAGTATTTAATTCTTTGGGGGTTGAATTCTTGTAATTCGTTTGCTGCTTTCTTTCCCTTGTGAACTGAAAAAACAGTATACAAGTTTTGCATAGAGAAAACATGGTGCCGTGGTTAGAACGCTGGATGTTGATGCATATCACACCTCAGATGCAGAGTTGCTATATAACTTTGGACAAATCACACTGTTTTCAGACTCAGATCAGCATCATTAAAATTGGAATCATAGCAGCCCATAAGGTTATTATGCTGCTCCATTTGTGCCGCTGTGGAAGTTAATACTATGTGGCTAGAGATCTCTCTCTGTTTGTGCAAGTAATCAAAATACGAAATGAGACCGAGGACAAAAGGCTGCAGCGTTGCCAGCCAGCCACTTCCTTTCATAGGATATCCCATGCCATTTCCCCTGCCCTAGTTTTATATTTCCCTCTCAAGCCAGTTCGCATTCCATGCACACTGACTGTGCACACCTTATTCCTCACTGAACTGTTTCTCCCCCTCTTGTCCTCGTTCTTTTGCAAGCCCCCTTGTGTTGGGATGGTGCTGTTTTGGTTACATTGTGGATCCACACACTCAGAGAATGAGTTCATTATTAGAACATGGGATTGACAGAATATTACAGCAGGTACGACAATACACACACACTGATAAAAACATCACCTCAGTTGTTGACCACAACAGTCCAGGAAAGTACTTCATTCTTCAACCAGCTCAGTAAATGCCTCAGATCTACTGTACTGAAAGCCTATCTTATGTAGTAGATATGCAAGGATTTAGCTTCTCTCTGGTAAAAAAAAACAACCTGTGCCTGTCCTTAGGTGATCCCAGTTCTGTGGCACTCCCTGAAAGCTCTCATATCACCCATCCCCAGATTTAATAGCCTGCAGTAAAGGGCATCTTCCCTCTCCAGTTTCTGTCCTTCTCCATATCAAGAAAAGGGGCAACCACACAGTAATGGCAGATAAGTCAGAAAGGAGCAAGGCGAGATGAAAGCTTTGCTCACAGATGAAAAGCTGCAAATACCAGCAGCTCAAGGAACACTCCCCGGAAGGGGAAGGAACTGCAGCCTGGCACAGCCTTCCTTAATGGAGCAAAGCGCTGCAAAAGCAGCCTGCAAAAGACCCACAAGGGCCAGGAGTGGGTGGGAAATGACATAATGGATTATGATTGCTTTCTCGGCTCTCATCACAGCAAGGAGCAAACGAAAGCTCTATTAAGTTTGTTGCTCGAGATACAGCAGGGTTATTAAGGAAGGGATAGCACCAAGCAAGGGGCTGCCATAGAAATGCATTCTGCGCTTGCCGAGTTCTTCATAGGGAGGGAGGTGATTGAAGGATTTGCACAGGACAAGTTGATTTGTGGTTCCAAATGTGATCAATAGCATGAAATAAGGCTTCGGGTCTGTCGTCTCATCAGTAATGAGCTAAGGAGAGCAGGCCTGGCTGAGACAAAAGGGACCAAGGCAGACATTGGCAGGGGAGACTCCTTTCAAGATCCGATGCTCTGAGACTCCACATCAAAGCTTGCCATCGTTACCCTAGTAAGGCCCTGTGATGTGTTTCCAGGGGGGAAGGGCATGTATTTACCCAAACAATTATGGAAAGCAATCATTAACTGCTTAGGCAAGTGAGAAAATGTTTTTTTTTAAATCTTTCTCTTTGAATGCCTGCAGCCTCCCAAATCAGATAGCTTAATTAGAAGGTAGGCTTAGAGAAGTTTAAGAGATGGGATAGAGAGGAGAAATTTGATCCAGCTTGCATTTAAAGGTGAGCCTACGTAATTCACACTTTGCAAGCAAGCAAGCAAGCAAACAAACCAATAAATAAATAAATAAATAGGTGAACCAAAACACAACTATCACTAAAAAACAACAGCAACAAAACCTGTGAATTATATTTGGGAGAAATTGTATACAAACATGGGTATGCGAATGGAATTTCAAAAATTAGCAAGCTGATGTGGAAATTCAGAGAACTGGACTTCAGATTGGGAAAAAATAAAAATGGAGAGAAACTGAAATTGACATCTCTATTTAAGAGAAACTGAAAATAATATATATATGTAGGGATATCAACCAAGAACAAAACTTGGGTTGATCTCATTGGGCAGGGGCAGATTGGGGTCATGAGGCAGATAGGAGGGATCTATGCACAGTACTTCTGCATGCACCCCCCCCCCAATCCTGAGAACTGTAGTTTACTCCCCTTCCCCCCCCCCCGACACACAAAGCTACATACAATTCCTAGCACCCTTAACAAACTACACTTCCCAGGATTATTGGGGGGGGGGGAAGTAATATGCTTTAAATGTATGGTGTGTAAGCAGCCCCAAAGCCCAGAGAGCTGTGAAATGCAGTTCTCCACCCTTGTCCTTCAATCATCCTTTCACTTAAACAGCTTCCCTGACTTAATTTCTTCTTTTGATGCAGTTAAAGGAAGGTTTGTTGTGTCTCAGTGTTATTAGCAATACGTATCTCAAGGTCTTTTTTTACTTGCCTTATTTTTGACATTGTGCCTGAATTTGTGCTCTCCCATATGTTACTCATTTGGGCAGGTCTTCTGCTTTTGAAAAGAATCCTTCTTCCCTTTTATAGCTCCCTTGATGCTGCTCATTAACCAAACTGACATTCTCTTGGACTCTTCCTAACCTGAGATACACACTTTTTTTTTTTTTGAGATTCTGTTATTGTGGTTTTAAATAACCTCAAAGCATCCTGAGGAGTTGGGACCTCCTTGACTTTCCCTTCCTATTTTCTTTTATGTATCCTCTCGTCTTTCAGAGATTTCCTCCTTTTAAGTTAAATGTGATATGTGTTGAATTTGACAGCACTGTGGTCGCTGCTTCTGTGCTGGATAATAATGACATTGCACACCAGATCCTAGGCAGCTCCTAAGTTCAAGTATAGGGTTGCACCTCCCTCAAGTCAAATCCATTGCTAAGTACTCTAGAGAATTTAAGACATTTGTGTTTCTTTGTTGTGATTTGAACATATGTGCACCTTATCAGTGTGAGGATGTCAAGGCTGGAGTCAGATGCGGGTCAGAACTGGGGGGTGTAAAACTGCAGTCAAGTACAAAGAGACGCGGGTGGCGCTGTGGTCTAAACCACAGAGCCTAGGGCTTATCGATCGGAAGGTCAGCACGACAGGGTCCCAGCTCCTAGCAGTTCAAAAGCACGTCAAGTGCAAGTAGATAAATAGGTACCACTCCGGCGGGAAGGTAAACGGTGGTTCCATGTGCTGCTCTGGTTCACCAGAAGCGGCTTAGTCATGCTGGCCACATGACCCGGAAGCTGTCTGAGGACAAACACCGGCTCCCTCGGCCTATAGAGCCAGATGAGCATGTGACCCCAGAGTCGTTCATGGCTGGACCTAACGGTCAGGAGTACCTTTACCTTTACAACATTCCTACAGTGGACATGTTAGGGGATGTTTTGTACCACTCAGGAGAAGACTTCCGGTTTCCTCCTGAGCTGGGACAGACTTCCACTGCATGTGACTTGAGGGTGTGGTCTGTTGTACTAGCATGGAGGAGCACATGGCCTCCATGTTCTGATTAGTATGTGTTCTTCATTTTGTATGTTGCTGTGTGTTTGGAGAAGTGACTGCTTAGTTGCAGTCACTTGGGACTAACTTCTTTATGGAATAGTTCTACAATGGTACCTCGGGTTAAGATCTTTATTTGTTCTGGAGGGCCGTTCTTAACCTGAAACTGTTCTTAACCTGAGGTACCACTTTAACTAATGGGGCCTCCCGCTGCTGCTGTGCTGTGGCGGCACAATTTCTGTTCTGATCCTGAAGCAAAGTTCTTAACCCGAGGTACTATTTCTGGGTTAGCGGAGTCTGTAACCTGAAGTGTCTGTAACCTGAAGCATCTGTAACCCAAGGTACCACTGTAGTTATTATGTAACCTAAGCCTACCTTCAGGGATGTGTCTGTGAACCTGAATGAATCTGTGAGTAAACTAATTTTATGTTAATGTTAATCAGATTCTTGGGTTTATTCTTTTTAAGAGGGATTAGAAGGGGTTTTACCAGGAAGGAATCTTTAATAGTAAGACTCAGACGAACCAGCAACAAGCTAACTGCTGTGTAATTTAAAAAGGGGAATGTTTGGAACTCTGCTAGGATATGGAACTTGCTAGCGCAAATTAGGAAGGGTATCATTAAATAATATGTCCTCTCCTGCCTCCCTAATCATCCCCACAAGAACAAAGACAGGGTCAGTTGTCAGTGAAGTTAACTGTTTATTCAAGGACAAACAAAATAGAAAATTCTTTCCAGTAGCACCTTAGAGACCAACTGAGTTTGTTCTTGGTATGAGCTTTTGTGTGCATGCACACTTCTTCAGATACACTGAAACAGAAGTCACCAGATCCTTAAATATAGTGAGGGAGTGGGGAGGGGTATTACTCAGAAGGGTGGTGGGAATGGGTGATCAGCTGATAGGTGTGGAAAACCTGTTGGCGACTCTTAACGGCTGCAATTAGATCACCCATTCCCACCACCCTTCTGAGTAATAGGTTTAATTTTGGTGTTAAGCTTGTTATCCTAAATTCATGGCCCACCTATGCTATTATGCACTTGGGTTCCTTTTATGTCTGTACAATCACCTTTCTTAAACTCCACCCTACGTTATTTACTTTTGCTGGTGTAACATCTATAGCTGGATGACACGTTCCCTTTCAAGGACTCTTATGGCTGATAAATCATTATGTCGTCCTGGACTAAAGAAAGTGTCTGATCATCCCTTTACAGTGGAGCATTGGGTGAGCATGACGGTGCTTAATTACAAAAACAAGCCCATAAAAACCCAAAGGTTATCTGGATTAACAGGATGCTGATGAGACAACAAAACAAAGGAGGGAGGGAAGGCTTTTTTATTATTTGAAAATCCTGCATTTGGGAAGTTGTTTTTATTGTAATGAACTCCAAGCAATGATGAGAGAGAAGAACTGTCAATCTGTCCTTTTATGACGTGCTGTCTGGTACAAGGAAATGCATCCTTTTTTGTTTGGCGAGAGATGAGAGCAAAACTAGACAGATGCTGTTCGCTTCTCTACATGCTGTGTGGATTTGAGTTCAGAGGACACAAAGCCCAGCTCGGCGGGAGTCCTTTTGAAAATAGATGCTGAAGATTCAATTTGGAAGCAATCTAATGCCAAGAAGAAATGTAGCTCCTTCCTTGTAGCTCTCTCATTTCCTGCTCCCTAACCTAACCTTTGTTTTCAAGACATGCTCGAGTAAATAGCACAAGATGACTTCTATGCCAATATATCTCCTCCCACAAAATGTAGAAATAAAAAGAATTTAGGCACGTTAAAGTCTGAATGTTTATTTCTTCAGATTGGGATATTGCAAGATGGTCACCTGGGACCAAAAGGCCACATTTTCACCTCACACTAACCAACGTCTTGCACATGATGTGCACACACTGCAGTGAGATTTGACCTCACACCCCCCATTTTCTTCTTCCCATGTGGTTTTTGCTTTTGCTTTCAGTTAACTTAAGTTCCCCCATGTTTTCCAAACCAAAAACCAGTGATAAACACTAACTAGGATCAATTTCAACAAGCTAGCTTCAGAAACCACTGTTAAGTGAAAGCAAACGCCTCCAAACTCTTCCTGCATAATATAGTAATAAATAAAAATAATAACCTACTACACTAAGTTTAAAAGGCTGCAAATTTTGAATCTGTTTTAATTTGTTGTAACAGTTGAGCTGCTTGCTGTCATGGGCTTCTTTTGGGAGAAGTCAAAAAAGGTTAAAGGGTAAAGGACCCTTGGATGGTTAAGTGTGGCACTCTTCTCTGCTTTCAGGCCAAGGGAGCCAGTGTTTGTCCACAGACAGCTTTGTGGGTCATGTGGCCAGCATGATTAAACCGCTTCTGGCGCAACGGAACACCATGACGAGTGCCAGAGCAAACGGAAACGTTGTTTACCTTCCCACCACAGCAGTACCTATTTATCTACTTGCACTGTAAGCTTTCAAACTGCTAGGTTGGCAGAAGCTGGGGAAAAGCAATGGGTGCTCACCTCGTCACTCGGATTTGAACCGCTGACCTTCAGGTCGGCAAGCCCAATAGGCTCATTGGTTTAGACCATAGCACCATCCATGTTTTAGGGGAGAAGTGGCAAAGCAGAAATGAAGTAAACAAACAAACAAACAAACAAACGATAACGTCCTAGTGATATATGTCATGGATGAGGTTTCTTCTTTTTATGAAAAATAAATTAATACTTATGACAGAAACATCTCTTTCTTCTATCCCCAATCTCCCATGCATCCAAAACTATAATCTCTGGCTGTATTCATGGCTCCAGACTTGCACTGATAGTACTAATGTGATGTAATTACTCTGGGTTAGCTGAAAATATCCACCCAATGGGGTACCCTGAGTAGGGAACAAATTTTGTTTGTGTTACTATAAACACAGTCTATAATTTTGCTTTGCCCCCATACAACAGCAAAATGAAAGCCAAGTGGAACAGGTTATCAGCATGAGTTAAACTATCAGGTTTAGAAACCCTTTGACAGCAAGCCCCATGAGAAGGTTTTAGGGAATGGATTAAGAACTTGTGCCTGCATGGCAGGTAAATGGATTACCTGAAGTTAATCTGCCATAGTGTAATCAATTTTTAAAAGTTTGTATGTGAAATGTTGTAACTTTCTTAAATTCTAGAAAGTTCTCTCTCTCTCTTTCTCTCTCTTGACCTGAGCTAAAAGGGTAGGGTTTTACTTTCTTCTGCTACTCTTTTAAAAAGTATTCATCTTTCATAACTTGATAAGCCTGTGACTATCCCATTAAGGAAGTTGCACTGAACAGCGAGAAACCAGTGAACTCCAAACAAAAGAATGGATCCCTGATAGTGTGAGGGTTCAGCTTTCACCTTTTCTATCCCATTACATGGCAATCACTATGACACATAGGAAAGTTGCCTGGGATTAAATCACTGGAGGCATATAGCTCATAACTGTCTACACTGACTTGGCAGCAGCCTTCCAGGATTTCGGACGGGGAGGCTCTCCCAGCCCCAATTCCAGGAGATGCCTGGGATTGAACCTGGGAACTTCTGCATGCAAAGCAGATGCCCCATCACTGAGCTATGGCCTTTCCCCTACACGATAGGGCATGGTTATCCCATGCCCTATAATGTCTTCATGTTCGTTGCTATCGCGGTTACTGAGTACCAATGACTTGCTGTTTCAACAAGAGACAGAAGCACCGTGCGTATACCCATCAGTCACCTACTTCATACATTGGGTTGAATCTAGTTCTATCAGATCCATCACTGCCATGACATTCAGTGGGTCTATGGTGAGAATTTCTTAGTTGGATTCATCTCAGTGTAAATGTGTGTTCTAATGCACCCAGGTATATTCAAGAGTGGAAAGTGGGAGACTTCCTAATTATATCAAAGGCTGGGCCCTGTCTACCTAGTTATTACGATGGTGCCTTAGCATTAATCATTTTTAGACGAACAGAAAACAACATAAATGTATCAAAGTAACATGCAGTTCATTTTTTTATGTTTTACTTGAAACGAAAGATTATGGGTGGAATTCAATGTCCTGCTACGATGAACATGTTGCCTGATGGAAACCCCCCTCCATCTTGCAAACTGTTTCTTTCATGGGTTCTCCTGAAACCCGTCCAGAGAATTGTGTGGGGTGTGGGGTGGAGGGGGAAAGCCCTGCTGCACCTCTCCTTATGGAGGGCTTCCATTGATGGCGCTCATGAATGAATCCCAACTGCTGCCCCTGTTTGTGTTGCTCACCACCCCAACCTACCCCCAGGCCCCTCGCCACTGCACCTGCCAACCCCATCCTTTAGACTTCACCCAAACCCCTACCCCCTCTCAACTCCTTCAGCCTTCATAATGCTGCCTACCTGCCCCCTTGCTGTCTGTCACCATCCCACCACAGAAGCTACCCTCTCTCAGCTTGCTCCAGTCCCAAGACGCCACTGCCACTCATGGACGAGAGGAAAATGATGAGGAGAAAGTCTTTCTCCCCGTGCTGCCTACAGAAGGAAGTTCATGTGGAAAGAGGGCAAGTCAAGGAAATGGATCCGTTAACAATGCGGTGTTACATGATTATACTGAAGGAGCAAAAACTTAAGTACGTCAACAACTCTTCACTTTCCACCACCCCAAAATGACACAACTCTGCTATTCTCACCTCCCCTTTGATGTTACCCCCTTAGCCAAGTTGTACCCAATGCTCACCATACAGACAGATACAGTAGCTGGAAAAAAGATTAATATTTTACCAGCATTTTACTAGCATTTCAGCCTAGGCATTGGGAAAATGTGATTATGCTTCTTTGGTGGGTGAATACGGATGGGGGAGAAAATTGGTTCAGTTTGCATTTAAAGGTGAACCTATGTAATTTGCAGTTTCTGAAATGATACATGAACCGAAACACAATGTCAGGGACTGGCTGGATGCAGAGGAATTGTGGGAGACACCAGCTGAGGAACCCCCAAGGGAAGAAGGCTCAGGCCCAGGATGGTGGTGGTGGTGGGACGATGATGCATGGTCAGAGGGAGAAGACTGGGAGGAGGATGTGTCGGAAGCTGAAGAGGCAACAGGGTTTAGTGAGCAGGAAGAGGCTGTGGCAGAAAGTGGTTCAGAATCAGAGGCAGAAGCTGAGGCTGGAGAGGGGTGGAACCAGGAGGCAGAGAGGCAGGATGCTGAAGAATCCAGGAGTCTCCCCGTCCTGCTGTGAATAGCTCCACTCCTCCCTGGTCTGCTAGAACATGCAGGGAAATTTAATGGCCAGAGCAGAGTCTGAACATATGCTAATGATACATTTTGTAAAATAAATGGGCCCAAGCTGCTTTTTATAAATTCAATCCATGCATGCCAGACAAATGATTGCTAAATAAACCTCAATGGATATTTGGTATCTGTTTAGTATTTTACTATAAAGATTGAAAGAATGGAAATATCATATGACACTCTGTCGGCCTTTCTCACTTCGACCCTGCTACCCTGAACTTCATTTAGTCACATGCATAAGTGCAAAGTGGATGTAAAGTTTCTCATCGAGGAGCATTTCACACCCCTGTTGCAATGGCGTAAAAGGGCTACACAAAGTGCAAGACTGTGGAGAATACTGTTGACTTCACTTAGAGGGCATGTTCCTATAGCTTTCCCAGCACAATTCTACCATTTGAATTCAGAGTATAGGTATAAACTGAAAACATGACTTATTTATGCTCCTGAAAGAACAAAATTACCTTAAATGATTTTTTTTAAATCACTGGATGCATCTGATTGTTTCTGTCTGCCTCTTTCCTCAGTGCATCCATTGCCTTGCCTCCTAATTTGTTGCATAGTATTCAAATTTTTGTTGTTGACCGGGAGATGCATTGCAGCCCTCCATTCCAGCATTTCTTCATGCATCCAAATTATCTCAAATATATCGTTCCATTCTTTCTGCAGTTCCCAACTAACTCCTCACAGATACATTCTTGATGGCTCAGGGGACTGGTAATGGAGGAAGGAGTTTTCCAACGCTTCAGTTGGCCAGTTCAAACAGGGGTCAGTTCAATAATATCTGAAAGTTATTATCATTGAATGTCTGTTTCATGACCTAAATAAAGTCAGTGGGAATTCCTAGCCATCGTTCTTCTAAAACAGGTCTGCGTAGTAGACACATGAGCAGACTTCGTGCTTTCAGGACCTTCTGACCTGAAGAGCAAATGAGTGGGTTAGGCATATATGCATTGATGAGGGCTCTTTGTGAATCCATTCACACTTATACTTAACACATTGATCCATTCTCTCTCTCTCTCTCTCTCTCTCTCTCTCTCTCTCACACACACACACACACACACACACACACACACACAATCCACCCACCCATCCATTCTCTGAGTGGCAGAGTGAGTGAGTGAAAGAGAGAGTGAGAAAGAGAAATCCACCCATTGGATGGGTGGAGTGTGTGAGACACGCACATACACACACAGAGAGAATGGAGTCTCTCATTGTGAATGCAACCTTGTCCTTTCTTCCCTACTGTTCATCAGGGGAGGGGAGGGTTAACAGCCCACCCAGGAGGCAAGATGAGGCAACTGTCTCAAGTGACAGGATCCACAGGGGCAGAAGATCTGTCCTCCAATGAATGCAACACCTGTTGCTGTGCTGCCATTCTTGTTCCCAGGTAGATCTTCACCCCTGCTATGTTCCTGATGTAGGTCTTCAACTCAGCTCTTCTTCTCTGGCAAGTGGAGGAGGTGCCATTTTGTCACCAACACCCCCACACAAGCAAATTTCTATTATTTTATTATTTAATAAATTTTTATACTGCGTTATACCCATAGATCTCAGGGTTAATCTGCAGGAAGACCTGAGCAGCAAAGAGAGAGGAAGTTGGTTACAGCCAGAGCCTCTTCCCCCTCTTTCCCCTACTTTTCAGCTGACTGGCAGGAGGAGACACTGCAAGCCACATAAAACTAGGCAACAGATATCACAAGAACCATAGATCTGGTACCAATACTGATACACAAGCTTGGTTGTATCTGGGAACAAAAAACAGGCCAAAGAAGTTGAATGGTGATAATAATCTGGGCTCCCTTTTTTTTGGCCTAAATGTTTTCATTGCCCTGAGTGGTTAATAGGAGCTAGGGACAAGGGTGGCACTGTAGTCTAAACCACTGAGCCTCTTGGGCTTGCCAATCAGAAGGTCGGCAGTCCGGATCCCCGTGACGGGGTGAGCTCCTGTTGCTCTGTCCCAGCTCCTGCCAACCTAACAGTTTGAAAACACACCGGTGCAAGTAGATGAATAGGTATCACTGTGGCAGGAAGGTAAACGGCGTTTCTGTGTGCTCTGGTTTCCATCACGGTGTTCCATTGCGCCAGAAGCGGTTTAGTCTGTGCACAAACAACGGCTTCCTTGGCCTGAAAGCGAGATGAGCGCCACACCCCATAGTCGCCTTGGACTGGACTTAACCATCCAGGGGTCCTTTACCTTTGCCTAATAGGGAGCTGCTACGTGGAGTTTGGGACCTATTTTAAAATATAGCCCTGTGGAGAAGGTTTTTGGCTCAACAGGACTCTATATCCACTCCTTGCTCAAACACAGTCGTACGGCTAGTGACAAAAGATCAGATAATTATAAATCATTCTCCAATCAAGGGAAGCCAATAAAGACCACACATGCATGGTTGCCTTGTACTCAGTAATATGAGAGGCGGATTCACGATGTACAGTACCTGCCTCAGCAATGCACTCAGTTATTTGCAAGTCAATAGTGTATGCCCCATTTCTTCTAATACTATTTGTTTTTCTCTGCAGCAGTGATCAGATAACTAAAGGGAAACAGCCCAGTACTGGCTCTTTCTTCATGATGCAGCACATTGATTATCCTGTCTATGCCTTGAATCAGCTCCATGAAGAATCCAATGCTGGAGTTATGTTTCTTTTCTGCAGAGAGATGGCTGGACATGGCTCTTCTGGAGAGTAGGGAATTGACCCTGGTGCTTGAGAGATTATTTCTATGGACTTTGGCCCAGAGGGAATGAGGGACTCTACATATCAACGTTCTTGGCCCCAGGGCATTTTTTTCTCTCTCCCCTGTACATATTACTCACCATTTTCTAATTTCTTTCTAATCTAGCCCAGTCCCGTTATTTGTTCCCTGGGTTCACGTGACCTGGGATTAAGATCTTGAGATCGGAGTGTGGGTTAAACATGTCGTCCATGTCTTTTTTGGTTTCAGGTATATCTGAGTTTGGTGTGGCACAGAGCATGGATCCCTCAACTGGGCAGTCCTGGATCCACCAAATGGGCAGAGTCTGCTGACCAACACTAGGCCAAGTCCACTAGCTGAACAGCAATTTGCAACGGGCTCATCTTGTTGATTAAGTAAGCTAGCAATGAAGCTAAAGACTGAGAATTGGGGCTTCTGAGTATTAGGATTTTAAACGTTTTTCTGTTTCCGGAATATATTTTAGGTCAGTGAGCTTGGTTTCATTCTTTTAATCGGAGTACGTGACTTAATGTATGCACTCACATGTGTGAACACACATTGCTTTACTTCTGCTTCCTGTATTAGCATTTAGTGACACATGAGCACTTCCGCAAATCATTTTGCTGCCTGAAATGTACTCTGGGAAGATGACTGATTTAGCCTTAAGGGAAAGTATGGGTGGTACTTTGCTCTCAGCTCCAATTGGCTGTGTTGACCTATTTATGCTTCTCTCCATATCTTTATTCAACTGGGATGTGTGTTGTGATCTTTAGCCTACCTACCTCCCCGCATTACGCCTTCAGACACAGGAACGACTTATTAGGAGCACCACCGTGCTGTTCAGTTGCAGCGCAGAAATGTATTTCTTTACTACATCCCAATCTCAGCTTTCCTCTAAGGAAGATGGCACGTATGGTTCTTCCCGCACACCCATGTTTACCCACAGAACAACCATGTTATGGAAGTTTATACTTGATTCTGACCAAATGAAGACTCCTGATATATATTGTGCTCTTGGAGGTTTGCTTGGTCGGAATCAAGTACACACTTCCAGAGCTAACACTAAATACATTACTTCTGGTAAATGAGCCACAATAGCCGCCAGAGGGCTGTGAATTTTTGTGTCCCAGGCTTTTTAGATTTGTCTTACCCATGTACTATCTGAAACCAAAGGGCCACATTGGTTGCCAATATATGTGAAACATATTGGCACATTGTTTTCAGCTCTCCTACTCCACTATTCTGTCCCCTTTCTGGATGGTGAATGTAGGGTATTAAAATGATCAACGAAAAAGGATACTTTTCTTTTTGTGTGTACGCGGATAAACCAATTCTTGGCCCCGATTCAACCAATTCTTGATCTTCGATATCTTTAGGTAGTTTGGACGGAGCGTCCTTGAATCTTGATGCTCCCTTATTTCTAGTAGTTTTATAATTACTATTAAATATTGGCCACAACCTGTCATTTGAATTTACTGAAGCTGCTGCCCGTAAATTCCTCTTTTCCTCTTTAAGGCAAGAAATCCAAGTAAGAACTCAAAACTATTCCTCAGCATAGCACTCCAGTCCATCTGCTTCAGAAATATGAATAGGCGACTTGTAGCAGTTCTCGATACAGAACCATCCAACCTGGCTGATTTCTGCTTATTTTTTTTTACATTTGCGCCTTGATCAGAAGAATCAAGCTCCGCTAACCAATCTCATATGTAGCATGTGCAAGTGACAGAGGATATCGGAGTCGGTGGCATTCAAAGCTACAAGCCACCTGCTATGATCCACTTACGAAACTGGTAGCACATGGGAAGACTGCCACTCTTGCTGACACATTGCGGGAGGACTCAGCAGAGGCTGTCGCTCTCGGTAAAGTTGATTTCCACTGTAATGAACACAAATTACAATTCAAACATGCGCATCTGAAGTGTTTGCAAAAGGGGCTTGGCAGTTCCGAGTCCTGAAATATTTCCATCCATTATAATGCAATTTTAGATGGCTTTCTTTAAAAAAAACAACTAACTAAAAACGTGGGCTGCATGTTTTCTTTTTCTTTACAAAAGTAGCTTGAAGCGTGGGAGGGACAGAGTTATATTTCAGGTTTTGGTGCAGAGGGAGGTCAAAATAGATTTTTGCGTGCAGCAGACAGAGGACAAGAGTTGCAGAAGCTTTGAAAGGCCTGATCTTAAGGCTGCCTTTTGGCTCCTTTTCTTTTTAATTCCTGGAGAACAGGCGAAGTGCCAGCAGACTGGAGGAGGGCAAATGTTGTCCCTATTTTCAAAAAGGGGGAAAGAGAGGACCCAAACAATTACTGCCCAGTCAGCCTGACATCAATACCAGGAAAGATTCTAGAGCAGATCATTAAGCAAACGGTCTGTGAGCACCTAGAAAGGAACGCTGTGATAACTAAAAGTCAGCATGGGTTTCTGAAAAATAAGTCATGTCCGACTAACCTGATCTCATTTTTTGACAGAATTACAAGCCTGGTAGATGAAGGGAATGCTGTGGATATAGCCTATCTTGATTTCAGCAAGGCGTTTGACAAGGTGCCCCATGATATTCTTGTAAAGAAGCTGGTAAAATGTGGGCTAGACAATGCTACCATTCAGTGGATTTGTAACTGGCTGACTGACTGAACCCAAAGGGTGCTCATCAATGGCTCCTCTTCATCCTGGAGAGAAGTGACTAGTGGGGTGCCACAGGGTTCTGTCTTGGGCCCAGTCTTATTCAACATCTTCATCAATGACTTGGATTGTGGGAATACGTTTTAGGGTTTCCCGCGCTATAGCTGCTTTGTTAATCCTTCCACGCTACTGCGCAGAAGGAAAGAAGATCTGGCCGGAGATTGGAGCCTGGATCCCTCCACGCCTCCCCAAAAGCGCGCCAGGAAGCCTCCTGGTAACGGTCACAAGGCTGGTTTCCCGCCTGGAAACACTCGTTATTACAATGCTGTTATTGGTTGATGCTTGTTTGATGACGCTGTATAATTTGCCAATAAATAGCCCCTGCTTCTGTTAGCTCAGCGATGAGATGAGCAGAGCGACAAAGAGACGGAGAGCTCGCTCGCATTGAGTGCACTTGAAACCACCGACTGCAGTCTGTTTTATTTGGCCTCTTTCTGCTTCTTCGGCGACACCTTTTGCTTTGCTTCTTGCTGCCTATCCTATCCTCTTCAGACCTTCTGCAACTCCTAAAACTCCTCACGACCTTCAAGAACCCTCATAACCAGCGAACCTTCATAACCAGCCGGAGCAGGCTCTCAGACGACTGGTTATCCCAACAACTGGTTATCCCGACATTGGATGATGGGCTTGAGGACATCCTGATCAAGTTTGCAGATGACACCAGATTTTACAATGTTACAAAGTTACTAAAGAAGATTAGAAATGAACGCAGAAGAGAGGACGCGAGGAAGTCCCAAAACAATGATTTTAAAGAGGATAAGGATAGATAAATAAGTGTGTGTAAGTGTGTGTATGTTTTTGTTTTGTAGTTTTTTGTAGTGTTTGTAATTTGTGTATTTTTATTGTTAAAACCCAATAAATTTTTATCAAAAAAACAAACAAACAAGTTGTGTTGCGAAATAAAAACTGAAGTGCAGTAGTCTGTGTATCAATGTATATTGGAGATCCCCTTTATCATCTCTCTATAGGCAATGCTAAATATCCCTTGCTTTATCCAATCTTGGGTTATCCCAGATTGTTGCATTTTCAAGGAAGCAGATATTCATTTTAACTTAATTCCCTCACCCACCCCCCAGTCATTGCCAGTCAGTCCTAGCTGGGTGAATCTTCAGGTGTTTTATCCTTGGATTCAGTTACTAAATTAAAGTCCAGTCACATGGCAGTGGGCTGAACAGATTATTCTGTCTCTATTCAAAGTGGCATCTGCAGGCATGGGTCCTCATGCCAGCATTAAAATTGTGCTATGAAAAACAGCATAAAATTCATTAGTTCTGAGCATCCTCTCTAGCATTTTGGAGCCCGAGCAGCTCCTTGGTACTTTGAAGAGCTCTGGACTATGAAAAAAAAAAGTCAGATTAAGACTGAAGCACAAGTTGCACAGGTCTCTCTCTGAAGCTGACTGAACACTGGTAAGAATGCATCATCGTGCCTACCATGCAATTTAAAATTCTAATTGATAATTCTAATACAGTGGTACCTTGGGTTAAGAACTTAATTTATTCTGGAGGTCCGTTCTAAACCTGAAACTGTTCTTAATCTGAAGCACCACTTTAGCTAATGGGGCCTCCTGCTGCCGCTGTGCTGCCAGAGCACAATTTCTGTTCTTATCCTGAAGCAAAGTTCTTAACCTGAAGCGTTATGCCTGGGTTAGCGGAGTCTGTAACTTGAAGTGTATGTAACCTGAGGTACCACTGTACTTGCTCTTGTTGACCCCAACTCATGGGAAGTGACTGTCCAAAGTGGAGGACCTTGTGTATCCCTGGGGAATCACTGCATGTTTTAGATTTCTGATTTTTCCAGGGTTTTAAAATGCACAGGAAGCCTCCGCAGGCACAGGAGGGTCCCTGCTTCAGATAGTTCCCTTCTATGAGATGAGGGTGAAGGGAAGGACAATGGAGAGACTGACAGAGTGAGTGCACTCAATTGCCCCTTCTTCCCCCTCACGTCTTTCCTCTACATTGAAGAGGACTAAGGATTCCCAACAGGTAGTTGCAGAATGCAGTGGTTATAGATGCATCTCTTTCTGACTAAGTGGAGGGTTCTTGTTTCCAGTGATTGCTTTCATCTTTTCAAAGTAAACATCATTTCCCTTTCATTGTCCCACATGATCCTCTTTCTGCTCCGCACAGCTGCAAAAATGAGCAATTTTATTTATGATTCGGCAATGCTGCTGCGTACCCCCTCTTTTCTCATTTGGAGCTTCCAAAGCATCATCTTTGCCTGCCCTGTCTGCATTTTTAGCTGCTTTGAATAAACCCGCTCTTCAAGTTCAATTGCGGATACTTATTTTCCTCTTCCAGGGCCATATTGTTGTGAAGCTCAAGTAGCTCAAGTACTTTGTATTTATGGTAAATCTGTGAAGTCATTTGAGAGGCACTTTGTGGCCATGTCTTCCTGCATGTGCCTCCTTTTGCTGTGTAAGAAAATGGAGGGAACTGGATTCTACTAGCATTTACTGTTGAAGAGCAGAGTTTCAGTTTGGCGAAGACCACCTGGGAAGCCTATAAAATATGTTGGATCATTTTGCCCAATTTTTTCCACCTGAAAGAAATGGCAGAGCCCCTGATTGGATGAGCTTCTCTGATGTCATGAAACTTTCACAAACATTCTGTCTTGTCATGCAAAGGTTGGTCAGCAATAGAATAAAATAAGTAGTACACCTTCTGTGAGAGGCAGTAAAGCAGTGGAGAGTCCTCTGTTGGATAATGTGAGGCATAGCTCTCTTAACATTCTTAACACCCCAAAACTCACAGGGCAGTGGTTCTCCAGTCACCCACAATCATATCAATACATTTCCACTGACCAAGAAGCTTCCTAGATGCTTCTGTTCATCTCCTTAGCCAATTATAATAATCTTTGCCTGCAGGACCCACCTGTCTCCAACCCTGTAGGAGCCTCTTAGGGTTTAGATACATTTACATTTCTTCTGTGCTTTATAGGCATGGTACGAGCTTTAAAGCTTGGTGTCCCATCACTCTTCCTTTGCTCCCGAGTATCCCTGCAAAAACCCACTCTTTACCGCTAAATTGGACCAAACGACAGTCCATGGGAAACCTGCATTGCCATATATTGCACTTCAATTTAAAGAGCAGGTTTTTGCAGAGAAAGCTCTGGGGTGGAAAAAAGAGCGCTCTGATGCAGAGCTTTAAGGTATGGACCTAGTAGTATGCCTGGAAAGCACAGGCAAGTATGGATAAGCCCTTAGTGTGTGCATATGTTTTTCAGGAAATGCTGTGAAGAGGAGATGAAAGCAATGTGGCAGAGAGAATTCCAGAATCGGAGGCAGAAGCCGAAGCAGGGGAGGAGGGAGGCCAAGAGGAGGCAAGATGAGTTAGGCTGGTGAAGAGTCATGGGCATCTCCCCACCCCCTGCTATGACAAGCTTCCCTCCCCCCTGGTCACCCAGAACCAGTAGGGGAATGAAGAGGGTGGAAGAGAGGTTGGCTTCAAGTGGTGCAGTCTCTGGTTGCTTGGGGAAAACCCTGGAGAGGAGAGAATTTAGATGGCTGTGGGGAGGCAGTCTGATCCATGGGGCAAGACCTACCGGGGATAAGCTGCTGTGCTCACTCCACCAAGTCTGTGCAGGTCATGTTCTTGCTAATAAAGAGTTAACTCCAACTTGCATGGAGTGATTTACTGCCAGCTCTCTCCTGACATGCAGGTGGAAGGTTGGCTGAGTTAAAGAAACAGCTCCACAGAACAAATATAGCATTATTATTATTTCTTCTTTTTCAAAAAAGAAAGAAAGAAAAGAAGATGAAGAAATGGAGCTGCAGTGTTAGCCTCCCAGCAGGTGGATCACAAGCCAGCTGGCTGTCAAGTGCTTGGAATGTCCCACAAGCGATTTTGACAGATGCATGGGACAACCCATGTGCCATGATGTCATAACAATGGCATGTGATTGCCAGGTGGGCAGCCCCACCCACTTGTCAAATTTGGCCGGCAAGGCTGATCCTGATTCCTCACACATGCAATATAACTTCCAGCTTATTGTACCACGGCTGCTACCATCAAATTCCTTTTTTTGGCGATGGATCCTTTAAAGCCAGGCTATAGATGTACCTCATTTAGCTACCCTCAAACAGATCTATTCCTGCTAAATGATGCATTTACTATATTGGCATTTGCTTTTCTCTCCTTCTCTTGGTAAATCTATTGAACAGTGCACAATGCTGCTAACTTTCACAGCAACATGCCGTATATAACATTATGCAAAAGATATCGGATTATTGCAAATATACATAGTAGAACATCAAAGCAAAAATCCAAGAACAACCTGTGTGATCTCTCTCTGCTGCAGGGCATCAGTTTTGCTAAAGAACCGCTGTAGTCTTTGAAATGCAAGAAGGCGGCTAAATGAGATTCCTGATAGGGACAATTCATAAGTTACTGCAGCAGTACGTGAGCCCCTCCCTTGTGTGTTCTTTCCACTTTGACTTTTCAATGTAGGGAATGGGAGACTTGATCTGGCCATCTTTTTACCTGCCTGATGTCACCAGGTAGTCATGGCTTGGCCAAAACAGCCTTGAAGGCCAAATGTGGATATGTAATTAGGCCTGGAACCAGAAGTTCCCTTCTGTAATGGTTGCGTACCAGAACCACATGGGTAGGGTCAATGACTGGGGAATGTTTAAATGGAAATGACACGAATCAATCACTGCATCCATGTGGTTTCTACTGAATCCAGACATTGCCACAGCAGTGTACTAAAAAGCATGAAGAAATGCCCCCCAGACCATAGCAGTAACTTCTGAAGATCTCTGGCTTCTACTGATGAAAAGATCTCTGGTTTTTACTGATGAAAATATTAAGGGTGGCACTTTCAGTTAATATAAGTCTTGGTGGATAATTATGCTAATTTATTTTCAATAATTTTCAAATTAAAATGATGTACTGTGGATATGTGTGATGGAAAAATGTGCTATTCTGCTGTTTGCCTGAAAATTTGTGCTGCGATCAATCAGGCCACTCAGTTACCTGGGGAAATATCTACTCCCCCCCCCCCCGGATTTACCAGAAAAAATGCTTTGTTCTATGGAATTTCTCCCCAACCTGATCTATAAAAGGGTTGGGGAGCTTGTATCTCTCCAGATGTTGCTGAGAAGCAACTCTTAGAATCTCTTTGGCCATGCTAGCTGAGACTAATTGGAGTTGAAGTTCAACAACATCCAGAGCCCACAAGTCCCTCACCTCTGGTCTACAGGGTGTTAGCAGACCCTCCAAATGTCCCTATTTTCCAGGGACAACCCCACATTTACAGAAGCCATCCTGGTTCTGATTTGATCCTAGAATGTCCTGCTTTTCCTTCGGGCACCCCTATTTTCCTCAGAGAAACGTTGGAGGGTATGGTAGGACATCCCTATTTTGACTGGAGAAAGCCGAACCCAGGCTTAAAGGCACAGGTGTAGGTCAGGTTGGTTTAGTTGCCAACCCAATGTGGCAATACTTGAATTTGTTAAGAGCACCTTTTAACACAAGGCACATGCAATCAGAAATAGAAATTCCTGCCATTTTTACCCACAATGAGTAGATCATTATTCCACAGTTCCAATGATATTTCTAAGCAAATGCACCTGCGTTCTTTCTGTCTTTTATATCATATTAAAGGTCTGCTGCAGTTTGCACTGGCAACTTGCGCAGGAAGTTTGAAGAGTGATTTGATATTCAGGTGTGTGCCCCTGATAAGAAAATAAACACGTGAAGAAGATTATAATTAACCAGAAGTCAAATACCTCCAAAGGGTTGGTGGATTTTTATCTCAGTTCTCTGAGTGGCTAGAGAAATCAAGCAATCGGATTGGCTCGCAGCCAGGTGGTTGCTGGAATCACTTGGGTCAGAATTTTCTCGCCTAATCACTCGGCACAGATACTAATATAGGGAGCATGCTAAACAGGAGAAAATACAGTGTAGAGGTTTCTTAAAGCGAGTCATGCCAGATGCATTTTGGAAAGCAATTTCATGAACAAAGAAACTTGTACATCTTGCAGCCTGATCTAGAACATGTTTGCTCGCAAATCAGTTCGATGGAACTGAGCGAACTCTGGTTGACAAGTTTTCCTACATGCATATATACACATGCATTCCTTGTTGTTGACATCCGTCTGTCTTGAAACACAATGGAGTGCACCTCCAGGGCTGAAGTGAACCGCTGGAGAGTCACAACTCCTACTGTGGCTGTAGAAACCAGTAACTCGTAACTGCTGTCTCATCCATTGTTTTTGCTGTGTTAGCAGCACCAAAGTGACCTCCACGGGGTGCAATCCCCCTGTGCCTCCCTGCACCAACTGCAAATCTGCTCCAAAGGGTTAGGGAAACCCTAGCTTAGATTTAGGAGGGTCGCAGTGAGTTTGCGGGATGGAGTGGGAGGGAGAGTTCTGTTTTGCTTGTGGAAGATGCTTTGCACACATAATTATTTAGTGGAAGACAACCCATAGCCATAAATGATACACACAAGTGTATCTGCTTCTAAACTTCCCAGCCATTTCCTTTGTCTCATAAAATTTCTAGAATGATTTCTTGGTATGTGCACACCTGTAGTTTGTGCTGGTTGGCAACACTTCAGTTGTCTCTGGGAACTCTATACCTGTGATTAGGCAAGAGGAAAACTAGCATGTAAAATAACTCCTGTTGGAATCCCTGGGATGATTTAAAAAAAAAAAAAAGTCTACAGAGCATTGTTGCTCTATCTGAACCCCAAACGTATTAGGTAATGCTACCTGATGCCGTGTTTCTGTGAGATTTTCCTCCAGAGGTGGGATTCATTTCAAAACAATCTATTGGCTTCTCAAATTTCCATGAATCTGCAGGGAACAATGCTGTTCCCAAAGTATCTGTCTAGCAAAAGAGAGGGGGGAACAGATTTAAGAGTAGAGTACCACCTGGTTTTATTGCATGGTGTTACAGGTGTTTGTGAGCCACCCTTGAGTCTGAAAAGCATTGGGAGATGCTGTATACCTTACCATTTGTCAAAAGATATCTTTCTACAGTGGACAAACAAACACTTAGTGAGTTGATCGTCTGCCAAGCAGAAAATCTTACTACACCTCTGCATGTGATCAGAAAGCCAGGGAAGGAGGGGAGGAGTAAGATGAGATCTTCTTGCTGTTGGGAAGGAGGATAAGTCACCCTTTACAAAAAGAACAACATGGAGCAACCCCTCCCCTCATGCATTTTTGCAACAGGGAGGGAGGGAGGGAGCTGTGCCTCCTACTGTAGACCACCTCATTTAAAGCAGCACCTGCCCCTTTAAAGGGGGGGTGATCTTTAGTACAAACTGCAGCCCTCTTTCCCCTGGCTCCCCTTACAGAGAGTGCACTTTGCACTGCATGTTATCTTCTTTGGAGTGAGGAGCTTATCGCTTGAAACAATGAAGGAATAGGAAGGAAATGGAAGAGGGGCAAATGGGGGAAAGTATGCATTTATTTCAGTTGCAGGTTAATCAGTTTATGGGTATGAGGTTCTGCTGTAGGGTTCACAGACAGGGTGAGTCTGGTGTGGGGATCGGCAGAAGATTAGAGGCAGAGAGCATAGCTTAGTGGAAGAGCAGCAAATGCTTTGCATATCAATGGTCCCTAGTTCAATCCTTGGCATCTCTGGTTAAAAGCGTCTGAGGCCCTAGAAAGCCACTACCAGTCAGAATAGATAATACTGGGATCAATGGACAGATCCTAATGATCCTGAAAAGGGCAGCACCATGCCCAGAAGTGGAGCATGTTAACCAGTTGACATGTTCAATTCCATTTGTGCAAGTTCTGTAGGCCCTTGTGTGAACATGAAGACCTGTGATTGTGAATAGTTGCCAGTGAACTCAAGTTAGCTCCGGTATGTTGTGAACCCTGACCCTAAGATATTGCAGTGTGCAGCTGAGGAGCCTGAGAGGGTGCACATTGGTTCTCTAGGGGGATAACTGTCAGTATGTTAGTTGAGGCCCTTCTGGCAGAAGGATACTGTCCCCAGCCTTTAATTTGGAGCCCCCTGAAGTACCTCCACTCCCACCCCCCAGCCTCACAGAAGTCAAAGAATGCAAAATAGGTGCAGTTCCTCCAGGCAGGTAGAACTAATAATCCTGGATTTCTTGTCAGACAGTGTATGGGTTCAACTGGCTACTGCATCCTGCAAACTCAGCACCTAACTACAGCTGCTTTAGTAGGCAGCATCTCCTTTGTTGACTTCAGCTAACAAGCCCTCCTTGGAGCTGTCCATGGTCCTGCTTTATCAGTCCTCTCTCATTTTGACCTGAATTTGTCTAACCTTAGCTAGATTTCCCCTGCCTTTGGCCTAACCTGGCCTCTCATGATGTGCCTTCTGCCTTGACCAGAATTTAGTTGCTTGATCTGATTTTGGACGCCGTGACTGGACTTTAGTAGATAAAGCTTGCTTCTCCTTTAAACTTCAAGTCCCCGTGCTGCAGGACACATTATTTGAATGTGATAGTCTAGTCCTCTTCAGTTCAAACAAATGTGCAGAGCGTGAGCACATTCACACTATCCCAAACAGTGCCCTCGTCTGGCTGCAAAAACTTGTGGAGCAGCAGAAGCCTTGGTGATTATTCATTATTTAGCTTCTCCAAGGAAACAACTTGCAGGGACTTTTTATACACCCTCCCAGTGTAAAAGCCTTGGAATCTTTTCAGCCCTGGGTCCTCCTTCCAGGAGAAATATAATCAAAGGTTTGAACAACTTAATCCTTTCATTCTTAATACATTTTCCCCCTTGTTTGCACCCCACCTTTCTCCTTAGAGCTAGATTGCAGGACGCTTGGCCTTCCAGAGGTTGTTGGACTACACTAGCATCATCTTTGGCCATTGGCCACACTGGCTGGTGCTGATAGGATTTAAGAGTCCAGCAATATCTGGAAGGCCACATGTCACCTACCGTTGCTTTAAAGACAAGGCAGCAGCAAGCAGCAATCTATCTACACACATACACACACACACATATTTTTGAGTGCATCACCCATGAATGTCATATAGGAAGTGGGAAAGAGCTATTTTTTAAAAAATCATATGCACATTCTAGCAAAAGATGTCAAACATTTTTAGTTATAGGGCCAAAGCAACCCTTAATTTTCTTCAGATTGTAGCATAGCTATGACTATGGCATTTCCCGGATTTACTAATCCTCTCGGAGCTAGAAGCAATGGAATGAGCTCTCTTCTAGCAAGTACTTTCTCATCACCAACAGTATTGGACTCGGTCCTAATCTTCACAGAGCTGCAGAATGATGTGAAGACAATTAATAATGCATCCCCCTACTTCTTGCCTGCAGACAACCTTCTGTCTGAATGATACTTAGTTAAAAGGGCAGCATATTAAATGTCCTGAAGAGAGCCTCCCTGTAGTTCTAGAACAGAGAGAGAGAGAGAGAGAGAGAGAGAGAGAGAGGAATCCACCGAAGAGGAATCCACCTTGGACATGTAAGGGAGTCCCAAATCAACAAGGGATAAATTCATTCTTCCTCACATATTTGGTAGTTGCTATTTTTAAAATATTCTTGGCGCTTGATGAGAATTTCCAGCATGGTATTCACATCACAACCACGGTCATCAGTTGTCCATCTGAATTTATGAAACAGTAATTGTCTGACCAAGGTGGATTATTGTATCAGGCAGTTAGCCAATATGTTCAGTCCAACATGTGGTTCATATCTTGCATACAAATAGCAAAAGAAAAAGAAAAAGAAAAAAGGAGCATCTTGTTAATCTCTAACAAGAGTCTTGTGACACCTGAAAGTCCAAAACAGTCATTGTGGCATGAGCTTTCTTGGAGTAGAGCCCATTTCCTCCAATGTGTGAAGTCTTATCTGTGAAGTGAGATGCAAAGTGGACATGAAATGTGAGCTGTACCGCCTGTGACAATTCTGTGCAAATGTTCAATGTAAGCACAGTGCCTGAAGGAACGAAACTGTTTCGGCCATTTTGTCATCTTTCTTGAAAAATTTGTTGCTTCTTGTTTTAGAACTGACCGCACAAAAGGTCACAGGAGGATCAACAGCTGAGCACAGAAATCTGACAGATAAGCAGGAAATAAAAAAAAACAACTTTAAACTATATCTGTTAAAGGAAACAAAGGAAACTTAACAGCAACTATATTGCTCTTTCGACTGATCAAGGGGAGGAGGAGTGGAAATAATGTATTTAAATAAAGCTGGTAAACAGAGCACTGTTGGGAGACTTGGGACAGGATCTGAAGAAGCAGTTCTGCTAATGCAAGGATGTTTACCTTCACAATGGCCTCTCCTGCCCTCTCCTTTCAATGCAAAAATCCTAGATCTGTTCCCTGGGTTCATCCAAACCTTTAGAGCTGATCTGTAGAGTTCACACAGAGAGAAGAGTACAGAGAAGTTCCATTGTGCAGCAAAAACTGTTTACATGGATATGGCCTTTTGTCTTAAGCCTCATTATTTACCCCACACCCATGAGGTGAGGTGGGGTGGTTGCCTCAGGCAGCAGAACTAGACCTAAGGAGCTCATCAGTGCACCCTACCCCTGCCTCCTCATCTGTGGGCACCCCACACCACTGCCTCCACCCACAGCAGAGGAGGCAGTGATGTGGCAGTGGCATGGTGCACCCCCAGCGGAGACAGCAGTTGTGTGGTGGTGGCAGTGGGTTGTAGAGTTTTGGGGTTTTTTTGCCTCAAGCAGCAAAACATGCCAGGCCATCCCATTCCACACCTAGTAGCCTTAGCACAGGTAGAAAGAGCTGGTGGACCAGTACATCCCAGAGGTGAAAAGAGGCCACCAGAGAGTAAAGACATCTAATTGGTCGGAGTGGTGAGAACCAAAGACTATGCACTGAAATAGAGGAAGAAAGTAAAATATAAAAGGTACATCCGAAGCAACATAATTAACAGGAAACTAAAATATTACCTTAAACGTCCCAAAAGAAAACATTACAAGAGGAAGTCAGATTTAAAATGCACATTTAAAGCAGCACAATTGGCAAGAGGATCAAATATTATCGTAATCATAGAACATATCTGCCCCTCATGCTGCCAGTCCTGCCAATGGTGGTCCATGGCAGGGGGTGGCTGTGGAAACCCAGGCTCAATGACCCGGGTTTTCACTAAGACACAGCCAACACCATGGACGATCACCACAATCATTCCCTTACATCTTGACATGAAACTCTTTGCTAATTCAACGAGATAGAGGAAGCTCTAAAGCCCCCGCAGCAAGACAGAAAAACAAAAAAACAAAACCACAAGTCAATTCCATTTCCTGCGTCTCCAGGACCTCAGCATCGTATTGGCTGCAGTCTGGTGCTAAACTAGGGGGAAGCACAGGGATGGAACGCATTTCCAAAGCGAATCCTCTGCTGCGCTACTCCCTTCTGAACAACACTTTGCTTTTTTAAAGGAAAAGGGAAAAAGAAAGGAGCTTTTTTCCTGAATGTTTGTGGCTATGGCCTAAACCCCCTACAGGAATAAATGGGTAACTATTGATAGACTGTGCCCCCCCCTTTTGTTTTTTTTAAACATGCTCTGTGTGTTGACAGGATAGAACTCTGCCCCCAAGTTTATGGCTACCTGTCACTTCTAATAGATCCTCTCTCTCTCTCTCTCTTTTTGGAGATATGGTGTGCATATGAGTAGGATGTCCTGAAGGGGGCCTGGCAGCTAGCTGTCTCTGAAATGGCTGGGAAGCTGCTTATGTGTGACCTGAATAACAGCCTTTCCCATCCAGCCCCATCTGCTTTACATGCAGGCGGCGTAAGCAAGAAGCACCTAGCAGCCCTGCTGATATGGCTGTTGTATAGCACTTATTGCTTCAACACATTTAGACACAGCACCTCTGTAATTTGTCTCGACATGATATCATCTTTTGTCTTAGCAAACTGACCCTTTTATCTGCCTTAGTTCTGCGCTCCTTTCGCTCTCGCCAGTATTGACAGGGGACAATGGCATTGAATGGGGGCAGCAGAATAAAATGGTGCACAGATGAGGTTGGGGAAGGGATGAGACCTGATAATATTGTTATTCTTTTCCCTGTGTTGCTGATGGTGGTATGTTTCTTCTTTTAATTTTTTAAAAATAGTGTGTGTGTGTGTGTGTGTGTGTGTGTGGTTTGTGCAAGAAAGAAAAGCAGACAACCCCAGAGAAAGAGGACTTTCAGAAGGAGCTGTGTGTGTGTGTGAGAGAGAGAGAGAATTCATGATGCTCTTAATCTTTTGCTAATTTGAATCTATGTTCCAGTGATGCATTATTTGTTGTTGTTGTTGTTGTTGTTGTTGTTGTTGTTGTTGTTGTTGTTATTTGAATTTCTATACTGCCCGATACTGGGGGGTCTCAGGGGGGTCTCAGAGCAGTTCACAGAATAAAATCAAGATATAAAACCACAAAATACCTAATAAAAACAAAAACAACCCAATAGCCTCCCCCCATTTTAAAAGGGCATAAGATGCAAAGGCCTGGTTAAAAGGGAACATTTTTGTCTGGTGCCTAAAGGTGTATAATGAGGGTGCCAGGCAAACATCCCTGGGAAGAGCAGTCCCAGATGGGGAGCCACTGCAGAGAAGGCCTGTTCTCGTGTTGCCACCCTCCAAATCTCTCAAGGAGGAGGCACACAAAGAAGGGCCTCAGAAGGGCCTCTCAGGATCCAGGTAGGTTTATATGGAAAGAGGCGGTCCTTGAGGTATTGTGATCCTGAGCTGTTTAAGGCTTTATAGGTCAAAACCAGAACTTTGAATTAGGCTCCAAAACTAATTGGTAGCCAGTGCAGTGGGACCAGGATCGGTGTAATATGCTTTCTTCAAAAATATGCTTTCTTGGTTTCTTCAAAGGCAAGGTTATTTGCATTTCTCTCACTTAGGTATTTACAGTAGTCCGGAGATTTTTATTTAAAACTCTCTGTAGGTGGCATTTTGGTTTGTGCGACAGCAGAATAAAATGTTGCCCAAATACAACTTCTTCCTAAACATGATTGCTTTGTAAGGACAGCAAATTCTGTATATACGAGTGACCCTAACACAAAGTGTGTTGATTCTTCTGGAGTGGGGCAGGGGGTTCATTGCTCCTGTGACCAACTTTGACAATTATGCAGACGTAAGAAGACCAAGACTCTTGAAGCTTACACAATTTAATGTCCAGGCTGGAGCTTGGAAACTCAAGTTTGGGGGTCTGTAGAAACATGTGGTGGAGCTTAGTGAAAGATAAAACTATTATTATTATTATTATTATTATTATTATTATTATTATTATTACTAAAAAAGAGTTCAAGATTCTTCCAAATGTTCTCTAGTAAACGTTTATTTTTCTTGCTCCCAAATGTTTTCATAATATATTATGACTTTATTGGAATCCTCTTTTCTGTCAGCTTTTAGAAACTACATTGGCAATTAAGAACTATATGAATTAAATAATAATAGTAATAATAATAAAAACATAAAATAACAACTATAATATCCTACAAAAAGAACGGTATTGACAGGTAAAGCTCCTTCAATGAGGGAGATGGAGGAGGCTAATTAAAGCACATTCACCCTACCCTCTCAAAGCATTCTGGGCACTGTAGTATACCCCTCACAGAGTTACAATTTCCAGCAACCCTGAACAAACTACAGTGTCCAGAATGCTTTGCGGTGGGAGATGTACTCTGAGCATGCTTTAAAGGTATAGTGTGTATGCAGCCTTAAACACTGTGTACACACCAGCGGCGGAGGAAGGCGATCGGGTGCCTGGGGCCCTGCGTGGGCGTGGGGCAAGCCAGGGCAGGACGCTCCCCGGGGCCTCCGAGGAGTCTGCCTGCCTCCTCCCACTCAGCCGCCCTATAGCTGAGGGGTAGGCGGTGGGTGGACCATTTGGGGCAGTAAGGAGCCTGCAGGCGCCCAAGCCACCGTGTCACTCCTAGGAGAGATGTGTGGCTCGGGTGCGCTGCAGGCCCCGTGGTGAGTGCCGCCTGGCATTTGGTCACCCCCCTCAGTGGTGACACCCCCTTCCTCCACCCCTGGTACACACTACTCTACATCCAGGGTGCTCCAACCACTGGTTTGTGAAGTACACACAACATTAGCCACAACCGTCCAGTTTCTTGAGAAATGCTGCATTGTGCCGTGCTCTCAAACCAGTTTTGATCCCATTTGAAAATGTAAGCCATATGAAGACAGCCATGCTCCCTTTCTATGGTGCGGACAGACAGTGGGCAACTTGGAAACGAATCCATCCAGCTGCTCTGATGTGTACGACGATGCACAATTTGAAATCACAGCAAGGCTGCGTTTTAAGCTGGCGATGTGCGCACAGCCCGTTTTGACCTTGTGCTCAAAACCTGAAACCTGACAATCCTATGCAAAAGCAGAACGTTGATGTCATTGCATGGCTGTAAAAGAAAAGAGAGGTGGAGGGGGGAAGGAATGGGTGGGTTCAAACACTGAGCTAAATGGGCACTTGGCTTGGGTGTTACAGAAATGTAAATGCTTCATCCGATCAACCTTCAGCCGCACCACACTGTCGAGCAGCATGAATAGATTCTAATGAGAATTCGCTGCCTCCCAGGGCATGTCTGCACTAGTTGTGTGCTACAAATCAGTGCCAATCTGAGATGTAATTCACACAAACGGCAGAAGATGCAGTAAAACGGATCCTGAAGAGTATTGCTTCAGACTGTGTGCAAGGGGGTTGCTTGATTAAATCCCTCCACAACAGTGTGGAGAAGACTAGGCTAGAACGATTCTCCCTGGACCAGCTTGAAGGATTTTTTTTTATTGCTCACTGTGGAGCAGGAGTGGGAGCGAGCTTTAACCTCCATGCCCACCAAGCACATCTGCTGCTTACCCTGCCAGCTGTTCACGCAGGGGTGTAATGTCTGACTGCAGCGTACACATATATAATCCAACGCTTGTAGGCGCAAATCATATGGTTGATTTTCAAGATAAAAATCTGTAAATTGGCAGCACAACGTGAGCCTATTGTAAGTGTGTAGGTAGGGATGAACATGTCAGTCAGAATTGTTTTTGCAGATAAGTCTCCTCTATCCCATTAATCTGCATTTTTAAAAAAAGCTGCATAAACAAAATCACATTTACAAATATATTTTTGAATGCATATTCTCACCCAATTCTCACAGTGAAAACACATTTCAGCATGCTCTTTGAGCCAACGAAAGCATTGCAACAGAGTGGTGCAGAATCCAAAGAATTTTGTAGATTCTTTGATCTACACATTAGTCGAGCAGGCGCAGATCGGGTCAGTTCATACTGGGAATAATAAAGCTTAAATCCCCTCAACTACCCCATGCTTAAGCCACAACCAGACACTAGGTTTTTCAGTGTACTGTACATCCAGCAGTGCCTAAAGGAGGAAAGGTTAGTGCTTGGCTAATACAGAGCAAGGACAGGAGGCCAGATCCCACCATCCTTCACCATTGACTGAGGTTGTTGAGAGAGCTGGAATCCAGCAACATCTTTGGAGAGCACCACATTGGCTATCCTTGATCTAACCAGAGATCCCCCATCCCTGGTATAAAGGGGTGTGATTTAGTACTGTTTTTTCTACATGTATGTATGTACAGTGGTGCCTCGCAAGACGAAATTAATTCATTCCACAAGTCGTTTCGTATTGCGAAAATTTCGTCTTGCGAAGCACGGTTTCCCATAGGAATGCATTGAAATTTAATTCCCATAGGAATGCATTGAAATTTTCATCTTGTGAAGCACGACCATAGAAAAATCCATCTTGCGAGTCACCTAAAAAATCGCAAAACCCTTTCGTCTAGCGAGTTTTTGTTGCGCGAGGCATTCGTCTTGCGAGGTACCACTGTATTTGTTTGGTTTTTTTTTAATATACAGTGGTGCCCCGCTAGACGAACGCCTCGCTAGACGAAAAACTCGCTAGACGAACGGCATTCGCTAGGGAAGGCTGCCCCGCAAGACGAAAATGTCAATGGGGCTTGCCTCGCAAGACAAAAAAAAATATTTTTCGTCGCGAAAACCTCCGCTCTGCATTGCCGCTTCGCTAGACGAAAAATTCGCTTTACGAAGACACTCGTAGAATGAATTATTTTCGTCTAGCGGGGCACCACTGTATAAGCATGAATCCCAAACGACTCCTGGGTTATATATTTGCCAATGTGCCTGAAATTCTGAGTTGTCAGTTTTGGAACCCAGCACTCGGCCTGCAAATGGTTCCCTACTCTTGAGTTATCCTTTCAGTTTGAATTAGTGTAGTCCAATCTTGTCTGTTGTTTGTGGGAACGAGGCCTCGAGCATCTGCAAAGTGCACCTGGCCTCTCTTCCTTCATGCCTGCTGGAAGATGCCCACATGTGTGAAACAGGCATTACAGATGAAACATGTCAGGCAGAGCTATTTATTTATTTGTTTGTTTATTTATTTGCCATCTATTCTCACTTCAAACACATTCCTTCCCAATGGAGGTGGTTCACATGTTCGGACGACAGTGGCACGATGATATGTCATGCGATGTAACTGCATTGTGAATCAGACATATTTATATTATTATTATTATTATTATTATTATTATTATTATTATTATTATTAGTGTAAACAAGAGATTATGTTGATTTCCGTGGGGTGTACATACAAGTCCCGGGGGTCTTGAAACATGTCAGAACCTGTTTAAAAAAGAAATGAATGTTTAAATATTTAACTTGCTGACTACTATAGGCTGTAGATTACAAATAAGACTTTAAATCTAGCACTTGTTTTTACATGTAGGATTATAGTTCTGTAACCCACTCTGGTACCTTGTGGTGAATGTGGATAAAAAAGGTAATAAATAAATGAACCTTGAAGGACCCCCCTTTTAATAGATGGCTTTATAAGACAGTATAAAAGAGTTTCCCCCCTTCTAATTATTGTTATATATTTTAATGTCTAACACTTGATGCTTTTATTATGGGTGGGCTATAAATACTGGTAATAAAATTGTTGTTGTTGTTGTTAGGAAGAAACATGTTTTAAATGATGATGCACAAACAAATATTTGCAAATACTACAAGGTTGACTGATACAAACAAAGGATTTTTAAGATGGAAGAATATTATTCAGGGCTGTTACCTTTTTGGCTTTTTCCCTACTAGTGTTGTGTTGTTTCTGTGTCTAGTCCACAACCACTGTCGGGTAGATTTTCCAGGCCCATTTTACAATCGGGGGATTAATTTCCAACCACTAAACGGTGGTTCTGGGTTGAATTATGGCAGGTAAATGTGTCTGTCAGAGTCTAAGGTTGAATTATTTTTTCAAAACTTGAAAACTGTCAGTTTGACCACTTAAGAGGAATAAAACCTGTCTGGAAAAGTTATAGGTTCAGAGAAAGCTCATTGCTGAGAATAACATTTTAACATGACTTAATTTCATGCACTGTCACTCTGTGATCAGTCAGGGGAACACAGGCTGTGGAAGAAGCGGGGTGCGGGGAGCCGGGGAAGGAACCGACAAATATTTGGGTTGAGAGAACTTCCCTGGTGGTCAGAGGGGAATAAAGTGTTCCATCACTTCTTCAATTTGAGAAATCCTTAGAAACATGGAAGCACAGCCTCTTCTACCAAAATTTCAATTCTATATGTGCAGAAACACTGCGAAAATTGAAACTCTATGGTTTTATGTTCAAGTTGTGATGTAGGGCCTCAGCTCCACAAAATACAAGTAGGAGCAGAACTTTGCGTTTACAAAATCTTCCAGTAAATCGGGTCCTCCATCAAAGAGGGCACGTGTTGCGGTGCGACCTGGCCACCTGACCCGGTGTTGTGTGTGGGTAATCTTGGAACAGCCACAACCCCTGATAGGTGGGTCCCGCGTTGTTTGGGTGCAATCTGGCCAATGGGGTGCCTTCAAGAAGCAGCAACGTGCGACCCATGCAAGGCTTACGAGCTTCCTCTTTGGGAACACCCACCCACCTCTCCCTATATTTAGGGCTTGCGCTTGACCTTGCTATGCCGTCGTGTGTCGTGTGCTTTTGGGGCAGGGGCATGGTAGGAATTTTCCCCACTTGGCTGATTGGCTGGTGCCATTTGGGTTTCGCCTGCTGCATAGCAAATCGTCACAGCTTGTAAGGTTGCGGATAGGTTCTGGTTCAGGTGATAGGCATGGCACATGACATGGCCATGCTTATGCAATGACAGGATATTCCGGTAAAGGAATCCAGGGACTCACTGGTTTGGCATTCCCAGGAAGGGGTTCGGCCTGCGCCCGAGTACAGGGGACATCAAGGAGGCTTTTTGGTGTTCCCTCCATCAGCTGTCCCTGGTGTTCATCCATGGCTGTCCTACGAACGTGGCTCTGGGAAAGCGCTGCCTGCATGGGTGCAGGGAGATAGTCGAACCAGAACCTATGCAGCCACTCCTTGATTGTAATCAATAAAGTTGTGGCCTAAATTTCTGCCAAAAACCAAACCAAATATCTGACTCCTGTGTGAATTTATTTCGGGGAAGGTAAAAGGTCTAAACACGCAAAACAGTAGCTGGGGGGGGGAGGGATGGAGCATTGTGGGTGGGCCATGAGGAAGGGTGGCAGATTTTTATTTCTCCAGATGAGTTGTCCCTTTCTCCTACGTTTCCCTTGAGTTTCATGGGGAATTCTCAGGCCTAGTTCTGAATGAAGTGAAAACAGACTGCAGATTGGAATAGCTTGCTATCTCAGGATGCTCAGTGCTCATGTAACTGAGGGTGCCACAAATTTCCCTGCACAAAAAAACCTAGATGGCAAGGATTAAAGTCTTCCAACCAACAGGCCCGCTCTTCTGCATGTGGTGACTTTATTTCTGTACAGAGTAGCATGCAATCATGTGAGCCAACACTTGAAATTTGGAGTCGTGCTCAGCCCAATAGTAGCTCAGTGAGAATTAGACCTTAATCTATTAATTTTATACCCCTCTTTTCTTCAAGTTGTGTTCCCAGGCTTTCTTTTCCCATCCAAGCACTGGTTTAGGCTGTGAATCAGTGTGGGGCAAGTCCTGCGCTGCATCTAGATTTTGTAGACATCTCATAGAATAACAGCATTTTGCAGATTCTCAGGCTTGGTCTCTGTAAGGATGCCTTATTTCTCCGAAGAAGGTTGTATGAAACATCTCCTCCGTGTGGTGCTTTGCCCTCCAGGCATGCTATAGAGTTTCAGCAATTCTTCTTCTACCTGACCTGTTCATTGCATACTAGCACAGCCTGTTTCTAGAAACTCTCCACATGGGGGGAAAGACTCCAGTTACAGTAGCTGTGGAGGTGAGTGACACCACACTGAAATTGTTCCAGGGGTACAGTGCTTCTGCTTGCAATTCAATGTAGCTAATGAACTAATTTTTTCCTTGGCACCAGTTATTCAGTACATATACATTCATATTCATTTAACCTCCATGGATTTTGGCCCTGGGATGCAATGTGCACCCCAAATTCCATTACATACCCTCAGACTGTTGGTATCCGTAAAGCGCTGCAATATATTGTTGTTCTCCCATTTGCCGCTCAGCATAAAATGGTAGAATTTTAAAGGCTAGCTCTGATCATGACATCACCAGTCTGACTGCCTGGATAACCGAGGCCATAGAAATATACTCTTAACTTTTAACCTCTCTCCTCATCTCCTGCCTCCCTCAGATGAATTGTGTTTCGCTTTCAGAGTTGTGGCATGGGGGAGATAAGAGTGTTCCTTTTTAACAAGGCTCATGTTTTAATTCCTGCCTCTGTGTTGCCTCTGCCAGTGTCACTCTGCCAACCTAGCTGTGGCATTATACGAGGCTGGCTTTTTGCCACCCAGTGCTTGGCCTCGGTGATTGACAGAATGAGCAGCATGTGGCAGACAGCAGAGTCTGTTTGAGGCACTGCTGGGACAAACAGAGCGTTGCCCTCAGGGGGTAGCACGCTGGTACAAGGAGGAGAGAAACTCAAACCTGTTTCATCACATTGGAAGATACAGGGGAACCCAGAAGGGAAAGGGTTGGGAAGCTTTGCATTGACTTAAAAATAAGTAAAAAAAAAAAAAATCCCATGAAACGGTTTCACGCCACACATGCAAAACTGTTTAGGGTTTTAGGTGTAAACCAATATTTTCTGTATAGTGCTGCTCCAGAATAGGGATGTGTAGATCAGTATTTCTGGTTTGTGTCAATTGGGCATGTGTTCATTCATAAATCTATTCTCTGCTGTTTTCACAATAATCTGTGGTTGGTTTGTTTTTAAAATACCCATAACTCGGTGTATCCATTTCTAGACATATTTTATCTTAAAATGTGTTTGTTTGTTTTTTTTGTTTTAAATGCATTTTGGTATATTTTTATCTGTAGAATTTTGCATGGCAAAATTCAGAGAAGTGCGAAATCTGAAGGATACGTATGTTCTGATTTATGAATTGGTTTGGAACATGCAAATTTAGTTCAGTTTGCTTTAAAATGTGGGCTGAATGAAATCCTCCTTGGTTACAATTTCATAAATCCCTCTCTTCCTTTGGCAGATGCTACTTGTATATTATATTGAGTGTAAACATAAGTTTCTCACCCTTCCTCTAAGAAGATCAGGATGGTCACCTGGGCCTATCTTTTTCTGTCCTGGCAAACAACCCTGTGGTGAAGTGAAAATTTATACCACAATAACATTGTTACTCTTTAAGGTGTCACAAGACTCCTTATGTTTCCCTGTCAAGATGAGGGGTGTTCAGACATGCACACCCTGGATGAACATGTGAGGGGAAAGTAGGATTGTGTGCACTAGCCTTGATATGATGCACTCTCCGGCTATGTCCCCTGGTGGTGTTGCACGTGGGAACTCATGATTACTTCACTTTGGCAAGATAGACTCATTTAAGGTTGAGGAGGCCTTCAGCACAGGGTCTTCTTGTGAGTCTTCTCTGATTGGCCATGGTTGGCTACCATTTTAACTTCCCACAGCACCCAGGAGTAACACAAAAATCAGGAGCAAAGTGAGAAATGCACTAGAATTTTGAGTTTGGTAGACCGAAGGCAGGTGTTGGTGAAGGCAAAAGCTGCCCAACGATGTAAGATGACACAATCGTCAATTAACTTTTTATTGGCTCATTTATATCCATGGCCAGTCATTGACAATACACCCAGAGTGCAGGTTCTGGTTTGAACGAGACAATAAAAATGAATGCCACAAGTGTACTGGCAATTGCACCAAATGCCTTGTCTCTATACAACGTTGCCTAACCCATTTAATACAGTGTGCAGAGACCAAATCCATTTAAGATCCTTCCAGTGATCCTCCCACAGAACTGATCTACACATTCCAAATGGTACAGCCATATTGAAACGGTGTCATTTCAAAGTGTGGGTGGGAACTGAACATTTGGTTGCTGTCAATAAACTATTTCATGTTGGTTAGTTCCAGCCTTCCTTTGGCAACATGCAAAGGTTTATGTCCATCTTATTTGGCTATTTTTGCATTGATACGTCAGTACATAGCTGTCAACTTTTCCCTTTTCTTGCGAGGAATTTCCCTTAAAAAAGGGAAAAGTTGACAGCCATGACGTCAGTTACAGGTGGGTAGCCGTGTTGGTCTGCCATAGTCAAAACAAAATAAAATAGAAACTTAGTTGGTCTCTAAGGTGCTACTGGAAAGAATTTTCTATTTTATTTTGTTTTAGCCATGACGTCAGTAACAGCAACAACACATCAGGACAACATTGGCTCTGAGAAAGCTAGTGTATCAAGGAAAGAGGTTATTGCCTAGCTCTCTCCCTGATGTGCTAGTTGCCTATATGCAGAGAGTTTTAAAATATGGAGGATCAGTCGCACACAGAATTCTCATACTTGCAGTGGAATAGGCTTCACTGACCCATAACTTTTGTGATCGTTTTGGATCAGCTCTAGTGTCTGAGGATTAGAAGTGACCATCCTTGATATTAGTATAAAACTGTAACCAGTTCTACATTTTACCATCAGGTAGGTAGGGGCGTGTTTTTTCTTCTTACATGTTGTCTTGGAATTATGACTAAAATTTCTGCTATTGAGTACTGGTTTAGTTGTGATATTTTTAAAAGTGAATAATAGCAGCAGTTACTGGAATAGAGTCTTTGTACAGCTGTCCTTCCTATCTTGTACGAAGCAATCCTTATGACAGTTACAGCTCGCCGATAGACTGTGGAGAAGCCAGATGTCTGATAGTCCTTCTGTACTGCTTTTGTCAGATGGTTACCAGTGAGTGCATAAAACACGAGACCACGGAAAATATGGAGGCTTCACTTGTCTGCATAAATCTGGACCTAGTGATTCCACAAGGGAGATTAATGGATTCTAGACTTTTGGAGTGTGAATTAAAGCAACATCTGGCAGAAAAAAACAGAATTAGTAATGACATGTTGTCAATTTGCAAAAAGGTGTTTCAGCCATGCTGCTTTTAGAAATTTGCCATCCCGCATAAGAGAGCTGACTTTGTATAGCCAGCGGTTTATTTTCTGCTTGAAAATAATGTTCTTACATTGGGAAAAGATGGCGAGGGCTGATGTTCAAGCCTCCGTGAATGAATTCCTGATGCTTATGAAAATACATTCAATGGATGGCCACTTCTCCAAAATGTGAGGCTGACAATAAATGAGAGTTAAGGGGTTTGAGGAATTTGTGATTGGCCTGGTGCTATTTGACCTTTGCGGCCTTAAAGATAACAGAGTTGTCTTGGGCACAGAAGCACCTGATTGTTCATTTGCTTATTTCTTTAGGTAACAGGTGGCATTACACTGGGAAGCTCTATTGATGTGCAAGGGATAACACACAGCTATGTTATGAGGGCAAATTGAAGCTGGCAGCATTTTCCTCCAAAGATGAGTGACTTCATTCCATGTTAGAATCAATGAGACGTGTAACTATGCATTCCTACCAGATGGTATAGTGGACCTGATCAACTGCATATAAGAAATTGTTATGATACCATGGCTGTGTTCAGGTCCAAGGCACTTTTCTCTCCACCTGCATTGAGAATGATGTGCAGTTGTCCTAAGCATTGGTCTTGGGCATTAGAGAGATGTTAAAAAGGTTGCTCCCTGATGCTGCTTGCAAATGCAGTAAACACTAATCATAATTTTGCATTCTTTTTGCTTCCCTTTTGATCTCTTTCATGACATAATGATTCCTGTGCTTAAGCATTCTTTTCTGATTTTAGCACAGTCCATATTCTAACATGTCCAAGAAGCAAACACCATCACTTTGCAAGCTGAGATTACAAAGTCAAGTAGTCTAAATTCAATTCATCTACCAACTTATTTAAAATGTTGGGGAAATGCAATGTCTACATTAACTGTCCGCACTATAACATTTTATCCTTGCCAAATGCATTTAATCATACCCAAAATAGCTCTGTAAACATACAGTTTAAAGAAAAAGGAGGATAATTGTATTCCACAAAAGCACTCAAGCAAATGGAATATAATGAAAATGTTGACATTAAGGTTTGCGGGTGTTTTTTTTTTTAACTGCGAATATTTCTAGGGTGATAATTTCCTTAAATGCTTTCTTTGATGCAATGCTGAGAATATGGTAAAATATTCAGACACATTTTTTATGGCTTGGCTTCATTGAGTTCAGAATATGAAATTGAAAGGAGAGGAAATTCTGTTTTAAATAAGAATCTTTATCAGTCTTGGTGTGAACTGTTGAATGCATGTTGGAAAGGGCAATCCATGATTCTCTAGATAAGTAATATTTCTCAAATAATGCTGGTCATCTTCAATGAGGCCAAGATACCAGAATTGCCTATTCACACCAAAACGTGCTCCACTGAGTTCATTTTTCAATGTTTGTGAGAGGGAAGGCAATGCAAAATATATTGTAAAGCAATATCTGCCTTGAAGACTGATATAGCACAAGTGGTCACCAATATATATCCTGCCATGTCCTGTTACCACCACCACCTTGAAGTAACTTAACCGATTTTCTATATACAGTAGTACCTCGGGTTACGTACTTAATTGATTCCAGGGTGCTGTTCATAACCCAAAAAGTACGTAACTGGACTGGCGATATCGCACATGTGCGAAAGCGCGATACCGCGCTTTGCACATGCGCAGATCGCTTCTGCGTATGCGTGGACAAAAACATTTCCGGGTTACGGGAGTACGTAACCCGAAAAAATGTAACCCAAAGCGGACGTAACCCAAGGTACGACTGTACATTCCACACAGTCTTGATGTTCCTGCAGGCAATGATTGGGGGGCAGGGAGACACCTGTAAGTTGCATGGGTGTTTCAAACACTATGATAGTTTGTATGACAGACCATAATTGGGGTGGGGGAGTTGCTTTCTTCTTCTTGTTGGTTTTAATGTGAAAGATAACAAGCATTGCAGCTTATAATGATCTCTGTCAGGCGAGCAGCCTGATAAGCAGCAAAAAAACAAAAAAACAAACAAACTCTCTGTCAGTTTTATACAAGCTTATTTAAAAGAAAAACATATTCTGAGCATGACGTTCTGACTGCTCTCATTAATCTTAGTTTCTCAGTCTGACACATCGTTCTTCCCCCAACAGGAAGAACGCCAAAATCCTGCCTTTCGTCTACTCCCCTTCTGTTGCTCTCTGAGCTTTTCTAATCTCCTTGTTTTAGGACTGCAGGGCTGAGCTACCTCTTCCCCAGATGACTCAGCCTCTGACACCAGCTTATCTGCTGGTTGCCTGGCAATGCCTTGGTCGACTTCTAACTCTTCCTCCCCTTACAGGTAGGTAGCCGTGTTGGTCTGCCATAGTCAAAACAAAATAAAATAAAAAATTCCTTCCAGTAGCACCTTAGAGACTAACTAAGTTTGTTCTTGGTATGAGCTTTCATGTGCATGCACGAAAGCTCATACCAAGAACAAACTTAGTTGGTCTCTAAGGTGCTACTGGAAGGAATTTTTTATTTTATTTCGTTCTTCCTCCCCTTGGGAGCTAACTGCTTCTTCCCTGGAGAGGAGGGGCTGTTCTCTCTAAAATCAGACAGACAGTTCTCATCTACTGAGTCAGTCTCTTCCTTGCCCAGCTCAATTTCTGAGGCAGACTCTTCTGCTGTGCTGGGGGGGGGGCACGTTCCCGACACAGCTAAAGACAGGAGCATTAAACTTGGCTGGATTTCTTAAAAGTAAATACAGTATCAGGGTCTTCAGTGGAGGGAAAAATCTGTGATATCTCATTGAACGTTATCTTCTCTGGCAGCATATACAACAACAACTAATAATAATAATAATAATAATAATAATAATAATAATAATTCCTGCCCATCTGGCTGGGTTTCCCCACCAACTCTGGGCAGCCTACAGCTAGCTCTGAGTAAGATCAGAAACTGGCCAATTTGTGTCTTGGATATGATCTCCATGCTTGTTCACTTTGCCCGATGGTCTTGATCTTGCCTGCTAATGTTCTTTGCCTACTAATAAACTTTGTCTGCTCCTGCCTTTGGCTGTACCCAAGCACAGCCTCCCATCCCTGAACCTGTCCATCCTTCTCAGACCTATCTCCTGGCCAAAACAGATGCTACTGCTATTTGCTGCAAGCCGCCATATTTTAAAATGCTGTTATGTTTGTAGATACAAGGCAGCAGGTCAACAGCTGTAGTTGGAGTGTAGGATCGAAGAAATAATTGGGCTGGGCAGGAGATACAGGATGGCAAGTGCAAATAGGCAAGGAAAACATTGTTGGGTATTTTATATTAAACCTCCGGATTAGAGCAACCTATAAGTGCATCTAAATTTTTTTTGCTGCTCATCTTACCCATTCCTTCATCGTTTATCTTTAGGCATACATGATGAGTAATTTTATCCAATATTATCTCCACCTGAAGCTATCATTGAGGTAGGACTATAGGGTATTGGCCTCCTTCAATGAGATATTAGTAACCAGTCAAAGACCAAAGAATATCTTGGCTGCCAATTGCTGGAGAAAAAAAACCCAATGCAGTGGATCGATCTGGAAACCATAATGGCACCTTAATCTAAAATCAGAATTTCAGGGGTGGGGGGAGAGATTCTCATTTGTCATTACAGAATCAATGGCTATGAGTTTATTCATTACAGGTTTAATATAAAGTACACCTGCTACGGCGTTTCCGTGTGCTGCTCTGGATCGCCAGAAGCGGCTTTGTCATGCTGGCCACATGACCCGGAAGCTGTACGCCAGCTCCCTTAGCCAGTAATGCGAGATGAGCGCTGCGACCCCAGAGTCGGACACCACTGGACCTAATAGTCAGGGGTCCCTTTACCTTTACCTTACACCTGCTACAATAGTCACATAAATGCTCACAAGGAAAAAAGGAATGTGTGGAACTTCTCCATCATCATCCCATCCTTGAACTCATTTTCTCTTTTTACAAAAGACTAAGAAATCCCTGTTCCTGGAATAGTTTGAAATATATTCAAATTATTCATTAACTGAAATAACTTCTGTGTGATTATCCTTTATTCATTAGCTAATTATGGAGTCCTATTAACTTTAATATTGCAAATTAATAAAATGTGTCTTGCCAATTACACTTTTGATAAAGTTAAAACATCTCCTCTAGTGTTATTTAACAAAATATATGAATGTTACAGCAGAAGCACTTGGTCTGACTATGTCTATCCTATAGCACATCTTAGTATGAAGATGGAAATGAAGCAACAAAAACAGACTATTATCCACAAGTATCTTGGGATGATACACTTATCAGGAGGAATTTTGTTCCTGGGTTCTTCGAGTAAAAACTGCATGATAAAATGCACCCCCATTTTGTAAAATAAATAAATAAATAATACAATCATGGGAAATATAGAAAGTAAACTTACATCATATGACAATATCTAGGTTTCACTGTACCATTATGATGACCATAAAAGGATTGCAGTTTGACATCTTGCATGAATTCCTAGTAAACACTGATTAAAGCTTGCTTAAGGGTGCCAGTACTTGAACAGGAGCTTTTTCATGCAATGAAACAATGCAACCTAAACTTAACTCCCATCAGAAATTTAGAGGCATGTGTTGGTGAAAAATAGCACACCAAAAAATAAAAAAACCAGTACAATAACATCAAAATTTCCTGGCAATAGGAAGGTGAAATCTATATACGTATTGAATATCAACATATTATTAGAAAGTAATAGAAGACGAAATTGGATGTAACAAGACCTGTGTGAGAAAAAGGGTTAAGATAAAGAAACAAAGAGTGTAAACGGAAGTCAAGCGTATGTAATTGTATTGTAATAATGTTGTAAGTTGTAACCTTAATCTAGACTTTCTACCTTTTTTTCTTTTTCTTTTTTCCTTTTCCTAATTTTTCCTTCTCTTTCCCCCTTTTTCTATTTTCTTTCTATCCTTTTTCCGTTTGTCCTCTGAACCCCCTTTTAGGATTAGTTCTCCTTTTTAAATACCGTCAAATTATGTGCGGGTTGTATCTTTTTCTTTATGTGTGCTTTGAAATTATTGTGTATTCTGTTTTTGTTGTTTAATAAAAAAGAAAGAAAGAAAGAAAGAAAAATAGCACACCAAAACGCATTACATAATAAATATTATATCACATTATTACTTGCACAATTGTTTATATTAAGCAAAACCGCTTGCAAAAGGTTTAGTACAGTTGTCATCGGAGCTAAACTGCTGATGAATTTTTATGAGGACTTAAAAAAGAAAGCCACAAGCTGAGACAGAAGCTGAAGACTGGAAAAATGAGAAATGGAGAGAAACCAAAAATTATCATTTTATCTGTCTGTCCAACTGCTGATCCCCATGCCTCATCCCACAATCTTCTGGAAGATGCAGGAAGCTGTAGGAGAAACTGCAATGTCCCCCTGCCCCCAGTCTGCTTCCTTCTGCTTGAAGTAAAAAATGTAAGGTTGATGAGAAGCACCAGACTTAGGGAGGTAGGGTCTGGTGGTAGTGGCAGTGGAGAATGAGATAGGATGTGTCTTGTTTGGTTTTGCAACACTGTTATGAGCAATTAGAAGTTTGCCACTTAAGCCATTCATTGCTTTGTTCCTTCACCTCCATCGGTCTTGCATATGGCTGTACCAATGTTGTTTTTATAAATATGTGCTTTTCTAAAATAATCATAATTATATAGATAGATTCAAAGCAACTAGCAATAAAACCAACACTAAAGTAAACCACAATTAAACATACCGAAATATAATAAGTGTATAGTAAAATGATAATAAAAGCACTAAAATAGTAGGGAACCCACATGCGAAAGCAGCTATAAAACCAAACGCAAAACCATTTAAAAACCCACCATCAGGAAAATTAAGACACAGCTAGCAGTAAAGTTAAGCAGCTGGAAATGCCCTCTGAAATAAAAATAAAATTGCAAAAACTCTTGTCTTCAGTCATATTCCTCCCGTTTTCCTACTTGCATCCTAAATGGTCAGTATAATCTTCTACTTTGCGCTATGCTGGTTACAGCCATTTTTCAACAAACAAATGTGCTTCTTTATATCAGAACGTTAGCAGATTTAAGATCTTGTTAAAATATCAAATCAAGTTTTCAAAGCGTTTTTGAGAATCTTTCGAACACACAGGATCTAAAAGCCTGGCAGCGCCACAAAAACTGTAAGGCATGAACTCAGCATAGTTTTCAGGTTGCAATGTACAATTGCCAGGGCTGAATTCTTGTGGATTGGCCCATGCAGTTTAAGAGTGGACATTGTATAGTTTAGGTTTCTCTCCTATTCTAACAGAAAACCCTTAGTTACTGCACTGCTTGATGCGATTGCATCTAAGAATGGACACTCAGTGAGGTGAGTGGGGCTGAGAGACTTCAAAGAAGTGTGACTAGCCCAAGGTCACCCAGCAACTGCTCTTAACCACTGAACCACACTGGCTCTCGACACAGTGCTTCGAGTTGCAGGCATTTCACGTTACGGACGGGCCTCCGGAATGGATCTCGTCCATAACACGAGGTACCACTGTACTTGTACATGAAAGCTTATACCCAGAACAAACTTACTTGCTCTCTTAATGTGCTACTGGATAATTTTTTGTTTATTTCGACTGTGTCAGACCAACATGGCTACCTACCTGAATCCCCCTAATAGGTACATGTGCAGACTGGTTTGTTGCTTATATGGCTTAATCCTCACAATCCAATACAAACATGTGTCTTGGGGGGTGTGTGTAAAATGAGTACGTTCGTTCAAAAATGCAGAGCAAACAGGAATCTGCCACTTCCCTAGTTACACCACACTTCCATGGTGTCAGGGTTGTTTATATGTTCCCGGCAGTAGTTCATCCTCATTCTTTTTCATCTTACCCCTTTGATATCTGATATTAGTTTTGTCTTTTAGTCAAATGAATAAAAAATTCACGGCATCTAAACTTCTTAGTTATGCTGGGTGAGTAGGCCCCAGGTGCTTAAACTGATTTGAACTTGGTGTGTAGGGCTTCTCAGCAAACCATCATTACCTTTCATTTTCATCGCCCATATTCCTAGTATAACTGGTTACCGTTAATTTTGTTGTTGTAGTTCCTTGTGGACTCTCCAACTTCTGTTTTGAATACTCTGCTTGCTAGTACAGACACCCTTTCAACACTACAATTTATGATTAAAAATGCGAATGTTTATATAACTGTCTTATGGGAGTAAGAATTCAAACACGACAGGGATGGGGAACCTGTTGTTTGACTACATCTCCTATCATCCCTTTGTCTGGTGGAACCCAACATCTGGATCTGGTGGAACCCAACATCTGGAGGACCATAAGTTTCCGATTACAGTGGTACCTCAGGTTACATACGCTTCAGGTTACATACTCGGCTAACCCAGAAATAACGCTTCAGGTTAAGAACTTTGCTTCAGGATATGAACAGAAATTTTGCGCTGGCGGCGCGGTGGCAGCGGGAGGCCCCATTAGCTAAAGTGGTGCTTCAGGTTAAGAACAGTTTCAGGTTAAGAACAGACGTCCGAAACAAATTGAGTTCTTAACCCGGGGTACCACTGTACTGAAATGCATGTGGATAAATAACGGTAGGTGGATACATGGTTGCCACCAGTGATCTCTGAGGAAAACCAGGACTCTTAATAGAAATATCACTGTATCACGGAGTTCGCAGCTGGCCCTCCCCAGATTGCAGTGATATTTGAAAAACTTTCCTGCAAAGTATCACTCTGATAGGCTCCTTTGTGGACCTTTTCACTGAGATTACTATGGCCTGAATACCCAAGTCCATTCACAAGAAATTGCACCTCCCTAAACCTCTCCTTTAATGTGGCTTGTGAGATTGTGCTTTCCAACAGAAGCAACAGCTACTTGCTGCGGTAAAGCATTGTCTGTTAAATAGAAGGTATGCTTCGAAAGCACTAATAAAGTTTTGAGAGCTACTCGATGGGAGGAAAAACCCTAACAGCAATCTTCTAGTAGAAATTACAATGTTTTGGTGCAAGGAAGACAATTATCCCAAAGGGTAGAAGATGAAAGGTTCGGGATTTTTGAGCCTTTGATACACAGGTGCAAACAGCCCCGTTTCCTGTGGGCTGAAAATGAAAACTGACATTTAAGGACAGAGTTCCTGAACAAATAGCAGAGCTGGTTAAAAAGAACGTGGCACCAGGAGATGGCAGGGGAAAATACTGTGATAACAAGCATATTGTATATATTGGCAGACGTGCAGGAGAAGGGGCCTATCACGTGGCATGTTTCTCTGAATCTGTGTGTCCCCCCAAATGCATTTAGACAATGGAGTCTTTGTATCCCATTGTGCAGGTAACATCAAATGTGCTTAGCAAACATGCCATTACCGAGGACACAATGGTGAGAGATAATGATGCTTTAATAGTGGCAAAGGTTTGTGAAAGGGAGAATGGGGGGAAAAAACAGGTTTCTGCCTCCAACAAAGAGGCTGTCCGGCACTGCTAGGGAATAACACACCCACTGTCGAGCATTTCCTCAAATTGGACAAACATTTTTGCAGTTGGAATCAAGGCCTGCTTTCTGAGCACTAATGGCCAGGAACTCCTAATTGCTCTTTAGGAAATGCCGCGATATCTAATGAGCTGCTGTTGGATCACAAGGAGCATTCTGCTGCGTAGACCAGATTTTGATGATATTGGATTAACAGAGAAGCTAATAGGTGAGCAAATCGCACCAACTGGGATAAAAGGTCACTCTAAAGGACAATGAGATAAATCAACCTTCTACCTTCATCTATGGGGTTGTTTTTTTATACGCAAGCCCTTTTCCTCAGGAGTAAGTCTCATCGATTGCAGTGTTACATACTTCCAGATGTTACTGAGTGAGCTTCGTGATTCATCAGCTCAGAACATGAATCTTGCTGGGTCATAATACTCACCTTTAAGAAATGAGGTGGCTAGAATGACCCCCAGAATTCTTCTTCTCATTTTTAATTAAAGATGGAGAAGATGTCCCTTCTACTCACTTGACCACTGCTTCTTCTATAGTAGCACTGATTGGGTGGGGAGAGGGCAGGGTGGGAGAGAGAAATGGAAGACTAAAGGACAGTCTCTCTCTCTCTTTTGCATCTCCATCTTCTCTCTGCCTGTTCTCCCCATCCTCCCTGGCAGGTGATAAAATATTCCCAAGGGCACTTGACAGTGGTTGTTACCCCTTGCGCAATGGCATTTCTCAGCGCTCAAGATGCCTTGCAAATCCAAATGACAGCCTAATACAGTACGGGACGCAAGTGGCGTTGTGGTCTAAACCACACAGCTTAGGACTTGCCGATCAGAAGGTCGTTGGTTCGAATCCCCGTGATGGGGTGAGCTCCCATTGCTCGGTCCCTGCTCCTGTCAACCTAGCAGTTTGAAAGCACATCAAAATGCAAGTAGATAAATAGGTACCACTCTGGCAGGAAGGTAAGCGGCATTTCCGTGCGCTGCTCTGGTTTGCCAGAAGCGGCTTGGTCATGCTGGCCACATGATGCCGGCTCCCTCGGCCAATAAAGCAAGATGAGAGCCACAACACCAGAGTCGTTGGCTGCTGGACCTAATGGTCAGGGGTCCCTTTAATACAATACAAATTAGGACAGCCCCCTCAATAGGTTGATGTCTCAGGGAGGCCATAATCCTGGCACAACCCTGCTGCAGTTTCAGCTCTCCAGCAGGAGGCTGGGATGGAAATAAAACCCAATGCCTGAGCCAAAGATTAACCTGTACCTGTAACCATTAAAGTTGTGGCCATTTTCAATCCAGTTGGTTGACTGCCTGCGTCTGTTCTACCACGGGTTATCTAGCTGCCGGCGGAGGGGAGGATGGCTGTGCGACTGAGTCTGCAATTAGCTTTAAACTGTTTTTAGTGCAGTATTTTATATTGATGTAACATGCCTTGGGACCTTCTGGTGAAGGGTGGGCAAAAATCATCATTATCATTATCATCATCTATCCGTTTTATTTATAATTATTATTATGGGGGAGCCAGACACCCGAAAGTCTGAAGTCTGAATTGCTCCATTGTGGGAGTTCCAGCCCAATAATTCTTGATCTGTGATTTGTTTCTGCTTTTCTGCTTGGTGCTTAAAATTCTGCCTAGAATGAAAGAGGGTGTACTTTGCGTTGCTAACAGGAAATGGCTACCGGCCTGTCATCTGCACCAGTCTACTGAAGAATGCATTTGTGTTCACAGAAAACCTACATTGTATAAGTAGGATTCACTCTGCCAATATAAAAAGCACTCAACAGCTTCCTTCAGAAAGAAAAGTCCCTTCTGTGGGAGATGGGTGGGTTTTGCTAGTGTGTGTGTGTGTGTGTGTGTGTATGTGTTGAAAGCCTCTATTAATGCAATGAAGATTATTAATGAGTCTAAACCTCAACTACACTTCAATTTTTTTTAAAAAAAGGATTATAAATGTTTCTTATCAAAACTGTCCAGAACACAGCAACCTTTCTCTGACTGGTTTTTTTTTGGGGGGGGGGGACATAAACCCTGGAACTACTGGACCGAAAAGCAGCAGTTCACTATGACACAAGCAGGCGCCTGGAAGATAAATCTTACAATCCGCTGGACTGTAGAATATTAGTACTCTGTGACACCTCTGGCTATTTCAGGCTTACCTGTGGCGCTTTACACAAGGATGCTGGAGCAGTTCTTTTGGATGTTAACAGGAAATAAGGACAGATAGCCTCCTGCCTCAAGGTCCTGTACAGTAGGGATCTCACATTAAATGTGTACATGTCTTTGCAAGAATGCTGGCTGTAGAGCTTCTTTCTTCAATAAATCGGAGTACTTTTTCTTATGGGTGTTAAGGAGCATTGGCATTCAGCTGGTGGCTGCTGGTGAAGATGAGGCATTTCCATATAGGAAATCCTTTTTTAAACCCTGACTTTCACCAAGTCACACTGTTCCAGCCAAATTTAAGGTGAACACAGTTTCTGGCGCTGGGGTTTTTTTTTTTTTTTGGTGGTGCATTCTTCTTTTCCCCACTTCGATTGCCCGAAAGTTGATCTGCTGCTCTCAACCATTTCTCAACCACAGGCCATTTCTTTACATGCTTTAACATTTGACAGTCATCCATCCGTTCTATAGGACATATCCTAACCTTTCCATTGTCAGTGTTCTGGGTAAACCAATCAGGTGGGAACAAGGTAACTAATGCATTGTGTATGTGTCATGCTATCACTACTAGGGCTATGATTTGCCATACAAATAAAATAATAATAATAATAATAATAATAATAATAATCCCCCAGGTTTCACACAGCTGCACTTTCTTATTTCTGAACAGAGCGTTGCTTTCAGATGTAAGCCGTTACAGCCTAATAATCCCCTTAAGTTTGGAATTCCAGGGCCAACTGTGATGTTGACAGTTCCGCCTTGTAGTTTGTCACTGACATGCAATTGTGAGTGTGGGGTCTCTTGACTCCCCCCCCCACACACTCCCATGTGCATGGCTTAACGTTAGGATGACATCTGCACCCTCTCAAGCAGGCGCTGGGCGTCTTTCTTTCAGGAGGGCACAGGTTGCAGCAAGGCTTGGATGACCAGCCTGTGTTGCTTTATATGTTGTGCAGATACCTGATTATCATCTTCCAAAGCAACTACTCTATTCCAAACTTAAAATGGAAAGCTCAATGTTGGTGGTCAGCAAAAGAGGTTTAAAGACTCTCTCAAGGCAAATCTTTAAAAATGTAGTATAAACACCAACAGCTAGGAAACACTGGCCTGCGAGCACTCCAATGGGAGAACAGCCTTTACCAAAGGTGTCATGGACTTTGAAGACGCTCAAACTCAGGGCGAAAGGGAGAAATGTGCTAAGAGGAAGGCACGCTTGGCAAATCCTCACCATGATCAACTCCCGCCCGGAAACCTATGTCCCCACTGTGGAAGGACGTGTGGATCCAGAATTGGCCTCCTCAGTCACTTATGGACTCACTGTTAAAACTGTGTTCGTGGAAGACAATCTTACTCAGCTACTAGTGATCGCCAAAGAAGAAGATATTCTGTTTGTTCTTCCAGAAGCATTTCCCCAACAGCACAGTCAAGAAGGATGCCACACAATTTTTATTTCTCTAAAAGGGGGTGGGGGTGGAGATCACAACAGAAACCAGACTTTGAACCAAATGGAATAGTTGGTGCAGTACAGGCTTCAGGTTTGTTGGAGATGGGTGTGTGTGTATCTTTGGGCACCCCTCCCTCAGTAAGTCTAGTGGTGTAGTGGTTAAGCCAGTGTGGTGCAGTGGTTAAGACCAGTAGACTCGTAATCTGGGGAACCGGGTTCGTGTCTCCGCTCCTCCACATACAGCTGCTGGGTGACCTTGGGCTAGTCACACTTCTTTGAAGTCTCTCAGCCCCACTCACCTCACAGAGTGTTTGTTGTGGGGGAGGAAGGGAAAGGAGAATGTTAGCCGCTTTGAGACTCCTTCGGGTAGTGAAAAGCGGGATATCAAATCCAAACTCCCTCCTCCTCCTCCTCCTCCTCCTCCTCCTCCTCCTCCTCCTCCTCCTCCTCCTCTTCTTCTTCTTCTTCTTCTTCTTCTTCTTCTTCTTCTTCTTCTTCTTCCCTTTCGTTGCTGTTGTTGCCAGCTGCTCACTATTGCTACTCTCTGCTAGCTCACCAGAGAGAGCCAATAAGCAAGCAGTGACAGCTCCTCCTCCTCCTCCTCGCTACTGCTGTTATTTGCATGCTTGTTCATATCATCTGAGCCAGAGTGGGAACAGGCAGGTGAACAGGCAATGCTGAGGAGGATGAGGTCAGGAGCCAGGCTGCCATCTTGATAACACAGCACACAAGTCATAATTAGCTTGAAGATTTATTGCAATACAAACAGTCAGCCTCGCGCTTATCCGCACGTCTGTGACTTATGAATCAGTTGACCCTTCTGGGGAGTAATTCCCGGTCCGGCAGAATATCCCAAACCTATGCCCTTTCCATTTCCATTTCCGGCTTTGTTTTCTATCTAAGAACTTTCCCACACATCTTCTCCTTGGGTGAATTAACTCGCCTTCCAATGTGGAACTGCTTTCCCTCCCGCCTTCTGACATTGCCTGTGTCACTTGAGAGAGTCGGTTTCTCTTTAGCACACTTTCTGCATTCCTGTCATTCTCACAGTGAGGGGGAGTTGATAAACTACCATTCACAGCTGTCTGGGAAGAATGCGAGCCTCTCTCTTGCTGGCTGCTTCCCCGACTCCTCTGGCACTCTTATACCTTGGGCAGAAGTGCTAATGACAGACGAGGTCCAGGAGGCTCTTATTGGTGCTTCTGGGGTGCGGTTGCTTGGTGAGTGCTTGACCATGCCAAACCCTGACAGTGGCTATGAGTGGGCACTCAGCTATAGGTGGCTACCCAAAATAAATGGTGACGATGTTGGCACGTGAAAAGCACTCTAGGAACTGAGACACATCATGTGATCGTACAGGCTGCGTTATGTAAGATGGTTGCCTGCTTCTCCTTGGCTCAGGGCAGGGAGTATGTCAGGGAATTATAGTGGAAATAGAAAAGAAAGTGGGAATTGCGTTATAGAAATAATAATAATAATAATAATAATAATAATAATAATAATAATAATAATAATAATTGTACCCTGCCCATCTCACTGGGTTGCCCCAGCCACTCTGGGCAGCTTTAAACAGATATAAAACTGCAATAAAACATCAGACATTAAAAACTTTCCTGTACAGGGCTGCCTTCGGAAGTCTTCTAAAGACTGTGTAGTTCTTATTCTCCTTGGCATCTGATGGGAGGGCATTCCACAAGGTGGGTGCCAATACCGAGAAGCCCCTCTGCCTGGTTCTCTGTAACTTCACTTCTCACAGTGATGGAACCACCAGAAGGCCCTCGGAACTGGACCTCAGTGCATTTCATGTATTTATTCCGCCAGGGATAAAAATAATTTGTGATAGGTATTCATACACATAGTTTCTAAGTTCTGAAATGATGCATAAATCGTGACTTTTGAACACTTCTTTTAGAGTAAAATGAATGTAACTTACAGAAATGCTTATGTGGCTTACATTTATTAATGGACAATAAGATGACTAATGCAGTATTTGGCAGGAACCAAACTGCAGCAGAAAGGAAACAGGGCTGATTGTGATGAATACAGATCAGAATGGAAATGGCACTTTCTTACATCCCTACCTTGGAGTGGGAAGGGAAGGCATATTCCCTGCAGGAGCAAAGAATCATTAGTGGGGAATTAAAGAGGAGCTGCCTTCCTTTTAAAAACAACAACAAAAATAAGCCAGTGGAAAACTTTGTTCTTAAAAATATGCAAGACCTTTAGTTTAAACTGGATTATAGAATTATGTGTAGGACTATAGGAAACTGCCTTATACTGATTCAGATCATTGGTCCTTCTAACTCAATATTGTCCAGAAGGACGGGAAATAGCTCTCCAGGATTTCAGGCAGGAGCATTTTCCTAGTCCTGCCTGGAGATGCCAAGGAAATTAAACCTGAAAGCTTCTGCAAATGCTGAGCCACTAAGCTACAGGCCTAAATGAACCTATGCAAGAACGCAAAGCTAAAAGCTCAATTGAGAATGGGTAGCTGCCTGAGAATTTCTCCAACTTTCTCCAGCTTTCTTTGAATCTTCCCTTTGTTCCTAGTTTTCTCCTTTGTATCTGTGTGTGTGTGTGTGTGTGTGATACAAGAATTTGCTCACACTCAGGGGAAATTATTTGAGTGGAATTCCAGCGGCTTCCAAACTTGTCAGTGGACAGATGACAAAAGCCTTCTCCTGCCACAATTTCTGCCGAGGGGTATATGCATTGGCAATGCAATTCGGGTCTCCCCAGCATGGTCTGAAATTATTGTGGACATTTCCTACGCACAGATTGAATACTGCTGCGGCTGTGGTAGCAGCAGTTTTCTTGTTAGATCCCAGAGTAAACTGCTCGTGAGAGCACTGGCTTGATAACAGAAGAGGAGTGAGATTTAAACTTGGGGGAAATGTATGCAAAGAGAGAATCTAGCTTAGTCTAATTATATGGTGCTTGGAAAGAGTGGAGCTTTGTGTGATTTCAAGTCTCTCCTAAAAGAAGTTTCCTGTTATAATTCTGACACTGCAATAGGATTATTTTTGTGCTCTTTGCAGAATTCACCCTTTATTTGGAGGCTGTTCATCATTCCTGCCAGGGATAGTTTGGCCTAGAGTTGTGGGTGGGGAGAAGAAAGTGGTGCCTTTTTTTAAAGAAATACATGGAGTTCTGCTGCTTTCCTTTTGATTTAAAAATAAATTTTGATTTCATTGTTCAATCACTGGACACCTTGCCACCAATATTGACCCTCAGGTCAAAAAGACACATAATTTCCATGAAAAGTGAGCACCACCAGAGTGTTATACTAGGAAGCTTGTTTTTCCTATCCCTCCATGCAAGCCTGAAATATTATCATCCAGAGGGGGGGAAAGGTTATATATACATTTCTGTTCATGCTGCTGTTTGTGCCTATAAATCAATGAACTTGTTCAGCAAAAACATAATTTAAAAGTAATCTCTGTTACTCAGGGTTGGGAAATGGAATGTGGCCCTCCAAACATCTCTATCTGGCCCCCAGGATAAGGGGCATGGCCACATGTGACCCCTTACTGGTCCAGCTTTGCATTGTTCCCGACTGTTTTTGCCTGGGGCAAATGTGTCTTTGAACTTAGAAAATGCCTCTTGCTCGCCTGGACTGAAGATCTTTCTCAAATAAAAATCACATAGCCGTTAACAGAGGTGTGAATTCTTCCTGCGCAATCTAATCGTGTGTCATCAGCTTTGCCTTTCTGAGGAGTCAATTCTGCAGTTGTCCAGCGGAGTCAGACTTTCAGCATGATACCACTCAATGTGAAAAGTCTCCCTCTTCGTCTAATGAAGTCTGGATAACCGGGAGAAGGAGCACGAAACAAAATAGAAAATTCTTTCCAGTAGCACCTTAGAGACCAACTGAGTTTGTTCTTGGTATGAGCTTTCGTGTGCATGCACACTTCTTCAGATACACTGAAACAGAAGTCACCAGATCCTTAAATATAGTGAGGGAGTGGGGAGGGGTATTACTCAGAGGGTGGTGGGAATGGGTGATCAGCTGATAGGTGTGGAAAACCTGTTGACGACTCTTAACGCTGCAATTAGTCTTGCAGGGAAAGGCAAGGGGTGAGATGGCTAAAGATAGCTTTGTTAAGTATAATGAGATAAGAATCCAATGTCTTTGTTCAGACCAGGTTTCTCCATGGTTCTAAGTTTGGTGATTAGTTGCAATTCAGCCACTTCTCTTTCCAGTCTATTTCTGAAATTTCTTTGTATTAAGACAGCTACTTTGAGATCTTTTATAGAATGTCCTGGGAGATTGAAGTGTTCTCCTACTGGTTTCTCTGTCTTGTGATTCCTGATATCAGATTTATGTCCATTTATCCTTTGGCATAGAGTTTGGCCTGTTTGTCCAATATAGAGAGCTGAAGGGCACTGTTGGCATTTGATTGCATACACAATGTTGGAAGATGAGCAATTAAATAGTCCTGAGATGGTATGTTTGATGTTGTTGGGACCAGTAATGGTGTTGTCCGGGTTTATGTGGCAGCAAAGTTGGCATCTGGGTTTATTGCAGGCTCTGGTACCAGTGTCCATGTTGAGTCCTGTGGTTGTATTATTGTGGGTGAGGAGCTGTTTGAGATTGGGTGGCTGTTTGTATGCGATGAAGGGTCTTCCTCCCAGAGCTTGAGAAAGAGAACTGTCATTGTCTAGGAGAGGTTGTAGATCTCTGATGATGCGTTGTACTGTTTTAACTTGGGAGCTGTATGTGATGACTAGTGGTGTTCTGTTATTTTCTTTTTTGGGTCTGTCTTGCAGCAAGTTATCTCTGGGTATCAGTCTGGCTCTGTTGATCTGTTGTTTAACTTCATCAGGCGGGTATTTTAGTTCTAAAAAGGTTTGCTGAAGATCTCTTAGGTGAGAGTCTCTGTCTGTAGAGTTGGAAGGAGCATGCTGGATACTTCTGCACTTAGTTCTAGAGTACAGTTCTAAGCGTCTTTATAATGAGAGCTTCCACAGTGTAGTGGTTACGGTATTGGACTAACAGCAGCAGCAACAACAACAATTTCACCTCTTAGCTATGATGCTCACTGGATAAAATTTGACAAGTTGCTCTCTCAGCCCAACATTCCTCACGGGGTTGTTTTGAGGAATGGAAATAATCATATACACCACCTTGATCTCCTCAGAAGAAAACGTGTGTGTGTAAATAGGCAGGTAGCATGCCCTCCAACAACAGTTCTCCAATGAAAATAGGATGTTCTACTCAATAATAATAATAATAATAATAATAATAATAATAATTGTATTATTTATACCCCACCCATCTGACTGGAGTGCCTCAGTCACTCTGGGCAGCTTCCAACATACATAAAAACATAATAAAATGTTTAAAATTTTTATTTATTTATTTATTTAACCTTCGCTCTACAGCAGGCACCCCCAAACTCAGCCCTCCAGATGTTTTGGGGCTACAATTCCCATCATCCCTAGCTAACAGGACCAGTGGTCAGGGATGATGGGAATTGTAGTCCCAAAACATCTGGAGGGCCGAGTTTGGGGGTGCCTGCTCTACAGGGCTGCCTTCAGATGCCTTCTAAAAGTTCTAGAGTTACTTATTTCCTTTGCTCGGGGTGGTCACATAAGTCCATACACTCCAACATTTCTCTGATGAGAATAGAGGCATCCTTCCATACCCTCCAACATTTTTCTGATGAAAATGAGGACATTCTAAGGAAAAGTTTCCCAATCAGAAACTGGGATGGCCTCTATAAATCCGGGATTGTCCCTGGAAAGGAGGGACACTTGGAGGGTCTGAGGTAAGTAAAAGGTAAAGGTAAAGGGACCCCTCACCGTTAGGTCCAGTAGCGGACAACTCTGGGGTTGCGGAGCTCATCTCGCTTTATTGGCCGAGGGAGCCGGCATACAGCTTCCGGGTCATGTGGCCAGCATGACTAAGCCGCTTCTGCCAAACCAGAGCAGCGCACGGAAATGCCATTTACCTTCCCGTGGTACCTATTTATATACTTGCACTTTGATGTGCTTTCAAACTGCTAGGTTGGCAGGAGCTGGGACCGAACAATGGGAGCTCACCCCATCGCGGGGATTCGAACCGCCGACCTTCTGATTGGCAAGCCCTAGGCTCAGTGGTTTAGACCACACTGCCACTGAGGTAAGCAGGAAGGATAAATAGAAAGAGGTAAGTCCCATTCAGATAAACAGAATGTATTCCTACAAAGTATCATACTTGGGATTGCACCCTTAGTCTGAGATTTAGACGAAGCTTTAAACTTAATAAAAAATAAAAAATAAAAAAAATCCTTCCAGTAGCACCTTAGAGACCAACTAAGTTTGTTCTTGGTATGAGCTTTTGCGTGCATGCACACTTCTTCAGCTCATACCAAGAACAAACTTAGTTGGTCTCTAAGGTGCTACTGGAAGGATTTTTTTATTTTTTATTTTTGTTTTGACTATGGCAGACCAACATGGCTACCTACCTGTAGCTTTAAACTTAGATTCAGAATGGTACTTTATGCTTGGGTAGCCCGACAGTTCCACCACATTTATTTCCAAACCTTTTGATTTCATAAGATATTAAAAGTTTTGCTTCCATATTCCGCAATAATTTTTAAACCTAGAGTAGGAGAAGCAGAAAACCTCTGTGATAGAGGGAATTCATGTAAAAGCAAATGCCTGCGCCTTAAAAAAAAATGAAATGCTGACAGGTCCTCCTTTACTACTGCACTGTGTGAGACACCACTATAATTAACTAAGGTGGCAAGAATTCTGCAAGGAACAGTAGCTATTCATACGAACGAACAGTCATCTGTTGGCTTGTGTGATCCAAATCACAAACCGCTGTTTTCAGAAGCAAGAGAAGGCAGTGATGAATGACAGTCAGCCCTACCATGTCTCTAACAAAGATGCTTCAGGAAAAAAGCGAGGAAATAAGACTGGCTAATTTAGGTTGTACTCTCTAAATACAAGGCTAATAAGGAGGAGGGAGAGAAAAAACCAGCTTATCAAATAAAAGGTGACTGGAGAAAGTGGTGCTTGCTTTGCAGTGAAGACTAACGTTGGATTCATCAAGCTAATCAGGACCAAACTATATATTCCATGCAATTATTTGATCCTAAACAGCAAAACTCTTTGCCCTGAGTTGTTGTTGTTGTTGTTGTTGTTGTTTTACTGAAATGCAACTGGTGGTGGTGCTCAAAGGGAGGATGTGGAGCAAATGCACAAACTCTGACCCCTGGCTCACACCAATTTTAACAACAGTTACAGATGGGTAGCCGTGTTGGTCTGCATGCTGCTTTCCTTTGCATTTGCTTTTTTTTAAAGGTCTTCTTTTAGTGCTGGCCCGGGCGGAGCCGCAGAAGCGAGAGGCTGGCCAGCGAGGAGGGGTGACAGGCTGGCGTGACGCCCCTCCTTGCTGGCCCTCCGCGGCTCTGCCCAGGCCAGTGCATGTCCGTGCAGGGCGTCGCTCCATGCGCATGCATCGTGACGTCACGACGCATGCGCACGGAGCAACGCCCCGCCCCCAGGGGTGCCGCTTGGCTTGCCGCCCCCGGCAGCCAAGCGGCTCGCTACGCCCCTGCTGATGAGGGAAGAATAGTGGCACTGGCACATAAAATGTGAGACAAGAAATGGCCAATTGCCGCTGCCAGTACAGACCCTCCAAGTTACCCTATTTTCCAGGGGCAGTCCCAACTTTACAGAAGCCATCCTGGTTTCATATTTGATCCTGGAATGTCTCGCTTTTCCTTAGGATGTCCTTGTTTTCATCAGAGAAATGTTGAAGTATATGGAGTTTTATGTGACCCTCGAGCCAAGGAGATAAGTAACTATGCAACCTTTAGAAGACATCTGAAGGCAGCCTTGTAGAGGGAAGTTTTTAAATGTTTAATGTTTTATTATGTTTTTATATGTGTTGGAAGCAGCCACCTAGAATTGCTAGGAGCAACCCAGTCAGATGGGTGGGGTATAAATAATAAAGTTGTTGTTGTTGTTGTTGTTGTTGTTGTTGTTGTTGTAGGGCATACCATATTTCCATCTTGTGTCAGCCACTAATACGCTGAATTCTGACTCAAACTGAGATCTATGGTAGTTGCTGCCGCATGCAAAAATTTCTTTAAAAAGGACAGCCAGTGTGCATGCTAAATTTGTGTTTGTGTGTGATGGGAATTCATTGGTTTTCATGACAGAATAGGTCTTTGTAACGGTGTGCCCTTTGGTGATGTGTAAATGACGTGTGGATTCTAGGTTGTTATTTGGCTTCACGTTGGGAGGACTTCCTGGAGTTTAATTGGTTTTGTCGTGTGTATTCAACACAACGGGAAGGAGCTGAAGTTTTAAAACGGAATGGATGGGTCATCACGCTATTAAATTAATGGAGTAAGTGGGGCTGGCCAAAATGATCATGACTCCTGTGGAGCCCTGCCTCGTTCACTGCACACCTGACAAGATATACACATTCCCTAGGTACGTAGTGAGGCAAGCCATGCATGCAAGCATAGCACAGCTGCTTTCACTCCAAATATTGGTAGGAAGTGCTAAATAGTCACAGCAAATTAAGCTTCTGAAGCACAGTCAGGAAAGATCCAACAGGTTTCCTGTTCTGCTCTTGGAATCTAAGAACCGTCATAAAAATGCATTAGCCCAGTGTAATCACACTGGATTCCAGGGTAGTGGGGGAAAATATCTATTCTTTACTGTTATTCTTAAAATTCTACCTTGCCTTTCTTCCCAAAGGAGCACAGGGAAGCAAACAGCATAGTTAAAGGCAGTTTAAAGACACCTGAAATCATTTAAAGTTAGTCATACATCCTCAAAGCTAATATTTTCAAGGTTGCCAGAGGCAGTACATTTCAGGCATCTATTACCTGGGTGAGAGGAATGCTTTTAAAATTCCCCCTGAACATCAGTAATGAGGGAGAGGTGAACGTCTCACCAGGCATTTCAGAACCAGGGAACTGCTGCTAGAAAGGCCTATGTTTCGAAACCTAGCTCACTTAACAGTGCTGTAGTCTAAGATTGTACTCAAACATGTCTTCGGCTGTGTTGGTGCTGTCAAATAAAATAGCTTGTAATATGGCTGGAGATTCACAACCAATGGAAACCCCTTCCTACATGATTTGCACTTGATTGTGTGCTAAATAATAAACTGTTGTGCCACACCACTACTGCTGCGGTGGCGCTATGGTTCAAACCACTAAGCCTCCTGGGCTTGCCAATCAGAAGGTCGGCAGTTCAAATCCCCACAACGGGGTGAGCTCCCATTGCTCTGTCCCAGCTCCTGCCAACCTAGCATTTCGAAAACATGCCGGTGCAAGTAGATAAATAGATACCACTGTGGCAGGAAGGTAAACAGTGTTTGTATGTGCTCTGGTTTCCATCACGGTGTTCCATTGCACCAGAAGTGGTTTAGTCATGTTGGCCACATGACCCAGAAAGCTGTCTGCAGACAAATGCCACCTCCCTCAGCCTGAAAGCGAGATGAGCGCCGCAACCCTATAGTCACCTTTGACTGGACTGAACTGTCCACGGGTCCTTTACCTTTACCTTTACTGCTGCCCTTCTGTCACTGCAAGGAATGCTTCTTATGCAACCTCATAATGAGAAGAAGATCCAGACATTCTTGCAAGCTACATGCGAGAGGAATTCTAGCCAGGCTCTAAAAGCTGCTTGAGATGCTCCCAGATACATGTGGGAAGGAGTCTCAATTCTCAATTCAAACTTTATTTGCGTAGCCGACTGGCCATAGCATCTAAAAGACAAACACCAACAAAAATATAACAAATATGGTTACCAATAAAACCTTATAACCTATTAAAACTCAAAGTAATAACTTCTTGGAACTTAGCATAAATAGTAAAATATTAATAATAATAATGATAATAATAAAATCCTATGCTGGGAATCCGGATGACTGCACTGTTGTCGTTCAGATAGCAGCTCTCAATCTCATTGCTCTCTCAATAAATCTGGCAACCTTCTCTGTTATCGAGCTGTTCTGGTCGGCTAAAAGTGAAAACAATTTGGCTTCACAAGAGCGGCCCGGGATGGCAGATAGGAGCGGCGTGATGGTCTCATCCCTCAGATCTTTATATAGGGGGCAGGACAAGAGTACGTGTGGCACAGTCTCTACATAGCCGGATCCACAGGGGCATAGCCAGATCTCGAGTGGAATTTTTTGGTATCTACCTTCAAGAACAGCTGAGGGTAATTTTGGGGTGGGAAGGAGTCATATTTTCCCCCCAGATGTTGAATGAGATACGGTTCCTTTCTTATTCAGACTGTTTCATATCTTCAAACAGAACTTCCTAATTGTCCAGATAAGATCTGGATCTAGAGGAAGAGATAGACAATTTGATTTCTAGTCTAAATCGGAGCCTGGCAAAAGGTAAATTGACAGATTTGTGGGTGGCCAGAGATAGATCAGCATGGATTCCATACTTATAATTCTTTAATTCTAGCTGTATATCATTCACACCAGGCTCCAGTTAGTGATCTCAGGGTTCAAGTGAAAAAAACAAAGTTGATCCCACAAGCTTGAAAGTCTGAGCTCCACTGGCCTAAATAACAATAAAACACATTTTGAGGATTTTGTACCTGGTATTCAAGCTGGTGGGATCTGTGGTGGCAGCTGCTATTTTCACAAAAATTGCTGACACCTTCCTGTCAACCAGTGTCATTGTCCCTGTCCTTTAAAGGGGAAACAGGCCGTGCCAAAGGAACACTGTTTTCTTTTACTGGGTGCACATGTTTTGGTTTTTCGTATTTCTACAGTAGCAGACCTGAGCCAATCGGGGAGAGGATGGTGGGCTAAAAAACCAAATGCAACAAGAATTAGCACCAAAATTTCTGGTTACAACATTTCCCCTGAACATTTTTTTCTGCCTCACAAAGGACCTGGTGAGTTCTCCTATATCACACTTCATCTGATGATTTCAGGATGGTTCACAGCAGAAATATACAAAATAAAAACACAAAATGCATAATAGAAACAAGAACGAAAACAAAACAAACCCAGAACCCTTCCATTTACAGAAGAAGTTTTTTCCATTTGCTTCTGTGTCCCAGCATGACACTGTGTAACTTGAATCCTGCTTGCAACTGAATTTTAACCCAATTGGCCTTCACAAACTTTCTCTATTATCATCTTAAGACTGGAAGAGAGTGCAGCCAGGGCTTAACGTTGTGTCCAACCCCGGAAGCACATTTCTTTTTTGCATATCTAGCCTGAGGAAGAATTCTGTGAAGCTCAGGAACTCAAACATAATGTTTTAGTTACATGTAGGTAGCCGTGTTGGTCTGCCATAGTTAAAACAAAATAAAATAAAAAATTCCTTGCAGTAGCACCTTAGAGACCAACTAAGTTTGTTCTTGGTATGAGCTTTCGTATGCATGCACACTTCTTCAGATAATGTTTTGTTGCTCTTAAAGAGATATTATTTTGCTGTTCCTCCAAATAAAAAACAGTCCAACAGATGTAGCAGTAAAATATGTTAAGGTCTGGAAGAGATGGGGTGAGTAGTGCAGATTTGCTTTGTGTGTGTGTGTGTGTGTGTGCATTTTCTATTTTACATAAACAAGCAAATTCAAAACATAAACATATTATCTCCTTTGACTTCCCCCCATTGTGGATCTTAATATAATGATTTTCTCCTCTGCATCTCTTTCATAAATCTATTCTTATAAATCCTTTATCATTCCATAGTTCAATTTTTTTGCTACAAGATTTCTGTCAAACCTACCAATGTGTGTAATTGTTTACAATAGTTCTTTCAAATAAATTATAAATTTTCCCCATTCTTTATTAAAGACCTACTCTTCCTGGTTCCTGGTTCTTCCTGTAAGTTTTGCCTTTTTAGCATAGTTCATCAATTTTATCTGCCACTCTTCTTTGTTTGGAGTTGTACCCTCTTTCCATTTCTGGGCTAATAGAATCAATGCAGCCGTGGTTGAGTACATAAATAGTTTAATCTGGTCCTTCGGGATCTCTGGCCCTGTAATACCTAAAAGAAAAGTTTCTGGTTTCTTAGGAAAAGTTATTTTCAATATTTTTTTCCAGTTCATTATATATCATTTGCCCCTGTTTGTTTCTTGCAGGATAGCACAGTTGCTAAATTGCTGCAAGCAGTTCCCCATTGCAACTGTGCATATATTTAGGATCAGTTTTTAATCCCCCCCCCCCACAACCTCATGATACAAAGCCTACCGCTGGTGTTTATTTCTGCTGAAGTCCCAGTAAGACAGTCTGCAATTCTGATCAAGTGAAAAAAACCCAAATTCTTATACTGATTTATACAGTTATATTTCGTATATTCATAGTTCAGTCCCTGGAGAGAACCTGTAGGAAATCTCAGTTAAGAAACAATCCCTAAAGATAAATTATTTAATCTAAAAAACCAGCACATGTTTACCACTGGTGTATTAGAAAGAGCAAAATATATATATTGGTGCAACGTGTGTTCCTCTGTTAATATTTATCCTTTTTTACGCTTTGAAGTCAATAACATCCTACTATATGTGAATATAATTTCATAGTGGAAGAAAACACATATAGAGCAAAATGTCTTTAGAAATGAGCCAAAATATTCGCAATGTCCCTAAAGTGCTGATGTCTGCAGAATGTGGAACCTTTCCAACGCTGCCCTTGCGAGATAAAAACGAAACATCTGAAATACACAAAACACAGCATGGTAGCTGCTGGGTAGCATATTAGGGCGCTTCCAGACAAAAGCCACAATCCATACCAGGGTTTGGTGTACTTAAACCCATTTGTTTCCACAGTACACTCTGGCCAATCAGTTTCCATTGCTGTGTGGGCTGCAACCATCTTCCCTCAAAGAAGTGCTTCCATGCTAGAGATATCACATTTCCCCAGTGCTCAACACATAGTGCGGTGTTGCTGGAAGAAGGCAGCCCTTTCCTCATCCCGCAAGGCCATTGCAACTTGGACGGCTTTTGGGAATGCTGTGGAACTGATAGTAGGAAGCAGTATTGGATAAGTGCTTCAGATGTCTCTGTCAGCAACTCCTCCTGCGACTCTCAAAGCCGCATCCCGTGATTACAGGGAAGACAAAACTCCCTGCTCTTCGTGTGAGATTAGTCAATTTCAGATCAATTTCCCCTTTCATTACAATTTTCTTTTTCTCCCTTCCTTTTTGTTTTACAAGCTGTGTCATGGGTCTTTTGGAAACGGGCATGCCTGGCATACAACGGTATAAGTATTATGGGATATGTGTGCTCTTCGTTACCCTCCTCGTCCCTTCTCAAGTTTTAGCATGGCAGATTAGTTCCAAGGTTGTTGTTTTTTGCTCACCTGTAACAAATGTAAATCACAAAAAGTGTAAAAAAAAAACACTGGATGGAGGGAAGAGACAGCTAGCATGATCTTATGTATGCCCATTCAAAAGAAAGTCCCACAGAGCAGGATAATTGCTGAGGGATAATGGTAAGCACCTTGCACTCATGATTTCAGGCTCTTGTGGCTACTTTTCACACACATGCACACACACAGCTCAGGGAACTGAACACCAGCTGTGTCCTAGGTTGCTGTGAGTTGGCTGCACTGAGAGAGGTGGGTACTTACCTTCTCCAGCTTTGCTTGTCTCCCACCACTTCCCCTGCATGTCACCTTGTGCACCAACATCATGGAAATATCTTATCGCCAACTCACTTAAACCCCCCTTTGAGAAAGCATTTGAGAATAAACAGAGGTTCCCAGATGTGTGAATGTGGGTTTGGGTTCAGAGCAATGCCAGCAGAAGGGGCTTTGTGGAAGGTGGCTTTTAACCCTCAGGAGCCCCCAATCTGCCCCAGGAAGACATCTCCTGAAGTTCAGTCTAGTCCCTGAATGATGATATATGTGGCCGCTGTGCTCAAGGAAGGTGCCTCAGTCTGATTTTTGGTGATCCTCCCTACTTCTGCCACAGTCCACCACGTTCAGGACTGCCCCCCAAACTTCAGAATAGGGTTTTCAGCCTCCTTAGTGTGTGTGTGTGTGGGGGGGGGGCTGCCTAAGGAAAAAGTGGAGTGGAGAATCACCTTTCATCAACCACTTTTCCCTGGTGTATCTCTGAATCCAAGCTATGGTGTTTATCTCATCCCACATGCGTATGCTAATCAAACTTCTGTTAAACCCACATTCTAAGTATTTCACTGGCAGTTTAATGGCAACTGCTCCAAATTGCTGCATTCCCCCCACCCAATGCTTTTTAGTTGTTGTTATTCAACACACCCAAACTTTGTGGGAAATATGCAAATCCTTTTCATTATAATCCATATCTAGCCTCAACATGCATCGTATGTTGTGCCCTTAACAAATGCACTCAGAGCAATATTCAATAAACCTTTATTCCCCATTCCTGTGACAACTACATGTTCTGGGAAGTTACTGATTAGTGATTACTGATCAGTTCAGAATTCTGCAGACCAGCTTTCTATTACAAGTTCCCAGTGGCTCTTGAGTAGGTCTGGAGTGCAAGGTTACCAAGGATGTAAAATAGTGAATTTGATTTTTAATTTTCAGTCTCCACTGTCTGGCTTTACTCATGTTAGGGTCAGTAAAGGTAAAAGGTAAAGGAGCCCTGGATGGTTATGTCCAATCAAAGGTGACTATGGGGTTGCGGCGCTCATCTCGCTTTCAGGCCAAGGGAGCCGGCGTTTGTCCACAGACAGCTTTCCGGGTCATGCGGCCAGCATAACTAAACCGCTTCTGATGCAACGGAACACCGTGGCAGAAAACAGAGTGCACGGAAACACCGTTTACCTTCCCGCCGCAGTGGTACCTATTTATCTACTTGCAGTGGCATGCTTTCGAACTGCTAGGTTGGCAGGAGCTGGGACAGAGCAACGGGAGCTCACCCCGTCGCAGGGATTCAAACTGCTGGCCTTCTGATCAGCAAGCCCAAAAGGCTCAATGGTTTAGATCACAGTGCCAGTACTGAAGTCTGAAATATTTTTTCTACCACTTAAGTTCCCCCATTTTTTTGTTACCTTCCGACACCTCCTCCTCCCAGTCTTCTCCCTCTGACCGCTCATTGTCACCCCACCACCAATCCCCTGGCTCTGAGCCTTCTTCCCCTGGGGATTCCCTAGTTGGTGCTTCCCACCTCTCCTCTGCATCCAGCCAGTCTATGACAGCGGGTGAAGAAGGTTCTGCCTTTGCCATTGGCTGAGCTAGATCTTCATGGCATCCTAGTGAACTCCCCTTTACTACAGAGGGGTTACCACAGATCTCCAGAGGAAATGCAGTGAAGTGATAACCATGTAATATTTATAGCTCTCTTTCAACACCTTTCCTCGCCGTGTAGAGAAGCCTCATTTCATAATTTTCCCTCATTAGGGAAAAAAACAACAACCAACCTCTATAGGGGATTTCGGCAGATGGAATGAGGCCAACAGCAGGTGTGGCGTAATAAAAGCCAAGCACTTTGAACTGTCAGCCACTCTCAAACCACACTCTCTTTTGTACAGCTCTCACAGAAGCGTGCCGGTTCCACTTCAGAACAGCTGCTCTCTCACAAGTATACCCCTGGCTCCCATTCATTCATGGCGCAGGGAGGGGTGCCAAGGCTTAGACCAAAAGAGGCCAACTCCCCCTACCTGCTCCTGCACATTCCCCCTCCTACTCCCAAATCCCTTGGGGAAGCCTAACAGGCCCAAGGTGAGACACCTGTGTATGAAACTCAGCAATAGAAGGATGCAAATGTCCTGCCTTCTCCTCCTTTTTTTAAAAAAGGCATCTATCAAAATAAAGGTCTGTGAAAGCCACAATTTAGGGGAAACAGCCGTGTTTGATTGCTGTGCACAAATAGCTTCTGGTCTCCTCTGATTTAGAGTCCTATGAAATTTTTGTCATGTGTCAATTACACCATACTACACACACACACACACACACACACACAGAGAGAGAGAGAGAGAGAGAGAGAGAGAAACCTGCACTCAGCTACTCCAAATTATGCACCATGAGAAACTACATCCCACTTAAACAAATCTACATATATTTGCTTATGTGGCAAAATTTATTCCATTTCCGTCACAGAACTTATTTTCACATGAGTCAGAAGGACTAGAAATTGCTTTGAAAAAAACAACACCAAGAGCTAAGATTCTCAGACGGAACACTAAATCCTGAGCTCAGTGTCAGCTTCTGTGCTTTTTCTGAGTTGTGTGGGATCACTGGTACAGATTGAACACTTGTTCCAGGGTATGGTCTGGAGAAACAAGGGACAACCACCTTGCTGAAACCAAACAGGTCTTGGTCTGGTTGGTGCTTGGATGGGCACCTGGACGGATGACTGGCTGGGATTCACACCTTTCACTGGGAATTGCCTTGTACTCAGGGGACAGGAGATAGGAAGGAAATGCAAATGAATGTAGGAGCTGGTGGGGCTGAAAAGAACAGCTATGCCTCAGCAGGTCAGCAGAAGAAGGCAGTGGTGCTAGAGCTCTCTCCTTGCCCACTCCAGTTACAAAACTGACTGTGCTGCTATGTGTTTACACACCAATTTGTGACCTCCAAACTGTGGTGGACACATCATTCAAAGACAGAGAGAGGTCCCCAGCTATCAAGAGACTGATCTGATAGCTTGCTCCTCAGCAGACCATTCTAGAAAGCAATTTACCTCACAAATTAATAGTCACCTAATAAGGTAAAGGACCCCTGGACGGTTAAGTCCAGTCAAATTCGACTATGGGGCAGGTGGGTGCAATGCTCATCTCCACTTTAAGGCTGAGGGAGCTGGCGTTTGTCCATAGACAACTTTTCTGGGTCATGTGGCCAGCATAACTAAACCACTTCTGGTGCAACGAGACACTGTGACGAGTGCCAGAGCGCACAGGAAAGCCGTTTAGCTTTCTGCCGCAGTGGTACCTATTTATCTACTTGCGCTGATTTGCTTTCGAACTGCTAGGTTGGCAGGAGCTGGGACAGAGCAACGGGAGCTCAAATGGCCGACCTTCAGATTGGCAAGCCCAATAGGCTCAGTGGTTTCGACCACAGCGCCACCCACGTCCCCAGTCACCTATTACATATTACAGTGTTATTGTCAGCCCTCCACACTGAATGCCAAATTCTCCTCAATCCCCCAGCATTCTAGTCCCTGACATAAAAATATCCAAAATTCCGACAATATTCTTCAGGAAACCTGTGTATGTAAAAGGAAGGTTATTAAACGAAATACTGCCACGCAGAGCAGAAATGTAAGTTTGTTATGACCAGAATTCTGTCCTGTCCCTCCACCACTGAAGTCGCAGAAAGCGACATTTGGTTAAGAAATAAATAAATGTTGCCACGTCTCACACAAAAGGCTTGAAAAAAATCTGTGCTAGGGAACATTGTTAAAAATAAAAGTGCTCAGCTGGCTGGTTAATATTTCATTCTCTTTTGATATGTGCATTTGCATTAAAAAAAAGTTTTCTTATGGCTTCCCTGAAGGAGGAAACTGTCATTTGCATGCAAACGACTTAACTGCTAGGACTCCTTTTTGGGGAGTGGGGGGGGGTGTTAATGAATTCTAAGATATGGTGGTAAATGCTAGAAATTTAGTCAGAAGCAAGAAAATAATTCCAATGGTGAATCTTCTCACCATGCGGATAATGTAGGACAAAACTGTTGGGGCCAGCAATTTCTTTCCATAGAGGCTGAGTTTGCAGCAAGCCTCAGCAGTGCTGAATGCACCACCCACAGGGAATATCTGCTGGGGCAGCTCTTCGAGAATTCACAGGAGCTAAGCTATTGGATTCTTCTGCTGTCAGGGCTTGAACAAAGAACCTTCCGATCTGCATGTTGCTGCCCCATGTGGTGAGCTACAGGACTGCAGGTTGGCGCACCGGCTTTGTAAAATAGCAATGGCCACTATCTGCACTTTCCAGAAACAATTGAATAAACTTTGGTTCCCACAGGCTTTCCTAGTTGGACAAATGTGTCTTTGTCATGAGTGTACAGTTTTAGTGTATCTGCTTTTGTGTATAGAAGGCAATCAATAAATTAATAATAAACAAAAATAATGAAAGACCCTGAGGGAATATACCCTGAGGGCTCCTCTAGGTGTCTTCTTTCTTGTGCCTCCATGATGACTTTTGCACTCATGGTGGTACTGGTGCGGTTATACTCTCTGTTTCAATACTGTTTGTTCCTGCAAATGTTTTTGGGACAGGCATACTCTCTGGAAGTTTAAAGACAAATCTTTTTTAAAAAAATGTAGTTATAAACACCAACAACTGGGAATCACTGGCCTGCAAGCGCTCCAATTGGAGAATAGCCTCTACCAAAGACGTCATGGACTTTGAAGAAGCATGAACTCAGGACAAAAGGGAGAAATGGGCTAAGAGAATGGCACGTTTGGCAAATCCTCACTGTGATCAACTCCTGCCCGGAAACCTATGTTCCCACTGTGAAACGATGGGCAGATCCCGAATTGGCCTCCACAGTTATTTACAGACACACTGTTAAGACCAGGGGTCAGCAACGTGTGGCCCATGAGCCGGATGCAGCCCACAAAGACCGCTTTACCGGCCCCCGAGCCACCCCCGAACCGAGCCGCCCGCTTAGCAGGTCCCCCGCATGCTGTGCTAAACCAGCACGACATGGGAACTTGCTGAGCGGCGCCAGAAATCACATCCGAAAATCGCGTCTGTGCATGTCCAGACGCCAAAAATCATGCCTGTACAGGCACAATTTTCGGCATCTGAGCATGCACAGAAGCAATTTCCAGCACCACGGACATGCACAGACACAATTTCCGGCATCGTGCCGCGCTAGTCCGGCCCATGAGCGATCTCCGTGGGAGTGATCCAGCCCATGGCCAGTAAACCTTGCCGACCCCTGGTTAAGACCCTATTCATAGAAGACAATCTTACTCAGCTACAAGTGATCGCCGAAGAAGAAGACTCTCTGGATGACAGTCCGTAAAGAGAGGCTCCAAAGTTTCCTCAGAAAATGCACGGTTGTTCAGTAGGGGACGAGAGATGACAAAACGATGAAAAATTTCATAAGAGGAAATGCCTCTTTGTTACTCCTCAGGGGAGCAGAATTGGCAGCTGAATGTGCCCTTGGGAACATTCTGCCAGGGCTGGTCCTATTGTTAGGCAGAGTGAGGCAGCTGCCTCAAGAACTGGATGCTAGAGGACTGTGGATGTACCTCCTGACACCCGTCCCCAGACAGTCCCTTCTGTTGGGGGACAGAGCTGTGTGTACCACATAGCCTTTCCTGTACCCCCAAAGGTAGCCTGCTGTTGGCCTGGTACAACAAAGACCACAGTCTCGCTCCCAAACCTCTGCCCTCAGTTCTGGCTTGGTTCTTTGGCTCCAATTTTCACTTCTGATTCCCGCTCGTGTCTCTATTTCCTGCATTTCTAGGCCACCTTTCATGGTTGCCAGTCTCAAAAGGCAGCTCTCAACTTGTTACTAACAATTTATAAAATCACAATAGTGAAAATAATTTTAAAAAGCATAACCTAAAATAACTAATCTAAAAATTATCACAGGCGGTGAGGAAAAACTATATTGGCAGACGAAAACAATAGAAGTGTAAAAGCAGACAGCAAAAATAGCGCAAAGACCAGCAGCAGGCAAGTACCACTATAAATATGAAATAAAAGTGGGTGAAGGGGGGCTTTGTGAGCTATTTAAAATTTATCAGTGTGGGGGGATATATCCCATTCCAAGGATGGAGTTCCAGAGGCATGGAGCCACCACTGAAAAGGCCCTCTAATATAATACTTTTTTGTTGGCAGGTAGGAACAGGGGAGAAACACAATTTAAATTCACATTTAACAACAAACTTTCTTCATTTGCAATATCCAAAATAATATGCTAACTCCTTCAGAATTTAGGCTTATCTTAATTTTTGCAATGCAGCTTTTCAACCAAGTAATGTGAATATATGTTATGAGTTTGTAGAGGGGGGAGACCCTAATAACCCTTGGAGCCAGCAAATGTTAAAATATAAGCAAGGATTCGAATTCCAGGTGAGGTGATGGCCTAGGTAATGGGTCGTTAAGGGAACAAATGACCAAATGGGTGGCCTTCCCTCCCTCAACTGGCTGGTAGTTAGAAAAAGATAAAGGTCAGATTTGAGAGTTGAGTGGTGTGACCTAGATGCAGGAGTAGCAGGCTGTTCAATTGCATCTTGTACATCATATTGGGATATATAGGTAGAAATGGAGATAATAGTGATAATAATGATAATGATATGTCAGGTTTGGGAAGTAGAGGCTTGGCTCAGTCAAAATGAGATTTCATTTTTTCCTCCACAGAGCTTCACAAGACTGTCAGGAGTCTCGCTGAGAGATTTGCTAAGGCCCAGTGATCAGATCTTGAAAGCCCTTTGCCAAGTGTCACGCGTTCCCTTTCCCCTCACTGTGTTTCCTGCTGTTCGGGGAGTTTCTTTCTGAGCACACAGAGTCCCCTTCTCAGTGCACAACAAGGAAACGCAAAGAGTGAGCTGGCAAGAGAAGAGGAGATCTGTGTTCCCTCTCTGCAAGTTAAAAGGTGGGACCTCTCTCTCCCTGTGCACTGAGAGGAAACCTTAGGCAGGAAATGCAGTGAGCTGGCAAAGCAAGAAGAGATCTCTTCTGACATCACTGTGTTTATTCTCTGCGGAGGAAGCAGGAGGAGGAGGAGTTGGAGAAAGGAGAGAGACCGAAAGAGAAAGAGAGCACACTCGCAAGTGTGGCAGATGTCAAGAGTGCCCAGGGAGCAGGCGGAATGAGGAGGAGATAACAGATCATCTCTGCCACAACCTCCTCATTTTATATAAATGAGAAATTCAATAGGAGCAAGTGTGTGAGAGAGAAAAAGAGAGGCAGGGTAGGAGAGAGAGTTGAGTTGGGTGTTTTTGACCTGCCTACTTTGGACTTTGTCCACGGCCATTATGTGGCCCCAAGATCCCTTTCCCCCCAAGGAAATAAGGGAAAGGGCTCTCCATTGTGAAAGAGGTACAGAATCATGGATTTGGCTGTCAATGCGCAATTGCTTGAATATGTAAAGGTGATGAGTGGAAGTGTATTTGCTCCCATAGGAGCCAACTCCTAGGGGCTGTGGGAGCTTTGGCCCCCGTAATAAAATATTTTAGGGCCCCTCCACAAAGTTTATGGACGTTGTCATTCAAATGGGGCGCATGCACCAGGTCATGTGATTGGTTATGTAGAGCGGGGCTTACCTGGGCCCCCACAATATTTCATTCAAGTTGGCACCCCTATCTGTCCCACAAGCTAAAACTTTCATGGCTGGGGCAAGGGGCAGTTGTAGCCCCCCCCCCCAACAAGTGAACTTGACCCCCTTAGAGGACAGAATTTAATTACCGTACTGATTAGTAGTATCAAAAGACCTTCACAGAATCCATTTGGTTTCTGGGGTTGCCAAAATGTACACCCGCCTTTCCCTACAGAATGACTGCATTATTTGTGGATAAACAGCAAGTGCCGCAGAATGGCAGCACTGAAATTCTACAGAGCCACTATTTCAGCCGGCTTCCATGGATGAGAAGCTGTGTGTATGCTTTAGATTTCAGGTCAAAGATGGATCATTAAGGGCTCCCGGCCATTATTCTTTTAGCACATAATATCAATAACAATGATGAAAATCCTTCTTGCAATAAATTGCGGAGATTACTCCCCCAGTCGCTGGAATCTTAATGTACTCACTCCCTGCCTTCTCAGGAATACTCTTGTAGACATCACTCGATGTGGAAAATGAATAAAGAATAAAGTGCTGAAATGAAGAGGTTAGCGGCTGCGGAGACCTTGGCTTCCTCAGAGGTCAACAGTGAGCCCCATTCAGGACAGCAGGAAAGAAAACTGTATTCCAATAGAGCTCAACTTGAACTTGCCAAAGAAGAGAAGAATCAACACATGTAGCGATACCAGATCTGCTTGTGTGTCTGCACACATACATGTGAACCCCCATCTTACACGCATATTTACAAAAGTATCGCTTTGTGGATGTGATTGCACAATACATGGCTTATTGCAATGCACACAGTTACTTAAAAAACACCAATACTTAATTTTAGCTAATCATTCAACCTACTATTTGCATTGTAAACGCAGCGTGGTATACAAATTTTACTTGCATACCTCTTTTTTGTTGGATGACTAAAAGAAAAAAAGAGATATGTCAATATTTTCTTGCTTATTTGGTGAAATTTGCACGAACCAACAAATGTCAATATAAATGAACATAGATTATTTACACAAAATGGTGGACACTGAGTAAACTGGCTTTGCCAGCTTGAGGCACCAGTACTGGAATGCAAAATAGGCAGATGGCTAGTTGTTGCGAGATATACAGGCTACACAGATCCATATTGTCTGGACCATAAGCTTATTAGAGAGGTAGAGCTATGCAGAGAAATTGCCTTATCCATATAAGGTGGCTTAACAGGAAGAGTTGCAGCGGAGGTCTAAACACAAGGGATGGAAATCTTGAATGCAAATTACTTGGGTTTAGATTAACATGAGAGTTCAGAGGCAGCAAAGCTATGGAAATGAGAAAGGTGGTGATATGAAGGTGGAGAAACACACTAATTACTGATCCTGAGAATAAGAGAGTAAAAAGGAGCTGTGTCTTGAGTTTCCTGAGTGTTTATTTGGGGCTGCAGCAGAGGTTTCTAATGGAGGCTAAAGATGAATTCTATGGTGGGGAAACCGGCCTAGAGATCATTACTGGTGAACATGTGAGCTGTCAATAAACTTCCAGAAAGAGGGCTTCTAGACCTGCACAATGATGGGGTTCCCAAAGGTATACCAACCACTGTGGGTCACTCTTGAGCTACCCAGCACCCAAGGTTCCCCAGAACCTTCCTAATAGTGTTCCAGAAATAAAGAAGCTCCCTTTCGAAATAACTTGGGGCTTCTTTCAAGGGTCTTGACCAATCCAAGTCAAATCAACAAACATGGCTGAGAAGTACAGAGATGGGGGAGAAGAGGAGAGCATAAAGCATCTGGCTATGCTGAAAAAGAAGTCTGGATCTCACAGGCATCCGCAGGATTGGAGCAGGCTTGAAGCACAGTGATGTGGTGCAGCTTCTCAGAGGATTTCAAATAGCTGGATTAAGTGGGGCAGTTTCCCAGTAGAGTCTGAGCAATGTCCACCTATAGAGGAGAGACGACCTGACAGGCAACAGCTCTAACACAAAGGGTGATCTTGGAGGGAAGGGGTATTCAACGACGAAGAACATGCACAAATGAAGATCTTCACTGATTTGGAAAGGCATCGGTGATAGGTGACCCTTCCTCGGGAGAGCTTTCAAAGTGAGGTAAAACAACATGGCAGAGCAGCGCAGGCAGGGAGAAGGCACTTCCCACCCCACGCTGCTGGTGGCGATCAAAGGCTGCCTTCCCTCTCTCAGGCAGAAGCCCTGAGCAAAGGAAGGCCAATCAATTTATTTACTTATTTTGTGGCAACCCGCATACATGTGATTATGCGCAAGTGGGAAGCGGCACATAAGGGTTTGCGCGTGCGTGCCCATATTTAGGGATATGGACACTTGGCTTAAAAACTCAAAACAATCAGAGTTTGCACTCTGTTTATTTGCTTTTTCTCCCTTCAGCTATTCCTGAGGAGCAGGAAGGGGCAAGTAAGCCAACTTACCAAATACTAGGTGTGCCTATTTACAGGCTTACTCCATACATACCAGTAAAGAATCATGCTCCACTGTGGGGATAGCCAACAGATGGGACGACCAGTAATCCCGGAGTTCCTGCTCCCACTGCGTCGTGAAAGGGTCCGCTGGCTATGATCTGAAGGTAGTTGTCGTGAGTTCTGAAGGTTACTGAAGGTTTCTGAAGGTTTTCTGCAGGTATCTGAAGGTTCCGGAGATTCCGGAGGTCTCCGGATAGAAAGATAGGCTAAGCTAGGTAGCGGCCGAAACTTAGAAGGCCAAATAAAAGCTTTTGAAATAAAAGAAATAAATACTAAGAGACTGCAGTCAATGGTGAAGAAGCTCTCAAGTGCTCTGTGCGGTTGGTATTGCTTTCGGTTTCTCTCTGGCTTGTCTCGCACTGATGTTCTCTCTGGCTTGTCTCGCGCGTTCTCCACACACGCTACAGAGAGCGCAGGCTATTTATTAAGAAATCAAACATCGTCACAACATTTACAAGAACCAATCACAACCTTGTCTCTAAGCTAGTTTCTGGGCAGGAAACTATCAACTAACCGTTACATTGGCTAAATTAGCGCGCTTTGCCCAAACGCGGAGGGATCCATGCAGCAAACTTTCTGCTGAATCCTTTGCCCTTCCTTCCTAGCGCGGAAGGTTACCTTAAAGTAAACATAAACAAACAGGTGCAGGAACACCTTAAATACGTATTCCCACGCTCCACACATGCACATTAATGCCCTTGAGGTTAAGTGGGAGCAAAGGGTTCACACTGCGAAGCCCACACTGACAAAGAGTGGAATTCCTCAGATTAACAGATGCTAATAGGTGAATCTGTGGTTTGTTTGTTTTTTTAATCAAATAAAATATCATAGTTGTACAACAGAAATACCTTTAACTCTTGTGTTTGTAATGTTGTAGTCTGCTTTTGTCCCCTGGTGGTGCATAGGCCTGCATAAACTTAATTTTTCATTCCTATCTTTCATCTAGATTAGTGATTGCGAGTCCCCAAAGTGCTATCTGTTGCCTGAAATCCAGCATGGTGCAACATGTCATCCGGTCCAAAGGAGCAGGTTTTTTATTTTTTATTTTTTTTAAAAAAACCACAGAGCTGATCTGACATTCTTCAAAGAGGAGCCTAGGAGAGTCCTCTCTCTGCACCTGGGTTCGTTAGATACAACGAGAAACAGGAAGCATGCTCTGAATCCTGTCACTTGAGCTGCGGAAAGGGACAGGCGGCCATGTCAAAACTGACGCTCTTTCGCTAGTCTTCTAAAAGATGTCTGCCTTGATGTGACTGCAGCTGACATCAAACAACATAAGTGGCTGCTTTCTGTGGTAGCAGACTGAAATCCACCCAGTTGCCCGAGTTCACTCTGCGATGACTTCTCATGCTAATTCTAAGTGAGCGGGGCATGAAATATATTCACAGCCTTTACAAATTTAGGACACTTTAAAGTTGATTGAGGGAAACATCTGTGTCCCTCTCTCCCTTTTCTCCTTCCTCTTCTTCTGCTCATTTCTTCTTCTTCTTCTGAGTTTTAATTATGCAGTGAAACACTGAGGGGAGAGAGGCTTCCTTGGCTGATCTGCTTTTCCCTTTCCTTTTTGATAACAGGAATGCACCCTTGTCATGGAGTAGGAGAGGAGTACAAACTTGCATTTGTGCTTAATAGTGCTCACCTCCAGGTGGAAGGATCAGGGAACAGGTGGTGAGAAAGGCCTCTGCCTGAGGCTGCCACCGCTCGGAGGAGACAAAATGGGGCTAAGATGGACTGATGGCAGAAGTCAACTTCCTACATGCTGGCCCTGCCATTAGGCATACACCTTCAACATCTGAGTTGCCAGCTGTAATTGATATTTCTCTGTTGAAGCCAATAAGTTTTAAAAAAATTAATCTCTATTCTCCAAGGGTTTATATCCAAATTGAATTGAAACTGATCAGGTGAACCATTAATCATGTGGACTGATCGCTGCCAAACAGTTGTTTAAATGAGCTCCTTAGATCATTATCATCCTATAGCGAGGAGTGCTGCCTTATCTGTGTTTACTGTGAGGTAAGCCTCACTGAGTTCAGTGAAGCTTACTTCTAAATAGACATGTATAGAATTTTACTGTTAATCAGAATTTCCCTAGATATTTTATTTTTGTTTTGCATTAGTGGAGCTGTGTTTAATATTTATGTTATTGGAATTACATTGCATGATTTAACTCAATTGTGCTTTTTCCAGTGGCTAGGATTTCTGTTTATAGGATTTTGTAAACAGCATTATTTACAGGATTTTGATAAATTGCATTTTTGAGGCTTGAGAATATCCTGGCTTTATGCTCTCTTTTTTTTAAAAAAAAAAGCAGAACAAATAGCACATAATGTTTTATTGCTGAAAAACGCATCTCTCCTTCCTCTTTTGGGATGCGGGTAGCACTGTGGGTTAAACCACAGAGCCTAGGGCTTGCTGATCAGAAGGTCGGCAGTTCGAATCCCCGTGACGGGATGAGCTCCCATTGCTCGGCCCCAGCTCCTGCCCACCTAACAGTTCGAAAGCACGTCAAAGTGCAAGTAGATAAATAGGTACTGCTCCGGCGGGAAGGTAAACGGTGTTTCCGTGCGCTGCTCTGGTTCACCAGAAGCGGCTTAGTTATGCTGGCCACATGACCCAGAAGTTGTACACCAGCTCCCTCAGCCAGTAAAGCGAGATGAGCGCCGCAACCCCAGAGTTGGACACGACTGGACCTAATGGTCAGGGGTCCATTTACCTTTACCTTTTACCTTCCTCTTTTAAAATGTGTGTTCTCTTCTATTTTGTGGGTGTGCAAACTCTGGGTGTGCAAGTATCGTATCTTTTGGAAGGAGATGTGAAATCAATAGCGCCAAGCAAAATAACACATTCACCCAGGGGACCTAGTACTTTTTAAAAAGGAGTCACCCTATCTAGTGTTCTGCAGCTCCTATTCCCAAATGTTAAGAAAATATTGTCGATTCCATCACCTTTTTCAGTGATATTGACAAACAGCAGCAGTAAGGCGCTTCCCTGCAGACAGCCTTTTCAGTATTGCTTCCCTCCCTTGGTGAAAATGATAAAGATCTGTAGGAAAGTGTGTCCTTCGAGATGTCAGACTACATATAGCAGGAATTTACAGGGCTGAAATAAGGGATTTACAGGAGGATTGTGTTAAGGGGTAGGGAAATGCGATTGGAATGCGGTTTGGAGTTGCAAAGATCTCCCCAATGAGAATTATGTAGGTCATAATTGCACAGGAATACCTATTTTCATTTAGGCACAGCACACAAGTTGTACAGGAAATACAAGGAGAATCCCATTCCAAGTAGTGATGGCTAAGCTCATCTGGCTCGGTTTGGATTTGGCTCAGTCGTTAGAAGCTTTCTTGGCAAATGATGGGAGAAGCTCATCTGTTTTTCTTGCGCAACTGGCAATGTTGGTGCACGGACACTGATGCAGCTGCAGGTATGTGCATTTATAGCAGCAACCGCTTTAAAATGGTAGTTCCCAACACCAGTCATAGCAGAGAGCTGCTTTGCAATTTAATCCCCCCCCCCAAAAAAATCCCACACCTGAACAAGAGAAGGGTTTTGTTTAAATCTATATGGGAGACATCACCCATGTAAAATGTTTTTCAAGGAATAATGGAGATAACTGACCAAAACAGAGGAGAGGAAAGGACAACTGTAATATTTCTGATGCTCCAGGACTATGCAAACAAAAAAACAAAACAAAAAACCAGTGTGCTTTCAGTTTGCAGCTCCAATTCCCCCCCCCCCCTAAATTAAGATTAGGCCCTGCTGACTAATCAATTCCTTTTTAAATTGATTTTACATATTAAACACATTAGTGCTTTTGGCGCTAATTTTAAGCTATTGTTACCTGTCCTCTGGAATCAGAACAGTCTGCCATATATGCATACAAATTCAATTTAGAAACACTCCCCAAAAGCAATCAAGCTGGCTGGAAAGCTAAATAAATAGCCTCTGGTCCAGAGTTTGCAAATAGGTTCCTTTGGAAACAGAGATCATAGTTATTGTGTTGCAAAAAGGCAGAAGGTGAGAAGTCAGCTCCCACCTTTACCTTTCTTCCCCCCCTTTCTCTTTGTGTGTATTTTGCAGCTGTTTTACCCAGACATCTGTGGTGTTTATCATGCCTGAATCAAAATATCTAGATGCTGCCAGTTCAAAGGGAAGGAAGTAGGGAAGAGAGAAAATTGTGTGGAAAATTGCGTGAGGCTATATGCTTGTGACGGACGGCTCTCGCCATCAGCCCATTACACTACTTCATTATTTAATAAAGTAGAAGAAGTGCTTTTATTTCATTAATATTGTATTGTATCTTTATTATGCTGAAGGGAGTTCTGGATAACAAGAGTAGCAATGGAGGAGGGTTGACAAAACAACAGCAAAGAGTCAAACAAAAACCCCTTATTTTCTGGAAAACCAACGCTTCTGATCTGGTAACTGCAGTTCTAATTAGTACTCTTTTTCTTTTTTCTTTTTTTTAAAAAAAAGAAATATAAGATTGAAAAACATACCCGGCATAACAAAAATATGTTGTTGCGGATAGGGGCTGGGTATTACCCCCTTTGTTTATTCTAGGGAAGGTAAAGTAGGCACTAAATATGCAGGTACAGACATGATAATTTTCCTGTCGGTGATGTAGCAAGGGGGGAAATCAGAGTTAATGATAATTGACATATTAAAAGCATCTTTTAAGAAATAATGGTGCTGGCTGAAACTTCTTCTCCCAGCGATGTTCTTTGCCAACATTTTTGCACTCACCTCAGACACTGGATGAACTGCCCTGAATCATCAGATGTCACAAACACACCTTCTGTTTAGAGGAACAGATGATCAGACAACAGTAAAAACACAAAAAAGGCCTTGCTGGATCAGAAGGAAGGTCATTCTAGTCTATCACCCTGTTTCTAGGAAATTTAAGCAAACCTGCATGCAGGACACTCATTTCTTTCTTTGAGCAGCTATTGCTTTCATGGTGCTTTGGGATATAGTTATCACGGCTAACCCCTGTTGACAGACCAATGAATTTGTCTAATCTCCTTCCAAAGCCATCCAAGCCAGTGGCTGGCCCTACAACTTATGGCAGCGAATTTCATAAATTTAATTACACTCTGGGGGTGAAAAGGGTTCTTTCTCTGTCTCTCCTGAATCTCTCCAACTCATTGCTGTTTGTGACCCCATATCTGGTGTTAGAAGAAAACAAGAAAAGTTCTCTCTTCCATCATTTTCTCAAAGCCATTCAGAATTCTATAAACTGCTGCCACAATCCCCAAGATGATTCCCTGCCCCCCGCTAAACTAGGATGTCCAAGATGCTTTAGTCTCTCCACACAAAGAAAGACAGACCCTGCAAGTGTTTGTATTTTCCAGGGACAATCCTGGATTTACAGAAGCTGGCCTGGTTTTTGATCTGATCTCAGAATGCCCCACTTTTCCTTAGGACGTCCCTATTTTCATCGGAGAAATGTTGGAGGGTACGGAGTTATCTGACCCCTGAGCCAAGGAGATAAGTAACCATATGACATTTAAAAGATATCTGAAGGCAGCCCTGAATACAGAAGCTTTTCAATGTTTAATGTTTTATATATATGTTGGAAGCTGCCTAGAGTGGCTGGGACAGCCCAGTCAAGTAGGCAGGGTATAAAGACTGTAATAAAATTGTTGCTGTTGTTGTTGTTGTTGTTGTTGTTGTTGTTGTTGTTGTTGTTGAATAGGACGTCCCAAGAAATGTTGGAGGGTATGGAAAGAGTTCTTGTATTTTCTCACCTACTCCTAGAACCCCTTCATGTTCTAGTTCCACCATCAGTTCCTATTCAAAATGACCCTTGAACCTCATCCTACTCATCATCTATTTATAGATGTAATTGGGAGAGACACATGACAAAATACAATACAATATATTTAAAAAGAACAATGACCTTGCACATAAAACCTAGTGGTGGGCAAAAACCTATCCTATGTGATGAAATGGGCTTGTTTGCATATAATGCTAAACCATGGTTTTAGTGCTATGTTCATGAGCCAAACGCCAGGCTTGTGCATTCTCCCCCATACCTCTCCTCCTGTGCAACTGGAAGAAAGATTTCTGCAGCGTTTAGTTTCACTTTAAAAGAATCACAGCTTGTCGTTCTAAACAAGCCAACTTTAAACCATGGTTCTGAAGCTGGCTTGTTTAACTAATCAGAGTTCACTTTAAAAGACCGTCACTGGTTCATATGTAACACCAAATCTAGATACTTTGGAAGTGACACTAAATGCTGCAAAAGTCATATTCCCAGCCAGCTGACCAATCCCAAAACATCACTTGGGATGCTTCTGGCTTGTTCTTATAGTGCTAAACCACAGTTTAGTGTTACATTCACACACACACACACACACATACCATACTGCCATTTTTTTGGGGTTGCATATACAAATATGTATATATTTGTCACGTCAAAGTGCAAGTAGATAAATAGGTACCGCTCCGCCGGGAAGGTAAACGGCATTTCTGTGCGCTGCTCTGGTTCGCCAGAAGCGGCTTAGTCATGCTGGCCACATGACCCGGAAGCTGTCTGTGGACAAACGCCGGCTCCCTCGGCCTATAGAGCGAGATGAGTGCCGCAACCCCAGAGTCGGACACGACTGGACCTAAGGGTCAGGGGTCCCTTTACCTTTTATACAAATAATAAAAACTTGTAAAAGCCTGCTCCACAGATCTTTCGAGGAATTTTATTTGTGAACCATTGCTTTTGACAAAAGATCTTCAAGTCTGCTTTTGAGAAAGGCTATGAACTACCCCCACATATCTTACTAAATGAATATTATGTTCTTTAAAAAAAAAAACCACCCAACTGCAACTAATTTTCAGTGCAGTGTGCCTAGCCATATGGATTTTTTTCACACTGCCAGTGACTGTGGCAGGCCCTGAAAGAAGTTTCAGAGGGCTAGCACTCATCAAAAACTGCAGGTGTTTCATTATGGAGCAAGAGCAGTTAAATCACTTAGCTATTTTGTCTATTGAGTGTGAAGTTGAAAGAGAAATTGACTTTGGGGAGATAATGCATTGTTTCGCGATGGAAAGTGGCAGAAAAATAAAGCTTTAAAATGAACTGGTTTATCTATAACATACATGCAGCCATGCCAGTCCCATAAGAACAGGGGTGGGGAACCTTTTCAGATCATGGGCCACCTTTCCTTAGGAGCATGTGACCCCAGTGAGGGTGGGGTGGGGAGGCAAAAGTGGGAGGAGTCACAAAGGAACATTTTGCATTTCGCAAGAGGCATCATTAGAGTTGGAAGACACATTCCAGCCTGTGAAGCAGAGTTACTGAGGACTGTAGCCCGAGGATACTTCCAAGGGTTAGTTGCAGAGGCCCGCAGCACAGCACTGGAATCAGGTGAATGTCAGCAATGCAACAACGAGGCACCTAATGTCACTGCTGTTAACTCTCCATTCAAAAAAAGAAAGAAAAGCAGCTCAGTCCTAGTGGTCATAGAAACTCAGCTCAGTAGGTTTTGCCCCAATGAAACAGTTGTGAGGGCTGAAGATCCCCACCTTCCCACTGCTTTCTGAGGCTCCTCCCCCAGTTCCTTCCCTAGGAACCTAAGGCTTCATCGTCTTACCTTTCTGTTGATGCACGCTCCTTCATTTCTCTATGTGTTCTGGGTGACCAGGGAGGAAGGGCACTGAGTGCAGCAAGAGGGGAAGACTCCCTGGATTCTTCAGCAGCCTGCCTGATCTCTTTCCTGGCCTCCCTCCTCTCCAGCCTCGTGAGTCTGTACTGCCCTCTGCCACAGTCAGGACCGGTGCTGGGGCATCTGGCGCCCTAGGCGAGTCCAATCTTCTGGCGCCCCCCTGCCAAAGCCTGCTTTAGCGGGAGGTGGGGGGTGGAGAGGCAAGCAGCGGTTTCTCCGCTGTAGCAGAGAAGCCGCTGCTCGCCTGCCCCGCCCCCCCCGCCAAAGCCTGCTTTAGCTGGGGAGCTGGGGGGTAGTGTAGGGGGCAAGCAGCACCTCTCCGCTACAGCAGAGAAGCTGCTGCTAGCCCATCCCGCACCCCCGCCCAAGCCTGGCCAGTGCCCCCTCCATTTTGGCGCCCTAGGCAATTGCCTAGTTCGCCTAAATGGACGCGCCGGCCCTGGCCACAATAAACCCTGTTTCCTCATCAGCTTCCGACACCTCCTCCTCCCAGTCTTCTCCGTCTTCTCCTTCTGACCACACATCGTCATCCCAACACCACCACCCTGGCTCTGAGCCTTTTCTCCTGGGGCTTCCCTTGGGGGTTCCTCAGTTGGTGCCTCCCAGCACTCTTCTGCATCCAGCCAGTCCATAACATGCGCTCACCCCCTGGGCCTGAGCTTCCCCATCTCTGCAACAGATTTATAAAAATCAAAATATCCACTGGGTAATACTGTTGCGCCCATTTGTGTTTTTTTTTTTTTTTTTTAGGACAAACCTTTGTGGGACTGTTCTTTGGGTTGGGTGTGATATGAAAGAAAAATATCCCCAAGTGTGGGTGGTGGAACATGAGAGGAATGTTGCAAGTGTGGGCCATGATGTAATTTCAGAAATGTGGAAAATTTAATTTCAGAACTGAAATAGGAACTTTTCCTCTCTGACTCATGAGGTTCTATGTCTCGAGTGAGATTGTGGCAAGTGTGTGGGAGCAGGCCCTCTGATAAGTATGCAGTGGGTCCCCCCCAAAAATATGCATTTCCCCTGCATTTTGTTTGCCTTAGCACCTGATACACAGGTGTTTCTAAAGCGTTAGTGGTTCTGTTTGGACATACGTTTTTATATTAAGATTCACAATGACAACATGAGTGGCATAACTGGATCATAAGACCAAACCATGCTGGCCAAACATCCTTTATTGACAAATTCAGAGCCTGGGAAGCTGGAAGAAGTGTTTTGGGTTTTGTTTTTTTTAAAACTCATTGGAGCTTGCTGTTCTAGAAGATTCTTCTTTTATATAATAATAATAATAATAATAATAATAATAATAATAATAATAATAATTTTATTACTTATTGTTTAAATTTTGGAGGGTATGTGAGTTAAATTATACCCAGTGACTTCCTTTCCAGAAAAAAAACAGCCATTGTGGATGAAAGGACTTCTGAGATCCTCATGCTAAAGCACTTGTACCTAAATGAGCCCAAAGTGTGTGTGTGTGTGAGAGAGAGAGAGAGAGGGGGGGGGAATTATGTAGATAACAACATATTCAGCTTGAACCGGCACCTTTCCACAAGCCCTTAAAGAAGAAGAAAAAATATCTCTTACAGGATGCGTTGACCACATAGTTAGACACTTAATTACCTGTTTACTAGCTAACAGCCTAGCTTGTTATCACTTCAATAAATGGTTGATTGCATTAACATCGCATTCAAGAGAGTTATTGCCATCCTGAATAATTATTTCATTTATTGCACATCTTAAATGACCCATTTAAAAATTATAAATCACAAATGCGCACGCTCCCCTCCCCCCTTCCCACCCTGTAAAGGAGTGGGTACATTACAGATGCAGCACTCTGCTCTAGTGTGAGAGGAGCCCTGATTAACAGCCACTTCCAGAAGGGCAAAGAGAGGGGAGAAACTGGGAGGAGCAGAACTCAGATCTCTCTTCAGATCAATTAGAAACAAAAGATTTATTTTTAAAAGGGTTGATCTGCAAAGGCTCCTCAAGTTGAGTTTGCAGGCAGAGAGAATTGCGGCATTATTATATGCCTCACTTGACAAGAGACTTGCCTCTGCTTCTTCATTACCTGCGAAGATATCATTACACACACACACACACACACACACACACACTCATGGGAATGGTATAATTCCTGCAGATTTAAAATGACGAGAAGAAAGGAAATGGAACGCAACAGATATAATGGGCAAGTTCTTTAATGGGTTTAGATTAGAAAGATGTAGGATTGGGGTGGGGGCACAGTAGTGAGTAGTGTTTCCTCAGTAACAAAAAAAGCCTGAGTGTAACCACTGTCTCCCCTTGTTTATTTTAAAACAGTCCATAGGAACATAGAGCTGCCTTATACTGAGTCACACCTCTGGCCCCATCTAGCTCAATTGTCTACACTCACTGGCAGCGACTCTCTAGGGTTTCTAGGAGGGGAAGCTCTCTGCCCTAACTGAGGATTGAACCTGAAACCTTCTGCAGGCAAGGCAGATGCCTCACCACTGAGCTATAGCTCTTCGCCAAAATTAGTACCAAATAAGCAGGTGCAGATGTGCTTGCCCCACCCTCAGTCATTTCCCCCTGCTTTGTACAAGCGGTAGGGCCGGTTTGTATACATGGCCTGTTTCCGCACTGCACAAATATCTGTGTAGCCAGAAAAGTCTACTGTCCGGGGACTAGCTGGTAGAAGAAGAGTGATAGGAGGCTGCAGCTGAGGAACCCTCAAGGAAAGGCACAAAGGAAGAAGGCTCAGACCCAGGGGAGTGGTGGGGAGACACAGGAGACACATAAGAGGAGGGAGGAAGCTGGGAGACAGAAGACACAGGAGGCTTGGGTGAACAAGAAGAGCCAGAGGCAGGGAGCCTACCAAGGACAGGTCTGGGTGCAGAGGAACACACTCAGAGCGCAGGATCTGAAGGAGAGGACAGGGAGGAGCCGGACACTGCAATAGCTTCACAGCAGCTGCCCGGTCCCTCTGCATTGAGCTCCCCGCCCCTTTTTACTCCAAGGTCACGTAGCCAAACAGAAAACTAGAAAAGCCCAAGGGGGGGGCTCCTTCCCGGCAGAGTTTTTGTCTGCTAGGAAGACATCCAGAAGAAGAGGGGTAGCAGGAAAAGGGGGTGCCAAGTGCCAGTCTTGGCAACATCTGCACGGAGGCAGCTGTGCCTGAGTGATCTCTGTTGTATACTAATTTCCTAAATAAAACAGCTAACTTTACTTTGAGTCTCCAAGTCTCCCTTCTGACCTGTTGAGGAATCTGCTCCCCTGACAGCTCCCTGACACCCACACATTTGTCTCTCTTTCTCTGTGCAAAGAACCCCCCAAAATTATGAAAACTTTTACATCACAGAACCAGAGCCAAGTGCAGAGTAGGACATATGTATGGATAGTTGTGGGTGGGGGAGGAACGCAGCGCATGATGTAGATCTGAATGTGGTGTTTTTCATGTGGGTCCTCTACTGCTCCTTGGTAGTGGATTAGGATGCTATGTTAGGTTGAGTGTAATAATCTGGAAGGGAGAACGGTTGCCGGAAAGTGCTCTTTCCCTTTTTCATCTCTTCTCCCTTCCTTGTGTCCCTCCTGGCTCAATACACATAAGGGGCAGGTTACAATTGCAGTTCCAAATGTGAAACAGAGCAAGCTTTATTGCCTCATCTGAAAATGTGTTAAAGAGTTGTTGTTGTTTTTACTTTGGGGGTACAGAGTGCTCTCCTGCAGTCGCACAGGATTACATACCGACTGACTAAGCAAACGTTAATGTAGCAAATAGTTCCAGCACCCCGAGGAAAAGCTTGTTGACATAAACTCTCTAGGTGCAGCATTTTACATGTATCAGCCGTTATTTGTGTTTTTATCGCCTTGAGACAATGGTGTAGACGCTGATTGATATGGTATTATTATTAGTAGTAGTAGTATTAGTAGTAGTAGTAGTAGTAAGATGTGCGGGATTTGGCATCTTTCCGCAGGGCCTGCAAGACGGAGCTGTTCCACCTGGCCTTTGGGTTGGTTTCTGTTTGATAGTTATGCTTCATTCTTTTATTGGTGGGCTATTTGAAAATGAGACTGCAGTTTTAATTTTGAATTTTTAAATTTGTATCTTAATCTGTATTTTAAATTGATTGTTTTTATGTTTTTGCTGTGATTTTAATTAGTGTTAGCCGCCCTGAGCCCAGTTTTTGGCTGGAAAGGGCGGGGTATAAATAAAAATTTATTATTATTATTATTATTATTATTATTATTATTATTATTAGTCATCTGTGGATTTGTTCTTTAGCAATACCACGTATAAGGAGTGTCTATGAATATGGAGGGAAAGTGCCTCTTAGTTTTCTGTACTGGACATAAATGGTTGGTTTTCCATGGCTTCCATGGATTTGGCAACAAAAATAATAATAAAAGAAGAGATGGAAAATGAAGCAAAGGCTTTTTTTATTCAAGTTGAGCTTTGCTGAAGTCATACTCTCCAACGTTTCTCCAATGAAAATAGGAGATGTCTCATTCCATAATAATAATAATAATAATAATTTTACTATTTATACAACACTTCTTACTGGGTTGCCCCAGCCACTCTGGGAAGCTTCCAACATATATAAAAACATAATTAAACATTTTTTTAAAAAGCCTTTCCTGTACAGGATTGCCTTCAGACGGCTCGGGGGTCAGATAACTCCATACCCTCACCTGTAAATCCTAGACCTGTAATTCCTAGACCTAAGGCCCATGGGCCAGAAGCGGCCCATGGAGGCTGTTTAACTGGCCCACAAGCCACCCCCCTAACCGAGCCACCCGCTTTGCGAGTCCCCATGTGCTGCACTAAACCAGCACAGCACGGCATGTGGACTTTCTTCCGCAGCTCCAGAAATCACTTCTGCACATGCCCAGACACCGAAAATCGCATCTGCGCATGTCCGCAGCACCAGAAATTGCTTCTGTGCAGGCCCAGATGCCGAAAATCGCTTCGGCGCAGGCTCAATTTTTGGCATCTGGGCATGCGCAGAAGTGATTTCTGGCGCTGCGAATATGCACAGATGCAATTTTTAGCGTCGCACTGCACCAGTTTGGCGCACGGAGGATCTCTGCGGGAATGATCTGGCCCATGCCTGGTAAGCCTTGCCGACCCCTGTCCTAGAAACACCTACAAGAGAAAGGAATGTTTTACAGGAGTTGACAACATGCTGCCCTGGTAAATTATCCAGGAATTAAATCTTACCAAGACCTGAGATTGAATGCTGGAACATCTGTTTATTAAAGTGGGGTGGGAAAGGGAATTCAATTACCGGTACATGCTGAACAATGTGGTATAGTTCGCAAAACATAAATTCGTTTGTGCATTTCACTCAACACCTTACTGCATTTGTAACCCTAAAAAAGAGAATAAATTCTCAGAAGAGTACTATGCTAAAAAGTGGAGGGGAAAGAGGGTGGGGGCAGATCAAGTTGGCTCAAAACTCCAAAAGACAGAAAAGAGAAGAAGGTTTTACCTATCCGGTGCTCCAAGCAGTCCTGGAAGCTCGACATGGTTAGTGATGTAATGGCATGGTGTGCATGTTGAAGCTAGAACTAGAAGCTCAGGCCAGTATGATCCCAAGTGAATTTCAGCTCTGGGACTAGGAAGATTGAAGTGAGGGAAAATCAAGCAACATAATCCTTCACCTTAGAGCTTTGTGTACTGAAGTGTTTCTTCCCAGAAGAAAGCATGTAGTGTGTGTGTAGAGTCTGGCAGTGATAGAGAATTTGGTTTCATAGGAGTATCTAGAAGTGTGGTTTTCTCAGCCCTTCTAGAAGTGGGGTGTATTTTTCATCCCACTAAAAGTTAAACATTCTTTTTTTGGAGTAGAAAGTACAAATGTGCTTCAGATGAGATAGTTTGCGGTGGATCCTGGTTTCCCAGGAAGTATAGTGTAATCTGAATTTTTCTATTTGCCCAGGTATGTCCCTTGACTTGCATTATACTTGGGTTCTGTCAATAGCAAGAAAATCTCTTTCCCGACTGAATTACTTGCTGGGGAGTCTGATCAAGGCAAGCCTTTGTTTCACCCATTATTATCAATTCATCAGACATACCAGACTGAAGAGCCAAGCAGCTTGGCCTCAAACTCATGTCAATAGGTGATAGAGGGGGACAGGAACTCCCAGCATGCATGCCTAGTCTCCTCCATTTCCCAATCCAGTGTCCAGAGATGCAGAATGGGTAGTCTTGGTCTGCCATTTTGCAGAATGCCTACAGCAGGCACATAGTAGAAAAGATTAGGCTATGCATGGAGAACATTGAAGCAACTGCCTTGGACGATGCGGTGATGAAGTCCCAAAGGATAGTTTCCTTACAGTGATTGCTGTCTGTGGCTTCCTATTGATTTCTTTCCAAATGTTCTTTCCAATGTTGCATGTACAAACACTTGACCAGCACAGAGTAAAAGGTTACCTCTCCAACAAGCAAAAGCCCTCAAGTTCCTTCAGAAACACCAGGTTACTACAAGAAACACACAAGCACACTTTCCAGCTTGTTTGCTCTCAGCTGCAATTCATGGCAAAGTGCTAGTACTATTTATTTGCTGCAGTGGTTTGCCAGATGTTGTTGGTTTGTGAAATTGCTCCATTTAACCTCTGCAGTTGTTTCATTCCTGTGTGGCTTTATTCAGGGGTTCATTTCTTCTTTGATGTTTGTAGGGTTCCCCTCCCCCCTTTATAGTCTGAGATAGCCACAAAGTCTTCAAGTTTTCATGGAACCATTACCAATATATGTATGTGTGTTGTGTTCATACCTCTCTCTTTTTGGTTATACTTCTCTTCTAAAACTACAGTATTAGCTAAATAATACATTTCCCAAAATATAGGACTAGATCCTGAGAAGGTAAGACCAGCACAAATCAATGTTGGGACAACAAAATAATATGTGGGGCAGAGAAGGGGGAAAGCGCTTATTTGTCCCACGTTATTTTCGAAAGACAAATGATGGTATGCATCACATAATAAAGCTCCCATCCTACACACACTGTCTCTGAAGTAAGCTCACATTTCTCCTTCCATTTTGTCATTAACAGACAGAAGTGAGCCCATGGGGAATATATATATTATCGTGCAGGGGTTCAGCAAAAGGGATGTGTGGGGTGAACTCTTTGACCAAAGGGGCACTTGCCTTCCACTGGCACCAACTATTGTTCAAACAGGATGGGTTTTTTTTACCTCCATTCCTCCTTTCCCTTCCATGTTCTTTTCACTCAGGAACCACAAGTGCATATGGGATGCCTATGCAAATATTCACCTGAGTGTTTTCACTGCTTTCATGAGCACCATAGCTGTCAACCCTCCCTGCTGTTTCCCAATGCTATAATAAGGGAATTTCCTGCAAAAAAAAGGGAAAGGTTGACAGCTATGATGAGCACCCCTGTCTAGTCAGGGATCCACGTCCAAATAGAAAGCAGCATTTACTTCGTTATGGCCATCAAACTTTCATGAGGACAAGCCCCAGTCCTACTGAGCTCACAGCACAGCGATATTCTACGTTAGGATGCACATCCAACTTAGGCTTGCCATTGCTAATCCTGCAAGTGATATAGAGAAGCTGGCTTCATTGCATAAATTGGGATCCGTAACTCCACGAAGCTGGTTCTGGAGCAGCTGCTGTAGGCCGTCTACATGAGCCAGACTATGCAAGTTGCAGCACTTGCAGCTGCAGTGGGTTTCCCCCGCCTTGGTTGTTGTGGCTGCTGCTTTGCTTGATCCAGGAACTTCTCAGCTTGAACAGGTGGGTTTTGGGATCGGCCCACCTGTTTCTGAGGGTGCATGTTCTCCCAGGCCAATTCTTCCCACTGCCCTTTAAGCTGAAGGTAGGCATTCTTCCTCACCATTTTAAAGGCTGCTGTGGGAGTAGATATGCATCTTCTATGCCCTAGCCTTCCCTTTAAGCCCCATGGAAAAGAGAGGGAAGCAGCAAGGCACTAGCTTCCCTAAAGCCTAATTCACAGCCCGTTAAAGGGACCCCTGACCATCAGGTCCAGTCGTGTCCGACTCTGGGGTTGCGGTGCTCATCTTGCTCTATAGGCCGAGGGAGCCGGCGTTTGTCCGCAGACAGCTTCCCGGTCATGTAGCCAGCATGACAAAGCCGCTTCTGGCGAACCAGAGCAGCGCACGGAAACGCCGTTTACCTTCCCGCTGGAGCGGTCCCTATTTATCTACGGTACTTTCACTTTGACGTGATTTCGAACTGCTAGGTGGGCAGGAGCTGGGACCGAGCAACGGGAGCTCACCCCGTGGCAGGGATTTGAACCACCAACCTTCTGATCGGCAAGCCCTAGACTCTGTGGTTTAACCCACAGCGCCACCTGGGTCCCTTCACAGCCCATTACCAGATGGTTAGTACTTGCACACTGGTCCCTGATCAATGAAAGGCCTGACTATTGAGATCAAACCTGGGCAAAGCTGTCTGATTCATTGTCAAAAGCAATTCTAAAGGAAATGTGAAGAACAGAGCGAACGGGATTCTAGATCTCTGTTCCCATGCTTGAAACTCTCTAACGCTAATAATATCAAATGAATCTATTTCATACATTTCTACAATTAATTCATGTCTAGTTGGTCGGGGGAAGTATAACATGTTTAAAAAGTTACTTTTTTGCCCATATACATGTTTTTCCGGCACAGCGTCTTGAAAACTAACTCTCATCCATTTATTTTCTCCCCCCCCCCCCAATATTGTTTTGGGTGCTGTTTCTACAAAGCAGTGAGGAACAAACTAGGACTGAAAACATTGATTTAATTAATAAATGCAATTAACTGATTAATTATAGATTAGCATTTTGAATTGTTAATCAGTTTTTAATTGGAGGCGTGCTTTGTCAAGGTGTGCTCAGGCAATATATTTAAAGTGCTTTTCCAAACAATGAGAGAAGCTGCTATTGCATTATCTCAAAATATCATCCGTATTGAGGGATTTCGACAGTTGATTTAATTGATTGGCTAAAAGCAACATAGGGGATCAGGTTTCTTTTAAAAAAACAAAAAACAAACTTTTAATTGGGCACCAGGCTGAAAACCAACCATTAAAGCTCAGTAGCTGCAAAGACTTTTGAACTGCAGTTCTGCATTTAGCTGGAAATTCAGAACCATTGAGAACTAGTGTACCTTGTCAGTGAAGACTATCCTGTATTGATCTGTATGCCTATTTAAATCCTGCTCTTCAATTTTTCCATTTTCAATGCACCTTACAAAATTAGCAAATAAAAAACCACAACACTCCTAGACATTTATGTAGTGCAGTGGTTAAAAGCATAAGCTGGAAGCTCCACTGCCCACTCTCACTCCTGGGTTCAGATCTTATCTCAAGCCACGATTAAGGATGGTATCCAGTGAAGTGGTTCTGTTAGTGCAAAGTTTTCCATTTGTGACATGGAACTTGCCCTCCTTCACCACTCCCCCTGCAAAACTCCCCAAAACGACTCCGAAACACTGGGGGAAACCCCAGAACAGGTTTAGGATGTTCACAGGGAGAGGCGAGGGAGAGGAGGTTCCATTGCACATCCAGAAGTGCTTGCACTACTTCTCTGGATGTACATCACTAGATTCTGCCCATGATTTTAGGCTAAGGGTAGCCTGCAAATGTTGTTAGACTACATCATGAGTAGGCAAACTAAGGCCCAGGGGCCAGATCCAGCCCAAATGCCTTCTAAATCCGGCTCGCGGACGGTCTGGGAATCAGCGCGTTTTTACATGAGTAGAATGTGTCCTTTTATTTAAAATGCATCTCTGGGTTATTTGTGGGGCATAGGAATTCGTTCATCCCCCCCCTCCAAAATCTAGTCCGGCCCCCCACAAGGTCTGAGGGACAGTGGACCGGCCCCCTGCTGAAAAAGTTTGCTGACCCCTGGACTGCATCTCCCATCATGGCAATCTTGAGATATTTTGTGGCCTGAGGCAAAGGACAAGATGGCACCCTTCCCTCTCCATTCTATAGACAGAAGCCCCTAGATTGGCTGTTGAATTTTACCTGATCACTGCCTATGAGACAGTGCTCTCTACCACACCTGAGGGAAAGAGGTACAGGAAAGGCTGTGTCACATGCACAGCTCGGTTTTTCCTCAGAGGGAAACACATGGTAGGTTCTGGAGGAGAAACTAGCAGGCTACTACTGCAGACCCCATCACCAGCTTTTGACTTGAGTGCGTTCATATCTGACTATTGTGTATCCCGGTTGAGGACGATATGAGTTGTAGTCTAAGGATGTTTGGAAGCTGCAAAGCTGGCTGTCCCTGCTTTATGCAAAACAAAAATCTGCCCTTAATCTGTAAGTTTGGAATTAAAAGGACAGAATTCAAAGGACTGCTGCACTGATGTAGGTAAAAAATATTCGATATTGTGACCGTTGATGTTTTAAAAAAGCACAATATAAACAGTTGCTAATATGGCTATTACTTATTTCAAAGGAATTCTCCTCAAAGTAAGCTACACTGAAGTCAGGGAAAGCATGCAGGCCTGGGCCAGCAGTTGGCCAAGTCATGTGCTGACCATGGGCCCCTGCCACTGACCATCCCAGCTGAGCCACCATTCATTGCCCTCACTGCTAGGACCCTGGATGCTTTTCAGCAACAAGTGGTGGTACCACTTTTTAACAATGCAATGCCTGAGGCATTGCATTGTGGGAACTTTCAATAACAGGTGGCCACTATGAATGGAAACTGAGATTAGACCCCCCCCCCATTTGAAACTATCACCAACACCTATCCACCACTGAAACATGTCTAGGTGTTTGTTGGAGGGTAATAAGTGGCACTTTTTGACAGTGGCAGAGATGCGGGGAGGCTGGGGGAGTGAGGAGTCCATTGTTGGCTCCAAGTGAAACCTTCCCCCCAAGAAACATTCAGGAGAAAACAAGGTTTCTTTCCACAAGATCATTCATTGGCATGCTATTTTACCATTCAACAACACAATGCCCTACTAACATGCTGTTTAATAAGAGCATTCCTGGCGTTTCTTTTGGTAAACATTTACTGTATCTCTGTAGACCAGTTTGGGGTCTGCTTTTGTCATGACCTTTCCTGAACTTTTGGCATGTTTTTTTCTTCCTCTCCTCCTCTGAGAAAGGTGCGCCAACACTCTCATTATAACAAAGAGCAATTAAAAATCACTAAGCTCTGAACTGTGCTTCAGAGCTCATTTGGGAGCAACACTGAACTTGACTTCCATGTTAGATCCAGGTGCAGTTGGGCTTCTGGCAGGTTTGTAAAAAATGAGGTTTTAGTAACTTATAGTAAGGATTCTTCCATACTGCCATTTAATGTGGGTAATGAGCTTCCCATGCCTCTTTTAATTCTCTGCTGGCCATGTGGCTTTTTTCTCTCCAAATCACTGCCTTCCCACATTTCCCCTCACTCAATCCAGATTCTCTCAAAATCAGGGATATTCAGAAAGGAGAGGCTATGAGAAAATCTGGACTGAAGACTTATCCACACATTTTGCCCTGCTCTTTCCATACACAGTTCCATTGCCCTGGAGCTTTCTCCAATAAAGCCTACTCTTTTAGTGTTGATTCAGAGCAAACATCAATTCTAGTTTTCCATGGATTGTCATTTACTCTGATTGAGCTTTAAAAAGCTGGTTTTCGTAGAGAAAGCTCTAGGGCTAAAAGAAAACCACATGGGGATGGAGCTTTAAAGTGTGGACAGTACCTAGACAGAGTAGAGGTAAGAGAAGTGTGGATAGGCCCTGGTAGATGGGAAAGTATGAGAAGACAGGGATTTTGAGGAAAAAGTCATACGGATAATGGAGAATTAATGAAAGTACAGTAAGCTTACTATTCACATTAAACCAAAGCATGGTGAGCCTATGCTGAAGAGGCTGGGAAAGGGGCATACACTAATATGGCATGCATTAAAAAACAAACAAACCCACAACCAAATTCCATTGGCCTCAAGCTAAAGCTCTGTCTACGGGGGCCAAACTATCCACATTGTCTATTTTGTAGTTTGCCCTTGACTACGAACTTTCTTTCACAAATGGTGGGCACAAGGACCCTGATCCAGACTGGAGATCCCACACGGGGTAGTAGAGAGTCCTTAATCCTTTGCTCTCTGCTGTAGCCCCAATCCTGAGTAGGGGACCCTCCCTACATCTGCAGTTTGCTCTGGTGGGGACAGTTCCCCACTCACTTCTCTAGAGAAGGTTGAGTTATGCAAGTATCCCTTCTCATGAAATGAATGCAACAATTCTTCAGGGAAACTATATACATGGTGCTTTATAACAGCAGGTATGGCAATCCCTACCCCAAGGGAATTACAATCTAAAATCAACAATATTTTATGTTTGTTAAGAATCGCTGGGACATATTGTCGCGGGCCCTTCCACCCTGTACAGCCACCCCCGGACGTTTCACGGTCTATGAGTGCTGCACCAACGACAAACGGTCCCCAGCTGCAACCCACCAGACTGCTAGCTGGAACCTGCTTGCTTCATATACCACCGACGAGGATAACGTGAACAAATAAGTTGTTTATTGAGTACAAAAGCTTGTGGTTGCTGATAAATAAAAGGTTGTTCAATAAGCTTATAACAGTTGTCCTATACCGGCCTATTACCTCTAAATGATACCGGCCTATTACCTCTAACAGTTAACTAAATACCAATAACAACACGTTTCACAATCTGTTTATCCTCTCTGCTAACTTCCACCTCAGACTCTTAAACTCCCAGCTCTCACTCCTGACTCACGCTGCTCAACTCTCCTTCTAACTCTCCACACTTCTAACTCCCGTCTAACTCACCGTCTAACTACCTCACTGACCACTGGGAGGGGTGTTTTATACCCAGGCTGAGCCCGCCCCTAAGGGTTCTAACTGTCAGAAAATTTAACCCCTACCTGGCATTGGGCTAGTTCTCCACACATATATTTTAAATGTAGGATTGACCATGGAAGCACCAAAATTGAGCTAACTGAATATATATTTAAGGACACAGAGACTTGCTTCCAATGTCCACTAATACTATAGAGAGTGGAGTATGATCTAGTAACAGGAATATTTATGTAGCGTTACATTTTAATGTATTGAATTGGCAAGAAGATCATTGCTTTTGCAAATGTTTTGACAGAAGCATCCCTATGCATCGTTTACTGATGTCCTTGCAGAAAGCAGTCCCATTTGCCAGCAGCTGGCATCCTAATAAATATTGAAACTATAAACCTAATCTGTATCTGGAGCATTTTAAAAATAAATTTGGAAGCAAAAAAAACCAGTATGGTCTGGCTGTTGCTTTTTCAGTCTCAACTTCATAGTCTTCTAAATCCATCCATATTTCCATTGGTTGAGAACAAATTCTTGCAGCACCAATTCTTAAAATTGCAAAAAGAACAAACCATTTTTTAAAAATTCTGTATGTGGTGGTAGAATTGGAAAGGAGTAGCCATTGGGGGATGTGGAGCAAGGTGCCATAATCACACTGATGGTACCCAATTCTATTTCTCTAACATTGAACTGGGAAAGGATGGATGCAGTGATGGGCTGGATGAAGGCTAATAAAATGAGTCTGAATCCTGGGAAGATAGTGGCACTGTGGGTGAGAGATTCCCAGGGCTGGGAAGTCAGGAAGTTGCATTCCTTGAATTAGGCTGCACTCTCCCAGAAGGAACAAGTGCATAGCCTGGGGCTGCTCTTAGACCCAGCTCTGCCACTGGAGGTTCAGGTGTCCTCTGTGGCTAGGAGTGCCTTTTAACAGGTTGGGTTGATACAGCAGCTACCTGGTCTTCTCCTGGATGAGAATAACTTGGCCACAGTTGGCCTTGGACTTGTAAATTCAAGATTGGAGCATTGCAATGCCAGTGTGGTGTAGTGGTTAAGAGCAGTAGTCCTGTAATCTGGTGAACTGGGTTCGCGTCTCCACTCCTCCACATGCAGCTGCTGGGTGACCTTGGGCTAGTCACACTTCTCTGAAGTCTCTCAGCCCCACTCACCTCACAGAGTGTTTGTTGTGGGGGAGGAAGGGAAAGGAGAATGTTAGCCGCTTTGAGACTCCTTCGGTTAGTGATAAAGCAGGATATCAAATCCAAACTCTTCTTCTTCCTCTTCTCTATGTGGGGCTGCACTTGAGGCTGCAGCTAGTGTAGAACACAGCAGCTTGGTTGCTTGTGTGAATAAACTACCACTAGCATATAACACCTTGTTTTCAGAATATGCACTGAGTGCCAACCTGGTGGCAAGTTCAAGGCACTGTGCTAACATATAAGGCTCTGTACAGCTCAGGACCAGGTTACTTGAGAGACTTTATCTTATCCCTGATAAACCCACTAGGTCACTGCATCCTGCAGCAGAGTGTCTCAAGTCCCTAAAATATGAGGCGCCCATCCTACAGTCACTTGGAACAGACATTCAGTATGGCTATCCATTTTCTGGAATGGCCCCCTATTGAGATACAGCAGGTGCTCACTATCTGTACTTTTCAGAAATAAGTGAAGGCATTTTTTTGGTTTTAAAAAGCTTCTCAGGTGTATGAAAAGGTCTGAGTCTTAGGTGGTGTTATTTTTCTTTCAATAAATATCTTTGGTATCTGTAGGAGTTGTGGACTATTTTGGGAGGGAGACCCCTATTTTTAGTTGTTTCTCTGATGTGCTGGTAAATTGTCTCAAGATGCATGTAATAAAACCAATTAATTAATGAAATAGCATATGCTTATCACTCCCCGCCCCTGTAGAGGGAAAATAGAAGAAGGAAATGACAACTCAAGGTGAGTGGCAAAAGCTGGATAAATTGCAAGAAACTGTCTCATCGTACCCAAGAGGAGACATTTTGGTACACTTCCTAAGTGGTTCAGATTCTTGGCTTCTGCAGGAGCCTGAGGCAAACCATAATCCATTACTTTTACACTCCCTTATATGTCTTTTTCTTTTGGCAAGTAATATCTCCCCAAGGAGCTTGGCAGGAACAGAGGTGAATATGCGTCTTCAATACCTACTATTGCACACAATGCAATGTGACGTGCCACTAGAAGTCAGCTTATTACCTGGCACAGGTGTGAGGAATACTTTTCAGCTGAAGGGCCACATGTCCCCTTATATTTGTGCAGCTGGTTCTTCCTGCCTAACATTTGTTCCTGTTGAAATTCATTGTATTGGTTTTGGCCCAGTTCTCCAATCAGTTAAGGCCATCTTGAATCCTGATTCTATCTTCCATGACATTGGCTACCCCTCCCAGTTTGGTGTTATCTGCAAATTTGATTAGCATCCCCTCAATACCTTCAGGCCCAGTACATCCCACTTGTCATTTTTTTCCAGGATGATGAGGAACCATTAGTGAGCACTCTTTGGGTTCGGTCAGTCAAGCAGCTACAAACCCACTTAAATGTAACCTCGTCCAGCCTACATTTTACTAGTTTATTTGCAAGAATATCATAGGGGACTTTGTCAAAAACTTCTCTGAGATCAAGATACACTACGCCCACAGCATTCCTCTGATCCACCAAGCTTATAACACTATCAAAAAATATAAATGAAATTCATCCGGCATGGCTTATTTCTTTCCAGTGTCCATACTTAATGATAATTTTTAAAAAACCAAGCTCTGTCTGCACAACCATTGGTCTTATTTGTTTATGGATTTATTGCTGTTACATTTGTCTGAGGCAAGTTCAGAGCCAATGACATTCTACATAAAAAGCTGGAATTTTTTATTTTATTTTTTACATTTCTCATTTTCCTTCTGTTTCCTCAAATCCTAAACAGGCTTTCAAAATCTCCCTTTTAGCTATAGCTATTCATTCCTCCTCCATCATCATACTTCCGTTCCTACCATATGGAATCACTCACAAAGCTACTCTAGTCAAGATGAAATATTTATGTGTTTGGAATATAAATGCCTATAAATATCATGCCCCATTTATGAAGTAGCCACTACTGGTTACCAATGGTATAGTTCCTATGTACGTATTCTGTGTCCTGAAATTTTATAGGCATCCTTCATAAAGCCCTATAAAAGACTTTAATTTAAAAGCTCCTTAAAAGTAATAGAACGGAAGCTTCAAATAAAATGTGGAATTAAATGAAGCCATTTGCATTTTGATCTCTCAATGTTGAATCACTTAACATATTTTTATTTATGATAGAGAAGCACGGTTGTTCTTTTTCCCTGGTGCAAAGGCTTTTTATTGGCAGAGGAGAGCCAGGTGGACTTAGGCTGTAGGAAGAATCCAGTATGCATTTTATCATAAGCTAGCTATCCGCTGCCACTGGAGAATTGGAAACTTTTTTTTAAAAAACTCCCAAACATCTGATGCAGATTTGGGGAGCATTATAATTAGAAAACTGAGAAGAACTTCAGAAATTAATGGGGTGCTTCCCCCCCCCCCAAATGAGCTCCTTTCATTTTCAGAACACTGGACATATTATTGCCCAAGCAGAAATCACTTTAATTTTGCATCGGTTCATAAATAAGCTTGTCCTATTCATCCTCTGCCCCCAAGCTGGGCTACTATTAGGCACAAAAGCTTATCAGGTTGAATAACCTTTATTAAATAACTTCCAAGTGCAAAGATTGCTAGGAATTGTGGTTTGTGGGGAGCTTCCATATTATTACCAACTACAATTCCCATAGAATTTTTAGCTCAGAATTTCTAGCAAATGTTTGGCTCAGAAGGCTGGGAAGTTCCCCTGGTAAGGTAGACTCAAGGAGCAAGTCCCTCATTTGGATCTCTCATCTGTTGCCGCTTTCAGAAATTAGATTTTAGTGAATGGGAAGAAGGTTGGTGCTGGTGTGCTGACTGGGTTCTGATGAGAGTTTCAGTACAAAACCTCCAGAGGGCACCAGGTTGGCAAATTCTATTCTAAATGGCACGCAATTGCACCCAATCTGAATTGAGCCTAAAGACATAAGAACAGGGGAATCTTAGCCACCATGAATTATAATGGATCCCAAGAACATGCAACAAGAAAATGTAAGAATTGCCCCAGTTCTCTAATGTCAGGACTGGAATCAGGCATAAAGTAAAGGTAAGGGTACCCCTGACCGTAAGGTCCAGTCACGAACGACTCTGGGGTTGTGCGCTCATCTCGCTTTATAGGCTGAGGGAGCCGGCATTTGTCCGCAGACAGCTTCCGGGTCATGTGGCCAGCAAGACTAAGCCGCTTCTGGCAAACCAGAGCAGCGCACGGAAACGCCGTTTACCTTCCCGCTGGAGCAGGAGCAGGGACCAAGCAACAGGAGCTCACCTCGTCACGGGGATTCGAACCGCTGACCTTCCGATCGGCAAGCCCTAGGCTCTGTGGTTTAGACCACAGCATCACCCGCGTCCCAATCAGGCATAGGTCAGCAATAAAACAATAAATCACCCAAGGCCAGTGAAGTAACTCTTGATTCAAGAAAACAAACCACAGCTCAAGACTAGAGGTTTCAGCAACTCTTTTCAGGATGTCTTGCCCCAATGTTGAAGCCGTCGTGAGGACTGGAATTCCCTGCCTTCCCTCTGTTCTCTAAGGCTGAGGCTGATGGGAGTTGGAGTCCAACAATATGCCACAGATTCCCCACCCCTGCTTTCAATCAAGGTAGATCAGAAGAGTGATTTACGCTGATCCAAAGGGGTTTGCTGATAGCAGCAAAAAAACAACAATCCCACAGTTTCCCCAACTAAATCATTATAATTAATTAATTAATTAATTAATTAATATTGTACACCACCCTTCAAAATCTCAGAGCTATTCACATCATAAATTAGGCTGCTGAACTGAAGAAAGCTAGCCAGGAGAATACTTTTGTGTGACAGGACAGTGAGCTCAGTTCAAATATGGAACTGAAAATAAATTCATTGTCTCAAGATGGGCTCCATGGTCTTTAATACTAACTATATGGCTTTTGTACTTGATTGTGATTGGTATATCTTGGGATTCTGGTCAATTCAACAAGCCTGAATTCTGCCTACCTCACCCTGCCTTTTTCAGGGCCTCATGTCCAGCCACTCGCAATAACCACAATTGATCTAAGTACCTTCCAGTCCCTACCACCTCCTGACAGCTTTCATCTCTAATTATTTAAGCAGTGATTATACAGTGCATGGAATTTTGTTCCTGAATTAGGTGACTCTTCCAAAGAAGTGAATGGGGAAGCGTTGCCCATTTTGGAATGCCATGTGTGCAGCAGACTATAGATTAGGGATATTGTCAATTTTAGCTTAATACCAACTGTATTGCTAGCCTACTATTTTCAGTAATTTGCTGAAACGGTGGTAATCTTTGGTCATTGTACAATGACAGGCATTTGGTAATATGAAAAATAAAATCAGTTATTTTAAAAAATAGCTAGTTTTCAGGAACAATATATGCAGGGGGTGGTTGGCCTCCACTGTTTAGGCACTGTTTAGCTGAGACTGCATATACACCACACATTTAACACACTTGGCTACCCCCCCCCAAAAAAAAAATATCCTGGGAACTATACTTTGTTAAGGGTGTAGGGAATTACATCTCTATGGAGAATAATCTACAGTTCCCTGGATTCATTGGGGGCTGGTGGGTAGATGTTTGTATGATGTGTATAAGTCCATGTTAATATGACCCTGTGTTTTCCTCCTTCCGTTCCAATCTCTTTTCACTGCAACTTCCATCAATTTTTGCCCCCTGGGTGGGAGACAGGAGGGGAGTGAGTCATGCATGCCAGGTTTGCAGGGTCCCCCTGCCCAGTTTTTCTCCAGGCTCTAGTTATTCTTGTGTGGGGTTAATTAGTGTTTTGTCTGCTGTCTGGTTGGCTGCAGTCGGAGAGAAAAGTGGTTTCTGCCCCAGTACAGGGTGAGAACCTGGTGGTAGAACCTTATCACCCCCAACTTCCCTCCAGGTGATAGACAGGAAGGATAAGTGGATAGCTCAGTTGGCTAGAGCACGGTGCTGATAACACCAAGGTTGCAGGTTCGATCCCCGTATGGGACAGCTGGATATTCCTGCATTGCAGGGGGTTGAACTTGAATTCAGGGGTCCAGGGCCAGATTTGATGAAGGGAACATGTATGAGGGCTGACCAAAGCTGTTGAGCTTTTTTTTTTTTTTAAGGATTGAAGAAGTTGTTCAGCTTTTTTTTCAATTTTACCCCAAAGTTGCTGAGTTTTTTTATGATTGAAGTTGTTCAGCTTTTTTTTTAAGGATTTTAGCCCAGGACATATACTGCCACGGGGGAGTATAAATCGACCGGCAGGCCACATTAGTCACCGAAACAGATTTTGGGCATGCCTGGACTAGATGATCCTCAGGGTCCCTTCCAACATTGTGATTCTAAGGGAGTGGGTACATCCTAGGTGAGATATAGGCATGGCCTGATTGAGGTATCCCCCCCCCAATACCTTGCTGCTTGCTGCAGAGCTAATTGGCACCTCTAACCTATATCCAGCCTGATTGACTGGTACTTTGTGATTTTTAATTGTTTTGATTGATTCATTGTGTCTATTGTGCTTTGATTGTATGTTTCTTTTGTATTAATGTGCCGTTCGCCATTTTCTTTGTTGGGAGGGTGTGGGGTTCCTTGAGCCAAAAGAAGCGGCATATGAATAAGCAATAACATAATATTATTCACTCAAAGGACGTCATCTATTTACATGAAAAGCAAATCACAGGCTGTGGCATCTCTCCCTTGAGCTTTGAGAAGTCAGGTTGTTGCCTTTGGTGCTCTGGGGTGTTTGTGGGTTGGTTACAGCTTGTTTGATTCGGCTGTGTGTGTTTTTGGCGACGGTGCTTTATTCAGCTGTTAAAACCTCACTCTTTGTTTTCTGTAATGTGACCCACCTTCTGTTTTCTTCTTGTTTGTTTGTTTGTTTTAGGGAGGAAAGGCAGCATATACCTAAAATAAATAAGTAAATAAATGTTAGTTCTAGAAGTGCTTGGCAAGTGCTAAAATATTCTATTTGATGCGGAATATAGTTTCCCCAAAGACTGCATAATCTGAAACAAAGGTTCCACAAATTACTGGAGTTTTAGAAAGCGAGAATCTACAGTGGTACCTCGACTTACGAATTTAATCCGTTCCGAATGCACATTCGTAGGTCGAAAAATTCGTAAGTCGAAAAAAGCGATTTCCCCATAGGAATGCATTGGAAATGAAAAATTCGTAAGTCAAGTAAACCGCATCTAAAATTTGTAAGTAGAGTAAACCCCATCTAAAACCGCCAATGGATGTCCTTCGGATGTCGAAAAATTCGTAGGCGTGCGGGCACTTTTTTCATTCGTAAGTCGAAAAATTCGTATGTCGAGTAATTCGTAAGTCGAGGTACCACTGTACTTTCAAAGGACTTGGGGGCAGGGGGTGGCATTGAGGGTATTGTCTTCTGTTTTGCCAAAGAGCCCTCACCCATTGCACCAAAAGCTGTTTTCCAAAACTTAGGTCTTACATCCTAATTACACTTCCCAGAGGGTTACCCTGTTAAAACCCCATGATCAAGCTATACCATTTATAATGCAGCAAAGAGCAGTCACTGTACTGAACTGAACTGACAAAGAAGAAAAGTCCACACTGTACCCCGGAGCCTGTTCTTCTGGTTCCAGTGCCCATAGAAAAATAAATGTTCTTCTTTGGATAACCTCTATTGTCTTTCTCCTGTTTGGGGGTAATGAAAGGAAGATTCCATGTACAGTAGATAATCACCAACTTCTGTTTTCAGGAAAGCTTTTGGGATTTGCGGCGATATAAGAGTAATTGCATTTTATGCCTCTTTTCCCCTGTGCACACATTCTCTCTCAAAAGAACTGCACATACCTAAGGCACTGCGTAGAAGTATAAAGTTACAATAATAAATTGTCCCTTCTGCAAGCCCCACTCTCACGATCTTATCTTGAGAGTACAATGTCGCGTTCAAGCAGCCCTCCTTGCAAGCATGAATGCTCTATCATTCCGAAATGTAGCAGATAAGGCTTTGTTCTATAACCATGCTCCCTCAAGTTTTTAAAAACAATCAGCTCCACTTCAGTTTCCTTGCTTTCTAATTTTTTAGCCTGGCCTAACCAGGTGCACAAGGTAGATAGCAAATGGTTTAGCAATTAATATGTGTTTTTTGAAATATCAATGAAACAAAATCATAGCCGCTGTCATTCAGAACAGGAAATACAGGACAACATAGTCTGTTCAACTCTGGCACATCTTAGCCTGTTCTGATCTAAGCCGGTTTCCTCTGTTCTCTTGCTTAGGTTTCTAGTGATGAAGTCCCCATTTGTATAAAGAAGCTTTAATTTGGGGGAAATCTGAACACCGGTGACAAAAGTAAACGCTTTCACATTTTACTCTTGCCGGTCTTCCTATGGACTTTACCTGTTTGAGGCACAAAAATTAAAGTTTCTGTGCCACTTTCTTCCAGACCAATTATTCAGTCTTTCCAGGTGATGCAAGCTAATGACACTGCAGAACTGGAATATTTTAGCTGAAGTCAGTCTTTGGTTTTACTTATTTTTTGCTCCCCAGAAGAGGAAGATGTTGCATGCTAAAAACCGTGGGGAACTCCCAAAATGACTTGCTGCAGCCTTTATTTTCTTCTCTAATTTAGTTCCTATGTCACTCACCGCTACAGGAGTTGGTAGATCCATTTGCAACCACCATTTCTCTTTCTTCCAATTATTTTAAACTGAAATTAAGGTGGAGGTTGAAGACGGATAACAAAATCAGACTTAAAACACTTCGGGGTGTTCCATGGAAAGTGATTCATAAATGAAACAGAGAGAGGAAATAACCCCTTTGGGAATGTTTAGATTACTGAGAAAAGCGAAACCCAAGTGCTGCTGGAGCTACTCTGTCAGCGTCTTCTGCTCAATACTGGGCACTGCAATATAATGAGCAATAAGTGGGATGAGAATCTTCTCTGTTCTGTGTGCTTCCAAAACAAGTCATGGAAGATAAGGCTATCAATGGCTACCAGGCATGAGGGAGGCTATGCTTTGCCCCCATGGAGCAGGGAGGCAATGCTCTCTTCACCACAGTCAAAGGCAGTATTGTTTCTGAATAACAGTTGCTGGAAACTGCAGTGAGGGAGAGTGCTCTTGTGCACAGGTCCTGCTTGCAGGTTCCCCCACAGGCATCTGGTTGGCCACTGTGAGAACAGGATGTTAAGACTAAATGGGCCTTGACCTGATCTAACAGGAATATTCTTTTAAAGAACACTCACCCAAAGAATCCTGGGAACTGTAGCTACAATCCACACAACCCTCAACAACCTATGTGGTGAGTTGAGATGTACTTTAAATGTATGAGGTTGCAGTCAATTAAGTCCTACTTGGAGTAATCCCATTGAAATTAATTGGACTGAAGTTAGTCATTTCCATTAGAGTCAATGGGTGTTCTCTGAGTAGGACCAGCATTGAATACTTCTCATGTTGTGTACACAGTCCATGTTTCCTGCACTGTGTGAATCAGCCATCAGCAAATGGAGGCTGGATGTCTATAGAGCTACGGACTGGGGCTGGGTGCAATATTGGATTTTCTTTGAGCTCAAGTGTGATCAATCCTCTGTGTTATTACTCCTCCCTAGCCACCTGGTTGTGAACAAGAACAGCAGCATAAAATCCAGCCAGACTAATAGATTAATCCTGCGTGGAAATTGCTGTTTGTGCAGCCGGCGAGAGGCTGGACGTCGCACAGTGCTGTATATCATCTCGCACTCAAATGTGGACAGTGTGGGGGGAAATGAAGTTTTTTTCCTGATAACGTGAAGAATGGAAGACAGCAGTGTGAAGTCAGGATTGACTGCTGGCAAGAATGGCAGCCCTGCGAAGTCCGCAAAGTCCAAAGTGATTCAACCATCAAGCATGGCTCAAGGAACTTTGTGTGAAATCGATCGTACATCAAAGTGCAGCTCTCCAGCTCTGCATATCTTGTGAAGTGGGCATGAGCTATCAAGGAGGGTTATCAAACAACAATGAAAATATGAAATGGTGGGTCAGAAGGCTTTAAGAATTTGTAATTGAAAAAAAAGCATTGCAAGAAATGGGCACACATTTGAAAGATGGTTATAATCATTGACATCTGATGAGCCTATCTGTTCACCTTCAGCAAAAGTGATGGGGGGAAAAATGGAAAACAAGACTCGGGGTCAAACTACCATGCACCCATTGCATCAGTGCAGATACATCTCATCCCTTCCCCACTCCTATTTAGTTACATGTGTTGGGGTAGCTCATTTACACTGGGGCTAAGATCTGAGGGGAGGTGGAAATGTAGCTGATCCTTCCCCAGCTATGATCCCAGTGAACCCTGCCCTAAGTGGCTATGAGGCTTGCACAGGAGGGGAGCTCCTATGAGCTCCAACTATATCTGGAGAAGTCCCACCCCATGATAAAAGTCCCACGCGGCACCTCCTCCCAACACCACCATCACTTTTCCAAGCCTGGGCAGTGTGTATGGAGGTCCTGGGCTGCCCAGGCAACAAGACCCCCACCCCCTCGGCCTCAATGATGAGGTCCAAAGGAAAGGGGAGCAATATGTTTGGCACCAGCTTGGCTTCAAGAGTTGCCAGAAGGAGGCACACAAAAACCCACCTTAGGGATTCCACTCTGAAATTGTGTAGCCTTTTCTTCTTCTCCAAAGATGTCCCCCAAGGCAGTGTGAAAGGCGGGAGTTAAGAGACAATTCTGATGATGAGAGAGAAGAGCCTCTGGAAACACACACCCTTGCACAAAGCCCCATTTCCCACAACACAACTTGATTTTTTTTTTATTTTTTTTTGTACAGTGGTACCTCAGGTTGAGAACTTAATTCGTTCTGGAGGTCCGTTCTTAACCTGAAACTGTTCTTAGCCTGAGGTACCACTTTAGTTAATGGGGCCTCCCACTGCAGCCATGCCGCCGCCGTGGGATTTCTGTTCTCATCCTGAAGCAAAGTTATTAACCCGAGGTACTATTTCTGGGTTAGCGGAGTATGTAACCTGAAGCGTCTGTAACCTGAAGCGTCTGTAACCCGAGGTACCACTGTATTTTCTTTTAGAAGCATTGAAGCTCTGTTTGATAAACTTGTAAGAACGTGACATTCTGCTTTAGTAGATGTTATGGCAAGGGAGGAGGAGGAGAAGAACAGCTGCAGTTTGGTGACAGAGCACATGCTTTGTACGCAGACAATCCCAGATTCAATCCTTAGCATCTCCAGTTAGTGGTGGGATTCTTACCTGAGATCCCATAAGACTGCTACTAGTCAGCAGAGAGAGAGAGAGAGAGAAATCAGCAGCCTGACTCTCTCTACAGAAGGCAACTTCATCCAAAGAGCTGCAGGACAGCTGCTGCAGCTGCTTTTGGTAACATTTTCATCTGTGCTGTTTTGGGCAGTTCTGGCCAGAGGGAAGGTAGCGAGCTTGGTGGCAGGTAAAGGCAGTGATTCACAGGTCACCTACATCTCATGAAAGTTACTATAGTCAATGAGTCTGATTTGGCTCATATCCAAATAGTCTTGATTAAATGGTTTGTGGATCAGCCTGAAAGCACACAACAGTAAACTCCTAATATTTGTCATTTGCCTCCTTTCTTTTTATTTTTAAAAGCATCCAACTCCCGTAATTACTAATGTAAGGTAAGGGGGGGGAGTATAATGAAAGTGCTTCAATTCACGGATTGTTTGCCAAATCCTGTTAAGCAAGATCAAACTCTTGTGCACCCTTTGTTGTTTTCTTTTAGATACTGCACAGTGGTAGATAATTCTTTCCTACAGAATTCCTCATTACAAGTATGTGATGGCGGTTTAAAAAAAAAATCAACAGCACAGTAAGGTAGTATTCAGCCAAGTTTTACTCAAGGTAGAGTCACTGAAATGAATTAAGATGATTAAGGGCAGTAATTTCAGTGGTTCTACTCTAAGTAAAACTTAGTTGAATGCTGTCCCTATATGCCACTAAACACAAACGTGTCACAAATTCAGCTTATATCCTTCATCATCTGAGAATGATTGAAATAATTAGGGATGGATGAATCTGCCAATTTCCTCGTTTTTTTCATTCTTAACTTCCGTTCTCCACATTTCCACACTGGTTTGCAAATAAATAAATAACTCTCTCGTGAAAATTCATCAGCAATTTAGTGCAAATTTCTTCTGATATTTACATTTTTTTGCTCATAAGTTTGCCTGATACACATTTTCCCAAAGCAATTTCCTCCAACATTTTTGTGTGCTATTTTTGCCAATAGGCACACTGAAATATGAATTTTTGTATGCAATAGGCTACTTGGCTGTAGAACTGCACTGCAAACTTTGGAGAAGTGTAGCTGTGTTTTGGTTTGTGTATTGTTTTGGAAAATGTGAATTAGGTATGCTCAACCTTTCTATGTGAACTGCACTGAATGTATTCCCCATTCCTAAAAATGACAGAGGATAAATTAGACCTAGGCTCTTTCAGGGACTTAGCAAAAAATGCAAGAGGAGTTTCCTGGTACCTCAAATCATAAATACAGATGATTTTTTCAGGTCTTGCTATGCAGGCCATTTAGGGAAAAGCCAGCCTTGCTATTAGCTGATAAATGCAGGAGATTGGTACTTATGAATGCAACAGGACAAGATGCCTTTCAATTTACTCTCTATTAGCACTAGAAATGGGAACATTACTGTACTTAAGGGTCAGTCTCCTGGCTTGGTGCTTTTATTCCTGCTGCCCTTGTTCCTAAGACTTAGATGGTGGCAAGTTCATATATGCATGCCCATCAGTTGCTAATTAAGTGGTGGCTAGCATCTATGAAGGAGCCACTGCAGGTCAGCACCACCGAGGAAAGCACAAAAGACAGGTTCTTGCCCCCAAGTGATCTATAATCTATAGTCCTCCAGTGAGGAGGTAACAGGGGTAGGAGAGTGGCAAGACTGCCATGGGATGAATATGAACAAAGGCCTTATTGGTTGCAGATTGTCACTATTTTGCTTGTAGTATTCCATCACATTTTGGCAAATTCAGATTGCATTATTAAGTTGGATCTGGCACTCTTGCACAACAGAAACAAATCAAACTTTTTGCAATAAGGAAAGTGATGAGAGAATGGTGTTGTGATGCCATCATCCAGCAGTGATCAAGACATAGACTCCAGCTAAGGAACCTGATAATAAGGTTCAGTAGAGTCAGCCAGCTGGTAGAGACTGGAAGACCACTGAGCCTGACAGACAGGAGACCACAAAACAACCTCCAGCCTACAGAGGAAGAACCTAGGGCAAATGCACTAGATAGTGTGGGCTTACAATTGCTTAAGGCCCATGTTGTATAACCTTCCAGATAAACCAGGTGAAGGTAGCTGATCAGTCTCAAACCCTTGGTGAGTTAGGGACTTCCCCTGCATGCAAAGACATGCCCTGGTGGATTGAAGGGACAAGACCAAAAGTGGGTTCAACGGTCATGGGGCTTGTCCACCTGGGAAGGTAGCCCATCTAGGAGGAGAACTCTGATCCGAAACCTCTGCTGCTTTGTGGGATATCTTTGGAGAAGTAAAATCTAAGGAGTAAACCCTACACAGATCCGGAGTAGAGTCCCTAAGACGGCTGGGTGGTGCCCTGTACGCCTCTTTTCGGCAACTCCTGCAGCCAAGCTGATGCCAAACATATTGCTCTGCTTTCCTTTGGACCACATCAGTGAGGCTTGTCATCTGGGCAGCCCAGGCCCTCCATACACTGCCCAGGCTTGTGCCCCAGTGTGGTCATTTCAGTGCTGATAACACAGCAATTTTGTTTCAACCCGGAAGGCGCCCTCCATTGTCTCTCAAGACAGATGGACGCCAACAACAACAACATAACCTTGCTGCAAATGAACCCGGAATGAAGGTTCAGCAAACAGCCAGTGTGGTGTAGTGGTTAAGAGCGGTAGACTTGTAATCTGGTGAACCGGGTTCACTTCCCTGCTCCTCCACATGCAGCTGCTGGGTGACCTTGGGCTAGCCACACTTCTTTGAAGTCTCTCAGCCCCACTCACCTCACAGAGTGTTTGTTGTGGGGGAGGAAGGGAAAGGAGAATGTTAGCTGCTCTGAGACTCCTTCAGGTAGTGATAAAGCGGGATATCAAATCCAAACTCTTCTCTTCTTCCTCATGTAACCTCCCCACAAACCTACTGCAAACAAATCAGGATGGATGCTCAGGGAGACATTAGGTCACTCAGATATCAGTTTTGAGGAGGGAGCTATAGCTGCTTTCATCATAGATAAAGCAGTAACAACTGTGGGTTGGTTCAGCTCTCTCCAGCTGCAAGTAGCCCTTCACTTTGCTGTGAAGGAAGATGTTCCCGTAAGTGCTGCTGTCAAGTGCAGAGGGAAGGGCATTCAAGGTATTTCCTTGAAATTTGTGGCAGAAGATATTATGGAATATTATGTACATATCTAATTTTATTCATGCCGTCCTATTAAAGTGAATAATTGGAGTGAGGGGGAAATGCAATATGCTGCAAGCACATAGATTTCTGCGTTGCAATAGATTCTGCCATCTTTTAAAAACCAAAAAAATGTTTTGCCCCAATTAGACTAAACTCTCTCTGGTTTTACATTAATTTAACAGCATCGGCTTCTTCCGTGCTGCATGAGATTTACACGGCTCTTTGGGGGAGGGGAAGAGCATCTCCTGGGTGTCATAAAGAGAGGGGGAGCCATGCTTGTGTGTTTCTCAGATATTCCACTTGAGAAGGGAATTTGTATACCACGATTTTAAAAAGCATTTGGTTGATCTAACAATGCCTCCAAATATCAGCCTTATTCTATATCGTCAACAATTTGTGAACGGCATTTTAGATGCTTAAAACATAAAAAAAACAGTAGCCTTATTACTCCTTGTTTGATGGCAATCTGTTCTTTTGCAGTACTGAAAGGTAAGATTAAATAAATCTGCAGATTACCAGGCAGCAAACAATGCACTGTATAAGGGAAGGTACCAGGAAGAGTTCCTTTACGTTCTGAAATAACTTGAGAGATAATTACCTGCTGTGCTTTACTGGCCTGGGAAGATATTGTGACTTTCTTCCCTCCCCCATCTTCATTTGGTAAGGTAAAGGTAAAGGACCCTTGGGCAGTTAAATGTGGCACTCTTCTCTGCTTTCAGGCCGAGGGAGCCGGCGTTTGTCCACAGACAGCTTTCCGGGTCATGTGGCCAGCATGACTAAACCGCTTCTGGCGCAACGGAACACTGTAGTGAGTGCCAGAGCACACAGAAACACTATTACCTTCCTGCCTCAATGGTACCTATTTATCTATAGTCCAAGAGCTAAACCAAGAGCTAAACCTTGAATGCCAAAAGCGCCCTGGTGATTTTTTGAAAGCCTACTACCTATACAAACAAAATATGGCAGTCTTAGTAAATATCAGTGGTGGGGGTATAAAATACAGGACACCATCAATATGGCAGCCATGTCATTTTCACTTCGAGGCATTGAAACAGCTGTAACTTATCAATGGTCTGTCATAGAGGCTTTGTTTTTTTTAAAAAAAAATTCAAGTTAATTTAATAATAAAAAGCTTGTTATGTCAATATTGTTAGGCCTACTACTTGCACTGGTATGCTTTCAAACTGCTAGCTTGGCAGGAGCTGGGACAAAGCAATGGGAATTCGTCCCATCATGCAGATTCGAACTGCCGACCTTACAATCAGCAAGCCCAAGAGGCTCAGTGGTTTAGACCACAGCACCACCCACATCTGATCTACTATTCCTATGGCTATTGATATTGATTGATTGATTGATTGATTGATTGTTATGTACCCTGTATCCATTAAACCTGGCAGAGGCTTTTATTTTTGAGGAAGTATTATTATGGGGGTGGGGGTGTTTGTTTTTCAGTTGCCATAAATGTGTCAATAAATTACTTTTCAACATTGCACATTTGGGTCACTTTGCATTTTGACAATAAGGAATAGTCAGAGGACTACATACTGGCTGGTTGGTTGGTTGGTTGGTTTTTCAGTAATTTTGTTATTGTGATATATGTGAGAGGATCTGTTTCTATTATTTAAAAGATTATTATGTAATTATTCAGTAAAACTAACAAACCAACATATTTTAAAAGGCCCTTTTCTTCTGTGTGGTTTATTTCACTTTCATACAATTCTAGTCTTCTTCATTAAGAAGTGTATGTGTGTAGTCCTGACCACATTTATTTGGAGGTAACATCTGTTGATTAACAGTGTAATCCAAACCCAAATTATGCCAGGATGAGAGAATTTGGTTTGGGCAGATCTTGACCAGCATCAGTATTGGAGTTTAAGCAGGAGCTGAGTCAAGAAGTTCTGGATATGGATGAGGGAGAAATTTAATTCACTTCAAATTTAAATGCAACAAGACCTAATTTGCATTTTCTGAAGCAATAAGTGAACCGAAACATAGCTATCCTTCAAAATTCACAAAACTATCTGAATTTTGCACTGCACTTCCCTATCCTAGTAATGTATACAAAATGTGTAACGTGTGCATGAAAAAGCTTATATTAGTAACGTCTGTGCTGAAATGCATATATTAGTGAGAATAGCAAAGAAAAATTCATTGCTAAACAAAATTGCACACGAATATGCTGATGAATTTTCATGCAGACATTGAAAAAAAAATAACCACAAGCCGATATGAAAATGTGGGGAACTGAACATAAGATTGGGAAAATGAGAAAGTGAAATTGACCAAATTCACCATACGTGGTTTTGGGGCTGGAGGTCATCAAGAGAGTGTGGCATTAAGAAAGCAACAGGGATATGTTAATTCAGGAGGGCCCCAGAAGAGACTCTTATGCCTTCATTGTTTTGCCTCCCTGGTCATCTTCTGTGTCGTTTTTTGAAGCTGGAGCCTCTCCTTCCTCCATGCAGACCTCTAGCAATGAAGCCTCCTATAGCAACATGGGACTTTCCACTGAGTCTGCTGCAACTTTCACTCTTGAAGCCTGGGGAGAGGGAAAGAGTTGGGGAACAAGGAGGGCTCCGGAAGTGGTGGGGGTTTGTTAGGGAATCCAGACAAGACAGCCATGAATGGAGCTGTTCAGGTTGTCTTTGGCTTTTGTGGGTTCCTCGGGTCTTCAACTGAACTGGGGATCTCTGTGGGGTGTCAAATCTCTTTCCCAAAAGGGTCTCCCCAGGGACTGGGTCAGTAGGATCCTGTCAACAGTAAATCAGAGGAGGAATGAACACCCCCTCCCTATACACACCAGAAAAACACACACAAAGGAATCAGTGCTGTTGAGCCTTTTAATTCCTATTTGTGGTTTTCTTTTTTACTTTAATTTTATTTAATTGCATGAACCTGGCAGGTGGGTTCCCTACATTAGCCAACCTCTTCCTTTCATTCTTCACTCACTCCTGCTTCATCATCTAGTCAGTCTCCATTTTCACGTGCTAATTAGCTGCCTTTAAATCCCAGCTGCATTTCTTAACCATATGGCACCGTTGAAATGCATGTGTGCTGTGTTTGGTTTCCATATGAGTACATTTTCGATACAGTATGGCAGGAATTTCAGGTGCCTTCCCGTCCACTTGCCGAAGCAGTGCTCACAGTTTCATATCCAAATGCACCCTAATTATACATTTAAATTCCTCGCCTCCCGTGTTTTCAGTTAAGACATCACAGCCATTATACTCCTGTGACAGCAGATTGTCCTTTTTACAGATGTTTGTGTTTGGATGCCATTACCAGGAGATAAAAGTCGCAGGGATTGATTGTTTACAATAAAGGTTTTAAAATGAAGAAAGTATATAGTAACAGGTTGGAAAACTAGAAGTAAAGCTTACTCAGGTGATATGATGTTGTCTTAGTGTCAATATCACCAAATGCAGCAGATATATGCAGCAGAGGAGGATTTGACTAGCAACAAAGAGAAACCACACTAAGGTGACTCCTGACTTACACAGGAGTTACGTTCCAGGCCTCTGTGGACATCAGTGAAATGTGTGTAAGTTGGGAGCACCTTGGAGAGTCCTAGTGGCTTGTGAGAAGATCTTCCACATCCTCTTCTGGCTCCAGGAATGGTCTCCCTGTGAGCTGGAGGGGCAGCAGGGTTTTGTGGAGGCTGCTCAGTCTAACAGCTAACATGTGGGTAGTGCAGCAGTAGCCGTTTCCCAGAGCATCAGCTGAGCAGCTCAACAAAACCCTCAACAAAGCCCCCCCCCCCAGCTCATGAGGACACCCTCCTCAGAGCCCAAAGAAGATGTCCTCTTCAGGCTGTGGGGAGGGTCTCCTTGCAAGCTGAAGGCTTGTTCATGTTGCTCAGCTGATGTGTAGGAAAGTTTCATCACACGTTAGCTGAGCAGTGAAAATGCAAACCAGGAGACCAGAAAATGCAATAAGCATTATAACCATAACCAAATGTTGTAATCAATTAAGACAGATCTTCACAAAATTCACAATCATATAAAATTCATACTGGAATCAAGTCCTTCCCAAAATATATGTGCTGACTTTAGAAATTCAGTTGACTTGCACTGGAAAAAAATATTGTTCGGATATGAAATAAACACAAACCATTGATCTTTGAGTGATTCCTGTTACATTCACCCATCAGACACACATACTTGCTCAGTCAATTTGTCCATCAATGCTAACTGATTTTTTTTAAAGGCATATGTTTTATTGCTGTTATAAAACAAGTCACAAAAGAACAAAGGAGAAAAAGAAAACCCACATTACCTAATTGTTTGAATAAAACTAAGGCAAGTTGTTGTATACTCTTTTCAAACAATACTGTGCTGTGTGCCAAGTTATGCATAATGGATCTTATAATTCTCAAAGGTAGTTTAGATCTGATAAGAAAATAATGATTAGATTTTTTTTTCAAATGCCAATGATAATACAAAAAGGAAGGTTTCCCTGCTCCATGGACTTCAACATTTCCAGAACATTTACATCTGCGTTGGAACCAGTCCCAAAAGATACTGGAGTTTTTGTTTTGCCTCAGCGTGCCTTATAATTGTATCAGTAAAACTGGTAAGATGTGTAGCTGGGATACAGGAGTCCTGCAATTTAGCTCTGCTCCCTCATTAAGGTGGCATCTGACATGTGCAGCCACCTGTGCTTTTGTGCAGGACTCTTCTGTCAAGATCATGCACAGCTGACTGGGCTTCACTCGAAAACCCTCACCGTCGAGCGAGCGCTGAGAGTACAGAAATCACCAGAGAAGAGCGGGAGACAGCAGAGCGCCTGGCACCATCCACAGAGGTCAAATCAACTCCAGTCTGAAAGCCACACACAGAACCTTTCCTGACACACAGTAAATGAGGAAGGACCACCACCTGTGTAAGAGGTGGGTTTGCCCCAATGCGCTGTTGACATGCACAGTTTGTGGGCCAGCACTCTACAAAGCACAGTAGGTCGAAACTCTGGCCAAGGAGGCTTCCTAATTGTAGCTAGGTGCCTGTCACAGGCAATCTTCTCCTTTCACTTGAAAGCAGTGGATCTATAAGAAGCAGAAGCAATTCCAAGAGTGTCAGTCAGCATGGGAGAGACTGCGGAGGTGTCTAGCTGTTTGGAGGCCCAGGAAGACAGCTGATGAGACAAGCTATTAAATGCTAAGTCCCTTTCCCCAGCTCCAGCATGTGCTCGGGGTTAATGACTCATGCACATGCTTAACCCACCACAGAGCTGCATCCAAGATAAAGGCACTGCAGGTGTGACAAATCACTCTGCTTAAAATTGGAGCAACTTATCCCACCAATTTTTGCGACATCTTTCTACAAGAGTGGCAAAGTGACTTGATAACCACCACTTGCGTCCTGTGGACAACACCTCTTCTTCTTCTTCTTCTTCTTCTTCTTCTTCTGATTGCAGAAAGAGGAAAGCTTATGTTGACAGTTGGGAAAAGAAGCCCAGAGAACTGGGACTTTCGATTTAGTGTTCACACAACCATTGGGACATGCCATAGATGCAGGAGGAAAAGATACTGAAAATTCTGCTCTCAGTGGTCCTCCAGCCAAGCAGAATTTGGTTTTCAGCACACATGGGGCCCTGTTAGGGAAATGGCAACTTTTCTGTGAAATAGGGTTATCCAGCCCAGGGATGATTAATGCCTAGTGGGTTGAGGTGGTAGTTAATGACTCATTAAGGGAAAGAGTAGTGCCTACTGCCCTGATGGAGGTAGTGGTGGGGCCCATTCTCAAGAAGCCCTCTCTGGACCCTGCCATCTAGAAGAAAAACACTAAATATGCTGCTGAGGGTGTCTAAAGCAGGGACGGGTAACCTGTGTCCCCCACAATTTGCTAATTCTGTCTAACTCCCATTAGCTTCAGGCAGCAAGGCCAATGGTCAGGGATTATGGGATTTGTAGTCCAACAACATGTGGAGGGCCACAGTTTCCCTAGTCCTGATCTAAAGGGATTTTCAAAATTGTAGCCACTGTTTCTTATTTAGTATGAAATCATTGTACCACGTATTTTTGAAGAATACGCCAAGGAGAAACTGCAGTAAATATAAGAGCTCTCATCCATTTATAAAAAGGATATCAGATGAGCCTCTTCATATGAACTCTTTGATCTGATTTATTTAACATCTTTGTCGTGCATTTTCTCAATAGAGCTCAAGGCAGCTAACTCAAAATAAAATTCAGTGCAATTATAGTGTAACAATTGAACACTAAAAACAGAAGAGTGAAAAGAAAATACAAGTAGCCATTAAAAGCAATTTGACCAGACAGCTTCCAGCAAGTTAAAACAATTAAGTAAATGAGCCAATGATGGCCTGAATGCCTTCCTCAAAAAGGGAAGTTTTAGCACACAGTAACCCTTGGGAGGAAATTCCAGAGCCTGGGTGCAGCTTCAGAAAAGGCATCCTCCCTTGCTCCAGCTAAACATATTTCTGGGACCACTGGAACAGACCAGGTGGCTTCCATTTAAGTTCCCAGAAAGTGAGAAGTATTTTATGGGGGATATCCTTTAATATATCCTGGTCCCCAAACTTAGAAGAAGAAGAAGAAGAGAAGAAGAGTTTGGATTTGATATCCCGCTTTATCACTACCCGAAGGAGTCTCAAAGCGGCTAACATTCTCCTTTCCCTTCCTCCCCCACAACAATCACTCTGTGAGGTGAGTGGGGCTGAGAGACTTCAGAGAAGTGTGACTAGCCCAAGGTCACCCAGCAGCTGCATGTGGAGGAGTGGGGAAGCGAACCCGGTTCACCAGATTACGAGTCTACCACTCTTAACCACTACACCACACTGGCTCTTTAGGATACAGACTTTTCTGACTCATCCTCCCAAGGACCCTGAGAACCACCAGAAGTCTCTTATCTTCAAATAGTATTTGTCAGCTCAGCATTCAGACCATGATTAGACCTCTTTTCATCATGGACTGTCCTCTGCGGTGAAGTTGTGCAGTATCTACAGGACACAAGTTGCCGCCACAACTAGCTTTCTTGCTAAGATGGTTTCTCTCCTCAGCTGTCTCAACCCTTCATCCATCTATTTCACCTTTTTTTTAGTTCCTGCTGGGAAATGCTTGCCAATTCCTCTTGGACTTTCCCACTCTATCCTCCCTCCTTTCCCTCTTTGCTGTCCTTGTTGACTCCCTCCATATCTGTTTCTCTCCACCTGGGAGTCCACCCTGCTGCTCCCCGCTCCTTTTCCTCTAACCTACCCCTCTCTGGAACCTGGATGAGATATGCCAATAGCTGCTTTATTTATCTTGCTGGTGGTTGCACAACTCTTTTTATCCCTGCTGTGTGATCTCAGCACAGCCTTTCCAGCACACCCCAATCTCTCTCAGAGCGGTGTGCAAAACTCTGAGTGGCTGGCATGGAAACTGCCCCAATAGCTCCTTACAGGGATCATAGCTAACACCTTAAATTGGGACTAAAAATAATTGGAGGCTACTGCAGTTGTTTCAGCAAGGGAGTCATATGCTCTTTGTATGTGACTTCCATTAACAATCCAAATGCAGCAGTTTGGACCAATTGCTGTTTCCAGACACTTTTCGTAGGCAGCTCTATGAGCTACTTGACAGATGTGGTGGCTCATGTGATTGCTTCAAGGACACGCCCAATGCATGCTAAGACCCAACAGCTACATCCCTAGAGTTCACACAACAGTAGCACAACAACACTGCTACACAAGTGTTTTCCCCACTCTCTGCCTCCTATGGGACACAACTGTGCTGATCATGATGTTGACTCAACTAGCAGCCCATATTTGTAGTGTAATAATCTAGGGGACATTGAAATGGCCATTGGATCCCATGTACTAGTTGAATATGTTTTCCAGGAGTGATGTTTATGGAAGTGACCAGTATGGTTAGGATCAGGGCCCAATGCCCAGCAGAGCAAAACCTGCATGGTCCTGCACATCTCATCAGTTATTAGATATGTATCTTTGTATAGCTTCTTGGAACAGGCTTTTCAAACACTCATAACAGCATTTCCAGAATATTTCCCAGTATTAGAATAGAGGTCATGTTAAAAAAAAAAAATTGAATCTGACTGCTGCAGCGAAAGAAAAATGAAGTTCCTTGGAAATTCAACATGCTGCTTGTGGCGGTAGAAAACCATTTTTGCTTCAGCAAGCCACGTTCAAGAAGAAACACTCTTTAACTTGCACTTTGTCCTTGCATCCAGCAGAGGGAACTTTATGACAAACAGTATAATATTCTTTACCACCATCCCACCCCTTATTCCCCCCATCCACTAAAAAGAAATTTCATACTGATACACCAAGAGGGAATATTCATTGTACGACGACGCCAAAGAATCTTTCAGATCTCCATGCCTTTTTGTGAAGCCTGCTTGGCTATTATGGCAGATTGGTGCCTAATATTTCCTGCAGTATTGACATTCTTCTTTTAGGATTCTCACCACCTGCCCTGGCAGATGTTCTCCTATACCTTCTGACAGGAACACAGTGGAGAGGCGCTTGGCAGATACTGCCTTCCTGACATTGCATCTCCATGTTAAAGCTTTGAATCTATGGAGTTTCTCACAGATACAAACCCATAACTAAAGCATTGTCAGTAGAACAGATCACAATCCTGAGATGCTGTATGTAAGCTAGTGTGTGTATGTGTACACACACACACACACACACACACACACACACACCTTTTAAAAGCACCAAGGAAGGATCTGGCAATGATGTTACTGCTTTCCCCATTTATTTCCTTCTGGTCCTTTCAACCACTCTCTTCCCACCAATGCTCCTGGGTCTGCTATTGCAGGTCTGAGAGGAGGGCGAGTGAAGGAATGTGCAATCTAGGCAAGTGTTCACCGCCTCCTGCCTCCTTGGCATTTACTCTGTGCGGCAACTCTTGAGTTGTGACCTGCCAATCCTAGTTACAAGAAATGTAAGATTAGATGTTCACTCTGTGTTTCTCCTCTCTCTCTCTCTCTCTCTCTCCTCCTACTTGCTGTTCTCTTGCTAAGATCCATTCACTGCTAGAGTTATTTCATAACAAAATACACCTGTCTGTACATGGTTTCTGTCTCACAAACACAAAAGAAGATAGCATCACAAGTCCAAGGCAGAACGGCTACATACACACCATATTTTTTAAAGCACATGACTCCCTGAAAAGTGTATTTTGTCAAGGGCACATTGGGTATTGTAGCTCTGTGGGCAATAAACTACAGTTCCCAGGATACACCATGCCTTATGCTAATAGAATGGTTGCTGTATCCCACAGCAAGCACACAAAGCCAGATACAAAATACATCCCCAGCACCCTTGGAAACTATCTCAGTGCCCACCAATTGGGCTGTGCCACTGCTGATGTCCACATGCTACTCACACATGGAGGAAGCCAATGAACCCACAATTATGGGCACAAGGTGTCTTCATCACAGCACAGACAGAAGGAGTAATGCCACACCAGCACACCCAGTCCATCAGTTCTAGTGGCACAGCCAGCAATGACCCAGTGCTCCCAGTTTCCAAGAATTCCTACTGGATGGGTTTTGAAAAACCGCTTATGCTGCTCACATGCAGCATTTTGGTGCACAACCATGCACCCAAAGGGAAGGAAGGAGAGCTCACAAAACACAATGTTCACATAGCTTTCTAGGAGCTAGATACCTTCAGTGCAGAGTGCACACAGTTCTCCTAGCACAAGGGTTCATAATCTACCTAGGAAGGGGAAAACTCTTTTGTCAAGCAGCTGTGAGTGAGGGACACCAGAACACAAAACAAGGGAAGCTGCAGACACATGCTGATATCGGCCTCCTCCAGTAGCTCACCCCATGGGGCATAGGGGTCACAGCCCACAAGAGAGAAGCTGGATAATACTGAACATTCTCTAACTGGTTGACAGCCCCATTATAAGCATTTATGAAACTGTCCAGATTAGCTCAAAGTAGTATTATGATCAGGGTAAAGCTGAAGTTTAGAAAGTGTAATCAGGGCCAGCCCAACACATTTTGGCACCTGAGGCAAATGACAAAATGGTGTCCCCCTCCCCACCAGGGAGGAAGGGGTGAGTGAAGATCTACATCAGGAGCAAGGGGGGGAATAAAGAACTACATTAGGAACAAGGGGGAGGGAATAAAGATCTACATTGGGATCTGCTACCCCTGTGGATTCTGCCCCCTGAGGCCATCACCTCACCTTGCCTCATGGGTGGGCCGGACCTGACTGCATTACAGCTTCAGCTGACCATTCTTCACTCCCACAATGAAGAACACAAAAGTGAGGCCATGCCAGGTACCCCCATCCCTGACCCTGTGCCCTCCTCCCTGATGTCCACACCTACATGTATGGATGTTGGTGAAGGAATGAACATTGGAGACGGAGCTCCTTGATGTAGCCCTGGTTTTTGCTCTTGTGTTGCCAAGGTGGGAGTGAAGAACAAGGAATTTAATCTATATACATTGTGAATGCTTATGCATATAACCTTTCGTCACATTCAGAGAAAAATTGCTATGGTAAATGTGTCTGTGTGTGAGAGAGGCTATGAATTCACCTAGCAGAGTCCAGGGAGCAAATGCACTTCTGAGTGAATATGCATTGGACTGGGCTACATGGCACCTGTCAGATGTTTGCAGTTCATCATGTCAGGTGTAAACATAAAGTAATATTTTAGCATAATATCACACACCTTAAACAAAAGCTTAATGTGCCCAGGTTCTCTCTTTTTAACCATAATTTAAATAACCCCAGCAGTGCTCATGGACCTTGACAGCCAAACGGAAATAAACTATCTCTTGCATCGAGCTACTTGTAAAGGATAGGTTTGGCCTTGCCTGGGAATTGCAGGAGGGGGGGAAAACGTCAATCACTCTTTTCACCTATACATAAAACCCAGAGTGCAATCAATATGAATTCGAACAGCAGATGCCGCAGAAATGTGTTGCACACGGGTACTATTTGTCCTGTTCTCCAGTGTCCAGATCTCTTGTCTGGATGTTTTTGCCTGTCTCCACTTCAACCTGGAACGTCCTGTGGGCTGTGTTGTTGATTCAAACAGAAAAACAATACAGTGCACTATGGATAAAGTGAAATTCTTATTGCTATCCTACTTCTGCTGATGTTGCAGAGACAATATGCTGACTTTTGAAGAGCCTTAAAATTGCCTCCATTTGTCCGTGAATGTTAGGTATGTTGGCGCAGTGAGGTGGTAAATCAGGTCGTTGTATACCTTTGTGGGGTATCTCTTTAAAATGATGTTTTTGAGCATGTAGCAAACATTTCACAGGCAATAGATGCAACCCAACCAAAGTTAGGCGTGCCTAGGACCCCTAAAATCAGTGGAAGGAAATTGCACAGCAAAATGCTTGAATATAATTGATTTCAGGAGGAATGAAATGTATATAGCCTTCACTTAGACTTAGTTCAAGTGTTGCATGTCATTTAATGGCCTGTTCACTCATAATGTTTGCAAGTGGTGGGCACAAATCTCAAGCCATCATATATCCTTTCCCTGCACTGTGGTAAGAGTGATTAAGTGACCTAGGTTGTACCATATTTATTTGCATGTGATATTCTACTGGCTACCTGTTCTGTCCCCATAAATAATTGGAGGGGTATAAAGAATATTGGTTGGGTGGTCAGGGAGATACTGAGAGCCAGTGGTACAGTTTCATTCAGTTACAGGGAGGAAGGGATGCTTGTGCTTAAGATTCATTCTGGTTGAAATTTATCTCTAGAATGTAACAAATTCATTTCCCTCCGATACTCTCTCCATTTCTCCATCAACATCTGAATTCTTTCTATTCTGTAGACCATTTCTGCATTTTTAAGTGACAGCTCAGCTGTGGAACCTGCAAACACTAGCTCCTAATGGATGCTCCTCTTGGCCTGATTTAAGTGTCTGAAGAAGAACTACCACTTCTACAGTTCATTATTCCACTCCATGCATGCTTCATTTCCTTTGTGCTGGACTGCTGGTCTCTACTAGAAGAGATCCTGGGCTCTGATTGTTTGCTGTAAGAATGTCTGATTAGACCTTCTCTAGTGGTCGAAATGCTTTGAGTTTCATACCAAAGGAGTGGTGTGGGGATGCCTCATGCATTTCAGGGTGGTTTTCTTTTCGTAGAGATGTGCAAATTGCCACTTTCAAAGTTAGAAAATCTGGGAATTCAGGCATGCCAAATTTATATTTTTTATGAATGTTGAAATACCTAGTTGCAGGAGTAGCCCCTTTAAACCCATCAGTTCCTGGGACGCTTAAGGAAGATGGACAAAAGCTGCTGCAGGTCCAGAGGATGATTTAAGAAGAGAAGGGGAAAGAACCAGTTCCCATCCATTGGCTGCTTCAATATCAGCATGGCTACCTACTACCCAGTGTTTGCTTGCGTGTCAATGAATCTCCTTGACTGACCTCTTTGACAAGTTGTTGGATAATGAGTTAGTCTGAAGACCCAGGAGGAAAAGATTCTGCAATATGCAGATTTATTTAAATTCCCAAAACTTTTTTTTTTAGTCTACAGGGACCAAAGGAAGCTGTTCAAAATTGCTTTGTTAGTTTTTTCTTGCATGTTGACAAATCCTGCATATATTTTGCTTTCATTCCAGAAAAGAAGGAGTGTCATATGAACGGGACTTAGAACAAATAAGAGATAGGAAAGTAGTGACAAGTGACACCAGAAGAATGTTGATACAGAGCCTCACTCGTTAGACTTACTGTCTTGGACTTCCTCCAGATTCAGTGCATTCAGGTATTCTCAAAGGCTAACAGTAAAACTGAGCTGGGGAAAAGAATGATGGAATCCATGTTTAAAAAAGGACAACGTTGCTCAGTTATAATGCTATTCTCTTCCTATTTTAGTAATGATTTCTGCCAGTGTGTGCCAATCATGCTTCATTCTGTTTTTCATTCCTCCCCTCTTGCCTCTCTCCCTACCTTGGTTTTTCTCTCTAATGCAGGCTGTTTTCCCCTATGTAGCATCCTCTTACATCTGTCTCCTTTTCTCTTCTGTCATCTGTCTTCCTGTTTCATGCCTCTCCTTTGTGTCAGACCAACTTTCATCCCTTTTCCTTTCTCCCACAATATCTACCTAAATACATATGCATGGATTCCTCTTTACTCAGCTGAGAACCACATGCTGCGCACCTGCCTCATGAAGGATATTAATGCCTTCCAGGTCTGTCATATATACAGGCAGGTGTATTTGCCTGCCGCACCCCCTACTTTAGATGTAATAAGCATAATCACCTTTTTTGACCGTGGTAGGAAAGCATAAGACATATTCATGTGCAATTTATTTATTTTGCCTTGTTCCCCACTGGACTGATGCCAGATGGCTGGCCTTCACTTCATAAGTACACAGCAAAGCAACACACACAGAAAATTGTGGTGGTGCTTTACACTATCCCTGTGAAGTTAGCTATTAGATGCAGACCAGTGACTTGAGTGACAACCAAACTTCCCAAGAATTGTCTCAGTGTGGCCAATGGCATTTGTAAATGTGTTATTGTTGTTGTTGTTAAGAACACATTCTGCAAACAAACACACACACACACACACACACACACACACACTACATAACATTATATTCTGAATATCAAATACATACATTACAAGTACATAAATGATAGTACTAACATCCAATAAATATTAAATCTTTTTATTTTACTACATGAAAAAGCAATTACGCTTATCAATATTTATCTTCTATCAAGTTTTCATAAATTCAGTTAATGGAAGTGATTTACCTCTATAATTTTGCCTTCTTTGGCTGCTGTTATTTAAATCGACTTAGTAAGTTTATGAATCACCATTACCTTCCTGATTTTAGCTAACCATTATTTTATCATTTTTGAACCACTAATGTATAGGCAGCAACTGTTAGATGTCACCTATTGCACCTTGCAAGAAACAATCTTTGGGTTAATCATTGATACACCATTTTCAATCCAAATCTGATCTTTCAAAGTAGGAGTTCAATCAGCTGATGAAGTATGATGCAAGCTGTCCATGCTATCAGTATTGATACTATTTTTTAAAAGTCGTCAGACACACAGGAATTTTGGTGGCTAGGAGCTGTTGAATGCTTTTACAAAATCTGTGCTTGGAAAGTATGAATGACCATAGACAAAATCATGTATGTATCATTATAAGCTATAAGCTGCTGCAAGGCCTAAAGCTGCCATCTGTCCCTCGCTGGTTGTGCCATGGCCAAGTAGCATAATTGGTAGGGAAGAATGGTTGCATTACCTGCTCCTGCCATCCTCCTCCTGCTTCTTGAGTGGACATAAGATAAGCAAAACCAGCAGCGTTCTCCCCTGTCTCTGCCTCAAATTTGCTTCACTATTTGAAGGCACCTTAGTGTCTCTGTCCTGTTATTCTCCTGGTGGAGGAGCCCACAAAGCAAAGCTAGTCAATTGTTGTAGCACCATGGAGAGCTATTGTGCAGCACCATGGAGAGCAACTCACTCCAAAACAGTTGGAAGTAGACATCTCTTAAATAGCCAGCCCTCTGGCCTAAAGATGGGCACTTTTCCTGCATTCCATGGCCTCCAGCCTTGCCATTGGACTGATGAGGTATGGTGGGAATCATTCAGTTACTCAAGCCCAGGGGAAGGCACCCATGGTGGTCCTGGATATGGTTTCATGGGCCCTTGTGCTGTGGAATCTGGTTCAGTGGTCCCCGGACCACTATACCAGGCTCAGAGCTAAAACCTTAGCTAGTACAACTACAGCATGTGGCTTGACATTGTGGTCACTGCTAGTCATGGCAGTTCACTAGCAATCATTAGACCTGGTTGCAGGCAACTCCAGAAGAACTGGAACAAAAAATCACACAGAAGTATTGCAAAGATAATGAGCAGCAGCTTAAAACAGAAATGTGCTACAGCTACAGTTCCTTGCTGCCTGCTGTCCTCCTTGCCCTATTTTACTCTAGCCCCTACTTCCCTTTGACAGATTCTCCAAACTGCAGTCTTGGCACGGATTCAGGACTCTAACTCTAAATCTGTGGGTTTTGCAGTTAAGGTGGCTGGCCAAAATCTGGCAGTTACAGTAGTTCCTGAGTGAACTAAGAATAACTGATCAAACTGTGAAGGAAATGCCTTTGCACCCCAAAACTTTGGCACCCCAGGCCTGTGAGACAATAGTGAAAATAGCTCACACATGGTCACAGAGAAAGCAGCAAAAATCAGAGAAAAAAAGGTGGATTTTCCCCCTATTTAATTTAGATACTTAAAACCTAACTTTTTGTTTAACATACCAAATATTGCTAGCTACTGTTTACTGCACTGACCAAAGGCTGTTGTCTCATTCTGTCAACTTGACCTGTACACAAATGTGAACCTTAAGCTATGTGTGTGGGTTAAAATTGTCAGAGGCTGATGTATAGTAAATGTTAAATAGTTATATAACAAATACAATGTGTGCACGTGGCACACTTTGATGTATTTTGGTTAATTATTTCCTAGTTACAGAAATGTATAAAAGTCTTCATTTGGGGCAGTACTTTTGGGTTTTCACCTCAGGTGCTGTCCTGGTGCAGCAGAAATGAAGAAGGGTGTCTATTCTGGCCTATCTTACTTGATTATACCTTGGTTGCATTTTTATTCGAGAAACTCCCTATCTGGGAACGATCTGGATGAATGGAACAAGCCACTTCCTTAACAAAACACATGGAATTAAACCACTTTTGTAACTACTTGAAGTACAACTATGGATGAAAGGGGATCTGTTACTTACTGCAACTTCGGCTTTTTGTTTTGGAACACAGAAGATGATGAATTGTGTGAGTCAAAATGCCTTGCCCTTTATTTGTAGTTCATTCACCTGAGAAATCGCTTAGCTATAATTACATACATTTATTTGTGTGTCATGTTTGTGTCCCATCTTTCCTCTGAAACGCTCAGGACAGCATATATGGAATTATCTAATGCAATCAGCAGTTTATGTAGGTGAGATTCTAACACGATGACACACTGAAGGCCACTGGGTTGCTTCCAAGCTAAGAAAGGGTTTGAACTTTAAGGAGAAGGGTCATCTCTGAATGCCAGAGCAGGTTCAATCCACACCTTCTCCAGATGGGCCAAAAAAAAGTCCCTGTCTGAAATCCCAGAGAACTGCTGCCACTCGGTATAGAATTTATAGTAAGCTAGCTGGTCCAGCTTTTGTATAAATCTGTGTTTTCCCATATCATGCTACATCATTATTAATTTCTCTGTGATTAGAACTAGGACTGTGGACTGCTGTTTTTTAAGCGGATAAACTAACTGAATTTTAATCAATAAATAGAATACACATAGTTGAATATTCAAATCTTTATGAGGATATTGAAGGAACCGTAAGTTGGAGACATAGAAATTGCTGTCTAGTTAGTCCTGTATTGTGTGGCCAGATACCTGCCTCTGGAAGCTTACTAAAAAAGGATGCAAGTCAAAGCCTTTTCCTGTTTCTTGTTTCTGACGTGCAGGTTTAGAGGTATACTGCCTTTGTTTATTCATATGTATTAAAAAGCATACTAACTCTCTGTCGGGGGGTGGAGATTGCTTTTAACTATCATTACTAATACTGCCCAGCCCAAAAGAAAAACCAACCCAGCAATTTAGTGACCATCACCTCACCCTGCAGTGAAGACTTAAAAAAAAAAATCTATCCTGAATCTATTGCCACTCGTGGTCATTGGGTAATGAATAAATCACTTATTAAACAGACCATGGTCCTTCACAGAACTGCTGCGTAAATTTGGGGGAACTAATTCCCCTTGAAATCAATTCAGTGAGATTTAAAAGTGCTTAAATTTCAGTAGAATTGTGTACATTATTATCATTATTAAATGCACCATGTATTTACTTTGATATTTACTTTAAAAAACAAGAAAAAAGTCACCGATGATTTAAGAAATTACAAATGTGCACTTTAATAATTGTCTTATTTTTTGTGAGTATTGCTCATGTAGATTGGGATACGCAATCCTTTTTTTTCCCCTGCTATGCATCGCATTCCCTGGGAGTAACCTGGTGGAGGCTGCATACTGATTGTGGGGCAGGGCTGGTGTGGGCACAGGCAGAGTCAAAAGTGTGACCCCTTGCTCTCTGTTTCTGTGGCATTCCTGTCTTGTTCTGACATTCCCTTCTCTCTCCTTCCCCACCCAGCAGGTTTCCAGCAGAGGGACATAGATAGCTCTTGACAGCATCTGAACTGAACACCTGCAGAGGGTTTTGAAATTAGGCCAACAGCCATATAAAATTAGTCCGAGGGCCACAAGCAACCCTAAGGCTGCAGATTGCCTACACCTGATACAGGCTATTTTTTTAAAAAAAACAAACACACACAACTGAATCCCATATTGGACTATTAATTTATGTGAATTATCTTTAGGGGGACAAAAAGGCCCCCAAATATTTAATGAAACAATAATAAAACAGTCATTAAAAACAAGGCAACAGAAATCACAACAAGTACTTTGAAGCGGATTGAAGAGCAAATGGGCAGCCAGTGTTCTGACTGTTTCATAATACAAATGGACATGACATTCTTGACTTCAATAATGCTAAGTGTTTTGGACTTGTAATACAGGTATTCTCTGTGTAGCGAGGGTGTATATAGAAAGAAACCATGTGAGATTTAGATGTAGATAAAGGAGCCCTGTTCCGAAAGGGATTGTGTCTGCTTACAAAGAGAAAGGCCTGGGTTCTCCAGCAATGTTCTAATGCCAATGGGAAGAGCCAGAGGTATCAAACAACTGGCAGGCAGCTGTCTGGAGAACAAGAGCCACTCTTCAGTGCTGCTCTGCCTCTCTTTGATCCTGGAAGTGAACTGGGAATACTGCAGACTGTATCATGGCCCAAACTTGGCATAAATTACATCCCTGTTTGCATGTAAGTGCAGTCTTGGTGATTTTCTGTTTTTAACCAGATGCAGCAATGCCTTCTCTCTGTTTACATACGGCATTTCATTTGTCCCTCTCATCCTTATTTTGCCCTAATTCCTTGCAAAACATTTAGCAGAGAGATGCAGAGTCTTAATTAATAGGAGGATCAAAATAGATGCCTTGAGAAGTTATATAGAAATGGTTATTGTTGTTCATATTGTTTTATAAGGTGCCTATATTTTACTAAATGATTTACAAGCATTATCTACAAGTAAGTACCTGCCTGTAGGTTTACATTCTAAAGCAGATACTGGCAGACTTTGGGCTTGTGGAATCTCTTTGTTTTTTGCCAGGGCCCCAAGACACATCAATCATAGCATGGTGCAAAGATCATATATATATTTCAAGAATTCTGAGCCCAAAAATTTGTTCTGAGCTTCATGAACTGAATGTAGCACACAGTCCTCCTACACAAACCCCACTTGTGGTTAGCAGTATTATTTAGAATAATGAGGAATCATTGTGTTGTTGCTATTGTTAAACAATTAAGGGTTATCAATCCTTGCTGGTACAGTATACTGCAATCATCCAAAGATCTGGTAACAGACCCAGACGTACCTTCTGCCCATCCCTGTTCTAAGAGACATAACACAAAAGGAAAAGGAAGGAAAAAACAATCAAGCTCAGGCACCAATTATTAGAGCTACATAGTTGTCATAATAACTAGCTTGAATGGAAATGCTATGGGGAAGAGAGGAGCCCAATGGCAGCTGATTTCTCAGTGGAGCTGGTGGAGTGGACCCTGCTGTCCTGTCTCTCCCTGTACCATGACTAGGTGGAGCGGCTGCTGATAAATTGCAGTGGATGGAGAAGGAAAGCTCAATGACAGGTGGTCTCTCAGCCAAACCAATGGAGTGAGCCTACTGCCCCATCTCTCCCTCTGCTGCAGCTTAGCGAAAACGTTCATTCAGTCCGAACTGAATTTATAAATTTGTTTTGCCATTTACATCTTAACATAGTTCAAACTTTAAGGGAACATCAGTTACATCAGCTGATTTATGCCTGAAGGATACCGCACTATGCCAGCAAAATGTCACGTGGGACGCACTACTAGAACAGCTGTTCACGTAAGGTAAGCTGGTGGGGAGGCTAAAACAGGGCAGAGTCCCTAGAATTTCCTCTCTGGGGAAATTCTTAGATTTCCTAAGACCAACGTATTTCATTATCCACCTGCTCTTATTAAAATCTAATACAGACTCTGTAAGTCTTGCATGTTTTCAAAATCATTAAGGTAAAAGGTAAAGGGCCCCTGGGCAGTTAAGTCCAGTCAAAGGCAACTATGGGGTGTGGCACTCACCTACCACCAAAGGTCCATGAGAAATTTGAAGCTTAGCAGAGCAGAGGAGCCAATGTTTTTGAACTTTTTTTAGGGTGATGTGCCAAAATGGTTCTGCAGCCGCTCCTGTGCCATCCTACAGCCCCTTTGCTATTCACATGGTGTGTGTAATGGGCTTGCATACCCTGACAAAAACAAGAAAACAACTATTTTCTGGGGTGTTGTGTTTCAGTTTCAGAAGACCATTCTACCATGTCCCCAATGCAAGTAAAAATTGTTATATGAATCAACTCTGTAAAGTGGAAGGCCCTTGGTCCAGAAACACTAGGCAAGATTTATTTTCCTCCTCTGTACATGTTTCCAAAGGATGTAGGAAACCGTGACCAATCTTCCCATTTAGTCCATTTCTACAGACTACATCTGTTTGCTACGGTTCCACTGGGGAAGCAGAATGACAGATAAATCAGTTCAAGACTGATGTCGCTACACCATCTACTTCCTACATGGGTGAGGCGAGGCTGTGGGGGGACTGGGACCAGTGACTAAATATTTTCAGACCCTCCAAGTGGCGCTATTTCCCAGGGACATTCCTGATTCAGAGAAGCCGTTCCGGTTGCAGATTTGATCCCAAAATGTGCCCCTTTTCCTTAGGATGTTCCTATTTTCACTGGAGAAATGTTGGAAGGTAGGGAGTTATTCCACCCCGAGCCGTCAGAAGGCAATCCTGTATAGGGATATATATATTTTTACATGTTTAATGTTTTATTATTATTTTTTATACATGTTAGAAGCTGCCCAGAGTATCTGAAGTGTGCATGCACACAAAAGCTCATACTGGAAGGAGTTAATTAGCTAACCTATATATTTACCTGAATGTATTGTTAGTCCAGTGAATGTATTAAGTATAAAAGTGCCCCTGTTAAGCTTTTCTGTATGAAATTGCTCTGTAAAGCTGTGAACTTTGATCTGCATTGTACTTCTCTCTGGCAAGCTTTGCCTTACTAAGTGTCTGGAGATAAGAACAGTAGACCTTACGCAGAGAGTACTGTAGCTGTCCTTCATTGAGAGGAACTGTTGTCTAGGTCAAGAGATAGGATGGCCTTGCTGGAGTGCGCATGAACCAACTCTGGCTAAATGTCATTTGCTGGCTAAATGTCATTTGCCTTATATGTACAACAGGAAATGTTCCTTATATGGACAAGAGGAAGTTTTCCGAAGGTGGGGGGAATGAGTTGGAAAACTGTATAAGAACTGCTGGTAAACTGACTAACTTTTGTACTTGCTTGGCTATCTAAACACCGAAGTACCTCTGCATGCAGAAATTAAATCTTTCTCTCTCTCTGAAGCCAGAAGCCTCAGGTTTTTTTTTTTACTTCCATGTTCTCTCACCGGGCGCAACAATGGGAACCCGTAGGGGCAAATAAGGCTCCATAACGTGGTGCATTGGCCGGGAACCCTTCGCTGTTCCCCGGGATTGAGAAAACAGGGAGTCCGAGGCGTCGCTGCACAGCAGAAAGGCTCTCCTGGTCTGGCGTTTGCTGGCCCCAAGCGCGCTTCCTGCCTGTTTGTGGGAAGGGACTGGCTCACCCCAGGGGGAGAGCCAAACTGCACCGTGGCGACGGGAGAAAGAGAAAGCGGCCGCAGGGGGGAAGGGAAGTAAGATCTGCAGAGGACAGGTAAGCTCCACAGGGGGAGCAGCTTCCCAGGGAAGGGGAAGCGCAGGATGCGATCGATCCTGCAGCGGCAGTGTGTCGTAGAGGACCGCCGCTAAAATCCGGTAGTGTGCAATAGAGTTGCCACCGGAGCCTGGCAGTGTGCAATAGAGTTGCCGCCAGAAGCCTGGCCGTGAGCCGTGGAGGGCCGCCAGGAAGGGGGAAAAGAAGGGGGGTGCCCTCTCTGAGGAGAGAGAAGGGGGTTAAGAATTTTTCAGAGAGAGAAGGGGGTTAAGAATTTTTCTGTGATTTTACTCTGTGTATGGGAATGGTGTGTGGGGACACTCCAATGGATGTATTGAGTGAATGAGACGCAGGAACTCAGTGTCCCTAGCGAAGCGGAGAGTGTGTGCATGAAAAAGTCTGGTTAGGTGGAAGGAGTGTCCCACTGTCCCAGGTTGAACCTGAGCTTGCTGAGATGGGGAATTGGAATTTTTGTTGTTGTGCAAAAATTTATTATCTTGTAATAATTTTATGATTTTTCCTTCACTATGTGTGTGTTGTATGAGTTCTGTGTTTGCAGTGATTGTGCAGTGTGATTTTTGTGAGTTTGTCTGTATCTGTAGTGCCTGTGTGTGTGTGTGTGTGTTGGTCCCTGCTTGAGGCTTGCATTCATTCTGGAAAGGTGGTGCAGAAAGCAGCCCTAAAATGTGTGTTCCCAAACTCTGTGTTCCCAAAATTGTTTCATTTCTTGCTGCATTGCCAATGAAGTCTGGGAAGTCTGTTTTTTTCCGTGTATATGTGGCTGCACAATTTGTATTTGTTGTTTTGTTTTGTTGTCCCTTCAAGGAATCTGTTTGAACCCCAGGGTTTGGTGAGTGTGTTTTGGAAATTGTTTGTGTGCCAAGGTATGTCCCTTCAATAGAATGGGCTGTAAAAGTATTTCTCTGCAATGTTAAGGTGAATGTAAAAGTGTGTCTGAAGCATTGAAAGGAGGGCTGCTCTTGCAATAAGGAATGTTTGTTAGTTTGTTTTTAAAGTTGGTACAGTCTTATTTTGTTTCTTAATTGACCTTTGGTAAAGCAATGAGAGTGGGGAGATGGACAGAAATGGAGAGAAGCCTTAGTTTAAACAGCAAGGATTTTTCTCTTTGCAGCAGTGAATCTTGCAAAGGAAGGGAATTTGCCACCCACAAGGGGGGAAGAAGATTATGTCTTCTGAGCAGTTTGATTGTTTCCAACAGAAGTTGATTAGAGGGAAAAAGTTTTATTTTATATCCCAGGTTTTAAGTTTTTCAGGGAAGGTTTTGAAGCAGAATGTATTTTGGAATGTAGATGTAGGTTTGTGGGATGTAGAATGAAGGAGAAGAGAATGTTGAAGTAGAATGGGAAGGGGCTCATGGTTAGCAACTGACAGTGTAGCCCTGACAGTGTAAGTTAGGATTTGGAGTAAGTTTGAACCTCAGGAGGAAAAGGGGGCAGAAATTTTTGGAATGATTGGAAGGAAAAATTGATGATAAAGTGAAGGTATACATATCACAGAATCATAGAATCATAGAGTTGGAAGGGACCCCAAGGGTCATCTAGTCCAACCCCCTGCCCAGCAGGAAACAATATTGAAGGCAATACACCACCCTTCATGCCAAGGTTGCAGAGCACATCTAGGGGGGTGAATCCATTGTCCAAACCATGGAGAGGACCGCCAGGTTGTTGCCATGGAAGCGTGAGACAATGAGAGAGGCCTGAAGATGGCTCTGCTTCAGAGGTGGTAGATATATAGTAAGCCCTTCAAAGATTGTTTTAAAAAGACAGGAGTTTTTCCTATTGCCCTGTCCATAATTCGTTGTTACCTAAAAGAAGCCTGAAAATTGTCACTATTTGAATGAGCACATCAAGGGTTCAACTCCATTGTCCTAATGAAACACCGTTGTGAGGAGTTAGCAATTTTGCTAAGCTGGCCGCCATGTGTGAGATGATGAGAGTGACCAACCGATGGCTCTGAAATGAGATAAATAGGCCAAGTTCTATTCTGTCTGACAACCCAACTCTGTCAGAATTTGTTCCCTACTGCCCTGTTCCCACCTTAAGTCCTCCTGAAGGTCAAAAATAGGTTGGTGGTGGTGAGTTAATTCTTGGACACTAGGTCCTGATAGGCTTGGTGAGGTGGTAAGTAGAAAATTAGGTACTAAGGATCAATGGCTGGTGCTTGGATGCAGGAAACAGAAGAGGAGGGAAAGTTAGTTTTTGATGTGGCTGTTGGAATTGGTAATATAATTGGGATGGAGAAATGGAACATTAGAAAAGAGAAGACAGTAAGGAGAAAATAGCTATACCCAAATACCCTAGATCATTTGTACAATGTTATATTGGAGTGGATTAGTTGCTATGTAAAAGTTTTCTTAAAAGGAGAATGTTCTGAAGGATGTCAAGATAGTGAGAATTGCAATGGCTCTAGTAGTGTGTCTGGAAGGTGATGTTGAAGAAATGGATCTTATTTGGGGGGAAATTGTATCTTTCTGTTCCCTGACATTAGCAGAGTTTTATGTTAAATTGGTCTGAAATTGTGGTGATGGTAATGATGATAGTGTGTATGATTGTACTGTGTATTTGTTTATATTTGTGTGTATTCTAAGTTTAGAGTGTTTGCATGGATTGGAAAAATGAACTAAATTATTATTCTGGGCCAAAGAAGTAGACCAAGGAGCTATGGGATAATCATTGCGGAAGAATATTGTATTTCGAGGAGATAGTGATCCGGCATGGTCAGTAATATCTTGTGAGTGTATGGGAGGCTGTCCTTATTTGATTGGGTTATTCTAGCTTACCTCCAACAGGGAGGAGGACTGAGGTGTGATCAATATCGATACCTGTGAGGTTAATCTGTGAGGCAAAAGAAAGGCTGGAGGGGCCCAAGACACCACCCTCCAAGGGCAGATATAATCTCTGTAACTATCTCCTATTCTTTTAGCAGGTGCCCTAATGCCATGTAGCTTTGCTAAGCCAGTTTTATCCCTATGCAGAGACTCTGAAACCTAAGTGGCAAAGATCCTACACAGTCTTTATGACAACACTGCCAGTGGTGGAAGTGGCTGGTGTCCGCCTCCTCATGTAGAGACAGGACCTGCCACAGTGTGCTGAAACATCCCTTGAAGCTGAAGATCCAGGGAAGCAACAAAGGCCAAGAAGCAACAAACCTGCTGCCAATGCACAGGGGAGGGGCCATTGGCCCTGTGCACGCCAATAGAAGAAAGGGAAGGAAAAGAACACTGAATGGGAGGACTGAATGATCATATTGCCTTAATTTGTGTTGACCAGTTACCAGATAATGTGACCAGTTGAACAGTTTCTGTAATTAGTGTTAGGAATATTCGAAGTAAAAGATCCTTAGTTGTATTTGTTGTATCTGTTGGTATTGTATCCCCCATTGTTATTTTGCTTCTAAGCCTCTGTATTCTCTGCTTAAAGCAATGCATGCATATGGTGATTTATAAAGTTGTGTCATGGATTCTTTAGCTCATTGCCCTTGCTAGAGAATATCAGTCATTTCCCAGGGACGCGCTGGAGAAAGAATTCCAGCGGTCCGAAGAAGAGGAGGGAATGGAAGGAGTTAATTAGCTAACCTATATATTTACCTGAATGTATTGTTAGTCCAGTGAATGTATTAAGTATAAAAGTGCCCCTGTTAAGCTTTTCTGTATGAAATTGCTCTGTAAAGCTGTGAACTTTGATCTGCATTGTACTTCTCTCTGGCAAGCTTTGCCTTACTAAGTGTCTGGAGATAAGAACAGTAGACCTTACGCAGAGAGTACTGTAGCTGTCCTTCATTGAGAGGAACTGTTGTCTAGGTCAAGAGATAGGATGGCCTTGCTGGAGTGCGCATGAACCAACTCTGGCTAAATGTCATTTGCTGGCTAAATGTCATTTGCCTTATATGTACAACAGGAAATGTTCCTTATATGGACAAGAGGAAGTTTTCCGAAGGTGGGGGGAATGAGTTGGAAAACTGTATAAGAACTGCTGGTAAACTGACTAACTTTTGTACTTGCTTGGCTATCTAAACACCGAAGTACCTCTGCATGCAGAAATTAAATCTTTCTCTCTCTCTGAAGCCAGAAGCCTCAGGTTTTTTTTTTTACTTCCATGTTCTCTCACCGGGCGCAACAATGGGAACCCGTAGGGGCAAATAAGGCTCCAATACCAAGAACAAACTTAGTTGGTCTCTAAGGTGCTACTGGAAGGAATTTTTTTATTTTTTATTTTATTTTTTCCAGTAAGATGTGTGAGGTATAAATAGTAACATGTATCATTATGGAATGGGAGGTCCCTGTTTTCCTTGGAGAAATGCTGGAGGGTATGTCTTTTCCACAAAAAGAACTGCTACATTGAATCTTTAAAAAAAAAAACAACAACGAATGAATGAATGAATCCGGACCCTTCCGAACAGATGAACGACAACGGCGCTTGCATGGTGCGATAATAAAACAAGCATCTGGGAAAGACTCTGGGCTTTGCCTTCCTTTCATTCGGGCGGAGATTCAAAATGGCTGCGGAGCAAAAATAAAAAAATAAAAGAAGAAATATAAACCACCTTCCTGTCCGCCGCACGGAGGGACTGGAGGGGGGGGGGGAGAGAGACAGACAGACAGACAGACAGACAGACAGAGAGAGAGAGAGAGAGAGAGAGGTTGGGAAGCTAAGTAGGTAGAGGGCAGGAAGGAAACCCGGGCAGTATCTCTTCAGGGAGACAGAAGCTCATACTTGGCAACGGAGAAAGAAGCTAGAATAAATAATTTAAAGAGAAAATTCAGAGAGAGAGAGATTTGGTGAGGCGGGTGGAGGAGGAAGGGGAAGCAGCGCTGTGGTGGTGTAAGTGCTAACTGGGTAAAGGAGGAGCTACGCATCCTCTAGTGTTTGTCCTGAGACATCCTGCGGTCTACGAGGCTTCCGCCTGCCATTTCCCATCCTTGTTATTCTCTCTCTCTCTCTCTCTCTCTCTCTCTCTCTCTCTCTCTCTCTCGGGTCCGCCCCCCCCCCCCGTCTGAGAAAGAGAGAAGCATTAAAAAAGAAAAAAGAAAATGCCAGCCCAGGCTGCGACTTGTGTCGACGCAATATGGCCTCATGATTCATTCATTTCCCCGAGATCTCTGCTCCTCTCCAGCCCTGATCTGGGGACTGGCGCGTTCTCCTCGTCCCTGCAAGAAGGCTCTCAACTGGCTGGGGGTGGAGGGAGAGAGGGAGGGAGGGAGGGACGCCTAGAAATGCTTCACTGGAGCCAGACGGAGAGGAGGGCGGTTGCTGTCAATATACCGGAGTTGTAATACATTGACAGCGCTGGAGGAGGAGGAGGTGGCGGAGGAAGAGGCGAGGGGTCTGTGCCGCAGTACTGCTGCGGTGGCTGTGGAACGCCTCCTGCCCGCCATTCCCGCGCGGACTTGGGAGGGCGAGCCCGGTTGGAACCGAGGGGACCCGCTGGCTCCTGAAAGAAGCGGGTTGACAGAGCGGGGCGCGGGGCTACGCAGCGTGTCCACGCAGGGCATCCTGGAGCTCCAGGCACAGACGAACCCTTCTTCCCATGGGCATAGCCAGGATTTCTTTATTGGGGGGGTAGCCAGGATTTCTTTATTGGGGGGTAGACCTTATGATAGGGGGGATAACTTGGTTTAGGGGGACAGCTATGCCCGTGCTTCGGCCCCCCAATAAAATATTTGAGGTCCCCCCCCAAAAGTTGATGGACATTGCCATTCACATGGAATGTGTATATCACGCCTTGTGATTGATGATGCCCCCCTATTTTGTTTAAGTTGGCACCCCTAGCTCCAGCCTCCAGGTTTTCTGGCGGGGGTCCGGGCTGCCCCAACACACACACACACACCCAGCCCCTTCCGACGAAAACCAGCCACCAGTTTCTGGAACGCCCACGGCTGGAATTTCAGCCGCAGTTGGGCTGCGGAAGCCGGCGGGAATGGGAGGCTGGGTTAAAAATGTAACAGCAGAACCAAGCAATGCCGCCCGGGTAGGATACTACCGGTAGACAGCATAGGAGCGAACTCCTAGGGTCCGAGGTCCCATTACCTCCCTCCCCCCCCCAATAAAATATTTGAGAGGGAGCCCCCGCCCAAGTTGCCATTCAAATAGTGTGCGTGGGCCATGTCATGTGATCGATTATGTGGGGCGGGGCTTTCCCCCCAATATTTTATTCAAGTTGGCATCCCTGCCAGAGAGGGAAATACAGAGATCTCAGGAGAACTCGATGTTGATGGTTAAACACACACACACACACACACAAAATTAAAAAAAAACCCTCCCTGACTGTCCGTTTTGGGAGTCTTGCGCAAGGCACGGTGTGGAAAAACCCCCGTGCAATGCAGATCTCTCTGTGTCACGACCGTTCACATGATCATCTTGGAGGCGGTGGCGGGGTGCGAGGAAGGGGGAGACGCTTCCCTGGCGCGGTGACGACACGCGCACCCCCCCCCCCCAGCTCCCTGGTCTGGTCGTTGCTCGTGACCGACTGTCACCTGACGGCGAGGGAAAATCAGCCCTTGGTCTCCCGGAGACAGGAAAATACGAGCGACCTTTTTTTCATATTTTATACATATATATATATATACATGGAAGTAGACTGTAAGCGATTCCTAGTCTTTGCTCCACAGAACATCCGATGCGGTGCCCAATCAGCTGTACAAGTTGCGCCGACGTCATTAAACTCTCAATATCTTCCTTGTGTGTGTGGGGGGGGGGTATATGAGTGCGCGCGCTTTTTGTGCACGGCCAACTGCGGCTGCTTTGCTGATCGGATTCTCCATTAGAGGAGAGCTATTGATTTCTGATTCACGCCGCAGCTGCAGCCAGCAGCAACCGAACCGGTAGTGCAGAGGCGCACCGTTGGAGGGGACTAGCAGGGATGGAAGGCAGAAATGTGGAAAGATGGTAGAAGAGGAGGCATGTCAGCATGTATGGGACGGTGCATGAGAAGAGAAAGTGAGACTGTTTGCGCAGCCAAGATCATCTAGTCCAACCCCCTGCAATGCAGGAATCTGTCGATCAACGTGGGGCTCGAACCCATGAGCCTGAGAATAAGAGTGTAGCCATTAAGCTATCCCGGCAACTTTGCTTTCTCTCTTTTTTCATATACTGTACAGAGACCCATTTTTAGGTGCATGCAGACATTTCAACATACAAGACTGTAGCTATCCGTTTATATACATAGATATAGATATAGATAGATATAGATATAGATTATAGATATAGATATGTAAACCAAATCGTTCTTAAACCACCGGACTGTTCTTAAACCGAGGTACCATGCGCACATGCCGCTTCTACACAGAAGGGGAGAGCGAAGATGGACAGGGCGCAGGCGCAGAATGCGCAGGACCATCTCGGAGACCTACGGCAAGCTAACATTGGCTTGCAGTACGCTGGGGAAGGAATAGGCTGGCACAGCCGGAATCTGAGCAGCCAAACCTTGCTTTCATTTGCCTCTTTCCTCCATCGAAAATATGAGCAGTAGCGAAGGAGGATCTTCGTTAAGCAACACGTTTTCACCCAGCCCAAACTAAAATAAAATAAAAATAGCTTTGGGGAACGACATCATGTTTGAAAGTGTAGAAGCTTTCTCGTTCTCTAGCTCTCTTCTCCCACCTCCCCTCCCCTCCCCAACGCGACTGGCCGCCCTCTTCTCATCCAATGAGGCAACTGCGTTTCAGGACATCCCTAAGCCTTTTCTCCATCCCAACTGCTTATTGCGGACACACACCGCGAATGGAGCGGAAGCGACTTGCTTTTTCAATTAGCAGCGGGGATGGTTTGGTGGGGCATAATCGCCAACGTTAAACACATCGTGTCTCTCCCACATGCGCACATTTCCAATGCTCCCTCCCCACCCCCGGAGTATAAGGACAGACGGATAAGAAATTAATCGGGCTAGTTTCTCTCTCCTCCCCCTCCTTTCCTTGAGCTGTCTGTCGTAGCTCAGGGCTGGCAATAAGTTCTAGCTGCCAACTAAGATGCCCCCTTACCACCCTAGCGCTTTTCTCTCTCTCCCCCACCTCCATTTTAGGAGGAAAACCCCGGAAAGAAAGCTTGCAGTTTCACAATGAGCGCTTGTCAGCCTGACAGACTGTGGCTGCGAACAATATACAATTAAGGGGCGAGAGGAGGGAGAGACGGAGGGAAGGAAGGGAAATCAGAATCATTATGTGTATGGGGCGACGGGAGGAAAAAAAGAGGGCTGGCGATGGTGAAGGGGTGGGGGAAAACGTGCTGGGTGGGGTGGGAGGAGAGAGAGCGAGAGAGCGCGCGCAGGAAGCCATTATTAGCAAAAGCTATATTGAGCCTGCTTGCTTGCCAGACTAGCAGCAGCAGCAGCCCAGCTCGGCTCTTCAGTTCCGCCCAGACATGTGCCGTGCCATTCTCATTGTAATCAGCCTGCTCAGGATGGCTGCTGATTCATTTCGCAGGATGGCCCCCTGGGAGCCAAGGTGGAAGCCTGAGGCGAGCTGCTGTTGCATCAATGCGCCACTCGAACATCACAGAGAAGGCAGGGAAGCTGGCACAAGCCAGAAGCAGATCCAGCTCAAAATATACCAGCGTTTTCTGGGTTGGGTGGTTCGTCTCCCTTTCCCTCCCCGCCCCCCCCTTTCTTTTTTAAAGGAGGGGGAACGGGGCGGAATTCGCGAAGGAAAAGCCCCACTGCTCCCCAAATAATTAAATAAAGCACAATTAGCGACAGAATGAGAGGGAGACCTCTGGACCACCTCCTTTTCTCTGAACTCGGTGGCAATGCCCATCGCACGCTCCCCCCCCCCTCCACCTCCCCGGCTTTTGCTGTCTGTGTTTACTCCGATCCTCTCCTTTCTTCCTCCCTTTCTTCCTACCTGATAAACTAGTCGTGGGGTGGGCTACCTGATTTAGCCGGAGACTTTGATTTGTGGGATTGACAACCTTATTATGCAGCGAGGCTTATTATTGATATTATTCCCTTCTCGGTTGCCATGACCACCTTGTGAGAGACATTCAATTTTCTCTCTTCCATCATCATTATCTATGAGGCCATCTGTTGTGGAAAATGAATTCAGCCTCATTTGCATGACTGATAAGCAATTTTTTTTTATCTATTTAACAGAAGGTCATATGCCGGGGATTTGGAGCTGGTGGAAAGAAAGAGAGGAGAGGAGGGAGGGAGAGAGGAAAAGGGGGAACCGGGAGGAGGGAAACCATATCTAGAGAATGAGTGGGAGTGCGTGCATTAGGGGATGTATGTGGAAGTAAAACAGATCCCTTAGGCCTGCTAGCCTTTCCTTCTGAATTTGTCATCTCTGCCAGGGCGACATTTTCCCCCCATAGCTCCTGCACACTAAAGAGAAAGAAAGAGGGGAGAGAGCGAGGGGCTATTCCCCCCCCCCTCGCAGTCTTCTCGCAGCCCTCACCCCCACCCGCCGTTTTCAACGCTGAGTGTTGGTGGGTGTGTTTTATTTTTTATTTTTTTAAATCTCTGGAACGTGGGATATTTTTTCAGTATTCAGTGAAGAGGGGGGAAAACGGAATCTTTCCGGGGGTCTCCGCGGTATGCTTCAAGCTTTTTTTTTTTTTTAACTACTTCTCGTCCGTTTAAAGTTGCAGCGAGCTAAGGCATATGTGTGTGTCCCCACCCCCCACCCGCTTTCCCTTAACTGTGTCGAGATTTCATATGTTGTAGCTTATCTGATGGTGAATGTAGGTTGTGGGTTGTTGTTCATCTGGGGGGGGGGTTGGTTGTCTGAGCTGACTGGGTATTATTTTGCTTCAGTTGTTTGGGTAGTTTAATACCTGCAGCTTCCATTGTTTGCTTGCCCACCCCCACCCCACACCCCTTTCCCCCTTCTTCTGCCTCCAAATTCTTCACAGCATATTTGCCGTGCTGTCGAAACTGCATGGGACTCTGGAATAGGAAGTAATCTCAGGATGAAATCTGTCGCGAATGTATACAGCCATTATCGTGCATGCAGGAAGCATGTTGTTTATATATGAAGTTGCTGCATGCTGAACAGTACTTGCTTGCTAAGAAAACAATCGAGGCAGAAACTTCACAGACGCCCATACATCACTTGCATATAACCAGTCATTAATAGGAGATCTAGATACATTTGAACGATGACACTAAGTTGACATTCCACAACTTATTGTGGAGCAGTTTTGTTGACTTTAATGGCTATTCTGGAGTAAGTGGACTCCAGCTTGTGCCTTTATTCTCAACACCTGTATTTTTAAGATCACCATGACAAAAGACTGGCTATATATATATATATATATATATATATATATATATATATGTTATGCAACAAGTTAAAATAAATGTATACATAGGTTTCAGTTCTAGAGCTGCGTTATGATATATTTAACTTGTCACAACATGTGAGAATTAACTCTTATTAAATTCCATTTTTATATTCTACAACCTTCAATTTAAAGATGGCACAGAGTTGAGAATACTGCACTGAAATTTTCAGATATCCAAACTTGGTGGGTGTGATAAATATTGTAATAGTTTGGCACAGCAAATTTACTTCCCTTTATAGAAGAACAGTTAGAAATACTAAGCTGATTCTCTTGCTGAATTTATACTTGCTATGAAAAAGATTAAACACCAAAGAACAATTTGACTTGCATTTTATTTCCTGTGATACAGTCCTGGAATTCAGCTGTAAATACTGCAAATCAAAGACTTTTATATATATATAAAAAAGTGGTTTACTGCATACAATGTAATTATAGATGTTTTTAAAGTCATAGTAAAAGTAACTATCTGACAAAGCATTGAGGACAGTATTTCTTCACTGAAGAATATGGAATGTCTACTTCTGCTAAATAATTAAAAGTGCAGCCAATGAAGGATTTTCCCATTGTACATAACTTTAATTCCAAAATGTATCAATGAAGAATAACTTTTGAAAGACTGAACTATTTCTGGTGGGCTGAATTTAAAATGAAAAGAAATTTCACTAGTCCTCAGATCAATTTCAATGGGAAATTGGAATTTTTGAACTAACCCTATTAAGGAAGTATAACTTGCTTAGTTCGTATATACACAGAAGCTTAGAGTTTTTAAAACAACTTGGTTGACAGGTCACCTGACCTGCTATTTTAAATAGTACTTCTCTGCATTGCTGTCTCTTGCCATACAAACTGTTTGGTTTAACCATTGCTTTACACACACACACACACACACACACAAACATGTATGTATGTATGTATGTATGTATGTATGTATGTATATAAAGAGATGCAGATATCTAACTCCACTATAGTTCTGTATCAAACATAGTTCCAGCACTAATTGGATTTTCTGGTGAAAGTTGAATTACACAGCCTTGTTCACACCAATATGCTCAATCACAACCAACTCTCAACATAAAAATGCTAGTTTCCTCAGTTGCTGCCAGCTAGAAAATATTGGGGGGTGGCGTGGGATTTATAGCTTGCTTCATAACAATTCGAGCCATTCACAGTTTAATACCACCACTCTTTTTAAGTTTCAGGAAGTTCCAATGGCTTGTAGTGAGGTGTGTGTGTGTGTGTGTGAAGATAACATGCCTTTTTTCAACCACCAAAAAGAGATAATACACTTGTTTCCCTTTCCCTGCCCCCACAAAAGTTAATTACCAAGCTTGGTTGGATTCCTCCTTGCCACCCTGACATTTGACTGCTGCTAATTCACTGATTAATCTCATTAATGTGATTATGGTGGGATTTGGAGTTGGCTGCCATTGTTCTGCAGACAGTGCTATTCAGCCCAAGAACTTGCCACCTCATTCAGTTTTGCTGTGATTTTTTCCGAAGGTTGTTTGAGTGAACTGTATTATGAAAGCGGCTTCTCTTTTCAGCACCAGGAGCTGTCCGTTGCTGATAGCAATTACTTTTGAGTCCCGACTTCCTATTAGTTCACTGGCAAATAGGAAAATAACTCACTTCCCTCACTTCAGCGACTCTGTTACAAAGAGCAGGTTAAAGAAAGGGGACTGTTTATACTCCACAGCCATCATAGGCACTATGCATATTCTTGAAGAGGAAAAAACACACAAGATATATTCACTTTTGTCCTTATTCATGCATTTATTTTACTTAGCCTGCTAAACGTTGAGGTGGGAAAGATGTAGAAATCTCTCTCTCTCATTGTTTCATACATATAGTTTTAAGACTCGGGCATTATTGACATTACAGGGTTTTTTTTCTTCTCTTCAACAGCTTTGCTTGCCTTCAAATGAGCCCGTTTGGAACAAATATGACTAGTGTTCCCCATGAACCTATGAACAATAGCATGCCCAGCATCACTTTAAACTCTTCACAATTACTCCACCGCGCTTGCAATGGACTCCCACCCATATTCAGACTTTAAACGCCCCCCTATCTCTCACTCACTCACGCACATTTATTTCTTCCGAGAGCGTTTACTTAACTGAACGTCTCAGCTGTAGTGCTAAATAATCATAGAGATTGTCTTTTCTGAGAAGTCTCTGCTTCCCCCCCCCCCTTCATTGTGTGGAGTTAACACTCCGTCAGCATCCTGAACTAAGTCTAAAGGAACATTGTTTGAAGCACGATGCTTTGCATAGCATCCGCGCATGATCAACGAAGCTGTCTGCTGTTTGACTTTATTATTTGAAGCTACATTGTTATCATGAGATGCGGTTACTGCGCATGTGCAGCAACTTTTCCATCCTGTTTTGAATATCCTCCCTATTCTTCAGGAAACGTGCCACTATGCTGAAAATTTCAAGCCATCATTAGACTCCATTGTGTTCAGAGTTTTCTCTGAATTCAAGGGAGTTGTGGCAGAGACAATTAGATATGCATATATACCCTGCTCCTCATTCTTAGGCACTCTGTTAAAGATGCAGTCCTATGCATGCTTCTAATAAAATGTGTTTAGTACTGAGCTATTAAGCATGCAATAATGTACTTTCAATAATTAGGGCTCCTGGTCGCACAGTGTCAACGCTTTATTTGAGGCCAGTTTTATTTACTACTCTCTCCAGCAACATATTCTGCATGTTTACACGGGGAACAACTCCCGGTGTATGCAATGGGAGTTGCTGCTACGTGTGCATGTGATTTCAGTATTGGACTTGTGCGTGTGCCCGTGTGTATTGTTTTCAGGGTGGGAGGGAAAGTAAGAGGAGGAAGCTAGGGGAAGAGAGAATGTATAGGACAGAGGCATTCATAGTGACACCTACAATTTGCTGTTTAAATGTAGGCAGTTCACAGCTCTGCATTCCCACAAAGATCTACAGTTCCAGCCTGGCAGTGGTGAACCTTGTCTGTTGTACTTCTTGCGTTGACTCGTGCTCCTCCAGGTTCGGCCCCTCTCCCGCTCCAGCCAGTCAAAATAAATGAAATGTTATGTTTTCAAGTGTAGGGGCTGAATGAAACAAACTGCGTTAGCCTCCTCCAGTGTGCATCAGAGAGAAGGCGTTGCATTCTCATTATAGGTGCTTCCTGGATGACAGCTTTACCCAGTGGAAAGAGGGATCTGCTGCAGAGATACCTTTGGGGGAAAGGAAGCCCAACCTCTCCCCCATGCTACCCCACCAACATTCAGCCAAAGTCTGACGAATGCAGCGATTTGCCGCACTTGCTATTGTTCGAACATGCCACAGTTCTACTGCAGTCGTTTGGGGTCCCTACCTTGACTTTCAATTGAAGCCAGGGCGTGGGAGCTTTGCGATGTTTCCCCGGCGGTGCACCAAATTTCGTTATTTTTTAGGTGCCCCTAATCACCCTATTGCAAGTGCATTCACCCTAGAGTGGGGGCTGCTTGCTTTTTCGCCAACACTTCTCTCAGGAGTAAATGTATTCACACTTAAAAAACAGCACAGTGTGTATATATACTCAGTTTCATTTTCCTTAGCTCCCTATAACCACCCTATCATACTCAGAGTCACAATGGGTAAAGGATGGATTTCCCCATCCCCTTGCACTGCATGCTCATCAAGAAGGGTGTCTAATCCGTATTAGCACTAGAGCCTATGCAGATGACCAAAGAACCTCGGGTGAACTTTCTTCTGCACCAACGTACCAAGTGGTAAGGCGACTTCTATTACACAGCCGGTGGAAATCTGTGGTAAGATGTTCGTCTGTGTGGGTTCCCGTGTACTACAGTGCCATCCTAACTATGCTTACTCAGAACTCAATGGGGTTTACTTCCCATTGTGCTTAGGATTGCACCCTTGGTGCAGTGCTAATCATTAAAGGGGCTGTAAAGTCTTGCCTTTGTGACTCCAGGGAAGAATTTAATGCAGATGATGTAAACATTCTGGAGAAATGTGAAAGATCCGTATGAGCTTCCTCATCCTGCTCCTGCTGATAGCTGCATGTAAGGGGTCTTCGCACAGGACATGCTTTTGTTTTGTTTTTAAAAGATGGTCATATTCGAATTCTTAACAATTTGGTTTATTAATTTTCGAAAAGGGGGAAAGTAGAGTTGACCTCAAAAGCCATAGAAACAGAAACAGATTAAATTGGTAATCTTCCCATTTCAAACGTTGAGTAATTTGGACGAGGACCCCCCCCCCAACCTTATCTGCCACCCAAAAGCCACTTGCACATATCACAAGTCATCAGTAGCCCTGGCGAGCTAACCTTCACCCAGCTTTATTATCAGTACCCTGAAAACAGTGACAAATCCATAGCGCCTTTGAGCCAGTGCAGGGTGCCTCCCCCACCCCCATGAAATCTGAGGGGCACCTGCCCTCCCCTGGGTTTATCTTCTCCTTCAGAGTGCCACATCCAGTTGGAAGTGTGAAGAAACCCCAGGCTCTCAATTTTACCCAGGAAACGGTTCTCCTTCACCATCAAAATCGACGGGGCTTTTCCAAGACAAGTGAAGATGTTTTATATCACGCTTTGTCGACGCAGTGCATCCGTTGAAAAAGCGCGTTAACACGCTTTCGCTCCCTCCCTCCCTCCCGATCCCGGGTTACTTTTATTTTTATTTATTTTACTTGAAAGTAAGTCCCCTGAGTTTCGATGACGAGCTTTACCCCCCACCCCCACCCCCGCCCAGAAAAAGCTCCTGCAGTGCCGTCCTGGGTGCACTTACTCGGGAGGAACAGAAGCTTACTCCCGAGAAAGCCAGCGCAGGCTTGGCCTGGCCTGCGTAACCTTCGGATCGCGACCCTTGGTTCACACTGGGTTACTCCGAGTCTTTTTTGTTTGTTTGTTTTTTGCTTCCCCGGCCAGACGCACTGCTTTAGGCTTTAGGTGTAACCGAGGGAGCCCCAGGAGGCTCCGTCGATGGAGAAGCCGAGATGGGGGAGGCGAAAGGAAGCCCAGGTGCGGGGGAGGGGGCAGCCCTCTAAGATCCCTTTTCCTTCCTGGGGAAATACCTCGGCGTCCCGCCTTTCCCCGAATCGAGTCTAGGGAGAGAAATGCTTGTGCCCTCGCATTCTTTCGCTGCAGCGCGCGCGCACCCCGACACACACACACACACACACACACTCGTTGGGCAGGATTTGTCAGCAAAGTTTGCCCTCAGCTTGGCTGCCTCGTCTGTAGAGCTGCCGGGGAGAGCCCAGGAGGGAAGCGAGAGAGCGAGCGAGCGAGCGAGAGAGAGCGAAGGGCGGGCTGCGCTCCAGCGAGGCTTTCCCTTCCCCTCAGACTGCAGTGCGAGCTGGGAAGGGAATTGCCATCGAGAGAGCCTTGGTGCGCGGCCGCCGCTGGCCGCGGCGTCTCGTCTCGGGCCTTCTTCTCTCGGGCCACCTCAGGCAGCCGCGAGAGGCGGATTACTCTGGCTGGTGTGGCTGCGCAAGGAGGTGCGCCGTGTGACTTCCCGCGCTGGGGTCAGCCCAGCTGCCTCCTCCGCCGCGGCAGGAGCGGTCAGTATTGTTGTCTCTCCCTTCGCGGAGGCTGCAGTTCGGAGGCGGCGGCGGCGGCGGCGGTGGGGGGAGGGCGCGCGCGCGCACACACACACACACACACACACACACACACACAACACACACACACACACACACACACACAACACACACACAACACACACACAAACGCTAGGAGCTAGTGGATGGTGAAGGAGGAGAAGAAGAAGAGGGGGGAATGAGTGTAGGGGGAAGAGAGAGAGAGAGATGGGGAGAACTGGGGTGTGTTGAGAAGGGGGAACTTCACGCGTGTCTGCATTGTGTGGTGGGCGAGGGAGAGATGGAGGCGGTGGGTATTGTGTGTGAACGGAACTCTGAGGGGACTGGGGTGTGTGTGCGTGTGTGCGCGCGCGCGTTTGTGAGGGAAATTGTGGAAGATTGTGCTTGTGTGAGGGGGGAGGTTGGGGAGAAAACGGTGGGATGTGAGTGAATGGGGGGGGCGGGTTGACCGTGTGTGTGAGAGATCTCGTGAGGGAACTATGGTGTGCGAGATATATATATATATAATATGGATCCAGGCTTGTGTTACTGTCTGTGTGTGAGAGACACAGAGCACTCTGATAAGATACTGTGTGAGAAGGTGGAGTGGACAGAGATTTCCTCCCTCAATCACAGGGAAAGCTTTCTCTCTTGCAGCTCTTCACGAGTTACTTCTCCAATGTCCATACATGTTTTATAAATGGGGGGAAAAATAGTACCAGGAAGAGTAGTTTGTGTGTGTTGCCATCTGTGTGTTTCTGGTTTCTTTTTCATGGCTTTCCTGTAGTTGTGGAGCACCTCTGTGTAAAGGTCCTCACAGCTTGTACCTAGCTCACTGGTTTTGACCACAATAATTTGAATTGAGAAAAGTTGGCATAAAATACGTTTTATTTTTATTTTTTAAAAAAAACCTTGTGCAGGGAACTGGCCAGTAAAATTTATTTTGACCTTTTAAGCATAGGGTTACAGTCACAAAGTTCCTAAAGGGTCATGTTTCAAGCAACAGTAACAGCAAAGTTACCTGTCTTATGACTGAATATTATGCAGGTTAGACTTTTCAGGTATGTGCTGTGTGTCTGAAGTGAATTAATTTAGACGTGTGTCTGAGTGATGACCCTTTAAAACAGTTCTTTACTAGCCTTGGGAGAAAGTGCAGCAGAAACAAAATACATATAGTGGCAAAATTCTGAAGAAAGCTTCCAGATACCCTAGCCTTTTTGTATATGAATCATCACATGTATGTGTATGTATACACAGACACACACACAAAAAGTTTTGTTCCCAAACTTTATACCAGAGATGCTTTTTGTTTAATGTATGTGGCTCTGCAGTCCTGGCTTATTTTAATTTATTCTCATTAAAGGTTTGCTTTTCTTGCGCCTTCCCTTCAAAGGTATGTGTGGCTATTTGTTAACCAAAATGAGGTTAAAGACATACTTGGAGTTAACCCTGTACACGTTGCACAATTATATAAGGATTAAGCAGAGTTTTAATTCTTTCCAAAGAAACACGTCAAAATGGTAGGGAGCTTGCTGAATTTCCTGGCGTTTTCTATAATGAGCAGACTTTTGTCGGTGATAGAATTAGAGACCCCGTGTTAAAAACATATATTTTTCACTGGGTTGCTGTTAAATAGCTTGAGTAGTATTTACCATTCCCATCTATTATATTAAATACAGCATTGCACATGATACACCTCCAGAGATTTAGGGGCCTGTGGGTAACAATGTAGGCAGCATACAGTACACATCCTCAATCTTGCCTGACTCTGTTGGCGAGTCTTATAAACAGGAGATTTAGAAACTATTGTTGTAATCCAAAAGTGGGGGCAAAGGAAGGTGAGGGGTCCCTCTCTTAATTCAGAGGTGAAGTTTATAGCAGCTAGAGGAGGATATCAGTCAGCAGTCTGCTACTGATGTTATTTTGCTGCAGTAATGTGGTCTCTAAGGGAACCTGTGCTTGATGCATATACTACACAGCTAGGCTTTTCTGTAGCCCACTGCCTGCCTCTCTGCTGCTAGTTCTTTTAAATGGAGGCTACTGCTGATCCAGCAAGCAGAGTGCTGCACACATGTACATCTTCCTCCGCCGTTTAGTGGCGTCAACTTATTAATTTCTTGCCTTCCAACTTTGGATCCATTGTGTTCCTGTCTGAAAACATTATGACTTCTGTCTGTGTGGCAAAATAATTAGCATACAAATGAGGAGCAATTCCTGTCTCTTGTACCTCGGAAAATGCACACACAGAGAGAAGATGTGCACTGGAAAAAGTTGACTGGGTGAATGGCAAACAAATGGTGGACATTTGGAAGCATTGCAAGAGTTTGTGTTGTTAGCGTGAAGCTGGTTTGTCACAGATTTCTGGGTGAATATCTCGAAGATGGAAAAGCAGGGTGGCTGGTGTTTGTTGTTTGAAATGATTGCTTGACGGTGTGGCCTACTTGAAAGTGCAAAGTTGGACTGCATGCATAGATAATTCATTTGGACTACTTTGTTTTTGCAATTTTCCTGCGTTCCATTTGATAGCCCATAAAGGTAAGCATGCCCCCTTTTATACTTTGTTATTTTGGCTTTCTGTTCAGCAACTGCAAGGAATTTGATTTGCTTGACGAGGGAACAAAAGAATAGGCTATTTCTTTTTATTGCATGCATGGGGGGGGGGGGAAATATATGAAATATTGAGAGAACCTGGTTCTTCTCCTAGGTCAAACAGGAATTTAGTGGTTTTGTTTTCTGAAATGTACAGCAGCCATTATTCAGTGTTTGCATCGTTATTTTTTGTTTTTCTAAAAAAGGAGAAAGTCAGAAGGATAGTCTTAATAAATGTTTCAGTTAAAATTTCAGAAGGAATTAATTCTGTGTGACATGCTTGTGAGAGAGTATATATTTTCATGACTGAAATATTGTGCCTTATATTGTGATCCTGAGAACCTTAACGACTTACTGATACAGAGATGGCAAAGGGTGAAGGGAAGTATTATTTTTGTACTGCCAAATGATATTCTGTATAGAAAAGCAGAACAGAGATAGCAAAAAAGAAAGCCTATTTAAATGTAGGCAGTAAAATCTATTATTGCAGTTACTCCAAAGTCTTTCACAGGACCTGAATATAATTTAGTCTTCTAGTAATCTAATAATTGACTTACATGTTTACTGTATAATTGTGCTGGATTACTAGAATGTTTGGTTGAAAATGCCTTCCTTCTTTTTATGATATGAGTAGTTTTATCCTGTTATAATGGTTGTTAATCTCCTTAAATACCGAGGTTTTCATTTTAACTGACCTAATTTTTAAAAAAGCCAAAAACAACCTATCCTGGTTGTGAGGTTGAAATTAAGCATAAATTATCCCTTAATTGTATTTAATTAGTTCTCTAGCCACTAGAAATTGACTGTGGAGTGTTTGGGGTTTTGTTGTTGTTTTTTTGGTCTAATTTATAAGTATACACCCTCACTTCTTTTCTTTGTAGAAAATATGTGTATACCAAGGAGGTGCAAATCTTAAAATTTTGGGGTTCTCAGGCTACCTTTGATGAAAAACCAAATATGAGAACTGAGTAAAAATTACACAATAATCATCAGACAAAGAATTGTTTGAGCAAACTGTTAACCCTTAATATGTAACAGCTTGCAGTCACTTTCTCTCATTGTTCAAGTTTGAATGCTGATGTTAAACTTAGTGGTTACCATCTAGTTAAATCACCATATGCATATGTATTTATTAAGTATAGTGAGATTATAATACAAAATAAAACCCAGATAAGTGAGAGAATCAAAAAGCTGTGTAAATAAAAACATAATTGCTTTTTAAAAGATAGAGGTCCTGTTTTTGGCCACTGGGAAAAAGTGAGCTGTACTGACAAGCTACACAAAGAAAGAAAGAAAAAAGACAAAATAATTGAAAATGGGGGTGGGGATGGGATTTTAAGAAAGAGCTAAAAGGAGTACTTTGATTTTTAGCTTAGTTTATACTTCAGATTGTCTTGTCTGATGAATTAATAAGTGTTAGGTGCCAAGCCTAAGAGAATACTGTATGCAGAATAGTTTGCTCATTGCCACCAACAGCGCTTCTTTTGTGTTTGAGTATACACTGCTGAAGTATGTTCCTGCCACTGCATCCGTGACTAGATTGTTCACCGAAGTTATTAATTTATAGTATGACTTTATGGTAGGCTATCTTGGGGTTTTTTTTGGGTAAGATTTCCCTGCTCTTGTTTTCCATATAATACAGTGAATCATAAAATTTGCTTTTTGAGGAACTCTAGTTTGTTTTGACTCCTCATAATTTCACATTATGCAGAAGTTGTGTTAATATTAAAAAAATGAACATGTGGGTATACCCACCCCTATATATATAGTGAGAGAGGTGTGTGTACTCACAAACCAGCCACAAACATTCTCATGGGAACTTTGCAAGTTGAATTCAGAAAGTGCTGTTCTGAATGTAATGAAGCAGTGGTGCCTTGCAGTCATAACCATTGCTATACTTTATCAATAAACACACACACACACACACACACACACACATATGACTTAAGCAGGCACACAGTAATTACTTGTATACTTTTCGACACAATGATAGTTCAAAATATAGCTGTTCTTTCAAATGCCATCCTTCAGAATCACATTTAGTAAGTGATCTCATTTTCTAGGATAACACTTGTATCAAGCAGAATAACTGCTGTTGTCATCATGTAACTCTTGCCATTATAGTTCAACAAAATGTACCATTTTGTTATTACTTGTTTGTTTGTTCCTTCTTTGATTGTAAGCAATGGGGAGGCTTTGTGGTGATATTTAAACCCTTATGAACCAAAGAGCCCCAACATTTGCAAATTGTTTATTGGGGCAAGTAACTTGTACGCTGTAAATTCTCTCTAAGGTTTGTCAACAAAGTACAGTTCACCTATGCTAATAGTATATTGATTAAATGTGATTTCCTCCCATTAAAGTACATTATTCATTTATTAGTACCAGCATGTTTATGTGAAAAATTAAAAGTTACAAAATGATTGAAGGACAATAGAGAAGTGGTTCAAGTTGAAAAAATGTCTAACAGACCATTAAAGTAAAATGATGATTTATTTTTATCACGTTAGATATGGTGTGGATACCAAAGTTTGATATTGCTCATTGGGAAAGGCTGCAAATATACATTTGCCACATAACTATGCTAGCCAGCTTGGATGTGAAATAATCAAGGCTGCAGGGCACCCCATAGAGAGCCATCATGTCTAGTATGGAGCAGTCTGGTAAATTGTGAACATACAGAAATCAATGTTGCATCTGCCAGTAGGCCCTTCGGTTCTCTGAAACTCCCACGTGTCTAATGAGTCGGGCCGATTGGTTTCAGACACTAGTTTCCTTCAGGATAAATTTAATGCATCTTGAGGGTCAGGCATAAGCAAATTGATTATAGCTCTGCACCAGGCAAACTCATAAACATCTGTAAGATTGGAGATTTTAAGGCCATTCAGCATCAGGGTCTGCTGTTTTCAAAACCCATCTCCCTCATCCCAGCATGGCATATCTCATGCCAGCATGGTGCTCTTGAATTGGGAAACTGATTAGAAAAAGGGCATGGTATATCCTGACGCTCTATTTCTATCTGGCAATGACCCAGCTGCTTGTAAGTTGTGGGTTGTGGATTGTGCTGCTCATTGCTAGTTGTTACTGGCCATGGGGTGGTAGGGAAAGCACTGTTTTAAAAATCATTTGCATGATAGGTTTTGAGCAGACAGCTACTTTGGTCTTGAACACAGCACAGTTAAAGCTTCTTTGTCCCCAGTGTCCATATATGCTGTTTATAACAGCAAAACCTTATTTATTTAGCTTCAGTTGTATGTTGTTCTGGGACTGGATGTTTTTAGCTTTCTACATTTTTCAGCCTTCTAGAATTTATTTCTCTTTTGGTTGTAGAAATGAAGAACATATTAAATAGTCAAGTTCGTGATGGATTAGCTTAAATGTTCAGGTACTGGGTCCAACAGACTATATGGTTCCACCTTACATTTTATACTTATTGGGGTATTATTGGGCAGAGTTAGTGACAAAATTCATTTTCCAAGCAAAATTTTGTCTTCTGCCATATCTGGTCAGGGCCGAAGAATATTACCAAGGGAATAAAACGTTATGCCTAATTTTAGTGTTCTTCTGCCTAATGTGCTGTGAATAAGTACCATGTTGCAGCATTTAACTCTGTCCATCTCTGTCACTTCCTGAACATTTGTTCTTTTTCATATAACCCCCCTCCCCCCCCAATGCTGTGAGCTTAGGATACCTGAGATTTGTTGTTTGAAGAAATTATGGAAGGGATGGTCTTCTTTTGCCTTTGAGTCCTGCCTCACATTTAACACCGGGTGGGATGTTGTTTCTGCTTCTAGGCTGTACATAATGATTCTGCTATGCTTGATGGATCACACAACTGAAAACTCTGATACAAGGTGCTTTGGAGGGACTAACAGATTGGAGGTGAAAAATATATTTTAAACAATATTTCTCTTCAATCTGTCTTGAAGAAGGAATCATGACGTATTAGTACTTCCTTCCAAAGGATGTTGAATCAATGGGCCATGCATGGCGCTATGGACTGAGGTTCTGACATGCTTTTTATAAGAGCACAGCTGAGGAGAACCTCTTGATTTAAAATGTATACTAAACCAGGGAAGCCTGGTTTATCCTGATTAGCATTGGGTCTTTTTGTCTCGGTTAAAAAAAAGAAAAGAATTGAGGCTATGCAGGTAAATAAGTGGGCCAGTAAAATATGTTTCTCTCGTACTGCCTCTAGTTTAAAAGAGGGGTTGTTGTCAGTAGTAGTGGATTTGTACAACCATTTTTGGGATTGCAGCTGATGTGATAAAGTCAACATAGCATGATTTCGCCTCCATCATGGTGGTTAGTAGTGTTGTGACACACATACCTAACATGTATCAGGCATGTTATGAGATTGCTTATCACCGTATCCTATCTCAGCTCACATTCTGAAAGTTTTCTAGAGGTGGTGGGATATCATCTTGTACAGTGCTCTCTCTCTCTCTCTCTCTCTCTCTCTCACTCACACACACACACACACAAAACTTACAGGAAATTTATTGCAGAAAACATAACCAAGAAATAATTGTGAGGACCCAATCTGTTTAAAGTTGAGCTCATCTTAATGTGTTTGAGAGCTGCAACAAGAACACATTTGTACCAGTCCAGGCAAAGTCATTTGTCCTGAAGTTGTATTAAAATAAAGGAGAACTCTGTTGCAACTAGCTCCGTTCACATTTAGTTCAGTGGGGCTTAAGCAGGATTGATTTTGTCTCTGGAGCTCTTGAATATGACTTTAACCATTGTGATTTCAGGGAGTTAGTGTGGCATAGTGGCTCAAAGCAGCAGCTAGGGGTGAGAATGATTCCCAGTTCAAATCCTTCCTCAGCCACAAAGTCATTGTGTGTGTCTCATCAACTTCCTTTAAAAATGCATATACTGTATAATTTTGGCCTACCACAAAGGGTAGTTGATAGACTTATTGAGATTTGTGTATGTGAAGCATCAGACAAACATACATTATGACAAATAATTGAAAGTAATGTGAAACCCTGTCCTAACGCTGTTTACTCAGAATTAAATCTCCCAGAATTCATTAGGACTTAGTTAGTAGAAGGCATGCTAAGGATTAGAGACACTAGAAACAATCCGGTTAAGTTTGAATTGTGGCCTTAAGTGTTGTGTGTGTGTGTGTGTGTGTCTGTTTTAGAATGTGTCATTAAAAAGGTACATTAAAATGGTAAGCATAAAAGGGCATTAATGAATTTGACCAGAGGCCAAGGTTTGTTCTTTGTTATAGCTCATGGTTAGTCTGAATAAAACTTAACCACAACTCTGGGGTTGGACAACATGCCAAACCCAACTTTGTTTTACCTTGGTGCAACTGCAAAAAGACAGGGGAGGAGCAAAGTGTCAAACTAAGCAAAGAATTGTCATGCTAAGCAAAGATTTGGGTTAGCTTGACCAGGCCATTGTCTTCCAAATATTTTAGTGGGAACCAGAATAGTCTTGATAAAGCATGTTGTTAGCAAAATGTGATTTTCAACAGGTTGTATACTTTTGAATACCATAAAATTTATAATTCACACCAGTGTCCCAAATTTACCTCATAATTATCAATATCTTCGATCCATTTGATAGTCCAAGGGACTAGCTAGTCAACTTTATTCCCATTTCCAAATATCCTGAAAAACTACTATGCTTTTGACAAGTTTAAAAACAATATTTCCTCAAGGGATTAGCTTCACATATACATCAGGCCAAGAAATGTTCTCATTTGCACCCCTCCAAGGACAAGTTATTGTACCTGTTTACAAATGAGAGAGAGAGTCACTAATGATCTAAACAGTAATAGGTTGAAATATTTTACTGGTTATCAATAATATTAACATTTAAATGCTAGCAAATTAAGTTTTGGTAGAAATCAGGAACTGATGATACTATTGTGATTTAAACAATTTCATTGTCAGTTCCTTGGACTTAAAATCCAGATCACTAATGGATTTTTTCCCCCTTCCTAGCAGACTTGTCAACAATCTGTCTGTCATGACCATCTACTGCCTTTGGATTGTGGACAGAATGTTCAGTGATAGCATTAAAAATTATGTATGCAAACTGAGAGCACAAGATTGTAGGGCTGCACTTAAAAACGAGCTGTCTTGGAGTATGCTTTATTTATTCAAATTTCTATCCAGCCTCTTCCCAAATGTTCAGGGTAGATGATGGCAAATTAGCAACATGCACTGATTTTAGTAGCATGATTTTGTTTTAACACATCAAAATGCTACACTCTCATCTATATGGTGACACAACCTTGCATGATAAAAGCTTCTTATGCATTATAAACTGCTTACAGCTATTCTTAAAAAAGAAAAGCTCAAGTGTTTGACAAACCTCTGGGTGAAGGCAGTTGCCCAGTTTTAGGGCAGCCCTGACAATATTTCAGTTTCTGCTGAATTTTGGCAAATAGATGGTATTGTTAAGATAGCTCTTTCAGCCAGTCTGAGAACAGATTTGACTTTAGGCAAGGATATGATCTTTTTAAATATATTGGGCACAAGCCATTATGCGGATTCAACATTTGTGGCCCAACACGCATATTACCATTAGTATACAACATTTACTTGGGTTGTGTATGGATCTCAGGTGTAGAACTGACTCAATGTAGTGCTGAGCCAAAATAAGTCCAGTTACCTACTTTCTTTGTCAAGAAATGGATTTATTTCTTTATTTAATTTGTATCCCGCCCTTTCTTCCAAATGAGGCCAGGGTGGCAAACAAGGGATAAATCAATATGCATGATTCTAATACATATGCATACTGGGAAAGATATCAGCTTAAAAGGCTTGTTGAAAGAGGGAGATTTTAAGTAGGTGCCAAAAAGACAACAGAGATGGCACCTGTCTTAGATTCAAGGAAAGGGAATTCCAAAGGGCAGGTTTTGTAATGTAACCTATTCATAGACATTTAGAAACTTAGGAGCAATTGGGTTTCCCAGTTTGTTTTTACACAGACTTGCATGCAATTTGATTTCTCTATTCGTTTTGATTTGCAACTGAACATGTGAAAGGATTCAAGTGAAAAGCATTGTGTTTGAAATGTGTGCTGATGTAAAAGTTCTGTCTGCGCTGCTTGATCTCTGATAGCTTATTGACACATGCAAACCACTTCCTGACACTGTAGTTTAAAAGTATTGAATATTCATTTGTGAACAAGTTCGTGTTCTAGGGTTTTCTGCATGCGGATACAATTGCAGTTACTCTTTGTTTTTAATATGTCCCCCCCCCCAACATGGAGAATACTACAGCTGGAACTATCCACACACACACACACACACACACACACACACATGAAAATAATCATAATATTTATCTCTGTATGGTGCAGGAGCTAAGCCACAGTTTGGCTTAGTTTATTCTTTGAACCCACTAAACTCTCTCCTTAACCACAAGGTCTAACCAAGAACATCCTGCCATACAGGAGTGGATATCCTGTTACTGCATGCTCATGAGTGAAGGGCAGATGTTGGAGAAGCAGTTCTGGATTAACGAGCATGGAATACAAAAGTGGGTGGCATGCTCTTAATGGATGTGGGTAAAAATTAACATGGGAAACCCTTTTGGCATAGTGTTAGCATCTCAAGCAAAACATTCCAGTTTGGGTGAAAAGCCCATATATGGCTGCTGTCTAGAATGCACATGTGGATGGCTCTATGCTGGAGCCATTTGGTGAATTTCAGGTACTCCAGGCTGCAGTTTTACAGGTATAGCTGATGCCAGCTGTGAGGTCCTGTCATTCTTAATACATTTGCTCTGCATAATTACCTTCCAGTAGTCCCCACCACTTTTGCTAATGTACAGGGTATTATTACTAAGAAGCAGGAGACCTTGTAGAAAAGGATACATTCTATTTTGCCTCTTCTCAACCTTGTGCTGCAAATTCAGATAGCTTTTAGTTGTGCTAATGCAGTTTCAGACCTTGATCTCATATTTTATGGTGCATTCGCCAATACTAAAGAAGCTGGGCACCAGCAGAGTTCTCTTGTAGTACAGATGAAACTCGAAAAATTAGAATATCGTGGAAAGGTCCATTTATTTCAGTAACTCAACTTAAAAGGTGAAACTAATATATGAGATAGACTCATGACATGCAAAGCGAGATATGTCAAGCCTTTATTTGTTATAATTGTGATGATTATGGCATACAGCTGATGAGAACCCCAAATTAACAATCTCAACTTTGGGGTTTTCATCAGCTGGACGCCATAATCATCACAATTATAACAAATAAAGGCTTGACATATCTCGCTTTGCATGTCATGAATCTATCTCATATATTAAACTCCAGTAGCTAATGAAAACAATTGCTTACATAAATGGACTTTTCCATGATATTCTATTTTTTCGAGTTTCACCTGTATTTTGACCCAAGATTGCTTGCTTGCTTCTTGTGGAGGCCTTTAAAATTCAGGCTCTTATTTTCTACTGATACATTCTGGCAACTGATTCCTTTGCTCACGGTGTGTCTCTGATGGTGGTGTCACCCTACGTCAGCAACACAGGCTGATGACCCTTCATGCTCTTTTACAGTGAAGAAGAAAGAGGTTGCAATCCAATGGACGAATAAGGAGATGGACACAGTAGGTTGGGTTGGACTAACAGCCACCTTATTGAACTTAAATACAACAAACCAGATGATTGCAGAGGGAATCCTCTATAGGTGTGGGAGTAAATGGAATCTCAGGCCAAGCCTGCAGCTAGTACGGTGAACCGCCCTGCCTGTGGAAATGGGGGCTATGGAAGAAGTGCCTACACCTTATCCCAGGCTTCACCCCCCTCTAGTGCCCCAAAGCGCCAGGCTGGTGAGGCTGATTGGCCTCAGAGATGTCTTTATCCAGCTCCTGGGCCCCATAGAGCAAAGAGCCATCCTCAGGCTTCACCATGAAAGGTTTCTAAGGCTGTCACCTTGTTGAAATTTTTATTTCTCCCCATCCCACAGCTAACTACCAAAAGTGACCAAATTGAACCAGATATGCTTGTCTACAGTGGTAGACCAGACCCCTAATGACATCTGCCCACTGGTCAGTGTAGAGCGGGTGAAAAAACTCATCAGCCACAATGAGCAACCAGTGAGCAAAAAGTTCCTATACAGCCCCAAACCACCCTAGGCTGCATTGAGAATCAGGGAGGGAGGGTATGTGCCACCAACAGAGGAAGAGGGAGTGAAGTTGGATCCGCCCCCCACCGGCCACTGCATTGTGTGCAGGGGAGTTATGTGGCGATGTGAGACATTACCAGGAAACAAGGCCTGACTTCCTGTCACCTCTACATCCTGCTGCCGAGAAAGGGTGGCTGAACAGCATTTTGTGGCAGGCTTCCATTACTATGGTGACATCGCGAGGGCTTACTTTCCCACACTGTTGACAGTCCCTTGCACTGTTCTGGAGCTGTGGGAGATTAGAACAAGCTATATAAAAAAAGCCTCCCCTTGAATAAAGGCTGAAGCACAGATTTTTAAACCTGTGAAATCTGGATCCCTGTCAGACTTAATGCATTGTTCCTTAATGCATCCAACAACTATTAATTTCTTTCATATTAATTCCTATTTCAGTGTTAAGAGTATTGTTGTTTTCATTCGGTTTATCTGACTAAGCATGTTTTGATGTAGTGAAATTAAACAGTCATGTCTATAAAATGACAAACGCAAATTTTCATTCAGAGCCTCTTCATTTTGAGATACAGCTTTAGCTCTTGCCAGTTGCCAACTACTTTCCAGTTCAGAGTCAGCACTTTTGAGGCAGAAATAAATTTGTAAGGATACCAGTAGAAGTAAACACTGTAAATGCAATCTAACAAAAACCTGTGTGATTACGTAAAACTACAAAAAGTGTAGCCTTTTTCTTCTCCCACTTCTAGCAGTGACTTCAGGAAAAAGAGTGATTTCAAATTAGTCTGGAGCAGCTCCCTTATCTATCTAATAAACCAAAAGTCTGCCTAAACAAAAAAATAACAGTTTTGCCATACAATGAAACAAGAGAAGGGGCAAACTGACTTTTCCAGGACAAAGAGTTTCATGACTTCCACAAATTAGGCAGATGCTCATTAGAACTATACCTGATCAAGATATGTTTCCTGACCAAATCTAATATTAATCCTTTTTTCCACACTGAAAAATATAATGGCCATGTGTGATGCATTTAAATTTCACTGTGTGTGGTGCATTTAAAGTATGGATAGTTAAATTTGCTGGACAGCCAAGGAAAAAACAAAGGCATTATCATTGCTCCCTTTTCTTAATATAGGTGGCAACATGCATGGTACATTTCACACCCAAGAGCATCTTCTGATGTGTAGTGAAGCTATATTTAGATTGATGATGATCTTGAGTGTGCTTATTTCAGTACAAAACAGTTCCATTCTGTTGCAAATTAACTACAATCAGATGTCTAAATCTTCCAAATTAGTTCATCTCTGAAGGCTTCTATCCACACCAATTCCATTTATAATTAAAGGGAATTTTATTTGCTAGTCATGATCTGTCAGGGATATTTCATTTTCAGGACAGACATAGAATGATTATCATCTTTAGTGCTGAAGTACACAGGAGCTTTAGCAACTTTATGAAGAAGATACATGAGAGGAAGAATGTGTGTGGTCCATGCTGCTTTTGTTTACACTCCTGCTGCTGAAGCACAGTGTATGGACCTCTCCACATCCACCCTGAAGCCCTCCCCCAGAATGAGATGTAAGCTGTCTTTATATCTGGAGTTAACTCATCTCACTGTGGGGAGGAGATGTCCAGCTTTGCTCTGATCTTTACAGAGGGAAGTTCACAAACAGGAAGCTAGTTCTGCATTTCACTTGCTCCTTGCATTTCTGTAATTCTGAAAGTGTGGAACAATAGAACGTAGGAAACCATCCTATATGAATTCAGTCCATTGATCTATGTAGCTTAGCGTTGTCTATGCTGAATAGTATCAACTCTCCAGGTTTTCAGACAGGAACCTTCCACAGCCCTACCACTTGGACATGCCATTGATTGAGTATGGGACCTTCTGTATGCATACTAAGGTCCTTTCATGGGGCCTTGCTGTATTAGAGGGATTCTTGAATTAGCTCCCTAAAACCAGTCATGGTCTTTGAAGTTGGTATTATATATACACAAACTAAATATATATGCTTTAGCATATTATAATATTTCAGCTAATATTAACCTTTTGGAAACAAGTCCTGCAGCCCACTAAAATGGAGTGTACCCAGTTTGGGGACATCTAAAAATACTATTTGAAGTTTCCCAATGAGTGGTATTGGTGCCCGCATGCAAATTTGGATGAACATCCATTAACAGTTTGGAGGTGCTGTACTTCCAGTTATCACAAAATTATATGCCCTGTATTTGAGGCAGGTACGTCACTTAATGTACGTTTTGTACTGCAAAAGTGAAGTGTGGGTTGCTGACTGTTTCCTGGAAATATAGTAATAATTGCCTACATTTATTACACATATGGAGCTTTTCATAAAGGGTAGGTTTGAAAATAAGTCAGTCTTATCCAGCAACTGCTTCCTATGCATGGAGGCAGGTTTTTGCGCATGGATGAGCATTAGTGGCATCATGACAGGCTGCTGTGAGCATGTATGAGATAGCTAGCGAACCTGTATTCATCAGTATTCAACACCTTAAGTAATAATGTATAATCCCAACTTGGATATTTGTTTGTTGGCAGCAGGCATTCAAGTGGCCTGTTACTTCCTAGATTTGGGGTGATTTAAACACAGGGACAAATTTAAGAACTTAATGAATAGCAGTAATTTGTGTTAAAAACTATGGTATAAATAACACCTTATGTCACACCAGAAATGAATAAAATGTTTCCAAACAATGTTAATGAAACATAGCCTTGACCATGAAAATTCTCCAGAGTGGTAAGGAATGGAAAAGTATGATAATAAATGGAAACTTGTATGGCATTGTCTTATTTGGTCTCCTGTGGGAATTTTATATGGTAGAAAACACTAGAGCAAGCTTACGACTCAAACAGTTTAAAAGTCAAATTCCAGTTTGAATTGTATCCTAATTTAAGACCAACATAAATTGTTCCTTGAGCAGTGTAGATAGACATTCTTGTATGATGAAGACTGGGAGGGGAGGGTATAGATAATAACATTTTATAATGATTACAACATGAAGACACAAAATGTAGAGACTGGTTACATAATGCAGACCCACTCACTTTCTACAGAGATTCCTGAATAGCTTTCTCACTGAAAAAATATATTTATATTGTAGATTAAACTAGCATTCTTTTTCTAAAGGCAGCCACTCTGCATTATTCAAATGTACCATCTCTTGTTGTTTGTCCCCAGTAAGTGCCTTTCAGAGGTACAGTGCCTCTGTACATGGTGTTTCTATTTAGCTAACGCAGCTAATAACCCTTTATGGATCTATCAAATTTGTCTAACCTTATTTAAAAACAATTTAAGCAAGGGTCCTTTGTCACATCTTGCTACAGTGAACAGTACAGTGTTTAGTTAATTGAACTCTATCTGAAGAAGTACTTTTGTTGTTGTTCTTCTGAGCTTAATGAATTTCATTGGGTGACCCAAAACTGCAGTATAGTGTGGGAGAAATCTGTCTCTCCATTAAAAACTGGTCCATTCACAATTATACAAAAACTCTAGCATTTACAACCCTTGGAATTCCACCCCCGCCCCCAGGAAAAAGCCACAAAACTTTCAACCAGTTTTATGTGAAAGGTTATCCATTCCATGATCACCTTTAAATACTCTGTTTCTTTCCATCTTTGAGACATCCTCAGATGAGTGGCAATCAGAACTGTGCAGAAGACTGAATGTTTCCCAGGTGGATATAATGATGGGCATGGAATGTTTTGTATGCATCAATTAATGTTATGGTTTCTGCTGTTGCTGTTATTGTTGTTAATGAAACATTGAATACTACCAGTGATTATTTCCAGCATGGACTTATAGAGCTCTGCCCTGCCATACTCTCCAACATTTCTCTGATGAAAATAGAGATGTCAACAACAACAACAACTTTATTATTTACACCCCATCTGGGTGGGTTGCCCCAGCCACTCTGAGCAGGTTCCAACATATATAAAAACATAATAAAAAGTAAACATATATAAACATAAATATAAATAAACAATAAGCATACACGGCTGCCTTCAGATGACTCCCTGGCTTAGGGGTTGCAAAGCATCCAACATTTACGAAATTCAGTGGCTGTACAGCCAAATTAATTTCCAGCAAGATACGAGACCATAGTTTAGACAATGTTGAACTGTTTTCAAATTAAGATTCTTTTTTCTTTTTTTTTACTTACTGCATCATTGTCCGTCTCAGGCCCACTATACACAAATAAAAATTGAAAACTTTCCTGAATGTCCTTCATGTGCAAAATGTTCCACAGTTCATCTACCAAGGCCATAAATACTTGAGCTGAGTTGAACCCAGGTTTCTGCCTCTAGTGGGATATGCATATATATTGAGATCAACCATTTTAAGTTCTTGGGAAGAAGGCATTGTTTAAAGACATGCATGTACCACGTTCACAAATTAACTATGCTGTACTGGACCTCTGTTCTGTGTAAGAGATTTTAAAAGCATATAGCTTCTATTTTCTGGAGTCTGCATCATACTAAGAAGTCTGAGGCCAAGTGAGCTGGATAGTAAATTCCAGAGATACAGGTGTGCGTGCTTATATTTAATTGCTGATATTATCATTAACAAACATAACAAGTGAAAGAAATGCAAAGTTTTGGAGTTTATAGGCGGTGAACTGTTTGCTTTTGTTCTTTCCCAGTGTGTACCAATGAGATAAATATGGGGTGGCAATGACAATCTGTCTCAATCCTGCCCCCTACATCCCATTCTACCTAGTCATTATCACACATGCTTTATTCACATGCTTAAAGCTGTGTATGTTAAGTGCTTGAGCTGATCAGAGCCCTGCACTCCTACTGCAATAAATTACTACACAGAGATGGTGATCTCAAAACAAGGCCCTTGGCCAATTAGAGAAGTTGATTTAATGGCATTCACTAGTTAAAGGCATATAGGGTGCAAGGCGGTAGTGCAAGCAGCTGCTATCAAGAATAGGCAGGAACAAAAAATTCTGCGGCACAAGCAGAATATTGGTTATATCTGAAAAGAGGCAGCACATCGTGTGGCAGGTTCTGTAGCCATAAATTCACAGCAAACGAGTGCATTAACACAGAAATAGTGATTGTGCTTGGATTTCCCCTATGCTGGATTAGAAGCATACTGGAAGAGCTTCACTTTAGGGCCGAACTAGATAAGACACCAACAGTTCTGTGTATGTAAACATGGCATTCATGTAGAAATGGTGGGACTGATTTTAACGACAAAGGCAGTGTGCTTGTGCAAGGTGTTTGAACCCTCTGTGCACTTGCTATTGACCACCCTGCAGGCCCTCTTCTCTGTATGCTTCCCACTTGTGTTGGAGTTAAGCTAAGAACATTCACAAGGTGTGAACTGCTGCAGAGGAGGAATGCAGGTGTGAGGGTGGTTCTGCAGTCCTCCTCACTCATGTACTGCTTTTGCTATTAAGAATGTCCTGGGATATCCATTATGAAACACAGTACTGTATGCAAATATCATAAATAAACAAAATCTCCTCTCTCACAAACGTGCACTTGCTCGTGTGTGATTCTATGTGTAGCCACACAGAACTGCTGTTTTAATGTGTTGTTTTAAATAAGGCTAGAGAAGTTACTTACCTGCAAAACATCTTGCTAGCTTGTTGGTGGTGGTGGGGGGGGCAGTTAGCAGAGGAGGGACTGCGAACTCCATTACACGTCAAGCAGCCTGCTGCATTTCTGTGCAGGGCACAGAGGAAGGGGTTTGTCTTTTCTGGCAATCCGCTTGGTTTCTATGCTTGTTGTAGAAGTGGGATGCTCAGCATCGAGTTGAACATTCTGACACAGCTTAAGCCAGTAGTTATTGGCCTATTGCCTGGCAATCCAATGGGCATCACTCCTTGAAGCTACAGAGAACCAGGCAGAGGGTCTTGTCGGTAGTGTAGTGGCGCCCGCCCTGTGGAACGCCCTCTCATCAGATGTCAAGGAAATAAACAACTATCTGACTTTTAGAAGACATCTGAAGGCAGCCCTGTTTGGGGAAGTTTTTAATGTTTGATGTTTTATTGCTTTTTAATTATTCTGATTAATATTATGTTGGGAGCCACCCAGAATGGCTGGGGAAACCAAGCCAGATGGGTGGAGTATAAATAAATTATTATTATTATTATTATTATTATTATTATTATTATTATTATTATTATTATCAGCAGCACCCTTGCCTTTCTTTGTGCAGCAAGCATCTTCTCACATGGCACATGCTTGTAGTTCACAAGAGCCTCGTCCTTTGTGACAATAACAGGCTCCATGTCCTTAATGCCGGCCTCAGATAAGTCAGAGTCTGGATCTGCTGCTCTCTTTTGCCAAATGAGTGGACATAGCTGTTTTGCAGGCTGCCTCTTTGATGTAGTTCCACCTTGCTTCATTGCTGTCTCTGGGGCAGTTCAGTAGAGCTTGTTTGACGGAATCGGCGAAGCACCCACAAAATTCAAGTATGGCTGCTCTGGAAGTGTCGATTTGTGGCTGCACTTTTTGTTTTGTGCTATGGGTCCTCTTAACCTGGTGCCTATATCATCTTTCAGATGCCAGGCAAACACCATTATAGCTTCCAAAACTTTTTAGAAGCAATTATAAGCCTGCTGACTGTGCTTAGCCTACTTTTTTATGATGTTGTGGCTTTAATATTATTTGTGTTTACATTTTAATTGTTGTTTTCTTTTTGTAAGCTGCCCTGGGAATATGATTGAAGGATGGTATAAAAAAGTACTTATAATAAATCAATCCTTTTTTTGAGCTTAGTGATGAATGAGGTTGGACTGTATTACTGGCACTTTTTATCTGTCACTTTCTGCCCAGTATCACTTGTGTTGAGAACACATTTTTTAAATATATATATTATTTTCTTTTGCTTAGTGCTCTCCTTTTCCAGTGTTGAGGAGCACAGCCTATAGAACACTTCATTGTTGTTGTTTTTTTTAATGTGCTGCACTTTTCTGTACAACTTAAAATGTGGCTGGGGCATGCTTTCATGGATTGTCTGGTTGAACCCCAAGACTTGGAGGGATTGTCTTAGAGCTGACCTATGAAAGTGAATTCATTGACAGTGTTACCTTGTTGTTACTTTTTGTTCTGTGGTGGGCTCTTCCTTCTGACTTTGCTCAGGAGAGCATTTGAAAAAACCAGAAAGGTTCTCCCCGCAATTGCATCCAGGTTGCTTCCAGACTCAGAGTTTAGAGTGGAATTGTCATGCCTCATTCACTTACATTTTATGGAAAGTCCACACAACGTCGTCATCCCTTTGTAACCCTCCTGTGTTTTCTCGGCACTTCCTCCACACTTTTTTCCCTCACTGCAGAAAAAGAAAACTCTCTTACGGGAACGTGTTTATCTTCTGACAGTCTCCAAAGGTATAAATGCTTTTAGCAGTACTCTTCTGTCTTTTTAAAGAGGTGTGGTTTTGACATGGGACTGACTGCATGTCGCACTAGACAGGTGAACCTATCATAGCTCAGCACACGTTCACTATAACCTCTGCAGTGTGCATCATTTTATAATCCCGTTTATATTTTAAATCAAACTATCGTCATTTTAAATTTAAAAGTATTAGTAAAATATGAAATGAAAGTGTTGTAGCGTTACAACACTATCATACTAATTTTAAAGAGGAAAGAATAATCCAGTCACTGCCATGGGTTTTCCTCCTAATTAAACACTTCAAATCCCAAACAAACATAAAGCACTTGTTTTTCTGACATTTCATGGGTAGCAGTGATGAATAGATTCTTAGTGCAACATGCATAACTTTTTAAAAAAATGGCCACTCAGGTGAACTGGGTTTCCCCTTTATCCACCTACAGTAGCTGTGTCATGCCCACTGGGTATTTCTGCAGAATGTACAGAAAAAGTACAATTTCCCTGATGATTAGTGCTCGCTTTGCATTCCTTTTCTTATTAATTTGTTTCGTATTTACACTACTCTTCATTTTAAAAAGATCACCCAGTTTTTAAAGCAGAAGTTTGTGTGCCTGGTTCATACTGTAAACTTGTGGACGTATATTGCTTGAGCAAGGTAAAAGCAGGGAGTGATGCTCTGCTAAAAAGTTGCAATACAGTGGTACCTCTACTTACGAATAGACTAGTTTCAGAAACTGCAGCTAGTTCAGAACATGATGGTGAGGTTAACAGGCACGGGTTGCAGAGACCAGAACTAGCTGCAAGTTAGTTTGTGAGCTCAATTAAAGAACTGGTATTTCGTTTTAAATCGCTTTGAGTCCTGGATATCTGAAGCAATGTCTGCAACATAACTCCCTGCAAAGCACAATATTATCTGTTTCAATTCTGTTGCTTTAATGGCCTTGTTTATGGTACATTTTCATTATGGATGTTTATTTTAATGTTTTGAATGAATTGTTTTATTGTATATTTCAATCCTGCGTGGCCGTATTTCTGTAGCTGGCTTTATACTTGTAAATCACTTGGAAGCGATTGTTGGCAAGTAAGTGGTATATAAGTTAATAAATAATGCTATCCTATCAAGTCATATGGATATTGAGGGTAAGTGGCATTAACAATTGTAAAAATGAACTTTAAACAGGTAAAGGTTCTCACAGGTTCTTTTTTAAAAATTGTTGTCATGCATCCCTGTTTTGCTCTTGAAGAGCACTAAGGATGCTAGCGATAAGAAGAATGAAGTCAACTCTAATAATTCCATATAAAAAAAATCTTTCATTTGCCAATGGGTATTTTTAAAGCCAAGATATCCTTGGAGATTAAAATTCAAACCTTTGTGCTTTATGGATTGTGTTCATAAACATTAATGGATTGCTGTACTTAGATATTCATTGCTGTTTCGTTCTTATTGAGAGGCCATTTATTTTAACAGTCAAAACTTTGGGATGGAGAAGATTGTATAGAGTCAGTTGGTGACTGGGTACTTTTTTCCAACAAACATCATTAGCATATGCAGGGATTGCAGTCCCCTTAACCCTATTCTGCTGCTCTTAGGCAGGTTTATGAGTTTATTCCAAGCCACAGTACTTTAGTGCAAAAGGCCTTGTTTTCCAGATTCTCCCCCCTCTTGCTCTCTTTCACTTTCTTTCTTACACACACACACACACTTATGGTGGAATGGTACAGGAGGACCTGCCTTGTTAAACATTCTCAGGTGAATGAGGTCCCATCTGTAATATACATTTATAGCATCATGATACCACTTTAAGTAGCTATGGCTTCCGCCAGAAAATATTAGGAACTGTAGTTAAGAATGCTGAGAGTTGTTAGGAGACCTGTATTGTCCTCAAAGAGCTACAATTCCCAGAGTTCTCTAAGAAGAGGGATGGACTTTTAAACCAAGGGTACTTCAGATCTAAGATGTTTGTTCAGTGCTCCTCATATGCCAGTGGTGGTGGCAGCTTAGGGTTCCTCTGACTTGTATATAAATTGGATGTTGGCTCATTTTCCGAAAGTGATGAATAATGGGGTTCCATCCACCTAGTTTTGTGTCCTTGACAGCCACACGGTTGTGTTAATTCATATTGCTATGATTAAAGTTGACTTATTAGTTAGGATATCACCAATTATGGGAGGCATGCATGGCAATGCAAAAAAAAAAAAATCTGCTGCATTTTGCTAGGGCAGTTTAGTGACATTGACATAATTATTGGTTTGGATAGCCTTAACCAAAGAGGCTGCTCCAACTCCAGGTTTCATAATTTAGTATGAAAGACAATAGTCCAATGCACAACTTGGCTCAGTGAAGACAATAAATTTTAACCCTTTTAGTCTCATTGAATTTTATGGGGCTCACTGAATGCACATATTTAACTGTTAAACTATAACAATGACTTATCCTGATTCAAATGATACTTCAAAGAACTGGAGCAGCATAAAGTTAAATCCTGGTATGGGCAGGTATTCATTTTGGTTTTGTTGTTGTTGTTCAGTCGTTCAGTCGTGTCCGACTCTTCGTGACCCCATGGACCAGAGCACGCCAGGCACTCCTGTCTTCCACTGCCTCTCGCAGTTTGGCCAAACTCATGTTAGTAGCTTCGAGAACACTGTCCAACCATCTCATCCTCTGTCGTCCCCTTCTCCTTGTACCCTCCATCTTTCCCAACATCAGGGTCTTTTCTAGGGAGTCTTCTCTTCTCATGAGGTGGCCAAAGTACTGGAGCCTCAACTTCAGGATCTGCAATTCCAGTGAGCACTCAGGGCTGATTTCTTTGAGAATGGATAGGTTTGATCTTCTTGCAGTCCATGGGACTCTTAAGAGTCTCCTCCAGCACCACAATTCAAAAGCATCAATTCTTCGGCGATCAGCCTTCTTTATGGTCCAGCTCTCACTTCCGTACATTACTACTGGGAAAACCATAGCTTTAACTATACGGACCTTTGTCGGCAAGGTGATGTCTTTGCTTTTTAAGATGCTGTCTAGGTTTGTCATTGCTTTTCTTCATTTTGGTAGCATCTTCTTAATGCCTCTACTTCAGCAGCAAGTTTCTCTTCTTGTAAAGATCGGAGCTGCTGGCTCACCTGCCCCTTGTTTCCTGAGGGTTATTGTGTGTGTTATCATCACAGGCATTTAGCATGAGAAGTTGAGGAACAATGAAGTCATGGAGGCCTGCCTGGTGCTGAAAAAAATGGCAGACATTCTGCATCTGTGGTGCCACCACCGGGGAGGCCGTCTCTCTGGTAGCTGCTTAACTTATCTCAGGGGCACCTACAGGAGACCCTCCATTGAAGACTTTAATGCACAGCTAGTACTCTGGTGCCAGGCTGTGAAGGGCTTTAGAGTTTACCACTTTGGTTTGATCCTGGGAATGGACTGTAAACGAGTGCAGCTGACATAAGCCTAACATGAACACAAAATTCAGTTGCAACTACTGCAGAATATGGCTGCTTGATTCCTAACTGCAGTCCCATGTGGCATGTGTTATAACCTGCAGGGTACCAGGCCATGGATTATTGAGGCTGGGCAATTTCTGTCCAGGTAGAAGCTCAGATGTATCTGGCTTAAGCTAATAAAAAGCCCTTTGTGCCATAGAAACAACCTGAGTCTTCAGTGACAAGAACACCCAAGTTATGGACAGTTAGGGAGAGTGCAATTTTGTCTAGCACACACCACTCCCTTGAATTGATGAGCTACTCTCCCAAAGAATCTCTGTCTTGTCCTGATTGATCTTCAGTTTTGTGTGTCTCATCCAGTCCCTTACCATAGCCAGAAACTGATTTAATACTCCACTTTGATGAAAAGAAGATAAATATTGGCTGTCATCTGTATATTTATTTATCTGATTTTCATACTGCTCCTTCTTACAGTTTTGGAGCCCAGAGCACCACCACCACCACCACCTTCATTATTATTAGTGAAATATTCGTAATCTCTCAGTTAATTCTACTAGTTGACGTTACTCAGATGTTCATGTAGATGTTAAATAGCATGGGATACATCATGTCATCCAGGATCCCAAAGTATAAATGCCAAAAATGCAAGCTGTAGTTTACTAGAACCACCATCAGGAATTGTCCATAGAGGTAGAAATGGAACACAGTGACTCCAATCCCTGTGGACTCTCCAGAAGGGATATCATGGTCAATGTTAACAAAAGTTGGTGAAATGACCAGGAAAATCAACGGGGTCACTCTCCTCCATCTTTCTCTTGTCATAGGTTATCCATTCAAGGTGTCCAAACACCATGATGCCCAAACAATGTCCTGAACTCAGATTACAACGTATTTGGAAACTCATCTTTGTCTAAGAATACATGGATTTGTACACCAACCACATGCTCAGGTATCTTCTTTAGGAGGTGAATTTTACAAATTGGCTGATAATTATTATGTTCTTCTGGGTCTGGAGTTGATTTCTTCAGGAGTGATCAGCTTGCTCTGCATCTGTAATAATAGTCTGCTTTAGGGATGGTATTAAACTCATCTTTTGGATATTGTGGATGTCTACTGGCACGTTAGTGGTGAGACAGTGGAAAGCAGGCAGGTATATCTGCTGAAATCTCCCACAGTGGCATTATGAGTTCCGGCAACATCTGCCAAGTTGAGAAAGGGGGTGAAAACAGAAGGAAGCTCTATAGAGGATAAAAGTACAATGGTATCCAGAAAGGTAATTTGAATTAAAAGCCATTCCAGGAAGTGTTTCATTTTTCTCTCTCTAATCGTGCTTGGTCTATAAATAGTTGGGTTTTTGTTCTTTATAAATTGTTGAAAATTAAACAAGAAATACCATGGTCTCTAAACTGTTCCACTTATATTGTACGTGCTTTTGTACATGCTGATTTAGTCTGGAGGGGAAATAGGCTGATAACAATTTATGTTAAGTGGCAAGAGCTGAGACTATTACTTTTTATTTATTTCTTTGCTTAATACTACACAAGATGAGTGATTCAAATCATGTTGACTTCAACCCTTAAAAATAATAATAATGTGAAATCCTACCTTATTGCCAATGGATTTTCTGTGAGAGAATGGATTGTATTCAGTCCTTAATTCCTTCAAGCAAGCAAGCAAGCAAGCAAGCAAGCAAGCAAGCGGTGCTGTTGGCATATTCATATTTCAAAATTGCACATTCTGTACATGCTCAGGGGTATTAAACTTCATTGTTTTTCATTTTACAGACTCTTGCACTCAAAATAGCTGCTGGAGTTCAACTACAGTTAGCCTTTGCTCAAATTAATGAAATATGTTGTACATTTAGAGTTCTTTTGTTCAATAATTGATGTCACTTTGCATGGGTGGGGAAGAAATGTTCATTGCTACCAGTAAATGTATATTCTCCTTTGCAAATGGATGAACCATTGCTTTACTGATGGTGGCTCTTTGGGGCTGGCAACTTCATGTACAAGTAAGTGTTGTGAAGCTGTTTGAAGTTTAAAGTTATGGTCAAATCCGACTGTTGTTTGCATCTGAAAAATGCTGGTGCTTAGGAAAATTCATGTCAAAATGAGTTCTTTAAAGTATCAAAAAACTTTTGATGATCAGTAGATGTGGCATGAAATGTAACTCCATTAAGCAATTAAAAAGAAAAACCCCAATCATTCAATAAATAAATTCCACAGTGGTCTTCTAAACTTTCAGGTCACTTTCCATTCATAACCAGTGTTAACAATTAGTGTCTTCTTTCACAGATTTAACAGGATTTTTTTTTTTTATAAAAAATTTACTTACAGAGACAACTCAAAAGAAACTTCACAGGTTTCTCTCCATTCTTCCTGCAGTGGAACATTTACATTACACAGTTCTGAAGTTCTCAATTTGTGTCTGAGGTGCGCTTAAAAGAAAAGTTATTGATAAACTAATGATATCATATCAGTTGTGATTGATGGAAGGGAAGTGGGAAATTGTTAGGTTTTATCAGGATGGTCCTGTGTAAAAAGTGTAGATATGAGTGCATTTCTGCTGACTCCCAGTCCACCCCCAGGCTCAGTTTGAGCTTTGAAGGTCCTTTATGGCTCAGTAGGTTTGTACCTACCGGATTGCCTCTTTCCATATACCGGTACATGCTTTGCGATGAGTGCCCTCTCTCCCCAAGTGTAGTATGGTGAGTGGCAGTAAATACATGAATGCAGTAGTGGCTCCCTGCATTGTAGAAGGTCCACATGGCACCTATCATAATGTCATTTCACTGCCAGGCAAAGACCTTTTTCATTTTGCTAGGCCTTTAAAATTATGTTGTGATGTTAGCATTGTTTTAGCTCCATGGATTTTGTTCCTCTGCTCTCTGTTTCAAGTTTGTATAGTGTAGGGTTGCCATATTTCAAGAGGTAAAAATCTGGACACAAAAGTTGTTGAGCTGTTGGCCCTCCATTGCAAAGCCCAAGCCACCCATGCCCAGAGCCCGAGCCTGGGTTACCCGGGCCAGAGCCACCTGCGCACAGTTGTTGTTGTTTTTTAAAAAATACAAAATCCAGGACATTTGCTTTAAAATGTAAAATTCCCATCGAATGGGCATGTAGGACCCCCCCCAAAAAAGGACGCATCTGAGAATTCCCAAATGTATGGCAACCCTAGTATAGTATGGTGCATTTTTAATTCCTCTATTCTCTGGTTTTAAGTGATACATTTTGATCTATTTTCATTTTCATTTTGCTTTTTTAATTTATTGCAAAATTATAATTTTTTGTACACTGTAAACAACACAAAGTGCCTTTATTTGCCTGCTCAAAAAATAGCCCAAATAAATAAATATTTTCACACTGAAAATTGTGGGCTGAAAGTCCATTGCTATGTCCATTGCTGAATAATGCTGATTTTTGTCTCTTTATTGTGTGTTGTAAAAGGCTATCCTGAACTAATCTAAAAGCAGAGCTTGGTGTGGTGGGGGGCAGAAACCTCATAACTGCCCTACAGTAGTAGCCCAAAGCAATAATTTTGTTAGGACCAACTATAACAGGGAAGGGACCATCAGACCTGAGGTCCAAATGAAGTCCCAAGCCTCTACATTCTATGTGTTATTCCTGCTATTGTTTATAATGTGTTATTCTTGTTACTCATTTCACTGTTTGGAGAACTTCTTTGTTTTGTAAGTGGGGGCTATGACTTTGAGAACTTGCATTTGCGTTTTGTAATTTTGTGTTCTATATACACATTACCTTTAAACGTGTTCACATGCTCATGTTCTAATAATAAGTCTCTCTCGACAAAAGCCATCAGTTAAAGCGACCAAGGCTGCTTCACTGCCAGACTGTCTACACTGAAATAGGTATAGATAAGCAGCCCCTCTCTTGTGAACTTTTAAAGGCATAAGAGCACCATCCTACATTTAAGCTGGCAACCTTAGCTGATCGGCATGTAGTTGTGGATTTCAAGTGCCATGGCATTTCACCGCATATCCAAATGAAAACCCTGTTGGACAAATAGAATTCTGCTAGCTGCCGTGTGCTTATATTTATTCTGAATGGAAACGTGGCGAATACTTTCTGAGCTATGTGCAGGAATCAAAAGATGGGAGTGCCTGTGAGTTTCACTGATATTTGAAAGAATCCTGGACCTTTTGGCTACTCTTAACTGATAAAAGCTTCATTGCTGCATATTTAAGCACTGTCTGGATTTCCAGACTAGCATGGCTAGACTATTCCTTTGTTCCAGGAAGAAGGACCTTATCATCCCATACTCTGTCACCTTCAATGACTTTTTATCCATCTCCCAATCCAATTCGATTTCTCTCCATATCCCAGGTTCTCTGCACTAGCTCATCTGTTCTGTTTTGACCTTTTGTCTACCTCCCTCCCTGACAATTTGCTCAGCTTCTTCATTCTTATATATCTCCCTGCTCTTTCTACATGTCCTTGCAATTTAGGGTATCTTACATGCAGCACCTCATCTTATCTCTAGTGCTCATTTTCTTCTCATATTTCTCCCACCCTCTGAATTTCTGGCAGCTGACTAGGCTAGGCTACGTAGCCAATCTGTTTATGTATGCTGATTTAGTCTTGTTGATCTCACTAGGACTCAGTGGTTGAAATCCAGGTCTGTCTGTTTATCTGGGTTATAGATTTGCAGGCACACTGTGTATCATCTTCCTTGGATCTTGACTTTTAAACACTGTTATGCTGTATGACTATCTGTAACATTCTTCGCTTGACAATTCTTAACTATTCATCCATTTCCCTTCCCTTCCTTGTCCTTCCTGTGGTTTTCTATTTTTAGTCTCTTACAATGCCTTTTGTTGTTTTACATTTTTTACTCCCTCCCCCCTTTTCTACCTGCTTTTTCCTATATTGCCATACGTTTTTGGATTTCGGTTGCTGCTGTAGCCAGCAACATTTTACTGAGATTCCATGTGATGAGCAGAATTTCTAATTCTGCTTTTTTTTTTTTACAGGTGTTTTGCCTCTTTTGTTCATATAGGGCTGGGATTCAGTAGGAATTGCATCGAAATAGAATAAATAGATAAAATAAATAAATAAACTGAATAAAGTTGGAACTGCAGTTTTCATGTCTTAAAAAAAGCCAACCTTTTCTCTGATGAAGCACCATATATTTCAGGGTCTCTCCTCCTCTCCCATCCATTCTAACTAGATCTGAAGGATGAAAGGGATTTTTAAAAATCCAGACAACCAAAGGAATGCACCTAACCCATATTTAAACACTTATTGTGGCACAATTCCACTGCAGCACAAATATTAATTAAAGGGACCATGATTGAAACTCACTCCATTGGCTCATGGAAGCTGTAATAAACTGAGGTGCTATGAGCTTCCCACAAAAGAGCTTTGCCATATGCAAATAACTGTGCTAATTAGCATGAAATCCTCCGGGTGGTGAGGTCTGCAGCCGGCTAGAGGAAGCTGGCTTGGTTCGGAGCTTGGCTGTTAAGGGAGATAAGAGCTGTGGGAGGCCCCTTGGCAGTAGAGAGAACCTTAAATATCCATGTGGCCCTTTTGCCATCTTTTGTTTTTGACAGAACAGCTCAGGTATGTTGGGATTTAAATGTTAAAGGACTAGGGCTTAGAATTGTTAGTCAGGGATGATGCTTGAATAACGTTTATTTGTATTCATATTAATAGAGTCCGCTGACTTTGCGTTCAGTCTTACATCTGAAATACGAAATGTAAAATATAAATTAAAGAAATGTATACCTGTGGGACCTGATTAGCTTCTGCCAAATTTTCCTTTCTGCAAGAGTAACTATATGGGTGTCAGTATAATTACCCCTCATTTATAAGAGAGGCTGGAAGATTCCATACAAGACCAGAGATCACTTGGTTTCAGCACTGGCACAGAAAGGGGGAACCTGATTGGATATAATGTCTCCCACCTTATACTGTTTTTCTAGGAGGAGATATCAGTGTGCCATGGAGAGTGTAGAAGCCTAATTCATGGGATGGTCTTTGACAAGTCATAAACTATGTCTCAGCTAGGGATGTAAGAAAGCATCATTTTCTCTTCACACCTATGTTCATTGCACGCAGTGCCGTTTCTGTTCCACTGCAGTTCAGCTTCCAACAAAAGCTACATTGTTCATCTTGTTGCCTGCTGTGGTGGAATTTTGTGTAATTAATAATGTAATTAATTATGTTAACGCTATATTATTCCACACTATTCCTGTCGATGCAAAGGAAACACAATGCAAATGGGCAGGGGAAAGTAATCAGTTATGCATCATTTGCAGACTGAAAACAACAGCAGCCACGGATATCGATCCTATCAGGTGGATTGATTTCCATTCTGGACATGGGCCGAATAAGCAAACATCAGCAATCTGCTCCTATTTCTGTCAGAATTCTACAGCATCCCTAATTGGTTGTTTTTCTTCATGGAATCTGCCATTTTGGAGATTTTGCCCCATTTTTCTGATTGAAGAGACCCACGAAACACAGGCCTTATTTTTAAGGCTGATATTGCTTCATCCAGCTGCAGCATCTTATATCTTCAGTATATCTGAAGGAGCGTCTCCACCTCCACCGACCTACTCGGACACTGAGACAGATGTAGCTAGGGATGTGTAACGCCTCTCTCAAAGTTTTAGAGAAATCATTGATTGTTATAAAACCTCTCAACATTGCTTCCTACAAATTCTCATTGACTTTACTATTGTCCAAAATTTCAGGGCAACAGTAGCTGCCATATGACAAATATGCATTTATATATTTTCCAGCCCTGGCTGCCCCTGAATTGTTAACATCAAGCCATAGGTGCTATCTCCCCTCAATATTTGTAGGCAGGAAGCTGAGCTCCCCCAATGTTGAAGGGGAAGAGGAGGCTTCCTCCTGATGATGAGCACCTTCTTCTTGGCCTCCTCCTAATGATGCGTGTGGTGCTTGGCTTGCCCTTCCATTGCCACCCCCAGCCTAAAAACGCAACCCAGACTGCCTCAAACCACCACCACTCACCTGCCGCCTGCCACCTTACTTTCTTTTTTCTTTCAATTTTAAAGTCTTTCTTGAAATCCATTAATATTGTGACAATTTTAACTTCACACATACACATATATACATTTTAAAAAAGAAAAGAAAATATTCTTATATTAATTTACCATAAAGTGTTGTTTTTAACTTCTAGGTTCTATTTCCCCTTAGGTTCCAACTAAGCTAAGATCAAATAATATTGCATAAATTAAGGTAACATATAACAGAATAAAAAAAAATAAAAAAATGTAGATTTCCCATCATTTCCCGATATAGTTAACATTTAATGATTTTGAATGCAGTTATAATTATTACCTTACATTTAATATACTTTCTAATGCTTTCTTACAACATATCGTACCGATTTTTCTTTATTTCTTAATATTTAACTTTCACTGGTTCTCCACTGCCACCATCACGATTAGGCCAAGGCCTCTGCTGCCACCACTGAGGCCCACTGCGGCAGCAGACGTACTTCCGGAAGCTGGGCTTCACTTCTGGAAGTACGTATGCCTGCGGCTGCAGTGGACCTCAATGGAGCCCTTGCAGTGGAGGCAGAGACCTTGTTTTTGGCACCACAGCCATGGCATGAGTGCCACTAAATTCAGTTACAAATAGGTGTGCATAAGATCACAGAATATATATGTATTTGTATATGTGGGGATTAAAGGAAAAAGACAAAAACTCGTTGGTAAGAAAAGCAGCATTAATATCCTCAGTTTTTCTAGTTTTAAAATGTGTTGTGAAATATCTAGTCTTACTAAAACTGTTTCCAGTAATTTATGAGTTAGGATATATATCTTAGCATTATTAGCTTGAAATATATTTAGGTCTACATAAATAAAACACATCACTGTCATTCACGAGATATTATATGATTACTATCTTGAAAGCAATGATTCTCTTTGTGAAAACTAAATTTAATTTGCTCCAATTGGATATCTAGCATCTCTGTGATTTATAAATTTTGGATAAGCAGGTAGCCCTTTTATTTTAATAATGTAACATTTATTCAGCAAACAGTTTTTTTGAAAAATGAGCAGGCTGGTTTTAATAACAACCCCTTTCAGAGACATTACAGTATATAGCTAATGTAAAGCAGGGATAAAATATTCTGCACAGTGTATAGAACAAGGTGTAAAAGATTATAGAGTCATAAAAATAGCCAAGTAAAAAGAGCAAATTAAGGTCTGTAATTGGCTAGAAGCAATTAAGTGCTTTTGATGATAGCAAAAGACATGGTTGGTCACTTGTGTGAAAGAATGACCCCATGCTCATTCTCCTTGTCCTTTAGCAAGTTTTGTTTTTATAACCTCCATGTACACCTCTTAAAAAATCCATAAATGCCTGATTATACTTCAGATATGCCATTTTGCAGAGGTTACTATCGCATTTTGAAGAAATATATCTGGAACAGTCAATTCCACCCCTACTTCTTGTTCTCTGAAGTACAGTGGCTAGAAGATGCACCTGCATCATAGACAGATTTCCTGCATTAATATGCAAGTCTACACCTTTTGGGCACTATCTTAGAACAACCATATTTAGAGGTAAAATGTGTTTGAACCTTGAGTGCATTTGAGGTTCTTTGTACAAAGCCTGTAAAGGAGCAAAAGCTGCTGTCTTGATGCAAGCTGGGAAGATAAGTCAAGGGCAAATTTAGGATCTATGGAGGAAATAGAAGTGACTGCTTTTTGTCCTAGAAAGATGCTGTGAGAACGTCATCCAGACAGGGAGTTGCGTAAGAGTGTTTGTGCTGCATCCACCCACGTGAAATCTTGCCTGTGGGTGAGCATTAGGTTTTATGTTCTCTGCAATGCTTGAATCTCTTCACCTCTTGCAATTAAATATAGCACAGTTTCTGCATCAGGGGATCTTGTCAAGAGAATTTTTCCAACCTGGGCAAAGGTATACGATCTCTAACCTGACACAAGTTTGTCTTCCACTTTCCAGCCCCCACCAGCACATTTCTAGATAATACAGAAAGAGATTGAGAATGCATCTTATTACTGTGGCCCATTCCTAGACAACATCCCTAGACTACTGCAGTTTACATATTGTTGCACGCCACTCCAATCTCAAGAGTGGTGCAAGATTCCAGGGGTTCCAGGCACTTACCCAAGGTTTGTGTTGCCTTTTGGTAAGGAGACACAGTGGAGACTGTGGTGTCTTTATAATATATGGTTTATTTACACACACACACACACACACACACACACACACACACAACCTGAGCCTACAATGGAGAGATTCGTAGAAGCAACATCCCCAAAGGGTCTTGAATCTCCCATAGCTGCAGCCTTGGATTCAAACAGACATCAAACCTTGCTCCCTGACTCTCTCTCCAGCTTGTTGCTTTTTTAAAAAAAAGGGATTTTTATTGCTGTTTAAAATTCCAGGTACACATCAACTTTTCCTTTACATTGACATTTCTGCTCCAAAACTCTACTTCAAACTCTGGCTTTGTCTGTTGAGGGATGGGGCACCACCCATTTGTCGTCTCACACTGATGGTCTTAAATCCTTTGTTCCCCTTAACGGCTCATCACTCAGGTGAACACCTCACCAGGAAGCTAGTCTGTATTATATTTTACCACTTGATGGATCCAGGGGCTAGAAGGGTCTCAACTCCCCTATCCCACCTCATAACAATATTCTTTACGGTAAAGTTGTACCTAAACGCGCAGGAACTAAGTGATAGCCTGCCTTCATTATTTAAAGTTGTTGCTGTTTTTGTGGTATACTTCACGGCTAGTAGCTACATATTGAACTTGGTTGTGTAAACGAAAAACACTTTTGCATGCTGACACTGCCCTACCTGTTTCTATATGTCTCTCTGCAGTGCTGATGTTGATGGTTTAATCAATTCCCCCTTATTATAGCATGCTGTCAGTGTGTCAATGAACTGCGTGGAATCATAATACAAAAATTCAGTTGCAGCTCCTTATTTCCCTGAGTGCTGTGAAGTTCCAGGGGTAGCAGGTTTACTTGGAGACTTTACTGTGTCCTTGAAATATTTTATCTACAAATATACAACCAGAGCCAGAAGTGCCAAACAGCAGGCATTTCTAGAAGGCAGCAGAACTACAAGCCTCCATTAGGTGCCCAGGAGAGACTGCAAACATCGAATTGCTTTCTGTGTTCTCTCTTTGCCCCTGTCTTTGGCTATTCTAAACGTCAAACTGTTCTCACTCGCATATGTGCACACAAAGACATACATCCCTGCACAACTTCCTTCAGACCATGGCTTAGCACAAATGTGCAGTCTTCTGAAGAGGAGATCCAATACATAGCATTTGTAGCTAATGCTGTAGATCAGAAGTCCTGCATCTGGACAGACTTAATTTATTTGGAACTCTGGAGCACTTGTCCTATGTTTATGAAGATGGTATTTTGTTAGCTTTAGACACATCACCAAGTTCATGTATGATAAGTGTGCGGTTGAATGACTATGGTGCTTTTATCCATTTTCACTTAACTTAAGTTGAATTGCCAAGTGAATCGTTTTCACTTAAGTTGAAAAGCTGGACAAAATAATAACGCATCACAGTAAATAAAACATTTCCAGTAAATAAAACGTGTATGAAAAAATAATTCAGAAGCACATTTTTCGTAGACACTTTGAAAAATTAAATGTGTAAATCCAGTTCAGGAAATTTGTGTGGATGGGTAGTGTCTGTAAAAAGGTAGAAAAGATTACCTTTCCCAAATGTCTCATGACTTAAAACTTGACATGACAATATGGACACTTGATTCATCATGCCATGTATCATATTGTGGACATGCCACAATAATTGCAAAAGGTCATTGATGTTGGTATCTGCATCAGTATGCTGTTTCATAATGTGTTGTAACTTTTTAGATTATGAGACTGAGGGCAGGGACTATTACTTCAATACATAACAGGGACCATTGTAATATTGATTTCTACACCAGTGTTTTTCAACCTTTTTTGGGCAAGGGCACACTTGTTTTATGAAAAAAATCACGAGGCACACCACCATTAGAAAATGTTAAAAAATTTAACTCTGTGCCTATATTGACTATATATAAAGTAATTCTCTTGAATAGGAATCAAATAAACACAATTTTTCCCACGGCACACCAGGCAACATCTCGCGGCACACTAGTGTGCCACGGAACAGTGGTTGAAAAACACTGTTCTACACACCATTGTGGTGGGGCAATGCAATAGATAAATGTTGAACTGTTCCCAACTAACATCAATTGCACTATAATAGCATGGTTGGTAAGGCTAGCTTGGTTCTTTCAGTGAGGTTACATGGGAAACTAGAAACAATGTTGAATTTTATAGTTAAGGACAACTGAAGAGAAAAGGTTTTGATAAGAGCAAATTTGTAGAAAGGATTAATAATGGTATTAGATTAAAGAGCAAATGGTAGAGGATAATTGCCGTGAAACAATTAAAAGAAGAAGAATGCTGACAGACTAGTTTGATGAAACAGAATGGCTCCCTGTCATTTTACCAATGACATTTGATAAAATAAGAACTTGTAGGATAACAAACAGAAGTGCTTTCTTTGAAGCTCAATCAACAGTTATTTAGTTGCATTCAGGATTATCAGTGGGCAGATGATGTTCAAGTTGTATATGCTAGAATTCGCTGACATTTCAGGACAACTGAATATATACACACATGTATATTTGGTCAAGTGTATATGTGTTTATATGCATGAATATAAATAATGCATAGAGATTATATAATGGAACTACAATGTTGTAATACATTGGAAGAATACCTATTGTGACAAACACGGAATACTTGGTTGTAGAAGAAGATTTTGGATTTGATATCCCGCTTTATCACTACCCGAAGGAGTCTCAAAGTGGCTAACATTCTCCTTTCCCTTCCTCCCCCACAACAAACACTCTGTGAGGTGAATGGGGCTGAGAGACTTCAAAGAAGTGTGACTAGCCCAAGGTCACCCAGCAGCTGCATGTGGAGGAGTGGAGACACGAACCCGGTTCCCCAGATTACGAGTCTACTGCTCTTAACCACTACACCACACTGGCTCTTGTAGGACATGTATCTTGTAAATATACCTGTGTTGTGGCATAGTGCGGTTTTTTGTGCTTGTTGCAGAGAGAGAGACACTGTAATCTCTTCAACTAAATTTGTCACTGGTGGATAAGCTACCCAGTGTAAAGGGGAACAGTCAGGTTTTGCTCTTCCAGACAATTATTCATAAATAGCGGAGTACAAAAAAATACTGAGGACACCACTGAGATTAGCCTTCTGCCTGCTCCTCAGAGCACTGGTCTTCTAGGAAGCATTTTCTTCCTCCTTGGCTCCTAATGCTTACCTGTATTCTTGAGGAAAGGCTTCCCAAGCCTCCTCAGTTTGTTTCCATATCTGAGCCTGGTAAACCTCAGCAGCACCTTTGAGTCATAATCTAGATTTCAAAACATCATAGGTTTTGGTGGAATCTGGTATGAAGTAAGCTGTGAATCTTAAACCTCTAATAATGCCATTCAAAAATATTGAAACATTTAATCAGAAAATGTCATTAATTCAGAAAGTCTGGTGGATTTTGGAAGACTAGGGTGGAGACTAGATTCAAATAGTTTCCGATTTTCATTCATGCAGAGATGAACGCTAAAATTTGAGTCAATACTTCTCTAGCTTAAAACCTGTGTCACAGAGCTCAACATTCTTGTGCAGAATGACTGAGAATTAAGTTTGTATGGTTTTCTTTTTAAACTGGGATGAAATCAGATGAAATGGAAACATCTGGCTATATCCACTCCTGACAGAATGATATACTGAAAGTTCTTGCCTCTTCTGCACCAGTAGGGCATAGCCGAATCTTCTTTTTTTTGGGGGGGGGGGAGATGAGAAAATGCCACAAACCCTGGCAAACAGAGCAGTGTCTGAAATTGGCATTGCTGTTACATAAAGCATTGTCAAGGGTGGCTAAACTTCAAACTTTAAAGTTCATGGTTTTAAGAAAATGCAGCAAGCTTTTAGAAAGGTGAGTGGAGAAGGTGACCATTCACATCACACATAATATAATAAATTATCAGCATGGCATCTTTAAAATATATCCAACTTCATTAGGTCACTGTCCTGTTCATGTTGTATATTTATGGGTTTCACACTCTGTTGATTGAGACAAACAAAGCCAAGTTTTAAGGGGGTTGCTATTTTTGGTGATACTGGACAAGGATTCTGAAACATTCTTGTGTAGAAATGACCAAAGTTTCCCAACTAATTTGCATTCTCAGACAGTGTTAGCTGGGGAAAAAATTACACAAGAGGCTTCAGACCTGCCTGCATTAATAATTCTCTGTGATTTACAGCTTACTAATAATGATAACAATGCTAATTAAGATAACATTGTGCGTGTGTGAGAGAGAGATACATATTAGTGTCTGTATATAAAATAAGAGAGATGTACAACTCAGCATGACACATCATTCTCTTCGTCCTGGGTGGAGGCTTGTGGAATATTTAATATTACTTGTGTTTTGTATACCCAAAGAGTGAATATGAATGCTCTGAATAGTTTAGCAACATGCCCACAGTGTGATTCTAGGAGAAAGGTTCAGGTTTAGAGAGGCAGCAGGCTCAAACATTGCCAAATGGAAAAGAAGGCTGAGGGAAATAGCTACAGCGTTAAGTGTTGGAATCCTAAAGTGGCTTGTAGTTTAGTCTTACAATGTGAATAATGAGCGTTCCCCCACATCAAACGGGGTGCGCATGTTGCAAGGTTGCAAGGAGGCCCCTTTGAATCACGGTGGCAGCTCCTGGCAGTTGGTCTGGCTTCACCTTCCCAGGTTGGGATACCTGTGGACTCCACCTACACTAGCAGCCGCCCAATCCTGGCTGGGGAGGTGTGGCCAGGGGGATTGGCCAGGTAGAGGGAGGGATTAGGCAGTACACACAATAGAACTCGAGTCATACCTGGGAAGCGGCCGTTGGATTCAGAGCTTACAATGTGAATAACGGAGGTCTACTTGCAGAACTTCGCTTGGGTTGCATTAGTTCTTTCTACTGAAATGGGAGCCAGATGAAATAAAGCATGCTGTTCCCTTTTCCCAAATGCACATTATGACAGTTAACATCAGTCTGATATGCCATTTGAATGAAGTATGCCAGGAAATGGGTGTGGCGTTCCCAAATTGGGGGATTTCAACTCTGCATCAATTATTCACAGGGCCCTGTGTGGCAAACAAATGGAAGCACACCGCATTTCCTGAGTGCATGTTTCACAAACTGACTCGGCTAAACAATGCACAGGCGCCCCTTCGACAGCATAGAGAGAAGGCAATTTCTTCATTTTATCCATTATTTGTGATTTAATCTCATAATGAGAGCTTAACGTTCATACTCAGGACATAATATCTAGCATTTGAAATCATGTGGACTTATGAAACTTCTCGAGTAATGAAGTGTCTAAAAGAATACACTACGCAGAATACTGCGCACCATTCAATACATATGTCATGGCTTTTCAAGTACACTCCAGATGCAATTTAGCACAGTTCAAGCACACTCCAATTGCAGTGGCTGATTTCACCAGACCACTGCCAATGCTTTCAAGAGATGGTCAGTGACAACATTTTAACCTCTACTGGGGAATTGGTTCTTGGGTACATAGTGAAGGAATCATACAGCCAGTTGTACTGCAATGGCCACTGTGGTTTTCAGTATAAGGAAAGAGCACAGCTATGCTTGGCTTGCCTCTTCACTAGAAGGGGGAAAACCCCATTGCAGCCCCTCCTAGCTGTTGCAAAGAGCTCTTGATCATTCCAGGAAGAGACTCTTCACCTTCCTGCTCCAAATAGGCTTTTTGCACAGTAATTCTGCTTCCCACAGCCATCCGGTTGAGTGAAAACAGGATATTGGACTTGATGGGCCACTCTCCTGAACTAGCAGGGTTGTTCTTGTGTTGTGGCCTCCTGACTGCTCATGAAGCACAGAAAGGAATGGGTGTGGGCAACATCATCCTTGCAACTGGCAAGTTAGCATGAAGCCTCTGGATAAGCCATACTTGGTATGAAGAACTTTGAAGAGAGAGTTCAAGAGGGCGTGAACCGGTTTCACGCCCTCTTGAACTAGGAGCCTAACCTTCTGCCTTTGCCCAGCAAGCATCTTTTTATTGCGACACTTTAGGTTCCATCTCAAGCCATTAGCCCCAGAGACTGTAGCTGAAATATTTGGGTATAGTTGCTCACACTTTTGACCTGGCCCTGAGAAATAGCCCTTGCACCTAGTGCTGGGAGCCTTGAGCCTAATAATAATATTTTTTTTAATACCCCACCCATCTGGCTGGGTTTCTCCAGTCATTCTGGGTAGCTTACTGCATATATAAAAAATTGTAAAACATTAAAAATTTCCTGATACAGAGGTAAGAGTCATGTATTGATAGATTAGAAATGGGTCATATATTGAAATACTACTGACATTCTTCATTGTCATGGATGCTCATGGAATACCTACATGAAAGAAAGGCATTTAATGAGGAACGGCTTAGGGAGCTGGGTATGGTTAGCCTGGAGAAGAGAAGGTTAAGGGGTGATATGATAGCCATGTTCAAATATATAAAAGGATGTCATATAAAGGAGGGAGAAAGGTTGTTTTCTGCTGCTCCAGAGAAGTGGACACGGAGCAATGGATTCAAAGTACAAGAAAGAAGATTCCACCTAAACATTAGGAAGAACTTCGACAGTGGAATTTGCTGCCAAGGAGTGTGGTGGAGTCTCCTTCTTTGGAGGTCTTTAAGCAGAGGCTTTGATGGTGTCAGGAATGCTTTGATGGTGTTTCCTGCTTGGCAGGGGGTTGGACTGGATGGCCCTCGTGGTCTCTTCCGATTCTATGATTCCATAATAGCCACCACAAGTTCATATATACAACTATTGCATGTGCCTTAGGAACTTCAGAAAAAGAGTATGGGTAACATTTCCCCCCATGTTGTTTTGCCTAAATCAGTTTTGATCAAAAAATTATTTCCAGTGGGAATATAAAAATAAGCATGAAATCAATGTTCTCTTAAATAAAGTGCATTATGATGAAGTTGTCATAGCACAGTAGTGTGTGCAATGATAGCACAACTTGTGCCTCATTACAGTGTTAAAAATCAAATCTTGGTGCGTTTGTGTTTTCCTGTGTCCAAAGTCTTGTTGACTAAGCAATTTGGAACAAGTAATGTCTGTAGCCATAACTTTAATTCTGGGTCCTAGAAATGTTGTGTTGAGTCTCATGGCAGTGTAAATCTTTTCTTTATATTTTATTTTATAAATCTTTTATTAAACTAATAATTTGAGATGAACTGCTGTGTGGACCAACATCCTGATTTGGAGATACTTTATTTATAGTCAACCCCCTAAACCTTCAGACATTAATAAATGGAAGCAAATCCTACTGAGTTAAGGAAGACTGCTTTCTATGTAATTAGCTGTGGGATCACCATCTGAATCTTTCCATGAAATGGGAAGAAAATAGTAGGCAGTCACCATAAGCACAGGCTAACAGCTAAAGCTGAGGGAGGCAGGCTTATGAACCTATTGAGCTGTGCTGTCGTCGTCGTCGTCTGGTAATTCCTTTGTGTCTTATGAAGGAAAGCCCGATTTCTTCAGACTTGTTATACCATTCATAGCGAGCTGAATTCAATTCCAGTTATTGACCTTTCACTGACATTAAAGGCCCAGCGTTCACTAAATCACTGATGCACGCCACTCATGCTGATTTGCCGAGGCATGTCAGTCATGCTGAAAATAGATCATAGAATCTGAGCTCTGGGGGGTGGGGAAGAAACTCTCCACTCATAGCTTGCCTGCCTCCTGTTTAAATCACCTATATGAGGGCATTACAGGTTTGGAAGCTTACATCTCTGGGCTTGTGTATAAATGCTTTATTTCACCATTAAGGGGTTCATCTGGCAGCATTGATTGGCTTTAACAGGAGTGCTGGGCCTAAATTTTGAGGCCAAGATACAGTCCTGAGAAAATATTCTCCTTGCTGCAAGTGCTTCACCCCACTCGCCCCTCTTCCTCCCCCCTCCCCCTTCTTCTTCTTCTTCTTCTTCTTCCTAATTGTTTAAACCAATTCATAAACCAAGAATTTATACATTGATCAGTAGTAATGAAACATATGTTGTAGATATTTTCCCACATTTATTATGCTATATTTGTGATATACAAGTTACAGGTGGGTAGCCGTGTTGGTCTGCCATAGTCAAAACAAAATCGAAAATTCTTTCTAGTAGCACCTTAGAGACCAACTGAGTTTGTTCCTGGTATGAGCTTTCGTGTGCATGCACACTTCTTCAGATACCTGAAGAAGTATCTGAAGAAGTGTGCATGCACACGAAAGCTCATACCAGGAACAAACTCAGTTGGTCTCTAAGGTGCTACTAGAAAGAATTTTCGATTTTGTTGTGATATACAAATCACATGAGAAAACTTGCTATACTTATGCATCCATATGTACAATTGCTCCAGCCAGGTTACCAAGAGCTCTTTATCATATATATACCCTTTTAGTGCTTTGCATTATAACATTGTATGTAGGTTAATACTAATTAAGACAAACCTATTATGTCAAAGTTGCTGGGGCTGTTGTATACTTCTCCAGAGTGTTCAACATGCTGCCCTTGGGTTATCAGACTTCTTCCTCAAATTAGGATTCGGTAATCTTCAGGGTTTACCTGTGGTGCAGATGTCTCTCTGCTATGGTCTTGGCCTTAATGAGTCTCTCTGGACTCATAAGAATCTTCATCATTTATTCTTCCTATTGGTTGGTGGAACTCCCTGAACAATATGTGACAGTCCCTTAGCCAAAGCATTTCTCTATGGGAAGAGGAAGGTTCAAGAGGTGCCCTTGGATAATGAGTCTAATTTGCAGCTAGATTTGGGGAACTTCACTTTTCTCCTTGCAGATTTTCACCTTTTCCCCCTTCCATTTAACCATAGAGTATTATTCCAGAACTGTCCGATTAATGGAGTGAAGTGAATTGGGTTATTTAATAAGGATATTGCTAACCAGATTTCAGCTTGAAAGGCAGTGATCTTACAGATCAGGGATCCCCCCCCCCCCAGCCGAAACTCACAGGAGCTCAGCTCTGGCACCTCTCAGGTGGGTGCCATTGCCATTCTAAGAGAACAAGGCATAAGTTTGTGGTGAGCTCTGGCACTTCTTTTTCAAAAAAAATAGCACTGATTTAGATGTTCATACATCTAAAGTGGGGAAGAAAGACTTCGTTCTCAAATGGCATTCTGAAATGAGTGACACAACCACATACCAGCCCACATTGGGCTAGCTAAATAGATAGTTCAATTTCCTTTTTGAGATGTAGTCTTTCTACTCACAGGGAAACTCATTCACAACCGCATCTGGGATTTGCAAACGTTTTGGAAATACCCATTTTAAGCTGCTTAGCCTCTAGGTTTTACTAAAGAGATATGATTCATACCCCACTCTCCAGCATGCAAAGGCATATTCAGAACAGATATGACCTGCCAATATGGAAGGAAGCCAGAATTGGGCCAGGAGGTGTGAGGATCTTATATGTTCCTCTTAATTGATCCCAAGGCTTTCATTAGGATCTGTTCACCTTTTCACATAGTACCTCCCCCCCAAACAAATCCCATGGCACTCAGTCTTAAATGTGCCAATGTTACTTAAAATGAGAGTAAAGGCCCTGGATTTCATAACTCTCTGTGATATAAGAAATATCTAAAAACAGAGAAAGTGATCCAGATGGTGGAAAATGGTATTAAATCACCCTGCTAAAACTATCAATAGTCGACTGTTTTCTTTTAATAAGTATTACTTCCCTCTACAGTGGTACCTTGGTTCTCGAACATAATCCATTCCGAAAGTCTGTTTGACTTCCGAAACTTTCAAAAACCAAGGCACGTCTTCCGATTGGCACAGGCGCCCCAGAAACAATAGCCGACAACCACATCGGATGTTTGGCTTCCGATAAACGTTCAAAAACCGGAACACTTACTTCCGGGTTTTTGGCATTTGGGAGACCAAATGTTTGAGTGTCAAGGTGTTTGAGAACCAAGGTTCCACTGTATTAGTAAAGTTGGTACCCCTGGTGAGATGTGCAGATGTGAGATGTGCAGAACACCCAAAGTGGTGGAGAGTTAGTATGCGTGCATGCCCTGTGGTGTGGGTGCCTATGGTGTTAACCCTATCATATTTGACCCCAGTCAAGACAGTGTTCTCTCTCTCTCTCTCTCTCTCTCTCTCTCTCTCTCACACACACACACACACACACATCTCAGCAACTGAGTTTTGTTGGAGGGGATGCCCTAGAACAAGAATATATATATATATATATATATATATATATATATATGCGCGCGCAATTGGTGGGCATGCATTAGGATATAGAAATTATTGGAATTAGTGTGAACTAGTATTATGAAAATTACAAAATACGGCTTAAATGTTGACCCTTAACAATGCTCTTGTGTTATATTAATGGCTAGGCTATACAATACTTCTATAAGAAATTGGTTAATAATTTGTTAACAGCTGCCTGGTTTCCATTTTTGCACTGTTGAAACCACTATTGAGTCCAGTAGTTCTCAGCTCTTCAAGGTGAGAATGAATTGGATAAGAACTGAAAACACTGGTACTTTCCAGTTAGAAGGACAATGAATCATTGTCAGGATGGAGGCATATATAGGGAGTTTAGCTTCTTCAATATGTTTGGGCCACAGTTTGCAAATGTTGCTAAAGTTGTGTGTACTGTATGCAGTTGTTGCTTGGTATGGCTGAAGAGAGAGAAAAAAGCAATACATTGTTGGTATTTGGGGAGGATGAAGTCCATGACTAATTCAGCTAGAAATGGGCTGTTTCCATGGCTATGGATATAGAATGTCCACAAAGCTTCAGGGAGCCAGCCGTCATGGAGATAATTTATTGATGGAACCTGGGTGGCTAGAATGACAAAAAAGAAAATAGGAGTTGGCCTTGTAAATTTAGATTGTGTTATGAATGGCATGCTTTCCTTCTTGGAAAATAGTCTGTGTTATATGGTTATTTGCACTAGCATCCCTGTGAATAAGACAGGGAATGAGCCAAGCTTTCTGGAGGCCTCTCAGGATTTTTTGTTATTGTATAACAATATTGGTGGTGATGGCCTAGTTGTGATCTTCCTTAACTCTGGAGGATTATGAAAGCCAATTGTGACCATCTTTGGGGCGCATTGTAAAACCTTGCAATTTGGCCTCCCTCATTGGTTGCCTTGGAAGTCTGTTAGTTCAAGATATATGTTGTATTTGTTAGTTTTTGGCGTATTATCCCATGCTGGAGGCTTGTTCACATTTTAAATTAGTAGCACATTTATTGTCTCACAGAATCAAGACAGACGAAAAGGAAGTACTTCACACACAGTTAAACTATGAAATTTGCTCCCACAAGAGGCAGTGGTGGCCACAGTGGCGGAGCTAGGCTCCGTGGCACCCGGGGCGGCAAAGGAAACGCCCCGGGGGCGGGGCGTCGTGATGACACATTGTGACGTCACGATGCCCCGCCCCCGGGGCGTTTCCAGGAGTGCCGCCGCCGCTTCTGCAGCCCCCTTTTAAGCCGAAGAGCCCGCTTTTAAGCTCTGCGGCTCAAAAGGAGGCTGTGGGAGCGGCGGTCCGACGCTGCTGCTCCCGGGGCGACTGAGCGAGCGGCGGCGCGTGGGGGTGACAGGCGCTGGCCCCTCCTGCCACTCCCCACGCTGCCGGTCACCCCGGGAGCGGCAGCGCTGCACGGACGGGGTGCTCCCTCGGAAGGTGCGCTGTTGCTCCTGGGGTGACGGAGGGAGCGGCAGCGCTTGGGAATGGCGGGAGGGGCTGCCGCTTGTCACCCCCATGCGCCTCCGCTTGCTCCGTCGCCCCGGGAGCAACAGCGCACGGCCGAGGGAGCACCCCGTCCGTGCAGCCCTGCTGCTCCCAGGGTGACCGGCGTTGCGTGGGGAGTGGCGGGAGGGGCTGCCGCTTGTCACCCCCACCCGCTGCTTGTCACACCTGCCACTAGGGGCGTACCGCCCCCACCGCATCCCCCTAGCGTCGCCCCTGGGTGGCCACCAGTTTGGGTGGCTTCAGAAGAGGTTTAGACAAATTCATGGAGGATAAGGCTATCAGTGGCTACTAACCATGATAGCTGTGTTCACTGTTGGAAGAAGAATGCTTCTGAATACCAGATGCTGGAAACCGCAGAAGGGGAGACTGCTGCTGTGTTCAGATTCTGCTTGTGGGTTTTCCCCAGGCATCTGGTTGGCTGCTGTGAAAACAGGATCCTGGACTTGAAGACAGTGGTCTTAGAGCCATGGTTATACACATGAACTATGGTCGCCTGTAAGCTGAGTGTTGAGAATTCTGGAATACATACCCCTGTAGAGAGGCTTAGAAAGCTGGAGGACACTATGCAGTTGAAACAGGAGCTAATGCCTGCCTTCCTCTCTCTTGCTTATCTCTCTCTTTTTGGCAGGTGATTTCCCCTCAAGGTTAAGAGAGAGAAAACCTGCTAAAATGGATATGACAAACAGAGATTAACAACAAATGGATGGGGATAAGAGAGGCAACCAATGGCTCCAGCTTTCCTTTTCTGTCTCCCTGGAGGGCTTCAGAATTTTCCAAAGTTGGAGCCTGTCTTAACAAGCCTGGCTACTTTTCATGTGTGAAGTGTGTTACAGTTTTGTGATAGGCACCTTAACAAATACATAGGTTGCCAAGACAGTGGTACCTTGGTTCTCTAACTTAATCCATTCCGCGAGTCCATTCAACTCCTGAAACCATTCAAAAACCAGGGCGCGGCTTCCGATTGGCTGCAGGAGCTTCCTGCACTCAATCAGAAGCAGCAGAAGCCGCGTTGGATGTTCGGCTTCCAAAAAAATGTTTGCAAACCAGAACACTTACACTAAGCTGTTCGGGAATCAAGGTACCACTGTACTAATTAAGCTGCTTTTACAGATGTTGGTATTCTCAGGTTCCAGTGGGGTAATGCCATTAGTAAGGAGTCATAAGCACAACAGATTCATTGTTGCATAAGCTTTAATGGACCAAAGCCCACGTCATGTAAGAAGTGCTATCATCAATAGACAGAAAGACGCATCACTATAAAGGGTGAAAATAGCCCCCAAAGAGCAAGAAGTGTGGTCTGAGAAAAGCTTTGCTGAATATAAAATAACCAAGCATAGTAACTGTACATCTATTTAGGTGATTTGTATGATTGGTTAATGAGTAGGAATGTTGTATAAATTTGATTGATTAAGTGAACCTCCCTAATCCACGCTTTCCAAAACAAAACAAGAACTGAAGCACAGCTATCATTTGAAATTCACACTTTTCTGAATTTTGCAGTGTAGTTCTCCCGTCAAATAATGTCTATACAAATGCATTTACAGTGGAAAGCTGTGCATTAAAATGCATTTTAGTGAAAATAAACAAAATTTAAAAACAAAAATGCATTCTAATAGAGGAAATTGCTTTGCAAAAATGTATATATTGGGCAGAATCATGTATATCCATTAGGAGAAATTTGACTAAAATGCTGGTGGATTTTCATGATGTGGAAATGTGGAGAACGGAAGATTGGACAAATTAGAAATCAAAATCGACAGATTCCTCCTAATGAGATACAATTCAAAGTATTCCTCGGGATAAACTTCAGTTATTTTACAACTATTACTTCATGTAATCTGGGGTCACAGATCTCTCATCATCAACTGTTTCTGCTTGTGTCCCAGGTTGTATAGCCACATTTGCTAGCAAGGAGAACACTCATGAAAGGTAGATTGGCTGGGGGAAAAGGTATCATTTCCTTGTGGACGAGTACTTAACACCCTGGCAAGTTTCCCAGACAAGTAGGGATAATTTTTAGGCATTCCAGCTAATAAAACTCTGCAGTTTGCCAAAAGGTATGGTGTCAGCTTCGCTGCTGTAGATTTGTAATAAGAAACTTCACTTTTTCAGATATCAGAACAGTACCTGACAATCTTGCAACTAATTCAGCAAGGCAGGATGTTTTTTGTACGGTGACTTTCCCCAAGTCTCTTCCCAGTTCTTGTAGCACCAAACCACATCCTTGCTGCTGTTAAAACAGCCCTAATGTCTTGAACTTATATAAAAGGGGATAGGTCTGAATTGGTTTTGAGGAACTTCTAACCTGGGCCTAATTAGACTTTCTCTTTAAACCGGTATGATCTCTTAGTTTGAGCCTTCCTTTTGAAGCCAAGTACACACACATCCAGTAATTATGCTACTATATTTGTTGGAAGATGCATGTATAAGGAAGAGTGTGTTACAAATATATGTTTTATGAGGGATTCTGAGCTGTATGTTTCTGTTTTCAGTGGCCTATGACTAGTCAGTCTGGATGTGAGCTTTGCTTGAGCATCAGGATTGTGGTGGAGACATCTCAAGGTAGTACTGGGAAGTTAACAAGCTTACTGCTATTCTAGTTTCTCTACCTCTTATTTCCTACTTCCCTTTCAGGAAGAGCATGAAGAAATGGAGCCTATATGGGAAATGATGAGCTGAGAGCCCACTTTGGGCGATTGAGAACCATTTCCCATTTCCTATTTCAGAATACATTTCTCGACAAAAATGCCATTGTACAGTAAACATCTTGAATATTTATAATAATGAATAGATACTTACAGTTGACAGAAGATAAGAGAAATGTTAAGCACTTAATGCAGCCATTTAAGTCATTTCTCCTTTCAATTTGTGCGTTCCCTGTTTTATTTGCATCGCTTTGCAGGCTGGCAGACCCACGCTGTGTACTTCAGTATGTCTGTTAAAACTGCTCATCAAATAATTAATGCTCCATATTTATGACCCATGTTTTCTCAGAACATCAAGGGGAAAAGTTTGTGAGCTTTGAGATATTTCTTTGTGGTGCCCCCATATATATTAGTGCAAGAATTAGGAAGCATTCAGAGAGGGTAGTCTACAATGCCCAATATACAGAGGGTTGTATTCTGTTGCCTTTACTCAGCTGGATCTGAGACTTTGTTCCATTCATTTGTTGCAACAACCATGTACTCCGTAAATAGCATCTTTAGTTGAGCTACATTTGGCCAAACACTGATTTTACAGTATTCGGGGAACACAAAGACAACTCACTTTGTTAGTGACCACACTCCAAATTACTGGGTGTTTCTTATGTTTAACCTGAATGGGCTTTTAGAATGCAAATGTCAGGGCACAGGAAGGGTGGAGGCTGGTAATAGTGTAGTCTAGGGCAGGCATTTTCCAAGTCCAGGGGTCTGAAGAACCAGATGCGGATAACATAGTATTAGGTTGCCATGTGATCAAGTTCTTTCTTTTAATTTACAAACCTCTATACTTCAATGTACTTAAGAAATCCCCTGAGGATATAGAAATCACTCATTTATTTTTGGGTGGCTCTTGAGTCAGAGAAGTTGATAGATCTTACTAGTAGGCACAGAAATAATCCAGTACTACTTTCTAGGAATGACCACAAAGAACTGTAGCTAAAATAACATTGTGTTTTAGGTCCGCCTGTCATCAACAATACAGTGGGAGGTACCCAAGTCAGGGCTTTTTCAGTTGTGGCACCCAAATTTTGAAACAATCCCCCAAGGGACATCCAACTCTGTTGATTTTTAGTATTATTGCAGAGCATTTTTTGTTCGCGGAAAACAATTTTGAACATGTTTTTATGCTTCTATTGCCTTTTAGTTTCTTTGTCCTCTCAGACTATGTTGACTGTTGTCATTCTTTTTTCTTTTCTTTTGTTAACTTAATTTTTGTATGGTTTTATTCTTATTGTGAGCCACCTTGAATATTTAATATCATCCTGGGATATCGATTTAAAAATAAAATAAAAAAACCCAATAACCACGAAATTACTGGTACCGAAATTACCTTTCTTTCTGTATGTCATCTTTCCTTATTCCAAAATCCCATTAGTTTTTATGGGAACTTATCATGACTTGGGGTCAGTTCACAGTTTTGGATTTATTTGTGCAATCCATATACCATGCTTTTTCTCTGGGGGTACGCAGGGGTACACATACCCCTAACCATTTTGTGAATCTAAGTTTGGTCTCATTGAGGGGCAGTATTTCAATATGAGTAGGAAAATGAGAGTACCCCTAAATATTTTTTTTAAAGAAAAAAAGCACTGCATACATGAACCAAAAAGAGAAGAAAGATTATGTCTGAACTACACATACAGTAAGTCAACAGCTCCCTCCATGAATGTGGTCCTACATAAATGAGCCTTGTGTGGGTAAATAACTTGCTCAGTGCATGAATGGCCTGCAAAAATAATTGTGTGGAGGAATATCTGTAACAGGCCCTAAGAGGCTCAGGAATTTTAATCAGGTGCTTACAGTATATTCAAAAGTGGATGTCTCTAAAGTGCTTTTGACACTCAGTAAGGAGCCAGAAACTCCAAACCAAGTTCCTTGGGGGCACTGAGTTATGCAAAATGTGTATTTGCAAACATTATTTAATGGCCTTAAGATTTAATGTGGTTATTCACTTCTTTATAAATACATATGCGATCCTTTTAACGGCTTTCCCCTTTTCCATGCACAGCAACATTGCTGACAGCAGTATGCTTGGGGACTATGCTTTTATGATAGGATTCCATAATACGTAGTTACCCATTTGTTATTTTGAGTTGGCATTGAGTACAGCAGGTTGCAGAACAGAAGACAGTTGAGCAGAGTCAGGACAGTAGATTCTGGTGCTAGCAGCGAGACTTTCTAAGGAACCCTTTCAGTAGGCGTCAGTCCTTCAAAAGGGAAAGGAAGCTTTGAAACTAGGAAGGGTGGAGTTTCAAGTGGAAGAGTTATGTTGTAGTTAAAAGGGATAGGGGCAAAGAAACTTCACTTTGCACGGAGAATCGAATCTGATTTTTTGCTATTCTGCTAGAAGTAAGGATTTGTCACTTTAAAGAGACAATTTTCTCAACCCACAGGTTTTTCACCCGCGCCACAATGCTATGGTTTTAGTGCTTGTCTGTGCTCTCTATCTTCTAACATGCAGCTTTTATACAACTGAAATAATTTCTGATCAATCTAGTAAAGGGTCACTCTAGGTCTGTTATGCGAAAGGAATGTTACAGGAAGCAAAGGAGAGAAAACAGGGAAACAGACTTGGTGAACTACAGGAGGGGACCAGGAATGTACAGTCAAAATGCTCTAACTAGAGTTGTTGACCAGCCTGCCTACAGGTAGTGGTTCTTCTTTCTATAGGGACAGCTGGGGAACTGGACCCAAAGCAAGCATGGAAGTTAAGTGGTCTCACCTGAGGTTGTGTTCCAAGGAACAGCGGGGTGAGCAGTCTTGGTTTCTGATAAAGTCTGCTCTTTGCCTTTTGAACCTGTGTTTTGTAAAATGTACAACCATTCGGAGCCATACAAGAATGGAAATCTTCTTTCCCTTTTCCTGCCATGATGTGTGGCAGATATCATTTATCTGCCCAGCATCTCATTGTCATCATTTGATGCCATCTTTTACTGAACATGCCTAACATAATCCTTTTTGAGGGTAAGTTCATGCTTGTATTTGTGTGAAGGTACTTTCTTTACTTTAGCAAAAGCTACACTGCTAAATATAAGGGAGGGGTTTATTGTTTTTTATTTGTCTCCAACAAGTATTTGAACATGGTCAATAAATGCAATATGCTATCCACTTCGTAGTAGACTGAAATGGTAGTGATGTGCATCTATTGTTTTAGTAGCATATAGCAATATTGTGGTGCACATGAAATGCAGCTCCTTTAGATCATGAGTTGAAGGCAAACACAGTTCATTAGTTCTGTAACTTGCTCAGGTTGTGCCTCCATTATTAACTAAAATGAAGCTGTATTTGCCTTGGTCTTTTCTCTCCTTATATTTTTGTCTATGTATGTGAGTTCATTCTTAATGGAAAACGCTAAAAGGTTTGCTTATAGTAATTGAGCTCAATTAAATTTTTCAACACTTCTAAAGTATCTAGACATTAATGATAAGATTGGAAAACAAGCACCTTGCTAAGACTTAGCCTAGGCTCCCTCCTGTGAGTTTGAGACCGGGTATTACTTCTAACCCATGAGCCACCTATAACCTGAATCACAAACCAGGTAAAAAAATCCATACAGTGAAAATGAACTTACCGGTAAGTCAAATATTTCTGGCGAATATTATTTTGGTTTTTTAAAAAGCATAAGCAGGAAAAAATGGGTTAATAACTGTATTCACATTAAATATATATTTTAATCTCATAACAGTAGCTGTCAGCAAAAGAAATGGCTAAAGATAATGAGATATAAAAAGTGAAGGAAATAATTTAAAAGAAACTAGTTAAGACACTTAAAGAAATCAGCCCTGAGTGCTCACTGGAAGGGCAGATCCTGAAGTTGAGGCTCCAGTACTTTGGCCACCTCATGAGAAGAGAAGACTCCCTGGAAAAGACCCTGATATTGGGAAAGATGGAGGGCACAAGGAGAAGGGGACGACAGAGGATGAGATGGTTGGACAGTGTTCTCGAAGCGACTGGCATGAGTTTGGCCAAACTGCGGGAGGCAGTGGAGGATAGGGGTGCCTGGCGTGCTCTGGTTCATGGGGTCATGAAGAGTCGGACACGACTGAACAACAACAAAGTTAAGACACTAGAGAGCAATATCTAAAATTTTATATTGGCAAGCGTGTTTATAGTTTTCAGATGGACAGCTGTGATAATTTACTTTTTTAAGGGAGTCACTCTGGTTTGGATTAAGAGAAGTGACAGAGGAATTGTCTACCTAATACCTCTTTTATAACTAAAGGACACACATATTTTGAATCTGACACTGTATCATCATCACCATCATCATCATCATCATCATCATCATCATCATCATCATCATCATAGACTTTTATTGCACTAGCCATAGGCCATGGCATCATTCAGAAAAATAACAAAAGGAAAAACAGCAATAACCATAAAAATCACATGGTAATATTTGTCTCAAAACAATATTGAGCACTGTAGCATTTCATCAAAAAAATTATGTTAGTCTTTGCCTGGCATTGTATGTGCATTACTTTCATAATTTTTATTTTATTTTATTTTAAAGTCCTGTCTTTGACACTGTATCTTACAATTCCAAAGTGGAGTTCCTAAGAAAGTTGGCTGGCGCCTTCTATGCCTCCTTCCGGCAACTCCTGCAGCCAAGCTGGTGTCAAATATATTGCTCTGCTTCCCTTTGGACCACTTCCAGGTAGCCCAGGACCTCCATACGCACTTCCCAGGCTTGCACCCCAGGGAGGTAACTTCAGTGTTGCTAAAACAACAGTTTCACTACACGCTCAGAGGTACACTCCATTGTCTCTTGAGACAGATGGATACCAACAATTTTACACTTTGAATTCAGAATCTTTCACAAAATTGTGTCTTAATGTTAAGCATTCTTCTTAGAAACCTCCTCTCGGGAATTGCACCCACAGGTCAATGTCCTTTGCCCTTTATATATAACTCAGTGCAAAATAGATTCTGAGAGCTGGATGTAATGTTCTAATTAGGGCATAGCCTTTCCCACCACCTCTTCATCTGTTTTTCACTTAAAGCAAAGAAATTCTAAGCAAAAACCAATCCTTACATTGTCTCTAAGCCAACATTACAACAGACTTTAAACAGGGAATCCTGATTCCATTGTTATTCTAACACATTGTGGTGTGTATCTACTCTTTGGTACTATCACAATAAGGCACAATAACCTTTCAGCCAAATGTCATAACTGAAGTTGATGAAATCTCAGTTATGGGAATTTTTGTCAATAGTTTCAGAAGCAAATGTACTCAAGAGCCACAACATTCATTGGCCTGAATGGGCTGGTCCGAGCTTTAATTTAGCAGTGTTTTCAGCAAGTAATAAACAACTGTTGGACAGAGGCAGAATGGTGCCCTTGGTAATTTGTTGCACCTTGGCAGGGGGCAAGGGACTGGTGATAGAGGGAACACAACCATAGAAAAATAGTTAAATAATTCAAGCAGCAAGTTGTTGCTCAGTGCATAATATCTATTTAAGGGAATGTTGCTTTAGTGGTTCTCGCATGAGGTAGTATTTCAGTATCTCTCTTCCATCTCAACATTCCAGCCTTTTGAAAAGTAAAATTCCCCATTAACTTTTATTGATCAAATAGTGAATTTTTTTTTTGGGGGGGGCAGCAGGAATTATATTAGGAGTCCACAGAGACGACATGCAAAGTTTATTATTGTTTTGACTCTCTGTTCTTGGTTCTTTCAGTCATTGGTCTGATGAGTCAAAGTTCAATAAAGTCAGACTTTGAAAGTCTAAATGGTAATCAACTATTAAAAATTCAAGTAGCAGTGATCTTTGACTGTAAGAATCCAGTATTCAAATATTGATATCCCATGTTTTGATAATCAAATGCTGACACAAATTATTTAAAACTAGCCCAGGTGTCACTCTCTGTACATGTTCATTTGTATTGGAATGTGAGAATTAAAAAAATGTTAAACCAGAGTTACCATATTGGCCTGAATATAAGCCTCACCTTTTCTCCAAATTCCAACTGTGAAAAGTTAAAGTGCGGCTTATATTCGCGACCTTATGGTATGCAGCCAGGAGTGCTGGGCAAGGAGCGCAAGGAGCGTGGTGAAGTGGCACCCGCCTCGTGCATAGTCCCCCGTTCTCTCCCCCAAGGCGGGGAAGGGAGAGAGCGAGGAAGGGGAAAGGCCAGCGGCAATGCAGCGTGGCTCCCCCCTCCCCCTGTATGCAGCCAGGAGCAGCGAGGAATGGAGCGGCTTATATTCGGGTGTTTTTTCTTTTTTTTTCTCCCCCCCCATCAGTTTTTAAAGGTGGGGCTTATATTTGGGCCAACATGGTATTTAATTTTATTAGTTCCTGCAGTTTTCTAATTTTTTTCAAAAATACATTTGCCCACTTCTATGTAGATAACATAGTTTCTAGTTTTGAAATAATATATTAATAAACATGTTCATGACACATAAAAAACATACATTATTTCTCATAAATGGAAACACATTTCTTTCTCATTCTATAATGAACAAGTGTTCTATTGCATTATTCTGAAAAAAATGGGCAATTATTCCATGCTGCTAAAACTTCACTAGATATTATCCCCCCATATCTAATATAATAAAACAACTTCAAAATAGAAAATTTTCCCACACTTGATTTTATAATTATTGCAGTAGATAACCCAGTCTAACAATTTTGCTGGTAGAATTTTTTTATTTTATTTTTTAAAAAAGAGCCTCCAATCCTGTACAAAGTTTTCTCGGAGTAAGTCTTATTGAAGTCTGTAGTTCTTTCTTTGGAGTAGTGTGTAACCTTATAATTATTAGAGTTTTGATTTTAGGGTGGAGTGGTCTTTGTTTGTTTGCATTATGCTTCAAATAAACTTATTCCTGTGACTGTGATTTAAATAGGTATTTAAATAGTGTTAGTACTGCAGAATGAGCTGCTCCTTCTTTTCAGTAACAGTGATGTCACACAGTGTCAGGGACTGGCTGGATGATGATGAGTGGTGGGAGGCACCAGTCAGGGAACCCCCAAGGGAACCCCCAGAGGGGGATGGCTGAGAACCCAGGAATTGGTGGAGGGACACCAAAGAGAGGTGAGAGGAAAGGGCGGAGGAAGTGGGGGTGCGGTGGGGGTGGTTCGCCCTGAATTTCACCACTGAGGGGGATGGCAAAATGCTGGGCGGCACTCACCATGGGGCCTGCAATGCGCCCGAGCCATGTGTCTCTCCTGGGAGAGACGCAGTGGCTTAGGCGCACACAGGCTCTGCCTGCCCTAATGGTCCGCCCACTGCCTCCCCCCCAGCTGTAGGGCAGCTGAGTGGGAGGAAGCAGGCCGACTCCTCGGACACCCCATGGAACACCCTGCCCCGGCAGGCCTTGCCCCTGGGCGCAGGGCACACGCGCCTGATTGGCTTGCTCCACTGCTGGTCAGAGGGAGAAGAGTGGGAGGAGCTGTTAGATGCTGAAGGGGCACCAGGGTTTAGTGAGGAGGAAGAGCCTGTAACAAGCAGCAGTTCGAACTCCAGAGGCTGAAGCTGGTGAGGCAAGAGGCTACAGAAGGATCCAGGGAGTTTCCCTTTCCTACTGTGACCAATTCCCCTCCCTGCTTGTCTCCAAGGATGCGCAGAATGATGCATAGGGAGGTACAGAGATTAGAAGTGCCCTGGCACAGTTTGAGGCTGCGTGGGAAACATCCAGAAAATGAGCCTCAGTAGGGGTTGAAGGCAGGGACCATCAGTCCTGGCAACTGCTCTATAGGGGCAAGGCTTACTGGGAAGCGTTGCTGATTGGATGATGTTTCTTTGAATAAAGAGTCAACTTCTCTGGCAAACTCTGCTTCTTGCTTGCTGACCTGCATCTGACTCCAGCCCTGACACATAGTGATATCTGATTGGCTATGCTATGACATCACTGGCTACATTATGGCATCACTTTTTAGGAAGATTATCTTGATGGGCATAAAATGGTGTAGGAAGTTGATAAGGGCTGTGAATTGATGGGGTTGGGGAGGCAACTTTAAACCAAATCACACTAACTCATGCCAACTCATTTCTTTTGGAATCCCAAAGACACTTGGAGATACGTATTTATGGAGAGTCCTTCCTAATTTTTGTTTTTTTGCAGATGTATTTTAGTATTCTGCTGGAAGCCGCCCAGAGTGGCTGGGGAAACCCAGCCAGATGGGCGGGGCACAAATAAATTATTATTATTATTATTATTATTATTATTATTATTATTATTATTATTATTATTATTATTATGCTGTGTCCTCCATGGGAGTATTAAAAACTACAACACATAGCCTAACCCTTAATAAGGATTTCCGTGCTTTTATGAATACTGTAAACATGTTGCCACAATAACCAGTTCAAAATATCAGTTAATCCATCTATTGGAGAAATTACAAGCTCCCTGATTCTCACAACAATATAGAACTCCAGATCTATTAGTTTGTGGCTCAGTCCTGACACAACAGTAGAATGTTGTGACTGCTCCTGCTAGGAGAGAATTTCATCTGATCTTCCTGTTTTGTTTCTCATAAAATGAGATAAATCGGTGTGTTCAAAATATGGGCACATTGTCATTGGTGTTCCTGCTTTAGCCTAGCTAACAGAAGTGCTAATTAGTGCTGACTGTGGTGAAAATGTTTAGTGATGTGAAGGGCACTGCTTTGCTTTGAGCTCAAGCATAGCCACCAGTTTGTATCCCTTACACCAGGCCATTTTTTCTGCCATAAGATGCTAGCATTTTGTCATTAGTGACTTGCCCCATGCATGAATAAATCAGTAGGTAGGAGAAGACAAGTCCATTAGCACCCCCCTTCCCCAAGACATTCTGCCAAGAAGCAACAGTAATTTATCCTTTTAATACAGATTGAAATTTCAGTGGCTAACCATTGTTGAACTCCCACTTCCCCTTGTGAGAGTGCATATAAACAATGTTGTGCTAGATGGCATCATGGAAATACATAACTTGTTAGAACTGTGCTAGGTTGGCTTCCAAGGCTTTCCTTTGTGCATCATGTAGAGCAGTGTTCCCCAACCTTGGGCCTCCAGCTGTTTTTGGACTACAGCTCCCATCATCCCTAGCTAGCAAGGCCAGTGGTCAGGGATGATAGGAGTTGTAGGCCAAAAACAGCTGAAGGCCCAAGGTTGGGGAACACTGATGTAGAGCATCAGTTGTACACTGTACAACCCTACTCTCTTCTGAGTAATAGGAGTCCTGTTCAATATGATTAGTCTTGTAATTATCTTTCCCTCTATTCACTAGTCTGAAAAACAGGGTATAAATCTTATTTTTGTCATCCGGAGTTTTTAAGCTTTACACAGTATAGCTGGTGATTTTTATGCTTTGATTATGTTGTTAGGACTAAGTGGATCTGGGAATCTCAGATGCCCTTCCATCAGTTGCAACTTGTAAGTTTCATTGGGCTGATGTTATTCTGTTCATATGAAAGTTCTGCTATATATGAAAAAGAGCACCTATGATCATTGCTATTAGCTTTTCGTGCACAAGAAAGCCCATGTGTTAAGTGTTATCTGTGTAGGTGTCATTGCTGCTGCATGTGCAATTTAAATTTTTCAGAAGTCTGTGGGTAGTACAGAAGTCTGCAAGTAGTTCAGATAAAAGAGGAACTTTCAGCTATGCACAAAAGATTAACCAAATCCCCCTTTTATCACTTTGAGTTACAGGTAGAGTGATTGTGGCATTGAGGCATGGTGACCAAATGTTTAGGCTGTTTGATTGAATATCTAATGGTCACTTCTCGCTTAGCAGGGGCACACCTTGGTAATATAGCAGCCTGAGCTGAGGCCAAAAATTTACACACCCACCCAACAGCCCTTCCCAGGTAAGAGAGGCACCAGGCTTTGGGAAGGTGGTGTGAGGCTCTGGCAGGGTCCTAGAGCCCCCACACCTCCTTCCCAAAGCCCAGTGCCCTGTGCCCTGTGCAGAGGCGCCAGTTGCGTTCCCCTAAATCTGCACTTATGTAGATAACTATTGGTATGTTGGGTGCTGTGAAGACAACAAGCTGTAGAAGCAGTCATCAAGTTAGAAAGTTAAATTTCAGTGCTGATAAGTGCCAAGTGATGTTCATGGCAAAATACTCCTAAGTATATTCACAGAATGATGGATTCTTAATGAACTACTGATACTTAAAAGCCAGTTTACACATGTATTTACATCACAGCGTGCCATTACTTGGTAAGTACTTAATGAGTCATGGTGATAATGTCCGCAAAAAAGCACTGGTGGTGTGAATGAGCACCTCTTGTCTCTCAGTCTTTATGTGCTGACCATGCTTGTGTGAATCATGCCTCAGATTAATTTTGGGATTGCTTTGTTGGCCTTACAAAATGGTGCAATCTGAGTGTAGGGGGAACAAACCCGGAATTGTATGCATAATGGTTGTTAGGATTCTCCCTTAATCAACCACTGCAAGATAGGCTTTGGATTTCCAGTGACACCAGTTTGCTTCCATTTGGCAATCTGCTTCTGTAGTTATCTACTGCCTTGTATATATCTTCCTTATCTTGGCATACATTGCTTTTGCCTTCCCTCCACATTGCCAATGGAAAAAAACTGTATGCTTTCTCAATATAAATTCAGTGCCAAGTAAAACACACTGCAAATAAGCCACCTGTATTCCTACTAAATAGTTGCCAGCTGTTCAGCATCCCTATGCATGGCAAATCTAATGCTAATGAAAATTTTTTGTTTGTTTTTATTTTTTCCTTTTAAAAGCTATAATGTCTGGCAGAATATTTTCTAGTGGATTCAACATTCATATTACCCATGGCACTAAGCTGCATGGAGTAAAATGGCCTTTGGGCAGATGCTCCATAGCCCTTCTGATCTTAATCCTTGTTTTGGCTCCTGTGGAAAAGCTCTGTGCTACAGTTTTTAGGATAGTGAACTCCTTTGAAAGCCCAATGAAGATATGAAAATACTCTTAACATGTTTGGAAGAGCTGCTTCCTACTGATGTTTTTCTCTTCTTTTCCAGTGTCTGCATTTCTTACTTTCCATCACTTTTTCTCTAAAGAAAGATATCTCCTGTGCTGGTTGAGACAAACCAGTTTCCAGTTTTCTGGAGGGAATAGGATTTACAAACATATTTGTGGCATGGGTTATAGCATATGGAAGCACAGGAGAAGCAACTGGTTGAAATAATATGAGGATTACACATGCTTTCCTATGTGTTGAAGAATAGGAAGATGCATTTGAAATCCTGCTATATTTATTTACGGTAAAGCCCATTCCACCCATGGAAAGGAGGGGGGGGGGTTGCTTGTGGCCCTTTCATGCCAATTAACCTTACTTATTGAGTCCTGTGTCTTTATTTTACCACAGGAGGGGTCGGGATATTGACATGCAATAAATTTGTAGTCCACCTTTCTGCCAGGATCCAAGAGGAACATCACATGGTGACCTCTAGTTTTTCTTAATGACTCATCCCATCATACCTGACCATTAGCTATGCTGATGGGAGTTGTAGCCCACAACATTCAGCTGGCACCACATTGATGTACCCCTACTTTAAGGGCTAATAATCATAAAGAGATAGCTGAGCATACAATGACAAATGGGATTCTGTTCTTCTGGAGTGGAACCTAGCGTAAGAAAACACAGGAGAAACTCTTTTCCTCCAGGGAGTTCCTAATGGCTCCAGAGTTGTCTGGGAATCCCTGATTCAAGTTTAAGCCCTGCTTATTGGAGGGTTGCTGCAATAAAATGGTGATTGGCAATAAAAATAAATTGGGGGGGAATGGAAAAAATGGGGAGGGTGGGAGAGTTGAGGAGACAAGATAATAAGGGGGGGGGGAGGTTTTGACCCAAATAAGTGTGTGTGTGTGTGTGTGTGTGTGTGTGTGTATGTAAAAACACACACACACACACACACACACACACACACGTATGGAGAAAGTAAAGAAATGTGAAGTGTGGAAGAAAATGAGACCAAGGAGGGAGAATTGCATGAAAGAAATATTCAGGGATTAGAAAGGATGCAATGCAAACATGACATGAGAATTGAAGGGATGGGAAGGGTAAACTTAAGTGTGAAACGAAGAAAGGGTGAAGAGTGGAAGGAAGAGGAAAAAGAGAAGCATAGAGAGAAGAGGAAAATCTGCAGAACTTGTCTAAGCAGGCACTGGGGAGTATCTGTCGGTTTTCTTTTTTTAAAAAAATAAATAAAACCCCAAACTACATTTGAAATCCCCACTGTTCTCATTATCTCAAAGTAAAAAAGAAAGATAGATAATTGGGTTAGACAGAGTGTAGGGGCAGAAATACTAGTAGAGAATGAAATCTCCATATCCAAGAGAATGCAAGATGAAGTAGAGGCTAGATCCTTTGAATACACTGGAGCACTCGGCGAAAACTTACGTCTGTCCTCTTGAGCAGTCTGGGTGCCAGTCGCCAGGTACATCCTTCCTGGGGCTATTGGGTGCCCCTGGATTTTTGCAGTCATGCTAATAACAGTTTTGTAGCAACCAGAGCATCTCTACTCATTCAGGAGCTTTCCAAGCCGTGTATCCATTTGTTTCATGTAATCAGAAGTAGCACAAATGGAGTGATTACGCTGCTTCTGAAGAACCTGATTTGTCTTCCTGTTGCCAGCGAAAATTTGGGGAGGGGAAAAATTATGCACACACAGTACCTCAAGCTTGATTCTGCACTTGGAAGATCATGTATTTTAATCACAAGGGAAGCACAGATTATGGAAAACGTTTGAGCTGAGTAAAATAGAGTGGGTGTGAAATATCCCTATGGAAACAAGATATTTTAAGGTTGGGGTTCATTATGAAGATCAACCTTTAAATGATGACTTCAGCAATTATACAGCGTGTGAAGGCATAATGACTGACAGATGTCAAAGAAACATCGTCTGGGTCAGGTGGCAGAGAAGGAGACTGCTGCTATGCTGGCAGAACTGTATTAGTATTAAGTAGCATTAGTCCACAAGTGATACATTATAGATGGTGAGTTCAGGAACTGGAGAGGTGTCGATGGGCACTGGGATGCCTACAGCAGAAGAGAGAAATTTGAGGGCCAAAGGGGCTCATGCTCACAGTTGTGTCGAAGGAGAAAATTCACTGAAAGGTGGACCTGTCTAAAGGGAAATGAGTTAGAATGGCAGCTGACAAGGGGTAGCATTCTTGCCCACAGAGATTATTTATACGCGGTGTTTTTTGAAAAGCTAAAACTTTCTTATTCAGTTGTGTCACAGGCTTAAGAACTATTATGCTTCAATGTTTTGCTGTAGGGAAAGAAGGGTAGGCACATGTTGTTTTTTTAAAAAAAATATTGTTTGTATTTATAGATACTTCTTGAGATGACCTCAAACTATTTTTTCATACTATGACTTGAAGCTAACTTATTCTAGCCATGCACCAGCCATGTTCATATGTCATGGTAAGCCAAGAGTTAGTCATGGTTCCCACTTGTTAAAACGGAGCATACCCGGGCTAGTTACCTGTCAAAGCTCCCACTAGCTGTGCTTAGAATCGCTTTCACAGAATTATGATTCCAATCAATGCCCTTGGCAGTGTTGGATGACGCTATGGCATAGCACATTATGAAAAGAGACTTTGTGTGGGCAACCCTGTGTGGAGGACCTGTGCCGCTATTTATTGCTGTGCACGTTATACATAGACCCCTTCTCTTTTGTTTTCTCAAGTATTTGAAAGGAATCGCTCTATAAAAGACAGTCACAAATTTAAACAATCTTCCATTCTTCTGATCCGGCGTATGCTTCACTTTTCCTTTGAAAGCAGTAGGACTTAACCATTTTTAATTTTGCAACAATCATGCCTGTGGGAAGTAAGAAGAAATATGCACATAGTTTTTTAAAGGGTGGGTATCATGGCAGGGTTCTTTAGGATCAGAGTTGCCCCTAATGTTTGTTTGTCTTTGACTTTCTTTTGTTCAGTTGCAAAACATTCTACCAATCTCTCCCTTGTCTCTGTTTCTGGTGTTCAATCCTGTGATGATGCATGTGGGAAAATACTAAAGGGGAAAATTGGAATTTAAAATTCTGGCTCTCGTGAAATAAGAACTACTTTCTGAAGTGTACAAAGTTTGAAGATTAGACGGTACCCAGTGCCATACCTCCTGATAGTATACATTATGTGATTTTACCACAGAGACTGCATAAGCTTGAATTATAACTATTCCCCTTGGTCATTGTTGCAAAGTGGTCGTGAGGAACTCGATTCGGAGACCATGCCTATCTGTTGACAGGTTGTAAATGCACAAACAGAGAGAGTTTTAAGTGTATGCACACATGTATGTTCACATGCTTGTAGAAGGTTTTCACAGGAGCTTTCCTCACTGCATAATCATATGCATATATTTTAGGATCAAAGGTAAGTCAAAGAAAAGTGCCACTAAGACAGCTCAGCTAGCAGCCTAACTACATGACAGACCCACAGGCAACTTCTGAGCTGTCAGCTTCACTGCCTGTGGAGCTCACTGTAGAGCCAGATGCTGCTGCTGGAAGAATATTCTCCGCAGCGTGGCATCTGGGCTCTATGATGGCCTTGTGGATCACATGTCAGAACTGGAGACGGGCACAAAGGAAAATAGGCTTTGCCTTTTATTAATAATAATTAAAAATAAATTGGCAAGCCAATTTCAAAGTCAGTTTCCACCTGCCACTGTTCAGGAGCTACAGGATATTAGGAAGGCCAACCCCTGCAGCTTGGCACACACACATATATATTCCTTGCCGATTGCAATGACTTCTTTTAGGTATGTGAAAATCATGTGCACATGTATCTCTCTGCACATATGGGGGAGTATGCAGACAAATTTGGCTACAATGCAGAGGGGAATGTAAACATAGAGTGGCTTTAGGTAAGTGAGGTACAGAAAATTAAGCTGTGATAGCCTTTAATTGTAATTTTGCAATATGCCGAGGCACTGAATTTACATGGCCTTTCTTTTAACATAATGATTTATTTTTTAATTATGAATCCATACAGTTCTAAACATACTCATATATTCTCTCCCCCCCCTGCATTGCTCTTATGTCTTTATTGCCAGGAAAGCCTACATGTTTTATGTAGATAGCAACCCACAGCAAAAGCCATACATGCGTGTGGAATACTCATGTTTGTTTGTTTTTTGAAAAAAATCTAAGGAATAATTCAGTAGATTTCTGGTTAAGTTGAGGACACTATACTTAATCATTTGAAGTGCTCACAAAACTATCATACCATGCTGAGATGGAGGTGAATAATTAGCAGAATCATGTGATATAGCTGTTGTTTTTCTTCTCTTCTTGGGTATGGTTCTTCAGTGGGTGGACGTGGACCAGATCCAGGCGCTATTGGAGTAAACTGATTTTCTAGATCTATTTCAATCAGGGTTTAGGCCCTGTTTTGGCACAGAAACTGCTTCAGTTGCCCTCTGTTAATTCTCCTTGACCTCTCAGCCACTTTCAATACCACTGACCATGGGATCCCTCTGGAATGGCTTTTGAGTTAGAGGTGGGGGGCACTGCTTTGTGGTGGTTCTGGTCATACTTGGATGGTTGTTTCCAGAGGATGATGCTTGGGGAGTGCTCTTTGGCCCTGTGGAGCCTTCAACGTGGGGTTCCTCAGGGCTCAATTTTATCCCTCATGGTGTGTAGCATCTACATGAAACCTCTTGAGTGGAGCCATCCAGAGTTTTCGAGTATATTGACAGCAATATGTTAATGACACACAGCTCTTATCCTTTACACCTGCAGATGCAGCAGTGGATCTGCTGGACCGTTGTCTTGCCTCAGTGATGGACTGGATGAGAGCCAATAAACTGAAGCTCAATCCAGATAAGACTGAGGCACTGTTAGTGGGTGGTTCCTTAGACTGGGTGCCTGCTGCTGATGGTAGGGTTACACTCCCTCTGAAGGAGTGGGTATGTAGCTTGGAGGTACTAATGGATCCATTGCTGTCACTTGAGGCTTAGGTAGTCTCTATGGTGCAGAGTGCCTTCCATTAGCTTCAGCTGGTGGCCCAGCTGTGACCCTATTTAGCCAGGGATAGCCTAACGTCTGTCATCTATGCTCTAGTAACCTCCAGGTTAGATTACTGAAACACGTTGTAGGTGGGGCTGCCTCTGAAGACAGTTCGGAAAGTTCAGCTGGTGTAGAATTTGGTGGCCAGGTTGCTCACAGGGGCAAGATAGGTCGAGCAAATAATGCCAATCCTGGCCTGACTGCACACTGGCTGCCAGTTAGTTTCTGGCCCCCTGCCCTGCCTTTTTTAAAATTTATTTAAAAGGTAGAGAAAGATAAAACATGCACAATTCTCACACTGTGCTCAGTAGTGGCCTGTACTCTCATTTAATTTTAGATTTCCCCCCTTGCCTAAACCAACAGCTCAGGGCAAGTTACAATGTTAAGAATACACTATCCCAACAGGGGCTGACAAGGAATTTTCTCAAGTTATGATTTATCTTATTCCCATTTTTCTTTTGTGAAAAAGGCAAACTACACCTAAATGTTTATTCTATTTGTAGTATGTATAGCTTGCCTTTTCTGTTAAAAATATATAACAAGCCAAAACTTTTATAAAACCGAAATGCCCGGTCCTCAAATCGCAGTACGTACTTCTTTGAGAAGCATAGTCTACATTTTGCTTGAATTTGCAATGCTGCATGAATACCTATCTAAAGTTATTTTTTGCCTGTATCTAGGTCTATGCTGATGTATCCGTCAGAACGGGGGAGTTAATTTATGAAGAATGGAAGCATGCATGTATTTTCAGCAAAGTGCTGTGCAGTGTAATGTATTAAACTGAGAAGCATGGAAAAGTGATGGTCTGTGTCCAAGCAATTTGGGGGAAATTTGCCTGGTTTTTTAAAAAATCAACTGATAGGGATACTGGTAAACACTGAATAATGTTTATCCCCTGCTGCTGTATCTATGCAAAGGTGATCATTGTAAATCATTGCAGCTTCTGCCAGGATATGTATACTGCAGCTGGTCTGCCTGCCTAGCGAAGATCACGTGGAAACTTGCAGGGGGGCGGGAAGAGTCACATTAGTTACGGTTAGATCAGTCCTTGTGCTCTGGGATCTTAGTTCTATACAGTCCCACTGAACCCATCAAATGTCATCCTGCACCATCTGTTCCAGAGATACCACTTTCCCATTCTCAAAAGAGGAACTGCCTGGTTGTCATTGCTATGCACCTCAGCTTTTAAATAACTGAGCATGTTATAATTACATTGCAACAGTGATGTGAATCCCTTTGGGAAGGAAGGGGGTTGTGTTGACATGATGTTTATAATGGATGCTTACCCAGTTTGGGGTGGGCAGCGGTTTCGGCCCATAGCATCCAGCTGCCCAATCTCCATTGTGCGGCTAACCATTGGAAATCACCAGGCCGGCCACAAGGTACTGTGGTGGTTCCTGCCACGCCCCCCCCTTTGAATTCAGCCAATCCGGCCAGGGGGCAGGGCTTTGGGAGCAGATCTGACTGCGGCAGTTTTCAGTCTGGTCATAAAAGGTGGAAGTTGCTTTCTTTAGCATCCATTTGGCCGTGTTGTGAAGAGGTGAAGCAAAAGCAGCTTCACAATGCAATCTTATGCATGGGATGAAAGATCTACTGTGTCCAGTGCGCCTACAGGAGTAAAACACTAAGGGTGCCCTTTTGCCCTTTTTGTGTCATAACTCAATAGCAGAACTATGTACTGATTCAAGAAATGTTCATTATGCAGGAGAAGCTAGGGTTGGAAGTCTTAACTTCAATATGTAGTAGAATAGGGCAACAAAGAGAAAACCTGCGGTCTGAAGCAAAACATAGTTTTGGGGTCTTCTGCTTGTTCCTCTTCCAATGCTATCAATATATTGAAATACACAGAATATCAACATAATAAATGTATGCTTCATAAAGTTTAGTATGCAGTATTTAACTGTGGTGAATTCATTAATAACATTGAATTTCAATTCATTGGGCAAACCTATTTTAATGGTATGCAAAACGAATATCTTTCAACGTCAGGAAATTACAAATCATTAAAGTTACTATGAACATTATTTACAGTTACAAAATTTAAGAACAGGAATTTTCAGATGCTTGTATTAGTTCAAACAAAGCCCTTTATTACAATAATTAATGAATCATGTAATACTTAAACTGGTAGGCTACCTGAATGACTTCTCCCTTGCTTTCGTTTTGATGAACATTGATTAAAGAATCAAAAGAGATTTGGCTAGCAAACTTATTTTCTTTTGAGAGCATAATAAGGTGGTTTAACCTTTCTTGCCCTGTGTAGATCTCAGGAAATCTTTTCTCACTTTTAGGTTACTAAAGGTACACTCAGCAGAATAAAGATGTTTTATTCTTGCTAGCTTTCAGTGACTTAGAACTGATTGTCACCAACAGAATTACAATCAACTATATCTGTTTAGTTTTTTTTAATTTGTATTTAATATTACTGAGGGTTTTATTGTATTCTTACAGATGCTTCAGGAATTTTTGAGAAATTAAGTATAAATATTTAAATAGTTATGCACCTAAAATATTTACTTTATACATCTGAAGTACTAGATTTGCATTGCTGGATTGCTTAAAATGGAGCTTCCATCAAATTTACTTTCTACAAATGTATAGAATTTTAAAAATGGACCCAGGCTCGGTCACATCATCATATGTGGTGTGGGAGAAAGCAAAACTCAGCATTACCCACATTTTATAAGAATTTGTAGGAAAGGGGCTCTCTCTTGTATTCTGTGATTCTAGTAGCACACATTTTTCAAAGTTCAATTTCACCAGAAAGTTATTGCCCCTACATGATTTATTGTGATTCATCAATTTGTTATCAAAATGAAAGGGGAAGAAACAAATAACCCAGGGATAAGAATCATTTATATTAATGCCTAGATTGCAAATATTTCAATAAGATTCATTGTGTGTGTGTGTGTGTGTGTGTGTGTGTTTTACTGGACTTAACCGTCCAGGGGTCCTTTACCTTTCTACCTATATATATATAGGTATATATATATAGGTCTTGTTCCAGACTTGGCTTGAAATACCAACTAAAGAAGTTATCTGTGGACCCTGAGGTCCAGCACGAGGGACTTCTGGCGGTTCCCTCACCACGTGAAGTGAAGTTACAAGGAACCAGGAGGAGGGCCTTCTCGGTAGTGGCACCCACCCTTTAGAACACCCTCCCATCAGATGTCAAAGAAATAAACAACTTTTAGAAGACATCTGAAGGCAGCCCTATTTAGGGAAGTTTTTAAAGTTTGACGTTTTATTGTGCTTTTAATATTCTGTTGGGAGCTGCCCAGAGTGGCTGGGGAAACCCAGCCAGATGGGTGGGGTATAAATTATTATTATTATTATTATTATTATTATTATTATTATTATTAGTTATCATCATCATTATCATTATCATCATTATTACCATCAGATTACTGTTCTGTAAACGGGTTATCCATCAGCTATGAGAAATCCAGAATTTTGGACTTCAAGAAAAGGATATTCCCCTTGTAAATTGGTACTAGATGACCATAATCTAGAGCAGACTAAATGTTTTCAGTAGCCTAGGGTTATTGTTTCACCACACAAAGCCCTGAAATTGCCACTGGCAGACTATCTGTCAGAAGGCGGAGATGAGCAAACTTGCTATACTCCATTTCTTCACAAAGGGAGGTCACTATGTTCCATCAGCCATAAGAGTCTTTAATGCGAAAACTGTTTCCCAACTCCTTCATGCTTCAAACGTCTGATACAATGGTCTATTTTCTAAGTTAAATGGGTTCTAAGCTAAGTTCTTTCGGTTCCTACTTCAGGTTCCAAACTATGTCCCTAACTCAATTCAATTGTTGTAAACAGGTGAATTCCCACTCTCCACCAGAGTGTGGTGGGCTGCCTTGAAATACTGGCTAAAGATCTCTGTATTTGGCCTCGGGAAGGGATTGCATTTACATCTAACCAATGAAGAGTCTATCGGCTTATGGTTGTAAACTATGGCCCGAAAACCTCTTCAGTTGGTCTTTCACCATCCTTTTTACATAATCTGGACAATGAAATTGTCCTTAAATCCCTGAGGCAGAAGTTATGGGATATTTCACATGGCGATCTTCGCTCTAGATGCTACGTAAGCTGTGGACCATTTGCATCTGAAATCCACTATGGCCATGATTTTCAGTTACCGTCACATTTCATGAATCTGTCTGTACCTAACTATTGTCGATTATTCACCAAAGCTAGACTAAATGTATTTCCATCAGAAGTCCTAAATGGCAGACTATCTGGTATACCCGATTATCAAAATAGGCTCTGCTTATGCTCTCAGTGTGTCGACTCTATGAAGCATATCCTACTACACTGTGAGCAGTTCAAACAAGCCAGGGATCAATTAATTAAACCCCTATTGGTAAACTTAACTGGAAAATCTGAAACCTTCCACCTTAAGTACCTCCTTGGAGACATGTCAAATGGCCGTGGCTATGTTCCTCTCAGAAGTATTATGAAACTGAAACCTACATGCTCTGGATACAACATGGTGACCGCCTTGGAACCCTTTTCCTGTATTTCTGTTTCATTTTGCTTTTGAAAATTTGTGTGTGTGTGTGTGTGTAAGGGCACAGAATGCAGAAGAAACAAAACTGAAGGCAGGATTCTATATTTGTGTGTGTGTGTGAAACAAAAGAGAATGGCAGTGGCTGGGAGGGGGAGGGCAAAGAGCTCTTTAATAAACTTGTGTAAGAGTCTATTTTAAATCATAGAACGTAGCATACCACCTAGCACAGTAAAATAATTGTAAATGAATACCACCCTTGGCATCTCATTCTGCTTAAATGGGACTTACGGTTACTATGATGCCAGCTGAGTTCAAAGAAGGATTGATTTAATAAAATAGTGAGCTGGAGCCTGTAGTTATAGTTGATGGCAAAACTCTATGATCAGAAGTTAAAAATAAGTTTGATATTGGAAAGACCAACCTTAACCCTGTTCAGTATTCCCATCAATAGACTTTGACGTACTACAACGTATTTTCCCCCCTGTTGATTGCCATTATTTAGGTCTGTGCAATTGACAACTGATGCTTTTGAATTGATGCTTTTGAATTATGGTGCTGGAGGAGACTCTTGAGAGTCCCATGGACTGCAAGAAGATCAAACCTATCCATTCTGAAGGAAATCAGCCCTGAGTGCTCACTGGAAGGACTGAGCCTGAAGCTGAGGCTCCAATACTTTGGCCACCTCATGAGAAGAGAAGACTTCCTGGAAAAGACCCTGATGCTGGGAAAGATTGAGGGCACAAAGAGAAGGGGAAGACAGAAGATGAGATGGTTGGACGGTGTTCTCGAGACTACTAACATGAGTCTGACCAAACTGTGGGAGGCAGTGAAAGATAGGTGTGCCTGGCGTGCTCTGGTCCATGGGGTCACGAAGAGTCGGACACGACTAAATGACTAAACAACAACAACAACAAATTGACAATTTGTTCTTTGGGGGTGGGGATGGAGGTGCTAGTAGTCATATTATTGTAACCCATCCTGGGAGCCTAGGGTGAAGGTGGACAATAAATTGTAATAATAATAATAATAATAATAATAATAATAATAATAATAATAATAATATATTAATAAAAGTGCTATGGATGCTAGCACATAATTGGCTGCTACAGGCATAAAAAATAGAATAAGACAGTACTCTGTAATAGTGAGTACTGAAACAAAAAGTTGTTGGCATCCATCTGTCTCAAGAGAAAATGGAGTGCGCTTTCAGTGGTGAAGTCAAACCACTGGAGTATTATAGCACCTGTTGTGGCTGCAGAGACCGGTAACTTGTAACTGCTGCCTCCTGCATTGTTTTTGCTGTGCTAGCAGCACCGAAGGGACCTCTCGGGGTTGCAAGTGTGTATGGAGGTCCTGGGCTGCCCAGGTGACAAGACCCACCTCTTGGCTTTGCTGATGTGGTCCAAAGGAAAGCAGAGCAATACATTTGGCACCAGCTTGGCTGCAGGAGTTGCCAGAAGGAGACATACAAGACACCACCCAAGCATTTTAGGGACTCCACTCTGGATTTATGTAGCGTTTACTGCCTAGCTGTTTCTTCTCCTGGAGTTGTCCTACATGGCAGTAGGTATGGAATTTTCCTTGGGGTTTCCTCCTGAAGACTTTCTAATGAATGAGTATAGTTGCAAGGATCAGGATTACGTGCAGAAATCCAGACTCCATGACCTGGTCAAATTTGTCGTTGTCGTGCTACATATCAGATGTGTTAAGAGTTTGCTATCAGTCTACCAGTTCACCTGAGACCAGTAAATTGATGGCTCTGTGTGCCAAATATAAGTTGTGGGGAGAAAGTCCCACATATTTTCTTTTTCTGAATTTTCTTTGCTGCAGCCAAGGCAAAGGTTCCATTAGCACACCAAGTTAGCTGAATGTGGCCCAATATTTGCATGCCTATGAGCTATATAGCAGCAATAGGAACTTACTTAGGCAGATTTGAAATCTGCTTGAGAAATTTTGTTTAGAGTACAGTGCCTGAATCTTGAGTGGTCACTTTCCATTAAAAAAATCTGGCTATCAACTCTTAACATCAGTCATTTTCAGTGTGCATAAAATATTATTCCCTTTTAAGGACAAGTAAAACTCCATGGTCTTTCAAATAGGCAGGGTAGCACCAATTTTTTAAAAAGTGATCCAGATGGTAGCTTGACATCTGTTCTGGGAGAACTAGTGGAAAGCATTCTTCAACTGGTTAAACAACAAGGGCACTGGATACTGCAGTGGGTAAGGAGGACCAGCAAAAATTAGGTGTTCTATCCTGTACAAGCAGGTTGTGTTGCTATATATACATATACATATACATATACATATACATATACATATACATATACACATGCGTGCATAAGTATTTGGACACACCTGTGTGTGTGTGTGGCCTTTGATGATATGGCTCAAATGCTCTGAATTATCATAAGAGATCGGGTGTGTTCAGGGTAGTATGGCCGTAGACACAAATGCTCTGAATTATCATGAAAATATGTGGTAGTACAGAAAAGGGTCAAGTGTCTTGTAAAGGTGAATACCAGTAGCATTTACAGTGCTTATTAATTGCAGCAGTAATAAAAGGTGTAGGACGTCCATTTGTTTAAAACCTACTTGCTTTTTTTAAAAAAAATGGCTACAGAATTGCTAAGTAAGCATTCCTGATAAGCAATTGGGGTTTCCTTCTGGATTTCTGTGATGATGGAGTGTGCGCGCATGTTAATATGTAATATCAATTAGAATAAATTTCCAAATAATTCTTCAATAGCTCAGATTTTGAATGAGGAATGTATTTATAGAATAGTTTCAGGTATTTTGCTTTCTGTCCTTTGTGCCCAGTTTTTATTTCCTTATCTAAAAATACATTTTTAATGGCTATGTTTCCTCCCCCCACCTGCCAATCATCTAATCATTTAGTCCCTGTTTCCTTTCTTGTGGGGCATAGCTGGCTTCCTCCCCCCCCCTTTGCAGTTCATCAATACAAAACTGATTTGAAGCTGAGCTGTATAATAATAAGCCTTTCAGCAGCCAGGCTTGACACTTGCCTTGTAATTAAGGCCTTGATGGTTGTGTTGATGGCAAATGAAAGAAAATGGCTTTGTTCTCAATTCCAGAGGCTTGATTGCTGGTTCTCATTCTCACCTGAATTCGACCCATTCTGCATTGTGCACATGATTGCTAGAGTGTGAGTAATTGCAGCACTGGCAGATGACATTTTCATGAAGCACACTCTGTACTGCTCCAGAGGGAATTTGCAGAATTTAGAGCTGGGGAAGCTCATCAAACATGGATTTAGGAAATGCCTGTATGAAAAGTGGGAGCCCACAACCAAATATCAGAGGTTTTCTTTTGACATTTGCCTTTTACATAAAGACAGCTTTGCGCAACCTGCCTTGCCTTATGTTGGCAGTCTTTTTAGAGCCAGGATTTGGGATTGTAGATGGCTAGTTATGCTCTGTAGGGCCAAAATTCCTTTTGGGGCTTTCCTTGATTTGCTTCTTTCTATAAGAGTACCATTAAAAAGAGAGAGGCAGAAATACAGAGAGAGATTTGCATGTCTCCTGACTTAATGTCTGTACAAATAAAAAGTCATTGCTATTGCTTTAAAAAAAAATCTGTTAGCTAGTCATATACTGTACAAGGGAAACTACCTTGTACTACTTAGATCTGGTGATTAGTCGAATTGGTGAAACAAAGGTTTTATCACTTAAAATAAATTCATTTTCCCGATTTGTTTTCAGTGTCTTACATATATTTTTAATGAATTTAACATGTTGTGGTGAGTGAAATGGATAAAAGAGCAGGCATATAAAACAGTGAACAAAAAAGCATTGGTTCCAAGGGAGTCCTTTAGGAAAAGAGATTATAAGTAAAAACTGAAAATGATCTTAATGAACTGTCATAACAAGATTGTAATTCTGAACAAGAAAAAATAATAGCTTTATTTGGCAAGCTGCAAATAACTGCATATTGAAGTGCAAACTCTCTGTGTCACGTTTTACAAAAATCCCTGTATCCCCTTATTCCATCTCTTGGATTTTCTCACCCCCCCAAAAAAAACCCCAACCCCCACAGCTCCTGCAGCCTGTTTGTGGTGGTAGTATTATTTTCCACATACCATCATTACTCTAAGAAGGAAAAAATAATAATACTGCCAGGCAGTTCAGTCCACTGTAATTCCAACTGAAATGTTTATACATTTAAAAAAAGATTTTGTTCTTGTCATATAGAACCACCTCCTGTGCACCAGAAAATTCCTAACCAATGGTGACCTAAGGAATTTTTAAATTCTTGTCTGTCAGGCTAGAAAAGATCTCCCATACTAAGTACTGATATTCTACGAAACATTCTTAGTAATCCAAATATGTTTTTGTGTTTCATATACCCTTGTAATATCCCACAATGTTGCAATATTAAGGTTTTCCACTGGGCTTATTGATCAGCCGCTGCTTAAATTAAAATAGCTACATTCTTTGGGTCTCTGTAGGAAGCTGACTTGATCATTTGAAATGAGCAGTCCAGCCGGTAATGCGGGATCAGTTCAAGCATCAGTTCTGCTAGACAGTGTTTTAAATGAGACCTTGCCTCATTTAAACCATTGAATGGATCCCTATCTTGGTATTAATTCATGGCAACATGATGGAAGATCATTCTAAGTTACAGTGAAAAGTGGCTGAATATGAAATTGCAAGCACTCTTGAATTATTAGGTGTCTGCATATATGTTCACATTTCCTGCATTTTGGAGGGATGAGTGTGTGTACGCGCCCTGGTGTGTGTGTGTGTGTGTGTGTGTGTGTGTGTGTGAGAGAGAGAGAGAGAGAGAGAGAGAGTCATATGTCTCCTTTTTGAGGTTGCATATTCCCCCCCATAAATGTTGTTAAATATTTGAAGCTGCAATTACAGTTTCCAAGTATAGTTTCCAAGCAGCATATACAGTGCAATGCATGTGCAACTTTATCTCCTTTTCACATTAAAGAGCTAGAAATCCTTTTGAGCTGAGGAGAGAGGCTGAGCCATGCTTCCACAGCACACTGCTCTGTTTTGGATTGGAAATTTACAGTGCATATTTATTGTTACAGTACATTCTCTGCATTCACCTTAATGGGGCAGTGCTTCACTAATTCATGGGAAACAATCATGTGTGGAGCAAGCTCAGTGCGGCACTGTATAGCTTGGGAACCACAATTGTCTCCCTTGCTTTCTCTTCATATTTTCCATTTCCCCCTGCTTTTTATCCGTCTCTTTGCTGGTCAGTTGATTATTCTCTCTAATATTATCTTTCCCAAACCACTTTTGCACTTTCTTTTCCCCATCACCCCCTGCCCCAATCCCTTACTTTTAGCATGTCCCTCTACTGACAATTTCAGTTATCCTTTCTTCTCTTTTATTGCATTTTGCCACCATACTGGTTTGTCTTTTGCTCCTCATTCCCTGGATTCCTTGCTGATCCTTGTATGTTTCCCCAGTCCCTTCGGTTTTTCAATTCTCTGTTACCCTTTTGCCACATAAAGTAAAACAACAGTACCTGCTTTCCTGTCCTGCCTTGAAGGTTATGGGTTTAAAACCAACACACACACACACAAAAATCTCAGTATCAGTGTATGTTGGTCAAGTTAAAATTTTCTATTGAAGAACTGCTTTGCGCTTCAAACATCACACTGATACAGTGGTACCTCTGGTTACGTACTTAATTCATTCCGGAGGTCTGTTCTTAACCTGAAACTGTTCTTAACCTGAAGCACCACTTTTAGCTAATGGGACCTCCCGCTGCCGCACGATTTTCTGTTCTTATCCTGAAGCAACGTTCTTAACCTGAAGCGTTATTTCTGGGTTAGCGGAGTATGTAACCTGAAGCATATGTAACCTGAAGCGTATGTAACCCAAGTTACCACTGTATTCTACTAGTGTCTGTAGCATTCTACTAGTGTCTGTAGTGGTCTGTAGTGGTCACACACAAGGCTGTGTACACACTCCCATTTACTCTGCATCCCATCCCTGGTTTGAGAAACTGTGAAGGCAAGAAGTACTGCATTTTGATGCATTTTCCACCAAAGTAGCTTCAATCTGATTTGAAAACAAAAGAAAGATGTAAACATACTTGCCCCCTCTCCACTCCTTGATGTGAATAGTGGTCCACTTAGAAACACATTGAATGGTACTGTAGGTGATGTGCAACTGTCATCTGAAATGCAGAGGGTGGTGGAGGGACGGGGAACAACCTTGCTGAGTTTTGAGATAGTTGTGTGTACACAGCCAAAGTGTAAATATAAAAAATGTCCTCCTAGGAGTATGACTCCCTCCCTATTTTTATAGTCTAAAGCTGGAAATAAAACTGTATGCTTATCATACCTGTGGTTGTTTTTATCTCAGTGGATCTGACTAATTTGCCCTTACTGTTGCGGCGGTGTAATGCAAAGTTCCAAACGTTTATATTGGTATTGTTTGTTTGTTGTTTATTTATTATGTTTGTTGCGTTGGGAGGATATTTTCCTGAAAAGTGGGATAAAATAAATAAATGGCCTTCTGTATTCCTTCATTAAGAAATATTGACCATCCAAATAGTGAGCTTTCATTTATTTTCAGGGAGCTCAAGCAGGGTGTGTGTGTGTGTGTGTGTGTGTGTGTGTATTTCCCAGGCATGGTATTGGACTATAACTTCCATCGTTCCTGATCATTGATAATTCTAGGCCTATAGGAATTGAAATCCATCAACATCTGGAGTTCCACAGGTTCCCCATCCTTCTTTTATGAGCATAACACAGTTTGCAACTGCAAAATTTGAGAGAGGTGCCTTTCATGGGGTAGGTTAGATGAGTAACCTTCAGAAGAACTAGGCTTCTCCCCTAGTGTGCCATTTGCGAATTTCCAGCATACTTGGTTTCCTTCTGTTCATGCAGCAGTAAAATGCAAGCTACTGATAGAATGCACATGAACAGGCTTCAGAGTAGCATGAGTAAAAATCCCTGTTGCCCTATGGAAGTTGATTGCATGCTGGAAACAGTTAGCATTAAATATCCCTATGTATCCCTAAATATATCAAAATTGCTTCACAATCTGGATTGAAAGCCCGCATCAAAACATTTTATGTGCATTTGAATCTCTTGATAACACAGGGATGTGTTCTTTATAAATGTCTACACCAAGAGCATTCCTGTGCTTTTTATCCGTTGTTTGTTTTGAAAGTATATTGTATGCATGCTCATTAAGCATGCTTTAGGAGTGGTCCTTTGGTGTTTTGTCCACTGTAAATTAAAAGCTTTATTTCTCATATTCTATGGGAGATTTTCTTCTACATCCAATTTTTAACAGATGTTTGGGATTCAGGAATACAGAAAAACAGAAAGATGTTGGTGGAACTCAAAGGACCTTTCTCAGAGCTGGATAGATATGGGGAGGGCGAAGAGAAGAGAGTGCGCGCGACAGAGTGCTTTCAAACAACTTTCCATTTCTCTGTCAAGGATACTGTTTAGTTCTCAAGTTCTTCATGCAACAGAATTTCCCCAATACTGCAAGGTTCCTGTGAAGTTGTTTATGACTTTCTGTCAGCCAAGCACAACTAGCCAATCATCCTTGTGCCCATCCCACCCTCTATAACTTTGCAGTGTTGTTTTGGTTGTACTCAGTACCTGGGCAATCAAATGTGCTGATATATCATCAGTGAGTTCTGCTGCCACCAGGTCAGACTTTGAGATGAATGAGTGAAGCTGTGAGGAGATATTCCTTAGTCAGGCAGAACAAATAACCAGTTGCAAATCTTTTCCCCACTTGCATCTTGCTACGCTGTACAATCCTCTCACCTTACAGGATATGCGAATTCCGAAAAAGAAAGGTAGAATCTGTTCTCAGTAGACAGAGAAAACTGGAGACGTGGGAGGGGTGGGCAGCAAAGTTTTGTTAGTGTTCCCAAGTTCTTCTCTTTTTCCACATTCCAAATGTGAGAATTTATTGTGCCTCTTTATATTGAATGGGAGGGAGGTAAAACTAAAAACTAAAATAAAAGAATGATGTGCCACTTAAGGGATTGTGGTGACAATGCTAGAAATGCTGCAACAATCTGCAACATTCAGTTTCTCATTTTGATGTTGTGGTTCTGCTGTAGTAGACAAGTATCCTGGGTCTTTCTTGGGCCCTGTTCTGTCCAATTTAATTTCCATCAGTGAAAAGAATTATCTGGATGTGCAGACTTTTGCACATGCTGGTTAGATGAAAAAAATACCAGCAGCCCATATTTTTTACACATGCTGATCAAAGTAGAATGTTAGGAGTGGTTAAATATACATCTTTTGCTAATTCAGAAAACAGTACGCAAAAGCTGTGAGCCGAAGGAGTGCAACTGAACCCCACTCCCCGCCCCTTTACGGGAATTTTTTAGAAGTTCCTGCAGTACAGAGTGAAATTCGAAAGGAGTTTGAAACTCCTTGCCAGTTTCATTTCTGCAATGAAGAGATTTGTTTATTTTTATTTATTTTTTTGCACACCCTGCTGGGTTGGGGGGAAACTTGTCAGTTTCACCACTGGGCTGCAGCAGAGATGCTTCTCCTAGCTCACTGTACAGGTGGAGAGAAAGCCTGCAAGTTTAGCTGTTGCTCTTTGTAGACTTTCTACAGTGAGGCGGTAACACACAATTAGTGCCAGACGTGCACATCGTAGTGTGAGCAACCTGTAAAATTGCAGATATAGAACGCAAACCTGCATGTTCAAAACTTCTACTGCAACGTAGATCAGGTTGGGGGGAATTGCCGGTGCAGAGGTTCAGGAAAAAAAGAATATTTGAGACACTCTGCAGACTTTCTGTGGACACCTGAGAACCTGGGAAGAAACTCCCAGCAGAAAAAGACGCAAGATTGCATATAGGATTGTTGCCCCACCCAGACACACAATAGCAGAGTGCATCTCATTTGGGTAGAAGCATACAACTATTTCATAAGAATGGTCTATTTCTTATATATAACACAGGATTATAGTACAGGTGAAACTCAAAAAATTAGAATATCGTGGAAAAGTCCACTTATGTAAGCAATTGTTTTCATTAGCTACTGGAGTTTAATATATGAGATAGACTCATGACATGCAAAGCGAGATATGTCACCCCCTTTATTTGTTATAATTGTGATGATTGTGGCGTACAGCTGATGAAAACCCCAAAGTTGAGATTGTTAATTTGGGGTTCTCATCAGCTGTACGCCATAATCATCACAATTATAACAAACAAAGGCTTGACATATCTCACTTTGCATGTCATGAGTCTATTTCATATATTAGTTCCACCTTTTAAGTTTAATTACTGAAAGAAATAAAGTTTTCCACAATATTCTAATTTTTCGAGTTTCACCTGTATAGTGGAGTATGGAAATAAATAAATGAGTCCCACCAAGATTGTGTGATCTGTTGTTCCCATGCAATATGAAGTTTCTCAGTCCTCATGCCTATGTTAGCAGATTTGTGTGGTTGCACCTCTTTAGTAGCTGGGTTCTGGTAACTTCAAAGGAAAAGAGTCATGTAATCCCATCAGGGAATCCCGTAGTGGTTGAAGCATAAAATGTATAAGGGCTATACATTTAAATAAAAACAATCAACGCTGTGTATTCCTTTTTTTTTTTAGGAAAAGGTTCTTGCCTGGATTAATTGTTATCATTACAGAATCCCTCCTCCATGGCTTATTGATGTTGCCTTTTACATAAATTGAGATGTAGATTAACTGCAAAAATAGATTAATTTATAGTTACAACTGGAACTCAACATGTATGGCAACTGGAATGTATAGCAGAGTTGAAGCATGCCTCTTCAGGTTTGAAAGATATTATGTTTTCTCCTTAAAGGTACATCTTGCCCATGAAAGTCATTTTCATATGGCCTCCTAGAAGTGACCAGTGCTAGTTTTATAGAAAAACAGGTGCCGGAACTCACCATGAACACCTCCCTTGTTCTCTTAGAATGGCAATGGTGCCCACCTGAGAGGTGCCGGAACTGAGTTCCCATGAGTTCCGTCTGAAAAATAAAATCCCTGGAAGTGACCCCTTCACTCTTTAGTTATAAAGACAGGAAGTGTTATTGGGTAACTGTTAAGGGAGCTTGACTCTACTGGGAGTAAAGGATTACAGATCCTCATCCCAACAGTGTTTCCCCAGTCACACAGAGATCAACCAGGATGGTTCTGGCAAAGCAGATTGAAAAACAACCTGAAAGTATTGTTACGGTTTTCTATAGCAGTGAAATTTGATAAATTAATTTTGTGCCCCTGGAGAGAGAGAGAGAGAGAGAGAGAGAGAGAACCTGAAATTACTTTTGGTTTGAACTATGACAATATTTGTTGTGCGGTTGGTTTTTGAGCTGGCAGAGCAATCAGCTAGCTCAAACATCAGAGCTAGCAGAGCAGACAGTGGTTAACCATCAGTTAAATGCACATATATAAAGCGTCATACTATATTTTTGCTCGCAAATGCAAATCTTATGTGAATGGAAGTATGAAATGTACATTGGTTCTTTAATCTGTATGTTGGAAATGGTAGCACATTTCATCACAGTAATAATTAAGTCAGCCAGCAAGTGAAAAATAACTATCAAAAACAATCCCGAGTGGCCATTGAATATGAACGACATGTTTAAAGAGAGAAATGTTAGGTATACATGTAATCAACGTGCTAAGTGACATGAATACTTCCCTTGAAATTCTCATGCATTTTACATTTCTTTCCCTTCAGGAGAAACACATGACCTTTATTAACATTAAGTTTGCAGTTCTGTACCCATATAACTGGGAGTAAGCCTCATTGACTAGACATGTATAGGACTGCACATTAAGAGAATCCCCTCCCTGCTGTTTTATGGGAAATAACCGGGTGACAGAAGTCAAAATAGGAAATGCCAATACAATGTGTTTTTTTAAAGAAACATATCTTATTGGTACATAATCATTAGACCAAGAGGCCTACAGAACTAGATGATGGAAAAGGTGACACTACTACAGAAACCTTCTACCGGTTTTAAACTATTTTCTAACTTTATCCAGGAGCAAGGAAACTTAATAGAGCCATTTTATAGCAGATGTGTTTGAAGATTCAAACACTGTGCTGCTTAGGGACATAAGAAAAGCTCTGCTGGATCAGACCAAAGACCATTGTGTCCAGCATCTTGTTCTCACAGACCAGATAGATGCCTTTGAAAAGCCAGTGTAAGCAACAGCAGTTTACTCACTTCCCAGCAACTGGCATTCAGGAGCACCCTCCTCTTCCTTTGAAAACACTTCCTAATAGACACAATGAAACATTTGAAGGAAAAATTTACTCAAATGGCATGTATATGATTAGGCTGGATTAGGTTAGGTTTATATATCATTTCCTACTAAAAGGCTCCTGAAGCCTTTTACAACAAAGTTGAAAATACAGTAATAAAACTGCATATTAAAAACAAATTTAACAGCACAGTCATATAAATGGTGCTGCCCAGATGCCTGCGAAAACAGAAACAGATTTGCCTGGTGCCAGAACAATGGCAAGGTTTGTGCTCGGTGAGCACCCCTGGATATTCCCATGAATTCATTCATGAACTCATCCTGAAAAAAGCACAGGATAGGTGGGATGAAAAGCATGGTATTTAGCATTCCTTTCTTTGTCCTTTGAGAGAAGGGCGGGCCAATTTTAATACAGTGGTACTTTGGTTTTCAAACAGAATGCATTCTGGGAGTCCATTCGACTCCCAGTACAGTTCAAAATCAAAGTGCAGCTTCCAATTGGCTGCAGGAGCGTCCTGCATCCAATCGGAAGCCACGCCGGATGTTTGGCTTCCAAAAATCATTCGGAAACTGGAACACACTCAGGTTTCGATCGTCTGGGAGCCAATTTGTTCGGGAGCCAAGGTACAGGTATTTGGCTTCCAAGTTATGACTGTATTGTTTTTGAACTTTCAAAGAAGAAAAGAATGGGCTGTCATAATAGTTCACTTCAGCCAATTGACTGCTGCCCTTCACTCTTGATCCTGAAATTTATGTTATATTTTGTATCCCACTTTGACCTTTTTGAGAAATCGATTTAAGTACTTTATCTGCACACGCATTTTTGTTCAGACTTTTGGAACAAATACATTGGTATTTTGGAAAATACATCAGTAGGTATACGTACCAGCTAAACATCACCAATGTCTTAGTTTTGTGAGAACCTACATTAAAGTAGTTTCATATCCAGATGTATGACACATTCTTAGTTCCCTGGAGATCTGTTAGCATTTACAATAGTTCCTTTAATATGAAAATCAAGGAATAAACCTCTTAAAATGAAGGGTTTTATTTTATTTTAGATTCTTTATTGAAAAATAAAAAGTACATAATTACACATGTACAGAGTAAGATAAGACACAAAAAGAAGGAAATAGTACCCATTTAGAAAATAAACAGAACAGCAACAACAACAACAAATGAAACTGTATACAATTTCTATTTATTTTATAAAGACTGAATTATGTTAAAGTTTGGTTAACCACAATAACAGCACCCCCAATCTTAAAATGAAGCATGATGAGTTTAATTTGTAACTACATTCCAGCAACTTGAATCTGTGGCCCTATTCTGGTCGGAAACTTTTCTGCCGCAGAACTAGGCAAATATTTTGTCCTAATTTAAAGGGAGGAGATGTTCTGAAAACACACAGTACATGTTTATGCCTGAGCGGGAGCAATGGAGAGAAAAGTCATATGTTAAATTTTGCTGCAGAAGTCAAAGTTGAGTTTTCTGCTTTCTGCTCAAGTTGTCAGTGGTAATGAATAATGCATGTCATAGGGGGGTTGCCTTCCACTGCTATGGTTACAGTCGCTAGCCTTGGTGCTGAAGCAGAGGAACCACAGTAAAGGAAATTAATTCACAGTGTAAACTTAACGCTTAATCAGAAGTTCTTCCATGATAAACATGCATTTATTGTGTAAACAAGTTTACAGAAATGAAGGGCATCCAAACAGTTTCACAGAGTTTCTGTAGCATATTTTCTGTGGCACACATATAACTTGATAAATTTATAATTGAAGTTGTGTGAAGCACCCTTGTTTTCATCATGCCGATCAAAAGCACTGATATTGAACCACTTCTGGCATAACTGAGGTCAGGGAGAGTTTTGCTGGAGGAAAGTAAAGGGTCAGCATTTGCTGAAAAGCTCCTGAGATATGGTAAATCTGGCTGCTGTTAAACTAATATGCAACAATTAATAAGGTTCGTTATTAATCCTGTAGACTGAAAATCTATAACCTATTTCATTCTGCTGGTTTGCTTTCACAAAACATACCTCATTTGCAATTTATACAAACGCAAAGTGAAAACTGAAGATTTGGGAGATTGCAAGTGGTTTGGTTCCATTATTGCAACCGAAAAGACTCTTCCATGTAAACCACAGATTGTGTAGAGGAGCCAAAAACTTAAAGAACAGTTTTGCCACCAAACGTTCCATTAATAGCATCTTTGAATTTATGAAGATGGAGTTTGTACATACGTGCTCATGTCTGTTTATATAGCTGCCTTGGAAATCTGTTAAATCATACTTGTTACTGTATTCTTATACGCTTAGTATTTTTATAGTCTTATGATAACCTTAAATGCAAGCTGTTGAACAGGGAAACTGTTTTCATCTTCAATCCCAATTTGTACACTCTTAGATGTGAGAGGTAATATATACCTGTAAGGAGCCTAATATAGTTTCTTTTAGAAGATTTCTGGTGATGCTGAATTGGCTGATCATAAACAACCTGGTGAACCCCTAAGGGTCCCTTCAATTTCCACTGCTGCCGCATTAACACGTCTTCTCTTATTGGTGCCATATACCATGTTTTAATTAGTATCTTTGAATTCAGAGCTGTACACTAGAAACAAAACCTTTAAAGGATCACCTTTTCCAGGTTTCCCAAACCCTTTTCACATGTGCTCTGAAATCTTCGGCAGAATTTCATTATAACCTGCCTTTAGAAATAATGAAAAAAAAAGTTAATATTGTAGTCATTAATCCCAATCCCAGTGTAATAGCATCAAATTTTATATCACACCTATCTAAAAAGTACATTTTATATAATAATAATAATAACAATAATAATTTATTATTTATACCCCACCCATCTGGCTGGGCTTACCCAGCCACTCTGGGCGGCTTCCAACAAAATGTTAAAATACAATTATCAATCAAACATTAAAAGCTTCCCTAAACAGGAGCAGAAATTTGCAGGGAATCCTTGGTAAAGAAGCTTAAAGGTAAAGGTAAAGGTACCCCTGACAGCTAGGTCCAGTCGCAGACGAGTCAGGGGTTGCGGCACACAGAAAGACCGTTTACCTTCCCTCCGGAGTGGTACCTATTTATCTACTTGCACTTCATGCTTTCAAACTGCTAGGTTGGCAGGAGCTGGGACTGAGCTCACCCTGCCGTGGGGATTCGAACCGCCGACCTTCTGATCGGCAAGCCCTAGGCTCTGTGGTTTAAACCACAGAAAGCTTACCCAAAAGACACTTCGCTGGCCTTCCCCTGGAAGCGGTAGCTACAGGAAAATATGGAGGGTGATTCTGTAGTGAAGGGAGTCTGGCCTTTTTACTGTCCACAATAATCTTGCATTTTACAAAGGTTCCATATTAAGGTGGACCAAGATTTTCCCTGGAAGTATGAAGATTAGACTATTGTTATTGGGGCCAAATGAGGCCCTTCGTTACTCCTAGATTTGAACAAGCTACTAATAAGTATGAAAAATTCTGTTATAAAATGCACAGATGTGGCGTCTGCCCATTCTTTTGAAAATGTCTGTACAGGGGAAGAGAAAGGGTTAATAGGTAGACCAATAGAAAAGCCCAGAGGTGGAGCCTACCTGTTTTTAAAAGGCTTAGCCAGAGGTTTAGACAGTTGGGGAAAAGCAGCTGGAAGACAGTTGGAAATAGAGAGACAGTTGGTTCGGTTGGTTTCTTGTGGGTGGGAGGCATAGGAGTCAGAGTGAGTTAGAGACAGAGGGGAGACGGAGTGAATCGGATTACAGTGTTTCAAAGTATTTAAATCTTGTTTGCGTTCACAATAAACTGGAATCTTTGTTAATACATTACAACCTGACTGAGTCTGAATATATTACCAGGGAAACCTGGTTGGTGGCAGTGGAAGAGATAAGCCGTGGTGGTGCAGGGTCAATAGTCCGTGGAACAACTGGGGGCTCTGTGCAAACACCACAACATCATTAATGTACAGAGCTGAACATAGCTGCATATTGCTGTAAGAGACATTCTCACAACAGTATCTCTCTCTCTCTCTCTCTCTGTGTGTGTGTGTGTGAGAGAGAGAGAGAGAGAGAGATTTCACATATTTTGTAGGTAAGTTCCTAACTAGGATCAGCCTTCTTCAACCTATGCTTAGCACATGCATGAAGCAAGCCAAGTTAGTAATAGTTAATAACAGTGAGAACTTCTGATGAACCTTTCTGTTACTGTATTTCAGTATTTTAATTCATATGTATCCCCCGCCCGCCCCAGTTATACGCCACCCAAAAGCAAAAGTTGTCTAGTTCATCTGGTAAGTGAAAAAGAAAACACACATACACTATAGAAATATAAGAAAGTGTGAAAATAAAGTCCAAAAATGAATAAAACCTGAAGCAAAATAATAACACCCATACAACAGTTCCAGAAAGTACTAAAATATTTAATAGTTGGAAAATAAGAAAGGGTCTTCGGCTGGTGCTGAAAAAGGCGTAAACATATACATGCAATATGTGCAATAAAGCCAAACTTATTTGTACAAGAGAAATGCATATGAAGAGAGACTTGAAACTAAGCAAATCTGTACAGCTCAGTTACCACAGATAATTCCAGCTCATGAATTCTTTTTTGTTCACATGAGCCGTCCAGATCTGCTACTAGAGCCTCCAAAATCTCTTAAATATACCTCTCTGAGGTTGTGGAAGTATAGTCCCAGCAAAGAAGTGTGTTTTCCTGCATGCAGAAAAAGTGCTATAGGGTTCAGATGTGTACAGCAAAAAGCTTTTATCTTCATCTGAAAGATGGAATTCATCATTTCTGTACTGTGATGCTACTTGCAGCTGCCTCTCTTTGTAAATCCAAAAGGGTGATCTTGAAAGTTTAAGTTCCTTTTTAACTTGGCCTACATTCCACACAACTCCCCTGACCTGACATTGACAAGGTTTTCTGAGGCAGGCATGTCAGGCATATGTTGCTCACTGAAATCTGCTGATCTGCATGGTGGGCCAGCATCTTCATTTCTTTTCCAAATTTCCCTCCAGCGTGAACATAAATTTGTGACAGTGAACACCAGTTGCATCATAATTTTTGAGTTCAAGGTTTTTAAGTTTATATTTGCTATAGGTGACTCTCTTGTGGAAAGGCAGAGAAATAGCCTTAGCTTGCCATTCAATGTATATACCTACTTGGCAGAAAGTTTTATTGAAATCAACAGGATTGTGGTGCCAGAACATCACTATTCTGACTTAAGTGCTGGGGAAGGCTTGAATAATGTATCCCAGTATGTTGTTTGCAGACATTGCATCTATAAATGTGGCTTTTCTAAGGATAAAATAAGAAGGTATTGAGGTCTGTACACTACATGTTAGGGCATAGCAAGCACAAGTAAAGAAATCCAAAGGTGTTCTTCAGCTTGCAGAAGACACAGCTTGAGCACTTCAGTAGAGGCTATCTGTTATAGTTGGACATGAATTCTCTTACTAGTATAAGCATTTATGAGTGATAGCAGCTATTTCCAAAACACTTGTGGTTCTTTGGATCCGGCCCAATCTGTCTGCTTGCATACTAATTTATGATAAAATAACATTTTTTTGGTTTTTTATTCTGTTACAGAGGAATTTATTTTAATTTATTTTCTCTTTTAGAAAATGAATTTGAAGGAAAATTGGTGAATCTAACCCAGTGGATTTGGTAGACTTGGAGAACAGAGTCTGGACCAAAGAACAATTATCCTGCTAAACAATTTCAGGTACAATTAACCCATATATTATTGAGCTTGTTGGCCCATTTCCTGATGTGCTTTTCCGATGCTTGCTTTTGCCAACCACATTATATTATCTGTTTGGTGTTTGGAAACTTCTAAGATACAGTTAAGTTGCATTGTGTTGCATGTGCTTTTAAAATGGCAATTCATGCTATAAAAAATCCATGCACTACTAAATTAGAGAATACATTTATTGTTCTCAGCATTACCTAGATACAAAATGGCATTTGCCTATGATCTAATCATCCAAACATATATTCAGATTTAGAGATTTATTTCAAAATGTGAGTAATAGCAGAAGAAGAAAATCACTGTGGAAATAAACCTGGCTGTCTTCCTCTATAAACTCAGCAGTAGTGAAATTTCGTATTATCTCCTCTTTAAGGGAAATCTCAGGCTATAGACAGATCTGCAATTTTCATGAGGTGTCAGAAGAACAAATCACTCAACAACCTAAATATAGAAATGTGTGAAGATAACACACAAATGAACTTGGAAGCTTGTGTTTATGGTGCATATTTTTATTTTTCCTGGGGGCTCCCCAGGCTTTAAAAAAAAAAAAAACTCATGTAGTCTGCCCCACTCAGTTTTTACATCTTTGGGCTTGTGAGGAGTTTTCTCATCCTCGTTGTATTTATGTTGATTTTGTTTGTATAGTTTTCTTTTGTATCTTTATATTTGTTTATTGCAAACCATCCACAGAATGTCACATTTTGGGACATCAAGTAGATATTGTGTAATAGTCTTTATAAATCTTGGATTTTGGCCCATGGAAATAGTTTCACCCATGGAAATCAAGCTTCATGGAGTTACAGGACCCTACAGAACTTGGGGGAAGGTAGCATGGCAGGCTCCAATAAGAGATGCCTAGATCAAAAGCCCCTCTATGAGCACACATGCCCCAGTTGGATTTCTTAATTATTAATTAAGCATCTTAATTAAACACATGCATCTTAATTATTCCATCTATCCTTGTATGTATTAATAAGAGGATGTAGCACCTACAAAGAAAATGCAAGTTTTTTAAATCAAAAAGACGTGAGCAATTTTTAAAAAGCAAATAGAATGACATTGCTATTCCTTCTGTTTTTATCAATGCAGTTTCACATCTGAATCCACAAAAGATGCTGTTTTAAATAATAATAATAATAATAATAATAATAATAATAATAATAATAATAATAATATCATTCAAATGAACAGAATCTAAGTACTACCTGAGCTTAACCTAATTCTCACCTCCACCACTGGATCCCATATACATTGCGATACAGATAGTTGTGCGCAGATGGACTGCCCACTCAAATACATGGATCTTTTGATATGTATCTTTACTTATGTGCACTGACCATAACATTTGGTTTGGACCCCAATTCAGTGCTTCAGAGAATGCTCAACACTGGTCCAAGCTGCTTCATTTCATACATGGTAAGCTTAAGAGGCCTTTACTATTTTCCTTCTAGTAGATATTTGTCTTCAGTGTCTTTTAAACATCTGGAGCACTTAATTGCTTCAGTGGTGCCTGCTTTCACTTGTGCTGCTTTGTATGGGTACCACTTTGCCTCTGAAAAGCCCCAGGTCCCGCCATAGCATCCTGCTTCAGCTCAGGATTCAGAATTTGCCTGAATCCAACAAAGCCCCCTACAGACTTTGCTATGCATTTAGAGCTTGCTATGTTTGCGTGGGTCGTGGAACTTGGTGTATATGAAAGCTCCTATGACAGCTTGGAATTCTCATTCATAAGCAATAAATTTTCTTAGTTTTGTATACCAAAGGGAACTAATACTACCCACTGTTCCTTTAGAAACTATTCAGGTTCTGTAATCTTTCATTGGTATATGTGGCCTTAGGTTGGTTCCCCCCCCCCTTTTTTAATGACATTGCTCCGCAGTGGCGAACTAACTGAGAGTTATAGAGTTATTTTTATATTCTACCAACAGATAATGAATCTGTTGAGATCTCTTGCTGCTCCAGTTAGAATATGACATAAACATGGATGGAAGTGAAAAATTATATTTCGACCAACAGAGGTAGCTCTTAGTGTTTGTGCTTGTGTGTGGTGGATTATTTGAAAGAAGAAGAAGCTTTCTTTGAGGAATTCTTTTCTAATTTATTTCCCACGATTTAAATCTCCTAGAAAATAAAAATAAGTAGAATGAATTGACCAAATCAGAATTTGTTTACAATCTCAATAATTTTTCAGAGTGTTTGTCAAAATACTTTCAATACAGATAAGCATTTGTGTTAATTCTAAAATACTAGCTCTACTTTATAATGTTTTCCAAACAACATTTTCCATTTTTAAGAGTAGTAAACATACCTGAGTTTAGCTGTTGTATATTGTGCTAAAATGAACCCTTGCCCCAAGGAGAAAAACAAACGTTGGTAAACATAATCTTGGAAAAATGAATCCAGTAATGTAAAAAGATTTCCATCTATCCATCTATCACCCTGATTTATAGCTCACTTGCTTGGAAGTAAATTCTGTCAATTTCAGTTGAATTTAAACTGTATAGACCAATACTCTTGTCTCACTTCTCCCCCCCCCCTTTCTTCTTCCTTCTGTTCTAAGTGCAAAACTTTTGTGTTGCCGTTCATTTGTACCTTCTCTTACTGGAAATGAAGACCTCCAATAATAGCTCTTGGGTGTCTGAATTTTTGCTTGTGCACATCGGAGTATGGTTTGTGTTGCTGTGGATTGCAATGTTAATGAATATTTCTACCCACTATTTAGAGAGGAAGAGAGTGCATTGCAATGAAGCAACCTTTTTACAACTATGAAACCAGTTGTATATTGTAGGTGGCAAGTATTTGATTGGAAGAAGTGGTTGGTTTCAAACTCAGTTTATCCTGGTTATGCAAAGTACGCCAAGAGGATAATTTAAACCATGAACTAATGTATACCATTAATGGAATAAAGGATTATGGAAAAGTGGACATGCCATTTATGGTTTATCAAAAACTCATTCCAGAGCCACCAGTCCCAATCTTATGCATTCTGAGCCTGGAAGGTAGGAACTAGGGTGAAAGAGTTGACTAAGCACAGTGGAATTTGCTGCCAAGGAGTGTGGTGGAGTCTCCCTCTTTGGAGGTCTTTAAGCGGAGGCTTGACAGCCATCTGTCAGGAATGCTTTGATGGTGTTTCCTGCTTGGTAGGGGGTTGGACTGGATGGCCCTTGTGGTCTCTTCCAACTCTATGATTCTAGGAGGGGAGCTTTATAGGGCTGCATCAGTGATTTAAGGACATGTGTTGCCTATTATTATTATTATTATTATTATTATTATTATTATTAACCACTTAATTGCCAAGGTGCTTTCTAAACAGTTAATGGGTATAAAACCAATTACGAAAAAATATAAACATAATTAAAATACACAATATATTTTTTAAAAAATATCTGAGTTTGATAGAATATTCATAGAAGGCCAAATCCAGTGTAAAACTTCATAAGTTTACTCCCAATAGAAAGCAGGTGTCACCATGGATGTGCATCCCAATGGATGCACATTTCAATCAACGTTGTTAAAACTCTTTTATTTTCCATGTCATAATGATTCTATCAGATTCAAATTCCATCAGGTGTGTCTTCTCCAGCCTACACCAACCAGGTGCCTAGATGTTTTAGACTGCAACTCCCATCAGTCTAGGCCAGGGGGTCTGTCAGTACCACTCAGCATGTGCTGAGTGGGACTGATAGGAACTGTAGTCCAAAATATCTGGAAGGCACCAGGATAGTGAAGACTGTTCTGAAGATTTGAAGGACTGAGGATGCATGTGGTCATTCCAGTACTGTTATAATGCTGAGCATTTGTGCTAGTTAGACATTCTGTAGAGGTCTAATTTCCAATTAATCTTAGAAGTGTATATCTATGTGAAATATACTAAAGCCCTTCCGTCACACAGTATCATGATTGCTGTACACTTGAACATAGAATGGCGAAGGAAATTCATGCATACAGCATTGCTTCTTAACAAGCTGCTAGAGGAACAATTCTTGGTATCTGTTTTTGGACGTTGTTTGAATCTAAACACTATATATCTGGCTTTCAAATGTCACTATTCAACAAGAAGGGATGTATGTATGAACAAAAAACGTTTGAGAGGTCAGGTGGCCCCATGGGATATATGTTCTATTTACAAACCTAGCAAATCATGGGCTTAGACATCAGTTTTGCAGTGACTCCAAGGGACAGACTAGATGACTCATAAGAGGATGCCTCTGGCTCAGATGAGTCACTGCTGAAATATTTATATGACTTGCTCTCAGAATGGTCCAAGTTTGCATCCTACAGAACTTGAGCTTCTGCTTCATTCTTTCCATGACTCCTTTGTAGGACATGACAAACTCAATTTCTTCAGATAATAGTATTCCAAGGCTATTATTTGCCCATGTTGCCTCTTAATAGTAGATAATTTATTACTGTGACACTGAATTTCTTTGTGCATATAATATACAGAATAAGCTCTTATTCTGAAACACACACACACACACACACACACACACACACAGTCTTAATTGCTACTGGCTGATTCAACTATATTAATTAGCACCAGATCTGTCACAGCCTACCATTCTATCCAGTTTGCAGCTTTGCTTACTCCGTTTCTTGACCTGTACATTAAGGCAAATATTGTGAATGTTGTGAAGTTGGTTAATGCCCTCTGGTGGTTCTGTCATTGCAAGAATGAGGCGACAGGGTATCAGGCAGAGGGCCTTCTGAGTAGTCATGCTGACCCTGTGGAAAGTCCTCACGTCAGATGTCAACAAAATAAACAACTATCTGACTTTTAGAAGACATCTGAAGACAGCCCTGTATAGGGAATTTTTTAAATGTTGGATGTTTTACTATGGTTTCAAAATTTATTGGAAGCCACTCAGAGTGGCTGAGGCAACCCAGTCAGATGGGTGGCATATGAATAATGTATTATTATTATTATTATTATTATTATTATTATTATTGGCTTACTTGAGTTAATCATTGGCTCCTGATTATCAAGATTATGTTGGTAGTGATTTTTCTTGTGTGATGTGTTTTTTTTGTTGCTGTTTTTTTGAAAAATGAGTTCTGGTGGCTTATTCTTTCAGTGGAAGTTCTGATATAAATTGAGCTCCTTTCTTAATAACTGCTGAGACTATGCTATAAGTGCACCCATTCTACTGTTACAGCTTGCAAGAGCAATTCAAGACATTCATGGTGAGCTGTATCTGAGCTTAGGCACAAGGAGATAGAAAGGTGGTCTTGAAGCTTGGGGGCATGCTGACACCATTGTCACAACATGGACTGGCAGCCCAGCAGTTACCAAGCCAAGTTCAAGGTCCTTGTGTTGCTTTGTAAAGCCCTGGACAACTTAGGTGTAGGTTATATCCCATCTCGATGACAGGGATGTATAACTGTTATAAACTGATCATTTTTATGAACAGCGGTATATAAATATTTTTAGAAATAAAATGAAAAATAAATAAGTAACAGGAAATGTATTCATTATTTATATTTATTTATAAGATTTCTTATTCATGCTTAATCTTAAGGTCCTAGGCCATGTTACAACAGTATATTATACAATTATAAAAAGATGAAACTGTTAGAATTATGAAAATATATTTGAAAATGGCTGTCGTATTTCCTCTCAGCCTCCTCTTTTCCAGCCTAAAAATACCCAGCTCCTTCAACCATTCCTCATAAGGCTTGGTTTCCAGACCCTTGGCCATCTTTGTTTCCCTCTTCTGCACACATTCCAGCTTGTCAATATCCTTATAAAATTGTGGTACCCAGAACTGGACACAGTACTCCAGGTATACATATAAAGGTGGCTGTGGACGTACCACAAAGATGGCAGGTTTATATTAGTCATTGAACATATACACTCTTTTTAAAAGTAGGATTTTTTTTTAAAAAATGTTAGTAGTATTAATATATTTATGTATTTATGTCATTGAATTATTTCTTTACCTTTCTCCCACTACTCCTCTCAGACTCTCCTGCTCTACCCTGTTGTTAATCTTTTCTTTCTTTCTTTCTTTCTTTCTTTCTTTCTTTCTTTCTTTCTTTCTTTCTTTCTTTCCATTTTCCTGACCCCCCACCCCAAGTAATATTTGGAATTATACACCTTACATACATCGTGTATAGAAAACTAAATGCAGGGTTACTGAAAAGGAAATACAGTATTATATAAATCAGCACTACAGCAGGGAAAGAGACCCTACACTCTCTTTCCTCGTGGTATATTGTGGTTTCAGAAATGAGGCACCAGACTCTTAAAAATTATTGTTCACAGACAACATCTCAGCACCCTTAGCTACTCTGGCTGCTTCAATCTCATGAGACCGTCAGCTGTGATTGATCACACAGACTCTGCTGATGTCAGCAGGCTAAAGAGAGCAGTTATGTTCTATCAGGGCAGGGTCAGACAACACACCAATAGGAACTAGAAGAAGGAAATGTTTCTAGTGCTTTCAGAAAGACATAGCTTTTAGCCCACCAGCAAACATGAGCCTTAAATCATTTTTAAAATCTTGTAGGTTATAAAATCAAATTAAACTCTTCTCTCTTGATGGCTGTGGAATGTCCTTGCTGCACAGAAAGCCATAGATGTAAATCTGTGTGTTTTGAGGGAAGTATACAATTCCAAGGATATTTTTTTTTTTAAAGAAAGCTGTTGCTGCTGATACGGTTGGCAATTTGCACAGTAGACATTAATTAAAACACTTCTCAGCAAGCAAAATAACACTTCTTAGCTTTATTAAGTGTATGTTAGAGGGAATTATTACTTCTCATATGTTTTCTCAGCCACTGTTTCTATTTTGTTCTTTGGAAGTGAAATAGCCATATGCAGGAGAATATAAGTAGTTGCTGTATCTCCCTAGCTAGTACTGTGAAATATTCTAAGACAGAAAAAATGGTTGTCTGTCCTTTCTTCTGAGTTATGTGTATGATTCTGCAACTTACATATTTCCACAGGATTTATGAAAATTCCCTTGTAATGTGGCACACCACAGATTCTGCTCCTTTGAAACAGCTGAAATACCAACTTTCTGCCACTGCAGATTTTCTGCCCTCTCCATTGTTGTGAAATGATATGGTGATCCTATTCAAATCCCATATTTGGAATTATTTAAGATATAGGAGCCTTGTTCCTCTCTCACATTTGATCACTCTGGTTACATATTTTCTCTGTAAGAGATTAAATTTCCTTCAGTTGGGATGGCCAATAGATTAAGAGAACCCAACAGGCCCAACCAAATGATGAGACAGCCGTGTGGATTACTCCAACCTAGAAAATGTTTTCTCTTTCTCTAAGAACCAATGCAATAATTGGCTAAAAAAATAGTTCACCAGGTCCTTTGGACTATGGATCTGGATCTTGCTGACCCTTTTGCTAGTATTAACAAGCCTATTGTTTATTTTTGACAATCTCAACTGAAAAGAAAGCAGCAGCACTTTAAAAGATGGTGACCTCCAAAAGCTCACTGAAATAAAACTGGAACATATATGGGTTTTTTATTCTACAGTATCATTCTCAGCATATGTAGATTTTTCAGTGCCCTTGTTAATTTAATGAACTGCGTTGTGAGCCTAAATGAAATTCTGGAAAGAAATTTGGCTGGTCTAAGCCAGCTGATAAAATTAACTAATTCTGTGTTACAAATCAAGCTAAAATTGTTGCCATAGCTGAGAAACAAATCTCTGGTTCTGCCTTGAGCTGTCAGTGAGATTTAGATCTATTTGAGGTCAGAATTTCGCCTTTGGGCAGCTGCATGTCTTAGGGGACAAGGAACTGCCTCCTTCATTGCATGACCCACATAACAGTCTCTGTTGCTCTCATATTGCCAACCCAGGTCTGTTTCTTCCTATTCCAGGAGAGTAAGGAAAGGACACTGGAGGAAGGTTGGCAGAAAGAACTTAAGGTGTTTTGCTTCTTAGAATATAAATTCTCAAGTAGCATTATGATTTTAACATCTTAAAAGGGTTGGTCCTCCTTTTCTGCATGATTAAAATTCTGCGCAGAGGGAGAAAAATACAGGATGGATTCAGAATACCCATCAATACTGTACCTCCTGTAGATTGATGCAGCATTGTGATTCATAACCTGTAGTTATACTTCAGACAAATCCACAGCTAAATAGCTTTCTGTATTGTATTTCCAAGTGGAGAATCCATTTATTTATATACAAAGCAGCCTTAGATAATGTTAAAGCATCAGCTTACAGAGAATGTGTTTCAGTACCATCCTCTGCAGCACTTTGCGGATCTCTACGCTTTTATAGGGTGCATCCTCCCTTTCTTGGCAGGAAATAACATCTCCAAACTTTCTGTGTTATATAAGCCAGGAGTCGCTAGCCTGTGGCCCTCCAGATGCTACTGGATGTTGCTACCATTGTTCATGACTATTGGTCATGTTGGTTCAGACTGATGGGATTTGTAGTCCAACATCTGGAAGGCCACAGGCAAGCCACCTGTGAAGCAGTGGGTTTAATCCAGCAGAGTCATTATAGGAGCTGAACGACTTGACTTGGAGACCAGAACTCATTCCCTTTGCCCCCACCCCCACTTGTCTGGTTATAGAATTAATTCTGCTTTGCCGCATTATATTGAATCTTTCTTGTATTTCATTTGCTCATTCTCATCTGAAAAACAAGAGAGGACCAGAAAATAATGCCTAACTTTCCAAATGTTATCTCAGGATCTAGAAAGCCATTTACTATGATTAAGAGTGATGAGCCTTATCCTGCTTCCCTTACTCCTGTGGGAAAGCCCACATTGATTTTCACATTAATCAGTGCCAGGGAATGCTTGACAATCTGCACAAGATCATCCTTGTGGTATGTGTGCTTCCAAAATGCCTGCTGATAGATTTTTTGCCTCCGGTTGGTAGTGTGAGCTTGGAAGGCTTTGGAATTTGCCCCGCCCTGCCCAATGCATACGTGACTGACATATCAAATAAATGGCAATGGCAGAAAATGAAATTAAATAACAATAAAACCAATTTGTTTTTGCCTTTTCTCACAGAGATTGAATCAGTTGTGCTTTGCTGGAGATGTTTACCATGCAACACATGCCTTTCCTCTGCTCATTTACATGCACTTATGTAAACTTTTTCAAGGCAATTAATCTTTTTTAGTCTGATCAGGAAGGAAGGATTCCCCAGTGTGATCTGGAGTCAGGCATTGACTGCTGTGTTGTGAAGGGCAGGCCAGCCTTTGTTAACTAAATAACAGCTGTGGTTCTTTATGCAGTACTTGAAAATACACAAAATATATTATTGTATTTACTTTTCACTGCAAATATGCAAGCCGCTTAATTTCAGGAAGTCCATGAGCTGTTTTATGCCTTTGTAAAGATGTACTGGGGTCCATAATTGTCATGCACCTGGTTTATAAGGCTTTGAAGAAATAAAGCTTAGTATTTTTGCAGCTTATCAGATACTAAAATAATAGACCAACATACCGTTTGCATTTCCCAGAGATAAAATCTGTAGATCTTTTATCTTTTAGGATATTAATTGATATTACAACATTGGTTTGCATGCATATTTCAGAGTTTGGCCCTGAAGAAGAGGTATGGCATATAACAGTTTGCCCTGCGAGAGACTGTGTAGGTGATATAAAGTCAAGGGAAGTTTCCTCCAAGTCTCTACCGTATCTACAATCATAGCACACACTGGGGTACCATAAGAGAAATGGCAGTTCTTAGATTAGGATGCTTCTGCACAGAACTGCCTTGCAACCAGTGAGAGAGATGCCCAAGAGCTTCCCATGTTATAGTTTTAAGTAAGCGGTCTAGGGAAAAAAGTGTCCACTGTATTACTACCGAGATGACTTGTGTTTGGCAAAAAACTGTATCCTATTTTACTCCGCTGCCCTCATTCAGCCTTCCTCTTATATAACTGTCTTTATGCCCTATGGGAAACTAATAGTCATATCCCAGAATGCATTACTCATGCTTAAGGAATTACTAGTAGTACAGCATATTTGGGTCTCTCTGTCTTTTCCCCCATGATCATGATATGGCAGCCCAGATGTATACATAAAGAAGAAATGATGATAATAATAATAATACCTTTATTGCCAATGTACAACCTGTGAAATCTGTGAAAACACTTAAGGTGCACATCATGGGCAAAGTGATATTTAAAACATGGCATGGTGAGTCCGTGGTACCTTTTTACCCTTGCAGCTTAAACTTGCATTCTGAAACTACCTGCAAGTGGAATGTGGGTGTGATTTACATTGCTGCTGGTAATCTGCAGATTGTAAAAACTGGGCCTCTCTCTGGGTTTTCCGCTCAGGCATAGGGTACAGTACCAAAGTTGAAAGTGTGAATCTTTCTTTCTTTTTACCGTATTTTCCGGCGTATGGCGACTGGGCGTATAAGACGACCCCCAACTTTTCCAGTTAAAATATAGAGTTTGAGATACACTCGACCGCAGATTCTCCACCCAGCGTATAAGACGACCCCCGACTTTTGAGAATATTTTCCTGGATTAAGAAGTAGTCTTATACGCCAGAATATACAATAACTTTGTTTGATATGCTAAATTTCAAAGGAAATGGTGGTCACTGTCCAGTGAAGGACAAAAATCAGAAGGGGTCTGTTCAGTGATTGGTGAGTGGTCATGAATAACCTTCGATTTATTCCTTCCTTTTTGTCATGATTCATATCCCTTCACTTGTTTTTATTCAGTATCTATCTTCAACGCTCATGTCCTCCAGTTGCCAGAATCTTGTGTCCCAAATTCCATTCTTTGGGAAACTAGTTCCTTTTGAAAATAAAAAATTGTGCATGTAACTATATACTTCATATGGTTTATACTGGATGTGTGTCTGTAATCCTAAGCAGATATGTGATGGTTAAAACCACACCTTTAAATCATTTCACTGCATTAACCTTTCCCAGTATGGTTGTATAATGGCAGCCCAAGATGCATGGCTTTACTATACAAGTAGAGACTGAGCAAGTTTTATCAAATTACACAGGTGAAATGGCAGTTCTATGAAATCTATGCACTGCAATAATCCAGCAGAACATGTAATTTGCTTCCTAGTGACATCTAAAGCCTATTTCATGTCATCCCCCTTTCCTGCCTACACAGAAAGCATGTGTGTGAGTGTGTGCTTTCTGTGGAGCTAAAGTGTAACATGAAGCAGCCCTTAGATGTCACTCAGGCCACTTGAGTAAAGCAGACTCTATTGCACACTGCCACTAGATAGTAAACTGAATATTCTGCTATATTGCAACCATGGCAACAGTACTATATTAAAAAAAAATCAAGGACAGTAGTTGTGGTGAAGAAATATAGACTCCTGATTTATATTCAAATATAAATTAGGAATTGCTTCTTTTCTTTCTGCATGCAAGTGAATTATTCACAGTCAGAATATGTTGGAATCAATATGAGAAGCAACCAAAAACCCAGAGATTTAGGTCCTGTTCAGCATAGTTTGGTGTACAGAATCAGTGAAATAATGCCATATATTTACTGGAACAAGCTCATCTCTTTAAACAGAAGTGTGAATATTGATGATAAAAGACTATGGCTTTTGTGAGGATTGTACTAATAAGTACTGTGATACTACCAGAGAGACTTGGGGTTTTTCTTCTTCTCATTATTACATTCATTTTCCAATGTCATCTTGGAAAACATTGGGAGAGAGATGCAAAAGACAATAAACCTCTTCACTTTGTCAAAGAAGAAACTACAGACTAATTTCAAAATATCTTAAAAGGAAATGTTAGTAGTACAAAATAAATGGGTGTGCTATCAAGCTGCAATTATTGGCTGTGAGCCCTTAGCTGAAACATCTTAGCCCAAGTAACTCAAGTTACAGCACTCTTGACTAGTTGATGCTGTTTTGCAGTATCTACCATGGGTAGAATGGGTTGGATCCAAAATCTCATGTGTGGAATTCAACTCACAAAAAGGGAATTCTCGGGACTGCCTGAAAATATTCTTTGGGATGGGGTGTGGTGGGGGTAAGGACCCTTCAGAACAGTGCAGGATCATCAAAACCATGGCGGGTAGCCTTCACTTTTGGATTACCTTTTTGACAGTGGAACACCCATAAAATTATTATCCTCCTACCAAAGCTGATAGGCTGTGAATGTGTAAGGCAAACAGTTCACCAAATCTTGTGGGTGGGACGGTGGGAGTAAAAATAATAAAAGGGGAGAGTTGAACTGTATATTCAGTATCTAAATTGTGCTTTATTTTATGTACATTCATTTTTTAAAACCCTTTTGAGACTTCAAGAAGATAGGAAGAGGCATGACAAAATTATTACAATTCTGTGAGTATATCACACACATACACAAAATGTGTCCAAGCAATACAAAGTGCAAATAGTAGTAGCTCGGATTGCCTTAATAACATCAAATGACTGAATACCACATTAGTTTCCTTGCTTGGTAAGCTTCTTTTGCAGTAGAGTGCCCAATTTTTATATTTTTTGTATTTTTGTTTGGACTGGCTAGGTTGGAAATTGGAAGGAATTTGGTGATTCTAGTCTTATATGTCACACTCATCCTAGAAGGTTGTTCTAGGAGAATGTTTCTTCACCTCATGCAGTTTATTATGTGAGTGCTGCAATGTTCCTTTCTGTGCTTTAACATCTATGGAACATCTACCAAGAGAGGTTGTCCAGAGATTTGGATTGAGGTGCTATCGGTATGGTGTTGGTGGTAAACTAAATGAGGCTAATAAACTGAATCTCAGACCAGACAGATGGTGGGCAGTTAATGGTAGATCATTTGTACTCGGCTCCCCTTGAAAGGGTGTGCTTTTTGAACCAGTGATTCTCCTGGATGTCCAGCTGGTATCTTTTTATTAGAGTTGCCAGTAAAATTAAATACATTTTTTGTCTATATTACGTTTTAAATATGCATAAATCTACATATGAAGAAAATAACGATTTCAAGTGGGAAATGTCATTTCAAATGCCATTTAAATTTAGACACATTTGCCGGGGGGGGGGGGAGAGAAGAGAGATAGAGAGAGAATTTTTCAGTATTTTAGAGCATTAGAACATTAAACAATAGGGGGGGGGAGAACATAGGGTTATATTTAACTGATGTTGTTGCCAAGAATGGATTCTCTGTGAAGACTAACTACACCAATGATTTAGTCTCTGTTAAACAAGAAACAAAAAACCCTCAGCACTATACTCCCCCTGTAAATACAGAAACTTTGCACCTTCCCTAATAAAACATCTGCCTCCTGAGTTCTTGTTTTGTATGTTCAGCTTTGTCTGCCTCCAAGTGGGGACTAGCAGGGGCTAAGGCAAGGGAGACTTTAAAAAACTCAGGTTCAGTATCTTCCTTCCAATGCTAGCCAACACTTCTTGGTCACTCTGAGACTTTCATGGGAGAAAGAACTCATAAACTGAATAAACAATACTTGCCTCTAACAATACAGGTAGATGCAACTGCCTCTGCAGAAAAAAAAGATCACAAAGAGTTACCCCGGCAAATAATGTAAAGGTAGATGTGTTTAGAGGTTTTCCCAATAATAGTCAGCCACCCACCCACCCCCCAATTACTGCAGCACTCCATTCCACTTAAATAGTGTCTACTTGCTAAATTACTGAGGCTGATTACTTGGAACATGGCAGGCAAGCTTGCCTGGCTTTTCAGATTTGCTTCCACTTCCTTCCTTCTCCACCAACCAGAAATTTCAGGATCCATCATTCGTGACCGACTATTTTCAAACAGGCAAGGTGCTTTCCATCCCACCCAGTCCCAGTAGCATCACTTCCAGCTAGGTTGGAAGAGGAGATTGATTGATTTATTGGGTGAGTGAGTGAGTGAGTGAGTGATTGTACTTTTAGACCAGGTTCCATTGTGTAGGACTCTAGGGTGATGTACAAATGATAATAGGAGGCATTGCACCTTTGAAATACAGCTGTTGGCCAAGATACAAAGCCTTGGAAATGCAAGTGGGCTTATGTGTCTGTGTGCAAGGGAAACTCACTCAATTTACTGGGCTTTTACTTTTTTTCCAATGCAAAAAGGGAAAAGGGGGGGGGGAAATCAATGGATAGGGTTGATCAAATTGATGACTGCTGTTGCTCCCTAGTCCCTACCAACAGAGGAGTGATGCAGCCACATTTTTTTAAATATGCACTGACATACTTGCTCATTCATGCTAAGCCACAGTTTGGCATAGCATGATGTGTGAACCAAGCCAATGGTTCCATCAGCCTCTAGGATGCGGAATATACCAACTGCATTATGTTAGGCTAGCTAGGGAATCATCACCATGAAACTCGCTCCACAGAGAGCTTTTGTTGTTTAGATTGGTTATAAAGCATTTGGGGTGAGGGGCATGGGTTTTGTTCCATGCATCAGTGATATTTTATCAGAATCTGCTATAATGGATTTGAAATTATTATTTATGCTGGTTTTGTTCCATCGTATTTTATTGTGTCATGTGGTTTGGAGCTTGTGGTTTTATTTGTTGCTGACTTTCTGGAGGCTAGCCAGGCAGGATAGAAATTGAGGAAATAATAATAATAATAATAATAATAATAATAATAATAATAATAATAATAATAATAATAATAATAATTTATTTGTACCCCGCCCATCTGGCTGGGCTCTTTGTTGCTTTGGAGTAAAGCATAGGAGATGATCAACAGGCTACATTCCATTATTACCGGTAGTTTACTGTTCACTCTGAAGATCCTTTCTGAACATTCCTGCTTGTTATTACTGTTTTGTTGGCATTTGAAGTTCTCTGATTGTGTTTGCAATATTGTGATAGTTTTGACTATACTATAGAATTTGACTATGTATCTAAAAAGATACCTTAGCCAAATCCTTAGAATTTTTTTAAAAACAACAACAACTACAACTACAGAGAATCTCCATAGCTGTATAAGCATAAGAATGTTCTTAATTCAATTAAAAATATATGGAAGCATCTGTGGCATTGAAAGCCATATAAGACACTAGAAGCTGTGAAAATTGGCTCCACAAGCAGTTAGCTCATGCAGCAAGAGATGAGCTGAAATGCAGAAGCCAATTAGCAATAAAACCTTTATGCAGAGTTAAGCTGCAGGCATTGGGGTAGCCAACCAGGAGATGGAGAGTATATGCAAATGAGTCCTCTTTCTCAGACCACATGAACTAATTCTACCCCCCCCTCTAAAATATCCTGCAGCCTCTGTCTTACCATTTATAATGTTATATAGTTAACAGTATAGCATGGAAGCTGGTAAGAAATGCTCATAGCCTCACTTTTTTGAGAATGTATGCCAGACTGTACAGTTAGGAATCTAGGGGAAAGCAAGAAAACTGTGCTCACCAGTGTAAAATCAGATAAGATTTTTTTATTGAAATGAGAGTGCAGTTGCTGTGCATTTCCAATAGAGTGTTTTGCATAGTGCTTGTTATGTTTTGGGCTCACCTAACCCAGGGGAAAGATATATAAACACATCACTCCCAAGTGGATGAGCAATGCTCACCTGAATGAGTTCTGACTTACCTGAGTTCGTTTCTGATTCAGTGGGAGGTAACACCACTTCTTCTGTGCTGTTCTGTGCCTTCTGCTGTGGCTCCTTTTGCTCTTGATTACTGTGATTGCCTGAGTTAGTGGGACATGGTTGTCATGGGTCTGAGTGGATACGCACCTTTTAAGTGGCACCTGAAACATACAGGAAAAAAAAAATCAGGCCGTTAAGCTCAACCTAAACAAAAACAGACAAACTGCATTAATTGTTATTTCTGAATCAGAAAACTTAATCTGAACCTTATTTGAAAGTCTCTTTTACACCTGAACCTTGAATAGATCCTTGAATAGCAAGTGCCAGCTCAGACTAAGGGTTCAGCCACAAGCACACATCCCGATATCAAGATGTGGTGATATAATGACTCCAACCCAAATGAATCATAGGCACATAAAATATGGAGGATTCTTTCCCAGTTTGGTTTGTCTCTATTTGGTCATAGTCTGCTCTGTCTTTAAAGGGCTGGAAAGCAGCAGGGCTGCTGTTCTCTTGGTTAAGGGTGCAATCCATCATGGGCGTACCCAGGGGGGCAGCTGCCCCCCCCGAAGCAAAAATAAATAAATAAATGGTTATCGGCAGCCTAAAAGGAAAAAAAAAGCTCAACGACTGGTCTTTCTCCCCCTCCCAAAATCTCAATAACAATTGAGCTCTTCTGCTCTTGCCGAGGCAGTTGGCCACTGTGTGTGTGTGTGTGTGTGTGTGTGTTGCGCCGGCTGTTTCCCCCTCTCTCATGCCGACAAAGAGCTGGCGTGCCTATCAGAGACCGGATCCTAGCCTGCACCCTGCTTGGTCAAATGGGGATGCAGGCTGAGACTTGGGCAGTGTCAGGGGGCGAATTCATCGTTGCAAGGGAGCTTGGCAAACTGAGTTCCCTTGCATGGTGAGTAGTTCCTTTGCGAGGACTGAGGATCCTGGGAAACTGAGTTTTTCAGCCATTTGGGGCTTTCTGTTTTTGGGGAAAAGTTTTTCTGTTTTTTGAAGCTGTTTTTGTTTTTGAACCTGAACGACCAAGGCTCCCCCCCCCCCAGTTTTGATCCTAGGTACGCCCCTGCAATCCATGCTGATTAAGAAGTACAAATTTATAACATGCTTGTTTTGTTTTGTGCATCCTTCCAAGTACTACACAGGACTGTTGCTTTGACTGTTGACCTGTTACCTTTCTTAACCTGCTGACCCAAAACTGAACTAGTTCTGGACTTGTGCTGAACTACTTAGTGAATCTTTGTTGACTTAAACAGTCACAGCAGCTGCAACCCAAGACTTCAGTGGTCTGATTCCAAGGTTTAGATTTTGGCCTGGAAGATGGATGCGCTAAGGCCCATCTCCATTAGAATTAAGGCAGTGTGACCATTATGCAAAGGATGGTAAAATGATCAAAATTAACTCTGCTTTTCCTGCACCTCATTTTAATGCAAAAAAAAAATCTTTTGCATTCTCAATGGTTATTAATACAGATGACCCAACCTAATTATCTGTATCAGAGTTGGTGAGTCAGTGTCATGATCCACTTGCCAAAAGTTACAGAAACAGGAAGAAGAAATAGGGAGATTTAAAAGATAACTATTTTGAGAAGTTCTCATTTTTCTTTTTAAGTGCCTTCCCCCACCGTATTTATGATTTTTTGTTCACTTGACTTTGTACACTACAAACAATCAAGAAAATAATAAACCCCTACAGAAAGGATGTAACCCCTACCTCCCCAAAGTTGTGAAAAAATCCCTTCCATTCCCTGTTTCACTATTACTGCTTTGATATCTCTTTCTAAATCCCATCAGACTGCCAATATGGCTTTCTCTTACTCTTTTATTTCATTTTTAAATGTTCTGAGCTATAGGTCAATGATCAACTAGTTCGCCAGAGTATTTAGAAAAACGCAATATAGTCTGTTGTAGTGCCCCCTCCCTCCCCAAGCCAGGACTGTATGTTAATACTTGAGCTCTCAAAATTCCTTGTTCATAAACCATTCTTTTCATTTCTTTCAAATACTAGCCATTTAACATTTTTCTTCTGCTTCATGACTCTCAGTGTGGCCTTCTTATTTTTGGAGCAGAAGAGGTAACTCTCTTGCAGGCAAATCTCTGATATTTATAAATCTCATCAAATGCTGCCAGGAACTCATGTAGCTAGGAAAGACCATTTAGGGAATTCCCATTGCATGGCAAGCAGTTTGAATAAGTCCTCATTAGCTCAGCTATTTACTGACCCTCAGCAAATTCATGGACAGTTTTAGAATTGCAACACAGTCCTGAACAGTATTCTGCTTACACATAGGTTAGTGGAGCAAATTGGTCTTTCAGTGACACAGTTGCTTGAGGAATGGGGTTCTTATTGAACTATTTCCGTATATCATCAAATGCCAATAATACACCAGGAACTCCAGGAGGTCTGATCCTGATTGACCATAGCTTTTACTAGGATGCATAAAGCTGTACAGTGTACTGTAACCAGTGGCAGCTTTGCACTAGCAGAAAGTGCTCCTGGTTAAGAATATTAGAAGAACCCGACTGGATCAGGCCCAAAGTTAATCTATTCCAGTTAGCCAGATGCCTGTAGGAGGGCAATAGTGCCCATCTCACTTGTGATTCTCAGCAACTGGTATTCAGAGACATATAACACAGTTGGGGTTAGTAGCCATTGGTATCCTAATCGTCCGTGAATTTGTCTCTTTTAAAGCCACCCAACTTGGTAGACACCACTACATTCTGTGAAAGCAAATTGTGTATCAAGACCCCAAGCCAGCCCCCCATAAGAAATAAATTCACACTGACACAGAATTTTGGTTTAAGGTTAATGGGCAAAATTTAGGCCACAACTTTACTGATTACAGCAAATGTGAGCGGTATTGGCTTAGGCATTGGCAATAGACTATACTGTATCTGACTCCTGCCCACCTTGCAGGGAGTCATGAAAGGGTAAACCACCAAAAGAGGTAGCCACATCAGGGGAACCCGCCTGCAGCTCTCCTCGGTGTTCCCAGAGGCCTGGCATGGCCCTAGCCCCTCAAGTGGACTTCGGACAAGATGTAGGCCCTGGATTCCTTTAATGGAATACCCTTGGACATGGAGGTGGGTGGGTGGGGCTGTGTTGAGGGCCTGTCCACAACCAGGACCATCTTTTAAGATGATCCAACTTGCATAGTTCAGCTATGTGCTGTGTGAAGAAGTGGTTTATTTTGTCAACATTTCCCACCCACAGTAAAGATGTATTTGTGCTGTATTGTCTCCTTCCTCGGTTACAACTTGCCCATCATACAGAAGTTCCAGAAACCAGAGGTCCTTTGTAGGCATGCACATGGGTATTTGTTTAACTGTGCAAGCACTTTTTTTTTTAAAATAAACATTCTGTTGGTGGAATTGCGCAACAACAAACGCCTACCAAAGTAAGAGTTTCAGACATGTTTCATAAGAGAGCAAAGTGTTCATTAAAAATAATAACAGTAATATTAATAATAATATGAATACATGTTTCTTTTAATTTACCAGTTGTGTACATAGCAGCAATTAAAAAAAAAAATTCTGCATGTGTCACACCCAGCGCTGTCTGTTATCACCACTATTTGCCCAATTCCTCGGATTCCCTTCCTGCCCTACATCTTCTGCCGTGAAGATAAATGCAAAGAATTCATCCAACTTCTCTGCAAACTCCTTTTCCTTCTTTAACAGACTTTTGACTGCCTTGTCATCCAAAGGTCCAGCCACAACCCTAGCTAGTTTCCTACTTTTAATAGATTTTTAAAGCATTTTTCTTAACCTACCGAGGCTCCAGGTTTCATGGTTTCTCAGCATGCCCAGGCTTAAATGTGTGTGACACCAACCTTTGAAATGTGTGACACAAATCTCGCTCAGGAGAAGCAACAGCCCCAATTTTTCATGAAAAGTAGCACGAAGTAATGCAAAATTCAGTTGGCTAACTTTCAGTTACCTTTTTCTTCTTCTTTAATAAACCTGCCTTCATGTCAATAGTTTATTATAATGAGCAGGGCAAGACAGAGAGAAATTCTTTTCACATTTTGCTGGTCTTCTGCAAGTGACTGACTTGTCATGGAAAACTTTCCTACTCATCTCTTATCAAATCCCTGTCTCCGCTGGGCATGAAGGATGGTGAGGTAGCAGATTACTTATTCCTTAAGTTCCTAGTAGCTCTGGGACCTGGGGTGATTTATTTACTGAAATAAATACAGGACTTGTTGAGACATATCTTTGTGAAATCAAGTAGGTTCCAGTGTTTAAATCAAAATGCATAAGATGAAGGCACAGGTTTTTTTTAATATTACTACTTTTATTATAGTTTTTAACAATACAAAATAGCATTCAAGACAGAAATGAAGAAGGAAAGTTGAAATAGGGAAGGGATTCAAGGATTAAGGTGCTTTGACCACATAAACTGGAAATACAAATATATTGGGTTGTGGACTGTGATGCGTATGTCTTAAGAAAAGTTGACCAGAACAAAACATTGGCCACTGTGTACCATGGGCGTACCCAGGGGGGCAGCTGCCCCCCCCCAGAAGCAAAAAAAAATAATTTAAATGGTTATCAGCAGCCTAAAAGGAAAAAAAAAAGCTCTCCTCCTGAAAACAGCTCAACGACTGGTCTTTCTCCCCCTCCCAAAATCTCAATAACAATTGAGCTCTTGCCCTCTTGCCGAGGCACAGTTGGCCACTGTGTGTGTGTGTGTGTGTGTTGTACCGGCTGTTTCCCCCTCCCTCATGCCAACAAAGAGCTGGCGTGCCTATCAGAGACCGGATCCTAGCCTGCACCCTGCTTGGTCAAATGGGAATGCAGGCTGAGACTTGGGCAGTGTCAGAGGGCGAATCTGAGGGCTGACCATAATCTTAGCCTGGGTTCTTATCCTTCCTTGTCTGCCTGCTTTTTGTATCCACACAACATCGTGCTGGCAAGAGAGGAACAGTTTATGAATTTGCAGGGATTCATCGTTGCAAGGGAGCTTGGGAAACTGAGTTCCCTTGCATGGTGAGTAGTTCCTTTGGGAGGACTGAGGATCCTGGGAAACTGAGTTTTTTTTCCAGCCATTTGGGGCTTTCTGTTTTGGGGGGGGTGTTTCTCTTTCTTGAAGCTGTTTTTGTTTTTGAACCTGAATGACCATGGCTTGCCCCCCCTAGTTTTGATCCTGGGTATACCCCTGCTGTGTACTGATAAATTTCTCCCCAGTTGAGTAATGTTCCGTATGTGCTAATGATGTGGTGCTATATATTACTATAATGTGATCCTCCTTTCTGTATAAGCAAGTATCAGCTTTCAGATTTTTTTGGAAGATGACCATCAATTCCCAACTCTGGGTTGTGAACTTCCCAAGTCATTTGGTTGACTGCTGATGGATAACAAAATAGAAACAATTAATTCCTGGCCAAACTAAACAATATAGATGTCAGGAACAATATATTACTGTAATATAACGTAATAATATTTACTGTTGCACAGTCAAACAATTAAACAAGATCAAGCACTTTATCTCTTTCACATTTTGGTGGATAATTTCAGGGATTCACACCAAAACATTAGGAGTTGTAATTACTGCAGCATTTTTTCAATATTCGGGGAGTCTGGGGATTTTCGATTCCAAGACTGTTTAAAGGGGTATGTGAGCATAACTCCTTATTTAGGCAAGCCTAAATTTGATTCTGCTCCGGAGCAGCTAATCCAGTAATTGTCATTTATATGCCACTGAAGAAGAGCTCAAGGCTGAAATTCATCTGGCAATTGGAATTGTTTTGTTGGCTGCCGATAGAAACAGACTTCTAGACCTAAGTGGACTCTGCTCAGATCAAGCAAGTTTTTATGAAGATTGTCTGAGAGAGATTCCCATCTCCATAAACAATGCTAATAATTTTTGAGATTTGGCATGCCTAGTCCTTCACATGTGCATGTATTTAGAGGCTACTTTACTTGTTTCCTTCTGGTTATAAAATCATTCAGTATCTGTTGCCATTTCCCAAAATTTGCTATGGGAATTGACACCAGGAGCACCTGAAAGAGGTACAGAAATCTTCAAAGGACTGACCTCTTGATAGCAGGTGTTCTCCATAAAGTCTACCTTGAGGAAGCTTTTGCATCATAAATTAAATGGAACTGTGGGAACCTAGGGAAACTATGCAGTCTCTTTTCCTAGAGATAGTTCAGGAAAAATAGAAAAAGAAGAAAACATTTACTAATAATGATTTAGTTATGCTAAGATTCAGCGCAGCATTGTGAACTCCATGCTACTGAATTTCCTTACATTTCCATTCTAAATGTTATATATCACAATGAGTATTCTTCCATGGGGAAGTACTATAAAATTTGTCCTCCATTCTAGGTTGCTTGTTGAGATTGTCTTCTTATCCCCCCTGCAAACACACACACACACACACACACACACACACACACACACACACCTATCCCTTTTGAGTGATTCACAGTGCTGAATAAAGTTGCAGAACATTTCATTTTTATTAATGTATTAATAATTGAATAGCAGCAGCTTGGTAATCTGTGAGATATTAGGAGGCAAAGAAAAGTATAGAGAGTTCCTGGTCCATATTCTGTCTTTAATTTCTGATTTATGGATGTGTGGCAAACCCCCTTATTCTTTTGTAGCTCAACAGTGCCATCTAGAGTGTCTGCAAACAGTTTTGGGGGAAGTTCACAACAGACATCTTGCCTTTCCCTCCCCAATAAAAATTTATAAAATTATTCCTTCCCCCCCTGCAAAGGCTTATTGGCCAGCACTTGCTACCTCTTTTGACCTGTAAGTGCAGAGTCATTAAGAACGGGAACCAACCTGTAATTAAATTTCTGATTAGCCATACACATCAGTGATGGGAGTGGATCTCAAAACTGGGCCAAAGAATCGAACACCACCAAGGGGCTGGTTAAAAATGTGAGGCTTTGCTCTCACTTTCTATCTTCCTGTATACATCTATAGGAACGCAAATATATTTTCTCTCAAAGCACACTACATGTACTCTGAAACTCAAGACCTCAAGCAGATAACCTGTAAATAGCTAAGTTAAATTAACTTTATTTGCAAGTGTGTTTGTCATTGTTGCCATTCCTCTTCCTTTCCCACCCCACCCCCCAATATTTCTGTTTCTTCTGTACTTTGAGAAAATGATGGTAAACTCTTTACCCCTCCCTGGAAAGACTAGTGTGTGCCAGAAAGTGCAACCTACCGTGAAACTACACTGGAAATGCAAAGCTGCCATCAAGGTGGCATGAATCTGGGTTGTCATCTTATCAATCTAGCAGTCCAGCAATTAAAACCTTTTAATAAGGCAATGCAACTAGCATGTCAGGTCTCTTTGTAAACTATCACAGTGTGCACAAGGAATCCTAGAAGATCTAGATTTTCTAGATATGCTAGGGAGGGGAAGTTCCTAGAATATTCCTCTTGTATAAATTTGTACTGATTTCCCCCCGCACAATGTAAATATCCCAGCATGGCATGCGGTTAAGGGAAATGTATGTTGCATCATATCAGTGATAGTTTGTTGAAATATTGAATCAATGATCTTGTTTGTCCTACCATTGAAATTCACTGTTATCCAACAGGATTCTATTTTTTTAAAGAGAGAGAGAAAAAATTGGGCAAACTCTCACTACAATACATTTTCTGCTTACCACGGACAAAGCTTCTGAGCTATGCTATGAGTAGTTGGATAATAACTGTAAATATGAGGGACTTGAAAGGGACTTCAACGAAAGTGATTGATACCTCTCAGTTCATATATCGTAGATTCATACCTTTAAGGTGTCTGTCAGTAAATTTGTCTTGGCCATAGATAAAGAACAGAAATTTTAAAATGCATTGAAATAGACAAGTTGAAATATATATATATATATATATATATATATATATATATATATATATATACACACACACACACAGAGAGAGAGAGAGAGAGAGAGAGAGAGAGAGAGAGAGAGAGAGAGAGACTTGCAAATTCACATGAGAATTTGTAAAAATGGAGACCCTGTGAATGGGCACTTGTCAGGTCAATGAGGTTGCACTGTGAGGACCAGGTGTATAATGGGGTGGTGGTGCTCTTAGATGTGCCGTGGTCACTAGAGGCCCAGGAGACCTCAGTGACTCAGAGCATCCATTACCAACTTTGGTTGGTGCGCCAGCTACAACCACTTCTGGTCAGGGATGTCCTTATGTTGCTGACTCATTGTTAGGCTACTGCAATGTGCTGTTTGTGGGGCTACCCTTGTGCTTAGTTCAAAAGATGTGACTAATGCAAAATGCAGCTGCTAGAGTACTGGTGTACTGCATTGGGTGCCCATTAGTTACTGAGCCAAGTCTAAGGTTTTCTTGTGGGCATTTAAAGCCCAAAACAACTTGGAACCACAATACCTACCAGACTGGCTTCCCTAATACAAACCAAGTTGATCTGCAAGTTCTTCCAATGATACCCTGTTGGTCAGTCCACAAACAGCAGATTGCCTCTTGGTGACAATGCAGAAGCAGGCCTTTTTGGTAATAGCACCAAGTCTCTGGAATTTCCCTCCTCAGGTAATTTTGGAGGACAATGCAGTAATGACCTTTAAATATGTCTTAAAAGCTCGTGTTTACCTAAGCCAGTGTTTTTCAACCTTTTTTGGGCAAAGGCACACTTGTTTCATGAAAAAAATCACGAGGCACACCACCATTAGAAAATGTTAAAAAATTTAACTCTGTGCCTATATTGACTATATATAAAGTAATTCTCTTGAATAGGAATCAAATAAACACAAAGTATTTTATAATTACTTTATTATGAAATAGTAAGTAAACAGAAATATGAAAAATTATAAAATACTTTATTCAGTGCGCAACCAGGGCCTGTTTGGCTGAACACAAAGCTGATATTCTGGCTGGAATTTTTCCCACGGCACACCAGGCAACATCTCGCGGCACACTAGTGTGCCGCGGAACAGTGGTTGAAAAACACTGACCTAAGCTTTCCTGGATTCTGACTAGATCTTTAATTTTGTACACTGCTAGGTTTTGATTGTGATATACAGATGTAAGTGGTACCTCGGGTTACGTACTCAATTCATTCCGGGTCTCTGTATGTAACCCGAAACGTACGTAACCCGGAAAACGCGCTTTGTGCATGCGCGAAGAACGCGTCTGCACATGTGCGGATCGCACACGCAACAGGAAACACTTCCGGGTTACGGGAGTTCATAACCCGAAAAGTACACAACCCGAGGTACGACTGTATCCTGTTTTAGGAAAGTTTATTAAATGCTGTTTGCATTTTTTATTGTTTATATAAATTGCTTCAATACTGTAACTATTTTAACTTTATAAATAAATGCATAGTTAGAAGTCTGGACAGGTAACATCTAAGCAAATTTTGCTACTTCTTTTTTATTAATATTTATCTGCAAGTATCCCAACTTTTGCACAATAAGCCAATACATTAACTCTTTGGGAAGCTGCAAAAGAAGCTTTTGCTACCTTTTCTCTAAAATGGAGGGGGGGATCCCTGTTGTGGCAGATACTGTCTATATCACCACTGGTGAATATACAAAAACACATATTATAAGGAATATTTTTATACTGCAGTTGAAATGTAAGTTATATATTTGCTCCTTGCTGAGAACTTTCTCAACTGCAGCAAGTAAGTTGCTTATGTCTCAACCTGGAATACTGTGATGGTTGTCTGAATCACAGAATGTAGAATTGTAGGGTTGGAAGGGACCCCAAGAGTCATCTAGTCCAACCTACAGTGCAGAAATCTCAACTAAAGCACCCTTGACAGTTTGCCACCCAGGCTCTGCTGAAACCAGAGGTGTGTTCATATGATCAGTGACACTTGCTGCATTTTAATTTTGTGGGGTTTTCCACTGTGAGGTGCTCATTTTATTCCTTGCTTCATTAAAACTAGGAATATTTTAAAAATCTGTGATTCATAGTATAATTGCAATGGGACAGCTAGAGGGATGTTTGGCATACTTGCAATTGGTTAGCATGGAGAGCGAACTACTCCTTGCACTGGATAAGTTTGTGAGAACCAAAATAAAATATAAAAAATAATAAGGAGATGGATAAGGAGAGCATATTGCACAAAAAGAAAGTACAGTTTACAGACCCTGTAGCTCTCATGTCCTCTCCACCTCCTCCCCCAATAGGATGGGGAATTTGTGGCATTCCAGATATTATTGGACTTCAATGCTCATCAACCCAATCAGCATCACAAATGTTCAAGGATGGTGAGAGCTGCAGTCCAATAACAGCTGGAGGGTCACAGGTTCTTTTATGCTACAAAATATGTATGGAGAGATTATGAGTGGGTGGGATAAACACATATGACATCCTACTTGCTGTGGGATCCATGTGCAAATCTGAGGTTTGTTCCTGCTCTCTGCTGCATGTATAACCATTCTAAATGATGGGAATACAGATGGAGTTTGCTAATTTGTCAACAACATTCAGTTCACCTTGAGATTTACTGGCAAATGTAATAATCTAGCCTGATTTTTTTAAAAAAAACATCAGTAAACACCAGCATCTGCTGAGTTTATCTCATTCTGTCTGCATATTTTTATAACATCATGGTAAATATCAGAAACAGAAAGAAAGGAAATCAATGAATTTTTATCTCCTTGGTAGGATGAATGACCAATAACCAGATAAGTAAGACTGGGCTGCATAAACAAACATGGATTGAGGAACTCTTGAGTAAACAACACTGATATTATTTCAGTAATTCTACATTCTGTTAACAAGTCAGTCTGTCCAGCCCTGGAAATGTCCCATTTCCATAGTTAAAGTTACAGGGGCTCACTTCTTGCAAGACTGTACAGTTTCTAAACATGATCCCATTTGAGGACTCTCTCAATCATCACCAGTGATGGCTGCACATCACTGTTCCCTGGTAATAATGTGAAACAACTCTTTCAGCCTCTGCTGTTTCTGACTGCTGGCCTTTCATGCCTGATTAGCTGTTCTGTATAGTTGGATGCCATCTGCTGTTTGGTGAGTTGTGTTGGCACTGTTACTTACAAACCTCTGCTCTCTAGTGGAACAGTGTAAAATGATTTAATGATCTATGAGAATTAACTTGGGTTTTTTAGGGTCAAATAGCCACTGGAGATCCCGTCTTCTAGCAGCTGACTAGAAGAATGAGAACATGCTTCAAGCACAAGGAAGTGACATTATAAGTGGACCATTGAAATAGCTATACTTGCTTTAGGATTTTAGCTGATTGCCACAGAAGCATGATTATCTTTATTCCACTGATTAAAATTATTAATTCTACTGAAAGGCTCTTCAGTGCCAGCTCTCTTTTATGAGAAAAAGTTTCTAATTTTGCAAAAGCAATTAGAAATTCTAAAGATTAACTCTGTGGAACTTTAGAAGAAGGAACTAAGGAAACATTGTCGTGCTGCTTTCGAAATGTATCAAATACAGTAAAACTCTTTGGGGTAAATGTAAACATCTTAAATCTGAAAATGCCTCCGGTAAGAGTTGCATGTTTGTAGACATAAGTAAAAAAAATACTAACAAAACATGTTTAAAGTAACCAAAAGGAGGAAACAGTACAACATTATTGGTGCCTCTGTATGACATCAACTATTTCTTTGATGCTCATCTTAGGCCTCTTAGTATGTTCATCAACCTAAGAAAACTGCCTTCCTTGCCAAACTTGGAAGTAAAGTATCAAGAAGTACCGTAGGCATGCCAAACTGTGTGGTTAAACTTCAAACCATAGAGTTGGAAGGAACATCAAAGGCCATCTAATCCACGTTGCCCAACCTTCTGTTAGTGCAGGAGATCTTCTACTAACACATCTCTGATTGGTAGGTGACCAACCCGCCTCTGCTTACAAATCTCTTTACAAAGAAGGGTTCACTTTCTTCCAGGGAAATCTCTCCCACTGTTGAACAGCTCATACAATCGGGAAGTCCTTCCTAAACTGGTCATTGAGTATTTGTCACAGAAGAAATTTTGGGGGATACCTATAACTGGTTACAACAGAGATGCTACAAGGAGCTATTGTAATTATAAAAGCTCTGTGTTGCCTTGCCCCCAGAATTTCCCATTTCAGGGCTTTCCATGGAGTGCCGGCAGTGTGAATACAAGTAGTGGTACTGATTCTATTATTCCCCCTGCCTGAGGTTTCAGTGGACAGAACAGGAAGATTCACACCAGGGGAGTGGCATTTGCATCACTCTGCGGTTGGAAACTGTCAAAGCTGTTTTGGGTTGGCTGGAGGGAGACATCCCACCCCACCTCCTCCAGCACCGAAAAGCGAGAGTTAAAGGCTTCGCTGGTATGGGTGTTGTTTATGCCAATCACTCTTTAATTTTCTGTAGAAAAAGTTCAGAGAGCAATTCCACTCTCAGGCCCAACAACTGACATCCCCCCCCCATTTTTTTTAAAAAATTGATGCTGCATAAAGCCCTCATTAACTGTAACAGCCCTGCTCCTAAAAGCTGTCTGCATGAGCAGATGTTTTCCCTTTCCCTGTAAATTGTTGCTGCTATTGCATGATGATTCTGCCTGAAGATTATATACATGGGTTTTATCGCTGTGTTTGTCCCAGTGCCTGAGTGACAAAGCATTTTATACACCCTGTTTCTATTCATACAAGTGTTACAAAGATGGTATCCATGCTAAGCCCACAGTTCTCCAGAGCACATCTAGCAAACTACAGAACACATGCACTGGCTGTTAATAGAGGATTGCACACATTGCTTGAATTACAGCAAAAAAACAGTAATAGCAGAACTATTGTCTGCTGTACTCAGTTTTGATACACTGACATGTCTTCATGGCATATTTTAGTAATGTCCATCTTACACTTGTGCAGGCTTGGTTCTCCTAAGCATGGACAAGCATTTTATTGTTGCTGTTAATTATTAATTTTATTGTTTATACCCCACCCATCTGGCTTAGTTGCTCCAGCCATTCTGGGCAGCTTCCAGCACATATAAAAACCTAATAAAACATTAAAAGCTTGTGACAGGAGGGCATTCTACGTGGAGGGTAGCCACCACCAATAAGTCCCTCTTCCTGGTCCCCTGTAACCTCACTTCTCTCAGTGAGGGAACCACCAGAAGGCCCTTGGAGCTGGACCTCAGTGTATAGCTGTCAACTTTTCCCTTTTTAAAAGGGAAATCCCCTTATTCCAAATAGGATTCCTCACAAGAAAAGGGAAAAGTTGACAGCTATGCCTCAGTGTCTGGGTTGAACGATGGGGGTGGAGATACTCCTTCAAGTAGACAGAGCTGAGGCCATTTAGGGCTTTAAAGGTCAGCACCAATACTTTCAACATTATTATTGTTGTTGTTGTTGTTGTTGTTATTTTTACTTATACCCTGCCTTTTCCCCTGACAAGATGCAAGGCAGCTTACAGATAAAAACAAGAACCGCTAAAAACATAGTCTGCCCTTCCTGAACAAAGTGAAGGAGGCAAATACATGTATATAGGAAGCTGTTTAAAATAAAAAAAAATTAATTCAACACACACCAGGGAGTTCTGCCAGAGTGCCTATCCAAACTAATGAGTAATGCTAGATGTACAATCTTCTATTGAAATGGAAGCCAAGGGAGGTCAATATAACTATTGGATAAATAATACCAAATGTTTTTGACTGACTATGAAATTATCATTCATATGGTTTATACAGGCATGCTGCCACAGATGACAAGCTAAAATACAATATTAGTTAGCAGCGTATATTAATGGTGCATGAAATCATGATAAACATCTCTGAAAAGGATAGATGAAACAAATAAAATTGAACTAGGACTGGGGAAAGAGTTACTAAAATGTGGGCCAGGTTTTGGAGTTTGTCTCACCTGCTTTAAAACAGCTGTATCCAGATGTCACCTCTGATTCTCCTGGTCCAGGGGATTTCGGAAAGAGCTTTGTGCCCACCGGAACTGGCAGACTCTGGTTTGAACAAGCCATGCAAGCCAAGATTGCAACCTGTTTTTTGATCTTGTTTTGGAGGCCTCACTCAAACTTCAGTTTGTCAATTTAGATGTCATAGTAAACCACGTGATATATTTCATTAAGCCAGTGGTACAGAGGGGTATATGTTGCCAAAAACCAGTGAAAGTGGAATCAGTTACAGTGTTGTTGGATATTTGCTATTCCGCTCAGTTTAGGGGAAACAATTAAAGACAGATAAACCCGAGCAAGGGAAGGGCAAATATTTTCTAGTGTTTTGACTGCAAAGGGCTTTGTAAGTTCAGTCTAAAAAAATAAGAAGTGAAGCATTTCAATGTTGGTTTTCAAAAATCTCAGAACTCCCAAGATTTGAATATTTGAATTTGCTAACCTGAAAACACAATCTTTAAATCGCATCAATAACGGTAATATTTTAAGCCCTCAATTATTATTTATTGTTATTATAAATCACAGTGGTACCTCGTGTTACGTACTTAATCCCTTCCGGAGGTCCGTTCGTAACAGAAAACAGCTCTTAACATGAGGTGCACTTTCTCTAATGGCGCCTCCTGCTGCTGCTGCGCCACCAGAGCACAACTTCTGTTCGCATCCTGGGGCAAAGGTCGCAACAAGGGGCATCTACTTCCGGGTTAGCGGAGCGCATAACCCACAGCATTCGTAAGGGGAACGGTACGTAACACGAGGTACCACTGTAATTGCCTTCCCTACATGTCTCAAGGTGATGTGCAGAATGCATTTAAAACAGCTAAAAACAGTTTAAAACAATGCAGAAAATACTAGCAGATACCAAATAGACAGCAATGGTACAAAGCAGTATATTTTGCTTTCTGTTGTTTGGCTTTCCCTGCCTCCAGATATATGAAATAGGTTTCTCTGTTCATGAAGCAGCAGTTCTAAGTTGAAGTTTGGTGAGTGATAATTTGACCAACATGGTCCTTCTCCATGTGCCCTCGCTGAGGGAGGTCTGGAAAGTAGCAATACAAGAAAGGGACTTTTCAGTGGTGGCTCCATGCCTGTGAAGTGTTGTCCCTATGGAGGCACACTGGGCACCATCATTAAGCTACTTTTAGGCACCAGGCAAAAATGTTCCTTATCAGTCAGGCATTAGGTGTTTAATTTGGAAAGTTTTAGATATTGTGACTTCTTTTAGTGGGTGGGATTTGTTAGATTCCTTTTTTAATGTAAATCAGTGTTTTTAGCTTTTTCTTTTCTTTTAGCTTTTTTTTGTTTTAATTTTTGTATTGTAAGTTCCTGTGAGTTTACTTTTTCTAAAAAGATTTAAAGTGGCTAACAGTTCCCATAAAGAAAAGTAAACTTAAAGAGAACCATATTTCTGTGGTGGTTGTGCGAAACAGGAATCAGTAAGCACTAGTAACTCAGCACGGAAAGTACACTTTGTCTTTTAAATGGGTGTACGATGGGCCCTTTGTGATGCTGGCACTTTGACCTTAGGGAGTCCCAGCTACTTGATGGATATGCTTTTCTTCAGAAACAAGGTGGAATTCTCCGTTTTCCAAACTCACTCGCTGGTATGCAGCCCCTCTCTGTGTTTTACCTTCTGTTTCTTACTTATACACTATTGGTACGATTGTTCAGAAGTGGATCAAGCTACTTATCTCCAAGGAAACTGTTAGCATTGCACAGGTGTTGCGCTTGACTTCTACATTTCTGGCACAATAGCTCATTGTAAGCCTCCAGATCAGTTATTATTGCATTACATGGCAGTTCATGGATTAGTTCAAAAAAGGCATGGCCTTCTTTCTCTAAAAAAGAAAAAAATGTACTAAAACATTATACACATGTAAAGAAACATGGGTGGTATTTACAGTACAGATTTACATGACGGAAGCTCCTTTTTATCATAACACCAGTTGTGCTGGCCCCAAGGGTTTGTCCGTGAAGCAAGGTCCAAGTCCAGTCCTGGGTCTAGGGGTCCAAAGGAGGTCAGTCCAGCGGGGAGCGAGGCAGGGAGCAGGTCGAGGTCCAAGGCAGGTTCAGGCACAAGGTTGCAGGTTGAGCACACGCTTGCAACTAAGTTGCTCACGCAACTTGGGCTGGGTCTGGCTGGCTTTTATCTGGCCCTATGCTTAGGGCGGCCCCGATCCTCTGGAGACTCGCCTCTCCTCCTGGCCTGGAGGCGAGCACTCCTCCTGTAGGCACTTAACTCCCTTCGCCTCTCTGCCCTGAGCCTCTGTAGCTCAGGAGAGGCTGGTGGGTTACTGGACCCAGGGGCTGCCTCAGCTTCCTCTGAAGATGCTGGGAGTGGAGCACCTGCAGGCAATGGGTCCTCCCTCCCATCAGGAGCCAGAGCAGACTCTGCTGATGCCTGCACCTGGGGATCCAGCACAGGTGGGGATCCTTCAGGCTCAAGCCCTGGCCCCGGCTCAGCTGGTTCTGGAGGCGGGGAATCCTGTGCAGGCTGGGATCCCTCAGGTTCAGCATCAGTGTCTGACTCCCAGGCCATCACACCAGTCTTGAAAGACCTACATTGGCTCCCAGTACGTTTCCAAACACAATTCAAAGTGTAGGTGCTGACCTTTAAAGCCCTAAACGGCCTTGGTCCAGTATACCTGAATAAGCGTCTCCACCCCCATCGTTCTGCCTGGACACTGAGGTCCAGTGCCAAGGGCCTTCTGGCGGTTCCCTCACTGAGAGAAGCGAAGTTACAGGGAACCAGGCAGAGGGCCTTCTTGTTAGTGGCACCCGCCCTGTGGAACACCCTCCCAGCAGATGTCAAAGAGAAAAACAACTACCAGACTTTTAGAAGACATCTGAAGGCAGCTCTGTTTAGGGAAGCTTTTAATTTTTAATAGACTATTGTATTTTAATATTCTGTTGGAGGCCGCCCAGAGTGGCTGGGGAGGCCTAGCCAGATGGGCAGGGTATAAGTAATAAATTATTATTATTATTATTATTATTATTATTATTAGGGTTGTACCACCAGTTTATATGTAAAATGAATCATTTTATGTATGGGCTTGTCCAGACTTCCGCTTGTCCTGCCATTTGTTCTGATTCAATGGTAAAGTTTGCGTTTCCTAGGGGAAAGCAGCCAGACAAACGGAGGTGGAGATAAACCCTTTGTGTACATAACTTGAAGCCAACTCTTCAAACTCTTCCTTCCAACTCTTCATGTGGGAATATGTAATTTATGAAAAAGGGAATTGTAGGTATTATCAGCAGCAAATCTCATGATTGTGGTGGCCAGGGAAATATTTGTTCCATATACTGTACTCCTGAGATTTTACCAGGGACCAAGCCTTTACTAGTGTAGTAGGTGTTAATGTGTGGAACATCTTGCCAGTAGAGGTTCAGAAGGAGTCATCCGTGCTCACTTTCAAGCATTTTCTGAAAACTATTTTCCAGATACGCCTTCCAAACCTGAGTTTGTTTGCCAGCCAACTTTTGCTGATGTCTTTGATGCTCTTATTGTTTTTATTGTAATAGAGCAGGGGTGGACTTTAGTAATATGGCACGCGGCGCAAGGCCAAAATTTGGTGCCCCAAAATGGATCTTCTCAATCATGGATCTTCTAAATTTTTCACCCCTTCGGCTCTGTGCTTTTTTAGTGTGATGACCATGCACACCACCCTAAATCCACCACCCTAAATACAGTGTTGTATTTTTAAGTTGTATATTGCCTTGTTTTTAGGTTGTATATTGCCAAGAGACACTGAATATGGTCTCCCTATATATGTTCATTTTCCTTCCTGCTTTGGGCACCCAAAGCTTTAATGACTACCACTGCCTGCCTGCCTGCCTGCCTGACAAAGGATGCCCCTAACTGTATTCTGTGGCATGTAAACAAAGTAGTAAAGTTGAGTGCAAGTGCCCCCCCCCCAAATACATAAATAAATGAATGAACCTGGCTACTAGCTGCATAAAGCTTACATCAGCAAATGAGGCAAGATGCTCCCATCTACTTTCCAGTGTGCAATCAGCATAAGGGTTGCTAAAATGGGCAATTTCCTTAACTGGCTGCCTAAAGTACTATCTGAGCTGCATGATCGGCCCACTGTATCGGATGTATACAGCCCCGCTGCAATGAGGATAATACACTTTCTTACAGGATTAACTCTTGTGCAACCCACTATGCTTTTCTTTTTTAAAATCACATCAAAACAATATAAGTTAAAGCTCATTTAAAACAAAAACGTAAGATTATTCATTAATTTCATTGTTACATTTTTACCCCTCCTTTCATCCCAAAGAAGCCCAGGTCAGTGTACATATAGTCCATCAGAATAACAATAAAACATTTAAACACTCATATTAAAACTGTGGTAGAAGAATACCGGTGGCCCACTTACTTACACTGCAGTTACATTCTGGGTATCACGCCTAAAGCCAAAATTGTGTATACTCAAACCCCATTGGGTTTAGTGGTGGGTGGGGTTGCCATATTTTCCCCAGAACCCCGCCCCCTTTATAATTTTTTTGCCGTGTGCTCAAAGCTGAAGGCGCACAAGTTAAATGTGCACAAGTTGCAAGCTTACTGTATAACAGTGAAACAAAATCTGTACATTCCAGCAATCGGAGGAAATAAAACATCCTTCCCTGAAGAGTCAAATGGGTACATTTTCTGCTGTCAGAAAGAAATAAAAATGCTAGTGTGGGGGATAGCTGCAGTTCTATGGGGTGATAGATGATAAGCAGCAAACAAAAAGCCCCTCCTTGTTGTGTCTTAATTATTCAGAGGTTGCATAAAATAGTCTCTTAGGGTCCATGCACTAGAGCAGCTGATTCAAAGAAGCCTCGTCATCTTATTTCCTCCTCCCTGTTGCAAAGGAAATGCTAAGGTAAATACTTATCTACCGGTATATATTCCTGCTCTCCTGGTGAGAGGATGAGAGTTGAGCAAGTTGACATAACCCTCCAATCCCAAAGCTGATCAGAGCCATTCTGTTATTCTTAATGAAATGGTTAACAGTTGAGGCAATAATCAGCAATAACTCAACTTACCGTATTTTTCGCTCCATAGGACGCTCCGGACCATAGGGCGCACCTCATTTTTAGAGGAGGAAACAAGAGAAAAAATATTTTTCTGGTTTTCCTCCTCTAAAAGCCCTGTTTTGTTTTGTTTTTTGTTTTGTTTTTGAGGATCAGCTAAACGTTTTGCAGCTTTTTTTGCAAAGGGAAAAGCCCTGGGGTTTTGGGGGGGGGGGGTTTGGAGGATCAGCTAAAGGTTTTGCTGCTGTTTTTGCAAAGGCAAAAGGCTTTTTTTGAGAATCAGCTAAAATTTTGCAGCTTTTTTTGCAAAGGGAAAAGCCCTGGGGTTTGGGGGGGGGGGGTTTGGAGGATCAGCTAAAGGTTTTGCAGCTTTTTTTGCAAAGGGGGAAAAGCAAAGCTCCTTTTGCAAAGGGGGAAAAGCAAAGAGGAAAAGCCCCATTTTTATGGGGTTTAACTCACATTTCTGAAAAATCCTAAAGAGAGGGAGCCATTTCTACTGTTTTCAGACAGATAATCTAATCAGCCAGTCACATGTCCTGGGGAAACAAACAACCTCCCTCTGCAGCACATTCAACAAAGGAGGGCGGGGCTGAAAGGGAGCCGGGGACTCTTATCTCTCTCCCGATCTCTTGCTAATCAGCTGCTGAGCGGGTCCTTTCAACACTCCCTTTTCTCTTTGTAAAATAAAAAGCACAATCTGCTTTTGGCCCCTGGGCAATTCAGCTCCAGGGACCACCATTCGCTCCATAAGACGCACAGGTAGTTCCCCTTACTTTTTAGGAGGAAAAAAGTGCGTCTTATGGAGCAAAAAATACGGTAGTGCTTATTCTATTCTGGGTATTATTAATAATTATATCAACTGTAGGATAACCAGCCTCAAATAACCAAAATGCATAAGCCTAATTAAGGCCTGAAGGGGTTAATGTCATAGAGTAAGCTGTCCTGCCAGGCTTAGCTAGGTCACTCCCCCACACATTGGGAGGAAGGTCATCAATCCTATTGTTTCCCTTCAGTCTACCATATGAACTCCAGTGTGTAAAGAGGTCTGAGCTCAGACTGTGTGGCTTTCTACAAGCCATCCTTGAGTTTCTATACAAATAATTTAGGAACTGTCACCACCTTGGAACTAACCTAAGTTTTGCTGCCCATTTTTTATGAATGCTCTATGGAAAAACACATGAACCTGACACCAATGATTTGGCTCCCACCTGCAGGACTAGATTTAGAAACTGTCACTGGGAGACTGTACCTTGGCGTCCTGGCAGCTATGCTATGGGGGTGCTGGCAGCTTCCAGCTTCCAATGTTGTTTAACCTCTATGTAAAGCTGTTGGGAGTTACCATTAGGGCATCTGGACATGAAGTGTCACTAGTATATAGATGAGACTCATATCCATTTCTCTGTATCATCCCAATCAGGTGTGGCTCTAAGGACCTTGCAAACTGTGCTTGGATGCTGCGATGGACTGGATGAGGAACTACTTAGTGGTTTATAAGGTTTTAATGTGTATTTCCTTTTATTACATTTGCTTCCATTTTGGGAACTGCTCTGGTACTACTCAGATGAAGAGTGCTATATTCCTGTTTGGAAATAGAAATGGATAGTAGTAATACTTATTGCCTTATTTTTTTAACCAACCATGCTCAGGAACCCCTAGCCTCTCACTATTTCAATAAAAATAAAAATACACAAAGGACCTACCGATATAATGCTGGAACAAACCCCCTACACTAAGAATACTTAATCGCTTATTGCGATATTTTTGTTATTATAAACAGGAACAACAACGACAAAACAACATGATATAGAAATGGATAGTGAATATCACACATGGGGGCGGATTTTGACTGAGACTACAGCAGGGGCATATGATGGAATCCTTCTTGTTCCAAGCCATGATCCTGAACTGACTCCCACACCACCGTTGACTACTTTTGAAAGAAAAATGAGCCATACAAGACCAAATGTGATTTAAAAAGCATGTCAGTGACCGCAAGAGCACCAGGTTGGGTGGGAGTCAGTTTGCCTATTGCCCGTTCCTGTTCACACACAATGGCTTATCCTATCTGAGATGGTACCTTCGGAGCAGGGCAGCTGCTGTGTAGGTTGTATTTGAGTTGTTGCTCTGCAGTATGCAATATGATGACTGCTTGTGTTGCGTTAACTCAAAATCATATCTCTGAAATACAACCCAGCAGGCATCTAGCAGCAGTGTATGCAAACCTGTCTCCTGGGGTGTCTGTTTGTATGGGTGCAACCTAGACTGAGCTTCTGCAAGAAAGCTCCCTGGCACCCATTCTCCTGGTTTTAATTATTCTGGTATATCTTGTAGAATTTATTTTTTTTAAGTACACATATTTTCCCATGAATAAGTATCCTAAAATTCTCTAGAATTATTCTCAAAACGCTGGTCAGATTTTCCTACTTCTCTAGATTAATATTTTTAAAATATTTTGATTGATTCAAATTCTCTTTCGTTTTAAAGTTTACCTCTCTATTCTCCGTTCTGTGAATTGGGGCAGAGCATTAATGAGTGATACCTCCTGCAGTTTGTCATGTTTCAGACATTCCAGGAATCATAGAATCTTGGAGTTGGAAGGGACCCAAGGGTCATCTAGCCCAACCCCCTGCTATGCAGGAATCTCAGCTAAAGCATCCATGACAGATGGCCATCCAGGCTCTGCTTTAAAACCTCCAAGGAAGGAGCGTCCACAACCTCACAAGTGAGACTGTTCCTCTGCCGAACAGCTCTTACTGTCAGAAAGTTTCTCCAAATATTTAGTTGGAATCTCCTTTGATTTGAGTTCTACCCTCCAGAACAGCCCTGGAATTTTTCCTCTCTGTTTACCTGTTGTGATTTCTTTTTGCCTATTCTGGAGTCACCTTTAGTTTCATTATTTTTTCATTTTCTGCCTCTATGAAACTTATTCCCGATTCTGGCATGTTTCCCCTCATACTCCCTGTTGAACATACTGAGACAAACAAATCATTTAGCTTTGCAGTAATCTTCCCCTTGTCTGTCACCAATTTTCCACTCAGAATCTTACAAGGAGACTGTGGGCACTGCCTGAGACCTCCTGATTCTTACCTTTGTACAAAACACTTTTATTTTGCGCCTTTTTACAATCTTCCCCATTTTGCTTTACGGCATCGTGACATTACAGTGGTACCTCGGGTAATGTACTTAATTCGTTCTGGAGGTCTGTTCTTAGCCTGAAACTGTTCTTAACCTGAAGACCACGTTAGCTAATGGGGCCTCCCACTGCCGCTGCGCCGCCAGAGCACAATTTCTATTCTTATCCTGAAGCAAAGTTCTTAACCTGAAGCGTTATTTCTGGGTTAGTGGAGTCTGTAACCTGAAGCGCATTTGTAACCTGAGGTACCACTGTACTTTAAAAAGAAGACATGTGTTTGGAAACAGTCATTTTAAACGAATTAGTGTTCCTTCCTTGGTGTTCTAGTGTGCTGTGGGTTTTATAATGTATACAGTCATATTACGTGCTGATGATTTTGACATAAATAATGTACATGTTCTGAAGGCTTGCTTTTGCAAAGGGTATCTAATACTACACGGATCTAAACTAAAGCCATTTGTGCCTGCGACTTGATCATATCAATGATAATCTTCTCTTCTGTGAATTGGTGCAGGGCATTAATAGATATTGGTAGGATACGTTTACATCTTTCATAATGTTTACATCTTCAGAGATTCATTTGCTGGTACATCTATACTAGCATAATTCTACTCCGTTTTTGTTGAGGTCAATGGAAGCATCTATTAGTTTACCTATTTGTGCCAATATGGACACAGAGTTTAAAAGCGAAGAGATAATTCAGCCTGCATTGCAGGATAAGAAGAATCCTACGTGCATGACCTAATCCATCAGCCATGTGTTGGTTATCCCAAGTGCTACCTAGACCAACCTCCTTTTTCTGCATATAACTTCGAAAATAGAGAAGACAGGAGAATCATGTAGCTGATGGGACATCTTTTATGTAGGTGGTTGGTGGGTTATATATAAGCAGGTGGGATGCAAGTTATTCAAGGCCTGCATAAGAACTTTTTGATTGCAACAAAAATTGACCTGCGGATAGGCATGCAGATCAATAGAGAAGCAGTGACAAGCACAAATAACGGTCCTTTTAACACTAAATTTGGTTATTCCGGGTACCGGGACAGTATGAGTTTAGACTGCTGTTCTCACACACTCAGAAAGCAATTAGAAGCATTTCCTTGTTGTTTACATTAGAATAAGTAATAGTATGAACATGTTCCAGCTCCTGACATTTATTTGCTTTTCTTTATATTTTTTATTGTTAGTCTATCACCTTTAGAAGATGTGTGTGCTTAAATAATGAGTTTTCCTTACAAGGTGTTCTTTTGTCCTGTGACTCTTCCTAAATTAGATCACCACCACCGCCCCCTTTCCGCAATAGTTTTTTGGAAGAGCCTTTTGCTTATCCTTGAATGCACATCTTCTGAGTATCAGGATGCACTGAGAAAACCTGAATAAGGCTGTGGTTTAGATCTTCTGCACTTCTAGTTCCGCCTTGGAAATAGTTAATAATAGATGAACTGATACCTGATGAAGCATTCAGTGTGACAGACACAAACAGGGTGTCTATTGTCACTCATTGCGACAAGCCTTTCAAGAAAGATGATTTCACATGAATTAGGGCATGATCCACAAAACAGTTCCGCTGGCCAGATACCTGCCAGAAGGCATACTTCAAAATTGGGTGCCATGCAGGCAACAAGACCATACAACAAGGCATTTCTTACATTCTTCACTGGAAGATATGAGAGTCATCATACTGGGTGACAGCCTACAGAGCTCCCATATTTGCCTGAGGTTTGCTATGGCTTGTCTGCCTGCCCTGGCACGTGGGGTAGACGAAACTGCCACTTACAGCACAGTGAAACATTTTTGTAAATTGTGACCTCAAATGCTTTGTTGAACAGCAGAATAATGTTGTCATCCCAGGAACATAGGAAGCTGCCTTTTACTGGGTTAGACCATTGGTTCATCTAGCTCAGCATTGTCTAGTCTGACTGGCAGCAGCTCTCCAGGATTTCAGAGCTGAGGAAGGGGATTTCAGTTCCCCCCTCCCTCAACCTAACTGGAGATGCCAGTGATTGAACCTCAGGCGTTGTGCATGCAAAGCTGGCTGGCTAATAGCAAGAGCTGAGACTATGTAAAGAGTAAGTTCCCCATTCTGGTATCACACCACATTTGATATAAGCACTGCTACGTACATGCTTTCAGAACAGAGACAGATTAAGACACTGCAGCCCTACCTGGAGATGCCATGGATTGGACCAGAACAGTCTGGCTTGTAGGAAAGAGTGATCTAAAGCAAACAGCCAACTTATAGTATTTCAAATGATGAAAGAGGGTTTGTTTTTTAAGAAGTAGAAAATGCTTGTTTGGGAAGCACTGTACAGAGTAAGACAACACACAAACTTAGCACCTAGCTAGCCTTAGCACTTGGGTAAGGTGCAAAGTGCAATTTGCAAGCCTGGCATATGCATGGTTATTCATGATGTTCTGAATAAGACAAAGGACTCATCCATACTTCCTTTTGTGCGCCATGTTTCTAGATGCAGGTTTGGGATTTAAAGCTCTATGTTCAGGTATGTTTTGTTGTGTTGTCCCAGCACCATTCCCTGGGAAAACACACAATTTACCACTGAATTAGAGAAAATGGAAATCAGCTTTTTTTGCGGGGGGAGCACTGGGACAAAAACAACAACCCTGTTCTGAGATGGAGCTTTAAAGCCCGGACCTTTGCCTAGAAACACAAAAGGAAGTCTGGATGAGTCCAAAGGCTAGTAAAAGTTACTTTAGCTATATCTTGAGTGGTGGAAGAATGGATGGGGCAAGTCCAGACAATGAAGGAAAGACCTGGGAACCCATGAGGCAGGCCCCATATACAAGAAACCTTCACAGATGGGTGCTTGGGGCAACTATTGCTTTGCTCAGAGAGGGGAAGAATGTACAAGCAGGGGTTTACCATCACAACACAGTTCTGTAATTAATAACAGTGAAAATGCATAATTTGAAGGACCCAGATCCTTGTTGAAGCTAAACTACTTGTGAACCAATTCATCCAATAAGTTCAAGCAGCCTTTGTATCCGAGTGGGCACAGTGGTGCATAGTGTGAGTCACAGCTATGGTAAAATAGTGGTTTCCTCTACCTATTTCTATAGGCAATTCTCGTGTTATACCCCAGGGAGGTGTTTTTTTTTGTTTTTGTTTTTAAAAAAGGTACATTGAAGCTGGAAATTCAGGGTGTGCAATCTTTTCATATCTGTGTACAAAGCATGCAACAATGCTGGAGCCCTGTTATCTCTCTCAAAAAAGACAGTACTGTCCCTATTCTGTCACAGTTTTACATTATGAGAGCATGAAAGGGTCATGCTTTAAAAAGGCTTCCATTTGCAAAGACATCCCACCTATGGTGTTTGAATTTATTTTTAAACATTGGAACAAGACTGTGGCACCTCTGTAATAACCTGTTAACAAATGCTAGCTTTTAATGATAGTGATCACTGTGACAGATAGGGCTTCAAACTCCAGCCAGATGGGTGGGGTATAAATATTATCATCATCATCATCATCATCATCATTATCATCATCATCATCACATTCAGGGCAGCATCTAATACAGATACCCTCCCTGGGTGAGTCAAGGAATGTTGATCTAAGAATAGCAAAATCGCAACTAAGAAGCTCAAATCATATATATGACTGGCAACCTTCTTTGGAAGTTAAACCAGTGACCAGACTTTAACATTCAAAAACTTTGCTTGCAAAAATGTATAGTTATAGATAAATTGAAACATAATATTTACAGTCACATCCTTCTCCAAGCATGGGCTTATAGTCTCTTCTTCTAACTTCCAAACAACTGTATTTTCCTCTCTTTCCAGCATTCAGCCCTTGTCTTTCTGTATCTCAATTAGGCCATGCCTTGCAGCTCATATTAGGGATTTCAACTTTTACCTTCTCCTACAGCTTTGCTCTGTTTCTTTCAAGCAGAAAAGAAGCACTCCAACACTCTATTCAACTTAGCAGTGGATTCTAAAACACAGTCACCTTGCTTCACATAAAATGGAGTCTCTCCTTCACTAGGTACTGCCCAACATTAGCCAATCACATGAGAACTACTAGAGAATTCTCTAGAATTTAGTTACAAAGGTCGGCAGTTCGAATCTGCATGACTGGGTGAGCTCCCGTTGCTCTGACCCAACTCCTGACAACCTAGCAGTTTGAAAGCACACCAGCGCAAATAGATAAATAGGTACTGCTGTGTCGGGAAGGTAAACAGTGTTTCCTTTCACTCTGGCACTCATCACAGTGTTCCGTTGTGGCAGAAGCGGTTTCATGATGCTTTCCACATGACCCGGAAAGCTGTCTGTGGACAAACACCAGCTCCCTCAGCCTGAAAGTGGAGATGAGCGCTGCACCCCATAGTTGAATTTGACTGGACTTAACCATCCAGGGGTCCTTTACCTTACATAGTAATGCACACAAACATTTGCAATTTTGGTGAATTGAATTACTATACTTAACACGGAACATAGGAAGCTGTGTTACACTGAGTCAGCCCACCAATCCTCTTAGCTCAGCATTAGCCACAGTGATTGGCATTAGCATTTCATATGGGGGAAATGCCTAGCCCTACCTGGAGATTGCCAGGGGTGGAAACTGGGAGTTTCAGCATGCTCTACCACTGAGCTATGGCCCAATACTTAATATGCACTTGCTCCCCTGTTGCTAGGTGTGTAGGTCAAGGAAGAGACGGACTGAGGGAGAATGGCAAATGATTAGAGGTAGGTAAAGGATGTAAACTAAGTGGAAGAGAGAGAAGAGGCAAAATACTAGACAGAAGAAGGTTACGTAGAGGAGACCCACACATCAAAGTGTGAGTGGTTTTAATATAAAGTTAGTGTATAATGAAAAAGGAACATAGCAGAAGAGAAACAGAAATGAAAAGATTGAGAAACCTTTCTCTGCTGGAAGATTTTCCCTCTTCTCAGCAAGCATCACTGCCTTTCAGAACAACGGATTGAAATCATAGGAACTGGCAGGGAATGCCCAGAGTGGGGAGAGACGTCAGAGTCATATTTGCTTGTAGAAGTAATGGGAAGTGGAAAGGGGTATGTCTTCTCTGAACAGCACTTGCTTTATTTTTAAATGTGTGAACATTTGGGATAATCTTTTCTTTCCCCTTCACCTTTTTGTGTGTGTGTGCGCTAAGTAACAAAAATAGAGCCCCTGTGAGATTGTCAGGTGCTCAGTCTATTTGTGGAGAAAAACGAATGCTGGCAGCAGCGGTAACAAAAAGGGATCCATAGGATCTCTTTTCCTCAGCTGCAACCCTCCCTGCATCACCACTGTCCCTTCCTGCTTCACATCCAAGAGTTTTTTTTTTTAAAATGGCTAGATCCCTTTAGAACTGAGTAATCCCTACTCAGCACTAGTGTGCTGCTATTTGATCTAGTATCTCTAAAGTGGAGATTTGACAAACAGATCTCATTGCTACAAATTAAGATTTGTGTTTAGTGCAATAAATCAGGACTGCATTAGATGCAGTTACAGGTTTTTAAACTATCATAATTGGTAGATTAATCAACCAAACCTTTAGGGGACGAATCAGATACAGATCAATTTTAATGAGCGGTGCTAAGAGTTCAGGATGCAATTGCGGCTAATTTGGCTCTGGTGTCTTACTGTGATGCTACAATCTGCAGCCTGCGCGGTGAGACCTGCAGCTGCAGCCACCCCCCTTTGCTTCACCTACCAGCAAGCGGGTATATTTATTTTTCTCTGGCTGCCTCCACTAAAAAAAGCCCCTTTAACCTTTCAGATTTTCAACCAGCTCAATCTGTTCTCTATATTATGTATGACACTGACACTTAGGTGAGGGGAAAATAACAGGTGTTATAACAACAACAACAACAACAACAACAACAACAACAACAAAAATGGTTGAAAATTTAATTCTTTCATAGTTCTCAAAACAGGGAATGAAGAAGATTATCCCAAAGATGGCCCCTGAGTACAGTAAACTCACAACTTATGTAGGTGTTACGTTCTAGGGATCATGCCCCAAACCAAAATTGCCTGAGAAACACAGGATGTAGCCTTGTTCAGTTGTACACAGGCAAATCCTTTTCAGCTCAACAAGTTTTTATATGCCCATAAGTGCAATAAGAATTGAACCCTCTGGGTTTAGATGAGTTAACCAGTGGGATTACCTTTCCATTAAACAACAACAGCGACATGGTTGTGATTGGGTGTTGGTTTGTCCGTAGCATTCCTAACTCAAATTTAGTAGGAATACAGCAGGGTAAAGAGGTACAGTGCATCATGAATATGAATTCTCAGCTTTCTGTTCTTTGATGTCCTCTAAAATAACTTTCTGCCAAGCTTGCCTGATGGTTCCAGAGACTGGCTCCCTGCTGAATTGTCTGGCTGGGAATTAAAATATATTCTGCAGCTCTCATCGGCAAGAAAGGTACAGAAAATGCTTTGTTGACTAGCTTAGTTCTACATGACAGGGTATTTTATACCCTCATAATATTTTCTCCTGTCTTCTAGTGGACTTTTCTCATTTCATAAAAGACAAAGGCAAAACCTCCTCTGAGTATCTAGACACCATGCAGTGGTAGCAGAAAACATATTCTGTGACTGCATGTGGCTAATGTCTTCCATGACCCAAATACCTGAGCCACAGGTCTCTGAGTGTATTTCCCAACAGAACCATCATGGGCTATGGATCAGCTTAGATTGCTTAATGAAAATCACTGGAACACATCACAGACACATCAGCTTAACTTCTGCTCCAGGTAAAGTGGAGGAATGCATGAAGGTAAGAATCACAGACCCACTTCTTAGCTAATAGCACCCCCATGTGATTCGTTCTGGAGCATACTGATAAATAAATGGTTCTACTCAGCCAAACACTAATGTATGTTTTGGAATTTTTCATTATTTAATTTTTTTTTAAGTAGTTCTCGAATCATGGCTCGGGCACGTGTGGCAAAATTTGGGGTGGAACAAAATTCAGAGGCACCCATTGTCTTGGAGCTCTTCTCCTGGATTCCACCAAGAATGAGCCATCAACTTTTTAAAAATCCCAAGGTCCCTATATAGTACTTCTGCTGAGGGGTGGGGGGATATGATGGCCAGTGGGAGAGAAGTTCTACAATGTGTGTGAATTCTATCCCTACCTATCCCTACCATGTCACAACCAAGCAGACCAAATCCTCACCCCATTTTCTCAACTCCAAATAAGGCAGTGAAATGGGGAAGGGGCATTTCACCTTGGCCTCACTTTTAATTAAACATTCAGCAAAGGATACACTTTGAAGGGACTTGTTATGTACTGAGTTGAATAGGATTGAGATTGCAGCAGTCTGACTGGTCCCAGAACAATAGGATTGAGATTGCAGCAGTCTGATTGGTCCCAGAACAATAGGGTTGAGATTGCAGCTGTCTGATTGGTCCGCAGGAGCCACCCAATCCAACTCCAGGTGGAAGTGAATCCGTACTCCAATTGGCATACAGGAGTATCCCGGAATTAGCCAATCATGTGGGGCCCATTGTGTAAATAATGTATATAAAGCAAACGTTTTGGGGAAACTGCATTCCTCACTACTATGAGCTCAATAAAGAGCATGAAATTCACACTTGACTCCGAGTATATTTCAGGACTTCAGTGGATTTATTTATTGTTGATAGAATTTGGAGGGTTATTGATTGCGTGTCGAGGTCCCCAAACCACCCCTCAAATGAAGCACACTTCACACAGAAATTTAAGTTTAAGGTTTTTGGCATAATTTTTGCCACAACTTGATTAAAATACAAAATATGTGAGTGGTTGCTTAGGCATTGGTTCAGACTATCTGTCCCACTGGGGACAGAACTGACATCCACCCGCCCTCGCCCCCGACCGGGGGATACAGACAAGCATGGCGAGCCCCTGGATTCCTTTAACGGAATTCTACATGCAGCAGCAGCATTGAAGGGGCAGCCAAAGCCAACCCTGCCCTTCCACCAACCAATTAATAACCAATGCCTAACCACCAAACTTATAAGTTGTGACTAATTGCTACGCAGTAGGCGAAAACCAAATGGTACCAGCCAATCAGCCAAATGGAAAAATTCCTGCCAGGCCCCTGCCCCAAAAGCAGACGACCCCATGACAGGCATAGCAAGGTCATACGCAGAGGCCTAATAATAGGGAGGGGGGCGGGTGATCCGATGCACGCAGCAAAGAGCCAAGCAATATATAGTCACTGGGCTGTCCATCAACAATTGCAACATAGAAATCTCCCCAACGACACCCAGAGCCCAATCACAGCAGTGGCCATCTATACAATCGCCCCCAGCAACAGAGGGGTGACTTGCTAGCCCCCACCGCAACATGTGCACTCCATGAAGGAGAACCCGCTTTGCAGTAAAACAACTGGCTGAGAGAGGAAGCTTTCAAGGATGGCTGGTTCCCCCCTTGGAGTCTACTATTACTTGCAAGCCTCTTTGATTTACTTTTGTCCATAACCATGAATCTGTGGATTTTTAACTTCATTCTGGTAAATTATTTGTATTGGATGTTATTGGGAGCTGTCCAACCATGGGAATCAGTCAGGTGTTGGGAAAGATGCCTCCATTTCCATCATAAGGCATCTAGTTACCAATCCATCACACAATGGCTACACCGTGGTTTGGTGATGACCTGTAAGTCAGTGGTGGAGCATAGACCTTGCAAGAAAATGGCTCCAAATTCAATCTCTGTCATTTGCAGGTGAGATCGGGAGAGACTCCTGCCTCAAATCCTGGCAAGCTGCTGCCAGTCAGTGTAGACAATATTGAGCTTCATGGACCAAAGTTCTGACTCAGCATATGAGTCAGCTTCCTATGTTTTCACATATTTTGGTTTGTTACGAGGGAGTACCAAACCAGTTTGAAGCTGGTGTGTAAACCAAAGTTTTGCGCTAATTGTGCTTTGCTGTTAAAGTCCGATAACAGAAGTCATCCAGAGTTTTGGAGTACGTTGTCAGCAAAATGCTGATGACACACCAGCTCTACTTTTCTTTTACATCTGCAGGTCTGTGCTTTTAAACTTTATGTCCAAGTGTTTTTAAAGCATTGGCTGGATAGCTCAGTTGGTTGAAGTGTGGCAGTGGGTGTGCTGGACCATTGCCTTGCCTCAGTAATGGACTGGGTGAGAGCCAACAAACTGAACTTAATCCAGATAAGACAGAGGTGCTGTTAGTGGGTGGTTCCACAGACTGGATGGGTGGGAGGTGGCCTGGGAGGTGGTGCACAGCCTGAGTGTACTTCTGGATCCATTGCTGTCTCTTGAGGCTCAGGTGGCCTTGGTGGCACGGAGTGCCTTCCATCAGTTTTGGCTGGTGGCCTAGCTGTGCCCCTATCTGGACAGGGATAGCTGCACTCTGTCTGGTAATCTCTAGGTTAGATTACTACAACATGTTATACGTGGGGTGGCCTCTGAAGGTAGTTCAGAAACTTCAGCTGGTGCAGAATTCAGTGGCCAGGTTGCTCACTGGGACAGGACAGTTTGAGCATATAATCCTGGCCCGACTACACTGGCTGCCAAATAGTTTCCAAGCCGAATTCAAAGTGCTGGTTTTAACGCCATAAATGAAGCCATAAATGTCTCAGGACTGCAATAACTCAAAGACCGCCTCTCCCCAGATGAACTGACTTGGACCCTGCAATCTTCATCTGAAGGCCTTCTTCATGTGCCTCCTCCATGAGAAGGCTGGAGGCTGGCAACACAAGACCAGACCTTTTCTGCAGTGACTCCCTGCTTGTGGAATTCTCTCCCAGGGAGACTTGCCTGGCACCCTTGTTACATATATTTAGGTGCTGGGTAAAAACATTCCTCTTCTCCCAGGCCTTTGGCTAATTAAAAATATATATGGCCTTTTAAACTGTGTGGGGTGGGGGTGGGGGTTATTGATTTTGTTTGTTATTATGGTATGTTTTGTGTTTTTATATTGTAAACTGACCCTTGATGTTTGGATGAAGGGCGGTATAGAGATTTAAAAAATTATAATCATAAATAATTGAAAAGCCATAATTTGGGCTATTGATCCATGATAAGAGGCTGCTTCACTGTGGAGACAACAGGAGCAGAGCATCTGAACATCTGAAGGTGGCTGCTGAGATAGAAAATAAAAAACAGGCAAGCAGTTCCAAACCATGGTTTGCCTTTGCTACTTTTCTTCACCATGGTGTAAGTTTACTATGGCTAAACAGGGCTTGAAGCAATTCAGAACTGAGCTGATTTCCTCCAGCCCCTGGTGTGGAGCTAGTTCAATAGGCGTTGTTTTGTGTTGCTGTGTGTATTTTTTGAACATCCTGCTATAGTGTATGACTTTTGAATTATCTCTTATGTGTTATGTAAATAGACAGTAGCATTAACACTGACAGCAACCTCCCCCCGCCGCCCCTTCTGTCCTGTTCAAAGCCAGAAGGGCTGTGTTTTATCCCAATATTCTACCAAATGTCAAGATGTAGTGCACTGAATGGTCCAACAAATGTTAGTTTAACTAGTTTTTAATTTGATGCTGCTCTGTTTCTTGTTTATATTGTCTGGGTCTTTTAGTAGGAAAGGCATAACTGAATTTTATTCTGTTGACTTTTTCAGAATTCATAATTGGGGGGGGGGGGGACGGACGCTTTAGAACTCCAACATGGTTGTTATTTGCACAAAGGCCAAAATCAGCTCAAACTCAGAAATGCCTGAGGTGGTATTCTTTTATAGTTCAGCAGCTGCTATACAGTACATATAGGAAATAGGGAGTTTGACGGGATAATATACTACTTATCTTTCTACCATTACTGTATGTTTTAATATTAATTAAATTTTAATGTCATAAATTCAATTGGAATACCAGATGTGTTTCTGTGCTGCAAAGCTTTAGCCAGATGACACATGTGTGTTTCACCATTATTCCCACTTACAAATTTCTAACTGTTTATATTTCACAAGACTTCCCTTTAGTTATCGATGGGCTGTGTTATGTTGCTAGCTGTTAAGTCCCCCCCCCGCCGCCACCAAAAAAAACCCAACAACCTGGGAAATAGAGGTGTGTGTGTGTGTGTGTACATGTATATAATGTCTTAAATACACTTTTGTGAGAGAGAGGGAGATAAATTGTTCAAAGATATTAAATCAAATCCTAAACATATGGTGTAGACACAGAAGCCTGAGCAAGTTCTGCATGCTTAGCCCTTTCCTGACTTGTAGATCAAGCTGCAGAAATTGAAAACAACATGACTTGTGTATCAAACACAGAAATTTGTAGTAGGAGCACCAGTAGCAGCGGGAGTGTGGCATATTCCCTGCTGTCAGATGCGTTGCTGGGAGTGTGGGCCAAACCTAGATGTGATGTTGTGGGGAGCTGGGCATGCACACTCCCACCTGTGGCATATAGAACAGATGTCTGTTCGTTCCTGGAAATATATCAAGGGTAAGAGGAGCGCAACATGGGTCTGTTGTTTCCCTGGCAGGGTTTTAAACTGACAGGTGGGAACCAATGAGGGAATAGAATCATCCTGTTTCAGAAATATCAGCATCTAGATAAATAATGCAAGAATTGGGGTCAGACTTAAGAAATTATGTGACTTGTGCAAATAAAGGCAGAAGCAGGTTAGCGTGATCTAATAGTGTTGCATCATTTTGTACTTAAAAAAAAACAACAACCCTCAGACCTTACTGCTAGTTGCATTGTGAGCTGGTGTTGTGAAAGGGTTAGAGGGTCAGAGCTGAACTGAGGAGAGCCAGATTCAAGCCATCACTCATTCTCAAAGCTGGCTTTGCCACTCTGAGCTCTTTTGTGGGATATAACATTGTAGGATATGAATGTAAATATAAATAAAATAGCTTGTTTATCAGCAAATGCATTGGTCAGATGAAATCCATAGGAGTTTCCTTCCTTTTGTGGAGTGCTGCTTACTTCTGGAAGTGCTAGTGTACATGGTATGCATTTGTCTCATGAATCCAGTCGGGTTTTTAAATCTAATTCCTCTACACTTTTGATTTATTTTCCTCCCAAGTGTCTTTATAAGCTGGCAGGGTCCTCTCTTACCTATTGGAGAGGACCTTAGATTTTACTGAAGCCCTTAACAAATGACAAATATTATCATGTTTGCTATTTGATGCATGAGTTGCACAAGCTTTCCTGCGGTAGAAGCCATACTTAGCCTTCAGGAACCCTCCACCTTCTATGTTTTTGGTATTTGTGGCCAAATAATTTTTCCCTTTGCTGATTTCCGAATTGGAGAGCTGAAATATAAAATTGCATGGATAAGTTGTTTACTTGAAGATGTAACTACTTTGCGCTAAAAACAAAAACAAAGGCGGAATAGGCGATCTGTAGTTACAACGAAAGCAGCAGCAGCAGCAGCAGCATTTGCACGTGACTGAATTTCCCAAAACTATGCTAATCGAAAGCACTTGGGATGCCGCAGCAGATTCTGTGCCTTCTGTGCGGTTCGCTGGTTTTGCTCAGAGGGATATTCTACATCACCCTTGACCAGCAACTGCACAGGTGCATCTTGCAATGAATAAATTATGTGTGCCAGTGAACTAAGAACAAATGGCAAGAGGCACACAGGACTAGAGCAGTGACAGCAATCATGTCTCTTGCTGTCAGCGTAGGAGAAGGAAAAGGGCATCACCTCTCCCTCTGTCTCCAGTTTTGCCCATCTCTAATCTCTGGTAGTCTGATTCCAGGCGGCTGGAATTTTTCTTAGAAAAGTCAGATGCTTGCATTTCAAGGGAAACACCAACATTTCCCCTGTTCTTTACAGAAGATTGCTTTGCTCCTTTTATCCCTTATTTGTGCTTCGTTAACACCAAATGGCGACTTTTCATAGACATATAAAGTAATAAACATCTTCTTTTGTAATATTTCAAAAGTGGAGCATAGTCCTGAAACCTTTATTATCCCAAAGTTCCCCTAGTGACTCATCCCAGGGTCCTGATTAGCTGCATTTTGTTTCTGGAAATCTGGAAGGCAACATACATACATACGGTTTACAAGTTAAGTGTTGGGTGAAGGAGATTCTTACAGGAAAAAGTTTCCTTCCCATTAGAAGCCCTCATTTGTCATGGCCAATGGCTAGTATAATAAAGGATATTTGGATTGGATTAGAAGCCCTCACAAAGCCATCTTTGTGATAAATCATAGGTAGGCAAACTAAGGCCCGGGGGCCGGATCTGGCCCAATCACCTTCTCAATCCGGCCCACGGACGGTCCAGGAATCCGAGTGTATTTACAGGAGTTTCCTTTTATTTAAGATGCACCTCTGGGTTATGTGTGGGGCCTGCCTGGTATTTTTACATGAGTAGAATGTGTGCTTTTATTTAAAATGCATCTCTGGGTTATTTGCAGGACATAGGAATTCATTCATGTTTGTTTGTTTTTTTCAAAATATAGTCCGGCCCCCCACAAGGTCTGAGGGACAGTGGACCGGCCCCCTGCTGGAAAAGTTTGCTGATCCCTGTGATAGATTAACAAGGCAAATCTGGGGAGAGTAGAACTCTTTCTCTCTCTCTCTCTAGTTTATCTAATTTATATACATCTGATTACGTTTCATTGCTTTGTCTTCTTTCTCAGTTATTGGTGCACATGCGAACAAGGACAAAGTAGGATCAGATATCACAAATGTGGTGCTTATGCAGTTCTTTATGAAGGAAGGGAAGCCCTCAAACAAATTGACATTTCAGCTACCCAAGCCTTATACCTGCAACCGGCATTCCTGTAACCAGAAAATATTTCCTCTTACAAAGAAGATTTTTTTTAAAGGTGTGGCTGAAGTTTTGGGGCATATTAGATTTGTAAGTTTTAATGCTTTCACAGTTTAAGTGGCAATTTGAACAGGTAGATGCTTTTTAATTCTCCATCTGTGGTGAGAAATCAATACTAGGAAAATTAGATTCTGCTTTAATTAGTTCTAGTGCCGGAACACTTACCTGCAGTACCAGAAATGGTAAACCTGATAGCGTCTGAATGTTGTCCGGATTTAGCATAGTTTTAATTTTGTACATTGAAGCTTGTTACCCTCACCTAAGAACTGATCCACAAGGTCACAGTAATCACATGCTACAGCCTTGTCAGACCTGTACCACTTCATAGTATTGGAATACTTCCCCATGATGAACAAAATCCCTGCATGCATTATTCTAGTACATTAGAGCAGAGGTTTTCAACCTATTTGAGTCCCTGGTTCCCTTAGCCAACTACATTCTTTCTGCGGCACCCTGCAGCATGCAAAGCCCCACAACTTCTCCATGCTCACAACTCTCCAATCTCCAAATAGCCCAAGTGTTGAAGTTCCTAATTTCTGCAGTGCTTTTGGTGCTTCTGACAACTGCTTACCGGTAATATATCAGCTGTTCAGAAGCCAAATAGTGTAGTGAGTGATAGATAGCCACCCCCCACTCGTTCATTGGGATTCCCACTCATCTCCATGGAAACCTGTAACACCACAGGAATAAAACTCTGAAGCTGTGGCTCTTTTTTAAATATGGTATTTAAATGTTTTTTTAAAGGAACACAGAGAGAAGGAAAAATAGTAAATGCAAACAATAGTGACACTTCTACCTCTAGGCTCCAAGTTTAAGATTTTTATTCAGTCTTAGATGTTGTCTAAATTCATTCTTTTTCACAAAAATTATTGGATTTTAACAATAATAAACATACACAAAATACAAATACAAACACTACAAAAACTACAAACAAAATACGCACAAGCAAAACACTTATTTATCCATCCTTATCCTCTTTATAATCCTAAATTTGGGACTTCCCCGCGTCCTCTCTTCTGCGTTCATTTCTAATATTCTTTAGTAACTTTGTAACATAGTAAAATCTACTTTCTTACACCTTATCTTAATCTTACAATTATAATCAACATATCTTAAATCTTATTCTTATCAAACAAGACATCAAATTCCACATCTCATCCTCTTTTATCCTCTCTTAACTAAACTTTGTTATACTGTAGCCTGTATTTATTCTGATTCCAATTTCAGATATTAAAAAAAATCACATCTTATCAATTACCTAAATGTTTCTTCCAGTCTCATAAACCGTTTCCCCTCTGGTTTCGGAGTTCCATGGTCAGCCTTTATAATATCCCCTTTAAAAATTCCTCCTTTACCCCACCCCCCTCCTGTCCATCATAACCCTTCCCATTACCTTTCCCATCCCCCACAAGTCCTTCCCCCAAAATTCACCCTTTCCAGCTTCTTCTTCTGTTATTTCCTTCATATTCAACTTTAATCTTGGTGTTCTTCGTTGTAGCTTCATCTCCTCCAGATTGTTGCTTTCTTCTTGATAAGTAGTTGCTCGGACGTCGTCATAAAGTATCTCTCCTCCACTCTCGGCTACATGTTGCATTTTCCATGATTGTTGTTCTCGAGCCCTTGGACTCACACCCCAAGGGATCATTGTACTGTACTGCCTAAATTCAAATGCACTGCAAATACTGTACTGCCTAAATTCAAATGCACTGCAGATAGCTTCACTGTCAACAATTTTAGCATTGTGTATGTGTGTGCACGCACACATTCATGCATTTGGGAGAATGGGGATTGTTTAGGAACTGCATGCCGGCAGTCAGGGTAATGGTACTTTTAAAAAATGTGTATTGAATATAACCTGACAATGCAAGTGTCACTGGGAGCTGTGTATCATGTTGATTTTAGACTGAGCACCAGTGGGACCTCTCTCTACATAACTTCAAGAAGTATAGCTATTTCGCTCCCCACATCACAAGCTGGGGTCAATGAGGCTACTATGGCACAACAAAGAAAAAAACTGCAGTTATCTCCTCTGTTTTTTTAACACGAGTTTTGGTTAATATTCAGATGACTGAAACTGGTGCATTCATGTTAATTTATTTTTTGTAAACAACAACAAATAATGCAACTGGAATGTAATTGTGAGCCACCTAGAGGAAGCGGTTTTGAGAGCAATTAACCTTGTCTTTCAAAATACAATGCCCGGGTAGCCAGACTCCATACAGCTCCTAAGCAATAGGGGTATGACTCCCCAAGGGAGAAAGAGATGGTGGCACAGCAGAAAGAGCAGCTTGGCCTTTGGGTCCTCAGGGTGTGACTTCCTATCTTAGGCTGTGGGGACAAAGGAAAGGGGCAGGCAGTAGACCGTGCGGACAGAAGGGAAAAGTGAGAAAAGAAAAAGTGAGATTGCGGAGGCTAGAGAGGCAGTTGTGGATGTTTCAATTCCAGCAGCACACTTGCACTTTTAAAAGTGTCTGCGAGTTGGGATGTGGGGGAGAGAGAGTCAGTGCCCGTGAGCATAGACTTCTACTAGGAATCACTTCAGGACCCAATGGGGATGACCTCACACGCCAGAAGAAATAATCCTTTAGCTGCTCTCTCTAGCTCAAGACCTAATGGCAGCATCAGGGGAAAAAAAAAACCTTATCTGTGGCTGAACGTTGCTGCAGCTTTAATAAAGCACATTTGTAAATGCCTTGAGCAGGTCAATAGGTCTCTGATGAAACAATGGTAATAGTGCAGAACTTGCTCCCATGTCTGCTCTCGGCATCTGTTTTGCTTTGGGTATCGGATATCTAACAGAATTTCATCCCTACTGCCAGCTTCCCCTCCCCCCCCAGGTTCTTAGTAAAGATGTTTATGTGCAGGTCTTGCATATGAGCATTACATTAACGTTTTCTTATTACTTTCTAGCACTTTGATTTATTTTGTTTTGGCGCTGGTAGCAAACATACAAGCCCAAGATTGAATGCAAAAGGTGTTCTTATTTCCTATAGTTGTTACATTCAAGAGGGCTCTGTGATATTTCCACTTTAATTTATGCTAATTACATGGAGGGTATGTGTTATTTGCTTGCCTCTTATTAATTTATCATTTGACTGCTGCATTTCTAAACAGTCTTAAGCTATTTATGCCATATGCAATTTAAGTATAAATTCAGTAGGAATGAAACAAAATTCTGATAGCTGTGCTGAAACCGCACAGGACCCCCCCCCCCCGAACACACAAGAGATAAGAACAGGAAAACGGATCAACTGCAAATTACTCACTACCATTAAAACAAACTGAATTGATAGCATTCTAGTGCCACATGACAGATAGCAGCAATGAGTTTCTTTATCCGGACTTGTTTACCAGGAAGTTGTTACTCTTTTCCTTCTTTTGCTCAGGGGGTTGTTAATTTCTTGAAGTCTGAGGCATGAGCGCATCTCCAAATTAACTACAGTAGGTTGGCAATAAAAGATTCCCCCCCTCTCTCTATATATGTGCATGTTGCATTGGGTTTTATTTCCTGAAATTATGTTGCATCTTGTTGCGTTATTTAATTAAACATGGAAATTGCAAATGCATCTCTGCAATTATTTAATCTACTTGAAACTAGGTTTATGTCCAGGGAAGATAGGGCAGTATAGTAATGTTTTTGGAGCCCTGTGCTTCTCTTGGTCTGGTCAGTGAAGCCTGAAGCCAGTGCTATGTCTCCTCTGTAATCATGGGCAGCACAATACAGGAAGAGGCATTTCTTCACGTAACAATTATCACATTTGCAGGATGCAAGGTGGAGGAGCGTGCCCTTTGCTTCTGTCCTGCAAATGCTCTGAAATCCTTATTTGTTGTTTTGATGCGGATGGTATGGCTGGTTTCTGTTTTCCACCATTTTTAAAGTTTAGTTTAAATTACCTTTTCAGCATTTTATTTATGCTTTGGAAGTTCTCAGCTGGAGAAGGCAGGAAGGTGTAGGACACTTGCAGATGTGGCTGTCTGTTTTTTTAGATGCCTGGCTCACCCTGAGCTAGAAACAGAACTCATGCATGCTGTGGCACATGCACTGGTAAGCTTACGTCTGGAGTATTGCATTGTAATGTATGTCTTGTGTTGGTTCCTGAGCTAGTCTCACCTGCCATCTTGCAATGACATTGATCCCAATTCAGGTGCAATGGACCCCACAACCTGGAGCAACACAGCAATAAGGTCCAATTATTATGCCCCCCCCCACCTTCTGCCATGGAAATTTTGTATGTTTCTGTTGTGAACAGCCCTGTGATCTTTGGATGAAGGGGAGTATACAGTTTACAACAACAAGCCACCATGAACAGTAGAACTGTAGCTGCGGCAGTAACCCCACCACTCCAAAAAGCCCCACAGAGATTGCACCCTAAAAACACTGAATTTAGTTGGTATTCAGCTACGTAGAGGTGCCAGAATTTTTTTTTCCGCAAGCCAGGTTTGTAAGAGCCCACCTCAAAGGAAAGGCAGGTGCCAAAGATCTTTCTTGGCTTGGATGAGAATATGAGCCAGATAGGAATTCCACATGTCCCTGTCAGGCTCCATTATATTTCCCCCTCCTTTTACTTACATATAATTAGTCTAGTGAAAATTATCCTTTCTTATGCCATATCTCTAGGGTTTCTGTGTCCTTTTTTTAAAGACATCACAGCCATTCTTTCTGATCTTATATAAATTTGAAGCTACCCATGCATTTTAAGGGCTTGGAAATGAACAAGTTGAAGATTCACAACACCCAATTTAACATTTCTCCCCTAATATCTGTCCCACAGTTTTTTAATGGTATTTTTCACAGGCAGGTATGTAAGACTCTGTAATGAGGACTTCAGATTAATAGTTATACCTTTATACCTTTTACTATGATTCCACCCCCTGCCCCTTATTGCTGGGACTCAGCACTCCTTATTCAGCACTCAAGGAAAACTATCACAGACTAAATACACTGTAGTAGGCAGCAGTTTTTTTTATAATTTTAAACTTGATCTGTTCCTCCTTTAATCAGGATGTCATAGCTGCTTGTGAACACTGAAACAGCAACTGCTTATATAACATCCTTAGAATTAGAAATTTGCTGCTTATAGGGTATTTATGTTAAATAGTCTCTTTGTGTCCAAAATGGAGGAGTGAAACTGGGTCACATAAGATGTATTAAAAACAGCGATTATGGGAATGTTGAAATTTTTATGTCCAAAACTTTGTAAGTCATCGAAAATTGTAGTTTCCCACTGGTTTCTTTGTGTTGCCATTTTTAATGTGTGGTTTATGTTTGTGAGAAGAAGAAGAGTTTGGATTTGATATCCCGCTTTATCAGTACCCTAAGGAGTCTCAAAGCAGCTAACATTCTCATTTCCCTTCCTCTCCCACAACAAACACTCTGTGAGGTGAGTGGGGCTGAGAGACTTCAGAGAAGTGTGACTAGCCCAAGGTCACCCAGCAGCTGCATGTGGAGGAGTGGAGACACGAACCCGGTTCCCCAGATTACGAGTCTACTGCTCTTAACCACTACACCACACTGGCTCTCCAGTGTAACGTCTGTCCTGATTGTTGAAAGTGAACAACCAAATAAATGAACACCCAAGGTATGACACTGGAGGATGTGCAGGTGAACAAGCATTGGATAGTACATCTCATGCCACTATATGCAGTAAATGTGTTGCTGGCACAGAAGGAAATATACTGGTGATACCTGGCCTCATTATTTGTTTCCTACCTCATTGTGTCTGCTGAGTGGCATCATGCTGCTACTTGCTTCAGGTTCGGCATTATTTTTAAGTGAGGGGCGGCCAGTTGTTTCCACAGGCCAAAGTTTTGTGTGAGGGGATCATCATCTGCCAGGATGGTTTGCAGATAATTAATGATAGCATCATGGAGGTTTCAGCTGAGAACGGTAATTATTCAGTTATGAAGTCCTGCCATTTTTTCTTAAAAGCTAGTATAAGACTGACTTTCCTTGACTGTCACTTTGGCTTTTCCTATGCTTGCCATATTTCAAAAAGTAAAACTACTGACACCCCAAAGTTTTTTTGTTTTTTTTTTGTTCAGTCGTTCAATCGTGTCCGACTCTTCATGACCCCATGGACCAGAGCATTTTTTTTTAAGGAAACCACTGAAATTGTTGTGCCTTTTTTTTTAAACCAAAGTTGTTGAACTTCTTTTAGGAAGCTGTACCATGCTTCCTCTTTCTAGGGCTGGTTAAGGCACCAGGCGGCACGCATATTTCAGTTCTGCACAGCTGGGCTGTTAATGGGCTGCTTCCCAAAGAGAGAGATTTTAGATTTAGATTTGCAGAGTTGGAAGGGACTCTTAGGAATCTTGCGCCCAACAGATGGGACTCAAACCCACAACCCAGAGATTAAGAGTCTCAGGCTGAGCTATTCTCAGTAGCCTTAATGTGGCCTTCACAAACTTGCACCACAGTGCTCCTGAAAGCAAATTTATTGTGTGGATTAAGGCTGATTTATGGTGTGATGAAGGCCTGGGTGAAATGTCTGTAAGACTGCTTTAAACATACATCTAGCTGATGTTGGTAATACTCAAGTATATCAGGTATAGAAGGAGACCACGGTGCACTTTGTGTATGCTCAGGGCCAGCCCAGGATGTTTTGCCACTTCAGGCAAAACAAAATACGGCAAAAAAAACCAGCTGCTGCCACACCTGCATACTTCCTCTGCCGAATCTGCTACCTGAGGCAACTGCCTCACTTCCCCTCATGGGTGCTGGGTTGCCGAAAAGGATACACAAATAAACTAGATTTGCGTTGGGTTGTTAAGGAAATCTTGTTACGAGGCTAATTTGAGTGTACTGGCATGTTGTGGAGCCATATTAAAGCCCAGGGCAATTCCATTTAGCCAAATGTACAAACTGTCCCTGCGTGTTGACTGTCCTCATTTTTGTGCTAACTGCAGGTGAGAGAAAGTTTGAAAACTTTGGATGCTAAGCAGACTTGTGGTAATGTCAAGGATTATGTTCCTGTTGGCCTTAACTCAACTACATGTTGAGTGTTAGTGTGCAAAGGTTTAACATCTACAGTTCTAACCTGAGATAATTTCTAAGTGATCCTTCATGGAGCATGGCTTGGTCTTTCTGCTGGAGATTCACCCCTACTTCACAAACAGAAAAAGGAATGCGGCAGTATATTCTTGCAGGGGTGGGTGGGTGAGGGTGAGGTGGCAATATGGAAAGGAGGGGAAATGAAATAATTGAAAGGCTGAGATGCAGAATAATTGTGAATATGGTATGCCACAGTGAAAAAGATATGATTTCCCCAGCTTCTCCTCCATGAACCTGATATCTTGACAAGCTTCAGTGTACTATTCAAACATAGTTAGCTATTGTTTCAGGTGGCTGAAGTCTTTGGAACAGGAAAGAAAGGATTATGTAAAATAATTTATAAAGCGTAATTCGGACAGTGCCCTTTGGCTCTTCCAGAATTCAGTAATTTTATTCTCTGGAACTAGAAATCACTTAAAAGCACAGTGCGAAGAAAATAACAAGGGTGTGATAAGAACATTGAACCATAACTTCAACATTAGCTAGTTAGATATTCAGACCTACCAGTAATATAGAGAAGAGTTGGAATAAGTATAAGCTGAGGCTTCCTTTCCGCTTTCTCTGCATACTTTATTTCCAGGATACCTTAAGAACTGCCTGAGCCTTCATATCCCAGCTCGATCACTGAGATCATCCACAAGAGTGCTATTAGTTATAGATGTGTTGCTGGTCCCATGCTGTGAATGAAAGCTTCAGCAGGAACCCTTGCTTCTGAATTTCAGGCATCTCTTGAAGACTTTGTTATGTTGACAGGCTTTTGCAGCTATTTAATTATTTTTATTATTAGCCAAATGATTATCTGCATTGTTTTAAGTGGAGTTTCATGTTTTATTGTTGTGCACCACCCAGATATTTTATGATGGGGCAGTATAGAAATGCTTGTATGAAAATAAATAACATGAGGAGAGTGCTGTTTCGCTATACAGTCATACTTGGACGTCGATCGGAATCCGTTCCGGAAGTCCATTCAATTTCCAAGATGTTCGGAGACCAAAGAGCAGGCAGCTTCTGACTGGCTGCAGGAAGCACCTGCAGCCAATCGGAAACCATGGAAACCCCGTCAGACGTTTGGGTTCCAAGGAGCATTTGCAAACTGGAACACTCCCTTCTGGGTTTGCAGTGTTTGGAAGCCGAAAAGTCCAAGTACCAAGGTATTCGGGATCCAAGGTATGACTCTACTCCTGCTTGGGGATTTTCCATTGGCATCTAGTTGACCACCAAGAACAGAATGCAGGACTATATGGGTTTTGGCCTGATCTAGCTGAGCTCTTCTTAATTTAGTAATTTATAGCATGAGAGAGAAAAAGAGAGAGAGAATAAATATATGCTTTACTATTTCCCCCCCATACATTTTGTCTCTGTGCTTTCTTTTTATTCTGTGTTACTGAAACTTAATTTGCAACCATTTTCTCAGAACTTAGTATTGCTTGTCAGTTATGAATGCTTATGCGTTTAAAACTGTTCTGCAGATGTACAACAACTTGTAGCCTACGCTTATCAGCCTTTTCAAGCATAGCATACCAGCATAAACTTGAAAAATTGCATTTTAAAAAAATTACTTACCCGATTTCTTTCTCCTCCCCCTTCCTTGCATTTTCTACTCCTTACTGTAATTGCATTTCGAGCATATTATGTGGCTGTTTTGTTGAACTTTGGGAATTATATTCATAATGTTGGGAACACCCCCTCCGCTCAATTCAGGAGTGAGTCAGCAATTACAAGCATCTTTGGAGACCACTTGAAAACAATAATCAGGTTTCCCCCACCTACGAATTGTGCGTGTGTGCAGAATCTCATTTTACATTGTAAGCTACAGATAAACTTTTTAGGGAAATGATGCTCAAATCTGTATTCCAAAAGCAAAAGATGTAAAATCTTCAGCCACATCACTAGAAATCGTCACATGGGTTGTTGTTGTTTTGTTTGCAACATTTATATTCCACCCAGTAACAGTGTTCTCTGGACGGCTTACAGCAACAGAACATTAAAAACAATAACAATCATGAAACACACAAAATGAGCAGAAATGAGCACATGAGCAGAAACAGTGTAGAAAAATGCACTGCTTCTGCCTTCTATCACTGTGCCATTGAGAGCATGCTCAGTTATGGTTTATGTGTGTGGTATGGAAGCTGCACTTCTTGGGATAGGATTGTGTTACAAAGAATTATCAAAACAGCAGAGAGTATTATTGGCTGTTCACTCTCTACCTTAGAATGTATCTATACCATCAGGTGCCACAGAAAGGCATTAGACATATCAAGAGACCCATCACACCCTGGTCACCGTTTCTTTGAGCTTCTGCCATCGGGACGGAGATACAGAACAATGAAGGCGAGAACAAGCTGTCTCAAGAACAGTTTCTTTCCTAGAGCAATTTTGGCCTTAAATGGAAACTCTGGACTCTGAAGTCATCTTATTTTATTTGTTATATTGTCCTGTATTGTACTGTGTTTATTAGTATTTTTAAATTATGTGAAGTGCCTTATTTGAGTTGATGTAGCAACCGAGGAATTTTGTTGTTTCCCACAAGGGGACAATGACAATAAAGATCTATTCTATTCTATTCTATTCTATCCTAAAGATGCTTGAAATTCCGTAGATTCAAAAGTTCACAATGTAGAAGTTGGGGAAGAATAAAAAGGTCTTCATCTGATAACAAAAAGACCGCAAAGAAGGTGCTACAAGCTGATCCTTTATAGGTAGGGCATTCCGTAACTGAACACTTCCTCTGGTTAGCCACCTGGGGCTCCTCACGTAGTGGTGGAATCCAGATTGTCATTCACAAATCCGCAGATGTCACTACAACTTCATTAAGCCTCCCATGCACCTTCTATTTCTCTGTATGGTGAGAAGTTGCCAGAAGCAGTACTTAAAGGGGAAAGACCTGAGTCAGATGTGCTTCTAGCAATTGCGTAGTGTTAAGGCTGAGCAGTTGGACGAGTGAGATCCCTTGGCAAAGCCTACAGGTTTCAAATTTGAGTTGTTTATTAAAGATCCATGAGTAAAACTGAGGGAGAATGGTCGATCACATTAAATACATCATGATGGTACATCCTTTACAGATTAAGCCTAAATTCAATTGGTGGAAGAGGGTTGGACCCAGCAGCGGCACTCTGATAATGATAAGGCTTCCATCAGCAGAACAGGAAGCAAAGCAATTTTTTGCAAGTTCCCCCATCAGAACCCCCACACTTGAGCAGATTTAGAATTCTGCTGGGCTGCAGGGGGGAATCATTTAAAATTGCTTCTCTCCCCATTCTGCTGATGAAAGTCTTGCCATCAGATGCATCACACCGTTGGATATAGTCCTGAATTTGTCTTCTCTGTCAAAGACAGAGACAAAATACTGTTCCAAAATCGTGTGGTTTTTCATGTTGCTTGCCAAGGAGATGGGGATTGGGGATAGAGTAGTGAGAAAGATCGTATACACAAGGGAGGGAGTATTTACCATTTCTTGAGTCCATAGCAGTAACTCACAAATGAGTAAAGGTTAGGAAATTGTTCCCTTCCTCATCTCAGACCACTCATTGGTGCAAAATGATGTGTCAATGCGAGGGTGTAAACTGAGAATTAATTGTTGCAGGTGTGAAGTCCTCTCGCAGGGCATGTGGAGGGAGACTGGTGGTTTTTTGTTTGTTTGTTTGTTTGTTTGTTTGTTTTACGAATTCCACTAGGATTGACATTCGATGCCCGGATCCAGTTAAGAATCTTCGTTCTTCCATCACGTCCTTACAGCTCTGGTTTTGAAACAGCTCTTTTGGCTTTTTCACTACTGCAGTGTTGCTTGATTTATTGAAGCATGCTTCTCAGTCACTGTTTTGTTCGTCTGTGGTCGCTAGTAGGATTTACAAATTGATGTGATTCAAGCTCAAAATTAGAAAATTAAATATTTAGTATCAATAAACATACTACCCTAAGATGCATGCATTTTATTTTATTTTTTACGTTGCAATCAAATTGGACGGAAGCAGTAAGATCTAATTTCCTTGCATTCCCTATGTGCTCTGCATTGGAAGCTGCATCGAACCCTCACTTGGTGACTGCAGATGGTGGAGAGCTGGTGTTCTATAGCGTCTAGACACATAGTGAAAGGATTTTGAGCATCCTGTTGTCACCTACCTACCAGTAGGGACACCATTTAAGCTTTAGGGGGCAAGGGAAAATATTTTGGCGAGCTTTTGAATATAAGCAGAGTCTTGGAACAGTCCACTGTTCTACCAGCTTATGGTTGCCTGTGCCCTTTTGTTACCCATAAGCTCTTCACCATTATTTTGTTCATTATTTTGGGTTGCAGAAAGTTGAAGTCAAGTCATCGCCTCCTTCAAATTCCTGGAAACAAAAATATATGCCCCTATAGAATCAAGTCCCAGCATTTGCGGGTGTTTGTGTTATGGAACATTCCAACAATCTGCTTTCCTTTTCTTTCTTTGCTGGCATGGGCCCCTGTTTTGCAAATTTATCTGTGCCTTATTTGCAGCAGTATGAAATGATTTTTTTATGCGGATCACTAAGCTAAAGTTGATTAGCGACTGTAAGTTGCTGTAATGTGACGCTTAGCTGTCTTGTTGTGCACTTACCATCTCATTATGGCACAGCTATGGTGCAAATTACTAACATTGATCTGTGACAGAATATGGCCAAAGCCTTCCCCATACCAAGCAACCCCTTAAAAATTTGGCACGGAATAACAGCATGGAAGTCCTGCTAAAGGAAGAAGTTGGTTGTCATCCCAGTTGACGGTAGCTAAAAACTGGTTTTGAACTCCAGGTTTTAAGGCTGTAGTACCCACAATATCCTTCCTCCAAATCCCATCAATCCCAGCCAAGAAAGATGAGAGCAACATCTGGAGGGGCACCACATTGAGTACTTGCTCTACTTAGTGTTTTGTTTCCAAAGCTATTTGCCAATTGAAGGTAATTCTTCCTGTGTCTGGGAAGTGCAGTTGTGGTATGTGAAAGCATATACCATGGTAATTGGTAGTCTTCAAAGTATTCAGGATTCTCTGGTGTTTTAGCTATGATAAAGGTAGCACAGTTTCCCATGTGAAATCTGTTTCCCAGGCTGTGTGTCTGTTGCTTGTTTAGTTGTGTAATGGTTAGTGCAAATAGGCTTCTAACAGGTCAACCCTTTTCACAGCCCTCTCCTATATTTCTGCACCAGGAGCTCTCTGAGGAGTACGTTTCACTTCTTTTCAGTGTATCTTTTCAGGTATCACAAGAGAGTCTGTTGCCCTGCCAGCATTCACAGGAGATTCAAGATGGCAGCTATAACCCATTACTCTAATTGTTGCCTTGTAAATTTTTATATGGTTCCAATTGCAAAACACAGAGCAATGGGCTGTCACTGCCATTCGGGATTCCTGGTGAGCTGAAATATGGATACTGGCAGCATAAAACTGGTAATGGCAAAAGGGAAATTGTGTGAGAGAAAGCAGCCACCCATTGGTCCAAAAAGTTTTGGAAGTTCTCGTGATGCCATATGGAGTATATATCATCAAATATACATGATACCATCACAATGTTCGCTATCACCCCTTAAGATATTCATAAAAAATGTAAAAGCTCTGGATTTCCTAATACATTTTATTAAATGTATAATTAATCTGTGGAACTTGCTGGTGTAGGATATTAATTATTGAAGTAAACAGTATAGAACATTATAGAAATTAGATAATTTATATGAATAAAGGGGGGGGGATATCTTATACTTTTTTGAGGGGAAACAAAAATTGAAAGGTGGTCAGTCTTCATATACACATACATGCATCATTTGATTTGTATGCCGCCTTTCCATAGTTAAAATCATGATCATTAATGGTTACCAATTTAGTCACTGAAGAAATGATATTTCAGAAGTTTATCTCACTGTATCGTGATTCCTGCAAGTTGTGCAATCCATGTCCAAATATTCTCAGGGTAAGGGCCTGTATGACCTCCCTCTGTGTACAGCTCCTGCTGGAAAATAGCATGAATTGAATTCCAGGTGTGACTGCCACAGGTGCAGGCTGCGGTCTGCACAGATTAGCTTTTAGCAAAGCATCTCAGTTGCTCATCGTAGGCCAATGTGCACAGAGCTCAGCATGCAAAGGAAATAGCCACACAACCCCCGAAGGATGCACAGCTAAGGCAGGAGCGCTCTTCAGGCTGAATATTTTCTGGCAGCCAGTAAGGCTGCTCCTGCTGCTGCTCCTGCTGCTGTTATTTATTACTCTTCCTTCTCCCTAAGGTCAAAGGGCAGTTTACAGTGGGGCAAATAACAATAATACAATATACCGTACAAAACCAGTCACAAAGACAACGGCTCTGATGGATTAATGAAATACCTTAATTATTAATTAAATATCTGTGCCATGTGTTTTGGGTTGGTAAAATTCCAACAAGAAGCGGGTATAGGTCATGAGGCTTCCAGGTACAGGTGCTGGAGAAGTACAGGCCAATATGCTGCCAACTTGTACATCACCTTGAGATGCATGTGTGGGAGGCAATAAATCAATAAGTAATCTGTGATGAATTCTTAAGCGAGATATAGTTCTGACAATGTGACGCTTTTTAGCTATCTGGAAACAAAATATATTATTAATTTTATTATGGAGCCATCATGACTTTTAGAACTTCTAGAAATGCAGAAATGCCTAGATAATTAGAGGCCCCTGGAATAAAATGTTGATTTGGACACTAATGACAAAAAAACAAAAACAGTGATACTTCTTGTTGACAACCAGCACAAATAAACATTTCTCCAGCCCTATAGGCAATTTCTCATATGAAACCAAAATATTTGTTTATCTATAAACTGTAGAACAGCCAATTGTTTAAGCATAGGTAAACGCAAAGGGTTTAAATACAGATAAAAATAGTTTTGTTTATTAGGGTATTAGAATTGCTACACACACAAAAAAAAATTCTAAAGCTTTCTAAAAAGAATTTTTTTGTCTACTATCATGGTATAAGGCTCAAGGCACACATAGTGCTAATTCCATAGTTTCTGGCATTGTTTTTTCAGGCCATTTCAAAGTGTCCACAGTGTTATCAATCATGTTTGCTTGGCCACCCAGGACATGGAACAGCTCCAGCCAGGCCATGTGTGCTTCACAGAAGCATCTGGTAGGTTGAACACGAGAGAAGGAGAGTTGATCTCATGTCTGCCTCTTGTTGAAAATCTAAAATACAGGATTGGCACAGGGAGTTCACTTCTCCGGTGACATATCCCATCATTATTATATGCAACGGCAAGAAGTAGGGGCTTGTGGAAGCCAGTTAGGGAAGGCTGTGCTAATTAGAGGATCCCGTTCTTTGTCCTTATGAAGGAAACTAGAATGGTCAACTTGGTTCAGCAGAGTTATATAGAGAAAACGTAAAAGCAGGGAAACAGACATATGCAAACACGAAAGGGCTTGGTGAGGGGGAAAATAGTTAGAGGCCTCTCTCACTGTGTACGACAGGCACAGAATATCCATTAAACAGATGAGCTTTGCTGACTTCCAAAAATTGAGTTAGGCTTTTTCAAGCCAAAGTGACTGATAGTTTTGGCACTGCTCTTGAGAGTTCACCAGAATGAGATGGCATTAGCGAGACTTTTCAGATTATACATAATGTAATATAAATATACAAACATAAAGATGAGCCTGCTGGATCAGGCCATTGGCCCATCAAGTCCATCATCCTTTCTCACAGTGGCCAACCAGATACCTGTGGGAAGCGTGCAAGTAGGTCATGAGTGCAATAACACTGTGATTCCCAGCAGTACAGGAGCAACATAGCCATCGTGGCTAGGTGATAGCATTGTCCTCCATGACTCTGTCCACTCCTCTTTCAAAGCCATCCAAATTGGTGGCCGTCGCTGCCTCCTATGGCAGTGAGTTCCATTGTTCAATTAACAAGTGCAGAAGCACTTTCTTTTGTCTGTCCTAAATCTTCCAGCCATTCATTGGATGCCCATGAGTTCTAGTATTATGTGAGAGGAAGAGAAACGTTTTTCTCTCTTTCTCTACGTTGCATATAATTTTATAAACTTCTATCATGTCACCTGTTATGTTCCTCTTCTTGAAAATTGGGTAGTGGAAGAAGGCAAGCTTTTTATCCCTGAGCTGTGACGTGCTTGTGGGTGGGATGGTGGAAAGGGGAATTGGCCTCAGTTTTATTTATTTGACAATGACCAAAGAACTCTACATTAGCCAATTATGGCATCAAGTACTCATTTTAAACATAGCCACTAATTTTCACTTACATATTCTAAGAGAATCCCAAGCACGAAATACAGATGTGTTTGGTGTCGATTCTAGCTTGTCTGTAATTGAAATAAACACCAGTTACAAGTAGTACTGATAAAATTACAGTAGCAGTAATCAAAATCAGGGTCATATTTCTCAAGAACTGCCCACAGCATAAAGAAGGCATCTCTGTAACATTAATAAGCCCTAATTTAGGCAACAATCTGATACCTACTTACCCAGGAGCAAGCCCCATTGAACACAAAAGGACTTCTTAGACATGAATACTATTAGAGTTCTGTTATTGAGAAATGTATGGTTTTTTTTAATTGCTCTGAGTGGCTTTGTCATAAAACAGCAACTTACATTTCACAAAGGATCTGTTGAGCAGAGTATCAGCTTTGCCCAATGTCAGTGCAGTTTTGGTGATGAGCTGTCTGAGCTGCTTCATTTCTATACATTTGCAAATCAAAACAGCCAGGTTGGCAGATGAACCTAATTAGATTATGAATAGACCATGGGTTAAGAATGTTTCCTGCAAAAGCTGGACTGGCTTCTTGACTCTGCTTCAAGCCCCTGGTAGAATGAGCAGGCACATTTAAAATGCCGGAAAATCTCTCATTTTATTGATTTTAGTAAAGGCATTTTCAGATGAGTACAGTGTATTTTACAATTGCCCCTTGCAGCCTCTATAGCTTCTAATGTGTCAGCTGAAAACTACTCATTAGTAAAACAGAGAAATTAAGAGTCCTGTTTTATCATTGTACAGAATATTCTGCTCTGACTTCCAGGAGGGAACCTACTTGTAAACAGCAAAACATATGCATGATCACCTTTTCAGCTGTAGAAATACATTTCCTAGCTTGGCTTGGGGGGTGGGTCAGAACATTATCACATAATATTTTTAAGATTCTATCCCTAACAGTTCCCTTCACAGTAAAGACAAAGGCAAAAGAAAAAGAAAAAGAAAAAGAAAAAAGGTTAACACAAACTGAATCCAAAACAAAGATTACCACATACTGAAACAGAAGCAGGTTCATAACATAGTAAACAATTTTGTTTTGTTTTGTTTTTTTACAAATTTTCTTCCATTAGGCCCTGGTTTGTATTTAAAGGGAACAGATAAAAGGAACACATTTAATAAGTGTAAAGAAAACCTATAGGATAACCTAAAACTATAGTTGATTTGCAGAAAAGGATAACACAAATTTCTTTAGCATTTTTCATCTGTCAGTAAATCACAGAACTGTTGAGTTGGAAGTCCCCCCCCAAAGGTCATCTAGTCCAACCCCTGCAATGCAGAAACCACAGCTATATTCTGAGTTTCGTGTTATTTGCAAATTTGATGAGCACTCCCTCCATTCCTTCATCCAAGTCATTTTAAAAGATGCTGAACGACACCAAGCCCAGGACAGAACCCTGTGGCACCCTAAGGTCACTTTTCCCAAGCATGATGAACAACTGTTGGTGAGCAATCTCTGAGTTTGGTCGGTCAACCAGCTACAAATCTACTTAACAGTAACATTGTCTAGCCCACATTTTACCAGCTTCCCCACAAGAATATAATAGAAGACTTCACTGAATGCCTTACTGAAATCAAGATACGTTACATCCATGGCATTCCCCTGATCCACTAAGCTTGTAATTTTATCAGAAAAGGAAATAAGGCTGTTCTGACATGACTTGACTGATAAAGCCTCCAAGGAATTCTCTCTGCTTCGTTTCAGGTTCTTTTTGGAGTTGGGCTGTGTACACTTTATCAGATTAAAATGCAGCTAGGTCATCCTTTTTCTCAATTCAGATTGAAGCTAGTTGGGGCAAAATGCACCACAAGAAATATCAGGATAAACATTGATTGTGGCTAATATCCTGTGTACACTGCTTCCCAAACCAGGGGTGACATTACTTTTAAATATTCTGGTGAGACATCTATGGTTTCTTTTAATAGGATGATCAGCTGTGTGTGATAATCTCTCATCTGCTTTATAGTTTTGTTCCTAATAGCACAACAGTAATATTTTCCTGTCTTAAAAAGACAGTAATGATATTCTGCTGAATGAAACTTAGAAACAGAAGAGACAAAACTATGTGCTGGGAAAGCCTTCCAGATGTTGTTGGTCTGCGATTCTCATTTGTTACAGCCAACATGACCAGTGCTCAGGGATGGTGAGAGTTGCATCCAGCATCATTTGGAGGGCGGCAGGTTTCCCACCTCTGTTCTAAATCCAAAAATGTGTGCTACTCTGAGAAATGTATTGTTTTAAAACTAATTCCAGTGCATGAGAGCTGGCAGTGATCAGCAGCTCTTTAGGTATTTATTCAGTGTGACAGCTTCTCACTACTTTCTTTGAGGAAGACATGTGAGAGGGGCATCCAGCAGAGCTTGGAGATGAAGGGTAACTTCCCACTGGGCTCTGGTACTGAGATTTGTCTTTTTCAATTACAACACAGTTTTTGCTTGAAGATTTTTTTTTTTAAGGGGATGCTGGCCATTTCTTAGTTATTTCATGAAGGACTTAGGTTCAAAGCACCATGGTGTTTTCATAAACTGTTCATACCAACATTTTTCTGTTTTGTTCCATGCACTGGATTGTATGAGTAGAAGCATCTTATACAAAATATGGTGAGACATTTGCCAGATTTCAAATGGCAACCTATTGGGGGGGTGGTTTGAGGGTCAAACTGTAGATGAGGTGCTAATCACACAATTAACAATTGCTTGATCAACTTTTTAAAAAGTAAATTGCAAGTATGATCCTAATCCAGATCAGGAACCTAGTGTGGGGATAGAAGGCTTTAATCCATTGACACACACACACACCCCGCCGCTGTGGCCTTGATCAACCCTCCCCTACCTGCAAAGCTCCTTTCAAAGCAAATTCTGGTTGGTAATGTAGCAAGGAAGGGTTAAAAATTTCCCTCCCCCAAAATAAATACAAACTCCCCAACTCTCCTCTTTGGTCCCATTCTGAATGTAGCTCCTCACATCTGCAATTTACTTTTAAAATGCCAACCACATGATTGCTAATTGCTAGGCATATCAAGTAGTTTGGCCCTTAGACTGGAAATCCTCACATTGCCATGACTGGACATGATTTTGGTTCTTTGCCATCCCGTCACGTCAATCCAGCGGTCTTTTCTGGCTATGGGAGCTTCTAGCCTCACCAGAGCTGCCTGCCCCCACAAATGTCTTCTGCGTTCATTTCATTTGATACAAGTACCGGTATGCATGGAACACGCCCCCCCCCCCATATTATGCATGTAGATCTAGTCCTTCCATTGACATTAAAGGGAACCTCATGCATACGGTATATGTTTCCAGGGAGCATACCTGTATATGAGCACACCTATGGATCTCTGATTAGGGAGCATGATTCATTTAGAGGACCTGTGCTGATGAATCTTGAAGTCATTGTTTATAATATTAACCCATAACACATGGCTTGACCAAGTTATCCAAAGTGAGGCGACAGCAAACACAAGCAGAAAAAGCAGTTTCAAGACCAGGCAGACATACCAAGCCTTAATATCTCTTTTGTGCTTCTGACTCTGTTTTCCTTTCTTCTTTTGCCTAAAATTCTGTCTTAAAAGCCTCCCAATATGCTAGAGCGCCTGACCTCAGTTTCAAACTGCAGAGAAATCTGCTATATCCTCCCTCTGTTTGGTTTCCTTTAAAGAAAGACCTTTTATAAAGCAACTGGGGGTTGGGGAAGGAAACCTACTATACAGGTACTTTAAGTCATGCAACTGGTTAAGAGGAAGAGAGCACATAAGCCAGGTGATTAGAATAAAAAAAAAAATGCCATGTGGATATTTTTTTTGTTTCTAAACAAATGTAGGGAGCATTAAAAAAAAAAAGAACCCTCTTAACGCAGGCTCTCCCCTTGCAGGATAAAATGGAATTAAAATATTGTCAATAAATTGTGTGTGAGAGAGAGACTGTATCAGCCTGTGCATTGATAGTCTGTGCATGCAGGATAAGAGCATTGACTGCCTGCTAATCTATTCCCAGATGGAGGTGGATGCAGACGAGAAGCGCCATCGCACACGGTCCAAAGGTGTTCGAGGTACGTCTCTTGCTTCAGTAAATCACTCAAGGCCCCTGCTCAGGGTGACCTTCATCCTCCAGAATCTCTTTGCATGATTCATTCTGACCCTTGCTTTTTTACACAGCCTTTTTTGGCAATTTTCAGCAGGAGAAGGGGGTACTTGTGATAGATGATAAATTTTTATATATTTTCCATCTCTCTGCAGTTCCCGTGGAACCAGCCATACAAGAGCTGTTCAGGTTAGTGCGCCGAGTGTAAAATGTATCCCCATTAGCAATTTAGAAAATTCATGCCTTTTAATGGTTATAATGCACTTTCAAGTTCATTGGTGGTTTGCTCATGCCCTGCTGCACTGATGAAATTAATTCCCCTGGGATTTGCTAATAAAAAGCATCCCCACCCACCCTTTTTTCCCTTCAGTTATTTGATTTCTCTCTTTCTGTCTTTGTTGCCCTCCATCTCTGTAATACCTTCCGCCTGTTTTCAATATAATCTCTGTGCAGCACACTAACACCTATATAATTAATTCCTTCCTTTTTACAGCTGCCCTACTCCTGGCTGTGATGGCAGTGGTCATGTTAGTGGCAAATATGCAAGACACAGAAGGTAATGTGTGTGCATGTGTGCATGTGTGTATGCAAATAATGAAGCGGTTTAGTAGGCAAGTTACCTGACATGATTCTGCTGATGACCTAGGCACAGTCACTGGGGGTCTAATAGTGTACAGAAGAATTCTTTTATTATTATTTGTGTTCCATTCTTTGCTCCTAATTGCCGCCTCGCTTTCCCAATCATTAACTTTTCTGCACGCAAAACTGCATTGTAAAATGAAAATCTAACAAAAGGAAACAAGCAATGAGATATTGAGGTGTTCCTTCCTCACTTTCTATTCAAACTTACCTCCCGTTAGGTATATTAGTTACGGAGAGAAGTAAATCCCCAAATACAGAATGTGTAAATGCTGTTTTAGTGAAGACACTTTTTCGTGAATACACGTTTTCTGCTTATGTTTCGTCAGGTATGCAGTTTTGTGGTTCATGCGAGGCAAATTACAATGAGACCTTATTTACATTTATTCCCCCCACACACACACCTCCCCACCCTCACCCCCAGCTATTGTAATTTCCACCATTTAATATAGTTCATAACTGGAATAAGAACTTAGACTTTTGAGCACAGGGAGTTCAATGGTGGGAATAGATTCAAAGGGACAATTCTAGGACAGATTAGTGATAATGAGTCTTTGAGATCCAGATGGTTATATTATTGGCATTAATGCAGTAGCTAGGCCTTGTAGACTTTGATGAATGATAAAATTTCCAGTAACAACATGCTAGTTCAGTGTTGTTAATCCTTAGTTTCCATTGTTTGGACCTAATTCAATGGCCTTTACTTCAGATTGGTCTTTATATTTCTGTGTTTAAAGTACAAGTTCATTGACATGTGGTTTCAAGGGATTCATATACATCTGCTGCTCATCCGTTCCATACATCCAAAGACCAGCAGAGCATAACACAGAGGAGATCTGAGCCAAGCCATAGACTAATATAAAAAGGTGAATAGGAACAGTGAGTTGTATTCAGCACGGTGCTAAGTAGCACTTTGCACAAGCCCAACAAGTTCTGCTTGTGCAACAGGACTTCAGCCCTGTCTCCTTCCCCTGTGTGCCTCCTAAATAGGTTCTGGGGGTTTCTCCAACTGTCCAGAGCAGATTTGGGGATGGCAGGGTGCACATGTAATGGGAAAAGGGGGGGAGTCCGGTTGAGCAAGTGGAAGTCATTGTGTTCATACATGTATTTAGTTGAATTGAACTCAGCACTGCCTACTGGCAGTGGCTTTCCAGGGTTTCAAACAGAGGTCTCTACCTGAAGATGTTGGAGATTGAAGTTTCCTCTACAGATGTTTTAACACTAAACTGTGGACTGCCCATCCATAGTAGTTCCACCCTAAAGTCACAAGAAAAAGTAGTTAGTTGATTGGTTTTCGAAGGTGTCCTCAGTGTTTCCTTTCTATTACATAAGTGTCAAACTCAGGTCATCGGAAGACGCCATCACAATGCCCCCAAATATTATGGGGGACAATTGGACAGATGTGCACAGCCTAGTACAAGGCTTTGTGATTTTACCACTTAGAAATTCTGACTACCAAGAGGTATATAAATACCTGAACTAAATAATAACAACAATGGATTTAAAATGCATTAAATATTGTGTAATAGTATCCAAAGTGTTGCTTTGTTCTTTAGTTTTTCAGCCATTTATTTTCTTCACAGTATAATATCCCAGTCCTAAGACAGCAGTTTTAGAATTAGGGCCCTGGTATGTGATAGGGTTTGCTTTTACCATGATCTTATGAGAGATTCCACCAGACCAATGGAATCTTTGCCGATGGTGCAAGGAATCTAATCTAAGCCTGAACACTTTTAGCAGCAACAGCAGTGGCATTGGTATACTGTATCTGATTCCTCATGTGGCACAGATTTGTGTTGGAAAAGGTTGTGGGTGAATAAACGAGTGGGGCTCAAGCCTGCAGCATACGACTTATTTATTGGTCCTAAAATTTGATTGATGATTCCCAATGGCAATGGGTTTTTAAGGGCAAATAACGGTTTTGCTGCTCAGACTTAAGATGTGTCCAGAGGCAAATTTGCAGTGTAGGTGTGGGGGGGGGGCTAGAGAAATGGGGAGAAAACGTTGGCTGCACTGTCATTCTTAAAACCCAGCCATTCTTCCGGAAGGTGAGCAGGACAGACCGGAAGTGATGAGAGAAGAAGAAATAAAGCCATGGCTTGCTGCAAGACAGAGGAAGCTCCCAAGTGGAGAAAAGAAATTCAGAAGGCACTTGAAAGGAGTGAACAGCTCATTAATATATTAGAATTATATATTAGCATCTGTATCAAACAAACACCCAAAACATGATGAATTCTTTTTTTCTGAATGCAGATAGAGAAGAATCAGCAATAGTTTTACATGTCACATTTTAAAATATATATCAGTCTAATCTACAGGGTTATTTCAAAGAGTTGAATAACTGACTTTATTAGCTTGCCAAAGGAAAATATGATTCTTTTGTGTTTTGATTTCAAGTTGCACCTTTTCTTCATTTTTTCATGATGCGAAATGCACTCCTTATGAGTGAGTAATGTGTATCATGAAACCTTTCCCTTCAGCAAACTCCAGGATCAATCCAGTGTTTGAGTTATATTAATATTGGGTTCTTATTAAGAATTGCATAATTAACAAATTAAGTTCAGTTTTATGCTTTAATTGAATTTAGATATAGTTTTCAAATATTTTAATTAATATATGTTTATGATACAGGGGAGGGGAGGAATTGGAGGGTACAAATGTTCATGTGTTTAAGGATCCATGGTTGAAATTAGTTTCACTTTCAGATGTATTTTTTATTATTTTGCTTTCTTGACATGATCCTGCTATGTCAATACATGAACAGACTGGATTTTGAAGCTGTTAATTAAATGAAAAATTGAGGACATTTCACAAGACAATTTGGAAAAGTATCAAAAAAAAATTTCTGGCTGTTAGCGAATTCTTAACACCCTAATTATCAGTTATGTCCATGGAACAGACCTCTTATTAATAGGACTGGAAAGGAAGCTTTCAGTTGACACTCACTATATAATTTTTTTATAGAGTTTCCCCACCCCCTCCACATTGCAAATAACGTCTTTGTTTTGAATAGCATTGTGCGTTTGTGGAAGCAGGAAATGGTGTAATTTCTGATGAATGGAAACAATATTGTAGTTTTGCATTCAAAAGCATTTGTACCCAGATTTTCAGTATGTTCCACTTATATTTTCCTGTGAAGGGCCACCACCTCTTTATTACAGACATATGCCATTTGCTTACTGTGCTCAGGACTTTCAACTGGAAGGCAGTATTTGAACAGACAGGTGGTTTTTGGTTCATCCAGCAGACCCCCAGTAATTATTAATTTTAGTATCTGCAGTATAGCTGGCCGAATTTCTTCAGTCCAAGATCAGCATTAAAATAAAGACACTCACAGACATAGGGCAGATTGCTGCTATTGTGTCTGAATATGTAATGCTTTAATATTGGTCCGTTTGACCATATTAAATTGAACTGGACATTACTGCTGCTTCTGCTCCTGAAACAGTTCCTTCTGTTCGTGCCCATTCCAATTCCTTCAGTTCTCCAACCTTTACACCAGTACCCAAAATACTGTGCGCCTGCACCCTCCAGCACATCTCATTGGATCGGGGCTTTGTAGATTGCATAGTGCTTTGTCAGCAGCCCCTCTTCCTCAGCTTGCATGCTCCTTCATTCTCCCTGAGACAATGAACTGGGAAGCTTTATCTCATGCATGGACCTGGCGCTTCTTCGTGATAATCTAACCCCGTGGCCTTCCAGAGGCTGTTGAGAACTCCCAACTCCAATCAGATCCAGCCAGCATGGCCATTGGTCAGGAATAGTGGGAGCTATGGTCTCGCAATATCAGGAGGGGCCACTGGTTTCCCACTCCTAATGTATAACTTGGTTTACCTGGCAGGAAATGTGCCTCAGAGTTATGAGCTCCTTCCTTGCCCTCCTTCCTTCACCCACAAGAGGAGGAGAGCAGGGGAAGAACAACAGTTTTCACCTAACAACAAACTATAGTTACCCGTTACACCACCCCAATCTCCATGTGCTGCGAGGTTCCACGAGGTAGCAGGGTTTGTTTTTCCTTTTGGACAATGAGGACAACACAGGCTTTATGATACTGTATATGGTTTATTTACACACATATGCAACCTGAGCCTAGATGGAGAGAGTACAGAGCATTCTCATCCCAAGAGGATCCTATTTCTTCCATTGCTGCAACTTGAGATTCGAAGAGACCCTAAACAGCATGTCTGACCCTCTCTGCAGCAGCACAAAACAGACAGCCCGCCTTCTGCCCTAGCCCCTCTCTCAAGCTTGTAAAACAGGCACTTGGTTCCTGTTCACTTACACCCTCCAAACCGAAATGCTACACCCTTTTGTCTCTGTCCACCAACACCCAGCTGCAGGAGGGATCCTACCCTTCCTCATTTGGTATAGACTTCACCTTCCTAATGGCTTTATTGATGGGTTAATGTCTCGGCCATTATTAGCTCTGTTCCTCCAATGACCCACACTCAGCTAGCTGGGCCAGAGGCCTGGCTCATTAACATAAACTGGATCCAGCGGCATTTGGCACAGTTTGATTAATCCCAACTTTGACTAAATCCAGGTGTTATGGGGAGGACCTAGTACCCAGGAGTTTAGGGGATCCTGCCCCTCCCCGGCCGCCAACTTATAACAGTACAAACTCATGGCACTTGCTTTTCTCCCTATCTCAGGATGATGCTAGATCATGTAATCATCCACCAATTAGTGGGGAGTTTCAGGGCAGACAAAGAAAGTACTTATTTTTCACAGTTACAGGTGGGTAGCCGTGTTGGTCTGCCATAGTCGAAACAAAATAGGAAATTCTTTCCAGTAGCACCTTAGAGACCAACTGAGTTTGTTCTTGGTATGAGCTTTCGTGTGCATGCAGAAGAAGTGTGCATGCACACGAAAGCTCATACCAAGAACAAACTCAGTTGGTCTCTAAGGTGCTACTGGAAAGAATTTCCTATTTTATTTTTCACACATCACCTAGGAATTCACTGCATCAAGATGTGGTGACAGCCACTAACTTAGATAAAGTGGTACCTCGGGTTACATACGCTTCAGGTTACAGACTCCACTAACCCAGAAATAACGCTTCAGGTTAAGAACTTTGCTTCAGGATAAGAACAGAAATCGTGCTCTGGTGGTGCAGCGGCAGCGGGAGGTCCCATTAGCTAAAGTGGTGCTTCAGGTTAAGAACAGTTTCAGGTTAAGAATGGACCTCTAGAACGAATTAAGTACGTAACCAGAGGTACCACTGTAGTTTAAAATGGAATCAGACAAACTCATGAGGCTATTAGTTATGCTGGCAAGATAGAACCCCCTGAAATGCAGTATTAGCGTATTGGAAATGCATGCCTCAGAATTGTGATGTCATAGCTATTGGGGAAGAAGCACCACAGATACAAATGAAAGCAAAACCTTACTCTCGCATTGTAAACACCCACAACTGAACCTGGAAAGGTGCTTTTTTTTGTTTGTTTGTTTTCTGTAGAATTCGTGTCCCAGTTTCCACTCTCAATTAGAATGCTCAAGACAGTGTGTGTGTGTGTGTGTGTGTGTGTGTGTGTGTGAATGGTATAAAAATACAGTAAAATCATAACAATACATTAAAGGAAAAAAATATTATTTATTAAATTTGTATACTGCCCTTCATCCGTAGAGCTCAGGGTTGTTCAGAACATAAAAATACAAAATGAAAATCTGCAGGTTCCATTTTGAAATACTCTTGCTGCCTACTTGCTAAGGAAAGTTGGGTCACCTTGATCAGGAGCTTTAAGAATCACCCAAAAAGAAGAAAAAAAAAACACCTTAAATTGCACTCAAACCTGTATGTGTGACATCACTGCTGATTTACACATTTTACCTGCCTGTTTGTTTTGTTTGTTTGTTTGTTTTGTTTTGGAGAGGACTCTGTTGTTGTTTTTAATGGATTGTGGGCCAGACTGGATATAATGTTAAATATTACTTTTTCTTTTAAAATAAATAGCCTTTGTGGGCTTCCTTTACCATTCAGATAGCAGTTTTGGAGAGGCAACCCCTCCCCCAATTGTGGTAGGGGGAAGTAGATATAAACTAAACACACACACACACAAACACACACACACACACAGAGAGAGAGAGAGAGAGAGAGAGAGAGAGAGAGAGAGAGAGAGAGTCTCCCTGTGGCTGCTATTTACATAACAAAAACAAGCATGTCAATTGCATTCGAGCAATTAGTGTTTCATCTAGTTTGGCCTCCCCAGTTGATCACTCGGACAAGAGTGCATATGCAGCCTTAAAAAATAAAATAAAATAAAAATTGGAGGGTAGTAATCTGGCTAGCGCCAGCACTAGTCTTACTCTTTCCCTTGCCATTTCATGAATGGTTTTTTCTTTTGTTTTGTGGCCCCCACCTCACTATGCACAGTGTTTACCTATTATTTAATCACGTTTAACCCAGTAATCAAAAGGTGGCAAAAAGCCATCTGTCCACAGCAAAGGATGGAGTCTCACCTCCACCCCGTTAACAAAGGAACAGGTTATTGTGCTGCTAGTCCTGAATCCAAGCATAGAGCTAAAAATAAAACTCCATCTCTCTCCCCACCCTTCCGTTCCACCTTGGTCATCTGCTAAAGTCCTAAGGGGGGAAAACCTGTGTGTGAAGTTACTACCCCCATGATTGCAGGAATGGGATGCCTTCTGCTTTTAGCCCCTTGTTAATAGTCCATTTGATACCGAATGTTATTACAATACTTGGGTCCTTATCTCTTCCTTCCTTTTTATCCCCTATTTTTTAAAAAATGGAAACCTGGAAAATTTATTTTAAATAGTAAATACCTGCCTATTTAGCATTACCTTTCTGTGCACTTTTTAAAAACAAAACAACTAGGCTTGCTTTAGCATCCTCTGAAGCCTTAGACAAACAGTTCAGATCCAGACTTTTAAAAAATGAAAGGACTCCAATCTCTCTCTCTCTCTCTCTCTCTCTCTCTCTCTCTCTCTCTCTTATTAGAAAACCTTCCCTTATTAGAAAATTATTGAGTTTCCTCTGCTCGTTGTGCCATATTTCTTTTTCTTCCTCAACACCCCCCCCCATGTTTCTTATACCTTTTCACCCACCAGTTTGATTGCCATGGCTGCAGCCGTGGGTGAATAATTGCCTGTCTTCACAGGAGCATGTTCTGGAGCTAAAGTCGAGTGCTTGCTTCCTGATGTATGCCTCATTTGGATTCTGCCGACAGCCTAGGGGCTGTATTATTCATGCCTTGACAGATAGCACTCACTAAAAGCATTGGAACCGGGCCAGGTACTGGCAGAGAGATAGTGGAGCATTGCAACTTGCAACAGAGAGGAGCATCTATAATACGGGGGTGGTGGCGGGAGGAGAAATCCTCACACGTCCCTTTTTGCTGGCTCTTATATTGATGGAAAAAATTCATTTGCAACAAAATAAAACACCCTAAAAATAAATACATTGCTTCCTTCCCCTGGCCCTCCCCCCTCAATCCTTAAAACCATGCTTGAAAGTTTAACACAATTTTCCACATTTAATTGCAAAGCTGATTTTAATTAGTAAGGCCCTGCATGTGAAAAATGAAGATTCACTTGGGTGAGTGTAACACATTGCAGTGTCTGCTGAACGCTCTAATTAATGTATGGCGGCTGTACAATGGGGTGCACTGTGGGATATTTATGAAAAATTCTGTGCACGCAGACAGTCTGTACGTTCCTGAATCCACAAGAATAAATAACTCCCCCTCCCTGTTATTCTTTACGAGACATTATTGTGCATGCCATCACTCCATCCATAAACTTTACGACGTGCCTGTCCTCTTTACTATTTGTCAATGATATAATAAATCAGAAGTCAGGGCATACATATTTTAACATTAATTTCAAAGAAGGATTTGGTGGTGCACTATTCAAAGATCATGCTCCATTTGGACAAAACTGGCAGAAGCCCCTCTTCTCTGTGTGTTTCTCCAACTCTCTGTTTTAACTACTGTACATGAAAAATAATGAATCCTATAAGGGAAGACATATAAGTATGTCCCTGAAGTTAAAACGGCACCTTTGCATTGGACCACAGTTCAAATTTCACATGTAGTTCATAATACCAGTTTTGTTATTTAAAAAAAAGGTTCCAAAGAAATTCTGACAAAAAATGTAGAAATTCTTGCAGAAAATCATGTGTGTGCTGTGTATATAACACATGCATAAGACCTCCGGGTATAGGGCGGTATATAAATTCTATCTATCATCTATCTATCTATCTATCTATCTATCTATCTATCTATAATATGCACACACATTCATCCTCCAGTATTTAGCTAAATGCTGTTAGGTGTTTTCCACCAACTGACTTTCAGTCCTAAGCAAAAGGATTTTCAAATGAAATACAGCAAACAATAAATAAATGTACTGACAGAGAATCCGTAATATATCTGAAGTCTGTTACTGGCTTCCTTTGCAGTAGAATAGCCTTATACTTTTTATCAGAATCCATGATGCATTACTGAAGAAGTATACACCAGAGTGTAAAACATTCACCAAAAATCCAGGTCTCTGGTTTTGTATGGCAGTGGATGCTTTTGATTTTCATATGCAGTTATGTTACTTTTGCCATGTGGGCTGGCAAACCGCCATTTCTTTTGCTACAAGATTTTGTGACCTTGATTTGTCACAAGGGTAACTTGATTAAGGCTGACTTAACTATGATGGTCTAGGCACGTTGGCTCCACCTGCTGTGGTGTAATTGTTAGATAAACATTGTGAGGGGTGGAGAAAATGCAAACCCTTCCTTCTGTATTTTAATATAGCTTCCAATTCAGTCATCACATGTGGCAGTGGCCATTTCCCAAATGGGATAACATTTTAAAAATGAAAATTTGTTTTCTTCTTGGCAAGACCCAACATTACAGCTGTAGCTGCACCAGATTCCAGGAGTAAGCTTACATTAAGAAAGGACATTGGCATGCTTAGGTAAAACTGATGAATTCATCAGCTTTTGTTGGGTCCATTGATCTTAGCTTAAGGTTTAAACCTGGTGCAGATGTAACACTGGCATCATGCAATTTTTTTTTTTAAAAAAAATTCTTTTCTTTTTTTGCAAATTGAGGGCAATCCTCAGAACATGCACTCCTTTATCTTCCTTCTTTCTTTCCTTTATATAGAGAGAAATCCTTCCTTTGTTCATGGCTGTATTTGAACCAATTTAATTACTGAATGCTGGTTATGGTTTCAAGTAGGTTTGCAAATAATGGTTTTGCTGGCATGCAGGCAACTCTGAGGTTGCAACCCGAACCTGCTTACCTGGGAATAAGTTCTATTGAACTAAGTGGAAATTAAATCTTGCTCCATGGAAGAAGGAAGGAAGTGTACACCCCTAAGATTGGCTCCTAATTTGCAATTAGGGACGATGCATCAGATATTTCATCTCAAACCTGTTTAGATTATGTTCTTTTATGAAGGACATAAAGTTGCCTTATACTACTGAGCCAAACTATTGATCCGCCTAGTGCAAGCATGTCCAAAGTACTATTCGGGGGCCTACTGCGGCCCCCTGGTTGATTCAATCTGGCCCCCGTGGCAGTACAACAACTTCAATCCTCAAAAACAACTCTGGTCAGCCCTCACGCATGTTCACTTCATCAAATCTGGCCCTCTTTGCACCCCTGGCCTAGTGCACATTGTCTCTGATTAACTGGCGGTGAACTAGCAGAGGTCTTTACCAACCCTGCTGCATGAACTGGGGGGTCTTGGAATCTTGCCTACTCCTGAACTTGGAGCAAGGCTTCCACATCAGAGTGTGTAAATAATGAGAAGGCGGGCTGGTGATCTCAGTGCGTTTAGAATTTTTCCCCCCCAAACATTTAAAAATTCACAGCTAGGAGGAACTGAAGAATAGCCCCTGTGCGTTTTAGTGCAACACTGAGCAGGATAGAGAAGGAAAGATGTGTCAGAAGGATGGTGTCAGAAGGTGCTGAATGGTCCATCTGTGCCATGACAGTGATAGCAGATTTGGGCTGTAGGATCTGCAAAGAAGTCTCTGGCATGAACTAGGTGTTTCCATGATGGTAACTTGTTTTCTTTTGAACAGCAGGTGTTGGGCACATGCTCTTCCATCAGTGCTTTGCTTGCCACCACATTGTCTGAAGTGGGAAGGTTTACAAGGGGGCAACCGGAGGGGATGTGTTGCTCTAACAGCCACCAAATAAATGAGGGCTCAGTGTGTGCTGCAGGAAAGGGAAGAAAAAGAAGCAGCAGTACCCAGAAAGATAATTTTCTCAAGAGGCTTCTGCAAATATCCATATAGATTTGTCCTCTTACCTACAGCAGATTTCTTCTTTTTTTAAAGAATGGCTGGCTTGGCTGATAGCATAATGTGCTCACTTTGCTGATAGAAACAGATAGTGTGAGAGCAACTTCTTAAAGTGGCTCTAAGAGGGATACGAAGGCAATCTTCACATGTTGAGTAAGTCATTCTCTCTGCCTTCCATTTTCAGCATCTGTAAAACAGAGACACTAGATAGTCGCCCTCATCTGTAAAATATTTTGAGGTGTCTAAATGAACAGCTCTGTGAAGAGCTAGTCATTACTATGACTGGGTTCAGTACAACCAATTCAGTGTGGCTATTTACTTCTGCACATAAAAACGCAATCCTTATCCCAACAGTAGAAGACTTTCTCTTGGCGGTGGCACGGATCAATTTTGGACCAACTCTTCATATTTTTTTGGGAATTATTTATTTTAGTGACTTGATTTCTGTTTTGAACCACATTTCTTTCCCTAAAAGAACTATGCAACACACTCTTATGTCTACAGTTTGCATGTCTTTCTCATAAATAACAGTGGTTTATTTTCTAGGATGATAAAAACTCTCTTCACTATCTAATAATTATTACACATCAGGAGCTGGAATCAGGCATAGGTCAGCAATAAAACAATAAAGTACCTGATGTCAGTGAAGTTAACTCTTTATTAAAAAAACAAAAACAAAACAGCTCAGTCCTAGTGGTCACAGCAACCCCTTCCCAGTATGTCTTGCCCAAGTGAAGCATTTGCAAGGACTGAAGGTCACTGCCTTCCTACTACTGTCTAAGGCTCTTCCCCTAGCCTAGTTCCTTCCTCTGGCATCCTAAGGCTCCATTGTCCTCCTTCTTATTGCTCTGCCCTTTTTCATTTTTCTGTGTGTTCTGGGAGTCCAGGGGGAAGGGGAGCTGGTTCAAGCAGGAGGGGGGACCCCCTGGATTCTTCAGAAGCCTTATCTCTCTCCTGCCCCCCTCCTCTCCTACCCCTAATTCTGGACTGCCTTCTGCCACAGCCTCTTCAGCTTCTGACACCTCCTCCTCCCAGTCTTCTCCCTCTTCTCCCTCTAACCACACATCGTCATCCCACCACCAATTCCCACCACCCCCTTCTTACCCTGCCCCAACGGCTGCCTCCCACAATTCCTCTGAATCCAGCTAGTCCACGACACTACGTATGTAATCCACATTTTCTCCAATTAGTTCAGGGTGATATATGTGGGGTTCTCTATTCTTGCTATCATAGTAACCTTATGTGTTGGATTCCATTAAGAGACATCAGCCGTGTTCAGGCATCTAAACCATAGTTTAGCAAAAGTTGAAGAAGCTTTCCAAAAGAAAGGCTTGAAGCAGCGAAAGACTTGTAAAGAACTCTTGGGGGAGGGGGCCACCACAGAAAATCTGCCCCCATGCATTTTCTCCTTATGGATACCTGAATGGACAGTGAGAAGGGCCTCTGTAGAAAGTCTCAGTTTTTGGGCAAGAGTATATTGAAAGCTCCTCCTGCTATAGCTTCCTGTCCCCACACTCTAGGCATTTGTTGAGGGTCTCTTAGCACTCTGAAGAGGCTTTTCAATGCCACAGGAGGCTGGAAGGAGAAGGTGGGCACCAGGAATTCCCACTGCATGAGTACTGCATTCAGTTGTTGTTGTTCAGTCGTTCAGTCGTGTCCGACTCTTCGTGATCCCATGGACCAGAGCATGCCAGGCACGCCTGTCTTTCACTGCCTCCCACAGTTTGGTCAGAGTCATGTTGGTAGCCTTGAGAACACCGTCCAACCATCTCGTCCTCTGTCATCCCCTTCTCCTTGTGCCCTCAATCTTTCCCAGCATCAGGGTCTTTTCCAGTGAGTCTTCTCTTCTCATGAGGTGGCCAAAGTATTGGAGCCTCAGCTTCAGGCTCAATCCTTCCAGTGAGCACTCAGGGCTGATTTCCTTCAGAATGGATAGGTTTGATCTTCTTGCAGTCCAGGTGTTATGTACTGAGTTGAATAGGATCCAAACTGCAGCAGTCTGATTGGTCCTAGAACAATAGGATTGAGATTGCAGCAGTCTGACTGGTCTCAGAACAATAGGATTGAGATTGCAGCAGTCTGACTGGTCCCAGAACAATAGGATTGAGATTGCAGGAGTCTGATTGGTCTGCAGGAGCCACCCAATCCAGCTCCAGGTGGAAGTGAATCCGCACTCTGATTGGCATACAGAAGTATCCCGGAATTAGCCAATCACGTGGGGCCCATTGTGTAAATAGTGTATATAAAGCAAACGTTTTGGGGGAACTACATTCCTCACTACTATGAGCTGAATAAAGAGCATGAAAATCACACTGGACTCCGAGTATCTTTCACTGGCGACGAGGATGGGATCCCGCTGAGCTGACTGCCACACACAGCACCGCAGCAACGCCACCTGCCGCACAGCTGCCTCGCACCGTGTATCCAGGCTTCAGCTCCGGGTCCCAAGGAACTCAAGATGGCAACGGACAGCAGCTTCTCGCCGTTCAACCCAGCATCAGGAGACTGGGAAGGATACGCCACCCGTTTCACCTTTCTTCTAGAAGCTAAAGGGGTCACCAACGATGCCAAGAAGAGGGCGATATTCTTCAGCGTCTGCGGAGAGGAGACATTCGAAATCGCCCGGGCTCTCCTTGCACCTGATGATGTCGCTACTGTTCCTTACAAAACAGTAATGGAATGGCTGAAGGGGCACTTCTCGCCACAGCCCTCGGTGGTGGCTCGTCGAAATGCCTTCTATGCAAAGCGGCAAGCCCCTGGGGAAACCATAACGGGGTTTGTGACCTCCCTCCGCCAAGCCGCTCGGTTCTGCAACTTCTCAGAGTTGGAGAACATGCTGCGTGACCGCCTCGTCGGTGGCCTGAGGGACGAGAAGCTGCAACGACGCCTCTATGCCAAGAAGGACCTAACGTTCCAGGTCGCTCTGGAGGAGGCCCTGGCAACAGAAGCCGCCGAGAGGTCGATGCAAGAGGCACGGCCGAGCGTGCCGTCCCAACCAAGGGTCCACCACGAGGACCTCATCGACGATTCAGGATCAGACAGGGAGGAGGTGCACAGAGTACAGCAGCGCACTCAAGCCGTGCACACACCACAGCTGCCTCGACCAGAAGGAGGGAACTGCGCAAGCTGTGGGGAGAATCACGAGAGGAGGACCTGCCGTTTCCGCAATGCCGAGTGCAGGCAGTGCAGAAAATCAGGCCACATCGCCCGGGTGTGTCAGGCTCGGCCCATCCGACGCCAGGCATCAGATGACCGCCCCAAGAGCCCCAGGTCCCGGGGCCCAACGCACCAAGGCAACTCGACGGAGACCACGGACTACCAGGTATACCAGTTGCCCCACCCCAACATAGAGAAAATTTATGTAGAGGTACAGATAGAGGGGGCCCCGTGCCGCATGGAGCTGGACACAGGTTCAACCCTATCCATAATCTCGGCACGGACTTTAAGGAAACTGTGCCCTAGTGGGGGTCCCAAACTCAGGCCAGCCCCATTCACCCTCCGGGACTTCCAGAAACGTAAGGTCCCCACAATGGGGGTGGGGACCTTCAGGGTGCAATATCGAGGGCGGACGCGGCAACTGGACTTGCTCGTGGTCAAGGGCTCCTACGTTAGCTTACTGGGATTGGCATGGTTTGGACCACTGGGGCTAGCCGTCACCGGGGTGAACCGCACTAGCTTACAAGTGGATGTGGACGCCATATGCAAGGAGTTTCCGGCGGTTTTCGATGGGAAATTGGGACAGTATACGGGCCCCCCTATTGCCCTACAGCTGGACCCCGCAGTACGACCTATCAGGCTCAAGGCCCGCCGGGTCCCGTTCGCCCTGAAACCCCGTATAGACGAGGAATTGGACCGGCTCGTGGAGCAAGGAGTGCTGGAGCCTGTGCCTAATGCCACCTGGGAAACCCCGATCGTCACACCCGTCAAGCCTAATGGTTCGGTCCGCATCTGCGCAGACTACAAATGTACCATAAACAAGGCCCTCATGGCCCACGCATACCCAGTGCCAGTGGTCAGCCATGTCCTCGCCACCCTGGCTGGGTCAAAAATTTTTGGCAAGCTGGACTTGGCCCAAGCCTATCAACAGCTGCCAGTAGATGAAGCCACAGCAGAGGCACAGACAATTGTGACGCACAGGGGAGCTTTCAAGGTAAAGCGGCTGCAATTCGGTGTCAGCGTGGCACCAGGCATATTCCAGAATCTAATGGACTCGCTGCTTAAAGGGATTCCTGGCGTCACCCCCTTCTTCGATGATGTGTTGATTGCCGGGCCCACAGCAGAGGAGTTTGAGTACCGCCTTGCCACATTCCTTCTAGCACAGCACAGCACCCCCAGCTCAACGACTGGCCGGAGCCCCGCTGAACTACTAATGGGCCGGCGCCTCGCAATCAGACTGGACCGCCTCCACCCTGACAGAGCTCAGGATGAGGTAGTGGTGGGGGAAGGCAGGAACCCCCGGACCTTTGTGGCCCAGGATCCAGTGTACGCAAAGAATTTTGGGGCAGGCCCAGCATGGGTACCCGCCACAGTCACCAGGGTGACGGGCCCCGTCTCATACGAGGTGCTAACAGAGGGGGGGCAATGCTGGCGCCGCCACTGCGACCAGCTACGGCGACGATTCCCAGGAGAAAACCAGGAGGAGGACAGGTCAGAGGAGTCCCAAGGGAACAGTGGGGCATTGAGACCCGTAGAGCAGGAGGGGCCGGCAGGGGAGGCAGAATCAGTAAATACTGAGAGCACCCGTGAGGCCGAAAGGGCACCGGAACCAGAGCCACGACAGAGCGAGCTGGTTGCGCCAGACCAAACAGCCCCATCACAACCAGCAGCCTTGGAACACGAGCCTGAACCAGAACCCCTGACCATGGAACAGCCCAGGCCGCAACGCACACGTAGGCGGCCTGCGTACCTTGAGGACTATGGATGCAACCTCCCAGGCAGGACTGGAACTTAGAGGGGAGGGGTGTTATGTACTGAGTTGAATAGGATCCAAACTGCAGCAGTCTGATTGGTCCTAGAACAATAGGATTGAGATTGCAGCAGTCTGACTGGTCTCAGAACAATAGGATTGAGATTGCAGCAGTCTGACTGGTCCCAGAACAATAGGATTGAGATTGCAGGAGTCTGATTGGTCTGCAGGAGCCACCCAATCCAGCTCCAGGTGGAAGTGAATCCGCACTCTGATTGGCATACAGAAGTATCCCGGAATTAGCCAATCACGTGGGGCCCATTGTGTAAATAGTGTATATAAAGCAAACGTTTTGGGGGAACTACATTCCTCACTACTATGAGCTGAATAAAGAGCATGAAAATCACACTGGACTCCGAGTATCTTTCACCATGGGACTCTCAAGAGTCTCCTCCAGCACCATAATTCAAAAGCATCAATTCAGTACAACTGCATTCAGTACAACCTTGTAACTTGGTACGAACAGGGTTTTAAATAAGATGTCATGAGAATACAGACTGCTAATAGCAGAACCATGAAAGGAGCACATTCAGACAAATAAGATTAACTGTAATAGCAAGATTTCAGTAAGACTTGGCACTATTTTGGGAATAATTGCTGGTTGTCGGGACACATCTGTTTAACCTGAATTCTGCTATTTGCTAATTTTAGCGCTGGTTCTGATTATTGGCCTTTTTTTTTACTGTTTGTCTGCAGGAAGCAATGCAAGCTTCCAGGGCATATTATTATCACTACAAATCACTTCATAGCTCTCTTAAGGTATACTTTGAAATCTTTCTCACTCATCCTATCCTGTGAGGAAAAATAGCTACATAGTTAGTCAAGGTTGTGGTTTGGTTTTTCATATATATATATATAATATCATCTGTAAAAGTAGACTTAGGCTGCCATCCAAACCTCCCTTGCAGCAAGCTGTGGGGCAGGGCCAGTCCACCCATAACGCAAGGTGAGGGGGCAAGATCCACAAAGGCAGCAGAACCTCCAAGTAAGACACTGCCCACTGCTGCAACACACTTCCTGGATGCCAGACCAGCCTCCTCCTCAGCAGCCCCCCCCCAAGTTGATAGGCGTTGCCATTCAAATGGTGTGAGTGCCTGCCACATCTTGTGATCAATTTTGTGAGACAGACTTAACCCCCCCATTTTTATTCAAGTTGGCACACCAGCACACAATTAATGTTTGCCCCAACTTACATGGGAACAGGTGTTTTGCATTAGGAAAGAGTGGTTATATTACAAAGCTACTGAATAAGAAGGAAAAAGGAAATGCAAACTGAAGCTACAGTTCATCATTATGTTTGTTAAACACACACCAATAAAACTGCATATTTTTAAAGAACCAGATTGTAGCTGATGGAACTATAGAATGCTAAGGTACTGTCTCTTCTAAGTTGCTTGAAAATAACTTTCTTCCCCTGTGCTAAGAAAAGCTACAATCCCTTTTTTCCCTCTGAAATCAGGAATGTATAACATCTCAATCCTCTAACTACAATTCAGAATATTACACACTTGAATGATTCCTAACCAACCATGTAAGAGACAGAACAATGTATTATACTTTGAGTTGGATGTGAGAATCTTTTGTCCCTGATTTAGCTTCAGTTTTCTTCCTACTGTTTCCCCACCTACTTTTTTTGATAGTAATTTAAGTTGTTGCCTTATAGTGTTCACACCTTTGCATTATAGGAAGGTTTCTTCATATAATTTTCTTGTTGGTTTTTTTCCCAGATATATGAATAAAAGCTTAGTCTTGAATAAAATTAATTTGGGGAACAATGTTGTGCATTTATTGTAAAATTATTGTCAATTCGGAACTAGTAGTGGATAACTAGAATGGTCATCAGCCACTGATTCCACATCAACAATAGTTTTACAATAAATATACCATGTTGTTCCCCAAATAAATAGTATAGTAGACCTGTACTTCCAATGCCATTAAATGACAGTGAATTTTGTAGTTCAGTTTTTATAGACCATGCAAGGCTAGAATTATGCTAGTTTAGAATTATGTTAAATGGACATAATATCATTACTGTATCTATATGCACATCATATTCCGGTTTAGGTATAAAGTCTTGATCTTCCACCCATAGTTATGCCAAACACTCATGCATTACTTCCCTATTCTTTCAAAGCGTGTTTGGTTTGATCTTCTTGCAGTCCATGGGACTCTCAAGAGTCTCCTCCAGCACCATAATTCAAAAGCATCAATTCTTCGGCGATCAGCCTTCTATGTTGCCATAGAGTTTATTAAATACCATGCGCTGAGAAAGCAGAATGAGCAGAAAAGAGAAAGAAGGGAGTTTGTTGTGCTTTTCTGTGCACTAACTAATTTAAACTTAGTGTAGACAAGACAGAGGTGCTCTTGGTGGGGTTCTGGGGTCTGGGTGAGAGTCTCCTGAACAAATGGAAAAAGCAGGTGGGTGCAAACCCTATATGAAGAAATTTCATCTGAATGCTGTCCTCCTGAGCAGATTTTCAGTATGAAAACATTCGCAGTTCTGGATGGTGCCATTTTAAAATTTCAACTTCTTCCACACTATTAAATTTTTTGTTGCGCCCATTGAAATTCCATTGTAAATGCTGAAAATATATTTCTTAAGCATATCCTTTTCTGAAGAAAACACCATCTCCTTATCTTTTGAGCTCCCGCTGTGCATATGCTGTTCCATGTATACATGTGGCCAACTCTGCCTTCAGTATGAACTTGTCTTCCCGCGTTTCTTGTACTCTGCATCCCATTTAATTTTTAAATGACTACCAGAATTAATTTGATTTTCTGCTTCACCTATTTGCTTGGTCCTGATCATTAAGTTCATCAGTAGCACTGCATGTGTCATTTTTGCCCAATGAACAGCAAAGTTGGGGTTTTTTGTTTATTAAGATCCAGTTCTCCAGTCTTTCGGCTGTTAGTGAGTTGACAGGCCATAACTATTTTTATGATTGCTTATCTTCGGAATCCTAGTTTTTTGTTTGTTTTTTAAATGGAACAACTTCACATGTGGCAATTTACTGCACAGAGATAACAGGAAAAATGTGAAGTGTAGCATTGGGTGGTTGTTTTGCTATCAGTACATGAGTGAAGAACCTAGTGTGTCCACAGACATTGAAACATCCAACGCCTCTTCTCACATTATTTTAAAGAATACTCTTACTAGCAACACACCCATGTTTGTAGCATGAAAGCTGCTTACTTGCAGGGCCATTCTGCAACCCAGCTCTTCCTAAGGTTTTAGAACACCTATCCTTCCTTGATCAGTACGTCCATAAAGTCCCACGCAATGTTTGCACAGTGTGCAGCCATTTGCAAGAGTATTACCATTATTATCAAAACTAACATGGCAATAAATCTACAAACTGTACTTGGGGCCATATCTGTAGCTGTGGAAATGCAAAGCACTGATGATGAACCACCCATGGCTCGAATCAAGTCAGCTGGTGGGGAGCAGTGGCTGAGCTCCAGCACAGCTATGGCGTTCTGTCTTCGGCACTTCCTCCTCCGGCCATGCAGGCTGCTGGGGCATTGCCCACGATCGCAGCCAATCATGGGTGAGCTAGGGGGCGTGGTTTGGGAGCAGACCTGGGGGGGGGGACTTCTTCCCTGGCTATAAAAGCTAGTCACATTCAGCCTCATTCATCACTGATTCCCACCCACCCTCCCTACCACTTATATGGATGGGCTGCCCGAGGTTAAGTGGGAAGGCGCTGCAGAGCACCTTGCTATGGAAATCTTCAGTCGCTGTATATGGGGCCAGGGAGGAATTTGCCTTCAGACTAATTGACCATTTCTGAAGAGTTTCCTACCTCATAGCAATTGTCACAAGCTTATGGTGGGTAAAGCACTGGGTCGGATCCGTTGGACTTCTGGGGTGACCCCCTATTCTCTTCACAGAGCTGCAATTCCCAAGTAACAGTTTATCCCTCTTCCCACAAATCGCTCAGAATTTTTAGTTCTGTGAAGTGAATCTATGTATTTTTCCGCTTACCAGACAGAAAGATCCTCCCACCACAAACTGGGTGGGTGTGTTTTTTGGGGGGAGGAGGGAGGGGGAACCCACAGTAACAACTTTAGTCTGTAAGATCCAGGCCGATGGTGTGTAAATTATTTATTTGACTGCTATTTACAGTTCAGGGATGATATGCCACTGGGCTAAGATACCATTTTTAAAACCGGCTGAACCTGACTTAGATTTGATGTCATGGTTTGCTGAGATGTTAATACCTGTTAATACTGCACTACTGCCTTTATACAGAAGCTTGATTGGATTCCCCCTCCCCAGCTCTATGGTATGCATTTTGGTTCCCTCCATTTAGAATTTGCTAGCTGGAATATGACTTCTTTATCAGAAATCACCTGGGTAACTATTTTGAGAGAGCAAGCTTGTTGGCGACTGCAGTATTGGTTAATTATTGGGAAAGTGAGGCAAGCACACTGGGGGTGACATCCATTTTTGCTGTTGATCCTAGTGAAAAACACCTGGAGAAAAGCAACATTAGCCTGGTGAATAATGACAAAGTAGGGTTGCCTCAGGGTTCTTTCCCGGTCACAGTGTTGTTTAACATCTTCATTAACTGACTTGGAGTAGAGAGGCTGCTCTTCAGATTTGCAGATGTCACCAAATTGAGTAGAGCAGCTTACACCTTCAGAGACAGAAACAGGATCCAATATTATCTTGGCAGAACGAAGAACTGGGCCAAAACTAACAAAATGAACACCAGCAGAGATAAATGTTTCCTGCATTTAGACAGGAAACAGCAGATGCCCAAATACACAATGGATGGTTCCTGGCTGGAGAGCAGTAGCCTACATTTGACAGTGATATCGGGATTTTCGTAGACCGTGAGCTAAACACGAGTCACCTGTGTACTGTGGCAGTTTTAAAGGATTTAAATAGTCACTATTGTAAGCTCATTAATGACTGCTCTTAATATTTCCACATCTCTCTCTTATAGCCATCTTTAAAGCAAGGGTTTATGTTGGGAGAACTAGCATTTAAACAACCAATTGCATCAAAACAGGTGTGTGTCCCCCTTTGATCATATGCTCACAGGTGGTCTGGCAGACGGTGCAATAACATGTGTTTGTTTTTCTAAACAGTGTTTACGGCTGTCCTTTGGCAAAAAAAAGAAAGACGCAAGAGAAGCAACCCCAAGAACCGGCTCCTAAAAGAAAATCATTTGTAGTTAAAACGGACAACTCTTCAGTAGATGAATGCTATGAAACAGATGGAACTGAGGAAATGGATGATAAGGAAGAGGAGGAAGAGGAGGAGGAAGAGGAATATTCTGATGATAATGAGGAGCAAGTTGATGATGACGAGGAGGAGGAGGATGAAGAAGTAGATCGGGATGAGGAGGAGGTTGAAGAGGAGGAGGAGGAGGAAGAGGAGGAGGAAGAGGAAGCAGACGAAGCAGAGGATGATGAAGAGGAGGAGGAGGAAGAAGAGGAAGAAGAGGAAGAAGAAAGTGGTAATGCATAGATAAACACCGTGCACATTTTGGGTTAATCTTCCAGTGTGGTATTATGGGATTTAGCGGTGCATCTTTCTTTAAGGCTAATACTAGTCACTCTGCTTCAGTCTCTCTCTGCTGCATGCTGACAACTGTCCTCACTGCATTCTCTTAACAATCATTTTCAGATGACCGTCCTACAAATAGTTCTTGAAACAGCTAGCAGTCCAATTTTCAAAACGTGTAGCTAAGTCTCTGTGCCCAAAATTCTTGCAGAGAAGTGTGGCTGTATTGATGCTTGGAGTTATCAATGCCACGAGACTGGCCAAAGAACTTGGGAAGCAAATTGTTATGTTTGCACATATCTCTGTTGGGAAAATTCCATGTTTGTTTGCTGTACTTGTCTCCTTCATAGTAATTGTTTGCTTCTCCTATAGATATGGCCACACGTTTGCAGGTGCTCTTGGCAATGCAATATGGGAATCTTCCCTTTCGAAAATTTGAAACGACACCCTTTTTTTAGGCAAGGAACAAGTGGTACCTACTTTGGTTCTTTGAGACTTGGATGTTGTGTACTTTAGCTGATTTTATTAAAACTATGGAGACTGGCAGATTTACATAGGTATCCCTGTTAAAAGCATTACATGTATACTCCGTTCAACAAGTTAGGAGACACTCATTGAACGTCCAGTTAATATATTGCTAATACAATTAAACCAAAGGCATTTGTTCAAGTTCTGTGGACTTTTAAAATAACTGGTGTTATTTTAAACACTGGTTTCCAATTGCTTAACTTCAGTAGTTCCTACAGTAATCAGATCATACCGTAATGCCATGAAAATGAATATAATAATAATAATTATAATTCATCTAAAAAGTATTTTGTTCCCATTTCCAGGGAACACGTTTTTGGTTGGGTAGAATCACCTTTCTAATCAATCAATAAAAATATAAGAAAAAGTTTCTTTTTTTATAATAAGTTTCAGCACTCTTCAGTCGGATTCCTCTTAGGAGCCAGGTATGAAAGTTGTCTGATTTCTGTTTCAGAATTACCCTAGGTAGGAAGTAGAAAGTGGCTTAAAAAGACTCATTTAAAAGAGACTGGAAAGGTATGCCTCATATGGTTCCTTCTCTGAAATCTACCGAATTCTCAGAGAAGGAAAACATTCAAGTTTTGCAAGAGAGCGATTTAGGGACAAAGCATCTTTTCATATTCGACTTTTCATATTCTGGAATTTGAACAAGAGGAAGCTTCATAATCATTAATTACAACTAAGTTAAGAAGGCCAATTGTACAGACAGGAGAATTTCTGAAGTACAACAAACCTTATAATAATTTGGAACTATGCATAATGATTAGTAAGTAAGCACTATTGGATAGAAATGTAGTTTATTTCTGAGTATACATGCATAGGATTGGACTGTTTGATAGCAAAGAATGCATCTATGCTATCTAAAATAATCAGAATAAACAAACTTACTTAGAATTTAGACAACTTTGTGAAATAAATTAATTGCTACTGATATATTATGGAACACACTATTTTTACTGATTCCTTACACAGCTACATGGTCAAGTGACCCGAATCAGTAGCCAATAACTGCTACTGCTTTCTGGGTATTTGTTTTGTACACAGCTAGTTCCTATTAGAAACAGGAACTGGAGTGTATAATGATAGAGGAGTATACACTGCCTCTAGCCATAAGAAATAACCTTTCAATTCCTGATTCTGGCAAAAACAATGCTTGACAAAGGTAGAAATGCAGGAAAGGGGTTTATATAGTACTATAGAAATATCTATAGAAACTATACTATAGAAACATCACTGTGTTCTTTGAAACTTTGCATATAACCAGACAACACACTTGTTGCTTGTTAGTGCACAAAGGTATCATGAAACAAATAACCAAATAGAACACAAACTTTTGTTTCTTGAAGAAATGTGAAGGTTTTGCTAGTTTAATTTAAGATAGTGTATTAACGAAGCAGGTCAGGAGAAATGTATTTAACCCCCTAAATTCAAGTCTGTGTCGATATAGACATAACACTCCAGATTTGTCAAGCATGGTTAAGAGAGTGAGATTGGGTTTTGTGGAATTGTATAGGTTTATTCCCACCACCCATTGGCAACTGTTTTTCATTGTGGTTAGGGCTGAATCAACATTCAGATCTGATTAGTGGGTCTTGCTTAGCACTGAAGGTGGTTAAGACCAACAAGGGCAGAGGTAATTAGCACAAGAGAGAGAAGAGACAGACTCTCAATCTCTAAACCATAGTTAAGAGACTAGGTGTCTTACCTATGTGCCAGCACTAAGATATCATTTTTTTCTCTCCTGTTGACAGCACAGGCAGCTTGAGCTCCCTTAAGGTGAATATTTGAGATTGTGCTTTAAGAAATCTGCAACTCATTAGCACAAGTTTTTTTTTCTCAGACCCTAAGATCAAGGGAGTTAACAAATTCCATTCTGGATAATGTTATGGACTTCCTTTGCTTAAAGTTCCACCAAAGGGCTTATAGCCAAATAAACAGACTCCTATAAGAAATAATGTCAAAGAAGCCCCGTGTGTGCAGCTAAGCCCTTCTGCGTGCTTACTGAGGGTTGCCTTATTTCCTGAAACATCAATGGCTGCTCCAGAGTGACAATTTCCCCTAATTTTGGGAACAAGGAGCACAGAGGGTTATGTTCTGGAGAGAGGCCTGAGACGTTTTGGAAGGTGCTTGAGCATTCTGGACATAGTCTTTTGCAGTGCTATTTTTATAGAAAAAGAGGTGCCAGAGCTCACCATGAACACCTCCCTCATTCTCTTAGAATGGCAATGGTGCCCATCTGAGAGGTGTCAAAACTGAGTTCCAGCAATTTCTGGCTGGAAAAAAAGCCCTGATCCTTTGGGATCTTGATTTCTGTGACCTTCTGGGTTCATTCTCTGAGTAGACAGAAATTAATCTAATTTCAGCGCTTTTACATTAGTGCACCTGAATTTTCATAAGGTTTTGTAGGATTTTAGAAGCATAGATCCTGAGGTATATAAATAAGATAAATATTTCAAAAGCAGTTAGGCTCTTATGAAATTCCACTCCTGGTCTTTGATTAAATATACAAAGCATACTAAAGCAACACTCTTACAAATCTCAAAATACCAATTAAAGAGAACCAAAGACTTCCACCTCAGCAATAATATGTACCCCTAAAATTCCTTTTCAGCAGTTTAAAGAAGCCTTCTTTAGTTTACCATTAAGTATATTGAGTCTCCTTGATTGAATATATACCCTGTCTTCAAAAAGTTATGTTACACCCTCGAAAGGCCACAACTGCTCTACCCTAGTCATTAAAAGAATGGCTAATCTTTCAGATTTTCTTTGCACCTCACCCCTTACCCCGAAAGAAATTATGAGCCCCACCCCCCCTTGAAATCACCTATCCCATAGATCCTATGTAACATGGCAGAATGAGTCATTGTTGGGGGGAGGGAGGAGTCTTCTAGGATTGCCGTCCTCTGTGGTGGTTATTGCTTAATTAGTATTAATGTCCCGTTTAATTTGCTAGGCCAAACTTAAGCGACCTGTTTCTCCTCCTTCTGAGAGGAGATCACATCAGGTGGTAGATGGTTCCCAAAGACTGTTTCACAAAGCTTTTCTATTATAGAAAGAAATCTCCGGTGGAGGAGCTCCAGGAACAGATGTTCCAAGGCACCATTTAGCCTATATCATATGAAGACATTCAAGATGGCTTGTGCTCCAGGTATTTCATAAACCCCTTAGGGTCAGGAAGAATCAGGTTGATTCTAGAACTCCCAGGAGGGTCAATACAAATGATGAAAACACTCACCCATTTCTTACAATTATGCTATACAAATCTATATTTATGTTTCCTTAAAGGGATGTGGGTTAGATCTTGTTTAGGCCTGGAAGACTTTTCCCCCATATCTTTATAAATCTTGCACATGTTAATATTTCCCCGCCCCTCCCAACTCACATTATTGTGAAAATGTGACATATTTAATGAGATACAGGAGGGATATTATCACTAGGGGTGCCACTTTTTTATTCTGGTAAATTATGAATAACTCATCATATTAGTGGGGGAAACTAAGTAGCACATATAGGGATTTCAGTGCAACCGCAGCATAATCATGTTATGTAGTGACATGGTTCTAATATAAAATAAGGAAATGAAAAAATAGGTCACTAAAGTTGAATGTTTGTTGTGGCATTTCATTCTAGTTTTCAAATCAGGCATAGCTTAGAAAAATAACACTATTATGTATTACATTTGTATGAAAAACAATTCACCCTTATTCTTTTGCTGTTGTTATTGTCATTGTTTAAAAGCATGTGTATATTGTTGCTCTTTGATGACCCTAAAAGTCTTACCCTGAAGGTAGGATTTATCAATACTTGTTCATATGCACATCTGCCTTCACAAACTAGCCATAAGCATTTTGGGCAGAACTCCTACCGAAGTGTGGATATGCCATTAAAATATTATGAGCTTGCCCCACTACATAAAACAGTAAGGCAGCAGTAAGACTCACAGGATTTATCAACTTTCATCTGCAGATAGGGTGGAGATTACTTAGAATGGGCACACTGCCTGGTTCCCTTTTGTCTATACAGAATTACTGCCCAGTGTTCACATTTATTTTGCAAATAAATTATAGCAGAAATAAGTGATGCAGGGATGCATTTATCCCCATAGCAAGCATCTTGAAAGAGACAGCTGACTGATTTAAACAAATATTGCTACATGTAGATCAACCTCAGTCTTTTTTTCCTTCTTCAATGACAAGCTGCTGTACCTCAAGGAATCACTTTTCTTGAGCTAGGCCAGGAATTCCCTGCCACAATATGGGTGGATGGGCATTAGTTTAGGTGGCTTTCAGGAGACTGGCAAAATAATGGAAAATAATTCTATCAGTGACTACTAGTTGTGATGACTATGTGCCTCCAGATGTTGCTGGACTAACTCTAATCAGCTCCAGTCAGCATTGCTCAACATCTGGAGGGATGACAGACATTACAGCAACATCTGGAGGGTCAAATGTTCCCCGCATCTGCATCTGGTAAAGAAGTACTTTATTTTGATTGCTGTGAATGTCCCATCAGTTTCATTGGATACCCGAGAGTCCTGGTATTATAGGACTGGGGGAAATATTTAGCAACTTTCTCCACATCACAAATGAGCGTTGGTCCTAAGAACAGAACTGAAAAGCAATCCATTGTGGAGAGTGTGGGGAGAACTCACCTTACAATCCTTAAATCTGCCCTCAGAGTGACCTCCCTTCCACTCAAAGGAAGTAAGAAAGTCACTGCTCAGGCGTGAATCAAGAATCACTCAGTTTGAAGTTCATCTCTGTGATGAGCCTACATTTACTTTCTCTCAGCCCTTGCTTCAGTGTCTGCAATATGAAGGTAGTAGCACTGGCCTACCTTACAGGGCTCTTGTAAAGATTGTAAGAAGATAAGTGCTTTTAAATTAAAGCACTCTATATAAGTGGTGGCGGTTGTAATGGCAGAAGCCAACAAACACTGCTGTCCTTATCTCCTAATTGTCAAGGAATGATAAGTAAGGTGATTTATTTTGGGGGGGGGGTGTCTACCGTGGAGTACCAATTATAGCGCGTGAAGGGAACAAAATTGCCACAAGGTGGTTGGTCGGATAGTAAGGTTCTGTTTAAATCCGCTCATGAGAAACGTTGGGCTGATTTCACGACTTACATATTATAAATGAGCTGTGCAGCTGGGGACCTTTTCTGACATATTAGAACTTTCTCCCACTTCCTTCCCCTCCCTGCCCAATTGTTGGCATCTAGCTAGTCTTGTCGCAGGACCTGCAATGCCATTTCCTGTCCTTGTGTAATCAATAAGTCTTCAAATAATCAATAAGTGCTCCTGCTGGAGTAGCCTAGTGGGATTTCCTGCTTCGTCAAGTGGAGAAAAAATAAAATAAAATAAAATGGGAGAGGTAGTTCATGTGTTCTCTGTTGCAATAGATGCCAGTGACAATCTCAGAGTCACAGCCCAAGCAACTTTACTAGAAGCAGTGAAAAGCTAGTTGAGCTAAAAACTACTCCCACACCCGCCCAGAAATACTTTTTTTATTATTTCAAAGAAATTTGATTCCTTAACAGTGGGAATGTTACCTGTATCATATAGGTCTAGGGAAGCGATACCTCTCTATTCCATGCAAGAGACACTTCGTTTGGAATGTCCGCAGAAATTTGACAAGGAAAAGTCTGTTCTAAAGCTTTTGTTACTTGAGAGCCAATGATCTTTATTTATTTATCCCTTTATTACCTACTTATTTCTGTTCACGGTGTGTGTTTTTTCACTACACTTACTTTTGTATTCTAGCTTCCTTTCTTTGTGCAGTAATGTTAACAACTACCCATAGATTCCCTTTGTGCCCTTAAGCAGCAGGGCCGGGATAGAAGAAGCGTCTATGTGGCTCATAGAGTCCGATCATGGAAACATGGGAAGGAATTGCATCAATATCCCCAATCCTCTGTCCATTCCCCTCTTCCCATTAATAGCTAGGAAGGAAGGAAGAGTTGACACAGTCATAATTTGGCCTTCCCCAGATACTCTGGCAGCACAGCAAAGCCATAAATTATTTATTCCTGCAGCAGGAGAGAAGGTCAGAGACATACATTATACTTCCATCCCTAATAACACTGTGAATTTCTCGGCCACATTCCAGGGTTTCTCCCCCTCTCGTACATAAACAGTATACAACACTATCAGTATGTAAAAGCAGGATTTGGGGCTGTGCGAGTGGTGCACACACACTGGGTGCTTCCGCGAGAGGGTACTGTCTCAAAGCCCAGTAAGCAAAGCTTTGGGAAGGAGGTGTGAGGGCTCTGACAGGGTCGTAGAACCCTCTTGCCTCCTCCCCAAAGCCCAGTTAGGATCTTCCCACCTTTGGGGAGGAGGTGGGAGGGATCTGGGACCCTGCCAGAGCCTCGTGCCTCCTTTCCAAAGCCAGACGCCTCCTTACCCATCTTTGGAGCGCCAAATTTTGGCCTCTCCTCTCACAGGGTGCCACAGTACCCAGGCCCACCACTTGTAAAAGAATGTTGCAACACAGTTCATGGGTATCTGAAGTGATCTCACCCATGATAGCTTCAGCTTGGGGACATAAGACTGTAGTCTCTGTATGAACAGTATTTATTTATTTTAGCACACACGAGATTCATAACTTTGCAGTCTAATCCTGCCACTGAATAAACTACACAAACATAAATTGTCAGTTTAACCTAGGTCCATCTAATTTGATTTATGAAATTTGAACTTTGTTGAGAAGCAGTGGGTTTCCAAAATATGAGGCATTTCGAAACTATCCGTAACCAGCTCAGGGAATTCAGGAAAAGGCAGAATAAGTTTTTGAAGAGTATAAAATTCTTACCTGGGCCATCAGAAGCTCCTTTCCTTTTTAGTATCAATTTACAGGTGTTTTACCCACATCTTGCTTACCTGTGCTCCAGAAAGATTTCCAGATGACCAGTCTCTCTTTCTTTTGGGATCCTTTGATTGTGCTAAGGTAGTTGGCCTGGAGGGAAAGAGATTATTTTTCCTTCTAGAATTTCCTTCTAGAATTTCAGTATGTGGAATTTCACTAAGTGGTCAGAAACTATAGCAGGCAAGACATTGCCATAGCTTTGAAACAAAAATTGCCAGAGAGCATGAAATAATTCTCACCAAACAGTAATATTAGTGCTCTCTCCTCTTGCCATGACTTCTTCACAACATTATGTTTATCTATTGCCTGTACCCCTAGACTCGGTGCTTTTGTATCTTAAAATATACATCTGCCTGAAAGAATTAATTCAGATTACAGTCATGAGCATCCTTTGCCGAAGCCAGAATTAGCCAGCCAGGCATCTAGCCGCTGCAGTCAGAGAAAGACAGAAAAGCCTATTACTAGCAAGGAAACCACTTTAAAGAGACAAAGTGGTAATTAGAGGGGACTATTGGAAGGGTCACAGAGCTCAAGCTGGCTTTGGTGTCCTTGGCTATTAAAATATTTCTGAATTAATAGGCCTGCCTCAGCTGCAAACTGAATATGTTTATATTAACTGTACACAGAAAAATGGTTGCTACTTTCTGCCATTGCTGCAGAGAGTAAGAGATTTGAAATTGGCAGGATATTTTGAATTGGGATTCCATAAAATCTTTGTGAAGAAGCAGCTTGGTCCCTAAAGAAACCCTTGTCAAGGCATGATGGGAAAGGTGAAAAGTCTTAAAGGTGAGCTTTTTCCCATGAGCCCATCACATAGAGACGATACTGGGCAAAACATTGCCCAGTACTTTGCTGCAATCTATGGGCCACAGTGCCACCAGGCAAACCTGTCCCGTGCTTATTGGGCATGAAACGAGGCTTATGTACACACCTTCCTAAGCAAAATGCACTGGGCACATTTACTTAGACACAGATTAGCAACTCTTTTCTATTTCTTGCCATTACCAAACAAGGGGAAGTTTTAAAAGCCTGAATGGAGGGAAGAGGAGGCTGAGGTGGTTACTTGTGGGTGCCAATGGAAGACAGGAATGGGAGAAGAAAGGGGGTCTGCACATCATTATTCAACAGTTGGGCCGTGCTGATTTATTCCATGAGGACATAGGGAGACCCTTGCTAGATCAGACCAGCATCCTGGTCTCACAATGGCCAACCAGATGCCTCCGGGAAGCATATCAGCAGAACCTGAGCACCATGGCATTTTCCTTACTGATGCTCTCCAGCAACTGGCATTCAGAGGCATACACAACCACCATGGATGTTAATAGCCTTATCCTTCACTGCTACCATGTCTGCTGTCAGGGATGATCATCATTGGAAAACTCCAGGAAGCATTACTGACCCCTGGAGATTTCTGGCCATGCTCCTCCTCCTTGGTGTCCATGAGGGAGGTAGACCCACTGCAGGCATCAACCTGGAAATGGTACTGGGTACTACTGATACAGAACCAGTGAGAGGGTGTTGTTTGGGTTGGGTGGAGGTGGAAATGGGCAAGAAGTCCTTCTGTGTAGGTGGATTAACCAGCACATTTCCCAAGATCATGTTCCTCTTAGTAACATTAGTTCTCCACTCTTGAATTGTTGCTGTTATCATATTTGCCAGTGAAGAAAAGAAATAGTAATCAAGGCCATTTTGATTTATTAGCACTTCTGTAATTGCTTTAGCATGTGCACGTCTTCAACAGTGGGAAGCCAGAGTAAAAATATAACAGGTAAAGTACAGGTGTCTGACTACCATGTAAAGATTACATGTTGCAAAGCACATGGTTTAATGGGCCATATATGGGCTAGCAGAATAGTTGCTTTTACAAACTAAGGAAGGAAAGTGTGCCTGAAAATCTAGCTGCTGGTTTTTTCATTTGTGAAAGGTCCTTGGGACATCTCATTCATACGTTTTGGATTAATGCCATGAGATCATATTTAATGCAACAAATAACTTGTTTTTGCTCATAAGGCTAAAGGTTGTGGATTAAGGGTTGCTTCACAGATGGCATCAGTCACATTTAAGCTGCTAAGCAATAGTTCTGTGTAAGAGTGATTCCTTGTAGAGTTTGTAATCTGGACTGGCCCAGGACATTTTGTACCCCCAAGTCCCTCGCCCCCACTCCCCAAGTTAAGATGCATAAGAACTAAGGTTTTTTTGCACCTGAAACAAAAACTTCCCAAAGCACATCTACCCCTCCTGGTGGGAAAAATAAAAATTTGAATAACTAACAATTTGTTTCCCTTTCATGACACCTAAAATCAGCTGCCTGAGGTAGTTTTCTCACTCTGCTTAATAGTAGGACCAGCACTGTTTGTCATGTATGTAAGTCCCTTGCCATGTGTTTTTAGCACTGTTACAAGGCTCTCCACATTGACACAATATTTTCCTGGCCAAAGGTGACATTCATGAGGAGCCACTTGACAGAGCCAGGTCACGTAGTCAGGTGCCTGCATATATTTTTCCTGCTCACCTCACTCTCCCAGCAATTACCTGTAAGCTTCCTCGATAACTTAGTGCTCGGAGCTACTGCAACTTATGAAATGGTTCAAACTGTGAAGCCTCAGAATCTACTGAGAAATAATTATTTATTGCATTGAAGCTTTTGCTGAAGTTGGCAAACAAATCTGTTTTCTACATCTCAGGCTATAATTCCATACTTTTCCTTCACTTCTTGTCAAAATTGTCCTAATTCACTCTCAGCCTGACCTGATACTTGCTCTGGGGTGGGGAGTAAAGAGTTTGTTTTCACATCTCCAAAGTTTCAGGGATGGAGAACCTGTGGCTCTCCAGATGGTGTTGGAGGCCAACAGCCATCAGCCCCAACCAGCATGGTCATTGTTCAGGGATGGTGGCAGTCATAGTCCAAGAACAGCTGGAGAACCACAGGTTCCCTGCTCCTACTTTATTTCCATTCTATCTGCATATTTACTATTCCATCCACATGCACCGTAAATTGATTCAAGCAGGTTGTGCCATGTTACTGATATAGTGATTATGATGTATTTACTGATCATGAGTTTGTCTGTTCCATTTGGCACAAATGAGAAGTACACAAACTTAAATGCGTGTGCAGGAAAGGTATTAGCAAGCCTACCAATAAGCCACATACTTATTAACTCTTTTAAAAATCACAATTGGAAGCTGCAGCAGCAGCTGCTGCTGTTGTTGTTTAAACAGAGGGTTGAACTCTGCAGGGTGTTCTGCCTGCAAGGTGACTTACCAGGCATCACTGAATGGATATGGCAGAGGCGAAACATGGTCCACAATTTACCTGAATTGCATAAAGCATCTCATTCAGGCTTAATAAATTGATTTTAGGAAATCATAAAGCATAGTGCAACAGCAAACACAAATGGATAGCGAAAACAAATTCAAGTGGAGTGAATTAGTTCTGTTTGCAAGCAAGTAGGTCAAATGCTGCAGCACAAAGAAATTGGAAGTAATGAGGATAGAGCCAAGTATAACCATATTAGAATGAGCAAAGCAGGTTGAGGATTGGGCAGAAATCTTGTGCTACATTTATGTGAATCATCAGCAGTTGCGGGGGAGTGCATTTGGCTTATATGTTCAGAGGGCAAAAGAATTTGGATATGCCCAGTTTACATTGACACCTAAGCATTTAACTGTATTCTTGAGGGTGAAATCCTACGTATGCTTACTTGGAAGGGAGTCTTATTGAATTCAGCAGGGCAGCTGAGTGAACATGCATAGAATAGAAATATTGGGCTGTGAGTCCAATGAATTTAATCAGGATTCAAGCCTACTTAATTTATCCGGATTGTATCCTATGCATACTGATTTGGCTTTATAATGTGGTCTACATATTGATCCTGAACATTTGTTTCAGAATATCCGTTCAGGTCACAAGCATATAAATGCCAATGCTGTACCTGCAAAACATGATGTTAGGTAATGTTAAGTGGGCATAGCTGCTGCTGTGCACTATCTTCCCTACTTACATGCTAGCTGAACAGGTTTTAAGATCAGCTGTTAATTTGCAAATGACTTGTGATGGGCTTATAAATAACAAATGCTGTCGGTCTTGAGTAGGATGCATTATAGATGATAAAGCACCATCAACAGAAGACGTGCTAGAGATAGTCACTATCTATGAATGAATAGACCTTTTTGACTCTGCTGACAATCAATTACTTTGTATTAAACTGAGGCAGGCAACCTATTTAGCATAGACGGGCATAATGGAAATGCATGATGAGCCAGAAGGCTGAAGCTAATTCAGATATTATACACTGCATGTCAAAGTTTCACCACACCTAGAAATCTTTAATATAAATTATTATTTTTAAAATAAAACAAATATCCTTAACTGGTCTGCAACTTTTTTTTTTTGGAACAGTCTTCATGAAGGCTGTTCAAAACACAACTATTTTTCCTTGATGAATGAACTGTTGAGATGTACTGAGAATAAGGGCCTCTGCAGGCTATCTTAATGTTTAAGCAAGCTCTTGTGGGGAAATCTAACCTTGAGGTACCCTCATGATGGTCCCAAGCTGTTCAGAGACAACCCATGATCTTCCAGATGTTGCTCAACTACAATCCCAATGGCCTTTGATAACAAGTGGGCTGTTGGGGTCCCTCAACGTCTGAAGGGCCATGGTTTACTCACAGCTATCCTGGAGGTAATGATGAGGGAGAACTTAATTCCATTCATGTTGTACATCAACCTACGCTATTCAGTTCTTGAACCAAAATACAGCTAGCCTTCAAAATTTGCACTTCTCCAAATTTTGTGGTGCAGTTCTCCTGTCAAAATAATAAACAAATGTTATGCAAAACTGCATAAAAAAACCCATATACTACTGAGCCGGTTTCAGGGCCCTGAATGACTAAGCAAAAGGGTGGGTGCATGGAAGGCAAGTTGTAAGCAACCACAATTTGTGACATTGCACAACATTGTTACAGACACGGGAAACAAATAAAAAAAAATTCGCCACACCTAGGAGACATATGCCTATATATCTAAAGTTGCTGACCCCAGAAGTAAGTCAACGCTTAAAAATTACAACCTGGGATTCGGTGGAAAATATATAGTTTTGAGTTTATCCCTGCACGCATACGGGTTGGAACCTTTCTTTTAAAAAATAGAATACATAGTTTGCTCTTCTAGTAATATGCTGTCCATGGGACACTTGTATTTAGCTCTGTATTAAGCCTCAAATCTGTAAGTTTTGTAAGGCAAAGCCACCTCTGAAACCTTCTGAATTGGGCCAACCAACATATTCCTTTCTGTGGTGGTGCTAAATATGAGGGGGAGAGGGAAATGGGATGTTAAGGGGCGGGGAGAAAAGAGGGCGAAAAGAAACACACAAGTTGAGGAAAGAGGGAAAGTGAAAGTAATGGTTGTGCGAATATACGAGATTCAGATACAAGAGAGAAGGGCTGCCATACATCCTGGAGAGAGAGACTGGAGAGAAGGGCTGTTTTGTCCTGAATGTTAGTCAAGTTATTTGAAAAATCACATTTTTTTTGGCGTTTTTGTCCTGGCAACCCTACAGGAGAGTAGAGAATGCTATGAGATGGAGAGAGAGAAAGGAGAAGAGTTAATGAAGATGGTAGTGCCAAGACAAATGTGCTGCAAAGTAAGCAGAAAGAAAAAAGGTTAATAGAATGGGCTAAAATGTGACAAATACTTGAGTAAAAACCACTGTCAGTTGTTTGAATTGTGCACCTCTGCTCTACACTTGAGGTGGCTAAGTGAATGGAAAAAAACCAAGACTTGCTAAAGGAGTATAGGACCAGGTTTGGGGGATATAACATGGCTGCAGGCAACTCTGTGTGTTTAAGAAACGTCTTTGAGGGAGAAGTGGTTTTTAAGGAGGGAATCTGCAAAGAAGAAAGTGTTGGCTTGTCAAGATAAACGAAGGTTGTCCAAAGCACATGGAACAGCATGGGTGATGGCACAAAGGCAAAGACAGGTAGAGAGAATCAAAGAGAGTGATAGCGGATCAGTTTGCACAGAACAGAGACAGCAAGAAAGGGAGTATGGAGAGATGAGAGAAGCGTCAAGGCCAAAGAAGTGGAGAGCCTTAAATGTAAGGATCAGGAGGGGCTTGAAGTTCATGAAAGTGACACAAAGAGACAGTGCAGAGATTTAAGCAGAGGCGCCTCCCAAAGAAGAAATTGATTTTAACAGAAGCATATCAAATTGAGAGGAAGAGAAGTGGCAGGATACCTAAAAAAGAAGGATGTGGTTTGATAGGGGAGAGAGATGGTGCGGGATGCATGGGTGAAGCCTTTAATGCTGGCATAGTTAGGGAAGATGACAGCAGTGCTTCCAAGAGTTTTGAAATCACTACAAATTTTCCAAGTATTCTAAAGTAGATTGTGTGTGTGTGTGTGTGTAAGAGGGAGACTGCAGTTAATTTCATATGGGCAATAGATCAATGATAGAAAAGCAAAATTCTGTATAATGAGAAATGGATGTCTGACCTATGCACAAAAGAGACAAAAATCAACACATATTGTGGCCAGAGGCTTTTTGCACTCACTCTCTATGAAGGAAAAATCCCTGTTTACCTGTGGAGAACATACTTGTCATAGTAGATATTGGAAAAACCATTATGTGAGTAGATCTTTCATTTCTTCTTTGGTCTGCTGTTGCACTGCCTGCTGTTTGCACCAGAAAGATGATGTTTGCATTATTTAAGTCGAGGACGGGGGAACTGTGCCCCTTCAGTTGCTATTGGAACATCCCTGGAGCCAATGGGAGTTGGAATCAAACAACATATGGAATACTACAGGTTCCCCACCCCCACCATTTTAGTCTAACTTTAAAAAGCCATCATAATGATTTGTTTCCCACCATGCTGTTAGAAAGCTCCTCCACAAACTGACCCAGATGCATTTCCCATTATGAGAAGCTTTTGGAGCCTTTGTCTGTGAGGATCATGGCAGTTACCAATACTAAATTATAGTTGCATTCTTCATCAGAATCCCTGAAACACTGACATAAGTTTCAGAGTAAGAAGAAACATCGAAAATCAACCGAGGAAAATGTGGCGTCTTCCAATATGTGTGCTGTGCTTTAGAACCCTGACTTATCATGGTTCTAGAATGCCTGGGAAGCCCCCACAAATGCACCTCCTACTTTTGCCCTCCAACTCATTTATTTATTTACTTATTTTTACATCTATACCCTGCAGATTACGTTTATACACCAGCAGATTGATGTTTGCTCTGATTTAGAGCAAAAGAGTGGGTTTTTCCTGGGAAAGGCAAGGAGAAAACTGCTTGGACCCATGCCTAGAAAGTGTGGGTCAATCAGGAAACCACTCAGACCCGTGCTTTCTAGGCACAGGGCAAGCAGAAGTGTGGGCAAGCCCTTAATGCTGCACACAAATGCCTGAAGAGGTATTGTCCCTCACCATCATTTCAGAAAACCTGTACCTAATTGGGTCATTGTCATAGTCAACCCATTGCTACTTTGTGCATTGCTCGTGCGTGGCTCTTTTCTAACAGCAAATACTCCTTACTACCTCAGCTCATTGCAGGAGTTCATAACTAGGCATTTCTCATGTCATGTTCTCCATGCAGTATTTCACCACAATTCACAAGGCTATCCCTGCAGATCAGGACTCTTGACAGTTGTGTCTATGGAACGATCTGATCTTATGATTATTGAAAAGTGATTAAGAAAAATTGAAGCAAGATATATTCCAATGTCAACACACTTGTGGCATGTAGCAGATACCTCAAGTTGCAGGGTCCCAATTCTGAGGAGTCTATGGAACAGAAGAAATGGACACTTCAAAGAGATCATACATATTTTCTAGAAGGATAGTTAGGGTGGTTTTGTTCTTTGGTGTATGTGCATTTTAGTAATTGTACTGTTCAAGATGACCTTAAGTCAACTGTACTTTGTGGGGCAAAGGAGTGTAGCTTGGCTGTTAACCATTCTTTGCTGAAGAGGCTGCCAGTGATTACACCTTCGGTAGTATGCATGTGCTGCAAGATCCTTACTTGCATTTGCCCAATACACGAAATGCAGGACATATCTGCATACAGGGATGGAGCCTATTTCTCCTGAAATGAAAGGACAGGGCCGTCTTAAGCTTATCTGGCAGCGTGGTGCAAGGATCCCTCCGGCGCCCCCCACCCCCATGGTTCCCTCCGGGCGGGCAGCAGCTGGAGTGCGGCTCCTCTGGTGGGATGGAGGCTCCGGGCACAGCGTGGCATGGTGGAGGCGGGCTAGGGGGGTGCTGCCGGCGAGGATGGAGGGAAGCTCCTCCGGTAGGGAGGAGGCTCCGGGTGCAGCGCGGCATGGTGGAGGTGGACAAGGGCGGCAAGCTGATGCTGGGAGGCGCCGTGTCCAGCCTCCGCCTCTTCCCTGGCGCCCTCCAGAATGTGGCACCGTGGTTCCCCAAACCACTAGCCTCTATGGCTAATACGCCCCTGCGAAAGGATGAACAGAGCCCTGTCAGAGTCACCAATGTAATTCACATCTCTAACATGCAGCTTGTACGTTTCTTGGGCCTGCTGGCAAACTGCAGTTCAAAAACTTTCCCCACACGTTGATTGGCTTCTCCAGTTTGCAGGACTGGACTAGTATGAGCTAAGCCTCTGAAAAAAATCTCATTTTGGACCAGTTCGCAACCCTGTAATAATTGCTTCAATTCTTTTTGTAACGTTTTCGTTTGACCTCTGGCACAACGGTAAGGGGAAGCACCCATGGTAAAAACTGAAGAATCCTGCCATAAAAATTAATTACCGTATTTTCCGGCGTATAAGATGACTGGGCGTATAAGATGACCCCCAACTTTTCCAGTTAAAATATAGAGTTTGAGATATACTCGAACACAGATTTTCCACCCGGCGTATAAGATGACCCCCGACTTTTGAGAAGATTTTCCTGGATTAAAAAGTAGTCTTATACGCCAGAATATACAGTAACTGGGAATTCCTTTCTGAGTGTGATTGAAACAAATAGTCAGCATGGCAAATGGGATATATGTGGATGGAGGACTACATTGCAAGGATTCTCTTGGGTGTGCTGCAGTCCTCTTGTTATTGAGGATAAGCACCACAGCGGCAGGTGGAGGCAAAATTGAGTTCTAAAATTAAAACATGGTGGGGTTTCTCTTGGTAGTTTTCAGCAGAGTTAAAAAGCTTGTAATCTGGAGCTACCCAGATCCACCCCCTCTTCCTCCCCATTCACACATCACTAGCGTTGCTTTAAAAAGTAAACCATACAGAGGTCCTTACAGTTCTTTTCATATTTACAAGGATGGCTTCGGAGTCTAAGCTTACATGGTGGAAACTAGTTTCATGGCTGCCTCGGGTGGTGGGAATGGCTGGAAACCACAGTGTATATTTCGAACACTGCCCTCTGCTGACTGGAGACATGAAAGGTTGCTTATACCCAACAAGCACAATATTATCTCCAATGGCTCACCTTTTGCTTATGGAAGGGAAAAGAACTCATCCACATATATGGGCAGGGGAGAAGGGAGTATTCACTCATGGGGCAGGGGGGCTGCTACCTGCCAGTTTGTGACCCCAGCTACTGAGAATCTAGGTTGTTCCAGCCTGCGTCGTCCCAACCTGGTTGTTGTTTCTGCATGATTGGCAGAGTGTCAAGGGTTGCTGAGGAATGGCTTTCACATATAGATGGACAATATTATTGGTGTAATGGATAGCTACCATTCATTTCAGTTATGTTTACTAACAATAATGATGAGTTGGGTATGTACAAAAATATATGACAAAAGTTAGTTTTTGTCTTACTGTTGAGTCTTTCAACAGTTCTAACAGGCATTACAAGATAAATGAATCTATTTGTTATGCAACCATTATAAGAACAGAAATATCAGCAAAATGTCTACCTGTGATAATGTAGCACATAGGTTAATAAGCAATTGCTGGTATTTAGCAAATATTACTATTGTGAAGGATTTTGTTAAGGTTTTTGCCTGCTTTGTTTGGGCAAACAAAATGCTTTCTGAGAATGCATGCATATGCCTTTATGTACTTGTATTTTCAAAATTATATGCTGGAGATATGCAGTCTATAATTATTAATTGAAACATCCAACTAATACATATTTCCCCAAGAGCCCCATGTCTTTTGATCCTCTCAGAAAATGTGATTACATATTATAATATAATATAATATCAAAATACTATAATATATGTTAGCATTGTGGAGCTTAAATGAATAACCTTTTAGGTGTGTGTGTGTGTATCCTCAAGTGTTAACTGCTGAACAATAGGATTGGGGATATTTGGAAAGAACACACACAAGTAAACTAGCACAAATAATCCAGCTGTTTTCAAAAAGCAAATTAGAAAGAAAAGGTCAAAATAAAAGTTTGAAAACTATTTGAGATTGTAATGTCAAATTTAAAAAATGGTTAGAGAATATGTTTTCTAAGCCCAGTAATCCTTCACTAAGAAATTAGCAAAGGTATAAGTGTCGTTTTCTCCATAAGAACCATCAATTTTCTTAATCCTGTAACCTAAAATTCAATTAATATGGTTTTCTTAGTGCTTATGAGCCACTGTAGGCTAAAGTGTGATTGATAGGCCGTTTGTGCTCTGTCCATGGCACTGCAAAAACAATTCCAGTTCTAGCCACTTTTTTTCCCTTTCCTTTTCCATTTCTCTTTCTTTCTTTGTTCTTTTTTTTCTCCTATGCAGAAGACCATCAAATGAATTGTCACAATACTCGAATGCAAGACACAGAAAAAGATGATAACAATAATGATGAGTATGATAATTACGATGAACTGGTGGCGAAGTCATTGTTAAATCTTGGCAAAATTGCAGAGGATGCAGCGTACAGAGCCAGGACAGAATCAGAAATGAATAGCAATACATCTAATAGCCTGGAAGACGATAGCGACAAAAATGAAAATGTTGGTCGTAAGAGTGAGCTGAGTTTAGATTTAGACAGTGACGTTGTTAGGGAAACTGTGGACTCGCTGAAATTGTTAGCACAAGGACATGGTGTAGTGCTTTCAGAAAACGTTAATGACAGAAATTATGCAGACGGTATGTCTCAGCAAGAAAACAGGAATATGAACTATGGGATGTTGGGGAAGCCTACCAACAATGGGCTTACAGATAAAATGGTGGAAGAGAGCGATGAAGAAGTGTGTCTCAGTAGCCTGGAATGTTTGAGGAACCAATGCTTTGATTTGGCCAGGAAACTCAGCGAGACAAACCCACAGGAAAGGAATCAACAGCAAAACATGAATTCTCGCCAACATGCCCGGCAAGAAGAAGATTTCCAAGGAAGGACATCTGATAGGAACTACTCTGATATGATGAACTTAATGAGGCTTGAAGAACAGTTGAGCCCCAGATCTAGAACTTTTTCTAGCTGTGCAAAAGAGGGCGGGTGCCACGAAAGAGATGACGACACCGCCTCTGTAACTTCAGATAGGTCGGAAGAGGTGTTTGATATGACGAAAGGAAACTTAACGCTGCTTGAGAAAGCGATTGCTTTAGAAACGGAAAGAGCAAAAGCCATGAGGGAAAAAATGGCAATGGAAGCTGGAAGGAGGGATAATATGAGATCCTATGAGGAGCAGTCTCCAAGACAGCTTTCTGGAGACGACAGGAAGTCTAAGTCCAGTGACGGCCATGTCAAAAAGCCATATTATGGTAAAGGTAATATTTCTATCTAATGTATGTTGTATTATGATGAACTATGGGGTGAATCTTAACAAGCTACGCACATGAATGTGGTTTTCTTTGCACTCAAAAAATAATTCTAAAAGCACAATTAGTTCCAAGTAATGGTCTGTGTCTTTGGGTAGAACATTATGTCATGCCAGGAGAAGCAAAGGGAATAGAAGATCATGTTAAAAGAGACAAGTTTGTCCTGAAATGCTGAATATATTTTATGATTTTAAAACTAAAGCCAAATACATCTTGTATGAATTGACTTATACGTTAAGATTTTGTGCTAGGCAGCCAAATAGCTGGGAAATGCATATTTTTATAGACTGGACTGTGTGGGGCATCTTGATTTATAAAATTATAACCAGATGGTGGTTATTGATGAACCCTCTCCCATATAAAATGTAGTGTTGCTTGATAGAAATTGAATAGTATCTGAGTGACCGATAACATGAGATAGGGGCAACGACTGCACATTAATTATCTTTAATAGTACGGTAATGGAAATCATTTGCTATGCAAGGCATGCTTTGGCCTAGGCTGAGATCAATAGCAATTTCTTTCTTATATGCATTCCACTCCACTGGTTTCATGCCTTTGTGGAAATAGCTAAGGTGCTACCACAACAATTATCCAATATACAAGACCAAAAAAGACAAAACATAAACAATTACCCAAACCATGTATTATGTCTAGGTATATACAATGTAAATATCAACATGCTATTTTTATGAGTCTGCATTCTTGTAAAGCTTCCCAACAGCAGAGTACTTTTCACTCCCATTAACTTTAATGGGAGTTGAGGAATCTGAATCATTGGAGGGAGGTGTGAATAACCTAGATGGTTATGGATGATGCTGTACTTTCCAGAGCATCACTTTATTAAATTGTTATGCTGTGTTTTTTTTAAACTATTTTGAACTTGGTAACAGGGCTGTAAAGTATAATTATGATATTAAAACATTAATTTCAATATATATGCACAGGAGACTTTTTCTTTCCTTAAGCAAAGTTTGTAAGACAAATAAAAGACCCATACATCCCTCATAAGCTACATAAGTATGACAGAAGCATGAAGCTTTCTTGCAATCCAGTTTTGAGCCACTGTGGTATACTAACACCTGAGTTATTGACTGCGTTTGAGGCAGTTCACCCAATACATTTTTCTGTACATGCAAACTACTTTGGGGCACACACTTGTATGAACAAGTGTAATGTATGGGCAAGGAAATCATGGATGTGGCCAGCACCAATTTGTATGACTGGCAAACAGTTTCACCATGGCTGCCGCAATTACAGGAATCGCTTCTGGCATGCTATGCACATTATGCTTGTCCAGGCAAATTAATATCTCAAATTGGTCAGGAATGCTTATTTTTACGGACAAGGAAAAACACACTGTCCCATTACATGCTACAATAAGTAATGGGTATATACTTCAATACTGATTTGTTATTCCAATTAAGGAAAAATACAGTCTGTTTTTTTAAAAAAGAAAAGAAAGTACTGTACGAATCAGCAAATAGTTGAGAAACCATTCAAGTAAAAATTACAAAAAAATTAATGTGCTTATCTTACAGAATATATTATAATATTAAATCATGCCCTTAAGCAGACCCGATATCATTTAAACATTACCACCTCAAGGGAAAAAGAAGGTGCTTCTGTGCCTCTGGGGGTTTGAACGTAAATATAATCAATGATGCTAACAGGAGTCACAAGCGATACCTGGATCTAAAGTTGAAAGTTTGGGCAATGTTTAACCTGAAACTTGGGGTCCAGACTCAATTCTTTTCAAAGAGCAGGATAAAATAAATAACCATATACCTTCTTTGCTCTACTGTAAAAAATTTAAAAGCGAATGAATGAAGGCTATCTCCTTCTAACACCACTCGTCATCAAGTACAGGTGGTTCCCTCAACTGTGTCTCCTCTTGGGGGAGATGAGTGGTACACATCTCAGGGAATATACACACACTTTAATGTAGGGAAGAGGATGCATCAAAGGGAATGCCTAGCAATTCTGTTTCCGCTGCTTTCCTATGGTGGGTTCCAAAAACTTTGCGAGAGGCAATCCTTTCTATAGATATATGCTTTTCCGTGTTAGAAAGTATCCGGATGTCTTTGTGTCCCTAACCTCACTGTTGAAAATTTATACTGTATCTAATAATATTGCAGTCCTGACTGGACAGTTGTATCAAGAGTTGGTAGAAAACAACAACTTTCCCTATGGCAGTAGGGAAATATTTATGAGGCAGTCATGATTTTAAATTGAATTACCCAAGTGTCAGTATTAAGTTCTCCTTCAATATTTTCTTACATAGTACTAGATAAAGCTATTTCCATTCCTTGTTTCGACCAAATACGGTAACCATTTTGACAGTAAAGCTCCATAACGGTCATCTAGAAACAAAGAGAGCCTGCCCCACATTTCTGATTCGCTCAGCCTAACTTGTTTCTAGCATTGTACTTGAAATACACTACTCATTAGTGACTATAGCTAAAACATTGTTTTTATCAGTAAGCAGATTTGAGTTTCAAATTAAGATGTGAATACTTACTGTATGGTTCAGCCCCATGGGTAGCAATAATTCAGTAATATCCATTGATCTTAGTGATGCCCTCCCATTTATTATCTAATTAACTAAGGTTTGAAGATTTATACTCTTTTAAGTTAACTGTACCTTGTTGCACTTGATTATTGTCATATGAAATAGAAATAACCAAAATACTCTGGGAGATAGTCAACTAAATCATACTAAAAGTAGGCCCATTGAATTCAATGGGTCAGCTCTGAGTTTGACTGATATTGGATATCACCCAATGCTCTTATTGGCTGGATTCTTTGGACAACAATATAACATATCAGAGTGCTTTATGTAAAGAGTTCCATAAAGCTTTATGTATGCAAATGAATGGTATGGCTGTCAAGAGGTAACATAACTTCAGAGACATAGAGAAAGACATTGATGAGTTCTATTCCCAGCTCCAGTACTAATTTTTTTCTGTTTTCTTGGGCTAAATAATCTGCCACAGACATAGTCACCAATATGGGGCATTTTAGTATTTGTGTTGCTTTATAATTTGTTTTATTTTTGGCAGGGGGTTATGCATATATTGGTCTTCCTGCTGTCAGGAAGCCCTGTCAACCTAGTGAAACTAAAACCTTTGGATTTAAACCTTTAAGGGTAGGCCTGTACAATTTATGACCTACCAAAAGCAAATTCAGTCTCCCCAGCCATGTTATGTAGTGTGCCAGATGTACGACAGCATTCCTGTGTTTTGAAGTTTTTAGGCAAGCAGAAGAAGCAGGAGGATTATCGATACCCTGTTGGTGGGACTCCATAGGTGACTGGCACGCTGCATTATAGAATCCTTGAATTGGAAGGTCAGCTGGTCCAACCCTCTGCAATGCCACATTTACCACAAGGTGTGGAAGCACATGCCCTTGCACACAAAACTGGCCACTTTAAGTTGCATGTGCACTGGCTCCCATCATGGCAGGCCAGTCATAGGAAACTACTGCCGTGAGTAAAAGCAGACTGTTTGCACACCACTATAAAGCCTTCCTGGAGTGGCACGCTAAATTCCTGCATATGCTTCTCACTTTTATTCTGTGAGCTGGCAGAAAAATCAATGCTCAAATATACAGGTGAAACTCGAAAAATCAGAATATTGTGGAAAGCTTTATTTCTTTCAGTAATTAAACTTAAAAGGTGGAACTAATATATGAAATAGACTAATGACATGCAAAGCGAGATATGTCAAGCCTTTGTTTGTTATAATTGTGATGATTATGGCATACAGCTGATGAGAACCCTAAATTAACAATCTCAACTTTGGGGTTTTCATCAGCTGTACGCCACAATCATCACAATTATAACAAATAAAGGCTTGACATATCTCGCTTTGCATGTCATGAGTCTATCTCATATATTAAACTCCAGTAGCTAATGAAAACAATTGCTTACATAAGTGGACTTTTCCACGATATTCTAATTTTTCGAGTTTCACCTGCATAGCAAAGGCCAAATAACCAAGAGTTTCCTGTGTATTGGCTTGAGTTGCGAATCAGTGTATAATATATCAGTAATCAGCACTAATTAGAAACCCCAGTCCTGGAATACAATCTCTTGCTTTAACCTGTGCTTTAAATACTAAAAGGCAAGCACCTTAATTTCTCCAAACTTTGAGCTGTCAAAAAATAATGTTTGATTTGAATTGAGACCTATGAGGTTTGAAACAGTGGAATAACAACATTCTGAAGGGAATTAATGTCCTTCCTGGAGCAAAGGGAGTCATAATGTCAGGTTCAAACACATAGTGCTGATAGATATTTTTTTAAAATAAATAAATAAATGAAAACATTGCTTTAAAAGGATGAATTCTAAAATGGTTGAGTTTGGTTGACAGAATCTTATGAGCAATATTAGCTGCATTTGTTTGATACCTGATATGAATTCTTCCTAGTACTGTATTTAAAACGTTGCAACAGTATAAAAGGATTTTGTTCTGATCTGGAGCTTCTGATCAGAATTCACAGGGGTCCTTTCGCCCAACAATCCTGAATCATGTAAACTTTACTGTGTACCGCTGAACTCTGAAAGTGGCTTTGCACCTAACATTTTAGGTGTAAGACATGTTGGGTTTTTTAAATATGTGAGTTAAAAAAAAAAATTTGAATTGTTGTATTTGTTAGGGAGATAGGATTAGCTCTAGCTGCCTGGTTCTGTACACATGGCTTTACTGCCACACAAATTGGAAAACGGTTCTGAGATGATAGCGCTGATATTTACACAATCATTTATTTTAGGATCATCCCCCTATCTTTTCAGGCATTGCCAATTCTCTTACAGCTGACTTCAGCCTCTGATTCACACAGGCATAACCAAGGAAGGTCACAGGCAATTTTCTTCTATGATTTGAAGTGGTGGAGACGGTTCTCCTCCTTCATACACGCTTACTATTTCTCCCTTTAATGGTTGTCAGAGAGGAAAGACAGAAAAAGAGAGGACAGGGCCCACTTTTGGGGCAGGGTCCAGTGTCAGAAATGAAAGAGAGGTAATTCAGTGGTACAGCATCTTTTTTTACACACAGAAGGTCCCAGGTTCAATCCCTGGTCTCTCCAGGTAGGACTGGAAATGCCCCTGGTCTGAAGTCTTGGAGAGGTGCTGCCAGCCAGTGTAGACAGACTAGATGGACCAATGGCCTGGCTTCATATAAGACAGCTTCCTGTGTCTTATGTCCAGTCTATGTCCAGTCCGTCTCCCTTTCCCTTTTGGTTGTATCTTCCACCCATCATTCCCAGTAGCCGCCTCTATAGGCTGAGACAAATGAAAACCAAATTGCTTTTCATGGCACTCAACAGCACAGGGCTGTTGCAGCACTGCAACAAGAACTTTAGCATTGCTACTGAAGCTAACCTATAGCAGGAGGTGGGGAGAAGGGGATCTGAAAGAAGAAAACCAGTGGGGCAAGGAGGTTGAGGGTGAGAATGGCTATTTCAAGGAATCATGACACATACATTACTCTTCTTATCTGCCTCCCTCTCCTATCATTCTAGTTAGTATTGATGCTCTGCCAGATTCCTTAGAACAGGGATAGCCAACATGGTGCCCTCAAGAAAGAGTTGGGCGCCATCTCCCAACATCCCTGACCATGGGCTGTGCTGGCTGACACTGAACGAGGTTAAATTCCAGCGATATCTTAAAGAGCTGCTTGCCCCTGCCCTAGAATATGGATACAAATCAGAAGTTGAAATTAGCTCAGGAGATAATTAGCCTAGGATAACGGATTGTGTAAATGGAAAGAGCAGGGGTATTTTAGTACAACCCCCCCCATGCATTCAGTAAAAGAATGTTATGGGGGTTCCAGTTTTAATTCCAAAGGGATTTCAGCAGTAATTCCACAACATTCTCTGCAAACACACATACACACAAGCGTAATAAGAAAAATAATTTTTGTAGGTTATTACAAAAACAGCAAAATGTGATGCAACTCTTTATTATGAATGTTATGAATATCTAAGTGTTATAAATACATGATGACTTTCACAGGACAATTTAAAAGCAAGTCTTAACTTTTTTTAAAAACTTGTAGTTAATGTTCAGTGGGGGAAAACATCCTTTTCTGTAAGTTCTTATATTCTGTAGCAAACTTTCGAGAAACAGTGTTGTCTGTTTTAGCATGCCATTGAAAAAGAATTAATTTGCATTGCATCTTTGAAGAATTTTGGCAAGGAGCTGGGTCCACTATCATCAGTACTCTGAATTTCTCCTGCAGTAGATCTCTAGACTTCAATATTTATGAGGAAAATAGTTTTCAAAACAAATTCAAAACAGAGCCAACTTATAGCTAATGCTTGACAGAAGTTACATTGACAGTGGTGTGTGGCTTTGCTGGAAGAAAGTCGCCACCATTTACCCTCCATGAATGGAGGACAGCTGTGACCATAGGAGCCTACGGTACAGAAGAAGGAAGGAGGAGATAAAAATGTTTTCAGTCGTAGATGTGTTTTCTTCCAGTGTTCTTTGAGAACATTTTCCAAGGAGTAACTGAATTCATTAAGTGAATCTTCGTCCATTTGGAAATCTGAAAAGAAAAAGAAAAAAACATCATTCACTTGACACATTTGTTGTAAATTATAGATCCCTCAAGAACAGAAAAGAAAGAGAGCAAATGTCCTACCCCTGGGTGTGATGGAACTGGCCATGTAACGGGGCTTTACCCCCATCACCGCAGTTTGTCAGGATGCCCACACAAAGATAGGGTCCCTCCAGAAAGTAAGTCCACATTGTTTCATGGAAACTGGGGATAAAACTCCACACAAATTTTTCTAGCATGCATTAAGAAACTTTTTTTCCCTTCTCTTTTTTTCTCTGTCCCATTTTCCCAGTATGATATGTCTCAATTTAGCAAACTGTTTTCTGTTATATTTGCATTTTTTCCTTTATTTCATCATGTTCACATCTATACTAACCTTTATGCTTGAAGAAAGATGTTTTAAAGCTGTATTCTTTTTATTCTGATAGTATTAGGATATTGGCAAACTGTTGTTTTTCTCTATACCACAGGTATTCCCCCCCTCCCCGCCAGAAAACGAAACGAAACAGTACTGCTTTTAATTCTGAGCAATTATAGCCATCTCTTGAATAGAGTCTCTCATGTTCAAATAAAGGAGCCGGCGTTCCTTCCACTTTGAAAATACGCAATTGGGTTCATAGATAGATAGATAGATAGATAGATAGATAGATAGATAGATATACAATATATATATATATACAGTATATATAGATATACAGTATATAGATATACAGTATATAGATATACAGTATATATATATATGTATGTATAATTATTCAAGCAATTAATTCAAATATTTGACCTTTAGAATTGTGGTTGACTTGCAATAATACAGCTCTGCCTGGATGTTAGTGCAAAAATGCTGCAATCGTATTAGAGGTATGAAGGGAGAGGGAATATGTAAAAAAACAAAAACAGGTGCCATAATTGTCTTAGATTGTCAGGACTCATCCACCCACCTGCTAAGAAGAATATACTAAACTGATTCTCAGATTTTGTGGGAGGCTTCAAACCATTAGAAAAAAAAGGCTTCCACGGTTTTCAGAAGCCGGACGTCCAACGCAGCTTCCACGGCTTCCGATTGAGTGCACGAAGCTGCTGCAGCCAATCGGAAGGCGTGCCTTGGTTTTCGAATGATTTCAGGAGTCGAACAGACTCCCGGAACAGATTAAGTTCGAGAGCCAAGGTACCACTGTGTTTGATTTAATACCTACACCCCACTTTTCCATTAAAACAATAGTCCAATGAAAAACAACAACAATAAATATAAAACATTAGAACAGCATATTTAATATAGTAGCGAGATCAAGAATTCCCACTAGAATTAAAGGACCTTAGTCATGTTCATTAATTTCCGTGGGTCTCAATTCTGCTTAAGGATCACCCCATCGGGTTAGGGTGAGGACAATCATTTTCCACAAAGCAGCTCTTCATATATCTGCCACTTAAAACAATATCGCTGTGAGAGTGCTTCTGCATGTTGCCATTATATTGAGAAGTAATTACCATGTAATGTAGTATCATCACATACATTAAGTGAAAAAAAGTATTTTTCATTCATGACATGACAAAGCCATAGAAAAGGAAGATTTGGAGAGAGAAGCTGCAAGAAACTTTTGAGTCTTGAAAGCACTTACTCAGTCTGGAGTTGAAGTGGTATGAGGGCATCAACCGTAGAGTATTGTCCATTTCATAGTCTCCCTTAAAGCTCGCAGAAAGGGAAATCCCTCTTAAAGAAACAACACCGCTTCTCAGCTGGTGTGTGAATCGAGTTGATCAAAGGAATTCAATTTCCAGTTTAGCAAGGCCTATAATTTTCTCAAACACAAATGTTTACTCAGTTGCTCAAAGCGGTTCATCTCCTTCCCCTCCCCCCCCCAACGTAATTGGTCAACATAAAGCATTTAGAAAATGTTACCAATCAAAGAAGAATATAGCTTTAAACGGTTTGCATGTTCAGTAGTGGCAAAAGTGAAAAAGGTGAGATCATCTCTCTCTTTCTATCTATCTCTTTTTTTCCCTCCTTACCCTACTCCTGCAGTGCTGGGCTTGTAAAGCATGTTTCAAGAACAGCTTTGAATAGCAGGAAATCCAAAGTGAAGCTTTCACATCTTTAGTACACTGCTAGTAGTGTGGTGATGGTGATGAATGATGGTGGTTGTGACTATTCTTTAAAATCAATTATGCACAGGCTTTATTCCTTATGTCCTCTAGGCTTTTGTGTAAGCATTACACATGATTATTTTTTTAAAAAAAGATTGGTTCCTTTGAAATGTAGCATAATTTTGCATTAGTCGTCCAGCAACAGTGACACAGATTTGAGCATTTTTCATGTTGTACACATGCACACCAATTGGATGCAGCTCAATTTATTTTTAAACGTTTAAAAAAAATAAGTGAATGTTTGGCACATAATGGTTTTCAGTTGAAGTAAATTATAAGTACTGTCCTATTGTATTGAATCCAGAGACTTTGATATATGTAGGATGGGATCCCTGATATTTCAAATCCCACATTGGAAAATAGTGGAGATGCAATTTACAAAGTAGTGTGCTCCCCTATCACTGAATTGCAGCCCCTCCCCAATGCTTGCTTGGTGGTGGAAAATGACAACCCTTTTTTGTTTAAACCAGACCTTGTTGGCTCCTTTTATTCCTAATTTATCACTCCACCACCCCCTTGACTTTAAAATGTGCTCACATTTTTTGCTTATATTGGTTCCCCCTCCCTTTTTTTCTTCTTTTTTGGACCCTTTATGATTTATTGACAGCTATAGATTATTATTATTATTTTAGCAATTATTCTGATCACAACATGAGTGCAACTGCCATTGAACTTTTAACAAGCGTTAGTCCTGCGTAATCAAGGCAGTTGCCGGACCCGGAACCAATTCCATAGCTGGGCTTCAAAGATATTTCTGGTACTGCTTTCAGCACCTCAGAATTCGCACACATTTTATGCAGTTATGGACTCCAGATTCTGGATGCCTGTTTTGTGTACCTAATCAGTTTATTATTGCACATATGCACCTTAAAACTGCTCCAACCTCCAACTCACCACTGTGCTTTTCAGTGCTTTTGCTCAGGGCTTATGTATGCAGCCTCCTGTTTCACTGTCACACCAGAGACACATTGATTGTTAGATAACCTGCCCTCCATAACTCTTAATGTATTAACATCATCCCTATGTTAATGAGTACCACAACACCTCTTTCCTTCACCAGGCTTTTATTGGCTATACCTGTCACGTGTCTATTTTCAGGAATGCTGATCATTAATTAATCTTGCTTTGTACTAAAATGGCTTCCTACAAACTGGGACTTGAAATCTTTTTCTTCTTGTTGTTGTTTCCACACTCTGCTGTTTCCTTTCCTTCTCCTTGTCAAGTTCTTGCCATGCATGAAAACGTTCTTAAGTGTCCTACACCAGGCTGCACAGGCCGAGGCCACGTAAATAGCAACAGGAATTCTCACAGAAGGTAAGATGATGTGCTCACTGAGCTATAATGTAGGTGGATACCATTTCACAGCAACAACACCTCTGAAAGTCTCCTGACGAGTGTGTGTGTGTGTGTGTGTGTGTGTGTGTGAAGATGCTATTGGCCTTAATTGAGCAGATGGACTGATGTGCTCAGTTTGATTGTCCTTTATGGCTTATCGTATGAGAGGATTAACTCTGGGGCACAGTTAATTCAAATAATAAGCTATATTTCAAGGCTTGTCACTGTTTGCCAGCATTTGCCTTTCCTTAGCGAGAATTGAATATACAAGTTTAAATTCCTTCAGCAGGCTGCAATAGGTATTTTCTATCATTGGGGGAGAGGTGGCTAGCTACCCTTCCTTCCCACAATGATTCAGGCTGCTTGTAACCATTTCTCACCTGTATTTGAATATGAGTCACCTGCATATCTGGTTGTTTTGTGATACAAAAAAAGTAGCTGCAACAAATTTCTTTAAATGTTCTGCTTCTTCACAATATGCACTTTAATATTTCAAAGAGCAGCCTCTTAACCATGGTGCAAATCCTGACACACACACAAGCCCCTCAGCTCTACTGAAATCTCTTTGCCACCTGATTGAAATCTAAAATGGCACTTCTAGAGAATATCACCGATGATACTAAAATAAGGTGTATCTAAGCAGAACCAGGACAGTTTCTTTACACCATGTTAGCCTACTAACCTTTTTGTTTTGTTCATGAAGTGCTGTGGATTCCAGTGCATTGTAAATAAAAAATTGTGTAGAACTGGAAATTATTATTATTATTATTTATTTATTAAATTTCTATTCACAGATAGTAAAGTCTTCTAGTATAAAGGATGAAAACAGCAGGATTGTTTTCAAGTTATCTTAAAATCCACAGCAAGTTGTTTTCTTTTTAATTTGCTTTTGGAAATGGTCCCATTCAAAGCTACAGAAGATAAAAGGATTGGATCCAGAATGAGAATCCCACATAAGTGGGGATAAGCTCAATTGAATTCAGTAGAACTAACTTCTGAGTAGATGTGGATTGTGGTGTTTGTGATTTGACCTTCATTTCTATTGAAATCAATGGGACTTCATTTATGTATGATTGCTTTTATACCACACTCTTCCTCCAGAAGGGTAACTCACAACATAGAATATACAATAGTAGCTAAAATGTTTTTTTTTAATGAAAATAAAAACATTTTAAACCCAACTCAGCAGCAATAAATAATATAACTGGCCTCAGAGTCAACATAAACCAGAAACCTGAAGGCCTAGACAAACAAATGTTTTTAACTTGCCCTTAAATATAGCTAATGTGAAGGGCAACCAAATTTCATTTTAGTTATTGCTGACTTTTCACATTGATTTCTTTTCTTTTTTTATAAGAATTTATTAAAAAAAATTAAAACAACAAACACAAAATACAACAAAAAATACATAACACTACAAAACTACAAAAAATAACAAAATTAAACACAAAAATACAAAAATCTTAACAAACACTTATTAAACTATCCTTATCATATTCATCACATTGTTAAGGGACCTCCTCACATCCTCTCTTCTGCGTTCATTTCTAATCTTCTTTAGTAACTTTATAACATTATAAAATCTTCATTCTCATCTAATCTTAATCCATATACACATTATAAATTTATCATTCTCATCTAGTCTTAATCATTAAAAAAATGAATATTAACTATTTCTATCTAGTTCTTATATCCTATCTTAATCTAACTAATAGCATTACTGTAGCCTTATATGTCCTCTGATTTCAATTTCAAATATCAATCTTTTCACGTCGTTTCAAATAGTCTTTAAATTTCTTCCAATCCTCCTGCACCGTTTCTTCCCTCTGGTCTCGGAGTTTCGCGGTCAGTTCTGCGAGTTCCATATAACTTTTCACATTGATTTCAATGGGAATGAAGTTCAACTAGCTTACTCTGGATCCAACCCATTGCAATTGAGCCCAAGAAGTTAAAAATAAATATATCAGGAATCACAACTAAAGCACACATGGCAGATGGCCATCCAAACTCTGCTTAAAAACTTCCAATGGAGGAGAGTCTACCACCTTAAATGAAACTATAAAAAATATTGACCCTGTTTAATGTCCATGGCTTTGACAATAGCACTGGGGAAAGCTGTAGGATTATTAAAACACAATGTCTTAGATCCACGGCTTTTGAGACATCAAGGAATGCTGTTTGGCACTCCTCTTTCTGTCTGCATTATTTGATTCTCCATTCCTGGCCCCCTCTGCCATGCTCCCTAAAAGATATCTACTTTGAGAATGGGTGTTGCTGGTTAGCAATAGTAATCTCTTGCTAAGAGGCATGGAGGATGTCTGAATGAATGAACTCCAGTGGTCATGTCACCTCAGTGCATGCCATGTAATCCATGGAAGAGTTTAGGAAACATTGTCTACTGTATCGTGTCTTCTCTTAAACATTTCTATGGCTTTATGATTTATTTTTCCCCTATAGAAAGGGGAATGACTTTCTAGATCTCAGGAAGATTCAGAGTGAAGTTCTGTTCAGAATTCTGCCATAGAGTGTATTGATTTCCTCTGTAGAAATTTTGAAATCAGATAAGCATATTGCAAACTATGACCAGATAAACAACTTTTCCTTTACCTCATCATAATGTTCATATATATGCTACTTCCAGTGTGTTGTTTATTTTTCTCATAAACTGTTTTTTAGCAGAAGCAGACCTGTCATTATATGCTCAGCTCCATAGCTCCTGTATCCTCATGATTCTGGGTTCTTTCCAAGGCAGCTTTCCATCCATTTCAGCAGCAAGCAATATCTTCAGTTATAGGCTAAATTCTATTTTGATTTACGATTGGCACAGCTTCATTTTGCAGGTCAGCCCTAACCATCTTTACCAGTTGTAAGTCCTGAATTCAGCAAAGCTTATGTTCAAATAAGCAGCTTCAGGGTTGCAGCCTTAATTTAAAAGCGAAACAATGATTGTGTAATGTGTTAACCTGTGTAATTTGGCCTACACGTCATTGCCACTGAAATACCAGTGTAGTGATATAAATAACAAAGTTTTCCAAAGCAGTTAATACTCTCGGCAGGATTGTTGGCAGTCCTGCTGACAGTATTGCAAAGTGGAATTTTCAGATTTTCATTCTGTTTGCCTGGCAGTAGTGTTCTCCTGCACATTTACAAGAACACGAAACTAAAGCATAACTTGTGACCTATCAAGCTGATTGCAGCTCACCAGCTATTTATGGTGGTTAATCAACAGCTCGTTAAACTTTTATTTTTTTGCAGAAATTGTAGAATGGCTAAAACGGTAATATTCAAGTACCTGGCTGGCATGCCGCAATATGTAGCTTGGAAAGTATGTTTGGCTTGGTGGATCACACGTTTCACATAACTTTTCTTATGTACAGTGGGATAGGAAGTTTTTTTTTTTAAAAAATAAAAAATGATGTCAGCCCTGTGTCCTTAAAGGCTAGAGTTGTGCATCGAAGAGGAGTAACACAGGGCATCAAAAAGTAGATTATTTGGTTCCTGGCAAGCTTCCTCCTTATATTTACTAAGAAGGGCTCTATGAAGCTATTCAGGACACGACAATTACATTTTCTTTCTGTAATTGCAGCCTCTCGGGATGTCCTATTGCTGCAGCAGAGAAACTGGCTAAAGCTCAAGAGAAGCATCAGAGCTGTGATGCATCCAAATCAAACCAGGCATCAGATCGTGTCTTGAGGTATTAAGAGTTGCTCTAACACTTAATAGTGTATACCAGATTAATTGCATAATAAGTTAGCCTGAGCACTAAAAAGAAAAGTATACGACCCTTGAAGAAGTGTTTAGAATTAGGGCTTCTGGATCCTGTTCTCAGCATTTATCTGCCTACCAATATACCCTGGGGGTGGGTGGGTTAATGTTTTTTTGGCAAATATCAATAAAGCTGAAAAGCTCATTTTTGTCTTAGGCATTGTTTGGTGTAAAGCTGCCTGCTGGAGTTCTGAAACTAAGAACAGTGTGAAAAAAAGTTGATATCTTTGGGAAATAAACTAATATTTACCGGTAAGTCTTGTTTTTTCCAGCAGGCGTTTACTAGTAAATATCAGTTTAAATGAAAACCAGAAGCCCTATTTTTCAAAATTATAGTTTGCCAGTATGGATTTCTAATTCAAAAGTATTTTCATTCTTAGATTTAACAATGAAAACCACCCACTGAGGTTTAGTTGGCTTCTTATTCTCTCTAAAAAGAATGATAAAGTTACACCATCATATGGCTTACAGTTTTATTGCTGCCAATAATTCATGATTCATCTCATTCCTCAGGAATACAAGTTCTAGGTTGTCCTGTGCAGAATGTATACACATTTCCTTGAAGCAGTTACATTTCTTGGGAATCATGAGAGTCAGGATCCTAAGGCTAAGTCCTGTGCTGTGTAGGTCACCCAACTGCTGTAATATTTTCTAATTAAATGCATATATGTAGATGTACACAGCATTCCCTAGGAAAAAAGAGAGAGTTTTCTATGTTTTCTGCCAGGAAACCAGTTAATTATAAACATTAACAGAATGGCTTAACTTGAATGTGTAGATTTAGATTCTGCTTTCCTCTCTCACAGTGACATGTTTAATGACCATTTTTAGTGGCCTCATGATACTGGATCAATCATCTGAAAAAAATCCAGCCAAACTCAAGCTCAAAACTAAGGGTTTGGTCAAAACATGCTGGGCTATTTTGGATTCATTTCCATGTGCATTTACAACTTACAGTGATGTTAAAAGCAAACCCACAAACATGATGTCTGAAGCTACATTTAGAGTGCCTTCAGATCTCATATTAATCCAATGGCAATGCAAATCCAGTGGCAAAGACATTTTAATAGTATTGTCCATACACAAAAGAGAGCAGGAATTGTGTTTTAGCCTAGAAATCTTGTGGTGGTTTTTACTACTAATGATGTTTCTAATCTTCATTCAAATGGTATTTGAAAATGCACTTAGTACTGCCCTGGAACTGCAGGTTTTGTTGCAAATCACTCCACTGAAAATGCAAAGCACGGTAAAACCTTGCTAATAGTGAATGCCACTATTTGAAAGCCAAACACTGCAAAGTTTCCCTGGTATTTTTTTTTCCTGGCTTCTTCTACAGTCTAAAAATTGGGGGTAGGGGAATAGTTAAGTTAGGCACAGACATCACATATGTATCGGTGTGTTTTCCCCATGCCATTAGAAAAACAATATTATTTTTCCGAAGAAGAAGCATGGCTGATTTTGTTCATCCTTCAGAAATACGATGTGATTTTACAGATTTAGGGTTTGGTGTTCCACATACTCTTCCACTTCAGATACAATTTGGGGGGGAAACTCCTTTGTTGATCAAAACAACAATACCACAGATAAGACTCTTCCGTGGCTCCTGCCAAGAGGAACAGAACAAAGCTGGTGTAGGCTTGCCATTGCTTTCGAACCAAAATTTCTTTAGTGCAAAGTCAAATGCCATGCAAAGGAAGCTTCTTATAAGAAGCAGCACCTGAGCTTTTGACAGATTCCTCAAATAGATATTTTGGCACTTTTGCCGCTGGGACTGTCATGCCTCTCAGATCTTGATAGGTGATCTGAGTTACATTGTCACCTCAGATTTGACTTCTCCGCTGCCTTTATCCTGTAAGAGCTCTTAAGATGAAAACTCTGAAGCTCGCCCTGTGATATTTGTGCTTGCTAAGCACGTATCGACTGCTGTTATTACCTTCAACTTGATTTCAGAGTAACCCATAGGAAGTGCCCAAGGTTGGGTTTTTTTTGGGGGGGGGGGTTTGGCTGCACACCTTGACCTAAAGATGTGTCCTAGCAGCAACAACATGCTTCTGCCTTTTTGTCTTCAGACTGAGCAAAATGGTGGTGCCTTTGGCATCCAGAACTGAAGCCTGGTTACTTAGGATTTCCCACAGAGATGGTGCTTCCTGGGGAAATATCCCTTTTGCACTGCAAGTGAAGTATACATTTTTGTATACTTGTATGGATACATTTTTTAAAGCCTTTTGAGAATAAATCTGATTTACAGAATATGTGATCCAGTGTACAATTAGTATTTGTTTTGAGAGCACGGTATATGAATTCTATTTCCATAGTTTAAAGCAGCTTTTTGCTTTATTGGGTTCTGTGTTTGCAGAACACTATTGAGCTCTGTTCTCCCAGAAGTAATTTTCCACCCCAGCATGTGAAATAAAATCCAAGTGGATGAGTAGTAAAATCTTATTTATACATACATATCTTTTACCTAAATTCCAACGAAATAATACTTTAGAAGTCTAAAAGTTTATGGTTATGTAACATTTCTCACATTCACTTTGAGAGGCACAAAGCCAACCTATATTATTAAAGAATCTAATACATATCAGAGCTCCCATCCATGATAGTGCAGTTGAGGCTTTCCTTTAACAAGTTTACAGACATGCATTGGAGCAAATCTGCCATCTGTATTTTATTTCAGTTTAGAAGGGTTTTATATATATATATATATATATATATATATATATATATATATATATGATGTTTTTTAATTTTGCATTGTTATATATTTACCATTTTATGATTGCAATGAGGAAGTACTTGAAAAGGACATTGCCACACTTATCAGGAATGAGTTTGTCCCACCACCCCTCACCTTCGAAGAGATGTGAGTTGGTCTCTTGTGGGGAAGGGGTTGTGGGAAGCTTCTAATTTTATACACGGTATTACACGCCATGATTTGTTCAATAATGAGCTCCCAGTGATGCTAAGGTCAACAGCAGTTGAAACAAGACCATAGATATTGCAAAAACAAACAAACAGCAAAATAGTCAAATCACAGAACTTTAAAAACGTCTGTTTGATCTCACCACACAAGCCTGCCAATATGGGAGTTTCCTTTTATTAATAGTAGGTGAGAAAAAAAGTATGTATAAAGGAGGCATGTCAACCATAATGCCCTCTTGGGGAGCTGAAAAGATTGATGGTGCCAGCACTATCCAATTCAAAATTTAGTGCTGTTAAATGTAGGTCCAGTGGCAGTATAGTTCAATGAGTAGACTTCAGGAGGTTGGTGGATGCACTAGATATCAAAGCACATGTGGAGTTATTGCCCACACCTTGATCATCCTAGATTTAGAAATTATTCCGGGGGCAGGTAGGCCCTGGAATTGCTATTGCTCCAAAACTTATATGCACATGTAATATGCTCAGGTAACTTTTGCTATCTCCTTGCAGAGCTGCTGTAATTATGCTCCTCCCCTTATTGCCTTGTATAGCAAGGGAGCATACCTGTGTGTGTGTGTGTTGTTGCTGTTGTTGTTGTTGTTGTTGTTGTTGTTGTAGTAGTAGTTGTTTTTTAATAGGACCATTTCCCTATTTCTTTTGCTATTAGCCACATGTGGTGTAATTATAATTTGTTTTCTTTGGGCTTTTGTTGAAGGAAGGTGTCCTGCTAAAACACAACTTAAGCGCTTAAATAAATACATAAATAAATAAATGCATTGCTGCCGCTTGTGTGCAGTAAACAAATTGAAAGAAGTGTTACTATCAAGGCTTCAAATTGTGTATTATCTGTCTAATACACTGTACGTGTTTGTTTTTGTTTAATTTCTAGGCCCATGTGTTTTGTTAAGCAGCTGGAGATCCCTCAGTATGGCTACAGAAACAATGTCCCCACCACAACGCCCCGCTCCAACTTGGCCAAGGAACTAGAGAAATACTCTAAGACTACGTTTGAATATAACAGTTATGACAACCATGCATATGGCAAGAGAGCCATAGCTCCCAAGGTGCAATCAAGGGATATTTCCCCCAAAGGATATGATGGTATGAGGTGCACACTCTTTAATCATCAGAAACCAATCTGCATCTAACAATGGTGTGGGTTGTGCAGACCGCATCTGAGTATTGTATGTGTTCATGCCCATGTAATACAGCGGAAGTCTATTTATCTCACCTCCCGGCTTTGTTGTAATAAAAAGAGTATGGTTTCTGCATTTTTCTATGTCAGAAATTGCAGCCTTGAGACTCACAACTGCTTCTGCTTCTGCGGCCTGATCCATTAGGCCGAAAAAGTCGAGGCACAGGTCGATATCACTTGGTTCTTAATTACACAAGGTTGGCATAAAAACAACTTTGGCCAACATTAGGTAGGTTGCAGAAAAGCAACAAGAATAAGAATGGTGTAAAGCAGATAAGCAGACTTCTGCTATATTAAGGGAATTCTGTTCATATGATGATGGCGTTGCCTGGAACTTGTTCGTGAAAGCATGTCAAAAACTTTATATCATGCTGGATTCTGGACTGCTTTGTTTCCCCCCCTCAAAATAATGTCTAATGATTGAGTTTGGTGGATTATTGTTATTAAGTTTGCAATACAAATGGGCAGTGGACCCAGGCCATGTGGTTTAGCATCCGTTTTAATGTCTAGGAGAGCCAGACTTATGGGTTATGTAATGCTTTGCTAACTCACAAGGATAATGTGCTTGCTCTCTGAGGTTTGAGAAATGGAAATGTGTTGAACTTAGCTGCAGTTCCAACACCTTTTGTTAGTCATGTTAATTATGGCCCTAATATATTACCAAATTCTTGATGGGGTTTTTTTGGGCCGAAGGAGGGTAGTGCTGGAAAACCTGTAATTATTATATATCACCTGATTCTGCTGATGACTCTACTGCGAGGGGGCGGAGTATAATGATTGTGGAATATAGATTAGCACCGAGACTTCACATGATTACTAGACCTTTGTGGGCGGAAGGAGGGAGGGGAGATGTGTGCCATGTTTTCACTTCTGTGTTTTAATACACAACATGTCAGTGTAAAACAATCCGGTACAGAAATGTCTAAGTGGTACAGAAATGTCTAAATGACAATCCTAACCGTAGTCCAAAAAATCCACAATAGACCTAACACCCTGGAACAGACATAGAGTGAGATTGGTGTGAAAAGGAGCGAAAGATGTACAAACTGGAGCATGCTTGCATCGTTTTGTTGCGAGGCAACCTTTAAGGTATTGTAGAAAAGGGGGTTATAAATTATTTAAATAAAGCAAGAGACTTCTATTGCCTGTTTAAGCATACCAGCAGTATCCAGAATAACAGATGATGCTTTGAGCAATCCTGTGTTTGGACTGTACCGAAATTCTGTGTAGACAAAGTGGGAGGTGTGCAGTCTGCCCAACTTTCTAGATGCATCATGGTGAAGAGGGCTTGAATGTTTCTGGGACCTGTTTGTATGGTAATTCTCCATCCCTCCCCACCCACAGCCAATCCTGACATAACTGGATAGTTCACACTGTGCCTGGAGCACCACTGTGTTGGAATACAGAGCACTCCCTATCCAGCTACTCACAACACAAGGTGCCCAGCACAAGGGGGCACCGGACAGGTGTCAGCATGTGTGAGTCTTGCCAAGATCCTGAGGCCTTGTCAACTGTGTGAGAATGCCAGGTGCCGATGTTGATATGCATATTTAGACTCCACAACAAAATTCTGTGGTAGCGTTGTTTTTGTATGTAACATAGATAACAATATCAGGTTCCATTTGTTGGACTGATTAGTGCAGTGCTCTCTTGTTGTTGGACACCTAAAGCTCTTAATTAGGGGAAAGACATGAGACACATACAAACCCATCTTCTGAGTTCTTTTTTATTCTAAAAAAACAAACAAAGGATGAGTATATAGTGAAAAACAAGTCTACAATGTTGCGTGTGAACACCGCCAAACCCCCTCCAAATGGAATATTTGTTTAAGATTTTTGGGGGGCATTAATTTGGCCACAACTTTATTGATTACAGCATGTGAGTGGTTGTTTAGGCATTGGTTCGAGCTACCTGAACCTGCACTAGCAGGAACAGGACTGACAACTGGAATTTCCAGTAGTCAGTAAGGGAAAGCATACTGGGGGAGCAAAGAAGCGGATTTCTGCCTCTTAGTTCACCCCCCAGATGCTCCCAGGAACTCTGGCATGGCCCTACCCCTGAGAGGGGATCGGACAGAGCAAATTGAGCCCTTGGATTCCTTTAATGGAATTCCCTAGCAGCAGCAACAAAATTGAGGGGCAGGCACAGCCAATCCCTAATCCCCTCCACCAAAGAATGAACCAATGCCTAACCGCCAACCTTACAAAGTTGTGACAATTTGCTACACAGTAGGCAAAAACCAAATGGCACCAGCCAATCAGCCAAGTGGCAAAATTCCTACCGGGCCCCTGCTACAAAACAGACGACCCCTAGACAGGCATAGCAAGGTCAAAAACGGAACCTTAAATTATAGGGAGGGAGGGCGGGAGATCCGCTGCACAATGCGAAAGAGAAAGTACTTCCCCACTTGCAGCCCTATAAATAGCCTCTTAGCTGCCAATCAATCCCCAACGGACAGATGATTTTCCCCAGCAACAAAGGGGCAACCAATGAGGTGATGAGGTAATCCAAACAGACCCGCCCCAGCAACAAGAAGGCAGTTTGGTGATCTCACCGCAACATGTGGAATCTCCATGATTTGGAGGACACGATTTATCTGACAAACTATGGTAATGCCACATGCAAACCCTTTTTCTCTCCAGTCATGGATTTCATTTGCAGAAGCAGGGCAATAGATGGCAACCTAGCCATGATTTTACTTTCTCGTGTCAATTTATACACAAATTTCATAAAACCGGTATGAAAGAGTTTTTGAGGAACTAGTAGGATTTTGAAAGGGATTACATCTATTGTGTGTATGCATTGAAGCCTTCACACACAAGAATTGGCATGGATTATGTCTTCATAGTTTGTATAAATTAAGGTGTAGTCAGGACCAAGGAATTACCCTTTTAGGACCTCAATTCACTAAAGAACTTAAGCATTCTTAGGGGAGCCCAGAAGCCTAAGAACGTGCTTAAGGTGTAGGCTTATTCCCTGAGGATTTGTTGAACTGGATTGTCAGTGATGGAGAACATCTAAATAGGGGCTTATCTGCACTGTGCAAAGTGAGAGAACATTTTATTAATAAGTATGAACTGAAGTTGGCCTGTATTGTATGCGAGGCATAAAAAGGTGTAGTGATGGTTACTACAGTAGTTTTATTGATGTTAGTGTTGAAAGTATAAAGTGGCTAATAGGGGCCATCCAATATGTTTTGCTGCCTGAGGCAGAGCAGTAAATGGTGGCAGTCTTCAAGCCAAGGTGCATAGTAACCAAGACTGGCCAAGTTATTTTGGCACATGATGCAGAAAATACCACAAGCATCTCCCCCTCTCCCTAGCAAAAAAAAAAAAAGACAATAAATTAAAGATTTGCTGCCCTTTCGTGACAGCCAAACTCATCCACCTGAGCCAGCCACCTCACTCTGCCTAATGGTAGGGTCAACCCTCGATGTAAGGATTTGTATCCAACAAAGTCATTGAACGTGACAAATGACTTCTGCTCACGCAGTGGACCTTTTCCTCCCCTTGCACAGATACACCTGAAACCTTCTCTTGAAGGTTAGGAAGAGCAGATTGGGCAGGAGAGGGGAGAGGGAAAGGAAGTTCTGTTGCATGAACAGTATTTGTTCTGCTCATTCAGTCACACTGTTGGATGCAACCTTCAGTCCTGACACAAATTTCTTCTCTTATCTATTCACTTGTATTTAGAATTAAGCAAGAAAAGAAGATCACTGGATGAGAATAGCTATAACTCCATCAAAACATAGCCTAGTTAGGCAGAAGTACTTGGATTTAATCCAACCAATGTTGTGATTACACTGCTGGTGCTACTAATGAGTAGTCTATTATGCTTCAGCAGCAAGCTAGTATATAATACAGAAGTAAGCTTTTCCTGGCCCAGGGAACTTACATTTGACCAGTTCTGTACAACTTATAAATAGATATGATTGTGATAGTCGTATCCTTATCACCCCTTCTCCTTATATTTTGTTTAAAAATATATGCTTAGCCAATTCCTCATCACATCACTCTAGGGTGGGTTACAATATAATTGAAAACTACAACAATTTGAAACAATTATGAGACAATAAAAACAGAACTCTAAAATTCAGTCATGGTTCAGTCACAAACTGAAACAGTGGCCAACTTTCCATAACTGTACTTAACAACCCATAAATGTCTGGGCAAATAAACAGGTCTCTGCCTGGTGCCAAAATGCCATAAGGCAAACATGTTTCCAGGGAAGGGACAGTCTACAACTGGGGAAGGTGTCAACACAGAGAATGCATTTGTTTTCAAGTCTCAAGCAAGCAACAAAAAGTAAGGGGTTTATTCAGCTCCGGCTGGACCTTTATGGTTGATGATGGGCTGTGTTCAACTTGGCAGATCACAGGTTGTGCAATAGAAACAAATAAGGGACTGGATACAGAGAAGTTAGAGGTTTAATAATAAGGAAATGAGGAATGACTTGGGGAAAGTCAAAAGGAGTGGGAAGAAGAAACAAGTGTTTTTCAGAATAAGATTTGTGCTGACATTCTTTAAACAAATTAATTGTGCTTCCTTTACAACCTCAGTTTTTTTCTTTCTACATTTTTACTATTGTACACATAACATTTGTTCTGTCCCCATAAAATTGTGTCATGTGTGCATGTAGCAAGCAGATGTATTTGGGTATATAGATAATACACCAATGGATCTCTGTAGAGTTGATGGCATATTGATTGCTGAATTGTAATTTTTCATTATATTGTTGTCGGAGATGGAAAAAGAAATATAGTCTAAAGTATTTTTGTAGTGTATGAGGCGAACCTGAGTTTTCTCCTCTTCAGACATGCCCCAACACTTCCCCTATAGCATTCATATTGTCAACAAATTATATATTGAGCCATATTGATTATTTCAGTATTACAGTGACAAATTATGGGTGAAGCTGTTATCTGAAAAGACAATGTTATCTAAATATCTGTGATTATTTTAGTATCTGGAAATTAAACATCAGTTTATGGGGCCAAATGATTAAAAATGAAAATTGAGCAAAGGGTTTGGCATATTAAATGATGAATGTTTGAGCTTTTGTTAATATCGAGGCATAGCTTGTGTCAAAGATCATCAGGAAAAAATGTCAGGTGACCAATGCATGCTCAGAACATAAAGTAGTGACAGTAAGGGAGGTTCTTTAAAAAAAAAATATGTAAACGATATTGGTATAGTATGCAAAAAGGCACGCAACTTAGATTCTAAGTTCTAAAATCAAATGGTTTGAATCACTATGACCATTTCTAAAACAGAGGGGCTGTCTGGGCCAGGGAAGCTTAGGATCTGTTTGTGCATAGGCTTTCGTGGGACCCTGACGTTGCTTTGAAACTCCCATCCTTCCCTCCACCTGCACCAGGCACAGGCAAAACTAGATGTTGATATGGAAGATTTGTGAAAAGGCTCTTCGGGACAGACAAGAGACAGCACTTCTTCACACAGGGCATAGCTAAACTATTGGATTTGCTGTCACAAGAGGTAGTGATGGCCATGAACCTGGATAGAAGAGGCATAGACAAAGTGTGTAGAGGTCCTTACTTGTGAGCTTCCTGTGAGAAAAAAATGATGAAGTTGGTGGTCCTTTGGCCTTATCCAGCAGGCTTCCCTTCCATTCTTGTCTCCTGAGGCTTTTAGAAATTAAATAGTCATTGCAATTGGCAGGGGAAGGGGCTGGGTTCAGAGCAAAACCATAGAACTGGGCTAGGAAATTTTACCCCTTAACGCTGTGCCACTTTCCTGGTATGAGCTTTCGTGTGCATGCACACTTCTTCAGATACACTGAAACAGAAGTCACCAGATCCTTAAATATAGTGGGGGAGTGGGGAGGGGTATTACTCAGAAGGGTGGTGGGAATGGGTGATAGGCTGATAAGTGTGGAAAACCTGTTGACGACTCTAAACGGCTGCAATTAGTCTTGCAGGGAAAGGCAAGGGGTGAGATGGCTAAAGATGGCTTTGTTATGTATAATGAGATAAGAATCTAATGTCTTTGTTCAAACCAGGTTTCTCCATGGTTTTAAGTTTGGTGATTAGTTGCAATTCAGCCACTTCTCTTTCCAGTCTATTTCTGAAATTTCTTTGTATTAAGACAGCTACTTTGAGATCTTTTATAGAATGTCCTGGGAGATTGAAGTGTTCTCCTACTGGTTTCTCTGTCTTGTGATTCCTGATATCAGATTTATGTCCATTTATCCTTTGGCGTAGGGTTTGGCCTGTTTGTCCAATATATATTAGAGTCGTCAACAGGTTTTCCACACTTATCAGCCTATCACCCATTCCCACCACCCTTCTGAGTAATACCCCTCCCCACTCCCCCACTATATTTAAGGATCTGGTGACTTCTGTTTCAGTGTATCTGAAGAAGTGTGCATGCACACGAAAGCTCATACCAGGAACAAACTCAGTTGGTCTCTAAGGTGCTACTAGAAAGAATTTTCGATTTTGTTTTGACTATGGCAGACCAACACGGCTACCCACCTGCCACTTTCCTGATTATATTCTTGCCCCAATACCATGTATTTGCCCCACAGGCAAAACTTTCAGGTACCATGGTTTTAGACATTACATCTGAACCAACCTTTGTATATTAGACACTGCCAGGAAAAAAAAAATTGTGTCAAGACATAATAGCTTTTAATAATTACATAAACAGTTGGCTGGGTAGGTGAGAAAGGAATTCCAATAGTTCCAGGTTCAGCTAATGAGGGGGTGCCTTCTTAATGTACTGTTTAGGTTACAACACATTCAAAGGCAACACAGAGGAGATCAAGCATATTATCTTCTCGGTGAGCTTTTTTTTCTGTCAGGCCCCCAGAAAATAGTGTGAATTAGGAGCTTTGTGCAAGTTCTCCCGTTTTCCTGGGGCGGTGCTTTCCTTCTTCTCCTGCCAACAGTTAACAGAGGGTGTGTGTGTGTGTGTGTGTGTGGTGTTTTTGTAAAGCCCTCCTTATAGTGCATTGTGCACATTTTGCTTTCTATAAAACTGATCAGAGTGTTGCAACTGATCAGAGTGTTGCTGCAGAATACTCTGGAGATTATCACTCTGCTTCTTTTCAGTATCGCATCCAGGTTTCTTGTGCAAAAAAAGCCACACTCAAGTATCATAAAATCATCAGGAATGATTCCCTTACACACACACACACACACACACACACACACACACACACACACACACCTTGGGTTTTCCCCTCCCTTAATAGTCTTTGCAGTTCCTTTTGAACACCATTCTCTGCAGATTGCATTGCTTTTTTTTTCATGTACGTGCATAAGTGCCGGCCCTTTTGAGTCATCCATGTCATATTTCCTTCCCACAGCAAAACGTTACTGTAAGAACTCGAGCCCAACTAGCAGCACAACAAGCAGTTATGCCCCTAGCAGCAGCAGCAATATGAGCTGTGGAGGAGGCAGCAGCGCCAGCAGTACCTGCAGCAAGAGCAGCTTTGACTATACCCATGACATGGAAGCAGCACACATGGCTGCTACTGCTATACTGAACCTTTCCACTCGTTGCAGGGAGATGCCTCAGAACCTCTCCACTAAACCTCAGGATCTCTGTTCAAGGGTAAAAACAAACAAACCTGTGCCTCTATATCTCTATGTATATTTTGTTTGTTGAATGGGGAAATGCATAACGCTTTATTGTCTGCACTGGCATAATACTAATCATCTATGGTAAATACAGCAAGAGCTTCCAAGAATGCTTAACTTTGTTCTCCGTATAAATTCTAGCAATGACATCTTGTAGCTTTGCTATGGTAGTCCAGCAGCAACCATCTGATATGATCTAGCTCAGAATACAGAGTTTAAAAAACAGGGTGGAAATGAATAAAAAAGCCTGCTGTTGTTGTTAAATGTTTCCTTAACTGGTGAGGTCTGCTGAGACTACAAAGGTTATGTCAGCTGAATTTGATGAACTGTGTGTGCTATAGCTTTAATGTGCTTATTGGTGTATTTTTAAAAAAAGTTAAATTATGGAAAGTAAGAGTGGCTTGGAGCAGCAGAATTAGGCTCCTGAGTAGGCCTACATGGGGCCACTTTCAAATAAACATCAGCAGGGCAGTAGGAAGATTAGTGACTTTGCCCCACAACTTCAAACTTCAACCACACTCTACCTTGTATGTTGCACGTCTGTTTTGTGTTTTGTGTGGTGCTTGTGTCTCCATGGAAACTGCTGTGTCCAGTGATAAATATTCACTTAATAGTGTCTTGAACATATTGAAAAATCTGATCTAAGATTATACAGATTTATGCTTAGAAATTAAGAAATGTGGCTTCAAATGTATGCTTGGGTTTAAAGGTGGGCCCTGAGTCTGAAAAGGTTGAAGACTTACTGAAGGTAGATGTTCCATTTCCATGGAAAGCTGTGGCCCAAAAGTGGAAGTCTGCGACTACCCACTTTTAAAAATAATAATAATTAAGTATATTTATTTACAGCTTAACATTCCTTTGTTTTCATGCATTAGTGTCTTGATGTTGTTTAATAACTGTTCTTCCCAACCCTGACCCTAAGGAACATTCTGTGTTAGCAACTAAGGCTTGTTTTCCACATTCTTTGGTGTGGGACTTGAAAATAGCTTTCTGATTTCTCATTTCTGAGAATCTCCCCATGGTGGTAGTTGAGATCTGAGGGTTCTGCCCATGTTGAATGGCACATCAGTAGTGGGGACTCAGAATTACTTCTGTTAGTCCTGTTGCTAAAGGCAAAGGTAAAGGGACCCCTGACCATTAGGTCCAGTCGTGTCTGACTCTGGGGTTGCGGAGCTCATCTCGCGTTACTGGACGAAGGAGCCGGCGTACAGCTTCCGGGTCATGTGGCCAGCATGACAAAGCTGTTTCCCATTGGAGGTTTGGGAGAGAAAAAGAGATGTATACTTAGCTATGCTTCCCAACAACATGAGGAGCTAACGCACCCCTACTGACTAATCTAAAGGCCTGTTTTGCTTGTGTATCTGACTATCTGTACACAAAGATGAGAACTAGCTAGTCAGAACCACACTTTTTACACACAGAGCTAGGCATGGAGGAGAAATCTGCCAAACCTGTACTCCAAAGCAGACTCACCTGATTCGATCTGGGAGAATCATCATATCTGGATCACGCATCCAGCTTGGAATCCACAGTCCTTTATGGGGGCGGCGGACTGAGGACTGCACTGTGTTTCCTCTGCTCTTCTAAAAATGATTTCTGCCCTTTAAAACTGGGTTGAAAAATAATAATGTTTATCTAGCCACCCAAATCATGGGTGTCAGCTAGTGTCAGGTTCCTTGACACCCCCTCACTTTGAATGCAGTAGAGTAAGTACAAATACCTGGAACAAATATTTAGGTGCTAAAAAAACTAAACCCCACACCATGTGGATTTTAAAAGACATCCCCTTAAAAATTCACCTAGAAACAGGACAGGATAGACTTTATTCTATCCTCATGCAGATTGAATTTAAGTGTGTCTGTCTGTCACTAATGCTGAGAGACCTTACTATGAAAATATAAAGCTATCCCAGGTGTCTTCAATAGCCCTAGTACACAGGCTCAGCACAACACAGTAGTGCTGCACGGCCTGACACCAGCTCATAAGTTTTAGTGAACACTTAATAGATTAAAAACCACTTGGCAAAGCCTAAAGGAACTAATTACAAAAAGAAGCAACTCTTACAATTAGGATCGTGTACTTAAATAATTAAACGGGACGCGGGGGGCGCTGTGGGTTAAACCACAGAGCCTAGGGCTTGCTGATCAGAAGGTCGGCGGTTCGAATCCCCGCAACGGGGTGAGCTCCTGTTGCTCGGTCCCAGCTCCTGCCCACCTAGCAGTTTGAAAGCACGTCAAAGTGGAAGTAGATAAATAGGTACCACTCCGGCGGGAAGGTAAATGGCGTTTCCGTGCACTGCTCTGGTTCGCCAGAAGTGGCTTTGTCATGCTGGCCACATGACCCGAAAGCTGTATGCCGGCTCCCTTGGCCAGTAACGCGAGATGAGCGCCGCAACCCCAGAGTCGGACACGACTGGACCTAATGGTCAGGGGTCCCTTTACCTTTACCTTACTTAAATAATTTATTCAGACTTTAAAAAAGAAAAGAAATAAGACTCTTAAAAAACACACATTGTGAAGAAATTTCATTTTTACAAAAAAAAAAAAAAAAGTTCAGAGAGTTAATGAGATATTGCTTGTTTAAAACCATTTCCCAGCAAAACTATGCTTCCTTCATGAGACCACTAGATGGCTATACAAACAAACAAACGCTCAGAGGGTGAATCAAACCAAGTTTTTGAAGCTATAAGTGAACTTTGGGTCTGGCAAACATATTATGCTTTTTGCAGAGAAATTTTCTTTAACAAAAGATAAAGATAAATGGATAATACAGCTTAGCCCAAAAGTAGCTATTAGAAATAATTAATGTCAATTTAGAGAAAAGGAAGAAGCTTTTGTTTTCATCTTGCTTCAATTCATTGTGTTATTATACAGAAGAGAGGAAAACCTATTTTTCCCTGGCATGTAATATTAATCCAGTTTAGGTAGAAGAAAATTAGGTAACATCACTGGGAGATGTTGTATTTTCTTTTTTTAAGTTAAAAGAGGATTCCCCCCTTCCCCAGTGTTTTCCCCTTTTATTAAAATCAAAATGGTACTTCTGGGAAGGTAAATGCCACACTAAATCACCATCAAGGAAATAATCAAGTTTAGTCTATTAAAAACAGTATACAAGCAGGATTGTGATGCATGATTTTCTAGGCAATAAGAATGGGAAAATATTTTCTCTTGGAGTGTCTTCTGGAAGCTTTTATTACTGTGAGGAAAGTAGGTTGCTAAAACTATGAGGAAGCAGAGCCTTTCATGCCACGCTTGAAATAAGATTTCTTGGGAGAAGGGTCTTTCTCTCTTAACATATGAATTGCTGTGTGCATTTTGGCTTTAGGAAAACAAAGGTTCAAAGGTGTGTGTGCGTGTGTGTGTGTAATATTTTTGCTTCACTTGCAAAAGGAAATAAAAGAGGGAGAAGGAAAGGTAGAAAGGCGGAAAGAAAATGCCTCACTTTCCCTGCACACTTCCTCAGTCGCTGCAGGGAATGTCAGTACCAGTTTCATTTCCCCAAGCTGAGATGATTATAAAGGAGGACTTTGTAGAATGTAAAGGCAGTTTATCACTGAATGTCTGTGATGGGGTGTCTGTGTGGTTTGAATGCATTTCCACTTTATATGGAGGTGGCAAGCACAGTACAAAGACCCTAATGGGGGCCAGTCCCATGAAACTGCCTGTTGGTGTTACTGGTTGAGAATGGTATGTTTTTTTGGTGTTTTTTGTTTAGTACTTAAAACGTCTCTTTTCTGAATCCATAGTTGCTAGCATTTGAAAGGTTTGCTGATGTTTAACATTTAAGCTTCTGTTGTTGATTGCTCACCTAATTAAGGCGCTCCAGGCCATATCAGATTCATATAGTTGTTAACTCAAAGAACTAGACATGTCAAGGAGTTAAAATCAAGACAGCGGAATTTGCAACAAGAAAAGGTTTTGCAGAGATTTCTTTTTATTATACAGCAGTGTTGCCAGGAAGCAGAATTGTAAATGGAGCACTCCTTTTGGTTAAAACTCTGTATGTGCTGGGAAATAATTGATAACAACAAACTGAACTCTATACCCTTGGCATGTGTGTGTGTTTTTAAACAGAACCCTGATATGGAAGTTGATGAAAATGGAACGTTAGACTTGAGCTTGAACAAGCAGCGGCAACGAGATGGTTGTTGCACCATTTTGACGCCCCTAGAACCAATGTCGCCACAACAACAGGCTGTGATGAATAACAGGTGTTACCAGCTGAGCGAGAGTGACTGCTGGGATTTGCCGGTGGACTACACAAAAATGAAGCCTAGTAGGATAGATGAAGATGATTCAAAAGAAATCAGTGTATGTCTCTTTCATGCTTTGGTCCATTGAATGTCTAAGAACTGGTGGTGGTGGTGGTGGGGAAATGATTTACCCACAAGAGGCTTTGGTTGACATCTAATCAAATCGTTTAACTAGAAATTGTTTTACTAACTATGTGCTCATTTTCCATATCCTTCCAATTTCCATTGCAGAAAGTCACGGTATACTTTGGTTATCTAAGTTCAATTTAGAATGAACACAGGGGACTGCAATTTAGTGCAACTGACTTGCCTAGCTTATCAACTTTGCTTGTCATATTCAGGGATATTAAGGAATGCACACGTATAGAAACTGCTTTGCTAACAGAGCAGAATACATGTCACATAGATAGCCTATTTTTTGTCCTTATACTGTAAAAAAGCTGTTAGCCATTCACCATAATGTGGGGGAAAAGTAAACTGAGTGGGCAACAGAAAGAGGCTTGGGATTATTTGTGTTCTTGTTGCTGTGATGACATTGTAGACACTGAAAGTGGTAGTAAAGAAAGAAGACTAAGTATCTCGTTAGTGACTATATTTTCATTACAAATTTCCAAATGATAAAAAAGGTAGAATGTGCTGTGTTTTCAATTGTTGCTCAGAAAGGAGGCTTTTGGTAATCATCGGTGCTGCTTTATTTATGATGATGCTGTTTATCTTTGTTAGGTTCTAACTTTTCCTTAGCACAATTTATAGTCAAGCTTCTGTAATACAGACATGATCTTACAGTCCTAGACTTTAGTGTCAAGGAATTTGGTGATGGTACATTTTGATTGCCTGATCTTATATGCACTTTTCCTCTGCTGTCATATCAATCTTTGTTCAGTAAATGATGGTACAGCTTCTTCTTTTTTGGGGGGGGGGGAACCTTAAATGAGACGTGATGGAATATGCTTTGTATACATTATCACTAAAATAGGAGAAAATACATAAAAGATAGTAGATGCAAAGCAAGCAGAAATTTCATATTTTTTATTAGACTGCCATCTACAGGAATTTTTGTGTCCAAGCATCTCAGCTCATTAATCTGAACATTTCCAAATTTCCAAATGTGTGGAGAGCTGTGAATTCTAACCTACAAATTGTACTTAGTAGGAACAGTAATTTAGAACTGAGGCATCATTTGTGCATATAACTATGAAATATTAAATACTATGTTTGGATATTTAATTATTTGACTCTGTTATTATCTTTGCGTTTTTCTGGATAATATATATATGGGAGAGTAAAGTCTTCACATATGTTCATTCTACAAAAAAAAAAACACACCAGTGGATTTTTGTACATAACTATTCATAAAATGAGGGTGGTTGATACTGATACCCAAAAGAGCAACAGAACAAGCATTTCACAATTTCCACCCCAACGTGGTAGAAGTTCTTATACCTAGATTCAGAGTTCCTAATTCTTGGCTGTTTTTCCATGCTGCCCCATATTACCAAACATCTATATAAACAGCACACCCAATTTGCCTGTGGTTTTGACACCTCAAAAATTTTAAAGTTTCCCACACATCCATTTGAATAAACGTAGGTGAATTCTAAATCGGCAACAAATTCCCTTTCACGCATTCTAAATTACACCACCAAAAAGTGGCAATTTTTGGTTGCAGGTGAAAATGGCAACCATTCCGTGTAGCTATTTTATGTAAGAATCTCATCACATGGATTGGGACTGCAGCATGTAAATAAAATACACGCACACCTCTGTGTGCAGCTGAGGATGAAGAGACTTCTATGCAATAGGACCAATCCATGCCTTGCACAAGTGATAGCAGCAACGTGAAGCTCCCAACAGATGGAATGAACTTTGAGCAGCTACCACACTACTGTGGTAGCCTATGAATCAGCCCTAATACCTCATAATGGTCACCACCACATAATAGTCCTAAGCCTCCCTTTTGGTCCCTAAAATCGATCCCAAAGGATTCACCGTATAGTAGTCTCAGGGGCATTCTCAACGCACATTCTCTGTACCAGCCAAAGGCGTGAGGGGAGCAGGTGGGTGAGAGAAGCTGTAATGAGTGATGCGCAAGAGACTTGGATTGCACCAAAAACAGTTAGTAGCAAATAATAAGCAACGGAAACATAAGTATGTTCGTTAATAAAGAATTGTTTCCTCACGTAATGGTTGCACCTCAGGTTTTTCCTCACATAATGGTCACACAGCCTGTTTTTTTGAAAGGAAAAATCAGCATTAAAACATGCAACCATTATGCAGTGAAATACGGTATGCACTTAGAATCGTTTGCTCACGCAGACTGTTCCTCTCACTTCATCGTAGGGGATGCAGTCTGCAATCCTTCCAAAGTAGTGATTTGCTGAAGGCGCAGGGCATCCAATTCATATGTGAAAGTATTTACTCCACTGAAGTGAATGGGATGACTCTTAAAGGTGAAGAGGCCTTGTGCCCAGAAGATAACATTTCATTGGCATACCTCTATTCATTATGGCCCACTATTTAATTCTGATTAATCTTCATCCTTGCCTGCAGCCAGAAGACTTAGATCCTTTCCAAGAGGCGCTAGAAGAACGAAGGTACCCTGGCGAAGTCACGATCCCAAGCCCTAAGCCCAAGTATCCTCAGTGCAAAGAGAATAAAAAGGATTTAATAACGTAAGCATAATGTGAGGTGAAATTATTTTTTTACTCCTTTTATAACCTTTTCCTCTCTCTCTTTCGTTGTCTGACTTGAATAAACAAATACATATATGCCTTGCAGTATGAGCATGCAGCATTTGCAGCATATAAATGTTTCAGACTGTCAGTTAAGTTTAAGTGATGAAGCTAACATGGTATCTGCTTGTCCCTAATGATGCTATATCGTACTGAGACGCCATTTTCATTGAATTCTGTTCATTTTGCAGCTTTTTTGGTAGGATGCTTAAACCCCCCTTGCAGACATTGCAGCTAAACTGGAAACAATGAAACTTTTAAAAAGTATTTTTAAAACATACTTACTATTTTGGCTGTTTTTTGTTTTTGTTTGGTGGCAGATGTCCAACACCAGGGTGTGATGGGAGTGGTCATGTGACTGGTAATTACGCCTCACATAGAAGGTGTGACTTCATTTTTTTCATGGTGGATTCTGTCTTTTCAATTTATTGTTTTCAGCTTACCTCAACAATGCTGTCAAAGTAAAAATGTTGAACTATGTGTTAACCCTTTGAGTAATAAGTGTTGAACTTAAGAGCATGCCGATTTGTGTGTTGTATAAACGTCTTTTTTCTTTTAAGACTGCTACTAAAACATTTTTAAATTTCCTAAAACTTTTTCAGATAGTTAACCCATGGATCACTAATGCTTTTTTTTGTTGTTATACCTACAAATTTAATAGGGGGAAAATCTGATAACACCAGCAATAAAGCTTTATACCTAAATATATTCAGAGGGTTAACTTGTGTTACAAAATTCAGTACTGCAGCACTTGCCCGCCCCATCGCTTCTCTGCATTACAATATTTTTTTTATTAATTTAATTTTTTTAACGTTGTGTTTGTTTGGAAGGTCTTAGTTTAAAAGAAGGTTGACTTACATGGCTATCCTGACCTGTTTTACAGTCTGTCTGGGTGCCCGTTGGCTGACAAAAGTATTCGAAGTATGCTGGCCACAAGCTCACAGGAACTCAAGTAAGATATAATTAATGCCTCTCTTTTTCTTTTTAAATTGTTTTCTTAGCAGTTGCAAACAGAAGTTTCCGGAATATACCTGTAAGAGGATATTGAACAAACCTACTGATACACTACTGAGCTTCTTATGGCATGTGGATATTGAACACTAACACAGACTATAACCCATAGGCTGTGGGCGTTGTCGTGTCACAGGTTGCTGATTGCTGTGATGTCACAGCAGGCACAGGCTAGGCAGAGATTCATAGCCCTTATGGATGCCATGCTATTCATCCATGATGTAGGAGAGCGCCTGGGGTGTTGTGTTTTAAATAGGAAGCTGTGGAGACCTTAGAATTACAATAACATTAAAACAATGTTTTTGAAATTGAACTATTGGCCTTCTGGTGCAGAACATTTGAATAATTATTGAGCTTGTAGTAAACAGTTGTTGAGCAGATAAAAACAGTTGCTCTTTCAATACATGAGATTTTCAGGTCGGTTTTGTTTCCCTGTAGGACAAATAAATTTACTTGGTGGAAGTAGGAAATGCAAACCTTAATGTTCATTTTTGTTTTAAGTTTCTTAGTGTCCTATTTTCAGTGAAAGATTTGAAATTAGAATAGCATGGTGCTAAATTATAATAACACTTCATATCTGAACTGCGGGCAACTGGAGCCAGATTCCAAAAAGCTGAATGGGGTTGGAGACGGATCCTTCAGTGGAGTTCAGAATCTAACAAGTCTGACATTTGGAAGGAATTAGAGTAAACCAAAGGACACAGATAAGAAGGAAACACATGGCAGCAGGATCAAGAAGGGTCAAGGCCAGAGGTCTCCAAACTAAGGCCCGTGGGCCAGATAAGGCCCAAGGGACTCATTTACTTGGCCTGCAGCAACCCCCGCCACCGGCTGCCGCCACCCGCTCTTACCAGTGTGGCGCGGCGTGGTGCAGCTGCCCACTTCTGGGTCAGAGAGCACCGGAAATAGCTTGTGCGCATGCGTTATTTCCGGTGCACATCCAGGTTGGAGGAGACCCCTGCACATGCGCACAAGCTATTTCCAGTGCTCCTCCGACCCGGAAGTGTACCGGAAATAGCATGTGCACATGCGTATGGGCGCGCGCTCCCCCGCCCTCCGATCCGCCATGCGATCAGCGGTGGAGACACCGGCCCAAGGTGCATTAAGTTTGCTGACCCCTGGTCAAGGCTGACCCCAGGTTCTTTATTGCTTGGGTGTAGTTGAAGCATTTTGTTGGCATCCCTCTGTTTCAAGAGACAATGGAGTGTGCCTCTGAGGGTGAAGTCAAAGCAATGGAGAATCACAGCACCTGCTGTGGCTGCAGAAATTGGTAACTCATAATTGCTGCCTCCCACATTGTTTTTGCTGTGTTAGCAGCACCAAAGTGACTTCTCTAGGGGGCAAGCCTGAGCAGTGTGTATGGAGGTCCTGGGCGGCCCAGACGACAAGACCCCCCTCTCAGCACCATATTGGATACCTATGGCCTATAAAAACAAGATAAATGAATGATGTCAAAGAAATTTGCTAGTACAGAAGCAGCTAGAGAGAGCTTTCCAAGAATGATTTTTATGTGAGTACTGAAGACATGAAGAGCATCTGGCTTTGGGATATGTCATGGATAAAATCAGAGTTGTATTCAACTCTTCATAATGGTATTTATAAATGGGAACACACTTGAATTGGTATAAATAAGTTCAGGTGTCCCTTTGAAGTTTAATCAGGTCTTTTTGGCAACAGAAAGAATTCCAAGCACCATCACAACGGCTATCAAACAGAGATGGTCCCACTTAAGAGACATTTTTCTTAAAACAAAGAGCAAATCAGTATCATCTGTTTTTGCTTTCCCTGTGACTTTATTCACGTCATAAACAACAGTTTAACCCATGAGTCCTCTGAACAGTCAGTATGTACTGTATAATGAAATAGTTCAAATAGCTTTTAAATCATTTCCCACAAATGGTTTTGATCAAAACTCTGGGAAAGTATATTAATTCCACAGAGAAGTACCTAAAGGACATTAGAACTAAGGATGCCATCACTTTTGCTGAACAAAGATCCAATATGCAGTTGATTATTTTTTTATGTGCTCATAAAGGACTGCTTCTTGGGAGAAAAGCAATGACAAACCTAGACAGCATCTTAAAAAGCAAAGACATCACCTTGCCGACAAAGGTCCGTATAGTTAAAGCTATGGTTTTCCCAGTAGTAATGTACGGAAGTGAGAGCTGGACCATAAATAAGGCTGACCGCCGAAGAATTGATGCTTTTGAATTATGGTGCTGGAGGAGACTCCTGAGAGTCCCATGGACTGCAAGAAGATCAAACCTATCCATTCTCAAGGAAATCGGCCCTGAGTGCTCACTAGAAGGACAGATCCTGAAGTTGAGGCTCCAGTACTTTGGCCACCTCATGAGAAGAGAAGACTCCGTAGAAAAGACCCTGATGTTGGGAAAGATGGAGGGCACAAGGAGAAGGGGACGACAGAGGGTGAGATGGTTGGACAGTGTTCTCGAAGCTACTAACATGAGTTTGGCCAAACTGCGGGAGGCAGTGAAGGATAGGCATGCCTGGCGTGCTCTGGTCCATGGGGTCACGAAGAGTCGGACACGACTGAACGACTGAACAACAACAAAAGAACTGACAGCATTGGAGGGAGTCTAGGCTTTTAAGCACTTGCAAATGAGATATTTAAGATGTCCATGAGATAGACTCAGTCCTCTAACCTCATCAATCAGAGAGATGGCTTTCTTGTTTCAGCCCAGTTACCACATATTTATTAGTGTTGTAGCAGAACTGGTGCTTCCCTAGTGAGAGTGTGGAGCTCTGTGGATCTATATTTGGGCATCTTCAACTTGTCACTTTTCGATTCCTGCTCCAGTGGGGGAATGCTGTCACTTTCAGAATGGAGCATAATGAAAAAGATAAGAAAATCTTATTCTTCCATTTGTAGCAGAAACAAGAGAAGCTCTGGGTATTCCAAGATGCACTTTTTGGCCTGTCTGGTTTATTACCTGAAGGTAACCACCTACTCCTTCATTCTGAAGATTTGTTAGGAAGAGACAATCTCAAACTCCTTCTTTGATTCCTCTGTCATTACCAGATGGATATTGCCTCCTGGATGTCTACAGTTCTCCTTGCAGTAAGCTTCCATACTGAAACGATAAAGATCTCATTGCCACATCTGATCACCAATCAGATCTGTATTGAAAATGATGAGGTTGATCAACTGACAGGCTGTTCTGCCAGCTTCTCTGCAGTTTTCATCAAAATATCAGCACCATAACTTAGAGCATCTCCGGAATGTCAGGATTCAGTCACATACCAGTATGTTAAGTTTGCGCATTTAAAATGGATTGATACGCTCTGTCGCCCTTGCACACTTTTTTAAAAAAAGAAGTCTTTTTGCAGCTTGGGAAGTGACAGGGTAATGCACTAAAAAGTGTGGGATGAACAAATAAAGGTAAAGGACCCCAGGACAGTTAAGTCCAATCAAATGTGAGTATGGAGTGCAGAGCTCATCTTGCTTCAGGCCGAGGGAGCCGGCGTTTGTCCACAGACAGCTTTCCGGGTCATGTGGCCAGCATGACTAAACCGCTTCTGGCGCAATGGAACACCATGACGGAAGCCAGAGCACACGGAAGCACTGTTTACCTTCGTGCCACAGCGGTGCCTGTTTATCTACTTGCATTGGTGTGCTTTCGAACTGCTAGGCTGGCAGAAGCTGGGAGCAATGGGAGCTCACCTCATTACACAGATTTGAACTGCCAACCTTCTGATCAACAAGCCCAAGAGGTTCAGTGGTTTAGACAGGAAGACACATAAACACTTTGTAAGCAAATTAGATGAATGCAGGACAATGCTTATCTTCATATGCAGTGGTACCTCGGGTTACATACGCTTCAGGTTACATACACTTCAAGTTACAGACTCCGCTAACCCAGACATAACGCTTCAGGTTAAGAACTTTGCTTCAGGATAAGAACAGAAATCGTTCTATGGTGACGCAGCAGCAGCAGGAGGTCCCATTAGGTAAAGTGGTGCTTCAGGTTAAGAACAGTTTCAGGTTAAGAACGGACCTCCGGAACGAATTAAGGTCGTAACCAGAGGTACCACTGTAATCACCCTGTAAACAAATCATCGTGAATGCTCAATAAAGACAAGATGCAGTTTAACCACCATGTAAGCATTGTGCAAGGTATTCGGGAAGAATTAATAGGGCATCTTGAGGGGCCCTAATTAAAACTACCAAGGAGGAACAAATCTTCCCAGCTGGAGCAAGCCCTGGTTTTCCCCACCTGCCTCCCTCCTCCTTTCTTCTGGAATCCATCCTACAGAGCAATTGGTCATAGAAAAGCCCCAAGGGAGGGTGACAGGAAGGAAGGGAAAGCCCTGAAGTCAGCATCAAGCACCAGGGGATTGTGCAAAAGGTCCCATTCTTCATTTTGCAGCAGCAACAAGAGAAACTCTGGGTATTCCAAGGTGTATTTCCCGGCCAATCAGATTATTGCCAGAGTACTATCACCTTCTCCACCATTCTGAAGATGTTGATGTGGAAGAATTATCAGGGCCACACACATAAAAGGAAGTAAGAACAACAAAACAAAACACCCCTGCAGGCATGATGACCAGTGCATGGACTTCAGTAAAAAAAGGCTCCACAACTGGAAATACTCCAAAGTGTGGCATTGGATGGCCTTGCATTCCAAAACAGGCGCATCTGTGTCACTTTGCCAGTGGAACTGGGAGACAGCTGCAGGGCCAACAATATCAGAAGACAAAAACTAGAAGCTGTGGCAGGCTTGTTCTTGGGAACTCGGGTACCCATGAGACAAGCGAAAGGCATCAAGCTTAGAGAAGCAAAGCAGTAGGCTGGTGAGGGTGTGTCAAGCATTCTTTCCCACTGCATCCTTCTCTTCCACCTTCCTGCCAGACATACAAACATACATACATACATACATACATACATACATACATACAAGAACCGCTGCTAAGGAAAGTCTCCATGCTGCCCTTTCCTTCCCTAATTTTCTGTCAGGAAGGCGGAAGCACCAAATGCAGCCCTGAAAACAAGAATAAGTACTTGTCTTTTTCATTTCACCAAGTAAGGGCCCTTCCCTTCCACAGGTTGGATGGATGAAATTCATCTATGCCAATAAAAGTTCAGCTCAAGCTTGTTAACAGTTCCCAGAAGGCTTATCGACAGTTATTCTTGTCCCGCTGCCTTCCACTAGGAGGAAACCGCTTTTTAGCTCTCAGTTGGCACAAACAGTAATTTGTGTTTTCTCCGAATTGAAGTCAAACAAATAGACAATTAAACTCACATACAGTAGATACATTAAAACCAAGAGGAAAGAGAAATACATCAAAAACACCCCACCCTACTTCTAAAAGGCCACAGATAGTTAAAGGCCAAAGGCCTGGTTATAAAGGAAGACAGATATAGACATATAATGATGGCACCACAAATGGGAAGTCACTGCAGAAAAGGCCCATTCTCATGTTGCCCCCCTCCAGGCCTCTCGTGGAGAGGACACATGAAGAAGGACCTCAGATGATGAGCGCAGGGTCTGGGAGTGGGTCAGTTCATATTGGGAGAGGCAGTCCTTGAGGTATTGCAGTCCTGACCTGTTTAAGGCATTATGGGTCAAAGCCAGCACTTAGGGCCTGGAAACTAATTGGCAGCTAGTGTAGTCGGGCCAGGATTGGTGTCATTTGCTCAAACCATCTTTCCACGGTGAGCAACCTGGCAGCTGAATTCTGCACCAGCTGAAGTTTGTGGATAACAGTAGACAACAGTAGCTAGACTATCCATGTCCAGATATGGATGCAACTGGGCCACCAACTGAAGTTAATGGAAGGCATTCCACACCACCGAGGCCAGCTTAGCCTCAAATGACAGCAGTGGATCCAGAAGTACCCTAAGCTGCATACCCGTTCCTTCAGAGGGAGTGTAATGCCATCAAGAGCAGGCTTCCTCCCATCCATTCAGTCTAGGGAACTGCCCACTAACAGCGCCTCAGTCTTCTCTGGAGTGAGCTTCAGTTTACTAGTTCTCATTCAGTCCATTACATCCACTGCCCAACCTACAGATGTAAAGGAGAAGTAGAGCTTTGTTTCATTGCTGACAACATACTCTAAAATTCCAGGTGAACCCACTCAGTGGTTTCAGGTAGATGCTAAGCAGCATGGGAGGAGGGAATTGAACCCTGGGGAACCCTGCATTGAAGGCCCCACGGGGCCAAATGATATTCCCCAAGCATCAGCCTCTGAAAACGACCATCTAAGTAGGTTTGGAATTACCTTCTCCTGGTGGTGTGAGGGATTTACTGGTATCTATTTAGTTTCTGTCAGATAATGACTAGTCCCTAACATCCTGCCATGCTTCCTATATTAAACATTTAAAAGGCCTGAGCTGTTTTAGCACTGACATTATTATTATTATTATTATTATTAGTAGTAGTAGTAGTAGTAGTAGTAGTATCATTATTATTATACTCCTCCCATCCAGCTGGGTTTCCCCAGCCACTCTGGGTGGCTCCCAACAGATTAAAAACAGAATAAAACATCCAACATTAAAAACTTCCCTAAACAGCGCTACCTTCAGATGTCTTCTAAAAGTCAGGTAGTTGTTTATTTCCTTGACATGTGATGGGAGGGTGTTCCAGAGGGCAGGTGCCACTACCGAGAAGGCCCTCTGCCTGGTTCCCTGCAACCTCACTTATCGCAGTGAGGGAACCGCCAGAAGGCCCTCAGAACTGGACCTCAGTGTCTGGGCTGAACAATGGGGGTGGAGGCCCTCCTTCAGGAATACTGGATCCAGGTATACTGGATTAAAGGTCACTTTAAGGGTCACTTTAACACTTTATAACTTTAAAAATGGTTTTACATTTGAATTACATTATAGGCTATATAGGCTTGCAGCTTCTGAATAAAAAATTATCTATAGAATTACAGATTATAGAATCCATGATGCAGTGCAACTGTGATATAACTGCATATGCATAACAACATCTGGTACTCAGAAGCAACCATTCCTGTATATAGTATGTGTGTGAGAGAGAGACAGAGACAGAGAGAATATTGATGCATAAAATATATATATAGCCAAGCTTTCTCGTGGATTTTATAGTTCATATGCTACAAAACATTTGGTAATGTTTAATATAGGGTGCATGGTAGCACATAATGAGGCAGAATAAATCCAACAGGCCAGGCAGATTTTTCACAGAAATGTATTGCTGGGTTGAATGGATTTTATTAGAGTTAGGGGTTTGAGAGGGCAAAATATGATAGGATATGATGTAAAGAACAGTCTAATTGAGTAAGAATAAAAGATGGCTCACCTTTCATTTGGTGGAGAACTACTCTCCTTGCTAAGTGTAGTTTTCAACTTGTGCAGATGTGGCAGAACACACCTTTAAAGTCCAGTGAAGTCTTTGTTGCAGGCTGCACACGCATGTATTCAAGCTAGAGTAGATCATTCTAGCTTGATGCCCTGCTTCCTTTCCCAATTGCACAGGTTAGATAAAAGGCAGGGCACTTGATTAATTTCTAATCAAAGGGTATTATACATTTATCCACCTGTGATTTAGCTAGTATGTACTGTTGGTTTAATTTGATAACTAGCTAAATACTATTATTGCCTTTTTTTCCTGCAATGAGACTGTTCAGTTAATCAAATCCAGAGTGCCAGAAAGTACTTTGATACCTATCATTTTATTCTTCAGCAACAAAAGAAATCTACATATATTGATTTAGCTGTCATCAGCCCTTCTTGCAGTTGGTGCTGGGAGTTATATAAGAAAAAGAGACTAATGGGAAATGCCTTGTTCCTATTTTGTCAGGTTGCTTTGTGGATCTCGATTGCCGGCTGCAATCCTGCCACCATGTAGGGCCACAGAAATCTGGTGTGCCAACAGTTTTAGTGCTGTGTTGAGGTTATTTCAATTGCATGTAAAAGTCAGCAACCAAGAAAGGGGGGGGGGGTGAAGAAAGACTAAAACTATGTGGTTGATCATCACAGAAAGGAATTACTTTGTGCACAAGTCCTACTGAGATGAGTTTCACAAAATCACGAAGTCAGGGAAATGCATTCTGGTGGCAGATTCCAGAAGCCATTAATTCTGATTTGGGAGAAGACTCTTGAGAAGATGATAAATGATCCAAAAGTGTCTCCAAAAAAACCCCGTCTCATGCTGGATCTTGCTTGTGCATTGATCCAGATTGGTGATGTCACCAGCCTGCAAGAATTTGCCAGGCTGAATTTTGGAATTTCTCAGTATATCAGGTGAGAGAGAAGTTTTTAAGCTCTGTTTTTCGGTTTTCCAAATACATGGAGTCTGACGACCCTGAGTTAATAATGAATATTAGTCCAATGAAAGAGGTGGTTAATACTTCATTTATCCCCACTCCCTGGCATATGATGCCTTTTGCTAGTAGGTGGTTCCACCTTGAAGGCTCTGCCATTGTCAGCCTGCTAAATAGTCCAGCAGCCTTCTGTACTCGAACCCAATTGCGGACAGTTTTGTGGGCGTGTGGTTCAACAAGCAAAAAAAAAAATTTCCTATGAATAATTGGAGTGTGGATTGTATCAACATTTGGGCCAAGGCACAGAGCTAGTGCAGTAACACTGTACCACTGCAGTTTGCAGGTTAAAGTACACAGTATGTTTTTTCCTCCATGACAACTCAACAATTCAGCATTTGTTTTCACTCTACAAAACATAACTGTAATTAGTTTAGTCACTGTCTTATGCCATATCTATGGGCATGAATGCATGGACAGATGGAGTGTGATTGAACCCAGTGGCCTTCCTGTATTCATCTGTGACTCTGAACAGAGCCTGCATAAGCTTCAGGGTGAACATGAAGGTTCTGTCGTGTGGCCAGAATAGGCAAATGCCCCCTCTACCAATCTGTGTGTATACCAATGTTACAAACACTGTTGATCCCCATCCAAGTCCTGCAATGAGCTTTACCAACCCACACAACCCCATAAATAGGGTTTTTATTACTGTGATATTAAGATGCCTCAAAAATTGCGAGGGGTTTTAAGCAATTAAAATTATTAGTAGGGTTGGAATGATTAATGACGAAGATGCAGGAGGAAAGGGGAAGGGGGAATCTATGGGGGATTTATGGAATTCTCTTTTTGTTTTGGTTGTTTGGCAATTGTTTGTAAATTTCAATACATGAAAATTAATTTTTAAAAAAAATTGCAAGGGGTTTTGTAACAACTTTTGCAATTCAGAAGTATAACTGATCTATTATTTAGGCCATGGGATTATAAGTACAAATATGTAAAAGCAATCCCCACCTACTAGATCCCAGTACAGCATATCAGTACTGTGGCTGGTTCACACAATACCTGGCCCAACTGCATTATGTTGGAGTATTTGCCCTTGCCTCTGTATAGGCAGTATACAGTGACAATGAGTCTTATGGAAATATTCTACTAAAATTAGTAAAACTGATGGTAAACAAAATGGAATAAATCTATAGCACAGAGAATACTTGAAAAGATTCATTGGCATTATGCACATATGTGCAAGATGGCCACAATTAGGCATTTGCAGTGTAATCCTGGACATGTTCAGTTCAATTATGAAGTTCTTGGAAACTACAGCCACTTCGTACATGACATTTTTGCTACACAATCAGTATGGTGTATGAGAAAATAGTTAATTTTGATATAATTTTATGAGTTCAGTATCTCCTATACGTTGGTATCTGGTCTATAGTTTCTTTGTGCAATGAAGTTACATAGGAGTACGCAACTCTAATTGCTGTTTTCTTCCAAGTTACATGTGCTTAGGAATATTAGTAGACCGTATAAATAATCAATTTATTTGTCAAAAAAACAAACAAATCATCCAGGCCATAACAAAACAATATTATGTACATTACATATATATATATATAACAATTTATTTGACCGTCAGTCAGAACACAATCATCCATACAAATTTTAAAAACCTGAGACAACTCAGAGGGGTTTACACTAAAACATACAGTAAAAGTAAATTATACATAAAAACCCATATCGATACCATCGATTTTGACCTTACGCTGTTTAAGGGCCAAAAAAAGAAATTTGGCCACCTCAAAAGCTGTGGTGCCAGTAAAATTATTCAGCAAAAACGAAACCTGACATTCTCCATCTACCAGGCTAAGGTGGCCTAAGAGTGGAGCTATCAGTTTCTGTCTAAGAGCAACATAAAATGGGCAGGTCAGGAGAATGTGTTCGGTTGATTCAACCTTTCCCGAGGCACAGGGACAGACCCTCAGAGCATATGGGACTCCCTTATATCTTCCCAACAGGACCTCTGTTTCCAGGACGTTTAATCTTGCTGCTGTGAGGAGTCCCTCTCCTATTGCTACTGCTTATTTGGTGGCATAATGCTTCTAAACATGGAGGTTTGTTTATTTATTATTTAATAAGATCTGTTCATTTTCTATGCCTTAAAAGGGGAGCTGTCAAGATCCAAACCAGTCTCAGTTGTCTTTTAATTCTATGGAGTTGGTCAGGGACTGAGGAGCACGACACCTCATCCTGCAACTACTCCCTTTTTCTTAATCCCACAAGGTTCCCTAGTCTCTCTTCTCCGTATCATCACAGGTCAATATTGCCCCTCTTTTTCTCTTCCACATCCCTCTCACCCCTCCCCTCTATTTTTACTGGCTGCCCCTTCTCTTCCCCCCTTTATATTCCTGTTATCTGAGTCCATTTTTTATGTCGAGGACTCCCAGGACACCCCCCAAATAAAGACACAGTTCACACCAATTTTTGTTTTTTGTTTTTGGCATAATTTTGGCCACAACTTTATTGATTACAGTATGTGAGTGGTTGCTTAGGCATTGGTTAGCGACTATCTGTTTCCACTTAGAGGTCGGAACAGAACTGACATCTGCAAGCCTGCGAAACTCAGTAAGGGAAAACATTTTTGGGGAGAGAACAGAGATGGGTGCCAGGCTCTCACCTCTCCCCAAATGCTCCCAGGGGCTCTTGCGTGGCCCTAGCCCCTTGCCAGGGGTTCGGACAAGAGCATGGCGAGCCCCTGGATTCCTTTAACGGAATACCCTTGCAACATCATCATTGGAGGGGCTGGCACAGCCAACCATACCCCCTCTACCAACCAAAATTAACCAATGCCTAACCGCAACCTTACAAGTTGTGACGATTTGCTACGCAGTAGGCAAAAACCAAATGGCATTAGCCAAATGGTAAAATTCCTACCAGGCCCCTGCTCCAAAGCAGACGACCCCATGACAGGCATAGCAAGGTCAACACAAACAACCCTAAAGATAGGGAGGGTGGGCGGGTGATCCAATGCACGCAGCGAAAAGAGGAAGCTCAACGCTGCGCGCAGGAAATAAATAGCACCCCAACAGTCATTCAAGCTTTGCAACATCAAATTCTCCCCAGCAACAAGTGAAGGTGCCCTATCAGATTCGTGGCCATCCATACTAACCCGCCCAGCAACAGGGGGATGTCATGGTTGCCCCCACCGCAACACGTGCTCTCCATGAAGGAGAACCTGCTATGGCATCAAGAGCACATGAGGCTTTAACTTTCCCCGTAATTCACCTACAGAAGTAGTATGGCTGGCTGGCTGGCTCCAGTAGACTAAAAAAAAAACAAAAAAAACCTCTTTACCACTTACTGCCTGCTTTCTCACATCAAAACTCTGTCAAAGCTCTTTACACCTTATGATTGCCTTAAGCAAGATAACTAGTGGACAATCAAATCTACAACTAGCGTACAAATCAAATGTTGAAACCACTGGTTCAGAACGTGCCATCTTAACTTTTTCACAGTGGGCGACTAGGAGATGAATCTCTCCCCAGTCGGTCCAGAGAACAATGTTTGTAAGGTGACTGATAAATGCAATATATTTATTTATTTAGAATATTTGTCTTCCACTGTTTCTTGTTTGAGGACATTGCCTAACAACTAACAGTCCATATTGTTACATACAGGTAAAGAACTGAGGTTCCTGTAATGCTGATTCAGCTGACAGTGGACCTGATTTGGGCCTAGTGGTGATTTATCTGATCTTTACCCCCGCGGTGTACATCTTGTGTCTTCTAGCCATGGTGTTAATTATGGCTTTGTGGGATTCTGCCATACCAGAATATGTGCTTTCCCTGACTCCATAGTAGTGTTCCTTCCCTTTCCTTCTGCTGCACAAATCATTTTCATTTCCTCCTCTCATTATTGATTCCCGTTTTAACCTTTGGCTTTCCTTCTGCTCTGCATAGCTGATTCAGCAGCCTATTTCTACACCCCTAAGCATGCAGTCTTATTTGAATGATGTAAAATGTCTTCAACCCAAGCAAAGCTTTGAAAAGTACTGTCTGTTTGTACAAATTGCAATAGAAATGTTTTATTTGCCTTTTCAGTTGTTTATGGTTCAGCATCTTATTTTCCCCTTAAACTTTACATCTATAGAAAAATTATGTGCGGATACAACTTTATGGTAATGAACTACCTATCTTTTTCCGCTTAGAGAATTTGACAGTCTTAATACGCCATCTATATATCAGATAAAATCAATGATTATCTTTTGTCTCTGTGAACCATCAGTTCAGTCTTTCATTCTCCCCTCTGAGCACAGGCTATTGAAAAGTTTTTTTCCCTCAGTAACAATTGCAAAATCTATTCATGCTTTCTCTACCTGTTGCTAAAATCCTTGCCCATATCCTGGTAATCTTCTTGCCTTGCTATTACAGTTGCTTTTTCCGTGGCATTATCCTTCTTCTGGGTCAATCCAGAATCCCTTCAACAAAATCCTCCCCACTTTTTGACAATATGATCATCTCACATTTCCTTAAGGCTGTGACTTGGCTTCCTAATACCTTCTAGATCAGCTTCAAAAGCCCCATCCTTATATGTAAGGCACTCAAGTACCATGCGATAGGACGATATTTCTTATTTCCTTTTTCCTTACAGAATATTTTGTTGTCTTCCTTTCCTGGTCTTCCTTTCATCAGAATCAAGTCAAAGCTGCTGTTTCAAGTGTCTTGGTCACTTCGTTCAAAAGACATGATGTGACCTCACCGAATGGTATTTAATCCTTAACAGGATTAAAGTACTCTTGCCTAAATTGTGCAAGGTCTTCAATAGGATCAAAAGCAGTGATCTTTCTCTACTAAATCCCAGCTCATTTTGTGACTTTCCCCTCAAAATCTCCACTCCAATGCATTTTGTATTTGCCTTGATTTACCAATGGTTCTAAAGCACTACACCAAGGTATGGTTACATGGTACACATTTGGTACACATCACCCTATGACTTATTAGCTGGCACACTGAATTTCCACTTATTTAAGAAGGTCCTTTTGCCTTTTATAAACTTGATGGCCATATCACCCACAGTGTTATTAGAATGAGAGGAAGATGCAGGGCCAAACCACGTTTGAGGCAAGGTGAGGCAATTGCCTCAAGCGGCAGGATCCACAGGGGCACCAGATCCTGATGTAGATCTTTATTGCCGCCTTGTTCCTGATGTAGATCTTCACTTACCCCTTCTTCCCTGGCAAGGAGGGGGATGCCATTTTGTGGTTCACCTCAGGTGCCAAAATGTCTTGTGCTGGCCATGGGTGGGTGCGTTGTTTGCTTGAGTAGCACTCATTATGTTTTGTCTTCTAGTATGTCTGAGGCTAGGAACATAGATAATGTATAGAGAACTCACTGCACTGCCACTTTAATTGTGCTGTGAGTTCTGTTTTCATATTACGTCTTTCTCTAAAATACTAGTGAATCGAAATGTTGATAATATATCAACATTGCCTCTTCCTCCTTGCTCGCCTGCTGATGTTGCTTCCTCCTCCAGCTGGGAAGCTTCCACAGCTTCCTTCTCGAGCACTCAGCCTTTTGCGTTTGAACCACAGGAGCTCTCATCGGAGATCCCTCCACCGCCAGCCATTGCATGTTAGTTATGCAGAGTCTGTTTACTTGAGCTCCAATGCCACTTGTATTGGGGGGGGGGGGAGAGAGAGCGAGAGAGAGATGAATTGCAGTTTGTTTGTCTTTGCATAAGTCATGTCTAGGTTCCACCACCACTGGCCTACATCACAGTTTGAGTATGACATAATTCAATCCAGCTCTGCAGTGAATGCTGCATGGCTAGTGGTGATTTCAGCTTCTGGTGGAGCTACTGCAGGACAAGCTCACAACAAAACAAAACTAAAACCCCACAGCTGCAATCCGGGCAAAGTAAAAGGGCTGAGACAATTAAGTTATCCATGCCAGAGGCTTATTCTAACAATGATGTGAATCTGTGCTTGCAACGTTTTTTTCATCCCACTATCTGAGCTATTAGGCTTCCAAACTGCAAAAATGGAGTCTTAGGTCAATCATACGCCACATTTGAGTATTTGAGGAAGAATGGCAGATTGTGTGTCAAAGGAGAAGTTGCTATGTGTTTTGGCTATAACTCTCTTTTTACAGAGTGAGTCCCTTCAAGCTCCCATCTTCTCCTACCTGGAAATGCCCTCTTGGGGAACAGTTGCTTTCCCACCCTGGTTATGTTTGCAGGGTTTGCCTGTTTTCTCGGTTTGATGGCTATTTGGGGCCAGTCTTTTCTCCACTTTGACTCTGCCCTTGGAGGTGCACTCCATTGTCTCTCAAAACAGACAGATGCCAACATCAGCATCTGGGTCTAAATGTCAAGGCACTGATGGGTGGGTAACCCATTGCAGTAGGGCGTGTTGAATTTTTCATCTTTAAAAATCCTGATTTGAGGGGTGTTAAAAAGTTGTGGTATGATTAGGTAATTTGAAATATATTTTGGTTACTTGTAAATATTTAGGTCTTGCTTGGTAAATATCTATGTGAAAAGTTCCTACTTTTTAATTTTTCTGTCATTTAAACGTATATGTTATTCCCAAATTTTCATGAAAACAGATGTTGATAAGTGCCTAAAATTGATTACAAGATATTGTAGTTCTGTTATATATGTATTGTAGTTATCTGTATTATTAATATTAATATTAATATTATTAATTATTAATATGTAGTTATCTGTATTATTAATACTGGGTATGTTTAGCCTGGAGAAGAGAAGGTTAAGGGGTGATATGACAGCCATGTTCAAATATATCAAAGGATGTCATATAGAGGAGGGAGAAAGGTTGTTTTCTGCTGCTCCAGAGAAGCGGACACGGGGCAATGGATTCAAACTACAAGAAAGAAGATTCCACCTAAATATTAGGAAGAACTTCCAGACAGTAAGAGCTGTTCGACAGTGCAATTTGCTGCCAAGGAGTGTGGTGGAGTCTCCTTCTTTGGAGGTCTTTAAGCGGAGGCTTGACAGCCATCTGTCAGGAATGCTTTGATGGTGTTTCCTGCTTGGCAGAGGGTTGGACTGGATGGCCCTTGTGGTCTCTTCCAACTCTAGGATTCTATGATTCTAATATACAATGGTATGCGATTTCTTTTTTGCTTTGTACAACCAGTGATAACTGCTTCACTATGACTACAAAGAAGAGAACAAGGCAGGGAACATTCACACATATGAGCAACCTTATTGGAAGTGGAAGAGACATGTTGCCTTCTGAATTACCAACTTTGCAAGACATGTTAAGATATGGGCTGTTGCTGAGAGAACAAAGTAAGTGAGGATATGAGAAACTATCCAGCTGCCAGTGTTGCAAAAGACTTATAGCCTAAAGTACTTGAAAAATGGGAACGAGCAAACTGTTCTTTTGTTTTCCCTGTTGTGAATTCAAGAGTTACAGTATTAGCAAAGATTCAAGAAAGTTGAGAGCAAGCAGAAAACATATCTCTTGGAAGGGGCAAGTTAGATATTAAAGAAGCCTTTGCTTCAAAACTTGACAAGCTCTTTGACATTCTCAATTGCAAATGTGAAATCATTATGTGCTCTGAATTTGGCTGTGCTACAGATTGCACAAAAGAAGCTCACATTAATTGCACATGCTCTAAAGACAAGAAGATCCCAGTGAAAGAACTTGCTTTCATTAAAGGCCAGAGAAACAATATTGGTTCTATTGGACCACACCAAATTGGTTTGCCAGATTTTCCAGAACATAACAGACTGATAAAGAAGCAAAAGCGATGAGAAGTTGAGAGAACAAGACTTGCTGATGCTGAATAGAAAAAGGAATGTTTGCAGACTTCTTCACTTCCATCACATGAAGAAAGTTCCTCCGGGGTTGGAAATGAAAAAGAATCTGATACAGAAGATGGAAGTGAATCAAATTATGATTTAGCAGCTCCTTCAACTTCTAATGGAGAGAAACAGTACAATACATTAGATATTCCTAATGTTGCTATGCAGACCATCAGATACGGTGTTGGTCTTCGTGCCACAGCTGCAATTACCACCGCTGCATTTATTGATATTGGCTTGATCACTGAAGAGAATACAAAACTTGTTGTTGACCACAATAAAGTAAAGAGAGCACAGGAGAAATTGATGTCATCATTAGACAATGAATTTGAAGAAATTCAAATTCATTGTCTAATGAATTTGAAATTCAAATTCATTGTAAGGTGGCTTACAACAGCAAACAGACTTTGTCGCTTGTGAGTTTCCAAACATGGCCTAAAAGGCAAAAACCTCAATAATTTAAGGCTGATTGTAGAATACATTGTTGGTGTGTACTATCCGTGTTGGTTCAATATAAAAGTAAAACATTTGTGGATAGAAGGCTCATGTCATTTGTTGTTTCAATTGCAACAGCTTAGACTGCAAAACAAGGCTGCTGTTTTGCCGACTGTTAAGCGTTCAGCGTGGTATGCATTTAGTGAAATGTTAATTCAGACACTGCTGTGCTCAAATAATAAGGAAGAAAGGAGAGCTGGAATTCAAAAGATCATCGATTTGAGAGGTGGCAATGATGATATATTTGGAGACCTTTCAGTACGTCTAAGGAAGACACCTTCTATAAACACCTCTGCTTCAAACTTATTGGAGTTGATAGACTGGTTTGATGGAGTTTATGAACCTCCATTAACATGCAAAATGACCTTGACAGAAATAAAGGAATTTATTGACAAGCCTATGCAAGTTCCTCAGTGGCCTTGTCATGGTCAAGGGATTGAAAGATGTGTGAAACAAGTCATGGAGGCTGCAGAGAGGCCAAGAAGCAGGTCGTCTGCTTTTGTCAAGAAATGAATCAATACAGGACTTGATGAAACTTGTTATTAATTCCAATTAATGTTATTCTTTTTTTTTTAACTATAATAGGATGTTATAAGACAAAGTGATGATATGTTGTTACAGCTGGAAATAAAATTTCTTTATATTTTGCTTGTATAAAATGATTAAAAACTTTAACTTTGCTTCAAAATGCGAGTTTTTGGCTTTTTTTTAGTGTATTTCAAACAAATCTCAATTTACCAAGCTAAACATCAACCAATCATAAAAATAATTGCAGATTTGGATTCCTCATGTGCAATTACATATTTTTAGACCCCCTCATTGAGCAAATTCACAAAATAAAATTTTTCGTCCTTAAATGACACGCCCTACCATTGCAGTTCTAATTTTTCTACCACAAATAGATTAACCATCCAGTGCCTGAGCATTTTACCTGTGTTTACTGATGGTGCACATCAAAAAAAAAATTAGTCCCAGTATTCTTTTCAGTGTGCCAATCCTGGGTATTTGCATAAAATATAGGTTAAAATGTAAAGGTAAAGGACCCCTGACAGTTAAATCCAGTCGCGAACGACTCTGGGGTTGCGGCGTTCATCTCGCTTTATTGGCTGAGGGAGCCAACCTTTGTCCGCAGACAGTTTTTCCGGGTCATGTGGCCAGCATGTCTAAGCCGCTTCTGGTGAACCAGAGCAGCGCACGGAAACGCCATTTACCTTCCCACTGGAGCAGTACCTGTTTATCTACTTGCATTTTGATGTGCTTTTTTTGTTAATATTTCTTCACCAGTTCATCAGTGCAGCAAACAATACCAAGAAATTGCTTTCATGTGAACGCAGGCACTTCTTAATTAGTTCATTATTATAAGTAGTTTTCTATAGTTCTGAGTAATATTTTTTTTAAAACCCTAGAAAGGCTTTCAATTTAAAATGCCTTTGTAGCAAGCAGTGCTTTCAAGATCATTCTTACAGACTTGGATCCTCAATATGTTACCATAAAGTGCTTCTGAAAGGACTTGTCTGTTGACCACTTCCTCAGTTCATAGGTTTATTCTCTCTTTTCCCACTGTCACAATCTCTTAACTCAGCCCAAAGTGAGGTGAGGAGAACATAATTCATTCTGTCAGTAGCCCGGGAGAATGCTGTTGGAAGCAGTGCCTGTATGAATGGGGGTACATATCACTCATCTTACAATTCTTTCTCCTGAAAATAAAATTTGTGGGGGAAATGTAATCTAGTTAATCTAATACCAAGTTAATAAATGAGTCGTGAACTGAGATAATGAATGTGATCTCTTCCTCCCCCTACCTCCTTTTTAATACTATAGAAGGGAGCGATTTGCTACTTAATGAAAAGTTGCCCTCTAGGTCAGTCTCAGATTTGTCAGCTTGTTAGCAAAGGAAGTTCCACTCGCAGAAATGCTGCTGGTTAGTATGGTGGAGGGAAAGCTTGGATCTTTAAAATGTCACATACACACACACACACACCCCTGAGATAATTCTGAATTACACAGAGGTTTACATCCAGTGCTGCAGAACATAGGGACGGGGCAAAACGGAATTGCACGGCAGCCACTGGAATTTGAAAAAAAATACGAGACTTCTCTGAGATTTAACTGAAACCTTTTCCAGTTCTGAAAAGTGTGTTTAATGTAAAAAGAAAGAAAGAAAGCGATTCTTGACTGGAGGGTAAACCACAGCCTTAAAGAGCTAGAAAGCCATAATTAAATCATGCGTTGATTCTTAAAATGTGCGCTAGATGAGAGTTTAAAAAAAAAAAGTGTTGCGGGAGGAGGGGAGGAGAAGCAAAGAGCAGTCACACCAGTGGCATCGCCATGACAACCATGCCGTAGTCGGGCCTACAGGACCTTTCCTGCCAAAAGTGAGGGAGATCACTGTCCCACTGGGTGGCTTTGTCCTGTGATGGCGTGTTACATGGCGCAGTGGCATTATACACTACGACAGGACATGGCAGGGAAAGTGAGAAGCGATCGCAGAGCCTAACTTCTTTTGACACAAGCCCCAACTGACATTGCGTGATCTAATAATGTCACGCCACGTTATAGGTGGGGTGAGCTCCTTCTCCTGCCTCCATTGCTCAGCAAATGCTGCATGCGACTTTGCAAAGGGGTACTTTGCCCACTTTATTTTTGTATCCTGACAAGGGTGGGATATGGAAAGAGAGAAAGAGAGGGTGGGATGGGAGAGAGAGAGAGAAGAGGAAGGAAGGAAGAATGTACGGACCACAGTATTTTTTTTAAAAAAAAATCAAAATCAAAATCAAACCTCAGCTATATGAACTTTCTGCCTTCAAGCTTTAATATTTGTGATTACTAAGAAGAGCAGAAAAAACAGAGTGGACTTAGAAATCCAGAGGAAAAAGTTATTAAACTAGATAGATGCCAGGATTTGAATGATCTCGGGCTTGTTTGGGGGTTTGTTTGTTTTTTGGCAGTAAAACTCTCTAGGCTGTAAAATGGTGAATTCCTAGAGATACTAGCAGTTGAGCTTTCTATAAATTATGGAAGTCTGACAATCCAGTGTAAAGTTTTCAAGTAATTAGACAAGTAAAAAAATAATAATAATGAATCTTGGCTTTTGCCCACAAGAGGGCAGTATACTTTTGTGTTTTGTCCTGCCAAGCTTTCTTCTGCCTTGCTAGAAGGACTTTTCCTCTGGTGAAGAAATCTTCCTAGCCAAATAAACATCATTCATTGCGAGGCTGTGACGATGTACATGAATCACCTGCGAAATATTACGACTAGCATGTAATGTTGCCATTGTTACACTAATGTCAGAGCAGATCTTGTCCTTTTCCTGTTGCGGGTTTGCAAATTCAGAGTTGTTGTTGATACTGAAGATATGGGGAGCTGATGGCTGGGGAGGGGATTGCTGGGTCTGGCATGATCAGGCACCTTCCAAGAAACTCAAACCAGTAGGGAGTTCAACTCTAAACCCTGGAGTCTCTGCTGCTAATCTCCCTTACTGTTGCTTGCCCTCATCCCCTTACAGAGGAATGAGGTGGGGTAATAAATCTCTACACACACCCTTGTCCTCTCCCTTCGGGGAGGTGGTGCCCACAGGGAAAAGCAAGTGAATGGACGAAAGCAACAATGGCAAAGACAAGGAGGCGAGCTCACGGAAAGAATATTGTCCAAAAGTCACCACCCCTCACCCCAAACCTGGAACTAGCACTGGGTGACCTAGAAACAAGCACATTTATGTTGTGATTAATAGCATTTTCAACACAAAAGCAGGAGAACGCTATTGCACTCATTTTGTGCTTGTGGGCTTCACATCTGGTTGGCCACTGGAAAAATCATACTTGACTATATAGGCCTTTGGAAGGGGTGTTGTTATTTTTTTTAATCCTTGGCAAATGTTCACTGAAAGAGGCTTTATGGAATTTCCACTGCAAGCACAACTGGGCAAATACCAAGGTTTCTGATGATGTAGGCTTTTATGTCTCCCAAACAAGTTATTCAAACGACTCTCTTGTTTCTTTTAGGTGTCCCACACCTGGTTGTGATGGCTCTGGGCATATTACCGGAAATTATGCTTCACATCGAAGGTATGTAAAATGTTGAGCTCTTTATCACAGTGATTTCCATTTCATGGGTCACCTTGGTCTTGGTCTTGAATCACAAGGCCCGCCAGCAAAGGGCATTGGGGAGCTGTGCTTGTCAAGTTTCTTCAGTTACTGCATTCAGTGTGTATTCACAACAGATTCAGCCAACAACTAAGTCCATTGTAAAAATGAGTAAGTCTCAAAACAAATCGATACTCAGCTACAAACAATTCATTATATTGAAAACTGGTAATGGCAACATTAAATAAAAAGTTACAATTCATTTATAGACTCAAAACAAACACCACAGCAAAATTCAGCCACATCAAATACACAGACAAATTAAGGTAGGCCTACCATTATAATAGGGTTCAAAAGTCCCAAAGCAATTGGAATTATTGTTTCAAGCATGTGACTGTTGTCGCATGGAGTTCGGCCTCACACAAAAGAAACATTGCTACAGGTGCTTATCTCCCTACTTATTACTTCAGATACTTCTTTGGGAACTTCCTGGTTTTTGTTTGTCTTTTGAAAAAATGATATCTCAACCTGCATTTTCAACCGGATCTTCGAGACAGCTCACAAAAAAGCACACCTAAATGTCAATATAAAAGCACCATCACAAATTTGTAAAAGGGGCACATGGTTATGGTTGAATTATTATCAGTTTTCAAGGCTTAAAAAAAATAAATGATCATGATAGCCACGCTCCTAAAACAGAAACAGACAAACAATGAGAGTCTCTAGCATTGTAAGATTTCAGAAGGTTATGCTATTCACAACTGAGATGGAGCAAGATGATTACATCAGTTCCTCCTTTCACCTGCAGCCCCCTGCATCACTCCCACATTATTCCAGACTGTTCCCCAAACCTCTGGGCAAGATTTTCAGGGGGCTTCAGTGAAAATCAACATCTCCCACCTTTGCTTCTTGCCAACAGGAGGATCCTTTCATTTGACATGCTCACAGAGTCTCAAGATCCAAGCCATGGCTTCTTAGGAAGTTTCATTTTAGACATAACATTTGAAGCAGACAGATCACTTCTTGCTGTGGCCTTATAAGTTTTGATTTAATCTTGACACAATCTACCATATATGCTAAAAGTCCGGAGCTTTATGGAAATTGTTTTCTTATTACTTGATATTTCAGCTAGTCCATATTTATTCACATCCACATCAGACGGTCCACATGCAAGCTGCTCCAATCCATATCATGTAAAGAACCTTAAAATGTGCTTACTTTAATTGTGTCTGGTTACTGGTAAGTTAAGCACATCCCACTATCCATAGAAAGGTAGAAAGGATTACGTTCACAGGTAGAAAGGATTATGCTACGATTCCCAGTACCCTTAACAAACTACAGTTCAGAATATTTTTTAGGAGAAGCTATGTGCTTTAAATGTACAGTGTGTACGCAGTCCTTGTTGTTAATCTCATTCTAAAATAATATATCAGTGACCAGGGCTGTTTGCACACCATATGCTGAAAGCACACAAGCCCCAAATCTTGTAAACTGTAGTTTGTTAAAGGTGCTGGGAATTATAGTTCTGTGAGTGGCAAACTACAGCCTCCAGCATTCTTGTGGGGCTGGGTGAGTGCTTTAAATGTATTGTGCACATGCAGCTTAGGAGAAGTTACAAGAAGCAAACATGATCAGCTGGGAGGTGACTTGGGCCTCCAGGAATCCTGATTTATTTTGTTCAAAAACCCACCTTTAGAATCAGGTTACCAAAGAGATTCAGTTTCCAAGTCCCAGTTACTAAAAGACCTCTCATAAACTAAAGTCAGGACTACACCTGACATGCACCATGGGTCTATGGTCCCTGTGTCAAATTCTCTTCCTTGTGTGATATGTAGGTATATACTTATCATATGTCATGACAGAATTATGTTCTAAGTTTCTACATTCCCAGTCCACCTCATTCATTGGCAGCAGCAAGAAAGCTCACAAATGTGATGATATCGTGTCATGGGATCTGCATTCCTACACAAAGGGGTGGAGGGAAGCTTTGGTGCAAATGCTCCTTTCTGCAGCAGCCCTATAATCAGGGCTGGTGGCAGACTTCACGGGTTCCTTGGCACGGTATCACCAAAGAACACCACTTACCCACCACAACCAGAACAGGGCCTGTCTATAGTCCTGGTCCCATTGGGATTCCAGATGTTAAATGTCATAAAGTTCTGTGGTTCCCTATACCTATAAAATAGATCTGTAAGAATTTATAGGCATAGGGCTGGTGCATTTGGACTAATTAAACATGGTGGGTGACGACCACAACTGCAGCACTGAAACTGCTCTGGGGGCCCAGCAGGAAGAGTGGTGAACAAGGCAAGACCAATGGGGACCTTTCTGAGCCAACTGGGTCCTTGACCAGTGCCTGGTCTAGCTCACTTCTGGCACCAGGTCTGCATACGGTTCATATAATGTGCGGTTCCTAACCCTTTCTGACTTCCGGCTTTTCGCTGGACTTTGCCACATTATCTTTCAATGAATATGTGGAGGGGAGCTGAGGTTAAACCTGCTGTCTCCTCCCCTACCCTCTATGCATTAGCTGTGCCTGTTTGCACAGGGCCTGTGTGCTGACAACATGCTTGATCTTAGACTCCATGTAATTAGGGAATGTTAATTCTGCAAGACCCAGACTACATATACAAGTTGTACATATATAGACTCAGGCATGAGCAACACATAAAGGTCAAAAAGGGAGCTGGCCTGATAACTAATGCTGTTTTCCCCTCATTTAGATTGCCATGAAAGCAACAATCCCATGTGTACTGTAATTGATACCGTGATTTTGTATAAGTTGTACATCTTTTTGTATAAGAAAGATGTGTTATAATGGTAGGTCTCAAAATGCCTGGGCCTCATTCATATTGCAGACCACTCCTGCTTGAAAATGAGAGGCCACATTCTAGTCTTGATATTGTGATCAGTGCAATTTGCATCAAGTACCAGCCCTAAAGTTTCAAAGAAGGAATGCATCACAACCTCCAGTTCCGCTATAGAAAACAGAAAGGCGTCCCCCATTTGTTAATAAATAATATAACGTGGGGAAAGGGAATTTGAAAGGTTTTGGTGTCTTCTTTAAATGATTCATTCACTACTTGCCTCTCTGTTTTACCTTTCCCTTCCCCCTCGGCCATAAATTACACATAGCTTTCTGACTTTCTCGACTCGCGTTCTTCTGAAGCCCATCAGTGTCATAGCTGGAGATACTATTAACAAGAGATTTAATGCACAGTTGTCCTTGTCTTCCAAGGGTCTTGGTCCATAAGGGTCCTGGAAGGCAATTTCGATTCACAGTGAGGAGGAAATCATGATTCATGGGCTCCCTCTTGTGGTGTGAATAGAACTGCTAAAGTCAATGCAGAAAGGATATTGTCTGCAAGTAACGTTTGCAGAAAGTTTAATTCTCTAGGACACTTAAGAGATTTTTTTTTTTAGAATTAAGGTGTTCAGTTTTGAACTGATTTCTTTCATTCAGTCTTTCTGGTTGTCCACGAGCAAAGAAAAGTGGGATCAGGATAGTACAAAGCAAAGAAGACAAGGAAGACCAAGAGCCAATTAGGTAAGCATGAATCTAGTCAACTTCTTATGAACATTCTCAGCTATCTCTTCTGCCTGTTTTCTTCTTGGATACATATTTGAACGACAATAAGACACTTCTACATTCAAGTTCGTTGTTTTTAAATCTGTATGACTTCATATATGCATGCATACACACACACACACACACACACACACACTCACACATATACATACAAACAAACACACACACATATGTATATATAGATGTGCCTGGAAAGATTTGAATTAAATGCAGCTTTCATAGTATTTGTTCAACATCTGACCAAATACTTCTACTGAAGACAATGAACAAATGAACTAGAAGCTGTGTGCTTTTGATCAAGAATATGCACACATGAGTCTGTTGCCCATCTATAATCTAGAGTCTCGGGCACTCACAGATTTTCTGTGTCTAGCCATGGGAGAAATTTGAGGAGAGCATACGGATGCTTTCTCTTCCTATAGCCAACAGCAGGGCAGCTGTGCAACACAGCTGCTTTCTTTGTATGTACAACATACCATTTGCCTCCCCAGCTCTTTGAGGTTTTCTATAATATTGTATGGCTCTCTAGGATCATTGCCCCCCCCCCCGCACTGAATTTTTTTAAAGCTGCCATTTCAAGGGGCAATTGAAAATACAATGAGAAACATAAGAGGGGTTTTTTTAGTATTTGTTTCGTAATAACAAAAGCAGAGCCAAACCTGCACACAACGTTCAGTTCTAATCACAACTCCTGGGTACCAAATACTAAATTTAAGACTTTCCTATTTTAGAAAAGCAGTTGGCAAAGTCTGCATGAAAAGTCCGGCATCTTATTGCTAATAAGCACGTTCACCCAGGGAGGCACAAATCTGGTGTTGCACATAACACTACACCATGCTTTAGTAAATGATGGTTTATTAAATTATGACTTAGCATTCTATGGCAGCAACTTAACTATGGCCTATTTACTGCCAACTAATCACATTAAGAAGCCTTGGTTTGTTCTTGACTGACAAACCTTGGTTTATTTCATTTATGGCTTGGCACTCTGTGTGAAACTAGTGCCTTTCCTTAACGGGTTTGTTTGGCCACCCCACTCCACAACATTCACCATGTTACAAACACACAAGGGAAGAGGAGCTGGAAATCAGACCAAACTTTGGGGGAAATAAGCCAAAGTTCCTTCGGTAATCTGTGGAACAATTTATGGTTAATTCATGGTTTCTTAAACAAACATGTCTTAGTGTTATGTGCAGACCTGGTCAGTTACAAAGGTTTGCTAGATTGGAAGTTACCATATCCCACTGTGTCAACATTACATTACATTTACACAGAGCTTGTTAGCAGAATGTTCCCAATTCCATTAGCATCTTTTATGTTTGTGTTGCATTTCTTGTTGGTGTTCTTGGTGGGTTTTTGTTGTTGTTGTTGTTGTTTGCTTTTTCTTTTAAGCCATAAAGCATGGTTGTTCTTTTTTTTATGTGAGATTTATTTTGACTTTGTTGTAGAGGCTGCCAGGTATATGATGGCAAGACAATAAAGTTTATTTCATCTATCTGCTATCCAGATGTCCGGTTCCTGGTTGTGACGGTCAGGGTCATATAACCGGGAAATATGCATCTCACCGTAGTGCATCAGGATGCCCTCTAGCTACTAAAAGGCAAAAGGATGGGTATTTGAATGGCTCCCAGTTTTCTTGGAAGTCAGTGAAGACGGAAGGTATGTCATGTCCAACCCCAGGATGTGATGGTTCAGGACATGTCAGTGGTAGTTTTCTTACACATAGGAGGTAAGTAATTGCAGAAGTTTCCCCCCCTAACTTACCTTATTTGAAATAAGCTCTCCATTTGCCATGGTGTGCAAGTCTCTTTAAATTAATTTTAACACGTTATTCTGTGGAAAAAAGAGTCAACCAAGATTTCTTAGGTATGAAGCTAGATAGAACTACCTAGCTTATGTTTATGACACCCTTGAAAGAAATTAGAGCCTATCAATCTTATAATAATGATTCAACCCCAGTATTGTTTTCTTAAGGCAAATTAACAAATAAGTACCTTGTGCCAGTCTTTGGTTTTTATTTGATAAACTTTCAAGGCAGATAGTTTTAGTCTTATGTTGATTTTATTAGAGAATCTGCAGTTTAGAATCTGCACCTGGATTCTTAAGCCTTGTTCCAACCATGTGAATGTTCCTTCCAGAATAGGCAGAACTATAAATTAGTATGTCTTTGTGGAAACCAACTTAAGTTTTACTAGGCTTTTAAGAGAAAGCACACAAGAGAGAGAGAGAGCACGTACCATAGCAGGATTACAGACTAATCCCACTTGTAATCTAGGATCTGTGATTCAGGAGTGAGTAAGGAAAAGCTTCTTTTTAATGTGAGATTATGCATATTATCCTATACAACCAACAAATAATCCGATGGAACGCTGCTTCTCTTGGATGGAATTATTTTAGAACAATGAGTGACTTTGGGGAGTTAAATGTGTTTTGCTTTTAATTCCTTGTGCACCAAAGTCTATTTATTTTAAAATTCTGTTCAAACCCAATGCTTTCTTTTCTTCTCTCTTTGCACAAAACTAGCCTCACATTTATTCCACATATATTCTGCACTAATTATATTTTCTTCATGTGAGAAACAGCCTCTCCTCATGTTTGTAACGGTGTCCTCCTATTAAGTTTCTTAGATACATTAAACGAATTTACACTGCAGATTTAACTGGCTTCTTCTTCCCAGGAAATTGTAGTTTGATGATTAGGGGGTAGCACTCCACATGCTACCATTCCCAGACCATTTTTTGTTGGAAGAGTAGATATAGCCCAAGCTCTTCACCTCAGCTACACATCTCTTTCAAGTATGTTACAGTTTTGTTAAGATGATATTTGCTTGTGGAGTTAGTTTTGTGGTGTTACTAATTAGCGTAACATGTCAAAGCCACAAGTGACGAAAAAGAGAGGGTAGATTCTTCTTCTGGAATTTGTAACAAAATAGTCCCAAGTTTGTTTTGCAGCATGAAAAATAAATCATTAGAGAAGCTGGTGGCATAAACCTAGAAATGAACTCAGTAGCGCTAGCCTCAAAAGCAGGCACTCATCATGGTCCTCTGTGCACTTGAAGTGGTTTAGTCATGCTGGCCACATGACCCAGAAAGCTGTTTGTGGACAAACGCTGGCTCCCTGGGCCTGAAGCAAGATGAGTGCCACAACCCATAGTCGCCTTTGACTGGAATTAACCATCCAGGGGTCCTTTACCTTTACCTGCCAGCTAGTGATCAGAGAGTCAGAGTGCAGCCCACATGCTGAGGCAACATGCTGGTGAAGGATTGACCCTGCACCCAGCAACTGATGTCACCAGGTGGAGGAAATTGGTTCACAGCTCAACATGGACACCTTGGTGAGCCAAGACTGGCCTGCGGGATGGAGATTCCCACCCCTCTTGTGAAAGAGCTCAAATAACATTGAGACCGAAGTCATGCATTTGCTCATTCGTTGTTAGTTACCGACATTCAGTTGGTGACAGGATTGAATCCTTAGTCCGTTTCAGACTCAAGCAATATGCATGATTAGGAGACTAAATTCCATTATAGCGTATTCCACCAAACAGTAACCAACTTTCATTCAGATGATGATGATCTATGGAAGTGACAGTTGAGTAATCTGGCCTATGAGTAAAGCAAATAAGATCTGATTTATCTTCACTAGCTGGCATTTTATGCCCTAAAGCACTACAAACAGAAATGAAGTCTGCCTATAAATCTATATCCTTATTATATTCCACCAGACTAATTATTATGACCAGCCTCTAGTGCCTGAGGAAACTAAATAACTTGCAAGAAAATGGAAGATCTCCTTAATATATTGCGACTAATCTTTGCATTCATATAGTATATGAAATTGTGATGGTTTAAGATTAGATTCTGAATCTAATCTGAGCCCTGTCTTCTTAGTAGTCAGTCTCATACACTCCTTTCTTTTTAATAAAAAAAATGGATTTAAATTTGTGAACCTCACCCAGGCTTTAAATTGGCCCAGCTTTGTTTTTGTGAGCAATATATTAGAAAATATCAGTACAGTGGTACCTCGGGTTGCGGACACAATCTGTTCCGGGGTGCCGTTCGCACCCCGAAAGGTCCACAACCCGAGCAGCCATATCACGCATGCGTGGAAGCACGATGTCACGCTTCGGCGCATGTGCAACCTGCGCAAAATGCTTCTGTGCATGGTGAAACCCGGAAGTAAACACTGCCGGGTTAAACATCAAAGCAAACAAATAGTTTAAGCACAACTAGCTTGCTTTCCTTTTCTGTTCCTTCACTTTTCTCCATAATATAACTTGCCTTTAATAAATTAAAAACATGCATGCAAGGCATGTCTTCCCCCCACATCTTTTAAAGAGTGCTCAGAAGTTTCAGGTGTGTGCTAAGATTATAGTCTCAAGAAAGTGAGGGACAACTCAACAGTTAGATTCCACATACCCAGTCAGTCTTATCTTAACAGTAGATACCAGCCACTATCAAACCCACCATAGTCCCCAAACCTACAATTCAACAGTATGAGCCAAACGTAAGATAAAAACATGGGGGGAAACCTGTTACGTTGTGGTTCATTCATATTGTGTTTTTTGGCCCAAAGACTTCCAAAGCAGTTAACAGCATATTAATAAAGCAAGCAATACAGCAAAAGTTGTTGTTGTTGTTCAGTCGTTCAGTCGTGTCCGACTCTTCGTGACCCCATGGACCAGAGCACGCCAGGCACGCCTATCCTTCACTGCCTCTCGCAGTTTGGCCAAACTCATGTTAGTAGCTTCGAGAACACTGTCCAACCATCTCATCCTCTGTCGTCCCCTTCTCCTTGTGCCCTCCATCTTTCCCAACATCAGCAAAAGTACAGAAATGCAACAAATCAGATGGGCCATGATTCTGTGATTTTGCTATCTACACAGTGAACTAACTAAAAATTTGATGGCCACCAGCTCACCTAGAACTGGGTCATTCAATCCAGTTGCCATCTTTCACCTTAACCTATCTGCTTCTCTCTATTCTTTGTTTAGGGCAACCCACCCACTCCCAGTGCCCCATACTTTCTCTTACTAGGATCCTGGAACCAAAAGATTTGTGCAAAGTACCTGTACCTTCCATGAAAATAGCACCATTCCTGCAAGTTCCTGTCCTTAAAGGGCGAAGTTAGGAGTCCCTATGACCCACAAGCTGTCATTCCCTTCAGTGCACTCAGGCTACCACCTCTCTGTTCTGGGTTTATTTAGTAGATTATTCACCCAGGTTGGAGTGTCCCCCTTTCCCCTGCCCACCAGTACCAAAGGCTTTGAACCAAAGGCCAAGTCCCCAAGGTTTGTGCCTCTAACCAGACTGTGGGACTAACCCTGCCATTAGTAAGAATGAAGTGGGTGCTTCATTTAGTACAGGCATAGGCAAACTCAGCCCTCCAGATGTTCTGGGACTACAACTCCCATCATCCCTGACCACTGGTCCTGTTAGCTAGGGATGATGGGAGTTGTCCCAAAACATCTGGAGGGCCGAGTTTGCCTATGCCTGTTTTAGTAGATCGTGAGGGATCTGTGTATGCACCCCATAACCTTGCTTACTGCTTACTGTGTAGGGGAGGACACTGTTCCATTGCCAGTGGTGATTTGCTTTGGGAACCAAAATTTCTTCAGCCAGCCCTCCCAAACCATTTCCCGGATGAATACTTGGAGGGGCAAAGCACACTCTATGACTGGCTTCGGGTGCCTTCACTCCAGTCTGCCCCATAATATACATAAATATATATACTATACATGGTGGGTTCTGACTGACACCTCTTTTTTATAGAAAAAGAACACTGTAAAAAACCAATTAAAACTCTAATTTGGTCCTTACTTTGTGCCATGTTCTCTTGGCATACCGTTAGTAATATATTTCATAGAATCACAGAATTGTAGAGTCAGAAGTAGCCCAACCCCCTGCAGTCAAATTCCTAACCAGTAAAATTTCCCTAATACTATTCTGTAAATACGGAATGGTGATACGATTTTTGATTAGAACTCATATAGAACTTGTGACAAACTTTTCAGGAGCTGCCCTATTGTTACACAATGGTAGGAAGTGTTTCTACATTTGTATTTGAACCTGCTAATGAAATGAAATCAGCTGCAATCCCTCAAGCTTAAAATAGGGTGCGTATCACTTATTTAGGATAAGATACAAGCTATAAGTTCATATTTATTCCTTCGAGGTAGTTTAAATAAGAATGATAAATATAGGTTTCATTGCCGTGGGTAAAATTTGTTGCAAAAAGGTGTGTGTGTTCTAACTATAACTACTCTAATTTATTAAAACTGGGTTTATATGAAATGCGTGTTCTTGTCATGTGGTAAGAAAAACTAGGTTCCAAGACAGATGAACATGGGCATCTGCCCCACAGTTGAGCTGTAATCCCCAGAGTTGCAGCTTTCTTTATAAAAATAAGTCCCTATCCTTTGTATATGAAGCAAATGTATCGGCACCATTCTCCTTGTTTGTTTAGTGAAAAACTAGCATTCTTCTACCTTTCAGTGTTTTTAGGCAGTGAATGAAGTTATTGCAACATCAGCCAATTAGACAAAGAGAAGAGGGACACACCATGGTGTACAAAAGAAACTAGGTTTTTTTTTTTCATTTTTGTCTTATATTTTTCCTCTTCTTGTCTGAGAACAGTTCCTCTTCTCTTTCAGAAGCCAGCACCTTACCAATGGCAGTCAAGAGAGACTTCCCTGTAACTCTGTTTCCGTAATAGATATAGCTGACGTACTGAACATCCGTGACTTATTACAATTAATAATTCTTTCCTCACTTATTTTCTACAGTCTATCAGGATGCCCCAGAGCTACATCGGCAATGAAGAGAGCAAAGCTGTCGGGAGAACAAATGCTTACAATAAAGCAGAGGGCTAGCAATGGTAAATAGTTAATTGTTGTGGATTAAATGAAATGCAGCTATCACTGTTTACTTCACTTTCTCACTGTGAGAATAATTTACTCTCTATGGTATTACAAAGGAGTCTTTCTGAACACAATCTTGGAGTCCTTCTAGAATCTATAAAGTGGCATCAGGCTACAGTGTACAACACTGTGGTGATTTTGCTGCTGCTGCTGCTGCTGCTGCTGCTACACCATCAGCTTCTGAACATGCTTCAGAGAACACCTATGTTGTGATTTGTGCTGCCGTTGTAAAGCAGAAAGCTCATGTGAAGCACAACCGTATGGAAGTTTACTCAGAAGCATGTCCCTCTGTATTAATTGCATCTTACTCCAAGGAAAGTTTGCAAAGCAGTGCAGCCTTGGCTCAAAGTTCTTTAAAGGTAAAGGGACCCCTGACCATCAGGTCCAGTCGTGTCCGACTCTGGGGTTGCGGCGCTCATCTCGCTCTATAGGCCGAGGGAGCCGGCGTTTGTCCACAGACAGCTTCCGGGTCATGTGGCCAGCATGACAAAGCCGCTTCTGGCGAACCAGAGCAGCACACGGAGACGCCGTTTACCTTCCCGCTGGAGCGGTCCCTATTTATCTACTTGCACTTTGATGTGCTTTCGAACTGCTAGGTGGGCAGGAGCTGGGACCGAGCAACGGGAGCTCACCCCGTGGCAGGGATTCGAACCGCCGACCTTCTGATCAGCAAGCCCTAGACTCTGTGGTTTAACCCACAGCGCCACCTGGGTCCCTCAAAGTTCTTTAGGCACTCGTAATTACCAGAATTCCTCTCCTTCTAGTACTCATTCATCAGACTGACGAAAGAGGGTCCCCAAATCTAGCATGGCCATCAAAACGGGACCATTAAGTCTAAAATTCCCACAATATCCCGTTGTCTTTAACCCAAGTTATACATTTGGCATAGATATTTAATCTGCTCCATTATACTATGTATGGTCAGAAAAACTCATATAATATAATCGCTTCATCTGGCATTGATACTTTTATCAATTTTATTTTCATCATTTTTACTCTGCGTTTTTACCCAAAACTATGCCAAAAAGCTATGGATGAGCAAAAAGAACCGAGATGTCTAACAACAATTCAGTAACCTTACATATCATTCACATAAAAGAAAGACAAGAAAAAATATCTCAAGAAAAAATAAAACTTAGCTGTATGACGCTAATGGAGAGCCCCCCCCCCCATTCAAATAGCATCTGTGGGGAAGTGGTTTTCATCAGGAGCTTGTGAGGAGGGTCAAATTCCTCCTCCCCACCTTCGGTGATTCCAGTCATCTCCCCACCCCACCTCCAGCTAACGGCTACAGTCTGCATTTTCTAAAAAGTGCACATTAAATGGAAATATGAATTTAATGCCACAGTTCATTGGGCAGCCATCAAACTCTGTTACTCGAGCGAATGGGCTCAAATAGAAGTTGTGGTTGAAGGATTGAACTAGTGTGTTTAAATTTTGAATGTGGAAGGACTTTTCCACCATGGGAATGTCAAGGTTCACAGCTGGGCTGGATGTTTGCCCTGTTTTCTCCCTTTCCTCCACTTACTTATGCATGCTGATGGCACAGTGGGATGTTGGGAGGGTCTGTACATGCTTTCCATACCACCATCCAGTTCTTCCTCTCTGTGCCTTGCAAACTACTTATATTCTATGTGCCTTTTTTGACAGGTTGGGTAGGATGAAAATGTGGAGAGTATGCAGAGACCTGCCACTCCCTCCAGTGCCCCATCACAGGGCCAGGGCAACAGGGGGAAAAGCTGGGTACCATTAAGCCTTATAGAATCTTCCATGTGTGGTACTCTGCCAGCGGCTGGATTCCTACTGTCTTGATTCCCCTTAGAATATTCTTACTTTAGCTTGTGGAAGGCATTGCTCAAAATGGAATATTCCATGAGATGTAATCATTCTGACTTCAAACTGTGAAATGGCTCAGTTGCTTAACTCAGATTTATAACAACTATATTTTAATATATTTTATTTATTTATTGCATAGGTATAGAAAATGATGAAGAAATTAAACAGTTAGATGAAGAAATAAAGGAACTAAATGAATCCAACTCCCAGATGGAAGCTGATATGATAAAACTCCGAACTCAGGTAACAGTTTTATAAAGTCCTAAATGCAATGGCTTTTTACATGACTGGATTAAGATAAATAAATAGGCTAGTTGCACTCTGTGGGGATATTTTATTTTATTTTTCCCTCCCAATTTTTCCTTAATGTGTTAATTAGTTAAAAATTAACTAATTTGGTACTGCTTCCCTAGCATGGCAGCCGCAAACATTTCCCCCTGAAATCATAATCAAAACCATCAGGTTAAAGAAGGATTTTGTTCTAAATGAATATGTAAAGCTTTTACTCTCTTATATATGGATGATATTGGGGTGGGGGGTGGGGAGTAAAGGCAGATCACCAGAAATCAGTGGTCCAAGCTTTCTGCTCAGGAACACTAGATGCTACATTGTGCAAAGGAGCAAACTATCCATGACATTAAGTACTGTTTTGAATCGCAACTGGCCATGTTCCTTTTATCCTAAAAAGTAACTGTGGTGCCCCGAACTTCTAGATTGTACTGCAGGGGAAGAGGCCATTTAACCATTTTCCCATCTCCATTATCTCAAATGGTTTTAATTTTATAGCACTTCAAAATTTCGTTAAATCCATGTTGTCTATCCCTCTTGAGACCCTCGGCACAAGATACCCTTGTGTACATTTTATTTATTTTTCTCCATAACCAGTGATCAGATCTCTTTGAAATTTTACACGAAACTTCAAAGTGCTATAAAATTAAAACCGTTTGAGATAGAGGGGGGTGGAATTAAGGGGGTTTCTTTCAACCATAAGGGAAGGGTGTACACCAAGTTTCATCAAAATCTGAGATGGCTGGTGACAAAACCCTTGGTTTTTTTTGCGTTGATTTGATGTGGAATGACCCATAAGTAGAACGCTGCTCACAGGGCACAGACCAGAGGAAGAGGCCAGAAACGGAATGTCACTGATTCTTCCTTCCTCCTGAGCGTTTTTTTGCTCCCTGAAATCTGCTCTGGAAGGTTGGATGAGCTATAGAACAGCGAAAGAGGCACTGTACCCGCCAAGTAGATCTGCACTCGCTCATAGAGGGACACTCTGGATCAACTTAGTGTTATAATTGACATAACATCCCCCCCCCATCGTTTTAAAGATGTTCTGCTTCCTGTTACATTGTACACCATTCTGTCCCTTTCAGATTACCACCATGGAGAGCAACCTGAAGACGATAGAAGAAGAAAACAAAGTAATTGAGCAACAAAATGAGTCGCTCCTTCACGAATTGGCTAATTTAAGCCAATCTTTAATTCATAGTCTAGCTAATATCCAGCTACCGCATATGGTAAGTGACTGAGGCACAAGTTAAGGAATTTGGCGGTCTCCTTCACCTCATACAGTAGATGTCTTTTTGTTTTTATATTTATGGCTCCTCAGCCCGATGGAGATTTGCGGTATCAACCCTGAAACCATAGAGATAAATTTAACTGCTAAAAAAAAAAAAAGACACGGTGGGCCAATTCCGATGTCTCCTGTAAAAATTAAGTAAGCGCTAAACTAGACCTTTTTAATGTGCTTTAAAAATGGTGTCAATGTGCTGTGATAGTTTGTTATGCATAAATGAATATACCATTAAGCAAATAAAAGTTGTATATGAACTACTATTTAATATCTCGTAGGAACCAATCAATGAACAAAATTTTGATGCTTACGTGACCACTTTGACGGACATGTATACAAATCAAGATCGTTATCAGAGTCCAGAAAATAAAGCCCTACTGGAAAATATAAAACAGGCTGTGAGAGGAATTCAGGTGTGAGCAGCTGCTGTAGTGGTGAAAAAAATCTTACCTTTAAAAAAAAAAGATGCCTCTTGTTTTTTGCTGCTGTAATTTACCAGAAAGTGTTATATATTTCTTTCTGTTTAAAACAGTGTTATGCTTACAAGACTTCATGATAATTTTATGTCTTGCTTTAAAGATAGTAACTGCAGAATAGTTTTTTGAATACATTCACATTTTGTACGTTTTCATATAAGCTGACATAGTGTGATATGCCATGTAATGTTTATAGCTGCTAATGTATGCACATTTTTGGGGTAAATATATTTCTGAAGAGGTAAGCTGATCAAAATAGAGTGTAAATTCTTTTTAATGCTTTAGTGATTAAATGTTTTAGTATTTTGAACTGAAATGGACAAAAAAAAAGAAAAAAGAAAATCCGCTTTGAATGACAATGTTGCAGTCTGCGGCCACTTTTTAAACACTCTCATTTTGTCTCATTGCTGGAGGATTTTATGGGATTTAAGAAATTACATTTTGTGTGCATATTGTTTCATAGCAAGATTTGGTTGCCAAAAATGCTTTATTTTTGAACAATGCTTGAAATATTGTGTGACTTTTGTTTTCAGAGGTTGGTATGTGGCGGGGGGCAATAAAAAGAAGGTTTTTGTTTTGTTTTGTTTGTTTTGTTTTGTTTTGTTTTAATTCCAAGCAAAGGGCATGAATTAGATGTGAGATGTAAAAGGAGTAATTTATTGTAAGACAACATCAAGCCATGGAAACTTGACAGAGAAGATTCAAAGCAGCTTAAACAGCACTTTTTAATTAACTTCTAAGCATTACATGGTATGAATATGGGAACCTCCATAATGACAGGAGCTCTATCAGAGGTGGACAACATGAAGATATCAACTTTTCTTTTCAAATACACTTTGGAGCCAACATCCTCTGTCTCTCCAGGACTCCTAGAGTTTCCCTCTGAGTTATCTGTTACAGCATTGTAGTTCATCTTTTCAGAAGTTCAGTCTTTCCTTCCTAATACAAAGGCAATCGTTTCAAAGAAATATTGCCATTTTTAAAAAAAGGTTTTAATTTGGGAATGAACTCCTAAGTTTTATCTTTACAGTAGTTACTGGCCTGGATTCATTGCTACGCTGCGTAGGAAATAGAATGCGGTTCAGTTAACCTGATTTTTTTTCACCTTGTTCCTTTTTTTTTACTGTTTTGGTTCTGGGGTTATGGTTATTATTTTTTGGCGTACAATCATTATTCCTGTGGCATTTCCATATGCTATCTATTTGTTCTACTGTTACCTATTGCAAAAAATAAATAAAAATAAATGAATGAATGAATGCAATCAGAAAATTTAATGTAACTAAATATACTTTGGCACTTTTTGCTTTAAATTGCATCATTTCAAGCTAAAAAAAAAGACGTATTGTACTTTTCAGATTTGATTGTTATTTCTTCAAAATAACTGCACTATATGTATGCATAAGACCACTTTTTCTTGCGGCATTTTTGGTTCCCCCCCCCTCCCATTTAAATTAGTAATTCAGATGGCGTGTCGTGTATGTCGGATGTTGAATTGATTTCGATTTGATAGCATATCTTTTCCTTCCATGTCTTGATGTTATGCAGAAAGTACAAAAGTACTTTGAAAAATTTTGTTATGAAAAATAAAATAAAAAAGATGGGTTTTGTAAAAAATAATAAAATAATAATAATAAATAAAATAAAATATTTTTAGCAGAACAGGACTTACAGGGTCATTGTCCCCACAATGTGCCAGTTGACTATTTGCACTTACCTTGCCCTATATATCCATACGGAGGTGTGCAATCTCGTGTGTCATTCGCTTTGTGACACTAAATTTGAACAAATTAGAGTGGAAGCCGATGTGGGCTCGTCCAATAATATTTGCTACAGGGATCTCACAACAAATATTCTGATACAATACTCAACCTCGGTATATATATATATGTATAAATATATGTATATCCCAGCGGCACTTTATACTATTCACTGTACAAAAAGCTTACAGTTTTTCCACGAGGACTTTAATAACTAGCTGGGAGAAGATTATGTAATTACTTTTGGGGCTCTGCAGTGTCTTCTTCTGTATAGTGCCCTCCTTTTTCTGTTGTGCTATTAGTTGTAGCTGCCATGCTTAGAATTGCCTTTTTGAGAGCTGAAGCAAGGTGCTTGTTGTTCACCTTCTGCCATATATATTGTACTTTTTGCCCTAGCCTCCTTTTAGGGCTCTCATTGTTCATAAGGGCATATGCATTTTTTTCCACTGCATTGTGTCTGCCGCTTCTTTGCCAATATAGTAATGCTTTCCGTAGAGTAATAGATAGTATCAGTTTTGGATTCTTATCGTTATCACCTATGTACAATGGGAAAAAGGGATTTTAAGCACAAATCCGCGCTGCTCATCTAATGTTGGTACATAATATCAAATCAAAAGATATCTGTGACTATTATATAGGGATCACACACAAAAAAGTGTCACATATTAGAATGCTGACCTTTCATCTGAAATTATTGTGAGTCATCAGAGTTTTATTTATTCTAACTTATTGTTCATTTTTCTTGAGTTTGATTTAAGTGCTCATTTATTAAGACAGAATTTTGTATAAACTACTTATTGTGCTCTCTGTGGAACTGAGGTTTGATTTATTTTTGTACTACACGGCATGGGTTTGTTGACATTTTAATTTTGCTATAAATGTGTGAAATCACAAGTTGCTGTGATAACTTCATTTTTAAATTGTGAAATTTGTACAAATTTTGTCATGCTGGATGTGAACACATCTTACTCTAAATAAATAAATGAATAAATAAAACAAACGTGTTGCCACATTTGTAGCACAGCTGTTCTCTGATCCATTGTTACCTTTCTTGATTTCACCCAAGGTACTGGCAGTCTCATATATTCAGCCAAACTGTGCATTGGCACCTTTCTTTGTCCTTTTTAATAACTGAATTCTCATCCTACACAAACACACACACCCCATATTTTTCCATGTGTAAGACAACCCCTAATTTTTAAAACCCAAAATTAAGAAATTAAGTTATTTAGCTTTTTTTGGGGGGGGGGGGAGGTCACTTCCGCCAATCGCTCACCCGCCTGCCCACCACTGCCAGTTGCTTGCCTACGCCACTGCTGATTGCACACCTCGCCACAACCAACAATTGTCTGCCCACTCGCTATAGCTGCCAACTGCCTGCCCAATTGCCAGCAGACCTTGCCACAGCCACCAATCACCGCTGCCAATCTCCTGCTTGTTGCTGCCATTAATTGCACGTCCCCCCTCTGCATTCACTATCCGTGTATAAGATGACACCCAATGTTGGCCTTTTTTTAAGCAAAAACATTGTCTTATACACAGAAAAATACAGTGTGTGTGTGTGTGTGTGTGTGTATGTTTTGCATTTTCTAGCTAGATTCTTCATTTCTCAACAGACGCATTCTTAGAAACACCAACCTGGTGTAGTAGAACCCAAGTTTTCAGAACCTACATTTTTAATAGCTCCTCTTTACTCAGAATTGTTGACAACTACATCTTTTACATGCAAGGTATCATTATTATCATTTCAATACCTGCACCTTATCTACTTACACTTAACTGGGCTCAGGTTCTCATCACTGGTGTTTATTCCATGTCCCATGTTCCCCACTCCCATATTTTGATTTTACTACCCCCTGCACATGTATGCACACATACATAGAGTTAAATATATATATCTTTTTTTCTGCACGCTTTCCAACTGAGGCTTCAAAAGCTGAGACTTGACCATCTACTGTATGATAGCAAATGATGAAAATGCAAAATACACTTCTATAAGAATACCACGGTTCTCAGTAGATGTTTGTTTTAAAGTGTCAAGAGATCCCTCAGGAATTCGGTAATCACCTTTGACACAACCATTTCAAGGTGATGTACGATAAAAACAGCAAAGAACAGTTAAACACAAAACAAAGCAAAAAACAAAAAACCAGCCAATGCATTTTTTAAAGTAATTGTTGTTTTTCAGTCGTTCAGTCGTGTCCAACTTTTCGTGACCCCATGGACCAGAGCACGCCAGGCACCACTATCTTTCACTGCCTCACACTGCTAGTCGCCTCGAGAACACTGTCCAACCATCTTGTCCTCTGTCGTCCCCTTCTCCTTGTGCCCTCCATCTTTCCCAACATCAGGGTCTTTTCTAGGGAGTCTTCTTTTATGAGGTGGCCAAAGTACTGGAGCCTCAACTTCAGGATCTGTCCTGAAGCAAACATTAAACAATACAAATTAAGACACCCATGGCAAAGAGCTGTTTACCCAGCTGATAAATCCTATGAGGACAAAAAAAGGTCTTCCATTGTTTCTGGGAAGTGCAGGGAGTGAGTGCCTGGTATATCTTGACAGGAACGCCATGCCACAGATCAGGGGCAGCCAAACTAAAAGCCCTACCCTGAGTTCTGAGATCATTGGAATTTGCAGGAGAAACTTTCCCACAGACCACAGTGATCTGCTGAGTGTACAAAGGATAAAGCAATCTCTAACGTAGACTGGACCTGAGCTGTATTTCGTATGTCTTGAACTCAGCCTGGCACCAGATGAGGACCAACAAATTGTCCTCTCTCTCTCTATGTATGTATGTATGTATGTATGTATGTATGTATGTATTTACTTCTTGTTTTTGAAGACTTGAGTTAAAAATATCCATTCATTCTTTCATTGACGATACTATCATTTTTAAAAAAAGAGGTCCCTTCTCTTTTAAAATATTCTCTGCCAAGGGGTGGGGGTGGAACCCAGAATTCTCTATAAATAACTATATATAGAAAGCAAAAGAATATCCATAGATGACTGTTGTGTTAATTTGTAAGAAAAACAGGAAATGATAATTTTTAAATGCTGGTTATATTAATCCTGGGGCTTTATGCATTCTTTAAATATATGCAGCTTGCTGCCAGGACCAACCTGAAGCAAATTCGCCCCATGTGTTTTCGTCTGGAATGTTATGCTGCGTGATGATAACCATGTGAAATTAAAACTTCCATAAACTGCATTCTTACTCATGTGGCAACCAATTGAAGATGGTAGCAGTGTGGAGAGAAAACCAGCAAGTGGCAGTATTGGACAAAAAAACACACATAATAAATTGTAGCCCGAATCTGAATAGTTCTTTAGTTGCCAGAAATAAGCACAACTTCACTGGTTTCAAGTCATCTTGAGGTAACGTCCCCCCCCCAATCATTTTTATCCAGAATTTATTTCAATCGCCTAAAATGGACAACCATATTGATTTGATTCCAGATTTTTGTGAGACAAGGCATGAAAGATGTCTTACTTATGATGCAAGCCTTTTTCACGTTGTGAACCTGCTTTCGATTGCAAAGTTCTGAAATTGACCGTAGTGTGAAATACCTAAATATTTTCCCCGGCTGCTCACATTACAAAATGTATTATTATTGTTGTTCATTCAGGTTCATATCTGTCGTGCATTTGTGTTTCACTTTTCCTCCTGGTAATCTTTGTTCTTCCTACTGAGCTACCACTCAAATAGCTACATCAAAACATTGTTTTTTCTTTAGATATGTTCTAGCATATTTATCACACCATTTCCTGTACAGAAGACTCAAATGTTGCCAGGACTTGCCTCTGATTGTACTGCTGGGAAGGAACAAAGTTGTGCTGTCTGGATTATCCAGAAAGTAGGGAATCATCTTTCATTCTTGGAAGACTAGTCTCCAGAAGGAGGTCTGCCAAGATAATAACTGGTAAGAATTCTGTTGGCCAAGATTTGGCTAGCTCCTCCACCTCTGGATTTAGCTTCAGCCAACTTAGACTTTATCTTCCAATTGCTCTACATACATCTTGAGTAGTGCCTGGAAAATAGTTGGCTTTCAGGAGAAGCAATCAGTTGAAGGTTTTCTACTCCTCCAAAAGCCAAAACACCCCCCCCCCCAAAAGCTAATTGGATATTAGAATCATTGGTTGTTATCAAAATCCTGCTCTACAACGTTTTGCCATAACCTCATAATCTTTATTGACACAGAACATCCTGTTTCAGGCAAAGGATAAATATACAAAAATCTGCTCCAGATGTAAATTATGTCTTTCTTTTTCTATTTTACTTCTTAAGATTTCCTAACACACAATATGCATCATTCTGACTTTGGCAGAAGTTAGCTTCCCTTTGACCATTGCCAGCAAATTATGTGTTTAAAACTAAAAGTATAAATATGTCACAAATTGGACATTCCTATTACATCCGTTTGGATTATTATCAGTACATTTAAATAAACATTAACACTGGCCGCCTCAAGGTACACAACACTCAGGAGAAAAAGTTCATGTTGACCTAGAAATAGTATTGAACTTTGTGGAAGTGTGTGTGTGTGTGTGAGAGAGAGTGTGCACTTAATTTGACTTCTGATACACTTACTTTTGGTTCTGATAACAAGCTGCTTCAAATTATATTCTGTAAGTTTCAGTGAGAGAATAAAACATGCCACTGTTTTGTGGAAGTTTTTCTCTGTTTAAAATTACAATTCCAGCATCTGGTCCTAACCAATATTATTCCTTGCCATAATTAACTTCATGATAACTGTTCAATATCAGTCACACTCACTCACCAATACATCATACTCTCAGGGAGTAACTTTGAAGGTGATAGATAGATGCAGCTCCTTCTTAAGTCAGGGAAAATACTCAGTATTCCTGTGACATAATGTGCTAGTGACCCCTGGCAGTGGTCAACTGCTACTATCCATCAGGCGGTGGCTGCTTGATTTCAGGATACACACCCAATGCCTGCACGAAAACCAGCTTACATCTGTAATCAGTAAAAGTTGTGGCCTTATTTGATCCCAAACATTGGTGCTTTGTGTCTTTACAGGGTCTTATGTGTGAGCAGGCACTTCCTTCCCTGCCTGCTGGTAAAAAAAAAAAAAGGTAAATGATCCCTGACCGGTTAAGTCTAGTCAAAGGTCACTATGGGGTTGCGGTGCTCATCTCACTTTCAGGCTGAGGGAGCTGGCGTTTGTCCACAGACAGCTTTCCATGTCATGTGGCCAGCATGACTAAATTGCTTCTGGCGCAATGGAACGTCTATGACGGAAACTAGAGTGCAAGAAACGCCGTTTACCTTCCCACCGCAGCAGTACCTATTTATCTACTTGCACTGGCATGCTTTCAAACTGCTAGGTTGGCAGGAGTTGGAACAGAGCAACAGGAGCTCACCCCGTCGCGGGGATTTGAACTGCCGACCTTCTGATTAGCAAGCCCGAGGCTCAGTGGTTTAGACCACAGTGCCACCCACATCCCTGCAGCTCCATTGCACCTGGGCCTCCATTATGGTGCTCCCATCTGTATGTTTTGTTTACAGTTCTCTGCTGCAGTTGTAGTTCAAAAGTATAAGTGGCCTTCCATGGAGTATTCCTGTCAAACACTACAGTATGCTTCTCTACTCATAAGTAAGCCCTACTGAGTTCAGTCAGGGCTACTCCCAGCCCAGGTGTTTCAGATGATGTTCTGTAACTCACAACCAAAGGACACACACACACACAAAAATGTGTCTCGCTGTTTCACCATACTGAGTCTTCAAAGTGGCTGGCAACTCAGGTTAACGACGTTAGCTTCAAGCCTTGTGTTAAAGAGCTAAGTCAGGGATGGGGCGCCTTTTTCTAACCCGAGGGGCTCTTCAGGGCCACATGCCAGTCTTGGTGGGGCAATAGGCACCAAGTGCAACATCAGGAAAGCCCATCTGGAAACAACTCCTTTGATTTGGAAGCCCTTCCAAAATCTTAACGGGAGTAAGGAGTTAACGTGCTTGTGGAATTACTGGGTGCGTTCTGAAGAACCTATTCCGGAGCACTTTCACCTGCCCTTATGTTCAAGGGACACACCCTGACACATTAAAAACAGATGGGGAGGCTTGTGTGAGTCCTTGGAGCAGCTGTGTGAAAGGAAATCTGCAGCTGCAAAGAACTCAGAGCCTGCCTCAGAAAAGGTTCTTCTTGGGGTTTATTTGTCTGACGAGTGGGATCAAAACAATGCAATACAGGCATAGGCAAACTTGGCCCTCCAGATGTTTTGGGACTACAACTCCCATCATCCCTGACCACTGGTCCTGTTAGCTAGGGATCATGGGAGTTGTAGTGCCAAAACATCTGGAGGGCCGAGTTTGGGGATGCCTGCAATAGGCCCAGCCTTTCTCAATCTTGGGTCCCCAAATGTTGCTAACAACACCTGGGGATCCAAGGTTGGGAACGGCAGCAATAGGCCATCCGCACGCAGAGATGACCCCACACCTACTGGGACCACAGAGATATGCAAAGGTTCTCCTTCAGTGACCATTTTCTTCATGCACAGATATTAATGGAAATGTAACTCGGGAGATATGTTCAGACATGACCAATGAAGTAGGGGAAGTGGCTTTCACACATACACCCCTTCTCCCATCGCCATCTCCCTCTGCCTCCCAAGCGCTGCCACTTCATGAAGAAATGATTAAACATGGGGGGGGGAGCACTTTTATATTCCATGCCACTTCTTCTTTTTCCGCCATTTATCAAAAGATCTCAGGGCAGTGTACAACATTAGAAACTACATTGCAAAACATCAAAGATAAAAACATAGTAAAAGCATACTGACAGGCAGCCCAATAATAAGTTAATCATAATAATACAGAGTTCTCTCCCCACATCTTTTCAGGCCATGTAGTATTTAATAACCATAGGTAAAGAGGAATGTTTTCGCCTGGCACCTAAAGACAGGTAATGATGGCGCCAGGTGAGCCTCTCTGGGGAGAGCATAGCATTCCACCATCCAGGAGCCACCACAGAAAAGGCCATTCACTTGTTGCCACCTTCTGAATGGGGGGAGGGGGGTAAGGCCGGGACATAGAGAAGGGCGTCAGATGACAATTATTGATGGAGAGGGGCTGTCCACAAAGTATTGAGATCCTGAGCCCGGCCATAAGGCTTTATAGGTCCAACACCAACACTGGCAACCATTTGCAGAGCGGTTAGTGCCCTGCACCCCGTAGAAGCTTGTAAAATAAGTGGCTGCAAGGAGACACTTTGTCGTCATCACGACCACAGCTGAGCTACGCCTGCCGGAAGTGGGGGTCTTTTGTGTTTCCCTCCGCCAGGTGTGGTGGCCGTAAGAGGTTTTCTTCCCCTTCTTCCCCCTCGCAGCTGGCGGGGAAAAAAACCCCAGCAGCCATTGCCCCCGCTGGCGCCTGTCGGCCGGGTGGGTGGAAGAAGAGGCCACCAGAAGCCCCCTCCTCGCCCCTCCATTGCGCTGCTCCAGGCAGGCGAGCGAAGCCAGAAGCCCCAGCCTCGGTGTGGTGAAGCTGCTGCCTGCTTTCTAGCAAGCTGGCTGGCTGGCTGACTGAGGCGGCCCCTCCTGCCGCCGTCCCCTCTTTCTCCTCCCCCTCCGGGTTGCGCGCTGGCGACTGGCTCGCCTCCTGAAGCCCCCGCCGCCGCCGGCTCGACCACCGGAGCGACAGCAGCGGCAGCAGAGCCGAGAGCTGCCTCGGCTACTTCTCCTCGCCCTTCTTTCCTTTTTTTTATTTTTCCCTTCTCTTTCTCTTTCCCCTCTGAAGCCCCCACCCCGCCCTCCCCTCCGCTCGGTTTTTGCTCTACGGCATGGCCCGGCGCAGAGCGGGTGCTGCCTTCCCCGGGCTCTGCCTCGGCGTCCTGCTCGGGAGCCTCCTGCCCCTCGCTTCCCCGCAGCAGCAGCAGCAGCAGCCGCCGCCGCCTCCTCCGCCGAGGGGGAGCGTTTGGTGCCCCAGCCGCTGCCTCTGCTTCCGCACCACCGTGCGCTGCATGCACCTCATGCTCGAGAGCGTCCCCGCCGTGTCCCCGCAGACCACCATCCTGTAAGTTGGGGGGGGGGGTCGAGAGAGAGAGAGGGGGGGGCAACTTTGAATAAAATATTGCGGGGAGGGGGGTGGACGCGCGAGGAAAGCTCCGCCCCGCATAATCGATCCCAAGACATGGCGCGCGCACCAATTATTTGAATGGCAACTTTTTTGGGGGGGGGGCTCAAATATTTTATCGGGGGAGAGTTGGCTCCTGTGAACAGCCACGTCTATCGCGCGGGGTTTGAGCAAGGCTCCCAGGGAGGGGAGGATACCTGGCAATGGCGAGGGGTAGGAAAGGAGAGGCTTTTTTTGGGGGGGGGGGGAGAGGAACCACGACCGCTGCTGCGGCAACCAGCTCACTCCTTTGTCTGCAGCCCCTGTCGGGTCTGGGTCTGGGTGCTCGTTCCCGGCTGCTCTTGCTACCGGTGCCGTGCAGAGTTCTCTTTTGTCCGCGCCGCCGCCGCCGCCACCTTTCGTGTTTTGTCTACACAGGCATGTTGGCTGAGGTCCACAAGCTAGTTTAAGTTTGGACGCCTTGGGTTGAGACCCCGCAGCCCAGTAATGCAGAAGAAGTGGTAGGAAGGAGCGGAGCTGATCTTGAACGTCCAGGGAATTCGGGAAGGATCCAAGCCACCCTTGGTTTCCTTAAAAAGGTGACCTCGATGGAGGTTTTTGCTTTCCCGTTTGATTTCATTGACGGCTCCACTGTTGGAGAAGTTTCGCGGGAGGAAAACACACACACACAACACCCCTCTGCTCTGTGGTTCCGTTTATTCCTTCCTTTTGCTCTGGTTTTTCTGGATGAGAGTTTTGATCTCTGTAGCTCCGAGACCTTTTGTGTGGCTTTGTCCTCTTTAGGAATGTAGCCACTGGCATGAACTGTGTGGCTTTTCCAAGTAGCTTGGCCTCCCAAGCCTCTTTGTTGTAGATTTCCATTCATCCCTCAGTTCTGTTTGATTTCAGGAATGTCTGTTTTAAAAGGTATCCTGGGATATGTCTGCAATAATTGGGGACCGTTATCATTTTTGTTGATTATTATTATTATTGGTACTTGCCATAGCTGGGCATGTTGACTGGAAACAGTGCTGTGTGTATTTTGGACAGAGGGTTTGTGGATTTATACATTTTCTTTGAAAAGGAAACACGGCCATGAAACGCAAGGGTTTTGAAGAGTTCCCCTCCCTGCAAACCACTTCTGAGCAGTTTTCAAACATGATTCTTGTTAGTGACTTTAGGTGTGGCGTAATTCTTCGGGCAAGAAAGGGGTCTTTCGGGGATACTTTCATCTTTGTTTTAATGTGGGTAGCTGTAAAATATACAGAACAGAGCCTGTGCTCAATTATACCCGAAGAACATAAGCCTCCTGATCTTGCAGAGATTTATGGACATGCCAAACTTAACATAACTGTGTGTGAACCACAGTGATGTCACTGTAAGTATTCTCTGAATACTATTGGGATCTTCCAGGCTACAAAATGAAGCATGTGCAAGACTCAGACCAAGATGCAAGGTTGGAAAAGGCAGTTCCATGAATGCCTGCTTTCGAACTGCTAGGTTGGCAGGAGCAGGGATCCAGCAAGGGGGATTCATATCACGGCAAATCCAAGTGGCACAGTGGTTTAAACCACAGCGCCACCTGTGTCCTGTTATGAGTATACTGTTATGAGTACTGTATTCATATTCGTATATACAGGATGACTTGGGCTGTAAAGCACACCAACAATTAACTTGTACTGCACTTGAGTACCCAAGCCAGCACGCCCCTGCCCCAACACCACTTCTGCTGTGCCCTGGAAAGCCTTCCCTCTTGCCAAACACAGCGAGAGATAGGCTTTAATGTTTGTCCAGCAGCAGTGCCATGAACTAGAATGCCCATCCCTTGCCAAGACTCAGAAAAAGGAAGCATTCTGGTGGGGCATGTGGAGCCGCCTCTTCCACTTTTGCCACCTGAGTTGGGTCCTTCACCCTACCTCATTGTTGGGCTGGCTCATACAAAACAATCCAGCATCAATGTATTTCTATCATGCTGAAGAAAATTAACAAGATTGCATATCAGTCAGGAGGGAAAATACATGTCACATTAAAAACACTAACCATAGTTGGTTTATTGCCCAGGAGTCATTTAGTCTCTTAGGGAGACAATGATCAAAAACCCGGCAATATATTTTACCTGGGATTCTTCAGATTTTTACATTTTTTGCATTGGGGTACTAATAAATGGACGCAGGTGGCACTGTGGGTTAAACCACAGAGCCTAGGGCTTGCCGATCAGAAGGTTGGCGGTTTCAATCCCCGCAACAGGGTGAGCTCCCGTTGCTCAGTCCCTGCTCCTGCCAACCTAGCAGTTCAAAAGCATGTCAAAGTGCAATTAGATAAATAGGTACCGCTCTGGCGGGAAGGTAAACGGCGTTTCTGTGCGCTGCTCTGGTTCGCCAGAAGTGGCTTAGTCATGCTGGCCACATGACCCAGAAGCTGTACGCTGGCTCCCTCTGCCAAGAAAGCGAGATGAGCGCCGCAACCCCAGGGTCGTCTGTGACTGGACCTAATGGTCAGGGGTCCCTTTACTGTACCTTTACTAATACCCTAAGCAAAATTTACAATTAATAGCTTGCAGTTTATCTAGGCAGGTGAAGTTATAGCTGTGTTCTGTTTATGCGACTTATTTAAGTTTTTGTTATTCTTGTGTCTGAGTTACACAACAAGTCATGATGGCAGTTTTGAAAACTGCAGAAACGGGGCCTAAAATTTAACATTTTATGATATCTGGAAAATTGATTCAGATTCCTACAGGTCTTCAAGCCTGCATCAAGTTTGCAGCAGCCAGGCCTGCACAAGGCAGGCATTTGCGTGGAGCAGAGCCTTTTTGGTGGCGGCACTGCAGTTGTGGGATTCAGTTCCATGTGATATCATCAGGCACACCTCTCTCTTCAGTGCCTAATGCAAAATGGTGTTCTGGACTGATATCTGCATATTGGGCATTTGTTAGTTTTATTTGTTGCTTTTGTGCTGGTCTAGGATTGTTGTCTGGTGGGTCGTGGGTGGCGCTGTGGTCTAAACCACAGAGCCTAGGGCTTGCCGATCAGAAGGTCGGCGGTTTGAATCCCCGTTGCTCGGTCCCTGCCCCTGCCAACCTAGCAGTTCAAAAGCATGTCAAAGTGCAAGTAGATAAATAGGTACCGCTCTGGCAGGAAGGTAAACGGCGTTTCCGTGCGCTGCTCTGGTTCGTCAGAAGCGGCTTAGTCATGCTGGCCACATGACCCAGAAGCTGTCTGTGGACAAACGCTGGCTCCCTCAGCCAGTAAAGCGAGATGAACGCTGCAACCCCAGAGTCTTCCACGGCTAGACCTAGCGGTCAGGGGTCCCTTTACCTTTACCTTTAGGATTGTTGTGAAGTAGATACTTTAAATAGTTTATATTATATTTTATAGGTCGTATTTTATAAGCGATTGTAAGCTGCTGTGTGAAGTATATTGAAAAGTAGACTACATATCTGTTAAAGAATAAATATTTTAAATTTCTAGGCAACCAGATGCCTGGAATTTCCAAAGACCTGTTTTTTGGCACTGATATGTTTTAGTAAGCGCCCTTCAACTTCTGCCGTTACTTTGCCTTAAAAAAAGACTTCACAAAAAAGACTTTCACAGAAATACTGTTAGAAGGGAGAAACACACTGATCAATACAGCTTTACCCAGAAGTATTATTCAAGCTTATTTCCAGATAAATATGTTAGGGGCACAACTTTATAAATGCACAATTTAGCTGTGAATCCTATTGTATAAAACAGATTTTAGATTATTTTAAGGCCTTTAAGAATGCTTCAGACAACAAATATGTATGAAAATAAAAAGTGGAATTATTTTGCCACTAACTGAACCTTTGGCTTGGTGCACAACCTTTTGGCAGCATCTGAGTAATCCCGCAGAAGCTGTAAAAAAAGGAAAGAAAAATTAACTGACTAGTACAGGAAGTGGGTGGTGAATGTTTCTTGCATTTAAAACCAAGTACATTTACAGAGGGCTTTTATATTGATCAGTGTTCTTTATACTGTTTCCTGTAATGCCAAGTTGTGCATGGCCCTGAATGAGACTTCATGTTGTTGTCCTCTGTCATGGAAACATATGTCTGAAATCAGAAATAAAAGATCAAAATACTTGATTAAAACTGCTGGGGCTTGGTGGACCTCACAGTAAAGGGTAAAGGGACCCCCTGACCATTAGATCCAGTCGCGGATGACTCTGGAGTTGCGGCGCTCATCTCGCTTTACTGGCAGAGGGAGCCGGCGTACAGCTTCCGGGTCATGTGGCCAGCATGACTAAGCCGCTTCTGGTGAACCAGAGCAGCACATGGAAATGCCGTTTACCTTCCCACCGGAGCGGTACCTATTTATCTACTTGCACTTTGATGTGCTTTCGAACTGCTAGGTTGGCAGGAGCAGGGACCGAGCAACGGGAGCTCACTCCGTTGTGGGGATTTGAACCGCTGACCTTCCAATCAGCAAGCCCTAGGCTCTGTGGTTTAACCCACAGCGCCACCCGCGTCCCGGACGTCACAGTAAATTGTCATTAATTGTTGCATTTAATAAGAGCCAGTGTGGTGTAGTGGTTATGAGTGGTAGACTCATAATCTGGGGAACCGGGTTTGCGTCTCCGCTCCTCCACATGCAGCTGCTGGGTGACCTTGCGCTAGTCACACTTCTTTGAAGTCTCTCAGCCCCACTCACCTCACAGAGTGTTTGTTGTGGGGGAGGAAGGGAAAGGAGAATGTCAGCCGCTTTGAGACTCCTTCGGGTAGTGATAAAGCAGGATATCAAATCCAAACTCCTCCTCTTCTTCTTCTTCTAAGCAAAAGACTATTTCAGTCGGGGTTGAGAAGTAGTATTCCACCACATGCACATCAGATTCTTACTGACTTGTTACCTCACCTTTGGGATGACAGCTTGCCTTAAGAGCTATAATGATTTGTAATCTGTGATCTGAATAATATATTTTAGTAGAGCACTACTAAGTAGTTGCATAAAGGAAGGAGCTGAACTTTAAGCTGATCTGGCCTAAAGTCCTTTAAAAAAGTGAATTTCTTTTTCACATCAGAATCATCCGTTAGCCAGAATTTTAATTAATGATAGTATGAAGCAGGTGAAAATAGCATTGGTTATAACTTTCAGCAAATGTATTATCTTGGCATGGAGCAATTGTTTCCAGGATTTGAGTCACATGTGTGCCATAGATCACACACAAAAGACCCTTCTCACCTGTTTCCTTCTTGGTTCCTTTGTCTCTGGAATCAATTAAAAACACATAGCGCACTTGTGTTTTGTTTCTTGGCCAGGAAGCCTATGTAGATTGTCCCATGGTATTGGGGTAAAAAGAGAGATTATTTCAAAGAGAGATGTTTTCAAAACATGCCTTGTCATGGTAAGAACAGGAGCTCCTCACCTCCTGTGTTGCTTAGAGTCAAGAGAAGGCCTCACTCACGCAGCGACTGCAGTCCACACCTCCTAACTCATATGTCCTAACTCAAAAGGACAAAGACAGAAGCCTGGGGCTGTTTGCCGGTTGCTCTAGCAGGGATCCTGTGCCTTCAGCAGTTGTGGAGATGATGAGCAATTGTGGGGTCCCTGGTTATCCCCAGCTGTTGCCCTCCTATCTCCTATGGGGGATGCAAGCAGGATGCAAGAACCTGCCTGCTGCATGTAGGTAGGCAACTTTTCAGTGAAGGGCTAGCTACATCCTGGTCGAAATCCGGTGGGCCTCCCTCAGGGTCTACATGGAATGGGGTGGTTTCCTGGCCCTATTCACGGTACCCATTAAAAAGTCATCTGTAGAGAGGAAAGGAAGAAGCTTGAAAATAATAAGAAACAAGAAGGCATAATCTCTGGGGATAGTTATCGGCAAGGGGGTGGGAGAGCAGAGGGGAAAGTGAGTGGTGCCTCCTGTTTTATTGAGGGGGGAGGCATAAACGACAGTGACTGATGTTACAGGGGTTCTGTGTGCAGCTTATTCTGCTCCTTGCCTCTGGGTTCTTGTTGTTTTTTCCCAACCACCGTTGCCAGAAGCCAGAGTGCCTGGCCTTTGCCAACAGAGACCTTCACTGCAGGTGAAGCACAGTGCATTCCTTGATCCCAGCTGTTGGGACAGAAAAGTGTTGTTATGCCATGCAGTTGGGGCAAAATACCATTATCTCATGGGGCAAAGTGGGGTTGGGCTGACATGGAGATATTTTCTGTAGGTACGATTTGCAACAAATCTCATTTCTTTGTTTGCCTTGTGTGGGGTTTTGATGTTCTCTCCCGCACCCCAGGTTGTGGTGGAGGAGTGGGGCTTACTCACTGCTGTGTGTGTGTAAGTGTGTAAGAGTCCAACCCATGCAGCTCAGGTAAGACACAGTATTCACTTATGTCAAAGAGGGAAGAGACATGGGAGATAGTTGCAGTACGGTACTTGTACTTATCAGCAAGGGTCCCCCTTCTCCCTTGCTTACTTGTGTGGGGTGCTCTGCTCTGCCCCTCTCCCAGTTGTTGGAGTGAAGTTTTGTGCTGCTGTTAGCAATGTATTCAAAACCCTAGGGTTTTGAAGACAAAATGCCCTTTCTCCATAGTTTCCCCACGGGAGCTCTAAGCATGATTAACATTGTGTGCCATGAGCTATGTTCTCTGGATGTAGGATTTATACATTGGTAGTGGTGTGCTGTGATTGGGTGCTGAATTCCACCAAATTGTATGCTCTGCTGCAGTGGTATGAATGGGTTGGTCATCCACATGGGCACAACTGTTTGAAATTCACCTTCTCCCATTGAAGCTGCGGATTTGGAGCCGGTGCGAGGCTGGGCTGTTTGACAGGCACATGACAGTAGACTCAAGAGGTATAGGACTTGGTTCTAAGTGTGCTCTTCCCTTTCGCTGCCTCCATCCCAAACACAACTTGTTTAATCTGTTCTGCTGATGCATTTGCGTTGTTCTGCTGGCTTAATTTTGTGGCAGTGATGTATCTGATGTATCCATCAGATCCTGTGTCCTCTCAGCTGGCAGATATCATGCAAATGATTTCTCCCTAAGCTGTGCTGTTTCTTCACTGCTCTTCTTTTTTCCTTCTGTGAAAAACAAGACCTATTATTTCCATTGTCCAGGCTTCTGTTAAGGTAAAGGGACCCCTGACCATTAGATCCAGTCATGGACGACTCTGGGGTTGCGGTGCTCATCTCGCTTTATTGGCCGAGGGAGCTGGTGTACAGCTTCCGGGTCATGTGGCCAGCATGACTAAGCCACTTCTGGTAAACCAGAGCAACTCACGGAAATGCCGTTTACCTTCCCGCCGGAGTGGTACCTATTTATCTACTTGCACTTTGATGTGCTTTCGAACTGCTAGGTTGGCAGGAGCAGGGACCGAGCACTGGGAGCACACCCCATTGCGGGGATTCGAACCACCGACATTCTGATTGGCAAGCCCTAGGCTCTGTGGTTTAACCCACAGCGCCACCCATGTCCAAGGCTTCTCTTAGCATGCATTTAATGATAAATCCTAATGATGTGTATACATTCCTCCCCCAAATAATTCCTTTAAGTCACTAAATGCTGCTTGTTCAAATTCATCTGAACTGTCTGCATATTCTACAACTCATCTCCTTTTTTATTTTGCTTTTCATCCTTCCATTTATGTTTTTGTTTTATTTTTTATTAATCTTCAGTTCATTGTTTGGTTTTTGTTTTACTGAGTGGAGCTAAGTAGTAATTGGAAAACTATGCTTCCTTTCTGCTCAGTAGTAATGGCTTTGCTTTTTTGTAGAACAACTGAGTCTGTAGTTGTTGCCTTTTTAGTGTCCCTTGTATATTCCTTCCATGAATGAGCATGCTTTATTCATCATTGTCTGATTTTTGTGTGTGTGTATGCCATGCATGCTGTGTTTTTATGCTTACCTCTATAAATATTTCCTGTAATACCTCATTACAGTTGTGAGGTCTTCTTCACACAAGCAATTGTGCATATGCTTACTTTTGTTCTTCACAGTAATCTTTTATAGTCCTGTGCAGACCTCCTGCATACTGTGTATTTGAAGGAGCATCTCTTCCCCCATCATTCAGCCCAGACACTGAGGTCTAGCTCCGAGGTCCTTCTGGGGGGTTCCCTCATTGTGAAAAGTGAGGTTACAGGGAACCAGGCGGTAGGTCTTCTCAGTAGTGGCACCTGTCCTGTGGAACGCCCTCCCGTCAGATGTCAGAGAGATAAATAATTATATGGCGTTCTGTGGACATCTGAAGGCAGCCCTGTATAGGGAAGCTGTGGTGTACTGTTGTGTTTTTGTATACTCTGTTGGAAGCTGCCCAGAGTGGCTGGGCAACTCAATCATATGGGCAGGGTACAAATTATTATTATTATTATTATTATTATTATTATTATTATTATTATTATTGCATGGATTGGAACTTATATATGTACAACCCGACACCTGTAGTTTCGAAATGTGTAACTTGTACTCTCCATCACTGCAGAATACAGATGTGTTCCTATCTACCTGTGTAACATTGTATGACCATAGTAGCCTAGTGCTTGTGACCAACATGTGGAGGTTGGGTACATGATCCCATTCCCCCCCCAACCCCCCCATCAAAGATTCCAATTTCTGATTAACACTTCTGATACAGGATGCTTCCTTTTCAGTTCTCAGTTGAGGCACTCTGATTAGATCGATAAGGTCTGCTATGTATTCTGACCCCTTTTATGCAGGGGTGGTGCTGTTTGAGGCAGGATGTATTCCTTGCTGCCTTGCTTACTTTCCCTTCAAAATGTGTTGTCTTCTGTGGTAAATAGAAACCTGTGTTGCCACTGCAAAAAAAAAGCAAGCAGATGCACACCCCTAGAATCTTCCCCATGGAAGTCATTCCTAGAGATATGCGCAATATGCAAAGTTAACTTTTGCTGTCAAATAGTATGCTAGCATTCACAAAGGCAAGAGAATTTGTTTTTCCAGTTTTGATCCCACTTTTCTTTCTAAAAAGAAATTGAGAGTGGCTAGCGGCCCATAAAATATCAAGAGCATACTAAAAAGGTGGAACAAAACGATTTTTTAGAAGACATTTTTGTGTGTGTGTGTGCTTTATGCAGGTTTTTAAAATTATGGTGTTATACCAGGTTTCTGGTGCTGGTGTTTCTGGCGTGCGTACACACACAGCCATCCTGAGTCTCATTTTCCAAAAGAAAGGTGGGATCAAATTACGAAAACAACAAATTTCTGTGGTAGAAGGGCTAAATTAACTCTCAATGATTCTCACCATTTTCAAACCCAATATAAAAAGTTGCAATCAGACTTTATGATTGGTATGATGAACCCAAAAGGAGTGCTTTCAAGATCCTTTCAAAATTCCCAGTTATTCCTGTTTTGTGTCTGCCATGCATCACCCATGCAAAACAACACTGCTTCTTATCTGAAATAAACTGTTCAGAAATGTTGAATTACATTTTACTCCTCCCAGAAGAAAGAGGAATGTGAAACCGCACACAGAGTAGCCCTGTAGAGATACTTTTCATTTCATGTGATGAGTGGACAGCATGAACACCCTCTCCTCCATCTGCAGCACGTCTCAAGTCATCCTTCATGTGCTACTCAGGGGTGGCCGATTGCGATCTACTTTCAGAATTAAAAACTGGCAGTGATCTACCCCCGTTTTTGGGGGGTTCAGCTCAGTGATCTACCCCCGTTTTTTTGGGGGGGGGGTTAAAGGCAAGGGACAAAGGAGTATAGTCACTCACAGAAAGATCGCTATGGATCAAAACAGCATCCAGAGAAAGCTCTGTCTTCCCTTCCAGAGATCATACAATAATGGAGGGTAGGGCGAGGGTGCATGGCAGGAGTCAGTTTTAGTGATGCTAAGGAAAGGGAGCCAGAGATCGACCTGTTGGACATCCCTGTGCTACGTGAACAAAGGTCTGTAGCAAAGAACCTGCTTTGCTAAATGGGACCTCCTCCTATCCTGCGATTTAGAATCTTGCACATTCAGGGTTCTGCTTTGCACAGGTAGCCTTGAGGAGCACAGCAAGCTCTCCGTTGCAGACATTTTTTTCCCTCCCAATGCACGGAGACAGTGTTGGAAACTATATAAGCTAGGTGCCAAATTGCTCCTTAAACCAGGGTTACAGTTGCCATTTTTGGACCAGGTAGCTTAAAAAAAAAAGATGAATTTTTGGTTCCTGAAATTCATTCTGATTGTGCACATAAAATATAACGGATAGAATTCTACAGGATGTGTTGTTAGTGTGTGAAAACGGTCATGATCCAAGAATCCCCAGGCATGCAGCTGCATCCTGGCGCCCGGGCATCTTCACCTGGTCGCAAGTGGCCAGTAGATAGGTACAAAATGTGCCTGGCAATATTTTTTTTTTAAAGATATTTTATTATTTTCACATTGAACAACAATAACACAATACATACCCAAATAAACAATAAAAAAGAAAAACATAATAAACATTTTAAACAAAAACAACAAAGAATAAAAGAAAACTTACCTACATAAACAAGAACAATAAACTATCCTTATTCAATTCTAGTTTCTATCTTCTTCAAAGGGGGGACTTCCCCCGCTCCCTCAGCTGCGTTCAATATCAATATACTTTAGTAACTTTGTATCTTTTTTTCTTAACATTAACCATTCTTCTTAATAGTCTTTAGGGCATTAATTATTCGAATATAATTCATTACTTAAACAACCTATCCTAAAACATTCTTAAACATTTAAGTCATTCATAACAATACTTCTTGTATACAATTTTATCTAACATCAACTAGCTAAAGCCAATTCACCAAGCTAATTCTGCTCAAATGTCCAATTTTACACAATTTTTTAAATAGTCCTTAAATTTCTTCCAGTCCTGTTGCACCTTCTCCTCCCTCTGGTCTCGGAGTCTCGCGGTCAGTTCAGCGAGTTCCATATAGTCCATTAGCTTCATCTGCCATTTTTCGTGCCTGGCAAATTTTGAACGCTGCATGGTGAGGGGTTGGCTTGGGGCTCAGGATGCAGTGGAAAGGGGGGGGGGGTAGGACAAGCCAGCACATCCGTGTTCTACCTGAAACGGGGCTAAAATGTGTGCCGAAGCTCCAGTTTTTCCAGTCTATTCCACTGGTTTGCATATGGCTGAACTGTGAGCTATTATTTATTGTTCAAAGTCAGCACCATTGCATTCCTCACTTCTGCCTCATAAAAATATTTATGCCTTCTTTTGCAGGCAGTTCAGTGTCAAGAGGTAAAGTAAAAAGTATGTGAGCCTTTCCAGGTCAGTCTGCAGGGTCTTTTGGCAGAAAAGATGCACCACTTTGCTTGGCAAAAATGCATTGCCTCAGTTAAAACTCTGGTTGTGCCTGGTGGCTTTAAAACAACAACAACACTGCAGTAGAATGTTACGTCAAGTAAACAAGGTCCCTTTGCCATTGTTTCAAGAGAAGGTGGGGATAATCAACTTGTTCTACTACATTTAGCTATGGGAATAAATTTCAAGGCTGTACAGAGCAACTGTGGAGTGACTGCTGGCTCAGCTGAAATGGAATTTCTCAAATGTTGGGGGGAAGGGAGGTCTTCCTCTCATTGGTTGCCAGGTTTGGATGCTTGTTGCTCTGGGGCTGTTACTGTTGCTAAGAGCCAGCTGATTCCTTTGAAAAGAAAACTGAATGAACATTTAAGACCCAACAGCTAATGACTTGGAAACTGGAGAAATGTTAGGGTCTGCAAGCTTTCCTTTCATTGCGCCCTGGCAGCTGCAGTGACAAATCTGCTGCCATCTTCCTCTCGTCTTTCTTATTTATAATCTCTGAAAACATTTCTAATATACACTACTGAATGGCTTTCTAATCCCTTGGCATGGTGCGAAGAGGATACAGATGGTTTTACTTCTGAACTGAGACTTAAAATTGCCATATATTTCTGTTGTTAGTTGGGGATCCCTGTTTACAAATATGAAATATACGTAATATTGCGGTGTAAAAATATTAGGATTTCAATCCTATATCCCTGATAGTAAGACTCATTGGGTTCAGTTGGACCTACTTTTCAGTTGACATTCTTTTGAGCGTTGTCTTGTTAAAGATTCAGAAAAGCTAGTAATCTAGGACACATTAAAAAGCTAATCTAGGACACATTAAGGGAAGGAACAGTCACAGTATATCTTATTTCTAAACAAGGAGGTTGAGAGGGTTGAGATCTTTCCTCTTCAATTCGACGCACCATGTTGATTTTGGAAACCGATTCTGCCTTTTGCTCTTTCGAATACATTTGCCATTACACTTTTGATTCTCTTTTACTGCAAACCTACGGTTTCCAGTACCATATGTAGAAATGCAGATGACAAAGCTACACACATGGTGAGAGCTTTTGTTGGATTTGTTAGTTATTGAATTCCTACTGGAGTCCTGCTAAAGTTCCAAGAACATCTGTGTAAAAGAGCTTTTCCTTTTGGATGGCTTTTGGTGTTCACAAATCATTCTGCTTATTCACTCACTATGTTTTAGTGTTGCTTTAGAGTTTATTGTTACTCGGTCTTTGGGACAATGGTGCAGATAAATGCACATGTAAATGGAAATTTCTGAAGAAACCAAAGGACTTCTTTACCAATATTGTTTCATTTTTTGTTATGTGTATGAAAAATAATCTATATAAAAAGTGTATATGTTCAGGTATCTATTTTACATAGCTCTTTATGTTTAATCTTTTTCTGAGTCAGACTGCACTGTTTCCAATAGAATACAATCAAAAACTTTCATTCTACATATCCACAGGCTTTAAGATGTTTTAGTCATTCTTCTTCCGACTTTACTGTTCAAAATTGGATTTCACTGAGAATTGTAAGAATTCTTATTCATGGAAGTGAAAATGTTTATAATAATAATAATAATAATAATAATAATAATAATAATAATAATAATAATAATAATAATAATTTATTATTTATACCCTGCCCATCTGGCCGGGTCTCCCCAGCCACTCTGGGCGGCCTCCAACAAATACCAAAATACAATACAAAGTCACAGTTTTAAAACTTCCCTAAACAGGGCTGCCTTTAGGTATTTTCTGAATGTCAGGTAGTTGTTTATTCCCTTGACTTCTGATGGGAGGGCGTTCCACAGGGCGGGCACCACTACCGAGAAGGCCCTCTGCCTGGTTCCCTGTAGTTTTGCTTCTCGCAGTGAGGGAACAGACAGAAGGCCCTCGGCGCTGGATCTCAGTGTCCGGGCTGAATGATGGGGGTGGAGACGCTCCTTCAGGTATACAGGACCGAGGCCATTTAGGGCTTTAAAGGTCAACACCAACACTTTGAATTGTGCTCGGAAACGTACTGGGAGCCAATGCAGATCTCTCAGGACCGGTGTTATGTGGTCCCGGCGGCCACTCCCAGTCACCAGTCTAGCTGCCGCATTCTGGATTAATTGCAGTTTCTGGGTCACCTTCAAAGGTAGCCCCACGTAGAGCACATTGCAGTAGTCCAAGCAGGAGATAACCAGAGCATGCACCACTCTGGCAAGACAGTCTGCGGGCAGGTAGGGTCTCAGCCTGCGTACCAGATGGAGCTGGTAGACAGCCGCCCTGGACACAGAATTAACCTGCGCTTCCATGGACAGCTGTGAGTCCAAAATGACTCCCAGGCTGCGCACCTGGTCCTTCAGGGGCACAGTTACCCCATTCAGGACCAGGGAGTCCCCCACACCCGCCCGCCTCCTGTCCCCCAAAAACAGTACTTCTGTCTTGTCAGGATTCAACCTCAATCTGTTAGCCGCCATCCATCCTCCAACAGCCTCCAGGCACTCACACAGGACCTTCACCACCTTCACTGGTTCTGATTTAAAAGAGAGGTAGAGCTGGGTGTCATCTGCATATTGATGAACACCCAAGTTGGAAGTTTAGAATTCCAACTTTTATAAAAACATCAAGATATATATATATATATATATGGTCTTTTTTGTTTTTCATCACCAAATGGCTTTGCAGGAAGAGAATTTAAACATCAGGCTGCTCATAAGGGTTTCCTGTTCAGCAGCATCTGCCAAAAGCGGTAATAAAAAAAGATGTCAGAGCACTTTCTGACTACTGTTTTATGGTTATATATATCATTCCTAAATAACAGCTCAGTGTCATAACAGCAGGTCAAACTACAATGGCATATCCTTGATTGAAAGGCCCTATCTCAGATCAACTTAAACATACCAAAAGAGTCTTTTGAGTCCTCACCAGAACTTCCCCTTGTTACCTCTTTCCTCAGAAGTACGTAGGCATGCTAGTTTCAAATGCTGTTCAAACAAGAGATAGATACTTTTTGCTTTGAGTTGGGAATGGTCCATAGGGATTTCCTCATATTTCAGTTTCAGGTTTGACAACTAGATTGTTCTGAGTGTCTAGATTCTTGATTCAAGACATCAAGTGTTGTAAAATTACCTTTTTGGTTGAAAAGTGAATTGGTCAGCTGAGTTCAAAGCGTGAGAAGAAGGTGGCTGTCCCAAGTGGTAGTCAGTTGTACTTCCCAATTCATTTTGGAAAAGGGATGTGCTGTTGCCACACTTGCATTGTACTGTTGCTTTCGAATATATTTATCTACACACAGCAAGTCAATTCAGCTTTTTTATTCATTAAAGGGAAAATAAAATAGCACTTGTTCTGTGAATAATTTGGTTTCTAATAACAATCCTTTAATTTGAGAGGATGTTAGGCTTTGTCACTTAGCATGTGCGACATATACCTGTTGTACAAATTCCAACAATCTTCATTGTGCTGAATGATACAAATTGCTTATAATCACAGGTGAGAAGCCATCTGAATCAGGCTTATATTCAAGAATTACTGATAGGCCTCAATCCAGAGTAGCTATTTTGGTCCGTAGGCAGCAATCCCACATGTTACAGTAACCTTCCGTGACATTTTTGCTTTGATAACTCATTCTGTCAGAAACAAGCCACTGCTTAGTTTTTAAAGTTTACTTCTTCAGCTCTTAGATGAACTGCACCACAAACATAGGGAAAATGCCATTCCCCCCCCCTTTTTTTGAAAACTGGATTTTGTAGCGTAAAATAAACTCTTGTCTAGATGGACAAAGTCATATGGTGATTCATACTGAGTCCACATGAAGATAACGTGTCTTAACAGTGCTGAGTGCTCAATAAACCTATGGTAGACTTTTGAGACTTGCTGTACTTATTACGACCCACAATCCTAATGCCCGCTGGGTCTTTCTGTAATGACTGCCGAGTCATGTAACTTTGTGGTCATAAAAAAGTGGCATGTGGATCCGCAGGCTTTTCACAGAGATAGTGGACGATCGTTAAAGCGCTTCATTGATGGTTAATTCCGAATTTCGGGCTTCTGGTGCACAGATGAAGAAAACCTTTTAATCCATTTAAAATGCATTTCCTTTGCCCTTTTGGGTGCTGAGACCATGCCGCCACCTCTTATCCATCTTGTTCAGGCAGCAAGCCTCATTCACTCAGCCTCCCTGTGAACAATATCACTTTTATTGTATCCTTCACATTGCTGAAATCAATCGGTTGCAAAAAGCCAACCCTCCTGGTCTCTTGAGTCACACAGCTTCTATTCAGCTACTATACTTCACCCACTGGGCTGCACTCCAGAAGTTCTTGCAAGCTCCTTTCTTTTCACTGACATCCAGAAACTGTAGTTTATCTTTTTTTAAAAAAAACAAATATGAAAACAAAAGAAAAGATTGTGCCTAGTTACACAGCTGCATCATCCTGATATATCAAGTGTGTTCTTGTTATACAAGAATGGCAGGAGTTTTTTGTTTCCATTTTTAAGCCTTGGTTCCTTCCCCCCACCCCCCTTCCTTGGATTCAGAAGGCTGGATGTTTATGTGATTCTGTTTTTGTCATTCTTAATTGTTGCCAGGACACTGGTGATATTATCTGAGTTGCAAATGCTAATCATAAGAATGCACTCAGGCTCCATGAATTTAATAGCCTCAAGCTGTTAACAAACATATATGAGACTTAACAAAGTAGCCCTGGAAATGACAGACACAGCTGTGGAATTTGCAGCAGTCAAGTTTTCCATCTGCCTCTTTCTATAGCTAATCACTGTGGACAGATTGAGAAAGTAATGATCCACAAGAGGTGCACCCATTTTGTGTGGGTTTGGACTGCTTGCTATAGTACAAAAAGCACACTTCCAGTGTATGTTGTGTGATTGAAATTTAGATCGCTTTATGCCAGTAAATTGTCACAATCATAGTCTTAGATTTTTATATATATATATGGAGGACGGTTCCTGTTTAAAACGGTGTCTAAATGCACTTTTTTAAAAAAAAAAAAAAATCTAGTTACCATAATAAGTTTATTGCTCTAGCTATAGGCTATGACAAACTTGTAGCAATAGTATTACTTAAAATAATACAGAACATACATCCATAATATAAGCCAGCATCCATGATGTAAGAGAGAGACGATACCAGAGACACCAACAAGCTTAAATCTAGCTTGGTTTTAGATTAAAACTTTGAATCGCCGCAACAACTTAGAGTGATTTTTATTAAACTCCTTTTTCTTGATTATTTTATTTTATTTTGCAGCCAGTGTGTAGAGCGGCACTCCCTGTGTTACGAAGCTGCTATTGTCTCTCAAAAGAAGCCAAACCATTTCTGCCAGCTTGTACCTGCTTGCTTGTGTGAACCGAGGTTTCAGAAAGTGATCTCTTGGCTCTCTAAGGCGCAGGCTAACGGGTAATGAGTGATGTCTTTCACCTGAGGCTGGCCACAAATAAAAAGTCTGTCTGCATATGGGACCTTGTTTTGGCTGCCATCCAAGGCTGTAGTGGGGCATCACTTGGAAACACACCTGAATGCTGTAAAGGCATTTCTTAAGGAAGCTGGTGAGAGTTTGGTCGGATAACTAGTTCTAAAATGCTCTGTTCTCAGGAGAGGATACCAAGGATACCAATTTGTTGTTTCTAATTAGTTGCAGATCCTTTCTGGATTCTGCCCAGAAGAGCCAATCCCTTAGTTGGCACTTATTCAAGGTCAATGCAGAGCTCAGTTCTGGAAAAATAAGAGTCTAAAAATCTTGACAAGCTGCTTTTCAGAGTTGGTTATCGGCCACTTAAATATATAGCACAGCGCAGGAAAATGCCCAATTGGCATAGTTGCCATTCTTTTGATATATTTTAACTGAGTGTAGTCTGCTCTTCCCTTAATTTTTGGCCACCCAGATTCTATACGAAGATGAGTTGCTGATATTCCTGATGGTAGAGAGTATAGCTTCAAAAAAAATTGCTCTGCAGTTTCCAAAACTTTCACCAGAGCCCCAGATTTCAACGCCATAGAGCATTAGAGTAAGCACCTTGCTACCAAATATATTTAGGGCAGATTCAACAGGTTGACCTCCCTTATTGTAATAGAACTTCATCAATGTCCCTTTGGGTTTCTGTGCTTTGATTTTCACTGGCTCCATATGATTATTTCCAAGAGAGAGTTTCACCCAGAGTGTGCCCAGGTATCTAAATGAGCGAGTTTGTTTTGTAGCTTGCTGTACCATTTATATCTAGGACTGTGTTTGCCAAAACCCATTATCTTGGTCTTAGAGTAATTTATAGATAGGCTTTCCTGTTTACAGTATGTACTGAACACCTCCAGGAGATTTTTGAGGCCCAACAGGGAAAGAGAGAGGAGCACTAAATCATCTGCATGCATCAAGATTGAGATCTTTCTGTTCCTAATTATTGGAGAGGGGAAGTACGCATTGGCTAAATATGACAGCAAATCATTAATATAAAAGTTAAAAAGAGTGGGAGCCAGAATGCAGCCTTGCTTTACTCCTCATGACGTTTTAAAGGCACCAGTCATATCACCGTCTAAACTTCCTCTGACCCTCATTTCTGGGCTGCCATATAGTTAGTTCTTGGATCAATAGCAGGTGTATAGTCGATGTTAGCAATATGAAAATTCCCAATTAAAATTCAATTCCAACCCATGTCCCAAATTTATGTCAAAACAGATAAAAGAAATGTATTAATTTGCACATCCTGACCATATCATTTTAGCCATATATACTTCCTAGAACAGAGTATATAGCTTTGCATGAGATCAGACTGACAAGGAGAACAAAGAATAGGAGGATGGTGTCAGGGTGACATAAGAGACTAGGCAATGATAATTGCTTCACTATTAAGATCCCTGTAATATTCAGTCTGCATTTGTAAAGTAAATACATCCTCTCATTGTGTGTGTTCTGCTGCCGAGTGGAGGAATTGTTTTAATTTGTTGAGTTTAGGGCTCATCAAGAGCATCTGTTCAAACAGGAACTAGATCAGTGACATTATCTAATTAACTGAATTAAATAATTGTCCTACAAAGGAACTAATTGATTCCTGTCCATTCTTTTGAGTGATTCGCATTGGGACCCCTGCCTGCGCCTCTCCTCAAATCAACCACACATATACACTGATCCAGTGAAATGATTTTGGAGTCCTTGTGGAGTGTTCAATTAAAAAAATCACCTCATGTAGCAGCAGCAGCAGCAGCAGAAAAGTCCATGCTTGGGAATAAACAACAACAACAATCATTTTGCAACCCTTACAACAACTCTGTAAGGCAAGTCAGTATTATTATTTCCTAAATTCCAGATGGGAGACTGAGGCTTAGGAGGGATTGCCTAAGACCAATTGAGTTCATGGCAGAGGTGGGATTCAAACCAGGGACTTACTGATTTATCGCTCAGTCTCTTAGCCCTGCATTTGGGATATTGTATATAGCGAGGGGTTGTCAATGTGCCCCTCTTCAGATGTTCTTGGACCACAACCCGTATCATCCTTGACTGTTGGCTATGGGGCATTTAGGAGTCCAAACAACATTTGGAGGTCCCTGTTGGCTATCCCTTGTTATGTTTATCAGGATTTCCCAAACTTGGGTCTCCAGCTGTTTTTGGACTACAACTCCCATCACCCCCAGTTAGCAGAACCAGTGGTCAGGGATGATGGTAATTGTAGTCCAAAAACAGCCGGAGACCCAAGTTTGGGGAATCCTGATGTTACACTGTATAGGGTCACCCTACATTAATAGGTGTTCAGCTATAAAAGGTGTAGGAAAAACAGAACTAAAATAGTCAAAGGGGTGTTGCACCTTCCATATGAGACAAATATCAAACCTTTAGCGCTTAAAAAAATTAATTATTATTTAAATGATATGGAGAGAGAAGACAATGCAGGTCTATAAAATGTTGGAGAGAAAGTGGCTAGATTCCCCGACACTTTTTGTTCTCATTACAGTAGGATTAGATGACAGCCAGTGAAAATTAGTTGGCAAAAAGTACTTCTTCATGCAAGGCATACTTAGCATGGAATTCAGGGCCTCGAGATGCAGAGGTGGCTGCTGGCTTAGATGAGGTGGTCATTGCTAAAAAAACAAAAACAAAAAAACCCACCTCTTTGAATGTCAATTTCTGGGGGATAAGCAATAGGTTTATTGCCATCATTCTCACTGCCTGAGGCATCCCAGAATCATCAGCTGGCTGGCCATTGTGGGAAACAATATGCTGCTCAAGAATAAGCCCTCGGTTTGTTGCTGCAGGGCTCTACTTCTGCTGCCTAACAGGAAAACACAGCTGTGGCTGGAGGTCTGTGTCAGATGTTGGTGATTAGAGCTGACCACATACTGCAGAATGTGTGTGGGTAGCAGCTTATGGTTATCCTGGTTGCTTAAAAATCTTCTCCTTCATTTTCTTACTTCGACTATAGGTTAGATGTTTGTTTGTTTTGTTGTCTTTTGTGGTTCATCACTTGTATTTGGAAGATGCTCGGTTTCATTTTGCATATTCGTTATGATAAACTAAAGGAAATCTTGCCGGGTGGTGGCTGCTCTGTGCTTCTTTTTACTGTTTGTGTACACACAGAGAGAGCAGTCATAACAGGCTCTAGATCCTGAGGCTTACTTGCACGCTCAGTGGCGCACATGCATTAACAGATACTTTCCCAGGGCCCCAGCAGCCAGGTGGAAAGGATGGGAAAGCGAAGCCTCATCCCTGCTTTCAGCAGGAGGACTGGAGGAGCAACAATGTGGCCACAGTCTCCTCTTGAGAATCCACATGTTTGCACTAAGCCATAGTTTGGTTTAGCTTTACATGCAAACCAGCTCAATGGTTCACCCCTTTTCATGAATTATTATATAGCCAAATCGTATGGATGAAGCTAAAACCAGTGAAACCACACAGTGCTCTCAGCTTTTACGAGCCCTCCTGCTACATTCCAAGTGAGATAGAGTTGGACGGGACCACAAGGGTAATCTAGTCCATACCCCTGCAATGCAGGAATCTTTTGCCCAATGTGAGGCTTGAACCCACAACCCTGAGATTAAGAGTCTCATGTTCTAAAGTGATCAGAGGCCCAGTGTAGGGCCTTCTCAGTTGTGGCACCCCACCTTTGACACATTCTGGAAAGCTGGAAAGCTCCTCTAGTGCTGTCTGTGTTATCTTTTCAGTCTTTTGGTATCTCTTAGCCTTAGTCTGGCGTTGTTGTTTTTCTGGTGTTCATAGGAGTTGCTGGTGTTTTTGTTTTATTGCGTTTTATTGATATTTTATTTACTTCAATATACAAGCTGTGGTGGTGGTTGGCCTTTAATATAAAATAAAGCCTATAAACTTTTGAAAAGTGAACATGGCTACCCTCTTGTTTATATAGCATACCGTCCTCTTAATGCTAAATAGCATTTTCTATCCTTCCCATGAGATAGGGTCCCTGCTGTTTATAGGAAAAGTAGGGAAGTGGTTGAGGATGGAGATAAACTGAAAAAGTCTTCATTGGGGCCTGTTCAGACTGCTGCCAAAAATACAAGGCACAAAATCTCCCAATGTGAGTTTGAAGAGCTGGGGAAATGGCCAAAGATGCATAGTTGTAGGCAGAGGAGGATCTAGAATAGGTCCAAAATCCATTCTCTTGGCACATATAAACATAGAGTTTTACGGGTGCTTAGAATATTGGCAGGAGTTATTCTCCTATACACCAAACCCATGTTGTTTCAATTTTATAAAGCTTATATTTATTTATTTGTTCGCACCTGTGTCCTGTTTTCATAACGGGGTGGGGGGATGGGGGATATACTGACACAGATTACAAATTCTTCCCACTCTTCTGGGTTTCTTGTTGGAGTTGTATCTGAGCAGGGCTACTAAGTTAATACAGAATCAACTAGCTAACAAATCTATTCACTAGTCTTTCTTTTGACAAGCAAAAGGAGAAAATGAAACAGATTCCCCCACCCCAAAGAAAACCAAGCAAGATAAAAGCCATAACAGATCAATACCATGAACAGTTCAGACTGAAACTCTCCATTGCAGAACTGTTGCGCCATCAACATACAATACTATACAATAGTGAACAGAGTAGAAATAAGGCACTTTCACACAAACAAGACTTTGGGGAAAACTGGCGATACTGATTATGGCAAAAGGATGTGGCTGTGTAACCACTGTAAACACATTTCTTCGTTGTTCCAGTCAAATGCAGTCATACCTTGGAAGTCGAATGGAATCCGTTCCGGAAGTCCGTTCGACTTCCAAAACGTTCGGAAACCAAAGGTCCTGCAGCCAATGGGAAGTCCCATCAGATGTTTGGGTTCCAAAGAACGTTTGCAAACCAGAACACGCCCGGGTTTGCGGTGTTCAGGAGCCAAAATGTCCGAGTATCAAGGCGTTCGGGATCCAAGGTACGACTGTATGAGAAACTGCAAGGAAAGCTGAAAAGCAGTCACTTGAAGGGGCCCCTTACTGCTGTTCCCACCCTGAGCATCATGTATGCCACTAGCCCTGCCCACTGGGCAGCTATGGATTTCCTTTCTCCCTGCATCTACTCAGATATAGGCTTCCTCTGTGCAGGCAGACATCCATGCCGACAGATGGACATTTGGGGACTAAGCCCTGCTCCTCAGTCACTGGGTAAAGCTCCTTCATGCAATTAATGTATGAATAAAGATAATTATTTGAGAGAAAATAATTCAATAAGACATCATTCTATAACAGGAAAGCTATTTAGTAAAAGGGATGCCAAAAAAAAATTACTGCAAAAATACAGTACTGGAAATAACTCAGAGCAGAGAAGACCCGTTTTAAGCATTAATGGGATAGAGAAATGGGACATGATATGTCTGTCCAAAAATGGAAAGTAATATTCTAGCAGAAGATGAATTTTCATCGTGTTTAAATTTAAAAGAGCTTCCATATAACATTCTTTATACAATGCTATAGAAACAAAGTAGAATGCACAAAGTTAATGCATTTATTTATTGGGAATGTGCCGTGCATATAATTTGTGTTGCGCTTATCTGGTGGAATTGGCTAAAGTAGGCAAAGTGTTTATAAAAGGATCAACTGGACAAAGGCTTCAAAAAGAAACAAAAATAATCTTGGTAAGTATTAGGTAAGCTATAAATACCAAAGAGTGTTTTTGATGAACTTAACGGTAGCAACCACAATCACCTGTGCCAGAAATTGGAAAAGTGAGTGCAGTTGCAGAATTAAAGGAGAAGGTGACCCAAGGATTGGTAGGTTACCCAAAACTAACTTGTACGTAGTGAGCATGGGCTTGCATAGCATTGGTTGAAAAATTGTAATGTATTAGAAATAGGGTGAAATGTGGTCAACGCTTCTCAGCATTTGGAATGATATGGAGGGGGCGCTGGCCAGTTCGACCAGTTGCCTTTCTGCCTGCCGTGCAGCCTCCCCTACCCGCGCCGGGAGCCTCGCTCTGCTTCCCGCAGGCACTGGGGAGCCAGAAGTGCGGCGGGGCGCTGGTCCAGCGCCTGCTCCTCTTTTGTGCGTGCGGCAATGGCGGCGTCTCCTCGCAGGCTTTCCGGGTCTCCTCCGGGGCTGGCAGCGCTGCAGCGGGTGCGGGAGGCTCTGCGTGCGGTGCTGGGCGAGCTGCGAGGTGCACGCGGCCTTCGGGGGCGGACGTGGCGGTGCTCTGCATGCGCTCAGAGGCATGCTTCTCTTGCAGGCGGCGAGAGCTGGGAGGGCGCCGGAGGCTTCAAGGCTGGGCGCTTCTGGGAGGCCCTCAGTAGGTGCCGCCTTGCAGCGGAGGCCCCTTGGGGCCCTTTCTGTCTCCAGGGACGGGGAGGGGGCACGAGGCTGCAGGGACCCCCGGGATCGGCTGCCCCCAGCGAGGCCAGGCAGCCATTGGCCAGCAGAGGGTGCAGGGTGGCTTTCCCCTCGACACCCCTGCAGGGCAGCCCTCCTTCACCCCCCTGCCCTTCTCCACAGAGCAAGCGTTCCTGGCCTCCTCGCAGGAAGCCACCAAGCTGAGCCTGGGCTTCTCGAGAGTCATCTGTGTTTGAAATATGATTGGCAGGAGGGCGGGGCGGGGTGCCAGAAGGTGATCTGCCTAGGGCGCAAAAAACCCTAGCACCGGCCCTGCTAGCAGCTATGCTGGGTTTGCCGTTTCACAGATACAGTAGATGCTGCTGTAGAAGTTCCCATGACTCCTCTTTGTTCCTGGTTTTAGGGCAGACTGTGCTAGGCTTCTTCCTGCAATGAGTCGCCTTCCCAAACTCACAGGATACTACAACCCAAGAGGGCCTGTAGGGAGGGAGGTTGTATTCATAACTACAGGCATAACATTATTTCTAACTGGTTTGCAGTGGAACAAGCGGCACTTAGCTGCCCTTGGTTTTATATAACATATTTTATATGATTCCTCCCCCCACTCCCTGCTTGCTCATTTTTGCTGTGCGGGCGACTATTTCCTGTTTCAGTGACCTTGAATAAGAATTTAAAAAGAATAAAGTAAACACAAGCAATGTAGTCTTGCTGGTGCTTGCAGATCTTTTGTTATTTGCCTGGAAAACAAACCATTGTCTATGTTAGGTGCTTCTCAGTAAATTGGGCGGTGCAGGTGGCGATAACAGCTATATCTCCTATCTACCCTATTTTAAGGTGTTCGAAATCTTATTTCCCTTTAAAGCAACTTTTCTTCCTGTTGATTGTGGTTCTTGAATGGAAACCCCTGTGTTCATTCCTTTCTCCCAAATAGGACATAAAACCGTGGAACAATTGTTTTGAAATTTGCTCCGTCCGTGAGTAAAGAACTTGTAAAGGATAATTTTCATGTTGACCCCACCCCCAGAAACAGGGCAAAAGCAGAAACAAAAGAGAAGAGATTGTATATAATGTCTGAAAACTTGGCATATGCAGAAAGATAAGTTTGCCCCCTGGGCAGTTTTTTTCCCAGTGGATAGTACGCTATTCAAACGTAAACATGCTGCAAAGACATAGTACGCTATCTTTTTTAATGGAAGAACAAAAAGTGTCCAAAGAAAACATAAGCTCCCTGATTTACTCAGTTCCAAGATTTTGAAGATATCATTATATGGAAAGTATGCTGGTGAATTCCAGATGTTAGTGCCGAGAGGTATACATATTCTCCTGCATTTTGTGGTGTTAAGCTCAGGGTTTTAACTGAAAGATGGACTAATTAGATCAAATAGGTATCACTTTGTGTCTTGTTTTTTACAATATGAATGTGTGTTCTTCTTTATTTGAAACTCACTTTCATAGAACCTCTTTTCCCCATCCAAGACATGAGTTACTTTCAGCCAACTATGTGCGAAATCCTTATTTTGTAAAGCAGCCGATGCTCATCCATGCCCAACACATATTTTATCTCTCTAAATCACTCATAGGCAAACTTGGCCCTGCAGATCTTTTGAGACTACAATTCCCATCATCCCTGGTAACTGGTTCTGTTAGTTAGGGATGATGGGAGTTGTAGTCCCAAAACATCTGGAGGGCCGAGTTTGCCTATGCCTGCTCTAAATGCTTCAGTATTCAAGTTTGTGAAGTGATGGGTTGTTGCGATTGCTGAACTCTTCCCAACATGCATCACTGTGCACCAACATGTTGTGTGGGGTGTTGTTGCAACTGTAGACGAGTGGTGATATAGATAGATGTGGACAGAATTTCCATAGGTTTCATTCGGCTCACTCTAGATTATTTTAACCATAATTATGTAAACTTTTTCAGTTATGAGAAGTATTAAGATTGTCTCATTTTTTTCCTCAAGGGGGCCATATGTGAACTATTCTAGTCACAGAACTATGTGCAATGTTTTTATCTCCTTGCATTTATTATGCAAGTGTGAGAGTATATTTACATCCATTTTAAAGCAACAGGCCTTGCAGACTGTTTCTCAATACACTGAACTTTCCAAAGCTCAGTAGGTATTTGGAGAGGGAAATGCTGTTTTAGTAGCAGTAAACAAAGGCATTCTTTAGTTGACAGCTGCTGTGATTAACTAATTATCAGCAAGTGTTTAACTAATTATCCGTAGTGTTGGCTAGGCTTTATTGTGATTCAACACTGGAGCAATTAGTTATTTTGTACCACCTGAGCAAAGTGACATTTGTTCATGTTACCATAAAAGGCTTTCAGTTTTATTTAGGCTGAGTGTTAAATTCTTACTTAAATTTGATTATTTGTTTACAAAACAGGCTTCATTTTCTTTGAAGAATACTCTTTTGATTAGAGCAAGGGGGATTGAGAAATATATACATATAGCAAAGTTGGTAGCAAAGGTTTTTTTTTTTTGTTTTAAGATCATTGAAATCTGACCTGAAATGGTAATCTCTATACTAATGAGTCTAATTTGTTTCTTCAACAGGGACCTGCGGTTTAATAGGATTAAAGAAATCCAGCCTGGTGCATTTAGACGGCTTAAGAATCTGAACACCTTGTAAGTTTCATCCCTCATAAAAGCTACTTTCCCTTTTGTAAGCAGTTTAACAATTTATTATAATATTTACAGCTGGGGTGGGGAAACCTGTGGTCCCCCAGATACTATTAGACTCCCATCAAAAAGTTTAGGTGATACACCCAGTTAGAATTTTCAATACAAACCAAATTGGTTGTTGTTACCATGTGACTGGACACAAAAGGCAATTCCAGCTTTCAGTTGGTAGAAAGTCATCTTCTAGTTTTAATAGAGGCTTTTAAGTAAATGCTGGATTGCAACCCAAGAGAGATGCTGTTTTAGTTTAGTGAATCCTTGCATTGGCAGCGGATTGGAATAGAATATCTTCGAAGTTTCTTCCAGTCCTGTGATTCCATGAAAATGTCACACAGTAGTGAGTAAGCTGTCAGTTGCCTGCTTCGGTCTGGTTTGTAGGAAAACTTCTTAAATTTATTCCAAATTGTCGAATGTTACTGCAGTGCATGATGATGAACGATCTTTTCCTTTCTCGGTAATTTAAACAGCTCTCTCAATTGAACCCAGACAGTTTAGAAAGATTTTGAAAAGCATAATGAATTTCAACTAACAGTTGTAAGAAATCACTTTAAGCTCATTCTGATTTTGTTTCTGTGTGGTGCAGTTGCAGTTTCTCAGGAAAATGTACTCTGAGGAAGGGGGAAAAAGTAAAGAACCATTTTCATTTATTTTCTAGACTTCTGAATAACAATCACATTAAAAGAATACCTACTGGAGCATTCGAAGACCTTGAAAATCTAAAATATCTGTAAGTTGAAATGCTTTTATAAAGAAAGTAGGTACGATGTTTATATTGCACAGTATGGAAAAATGCTATTTTTTCATTTCTAAACTGTTTGGAAATTGAATAGGATTATGAAAATGATAGCAGTTTCTGTGCTGCTTATTTCACATAATCCAGAACTCCTCAGCGTATTAGTATTAAGAATCAATTGCTATGAGCTTCAAAAATATATTTTACACATAGAATTTTCAGTGCACCATAACAGCGCAAGACACACCACACCAACAAACAGGTGTTAAGAAGATACTTAATTTTAATGTTAGTGTGGCTAACTTAGCATCACATACCATGTCATTATGCTGGCATCTGCATGTGCATTTTAAAGCTTTGTTTATGGTATTTCAGTCAGTTGTGTGTACGAGATGCTAAGTCTCCATTTGTGGCATGGTTGTAGGTAAGAAATCTAGATTACTGTAGTGTTCCTAGAATACCAAAGAAGAGTGGGGATCTTCAATTTATTTCAGTGTGAATACTAAATGTTATGTCCTGTAAAGTGTTGCATGATTCAAGCTGATAACTTTATGGTTCAGTATGTATTTTTCTTAACCAACATGTTCCAGCCTTGGGTGAGATTTGTCTTCCCATTGACAGTAGTTCTGAAAAAAATATTAAGGTTACATATAATTCCATTTGAGGATTATTGGCAAGTTATGGTCTCGTACTTTCTCTTAAATTCAATATTTTGTGTGTGTGCTTTAGCCTCCATTTGGGTTGTTGTTGTTTGGTTTTGGGTTTTTGTGTGAGTTTGGGGTTAGAAATCTGCATCAGCCGTAGTGTAACTTCATACAGACAATATTGTCAGAGCATATATAAAAGCCGGAGTTTTACAACAATCTACATGCTAATTGGGACCCAGGTGGCGCTGTGGGTTAAACCACAGAGTCTAGGGCTAGCTGATCAGAAGGTCGGCGGTTCGAATCCCTGCCACGGGGTGAGCTCCCGTTGCTCGGTCCCAGCTCCTGCCCACCTAGCAGTTCGAAAGCACGTCAAAGTGCAAGTAGATAAATAGGGACCGCTCCGGCGGGAAGGTAAACGGCGTTTCCGTGCGCGGCTCTGGTTTCACCAGAAGCGGCTTTGTCATGCTGGCCACATGACCCGGAAGCTGTCTGCAGACAAACGCCGGCTCCTCGGCCTATAGAGCGAGATGAGCACCGCAACCCCAGAGTCGGACACGACTGGACCTGATGGTCAGGGGTCCCTTTACCTTTACCTTTACATGCTAATTAGAGACCCAGATATATGCTAATAGAATCTTTGTTAAAACATTTCAAAATATAAGCAAAATGAAAATGTCACAAGCACATATGAAATCCTTAATAACCATACTGTGGACCACCAAATACTTAGCACCTGTAAAAATTCTCTTTTGGTGATGAATCTTTCAAATTCAGGAAACTGTTGAGCGGTCCTAATTCCTTAAGAAAAGAATTGGATTTAATTGTGTATTTTAATTATACATGTGTTAAAGCACTTTGGTTGATTTAATACAGTTGCACAACAGAGAGATACCTTGAAGCATTTTCTGAAATATAATACACACGATAGTATTGTGAATATTCATAATTCACAAATACATTACTAAACACATTACTAATAACTGCACTGAAGAGAACAGTACAGTAGGTGTAAATGCGATGACAAAAAACCAAACCCAACAAATTATATTAGAAAGAATTTGACAGATTCTAAATCTTTCTTTTATAAGACGCTGGTGTAGGTAAAAGGATTCTTTCAAGAGTGTATGCAGTACTGATAAACCAGCATTGTAAATAGAAGTCAAAGCAGGAAAGGGCTCATAATGAGGCTATAGGGTAGGACTAGGGAACTTCCACCTGGGAAACTGGATGCGCCCCTTGGAGGCTTCACATCTGGGGCTTCTGCTCCTTGTCCTAATTTCCTCCTAGTCTTCTGGAGGAATTGCAGCTGCTGACACCTACCCCGGTGTGAGTGTAGAAGCGTAAACTTTTTCCCTGCACTGCACCCCCAGTCCAGACTGGGTCTGCCACATCTGCAGTTTGCATTGCCCAAAAACCAATCTATTATTTTGATGGGAAACTTTTTTGGCAACACTGATTTCTGTTTCTGGGGGCCCACGGGATCACAAGTGGGGGAGCAAAGACAGAGTTGCTCAATGTCTTCTGGGGGGGTCCTGGTCCAGTTTCGGGCCCTGGCACCTGCAGTTTGCAACACACACATGCACACGCACGCACAACTCATTGAAATGAATGATTCCTTTTGGGCAATGTAAACTGCAGATGTGGGAGGCCTGATCCAGATCCAGAACACAGGGAGGGGCAAAGGCTTAAAGCCCCTTCTACCTCTATGCAGGGGCTTGATCCAGAGTGTGTTTTCCCAATGGTTGGCATTTTTATTGTGGTGGGGGAAGAACTCCTGTTGGAATCAATGGGAGGTTTTGCTCTAATGCAGGTTGTAGTGAAGGCTGCGTTTGTGTATGGATGACTGAGTGGATAGATCCACATATCTGTGTCTGTGAAGAAGAATAAATGGTGGCAGATGGGTGGAGAGATGAGTGGTGTGTGTTTATGTGAGTGTGACTGGATAGATGGGAGTCAGGTGTGTATGAGAGTTTGGGTGGCCACCACACCCCCCCCCCCCTTATACAACAATAAGTCACATTTAAAGAAATAGGTGAAATCTGCAAGCTGAAATAATTGCATTCCTGCTTCTTTATGGCAAGAATGGGGAACCTCCCATTGAGGACCACATTCCCTTACAAATAGTGGGCTGCAAGCTACTTGTGGGAAATTGTTAAATAATGTAATTTGTCTGCTGGAGGTATAAATCTAAAGAAACAGACTACATACGTTCCTGGTAGTATTGTAAAAATATTCCAATGTTTTAACAGGGGTGGCCCACTCCCAAGAGACTGTGATCTACTCACGGAATTAAAAACTGCCAGTGATCTACCACCTTTTTGGGGGTTCAGGTCAAATTTGTTGAGCTTTTTTTAGGGTGGAAGAAAGCCCCGTTTTTGGAGGGAGGGGTACAAGGCAAAGTTGTTGAGCTTTTTTAAGGGAAGGGGCCTGGGCCTGGCAACCAACTGCGATATACCAAAACCTCACGGGGATCTACCAGTATATTGCGATCAACCTGTTGGACATCCCTGTTTTAGTAGACGGGGAAAGAAATGATGTCTTGTGTTCTTAGGCACAAGGTACCTTTGACACCCTGATTACTCTTCTTGAATGGTAGAAGTTCTGTGAAACAAGAAATATTTGTGTATTAATATGCTCATAGCATTATTATTATTATTATTATTATTATTATTATTATAAGACATTTAAGCCACCGTCTATAACGCAATTGTATCAGTAAATTTGGTTTTAAGTACCACATGACCAGGAAGCTGTATGCCGGCTCCCTCGCCCAATAAAGCGAGATGAGTGCCGCAACTGGACCTAGTGGTCAGGGATCCCTTTTCCTTTACCCATGAATTAAATTTTAGGCATGATTCGTTTTTCTTGATGTAGATTTCAGGCACTAAATATATGGGATACATTTTTAAGATAATGGAAATTCCCTTGTGATGGAGTTTGTGAAAAGGCGTTGACCTTGTTTTAACATTCCACACTTCCCTGTCTCCCTGTTTTTAAGAAGCAAGACACAGTCGGCAACAATAGAACTGCTTCACCTCTTTACCCCTTTTCTTCCTAATGTCTCAACAAATGAAACTGATTTGTAAAAATGATACATGGAAAAAATACGAGAGAGAGAGACACTGCAGATACTTTGTAAATCAAGAAATCTTCAATAAAAATACATTTTAAACTGCTTTTCTTGATGAAGGTTTAAAATCTAAAAGCAAGAAGAAATATTTCCATAATATCACACTGGTATAGTAACTACATCTTCCATTGAGCAGCCTGTTGAGCCGTGTTACATTTTCATTGATTAGAATGCTGTGCGGTTAGAAGAATGGTGAACTGGCAGAGGTTTGGCTTCCTCTGTGAAATAACAAGGAAACTAGTACAAATAGGATTATCGTACCGGTCAGTTGACTGCCTGTTATTTGACCCTGGTCAATTATCCAATGAAGCTAATGTTGCAACTGTGAAGGTGGCAGTTTATATCCCCACCCCCACCCCCTTAGCCCTGTGGCAGTCAGTGTCAGATCTAGAAGCACAGAATAGTTTCTCCTGCTGGTTACTGTCCATAACATATCCAAACAGGAACATAGCAGTTATTAGTGAGAAATATCATTGCATAGGACTAGCTATCGCTTTGTTTTGCTTGCTGTGACCTAACTGACCTGTAAAATTTGTTTGATTGATAGAACTTGAAAACACTAGGAAACACGTAGCTGTTGAAAGGCCTAAGAACATAGCTGAAGTACTCAAGGTTATGTTGCAAATGAGACTTTTTAAGTTCTGTGATCAGGACAGTTAAAAATATTTTTGGTTGTTGAACTGATAGTGGCCCAACTCATAGGGTTGTTCTTATCACAAGTAAGATAAAGTATGTTGCTAATTTAGTATGTTATAGAAATGATAAAGTGCAATTTTTTCTAGAAAAAGAAGTGCCTCCCTTGTTCTCTTATAATGGTAATGGCGCCCACCTGAGATGTGCTGGAACTGAGTTCCAGTGAGTTCCAGCTGGGGGGAAAGCCCTGGCTAGGGCTTTATGCGTGGTAACTGTTCTCTCTTCAGCAATATGCTGAGGAGTACTTTGGTGGTACCCTGGACAGCTCTGTGAAGGGCTCAGGCTCTCTGTAAGAACAGAACTCAGATGTTGCTTCAGCAGCTGTCATTCTTAGACGGAGCCTTAAATAGGAGCTGCTGCTGTATCCCAGTTGCCTGAAGAGAAAAGCCTCTTCAGTTAAATACTTAATTAACTATCTTAAGACAGAGGCATTTTAATAACCTGCCTAAGAGAAGAGTAAGATTGAAAAATACATGCTGTGGCCTACCCCCAAAAGCACACTGTGAGTGCATTGAAAGTGTTCAAGAAGCAAGACACAAGCTTAACAAAAACTTTTGTTTCTGGAAACCACTGTTTAATGTACTGGTATGTAAGATGGTATGCAGCTTTTATGTAGTTTTATGCATTCTCTCTCTCTCTCTCTCTTTTTCTGTGTGTGTGTGTGAATCATTCTCTGGTGTCGGAATAATGAATCAAGTTAACATATGAAGGGAAAGTTTCAGTCATGCTGTCCTCTTTTCTGTGATTGGAGTGACATTTTTGAACCTTTCAGTTTCCATCTTACGTCTGTGGCTATTTAGCAAGAGGTTTGCACACATCCCCGTGATGTAGTCTATTATAAATTAGGGTGGTTGGGTGTAAAAGAGGATGGGGCTCCTGCACCTTTATTTGTTGTGTAGAACAATAAGTTTTAGCAGGTGTACCTTGTCAATACAAGGTATACCTGCTGAAATCTCTTCTACGCAACTCTCAAAGGCACAGGAGCTTTGCTTTTTTAAAATCTATTCGAAATTAATCATTAAATAGGAGCTCTCTGTACCAGCAAATTTGTTAGTGATCTTGTAAAACTCCTCCCCAGTAACATTTACCTTGTTTCGTGGCCTTTGAGAGTTTTAAGGGTTAAATTAACTAAAGTCCGATGGACCAGCGTTTCGCATATTTGGGTTGTATATTCATTTGGCTATAATTTTTGATCTGTTAATGTTTTTGTGAGAATGGAGCAATGATCCTTTGGCTGGGATGAAGCACTTTCTGATAATTGAATATCAGTAGAAACATTACTTAACTAGAATTGCGATAATAGTTTGTCTCAGTCCAGTAAAAAAAAAAAAAGGATAATTGTTGTATTTCATGCCTTTAAAGATGCTCCACAAATCTGCTAATGAATTCTGTGGAGATACATTTCCAGAAGAGCAAAAAGAACCAAAATCTATTTGGGTGTGTCATTTTTGAATCCTGCACAATATCTTATTTGGCTCCCAGAGACCATGGCAGGCAGATGCTCAAGTTAAAAAAAAATACTGTAAAATAAAAATAAAAATGTTTTTGGTGTGTATACATGTCTTGTTTTGTTGCTTTCTAATATGTATTTGGAAAACTGTCCTCACGTGTCGCCTTAATTCCATCCCACATTAATGTAGCTCTCGTTTGTGTATACTAATATTACTGATTGTTTCTTGTTTCAGCTATTTGTACAAGAATGAAATCCAGTCAATTGACAGGCAAGCATTTAAAGGACTTGCCTCTCTAGAACAACTGTAAGTGCCTTTTCTCTTCTGTGCTGTCATCTGCTTGGTTGCCTCAGAGAAAAAGTGCACGTTTTTTGGTTGACATTTCTTGCCTGCATGCCTTGCATGTCTGCACGGAATGGGTTTCTAGTCTCAACGTGGTTGCAATTAGTGGCACGCAGAAAACGTGTCTGTCAAAATTCATTCTGTCTGTGTTCATATTGTATTTGTTATTTACATCTCAAGGCTATCCGTTCACTTTATAATGACTTAACGTGAGCAGACTCAAGTATAGCAACAAGAATTAAAACATGTATTAGGATCCAGTTCTTCTGTTTCTTACAAATACTTTACAGTTTTGAATTTTGTGGAATTAACTTTTTGATTGCCTCATTATAACCAGGTAGAATTTATGTTCTGATTTTTCCCCACCCTATACTTTTTGCAATTAAAGTATTTTTTAATTTTGGTATGCTTTTGGCTTATCAAACCAGGATGGATTTGATTTAAATCAAATCGATTTAAATCACTAGTCAGTAAGACTTTATTTAAATCACTAGTCAGTAAGGCTTGATTTAAATCACTAGTCAGTAAGGCTTGATTTAAATCACTAGTCAGTAAGGCTTGATTTAAATCACTAGTCAGTAAGGCTTGATTTAAATCAATAATCAGTAAGACTTGATTTATTTTTATTTTTTAACAGAAAGACTCATTCTTGCTGGTATATTCTTAATATTTACAACCAGATGAAGGTTTCATTTTTGGAATAATAAATTATCAGAGTAGTTTTTACAGTTATATCAAAAATTACTGAATTGGTTATATTATTAGAAATTCATAGACATATAATTATTAAATTATTGTGAGGCTTAATAAGTAAACTGTTTATATTTGGACAACTTGTCTGCTGTACTTTATTGGAAGGAGAAAAACAATCATTTCCTTAATAACAATTTAAGCAATTTATTTAACTAAAACAATAACATTATAGCATATGTATCCATGTTTGTTAACTGATGTGGTTAAACGTGTTGTTGTTGTTTTTTAAAAAAACCAGACTGAGTTTTAGCACACATGACAAACTTAAAACAAATTCTTATTTCCTGATGAATAGCCTTTGGACTATAAAGTAACTTAAATAGAAAACTACCTTTAGAAAGATTTTTCCTCCAAAAGCATTTTATTTTAAATATCTGGTTTTTTTTTTTTAAAAAAAAATCTGATTTAAATAAAAAAAAATTTTAAAAAAAAATCATTGATTTTTATCCACCCTGCATCAAACAGAGGAAAACTCTAAATACAGTGTTGAAAAATATAGCTGGGGAGCACACCCTGCAACCTACGGAAAACTAAACTCCTTGTGGATTTCAAGGGTACAAGAGTACATTTTGGCTGTGGGTGTGTGAAACCGCAATAATCCTTAGTGCTGTGATAGATTCAGTTATAGATTTAACTATGTACAGTATGTTTGATGAGCTTCCATCAGTCCCAGCCAGCATAGCCAATGGTCAAGGATGTTGGGAGCCACAATCCAGTGATCTGTAGAAAGCCACAAGTTGCCCATCCCTGCCACAGCATTTTAAATTTCAGTTGTGCAGTAGACAACAGCATGATTCTGCTGTGTTAGTATCCCATCAGATATAGCTGAATTTCTGCAGAATAGCGCATGGAGAATTTTTGGGTGTGGTAGTTAAATATTTTGTCAGTGTGTATTTGTTTGTACGAATGCCTAATGCCATATTTTTGTTCTTGTTTTTATGTATTTTGAAGGGTGGTATACAAATCTGTTAAATAAATGAATAAAATATTTATGCTTTTAAATTACATTTTAGTTGTGTTAACGTAAGAAAGTCAAGCTGTACAGACACAATTTGGAGCATCTTGAGTAGGTTGCAGGAAAATATCTTCATTTTAAAATGGGCTTTATCACATTGATTGAATCTTCCAACTCAGATCCCATTGACATAAGTCAGTGCATGAGTCTATGCACAGGAAGGAAGGAGAGAAGGAAGGAAGGAAATTGACTTGCTGGATCAGACCAAGGGTCAATGTAGCCTGCCAAAACCTCTGGGAATCCTGTCAACAAGATGTGTTGGAAGTAGCTTCCCCGTTTGCCCATTCATCTTGAAATCAGAAGGATACTGCTTTTGATTATAAGGGTTCCAATTTAGCTATCATAGCCGGTCATCATCCATAGATATATTCTCCATGAATTTCAAATGACGCCAATTTGACAAAACTGTTGTCTGAGGTGGATTTTAATATATTAGCTTTTCTTTGACACACACACACATCAATTTTCATGTTAGCCATACTCCTGTGGTATTGATGCAGCACTAAGGTTTTCAGAAGCTGCTTAATAGGAAGCTTTGCTGTAGCTTGGTGATGAAATTTGATGCAGCAGTGAAGTAACAGATTGTCCATATGTATGGTTGCAAGCAATGACGCAGAGTTACACACATTCTTTTAAGAAGTGACGTCAGACCATGGCCCTCATTTCCTAGCACTTCTGTTGTGACATCAGTGGGACCCCAGATGCTAATTACCTATATCAATAGTGTTGTACCTAGTTGTGAAGTACAGAACAGCGTACGATTTTGTTACTCCAAGTAGAACCACACACCTTTCTTTTTTTATTTTGAACTTATTCCGTTTCAAGATGCATGATGATGCTTTTAAAAAATTGCATGCTTTTACTGTCATATATATCAGGTGGAGGTACATTTTAATGGGAGGTAGAAGTATTGCTCAGTAGATTCTGCCTGTTCTTCTGCAAAATGCTTCTTCGCTGTACAAAGAATGGTGTGACTTACTGTTCTCTGTTATTGCAACATATCCTAGGTTCATTACTGGTAGCATAAGGTTACCAGACGTCCCCGTTTCCCGGGGACAGTCCCCAGATTTACAAATCAGTCCCCTGACAAAATCCATCTATTTAGTAGGAAGTTGAAAAGTGTCTGCGGATTCATTGAAAAAATCTGGTAGCATATTAATCACAGAATAACACATTTGCTCATAATAGCTGGGTCCAGTGGCGTAGCCTGGGCAATTGCCACGGGCGCAAAATTCTTTGGCGTGCAATATTTCAAAAGAAAGTAGTAGTAAATATATATATATATATATATATATATATATATATATATATATATATATATATATATTAGCTTTAAAAGCTTACAGATGTTTTCAAACAGCTGTCATTACTTCTGGATGCATTATTGTGTAACTTTGAAGGTTGAGAATATGACTAGTAGAATGTACTGCCTTTTCCATACTTGTAAGGACAACATTCCTACCCTAGTCATTAATATAAACAGAGAAGCTACTCTTACTCCCAGGCTTGTTGCCAAAGATCATTTAAATGATGGTGCTGGAAATGGATGCCAGGCACTGCTTTGTTCTAGTGCTCAACGAAATAGGAACGAAGAAGCATGTAATGTGAAAGTGAACTGCATGTCATAGCTCATATTGGACGTAAGCAATTATTGCCTGTATCACAATGTTTTGTAGAAGGTTAAAATGGCCCTACTGATGTATCCCAGGCATTGCTGTGGCACGTGGTCATAAGTGGGTCTGCTGCATGTGTGCATAATGACAGCATTTATTTTTAGGTTTAAATTTGAGCTGAAAGCTTCTCACTGGAGAACAAATGTAGAATTGTATTTCTTAACTATTTCATGTAAGCAATGTATGCTGAGGTAAGTGGTAGTTTGTTTACAGGAGAAAGATGTCTGCCGTAGATAAAGCATGTGTTATATTTTGTGGATTGAAACATTAATCACAAAGCAATCATATATTTTTTTCTTTCATTCTGATTTGAGGGTCAGCAAGTTCATATATATATATATATATATATATATATATATATATATATATATATATAGTATAGGAATGCCGTCAAAAGCAAACAGATTTGGAGAGGGTGCATGGAGGGGAAAGGGGGTTAAGTTCTGCTGTGTTAGCAGGACTTGTTGCCCAACAACTTGGTTGAATCCAGTCCCAAAAATATGTTTAATGCAGGATGGCTGTAGGATCCAAGTTACTTTTTTTTTTTTAAGCAGCTGCTTTGGATCCCTTTATTAAGCACACTGTGTTTCTGTGTCGTCTTATTTCCCTTCCTCTTCCCCAACAGGTACCTGCACTTTAATCAAATTGAAACATTGGAACCAGAATCATTTACCCATCTTCCCAAACTTGAAAGATTGTAAGTTTTATTTTTGTTTCCTCCCTTTTCCAGATCGCAGCTTCCCCTCACATGGAGGATGACAGTCCCCATGGTGATTCCTTATAATCCTAGACCATTTACTCAGCATCCAGGTGCTCTCACTTCTGCTTTGGGAAGCGGTGTATGCATGTCGGTAGCCGCAGTCTATATTCATCTTGTTGTCTCTTAAGAAAGGCTTCATTTTGATGTGTTTTTACCTAAAGCAGCCCTGATCTGGCTTGAGAAAAAGAACCACTGGCTGTGTTTCAAGCCATTAATGTGTACACAGCCCTAGTTCAAAGCACAAGGCCTCCATGCCGTATCGAACCTCTCTTTTTGCATACATTTTACTCCGCGTTAAATTAGCTAGTAAAGAAGCTGCCATCTGGATAAGCCCTAAATAAAATGTAGCCTCAGTATATATATAGTTTTCCCTGGGAGGAAATTCTGTGCAGTAGCACTGCTCTGCTTGGACATTGGAACTGAAGTTCAAGTCCCTGTAGCCACTGTTCTTGAGAGAGGATGTGAACAAAGTGGTCTCTTTTTTTTTCTCTCCCTCTCTCTCTCACACACACCAGCCTGGATTGACCCTAGGCTGGCCACCCAGCCTGCTGCTAATCTCGCAGCAAAACTGCAACTTGGATTTTGAAGTGCAAAGGAAATAAACCGCATCTTAAAATCCACTCAAGTAGCTCCAAGCACAGTTTCTGTTGAGATCTTGGCAACCGCTGCCTAGGCAATCGGCTTCCATTTTGAAAATGGAGCTGACAGGAAGTGAGAAAGGAACTACATTTTAACATTATGCAGCCTAGTTCCCTTTCCTCTTGGTTTCATCTTCCAACTGGCAGGGCGCAGCATGCCTGGTTGGCAGGGTGGGAGGGAGAAATTGTCGGGTGGGGGGGTGCACAGCAGGAAGTGGGAGGAGAGAGGCCAGGGAACAAATTGCAAGAACAAGGTTGAGAGAAACGGAGGCTGCAAGAGATTGAGAAGTAGTGCCGTTGTGCGCAGACAAGGTAGTGTAAGGGCTTCTTGGCTTCCGTGTGCCCCCTAAATCTGCTCTGGGAGTTCCCCACCCCACCAAACCAGTTTTGAGGAAGGTGCGTGAGGAGAGGAGAGAAAGTTCCATCACACAAGTGGAAGTCCTTTTGCTAGCAGAACTACTTTGTTAGATACCACCCATGGTTGGTACCTTGTCCCCTAAAATCTGGCAACAGCCCTGCACTTACTTGAGGGTAAATCTCACTTAATTTACTAGTTAAAACTTCCATAAGATTGAGCTGCATCATCATTTACATGGTTCCCAGGTGTCCTCAGCTTTCGGACATATTTTATACTCATATAACGGGAATATTGGGTCATTACTTATAAAAATACAATGATATGCAGCAACAAATATATCAACATTTATTTATTTTTAAAGGAGTACATAGGAAGCATGCTAGACTGGGGAAAGACTGGTATAAGGCATTCGAACCACTAATTAGTAAATGCAATATTTCAACAGATTTTTACATAACAACAGAATATCCCATTTAATTCCCGGGACATTTAGTCACTTGGAATCTATGAAACGACTGTAAGTAAATTTCCTTTCCCCTTTAAAATTGTACTTAATCTTCTGTCAGCTAACTCTATACTCTTTAATGCTCCTGTATTTATATGCTATTTTCAGGTGGTAACTATTGATAGAGGCAGTATCTACCTCATTGTTGACCTGCCAGTATTTTAAGCTATATTTGTGCTAGGTACAGAATCTCAGTGTTCAGCAGATAATACACATTTGGCTCTTGAGCAAGCCCCTTCCTGTTTTTCTGACCTTTGGTGCTACAAATGCAGAAAGCTATCTATTATCTTAAAGGGGGGGGTACAGCCCACCCCCGGACGTTTTACGGTCTATGAGTGCTGCACCAACGACAAACAGTTCCCAGCAGCAGCCCTTCAGACTACTAGCTGGATCCTGCTTACTTCATTCACCACAGACGAGGATATTGTGAACTAAAAAGATGTTTATTGCGTACAAAGCTTGTGGTTGCTGATAAAATAACGGTTGTTCAATAAGCTTATAACAGTTGTCCTATACCGGCCTAATACCTCTAATAGTAAACTAAATATCAATAACAACGCGTTTCACAATCTCTTTATCCTCTCTGCTAACATCCACCTAAGACTCTAAACTCCCAGCTCTATCTCTTGACTCACACTGCTCAACTCCAACTCTAACTCCCCGCACTTAACTGCTCCTGCCCATACTTCAACTGCCTTACTGTCCACTGGGAGGGGTGTTTTATACTCAGGCTAAGCCCGCCCCTGAGGGTTCTAACTGTCAGAGAAGTTAACCCCTACCTGGCCTTGGGCTAGTTCTCCACATACCTCCCTCCTTTTTAGGTTTGTATCAGAGGAGTTACTCGCCAAAGTATCCCTCTGATACAAACAACAGTTTAACACATCAATATAAACATTTTATAACTCTTACCTATTTTCTAACTATAGCATAAACAGTTACATCTCCAGTAAAAGTACATATAGTTGTGAACATTATATACAATAGTTCATGCAGCATTAGGCCTTTATTGCAAGAAAAACCGTAACTGTCCATTTTAACCTTTGTCTTTGGGTCTTAGTGATAAGGCGTCTGCGATGATGTTTAGGATCCTTTCACGCTCCTTATCGTCCTTATCCGTCGCAAGAAGTATCTTTCTCTGGGCACCAGTCTTTTCTCTGCCATACGTGATGGGATGTAAGCTGTCTTTCTCGGCCAGATGAAACAGTCCCATGCCGATCCCTGCACTCGAGGCGTCTGTAACGATTGTGGATCCCAAGCTGGGTAGAGTCCTTGTTTCTCAGGATCAAAAGCTCTCTTAGTTCAACCTCTCCCTCCTTCAGGATCTCTGTTAAATGTTTAAGCTCGCAGACTTGTACACACATCTCCAAATCATCATAAGCTGCATAAACACTGGTTGTCTGGCTTTTAAATGCACTGGGAACTATTTGCAGAAGTTTGTGGAATTCTTCTGTTTTAGTCAGCTTGCTGAAGCTTTCTAGGCAAGTGTGATCTCTTAATGAAAGTAGGCTAACAAGCTCTGATTGCTTATTGCTCCTAGCAATCTCCCTTGTTGTCAGTTCATCTTTGGTCTGTAGTGATTTATCAGTTCCCACTTCGAGCAATTTGAAAACTACTTTTTTATGCCTTTGACGTGGTAGCCCTGTTAATGCTGTGTAACCACATTCATTTTGGACATTTATTTGCGTTGCATGAGCAGCAGGGTACCCATCCTCCCACCACACAATCTCTAGTGTAGGAAACACTTTCACTTTCATAGAAAGTCGATGGGACCCCATGCCAGCTATAACTTCCAGTACGTCTTTCTTTCTATCTTTCCAACTGATGAGTGGTTTATCATAAATTTGACTAGTTGTTCTAACTGATCTCACAGATAGGTTACTGGTCATATTGCAGGTAGACACTCCTTTACCAATATCACAGGCTTTTTCAACAACGTGACTATTGTAGTCTAGATTGGGTTCATGGTTTAGTGACTGGGTTGGGTTTATCATATTCGCCTGCATGACCCGCCTCCCTTCACCATGCTGAATTATATTGTTTATATCATTCATTTTTGGAATGATCTTACAAGGACCTTCCCCTGTCAGTTGTAACTGGTAAGTATGGCACGTTCGACAAAATAACTTTATTTGCTTGCCCATCCCAGGCCAAAAGAAATTTTGGGACACCCTTTGTTTGGTTCTGGTGATTCCCAAGTGAGCTCCAAAGATACTGCCATGTGCATGTTGTATTATCTTGGTTCTGAATTCAGTAGGTACTATTAGTTGCTTGTGGATTTCATTACCCCCTCTATTAGGCTTTAAAAGAATCTCTCTGTATAGCAACCCATTGTTGACTATAAACCGCTCCGGGCTTTCAGGGGTTAATACTGTATTCACGGCTGTGGCTTGAAAATATTTCTGTAAATCTGTATCTAGTTTCTGCTTGGCTGCAAAACTAGCTGCTTGACTATTTGTAACTGGCATTATACTTGTATCTTGTGTCAGTTCCGCAATTGTATCAGGCCTTTCCTCCTGAGGTAACTGTCGCAGTTTTTGTGCCCTAGTTATTACAAATGCACTCTGTACATGGTCAAGGAGATCCCACCCGATTAACATTGGAGCTGGGATTTCTGGTGAAACTGCTACTTGCCATTTTCCAGACCATTGTTTATATGTCAGATTAACTAATGCGACTGGCAAGATTTCTGGCTGTTTTGATATTCCTTTTAAACTGATTGTTTTGCCTTTAATAAAGTCTTCTGGCTTTAACAAATCAGGATGTACAATACTAATCTGAGACCCTGTGTCTTTTAAGCCTTTATATTGTTTACCATTCACCCAAATTTCTTCTCCTGTTTTGTGTAATAGCATGTCATCTTGTTGAATTATATAGCACCTCACAACTTGGGCCACTGGTAACTCATCAGCCTCTGACTGGGCCTCGGTTGTCGTGGCAACCATGTTGGCAGTTGGCTCTGTCTCCACAGTTTGGACACAATATGTCTGCTTCTGAGGGATAGTATTTGCACTCCTAGTTCTGATTTCAGTTCTACAGTCCAGTTGTCTATGGCCTTTTTTCCCACATTGCCAACAGATTAATTCAGGCCTTTTACCCTCACTATATTTATTTACTTTTCCCTCAGTCCCCCCCGTTGTCATAGGCGTGTTATGGGGAACATTTGCATTGGCGGGAAAAATTTTCTTGGCAGTTTCTGTGGTAAACTTTGTGGGCTGTTGCATTCTCTTAAACTTATTTGTTTCCCACTGTTTGTCCTTATATTTTGGGGCATCATAAGCGTGTTCTCGGATTTCATTTATTTCATCTGCCAGATTAGCAGCTTCCCGGATGGTTTTAGGTCGTCTTTCTTTAATTAAATACTTCAGATGGGTATTAATCGTGTCATAAAATTGTTCTAATGCGAACACCTCTTTTATTTTCGCCACAGAATCAGCACCCTCCTGTTCTAGCCACTTGTTTAAATAATTTGTAGTTTTAGCTCCTAGTTGAGCAAATGTTTCCTCACGCACTTTTGTTATTGTTCTAAATTTTTGTCTCAGTTGTTCTGCAGTAATTCCGAATCTGACATAAACCAACCGTTTAAATGCTTCAAAATCTTTAGATTGATCAGATGGCATTTGAGAATAAATCTCTGTTAATGTTCCACTAATACGCGCTCTCAGTATTTGCATTTTCTCCTCATCTTTTACTTCAAAATCTTCGCAAGCCCTCTCAAAAGAAATGATAAATGCTTCAGGGTCGTCTTTATCTCTGAAGTCAGGGAATCTTTTTAAATCCACCCTGCTAGGATTTTGTGTGGAACTATTGTTGTTGTTTCTATTATCTACAGCTGATAATTCAAGTCTTTTCATTTCTAATAAATATTCTCTTTCTTCCCGTTCTCTTTCTCTCTCAATAGCTAAGGTCATTTCTTTCTCTTTCAGTTCTCTCTCTTTTGCTTCAGCTTGTAACTTTAATTCTCTCTCTTTTGCCTCAGCTTGTAACTTTAAGGTCATTTCTTTCTCTTTCAGTGCCATTGCCTCTCTTTCTCTCTCTCTCTCAATATTTAATTCTCTCTCTTTTGCCTCAGCTTGTAACCTTAATTCTCTCTCTTTCAGTGCCATTGCCTCCCTTTCTCTTTCAATATCTAGCTTTGCTAGTTCGATTTTCAAATTAAATTCCTTCTCAAGTTTCCATTTTTCAAATTCCTCTGAGGCTTTAAAACTAGTCCCCTCAGCAGGATTTTTGTTAACTGTTTCAGTACTGGTTTCCTCAATTTGGGAAACCCCATTTTCTTCTTCAGAGCTTTCTACTTGTGAGTCCCTAAGAGCTGTTTTAGTCTTTCTAGGTGGCATTTTCTATTTATTTGGTGGTATTATTTCTGTACTTAAATCAAGGATGTTTCAGTTAAACTATTTCTCCAGGCTTAGTTTCCACAGTTTAGGTCCAAAGTCACGCCTAAAGTTACCTCAGTGCACTTTGTCCAGCGTACTTTTCCGACCTCTCACTATAAACCTTTCTGCCTGAAATAGTTTCAAACGCAAAGTATCTTTGTAACTCTCTCACAATCTCACAGTCTTAGGCGCTATCACACCACACCCTAGGGCCAGGTAATTCCTCTCTGAATTCCCCTTCTCCCTTTCCAGGTGTATGCGATCCCCTTCCTGACTAGATTGTAGAGTCTCACAGAAGTTTGCTTAAATCCTCTTTAAGCCTCACACTTCACACAATGCGTCACCCTTAAATCTTTCTTGTACCTTGGCACTGCTTGCCAACACTTTAGATCTTTGATCTCAATGTGACCACCACTTTATGACAATCTTTCGTCCCGACGCTGCCACCACTTTAATGTCGCGGGCCCTTCGCCCTGTACAGCCCACCCCCGGACGTTTTACGGTCTATGAGTGCTGCACCAACGACAAACAGTTCCCAGCAGCAGCCCTTCAGACTACTAGCTGGATCCTGCTTACTTCATTCACCACAGACGAGGATATTGTGAACTAAAAAGATGTTTATTGCGTACAAAGCTTGTGGTTGCTGATAAAATAACGGTTGTTCAATAAGCTTATAACAGTTGTCCTATACCGGCCTAATACCTCTAATAGTAAACTAAATATCAATAACAACGCGTTTCACAATCTCTTTATCCTCTCTGCTAACATCCACCTAAGACTCTAAACTCCCAGCTCTATCTCTTGACTCACACTGCTCAACTCCAACTCTAACTCCCCGCACTTAACTGCTCCTGCCCATACTTCAACTGCCTTACTGTCCACTGGGAGGGGTGTTTTATACTCAGGCTAAGCCCGCCCCTGAGGGTTCTAACTGTCAGAGAAGTTAACCCCTACCTGGCCTTGGGCTAGTTCTCCACACCTGTTGTAATTCACAATTCATTTGCGACCACTAGCACAGATTCCTGGTAAATATAAGGATTGCAGATCTGTCACAGTAACTTCTTGCTCTCTCTTCTCACATCTGTTTCTTTCCCAAAACCAATTTCCTGTATTCCAGTGCAGTGAGTAATGGTGCTGTTGCCATTAGTTGAGTAAACTGTGGAGCAGGGTCGTAAAATTTTTTTATAGGAGTCACTGCTAAACATTAGCTTGAACTCTTCCTATCGTATCTTCATTTCACCTTGCTTCATCTGGAGAAGGAAATAAATTAACCTCTAGTTTTACATGTTTTATCTTGACAATTATGAGCTTCTAGTGTGTAGACTGAATAATGACAGCTTTTAAAAATCTTGGTGGCTCCTTTTTTTGGGGGGGGGGATTATTTTAGTCACTCACCACACTGTGTTTTATTAATATAACAACAGAAGGAGGTGGTTTCTTCGTGTATCACAAAACTGCACCGTTTTAAGTTTATTATTCTTAACATAGATAGATAAAACTTTATTCGCATCAGCCGATGGGCATAGCAACAATAAAACATTACAATATGCACAGAAAAAAGGAAATTTAGTATAAAAGCACAGTTTATTAATCTTAAGAGAAATCAGTAATAATATCTGTGTGTCATTTGATGAGAAAACAGAGCTGGATGGGGAGGACACTTGGAATCAGTGGCAGCATTTTAACTTAACAGCTGCAACATTCCATTTTATCCCAGGTGAACCTCAGCATCACCAGAGTTTTAAATACTATTCTTTCAAATTGTCTCTTAGCGCCCCCCCTTCACTAAACACACCCCTTGATTAATTGCACTCGGGTTGTAGTAACTGACTGAAGCTTTGATGCAGAGTAACCTTAGTCTGTCTCTCAAATTTTCTTCAAGTAAAGACTGCTTTATTCAGTACAAGGTTCGTGGCTGAAGGGTCACAAATCACTTTTAACTGGCACCAATGAAATTGGCTTTCAGGTTTCCCACTAGCATTCTGCATAAAGTTACAGCATCTCGCAGTACATACGCGTCATGCTTGACCTCATTAATATGTACAGTTTGTTATTTTGTCCAGGCGTCTGGATTCAAATGCACTTCACTGTGACTGTGAAATACTGTGGCTAGCAGATTTGCTGAAGACATATGCAGAGTCTGGTAATGCACAAGCTGCGGCTACTTGTGAATATCCAAGGAGAATCCAGGGAAGATCAGTGGCCACAATAACACCAGAAGAACTTAACTGTGGTAAGATGGAGTTTGTGTGTGTGTGTGTGTGTGTGTGTGTGTGTGTGTGTGTTTGTGTGTGTGTGTAAATTTGCCTCCATCTGTCTGTTCCCTGGGTGGGTGGGGATGATATCTAAATTTTGTTGAGAAGTACATCTTGCCCATGTGTGCTTCATATTAACAATAAACGATTTAATTGTTTCCTGGGATCTCTCTGCTCCATTGATTCCTGACTCACCCTCATTTATTTTTTGCATTATAAAAGCATGCCATTCTGTATGGCAGCCCCTTCTCAGCATTTGTTAGCAATAAACTACAAAACTATGGGCAGTCTCCAACAAATTGGTTCTGCTATTTCTGTTTGGACAGTGGAACTTCCCCTCCATATCCTCTCCCTTTGTGCCCCCACACCCTCCCCAAATCATAGAATCATAGTGTCGTAGAGTTAGGAGGGACCCTGAGGGTCATTTGGTCCAACCCTCCTCTTCCAATGTCTTCTTTGTTTTCATGAGGCGTGGAATGCCTCCAAGTCACTGGCCCCCGAAAGCATGCTTTTCATCCCCTGCTGGCTGTCCCCTAGCCAGAGACAGAGTCTGCCTGGGCTTGACTTACCTCCCTTCGAAACGGTTGGGAGAGACCTCAGAGCAGATTTAGGGGGCATGCACAGAGGGAACAGAGTCAGGGAGAAATGCCAACGCTCAGCCAGAGGTCCTTGTGTCAGCAGAACTATGTACATCTTTGGATGCTGCCCAATGTAATAAACTTAAAAACAAAATCTTGAAACAGAAAGGATTGTTTGAAGGGTATTTAAATGTCCGTGAATTACTACTTCATCCTATAATAATGAAAATATGATTCAGGCATCTTGCTTGGAAATTTGCACGTGTCATGTGACGGCTGAGTAAATGTCAGGATAGAAATTCTAGGCAAGCAGCCAAATATTCATGTGGTGTTGATACACATAACATGACGGAGCTTAAATTAAAACCCTTGAAAGAGATACAGGATACGTTATGCCAGGCCTGCATGACTTGTGAACCACCAAACCAAGCCAGCCATGTGGCCCGTTGGACTTAATAAACAACCTGTTCTGGCTGCCTACTTGGGACTGCAAAAACAAGAGTATTGTCAGGCCCTGACATATTATAGTTGATGTCTGAGTTTGTGGCTACCCATAAGGATTTGCTTCGTCACTGTGAGAACAGAATGCTTGGGCAAGTTAGGCCTTTGTTTTGCTCCTGCAGGGCTCTTATGTATTATTGGTGGTTTAAACCCGTTAAATTAACGGGCACTAGAACATGTGGTGAAACATTTTTAAAAACCGGGCCAGGCCGGCCAGACGCCCGGTGCATTGTGGGACTGGCTGGCTGGGCGGGGGAGGCGGAGGGGTGTCCCGTTCGCGGGCGAGCGAGGAGCAGCCGGGGAGACGCGGTAAGAGGGAGGCCTGGGCGGGCAGACTGCCACCGCTCCCGGCCTGATGTCTCTGCGCTCCAATCCCTGTGTCTGTGGGGCACATGCGCAGTAGCGCAAACCCAGGGACACAGGGACAGGATGCAGAGACACTTGGGTTTTATATATAGAGATGTTCAGCAAGCTGTGAAGGTCTACTGTTATGTTTTTTTTAAAATGATGCCTTGTGTGGTTCTTTTTACCTCTACAGTTTTTCTGTCATTGCATTGAAAGTCTGAAAACTCTTGGTGGTACAGTTGTTTGAGACAGCTGTACTATGTATGACACTGCATTTTAAAAATTGTTCTTAGAAGGAAACATTAAAGAACTTGTGTAATGCATGGCATATAGATCTTTGTACTGTAAACTGTTCTGTTAATATATATTAAAACTTTATTATTAGCCTACAATAATAACTGATGGTATGCTTAATAGTGTTTAGGTTCGCACAGCCTAACTTCATCTGTGAGAACTAAGATTTTAAAGGGACCCCTGACCATTAGGTCCAGTTGCAGACGACTCTGGGGTTGCGGCGCTCATCTCGCTTTACTGGTCGAGGGAGCCGGCGTACAGCTTCCAGGTCATGTAGCCAGCATGACTAAGCCGCTTCTGGCAAACCAGAGCAGCGCACGGAAACGCCGTTTGCCTTCCCGCTGGAGCGGTACCTATTTATCTACTTGCACTTTGATGTGCTTTTATACCTTACATTAAAATGGAAGAGCTAACCTATTTATAATTTATTTTTCAGTCACATTAAAATAAAAAAATGCTTTGTTGATTATACAGAGAGACCAAGAATCACGTCAGAGCCTCAGGATGTGGATGTTACCTCAGGGAATACCGTTTACTTCACTTGCAGAGCTGAAGGCAATCCCAAACCAGAAATTATTTGGCTTCGAAACAAGTAAGGCTGCTTTAGAAAATAATTTTCTCTGTGTAGACTCGTTTTAATAAGAGTTCATTGACCCAACATCAGATCACTTGCAAAAACTGTTTGCATTTGAGATTAGCTGTGATTCTTGCAGAACTAGATGACCCTTGGAGTCTTTTCCTTTTATACAGTTCTGTGAGGGCTTACACACACAAACACACTGAACAAATTCACGGTCAGTTTTTTGGGGTAATTTTTTTTTTAAAAAAATACTTATAAATTAAAGGTTTTTAGTCCCACAGTTTTCTCTCTCCATAGTAATGAGCTCAGTATGAAGACGGATTCCCGTTTGAACTTGCTCGATGATGGCACGCTCATGATTCAGAACACTCAAGAGACTGACCAAGGCATTTACCAGTGCATGGCCAAAAATGTGGCAGGAGAAGTGAAAACTCAAGAAGTTACTCTACGCTACTTTGGTTCACCAGGTGTGTAGATTTCTAATGCCATTAAAAAATATATATACTGTGTTTCATACCTCTTATTCAAAAAGATAAGCTTAATAGTACAATATAATTTGTATGACCTGTTGCAGATCTAGAACACACAAAACAGCCTGACCAGGGTCTTCCTTTTATTTTTATTTTGTAAATTTAGAAGTCGTGTGAAATCAGAAATATTTAGGGCCACACCAGATTCCCTATAATATAATAATATCCCTATGTTATAGGGCCTATGTAACAGGAGGTCGGTGAGATTTAAAGTCCATTAGTTGCGAGTGGGAACTGAGCACTTCTCCTGGTGGAGCTCAGTTGCCAGGAACAATTGCTGCAAGAAGAAGGAAACAGTCAGGGATAAACAGCTTTAGTCAGCTGCAGAAGGTGTGGCAGGGAAGCGGCGCTCATCTGACCTCCTGATGACTGAGTTGCTACTGCTTCCAGGGAAGGAGGAGGAGAGACCAAGGTGCCATGGATGTTGGGGCAGTAGAAATGCACTGGTGCAATCAATCTGGCGCTTCTGTGGCTATATTTGCACTTCGTCAGTCTCACTGTCATGTCTCAGCCCCCTCTCCTCGGTAAACAGCAGCATCTCGCTTGTCACTTATTGCAGGGGCTGAAACTCCCCCCCCCCCCACAGCCCCTAGGAGTTGGCTCCTATGGCCCCACCACATTGCCTACTGTTGGTTTTACTGCAATCAAGGAAAAATTCAGTTTGCTTTTTCCTGTCTGCTCATACTGTGCTTGAAATTTCTCCTTTCTCAACTTTATATGTGGAATGAACATGACCCAAGTTGACTAGCCGTGTCCTTAATTTAATAAGGCGCTGAAAAACAATAAGATAACAGCAGCTTATTTTAAAGAGTGTACATTTCTTTAGTTTCATTTCTCTAAATGGCAGAATACTGGTGTTAACAGCGGGTATCTTAAACATTATTCTATTTGTTACAGCTAGGCCAAGCTTTGTGATTCACCCCCAAAATACAGAGGTACTGGTTGGAGAAAGTGTCACCCTGGAATGCAGCGCAACTGGTCACCCCCAGCCACGTATCACATGGACTAAAGGGGACAGAACTCCTCTCCCAAGTGACCCTCGCATCACCATAACTCCGTCAGGAGGGCTTTACATCCAAAATGTGGAGCAGGAAGATGGTGGAGAATATGCCTGTTTTGCAACCAACAGCATAGATAGCATCCATGCAACTGCATTCATCATTGTGCAAGGTACGTGGCGTTTAGATCTATAATCTAAAGTACTGACATTCTGTGGTTCAATGAGCTATTAGGGGGAGAATAGTCCAAAGTATATATTCTGACCCTTTTTCAATTTTCTCCTTATCACATAGCTGTACCTCAGTTTACTGTGACTCCTCAAGACAGAATAGTAATTGAGGGACAAACTGTTGACTTCCCTTGTGAGGCACAGGGATATCCACAGCCAGTCATTGCCTGGACTAAAGGAGGTAAGAATTTAGATTTGGGGAGAAATATGTACACCTTGAAAAAAAAATTAATACGTTTTTGCAAAATTCAAGCCATTATGCGATCTAGCAGAAATTATGTCTATTTCAGTTTCCCTGATTTTGCTAGTAACAGTTCTTGGTGACTGAAGGTTTCAAAAAACTCACCTCTCATTTGAGTTGGGCTTTAAGAGCCCCTGAAGTCTAGCTCAGGAGAATTTGGTCGTTATTGGGTATGGCCAGATGGTCTCCATTGTTTGGCTCTTGCCTTTTGATTAACTTGGAAGATTTCTAGGCTTAGGACTGTATCCAAAGAAGGTTTCCCTTGCGCAACAGAACTTCCCACCGCTCTCCTACCTCTGAATCTCTCTCTCCCCCTGCCACCCAAGGTTCATTTGCATAAATGGATGCTCTTGTGTGAATGGGACGACTTGACTTGATACAACCATCAACTTTAACCTTGTTTATCTTCTTCCATTTTTCCTTACATGACACATGTTATGTGACCTTTACATATGCTTTGAATTGTAGGCACTAATAATTTATGTATCTGAAATAGAGACAAGATTTGAGCTTTTTTCTTAGTTGATAATGACTTGAAACTTACTTCAGATACATGTTATTAGTTAATCTGAAGTCCAAGCAACTTATGTTTATGTGATTGTGAAGATATTCCTCTTCTAAATATATTATATGAAGGTGCAGAAGTTTCAGCCATTCACAGATTTTTCCTCTTGTTTTCCTCTGCAGCTGCTGCAGAGGAAACAGGTGGAGGAACTCAAATACACACATGTTATTGTTTACACTTGCATTAAAGAACCTGCAGGATTGTGTTGATCACTTTGAACTGGGTTCTGTTGATTTCACTAGGATATGCTTCCAAGTAATTTGTTCATGATCCAGGTGAAAAGCTAGAATTTATTGTTTTATTTCAAAATTTGTATATATTTATTAAAATAGAGCAGGCACAGAAGAAGACGTAAAAAGTATAGTAGACAGCATTTGCTGTATTAGTACATGATGATATTTGATATTAATTTTCACTTTTTAACAATCTGTCATTATCTCAGAAGTGTTTTACTGTTTCTGCAAGGAAATTAAGACGATACAATTGTAAGAGTAAATCAGTTTTGACTTATTCTTTCGCAATAATCATTTCTGGTATCATTCTTAGTGCTTTAAAATCTCTTTGGCTAAGCTTAATGAAGAAGGCAAATCCACAATGAGGAGAATGCAAAAATATCAAATCAAAGTGGCCTGGACCCAGACCTGTACAAATATGAGGTGGTCAAAACAGGGTTGTTTTAGGTTTGCGAATATATATATAAATATTTTCTTAAAGTACATTCGCTCACCATGCTGCATTTTCTGGGAAAGCTGGGGAGGGGAATGATATTAACAGGAATCAAGTAAAATTTGTCCGTTTTAATTGTCTTAGTTCCATCTTCTTTTTGTAAGAATCAGGTTGACAGAACGAAGAATACTTTGGAAATATTGTGAACTCAGCGTCAAATCAATGGTGCAATACTTTTATTTTTGTGTGTGTGTTTCAGGAAGCCAACTTTCTGTAGACAGAAGGCACTTAGTCCTATCATCTGGAACACTGAGGATTTCCAGAGTTGCTTTACATGATCAAGGCCAGTATGAATGCCAAGCTGTTAACATTGTAGGATCTCAAAGAGTTGCTGTTCATCTGACCGTACAGCCTAGAGGTAGGTTCACAAAAACTCATGTTCATCCAGATTGTTAATATGTTTTAAACCACCTTTCGGTTTGAAATCAGACTAGATTTTCTGTGTTTTGAACATACACATGTTAAGAACCATTAAGTATACAGTTGATATACGGTTCAATTTATCACACAAACAGAGAGAGAGATGTAATCTCTCTATTGGAGACAAGTTAGGAAGTTAAAGCTTGACACATTTATATGGAGGATAGTGATGAAATGCAGAATTTTTTCATCACCAGAATTTTTAAGCTGAATAGAGTGTTTCTCAAATTTGAGAAGCAGGGCAAGTGGAAAATGAGGGCTGTAGGGGTGTGCCAGTGGGAGCAGCAGATTGGCACTGCCAGTGCGCCCGCAGAGTCCTGCCCTGGCCATCCTCCTGCTGCTTCCCTTAAGCAGCAGCAGGAGAAGGATGGGGCAACATTGCCTGGTTTTTCTATCTGTTGCTGCTGAAGCCTCCATAAATAATAGTTGAATGATTGTTGTTCAGTCGTTCAGTCATGTCCGACTCTTCGTGACCCCATGGACCAGAGCATGCCAGGCACGCCTATCCTTCACTGCCTCTCGCAGTTTGGCCAAACTCATGTTAGTAGCTTCGAGAACACTGTCCAACCATCTCATCTTCTGTCATCCCCTTCTCCTTGTGCCCTCCATCTTTCCCAACATCAGGGTCTTTTCTAGGGAGTCTTCTCTTCTCATGAGGTGGCCAAAGTTGAATGATACTGAATGATTATTTTGTACATGAAACAGGCAATGTGAAGTAACCTCCTACTGGCAGGAATGTTCTTAGGTGAAAGGGATGTTTTCAAGGTAAAAACCTTCACAGTGGTACCTCAGTTTACAAACTTAATCCGTTCCAGTGCGATTTCCTTAATGAGGCCTCCCGCCGGCGGTGCCCTTCCACCGTTCAGATTCCATTCTTAGACTGAGGTAGAGTTCTCAAACCGGAACACTGCTTCAGGTTTTGCAGTGTTCATAAACCAAATGGTTCTTAAACCAGACTGTTTGTAAACCGAGGTAACACTGTACTTTATAATGCAATCCTGCACACTTGGAGCTAAGTCTCATTGAACTCTTAAGGGACTTATTTCTAGTCGACATTCATAGGATTGCCCTGTTATACATTTGTACCTCGGAAGTCGAATGCCTTGCGGGTCAAACGTTTTGGCTTCCGAACGCCACAAATCCGGAAGTGAATGTTCCAGTTTGCGAACATTCTTTTGGAACCTGAACCTCCAGTGTGGTTTCTGTGGCTTCTGATTGGCTGCAGGAGCTTCCTGCAACAAATCGGAAGCCACACCTTGGTTTATGAACGTTTTGGAAGTTGAATGGACTTCCAGAATGGATAACGTTTGACCTCCAAGGTACTACTGTAATATAATCCTATACATATCTATTCAGACTTAAGCAATTTTGAGTTAAGTGGTGCTTAGTCTTAAGTTTGTGGGCGTACAACTGTAGCCTCAATGAATGTTAATGTTTCTGTTTAAAGACTTTTATCCACTTGTCATTGTTTCTGTGCAACCCTTTTTCTTTTTCTTTTTTTAGTAACCCCTGTGTTTGGTAATGTTCCAAGTGATATGACAGTAGTAGTTGGCACAAATGTGCAGATTCCATGCAGTTCTCAAGGAGAGCCTGAGCCAGTAATAACATGGAATAAGGTAATAAACTCATGTTTATAGTAAGAATGGGTTTTCAAACTCCTGTGTAGTTCATTCTTTACAAAGCATATGGTAGCTGACAGCTGCGTTGCCTTGGTATAAATTATTAGTTTCACTTCTTCCTGAGACCATGTGTTTGGAAAAGTTATTCAAACTGCGGGTACTTAACAATGCAATTAATCTGGAAAATATGCTTCCTAAAGGCAAAGAGCTTATATACATGATATTAGCGGCAAGGGCTTTATATGCAAAATACTGTAAAAAAAAAAAAAGAGAGAGAGAGAGAGAGAGAGAGAGAGAGAGAGAGAGAGAGAGAGAGAGAGAAATTCCTCATTTGAGAGCCTGGAATATTAAACTGTAGGAAGTGACAATGTGGAGCAAAGACTTTGACAAAGGGAAGCAAGACAAATAAATTTCAACAAGAATGGTTGAAGAGAGCTTTGGAACAGTAAGCAGGAGGGGAATAATAGTTCTAATGCTTTCTCAATTCTGTGAAACTGTTTGGCTATGACCCATCCTCCAGTCTCCATGCTTACCAATTTTAAAATTATACAAAGCACTGTAATTTATAAATGAAATGCTGAATATACGAGACTCAAAAGTTGCGTAGCTCTCACTATTAATACAATGTATTTTTTAGTTTATTTAAGTTTGTTGGTGTTTGATTATCACTAGCACATAGACTTATAACAATAAATTAATTTGGCTTTCCGATTTGCTGCAGGATGGTGTTCAAGTTACTGAAAGTGGAAAATTTCACATTAGCCCCGAGGGATTCCTTACCATTCGCGATGTTGGACCAGCAGACGAAGGCCGTTACGAATGTGTTGCAAGGAATACAATTGGATATTCTTCAGTTAGTATGGTACTAAGTGTAAATGGTAAGATTTATAAACTGCAGTTGGTGTGGAAGTCTCTCTCTCTCTCTCTCTCTCTCTCTCTCTCTCTCTCAAGAAAAAATTACCAGGATCTTCAGAAGAGAAAAGGGTCCACTGGCAATGCAATAGCTGCTGGTAGAATGTAGAAATTATAAGAACTTACTTTAAAAGGGAAGGGTGTAGGGAGAGAATTTCCCTGCTCGTCTTTGGATAGAGTAAGTTTGTGTGGTAATGGATAAAAAGCTCAGCTAAATTTTAGAACATCGTATTGAATGAGGGAAATGGAAAGGTATTTTGAAACACAGGTGTCAGGCACACCAAGGGAAGATAATTTCTACTGCGTATTTATTCTTTGGATGGCTCGATGATAAGGTGTCCGCCAGCAAATTCGCCAATAAGAAGAATATACACCATTGTCTCCCGTTTCAGAGGATGCCGTTAGAAAGGTAATCTAGTTTGGACTGGGCTATTTTTGGCAAGGTTTCTTCCACCTGGCTTATTTTAAAGGGTTGGGTTGTGGGGGTTTTTTGTACTTCTGCAAACTTCAGAGTTTCCACAAGCTTGCTGATACCTCCTCCTTATTTCTCAGTGGCCGTTATGGCTACAATTTTGTTGACACTCACCTCTTGCATTCACTATTAGAAGGAAGGAGTGCAGGGAAGTTGTGGCAGGATTTCAAGAGACTTGAGAATACTGAAGAGATAAAATATTTTCCAGGGCTTGGAGAAGAAATAGTCTTTCATCTTTCCTAGAGACCACCCAGCCTTTCCCCCCTCTAGATCAGAAATGTTTCTAAGATACAGATAAGATTACATGCTGCAGCTGAGAACCCTGGATTTGCTTTAGGGAGACCTAAAGAGTCAGAGATTGGTTTTGCTTTCTTTCTTTCTTTCTTTGCGCAGCAGACTCTCATGTCCAATGCACTGCCTTTGAAACTCTTACCTGTTTTAGAAGGTATGGGATCAAGTGATCAAGAAAAAGCCCAGAGCCTTTTAGACATTGTGAATCTATCATGGCTCACATATTTTAAGTGTGTCTTTGGATTATATGGCATTGTGGTTTGGGATTCTTGTAACACCTTTGTATTGCAAAACAAAGAACAAATACTAATGGTAATTTATACCTTTTCATCGAACTTGTAGAAGAGTGGAGGCATTCCCAACACAATCTTATTTTTTTTTTAATGATGTTCTCAATATATTGAAAATTTTCAGCTGTAAAAGTAAAACTTTTTAGAAAAAAAGATTTGTAATACAAAAATGATGTCGTGTCTAGACTTTGCTTATAGTGAGTCATTTTTGCATGTGGATAAATTTGCAGCTTTTTTCCCCTTTCCCTCTCTCTAGTTCCTGATGTCAGTCGAAATGGAGATCAGTTTGTAGCAAGCTCAATTGTTGAAGCAATTGCTACTGTTGACAGAGCAATAAACTCAACCCGTACACATCTGTTTGACAGGTATTGTCTGGAGGGTTTTTGTTTTATTTTATTTCATCATGGCAATGTTTATTACTTGTTCGTTTTGTAACAGTAGCTTGAGGGGACATGGCAGTTTTGCTCGATGATCAACTGCATACTCTACATTTTGTAATTCTTTTAGCTATGATAAATCCCCCTCGCTTCACAAGTAATCCTATATAGGCACATCCACGCATCAGTTGCCTGCAATCTCTGTGGGTGGTGTAGCACAAAATGCTTTCCTACTGAGGCATAACTAAGCTTGGGATATTTCTACTGGTTGTATGGACTGGCGGGTGGGGAGCACTTAGTCTAAGGCACGCTGACTCTGTGGAGACTGGAAGTACAGAAGCTGTGTATCCGATTCCCTAAATCTGAGCCATGTGGCTTTTCCAGTTTGCAAGTAATTGTAGAAGCCCAACCCGTTCAAAATCTTCCCCATAGAAGCTGTACAGCTATTTGGGGGAGGAAGAAGAGAAAGTACTACTATTCTCCACTGCAATGCGCTCTACGTGGGGCTGCCTTTGAAAGTGACTTAGAAACTACAACTAATTTGGTATGCAACAGCTAGTCTGGTGACTGGAAGTGTCTGCCAGGACAATATAACACCAGTCCGAAATGATCTTCACTGGCTCCCAGTACGTTTCCAGGCACAATTCAAAGTGTTGGTGCTGTCCTTTAAATCCCTAAACTGCCTTGGCCCAGTATACTTGAAGGAGCGTCTCCACCCCCATTGTTCAGCCCAGATACTGAGGTCCTCCTCAGAGGGTCTTCTGCTGGTTTCCACTGTGAGAAGTGAAGTTACAGGGAACCAGGAAGAGGGCCCCTCTCAGTAGTGATGTCTTCCCTGTGGAATGCTCTCCCTTCAAATGTCAAGGAGATAAAGAATTGCACAACTTTTAGAAGACATCTGAAGGCAGCTCTGTATGGTGAGGTTTTTAACACCTGATGTTTTTAACATGTTTTTAGATATGCTGTAAGCCGCCCAGAATGGCTGGGGAAACCCAGCCAGATGGGCAGGGTATAAATAATAAAACTATTGTAATTATTATTATTATTATTATTATTATTATTATTATTAAATAACAAAAGAGAACTTGCTCCTACGGCTGCAATTACAGCCACCAACTTGGATGCCTTTAATGTAGGATGAGACAAATTCATGAAGGACAAAGCCATCAGTGGCTACTAGTTTGAGGCAGTATACATCTGACTACCTATTGCTGGAAATGCAAGATGGGAGAGTGCTACTGTCCTCAAGTCTTGCTCGTGGGCTTCCCATAGGCATCTGGTTGGCCACCATGGTAACAGGATGCAGGAGTAGGTGGACCACTGTTCCATCCCATCAGGGCTCTCCTTGTGTTCCTATGTTCTCATGCCAAAGTACACTTGTCCCCTTTTGAAACAACACTAGCTTATCTTTGGAAACAACTCTGCCAAGTTTTGAAGCATACTTTTAGGATCCCAGTTGTGCACATGTATAGCTTTCCACTCAAGTCTTTTTGAACTATTTCTCTCCACCCCAGCGAGCTGTTCTGGGGATTCTCCTGACCTCTCCCCTCCCAAAGTCCCAATTTTTTGGGCCACCGGGGGTGGGGGAGAGAAAGCCCCATTGCACAAATGAAAGTCTTTGTGCAAGGCTCTCGCTGATAAGGCTTATTAGCTGAGTCCTGCCCAATTTTCTTAGATTTTGTATACTCCAGTCCACAGCGAATCTAGTGAAATGTGGAAACAAGGAGTTATTTTCTCCTTGTTTCGTTTTGTGGTCATGCAGCATGCTTGACAGTCCTTACTCGACAAACCATGTGAAGTTGTCATCTGCTGATACTTTATTTATTTATTTATTGCTTGCCATTTGGGGGATAAGCAATCAAGGTATGTATTTATGAACGACTTGTTGCCAATGATTTAATATAACAATTAGAGCTTTTATAGATCATAGTCTTAATATTAGTAACCAGTCAGCACATAGTGTTAAGGGCACAGCCGCTTTATCGCACACATCTGGACGGCTCTGTTTACCCTTTTACTTTTATGTCTTCTTCCTGTTTTCATCTATTAGCCGTCCTCGTTCTCCAAATGATCTGCTGGCCTTATTTCGGTACCCAAGAGATCCTTACACTGTTGAGCAAGCAAGAGCTGGAGAAATATTCGAAAGAACATTGCAGCTAATTCAAGAACATGTGCAAGATGGTCTGATGGTTGACCTAAATGGAACAAGTCAGTGTTTTTGCCTTGTGTGCTCTAATTATGCATGACAGTGGCATAGTGGCATAGTCCAGTGCTGTGTGCCTTATCAGCTCCTTGTCAGAAGCTTATATACAGATGTTGTGTGCTATCACTGGGTGTAGAGTTATGTCCTGTGTGTTATGCCATGTCCTGTGTTATGTTGTGGGACTAGGAGTTGGTGGTCAGTTGTGGGTTGTGCGGTTTTTTGTTTTCAAATCAGTTTAGTGGCAAACGTATCCCTTCTGTGAGTTCCATCGTTGGTATCAGGGCCAGGTTCTAAAGGTGGATTTGGCATGTGTGGACATGGCAGTCCCAGCTGTGCCAGCTCCATTGCTAGGTTTGAGCAGCTCTGCCAGTGTACCATCTGTGACAGTGGCATACCTTGTGTTCCTCTGGCATAGTGGGACGTTTGGCACCTCCTCTGTCTTCTCGGCTGATGTATCTTGAGCGTAGGGTTTTAGCTGTATATAATAAATAAAATGGACATCTGAAACCTTATTTTAAAAAAAGTCTTGCACCAGGAAGATGTCTCTGATCTAAACTGCTTCCGGCAAAGTGAAAAGCAGTGGTGGTGAGCAACCTGGTTTCATTTTCCCTCCAGAAAAGGTGTTTTGGGGGTAAAATTAAATGTTCCATCACAAACATAAAGTACTTGGATGGGAATAAAGTTGCGGTGGGTGAAGGAACAGGCTAGGAATTTGAAGCTAGGGTTCTTGAACTGCAGGCTGCGGCTCAGATAGTTTGTGCCCCAAATGAAGGAATAGCCATTGACACATGGCATTGACACCGAACAGCTGAAAGGAGTGGTGTAGACTCCATAAGCTGGAATGAAGTATGCGAAACTTTTGTAAGTGCCTCAAATAGCATCTACACAATGGGTTAAATTCAAAAATAATATGTAGCGGGGTTTTTTAAAATGTTTTCTCTCCCTCCCCCCGTTCTTCTCTTTCTCTATATATGTCTCTCTCCTCTTGAACTGCATTATTTATTCTGAAAGCAAAATGCAAATAGGATGTTTTAGCACCATAAAGGTTCATCCGAAGTTTCACAAATGAAACGCATATGACTTTTTACTTCTTTCCCTCCAATGTGGGATGCTGCTTGAGGATATGAGCAACTCTGTATCTACACTGCTTAAAGTGTGTTTTGTTTTCACCTTTTCTAACAACGTCTAATACAGTAATTGCCCTGGTGGAATACCCATATCCTTAGTCTGAATGTATCAACATAAGCTAAAATCGCATTTGTAAAGCAATCATTTAATAATCCCTCCAAGGCCTTGTTTTTGGCAGTTATCTGTGCTTGAGGCATGTTGCAAAGTAGTTGGAAGCTATACTAAAATCTTAGTAAGGCAGAACAGCTAGGACTTGGCGGGTAACGAAATGCTGCAGCCAGGTTGATCATGTGAAAGGAAATACTTTTCCTTAGGATAGTTCTTCTGTTTTGAGTAATCGTGAGTTTTATTAAAGTATACTAAAAACTTCAACTCAAAACCCTGAACTCAGCACAAGGTTCTATGCTTCATGGTTTTGAAACGTTACCAGAGTAACTCAACTACCCAAATTTCTCCACATAATTAGGATGAAACAGATAATTTATACTGAGTCGTTTATTGTCTTGTCGCATTCTCCAAATCCAGATCATGACTTTGACAATGTACATTTTTGTGTGTGGAACTGTTGTGATATATTTGATTGCAGTCTTGTCGAAACAAACCATTTTCAAGTATAGTTGTGAATAAAATCCTAACATTTCTAGATTAAATATTATATAAAATAATTTTAATCATTCTTAAAATGTAATCCACAAACAATTCTGGCAATAATACAATCATACTGTTCTAGTTACAGGTAGGTAGCCATGTTGGTCTGCCGTAGTTGAAGCAAAATTTAAAAAATCCTTCCAGTAGTACCTTAGAGACCAACTAAGTATACTTGCTCTCTAAGGTGCTAATGGAAGGATTTTGTTGTTGTTGTTACAATCATACTGGATATGGCTGAAATGATCTTAAGTTTTCTCTTATTGTCTCTTTTTATGAATAAGCCTTGGCTTCTAATAGATGTTTGTTTTGAGAGAAACAGGTCGCAAATGCTCGTTCACATATAACCCCTAAGCTGCTGCTCCATGGTTTGTTGCCCTGCCCTGCAAAGGGAGCAAAATAGGGATTGCTGAAGCTGCAGCTCATGCACAATTTAATTTCCATAACATTGTATTATGCCAGCATTATGTGCAACCAAGGGCACTGGTGGATCAGTTTTTTTAAATAAAAAAAAGTTTGTGATTAAGTTATTTGTAGCTTGTCTCCCATTACTTTCAGTAACTTTTTTTTAAAAAAAACTACTACTAGGAAAAGAATAATTTTTGTGCTACCGACTAAAGGTGATCTGCAACCCTACACCCACTTCCTCGTGAGCAAGCCCCATTGTATTCAGGGGGGCTGTATTCTCAGTAATGATTGTATGTGAAGTCAACTTGTTGATTAATAGATCAAGTAACATCACACCTTTTGAGATATCGAAAGAGGGAGCATTCTAGCTTATGATATAATAAACAGAAGCTATCATTCATCATAGCTCCTGTGCCGCCTTTCCGAAAGAAAATGGCTATCTTTAATATTTTCTTTCCCGTTCCCTATTACAGTAACACACCAGAACCAAAAGAGCCTCAAAAGGTAAAGAACTGTGCCCCTTAACTCACAGTACCCCGATTTAAAATGCCCCCCAACTAATTAGTTTATCAGTGTTGTAGATTTTACATGGTTAAAACTGGTTAAAGCATGTAGCAATAGCATTTTTATTTCCAGGACTTTAAAAGTATTTGATTCCTCCCTCTCTCTCTTATCTGTTTCAGGCTATCACTATAATGACCTTGTGTCTCCACAGTATTTGAATCTGATAGCTAACCTCTCAGGCTGCACAGCTCATAGGCGCGTGAATAACTGCTCAGATATGTGCTATCACCAGAAATACAGAACACATGATGGGACCTGCAATAACTTGCAGCATCCGATGTGGGGAGCCTCCCTAACAGCCTTTGAACGCTTGCTGAAGTCGGTCTACGAAAACGGATTTAATTTGCCAAGGGGCATTGGAGCTAACCGGCGTTATAATGGACACACGCTCCCAATGCCACGCTTGGTTTCAACTACACTGATCGGGACAGAAACAATAACCCCCGACGACCAGTTTAGCCATATGCTGATGCAGTGGGGCCAGTTCCTAGACCATGACCTGGACTCCACCGTTGCTGCTCTGAGCGAAGCCAGGTTTTCTGATGGCCAGCACTGCAGCTCCGTTTGTACAAACGACCCCCCGTGTTTCTCCATCATGGTGCCGCCCAATGACCCTCGGGTCAGGAACGGAGCGCGGTGCATGTTTTTTGTGCGTTCCAGCCCGGTGTGCGGAAGCGGTATGACTTCCCTTCTCATGAATTCGGTTTACCCACGAGAACAGATCAACCAACTGACTTCCTATATTGATGCATCCAATGTGTATGGCAGTTCGGATCACGAGGCACAAGAAATCAGAGACTTGGCAAGCCACAGGGGGCTTCTGAGACAGGGCATTGTGCAGAGATCTGGGAAGCCTCTTCTCCCATTTGCTACCGGCCCACCAACTGAATGTATGCGGGATGAGAATGAGAGCCCGATTCCTTGCTTCTTAGCCGGCGACCATCGCGCCAATGAACAGCTGGGACTCACCAGCATGCATACCCTGTGGTTCAGAGAACACAACAGGATTGCCACAGAGTTGCTGAAACTCAACCCACACTGGGACGGCGATACAATTTATCACGAAACACGCAAGATTGTGGGTGCAGAAATGCAGCACATAACGTACAGCCACTGGCTGCCTAAGATTTTGGGAGAGGTAGGATTGAAGATGCTTGGCGAATATAAAGGTTACAATCCCAATATTAATTCTGGAATAACTAATGAATTTGCAACTGCCGCTTTTAGGTTTGGTCACACACTGATCAATCCCATACTGTATCGGTTGGATGAAAACTTTGAGACAATTCCACAAGGCCACATACCTCTTCATAAAGCGTTTTTCTCCCCGTTTCGGATTGTAAACGAAGGAGGCATTGATCCGCTTCTAAGGGGTTTATTTGGCGTCGCTGGTAAGATGCGTGTAACATCGCAGCTGCTCAATACGGAATTGACAGAGAGGCTTTTCTCCATGGCACGGGCGGTAGCATTAGATCTGGCCGCAATGAATATTCAAAGAGGTAGAGATCACGGAGTACCACCTTACCACGATTTTAGAGTTTACTGTAACCTTTCTTCGGCGCACACGTTTGAAGATTTGAAAAATGAAATCAAGAATCCTGACATCAGAGAGAAACTCGGGAGGTAAGCGTTAGATAAATGTGACTTAAAATAAAAATGTACTTATTTGGTGGGAACTAAACATTCTTATTTTTTTTTTTAACAAAAACAATAAAACTCTCAATTGTAAGTTATGTACTTTCAAAGGGTTGTATCCAACGCTTCTGCTCACACAACAGGACTTCCTCTCCTCCTCCTCCTCTCTCTGCATGCTCCCCAGATCTGCTCCAGAGGATCTCCTGATTCTTTAGAAGAGATTTTGAGGGTGCATGGTTGGGCTATAGGAGAGAGAAGAGGAGGAGGAACCAGCAGCATTGGATACAACCCAGAATGTTTAGTTTCATGGCAGTCTGTTAATATATTATATACACATATTTAAACTTGCATATGACACTACTGCCCTTAGACAAAACTAAGAATACCATTGTGCTATCTAGATTGATGGATTTACTGAACCAACTAATGTTTAAAATGTTGGAGGCTACCTTTTGAGTTACAGCAAAGGTTTACATTACCTTGCTTTAGAAATCAGCTTACAGAAGTCAAATGGAAATAAGGGCTCAAACCTGCCTGGAAGCTGTGCTGACTAATCCTACAGATGTGAGGTCATACTCAGTCTGGGGAAGGAAAGACACTGTACACATCCAAACAGTCAGCGAGTGCAGAGAAAATGGGAATGGGATCATTGGCTCAAATTAAATCACACAAGGATAAGGCAACCAAAGTAAAAACCAGACTGCCATCTTTCTACCTCCAACTGTGTGACATTTCAACTATCATTCTTCAAAGTGGCTGAAATAGTGTGTATGATTTCAATCATTTATCCTTCTTACTTTTTATTTCATATTCTTTATTGAAAAACATACAAAATTTTAGGTGCACAGAGTAAGATAATACACAAAATAGAAGAAATAAGAAATAGTACACATGTAGAAAACAAAACAAAACAACAACAACAAAAAGATATTGTTTACATTACAAAAAGGGGGGACTTCCTATTGTAGTTAACCAGTTCATAATATAATATGGTATATTTATGGAGAAATTTAACAATATTTGGAAATCATTTTTATAAATCCTCAATCATTCATCTTACTTGTAATAGGTTATATGGTTCACCACTGAACATAGATTTGTTTCCTGCTCTTATGGTGGAAGATTTAATTCCTGGTAGCAGATTGGGACCAACACTGATGTGTCTCCTGAGCACACAGTTTAAGCGTCTCCGAGATGGGGACAGGTAAGTTTTGGTAGAAAACAAAAAAATATTAATTCAAAATTAATAAATTCACCATCTTAACAGTAATCAGCTATAGTGGCTGTGTATCCTCTTTGTCTCTTATATTTAATTAGTCTTTCAGTTACCATAACAGGCTAGTATTGGAGGAAGAGTACCCTGTGGTAAGAATGTAGGAATTGGTGGGGGGGGGGGGAGGCCAAGTTCAGGGAAATCGAAAGGCAGGCAGAATATAGATCAGAATCTGCTGTTAGATCTCAGAATGATGTGCAGTAGAGCATTTGCCCTGCATGCAGAAGCAACAGATTCCACTGCCAGTTAATGTGGCCTTGTGCTATGGACCCATGGTCTTAACAGTGCTGTTTTTCTAGAAAAAGAGGTCCTGGAACTCACCATGAACGCCTCCCCTATCATGGCATTGGCACCCACCTGAGATGCCGGAACTGAGTTCCAGTGAGTCCCGGCTGAAAAAAAGAGCCCTAGCCTTAAACAGTATAACACAGCTTCTCAAGTCTCTGACTGACTTGTTTAACAATAGGAACACCAAAAAAAAGGGCTTGCCTCCCCCCTCCCACCATATAAGTGTAGGGGAGTAAAACTGGGAGTGGGTTTTTATTGAAAGACTGAGCTCATTTCAGTGTATGTCTCACAAAGAACAGTAAGTAACTCACCACCATTATTTTAATGCTCAAGGTGATTTGCTTATCTTCTCAAAGGGCAGACTAGTCCTGGTTTACTGGAGTATTTTAATATATTGATATTGGGTTTTCATTAAAGGGTCGAAATGGCAGGTGAGCTAAGAAATACTCGCCATTAGGCAGTGGTGATTCATGGTGGTGGAGTCCCATTGTGCAAACATACCTTGTTCCATGCATGCAACAACTTAGTTGACTCCCACCCACAGTCCTGATAATTGCACAGAGTTTAATCCCATCTTCCGATGGAATGTTCTAGCCTTCTTCTTTTTTTAATTGAGATTTGTCTAATAATTTATTCTTACTTTATGTGAGACTATAGGTTATGGCATGAGAATCCAGGTGTGTTTACTCCATCGCAGTTGACTCAGATCAAGCAGGCATCCCTTGCCAGAATTCTATGTGACAATGGCGACAACATAACCAGAGTGCAACGTGATGTTTTCCGTGTGGCTGAGTTCCCACATGGATATGGAAGCTGCGATGAAATTCCTAAAGTAGATCTCAGGATGTGGCAAGATTGCTGTGAAGGTAGGTAGGCACGCACACACAACTACACTTTGAAATTATTCTGAACAGGTAATATTAATAATAATAACAATAATAACAATAATAAATTAATGATAATAATAATACTTTTATTATTTATTGAATTTGTTTGCTTCCAAGTTGCTTTGGGTTGATGAAGCAATTAACAGACCCCACATAGATAACATTAAAAACATCCCTCCACTTCCAAAAGGCTACAGATAGTTAATGGTCAAAGGCCATGTTATAGAGGTAAGTTTTTGCCTGGTGCTGAAAGATACATAATTATGGCACCAGGCGAGCCTCCCTGGGGAGCATTCTACAGAAGAGGAGCCACCACAGTAAAGGACCATTCTTGTGTTGCCACCCTCTGGACCTCTGAAATAACTTCATTGATATTAGGCAGGGAAACAAGTTGAGGAATGTAAGTTATGAAGTTCCTTTCTCAAAACAACTGTTTAGATGTTCTAAGGCTTTTAGTTCTTCTTACACAAATCCTGCTGAATGTGGGGGCATAGCGCAAAACTTCTTAAAATTGAAGTAGGTATATGGATTCAAATCCCTGCCTTGTCAGGAGATCTTTGAGAAGTGAGCATTCTCCCCTGGAATGACCATTCTAACCCAATCTTAAAAGGCTGGTGAGAAAGGATGAATAAATACCCATGCATGCCCTCCCTCCCCAATGAGGACATTTGAAGAAAGATGGAGTACCCATGTGATATACAAGTAATTCTTAAGCACTGTGCTTTAGTGGTCCATATCTGGCAAAACCTGGACGTCATATTCATAATGCTTAATACATGTTCAGTTTGGACCGTAGCATGTGAGTATGCATTTGGCTCACTTTGCCTGAACCTCATCTGGTCTCCTCAAGAGAAGTCTATGGCTAGCACTGTTTACAGTAAAGTTTATCCTTCTCCTCTCTCCCTTAGACAGTCATCCTGGTCAATTCCCCCTTCCCAGACAAAACAATAACAGCAGTTGGGAAGGAGAGGAAGTGGCAGTTGTGAAAGCTCACTAGGAACAAGACAGGACTTTTTGTCTCTTCTGCACTGGAATTTAGTTGGTATGCATGAAGTTTGTAGTCTCCTCCTGCCCCACCCCTTCACTTTTGGAGGCGGAAAGAAATGTAAATCCCATGAGCCCCTATGGGAATAACAGTCCTCAAAAATGATCAGGACCTCAATTGTCCATTAAGAAGAGGTAACTAGTGCCTACGTTGTCTCTAGTAAACCTTCACCACAGCTGGTTTAAGATTTTTGTTGGTTTAGGAAGCGGTAGGAAGAACCGGCAAGGGTGACACACTAGCAGAGGCCCACTTTGAGCTGAAGCTGAATTTGGAGGGGCCTAGACCCTACTCTAAAGGGAGTGAGGATCTTCAAACTGTGGGTATTTATTTCAGGCTCTCCCAATTCCAGATTTGTTCCCATTGCATCCCTTTCTTCCTCAACAGCTAATGGAAGCTTTCACTATTTTGAGACAAAGCAAGAAGAGGCCATTACACTTACAGACATATTGAAAAGAGAAACATTGCACCTATTCTGCAAACAAGCACTTTTCAATCAAAATCTGACAGTTTGGCCAAGGTGTATACTATAAAAAGCTGGCCTTTTTATTGAGTCTTTATTATTGCAACACTACATAATAGAATGTATCTGTTTTTTATTATCCTTCCTGTTTTCCTTGCTCCTAAATACTTTCCCAGGATAGATTTTAAATTATATTTGTTACTGAAATTTATCTCTTCCTGGAATCTTTAACAAGTAGTAAAGCAGTGTAATAAAGAGAAAAACAAAGTTGCTCTTCCTCTGCATAATAACAAAACCCAAATACTTGTTTGACAAACCATTGCCACCACAGAATTACTGTTTTAATCTGGTAAGCAAAGTAGTTTCTCTCCATGTGTGTGTGTCTGTCTCAAAAGTGATTTTAATATTTCATCTTCCTTTTGTTCCAATACCCTTGACAGCTTTCTTGCCCTTTTGAGCTTTCCTGAAATGCACATCTTAAAGCATCAACATAAGCCAACCCTCTCAAACCACAGATCTGCATAGTGATGCCCCCTGAAAAAGGAATCTGTTCAGATCTTTCAGGCAGAGAACTTGGATGAACAAAACTCCTCTCTCAGCAGTAAATAGCACATTTCTAACATTCTCTTCGACTCTCAGCCATAAAATCTACTGTAGGAAAGCTTTCCACAACCCTAGTGTGCAGCTGTGAGTTCCCATACTATTCACCACCCCTGTCTTCCCATCTCTTAATGGGTAAAGTATATAGCACCTGCAAACAGCTGCCTGCCTCGGCCTGCAATGCATAATAAAACTTCCTGTAGATGTTTATTTCACTGTGAGTGAAGTTTCTCTGTGTATGTCTCTCACAGAGGAACTTGATATTTCACTAAAAGATTTTACGGAAGAGGTTATTTTGAGCTTTTCCATACAGTTTTCCAAGCCAAAAAAATTAAAAAGCAACTTACAATTTACTGGCACAATACATGTCTTTAAAATCCGAAAACTTGTTCATAAACCCCATAACATTCTGTTTAATTTCAGACTGTAGAACTAGAGGACAATTCAATGCATTCTCTTATCACTTTCGAGGAAGACGTTCTCTTGATTTCAGTTTCCGTGAAGACAAGCCATCAAAGCACATGAAAATGTCAAAAACAAGGTAAAGGTTTTAAATTATATATTTAAATTACAAAATGTAAACATGCCTGTTATTACTGAGGCGCAGAAATCTTTGGACACCTCCCAAACATTCAGCTGCAAGTCTTTATTTACTTTTGTCCTTCAGCACATGAATTTTAGGAATGTGGCCGTATCTTATCAGCTAGGAGGTCGTATGTCTCACTCGTTTCCAAAAGTTGCATTCCTTTTATTTCAAGTGCTTCATAATTAAATCGCTTTAGAAAGAACTCTTTCTTGGCTACTGCATCACAAGGAATCATTCAGAATCCCAGACTTGTTTTATCTTACATAGGAAAAAGAATTTGGGGGCAAGTTATTCAGATTGCAAGGCTGGCTACCTTGCGTGATTCAAAATGCGGTCATTTTTTGTGCTGTTGTATTTTTTATGGGTTGCTATCCTTCCTGAGATTCATGCACTGAGTGCCAGGCTACCATTCAAAATCATTTTGATAAGACCAAGTGGATTGTGAATCATACAACAAAGGTGTATTATCTCCAGTGCTGTTTAATATCCAGAAGAAGTCATTAGGAGCCGTCATTAAGCATTTTGGAGCGAGGTGCCGTCTGAATGCTGATGACACTCTGTTCTAGTTATCCATAGCATCTTACGAGGGAGATAACTGGGGAAGCCTCGGTAATGGGGAGCAACAAACATGTCAGAATATCATGTTAGGAACAGGATTATTGGATTCTTTAATTAATACAATCCCAGTTCTAAAGCAAATAACTTTTTTTTTTTTTTAAGAATCTTCTATGTCCTACTAAACAGCTTTGCTAATCCAAGTGTACTTTTTCCACCTAGGATGATAGATGGGCCTTCCTAGGACATCATGCCTTCAGTCCATAGGCAAAGTCATTTATAAGCTGCATCAACAAGACTCCTAAATTACTTTTGTCCTTTCCTTCTCTCCTCCTGGTTTTTGTCCCTGAGCAGGAGGGATGCGAGCATGGTGTAAATATCTTAGGAAGTTGAAGTGTATGCTTGTCATTTTGGCTATGGCTGCATGGTAGTTGGGAGAGATGCTTAAAAATGTGTGTAGTGCACACTGTAACGGTCTCAGATTTGTAAAATAGTCTGTAGCTTGCAAAACCTGTAATGGGATACCATGCTTGGAAATTAGCCAGTACGAATGTTTGCTAGAGTTTCATATTTTATCGTTTTAAAACCCTGATCCAAGACAATCACCAAGTCTTTAATCTTCCATTTGTTTACAAGTCAGTCTTTTAACATATGCTTATTTCCAGTGAGAGGCATTTTTTAAAAAATGCAAAGGTAAGAAAAATGGGGGGCTGTGCATGTTTCAGAACTATGAAACAACAATAAACAAGGGTTAAAATTTATATAATGTACTTCTTAACATATAAAAATACTATTAAATAATTGACAATTTTAACCAAAAAGCAGGGAAGACCAAAAAAACCAACAACCCTGGTTTTTGCCATTTAAATGCTACCATTTTATATACTTCCATCAGCTGCTAAGAGATGGAAAGAGCTCGAGTTCTTGGTTGCATTGATTATTACTTTTAGAAGCAAATATGCATCTGCACAGTAGAAATTCCTGCTTGGCTGTTTCTAGGATACAGTACACTGTTCTGTGAGTGGGAATGTAAAATTATGCTTAAATATCCATATATCTTCTAAAGAATAACAGGGTCATTCTACACCTATATGATGTAACTTCTTTCCATGGTGAAATGTAAAGACATAGTGAGTAATGCTTGCTTGGCTGAAACGATGTCACTTTGGTCGACTTTTTCAGATTGTTTCAAGCCTATGCTCTTCTTCTCCAAACCTCCTACAATACAAAGGGGTTAGCATTCAAGTACAATGGGGATGTTAGGACTGAATCCTACACTGTGCTGTTTTTCTCTTCAGCGCCAATCTCTCCTGCTTTCATTAAGTGTTGCTTAAGTTTTCTTTATAAGTAAAACAGAGATTCTGTTGGAAGAGGAAATAGTAATTCTACTACGTAGGTCACATTTTATACACTGGAGAATAATAATGCATGTGTTCACTTGTTGCTGTATACCTTTAAATCTGCATTCTCTTTCCTGATCTTGGCTGGCTTTCTCATCCTTATCTCAAGTAACATGGGGAGAAGAGAGGATTAAAGCACTTTATTAGAGGGGGCAGGGGACTGCTAGCCTTCTGATTTTTTTTTGGAATGTATTACTGGCTTTTATTTTAAGTCTGCAGAATGTAAAGCTCAATAAAGGGAACACCTGCCAATCAGCATAATCTTTTTTCTGCATGCGGTAAAGTTTATGCCAAGTTTCACATCGTGAAAGAATTCTGTTACAGCAGCAACACCTATTTCAAAAACATCTTGAGGAGAAAGCAGTTGCCATCTGGTCTTCACTCTGTGGAGTCTAAGAACTTTTAATGACTATATCAACTCTGCATCTCATTCAGCACCAAAGGGTCACCATTGGAAATCATTACCGTTGTGGAAAGTTCCTAATTCTTTTCTGCTGTTGCTTTGTTGTTTAGTCGTTTAGTTGTGTCCAATTCTTCGTGACCCCATGGACCAGAGCACGCCAGGCACCCCTGTCTTCCACTGCTTCCCGCAGTTTGGCCAAACTCATGTTGGTAGCTTCAAGAACACTGTTCAACCATCTCGTCCTCTGTCGTCCCCTTCTCCTTGTGCCCTCCATCTTTCCCAACATCAGGGTCTTTTCCAGGGAGTCTTCTCTTCTCATGAGGTGCCCAAAGTCTTGGAGCCTCAGCTTCAGGATCTGTCCTTCCAGTGAGCACTCGGGGCTGATTTCCTTCAGAATGGATAGGTTTGATCTTCTTGCAGTCCACAGGACTCTCAAGAGTCTCCTCCAGCACCATAATTCAAAAGCATCAATTCCTCGGCGATCAGCCTTCTTTATGGCCCAGCTCTCCCTTCCATACAGTTGCTAGATCCTCCATTGTGTGTTTGCAAGGGATTGAAACACCTAAGCCTAATTTGTACAACATAAACATACTCGTAAACTAACCTTCTTTGTAGAAACGTCTACATTTCAAAAAAGAAATGGGTTGCCCCTCCTGCTTAATATACTGGTTAACTTTTTGTCGTTGCAGTTCTACAAGGGAGAATAAATTTTCTAATCTCACCATCTCATCCTTTGACGAGCGCAAGAAAGCACCCGTCATGAATGACTTCAAAGAATTTGTTGGTGACATGCAGAAAACTATCACAGACCTCAGAAAACAGGTGAACATAAAAAGGTTCCTTAGATAATATTAGACTGTGTGGCACAGAAAGTGTTTCAGCAGTATAATCCCATACATGTCTGATCAGAAATAAGTCTCATGAGTCCAGTGGGACTTACACCCAGGTAAGTGGGTGGAGATCACTGTCTTAAGCTCCCTGCTCATTGTATGAAAGAGTGCATGTAATGGGTTGAAAATATGCTATCGGCACCCACTGTGGAATGGGTTTGGAGATGCACACAGGAAAAACAATTCACTGGAGGTCTGGTTGACACTCTGGGATGGCACGAGAGTGGTGAAAGGAATTGGTGAAAGGAACAGTTTCCCCCCACTGGATTAAAGGCCCTTCCACTCATTGAAGGAATCCTTGTGGCAGTGGAAGCATTCTTAAGATCCATTTGCATAGTTGTGTGTGTGTGTGTGTGAGAGAGAGAGAGAGAGAGAGAGAGAGAGAGAAGGAACACTTGTGCATTAAGACTAGCACTTGTAGCTGAGATACAGGGAAGTGTAAATAGAGAGAGAGAGAAGGATTCCCACAGGGTTATTGTGAGGGTGGGGGAGAACTATGAATGTTGCCTTGAGCTCATAATGAAGGCTGGATATATATACATACAATAAATATGTAACTTCATTGTGCTCAACACTGGATATCTCAAATCCGTCTCTTGGCTTCCATCTCTTGAAGTGAGTAGGACTATAAGCACACATCCTCGATCACACACGTATGCCCTTTCATGTGTGAATACATGCCACCAACAAGCAGCAAATCTTGGGCCTAGAACAGTGGTTCCCAAACCTTTTCAGGCCATCACCTGCTTGGTTCCATAACCTCATCCCCCAGTGCCCCCTACCCTATAAAAAGCATTGTTCAGAATGGCCTTTTGCATGACTTAGTAACGAAGATAATAACACAGCAAAATTCAAAATAGTAGCAATTTATTGCACATTTATCCAAAATCCAATATAGTTCAAAAAATTCAACTAAATTGATGAACTTGATGATCTAGTAATACCAGGTTTTCAAAGTATCTTTTTTTTTTTGCAATATATTTTTATTTTTCAGCAAATAAAATACAAACAAGTTGAACATACAATATTTTACAGTATTACATAAAACTCCGTCGAGTTTTCTGACTTCCTTCCTTCTCTTCTCTGGTTTTCTAACTTTTCACTACTTCCTCGCTTTTTCTTATTTTCCATCTGTTTTACTAACTTATTTTCTTCACTTTGTCTTAACATTTCGTCCTAGTGCAAGAATTCCGCCAAAACCCGAAAGTGTTACAGATTTTTACAGTCTTTCATATAATCTAGAAATTTACCCCACTCCATTTGAAACCTTTGGTCTCTTTGATCTCTTACTCTCCCAGTTAGTTTGGCCAATTCTGAATATTCCCATAACTTTCTTTTCCAATCATCAACTGATGGTAAATCTTTTAATTTCCAATTCTGCGCCAAAAGTATCCTTGCTGCTGTGGTTGCATAAAGGAAAAACCTTTGGTCCTTCTTTTTTATCTCTTCTCCGACTAGACCAATTAGGAAAGCTTCCGGTTTTTTTGGAAATGTATATTTAAATATTTTCTTTAATTCGTTATAAATTACTTCCCAATACTGCTTGATTTTATCACATGTCCACCACATATGGTAGAAATCGCCATCCTTCTCCTCACATTTCCAGCATTTCTTATCGTATCTTCTATACATTTTTGCTAGTCTTACTGGCGTGAGATACCAACGATACATCATTTCATGATGTTCTCCTTCAATATTGTACAAGCAGTGAATTTTATATGTTCGCACCATAATTTCTCCCACATTTCAAATTGAATATTATGACCTATATCTATAGCCCACTTTATCATTACTTCTTTAATTCTTCATCTTTTGTAAACCACTCTAATAGGTAATTGTACATTTTAGATAATAATTTCTCCTTTCCTTCTAATATTTCTTCTTGAAATTTTTGATTTTTCTTATCAAAATTATATTTTCTTTTGTCCTCATTAAATAAATTGTACACCTGGTGATATTGGATCCACCCTGTCAACTTTTCCGCCACCTGGTCGTAGGGTTTAATTTTCCAACCTTTTTCTGATTCAATTAACAGATCTTCATATGTTATCCAATTTCATCTTCTGTATAAATCTTTTTTATCGTTAATATCTCTGTGGGTGAAAGCCACCTAGGTGTCTTTCTTTCTAGCAAATCTTTATACCTTTGCCACACCTCATATAGTGGTCTCCTAAATATATGTGATAAGAATTCTTTGTGGACTTTCACTTTGTCCTGCCAAAGATAGGAGTGCCAACCGTATCTGTTGTTAAAGCCCTCCAGATCTAGCAGCTCCTTATAAAGATAAGGTTTTCAAAGTGAGATACAGGGAAGTGTAAATAGAGAGAGAGAGAAGGATTCCCACAGGGTTATTGTGAGGGTGGGGGAGAACTATGAATGTTGCCTTGAGCTCATAATGAAGGCTGGATATATATACATACAATAAATATGTAACTTCATTGTGCTCAACACTGGATATCTCAAATCCGTCTCTTGGCTTCCATCTCTTGAAGTGAGTAGGACTATAAGCACACATCCTCGATCACACACGTATGCCCTTTCATGTGTGAATACATGCCACCAACAAGCAGCAAATCTTGGGCCTAGAACAGTGGTTCCCAAACCTTTTCAGGCCATCACCTGCTTGGTTCCATAACCTCATCCCCCAGTGCCCCCCCTATAAAAAGCATTGTTCAGAATGGCCTTTTGCATGACTTAGTAACGAAGATAATAACACAGCAAAATTCAAAATAGTAGCAATTTATTGCACACTTATTCCAAAATCCAATATAGTTCAAAAATTCAACTAAATTGATGAACTTGATGATCTAGTAATACCAGGTTTTCAAAGTATCTTTTTTTTTTGCAATATATTTTTATTTTTCAGCAAATAAAATACAAACAAGTTGAACATACAATATTTTACAGTATTACATAAAACTCCGTCGAGTTTTCTGACTTCCTTCCTTCTCTTCTCTGGTTTTCTAACTTTCACTACTTCCTCGCTTTTTCTTATTTTCCATCTGTTTTACTAACTTATTTTCTTCACTTGTCTTAACATTTCGTCCTAGTGCAAGAATTCCGCCAAAACCCGAAAGTGTTACAGATTTTTACAGTCTTTCATATAATCTAGAAATTTACCCCACTCCATTTGAAACCTTTGGTCTCTTTGATCTCTACTCTCCCAGTTAGTTTGGCCAATTCTGAATATTCCCATAACTTTCTTTTCCAATCATCAACTGATGGTAAATCTTTTAATTTCCAATTCTGCGCCAAAAGTATCCTTGCTGCTGTGGTTGCATAAAGGAAAAACCTTTGGTCCTTCTTTTTTATCTCTTCTCCGACTAGACCAATTAGGAAAGCTTCCGGTTTTTTTGGAAATGTATATTTAAATATTTTCTTTAATTCGTTATAAATTACTTCCCAATACTGCTTGATTTTATCACATGTCCACCACATATGGTAGAAATCGCCATCCTTCTCCTCACATTTCCAGCATTTCTTATCGTATCTTCTATACATTTTTGCTAGTCTTACTGGCGTGAGATACCAACGATACATCATTTTCATGATGTTCTCCTTCAATATTGTACAAGCAGTGAATTTTATATGTTCGCACCATAATTTCTCCCACATTTCAAATTGAATATTATGACCTATATCTATAGCCCACTTTATCATTACTTCTTTAATTTCTTCATCTTTTGTAAACCACTCTAATAGGTAATTGTACATTTTAGATAATAATTTCTCCTTTCCTTCTAATATTTCTTCTTGAAATTTTGATTTTTTCTTATCAAAATTATATTTTCTTTTGTCCTCATTAAATAAATTGTACACCTGGTGATATTGGATCCACCCTGTCAACTTTTCCGCCACCTGGTCGTAGGGTTTAATTTTCCAACCTTTTTCTGATTCAATTAACAGATCTTCATATGTTATCCAATTTTCATCTTCTGTATAAATCTTTTTTATCGTTAATATCTCTGTGGGTGAAAGCCACCTAGGTGTCTTTCTTTCTAGCAAATCTTTATACCTTTGCCACACCTCATATAGTGGTCTCCTAAATATATGTGATAAGAATTCTTTGTGGACTTTCACTTTGTCCTGCCAAAGATAGGAGTGCCAACCGTATCTGTTGTTAAAGCCCTCCAGATCTAGCAGCTCCTTATAAAGATAAGGTTTTCAAAGTATCATAGTTATTTACACCTCTTACTGCCCCCTTGCCTCTTAAAGCCCCTCCTTAGGTAATCCCACTGCCCTCCAAGGGGCAGTACCACCCACTTTGAATGAATGAATTGATTTATTACTGTCACAGACCAGAAATACCCACTTTGGAAACTACCAGACTATAACTTCTGCTTGACCCCATTCCCTCCAGTAGCAGAGCGTTTTGACAGTCAAATGAAATGTGACATTAAATGCATCCTTCAGCCTCCACAAGCAGCCAGGAACCCTATTGGATTGCATCTCTCAGTAAAACAAACTAGATACAATTTGAGTACTTAAGAGAAGGCTGTGTTCCTGTGGTTTTACTGGCTTGCATACAAAAGGTAATGGAAACGTTTTTAGTATACAGATAGCTAAACAAGGATTTCCTGCCTTTCTTCAGATAAAGAAACTTGAATCACGGCTCAGTAGAACTGAATGCACTGACGAAAAGGGTAAATCTTATTCCAGTAACGAAACCTGGAAAAAAGACCCATGCACCACGTGCGAATGCAAAGTGAGTAAGCAGAATATTCATTTTCATGGTTTTAACATGGAGTCTCCACGCTTACCTAGACATGCCTCACTGTGTTCAGTGGGGTGCATTCCCAAGTAAGCATGAATAGGGTTGCAACGTCATACTAATTTTGCAGTGTGCTCAATTGTAAATAAAGATAATTGCCGTTGCAGTTTTTGCACTTGCAAACTGAAGAAGTGGTTTGTGCATGCAGGGGTGAATCATGAATACAGCTGGAATTCTGCTGTTTTGGCCTCAACAGTTTTCACTGCCAGCAAGACAAGCTTCTGTTCAGTCAGTCTACTGGCTTGTCTTCTCACCAAAGGAGCTACTGCCAGAACAGTATGGAAATGGGCACAGAAATTGGCTTCCTAAGAATCCCAGCTTTATTTTATTTTGAAGAGCCAGCCCTTAGTTCTTACAGCTGTAAAATGTTTTGAGCATGGTTGAAATTTGCTAGTGTGGTTTGGGGGGTGGGTAGGGCCTGGCTAGGGTCCTGTTTCCTACCCCTTCCCAAAACTAGTCAAATCTGGTAATGCAGATTACTGAATAAACAGTGCAGAAGAAGATTCCTGAAATTTCTTCCAGTTTAACTCAAATTACACAATTCATACAATTCAAACTCTTGAAGATTTTTCAGTGTCCATTGGACTGAAGAGAGTCTCATACATCGAAGTGTGGGTTAGGGACAATAACTTTAAACAGGGCTGACATTAACCATTAAATTAAGTTTGGGTTCTGTGGGAGAAAACTTATTAAATTAGCGTTCTTCCCTGGGTTTCTGCTTAGTAGCTTTGCTGAATAATGTCACTGGCTATTGAACACTTTTATTAGGATGTGTGCTAAGCTGTTGCTACAATTTTCCTAACACAGGTTGGCCAGATAACCTGTTACGTGGAATCGTGTCCACCGAACGAATGTGCAACACCTGTGAAGCTTAAAGGAGTTTGCTGCCCTGTCTGCTTAAAACAAACTGTTAGCAAAGAAAATAAGCTCTAAGCCTGCTTTGCAATGGTCACAATACAATTCATATGGATATCTGCTGATGGCAAAATACAGGTAACATTAGGCATAAAACCACAACAGGACGTTTGCAAGACAGCATTCAAATGATGGTGTAACAATGTAAGAAAATGTATTATTTTACATGCTTGCCCACTGAAAAACCACAGTGTAAAAGTATTGAAAGGGAATACACAGGACAGGACAGGACAATCTTTGTGTTAATACTTCTCAGGTTCAACAAACTGAAAACTTGGTGCTACTTTTTAAAGACTCCTTTGTCAAGTGGTTTTGAGTCTTATTAGACTGGCTTTTATTTTTTCATACACTGGCCAAAGGAAGTCAGGAGCCATTTATTAGGACGAAGAGGGCCACAGCTTTTGTTTTTAAAATACTGTCCGGCCCAGTGTTGATAGTCTAGCTTGCCTTCTATCAAATACCTTGATGGAGCTAGTTTAAGGTCTTTCTGAGACCCATAGTCTACTTATTTAGCTACTCACATCATGTCTTTACAGCATTCACTCAGTATTTACTCAATATTCTGTGGCAGTGCCAATTCTAAAGGATGGTGAGGGTGGGGAACACAAATTTTGCTGCGGTTTTCTCCCACAACTCTTTGCAGTATTAATATTCTGTCCTATCCACTGTCCACAGTTGCCCTTCTTTATTTCTCTGTACGAAACCTAGATGATTAGCAATCATAGGCATAAATTATGTGTTTAGCCTTGCACAGCTTCCAAAATTTGGTGTAATGTAATTCAAAAGTCAGCGTACTCATGAAAGAAAAGGCATTGCTGCAAGACAACAGCAATAACAACCAAAAAGAGAGGCTGCTCTGACTACTGCACGATGAGCTTAAACCTGCCTGAGCTAGGACTTGATTTTTTCTGGACCCTTCTGGCCTCATTTGCAATGTTTGCCCTTGAGAAAATATTGTTTGGATTGGACCATAGAGGGTGTTTCTACTTATCTAATCTAATAAATAGGATAAAATGCCCTACCCCTCCAGCACTGCAAACCAAAGGACACTGAAGCAGTACAGTAATAGCAAACTCTCTTATCAGAGCTTAATTTCTAAGGGGGGGGGGGACATTCTAGAACTCAGATTTCTGAAAGCACCATCATCCCATCTGGAACCCTGTCTCCCTTAATGCCTGGGATATTTTTTTCTAGAAAAAGAGGTGCCAGAACTCACCATGAACACCTCCCTTGTTCTCTTAAAATGCCAATGGCACCCACCTGAGAGGTGCTGGAACTTGGGGGGGGGGGGAACCCTGCATATAGAGATTCTCTGTAGTTACTCAGTGGTAAAATTTCCCCTGTTCAAGATTGCTTTTCCCCTGGCATACTTCATATATCCCCTGCTGCTGCTTGAATGGATGCAAGGACTGAACTTTGGTGAGCTCTAGCAGATATAATTCCCTCTATTTCTGATGCTATGATGCAAATGTTGTAGCTTATATTGTGAAAATGGCACCACACAAACGAGAGAGAGAGAGAGAGTTTTTAGCTGGCTTGGAGTCTAATTTTGCAGTCATTTTGCTCTTTAAAAAGCATAGCTGAATGGGCACTCCCCCCCCCCCCCCAAAGAATCAGACCTATGTCAGATTCGCTCTCAATTTAGGTCCTGCATTGTGCCTGAAGTTGCCACATGTCTTCCCAGGGAGGCTCCTTTCCCTTTTAACAGCTGCCTGTCAATGAGTTTGGATTATCTTGGAATGAAGGTGCAAGGATTGTGAAAGCTTCATCAGTCCTATTTCTGCCGCCTTGTGTGGTTGTTAAAAAGTGTATCGCTCCCCAGCATCTTATTTCTCAAGGGCACAGTGTACGCATCCTCTTACATCCTCTAGTTATGGTATTCCATGGTATTGTCATGGAATGTGAAAGTAAAAACAAAGGTGTGCGGTTAGAAAAGGGCAGGGGTGGAGAGACTGTAGTTCAGCAGAGCTTAGTGAAGAGCACTGAATGGCACCTACTGAATTGTTCTAAAAACTTGCTCCTGTAGATGTGTTCCTAAGCTGTACCATGGCGTGATTTGTGAAAAACCCATCTGAATGAAGGTTTACCGAATAGAGATTAGCTGTTCCTTTACAAACTTTATTTTAAAAATATGGTTTCATTTAAGGTTTTTTTTTTCCATAATGCATAGTGCCTGTTTCCCCACCCCCATAGTCCTTGTGTCAAAATCATGTTAGTGATCACCTTTTTGTGAATCTGTGTGCCCAGTTAAGAGGGGTTTTTTTATACAAAAAGCACTGTCAAATGTATGTCTACATTACCCTGCCATTGTTTACCTTTGTATTTTCAACTTTGCCTCTTTTTAACCAACATGTATCATTACATACAATGAAGGAAAACTCTCATACCTCATTTGACAGACATGTTTGGTTTCTTAAGATTTGTTTTCTGGATAAGCACCATTTAATTCCCTGGAACTTAGCCGTATTCTTCAAGTCCTGACACGCTCACTCTCTCTGCTAACCAGTGCTAAAGACAAAGTCAATGATTGCTAAGTTAAATCATTAGGATTTAAGGGTCAGGGACTTAAAAAAAGCAATGCCATATCGAAAAGGGGGCAAAATACAGGAACCTTTTCAACTTGCTTAATAATTTTGTTTGATAACACAGAAGTGCATTAAATAAAGCTAGTCTAATAATATTTTGGTACATCAGCTCCCTCGCACAAATCATTTGCTATCTATCATGTTGTGCATCACCAAATTAGCCAAGAAACCTGTTTGGTGGAGACAGCAACTGTGTCTCTATATGGTATCTGAAGAAGTGTGCATGCACACAAAAGCTCATACCAAGAACAAACTTAGTTGGTCTCTAATGTGCTACTGGAAGGATATTTTTAATTTTGTTTTGTCTATATGGTGGTGTTAAGCAAAGTGTGTCAGGAGTGCATACAACATCATGAGAGCAATCCTAACCAGACCAGGGACAATAGGAGCTTAAGAGCCAAAGCCCTGCAAACTCCTACCAGCCAGGATGGAAAGCTGAAGATGGGGTGGTTTTTGTTTTTACATTTTTTTAAAACTAGGCGGCTGAGGGTTCTGCAGGCTTTGAATCCCAAAGTTTCTGGCACCTTGCTTTGACATTCCCTGTTTCAGGACTTATTGGCAGCATACCAACCTCTGGAACAAATGGACATACACACAACATTAGTGGACAGAGTCCTGCGCTCTATCCAAAACCACTAATGGGGATGGGATGGGATTGCAGTCTAAGAAGACTCCATGAAACACAGTGGGACTTACTTCTGAGTAAACATGCACAGGTTTGAACTGTGAGGCAATTTCATACACAGATATTTGGCTTTGTGCCATTACAACAAAATACCTATTTTTATGTGTTATATTTAAATTTGGAGTTTAATTCTTAAGGTCTTTCAGTGCACGAAAATATTTTGTTTTGTTGAAAATCCAGATCCCAGCTGTGCTTTCCAAGCTGCTATCTAAAATTCCTACAAATCTGGACAGATTTCGAAACAAGGGCTATAACGGTAACAAGCATATTGGTGGCTAGTGGAAGTTTTTAAATGTTACCAGTCACCCTTAATTTTCAATGCTGTATTGTTTTAAAAGAGAGGAGGGGGGAAACCTCAGGTATTTTAGGTTGTAATGCTATAACCACATACTTGAGAGTAAGCCCCATTAAATTCAATGGGCCCTACTTCTGTATACAATTGTAGTGTCAGCCACTTTAGTATTTTCCATGTATTCATTAACCAAATATACCTCTGTTTTCCATTGTTAAATAAAGCAGATATCTAATCAGTATTTGCTAAATTAGTATGTAAAATTATACAGATTCCAGCATTTATTACCACTACACCTCTGGTGGTAAACTGGATTAGGAAATAGGTCTCATTCTAATTTTAAAAAATAAATCAAATGAATATGTTTTTGTTTTTGTTTTTACATTTTCTGCTGATTAAAGCCTATGTAACATTTTAAGACAGTGGCCAATGGCCAAATGATCATTTTTCTCAGTATTTCTTCAGTTGCAATTGTTCCATATTTATTTACTTTTTTATAAAAAAAAACTCCTACCAAAAGTGAAGTCTTAGTTATTTTTATTGTACTAAATAAATCAACCAAAGAATTGTTTGCACTGTTATGAATGCTTCTCAGTTACAATAAACAGGTCACATTTTTATTAAGTGTCATGGGTAATTATTTAAATGAATCCGCTTGCATGTCATTTTGTCAGTGCATGACCAAGGTGTGCCCTGTTGACATAGGGCAATATCAGTAATTACAGGTAACCAGGCACAGATTTACCAATTGGGCAGTTGAGTTAATGGCATTCCTGTCTGGCTTCAACAGTGTACACACATGAACAAGGCTTCAGGGGCTTCTAGATAATGTGGAAATTGAACTCATCACTTTGTTAGGGTTGCCATATTTCAAAAAGTAAAGGCCAGGACACCCCAAAAGTTGAGCTAATGCAAAAAAAAAGACCAACACCACCATTTTTTGACTGACTTGCCTAAGATCCAGGACAAAGCACCACCTTTTGGAAATTCACCCCAGACATCAATTCCACCTTTGAAATCCTGGTAATGTATGGGCGTATGACAACCCTAACTTTGTAGGTTTCTTCACCAGCTCTCTACTTCTAAGCCACTGAACAGTATTACTTAAGATTGTATTATGAGAGGCTAACTTTATATTGAGAGATGAATCAGATGTTCTCTGGGCACCATCCCAGAGTTTTGATCCTGTGCTTCACACCAAGAACTATCAAGGTACAGCTTGTACTCCGGAAACATATCGGCTTTGTTCTTTGTAATTCTGTACACTTTCAACTTTCACAGATGTGAAGATCTTTTGGTATGGTAATAGACCAGAACCCCCATTGTCCACATTTCAGCTATGTTTCCTCTTGCTAATATCATGTTCATATAATATTACATAGGACAATTCCTAATTATTCATAAACTAGGTAAGAAGAATGGTTAACCATAGACAGGTTTAAGAGAAAGGACATGGATTTCACCCAAGAAACAAAATTCAGAACATGAGAAAGGATGTGTGGCATACTGAAAAGACATTCTGCCATCTCGTATTTTCCATTTCGTGGTTTGGGCCTGCACACTAGACACTGCTTATCTGTGATGTATTACTCCCATGGAAACATTCTCCAAACCTCTTAATCAGTTTAGATATGAGTATTGTTCCCACCATACCAAGCACAATCACATTGCCTAAACATACACTGCAGACAGAGCTGGGATGTCCTTCAGGGATTTTCCTCTCTAAAACATATTTCCAGGTGTCTCATTCTGAGACTACTACTATACCAGTGGTGGGGAATCTGTGACCCTCCAGGTGTGCTTGGATTCCAGGTCCCTTCAGCCCCAGCCAGTATGGCTATAGGTCAGGAATGATGGGAGTTGTGGCCTTCCAAATGTTGTTGGACTACAAGTTCCCCATACCCGGCATATATGTGAAGCAGAGGAGGGCAACCTTACGCTCAGGGGGCAAATGCAGGAATCTCCTGAGACAACTCCTCCTCTGGTCACACCACTCTCCACAGTCTATAGCTACCAGACGTCATCGTTTCCCAGGGACAGTCCCCAGATTTACAAATCAGCCCACATACAAAATCCATTGAAGTTGAAAAGTATCCCCGGATTCATTGGGAAAAATCTGGCAACCTAGTCTATACCCCTCACTGACCCTGCTCCGTGTCATCCTCAAGCACTTTTTCCTGGCTGGCATGTGTCCTTGGACTGTGATATTTCATCTTGTTTGTTTGAATGGGCAATGGAGAGATTTGGCCTATTGGTCAAAGGTAAGTGCTCCAGTGCTCCACCCACTTCTGCCACTGGATCCCATCTACCATTGGGCATGTAGTCCTTAGAAGGTTGTCCAGGACGGAATGCTGCCCCTGGGCTGATTCCCCATCCCTAATGTAAAGCAATCTCATTAATCCCCACTTTTAGCACTTCCTATATGCCCCTTGAGCAATTTTATACCATATGTGCAAGTAGCAGTTGGCCAGGAAAATATTGGCCTATTTAGGTGCTTTTAGGTCAGCTCCTAGAAAAGCAATTGCTGAATTAAAAACAACAACAACACCACTGAGGAGAATAAACTGAAAGTTGCATATCTTAGATTAGTAGACAGTTTAAATAACCTAAACAGAGAAAACAGATGCACTCTTGTTAAGAGCCAAGAGAGGAGGAGGAACAGGAAATAGAAGAGGCTTTAAAAGGCTGCTCTGGAAGGGGTGAGAAAACCTGGAGGAAACAGCAGGAGAGAGAAACTCTTGAAAAAAAAATGCTGGCTTTTGTAGAAAGAGAAAACAATCATCCTTGGGAAAGTACCACTGCTCTTTAGCCATTGGACTTCTTAGAAGTAAAGCTCATCAGTTATTATCACCATTATGGCTGACCTTGAAGACAAAATGAACAACTCTGGCTCAGAGCATGCTGGATTTATGCACTTCAGTCATAAATCTGACCTAAAGCATCCCCACTGCCCTCAGGCCATGGAGGAGAAAGCCTAAAAGCTGCCTAAAAGGTATATAATACAAAATGGTTGACAGCATGCAAGGAGCAACACTAGCAAAACAAACCCAAAGCATTATAGGTGTAAATAGAAATAAGAAGGTAGGAACTATCTGGAGAAAACCTATGATGTACTAATCTTTACTGACACAGATGTATTGAGCATATGTGACGTGCCAGTCATTTTGGAAATAATTATTTTCAGATTTGTAATCCTGTGGTCCCTGGTAGGGTGTCCCAGTGCCATAGTAAGCATTAACTCTCCCTCTCCAAGGGCGAGGGGGGTGGGGAGGAGAGAAGGAAAATCCAGAACTTCAGCATCCAAATAGATGGCTGCCCATCCTCTTCCAGCTAGAAAAGAGCCCACCCTGCTTAGATAATTGGTTCTAACATAGTTAGCTGCCTTATTCTGAGTCAGATCATTGGTCCATCTGGCTCAGCATTATCTGCCCTGACTGGCAGGGACCCTCCAAGATTTCAGATTTCCATCTGGTTCTTTCTATCTGGCAATGCCAGGGATTGAACCAGAAGCCTTCTGCATGCAAAGGAGATGCTCTTTCAAGCAGTTCTCCAGCTGAATTGCTCTTATCAGAAGAACCTCAATCAAATCTTTGACTTTTTAGCATGTCACATCCACAGAAACACCCTTCAGAATCCTCATCTAGATTAGACTTTAATTACTTTGGAGCATGTGGTTAGAAATGCGAGATACGGTTAGCTTGGCCATGAGATATGGCTAGCTTGGTCAGTTGTCCCCTTTTTACCTCTACTCTCCACAGAATTTGAAAGGACCAGAGCCAACTAGTTTACCTTTCCCCTCCTTTGTTATCATTCCCTTTGTGCTACTTGGCTCTCTTTCCACATGTTTTGAACGTTAACTTCAGCATACTTTTCTTGGTAAATTGCAGAGATCCTTTCCCTCTGCCTCCCCTTTGGAATGTCTGGTTTTCTCATAACACATTTTCCACTTGTCCCGAGATCAGCTTTTTGCTTCAGCTGTTGCCATAGGGATAACGAAAGACTTTCAACAGACTATTGCTGTAGCAGGTTTTTGTTTTGCATGAGGGCAGCTATGATATTCCGCACCATATGGACACAGAGTTGTTTGTGTAGCTAAAGGTGTTGTCTCCGTGAACATTCAGACACTTTGCCAAAATTGGCAAGTGGCAGACATCACTTCACTGGCTTGTTCTTTCCAGCCTTTGTCAAGGAGCTTTGAGGAAATACAACTTTGGTATTGTTCTTCCTTATGCAGATCTGAAAGCTGAGATTTCCCATAGGGCAGCTACTCTTGTCAGCTTTTGTGTCTCCTGCTGTGCCTGTAAGATCTACCAGATGTTTACCAGGCTTATTCAACTTTAATTCAAGTCAACACAAAAGGCTCTTTGTTTGTGTGTCAGGAGCCCTGAAGCAGGGAAAACCCCTTGCTACAAGTAATCCATTAAAATAGATCAAAGGGATGGGGATGGGGATGGACGATGGACACACACACACAGAGAGAGAGAGAGAGAGAGAGAGAGTGCTATAGCTTAAGCTATGAATTTCCAATTTAAGCAGAATGCATTAGAAAGGAGGCACCCACAAAGAGACGCTAAGGGCTCATCCTCACTGTTATTTAATGTGAGTAGTAAACTTCTCGAAGCTACTAACATGAGTTTGGCCAAACTGCGAGAGGCAGTGAAGGATAGGCGTGCCTGGCGTGCTCTGGGTCCATGGGGTCACGAAGAGTCGGACACGACTGAACAACAACAACAAGTAAACTTCCCGTTAATTCTCTGTGGTCCATATGGCTACAGTGATTCTCCAAATCGCTGCCTTCCCACACTTTCGACCTTCCTTGATCTGGACTTTCTCATACCAGGGATGCTCCAAAAGGGGAGAGGATATGAAAAAAAATATCCAGATTGAGAGGGAGAAAAGCATAGGAAAGCAGTGATTTGGAGGACAAAGTCATACGGACAACAGAGAATTAATGGAGGTGTTATAATAAGAATTTAAGGCCCCAAATATCTAAATTAAATGTTCATAAATTTAAAAGGCAAGCACATAAGTATATAAACCATGTGTCTGAAATAGTACAGGAGAGCAATCCTGAAACCATTTTGACTCTCCCAAATCGACCTCAAATGTTTCTCTGCAAGCAGGAAGGAAATTGGAAAGCCTCTCCCTTGTCTTTTGCTTACCTGTCTTTAGGGCATCTTTATGTATGAATAGGATGAGCTTTTCCAGTCTCCTTAAATCAAAGCTCTCTGCAATTTGTACTTCCCAGTCTCCTAGGATGCAATAGGTATCTCCTAAATCAGGCAATCTGCCAGCTACTTGACACCTCTGTTTTTTTTGTTTTTTGGGGTTTTTTTGTTTTTGTTTTAGTAGTCCCAGAGAGACAGCAAAAACAGGAGGTTTGTGGATCTTCCACTGAGCCCTCGTACAGTGGTACCTCAGGTTAAGAACTTAATTCGTTCCGGAGGTCCGTTCTTAACCTGAAACTGTTCTTAACCTGAAGCACCACTTTAGCTAATGGGACCTCCTGCTGCCACTGCGCCGCCAGAGCGCGATTTCTGTTCTTATCCCGAAGCAAAGTTCTTAACCTGAAACGTTATTTCTGGGTTAGCGGAGTATGTAACCTGAAGCGTCTGTAACCTGAGGTACCACTGTACTTAGTTGGCAGCTTGTGTTGAACTTTGTCTTACTATTCAAGCAGCAAAACTATCTGCAGCCAGGACGCAGCAAATATGTTTATTATTTCCTGTGCTGTGGCCCTCCAGATGTTGTCAGACAACAAATCTCATCATCCCTGACCACTTGCCATGCAACTGGGGGCTTATGGTAAGGTTACCAGATTTTTTTTCTATGAATCCGGGGATACTTTTCAACTTCAATGGACTTTGTATGGGGGCTGATTTGTAAATCCGGGGACTGTCCCCGAGAAACGGGGATGTCTGGTAACCTTAGCTTATGGGAGTTGGAGTCTCTGAGAACCTCTGGAAGGTCACAGGTTCCAGCTCATTGCCCTGAAGTGTGAGCATAAAGCTATGCTTCTATACAGTCTAAAATACTTAGCTCCCATCACCCTATCCATGATAAGAGGAAGTTATACTGTATAAGCAATGGCTGCCTTTGCCAAGCAGCTATCAGTTTGGTCTCTTACTAGCATCTGGAAAGGTTGAACTGTTGACAGGATCCTGTGAATTACATATACCTGTACCTGTAAGATGTGGGACTTTCTGCAGAATTTGGCAGACTAGAGAAAGAGAAATATGGTGTGTAAAATAAGGTTCTAGTCCTCATAGTTGCAAAGAAAAAGCTTGAAAAAAATACCACAGGAAGTAAAAACAACAACAAGAAGTAGCCATGTGAATCTACTGTGTCACACTGGGCTTGTCTATTAAAACCAATAATACCCCTCACACTTCAATGGGGCTAGGATCCTAGAACTACCAGTTAATTGTTTTTAAAAAACAGTGACAGAGGTGATCATGGGGGGGGGGGTGTCAAAGCCATAGCTGTTAAAAACATAATTGGATCTTCTTCCCTGCCATCCATATTGACAAAAGGGTACCGGTATTTGTTTTCTTCTTAGTATTCTTGGGGGCACAGCTTTTATCAGCATTACGGGCCAAGGTTACAGCTGTACAGCTTTTGGCATTAGCTGCCAAAAGGCCTGAAATCATCCATGAGAGCACAGCTGTCACCCAGTACAATGAAGTGAGGGATACATGATGAATGGCTTTGTGTGAGGTCTGCAGGGAGGAATTGAGAATCAAGGGTATCATTGCGTGCCTGTACAGAGGGGCTGACTCGTTTAAATTACCCTGGCATTTAAAAATGATTTCTCAGATTGCAAAGATCAAATCTGTTGCCTCTGACACATTCCTGCCTGACCCTTGGCAAAAGGAAAGAGAAGAATCTCCTGTCTCATCTTGTTCCCATGCACTGTATAATTCCTAGATTAGAGGTGCCATAGTGCCTCTTGGCTGCCATGGGATGGCACATTTTCAGGCTTGCATGACAAGCCTCTTGGTTTCTCCCTCTCCACTCTTAATGCCGGGTTGGGGAGAAGAGATGGCTCAGAAATCAAGAAACAAATAATTCTTGACAATCCAGTATCCAGAAATTCGCTTCTGACTTGAACCAAAACTGCTAGTCTTTAGAACATAATTCATCACTTGGTTAATATGTGAGTTTTTCTCAAGTTCTGCTAAGATCTCAGAGAGAGAGAGGAGGCTGGCACTGTTAGGCAGCAGATGTGTTAGTCACATTTTAACCAGAGCTTCTGTCCTTGTGAGATTTCTAATGTGTGTGTTTTCCACCCAAGCAGGCCCCAAGGGTGTGATATTATCGCACCTGCAGTCATTCAAGGCCCAGTGATAAAATAAGAGGCATAGCTTCTAATATGTCTGTACATTGTGCTCAGGAGAGCAATTTTCAATTATGAATGAGACGTGCCAAGCTGACAAATATTAATAATCTCATTGCAGGACTATTTCCACTTGTAATGGCATTGTAGCATTTGTGGTAGAACCATGGCTGGCTGGTTTGTCGGGATTAAATAACTGAATAATGTAGATGTATTAAAACAAACAATAGGAACCTCTTTAGTAAGATTTTTAGCCAAACATTTGGTTGCTTAGTTCAAATCAGTAGGACAAATTCAGACAGGCACACACTGCCTCTTTGCTTCATTTCTCTCCTAGCTTCTTGCTGCCCAGATGAATTGAATGGAACAGAATAGAACTTTATGAATAGAAGTTCTGGGGTGGCTTTGTGCAGGAACAGAGAATCATAGAACCATAAAGTTTGAAGGGACCCTGAGGAACATCTAGTCCAACCAGCTACAAGGCAGGAATATGCAGGTGTTCCAAATGGGGATCGAACCTGCAACCTTGGCGTTATCAACACCAAGCTCTAACCACCTGAGCTATCCAGGAAACCAAAAAGGTCATGAGCATTGGGTGTAGATATCCCTGCCCTCACTCTGATGTAAACAACGCTGTCGTGTAAACGCGGCTTGAAACTCTGTGTGTGTTTGGTGGGGAGGACAATTTCTCCACATTTTAAACCACTAATGTGAACATACCCCAAGTGGAAAACTGCCTTTGTACAAAGAAGACACCAACAGAGGAACCTCTCTGCCAAGTTTGGGGATCCTTTGACCCTCCAGATGTTGCTGAACTACAACTCCCTTCAGTTCCTGCAGACATGGCCAATGGCCAAGGAGGATGGAAGCTGTAGTTCAGCAACATCTGGCAGACCAAAGGTTCCTCACGCCTACAGTAAATGATCAACCTCCAAGCAGCAGCAGCAGCAGCAGCAGCAGCAGCAGCAGCAACAGCAGCAGCAGCAGAAGAAGAAGAAGAAGAAGAGTTTGGATTTGATATCCTGCTTTTCACTACCCGAAGGAGTCTCAAAGCGGCTAACATTCTTCCTTTCCCTTCCTCCCCCACATCAAACACTCTGTGAGGTGAGTGGGGCTGAGAGACTTCAAAGAAGTGTGACTAGCCCAAGGTCACCCAGCAGCTGCATGTTGGAGGAGCGGAGACACGAACCCGGTTCCCCAGATTACGAGTCTACCACTCTTAGCCACTACACCACACTGGCCCTCAGAAAGGACTCAAGCAACAAGCAAGCTTTCCTCTTCCTCTATATACCGGTACTTGCTCAATCAACCGCCTTCTCTTGTCACTGAGTGCTGGGCACTTCTGCAAAAAACAAGTGGAAGACAGGACAATTTCAATGGTCATCAGCTTCCCTTTCCTTGATTTCTCCTTTCCTTCTTCATAATTCTTATAGAACTCATTAGTTTCACTATCTCTCCTTAACCCCAGCAGCTGGACCAGATCAGCTGGAGGTTAATGAAATTTACCAGTTCTGAAAGAATTATAAATGAAAAGAGAACATAATATAAGAGAACACAAGAACCATCTGTGACTCTGGCACTTGTGAAACTGGTGGACCGACTCCTTAATTCCTGCCCCGCCATACACCATTTGTCATGAAAAATGCAGAGCCTCTAACAGGCAAACTCAGCTTCTAGCAGACCCTCCAAGTGTCTCTGTTTTCCAGGGACAGTCCCGGATTTAAAGAAGCTGTCCAGTTTCTTATTTGATCCTGGAATGTCCCACTTTTCCTTAGGACATCCCTATTTTCATTGGAGAAACATTGGAGGGTATGGAGTTATGCGACCCCTGAGTCAAGGAGATAAGTAACTATACAAACTTTAGAAGACATCTGAAGGCAGCCCTGTATAGGGAAGGGTTTTTTTAATGTTTAATGTTTTATTATGTTTTTTATATATGTTGGAAGCCACCCAGAGTGGTTGGGGCAACCCAGTCAGATGGGCAGGGTATAACAATAAAATTGTTATTATTCTGAAATAGGACATCCCTATTTTCATTGGAAAAAATGTTGGAAGCTCTGCTAGCCTGGTATTTTGTATTAACTTGCTAGATTTCTATTTTTAAAAGGAACAGCAGCAGCAACAAAAAGCACTGCTTTTTCTCTGAAGCAGACAGTTTCATACTTTACGTGCGAAAGGAGTGTGCAAACCTAAGGTGGTGTTAACCTTTAAAAATAATAAATCTCAGCTCCTTTGTCTAGAGCTTGCTTGTGCTTTTTTAGAATGCCAGAACATTACATAAACACTAACTGGAAACAGCTGCCCAAAATGGGGCGGGGGGAGAACGCAACTCTCTTGGAGCAGCCTGAGCATTTGGCAACTGTCTCACATTTCCAAAGAAACTTGCGCTGCCAAAAAGGATGTGATGAGTTAGGGACTAGCAATGGGAGAAACCCCTGCAGATCACACAACAGTACAATCCACAACTTTCTCTTCAGGCCACATCACATAAAATATGCTGTATTATACCTGACCACGAGAAGGCTAATGGCAACAATTCACGAAAATAACAAATGTAAGCAGTGTTCCGAATTTCCCCCCAAAACAATCTTGTTTTTAGATGCTAATAAAATGAACTCTAGCTTTGGATCATGCGCAAGCTACACAAAAGCAATGTTTGGAAGGAAAAATATATATTTAAACTTACAAGTTTGTGAATTTTAGCATGGTGCTTGTTTTGGGGTAAGGGGGTGTACTAGTGGATTTAAATGGCTGTGAAAATTTAATACATACATCCCACCCAATAACCGTGGGAACATTAGTTTGTTAAGGATGCTAGGAATTGTAGCTCTGTAAGTAGCAAACTAGGGTGCGGGTGGCACTGTGGGTTAAACCACAGAGCCTAGGGCTTGCCGATCAGAAGGTCGGCAGTTCGAATCCCCACGATGGGGTGAGCTCCCGTTGCTCGGTCCCAGCTCCTGCCCACCTAGCAGTTCGAAAGCACGTCAAAGAGCAAGCAGATAAATAGGTACCGCTCTGGTGGAAGGTAAACGGTGTTTCCGTGCACTGCTCTGGTTCGCCAGAAGTGGCTTAGTCATGCTGGCCACATGACCCGGAAGCTGTACGCCAGCTCCCTCGGCCAGTAACGCAAGATGAGCACCGCAACCCCAGAGTCATCGGCGACTGGACCTAATGGTCAGGGGTCTCTTTAAGTAGCAAACTACAGTTCCCAGGATTCTTGAAGGGGTGCTTTAAATGTGTGGTGCATAGCAGTCAAGGATAGCCTTTTTCAGGAACACTTTCCTTGTGGCCTGAATATAGGAGACTCATAGTGACACTTGTAATGAACTGTTCATAAAAAGGTGTGATTTGTCAGAGGTGCTGCAGAAGGGGGGGGCCGGTGAATGTGTCCTCCCATTCAAAAAAAAGAACAATGCTGACACAGTTAGAAGGCCCTTGCTCTGAACTGGCACTGTGGCATCATCCTGCTCACTATGGGTTCCCTGATTGGCTGTGACCATTTCCTATTAAAAGAAACCCTTGCTCGAGAGCGGGAAATTGTGCCTAAACAATTTCAGTCATGCAGCAGAGAGCCTGCCCTGAAAATAATAATAATTAAAAAAAAACTGAATTACAATAAGCAGAGGCAGTGTTGGGGGGAGCATTTCAGCCTCCTGCCTCGAAAGCACTGTTTTTGTGCCAAAAATATGTGCAGGGAAATATTTCATTCAGCTTTAGTTCATCACGGTTCAGCGCATGGCAAACAATGGTTTATAAAGGCAGTGTCAAGGCCTTTTAGTGCAGCATCTCATATCTTGGCTAGACGTTTGTGCCAGATCAGAAAGTTTTTTTATATATATACCAGTCTTTTCCAGCCAACTTTTCTCTATCTTCTGTCCACTTTCAAGTGCAAACTGGGGCTCAGGCAAGGGGAGTTGTTCCAATGTGTTGCAAATAGCCACAAACTAAACCTGGCATTTTCCGGACATAGACGGGGTCACAACGCACAGCTAGAGCATATGCTTTAGATGCAGGTGTGTCCCAGGTTCAATCCCTGTCATCTTGAAGTAGGACTGAGAAAGACTTCTCTATGAACCCTGGAGAGTTGGAGGTCCCCATGTTCCTAGAACCAAATATATTGTTCTTGGCCACTCCAACCCCTGCAGAGTGGTGAGAGGTTCCAGAAGCCTTGGCACTTAAGCAGGGTTTATGTTTCCTTCGGAAAAATGAGGCACATCCGAGACTGTTGCATCTTTAAGATAGATGGTTTTATGTAGACACACCTATGCCTTGGGCACCACAGTTCAAGAAGGATACTGACAAGCTGGAACGTGTCCCAGAAGAGGGCAACCAAAATGGTCAAAGGCCTGGAAACGCTGCCTTATGAGGAACGGCTTAGGGAGCTGGGTATGTTTAGCCTGGAGAAGAGAATGTTAAGGGGTGATATGATAGCCATGTTCAAATATATAAAAGGATGTCATATAGAGGAGGGTGAAAGGTTGTTTTCTGCTGCTCCAGAGAAGCGGACACGGGGCAATGGATTCAAACTACAAGAAAGAAGATTCACCTAAACATTAGGAAGAACTTCCTGACAGTGAGAGCTGTTCGGCAGTGGAATTTGCTACCAAGGAGTGTGGTGGAGTCTCCTTCTTTGGAGGTCTTTAAGCAGAGGCTTGACAGCCATCTGTCAGGAATGCTTTGATGGGTGTTTCCTGCTTGGCAGAGGGTTGGACTGGATGGCCCTTGTGGTCTCTTCCACCTCTATGATTCTATGATTGATGGGGGGAGCGCAGAACATTACATTGCAAGTGTGTCTCTTGTTGCTTGTCTCAAGGCTTCAACAATCTTGGGTTCAGAGCAGAAGCCAGGCCCCCTTTCCCATTTCTGGGTACAGCCTCTCCATATGGATTTCTGCCACTGCCTTACATTCAAAAACCTCCTGCAAATGCACACTTTTTCCTGTGGTGACATCACTCCCCTTGTAACCCTGGCAACCTTCCACTCCCAATTCTTCTGTCTCTGTCCACTACTCAGAGCTAGGGGAAGGAACTATTTGCATGTGTCAATTGCTCTTAATGGCCTGGTACTCTGCTCTCTTTGTTTCTTAGTGGCACCTTTATCAGCCTCTGTCTCCTAACAGGAAAATGGTATATAGCCTGTGCCTGGGCCTCTCCCCCTTAATACTCCAAATATTAGCTAATTTTTTACTAGATTTAAGAATTTATGGGGATCTGTCCCACACCACAACCTCATAATAATGTAATAGTAATCCACCAGGAAAGGGAATGGGGTGACGTAGGGAACAAAATCAGCTGCGGGCAATATACTGGGGGGGGGGGGTGTCCATGAGAGAATAGCATTTGCCTGATTTATGGGATAATTCAACAGTTGCAAAGCACAGACATGGGCAATCGCTAAGCCTGCTATTGTTGTGTTTCCAACTTGTCTATGAAGCCAGAGGATCATCTGTGCACTTCAGCAAGGTCTCTTTCCCTTCTTAAAACAAACATTAAACACCACCCATTGCACCCAGCCCTGATAGCAACCCCCTTTGGAATATAACAATGTGACCCTGATGTTCTCTTTTGGCCTTGCTTGGAAATAAAATAAAAAGCTTCCCAGTTTCAGCACTCGTTTCATCACCCCCGGGATTTTTCTATTTTAGAATTTCTCATATAGCGACTTCTCCTGTTCCCCACCTAACATTTACATCAACGGGTACTTCTTAGTTCAAACCCACAGGCACCCAGATTCACAGCAGTTTCTCTCTCTCTCATATTCTTTCCCCACTGAGCAGCTGGACCAGAGCAATGAAGAATTTTCATGGCTTCCATCTGGCATCTCATTCATTTATCACACAGGGAAGGAAGTTGATATGAGCACTCATGCTGTCAGGTTAAGAACATAGGCCACTGTCTTACACTGAAGGCCCATATAGTTCGGTGTTGTGTCTACAGGACTGGGAGTGCTCTTCAGACAAGTGTCTCTAATTCAACATGGGACCTTCTTCATGCAAAGTATCTGGCCCACCCGTTGGTTCCTAATTTTAATTCAGAATTCCCACACATTCCTAAATAGTGGTGCATCTATCACAACTAAGCAACCGGAAGAACTTTCTGACTGTAAGAGCTGTTCGACAGTGGAACGGACTCCCTTGGGAAGTGGTGGACTCTCCTTCATTGGATGGTTTTAAGCAGAGGTTGGATGGCCATCTGTCATGGATGCTTAGTTGAGATTCCTGCATTGCAGGGGGTTGGACAAGACAGCCCTTGGCGTCCCTTCCAGCTCTACAATTCCATGATTCTATCCCACTTCTCACTCCACTCCCTGCCCCATGCCAAAGACCTGTCACCACAAAATTGACTTCATTGTGCTATTACTAGCTTGATCCTATAAATATTCACACGTGGTAGGAACAACCATGAGCAATGGGGACATAGTAAGTGAGGGCGGTGGCAGCTGCTCATTGGGCAAGAAGGCTGGGAGCCCAACAGCAGGTGGCACTAGAGCCCAAAACTGTAGGAGCCAAACTTCTGGTTTTGGCCCCATCCTCCTCCCTGCTGAGTTCTACGAGGAGGAAGCTGACAGGCAGGGCCACCCTCTAGACTGGTTGTAAGTAAGGGTGGAGGCAGGTAAGAGATGGCTAAGGGCAGACTGGCTTGGTGGGGCAATGCTCCAACCAGTGGACCAACCTCCACTGGGTGTCTGTGCATAGTATAAGAATATAAGAGCCTTGCTGGATCAGGCCAAAGGTTCATCTAGTCAGCATCCTGCTCTCACAGTGGCTGACCAAATATCTCTTGAACAGAGCCGTAGCTATTGGAGGGGGGGTAGCCAGGTCTTTTGCCCTGGGTGAAGCCTCCAGAGTGTGTTTGTGTATGCAAATGTGAGTGGAGGGTGCCAAACTGAGTCTTCGGCCCAGGTGAAATGAAGCCTAGATTCACCCCTGGCTCTTGAGAAGCCTGCAAGTAAGATAGGAGGGCAGCAGCACTCATCTTTCTTGTGATCCCCAGCAACTCGTGCAGAGAGGCAAACTGCCTCTAACAGTGAAGGTTCAGACACCTGTTACCTTATACGAGGGGTAGGCAACTTGGGTCGGATGCGGCCCAATCGCCTTCTCAATCCGACCCGTGGAGGGTCCGGGAATCAGCGTGTTTTTACATGAGTGGAATGTGTCCTTTTATTTAAAATGCATCTCTGGGTTATTTGTGGGGCATAGGAATTTGTTCATTTTTTTTTTTCCAAAATGTAGTCCAGCCCACCACATGGTCTGAGGGACGGTGGACTGGCCCACGGCTGGAAAAGGTTGCTGACCCCCAGGGGTGTCGTAGGGTGGGGGCGGGGGGGGGCGGGCCGCCCCTCGGGCCGCCCCTAGGTGGGCGTAACATTTTGGCGCGTGGGGGTGACTTGCGGCGGCCCCTCCCACCACTCCCACGCGCCGCTCGTCACCCCGGGAGCGGCAGCGCTGCACGGACGGGATGCTCGCTCGGCCGAGCGAGCACCCCGTTCCTGCAGCGCTGCTCCTCCCTGGGTGACCGGTGGGGAGTGGTGGAGGGGCCGTCGCAAGTCACCCCCACGCACCGCCGCTCGCTCCGTCACCGTGGGAGCAGCAGCGGCGCACAGTGTGTGCGGTGCTGTTGCTCCCGGGGCGGAACGAACAGCGGCACGTGGGGTGACAAGCGGAGGCCCCTCCCATCACTCCCCACGCGCCGCCGCGCCGCTCCCTGCCCGCTGTGCTCAGGGAGCGGAGCCCGGGGCGAAAGGACAGGGGCAGGCCCGCTGGCCCAACCCCTCTCCTTTCCCCGGGACGGCTCCGCTCACGGAGCGCAGCGGGAGAGGGGCGGGCCAACGGGCCCGCGCGGAGGCGTTGTTCCGTGCGCATGCGTCATGACGTCATGCGCACGGAGCGATGCCCCGCCCCCATGGGTGCCACTGGGCTTGCCGCCCCAGCAGCCCAGGCTAGCGACGCCCCTGCTGACCCCTGCCTTATACTATCAACAACCCCCAGCATCCTAACCACTTTCGAATTCAGTGTGCCCCCTGTGAATGTAAAGAGCACATTGCAACAAAAAAATCCAGCAGGATCAAGAAAGAGGCAATGCTTGAAGCGACAGTGATGACTGTTCCACTTCGCAGTGAGAAGCTCCCCGCCCCCAACATTTTATTTTTCCCAACTTGCAGAGCAGCTTATTGGCTCTCTCATTTGCATGGCATTTTTCCTCTTGCAGCCTGCTCATTAAACATTTCTTAAATCCCCACCGTTCTCTTTTTGGCTCAGGGCTCTGCTATTATTCATTTGTACCGAGAGCCGTCAGAGCATATAGTATGGTGATGTTTTAGGATTTTAAACAGGAAATGTTGGCTGGTTTGGGTGGCAGTGGGTGCACTTTGCAAATCTGGATGCAACAATCTTTTTTTTAATGGCTTCATATTTTTTTTACTGCATGTCAAGAGAAGAGGCTGAAAGCTTGGCACTTTTCATTTCGGTGAATCAGTGCTAATATAAAGAGCTTCCCTAAAAAGGAGAAGTCAATGAGCAGAAAACAGGGCAAGCTTACCAGATTGATTGTGTAAAAGCTTGTGCTTCTGTAACGAGGACAATCTTTAGCAGCAACAAATAAGTAAACTGCTAGCACCAGAGGATACATTTGACATGATTCAGCATAAATTTACTTAATTGCTACAATGGCTTGGAAGGGGAAATGCTGTTGCTCAGTTACTTAATAAAAGCAAAACAGAATCTTCGTGGACTGTTTTTCCCTGAAGCATAGCTGAACAGAGGTAACTTCTGCTCTCAGGTTTCCCGGCTGGTGGTTTATTGAAGGGAATTCCAGGAAGGGTCCCCTTGAGTATTTTCCATAAACATCAAGGCGAGAGCACAACTGCATTCATATTTATGGAAGTCAAATACAGCCAAGACAAATATCTTTGAAGATATTAAATGATTTTGAGGGGAATTTTGTTACATGTATGCAGTATTCTGGAGGTTTGGTGGATTTGCTGAAACCTGAACAGTTCCAAAGCTAGGAAGGTGCTGTAACAAAATATTTTGCAAGAAGTCCTCCCAAAGAAATACAGTCACACCTTGGAAGTCGAACAGAATCCATTCTGGAAGTCCGTTCGACTTCCAAAATGGTCGAAAACCAAATCACTTCTTCCGATTGGCTGCAGGAAGCCCCATCGGACATTCGGTTTCCAAAAAAATGTTCACAAACTGGAACCATCACTTCTGGGTTTGTGGCGTTCGGAAGCCAAAACATCCGAGTTCCAGGGCATTTGGGATCCAAGGTTCGACTATATTAAGAACAGAACAGAGAAAGCTGCTCCGCACCATTGGTCAGGCCATTGGTCACTGAAGCTGGATCTACACTGACCTGTTTAACATTATTAGAACGATATTGCATATGCCATCCTAAAACGTCACAGGGCATATTTGTTAATTACAGCATTTTTTTACCTTGATTTTTTCCCTGTCAAAATGCTGTCTCCCTGCTGCTGGTTGCAGCACCCTGGTGTCACATTTTAATAATTATGGACATTAAAAGTATGACATCATGTGCCATGTCCATATACATTTATCAAAACCATTCCTTAACGTTAAAAACCATGAGTGTAGATCTGTTCTGAGTGGCAGTTGCTCTCCAGGGTTTCAGGCAGGCAGCCTTTCCCAGTCCTAACCGGAGATGCTGGGATTGAACCTGGGAATCCAAAGCAGCTGCTCTTTGAGCTACAGGCAATGACCAATTTATGTGTGTCCGATTTACACACAACTGTGTGCACACATGCATTGTGGCGACCCAAAAGTGGCCGAAAGAGGGGTGGGGCAGGGGTGCAATGAGGCATAACGGAGGTGCAATGGGCTTATGCATGCTCTGCAGACACATGCAGAGGTCAGGCAAATCAGTCATTGTCTTTACACCCCTTTCCTGGAGTTTTACCAGTGGCAGGTAGCAGAAAATAGAGAAGGCCTCTACTAAATAAGGACAGCTGGTCCATATGCAATGAAATAAAATGTTTTGACTCATAAGATGATACTCCAGGTTCAGTAACAGCTTTACTATGCCTTCTGGATAACCAGTCCCTAACAATGCATGGTCTCCTCAAATTCTAAGGTAAAAGTAAAGGTAAAGAGACCCCTGACCATTAGGTCCAGTTGTGTCTCGACTCTGGGGTTGCAGCGCTCATCCCGCTTTACTGGCCGAGGGAGCTTGCGTACAGCTTCCGGGTCATGTGGCCAGCATGACTAAGCCGCTTCTGGCGAACCAGAGCAGTGCATGGAAACGCTTACCTTCCCGCTGGAGCAGTACCTATTTATCTACTTGCACTTTGACGTGCTTTCGAACTGCTAGGTTGGCAGGAGCTGGGACTGAGCAACGGGAGCTCACCCGTCGTGGGGATTCGAACCACCGACCTTCTGATCAGCAAGTCCTAGGCTCTGTGGTTTAACCCACAGCGCCCCCACGTCCCCTCAAATTCTACCTTTTGCTATTCTGCTGAGGCCTTATAGCAAGCGTCAGACTTCCAGCAGCAATTCTGGAAGAGCAGTCTTAGGGTGATGACAGGCATAATATCCTGGGGGGGGTGGGGAGCAGTTTGTGCACAACTGCAGCATTCTGAAGCATTCGCTTTCCGGCGCAGAGAAAGTGTGCTCAGGTCACTTTCACTGTGCACAGAACGTATGTAAGCTCTCCCATCATGACTACTCACTAACCACCGTGGTAGCTTGTGGGAGCAGGTTGTTACTACGTTCCAGAATATTCGTGTATTCCAGAATATATGGGGATTCCTTGCAATGTTCTGTAACAGCCTCATTTTAAAAAAACAAACAAAAACAAAACAAAAATAACAGGTTAACGGGTAGGGGTGGTCACATAATGCCAAGTAAATTTCCCCAGCTGCTTTCACAGGCTGTGGCCTCAGCAAGTCAGCTATTACCGAAAATGATACATAAGGGAGGGGTTATTCTGTGCACAAATTAAATCCAGCTTAATAAATGAAACAACAAGAACAACCAAGCTCTGGCGAAGGTACAATTCCTGCATTCGCTGGAAGAAAGGGGGGGGGGAGAAACACTGATTTACATTATGGATTACAAAGAAGCATTGAGGTGACCTATTCTGTTTAGACGGGAAAGACTGAGAAGGATCTGAAGGATTTGCATGACTGAGTCTGAGTGCCACCATTAGACAAATATATTCCACATGAAATGCGTTGTTTCTCACACACGTGAGACTTCTGTAGACAGCAGCAAAGCAACAGCTACATGCTGGATCTGTTCACATGATGGAAAACAATCTCTTGCAGACCACATCTCTCCAGACAAACTTTTTACTGTACTGTACTTCCATGATTACTTGCCCTGACAGTATCATGAACACAATAAAACGGGATCGTGCTTTCAATGCCATCTGTGAATGCAAAAGTTTTGGGGCGGTCACACCACTTCATTTCCAATCAGTGCATGCCCCCAAAATCCCTGCTGAAATCCCATTAACTGTTCATACCACAGAAGTTCTGGTTTCCCCACCCCCACTTTTGTTGCGCTATAGCCCCTCTGGACAGCGATAATGGCAGTACTGGGGAAGCTTCACAGAACAGCTAACAAAGCAGAATAAATCCACCACAAATGCACTCTTATTGTGTCAAGAACATGTTGAATTCACCGGCAATCAAACAACCACCTGGAGGCCCCCACAGACAGCAACGACTAAGCCAGCCATTTCATAGCCTTGCTTCTATGGTTTTCAATCCTTTATTTGCTCTGATTGTTTACGTTTTCACTTCTCTAATTTTCCCAGTGCAAAGAATTACAACGATAGCAAAAGGTTTCTACAAAGGAACTTAACAATATTTAATTTCTATTTCACAATATGCCCTCTTTGTTGACAAAAGGAAAGAGGCAGACAAGCATCAAATTGGTGCTTGGTGGAATTTTTAATATTAAATTTGGTGAAGTAAAACCCAACGCTTTTTTTTGGTTCTGAATATTCTCCAGGGTCATCTGAAGTATTAAATACAGAATACAATATTAGAGAATCTCTGGCCCAGCAGCTCTCAAGACCTCTCTGTCTTGCCCACATAACTATCCCCAGGTCCTTCAATGCTTCTGTTTTGCAACCCAAGGGTTTTTGCTTGGCTAGAATGTGTCCTTGAATTCTAATCATACTTCTTGCTCGCTTGGATGAAAGATAGAGAGAGGTGTATGAATGTTTAGTAGCTAGCCAACTGTACAAAGGTAGAATTAACCTTGATGACGAAACCTGCCTGGCAAAAGGGCATCCTTTATAAAAAGTATACCAATTCTGATTGATACAAAACTGGCTGAAATCATTTTAAGTGCTCACTCCCCTCTTTGAACTTTGTAGGACAGAGAGGAACTCTACTAATCAGAGAATTTCTTTTATAAAAAGCCTGTTTTATGTGCACATTTATTTTATTTATTTAAAACATTTCCATTCCACCTCTCCAAAGCTCCAGGCAACAAAGATGAAAGCAATAAACCTGCAGAGCAAGCTCCCAATAAAATATAAATATAGCAAAGCCTGTAACATTCATAACAGGACCAGCAAGCTCTCTCTCATTAAAACTTTGGGGCTGAAAGCTGCTTAGAACAGGTGCCTTTGATCAACTCTGAATGTCATGCAGGAGTTCATTGGGCCCATTGCAGTAATGGCGTTGCTTCTTGCTGAGATGCCCTAACTTCACACACTATAGCACCTGATGACCAGCAGGGGTTACCTTGTTGACACCTTGAATTGTTTCCAGAAGCTAACAGAGCAGTACAGTTTCTGAAAGAGATCTCAAACGTGCTCCCAACACTGACTGAGCAACAACACCTGCCTTTAAAAAGGACAAAAGGACCCATCCCTTTATCACACAAAGTATGATCTTCTAGGAAAGTGGCTTTATTGCGCAAGATGTCCATATCAACTCTAAGGGCACAACCTGATTTTGCTGCCATGTGATTTGGGTATGTGTGTGTGTGAGATTCAAATAGCGGCAGCCTGGAAGCACACAAAGACTAACAAAATAACCTAAGCTTTGAGACAACTTCATGAGATTACAAGCAGTGCTATTCTGAACTTCATGAGATACAAGAAGCGTTATCCTGAATTGCATGCTTATATACACATGGTTTGGGCAGGGGCAGTTGAGGCAGGGAAGAGTTGCAAACACTGAGAAACAAAATGTGGGAAATATAGAGGTAATGACAATTGCGTAATTCACAAAACATTGGTAACACCTGGCATCATTAATGTTAGAAAATCCCTGGAATCCAACATCAAAGTATGGGGCAAGTACTCTTTGGTGTGAGAACCCCAGCACAGATTTAACATGGCAAAACATACAGCAAAGAAAGCATGGAAAATATAGGCTGTAAAACCTTTAAAATGTGCCCTTTCCAATGGATTCCAAAGCAATCCATTTTTAAATCCCCTTCCAAAGTTTTCCACTTCCCCTAGCACGTGATAGGCCACACATTTGGTAAGTTATAAAAATGGTTTACTTACAAACTCTCCAAAGAGTCGTGTCCTTTTCAATATTGCAGTCATAAAAAGTTGCACAGGCAGGGAAACACTGCTTGGTCACAAAATGACTAAAGTTCCTAAACTATTGGTTTAGGAAAATGCTAGTTTCAGGCTCCATTCCACTCTGGAACAAAAGAGGTGGTTAGGCTGGAGAGAGCAACTCAGAGATCCTCACACACTGAAGTTCACATGTAGACAGAAGGAACAAAGCTTTAGTTACCTACTTCCTCCCAAGGTGAGGGGAAGTGACATAGGCTAAGCCTGAGGTTATATGAGGCTGGCTTAGCCTATACTTAATACATGTGTGATAAATCCCTTTATCCCATGTAGGTGCCAAGGTGGTGGGCTCTCTTTCACTGGAGGTATTTAAGCAGGGCCTGCACAACCAACTCTCAGGGTAGTTGTAGCTGCATCCTGCAATGTAGCTCTTGCCTAAAGCACAGGGTTAAGTTAGGTGGCCTCCGAGAACCCATCCAACATTCTACGATCCTGCAAAACATGCTCTTTGAAATGGCCTGCAGAATGTCTTTGAGGGTGTGGAGGACTGCACCCCAAAAGCACAGTTTCTTCAGGATAGCTTATACAGAGCAAGGCAGTCTCTGTCCTAAACAGAGAACTGCAAACAGCTGGCCAAAGGAAAAAACAAAGGTTGAATCTGGACAAATGTGGGTGAGAAGAAACTTGATGACAGCCAGTAGACCTAGAAGAGCAATGTGAAAGCTAGAATGCAGGATGTGTGCTAACACAGTCCCAAGAGTGTGCCTTTGTGGATTTATATTATTTCCCCTGACTGAGGACTTAGCTCTCCTGAACTGGCCTTGTATTAATTAGTCAACCCACACAAGGCTGTGCTTCAAAACCGAAAGCTGTTTCTGACCAATCTTGGATCTTTCTGTCTTATCTTATTTCCTAAAAAAAGATATGACTAGTTTGCAAAGGAATAATGAAGCTCCATCCAGGGCCTGCTAGACAAAAATCACATCTGAAGCAAAACTCATTAACTGTAAAGCATAAAAAAGGCACACCAAATGATTAAAGCCTCATATAACCAACATGCTTAAGTCTATTTAATGCATAAAGCTGTCAGGCCAGGCTTAGCTCACCTTGGGAGGAAGTAGATAATCAAACCTTTGTTCCCCTTCAGTCTATCTGAGGAGCTCAATTCATGAGGGGGTCTGAGCTGGTTGCTCCACGCTCAGACCACACGTCACTCTTAGGCCCTAATCATAATTTAGGAACTTTCACCACTTGGGAACTAAGCCAAGTTCAACTGCCTGTGCAACCTTTTACACTGATGTATGGAAAAGCACATGAACCTGACCTTTGAAGAGTTTGTAAGTTAACCAATTTTTAACTTACTAAATGTGTGCTATTTTCCTATGCTGGGGGAAGAGGAGAGTTTTGGAACTCAGAAAGGTTTTTTAAAGGTCTAACAGCCATACTTTTACTTTGCTGCATTTTATGATTTTAAATATCTGCTGGGGGTTCTCTCACCAAAGAGTAGTTGCCCCAGACTTGGATCTTGGCATTCAGAAATTTCTTTATACTTATTTCCTTGCACCAACATAAAAGCACATAGTGTCCTGGGAACTGTAGCTCTGTGAGGGGTAAACAGCAGCTCTCATGATTCTTGAGCACAAGCAATGAATTTGAATATGGTTCTGTAACTTGGAAGTGTCTCTTCAATCAAGGCAGGTTGAAGTGGGCTGTGTAAATTACTCTTAAAGACAACTCCCTCTGTCCTAAAATGTTCAAGCAGCTGTGGAACTCCCTATTTAACATGTCCCCACAGCTGGTATTGATTGAAGAAGCTGTCTTTTTCTCAGTGTTATTCAGTTAGTAGTTGTCTTAAGTTTCTGAAGATCATAATCCTTTAACAATGGGAGAGAGGAAGACTTGTCCTTTAAGGCAGGGATGGATATATAACAAGCTTCCTAGAAACCTGATATTATAACCTGATATTACCGGTATATATTATTATATTATTATTACCTGGAGGTCCACCAGGGGTGAGAAGGAGGAGGAAGAGGATATGTTATTAGAATTAAGGAAGATGCATATGTTCAGTCCAGGCATTTGTGAGCTTGCAATCCTTTGCACTCACAAATCCACTCCTGGTTTCCCATCATATTTCTCCATTCAAGCAGTCTAATTTAAGGGGTGGGCATGTGTGTAGCTTTCAGCTGTTGCTAATGCCGAACTCCTGGGAGATAGGAACTCTTACTGCTACACTGTGAGGTCCTAATTTGTCTTTAAAAAATAAATAAAAACATTATCTATACTTACAGCCTGCCCTTCACAGAATGGACCCGTGGCAGGTTGCTCAAAATATCACCATTGAAAACAAAATATACAGGACCATAAAACCATTAAATTTAAACCACAAGACTTACCGGTAAGCAAAATCACAAGAGCAGCAAAGCAGGAGTGAGGCAGCATAGTAAGAAGAAAGCATTCACTCTTACCCCAACATCTGGGTAATGAGGTGAGTCTTGACCTGATGGCAAAACCTAAACAATCTTGGTTCAAGATACACCTTGGAAGGGAAGGCGTTCCATGGCCTGGGGAAAGAGAAGACCCTCTCACCGTGGCATTGTGTCTTAAAAGGGCCTTCCCACTCTTCTTTTCTACCACCCCCCTGGTTTAAAGGAACAACCCCCCAGAATTAGCTGAGCTACTAGTTTGTGTTGTTTGCTTGTTGTTGTTGTTGTTGTGGTATTTATTTCTCTCCCGCCTTTGTCCCTGGCAGGGATTCAAGGCAGCTTACAAATAAAATAAGACCAACTAAAATCATGGGCGGGGGCAGGGAACAATAATTAAAAAGCAATTCAAGATTAATAGAATTAAAATGTTCTTAGAATTAAATCCATTTGGATTTAACAGCACCACATTTCCAACATTCAAAGCACTTCATATTTTATGAACAATGGTCCATTTGTTAGGGGAATTACTAGCTAATGGCTCAACGGACAGAGAAATTCTTCTTAATAAGATACAACAGTCAGGAAGTAGCTGGAACATCCTTGAGGGCTCTAAACAGAGGAATAGCTATCCTTCCCCCAGCTAAAGATGATGTCATCTAGACTGTTCATTCTCTCCCCCTTTCCCCTCTGTATGTGTAAAGGAAAAGCAGCAATACCTTGTATGGAAGTGGAGGCAGTGTTGTCCTGGTGATGGAACTGCCTCTGTTGGGACTGGGATGGGACGGCAGGGAGGTTGGGGAATCAGGTGAGATTTGGGCTGGAGGCTTCCTTGGTCACAGTTAATGCAGTGACTGTGAAACCTGATCAGCGTCAGAGCAGTTTTGTTTTAGGAAAGCAATTCTGGAATGGCTTGGTTAGTGCAGTTCATTCGCTAAACCTTTTGAATGACTTGTTCTCTGTTCATTGCTGAACCTCAAAGTGCGCATCTCCAAAAGCAGGGCAGTCTGCATCTGAATTCATATCTCTCCTCCGTGCACTCGCTCTCCAATTGGCCGCACGTATTTTAGATTAAACAATGGGAAATAGCTTTCCTACTGTGCAATTTATTGCTCCTAAAATGTCTGAGAATGATCTTTGGCAGTCTTTCTCTCAGGAGGAAGCCAATAATTAAGCAAGAAAATCCAGAAGGGTAGGCTTGTTAGATTGTTTGGGGGGGGGGGGAGAAAAGACCCCAATACTTATGGTACCTTCTAACAGACTAACATATTTAGCTTTCATAGATCCACACGCCAGCACACATTTAAAGTGTGTGTCTTCTTCCAAAGAATCTCAGGAACTCTCGTTGGTTAAGGATGCTGTGAATTATATCGGTGTGTGGGGGAACTCTGGCAGAAAGGGCATTGTCCCATGTTGCCCTAATGAAGAGCAGTCTCTGGAACAAAGAACACTTTTGTTTACTACTCACTGCGGTAATTGGACTATACCACCTTTGCAATACTGTAATTTAAAGAGAAAGCAGCACTCTGAAGGCCATGATAATAAAGCATGTTGCATTTCTTTTGGGAAAAACACTGCCTCTATGGGGTTCTTACATTTCCCCCCAAGACCATACTTAGAAAAACATCTATTTTAATTTAAACTCAAGTACTGCACTGAATACATGTGTGTACACACAACTGCTTGCACACATATACTAGGGGTCACTTATAAATTACAAACAGGAACGCCTGTTTTAACAGGTTCCAATGAGACATATTATGCAACAGAGGGTGGTTTTTTTTTTTTTAAGAACGCAATAAAAATTGAAATACTGGTATAAGGTATTTGCTGATAGTGCAACATTTTAATGTTATCTGGGGAACAATGAGGTTTGCTCATTTCCAGATGTTAGGCCAGCTGGTGTGCATCAATGCACCTGCCTGAGCAAGAGTTTGCAACCTTTATACAAGTCAAAATTGTTTGGATTAAGGCTGAAATCATACACCCTATTACGTGATGGCAAGCCACAATGAAATGAATGGACTTTACTTCTGAGTAGTTAAGTTAAGAGCTGCACTGGAAGTCACTTAGCATCAGGTTCATTACTAAAAGCAGATCCATCCCACTGCATTTTAATCCTTTATGGATGATTAGTTTGCCAAATTCTGGCTGTGTTGTATACGGTGGCAAAATATTTACTAGGGGTATTTCTAGACTGACACTATTTTGCAGGTGGGATTCAATCCCATACTGGCAAATTTCAGCTTGTACAATTATAAGATTTTGCATTTTTGCACAACAACCCCTCTTTCTGCTTCAAAATTTTTTCATACAGTGGTACCTCGCAAGACAAATGCCTGGCGCAACGAAAAACTCGCTAGACGAAAGGGTTTTGCGATTTTTTTAGGTGACTCGCAAGACAAATTTTTCTATGGTCGTGCTTCACAAGACAAAAATTTCAATGCATTCCTATGGGAAACCGTGCTTCGCAAGACAAAATTTTCGCAATACGAAACGACTCGCGGAACGAATTAATTTCGTCTTGTGAGGCACCACTGTACTAGTAAATTCAGGTGCTGCAAAATCAAACTGTGCAGGTAAAAACAGGTTACCTGAAGTCATTGTGATGTCAGGAGATTCACACACTTGGCTGTTTGGTGCATGTGGAGATGAGGATCTAGACTGCCGCTCACATCACTATGATGTGTCCACGGTAAAGGTACCCCTGACCATTAGGTCCAGTCGTGGACGACTCTGGGGTTGTGGCGCTCATCTTGCTCCATAGGCTGAGGGAGCCGACGTTTGTCCACAGACAGCTTCCGGGTCATGTGGCAAGCATGACTAAGCTGCTTCTGGCGAACCAGAGCAGTGCATGGAAACACCGTTTACCTTCCCACCAGAGCAGTACCTATTTATCTACTTGCACTTTGGCGTGCTTTTGAACTGCTAGGCAGGCAGGAGCTGGGACCGAGCAACGGGAGCTCACCCCGTCACAGGGATTTGAACTGCCGACCTTCTGATCAGGAAGCCCTAGTCTCTGTGGTTTAGACCACAGTGCCACCCACGTCCCTCATGTGTCCACACCAACTAATATGAAGTGGAGCTGTAGTTGTTGGCATCCATCTGTCTCAAGACACAATGGAGTGTGCCTCTGGGGGTGAAGTCGAACCGCCACATTAGCAGCACCAAAATGGCCTCCCTGGCTCATAAGCCTAGGCAGTGTATATGGAGGTCCTGGGCTGCCCAGATGTCAAGCCTCGCTGATGTGGTCCAAAGGAAAGCAGAGCAATACGTTTGGCACCAGCTTGGCTGCAGGAGTTGCCAGAAGGCGGTGTACAGGGCACCAACCACCTCACAGACTCCGCTCCAGATTTGTGTAGGGTTCACTCCTTAGCTTTTCTTCCCCTGAAGATATCCCACACGACAGCAGAGGCTTAGGATTAGAGTTTTCCTTAGTGGGCTACCTTCCCAGGTTGACAAGCCCCATTTGCCCCTCACTTCCCAGAAACCGCCTTCTTGACTGTTGGACCCCCTGTTGGTCTGCTCAATCCACCAAAGCCTGTCTTTGCATGCAGGGGAAGCCCCAAACTCACCAAGGGTTTGAGACCCAGTGGCTACCCTCACCTGGTTTAACTGGACCAGGCATGGCCAAACTCGGCCCTCCAGATGTTTTGGGGCTACAATTCCCATCATCCCTAGCTAACAGGACCAGTGGTCAGGGATGATGGGAATTGCAGTCCCAAAACATCTGGAGGGACGAGTTTGGCCATGCCTGAACTGGACAGCTGAAGCCATTTCCCGGGGTGTGGCTGCTGTCACATGCTGACAGCTTCTAGCAGCCACAGGTGCAAGTTGAGTGGAGGGTGGGGACCAAAGGTGGACAAAATACCCAGGAAGGAGCATGTCTTCCACCAGAGGTGCTACCCCTCCCCTAACACCCTTGATTGTTTTTAGTGCTTGGCTTATTAATATACTCCTTTCCTTCTAGAAAGAGGGAAATGTACCGGTAACTTTCCAAAATTGGTGCATGTACCTTCCAGCAATGTGGGGGTAGCACTTGTTTGACACACCATCATATAACCTCCCCACTAAAAACAAAATTCAAAACGAATGCTTATTAAATAGCCAAAGTGGTCTAAAATTCCTGAAAATGTGTGTGAGCAAATCAGAATGAACATTCAATAAACAAATTGTCTGGAAGCAACCTTTGTTTAATAGCAGAAGCAGACATTCTGACAGGGATTATAGCTGCCTCTGAAACATTGTTTTTACTTCAGTTTGACTTTCATAGTAAGGACTTTAATGTGTCGCTTTTGAAAGTGCATGTTTGTCAAACTGTATCTTTTATGGCGAAGGCTGCAAAAAAAAAAAGCCTGACCCGAAACATTCCTCATTAAGGGTTTGTAGCCTTCCTTTGCAGTAGCATCCATTTGCAAAAAATGGGCCTCTTCTGTTTATCATTTCCTTATCGCTTTGAACTAGGAATTTATTACCCTGAGACAGAGTGTGATCAAAGCAATTTCATGTTGGGATGATGTCTGCAAAGTTTACAGGGAATGGCTCCATCATTACTATGGCATAGTCATCAGATAGCACTATGTCCTGGATATCTGCGAAGCAAGACTCATAGTTGCTATTGCATTTTCTCTAGGTCTTACTCTTTTTGTCCCAAGCTCCATTTCAGTGGGCTGAATCCGAAAGGCAGAAGCCCCCTTGTGCAAGCAGGGGCTTCTCATCCAGTGATTCCAGTTGCAGCTCTGTGTCCCAAACCCGCTGGGTTGCCTGATCCACCAGGAGTCACTTTTTGAGGTGGCTACAGCAGGACAGAAGTGAAAAAGTCACATTCCACAAGGCAAACTCCATTCATCGTTCATAGACTCCAATCCAGTAGCCTTCCTATAGGATTACTCTTTCCCATGCCACATTTCAAAAACAAACTTTCTAAAACTCTTACAAAGTTGACACTATTGCTTGCACAGACAAAAGGCACAATGCCATCCTAGTGAAAACTTGTGAACCCCAGTGAAATACTGTAAATGAAAGTGAGGCAGCAATCTTATTTAGCTGGGAGCATGTCTCACTGAACACAAGGGATGGACCAATCTATCAATTTCAGTTTCTCATTTCCCCCCATCTTAAGTAGAATGTAGAATATAATGTTGTGTGTATACAACTGTAGTTCTGAAATCTCTAAGAGGAGATTTGCAACCCTTTACTAGACTGTAGTTCATAGAATTCATATAAACCCAACCTTGATAATGAAAGGGAAAATAGTTATAAAAGGTGCCTGCAATTCTACAGTATCTTGTTTTTAATACTTTTTAAAGGAGATGCTGATTTTTGGGGTCCATCTGTATTTCCAGCCTCCTTTTATGCTTCCTCCAGCAGGTTTATTGTTTCAGAAATATTTTCCCGCAGCATGTTGATTTAGATGATTTGACAGCATTGTATCTGGTAGTTAAAGAAGATATGTGGATTTTATGACAAGAGTATGTAGCGTTACTGAGCTGCTTTTACAGATGCGGTCATGTCTTGCTACAAATGCTTGTTCCATTATCAGATGCCTTGGAAGTCTGGGAATTTTCAGCTCATTTGGTTTGGGAACTACAAAACTTGGAGCATTGTAAATCATTGCTGCTGAAATCCTCTTGTAATCACTACCATCAGGAAAGCCTTCTAGATGTTCAGCCAGTTGGCTGCAGTGATATTTAACCATATCACCAGCCACCTGGCAATGTCACAAGGGTAGACAGACAAAGTAGATACATCAATAAAGTATCTACCAAATACCCCAAATGAGCCGAGATTTCAAACACCTGGTCTGAGTGGCAAACCCTATTTTCCTACTTAAATAACCTATACTGTATCTCTGTTTTCTCACATCCAGCAATATAGGGGAGTTTGGGAGCATAACCAGCAACAATTGTGGGAACGGGGTGTGGGGAGTGTGGGTTGAAGATTAAACTTTCGGGAACTATTAATGGTATATTTATAACTGATTACCATTGTATCCAGATTTGTCTCTGTAAACTTTGAAATACATTGAAGGGTGCCCTGTTATTTTAATTGCTGTAAACTGGACCATATGTCCATGTCCTGGGGACTGTTCCATTTGTTACCAACTAAGAACACGGTGATTCATTCATAAAATCTTGCCAAAACATTGAGTCAGCATACATGGAGTTATTCCACTTTAAATTAGGTAATAGAGGGCAGATCCACACCATACATTTGGAGCATATCCAACATTCATTTTGAAACACACGACTTCCCTGTACCCCACAAATCCTGGGGGTGGCACTTCCCCCCTAACAAAGCTGTAGTACCCAGCATCCTTAACAAACCACATTTCCTAAGATTTGGCTCATTCAAGACTAGGCCTGGGGGTAATCATGGCTCTGAACCCAGGTCTGGTGTGTCTAGTCCAACACCCCATTGCCTCTACCACATTGCCTCTGTTACGAAAGCATCAAGGTCACTAGAGCATTTTTGTTGTTGTTGTTCAAATAAATTGAACAAATTTATTTGCTCAAATAAAGTCCCAAACTGAATGGCCCTTGCTATGCAAGTTATAAAATCTTGTCTCTTTTGACGACATGAAAATAGTCCTGTTGATAAATTTTGCAGAGTGCAGGGTTGACTTTTGAGCAAATAGAGAGGGCTGCTTTTCCTGCCAAACAGTGTCACCAAGGGCTTTTCATGGGACTAAGGTCAAAGTGGAAAGAGTCCTAAAATTTCAGTGTGCAATTCCCAATATTTTAATGAGTGGGCTTATAATCATGGCAACCCATTGGCTCCAACTTTCTTTGACCTTCCCTGTTTTCCTCTGGAATGTTGCTCCTGCACTGCTTGGATAATGGGATAAACTTGCCAGATGGTCTGCATAAGAAGCAACTTCCTGTTTGGGGAGTTCTTGCCTTTGCGTGCAAGCGAATGAGAGAACGTACCTTTGTTTTACAATTAAAGCCTGTATTTTAACAAGACAGGACTTCTGTCAAGTGCAGCTGCAGCAGTACTAAGACCTGCAGAAGCTGAGTTGACTTTGAAAGACTGGCATGCTTCAAGTATGACGCTTGCTATATCCTAGTCATCTCTCCCTTTAGGGCAGGATTGGGGAATCCAGTGGTCATTGGGATACAACTCTTATAATCCCTGACCTTTGACCATCTTGGGATTTGTGGTCCCACAATGTCTGGAGGAACAGGTTCCCCAACTGTACCGTAGAGGGGAAGGAGTCAATTCTGCTTTTCGGTGATTTGTGGAGTAAGTACAATGTCAGAATCACATATAAACAACTAACCTTCACTGTAGTGTATAGAGCTAGCCAATATTTCTTTAGGCACAGTTCATTCCCCCCCCCCCCGCCACCCCAGTTTATCATCTGGAAGGTGCCTACCAAATGTTTGCATGTTGCTTTTTAAATGAATGTTCTGATTCATGCTAGTAATTGTTCCACTGCTCTTGGTTCATAGGATGAGGGTCATAAAATTATTGCCTTTCTTTAAAAGACTTGACGATGAACAGAATCGCAACTGTAATTCTTGTATGAGGCACAGCACCAAAAAGGGGGGGGGGGTTGAAGGGTGTTTTAAGAAACAGGTGTTTCAACATCAGAATTTGGCCTCTTGCTGTTGTCAGTCTGCCAAATGGTTGGACTAGAATATCTTGTGTTTTTCGAACATGACGTCTTGTATCTCAGTGCTCCCTCTTGGCAGGCTGCCACCTTTGCAAAACAATTTGGATGGCTACATAATAATGGTGGACATAAAGTCTCACCAACTTAACATGATATGTTAATGCTACTTGGGGGAAAACGTGGTTTTTTTCCCCTATCTGTGTGATCCATAGGGACTAATTAATGATATCTCAGCAAATGTTCCTCAAAAGAAGATAAAACTTAATTCATTTTGTAAAGGCAATGACAATCCACTACTGTACTGTATTAAAAAGTGTAAATAATATCAGTGTCCACATCCTAACAAATTAAGCTCCGAGTTGGATTTTGCCATTTTTCCACATTTCTCTCCTGAAAGCCAGTAGTATGTCCAGAGATTTGTGGTTAAGAGGGAATTGAAATCACTTCCCAGATGTTGTAACATTTAAAAATGCCTAGACAGACCCATGCAGAAAGTTAATTTTGTCTGGAAAACATTTTCTACACATTAGGAGCATATTTCTAACTTCTTGTGAACTGCACGTCGGAGGCACATTAAACCAATACTTAATAATGTTCCTTGACTTAGAACTAAAAGTTCAGATTTTGTCTTGTATAATAATGGCATGGATGGAATTGAGGGGCTTGCATTAGGATTGTCTAAATGAATATAGGTTTAGGTTACTTGATAGATAAGAGGAATTTTCTGCTTGTTTCCTGCTTGGCAGGGGGTTGGACTGGATGGCCCTTGTGGTCTCTTCCAACTCTATGATTCTATGAATTTTAGAGAAAAAACTGAATTTTATTTATTTTTTTATTTTAAAGCTGCTGTAGCTCAGCTACTTTGAGCTTAAGGCAATGTGAAAGATATGGATGTATTATTTCTCTCTCTATTTTACTTTTTGGAAATATTTGTGTACCACTTAATCACAAAACTCTCTAACATTAGGCTACTGAGAAAACACAACTAAATGTCATGGAACTGATATTTAAAAAACCAAGTACTCATGAGTTAATTATCAATAAAACACAGTTAATAGAGAGCTTTTAAAACAAACCTAGGGAATCTAAATAGGTCTGGGTAGGTTTAGCTGTAATGAAGTTTCCAGCAAGCCTCTAAAACCATGTAGTTAGGGCACATGGCTTCTACCGTGCCAGTCGAAAACAGTCCCAGCAGCATGAATGCAGTAGATTTACTGATTTCACGGTGAGCTGCCCCCCACCTACACCTAGCCAGTTGTGTTAAACTTGATTTGTACAATCTGTTGGCATTTTACATTTTATTCTCAAAAATCTATTTTATATGAAGCACATTATTATGTGAAACACTTTGACAGGTTTTTTCACAGAAGTGAAAAGTGCTGTGAAAATTTTGTAATAAATAAAATAAATAAATTTGAAGGCCTGTGATGAGAGGACAGCGACAGGAACAGGAGAAAAAAGATTTGCTTTCGACCACCACAGAGTCTGCAATGCTGGAGAACTGAAGTGTTCCAGCAGGTCATGAAGAATGAGCAAAGTCAGTGAAGTTGAGAATTCCTGGACAGGGTCTGAGGACACACAACCTTGATAAAGCTAAGCAGGTCTGGGTCTAGGGCTAGGCCTAGTTTGAGAGCCTTTGACTCGCACATGTAACTTTCTGGAGACCATGTGCTGGTGGTTGAATAGGCCAGAAGCAAAAATGGGGAGAGCAACTGATGTGGCTTTTATTTTTGAACAGAAGGCTTGATGGCAGCCACCCCAAAGCCAAAGGTGTCTATGCACACCCCCCCTCCCTGCACAAAACAGTATCTCCATCCTACATCCAGGCAGGCAGTAGACACTAGCACAGTGTCATGAACTGGCAGGACAATGGGGAGGAGGAAGAGGATCCTGGCAAGGAATGTAGCAGGACTGGGACACGCCAGGGCAAGCTGGGGATGGGGAAGGAGAAGTTAGTGAAGGAAGTACTCACAGGGTGATGGAGGATGATGAGGGGATGGGGGTCAGGGCATAGGAACCAAGGCAGCAGGACCCAGTCTCTCTGAACATGGCAGGCTCTGAGGTGTAGGGAGCAGTGGAAGGAATGCTCTAGGAAGCTGAAGTAAGCAAGGGCCCACAGCCTAGCTTAGTAGCTGGCCAGGTGGGGCTCGCTAGCTCTGGGAGGAGGATTGGAACAGGTGATGGTCACTTGGCTCATCAAGCCCAGATGCTGCAATTAGCAGGCAAAGTACAAAAGGGCAGCAGAGCTGAGGTGCTATGTCTGCTCAACTGCCCATGTTGATGGGTCTTAGCTTGGATGTTCCAGGATCTCTGGAGGACTTTGGACTTGTGGATTGACCCTGGACTGGGGACTTGACATACCCGCTTGCTGCCAGGTAGGCCAGGGTTCAGAACACACAGTTCAAGAACACTTTCCAGCCAGGCGAGAGCACTCAAGGAGTGCATGAAGCAGGACAGGTGAGAGTTGTTTGGCCTACGTCTCGGTAAAGAACTTTTAGCCAGTGTGTGGCTCCTTCAGCTGTATTCAGAAAGAGTGTAGGAGTATGGTTTGTTACTACTTCAAATATGTGGACAACTAAGGACAACCTGGGAATTACTGAATTGATGGCCAGCCTTTTATTCCATTTGCTTACCGAGTCATAGACCAGAGATTCTAAGAGACGTCAACTCTTGAGGCACAAACAGTTGTCATCTCTACATTCTCTGTAGCACAAGGTCCATTGTAAGCATCGCATCAGGGTTAATCAGTAGTAATCCTATGAGCCCTTCAGCTAAAGAATATATGCTGTGGTGCACTGTATTACATGGATGGAGACTTTTGAGGTTCTGTTTTTGCAGAAGTAAACACTTCTGCAATTCTTCTGCTGAAGCTGGTTTCCAAGCTGTCTTTATTGCTACTGTCAAATTCTGTTTCGTTTTCCCAGCAAGCTTCTGTGCAAACAGAATAACAGCATCTCTTTGTTCGCCTTATCGGACAAAACGGCTGTGCTGTTAGTCAGTCCCAGGAGAAACCATTCTGTTAGATATGGAAAACCTCTCAGGATAAACAGATAAAATGAATATCCTCATTTTTTTATTTTTATTTTGCAGACAAGGCAGGGAAGTCCTAGGAAAATGATGTGGGAGAGCCAAGAATTTGCTCTTTTGGATCTCGGTGTTCCTTAGCCTCAATGCCATTCTCTCTGCATTTGCTGCTGTCAGACAGCATTAGAAATCTGCTTCCCTTTTGTGGTGTGTTAGGCGGAATCTTTCCGATTCCTGGAGTTCCATTGCTGAAGTTGTCTTCTGCTATTGATTAGCCCGTTATCTCTAATTAGAAGGACAGATACCAAGAGTCCCAGCTGTGACTCGCAGTTCCATACTGTTATATTTCTTCATATTTTCCTTGCAAGATCATATGTTAACATGTGTTAGGATAGCAGTGGAGTGGAATGGCGCAGGTGAAGAATGTAGCTGCGTTCTCCCAGGTTTATTAAACTGATGACCTGAGGACTTGGAGACTATTCCTCCTTGTGGAATTACCTGTGTTATTTTAGTTTACACCAGGGGTCCCCAAACTAGGCCTGGGGGCTGGATGTGGCCCAATTGCCTTCTAAATCCGGCTCGCAGATGGTCCAGGAATCTGTGTGTTTTTACATGAGTAGAATGTGTCCTTTTATTTAAAATGCATCTCTGGGATATTTGTAGGGCCTGCCTGGTATTTTTACATGAGTAGAATGTGTCCTTTATTTAAATGCATCTCTGGGTTATTTGTGGGGCATAGGAATTTGTTCATTTCCCCCCCAAAATATAGTCCACCCCCCCAAGGTCTGAGGGTAAGTGGACCAGCCCCCTGCTGAAAAAGTTTGCTGACCCCTGGTTTACACCATGAGCCCCTCTCCCTCCCACTATTAGAGATGCCATACAATTATTATCAACTTATGGTTTGGTGATAAAGATCATAGCTGTAGATTGGCAAATTTGATTTCACTATGTTAAGAGCATGTCTATTGTTTTTAGTATAGGTATGGAATTTAGTATAAGGTATGGAATTCACTGAAATGCCTTTCCCCCCAGGAATTGCTATCCTTGGTTCACTTCATAGGAACAGAGGAAGTGCTTATACTGTATATAACTAGAATTATCATTGAAAGATGAGCAGACATGAACAAGACTTTTTGCTTCAAACTCTGAAGAGCTGCTGCTACTCTTAGTAGATTGTTGGAACATAGGAACCTGCTTTATCAAACTATTGGTCCATCCATCTCAGTATTGTCTACGCTGACTGGCAGCAGTTCTCCAGGGTTTCCGGCAGAGAGTGTTTCCAAAGCCTACTAGGGATTAAATTTGCGACTTACTGCATGCAAAGCAGATGGAAAATTCAGGTGATGTCATTGCCAAGTTGTTGAATTCCAGTGTTTTTTGCTGTCCGTGTTTTTTCAGATCTGTTCTGACATGGTTGTGGCAAGAGGGGATCCCAATGCAGTCACAACACCAGCCTGTTCAGAATAGACAGGCAAAGTGTTGCTGAGGCTTTTAAGAGCTCGTGTCCATTTAAATTAATATCTTCCTGTTTGTCCATTCAGCGTGCTTTGTGGCTTCCTGTTCAGCGTGACTGAGGGATAGTGATAAATTGCTTCTGAGCTGCTCCTTCATCAATCAACTTCTGTTGCTTATGTGGCTAAAACCCAAGTGTGAGGAGCACCAGTTACCTAAATCAGCACATGGCTGATTAAACCCTAATACTTTGGATTCTGAATTTATTTTACTTTATGGGAGAAGCATGTTGTCTCAAAGGTGGACAGTTCTGACAATTATAGTGATTGAAGCATAGATGGAAGTAAATACCTGATTGTCTGAAGATATATTTGGGTGTGTAATTTCTTAAACGTGTGGGAATCAACTTGGGATTCTCATGCACTGACTGCAAAAGACTTCTGAATCGAGCAGTGTGGACTGATATCTTTTAGGCTGAAATACAAGAGCAGGAGTTTGGTAGTTCTGCTGAAAACAGACATGTGACTGAAGCATAATTTGGAATCTGAGACCTAAAAGAATGACTATAGCCTGGTTTCTCAAATATTAGTAGTGTTTCAGGTTATTGACTTTAACAGTAATTGGATTTAGACTGCCATAATCTAGAAGCTGATATTATATGCACTGTTTGCCAAGGGCATTATTTGCCTACCATTATTGCTGGGATGCATCTTGCCTTTGCATTATGCCTCATACTTGTTGCATCCATGATTTCTTGATTTGTTTGTGCTTTTTCTGTGCAGCTATTATTATTAAATTTCTATATCAGACCCTCCAAGTGTCCCTATTTTTCAGGGACATCCCTGATTTAGAGAAGCCATCCTGGTTTTCTGATTTGATCCCAGAATGTCCCACTTTTCCTTAGGATGTCCCTATTTTCATTGGAGAAATGTTGGAGGTGTGGAGTTATCCGACCCCCTGAGCCATCTGAAGGCAATCCTGCATAGGAAAGGGTTTTTTTAAAATGTTTAATTATGTTTTTTTATATACGTTGGAAGCTGCCCAGAGTGGTTGGAGCAACCCAGTAAGATGTGTGGGGTATAAATAGTAAAATTATCAATATGGAATGGGGCGCTCCTATTTTCATCAGAGAAATGTTGGAGGGTATGCTATAAAGCCTTTCATTTGAGGATCAGAGGGCAGTTACAATATAAAAACACAAATACACACCACAATAACAAACATACATTAGCCAAAGGCCTGGGAGAAGAGGAATGTTTTTGCCTAGGCCTAAATATATGTAATGAAGGTGCCAGGCGAGCTTCCCTGGAGAGAGCATTCCACAAGTAGGGAGCCACTGCAGTAAAGGCCTGTTCTCGTGTTACCAGCCTCTGGACCTCTCAAGAAGGAGGCACACAAAGACAGGCCTCAGATGATGATCACAGAGTCCAGGGCAGTTCATATGGGGAGAGGTGGTCCATGACATATTGCGGTCCCGAGCTGCTTATGGTTCAAAACCAGCACTTTGAATTGGGTCCACAATCTAATTGGTAGCCAGAGTGGCAAGACCAGGATCAGTGTAATATGCTCAAACCACCCTGCCCCAGTGAGCAAAATGGATGCTGAAGTTTCACCAGCTGAAGTTTCCAAATTATCTTCAGAGGAAGCCCCACATACAATTCATTGCAGTAACCTAGTGATAGAGAGATGTAAGGGACCAAATCCATGTTGCCTAAGTATACATCAGTGGCTGCTGTTTCCTTGCATTTTGGAGCTTGACGGATTGTGGAAAGCCCTTAACACAACATCTTAAACACAAAAGGTTTTTTTTGTGTTTTGTTAATTGAATGTGCATGTGTTTCCTGCTTACAAATTGAGAAATCCTGTTTGCAGACATAAGTAGGTATTTTGGCAACATCGTAGGAGCTGATTAGAAAACATGACTAATGCTGCAAATGTGTTAATGCTCCCACTTTGGCGAGATTTTTCGAAGAGCAAATGTTTTGCAATTGTGCGAGAGACAGCATCTTTTGTGATGAGCAATGCTTTTCTTTGCTAACGTTTTAATCAGCCTCCCTCTCTGCCCCTCACTCAATCCTGCTTGGTGTTTTGATATGCCCTTATCATTGAGCAATGCTTCCATACTCCAACAAATGGTATGGGAAACATTCTAATATACACTGTGTCGAGTCGTGCATCTGCAAGAGTCAGCAAAATCTTCTCATTCATAAGTTTCCCACACAACCCCTCCACCCCAAGCCCTCCCAGTTCCCCTCTTCAGCTCTCTCAAAAATTGGCACAGTGTTTACTATGTATAATGAACTAGTCATTGTCAGTGGATTAAATTACAATGTCTGGCAGGATTTTGTGGGAATCCTTCAATCCCAGAGCATGTTACCCACCACATGACTTTGAAAGCCTCTTACGAAGGCCTTTCTATAGTGTCCTGGGATGGTGATTCACTCTGTCATGTGAAAGGTGGAAACTCCTGATGTGAAGAATCAAATGGTATGTTTAAATACAGAATATTTGAAAAAGGCAGGCTATAGGGGAACTTCAGTGAACTGTCATAAAGCTGGTAAGGTTAAACCTGTTGCCCAAATTATTCTGGCTGCTAGAGGGACAGTTAAGCCAAGGAAAATACAGAGGTTCGGAAAAGGAGTCGTTCAAACAAAATTCCTTTTGTAAGAAGAGTCTTTGTCAGGGGAGGACCAGGGCATTTTGTTGCCTGAGGTGGAGGACAAGATGGGGCTCCCTTCCAATTCCACATAGAGAAGCCAGCCAGACTGAGGCCACACAAACATTAAACATATAGGTACTACTTTAACAGCCATGGCTTTCCCCAAAGCATGCTGGGAAGCGTAGTTGTTAAGGGTGTTGAGCGTTGTTTGGACACTCCTATTCCCCTCACAAAGCTACAATTGCCAGAGTACCTGGGAAAGGGAATGATTGTTAAATCATTCTGTGAACCATGTATATGCAAGTGGTGGTGGGGATAGATGTCTCCTAAACAGCACTTTCTAGCTGTTGCTAGTGTGGAGAAAACAATATAGGGAGCGATTCAGCAAAGGACTTCCGCTTGCACAATAGGGCTTCCCCCTCCCACCCCCAAAATTAGCTGAGGAGGTAGAGAAAACCCTGGAAACAACACACAGGGTAGGGGAAGAGAGAGGGGAAATTGCTCCATTTGGCAGACTAAAATTCTTGCCCTGCCGAAATGATCGCCATAGCACAATGCCTAAATGTAGCATTTTCGCTTAAAAATCTACACAGATTTGGCGTGAAATGTACTTTTCTGTCTTTCTCCCCTCCTTTAGAAACTTTAACTTTCTTGTGTCCAGCCATCCATTTCCTGAAGGAAGCTTCTTTCTAATATCTCGGTAGACATCCCACGTAAAATCCCGAAAACTGGCTCACAATCTTGGCCTAAACACACTGGATTGTCAAATCATAACGCCCTGTTCAAACATTGCACCCACACATGGATGTCTGGCGACCTCTGAAGAGGGACTGGTGTGCAAGGAAAGTGAGAAAAGGAACACAATGTTGCTGCTGACCCCACCATAGGAGAACAGATTGGGAAAGATTATAACCTGAATCCACCCACCCAAACAGATGACAACAAACTACTGGAATGTACATATGCCCCCAGAACTCCACATATATGTAGGCTCTTTGACACCAGAGAACACAACAATTTTGGAAACCAGGGGAACTCCACCTCCAAAACACAGCATGTTTTGGGGGTACGATCCTTTAGAAATTATTGCTCTCAAGCACCAGAGAATGAATAAAAGAGGCATCAGAACAACTCTTGTGCTTTTGTAAATTTCTATCCATTGCAGTAAACTTAAACAGGGATATTCTAGTGGGATATCTTTTGTGTAGGCTGTGGGAGGGAGGGAACTGAAAATGAATTGAGATGCCTGAAGTTCTTTTGACATATTCATAGTTTTAAGTTTTATCAATACAGTGTGTATGTGTTCTCTCTCTCTCTCTTGAATATATATATATATATATATATATATATATATATATATATATATATATATATATATATTCCTGGGTTACTATCCCACCCCATCCCCACTAATAATATTAATAGTAATGAAAGTACAGTTGTACCTTGGTTCTCAAATGGCTTAGTTGACAAACAAATCGGCTCCTGAACGCCGCAAACCCAGAAGTAAGTGTTCTGGTTTGCAAATGTTTTTTGGAAGCCAAACATCCAGCGTGGCTTCTGCTTGAGTGCAGGAAGTTCCTACAGCAAATCGGAAGCAGCACCTTGATTTTCGAACGGTTTTGGGAGTCGAATGGACTTCTGGAAAGGATGAAGTTTGTGAACCAAGGTACCACTATATAGCAAAAGGAATAGAGTAACACTACCGCCTTGTGGTCAGGAAAAAAATGTACATCAAGGTTTTGTAGTTGCTCCTGCAAAAACAATTCTCACCAAAGCAGTGTTTGGGATTTCTGAGTCTTGCAATAGCCATCACATGGAATGGGGCCACACCTATTGGACCCACCCATGGTATGACACCTCCTGTTGGTGTACACACAAAAACTGTCCCTCCATTAGAGGAAGGTCTGTGAACCTGCTATGTGTGTCTAGGCTCATCCCTACCCCCATGAATTGGTACCCAGCATGATGAAAGAAGTCTAGACCTATAGAGCAGACCTTCCTCCAATCACTGGATGCCAAGGCTGACAAAGACATGATGGTGGAGACCAGGTCCGCAGCAGGCAACACTAGTTGTGTGATTCAGAGCAGCCATATGAGGCTCATAACAAGCAAATTGAATAATGGGGTTAGATAGGGCAGTGGGTAAGAATAGATTTAGTGGGGATGGAAAAGCACACAAGACCTTACCAATATCATACCCTCCAACATGTCTCTAATGAAAACAGGGACATCCAATTTAATAATAATAATAATAATAATAATAATAATAATAGTAAATAAATAAATAGATGACCTGACTGGGTTGCCATAGCCACTCTGAGTGGCTTCCAACATATATAAAAACATTAAACATTTTTTTAAAAAAATAAAAAAGCTTTCCCTATACAGGGTTGCTTTCAGATGACTTCTAAACGTTGTATATTACTTATCTCCTTCGCTTGGGGGGTCACATAACTCCAGACCCTCCAACATTTCTCCAAGGAAAATAGGGCTGTAGAACTCTGTGATGTCATACGCCTGAGGCAGTTATTTCGGTTGGTTCAGTTATGGCAGTTATTAACAGTCTTAACAGTTAGAGCAGCAGGTATTTTTCGTTACACTGCTGTCTGCCTCAGAGTTAGTCTGTAACAGTACAGTATTTATCATAAATACAAATCTATGCAAAGTGTATTAGCAACATAAACACCTACCTGCATTGTATATATTTTAATCTGCAGGTGCAAGTACACCAAGTAAAAGTTATTTGTTATTTAAACTTTAAAAGAGAATGTCTTGCATAGTTCTAGGGAACTAATTCAAATGACCAGGGCTCTCTTCTGCATAAATTTATAAATGGGAACTAGAACTTAATTCCCACACAGAGTACATACCCTCCAACAGTTCTCTTGGGCAGTTCACAACATAAAAATATAAAAAACCCCAATATACATAATGAAAATAAGAACAAAAACAAACCAACAAACCCTGCAAATGAAAATGTTACTGTAACATTTTATTATAGTATACTCTCTTATTGTGTGTGAATGCATATGTGGAGACAGGTGAAAGAAGATTGTGGCCACACTCAACCAACATGCATTTCTCTGAGGTCTACATGCATGCAAATACTTACCTTTGTGTGATTGGGGGCCCTCCTTTTCCAAGAGTCCCAGTTATGTGGAAAGAGCCTTACTTACATACAATTATAACCTGTGTTCGGTCCTGGAGGGCGTGGATCCTCAAGGTTTTCAGGCCCGTTTGAAAAATGTGTTGGGTACCACAAAAATACCCATTTCACAGCAATGGGAACTGGTGATGCCCAATGAAACACACACACCGACCAACAAGACAAGGAAATAAAACAGTAGGTGAAACACATGCACTCAAACTAAGCAAAGCACCTCTCCAGCAACATAAAAAAATGAGTAAAACTAAACATGCACAAACACCCAAGCCATGTAAATCACCCTCCAGGAAAGGGAAAGAAAGGGCAAAATAAAACAAAAGTCTCAGCAATGCAGAGAAAATTAAAAAAGGACAAAAGGACAAAACAAAAGAGCACGGAAATTAGGAAGCCAAATCTCTCCCTCTCTAAACACCGGAATACAACCCTGTAAATGAGCCAGAAATTAGATCGTTTTTACCAAAAGGAAAAATTCAAATGAGAGAGCCTGTTTTAAACAATTCTTGCTCTCTGGCGCCATCTGGTGTTGCATGTTTAAAACGCATTCAAATCGCATTATTGTGACAAATGTAGCTGAGACACCCCCCCCCCTCTGTTCTCCTACCCTGTAAATCAGGCGTCAACAAACTTTTTCAGCAGGGAGCCAGTCATTTGTCCCTCAGACCTTGTGGGGGGCCGGACTATATTTTGAAAGGGAAAAAAATGAACGAATTCCTATGCCTCACAAATAACCCAGAGATGCATTTTAAATAAAAGGACACATTCTACTCATGTAAAAACACGCTGATTCCCAGACTGTCTGCGGGTTGGATTTAGAAGACAATTGGGCCAGATCCAGCCCCCGGGCCTTACTTTGTCTACCCATGCTGTAAATGTAACAAGGCAGCACCTGAATTTTCAGCAGGAGGCTTCAAGGCAAAGTTCAGACCTCCAGCAGACTCGCTTTCTTCCTTTCCAATTCTGAGCCAAGCAAAAGAAGAGAGTGAGGCAGCTGGAGGCCTTCCCTTTGCTTTCTAGCCAGTACTCAGGATAAAAAGAGAGAGACAAGAAAATGCCCTAATTAGCTGTAGGGAAGACTATCTCTTGGGAAGTTTGGGAGAGTTTGAGCAGGAAAGCACACATATTTTTATTAAATCCAGCCCCAAGAGGATGTTGTTTTAAAATTATGACAAACAGAAAATAAATAACATTAAAAGCAAACCCAGAAAAATATATGAAAACTATCCAAATATTTGCTGGAGATGCTAAAAATACAGAAAATGTTGCTAGCATGTGTGGTGGGAGAATTGTGCTGTTAAAAAGAAAGAAGGAACATAGAGAGAATTTCCTGCATGCTATGAAGAAAGAGCCAGTGTGGTCATGTGCGTTGAACTCGGATTTCTAAGACCAGGGTTCAAAACCTCACTTGGTCATGAGGCTCCTTGAGTGACCTTGGGCCAACCTAACGTATGTCACAGGGTTGTCAAGCGCAGACACTGACTTTGGTAATATGGCCCCCTGAGTGATAACAAAATTTGGTTCTCTTCCTCCCTGCCCCCATTGCTGTTTTTGCAACAATTCATTTTGGTACAGTTGCTTTTTAAATTACTCTTCTCAGTAGGGACCTACAGAAATATAGGATTGATTGATTGATTGGTTTGTTTGTTTGTTTCAGTTGTAGTTCGGTTGTCGAACAGCTTAGTTGCCGAACATTTCGACTTCTGAACGCTGAATACCTGGAAGTGAATGTTTTGGTTTGCAAATGCTTTTTTGGAAGCCGAATGTCCAACGTGGCTTCCACGGCTTCAGATTGGCTACAGGAGCTTCCTGCGCTCAATTGTAAGCTGCACCTTGGTTTTCGAATGGTTCTGGGAGTTGAACGGACTCCTGGAACAGATTAAGCTCGACAACCAAGGTACAACTGTGTTGTTATTAGGGGAACTGCCTGCAACCCCCTAAATCCAGCACTCTTGTGAGGATAACATGGGGAGGTGGATAAACATCTGTTCCACCTTGAGCTCCTTAGGAAAGTTGGGATATCAATGTAATAATAATAAATAGGCATGGATACTCTACACCAGTGCTTCACAAAGCATGACACATATATCGGGGGTGTATGTACGTGAAAGGGCATTTGGCTTAGCCCACAGTGTGACTGTACAGCGTAGCTGGAAACACAGTGTCCAGGATACCTGATTTCTCACATAAAGTTGCCAAGCACCCTGGCAAACCCTGGAAGGTTCCAGGGAATTGAGAGTGGCAGTGTGGCAGGTCCCAGCTACCCATGGGGACTGGGCCCCACCACACATTCAACAATGTCATGAGAACGGCATCAAAGTCTGAATTTCGGACTAGTCTTAGGCATGTGGGAATGAGGCATCATATTTGGAGACAACTTGTGCTTTTCCTGCATTCCAAACTGAAACCAGGGGGATTCACTCATCACCATTGCTTGAAGATTTCAGTGATAGTGTCATGAAAGAGAGAGAGATGTTATGCCTAGAAATGCTTTTGTATGCTTACGGTAAATCAGTGACAATAGTTCTTTGGGAGCGGGCAATAAATTATACAGAAATGGGATTGTTTTTCCATTAACCAGATTAATTGTCACAACTACCCTGTAGCCAGTGCTTTACCCAGGGGTGTAGCGTGGGGCTGGGCTGCAAGGGCAATTACCCCGGGCACATTTTCCTGGGGGGCGCACAGCTCATGCTGCCCTCTCCAAGCCTTTGCTGATCAGGTGCCAGCCTCACAAAGTGACTTGAAGCTGGTGTTGTGTTGGCAGCGAGTGCACATGGTGGACTCCTTTTGCCCTCTGTGCCACCCCCCACTGTGTGTGTGCATGTAACACCCCCCCCCCGCACAATTAAAGCATGCTCTGCTGCTGGTTTCACCCTCTTCCCCATCCAGGAATTTTGTTTTGGGAGAATTGTCTTTTTAATTTGTGACGTGACAGACCATGACAGCTTGTTTTAAGAACAGGAGCAATTTAAGAATAGGGGTCTCTGAGAAATCCGGTAAGTAAGGAATGGAAAATGCTCGACAAAAGCCTTATTAGGAAGAGCCCCTGAAAGTCTGCTCACTCAAGACTTTCCCTGCCCGAGGGTGGATTTTTCATGATCACAATCACCCTATAATTACTTAAGAGATCCGGGGTGGGGAGCAGCCTGTATAATAACATTTGGAGAGCTAAATCTCTCTGCTTTTCAGTTTTGATCTCAGTTGCATTCTCTACAGAGCAGACAATAAAGAAGCTTGTTTGTTTACCTGCAGTAAGTTTTTAATGGGAGTAGAGCAGGGATAGGGTGTATTTTGCTGAAAATATGTTTTTTGAAGCTACCGTTCAGAAAGCTTTTGTGCATGTTTATCAAGCATTTTAAATAGTTTATGAAAAGAAGTCTATTATGCAGTAAACATTTGACAAAATTAAGGAGTCAGTCTTACTGACTTCGACAAGAAAGTTATGCATGCGAGTGTCATCCCCTCTCTCCCTAAATGATTGACTGTGGTTGCCTCCTACTGTTTCTAAACCTGTTATTTTAGTATTGGTGCTGTCACGATACACAATTAAAACCAAAATTTGAAGTGAACTACTCCACTCATCTTCTCGGTGTGGTGGCATTGCGAGATTGTAGGCCAGTGGCTACTCTCGCAGCACCCAGCAAGGGAGTTCTGGGTGCTGGAATCCTATGTGAGCAGGTGAGGGGGGTGTAATGCCCCCTCTGTCTGTCAGGTGCTGGATCCAAGCCTGCCAGCCTGATTGGCCAATGGTAGGCAGGCTTGGAAACAGGCAGAGGTGTAGGAAGCCTCTTGGGTGCCTGGGGCAGTGTTGCTGTGCCGAGGCACCCCCTGGGGGCGGGGCGACCTGACGCATACATCGTGACGTCACGACGCATGCGTCAGGACAGACTGGACATGCCCGGAAATCCGGGCATGCGCAGTCCATCCTGCCAGCGCTGCTGCTCCAGTGGCATCCTGGGGCTTTCCCCCTCCGTGCTGCTTTAAAGCAGCACGGAGGGGGAAGCCCCAGGAGCCGGCGCTCAGTTGTCGCTGGAGCAGCAGTGCCGGCTGAGATGGACTATGCAGTCCATTCCGCTGGCGCTGCTGCTCCAGAGGCAACATGCTTAGCAAGTGCCAGCTCCTGGGGCTTCCCCGTCCTGATCGCGCGGGGCAGCCCCATAGCGGTGCTGGTGGACGGCCCCTGGACGGGCCGCGTGGCGGAGTGGCTTTGCTTTGCGGCTTGCTCGGGTCCGCCGACGGGGCGGGGCTGGCCCATGTGTCACCTCCCGTCCCCTGGAACCTGGGGCAGACTGCCCCCACTGCGACGCCCAGAGTTGACATTCGGGACAGGACTGATGGAGCTGGCAGGCTTCCCTCAGGTTTGCTCCCATTGCTCCCATCCTGGTTTTTAACTTCTTGCTGTAGTTACAGCATAAACTGTTTTCTTTGCTTGATAGGATGTGAGGGGAGGTGTAGTACCTTTGGTGGGAGACATGTTGTGCTCATTCTGGGGTAGTTTGTCCACCTTGGTTCCCCACCCTGCACTCGGCTCTCACCTGTGGCTCCTAGATGCTGTCAGCATGCGACAGCGGCCATATCCCAGGAAACGGCTTTGACTGGCTGGGTGAAACAGGTGATGGTAGCTGATGGGTCTCAAACCCTCAGTGAGTTAGGGACTTCCCCTGCATGGGAAGACTATGGCTGATGGAACAGACAAGACTAACAGTGGGCCCAACAGTCAAGAAGGTGTTGACTCTGCCTGTCATTTCTTCTGGTCCCACCTAGTGTTGGTGTCTATGCCTTCTGTCCTGGAGGGCTCTCAGTGATAAACACTGAAACAAAAATATCATGTGTATTTGTGTCAAGTCATCCTAGTACATGAATTGGATGGAAAGATGAGTGGAATTGTGTTAAACGAATGCTGAAACAAAACAGACTCACAAAACACCCCCCCCCTTGTTTTTGCCTCACCTGAAATAGAAATTTGTATATGGCAGAGACGTTTCTCCTGCTGAACCCAGCTGCAGAAAGTTAAACACGTGCTAAGCTTGACACTGCAGTTTTTAAAAGTTATTAACTTCGTTTGGGTTGCATCACTAGTGTGATCCTTCAAAAGAAATTTATTAAGAAAATAAAGCAGCTGAAACTTCTTAGCCAAGCACATTCGTGCTTTGACTGAGTTTTAATGACATGCTTGCACTTCTCAGTTTTCACAGAAGGTGGTACTATTGGACAAATGACGACTGTTCCCTTTTTTTATGAGATGCCAAGATCATGCTTCATTATACATTCACTTTGACCATCATAATACATTCTACATACCTTATTCCTTTAAACCTTAATACTTTAACTCTAAACAAGTTATGATGGTGAAATTTGTAAAATCTGTAAACCAATAAAAAATTTTTTTAAAAAAATTCACTTTGACAAATAACATCACAGTGAAAAGAAAATAGAGACAAACTGATGCACATTCATATGCACATATGCAAGCACACACGCAAAAGATGTCAGAATTCAGTTTTGACACATCACACCCCTGGTTTTGTGTTGATCCAACACTTCAGGATATGTAAATTCAGTAAATGAGGCCAAAGGTTGAGCAAGAGGCTGATTTTCACTCTGCAGAATCTGGAGTGAGTTTTGCCATCTGCTGAACTTGCTACAGGACAAGTTGTGAATTCATTTCTGATATATAAGGGCAGGATGTTGTTTTCACTACTACAGCTACTGTCTATATATGCTATGTATACAGTGTTTCATACATCAGTGGCTGTGTGGTTTGCTTTCTTGCAATGTCTCCAGCAGCTACAGTGCAGTTACACCATTCTTTCATGAGCTTAAAGCCCTCATTTTAGCATGGTCAGCTTTGCATCTCTGCCTTTTTTAATTCCCAGAGATCAGTTTTGTTTGTTATAGAGTACAGTCCTTTATGATGGCTTTTCTCTGTTTTCTTCATCATTGCTATGGAAATAATCAACAGAACACTAAAAGCTGCCACCCAAGTGAAGTCCCATCGCAATCAAAGGTACTTAAGTGTGCTTAATCTTATCTGGATGGCACTCGAAATTTGCATTTATTCATGCACCTGCCTTATTGCCATGAGTAGTAATTACCACATTTTGCTCTGATTTCTATAGTCATACGAATCTTAGTGTTTGGCTATCCCCATCTCTAAAACAGCTGAAATCAGGTCTGAGTTCACAGGTTCGCAAGCCCAGGATGGAGTTTATTTTCACAGGCGGTATACCAGGCACAACATGGGTGACACAAAAGAATGAATAAAACATTCCAACAGATCTCTTGCTAGTTTAACACCCAGATGTAATAACATTCTGGTTTACACAAGCATTACCAACCTTATCTGAAACTATGTTGCTCCAGTGATCTAATCCATGCCTTCCCATATAGGATGATACATGAACATATTCCATAAAGAACAATGGGTGGGTTTTTTTTTTAAAGTACTTCATTAATTAAGACAAGAATCAATGGCAGAACGGGGCTATTTCAGCAGTGTAGTTTCTAGCTCAGATTACATCTCTTCTCTGCTTAAAAGTACAATATTAGTAAGATGTGTGTGTGTGTGTGTGTGTGTGTGTGTGTGTGTGTGTGTGTGTTGGCATATTGAGGGAGAGAATAATGACTAAACATGCAAAGGTTACTCCCAATTCGGTTGTTTAGAAACTTAGTTTTTAAAATGATTTGTTATTGTTAGTTACAATAGCATCCATGCATATGGTGCTTTACGGACTTGCTTGTCCTGGGAAGCTTTTAAGTGTTCTTCATACTAAGTTCATTTGGCTCTCGAGAGAGTGTTCCTTAACTATATGTCCCACAGAACTCATATAACTTAATTCTCTTCTGAGTAGGCATGATAATTGTATTTGTAAAGGGAATTGTTTCCTGGTTTCTTTCTCTTGATAAGTTTTAAAAGCAAGAAAAAGTGAGTTGTGGTGTAGGTGGCATTTCATCTGTAGATGCTTGAAGAAGAGGAGGAGGAGGAGGAGGAGGAGTTTGGATTTGATATCCCGCTTTATCACTACCTGAAGGAGTGTCAAAGCGGCTAACCTTCTCCTTTCCCTTCCTCCCCCACAACAAACACTCTGTAAGGTGAGTGGGGATGAGAGACTTGAGAGAAGTGTGACCAGCCCAAGGTCACCCAGCAGCTGCATCTGGAGGAGCAGGGATGCGAACCCAGTTCACCAGATTACGAGTTTACCACTCTTAACCACTACACCACACTGAATAGTTTCCAGCAAATCAAAGGCAGGATCCAGTGACAGTAGGAGCTGAGTTGGCTTCTGAAAATCCTTTGCCTTCACTCCTTTGACTGAGTGTTGGTGGAGGTATTGCCAGGGCTGGTCCAATGCATTTTGCTGCCTGAGGCAAAGAACAAGATGGCACCTTCCCCATTCCATATGCAGAAGCCAGTAAGACTGTCATTGCCAGCATGGTGTGTGCTGCCTGATTGAGTTCCTTTGTTGTCCCTTGTAAAGCTTCTACAAGCCCCAGATAAATGCTTGATATTTGTGCATGAACAGAATTTCAGGTGCCCAACAGAATCAATGTCCACAGTTCAGCTCCATATGGACCCAATGCTGTTCTAGGATTAAGGAGAAAATAAGAATCGGTGTGTATTATCTCTTTGGTGATAAGGCTTACTTGTGGCATGTTGGAACCCAAACAGCCAGAAATTAATTTCCAGCCAACTATGACCTGCCATAAACTTTGCTAGGTGAAGGTACCTTAAGATGGGTCAGGCAGTTGCTTCTGTCGCTACTTCCCAAAGCTTGCTCATCTCGAGAGCATCCTGGTTTGAGTTTGATTCCCATAATGGCAGCCCATTCCTTTGCCTTCCTCTCTCTCCCCAAGAAATAGGATGACACAGGAAGCTTTCTGGAGGATATTAGCATCAGATTGCAGTTGTACTCTTAATGGGACTTATTTCTGAGTAAACATGATTGGACTTGCACAGCAGGACAGAGGAATGAGGGTTTCCAGAGAACTGGTGATATATTTGGGGTTAGGTTTTGCTGGGCTCTGAGCAGATGGCCACAGGTCATGGAAACTTTGGCTGGGTTGATGGGTTCCTGAGTAATTCACCTCTCACCCAGCCTATCTGTGTTAGCCACAACCATGGGGAGAATTTCAGTGCCTGAGGCAGCCACACTAGTAAGACGTAGTTTTGAAAGGGGCTGGGAGAGGCATATTAGCAGATTACATTAGGATATAAATTTGAGTCCAGAGTGGAGGCCCTCCTCATCCCATCACCTCTATGCGAGAGGAAAAGTGGGTAGGAAAAGTCAGCCGGCTTTAGATAAGCACTGGTACTAAACCACTAATAATATACCTTCATATATAAAGAAGAAAAGTGTTCTTTGGTGAAATAGATAATGCATCAAGATAAGTTGGGAGTGCTCCAGCACCACGTATAAAAATGCATTTGGTTCTGGCGCTCTTGCTTATTTATAGCAGAAACATTGCCTTCATAAAACGGGGCAGTTTGGATTTATCTGAGATTAGCTCTAAGCTCTGCAAATTCATAAACCACCAAAATCTCTAAGGGAAAATGAAGTTAATTCTTGTCTTGTTGTGGACGGTGATGGCTTACTTTGTTGTGTATGTATTTTTGGGCGGGTGGGCAGTTCCGGGCCTGTTACATTTTTCTTCCTCGGCCAGGAAGGGGCATTTGTTATTTTAAAGGGTTTAACTGTTGCGAACACCAGGGAGCGTTCATAAATTAGTATTGCCACACAGTATGTTATGTGGCCTTTTTTATATTGGAGTGCAGCTGGAGACAATCATTGCACAACTCCCCCCTCCTCCAAAAAAACCATTTCTTACTATTGTGAAATAGTAAGAACAAGTGGGACAAATGAAAGGGTGTGAACAGGGTGGTGGTGGGGACTTGTTTGTCCTCCAGTTTTACACGTACCGTAGCAGAGCTGGTGATACTTACTCCCACTCCTCTCCCCAGTCATTCCTCTGGTGAAACACAAAATCTGTTTACCTTCTGGTAGCTTGTGATTCTCCCCCCCCCCCCATTTTCAACATTGCCATTATTAGAAAGACGTAAATGGAGCTAATTTCTCTCAACCCACATGTAGAGGCTGGGAGTACTTCTGCCTAGTATTACAATTTAATCTGGTTAAAGGAAGCTGCTTGGAAACAGAGTTTAGCACTCCTTTAAAAGCAACAGCTCTGCTTGCTACCACTTGACAAAAAATGTTCCCTCTCAGACACTTCCATGTGGAACAGTTAATTCTAGTGCTTGCAGCTATTTGTGCATAGGTATTGGAAAAGTTCTTCAGTCTCCACTTCACACGCTTTAAGGCTTTTGGGGGAAAGGGTGTCCTGCTTCAGTCCTCTCTTCAAAGTGCTGTCAGATCCTGACACACTGCTGGTCACCCCACTCAGCTGCTACTCCTACAGCTTCTCAGCCTGAAGACATAGTTCTCCCATCTTCTTCTGATTATGAGATGACTTTTCTTCTGCTCCACGGCCACACAGGAGCATGTGACTGCAGAATCAGCTAATGGTCCTAAAGACTGCAGGCAACTTTTCAGGTGGGAATGGGTTGGGGGAGAGTCACTGCAAGGTCAAGTCCTACCAACCTTTATAAGGCTTCAAATGACTCAGCTCAGTTGGTTAGAGGGTGGTGATAATGCCAAGATTGCAGATTTAATCCCCATAAGGGACAGCTGCATTGCAGGGGGGTTGGACTAGATGATTTCCAGTGTCCTTTCCAACTCTGATTCTATGACTCCAAACCTTTGCAGAGACATTTTTCTGTAACTGAAGTAGTTGGTCACACTTGGAGCTATCCATGGTCCTGATCAATGCTCATCAGAATCTGCTACGGCCTGACTAAATATACCTTGGACTTTGACCTGAGCTACTTAACCAGATGTTGATTACCATAACTTGACCCACCAAGACATGTCTATTTTTCCTGACCTTACCATTGCTTGCCCTACTTGAGTGAACCAGATATATTTCCACCTGATTCTGCCCATTCAGCACAAACCTTCCTTTGGCAGCCCTAAGGCCCCACCAAAACATGATAAAGGGAAATGCAAGGCATTCTATCCAGAATGAACTACTATCAAGCTCATTCTTTCAATTGGTAACCAAATTATAAGACACATACAAACAACTCATGGCTTGCAACCCTTGGCTGACCTCTGTGTAGCCGGCAAGTGCAGTCCCTAGCTGATTCCCTGCTCTCACTGCCCACCTGATCGGCACTGGGAATGGCTGAATGCTTTGATAAGAACTCTCCAAAGCTGTTCTCTGTGCTAATGAGATGGGCAATAGGGAGGAGGAAATCAGTTGGGGAGCAGGTATACCAACTGAAAAGGATAGAGCTTAGCTTGACTTTCAGCCTATGCTGAGTTTACAAAGCTGGCAGAAGGCGTTCCTTCTACAGTAAGCAGTGTCAATACCATTTTCTTTAGGAAGCAGTAAATGTTCAACTCCACTGTCCCCTTATGTTGAACAAAGACTTCTTCCCTCCCAAGTCCACCTTCAGTTAAAATTTGACATGGTGAGAAGGTTATGAAATATTCTTAACCGCTCTGTGTGTGGTGGCCAAAGCCTGTGTCCCTGAGCAGGCTGTGTGTGGATGCGAATGAAAGGGGGAGGGGGGACCCAACCAACTGCTGGCTTGGACTCCACCCCATTGCCAGATGTGGCATCTGGTCTATTATCCTTTACTGCTCTTGGCAACCCTCTTATAGGTGGTATGGGGGAAAGAATGAGGACCTAGTTTTTTAAATATTAAAATAAAAAACTGCTCCAGATAAATTGAGACATAAGATAGAGAATTGCACCACTGGAGATCCCTCAAGTCATCTGACGTTGGTAGATCTCACTACTAAAACATGCAAAGCTTCTGATCAGGTACTCACAACCAATTGCTTACACTTTTGTTTGTTTCTGTATGCATGAAGATGTCCAAGCTGGCTGAGTTTTTCTTACACCCATTTTTTTCCTCCTGCCTTCATGATGGAATATTCTCAAAAGCACTACTCAGGATAGTTAAAACAAACAAACAAACAAACAAACAAACAAACAAACAGAACCTTCTGAAAATTAGGCCTGTCAAGCCAATTTTGTTTTGAATTTTTAAACATGTATGCACACATTGCTAAAGTTTGCTCCTGTAAAAGCAGATGTAACTGAGGAAATGCAGTTTTATATTACCTCACCCTGTATGTGTTGCATAGCTGTCAAGTCTCCCTTTTTTGCGGGAAACTCCCTTATTCCAAGCTGTGAGCCACCTTAAGTTGAGGCTGCATAGGCCTTGTGGTGCATGTGATTCAGATTCTATTCAGTTGAACCTCTGGTTACAAAGCTGACATTTTTTCAGCAATGCCCCCCTAGTGAGCCTTCTTTTGTTCACTTCTTTTTATTTCGAGGCAGTGCACACTTATGTTTGTGGAACTGCAAACCTTTCCAGTCATGTGTTACTCCAGTCAAATCCCACATATGAATGTGGGGAAAGATGATGGTGTGTAGCCTGGTGTAAAGAAATTTGTAGCCTAGGGGGATTACCGCGGTGTAGCGTGGACTGTCCCTGAGAACCGTAGACTGTACCCGGGACAGGTGAGGGTGCTGATCCCTTATTTTCAAATCCAAAACTTGACAGCCATGATGTGTTGGGTGTGTTCTTTCATTGTCACTAGCTCTTTGAGTTATCATTAATCACATTTTCCAGTTTTTTGGTTTGAAATAAATGAGACTTAAAATTATTTTGTTTGGCTGGATGGTGCTCCTGTTTATTGTGAACACTTTAAAATGTAATGTAATGTACACATGTGCCTGGAAATGTGTACATGAAGTACACCAGACATCCAAGGCTGGCTTTATCTCCATCCTCTTATGGACATACTAACTGGGTAGAATTAAAAGCGGGATATGGAGCCTGGCATCATGGAGGCAGGTTCTGCCCCTGAAAGCATGTGTTTATTTTAATATCTGAAGTGAACCTCTGTATATGTGGATAGACGCAACTCTACTGATGCAATGTCATCCCTTCAGAAAGAAAGTGTGCAAAGATGCTCCCCTCTTAAATATGCACACATTTGGAAACCAGTCTGCTGCTGCACTGTTTAAAACAAGCCTTATTGGAGATGCCATCCTTTTGGAACAGCATGCATCACTGAGCTGTCAACCATGTTAAAATATCCCACACATAGTAACTGCTGATCTGATTACAAGAAAGATGCAAAGACCTTCTGGAAATGTAGGGTTAGGGCCTGGGTTTAAAAATGGAGACAAATAATTAGAAATGCCTGTGTGTTGTGCTATGTGTGGATTTTTTGCTTTTTATTTTTGTTTTGCAATACTGTGTGCACTTCTGTGTTTCATTTGAATGGTTTCCAAGGGCCTAGATACTCTGCTCACTCAGTGCTCATTCTAGATGGCAGCCCTTTTGGGACACAAAATCGTTTTATTAGGCCAAATATAATATCCATTCTGATGAGAAGTTTGGGGACAGAATACTGTTTGAAGTGGGTGGGTCAATGGCTTAGACATGAAGCATTTAAAGGGAGGAATAAGATGAATAAATAAAAGGCACTACTAATAGCCTTGCTTGCACACAAAACATTCCACCTTTGCAGATGTTGAACTTAGCCATAGATTTTAAACAGTGGGCTTCTACTGATTTTTGCTGGTTTTCAGTTGCTGGGTTTGAAATGCAAATCAGTTCAGTTTGCAGTACTCCAGTGTATTATGAACGGAGACTCATTTCCTCAAGACCACCATTTTAGGTTCAGAATGTAACATGCAATTCTGCACATGAGTGCTTAGTATTCAGGCTGACCAAGCTGCTTGGTAGCTGCATCTGTAAAAGTTCTGTAAGGTTAACCACTTACTTGAACAATCATAACTATAGAAAGCTGGAATAACATATGCCGGCTTAGTTGCTCCTATTCCAAAATCCATTCAGGAGGAATTTGACTTACATCACCCTTACTGCCAGCTAAATTCCACTGAATTCCTCACATGGCTGAGCTAAAAGGGGTTTGGAACTGTAAATCTCTCCTTGCCACCACCATATCCCCATTTGGAGACTTAAGTTCCCCTGGCTGAGCCCTGGCCAGTCAGGGTGAGGGACTTAGGTTTGCATAGGCCTCGCTGAGCTCTGGCTCAACCAGCAAAGCCAAGGATTTACCAAATCCAAACTCCGTGAAACTATCATTGAAACTCTCACTGATTGTCCTGAGACAATATGAAATGCACAGCAGGCTCTAGGTACAAGCACCAAGTACAAGTACTTTATGCTAGCTTAATTTAACCCAGCGTAATTTATGCTGTTTTCCCATCCTTGAGATTGTTCCCTTAATGATGAGGACCTTCCTGGAATTATGAGGGTTTTGCAATCCCCTTCTCTTCTTTGTATCTGTTGAAATGTCCTGGTGCAAGAAAGTAGAGATAAAAGGAAGATCTATTGGCATTTTGAGAGGCAACTTTTTGAACAGAGAATGGACATGTAAAATTGTTTTGAGACATTGATAGATTGAAACAGAGCATTATCGAAAACTGTGCGATAATGGCAACTTCAAAATGAATGAAGAAAGATTATGGTTGTTATGGGATCTTTACTAAGGGTAGAGACGCCTGGCAACGATATATCTTTAGATCATTTATTCAGTTCTGATTGAAGTTCTCTTTGCTTTCTGTTACAAAGCACAGCCTGATGGGATCTTCTACAAATGTTTTGTAATCATTCATATGCAAAGTAGAATGCTGGGACTACTGGGATGATCCTAAAGGGAAAAAGAAAACAAAGGCACTCATTAATTTCCCATTTAAATCTGGCCCAAATAAGCAAAAACACCGAAATACATTTGGCTATTGGGCTAAAGCCCTGATGATAATGTTTGTTTCTAGCACCTTGGCTGAGACATCACTCATATGGCATAATGATACTCCTCTTAACTCCCAAAATCCAAAGACGCTTTTACACTTTAACTGCTGCTTTGTGATGCCAGGGTGTGTTGATCCAACCCAATTTCATTGTTTGGGCTCATTCATTTTGACAGCATGAGCACAAATAATCCAGATTGTGGACTTGTCTTTGTCCTCATCAGAAACAGTCTGTGATAGCGATCTTTTCTTAATTTATTTATTTAAAAGATTCCCACGCCACCCTTCATCCGATCCTGTTCTAGGATGGCGTGCAATGTGCGTGAATAAAACTATTAATACCAGATAGAAATACAACTGATGAAACATTCCTAATGCATTAGCAAAATGAGAAGGAGCAACGACACTTTGAAACTATTGTGTAGGCTAAACAAATCCATTTAATGCTGCATGGGCAAAAAAAAATGTTCTAACTTGGTGCCAAAAATATTGTAATGTCAGTGTCGGTCACACCTCTTGGGGGAAGGTGTTCCAGAGCTGGGGCATTGACACAGAAAGGGCCCTCTCCTTTGGAGCTACATAGCACAGCCTCCTTTAGGGAAAGTAGTTTAAAAGTGCCCCAATGAACAATCTTGGCATGGGCAGGCAGGGTTGGGCAGGAGTATGTCTTCAGATACTTGGGTCTCAAGCCATTTAGATCTTTAAAGGTGTGTATCAGCACTAGGAACTGGGCTCAGAAGTAAACAGGCAACCAGCGCAGCTCTTTCAGTATGAAGCATGGTGACCAGGTAAGCCTTGTCTGGGAAATGACCACAGCTGGTAAATCAGATGAAGCCAGTAGAAGGCACTCAATGCCATCTGGGCCTCAAATGACAATGTTTCAAGAAGCATCCCCAAGCTGTGTTCTTGATCATTTAGGGAGAGTGTAGCCCCATCCAGAACAGGCTGAGCATAATCCCCCCTGTCTTGTCAGAATTCAACTTTATTGATCCTTATCCAGCCTGTTACTGAACTCAACATTGGCTCAGCCTCATTTGACCCAGATGACAGAGAAAAAAAGCTGGATTCCTGGAGTAAGATATGGTATCTTACTCCAAACTCCTGTATCACCTCACCTTCTGGAGTCATGTGGGTGGTGTTCTTATAATGTTCAAGAAATTTGGGGATACAATGGAACTTTGTGGCCCTATAACGTAACAGACATGGGGTCAAACAGAACCCACCCATGCTACTTTCTGAAACTGCCCCTGCAGGTAAAAATGGAGCTACTGCACGACTGTGCCCCCTACACCCAACCTGCAGAGGCATCCCATAAGATACCATGGGTGATGCTATCAAAAGCCACCGAAAGGTCAAGCAGAATCAAATGGTCTCACTTCGCCTGTCTCACCACATCCCTGCAAAAAAATTAAAAAGTACATCTATCAGGACAACCAAGGACTGCATTCATAAGTATGGGTTTGTCTGATCATCAATGAGCAGTGCTGACAAAAACAAAATTGGCATAACTCACATGGCCATTGTCCTATGAATATAGTTTCCCTTTCTTCATAGCAGTTGTTCTGTAGTGTTAAAATAAGCACAAAACTGGTTGCAACTAACAGAGTTGCAGAGCACCAGAACTGCCAGAGAGCGTAGCCATAGAGAAAAATGGGCAATGCCATGGGTGTTGTGTTCAAAGGTTTTGGCAAGAAGGCCATCATTGAGTGTTGGAAATGGCAAGATATCCTGGTATTCCGCCGGGAATGGAAATCTTACTAATAAAACAAGTGGCTTTTGTTAAGAGAAAAAGCTGAACCATATTTTAAAAAATTAAGCACCAACCCTGGTTTCTCTCCCCCCACCCCATGAATCTGAATTGGATCCGTCCTGAAATATCTAGGTGCTTTTCAAAAATTTCAATATGTTGTGGCCTTATTTCTAGGCCTCTGGGCATGACATGAAGCCCTGTGTTGTAGCAACCTTCATGCTAAGATGTCTGGCTTTTGGGGATGAGAGCCAGGACCTCCAAGTATGCCATCTTGGCTTTCATGGAAGAAAAGTGGAAGATAAATGTAATAAAGAAATCAGATAAATATTTTAAAAACCTAATAACTGTGACCATCCAGTAGTGTTGTTCAGCAGCATTCTGGGTCTGTTATCCATGATATTTTGATGAGACAGTTCACATCAGCCTCTTTCTTTTAAAACCCTTGCTGTTGTTCACTTTCCGATATCCCTGCTCATCTTGTGTTTTCATTATTTCTTACTGAACAATTTCCCATTACAATAACCCTGCTGAAGTTGTGTCTAGTAAAGACTTTCTGCATTATTATATGCATGATCAGTCCCATGAGGAACAAATATTTTGGAGTTGTCTAGCTGAACTACAAAGCTAAATATGCTGCTGAATGAAAAATACTTGTACTAATTTAAAGGACAATATTCCAGAAGTTTTTAAGGCACACCATACCTTATCAACTGGTTTAACTAGTATATTTGATTGTGATTGTGATATATTCATTTCATAGCTGTTTGGGCAGTTTTCTTCAGAAGACAGATTCTTTCCATCATTTAACACCTGTGAATTAACTGAGCCTCTAGCCGAGCAGGACCTATTAAATACAAACAGTCATCACCCATCTGTCAAATGAACATGCACATTTGCTGTACGTGGAGTCATGCTATCGATCTTTCTAGCCGAGTATTGCTTGGTCCACTTTGACTGACATTGGCTCTCTGAGGACTCACGACTTTCCTGGAACTGGAGAGGCCAGGGATTGAACCTGAGACTTGTTTATGTTAAACATGTGTGATACCATTGAGTTATGAGCCCATGAAGTGACCTAAAATTTAAAGCATGACTGGGATGGTCAGAGGCAAAAGTGGGGTCCTGTATCTTTAAACAGTTGTGCTGAATAGGGAATTTAGCAGGTGTAGCCTAAAAGGTGTAGCTTTTAGCAGGTGACAAGCTTTCATCTTTTGCACTACTTTAGGAATGTCTTAAAATTGAGAATAGTGTTTGGGATGATGTCCTGCTTTGTTGTTAGGGATGCAAGAAGGCAGCAATTTCATCTCCAACCTGTATACATCAGTCAATGTAGTTTCCATTTTGCTGCAGTTTGGTTTCTGCCAAGTTCTATGCTATTTGCCTCCCTGTCTGCTATTTAACTTTGTCAGTTATGTAACTTACATAACTGACATTCATTTCAATGTAAAAGAAGCATTAAAATAATGTTTAAGAAGCTATTATGTTATCAATTATGGACTAAAATGCAATAATGATGTGAACAAATACCAATCATAGTCGATTGACTGATTTCTGTTCCTGCCTAGAAACATGTAAACTGCAGCAATTTCTGCTTCATTTTCCAGTTTTTGTTGGAATTCTCTGACATCCCTAATTGTTCTTCATACTACATAAATTTTATAGTAGTATGTTTATTTAATGTTGTAGGTGAAACAGTAAGAAAGTGTAAATTATTCCTTAAGAAAGTCACGAGAGTGCTTGAGTTCACATGTAACACCATGTCATGGTTTATAAACCATGGTTTAGTAAACCATAGGTTGACTGTCGATATCTGACTAGCAGCTTAACTATATTGTATTAGCCATTAGCAAACCACACTCATAAGCCATGGTTGGTTGGTTATCAACCTTAGTTTGTGCTAACCATCGTTAGCATTATATGCAAACCTGGATCTTGTCCTTAACTATGTTTTAGAACTCAGACTCACCTATAAGCCATAGAGCCGTGAGTAAAGAACAGCTCTAAAATGAAACCATTAAGAAGGCTTAGTGGAATTTAATACATTGCCTGTGCACTGCAATCCAATATGTTTACTCAGAAGTAAGCCTCATTTTAGCGAGGCTTACTTCCAAGTAAGTGGATATAGGACTGCAATCTAATTAGTGTGAGTACTGACAAAGCCTTGCTAATTCATAGCTTGCCCAGCTTTGAGACTGCAATGATGTTATTAATCATTGTGCTCAGGTACAGAGGCCAAACATATAAATTAGTTCAAGATAGGTGTTCCATTGTTTCTTTCCTCAGAACCCTCCCAATGGAGATAAGATTTAGACTATCTACAGGACAACAGATAGATTTAGTCCCAGGAAAGTTTCACTGATTACATATTATTTGACAGGTGCAATAATATAATGAACCTCAATCAGGCAGCGCACACTTAGCAGAACACGTTAAAGAGATTCATTTAGTAGTCGTGCCATGTGAAGTATTCACATTAGATGGGATAGGAGCAGATGCAAGGTTAAAAACACTCCCCCTCCAACTGCACGTTCACACAAAAAAAGTACATCACTATGTCCCCGAGACGGACGCTGAGCATGACAGCTGTTTTCACCTTTATGTGTGAGCCATCTCAAGTGACTCAACACATCAAAATCAATTTAGCGCAACTGTATTCTGCAAATGTCCTTTTTCTCCTCCAAAGAACGTGCTGCTTCACAGAAGCATAACAGGAGCCTATTTCTTGCTTACAGACTTTATCCAGTTTCTGTGGGTAACGGATCAGATGGAGGACTGCACACGCTCCTTATTCGTGCAAGTCAGAAGAAGGAAGGTAAGGTAATTTGCGGGGGGGGGGGTGTAAACGCCTCAAACATTCCTTCACTTACACAAACTAGAGCCCAACTCCATGGACATTTACTCTGAGTTCAATGGGGCTTACGTCCAAGTAGATGTCACTGAATTGCAGCCCTCAACCTCATACCGGGAAGGTCCTGGTTTCAGAATGAGTGTCCATGCTATATTACAGATCTTCAAAGGAAAAAGGAATGCATGCAGTTGGCTGCATATGAAAAAAGGTGGGTATGATTTCTGAAGGGCATCAAGACCAAAGTTACTGTGGTTTTCAAGAGTTGACATTCTGCTACTTTACAGAACAAAGGTTTGTGCACCAATGATTGGATGAAGCCTTTCTGATCACTTGGTGACAGCATTTTCTAAAGGCAGAACCTCTTTTAAAGAGAACAAAAATGCCACTTCCTCACCCACTCCAGCTTTCCAGGTTTATATTAATATCAAAACGGGTGTTAGAAACTGAGGTATGAAAGCTAGGAGCTAAATGGCACCTTATGGGTGCAAAAATGGAATGTCTAGGTGCGCTTTTTAATTTAACAATAATACAAAGCTGAAATGAATGAACTGCAGCTAAAATATTATGTTCATTTTTCACGTGGTCTAATCCTTCCCTTGCCCCCCCCCTAATATTCTTTAGAGGGTCTTTTCTCCAGTCTTCAGAAAGTAGCTGAAGTGGGGCGGCAGAAAAAAGTCCTCCTTTCCTTCCACTCTGCAGTTTTAATCTGAAATCATGGGTGCAGTACTGTGTCCAGAGTTCAGAAGCTGCTCGTGCTAATGAAATGCCCTGTCACAAAATGTGCCTACAACAGTGGGAGTTTCGAACACTTATCAAAACACCATGGCCTCTGTTTCACATCCAAATTAGCCATCAAAACTCATTTTCTGCTTTATTTCTAACTTTTGTTATCCTATTTCCCCATGGAAAATGCAATCTTATTGCATATGATTTAACCAAACCTGAGCATATGCATCTATCTTTTTCGTTCCCTGGTAACTTACGTACTTAACCCCTTTCCTATAAAGTCTGCCAAAACAACATTAAAAATAGATTCCCCCCCCCCAAAAAAACCCTGCATGTAGTGCTTCAGTTACAGTGATTTATTATACATGAAAAACACAACAACCACCCCTTCAGAGGTGAATTCTCCCCCCTTCCTTTAGTAGTGTTCAGATGACTATATATCTGAAATGCAGCTGTAGGCACAAAGACTTGTATTGGTACGAAAGTTAACAGGGAAATCAAACTTCATTCAGCCTCAGCTGCCCAGCCTTGCTCAACATTCATTTTCGGAGCCACTTTCTGGCGTTCAAAAGGCTTTCATGGCTGCTATGTAAGAAAAAAAGATGGTTTGTACAATATCTGGAGGAGAATGAGGTCGGAAAGGTGATTACAGGCAGAAATGGCACAAGTTGATTCAGTGAAAAAGAATAAGAAAAGTAATCTTGTAGCCTTGGCAGCTTTTGCTTATTGCACTGGTGGTCTGACAGCTGTAGGGTGTTAGCCATGTGATACTGGCCTTGGCCTCTCCTCATTACAAAGGAAATCACCATCACCAAGTCCTTTGGCAATTCTCAATCCTTTCATTTAATGTATACTCACCAGGCTTCTGTTTTGACTGCCAAATAGATGAATTGGGTGGTTTTTTTAATGAACACAGAACAGAAAACATGTCTGCATGCCTACTCTATCTGACTTCTTGTTATTTAAGTGAGACGGTGCAAGAAAAATAGCATCAGGTGACTTTTCAATGTATTGCAATAAGTTCCTAGGTTGGTCTGTCCTTTGGATTATGGGCAGTATTCTACTAATGAGTCCTGTCAGAACAAGGATTTCCACTTGTACAGTGAGACTTCTCCCTCTCTCTTTCCTCTGCATTTGCCACACACCCTATCCAAATCTGCTGCTGAGGGTTGGGGAAACTCTGAGATTGAGAGCGAAATGTGGGGCAGGGGAGGAGAGGGGGATAGCATTCCATTGTACAAGCAGAGATCCTTGCCCTGATGGAACATTTGCTACATTGGGATTCCACTCTGTTCCTAAAATGGAGATCAAGTGTAGACAGCCTCATGGACGGCTTATTATGAAACTGGTCTACAGTGGTACCTTGGTTCTCAAACTTAATCCGTTCCGGAAGTCCATTCCAAAACCAAAGCATTCCAAAACCAAGGCAGGCTTTCCCATAGAAAGTAATGCAAAATGGAGTAATCCATTCCAAGCTTTTGAAAACAACCCCATAAACAGCACAGGTAGGTAGCCGTGTTGGTCTGCCATAGTCAAAACAAAATAAAATAAAAAATTCCTTCCAGTAGCACCTTAGAGACTAACTAAGTTTGTTCTTGGTATGAGCTTTCGTGTGCATGCACACTTCTTCAGATACCATAAACAGCAATTTAACATGAATTTTACTATCTAACAAGACCATTGATCCTTAAAATGAAAGCAATAAACAATATACTGAAGTCACACAATCAATCAGTAGCTGAACTGGGTTCCACACAGTCACAAAAACAAAACAAAAAAGCCGCAAAAACAAAAACACAAAATAGCAAAAACAGACAGACCTCAGCATAACACTCAAAATGGAAGCTTAACACTCAAAACGGAGCACCTTCAGCTTCCGAAAAAAGTTCACAAACTGGAACACTTACTTCCAGGTTTGCAGTGTTTGGGTTCCAAGCTGTTTCAGTACCAAGGCATTTTGAGAACCAAGGTACCACAGTACTCAAATAAGCATTGCAACATGGGAGTAATCAATTCACAGAGGGGAGATTGTCCCCTTCTCCATTTTTAGGTCTAATAAGGGAAGAAAAGCTGCAGCTTTCCTTTAGGCTGCACAACTCCCCATTTACACACAGGACCAGATACCTGAAAGTGGTACACGGAAATGGAGAGTCCACCAGACTCAGAAGGAAACCCTCTCTGGAGCTCAAAGAGGACACCCTCTTCAGGCTCCATGTGAAACATGAATAAAATTTGAGGAGAATGAGCATAGAAAAAACCTTAAAATGCATATAACATTGCATGAGAGAAATCTGCCTCTGTCAGATTTCATTTGTCGAATTCCCTCTTGACTATTGACTTTGGCTTTAAGAAAAAAATCAAGCTCCCTTCTCTTGTAAAAGCAGATAGAATTGCGAAATCTGGAACTGAAAGACCTTTAGGCCATTAGAGTGGTAGTTAAGTGCATTGTGCAACCGTTTTCTGGGGAAGACATTTCCATACCTCAGCACTAAAGGGAAAGCTCTTATGTGAATTTCAGGAGTCATGGTAAGTGAAGGGTTATATAGAAACCAGGCAAGCAGTCCTTCTGCCTGATTTTAAAATTTAATGGAATGTCTTCTCATTCTCTCATTAACATTATTATGTCAATTGTTCAGTTCTGCTGAAAAGCAAGATTTCAGTTTGACTTAGACCAGCCAACGTAGCGGTGTGCTTCAGGGTATTAATCAAAGTAAATTTTTGTAGCCTTTGTGTGTTAATCTAACTGGGTGTTTTGATCTCTGTTATTTGAATTTCAGTAGTCTTAAGAGGTCAGCAGCATGGAGCTCTGGTGGTCTCCGCTATTTAAAGTCTATTTAGAGAGTTCAGAAAGGCAATTTTAATAACCCAAGGCAATGAGCTAGTCATTTGAGTAGAGGTGGGTGTGGGTGGGAACTTGGAGGACAAATCCAGAGCTATTCTATCCCTTAATCTTAACAGTGCAATCCCATCCATAGCCATACATGCTCATAGGGATGTCTTTCCAGGTCAGTGTGTGTAGGATTGCAGCTTAACCCGTTTGTATAGAAATAAATTAACATTGATTCCAATGAACTTTATACCAAGTAATTTATCTTATTAAAGGCACCCTCTTCAAAATATCCTAAAGCTGTCTAAGCATTTTCATTTTTATCTATAGCAAAGGTGGGAGATTAATACATTTTGATATGTGTATGTGGCAGGGAAATTATAGGAAATAATGTTTGCAAAGGGGTGGTTTAAAGTACATATTCCTTGTCCACATATATTCTTGGTGTGCTGTTTACTGGATTATTTATAAAGGTTACAATTTAAGCATTACATATTAATTTGATTTTAATAGGATCATTAACACACTTGCATTATAATTAATGGATCATACATTTTAAACATGCTTGACTTTGGCTGGATTCTGCCCTTAGATTCCACTCCTCCCTACCCCACCAAACTTCTCCTGAAGGTTCAGTATAAATAATACTGATTTTAAATCTTTAAAACCTACAAAAACTCTTAAAGCTAAAACAATAAACCAACAATTTTTATGGTTAAATCTTAAATCTCTGCTAACACCCATTAGCTTAATCACGGCCACTAAATGGTGGTTTAGTATGAAGGCCTTTATGGAACCACCAGAAGGTGCTTCCCTATTAGAGTTTTTGGTTGTAAGATATTGCAAGGACCAAAGCCAGTTTGGTGTAGTGGTTAAGAGCGGCAGACTCGTAATCTGGGGAACCGGGTTCGTGTCTGCACTCCTCCACATGCAGCTGCTGGGTGACCTTGGGCTAGCCACACTTCTCTGAAGTCTCTCAGCCCCACTCACCTCACAGAGTGTTTGTTGTGGGGGAGGAAGGGAAAGGAGAATGTTAGCCGCTTTGAGACTCCTTTGGGTAGTAAAAAGCGGGATATCAAATCCAAACTCTTCTTCTTCTTCTTCTTCTTCAAAGAGTAATAATTGCATCATTATTCTTTAATATATAATTCAATAGCAGTTATGGATAAAACAGGCAGCACCAAGCAGAATAAAATATGAAGCCATAATAATAATAATAATAATAATAATAATAATAATAATAAGTTATTTATACCCTGCCCATCTGGCTAGGTTTCCCCAGCCACTCTGGGCAGCTCCCAACAGAATATTAAAAGCACAGTAAAACGTCAAACATTAAAAAACTTCCCTAAACAGGGCTGCCTTCAGATATCTTCTAAAAGTCAGATAGTTGTTTATTTCCTTGACATCTGATGGGAGGGCATTCCACAGGGAGGGCGCCACTACCAAAAAGGCCCTCTGCCTAGCTCCTTGCAACCTCATTTCTCGCAGGGAGGGAACTGCCAGAAGGCCCTCAGAGCTGGACCTCAGTGTCTGGGTAGAATGATGGGGGTGGAGATGCTCCTTCAGGCATGCATTTCATCCCCCCACAAAGGCCTGGAGAAAGAGGTATGTCTTTGCCTGCCATAAGAATGAAAACAGGGTAGGGGCATGACACATCTTGTGGGGAGATATCATGGGGCCATCACAGTGAAAATCCTACCTCACCCCCCCTGCACTGCAAACCTTGCTCAGCAAGTCTATTAGCAATATGACTTCCTCTGCAGATCTTAACGAAAGGGCAAGCTGTTATGAGATAAGGCATTCTTTCAGATGCTTAGCCTCCAAGTCATTTAGGGCTTTATGTCATCATAACCACCTTGTACCAGACCCAGAAGACCACTGGCAACCATGCAACTCTTAGAATTTGTGTTACATATGAATAACCAGGAGCACCCATTTGTACCCTGGCTATGGCATTTGCAAAAGTTGTAACCTTCAGATGGTTCTCAAGGGCGACCCTACACATGTCACATTACAACAGTTAATGACCTGGGAAATCTGTGTAATAGACAAACAATTATATTCTACCATTTGCCGACTTTTCCTACATATCAGAAGCAGCCCTAAAATCAAGCATTGATATAAGCAAATAGCAGAAACACCAAGAAAAATAGTATTAGAAAATAGTTCAGACAAATTTTCGGAGGGAGTGATGTATCAACACCATTAGTATAACCTCTTTTACAATCTCCAGCTCTTATTTTGTGTACTTCATGACCACAATGGTATATGTCAGCTAGCAAAGCTAGCTAATACTTTTTCTTTCTCTCTGTGTGTAATAAATCAGGATAACCAAGTAAGTAAAATATCAGTGTTTGCCATTTCAGCTATTTTTGTTTCCCTTTCCTTTTTCCCTCAAGCAGCTGGACTGCTACATCTTTGGCCCAGTACAGATCCTTGTGTAGTGCAGGCTTTCCTGGTGATTTGATGAGTGTCTCAAAATCCAGCATACAACCTGTGGCACATTCATCATTTAAACTCTGAATTATTTTTCAAAGCCTCTTAGCAGCAACAGCTGCTATGACAGTACAGTGTACCCAGCACACCTGACATCTACATTTGTCTATGCTTTGCTTCACCGTATGCTAACAGATTTCCCTCAAGCCTCCAACACACTGCTCTTATTTGCCAGCCTCTCTGTTGCTGCTTTCATTGCTACTATTTATGGAGTTTGCTTAAATAACTTTCATAACGGAAACTAGAAGAGACAAGTTGCTTTCCATATAGTGCTGGAAGGACCAGGGCATTTTGCTGCTTGAATTGGAGTCCAAATGGTGCCTCTCCTCCTTCTAAGGCCCAATGCCTAAAAAATCTTGCTGCAGCATGCAGACACAAATGCCTGCCTTCATCTATACTCCTGCACCAGAGCTGGCCCGGTTTCCATTGCTTCATGTAATGGCTCAGTTGGTCAGAGCATGGTGCTGATAACACCAAGGTGTGGCGATCGCACAGAGCCCCCGGTTGTTCGACGGACTATTGACCCTGCACCACCACGGCTTATCTCTTCCACTGCCACCAACCAGGTTTCCCCAGTAATATATTCAGACTCGGTCAGGTTGTAACGTATTAACAAAGATTCCTGTTTATTGTGAATGCAAACAAGTTTTAAATACTTTGAAACTCTCTCTGTCTCCAACTCACTCTGACTCCTATGCCTACCACCCACAAGAAACTAACCGAACCAAAGTGTCTCTCTGTTTCCAACTGTCTTCCAGCTGCTTTCCCCCAACTGTCTAAACCTCTGGCTAAGCCTTTTAAAAACAGGTAGGCTCTGCTTCTGGGCTTTTCTATTGGTCTACCTATTAACCCTTTCCCTCCCCCCTATACAGACATTTCCAAAAGAACGGACAAATGCCACACAAGGATGCAGGTTCGGCCCCCGTATGGGACAGCTGCATATTCCTGCATTGCAGGAGGGTGGATAGATGATCCTCAGGGTCCCCTCCAACCCTAGAATTCTATGATTTAATGGAATCACAACATAAGCTTCAATGGCTCAGTTGCCCTCAACATCCTAGAACACTGATGGGGAACTGTGGCCCTCTAAATGGCCTTGAACTACAACTTCCATAATCCCTGACCCTTGACCATGCTGGGGGGGGCAAAGAGGGGGCATTATTGGAAGTGTCTAGGATCTGATGGATCCTAAGTCTTTCCTAGCATCCCATCACTACCCCAAACCTGGAGGAAATTTAGACATACCCCAGGTGAGCGGATATTAAATGAGTGACTACTTCTGGATATAAGGTTTCCCTGTCAAGCATTGTATGCAACTTTTGCACTGATTTGATCTTTTGTGGTAGGGCAGCATTGGTGCCAAGACCCTCCTCTGTTATAAAGTTTCAGGAGGCCCCCTGTCCCTCCCCCCTAGTGGAGCTTCACAGTGCAGGTAATTCCAACAATTATTTTCTATCACCATTGCACAAACAGATAGGGGTCTGTGGAATCCTTAAAATGTCCAAATCCTCATTTCTCCTAGGGAACTACAAAGCTATGCCACAAAGCCTTTAGCAGGACTGCTAACTTTAAAGCTGGATATTTGTACTTCCCTTGATAGTTGTGTCAAAAGCCAGGCTGTGTGTCCTCTCCAGTTAACTGGCTTTCCAGCACTGGCAGGGCACAGAGTCAAGACATCATAATAGTGGCTAAGCTAGCCACCTGCTGTGATAAGTCAGTACTGTGTAGGAAATGCACTCCTTGCCGTGTTCCACTCGCTGTGCTCAAAGCGAAAATCCCCCCCCCCACACACACACCTTACAGCAACTTTTAAAGAACTGTATGATCAGCCTTTAAGGTCCTTTGACATAACATTAAAAGCAACAGGGAACCACCAGAATAGCATTTCCCCGACTGAGATATTGACGTGAACCAGAAAAGTCCTGCTGAGCTAAAGGAAAGCATTTTGGGTTCTTTGAATGGCATATAACAAGGTTCGTCTAAATGCTAGGGTCTCAAGTAAGCAAGCCACATGCTCTTTGGCCAGTCCTGAATTACTTTCATAGACTTCAGTGAGACTCATTTGTGAGAATTACTCCAAAATAAATGGTTTGGGGTTGCAGCTTAATAGCCTGTTCCAGAGCTCAGTTATGCTGAAGCACTTGGTTTTAAGACTTGGCCCTATTGAAGTCAATAAGACTAAATTGGTTTTAACACAAGCATTTTACATGGCCCACATTCTCCATCAGATGAAAAAAATGTGCCATTGATCCATTGTATGGCTCCGTTTGTACAATAGCCTGCTGTCCTATATCTTTAACTTTCAAGTGTGGACAGTCTTGCCAATGCCGCTAGCGTTGTCTGAAGTAGCTAAAAAGAAATTTCTCTTATACCCTGAATCAGAAACTACAGTGTCAGTATGTTTTCCTTAGGCACCTTTTGCAATCTGTCCAGATGTGCAGAAGGCCAGTTACTTGGTGAATTATGTCTAAAATTTGGGTTGGAATCATTTTGGATTGGATTTTCAGTCTTGTGTTGCTATCATTCAAAAAGCTAGCCAGTGTGGTTGAAGACTCCTAAAACAGCTGTGAATTCTTTTTTGTAGTTGGACCTAACCATCTAGTCAGGGACCTTAATAGATTAGTTTCTTCCATTTCCCCCATTTATTTATTTGGATTTTGATTCCTTTGGGAATGTAAATATTCGTCTCCCCTTACAACAAGAGATACTAAGAGGGAGAGAAACTGAGATTGGCTGGCCCACAGTCAATGAACTTCATGGCTGAGTAGGGATTTGAACCAGGGTGGGTTCAGCACACCAATCCTAGTTTTGATTTACAATTTTCTAATTTGCAGGGCCACAGCTTGGTAGTAGAGCACATGCTTTGCAAACAAAAGGTTCAGCACCCCCCCCCATCTCCAGGCAGGGCAAGGAGACAATCTTGCCCAACTCTAGGAAGTTGCTGCCAAACAGTATAGACCTGTTTTCCCCAATCTGTTGGCCTCCATAGCTCTCTCTAGAACAGCACCAAAGGGAAGAGACCCCTATGTTAATGAGTTGGGGTAGCCAATGTGGTGCCTTCCATATGTTTTGGATCACAGCCCTCATCATTTCTGATCCTTGTACTATTTGTAGCTATTGAGAATTGTAGTCCACAGCATATGGAGGGTACTGTATTGGCTACCTTTGGTGATGGGCAGGTTTAAGTGAAGGCAGGATACATGCTCTTACTTTTCAACATTTGTCTAACTTTGGATAAGGCAGGGGGGTTGAAAGTAGTCCAGAGCCTTAATTCCGTTCATAGGTGTACTTGCAGTACGAGTACAGAAAATAGCAAGCATGCAAAATCTTCTCTCGAAAGCTATTGGTATTTGGGTACACATTTTATGTCTCCTCTTTTTCTAGAAGTTTTATCTTGGCCAAACATTTCTACTGTCCATGAAATAGCAAGTGCATTGATTTAAATTTAAAATAACAAAGCACAAGATATCAGTCAATCTTGTTCAAAGTGATTTAATCTAAGTTTTAAAACATTTCTGTCTGGCACCTCTTTTTCTAGAAAAATAGTACTGTTAATACTTAAATACAGGTCAAGATTTCATACATATATATGTATAAAATCTTGAGCTATATACATACATCACCTAAACATCACCTAAAATAGAAGCCTTTTTCATACTACATTTGTGGAGATTATGAACAGCAAGTGGAGAAGAGAGCATTGTAGTGGCAAGCTCTGCCTTCAGCCTATGCATGTTCATTTGATGATACGACTAGGTCAAAGGTGCACACATCTGTTCAAACATTGGGACATCTTTACATGAATGGGATCCTGGGTCCATCTCCTATGCATGTTAATTCTTCTGCCCTCCATGTTGTACAAAAAGGCCTTTGGTCATTAGGCAGAAAGCACGTCTTATGAAAAATTCTATGAAGGAAAGAGTGGGAGAAAGCCCTACTAGGTAGAAAGGCCATAAACAGTTGATACTTACCACCGGCAAATCACAAACCAACTTGATACTGCCAAACAACTGAACACAATTACACCTAAAATGATGGAGACTAGAGAACCCTTGGAAAGCCTTCCAGAATCTGAAACAATGAAATGTTAAATTATACTTCTTAACTAGGTGGGTAGGTAGTTTTATGCTGCCAATGAGACTTCAGAGGTCTGCTGTCATCACACAACTCATCTTAAAATTCTCCTCTGTCACTGTTACCAATGGAAACTCAATATTTTGGCATTAAGAGGGCTGTGAGCACTATTTTGGATTTAGGTAGTAATGGCTGGTTTCAAGCTACAGAACTATGTATATAAAATTTTCAAAGGCTATCTATATTTGACACCAGAATATTTTATGTCTTGAAAATTGAAAGACAACTCCCCACAAGCAACGGAATTCACTTGCAAAGTGTATCACTCCTCCTGCAAATGAGATTTTCTTTTCATATTTCATTAACTAATATAAAGATCAAATACAGAGTTATATGACTGAGACCGAGAGTGTTTCTTGAAGCTATTGTCTGTCAAAATGTTCTATCACTCCTCTCTCTATACAAGGTCTCAGCCAAGCTATTGGTCTCCCTTGCTAGGGTGTGGGAGGAGAGGAGGAAAGTAGTGAATGGGTGAAAATACTTATTTTATTACATTTACCGGTATATTTTGCCTTTCCTCCCAAAGAAGCCCAACATGTGGATTCAATTTGCAGGTCAAACCACAGGACAATAACAGCAGATCAATCTCATACCTTGTTTCCTAATTTTTTGACAACTAAAGACCAGTTGATGTTGTCAATTTGACAATGATGTGGAAGCAACTTCCACCATACTCCAACATTTCACAGAAACAGACATTGGCTTGTACTTGTAACACTCCTATTCACAGGGCAAGGATCATTGCCTGAGGACTTCTCTCCTCTCTCTCTCTCTCTCTTAATTGTAGGCTTCACCTCTGCCATGTCCATTAAATTGAGCACTTCAGCTCCTTTTCTGCATAGACAGTTGCAGCGGTTGGAGGGAAGTAGAGCATTGGCTCTGTGTGTCCATTTTGTCTGCACATGCACGTTAGAGTCAAATTGCATCCAGGCCCATCCTTCCCTCCCAATATCATTTCCAGAAACCCACAAGAATGTCTGAAACCAGAAAAATTACACTGCTTGTCTTCCCAAGGTTTCCACAAAAGACAAAAAGGAGACAATGACATGCCAGGGACAGGTACTAGAAACCAAGGACTCTTGGAGCACATGTTTCCAGGGGTCAGATCTTCTACTACACCTGTATGGGGACCAGCCCTACCATTAGGCAAAGTGACAGGGTCACTCCAGGTGGGGAAGCTGGGCAGTGAAATGTTGGGAGCACACAGTTACATGTGGTCTGCCCTGCACCTCCTAAGTTAAACTGCTCTTTCTGGTGCGATGGATTGTGCTGTCCCATTGCCAATGTTGAAGTGTAATCTAATTGCCAATCAAGTTGGCTTCTGTGCACAGAATGGGAAAGGGCGCCATCCCTAGCCTTCATCTCATGTAGCAAAATATATTGGGCTGGCCCTGACTAGTACATAGGAGCCACAGGAGGTGGGCAGGTCACATGATTATTCCAATAATGGTACTGCATATTATGGGCACAGAGTGGGACCAAACATCACAGAAGTAGGGTTTTTTATGTTGGTGCAGCTTGAGGAAATAATTTCTTCTAATACTGATCCAAGCCTGCCCATCCATGTGCTTATGTAGCCAGAACAGCAAAGGAATCGGCATACTTACGAGTGACCCAGAGGTATATGCACGTGTGCAGAAAAATTGCAAGGAAAAGAACTAAGGGCGGAGGGGAAACTCTAAAACATAAGAACTCAATGACAACGAATGTTGAAAGATTGCAGCTCCCTTCATAGGAACTTAAGATCAGCCTCCTGAATCAGGTCAACGTCCCATCTACAGGTAGTCCAACATCCTGTTTTCACATTGGCTAACCAGATGCCTGCAAGCAAGACATGAGTGCAACAGCACCCTGCCCACTTGTGATCACAGCAACTGATATTAAAAGGCAAGATGTCGTTGATAGCCTTGTCATGCATGAATGTGTCCAATCCTCTTTTGAAGCCATCCCAGTTGAGGGCCATACATTATGCACATGTACAGGGCAAGTGTGGGCTGCCCTCCAAGTCACACTTCTGTTCCTGTCCCCACCATTGCCAAAGTTGAGAATAATTTCTGCAGTGCAGAGCCTTGTTTAGGTGTGGAGATCCTCGGATAAACAACCCATCAGCCTTAGGCTTGCCAGGAATACACTGCAACATTTTGATGCAGGGCCCTGCTTGTTGGCCTATCAAGATTCTTTCAAAGATCAGTGAAATGAATAGTCTATATTGTAAATGAAAATACCCATGCAAAAGTGCTGGTATTATGTAAGCATATAACAATAATTAAAAGCAAAACAAAATTCAATCAAGAGGTTTTTCCCCTCACTAGAAGAAGACGATTAAGAAGATTAATCCCCAAACAAGTGTTAGGAACAGAGTCATCTGAGGAACAGAACTGCAAGCTATCTGTTACAGGTTGAATGGTTATTAGGCACATTAGACAAATGAAGTAAGGAATAATTAAAACAGTGCCATCAAAAGGTTTTTAACAACTTAATGGAAAAAGCAACTATCATGCTTCAAACCAAGGACAAAAGAAACAAGACACCAAAAAGACCCAAGGATTTCTACTTCACATTTTATGTACAGCAATAGGCTTATTTTTGACGGATGATGTTGCCTTCAGACAACAAATTTCACAGGTTTCCAGTAGCCTCCCTTCTACTCCAGCTTCCACACTCCCCATTTAATTTGGAACAGGACTCCAGGAAGAGGTGTGTGAGGTAAAGCATTCCTCCTAGGGCAAACTGGGTTGAAACAAAACTCAGATACAGTATGCCTTAGTCAAAACTGTCAGTTTCAGAATGATTTTTTTAAAAAAATCCTAGCATGAGGGACAGTCTGCAGTTTTGGTCTTAATGTTAGATGTGGACCAAATAGTACTGACTTCTAAACTTATTTGGCCATAAAGCTCGTTAGATAGCTTTGTAGAATCTCAGTCAGACCTACTTCACAAGGGTGGTTGTGATGGGAAGATACCAATGTCAGCTACCCTGAGTTGCCTGGAGAAAGCAAAATTCAAGTGTAATAAATAAGAATAATTTAAGATATCCTGGCATATCCCAAGTATGAATGGAGGTTATATGAGTGCACAGCATAAAATATTACTAGACCTCTTACAGATGTTAAGAGCACTTTAGTTAGAAGTCTGAAGTTGCTGGAATAAGGTAATTCATGCTAATCATTTTTCAATTGCTCTACAACACTACCGTACCAATCATTTGCAACTTGGGATGCTCTTTTGGGCTAACAAGCAAATCACAGGCAGCTCAAGGTTTGCTTTAGTTACCTCATCCAGACTGCCTTCACAGTTCTGTATTTTTATTATGGCAACAGCCGGTGATTCTACAAGTTTATTTGGAGAGAAAGGCTGGTGAACTTGACTTATCTGCTTATGATGCAGACCTGCATAGCTTGTGGCCCACCAGGATGAATGCAGCTTAAACAGCCATGTTGAATGCAGCTCGATCCCTGTGACCTTTCATATAAATGCCTGCTTAGAATTAAAACCCAAGGCCTGCCATAACCCTGGAGCCAGAGTCCTTCACTTGAAGAAATGAGAATAAGGACTCTGAAGCGGAAGAGGAAGAGGGAGAGCATGTAGGGCCAGCCCCAGAAGCACTTCCACCAGATATGCCTGGGGTGTGGTGCCGGTGCTCCTCTGGCCTGAGGATTCTGCATTGCTGCCCTAAGTCTCCCTTCCTGACTATTTTTATTGATTTTCCAAATTATTACAAATCGTTACTGAATTGATTCAATTTAATACAATTTCCAAAACCGGTTTCCCAGCGCCCTTACAAGATATGTCCAAGAGATTGCCACCCTAAGTCTCAGAGGACTCCATCGTAGTCGTCCCAGTGAAACCACAGTCTCCCCTGCTGGGGCCTTTTAGTGAAAAGGGATGGCTACAGAGATGCAGCTGTTGCTGCTGCTATATAAGGCTCGGTCACAGTTTGATGCCTGCCTAAGATCAGTGCTCTCCTCACAACAGGGTCAGAGTGTGGGCTGAAAGTATCCGGAATGCTAAGTAAAGGGTTAATGCTCACAAGGGCTGTAGAACTCTGTGATGTCATATGCCTGAGACAGTTATTTCGGTTGGTTCAGTTATGGCAGTTATTAACTGTCTTAACAGTTAGAGCAGCAGGTATTTTCCGTTATGCTGCTGTCTGCCTCAGTAACAGTCTGTAGTCTGTAACAGTATTTATCTTAAATACAAATCTATGTAAGGTGTATTGACAACATAAACACCTACCTGCATTGTATATATTTTAATTTGCAGGTGCAAGTACACTAAGTAAAAGTTATTTGTTATTTAAACTTTAAAAGAGAGTGTCTTGCGTAGTTCTATAGAAACTAGTTCTATAGGGAACTAATTCAAAAGACCAGAGCTCTCTTCTGCATAACTCTATAAATGGGAACTAGAATTTAATTCCCACACAGAGTACATACCCTCCAACATTTCTCTGATAAAAATAGGGATGTCCTATTCCATCCTCGTCACAATTTTATCATTTATATGCTGCCCATCTGACTGGGATGCCCCAGCCACTCTGGGCGGCTTCCAACATTTATAAAATCATAATAAAACATTCCCTACACAGGGCTGTTTTCAGGTGTCTTCTAAAAGTTGTATCTCCTTGGCTTGGGGGGTCACATAACTCCATACCCTCCAATGTTTCTCCTATGAAAATAGGGGCATCCTAAGGGAAAGCGGGACATTCCGTGACTGAATCAGAAACTGGGACGGCTTCTGTAAATCTGGGACTGTCCCTGGAAAATAGGGACACTTGGGGAGGTCTGCGAGTACATAACCATAAGTTGTGCAGGCCAGTTCTGCAGTTAGCAGCCTACACTCCCCCTGCTCCCACTAGCCTCTCTGGTACCTCTGGTGGTTGCTTCCAGCTCAAGAAACACATGAACATCCCCTTAAGAAGCTAATTTATACCAAGGAGGCCCATTGTTCCACTTAGCTCAGTAAAATTTACGGTGGCTGTCCAGTGTTCCAGACAGGAATCTCTCCTTACCTCACCTAAAGGTGAAAGGGATTGAAGCCAAGACCTTTTGCATGCTTAGTATGTGCTCTGCCACTAAGCTATGGCCCTTCTCTCAAGAAAATACCTTTTGACACTCTTCCTTTGAAGAGAACTGCAGGAGTGCTGCATCACACACCAGCTCTCCGTGGACCAGATTGCAGTCACCTTGTAGGCAGACAGTTCTTTTCAGAGACCTCTAGTGGGCATGGCAGTTATGTTTATCAGCCACCCATCCCCTTTATCTTCAGTTTAGAACCATAATAACTGACTGGGCCTAAAACCATTCCATTTTAGTGTAAAAATAAATAAATAACTAGCTGTTTACTGATTGGAAAAGCTAAGACTTAGGCATTTAATCAAGCACAAAATGATTTATGGCATGTAAAGGAATATAAATGCAGCCTGGCTGTGCGGGCCACCTGCTGGTTCAAAAATTGTTATCAACTATCCAAGCAGTATACTGAATTTCATATGGTAGCACAAGTCCTGGAATTACCATGTACATGAGATAAAAGGGAATGAGGAAGTTTCTCTAATTCCACCAGTGAGGGTTGTTGTTGTTGTTGTTGTTGCTGCTGCTGTTGCTGTTGTTCAGAAGAAAACTTCAGACATGTTTTTCCATACCTTTGTTCATAGGAGCCAACTCCTAGTGGCAGAGATCTCTTCGCCCCTCACAAAAAATATTTGAGGGCCCGCCAAGTTAATGGACATTGCCATTCAAATGGTGTGTGTGTGTGCTGTGTCATGTAATCAGTTATGTGGGGTAGGTCTCACTTGGGCCCCTCCAATATTTTATTAAAGTTGGCACCCCTGCCTTTGTTACACTATCCAAAACCACAAAGACTGCCTGCCTTAGACTCTCAACACCTGAGTTCTTATCTCTACTTACCCAGGAAGCAGACTTGAGCCAGTCTCTCTCTCTTTCTCTCTGACTAACCTACTGGTTTGTGTTCTTTATGGTGACCCTTACATTTGGAAGACTGCTGTGATCACTCAGTGTTGATAAGTATGAAGCAGCGGAAGATAATTAGAATGGTTCTCACACAAATGACTACAGCATGATCATATAACAGAGAATGACTTTGAGATTGCCTCATTGTTTTATGTCGCTAAGTTTTAACCAGCAAAGCAGTGCAGTCACCTCACCTTTGCATGTTTTCCCATCTTCTGCCAGTTCATAGGGATCTGTGCAAAGACATTGGAATGAGCCTTGGGTGTTGACACATTGAGCAGAGGAGTGGCATGGGGGATTGGTTTTGTTTTCACATTCGTTGATGTCTAAAGAGAAACACAAAAGTTAAAAAAAAGTTATAAACTCAAAGTGTATTTCTAAAAGGCAGATCCTAAAATATGCTGCATTTGCACAAAAAGATAAACTATTAATTCTGGCTTAATAAACCCAGATATGCATGGGCAGCCTGCACTAGCACCAAGAGAGTTCTGATGGAAATAGAAACAGGATTAGAAACTGCTGTTGTTTGCTTATTATTCCAGAACAGAAATCAAACCTCCTTTTTTGGGTGTTTTTGCCTCTATCTTAGGTAGGGGGAACTGAGTACTTGAGTTTCTTACATTTCAAAGGGGCCCTCAAGCCTAAAAAGGCTTGGGAGCTGCTGTTGTAAAGCATTTGAATAAAAACCAAGATCTGCTCAACCAGATACTTTTTTATTCATTTATTCTTAATTTACTTCACTGTGGCTGGATCTAGACACATCAAATAAGTGTTTCAGTTTAAAGCATTGTAAACTTAAACAGGGAAAACAGGTAGAGAAAAACAGGACTCCATGTCACCATCTGGTGGCACAATGTTATATTGCACATACAACACATATCAAACACTTTTTCTTTACCAGTCTAGCTGAGTCCTAGCTGAGTCATGTGTATGCAATACTTTGTATAAACACACATGGAGCAAATGAAGAGCTAGCTGAACTAACAGCCATGCAAGCAGCCTAGGATTGTGTTTTTCTTTTGATTTAGTGCACTTCCCATTCTACTGCTTGTTTCCATACGTAGTCTGCTGTACATAGTTTAACATATTAACCACATATTGGAGAATAAATGACTGATTCATGCAAGTTTTTCCATTTAGTTTGTTGCCAGAATATTAATCTGCTAGGGGGCAAAAGATTATTATAATTCATCTCTTTCTTTGCTTTGCAACTAGGTGAAAAAAAAATCAGGGGACTCACAGGATGTGACTAAAAGAGAGAGTTACAATTCCCTATCCCTATTTCATTTCAAGTGTACCATTATCTGGATCACTGTCTCTTCCAAGCAATGTTGATAAGCAGGCCTAACTGAGTACCAACTGCAGCTCCTGCATGCAAATGAATTCACCTGTTGTAATGTCTTCCTCAGTATGAGCTTGTTAAATTTCTCTCTTTCTCTCTCCTGATGCTTTCCTTCCCCTTAATGAAAGTTGAATATGCATGTGCACAGACACGCTGGGAAATGCTACGTACGGTGACTTGTAGAAATGTAATGTAAGAGAGAGTCAAGTCCTAAATTGATGCAATGCATTGAAATGAACTCATGCAGTTCTTCGCTTTCAAGGCATGGGAAGGGGGATTGAGTGCCTGTGGTGCTTGATTTACTGGATCCAGTAGGAAACCATTTGTGCTAATAGTTTTTATAATGCGAAGGAGGGGATCATGATAGTAACTCAAAGAAGAAGGCAATCTTTCTTTCTGGGCCTTCCCAGTGTTAAAGGTGGGGGACAATTTGCCCAGCTCATATTTTAAGGCATTCTATCTCCTTCACAATTCCCAAACCAGACTTGATCATGTCTTATCCTTTTCCATGTACAGAATTCAATTGGATTGATCCTTGGATTGTACTTCAGCACTGGCAATAGGAAATAATTTCCTACCACATCTGAAAGAGCAGGTGCGGTGCAAGCCACAGGGCACATGCAGCAGTTGTTAGAAGAAGAGTTTGGATTTGATATCCCGCTTTATCACTACCCGAAGGAGTCTCAAAGCGGCTAACATTCTCCTTTCCCTTCCTCCCCCACAACAAACACTCTGTGAGGTGAGTGGGGCTGAGAGACTTCAAAGAAGTGTGACTAGCCCAAGGTCACCCAGCTGCTGCATGTGGAGGAGCGGAGACGCGAACTCGGTTCACCAGATTACGAGTCTACCGCTCTTAACCACTACACCACACTAGTATTTATATCGTATTTGCGTTATAAATGTATTTCACAAAGAATAAATGGTATTGGGGAAAATTGGGAGCTGGCAGTTGGTTGGTTATATTCTTGATTGATTCTTTGATTAAGAACATAGAGTGGTGACTTCAAGCAGATGCTGTCTGGAGGAGTTTGTGAGGACAGGCAAGCTACGGATTAATAACTTATGCACTGCTATGAAGAAGTTTTGAGAACAAAAGGGACTAAACCCTCTCTTGGGCTCAAGAGAGAGAAATGCATTTTAAGTCTTGCATAAGGCTTCTTTTTAAAAAAAATCACAAATAGCTAACAGCCATGTCCTGCAACATTTCACTGCCACAGGTTCCCCACACAAGGATCAGCCACCTGGGGTGGCCTCCTCACTGCCTAATTGTGGGACAAGTGACCCTGCCCCCCAAATAATGGTGTAGTAAAATATCTGACCACCTGGAAGCATATACTCTTCAATTTGAGCACTACTTTTTTTTTGTTTCCCCAACTGTGGCAATGAAGAGACAAATAATAGTATAGTTGGCGTGGGGAGTTTCTTTGTGGAAAGAGCCCCCACATCCCTGGGCATGCCTCAATGCATTTTGTTCTATATTTCTGGTGCAACCAAATAAAAATGCAGCAATATACATTTGAAAAAGGTGCTAGCAGCAGAAAGCTTTTTCTTTCTGTAAGAGAGAGCTGTTCAAATGCAGTCTTATTTTATTTCTCAGGCAAAAAACTTGGATATGGATATGGATATCCTGGCTAAACCCTGTTAATGCCTGCTGCTAATTAAATCCTACAAGCTTTTTAGTTTTTCAAAACGCAGACACACAGGCCCTCCATGGGCATTAAAGCATCCTATGACTCTGTGAATCCTATTGCTTCCTTTTGATCTGTATTCCTTTACACTGAGAGCAAGAAGGAGCGTGGTCAGGCAAGCTGCCCAGTTTGGGTTATGTTTTAGTTGCATTCTGGGAGACTTGGCTCAGTCTGTTGCTTAACTCACAAATATATGGAGCAGAGTAATGGTTTGTGGGGATGATCACGTCTTCTTAAAATAAGAGACCAAGGATGATTTGTGAGATCAGAGTAAAGCGAAGAAAGAAGAATACGTTTATATCTTTTCAAATCTCTTTGCAATTTGTTTCACGTTTTTGTCTCAGTAAGCCCTGGAACGTGTGAATTCTCAGGCTCTACAGCTAGAAACTGTAAGTAAGCTGAAAAAGAAAATTATTGATGGCAGCATCAACAGTGACCTCAGAAGGTAAATGAATTTTCACAATAGACTACAGGATCCAAGTTTATTCAGCCCTCTAAAATTATTCATGTTTAAACATTCCAATGTGGCAATGCCATTCTTGCTAGAAGATATCAGACAAGACTTAAAAACCATAGGCACCTTGGCAGACCGGTGCTTTCAAATTCCATTTCCCCTGTATACAGGACAATTGTTCTTCTCCTAATAGCTCATATCCTTGGTGGCAGGAGTAGGTAACAATGAGTTTCCCTGCCTCTGAACAATGGACAAAGTCGCCATGTTCCACTCTTGTTGGGAAACCACAATTCAACTCTAGAAGCAAAAACACAACATTTTTTTTAAAAAAGTAAACACAATACATTAGTGTACACTAGTCAAAACTGCATATACTGTTTTTATTAAGATAAATTTGAACTCAAATGCTGATGAATCTTCATGAGAATTAAAAACAAAACACAAATTGCTGCAGAATGTGGAGTACTAAATTTAAGTGTGGAAAAATGAGCGATCAGAGAACTGAAATTCCTAATCTTGAGTGAAGATAGTCTACGACCACTCTTGGCCAGCAGTTATGGGAGTTGGACCTCGCTGTAGGACGGGGTAGAAATAGTAAGATTACTATCATTACAGTCATACCTCAGGTTACATCCGTTCGGGTTACGTTTTTTCAGGTTACATACTCCCGTAACCTGGAAGTGTTTTTTGCCATGCGCGCAGTCTGTGCATGCGCAAAGTGCGATATAGCGCTTTTGCGCATGCGCGATATCATCGTTCGGGTTACATACTTTTCGGGTTATGAATGGCACCCCGGAACCAATTAAGTACATAACCCGAGGTACTACTGTATAAGTCCAGCCACATTTGGAGAGCTGCAGCTTTTCTATCCCTTTTCAAAGGCCTCAGATGATGAATGCAGAGTCTGGGCGATTGTACCCTCTCATACCCTTTCATTCCATTTGCCAAATGCAGGAATGAAACACAGTTTTGCCTGGTGGCAAGAAGATACTCAGACCATTTCATCCCAGCTGTCAAAACCTCCAGCGTGTTCCTCATTTCTAAACATTCCAAATATTTGACAAAAGCGAGGATATTAGTTTTTTGAATTACCTGGGCGAAACGTTTCCTGCCAAGCTCCTAAATGAATGCTGGGTATATTTTCACAAGACTCAAAATCTTTAGGAAATTTCCCAAGTATGAAGGCATCAAGGGGCACTTCAGCGAGACCTGTGTTATCACAGATTAATCTGGATAAGGAATATTTTCTGAGTTCTTGCCTTTGATCTTCAGTGAAAACATTGTCGTTTTCCCACCAAAATCTATGTAGAAACAAGACAAAAAAATATTGCAAGACAGGAGTGTAGGCCACAGTGTATTATGTTCCACCACTTGGCCCCCCACCTAGATATCAAACTTCTGAAACAATTGGCAATCCTGTTTCAAAGTTTTGTTTTGTTTTTTTACCCAAGCCAGTTTAATAAATATCCTTTTCAGGTATTCTAATCTCCTGTGTGATTAGAATTGCATGAGGAACAGAAAAGAAAAGTGTGTTAGCTGCCATCCTCAAATTTGCTCATCAAATTTATAGATGACACTGAACTGGGAGAGGCAACTAATGCTGCAGAAGAAAGAATCAGGATTCAAGATGGACTTAACAGATTGGAGAACTGGGCCAAAGGAATTTCAGTAGGGACAAATGTAAGGTTCTACACTTAGGCAGAAAAAACCAGCAGCATAAATATAAGACGGGGGACATCTGGCTTACTAGTAGTACATGTGACAAGGATCTAGCGGTCTTAGTAGACCACAAAATTATTATCAGTCAGCAGTGTGATGCAGCAGCATAAAAAGCTAATGCTATTCTAGGATGCATCAACAGAAATATAGTGTCCCAATCAAGGGAAGTAATAGTCCCTCTCTATTCTGACTTGGTCAGACCACACCTGGAGTACTGTGTCCAGTTCTGGGCACTACAATTTAAGAAGGATATTGACAAGGTGGGATGTGTGCAGAGGAGGGAGACCAAAATGATAAAGGGTCTGGAAACCAAGCATTATGAGGAGCAGTTGAGGGAACTGGGTATGTTTGGCTTGGAAAAGCAGAGACAGAGAGCAGCTATGGTAGGTATCTTCAAATATCTCAAGAGCTGTCACATGGAGAATGGAGCAAGCTTGTTTTTTCCTGCTCCAGAAGATAGGACTCAAACCAATGGCTTCAAGTTACAAGAAATGAGATTCCAACAAAACACCAGGAAGAACTTTCTGACAGTAAGAGCTGTTCAACAGTGGAACAGACTCTCTCGGAAGATGGTAGACACTCTTCCATTAGAGGTTTTTAACCAAAAGTTGGATCTGTCAGGATTAGGGTCCTAATGCCCCCCCCCCGGACTTTCCTGGTATGCTTGCCTGGTCTCTCAGACTCCAGGGCATGTAAAGACTTCAGCAGAGTGTTGGCAGCAAATGAAGCACGTGAACAACTCACTCCATCAGCAAATAAGCTTTACTGAAGCATTTCAATAAGCATAGTGGTTACTCATCAGACAAATCCCTGGCTAGGTGCATAGATTCAAAAAACAGTTTCTGAGACACGTCAGTGAACTGCATAGCTTGTGTGAGAAAGAAAGAAAGAAAGAAAGAAAGAAAGAAAGAAAGAAAGAAAGAAAGAAAGATGGACTCTCACACCTGCAGCTATCAAGGAGGGCTCAGACAGCCTGGAACCTTCCAGTCACCAATGAATACTAAAGAGAAAGGACTGCTGAGTCACTACAGGCTGCTGAGTCACTACAGTACATTTTGCATCTATGAAACACTCTAGGCCAATTTTTGACCGTGACAGGATCTGTCATGTATGATCTAGCTGAGGTTCCGGCATTGCAGGGAGCTGTACTAGATGACCCTCGGGCATCCCTTCCAATTCTACAACTCTGTGATTTTATGAGTCATCACCTTCCATGAGTTGGAGGCAGATGTTTCAAGCACAGTCCCTACTCTACTCATGTAGGTGCCCTGCATGATTTAGAGCCCAGGAAGAAGAGCAGGTTTGTAACATTGTGCTGGAAGCTTACATAAATAGGGGGGGGGAACCTCCCTCCTTCAGAAATTAACCTCTTTACTTATGGAGGTTGACAGGGACAGCAAGGGGGTGGTGGGAGGGACAGAGACAGCTCACTCTCCATGGCTAATAATGCCTAAGCAGGGCTAATGGAAGGAACAATACAAGTAAACTTACCGATCACCATCTCTCAATGCTTTCATTTGTTTTCCAATTATGCATGCAAACAGCGGACCTGTTCTGGCATCTGGAAGCATACTTTCTACTATGCCCGCCAGCCACAAATCCATGTTGTCGGGGTTTTTGTACAGTCCCATGATTTTTTGCACCACCTTCCTGTTCTGTATCGCTTTTGTCAGGTCACTTTCCGTCCTTAGCCTCGGCAGGTCACAGAATTCTCGCCAGTCATTGTAGCCTACAAATATGGCATTCGTAGAACGAATCAAACAAGGTGTGACAGCTCCTCCCAGTTCCTAAAGTGGTTGATGCAAGCCTAACTGTAGTGATACTCTTGGACCTGGAATCCCTACACTCTGATCTGAAATATGCGAGGCATGATCCTTAGAGGTGAATGGGGACAGTGTGGAGGAACGGTTAGAGTTCTGGACTAGTACCTGGGAGGGAGTACCTGGGATCCATGAAGCCCATGGGGTGACTTTGGGCCATAGCCATTGCCTCTCAGCCTAACCTACCTCAAAGGGTTGATTCTGGTACCATAGGAAAACATAATAAGACAAATGTAGATACAGGTTGTAATTCTTGAGTACTGGGATTTGTACTAAACCCGCTTTGGTGTTATTCAGTCCAATGCACAAACCAGTCAATAGATCTGTTCTAGCTCTTTTCTGGAATGGGGGCTGAGGATGAGAAGCTCTCTGTGGACCTTCCGTGCCTGTTTTAAGGACTACCGGTAAATGTAACCTGGCTTGAAGTGGGAGAACAGGCTGTGTTCTCCTAATTAAGATAACAACGTATACCATGTTAATAACATAACATACATAATTTGTAAGGAGGTTTGGAAGCTGCTGATAAAGACAAACTGAAGTTGTAGATTAAAATGTTCTTAAAGGCTTTAACTAAGCAAGAAAGAGTGTGAGACAGTAAAACTATTTTCAGCTGCTATTAAAATGAAACAAACAACCACAATGTATTGATTGCGAATACAATAATATTACATTCCAGTAAATTCATTGGGTTGTATCCAATGGTGCCTTAGAGGACACCACTTCCATTTCTAGAAGTCAGGCCACCTGATTTTGGTTGACAACCCCACCCATTTACTGTACCCCTCTGCACCACAGCCCATTATGTTTCAGAGGGTCCCATACCCCTCAAGAACAGCTGGTGGGGTGGTTAAGAAGGTAAGAGGGATCAACAAAATCAGGGCTTCGCTTTGCACAGACAGAAGTCTCTTCTATTAATCTGGCTAGGCCTCCCACTTTGGCTAGTGAGGCTGTTTCGAACAATCCACACCCACCTGCCCTACACCTGATATCATATATGATGGGTTGGGCTTGGCTAAAAGGGGCTTTGCAGGGACTTCAAATCAGCACTGCCTGCAAAGCCCTATTGCCCAGTGCTATAATATGTTCTAAGTCGCCTAGAGGCTTTGGCATAGGCAACACGCAAATCCTGCTGCTACTACTACTACGACAAGATGTATTTTTAAATAACGCAGGATACCTGGGAGTCCATGATCCCGTCCCCGCTGTAAATCTAATGATGCTAAATCCAAAGAGCCATTATGAGACAACACAAATAGCTTCTTCGTTAGCTCCTCATTCAGCAGCTGATCCTGTACCTGTAGTTTTGCGGCAGTTGCCAAAGTTCCTCTTAGCAGGGGATCCAAGCCACCTAAGAGTACGAAGATAAGGTTACAAAGATAAGGTAGGAGAGGGGAAGAGGCGGGGCCTCTCCATCACCTCTGCTGAAAGACCAACAGCTTTTGGGTTCCTGCTGCCCTTGAAATATTTCCATGCCAGCTGGTCATTACAAAACCTCTGTCAAAAATCTTGCTGGAGTTTTCTTTTCCCCTTCCTCCCTCCCAGTACATTTTTGCATGTGTAACATCTTTTTGATTGCAGGCTTCAGAGTGAGGACTGTCTTATCATTGACACTTGAAAGCGTCTGTCTTATCATGGGCATTTTGGAGTGAGAAACAGGATAAAAATGCTTTAAATAAATGTGTGCAGCCACAAATCCAGCACTGTCTTAAGATAAGTGCAAAAGTCCTTGATTTTCATCCAGCTGGCTAAGGACCCTTCACTAATTATGAATTGTGCTTTAACAGCTTTGCATGCATTTTTCTTCTAGTTTTTTTTATTAAAAAAATCAAGCAACAATGATGTAAAGATATTAACATCTTCCACTGAGTATTGTTAGGCAAATAATAGCAATATTATTTTCATTATTTTTCTTTATCAAATGTATAAATAAGCTACCAGTAACTATAATTCTCTAGAGAAAGACAAGTACTATTTATAACATGATTTTTAAACTTGATTTTTTTTTAAAAAAACATTTTTTATTAAAAGTTTTCAGGTTTTCTTTTATTACACCCATACATTCAACGACTTCCCTCCTTCTCCTTCCCCTTCCAAGGTTCTTTTAATTTACCCACAATTCCTGCATATTCTTGTATATCCATCTAAATTGGTTTCCCCCATCCTCATTTTACACCCTTTTAGATATGTAATACTGTTGATGTTACCTTAATACTGCCAGCGTTTTCAACTGTGCACAATTTTAATGGGTTGCAGCCAGTTAAGCCCTGCTCAGAGTAGACCCATTGGACTGAATGGACAAGTTAGATGTGATTAATTCAAGTCCAGCAGTAGGTTTACTTTGATCTTGATTTGATTGGATGCAATCATATGGAAACTATTAAGATAAGGCTGCAACCTTATCATATTTATCTGGGAGTAAGGCTCATTTAATAGGGCTTATTTCTGACCAGATATACATAGTATTGGGCTGTAAAGCTAACAACAACAACAACAACAACAACAACAACAACAGGGCTCCGAGGGGCCTTCTGCCAGTTCCCTCATTGCAAGAAGTGAAGTTACAGGGAACCAGGCAGAGGGCCTTCTTGGTAGTTGTGCCTGCCCTGTGGAACACCCTCCCATCAGATGTCAAACAATTTTATGACCTTTTGTAGACATCTGAAGGCAACCCTGTTTCAAGAAGCTTTTAATGTTTGATGTTTGGTTCCTTTATATTTTGTTGGAAGCTGCCCAAAGAGGCTGGGGAAACCAAGTCAGATGAGTGGGGTACAATAATTATAATTATTAAAACAGTAAGGCTACACAAACCTTTCACTCTTTCCCCTTGTCCCTCCAAGCTGTAATTCATTCCAGAAGCCTAGTTTATCCACACAGGTAAAATAAACTGAACTGAATATTTCAATTTATTTTGGTGTTTTTTTATATGACTTTGGAAATGCTAGTCAAGAAGACAAAAACACATCAGCACTTGCTCTTCATGGTTTGTTGAACAGTCTGAACAATGATGAAATCAGGACAAAATCTCCCTATGTTTTACAGGAATCCAGTTGCTAATAACGGCAGTAATGCAAGAAGATGTAATAGTATTAAACAAAGTACCTTCTTTAATAAGTCTCCATGGGGTAAAAAAAGCTTCATGCAATTGAAGATTAGGAAGATTTGGGTCATTCTGATACTGTACGTCGAGTCTCTTTATGACTGGATGAATTGCAGCATGGCCAAAGCGAAAAGCTGCCGTAGTAAATGCATTAGATACTGAAGGATTCATTGTGGGAACATAGCCTTTATAGGCACCAATGTATTGGTTAAAAGCACCTGGTCCAATGATTTTTGGTATGTAGTCTCTTAGGGTAATAATCTGGGGGGGGGGGAAATAAGGGAAACCAGAATATTTCACAGTTAATAACAATGTTGTAGGAAGCCTATTGTGTGTTTGAACAAGACAAAGCCTTGCCAGATGTTGGTCTGGACTCCTTAGATATAGGGACATTCACTAGCAACAAGAGCCAAACTCATATTTATATAAGCTAGGTGCCAAATGGCTCCTTAAACCAGGGTTATAATCGCCAAAATGGAATGCCTAGATGCCATTTTTGGGCCAGACAGCTCAAAAGTCGTATTTTTCAATGCGACTTTTTGGTTCCGGAAATTCATTTTCATTGTGCAGTTAAAATATAACGGATAGAATTCTACAGGATGTGTGGCAGGTGTGTGAAAACAGTCAAGATCTAAGGATTCCCAGGCATGCACCTCCAGATGGTGGAGACGTCAGATGTCATCCTGGCACCCGGGCATCTTCACTTGGTCACAAGTGGCCAATAGCCAGGTGCAAAATCCGCCTGCTGAGTTTTGAACATTGATTTGGGATGGGGGGGCATTAATATCAGTGCCCCTTCCCTACCATGGAGAATTGTGGGAGTAGTTCCCCCAGATCAAGATTAGTTCAGCTGGAACTTTTCTAATAGGACGGGGAAATTAAGCCACATTCAACCTGGACTGGAGGTGTTCAGTGGTCTCAAAATAAGGGTGTTTCACAGCATTCTTTACTGGCAATGAAATAATATTGTCTCCATGCTGATGGATCACCCAAAAAAGATATAACCATCTTTCTATTTTGTTATACCCTGCTAGCTGACATTAAACAGAAAGTGTTCTATTATTGACCTAATGGCCCACCAGACTAACCTTTTGCAATGACCTTTATATAATGATATCTGAATCCACCTCTCTGTGTAGGCTAAGAGCTTAAGGCTGCAATCCCACATACACTAACCTGAGAGTAAGCTCCCTTAAACTTAATGGTACTTGCTTTTGGATGCACCAGTTTAGGATTCTGCTGTAAGGGAACCGTTTGTGCCATTTGAAAGTGACAAGGGAAAGACGCAAACTTCTGAAGCTGCCTAACAAAGCCCTTGGGGAAATGTGTCTGTTCCTCTGGGTGGCTGATGCTACTGTGGGAGGAGAAATGACTACTTATGAACCTTCTTGCTCCCAGGGGCAGTGCTAGAGTAGCGCAAGCTGAGAAAATTGTCTCAGGTGGCAGGTATTAGCATGGCAGTGAATTGGGACCCACATTCTCAGATGCCATATTTGTTTGTCTCGGTATCACCTGGCTGTCATTATTGCTGCGAACACTGGCCACCTTCCTGCAGCCTCTAAGTTCTCTCTACTTTGGTCTGTGGAAGGGCCAAGGTGGGGGGGGTCCTTCCTTAGAACAAGGCATTCTGGGTCAGGTGACCAGAACAGCTGTTGCTGTGGTTTGCTGCTGTAGCAGCACAAGCATTCTTCAGGCCATGTCAAAAGGGGAGGGGCAGGCCGAGAATCTGCAAGCGCTTTCAATGCAGCAGCAAAACATTGGGGGGGGGAGTAAATATGGGGGAAAGGGGGAAGAGCAAAGGGATGGCAGCAACAAGGAGATAAAGGAGGAGGAGTTAGCAATGGCAGGGGGAAACAGCAGTTGGGGGTGGATGAGTGTAGGGTTCCATAATTCTTGTGCCAGTCCTGTTGCTCCCTGCATTCTCGTTCTGCATATAGTTGAATATAAAGAGATATTATAAAAATATGAAAACTCCGTACAGTACTCTAACCTCACAAAATTTTTGAAAAGGAACCTGGCCTTTTAAAATCAGAGAAAAGGGCAACCAAAACAATCAATAGGTTGGGCTCTAATAAGGAAAGCTTACATTTGGAATTTTTGCGGGGAGGGGGGGTAAGGAAAGTGGGAGCATGAGAGAGGTGTAGAAAAAGTGGATCGGATGGTGCTTCTCTCTCGACGTCTCCACCTCCTTCTCTCTCTCAATTTTGCTCTCTCTCCCCTGCGTGGCAATGAGCCTGAGAAAAAGATTCTATTTCCTAATCGTTCTGAGGGGATTGATGGCAGTGCATGTGACGTGGGGGCTTAACTCTTTCTAGCTACCACTCCCTTGAAAATCACCCTCACTGGCACACAGATTAGGCCTAATTGGTGGTGGTGGTGGTGGGGAGTTCTCACATGAACTTTCCCCCCCTAACCCTAATTGCCACTGAAGGGTGATTTTCAGAATGACAGCATGCAGGGAGCATGTGCAGCAGTTAGGCTTCGGAAAACAGGTCCCAAAAATGTGACTGGGTGTTTCTCTCCCCCAATGCACCCCATCTCCCACTCTGTAGCTTAATTGCTGTGCAGGGCCAAGGGATACTCATGCTTTAGGCCAGGGGTCCCCAAACAAAGGCCCGGGGGCCAGATGCGGCCCAATCGCCTTCTAAATGCGGCCCGCGGACGGTCTGGGAATCAGCGTGTTTTTACATGAGTAGAATGTGTCCTTTTATTTTAAATGCATCTCTGGGTTATTTGTGAGGCATAGGAATTTGTTCATATTTTTTTCCAAAATATAGTCCAGCCCCCCCCCCCCCCGAGGGACAGTGGACCGGCCCCCTGCTGAAAAAGTTTGCTGACCACTGCTTTAGGCAGATCTATGGGGAAAAACCTACCGGTATTTGTTCATAGGAATCTTCTTTCCTGTATGTAATACTGTCCATGTCTTAAAGACTATTTGGTCACAGAATCCATTTGATAGGTCTAAATGGGTCTATCAGCAGACAATTCATAGTTATCTTCCAAAAAACAACAACCCCAAAACCATACAGTTTGTTATAGAAATGCTGATAAGTGTTCCCCAGGCAAATTCTTTTGATAATGTTATAGGCTTATTGAAGCATATAGAAAAAAGCTTATAAGAAACACTGATCAAAAGAGAGGAAATGATACATTGCGATGGAAAATATGAAAACTGCATTGCAGATTTAAGATTACATTGGACTTAATAAAGCATAATGGGATGAATATGAAGTATCGAGAACTAATAAAATACATGATAAGTTTGATATAATATGCAATAAACTGAATGGACAAATGCACCCAATGCTTTGATACAGTGCATATTGAAAAATTCAGGCAGGGATAACGTAGTTTCATCAGATAATGTGTTTCACTCCTTTTTTTGGGGGGGAAAGGGGGGTTTATTTTATTTTTTAACACCAAAAAGGCAAGTTCAGACAAACTACAGAAAGATGTGGTTCTTTCCAAGCCCTCGGTGTTCGCTCCAGAGGTTAAGCTTGGCTTCCTTGCCTCATTACTTTAGCTTTCAGTTATGCTCTTTGCAAATTAACCATGCTCAGACGGCAAAGCCTGAAATATGATAGATTATTAAGAGGCTGCCCATTGGATTTTAAGGTTCGGCTTTCCTACACAATGCCTGCCAGATCATTAGTCCTGCTGGAAGGTAGGAGCATAGATGCCACAGAGGCTCATTTGTGGAGGGCAATCAAACACATTGTTGCTGGTCCTGTTGCTATGATGCATTCAGTTTCCCAGCAATATTTTGAATGCACTGAAATTTCCCTAGCACTACTATGGTTTTTTGACAGCCAATGGGCACCCTCAGTTGTGTACCTTCATTTCTTACCTATCACATGCCACCTGAAGCAGCTCACTTCATCCTGATCCATGGCAGGATCGGCCCTGCGTGATCTCGTGTTGTCCTAGTGGTTATGTAAATGTTAATAGCCTACTACATTTTGTATAAATTCATTCCAAATGTTATTGTATTTATCCATACAGAGTCTGCGCCTGTAAGCAGTCTGTTCATAAATTTCTAGTGCTGTCATATCGTCAGTCCATTGATTGAAGGGTATCCTATCTTTATTTTTCCAATTCCTCAATATCAATCTCTTGGCCACCATTAGGGCATGGAAAAATCCATTTCCATTGCCCTGTTGATAATTTCCATACTGCAGAAATATAGTTCAATAAAATATTCTCCACTGAAAGATTTAACTTTTTCTGCACAGTCATACTTAACACAGTCCAGCACTTTCTCCCAAAACTTGTTAAGTAAAGAACAAGGTACAAACATGTGTTTCAGAGAGGCATTGTCCTTGCCACATCTTCAACACTGAGCTATCTTAGCTGACCTGTTTTTTATACCACCTTAAAGGAGTCCAATAAACTCTAAATATTATTTACTGTTGCATTAGTCTTAAATCGAATGACACCTTAGGTATTGAAGCCAATACAGTTTCCCACTGTCTGGGTAATAATGATCTCGTCAAAAACTTAACAGGGGGAAAAATGTATGCCATTATTTTAAGTTGCTGGTATAGGCTACAATCCACCCTTTTGCTGGGCTGTAGGTGGTTTGGGAGCCCTTCCACTTGCTTTCAGCAGCTCATAAAGGCTGTTGTCCCATCAGTAACCCAGGTAGTCTTCTGTTATTTTAAAAGCAGGATTCAAACTAATTAGAGCGGAATGACCTGCCTTCAATTCTGGGCACCTTCCATATCCCACATATAATACCTTTCTGCAGCTTGAAATACGGCTTCAAATATTGATGGGGTAATCACTATCATATATGGCACCAGTTGCTCCTGGGGTGGCAGGAAATTGAACAACTGGATGCATCACTAGCATGATCTGGCTGTCCCTTTAAATTAGATGTCTGCGTTTCAACATGAGATCCCCCAGAGTCCCTACAGTGCAGAGCTACCCGCACTGGGCACAATTTAAGACTGTGCCTTACTACCAAAGGGAAAGAAAAGGACACATCCGTATTCGGCCAGCCTTTGTTGCGAGAAATGGTCTGCATTGTGCCGTGGAGACATTCAGTCCAGCTAAGAAAAATAAAATAAAATAAAACACACAACTTTCATCTTAACAATATGGCTTTGTGACCTGAATTGAGCAGATCTACTGAAAAGGCGGCAAAAGGAATAGAAATTGAAAGTCTGCAAGCAGCCAGCCTTCCTCTTCAGTGGCATCATCTGTGGAAGTGCCTTGGAAGTTAAATATCTCTGAGCAGGAAGAGCAAACAGAGGACTGGTTTGGACTTCTTTTTTAAAAAAAGAATTAAATGAGATACGAGAATGAAGCTAAGATTGCATCTGCAGTAGATGTCTTTCGTGATGGAAATGTGTAAACTAAGTTTGAGCTCCATGCAGCAGAAAATGGAGTGCTAGAACCATCGGCATCAGTGCAGTCCTCAAGAGCTCAATGCAGATGCAGTCCTCCAAGGAAACACCAAGCCCAAGAGGATGCCATCGTGGTTAGTGAGCAGAGGCAAGGAAGTTTTTATAGGCAAGGCGGTTTGCTTCAGGAACTGGAAGCCTTGACCAAATGAGAATAAAATGGAACACAAAAGAAATGCAAGCAAACAAAAGTCTGGGGGACAGAGTGGAGAGACCTGGATTCAAATCCATTCTTTAGAGGTGCTTTAGCAGTGAATGCCCTGCACTGCTAGTGGGCTGGACTTGATGACCTTTGAGGTCCCTTCCAGCTCCTATGATACACTTTTCGGATTTAGTACTAGGTTGCCTTTCTTAATAGCATGGGGAGTGTCTAACTGGGTGTGACACAGAGATCTGGGCACTTGCTATCTTTCCATTTTAATGTACCTGTAGAGAAAATAGTGATATTGCCTTCACAAGGTATTTTTTTTATGTTTGGCTGTGTGCAAATGATATTTTCCCAGAGGAAAAAAATATTTTCAATTGCCTCTGTTCTCAGAGCAGCCAAATCTTTCTTTAAAAAGTCTACAAAAGTTCACTGTTAAAGCTTTAACTTTCCAGTTTTGCTATACTAGTGTACCAAACAAAACAAGGGCTTTCCCTTTCCTCCCCCTTTTGCTATATCTGCTCTCTTTTTCTCAGCCTCCTGCAATATTCCCCCCCCCACCCAGGTTATAGCTGCTTGGAAAGAACTCTTAGAGTGTAAACGCATGGGCAACCTCAACTGTGGGGGCTGCTAATGCTCTAAGTATCTGAGTTGCATACAGAGTTGGCATGTGTGTCCCTGAACTGACTAAATCCACTCCAAATCATTTCTAATGTGCCACAGGCTGATCTCATTAATCTCTGATACTCAGACAGATGATGAGTAGCCCAGAGTCATACACAGAAAATGCCTTTTGGAAATTATTTTGTCTGAGGGCAGAACGTGTCTGATTCCAAGACACTAACATTTGAGTGCCCAGAAGCCTAGTGTGCATTGTGTTTTTTCTTTTTCTTTCCAGATTTGTTCACTGCTAACTAGTGCCAAAAAGCCATTCCGAGCCTTTCATGGCAATTATTTTAAAGCAAACAACACATTTAAGACAGAGGGACTTGCACAGTGTGTGCGAGGAAGCTATAAGGAAGACAAATGTCTGGGGTCGTTAAGAGATTTTTATTTAAGATTAAATGAAGTGTGCAATCTTTTTGTATCCTAATTAGAATTCTCACATAGAAATGTGAACGGCTTCATAAAGAGCATAACTTAGACGGTCTGATGCCCAGTTCCGAATGAGAGATGCAGGAATAATGTTTGCTATATATTTTTTGCCATTGGGGGCATATTTCTCTTCACAAAGGCAACTATATTCCAGTTGCCCAAAGTCAAAATCTGCTTTTGGGAACATGAATCAGAGGCCCTAACCAGGTATTCTGATCTTGGACTCAGTTATGCAGCAGCAAATAAAAGGTTTTAAGTGTGTTGTAAAGTGCATTACACAAATGTGACACTAGATGGCGATGGTGAGCTATGGCAAATTCAATATATTTTTCAAAAAAAAAATTTGAAAAAGAATTTCACAACGTTTTTCATATGTGTATAGATTCCACCCTTCTCTTCCTGTATATCATTGTAAGATGGAAGGAACATTCCTCCTCCTGTTGCAACACTATTTCTTCTCCTACTGTCCTCCATTTGTTGAGGTGCAGAACTTCTGCATTGTGGATCCTTTTTTGCTTGTGGAGGATCCCTGTGCCATTTACAGCCCTGATCGTCTAGTTTAGCTTACATAGTGTGGAGGACTCCATGAGTGGTGGTGACAGTGAAATGACAGAGGGGGCAGGTTTGGTGGGCACACCCTGCTCTTCTGAACACTTGAACAGGACTACTGTGTGATGAACTCACCTTTGGTGAGTATGAGCAGTTTCTCAGAATGGCAGGTATATGCACCTGACCAGTCCATCTGCTGTTATTAGATCAGGAGGCAGACCACTGAACTTCTTGTCTTAGACATAGGGAACTAATAGAACTCTCTCTCTCTCTCTCTCTCTCTCTCTCTCTCTCTCTCTCTCTCTCTCTCTTTCAACTTTGTTTTTTTTTTCTTCTCAAGAAATAACTGATCACTTGAAAGCTCTACCAGGATGCTATGTGTGGGTTTACTTTTATTGATCACTCTGTCCATGTGTCCAGGATGAACAAGTCCTTGTCTATCGATGCCCCAAAATAAGCTGATAGATTTCTGAGGTGGAAACACAACTACTGCTTGGAATTACAGGTGCACAGTCACATGCTCCAATGATCCTCTGTGTAGAAAAACCATCTCTACAAGTAGAAAACCTTGCTTTCTGATCTGCAAATGAACTTTTCACACTTGAGGTCACCTGAAAAACCTCTTCCCTGAAGTGGCATGTGTAAGCCAGGCCTGAGTATTACCCACTACAGTTGTACCTCGGAAGTCAAACAGAATGCGTTCCGGAAGTCCGTTCAACTTCCAAAACGTTCGGAAACTAAAGCGTGGCTTCAGAAAGTTCCTGTAGCCAATCGGAAGCCCCGTCAGATGTTTGGCTTCCAAAAGAATGTTCGGAAACCGGAACGCTCACTTCCAGGATTCGATCATTCGGGAGCTGATTTGTTCAGGAGCCAAGGCATTTGACTGTATAGGTTTTGTATAAGAGGTAGGGCAGCTACTTGCACATTGCCCCAAAATAGAAAGTACATTATTAGAAGAGGACAAACTATTAATTAAGATTTGCACAGGCTGATTTAGATGTAGAGGTGCAAATTTAGAAACAATTATTACGATTTAAATAGAAACACAATCCATCCAAAAATAGTGAAAAAGATTGTGGCCAGGTGACCAGGCCATTGGATTCCACCCATGTTCTATAAGTTACTCATGCTCCAGGCTAGTATTGCCATATTCCAAGAAGTAAAATTCCGACACAAAAGTTGTTCAGCTTTATTGGGGGAAATGAAACTTCCCCCTTGTTGAGCAACCCTACTCCAGGCCTATGTAAGCAGCTGGAAAGAGAGAAATAGGATTCCTTCACAAAGCGGCATATGTATATGTGTGTAATCCACCCTTAAAATTTTTCATCTTGCTTCATGTGGTTAAAGGACGTTAGAGGCAAAGCATTTGCGCACCGTAAATCTCAAATCTCTTTTAAGGAGTGCAGTTACTTGCCTACAAAATGCAATTTTGCAAACAATGCCCCAAAAGAACTGTAAGGTAGAACTATAAAGTGGAACTATAAAAGAGAAGTTCTCCAGGATAAAACACACAGGGCAGCAGAACTTGCCAGAAAAGAAACGAGAGAAAAATGAAAGCATAGACTTAAGAAATGAAACAAGCTAAGTATTCGCCACCCCTCTTCAATAGTTGGAAACTCTGTAGACAAGGAGGATAGAGCTCATGGACGATATGCCTGCTAGACATAATATTTAGGTTCTATCTCCATCGTTGGAGTTAGTGCAGGCCTCTGAATGCCAGTTGTTGTGCTCAGGTTCTGCTTTTGGGTTTCCCAGAAGTATCTAAGTGGCCACTGTGAGAACGGGATGCTATATTAGAATAGACTTTGACCTGAATCATCATGCGTCTTCTTACATAAAAGGGGAAAGGGTCACAAGCCGCAGTTGGAAGAGTCATGATGCATACAAGTTGTCTGTGTGCAGGGCAGAGGTGCCAACTTGAATAAAATATTGGAGGGGCCTTGTATCGATCACAAGATGTGGCACACACAGAAACCATTTGAATGACAATGCTCATTAACTTTGGGGGTCTGGTCCCCTCAAATATTTTATTGTGGGGCCTGAAGGGACATTGTCGCCTAGGAGTTGGCTAATAGGGTGCAGGGTGTGTGTGCAGAGTGACTTGGGATAACAGGGAGCTAGCAGATAGAAAGGGTGCAGTGATGGGATTGATGCCTATTGATCCAAACCCATGTCAACACTTCTTTTGTGCTTAGGCTCAGTGTTCTGGGGCCCTGAAAAGAGCAGTTGATATGCATGGCCCAACTTGCATCTCCAACTGAACAAGGGCAGGAATAGTGGGTGCAATCCTCACCACCTCCCATGTTTATTTACCCAAACACACTTCGTTATTTGTATAGCGTCAGAATCAAAAAGTATGATGCGCAACGACATGCAGGCAAATGTCAGCTTACCTGATGCAGCGCCCCAACGATTTTGCGGGCCTCTTGATAGACAGTTTCAGGACTCCAGTGAGGGTTGACGTTCTTCAGCGCTTTTGCCAGGCGGTTGTGCTCTCGCAACCAAAGGGTATGCATAGCTGCCAGTGAAGGGACTTCACTAGCTCGACTGTCTCCCGCCATGAAGCATTCAATTCTTTCTTCCTTGTCCGCCTTGGGGTCTTGAGTGCAAGGGGAAGGCACCTGGGCCACAAAAGGAAGGTATTCACGGCCATTGTCAAAATACCGTGTGTTTATTCTCAGGAGGCCCTCTTCGCTTGTCAGGTTCCTCAGTTTGTTCTCTGTTGCAGGCGTGCTGCCATAAACAGTCGATGCATCAAGGAAGGAGGTGAGGCTATTAATCTGTTGCCTTGGATTTAAGACAGAGAGGTTTCCTATGAGAAATCCTTGGTGACCAGTGGCACATGCAGGGGATGAGCGGTAAAATGGCAGGCAGTTCAGGTTTGTGGAGAACGTATCATTGGCAAAAACCTGCGGATTAAGTAAAATACCTTTCAGTTACAGGTGGGTAGCCGTCTATTTTGTTTTAAAATACCTTTCGTTAGGGAACATAGTGCACAACTACGACACAACTCTTGCTGATGCACATGTGGCTGAACTCTTAGGGCTGCTTCTTGTGGTGTATTTATTGTGCACACAGTGGATTAGATCTCTGAGTGGAAGGCCTCTTTCATTTTCATGACACATCAGTTGTCAAGGGAACAGGGGCATGTGCACAAATCACACCTTTCCCCTTGCACTTGGCATAAAGCAGTTTAATGCCCTTGTTTAGAAAGGACAAATCCTTGTTGTTGTTACTGTTAAACAGTTGGGAATCAGAAACCCCTGCCAATCTACGGAGGCTCTATAGGCAAATTAAAGGAATATATTGATATATATTTTTACTGTTTTGCTGGTCTGCTTGTGTTCCATTTTTCAGTTCCAGGTCTTTATTTGAAATTAATTCAATGGAAAATCTGAAGTTTCAATTAGGCATCAATTAATACACCATCAATACATAATCACCCAAAGGGCCCCAACGTTTTCAGGCACGTCCAACAGGTAGATCGTGATCTACCAGTAGATCACTGGATGGCTGTGGTAGATCACTGGTAGATCAGTGGCTCCCCCGAAAGAAGCTGAACAACTTTGGCCCTTTAGCCCCAAAATGGGTCTTCCCTCCTTCCTAAAAAAAGCTCAAAAACTTTGACCTGAACCCCCAAAAAGGGGGTAGATCACTGCCAGTCTTTAACTCTGAGTAGATCGCAGTCTCTTGGGAGTTGGCCACCCCATATCATACGCAGTTTCACAACATATGGGTTCTGTTTTTAAAAGCTGTTTTTTTGTGGGGTGAGGGGGAAGAGTTAAAATATAAGAATACATAGGGTGTTGGTCTTGTAAATACATGTATTGTGAATGATAAAGTGGTTGAACAAGCATAATTGGGATAAGGTAATTATGTATTTAATATGTATGTAAACTGTTCCTAAGCTGCTAAGGGCTTTATAGTAACACTTTGAATTTGTCCCAATAACAAACTGACAGCCAGTGTTGATCTCTGAGCAGAGGTGCACTATGCCAACACCAGTCTCAGCTACCACCAAGGCTACCTAGGTCTCCAGGGATGAAGCGGGAACCAGAAGCCAGATTGCATTCCTTGCTCCTTCAGAGGAAGTGCAATCCTGTCGAGGGCAAGCAATTGGCCAATTTCACAGACATTTGTAAGAATGAAGGGAGGTTTTCAGTAGCCCACCAGAATAAAGGTATGTGTGTGCGTGTGTGTTTGTGCAGTATTTGAAAATGAAGGATGCACAAAATCCACATACACATTTTTTTTACCTGACACACCTACAAGAAAATACGACTTAGAAATGTGTTTCTCTGCCAGGCCAGGCCTATGATTAGACAAAATGAGGGTCAGCTGACTTAGCAGATGCTGGAAAGGACAGAATGAAAGCAAGGTGTTGGGAAGGTAGACCTGTGTGTACACATTGCCATCCTAAAACCCCTAAGCTAACCTGGTGCCCTCAGCTGCAGGGAAGGTTGCTGTTCTGCTACCGGTGTTGAAATAGGCTTCTGTGCACAGAATGGGAGATGATGGAACTCCATCTTGTCCTTTGCCTACAAAGGAATCAAATCATCTTCGGGAGGCCCTGTTGCCCCTACCCATTTTGTCTGAAGTTTAGCAACACATCACCTAATGTAATGAACCATGACAAGGCGTGATAAGAAAAATGTCTTGTTCCCTCATGGGGCAATCCTCAGTGAGAACTCTCAGTTGTGAATTTCAAAGGATAACAAAACTTTGGAAAGAGGACGATTTTCCTCTGCCATTATGTACGATTGTTAAGGAAGGGTTGGTACTTTTCAATACAGTTTGCTAAAATAACCCCTCAAGGGAAACCTCTGCAGTGGTTTGATAAAGAAAAAAAGCACCAGCTTTGTAGAGATTCCTGACCTAATCCACCTTTTCTTCTGTTTGCTGTTGAGAGTAGGGTGTTTTTTTTTTAAAGCATATACTCTACAAGTCAAGATAAGCTCTATAAACCCCTATATTAACCTTGCAGGTATCATATATTACATTATAAATGCATCAAATCTGTTCCATGTTCAAGGTGCTATTAACAAACAAAAAAGGGCTTTTAAATTTGTGTTAATGCTGGTGGAGAAAAACCAGACTGAATGGGGGAGATGCCAGGCACATAGAGAGGAAATCTGAGATTTAAATGAGAAGATGAGGGCTGAAGGATACTTGTAATGGAGCTTAAAAATCTGTGGCTTAATGACATACCCCCCCCCCCCATTATTCAATACGCCGTGTTGGTTTTTTTTCTTTTCTTTTTCTAAAATAGCACTGAAAACTCATTACTGTGGGGAATGCTATCAAGGAGGCTATTATGTTAAATACTTGCTTATCTTCTAAGCTGATTAAAACTTGTTTGATTAATAAATGCTCCCACTTCTTTGCTCATTAGTTTAGTGGAAACAGTTCCAAGGAGTGATCCTTTATTTTGACAATGAATATTTCTCTGGTTAATCGTGGCCTTTATTGCCTCTGTTGTGTAATCAAGTGTTTTCTTTGCTTGATGTTCCCCTGATGCAATGTTTGCCTCCTTTATTAATTTGGTCGTTTAGATGCATCTTATTTTCCCTTTCAGTTGAAGGGAAGGAATTTTTAGGATCCAATGTACCTCCATTCCCCCAGCTGAAAATAAGCCTAAACCCAGGTAACTCCCATTGCTCATATCCATCCCTTTCATTCTCTTCCTTTCCCAATTTAAACAGTAAATTCCTCAGAGGCAGAGCACCATGTGAATCTATGGCAACACTCTTCCTACTATTGCTTGGTATGACTATATTGGATCCTATATTGTTTTGAACCGCTGGTTGTGATGTAGAATCTGAATAAATTCACTAGGCATTTACCGGTAATTACTTAGTGAACTAAGGCGAAAATAAAATAAAATAAAAAATTCCTTCCAGTAGCACCTTAGAGACCAACTAAGTATGTTCTTGGTATGAGCTTTCGTGTGCATGCACACTTCTTCAGATGAAAAGGTTCTTGCAACACACCAAGTGGCGGCAGGGGGCGGGGTAGGAATCTGTCAGTTTTTGTTCCTCCCCATTTCTCGTTTTCCCATTCTTAAGTTCTCTATATTTCTACATCTGTTTGCTCATTTTGTTTTTTTAAAAGTCCTCCTGAAAGCTCACCAGCATTTTAGTGCAGATTTCTCCTAATATACATACTTCTGAATGCAATTTTGCCTCAAATACACATTTCTGCAAAGCAGTCTCCCCTAATGCAATGCATTTTGTATGTTATTACCCCTTCATTATTTTAATTTATTTGTTTATGTCTTTACTATGTTCCTTTTTAAGTGACATCAAACATGCCTCATGTTTTCTTGTTCTTGCAACCTGTAACATCTTACTGTAGAGTATTTACATGAAGCCATTTCCTTTGCACATCACCATGCCAGAAGGAAAGCTCAGCTTGTCTATTACAATGGGAAAATATAGGGGCATAACTTTGTGCCTGAAAGTTTTCCCTTCTGTGGCTCATTGCAGTTCATTGGGCAAATTGGGTTAGAGATGGTGCATAGTAGCCAAAACATAGATGCCTCCTTCTCCCCACCCTCAGTGATCCTGATCCAAATAAGCCCCTCCCCTAGATACTTCTTTTTTTTCCTAGGAAAGAAAAATAGACGTGGCATTCCAATCACAGAACCACTGTGAAGCATCATCCTACCTAGACCCCAAATCCTATGTGATCTGTAAAGATAACACCAATCCTTGCAACAATCGTTTGTGCTCTTTTATAATACCTAGGAGTCATCATCAACGCTCCAAAAAATGTGCTCTGAGAAATTACAGGACCAAAATGAACTAGGCTCCTTCTTTGTAGTTCATCTCATTTACCAGCGCTAACTCATAAGAAGAAACGCTCTGCCGGATAAGATTAAATGAATTTAAAGACTTCAATGCACACGGAAAGGGGTATCAGGCTATATTTTCAACCTGCATACCTTCATCTAAATACCTGAACAGAACCCCAATACATATAACTATACACATGCGGGGCTCTGTCTACACAATTGCCATTGCAAACACAAAGTTACCAATTGTGTAGACCGGAGATGGGCAATCTGTGGCCCTCCAGATGTTGCTGGACTTCTAACTCATCCCTGTCAGGGGCTGATGGGAGTTGGAGCATGGCAATATGTGGAAGACTACAGGTTCCCCATCCCTGGGCAAGTACAGCTGCATGCAAGAGGACCTCTGCAGACACTCACATGATCTATGGATCCTAGGGCAGTACCTTGCCTAAGCTAGTGGCCTTCTAGGTGCCTCCTGCCTCCTTCTTTGGCAGGAAGATAACAACGCACCTCAGTTATATGATGAAGTCTATCAATAAAGAAATACTTCTACAACAGGATTTTAGCTCTGCTAAAAACGACCCACCTGACCTTAGCTTTTCACATTGAAGAGTTAGAGAGCAGATCCTCTCTGCTTAAAATTAGAGGCAGTATATTCATACTGAATCATTAGAAGAAAATATTTCCAGCTATTTAATTGTATTTATCACCAAGGCTATTTTAAATAAAATATAATTACAACGCTGACTTTTTTTAAATTAATTACTGCGGAGGCCATCAAATAGCTACCAGCTATTAAAATCTCTCTCTGAATTGTAATTATCATACTCAAGAGGGTTCTTCTATTTTGAGAAAAGAAATCCGTTGCTCAGAGGGATGTTTCTTCTTCTCAATCCTCAAGAAATGAACGTAAATAAATGAAGGTTGAAAAACAAACCCTAAAACACAATTTGTTCAAAGGGGCTGATAATCCATTTAATTGCATTGGGCACATTTAATAGAACTGACTGGTTTCTTGTGATTTGAATCATACATTTTAATGCTTTACAAAAATGAAAAAAATGCATATTTGTTATTAAAGTAAGTTGCAGCTTTGAAAAGTGGCTTAGGTCACATCCACACCAAACATTTAAAGCAGTCTTGTACCAATTTAACAGTCATGGGCTCCTCCAAATCAGGCACCCCCAAACTCGACCCTCCAGATGTTTTGGGACTACAACTCCCATCACCCCTAGCTAACAGGACCAGTGGTCAGGGATGATGGGAATTGTAGTCCCCAAACATCTGGAGGGCTGAGTTTGGGGGTGTCTTCTCCAAGTAATCCCAGGAACTGTAGTTTGTTAAGGGTGCTGGGAATTGTAGCTCTATGAGGGTTAAACTACAGTTCCAAGGATTCTCTGTTATAAACAAATAAATTGTCACCACATCTGATGGATGAATGTTCATAGAACAATAGAATCACAGAATTGGAGAGTTGGAAGGGACCCTGAGGGTCATCTAGTCCAGGCACCCCCAAACTCGGTAGGGGGCATACATTCTATAGATATATGACCACCAGCAACAGCATTTGTAATTCCCTTGCACAATACAGTTGCTACATTTTGCACAGCGGAAGCCCACACCCATCAGACTTCATATGAGACTATTTAAATGGACAGTAATTTTGTAATACTCAATCTTGCGACATACTGAAGGTAGGAGAATAATCCATGCAGTGATTTCTTAGATGAGTGATATTCATTTATGTGCTACCTACTTTGAAAGGAATGGGACAACCTATATGTGCAGGAGATCCTTATATGCATGGGGAAAATAATTTATAGTTTATGGGGCAATTAGACGTGATATTTATTTTAAAAAACAACAACACCTTAATGTAGAATAATAATAGTAATAATAATAAAAAATCTGGCATAGACTCCTCCCTAAGCCATCTGGCATAGTAAAGTTATTTACCAGCAATAAACATTCTCACTATACTTACAAAAAAAGTATTAAAACAACTGTTTAAAAATTGGAAAGGGGAAACAACAATAGATTCTCAAAATGCATAGGCAATCAAAGTTTCAAGGCAATTTTAAAATCTAAGATGAAAGGAAGAAAGACAAATATCAGGAGGTCGAGAGTGCCACACCTGACACCAGCAGAGGCACCATCAATTGCTGACTGACATCCCTGTGGAAGGAACCTCAAACAGTGAGTTTTGCCTGACTGCAAAGAGCCCTCAGGGTGAGTTTCCAGGAGCGAGTCTTGTGTATTACTGTAGCCAACTATAACCTAGGAACCCCCCCCCATCTGTTTTAAATAAATGTTTGTTTGCTACTTTTTGAAGGGTGAAAAGGGCAACACATTGGTTTGGAAGAATGCCCATTTTCCAGCTCTATAATTTCATAGCGTCCACTGATGGGGGAAACAAAAACTAAACCAAACCAAACAAAATCTTTAGATATTCTGAAACTGTACCGTTAACAGAATGCAGTTCTGTAGCTCATTTCCCAAGTGGAGCGCTTGACGTGGTACTTTCATCTGCCAGAATGTGTACTATGGAAGAGCATGATGATATTCCACAGGAAGAAGTAAGTCCTGGATAATAAAAAATCTCTCTCTACGGAGCCTCTTTTTTGAAGAAGCAGCAAAACAAAACCTAGCCAGGATAAGTCTCTCCTTGACAATTCTTAATCTGCAAAATACCCTCGATAGCATTTCAAAAACATGGCCATAGAAGTACATTGCAAATAAGTACTTATTTACCAATTTGCAAGAAGCTTGCCAGATAATATCACCTTAATTCCACACACGCCTTTGGCCTAATCAAATGAATGAAACAAATATCCAGATCAGAAATGCCAGACTAACTCCAAGTGTAATCGTGGTGTGAGAGTTTGTATTTTTGTGTGGTCCATCCATGCTGGTACAGTGAAACCTAGGTCTGATCAAAATGTGTGTGTGTGTGTGTGTGTGTGTGTGTGTGTTTTTAAAGAATTCAGTTTCCACTAAAACTAAACAAAACAAACTAAATGGCTCAGTCCATAAGGCTATAGCTCCCATCATCCCTGACCACTTGCCATAGGAGGGAGGACCTCATATTGACTATCACTACATCGTGTTCTTTGATTCTTCAACAGTTAATTCCAGTTCATATGAACATAAGAAGAAACCTGATGGATCAGGCCAAATCCTGTTCTCACAGTGGCCAACCAGATGCCCATGAGAGAGAAACTCCCAAGCAGGACCCCACTTGTGATTCCCAGGTGGTACATAGTTGCTATGGAAAGCCTCCTTGAATTTGTATAATCCTCTTTCAAAGCCTCCTTGAATTTGTCTAGTGGTCATCACCTCCTCTTGTGGAAGCAAATTTCACACAGATTGTTGTTGGCTCATTGCACAGCTTTTATGATTTCGCAGAGTGATTTTGCATTGGAAGGGAAAATTAGCCCATGATCCTAATTGTTAGGTGCAATGGGATAAGAGATGGAGAAGCAAATGTCACCTTCTTACCCCTGTCCCCAATAGAAATCCAGAACTGTAGAAGCAACTTTGCTTGTAGGTTGTAAAGGCTGGGTCCCTAACTGATATGCCAGATCTGCTGAGTAAGTTCACGTTCTTCGCAAGGGCCTGCGGTATGTCCAGGGTAGTTTTCTTGTCCTTGTCCATCCTAAGCAATATCATGTTTCTGTTGGTTCTGAAATAGCTATATAAATGGAAGTCTCTGTGGCTCAGTAGGTGCACCTCCTCATTCAAAGGATTATAATTTAGCCTTTAAATTTAGGCGCTATTCTGCGTTGTTCTTGACTTGCATTGTACAGAAAGGGAAATTTAAAATGGAGTAAGAATTTTAATTAACGGGAAAGACTTCATGTCAAAACAAACAATGACTAGCAGTAACAAATAATCTGGCAATGGGGAGGATTGCTATAGTGAAGGCACTGTAAGGGGACTGCTAAACCAGTGAAGGAGTAACAGAGCACTGAATTCTTTGCTTAAGAGCTTTTGTATTCTTCAGGAGGAGGTGCTAATGGGTAGAAAGTATCTTCCAAAGGTGCCTTCTGCTTTTCAAGCAGTGTTGTTTGCCAGGAGGAGGAGGAGGTGGCGGCGGCGGTGGCAGTGGCGGAAAAATCTCCCACAGAACAGCAAATTATTGCATTCATTAATTCTAGGGATCATATTGCTTTTGTCAAACACACATTTTCAAGGATAGAAAGCCCATACTAAAAACATGCAGCAGAATTACACACTCATATATATTCTCACATACATCCTCAGATAAGGGCCATGTAGCTCAGGGGTAGAGTATCTGCTTTCCATGCAGAATGTCTCATGTTCAATCCCTGGCGTTTCCAGGCAGTGCTACGAAAGACCCATGCCCGAAACACTGGAAAGTCACTGGCCCACAGTCTCTCTCTCTCTCTCTCTCTCTCTCTCTCTCTCTCTCTCTCAAAATAAAATAAAAATAAAATGCCCTTCATAGCAATATGGAGGTCTACTGCCAGTCGGTGTATACAATACTGATCTTATAATTGGGTATGTTCCTATGGAATAGCGTACCTGTAATGCTAACTTATTGTGGCCAGTAACAACTAATTGAAAAAGGAACTCAAAGTTAGTTAGTGAAATTTGACAGCCAGCACTCTGAAAATCAGTTCATCCCCAGTGAAATAATAGCTTTCTACATTTTGTGTTTGGCTGTCTTTGCCTTCATAGGAAAATTTAAACTGAATGGCACCTTTAAAACAGAATTATTTGTTTCTACTTTCTTTACTGGAATGAAAAACGTGATGCAGAAGACCATAGTAACCCCCCCCCCCCCAATCCTGATAAAACTCTTAGCTTAGCAATGGAATATAAGCATGGCCTTATTTATTCTCTCATATTTTAAGTACTTTTATCAACCATTATATTTTAAATAAAACAAGCCTAAAGGATACCTGTATTGGAAAACAAGGGCTCCTGTTTTCACATGTCCATTGGCAGTCTGCTTCTCCCAGAGAGGAAGGCCGATTTACACTCTGTGGTGTAAATGCAAGGTCATGACTGATGTATTGCCCCCACACAGTGATCATATCAGAATGTCGCTCATCTTCAGTAACAGCCTCATTAGATACCTCGATAATGTTTCTTGTCACTTCACGCACCTGGAGAAAAAGAGTTAATTGAGTTGGCATGTGAGACACTATTTACTTTTCATTCAATAGCCAAAGGGGGTGAAAGCAACCAAGAACTGACCGCTTTAGCCAAAATAACGTAAGTCACAAAGCTGTTCTATTTTTTTTTTTAAAAAAATTCAGTTTTATTAAATTGTTAAACATGTACAACTTAAACAACTTCTCTCTCTCTCTTGGCAAAGTTGTTTTGAGGCAGGGATAGAGAAACTGTGGCTTTCTGTGTTGTTGGAAACCAATCAGCCTGAGTCAGGCTAGACAACGGTGAGGAATGATGGGACTTATGGTTTGGTAACATCTGAAGAGCCATAGGTTCCTCAGTCCTGCTCTAAGCGGTAAACAAGAAGCCATAGGTGCTAACTTCCTGGGGCCCTGGGTGCCTGAGCACCCACAAATTCCCCATGAAGGGGCCAGGCATCCACAAATTTCACTGCTAGGGCCACACAGGCTGCATGGCACCCACAGCCCCAGGCAGCCACGGTCGCAGGGCCAAGCTGCCACTCCTGGAGAAGCTTGTCTCTAATTTTTAGGCAGAACAAAGGGCCTTATTATGTGGTAGCTACATTAGCGCTGCGATCCTGTGCGAGTCTGCTTAGAAGCAAGTCTCATTTGTTACTGTTCGGTGGGTGGGTTTTATTTTTTCCTTAATCACATTCTCTCTTGTGCTGTGGCTCTATGCCTGGAAACTTTGTTGATGCATGGTATAGAAATCTCTTATTAAAAAATACACGTTTTAATGATTTCACAGAGTACTAACCGACGGCAATGGAAATCCATTATGTAGGAAACCATAATTCCATCCTTTGGGCTGACTTAGTCCATCTTCATAAACTGGAGGAAGCCATCTAGCCAGAGCTGTGTTGGAGGCTCCCCATCTAGGATGTTCCCTATGCAATTAAAACGTTTTAGAATACATTTTGATACAACCAGCAACATTAACTGCAGCAGGTATGTGGGCAAATATTCAAAATCTATGGGTTCATTCAGTGACAGATTTATGAAAAGCAATCATATGCAACTCCTTAAGCTTGAGATATGTATGGAACAAGTTTAAGGTTTGTTTTTAAAAGTCAGCTATCCCCTGCAAAACTTTTTATAGCTGGAGGCTGTGGCCAGGATCCAAAGTGTCATGGAACAAATTCCACTTTCTCAATCGAGCTTTGAACTTGTGGGTATCAAACAGGCAACACTCCATACCACACGATACACCTCTCTTGAATATGGGGGGAATTTTCAAAGGAATTTGCAGTATGGCATAAGGAAAGGGGAAGGGGAGAGGTCAAACATTTTGCTTGGCATGCCCAAGTCCTTCAACACTCCTGAAGAAGTAACTCTTTGGATCCTGGCCTGTAAGCACAACTCATGTTATTATGACCTCTTGGAATATGGCTCAAGAGCAAGAAAGAAAACTAAGGTCTCAGGGAAATCACCCAAAGCCATGTGATTATTGGGAATAAGGAAGGAAAGAGGTTGAAAAAGATGAGAAATTTCATGTTGAATGAAGGGCAATTTCATGTCCATGCATACACAGCTGCATAGGTTTGATGGGCTATGGCAAGCCCTTTGCTTATTTTCAGAGCTCCCCAAACCTGGGTGCAATTAATTCTTTCTTTGTGCAAAAGGCATAGGTGAAAGCACAAAGTCCCAAGTAAACTTCTCTGAGTGCCTAAAACAGCTTTCTCATTCTCTTTCCCTCCAGATGTTTTGTAGTAGAGCTGCCACATTCCCGTGCCACTCCCCATGCTAGCTGGGGCTGATGGGAGTTGCAGTGCAATAACTTCTGGAGCTTCTGGGAAGGCTGCTCTAAAGAATGAGCAAGGAATGATGATGATAGGAAGAACATATATTTATTGGAGCACCAAACAAAAAAGACTGTTCTTTCTATATAGGAGTCCCTGCAAGGTGCAACTGTACAGAAAGACACAGATGATCTACACAAAGTTAGTCATACACTTATGTTTCTGTAGGGACACTTAATAGGGAACAATTATTTTAGTAATACTTCATTGATCTTCAGTATACAAAAGGGCTCAATTTGCAAAGCAATGTGGGACAGTAATACATTTAATTAACTGCGATAATTCACATTTGAAGGTTGACGTACGCCTTAATAAAGCATTCAGATTAGTTACAGCTGATTTGTCTTTATTGAAATGGCATAAAATACTGCACATAGTGCTATTTCACTCAATTAAAAGTAATGATATGTTAATTTAACAGCTTAACCAGTGATTTTCTTCCTGATTGCTTTAATATTTTAGCAGATCACTGGAATGTTACTGGGGTAAGAAACCTTTCTTTTCAAAAGTGGTGGGAAGGCAAACAGAACTGCAAACACATTCTGTGTGCTTGTGGATTTGTTCCCTCAGCTGAAACAAATGGGGAAACTCGAATCTTCAGCAACATGCGTGAGAGTGCTGTGTTCAAGGAAATATCCATAGTGAAGTGTAGGGTACAATCTTTTGACACAGTCCATCATCTGGCAAAGGCAACCTGTGTTCATAGAAAGCTCCAGTTCACAGCCTGAATGCAAATCTACACTTTATATATTTCTTTATATGCAAGGTTACTTAATCTAACTATATCTTAATACCAAATTGCCAGATTCAATATACATGTAACATTAAAGCACTTACTGGGGCTCCTCAAAGATGGTTCAAGGTTTAAATGATATTGTACATTCCCATTCCCATGACATTTACAGTCAACAGATGTAATGTGCTAAACAGCAAACATTTATCCTTAATAGCGAGTAACTGCTACAACTACATTTTTCAAACGAGCCTGTACATACTCTAAGGATTCTCAAATGAAGCAAACCCAGAGAGTTTCAATGTGAAACTAAGTGAGTATGGAAGCCCAAGCAAAAACAAGGGAGGCCAGCCTGTTTTGCACTACAAGGGGGGCAGTCAACATAATTATACCTGTTGCTGTAAGATTTACCTGTTCTGGCAAGCTCCGGTGATATGTCTGTATTTCCTGGTCATACAGTTGTCTGGGCATTTTGGTGGCAGCATGTAAGGCAGACATCCAGATACATTGGTAATCATCATGAGAACATCAGCAGGTAACACATCTGGAAATTAAAAACATGGCTTCACTCTTTGTGCACCACATTTGACTACCATTCATTATCTGTGGAATGCTCTCCCCAGCAATGTTCACCTGGCACCTTCTTTGACATAGTTTCGTTGCCACAGAAAATCTAATCTTTCCCCCAATGTTTTTGATAGACAAAAATTGTTTTGTGGCTAGTATGCTGCCCAAACTTCCTGTGTCTGTTTTGGAAGTTGTTTTATTCTCTCTTCAATAGTAGAATATTAATGTTTTTAAATGTGTTGTCTCTTGAAAGGCTTTCGGTAACAAGTGGCTAACAACTCTAATAATACTGCAATTACTGGTGCAACACCATTCAAAATACTGATACAAGAATCATACTACACACACACACACACAGAGAGAGAGAGAGAGAGAGAGAGAGAGAGAGAGAGTTTGAATGCCAGTTGCATATTTGAATAAAATGCAAATATTTTTCTTAAGTGCTTGTTGCTTAAAAAAAAAAAGTCCAGAAACATTGTTAAACTGTATACTCAAGCCAAACAAAATAAACGTTTTAAAGCATTCCTGAGATGAACTTCACGTCATGATCTCAGACATCAATACAAGTGTTCTTTGTTATTTGGAGTATCTGAATTTCTTCCCTGAAGCACAAAAAGCGCCCTCTTTTTCACAGTTCAATTGTCTGCACAGGCCAGATATGAATTTAAGTCCTACCTGCAGCAAAATAAGACTAGAATGAAGTCAATACTGCTTTAATCTAAGAGGCACAACCCTTAAGGAGCCACAAGGGATCCATGTGAGCATCTGCTTGTGCTTACCACTTGGAAGCAATGAACGTTTATGCTTCTGGTGAAGTTTTCCTTTCAAATCCTGCATCGAAGCTTCCATGCTTTCGGCCGCTTGAGAGATAGCTTGAGTCTCTTGATATGGATATTTGGAAAATGCTAAAAACTGTGAAGGCGCCATTGTATCATGTCTTTTGAGAAGCCTACACAAGAAAGAAATAATGGTGATTAAAAAACCCTTTAATTACACAGTCATCTCTTAGGGTTTTCATGGGTGCGCTTACTGCTCCATCCTGTCACCCAGAACTATTGTTTATCAGCTTCTCTTCACAGGTATTTTAAATACAAAATTTTCTCTCTGTTCAAGCACATTCCTGGCCTTTTAGATTCAAGAGTTCTATTTCTACTTCAGTCTGTGCTTCCTATCATAGACTGAAAAAGCTGTTCATGGTATATTTATTGTATGCATTTATTATACTCTGTTTAGACATACATAAACCTAGAACTCACAAACTGTGGACAATGTTTTAATTTGCTGGAAGCCACCAAGAGCAGCTGGGGCAACCCAGTGAGATGCAAATAAATGATTATTATTATTAATAATAAAAACAAATAATAAAACAAATAAAAACAAATCATAAAAAATAATAAAAACAAAAGAAAACAAAGAAAAAAATAAATAAATAAATAATAAATAAATAAATTAAAACAAATCAATGATTATTATTATTAAATCCATAATTTGGTTCATTTTATTAGATCTGAGACCAGTTAGATATGTGAGACACTGGACGTTACACAGAAATCGGGTTCTACCTTGAGTAAGAGCACGTGTTGTGGTCGGGCCCTGGCAAGACACCTTCCTGGTCAGTGGGGTGGGGCCGCTAGCTGGCCTTAGCTGCAATAGGGTCAGGAGGTGTTGCTGGGCAAAGTTAAATGTTGCAACTTGTGATGGACAGCCCAGCGTCCTTTATATTGCTCTGCACGCAGGGTGATCTTCCTCTTGGCTGCGAGCTTCGGATCACCCCCCCCCTTTTCATAGGCCTCTGCTTTGACCTTGCAACTGCCTGTCATGGGGTCATCTGCTTTTGGGGCAGGGGCCCAGTAGGAATTTTTCCATTTGGCTGATTGGCTGTTGCTATCTGGTTTTTGCCTACTGCAGTAACAACTTGTCACAACTTGTAAGGTTGGCGGTTAGGCATTGGTTATTGTGTTGATTACTGGATGGGTGGTGCCCAACTCCAGAATCATGGTGATGATGGTACAGGGAATTCCGTTAAAGGAATCCAGCAGCTCTTTATGCTTTGTCTGAACCCACGGTAGGGGATAGGGCCGTAGCCAGAGCCCCTGGGACCTCTGGGGAGAGTGAGGCTTTGCCCCCAGCCTCCTTAACTCTCCCCAGGGGGCATTCTCCCGACGCTGACTGGATGTCAGCTCTGTCCCGGCGGACAGCTAGTCTGAACCAATGCCTACGCAACCACTCACAGAATTCGTATTTCAATAAAGTTGTGGCCTAAATTATTTGCCAAAAACCCAAACAAAATTAATGTCTCCAGTGTGAATTCCTTGGGGGTGGCTTGAGGATCTCGACACGCAAACAGTATTTCTAGAGGGATTTTTGTGCCTGTAAATATTGGCAGTGTTAATGTTAATTGTAAGCAAATAAATGTGTGTTCTGTCATTACAGAATTTCAACACCTGGTACATGGGGGGAAGGGGGGAGAGCCAGGTAAAAATAATGCAGTCTGAAAGGAAATAAAACTAGAAAAGAAATCTATTTCCCTATAAGGATTCAAGTTCAAGCTGAGGTCACAAATGAAACTTGTTCACTCAGCGCAAGTTCTTCCAAAACTTAGTTCATTAAATCAGCAAACATAACCCTGAAATCCTTTCTATGGAATGATTAAGAGCTTCCCAATCTGAAACTGGATGAGAAACTGCCTCTTCAACCCAGGAGTGCTTTTTCATCCTCAAGGGCAGTGCTGAAACTCATTTGTATTGTACTGCCTCTTTGCTTCAGTTATTTGCGAGATAAACATTTGGGTTTTCACAGTGCTGTGCACCCTGTTACTTTCTGAAGATCAAATCTGAAATATGCACTTTCCCCTTTCTTCATTGTTTCCCACTCTGCCGCCCCCCCCAACCTTTCATAGTTTGAAAGTTCTTGGTCTCAATGCAACACTGATGCTTCAAAATCAAGAATTATTAAACTTTGGTAAAGAACACCCCTTCAGGGCACAAATTAACATTGTTCAGCATGCTCTCCCTGAACATTGCTGAGAATTTGGAACACACACTCAGGTTACAAAATTAATGATTTGTAGATTACTTAAAACAGTGCAAATTTCTATTTTCATTCATGTAATTTAGTGAATGTTCAGTGCAATGTTTTTTGCTGCTCCCACACAGCTGCGATATTGAGTTTACACCTGTACATACCTCTGTTATAAAAAAATTAAAGGTGCATACACATAGCAGACACACACTCCACAGAAAACCAATCCGTCACCCTTCAAATTTTATGAAATATTCCTTGAAAAAATTTACACATTATTTTAGCATAGAGAACAATCCCAAAAGCAATCTTGGCCCTTCTAATTACTCAAGTATTTCCTCTGCAGAAGAAAATATCTTGGAGAAACCTTTCACAGTAGTTCTTTTCACTTACAAATCCTGTCTTAAGGGCCTATTTTGTGTATGAATAAGGTATGCCTGCAAGAACGAAAGTATTTACCATCTCAAAAGAATGGCCAGGTTGCCCAGGCAAAACATTATAAGGTACCTTGACAGACAGGAGAGAGCCACTCTCAAATTTTTGTTGTAGACCACCTACTTATGTGATCTATGTCACTCAATGGATCATCACCTTGTTGTGGTGAGTGCGTTTGCAAGTTCCTATGACACTTGCAAGGGATGCAGGTGGCGCTGTGGTCTAAACCACTGAGCCTAGGGCTTGCCGATCGGAAGGCTGGCGGTTCGAATCCCTGCGACGGGGTGAGCTCCCATTGCTCGGTCCCAGCTCCTGCCAACCTAGCAGTTCGAAAGCACGTCAAAGTGCAAGTAGATAAATAGGTACTGCTCCGGCGGGAAGGTAAATGGCGTTTCCGTGCGCTGCTCTGGTTTGCCAGAAGCGGCTTAGTCATGCTGGCCACATGACCCGGAAAAACTGTCTGCGGACAAACACCAGCTCCCTCAGTCAGTAAAGCGAGATGAGCGCTGCAACCCCAGAATCGTTCGCGACTGGACTTAACTTTCAGGGGCATAGCTGTCAAGTATCCCGTATTGGCCAGGATTCTCCCGTTTTTATACGCGTTTCCCGCTTTTATCCCGGATGAATCAAAATCCCGTATTTTCCCGGGTTGTGGGCGGGGCGCGGCACGCTGGCCAGGCTGGACAAGTGTTGTTATTCCCCATCATCGTACCATAGGCGTAGCCAGGATTTTAGTTACGGAGAGGCAGAACGTCAGATTTCTATTGATTTTGATTTATTAGGGGGGGACCTGTCCCGCCCCCTTGGCTACGCCCATGAACGTAGCTACCTTTACTTATCAACACTTCCCATGCAGCCCCCTCCTGTATACAGGGGGAAGAATCAATACCCCTTTTTTGCGGAGGATGCACCATAGAGTTCTGCAGGCAGGAGAGGCGCATTCCGTCACGTGCTTCTTCCTGTGGCCGCGCTCTGAATTTCCGGGTTGGGCCATTCCTATTGCGCTCGGCGCTCGACGCGATTGGCCCTCTGGCTGACCGAGGGGCGGGATGAGAACGGAGCCCTCTGGTGGCGCGTGGGCGGTCCCATGTTAAGGACGTGCCCCTCGCGCCCTGCGATTGGTCACGGCGTTCTCCGGGCGAGAGGAGACTAAAGTGGCGGGATCGGCGCCTGAGTCCGATGCTCCCATGCCGCTTGTCAGGATGAGCCGTGCAGGGGGGATCCTTCGCTGGAGGAGGGCGAGCGCACTTCGCTCCTCTCTGCCTAGCGGAGCCCTCGCGGGAGAGCGGCCTCCCTCCGGAGCCGGTAAGCGGGACAGCTGGTGGAATTTTTTTTTTGGGGGGGGGGAGCGTCATTTGATTGCATGCTTGGTTGTTCTGCAACCTGTGCAGGGGGCAGGAGGCGAACTCCCGGTCTCGCCGGGCAACGACTCCCCGGCGCTTTCAGACCGCCTCTTCCTCTTGTGCTGCGCCGAGCCCCAGCATGGGAACCGGGACTAGAGGGACCCGGACTCCACCGCCTCTGCCCCGCCGCCTCTCGGCTCCTCGCCCCGCCCACTTTTGCTTCTGGCTCCGCCCACCACTGCCATGTGACTCTCAGGTGAGGCTGCTGATCCCTTATTTTCAGATCCGAAAGTTGACAGCTATGGTCAGGGGTCCTTTACCTTTTATGACCCTTGTGAGTGAAGCCATTGGGAGTCTCGTACTCACAGCAGGGTCACCCAAGGCAGTAAGGTCAAAGGGGAGGAAGCTAGACCAAGAATGATCCAAGATGTCCTTAACGGCAGAACAGGCAGAAGATAACAAGTGGTATGTTACGACGGCTGTGAAGGCAGATGAAGGCTGCAGCAGATAAGAATGCCTAAGAAACAGGGACTGGCCCAAGATCATCCAATGAGCTTTAAGGCTTTGTACCTGGGTTTCCTCCAGTTCTCCTCTGGAACCCCAACCACAACACAGTTTAACAGTTTGTTGTAAGTTATGTGGGCCTTGTTTTGCTGCAAGTTGCAGTTACAAAGTTGGGAGAAGAATTAGAATACTTAAAAGAATTTCTTGCCACGAGCATAGATTCTAATCATCCATAAGTTGCTCGTTTTCTACCACCCTCGTGATTTCTGTGCCTGCATGATCTGGAATCAGTGCTTTAATCAGTATAAATCTTTTTTCTCCTCTTTAAGCCTATTATTATAATCCAGAGTCCCATATAAATTATGATGTGCAGAAGGCTTTTTTTATTATTCTGTCCTGCCTTGATGCAATAGTAAGTTGAATGTAGACAGGAAATTCTGTAAGCAGGCACCTGCAAGAGATCACTGAGCAAGGCCAGGTATGTGGTTGCTACCTCACCTTTCTCTTCTTTTGGTCGTTTCTTCACCTTGGATAGAAGCGGTTTCCTGCAGAGTTCTCCTAATTCCATGCTCTTTTGCTTTTCCTATGCATGTTTAAAAGAGAGTCACCACAGTACCAGAGCATAATTTGACATAATTTGCAATAGCAATACACAAAAGAATGCAACATACCATGAATGGGCCAGAGAAGACATCGCCTCTCTTCATTTGGGCTATACGGCATGCAGGCTCACTTTTGTGAGCTACATCAGGAAACAATGCCTATTCTGCTTTCCCTTCATGAGGTCATCACCAAAATACAGTAAAATACAGTACAATGCCCCATTTCAAAATTTACACTGGTTACTGTCAGCAGAGATTCCACCAGAAGCAGCTTCCTCCCATTAGTTTGTGGGTGGCCCACCTTTTCTGTAGTGGCTCCCAATTTGTGGAATGCTCTCTCCAGGGAAGTTCACCTGGAGCCTTCATTATACAGTGGTGCCTCGCAAGACGAAATTAATTCGTTCTGCGAGTGCTGTTGTATAGCGAAAATTTCGTCTTGCGAAGCACCAACGGGGGAAGAGCGGTTTGACAAAAAAAATAAAAAATCACGAAAATTTTTCGTCTTGTGAGGCAAGCCCATAGGAAAATTCGTCTTGCGAGTCAGCCTTTCACTAGCGAATGCCTTTCGTCTAGCGAGGCATTCGTCTAGCGAGGTACCACTGTATATTTTTTAGGCACTAGGCAAAAAATCTTCTTCTTCAACCAGGCCTTTGGCTGATTAGTACCTTACAGATTGGGGTGGGGTATAAATTTTGTGGGGTTTGTTTTTTTTTTTTTTGCTGGATACAGCAGAGACTTTTGCAGCAATGGAAACTCCCTAACAGCAGAGCCAGCACTGAGCCTCAAGGGTAGGCATCCCCAACCTTTGGCCCTCCAGATGGACTACAATTCCCATCATCCCTGACCACTGGTCCTGTTAACTAGGGATCATGGGAGTTGTAGGCCAAAACATCTGGAGGGCTGCAGGTTGGGGGTGCCTGATCTAGGGTTTGGAATGTTTTGTAAGACTCCTAACTGCTGCAGCTAGTGGACCACATCAATACACAATTAGGAATGGGGCCCTTATGTTAAGCCTTCAAAGATGGAAGTAATAAATGAAGTGTTAATTTTTTAAAAAAATAGCATGCCATGAGATACAATAATTTAAAACTACACATTCAGAACTTTTTCGGGACAGAAAAGGTGAATGACTTTTATTTACCCCCAAACAGGGGAATAAAATCCTATAAAGATTCTCAATAAAGTAAACCAAGAGGGGTCTTTTTTTAAAATGATATTAGGGTTTGTTTTTGTTTTTTTTCAAATACCTCAAATGATACTTAGGGCATTATGTGTGCCCCTCTTCCCCCTACATTGTAAATAATATTTTCGTTTTCACTTACTGAATAAGTCATTCCTGCCCCATTGGACCAAAGCAAGGAAAACAGCCACACTGACCATTGTTATTAAAATTATGAAGAAAATGAATACTCTCATCTGAAAAATAATGAAAGCAGTACAGTGAATGAAACCAGGACTACATTTTATAAAAGCAACATATACATAAATAGTTTTATAGCTGTGCAAAATCTGATCCTATTAAAGTCTCTTTAAAGATTCAAATAATCAGAAGTTTAACCTTCACCATCCAATCTATGTAAAAATAAATAAAACAAGATACAAAAGTTGCAACAAACTGATTAAAGGTTTTCTTACAATCAAGAGACATTTTTGTTAAATTAGTAAACTTACTTTGCATAGTGTTTAATTAAAGGAAAACGGGCACAGAGTGAAACAAGATAACAGAGGTTTGCTTAAAATAAACATTTCAAATAAGATGCCTCCCATATTCCAATTAAACTTCAAAACAGGTCACATAATTCCATTATTATGTTTTATTTGCTTTTTTTTTAAACACCTTGAAAACTTTCTAGATTGAAATCGCTGTAATTCAGAAGAATCACATTAAAGCCAATGCATGTTGTTTGTAGGAAGTTGGTTGTTGGTTGCAGCTGGAGGGGGGGGGATGCATATTTTATAGATGAACATAATTTACACTACATAATTAAACCTAAAGGCACATGCTTTTGGAACAGAGTTTAACCATGGTTCATATATGCCCTTTCATCAGTTGATAACTGCAACATCAACCAATGACTTCTACATATGTCTCTGATCAGTGATCTAGTACCAAAGATAAAATTTCAATATCACCTCAATGCTTTTCGGTAGAGCGCTACTATTCCATTATAAACCATCAAGTCTATGGTAACCAGTTCAGGAGTAGAAAAACTACTCAAACCATCTTAAAAGTTTGGTTTCACCTTTACAATATACTGATGGAAAATCCTACATGCATATTTAATTGTCACACTGCTTGTGTGTGTATGATTCAAAAATTCCTGCATGAAATATTGCCCACAAAACACACACACCAAGGCAAGTGTTTTTACATATTTCAAGCTAAAAATGTGGGCTCCAAGAAACAAAAGTTTTAGAATCTGACCTTTTTTCCTGCTGAAGTTCTGCAGCTGTGTTGTTTATCACTGGCACCAATTCTCCTGAAACACTACAGTGAAATTCTTTCCAAGGCTCCAGCCTTCAGTATAAACTTGCTCTATGCATGAATAAGCCTGCCAGTCTTCAGTATGAACTAGCTGTATACTTCTGTTCGAGTCCTGCTTTGTAGGCTTCTCATGGGCATCTGGTTGGCCATTGAGAACTAGATGCTGGACTACATCACTCTTGGCAAGGTGCAGAAGGGCTATTCTTACGTTCTTACTGAAAGTGATTTGATACACTGCCATTGGCCCATTTTATTTCTATTTTTGCGCATATAATGCAGCATTTCATCTTCATGGTTTGCGTTCCGATAATGTGTTTATTCTACCACGCTAATATTGCACGGCCCCCTTCCCTTTAGTTTGGAATTCTGGAGTTTCAGTGTTTTGGACTACATTTTAACCTGAGTTGTATTTGCAGAGGAGCAGGCAAGGTAACAGGTACTGAGAATGGCATTTGCATCACTGTTGGTTGGGTGCCTCACATGCCACCCACAGTAGCTGCCCCAGTGTGAGCTGTACGAAGGGGGCCTCTGCATGGCAGCAGTGATGGAATGCCCTCCATCCAACAGGATGATTAAACCCTCCTGCTCCTGGTTGGGCATTAGGGAGGGTGGAGATGCAGCATTTGACATCCTGACCAGATGTTTAATTAGAGTTTAGCCCTGCCCTACAAGTTGATGAAGGACTGGATCTGGGGCAGGGCAGCGGTTCCAAGTCAGCCTGGATTCTGTTGGGGCAGGGTGGGAGAGGATGTGTGTGTGTAACAAATTGCTGCAGGAACGTGGAGAACTGAATTTCAAATTGGAAACAATGAAAGAAATGGAATTGACAGGTCCTTCCATCCCTACCTAGAAGCCCGTGGCTAATATTAATACTGTGCAGCATGAAGCGATTGGATTAATAAAAGCCGGCTCCTTTTGGAACAATAATTGCGCAGACCCGTAATTATGATTTAAAGCTGTACTAACAAGAACTTCTTCAAAATAGGTACAAAAACAATCAATGATACATCCAGAATAAGTGCATAAAGCATATGCTTATCCAAGCATAGGGTCTTCTTAATTATATAACCTAACAACAATCAGAGCAAAAAACAAAGCTTTCTCTCTCTCTTAGCCTGCATCCAGCCTAAGGCTACACAGCTTCTGAAGAGGGGCCATTATCACATCCTTCTCCCAGTGTGCCTGGGGAAAAAAGAACAAATGAAGATTTAGTTACAGGTGGGTAGCCGTGTTGGTCTGCCATAGTCAAAACAAAATCGAAAATTCTTTCTAGTAGCACCTTAGAGACCAACTGGGTTTGTGTATCTGAAGAAGTGTGCATGCACACGAAAGCTCATACCAGGAACAAACCCAGTTGGTCTCTAAGGTGCTAAATGAAGATTTGCAAGTGAACACCTTAATCTAGGGCTGCCATATGTCTGGAATTTCCTGGACATATCCAGGATATGTCCATCAGAAATAGCGTCCAGGAGGCTAAAATGTCTGGGGAAACCTACGTATATGGCAACCCATTTTGGAAGTGTTGATTTTTTAATTTTTGCTGAATTTCCCAAAAAGAAGCTCAAAATCTTTATTTTTCTGAGATTTTGCAACAAACAAACAAACAAACAAACAAACAAACAAACAAACCCTACCTTTATCGCATGATCTAACTCATGGGAGAGCTAGCAGAGAACATCAACAGTTAATCATTAAGACAGCTAGAAGCTCAGAGAGCTCTTTCTAGTTTAGTATAGGTGGAATTTTCCAGTGATCAACCCTTAGCAACATACAGGCATTCTCTATTTCAGTGTGCAATTAAACAATTATACATAAAAAAGCCACTGAGCAATGATTCTTTTTAGCTTTTAGGTGCATAGCTGCTCCATTCTTCGCAGACACCTTTCCTACTGGGAAATGGACAATCACCCCCCAAGACACCTGTGATGTTGCAGACCAATATCTAATTTCCTGTTGAGAAGGGTGCCTAGAAGAGATAGCAGTGGGCGAGTCCTTTGTGCTGCTTTGCTGCTAGCTCCCTCTTGCATTGAAAAATGGGAGTCTAGCCCAGCATGCTGGCTCAGTGATGGATCTTCTGCCAGACTGGGCCTTAAAATGCTGACCCCTTACATTGGTTCTGGAAGGAAAAAATAGTTCAGGCATTGCAACCTGATACTTTGTCAGAGTTGAAGTGAGAGGCCTGGGGCAAGTAAACCTATTTCCCTCCCTGAAAAAGGAGATGGCATAAGGCAAAAATACATCAGGTAAATGTTTCAGAAAGCCATGCTTGTCAGCTGTTTCTACTTCTTGGAACCATCCCTGGATATTATAGTTCAACAGGCTAGCTTTGTCAGAAGTAAACATTAAAAAGATGAATGTGATTCTCCCCCTCTCCTCTAGGTGAACAAAATAGGGAAAGCAGTTTCATTTCAGCTAACTCATTAAATAAAAGGCTTTAACGATGCATTCTCAAATAAGTTGTAAGCACTGTTAAATACTTATAAGGCTTTAGCTGTTCTTGCTTGTGTGTGAGTTTTCAGTGAGGGCTGAAATGTGTCAGATATACTTTTGTTGGACTCTTAAAAAGGCAACCTCCCATCTATAGTTGCCCCCAAAAGAAAGAAACCCTCTCCTCAAAGCTGCATCAAAGCATTCCCATTAAGCTAAAGGAGAATTTCCCCTGTGTCAACATTTTTGTTTACAAAGCACCTCAACCTCTTCAGTATTTGAGGCTGAAGTGTTTATCAGTTCAAACAGCATCCAAGAGGGGAGTTTTGACTTGACAGCCATCTGTACCTGTTTTTAATTAATTTTGAGAAACGGAAAGCCTTTTCCCCACCCCCACATTTAGTTTCTACTGAAAGTCAAACCTAGCACAGGGTTAGGCCTGCTTCAGAATGGAAAGGCCGTCTGAGAGAACCTGACCCTAGCTGCTCATTTTCAAATATTAGGACCTTTGGGAGAGAAGACGTGAAACACTTAATTTATCATTTAACAAATTTCAGTAGACGCAGACCCTGCCATGTCTCTGAATGCCTTCAGACTGTCAGTATTATGTGGGAGGGATCATTCAGGTGCATACCAATAGATTTAGGTTGTGCAATTAAAAAGAGTTAAAGCACTCTTGTCACCCTGGCGCAACAAATCCACTTAAAAAGAAACTGACTTTTTGCAGTTAAGAAAGTGATGGGGAAATGCATCAAAAAGTGTGAGATGAAGAGATGACGAAATACAATCTGGGATGGATGCACCTGTCTATGTATGTTTCTCTTAGTTTCTCATTTTTCCAGTCTTATAATATGAACACATGAGCACTCGCAGCAGAAATTTCAGTCACTTCACTCCTCCCCCAGTCCTCCTCCTGCTGCACTACCATGGTTTGGCTTAGCATCATGTCTAAATCCAGACACACCACAAGCTGTAGTCAAGGTTTGCTTTTGGCTTACCAGTTGTGGTTTGTCTGAGGAAGACAAACCATGAGCCCAGGGTTGGACATAATGCCAATCTAAACAATACCTTAGCTCCAGGTAGCATGGTAGCAGGATGACCAGGGGAGGAGTGAAATAGCAGTGATCTTTGCTGTGCTTAGCCATGGTTTGGCTTAGTGGTATGTAGAAACTGGGCTTCTATAAACTGTGGAAGGCTCTGCTTTCCCCTGCAGCACTGAATGTCAAGCCACTCATTTCTCTGGGAGAAAGTCAACATGTGGATTAATGAACACCACTGGGCAGCAGCTACAACTACTCCCCGAACCCTAGTGACTCCAGCCGTAACCTGCAGAGTGTGGCAGAATACTCTCTTTCAAATGTAGATACTATCATTATAACTTGAATATATGGGAGGAACGGGATGAGGGCTTGTAAAAATAAAATAAAAGCTACCACCACCTGATCATTGCCATTGTAGCCAAATCATCCCCCCCCCCCCATGTAGTAGCTAAGGGGAGGTTGTCATATCTTACAACCCCAACTGGAGCTCTACTAGCTTTAGAACTTAAGCATTCATGAAAAGCTGTCTTTACTACTTAGATTTTATGTTTCCTCCCCACTCTCTCTGTTATTTTGTGTGGCTGTGGTATTATTTTTCTTGCAGACCTTCTATGGCTGTATGAGAAATCGTATTTTGCAAATTATCTGATTTATAGCTGCGTTTCCCCCACTTGGTTTGCATTAGAAGTGTGGCAGACTGAAAGAATCTAAACCTTCTCAACATATAATTGCTTTTAAAAAAACAAAAACCCAAAGCCATGGAGTTTCTTAAGAATTGAGATTTCCCTTATGTAGGTTAAGTAATTTCTTTTGCTCTGCTAATGACTCAATTTAGTTTGGAGCCCTTTGTTTTTCTTTCTAACAACACCACTTTTCTTCTGCCCTTTGTGCTTTAATTGAAAGGCATTGATTCACAGAGCACAAACTCCTGCAGCTTTTCATCAGTGGAAAGTTTGTGGGGAGGAGAAGCCTCGTATGTAAATCGATACCACATTGCCTAAAGACTTAAAGGGGCCCATCTGTCCCATTCATGTAGAGCATTCTTGTGCCACTTTTTATTTATGGCTATTTTTAAAATGTATAGAAACTTATACAACCCAAATGGCTTCTGAGTGGATTTAGCAACCATGGCTTCCTCCCATATAAGGCTTGGTTTCCAGACCCTTGATCATCTTGGTTGCCTTCCTCTGCACATGTTCCTGCTTGCCAACATCCTTCTTAAATTGTGGTGCCCAGAATTGGAAACAGTGTTCCAGGTGTGGTCTGTTGCTTCCTTTGTTCAGCAGCTCCTTCCCACATCATGAACAGGGCCACATGGACTTAGCTCCTGCCATTGTCTCTGTGACAATGCTGCTTTGCGCTCATCCTATCTGGCCTTTGGTGGATAACATTTGCTTTGTGGTGCAGGGAGCTTTGCTGCTGCTGCAAAGAGGCCCTCAGTGCACAAAACAAACAAAACCATGAAACCTATTCATCCTTCAACGCGAGTACATTTTAAAACAGGAGCTGTATTTTGGTATTTAATGAGAGACTGGCATCTTAAAGAGGTCAGTCAATATAAAATGTAGAAGTTAAAGTCTGAATTCATATCCAGGTTTTCCTAAGTCTCTTGCTTTGAGGCAGATCCGCAGTTTGAGAATTAAGCTTTAGATCCAATCACACCCCATTACAATATTAGGCAGGGATTCAGCAGTTGCCGTAGATGTTAGACATAATATGTAGGCTGATCCCTGGTAATCTCCTTTCCTCGGGGTTTTTTGTACTGTCTGTTCAAGGTTCCAGGGGATAGGGAGTCAGACAAAAACCAGGTGAAAGTGAACATTTGTGCATAATCCTCTTTCATTCGAAAGGCTTTGTAGTACTATAACTGAATAAAGATGCTGGATTGCTTCTTCAGAGGAAAGCCAAGTAACCCTGTCGTTAACCTTTCTGCAATCTTGTTCTGTCAGATTTACTATAGAAGGCTGCAAGGGATCTATAAAAGATGAGGCCACAGTCGGAAGTGCAATGACTAGGAGGAAAACTCTGTTTAAATCAGTGGAATGCACACCTGTGTTATTGGTCTCGTGTAGCATACAGTAAAGTATGCTTTGGAAAGTACGACTTGAGCACACTTACTGAGGCGTTTGGAAGAAAAGTGGAAACGTAACAGTATTTGGCAGTCTTTGGAACACTAACTGTTAGAGTGGCCTTTAGGATAGAGTAAACAAAATAGTTTGGATAATTGACGTCATGAACATCTCCAAAATCCAAGATTATTGCTTTAATGCTCTGCTGGGTTTGAAATCCTTGCTGCTTCTAGTCTCCCACTGTGAATAAGTGGTAGTAGTTTGTCTGACATGTTTTTTTTTTAAAATTAAAAAAAATATGAAAATGATTTACCACACAGAACAAAACTATTAACAAAAAAGTATAAAGAACATGATAAGAACCTATTCTAGAGGGCAGTAAACAAGTGGTAGATGTTTTGACTATAATAACAAAATAATTAAACAAGGAAGGTGGTTTGTAAATGTTTCCTATCACAGCCCAAGCTAACTTCACAAGCCTGAGGACATTTTTTTCAAGCACAATGTGGTTCCTCATTGTTTTGAATCCCTTCACACTTCCCATTTTGGGGTTTGTTGTGGTGTTATTTGGTAGACAGCGTGAGGCGAGCCCTGGTCTGGCCAGGCCAGGCCATGGGGAGGCAAGTGAAGTATTTTGTAAACAAGGCGTTTGTAAATTCTGTGAGGGCAGTTTATCTATTTAAAAACCAAGGAGTCATATCAAACCTGAATATTTCATGTTGTTCCAACTCGAAAAGAAACAAAGCCATTACTTAATGAGTTAAACCTCAGTTGGTGTAAAACTGTATCCCCCTCAAAACTTTTTTCAGGTTACCAATTTTGAATGAGTCAGCTGAAAGAAAAGAAAATATAGATTTAGATAGAAATAGGTAGATTTAGATAGAAAAGCACAGCAAGAGAGAAATACCAGTTCATATACACACACAGCTTTTTTTTCAGCTGGAACTCACCAGAACTAAGTTTCGGCACCTCTTAGGTAGGCGCCATTGCCATTATAAGAGAACAAGGGAGGTGTTCATGGTGAGTTCCGGCACCTATTTTTCTAGAAAAATAGCACTGTGTGTGCATATCTAGATATCTATATCTTTATCTATATCAATCTATATCAATCTACAACGAGGGTGGGAGTGATTTATGTAGGGTCAGTTGAGCAAGTGCAAAAACTGCTAGGTGTGGAATGCAGGGAAATTCGAGTGCTTCAGCAATGGAATAAAGGGTTATGTGTTTCACCTATTTGTGGAGTGGAGACTTGTTTATTGATATACATTGGGCCTGCTGAGTCCCAGACGGTACTGATAGCAGATTTCCAGTGTTCAGATTCTGAGGTGGGTAGTTCTGAGAGGCAGGGCCGTCTCATCCATTGGGGCTGGTGGCGCGGTGCACCAGGGCGCAATGGCCTGGAGGGCGCTTCCGCCCTCCAGCCCCACTGGCAGTGCCTACCGGCAGCGCCCTCCAACTGCCCGGCGGAGCAAGGGAGCTGGCCGGCCACGCCATGCCCTCTGGCTGCCCGGCAGAGCACAGGAGTGCGAGCCGGCCGGCCGCACAGCGCCATCAGGCTGCCCGGTGGAGCGCGAGCTGCCCGGCTGCGCCGCGCCATCTGGCTGCCCGGTGGAGCGTGGGAGCGTGAGCCGGCCACCCTCGCCTCCCGTCCCAGAAGTGCTGGAAGGGCACGCAGAGCCCCGCGCCGCTCCAGCGCCACGCCCCTCACCCCCCGCTCGCCCACCCCCTCCCAAGGGGCGGCAAGCACGGGAGGGAGGCGGCGGAGAGGCGGCATGGCGGGGGCGTCGGAGGGATAGCCGCGCCAGGGCGGCCGATCTCCTTAAGACGGCCCTGCTGAGAGGCTGTAGATCAGTGGTTCCCAACCTTTTTTGGCCATGTCCCACCTAAGCATCTCTAAAACCCGGATCCTCCCCCCCCCCCCCGGTGACATATAATTCTTATTATTCGAAAAGTGAACTGCTCTTCATGTGGAGGAAGCCTAAAAGGCCATTCACTGTTAATAACTCGTTCTCGAATTCCCCCCCCTTAAAAATCAAATTGCCCCCCCCCCCCCTGTGGGGCGTGTGTCAGTCTAGTGGTCTGGCTCAGTATGCAGTAGCTTTCTATGTTCTAAAGATGTGAGGGTGAGGGGAAATAATTTGACGTCAAAAGGGCAGTTTGGGAGTGAGCAAGAGGGTAGTGGCTTTATTTTACCGTCAACACGACATTTCTAAACACCTTGTTGCACCTTTTATTGTCAGGAGATAGTAATAACAGTGATGAGCATACTGCATTCTCTGTCCCTTTCCCTTCCCACAACAACTTCCGTGTGCAGGTTGTAGACTTCTTTGGTCACCTATCCATCATCGTCCAAAAGACGGATAAAATAGGACACAGAAAAATGCTAATTTAGATACAGCAAATTATAATTATAGTAATTATAACCTAACGGCATGCCTGTCAACTAAGCTTTTCATTTGGCAGGCGCGTATTTAAATTAAATCCTGTGAAATGGATTTGAGTCCATTAAGACTGCTATTGTTAATTACCCATCCTTCACCTTAAGGTCCCAGAGCAGGTGACAACATTGAAACACAATATTATAAACAGCCTAAAAACAATAATAGAAATAAGGTGGGTTGTAAAACTGTACGCCTCAAGTGCCAAAAGCCAGTTTAAAGAGGTGCGTCTTCAACATTTGCTGTATAATGAAGGGTGCTACCGTAGAGAATGCCCTCTTCCCCACCCAGCTTCTGAGGGCAGAAAACTAAGTCGACCCAGGAATGTAGGGTAAGGTTACCAGATCTTTTTTCAATGAATCCGGGGACACTTTTCAACTTTTCAATGGATTTTGTATGAGGACTGATTTGTAAATCTGGGGACCCATCCCCGGGAAACATCTGGTAACCTTAATGTAGGGGCCTATGGCACCCACATACTCATAACAATATATTTGTAAGGATTGTATAGCCAGCTAACATTTACTCAGAGGAAACCCATTGAAATCTATAGACACAACTAATTTAGGTCCATTAATTTCCGTGAGGTCTTTTTTTTGAGGCAAAATTCCTTTAAAAGCCACTTAGAGTGGCTTTGAAAGATTAATTAAATATGACTGTGGCTTTGTTTTGTTTTCAGATAACCCGGGTGTTGCCAACTGTTGATGGGCAGCTTCAAGATGCCCTTTGCTCCCCTGCATGATGCTTCTTTATCTTGAAACTGGGCTTGGATCAGACGGCCTTTCAAATAATAGAGGGCAGTCCTTCAAACAGAAATCTACCTCTGGGGCAGGACACACGATCACTTTAGTTGTATTGCAACCCAGTGGTATGAATGACTTTATCACTTAAGACATGCAGACCAAGAACATAAAAATGATACTTCATTCCCCCCCCTCAAGCTACAAGTATATTTAACCTTTTTTTAAAGACTGAACTAGAATAATTTCCGTCATCCCTGATCCTCCTAAACAAGCAAAAAAGTTAAATAGTTTGACACGCTGCCCATTTGTGCAGCTTTAAGCCCCTGGCTTTTGTGCTGTATTCTAGGGTGCTTTAACGATTTTGAAAAAGTACCCACTGGCTTTTTAATTTTTTTAAAAAGTGCTCTGATTATGGGTTAAATTTGATTTAATTCTATGAATATGCTTTTCTGCCCCTCTCCATAATTTATGCCCAGTGTGACCTGGCATTCAGCTGCATTACAGAGCGTATTAAAGAAAACAGTGTTTAGAAAGAAGAATCTATGGCAGAACAATTACTACATTGGTGGTTGCTTTTGGAGCAACACTAGTTTAGGCCACAAGGCATGTATAATAGAAATCCACATCCTATTTAAAACGAAGGCTTCTACCACCTGCTTTTTTTCCACCGCCTATTTCAGTTTGAATTAAAATGTGCCGGTAGCTATGGATATACTTCCTAGCTCTCAAAGCCTTTCATCTGCTCGGTGTGCTTTTTATGCCATTCATCAGGCCTCAAACATTCTTCCCCTCCCCCCCTTTTTTTACTTGAGACAAACACTCGATTCCCTCTTTCTCATTTCCCCCACAAAGTTGCTTTTCCAGCTTGCGTTTCATTGAAAGCCGCCCACCCGTACTCTTTCTGAATCGTTTAGTCCTTTAATTAAGTTTATATTTACAGGCTGAAGGAGGCACCCGCTTGAATTAACTCCAGACAACCATGTTTACCGCCCAGCCACTTCTTCTCATGAGGCACTTGAATAAAATAGCTTAGAAGCTTGTGGTGCATTTTATTATGATGTTTTATTGAACATTTCTTCTTCCCCTCATGTTAGGTCTATAATGTATAAATCAAACTTTGGATTTTTATTTTTATTTTTTAAAAAATGATAGGCTGTGAGAGCAAGAAAGGGTGGCCTTAACCAGGACTTTTTTCAGCCGGAATTTGCCGGAACTCAGTTCTGGCACCTCTTTTTCTAGAAAAATAGCACTGGCCTTAACAGTTTGGCTCTGTGCTACCAAGACACTCTGGTTGTCTTATTAAAGCGGACGCCAATCCCCACCCCTGCCTGCAGCCTTCTTTCCAATATTGGGACTGACTCAATATGACTCCCAGGACCAATTCCCACCTACTTCTGTAGCTCCAAGGCTGGAAGGAAATCTGGTTGCTTGCCAAAAGGCAAATGAGTACTTGCCACAGCTAGCATGATGAACAGAAATGTAGAAGCCTGGTTATTTTATTTGTTTATTGCATTGATATCCCACCTTTTGCTCCAAGGAGCTCGAGGTAGCGTACATGGTTCTCCCCTGCCTCATTTAATCCACACAACAACCCTGTGAGGTAGGTTAGACTGAGAGGCAGTGACTGGCCCAAGGTCACCCAGTGAGCTTCATGGCCAAGTGGGGACTTGAACCCTGGTCTTCCAGGTCTTAGCTCAATACTCTAAACAACACTGACTCTCCTAATCATGACAATTACGGTACTGTAGATAGGATAGGCATAACTAAGGGGAAATGACAAGAGGGTTGTTCACACACTACACTGAGCATAGGTATAAGCTGTCTCCACACATGCAGAATTGTTTGTGTGAAAGATTGTACATTTGTTCACTTGTACAACTGAACTATAGTGTACATGGGTACAGACTGTACTTAACACATGGACTCAACTATTTGTATACACATACAGTATTGTACACTCGTTGGATGTAATGTGTGAACATCTCCAAGGATAGATTCCTTTCTAAACTGCTAGTATTCAGCATGGTTAAATCCACGATATTCCATAGCTGCCACCATCACTGTCAAAACAAGTGTCATAGTTTCAAAATCACAAGCTGCTGAGAAGGGCCCCTTTAGCTGATACATTTTAAATGGGGCAAAATTAATACTGTGAAAGCCAGGACATTGTTGGTCTGTTTGATCAACCAGGGCCAACCTGGTCAAAACAGCCTTGATAGCTGTTGTAAAAAAAAAGGGGGGGGCAAATACAGATCCTCTCTCTTCAGTAGACACTCCTGCCATCTATACCCTTTGAGTTACTAAGCATCAGTTTGAGAGAATAACTATTGGTGATGGCTCAGGAAGATTGAGCTGCGGCTTCAGTGAATCACTAGTTTGGATGGGTGAGTCAGAGAGAATGAGAAAGAGAGGGTAGGAGAGACTGAAACGGTGGCTCACAGGAAGAGAATGAGGGGTCTAGACTTGCTTTCTCGGACACCTTCCAGATGTTTTGGACTACAATTCCTATCAGATTGGGTGAGGCTCTTGTAGGCTAGAGGTCCGCTTCCTGCCCTGATTCAAGCAGGATAAGTTGAGAGACCCGCAACATTGTCAACTAGTGTCAAACCCAAGGAGTGCATATGTAGTCTCATAGCTTTGCCTACTGCTTTTGCTTTCATTTTTGTGTGTGCTGTTGTTTTCTGCTTGTGCGGAACCATGAATTCTAATATGATGGTTAGAACAAAGGTGCTAAAAGACAAATATAAGGACTTGCCTACCTGTTGTGCTTTATAAGGCAGGAGATCGCTGGAATGACTTATAGTTAATGCAGGGCGGGGAACCTGTGGGCTGTATTTTTGAGGATTGTTTTTTTTTGGGGGGGGGGAGAATAATCTGTTGAGAGCCACATGCTGATGCTGGGCAGGATGCAGCCAAAGTGGGTGAAGGTACCCCCTTTCTCATTTTTTATCCCTCCTTGCCAACCACATGAAATTAGACTGAAGGTCACATGAAATCAGGCTATGCTGCCCACACCTGCCCTGATACATACCTGTAATGCTGTAATACATACCTGTAATACATATCCAACTGCCTCTTCTTCACATAGATATTAATAGACCTGGCATTGCTATGTCAGCAGTGTGATAAAGAACTGTGAAGCCATGGGTGTGTATGTGTGTGTGTGTTTTAGTAATAAGTATACAGATACCTTTCTCCATGGCCTCCATGTATTAAACATAGTGGTCACACATGCTGAAGTCTGCCAACTTCAATCATTTTAATCTTGTATAATTCCTGGCCCCATCTCACGTTGTCTTGGTCACCTGGAAACTGCTCAGTAGATCTCTTCCCATGCTTCTCAACTAATGCCGAATGCCCCAGGCAGTGTGAGGGACATGCTCATGCTGCAGATCAGCCAAGGATAGCATGAAACTTCCAGAAAGTGTTGGCAATGCTGACATTATGAAGGTTGTGCAGTGTGTTGTCCTCCCATGTGGCCAGGGTCTTCTAACATCAACATTTTGGGCCAAGTGTAGAAGCTGTTGTTTCACAGCCCCCCCCCCATTAAGGGACCCTGTGTTGGATTTTGAAAAGGCTGTAGATTGCTCTGAGCAAACAAGCTCGAGACCTACTGTTGCTTAGTTTTCACCTCAAAACTCGCCTTTCAGTCTCTGTCCCCATTTCAGAGATTTGTAGCCCAATGGCCAGCTTATCTGTTCCTTTTTCCATTTATGATTCTCTCTGCAGGTGGTCTGTTATACCTTATTCATGAATTCAGAGTTTAACTGAAGAAGTTGAAAAATCGATTTCCTTAGAAAATGCATGAGCGATGCACTTTCTTTCAAAAAGTTATATTCTGTTCAGTTTGCGGCGTCTTCTTTTTCCCAGGGTTTCTGCACTTCAACGAGGCAGCACCTTGTTTTCTTTAATTATGGCAGTAGATGAGGCCATGCAGTGAATCACCTTACCTTTCCACTCCAGGAGATTTGCTAATCACATCTACCTCCTGTTCAGCTCATCTTCCTAGTGTGCTCATCCATGCAGCCAAGTAAGTGAATTTGCCCTTTAAGAAATTTACCTGTTTTTTTTTACCTGCTCTGAATTTATGTGGGAAGATTATTTACTGAAGCATATGTGCCTTAAATAAAGAAACCAAGGACACTGTCAGGCATATATAATATATATCAAGTACCCTATATGTATTTCTCTGAATTGTTCATCTAATATCTACTTGTAGCTACATATGGCTACCACGTTGATTTCAATGAGACTTACTCACAGTTAAATGGGTATAGGATTGCAGGCTTTAGTTCTACCATTCTGCATTGCAAACTGCCTTTGTAATACACCGAGTTTCAAAAAGTGTTTGTTACACAGCATGATCAGGCTGCTGCCTGCCCCCCAGCCCAAAGTGCTGTTGGGTAGGCAAAGTTAAAACACTTTTCTAAAGAAATTAGGTGTGCATGAAAATAAAGAAACCAAACACAAATATATAGAGGCTTGAATTCAGTTCAACAATTGTGCTAGCTGGAGCCAGCACAACAAATCCTGCTAGCAATGGAGCTTTCCCCTTGTCCTCCCCCCTATGCCCCCACCAAATGGGCTCTGGGAGCTGCGAGAACCCTCAGAACAGCACACAGAGGGAGGAGAGGGACAATCATTCCATCTGAGAAGCCAAAGTGCTTGCACTGATGGAACAATCATAATAGCACAATGGTGAATCCCTTGCACAATGACTTAACATGGGGTAGGAAATTATGTTGCCCATTGCTGTAATGGGACAGCATGGGTTCTCAATTCAAACATCAATATGATCACAGTGAATAACTGGTGCCCGACTGGGGAACCTTGTGGCCCTCTAGAGGTTATTGGACTCCAGCTCAAATCATTCCAAACCAACATGATGGGAATTGTTCAATAGCATCCGCAGGAACTCACCTCTGATTTAGTGGCTGATTTAGTGGCTGATTTGGTACCAAGATGAACTGGTTTCATTGACTTTTCTTTGATGATATCCGAAACCATTCTCAATGTCAAACACTTATCCTCCACAGCCATTACTAACTTCTTGTGAATGTGCTTCCCAAACTGTATTTTGGTATTTTATATTCCATTCCTACCAGTTTGTTAGCACCTTGTTACATAGTATACTGGGTGTCTTTCAATTGCACAAGATATTTGAATCACTCGTGTCCGACTGAGTCATTGACTAGCATGGCTCAATCACGTTAGAGGAGAAATGTGTCTTGAAAATCTGAAACCAGCTTGGGGGGTTACATGTGATTTTGGCTCCTGATCTAGCGATGAGAGTGTTGGATGGGGTAACTGAACACAGGAACCATGTCTGTGGGTGCACTTTCAGACCCAAGCAGGGGATGCTTGTATAGGTGCCTACTTTCATCTGCACCTGACTCTTGATGAACTGAGATGCTGATAAAATGGGATTGGGAGTGTGCATGAATGCAGATCATGGAAGTATATGAATTTTGTCTTTGGATTTGTTATAATGTTCATTAAAGAGGTGTGAGAGAGTTTGGAATCTCATTTGAACAAAGGGCACCAAAATGCTTTATTATGTCATTTATTTCAGGATATAAGTAGCAAAAGTTAAGTTATCCCCTGAGTTATAAAGGAGAAGGCAGTCCATGTGAAATCTTCTTAAAAAACCCTAATAAATAATTTTCAGCACTTCATAGTAGATTATTTGAAAGTAGGCTGGTGGCACTCTTTCCCCCTCCCTCTCTGTCTTCTTCACTAGGCTAAATGACAAAATAGAAAGGGCACCCAATGACACACTAATCAATATTCTGTTGGTCCATTTTATTTTTAGAGTTCCTTTGGAATGGGCAATCTTTCTTTCTTATAGCAGCATTACTGTCATACCCTTTTATGCTAACTAGGTATATGAGAATGTTCTGCTTTCTTTCATTCAATAGTATTGACTGAGTCATGGAAAATAAGTAGCCTTTTTAAAAAAAAGCAACAGAGAGATGATATAAACACCCAATCTAATGCAACTGCCCCTCCATTTAGACTGTAAATTTTAGAGAGTCGTCACCCAACCTCCCCAATCAACCCATACTTCCCTGGAGTGTTGTACTCTCTCTTCCTCTCTTTACTTATCCACTTTCCTCACACTAAAGGAAATCTATGGGATAATAAAATATGTTTTACAGCAGACAAATCACTGACACACTGTGTGGCCATTGCCACCCTCCATCTGTCATAAATTGCAAGAGTCAACACACCACAGATTATAATGGTCACAGGTTTAGGCTGTTTCTCAAATTTGTAATTCGATAGTCCACATCTGGAGACATTGGCCAAAATCCAGGGAGCCACACAGAACTTTGTACATCTAACGGTGCTTTTTACTTTTAAAAAGCACTTATCACTACTTCCCTGTGGGTCCGAGTAAGCAGCTTGTGTATTCATTTGCAATGTTTTGGGCTTTTAAAAGAACAAAAGGGTTAATGTTCTCACTGGCCAGGCCTAAAAGAACTGTCTTGTTCATGGCTTTACTTACCAATGATGACTCAAGCGAGAGATTGAATTGAATTTTGTAAATTTCACACTGAAATTACCTTGCTTCGCCTTTTCTGAACTTTGGATCAGATACAGTTGTCTGCTGGCTTTTGCAGTTCTCTGGGAAAAAAAATACCTACCTAACTCAGTGGTTCTCAAACTGTTTCCTCCAATGAACACTTGAAAATTGCTGAGGGCTTGGGAAATCACTTAATGATTTTTCTGCCTATTGTACCCATGGTAATACACTGTGCTAGATGCTGTGTGGCTTTTAATTGTATTTTTATTGCTTCTTCTATCTCTTCTGTTGTATGTATTGTATTGTATTGCAATAAAATAAAGTACAATATAAGAAATAAAAGAAGCAATAAAAATACAATTAAAATCAAAACTGCATATCTTCTGAATGAAGCTTGTCACAGCAGGAGGGGGAGACCCCCCTGGCTTCTTCAGCAGCCTGCTTCATCTCTGCCTCTTGGTCCCCCTTTTCTCCAGCCTCCTCTTATGCCTCTGGTTCTGGACTGCTGTCTCCCATAACCTCTTCCTGCTCACTAAACCCTGTTACCTCTTCAGTTTCTGATACCTCCTCTTCCCAATCTTCTCCCTCTGACCATTCATCATCATCCCACCACCAATCCCCTGGCTCCCTCCACCCCTCTGCATCCAGCCATTCCAAGACAATATATCAAAAGTGACCTGAGCATCCTTGCCATAGTGGATGTTGCTATCTCACGTTGGCAAGCCATTCTGGATGCCACTGCAATTTTGCATAGCTAGATGTAGAACAGTAGTATAATTTAGTATCCGAAACAAAATCCCTCCATGCTTTTTTATTCTCTTTAGAAGGATTTGGACTGGTATTTAATCATGAAAAGATTCATCTGTATACCACCCTGCCCCGCCCCCAACAGTACAACAAGAGTACAATTGATCTTCCAGTCTAATCTTGCACAAAAGTATCCATCCTGCTTCCTCATCCATTGCTGAAAGCAGTTGCACTTTTGTGAGCTGAGCTGCAAACAGGTGTTATTTTACAAGCAGTTCCAAATCAAATGAAAATGTATTCCCCTCGGCCAGACTATGTTTGTGTATGTTATAAATCTTGTTCTGTGCCTGAAACACCAAGTCCATTTACAGCACCATTACACAACTGTAGCTCAGTGGCAGAGCCAATGCTTTGCTCACAGAAGCTCCCAGGTTTAATCCCTGGGTGTTGCCAGGCAGGGCTAGGAAAGATTCCTGCCTTGAAATCCTGGAGAGTCAGTGCAAACCAACTTAGACTATACTAAGCTAGATAGATCAATGGTCTGATTTGGCAGCTTCCTGTGTTCCCATATAGCCAGCTGACAATTGTGACTGAAAAGCAGCTGTCCTGATAGGATGGAGACTGCCGCCAAACCACTTGAGCATCTAGCTGATAGATCAAGCACTCATCAGTTAATTGGCACCAGATAACAGATATCCAGCTCCAACATTCACCTTTCTACCTTGGTCCAGATCCTTCACCTCTTCCCCCCTTTTCCAGAAATATAATGAAGGTGACCACCAATGAAGCGGGTGGAGTTGGTGGGTCCAGGCACCAGCAGCTCAGACCCTGGATGCTGCTACAACCAGGCCTGTGGATCGGGGCAAATACCTTGTTTCAGAAAGGCTGTGTAAGAATTCATGCAAGCAATTGCTGATATGGACTGGATTCCCGCCCCTACTTCTGGCAGTTCTCATGCTGAATTTGACACATTGGCAAGTTTTAATATTAGTGTTGGGATGGAGGGAGTTGCCAGAAGGAAAACTAAGAAAAAACAACAACATGCAATGTGTAAAAATGATGCATGTGCCTCTGGGTGGTCATACATAACTGCACAATTATTTTTGGCAGGATTCTGTGCTAACTTAGCACTGTGCATGCAGAATGGGCAGTCAGTATGCAGGGCCAAGAGAAGAATGTGATAGCTGCCTATTGGAGGCATGCATTGGACTACCCATCTTTCTAAGGGTGGTGTGCATTGCTGTGTACCCACCCATTCAGGTCTCCCAGCTTAGGGGAAGCAAAGGAGAAGGAGTGGGGAAACAAATTCCATGGTGACTTTGAGGAAGAATTGCCCCAGGTGCACAGGAAGAGATGGATTGCAGCTTAAATTAGATAACTTTACTTTTTAGGGCAGCAATTTATTTATTTATGTATTTTTTTTATTTTAAAATATGACATACCCTTCAATAATACCAATACCAGGGCAAGGTAAAACATAAAATAATGTTTCTTTTATGTATTGGGCTAGGACATGGGAGACTAGGGCTCAAATTGCTGCTTTTGTGAACTTGGGCCAGTCACTGCCTCTTAGTTTAACCTACATCACAGGGTTGGTGTGAGGATTAAATAAGGAGGGGAAGAACCATGTAAGCCACCTTGAGCTCATTGGGAGCAAAAAGGTGGGATATCAATGTGATTGATTGATTTGATTGATTGATGAATTACTGCCCTTAAAACACCAAATTTAAAAACGGCTAAAGAGGGGACACATGGAAGAGAATGCCTTTACCCCAGTATGGCTCCCCTTTATCACATACACAGCCCAACAAAACAACAAAAAGAATCCACCAACAGCTTACAAATCAATCCGGCTTACTTGACCCAACAAACCTTCCCAGCCCCTCCACAAATGCAAACAAACCCCATTGCACCCAACCACAGACAGCCAACCATACCCTGGGCCCCCAACCTCTCTCACTCCCAAGGAAATGTGACAAGCGAATAGAAAGAGAACCTATCTAGTTGACGCTGACACAAAACCCCACACGTACACTGTAAAACATAATAATACCACTACCCCTCCTCTCCCCGCCCTCTTCTTCCTGACTTCATACTGTACTCCACACTAATGTCTCATAACAAATGTAACTGATCTGTAGAAAAGACTGTACAACTTGAAAAAAAGAGATAAGACATGTACTTTTGTAAACCAAGAAAATAATAATTAAAAAAAAAACAGCTAGAGAAAAGGCTAAAACAGTCACTTGTTAGAATCCTATAAAGCCTGATTAAACAGACATGTCTTTACCTGCTGCAAAAAACCCAAAGCAATTGTGGTACCTAATGCTCGCCTGTTATCATTGTCTATGGAGTTTTTGAGAATTGATGCTTTTGAATTATGGTGCTGGAGGGGAGACTTGAGAGTCCCATGGACTGCAAGATGATCAAACCTATCCATTCTGAAGGAAATCAGCCCTGAGTGCTCACTGGAAGGACAGATCCTGAAGCTGAGGCTCCAATACTTTGGCCACCTCATGAGAAGAGAAGACTCCCTGGAAAACACCCTGATGTTGGGAAAGATTGAGGGCACAAGGAGAAGGGGTGACAAAGGATGAAATGGATGGAAAGTGTTCTCAATGCTACTAACATGAGTTTGACCAAACTGCGGGAGGCAGTGGAAGACAGCAGTGCTTGGTGTGCTCTGGTCCATGGGGTCACGAAGAGTCGGACACGACTAAGCGACTAAACAACAACAACAATGCTCACCTGTAAGAGGAAAGCATTCCACAAATGTGACATTGCCACAGAGAAGTCTGTTTCCTGTATCACCACTGAATAAGCTTCCCCTAGCAGTGGAACATGAAGAACAGCCCCCTCCCTCTGATCTTAAAAACAGGGTAGACTGATATAAGAGACATGTTCCCAAACCATTTAGGGATTCAAAGGTGAGCAACCAGCATGATGAATGGGGCTCAGAAGTGAATAGGCAGCCAACACAGCTGCTTGAAGACTGGTGGAGTTTAGGGCTCCTTTGGACAACTTGCTCATTCATTTGCACAAAAGTTGCAGAGATTATATGAGGGGCACTCATTATTATTTGTCTGCTGTGAGGTTATAGGAGACTCAAATATTTATTTCAGTTTGTTTGCTTGGAGGTTATAAGACTTCCTGCCAGTCTATTGTTATCCCACACTTTCAGTGCATTTCCTCATCACCTTCCTAACACAAAGCCCCCCCTTCCTTTTTCTTTTAAAAAAGTTGGGTTTTTTTTTGCACCAGAGTGCTTTAGCGCACTTCCTTTGTGCAAACCTAAATTTCTGGCATGTTGTTGGAATACTTCCCACAAAATAGTGACCCTCGAGGGGTGACCATGATCTCCTCCTTGCTTTACCAGTCAGAATTCTTGCATTTGCATTCTGCACCAATTGAAGCTTCTGAATTGTCTTCAAGGGCAACTCCGTGTACAATATATTACAATAATCTGAATGAGAGGTTACCAGAGCACGGACCACTGCCCTTGTAGCTGGCAGACCAGCTGAAAGTAGAAAGAAGGTACTTATCACCACCACTTAGTTTCAAGTGAAAATTGTACCCCAATACCCCAATACTATGTTACCTGCTCCTTCAAGGGGAGTGCATTCTCATCCACAACAGCCTCTTCACAGTATCTCCATCTTGCTAGAATTCAGTCACAGTCTTTTGGCCCATATATAGCCCATTACTTATAGTAATTGTTGAAATCCTAAGTATTTCACATTAGATATTGTCCAGTAAAATAATGTTGATAGAACCGAAGAGAATACATTTACTGGAGGCAGGGGGCAGCATCATTAACACAATCCATTAACAGTAGAAGACCAGACTTGCATAGTATTTGTTGGTAAAGACGGAACATATCCTGGTGTTTTGTGCAAAAACATGTTGGCGTTTTTATTTGCTTTCAATATACAAAAGTTCTTTATTAGTAAACAATGTTACAGGATTTTCTGGAGATACCGGAGAAACAATAAAAGATAGCTAATTACAAGAAATTTAGGGTGGGTGGGGGAATCAATATTTTAAATGAGCCAGAAATAAGAAAGATATTCTGTGTGGATTTATTTAAAGGATACATTGCATTTTGGACCTTACTGGTAAGACAGTGTAGAAAAGGGCTTTTAAGATGAAAAGCAGGTTAAACATTGAATCTGTGATTGGCGGGCCTCATTACACAGATGCTTACAACATAGCAGTTGACTGCTAGAATGAGCATTTCCTCACCAAAAAGCAATCAGTACTGTTGGACCAGACAGCGTGCTGGTGAGGTGCAAGAGCATCTTCCACTCCACACCCCTGGGTTGGATGAAGGGCTTTCCATTCTCTGAAACATGCATTTGTGCACAGGGAGGTCTCCAGATGGGTGATATGTATGGGTATTTCTTGATGGATGAGGACAAATATGTGATTTTCCAGATGATGGCTTGGTTGCACAATGATCATTGCGGCCAAAATTATAGAAAAGAAGTACGGTATAAACACTGATGGCAGAATCCCTGAAGGGAAGAGAACTTGCTGTGCAGTTCCCTTGCAGATGTGTGAGCATTTTTGTTTTGTTTCACCAATTCTTATACCACTTAATTGCAGTCATCTCTAAGCCATGTACAAGTAATTCAATGCAATAAGAATGAAAACCAGTTGAAGCGAAGGCATCAGAATTCAGTCTAAATGCTTGCTGAATTTAACAAGCTTTCAATAGATTCTGGTAGATCAACAGGGTAGAGGCCTGCCTGACCTCAACTGGAGGGGAGTCCCATATAATTGAGCCTACAATACTCAATGCATGGCTGCTGGTGGATGCAAGCTGTTTATCCAAAGCATGGTGCACCAACAGAAACTCCCTCAACAAAGACTTGGGTTTTATATGCATAAATGTTAATGGGGGGGATTTAATTGAAGAGGCCAAATGCTTAACATATTTTGCTTTAGTCTTTTTGCCAAGCAATATAGTACTTTTCTCTGTTTTAGTTTTTAAAGGTTAAAAACAAGCACTTCCAAGCTAGATCATGAACTGGATGGGGCTTCCTTGCTAAATGAGGAAACACATGTACAAGCTGTGAATTCGTTGAGTTTGCCTGTCCCAGGTGAGCATATAGAGAAAGAAGTTTAAAAATGAAGATAAGCAGTGATAAGCCAGTCTGTCAGTGGGGAGCTAGGAATCCCCCTGCCCGACACTGCTTCTTTCTTCCCAAGCGATAAATCAGCACAATAAGGGGTGCCAACTTGAATAAAATACTGCAGGCCCCAGATAAGCCCTGTCTTGCATAATTGACCACATGATGCAGTGCACACACACCATTTGAATGACAATGTCCATCAACTGGGGTGGGGGGTGGGGGCTCAAATATTTTAGGACTTGGCTCCTATGAGCACAGTTACTGCTTTGTTAGGAGGGCTTTAGCTCCAGGTGGGTGTTATAGTGTGGTCAAACAACACATAATGCTAATGACAAAAATGCAAAAGACAAAAACTTATTCAGGCCATTGCTCATGTTCAGAAGATTTGTGGTTGTGGATCAAATTATTGATGATGCTAGACACACAAATCCTGCTGGCAGCAATGGGAGCTTCCTTTCTTGGATAGCAGCAGCTGGGCAGAATGTCAACTGAGTCTGTAGTGGGGAAGAGAGCTAACCCCCTGCACCATGGTTCATATTCTCATTGGAGCCCCCAGCAAATTCTATTTAACATTTAAAATACCTTTTGCATCTTATGTAGTTTGATCCACAGTCGCAAATCTACTGACTCTACATACTCAACTGTTTGTGCTAGTGCTTAACTCATTGTATGAAAGGAAATGCAGTGTAAAGAAGTTTAGGTCTGCCTTTCAAATAATAGGAATTATGCTTACCTGGTAAAAGCCCCATTCAATAGTAATGCTTTAGCATTAAGCAACGAGAGCATTCCAGGTATGAAAGCAGGTTTCCCCAGTGCAATTCTGTTGTTTTGGAAGAAGCTGCAATCTGCATGGGTCATTGGTACCCTTGTTGTGGGAGCACCAGCACCGCTTCAACTCCCTTGTAGCAGACTGGGACTGTGAATGAAGCCTCTCATAGCAATTGTAAGTGTTAATTGTAAGTGTTAAGCAGTATAGGTGAGGAACAGGGGTGTTTTGATTAATATTACAGGTGAATTAGGTGTGGTGGTCCCTCAGTATTTTGCCCCATCCTTGCAGCTATCACTAATGAACAGGGCCATCTTGGAGCCCCTCTGCTGCAAAATTGCATCAGCCATATCACGAATGCTCTTTGAAGATAGTATGATTGGCATATACCTGAAGTGTAGATCTTAGATTGCAGTTGGGACCTGCCCTAATTGGTAAGCTCTGGTATGTCCCAATCTAGTGACCCCACGATGCCTGTAGTGGACAGTACGATTGGTACTCACCAGTATTGTAGATTTCTGAGGGCATCATGGGGTCACTAGAGCCGTTCCTTAATATGGATTGCAACTTGCCTCTAATATTGACACATGTTCTTATGTGAGTCGGCAAAACTGATTAGAAGCTGGCTACTTTCCCAAAGAGATTTCCCTCCTGCCTCCTTGTGACCTAGTTGGAGCCAGAGCCCAATCCAATGACCCCATTATGCCAATAGGAGATCTGTGACAGACTTTCTCATGACAAGAATTAAGGTGCTTGCATCAGCTGAGGCATGTGTATGGGTGGTAGTTCTAGGGAATCTGAAAGCTTGCCCTCTCATTTTGTGTTATTTTCATTGGCCTAATAAAGAAATTGCCCCATTATAGATGTGGAATTATCACATCTGTAACTTAACTAGGCCACGGCTTGAGAGGTATGATATTCACTTTCTATAGTCAGTTTTATCTTCAGACTTTCAGACTTTGCTTAAATTGCCTGCCCCATTATATTTCAGCATATTTCCACATACCCGCCAGCTTAAACCTACAACTAATTTGCCTTTTTAATGTCATACTCAATAAATATAAAGATAAAAATTACATAGGGAATTTCAATACATTTTAAAAACAGACTCGTATGTTTGTGAAAAATATAAATATAAAAGTAAAGTATTTGTTTAAAATATCATATCACCAATATTTATTTGCAATAAACAAAACTCTGATGTTTCTATGCTGCACTTTAGCACAACATATTTCTTGCTTCCAAATGAACATTCAACACTGGATCACTGCTATTATTCACAAAACACTTGATGTAGTTTCCATGAACTACATCAAGAGATCTGCACATAGGAAGTTTTTGTGTGCCTATTACTTGCTGGATCAGAAACCGTGGGATTAAAACCCCATTACTTCAAAGTGGATATAGAGGGGCCCTTTTAATTTCTGTTTGGAGTGCATCTGAATGTCTGTCCCCATCCACATTGACACAGATAGTCATGTTCATCTAGAGGTGGAATTGGATGCCTTAATCTTTTCAATGCACTATTTCAAAGGTGCTCCTTTTTATTTTGGGGTTTAGGACATGTATGCATTGCACTTCGATAATATATATGGGCATGAAAGGTGATATATCAATGTTAAGTATGTAATATAAAAAAATACCTTCCAGTAGCACCTTAGAGACCAACTAAGTTTGTTCTTGGTATGAGCTTTCGTGTGCACGCACACTTCTTCAGATACACTGAAACAGAAGTAACCAGGCCCTTATATATAGTGAGAGAGTGGGGAGGGACCCTCACTATATATAAGGGTCTGGTGACTTCTGTTTCAGTGTATCTGAAGAAGTGTGTGTGCACACGAAAGCTCATACCAAGAACAAACTTAGTTGGTCTCTAAGATGCTACTGGAAGGAATTTTTTTATTTTGTTTTGACTATGGCAGACCAACACGGCTACCTACTTGTAACTGGATGTAATATGTATGCAGGAGGAAAATTCACACATGAAGTATTTCTTGTAGACGTGATCAGCAGTTGCCCACTGACAGAAACAAGTCATTTTTAAGCTGCATAACCTCTTGACTTTTTTAGTAGTGGGAGCTGCTGTGATGAAAATGTTGAAGAATGTTCTGACTGCATACATGGTTTTCCTCTGCAATATGAAATTAGGATCAGTTTTGGAAAGTTTTGAGCCTTATATCCTGAAACAGTACTTAGCAGTGATGTATTTTAAAAGTTTTCTAGAGTTGAATTGGTTTTGTGAAGCATGCTTAAAATCTTGGTAAAATGTCAAATCTGATCCAGTAAAATTATTGAACTATGGCTGCATCACTGGATTACTTTAAAGCTGCAATACTATACAGATGTTCTTGGGACCAGTGCTATTTTTCTAGAAAAAGAGGTGCTGGAACTCACCATGAGCACCTCCCTTGTTCTCTTATAATGGCAATGGCGCCCAGCTGAGAGGTGCCGGAACTAAGTTCCAGTACGTTCCTGCTGAAAAAAAGTCCCATTGAACTTATTTCTAAATAAGTTGCACTGTGAGAGCATTAGAGTTCACGTTGTTGTTGGCATCCATATGACTCAAGCGACAATGGAGTGCGACTCCAGGGTGAAGTCAAACTGCTGCATTAACAGCAGTGAAGTGACCTCCCCAGGGCGCAAGCCTGGACAGTGTGTATGGAAGTCCTGGGCTACCCAGACATCAAGACTCCCCTCTTGGCCTCACTGATGGGGTCCAAAGGAAAGCAGAGCAATATATTTGGCACCAGCTTGGCTGCAGGAGTTGTTGGAAGGAGGTGTACAAGGCACCATCCAACCGTCTTAGGGACTCCACTCTGGATTTCTGTAGGGTTAACATAATGTCAGTAATAATAGCATCATAATTAGGGTGCAGGACTCACCCAAGACATTTTGTGGCATGAGGTGAAAGAGAATATGACACCTCCACTCCCAACCCATTCCATATACACTTAAATTTCACTGTGACAGTGTCTCCCACCATCTCTGGGGAACAGGTGAGGAGGAGGAGGAGGAAGGCAGGCTGCATGGGACACAGACTCTCACCTCCCAGTACTTGCTGCCCAAGCCAGTGTTGTCTTAGTGTCAGCTGGCTTCAAAGTGAGACTAGTTTGGAAACTTTGCATTAGACTATCAGTTAAGGTCATTGAATTGCTTGAAGAAACCAATGTAAGTAGTATGAATGAGTTTTAAAATGGCACTTACCTTGAATCTTATGTCTTCGCTTTCATAGGTAACATGATAATCCAAGATGACAAATATGGGATATGACCTAGTGTCCCCCCCCCCCAACAGACCTATTTATTCAAATTGTGTGGAAAACCAAATAAGTGAAAACTAAATTAAATGAAAAACAGATACCTGTACACTCTGCATGCCAGAATTTTAAATAGAGAAGGTCCAACATATACCTGTGGAGTGATAGAGTACTGTAGAATCTTGCTTTTCAGAATAATAAACAGTACTGATGTTGAAAAATAAATAGGCTTTTTTTTTAGTGGAGAAATAAGACAGGTCTGTTTTTTTCAAGTGAATCTTGAATTTCAAATCAGCATAATCATTCGAGTTAATTATAAACCAGACTGCAGATGAAACAGTTATGTTAAACTACAACCTTAGTCTACAAGTGCAGTTACAGCCTTTTGGAATATTCTGGTACCCTGGTAGTACTATTTAATTTTGTAATATATAATGCTTGAGAATAAGATTTAAAATAAGACTTACAATTCATCATAGTGTGAAAATATTCATTTAAGTGCAAGGCAACAAACTGATTCAGTTTGAATAAATGTTTAACTCATCAGATTTAACAATGATGAATCAAATGCGAAAACTAGTAACTTTTATTGATAACACAACTATATATCTCTTATAAAATCACATGGGATTGCAATATTGTGCATGAAATATTTTTTTCTTTAAGAAAATAATTTATCTGTCATAATCACAACATAGAACCTCTTCAATTACTGTAGGTATATTTTCTTGCAATGCTCTGGCTGTCAATAAATAATGGATCCACAGAGGCAACCTTAGCAGCTATAAATGAATGGATACAGTTTAAAACTGCTGTCAAATCTTGAAATTCTAGTTCCTGAAATGAGAGCAAAAGGGAAAAAAAGGGTGAAATAAAGTTTCACACATTTTAAAGGTCAAAATGCATCTAGACCGTAAAAAGTAACTTCTTCTAAATTATATGCCAAATGCAACCTTCTTTAACATACATCTTTTATCGTGAATGAAGAATAATGTTCCCCTCTAGGTAGACACCCCTCCTCCACTGTTGTTGTTGTTGTTATTAATAATAATAATAATATACTGCCCTATACCCAGAGGTCTCAGGGCGGTTCACTGTCTTTTGAACTGAAGTCTTTTGAAGTCTTCTCAAGTTAAACCCTTAAAGTACTTGCAGTTGGTTTATTTGTGACCTCATCTCTTCTAGCACGCACATGTACTTTAGTTCAATTAAGCTCTAATTAAGAGGAGAACCTCTGCTTCTTAATGGCGGCACTGGAGGGTTTTTGCCAGGCAAAGTGCTTTTGCACTCAGCGCCTCCTTGCCCCCCGCATTCCATGCTGGAGTGAGAGCCCGGGTACTGAGGCGGACTGTGAGTGAAGCCCTTTCCCCCCTGTCCCTGGAGGGGGAATATGGAAGGATGATTACACCTAAATCATCATTGTTTTTCCTTTGGCAACGATTTCCTACTTTTGCGGGGGGCTGCCTCCATTAAAGCAGAGCGGAACCGGAAGCCTCAATAATGCTTTAATTATTTATCCCTTAAACATCCAGTGAGTGCATGAGCAAAAATATACGTAATGGTACTTATAGGTCTATTGGTAATACGTAATCTATTGCAAAAGAATTTGTGTATCATACACTGCATATGCTCTTATAGTGTTTTCCAGCACTGGACTAAGCCCAAACACGTTTTTCCTTCTGCTGTTTGTCCAACAGTTGTTCAAGTATTAGTCATGCAATCAATGGGTCTTAAGTCAGTCATTACTAAGCAGGAATGTGTTTTGGTTCACTTATTGTTTTTAGCCTTCCTGGCCCTTTTATGAAGTACCATTGAATTCATTGGGTCTACTCTAAGCGATGAAGCTGCATTGAATTCAGTAGGACTTAGAGCACAATCCTAACCATGTCTACTCAGAAGTAAGTCTGGATCCAAATGAGAGATTCTGTGTGAGTTGTTGGAGATAGGATTGTGGGAGTTGCTTTATGAATTCGTAGATTAAAGAAGAATGTCACCTTGTATATTTCTAGTGCTGCTGCTGAAATGTCAGCCGAGGGAAAGTTTGAAATGAATGTGCAAGTTCCTCCTCAGGTGAAACATTGTATGAATTTCAAAGGAAGTCAGAACCATTTTAGTAAGACTAGTGAAGTTTCTTAGGGTGCTTGGAACATCTCTAAGCTGTCACCAGATCTGGCCTAAAGCAAAATTCAGAGCTTTAGGCCAAGGTTTGTCATTCCCTCATTTGGTATTACAGCTGAAGAATTTTAAAAGAAGCTACAAAAAAAGAAAAGAAAAAAAGTGCCCACAAGGCTAGCAAAAGTTTTCAGGGAGGTTTCTTACATCCTAATTTTTTAAGCTTCGTGGTTCAAATTACTACTTTGTCTCACTACCTTATAGAAGGATAACTAAAAGCTAATCCTTCTGGGATTGCCAAATTGCTTAAAATGGAGGCCTCTACACAGTTATGCAGCACTGAAAGCAATATGGATTACTTGTACAGACATGGCTTGTACGGATATTGGCTTGTACGGATATTGATGCAGGAAAAACTGCTTTCTGCTCACTCTGTCCCTGAACTGTAGCAAAGTGAACAGCTCTCTACTGAGTTAAGTTTCCCTGTAAAACGAGAGAGTACTGGAGATTTATGTCTGGAGGTTGGTCAGAAGGGAAGAAAACTCCGTGGAGGCATTACTAGTCCCCAGGCACCACCAGTGTGCAGTTCCTTATAATCTAGAAGCTGCTTTCACCTTCCAGAAACCTCTTAGCAACTTTATGCAGCAGTTACAGGTAGGTAGCCATGTTGGTCTGCTATAGTAAAAAATAAAAATAAAAAAATAATCCTTCCAGTAGCACCTTAGAGACAAACTAAATTTGTTCTTGGTATGAGCTTTCGTGTGCATGCACAGGAATCTGAAGTGTGTATGCACGCGAAAGCTCATACCAAGAACAAACTTAGTTGGTCTCTAAGGTGCTACTGGAAGGAATTTGTTTTGTTTTGTTTTGTTTATGCAGCAGGTTTTACTTTCTCTTCTGCCCATATTCCTTCTCCCTGTTTCAGGTCCAACCTACACTGGTGCTTGATACAATTCCAGTGGTAGCCACCAGGCAGAATGCCACACATCTGTGCTATCAAGTGGCAAGTTATAAACTAGAGGCCCATTTCACATACTCAAGGAAAATGTCTTGAGCAATAAGCAATGCTTAAATTGCTTTTGTGTGCACTTTAACCTGTTATTGTACACCAGTTTGCTTCCTTCTTCAAATGAAGATTCCTAGAACTGATGTCTTGTATAGTCAGGGATAATAGTGGTGATGGGAGACATCTGTACCCTCAAAAATATATGAAGCAATTACATAAATGGGGAATTTAAGAGAGGGGTGTCTCTTTCTACCTGCAGATACTTTTCACTGAATATTTATTTATTTCAAGAGTTATTATACCACTCAATCACAGTTGTCTCTAAGGGCTGTACAGGAGTCCCAATACAACTCAATGAGACTGTGAAATGGGTTAAAACTATTCATATAAGCAATTGAAGCTCAACAACATCCTCAAGCTCAACCTCCTGAAAATAAATATGTGGTAGCATTTTGACCATGTTATGCCTGTGCTTTGTCAGCAGTCCCAATCTTTTTAGTCTTTAAATTTCTAAGTGTCTTGGAACCAAGTTACCTGAAATAGCACTTTCTTGTATATGTAAATACTGAAATCTTCAGATGCTCTGCTCTAAAGTGGCTGAACCAAATGAAGAGAGTCAGGTCACTACTAGGTCAGGGGTAACCAATGGGCTGAACTTTGGAAGTCGTTGGACTGCAACTAACATCATTGCCTAACAATTGGCTGGGGTTGATGGGAGTTGTAGTCCAACAGTCCATCTGAAGGACTACCCCAGCGCTAGACAGAGGGGCTTTTGGTTGTAGCACCAGAGTTTTTAAAAGCCTTCGCAGAGAGGTTGGCCTGGTGCCATCTTTATGCTTTCTTCAGCTCATCCATGTCTTTTAAGTAACTAAGGTTCACGGTCTGGTCCTCTCAGTTTTAAACTAAGTTTTCAATTTTGCTTCAGTTGTTTCAATATTATTATTTTTTAGTTTTATTGTTTGTTGCTTAGGGAGGAGACACATGTGTGCAACAAGGTTCTAGCATATTTATGGGGAGCTCTGTTTTGTCTCTATAAAATGGCAAAATAAAAAAACTCATAATATTTAATACAGGAAAACTGTGGGCAGCTCCTTTGCCCAAAAGTCAACAGTGTGAAATTGAATCCCACTGAATATATAAATTTTTAATATAAAGATTCAAACAAAAACATTTAGGGAAAACGTTATCAAAAACTTAACCATAGTGTTTGCTGTCCAACAAATGCTGAAATAATTCTTTACTGGGCTGCTGTTGACATTTACTAGCTTATCTACTCAAGGGGAATGAAACTTGCATTATTTGATGACATTTTGTGTTTCTCATTATTGGCTACACTTTCCTGTCCAGCACCATCTGCCTCACCCGAAAATCCATTGCTCCCATCAGTAACTCGGTCACTACTGTACTACAAACTGCATCAATAATAAATGTCGAGGTTATCAGCCTTTCTTTCTCCTGTGTCCTAGCCATGATTCTGAATCCAAAACAGGTCTTGAATGCTAGTATTGGCCTGTCTCTTGAGCCCATCAATCACCTTTCATTTTGTTCTTCTGCTAACACCTTAAAGCTACACGCATGCGAGGATTTGTACAAGCACAAAAATGTCATGACAATTTGGGGAATTCTCAAATTACAAAAGCTGATAAATATCTGTGTGGAGAAGGGAAGAGATGGGGTGAGGTGGGTTATGAAAACTGCACAGGATTAGTTACCGATTTAATATTTTAGTCAGACTGACGTGAAAATCAGAGACTGTGGCCTGCAAAAGGGTAGGGAGCGTAAGGATCAGGCCTGCCAGCCAGATTCTTTCCTTCACCACTGTTTTAACCCAATGTTGATTTGAGAGGCTGCAATTTAGATTGAAAGTTCATGTATGTGCGTTGGGGAGGGTGTTGTTATTTATTCCCTAATCAGGCAATTTTTCTTATCAAAGTAGATGCTTCTGAGCTGCTGAAAGATGCAAGCAAAAGTAGCTTGGAGTCAATGAGTACTGATTAATAAAGCTAAGTAATAGTGGTTTGACTATTCTGTTGAAGGCTTAAGGTAGGTTGCTAGAGTAGGCCAGCCACATTGTCTTTTTTATTATTTCTTTCAGTTGTGGCATGTTAAAAGCAGGCATCCATGCCAGATCATTTTTTTTTTTTTGTTCAATTGCACGTAGGGTGACAAAAAGTGGCCATAATTTCTGGTGTTTTTGTGTAATAATCTATGAGCAATACTAGATGGTTATTTGTGACCTGGCTTGCATGGCACAGAAAAGAGAAAACTCGAAATTGTAATTGACTATGTAAGGTGAACTGGAATCAAGATTTTCTTGATACAAATTCAATTTCATATAACACAGCAATATTCATTGCCAACCTTTGTCTCAATTTGTTTGGTTTCTGTGTTCTGGAAAAGCAGTTTCACACGAGTTTTCCCATCATCTGATGACCCTTTGAGCTGAGAAAATTTAAATCTCCAGAGGACTTTCTGCAAAGAAATGGAAGTTAGTTAACATTTTGAGTTAATATTTTGAATGTTCACCTTCCCGAAACAACTGAACATTTTGGGTTAGAAGTAAAGAAGAAATAAATGGTATATTGCTATTTTGGGGGGAAACTGATGCATTGCTTACTTCCAATCAACACACAAAAGTGCTAAAGGTTTGTTGGTTTACTATACTTATGAGGGCACTTAACATATTGTTACTTTACAGTATTTTATTTCCTTGTTTCACATCAGTGTGGTGAAATTCCATGCTCAAAAGAAATTTTCAGTAATTTCAGAACTAAAATGAAAGACATTTTCTCACTAAAAACACTGAACAGAATGTTAGTTACATTTATTTATTTAATACCATAATTTGGATTTTGATGTGGGCTTCTTTATTTGTGCAACATCCTGTTTCTAATAATCCTCTTAGGTGCATTAGCACTTACAGAAGCTGTTCACTTCCATCTGAATTCCATAGGTGATATCCGTTTGTATTAATCTGCTAACAGACTGGATTTGTATTTGCAAAGCAGGGTTTCTCCTTCCGCTCTCTCCACTGCAGTCCCCCCTCATGCCCCCAGAATTTGCCCCAGCAGGTTGGGGACCCGCTAGAACAGATTTGGAGGTGGGGAGCAGGGGGTGGCAGTGGGAGGAAAGAAAGTAGCTCCATTGCTGGCACTGGCAAATAAGCACGAATGAATGTTTGGACAGGCCTTTGTTCAGTCTCATAGCAAACCTTCAAGGTATAAATAATGTTTTTAAAGTAGTCAGTCTGGCACAGTTCTTTTATGTACACAGTATCTCTGCCTTGGCTTCTCTTTTCTTACTGTCATAATGAAATTTCTACTTTCCTCCCTTATTGTTGGTTAAAGTTTTGTCCTTTTATTAGGGAATCAATGTGAAGTCACTGCTGTGGTGGAGCACTTTACAGCTTTTTCTGATAAATGGATTTAGTCGGAGCAGTATTTCATTGATCAAGCATTCTGTTCCATCATTAAACATTGACACAGGTAATGCAGATGTAATAATCTTCTCTTTCTGACTGAAAGTGTATTGGCTAATTTGATATGAGGCAAGCCATATCCCCTTAAATCAAATGTGAAGTTTTAAATTCAAATCCAAGCTGTTTGCAAAGGGGTTACTTGATGTACACTGCAATATTTCCATTAGCTTTCAAAAATTACTTAATTTTATATATTTGGTGTCTTTCTCATATATACAGTGGTATCTCGACTTATGAATTTAATCCGTTCTGAATGCACATTCATAGGTCGAAAAATTCGCAAGTCAAAAAATTCGCAACACGAAAAAAGCGATTTCCCCATAGGAATGATTGGAAATAAAAAATTCGGAAAAATTTGTAAGTTGAGAAAACCGCATCTAAAATTCGTAAGTAAAGTAAACCCCATCTAAAACCGCCAATGGATGTCCTTCAGATGTCGAAAAATTCATAGGCGTGCGGGCACTTTTTTCATTCGTAAGTCGAAAAATTCGCATGTCGAGTAATTCGTAAGTCGAGGTACCACTGTAAAATTCTACTTCTGCGCTCTTCACATCCTTCTTCATGCTGATAAAATTTCACCTGATTACTATTCAAAGGTTTTGGAACTTACCTTGCTATGTATACAGAACTAGCCTAAAACATTTAATGCTTGAGGTGCTGCCTCCCTCATCCCCCATATACAGAAGCATTCCTCTTCACTACAAATATCTGCTGCCTAAGGCAGCTGCCTCACTCCAGCTAAAGGTAGGGCCGACCCTGTATGCATATTCAGGGCCTTGAGCTCACGTGTCAGTGAAGTGGCTCGTAAGGTCAGTTTGATGGGAAAGGTGCATTACTAATTTTTACGTGCAACAACAACAAAATGTGCCAAGTGACTTACAAGCCGTTTGTTAAAAACAAATTAAAAATATTTCCAGTTATTTATAGACATAAAAGATCCTTCTGCTACCAGCAGGTACTGGGCTCTTTCCAACATTAGTCACACTGAGAGTACACCTGTTAAAGCACTGAAGTGAAAGTTGGAAGGATTGGGAGAGCTTTTTGAACACGGGGCATACCACAGTCTGCTTCAAGAATATTGGTCATTCTGCCTCAAGGTGTTAATTTTGGTGATTAATAGCAGAGTGCTGAGGAGGGAAGTAGTTACGGCTCAGCTACTCTCCTACCAGTAGCACTTCCTTAGGCAACAATAATTCAAGCCAGAGAAGGAAAGTTACAGGACACCTCCATAAAAGATGCTGTCCTTAGATTATAGCATCTAAGTGTCAAATGTGTCTGGAGCCATTTGCTGGGCAAAATAAAATGCCTTGCAAATGAGTCACAGCTGGCTGTCAAGAGTTCATCATCAGGAATGGGCAGACATGGTTGTAAAAGGACTTTCACACCAGAACAGCTGCACTGGTCAGCAGTCTACTGATGGAATGGCAGCAGGAAAGAATACGCTTCAATGTCATGGAACAGGCATTCCAATAGGCTCAAAGGTGTTTTTGATTGGATTCACCCCGAATTTTCCACCACCAGAAAAGGATTAGCAACAGTTCTGTTTTCTAAAGGAACAGCATGGGTGCTTCATAACAGAACAAATTCTTATATTTCGCCTTCTGCTTCCTCGTACCTTTGTTTTGTTGTCAAAGCAGGAAAATCCCGAAGCAAAGTCTAAGGTGAAACACAAGCTTTCTCCTTGCCAGCTACATGTATAGGTTTTAGACTGGGAAAAGGGTAAATAAAGAAAGCATATATGATGAACAGCAAATTATGTTTTTGCATTGTTGAAACTACCACAAACTTTATTCCCCCCCCCCAAATTATTATATACTGCCAACCTTTATAAAAATATAAAGGTGGTGTGCAACAATACACTAAACACCATTAAAATGATGCAAAATAACCACAATATCCCCCCCCCAAACCACAAGCATATTTATTATTTATCACTTTTCTATTCTATCTTTCCTATAAGGAGGTCAAGGTGGTGTACATGGTTCCCTTTTCTTCCCATTTTATCCTCACAAGATAGGTTGTCCTGAAAGACTGTGACTAGCCTGAGGTCATCCATTGAGCTTCATGGCTGAGCAGGGATTTGAGGCCTGGTCTCTGAGGTCCTAGTCCAGTGCTCTAACTACTGCACCACAGTGGCTCACTACTGGTTCAGGAAAGTTAGAAACATAGGAAACTGCCTTGTGCTAAGTCAGACCAATGATCCATCTAGCTCAGTAGTGTACAGACTTTCCAAGGTTTCAGGCAGATTTCTCCCAGCCCTATTTGCCAGTGGGTAGATGGGGTCAATCCAAAAAGCCAACGGGGATATCCCACACGCACTTTCTTCCATGCACAACCATTTATACACATCCGTGCTCAACAGCTACACAATTTATTCTCACACATAGCACACACACTTATCCTTGCACCAATACATACACACATCAGTTCTCACACTTCATGTACACATGGCACACAATCAAACCACAAGTGGTAATCAAGGTTTGTTCTTAGCTTACTGCTTATGGTTTGTCTAGAGGAGGCAAACCATGAGCCCAGGTTTGGATGTAATGCTAGGACAGACTAGGTTGTTTCCCAGCACTGTGGCTGCAGCAGAAGTGTGTGTGTGTGGGGGGGTGGTGGTGGTGGTGAAGCACACATGATTTCAGCTGTGTGCAGCAGCATTTAAACCAGTTTATTTTAACTACTGTTAAAAGTGACATGTAAAATAGGCCACTGAATAATTTTGGTCGAAGATGAAATTTTGAAAGCACATCCTATATTCATTGTAGTGCTCTGCTTGGGACATTCTTTTCTATGCACACAGAAATGTGCACCTTATTGATATATGTACTCTGTTTTCTCCTTTATGCAACACAGGCTGCTTAATGCCCTTCCACACTGCTTAACTCCATAGACTCTAAGTAGTGTACAATAAGGTAACCCCCCCAAAAAAACCCATAGAGATAAATTCAGTTTTAGATTAACTATAAAATAATAAACAAAAGCTTAAAGGTAAAGGGACCCCTGACTGTTAGGTCCAGTCGCGGACAACTCTGGGGTAGCGGCGCTCATCTCGCTTTACTGGCCAAGGGAGCCGGCGTACAGCTTCCGGTTCATGTGGCCAGCATGACTAAGCTGCTCCTGGCAAATCAGAGCAGCGCACGGAAACGCTGTTTACCTTCCCACCGGAGCGGTACCTATTTATCTACTTGCACTTCATGCTTTTGAACTGCTAGGTTGGCAGGAGCAGGGACTGAGCAACGGGAGCTCACTCCGTCACGGGGATATGAACCGCCAACCTTCTGATCAGCAAGCCCTAGGCTCTGTGGTTTAACCCACAGCGCCACCATGTTATTTCAGTAAGCACAATCTCTTGTGCATGTGGATTACTAAAAGAAGCAAAAAGAACAAAGGAAAAACTGCACATGCACCAATTCTGAAATCAGACATTCTTCATAAAAAACTGGAACTAGAGTGGAGCAGAGTGCAAGGCAGAACCAATCTAGAATTGAGGAATTCTGCCCAACAGGACCTTACATCTCCTTTAGGAGCTGATGTTCTACTTTGGGAAAACTGCTATAGATTATTCTGTGCTCCTACAGTTGAATCTGCACCAGCATTTTTTCAGTACCATTCCCCCCCCCCCCGGAGTATTGCTTCTGCCTTGTTATAACAAAGCCTTATTTCAGTTTTCTGTACACTCGTTAAAAGCACCTTTAGAAGTATGCTGGTTTAATCACAGGGTAAATCAACTTCAAACTCAGCTTCTGTGATCTTTATTCATGTTGATTCCATGCACCTTGCTAAAATTAGCACAGCACAAAAACTTTGCTGCATGCTTATTTCAGTTTTCCTCTGAAATGGTAATGAGTATGATCAGAACTATACAACCCTATACTAACCATTGCCAGCCTAAACAAAACACGAATATGAAACACACAGAAATGTAGGGAGGTATTTTTACATATCATTTCTTAGATCACTAGTATGGCTGAATATTTATGCAGTAAATATGGCACAATTGTGTGGGGCGCATCTAGCACTCTGCATGTTTCATTCCTTATTGTGCTTAAGTGTACAGAATACTTGCAGTGATCTTATTTTTTATGTTGGTCCTTCCTCTGCCTTAATTTGGGTAAGGTTCTGCCCCCTATACCAATATAGTTCCTTGATTTATGGGTGGATCAGGGTAGCACCCCAAACTTAGCAGGTTGTGCAAAGGATCACCATCACCTTGTGCAAACAATGGCAAGAACTTAATGTAGTTCCATGTCGTCATGTGTGCTTGATTTATAATGTGATGGCCCCTTGAACTACTGTTCAGTGCAGGGGTGGTGAATCAGTGGCTTTCCAGCCAGCATGGCCAATGGGAGTTGCAGTCCAACAACTTCTAGAGGGCTGTAGGTTTCCCCATGCCTGATTCAATGGGTTGTAGTTGACATAGTAAGAGTAGGCCAACTAAAACCAGTGCACTTTAGTTAGTCGTGGCTAATGTAATGCAAAACAAAGCAACAGGGGAAGGGGAAAGTTTAAGCTAAAAGTAAAGGGGTTGGGACTGTGGATTTCATCATGGATCCTCTTGGTTGTCCCCCACCCCCAATAATTCAAGAACTGGTTATTATTCCTTGGAGTCGCTATTTCAAACCTCTTATATCTCACTGCCTTCCTGCATGCACCTTTGGACAGCTTCCGTACCATTTCCCAATATAATCCCTCCATATGTTTCAGAATCAGAGGCATGGACTGATTAAAACACAATAGTACAGAGCAGGCATAGGCAAACTCGGCTCTCCAGATATTTTGGGACTACAACTCCCATCATCCCTAGCTAACAGGACCAGCGGTCAAGGATGATGGGAATTGTAGTCTCAAAACATCTGGAGGGCCAAGTTTGCCTGTGACTCGTATAGAGTCACTGTTATACTTTAGGAAACAGTATGGTTGTAAAGTTATGTAAGAACAATACAGTGGGACACAACTGCTCAGATGAACATAGCATGGTAGAAACGTTAGAGCAAGGGTGGGGAATGTGACCAGTGGATCAAATCTCCACCCCTCCCCCATTGTTGGCAGGCCATCTTGACAGGTGAGTGGGGCCCACCTACCTGACAATCACCTGATGACAGGTGACCCATCTTCCTTTGCAGTGTGGCATACTACGCTACAAAGGAAAAGCTAAGCCAAGCCAAGCCAAATGCATGGGGGTTTGAAGTTACTGCCATCCATGCACATTTCAGGATCCACTTTCTACAGGGAGAGCGTGAACTCAGGGTCTGTTAGACTTCAAGCTCTGCATTCTCCTAGGATTGGTTGCACTCAGGAGTTCTCTATGAATTCAGGAGGCACAGCTGATCCCTACTGGCTTGCTCTCATTCACAGTCAACTGATTGGTGGTGACAGCAAGCCTCTCTTGCCAGTGCCCAAGGGGAAGTGTGCTTTAAGGCACCTGATTGTATATTGGCAAGCATTCCTCTACTTGCTCCTCACCTGATACTACATATCATGTCAGGTGTGCAGGAGACGGATGTGGTTGGGGGAGGGACAACCTCATGGGCCAAACTAGGACCCATGAAAAGGCTAATTAGTTGGGCTCCAGTTTCCCCATGACCGTATTAGGGTGTTATAGTTAGGGGCTTAAGCTTGTAGGTGCTCCGTGTGAGATTAATGGAGTTTGCTTTATTGTTTTTGTAACTGATGGAAAAGCCAAACAGACTTAAATTTACCCCACACTGCCAAAGTTTAGTGCTGAGGGCAAATGTACAATTGATTCTTAAGACTGTGGGTTTCTAAAATTAGGTTTGAAGTGAACTGGACTTAACGACGTAAAAATGACCAAGAAAAGTGAAAGTGTAATACATTACTATACATAATGAAAACAATCTAAACCTTAATTGTGTAATTAAAGCCGTTCTTCTGGCAACAAACAGATAATTATCTTTTAATGACCTCATAAATCTAGCCTAATTAAACAGCTTTTAATATCTCATTTGAATTTATAGAGCCCATTACAAAAAGTTTTATTTTGCATTGTTGTCCCAGGGAGATGATTGAATTCCCCCCCCCCAAAGGAAAGTATAACACTATTTTAGCTACTGCCTGAATTTAACATTAGCTGCACGGCAGCAATTATATGCTTCAGTTGAGAGGTAGCTGCTACTGAATCAAGTTAGCAGGGATGTAACACCACATTGGTAGATGTGGAACTCATTGCTACATGGTGTAGTGGCAGCCGTTTACTGACATGGATTTGACATAAAACACTTAGTGTACTTATCTATGGACTTTGCTGCTCACTTGATGGGTTCAAATAATTTAGTTCACAGAAATTTCTTTTCCCCCCTCCCCACAGGGATGATGGAAAAGTCATTGTGTAATGTAGAAAATATGATGAGGCCAGTTCTCATATGATCCAACTTGCATTATTTTAAAATGTGAAAAATATTAATAGAGGTATGTGATTTATTTATTTACTTCCTAAAATTTAGACACTGCTTGATTGAAACAACAACAACTCTCAAACAGGAGGAGAGTGGAAGAAAGAACATGAGACCCCAAGTTCATTTGTGCTCATTACATAATAACACTAAACCACTAAGTCCAAAATGTGCCATTAAAACAAACCATGGCTTATCTAAACAAACTATGGTTTCACATTATGCCCGAACCCAGCCACTGTCTGGAAGTTATGTGGCACCCTATAAGAATCTTCAAGAAAGTTTGCGTGCCAACACATATCTGCCTGTCTTTATAATATAGAATGAAGTTAGTCATTACTATTTCTCTGTTAGAATGTAACTACATTAAGGCTTCTAAAATGTTTATCTGCGTGTAGAAAAATATAGCTATTTTATTTTATAGAGGCTACTTTAGAATTTGTATCACCACTAGGTGATAGTGTAATAATATGCAACAGTGGAAAACATCAGCAGGGGCATAAAATGTAGCATCTGATGTGCTCCAAATCAGGTAGGTGGTTAAAATAACATGATTATTACAAGCTAAGAAAATGAGACTGGCAACAGTATTCTGAAACAGACCTGCAGGGAAGTGATATTTGTGCCAATGAAGTTAAGAAGAAGTACATTACTCAATATTGGCATGGATAGATTTTTGCCACCCCAGTGTTTGCTCTATAGGAGAGTTCAGATTAAGACGTGGGGCATGTCAGAGTAGAAGGAACTGTATCCAGTCAAAGAACATTATTGACATTGATCCATTGACTTTTGTGCAATCAGAGTTATTTGGCTTAAAATTTGTCTTCCTTTGCTGTAGTAAACTGGGTGCAGTGAGTAAATAGCGCAAGCATACGACTACGAACCACACTGTGAGCAAGTAAATCAGTCAAAGCAGAAGCTTCTCACATAGGTCATCAACAGAGTCAAATCATTGCCTTCTGTTTATTTTGACCATTAATACCCTACACTACATCCCCAGATCTCTAGCCCGCTAACAATAAAAAGAACTTTAAATCACACAACTCATTCAGCAACACTGAAATTTAGAAAAAAAAACCAATTTAAACAACTATTAAAACAATTGTAAGTGACAGCAGCATTGTTATCCAAAAGTCTGACTGAACAGTCGGGTTTTAACCTGGCATCTAAGCTGCAGCAGTGTGAGCATCCATCCGATTTCAAAGGGAAGCAAGTTCCAAAGTTGGACTGCCAGCAAGGAGAAGGCTTGCCCTTGCATCCCAGCCAAATGGGAGGGATTCTCAAGAGACTTCACTTGATCAAGTGCAACTTCCAGACAGGAACATGTCCAGGTAACCTAAGGTAAGACTGGAGTCAGAAGGAGGCTGTTGGTCTGCCCCCCACCCCGCCCCCTGGCTGCTACTCAGCATGCTCATATAAATGGGACATACTAATAATGTGTTTAAAAATTAGTTATTATTCTTACAGAGCTGTTGAAATATCATGCTATGTACATTTTAAATTACTTACCCCTGTTCTCTGAACTTCCAAAAAAATGGCTTTTTGAAATGATTTCTTCCATACTGCCAGGTCGCTCCCCAGTTCCACATTGAAATAGTGGCTCTTGCCATGTCCAACCACAACACTGAAACAATATGGCCTCTGGTCTTCAAGCTCATAGTCTTGGTGAATACCTAGATATAAGTTTGCTTGTAGCCAGCAATCATCATTAAGCCAGAGCTGAAAGACATATTTTAGCAAGAGATATTTCATCAGAAAGGAGTGCTGGAAAATGTACATACTTGCTCTTTGTTCTTGTTAATGTAATTCCCCTCTATCAAGGAACATAACCTGCTGAATGTGAGCATTTCAATTTGAGAATTAAAGTTATACAGAAAAGTAGGAGCTGCAGTTTCATTGTGATGTTGAGCATCAATGACCAGGAGCAAAGCAGTATGAATATATATGTTTTATATTTATTTTTCTGGGTCTCCTGGCTTTACCATTGGTGAACCAGGGAAAACTGATTTAAAGTATGTGATGATGATTATTTATTGAATGTTGCCCATCAACAAATATTTCCTGGGTGGCTTACAAACAGACAGACAGACAGACAGATTAAAATTAACAAAGAGCAATGCAAAACAGTAAAAAAAAAGAACCTCATTACAACAAAAGTAGATGAAGAAAATAGAAATAGCTCATTTGGCCCAATACAGCAAGTTGTTTTTGATGACAGAGATTCAGTCTACCCATAGAGTAAATCTCATTTATATTTTTACTTAGCGCAACATTCCCTGAGGAGCTTCAATAAGCTTACAACTAGTATGTAAAAGGAGTATCAAACTGTTTGCTTCAACGTAAGGTACAGTCACACAGCCTCACTCATGCGTTGAAGTGAACTGGAAAACCCCATATATTGGAAGTTCAGGGTGTGAATTGTAGCATTTAGGCCAGAGTAATGCTAGGGGAGGGAATGTATTTCAGTCTGACTTGCTCAATGGTGATCTACCCTCAGATATCTGACATGTGGACAAATGTAGGGGTGAGCCCAAAAAATATGATATTCAAATGACAAGTAACAGCAATATTAATATGCTAATATGCTTAATCCACAACCATGTGTGTTTTAATTAATACTGGAGCTTGCGACAAACAACACTGTCATGCTGATATATTTTAATAAAAGGTATCCCCTTTTGAGATCCTGCACATCAGGGTATGCAAATCAAACAAGCAGCATTTTTAATTATGAGCATATGATATTAGTTTTATGCTTCACAGATTGCTTTGTTTAAATATCTTCATAATGGCATCCCTGTGAAGCAGTAGAGCCAGGAAACATTATGATGGTAAAGTTTTTGAAAATCCCAGACAGCAAACCTACCAAGGGGAGGGGAGAAATCGAACGGGATATGCCTTCTGCAAAAAAAGGCTAACAAGTTTTTCATCAGTATGCAACAACCAAATGACTTAATATTCATATCTGATTTTGGGCTATGTATGTATGATATATAAATATATATATCAATATATTAGTCTTAGGGACACATTTTGCTATTGGTTCTTCATTTATTCACACTGAACTATTTTAATGTTACTTCCACATGGTGGTACAACAGTGGGGAAAAAAACAGATATGGAAACATGGGACAAATGCCTGTAGTTGGACAATGGCTTCTTTAGCTCCTGTTTTTGTGCATAATCCCACTCCGCCTTGGAATTTGAAAGCAGATGATGGTTCTGTACATGCATGGCCCTAAACAGAGCAGAGAGAATCAGGTGGACAGCAGGTCTGAGACCACCCAATATATGAAGGGCATTAAAGATTATTCATTTTTAAAAAGTTTGTATCATGAAAAGTCAGCAAGGAAAAACTTGCTTGCATAAACAACTCAAAGGAACATTTTCTGCAGAGCAAACTGCGCCTTAGAATTTGTAATAGAGAAGCTTTAATCTCTTCTGAAAATTAAGTTTACTCCAACCTAATTGATTTGCTCTAAGTTTCCTTCATTATCATTTATACTGAAGTGTCAACAGAAGAATGGCTAGACTTGTACACTGAAGCTTTTTGTGTTTCAGTTAATGTATTCATGAAGACTGACAATTAAGTGTTCATTTATTAAAATGTCAGGAATGTAAAGGGCTGAATCTTGGGCAGCTTATTTCCAACTCTTTCCCTCCCCACCTCAAAATGAAAACGTAGCATCAGAATTTGCTGTTAAGTTCTTCTTGAAATTAACCCTACCAGAATATTAGGGAAATAAAGAAAATAAAGGGCATGCATCAATCCTTGGGTAAGAACTGAATGTGTCTATCAACAGCACAACTTTCCAGCCATTCAGTGTGTTTTCCTTTACTCTAGGGCTATCAGACATTCAGACATCACTGTAATGTTTAATGAGGAAATGCATGCAAAATTCAAAACATGTACATTCCACCAGGATCATAAAATAGTTGATTCTTGGAGCTTATCTGGGTGACCAGTTAACTGTTCAAGCATATGTGATTTGATTGGGCTTGATGTTTTAGACCTGCATATTACTTTATACAAAAAAAAAAGTCTCAAAGTCAGCACCAAACCTGCTTGTACTGTAGAGGAGAAACAGAACTGCATATAATCAGCATACTGAGGGCAACACAAGTACGGGCAGACCTTTGTTTCATCCAGCCTTGTGGTGGAAGCATCCCTCCTGGATGTCAGTCAGCCCTATTACCTGAAATTATTTTTACTTGAGATGTTAGGCACCAAATCTTGAACCTAATGCATGCAAAATAGTTGTTATACTACTAAGCTATGCACAGGAACATCAGCTGAAAGGGGCAATCTTACTCCCCCCACATACATTATACAGGTGAAACTTGAAAAATTAGAATATTGTGGAAAAGTTCATTTATGTAAGCAATTGTTTTCATTAGGTACTGGAGTTTAATATATGAGATAGACTCAAGACATGCAAAGCGAGATATGTCAAGCCTTTATTTGTTATAATTGTGATGATTATGGCGCACAGCTGATGAAAACCCCAAAGTTGAGATTGGTAATTTGGGGTTCTCATCAGCTGTACGCCATAATCATCACAATTATAACAAATAAAGGCTTGACATATCTCGCTTTGCATGTCTTGAGTCTATCTCATATATTAGTCTATCTCAATATATCATATCATATATTAGTTTCACCTTTTAAGTTGAATTACTGAAAGAAATGAACCTTTAAACTATATTCTAATTTTTCGAGTTTCACCTGTATATGAAATAGATTGTGTTGAATACGGATAGCCAACATGGTACTTCCAGATGTTGTTGAACATGCACTCACATTATTCCTGGCTGGGACTGTTGTAAGTTATACTGCAGCAGCCATATCTGAAGAGCACCATTTTGGCTACCCTTGATATAAAAATTAGTTTGGGTTTAAGAATTGTCCGCATTTGTTCAGAATGAGCCAAGACTTGATCATCAAACACAAATAATGGCAATAGTTTATCGCTAGGAACTAGCTTCCCTATGTAGACTAAGTTTTGGCTATTTCTTATTCAAGAAAATTAATCTGAACACATTCTATTTTAATTTTTGAAAACCACAGTCTCCCATTCCAAATGTAGTCCATAACTTAACAGGAGACCTACCTTGTGGACTTTAAACAGAACCTCACAGAGGTTATAGGTTTTTTCAGCTCGTACCCAGTCTAGAGTGCTAACCTGCAATACCAAAAGAAAATATTATTAGATACATTGGGTCTAATACTTTTTGCCAATAAAAAACATTCTCCTTCTATTCTATAAACTTTTAATTTCTTGTATTTTTTTAAAAAAAATTCTGGTTGTTTAGTTAATTGAAGGCTGTGTGTTCATTTTCTACAGCAACAGACAACCATAGAAGATACTGGTTTTTTTGTGGTTTTTTTTTAAATCAGGAAATTTGAGAACAGTTATTCATTGTACAATGGCTATTTCCTTCTGAAGCAACTCTTTTCCATGCATCACACAGAGGCAGCATATCTGGGCTTTAAAGATGTATCATTAGACGCACCCTGCTTTCTTTTGGGAACTCAGACTTGCTTAACATAGGGATTCCCAGTTGGTTTCCCCACTGAATAGGCTGTGGGTTGCTGAGATCTAACAATATGACAGCGCCATGTGCCTATAGAGTACTCTCTGGAAAAGCCATAAGGGAAAAGTGAACTCCATTCAGCAGGTGGTGCAAGTATATGCCTAGCAGCAAATGTGGAGGTAAATTTGAAGAGACTCATCATTGTCTTAAAACATTTTGATAAATCGAGGCATTGCAGCAATCCATAAAACCCATATAGGCTTACAGGATCAAGCTTTTGTTTGAAAAGCAGCTTATTTCATCTGTTGGAGATGCTGTGAAACAAACCTCAGGAAAACCTCTTAAGGATTTTTTTAAATTTTTTATCCTAACACCATTTAAGTCACTGCTGAGGCCATGGAGTTAAAACATATTGTAATAGCTATTTAGAAGTCCCACATTTGCTGTTATAATTATATTTATACCATTATTATGTGTTCTTTAAAAATATTTTGCTTAGCCCTCTCCTCTCTGGGATTATTTGTACAATGAAGTAGGTAATCCATATTTTAAATAGAATAGAATAGAATAGAATAGAATAGAATAGAATAGAATACTAATGAAGAGGGAATTAACCCCTTCCAACCCCCTTCACTCAAGATTTGATCTTTATTACTGATACAGTCATCACTGTTGGCTCTGACAGACAGTTCACTTATCTGTCACCCCGAACACTGAGCAGTGCGAGATTCTAGGGGTTCCAAGTGTGTTTCCTTTTGAAATGAGGCACAGTAGATACTGTGGTGTCTTTATGATGTATGGTTTATTTATACAACTTGATCCTATGATTCACAGCATTAACATCCCAAAAGGGTCTTGTTTCTCCCATAGCAGCCACCTCGGATTCAAACAAAAATAAAACATAGCTCTATAATATTGCTTTGACATTCTCTCCTGCTTTACTTTTAGGTCACATCGCTACAAAACTCCAACTCCAAGCTCTGGCTTTGCCTGTTGAGGGAGGGGTCCCCACTCATTTTGCTATCTTGCACAGAGCCCCTTAAGCCCCCCGTTGGCTCACCAGGAAGCTAGCTTGGCTATTTCCCAGATTTAGAAGGCTTGATTAGCTTTTAACACGTGCTGGATTCATGCATTAGAGGGGCCTGGCAACCTCCTTCCAAAATTCCTAACAATACAAAAGAAAAAGAAAGAAAAAGAAACAGGCGCAGTTATTTGCCTTTGCACTGCTTTTATCGAGAATAATCTGCTATCCAATGAATCTGAAGGGCTATGTTTAACCCGAGTTGGGTGAACGGAAAATAACTTCCTTAAATCCAATTGCTTTCAATCAGCTGGATTGTGGGCTGAATTGCCAGCCTTCCTATTAAGAAGTGGTTCTGTCATTCCTTTTTGCTTCGTTGTTCTTTCCTTTCCTGTCATTCCTTTGCTTTGTGTAAAATGGCTTTGGCTTTGAGCTCTTGGAGGCAGAGCTGAATTGGTCACGAATGACCCCCTGCTCCCTGTCCCCATCAACAAAAGCTTAGGGTTCCTCACCAACCTCTATTATGTTTAGGATTCCTTTTATTTCTCTGATGTTCTTGCAACCTGCCATGCTTTTTGCAGCAGAGATTGTTGGGGATGGTACAAAGGTCACAGAGTATATTCTGAGTGTTAAAAAACAACCCCAAAAGTATAACACTTAAAGCTATATTGAAACTGTCTGCGTATCCCAGTGTGCAAGGTTATCATTAGAACATGAGTGACATTTTATGGGCTTTCAAGCAGCAAAATGCTCACAATACAATGAGATGTTATCTAAGAGGAAATTGACAGTATTTGCAGACTTCTTCCTAAAACCATTTGTAACTATAAAATAGTACCCGGGACATTGGTGCATCATAAGATGCCTAACTCCAACAGAGAGCAAGATTTATTGGCTGCACGACTCAGAATTTGGAATTCAGTCTCTAGAAATCTGCTCTTAATTGTTTGAAATACTTATAACAGTGGAAGCGTAAGTCGCAAATCAAATTATAGGCCAATGGTTTAAATTTTATTCTTGGTACAAGCTAACCATTTGGAACAGTGGGATTCCAACAGCATATGAAAAATTTGAGAAGAGGGGTCAGACTTGAAAGGAAGGTGTAGCCATAATTTTATGGCGATAAACCACACTCTAGTTTCCATAGGCCCTTGTCCAGTTTCCAGGCATATGGCTGCATAATGGGACACAGTTTGGCATACCCAGGATTTTATGAAGGGATTTTGATTGGCTGCATTCCAATGAGTGGTCAACTGCCCCAATCCATAATGGTATGCCCTACAGCAGTTTTGGATTTACTTTGGCATTGAAAACCTTTAGTGTAGCAGGAACGTATTGGTTCCCTCTATTGGAAACAAACAAACAAACAAACAAACAAACAGGCAGGTGATAGCCAAAGCACAGGTATCTGCCACGTTTAGTGCAAACTTGTGATGGTTTTTCCAAGCATTCTGTTGGAAGTGAATGTCTAAGTATTTAGAATTTTTGACCACTAACAAGTGGAAGAATGTACGTTCAGTGTTATGATGGGTACATTATGTGGCTCCTTTTACTATAACTATGGACAATTAGGTTGCTGTTGCTGAATCAGGGCTAATATTGCAACATGATAATAATTACCCCAGAATTCACTGTACAATGTTGTCACAATGTATTACTGATACTGTATACACCTAAAAAGATAAACTGTCATTTTCAACATTGCTGAATTCCTATTAAGCTCAGTTGTATTGTGAACATTCATCAACTTTCAACTATTCTGTCATATTAGATTTTTTCAGTACAATAAATCATCAACAAGTTATTTACTGGATTACAGTACCTCAAATAAAAGAAAAATCTGTAAATCTTTAATGAGAAAGAGTAGATAGGAATGAACTGGGAAAACTCACATCAAATGTGGAATGAAGAATGCTGACCTGTAAAAATTGTAATTGCTGACCTTAAAACTACATTTCAGTGTTACCAAAATGTCTATAAGCGCTTAGAAGAAATGGGTGGCCCTAATCTAAATGCTTCTATTTACATTTGTAAATCAGAACTGAAGAAACCTAAGTACAGTAATTTAAAATGGCTCTTTTCAAATAGTAATGTATCTTTTTCTCCTTTTACAAAAAATAAAATAAAAATGCTTCTTTATTTCTCCTGTTTTTTTTTTTAAGCTAACACTTTGTTAATGCTGCCCTGATTTCACAAAGGTCATATGTTATTATTTCTCCAAATTAATAACGCAGTGTGTGTGTTAATGGACAGTGAATGGAGAAAGTGGTCCTGGCTTAATCTAGTAGTGCAGGCTGTGCACACTTGTTTCGGAATCTCAGCAACAATAATCACTTATTATTATTATTTATTGAATTCATATACCACTCTATACTTGTAGGCCGTTCACAAGATAAAATCAGAATATAAAACCACAAAGTACATAATCAAAAGAAAACCAACAACAACGCAAAACACATTTTAAAAGGGCATAGGATGTCAATCAAATCAACCAAAGGCCTGGTTAAAGAGGAACACTTTTGCCTGGCGCCTAAAGGTGTATAATGAAGGCACCTGGCGAACCTCCCTGGGGAGAGCATTCCACAGAAGGGGAGCCACTGCAGAGAAGGCCCATTCAGCTGTTTACACAAGAGTAGGATAGAATTTTGCTTATTTAAAAAGAGTCTGCTTGCATGGACAATGTGTATTAGAAAATGACTAAGAAAGGTTTGTTGTTTTGAACCTAGAACACAAGTGCTTAGGGTTCATCAGAGAAACTACTACTATTCATATTGTCCAAATGAGACACTGTTTAATAACCTTGGGTACTTTGGAGAACCAAGTTTCTTCACAGTGCTATAGGTGTCTGCTCACTGAACTTGAGTCTAGGTGCCTTGTTTGCCTGGTAAAGGAAAGCCTAGTACAGAACTCAGTGCATAGGGCAAATGAAGACCATTTCCTGCCAAACTTCTCCATTGTCATGGGGGAGGAAGCAGATCCACTTGTTATTCCTCAGTGTAGGAACTCCTGAGAGTGTAAGCAACTTATCTTGAACTTTTTCCAGTCTAATCAAGCCTCACCATACACCTATTGATTGGCTTCTTAGAGCTCGAAGAGGAAAGGACATTGTATGCGAAGTCCTATATCCACTGTAAAAATGCAAGGAGCAGACAGTCACTGAACCTGACTCCTTTGTGTTAAAAGAAATACAATTGACCTCAGCTTAATTGTGCATGGGAAGTACCCTTCTAGGACCAACCCTTCCAGATCATCCAAACCTATATTGCCTTAGCATACCAGAGTTTCCCAGTGTTTCTGAATGTCTCCATTCCCTTCTGGAGCCCATCCTCTGGTAGAATAGAGTAAGGGTTGTATAAGGAAATGTGTTTTCCTCCAAGACACACCCATCATTAATATTCTGGAACACGGAAAATTGGTATACAGACTTGCCCCTCTCCCAGAATTCTTTAATTACCATCTGATTTGAAATATTTTAATTGAACACAATTAAAATGAATTAGAAGTGGGAAATGCCTAGTAATAGCTTATTGAGAATCTTTTGTGGTCACATTTATTTGCTGTTTTATTTAACACGATAGAGTCTTGAGGACAATAGTTCAAAAGACTTTGCCAGCAACAAGACAAAAACATAATTTTCAGTCCCTAATTAGCCGCTTGAGCAACTGCAGTTACAAAATAATTGCCAAAGCCTACACCTGTCCAATTTTTGAAAAGTTGTTTAACTCCTACAGGGGCCTGTTGGGTGCCGTTTATGAAGCCTGTCATATATTAAACTACTTTCCCCAAAGGTAGCAAAAATTGTGGTATCTCTAATCTTGACAGATTTTGTACTCCTAAAACCACATATATCAGAATCCTACAACATAGGCATTCAAGAAGTTTGACTGAAGGGGTACAATTATGCAGCTGAGTGAGGCTGAGTGAAATTAATAACATTTCCACTAAAATGATATAACTATTTTAAAATAAAAGTAATAGTTAGATCTAAATGCTAAATAATACTTGCAGAAAGAAGAATTAATTTCCACACTGAAAATGAGACACTTTGGGAAGATTACAGTGCTAGTTTTCTTGAGACAGCTTCATTGCTTGCACTCTTCTTTTAGCAAAAGAATATTGAGAAATTAAAGATGTACAAACTTATGTACTTGAATGGTGCCTAATGGGTTGCAGATATCTCTGTGTATGGATTTGATGCTTGGAGGAGTACTCTGCTCTCTAGAGGCTCTGCGTTTTAAAGTAATCATTGTTCCCATTAGAAAAATGGAAAGAAACAAAACACCCAGCCAGTTGATCATATTCCAAACAAATATTTCCAACAATAAAAGAGCAAATTCAGCAATCTTGCTCATAGTATAGATTTTGTAGATAAAAACAAACAAAACAAACCCAACAAAGCCTATACAACCCAAAGAAATAGATTAAAGCTTTCTGATATGTCAGTTTTGCTAAAAAGGTACCATTGTGATCAAGGGATTAAGTCTTTCCTTTCTAGTGAATGTTTTTGCTGAAGTCTTCCTACAGTTCTTGAATAACAGATTAGCTTAAAAAAAACACCCTGGTTTAACCCATCAAGATTGACAGTGCTGATACACTGCTTTGTCCCTATAATTCAGCATTGATGAATGTGCTGATCTTCGCAAGAAGGGCTCCTTTGACATGTAGTTGCCAGATTTTCTATGCTGATGTTAAGTGAATTTTTCAAGAATATATATAAATACACAGCAGAACACAATTCTATGCATGGAAAGGCATAGGAGTGAAGAGCTTTCCTCTGCACTGAAATGAGGGAGCAGAAGATGGATTTGAGGGAACAGTGTGCTGGTAACCCTGATGGGAATGCAAGGTGGCCAAAGGTCAAGGGGAGGGAAGCACAGGAAGAGGAAGCAAACTCAAATAACTTCAGCAGAGTGCAGAGGTGGGGGGGGGGAAGAGTATCAGCTCCAAGAGTCTAAACAAGGAGAAATGCTCCTGGAACAAGACTGGAAGGAGAGGCCCCCTTCCAGCAATGGAAGAAACTGGACATGGAAGAAGGGGTGAATTTTCTGCATGGGCACAAATCACACAGTGTATAAAATAAGCCAATAGATGCAAGGTCAGTGCCATCTATATAAGTGATTATGGCATGTCAGCTTATTCATCAGCCCATGAGTTGGAGTCTGTGTTATGTCTTGAATTGCTGAAGCAACAGATATATTTTCACATATAAGCTGTATGTACACTGTATACCAACATGTGGAACTGTATTACTGAAGCCTTATCTTCTGGAGCAGTAAACTATTTTGGACCTTAAGCTGCCTCTGTGTAGTGGCTGGAACTGGGGACAACTTCTGCTGTGTGGGTATCTCACACCAGATTCCCAACAGATTCCACAATATAGCATTAGGTGCAGACACACCTATCTATGAGGATTCTGCAAGATCCCTCCTATTTCGGGTGGTTGGGAGCTTGATATGAGGATGCTGGTTGCTAATTTCTCTCTACTGAAATAGAGGCCTTCTCTGACTGATTGGCCCATCATTTTGAGTAAATTCATTTAATTTTGAAAACTACATTGTTTAGACAGGCAATACGAATTTTCTCTATTTTAACCAATCAGCATTTAATGTTGTTTTATTGATGTTTTTACAGATGCTTTATGCTGATTTCATTCTTATATGTTGTACTGACACATTTTTATGAAAGTGTGGATTATAAATATGTAAACAAGTAAATAAAACCCCACATTTTCCATCTGGCAAAAGACAGTGGTCGGTACTGTACTTTTTGAAGTGTTTTTGTCTCTCCTTTGTCAAGGGGGGGGGGGATGTGCCATATAGCTATCTTCCATTTTCCCAGCCTACAAAATGGGGGCTGAACAAAATGTGGCTCACAGTTTAGACCTGACATTCATGGTAGTTTTTCAGTCATACAGCTGTCTGCTTCATTTTCAGGGGATTTTGGGGGTGTGTCCATGTGTCCAAAGTGGAGTTTGGGCCTATGCCCCCAAAATGTCACCCCCCCACTTTCCTCTGTCTAGCACATCAGTGGTGTCCGTGTGTGGGGATGGACCCTTAGATAGTCATCATAAACATACATAAATCTCTGGATCAGAGGCTTAATATTACTGACCTGAACTAAGCAATGCACAAGGTTTTGCATTACCAAAAGCACCCCCATCATCTTAGGGAATGCCAAGTAACTAGGTTTTGAATCAAAATGAACAGTGCAACAAAACCTTATTTAAAAGCAAACCTCCTGCTGAGGTGCTCGTGGTTTTTATAGCAAAAAAGAATTATGTGTAAAACAAAACCTTTAAAATGTATCTTAATGCAAGTATTCTAATCAAAATGACAAATTTGTTTATGGCTCGGCAATTCATTATTATGGCAAATAGGGCAGCAGTGCATAAACAACTTCGTCTCCTTCTAATAAAATTAGAAATATTATTTTGTAAGGTTGAAGCTTTGAGTGTATTAATCTAAGGAGGCTGTATTAGAAGAACTGAGGTTGAACACATGATTGTTCAAAAAAGGGATGTGCATTGTGGAAACTCACAATAAACTTTCTATTTAGTCACAAACCAAGCTGTCTTAATAGTTTTCACAGTGTTGTATGCATGCTTGGAATGCCAATGTTTGGAAACTTCATGAAATCGATGGTTTAAGTAAGCCTTTCATCTTGACTGAAAACAGTTGTTAAAACTGTCTGGTTTTAAATCAAGCTGCTCCGATACAATTCTGGACATGTTCATCGGAATATGTGCATGTAATATAACAATGCAAAAGCAAAGTTGGCCTTCCAAAGTTTTTTGGAAAATTCCTACAGTACCTGTTTTGTTAGTTCTGCCAGCTGTTAGGATTGGGTCACAATCCTGTTTTTGTCCTCTACATTGATCTGTGTGTCTGTATGCATTGATGAAGAGAAATGACTATGAGGCTGCAAACCCACATAGTGTGTAATTGTGTTCAAGAGGTCAAATTTCTTCCATCGCTGTTTGAACTCTGTCAGTTATATGCAATGAAAGGGAGGCACGTGGCTTACTATATTTTACCTTTTGTTGTCAGTGAGTATAACTGTTCACTGGTAGCTCTTGTCTCACCCACCCATAGATGCTTGGCAATCAAAGGGTATGACTTGAATTACCCAGTTTCTCCTAAGAATTCTCTATTCAATGTTCTCCTTTAAAAGTCTTGACTTACTAGCTGTGGAACATTGCCCTCCGATAACACATGCTGAGAAGTGAAGCCAGGCTTCTGTTTGCTCCACCTCTCACTAGGCAAGGGTAAGAAAGGACTTGAAAGTTTCAAAACGCTTAGGGTGCTTCTCTCTCTCTTTACCAAACTATTACATGAAAACATTAAAAAGTAGGGACATAAGAACAGTCTCCTGGATGAGACAAATGGTCTGTCTTGTTCAGCATCCTGATCTCACAGTAACCGACCAGATGCTGACGAGAAGAACCCAACAAGGAAAGGAGCATAATCTCTGCTCCTGCACTTTCCAGCACCTGGTATTTAGAAGCGTTACTGCCTCCAACCTACTGGATCAAGACCAGAGGCCCATCTAGTCAAATAGCCTGTTGTCACAATGGCCAACCAGATGCCTCTGGGAAGCCCATAAGCAGGTCCCTGAGTCCAGCATAGCAGAACATCCAATAAGACATTTAACTTAGAAGTGTTAAGTAACTACTACCCACTTGCTAATATTCTGTTCCTGGAACAGCGTGGTGAAGGATCAACTCTCAAAGCCCATGAATAAACAAATGCATTCCATCTCTATAATAATAGTTGCTCAAATGTCCTCGGAAGCTCTTAAGTGGAGATGGGTGACCACTGTCCTTTGCTGCCCAACCACAAAGTTTAGACAGACACATATTTGGAGGCTCTTCACAGAAAAGAAAATGAAGATGGTAGTGTTGCCTAATAACATGAAATGCAACTCCTCACCCACAATAATACAGCAGACTTAACATGGACACTGGTACCAGAGCCTGCAATAAACCCAGATGCCACCTTTGCTGCCACATACACCCGGACAACACCATCACTGGACCCAACAACATCAAACATACCATCTCAGGCCTATTTAATTGCTTATCTTCTAACATTGTGTACGCCATCAAATGCCAGCAGTGCCCTTCAGCTCTCTATATTGGACAAACAGGCCAAACCCTACACCAAAGGATAAATGGACATAAATCTGACATCAGGAATCACAAGACAGAAGCCAATAGGTGAACATTTCAGTGTCCCGTGACATTCAATACAGGATCTCAAAGCAGCTGTCTTATTACAAAAGAATTTCAGAAACAGACTTAAAACAAAATAAAAGAAAAAATTCATTCCAGTAGCACCTTAGAGATCAACTAAGTTTGTTCTTGGTATGAGCTTTCGTGTGCATGCACACTTCTTCAGATACACTGAAACGGAAGGAAACAGACTTGAAAGAGAAGTTGCTGAATTACAACTTATCACTAAACTGAAAACTATGGAGAGACCTGGTCTTAATAGAGATATTGAATTCCTATCTCATTACATATGCTAATCATCTGCATACTATCCCTTGCTTTTTCCTGTAGGACTAATTGCAGTCGCTAACAGTCATCAACAGGCTTACTATACCCATTGAGTCAATCACCCATCTCCTACTACCCTCCTGAAAAAAACCACACCCCACCCTTCCACTATATATAAGGGTCTGGTGACTTCTGATTCAGTGTATCTGAAGAAGTGTGCAAGCACACGAAAGCTCATACCGAGAACAAACCTAGTTGGTCTCTAAAGTGCAACTGGATAATTTTTTAAATTTTTTGTATATTTTGGCTGCATCAGACCAACACGGCTACCTACCTGAATCTAGAAGCATGAAATGCAGAGCATAATGGGTAGTTGGATGTATAACTGAGCTTAGAGATGGTGACTAACATTTGGGTCTTCACTGAAGTGATCCACTGGCTTTAAATAGACCTTCCCAAGTCTGTATACTTGTCATTCAGCTGTACTAATTTTAGGCACCAGGTGAAAACAGTTGTATTTGTTGAGCCCTTTTCATTCAGGATGTTGTGTTGTTTTATTTGTCGCTGTGAGATGGTTGGACAGTGTTCTCGAAGCTACTAACATGAGTTTGGCCAAACTACGAGAGGCAGTGAAGGATAGGCGTGCCTGGCGTGCTCTGGTCCATGGGTTCATGAAGAGTCGGACACGACTGAACGACTGAACAACAACAAGTATTGTTGTGAACTGATTGCTATGTTACCCTTTGCTCTTAACTATTGTTCCTCTTTTTAGATTTTATTTTGAAATTTTGAAATTTATGGAGTTTTTTGGGGTGGAATGTTTAGTGATATGGTGGGGTAAAATATATCAAACAAAAGCAGTCAGGTTTTTAAAATTTGAACTTTACATTGTATTAAGAAATCAAAAGTTTAACAAATGTATTTTAGACCCCAATGCAGTATTAATAAAGGGTTGTAGCCCACTATGTTTTACTCAAAGTAGACCAATTGAAATTAATGGTTCTAAGGTAGCCATGTTGATTAATTTCAGTAGGTCTACTCTGAGTATCACAAACTTTGGATACAACCCAAAGCATGTAATTGCAATATGGTAGTTTGTACCACTCAAATAAACTTATTCTACCATACTCATTTTTAGTTTTCACAGGCTATTCACATTTAGGAAGTGATTAACAACAACTTCAAATTAGCAATGCTAATTAGTGATAATAACAATGTTGCTTTTTTGTGATCGGCACACCTGTTTATAAGGAGCCAAAGGAACTGCCAACACGTTTTGACAGTCAACATCTTGCACTTAATAACACAAGATTGGCAGATTGTGTGAAAATTCGACCTTCTGACACCACAACACACTGACTTTCAAATTCCAAGTTTCAAAATATCAACTATTAGATTAAGAATAAACATGCAGGTTACATAAATATGTGCAAAATAGGCATGTTCTTAAAAATCATTGCTTTGCATAATTCCCTTATTTTCCTTAACTAAAAAAACTGAGTTTTTCAAGTACTGTACAGGATTTGGCACTGTTTGTAAGACAATCTTGTTACCAGGATTTTTTTAAAAAAGTAGTGGGTGGAAGTTCCACGTGTCATTTTTTTCCTTCAGCATCATATTATATTGTTGTAACCAGATAATTCCCTATCCTTTACGTTAGGTAAAGAAATCAGTATCTTGTGCCGGATCCCACACCACTAAATCTCCATGCATTATCTTTGTGTGTGTGTGTGTGTGTGTGTGTGTCTAAGTCTAAAAGCATGAAGGAGGGAACCTGTGGCCTTCCGGTTGTCAAAAATGGCTGTAACTAAAAATGCAAGATTGCATTCTAAATATGGTGGCGAAAGAAAATTTTGTCTAAGAGACTCTGCTTTCAGGATGGGTTCTAGACAGGTTTTGAATGAGCACCAAGGCTTGGGACTTTTTTCTCCAGAGATGTGGATTATAGAGGAAAAGGTCAAAAAGTGCTACTGCTCATTCAGAAGTCACCATGCAACTGTACTCCTGCTCCTAAAATCTCCTGCTATCACATCTACCACAAACCCTGCTACAATTATAATGTATTAGTTAGCTAGTGATGCTTTAGGTACCTGCATCAGGCCACCTGGGCCTCAACTTAAGCCCAAAAAGCAAAGAAAGACCTGGTGACATTATTAAAGCCCTGAATAAGTCCTGCTCCCAGTGATCTCGATGTTTTATGCATGGGAGAGAAAGATTAACAGTGTCTGAAAGAGTTGTTGTGAACTTCCTTTTGTAAATTCCACCGTGCTTCATTATTCAATAGGAAGGGTCATTTTCTGTTTCAACAAAAAGAATTTCAATAACAATCGCATGTGAAAAGGTTGCTTACCGGTGGCGTGCTGAATATGTAGAATGACGAACCCTTCAATGCCAGGAACTTGAATTTATAGAGCTGAGGGGAATCTGCGCCCTGGAGCCTCTCATTCACCCACCCCATATGTATGACCTGCAGAATAAAATATCTGAAAATGAATTTCAACTCAGTCTACCAGAAGTTATATATTACATAATCCTGCTGCCCATCACTTCTACACTGGAAGAAGAAAGCACAATCTCTTTGTCCTGGGCACACCAATGCTCTATGGTCTCTAATGCATAAACCCTCAACCCATGCAATCTATAGAGCACCCTTGCTCTTTCTGGTGTCGCTAAAACTAGCTGCTGAAAGTCATTGCACGTAGAAGCTGAACAATGTTTAATAAAGTACATAATTTGATGTATGTGCATAGCAGCACAACTGTCGGAAACTGAGCAATGTGCAAAAATACCCACAAGGATTTGAGAATACGTACATATGTCATAGCCATCGTTCAGCGACAGAGGACATACTCTGCATGCAGAAGATCCTAGGTTTAATCTCCAAGATCTATCATTAGGCACCTCAAATATTAGGACTGGGAAAGACTTGACCAAAACTTGGTAGATCTGCTTCCAGTTAAAGTAGCAAGATGGATCGATGAACTGCTCTTGTTCAAGGTCAGGACATTGCCATATATTCATGGGATAGCTATATAGGCAAGTCTGATATTGCTAACATAGCCTTGTTTGTGAAGAATTATCTGTTTTAAAGCAACTGCTATATCATGCTATCCTACGGTCTTAAGAGCATCAACATGTTTATCAGATCATAAGGAATATACAGCAGGTAAACTAAGTGTACATTACGAAGTTAATATTATATAAAACCATGGAGTAAATATATATTTCTCACCAAAAGATTATGAGTCAGGTCCAGAGAACTCCATTTAACATTTTACTCATAGAGTAGGGCGTTCCCTACACACTTAAAAGCCACTCCTGAGAAGTAGGGGACCTCTAGAATGGTACGGGGCATGGGATGGATGGGGGAATCGGTGGAAACTGTAAGGGTCACATGGTTGCACAAGCACAAATTCATTTTCACTGGTGCAAGTAAACTTTTGATCCAAGCTTCACTCCTTGTCCAGCTATTAATAACAATGCATATTTATAACTGAAAAACAATAACCACATTATTTTTCAAAGTAGTAGCCCTGCTTGAAATGCATACATTTCAAGGGGAAAACTCTGCAGGTATGAAGAACCAGGAAGTTTTGCTTTATGAGGAGTTTTTAAGGCTCCTTTATAATGTGTTCAAGAAGAAAGGTGTATAAATCCATTATATAAATAATAAATATGAAAGTGGCGTTCCATGAAGAGATTTTAGGATATCTGCAATCTTAAACTTGCTAATCCAGAAGTAAGTCCCATTAAGCTCAATGAGGCCTACTTCAGAGTACACATGTAGAAGATTGCACTGCATATCTCCAAGATTAAACAAAACAATACATTATGTTAATACCCCATTCAGTGACATCCTCTGCATATGAATTGCTATTTATCCTTTTTTTAAAAAAATGCTGAAAAGAGCATAGAGATATTGTAAAGACTGAACAAAAATATGAGCCTCGATTTTATGTAAAATTTATTTTGGAGATTATAAGTATTACAATAAATATAGGGAAGGCAAACTGCTGAGCATAAAAATGAAGAAGAAATAGGCATTTCACAAACATAATATGTAGGCTGGCAGGGTTGCAGCTGAAAATGGGAACAATGACTTCACTAGGAGTAAGATATGCCATTGTGTGTCATGTTGCAATAAAAAATTAAGAAGGCAAAGAAAGTTGTAGCTTCAGGCATCTTAGGATTGCTTGTTTGGTCTATTTATTCAAATACAAATGAGCAGTTGGTGACAGCAATTATATACAAGGGAGGAGGAAACTGAGAAAAGGGAAGCTGGAGCAGATTTTGCCCTTCTGAAATCTTGCGTGTCTCACATGAATAAGTAAATGGCAATTAAAACTGGCGATTACTCTAATAAACTTGCCAGGTTGCCTGAAATTCTAAAGAAAGTGAGCAGTCACAATCCCTGTTGGAGATATCATGGAGGGGGATGGTTGGATCCTGATGAGGAATGGGAAGAGCTTAGGGAGTTGGGGAGGAAGAGGCCAAGTAGTCTAAGGAATTGAGAGTTTGATCCAGGGGAGGGACTAAGCAGATTGGCAAAAGAGTGTTCTGCCTCTGTGACACCAGACACACCCTCCAACAATAAACCTAGGTTACGTACAGCTCAAGCATAAATCACAACAATACGGATTTGGATCTTAGCTGCTTCTTATAATTAAAAAATGACTGGTATTATTAATAGCCTTGCAAAATTGGGGTTTCATTTCTTGGTGTCATCGCTTTAAGAATGATGTAACTGTTGGCTAATTGTATACACCTGGAACTAATACTATGACTTTTTATATAAACCACAGCTTGCAATACTAGCACATTACACAGTTACTTGGATACTATTGTAGTATAAGATTAGAAAGCTGAATTTGGTATGTATAAGCATTTTGTAAATATTATATGTTTATTATTTGAAGACTGTTATTTCCAATGCAATAAGATTATAGCATTTCACTTATGTATATTATTCAGATTCTGTTATGCTGAAAAAATAGAAAGGCACAACAGAAAGAGTATGCCTCACCACATTATGAAGGGGTTTTGCAACCTTTGATATACTTATGGTATTCCTTGTTACAATCTTTTGGTGGTCTCAAGCTGCTGAAGAAGCCGAAAGGCGAAACAAGTTGATTTTATTCTGGAAAACCTTGTTCTGCTTACAGCACCTTTTGGACTTCTTATTTCATTTCATTTTATGGGATCCATACGTATTGGGTTCCTTTTTGTACATTTATCATAAATCTTCATATGTATTCATGTGACAGAGTTGTTGAGTGTCACTGTATTTTACTATATTGTTCACCCCGGTGTGGAGATAAAATTAGATATTACATGCAATATTCTCAGCAGGTTACTTTTGTTGTGATTTATACCAGACACCACCTCCTCTGGTAAATTGGATGCCGAATCGGCACCAATTCCCACCTCCATGGAAACAGAGGTGTTAGTGCCAGTGCAAACATTAGTGCCAGCGCAAACAAACTTTGCAAGCCTAAGCTACTTGAAGGAGTACCTGCTTGCTTGCCTCAAAAGGAAGGTGCAGGGGACATGTTGTTTGTTGGAACAATGTTTTAGTTTGTGATTAGCCAAGTATCTATATCTCTTCTCCACATGCTGCACTTTGTAACCTGTGCCTTGCCTGTGTCCCAATCTGATGCATGAGTTCAAGATCTTCATCTGGCAGTGAGGACCAGGACATCAGCATGCAAATTATATGATGGGCTATTTTAAAAACGTCAAAATCAGCTGGTTCAACTGTACACTAGGGCATAGATTTGGTGAGCAAATTATTAATACTGCAACTGCTAAGTTTCTAGATATCAACTGATCTTCCATAAGTTATCACCAGCCTTCTCCATCAAAATGTGGTGTGTGTGTGTGTGTGTGTGTGTGTGTGTGTGTGTGTGTGTGTATATATATATATATATATATATATATATATATATATATATATACACATACACACTGATTGCTTGATAAGAGTCCTCTCTTTGAAAGGCTGTCTAGTCCAAGCCTGGCTTGAAGTTAAAGAACCATAAGAAGGGACAACAGGGGCCTGGGCAGCAGACTGAAAAGGCACTTGGGTCATCTAGTTATGGGGAGCTGTTTTGCATTTCTATTTAAAGGCTATTAATAATTTCTAACTATGTATGGATTGGCATATGCAGATTTTATGCAAACCTGTATCATCTATTCATCTTTTTTCGTGGAAAAACATTCTTTTTATTATGCATAAGTGGCCACACTAATTGCTGCGGACAGGCAAAGGCAGGACAGGCAAGAACAGAAAGCAATTAATGTGAGCAAATGCAGTTAATTATACTTAGAATTTGATTTCGGTTGGTAATGAAGGGTGGGTCTAAGCAAGAGCTTTTTTATTTCCAATATATAGAACACAAGTGCCCAACCAAAATCTGTTTTTCAATCTCTGAACATACTTCAAAATACTATAGTAATAAAACTGGATCGACACCAGACTAGTAGCATATATTAAGTTGATTAAAAACCTCACTTTAGACTTCCCATAAAGCAATGAGAGGAAAATTTATTTTAAGCTAAAAGGATAGATGGGTGTGCGTGTGTTACCTTTGCACAAATAGCACCATCACATTTATGCTTATATCACTTATCCAGTGTAGCTGTCTCATTTGTGCAACAGAAATACCCCCCTCTCTCATTCCCCTGCTTGCTCCCCAAATTTATTTTGGGGTTCCCTCAACCCTCTGTAGAAGATTGGGAGTCACATGGGACCCATGGGGAGAGGAGAGGGAGGGGAAGTTCTATTGTCCAAGCAGAAGCCCTGGTGTGAAGGCGACAACTTTGTTGGAGACAATCCTTAATGCTTCGTAAAGAAAACCATTGATGTGTGTGTGTGTGTGTGTGTGTGTGTGTGTGTGTTAGAAACTGAGTCACAAATCTAGCTGCCTCTAAAAATAACACGGTGTTAAGTGCTTTCAGTGTTGTGAACATTTTGATAAATTATACAAGGCAGACTCAAAAAGTGCTAATATTTGGAGAGCAGGAATGGTTAACTTTCTACAAGTTCCAACTAGATGATGCACAAGTTTATGCTATTGGGCTGACATTTCATTTCCACACCGAGGCAAATATAGGAGCCTACAAACAAACGTCTCGAAGAATCATTACAACGAAAAATAGCTTAGGGGTGGCCAACTCCCAAGAGACTGCAATCTACTCACAGAGTTAAAAACTGGCAGTGATCTACCTTTATTGGGGTTCAGGTCAAAGTTGTTGAACTTTTTAGGAAGGAGGAAGGCCCATTTTTGATGGGTTTTGGTGAAAGTTGTTGAGTTTTTTCAGGGAGGAGGTAAAATGTTGAGCTTTTTTTTTAGGGGAGCCACAGTTGTTCAGCTTCTTTGGGGGGAGCCAATGATCTACCAGTGATCTACCGCAGACGTCCAGTGATCTACCGGTAGATCACGATCTACCTGTTGGACATGCCTGACTGAATCAGTCGTGTTAAAATGTCTGGAGTGAATTTTGCAGAAAAGGCAAAGTACATGTTACATTAAAGAGAGGTAATTTCAGATATGAATGGAAAGAACATAGAAAGCTGTTTTAAGAACATAGAAAGAGCACTGCTGGATCAGTCCAAAGGCTCTGCATCCTGTTCTCACAGTGACCAACCAGATGCCTGTGGGAAGCCTCCAAGCAAGACCTGATTGCAACAGTATCCCCCCCCCCCAATTTGTGATTCCTAGCAACTAGTAGACATGGACATACTGTCTATGTCAGTGGAGCAGAACAGTCATTGATACCTAATCCTCTGAGAAATAAACTGTGTCAGACCATCGCTTGATTTGCTCAGTATTATCTCCACAGATAGGCAGTGGCTCTTCAGGTGTCTAGACAGAGTGTTTCCCAGGCTTACCGGGAATGGTTGAACCCGGGACATTGTCTCATGGATACACAGCAAGTAGTTAAACTATGGAATCTGTTGCTACAAGAGGTAGTGAAGGCTGCCAACTTGGATGGTTTTAAAAGAGGGATTAGATAACTCTATGGATAAAAAGACTATCAACAGCTAGTAGTAATGATATCACCTCTGGTAGTATTATCTTTGAATGTCAGTTGTTGGGGAGCATGAGTGGGAAAATTCCATTGCACTCTTTGCTCTCTTGTGGGCTTCCCATAGGCATGTGGCTGACCACTATGTGAACAGGCCGGTGCATTAGATGGGCATATCTTATTGGCTCACCACTAAGCTACAGCCTTGATGTGAATGAAAGCAAGTTCCAAGTCATGCTTCCAGTGCTTTCACATGTAAAATTGAAACAGAGACTTGTGCATCTACCATCTAGGGGAAAATGTGGGTATTCTCAGTGTGAACGAGCCCCGCTTTTGGTATTAATGGTATGCACAGATGCAAGAACTGTGAATCATTTTTGCTTCCTGTATTTCAACAGCTCATTAATGTCTCCGACTGCTCACAGTGCCTGCCATTTGTTATCTAATTGTAGAGGTACGTCAGTGATACATGCTGCACATGTCTATGTGCTTTCTTACTTTCTTTGGATATTCCACACTACTATAATTATATCAACGAATCACAAACTAATAGCACACTCATAAAGATTCACTAGTTAATTGGAAACCTTCCTCCTTATATATGGAGGTTGGCTATAGTAGACAAATTCACTGAATCTATTTCTTTATTTCATTTCCTTTTATCTACTGTATATTTACTCAAGTCTAATGTGCCATCAACTCTAATGTGCACCTCAATTTTGAGAACCTTGAAACCCAAAAAAGTATTTGCTGGCAAATGTAAATGTGCCATCAAATCTAATGCGCACCTTAATTTTTGCAACGTAATTTGGCCAAAAAAGGTGAGCGTTAGATTTGAGTAAATACAGTATATCCTACCTTTTTTCCTGTTGCAAGACACAATGTGGCATGCACATGCACACAAAAATCCTCACAATCGATAGTTTGCTTTAGTTAAAATATGGTATTATAAGACATATCAACACCATATTAATCTTACGGATAACAACACCTATAAGAGATCAGCCTTGCATTTTCCTGATCTAGAAATTATTGTTTTTCTTGATCAACTAAGTGTGCTACTGAAGTGAACTGCACACATGATATTAAATAAATATCTGGAAAGACATTCACACACTTTGCATCATGTGCTCACCTCTTCCCCACCTCCCTGGATTTTCCTTTCCAAGAAGTCTAGGTGTCAATCCCGAGGGATGACAAGCCATTTGGAAACTAGTAAAAATTCTATTAAATTAGGAAACAGTAATATGGGATGGGATTTTGATGAAGTTATAATGGGGATGCGACACAAATCCTGCACCCATGAGCAACACTGAATTCACAATAAATGGCTGGGTGGAAGCTCTGAAATATTTGTTGTTGTAGGAAAAGCAGAGGATCTTGTCATCAAAAAGCTGCAAGAAAGAGCAGCGTTAGGAAGCAGAGAGAAGTAGACTGGATTCCTCTTCTCAGCTCCCACTTTCTATTAGTCCCCCTCCGTTAGTCCGTTAGCCCTTGCTTTTGGTCCCGTGAGTGCAAAATCTCTGCATCCTGCCTTCCACATGCCAATGGCAAGGTTGTGGTTTATACTTGATTGACTGGGATGGAAGACTACCAGGCGATTAGGAAGAAAATGTTTTCAAAACACCTTAATGGACACAATCATTTTCAGGGCAAGCTCACTAATTGTATATTACATCGTACAGTTGCTCACCTATCACCACTGTCAGTTATGATTTTGAAAACTTCCAAAATTCTAACCTCTATTAATTGTTGAAATCTGTTTTGACAGATGGAATATCAGATAATAAAACATGTTGTATATTAAGGAATGCTTACCGTATATAGAGCTTTTAGTTACATGTGTCTGCTGCAAAATGCAACTTGCAAAAAGATAACTTTTGGCCTGGTCCAAGCAAAGTTAAACTCTTCTGTCATTAATTTATTTCAGTGGAAATAATGTGCATATGTGCTCAGTTTTCCTACTGGCATCAGGGTCTTTTGAAAGTGTTGAACTTTGGCTTACATGTGCTTACATGTGCAATGTTACTAATTGGAAGACGGAAGTGAAATGGCAGACTTTTAGCATTAACCAAAGCAAATTATCATACCTGATCTGAGGGAGAACAGCATTTATTTGCCATCTTCATCTGCAAAAAAGAAGAAGAGATATAGCTGTCATTTCATATTAAATCAGATTGTTGTATCTTACATGTTTTGCACATAACTAGAGTTTGACTGTAGAGTGCCATCTACATTGCAAACTAGGATGCAAACATACTATCACATTAGAGAGAGAAAATGAAAAAAACAACCTATGGCTTTGTGCATTATATCCTCATTGGGGGGGGGAGACTGAAGGTATTGTTCATTCTTTAATTTACTCATATCACAGATTCCTCACTTCAGCAAATCATTATTCATAGGTGGGGTTTTTAAAATCACTTTCATCTGGTTGTTCATTTACTTTTACAGTACTTTATTACTCATGCTCAACTGTGGAAAGATACAATATAACTGTATACCAGGGGTCAGCAAACTTTTTCAGCAGGGGGCCGGTCCAGTCTCTCTCAGAGCTTGTGGGGGGCTGGACTATCTATCTATATCTATCTATCTATCTATCTATCTATGGGGGGCCGGGGGGATGAACGAATTCCTATGCCTCACAAATAACCCAGAGATGCATTTTAAATAAAAGGACACATTCTACTCATGTAAAAACACGCTGATTCCTGGACCGTCCACGGGCCGGATTTAGAAGGCGACTGGGCCGGATCCGGCCCCCGGGCCTTAGTTTGCCTACCCATGCTGGACACTGTATAAATAATCAGTATCTCTTGTTTTTAATCAGTACTGTAACTCAAATTCTTAGAGAAATCTGCAGCAAGCATAACCCTCTGGACACTTCTGTGAGCAAGGGGAAAAAAATCCTCTTTATTTCAGTGATGTGGAACATTAAATACACTTTGCATCAGATCCTTAAAACTTTTCTGCCTTCAGGTGTCCCTCTCAAAACCTGCATTATGTAGACCACTGGAGAATTATACTGCTAAATATGAATAATCACTTTCATTAAAATGCTTGCACAGCTTTTTATATATTTATTGCATTTTAAATATTTATACATCACTTTTCTATTAAATTAGCCAAAGCAGTCTACAATTAAGCAATCACATAAAACAATATAATATAAACAACAGTACTCTAACAAGAGAAGCAGTCTAAAATGCAGTACAATTCCAGAGTAATAAACGCAGCCATCGCTGATCACCCAGTTAGTTAAAAGCCTTGCATATTGAGGCATATGCAGAAAAGAATCTCAGAGCACCTGAACCGGCAGGTAAAATTTCGTGAATTGCCCTCTGCTGGGCAGCAAAAACTGGATGATGATGATGATGATGATGATGATGATTTCACTATATGACTAAGGCCTAAAATACAATTTATTTTAAAAGACTTGAAATTAGCCATGGGGAAGGGGAACAATTGGATCAGGGCAGCAGCATTGGGGAAGCTTTTCCAACTGCACCTTTCCCTGATTAAAATCTACCCTGCCAGAAGCTGTTGTTGACACTGTCTGAATTAATATTGTATCTGCCCCTTTTCACCAGTGTGGGATACTGGCTTGGGTAATTGTAGCAAGGGGGAAAGTGTTTAGCACTCTCTCAGCACTGCTGATCCAAAAACACAAGGACTGCATTGATATTATGGTGGAGTCTCCCTCTTTGGAGGTCTTTAAGCGGAGGCTTGACAGCCATCTGTCAGGAATGCTTTGATGGTGTTTCCTGCTTGGCAGGGGGTTGGACTGGATGGCCCTTGTGGTCTCTTCCAACTCTATGATTCTATTGTTATTATTATTATTACACAGCCTTGAGAGTTCCGATCATTGATCTCCTGTGTTATGTATAGTTTGGCATTAATTTTACCAGAATTCAAGAACTTTTCAACCAATTTATAAGCAACATCACATATGCTAGGAGATAATGTTCTACAAATTATACTCATTCGCATAGGCCAGTGACTGCAGATGTATATCGCTGTATTTTAATGGTTATTTAAGGTCAATGTTTCAGTTTCTTGTGAGGAACTTAGAAAGTCATGGTGACATTTTTTTAAAAAAAACCCCCAAAACCAAATGCAATTTATACTCAGTCTTTGGTTTGGAACTGCTTACTTAGAAATAAAAATCCTATCAGCAGTGAAAAATACTACCACAATATGCACAAATTAGAGAATTACCTTGCCAAGTACAAATACAATTGCTACCTACAGCATAGACTCTGTAAAAATCTACACTGGAGGGGAAAGGTGGATATAAAGGTAAAGAGACCCCTGACCATTAGGTCCAGTCATGTCCGACTCTGGGGTTGCAGCGCTAATCTCATGTTACTGGCCAAGGGAGCTGGCGTACAGCTTCTGGGTCATGTGGCCAGCATGACTAAGCCGCTTCTGGTGAACCAGAGCAGCACATGGAAACGCCGTTTACCTTCCCGCCAGAGCGGTACCTATTTATCTACTTGCACTTTGATATGCTTTCAAACTGCTAGGTGGGCAGGAGCCGGGACTGAGGATATAGTCAATAGCATATTTTTCTGGTGCTTGGCACCCTCTCCTGCCTCTCATCTTTCTCTAATAGTAGCATATTGTGTTCAGGAGAAATCTTAATGTATTGCATTTTATTTCAGAAAAACGTGACAACAAATTATATACAATATGGTGATTGTACATGGAAAAGCTTAGATAAAAGAGCACACAAAAAGAGCTTTCACAAACAGTTGTCTAAAAGAGCCTTCATAAAAGGTGAACGTTATTCTGCATGGGTCATTCACATTACTTCAGAATATCATCAAGAGGACTACCCTCTGAAATTCCATTAGACAAGCTGGTTGTATATAACACAAGCTATATTTGCTATGAAAACTGTGGCTTACTTGACCTGTATTTGCAATCTCCTATGCTTGTACTTTTCATGTTCTGAATGAACACATTTGGATACAAATGGAGGGCACAGACATTAGGACAAGTTGTACATGTCTATGCTCTATGTTATCTACGAACTTTCTGATTGTGTGGACAGTGCTGAAATACATACAGCTTATAAGCTATCTGCCTCCATGCATTCATTGTACATTACCTCCAGTCATCAGCACAGAGGTTACAACCTTTATAGAAATGAGAGTTTAAAACGCTTACTAAAATATTTCCATGTTGAGCATCTGAGAACTATTGCAATGTCTAAGGCAGGCATTCCCAAACTTGGCCCTCCAGATGTTTGGGGACTACAACTCCCATCACCCCTAGCTATCAGGACCAGTGGTCAGGGATGATGGGAATTGTAGTCCTGAAACATTTGGAGGGTAGAGTTTGGAGATGCCTGGCCTAAGGAGCTGCACAATAAATTAGGAAACTCTCATCTCAGCAATAAGCAAATGAGCTGGCCTTAAGGTAAGGTAAAGGCAAAGGATGTGAGGAGTAAGGGAGCTGAAAGGGTTACACTCAGCTCCAAGCTGTGTCAGGCTCACAGGAAGTGATGTTCTGTTATTCTGTGTATGTGATAGAACTGCTGTTTTTCTCTGCGTTCTCTCCGTTGCTGGGGGGTTAAGCCTAAACACCCAGCGACCGCCCACTGCACGCTCGCCCTCGGGCAGCGTCACTGTGGAGAACACCTTCAGTGCCTTCATGGAGTCCATCTCCTTCTGCATTGCCTCGTGCCACTTCGTGGCTTCTGACTCTGGCAATTGCTGCACTTCCTCGAAGCTCTCTGGCTCACACTGAGCCATACATGCCCACACGCTAGTGGCTGTGAACCTGTCAGGAGGGATTCCTTTCATGGTCCTCTGGGACCTCCTCAGCGTGACTTCGGATTCCCCCTCTGAACATCAAAAAGGACCCCTGGATGGTTAAGTCCAGTAAAAGGCGAATATGGGGTTGCGGCGCTCATCTTGCTTTTCAGGATAAGGGAGCCGGCATTTGTCCACAGACAGCTTTCCAGGTCATGTGGCCAGAATGACTAAACTGCTTCTGGTGCAACGGAACACCGTGGCGGAAGCCAGAATGCACAAAAACGCCATTTTCCTTCCCACCTTTTTATCTACTTGCACTGGCGTGCTTTTGAACTGCTAGGTTGGCAGGAGCTGGGACAGAACAATGGGAGCTCACCCCGTAGTGGGGATTCAAACCGCCGATCGGCAAGCCCAAGAGGCTCAGTGGTTTAGACCACAGCGCCACCTGCACCCCAGATGGTCTTAAACAAGCCATTTGCTCTCATGCTCACTGTCTCCACCCTACAGCTAAAATATGGGAATAGTAATAGTAGGGAATCAAATTCAATGCCACATGAGCAGGATTGCCCCTTCTTCTCTTCCCCCTTGTAACCCCACAACCCTCTAGAACAGATTTGGGGTGCATGCAGAGGGGCTGCTGGGGTGGGTGGGGGAGAAAAGAAAGGGGAAGTTCAACTGGGCAAGCAGAAATCTGTTCTGTTTGCACACAGATTCCACTGGAAACAACCATTCTGAGCAGTCTAAAGCTCTTTATTATTAAAGTGCTAGAAGCAAGCCATCTAGAACTCTTCTTGATTTTTTTAAAAGAAATAGATATTGCTCTTCCTAGTCCTTACGTTTACTCTGTTGTTTTGTGGCCACAAATTTATCATTCCCAAGACAGCTGGCATGCAGAGTTACAGTCAATACAATGACCTCAGACAAGCTTGGAGACAGTAGTTCCTTTATGAATAGCAAACTAAACTGGAGTATGTGGTTTTCATATCTGTCTAACTGAAGAGCGATTCCCCTGGAGGAAGAACTTTTTAGTTCAAAAACAGGTTTGGATTCAACTTGGTGAAGCTTTTTGAAACAGCTTTCCCACCTATTGATTTTATCTTCTGCATTTTTGCTACATTAGTGGCATGCCCCCCTCCCATATCTGCTGCAGACTTTATCCTTAAAATAAAAAAGCAAAAACAAAACAAAAAACAACCATGGCTGGATGCTTTTTAGATACGAGGAGGCAACCCAGGTGGTGTTTCAAGTTCACAAAGGCCCAGTGGAAATAAAATGAGCTAATGTTTCAGTATGTTGGAAAGATGCAACTTTTTGAATGGGGACAACCCCCCCCCCATCTTAAACATATGCTAAAAGCATATTTTTAGAAATCTCCCCCCCCCCTTTCTCACTCCAGTTACTGAATTATTTATGGAGATATGTAAATAATTGATGAGCACAGAAACCAAAGCACCTTCTTAAAAAGATTACGGCTGCAGCCCTGAATGTGCTCACCTGGCACAAAGGCTCATTGAAAATTTCAGGGACTTGTTTTTGTGCAAACATGTGTAGGATGAGACTGCAATTCATCTAATCATGACACTCTTCCTAAAACAGAAAGCGAAGCTGCTGGGTGTGTGTAACAACGAATTAAGATAAATTTACAATTGTTGCTTTTTATAAAGAAATATTTGGGTTGCTTTTGGCCCTTTAAGCTCACTAGCACACGGGAATGATAAATACTCTTCCTCTCACTGTTGCTATTCATATAAGTGGTATTAAGAGGTGCAAGCTCCAGTATAGGCTTGTAAAAAAACCCCACAGTTTCAATGGAGAGGCTGTGCAGTCTCTAGAAAGTGCTATTGCAGCTTCTGTCTTTGGAGGGCGGGTTGTGTGTCTGGCTCTGGGAAGCTTCCCAGCCTTCTGAAGCTTAGCTGAAGCTTAGCTAGCCTCCCTTTATATACCCTGGGTAAGCCTTCTCCCTGGCTCATATGACTTTAGGGTGGAGCTGAGAAAAGGGGGCAGAGTTGCTTTTTCATGTTTGTTTTCAAGTCAACCTGTCCCTTTAGAGCAAGAGAGGGGGAACCTCCAATAACATGGTCCATACTTCATCCTCCAGGCCTCCCCATTTGGCCTGTGGGGCTGTTTTGGGGAAGCCACTGCTACGTGCCCTATGACTGATGGCATACATGACACCAGGGGTGGGGCAGGGAAGGGTGGGGCATCAAAGGAGCAGTCGGGAGCATTGTGTTGTTCCTTTGCTGCAGCAAGGTGCACTCCCACCTGCCAATTAACTTATGGGCAGAGGGAGCGAGCCTTGCTCAAAGGAAGGGAAGTGTTTCCCATTTCTTCTTCCTAGCGCTACTCTTGCACTGCTGAGTAATGTTGTTGGGAAAGGGGTTTCGAACAGCCCCACCCTGGGCTTTTTAGTCCCAACAATTGGGGCTTTAAAGTGCAGCATTGCTTGATGTCACTGTGATGTCAGGTCAATTTTGGCCCATCCCTACTTTAGAGCTTGCTGCAGGTTTTTCAAGTGCAATCTGCTCCTTTCAGAATGCTCTCAGAAACACATCATTGGTACGCAGGGCACTGAAAAATTCCACTCTGCCCCATGAGCAACATCCAGCGCAAAAACAACAAACAAACAAACAAACAATGAACAGCAACAAAACCCACACCAAACTGGTGGATATTCAGCTCTGAAATGTATGGATTTCCCCCATTCATTTCAATGAGCGCAGCAAAACCACTCCTTAGTTCTGGAATGCAAACAGTGAGTTGCTGCCTCTACTGAAATGAAGGTCGTTTGGAACTCCCGGATCTGTAAAAGAGGGAAAAACCTCAGCTTTATTATGACCCGATATTTGTAGCGGAACTAACACCGAAGGCTGTTTCATACTTGCCTATTTTAGCATGGATCTGCACCATATTGCATACGTGCAATGTTTCCTCCCCTGTTCAAGCTTACCCAAGCATGCATTTTAACTACACCATATGTATACACAGTGGAGTGAATCTTACTTGGAAAGAGGAAGGAGGGAGGAACATTTCACCATCAGCGGCAGCAGAATTTGGCAGGCAGCAGGAAGGCACCACATGCCTTTGTCCCACTTACCACACATGCTTAAATTCAACTTTACAAGACAGTCACAGAAATATTCCCTCTGGAACCACATTCTGTTAGCCATTCTGCAAGATGCAGCTGTAGAGTCTCAGAGCTAAACCAACTGCTCCTACTCTAAAAAAAGATGTCAGATTCTCTGGGCACTAATCCCACACTTTCTCTCTGTGTGTACATATGAAATAAACAGCATGCATAAATACTTTCCCCCCACCCCCCCAAAAAAACCCCACAGCATCAAACATTTAAGGTATTTGGTGCCAAACTGCTGAATCAATAAAGTTAGCAAAAATATAGCCTACCAAGCAAGGGGCAGGGGGAGAAAGAGATAGACTATGTGTGTGTTTCTGGAAACCGTAATATGGGATTGTGATATAGCCACATTCTTGATTGGCTTAAAAGGTAAAGGAACCCCTGACCATTAGGTCCAGTCGTGAACGACTCTGGGGTTGCGACGCTCATCTCGCTTTACTGGCCGAGGGAGCCAGCGTACAGCTTCCGGGTCATGTGGCCAGCATGACTAAACCAGAGCAGAGCACGGAAACGCCGTTTACCTTTCCACCGGAGCGGTACCTATTTATCTACTTTCACTTTGACGTGTTTTCAAACTGCTAGGTTGGCAGGAGCAGGGACCAAAGCAACGGGAGCTCACCCCGTTTTGAACCGCCGACCTTCTGCTCGGCAAGCCCTAGGCTCTGTGGTTTAGACCACAGCGCCACCCACGTCCCACTTGATTGGCTTAGCATCTACTAAAAGGAATTCAGTAAAGGGGCAAACAAATGAAACCTGCTACACATTTAGCATATTTTCAAAATAAAAAAATAAAGGGAGAGAAAGAAGGCAGTAGATGGACATTGCAGGGGTATTTATTCATAGAAAGCTTGCAGTTCTTGAAAAAGGTACAAATCTTTTCACAAGAAAATAAAGAAATAGGGATGAATGGAATAGAACTGATCTGGTTTGTGTTTTAAATGTGTTGACCAGTGAGTACGTTCTGTCTTGTTTCCATGCAGGGTTTTCCCATGCTTTTCATGGCATTCAATTTTTAAAAACGTAATTTAATTTCTTTTAACGTATTTATAAGATGGTCTGAGGGCCGCCTTTTCCCATTTCTTTTTTAAACATAGGCAGCTGTCTTATGTTTAGTCGGACTATTGATCTATCTAGTTTAGTATTGTCTAAATCGATTAGCAATGGCTACCTAGGGTTTCAGAAAGGGTTTTTATTTATTTCCTAGCCCTAGCTAGGGGTATTCAACCTTTGACCTTCTGCATCCAAAGCAGATGTTCTACCACTGAGCTACAAACTTTCTTTCAACAGTTTTCAGCCATGGAGCAGGTAGACAGTCCAGCACTTGCTGATCTCATTGAAAATGAATCTAAAAATTGCCCTGGATGTGCTTTATGACATACTATCCCTTCCTGGGTAACCGTAAGAGGAAAAAAAGATGTCTGCTCCCATGACACTCCGAAGGCAGTAATCTTTTATTCCATTTTACACCCTTGATGGCCTTGTGGGGACATTGTAAGGAAGAAAATATGGCTGCCCCCCTAGGTACATGGAAGCAGCCACCCTTTTTCTATAAAATTACGCAGGAAGGGACAGCACATAAAATTGCACCACCACTTTTATACACATTTTCAACTAGCTCAGCAAACACTGTGCTTTCTACATGCAGCTCTTCTGACACCTTCATAAAAATGCAAGGGGTTTGCATCTAATTCATTCAGAGCAGATACACTTATATTAATGGGCATGGCTTCTCTGAGTATAACTTGGTTAGATACAAGCTAAATTGTATACAAGCTGTGCTGTGGAAAAGTTCATAGATATGTGGTCTCATTTGTGTACCTTCCATGTTCAGTGTGGAGCTCAACCTGAAGCCAGAAGAGCTGAAAAAGGAGCAGGGAGAAGCGGATGATGCCACTGGAGATTGGTGGGATTGGGATCAAGGTGCAAAGGAATGAGGTTTAAGCCTTTCCCTTCCCATTACGGATCCATGTGAGAAAAGTGGCCTGGACGCTGAGACCAAGCTCCAAGTCACTGGCTACAAGCTCATTCAGGCCACTGGGATCTTGCTGAGGCTCCCTTAGCATCTTTATCTTGACCTCTTGCCTGGTAGACTCGAGTAGCTGCCCTGCCCCCTCCACCATGTCAGCCAAGGAGCAGCTGAAGAAGCTGGGACAACTTCTGGTGAATGGGCTGCAGGACAGCAAGAGAATCCTGGACATGGAAGTGCTGCTGTACCTCCGGGCCAGCCTCTGCACCAAGTGCAGCCACAACTTGCCAACCAGGAGGGAAGGCTCACCTTGGACTTTGAGTGGGAAAATGGACATCATGATTATCGAGACTGGTGTGTGTAACTTCCTCATCAGTGGTGACTGGGCAGACTACCCAGAGTTAGCATCCATCTTACCACTGGCAGTAGGCCCAAGAGCCCCACCATGGCCCACTACCATAGGACTCCAGTTGGCACAACATCTGGCTGAGCTGGCTTAACATTGGGCATTGTGTGTATTTTATTGTACTGAAAAGAGTGAAAGATGATGAGTCATGGGAGCGTGGAAATTGTTGCATGACCTTAACAATGCTTAGCTTTTTTCTATTTAGTTGCTATTTTGTTAATGTTCTAATTTTATATTATGAATGCCATATAGATTTGTTAATTATATAATATGACTTTTGCTCGTATTATATAATATGAACATTGTGAAGTTTAGCTTATTTTTTTAGTTGCTGTTTCTTAGTAGTGTTTTAAAGATTGCAATTGTCTTATTCATGATTTGTTAGTTATTTTATGCGATTTATGCTGTATTTGTGATGTTCCATTATGTTATGTTATTTTCTGTCCTGTTATTGTTTGCAAGCTGCTTTGAGAGTCATTTGAATGAAAAGTAGCAGGGAAACCCTATCCAATCAATCAATCAATTGTATCTAAACCCAGGAGATGAGTCCAGAAGGTGAGAAACAGGGAACTTTGTTTCACATTATACAGTGAATTAAATCCTCCCCATCTGTAGTCACTACAATGACAGATCAAAAGATGCATGCTACATCTTTGCAGAAATGTTAGTAGCAGACTGCACACACACACACACACACACACACACACACACACAAAAACAAAACAAAACACAAACCCCCTGCCATTTGAGTGGATGCACCATGAAACTCAGCAGATGTTAGCAACACCTGGAATAGTCTTTTCTTTATAAAGTCTTTCTGCTTACTGTTTGGGAGAGAAAATCAAATAAACTAAGTTGATATTTGTAGCAGATTCTGTGAAACCTGAAGGTGAAAGTCAAAATCTATATAAGAGCTGTGTGAAGTCAATGCAATAATCTTTCAGGGCACTTGCTAAGATCACATGAGAGAGAAAGAGGTATCAAGTTAAAGCTCATAAAACACTTGGTTAGATCCAGACTTTACTCCTGCTAGATCAGAAAGGGAAGTCCCTTATGCTCCTTCTCCGCTACTCCTGGCACATTATTTCAGGGCATTGGGGGACCTTCGGGAACTGTGTGAACAGTGAAATGGGAGCTTCAGGGGAAAGGGAATCTTCAAAAGTCACGGAATAGCAGAGTTGGAAGGTATTCTAAGAGTCATCTAGTCCAAACCCCTGCAATGCAATAATCTCAACTAGATCATGCATGACAGATGTCCATCCAACCTCTGCTTATAAACCTCCAAGGAAAGAGAATCCACCATTTCTCATGGGAGTCTGTTTCATTGTCAAACAGCTCTTACCATCAGAAAGTTCTTCCTTATCTTTAGTTAGAATCTCCTTTCTTGTAACTTGAAGCCACTGGGTTCAGGTTCTAACCTCTGAAGCAGGAGAAAACAAGCTTGCTCCATCTTCCCTGTCACAGGATTTTAGATATTTGAATATGGCTTTCATATTTCCCCTCAGTCACCTCTTATCCAGGCTAAACATACCCAACTCCCTCATCCGTTCCTCATAAGACTTTGTTTCCAGACCCTTGATCATCTTGGTTATCCTACTCTGAACACATTCCAGCCTGTCAATATCCTTCTTACATTGTAGTACCCAGAACAGTACACAGTATGTTAGGTGTGGTCTGACCCTATATCTATCAACAGGAGTAAAGTCTGGCTCTAAGGGGATCACTCTGCCAGATAAAAAGCCTTCTGAGGATGGAAGGAGCCTTTCTATCCATGGAAGGCAAAGTCTGGATTCAATCCATAGATTCTCAGAAAAATAGTGGTTTTGCACCTTTACCTGCAAAATCAATATTTTCAACTGAAGGAGGAGACCTGAAGTCAGCAGAAGCTGCAGTTTTGAAACCTCTATAGTGATTGGGTGTGACTTTTGTTTATTGATATGAATGCATCTATAGCTATGTAGACATTCCAGTTAATCAGATATTTTTAAAGCTGTTGACACAGCAGTCCTTAGGAGTAGGTGGGCTGTGGGTTGTTTGTGGGAAAGGGTTAAGCAGAGGAAGGCCACACTGTCACAGTGCTAGATGGTGTCCATGAATGCCATGCATTTATGTGGACTAAAGTACATGTTAAATTATCCACACTTCTAATTTGTGGGGGTGGGGGTGGGGAAGAAACCATAAAGCCTTATCTGAAACATGCTCCCAATTTGGATAAGGGAACCATGACCCCCCCGACTACTATTTCTGTTTTTGCTTTTCTTTTTTTGCTTCTAGAGGTGTGGTCATAGAGAGGAATTAGCAGGTAAAGATGGGGTGGCGTACCAGCAGGACATTGGCATGGTATCTAGATCTGGATTGGGAGCACATACCAGGAAAAAATAGCCCCCTGGTTGTTGTTTATTGTTCAAAATAGAAGTAGCGGATTTAAGCATTTAAATTTTTAAAAAAAGGTTTTGAATAATGAAATACTGTATGTTGTTTTGGGACCTGAATATGAATGCTCATGAAAGTATCAGTGAGCAAGCTAAGTACATGAGAGAGTATAGGGACAGCGGTTACAAAAATATACATCCATAAATCTACAAGCATCTCACCTTGTTATTTTACAAATATTCATGTGAGAAGTGAAAAAGCAGCTCCCAGGACTAATGGCACTGCAAAGCTTAAGACAGGCCTTACTGATATACTCTGTGACCCGCCCCTCCTGGAATGTAAAAGTCTGTTATTTTCTAATTCTCCCTGTTATAAAACGTGACAGATCACAATGAATGTTTGGAGAGTTTGCAAGGCACCATCTAATTTGACAAGGTGTGCCTTTTCTCCCCCCCTCTCCTTCCTGAAATCAATGTCTTTTTAAACACATAACAATATATTACGCTGATCTCTGGCAGGTGGAAAAAAACACCATTTTGATTCGCTAAGGAAAAAAAACAAACAAAACCCAAACAACAAAAAACCAGGGGGGGGGGAAATATCTAGGAAGCAACATACATTTTGTAGTGTCAAATCATTGATGTTAGTTGATAATGCTCTCAGCCAGTCAACACTCTCCTGGGTTGAACAATACTGAAGTATCCCAGTGCTAACTCCATCGAGTGCCAGTACTTCAAATGCATTAGATCTGCAGCAAGAAGAAATATATATACACCATCAAGGATGCTATACCAGCCATTAGTCCTTAATTCATATGGTGTCTCTGCAAATTAGTCCTCATGTACTATAACAATAGCTGTCAACCTTTTCCCTTTTCCCCACTTGCTATAATATGGGAATTTCCCGCAAAAAAGGGAAGGTTGACAGCTATGCCTATAACTGGTGAGTGGGGTAGGGTGGGGGGTAGGGATGAAGATATCATAACAGCAGAACTACAGGGCAAGGAAGAGAGATAGGTACAGGATTTGAGCATTATTATTATTATTATTATTATTATTATTATTTATTTTCAGTTTACAAACTAATTCTACACAGACAGATAACTCAGAGCTGCATCACATCAACTGTAGTGCTACATGCAGGCACTGGCGAAGGAAGAGGGGGGTGGGGGAGTGCAGTGCCCCCGGCACCACGATCTTGGTGGGGTGCCATCGCGGCTGCCCCCCCTGCTCTGGGCGCCATGCCCCCCCAGGACATGCGCCACACTCCCAGGACATGCGCTAGCCACGCCCCTGCCTGCTCTCCGCTCCTGGTGCTGGAGCATGAAGCTCCGCCACCGCGTGCAGATGAGCCGGAGGATCATGTGATATAATTTAGCATGGTAGTTGAGAGCATAATGTTTGTTCTCAGCCTTTGCAGGTTCAGATCTCAGCTCCACTACAGACTCCCCTTAGTGGCCTGGGCTTTGCCAACCTGCTGTCTTACAGCCTCAGTTGTTTCACCTGTAATATGGGGATGAAAGTAACAGTTTATCCTTATGTGGCAAATAAAAGGGCCATTGAGATGATAACAGGTAGATTACTTAAGGAAACCCTTAGGCAGATTATGACTAGTATATGAAAGAATTGATCTGTCTGGATTACTGGACACATCTGCGTAACCAGATCATGTGTGTGGAAAGGTTTGCAAAAGTGGGCTGAGTGGTAAATGAAGATTGAGCAGCTAGCTGTTCAGGGCAGTGTTGGCAAGAAAATGTACTTCCAGAAATAGCTAAAAAAGGAGATGAAGCAGAAAAACTGCATGGCCTCCAGCTCAAGCACAAGTCAGCTCCCGTACCCATGGCTCACATTCTATCTGATATGGTCAGTCGTGTCAAACAGCCTGATACATGAACAGAGGCGAAGGCCAAGCTGATGTGTGAATCACATGCTTGGGGCATCTTGAGCTATTGTGCGCATGGTGGACCAAGGCTACAATCTTGTGCTTTTAAAATAAGAGGAAATAATATAATTATAATTAGTCTCTTGCAATCTTGAAAAACGTTTGCATGTATGCACACACCCATGCAATTTTTTCTATGCTTCATGACACCGACTAGCCATGATGCATGGGATTCAGACATGCAGATAGCTTGGATAAATGAAAGCGTTCAGCAGGTAATTGCTCTTCCATAATTTAACTATAAAGAGCAGGAGACCTACTGTTTTAAGTGAAGCACATTAGTACAGTTCACGCCACAGGGTACCTTTGGGGCATGGAATCAGAATTTATCTGAACTGACAGTAAAATGTCTGGGCAGCCTGGTAATTCCGAACTGGATCTGGGCCTGGCTAGTCATTTTATGGGTCAGGAAATACCAAAAGAAAGGTGTTATATCTTCATACTGAAATCAGTGACCTATCAAGCTGGTTGTAAAGCTATCATTAAGATAAATGCAGCATGCCAACAAAGAATTAAATAAATTGCATTAGGGTGAGTTACTATGAAAGACTACTTCTTCTCTTTCCACATAATTCCTAGTGTGCTAAGGAAAACGCCATGAAAAAGTTAGACTACATCAGTAATCATAGTGATAATTCCAAAAGGGACAATGGGCATCTTCACAATTCACTCACCGATACCATTAATTAAAATGAAATAAGGATTTCTATATTTTTGTTATGGCTCTATGTGAGCTTTTGAATAATTAACATTCGGGTCAATCGTCTGATCTGAGGCCTGGCTTTCAAGGGTTTGTTCTCAGCACCATTTCTAGAATAGAACTGTAAGCTTATAGAACCCAAGTCCATTTGAATGCGACCTAGGTGGTTCAGAGCTAGGCTTTAGCACTCTTCACTCTCCATAGGGTAGTGTTACTGCCCATTACTAGTAAAAACAAACAAACCTGTTTTATTTTTCATTAGTGGTCAGTGTGGCATGCGGTCACTGGGCTAGGGGACAAGGCTAGTCCCCTAAATGTTTCCCTGGCACCACCTCCCCAAAGCTCAGGAATCTTCTGCCTGACTTAGGGAGGGAGGTGTGATGCTCTGATGGGTCCAAGAGCCCTCCCACCACCTTCTCAAAGCCCGCCCGGCTTTTGGAAGGAAGCAAGAGGGCTCCAGCTTCCTGTCAGAGCCCTGGCATCTCCTCAAAGGCCAGGAAGCTTCTGCCTGGTTTAGGGGAGAAAGGCATGATGCTCACGTCCCTTTCCCCCATCGCTTTTGCAAGCTGATGCGTCTAGCCCTAACTGTTCCCCTACAAAAATGTCACCGCACACCACTGTTAGTGGCAGTATATAGCATTGGTCCTTCCTTGGCACTTACGTTGTTTTTAGCCATATGTTTTTAAAACCTATGACCAAGGAAAACATTTGTATCAGTTCAATTCCTGTCATATCACAAAAATAACCTGGATAAGAATCTTGTAGCAACAGGGCTCCCCCCCCCCAGCCAGAACCCAGTTGGCAGCACCTTTCAGGTGGGCGCCATTGTCAATGAAAGAGAACAAGGGCAGCGTTCATGGTGAGTTCCAGCACCTCTTTTTCTAGAAAGATAGCACTGGGTAAGAGTAAACTTAGTTGGAGAAACAGGTAGGTAGCAGTGTTGGTCTGATGCAGTTGAAATAAATTAAAAAATTAAAAAATTGTCCAGTAGCACCTTAGAGACCAACTAAGTTTGTTCTGGGTATAAGCTTTTGTGTGGACGCGCACTTTTTCAGATAGTTCTTAGTTTAAGAAAGATTGCATGAGCTTAGCAAGAACTTGAAACAGCTGCATCATGTTGACTGTCAAAGGGGGAATCATTTTCCCTGTTAATAAAGTGAATGTCCAATGGATCAAAATGGACCAAAGGAGAAAAAATGAGTGATAATTATATTATTTTGTCTTAAAAAAAAACACACCACAAATAAAAAAATCAAATAAAATTAATATTTGAAGAGCAAAATAATAAAAAGGAAAAGAAAAGAAAAGAAAAGAGGAAAAGGAAGAACAAAACCAAAACCCACACCTGAACAAACACAAAATTTTATATTCTATCAACCTTCTATCTTAATCTTCATTTCACAAAGAGATCTATGCCTTCCCAGCTTCCACCTGAGACCATCCTTCTCAGCCTCACATTCAGGAAAAAACAACAACTCTATTCTATCTCCCACACAGATCTCTTCCATCAATGTTCTCTCTGTTTGTATCATCATATCATCCATATAATAAGTAATATAATTTAATATTAATAAAAAACTATCAAAAACTAAATAAGAAGAAAAACAAAAAGAGAAAAGGAGATACTTCCTCTCTTCCACCTGCCAATTATAATTATGTCATTTCCTATTCTCATTACCATACTCTAAACTTGTGAAAAATCCAGCCAAAGGACTTGGGAACAATTCAAAGATGTTATTTCTAGGAAAAGCTATTACCACCACCAGCTAAATGCAGCCCATTTTTCGGAGGCAGTGCACAATTTAATGCCAGATGTTGGAGGAAAGTTATAGCAAATAGCTATTGCCCTCATGCCCTTGTAAAGTTTAAAGAAGCATTCCAAACAGGATTCTTGATTTGAACCAGCTTGGTTCTTATGGTTTGTTTCGGGTTGTTGTTTTTGGGTTGTTTTTGTTTTTTTAAAAATCTGATCACAACAGTCGTAATGTTCCTTGAAGATACAACCGTATCTTGGACCAAAGTACACAAAATAAATTAATCCAATACAAATTATGTCTTTTGCAAAGGGTATTACCATCTCATGTAAAGCAGGAACTGGGCAATTCCAATAAACAACAAAATTTTGACACTACTTACTTAAAAGCCCTCAGATATGGCAGTACCAGCATTATCTTGTTGTTCAAAGAGGTTCAATATATATTTTCTCATTAGAACATTCCTTGGTATCTTAAACTTCATTGATGAGAATACGTATATCTGACTTCTTTCTCAGCAAATTATGCTGGAAACTGCTAAATTCTCAAATAGTTTATCACCAGGCCTTGAGTTCTCGACCACGGTTGTAGTCAATATTTAACATTAACTCTGGCTTGTTTTATCCATGTGATGAAAGTGCTCATTCATTTACTTTGAGCAAGCATGTAAGCAAGCTTGGGTGCTTGATTAAATGGTCCATATGCAACTTAAAACAGTAAAATGTCTCAAGGAAATTCAGGGTCAAAGTGGGGAAACAAGAGATCCAATGCTGTGCTATGGTAAAATTTCTTACAAAATTAAGCCAGGCAATACTGATTTGCTTCTGAGCTAATGTTACATTAGCCCAGGTACCAGAATTTCCACAGTTTAGCCAAACACAAACAACAAATTACAAATTTTGTAATAAGAAGAGCTGTTGCATGATCTTGCAAGAGGACTGTTTACTGCCCAGATACATATCTTAAAATGTCAGGTTTCAGCTTCACAATAACTGGAGAAGTGAACCAGACACCTAAGGTCTTTTAGATGCAGGTCAGTATGAAAAAATTCAGTTTATTCCACAGAAAGAACATTAAAAACAGCACATATGAAATTGTTAAGATCAAAACATGCCTTGTATAACTTGTTTCAAAGCCTGCTTTTCAAAATAGTAATTGTTTGTATGTGATCTACCCTAATATCCTTTGCAACAATTATTCTCGCTTTGAAGTTAGCTTTCGTTAAGCTAGCACTTTATTGTATCAATTGATAGAACATGAAGGGAAAGGGAAAAGGTTTGTAGAAACATAGCTGTATTGTTAGAAAAGGACATAAAAAGCAAGTTGCTAACATTAAGTTCAGAGTTTTTAGGCTGAGCACTTTCTGCTTGCATGATAGAAATAAGCCACCATTGGAAGAAGTGTTATAAAATATACTGTCAGGACTGGGAGCCAAATGCAGCAATCCAGTCTGGCCCTTGGTGCTGTCCCTGGGCCATTTTCCAAGCCATCCCCCCTGCACTGGTCCTGCTCTCTTTACCCTCGTCTAGTGTTATTCCTTGGCTGGGATGCATAGAGGAACTGCCATAATGCCTCTTGCTTACATGAATAGGGGTTGGAGATATGTGTGCTTATAGACACTTCTGGTTTTTGTACAGCTGCAAAGTAGCCAACTGTACAAAGGAAAGAGCCTCATCTATTGTCCCCACCCCCACCCCCGTTACCGCATTATGTTCCCCACCAGGAGGTTCTCAAAAAGCTAATGTGTCCCATAGACTGAAAAAGATTCCCCTGCACTGATCAACGCTATGATGCAATGCATTTTTGTACGAACCTCTTGTTAAGTTTCAGTCTGTAGAATATTTGTCCAGCAAAATATTGCAAAGAGTGGACTAGGAAAAGGTGTTCCTGATGCATCCTTATCAGAAAAAGGCAGCTTTACTGAGTTCCTTCTACACTTTGGTTAATGCAAAGCCTATGGGCCTCATTGTACAAGGGTGCATTCTAGTGAAATCCTCATACAGGGTATGATGAAACTTCCCTTTCTTTTCCTCCCTCCTGCAGCTCCTCCTGTCCCTCCACTGCTCTATAGGGTGCCCCAAGTTTCTGGATCAGATTGTAGGGATGGGCAGGGAGCTGAAAGGGGTAGGGAAGAAGAAAAGTAAGTCCCATTGCACATGGTGTGCTCAAATCTGCTTAGTGACCTATTAGAACATTTCCTATTCAGCCCAAATACTTGCTATTTGTTCCATTGCTCCTAAAGTCATACTTCCCCTAAAACATCTACTTTCTCTGCATGTAATTTGTTGTCCTTGGTGTATTATGTTTGGCATAGATTTTAGCACATGAACTGTTTTTCATTTTAAAAGGAGTTGTATCTACCGTGTGAGACATTAAACTTTCTACTTGAATGAGGGTAAAAGAAAAAAAACAAGCATGCATCAGAATAACAAGCGTACAGCAGGTTTAGATTAAGATTGTGTATCAATGCTAAAACACACATCCTGTCAATCCAGATGTATCCAATACTACTACTACTGATATTAGATCGGTCAGGAATAGTATGGCCAATATGGACCCCATCACTTCCTAGAAATATCATTATTGTCTTTTGATATTTAAAAACAACAACAGTGTTCATAGTGGCCAAGCCCAAAGTGTGGCTTACTGGGACCATGTGAATACACTGGCTCCCATAAAGAGGCTGGCATTTGCTTTCCCCCTACCCATTTCTTTCAGTTTAGCACACTGTGGGGCAGCTAAGCCAAGGTTTGACGTAGTGTGTCATCCAAACCTAGGATTGTGGTTAAGCTCTCTTCTCCTTAACCAGGATAGCTCAGTTGGTTAGAGCGTGGTGCTGATAACATCAAGGTTGCAGGTTCGATCCCTGTGTGGGGATAGCTTCATATTCCTCAATTGCAGGCGGTTAAGCTAGATGATCCTTAGGGTCCCTTCCAACTCTATGATTCTATGACCTGTAGCCAATGTTTGTTCTCTACCTTTAGACCATGGTTAAGGGGGGAGAAAGGTTAACTGTGATCCCACCTTTGGACAACAAGCTAAGCCAGGCTTAATAGTCATGACAATTAGTAATATACAGCTAACTAAAAGTGTAACGCTGCGCTTGCACATGGTTAAGTGTACAAATTCCTGTGCTTAGTTACAGTACATAATGGATATACTGATGATGGATATTGTTTTATTTCATGCTGATTTCTAGGTAGATCATTGCGAAAATTGCACTTAACTCAAATGCCTTTTTGTCCAGTAGTAAAATAACATGAATAACGACAAAGGAAATTATACCTTTGCTTGGTCACACATTCATTACTTCAGCATAATTGCTGCTATTTATAGTTTCACTTTACTATGCTTCACTTCCTCTCTGGTTTATCGTGTGATAAAGTCGCAAGAGAGAGAGAGAGAGAGAGCTGAGGGCTGCAGAATTCGTAAATCACATGTGCAAGGTCAGTTATCATGGAAGCAGCCCTTCAGTGATGTGCAAAGACAGTGTACAGACAGTCTAGTTAGGGTAAGCTCTCCTGCTGCATAATTCATTTCAGTTGGTACTTTTACGGAGGAGCGGGTTGTTAGGAGAGGAGGCAGGCAGAGCTGCAGGATACTTCCTTGAACAGGATCTTCCCTGCAGGATATTGGGTTATAGAAAGTCTCCTTCTTCTGTGTTTTCCCCCAAGAAGGCATCACTGGGGCAGAAAGTCTCAATGCCTCTCTGACTAGGTGGATTGAGGGTGCATCGAGTTGGCATATCACTCATTAGCAATTCCCCAACTGTTGCTGGGATAACAATTCATTTCATTAGCTCTAGTTATCTCCCGCTTGGACTACTGCAATGCGCTCTATGTGGGGCTACCTTTGAAGGTGACCCGGAAACTGCAATTAATCCAGAATGCGGCAGCTAGACTGGTGACTGGGAGTGCCCGCCGGGACCACATAACACCGGTCCTGAGAGATCTGCATTGGCTCCCAGTACGTTTCCGAGCACAGTTCAAAGTGTTGGTGTTGACCTTTAAAGCCCTAAAGGGCCTCGGTCCTGTATACCTGAAGGAGCGTCTCCACCCCCATCATTCAGCCCGGACACTGAGATCCAGCACCGAGGGCCTTCTGGCGGTTCCCTCACTGCGAGAAGCAAAACTACAGGGAACCAGGCAGAGGGCCTTTTCAGTAGTGGCGCCCGCCCTGTGGAACGCCCTCCCATCAGGAGTTAGAGAGATAAACAACTACCTGTCATTTAGAAAATACCTGAAGGCAGCCCTGTTTAGGGAAGTTTTTAATTTGTGACTCTGTATTGTATTTTGGTATTTGTTGGAGGCCGCCCAGAGTGGCTGGGGAGACCCGGCCAGATGGGCGGGGTATAATAAATTATTATTATTATTATTATTATTATTAGCAGGGGGGCTGCTATCCTGGCTTCTTTCTTGCAGAGATCTTCCCTGACTATAAGGGAGGTGGCAAGGACGTGTGTTTATGCTTTTACCAGACTCAAAAGCTGTGCCTTTTCCTTGCTATACATGGGATTTGGCCTTAGGATTCTGCAGAGGGTCCTAAGTTCTTTGAAGTTTTTTGTCTTTTTCTGGTATCTCACCATAAGCAGACATGTCCAAAGTCCATTTTGGGGGCCTAATATGGCCCGCTGGTTGAATTAATGCGGCCCCCATGGCAGTATATGTCCTGGGGCAAAATCCTAAAAAAAATCTCAGCAACTTTGGGGTAAAATTGTAAAAAAAAAAAAGCTCAACAACTTCAGTTGGTCCTCATGCATGTTCACTTCATCAAATCTGGCCCTCTTTGAAAAAAAGTTTGGGCACCCCTGCATGATGATGGATGCTGCTCAGTTACATTGCAAAAGAAAAGCAGAAACTGCAGAGTATTCCCTTCCTATACCAGAGCAGCTCATTTAAATCAAGGGACAAGCACCCAATAGATATCACCCAAAGTTTATATAGATGGTACCAGTGCAGTGTGTGTGTGTGTAATTTGTATACCGCCTTTCTATCTTACGATACTCAAGGCGGTTTACAAGCAGAAGAAACAAAAAACGTACATCTTATAACAATCTAATGCAATACAAAATTGTGATAATAAAACAAAACTTTAAAATAAGCAACCTACATCAAAAAGTAACATTCAACAATTATCAGAGTAATATAAAATAATATCAACATATAAAAGTTAAACAGAAATCCACTCAACATTTACAACAAACAATTTCTAAACTAATCAATAAAACGGCAAGCCACAGTACATAAAATAATACAATACAAATTGAGAAGCAAAGACTAGAGGTGTGTGCATGTGTAAAGAACAGCATGAGATTAATAATGTGTTTCATTCACTTTAAAACTGCACTGGTATCTTCCCATTAGCTGAACAGATGTCCGAGAAACAATACATGCCTCTCAGCAGCATAATGCCTATCAGTGAAAAACAAGTTCTGAAAGTTCAGTAGGATGTTATAATCAATGGTGTCAAAGATACTGACATGATGTAAGTTTATATAAAAGATTAAGGTGAACAACAGAGATGGGGAGCACCCGGGATCAGATAAGGCTATAACCTTAAGACAAGCAATCTGTATAGTGTGCAGAAATCTGGAACCTGTCAGGAATATTTGAAGAAAATAAAAGATTATTTAGAATGAGATAGCGAGAATGCCAAAAATAGATCACTATCTCAGGCATCAGAATGAGAAAAATGACTAAGACTAGCAGGGTCACTTTACATTGCTTGCTCACTGTCTAATGTAGAGAGACAGCGAGAAAAGCTTTTTCTGTGGCTGTTTTGTGTGTGCTTTCAGTGTTAAAAGATGGCAAACACAACCTCTCAGTGCAGTGAAGGGGCATTTCCCCCCCCCTGCCCACAAGCTTCTGGAGAATGCAAATGCCAGGACTGTGAATTCCATGCTGGCTGCTCTGTTCCAACAAGCAACGCTGCTGCCGGCCAGGGGTTAGGATTGCATTTTCATTAACCTCAATAAATATTCCTTGCACTTTATAAACAATGCTTCTCCTCCCCTTCTTTTCCCTCAGAATAATTCACGACACATGGGAGCTATCACCTATTATGCGGCGCATAATTTTATACACCTCTGCTGCTCTTATCCACCTTTTCTCTCCACTAAAAAGCCCCCAATGCTGCAACTTTTCCTCACAGGAATGTTGAAAGGGTTTGTTATTTAGTGTGTGTGTATGGAGAGGGGGGAATACAGGGAAAATGAATGTGTGTTGGAGGGGAGCTACGAAAGAGTTTAAGCCAGAGGGACTTATTTACATTGTGAGCCAACAAATGTAAACAAACAAAGTCAATCACTGAAGGGAGATTTTAAAAGATTTTGGAGATAGCGCCAGAAACTCCATATAGTACGGAGGGGTATAATGTCATCGCATTTTATGAGGAATTATTCATCTCATGCAAAGCTAACGCAGTCTGAGTTGGGTGTTCCCATATCACAAATAAAGGGACGTGATGAACGTCCCTGTGGAACGCCCTCCCATCAGATGTAAAGAGATAAACAACTACCTGACATTTAGAAGACATCTGAAGGCAGCCCTGTTTAGGGAAGTTTTTAAGGATTGATATTTTAATGTATTTTTAATCTCTGTTGGAAGCTGCCCAGAGTGGCTGGGTACAAATAATAAATTATTATTATGAAAGTTTTCCAACCTTCTGGTTCAATGCAGATTCCAAAGGGGTTCCAGGATATGATGCTGTTGCAGAGAAACAAATGGACATTTAAGGTTTGGGCTGTGGAAGAGGCATGGCTAAGATGGGTAGAAGTGGGACTTCAGCTCTCATTTACAGTTTGCCAGTTTTAGTCTGGTCATAATTGTTAGCTGCCCCGAGCTTTGAGAGTAAGTGGCAGGATCATAAATGTAAACAAAGAAACAAATCAACTCCAGCTGGATTTTCCCAATGCTTACAAGGCATCAGCCCGGCTTCTTTTTCTCGGTGAGCTTGGAATCAATTGTTGGAAGATTTTTCCCCATTACATATTTCTCTTTATGACTGTTGAGAGAAAAATGTCACATAGGGTTGTAGTCAACTGACTTTTACTCAAGAGTAGACCCACTGAAATCAATGGCCAAGGCTAACTTAGGTCCATTGATTCCAATAGGAGTAAATGTCAGTTGAATACAGCCCACAGACTTCTTCCATACATTTTCAAGCAGCCAGTCCCTTGGCTGCAAGGAGCAGGATGCAAATCATGTAACCCAACTCTTTTCTCTTTCAGATTACAAACCTTAATTTATTTGTTCCAGCTTTGTACCTCGAGATTCGGGCCATCGACAAAGGAACTGATAAGGTGTCCAGCCAGCGCTTCTCATATTTTGGTTCATTAGCTATGGGTGAAGAAGGTGACGATGGCGCCTGTATAGAATAAATGAGAATCAGTAAGCACAGTCTACTAGATCACACTGTGTAGGAAACATGAATATTTATCTGTGGATGTGCCCTTTCTCAAAACTAATAAGGCAGAGTAATATCATTGTTTGGGAAATTCAGAGTGCATGAAAAAACACAAAAAACAATAATTTATGCAAAAATGGAACATTTGTGAGCTGTCTGAGCTCATTTTCTCCCCTATTATTTGTGCAGTGGTAACATTGCTTTTATTTCTGTTAAAAACATAAGCCTCACACATGACAACATATTGTTTAAGTGATAAATAATGCTAATTTAAATGTAGCAGACCTCTCAGAAGTCTTATTTACTTCAATAGCACAACAAAGTAAGAGGATAATGTGATTGCAAAAGACTGTACCTTGTCAGGTTCCCCCCCCCAATTTCAGAGATAAATAAAAGAAAATGTGCATGCCTATCTTGATATAAGGAACTATGAATACAAAGTTCTTCATGGGCACACCATGAGCTTTGCAACAAATTATTGTTTCCTTATTTACTGCATTTAAGAACATGAAACTACATGTAACCCCTGCAAAGACAAATCATATTAACTGCCTTGTAAATAAACAAAACTTGTGCAGATCAAATCTGAAATAACTTGTTCTGACAAGGCATGGTTATAGACACTATTTAGTACCAAAGTATATAATCAGATACATGAGCAATGTCACACAGAAGCAAACACCAATATTGGCATTCCATTGGTAGGGTTTGTTTCAATTCCTGCAAGATGTTATGTGTCCATTTTTGAAACCTCATTGAAAGCAAGGGTCAAATATCCCCATGCTCCTTCAGTCAAAACTTTCTTTCAATTAGTGATTCCAGCTCCAAAAACAGCACCCCTCACAGATAATGAGTGTGCTAATAATGTGTTTGCTTTATAGCTGATAGCAATTTAAGAAGCTGCACTATTCCCACTGGTGCCTGAAGTTTTGCAAAGAATTGCAAAAGTATTGTTAAGCTTGCCAGCTAAAAAAGAATCAAGCAAATAAGGTGTTTTCATGAGAAATACTCCAGCATTAGCCACTAAAGAAACACACAATATGTCATGTAAACTGGCACAAGACAAAATGTACAGTAACAACAGAGCATTGATTTATTTCATTTTGTAGTTTGCTCAATCCGAAAAGTTCCAATATTCAAAGAGGGACCATTTATCGCCGTGTTCATTCACCAGCCTTATAATGATGAAAAGTCTTGCAATTAATGGCTGGGAAGACGATTGATGAAATGTGGCATATTCAAAGATGTCAGAGTGCAGCAAAGCAGACATTTTCACATTTTACATAAAAGTCATTGCCATTGCATTGTTCTTCACTTTGCCACATGAGAGAGCCTGACACTCAGCAAGAAAAAAGTGACACATCACGAAATGTATTATTCATTCAGTGAATTGCACTAAGTAGTACTAAGTAGAAAGGTGATAGCAATTGCACAATATGAAATACTTATTGTGCTTCAGATTAATAAACATGCTTATTAATCCATCCGTAATACAACACACACACACACGTCTCAGGATACAAGCCTCTACTCAATTTATACCAGCTATAGAATTTTAATGTTTGTTCTTCTGTCCTGGTAGATCTTGGATATCTGCTTGCTCCAGGCACCCTGCACTGGCCCAATGTCACAAATACATCAGTGTAGTGTTGCATTGTGTCTGCATCATCTCACAGATTGCCCTGCTTCAGAATTTCACCCACAGTGATTTAAGAGGAATTTCTGCTCTTCCATCACAGTTGGGAAACAAGCACAATACATCTCACATGACATCAGTAGTGACAGAAGTGCAAATTAACTCAAATGAATGCTGGCTGAAGATTTTTGTTCCTGTTCAAAGCACTAGCACCTGCCTCAATGTTAGAACAGAACTTTAATATTTATAAATATACGCTTCCTCCTAAATTGCAGAGTAACCAGCTCCTTCCTTTTATTTTAACATTTTGTCTTTCATCACACAGATGAAATGGTTTTTGTGACATTCTCTAATACATCGACAACATTTATTAATGGCTTAGTATTTTCTATGGTGGCAAACTTTTATGGTGGTCAAGACACGACGTGGAAGTGTGACCTACAAAATATGTGAATATACAGACTCAGACAAAACATGGAGATGCAGTTGGATGAAGCAATAGGGAAACCCCCCCCCCCAGTTCCATGGAATACATTGTACAGGGAGTGGGGGCAGAATCCTTAATAATAAGCTGTACTAAAAAATCATAGTCTTGGGTTGCACTTCTCAGTTACAGAACTTGATATATAGGAGGGCCACAAACATAAAATGCCTTTGGTATGCAACTCTGGTATTCTTACCCTTCACATCAATTACTGAACCATCTTTAGTTGGGAAACAATGTTTTTAATGGCACCAAGGGGGCTGCTTACTAATAGCTGCGACAGCCCATCTCAAGCACCTCCCCCATCCAGGGCAAGCTCACGTCATTTGCTGACTGAGGTGGAGCAGGAAATGGAGCCATCCCCCACAAAGGTCAGGGCCGGTCAAGTTATTTGGAACTTGCAGAAAAAAATCCCACAAGTGACTTTCCCCCTTCCTAGCAGTAAAAAACACAACACTAATAAGTCAAACAACTAAGCCTTTTAGGATGCCCACAATCAACTGCCTAGGCAGCCACCTTACTACTTACCTTATGGTAGTGCTCAAATCTTAGACCATTTAAATTAACAGCATAGGAGCCAAGGAATGTGTGAAATGTGTTAAACCTCCCCACACTGCCATTTCCCCCGGACCAAGTGGCCTCTTCACCTGAAGGTACTATTTGCTTCACAGGGCAAAGTATGCGGTGCCATATTCAGCTGAACTGCAGTTCTAGCAAAAGCTGGCACAATAGGAACCATTCATCACAATTCCCAAATCTGCTCCAGAGGGATATTGGGGGGGGGGAACCTCAGAAAAGATTTAGAGGGCAAGCGAGGGGGAGAATGTTTTATCTCACAAGGAAAATCTTTGTGCTGATGGAACCGTAGCTTTAGAACTATGTTGAATACAACCCATGGTTTTCCTTAGTGGGACCAGTAACAGTTGATTGGGATAGAGGGAAAATAACATGGAGAAAACAGGACCGTGTGTCGCATCTGTGCTCAGGATCAGAGTTCCCCCATTTTTGCATTTACTTAAAGATAGAATGCTCAGGAGATCGAGTTATGCCTCTCTGACATAAAAAGTCAGTGTGGTAAGAGTGTCACACGAGAAACTTGGAGGCCAGGGTTCAAATTTCCACTCTGTTATGATATGAAGCTCACTAGATCACCTTGGAGAACACACTGTTATTCAGCTTAAACCACCTTTGGTTCTCAGATACATTAGCAGAAATAGGTAAAATAAAATATAATAATAATAATAATAATAATAATAATAATAATAATAATAATAATAATAATTTATATGTTGCCCAGTAGACTGCATTCACCCAACCACTCTGGGTGGCTTCCAACAAATTAAAACATAATATGACATCAAACATTCAAAACTTCCCTGATGTCTTCTAAAAGTCAGGTAGTTTATTTTCTTGACATCTGATGGGAGGGTGTTCCAGATAACTTCGTTTGTATTACAGATATTGGTTTGTATAACAGCAGGGCCTAGTCTCTGACTTAATATAGGAATCAATATTTATATCCAACCTCTATTTGGCTTAGACTGGACTCAACTTTTATCCGAGTTGAAGATAATTAACACTGAAATAATGAAAGTAGCATGAAAGAAATGTATCTATACACATGTCAGGCAATTAAACCCATTTCAAAGGGGACAGGACGTTACATCCCAAATAACAAGCGGACAGTTGAGATCCCTTTGCTACAAGAATTTAAATGATTAGCAACACAGGACTCATGAAAATGCTCAATTGACATTCCTTGAAACTAATGCCTTCTGTCATGGGAAATGTTTTTGCTCAGTAAAGCTAAAATAAATATCCAGACTTAAAATTAAATGAATTCACCTAGTCAAACATCAAGCTTTCAGTGTCTTTATTTCTCCAGAGAGTCAGCCCACACAGAAATGACTGGCCGTCAAAATTGGAGACAGGGGCTCAACAGGGTCCCACCATTTACACAAGAATAACAAGGGCTCTGATAGGTTTGGCTAAGAGAGTGATATTTTTTCCATGGTTACATGGTGAGCTGTTCCCATGTATTTTCGTGCAGACAGAAAAGCAGGACAGAGTTATAGGAAACTGTATGTAACATGCAGCTTGGCCCCATTTTATGCTACCGGGAGATACAAATTGCAATTCAACAAAACTGTGTGACCAGAGAAGTGATACACACAAGGGCTAGAGATTTCTTTGGCTCTCCTCATTCCACCCTGGAACAGTGGCAAGTGACCCTTCAGTGAAAGTTGGAGTTTCTGGCATCAAATTTTCACATGAAGTTCCTGGCTTCCTGGGTCATTTTCAGCTATTTTGAATTTAGCTTTACATTAAAGCTAACACAACTCCTCGGTTTTTCAAAATTGCAGCTTGGATTTTGCTGGACAGGAGTCAGTCCCAGGACCCTGAATTATAGGGGGTGGTGGTGAGTTTGCTAAGCATTATGGATGCCTGCACCTACAATTAAAAGTGAACAGCAGAAGTTTCCGCTTCTCTCGATTTTTCTTTAGCATTTAATATCAGAAGTCCATGTAGTCCAGCATCCTGCTTCCCACAGTGGAAAATCAGATGCCACCAGGAAACCAACAACAAACACAACATGAAGGCAACAGTCATTTCCCATTGGGTGCCCACCCCATCAACTAGTATTCAGCCATGCTGCTGGGGCTAGCATCAAGGGTTTGTATGGAGGGGCATCTCCCAAGGCTCCCTACTGTAGGAGGAGCCACCTGCAACAGTGAGAAGGTAGACTGACAGAGAGAAGGATCCATGAAAGGTGAGCCATCCAAGGACCCCCCAAAACCTGAAACTGACACTGTACACAGCTTCTGAATCTGGAGGTTCTACGTATATAGACATTATGGCTAGTCGCCATCAATGGACCTCCTCTACAAATTCCCTTGTATAGCCAAATTCCCTTATATAGCCAATGGACACCATGGCACCATGTGGCACTGAAGTCCAAAGATCAACCATGCATTGCTTGAAGAAACATCTTATTTTATTTGCCCTGAATCTCACACCTTCATTCAGCTTCTGCTTGTGGCGGTGGCAGAACCCTTTCTCTCTTGGTTGAAGCTGCTACCATTTCTACCTCAGAATGCCTGCATCATGAGTCACAGGTTCATTCCAAGGGTCTTCTATGGGCAATTGGTGGTCACCTTGCCATAAATTTCAGCCTTTACTTTAACTATAGCAGTGACCTATTGGGAAAAGCTGGAATCTGTGTTTAGGCAGGTGTGGGAAAGAGTGAGAAGAGTTTCTATTAGCTCCACCAGTGGTATCACCTGTTGGAGGAGGAAATGGGGAGGTTCTACATTCATTCCCCCTCCTCCTCAGGCACAGTTAACAACCCCCAAGCTCTAGATGTAGGACTTATTTTACACCCATGAATTTTGCTTAGGGAAATCGCTGTAGCTCTGCGGTAGATCGTCTGCTTTGCATGCAGATGTCCCAGGCTCAATCACTTGGCATCTCCAAGTATGGCTGGGAATGTCCCCTGCCTGTAAACTTTGGAGACCTGCTGTCTACCAGTGTAGACAACACCGAACCAGATGGATTAAGAGCAGAAACACAGGCAGTTTCCTGTGTTTCTAGACACAGCCTTCTTCTGGGTGTTCACTGCTTCTTCTGGATCAGGGGAACAAATTATTGATAACACATTGGCCTTTAATATCCTTGATTAAAAAGTAAGCTTTTTTTTAAAAAAAAAAAAAAGAGGGGGTAAATACGATAGAATCCCTGTTTGTATTAAAATGGTTTATATTTTAAAAATTAAACAGTGAAGGAAGTTTTTAAAACACAAAAGAAATGACAGGGATATGTATACCGGTAATATTTGCATAACTCTACAGCTAATATAGACTGATTTTTATGTTGTATTCATATTTTCCCTTTGTTTTGTTGATAGCCTTCACTGCCAATTTAGCCATCCATTCAATGTGCTTTGCTTGAAAATTGGAATCCTTTGCAGAAGTGTGGAATTTTTTTATAATTGTGCCCTTTCTGTAAAACCAGTATTTCTATCGAGCTCAAAACATCTGTAGCAGACACAAACCCATTCTGAATATCAGCGCCTATTCTTGATAATAACCTTAAATACAGTTAATCATAGCATTTCTTCGGTATGCACAATAATTGTTTGTCGGTGCCTGAACAGTATTCCAGACTTTTGAAAAGAAATCCTGGTCATTTCCTGTGAATAAACATTTTACTTTTAAATTCCATTGAACATTGTGTCCACAGGTGTCTTTCCTGCCCTATTTTAGAGAGGCAACCAGTCTCCCAAATCCTTAATGCTTTGTATGATCCCATTTGATTCATTCTCTCTTCTCTCACCTTGAATACTATTAATCACCTGGCTGTCTTTGGCCTTTCCTTTTCACATCTTGATCCCGACACTCCTTTCAACCATTCCACATCTGGGCTTATAAGCACTGGCTATAGCGCTGAATGTCAAGGTTTCAAAGCTTTGATTGTCATCCTTCCCAATTTATGCTCAGTACAAACTTCTCCCCTGTAGTTCCATGTCTTTAACAGCCTTTCCTCACACAGCCTTGTGACTCTTATTCCTTTCCAGAATATTATCTGACATCTACCTTGCAGTTCTATCTCCCTCACTTGTTCTGTGGTCACCTGCTACACAGGAAGCTGCCCCCTACTGAGGCAGACCATTGATCCATGTAGCTCCATACTCTGTAATCTCCATGGACTGGCAGCAGCGCTCCAAGATTCCATATGTCTCTTCTGGTATTACCTGGAGATTCCACGGATTGCCCCGAGACATTTTACATGCAAAGCAGTTCCGCTACCACTGAACTTCAGCTCTCAGTGAAATCCATCCTTCATGGTTTCAGCTCTTCATCTCCAACCACTCCTTTGACAAAGCTCTCATTTAAACATTAAAGTTTATGGTACCAATAATGTAGAAATTCCAAAGAAGATACTCAAGCTTTTCATAAACTGCTAAAGTAGTATGCGCTGATAATAGAACTTCCACTGCTAAATTCTACCAACAAGTTTCAGGTATCAAGAATTTCAGGTGTGTGTGTGTGTGTGTGTGTGTTTCCCCACAAACCTCCTGTATGGCTCCTGCAGGTGATACACAACAAATGCAACCATGTTTTATGTATAGTGATTACAATGCATATGGGGTAGCCAGGCCATCTGAAGAAGCATCACACCCTAGCTTTAGACTCAGTAGTCCTCTCATCATGTGCAGGCAGTTGTCTGCCTGTGCTAAGCTCATGACTGTGTACACTACCTAAACTATGCTTTCTCAAACTATGTTGTGAGTGTGTGTGTTTGTATATGAACATATACATACAGCACAGGGGAATCCAACCATTGGGTTAGTACTTCTTCAGTCAAAGGTGTCACATTGCCTTCCCCTGACTCAAAGGACTCTGCCCTAGTGAACCACAATCCACCCTGTAACTGCTAAGGCAGGCAGACCCCTTTAAATGAACTGATTTATCAAAATATTGGAAATAATAAATGAAGACAGAGTTAGCAACTGAGTTAGAGCTGCAACTCCTGACTCCATCTGAGGATGTCAGCTGCTGAAGCAACATCTGAGCTCTGCGCTTATAGCAGCGGCCAGCAAACTGTTTCAGCAGGCGGCCGGTCCACTGTCCCTCAGACCTTGTGGGGGGCCGGGCTATATTTTGAAAAGAAGAAGAAGAAGAAGAAGAAAAGAACGAATTCCTATGCCCCACAATTAACCCAGAGATGCATTTTAAATAAAAGGACACATTCTACTCATGTAAAAACACGCTGATTCCCGGACCATCCGTGGGCCGGATTTGGAAGGCGATTAGGCCAGATCCGGCCCCTGGTCCTTAGTTTGCCTACCCATGGCTTATAGAGTCTCCAGCTTGGAGCTGTCCATGGAGCTGTCCATGGTACAATTGAAGTTTCCCTTCTCTACCTCTGGGATTATTGCTCAAAACAAAATGAATATGACTATCTGATGCGTCCTCACTAGACTTACTGATATCTGCAAAGTGGTTTAATATCAGATGCCTGCCTTTAGAATGCCAAAGGAGATACAACAACTGTTTTTGAATTTATATGTATCTGGTGGAAAACTGGAAGTGAGATTTCAGTACACCAGTAATTCTTCAGGCACCTGCTGTTGCTAGCTCAGCTGACAGGACCAGGGAGATAGTTTGGGAGGATTTCAATTTCAGATGTCAAACATTTATGTTATAAGACAAAAAAATATATGCCCAGTCTACATAGATATCAGTATCATAGTTACAGCTGCTGAAATGAAAATACAGCTTAAGCAATGTTCACATTCTTAAAGAATCAGGTCAATACAGGATCTGATGTGATAAACTTTGGAAATGTAACAAGGTGCTCTGATTTAAAAAAAACCAACCCTGGGTCAATTCTGGGGGAAAAGAATGTACATGAAACAAAAGATACTACACCATTTCACTGAACAGATGACATTTCCTAGGGAAGAAAAGTATTGCTGGTAACTGACATTTCTAAACCTCCTTATCTGACCATTTGATCACAGTTCAATCTGATAAATGCTATCTCATGCTTGTGCTTTCAACAAACCACCTTAGAAGCTGAAGCCACTTTCATTTCCAGGCATTTGAAATCTTGGCTTTTGATCTTGGGGAAATAGACATCTTCCACTTGTTCAAATCTTTTAGTTTCTGATGAAGGAAGGTTGTGACTTTTCTACAGGGCCAGATAAAATATGAAGTATTTTTGCTCCAGTCCCCCCCCTCTCTCTCAGGGGGGGGGGTGTTCACCTATATCTGGCTTCTCACATGCAATGGAGTTGGACACGGAAGACTCCTTTTCATTGATATATGAAAGGCAATGTCTTTTAAATTTAGTGTGCTTTCTTCTCCACTTGCTAACAGGGTTTCAGCCTGGGCTGCCCCCACCCCTGAATTACCAGGCCTTGGTAAAGTATACCCATTCTTTCCACTGCAAGCTTGGCCCCTGTGATATTCTTTCTCCTTCTTCTGTTCCTCTTTTAAAGACACCTCACTCCAAATCTTTGAACAATTTTCCCCTGGAACATTTTCTCAACTATTCAAAGGGTCCCGATACAGTAAACTCCAATCTAGCCCTCTTGCACCCACATGATCTACTCAGACCATTATATGGTACTAGAATAAACATTCTTGAACGGCATTTTGTTGAGCCACATTTGTTCTCCTGAGACTCAAGTCACATAAACTACACGCGCAACTAGGCAAAGTGGTACAAGTCACTTACTGTATTTGTTGAGTTTCCATTTAAGTGTAAACCACTGTCAAAGAGAGGGGAGGACGTGCCACTGCTGTGATCACTTGACGGTCCAGGGGAACCTAAAATGCAGCACATTTTCAAAAAAAAAAATGTTATAATTTGTTTTCATCAGTGGAAAGTTAATGCACACGATTGAGGAAGAATTGCAGTTTATATGTACAAAATTGTGAGTTCATCCAAATATCTACATCATATTGTAGGTCTGTATAATCTATGTCTATATTTATATCTATATGATTTAACTCTAATAGTTTGCACCATGTTCTATACACTTCTTAGCATGAAAGACAGAGAAAGCAAAAAAATAAAATAAAAAATGAATTGGATGGTAGTCTAAATTTCTAAGCCAAGCTTATGAGATCAAAGAGTTTTGCAGCAGATACACATGTCAATCAAATGCATGGGATGGAATTCAGTGTTGCTCAGGTGGACATGTGATTGATTCTCCCAATGCTGCACCTAGACTGTGCTGAAGCCAGGAAAGCAATGCAGCGCCACCCATGTGGCCCCACCAGCTGCTACCAAGATCAACTATTCTCAAGGAAGAACTGCCCAAGGAGTTTTCTGAAACCCAACTGGTGATGTAAGGAACATCAAACTGATTTAAGAATTGGCTTAGAAGTCTCCTCCTATGTGAAAGTCACCCCAGGTTGAGGTGTAAGAAGCCTGTCATCTCAATGAGCTGAGCCTCTGGGGGTATTTAAATATTTTAAAAGTTATTTCCTTTTCTTCTCCACAATCATTTCTAATCATATTTTCACACACTCACACACACAGTATTTGATTTCTTGCAAGCACGACTTCTTTATGGATCATATGCCCTTCCCTGTCCATTTTTTTTGGTGCAGTGCCCTATCTATAATAACCCCTTCATTTCCTCCAATTCTAACTCTTCTCTCAAGAGTTTAGCTCTCCTATCATGCTCTAGTTCCCCACCTATAAGCACAGTGCAGGGGAGCACACACTACCAATAGAAAGTGGTCAAGGGAGGAAGCAGCTCATTTAGGAATCTTTTCATGCAAAAGGTCTCAGGTTCGAGCTCAGCATATCCAGCTATGGCAGGGAAAAGACTTTTGTCTGAAACCCTGGAGAGCCACTACCAGTCAGTGTGATTGACAGTACTGAGCTAGATGGACCAAAAGTCTCTCTCTCTCTCTCTCTCTCTCTCTCTCTCTCTCTCTCTCTCTCTCACACACACACACACACAGAGAGAGAGAGAGAGAGAGAGAGAGAGAGAGAGATGGATCTGATTGGCGAGTTTTCCCCGGGGTACTCAGGGGGTACTCAGTACCGACACCTCTCCCCCCCTTTTGGCTAAAAAGTGTGACACTTACTGTAACAACTTCATGGTGAGTACTGACACCTATTTTTTCTAGAAAAAAGCACCGTCTCCGATTCTCACACGGACACTCTATTATTTATTTATATAAAAATTAGTTGTATGCCACTTTGGGGGGGGGCTTAGCCCACTCCATGTGGTTTGCACAGCATAAAGACACAGTATAAAAAAAATTGCAATAGCAATAGCATTAACAATAATTTAAAAACATAGTCAACTTAAAAAAAAGTCCTGCAGACATAGAAAGCTATCTGAAAGGTATCTGATGAAGTGTGCATGCACACAAAAGCTCACACCAAGAACAAACTCAGTTGGTCTCTAAGGTGCTACTGGAAAGAATTTTCTATTTTGTTTCGACTATTTTAAGATTGACAAGCTTGTCTAGCAATGGAGTGAAATGAAGTGAAGGGAGACTAAAATAAATAGATTTTAATAACCTGCTCAAAAGTTTGTAGGTATCTCTCTCACTCTCATACATATACAGATTTGTGGGGGAGAGAGAGCAGGGCATAGAAATAGACTTCCTTAACACTTTTTAAAATCCCTTCTTTAAAACCATCTCAATCGTATTATAAACTCCAAATCATATTGTTATGAAACTTGGTTTTCCCTTGCTAAGCCACTGACACCAAAAATTAGTCTTTTTTTCTTATTCATTGTTAGATAGAATGGCATAAGTAAAAATAAAATAAAAAATCTAGTGATCTATTTCATTTACAGAGAGTGCACTTATGAATCTTTTTTTTCTAAATAAGCTGCTTGCAATGGAAAATACTTCAATATTCCAAGCAATAATAGCAGTGATGGTAAGACATGACATCACCCTTCAAATAGTTTTCAGATCACCTCACAATCCTGACATTTACAACAATAATAATAATATTCACACCTCTAATCAACATGAAACAGAGAATGATCTGGGGGGGAAATCTAGAATCTTGACAGTCTTAGATGCTAAACTGTTTCCATCTTAACATGCACATATCTGCATGTTTCTGGCTGGGTGATACTCTCAGTTTAAACTTCTCTCTCCTAAGAACATTGATACAGCCAAAGATGACTTATTGCTAAACCCAAATAAACTTAGTAATCAATCAGATTCTTCATCTGCTGATTTTTTTTTTTTTATAAAAAAGACACATAACCCCAAATTATACGACTTATGGCCCAAGAAGCCCAATCCAGCCTACAAGTCTGATACTGTGTTTGGCAACTGTCCTGTTTTTGTACTCTACTTCCAGGTAGAGAGCACACATGGCTAGTGGGATGTGTTCCTCTTGATGGACTGTGTATGCATTGAAGTAAATACTGAATTTATTAGATGTACCCAATTTTGGGTGAGATCAGTGGTGCTAGATTGGCTCCACACTTGCACCATGCCAACCTCATCACTGCCTCCCTCTTCCCCATCTAGATACTTAGTCGGTCTCTAAGGTGCTACTGGAAGGAATTTTTTATTTTATTTGGTAAACAGCAGTGACTCAACCAACCAGAGCTTAGGTGCCCCACCAAACTGTCCACTTTTGGCTGAGATCCAAAGATCATTTACTTGGTCAAATGACCTTACTTCCAATGAAAGACACTTCAAGACCACAATGATAGAAAGAAAACAACAACTTAAAAAAACTATTTCTTAAAATGTATTAACAAAGCCCAGAATAAAAAAATCCTAGAGTGCAACAGATAACTGTAAAACAAAATATTTATTTCCACCACTCCTTAAACTTGGGGACCCTCTTACCACATATTTATACGTCAATAACTAAAACCAGTATTTCCATTTGCACATTACACCATTAGCCTCAATACAATCTACAATGGATCTCTAATTTTCTATACTTTCCTGGATTGCTGATTATAAATTTGTATATAAATCACCCACAATGAGTAGTAGGGCTTTTCTAGTCTAAGGATCTGTACATGTTTCACAAATATGCCTGAGAAGATGATCTCTCTCCCTCGCTCTCTATGACAGTGGGTATGATGGAACTTTTCCCAATAGTCTGCTTTTGACTGCTTTCGGTTAAATCAGGAATTTATGGGTGTATGCTGCCTACACACTGCAGTATTTTTACCTTCACTGTTTTCATAAGCTTCCCCATCTTTGGCAGTGAAAGCTAATTAGTGGGCTCTAGTCTAAGAAACTTCCTGCACAAATCAAATTCTGAACCATTTTTAGATAGCTGACATGGCAACCTGGCTCCAATTTAACAGAATGATTATGATTCTTAGAACATACTTGTTAAAAAAAAAGTTTGATGCAATAATTACATTGAGCTCAGCTATATGCAGATAACTCCTGTTAGTTTCAAAAGCACACAGAAAATTGAAGCGCTGCTGCAACCTGATTCTTTCCATGTGTGCAGAAGTGGGCAACAACCCACACGGCTGTGCTATGTTTATAACTACTGTTATTACATAGGTGGGGCTTATCCTCCAAGTCTTTCCTACCCAATCATACTGCTCTTCCTCTTAGGGTCCAGTGATTGGGTGAGAAAGACCTATGACACCAGCCCTGCCCATGTGGGTTACAATATTCATACATGTATCTCAGGAAAGTGACTTGCATGCATGCCTAAACATATATAAACATTATATAATATAGCATTTCCATATAGAATCTTTCTTGAACTAAAGCACTCATGAATGAAATATTGTTTGTGTGCAAGTGTCTACTTGTTATGAGAAATATTGCAGATAGGAAAGTGTTTTGCTCAGATCCATTAATTTTACCTTACCCAATGGGAGCTTTAGAAATGATGGAGCTTCCCTGAGGTACTGAACAGTGATGGTAACTTCATCGCCAGCATTTCGCAGTAGATGCACCTGTCAGTGTGACAAATAACAGCTACTTTATACCAAAGAAGAACCAGCCACAGAGAGCAAAATAGTGTACATCAAAAAAACCACATCTTGGTAGTTTTGTCAGGAATCCAATATTCATGCTTGCTGCTGGAATGAAGAATATATTTAGGGTTAGACCACAAAAATATAAATGACAAAGAAAATAACATCTACAATAGCTGGAGAGTCTGAAAAAAAATTAAATTTAAAGAGGGAGCTGTGTTTGCACAGTGCAAGGTGGCCAAGTGGGAATGACATCCTTCAAATACAATTCTGATAATATAATTAGAACACAATCAAATCAAAGTTAAATACTTAATAATCTCCTAGATTTCAAACTGGTAGTGGAGGGGAGGAAATTAAACACATGCTTATCTCTTCTATGCAAATCAACAATCTTAACTTTTGCTGCATTGTGGAAATTACGTTCTTTATGGCTTAATTAGTATTATTTAAGTGCCAGCAAATGTCATTTGAAACAGGAATATCTTCATGTAACCCCTGAGAGTGTATAAGAGTAATCTGAATGGGAGTTTATCAAGGCATGTATTGTCTAAGAACCACAGAAAATTCACAACCTATGTCTAGTGAAACACATTTGCCACTACTATTGCCATCTACACATCAATAAAGATCTGGAATTATCCACCCAATGAAAATTTGGAGAAAAAGAAACACGAGCATGCCTAGGTGCCAATCTTAAATTGAAAAAGTGGTATATTTACTTTGATCATCTACAGTGGGAAGAAGATCTGAAATCCTAGCACACAGAATTATTTATAAAGTAATTGAGTTTAAGTACAGACATGCTAGATTTCACATGGGTTTCACTGCATCATCCTCCAGTCTATCACATCATATCATTAACTGATATTATTACTACTAAAAGGTAATGACTAAAGAAATGCAATATCTGGTTCTTGCAGTGCGATATCTATAATGTAAAGGCCATTGAAACTCTGTGCTGAATTCCGTGATCAATGTTATGTTCTCCATCAGTTTAGTAGTATCATAACTTGTTTTTGCACATGCCAGGAGATATAAAGTGAGGGATATAACTCATGGTTGAACTAGCCTCAAATCTATTTTGACTGTTTTCTAAAGCAAAGAGGCTTTCTAGTCCCGCTACTTGAAATCCATTTGATGGGAGTCTCAGGTGAGATACCCACACAATGAAAGTTGCTTCCAGAAACAGTCACCACACAGAAGAAGCTTAAGGTCCAAGGAGTTTAATGTTGCAGAAGACAAGTCTCAGTAAAACAGTTCTGGATGTAGATACAGTGGTACCTCGGGTTACAAACACCTTAGGTTACAAACACTTTGGGTTACAAACTCTGCTAACCCGGAAGTCGTACCTCAGGTTACAAACTTTGCCCCAGGATGAGAACAGAAATTGCACAGCGGCAGCGGGAGACCCCATTAGTGAAATCGCACCTCAGGTAAAGAATGGTTTTGGGTTAAGAATGGACCTCCGGAACAAATTATGTTCGTAACCCAAGGTACCTCTGTATATACATATTGTAGACGTTTGCAGACACAGATATATACAGATACATACTAGTACAAAGTATCACCATAAACTCTAGCAATTCAATATGTTAACATCAACTAACATACTAACTAACTATAGCAAACAGACTCACACTACTAAGCTGACATGCATCAATCACAGATATAGTTGGGAACTGGGCCATTACCATAGCAACTGGCTTGACTGACGTTGCACCTGCAATCAGCTTATCCTTGGGAGTGATTTAAATCCATGAAGAAAATTAACCCCTCCTCATGTCCAGTTACTCCAACACCTTTAATTGAAAATGGCCAGGGACTGAATCCTGGCCCTTCTACGTGCAAAACATGAGATTTACCAATAGGTCAAGAGCCCTTTCCAAAACTAGAACTGCTAGATAATCTAACCCAGATGTTCCCAAACTCATTTGGCCTATCATCCCCTTTTCAGAAAAATAAGCACACCCTGGAAATCTACCTTCTTTAAGCAAACAGAAAGATGCAGTGACAAATTTGCATTCTTTTATGTTATTTGTATTTCTACCTACAACTTCTTGAAAAACAAGTTAACAAAAAGCTGAATCCTATATATGTTTACTCAGAGTAATAGTTTGATCTGCCCCAGGGCAAGTTGCGATCCATTTCCTGGGTCTGGGTGAAGCTGAAAAGGGTTCACCCAAGCCCAGAAAAACTCCTTGCCTGCAGCACAATGGATCCAGGGGAGGTGTTGTCACCATCCCACAATGGTGCCAGACTTGGCGGTAAACACCATTACACAACAGGTGAAACATGTATGAACAGCTTTTCAATTTTTTCTTCTCTTCTTTATGTTTCCACTGCCCCCTTATTCCAATGCCCCCAATTGCACCTGAGGCTACTACAGCCCTCTGGATAATTCCAGCAGACCCCCCCCCCCACACACACACACCATGGGGTGGTATCGGCCACTTTGGAAAACACTGATCTAACCAGAGGGGAGGAAAGGATCCATTCATCATACCAGGTGTGGTGTTGACTTGAACCATGAAAATCTCCTATAACTTCAAAAGAGGTTATTACCTTATCTGTTAAGTGCTGTATGTCTGAGATATCATTTTCAATTATATTAAGAAATAAAATTATTTGTTTCCAAAATGCTCTCTTCTGGTAAATATTATGTGTGTATGTATATATATATATATATATATATATATATATATATATATATATATATATATATATATATATATATATATATATCAATCGATTTGGTGTAAAATATTCTATGTAGAGGTTAACAAAATAGTTGGTTGAGTTTTTGCCAATGTTTAAATGAGAAGGTATTTATTTCCTAATCTTTTTCAGGGTGGCAAACATGTCTTCCTGAACTCTATTAATATCCACTTTAGGGTCTGGAATGAATTGATGTCTTCTTTCCAGGCTAGCCACATCAGCTAATCACTTTGCCCCCTATCTACTAATCTGCATGATAATGAAGCTTTCAAAGCTGCATCTGATGCTTTTAAGTTTTTGACAAAACTGTTTCTAATTCTGAAAGAGTAAATGGATTCACAATTGCTCTCCAGATCATTTGTTGAATAATCAAGAATATTGTAATAATGGAGGAGGGAAATCCTGTTAGTATGCTATAGCAACAAGTTATAATTTTATGGCAAATCATGCCACTCATTCCAATTTTATCAGTTAATAGAGAAGAGTTATTTTTATCATTTGCAACCTCTGTTCTGTATAAGCAGTATTAATAAACACAACTCTATATTCGTTTACAAAGAGGTCAATATGCAATATTTTCAAATTATCAGCATAATGCTCTGACCCTAATTATTTGGTAGCTGTTGACCCTGAACACCAGGATGATGTGTGATGCATCCAATGATCATGGCAAACTTGGTCATCTATCCACCATGGATAGAGAATCTGTGGCCCTTTGAATGTTGTTGGGTTTCAGCTCCTATCAGACAACATGATCAATTGGTCAGGAATGATCAACTCATCCAGGAACATCTGGAGAGACAAAAGTTTTCCATCCTTGATGTGCCTACCATAAGCTCCTTGGAATAATGGCAAGATGAAAAATGTGAACGCAAAGCAGAATCTCACAGCCATCTTAAACATATTGTGGCATATGTTTATAATAAAAAATTGTGATATATGGGTTTTTGTGAGTCAAGCCACAAAGTTTGCAGATATGACACCAACAGGACTGGACTGAACAGAGACTGAGAAAGTATAGCTTATTACCAAAAGTAATCATCAGTGTTCATCTTGTTTGGCCAATGGATTCTACTGGATCCACTTCAATTTGATTTCTTATCTTTTCCACTGGTCCTTCTTTGCACTTGACTCTCTATAATAATGGCAAGCATCTACCTTGTGCATTGTGATAGGCCAATAAAGATTTCATTCATCTGACAAAATGGGTTCAGGCGCATGAAAGTTTATGCCACAGTAATGTTCTTACTCTTCAATGTGTAACAAATTTTAAAACAAAATCAAAAAATCCTTCCAGTAGCACCTTAGAGACCAACTAAGTTTGTTCTTGGTATGAGCTTTCGTGTACAAAAGCTCATACCAAGAACAAACTTAGTTGGTCTCTAAGGTGCTACTGGAAGGATTTTTTGATTTTTGATTGTATTTTATATTTTATATTTTGTTTTGACTATGGCAGACCAACACGGCTACCTACCTGTAACAAATTTTATTTAAACTAAAAACATATCCAATAATTCTGCAATCCTTTGAACAATAGGACTTACTCCCAATTAAGTGCATACAGCAGTCCACCTTTAAATAAAAAGGAAATAATGCAGGTTCAAACAAAAGCTACCAACATATTTATTAAAAGCTGCTGGTTTTTCACCATCTTATAGGGTGTTACTTTAGAGTCACATATGATGGCTAAAAGGCAGGCCAAACAGATCTTCACATTCTGAAAGTGGGAGGAAATCAATTTCTGTTGCTACAGGAAAGAATTAATGATACAGAAGGTCGTTAAATAATAGATGCTTTATGGCAATAGAAGCTTTTAACACAAATTCAATATATAAACAAAGATGCAGTTACGTTTGTGCATTCTGTTGGTGCTTTGGCATGCTCTGAGTAAAGGAGAAATAAAAGACAAACTTCTTCCACCCCTAAAATACTGCAGTAAGAAATTATTACAGTGAAAACGAAAAAGGAAATCCAAATATGGAACAAATGTTGCTACATTCCAGACTAATTTCTCTTTTGAAGTGTTGTTCTTATGATTCTTGTGAAAAGCAACCTTTATGCCAATAGAAAAAAGCACATTACCCTAATATATTCCCATTCCTTTTGACAATACAGTTTTAGGATTTAGTTGCAGGCAAGCACAAGGTGCTCAGTGCATGCAGATGCCCATCCATTTTTCACCAAGCTGAGGAAAGATGTGAAGGCATGACTAGAGCTGGAGTATTCCATACTGCCATGTCCTGTACCACTTTCTGTACTATTCCTTTGTGGTGATTCCTAGATGAATGTGCCGTTCTCTAGCACGGAGATTGGGGGTGAATCAATCAGTTTAGTTTTGCACCAAGTTACCTGACATTTAAGTCCACAGCTCATACAACACTGGCTACAAACCCATGGTATTTTAGGGAAAGGTAGACTTAACTCAGAGCCCAGCTCACTGAACTGCTCTGGACTTTAAACTAGGTTGATGAGGCTGTATATCAGAAAGGGAAATAGCTGGCTGCTGGGCAATATGCTCCAATAAGTTGTAGCCTTCCTTGGATAACAGCATAGTTCCCTCCGCCTTTATCAGCTTCTGAGAGATAACATGTCCTAAAGCACTGACTAATGATGGGCCTAATTAACCTGTGGATCATAAAGACTCAGTTTATTTCTTATTATAAATCAAGAGAGAATTGTGATCTCTTGCTAAGGATACTATTAACCAAGGTATTCCATAAAGAAATGAATTGCTCCTCTCACCACGGCACATCCCTTTCCATTCAAAGTGCCAACAGCAATTAGGTAGCTTCAAAGTTGAATGATTGGTAGGGCCTGAGAGAATATATGCCTACATCAGCTTTGCAGGCTGGCAAGCAGTGAATGGCAATCTCTTGTTCAGCTATGACTTGCAGAGGTTGCTCCAAACACTTACAGACTTAAATATTAAACACACACACACACACACACACACCCTTCTTCCAATAAAATCAATGATGCTGTCTGCTGCAGAATATAGGAAAAACCAACAAGGTTACATCCCATTTCACACTCTGCTGTCTAGACTTAACAGTGAAACTGCATTATGCTATTTTCAAATCCAAACACAATTGTTTTGTATGTGCTGAATAGTAAAAGAACGCTATGAAAAAATGACATACAAAAAAAAAGAGGTTGAGTGGCGGGGTGTGTGTGTGTGTGTGTGTGTGTGTGTGTGTGTGTGAAGGAAAGGATGAACATAGATAAGCAGTAAAGAGGAGCATGCTTATTTAGTCAGTATGAGAGGTTTTTATTTCAGAGTGTTGCAACCATATCTCCAATGGCTGCAATTCCTGCTGTGGTGGACTGACCCTGGGTCTGCCTCCTGGTGAGGTCTGCCAACCAGGGAGAGATAACAAGTTGGTCAGTCAACCAGGAAGAGGAAGAGGGAGGGAGAGGGAGAGGGAGGGAGAGAGAAAGAGAAAGAGAGAGAGAGAGAGAGAGAGAGAGAGAGAGTTTTGAATTCAAGTTAGATGCTGAGATTAGACATATGTGGACAGGGGACTCTGACTAACTGAATAGATTCCTATAGGAATTATCTGTCAGTGGGGACAGATAGTGAATTGGCTCTCAGTTTGAGATAGGTTCTATTTACCTGAGGGGACCATTAGGATTCTAGAAGGGTCTGGGAGTGTTTTACGGGTAGTGTAAGGCAACGGCCATGCTAGAAAGAATTTATGTGTTCAGTGACAGCTTTAAAGCCAGAAGTTAAGAAACATCTTAAATATCTCTAGAAAGACTGTTTGCCTGAAACAAGGTGTTGTGCCTTTCAAAAGCAACCATTAAACTGTAACTTCATTGAGTGTAAACAAATAAAGTTCTAGTTTTCTTCCAAGAATGTCTCATCTTTACTTAGATCCTCTGGGTGAGGGTTAAGTGGGAACTTGTTTTGCTTCACTTAATTATAATACTTGGCTGCTGTTAAAGACCTCTGTTGTGAGAATACAAGACGACATCTAATAACACACCTATAAATTATAAATTACAGCCAATAATAATGGCCAGGTGACGCAGTTCCCATCTTAAGTGAGGCTGTCAGTATCCCCTGAATGATCATCTGCCTTGCCAGTTTGGCAATCCTCTTCCAAGATGGCTACCTTGCATGTGCTGCCAGCATCACTATGTTTTCCATGGAACTGAGAAATATGGAAGCAGTTAGACACAGATTATTGGGAAGGAAGAAGTCCCACTTTCTCTAGCAGCAAGCAGTGCAATAAAGCCAAGGTATAAAATTATTGTATGATTGATAATTAGATATAACTAGGGGTGTCTGGTGTGCTCTAGTCCATGGGATCACAAAGAGTCGGAAGAAGAAGAAGAGTTTGGATTTGATATCCCGCTTTTCACGGACACGACTGAACGACTGAACAACAACAACAGGAAGGATAGCTAAGCTGTATATTTTGAGTTAGGTTAAGTGTTTAAGAAAAATGAATTTGAGTTAAGAAAATTAGTTAAGTTTATATGGATAGATATTTTTTTATAGTAAATATGATTTTGCAAGATGTTTAGAAATTACTAAAGGTGATAGACAAGGAACACCGGAAGAGGAGACAGGAGGAAGTCAACTGGCAATGTGAGATATAATTATGTTAAGAATTGAGTTCTTTATGTTTTTTGTTTAAGTTGTTTTTTCTTCAATGCTGATATATGTAGGATTGGAATGTTTAATTAAGGAGTATTAGTTTGTTGTCTGTTTAGGTTTTGTTTTGTTTGTAATTGTTTTTTGTTTTATAAAAACTCAATAAATATATTAAAAATAAATAAAAATAAAGCCAAGGTATAAAAGACCACAAGATGAACTTGGGAGCTGTGGATTGTGTTATAAATTATGAAAATGACCTGCTCCTCCCAATACAGAAATAGATAGAATTATTTCCAGATGGTGGGCAAAGACAGTAGGGGAAAATGGAAAAGGCATTCTATTTGGCATTAGTAGTAATATTTAGAAGGGGAGAAATAGGCAGCACAAGCTATGGGTTGGGAGGTGTCTTTTCTCTTCTTCTCTCTTAATATCTGCATAATTATCAATTTGTTAAATCTCCCAGATGAGTGACAGCAATGTTTGTTATTATTTATTCATTTATGAATCATATCTTATTTAAAAAAATCAGGGTGAATTTTGTGTGAGACCCTGTTCCTATGTTCTGAATGGGGAAAAAATGCAATGAAACAATGTTGCTGGAAAAACAAGATTGTGCTTGAGATATAAGCAGCAAAGGGGAGCTCATTTGTTTAATCAATAATAGACAGTGGAATTATTCCACTTTTTGCATTTCCAATGATTAAGGAGAAGCAAGCTTTATACACAGGTATCACCTGAGTTTGGCCTCTAGTATTCCTCACTTCTCTTCCAAAAGAACAGATGAACCAGACAGGGAACATCTTTCCAATAGAGGCCTACCTGGCACTGCCTGCCTGTCAACACACTCTAATGATTTGGCTCTTTGGACAGGCCTTTGGGCTTCATGAAAATTGATTCTTTGGAGCTATCCATTTGCTATTTGTTGCCATGGTTATGCATTTCACCACTGAACTTTTAAATGACTGCCATTGTTCTATTATTACTTTTACTGTTTTGCATATTTTTTTGTTGCCTTGGCGGTCTCAGAGATGGGGAAAGTGGGATAAATATAAATAAATAAATAAATAAATAAATGTGTACTTTGGTGGAAACTGCATATAAACATTTGCTTATTGGGTAAAATTGGCTCTAAAATGCTGGTGGTTTTTCACATATAGCAACAAAATGTGGAGAAATGGATTGAAGGTTGGAAAAAAAATTGACATATCATCCCTGTTCATTGAGCTACACTGTAAAATACTGCAGCAGCCAAAACACACAAGAGGAAGATTGCACATGAAAATTTGTATATACAAATGATACCCAATAAAGCTCAACATCCTGCTAAATAAATATAATTCTTCTCATATGCCTGGGGATGAAACACATTATCTTGTACATGTAGTTCAAGCATTCTCAGTGCAGATTGCATATATTTCTTTAAGCGATTAGAAAACATAACTTGATAGTGAACTGGTTATACTGGGGTGAGGCGATCTGTATACACTTTTCTAAGGAAAATAAGCACCAGTGGTGATACAATCATGTTCCCATTTGTCAGTACTGATGTCTTTTGCATGCTCTTACTTGAAGGATCTCACTCGATTAAAACTTGTTTGTTTCAAAAGAGATGATTCTTGAAAATCATTGCTACCTACACACCAGTTGTGGGGAGCCGATATGCACCTCACGTTAACTTCTTTTGCCAACAACATGTTTTTATAGGAATGTATTAAGGATCTAGAAGCTGGAGTAATTTAAGATTCCTCCAAAATGTCTTTCCAATTATTTCTCCCCAACATTAACATCACCTTCAATTTTGGAATATGCATTTGTGGGTCTAAAAACTTTATCACCTATACTAGCTATTAGACATTTCTCAGTTGTCCTTTTGAATAATTCAAAACTCTGAGTGTGGGCAGGGGAAGATGTGGGTCTCAAGAGCATGATACTGCTTATTGGACTGTTGACTTGATTAACGCAATAAGGAAATGGTTACAATTCAAAGAGCCTTCAAGTACTTTAGGAGATACTGATTTCACTGATTTTCAGCATGCTTAACCATCTCTGGTTTCTATCTACTGTATTCAGTAGGCTAACTATACATTTTATTGAAAAACACATTTGTGTTCCTTGCTTCATTTCATTCTTTTATGAACATACCCTTCTTCATGTATTAGAGAAAAGTACAACTCTCACTGCTGACTTTAATGCAATATGACATAGTAGCCTTTGAATCAGGAAAAAGAGATAGTTGCCTTAAGGAAGCCAGTAGGGGAACATGAGTAGGTCATGATTTCTGTGAATTTGAAAGCATTTTACTTTATTTTTAAGTCAATGTTTTAACTTAGAGTTAACTTAATGCTTGTTATACTTCTTTATTATTTAAGATTTTTCTACCTTTAATGTGTCCTTGACAATTTTTAAAGAATATCTCTGAAACAGATTGTTTACTGATTTATATTCAGCTAATGAACAGCCACTGTATCTGTGATCCAAGCCAAGATAATGCAAAGGATTTAGGACTAAACTAGACCTAACGTACGGAGGAGACCCATTGTGAGATCTCCTTTTTTAAAAACAAAAACATAATAAGAAGTTCATCTGGTGCTCACGTTGTTGTTGTTTTTCCAAGACCAAAGACCTTATTTTGCCAAACTTTTCAGCTTTAATTTTGATTCTGTTGATTTTTTTAAAAAAATGCTCCTTTGAGATTTGCTACCTTATTTGTTTATTGCAATGTTACTTAATGCTAATAATTTGGCTGTATGTTTTCTTTTTATGCACTGGCCCAGGAAATTTGATTGAAGGGTCTTTTAAAATGCCACAAATAAATAAATAAATAAGCCTTGTTGGGGAGGGGGCTTTTTGGCGTGACAAAGATAATTGGCATTTCACCCAACCCAATCAAAAACCAAGTGTTTTTGATGCCTGTGGTTTTAATGAATACTTTTCTAATCAATATAAAGAGTTTGTGAAACTACTAAACATCAAATGGCAAATATGAATGAAATAGCACAAAACAAAACAGTTCTGTTGAAGCCTAAGGGCAAATTTTCACAGTTCGGTTCATAAGGAAGGAAACTGTTAGAAGCCTTAAGGCCACATACTTGATATTTTTAAATATGGAAGGGGAAAGACATATTCCTGAGAATACTTGGAATGGAGCACTGAATAGCATTTAGTATTTGCATATTTTTTTTTGTTTAAAGATTTGTAACTGGAGCGTTAGAAAAGTCCATTACGAGCTCTACAGTAGGGTTGCCATATGTCCGTTTCCCCCCCAGACACATCCTCTTTTTCAGGGTCACAATTTCTGTCCAGGCAGATTTTTTAAACTGGGCAAAAGATCTGGGTATTTTGGTTTGGTTTGTGCACACATGTCAGATATACTGTAGAAGAAGAAGAAGAGTTTGGATTTGATATCCCGCTTTTACTTTTCCTTCCTCCCCCACAACAAACACTCTGTGAGGTGAGTGGGGCTGAGAGACTTCAAAGAAGTGTGACTAGCCCAAGGTCACCCAGCAGCTGCATGTGGAGGAGCGGAGACACGAACCCGGTTCCCCAGATTACGAGACTACCGCTCTTAACCACTACACCACACTGGCTCTCATACTGTACATTTGTACACACACACACACACACACACACACAAGACATGGTTCATGTCCAGTTCAAATTCAATTTCATCCATATGATCCTCAAAATCCACCCCCACCCCACCCCACATCCATAGAATCAGAATGGTATGGTTGAAAGGGACCCCAAGGTTCATCTAGTCCAACCCCCTGCATTGCAGGAATCTCAGCTCAAGCATCCAAGACAGATGGCCACCCAACCTCCCCTTTAAAAAAATATATGACATGAACTGTGTACAGGCATTTTCACACAAGGCTTCAAGCTCAGAGGTACTCTTGCAAGATGGTTACACATTGACAAAAATGCTCACTTGCACTACAAATTCCTGATCTCTCATTCCCTTCCCATGTTGACACAGTCACATAAATTCAGTTGTCTGTATTCTTATTATGATTTTGTCAGGGAAAGTCAAGAACATGGCTACAAACAATATATAGCCGCTTCTGTGGCCTACGTATAGGAGCAGCATTTAAAAGGAGAATTGTCACCATGACCCGTAGTTAGAAGTCAGCAAAGGTGTCTTTTTGGCTTGCTGAAATATGGCAACCCTACTGTACAGCAGAAGAGAAAAGCTCACAGCAAAGTATTGGTCACATAGCTAATAGGAAGACACAATAGAGATTTTACCTTATTGGCCTAAATCAGATGTAATAAGAAACAACAATTCAGCTTTCACAAGATTCAGGCTTGCATGCTCAATATTTTCCTCTTCACCTCTTTCACATACCACAGGAGAGGCTTGAAGGCAACATGAGCGAGGACGCATCTCCGATTATAAATTCAGACCCTGGCATGTTTCAAATCATAGTTTAAACAAATCACAGTTCTCCAAGTTCAGATGACAAAGGAATTATGGTTAGTTTAAAAGCAAAAGTACAGACCGCTCCCGATTTACACGGGGGTTACGTTCCAAGGAATTGCATGTTTAGGTGAAATTGCATATATTGGGACCACCATTGAAAAAGCCTGCAAACGCCCTCTAAACCTATGGAAACCCTTTGAAAATGCAAACAACAACAACAACAACTCCAAACTCCATCACAATCGCTCTCTCCAAACCTCCTTTCTCAAACTCGAACTGTCCATAGGACTCAAAAGTCGGTGCGAAGGCTTGTGGGATTGCTCTTTTAGAGCCATTTTTGCGCCACTTTCTTGTTTCATGGTGATGCACACATGCACAGTTGTGTGTGCCTTGATTGTGCATAAATGGGAAGTTTTCAATCACCTCTTTTGCCATTTGAAGAAGGAAGAGAAGGAAAGGGGAAATATCTGATCCAAAGATGCAGGCAGAATCATTCACTGACGTACCTGGTCCAAGACCTGTTGCTGATCAAACAGGGGTAAGAGCCTCTGAGGAAGTCTTGCCTGAGAGTAGAATCCACATACAAAGGCAGGGAATCCAGAGGATCACAGAGCCAAGGGTCCAGTCCACAGGTCAAGAAATCCAGATAGAAAGCAGCATGGTAGAGTGGGGAATTACAGGCACTGTTTCCAGCATCTAACTGCTGCTGAGAGTTCTGTTTAAAGGCCAGAGCCAGCTGGTTCTCATCAGTGCCTTCTCCTCTGATCAGCTTCAGGTGGAGTCACTTCTCCCCCTTCTCCTCCTTCTGGCTGATGATCAGCAGGCGAAGCTGCCTCCTGGCCCATAACATTCACTTAGTGTTCACATGGTTTCCTGCTGTGTCTGATCCATGCTTTTAAGACAAAGAACCATACATGTTTATATACTGACTCATTTATGAGTTTGAGCTAGTGAAGCAAAGTCTTTCCACTATTGATCAGATACTTTAATACATAATGAGAAAAAGTGATTCATTAGCTACTAAGCTGGACTTGGGCATAAGAGAAATGCTGAATTAGGCACTGTGTTAAGGCACTACCTTTGTGATACTGACCCACTTCACAGAAATATATGTCCATTCTGATTTATACTTTATACTTTCTGTTGTCGCTTGAGCATGCTGATACTTCTCTGTTGTTTCTCAGTGGCCCCAGTTTGTCACTGATCATGTTAATCAATTGCCCACCTAGGTTTGCTTTTAAAGGGAACAATGCCTCATCCTGGTAATTTGTTGCTCTAGAAGAATCTCATCCAAATTCAAAGAATATAGACACATTCTCAATTTCCCCACACCACAGGGTGGAGATAATAGCACATGTAAGACTTTCTCCCAGCCATTGTGGGGAGGTATGTAGCTGTGCACAATTCTTTTGTAGCTGTGAGAATGTTTGAATGACCCAATCACATGCTCAGAGCCTGGTGGAATTCTTTACCCTTCCAGCACAATGCTAACTCCATGGGAAATATCCTTTTGATTAGGCCCAGACCCCTTGGCTGGCTGCCCCATGTAAAAATAGTTCATGGGCTTGAACACAGCTGGGAAAACCTCTACAGGATGCCAATATCCACTTAATTGTAGTATTGTAATTGAGTCAGCTATAGAAATACTATTATATAGAAATTTGTATGAATAGGACTATACATGGTGTGTGTGTGTGTGTGTGTGTGTATGTATTTGAGAGAGATGTTTTTTCCTTCTATTTTATCCCAATTGGAAAGAAAGTCAAATAGTGTTGACAGATTTAATCCCTGCCCCAAGCCCCTAAAAATAGTTTGTATGCATTTATTAAATGGGTTATTTGAACACTGAAAATATTTCTACACACACCCCTGATGCAATCTTCGGGAATGAAAAAAATAATACATTAGTTCACACCTGCTTCATATAACCATATGGTCTGAAAAAGTCTATTATGCTACATTTGCTTATTTCACGTATGTGTATCCTGCCATTTAGTCTGAAAACTTTCAAAGCAGAAATTAAAAGCACAACAATATAAAAATTAGGAAAATATTTGGAATCAAAGGCGTTACAAGCAGCCACAACATAGCACACAATATACAGACTCAAAATCTAAGAGGTCTAAAATATCTTAGAAGTTTTAGGAAGTCCAGCTAAAATTTACAAAGACCTTCACTGAGCACTAAAAAGACATCAGGTATGGTGTTATGCGAATCTCCGTGGACAAAGTGCTCCACAGATAGGGTCTGCTACAATGGCAAAAGTCCTAAATCTCACTGTTAGTCAATATAGCTCCAGACTCCAACAAATGAAAATTGCAGAGTATATTGCAAAAATCCAGGAATAAAAAAGAATTAAAACACTGGGAATGCTCTGCTGAACATTCTGCACATCAAGAAGTTACAATGTCAATGGGTATTTGTATCTATGGATGGATTTAGTGTCCTTGTATACGTGAATGGTTCATGCCTCAAAGTGACCTCGACTGTATCCCAATCTTACAACTGATTTTCTAATTTCTTTTTCTCTCTCTCTTTCAGCCTTAGATGATGATGATGAAGCAGTTGCTGCTTCCACTGTTGGTCAAAGTCACAGCACAGATCACCACTTTGGTGCTGAATCTGCTTTGGTTGCCCTGATGGATGGTCTTTATTGGAGATTGTGATCCTGTTGCTCTTGCTAGATCTCTCATTGGCTTTTGATACCATGGGATCCTCCCAGACCATTTATGGGCAACTGGCATTGGTGGAACTGTTCTGCAGTGGTTCCAATCTTATCTCCAGGAGGTAGAGCTGGATAAGTGTTTGTTTATTTTTTGCCCCCAAGCTCTTTACAATCTACATGAAGCTATTGGGCATAGTCACCAGGAAATTTAGAGTGAGGTGTCATCAGTACGCTGGTGATACCCAATTCTATTTCTCTGCAGCATCTGAATCAGGAATGGCTGAAAAGGCTCCTGCGTCTGAATGCAGTGGCTAATAAAACTGAGCCTGAATCTGTCCAGTACTATTAATTTTACAGAATGCAATAGTCTACAGCAAGCAAAGCTGAAACTCCTGCCTACTTTCCCCTCCTGTAGCGATACAGATCTGTATTCCGCTTCCACTGTGTTTGTCTTGGGCATAGGGCTTGCTTACCCTGCAGAAGTTCATGTTTTCCCCTTTGTGTACAAGAACTGTTCTGTATCCATCCTTTTGGTGTAAAATTGACGACAAGTTCACGTAAAATGTTTTTTGGTTCATATAGCAATTCACCCCTGGGGTGTGTGTGTGAAACTTCTTGTTAACTACCCGTCAGTTATAATGTAAAACTCAGCAGAGGTAGCCCCATGGTAAAGTGTCACTTTTAATCCAAGGACATCTACAAACATCCCAATTCACTCTGAGTGTTTTTCATTTTCTGGAGTGCACTCAAAACTGAAACTGCATAGGTGAAGCAACAGGAGAATCAAATCAGAATGCAAATGAAAAGCGGTTTCACCCAACAGAATAAATTCATACCTTAGCAGACTCCCATCAGCCCAGCCAGCATGACTCACGGCTAGGGATAATGAGAATTTTGGTCCAGCAACATATGAAGAGCCACCAATTCCCCATCCCTGATATAGATATAGCAACTAAAAGGTTCAGGGTAAAAGATCCCAATGCCTTGCCAGTGTGGTGTAGTGGTTAAGAGCGGTGGATTCGTAATCTGGGGAACCGGGTTCGCGTCTCCGCTCCTCCACATGCAGCTGCTGGGTGACCTTGGGCTAGTCACACTTCTTTGAAGTCTCTCAGCCCCACTCACCTCACAGAATGTTTGTTGTGGGGGAGGAAGGGAAAGGAGATTGTTAGCCGCTTTGAGACTCCTTTGGGTAGTGATAAAGCAGGGTATCAAATCCAAACTCTTCTCTTCTTCTTCTTGCCAGTGTGGTGTAGTGGTTAAGTGGTGTAGTGGTTAAGAGTGGTAGACTCGTAATCTGGGGAACCGGGTTCGCGTCTCCGCTCCTCCGCATGCAGCTGCTGGGTGACCTTGGGCTAGTCACACTTCTTTGAAGTCTCTCAGCCCCACTCACCTCACAGAGTGTTTGTTGTGGGGGAGGAAGGGAAAGGAGAATGTTAGCCACTTTGAGAATCCTTTGGGTAGTGAAAAGCGGGATATCAAATCCAAACTCTTCTTCTTCTTCTTCTTCTTCTTCTTCTTCTTCTTCTTCTTCTTCTTCTTCTTCTTCTTCTTGCCATCATGAGGCCATAATGTGGCATAATTTGATGGGTGGCCTCTGGCGAAACTAGAACAATACTCTAGTAGTCTCTCACAAGCAGGCAGCCACTGGACCTGATGTTTCCTGATTCCAATGTGACAGAAGTGTATTAAAGTGCACTTGCATAGTACTGCTGAGAAATGAGAAAGAATGAAGGTGTGGACAGTCCTTTCAATGTTGCATTCCTTCACTCATACAATGGTCTTTCAGGTCCCAAGGAAAGCTGGTGCAATGTTGCCATTTCCTATCAGCAAGGGCTTGGATAGGGCATTGCTTTTGACTAGCTTCCTAAAGATCAGATGTTCCTTAAGTTGCTGTGAAGCAAACCAACAGTTCTCTGGGTGCAGACAAAGCTAACCTGTTAGAAGTAGCTGTAAAATAAAGCCTTGGTAGATTTCAGGAAGAATACTAAAAAATGGACGGTTGTTAATGGATATTTGTTAATATTGCCTTATGATACAAGTTAATATTTGCTGGGGTTTGGGAAGTGGGGGGGGGGAGACTCCTCCTGAGAGCGGTAACAGATGTTGCTAGTTTCAGCTAGATAAACTGTGATCAGTTGGTTCTGTAGGAGCACCGAAGCAAATAATTTTTTTTGCAAGAGAGAACTATGCTAATTTGAGCTCACAAGAGACTGACAAGATTTAAAGTGAAAACGACAATGGAACATTGTTAAGACAGCAGGAACATAATTTGTTCCCTAATTTCCACCCCCCCAAAAAAATTAATAATAATTCCAATTCTGATTTTGAGAGCCAGTGTTATGTAGTGGTGAGAGAACTAGGGAAACCAGAATTCAAATCCCAACTCAGTCATGAAGCTCACTAGGTGACCTTGGGCCAGTCACTGTCCCTCAGCCTCTTAGGGTTGCTGTGAGGATAAAATGGGAAGGAGGAGAAGTCTGTACACCACACTGAGTTCCTTGGAGCAAAGATGGGATATAAATGTAATAATTAAATGCAATAAATAATATTTTGCATAAGACTCTCTTTGTCAACTAAATAATCAAAGGCATGATGGGTTCAATGTTCAGACACATTTGGAAGGGTTTTTTTTTGGGGGGGGAGATAATTATTTGAATCCAAAGTATGAGTGGCCCAATTAAAGTCAGAGTATTGAGGAATGGTCTTTAACATAAGCAAATGTCATACTTTGTGCACTGAAAGCATTTACCAGGTCCAACCATTGGCCTTTCTAGTTTGGGGTTGGCTACACTGGCTGGCAGTGACTCTTCATGACTTTTCAGACAAGGGTATTTTGTAGCTCTACTTGACGATTTCAGGGATTGAACCCTTCAGTATGGAAAACATGTGCTCTACTACTGAGCTATGACAGTTCTCCACAAAGAAAACCACTCACTAGGTTTTTTAACCTTTTCACTTTAGCTCCTTGCACCTTCTGAAAAGCAGTTTGGGGATCTTTCAGAACAGTGTCCAATGAAATTCAATGGTACTTACAATGTAGCCAGTGGAAATATGGAAAACGATGAACCCTGTATATGAGAGCAAAGAGTCTTCTGCTTTTTCACAGCACATGTGGGTTTGTAGCCCCATTGGGTTGCTGCCATTAAGCTAAGTGGAACTTAACAGGCATAGGATGGGGAAGAAAGAAGAAGTGCTGAGCTCCCCCTCAAAATACATAGTTAAGAAAAACTCGATTTAGAACAGGTTTTAGACAGACGCGGTTTTGTGCCATTCTTAAATATATGCATAAAAACAAGAGTGTTCTTCTGTCTGTTGTATTCTACTGTCTACATTAACTGCTTTTTCCCTTCATTGCACAGCCTCAGTTTATCACTACAATATTATTATGACACCACACACATTCTTACTGGTTTAACGGCGATAAAATAAGAATGGGCCTTACATTAATTGCTAACTTAGGCCCCCTTTCACAAAAACCATCCAAGTCACTTGGGTAATAGAGGGACATTGCCTATGAAGTTTCAAATTAAATTCTTGTTAATAGTCGCTATAATCATTTTAGCTTCTTATAACGTGACAAAATTATCATGAATTCGGCATGACTTTTGTTCAGTTATTAAGTTCTTACCATGTCAAGTGAAGTGATTTGCAGCAAAAAAAATGCTTTTATTGGATTTTCTTTAATCCTTTTTGCAATGTAATGTCATGCGGTGAAATTTTCCCTTCTCAGAATAATATTAATGGTTGTCATTGTAGAGATACTATACTAGTGGCAGATAATCCACCAGAAGGAAATTGCAATAGACAAATGCAAATTTCATTTAAAACTTGGAATAGGCTTTGTTTCCTGGTTTCCAGGTAATAGAAGGCACAACTCAAGACCCTCCAAGTGTCCCTATTTTCCAGGGACACCCCTGATTTAGAGAAGCTGTCCCAGTTTCAGATTTGATCACAGAATATCCTGCTTTTCCGTAGGATGTCCCTATTTTCATTGGAAAAATGTTGGAGGGTATGGAGTTATCTGACCCTAAGCCATCTCAAGGCAATCCTGTATACAGAAGTTTAAAAAAAAAGTTTAATGTTCAATTATGTTTTTTATATATGTTGGAAGATGCCCAGAGTGCTGGGGCAAGCCAATAAGATGTGTGGGGTATAAATAGTGAAATTGTCATTATGGAATGGGACATCCCTATTTTCATCAGAGAAATGTTGGGAGGTATGCAACTCTGGCATTTAAAATAATGACAGCCTCCACAATTCTGCAAAAATTAGTGCAGGAGAGTGAGTGCACTTAAAGAGTATTAGGTAAGATCAGGAGTGCTGATAACTGAAGTTAAGACCCCCCCCCCAAACATGAAAATAAATATTTATGAAACAATGCTGTTATTAATAGACAACAGGATGGTATTTGAGATGTTCAAAGTAACAAGAATAGGTTCAACAGTGACATTTGTTTCAGACATATAAGCTCAGCGGTGATCAAAATGTGAAAAGAGAGAAGGATTATACTTCTCTAGAGTATGTAATTAGGTCACTGCCCCTTGCATTAGCAAAATAGGTATAGGGGCAAAACAGGGTGCAGAAGGAGAGGTTACGGTAGAAGTGAATCCCTCAATACCCATAGGCTAGGCCTCTTAGGCATTAGGAGAGCCAGTGTGGTGTAGTGGTTAAGAGCGGTAGACTTGTAATCTGGGGAACCGGGTTCGCGTCTCCGCTCCTCCACATGCAGCTGCTGGGTGACCTTGGGCTAGTCACACTTCTCTGAAGTCTCTCAGCCCCACTCACCTCACAGAGTGTTTGTTGTGGGGGAGGAAGGGAAAGGAGAATGTTAGCCGCATTGAGACTCCTTCGGGTAGTGAAAAGCGGGATATCAAATCCAAACTCTTCTTCTTCTTCTTCTTCTTCATGAAAGGAATCAAAGGACAGGAAGAAGGGCGCATACGCCAAACCTTTTAAATCACTGGATACTGCAGGTTCCATGCATGCATTGCTCTTATACTGCCAGCATACAGGTATATACAGCCACAGCTGTTGAAAGTATGACAAAGGCTTCAAGGCAGCCTGCCACTCGTTTCCCTTCAGCCTCACAATATGTTTTCTGTGAGGCATAAGTCTTCACAGAAGATCCTCTAGGGCAGACATCCCCAAACTCAGCCCTCCAGATGTTTTGGGACTACAGTTCCCATCATCCCTGACAACGGATCCTGTTAGCTAGGGATGCTGGGAACTGCAGCTCCAAAACATCTGGAGGGTCGAGTTTGGGGATGCCTGCTCTAAGGTCTGAGAGAAACTGCTTTCAGGCTTAGTGGAGGAAATGAGATCCAGAAGGGCACCTTTAAGTGTTTGTCCTATTAGCCCTACCTCAGACACATGATTATTTTACTAGTTACTGGCATTAAATCAGGGCTGCGGAACCCTTTCTTCTGTTTATAACAACTCGTATATACCGCTTGATTGTGATAAACCTCTATGTTGTTTACAAAAATATATAATGCAACATTAAAATTATTATTGATAAAAAAACCCAAGTATTTAAAATATTCCGAAGATGATTAAAACTGACAGTTGCCAAAAAGAAATAAAACACATGTAGCCTCGTCGTGTCTGGACAGGGTCGTCTAAAAAACGTTGGTGCCAAAAGGAGCACAGCAAAGGGGCCTTGCTGGTGTAAATAGAGAAAGAGAGCTACAAAGTGTAGGTACAGCCACAATTTAAAAATGAATTTTTTTTACAAGTGCTGAACGAATATTAATTGGCACCTGTAAAAGGGCCACTTCCACAGTTTTCAATGAAGGGTTACTGACCCATGGGAAGAGCCCACTGGAACCAACAGTGGGGGAAGTCACCCCTGCTTTTCGCTCTCCCCTTCTCCTGCTTATTTCTCTCACCCACTGCTTGCCTCTTTCTTTTTGATACCCACTTTTTTCCATTGACCCACAGGAAAATCAGTTGTGGGTAGATCCAGTAGTGGGCAAATTGACACCCCCCCTCTGTTTCTACCATTCCCCTTTTCTCCCTCTATGACAATCCTTTTTCTCACACACACGCTGATGCTGTGCACACACTATAACTTTAAATCCCATTCAATGCACGTTTCCCACCCACACCTTCAAAGAATTCTGGACATGATAGTTTACCCCTCATTGAGCTGCAATACCCAGCAACCCTTAATAAACTACTGTGCCCAGAATTCTTTGAAGGAAAAATGTGCTTCACATGTAAAGTGTGTACACAGCCACACTTTTTGACACCCCTTTCTCTATGTCTCTCTCGTTTTCTTTACACCCCTGCGTAAAGAAAATGCTAATTAACACTAGGGCTGACCATTTCTTGATGAGATTTAGGCTTGAGCAGACATACCCAGGACTGTGCTGTTAAAGGGGCACTTTTTAAAATGAGTGTGTGGCTTTTCCAAGCAGGATGTGTCTCTCTTGAAGTCTGTAAATTGCATTTAACAAGACTATAACTAATGAGAGAGAGAAATGTTGTTTCCACTTTAAGCTTAAAAGGTAAAATAAATATAGGTATTTATATGCATAAAAAGGGGTTAGGAAAAGCTTCAGAGCCGATTTGGAAAATCCTATCTCAACTTAATCTCGGCACTGATAGGAATGAGGTTCTTGCCTGCACAAACCAACCTGTTACACTCCATTTTGAAGCATGAACAATTAAACCAGAAAACCTTTAGTTAACCATTGTTGTTGTTGTTGTTGTTGCTGCTGCTGCTGTTTGCCATTACCAGGAAACTATGGTTACCAGTTTCAAGCAATATTGTATTGTTACCCTACAAAGGAGGGTAGAATAACCTACCCACAAAAAATCAAAATAAATGCTCAATAAACAGGTGGTTGTGCAAGCAGCCTTAGTTGCTAGTAACCACAGCTGTCCTCTGCCATTCTACTGCTGCTGAGTCTTTGCTTTGTAAATTGCTGGATTTGCTTTATGTGTTACCTTCCTATTTCAGCTTACATGGTCTTTTCTCTGCATTGCAATTTGCTACATCATGCTGCCTGACCTGCACTTTGATCTCTTCAGCCTAACAAGAAACCCATTGGTCTCCTCACTCCTGAGGAATGTTTTGTTGTCCACTCAAACAGGTGCATCTCTTGATCTTTGCATTGGTATGAAGAGTTTAGCAGAAATTGAAGTGCAACAGATTGAAGGATTTAGATATGTGTGCAGCAGTGTTCAAAAGGCTTTCAATTCAATCCTCTTTTCTTGGAGGGGATTTTGCCTTCCAGGCTGTCTAAAATTAGTTGCTGAGCCACCAATTAAGTTCTAAAGTGTGATGATGCTTTGCAGTTTGGGATATAGCCAAGTACCAGATAGACAATGGTAAATCTACAACAGTATGAAGTGCAAATGATGCAGCTAAAATAACAAGAGAAGCACCTTAAGATCGGAGATGAATTAATATACTGGAGGGACTGATAGATGACACAGAAATGTGTTCCCAGTTTAAAATTCATTTTTTTCAACATATCCTTCTCCGAGCTCTGTTAATCTACAATTTCTCAAGTGGCCACAGCTAACTCTGTGCAAATTCAGACTTTGCTTTTCTTTGTTCTGCCTTTCTTGGTAGCTGCAGAGGCATATCAAAACTGGCTAATGAATTAGACAGGATGAGCTAATGTGGATCCATTGTCTTAAAAAAATATCATAGAATCATAGAGTTGGAAGAGACCACAAGGGCCATCCAGTCCAACCCCCTGCCAAGCAGGAAACAACATCAAAGCATTCCTGACAGATGGCTGTCAAGCCTCCGCTTAAAGACCTCCAAAGAAGGAGACTCCACCACACTCCTTGGCAGCAAATTCCACTGTCGAACAGCTCTTACTGTCAGGAAGTTCTTCCTAATGTTTAGGTGGAATCTTCTTTCTTGTACAGTAGTTTGAATCCATTGCTCCATGTTCACTTCTCTGGAGCAGCAGAAAACAACCTTTCTCCCCCCTCTATATGACATCCTTTTATATATTTGAATATGGCTATCATATCACCCCTTAACCTTCTCTTCTCCAGGCTAAACATACCCAGCTCCCTAAGCCATTCCTCATAAGGCTTCGTTTCCAGGCCTTTGACCATTTTGGTTGCCCTCCTCTGGACACGTTCCAGCTTGTCAGTATCCTTCTTGAACTGTGGTGCCCAGAACTGGACACAGTATTCCAGGTGAGGTCTGACCAGAGCAGAATATAGTGGTACTATTACCTCCCTTGATCTAGACGCTATACTCCTATTGACGCAGCCCAGAATTGCATTGACTTTTTTAGCTGCTGCATCACACTGTTGACTCATGTCAAGTTTGTGGTCTACCAAGACTCCTAGATCCTTTTCACATGTGCTCCTCAGAAGCCAGAAAAGGGGGGAAAAAACAAAACATGAAAAAACAGAAAAGGAAAAGAAACATGCGGTGATTTAAGCAATTATTTGTATGATTAGTTCTGATCATGTTTTTTTATTACACGTTTCTTAGGAGTTACAGCTTCCCTGCTCCTTTTTTGTGTAAGTGTGGCAACTGAATGGCATTAATGGGAGTGTCTTCCTCACTCTTTACCTAATTTCCATGATGGAGGGGTGGGGGAGTAGGGGTCTCACATGTGAACAGAATAGCCAGCACAAATATATATACATGTATACGGGCTACATCCATGTGAAGAAATATGCTAACAGCTCAGGAACACAATACCTCAAGGACCGCCTCTTTCCATGTGAATCTACCCAGACCCTGAGATCACCTTCTGAGGGCCTTCTTCATGTGCCTCCTCCACAAGAGGTCCAGAGGGTGGCAACACGAGAATGGGCTTTTTCTGCAGTGGCTCCTCATCTGCGGAATGCTCTCCCCAGGGAGGTTCTCCTGGCCCTTCATTATACACCTTTAGGCACCAGGCAAAAATGTTCTTCTTTTGCCAGGTCTTTGGTTGATTTGATTGACATCCTAGGCCCTTTTAAAATGTGTTGAGCGTATGCATGTTATTGGGTTACTGTTGTTTTTTCTTTTGATTATGTGCTTTGTGGTTTTATACAGTGGTACCTCTGGTTACGAACTCAATTCTTTCTGGAGATCCGTTCTTAACCTGAAACCCTTCATAACCTGAGGTACCACTTTAGCTAATAGGGCTCCTGTTGCCACCGTGCCGCTGGTGTGCGATTTCTGTTCTCATCCTGAGGTAAAGTTCTTAACCCGAGGTGCTACTTCCAGGTTAGCGGAGTCTGTAACCCGAAGTGTTTGTAACCTGAGGTGTTTGTAACCCGAGGTACCACTGTATTCTGATTTTACCCTGTGAACCACCCTGAGACCTACGGGTATAGGGTGGTATATAGCTTCAATTAAATAAAGAAATGACTGTGTAACTTTTAAAAAGTGCACTGAGAACTGTACACTGGCAACACAGCAACATTAACATCCTAAGTAACAACGTACAGGAAAACAGTGGTAAAGAAGCAATCTAAGGTGCAGAACTTACCACTTCTTCATGGGTAGCACCTTCTACGTTTATGCCATTAACCTAAAAATGTCACAAAATGGTTATTTGAAACATCGGATTAATATCAGAATGTTATACAAGCATGAAAATAGTAGCATACTTTTGAAGCAGAGTAAACTGACCTGTATTACAGCATCTCCTATAAATAACATTCCTGACTGGTCCGCTGCAGAGTTATTTGAAGAAAAGAAAAACCACACATTAATTGAGAGACTTACAATAAGGACATGTTTTCTTGCAGCAGTTTGTCTTAAGCAGGGTTATTGTACGAGTCACTTCTACAACTGCCTCTCTTGTAAAAATGCCAGCAGCATAGCAATCACCCGGCAGAGCTAAATAGATTGGTAGCAATTCTAAGGAAATTAAGAGGGCTGATTTCCAGTCACAAAAGATTATTTAATATGGAACACAAATGTCGCTTCCCACTAATGATGGATTTCATTAAATTATGGAGGAAATATAATTCACATTTTTCATTAGCTTTGGTAGGACAGTAAAATAGGAATTCTGCCTCCCTTGTTCTTTCCTCCTGAAAAGATGTGCAGAGGCTGCTTTAATCAAGGAGGTTGCACAAAGAATTTAATAAAGCAATTTAGTGTGAACTTTGAATCCACTTCACTGAATAGAGTAACCCGATGTATTATTTCAACCAGTAATTTGCGAAGTTTCTGCAACATGAAATTAATGTGAATGTCACCTTGCCAGCTGCATGCATAACTAAAGCAGCATACAATCTCTCTTATTCTAAGAAACACGTTTTTTAAAGCCTTGTCTCACATCATAGCACTGTTGTTTTTCACTCATCTTTTCAATGGCTTCCTAGAACGTTGCTCTAATTAGAAAAAGGAAATAGTTGAAAACGGCATAAATAAAGGTCTATGGTCTAGTTCAGAGATGTGCTGCTGCCCTCAGTTTTCCTACAAGTGAACAATGATGGTTCACTCTGGACTGACTCCCTCCTCCTTTCAAAAATCTGAATGTTCATGTAATTACCAACACCCTCTACGTCTCCAAGCCTTCTTCCTGGCACCTCCTGCTGTAATGGCTGTCACAGCGGCAGCAGACATGGTAGGCGGGATCTCTCTCTCTCTCTCTCTCTCTCTCTCTCTCTCTCTCTCTCTCTCCCCCCCCCCTTTCTCCATGCCTCTTCCTGTCACTAGGATCAAATGCTGCCATGGCAACGTTCAAGTCACCAGAAACCCCAATGAAATCTGATTTCCATACTAACATCAGGGGCCCTTGGGAAACTGCAGGCCCACAACTCCAGAAACCCAATGTGTTTCCTCCTAGGAAATTTGGTGCTCTGGGGAACTTAACAGATCCGGGGCTCTAAGCTTGTGAGACTCTTTCAAGTGTCAAGCAGAAGTGGGAAGAAAATAAGTCCCCATTCAGACTTACCACCAACAGAGTGGAAGTTGTTTCCTGGTAGTATCTTACCATTCTGCTTTGTTAAATATGCGAATATAGAAATCATATGGGAGGAGGACCCCGCTGCATGATTTATTTCCTGTGAACCAGCATTTGGTCTCCTTCCCAGCAGGTGATAGGTAGATGAAAGGATTGACACAGATAGCTCTAGAAGTGTATTTATGCAAATTAATGAGGAAGAGTCTATGAATGGCTGCTAAGCATGATGACTATACTGTCTCCAGGAACAGAGGCACAATGCATCTGAATACCAGTTGCCAGGCATCCACAGTCAGAGAGGGCTACTGTCCCCATTTCCTATTTGTGGACTTCTCAGAAAGGTATCTGTTTGGCCACTGTGTGAAACAAGATGCTGGACTAGATAGTCCTGTGCTCTTTCTTACGTTTTGATGATGGCAATACCCCATCCCCACAACTGGAACAAAGCACTGAAGTCATCTGAGAATTACTACAACCAGCAGTGGTGTAGCATGGGTTGCCAGCACCCGGAGCAAAACGAGTATCCTCAGCACCACTGATACACTGTATCAAAGGAGCAAGAGTTCAGCAACCTACCCAAGTGACAGCCATGGCACCCCATGAGCATCGAACATGGCAGAGAGTGGGACAGGAGATGGGTCAGGAATCAATATCTTTTTAAAGCCCGTCCAGAGGGTGCCCTAGCAAAAGGCCATCAGCCAAATCTGCTGCTTAATCTACCCACGTGAACATTGGGAGATTTTCTGTGTGAGGCGGAGGGTGTACTATTTACTTACTTACTTACTTACTTACTTACTCACCCACCCACTCATTCTATGCTATTTTTTTTCCTTTTGAAATTTTGCCACCCCTAAGGATTTTGCGCTCAGGGCAAACTGCCCTTATGGCCCTGCCCACGCTATGCCACTGGCAACCAGGCTGAAGCATCCAAAAAGCATGAGCTAGGTATACCACTCAAATCTCATGGCTGAGAGCATGTCCCACTTTCTCTATTTTTAACAAAATTCTCTACTTTACAGAATGTGCCAGTGTGAAGGCATTGATGTTGCTTTATAATGGCAAAATAATCATTCTCTTACAGGAATTTTCCTAAGCCCAGGATGTATTCCATGGTGTATGAGAAGAACTTGGGGGAGAAAAAAAATCCCTTATTTAAGAAGTACGTGACCATGCATTGATGAGTTGTTCCTTTTCTTCTGAGGAAAACAAGTACGTTCTGTACAGTTTGATTGGCAGGAGTTTGTGATTAGCTCCCACTACAAAAAAAAAAAAAAGATTGCTACATAATGGTGCTTTTATTCTGATTTTCTATATCAAGAAAAGTGAGACATGGAATAAAGTGGCCTAGAAATATGGTTTTCTGAAAGTTTGAAAAATGGCTCAGATACATACTAGAGGGCTGAAATTATGGTTATTTCTGTTATTGGGTAAACAAAAGCACAACACAAAAAAACTGTAACCCAAACAACATGAGTAAGGCTTTTTTATCTTTTTAAAAATTGTCTTTCACAGCAAAATGAATATAACTGAGTGTCCTGCAGTAAAGTCCAAGCTGCCTTTTCATAGATTGTACCCTAGGAAAGAACAGTTATCACTCTTTTGTGCTAAAAGTGTGCTATTAGGAATACAGAGGCTTTTCAAACTGAATCAAAACATCATTCAAAAACTGTATGTCTACCACACTGAAAGAATACAGAATGTTCCTAAAGTCTAATATAGTCCACTTGGTAAGGTTATATTTTTCTCTCATTTTGTTTCACACTGCTATATTTTAAAGCATGGCAATATGCTTAGTACTTCAGTTCTACTGCATTCCAAGAAATTACTATATGTAGGCATGACAGATGGTAAAGAAAACAAACTCTGATCAACAGCGCAAAAAGAAAGCAGTATGAGAATTTTGGAAATGTTATGAGTAAACTCTAGTGTGCGCTTACCAGAATTTGCTCTTTTCTTTTGCTTTTGGAATACCGTTTGCATAGACATTGTACATTAAGTTGGTCCATCTAATGCAGTACTCTCAACTTGACAGGCAGTGGTCATGCACTGGTCTTTTCCCTTCAGCATTGCTCTTCTGGCAAACCATGGCTTAGCTCACAGCAGTTCAGTGGCAGGAAGACCAGAGCAAAGTGGCCAAAATCTCCTCTCCAGGAGTCTGGATGCTTGTGCTAAGTCATGGTTTGGCTTAGGGTTATGTGCAAAGTAGTTCAACAAGGAAACAACTCCCCTGTATTTATACGAAGTTCTTGCAATACTTCAGCAACCAATTCTCAAAGACCGGAGCCGAGCCGTATTTCAGCCAGAAGATATAACCAAAGGTCAAGCACCTCTGTTCACACAGAGTGCAAACAAGACTGAGTGTATGGGGCGGCGGCGCTTGTTTAATTTCACTGCACACAGGTGGTGTAGTGACAATAAAGGTTTATTTATTATTATTTATTCCAATTTTATTATTATTAATTATTATTATATTATATATTATATACAGTATATATTTATTATGATATTATTATTAATTATTAATTATTATTTGATCCCAATTTTTCAACGGGCAAAAATCAGACACTGCTAATAGCTGGATCCTATGCAGGTGTGCATAAACTCATTGATTTCAATAAATGCACTTACCTCAGCATAGGATCAGGCCTTAAGTCTTTTCCCCACTGAAGGAGGAGGAGGAGGAGGAGGAGGAGGAGGAGGAGGAGGAGGAGGAGGAGTTTGGACTTGATACCCTGCCTTTCACTCCCCTTAAGGAGTCTCAAAGAGGCTAACAATCTCCTTTCCCTTCCCCACAACAAACACTTTGTGAGATGAGTGAGGCTGAGAGACTGCAGAGAAGTGTGACTAGCCCAAGGTCACCCAGCAGCTGCATGTGGAGGAGCGGAGACGTGAACCCGGTTCACCAGATTACGAGTTCACTGCTCTTAACCGCTACACCATGCTTAAGTCTTTTCCCTTCAAAGCGCTTAACTTTGGCTGGTAGAGTTGGGATTGCATTGTCCAAAATGGCCCACGGAATAGCTTCTACCATTGAGATCAGCATGCCAACAATGGTTCATCCCAATGCTGCCATCCTTGCAGCTTGTGACTGTTATAAACATACAAGTTGATTTACTTCAGTATGACTCAATGTGCAGAACCATGTAAGGCTCGTCTTAGTCTTAAAAGCCACCTTGCAATCACTAGAGCTTAGAAGTCTGAACCTTAAGATCTACAACTGGAACACAGATCCAACTCTCTTATGGTTACCTATTGCTTGTTCATTGTACCTGCTGCAGCTCAGAAGCAACAATCGAACAGTACTTCTGCAGCACAGGTACATGGTCACCCACCCCCACCCCCCAAATCCACTACATGAGCAATACACAGCCATTCCCAAATACCTAACATGGCATCTCATCCAGATTTTGACTTTTTAAGTTAGACTAAAAACTAAAGTTTGCCTGCCAGGAAGACAGAGCTGTTTCTGCTGCTGAAGCTATCATGGATTAATAGGATGATGCTTCTCCTGTGATTTCTTGCTACCTCTGGATAATGGAAAAACTCATGCTGCCAATCTGATCATTTTATCTTAAACGTATTTTATCTTGTAGCTGCATTCTGTTTTTCCTCCCAGATGGCACATCAATCAAAACACAGCTCCATAGACTTTATTTACCGCATCATGGTTATTATATTGGTATGGTGCTCAAACATAAGCTTGCTATAGTGGCGATAAAGAAACAATAGTATGAATTTGCAATACCCGCAATATTAACTTAAAACAGCACTGAAGGGGAAAGTGGGGAAAGGATTACAGTTTTAAGTCTTTCAACTTAATAAACTTTGACAACACCAAAGTGTGAAATGAAGCTCATAAATGATTTAGAGGCTCCTGGAACAATACACAGTTTATTACACATAGATTCCTCTCTTCCTTTGGGAAAGCTCAGAGCGGTTTATATGCTGTTCTTCCATCCTGCCACTAGCCAGGCTAAGACCTGCTAAGTTATTCTGTAACAGCATAACGTACCCTAAGGCGATGACATATAAATTACAAAGTTCTACTTTCTTCATAAGTAGATCTGTATTTAACAAACAGCAGCCTTGCACGCATCCCGTATTCTTTCATTGCTTACAAAATGCATGATGCAATAGATAAACACCAAGAACTAAAATGGAGAGTGCCTATTAATACCATTTTTGTAAAGCCACACTCCATGCTAAGAACACTCATGTGTTATACTGCTTCTCTTTTAAAGTGGCACAAAGATTTATCTCAAGAGGAGCTGCTGGCAGCAACAGTCAAGACATGACTCCATAAATTCTACGCAAAATGTAAAGCTTTTTAGAATTCTCCTAAGTCAAACTATGGTTTTATGCTACTTTTGCTTTACAAGAAAAAAAAAGTCAACTCTATTTTTTATTTTTTTTACTATAATAATTCAAGGAAGTGGACCTTTTATTTATTTATTTTTTTAAAAGTTTCTTACTTCCATTACTTCAACGAAGTACTAAATCCACTACTTTGGGGAAAGAAAGAAAAACCTCATCTCAAGCAACTAAAATGCATTCTAATATCTGAGAACAGGGAGGTTAGTACCAACATGGACATGATTAATACGAGAGGTAAAAGGCTTACTGAACTGAATAATGTGGCACTGAATCCACGGAAGTAATGAATATTTAAAATTTTATAAGGAAATAAAAGAGAGGCAGACTGGCGTCTTCAGTCTTTTTCTATTCAAAGGATGGTACCGGAGGCCGACCAGAGATCTTATTATTTCTTGTTTCAAGACAGTGGGAAGGAGATACGCGAAAACAAAAAGGGCAGAACTGAATGTGCACAGGTAATGGAAGGGATGTTTCCTACACAGCTTAAGATGAAATGAAGAAAAACATGGTTTATTATTAACGGGTACTATCAGCTCATTAATTTTCCTGCAGTTATTTCTGTGGCTCCACTTTCTGCCCTTGATATTTTAGATGCAAAATTGTTTCTAATCACACGCATCTTTCATGTGGCACACAAAGGAAAAAAACAACAACACCTTTTCCTTGTGCGATAAAATGTAATCTTAACATCTGATTTGTAAAGTAGAGCTGCCACAAGTTTATTGGGAAGAGGGAATTTTGTTTGCCCCAGTGCGTTTTATCAGGGCTTTCCGATTCGTGGTTGTGACATGCCAAAAATGGCTTGGTCCACATTGTGGGGATCCACAATCCTGAAGACTTGGCAGAGTGTTTCCAGCTTAGAAGCCCACCTGTTGAGAATTTCCCATGTGAACTGTTAAAAAGGCTATCTTCTTTCATTAGATAGGATTTCATAAGATAGTGGAGGCCAGCTGTTTTTGGAATACAACTCCCACCATCCCTAGCTAGCAAGACCAGTGGTCAGGGATGATGGGAATTGTATTCCCAAAACAGCTGAGGCCCAAGTTTGGCCACCACTGTCATAAGAGAAATGCACTGGGCCAAATGGACATTAGCAGTTGCCAAGTTTATAAACTCCACCCTCAAATATCAGATGATGCCTGCTTGTCTTTTATGTTATGGATACATATGTAAGTTGACCCCAAATATCTTTGTTGGAAACAGTATGAATAACCCATTAACTCCGCTCTTTGAAGTTGTATCCTTTAACATTACAAATAACCCATTATCCTAGCTGGGGCCTGTATTCCCTTTCTCTTCCAATTATTGATCAGGTAACTACCCCCTTGAATCTAACCCTCACCTTCACAGGTGCTACCCCACAGGATAGCAACATGCCATGATGTCCGGACACAGGCAAACAGGGTATGTTCATTCTCGTAGTGCTACACCATGCATAAATGAATTTTAAAATGTTTAAAATTAACAAATGTATTTCAAATTTAAAGCGGTCATCATTCATTGACTTACTCTGATCACGGAATCCCACAAAGACCAGGACCACAGTGAGTAAATAAGAATTTAGCACTAGTGTTTCATGAGTGTGACACCCCCCTCCCCAGATTAAATTGAATATATCAGTTTTTATATCTATCTATCATCTATCTATCTATCTATCTATCTATCATCTATCATCTATCATCTATCTATCTGTTTTGGCATTCAGTAGAAACTGCTCTGCTAAAAGCCAGCATGTTCAATTGATTCCTAGGGTGTGTGTGTGGGGGGGTGCCCATTGCAACAAACAGCCTCTGGCATAGTTTAGTGAACTATATTCACCACTCAGTTTCAACAGAAATAATTTCGTATTGTTTTTGCTGCTTGGCTGACTCCACGTGCCGTATCAGATAAGGGCACAGTAGAACTGCAAAGGTTTAGAACGTTGCAAGCCTGCAACTTCTACAGAAATTGGAAAGTGGGCAAAGGAGCAAAATATCACAATGGTGTCAACATTCTGTGACTGCGTGGCTTGGAAAAGAATTTCTGCAGCCCGTCCAATAGTTGTGTGCATGTGTGTACACATACATAACTAGGAAAATGAAACAACCAGGCTTTAGCCACATAAAAAGTTGCCTTCAACATGTTGCGATGACTTTCCCCTTCCATTTTCAGGGTTGGTTTGGGTAGGCTATCCAGACACCTCCAGTTTCTTTTTTAAAACAACTTTTCTCTAGAACACACGGTTTCATTTTAGCTGCTCCATTATTACATTTTGCTGTCAGCTTACAGTATAAGCATTCTTCTTCTTTCTTTTCCACCTAGCTCATTTACCGAGGGGGTGAAACACATTCATTTTTCCCTCCCTCACATGCTATTTTTATGCCATGTACAAGACAGTAACTCTGTGGGGGTTGTATTAAAAGAATGCTTTTGTTCACTTAGGTTTCACATTCATTTTTATTTTAATATTTGTGAAAAGGGGGCATGTTGCGAGCAAATCAGCATTTAAAGTTCATGTTGAACCTTTATTTGTGTTTGGGTTAATTTATATTTATGTTATCTTGTACTACTTTTATTCTGTTAATCTTTTGTTTTGTGATGGTTTAATGTCCAAATGAATCTAAACAGGAACCCTGTATTAAAAGCAAAACGAAATATTTAGTGAATCTACATACCCTTCAACATTTTGGGACCGAAAACTGGGATGTGCATCTTCCTGGCTGTGCTCTCGTGAGAGTCACATCAACTGCATGAGAGCACAGAACCCACATATTTCAGTGATCTCACATGTTTGGGGGCTCTGCGATTTCTCGCATTTTTGGGTGCTGTGTTGAGATCATTGCACCCAAAAATGGGATTTCATCAAGGCAGTTCAGGGGTATGGAATGGGAGAAACTGTGGTGATTTCTTCCCCCCCACCCCACCCCACTTCCATTTCCTGTGCTTTTTTGAAATGTGGATTGCTGAACTGGGCAACTTCTTCAAACCTAGACAAAACAAAGTGGGAACAGAGGAAAAACCTACAGAGTACTTCTATGGAGAAACTGAAGAGCACAGTGGGAAACCTGTGAGCCTCCATATTGTTGTTGGACTACAATTCCCATCATCCCAGACACTAGCCAAGCATCTGGGCCTGGTGGGAGATGGAGGAGTGATGGATTTCCTATCCCTGCTACAGAAGATAGGAGTTCTGCTAATCAAGGGGCTGCTCTCCTGAACCCTTCAACAGTCTTGTACAGTGGTACCTCGGGTTACATACACTTCAGGTTAAGAACTCCGCTAACCCAGAAATAACGCTTCAGGTTAAGAACTTTGCTTCAGGATTAGAACAGAAATTGTGCTCTGGTGGTGCAGCGGCAGCAGGAGGTCCCATTACCTAAAGTGGTGCTTCAGGTTAAGAACAGTTTCAGGTTAAGAATGGACCTCCGGAACGAATTAAGTACTTAACCAGAGGTGCCACTGTATAGGGCAGGCAGCTTCCTACTTTCCCAAAGGACTCTTCTCTCCAAGCTGCATAAGTTCTATGTAGTTTTAAAAGTGTGGTGCCAGATTTTTCCTCCATGCTGGATTTTGCTACCTGTGGTTTCTGAGAATGCACAATAAGAACTGCTGATTGAAGCAACTGTGCTAAGTGTACCCTTAGTCACAGACATAATTTGCAAATAGAAACAAGATGTTTTAAAAGGGCACAGAACACAGAAATAGTCAGTTTAAGTGCTGGCGAGCTTTGATAAGCATCTCTCAAGCTCCTTATGGAAAATCGGGTTGAACAAAATAAAATAATACTGGACACACCGAAAAAGGGAGGTAGCAAGAGTAGGAAACTAGTTTCAGAAGTTGCAAAACATGGTGGTGTGGAGAGAAATTTCCAGATGACAGCACATGTTCAAATTGGCATTTAATTGTCAATTAACCAATCTATATACTGCTTTACGAGGTGGAACTGGCCTTTCAAGGCAATGTACAAAATTTAATGCAACACAATCATTACCATAATTCAGCTAAAACCACATTGCAGCACCATAAAACTTAAGAAGATCACAAGAACCTGCTAGATCAGAGCAATTCCCATCTAGTCCAGCATCCTGCTTCTAGTGGCCAAGCAGATGTGCATGGGAAGCCCACAAGAAGGACATAGTTAATTGGGATTGGTGCCTGTCTTTGATGTACAAAGCAACATCACCTTCAGTGAATCCTCCCCTGTCCATCCTGTAGCGTCGGTCTCTAGATGTAATGATGTCTCACTGTTTTTCTCCATTCCACTAGGTTTCCATTGCACCCAGCATATCTATGCTCTCCTTTAATACATTAAGCCAAGAGTTTGCCTGAGGTGTCTGAGGCAAAATGGGAAGCTGCCGCCGTATGCATGCGCTGTGCACTGCCTGCCCCTTTGCCACCCCTGCCAAAGACTCACTTACCAAGGTTGCAAGGATGTGGGTTTTTGGTGAGATATTGTGAGAGCCCCACGTTTTGTGGGGTTCTTGTGAGATCTGGCCAAAACCCACCCGGAAGACATTGCAGCGGCGGGGTGGAGCATGCCTGCAGGAAGGGGCCCCTTGGATTCTGCCACCTAAGGCTGCCTCGGTCTGCCTCATGAACAGGCCTCCTAGCAACTTCATATGGTCTGGAACCCTGTTCAATTCTTATTGCAAGTAGCTCATGAGAAGGGTTTGACTTGCAGAGAACTAGCAGTCACCAGAGCAGAGAACTGGCAAACTGATGCAGCACCAGAGATCAGGTAGAGCTGGTACACCAATGCAACACCGGGGGATCGGGGTGTGTGTGTGTGTGTGTGTGTCAGGTATAGCCCTTCTTTAACCTGAAAACATGAGTACCCTAGACACAAGTGAGCATGAGCACAGTTTATGGTCAAGTACAAAATATGGTCCTTTATCACAGTATACATAAGGCATATACTGTAGTCCAGGCATAGGCAAACTCAGCCCTCTAGATGTTTTGGGACTACAACTCCCATGATCCCACCTTACAGGACCAGTGGTCAGGGATGATGGGAATTGTTGCCCCAGAACACCCGGAGGGCCGAGTTTGCCTATGCTTAGGAAAAGTAATTAATTCTGTTTTCAAATTCTTAAAAAATAAGACAGTTGCATTACAACCGCAAGAAAATTTAAGCTGCTTAGAAAATGGGGGGTGGGGAGAAGCAAAGATTATCCTAGACAGTACTGTATAGCTTTACTGAGAAGTGTCCCCACCCCCACCATAGCATGGACGTCAATGCATCATATTATTTTGTCAGTGTAATGTATTCACTTTAAGTAACATTTATTTCTTTTACAGGAGTGTTCTCACAAGACTATGTTCCTCTCTAAACAGACAACTTCACAATAGTAGGCTCATTGGGATTTTTTTTTAAATATAAAAAACTTGTATGTAGGTATAGTCAAGTACCCATGTCTAATGCTGATACCCTGAAGCATTGCTTGAATTTCATTTCTAACGTATCTCTTTCAAGGTCTGTGCCTCATTGCTGTGTATGCTCTGGTTATCCCAGTTTCCAAACTATTGGAAGTTTACCATAATATTTTCCCTAATTCTTTTCTATATAGGTATGGACTAATAGTAAATAATAACTCCTTTCGAAGATTGCTAACAACTGTTTCTTAACATTATTCCACACACACCTAAATGGAGTTGAGGTTCATGTAGGAATATACAAACACACCAAGAGCGAAAATTCTCTCTGAAAATTGCTCAGATTTCTACTTTGTCATGACTGCACATTTTTGGAAGCTGAAGTAGCATGCAGAGATATAAAGCATGGCCACCGAATCTCCAGAGAATCCCCTGAGATGTACCACTGTGACTCACAATGAATTTCATTTGCGCTTGAGGTGTGAATTCTCTTTAAAAATAAATGGCGAGTGTGTTTGGAGAGGGAGTAGAATGCCTGAAACAGTGATGCTAATAGTCACAAACACCGCAAGCAGGGGAAGTGGAGCTGGGATCACCCAATGACAGCAATGGGGTAGTTATAGGATGTTGCTCTTGCATAGTTTCTTATACAATTGGGACCCTCTGTCCAGTCTGTCCAAACTTGGAAAGGCGCTTTCTAATAGTGTATGATGCCTGACAATGCCAGTGTTGACAGAAAACAGCAAAGTTACAGGCAGAAGACCAAGTATCCCATTGAAATCAAGAGAAAAACAAAGATTGGTAAACTAATAAAGGATCAAAAACAAAATGAATGCAATTCAAATGAATGAAAATGAAGCAAACCAAAATTTTAAATTTAGGTTGAATATAAAAACAGGACATTTTTCCTCCTCCACATTGAATTTGCACCCGTGAATCCATATTTAATTACTGCATTTCATACAAAAAAATCTCCCATCTGCAAGTACGCATTTGCTTTACCTGCTTGGTCTTTAAATATTTTTGATATGACGACAGGCACTTTGTGCTCAGCACCACCCTGAAAGACATAAGTGACAAGAAGATATGTTTTAGCTGCTCATTGCCTTCACTTTTTTGCACTACGTATAAAAAAAGAGAACAGGAAAAAAAAAGAATTATGCATACCTTTATACTTAAGCCCAAGCCACCAACTGGTTGTCTACGAAGTTTAACAGTTCTGTGCTTTAAAAAATGGTAGAAAAAATAAATTTAGGTGAAAATACAATATTAGATGCATGCATATCGAATTTGTGCTATTTCACCTACTCTCTCTTCTCATATTCAGCATAATTATTCTAGAAAGCTGAAAGACTACATTCCATAAAATAATATGGTATTTAATTCATACCATTATCACTAGCACAAAAGAAGGGCTTTTTTCATCATTTACTGAAGGGGAAAATTAAATCCTTTGCACCAGTTTATACCTTGAGTTTCACAATCTTCTATGGCAAATGCAATCCAGATATATGCACACAGGACTTTCATGATTTTCGACCAGTTGCTCAGACTATTCCACTGTTCACAGATATGAACAGAAGCTTGTGCCGTTGGAGCCACTGGCCGCAGAGAACTATACTTGTCAACTCCTATTGAATTTTATGTGGTTTACTCACTTGAACAGCAATCCTATACACACACTGAACTCAAATAGGCTTACTTCTGAGTAAACTTGCAGAGGACCACACTGTAAGCACAATATGTCAAGTCTCATTAAAGGAATGGGTGCAACAATATCAATGTTTGATTGGTCTGATAAGCTTTTATTTAAAATTTTCTTGTTTGCCCTTGTCAAATCTCTGAAAGTTTAAAAATAGAGAGCATTGCTTCTGGTGCATGTTTGCACGCAAGTTTGTATTCTTTGCTGATATCAGTTATACCCTTGATTTCCATTTTTTGTTTTCAAATCCATCTCTTTCCATATCCAGCTGACTTTCCTGCAGTGAGCTACCCCGCTCATATTAATCTATTTCTGATGGTTATTTCTTCAATACTTTTTTTTTTTTAAAGCAAGTACGTGAGATAAAATCTTTATGGACATCTTCTGTAGCAATCTATCTCACGTTTAATAGCACCTTGCATTTTTGACATTTTATTCATGCTCACTTTTCTCGGTACTTGACATAATAATGGGACACGAAGAGCTTCGTTTTATCTATTGACAGTAAATGTATAGTAATGCAGTTTAGCAACATGCTGAGTGCAGCTGTAGCCGCAATGCCATCTCTCATCACCAGGAGCAGATATGGTTGGATATTTCAAGGTTGTTGTTGTCGTTGTTGTTGTTATCATTATTATTCACTCTGTATAGAGGAAAATTATTGTTCAGATATTTATATTATATTTATTATATTACGTTTTATTTTAACAAAACTGTTGCTTGATTTGTTTTCTAAGGAAACACCTGTAAGTCTGATTAATTTCCACAAAGGCTTCTGCAGAGTTTTATTTTTACACATATATGAAAAACGAAACTGACATCATCAGCTTGAGGAAAGAACTTGTTTCATTTAAAAAAAAAAACATATTGCCTTGATGCTGCACTAGCAAAGCAAATTCAACATTCCCAACAGTGGCGTGCAGTGAAATTTTTCGTAAGGGGACAGTTAGGGCCAGAGGTGGCAGTTTACGAGGGCAATTTGGGGCAGAGGAGGCATTGTGTGTGTGAGCAAATTTGTGCCTCCCTCTCTAATCCGGGCAAAAGCTTCCCAGTCCTTGGGAAGGTGGCGCCAGACCTTTGACAGGATGCTGGAGCCCTGCTGCCTCCTTCTCAAAGCTGGGCGGGCATTTAGAAGGTGGAAGGTGGGCTCTTGGACCCCGTCGGAGCATTGCACCTCCCTCCCTAAGCCGAGCAGAAGCTTCCCAGGCTTAGGGAAGGAGATGCCAGGTTTTAATAGTCTAACTTACCAGGGACATTTAGGGAACTAGCATATTCCCCCCCTAGTCTACTGACCGCACACTACTGATTCCAAACCAATTGCATGGCTTTTATTCAGTTACAAGCACAGTGAGCTTGAATTCTGGCAAGACATAGCGACGTTCCCCCACCCCACTTCCTCTGGATGAATATTTTTAAAGAAGCAACTGAAGTCGCCTGGGAACTGAGTTGAAAATGCTGCTTTGCCTCCAAAGCTTGCAAAGGGGATCAGAAAAGCAAGGTCACGTCATCATCTCTGCACTAGTTTTAAGCGACTACTGAATCTGAGACATTGGTCGTGTTCGCATGTAATGCTAAGCCAAACCATGGCTTAGTATGAGCATGCTGGCTAGCTGAGCTGTTAGGCTCAGCTAAGTGTGGCAGCCAAACTCTCTTCATCCTGTATTCAGATGACACGCTAAGGAAAACTTTGGCTTAGCTGCTGCACTGAGCTAAAAGGACTGGAGAGGAGGAAAGCAGCTTCCAGCTCAACTCTGGGAAGCAGCACATTTGCACAGGGCCAGTAAGACAGAGTTCGGCTTACTGTGATGTACAAACCAGGACATTTTGCAAGTCTCAGATTACAGTTATTTAGCCTGACAAATTGCAATTAGTCATTCAAGAAAAGAAATAATAAAGAGTAGTGTACTGAAAGTGCTCTGCAATTAAATTTTAATGAATATGTGCATACCAGCTATACTTAACTAATATAGCTGATATTTAATCCAGATGTACAAAATCTATCATCTCATAAGGCATCAAATCAAATGTTAAAAGATCTGCAGCATTTTAATATTTTGAGGTTGAATTTTGTTAATTAGCAGCATGGTTGATTAACTAGTATCTAAATATATCCAGATAATGGGGAAATGAGCAATTAAATCTTAACTTATTTTAAATGCCAGTTATTTTAATTAAAATACTCAACAGGGCAAAGAAACTGCAATATGAGCGTTGACTTGCAAACCTTTTAAAACAGAGTATTTACTTCTACCTTATAATTTTTCTAAGTCTGCAAAAGATTGAGCTTATTGTACATGTTTTAAAAGGATGTTACTTATTTTGGATTGCATTTAAGCTGTAGTATAAGCATTCATATGTGTATGCATTCAGTCATTCTGGCAAGCATGAAAGGTCCACAGAGAACTCTGTGACTGCAACCATTCAATCTCACAAATTTTACATCTATAAGACGCCCCCATGTATAAGACGCCCCCTATTTTGGGGGACTCAGATTTAAGAAAATGGTGGGGAGATGGCCCCATGTATAAGGTGCCCCCCCTAATTTTTGACATTATTCTTAAGGGGAAAAACCTAGTCATATACACGGAAAAATACTGTATTTACTCACTGGGTGGGGCAGAGCTTCCAGCAGGTGACTCACTGTTGCTTACTGGGTGAGGGGGCGGTTCAGGGAGAAGGGGGGTCAGCACAGTGCAAACACCTCTGCTGAGCCAATCCAGCACTCCTGCTGGTGTGTTTGCACCTTACTGACTGACTCATTGCTTTGCCCTTCTCCCTTTTAGTACAGCACACCAGCTCTGCCCCACCTGGTGAGCTGCTTCTGTACACCTGGTGAATTCAGTTCACCTTCCTTGCTTAGAAGCATGCATAAAATTGCAGCTAAAGACCCTCAAAAAATCTCCAGACTCACAGAATCCCACATTGCCCTCCATGTGGGATGGTGAGTGACAGTTCGACAGTAGGCTCCAGGAATATAAGTGAATGTGTTAGGGGAGAGGATTGTGCTTGCTGACCCATAGCTCTCCTGCATATGTTGATTTGCAGGTGTGCACAGGAGCCTATCTCCATACAGCATCCAGTGTGTAATCCATTCCTTTTTATATGTATTTGCTCTGAAATCTCATTTATGTCTTCCATGCACATATATTCTGATCTATGGAGTGAAAGCTGGGGCTATAAGGCATAGACCCATTCTTCCACCATAGATTCATTCCTACATTGTTTTATTCTGAGCACAAAGTTTAATACATCTATCTAAATACTGTGAATACTGTTCCTTAAACTGAAATATCAAGTAATTCCACTGAGGGCCAAACTACACATAATACCAAACTTGAACCACATCATTTTGTTTGTTTAAAAAAAAATCCTATTTTTTATTGGGGCTACACTATGTTGCAAGGGGAGCTTTAAACTCTCCTGTGATCTGGGTGGAAATTCACCCTCTGCTACTATTAACCATTGGGGAAGGAGCGGAGAGATTCTCGTTGGCTTTTGTTGACTTTGAAAAGTGTTACCATCTGCTTTTCCTTGCCAGCACATTCTGCTCCACCAAGAATGCATGGGTTTCATTTCATTGTTATTTTTTTGCCACTATAAACATCTAAATACCTCCACAACCGTATAGCAGAAATACTATGCTATTTTTTTTTAAGTATTCCACTATGAAGTCAATTATACCCAAGATGCACAGTTTAAATGCAATGTTGTGGGGGGGGCACATCTGATTGTTGTGCTTTAAAGGTTTTATTGAATGAAGATTTCCTGAAAACTAATCCCAGCCACAGACCTATCTCCTGCAACAGAAGTTGTTAGTCATGTGCATGAGTTACAATTGGTAATGGAAGTTCTGGATTATGGGCTGGTATTACTGTAATCCCTTTTTTACTGTCTCTGCTTCATCTTTCTGTGCTGTCAAATGCTGGAAGCCTCCGGTAACAAAAACACTCCACCGGCACATTGTTCTACCGTGCTCTCTATATGCAGATACATTTTTTAAAACTGCAAAAACAAACAAACCACTCAATACCATCTATATAAAAGCAACAACAGGAGATGAATGATTTTTAAAGAATGGTGCAATTCGTTTTAGTGTTTTGTTTCTTAGCCACCGCAAGCATTGTTGCTGGCTAGTTGGCAGTACATCCATTTTAAAAGAAGAAAAAATAATACTGGTTGATTATTCTGATGCTGTTCTGCTTCCAGAATGGCTTTCGATCCAGTAGAAGCATCCACTCATGTAAGAGAAGGGGAACTGATTCTCTCCACCTCCTGCTTCCTGCCACAGCACTCAGTAAATCTGTTCCAGATCACGGTGGAAAGTGGCGTTAGGGGCTACGGAGGGAGAATCAGAGAAAATTAGCTCCCCTTCTCCAACCTTAATTGATCCTTCCACAAGATCAGCACTGTATTTCACTTACCGGAATTCAAACTTGTACCTACCTATTCACAGAATGAAATAGGGGCTACTATCCTATACACAGTTATCGGGCAATAAATATCATTGAACTCAACAGATTCATATCTGAGTAGACATGCAGAGTAGTGCAGCATAACGGGATAATCCAGACATTCTTTTATGTACAGGGTGAGGGTCGGCATCAGTACAGAAAACCAAGCAAAATCTTCAAACCTTCCTAGATGTAACAAAGTAATAATAATAATAATTCCTTCCAGTAGCACCTTAGAGACCAACTAAGTTTGTTCTTGGTATGAACTTTCGTGTGCATGCACACTTCTTCAGATACCTAGATGTAATTACCCTTTGTTGTGTACATCTAGAGAATTAGATGGAAATGGGCCTCCCCAGTTGTATCCACCAAGTTAAGTGGGGACAGAACACATATCATCACTTGATTGCATCCACATTAGGTTGTACGAGACAAGTGCATTTTCCCTGCATCATAATCTATAAAATTTTTGCCTGATTTCGCCCCCCCAAAGGCTTTCCCATTCACTCTAATGGGAGAAGGAACTCTGCAGGCACTCCCCCCCCATTAAAGTAAACAGAGAAAGCCTTGTAGGCAGGAGAGCTCAGAGCATACACTGCACACTAAGTGTAGCTCTGGGTGGGTATTTTGATAAATGGGGATCCAGTGCACCTCCTCAGGTAGGTTTTCTGTTTTCCATGTAATTAGTTTTATTACTTCAGAAAGATTCATACTCCATATTTAAAAAGATTGCTAGCTATGTTCTATCCAATTATGCTAAATGTAACTGACAAACTACTTCAAGTTCCTTTTTTAAAAATATAAATAAAAATAAGTATTTAGTTTGCTGCTGTGACTTATTTCAGGTACCATTTGACCTCTTGATTTATTCAGTAATTATCCTAGAATATATGTTGTGATATGAATCCTTTTTTAAAAAATAAATAAAGCAAACATACCCACACCCACTACTTTTGAACTAGAGTTCACTGTGTAATGCAGGTTTAAACTTCACTCAGGCTTGAAAAACACCAAAAGAGATGCTAATTGCTGTTCGGAACAGAAAAGCTGCCACAACATGAAATCAATATTCCCTCCCCCACCCCACCCCGGTTTTCAAATTGTGGTTTTGATTTTTCTATCAGATTCACTAATAGCCACATTCTTATTAAAGCTCCCCCCCCCCCACGTACTCATGACGGATGCTGAATTGATATAGAAATTATTTTCCTGACCTGGAATGCAGCAGCTACAAAGTAGAAGTCGAAAGGCATCAGGGATGTTTTGCTTCCTTTCATCTATTTTAGGAATGGAAGGTGTTCTCTGTATGTGTCAGTGCACAGTGCAATAAACTGAATGGGACATATGCTGGTGAAATGTTTTGAGCAACATAGCATGTGTCAGTGTACCAAGCCAGGGGAATATCTTATTTTTTATTTTGAAAGGCAGGGGAAGTTGTTATCAATGCTGTTCACAGCAGATCTGTAATAGGGGCATCATGTGACGTGTTCTCATAGTGCCGTAATGTAATAAATGGAATGTCTGTCAACCATGCAAAAGTAAATAACACTCCAATCCTACATAAAAACATTACTTTGGAATGCTTTTCTATTGACAACAGTGAGGCTTATTTCTAAAGAATGAAAGACAGTTTGTGCATTAAGTCCATTGTCTCTACTTGTACATGCCAAAAAGTATGATATGGGGGATTGTGTTAAGTGACCAGGTTAGCCTGCGCTGTGCGCCAAGGTCATTTTCTCTCTCCATGCGGAAGCATACCTGTCACAACTCTTCCATGCCATTCTGAACTACTTGAGTCTTCCATATACCATCCAGCTAGATAATAGGAATCCTTTTCACCATGTGCAGAACTAATTTCTACACTAAGGTAGAAAGTGTGGCGTATCTTATGAAATGGTCATGTCAGTCTGTGAGCAATGACTGAGCTACCTGAAGGCTGCAAGGCTTCTCTTCACTTTTATGAAGCGGAAGTGCAAACCCAATCATGAGAAAAGGATGAACAAAGGAGAAAGGTTACATTTATCTCCTAAACAACATGACTTTAATCTTGACCTACTTCTATCACCTCTGCAAAGGACAGGATAATACACTACAGCCGGAAAGGTGGAATTCTTTGCAAGCCTTCACAGCCATTCAATTTGACTTATGTTCAAACTAAGGATGGGAGAATCTGTCAATTTTGGTTTCTCTCCCTGCCCCCGCCCCCGCCCACAGCTTAAGTTCTGTTTTCCACATCAGTGTATGTATGTATGTATGTATGTATGTATGTATGTGTATAGATAGATAACAGACAGACAGACAGACAGACAGAGTCCTCATGGAAATGCATCAGCATATCAGTACAAATTTCTACTAATGACACACATTTTTATATATGCAACTTTGCTTAACCTTCACATTTATGCAAAATAATTTCCCCAAATACAATCCATTTGGGTATGCTAGTTTCACTAATATATGCTTTTAATGCACATTATGCCCCAGCATGTGCATTTTAAAAAAACATATTACCTGACTGGAGACCCGCATTGTGAAATTCAGAGAAGCACAAATCTGGAAGGATGGCTGTGTTTTAAGTTTGCATATTGTTTCAGAAAGTGTGAATTAGGTACAATCACTTTAAATGCAAATCCTACATTGAAACAGTTAAAGTTAAATCCTAAATTGTAACAGTAACAATTCACTACTGGTCTTAGTGATGGAAAAAAAGAAGGGTACTTGTATTGTTTTACACATGACTACTATTGACTTGTTTTAACTGAAACAACAAAATCATGTGCTTATACGAAATAGTGTGCTTGTACAGAAAGAAGACGTGAGAATTTCTCAAGACAAAACACTGTATTTAGAGAATTGTGACTAGCAGCACAAATCCTATATGTGTCTCAGGCTACTCAGAAGTAAGTCCCATTGAGTTTATTTCCCGGTAAGCTGGTATAGGATTGCAGTCTACATGACTAAATAGAATAACATTATAAATGACACGTGAAGTGGCAGAAATGTCGTATGTTTGCGGTTTCTGGAGGCAAGTTTTGAGACTGAACACCTGATGGAAGAACAGGGCTTGGATAACTGAGGATGAAGTGCAGACATCCTGACCCTCACCAATTAAGACAAATATTGATCCTCCAGTATCCTTCCAAATGACAGTAGCTTCAAGGACCATTACAAAAGGTAAGTGGACTGCTCTCTCCACCCCACCCCACCCCACCCAGTAATTTGGACACTGAAATACAGAGAGTTTTACTATTTCTTATCCGATACGAGAATGAGAAGCTCCCGTTCGAAGGCAGTTTTTATGACACCTATTGTTTAGAAAGGTCTAACTTTCTGCAGAATCCAGTATCAATATTTGTAACAGACTCTGAACTACCGGGTATATGCCTGTAATGTACTGATCCAGAAAGATTCTGCAGACAACTACAGATCAATTCCGCTGTTATTAATGATTTATGCTTCCCTCCATGGTTTACAAGCTAGCAACATTAATGATATGCTTTCTTTTATCTTTAGGTGATAATTGCCCTCTCTCTCAGATAGGCGATTAATTACATCTCAGGCAGTTTACCCCCCACCCCACCCCCGGGAGTCGGCTGTGTCCATTTTGTCACCATCCTCTGTGAAAGTCATTTCCCTTTCATAAAAGCCTTAGCTACTCTGAGTAATAAACCCAACTTTTTAATCATGACCTTCTTGCTTCTTACATCACATCTGACTTCTGCTCCCAGCATGGGGGATGGGACAGACCATTTCTGGGACGTTCCAAAAGGCTAAGACACAGAAACAGCCCCTTGAGCCTGGGCTCAAACCTACCTCCCAACAACTCCCACTTGTCTCTGGCCTTGTCTTCATTGCTGTCTCACCTCTCATTCCCATACTTTTCATGAAAGGGGCCCATCTGGAATCGTCGTGTACCAGGCAAGCTGCCTTTTCAACTGAGCAGTAATCACTGAAGCACACATACTGAAGCACCTCAGCTCAGAATATAGCTTAATCAGCTTTCTTGATGGTAAGGTACACAGGCACATGGGAGCACACACCCAGCACACTTTTCAGAGAACGGCGAATACTCTTTCAAATTATTTTCCAGGGAGAGGGTGTCTAAAGATTTTGAAGATTTGCAGGGTAAGTACTGAGAAACAAGGAGACTTGGGTACTCTAAAGACAGAGACACCTCATATAATTTCTCCTCAGGACCTCCATCTACTGAAATTAATTGGACATCCTGAATTCCTACCATTTGGCACTTGGAGTCTCTGTTGTTGTTCAGTTGTTCAGTCATGTCCGACTCTTCGTGACCCTATGGACCAGACCAGGAGTCTCTACCTGTCCCCAATAATCCAACTGAAAGAGGCACCACCTTACAAATTAGCAAGAAGCCATGTGGAAAACGAGGGTTGTTGTGTGCCCCTTATAGAGCTGAGCAGGCGGTCTTTGGCTTGTATGGGTGGGTGTGTCATAAGTTATACAAGTCTGCGATAATGAGCAGAAATAAGCTGAAGCAGTAAAGAGTGGGAGGCTAGCAGGTGGAAATAGATGGGATTACAAAGGAGAGTATAAGTCTGAGAAGATATTAATTTCCTGGGAGGAATGCACAACCCTGAGTACTCATGAATTCCTTGGATGGAGTATTAGTGGCATAACCCTAAGGTGGAATAAAACAATTGTCCAGTAGCACCTTAGAAACCAAAATGCACACAAAAGCTTATACCAAGAACAAACTTAGTTGGTCTCTAAGGTGCTACTGGACAATTTTTTATTTATTTTTTAAATATATTTTGATTGCATCAGACCAACATGGCTACCTACCTGAACCTAAGGTGGAAGAAGAGGATGAGCAACAGGAAGGAAAGAAACCAGACTGAACAGATGAGAAATGAAAAAACAAAAACAAAATAGAAGTGTACCAGTTTTTATTTTAAGGTGTACGATAAAGAAGATAACTACTTAATATGGTTTTCTATCTGTTATACATTAACAGTTTAGGAAGTGCAGTAGGAGGTTGGAAATTTTAGCATTTCCAAAATGTAACAAAAGTTTGAGAATGTTACAAAGGTTTGGGTTTTTATTTTTGATTACATTTTGTGCTCCAGTTTGAAAACTTTTAACAACAACAGCAACAGCAGTAGCAGCAGCAGCAACAACAACGATTCTACAATGAATTCATAGGGGAAAGATGTATATGTTGGGTGACCTTGGGCCTGCCACTCTCCCAAACTTAACTCACAGGATCATTGGGATAAAATGAAGGAGAGACCCATGTTCTCACCTTGAGCTCCTGGGGGAGGGGAATGGTGGGGTATATGTGCAATAAATTAGAGTTTATGAGAAATGCATTTCCCCCCCGGTTTAAATATTTATTCATGTGTGCATATTATGTCACCCTTTTAACATTTAGAAACCCATGTTGGCAATTAGCATCATCCACAAAGTGCCAAATTACTTTTAATTATGGATGTCACCTTTGTACCATTTAGAAGTCCATGTTGGCAATTATCTTCCATCACAAAATGCGCCATTTATTAATAACTTGGTACTGCATATAGCGACTGGCAACATACTGCAATTAGAGTGCAGCATCTAATCCTCAATAAAGGGCCGGGTGCCTGTTAACTGATTTAGATGAAGGAACCTTTAGTAGCAAGTCATGTTGTCTGCCAAAGTACCTTGCGGTTCACTGTATGTATTTTACCCATGTCACATCTCGTTGTCCCCTTTCACATTAAGATAAACTATTCCTATTATACCGAGTTTGTTCTACAGATGACTTTCAGAAACAAGTAAATAAGAAAGAAAATAGGTGAGCTGGAAAACATGCAGTACTGTGTTCCCAGATGACATTAAAAAAAATAAAGAATAAAAAATAAATATTAGTTCTGTCAATAGTTCAAAGTGTAATTCAGTCCTAGCCTCCCAGCTTCAAGGCAGGTTCAAAAAAGTTTCATTATCTCCCCAAAGCACTACCTTTCACATTTAGTTTAAAGACTAAATTAAACTTTACAGAAGGCTGTGCCTTTGAGCAGTGTCACAAATATCTGTGTAGGTGTGCATGTGAATCAGATCTGTTCAAATGCTAAATCACAGGATATCGACACAGCCCTGCTTAGGATATTCAGTGGCACACGGAAAAGAAAAAGCAGTTGTGCCATTTTAAATCCCATGAGAACCTGAGAAGCTTAGGAGTCATGGGAGCATCAATATCTGATACCGACAAGGACATAATGTGTCTTTATTCTCTTCGTCAAAGTATTTAATTGGGACCAAGGTGGTTCTTTACAGAAAGGTAAACACTGCTGAAGGTAAATGGAGTTCCCAGTTCTTACATACTTTCATTTATTTCCCTTTGCTGTTTTTATCGCTTTGCAAACCTTTAAGAATTTATTTCTACCTGGCAAGCTATTCATATCCTCTGGCACACTTTTGATATTACCTGCTTAGAACAGTGTACTTTCAGGTAATTTTGAAAGATAGAAAAAAAACATATGGTTGGGAGCACAAAGTTAGAGAAGCACTTACATTTGCACTGTGATCACTTCCACTAACACAGATGACATCTTGTTTTTGAATTGTTAGTACCTCTTTTGTAAGCTTCAGTCGGATTTCATAGGCGTTTTCGGATATTTCGTCATATAGCAACGCAATACCAGTTTTTGTCTGTAGAGGCAAGGTAATGGGGGGGAGGGGAAAAACAGATCAAAGTGTCAAATGCATAGCCTTTAAAAATAACAATGATACATAATTTGTATCTTCTGTGTCCTAATAACAGTTTATCTCACCTATGCTGGCAAAGCTGCGTGGTAACAGGTAGTAAGGGGACACTTTAGCAGAAAATGTTCAAGTTACATTCTATATCAATATTCATGAACTGCTTAATCCTATCATCTTCTTTAGCTCTTGCATACAAGCAAAGTCTTGCAGTGTGAGCTAAGGAAGGCTTTTCCTGTACCACAACAATTTGGCAGACATGTCTCGTTCTCCCAAACTCGCCTCTAAGAAAAGTCATCAAATTTCCCTGCAACACAACACTGCTGGTGCACTATTGTGCCAATGCTAGAGGAACAAAGTTTCTACAGTGTTTAAGGAGGAACAAAAAGTTTTTGTAAGTCTCCCCCTCCTCCTCCTCTCTTAAAATATGCACTGTTAAAAGTGGTAAAATGCTACTTGGTGCTTGTTATAGAAATAGACATAAAACACAAAGCCACACCACTACTTATCTAGCCATAAACTGTAGCAAAAGGCAAACCAGGAGTAGATTGGTATCTAAGCATTAAACCGTCATTAAGCAGAAATATCCCAAGATTGCTAAAAGGAAAGTTATTCATTGATACTATGCATGGATTCACTCAGTGATGAGTGACGGGCGATAGCTTACTGGTCTAAGCTTGGTGGTTTAAGCCTTGCAAGGAGAAGCCCCAGATTCAATTCATGCTGGCATCTCCCAGTAAGGATGGGAGAGATTCTTGCTTGAAATCTTGGAACATAATGTAGATCTTCTCAAAACTTAGACATTTGAATTGGAAGGGGTTAATTAGCTAACCTATATATATTCACCTGAATGTATTGTTAGTCCAGTGAATGTATTAAGTATAAAAGAACTTCTTAAGGTTTTCTGTATGAAACTGCTCTGTAAAGCTGTGAACTTTGATCTGCATTGTACTTCTCTCTGGCAAGCTTTGCCTTACTAAGTGTCTGGAGATAAGAACAGTAGACCTTACACAGAGAGTACTGTAGCTGTCCTTGCAGAGAGGAACTGTTGCCTAGGTCAAGAGATAGGGTGGCCTTGCTGGAGTGCGCATGAACCAACTCTGGCTAAATGTTCTTTTGCCTTACATGTCCTTTTGCCTTATATGTATAACAGGAAATGTACAACAGGAAATGTTCCTTATATGGACAAGAGGAAGTTTTCTGGGGTGGGAAGAGAGCCAGAGAACTGTCTATAAGAACTGTCTGAAATTTGACTAGTTTTGTACTTGCTTGGATGTCTGAACACCGCAAGTACCTCTGCATGCAGAATAAAAAAATCTTTCTCTCTCTGAAGCCAGAAGCCTCAGGTGTTTTCTGCTTCCATGTTTTCTCACCGGGCGCAACAATGGGAACCCGTAGGGGCAAATAAGGCTCCAGAATGAAATGATTATCTTACTGTATAATCTGCCAGCATTCTCAAAACAAAACAAGACAAGACAAGACAAGACACAGACACGTCTTAGAAGCATCTAAACAGTCGCCCAATATGGAAGAGAAACTGACTGAATGCATCTTCCAAGAAATTATTCAAGTAAGTGCTCCATCTTCAATAATGTTGAACAAAGTTTAATTTGGACCATTTGCTTAAGCTTACTTGGATCTACTGCATTAAGTTAAAAAAAATCACTCCCTGTTTTTGTTCCATATTTGCATTAACTTAAAAATAGTATTTATAAGCAATAAGCCTAACCAATAAATGACATTCACATATGAGTTATATTATGAGATAGGTTTTTAAAAAAATATTATGGTGGGATAAATTTTTCATAGATACCTATGTGTGGAATCCACACATAGGAAAAATGGAAAAATATTCAATGGAAAAATTAATGGCGCTACGACTGTTTAGCAAAGGACATATTTTAACCAAACACAGACCAATATCAAGTGCTACTACTGCTAAAGAAACCCATGATCCATATGTATTACTACATCTATCTGTAACTTTCATTCAGTTCTCAGCAACAGACATAAGCATGATAAGCACAAGTCAGCTGAGGGTCCCATGAATGAACCACTGGTCACTGTGGATCAGATGTCATGCAAAAACCTTTTTAGAAATGATCCAAAATATCAGGGCCGATGTTTCATGATGAAATGGAAATATGTTTGTTCTGTCCACTTTCAAGCTGAAGTGGAGGTTATGTATAGGTTATTTTCTGAAACACAAAACAAGGGATGAACGGGAATTTGTGATTAATGATGACACAACACTCCAAACTCTTCTACTGTATGAATCCTAATGCACCTCATTTATTACTTATATCAAGTCTCTCAACTAAAAGCCTTGTTAAAAATAGCCCTGGGTTATAACATAGGCATCTTCTGTTAATGACATTAGCCTTGGAACAGGAGTGATTAACAGCTGGTTCTCAATCTGTGTGATCTTAATCACGAGAAAGTAAGCAGTAATGGCTTGTTTAATTACTGTAAACACAGTGTGTCACCAGCTAATTAGATATGATTGATTGTTGTCAACCTCATTCTCTGCTCAAGACATCAGACACAAACATTTGAATTCAGTAATACATGCTCAGAATGAACTTTCAGAATATCCTTTTCGGTAAAAGGACAGGTATTGCAGTGGGAGAATGGAGGACCAACACTCAACAGGGTGTAGATAAATTGCTAGAACAGAGACCATGACATTCCAAATAGACTCTGAACAGGCAATGACGTTTTTAAACAAACCAAAAAAGTTATAAAACGTCCATGTTAAATTGGAAGTTAATTTTGAATAGTTTAGAATTTAATGTTTACATTTCATGCTGCAATGTTCACAAGCTCAGCTTTGCAGACAAACGGGCAAGAAGGATGTAGTAACTAATAGTATTCAGTTTTGAAAACTTTATTTTACTTTTTAATGGACAGCTAGCCACTTTGGAAGTACCATTACCAATACTCAATGATTCTATTCCCATTGACTTCACTACATACATCGTTGAGGGACATGCATCGTTGCTAGGATGGACAATTGGCATGTTGCAGTTCCTCATTAAATTTAAGAATATCAGTACAACCCCACATTTACAGCAAATCCAACCTCCAAGGAGTGTGCTGCAACTGTTGCTAGCGCTGCAGCGGCATCGGTGGCAGCAGCCAATGAATTGCTCGAAAGCCAGATCTGCTGCCTTTCTGGAACCTGCCTCCCGAGGCAGTTGCCTCACCTTGCCTCATGGGTGAGCCAGCCTTGCACAGTGTCAGGGTCGAGTCAGATGAGGAGGAGTGGTGGCAAGCCCCCCCTGACAAGGCAGCACCCACAGAGGAATCTGAGGAATTTGTACCTGGGGAAGACTGGTGGCAGCACTCCTCATAAGAGGAGGAATCTGACAGGGAGGAGGAGGGAAGACTAGAGCTAGAGGAAGAAGTGGGGCCAGAAGCAGGTCCCAGTCAGGAGGGGAATCAGCCGATCCCCTCTCCTCCTCCCTTCTCAGCTGTAGAACGCCGAGCTAAGAAGCGAAGGCGGCAATTAGAGACAGCTGTAGCTCATAAGAAGCGTGGGAGTGAACCGGCTTCTTAGGGAAGCCGGCTGGCCCATTCTACAGCATCTGCATTTATTGTGCTGGGCGCGTGGTTGCTTTTGCTCATCTTGTTCCTGTGTTCCTGGTTTGTTCCTGACTCTTGGCTTGTTCCTGACTGACTTGGCTTGTTCCTGACTTCGACTGTCTCTGACTTCGGCTTCTCCTGACCCCAGTACTGATATCTGACTTCGGCTGGCTTCTGACCTGGACTGTTTGACCTTGGCTTATCTCACCCTGACTGCTGCGCTTCAGCACGCCAACTTGTTGGTGCCCTAACACACAGGCCTGATTCCACAGGCTCTACTTATGTATCACTTGTTAATGTTTCCTGCAAAGGTTTCCAGCTTACAGCACATTTCCAAAAAGAACAGCTTCCTTATAATTAAAATAAACCATCCAAGAAGAAGAAGAAGAAGAAGAGTTTTGACAACAGTCACAATGTTTAACGAAACATGGTTGGGATACAACCTTCACCAACACCCTTCATGTGAGCTGAAAACACTTCCATAGAAAGGAGGGAAAGATATCATATGTCCTTCTAGTGGCAATCTCTCCTCATGGGACACGCCTCAAGTTTAACTTGGTGGGGATGCAGTAATGTGGAACTGTTGTTATAATGGGGAGTTGAGAAGCTGCATATGCAAACAGAACACTGCATGCAATTATTTGGATTCCAGCTATCTCCCAACCTTTGTATTTAACTTGGCTGGTTACCACAGGCAACAAGAAATTCTATGCAAGTGAGTGAGTAGGCTGGTAGAGGAGGGGCAGAGCAATGAGTCGCACTGCCGTGAGTGCCCTCTGTTTCTGCTGTCCGCAGCTGGCATGGAAACTTGGTGGACTAGCAGGGGAGGGATGGATCATTCCATACCTCTCCCATCAGTCCGCTTGGTTTCCATTCTGGTCACAAAGAAAGATATGTCCCCTGTTCTGCAGCCAAAATGAAAATGCAACAGGCTGGTGGTAAACGATGAACACCATTTGGCCGAAGGCAAAAAAAAAAAAAACCCCTATAAACCTGAAAAGAGGCTAAAAGGTAAAGGTAAAGGCACCCCTGACCATTAGGTCCAGTTACGGATGACTCTGGGGTAGAGGCGCTCATCTTGCATTACTGGTCGAGGGAGCCGGCATACAGCTTCCGGGTCATGTGGCCAGCATGACTAAGCTGCTTCTGGCGAACCAGAGCAGCACATGGAAACGCCGTTTACCTTCCCGCCGGAACAGTACCTATTTATCTACTTGCACTTTGATGTGCTTTCGAACTGCTGGGTTGGCAGGAGCAGGGACCGAGCAATGGGAGCTCACCCCGTCGCGGGGATTCGAACCGCCGACTTTCTGATCGGCAAGTCCTATCAGAATAACATTTTTTGTGTGTTTGTGTGCAGGCTATTTTGTGGGCTTATTTACAAGGCTGGATTAATACAGGTAGTAAAGGAAAAGGTCCTGCTGAAACACAACTGTTGTAGAGAAATAGCCTCTTAATAATTTGTGACAAGAATAGTGTGATTAGATATCCTGAATATGAATAAATCACAGTGACGTGAAGGTTCTATTGAATTCTTCATTGAGATGAAGATTTGAAGTTTTTTTCATGCCAGCAGCAGAGTCACCATAGAATACTGTATATTCTGGCGTATAAAACTACTTTTTAATCCAGGAAAATCTTCTCAAAAGTCGGGGGTCGTTTTATAAGCTGGGTGGAGAATCTGTGGTTGAGTATATCTCAAACTCTATATTTTAACTGGAAATGTTGGGGGTTGTCTTATATGCCCAGTTGTCTTATACACCGGAAAATACGGTAAATCTGATCAGTTAACAGCCCTGAAATACCCAAGCCAAGATCTGCATAGGGGAAGGGCTCTGTGGCAGAGGGTATCCTTTGCATGTAGAAAGTCCCAGGTTAAATCCCTGGCCAATCCAGATAGGGCTGGAAGAGAAACCTGTCTGAAATGCTAGGGATTTTCTGCCAGTCAGTATAGACCACACTGAAATAGCTGGACCAATGGCATGTTCCTAAAACTGTTCTCTCTTCTGCAACACATAAACACACACCCTTTATGATCTTTGGCATGGCAATCTCTATGCCTTCATTCCTTATCTGCACAAATGCCACAGGGATGGCCCCTTTCTTAGCACTGAGATTGGGTGAGAAAATAAACAAATACAGCAGTGCAGCCTGGTTCTGTGCACCAGGTGCCATTAAGGAAATTGTTTTAAATCTTCCAGAAATCACAAAGGTAAACAAGAGTCGAAAGCATTTAGAAGTCCAAGGCTGCAAAACCAGGTGCCCTTGAAAACTTATTATATAAACAAGAAACCTATTGGGAGAGGATTATAGGAAAGTCAGGCCAGTAATTCCTAAGAGAGAAAAAAGCAATGTGAAGACATGATAGATAAGAGATCACAGTATGTCAATACAAAAATATTCAGAACTATATGGCATAAGGACAGCTCATCCACATATATGGCACAATTCATTGACTGCAAGAAGAGTATATTTGGTATACATGAGCTTCTGAGAATTAATTTCCAGAATGAACTTTCCTTCTAGCAGTATACACCCAATGTTATTTACACAGTAAATATTTTAAAAAGCAAACTTATGTTGTCAAAATATCATGCTGTTTCCTTATATGGCTATGACATGACAAAAATGTGACTTAAAAAGCCATTAGCCTTAGTGTTATTGTTATCTTTTCAATTAAAAGTGAATAGGAAGGGTTTCTTCTAGAAGATTTCTCCCAAAACAGAATACTGAAAGTTTAGTCCAGTTATCATTCTTTCTGGGAATGTGCTTTGGGATGTGAACACCTGCAAACAGGGCATCAAAGAGCTTTATCAGCCATGATGACTTGTAAGTAGAATTTTATGCCAAGGGGCACACACCAGTGGTGGGTGGGGTCAGGTGCAAAAACGAAAAGACTAATGGAAAGACAAATGGATTTGACACCATAGAGGTGAGAGATTTCTACATACCTCTTCCAGGCAAGCAAGAGGCATTATCAGATTTCAAGGACACATTTCAGCCAAGCAAAGGCACACAAGGGGAGGGATGTGTGCCAGGGAGAAGCCTGAGGACCAAAATAGATAGGTCTTTGTTTCTTGGACCCTCAATTCCCCCCCCCCCCCTTGCTCTGGAAATTGTTGGCATCTACTTTCCTCATTTTTGTTCAATATAAATCTTTATAACTCAACATAATATTTCCGAGGTATTAAAATTGAAGGTAGCAATGTTGACCCATTAGAAAAAAGAATAATTGAAAAAAGTTAAAGTAAACTTCATTAGAACCAACTTAAATGTTATATAGCAGTGAGCACATGTTAATTTTTTCCAGAACGCTTCTCAGGGTGGATGCTAAGAAGAAAGTAAGAACACCTAGCCTCAAACATGGAAATTCTGCTTGCACATGAAAAGATGAAGAGTCATGTGCTGATGGAAAAAACAGACAAAGCAACTTATTGCATTGCTCCCCTAACATGCTTGAGGTCTGAGAAGAAACTGTAAGCAAATTTGAAAGGTAAAAAGATGCTTCCTCTCAGGCTTCTGCAACTTTTTTTTGAGGAGCAAGTACAAAGCAGCTAATAGATAATTCAACAAGTAATTTGCTTGTTTTGCATCATTAGCAACAATATTAGGGAAATTTAATGTGGCAACTCTAGGACAAGGATTTCGTCTCCTATCCAGATGCCTCCTAGTTGCCGTTCCACCTGGGAAAAAGGCAAGAAGGAACTGACAAATGAAAAACTAGAATTACCCGCCAATTCTGTTTTATTTTTAAAATGAAAACACACTCCTTTCTCTCTCAGTGGGTTGGCTTGCTCAGTACAGTTTGGCAGCAAAAAGAGCCATGTGAACTTGTTAGTATTTATAAAAAATATTATTATTTACATTTACATTTCTTGATTTCCTCCGTCCAACAAAATAATTCCATCTCTCAGCAAAATCAACATTCCATAACCTTCCTTCTCTTTTATAAACTAATTCAGTTAACTTGCCCCTTTTCGACAATTTCATGTATTTTATTAACCACTCCCACTCTCTGGAGCTTGTTCACGGTCCACACTATCTTAGCAGCAACGTAGTGGCTTCAGATTCCTAACCACTTTGCCCTCAATTATATTAAACAGAATCAACACTGGGGAAGGTCTCAATGTGGTTTGTATATCAGCAACAGCCTATGTACGCTCTCCCCCTAATCACTAGTTGTAACTGGGCATTCCAACCACACATGCAACAATATGTGTTTCCTGCTGTGCATTACCAGCATTTAATTCAATCTACAAAAAAAGATTGCTTTTATTCTTGCAGATGTTATGTACCATCTCAACAGTAATTTATTTTATGCTTCCCTAATTAATAAACTTTGTGAAGTTCTTTCCACCTGGCTCCCAGTATTTTCCCACTGTTGATCTGAAATAGGTAAAGGTAAAGGACCCCCTGATCATTAGGTCCAGTCACGGACAACTCTGGAGTTGCAGTGCTCATCTCGCTTTACTGGCCGAGGGAGCCGGCATTTCTCCACTGACAGCTTCCGGGTCATGTGGCTAGCATGACTAAGCCGCTTCTGGCGAACCAGAGCAGCGCACGGAAACGCCGTTTACCTTCCTGCTGGAGCGGTACCTATTTATCTACTGTACTTGCACTTGACGTGCTTTCGAACTGCTAGGTTGGCAGGAGCAGGGAATGAGCAACAGGATCTCATCCCATTGCGGGGATTCGAACCACCGACCTTCCGATCGGCAAGCCCTAGGCTCTGTGGTTTAGACCACAGCGCCATAGCCCACCCCAAATCTCTTTCCCATTAATTCAGTTTTACTTCCCCATATGCACCAGTTTATTACAATTTAGCTCAGTTGATAAAGCATAAGACTCTTTTCATCTCAGGGTCATGGATTTGAGCCCCTCGTTGGGCAAAAGGATTCCTGCATTGCATGGGGTTGGACTAGATGATCCTTGTGATCCGTAACAACTCTGCATTTCTATGATTGTATGAATTTTCTGACAGAATCCCCTTTGCTTTGCTTCTTATTATTTTCCCCCAAGTTGCCTCCTGTCAAAATAAAATTTTTGGAACCAATATTTCCTACAAGAAATGTATCATTTGAAACCCTAGTTTAGCTGAGCACATTAAGTCAACTTTCTTGCACTCTCACTAGGCTTGGCTTAGCAGGTTATGAAAGCCAGGGCAATCGATATCAAGCAATCGAGAAAAGAAAATCAGTCATAGAGATACTGTTGAGGCAAAATAAACCTGGAAGCCAATTCCCAGTCCGCCTGGGAAAATAGTACAGTACTTGAGACACTGTTGGGCTTATGACATAATGCACAGTTGCTTACCTATCCCTGAACTGTGCTCTCTTGGCAACGGTAGAAGAATTGACAAAACCTTCTGCCAAATCTTTTATAAATAACATGAAGAGAAAAAATGTAGGTGTTGCTTAAATGTCCCCTACGGATAAAAATCAACTTTCAGTTCACAAGGTAGCTGCTGAAAATGGTCTGAGGAAAGTATAAAAGCAGGATGGGCTGCAGTTCAGTGATGTAGTGGTAAATGTTGATGTGCAGGGGCTTATCAAGGCAACATCCACAGCCATGCCCCAAAGGAGAGTCCAAAACTGCAGGCAGCTTTATGGATACATTATCATGCACACCAAAACAAAAAACAGAAGCGCATAGCATAATACCCAATGTATTAGAATCAGCATGACTGCAATATTATGAATGCTTCTCTGGGAGTAAGCTCCACTGAATTCTGACTGCACATTCTGTTTGTAAAACACATTGAGTTTTTAATAAACTAACTTCAGCCAGCCAAAAGACAGCTTTCAGCTTTGTTTGCATTTAGAATTAAATTTCCCAACAGAAGGGTTGTCATTTAAACTGCTATCTTGAGGTAGGAATAACATAAAATGGGGGTGGCTAACCCAGAGGGTGGATCCATCATGGCAAGACAAAGAAACGGCTCCCCTGCCCCCAACTTTGAGCTTTATCTCCTTGTTTCAGTGCTGTGGTGCTTGGTGCTGAAATCCCTTCACAATAAAAACTCTTTAGAGAGCGAGAAGGCAGAGGGCTTCTTTTATCTCCCAAACTCATGTTGTGGTTCTAAGTGCCACAGCACTGAGTTCAGGAGATAAAGCCCAATTAAAAGTAAAAGGCAGCATTTCCCCTCCCCAAACACCTCAGAGCTGTAGGGGACACTGTGTTTTCTTCCTCACAAAAGGAGCTGTGAAGAGTAAATGGCAGTGTTTTCAGTCCCCTTTGGCTCCACCCCTAGCACTGGGTTGGGGATGACTTTATAAGAGATCTCATCCTGCTTTGGAAGGGAGAAAGAATGATCTCTCTCTCTCTCTCTCTTTATAATGCTCTTTATAAACCATCTTAAGGTAGTTCACAAGAACAACACATCAAAACGATAGATCCTGCAGCATCCACAAAGTCAAGGCTTTGGAAAGCAAATACGTGTTTAGTAAGTGCTAGAACATCATCAATGTTAAGGGTCCACCTTATAGCAAAAGGGAGACTTTTCCACAGAGTTGGCACTGCAACCAGAAATATCCTCCTTCTGATCATGAGCACAGCCAGGAGGGCCTCAGTAGAAGAACTTCATGGCAGGTATGTGTGTGCAAGCAAGCAAGCAAGCAAGCAGGTAAGTAGGTGTGTGAACATAAATGGACTAGCTATGTGGCCCTCAGAAGGGTGACTGAATGTCACTCCAGCCCTTGGACCCCCAAAGAATGTCATAAAAGAATGGGGAAGAAATACCCAGCCTTTGCTTGATTATCATCCTCCTTCTCTGACTTCTTGTATGCTAATCTGTCGCAAACAGGCATTAAGTCTTCCTAATCATATCTGAGCTAAGGAGAGTCAGGCAATTACCTTCGTGTCACTCCTCCTTTGGAAAAAAAAAGTCCTGGATCTGCTGTGTTTCCCCTTGGAGCACCAATTCCATTGCAGCATATGCTCTGCACGCAAAAAGTTCCAGGTTTCAATCCCTTCTGTCTTCAGGTAAGGTTGGGAAAGAAAGACTAATGTTCAGAACCCTGGACAGCAGCTGCTAGTCAACATAAACAATGCTGAGCTAGACGGACATTGTCTAAGTTGATATATGGTGGCTTCCTATGTTTTTTAGCATATGGACCATTTAGGTTGTGGGAATACACTTCGTGGGTTGCTTTGAACCCATGGTTATTTGTTTTAAGTTGATGTTATTTATGCAATATTTTACATATCCTTCCGTTTTAAAGTGAAAGTAAAAGTAAGACTCAGTGGGCATTTTGCCACTGAGATTACTCCGCCTAAAAGTTTAGTTCCACAGGTTTGAATTTGTCAATGATCGTTTATTCTGCTTCCCGCCTTTTTTGGGGGCAGCAACAGCGTTTCTATTGGCAAATATATCGATCGTGACGTTGCACTTGGTTGTCAATAAAAGGCTGCGGCTCCCCGCCTTAGGCATTCAGTATTATTAGGGTCTTTCGCTCTTTTGCTTTCTTACCTTCAGTTTAGTTCAGTTTAGTTTAAGGGATTTTTGGGGAACGGGTTGGAAGGGTTGGACGGGTTGGAAGCGTGTACAGATTTAGCTAGGTTTTAGTTTGCGGAAGATCTACCGGTAAAGGTTTAGATAGTTTTAGTTTAGCATAGGCTTAGATCGCGGAAGATTTGGCGCTTATAGATTTAGTTAGCCTTAGCATTGCGGAAGATTTGGCGGTGCAGGGTCTGATAGCTTAGGAGAAGCTTAGAATAGTGATAGGTTTAGTGAAGTGTAAAAGCCTATGCGGGTCAGCCAAAGCCATTCAAAGCAACAATGTGTCTGTCTTTATTTCACCTTAATTAAAAATTTTCGGGGTTTATTTAGCCATTATGCTTGGTCGTAACTTTAGCCTTTAATGCTTGGGTATGTAACTTTAGAGTAACTCAGGAGGTCACAAGTATTTGTAGATAGTTTCACGAGGCATTTTCACCCGGACTACTCACGCACCTTCAGATTTAGCCTGGCGGTACGGTGCGAGTTTATGCTCCAGAATTATTGGCCGCTCCGTTCGCAGGCCGGCCGGCGCCTGTGCAAGGATGCACGTGGAACGCTGGCCACATATCCCCGGCAACTGGAATCCCGTGTGTAGGTGGCTCAGACCTACGCGCGGGAAGCTCCAGCAAAGAATCCCCGCATAGGTTACCATCATGCAGCCCATGTTTGTAAGAGTAAGTGCAATGCAGCTCACTGGGACTTAAGGTTTCTGCACAGAATGACACTGACGGTTTCCCCTAATTTTAGAACTGCATGGAAAGTGGTCTACTATGATGTCATGAGTGAAAGCCAAACTAAAAGGTTTGTTTTGTTTAATTTATTTACCACCTTCTAGCTTAAGAGAAAGCTAACAAAAGCCAAGAATTATGAGAAGCGAACATCTGCATGTTGCATAGTAAGAAATTATGTAAAAGAGAATGTATCCAATCAATCAGCAACTATATTTGTTCACTCTACACCCAATTTTGTAAGTACAGTGATTGCAGAATTATGCCTTCAATGCATGATTTAATCACACCCGTCTATTTGTAAAGTGGAATTCATTTAAGCCTCTCTTAGAATTCTTGAAGAGACCTTGAAAATGAATAAGAATATTATTATATACATTTTGTTGACAAGTGGGCTCATTTAAAAAAGCATACAGCCACCTAAACATAGAGCAAGGGAATAAGAAGATAACCACAAATTTCTAAACCCACCGTGGTTAGCATTTTTAGACTATTTCTTCAATATAGTGTGGCAGCTTTACTAAAAATCAGATTCTGAGTAGCTTGACAAGTGTCTTTTTCAATAAATAGCCTTTTACAATGTGTATTACTTGTCAAAAGTGCCAACAGTACAGGTGAGATTGCAGAAGGTGAATGTGATGCAGATGGAATGTTTAATTTTCTAGTTTAAAAATATATAAAAAAAGATTTAGACAGTGAACACAGGTGAAAACTGATTGCCAGAAAACCATAGTGTTTGCTAGGTATGACAAGAACAGAAATAGCCATACCATTTTGTTCAGAATCTGTTATTTTATATTTGACTCCCTTTAATAGATTATTAGCATGGTGTGCCACTGTAATATTGCTAATGAGCTTGCTTCAAGCTTTCTTTCCAGGTCAGCCTTTGAGGTCTTTTTAGAGCAAGTGTGTGGGAAAAATTAGACCCTCCAGATGTTGCTGAACTCCAACCAGTAAGCATGGCCGGTGACCAGGGATGATGGGAGTTGTAGTTCAGTTGTAGTTCAGAGCATGTGACTCTTAATCTCAGGGTCGTGGATTTGATGCTCACGTTGGGTGAAAGATTATTGCATTGCAGGGGGCTGGACTAGATGACCCTTATCGTCCCTTCCAACTCTACAATTCTATGACTGCATGCACAAAGCACCAAGAAGTCACTCATCAACTAGTATGAAACCTAGTATGTCCAGTATAAACCGATGGTAAATTATTTTCCCCAAGACCCTAGTTTTTCAGGTCCAGGGAATGTTTGTTAAAGAGGAGTAATGCTCACTTGGTATCAGCCAAAATTATTTGATCAGTCACCATGAAAGGCAGTAGGACTACTTATGGTACAGCTACCATGTGAGCTGGCTAGCAACTACGTGAGGCAGTTCCTTGGAAGACCTATTTGTTCAGAGGGATTGCAGAATCTACCCAGAAAGGTGTCACCATAGTTGTTCTAGGAACATGGAAGTGAGCATCCAGGCTTATAGGGAAGGAAGGGAACCAAGCTGAGTTGAACCCTTCTTATAGAAGAAGGACCTGTTTAGATGTGGAAAGTGACAGTGGTATCATGAGACTGGGAAGGCAAGTGGTTGGTTCATCTGGTGGATAGAACAGCACTCATAAGCGTACAGTGGTCCTTGGAGTGGGGTTGCTGCCTAGGGTCGTGAAAGTAGGTTATACCCAGCAGAGCTGTTGATTGCTAATGATAGCTATTTCACGCATGCATCTCCCTGTCAGTCAGTGACATTAGGCAGAGTGAGGAAGCTGCCTCAGGAAGCAGGTGCTGGGGGCAGAAGCGTGGGAAGTGTTGGAAAGATGGACCTGTTAATTGCTGGTTCAGTTGCGGGGTTGGGTAGACTGCACTCTGCTCTTCATTCACCTCTAACGTTGCAAATGGTCTCTATGATTTTTGCACATAAAATGCATTCTCTGTACAGTCATACCTCGGGTTACGGCCGCTTCAGGTTGCGTGATTTCGGGTTGCGCACCGCGCTGAACCTGAAAGTAACAGAACGGGTTACTTCCGGGTTTCGGAGCATGCGCAGAAGCGCCAAATTGCATCATGCGCAGACACAGCGGCATGGGTTGCGGATGCTGCAGGTTGCGAGTGCACCTCCCACATGGATCACATTCACAACCCGAGCATCCACTGTATATTTTAAGGCTTAACTATTTCAGTTAAGGCAGAGAGGGGTTATCCTGGAGTAAAATCTGCACAAGAAAACCCCTTTCAAATTGGCTCCCATTTGCAAAAGTGGCCGACTATGCCTGTGGGGGAAAGACTTCAGGAAAGGAGCTGATAGGGTTTCCCCATCAATCTTCTAAAGTTACAGTCCTTGGCATATAATATAACAGAATTCCTATCTGTATGAAACTCTTGGCAGATGGTAAAGCCAGAATAAGCTTTAAGTGACTTCAGAAAGGTCATATTAACTGTCTGGGCCAAGAGGACAAAGCCACAGGAAGCAGAAGCACACTGCACACCACACCTGAATCCTAACTAAACTTCTCAATGACCTTTTCTTCCTCCATCCTCCAGAGCCAAACTGATTATTTTTATTTACTTAAATTTATTTACTAAAATTAAGCCTTTACAAGCCTTTCTCAAACACCAGATGATTTCCCACTGTGCCAAACAGTAATTAAATCACACACACACACAAACTCATGTCTTACTACTTTTTAAAATCATTGTACCAATATGGAATCGTGCTGTACCCCAGGGAAAGGAGGCATGTCAAAAGAACCCAACTCTATATCATCCAATGGCCACATCTGATTGAGGGGTTAAAGAAGGCACCAACTCACCTCTGGCCTGCTACAAATAAAGCTTTATTTCAGGTATGAACTTCCCAGGTGTCCCAGATTGCTTTCCCTGTTAAGTAAAGTCTTTCAGCAGGCGTTGTCTCATGGGGCAGCTGTTTTGCCACAATTCCTTCTCTAGAGCTTCTAATTCTTCCTTTTCCAGTCCAGTCTCGTCAGGAGTAAATCCCATATACCACAGAGAAAGTCAGGGTCTCACAGCATGTTTGGGGGAAGCTTCCACTAGTATAAGCTAGTGTATAGAGTATAAGCATTCCCTGCTTTGATGCTGGAATTCCCTCTCTGGCCCTACCCTATGGGGCTTAGGGAGATAATTTTCATATGGCCTGCGGCAGATGAGTCTCTCCAAAAAAAGCCTTGCTTAGGGCCTGGCTTCTTCAGCCTGCTCATATCCTCTTTTCACTGGGCTTGTCCCTCCTCTTCCCTCTCTCTGAGGCTTTTATACAGTGTGGTGTAGTGGTTAAGAGCGGTAGACTCGTAATCTGGTGAACCGGGTTCACGTCTCTGCTCCCCCACATGCAGCTGCTGAGTGACCTTGGGCTAGTCACACTTCTCTCTGAAGTCTCTCAGCCCCACTCACCTCACAGAGTGTTTGTTGTGGGGGAGGAGGGGAAAGGAGAAGGTTAGCCGCTTTGAGACTCCTTCAGGTAGTGATAAAGTGGGATATCAAATCCAAACTTCTTCTTCCCTGTCTCCCCATCATTCATTCTGCCTGAGGCATTGCAGTTGAGATCCTTCATCTCTCACAGGTAGAACCTCCAGGTGGTGTCCAGAGGAACCATTGCTTGGCTGGTGTCTGATAGTATAGATCAGGACATACTTAAAGGGTCAGGTTCCAGCAAAGAAAAACACTGCATTCCAGTACCCCATTGTGTTCCCATTCATTCTTTTTAATGGCATGTGGCAACAGTTTTTAATTACTGCCCTGTGGACAGAATTCAGTGTTGGTCACTGTGGATACCTACTGGTATGCAATAAGGGCTTCAAGCATATCACACCTTGCATATCAAATTAATTCCTTGTGCCTACTCAGATATCTAGTATCTGTTCCAGTTTTACTCCAGTCACATCTACACCATACATTTAAAACACTATTGAGCGCAAAATATGGTCTGAAGCTCAACATCAAAAAAACTAAGATCATGGCCACTGGTCCCATCACCTCCTGGCAAATAGAAGGGGAAGAAATGGAGGCAGTGAGAGATTTCACTTTCTTGGGTTCCATGATCACTGCAGATGGTGACAGCAGTCACGAAATTAGAAGACGCCTGCTTCTTGGGAGAAAAGCAATGACAAACCTAGACAGCATCTTAAAAAGCAAAGACATCACCTTGCCGACAAAGGTCCGTATAGTTAAAGCTATGGTTTTCCCAGTAGTAATGTATGGAAGTGAGAGCTGGACCATAAAGAAGGCTGATCGCCGTAGAATTGATGCTTTTGAATTATGGTGCTGGAGGAGACTCTTGAGAGTCCCATGGACTGCAAGAAGATCAAACCTATCCATTCTCAAAGAAATCAGCCCTGAGTACTCACTAGAAGGACAGATCCTGAAGTTGAGGCTCCAGTACTTTGGCCACCTCATGAGAAGAGAAGACTCCCTAGAAAAGACCCTGATGTTGGGAAAGATGGAGGGCACAAGGAGAAGGGGACGACAGAGGATGAGATGGTTGGACAGTGTTCTCGAAGCTACTAACATGAGTTTGGCCAAACTGCGAGAGGCAGTGAAGGATAGGCGTGCCTGGCGTGCTCTGGTCCATGGGGTCACGAAGAGTCGGACACGACTGAACGACTGAACAACAACAACAACACTTTCACAGTCATGGAGACCCCCTGGGAACTGTAGTTTGTTATGGGTGCTGGGAATTGTAGCTCTGTGAGGTCAACGGCCCTTAACAAACTACAGTTCCCAGTGTTCTCCATGACTGTTAACATGATATACAATACTACTGTAAATGTATGATGTGCGTGAGATCTTAGTAGAGGGTTCTGTTAGCGCAACTGATTTAATTATCTGATTAAGTACTTGCATTTGCTTCTATAATAACCTCCATTACAAAAACATTTATAAAATGGTCCAGACTTTTTTCCTTCTTTAAAAAAAATGAAGCATCACAGTAAATTCAAGGTCAACACCTAATTTATTTTGCTTACTGAAACCTAACTACTGCTTTACATAGGGAGCACGGAGAATATCTGATCTGTCCTACTAAGTGCCAAGAGATTAAAGTTTTTAAACTTTATACTGAGTGTCAAAGTACAGAATTTTCCGATATTTTTCAGTATGTTAAAATCATACACGGGCGAGAGAAACAGGCATGGTAGAGCATGAGACTCTTAATCTCACGTTTGTGGGTTTGAGCCACATGCTGGGCAAAAAATCTCTGCCTTGCAGGAGTTTGGACTAGGTCACCCTCGAGGTCCCTTCCAACTCTACAATTCTATGATTCTATGAACGTTCAGACTACAAAATATTTCTGTTCAGTCAGCTTTGTTTCATTCCAGATCTAACAGCAATAGAAATCTTTTTGCATTGTTTGACCTATCAGAAAGAAACGCATGAAATTCTGAGCATGGGGGCGGGAATTAGTTAAGCTGCATTTCTAAACTTAGAATTTCAGTTCCACAGAAATGCCAGTTCTGGTGTAGTGACATTTGGAAACCCCAGAACACCCCTGAATATTGTATTACACAGATTACAAGACACTTCTTTCAAATAATTGAGCACTCGGAACACTGTCTAAAACCAAAGGCTGACTCATCCAGTTCTGTTTATTGGCAGAAAAAGAGAGTCTCCCAGGCACCTTAGCGTGCATTTTCAGTAGGCAAACAATTTACATGGAATTTGACCTGTACCAGACACGGTGCATGCAACTGAGGTCATGCTTTATGCAGATATTAAACCGAAAACATGCAGTGGCGGAGCCAACAGGCATGATTCCTCTTCTGTTCACTTTACACAGAAGTAATTTCTGCCCATCCCTTATAAAATTTAAAAAGTGGCATTTGTGAAAGTTACCCTCAGCAGTATGAAATGTTACAATATTTAAATATATTGAGTTGCTGGTAAGTTTCTTTTTCAATTTATTTGTAGAGCTAAAAGCAAGGGAAGCATATAAAAACCAAGAAAAAAAATATGGCACCAGGAGTCATTAAGTTATTCATGATGTTATTGGTTTGGAGTCCATAGATTTGACCTCTTTGTTCGGATGGAACATAAAATGAATTGCTACATGAGCAAAACCGGAGCTGTTTGCTACATGAGCAAAACCGAAGCTGTTTGACACAACTGCATCTGACTGTAAGCATTAAATTACTGCATAGCGGATTGACATAAAATCCATCTGCTGGAAACATACATAAAAAAGAATAGAAAGCTTATTTTGTGCCACTTTGTTGACACTTTGCTGGAAAACATAATGGGAGAAAATTAGACAAACTTCAACATAAGACATCAAAAAGCTAAGAGAGGTTTCTTTTTGTTTTGTTTTGTTTTTAATGCATCTGAGTAACTTTGGCCGGTTTAAATTCCATTTCCTTGAAATGTGGCTGCTTGTCACTTTTGATGTATGTTTAAAATATGAACCAATTGCAGAAAGCATTTGTTTCAAGTGTTGTTTTTTAGAGAAGGTCCTCAAGGAAGGCCTGAGATGTGTGCTGGAGCGATACAATGGGAAAGAGGGATTGGGGGGAACTGCATAGAGGAGAGAGAGAGCTTGCAAAGCCCTTGCAATGTCAGAACTACTGAAACACAGTCCATACCCATGCCAACACTGCAAAGGGACCTTGAGAAGGTGACCTGAGAGTTTTAACAAAGCCCCCACCCCACCCTGACAAACATACCAGTTGGGTAAGTAGCAGAAGGGTCGGCAGATCAGAGAATGTCAAGGCAAGTGACCTCAGAGCAGAATTAAAATCCTATGTGCTGTTTATAGCATTAAGCAAGATGCCTAAATCAGCTTGATTACGTTCCACACACTTATTTTCAAACAGATAACTGTAATGATTTTTATTTAGCAAGAACCCACTGGACCTTGACTCTCCCTGCTTGTCCCCCTTTAACTTTTGAGCCACTTTACTGAAAGTGCACGGTTGGAAAGCCAAGGAAACGGAAAGGAAACTGTGTCTGTGCAAAATTGCAACCACCACCACCACCAGCAGCAGCAGCAGTTTGTGTAGTGTTTGGTGGTGGGTTACCAGATTGCTCCCACTGCATGCTGCCAGATGACTCAAGAGTTTCAATCAGAGGATATTTCATATTGGATGTCAACCATACAGGTCATTGGCTGCTGAGTGGCTAGCAATGCCTTGGTATGGTTGGTGCTAATAACTGCAGCCCAAACCATCCACTGCTACCATTCAGCAGCCACATACTTCCTTAGTGCTACAGGAGAAGCCCCCATGCCCTTGCTGTCACCCTCCGGTAAATGATGTTGCATCACTCTTTGCAACTCAGCTGGAGAATCTGGTAGTCTTGTTATTTTATTAAACCACTAGAAAACTGTTGACCAGAGTGAGCAATCTTTAAAATGATCAAGGGGTCGGAGGAACTCCTGTATGAGGAAAGGCTGCAACAGTTTAATTTACCGGTAGTTCGTACTAGAACCCAGTGTCTTCCAATGCAGCTGAATGTTAGAAGATTCAGGGTGATAAAAGAAAGTATGCATGGCTAAACTTGCTACCTCAAGATGTTGACATAGCCCTTAATTTAGACGCCTTAAGACAGAATTAGACAAATTCATGGGCAGTAAGGCTATCACAGTGTCTACTAGCTACTTACTACCTTCATAATCAAAGGCAGTGCCCCTGAAACCCCTTGCTGGGATTCATGAGTGGGGAGAGTGTTGCTGTTCTCATATTCCGCTTGCAGGCTTCCTGCAGGCACCTGTTTGGGCCTTCTGAGAATAGGATGTTGGGTTACTTGACCTTTTGTCTAATCCAGCAGAGCTCTTCTTAACTTTAACACTATTTTCCTTTTCTTTGTGAAATACTACCGGAAATGCACCAGTACTATATGTGACATTGTTTTCTCATGATATAGAAAATAATATATTTAAATATCATAGTGGGGAAAGGTTTGGAAAACTTAGAAAAAAATAAAGAGAAGTGCTAAATCAAGTAACAAGAAATAAGCAACTCAAGAGAGAGAGAAATATGCCATGATTTTTTTAAATGGAAAAATTTATGGAAAAAAACCAATTTTGCGAAGATCTTCTATCTGAAGAAAACATGCAGATTTGTGGATAGGGATAGCAGAGACAACGTATGTTTCTATGATATAAGTGAAAGTAAATAATGAGAGGGAAAATGAAGGAAAAATGAAGCATGAAAAGAAAAAGGGAATACCAACTGAGATTAATTTGGCACATGACTTATAAATATTTCTTCCACAAGTACTATCATCTTCAACATTCGCTTATAACTCCTGATAGAATTCACATTCAATTATACAATTATATCTGTATTCATTTATTTATAAACCAGAAAATGTTGAACTTCAAAAAGTTCAGAGGGTTATTTCAGAGAATGTTTGTTCCTGTCTAAGGTTTATCTGCACTCAGTGTCATCCACTTAAGGAAAGATAAATTTGTGAAGATGAAGGCAGCAGATGAAAAGAAAGGGGAAAACAAACCTAATAAATCTACCCAAATCTTCATAGTGGTATCAAGGACAGTTTTCAGATCACCTTTAAGAATAGCTACAGTCAAATAGCTTGCTTTTCTCACCCTATGAACCCACCAACAAAGCTCTCACAACTCTGAGGTGGGTCCCACTTAACCATTTAGTATCACTGTTGATGCCATAGTAGGACCCACATTTCACTCAGAACAGTGAGGGCCAAACTGGATGTGACACCATTCATATAATTAGTACTTGTATGGTTTTTTAAAAAATAACAAGACTTCCACTTTTGAGATGGAGGCGTAGGCAGACACGCTGAGAAGCTCCGCAGCAAGAATGAAAGGAGAAACATAAAGGTGATTAAAACTTATTTAATGATTTATGGACTGGAGGAAGGCTGTGGAGGAGACTTAAGAACAACTATATTCAAGCTTATCGGCATTTTACCACTGGGGACTATCAAATTTCAAAAAGACGCTGAGGGCTTGCGGAGGGCTAGAAGACCAAGTCAAATAATAATACAGTCTCAAAACAAATGAAGCGAGATGCATCAGCTTTAACTCCCCCAAAAGCCACAGAAAGAAAGAAAAGCTTTGATAATAGAGCATTGGAACTGCAGGAAAACCAAATAAAAATGTCAAAGACACAGGAGATGATTCAATTATTAAGGTCTCTTAAAGAAGATATGGGGGCGCTTAAGACAGAAACTTCAGCGATTAAACAGGACACTTCACAAATGAGAAATGATTTACAAGTCTTAACATCGCGTATGGATACAATTGAACAGCGCGTTAATGTCTTGGAAAAAGTTTCATTTGCTGCTCAAAACCAGACTGACAAACGCCTACTCCAATTGGAATCTGAACTTAGAAGGAACAATCTTAAACTTATAGGTTTTAAAAACTGTCCACCTGAAGGAATTCAGGCAATTGAATATATTGCGAACTGTTTAAAGGAAATTTTGGAGCTACAACAACTTGATTTAAGGATGGAGATCAATGCTGTTAAGAGTTTCCCACTGAGAACCAAGAAATCAAGAGGGGAAACATTTATAACAATAATTCAATTTGCATGCACAAGGGTGCGAGATGATATCCTTAAACATTTTCGGGGGAAATCGAATGCTAAGACCCTTGAATGGAGGGGAAACAAAATCTCTATTTTCCCAGACTATGCTCCAATGGTGGCAGAAAAGAGACGACTATTTGCTCCTGCTCGTAAGCTAGTAAGGGAATTAAAAATACAGCATTTTACAATATTTCCGGCTACTTTCTGCCTAAGGATAAACGATGAACTACGCCGTTTTCAAAATCATGATAATGCGATATCCTATCTACAAGCAATAAATGTGGATAAAGAGCCTACTTGACTGAAAAAGGGTGGGGCAGCCGCCCTCCATTTTGAAGATCTCTATCGACTTGGCTGGATGAAGGGTTAAAGCCCCCCTACCACTACAACCCCAGAGTTACAATTGAGTTTGCCCTTCATACTCCTGCTATTTATTCTTTTAAAAATTAGTGCAATTGCTTATTATGTGAACAGTGCCACAGCTAGTTGGCTGCTAAGAATGGAACAGACAAAAATATCTGGGTATGCTCAAGTATGGATAACATGGTGTCCTACAATTCCCACTACCTGTGACCACTGTCCATTTTGGTTGGGGCTGATTTAAGTTGTTGTCTATAACATCTGGGTGGCACCCCATTGGCTACGCCTACCATAGCTCAACAGACAACTTCATATCTATCTATCTATCGATCATCTATCTGGGAATATCCTGACATTTATGTTCATTGTCATCTTCTTATACATGACTTACTATGACATGGTGTGACAAGATGACCTATTTTCTATCATGCATTCTTGGTGCTTTATATAATCAAGAATTCAGACAAGTACTGTGGATTGTATTCCTTTGAGTGATATCTCCAGTCACTGAACAGAAACTGAGTCCTTCAGAAGTATGGCTATTAAACTACATGAGAATACATATTCAGTAAAGAGAGATGTTGCTAATATGAGGTAGTGGGTGGACATAGCAGACGACACAGTGATTCTCCAAGCAGCTCTCTTTATTCTCAGGCTGGAACAGAACTGAACTGAAGGGCTGAGCCAGCCTGCTTATATAGTACTCAGTAGCATGCAACAGCAACAACTCTCTCTAGCTACCCAATCCGTGAACGGCACTCTCAATCCTTCATTTGCATGTGGACCTGAGTGAGAACTGCAGTCACGGTGGGCAGAGTGAAACTATATACACAACACCCCTAGTGGCCTAGGGTGAGAACTTCAATACATAACAGCTAATACACCCAATATAAATAATATCATCTGATTAACTTTGGTTTAATCAACGCTACTTGTGCACGTTGACTCATTTTTTTCAATACAGACTTAGGCCCATTCCCAAAGCACCATCTATGATGCCAAGCTTTTAGGGGTATCTACTGGACAAGTCATATCAATGACTCATTTAGAAACCCCGCCATGATCTCATGTGAGACCACACACCCCTCTTTCTGAAGATGGTGTGAAACTGGATTCACTTTCTACTTTTCATACCCTGGTGCGACAGCCCAAATGTCTCCTGAGACCCCCCACTTGCAGTCTGGGTATCTAAAATAATTCACTGCAATTTTCTGTCCAAAACCACACATGTAGAAAATACTTCACACAAATTCTGGGCATAAGCAAAATTATAGCTGAGCCTTGCAAGTTTCATGCCCTGCAGTAGCTGTTACTTCATTCTAATTTCAAAATAGTGCTACGATGACCACAGAGAAGTGGCAAGTGACCCCCTCACCTAGGTCCCGGACAAGCTTTTTCACTTCTTCATTTTGACCTATCTCAGGCTTTGCAGAATGTCTCAGAATGTCTTGTATCATCCTCCTTTATTCCTCTCTTACTCTTTCAATTCAGCTGAGCCAATTAGCATTTCAGCAGGTTTGCAACTTCTAAACCTCATGTTGTGAAATTCAGCCAGTTCCTTTTGCCAGAAGCCATATAAGCAACTTACCATCAGACACCCTGTAGAGCTCGAGACTCGGTCACAGCCCACCTGCCTAATTTCACTCAAGAACCTCAGAATGAATGGTACTCGTAATCTCACAAAGGCATGTTAATTTTGAATAGGATGAGATGTCCGTCCAGTGCTTGTGCAGTATCCTTGCACATGACATGTGCCTGCAACCACTGCTAGTCTTTCACCTGCCAATACTAGTTTAGACAGCATGGCTGCCAAATTAGTACAAGAATCTTGGGCAACATGATATGAACCCACAGACCAGGCTTCCTCAAACTCGGCCCTCCAGATGTTTTGAGACTACAATTCCCATCATCCCTGACCACTGGTCCTGCTAGCTAGGGATCATGGGAGTTGTAGTCCAAAAACACCTGGAGGGCCGAGTTTGAGGAAGCCTGCCATAGACAGACAGCTCTGTAGAACATGTGCTTTGCATGCAGAAGGTCTCCATTTTAATTCTCAGCTTCTCGAGAGAGACTCCTTGAGCCACTGCCAGTCAGCATAGATGATACTGAGCTAGATGGATTTGGTATGACAATTTCCTGTGTTCCAATAGATTTTGCACATATATTGTATGTGCTGCAATCCCATAACCACTTTCCTAAGAATATAAGCCCTAATGAACTCAAAGGAGCTTACTTTTAAGTAGATAGGCATAGAATAGTGCTATTTGTCCACCTTTATAGGTTAGCTCACTCAAAAGAGTAAACACTGAAAGTTACAAGACAGGATTGCCATCAGTTATGAAGTAAATAATGTTAAACTGTATGCTATGAAAGCAAATATGAGGCACCTCTGCATGAAGGAAAATCCACTGATAAATGTCTTAGTTAAGCTTTTTTTAATCAGAAAGTGTTGTTTACGTGAATCTAGCATGCATGTGCCTGTAAATGTAACACTATTCAAACATCATTTCCCCATACATCTGCTAGGATATAAAGAAGTGCTACTCTCAGTACCAATTATTCTGTGGTCGTAACAAAATCCATTAGAAATCCATTATTTTGTTCCTGTTAAAATTATGAATATATCTCTGGTGAGGATTCCTTCTGGGGGCAGGGGGGACCTTTTCATTATTCTTCATTAAAATAAAGGCTTGAGGGTATTAAGTAATGTTCATCTATATTGTGGGGGAAAATCTGTCTCTTTCCTTTTCCATTAGTGTTTTCTAAAAACATTTAACATCTCCACCATGAGCTCATATAACCAACAGTTGCCCTAAAGTAAATAGCCTTAAAATGCAATGAGTCTCGAAAATTTCAGTTTACTACTTCCATACGCTCTCTAATTTTGACTTAGTTCTATCTTAAGATATAAATGTCTCTCTTCTATGCTAAAAGACTCATTCATATTGGCAGCACACCCCGCAACCATCCCAATTTCACTGGGACATCCCGGAATTCAAACAATTGTGGTAACAAAAGGATTGACGACCAGATGAAGCAGTCTTATATCGTCCTCATTTGAACACAGGACCAAGCAAAACAGGGCTTAATGCAAACAAGCAAGAGTATAGGCTCCCAGAGAGATGATTGCAACCACTTCGTTCCTCCCTTGTTTTGTCGCTGTGGTGCTCCATATTATGGTTTGGCTCAGCGTGTGACTTGAACCGAGGTTTATGGTTTAGCTTTCCCAGACAAATCAAGAGCTGTAAACCATAGGCCAAAGCTTGGCTACAGCTCATGATCTGTCCAGAGAGAGTTAAAACTTGAGCCTAGATTCAGATGACACTCTACTAAACCAGCTTCTTTATCCATGATGACCAGTTTCTGCGATGCATGCAGCCCCAGCCTACAATATACCCTTTATGCAACAGTGGTAATGAAAAGCACAAAATATTTCCTTAACATGCTCAGATTTCTCAGAGGAATTCAGCACTACCCAAAGCACATGCACGTTCTTTCATTAACAAAACTTCCACATTGCCCATTAAATAATTAAATTGCTTTGAGACAAATAATCACAACTAACTCAATACAAGATGCTTTCAGAGATCTGTCCCTAGCTGCTGTCTAGGATAGGATACCTCTATGCTCATAAGCCAAAGTTTCTCTCTCTCTCTCTCTCTCTCTCTCTCTCTCAATCTCTCTCTCTCTCAAAGCAGCACATTAAGTTGGCAAGTAAGGGACACGGGTGGCGCTGCGGTCTAACCCACTGAGCCTCTTGGGCTTGCCAATCGGAAGGTCAGAGGTCTGAATCCCTGCAACGGGGTGAGTTCCCATTGTTCGGTCCCAGCTTCTGCTAACCTAGCAGTTCAAAAGCACGTCAAAGTGCAAGTAGATAAATAGGTACCGCTCCGGCGGGAAGGTAAATGGCGTTTTCGTGTGCTGCTCTGGTTTCGCCAGAAGCGGCTTAGTTATTAAGGCCACATGACCTGGAAAAGCTGTTTGCAGACGTCGGCTCCCTCAGCCTATAGAGCGAGATGAGTGCTGCAACCCCAGAGTAATTTGCAACTGGACCTAATGATCAGGGGTCCTTTACCTTTAACTTTTTAAAGTTGGCAAGTAGTTTTTGCTGCTGCTGTGATACGGGGGGGGGGCACACACTGTTCCATGCTACAGCAAAGGGCGTCTATCAGGAGAGCAGAATAACTGATGGATCATTTTTCTCTCAAAGGTCTCCATGTTTCACAGAACTTTTTGAACACCATTTCCCATTCCTACACAAAAGAACATTTAAGACAGAAAGATCAATCGCCATGGACAACTCTGTCAAGCAAGTAAATTAAAGGGTATTTCCAGAAGATCATTTTTTGGGGGGTAGATGATTATTGCCCATTTGTCACTGTTTCTACTGCTTTTTCCCCTCAGTATGGGAACTGTGCCAATCCCTGTACTGATTACTGGTAGTGCAAATGGGCTGATGAAATCCATGCAGGTGACACAACAACTGCATGACATGATTTGGGACGAAAACTGATGGCATGATTTGGGATGCCATCTGGATACAGTCCCAAACTACAGTTTGAACCCACTGTGTAGCCTTAACTGCTGTCACTACAAAAGATGTATCCTCAGCCAAGAATAGAATTGGATCTGGGCACTGAACCAAATTGGAGGTTTCCAGAACTCAACCTAAGGCCACAGTTCTAAACATGCCTACTGGGTCATGATCCCTATTGAATTCTGTAGAGCGTTACTTTCAAATGCACATATTTGAAACAGGCAGTAAACGTGCAGCCCTCACTACTGAAAGTGGCATAGATTTTCAAAATACGTATAAGAAATGGATGTATGGGTTTAAAGACAATATATTCTGTACTGAAGCATTGAAAAATACAAAATCATTTGTGTGATGCAATTATTCAACAACAGAAAAGGTGCATTTAACATCTCTAAAACCACATGTGCTGAGCTCCTGACACCGCACACACCCCTCCTTCTTAGGAAGTGGCAACAATCCTTGCTTTTGGAAAGGCAACTGAGCAACCCTAATGGCTTTGCAGGCATAAAGTCCCAAGTTCTGATCCTGACATCTCAACTGACCAGAATCTCAGTTTATAGGGCTGGGAAAGACCTCTGCCTAAATAGACCAAGGGGGGAACCTTTTTTATTTTTATTTTTCAGAGTATAGCACAAATGAACACTTCAGGTTAGATCTTATAATATTGCCAAAAACTGCCTTTATTGTTTCCTTTTCAAAATAATGGACTGGTGGGAGTTTTTAAATTATTGAAAGCTGACCTAAGCATTGTAATCACAATCAAATGTTGTTTTCTAAATAATAGTAATAAAGCACGCAGAAACATTTTGCGGAACTGAAGTCAGAAAAATCTATGGGCGTTTATTTTACGGAGGGCAGACTTTACGTTGGGGTGGACAGAACCAAGTTATCTGTGACATAATTGGTAGGTTAGTTAGTTAGTTAAGTACATTTATTTATTTATTTATTTATTTATTTATTTGGGAGGGGGCAGCTGCCACCCACTGCCTATGCCCATGTTTCCTGGATCAATGATCCAAATTTCTCGAGGTAATCCCCATTAAACATGATTTTATTCAACACTCCTTTATTAGGTCATCCTGTTTCTCTCTCTCTCAGTTATACAAACCTTACAATGCAACATTAAATGCTATTCACAAGACCCACTGAACCTACAAACATGTATACAAGGTTCCAGATTAGCAAATTTAATACTGTAGAATATGAACTGTAGTTGCTCAATACAGTTCTCACAATGGAAAATAATTGATCCCCTTTAGGAGTTCACAGCATATATATTTTTTTCTCTGCTAATTAGCTGGAAGTGAGTCATTTCTACTGTAGATATGGTAAGGTATTCATTTTTCCTTGTCATAGAAATGGGACACATTTCTGGCCTCATTTTATACTTCCTTTTCTCTCTCCTTTGTACGCATCTATATATCCAACTTTTGTGACTCATTTCATTCACATGACAAAGTGGACGTAGCACACAAAAGCTCATTTCACATTGTTGGCATTTTCAACGCCACAGCACACTTTCTTGGTTTCTGGTACAACATATGAGGGTGGCTACACTTTCAGAAAGCATTCCAGTGAGCTGTGTATCAGAACAGTTTATACACGCATGACCTCTTTGGGGACAGATCCTATCCTTTAAAGTGAAGATCAGCACAAAATTCCATATCAATGCAAAGCACAGGGATGGGTATGTATTTGCAAGCTGTTCTCTTGCCCTCCATCCTGTCCTGGGATTGTTTTCCAGATCTTGCCTGAAGCGTAAACCCAAAATAGATTGTTGCAAGATGCAGACCTCTACAGTTTCTTCCTGGAAGCAGCATGCATCATCTTAATGATTTATTTGAGTGCCTACTTTCTGTGCCTAGCTTTTTAAATATATCCAAGCTTGTTGGCTACATCAGGAGAACCATAGTGTCAGAGAACTTTATACCGCTAAATTTAATAGCTCTATGCTATTCATTAAAAATTAGGCAGAATGGAATAAGAGGCATGCTTTGCTGCTAACAATATCTCCTATCCGCAAGGGATAATGTAAACATATCAAGTTGTTCTATTCAACTAATAAAAAATGTCATATTATCTTTGAAATTTATACTGACAAGCTGTATATTATTTTTCCATCTTACAAATAATATTTATGGTGTCATTAACCCATAGCAGTACACAAAACACATTATTTTTTTTCCTCTGATCATCTTATAGTACATAATGTACAGCACTTATGTACAGCAGCCATAAAATACTTGCAGTACAAAGAGAAAATAGTTTTAATGGGCGAGCTGCTATATTAAAAATAGATGTTTTTTAATGCTCTTGCAAAAATGATATACAGTAAAGCTAGGGTTGCCATATTTCAGATGGACAAAAAAAAATCTGGACAAAAAGTGTACCTTGGTAGTTTTTTAAAAAACAACCCACTTACAGAATAAGTTAACATACATCCGTGTTTTCACAGACATTTGAAATCGACTGTGAGGTATCTGTAGTGGCTTCTCATGAGTAAAGACTCTGACTCCTCTTATTTACAGGATTTATTGTACAACTATATACATTGCAGAGTTCAAAAGTCACTCTCAGATCCTGGAAGTGGCACTTTCTTGGAGCGCCCCCAGCAAAAGAATTTCGGTACCCCCATTCTCCTCCTTCCCTCCTTGCGTTTCACCCCTCTACATAATTGGGGCGCCCTCCTTGCTAGCCTGGCTGGGTGTCTGGGCTCTGGAACATCCTCCAGCCCTCTCCCCTCCAGGCTTCCCTCCTGCCTTTCGTTTCCGCTGGATGCTGTCCCACTCTCCTTGCGGCGCTGGGGCTCTGTGTCCTTTGACAGCCCCTGCACTGCCACGCTGGTCTCTGACTGTTCCCTGGCATGGACATTTTAAAAAATCTGGACATTTGGCAGCCCTAGGTAAAGCTGACAAAGACCATATCAGAAGGAAACTCCTCTGCATAATTAGCCTGTGCATGAAGATTACATAATGATGATTATATAATCACCACACCTTTCTCACACCTTTCTTGTTGTTTAGCACATCACAATAGACCACTTACCCGTTGGGCAGACCCATTTTCCCTGTGTAAGCAACACCTCTGAAAAGCTTCGTGCACAACCTGAGTTTGAGATTTTCCATCAAAAATAAGGAGCTGAGATTGTTTAACAGTAGGAGAGGGGAGTAAAGATGGACTCTGGGACTCAAGGTGGCTTCTCATGCTGTTATTTCTACCTGGGCACACAGGTACACAAATTGCATGCATGTTGTGGCAACTGCATGCACCATGCCGGCATATGCATGCTCTTTCACTCCTTGTTCCTTTAAAACTCATATAAGGGAGGATCCCATCCTTTCCAATTTGCCACTTCCAGATATTTAAAGAGGAAAAAAGGGGCCTGTGACGAAACAAAAAAACTTAAATAGCCCTTTCACAATCAACACTGCATGCATCTGATTTGTATTCATGCATTGAGTCCCCATTTGGCCAGAGAAGCTGCCCTGATATACTTATGAGTATAAGGGATACAGGCACAAACATTCAAGCTTCGGGAGCAATAATATTATTAACGCTGAATTTGCTAAGAAGGACATGAATTTAATTGTGAATAATGAATGATAAAAATGGTTCAAAACAGAATGGCTGAGGGATAAGGCTCCTGGAAGGCTGCCTTGAAAACTGCATTTCTTGCCATACCCATCTTTGCATCGCAGTCATGCCCATTTGGATGTATGGGCCCTGGAGGGTTGAGCATGGGTTCGTGCGGCTCTCAAACATTGCTAGACCTCTCCCAACATCCAAATTCTGTATAGGTTGACAGCCTGGAAGCAAATCTGGATTGTGCCTACTAATCCTGTCTCTAATGCCCATGTGCTAATTAGCTCTGTATATCCAGAGCCTCCATGTGCACATATATAGATATAGATATATACATAAGCTGTTTCTATATGATCGAAACACTTTTTTTTAAATCAGAATTCCTGATTCTAGGAAATTCCTGATTCTAGGGAGGGAGTCTGTTTGTGCGCAACTTGTACATGGGTAGGCTCAGTACACGCAAAGCTGATCCACATGTGGAGACCTTGCAGAGCTGGGTTTAGGGAATGGACATGATGCCCTCCCCATGCAATTCAATCTACATGGAATGTGAAGGTCTGTAAAGGACAACCCTTTCACCTTCCACATAGACCAGGGGTGGGGGATATTTGACCCACATACCAATCTCAGCACATCAGGGGTTCCAATTTGGTCCATGAGGTCATTTCCATGCCCACCCATCAGCTGTCACCTTCAAACCTTCCTCTCTGCTAGCTAGCAGGAAAAGCAGCACTTTTGAAAAGCACTTTTAGGCAGTCCCCAGTCATGTTTCAGCTTAAACAGAACCACAGGGGCTGTCTTAAAGCATTTCTCAAAAGCACTGTTTGAAGATCTGCTTCTCCTTCATTTATAAAGCACTTTTGAGAAGCGCTACCAGTAAACAATACTGAGCTAGATGGACCAATGGTCTGACTCTGACTCTATATAAGGCAGCTTCCTACGGTCCTATAATCCACCTATGTGATATATTCAGTATCCTGTCTTGATCTGATGGGATATTCATATGAAAAGATTCCTAGAGAAGCAAATGCTCACATCTTAATTTCACTCTCTGCTTGAACCCTTACAACTCAGTTGACTTGGCAGGCACCCTTGATCTACATCCAGGGAGTGAAAAATAACTAGATCCCAGAAGGTATTATAGTAAACTGAGTTTCACCCAGTATCTAAACAAACCTGCATTACGTTTGCATGAATAGCTTTAAACACAGATTGGAGATGGTGTCACCTGCCTTTGAAAGGAAGTCTACATGAGCTGCCATCCTTGAGCTAATCACAGTTGAAAGTTACAATGTACTTCCCTTGAACTTGCCTGAGGGTTCACCTCTCTAGCCACTCTTTCTAGCACATCTCAATTTCCCTTTGCTCTGCAGCTTCTCCCTGTTTCTGAAAGTACAGTGTCTTAATTATTTATAGATGGCTAACAGACATAAAGCTAAAAGTAGAAAAAGAACAACAATATGGTACCAATATCCCTAACGGATTGATCATTTTTTATATATATCAAAAAGTGAAGGCCATTCCATCTCAGGATATATTCCCAGGTCTTAATTTTGTATTTTGATTTAAAAGAAGAGGGGTGATCAAATTCTTCACCTATCCACTACAGATAGTATGACAAATGATAAACACAAGCCACACATTAAAGTATTGGACAGAATATGAGTTTGATTTATTGAACAAAGAGGAAACGCTCATGTGCAGCTGACTTGAAAAAGGCTGAACCAATCTCACTGCATTTTTGCCAATACCTCTTTGTGATGATGTCACTTCCACAGCCAGACTGACATCAAGCAGGCAGCCAAGCATCCACTCACTTCTTTTTAACCATTGATTGATGCTGTTTCCCCAACTAAAGGTCTATTAGCTATTTATAAGATAAGGTAATTGGCCTTGTATCTGGAATTCTTATGCAACCTCATCAATCAACACAAATATAAAGAAAGCTCAGTACAAAGTAGATGTACACTATTCCCACCAAACTTCAACAGACACATTCATACTACTGTTGGAAGGGGTATGGGGGCAGATTGCTTCATAATTTCCTCCTTGGGTGGAATTATCAAAAAATGCAAGCATTCCAGTACATGGTTGCCTATTACTGACAGAAATTTCTTCACACTATATTTATTTTAGACATTTACATCCCACCCTTCTGTTGGAGATTCATTCCCTGTGTGCAGTCATGGGTTTATTGTCTATCACATCACTGGGTATGTGTTTTGATTCCACAGGAATGGGATGTGACGAAGACAGGATGTTTGTCTTACTGTGTTCCCTGAAGTGGGACTATTGTGCTTTGTTCTTTCTCTCTTTGCTGTCTGATGCTAGAGAGAGGGAGCCATGTTGAAGTGCTCCATGTGTATTTATATGTAAATAAAGTAGATTAACCTAAATGCTGAGTTGCTGAGTTCTGTTACGCAACTGCGCAAACCTCTGCGGATTCATAAGTGTGCTGATGTCTTCTGGCATCAGTCACTGTGATGTTCGGACTGAGGAATGCATTTGAAACTCCCTAACGATCGCCCAGGAGGAAGGGAACATGCCAGTCGGGCATGTGTCTCTGCCAAGGTCCAACTTGTGAGTAGGACCTCCTGACACCTTTACCCCAAGGTTGCAGAGTGGGTCACAACATCATACAATATATGATAAACGATCCCATGTATGTAAATTATGAATAGCTTGTAAAACAGTACTTCATGCAATACAAAATGACCCCCTCACATCTGAAGATAAAACAGAAATACTGTATATTCTGGCATATAAGACTACTTTTTAATGCAGGAAAATCTTCTCAAAAGTTGGGTGTCATCTTATACACCCAGTCATCTTATACGCCGAAAAATATGATAGTACCTGCAGAAGCCTAATGGAACCATTAAAAAAACAAAAACAAAAACAAACACCTGCTGTTAAAGATCAATGAGAATGGAAGCTTGACTTATCTGTCTCTGCTTTGACCAACTTTTAAACCAACTTTTAATATAAAAAATGGAAAAATCAGCAACAGTTTATTTTTATTTTTATTTTGTTATTGGGTTTTTATCACAAAGAATAAATCCAGACTAAATGGTGGAAATTTAATGCTAGAAAGCAGTTGCATTGTTATGGAAACCTGGGTTCTACAAGGCTGTTTGTAGTCATTTACAAAGAAGATGGGTGGGAAATTCAAAAAGGCTTGGGCCATGCTAAGGTATTGTGGGGTGCCATGTCTTTAAAAACCAATTAACTTCCCAAGGCGACGAAGCACCCTGATTACGTTGCATTTCAAATTTCAGCAAAACTTTTACTTATCTTACCAGTCTGTACTGTAGCTCTGGAAATGGCAGAAAGCAATGAGCATTATTCTTTCATAAGAGCTGAACTGAAGTGTACAGTATAAGTGAAAATTGTTTCCTTGAATGGCAACTTAAAAACCAGTAAGCTGTAATCATTGATGTTTATTCTGTTCTCAGATGTTGGTATATACGGGAGCATTAAAACTAGGCGAATCACGTAAAGGAGATGCAGCCATACAGTATATATCTGACTGCTCATTTACCAGATGAACACAGTCTACTGCTGTATTTGTCTGCAGATAAACCCAGCAGAACATGATGTATGGTCTTCTTATAAACTGAACCATGCAATGAATCTAAGCAAAACAGAAGCGAGGCTGTATGAAAGGTGTACTTTTCCAATGATCTTTTTTCTTTTCTTTCAAGATTAAAGAGTTGTTGTTTTTTAAAGTAATCTTGACTGGTTAATTGTAAACCTCGGTGCCCAGGAGCACTGATATGGAATCTTAGTTGCATATCTTCCTGCTGGAAGGGCACTTGAGTGCCAAGGCTCATCAGTAGCAACATGTCAAAAGTTTCTTCTATAAAAAGGGTAATCCAAACTCTTAACCATTGTGCTCACTGGAGCCATAACAACATGCAGCCTTTGTGGCTCTGTCAAACCGACCTCTGCATCTAGCCTGCATCTCAAATCTCCACTGATTCAGTGTAAATGTGTGTTTGCAAATAACAAAAAAGACCATGCCCCTGAAAGCAAAGTACTGCCAAAGCCAAGTTAAAGGGCTGCGATCCATAGCAGGTACTGATGCCAGGCAGAACAAATATAACTGCTGGCAATCACTGAGCCTCATTGGGATCTTCCTTGGCAACAATAAAAAGGCAGTTGTTTTTTTAAATCACAATATTAAATGAGAATTCAGCTGTATAGATTTGCCTTGATTAGTATGTGACTCTGGGAGGAACAGAGCAATAATATTAAACATTTAGGCTTCCTGTCTTCTGCCAGCAAGCAAAATTGATTACACCAGATAAATATACTTGGAGGAGATCAAATATATTAAAGTTCTTGTTAAAAGTATTATATTGTTTTTAGATTGTTATGCTATTAAACAAGTTAAGTATTCACCACCAACATCTTAACCAATTAGTTCTGTTTCACTTCCCGGCAATCAGGGATGAACAGATTAGCGCCCCCCCCCCGAACACTAAGGTTGAGAAGAAAATCTAATACTTTTCCGTATAATGGAAATAAAATGTGATTAAATCTGTTCAAAATGAGTAATGGTGCACCCCCAGAGATATTTACCTGGTAGTAAGTCCCAGTGAACTCAATGAGGCTTATCTGAATAAAAAGACATGAATCAGACCATACTGTAAATATATAAATCATTGATGGAGAACCTGGTGATGGTATTATGGGAGGGGGAGGATAAGTCCCGGCTTCTCTGAATGTTGGCTATGCTGGCAGGGGCTGATGGGAGTTGGACTTAGCATTTGGAGGCCCACTGCTATTTATATATTTTATGTACGTAAAAGAATCATAGGCTGCCTTTAAGCACAAACTCTTTCAAAGTGGCTTCCATCTTCATGGGCTGAATTAATGGTAAATTAAACTTTACTCTTGATGAGGCCAATCTGCTATGGAGGGTCTGAAGCAGATTTGAGGAGCTTGCAGGCCAGCTGCATGGGGAAGGGAACTCCCCCCACAAAAAACACAATTGGTTTCCATTCTGCTGGTGGATAGCCCCACTGTGAAACCAGTGCCTAAGACCATGGAAGACAATTAAGCCTTGTGATTACTACAAGCATACTATCAGGATTTCTCCTCCTCAGTACTGTGTTTAGTTTGAAGGCCAATTTATCTTGGGGGGTGAAATGAGTAAAATAACCCCTGCAATTTATCAGCTTAAATTGGAACAATGTGTAGAAACAAACTTTTCCTCGCTGTTTCCTACCCCACCCCCACCCCCACCACATTCCTGCACAGCTTTATCTCTTTTAGTCAAAAATTCTTCGCTCCATCACTACATGGAGAAAGCTAGGAGTACATTGCCTTTAAGGCAGAACTGCGCCTTTAGGAATCTTGCCTTAGGGATGAAGAGGAATCTTGCCTTAGGGATGAAGAGCTTCCTATCAGGACTATTCATTATGCTGAAGGAGACAGTTTGGGTCCTGACCTCTACATCTCTGTTATTGACCACCTCAAACATTTACCTGGCATGGTACACAGGAAATACTCAGGTTCGTTTAAAAAACAAAAAACAAAAACAAAACAAAACAAAAATGAAACCTAATTTGAATGCTGCTGCTCCATTTTCTGTCACGTTCTCAGTCACTTATTTCAGAACAGATTTCTTTTTATCCAGGCTTTCGGAACATAATGTGGAAGGTTTTAGGTATTTGTGGCCTCTTTTGAGTGGGGTGGGATGTGTCAGACCTACACACACAAATTCACAAACACACACACATCTTGGGTTCTAATTCTATTGTGGATTTCAGTTTTACTTAGTTTTAACGTTGGTACTATTTTTATAAGTCCTCTTGGGTCTGCTTGTTTTGTACGCACTTCAGTGTAATTGTCATTTCTTGCTGTTTCTTCCTGGATTCAAAAAACTCTGTCAGTTTCCTGTTTGTCTCCAAGAAGGGGTACCATGGCGTTATTGTCGTTTCCCTGCAATAATATGGCTACCACTGTTTGGAACAACAGCTTATGGACTATGTGAAACTGCTGCTGGTGGTTAATTTAGCATTTTTAAAGTTTCCCCACAAATTTTCAAAAGGCAAAAAAGCTTCTTCTTCTTCTTCTTCACACAACACATGAATTATTTTATAGAATCCATTGCTAGAAGATGAATAAGGTGGTGCCCATTAGACCAGATGGCTTCAAAAGGGCTTAGACAGATTCATAGGACACAGGGCCATTAACAGCTACTAGCTATGTAGTTCTGTTACAAATTCCTGTATTTTGATGCAGATCAACAGTGACACCTAGAGCATTTGGGCTTAACCTTGACTAGGTAGGTTCCACTGAGAATCCATTGTATTCTTTCTGAATACCGGTAAGCATCTCCTAGCTAAGCCTTTCTATGCAATGGGTTGGCAGGTATGAACTGGCTGAGCCTTTTGCAGTGTAAGTTCAGAGTTTTTAGGAAAGGCACCTCACAGTAATTTTAGGTTGCTAAGGGATGGGTAGTACCTCTGGTGGGGAACATGTCATGCTCCTTCTACAGCAGTTTCTCCACCTTTGGTCCCCACCCTATTTCTCCACCTTTGGTCCACCACCCTGCTCTCACCTGTGGCTCCTAGAAGCTGCCAGAGTGCTTCCATTTGTGTTCTACGGACTATATTTTCTGCATTTTGGGAGCATCTGTACTGGATCAGTTTTGGGTTATTGCAGCCTGAGAATGTGGGCAAGTCGACTGAAGAAATGCAGCCAACCTCTTGCCTACACACAGATCAGTTTCAGTCAACGGCCTCGTGACTGCATTGCACTAAAATGGTTCTGTTTGAAAATTACAGGGCCACAGCGGAGAGACTTCCACCTGCCTTGCCCCACCCACCTTTTACTCAGTCAGTTTAACAGGAATTTAGTCTCAGGGTCATGGGTTCGAACCCCATTTTGGGGAAAAGATTCCTGCATTACAGGGGGTTGGACTAGATAGCCCTCGTGGTCCTTTCCAACTCTACAATTTCATGATTCTATGACCCTTATATGGATTGGTTGTTGTGTACTTCTGTTTCATTGTATGTGAAGAAGTGTGCATGCACACGAAAGCTTATACCCAGAACAAACTTAGTTGGTCTCTAAGGTGCTACTGGACAAATTCTTTTTAATTTATTTTTGTATTTCCGTTGTGTACTACTGTTCTCTTTAACTTATTTTTCCCGGGGGGCGGGGGACAACGACGACTGCCCTTCACCTTTCCCCCCTCAGGAACATTAATATATTTATTTTTAATATTTTTGAAGCATTAAGATTTTGTTTTGAATTTTTGCATTTTTCATTGTTTGTATTTAAAATTGTTTATTCTGTGTGAGCTACCTTGGGGGGCATGGGGCTCTGAAAGGTGGCATACAAATAAACAAGAACATAACTGTTACTTGTGCCATTCATTATTTTAAACCGTTATCTGCTTTACAATCCTTATTTAATACTTTCAGAGTGACAGAATGCTTACTCTAAAATAGTACTGATTTTTTTAAAAAATAAATTCCCCATTGCATCCAGTGAGAACGTTTTGTACCCACCCATGTCTTTTTAATGCATATATTCCATTTTTAATGTGTCACTTGAAATCATGTTTGCCATTTATAAGTTTTATTACAGAAATCAAAAAAAGTAATTATAGCTGGAAGTATCAGTTGAAAGGGATCAAATTAATAAATTGTGGGTAATGTTATACAGCTTGCTTCACGTTTCTATAACAACAACAAAAATATCATAGCATGATAAATGCTGCCACTTTATGTTAGCTATCACACTTCCTATGAGACCACATGCTTTGTTTTAAGATATAACATTTGCCGTAATTCAAAGCAATTTCTACCTAGACGCAACAAAGATCAATAATACCAATTATCAAGTCAGACTAATAAAAATTTGTTACTGTGGTTATTCATCCAAAGCCTACCCAGCCAGACACCATTTCTAACAAAAAGGATGAAATAAACTAAGTGTCAGCCAACTTCAGGATGACATATTCTAAATGTCCCAGAATCCCATAAGACTAATAAATGATAAATGAATTTGATGGCTTTAATTTGTGAGACTCTGAACATGATTTCAGCACACTCAGTGCTAGGAGCCCCCAAGCTCTGTCATGCGTTCTGCACAATCACAAGGGAAGCCATGCCTTTGGCTTTGATGTTGCATGGTTCCTGCTTAGTTTTCAAAGCATACATGGGCAGAGCTGTTTCAGTAGATAGCGAGAATTCTTATTTAGTGAAGGAACAACATGATGAGATGGATTTGGAGGAGGAGTGGGGTTCTTTACAGCCTGGCCACTATTTTGTAGAAGAGTTCCCCAAAGAATAATTAAAACAGGCTGCCACAAGACTCTCTGCCACATCCTAAGTAGTCCAGCTCCTTGGAGAGTTTCCAAGTCCCACTTCTCAGGTTCCTTCCCTTCAGCCCAGGTCCAGTTAAAAACAAAAACAAAAAACAGCAACCCAAGAAAGGAGCTTTGGATTTAACAAACAAACAAATGAAAAACCTTGCAAAAGATAGGGGTAGCACGGACAACCATGCAGACACCACATGGAGAAGGATTTAGTGGTCATATATTTCCAAAAAGACAAAGACTGGGCAAAGACTCCCACGTTAATGTCAAAAGAGCTAGCCAATTCGAGCTGGATTCAGCATTGGGGGGGGGTGTACATTTGTGGATGTTTATTCAGAGATAAAGCCCTGGATAGCTATCTAATTCAGGGATCACTAAAGGTAAAGGGACCCCTGACCATTAGGTTCAGTTACGGACTGTGGGGTTGCGGCGCTCATCTCGTGTTAATGGCTGAAGGAGCTGGCGTACAGCTTCCGGGTCATGTGGCCAGCATGACAAAGCTGCTTCTGGCGAACCAGAGCAGCGCATGGAAACACCGTTTACCTTCCCGCCAAAGTGGTACCTATTTATCTACTTGCACTTTGATGTACTTTCGAACTGCTAGGTGGACAGGAGCTGGGACCGAGCAACGAGAGCTCACCCTGTCGCGGGGAGTCAAACTGCTGACCTTCTGATCAGCAAGCCCTAGGCTCTGTGGTTTAACCCACAGCGCCACCTGCGTATATTCAGAGAAAAAGCCCTGGATAGCTATCTATTCAGGGATCACTACAGTGATACAAAATCCTAGACACTGTTGATCTATGTCAGATGTTGGTTGAAAATTCTTTCTAGTAGCACCTTAGAGACCAACTGAGTTTGTTCCTGGTATGAGCTTTCGTGTGCATGCACACTTCTTCAGATGTTGGTTGATCACACATGCAATGGAAGAACCTAATAAATGCTGGGGGCTGCTGCGAGATTCCAAGAGCACTCCCAGTTCTGAATGCCAGCAAAATATTTAATTGGCCTAGAATTGTAGAATTAGGATCCTCCCCGCCCCCATTTTTTCTTCCTGGTGTAGCCCCCTGTTCACAATTAAACATACTGTCATAGGCAGTATGAATAGCATTTGATTGGGCCAGTCTACCAAGTACCATTTCTATGCAATTTCCCATTCAATTTGGGGCAGCTTGTATGTGTGGGAACAGCATTTGGTTGGCTATAAATAGTATTTTCAAATAATAAGCTTAATTCATCAAAGAAATTTAAGGAAGGAAAGTTATAAAAAAAATAGATAGGTATATTCCCATAAACACTAATGTATATCTGTACATCTTTTTGTTGTCAACACAGAAGCACTGTGCATATAGAAGCACAGTTTTCTTCTGGAGCATAAATGTTACATGGTTTTGCAAGTGTTCACTGTATTGCAGCGTTTTGTTTTCATGCAAGCCAAATGGTTAATGATGCTTATGAATACTCCTGTAATTTAAAAATGAAAATGAAAAAGAGAAATTAATATAATTAACAAGCCTACAGAATGAGACAAATTAGGCCAACTAAATGAAACAAACAAACAAACAAAAAATATAAAGCAAACAAAGAAATTGCTACAAGGCACGGTACTTTCTGCTTAGGAGAATTAAATGAGTACAGCAAAATTAACTTGTATTTGCATGGCTGGACAATTTAATAACAGCAAGGACAACTGCAATTACTGGTAAGTCACAGACTGTGGCTGGAATATGTGTTTTCCCGGCAACAGATGTTCCTGTCATTTAATGAAAGCAGCCTGCTGTCCATCTCAAACTGGTGGGCCTTACAATTGACAGTCTTTTTTTTTTTTTTTTTTGCAAGGATACAGACGTGAAGCACACAATGGGTTCTTCTCTGTCTTTCCCTCCTCCCTCCTCTTCATTGTCACAGCAATTTTTTGAAGGACATTTATTCATACATACTATTTTGTGCTGCCAAAATGAGGTAGGTGGCTACATATTTTTGACGTTCAGAAACTCAGTCTTTCCTGTCAAAAGCAATCCTGAATTCCCAAGCACACGTCAAGAAAGAATGACTCTATCTATTTATCTATCGAAGCATGCAGAATGCAAGTCTTTACATGACTGTGTGTAGCATATGTGCATGTCTCTCAAAAACACACACATATGCACACACAAACTTTAACAGGATTTCTTCAAAGGCATTTCCAATTAAGTCAGGATCTGCATAGATGTTTGGTATCTCCTTGATGTCTGCACATAAATTTCACACATCTTGCTTTGATGTTTTCTTTTTAAAAAACAAAACACCTTGCTCTCAGCATTGCATGAGTGTTTAATATTACCTGTCAATGCTTCTTTTTGACAACAGTACCTATCTTGGTATGGTTTTCCCAGTAGTGATGTATGGAATGGAAGTGAGAGCTGGACCATCAAGAAGGCTGATGCTTTTGAATTATGGTGCTGGAGGAGACTCTTGAGAGTCCCATGGACTGCAAGAAGATCAAACCTATACATTCTGAAGGAAATCAGCCCTGAGTGCTCACTGGAAGGACAGATCCTGAAACTGAGGCTCCAATACTTTGGGCACCTCATGAGAAGAGAAGACTCCCTGGAAAAGACCCTGATGTTGGGAAAGATGGAGGGCACAAGGAGAAGGGGACGACAGAGGACGAGATGGTTGGACAGTGTTCTCGAAGCTACCAACATGAGTTGGCTTTTTCTTTTTAAACAATATCTATAATCATTACATTACATTTAGGTTTCAATTACCCCCTTCCCTGCTGACTTCCCTCAACTTCCATGCCTGGTTTATTACATCTCATATTACATTCTGCTGTTTATGTATACTATACTGTCAAATCCCCGCAATGGGGTGAGCTCCTGCCCACCTAGCAGTCCCAGCTCCTGCCCACCTAGCAGTACGAAAGCATGTCAAGTGCAAGTAGATAAATAGGTACCGCTCCGGCGGGAAGGTAAACGGCGTTTCTGTGCGCTGCTCTGGTTCACCAGAAGCGGCTTAGTCATGCTGGCCACATGGCCTTGAAGCTGTCTGCGGACAAACGCCGGCTCCCTCAGCCTATAAAGCAAGATGAGTGCCACAACCCCAGAGTCGTCTGCGACTGGACCTAATGGTCAGGGGTACCTTTACCTTTATATTGTCATATTATTATTTTTTGTAAATAAAATTGCAAAGGTTTATTTAAATCCTGCCAATGACTCTATGTTGTTGTTTTGTTTCTGCAAATATAATGTAAAAGGTTCCCATTCTTTTTCAAAGTCACTATTGTCTTTTTCACGCAGTTTGTTTGTTAACTTTGCCAACTCTGCATAGTTCATCAGCTTCTCTTGCCATTGTTCCTTTGATGGTATTTCTTCAATATTCCAGTTCTATCGAAGCTACCAACATGAGTTTGAGCAAACTGTGTGAGGCAGTGGAAGACAGGAGTGCCTGGCGTGCTCTGGTCCATGGGGTCACGAAGAGTCAGACACAACTAAACGACTAAACAACAACAACAACAACACCTATCTTGGAGCTGGCATGCATAAGTCTTATGTGACTCTTTGAATAACTTTGAACAAAAGTTCCAACAGCAAGGGTTCCAATAACAAGGTTTCTTAAGAACCTTTAAGAAAAATTATTCATGCATTTAAAACATTCTAACTGAATGGACTATTCATGATTTTCAGATGAAACTCATAAATGTGCCTGTGGACTTTAAACTGGGTTGATGCCTGACTACAGACTGATGCCATAGTTAATTAATGTGGCAAATGTCATGATCACAAATGACCCAGGCCTCATTTGTACCAAAGAGATGTGGTTGCACCTTGGATTCAGCACTGCCCTGGTAACAGCTGAGTGACAAAGCTATGTGCTATCACGAGTATCTATTGCTCCCCTCCCCTCCCCGTGCATACAGTTTAAAGCAGCGTTAAAGGCGGCAGATATGAATAAAGATCAAATTATGAAATATGTTACACAGGTTGTGATGAAATAGTAGGTGGTTCCTTGAAATTCCTCTGCTGGGATTAACAAATCATATCAATATGGTGTGTTGTTTTTTTGTTTAATTATCCTACGTGGAGTTTAAAAAGAGGGTTTAGAGTAGAGAGCAGTAAGCTTTCAGACAATCGGAGAAGCTTTTCAAACTGCTACTTTGGTTCTTCAGAAGACTAGGAATAGCTCTTATTAGAAACTAGTCTTTAGTTGCCCTTTACTTCAACTGAGGACCTGAAGTAGTTTAAGCACTTCCTTTTACAAATGGTTAGAATATATTTCTTATTGAATCCATTCAGCTGATCTCGCACATGCTGGCAACCAGTTCAAACGTTTAACAGTGACAACGGTCTTCATGAGAACTTTGCAGCTTAGATGTAAAACCCTGGAAGACGGCTTGTTTAAAAACGCCTTTCACGTCAAAATCTCCATGCAGGCGAGGAAGTAGGCTTTTAAGCCCGTTGTCTTCATGATGTGCTACTTTGGTGCATGCCTAGATTCTGTGATATGGGATTGCCTTGAACTAGTGACCCCACCACCTGCCTATCTGAGGTGGAATATGCTGTTTCACATGCCTTGTTCAATATCTGAACTGACTCTTAAGACATCTTCTCCTGTGGGAATGCACAAAGAAGCCATTAAAATCCTGAGGTTGCAGAGGTGCAATGACCATTATTAATTAAAAATCTAAAAGCATTGAATTGGTGTTCCTTTCTCTTCTGGGCTCTGTTCCAAAAAAAAAAGACTATATAAAATAAAAATTAAAGCTTTTTATTCTCCTTTCAGTGTTTACCAAGAACAGTTTGTTGGTTAGATTAGGTCTTAATCAATTGGTACATCTTTTTACATTAACCTATTCCCCTGCTCATATGATAGTGTCTAGGGTTAGCAGACTTTATACAGAATTTTAAAAGTTTTAAGCAGTAGCTAGGAGGAACTGAGAGTCAGTGACTTACTTACACTGGAGCTAAGATGGAACAGGGACGCGGGTGGTGCTGTGGTCTAAACCACTGAGCCTAGGGCTTGCCGATCAGAAGGTCAGCGGTTCGAATCCCCACAACGGGGTGAGCTCCCATTGTTCGGTCCCAGCTCCTGCCAACCTAGCAGTTTGAAAGCACGTCAAAGTGCAAGTAGATAAATAGGTACCGCTCCAGTGGAAGGTAAATGGCATTTCCGTGCGCTGCTCTGGTTTCTCCAGAAGCGGCTTAGTCATGCTGGCCACATGACTCGGAAAAACTGTGTGGACAAACGTCGGCTCCCTCGCCCAGTAAAGCGAGATGAGCGTTGCAACCCCAGAGTCATTCGCAACTGGACATAACTGTCAGGTGTCCTTCACCTTTTTTTTTTTAAGGTGGAACAAACGGAAAAGAGCACATGCAACCAAGCTAGAAGAGAAAGTGAGAGGTTTGATCATTGCCAGAGTTACTTGGTCCACAGACAGCTTTCCGGGTAATGTGGCCAGCATGACTAAATAACATCTGGTGCTGTGGAGCACCGTGACGGAAACCAGAGCGCACGGAAACACCGTTTACCTTCCCGCCGCAGCAGTACCCATTTATCTGCTTGCACTGGTGGGCTTTCAAACTGCTAGGTTGGCAGGAGCTGGGACAGAGCAACAGGAGCTCACCCCATCGCGGGGATTCGAACCACCGACCTTCCGATTGGCAAGCCGAAGTGTCTCAGTGGTTTAGGCCACAGCACGACATGTGTAGGGGGAAGATTAGGCAAGTGAGGAGAAAGTGGGAAGGAGTGAAGAAAAGAGGCTTAAGATTGGATAATAAAAAACACTCTGTGTGTGTGTGTGTGTGTGTGTGTGTGTGTGTATACCAAAAAATAAACAAGGTTTGTGAAATCTTCCTCAGAAAGGGAAAGCCAGAAAAGTCTATGCCCAGATCGGGGGACTGTTTAGATTGCTGAGCAGGAAATTAGCAGGCATCCACTTGTGCATATATTTCCTTCATTTAACAAATTATGCAGAGACTGCCTGCTCCCAGTCTCCCCCTCACCCCCATGAAAAGGCGCTGTTTTGTTCCTGATTATATTTGACTTCTTGCTGAGCTGGAGACTTAAATAAATTGGCATAAACTTTGAAGAATAATTTCAGCTCATCATTAGTAAGCAAGCTCAGCTGAATGTGGCAGTTCCCTTAAAATAACCTAAATATATCTATACACACCAATAATGAAAAATACGGGTTACATCCACCCACACAAGTGTTCTAAACAGAATGCAGGGCTGAGATAGTGATCTATTCATAATATTGTTCTTGCCAAGCACCTTACATGGCTCTTACAGCTGCCATTAGCTTTAACAAAGTTGGTGGTGAAAGTAAGAAATATAGATCTTTCTGTATTGTAGTGACACACAAATGCATTTATCAATCCTTTAGCTAAGTGGGTAGTGCAGTGTTTGTCAAATGTTCTGCAAATTTAGTCTGCCTTTCAAACCCTACTTTCCCCCTCTACAACAGACAGGAAAAGAATTTTCTATTGGTACTACAAATGTATATTCTTTAAAGACATAAGCAATATTATTAGAACAGAATCTGAGTATGATATGGAGTAGGAAGAAATTCAATCTAGTTTGCATTTGAAGACAAACTTACCAAACCTGCACTTTCTGAAAAAAATATGCAAACTGAAACATTGCTAGCCTTTGAAATTTACATTTATCTCACTTCTGCATGGTAGTTCTTCAGTCAAGTAATGTGTTAAAAATGCTTATACTAGGGTAAAGTGCATATATAAAATGCATGTACTGCATACAATAACATGCAAAAATGCACATATTACATGCAATAGCATATAAAAATGCATTATATTTGAGCAATCTGTTTTGCAAAAAATGTATATCTGCTAGGGAAAATTGCATACAAAAATGTGTATATTTGGATAAATGTACACTAAAATGCTGGTGAATATCCATGAGGGTTAAAAAAAAGAAGAATCCCAAACTGGTATGGAAATGTGGAGAACTGGATATAGTATTGGAAAAATGATAAAACGAGAGTAACAGATTCACCCATAAGGAGGGAGGAAGCAAGGGAGCCTGTTTCTATGTCCTTGTTTAGTCATTTAGTTGTGTCCGACTCTGCGTGACCCCATGGACCAGAGCACGCCAGGCACTCCTGTCTTCCACTGCCTCCCACAGTTTGGTCAGACTCATGTTGGTAGCTTCGAGAACACTGTCCAACCATCTCATCCTCTGTCGTCCCCTTCTCCTTGTGCCCTCCATCTTTCCCAACATCAGGGTGTTTTCCAGGGAGTCTTCTCTTCTCATGAAGTGGCCAAAGTACTGGAGCCTCAGCTTCAGGATCTCTCCTTCCAGTGAGCACTCAGGGCTGATTTCCTTCAGAATGGATAGGTTTGATCTTCTTGCAGTCCATGGGACTCTCAAGAGTCTCCTCCAACACCTCAATTCAAAAGCATCAATTCTTTGCCGATCAGCCTTCTTTATGTTCCTTGCAGTCACCTAAATTTCCTGCTGTGTCTGCCCACACCCTTAAAAACAACTGCCCTATAGACAATGGTTATGCTTATGGATTTGGGGGCCACAGGTATAGGGAACACAAGAAGCTGTCTTATATGGAGTAAAGCCCAGTATTATATACATCAGTATTATGCAGAACATCTTGAAATTCCAGTAACCCCTGACTCCAGGAGCTTGCTACTCTCATTAATTTTAAAGCCTATTCTGCTGCTTTATTTCTATTGAATCCTCTTTTGTGTCTAGCATTTCTCTTGTTAAATAAAATAAAGTATTGGGGAAAGGGTGGGAATGATATTCCCCTGAACCTCCATCCTTTTCTTAAATTATACTGATTGGTGTTGTTTTTTATTATTATTAAAGGACAGAGTTCATTCACCATTGTCACACATTCAAGGACAAGACGACTCAAGAACTTATTAAAATGTTACAATACACATGTTCTTTATTGTTTTTCACAAGAAGAAGTTAATTAAACAGAAGCGGTGAAGATTAATGAAAAAACCTTCAGTCTTCTTGCCATCAGTCAAGTTCAACATATGGCTCTCCATCCACATTACACCAAAAAGAGAGAGCATATGCCTTGGTAAAACAGTGATTAACATAGTAGATCGTGATGAGGATGAAATTAAAAAGCTATGTTTGTTTTGGCTTGACTTGCAAGCAGAAGGTCCAAGGTTCTATCCCAAGCATCTCCAGGTGAGGTTTAGAGTGACGTCTGCCTGTCATTATTATAATTATTGGCAAGAATGGCATGAAGAAGTCATGATCACACTGTTTCTCAGCTTTGCAGCAGGTAGAAGTACAATATGGGCTTCCAGTGGAAGCATGGGCCATGGTAGCTCCACGAGGTGCTCAGTTCCACCCTATTTGTATCCTTGCTCCAACTGTGGGAGTAGAGAGGAAGGCCTATTTTCCCTGACTGGTACCATTCAGACATGGTCTTCAGCATCCTCCTTCCTTCAGCTCATGAGTAGCCCCTCTGTGCCTTTATGCAGGCAGGCTCCACCCCACCCCCCTCAGAACAGGGCAGGGAAGACCTGAGGTCCACAAGCCAGAGAAGAAGAAGAAGAAGAAGAAGAAGAAGAAGAAGAAGAAGAAGAAGAAGAAGAAGAAGATTCTATGGCCAGTGCCAGAGCCACCAGCCTCACAGCAGTAGATGACAAATTGTGCAGCAGATACTGTTTCCACCATGGGCCAGCCTAAGGGTCTCCTTCTCTATACTGCCCATAACTTTTCCATACAGGTTGTTTGGCCATTTATCTTAGTGTATCCTTCATGCCAGCAGTGTATCTTGAGCACTGGACAGCACCCTTTATTCCTGGCTTCTACACAGTGCACATTTTTTTTTTTTTTTGTAAAATACTGCTGCTCGAGGTTTCCACACGGAGATGCTGAAGACTGGTGCAGAGAAAACCCCCACAAAATACTATCGACCATATGGAGAATAAGTTCATTGTACTTTTTCCTCTGGGAGCACATACTAGCTTCTGCTTTATGATCAAATGCATCAACATTTTCTGCAACAACCTTCTTATAGATTTCTCACCTAGCTTGAGAGTGAGATCAAACAGTCAAAGAGGGAGAGAAGCGTTTCTCCAAAAATGTTCAAGTGCCACATTTTCTGCACTATTTGTCAGACAGTAGGAGGCAAGAGACAATATGTTGTCCTAATGTTGTGTCTTTTCCCCTCCTGTTCACTTCAGGTAACATACAAGCTGCCACTTTAAAATCTTGAACAACAGAATCATCTTCTATTGTAAGCTAAAGGCATGTATCTAGCAAATGTCTTCTAATAATGAATGGTTTGGTGGAAGAAGAAACATACTAAACCAGCAGCATAAGAGAGTTTCTGATTTGCCGAAAGGTGCAGTCACTGGAAATTCCCCACTCCCTGATCACAGTTCAAATAACAGAGCATCTTATTAGATTTATAAAGATCAAAAGGAATTCTTACCTTGATGATGATGATGATAAGCTTCTTTTCACTAATCAGTGCTTAAGAAATAAATGTGAAAAACATAATCTAGATCCTTTTGAATGAATAGCTATATAATTTTCCTTTACAAATCCTCAATAAGAGGATTTTAAAATGATAATAAAAATGTTGAGAAGAACATTATTGAATTTCTGCCTTCCATTTTCTTCATAAGATAAGTGTCTCACCTTATCCCTCAATAATCATTATTTGCCAAACACATCTGTCAAAATTTGGTTAAAATGTTTTACCTTCTAAATTTAGATTTGTAGCAGTAGCTGCAAATATTTATTTGTGCTTGTAACTACAAATATCTTAGTGCTTCTAATTTTGAACTGAAGCTAAAGAATACATATCTAATGTACATAAAACAAACAGGTATATTCAACATTTGGTTTAGAACCGGGGGAAATGGAAAGTACAGCCGTACCTCGGAAGTCGAACGGAATCTGTTCGACCTCTAAAACATCCGGAAACCAAGGGGTGGCTTCCGATTGGCTGCAGGAAGCTCCTGCTGCGGAATCCATGTCAGACATTCGGGTTCCGAAGAACGTTTGCAAACCAGAACACTCACTTCCAGGTTTGCGGCGTTCAGGAGCCAAAACGTTCGACCTGCAAGGCGTTCGATTTCCGAGGTACGACTGTATATAATTTTTGCAGCCATTGTAAGGTTGAACAACACCAGGCTCCTGCATGGACTGGTTCGTTCCTAAAACTGCAGAATAACTTACACAATAAAGCATGCATAGAGCCGGGAATCAGCAGGCTCTACTGCGAGAAGTAGAGGAGGGAGGCTGCTTCCTTCTTTGCTTCCTTCATCCTTCCACCATGAATGAAACGCATGCACACTCTGCAAGTGCGCTAAAGCACTTAGTAGTATATGCGGAGGGAAGGGAATAAAGGGAAGGATTGGATCTGTCACAAAGTGAATTTTTGCAGATAACCAATAACATTTCACTATTCAGCTATCATTTCTTGCCAATAACAGGAGGATTCTGTTTTCACAACGGTTCACATCGCACCACAGCAATAAAACACCCCTGCTTAAATGATATGTTTACAACAAGAATTACTGTCATACTTGATTAACTAGCTCAGATAGCCATTCTTTCTCCCGTATGCTTTGACACAGGCTGACAAGATCAGCCGTTTCCTTTAGCCTTCTCACATGGCCGAGCCATTCAGCCCAAATACACTCCCTACAATATTAGCTTTGCCAACGACAGTCATTTTATTATGAGCACAACACTTTTAGTGACTGCCAGCCTTTAAACATAAAATGCAACAATCCTCTTTGAAAGTTATAATCCAATTCTGCAAGCCCCTGTCCAATATTGGTGGACAGATGCTTCATCCTCTCTCTCTCTCCCCAAATTGTGTATTTTCAATGCTAAGTGTGGCTTCCTTTTGTATAACTTTTTGTTGGGTTTTACAAAAAATACAAATAAGCATACCATCATGTTCTTGTATCATATATACATAACAAGATAAAGCGTGTTATGCTTACTGTAACATTATAGACGTTTGGTTCATTATCTGTAGCAAGTGTATGCATCTTAGTTTGCAGACACACAAAAAAGAACAAATGTGAAGGCTTTTTAAAATCTGACTGAGACTGTTCTACTACTGCTAACACACTGTTTTACTGGTTAAAAAAGACAGTATGCAGTGGTCTGTGAGTTTGAGTCTGGATTAGGATTCTGAGCAGATACATGATATCCAATCACGTAGCACTGTCAGGGTTTGGGCTACTGGTACAGGCTCTTAAATTCTGAGTTACAATTCGCAGCTTGGGAGTTTAGACAGCCAATCACATTGAGTGTGGGAGTAGCCCAGGTCTTCAGAAATACATATAAGCTGTTGCTTTGCCCCTGCTCAACAGTTCTGTTAGCCATCAGCTCAATAAAGTCTCTTGTTGTAATCACTACATCTTGCCTCATAGAAACCCATTTCACTGGTTGCTAATGTTTGTGTTTTATGTTTTTGTTACATTTCATGAGCAATAGATCGCCTGTGCTTCCCATGCATCCAGCACACTTGGACCACCTCTGCAGGCATCAAACATCTCTGTGGGGCTAGCATGTCTGAAGTTGGCCTGTGCATGTAATATCCAATACACCTAGGCCTCAACTGCACTTCAATGACCTAGATGTTATCTGGGGAATTAAGGGCCTAAAAGACTGACTGCCTGGGTAGTCTTTGGTAGGGGTGGAGGATAGAGAGAACAGATAATCTCTCCATCTTCACATGATAAGGCAGATCAGCTTGGAGAAGCCTGAACCAAGCCCAGTGTGAAATGTGTTATCAAAAGAGTACAATTATAAATAGAGGATTCCTCATGGATTAAGAAGGGAGCAACAATAGCAAGGAAGAAAATAAGTGGTCATGGAAAGGGTGAGAGAGAACTGAGGAAAGGGCACATCTCCTGTAAGAGCAGGATAACAATTTTCATTCAGAAGTATGCAATTTCAAAAAAACATTTGAAGGGTGGGTAAGAGTCTTCTATCCAGGTCTTCTATTTTCTCATACTGCAATACACATTGAATGCTAGTCACCCAGGATAGGAATTTCCAAAAATTGTATTTTAATACCTTTTGAGTGCTTTAGTTGTCTCAACTTCAGCTGCAATCAAAGAAAATGCTAGCCTGGTCTGCGTGTCACTTTAAACCACAAATTAAAGCAAACTGTGATTTAAGATGAGGGCCCACTTTGCTCCTTCCTTCAGCACTCTTGGGAAGGAATCAGAGAACAGATTTACTTTCTGTCACATGCAAACCAACTCCTCCAGTTTGTTTTTCCCAAACCACAAGCAGTAAGCCAAAGTTTGCTCTCTTGTTTCCTCCCCAGTGCTCTGAAGGAAGGAACTGTGGAGGAACAAAATGTGGGTTCATCTTGAATCATACCGTACTTTATTTTAAACTATGGTTTAATGTGACACGCAAACCAGGGCCTATAAGAATACAGAGAGAGAGGGAGGAGAGAACTGCAGCAGATCACACTATGAAAGGAAGATAAGCCACCGTTCAATTCCAAATATGTCTCGTTGCTTCAACAGTAAGAGCAGCCAATATAGAACCTTCAAGGAAATCTGCAAACAGATTCATCGCCACACAGAAAATACCTGAGCTTGAGGACAGCAGCCTTAATTTTGCACAATAAAAGCATCTGTAAAAACTTGGCATACGTTTTGAGAAGACCTAAAAGTTTTAAAACTGCACTACTTTGTTCAAAGAACCTAAAGTGCATGCAATTATCAAACCAATCAGTGAGAACAGAAATTATTGGAGATAGTTGTTGTTGTTTTTTTACTATTATCTAATTGTGTTAATATCACTCATACAACAGTAATTATGAAATGGCTACATAATTGCAAAGATCTCCTTTACAAGACTAAAATAAGCTAAATTACAGGCACAGAAAACACCGAAGATGTTGTGAAGAAAGCCAAACCACATCTGAAAGAGGTTGCCATTAAGATTCCAAAATCCTTCCATCATTAGTACTGGACAATCCAGAACAGGAAGTAGAGTCAAGGTATAAAGGCCAGGTGCTGGAGGCAGAGGCAATATTTTGGAGAACATGTAGATAAAAGATCATTGGAGATCTGGACTAGAAGTGCTGCAAGTGAATTGTTGTGTAAATCATTTGGAATCACAAAGTTCCTGCTATGCCTATGAGAAGCTGAATTATCCTGTTTTGTATAGAAGACTAATCATCATTTATCAGCCGCATTGAGAAAGCTTTGCCCTGCAAGGTGGCACATAAGTACTTTAAATAAACAATGAAGTATATTTCCCAGGAGTGTGCAAACATTCCTCAGAAATCACATCTAATTGCAGAATAAGCTTTTGAGAAAAACACTTGGAAGTCAAACGGTGTTTCTTTTGTCTACGAAAGCTTGAATGAGATACATGTGGATTTCTGCACATTATCTGAATATCACTCTTAAAAACTGAAGAAGCTTCACATACGTTTCTAATGATTTGGGCTTCAATAATGATGGTAAGGTAAAGGGACCCCCGACCATTAGGCCCAGTCGCGGATGATTCTGGGGTTGCGGCGCTCATCTCGCTTTATTGGCCGAGGGAGCTGGCATACAGCTTCCAGGTCATGTGGCCAGCATGACTAAGCAGCTTCTGGCTAACCAGAGCAGCACACGGAAACATTACCTTCCCACCGGAGCGGTACCTATTTATCTACTTTGACGTGCTTTCTAACTGCTAGGTTGGCAGGAGCAGGGACCGAATGACGGAAGCTCACCCTGACGCAGGGATTCAAACTGCTCACCTTCTGATCAGCAAGCCCTAGGCTCTGTGGTTTAACCCACAGCGCCATCCGCGTCCCAATAATGACGGTAGTAAATGCTTTTAACAAGGCAAACACTATGTATGTACCTAATGTATTTACGTAGAAACATGTGGGGTTTTTTTCTATTAAAGTGCTGGTGATCTGAAGGAAAATCATACAGCAACCTCGTTAAAAGTAAAACAAGTCTGAGTCAATGGCCAGTGCTCAGATGAGAAACCACCTGAGAACCCTATGTATTTTGCCCCAAGCTCCTTAGAAGGAAGGAAGGCTAGAAATATACTTTACCGAAACAATAAAATGGCATTAAATCTGTGAGGCAGGCTGTGGGTCATTCGTGCAGCATCAATGGGAATAATAAATATACATGCATGGGTTGAAACAGGCCCAAATTTCATTTTGGTTTCTACCAAAATGTAAGCAGGGTAGCCATGGTAGTAAGGTAAGGATTGGGTCGTCATTCCATTTGGGCACCACTGTTCGGCAACACAGTGGTTCTGGGAGATGGAAGGAGGGGCTATGACTTCCCCAGCCAACTCTCATGACCCACCAGTTTTCCCACCCATCCTCAGTCCCTGCTCCCTCAGTCACCCAGTGCAATCCCAGAAGCCCAGCTTACACCATGTTGGGACGTAACATTGGCCAGCTCCCATGGGTACTTTCCAACCAACTATGGACAATGAGCATTCCAGCATCAAGGGCTGTCTATGCTCTAGTTACAGGTAGGTAGCCGTGTTGGTCTGCCATAGTCGAAACAAAATAAAAAATAATTTATATAATTTATTTTTACTGTATTTTGTTTTTTCTATTCTCTGTTTCAGTATTCTGAGATCACAACTAATTTTTCCCTTGTCATTATTACATTTATATCCCACCTTTCAGAACCAGGTGCTCAAGATGGCATACATGGCTCCCCCCGCCGGACCTTCCTATTTTATCCTTACAACAACCCTGTGATGTAGGTTAGGCTGAGAGGCAGTGACTGGCCCGAGGCCACCCACTGAGATTTCCCTCTTCATTGTAAAATCTGTATGTCATTAGTACATGTGAAAGGTCAGGAACAGAAACATTTTCATTATAGCCAATGAAGGCTGTGCAAGAGAGAGACTTTTATTCAGAATCCATCTGGTTTCAAAGAATGTGACAAGAGAATCAGTACCAATGAATCTCATTAATCTAATCATCACACTACAGGAAACATGAATGCTAAATGGCAGCAGGGTGTAATTAACTTCAACCAGTATTTTTTATTTTTTATTTTGAGGGGGGGGGAGTTGAATTAGGAAGCAAGCTGCCATGTTGTTGATGACTACATTTACATTACTAGGGATCTGACATCCTATCCAAAAGAGGGGTAATGCCCTGAGCAACCCTCAACCAAGGAAGGCACACATCTGACAGTAATTCTTTATTGTTAAAAGAGCACACTCACAGCAGCTCCTAAGCATCTAGGCAGCTGTTCCCAGGTCTGTGCCCTATAGAGCGGTGGCAGCAACAGTGGGTCCATGCTCCCCATGCCCCGTCTTATGTCCTCTCATCTGGTGGGGTGCGCACATGCAACCTGAGGCTTCTCCTACATGGAAGCCAACATTGCTCTTTCCTAGAATCATAGAATCATAGAGTTGGAAGAGACCACAAGGGCCATCCAGTCCAACCCCCTGCCAAGCAGGAATCACCATCAAAGCATTCCTGACAGATGGCTGTTAAGCCTCCGCTTAAAGACCTCCAAAGAAGGAGACTCCACCACACTCCTTGGCAGCAAATTCCACTGTCAAACAGCTCTCACTGTCAGGAAGTTCTTCCTAATGTTTAGGTGGAATCTTCTTTCTTTTAGTTTGAATCCATTGCCCCATGTCTGCTTCTCTGGAGCAGCAGAAAACAACCTTTCTCCCTCCTCTATATGACATCCTTTTATATATTTGAACATGGCTATCATATCACCCCTTAACCTTCTCTTCTCCAGGCTAAACATACCCAGCTCCCTAAGCCGTTCCTCATAAGGCATCGTTTCCAGGCCTTTGACCATTTTGGTTGCCCTACTCTTCAAGTCCTTTCAGGAACTAGGAGACAGTGGGGCAAAGGGTGGCAGAGATTCAACTGACCTATCCCTGGCCTGAACAGCCTCTTCCTCCATCTCCAACATGTCCAGTGTGTGCCCCTTCTTTCTCAGACTGTTCTGACCCTTCCTCTTTCGCCCGCCCTGGCTCCTTCCTCACAGGCAGCACCAAACCACATAAATTGCTGCCTTCTCTCCTGGGTCAATTTTCTGCCTCCACCACACATTCATCAGGGCCCTAACAGGGAACAACTGGCAATAATGTCAGGCAGCAATCTCTCCAACAGTTTCAGAAAATCCTCTCCAAAAGATAAAAAACAGTATTATTATTAAAGAAATCCATATACTTTCCTCCTCAAAGTTACCTGAACTTATACTTAGATTAGCACTTCCTGAGTGCTACAAAGTTTGATTTCTTAAAAATAATTTGCAACTACTCTTTGTGAGCTAGCTCTTCGGAGCAAGACGCAGTCTAAAATGGCATTCACAACACGCTCCCTTTACATCGGCTTCAGACACATGTAAATAAAATCAAGATTGCTTTTCTGCCATTTTATACCTCATATCTAAAGAAAGAAACACCAGCTGGTACAAAAATGAATGCAACCTCAGGCGACAACTTAAGAAAGAATGAAAGAATTGGCCACTTGCCATAACTAGTTACTGCCACAGCGGGAACTTGATTCAAACTGTCAACAAGTACATTCGCTGTCCTCTACTCCCAAGGGATGCATACTTTATAAAGATCTGATAGCATAATCAAACTGTTTTAGAATTCAAAACCAACTCCGTATGAACTGCTTCCCATCTATGATAGCATTTTAACTGCATCTGCTTATGCTGGTGTAAAATAGCTTGTTCTGCTAATCTACCTAATAAAAAAGTTAGAGGGAAAGCAAATTTGTAAAAAGAATTCAAAAGAACATTCCAAAGTACAGCACATTAATATGAGTGCCCATGAATTCCATCTTTACTAGCAATAACTCTGTAACATTATTGGGCAAAAAAAGGGGGACATAAACCACTCACACACTTGGCTGACAAGGTCAAGCTATAGAGCACAAAACAATATAAAGCATTTTGTTTTGGCTTATGTAACAGCTCTTAGACCTATCACAGCGATCTTCATAAATAAAATGTGCAACTGAAAACTGCAGCCCTCCCTGTCACCTGTTCCTTTTTGTGCTTAAAGTAATATTTGCCATAATATTACATCATGAGTGATCCATTTTTAATTCCGCTCAATTCCTACTCCTGTGGTCGATCATTGGATGAAAAGTATAAGCAAGCATTCTGGTGTCCCAGCAGAGGGACCTCCATTCAAAAATTCAGACCTGGGGGAATGCCCACTCAGAGATATAGAATGCATCCTTTGCAGACAAATGGTCCCAGGTTCAATCACTGGCAAAGCCTCCTCTGAAAAGCCCACAGTCCTCAGTCAGCATAGGCAATACTGGGATAGATAGTTCAATAGTCTGAATCAATATAAGCCAGTTTCCTATATTCCTATGTCATGGGGATTAAAATGGCAATTTTTGTAAGATCTGTTATTTTGCAAACATATAATACAGCATACAAAGTATTTCCTACATTGCCCATAAGAATGAGTATTTCCCTACTAACATACTATTCATATCATCCACATTTTCAAATGAGCATGCAGAATGGCCAGTGTTGATGCACTTGCATCAACACTGTGGTTAGGCACAGCGTTGATGCACATTTGTTTCAGCATTCAGCAGCAGAACATGAGTGGGTGGAGAAGAAGAAGAAGAAGAAGAAGAAGAAGAAGAAGAAGAAGAAGAAGAAGAAGAAGAAGAAGAAGAGTTTGGATTTGATATCCCGCTTTTCACTACCCGAAGGTGTCTCAAAGCGGCTAACATTCTCCTTTCCCTTCCTCCCCCACAACAAACACTCTGTGAGGTGAGTGGGGCTGAGAGACTTCAAAGAAGTGTGACTGGCCCAAGGTCACCCAGCAGCTGCATGTGGAGGAGCGGAGACACGAACCCGGTTCCCTAGATTACGAGTCTACCACTCTTACCCACTACACCACACTGGAAGAAACAATGGAGCCCTCCCAGCTGCATTTGCCAGGGCACAGAAGGGACAAAGTGGTGAAGCTCTGGGTTTGTGATGTCCCAGAGGAGCACAAACATCTGCAGGGTACAGAAATCGCCAACCTGGAGCCCCCCTGACCTCATCAAATACCTCACCCTGTGGCAGTGGGTGACAGCATCACCATATCTCAGCTGGGACTACTGCCACTCCTCCACCACCCTCATGTGTCCCTGTGTCAACCTGTACACATCTAGCATTCTATGCTGAGGGCAGGAGGAAGCTTAAGGTCTAGGGCAGTCTGGGAAACCACAATTCCTCATCAAAGGGATCTCCCTGTACAGGGTTTTTCCTTCTTCCCAAAGTCATGCATAAGGCAACAAGAACTTGTAAGCCAGGCCACTGAACTGAGCAAAACCACTTAAAAAGTGTTTCTTTGGAAAATACCATCCCATAAATGGATGTGGCTGGTATTGTCCTGCCAGGGAAAATCCCTAAATTTTGCTTGAGTTGCCATGATGTCACAGAGAAACTCTCTTCAGGTATTACCAAGCAGGGTTATCTAGGGTTGCCATAATTCAAAAAGTAAAAACCAGGAGACCCCAAAGTTGTTGAGCTTTTTTCTTTTATTTCACAAAACCACAGTTTTTCGATTAACTTGCCTAAGATCCAGGACAAAGCTCCACCCGGACGTATGGCAGCCCTAAGGTTATCAGGTGAGGCAGGCAGCAGGAATGAATGTGCTAGCTCTGTTTTCCATTACCCCTCCAACTCACGGAGTCTAATTGCATAAAGCTCCCTGTATGTGTGGAAGCTGGAAAATCAGGGTTCTAAAACGTATCATCATCATCATACCCCGTCCATCTGGCTGGGTTGTCCCAGCCACTCTGGGCGGCTTCCAGCACATATAAAAACATAATAGAATGTCAAACATAAAAAAACTTCCCAATACTGGGCTGCCTTCAGGTGTATTCTAAAAGTTGTGTAGTTCTTTATCTCCTTGATATCTGATGGGTGGATGTTCCACAGGGAGGGCACCACTACCGAGAAGGCCCTGTGCTTGGTTCCCTGTAACCGCCAGAAGACCCTCGGAGGAGGACCTCAGTGTCCGGGCTGAACAATGGGGGTATACAGAGCTTCCGGTATAAAGGGCAGAGGTCATGTTAAATTTAAACAGCAACAAAGACAAGAGGATTGGGTGGAGCCGGCATGCTCATCCCTGCAGCTCCTCCCCACCCCCCACATAACAACACACCTTGATAATGCTGTAAGAGGGTTGAAGTTAGCAAGCGTTTTGACTCCTTAGCAAGAAGGGTCACATGGCAACATATTTTTTTTAAAAAAATTAAAAATAAAATATAGTGGGGAAAACATCTGTGTTGGCAATTCTAAACGAAGAAAAACAGATCTTAGCAACTGCAGTGTACACATGACTATAAAGAGTGCAGAGGTATTGCATAATGTAAAATTCAAAATAAAATAAAAATGACTGACAGGACATTTTTTAAGCTAAGGAAATTAAATCACTTTCCACAAGTGCAAGGTCATTTAAACCCACTACAGGTGCTGTTAATGAAAGTAAACCTGTCAGGCCATATCTGATAAAGTAAATGCCTTCTGTTAGATGACTGGCAAAATAAAACACCCCATGATATTATTAAGAAATGGCAATTTAGGCAAGCAATTTTATTCCATTTTAGACATTGGACTTAATTAAACTGGTGAAGTCATGAAGTCAGTCATGACCCAGCCTAAGTATAATATAATCTTATCTGAAAAGCATGAAATGGTTCTGACTATATCCATTACTTCACTTCTTGACATCTATTATAGCCGTTCAATAACCTAATTACTAAAAATTAGATTGCAGAAGACAAAGTACAGTGAAAACTAGCTGTACGTGAATGAACAGAATTTCAAGAAATTATTATTTGGCTGTCCGTTTACTCACATCAAGAGGATGGATATGCTATACAGATAACTAATAATTATTAAAATTCTCGAACCACTTCTTTCAATTAAACTTTTCCTCAAAGTTAGTAGTGGAGCGCTGCAGTGTTTTAAAACAGACCCAACATACTCCTAATGAGATGCAAATCGGTAGGAGCAAGACTACCCAAAGACAGAAATGTAGGAGAAAATTTTGACAATCCTTTAAAAGCCCCAGTGAACAATCCACAAAACAGGTCATTTGGGGTTTAGCACCTCCTTAGGACCAAATTGCAAACATGTGCTGGATTAAGGAGAAAGCTAGAGAGTTCCAGAAAAACATCTACTTCTGCTTCATTGACTATGCAAAAGCATTTGACTGTGTCTACCACAGTAAACTATGGCAAGTTCTTAAAGACATGGGAGTGCCTGATCACCTCATCTGTCTCCTGTGAAATCTCTATGTGGGAGAAGAAGCTACAGTTAGAACTGGATATGGAACAACTGATTGGTTCAAAATTGGGAAAGCAGTATGATGAGCCTGTATATTGTCTCCCTGCTTATTTAACTTATATGCAGAATTCATCATGCGAAAGGCTGGACTGGATGAATCCCAAGACGGAATTAAGATTGCCGGTAGAAATATCAACAACCTCAGATATGCTGATGACACAACCTTGATGGCAGAAAGTGAGGAGGAATTAAAGAACCTTTTAATGAGGGTGAAAGAGGAGAACGCAAAATATGGTCTGAAGCTCAACATCAAAAAACTAAGATCATGGCCACTGGTCCCATCACCTCCTGGCAAACAGAAGGGGAATAACTGGAAGCAGTGACAGATTTTACCTTCTTGGGCTCCATGATCACAGCAGATGGTGACAGCACTCATGAAATTAAAAGACGCCTGCTTCTTGGGAGAAAAGCGATGATAAACCTGGACAGTATCTCAAAAAGCAGAGACATTACCTTGTCGACAAAGATCTGTATCGTTAAAGCTATGGTTTTCCCAGTAGTGATGTATGGAAGTGAGAGCCTTGCATATTCTGACTTGGAACTACTTGTTTGGGCTTAACCACAGAGCTTTATCTGCTGCCGCAAGACTCTACTAGGAATTACAACTTTCCCAAAGCTGGAGCTCTTCTTTAGAAACCTATCTTAGGAAGGAATATTCATATGGTCTAGCGATGGTGCTAAAGAAATGAGCTAAGAAGTTCCCAACCAAGTTCACCTCTGCAATGAATTTCATAGGTGGTCTTAAGCAAGTCATTTTCTACCGAAGCCTCAATCCCCACCCACCCCGAAACTGAAATGTGGGGGATAATTATACTTGACTCAGGATTGCAACTAGATTTTGCATGTGAGGTACTTTGAACAATTGGAGCAAATGTTTATTACATTTCAGTATAGATCTTGGACATAACCCAGACACACCCTGCATGTACCACCCTGGCGAGACAATGTGCAGGCAGGTAGGGTCTCAGCCGGCATTCCAGGTGAAGCTGGTAGACAGATAGCCCAGACACAGCATGGACCTGCACCTCCATGGACAGCTGTGTGAGTCCAAAATGACCCCCGGGCTGCACGCCTGGTCCTTTAGGGGCAGTTACCCCATTCAGGACAAGGGATTCCCCCACACCTGCCTGCCTCCCTACTTATGTCTTGTCAGGATTCAACCTCATTCCACTGACCACCACCACCACCACCACCCCAACTGCCTCCAGACACCCACACAGGACATTTAGAACACTTTAAAGAATGTCATCAAGATTGGTGGAAGTTGACGACTGCACATTTGACAAGCACACACCTCTTGAAGGCCCCAAACAAGTGATATCCTGTCAAAAGAAAAGTGGATTATTAATTGCAGTCACACTCTCTGCTACACCGCAGTTCCAATAAAATAAAATAAAATGGTGCTCTTTGGCTCAAACAGGGATTTTCCATCATAGTAACCTACGTGTGCAGACATAGACTGCACAGAGAAATGGAGGGAGGGATCAAGATTACTTTCTTCATGAGCTTGATAGATTTCTGCTTCATCCAGCTACATCTGGTGCTTGCGATAGAACTACCACTATGGAAAATGTCACTGTTAGTCTATCGCAGCAACAACAAAATACCAAAACGGCAGCAAATGAAATGAAACAAAAGCCAAGTGTCTTATGGCACCTTAAAGAGAAGCCAACATACTGTTCCTTATGCTTTCTTAGGTCAGAGGCCACACATTGAACATCAGATGAAATGGGATCTGGCCCATGTAACTTTATGACACAGTAAGTCTGTTAGCCTTTAAGGTGCCCCAGACATCTATTTGTGTGCGTATTTCACTGCAACAAACTAAAAGACTACACCTGTAAAATAAAATTATTAGCATGTGATCCACAACAATTTCATCTTCACCATCCATTTTCCTAGCCACTCTGAACAACTGCAGCATGTTTCTGAAAGTTCATTTTAACTGTTCTGTGAGCAGCCTTCAGTTCCAAGAAATCAAGAGGGGCCAAATCTAAGCCCACAAGGAATTAAAAGACAAGTGTTTCATTCATAATGCACAATATATAGTCAGAAATCTTATTTGAGTTTTAAAATTTAGTTTGGAATTGAGTTTTAAATTCTCCATGTTTAAATTAATTTGTTATTGCTTTTAAATTTTATACACTCTTTTTTTAATGCTCTGTATGTTTTTGGCTTTGTGAGCAGCCCAGAGAACTCCTGTTGGTGGCTAGGCACATGCAGAAAACAAACAAATTAAGCCCCTTAAAAATCCATCATGCTTAGAAATTATTTCTATTTTCTCATTTATAGTAACAAAAAGATTACAATGTCGATCCTTTTTAAAAATAATAATAATCTAGTGTAAGTGTTGTCTGCGAAGGAAATATTGCACTTGCTCAAATTACCGGTGGTAATCTCAGAATTCTTTGGTCAGGCGTGGTAGTATAATATTGGCATGGTTTGATGAAAATCACCTATTTGGTGTGGTCTCCAAGTACCAGGCAAGCTACCGGTAAGTTTTACAATAAGATGCCTAGGTAGAGCCAGCCCAATGAAAATGGGGATTCAACAATTGTAAACAGTTAGTAGGATTGGAATAACACTTGTGGTTTAATGGTGAATTTTGGACACAATGGAGAGGTAAAATATTTGGACTATTTTAAAAGATGCAGGAGGAAATGATTAGCAATAGGACCCACAAAGGGGAGAAGGGAAGTCCAGGAGATTCTTCGGAATCTTGTTTCTATGTTGTAAGTTGGATATGTGACTGTAAAGTTTTAATCTAAAATAAATAAATAAATAAATTTATTTTTTTAAAAGCAAGAAAATGGGGATTCAAATTACTTCCCCCTTTTCCTGCCTGAAATGTAATAGGCAAGCTGGACTGTAAGTGTACTTCAGGTGCCCATTTCAAAGGCTGGTGCATTAAAAGAAAAGGGGAGAAAATATGTGAAATGCAACATATAGCTGTTATTTGCTTTTCTATTCAACATGACCTTCAAGAGGCATAGGCAGTTGCTATGTACTAAGCTTGGATCCTAGAACAATAGGCTGGTAGGATCCAAGAATGCAACAACTGATTGGCTTGCAGGAGACCAATCAGGCTCCAGGAGGAAGTTAATCAGCCTATTAGGCTGGTAGGACCATAGAATGCAACAACTGATTAGCCTGCAGGAGAAGACAAATCAGGCACCAGGAGGGAAGCAGAATCATCCAATCAGATGGGACTCATTGTGTAAACAATGTATATAAAAGCCTGAGGTTTGGGGGGGGGGATTTAATCACTGTTTTACAAGCTGCAATAAAGAGTATGAAATCACTGCAGGACTCCGAGTATATTTCAGCAGTGGTGAACAATTATTCTTATGGGAGAGCAATTTTAAGAAGGTCACAGAGGGTTGTGAGTCTAGCCCACTGCACCAGAAGTAGACTGCAAGCTTTGCCCATTTACTGTTTCCTCCACACAGCTCTCTCACCTCCAGACAGGCCACTTGGAGAGCAAGTGTTATCCCTTGAGGGGGCTGATCCTGAAGACAGTTTACTGCAGCAATCCAGCAAGACCATTCATGCTGCTTGTTTCAGGTCTTCCAATGGCTGAATGTACACTTACATTATTAATGTCTTTAGGATTTATAAAATGCTTGTCTGCAATTCAGTCACTTGATTTTAGGAAGCATTTTGGAAGCTTAACCGCACCTCTGCAACACTGCAAAATTAACATGGCGTTCAGTGATGTGAAAGCAAAGAATACAGTGGTACCTTGGTTTAAGAACTTAATTCGTTCTGGAGGTCCATTTTTAACCTGAAACTCTTCTTAACCTGAAGCACCACTTTAGCTAATGGGACCTCCCGCTGCCGCTGTGCCGCCAGAGCACAATTTCTGTTCTTATCCTGAAAGTTCTTAACCTGAAGCATTATTTCTGGGTTAGCGGAGTCTGTAACCTGAAGCATATGTAACCTGAAGTGTATGTAACCTGAGGTACCACTGTATAAGAAAACGAAGGTAGTTGGAGACTCCATAAGTACCATAAGTAAAGAGAATTGCTATTGTATGGTTGGTTTTCTTGTGGGGCGGGGATCATGCTAGCCTCTGTTATCCCTAACTTTGCAGTACTACTACATGCTCAGTAGTAGTGTAAAAGTGATTCCAGTTTCATTCCTAGTCAAAAAGTCTATTTCCTCAACCAGAATTTTGTTAACGTGTGTAATTTTAAAGGAAAAATAATTTCAGCTGAAATGAGAATACTTGCTTCCCTGAAAATGCTATAAGATGCTTTCTGCAACATTTGTTTTCCCCCACAAAGCTTCATTAAACCTTGGATAATGAGTTTTGTGTCTTGCTTCCATATAATATAGTGCGATGCAGATTGCTCATATGTAATTTTTGCTCTCTTGTGCTCCCAGAAGGTACCCTGCTATTCAGGACCACTGTCTAACCATATTGATGTATCAGATGCTACAATAATTAATCACTTTTACAGTGATTAGCCAGGCAAGTGGTGGTATAAAATTAGCAGAACAGTAATAATGGCACAAGCCATTCGTAGTCACATATTGCAAAATATCAACAATTTACAAATGAATACCAAGGTTTGCCAGCCTGAGATAATCCTGAATGTCTACTGACCTACAGCTACCACCCACTGAATAAAACACTCAAAGCACAAATAGCAGCTCTATGTAATTTTCATTACATAGCTGGTTTATTTTAAATGTATCTTTTGTAAGACATCAGATCTTGCAATGGATTGTAAACTCAACAATGGCAACATGTGCTTCTTTCATATGGGGGCTACCAGACATGGGGCTGTTTCCAGTGTTTCACATACATGTTTCCGCTGGTACAACGGGACTCTGTTTCCTCTCCTCTCCCTGCTGACCCCCAAAATCTGTTATACAAAGTTCCCCCGAGCCCCTGGAGCTGATTTTGAAGGTGTGCGGGCAGCTGGAGGAGACAGGAGACAGGAGAGGGAGAGGAAGCTTTGTTGTATGCATGGAAGTCGCACTGCGCTGGTGGAGATGAACTTGCTGGATCAAGCCAATGGCCCATCTAGTACAGTATCGTGCTCTCACAGTGGCCAACTTTGGATGCAGCCCTAGGTGTTCATTCTGGAAGAGCTATGCTTTCCTTACTCACTTTTTAAGGAGCGCCTACAAGGTCTCATCAGTGAATTAATACTCTCCTGGGGTTTTCCTTGTGGTTCTCACACATGTTCTGCCTCTGTGTGTTCTTGCAAAAGCAAATCGAAAACAGCTCACTGCTTATGCAATTCTGCAGAACTGGCTCCAAGTTGTGTCCCCCCCCCCGATGCCCACAACAAGCTGCCTTCATTGGGCTCTTCTCCCTTGTCGGTGCGTTCCCTATCCATTGGCAATGCCTATTCATTGACAGGAGCAGCAGCCAACCGCCACATTCATAAACCAAAGCACCAGTGATTCTGTGTGAACAAGGTCATCGTTCTATCTTGTGCCCCTATAATGGGCAGCTGAAGCTTGTCTGGCAAGTGTTACTTCTAATGGAAATGCTACTTGGCCACCTGTCTCCCTGCCCATAATGGCAAGGAGGGCCAGCAGTGGTGCTAAGCAGAGTTCAAGGCCTGCTTGTTTGAACTTGCCAGCGCCACCATTTTAATTCTGGCACCAATACATGCACATCAGGTTGGAGCCAGCATGATTAGGATGGGAGAGTCAGTGAATTCAGATGCACAAGCCAGACATTCTGCTCATTGCTGCTGCTCCTCCTGCCCCCGCTATCCTGCACAGCCAGGCAGGCAGCTGGCCCACCCATAGCAGAGTAAGCTGCAACGGTGGTGGTGGCAGCAGTAGCAGCATAGCTGTCAACGTTCCTTTTTTTGCATTGGGAAATAAGGGAATTTTTTTTGCGCTGGAATAAGGGAATTTCCTGCAAAAAAAGGGAAAGTTGACAGCTATGAGCAGCAGCAATGCTGTGACAATGAGTCTACTCAATTTCTGCTGGTAGGTCTCCAGTTATGTGATGTTCCCATTTGTTCTGCATTATGCTATTCAAGTCTCCATGCCCAAGTTCCTTATCAGACCTTGAGACCTGGAGATGGTACAGGCAACATCAGTAATGTTGGGGCAACAGTGGCAGTAGCAGTGTCCACACATCTAGAGCATTTTGGTCAACACATGAATCTAATCAGTGCTATTTTTCTAGGGGGGAAATGGTGAATGCCTCGCTTGTTCTCTTATAATGGCAATGGTGCTCACCTGACAGGTGACGTGACTGAGTTCCGGCAAGTTCCAGCTGAAAAAATAGTGCTGAATCTAATACTCACCTGACAAAAACCCTCATGTTGAACTCAATGAGACTTACTTTTCAGTATCATGCACAGGACCACATAGCTAGCCTGCAATTCTACACACCTAAAATAAAGTCCATTTGAGTTCAATGCAATTTACTTTCACCTCTCAACAAAGGCTGCAATCCTTTAAAAACACTTATTTAGAAGTAAATCCTTGTGATTCTAATGGGCTTACTATTGAATAAACATGGTTAGGCTCATGCCATAAATTCCCAATTCATACGTGAAACTAAAAGAATACTTTGTCGGTTCATCTCTCGATTATTTCACTAGACAGTGTTCAAAATGTCCTCTTGCAAACCAACTTTTAGCTATCTAAGAACAAGGCCTGAATACGTACATAAAATCTTAAGATGCAACCGCCTAAACTCAAAGCCTGACAACTTCTCCATTGTGATATAATGCTTTAAATTGGATCCATATGCTTGCAAATACCTTTCACATGCAGTGCTGCAATTAATCGACTATGCCATATGTTAACAAATGCATATAACTTGATGAATGCTCTGCCTCCCTGAGTTACAAGCACGTAACTCTAAATTTCAGTTTATGGTAATATAAATTCAAAATTTCCATTAACACATTTCACCATACCAATGCTGGCTAAAAGCAACACCAGACAGGAACTTACTGTTGTTCTTTTCATACTTTAAATACAACAGGGCCTTAAATTTACACCAGCTAAAAATTGTATGTTCTCCATTTGTGTTTTCCAGTCAGTGAGCAGACTGCTGAGCATTTTAACTGACAAAGACAGGATAAGTATTCCCCCTCTCCATTGGCTTAAATATGATAAATGTTAACTTTTATCTAAAGAGTATATTTCAGAGTTTATCAATATCATTGTATTTAAAGTTTATATAAAGGATGTGCATATATTGTCAGAGATAACAAGGCAACCTATCGGACAGTAGAAAGGGATAGTGGAATAGTAAAATATTTTCTACAAAAATAATATTTTATGGAATTTGAGGGTTGCTTTTAAAAATTCACCTCTTTTAGCTTGGTATGTTGTCAGATATGCATATTATGTATCCTAGCAGGCTATATACAACACACCAAGTCCCTTCTCAAAACACCTAGCGGACTGCAGTACCTATTTAGAATGTTTTATATGTCCCCAGGGATGGGAAAATCTCTTTTCTCCAGCCAGTGATTCTTTCACATGCCTTTATCCAAAAACCCACACTACATTAATCTGCAAATATTTTTTTAACATTTTAAATAATGTCTTTTGAAATAGTTTAATATGTATCTAAAATTTTTGTTTTCTCTCAAAATACAAACTTAAATGCCCATTTTGGAAACATTTAAATTGCTGGTAACTGTATCACAACCTTTGGAGAAGCGCAGAATCTGGTGGAAAGCTGTGTTCTGCACATTAGCCTCGAATCAGAGTAGATCCACTGAAACTAATAACTAAGGGCTCATCAGCACTTCTACTTGTTCCATGCCTAGAAAGCTATTATGTATGAGAAAGTTTGTTGAGCTAATTGCAAAGCTCAACAAACTTGGGTGATCTTCTTTTGTTCCACCCATTTGGTCATGAAAACATACCATACTTTATATTGAAATGAAAAATGAAGCATGTATACATTAATATGAAATTGCCATAAAGCATATTACCTGTCTAAATAAAAGGCTCGGGGGATTCTAGTCAGCACTACTCCGATATAATACAAAACAACTGGGTTTTTCTATTGATTTTCCTGCCCAGAAACTTTTCTCCCTAAATGTTACAAATGCATTTTTTTTGTCCCCACTACAATCCAAGCTTCACGAGAGATGATAAACGAGATAATATTGATTAGATTGTGCTAAAGAGCCCCTGCATTTCAAGGTTATATCCTTTGGAGAGTTAGTAAATCTCATTATAGAAATCTGCCTGCTGACATATATGAATAAAGAGAGGGGCAAAAGAATTCCACCATGAGAGCATTCACCACAGCCATGCTATTCTTGAGATGGAAAGCTCAGCACAACACAGAAGCAAATGTTGAAACCATGGAGGCAGCAGTGTCAGTCTACTTATTTCGGGTTTTTTATGTTGGGTTTGTTTTTTGATTTTTAGTCAATACCTTTATTTATTTTTTTGTGGAAAGATACTGCAGCAAAACATTTTTACTTACATATTGGGTTACTTGCAGTTTTGTTTTGTTTTGGACAACTAAATAGTCCTCGGTTCTCTTTTAATTATTATTTTGTACTGTTTTTAAACGGGTTTTTAATGCTTTATTGTATACTTATGGCCATACCCTCCCATTATATCTAATGTGATAGTGGTGCACTTGTCTTTACAAAATACACTGACAAAATATTGCCCCTTCTCTGACTCCTTTCATTTTTCTCACTTGAGTATCAATTGTCTCTTGCTGTGGCTGACTGCAAACTTTTTAAGCTGTCGCATTCAAAGAGGATGTGGCAGTAATATAAGCTTCCCACTGCAGGGTGATTTCCTGAAATGAACCTCCGCATTAATCAAATAAATAAAACTAATCACCTGGAATTTTAACCCATATGATTTTATTGTGCAGAATGGTCTCCTGGCTAATAGAAATGAAATAATTTAATGTTTCTTTGGAAGTTGTTTTTTTCTTTTTTAAAAAAATAGAAACTAATTGTTTTACAAGACTAATGAAAACAAGATTGTCGAAAAAGAGCGAAAGGAGGAGAAACTCTATGTCACAAGCTCAGTCACCACCAAATTCAAATAAAACAGCATGTTGGGAAGGAGACTTCTTATAGAGTGGTATAGCAATGGGGGTAAAGAATTGTATTTTCATCTGTCAAAGCTTTCCCCCCTAAACAAATTTGTGTTACCCTAGCTGTTTTACTCACAATGGGACTTTAACCCTGAGTTTCACCAGGACTGTTAGAAGAAGAAGAGTTTGGATTTGATATCCCGCTTTATTGCTACCCTAAGGAGTCTCAAAGCGGCTGACATTCTCCTTTCCCTTCATCCCCCACAACAAACACTCTGTGAGGTGAGTGGGGCTGAGAGACTTCAGAGAGAAGTGTGACTAGCCCAAGATCACCCAGCAGCTGCATGTGGAGGAGTGGGGACGCGAACCTGGTTCACCAGATTACAAGTCCACCACACTTAACCTGTCTTACTTGTTTTACAGTGCAATCCAGTAAACTGAATTCAATGAAACTCACTCCCAGAAGTGTGTTCAGTCTCTCAGCCTTAAGGCAATCTTTTTATCTGCTGTTTTATATGTGTGGCTGCTCTGTTTATGTGACCCCCGAACTTACCGGTAACAATTCAAAGTGTTGGTGCTGACCTTTAAAGCCCTAAACGGCCTTGGCCCAGTATACCTGAAGGAGCGTCTCCACCCCCATCATTCTGCCTGGACACTGAGGTCCAGCGCCGAGGGCCTTCTGGCGGTTCCCTCACTGTGAGAAGCAAAGTTACAGGGAACCAGGCAGAAGGCCTTCTCGGTAGTGGCGCCCGCCCTGTGGAACGCCCTCCCATCAGATGTCAAAGAAATAAAAAACTATCTGACTTTTAGAAGACACCTGAAGGCAGCCCTGTTTAGGGAAGCTTTTAACATTTGATGAATCATTGTATTTTAATATTCTGCTGGAAGCCGCCCAGAGTGGCTGGGGAAACCCAGCCAGATGAGCAGGGTATAAATTAATCATCATCATCATCGATATTTTAATACTTTATCATTGTACTATTTTATTTGCCCCACAGGTGTTTGTACAATATGGTGGTGCATTGTTTAATGTCATTAAGACTTGCATGCAACTATGAAACAACACCAAAATATGAAAATAATAATTGGCAAAAATTAGCATCATTTGTTTTTTTGTGTTTTTTTTTAAAAGTTCACATTGCCCTTTGGGCTAGCAGAACTACTTGCTCACAGAAATCATTTAGGAATCAGTTAGCTGCAATTGACTTAAAATAGTTATTTCCTACCATGAAATAAAATATTAGTCTCAGTTGTGGCATTTGACACTTGCTGACACTCATTACTAGCCCACTGTTTGCTCTAAGCCAAGTTGAGTGATACTGGTAAAATACAGACCTGGAGCAAAGAAGCAGAAGACTTGGGTCAGATTCCATGAACCCCCGTGTTAAATTAGGAATTGCTTTCTGATGTGCTGAGAGTTTAGGAGTGTAAAGGTAATTCAGTGAGGTCAACAATGGGCCCAATACTCTGCCATTTGCCAAGTTTCAAAAACTTACCTGTAATAAATGCCTACAAGGGATTTACTAGCAGCTTGTACTAGAAGTACAAAACAGCGGGATTCTGTAATGCTGGTTGTGGAATTATCAGGGTTGAAAAGAAAAAAATGAAGCTAATTTTACTAGCTTCCTAAAGGGCCCAGAAAGAATTGTAGAGTTGAAAGGGACCCCAAGGGCCATCTAGAAACCAGGCAACACTACTGAAAGTTTTGTTGCTGAAGGTTAAATCATTTCTTCTTAACAAACAAGCAAAACTGGGGGCTCTGTTCAGAATTGTCTTTCAAACCATAAAAAAACCAAAAAAATAATAATACCACCTGACAAGGGAGACAGATGCATAGCACAAGTTACTTCAAGCAGAAACGGAAAGCTTATTGAAAAGTATTTTTGATTATGGTATAATTTCCAGAATTTAATGGGGCAAAGAGATGCACCATTCTGCAGAAATAATGAACAGCTATAATGAATTAGTAGCAAACGTGTTTTTTCGTGCAGTGGCGGCGGCTAGTTTCTTCAGTCTGGAACACTACAGTCTTCCTGGACGAGTCACACATGGGCTAGATTCTGTCACCCACCCTCCACCCTCAAAACATCTTAGCTAGAGAGACAGTGCATTCTTCTCAAGTTGAATAACCACACACTCTACACATTCATATTGCTGAAAAAATCCCTCTCCTATGGGGAAATGGGACATCAACCTAGAGTCCTCTCTATTGCCAAAGATTAACACAACCAAAAACATGTGGTGATGTGTTGGAGTGTGCTAGAGAGCCAGGAAAGGATGGATGGATGGATGAGATTTGTTTCTATAATTTGAGGACTCATCTATATGACATTCACTCATGTCAGACTGAGGGAGGGGAGAACAGGGCTGTCCTACCCATAGGTGCTAGGGGTGCAGGGTGCAGGGCTCTCAGGGGCCCAAGAATTGAGTCCAGGGAAGAGCCCACCCATCGGTCAGAGCACTACAGTGGGCTCTTCTGCTGTGGGTGGCTCTGCACCATGAGTTTGGGGACGACTGAGCCAGCAAGACACTGAGGCAGGCGGCCAGCTGGCTCTGCCCTCCTGTGCACCTGGGACTGGGCAACCTGGGGCAGGCGGGCGGATCTTTGCACCCCAGTGCCGCATATGCTTAAGACAGCCCTGAAGGAGAATGTGCCATCTGCGCCAGCCTGTGACATCCCTGTAAAGACCTGGCCCCAGAAGAGCATGTGATTCAAACTCCTCTCCTGTGTGAAGCGGTTGTATTACTGTCTTCAGGCACTGAGGGTCCAGCTCCTAAAATAGGCTGCACCTCTTTAAGAGTAGAGTGTCCACACCACCCAGCTATTCAGGTCTGCTGGTTCTTGGAACATCCTAGTCTAACTTGCAGCCCTAGGTGCCACTTGGAACAAGCCAGAGTGTTATCCACCTTGCATGTTTGCAACATGGGACTTTGACCTCAGCATTCCTTCACCTTGCTTACCTTTGTCTGACCTTAAACATATAGGCATCTCAAGTATGAAGTATCACAGTCCCTCAGCTTTTCAGGTTGTTGTATAATACAGGACTGGTTAAGTGGTTAGCCATTTCCATCACATATATGATTTAGCTCAGACATGGCTTAATCTGAAGGCAGATTACTGTGTGATCTGCACGTAAATTAGTGAATGAGTTAACAAGAAAAAGAACCTGCTTCACACTGGTATGATAAGACACATATACTGTACTGAAAAATGTTTTATAAATAGAACAGATTATCATCATCAATCAATCAATGGGAAGGTGTGAAGGCTACTGCTTTAAAATCCAGATACTTAAAGCTAACTTGTTACTTCTGCACCATAACAAAATGTGTTTTCCCCACAATAATGTATTTATTAGATGGATCCTAAATGAATATATGATGATGATGTAAACTGTATCTTCCCATATCATTTATCCAAAACACCTTAACTCTGCACAACCTCTCAGCAACAAAAACATTTTTTTTCAGACTCTGCAAGAGATGCAAGCTCTTTCTTATTCTTGTGAAAGGCGTAGGGGGTTTAAACTTGCTCAGCTGGCATGCAGAAAGCTATTATGAAACTAATTTGAAGTTGAATTCAATAAAATAGTTGCTTAGGTCCTCCAGCAGCTTAACCTCCACAAATTGTACTCATTTCTGTTGGTCTTGTACAGATGCAAAAATATGAGGATTTGACTAATGTAAATTTTCATTGTTGGGGAAAAGTCTTCCTGCAGCCTTCATTTTTGTGTATGAGGCAGCAGGATTGCCTGTCAGTGATTATAGAGACACCGGCATTCCTGTATCTACATTTCTGCAAGAGAACGCTAGTTACAGCAACCTTCACCTTGCACAAAGAAATATCCTAAATTGCCATCCATTTTCAACCTGCAATAGCTAGCATTTAAAACTAATTGTTATTCACACTTTAAGAACAGGGCTTTCAAATTTAAAGCTTTGCAATAATGTGCCTTAAGCCAAAGCATATCTATTACCGGTACATTAATGTGAGGTTCTAATTTATCTTTATATGTTTTCATGTATATTGGGAGGAGAGTGACTGTTACATAATTTGGAATATTTGATCAGAGGAAAGGTCCACTTGGATCTTTCTTTCCTAAAGCAGTGTACCAATGGCAAATGGTTACTACTGCATTTATAAAGTAGGAGTAGGGTTTACAGTTTCCTGGATCTCCTGCTTAACTGGATCCCCCACAAGCCATGTATGAGAATCAGCTACAGTGTTTCATTGCTGAAGAAAGGACACTCTGCATTAGGCTCCAAAGCACTCTTTCCATCCTAAAATAGAGGGAGAAGGGAATCACAGATAACACATGATTTGGGGAGACTCAAGCTGTAATCATATTGTGTAGACTTTCCTGGAAATAAGCTGCATCTAATGCAGTGATGCTTGGACCATCTAGTCCAGCATCCTCATTTCACAGTGGCCTGTGGGAAGCCTGCAAGCTGGACATGAGTGCAACACCATTCTGACCAGTGGTGAAGCCATTAAGAAACAAATGAAGCTTAAACTTCGGAGCCCCTATTCGCAAAGGCACCCCAGAAGCGACTTTAGTCAACATTGCTTAAAAAACCTTGGGTCTACTAGACCCAATTTGAGTCGCATGACTTGAAAACTATAGGGCATAGACAATTTTTATTCTTGGAGGAAACTGGTTATCTTGACCCATCTGAGTCTGGGACAGTTTTGGAAGAGACTCAGCCTTGGTCACCCTAATGGATTACCCTCTTCGAGAGAGGGGCAGGGGGAGTACAACCTTTTTTGCTCTTGCTTGATCTATCAGCAGTTTTCAATACCACAGTGTCCTCCTGGACTGTCTCCATTAGTTGGGAGTTAGTAGCACTGTTTTACAATTGTTCAAATCTTAGTTATGGAGCCCTTTTGAGAGAATGGCATTAAGAGATTATGTATCTAACCTCCGTCACTTGTGCTATGGGGTGCCATATAGAAATATTTAAATTCTATTTAATATTTGCATACAGGTGCCTACTTTAACAACTATATGAAGCCACTAGAGGTGGATGTTGGGATGTTAGGAGCATGACACCATGATGACACCCAGCTCTGTTGCATCCGAGGTTGCATTCACAAGGCAATTTAATTCATTTCCACAATGTTTCCCTAACTACTTCCTCCCCCCCCCCCCACATTATATTTGAGCTTTCATGTGATGTAAAATCCACTTCAGGAACAATAGTGGAATATTGCTCAAGTTTAGCACACACTTCCACATTATTTGCAAATGGATTTTTCCCCCTGGAAGCAAATGATAAGGAAAATGAGTACTAAACTAGCATTCAGCTTGCACTATATTCCATGATAGTTCCAGAGGTGGCTTTTACGCTGTGTGAAAGTTCAAATACAAAGCAGAAATTAAGAGATAGGGGAAAGTCATGAAAATGCCATGTGAAAACAGCCTGAAAAGGTAAGACTATTTTGAGCAGATGCCTGGATGCCGTGTTGAGCTATATGAAGGCCCCAAAAATAGAATTAATCTTGGTGAAATGGGGAGACTGTGACAAGTTGGGGACTCTACAAGCTCCTGACATGATTGCATTGCCCCTGAAGCAACAGGTAAATAGTTTGTACCTATTATCAAACTAGATCAGTTCACCAACTATGCCCTTTCCTGGACAGGGTTCATTTTGCCAACATGATTCATATATTAGTAACCTCACCACTGGACTGGAGTAGAGTAATGCGGTCTTAGAATCATCAAAATTGTAGAGTTACCTGGTCACCTAGTCAAAACCTCTGAAATGCAAGAACCTTTTTCCCAATGTGGATTTTGAACCCAGAACCCTGAGATTAAGAGTCTCATGCTCTACCAACTGAGCTATCCCAGGTCTATGTGGGAATTCACCTGAAAGTGCTCTGGAAGACGCAGCTGTTGCAGAACACTGAGGCCTGATTGTTGAGTGGAGGACCTAGACTCATATTGCTGAGATCTCAGCACTGATTAGCTACTGGGCTATGTTGAGGGTTTGTTACTCACACACAAAGCACTGAACAACTCGAGAACAGACTACCTGAAACAGCGCCTGTCCCTGTATAGCCCTGCAAGGTCACTTGGATCATCTGGGGAAATTTTACTCATGGCATTACAACCTACAGAATATCCAGGGTGATCACATGGAAATGGGCATTTTCTGTCACTGCCTCTGTACTCTGGAATGCCCTTCCCTCTGCCAGACTTGAAGCCTCATCTATCAATTACTTCAGATGCATTGTTAAGACATCTTTTTCCTCCAAGTATTCCCTGACATATAAGATTGGGCCCTGCTGTCACTAAATTTCTGCCTTTAGCCGTACTGTTCTGGTGTTTGTGCTTCTGTACGACACTAACCAATTTAAATATTAAGCAGCTTAGAAATGCTTTGGAATGAACATTTTGCCCAATACAGACAAAACTTTAGGATGAGCTGATGCTATTCTGTAGGCCTACTTTTCTGTAGATAACAGTTGCAACATATGGGAAAAGGTGTTAGCAAAAGCTGTAAGAGTCTCATTCATGTAAACACATTAGCATTCTACTGTATATAAATGCCCAAGCCCTGAATCAAACTGAGCCCTGGGAATTGTACAAGAGATTTTTATGTAAGTGACTCTCTAAAACCAGCAGACTGTTTAGGCACACTCACAACAAGAACATGTTTTTCAAAAACTATTTTTAATAGTTAGGAAGGCATGTACTTTACTCTTCCACAGTGTTGCCTAATGGACTCTTCCGTGACTATTTTACATATTTTTACATTCCGTGCAGGATCTGTTCACCAGTTTTCTACACATATGAAAATCAAGAAGGATTCATAAATCTACATCCACTTTTAACACAACAGTAACACTTTTCAGGACATGCAACGCTTCATGCCATAAGCTTGCCTTCACCAAACTGATGTCTTCCTAATGTTTTGGTGTTAGCTGGCTGATGGGGTTTGTAGTCCAAAACATCTGAAGGGCACCGGGTTTTAAAAAAACTCTGGGCTCCTCCAGGAGGAAGGGCAATATATAAATTGAATATATATAATATATACCCATATGCATGCACATACACACACATTTTCCATTCATGCTTTTCTTGACTTTATAAAGTTAATGAAGCTTATAAAAGATGGCAGGATATTTACTGATTCCATTAACAATAATTCAAAAATTCCCATCTTGCTGAATGTCAAGTAGGTAAGAATAGCTCTGTTTGCAGAAAATATTAGCATGGCGTTTAAAGAGCAACTCACTTTTTTCAAAAATTGACATATTTGAAAAGCTGACAAGGCAAGCAGGCAATTAACTTCAAACAACAATAATTAAGAGTGATAAAGGGAGTAATTACTATTTTCATCTATATCTAGCGAACATCATGCACTGCATTTGTTATGAGTCTTGCTACTAGCAGTGCAATTTAGTCACTTAAAAAAACCACCAGTGGTATGAATCTATGATATGTTCCCATGACATCTGATGGGTACATGCAAAGTTCCTTTTAACATAGCTGAAACAAAAATAGACACTGAAGAATACATAACTGCTTTCGTGGATTTGGACACACAGTAACATTAAATAACCATCAAGCCAAAGTATTGTTTATTAATAAATAATAAACAGAGCATTTTGCTTGTAAAGAATTTTAAAGTGGTCATCACAACATGGTGGTTTTGTATTATGATTAACCAAGGGCAGAATCCTTGAACCAAGGTATACTCATTTTATTTAAAGTAGCCCATACTGCTTGCAAGCATACACATGTCCTGTTAAATTTTTTACAGTGTCAAGGCTTAATGGAATAATTTTACCTTAGTAACTGATCTGAGAAATAATAAAACAACAAATGTGAGCATGTGGAGTCCTTCCAACACTTTTGCAGGTAATTGTGCCTATCTCATATTTCCTGCACAAGACACAATCAAAACCACTGATCACTTAACTGAGCCATCATGCCATGACACATAAAACATATGTCATATAGAACCTAGAGATATTGGGTGATATCCAACATTCACTTGTGATCAGAGCAGGTCCATTGATTTCAGTTGTTTCACTGATTCTATGACTCACTAGGATGATCATCCAATTCTTCTAGAGATAATTCTGATGTAGCACACTTTGGACCCTCTACTTAAACCAAACAATACTGTTCATTCAGCAAAGTAATGGTCTAAGTGTGTTGGGGAATGGGATATTTGGATGGAGACATGCTGTCTCAGAACAGATGAGGGGTCTTTAGGAATTTGTTCTTGCAGCATTGGCTCAGTAGCATGTGTTGCACGTTCACTAAAAGGATCAGGGAACAGGTGGTGGAAAAGATCTTTACCTGAGAACTTGGGGAAGTGATTGCCAGTTAGAGTAGACAACATGGAAGTAATAAACAAATAGTCTGATTTGGTGCAAGGCAGCTTCCTACATTCCTAAGTGATACTCCTCTGCAATTTCAGAATTATTGTCCAAAAAGTTGCCACAACCAGCCAACAGTACATGGAACACTGACAATTCCCAAAACTAATTATTACAGTCTAGTTCGAGCCAGAGACACAGATGATGGTAGGGTTATGACTACTTAGCCCCTAATTAAATCAATTGACTAAGTGCATCCTACTGTGCTATTGTGGAACTAATATATCTAAACTACAGTAGTACCTCAGTTTAAGAACAGTACGGTTTAAGAACTATTTGGTTTACAAACACTGCAAAACTGGAAATAGGGTCCCGGTTTGAGAACTTTACCTCGGTCTAAGAATGGAAGCGGAACGGTGGAAGGCCTCATTAGGAAAAGCGTGCCTCGGTTTAAGAATGGTTTTGGTTTAAGAACGGACTTCCAGAACGGATTAAGTTCGTAGACCGAGGTACCACTGTACTTGTTAATAGGGCTCTGTCTTCCCCATCTATTTACTCAGCATTCAATTTTACTGTCTAGAATTTTGAAACTTTTATTTGAGTAAAAGAGATGTATCAATTATCTTGAAGAGTTGTATCATTTCACCAGCAATTTGACCCGAATATGGATTCTTTTTCGCTTTGCTCTCTAAATGCACAGGAGTAAACCATAAAGGAACATCACATGACAAAAAAGCATCCTTTTCTTCAGCCCACTTATCCTCCCTACCACTATTCAAAAATACTGAGAAGCTGCAAATCCAGTGAAAGAACTCCAAGGGTGTAAGGAAGCAGAAAGCTAAAAATGAACTGCATTTGAAAGGCTGATATACTGGTTATTTGTTGTTGTTGTTGTTGTTGTTGTTAAGAGAAGAACTCATTCAACTAAGACTGCAATCATCACCCCACTTGTCTGGAAGTAAGCTCCATTTAATAAAATAGGATTTACTTCTGAGCAGCCATGGTTATGCTTGTGTTGTTATTAGGGAACAAGCATCACTGGAGCCAATGGGAGTGACCTCTGAAGGAACAGGACCATCCTCTTCAGGTCTACCCATTAAGTTCAACAGGGCTTGCTTCCAGGTATTCTTGGGGACAGCACTGCAGCCATGGGCATAGCCATGTGAGGGGGGGGCAGGTAGCCAGGATTTATGTTGCGGGTGCAAAACACCCAACTGTCATTATCCTCTGTCTAGCAGACTCGGAATGAAATGTCTCAACAACAGTTGTTTCAAATTATTTCTTTTGAACCCCCCCCCCCCCGGAAAAAAGCAATCAGAAAAATCTGTCAAAATCTTTCTACAATTTCTACTTTTAGTTAAGTATTATTTACTTACTTACTGGGGGGGGGGAGTGACAGCTGACCCCTGCCCCCCATCCCCAGCTACGCCCATGATTGCAACCTAAATATGCTGAGCTGCAAACATGCTGTGGTTCAAAATGCAAAAATGATTTTTATTTTTTTTTGAGGCTGAATGTCATGGGAGTAGCCATGGGGGGTGGGGTGGGCAGGGAGGCACTTGCCCCCTCCTAAATTAAGTAAATCACTAAAAATACTTAACTGAGGTTCCCCCACCCCTATCCCAACATGCAGCCTGTCCCCCTCCCCAAAATAAAACCTGGCTACACCCATGCTGATTGCCCTCTCTTATCAGCCACGCAGAGGCGTCTGGGGAGAAGAGTTTAAGAGAGCGGAGAGCATAGATCAGTGAGGAAAGGGTTAAGTCATCCCTCTCTTCCCCCCACCCCCGCGCTCTGCTTCTTGCACGCTCGCAGGATCCTCCCATGAGTTCTACGTCCGAGGAAAACTAAAGGCTACCGGACGCCGGGTCCAGTTGGAACCCGGAGCGACCCAAGAAAGAAAACCTCTTCCAAGCGCCCAACTTTTCTTCACAGACAGTTCGCCTCCTGTGTCTCTCTTGTGAAAGAAACCCAACATGCACATTGCTGGTGCTCCCTATAATGTACCACAACGAGAAGCTTTATTTCCTTCGCAGGGGGGCGGGGGAGGAGGAGGAGGTCCCACCTGAACCCTGAGCTACAAATGAGAAATAAAAACGCCACAAGAAATAAACGCTGGCCAACTCTCTGCGCTCTTGGACGCGTCGCTTATCCGTCCCCCTCGCGCAACTTTCTTCAAGTTCCGGGAATAATAATAATAATAATAATAATAATAATAATAATACGGCTACGGCACTATTTCGGCCAAGACGTGGGAGGAGGAGGGCGAGGCGAAGTTGCCCAAGCGAACCCCAGCTGAGGCGCGCCGGCTCTTGAGCGGGTTGTTTGCGCGGCAAAAGAAAGAGGGAAAGGAGGCGGCTGGTCTGAAGGGATTGTGTGTGGGGTGGAGGAAAGGGACTCTGGGGGCGGGGGGGGGAGGTGGGTAGGAGGCGCGCGCCGCCGGAGGGGTGAGAAGAAAGACGGTACTTGCCCAAGTGGGGACGAGGAGGCTGTCCGGGCGCTCGAGCTGTGGCTGAGGAGACGGCTTCCCCGCCACATTCATCTCCTCCCATGCAGCTAGATTAGTCCGTTCTGAATGGCGAACTCCGCGACGCGCATTTAATAAATCCCCGGGAGCCGCTAGCGAGAGAGCGAGCGAGCGCGCGCTCACTCCCCGAGCAGCAGCCCCGCAGGCGGCGGCGGCGGCGGCTCTTCCGAGGCAGAGCAGCAGCTGCAACAACAACAACAACAACAATAATAGAGCGAAGACGGGAAAGCACCCAGTGGAGGAGCCCAGCTGGAAAAGACGTGTGCTGCTTTCCGCGCTGGCGCTGAGTCTAGGGGCAAAAGCTCTCGCTCCTTTTGGCTCTGCTCCTCTTCCTCGCTGGCTGAAGGCGCGGATGAGAGGGCGGGAAGAGGGAGCGGGAGGGTGGCGTTGGCGCGCGGGGCTCAGGGCTGCGTTTGCCCCGAGGCTGCCTGGATCTCAGTCCGTCCACACGCGCGCGAGGGGAGCGAGAGACTGCGGACGCGCCCCTGTTTTAACTTCAGCGCTGCCTCTTCGCTCTCCTCCCTTCAGGAGGGCGCAGCAGCTTCGCGCTGGTTGGCAGCCAAAAGATGCTGGCAGCTCGCTCGCTCTCTTTTTCTGGCGCTCCCGCTCTCTTGTCGAGGGTGGGAGGGTGATGTAGGCAGAAATGTGGCCACGCTGGGTGATTTCATAAGTTAGGATCTGTCGGGGATTTTTAAGCCTTGCTACCCTCTCTCATATCCTCTCACACGCGCCACCCATGAGACGTTGTGGGCATTTAAGAAACAGCTAAAAGCCCACGCGGTACTGTATTTTCTTAAGAGCGAAGTTACAAACCCTAAGTGTTTGCAACTGGAGTAAAAAAAAGATCTCTTCGCTGTTCAACAGGCGTGCTATTTTCATCACGTGTGGGTCAAGTTGTATTGAGGAAAGAGGTTGGGGTGGTCTATGAGAGAGAAGAATGGGACGGACACTTGTTGGATACAGCAATGGGACTTCTCAGTTAAAATAATGAAAAGGAGGGGAGGGGGGAGTTAATTCCATGAAGGAAAGGCGGGATATAAATATAAACAAATAATCCATAAAGGCTAAGGAAGATCACCCATTCCCACCACCCTTCTGAGTAATACCCCTCCCCACTCCCTCGCTATATTTAAGGATCTGGTGACTTCTGTTTCAGTGTATCTGAAGAAGTGTGCACGCACACGAAAGCTCATACCAAGAACAAACTCAGTTGGTCTCTAAGGTGCTACTGGAAAGAATTTTCTATTTTGTTTCGGCTAAGGAAGAGTTAATCCCTGCCATTTTTTGAAAGCGCATCATGGGTGAAAACAGGCATCCCAATAAAAATGGGGCACTTTTCAGGAGTTCATATGCTCAGCTGAGGGGGATAAACATATGCACTTGTGAGAAGGTGCAGCTTTTACCTGCTCAAATTCCACCCCCAGCTGCTTTTCTGAAAGAAAGCAGTTGGGGGGGGGAGGGGACAAGTTGAGATGGACAACTTGCGAAGTTTCTTTCCAGGATCCTCCAGATGACCTCCCTATTCAAGCATTTGTCCTGACCGACTTGCACAAAGCTTACGCAGGGGTTAGACTATATTCCGTGTTTATTAAGCATTTGTTCTTGAGGTTACTCAACAGTGGACATTTATCTTGATTTGCTTTTGTTGTGCTTACATCTCTCTCTCTACCCCCCCCCCCCCGGCACTTTAATGATTTGTTCACCCCACACTTTTCAGTGCATTTCCTTCTACTTTCCACAGTCTGCAGCTTATTACAGCCGCTCTTCGTTTCAAGGAAAATGGAGGGAGGTTGCATACAACTGTGTGTAATGTGTAGTTTGCACCTTAATGGGGCACATTGCCAGTGACAGGGAGAAGTTGCAGTTAGGCATCAATACTATTTAATGTTTAAGTTATGGCAACACTGATTTTTTATATCTGTTTTAGTTATGTAAAAGTTACTAATATACAAACATAATATAAATAAATATTCTTGTTGCATTGTAACTTTTGCTGGGCTTTTGTGATACTTCTCATAAACAAGTATGCATTTCACCATTCTCAACCCGCTGCTCCCTTTGCAAAAGAACGACTAGTGCTAATTACTAATAGCACCTTCTGGTTCAAGTTATGGAAAACCTCTCTGGGAATATGTCCCCAATCCCAACCCCCAATTTAACATTAGAGAAGCTTCGTAAGCAACGCAAAATTTAACAGATCAGCAGCAGCCCTTTCTGTAGATTGGCTGTTCTAAGCTGTGGGATCGGGAGCGATGGGAAATAAGAGGAGAAAGAACAGGCAATGAAAAGCCTCGAGGCAGCAGATTGTTCATGCTATAGCTGTTGCAGACGGAAGAAATTCCATAGGCTCTTCTACTCTATCACTTCCTGAGCACTGCAGGGGAAGCAGGCACACATTTCAAGAATCTGTGTGTGCAGTAGGGCAAGCCTATGTAGGAGGGAGTCTCTGAATGTGCATTTGTACTTATTTCAGAGGAGCTCTGTCTTGCAATGATATCCGTGTTTCTGTCAAGCAGATTAAAAAAAATAATACTCCCGTGCTTGCAAAATGACTGAAATAATAATTAGCATTTCAATTCTGATCTGTAAGTAGTATGAGGATCATGTGTATAGTCATGGGACAAAAACAAAGACAAAAAGCACAACATGAGTGCTTTTATTTCTGCACAACAGGTATCTATAAAAAAAACTCAGGTGCACAGATCTCATGTGCATATATCTTATTGGCAAGTGGGGTGGGAAGCAGCTGGCATCTCAATCCTCCCATGGCGGGAAGTGCTTCAAGGACAAGCAGGAGGACGAGATTTGAAACGAGATCTTGGGAGCCATTCAGTGTTCATGCTGGGGCTTAGGGGTGGACCAGACTCCACTCTTCAGGTCAGCACCTGGAGTATCAAAGATGGACATGCCTGGCTCCAGCACTGCACTCTACACCCAAATTTCACACCCACCCACCTTCTAATGCCAAGGTTTTGTTTTTGAGGAGGAGTCCAGCATTGCTACGGGCAACAGTTAGTCACTGTTGTTTGGGCTCAGGATGAATGCAACCTTCAGGCAAGTTAGCTGGGTCCTGTGGCTTTTTTTTGCTTACCTCATAGCAATCACCACAACTCTCTTTTGGTGGAAGAGTCATTGGGCTGGATCCTTAGTAGGGAGGGACAGAGGAGGGGCACTCTGCCCCATCCTCATGATCTTCTTAATGGATCTTGGAGGATGGTGCTTGCTGCCCAGAAGCCCAGCTTTGGAGCTGAGAGGTCAAACTGCCCCTTGCTGATGGCCAAGTGAGGTCTGCCAGAAGTGGTCCATGTCGTGTGGGGACCACAACAACAAGTCAATCCTGGCTGTCAACCAACAGCATATCAGCCAGCAGGTGGTTACACACCCAGTGCTGCTCTGATGTCATCAATAAAGTTGTGGCCTAATCTGATCCAACATAGGACTCCTTGTCTTGAATCACTGCCTGCTCCCACACCACATGGTTTCACGGTGACTGGGTCAGCGGTAGATAATCAATCTTAGTGCAAATGTAAAGATCTCAGCATGCATGCTCTTCTCAACAAAAAGAAAATGTGCTAGGATATAGGTCATGGTATAGCATGAGATGCAATACCCAAGAGACCTGCTCTACAGTTTTGAGATGATGAGCGTGAGATAATGGCACAAATCCTTCTCATAACTTTTACGCCAGAAGAAATAAATCCAACACACATGGAAGGCTTTCACAAGTCCAACGACCTAAGCAGCAATGATCTATCCATATGTCCTGGAGCTTATGTTTAGGAGTAAAGACATACCCATGTAGGTTTTACGGGGAAATCTAATTAATATGCAGAATCACTAAAGTGTTTATTTGAGCATGCAAAATAGGCACCAGAGAGCCTGCATCTCGTTATGGTTTTTCTTAAAAGGCATAACCATATCAATAGGCACCAGAGAGCCTGCATCTCATTACGGTTTTTCTTAAAAGGCATAACCATATCTTCAGACTAATTGCTAAACATGCAAATAGCCTTTTAAACTTTATTGTGTTTAAATAGCAGGTTAGAGATTACGGTGCTAAAAGCTTCCAAGAGAAGCCCTAACCAAAACCAAAGCCGAACCTCAGTGCCTCTGGAGTTGCAAATTTGCTTATATTTCCATAACCTGAAGTTGAACGGTTATGGTCCTCTTTCCCCAAACTTTTAGGCCTCTGCTGCCTTGGCACATTTCCCCTTTTGCCATTTTATCAGTATGCCATAATTCTTATGAGTAAAAGAAAAGAAAAAAACACGGAAATGTCAATAAAATTTAAATAGGAAAAATAAAGGTCATATTAAATTCTGCTATAATAACAAAGGGCTCCAATGGAAAATGTCTTGGAGATAAGTAGAACAGTAATTAATTTTCTATACTATTTACTTTTTAATTTAAAAACTTCTCAACAGTTGGTCAGAAGAAAAGCAAAATAAGAGCAACGTGTGCATGTGTGTGTCCATACACATGCGCGTGCACACATGGAGAATCTTATCTATATAATTTTTAATTAAAATGTTAATACAATTCAGTGAAAATTGGTTTGCATTTCTTATATAGCCTGGAAGCTTCTGACATTTACAGTGTTCAGATTTTACGTGGAAGTTTCATTAAGTTTCATTCCCTTTACATTCAACCATGCTGATATAGGTAGGTATATGTAAAAGGAAACTGGAGCAGATAATTTTGCAAAGAGAAACTCTTAAACAGCAGTTGAGTAGCAGCTAACAACAAAGAAGTTAAAAAAATCTACGTTATTTGGGGAACTTTCTAAATACTTCTGAATTATTCAAAGGGTAAGTCATTTTCATACAGAAAACCTGTATCATTAATTTTGATAAATGTAAACTCTATGAAATGTCAACAGTAATACTTCAAGGTCTGCAGTATAAATATACCTCACTAATGTGGGGCCCAAAACTCCATGACAATGGAGGACGAGATGGTTGGACAGTGTTCTCAAAGCTACGAACATGAGTCTGACCAAACTGCGGTTGGCAGTGGAAGACACGAGTGCCTGGCGTGCTCTGGTCCATGGGGTCACAAAGAGTTGGACATGACTAAACGACTAAACAACAACAACAACAATTTTTGTTACAGATTAATGGAACCTGGGGGTACAAGGAATCACATATGTGTATACTTATAGCAGACTCATGAAGCTGTTTTTGTGAGTCTGTCCTTGCAACAGTAATAACTAGAGTGATTTGTATAGTCCTCAGTTTGTCCCACCCATCACCCTTCTTCTTCCAAGCACTTTTGTTTGTGGGCCTGGTTGCACAAAGTATTAGGTCTTCTTTGCTTTATTTCAAGCAACATTCTCTTCTTGTAGTGTATCCTGCCCCGCTTGGGGCATGGAATCATAGAATCATAGAATATCAGAGTTGGAAGGGACCAGAGGATTGTCTAGTCTGACCCCCTGCAGTGAAGGAACATGCAGCTGTCCCATAGGGGAATTGAACCTGCAACCTTGGGGTTATCAGCACCATGCTCTATGCAACGGAGCTATTTGAGGGGAGGGATTCAACTGCATACATACTGACAAATCTGTGGTTCATTCAATGAAAGCTGATTAAAACACTTGGGAAAGTTTGTGCAACAAACCCAGCTTTAAAAATCGGGCTTTTGGTGGTAAGATTGGCGACTGAAAAATGCACTAGAACAGGGGTCAGCAAAGTTTTTGTGACTTTGGCTGGTTCATGGTCCTGCAGATGCTGCGGTAGGCCAGAGTGCAGAAGCACGCTCCTTCCAGCGTGGAGGAGGCATGCGCAGCTTCCCATTGGCTGCAGGAGTTTCCTGCAGCCAGTGGGAAGCCGGCCAGCATCATGGAAGGCGGTCCCTGTTCTGCTCCATGCCAGTTTTAAAAAGTCCACATCAAAACTCATCAGCATTTCAGTTCCCATTTCTCCTGATATATACATTTGTGTATGCAATTTTGCCTAATTAATATATACATTTTTGCAGCAAATCCCCTAATTTAACTTTTGTTTTATATTTTCACTAATAGATGCCATTTTGTGCAGGCTTTCTCCTAATATATGCATTTTTAAAAAAGTTGGGAACTGCATTGCAAAACTTGGAGAAGAGGAACTTCTACAGGAGACCTGTGTTTCAGTTTGCTTCTCGTTTTGGGAAGGATCAATTAGGGAGGTTCATATTAAAATGTGAACATATTGGACCACTCTCCACATCTATTCTCTTTGGAAGAACAATCATGATACTTACATTTGAAACAGCTCCTGCTTGATTAATACAACAGTAAATGTGAACAATTTACAGAAAAGCACCGTTTTATTGCTGACTTTTATAGTCTGCAAAATACTGGGTATTTTCTACTTAATGTTAAGCCATGTAGAAAGAGAATAGCAAATAAAAGGAAATGTTCAGTGCCTCTTTAATAATCCCATTCCATTTATCAAAGCCTAGTAGCACACATTATTCTTTCTGATCTTATTGTTCAGTTCTCATACAGTTTTAAAATTCGGGGGGGGGGGGCGGAAATAAGGAATTGGATCAGCATACATTCATTGTATTATAGAACCGCAGAAGCTTTATAGTTTACATGGAATGCATTTTTAGTGGTCTATTATTATAAAACACAGGAGTTACGTTCCTTATTAAATCAATATGATTTTTCATATGAGTATGAAAGTTCGCACAAAGTATCACCTTTGTTAAGGTCCATATTTGATGCCCATATTTGTGAGAAATTCATTAAAACTGGTCTAGTTACAGAAGTTTAACTTTTTTGCCTACAGCACTGATGGCATTCATTCCAAATTGTTGTTGTTGTTGTTGCTGCTGCTGCTGCTGTTGTAAAAAACAGTTAAACCTATCATTTTGGAGGTTGAAATTATTCCAAAAAACCAAGAACACTGCTGAGTTATGCCCTTTGTTGGACTGGAAAAAGTCATTTTATCATTGACTTTAAAGAGTACCCTACTGAGAGAACAATATTGCAAAGTCTATTTTTTTATAAAAAATAATATCAAATTTATGACCCACACTTCCTTCCAAAGGAGCACAGGGTAGCAAACACAAAAAGGTTAAAACAATGCAATTTAAAAAATAAAATATGCAGCACAAATGAAGGAAGAACTTGAAAGGAAAAAGAAGAGCAGGCAGCTCTTCTTAAACTCAAGATGATTTTTTTAATCAGTATGCAGTTGGGTATGGAGGATTTCTTGATGGAAGCCATCCAAATTTCAGAGAGATGAAACAACAACAGTGTTTAAAAATTATATTTCCTCCTGACATATAACTTAGATATAAAAGCAGAAGAAGCTAACAGTCTGAACTTATTTCCATTTAGATACCACCATATGCTGGCTAGCAGTATGGAAACCCTATGGATGGTGATCTTCAGTGGAAATGAAAATTCCCCTACCCCACCATTAACTGTGGTGTGCTTTTTTATATATAAAAAAGTTCTTCTTCAAATGTTAGGAGCTGCAAGAAATCAGCATTCCCCCCCCACTAGAATCAAAATTCTACAGAGCATCAGGTACAGTAAATGTCCTGGCAGACTGTCAATAGATTCAGCTTTCTTAATTAGTTGCAACATGTTGTTGTTGCTGTTGTTGTTGCTGCTGCTGCTAGTAGTAGTAGTAGTAGCTGAAGAAGTATTATTTTTTACCTGCCTTTTGCCAGAAAGTGCAAGGATGAATTACAACATATAAAGCACAATATGGTTAAGCAGTGGCGTAGTGTGGGTTGTCAGTGTCCGGGGTTGGCAAGCTGCCAACACTGCTGGAGCGACACCAGAGTGGGGATCCCTGTGGAAGCCGGTGCCTGTTGCATCTCCTACCAAAGTTGTTTTTTGTTGGCATCCGTCTGTCTTGGGACCCCCAAAGGAGTGCACCTTTGTGGGTGAATTCAAACTATTTGAGAATTACAGTGCCTGTTGTGGCTGTAGAGACCAATATGGGAGAGACTTGTTTTGTTGGTGCCGGTTGTGCTGCGGTCATTCCTCCCCTGGTCACTGCTTTTGGAGAGGTGAGCCATTGCCGTAGATGCCTTGCAAATATGCTCGTCCAGCTCAGCGTCAATTAAGTTGCTGGTTATGATGGAGCCCAGGTAGACAAAATCGTCTACAACCTCAAGTGTGTGGTCACCAATGCTGATGAGTGGAACACTGGTGATGTCCTGTCCCAGGATATTGGTCTTTGTCCGGCTGACAGTAAGGCCAAACTCCCCACAAGCTTCAGCAAAACTGTTGAGGAGCCTCTGTAGAGCGTCCTTGGAGTGTGCTGTCAAGGCTGCGTCCTCTGCAAACTACATCTCTCGGATAAGGACCTCCAACACTTTTGTCTTGGCACAGAGATGTGCCAGGTTGAGCAGACCCCTGTCGCTCCTTGAATGGAAGTACATACTGTCTCCAGTTGAGCTGAAGGCATAAGAGAGGTGAACAGGCCCAAGAGAGTTGGGGCAAAAACGCTGCTCCATTTCACAGTGCTCCTTGTAGGGAAGGCATCTGAGGACGAGTCGTCATACTGGACGGTGCCACACCTGTTCTGGTGGAAGGACATTAACATCCTGTGAAGCCTCCTATCTTGTTGAGCAGTGTGAAGAGTCCTTTTTGGCTGATGAGCTTAGAGGCCTTTTTATTTACATTAGTTTCTTCTATCTTATTGTATTATGAAAAAGCCTTAATAAATTCTTTTTTTTTAAAGTTAGAATTCCTCCTGAATAGCTAAAGGGTGAATTTTCTGCACAGGAATCTCTGTCTTCTGCATATACAGCTCTGTATTTGCACACCCCAATCCAACTGGGGATATGCATGCAGAAACCTACATCCCTGAGCACTATGCCGCGAGATAAATCAGGACATTTGTGTTGTTTTGTATTTGCCGCACTTTCTTAAAAAAAAAAAAAAAACAAACAAACAACCAGCCACATCTCTTTAAAATTCATTGAGTGTTTTCCTTTGTTCCTCCTGGCAGGGTTGCAATTCATTACATGATATAATTTGGATTTTTCATCATCATTCATTGTTACTCATTCTATATTATTCCATTCAGTGCAAGGAGCTGAATTAATTTGAAACAAATATATGTTTTGTGTTTCAGAGAATTGTTAACTCGCCTATTATAATCCACTGGATTAAATCTTGGTTTAAAGGTTGGTATTTGCAATGTAAATTACCAAAAAATTTACTGTAAGCATTCGAGCATTAGTTTATATATAGATTTACCATAAATGACCCTTACATTTTTAATGTTATTTTAAGTACTCCATTTACATACCTTCTTGTGATTGATTTGCCTTTCAAGACAGTTGTCTCTGCCATTTAGCTTGGTGCACTATATAAAGCATCCTTTCTCATTTGCAGAGAGATGAATTGCCTTTCCCCAATGCTCACTCTTCCCACTGCCCTCCCATCGCTGTCATACCACTTTGCCAAGCCAATTGCTGGAAAGAGGCCTGATTCAACAGTGAAGGAGACCAACAAGAAAACACAATGGCTGTGTTCAGTCATAACTCTAAACTATGGTTTAATGCTACACAGGGGAGAATGGTCACTAGGGCAAGACGGGGCCAAGCCCTACCATTGTTTTTTTCCTACACCTTAAAATCCATATAGCTAGAGCTCAGCAGCTCTGTGACGCGCAGAGTCATATTCATAAATTTCCTGTCATTCAGAGACACCCTAGAGTCTTTTTTTGGGGGAGGGGAGGGGAGTCCATCTCACTTGGTATAAGCAGAACTGAAATATCACAGGTATATCTAGGTATTTGATGCCAGCTCCAAGAACTGTAAAATTTCTAGGTATCCACTCTTCTGCTCAGTGGCTAGGTCTTTAACAGACACAAGCACTAGATATTTAAATGTTAACACTATATGTTTGCAAGGGAGAAGTATTGGGGTGGGAGAACAAGAATCTAGGCTCTCCACAGGCTGCTAAACTATCACCCCCATCATTCCTGACCACTAGTCCTTTTGGCTGCAGCTAAAGTGAGTTGAAATCTAGACAACCACAAGTTCCCCAAACCCTGGCACATAGGATTGCAGACTCAATAGTTTACAATTATTTTACTTATCCACCAGTTAGATGTCTTCTAAGAACACATATATGAACTTATCTACAAATATGATAACAGATGGCAATCTTACGTATACAATTTGGGAGTAACTGCCATTGAACTACCTCATAGGGGTTTACTTCCGAGTAAATATATACAGGGTGATGCTGAAACTGAAATCAACTTTGTTTTTTGAAATGTTTGTTTAGGATTATGTACCCCCCCAAAAAAACCCTTTTAAAAATTAATATGAGACTTCCATTTGATTTTTTTAATTAAAAAAATCAGACTCTTTCAGTCACCTGCATTCCTTACAGAAATGGTCCTTATTTATTATTTGAAGCCAAATGCTTCTAGGATAAATAATTCCAAAAGAAGTGACTTTGATTGCATATTTATATACGGATGTGTAAACAGAAGAATCTTACCATCAATTTTCATTGCATTGGGCGCCTATTCCAAGACACTGATTCTGACATCCATTTACTATAGTGACTAAGGCTGGATCTAGACACATCAAAGAAGTGTTTCAGTTTAAAGCGTTGTAACTTTAAACAGGGAAAACAGGTAGAGAAAAACGGGACTCCACTTCGCCATCTGGTGACACAATGTTATATTGCACATACAACACATATAAACCGTTTTTTCTTTATCACTCTAGCTGAGTCCTAAGATAAATAAGCATATGAATTTCCACTAAACATCTGTATTAATGAAAAGAGAGTGCAAAACATAGTTTCAAATTTCCAGTAATGTTGCTTCCTCTTTTTCTCTTCACTGAGAATATTTTTTGAAACATTTCTTTTGCCCTTTGGAAGAATGTGGAGGTTATAACCACACTCATGTAACCTCCAGAGGTCTAGAGCAGGTGATGCTAGACTATTAAAACCACCACCATCTCTGATCACCAGCCATGCTGGCTGAAGCTGATAGAAGTTGAAGACCAATAATATCAGTAGGACCACAAGTTCACCACACCTAGTTTAGAGAACCTCAGAATGCCATTTTAGGGTGTCAAGGCTCTGTCAAGGCTTCAGGAAATCAGATCCCTCCCACAGTGGCAGCCCAGAATCAGAGAAATGATAAAAGTTCTCACCAAGCAATTTATTCAATAATTCACAGAGAATGACAAAGGAATGCAACCTCCCTATTAATGGCGTTGCTCCAAGTTCCACCCCCCCTTCATTTCTCTTATCCTGCATCATCCCTGCACCGGTTGGTCTGGGATGTCAGACTCTGAGCTTTCTGCTCAGCTACTCTCACTGCATGTCTAGTCCTGGGGCAGGGGGGGTCAGGAATGCTCTCCAAAGACACAGAGTCTGTCAGCTGTGTCTCCCCTGTGTTTCTGCTTCCTCTTCCAATGTTTCCCAGCTTTCCCCCTCTACATTCTCTGAACTACCGGTATGTCCTTCTGCAAACCACTGTTCTAAATCTAGACTGTCCTCCTGCCCTCAGGAAGGTTCATGAGAAGGAGGGGGGCACCATTCCTCCTCAGTCCAGCCCCTGACACAGGGTGGCTAATACAGCAAAGGCTTTTCCATTCACATGCCACCTTCCGGATAAGTTTGGTTTGTCAGGGAAACCGCCAAGGGAACTTTTTTCTCATCCAAACTGCCAGGGTTGGCTGCAAGAAACTGTTCTCACAAAAAGCACTGGAGAGGAAGCGGGGAGGCATATGTAGACTGGTATTTTAGCACCTTAAAACAACAACATATGTGTGTGTGTATAAATCTCTAATGGCTAATTTTATTGAGTGATAGAAGGGCATAATGTGTGTGTGTGTGTGTGTGTGTGTGTGTGTGTGTGTGAAAGAAAGATTGTGTAGGCAATATTTTGGTCTTGTAATGAAAATACCACAACTGAAGGAAAAGTTGATTGATTCTTGACTAAAACCTTTGGGAAATTCCCCGTAATGTACAGTGCAGACCACTGAGCTGGCTAATTTTAATTGCTGAAATGAGAAATTGACAAAAGGGATATTGCCTCATTGATGCTCTGCCTATCAAAAAGCAAGAAGTACTAAAAGGGAGAATGAACAGACAATTCCTAAAGATATTGGACACTTGCATCACTGTATGAGCAGACCACTGAAAGTGAGCTTGTCTGCAGTCCTGCTGCAGTCCAGCTCCTTATGCCTCATTCGGTTTTCCTCCAACTGGATTTAAGCATCCTCTGTGTAGGAGGATGGCCTATAGCCCATACCTGTAGTTTTTTTTCTTTGTGGCATTCTTTACAACCTCTAAACACAGGGAAGTAACAAGGAACAATGTCATTTGTCACCAAGTGATATGCAAGATGGAACAAGTTGTTGAATTAAATTAAATTGCTAACCTTTCCCTTCGTTTCTACCAAATGTTATAATTAAAACAAACAGTAGGGGCTTGTATTCACACAACCATTTAATTAAGGAACATATACACGCTCCAAGTACTACAAACCCTCTTGTTGTGCAAATTTATTCTCCATTCCCCATACATTACAATTACATCTTAGGCCTTTGTTTCAGACCTGTGACTTTCACAGGAACAAGCAATCACGGCTTCTCTCCTGCACATTTTGTTTTTGTTGTTGTTGTTGTTCAGTCGTTCAGTCGTGTCCGACTCTTCGTGACCCCATGGACCAGAGCACGCCAGGCACGCCTATCCTTCACTGCCTCTCACAGTTTGGCCAGACTCATGTTAGTAGCTTCGAGAACACTGTCCAACCATCTCATCCTCTGTCGTCCCCTTCTCCTTGTGCCCTCCATCTTTCCCAACATCAGGGTCCTTTCTAGGGAGTCTTCTCTTCTCATGGGGTGGCCAAAGTACTGGAGCCTCAACTTCAGGATCTGCCCTTCTAGTGAGCACTCAGGGCTGATTTCTTTGAGAATGGATAGGTTTGATCTTCTTGCAGTCCATGGGACTCTCAAGAGTCTCCTCCAGCACCAGAATTCAAAAGCATCAATTCTTCGGCGATCAGCCTTCTTGATGGTCCAGCTCTCACTTCCATACATTACTACTGGGAAAACCATAGCTTTAACTATACAGACCTTTGTCGGCAAGGTGATGTCTTTGCTTTTTAAGATGCTGTCTAGGTTTGTCATTGCTTTTCTCCCAAGAAGCAGGCGTCTTCTAATTTCGTGACTGCTGTCACCATCTGCAGTGATCATGGAACCCAAGAAAGTGAAATCTCTCACTGCCTCCATTTCTTCCCCTTCTATTTGCCAGGAGGTGATGGGACCAGTGGCTATGATCTTAGTTTTTTTGATGTTGAGCTTCAGACCATATTTTGCGCTCTCCTCTTTCACCCTCATTAAAAGGTTCTTTAATTCCTCCTCACTTTCTGCCATCAAGGTAGTATCATCAGCATATCTGAGGTTGTAGATATTTTTTCCGGCAATCTTAATTCCGGTTTGCGATTCATCCAGTCCAGCCTTTCGCATGATGAATTCTGCATATAAGTTAAATAAGCAGGGAGACAATATACAGCCTTGTCGTACTCCTTTCCCAATTTTGAACCAATCAGTTGTTCCATATCCAGTTCTAACTGTAGCTTCTTGTCCCACATAGAGATTTCTCAGGAGACAAATGAGGTGATCCGGCACTCCCATTTCTTTAAGAACTTGCCATAGTTTGCTGTGGTCAACACAGTCAAATGCTTTTGCGTAGTCAATGAAGCAGAAGTAGATGTTTTTCTGGAACTCTCTAGCTTTCTCCATAATCCAGCGCATGTTTGCAATTTGGTCTCTGGTTCCTCTGCCCCTTCGAAATCCAGCTTGCACTTCTGGGAGTTCTCGGTCCACATACTGCTTAAGCCTGCCTTGTAGAATTTTAAGCATAACCTTGCTAGCGTGTGAAATGAGTGCAATTGTGTGGTAGTTGGAGCATTCTTTGGCACTGCCCTTCTTTGGGATTGGGATGTAGACGGATCTTCTCCAATCCTCTGGCCACTGCTGAGTTTTCCAAATTTGCTGGCATATTGAGTGTAGCACCTTAACAGCATCATCTTTTAAAATTTTTAATAGTTCAGCTGGAATATCATCACTTCCACTGGCCTTGTTGTTAGCGAGGCTTTCTAAGGCCCATTTGACTTCACTCTCCAGGATGTCTGGCTCAAGGTCAGCAACCACATTACCTGGGGTGTATGACACCTCCATATCTTTCTGGTATAATTCCTCTGTGTATTCTTGCCACCTCTTCTTGATATCTTCTGCTTCTGTTAGGTCCTTTCCCCTTTTGTCCTTAATTGTGGTAATCTTTGTACGAAATTTTGTTTTGGGTTGCCATCCAATTCACAATCTGCTTACCATGCATTCAGAGTTATTCATATTTTGCCTCACATCTTTGTGGGCTTAGGTATCATCGAAAAGTCTCACAGCCAAACTACAGGTATTTATAATGACAGCAGCTAACCCATCTCTTTAAAAGCAGTTTTTTCCCAACTGTGGCTTAAGCTTGTGTGTGTGTGTGTGTGTGTGTGTGTGTGTGTGAGAGAGAGAGAGAGAGAGAGAGAGAGAGAGAAATATATATTTTTCTCCAAAGCAAACATGATATTTGCAATGGAGACATTTCTGGTAGTGGAACCTGGATGGGGGAATCCGTTTAGTGACAAACTTTTAAAATCAGACACTCCACAATGTGTGATTGGGATATTTAAAGAGATGGCTTTCCTTTCATATTGGCAATACCTGCAGCTGTCCTAAGTAGCCTTTCCCAGGAAGTCCCAATATTAGTAAAAGAAAGCTCTGCCTCCTTACTGATATATATAAGAAGCAAATATTCAGGACACTTGAGATATTCACACATATACATGTATCTACTGATTCCATACCATAGTGACTTATAACATATGAACTACTTCCATTGGAAAACATTCCATTTGAGGTAATTCTGGTAAGCTATGCCTTACCAAAAGCTATGCCTGTTGCATTTAGTGTAGCAAAAAGCTGTGCCTCTTGCTTTTAACACATGGTGGCTACATGTCATGAACTGGAGAGGAGGAGGAAAACACCCAATGTCAGTGAAGTTAATTCTTTATTCAGAGAAACCGAATCAATGGATACCTAGTGTTCACAACAACTCTTACCAGTAGGTCTTGCCCCAAAGAGCCAGTTGCAAGGACTGAAGGTCCCCACCATTCTCCAAGGCTCCTTCACCGGGTCCTTCCCCAGCAATCTGAGGCTCCTTCATCTCCTCTCTCTTTGCCCCACCCTCTTCATTCTTCTCCATGTTCTGGGAGACTATTTGGGGAGGGGAGCTGGTTGTCCCACTCCTCTCCAGTCTCTGCTTCTGCCTATAATTCTGAGCTGCCCTCTGTCACAACCTCTTCCTGCTCACTAAACCCTGTTACCTCTTCAGCTCCTGACATCTCCTCCTCTTCCCAGTCTTCTCCCTCTGACCACCCACCATCACCCCTGGGTTCTGAGCCTTCTTCTCCTGGGGGTTCCCTTGGTGGTTCCCTCCCACCACTCCTTTGCATCCAGCCAGTCCATGACACCTCCTAACTTTCAAGTGATGGTCCAAAACAGCAAAGCAGAGGTTGCTAACGTTTTGATGCTTGCCACCCTGGACTCCTTTGGGAGCAAGAGCAGGACACAAATTTAATAAAGAACTAAGCTTTTTTGACCAAAAGCCTGCATTAACCTACCTCTCCAGAGGCCATGTGTCAACTCTGAATGTGGCCACACCATCCTTGGTCATGCATACTGGAGACACTGCTGCTATGTACAGCTGGGGGGGGGGTGTACAGTAGTCTTCCTCTCTGTGCTCATCAAACAGTTGATATGACTGAGGTAGGGGTGACCTGCATATGCCAGGGTGCTAGGCTCTACCCACCCAAATGCTGTGCCTTGTTTAATTCCCCGCTTACATTTTTCTTTTGTTGGCTCTGCCAAATTCTGATGTGCCAGAAAGAAATTGCTTGGGCTAGATGAGGCTCCTGGACTGGGGTTAGCCACCCCACCTTCTAAGGTCTAGGTGGGAGACTTACAACTGTTAACAGTAATAGAAAATCCATTTTTTTTGGACGGAGGGGGAATTGAAATGCTGAAAAACCATACTGAGAAGTAAACTGCAATACATTATCTAAGCACTGAAGCATAAGTATGGTGTCTATTGTTATAATCAAAATGTGAGAAAATGATATATCAGCATGCCTCGAGCTTTATTTTTTATTTTTTTGTAAAGTTATTAAACAGGAGAGAGATTAAGAACTTTTCTAAGCCCAGCACATTTCAGTTTACCAGAATTCACAACCCAAAAACTTTCTAGAAAGAAATGTCAGGTACAATTTGAGAGCCAGAGGCAGATCCATAAGGCCTACGCCAAAGTACACCAACGGACAATCCCAACTGAGGCTTTATGAAATTTTCCTATTGATTTTAGTACCGGTAAACAAGGCTGTAACCTTAAAAAACAATACTGAAAGTGTATGTGAAAAAACTTGTAAGCATTTCTTGCGGTTGTTCTTTCAGAAGCAGGGAACATCGGCACTGGTGGGACATTTAAACCACGTAAGAAATAAAGGTGGAAGAAAGGTTACATCTAAAATAGTCAGCAAAATAAAAAAGTATCAAAGTAAAACAAAGACTCGGTAGGCAGAGAGTTCAATGGAATTAAGCATGTGTTATATATATAACACAGGTGAGCAACATTAAACACCTGACCTCATTTTAGTGGACCTCTGATATCACTTGAAGGTGTCTCATTCTTCCATCGCAATCCAAGTTTTAGACAGAAAGATAGGTAGTTTTAGCTTCAATAATTGACAGCCTCAAGGAGATACCTAAATTGTTGGGCTACTTGCTGAGCAGTTCAATATAATATAGTGCAGGGGTCAGCAAACTTTTTCAGCAGGGGACCGGTCCACTGTCCCTCAGACCTTGTGGGGGGCCAGACTATATTTTGAAAAAAAATATGAACCAATTCCTATGCCCCACAAATAACCCAGAGATGCATTTTAAATAAAAGCACACATTCTACTCATGTAAAAACAATAGGCAGGTCCCACAAATAACCCAGAGATGTATTTTAAATAAAAGGACACATTCTCCTCATGTAAAAACACGCTGATTCTTGGACCATCCGCAGGCCGCATTTAGAAGGCGACTGGGCTGCATCCGGCCCCCGGGCCTTAGTTTGGGGACCCCGATATAGTGTAAGACACTGCTTACTGGGCAGGTACATTTACAGGTACATTATAAAAAACAAACTCTGCCATCCTACCCTGTCCCATTCAGGTAAGCTGCAGCAATACCAGTCACAGAAAGGTAGCTCTGCAGCTCTGCCGCTCTGCCCTGCCACAGGAGGTGCTATTGATAATGGCAGATTAATATCAGAATGATCATTTCACCTATTCAGCTCTGAATAACTGTTCATGGTGAGACCTGCTATTTTTTTATGTTGTTGTTTTTCCAGTGCTAAACATGGTAATACTCAGTGACCTGGTAAAACCCTTGCAAGAGCAGGTTTTGCCTGCTCGCAATGGTAGTGGTCTTGACCTGTAAAGTGTGATATAAAGTCACTGAGATCCGAGCCATCCTCTATCAGTGTAACTGTTCTCTGTGTTCTCTCTAGTTGGGCACACTGCAGTGTTGCAGAATGCCGGGTGCTTGCTTAGACAGATAAGGCAGACTGGCATACAGACTGGCAGAAAGGTGTGTAAATGAGCATGGATGCACCCAGAAAAACTTGTTAGAAGCCCAGGTACGGAACATGGATTATGAGTTTGGTTCCATTTTGGGTTCTAGGCCAGGCTTCCTCAACCTAGGCCCTCCAGATGTTTTGAGACTACAATTCCCATCATCCCTGACCACTGGTCCTGCTAGCAAGGGATCATGGGAGTTGTAGGCCAAAACCATCTGGAGGGCCAAGGTTGAGGAAGCCTGTTCTAGGCTGTATATAAACAGGGAGGCTGAAAGATGAATTAGTAAATAACTAAATAAATAAATAAATAAAATAAAATAAAATAAAAATGAAGCACAGCACAATCCTCACCGTATCTACTCTGAAGTATGTCCTATTGAATTCAATGGGGCTTACTTACAGGTAAATGAAGTTAGGATTACAGGCTCAGTTGACTTCTATTGCTATGTTTTATTATAGTTTAGGATTTTGAATGCATGGTATCCTTTGGCAGAAGATGGCAATATTTGAGCTACTCCTTGTGTAAAAAGTTTTATGCAGAAGTAAAATGAAATAACATGCTGAATACAAATTGACATATAACTCTCTTAGGCTTGTGTTGTTTTATCCTACCTTCTTCTAGATAATTTATTCAGATTTTGCCATCAAAGCCTTTTGTAAGTTGTTTTCTCCCTCCAAATCTTTTTTTTTTCTTTTTAAGAAATAAAAGATTCTACCTTTCATAGGTTTGTCAAGTACTTTCAAGAAAATATAATCTCATACTCCAGCTATGTGGGGCCCCTTTGGCTTCTGGTATATTCCAGAATTTAGGATGAGGAAACAAGCTGGGAGACAGCTTGAGCGCAAGTGAAGGATGCATTTGAATGCAATCAAATACTGATGAGAGCTCATAATTGAGCCTACATAGTGACAGTGAAGGCAGCAAAGAAGACCTCCATTGCATCCTCATTGTGCCACCCAGCAGAGCTTTTTCCAGGTAATGTGAGGCCCTTTATAGTCTGTCCCAAAGGAAGTGAATTAACCGATGGTAGCTCGCTGTGACTTGTTTGCAAAGTTGAGGATAAAATTGCTTGTGTCCTCCGGGACCTTAACTCCACTGTTAGAGCAGATGAATCTGGAGGGGTGTCCAAACCATTGCCTCATGTTGGATGAGTGGTTTTTTTTTTTTTTTATTGTCCGCCCTAGCCTCAAAGAGTACCACGCAAAGACCTCCAGTCAGAAACAACAGTGAGGCCTCGTTTCCTCGGCGCTGTGGGTGTTAAACAAGAAGATGGGATTCCTCAGAGTGTCTATGCAGTGGCGATCTGCTGTATTTGTTTTTTTTTTAATAATAATTTTTATTTTTCAAATATATCCAATTACAGCCAATATAACATCTGCACAAATTACATAAATCAATGCTCTGCTGAGCTACGACTTCCCTCCCTCTCGTCAGCCCGTTTTCTAGTTCATTTCTCATCGCGCAGTTTTTACCATTTCTCTATTAGACTATGTCAAAGGTTTATTCCAATCCTACTACCTGTAGTGTTTTTAAACTTCCTCGATTCAATCTTAAGTACTCCACAAATTTACTCCAATCTCTTTGAAACCTTGAGTCGTCCTGGTTTCTGACCCTGCCGGTCAGTTTTGCCAATTCAGCATATTCCACCATCTTCGTCTGCCACTCGTCAATCGTTGGTAACTCCTGTAATTTCCACTTTTGGGCAAGCAATATTCTTGCTGCAGTTGTCGCATAGCGATCTGCTGTATTTGAAGGGCTTCGACAACTGGCCGAGGAGGAGAAATCCTGCTGTCCAGTAAGATTCTGCAAAGTCAAACACAGGGAGGAAGAGGAGGCCACATAGGAGTGATACCCAGGAAATAGATAACATTGATTAGTGGATTTTGCCCAGTGTATACACACATAGATGGTTGACACTTGCACCTATTTCTCAGTGAAAATATGCATGTTTCAGTCCCACATCACTTGGGAACAGCAGGGAATATCTGTTCAGTTTTTCCATGTTATCTGCACATGCACCTTAAAACTTCTAAAACTGATTTGAAAAAAGGAGGTGCTATTTTTGGGGAAAGTAGGCATGACACATACCCTCCTGTGTTTCAGACATGCACCTATATCTCTTAAGATTTGTGTGTGTTTAGAAACCCATAATAATGGTGTTAATAAACATTCAGGGGTAGTTGTTGTTTTTTGCAATACTGAACAGCACAACTTTGTACCTTCCCGTGAATATTGTTTCCCCATACACAGTTGGTGAAAAAGAGCGCCCCATGTCAATTTATTTTAAAAGTTGGAGATAACTCTGGAAAACCTATCTGCCTTCCCAGTGAAGACATGCATTATGCTGGTTGCCATATTTCCACGGGGAGTACATATTATATCTACTTCAACAGCATCTCTTGCCACCACTATGGCACTTTTAAGTATTTGGTTTTTTAACTCTTTTTATAAAAAAATATTTTTAGAATCTCCCCCCCCCCCAGTAAAACACCAAGAACACCCCCATCTTCCTGATTTATAAATGCTTCTTAATCAGGCACAGCAGCTGGGCTCTCAAGAAGAGAAGCCCTGTAATTAGCAGTATTTGTAATGAAAAGTTTAAAAAGAGAGATGTCTAATAGCCTTAGATAATATCCCCCCCCCTTCCAATGTCTTGTTTTTCATTAGCGGGCTTTTTCTTTAGCGGCACTATGTAAAAGCAACACACATTAAAAAGAAGAAGTGTTTTACAGCTGAACACTTGAGTTTGACATCATAGAGGCAGCCAAGGGTGCTCCCTACCAACTTGTGCCATAAAAATAACAAGTATAATCTTGCTACGGTTAAATCCCATTGATCTCAACAGAGGAGTTAAGCACACTCGGTTAAATCTCACAATTGAAATCACAATTAACCATGTTTTATCTCTGGGCTGGATTGGGCCCTGTTTCACTTAATTTGGAATAGATACTCAAAATTCTGAATTGGAGTCAGACCACGTTATATTAAATGTGTTAAAGCACTTAATAAAGAAATCAAGAAATCTTTGCTTTGGGGGCAACTGTGCATCGTTGAGACTGTGGCAGGTAGAGAGTTTTGAAGGGGGGTGGCAATCCCCCTGCTGTCCCACTGAAAATCCCCGCTCCTGCTGCTATTAGCCTTCTGTTAGAACTTCTATTGGCACAATTGGCTTTTAGGGCTAATATCAGCTTAAGTGCGCAATTTTCATGGGAACTGTGAAAGCGTGAACTTCTCTGCATGCTGCCCTCCTATTCCTGCTGTGGTCTAAACCACTGAGCCACTTGGGCTTGCCGATCAGAAGGTCGGCGGTTCAAATCCCCGGAAAAGGGGGAGCTCCCGTTGCTCTGTCCCAGCTCCTGCCAACCTAGCAGTTCGAAAGCACAACAGTGCAAGTAGATAAATAGGTACTGCTGTGGCAGGAAGGTAAACGGCTTTTCCATGCGCTCTGGTTTCTGTCACGGTGTTCCATTGTGCCAGAAGTGTTTAGTCCTGCTGGCCACATGACCTGGAAAGCTGTCTGTGGGCAAACACTGGCTTCCTCAGCCTGAAAGCAAGATGAGCACTGCAACTCCATAGTCACCTTTGACTGGACTTAACCGTCCAGGGGTCCTTTACCTTTTTACCTAGTGGCTAATTAAATTAACAGAAATAAGCACCTTTCTTTCTTTCTTTCTTTCTTTCTTTCTTTCTTTCTTTCTTTCTTTCTTTCTTCCAGCCTACCAACCAATCAACCAGTGTACCTCAACTCTTAAAGGGAGATCTCAAATTGTAGTTGTGTTGGTAAGGTAACCCCTCTTTGCCATCTAGTGATCTCTTGTAGCCACAGGAAATTAAATGGGCACATTGTGCCCTTCTTTCTGCTGAGACTTCCTTGCATGAACAGGACTGCTAACCAATATGTGGAGCTTGCAGATAGCACCCCCTGTCTAGAGTACTGTGTGCACAAACCAACTGATGCCTCTAGAACTGCTGAGAGAGAAGGATGGACCACTGTTTAATTCAGTGTGTGGGCAGCTCTGTGATCTTAAAGGACTATGTTTTCAGAGCCACTTTATCCAGTGAAGTGAACTGGAAAACTTGGTTTAGCAGGGAATCTGTGCACTCTCATGGAGCAAACATGAGACTCTGGATTGGGGCAGCTAGTTGAAATGATACAGAGGGAGGATGAAATAATTGATCTGTTTAAAGAGGTTTGTATGAGAAAGCTTGCTGAGCTAAACTGGAGCATCTTTTTATTCCTTCCCAGAAATAAAAGGCAAGGAACCTTCAATGACACCGAACAGCAATAAAATTAGAACAGAATCACACGGACACCATATAATTAATATATGGGGGTGGGGGGCGGGAAACGGCTCCATTGGGGTCAAGATGTCAAAGTCATTGAAGAAATATTGAGGTAGATAATGAGAATATATTCAGCTGCAAGAGATGGGCAAATGATGTCTCCACTTACCTTAAATATATTACGTTTGAGATAAACTCGTCAACCTCAGATCATAAGATAATCTGTGTTTTCAAATTTCTTTGATGTTAGCAAAACAATGAATTTGAAATACATAGCTAAATAATTAAAATAAAATAAACTCTAATGTACCCATAAACATTAATTGCTTCTTTCACACATAATCAAGCATGTCATGTTTTAAAAAAATGACATTTTCAACTTTCCACTAGTAATACAAACGCAACCTGTATCAAAGCATATTCAAGTAAAAACCTAGGGTTGTATCAGAACAGACCAATTGAAATTAATAACCCTAAGTTAGGCATATCTATAAACTTCAGTGGGTGTACTCCAAGGAGGAATAGCATTGGATACAGCTCCCCTCCCCTCACCCATAGACCACAAATGTTTGTGCAAGAGGGTTTTGAAGTTGCATACAATCTAAGTTAAACAACAAATGCTAATCTTGGTGATCTACAAACATTTCTTTGACTTGAAAATGCATGTAATGTCCAAACTTTTAGCATTTTAATGAAAGACACCCAGCAGCATTACATATTCCAGAAAAGACATGGGTGAAGCAGAGGTAAGGTTTGGGGAGGTCCATGTTGCCATAGGCATCCTGCAGGTGTGGGTCACTGACACTACCTATCCAGAGATCCGCCCCCCCCCAACCCAGCCACGTTCTCCCTTAATACAGTGCTGCTGAATACACTTCCTGTTGCTCACACAGTCTCGTAACAAAAAAGAGAAATGTGGATTAGAGTTTCAGTTATGCTGGTATGCCCTGCCCCATATATCTCTCATTAATCTATTCATTTTTAGCAACCTGCAGATTTAACACCCATCATACTTAATGGTCCTCTAGCTGAGCCTTCATATTTCCTTTTTCATCCCCCTGTTGCAGCAATATACATCTGAGTCAAAAGTGCTGCAGAAAATAAACAAGTTCACCCTCGAGCTCTGCCACCAATTAAAATTCGCCCTTGCCAATTAAAACCGGCTTCCCACTGATTTATCAACTACAACCTTAGTAAATAATAAATAATAAATATGTCTTTTCCTCAAGCTGAGATACATCACTGCCTACACGGAACTGCAGTGTAGTATATATGTGTTCTCTTTAAATATTGATTCTACTATTTTAAAATGCCAATACGGTGCGACTGATTAGCCACGTGTACCTTCTAGGGGAAAGTCTCCCCAAATGTTTGTAGTAAGAAATACTTCCAAAAGTCCCAGCCAATTTTTATCTACACTTCCTGCAACATGCATACGCATTAAATCACTTTTATTGCTCATTATGAATTTCCCCCCTCCTGCTACATATGAATCATTGATTTGCAAATTGTTGTAATCATCCTCTTTGTCTGTTACCTACCCCTTTATACGTTATTAGGATTCATGTTATTTTCTTTTTTAAAAACCCCCCACTTAAGTATCATGCCATAACTATCACCTACAAGGCAGGGAACCAATATGGTTTGCAATATGCCATTTGTATCAGAAGAAGGCAGCACCCATCCAAAACACAAGTAACAAGCTGTAATTCTAAAAAATAATAATGTAACAATATTGCTTTGCCATTTCAGAATATGACTTTATTCTTTTAGCAGGGGAGTGATCATATAAACATTCTTTCCTCTCTCTATTAACTTCTCAAAGTCAAATGCAGTTTTCGTGATCTGTACAGATAATGCAAGCTCCTTTTTTATGGGCGAGCATAAAAGTTGGCAAGGGCTGGGAACAAATGGATCTCCAAAGCAGCATTGACCAAGTGTGAGCAATGTCTAAGCGAATTTGGCAGAACTATTTGATTAGCAGAATTCATATGCTTAACTTCTCCAAGCGTATAAAATTGCTACCCTGTCTATCCACAACATCTTAATGGCTTAGGATACGTTTTTTGAAGCCAGCCCACACATTTCATTACACTTTTGCCTTGCAGTTGAACTCAAGGCTTTACAACCTATGTTCTCAGATGTAAAGGACTGCACTCAAGCCATTATAAAATAACTGATAGCTTGGGAAATATTTGGACGGCTTTTCTCAGAGGTTGTTAGACATTAGCACCAAAGACAGCAGCTCGGCTTACCTTCCTCACATTTCCTTGGATGTGGTGTCCATTGATTTCAATGTAACTTACTCTTGGGGGCATTTATTTAGGACCAGAGGGTTAAACATTTTGTACAGCTAAAGAGCTCTGCTGCCAAAATACCAAGCACAAGAGTTTGTCTTCATGGCCGCCTTGTGGCTGTAGAACTACGCCAAGTCTAGCAATGGCATTCCTGTCCTTATTTCTAGGATGTCCAGAATTCAGCCCAGATTGCCTTTCGACATATCCACACAATCTCTCACCTTGGCAAAAGCACTCAACAAGTGAGGTTTGTAGCTGGGGAGAGAGGCTGTAGCCTGGGAAAAGTTCCAAGGGCCGAGTAAAGAGGGCTGGAGAGCTGCATTTGCCTCCAGGGCCTGAGGCTCCTCAGCATTGCATTAAAAGAGCCAGAGAAGTGTAAAAAGATGGCTGTGCCATGAAGATGCTGTCAAAAAGGCATTCCAGTAGCAAATTCTCCCCCTCTTCTCCATGTATGACTTATCAGTTCTTACTCAGTGAAGGGCAACAGACACATTTGAAGTCGTAGAATTGAAAGGGACAGAAATATGCAGCTTCCCCATATGGGAACCAAACCTGCAAACTTGGCATTATCAACACCACGCTCTAACAAACTGAGCTGTCCAGGAAAAGCTGCCATATGTCAACCCCATAATACTGGTCCATCCAAGTTAGCATTGGCCATACTGACTAGCAGTGCACTCTAGGGTTTCAGACCTCCCAGCTCTACCTGGAGAGGACAGAGATCGAACCTGGGATCTTATTTTATTTGAAAAATTATATCCTGATTTTCACCATGTACGTCTCAAAGCAACTTGTAACAACAAAACATACAACGTAGAACATTTAAAATATAAATCAATCCTGTAAGGTTTAAATCCTCAAGAATTAAAAATATCAACATAAAAAAAATTGTTTTAAAAAGGGAAATTTCTGAGAAACTTTCAGGGTGGAAATGCCTCCTGAAATAAATCAGTTTTGACCATGTGTGTGAAACTCAGTGGATAGTACCCATCTAACATCTTATGGGAGGGAGTTCTGTAGAGTTGGGCCTTACAGCACTGAATGCATGACTCCTTGTTGACATGAGCTGAGTTTCTGGCCCATAGGGAACCACTAATAGTGCCCCCCTCCCCACAATGTAACCATTTGGGATGTGCAATACATGCAAAGCAGATGTTCCAACAAGACCCTTCCCATTATATCCTAACACCTGTTAGTGGATGACAACCAGGAAGATGGGGATAATCAAAATATGATGTCTTGCTTCCCAAAGGCAAGAGCTGTTGGACATTACACAGGGGCGTTGGGGAGGGTTTGCCAAAGGAATTTGGCATTTTGGCAGCATCCCCCATGGCGAATGCTACACCTTTTCCCACTTTGACTCTTCAGCAGGGGTGCCAATAGAATTTTCTGGGTTCAGTACATTGTATGTGCATTGGGCCCTCCACCCCACTCACAAAAGGGGACAGAAACTTACATAATATTTGCATATGCTTTGAGTCAAATGCAGATTTGTAGCAGCCCCCCCCCCAAAAAATCAGGGGCAACGCACATAAGGTGTCTAATTGATGGAATGTAATCAGGTGAAGCTTTCTGCGTATGATAATTGTATTTCCACACTAAAAAAGCTTAAGCTGTTGAATTCCTGTTGCACGGCAGGCAAAGGCACTAGAACTCCACTCCCTCCTAATGTCAATGCAAAATCATGCAAATAATTCAAGTTTTGTGAACTGCAAACAATGCTACATTACTGTAGGTCTTTCATCAATTGATTTTAGGCTGGCAATACTATATTTGGTGCAGGACCAGAGACAGCATTCCTGTGCGAATGTGAAAAGAGATTTAGGACACGTCAACCAAAGGCACATGCTTGGATAAATGCTTGGATAAATTCAGACTTAAATTGTTACAAAGCAAGCAGTGATGTATCCGAAGAGCATTTGTTGCACTTATTTATTTATACCTCAGCATCCATATCAGTGCTACCAGCACAAGTCACTGTTTTCAAGAATTTTTGAAACAGTAAGTTTTGAGACTTTGATATGTTCAGAAAACAAAAGGATTTCCCTTCATTCTTCTTTCCCAATGTATGAGACGTTTCATAGCGCAGCTAGAATGCTACTTATATGGAAGCACATCCAAATCATTTCAGCTGTATTAACTGCCAGGAAAGTTTGCCGAACTTTTCATTCTTAGAAGAAGTGCAGGGGAAGGCAGCGCCATGCCTCTAATGGCAAAGAAATTAGAAACTTAGAGCATATTCCAAGATCAAATCCCATAATTAGTTAGCAACGCAGCTGACATCAAAGACTGCTGAATCGCTGGGGAGATGTGTCAAGGTAGAGAATCCAGCGAGGTAAATGAAGAGGATAATTTGACATCAAAGTTCAGCGAAAGGGTGCGTTGTCGAGTTTGTCAACACTGAAAATTGTCTTTTATAGAAAATTGCTATAACCCACCCTGAGTCTTTGGGGTATGGCATGCAATAAACAGAAAGCAAAAATATCTCTCAGCTAATGAACTTGCTTAGCTTCAGCTAAGGAAGCTCCAGGGTTATAAGAATTAGCACAGGTCAGGCTTCCTTTGGGAAAGAAGCTTTCATCAGCTCTAGGCATTTATTTGATAGTGATCAGGACTGATGGCTCTACTGCAAGAATGAGAAAGCTGCCACCCTCCAGAGATCGCTGGACCACAACTCCCATCACCCCTGGCCATTGGCCATTTTGGCTGGGTCCATTTGGGCTTGGGCACAACAGTATCTGAAATACCACAGCACTTGTTGAAAAACTGATGCACAAACTTCATGTGGCTAGATAGCAAAACAAACAAAAAAAGACATGACACTTTCATGGCAGACTGGTGGCTATTGATCCAGCATGAGAACAAAAATTCTACAGGACAAAGTGTACCTGCCTCACTCCATAATATAACATTGCACGCTATTCCAATCTCTGAGCAGTGCAAAAGGAATTCCAGGCTCTTACCCAGCTTCTGGTTTCCTTGGAATGAGAGACAGTAGAGACTGTGCTGCCTTTATGATATATGGCTTATTTGCACATATATTCAACCCGAGCCTACAGTGGAGGGGCTCACAGCCTTAACACCTCAGAAGTCTTCCTTCCCCATAGCCACAGCCTTGGATTCAAGCAGAAATCAAGCATGGCTCTCACTTTCTGGCTTCCACCAGAAGTTCCAACCCAGTTGTCTCACACAACACAACACAACACAACACAACACAACACAACTCTAGCTCTTGTCCTTCTCACTACCAGCCAGGTGAGAGAGAGAGAGCCCATTTACTTGTCCTCTGGCACGAAGCAGCTTCATTTCTTATACTAATGAGCCAAACGTAGGGGCCATTATGGCCCTTGCCTGGCTAATTCAACAATGGGATCCTCTATTAGATTTTAACGGGACTCAGACATCATATAGCCAGCCCACCCACCCCCCCAAAAAAACACAACCTCACAACACTATGGTTGTGTTAATGTCTTCCTTTACATTGACACCAGCAACTTTCAGCCTCTCTCTACTTCAGGGATTGTAGAACTTTACTATTATTATCTAGATCTGAACTATATCTTTGGGTTGGGTAAGGGTGGCAGTTGAATGCTTAGTTTGATGTCCCCCACGCCCTCTTTCTGCTATGTGACTCAAAGTACAACTTTTTAAAAATACTTTGCAAGTGTAAAAATAAATAAACAGAAACAAAGAAACTTCATTTTTTCAATCATGTCTTTGCTATGTTTCCTGTGATTTCTGACAACCATTCCCCTGGTGCTCCAGAGCAGAAATGTCGCTTTTGCAACCTAGACTCTGAGCTTATGCCTCTCTGCTTTTTGCCTTACATTTCCCCTGGTGTTAACTTCATATTGATATCTTCTATTCTTCTCAAGTTTATTCTATTCTTCTTCTCAACTTTTCCTTTTCCTTGTGTATCTCTCGGGACCAAGATATTGGCTGAGTTTCTTTATCAAAACTTGCTCCCACATCTTAAAAGGAAAACCAGGGAGAAACTTTGCCTTTTTCAGTGAAATGCATCCTATTGTCACAGTGAAAGTGTGGATGGTTTACTGCTGGGGGGGGGGTGCCTTGCCCACAGATACATACTGTCAATCACATAAGGGTGAAAGCGCAGGTTTTCACATGCTATCTTGTTTCTGTGCTTCATGTTACACATGTGGTGGAAACAGAGGTGTATGAAAGCCCCACTTCCAACATTCTCATCCTTCCATCAGTCCCATATTTTCCGTGTTGTACAGGAAATGCCTGCATGCAACTTATACTTGCATTCAGCTGAATGTAGGTATAATCCACATGGTCAACGACTCTGCTTTATCAGACCTTGGATTCAATGGGAGCTCTGAATAGACATAGTTAGGATTGTGCTGCAAGTTATATCCCTGTCAAACCGTTACACTGGTGTTCCATTTTCTTGCGACTTCACCGCACCAGTTTGAAGAGCAACTATTTATAAATCTCTGAGTTTCAGAAAAAGTTCTCTGTCTGAGGACAGAGCATTTTGTTTTAATTAGCAAAGTGTCACTTTTGCACTCGTGGTAATACTCCCGAGGAATAAATGTTAGGAAGAATGCAAGTCTGTGCAGAGCAGTGTTCCAAATCCAAGAGAAACTATCTCTGTTGAGTTGCCCGCCGCCCTGCACACCCAATTTAAAATGTTCATGTTCAGATCAGTGGCTTGTAAATATAGTTACTGTCACAGTATCTGTCATACTGTTTGCTTGCAACTCGCAAGGCTTCACCCCTTGTTTCATCAAGGCTGCTGATTCGGTAGTTGCATGTCAAGGACCCGATCCCTCCCCCGGTGAAATAAGACACAGTACACCATAAGTAAGGTTCAAATGGGAAATAAATGGCCACAACTTTATTGGTTACGGATGTTGGAGCGGTATTGGCTTAGGCATTGGATCAGCCGACTATATCAGACTCCAGTACGTAGTGCTGGCAGTCCGGGAAGGGTTAACCACGATGGATGAGCCCCTGCTGCTGCACATCAGCTAGGGACTCACCCTGCGATCACCGGCCTGGGGCGTGCCTGGGGCCCTCACCTTCCACGGCTCCGGACAGTGGTCACGCCCCACCGAACTCCTTTATCGAAGTACCCTTCAGCCCCTTTGGGGGGAGGTGATGGCCAGTCCTCCCCCCCCACCATTCCAACCTAACCTAAGATCCAATGCCTAACCGCCAGACCAAAGTTGTGACGAGTTGCTACGTGGTAGGCGAAAAACCACCAGGCGGACCCAATTTGCCAAGTGGGAAAATTCCTACCAGGCCCCTCAACGGCGACCAACCGTGGTCCATAGCAGCGTCAATCCTGCCTAGGCTATTATCCAAACTAAAGGGAGGGTGGGCCGGGGAAACGCGACGAAGGGAGCAGGAAGCAAGAGGCTGAGCCCCGGGAGCGCCCTGCTTAAATGCAGCAGGAACGCCCAAAGCCGCCGCGCCGGTTGGCCGGCGGCCTTGGCACCGCGCCCAGGGCTCAGCCAATCTGTGCCAGGGGATGACCCCATCCCCTGTGCACGTGGAGGGCTCGTGTTACCTGCCTGCAACCCCCCCTCCTTCTTATGGGCGGAAGGGGCTTTGCATGTCAAGGACCCGATCCCTCCCCCGGTGAAATAAGACACAGTACACCATAAGTAAGGTTCAAATGGGAAATAAATGGCCACAACTTTATTGGTTACGGATGTTGGAGCGGTATTGGCTTAGGCATTGGATCAGCCGACTATATCAGACTCCAGTACGTAGTGCTGGCAGTCCGGGAAGGGTTAACCACGATGGATGAGCCCCTGCTGCTGCACATCAGCTAGGGACTCACCCTGCGATCACCGGCCTGGGGCGTGCCTGGGGCCCTCACCTTCCACGGCTCCGGACAGTGGTCACGCCCCACCGAACTCCTTTATCGAAGTACCCTTCAGCCCCTTTGGGGGGAGGTGATGGCCAGTCCTCCCCCCCCCACCATTCCAACCTAACCTAAGATCCAATGCCTAACCGCCACTCGAGCCGAAAAGGCTCGCCGCCAATACCCTCACACCCGAAACCAATACCTAATCCCCAGTATTATATCAGCCAGCCAAGTATCGTTTCCATCGTCCGACAAGTGCACGCCATCGTTCCGGTATAACTTTTCCTCGCAAAACCTTATCGCAGGGTGTGAGATGACCTGGCCACCCAAAGCCAGCACTCTGCGAGCCACCGCTTTGTCCAATAATTTCCTCGCCCGGTTCACAGCAATCGGGCAGCTGCAGTCCCGCCAAACACGTCTTTCCAGCAAGGAGGACCAAAATATGGTCAGACCAGGGAAGGCAACCAACAGTTCGTCAAAGTCCTCAAAGATCTTCCACTGAAGATCGACGCCCTTGCGATAGGCCAGGTCATTCTCGCCAAGCTGCACCACCAAAACGTCAGGAGGACCCTCCAAGGCTGCCCTAGCGTTCACGGCGGGAAGGAACTCGTCCCAGCGCATGCCCCGCCTTGTGATCCAAGTAATGTTAATCCGAGGTGGCAGACCCAAATTGCGACCAAGCCCGCGGTGATAGGCACGATTCCTGGCCCAGTGGACAATACTGTGGCCCACCATCCAAATACGCACACGCTGGCCCCCTGAAAGAAGGAATGAGAAGAAGGACTAAGAAACGAGAACCACACTATTTGGAATTGCGTAGATAACCTTTGTATGCTTTGGACTTCCACCGACCCAATTCCTTTATTCTTTCAGTTGACAAGCCTAAATGCACGGCCGTGGTGGCAGCTCCGATTCTGAAAGAATGTGCGGCAAATTTTGATGTGGGGAGACCACAGGCAGCGATAGCCTTTCGCAATACTCTAGTGAATTGGTGTCTGGACATCGGAGAACCGTCCTGATGGATCAGTAGGGGGCCAGCTGCCGCTGGTCTGAGATCTAGGAAGCGCCTGGCATCCTTGACTGGGCAAGGGCCAGTACACCCGGTAGCCGGTAAGCGCATCCAGGCCCCCTTTCCCTGCTGGTCCGTTTTTGACCGGCGAATGAGGACCGAAAGCTCGGTTGCCGTCAAACGCACGTCCTCCAGTCTTATTCCCCGATCTGCCTGGCCCTCGCAAACCACCTCGCCGATTCTTAAGGCCCCATAGAAAGAGATTGAGTAGGCTGCTGAAAAGAGGCGCGCTTCGTATTTAGACCAGCAAATCTGCCTTAGGAGCTTGTGGATTTTAAGCAGGATGTCAAAGGTGATGGGATTCCTCCCATCCGAGCTGGGCGGTTGAAGCCTACGCCATCCTTCCAGAGCTTTGCGCACCAAGAAATCCCCACACGGGTCTGCTGAGTATACTGCCTTACTGAAAAAGGAAATAGCCGCGGAATGGATATTAAGCGTCCTGGCGGCCCTCCCCCTCCGCCACAACTGGGCCAAATACTGCAGCACCTCCCGCCTGCTCGGGGGGGAAGATGGCCCCACCCCAATTTCATTAGCGCGAAAATGCATAAAGTCCGCCCACGCTTTTTTATATGATCTAAATGTGGAGGGGGCGACCGAAGCGGATACTCCCTTCAGGACGTCTCGTTCCCAAGGTTCCATAGGTGGTCCGGGAATGGTTCCGGCAATTGTCGAGCTTCCGGTGCCAATGAGCGGAAGCGACTTGTCTGGAAACGAGATAAAGCATCCGCAACGTCATTATCCAAACCAGGTATAAATTTAGCAGAGAAGCGAATATTTAATTGCAGGCACCGTAATACGAATGAGCGCAGCAGTGCACCAACCCGAGGGGATCTGGAGGATCGCCTTGATAATACCCCTACCACAGCCTGGTTGTCAGTCCAAAAGCACACGTGATGGTTCCTGAAATCTTCGGCCCAAAGATGCACGGCGACTACTAAAGGAAAGAATTCTAAGAAGGTGAGGTCACGTACAATCGGAGTTCCCTGCCAGGAAGAGGGCCATCTCTGGGCGCACCACCTCCCTCGGAAGTAAACGCCGAACCCCAGAGAGCCTGCTGCATCCGAGTGGACCTGGAAGTCAGCGCGTAGCATCAAAGTGTCTTGCCATATGGATACGCCATTAAATTCCTCCAAGAACTTAACCCAAACCTGTAGGTCCGCTTTGACCCCTTTCCTAAGACGAACCCTATGGTGGGGTTTTCGCAACCCTGCTGAAAGCCTAGCTAGTCTGGCGCAGAAAGGGCGGCCAGGGGATACCACCCGGCAGGCGAAGTTGAGGTGACCCATCAAAGACTGAATCTGCTTAAGCGTGACTTTCTTTAGTGGGAGGAGCTCCAAGATTAGGTCTTTTAGGGCTGTAATTTTTTCCCGAGGTAGGCGGGATGTCTGGGCAACAGTGTCCAATTCTATTCCCAAATAGGTAATGGTGGAGAATGGCCCTTCCGTTTTGTCCTTTGCCAGAGGTACCCCAATTTCTTTTGTTAGTGCACCGAAGGCCCTCAGGAGGCGGGCGCAATCTGGACTGTTAGCCCCGCCCACGAACAGAAAGTCATCGAGATAATGGGTCACGCCCCCCATGCCTGTTCTGAAGCGGAGTGCCCATTCCAAAAAGGTGCTGAAGGTCTCAAAGGCCGAGCAGGCCACTGAGCAACCCATTGGCATGGCTTTATCAATGAAGTATGCTCCCTGAAATCTGAATCCTAACCACCTGAAATCCCGGGGGTGAATAGGTAGCAAACGAAACGCTGATTCTATATCACATTTGGCTAATAGGGCCCCTTTTCCATAAGCGCGGATTAATTTTATGGCCTGATCAAAGGAAGCATACTTAACAGAGCACAGATCGTGAGGAATACCATCATTGACAGAGGATCCCCGGGGGTGAGACAAGTTGTGAATTAGTCTATATTCCCCGGGGGTCTTTTTTGGAACGATACCTAGCGGAGAAACATGCAAGCTTTCTATGGGAGGTTCTGGGAAGGGGCCGGCAACCCTCCGGGCCAATAATTCTTTTTCAATTTTCTTCTTTGCGATCTCAGGCAGTTCTCTAACTGATTTTTGCTTTTGAGGATTCCCTGAAATTGGGATTTCCAAGACCGGGATCCTAAATCCCTGAGAAAACCCTTCCCATAGATAGCTTGCAGCCCTCCTATCTGGATAGTGCAGAAGGAGAGATTTTAAAGGTACCAATTTGATAGGGGAAAATGCTAGGCCCAAAGAAAGATTACTGGCGATTTGCCCCTGTGGCTGGGGATGGTCCTGATGCACTGCGGGGATTATAACTGGCATTTCCCCTGCCCCCACGAAAGGAATGCTTCCCTTTAAAGCATGCTGAAGCTGGGTGGTTGCCCCCGCACTTATCGCAGTCATGGGCAAATTTACAGTAAGGTCTCTTACATAACCCGCTGTTAAATTCCCAGCATACCTGGCGGTGATTGGCTTTCTTGAATTCTTTTTTGCCTGATTTGTGGGTCTCGGGTTGTTTTTTCTCCAAATAGGGGGCGACGTGCTCATTCCAATAGGTGTGGTTCGTCAGATCCCATCGAGTCGTTGAGAGGAGCGATGCGTTTCTCCGGAATGCCTCGTCATACGTTATGGCGGCTTCCTCCCCCGCCATTGACTGAGCCTTCCTTATCTGAGCCATATATGCCAGGAGATGCATGGCTCTTTTTGGATATGCAGCAACCACAACCCCCATAAAGACCTGGAACCCGTCCAACCAGTTTTCAAAAGTCCTCTCCGCCCGAGGCTCCCTATATCTGCGTTTTCCATAACTCCGTTTTCTCTCCCCTTTGGCCGCAACTTTTGTGGGTGGAAGGAGGGTGAAGATGTCCACGTAGTCCCCGTTTAGTATTTTCTTTCTCTTTTTGCTTGATAAATGGTTGCCCAAAATTACGTCTGTAGAGACGTATGTGGACTTTTTCACCTCTGGGACCAGGGCCCCCTCCTTCCATTCCAAAGTGCCATTGAAGGACTTCCTATGAGAGTTAGCCCTTCGCTCATGAGCCCAAAGAGGCAAGCCCATCACCTCTTCTCCCTCCCCCCAATAACCATCTAACGAGGCATCGCTATCCGAATCGGAGGAAGTACCTGAGTCGTCCTCGGAGGACGATGGCTTGTCCTTCTTCTTCTTGTGCGATTTCTTCTTAGATTTCTTCTTATCCTGTTCCGCGTTCCCAGGGGTATCCCGGTTTGAAGGACCTGGCTCCTGCGAACTGGCTGCCTGCGAAGGCCCCACTTCCTCTTCTGATGTGGTTTCCGAGGGTGCCCTCCTTCTGTTGCTGGATTGCGTGTCCCGGAGGAAACTGGGAATACCTGGAGAAAGCTGGCTGGTGGAACCACTAACCTGAGATGAGCTTGTCTCGCCTGCCCGTTGTGCGGTGGAAGTGGAAGCGGCTGAGGATTGGGACCTGGTCCTCACATGATTTGCTGGTTCGATGCTAGCCTGAACGTTATTTAAAGAGGAACTAGAGGTCCCTCCGTTGGCTGGTTCAATGTCGGCCTGAGTGTTAATTAAGGAGGAACTAGAGGTCCCTGCATCTTTTTGAGAGCTGGTGGCCGTATCCGGAATGACATCTGGTGACTCCTGAGATGGGAGTTCCACTATGGAAGCGCTTGGTCTGGCGCTTGGCCTAATCTGTTGACAAATAGTTTGGATGCCCGCTAGCAGATTCTCCAATGCTTGGGAGGATATGGTGACGACAGCCCCCCCTTGAGGCTGGGCCCCTTGTGGTTGCACCCCCCCCTTTGCCTTGCGCTTAGAAGGAGGAGCTGTGGCTGCGGCCTCCTGCCTTCTTTTGGGGGCCATAGCAACGGCAGGAAGGAAGACTGTCCAAAATCTATTAAAAAACTAACCGATAAGCGTTTTAAGTTTAAATGATATATATTCAAGTTGTGAATTACAACCGAGTTAAATAAGCCCCTGCCCTATTGGAATTATCAGTCAGCCACGCTCCACAACACAGTAGTATACACAGTAGTAAATGCGGGAAGGAAGAGGAATGCGAACTAAATGAGTGTTATCGCTACAAAGCGCGATGGATGCTACCCAATTGAAGCACAGTACCTAAGGCTGGAACTTAGGAGGGACTAAGGCAAAACCTTAAAGGACTATTATTCAAAGGAACCGACTTACTAGTTATTGGTAAGCTCAATGAATATCACACAGACAATGCAGCCCGATCACTAGGAGACACAACAGCACTGCCAATTGCCAGAAAGGGAGGGGGGATATAGAGCACAAAACAAAATGGCGGAGACACGTGATTAAATCCAAATGGCGGCCCTTAGGTGATTTTGGTAACCGCCAGCGAGGTACAGCACAATAACAGGAAGCTACGCTGGTAACAATAACACAGAAGTTAACAATAACACCAGAGTACTTTACCGAGCTAAGCAAGGTAGAAACTAGGTATAATCCGTGAGAAAATGCGGCAACACAACGCAATGCAATATTAAGAGGGAGGGGCGAATGCGGCTCAGAACAAAGAAACGTAATCAGCTGATAAATTCCAGCAACCACAATGCCCAACACGGTAGGAAAATGCAGCCCTGATAACGCTATAACTCCCCCGAAACCGCAAGAAAATTGGTGCAAATCGCGGTAAAGAGGTTTGAGATAACTAAGCAATTAAAGTGAATAAGGGGGGGGGAAGAGCAGAAACCAAAATGGCGGACACCACGTGGCTGGCTAAAATGGCGGCTCCCGCGTTGTTATGGCGACCTAACACCAAATGCCAAAGGAAGCCCCCCAAATTGCAGCAACACTGCTAAAGTACAATAACTGTATACTTATCCGACCGGGGAGCTGCGTCTCGGTGATGCAGGCTGGCTGCGGAAGTCTCCCGATGGCTACACGTGGCCGGAAAGTGCCGCCGGAGTCTCTGGAAGCAGCTGAGGGGCGGCGGAAGAGCAGCGGGTGCTTCTAAGCAAGAGGAGGAGAACGAGGCCGGGAAACAGCTGAGCAGCGAGGCGGCCGGATGCAGCGGGCGCTTAGGCAGAAGGTGGAGATGCCGCCCTTTCAAGCGCTGCTCCAACTGCTGCTCCGAGACCTGGAAGGAAAGGTGGCGTTTAAAAACGCCTTTGTGAGCGATTTCAGGGGGAAAGCGTCTCCGAGAGCCGGAACTGGAATCAGGAAGGAGCTGGCGACCACACACGGGGAGCGCCTCCCAGTAACAGCTGAGAGGCGGCTGAAGCCGAGAAGCAGCCACGTGGGCAGCGTCAGCAACCAGGAAGCGGCGTGCAGCCCGATCCCCGAGAGGCGCGAGCTTCGTAGAAGGCTGGAGCGAAGGCTACAGCCAAGCGCTTCTCCCCCGAGCTCCCCCGAAACGAGCAAGGATGCTGGCGTTTAAAAACGCCTTTGCGCGATTCCCCGCCTCTCCGCCTTTCCGTGAACCGCTGAGCGAGGATGGGAGCTTCACGATCAGCTGAGAGGCGGCTCTCCGGCAGCAGGGAGTTCCAGGTAGCGCCGAATCGCGAGGCTCGTAGCGTTTAAAAACGCTGTTTAGTGATTGCAAGCGGCCACGAGGGCAGCGCCGGGAAGCCGGAAGCCGGAGAGCAGCCCGATCGGCGCGCTGGAACGCCGGCTTGATCCGCAGGGTCTTGATCCGTAGAGCAGGGTCTTGGTCCGTAGAGCCGATGAGCAGGGTCTTGATCCGCGGAAGAACGCGACGAAGGGAGCAGGAAGCAAGAGGCTGAGCCCCGGGAGCGCCCTGCTTAAATGCAGCAGGAACGCCCAAAGCCGCCGCGCCGGTTGGCCGGCGGCCTTGGCACCGCGCCCAGGGCTCAGCCAATCTGTGCCAGGGGATGACCCCATCCCCTGTGCACGTGGAGGGCTCGTGTTACCTGCCTGCAACCCCCCCTCCTTCTTATGGGCGGAAGGGGCTTTCTCCAACCTCTAGTTCTCTATCTCATTTAGTACACAAATACACACCAACAAGAGAGCAGAATTATTTCGATTTTCTTCAGCTGCAAAAAGTATTTCATGATGACATGTTAACATTGAGCTGCGACCAACCAACAAATTCTGATTTTTCTACATTCTGCATGGATATTTCAGTTACTCAGCAAGACAATTAAGATACACAGCTACCTGTTCTGCAAAAGTAGAGCCCCTCCCCATCCAATTGTCATTTGAGGAGCAAATATTTATTATTAAACATATTCAAAGAAAGAATATGCATTTGGGGGAGAGATGTTGCTATTAGTGGTGGTACTGCATAAACAAACCTTTTTAGTGCAAAGATTTGGCTGGTTTGCAGTGTGTGTGTGTGTGTGTGTGTGTGTGTTGGTCCCATTTCACATCCCAAGGCAAGACTACAGATACCAGGGCGTTGCTTGTTTAAAACTGGAAACTTATTATCTGAAGAATGTGAAAGAGGGTTGGGGCAGCTGCCTCAGTCAGCTGATTTGGGGTCTCATGGAAGAGCAGCAAATTGCTAGTCATTACATTTGTTTTGTTTTTACTGGCAGGGAAGGGGAATGGAACTTGACCAGCCCTGAGTTCTAGATACCTTGATTTAGGGTGTCTGCTGCACCACAGTCACAAAATGCAGTTCTATTTTCCTAGAAAAAGAGGTGCCGGAACTGACCACAAATGCCTCCTTGTTATCTTATACTGGCACCCACCTGGGAGGTGCAAGAACTGAATTCTGGTGCATTCCAGCTGAAAATAAAGCTCTGACAAAATGTCATAGTACTGTTCTGACTCCTGCTGGTGAACGTTAGTGACAGGCCACTGCCTAGAGTTTGGATAATGAAGCAAAGTTTTGAGGTTGGACTGGAGGAAGATTATGGCTCATTTTGAATAATAATAGGAGAACCTATTTTTGACTTCTTGGATGGAAAGGAAAGGGAATGAACCTGAGATGCCCGGATTGGACATTGGGAAAACTTAAGCAGGGGGTGGAATAATTGGATCCTACTCTGGATTGAACATTGGACTATTATGAGGAATTCCTGCAGGCACAACTGACAGATGGATAGTTGGAAGTCACTTTTACTAATTTCTCTCTCTCTCCTTACTCTGTTATTATTCTTTTCCCTTTCCTTATTTTCTTTCTCCATCATTTTCTTCCGTTATTATTTTTTGTTTGTTTCTGTTTTTTATTGTATGTTGAAAAGTTTTAATAAAACAACAACAACAACAACAACAACAACAACAACAACAACAACAACAACAGAATGAACAATATAGCCAAAGTGGTACCCTCCAGGTGTTGTCAAACTACAACTCCCATCATCCCTGATCATTGGCCATGATGGATGGGAGGTAGAGTCCAACTACATCTAAAGAGCACCACATTGATTCCCCCTGATAAAATAGTTTTTGAGGTCCAGTATTCCTCAAGGACCCATGGCATATTTCCTGTAGGTGCTTATTCAAGCAAAGCTGTTGCAGGCTCATGCAGAAAGTTGGGCTGTAATTATCATCCTCACTATGATTTTTTTAGATATATTAGCATCTCATGATTCGATTCTCATGACAGATCCCCAGAGAAGCCATTTCTTGGCCAATCTGTTTTTTATCAAGCCTCCTACATCTGGTGCAAGCCAAAAATATATTAGACTGCACATAAACTCAACAGTTATTAGTTAAGGCAGAATTAACTCAGTTTTTTCTCTCTCTCCAGCACAGAACATTTCCCACTCAGGAGCATTAAATAATTGTGTAGTGCCTCTAATTTACATAATAAAAGTTGGCAGCACACCCTCTGCTATTAATTGCATTTTTGCTTGCCGTAAAACTTTCATTCTTATCCATCATAAAAATTATGAGTATAAATTAAATTATTGATACTTTGTTGATAGGTTCTTATTAGTTACTGATGATAACTGAAACAGAGAGAGAGAAAGGGAAAGACAAAGCACAGATTGTACTAAAGAATGAAAGAATCCAGAATTTGGCTCCTATCCCTTTCCATTTCACCAAATTAGTTTCCTGGACATTTCAATTACAGCCAATGTAGGCACTACATTAAATCTTTTCTAAGAACTGCTATATATTAGCTGAAATGAATGGCATTATAGATGCTGATTAGGTATAACTTCAAAGTAGCACTACAAGGTACAACACATCCTATAAACTCATTGTTTTTGGGGTGGGGAGTAGCTGAAGGTGACACAGGATATTTAATCAAAATGCTAAGGCAGTACAGAAATTGAAAAATTATATGGCAAAGTCTGCATGTGGTCTTTGAATTTAGTGAAACTTCTGCTTTTTAACACTAAGAGGATAAGGCGCTTAACTCTGAAAGTCAAGCAATTCCCATTTTCATGCATATCAGATAGAAAATAAGTATCAATGTACGTTGTTCCAAACAGTCTTTGGAAGCAACTTTATATGACCTAACCATTTTCTTGCCAAAAATTACTGTTGCCAAAAGTGGTGAGATTTATGCCATTATATAAAATGGCTCAACGCATGCCAGCTACTGCCAGTCCAGGTGTCTACCATTTTTGCAAGCAGTCAGCTCCGTGCAGACCATTCACATTGTTCTGTAATTTCAGTAATAATGTTTGGGATGGCTTCTTCACCAGTGTTTCACCAGGCAGATGTTGGCAATGGTGCATATTGTGCCGCCAGAACCAAACCAGAAGAACTGTGAAGCGTGAATGGAGACACAACTAGCTTTCATTATCACAAGTATCAGATTAAGAGCTTCTGGAGATGAGGTCTTGCTGCAGGTGGCCACCTGAGTTTCAGCTAATGGCTACCACTTCCACAGCCTGCTTGATAGTTGCCCCTTTCTTATGAAACACCTTCCCTCATCATCTCACTCATATAATTCAGAAAGTTGTTCATGTCATCCTTCAGGAAACCTTTTTAAAAAATGTGGTTGGAATTCCTTAATCATTTTGGGTAGCTATTTTTAGGAGTCTGATTGCAGTGTTTTGACATGTGCATTTTAATTGTAGGTTATGATCTTCATTAATTACATGGGATAATTTAAATGAAAGATGCGAGTCACCTTTTGGGGCTAGGGAATGAGGTATATATTTCCAGGTTTAAAAAGCTGCAGTGCAATTCTGGACATGTCTGTGCACAAGTAAGCCCTATTGAGTGTTTCTACTGGGGACAAGTTAAGCGAGATGCATCATCTCCTATGCATAACTAGTCAGAAGGCATGTTCAAAATTATTATTATTTCCTTCTTCTTCTAGGAAATAGTGGGAGTCTTCTAGCTCCACGGCAAACGAAAACCTGGATTCAACTTTGTGTTTCTCCATCTTTCCAATCAAAGTAAGTCACATTCATTCAGAATACTGATATGGCATTCATTACTTTGCTCACAGTAAAGTTATTGCCACATTAGACATTTAAAAAAATCTATTCAGTGGCTACACTCCACCTGAGCCATAAATAACCTAGGAGTGAATAGGCTTATTAGTCAGTTTGATCTAATGTAGAAGGGGTTAAAAATACATTTGGGGAAGATAGCAGCCCTATGTTTACTTGTATAATGATTTTACTGAATTATACACAGCGCAAGGAGCGAATAATGCATTACTAAAGCAGCGTGGAAACTACTTCCCTGTGGTCTAGTCCAATGTCATTTGAGCCACATCACACCATTCCTTCTTATGTTAGCATTAATCTCTCTTGGTCCAGGTGATGTTCAGATTGGAAAGGAACCATATGGCATCATTTTTCTTATTGACATGGTGTGCAGAACGAATAAGCTTAGCTTAGGGCATAGAGATTAATTACCCAATTTGCTGGGGAAGTACACGTGTGCATGCACACACATAGACACATTTATAAGATTACAACCATTGGGTTCACATCTAGGTGCAGAATTATTTTGTCAGGTTGAAATACCCATAACTGACACTTAACATAAACCAGTGTGGGGGGACCTTTTTTCAGCCCAAGGTTGAAAGGTCGCTTTGTAGGCTACCTTTTTGAGGGCACATGCAGTGGTGGGTGCGGACCAGAGCAGTGGCGGAGCTAGCTGCTCCGGGACTCAGAGCGGCATGCGCCAGGGGGCGGGGCTAGCATCTCAGGGGTGGGGCTAATGTCCCAGGGGCGGAGCTGGCATCCCAGGGGGGTGGGGTGAGTGTCCCAGGGGGGCAGGGTGAGCGTCCAGGGGGTGCACTGCCTGTGGTGAACGTCCTGGGGGGCATGTTCCAGGGGAGCGCCGCCCACAGTGAGCATCCGGGGAGAGTGGCACAGCGATATCACCCCCCTCAGGGATGGCACATGGGGTGAGCCGCACCTACCGCACCCACCTTGCTCTGCCTCTGGACCAGAGGCAAAAGTAAGCAGAGCAATGGATGTAACTCCTACCTTGTGCAAAAGTTAAAGGTTTCTAAACACAAGTCTCTCAATTCTCGACTTCAGTGTCCCTCCCCCAAAGCACTGTGACTGGAGATACCTAGTAAATTCATTCTCTGGTTCGAAACTAGAGCTGTTGGTCCCAAATTGTCTCACCACTTTCCCCTGTCTGGCATTTTGTGTTTATGGAGAGTTTTCCTGTGGGAGGTTCAAAACATGTATCTCAATCTGGGTGATTACACACTGAAACTAAAAACCACCTCTGAAGCAGTTCCACTTCACTTTGGAGGAGGTCCAAATACCCCCAAAGTGTCCTGTTTCTATTTGGTATTTGATTTGGTATCCAGTGCTGATACCCCACCCAAAACATTGCATGTTTTGCAGATTTGTAAGATGCCAAAATATGACAACTTGTGCTTACTGAATCAACATTTCTTCACTAAGTGTAAGTTGTGATGTATCTGCTATTTTATTATAATTTTTTCTTGCAAAGGGTATGATGACTTAACTGTGCAGTTGTTCAGGATGTCACACACACGCAAAAAACTGGTTTCTAACATAAGACAGATTTTATCATTGCTATGATTATGATTATGATGTACGGAAGTGAGAGCTGGACCATAGAGAAGGCTGAGCGCCAAAGAATTTATGCTTTGAATTATGGTGCTGGAAGAAACTCTTGAGAGTCCCATGGACTGCAAGAAGATCAAACCTATCCATTCTGAAGGAAATCAGGCCTGAGTGCTCACTGGAAGGACAGATCCTGAAGCTGAGGCTCCAATACTTTGGCCACCTCATGAGAAGAGAAGACTCCCTGGAAAAGACCCTGATGTTGGGAAAGATGGAGGGGACAAGGAGAAGGGCACGACAGAGGATGAGATGGTTGGACAGTGTTCTCGAAGCTACCAACATGAGTCTGACCAAACTGCGGGAGGCAGTGGAAGACAGGAGTGCCTGGCGTGCTCTGGTCCATGGGGTCACGAAGAGTCGGAAATGACTAAACGACTAAACAACAACAACATGATTATGACTCTAGACAGCTGTCTGCTTCCTTATCAAATGCAGAGCACAGTTCAAGGCCACAGCCCTAATACTGAGATTCCTGCATGGAAAAGAGCTTTAGGATATGAATGGTTCCATCTCCTTCTCAAAATTTAAGCCTTCAGCAACCATTATGCTCCATCAGAAGTAAGCTAGTCTTCTGAGAAGGTGGTGATCATTCAGGAACTTTTTTGGGGAACTCTGAATCCCCATTACAAGATTCATTTTGACTTAAAACTAGGGATTCATGAGTATCCTTGGATTCACCCTGAAAGGGGTTTCATGCGCATGATTACAAAAGGTTGAAGTTTTGAGCATTCTCAGTGTGAATACTTGCAAAATGTTCAAGGGAATTTGAAGCTCCTGTCACTGTCTCTACTGCCCCTTCCCCTCAATTATCTGGAAAACTTAATTGGGGCTGGTAATATTTCAATATCCCCTACAACAGGGAACCTGCTGCTAAAGTTCAACTCCCATCTTCCCTGATCATTGGCCATACTGGATGCAGTTGATTGGAACTGGAGTCTAACAACACGTAGAGGGTCCCAGATGGCCCATCCCCTCCTGATAGTTACCCAGAGAGCAACGATTTAGAAACAAAATTGGACAGAAAATTCTTAGTCATCAAGAATTGCTAGTGAGCAAATGGGGGAAGCAGTGTTCTGCGAATTATGCCACGGGCACTTATCGTAATTGTAGTACATTGTTGTCGGTTGAAGATCTAGGACCTGATTCATTCTTAGCCACATTTCTCAAGGCCAATTCAGATTATGACAAAACATTTCCAGGCGTGCTCTTGCTATGGACAAAACCGAGCTACATTGAGAGAGCAGTTGTGAGCTGCACTTTAGATAAAGACAACCACAATGAGACGTAATTGCTGTAATGATAGTTATTATGTTGTTACCATCCTGTAGATAGCCTCTGGTTTATTGCCCTGACATCTTCCTTTATACTGTCTGCTTTTATTTCTGCCATGGCGCATGTTGCAAGCACACTGTTTGTTAGGTAATCGCTGTCAATAAAACACAGGGTGTGTTTGCAAAAGATAAAAGTGTTGCAAGGGCATATGTGGGATGTTCTGAGTAGGCACCAATTTATTCTCTTGGAATTGATTACAAATATGAAGGACTATCTTTTCCTATGTCTCTTCCTTCACTTGCCACACAGAAACACACACAATACAACCATGCTTGTACATTTATTCACACACACACACACACCCCAATACATTCCCTAAAATACATTAGATTATAACATAGGGGGGGGGAAATAGGAAGGCTTAATCACAGAAAATATTTTGTTCTGTGACTGAAATGACTTTTGCATTATAGCATTTCAAAGCAAATGTTTGCCTGAAATGCAGGGCTGATAAAGTAATTTAACTCAGCAAGATTATGTACTCACCCAACCAACTTCCAGTATACAAGAGGTCTTCATATCAATCAATTGGACAACTCATGCAGCCTCTTATAACTGTTGAATATTTTCCCTATAAATAATATAGCTCTAATGAAAGGTTTTGTGTTCTAAATCCATAATGAAAGACACCACTGAAATTGCATTTTGCTTTCATTCTCAAAATATATCTGTTTTGCCAAGGAAATTGCCCTATTAGGGCGTGTCATTTAAGGACGGAAAATTTTATTTTGTGAATTTGCTCAATGAGGGGGTCTAAAAATATGTAATTGCACATGAGGAATCCAAATCTGCAATTATTTTTATGATTGGTTGATGTTTAGCTTGGTAAATTGAGATTTGTTTGAAATACACTAAAAAAAAGCCAAAAACTCGCATTTTGAAGCAAAGTTAAAGTTTTTAATCATTTTATACAAGCAAAATATAAAGAAATTTTATTTCCAGCTGTAACAACATACCATCACTTTATCTTATAACGTCCTATTATAGTTTAAAAAAAAAGAATAACATTAATTGGAATTAATAACAAGTTTCATCAAGTCCTGTATTGATTCATTTCTTGACAAAAGCAGACGACCTGCTTCTTGGCCTCTCTGCAGCCTCCATGACTTGTTTCACACATCTTTCAATCCCTTGACCATGACAAGGCCACTGAGGAACTTGCATAGGCTTGTCAATAAATTCCTTTATTTCTGTCAAGGTCATTTTGCATGTTAATGGAGGTTCATAAACTCCATCAAACCAGTCTATCAACTCCAATAAGTTTGAAGCAGAGGTGTTTATAGAAGGTGTCTTCCTTGGACGTACTGAAAGGTCTCCAAATATATCATCATTGCCACCTCTCAAATTGATGATCTTTTGAATTCCAGCTCTCCTTTCTTCCTTATTATTTGAGCACAGCAGTGTCTGAATTAACATTTCACTAAATGCATACCACGCTGAACGCTTAACAGTCGGCAAAACAGCAGCCTTGTTTTGCAGTCTAAGCTGTTGCAATTGAAACAACAAATGACATGGGCCTTCTATCCACAAATGTTTTACTTTTATATTGAACCAACACGGATAGTACACACCAACAATGTATTCTACAATCAGCCTTAAATTATTGAGGTTTTTGCCTTTTAGGCCATGTTTGGAAACTCACAAGCGACAAAGTCTGTTTGCTGTTGTAAGCCACCTTACAATGAATTTGAATTTCAAATTCATTAGACAATGAATTTGAATTTCTTCAAATTCATTGTCTAATGATGACATCAATTTCTCCTGTGCTCTCTTTACTTTATTGTGGTCAACAACAAGTTTCGTATTCTCTTCAGTGATCAAGCCAATATCAATAAATGCAGCGGTGGTAATTGCAGCTGTGGCACGAAGACCAACACCGTATCTGATGCTCTGCATAGCAACGTTAGGAATATCTAATGTATTGTACTGTTTCTCTCCATTAGTAGTTGAAGGAGCTGCTAAATCATAATTTGATTCACTTCCATCTTCTGTATCAGATTCTTTTTCATTTCCAACCCCGGAGGAACTTTCTTCATGTGATGGAAGTGAAGAAGTCTGCAAACATTCCTTTTTCTATTCAGCATCAGCAAGTCTTGTTCTCTCAACTTCTCATCGCTTTTGCTTCTTTATCAGTCTGTTATGTTCTGGAAAATCTGGCAAACCAATTTGGTGTGGTCCAATAGAACCAATATTGTTTCTCTGGCCTTTAATGAAAGCAAGTTCTTTCACTGGGATCTTCTTGTCTTTAGAGCATGTGCAATTAATGTGAGCTTCTTTTGTGCAATCTGTAGCACAGCCAAATTCAGAGCACATAATGATTTCACATTTGCAATTGAGAATGTCAAAGAGCTTGTCAAGTTTTGAAGCAAAGGCTTCTTTAATATCTAACTTGCCCCTTCCAAGAGATATGTTTTCTGCTTGCTCTCAACTTTCTTGAATCTTTGCTAATACTGTAACTCTTGAATTCACAACAGGGAAAACAAAAGAACAGTTTGCTCGTTCCCATTTTTCGAGTACTTTAGGCTATAAGTCTTTTGCAACACTGGCAGCTGGATAGTTTCTCATATCCTCACTTACTTTGTTCTCTCAGCAACAGTCCATATCTTAACATGTCTCGCAAAGTTGGTAATTCATAAGGCAACATGTCTCTTCCACTTCCAATAAGGTTGCTCATATGTGTGAATGTTCCCTGCCTTGTTCTCTTCTTTGTAGTCATAGTGAAGCAGTTATCACTGGTTGTACAAAGCAAAAAAGAAATCGCATACCATTGTATCATATTAGAATCATAGAATCCTAGAGTTGGGAGAGACCACAAGGGCCATCCAGTCCAACCCTCTGCCAAGCAGGAAACACCATCAAAGCATTCCTGACAGATGGCTGTCAAGCCTCCGCTTAAAGACCTCCAAAGAAGGAGACTCCACCACACTCCTTGGCAGCAAATTGCACTGTCAAACAGCTCTTACTGTCTGGAAGTTCTTCCTAATATTTAGGTGGAATCTTCTTTCTTGTAGTTTGAATCCATTGCCCCGTGTCCGCTTCTCTGGAGCAGCAGAAAACAACCTTTCTCCCTCCTCTATATGACATCCTTTGATATATTTGAACATGGCTGTCATATCACCCCTTAACCTTCTCTTCTTCAGGCTAAACATACCCAGTATTAATAATACAGATAACTACATATTAATAAATAATAATAATAATAATAATAATAATAATAATAATAATAATAATACAGATAACTACAATACATATATAACAGAACTACAATATCTTGTAATCAATTTTAGGCACTTATCAACATCTGTTTTCATGAAAATTTGGGAATAACATATACGTTTAAATGACAGAAAAATTTAAAAAAATTAAAAAGTAGGAACTTTTCACATAGATATTTACCAAGCAAGACCTAAATATTTACAAGTAACCAAAATATATTTCAAATTACCTAATCATACCACAACTTTTTAACACCCCTCAAATCAGGATTTTTAAAGATGAAAAATTCAACACGCCCTATTGCCCTATAACGTTTGGCTTAGTAATACTTCTGAAAAGTAATCCAAACTGTATAGAAAGAATTAAACACATCTAGAGTTTGGGTAATTTATACAAAAATCTTTAATAGTACCCTCGGCAAAGTGGTTATTTCTTAAGAATTATCTGTAACTACTTAAGGAAGCATCTGGCAGGCAGATCTTCATACTTCATACATTTCTTTAAAACTGTCACTTTTTTGGCAAATCACTGAAATAAGCGAGTGATTAAAATTACCTAGTAAATTAAAACAACTTTTTAGAAATTACTTGTCCTCTTCTCATATCCAATTAGTCACCCAGTTTTGTTAGTGACAAATTTCTCATAGCACACAAACTTCCCCCTCTATCCCCAGTGCCAAAGATTATCCAGCTACTTCTCATCTAAACTACTGTAATTTTCAAGGCAATCCCTTTTGATGAGGCCACATCCAGAGATGCATTCTGCTGACCCCAAGCTGTATAGCGACATAGATGTTAGCATCAACACCTTGAACTTGGCCTGGAAGAAAATTGGCAGCCAGAGCAAATCTCACAATCAAGGTGCTATATGTTGGCAGTAATGAGCCCTCAGAAGCAGCATCGCTGTTGTGTTCTGCACCAGCTGCAGCTTCCAGATCAACTCCAAGGGTAGCCCCACATACAGCACATTGCAGTAATCCAGCCATAAAATTATCAATGCACAGACAACTATGGTCAAGCTAGTATGTGTATGCTTGTACGCATTGCTCAGCTGGATAATTGCATTGCAAAATTTAAAAAAAGTTTGAATTTCAAAGGATGGCTGAGTTTCAGCTCATGTATTGTTTTAGAAATCATGAACAGGGGTGGAGCAAGGTGGGTGTCATCTCTGAGGGGGGTGACATTTGGTGGCCTGCCCACTTGCGACTCCTGCCTACCCCGAATCATTGGGGGATGGGGGGAGCTGCGCTGCTTTGCTAGCGGCCTCCCCTCCCCCCTTCGTTTTGGCAGCCCTGAGCTCCTAGGCTGCTAGAGGAGGCATGCAGTTGTTGAAAACAATTTCCTATTCTGGCTTTTGGAAAACAGCTAGAAATGTGCCGGCAAAAATACACCCTTATATTCAAGAAGAGATGTGTAATGCAGATTGTTTTTTTGAGGGTAGGGGATGGGTTGTGCATACAGACATGAAAATAAAAATGCCTTGGTATTGTGAGGGTTTAAAAATATCTGTAATTATGGAACCTTAGCATTTCTTTATTGGTTCCAGGGCAGTGTGCCAATGTGAACCCTTTCTTCTCTTTCAATACTGCTAATAAGTAGAAATTTTCAAAGTTCTTCCTAGCAAAGGCAACAACCGGATTATTATTATTATTATTATTATTATTATTATTATTATTATTATTATTATTATTATTAAAAAGGTGATATAGCTGCCTTCTCCTTCCCTAGTGATTTCAGTTAATGTCCCTGGCTTATGCAAAGAAGATGAGGTAGTAAATGGAAGAATATTTCTAGGGAACTTTTGAAGGACTCTCCCTGCAGTGCCTGACAACTAACATTCCTCTTTCTGAGCAGGATTTCGGAATACTTGGAGAGTCCCTTGCTTAGAATGCCTTCAGCTGTTTGAAAGTTAGCCCCCTTACCATTTACCTTGCTTGAGCTCCATACATGGACACCAATTCAGTCATGTTCAGTGTTCTTGGCCAGGTGATTCTCTTGGCTTGAGCCATTCTGGGTGGTGGCAGGGGTTTAATATGCAGTCACCCTCTCAACCGCTAGGCCAGGAGTGGGGAAACATTTGGGCTTTCAAATGTTGAGGTAGACCTCAACTCCCACCACCCCTAACTCACTTGGTATGCAGACTGGGGGTGAATTGTAGTGCAGCAACATCTGGAAGCCAACAGGTTCCCCAATAGGCAATGGAGTTGCTGACTATAATGATTGAAATTGCAGGTAATCTCCTTGCCTAGCAAAGGAGTTTGTTGTTTGTTGTAGACAGCTAGTGACATTTGCAGTGATGTCGCTGGCAAATGAAGGGCTATGGCTCAGTAGTAGAACATGTGTTTTGCATGCAGGAAGTCCCAGGTTCCATCCCAGGGCATCTTCAGCTATAGATGGGGAAGACCATCTGAAACTGCTGCCAACCAGGGCCAGATGCTGATCCAGAAGAACAAATGGGGTGAGCTTGAATAAAACAATTTCCTACGTTCCCGTGTGGTAAAAGCCAAATTCCCCATGTGGTAAAGGATATATATGAACAACTCACTACTGATTTGTAAACCAACACAGGCACCTGAGTATCTACTATTGTATTGTGAGTTGGTCACTTTTTCTGGGTGACCGTTGTGTGGTTTTTCTTTTAGATACACTGTGGAATTGAGGGCATTTCCTCTCCTCCCTCCTCACAATTTTGTGTTATTCTAAATGATTGTTCTCTGTTTTTAAGTGCCTGTTGATACAAGGATGTTAATATTTCATCTCTTTTATCATAATAAGCAGCACAGTCATCTTAGCAGGGCTCTCTGCCCTGAAATTGCATGGTTTGTATTCTTGGCAATGCAAGTGGAATTGTACTGCTTTAATTTCACTAGGTCTAGTACACTAATTACCCATTCAGCTTCCCCCGTTCAGCTAATGTAGCTCATTACAGCCTGCAAAAAAGAAAGAAAGAAAAAGAAAAAACAGTGTGGCAAAAAGGAAGCTGTCTCTTAAACATGTGCTCCTTAAATTTGCGGTGCCTCATTACATTTCAACTATCTGAGAATTAAAGATGGGATGAGACATAACTGACATTTTGAGATACAACGGGTCCCCTTTGCTGCAAAGTGTTAAATATTTAATCGTTCTGTAAAAAATTTATCTGGGAGATCATTTTCATACTATACTAAGACACAAGAAAGACACATGTTTGGGAGGTAGGGAAAAACAAGGAGCAATTTATTTATTCATGTATCTATTCAGCAAAAAAACAGAAAAATAAAACCTGAGTTTTTAGTGCGCTGGTATCGTGCAATTCAGCATGCTGAGCAATTCAGTTTCCATCTACAGTGTGAGAGGTGAACTGAACCCGAACATACCATAGCCCACAGCTGCACAACTTGTAATGTACCAAGTTGAATGGGGCACACCAGCCTAAATGGAGCTTGAAAAACCTCCAATTTTTGCTGCCTGCCTTGAACTACAAAGGAAGAGAGGCTGTCAAATAATTTCAGGTGGAAGTGCATTGAGTGGTCGGCTGTATCTGGCTTGGTGCTTTGGTTGTTTAGACCTATTATGCTGCCAACCCGCAATGGCCCTTTACACCGGTCTTTATTGAGGCAGCATGCTGGTACCAATCAATAGAAAGAGGCTGTAAAAATGATAAAACATGCCATAAACATGAAGTAACCAATGTGGTGTGCTCTAGATGTTGTTGGACTACAGCTCTCATTAGCTTCAGCCAGTATGGCCAATGGTCAATAGTTATAGATGACAAGGATGCTGTAGTTTAATAGCAACTGGAGGGCACCACATTAGCTACTCCTGCTCTAAGCTTTCTGTTGATCTGAGGAGGATCTCTAATGAGAGGAGAGCTCCTTGCAGATGTATAAGCCACCCAGGAGGATTCCCCTGCTCAGCGCCGGAGGGCCCCAGTCCTGCCACTCACCACCTGGGCTAGGGCGGGGCCTGATGGGCTCTATAAAGGACTGCTGCCACTGCTGCTGCTGGGCAGAGAGGGCTCAGTTTTGTTTTGTTTTTTTGTTTAAATTGCTGTTGTTGTTTTTACCTATGTCATTTTAAACTGTGATATTAATGCTGTATTCTTAGTTTTAGATTTTGATTTATGTGGGGGGGGAAATTCCATTTCGTTGTGTATTTTTTATGTGGTTTATTTATTTATGACTTTTGTAATTATGTAAATCTTGTCATGTTGTAAGCCGCCTTGAGCATTGTTTTTAACTGTGGAAAGGCGACATACAAATATATATATATAATGGTGATGATGATGTATAAGCCCAGCTGTTTCATTGGCAGACTTTGCCCAGGTAACCTTGATCTGGAGAACCTGGCTGGCAGAGATGGTGATATTAAAAACTGAGGATAACAGCAGTTATATAAATTCAAGCACTGGGTCATGGAAAACAATTCAATAATTTTAATTGATAAATTGGCCTATTCCCACACCCCCTGCTACAGTCCTCATGCATTGATAGCAGTACTGTACTTCCTTTGTGGGCTTATTCTGTGCCAGATACTTTTCGTTCACTTCCTTCCATCATAATTCTAGAACATTTCTCCATGAGTTATGTTAGTCGCAAGGACTTATCTGTGGGGTCTGCCACAGTGGAGTTTGCCGCTTGAAACAGGTAGCTCTGCGCTAGAACTCTTTGAAAGTGTGTGCTCCTGAGCAGCTAGACTCGAAACGCAGGGGTCATGATGGTGTCCAAATTGGTTCTGAGTAGGACTCTACAATGAATTGAAGCAATATGCCAATGTACATAAGCAGGTATAAAGAGAGCACAGTATCATTGAGATAACTGTGCATAATCATATACGTCTTCTGAATGGTTTTAGGTACATTACACAGCATATTTTTATTGCTATTAATTTAAATTTTGGTGCATACTTCTCGTTGCAGTCGACTTCCCATCACCCAATTGATCATCATAATATCTCATATTTCACTGAACAGACCCTTAGCATACAAATAATGAACCTGGACTAGAGCCCAGCACTGCGCAGCTGAATAATAGACTTTCAGCGTGAGTCTTCAGAAGGCAATGGTATTAAAAACCCAGGTGTATTCATGCTTCTTGAGCAGGTTATTATGAAGCTTACACATAGATTGTGGACACCTTGTGTGGAAGCAGGGCCCATTGATCGCACACAGGATAGTCAGAAATGTGAATTCACTTTTAAGTTCTCTGAATTACTGTCTGCCATTAAAGCAGTTCTCTCTTCTGACCTCTGTGTCCTCTGGAAAGGGAGAAGTACTTTAAGAATGCCATAAATAAGAAACTATGTCGGTACTTTTGTCAGTAAAGCCGCAATATCGATAAATAAAGGCATACTCACCTTATACAGTTCTTCTGAAACTTTGTGGAAGTATAAATGATGGTGGCGAAGGACTCAACATTTTCCTTCGTAACACCAACATGGAACCCTAGGAGGGTTTGTAGGGGCAAACCAGTGTCAAACCTGCCTGCTGCTTTTGAAACCAAAAGTATAAAGCTGGTCTCTGTCACTGGAAGTCTCTCAAGCTAGTGGTGATAAAGTTCTGAGGGACCCTGGGCATGTTTGCCTATGCCCTCCTGCAAATGCACTGATGTTTGCCATCTTGGTAAACATCTGTTTTAGAACATTCCACTCCAGATTGTTTATGAATAAGAAATATTCCTGAACTGTGTTGACCATATTTTACTTCTCTCTCTCTCTCTCTCTCTCTCTCTCTCTCTCTCTCTCACACACACACACACACACACTTTTAAGGGGGGGTTTGCTTGGCTAAAGTTTGTTTCCCTCTTTGTTATCCCCTTTTGGATATGACTTAATTGCTTAATTCTGGTTTCATCACCCCCCAAATAAGTTATAAATAAGATAATAAGGGGACCTTAAATGTGGCATTTCAAGTCTTTTCTGAATTTTGCTTTCACCTCTGGCTCTACCCGAAAGCCAACTTGACAAGTCTTTCATCAATCCCTGTCATCATCTGCCACCCAAATCCTGTCTATCTAGTATAGAAGATAAGCAATCTGGGCTGTATTTATGTAACTTCTGTGTTCTATATATTACCTTTACCTATTACCGTCCTAGCACATTGGTGGAGCTAAAAAAATGTTTAAATGTAGTCGTTTTTGTTGCTGCTGCAGCAGCAATATATTATTTCATTTTGAGCATATGAATCTTGAAAGCAAAACTAGTAAAGAATTCTTGATATGGAAGCTTCATGTTTTGATTAGCAACTAAGCAAGGCAAAGCTAAATCAGTAGAAGAAGAAGTCATGAAATTGGACATTAGCACCAGGCTGGAACCTCTTTTGGCTGAGTTTGGCAAGATCTTGAGGTTCAGAACCACGGAAAGCTCCCTGTGGGGCAATCTTCAGAACTAGGTCAGAAGGTTTATAAGATATAGTGAGAAGCAAGGAGCTAGGAGTGTTGTTGATATTTTCATCTGGAGCTAAGTGATGACTGGGTTGAAATGTAGCCCCTGGGGCTTGGTGGGATGATATTGGAGGGTCCGCTTGGGCTGTTGGAAATTCAGGAATGACAGAACCTGAGAAGGGTCCATATCTCCTTCCTGAGAAACCAGAGAAGGAACTCTCACTTTCTGCTACTTTGGAGACTGTGTAAAGGGAAGTTCATGGACCTAACTATCACAGAGCTCCCCTGTCATTTGGGGGGTTGGAATTCTGGGCTATGACAACTGAGCAGTGTATGTTGTCCACACTGAGTAGCAGAGGACATATCCTGAAATTTATTTATTTGTTACTTGTATATACCACCTTTATCTTCCAAGGATCTCAAGATGGTGTACATAGTTCTCCCCCCCCACACACACACATTTCTTCCTCACAACAACCCTGTGAGGTAGGTTAGGCTAAGAGATGGTGACTGGCCTAAGGTCATCCTGTGCGTTTCATGGCTGAGTGTGGATTTGGACCCTGCTCTCCTGGAGATAAATGCATTTCATCTCAGAACATCACTGAATGCATCACTTAGCTGAGCAAGCAACAAACTATAATCCTTGTGGATGTGTGTTAAGTAATGAATTAAAGTAGGGAAAGTAAAAATCAGGCAGTTAAAAGAAAATGTCTTCCCAATGGACAGTTGGATGGTGTTTGAACAACCCATTTGTTATTAACTAACTACATAATTAATTAATGACATTCATATCTCATCTTTTTTCTCCAAAGAGCTCAAGGTGGTGTACAGTCATACCCTGGAAGTCAAACCCCTTGCCAGTCAAACGTTTTGGTTCCCAAATGTTGCAAACCCAGAAATGACTGTTCCGGGTTGCGAACTATTTTTGGAAGCCGAATGTCCAACGGGGCTTCTGTGGCTTTCGATTGGCTGCAAGAGCTTCCTGCAGCCAGTCAGAAGCCATGCTTTGGTTTCCAAACATTTTGGAAGTCGAACAGACTTCCGGAACGGATTCCGTTCGACTTCCAAGGTAGTGCATCGTGCTCTCTCTCCTCATTTAAATCCCCACAACAACCCTGTGAGGTGGGTTAGGCTGAGAGGCAATGACTAGTCCAAGGTCACCCTGTGAGCCTTATGGCCAAGTGGGGCTTTAAACCCTGGTCTCCCAGGCACTAGTCCAACACACTAACCACTACAGCACTTTGGCTTTCATAACTGAGAAAAGAGTGGCCTGTCTTTTCAGCACCAAATACTTAAAAAAAATAATCTCTCAGGCCTTTAAATATATTTTAACATTATTTTAGCACCATTCAATCTGCCATTTGATGTTGATTGATTGGTTTAACTGGTGTGATGTTGTTTTAGCTTTTTATGTGATCAAATGGTTTCCTACTTATTTTTTTGTAGTGGTTTTGAATATTTATGTGAATTTGTTGTATTTCTGATGTGTTTCAGTATTATTTAAAATGGATGCTGAAGATTTTTTAGAGACGTATTTGATATGATGTGACTAATGAAGCTAACTAATAATTAAATTTATACACATTTTAACTTGGAAATTATAAGGTAATAATCAATATCCCCTCACCGATGGATCACTGCTTGCATCCCAAATAAGAGATGGGAGGTTTAATGCCATATTATAATTGCAATCATTAGATGGGAATTTTGGTGGTATGAAACCTTCTTCATTTCCATTTTGTAGATGGGAAATAGAGTAGATTCCATGCCAGTTGTTTGTTTGTTTGTTTGTTTGTTTGTTTGTTTTTGTAATCAGACATTCTAGGATAATCTAGGAACAGTAATGGAACAAAATCCCTAAATTTTTATGCAACATTTTTGAAGGATATTCTCTTTCTTTTTAAAACTACTTCTCAGTTGTGGCTTATAGAACAATCAAGCATTTCGTCCACTGAAACAAGAGGAAATTAAATAATTCAGAAAGAAAACGTGCATCTTGAGGTCTAGTCCCTCAAGATGTCTTGCAGGACCTGAGCTCAAGAGCCCGCTCCCCACCTGTAGTTCCCAGGAGAATCATTGCTGTTTCTAACAGTAGAGGTGTAACATAGCCATTAGGTCCAGTTACAGGTAGGTAGCCATGTTGGTCTGCCATAGTAAAAAAAAAAAAAAATTCCTTCCAGTAGCACCTTAGAGACCAACTAAGTTTGTTCTTGGTATGAGCTTTCGAGTGTGCATGCACACGAAAGCTCATACCAAGAACAAACTTGGTCTCTAAGGTGCTACTGGAAGGAATTTTTTTATTTTATATTTTGTTATAGCCATTAGGGTTAGTAGCAATTCTCCTCCATGAATTTGTCTGATCCTCTTAACATTAAGATGACCAAAGCATGTAACTATTGCTATGAGTCATATATAGGAAACTTCAATTATTTATCTTCAGAGAAGAAGTAAACTGGATGGATTATAGACTTCAAAGATCTATTACAGTTGAGAGGGGGATCATTAATCACTAACCCAGCATCTAAATACAATACAATGCAAGTATTATTAAAGTTAATCTTGTTAGCATAAATCTTTTAAAATTCAAAACAGTGTACACATATGGCTTCGCCCTTTAATTAGGTTCTGCGTGTGTTTTTCTTGAAGCAAAGGGATTTTTATTTTTATTTTTTTATTTTTGGTAATAGAGTATACATAATGTCAGATGGTGATGTCATACAATCTTAACAAATTACTTTGCGTTGAATTTATGGTCTGTTAGGTTTTTCAACAAGCAACTGTTTGGTGTAGGTCAACGAAAAGCATTATTATATTTCAACAAACAAATTCAAGCTCATTAAAAGTAGACCTGCCCCATTCATGAACAAGAGCCCTGCCCTGTTCATGCCAAGTGGGGCGCATTGTAAAGGTCAAAGGAGATTTAGAGCTCAACCACATACATGTGTGTGTGTGCGTGCGCGCGCGCACACACACACACACACGCACGCACACACACACACACCTGTGGGCAGGAGCAGTGGGGCACACCAGAGCAATAGCCTTTCTGCAGCAGCATCACTACTGCTTCCTGGAAGGGGGAGGGTCAATGTGCCAGCAAGTTGGGGGCTGTCTGGATGCATCCATAAAACCAATCTAGCATCCCTGTTGGTGTAGTCACAAACCCCAGCTTCATTGTCATCTTAGTCATCCCGATAAGCATAGGAGGAAACTCCTAGGGGCCATGGGGGCTTCAGCCCCCACAGTCAAATATTTGAGGGGGGTGGGTCCCCACAATGTTGATGGGCATTCCCATTCGAATGGTGTGTGTTTATGTGTCCTGTGTCCTGTGATTCTGTGGGGTGGGGCTTACCTGGGCCCCCACAATATTTATTCAAGTTGGCACCCCTGCCAGTAAGTGGCATGATACTACAATGCTATTGCTGCCCCACTGAGTGAGCTGTTGGAGATTCATTCCCTGTGTGCAGTCATGGGTTTATTGTCTATCACATGACAGTGTGTGTTTTGATTCCACAGGATTGGGAAGTGACATACACAGGATGTTTCTCTTATTGTGTTGTGTGAAGTGGGACTATTGTCCTTTGTTCTTTCTCTTTGCTGTCTGATGATAGAGAGAAAGGGAGCCATGTTTCAGAGCTCCACATATGTTTATATGTAAATAAAGTAGATTAGCCTAAACGCTGAGTTGCTGAGGTCTGTTACGCAACTGTGCACACTCTGCGGATGAGTAAGTGTGCTGATGTTTGTTGGCACCAGTCGCTGTGATGTTCGGGCTGAGGAATGCTTATGAAGCTCCCGAACGATTGCCCAGGAGGGAGGGAACATGCCAGTCGGGCATGTGTCTCTCCCAAGGTTCTACTTGTGAGTAGGACAATCCTGACATGAGCTGCTGCTACTGCTCTAGTGTTTCTTCCAGGGTGCTTTTCTCTCCCAGACCAATATCAAAACCTAGTTTGAATCAGGGGATAGGACTGCAGGGACTAGTGCAGGGGTCATAGTAAGGTAAATTCTGAGCTGTTATCATTTCTCTGTTTCTTTGAAAACTTTGTGTTCTTTTTTATTCTTTTATTTTAATTTTCCTCTTTGGTTTTTACCATTTTCTTCTCAGATGTCCTGGCATTTTCAGTTGTCAAATATTGCTTAAAATAGTTCTTTTCCTCTTGTTTATACCCTTACACCACCATTCTGTTCTTTTCCATTGTCTGGGTTTGACTACCATAACACTATTTTAATTGATTTCCTTCCCCTACTCCCTATAGCAGGCTGTAACCCAAATTATTTTCCCTATATGCAAAGATAACCATGCTTCTGTGATTCTGAGCTCTGGGATGTTTTCAGAAGCAACTAAAGCCTTTATTTTATTTTATTATTTAAAAAGTGTTGCAGAGTTTTGATAAAGTTCCAAGCATTCCCATTTCTTTTCACAGGGAAGCTATTTTTTCTTCTTGGCACAAACATTGAAAGTTGTGTGTTGGTGTGTGTTTAAATTAAGCAGCTTGGCTCATCTCTAGTTAAAAGCGTATTTTCAGAAACACCTACAATGAAAAAGAAAGTTGCAAAATAATTGATTGCATGTTAACCACAGCAGGATATCTGCAATCTGTTTCGTTTGTGAGATGCATTGTGTATAGACAAATGGCTGCATATGGTTTTAAATGGCTAAAAAGCCACCTGGGACCAACACAACAGTCAGCTGGTAAATTGATCTCCCACATTTGGAATGTATGCAGCAAGATGAATAATTTCATGTCATGAGTTTTAGTGCACACTATCAGTTTTATCACCTGTTGCTTCTGTTTTCCTTGTTTTCCTGTTAGCTAAAACACCAGGTATTTCCAAATGAGTGAATCTCACAGCGTGGAACCACAACTGGTAAAAAAAGGGGGGAAACAACAATTAGAATTAAAGCCACAGATACGGTTCAAATCACCATCTGTATGATTTGATGCTATAAATAGTTGGGTTGGCACATGGAGTATTTATGATTAATTTTATTAGGCCCTCACTAAATTAAAATAATCAAACTTCTATGTAACTTGATTCATTTAACAAAATCAATCACTCCTATCTTCGGCTAGGCACTTAGACACAATCCGGAACACTGGTGACAAATGTAATACTCGGTGCATATGGCTCAACGGGCTAAGGATTGATTTGGATAAAACAAAAATATTTGTTACAGCTTTATTGGTTTGCAATGACTATGGTTCGGTATTCTGTACCGGTTCACCTTGTGATCATTACCATAACGCAAACTCAGCCCACTGTGGTGCACATTTTGTAAGATTTATATGATGTTTGTGGGTCACAAACAGTTAGGATTTGTCAGAGCTCTCTCATGTGATATGAAACAGAGACTGGAAACCTTGGTGCTAGATCATGAAAATAAATGAGAAAGATAAGAAGCTGCTTTATATTATTTATTTATTTATTTGTTTGTTTGTTTACTTACTTACTTATTGAATTTGTATACCACCCTGTACCTTCAGATGAACCTTCAGAGTCAAACTATTGGTTCATCTAATTGTCTATTCTGACTCTTGGGTTTTGGGTAGGAATCATTTCCAGCCCTACCTGGAAATACCAGGGATTGAACCCAGGGCCATCAGCATACAAGGGAGTTGCTCTAACACTGAGCTATAGTCCTCATATTTCAGAGGATTATAAGAAACATTGGGCTTCTAGCCAAAACTTAAGCCCCATGTTAAATCTCCCTCTCCTCCTTCATCATGCCTACTTAAGCTGTATCATGGCATCATCAGTACACACTGCATTGATACAACGTGCAACGCAGCAGAAATTGTGCTAGAGACATAGGAAGCTGACTCACTCCAAATCAGACCTAATGGTTCATCTACATTGTTCAGTATTGTCTAAACTGACTGGAAGTCACTCACCAGGATCAGGTGGGTAGCCGTGTTGGTCTGCCATAGTCGAAACAAAATAGAAAATTATTTCCAGTAGCACCTTAGAGACCAACTGAGTTTGTTCTTGGTATGAGCTTTTGTGTGCATGCACACTTCTTCAGATACACGAAAGTGCATGCACACAAAAGCTCATACCAAGAACAAACTCAGTTGGTCTCTAAGGTGCTACTGGAAAGAATTTTCTATTTTGTTTCGACTCACCAGGATTTCAGACAGGTGTCTCTTCCACCCCTACCTGGAGATACCATGGATGGACCCTATGACCTTCTGCGTACAAAGTGGATGTTCTACTGTACTACTGAGCTATGGACCTTCCCCAAAGGGACTATGGAAGGAAGAGTGGTAGAATTAAGATTGTCATCCCCCAGCTCCATCAGTGGAAGTAACAGATGGTGAGCAACATAATGACATCAGACGTGGGTTGAAGGTGGACGAACTTGACCAGGTTTCTAAAATGTTTTGTTTCATTCTTAGTGATGGTAGGTATGTTAGCAACATAATATTTTCAATATTTGCCAAAGAGAAAAAAGAAAAAGAAATGTGCAGGTGACACTGGGGGGAATTGCTACACTAATGGCAATTTTCCTGTAATGTACTTTTGTTATTCCCTGCTTCGAAAACAAACAATACCTATATTCTTTCCAAATTGTATTACCTTTCAATTTTCATGATTAATTTAGTTTTGGGATTAATGTAATAAAAGTGCACAACATCAACCAACCATCAACCATAAATGAAATATAAAAATAGGGAGGATATGCATTAGCAAAAAAGCTGAAAGATACGGATCTGTCCGAGAAATGAGAACATCTATTGCCTTTTTGATTTATACCAATTATGTTTTTAATTCTTTGTCTCACAAAGAAAACACTCACCATACAATATACTAATGCATAAAAACTCTGTAATATAAATATTGTGGAAAACCCTTGCCAGGGACTGTCTAGTTCAATTTTTGCCTGCCTTCTGGTACATGGTCCAAATTGGCCTTTTAAGAAGGGTTTGGGGAAATGCCAAAATTGTCAAGGGTATTACTGATCTGCTTTTCTGCTACTGTGTTCATTTTTTAATCTTTGATTTTACACCTTTGGTTAATACCTATATCATTTTACTTGTCGTTAACTAGTATGAATATAATATAAAGCAAGTGGACAGAAAGGTGTTGTCATAGACAACAGACCTGCCACAAACATTACTGATGGGGAGGGCCAGCCATAAGAGACAGAGTGATACAACAGCCTCAGTCACCTAATATTGGGTGATATGAAACAGCACCAGTTTATTCATTTATCTATTATTGTATTTTTACTGCCAGGGGAGAAAGAGATAGGTGTGCCTGTGGATTTGTGCCTCAGGTGCTAAAATAGCTTGGCTGGTTTTGGATTTTGTGCCCTTTGGTGGGAAGGGGAACCATTTGCTGCTTTGCTGCTTTGCCTCAGGCAGCAAAATATCTTAGCAGGTTACAGACTCTGCTAACCCAGAAATAGTACCTCGGGTTAAGAACTTTGCTTCAGGATGAGAACAGAAATCGTGCTCTGGTTGTGCAGCAGCATTGGGAGACCCCATTAGCTAAAGGGGTTCCCTAGGTTAAGATCAGTTTCAGGTTAAGAACGGACCTCCAGAACGAATTAAGTTCTTAACACGAGGTACCACTGTTGCACGAGAGGATCCTGTTCGAGAGACAGTAGGCCAAATTCTCCATGAGTGCATGTCACTAGGTGCATTGCTCTGTGGATTCTGGCCATATGCCTTTTAGCTAGAGATGGAGGAAAAATGGGTTTGGTCTGCGTTTTTCAAGAAACTGACATAATCAGCCCCTTCCAGACCAGAAGATAATTATCCTTCAGACACTGCACTTCTTCAGATCTTGCATTACTGCTAGCCGCTAACCAGTGGGGTTGTTTGCTCTGTTGTGCATCTAGAGATTCAATGTGATCCACTTTCCCCATTGGAGGAATCTCTGGAACTTTGAGGAGCCAAATATACCATATCTCTTAGGGAAATGGGGATCCCTCATCTCCCTGTTACTGATTAAAACAGTGATGGCTGACTAAATCTTTCATACAACAAAAGTTAGCTCCAAAATGGAGCTGACAAGTGTTCTTAGTCTTTTGTTTCTGTAGACGCACTCCCAAATATGTGAAATTAATTTAGCTGACTAAGGAAAACAGTCAAAATGATCAATAAAGAACTACTTGTTGAGGGGCGGGAACCAGACAACGTTCTGAGGGGAGAGTAAGTAGTGATTCAGTGGCACAGCAACAATTACCTTTAAGCAAAAGAATATGCTTTCCATGAGTCACTTAGCTTGAGCCTATTCTGTCTCATTTCCACGGCCCCTTCATTGTTGCCAGTTTTATAATGTGACATAACAATTATTGAGTCTTTGAAGTGATGTGTTCTGCGATGAACCTTCAGGTCATTAAGAAGCTGCCACCATTCCTGCCAATCCGTGTCAACAGACTATTAAATATAACGGCCCAGTTATTTTATGTGTTGACGTTTATTATTTCCCAAATGGTAAAACAGGTTTCTTACCTTTGGAGATGCATCACTCCCTAGCAGTTGTATATCAGCAACATGCCAAGGGGAATACGCTAAACTCGTTTTCCCCAAGTGAACAGAAACATTCTTTAATGGCTTATTTAGATTGCCATTACACACAAAATTCAGCTAAAATACTGTAAAATAAAAATTGCATGAAGCTGGCATTTTGTGCACAGTGGAGGTTCTAAATGCAAAAGGCTTTTGATAGAGATCAGCATGTGTTGTGCAATGAAGCCATTTTTAACATAAAATTTGCATTCCTTTGTGTATTATAGATACATGTGTAAAAAACACAGCTGATATCTACAGTCGTTTCCTGTCAGTAGCTCGTGGGGGGCATCAAGAGCATACTGGAAAATTAGGTTTGCACAGTTAAAATGTTCTGTTGCCCTGGCACAACAAATCCACTTAAAAGAATCCTGGACTTCTTGCTGATAGGAAAGTGATGGGGAAATGCACTGAAACGTTTGGGATGAATGAAGTCACACAACCACTGTCCAGGCAAATTGGGATGAATTCAGGATGAATGTTCATTGGTGTACAACTTCCCGTAAAACAAGACAGAATGAATGGACAATGAAAACAAGACTATTTTAACAGACTATTCTATTGTATTCTACACAAGCTTTGTGTGAACAAACCAGGATGAATGTTCAGTGAACAGATCATCTGGAGGAGTCCTAACTTGAGCTTCAGTGCTTAAGAAAACTGGATGTAACTGATAAGACCCTGATCTCCACTGCTGTAGGATAACTTGTGTGTGTGACAGAGAGAGAAGAGAAGAGAAGAGAAGAGAAGAGAAGAGAAGAGAAGAGGAAGGGGAAGGGGAAGGGGAAGGGGAAGGAAGGAAGGAAGGAAGGAAGGAAGGAAGAGTGCAGAGAGGAGGGCTGGGTATGTGAGAGTAAAATAAAGGCATGTACAAGGCCTCATCATTGAATATCATTGCAATACACCCCTAGTTGGAGCATTTACCAAAAAAAAAGTGTCTTCAGAACTATGGGCCCATGTAAAACTATTTCCTGTTAATAGAGCTCCTTCCTAAACAAAAAAACAGTAGTTCAGATCCATGACAGTTTTGATTTTGGACGCTGATTTTCACTATGTTCAGTGCTACGAAGAACCATGAGACCATTTCTCAACATAATGTAGTGAAACTTGTAAACGAAGGGGGAGGAAATGCTACACTGGATTGTTGGGGGGTAGACTTGTTGTTCTCATTCATTCTACTAACCTGTTCAGCATTAGCACATTAAGAAGTTGCTATGTACTGAGTTGAAACGACAGCAGCAAACTCTCCAAGAAATTAACTTCCAAGAGAGAGTGAAGAATCACCAGCAGTAGCCATTTGTACATTGTTTATGCCCCTTAAAGATATATTTGCTTTTGTACATTTACTTGACAAACTTATCTGTCAGAGATCACTGAGGTGACAAAATATAATCTAGTTTTCTTGCCGTGCATGCTCTCCCCTTCAGCTATGAAGAATGGTGTGGCAAGGCGCGGGGTGGGGGTGGGGGTGGAGGAATAGCTAATGATGGTTGGGTACCTTCTCTTCCTCTGCCTTGTTGCTGATTCTTTTACCGCCGCTTGCCATGAAATCTTGCTTTTTAGTTTCTCCCTTCCCACTTGCCCACTTTTGTTCACATTTTGAGCAACTGAGCTATTCTTTGAACTGAGACAATTAGCATATAAAGAGAAACTCTTTCACCAAAGGGATTCTTTCCCCCCTCAAATATACATTGCAGATGTGGTTTCCCCAGGAAACGAACTTGCTTTTATACTTCCTTTGTAGAAGGCTTCCAACAAAAGTGGGTGTTGAGCTGCTCTAATTTCACATATCCAAGGGAAAGTTTGTTCCATGCATTTCTAGAATCATAGATTTTATTTTGACATCTACATATTGTGTGGTTTCAAAAGGCCTCTGCTTTATTAACTTTGGTCACCCCCAATTATGGCCAAAGTTAAGTAAAAGTAACCACATTTGTGCACATGCATCTCTTCTGACACTTGTCCTTCCCTCTCTTTGTTCTGTTCCTCACAGTTAATTTTAGATTGGGAAAACAAATATAAATTAGCTATTTACAGAAGCTTTTCAACCATATTGTTTATGTCACCTGTTTCATTCATGCCACCTGTAACCTATTGCACAGATAATGATCAGGATCGTCAGAATGTCAACAGGGAAACTAGAAGACATCAGTTCTGGAATCAGAATGTCCTTCATCTCTCTTTTGAAAAACCAGGTTAAGTACAGACCCAGTCTAACCTAGCAGATGGTACATGCCTGAAGTATCAAAATTTAAGAGGTGCCAGGCTGCTCTGGAAAACCCTCCCCTTATCCTGGAACCATGGGGCAACAATATGTAATCCACCCATGTAAGCAACAGGTGTGTACAGTAGATACTTGGGCAGGCAAGTAGACTGCAGGGTGAATTGCCTGCCTGGCACAAAGATGAGAAGAAGAAGAAGAGTTTGGATTTGATATCCCGCTTTATCACTACCCGAAGGAGTCTCAAAGTGGCTAACATTCTCCTTTCCCTTCCTCCCCCACAACAAACACTCTGTGAGGTGAGTGGGGCTGAGAAACTTCAAAGAAGTGTGACTAGCCCAAGGTCACCCAGCAGCTGCATGTGGAGGAGCAGGGAAGCGAACCCAGTTCCCCAGATTATGAGTCTACCACTCTTAACCACTACACTCTTAACCACTACACCACACTGGCTCGCAACAAAGGTTGCAGAGATGTCACCCGTCACCTAAATAGCCTGCTTGATAGCACTGGGGAGGAGTCAGGTCCCAGTGCCTGAACTAAACTTTACAGGAGGTGAATCTGTGGAAATAAGGAAAGCAGTGGTGACAAAAGTTGACTTTCCAGGCCTAGTAGACAAAACAAAAAAATGTCAAATCACCAGGTCTGGATGGCATCCACACGAGAATTCTCAATGTACTCAGATGTGAAATGGCTGATTGTCTATTGAAAATACATAACTTGTCTCTCAGATCACTTCTTATACCCGAGGACTGGAAAGTAGCAAATCTAGCACCTTATTTTTTAAAAAGGGTTCATGGAAGGATGCAGGAAATTTCAGACCCTCAGAGTATTCTGATTTTCCAAGGATAGTCCCATAGTTACAGAAAACATCCTGGTTTCTGATTTGATCCCAGACTGTCCCACTTCCCCTTTGGATGTCCCCATTTTCATCAGAGAAAAGTTGGAGGGGATAGAATAGGACGCCCCACTTTTCACCGGTGAAATGTTGGAGAGGATGGAATAGGATGCTCCTATCTTCGCCTGAGACGTGTTGCAGCTGCATGTGGAGGAGTGGAGACGCGAACCCGATTCACCAGATTACGAGTCTACCACTCTTAACCACTACACCACACTGGCTCTTTAAAAGTGGATTAGACAAACTCGTAGAGCTAAAGGCTATCAGTGACCACTGTCCATGATGGCTATGATCTCCCTCCATGGCTGAATGAATATGCTTCTGAATACCAGTTGCTGGAAACTGCAGGAGATGAGAGTGCTCTTGTGGTTGGGTCGTGCTTGTGGGTTTCCCACAGGCATTTGGTTGAGAACATTTGGTTGGCCTGATCCAGCAGGTTCCTATGTACTTAATGTTTTTGCGTTCTTAATGGAGTGGGGGGTAAGTTCATTTGGAAAAAACCTAGATTTTTTTTTTTTTGCAGTACCATAGCACATACAAATGAATGCGAGAAGCAAATCAATTTTCACCCTAAAGCAACAAAGTTTGACCTTGCCCTGGTCTTGTTAATAGCAAGTAGAGAGGGTTTAGGCATGGAGGTGGTATGGTCAGGATACTTGGCTATCATCTCAGTTTGAAACGGATGCTCAAATGAAGTGCGTCCATTTTCTAGGTCAGTTGGAAACAAGTCATCATGCTGCAGTTCAACAATCAAATTAATGTCACAACAGTTACTGTCATGCTGGCCATTTTCCTATTTTCTTAGAGAGAAATTATGCCCCAAACACGTTATCTACCACTGGCAGTGATAATTTATTGCATGAGTTGGCAACTGAAATCATTCCAGACCAATAGGTGTAGCAAAAACCATTGCTTAATAGGGGGACCATATGTTCCGCTCCTATAAGCAAACAGTAAATTAGTCACAGCAGAATCCAGAATTCAATATAAAGGAGGGCATCAAATGTTTAACACAGTAGACAAAGTTGAGACCAATTAAATATTAGCATAAGGCAAACACTTCCACTGTGCTACTACTAATATCCTTAAGACAGTTAATTCACAGGATCTTCTGCAAATGTTAACCCCTTCTCAAAAGCAGTTATGTGATCTGCATATCTACCCTTCCTGTTCAAGATAATAGCATCAATATGTTCCCAAGCATCAGCATGTTTTAATGATATATCCCTATACTCTTATCATAGGAAATGACCAGGAATATGCCCGAGGAACAAAGGACATGCATAGCCCTGTTGAATAGGAGCCCTGACCCTTTCTCATTTGGTTTCTTGGCTGCTGTGTTTCATTTATATGTATTATATTTTCATATCACCCAAGAAGCTAAAAGCTGTGTACAGTGTTCTTCTCCCTTACCACTTTAGCCTTACAACAGCCCTGTGAGGTAGGTAATGCTGAGCAGGTGTAAATGGCTCAAGGTGTTCTACAAGAAGCTTCATGGCTGTCAGGGACTGGGCAGAGGAGGAATGGTGGAGACTGCCTTCCTAGCCTGACCATTCCAGAGAAGAGGAAGACAGTTCAGAATTACATCAGAGGTTTGAGGGAGGTCACAACTCAGAGGAAGATGATGGGTGAAAAGTTGGGAAATAATGGGAGAGGAGGAGCAGGCAGAGCCAGAGCAGCTGGCTGACACGTTATCACTAGAAAGCACTCCAGACCTACCATCTCCCAGAACCCGGTGAGCCTTAAAAGTAGGAGAACAAAGAGCTCAGAGGGCACTTAGCGGCACCCGTATAGGAGATGACAAATGAGGAAGTGGGAGAGGTGGGGGTGGAGATTCACTCAGGACAACGCCATTACCCAGTAGACTGTGTTCCAAGCAGATGGTAACAACTTTTCCTTGTCTTTGTACATTCCTGGCAACCAGGTGTGGGAGGTGGTAGTAATTTATTACGGTCAGAGACCAGCTCGCATAACACAATAGTGACAGCATTTGTAAAGATAAAATATACAATTAAAATAGATTGCAGCAATAGCTCATGAGTTAAAATTGAAATATATACATACATCCATACAACTGAGATTTGGACTACCATAACCACTGATCCTAAGGCGCCCCAAAAGGAACTTCAGCTTTTCCATAGAAAGCTATTTTATTCTAGAGGATGATCTGAGCTTACAAATCTGGGCACGGAATCTGGCTACCAGCCAGGTCGTTTTATGATCTTTGCCTATGAGGAGAGAATTTAGTTTAGACTTGTCTGTAAGATCGATAAGCCTCTTCAGCAAAGGATCAATGGTTTCTCTACGAATCTCAGTGTAAAGATGACATCTAAAAACTATATGTTCGGGGCTTCCTATTTCCCCTAATGGGCAGGTGCAAAGTCTCTGTGCATATGGGACTCTTCCTTAGGAGCCTTCCAGAACCGGTGAGGGCAGGGTTGAGCTTCTAGCGAGAGTGAAAGCCCTTCTTGCATTTCTGGATGTAAGGAAATAGAGATGTGTTGCTGGAGCGGTTACATATCTCCTGTTTTCTATGATTTTATAATCGGGAACACTTGTATAGTCCTGTTGTCTCTCTATGTCCATGATTCTTTGCCTAACCACAGATCCAGCTTGGCCCAAGCCCACAGTTAAGAGGGTTTGGGGAGCAAGGCCCAGTTTCTGGAGTGTGTTTAGGACTGCTGTCTGCCAGCCAGGCTGAAACTGGTCCCTCAGAATCAATGGGGCTATTCCTCAGGGGAGCAGTTTCAAAGTTAGCCACTTACATATTGATGTTAAACTAATGTGAGCTTCAATTTTCATCATCCCTGCTTCTAGCCTGAACCATGCATTGGAGACACATCTGGGAACTTGTAGAAGGGCTCTGAGGAGTTTGGATTGCACTCTTTCAAGGGGAATGAACGAGGAGGGAGGTGGGCACAGAAAGGAGCCATATAGGAGCTGTGCCAGCGTTTTGGCTTTGTAAAATTTTAGTGCCGTGGGGACATAGAAACCTCCTTGTGTTCTAAAAAATTTAAGAATGGCATTTGCAGATCTTTCTCCAGCACACCCATTTGAGTTAATGTGAATTTTGTTGGATCCTGACAATTGGACTGCCATTCCTAAGTATTTGTAATTCGAGACTTGTTCCAAATTTTGGCTTTGAAGTTTCCAGTTTCTGAGCTTTGGTTTTTTCCCCAAAAGCAAGAATTTTGGTCTTCTGGTAATTTATTTTGAGGCATTCCATCTCACAATAGGCAGCAAATTTTCTTAGTGCTTTTCTAAGCCCAATAGGTGTTCTGGATAATATTACCGCGTCGTCTGCGTAAAGCAGAGCCGTGATGTGCCGGTTTGCTGACTTCGGAGGGTGGAAGTTGAGGTTGTAGAGAGTAGTTACCAGGTTGCTTAAATAAAAATTAAATAATAAAGGGGCCAAAAGGCATCCTTGCCTAACACCCTTAAATGTTTTGATTGGATCTGTTAAGTACCCTAGCCGGCTGCACCTGACTCTGAGGGCCGTGTCTGAATGTACTACCTGAATTAAGTATAGTAGTCTTCTATCAATGGTAGTGGCCCGAAGCTTGTCCCAGAGTCTGATTCTGGGGACTTAGTCAAAGGCTGCTTTTAGATCGACAAAGGCCTGCCCTCCTGAGTTATATTTTTTTATAAGGTGTTGTAACATTAGGCAGTGATCTAGCGTGGACCTGCCAGGTCTAAATCCCGCTTGTTCTGCTGCCAGTATGTCTTTATCCTCTAGCCACTCTGTGAATTTTTCCAGCAGGTGCTTTGTGTAAAGTTTGCTAATTACACTTAATAAGCTGATAGGCCTGTAGTTCGATGGATCCCCATCGAATTGGCGGAAGTGACCAATTTCCAAAATAGCAACTGATTTTTTTTTTCTTTGCTGCACTAATTAGGTCCGACCAGCATTTTCTGTTGTAGGCATATTTTAGGCAGATTATTAGGGCTTTGTACTCTTTTTTTAGAGCATGGACAGAGAGATAGGCTTGTTGTCTAATGGTGTTATCAGCTGTCCGGGCAGCTTTATAAGCAGTTTGTAGCATTTTCTTGGCCTAGAAGCAGGTATGGTCAAACCAAGGTTTGTTTGCTGTTTTCGGTGGAGACGGGGGGTGGAGATTCACTCGGGACAATGCCATTACCCAGTAGACTGTGTTCCAAGCAGATGGTAAGAACTTTTCCTTGTCTTTGTACATTCCTGGCAACCAGCCGTGGGAGGTGCTTACAGCTATGTTCTGCCACAGGCAGTCCAACACTCAGAAAACCTGTTGCTAGGTATCACACTGAGTGCTGTTGTACCTAGATCCTGCCTGTGGATTTCCCATAGCCATTTTGTTGGTCGCTATGAGAAGAGGATGCAGGGCAGGATTAGGACCTCTAGAGACCCTAATGTCAGGGGCAGGCTGGACAAAGAGGAGTGGTGGGAGGCACCAGCCAGGGAAACCCAGATGAAGAAGGCTCAGATCCAGGGGATTGGTAGTGGGACACTGAGGAGAGGTCAGGGGGAGAAGATTGGAAGGAGGGCCTGGATGCCAAAGGAGCGACAGGGTTTAGGGAGCAGGAAGAGCCAGTGACAGGGAGCAGTTCAGACTCTTGAGGCTGAAGCAGAGGAGGGAGAGTTAAGAGGGTGCTGAAGAATCCAAGAAGTCTCCATTTCCCACTGTGACAAGCTCTCCTGCTCCCTGGTCTCTAAGAACACACAGAATAATGAGTGCAGAACAGAGACCAGAGGTGTGCAGATGCAGTTTGAGACTGCTTGGGAAACATCCAGGAGAGGAGGCAACGCTGAGTCCAGATCAGGAATGGCTTTTCTAAGACAATGCTTTAACAATCACCAATCCTATGATAAGTTAATAAGTGCAGCATTTCCCCCAGCCTCTTGTGTTCCTCCTACATTGTTCAAGAAGCTAACACAACCCTTTTGAGGGTGAGGGGGACAGTATTGGTGGCTACAGCGCTAAAGAGGGCATAGAAAACATCATTTCTGCAAAATTCCTTAAGTTAGCATACCTTGGGATCCAAGCCACAGATCTTTAATTCTTTTTTTTACTTTTGAAGCCAACAGCAAATGGAATTTACATTTTCTAGCACTTTGGCAAGGCTTGCCCTTATTGTGAGTTCTAGAGCTACAATTTATGACCTTGTAGTCACGTAATTTATTGGTCACAGCTGAGTCTGGAGCTCCTAATGATTCTACACTCAAGGATATTATTCACAAGGGAGATAACAGGGTAAACGCTTCCCTCCCCTCTTCAATTAGGGGATGATGTAGGGGGAACAGGCTGTAATCCTGCCAAACCCAGTATATTGTTCCAACGAAAGTGAGCAAATCCAAAATCAACTAATCAATTGATCCCTGTCAGGCAGTATAGCAAGGTGTTACTGGACTTTTTATTCTCTACTAATATCTCTATCTGAAATGTACCTATCTAGCCATAATTTACACATGTATATATAGGGTCTTACCTTACGGTGGCCACTCGTGGTCAAATGTCTTTGAGTCCTTTGTCCCTGTACTGTACTCTTAACCAGTGCTGCATTCTGGGAGAAGGGGGATCAGAAATACTTTCCAGTAAGATAAGATGCTGTTGCTAGGGAGGAGGGAGGAGGGAGGAGGGAGGAGGAGCCCAGTTTGGAACAACACCATTGTTGAGGCTGGTTGGGTTCTTTTACCCTATATATAGGGTTCTATCTCATTGTGGTTTTGTGTTAGTGGAAGACAATTTTGTCCATGAAAAGGCAAATAACCCAGTTTTTGCTAATGCCCCATAGTCCTGCAGACCCCACCACTTCCAAAAACAGACTGTGAGGGTCTTTTGAACAGTGTGGGATATGGCATAGGAGGCTGTAGTAGGTAAGGGAGGGAAGTGAAAAGTGGGGGCGCCACCTTGGACAAGTAGAAGCACCTTCTACTAGCACTCACCTAATGAGACATCTGTAGCCTGATGGTGTTTGGTGCATTTCTAATTCTAGGAAATGCCACAAATTTCAGTAGAACTTACTCTCAATCTTAGCAGATGGAAGCCACGGAGTAAAATCCTGCTTTGAAACCTTTGTATGCATTTGGGCAAGTTGATGTCTCTTGGACATTGGTCTCTGGTAAAGCTGTCGGGCTTTATAAATATCTTAAACTTCCTTAGAGTGCATAAATATAGTGGGAAATGTAGTATGATCTCATTCTGAATGTTCAATAGCATGAATTAGTTTGATTTGAAATACCTAGAGGTACCATGGTGCATATTCATTAAAAAAAAAAAAACAATTTATGAGCCTAATATACTCCAAAAGATTTCTCAAGAATATATTTCTCATGAAAGCTGCACAAATATACTTATTAGCGTATTTGTTAAATTAATATCAATTATGTATGTACCGTGGCTTAATGATATATATTTGCTAATTTAAGGAACACACATGATCCGCTAAAAGCAAAAAGAAAATGGAATTAAATATTTATAGCAATAAAATAATTAAATTGAAAACAATTCTTCATGCTCCATAAAAAAAGAAATTATTTAGAAATCTCAAATCAAGTCAAACAATTAAGAGGTAATGGTGTAGAAGATCAAGTTTTAATGGTGCTAAAGGAATTAAAATGGTACTTTGATGAGAGGTGTTGTCTAAGTTTGCTGCGTTACACTTATAGTCCTGACTTATCGTCATAATGCAGAGTACATTTGGTGCAGAAACCAAGGTGTCCAACAGCCAGGACATTCTTGAAAATCCCATCATTTAGAAATGTATAGATTGGGAAAAAAGAATGAGAGGGGATGTGACAATCTGCGCAGATCGTGAAAGACTGAAAATAACCTAAGTCTAGACAGCAGATTAACCAGCTAAGAGCAAATGACTACTCCATATACTTCCCTTTAGAAATTGCCACCCTGAAAACTCAAATAAGCAGAGCGTAAGACTCTTAATCTCAGTGTCGTAGGTTCAAACCCCAGACTGGGCAAAAGATTGAACTAGAAGGCCCTTCCAACTCTAAAAGTCTATGATTGTCAAGGCTCTCTCAAGGCTTCAGGAAAACTATTCCTCCCCGGTTGCAGCAAGAGCAAAGAAACAAGGGAGAGTCCTTTTTTTAATGAGGTTTATTCAATAGGATAGGATAGGATAGGATGGGATAGGATAATCTTTATTGTCATTGTCCAATGCAGAACAATGAAATTGAAACTCTACATCAAATTTAGAACAACCATCAACCTGCTATCCCCACCCATCCCACCTCTGCATGATAACCTCCTAAAAACTCTGATACCTCCCCTAATTTACCCCTAAAACTCTGATACCCCATATCTGAGTACAGACCCTCCCTCACAAACTGCCCTTGGTTCGATTCAGAACAGAAATCACTCTTGGATAAAAGCTATTTATCAGGCGGCTGGTCATGGTCTTTATGACCCTATACCTCCTTCCAGAAGGCAGAAGCTGAAAAAGATAATTTCCGGGGTGGGCACTATCCTGCACAATATCTGTTGCTTTCTTATAAATTTGGTCCAAAGTGAGAATAGTGCACCCAAATATCCTCTCCACTGTCTTTACAACCCTGGACAGTGCTGTTCTTTCCCCAACCGTGCAACTCCCAAACCACACGCACAGACCATACGTTAGTACACTTTCTACAGTACAGTGGTAAAAATCCTAATAGTGAGAGACAAAAGAACCCAACCATCCTCAACAATGGCGTTGTTCCAAACTGGGCTCCTCCTCTCTCCTCCCTCCTCCCTAGCAACAGCATCTTACCTTACAGTGGCCACTCGTGGTCAAATGTCTTTGAGTCCTTTGTCCCTGTACTCTTAACCAGTGCTGCGTTCTGGGAGAAGTGGGATCAGAAATACTTTCCAGTGACAACGTGTCATCTGGCTGCCCTGCCGCATTTCCTCCCACCCTTCTTCTAACACGTCCCAACTTTACTATTCTTCTCTCTCTGAGCTGTGACTTTCTTCAGACCCCTCAAAGCCCTGCAGTCAAGCTGCTCCCCCTCCCCGGGGGGCAGTGTTGCGGGAAGGCCCTGTGATCTCCCTGTGCACGGCGGGGGTGGGGCAGTGCCCCCACATCATAGGGGAGTTCGGGCTGCATCACGCCCCTGGCAGACCATTCCGGTTGGCTAGGGGGCATGGCTTGCCTTCTTGTTTCCTGCTTCAGTGGATCTCCCACCCTTTGTTCAACATATGGGCCCTGCTATGGACCTCGGTTGGTGGCTGTTGAGGGGCCTGGTAGGAATTTTTACACTTTGCAAATTGGCACCAGCCATGTGGTTTCCGCCTACCTCATAGCAATCGTCACAACTTTTGTAAGGTTTGGCAGTTAGGCGTTGGTAAAACCTGGTTTATGGGAGGGGAGGTTGTGACCTTCACCTGCCCCTTCTCTTTAAGGGTATTCCATTAAAGGGATCCAGGTGTGTGGATCTTGTCCAAAGCCCAGGTATGGGCTAGGGCCATGCCACAACCCCATCGGGGACCCTGGGGGAGCTCACAGTTGGTGTACATCAACAGGGCTTCCCCTATTGGTGGTTGACCCTTACTGGACTACCTGCATGGCGGGCAAGAGTCAGAGATAGTCAGTTCAATTCCAGTGCCTAAGCCAATACCACTCACATTCTGTAACCAATAAAGTTGTGGCCCTAATTAGCCCATTAACCTAAAATACTGGTGTCCATGTTTTTTATTATTCAACAAATGGAGGAGGGCTCAGCGCCTTGACACACAAGTCAAGGCTGTCTCCCTCTTTTCCTGCAGCATCAGAAGAAGGGGTGGGTGTGATCTTCACCATTGCACTCCATGCAAAAGATGATAAAGGTTTTTTGGGGTTTTTGTTTGTTTAGAAGGCAGGGAGATAATTTCAGTTTGTGTATTGTTTTGGAAAGTGTGAATTTAATAGGTTTGCTTTTAACCGGGAACTTACATCTAATTTTCCCCTATCTCTAGTTGTGGTGCATGTTATCTCCAGTTTGCTAATGCGCTCATGGGCTCCAAAAGGTTGGTGATTGCTGCCCAGCTAAACCCTGTTTGTGCCTTGTAAAACCTTTGTTTTCTCAAGCCCTCTGAAGCTTACCTCTAACTGGTCTCAACAGGCACATTTGATAATACCAGAATTTATTCTTATGCTGACAGCTGGTTTCTCATTTCCCTGCAGGCTCCTTATTTTTTAATTCTAAAGAATCAAGAGAGTGCGCTCAGAAACAATAATTAAAACATGCCCTATGCTTTTCTTGTGCTTGCTTTTTCCAAGCAATTACTTTGAACTCCTAGGTAGTAGAGATCTGAATCGGAAAGCCTGTAAATGAGATCTGACACAAGCAGATATCCGCACGGTAATGAGGAATAATTGCTGGTATTATATACTTAATGTTAGTACAAATTGCAGGAAACAAAATGTTTTACATTGGGAAAAAGTTTTGTGAAGTTGTATGAATAGCTTTCGTTCTTGACATGATCGATTTAACACCAGGTTCACCCAAAACTATAAATAAAGTTTACAAAAGGCATGATTTGAAAACATATATTCTTCAAAGAACTGTTTGAAACGAAACAAAAGGGAAGAAAAAGTCTTTTAAAAAAAGCAAACCATATTCTCAGCAGCTAAAGTAACAGCCCATTTCAGGTATGAATTGGATAATGAAGGAGAGGACTCTGCCCTTGACCTTTGCACACTTATTAGAAAGTCTCTAGAGTCCACCCCATCAGGTAAAACTTGATGTACATAGAACCGCTAAATATATTTTTTCACGAATATGCATAGGTTGTGTGTACAAGCCTGCAACGTACACCACTTGGAACCATTTGCTCTGTTTTCAAGAAGTGATTTGAATCCTGAATTACGTCTGTGGGCCAGATGTTGCCCACCACTACTTTGGAACAGCCAATACCCTATTCTTCCCAACCTGGTTTTGGGCTACCAGATTTTGGGACCACAATTCTTATTGACTGCATGGCCAATGGCCAGGGATTATGGATGTTGTAGCTTGGATGTCATCAGGTTGGAGGAGGCTGCCCAATTAAAAAATAAAAAGAAGTTTATGGATGTGCAATTGAAATATTCATATATGATTCTCCTGTTTACTCTCCCTCCATTCCCTCCTCCCCTCTTTCCCCCCAAGTGTATATTTTTGGATGAGACTCTTGGAGTAGGAACCCATGAAACGGGTTCTTTGTGGAGCTCGACTCTGTGGTAGAATAACTGCTTTTCATGCAGAAGGTCCCAGGTTCAATCTCTGGTGTCGTCAGGTAGGGCTGGGAGAGACTCTGCCAGTGAGCGACAACAATGCTGAACTAGATGTGCCATTGGTCTGAGTCATATAAGGCAGCTTACAGCCCATGTTGTAAAATGCCATGTGTAACGAATTGGATCTAAGTTAAGGGATTTTCAGAAACCCACGGTGTTTTATGAGTTAATGGGCACCCCAGTTTGAGTGGCAGGTATCTCATGGGAGGCGGGACATTCCGCTCTTTAAAAGGAGGGAGCAGCCATTAGAGAAGGTGAGTGGTGACTGGAAGAAGGAGGGCGTGGGGCCAGGATAGTGGTGGGTAGGTTAGGGTAGGTTAGGATAGGTTGAATATGTATATATGATGCTGAAAGAAAGAGTTTACACTGTTATGAAACTAAGCTTATAAAAGATTGCATTACTGAAACCGTTATGTTCTGAAAGGAATAAAGACTTCTTATTGTTGAACTAAGAAAATATTGTCGTTTATTTGGTCCAGCGAGTTATGTATGCTCATGAGGAGGTGAACTCAGGGAAAGGACAAAACTGACCTGCAGGGTGATAGTTTGTGTCTTGGAGTTCCCTCAGGAGGGGCTCGCGGGCGGAAACCCTGGCATTGCCACAGAGTTGCTAAGAGGGATTAGTTAACTGATATAGTGAGGGATCTAATGAAAGAGAGACCCTGAACTGTAGGCAAAGAAGAGTTTAACCCCTGAAGCCCAGAGCAGAGGATATAACCGGCCACGGCCGCTGGACAGGAAAACTCCCGTTACTAAGAGATCCCCAGATTATTAATAAAAGGGGATTGACATCACAGACGGACCTCAGAGGGACAGGTGGGGTGGATTGAAATTTGACCCAGAACACCTGATTAGAAATTCACTTAGTAACAAGGGGAGAGTGTGAAGTGGAGGTCCGTCGCACCATGCGTATATAGATGATACCGTATAATTTCCCCCCATTGTAAAAAACTTCAAAAGAAAATCAGTAATGAATCCAGCATGCTATTTCAGATTTTCCTTTTGCTCACCTAAAGCAGACTACGTGGGCTCACTTGATGATCAAATGACAAAAATAGGGGGAGGGGGGTGGGGGGCAATGAAAAGTAAGACGGTGACATGAAAACCCACCGTTCCAGGAAATTTGTTTAGCTAATTTAAAGTTGTTTCCCCTGGCCAGCTACATCACAGATATTTGTCAGCCACATTTCAGGCTTAGCTTTGATAGATGGTATGAAAATTGACATTTTCTGCCTCCTACAGAGAGCCTAACATGAGTTACAACATCAAATTAATCTGTTCTCTTTCTTCCTTATTGTGATAAGTGATTCCTTTACCCCCACCCCAAAAAAATAAATTAATAAAAAATAAATAGGGCGACAATTTTAAACATTCAGAGGATACACACAGATGTTTGGGCATAAGCTTTCCATACAGTGTCCCAGGGCTGGGGAATGTAAGGCCCTTCAGGAGCCATTGAAATACATTCCCATCACCTTTGACCATTGACCGCTGACTGCTGAGGCTGATGGGAAATGGAGTCTATCAAGATCTGGAAGGCCACTGGTTCCGCATCACTGCAGAACCCTGGATTCTGGTGTCAACATTTCGTCCCTTTTTTAGTTGCTCACACTTTATTTCGTACTTGTAAAAAGCCTATCAAATTTATGTATTTATTCATATGCCAAAATTAGCTTCTAAACAGTCTTCAACTATAAAATGTAATTAAAATACACACTAACAATTCCATCAGGTAGCGGGGTGAGGGGGCAATGGTCGCAGTGGAGGAGGCAAGGGGCAGATGGTGGAGGAAGACAAAGTGGCGGCAGAGGTAGTGGTGGGAGGTGCAGTTTTCTGCTTTGCCTCAAGCAGCAAGATGTTTTCGGTAGGTTGCTAGGCATGCAAATAGGCCTGAGATGAGGGTAAGAACAGTAGTTATGGCTACAGATGTCATGAAGGACACTGGTGCTTCCCCAAAGCAGGACAAAGCAGTGCTCTTCTCTTATGGACGCGGGTGGCGCTGTGGTCTAAACCACTGAGCCTCTTGGGCTTGCTGATCAGAAGGTCGGAGGTTCGAATCCCCATGACAGGTTGAGTTCCCATTGCTCTGTTCCAGTTTCTGCCAACTTAGCAGTTTGAAAGCATACCAGTGCAAGTAGAGAAATAGGTACCAGTGTGGTGGGAAGGTAAAAGGCATTTCCTTGCGCTCTGGTCTCTGTCACACCAGAACGGTTGCGCCAGAAGCGGTTAAGTCATGCTGGCCACATGACCCGGAAAGCTGTCCGTGGACAAATGCCAGCTCCCTCAGCCTGAAAGTGGAGATGTGTGCCACACCCCATAGTCACCTTTGACTGGACTTAACTGTCCAGGAGTCCTTTACCTTTTCCCTCTCTTATGGTGTTTCCAGAGCAGGGATGATGAACTCTGTGTTCCAGAGAAGAATCACAGGGGGGATTAAAACAGACTCTGCTATTTCATACCCTTCAACATCTGCGTGATCCAAATTGGGATGCTCATTTTTTTGGTCCCAAGCTCTCGCAGGAGCCAGCTGAATTGTACCAGAGTGCTGGACCAAAAAACAGGACATTCTGGGATCCAATAAGAAGATGAGATGGCTTCCGTAATTCCTGGATGTCCCGCTTAAATCAGGACAGTGGAGCAGTGTGTTATCCCATCTCCTTCTCAGAATTTTTGGCGAGGTTACATTGCCCATCTGCACTGGCAAAGAAGTTAGGGAAATGGAAAAAGAGGGTCTTCCTTGGAGACCTAAATGCGGATTTACTATCTAATTTTAATGGTGAGCAAGAGTTAAGCTCTGATTTATTATTGCAGAACATTTTGGACATTTAGGACTCAGCTATAAAGCTGCAGATAAAATGTTTCAAATGTGTCGTAAAATGCAACATACAAATGTGACACCAGGTGGCTACACTGAGCTATGTAAAATTCAATGTATTTTTCAAAACTTTTTTTAAAAAAGCATTTTCACAGTGTTTTTAAAATATGTGTGTAGATTATAACAAAAAAAAATGTGTGTAGATTCCACCTTAATTAGTGTCTGAGGCTGTGATTGGTTCCTGCACCATTTTTCCTCTACATGCAAGCAATCCAAACTCTCTTTGGGAATGTTATTGAGTGGGAAAATGTAACAAGTGCATCCTGGGATAGCTCAGCTGGTAGAGCCTGAGACTTTTAATATAAGAGTCATGAGTTTGAGCCCCACATAGGGCAAAATATTCCTGCACTACAGCGGGTTGGACTAGATTGCCTGTGTGGTCCCTTCCAACTCTATGATTCCAAAACAATCCTATACATGTTTATTATTATATATTGTTACTTATTTATATGTCACTTTTTGTGACAGTCCTAAAGCCATTTACAACAGGTTAAAAATCCAAAAATTCTATAAATAGCAGAAAAATAAGTAAAAGCATAATGAATTCTAACAGTGTTCATCCACTACAAACAGCTAATGAGAAAAATACCCATTCCCACTTGACTGAAATATGAACACCAAGAACATAATGGCCTCAAATCAAACCAGATCAAGGCTCCAAATGTCTCAGTTGGCCACACTGGGACTAGATGAACCTTTCTGGAGAGAGCATTCCACAAATGGGTGCAGGCTCACTGTGCTCAATGGGACTTACTCCTGGGTAAGTGAGTGCAATCTCGAAGGAGTGGTACATTATTCTTGATGATTTCTAGTTTCCATCTTTAGCAATCCATGAAATACTAAAAGCACAATTCAACCATCATCCCATCCATTTCAATGGAGGAGATTTAAGCATGAGAAATCAAAGTGTGCTTAACTTTATCTGGACTATATGCCCTGGGTGTTTCATTTTACATTCACTCAATTGGTTTTCAAATTATGCTAGGTTCCCCCAGCATCCTGTCTGACAAACTCATCAAAAGCATCTTATGGGACGTATAAAAGTAAACAGGGTGGTAAAAATAGACACAACATTGTAATTGTGGCTATTTGGTGAGGCAGGCTCTGCAGGGAAAGAACGGCTAGATATTTGTAAGCAAGCACATCTGAAGTGTGTTTTTACTTGCAATTTCCCACCATTAATCTGCTGCTCCCCAAGCAGTGTCAAGAAATTCTGTAATGCGGATGTAATGCTGTCTTCCTTTGATAATATTAAAGAACCCATTCATAAAGGAGCCTTTGTTTCCATCGGATATGTACAAAATTAATTAAATTAGGTGTACTCTAAACGCGTTAAATACTTTCTGCCTCTGAACATCACACGTGGCACTCTTATCCAGGAGAATGAAAGCTGTGCAATTTAAATGAAATTTAATTACGGCTATATTTAGCACTTATGCAGAGATGTTTTGTCTGAAATTTTAAGGATGTGGAAGTTTCTTTTACGCTTAGGTCTCACAGCACTAGAACATTAAAAATATGCACTTTCTAGGTTTCATTAGATGATAGGCTACACCTGTCAAAAAGGCTGTGCCAAATTTCTCCTGCCATTCTTCACCAATTTGTGTGTCAAGACCCCAAGGTCTCCCCCTTAGCTTGAATAATAACATGTGGACACCATTCTTCACCAATTAATGGGGCAACAAAGTGCTTTTGGAAATTATCAAAGGGGAGAGAAAATTTTGATGACACACTGAAGGGTGTTTCGTCACACTTACCATGGTTTTGAGGTGGCTTAGGGGTGTTTGTGAATGTCCTTGCTTCCATTGTACACATCGTCTTATGAGCAGGCTGCTCTCAGCAGCCTTCCTAATTGCCCACTCTTCAATTAAAGCCTAGGAAAAGATATCATGAAGGAATTCTTCCCATGTGTTGTTGTTGTTGTTGTTGTTGTTGTTGTTGTTGTTGTTAAGTATGGGGAGCCAGGGAGGCTGTAGAGTGGTGGAGAAATATTTGCTGGAAGAAAAAGAAAAACATACACACCATCTATGGCCACCTTGTCAACTCTAAAGTAAATTTAAAAGGCCACATCAACCAAAATTTAAAGAAATGCTCAAGGACCTTAAGAACGAGGCAGAAAAATGGAGGCCCCTTTCACATGGGATGGAAACTTTTGAAAAAGGACTTCGGGCGAGGGCGCCATTGCTGGCGGTCGAGGGTTGTCTCGGCAGCGAGACGACCCTGGCTTCCCCGGGGGTTAGGAGCTCCACTACCGCACAGCGGGCTCCGTTAAGCCGCGGGTCGAGCGTCCCGCAGCGTGGGCTCTCCAGCTGGCCCCATTGCGCTGACCCTTTCTCCGGTTCCCCTTGTAAAAGGGGTGCAGGAGTGAAAGGGCAACGGCGCGGGGCTGTGGAGGCTTTGCCCCAGCCAGGGAAGCAAAGTGGCGGCTGCCGCAGGCGATGAGCGTATCGTTCTTACCTAAATTGAAGCAAAAAGAAGAACCCCGTAAGCTGTAAGTACGGAGTTTAATTGGCTTCGGAATTTCTTTAATTGGCTTTTGGGGAGGAATGTCAAAAGGAAGCCCGTTCCTCTCCCCTGCTGAATTAGAAGAAAGTAACAGTGTATCTGGCTGCTGCTGCATTTGGCTGATATAATGTTTCTATTGGAGTTTTTCTGACAAGTACGATCTGTCAAAACCCCTGTTAGGGGAGGATTGAGACTTTTAAAGTATTTCTTCTCAAAATTGCTGGAATATAATCTTCGCACCCTGATTAGGGGGAAATGGCGGCTGAAACTTGTGGCTTAAAGATGGAAAAGTACTGAACTTTGTTATTTCCTGCCTGCTTCTGCCATTTTTGGTTTCACTTTTAAAATGACTTGAGATCCAGGGATGACCCAAGGACAAAGGATAATTCTTTTGAAACTAGAACTTTTAAACCAGAAATTAGAACTGCTGAATCAGAATGTCGACGAAACATTTTTTGGAATTGGTAAGGTTTCTGAGAACTTTTCTAATGAATTGGAGGAGAACCTTGCCTGGGAACTTGAGGAAATATCTGGAGAACAAGACACAGCGACTACGCAACTCCAAGAAGAAAAACCCTGTGGGTGTGAGAGGCCCAGGGTTGAATTTAGACATATTATATCCAATTTCTGGGGTGGGAGCCCAGAAATGAAGGAACAACAATCTTGGGAATTACAATCAAAAGTTGATTGGAAGTTTGAAATGGAGATGCTGGATGGTGACGTATTATATTTCCTGAAGAGCTCTGCAAGGATGCTTCTGGACAAGGCTCTGGCCTTTAGATACAAGGAAAAAGAGGACATTCTGGACAATGGTTTTGGAAAGGGGTGGAGGGAAGTCTGGTGGGTGATTCCGAGGTGGTGAAGAAAAATGGCAAGAAGAGGGGTAGGGTGAAAAATTTTAGATGTGTAATTAGGATGGCTTATCATGGTACCCCGAAGTCAGAGTGTTAAAAAATTTGATTTGGATTAGAGAAGAGATACTTGGACTGTTTTTAAAGAAGGATAGTTTAATATTATATAAGGTTTGAATTAGAAATACCAGCAGCAGTTTTAGTGGAATAAGAGTTAGATAAGGTTACAAGAAGTTAAGATTTATATTAAGAAGTTGTATTTTGATGTTAAATGACTTAAATTTTAGAGATGAAGATTATGAATTTAGGTGAATGAATTGTTGAAATAGATAGAAAGTTACTAAAGTAAATTAGAATTGAAAGCAGAGGAGAGAACGGGGGAAGTCCCCCTAATTAGATTTGAAATAAGATTTTAATTAAATGTATGGAGTGTTGGTGTTCCGGTGTAGGTATGTATTTTCTTTTAGTTCTGTTTTTCTTGTTGTATTTGTTGTTGTTGTTGTTTTTCTATTGTATGTGTATATGTTCTGATGTGGAAAACCAATAAATTCTTGTTTTTTAAAAAAGGAAACTTTTGAAAAAGAATGGATGACAGACTTGGCACACCCAAGCCTTGCCATCGTGCCTCATACGAATTGAATGTACACCCAGAGTACTTTGCGAAGTACTTTGCAGTTGTGTGACAGACACTCCGTGGTTCCTTAGCAGAAAGGCTAGGCATTGTGCCCTCATCAAGGTGAAAAATTTGAAAACCCCTGCCCTGCTACATGCATTAATAATCTCTTTCCAATTAAAGTGCCAGTGTTTCTAACAATTCTCCAGATCAGTGGCTATTTCTAGCCATCCATTAGTAACAGCAAGGTCTATTTCAGGTTGATTTTACAAAAGCGTGGGTATCTTTTCAGCTCACACATTGGAATCTCTGACGCTAGGATGAAGAGGTGAGACTCGTACCTTTCATTTTTAATGAGCAGCAACACTAGGAATCACCAAAAAAGAGGGCACAGATTTGCATAAAATGTGCACATACTAATTGATATGTACAGTTGCAAATCCAGAAAGAAATATTGGGATGTATCCAACAAAGTTGTCCCATTAATTTCATTGTACACAGGTTGTAAAATGACAATAAAGGTATTATTGTTATTGTTATTGTTATTGTTAGTGCAAGGACCTCTGCCTTTGCAAGAGGATGTGGTCTTGTGACTGCTAACGTAACTAATTCCCTCCAGTGTGGGAGACTTAAGATAGGACACGTTTCCTCCTTCCTGAGCTTTTTCTGTTCAAGTTTCTGTGGCTCATAGCTGGTCTTTCTCCTTCCCATGTGCCCTCTGTTGAAACAAGCTATCACTCAGCCCTATGGCTTTCAATGGAGAAGTCTAAGCTTGGGTGATCTGGAGCTCAGTTCTGATTTTAAGAGTCACCTGATCTTTGAAAACCATTTACAGGGTTAATCTTCCCCCATTATCTATCTGTTGTTGTTTTTTTGCCTGAATACCCATGTTATAATAACTTCCTAAGATCAGCTTCGGATCTTTGTCATGAATAATGAATGGATTATTTGACTGACTTGATTTTTAATTTGTATACCACTAGACAACTTCCCAGCTTCACACATGCTTTTCCATAGGTCTGGCTGTCTCATTTATTCAGATGCTTAAAAAGAAAACACCCAAGAAAAGAACCTCATGGAGTTTTTTTGTTCAGTGGAGGATAAGAACCTGCTCGAGAATTTACATTATGCCAATTTGCATATGTACAGATTCCTATTGCTTCCTAGCTTGACTAATACTATAAGATCCTTCCCTTTTTATTTCCTTCCGCACACAAACATACAGAGTTTTCTTTTTCTTTTTAAACAGCTAGCAGATTTACATTTTAAAAAGACTTTCCCTTTGAAATTCTCAGGAGCAGCAGAGAATTCTTCTCCAGACATATTTTACAGGCACTCCAAAAAAAGGAAAAGAAAAGAAAAAAATCACTGCAGAGGAAGGGAGAGAAGAGACAAGAAAACTCCCTGCCATTTATTTTGTTGTATTTACACCTAAAGCCAAGATTCTGAATGTTCTCTTTTAACAAAAGATTCATATTTTTCCAGCAAACATATACCGGTACTTCACAGAGAAGCACTTTACCATGCTCCATTCAGATGAGATGAAGAATGATACAGTAGTTTGGAGAAGTCCCAGTTTTATTTCCTTTCCGTTAAGTTGTTTATGTACATCTTGAGTGAGAATAGCCTGGTGTTATTTGACTGAGCGCAATCACCCTTCCCAGTCCCCAATTTTTCTGTTACTGTCCGGCTTTGAGGCCTCAGTGCTACAGTACTCTAATGCGCGAAGGAAGGATATCTTTTAGCAAACTTCCTGCTCTGACCTGGGCAAGGACTTACTCCATGCCTCCTTAAAAGCTTAGTGAGGATGATAGGTTCAGTGTGTGAGCTCTGAGGCACCAAGCAGCCTCTTCTGAAATACCAGTTCAGAGTTCTTTTAAAGAGCCAAACAACAAGAGAAATACAGGAAGGGTGGTAGCTGCATTTAAACACACACACACACACACACACACGAGCAGCATTGCCTAACTAGTATTTTACTCATAGAGTCTAATCTTGGTTCTAGTAACTAACACATGAGGTGGGACCTCCCGCATGTCCCCAGGAGCATGGGTTCAATTATAGGAGACAGGTAGCATTCCCTTGGAACAAATGAAGATGGGCACAATGAGCTTATCCAATGCTATTTTTCTAGAAAAAGAGGTGCCCTAACTCACTATGAACACCTCCCTTGTTCTCTTATAATGGCAATGGCGCCCACCTGAGAAGTGCCGGAACTGAGTTCCAGTGAGTTCTAGCTGAAAAAAGGCCCCTAGCCTATCTCAAAGTGGGATAGACTACCTCAGAAGGCGGTGAGCTCTCCTCCATTGGAGCTGATTTTTTAAACAGAAGTTGGGTGCCCATCCATTATGGATTCTTTCACTGTGGTTCCTGTATCGCAGAGTGTCAGATTATGTGACCCTTGGGCTCCCTTCCAACTCTGCAATTCAGTGATTCTATGAAATTGAGCTCTAGAGGTGGGGCAAATAGGCTGAGAGACTGGCATCTAATAAAAAATGGAGTGTGAATTTCTTACATACTTCACTCTTTTTCTGTGATAGAGAGGGGGGGCTTGTTAGCAAGGAAGGGATTTCTTTTTGTTTATTGTTGCACAAATAAGAAACAGCACACAACATTGTCGAAAATATAACCAGAGAAAATGTAACAGCCTTACAGATATTATTAAAGCATAAATAAGCTAATATATTATATAGAAGATTAAGAATGGATTTCTTAAAAGAGGGTCTTTATTTTTAGGAAAGAAACAATGGAGGCAAACTGGCCCTTGCATTACATTACATTACATTACATTACATTACACTGCACTTATTTATAACAAGAGCTCTGCTAGTTAATACACCTAATTTTTGAAGAGTATTACAGAATCTCACTCATAGGTAGCTGCCTTATACTGAGTCAGAAGATTGGTCCATCTATCTCTGTATTGTCCACACTGTCTGGTAGCAGCTCTCCAGGATTTCAGTCAGGGTTCTCTTCCAGCCTTACTTGGCGATTCCGGGTATTGAACCTGGGACATTCCGAATGCAAAGCAGATGCTCTACAGCACTTCCCATATTATGGGATATTACAGGAGATAACCATTACAGCTGCTAGGAATTAAAAAGGAAGCTGCAGTGAGCCTGGTGCCACAACAGGAAATGCATGCGCAGATAAGTACTGCACATAAATTTCTACACTTGATCTTAGCCAAAAGGCCGAGAAGTGATGCACAGACGTTTCTGTAATCTTGAAATCCTGACCCAGGAGTGTGGCTGTGTGCTCAAATTCAAACCTTCATGGGCATCAATCATCTGTTAGAGGTTGATGTGCTTATGTGAGGATCCACGAGACATGGGACACTGTTACATTAACACCACATGCGTAGGCAATGGCAACCCATTAAAAATGTTGATGCGTGCATGGAAGCTTCCAGTGCTGCCTTGAGTCCCACCAGGGGAAACGGTGGGTTATAAAAGAGGTGCCAGAACTCAACTATGAACACCTCTTTCTCTTAGAATGGCAATGGCACCCACCTGAGAGGTGCCAGAACTGAGTTCCGGTGAGTTCCCCCTGAAAAAAGCCCTGATAATAATATTTAATCAAAACCTAAATGGAACATGGAAAGCTAAACTTGTACTGAATCAGAACATTGATCCATCTAACGCAGTACTGTCGACATTTTCTGGCAGTGGCTTGACAGGATTTCAGGCAGGGATTTCTCCCAGCCTTACTAGGAGACATGGGGAATTGAATGTGGGATATTGCTCGTGCAGAATGTGTGGTCTTCCACTGAGTTATGGCCTTTCTTTGTAGCAATCTTTCCATAAATTGTGCCCATTATTTTAAATTGAAGTCAACTTGTACTTCCTGTGGTCTAAAACACAGTGGAATGGGGGGGGGGAGAATGCCTTTTTCATGTATTTGTCAAATTTCAAATTAGATTTGAGTACTATTTAGAGTTAGCAATTCATTTGTGTGTGTGCTTTGGAAAAAAAATCTAACAATCAAACACTCCAGAGAGCTGTATGTATATCTATAAAGACTGGATTCTCTCTTGTGCAACTGAAAACAGATTCTGGTCTAATGGCTAGAAATCAAGCCCTTTAGTAGCTGTCCAATTTAATATAATTCGACAATCAAAGGACACAGTGCAATTGATGCTTCTAACATTTCCTTTGAGTGTCAACTCACTCGCATGGCTCAGTATCCTCCAGGAATCAACATCACATCAAGTAACAAGATATTGCCTAAAGAATATTGACAACCAAAACATCACAGCGTTCTCCTCCCCCAAGAGATGTTTATTTCAGGAATGGCGCTACAGATTGACTCCTATATTTTAATTCCTCTGATAGGTCTTGTGTCATGCTGCAAGTGATGGGATATATGACTCAGAGGATAGACCTACAAAACATAACTAGGGATTAGAATATCTGCTTAATATAGGTCTAAGCAAAATACAATTCGGTGTCTTGGGTAGTGCCATCACAAACTGAGCACGGAATACACAGGATGAGAGCCAATAAACAAACCCAGTCCCAGAAAGTCAGAGGTACCATTGGTGAGTGGTTCATCTGCCCAGGTGGGTAAAGCTCAGTCTGCTTTGGATAAGGTTGCACTCCCACAAAACAGCAAAGGGGGACATGTGGACCTCCAGATGCTGCTGGAGTACAACTCCCATCATCCTTGATAATTTTCCATGATGGCTAGGACTGATGGGAATTAAGAGTCCAACATCTTAGTGGGTCACAAATTCCACACCCCTAAAGAAGTTGGCTTAAAGTTTGGGTGAATGTGAGGCTCAAGTGACCATCGTGGATCAGAACCTCTTTTATCAGCTTCAGTTATGAGCCATCAATGGAGCAAGAAACTACCAACAGCAGAAAGAGTAATGGAATGAATGTTTGCCTGGCCCATATTCAAGAAAGGATGCTCTTTCAGTCAAGAAATCAAAAAGGTTTCCAGATGGAAGGAATAGATGACAGATTCACATCAAGCTTCAAAGGCCTTTTTCTTGGATATTTAAGGGCAATGTGCAGAAAGCTCTTTAAGAACAAGTGTTACTTTTCCATATTTATGGCATGGATGGAGAGCCTGTGCTTCTTCAGACATTGTTAGACTCCCATCTTCCCTGAGCATTGGCCGTGCTGGCTGGGGCTGATGGAAGTTGTGAATCAAACAACATCTGGAGGGCCGCAGGTTCCCCACCCCTGCATTATAATAATCAAATGTAGATGTCAGGGTTGAGCCGGACAAGGAGGAGTGGTGGCAAGCCCCCCCCCATGGAAGAATCTGGGGAAATGGAGGAATTCATACCTGGAGAAGACTGGTGGTGGCACTCCTCAGAAGAGGAAGAATCAGAGAAGGAAGTGGAAAGACCTGGACAGGAGGAGGAAGAAGTCAAGCCAAAATCAGGCCCTTGTGAGGAGAGGAACCGGCTGGCCCCCTCACCTCTTCCCTTCTCAGCTGTAGAATGTAGAGCTGAGAGACGTAGGGAACAATTAGAGGCAGCTACAACTCGTAAGAGGCGTGGTCATGAGCCGGCTACTTAAGGAAGGCCAGCTGCTCCATTCACCAGCACCTGCAACTGCTGTGCTGGAGCACGTGGTTGTTCTTGCTCGTCCTGTTCCTGGTTCCTGTGTTTGTGACTTCGGCTTCCTGGCCTCTGGCTTAATCCTGACTTCAGCTTCATGACTTTAGCTTCCTGACTCCTGGCTTAATCCTGACCTCGGCTTACTGACTTTGGCTTTCTGACTCCTGGCTTAATCCTGACCTTGGCCTCGGCTTTATCCGACTTTAACTGCTGCTCTTCAGCGCGCCAACTTGTTGGTGTCCTAACAGTATAGGTGCACCAGAAGAAATGATAACTTGTGTAGCAGACACATGCAAGTCTCCCTTCCACATACACTTCAGCTCTCCATAAATTGCAACCCAATATTCAAGTCAGTTTTACTCCACATTTGAGACACCCAGGAAGGCTTCAGAAAAAAGTAGATCTTTCATTCCTTGGCATCAGTCCCATTCTAATCCACTGGCACAGCAGGAGGAGCACTCTAGACAAATTGCCATTCCTATTTTCCTGCCCTTTTGAGTAAACTGATGCGGTGTTGTATTTCAGGCAGCCATCTCTACTTGGAGAGAGACATATCCCAGGAAGGTCACAGCTGGCTCCTTATTCCAGGCAGCCAGATCCATGAAGGGTCCAGGCAGTCTCAAAAACCAGAAAGCCAGCTCAGTGGACAGGAATTGTATTCTGATAAGCATGGCCAGACCAAGTGGAAAGTTAAGTAAGATCAGCAGAGCAAGAAAGTTGTTAGTGCCACAGAATATCTGAGTGGAGGACTGGAAACTAAACAAGTAAACTCCAAATGTTGCTCCAACAACTACACTAACAAACTTTGTGTAGACCTTAAGTTGGGTGTTGGCTCCACCCCCACAATGTATGAGGCTTCTACTCTTAAACAGAACTTGTTTGCTTTAGGAGTTTTTTTAATGTGATGACATGTAGGCAACTGTAACATGGTTGCAACCTTGGAACTGGAGTCTAAGGGTGGTAGCTCTACCTTCTCAGGTTGGATGGAGGCTGGTCTGACAGTCCTTTCTGGTGATGGGACTTCTGAGGAGGCTGTGTCATCAAAGACCATTTCTGAAGTCAAATCTTCTTCCTGGTCAGAGAGATTATCTCTGTGTGGTGCCTCTTCCCCCGAGGAGCAGGCAGGATCAGAGCCCTAGTTCATGGCCTGCTGGGGACAGAACCACTTTTCTTGGAATACAACGAGCAGGCCTCTGTACACACAATCTGTTTAGGCTCCCTGGACTCTTTAGGCTCCCAGGCTTAGGAGGCTCAGCCTTTCATTTTAAGAAGCTTTACTCATGTCAGTAAAGGTTGTCATTTCAACCTAATGGGGAAAGGGTATAATCAGTGGTTTCAAGATGTGAAAATTTTGCCTCATTTCCCTAATATCTTACTAGCTTTCTAACACAGGATTTGGGGAATGGGTGCCTTTTTATCATCATAGGCTTGGAATGAACATCCAGTAATTAAACCCTGCACATATCCAAGTACAGAAGGGATAATGAAAGATAGCAGCGACTGAGAGGTTAGAGTAATAAAGGGCACGCAAACAGAGCAAAGCTCATGATAAGCCAGGAAAAAAAGGAGAAAATATAATGTCAAAATGAAAGACTGTTTGGCATCCGAATAACCCCTATGGAACAGGATAGTTCACCCCTGTCAATCTCCTTAAAACAGGGGGAAAGAGGATCAAGCTAGAGTAAGCAGCAAATGCTTTGATTAAAAAAAAAAAAAACAGCAGGCCAATAATTATTCTTGATTATGAAGGTGAATATTTGGCAGTGACATTTCAAAGTATGAAAAAGTAATGGAAAGCTCATTTTCAGGAGAGAATCATGTTGCTTGTATCCCAGACTCTGCTCCTTATATGGGTGTCAAGGGCATCTAGCCTTCAAGACTCAGAAGGCAAATAGGCATGAGTCAATTTTGGCATAGTTATCAATAATTTCTAAACCCCCCCCCCCTTCTGCTGATTGCTTTCATAGCACTAATTATGGTCCAGTTAAGTAGCACTTTACTTAGAACTTTTCACATGGGGACCAGTGAGTTGTTTTGTTTACACATCACAATGCAGTTCTTGAAAGTTTTGATTTAAGTGCTTACTATATTGCAATTTAAGGTGGGTATCAGTGGAAGATACCCTGCATTAAGTCATCTTTTGATTTTTAGGGGGGTTCTACAAAAAAAAAAAATATGTTTACTGTTCGGTGGCAGTGACACACTGCCAGAAGGTCATTACTGCACACCACTAGGTGTGCACAGATAAAAAAAAATGTTAGATATCAGGCAACTGAAAAGATATATTTTAGACACTTTGCACTTCTTAGCACAGGCCTAAGAAATGACATATTTGTAGAGATCTGATAATGAGAAAAGAACAGGATGGAGTTCTGGATTTTGAGATGAGCAATAAGCAGTGAAATAAGGGGAATGTACTTGAACTGGTTTAAAACACAGAAAATTGGGGGGGGGCAGACTCAGAAAAAAAATAACCCAACTCTTTTCTTCCAATGCCTTACTAGTTTTGGTATGAAATGCATATCCCCTAAGAGTGTAGCAGACCCTCCAAGTGTCCCTGTTTTCCTGGGACATCCCTGATTTAGAGAAGCTGCCCCGGTTTCTGATTTGATCCCGAATGTCCCACTTTTCCTTAGGATGTCCTTATTTTCATTGGAGAAATGTTGGAGGGTATGGAGTTATCCAACCTCCAAGCCATCTGAAAGCAATCCTGTATAGGGAAGTTTTTAAAATGTTTAATGTTTAATTATGTTTTCATATATGTTGGAAGCTGCCCAGAGTGGCTGGGGCAACCCAGTAAGATGTGTGGGGTATAAATAGTAAAAACTATCATTATGGAATGGGACGTCCCTATTTTCATCAGAGAAATGTTGGAGAGTGTAGTATAGTCATAGTGATAAGGTTGAAAGTGACAGAGAAAGACCAATTCTACTGAAGAAAAATTACACCTGATAATCCTAGTATACAAGTAGTTTTAGACAACATGAGGAAACATTGAATAAAAAATAATGTGTGAGTTACTCAGTGGTGCATCTGTTTTTATGTGCTTCTGGAGTACTGGTCAGAAGGGGGAAGTTGTACAGCCTTCTCAAAGTGATTCATGTGAGCTTTGCCCACCATTTGTGTACCCTTGTGTTAGTTAAAGGTAAAGGTACCCCTGACCGTTAGGTCCAGTTGCGGACGACTGTGGGGTTGCACGCTCATCTCTCTCTATAGGCAGAGGGAGCCAGCGTTTGTCCGCAGACAGCTTCCGGGTCATGTGGCCAGCATGACTAAACCTCTTCTGGTGAAACCAGAGCAGCGCATGGAAATGCCGTTTACCTTCCCGCCAGAGCGGTACCTATTTATCTACTTGCAATTTGACATACTTTCGAACTGCTAGGTACGCAGGAGCTGGGACCAAACAATGGGAGCTCACCCCATTGTGGGGATTAAAATTACCAACCACCTGATCGGCAAGCCCTAGGCTCTGTGGTTTAGACCACAGCGCCACATGTGTCCCTTCCCTTGTGTTACCATAGGGAAATTCAAAAAGAATATACACAACTCACTTGTACACCTTTCTCTGTTTAGCTGTAAATGAGATGACTGCTGGTGCCAGGAATGACAATGATGGTGGGTACAGATGCAAAGTTATTTTCATCATACACCAGACATGACATGCTATGCATTCCTGTTAATTTATTTTATGCTCAAGGTGTCGTTATCAGACTGAATACCAAGCGACTTTTCTAATCCAGAGAGTATGGAGAAACTGAGCAGAAATGCACTGTCATGTTGATTTCTTAATTAACACGATTGCTTAAAAAGGTCCCTATTGTCTTCTCAATTATTTTTATCCAGAGAGAATGTTTTACTCTGAATTGCATTATTAAATACATCAGGAAATAGAGTAATAACATTAGAAATGGAAATGGAAGAAGCTGCAGAAAATGTTTCTCATGGGAAAAAACGGAACGATTTCAATACCACTAAGAATGATATAAATGTGAAAGAAGTACTGTGGACTGCTAAGTAAACACTACAATATAAAGAGCATTTGCCCGGCCCATTAGCTAGGAAGCCTTCAACCTAAATATGAAATAATGCAATCTGATGACCATCATCATCTCATAATGATTAGGCTGCCTGAAAAGTACAAGTAGCTTGAGCAATTGCACATTGGGAAAACATAAGAAAGATATTCAATTAGATACTTCTAACCTTCAGGCTTGCTATGCCCCATTATATGCCAGAAAGCCATGATTGATCTCCCAACTGTTGTACCATCTTTCAATCTCTGGGCTAGCAAGATCCCTGTGGCTGTGGTCGTGTACATAAATAATTTCATCTGGTCCTTCGGAATCTCGGCACCTAAAATTCCCAAAAGAAAAGCTTCTGGTCTTTTAAGATAAGTTATTTTCAGCATTTATTTCAGTTCCTTATATATCATTTCCCAAAAATCTTACATGACCACCTCATATGATAAGAAGTGCCCTCTTTGTCTTTGCATCATTTTTTAGACTTCGATTTGTACATTTTAGCCAATTTACTAGGAATTAAATACCAACGGTACATCATTTCCATATAGTTTTCCTTCAGAGTGTAACATGCTGTAAATTTCAAACCTGTTGTCCATAATCTGTTCCACGCTGCTAACTCAATATTGTAACCAAAATCCTTTGCCCAGTGAGTCATCACTGATCTGTGGCTTGTTTCCATAGAAAATCCCACCTGAAATTGGTCAGGTGGCATTTTCTATGGAAACAAGCAACAGATTATATTCCTCTGCATGTGCAGAACATCGCTAGTCATTGGTTAAAACAGGCCACGTTGTATCAGCTCTTGGTCAGATGGATTCAGATAAATTATTTCCGAAAATCTTAGCCAAATCTTCAGCAAAGCTTTATAGCTGCAGCCTATCAAGCTGCCCCATTCAACATGCATTTTCTTTCCCATGAAAGATAATGTAATGAAAACTGAAATTGGCGTCTGGATTACATGGGCTACAGAACCCTCGCTAAAATCCCGAATTGGCACTTTGCCAAAGTCTCTTACTGACATATTATCATGTACCAAACCAGATAAAGTTGGGTGGCATATGCTGCCAACAATGCTATCCTCTTGTTCAACAAAAGATGAGAAATAGACCTGACTATAGATTTGTTAGGCAGCTTTTGTGAGTGCTTTGGAAGCAAAACTAAACCCTGAGAAAAGCACAACAGAGCAACTTCAATGCATGATGGACACAATCAATAGGCAGCAAACCAGCTTCTAGGGATTCTCATTCTTTGGATGTATTGTTCCATTGATTGCTATCAGAGCTGGAAGTGGTAACTGGAATTAGTGAATGAAAATAATCCACCAAGTGCTATGGAGAGGGCAGAAACTAGGGCTATATTAGGAAGCACCAGGCTGCAGGATGTCTAGTATCAACAGGAACTATGTCTCTGGGAGAAGGGCCTGATACAACTCTCACACAGCTGTTGTATAAGAGTGTTTTAAATGTATTGTGTGGGTGTGACTTCTGTTGTGTTAATAAAAGTGATAGGTTTGTTCTAGTTTATCATAGTGTGGGTGGCGCTGTGGTCTAAACCACTGAGCCTCTTGGGCTTGCTGATGAGAAGATTGGTGGTTCAAATCCTCACAGCAGGGTGTCCTCCCGTTGCTCTGTCCCAGCTCCTGCTAACCTAGCAGTTCGAAAGCCAGTGCTGGATTTATGTATAGACTACGTAGGCTGAAGCAATTTGAATTTGCCCAATTTGAAGCAGTGGGACACAACATTTTTTATTTTTTTTGGTAGGGCCCCAGTTCACATCCAAAGTCTGCAAAATCTTATAGGTATAAATAAAATCCATCTAGATTGCCCTGGTGTGGGGGGCCCCCTTAGGGGCGGCCCGCGGGGCCCAATTTGGCCTAATTGCTCCAATTGTCTTAAGGTCAGCCCTGATTAGACTGTGCAGGGGTTGGACTGACAAGCCCTATACAGACTCTAGAACTTGTTATGAAAATAAAGGGGGGGCACTTATTGGAAATCAGTTTTGTCACCTCTTCCCCCCTCAAACCCCAAGACAATGAGCCCAGCCACCTTTTATTCACAGTTGCATAAGCACTACACTACAGCATGGCCATAAACTTGCACGTGCAACCGCTGAAATATACACCCAATATGTAGCAATGGAGATTTATGTTACTGCTTTATGAATGAACACTGTGTTTTATGAGTGGACTCTGTATTTTGTGAATTGCTTAAGAGCCACCAATAGGGAGCTCTAGAATATGCAGCTAACAATTGGGTACTACCAAACAGCAACCGCTATTGCTGAAAGCAGGTAACCAGCAGGGAATGCTTCAGTTCAGCCTTTGCACTGTTGACTGAATACCCCCTGCTGTGCAGATAATGGAGAAAGCTCATAAATTGTATCCCTTCTGGCATCCTGGCCAACTCTATTAACCTGTTGTAAACCCTGGTGCACCAGAAGCCCAGAATAGCAGCAAATAAAATCCGCTCAGTCAGTTCTTCCAAATACAGGTGGGTAGCCATGTTGGTCTGCCATAGTCGAAACAAAATAGAAAATTCTTTCCTTAGCACCTTAGAGACCAACTGAGTTTGTTCTTGGTATGAGCTTTCGTGTGCATGCACACTTCTTCAGATACACTGAAACAGAAGTCACCAGATCCTTAAATATAGTGAGGGAGTGGGGAGGGGTATTACTTAGAAGGGTGGTGGGAATGGGTGATTTTTTTGCCCCCAGGTACCAATTTACCTTGCTACGCCCCTGCTTGCAGGCATCACCAGTGCAATGAGTTGGCCACTGTGTGAACAGGGTGCTGGACTACTTTGGCTTGATCCAGCATTGCATTTGTTCTCAATGGGACCATTCCAACCACACACAACATGGGTTTGCTTGTGGTAGTCAACAGCTTTAGGCATGTCAGTAAAGAAATGTGTGTTCTGAGACATGTACATACCCCACAGTTCCTTGCAATGACACAAAGCTTCAGAATGCTGGAGCAAAGTGCTTGCACACAACTGATCACCAACACGACATGATAATGTGATGGATTTTATCAATGTATCTTTATAAAATCAATAAAAAAATGATATGGCAAAAGGGGGGGAGAAATTGCATCCCAGCATCCCTGTGATGTTTTGAAAAGATTGGTACAGCGCAGCTACTTGGGAGGCGAGATGTCCTGAAATGGCCTTCAGTTGTAATCTAATAAGCATTTTATGACCTGTGAATGTTAAGGCTACTGCACCGCATGCCACTGTTGATAAGAGACAGAATAGGGGGGAGAAAACAGAACAAATGGGTTTTAGAAAAGCATAAGATAGCTGTGGAATCCAAATTGCACATCTACGTCCTTCTGAGAAAGAGTTCAATTTATTTGACACAAAACTGCAAAAGTCATAAATGCCCTATTGCTGAAAGGCAATACAAGTTGAAAATGAGTGGCAGGGGTATTTCTCAACACACCTCCTACATTGATGAGTACTGTCCTAAAGTAATGCTGAGTTTCCTTGGCATGACAAACCATCTTTCTTTTCTGTGTAGGACTGATCCAAAGCACTAGGCTTTTGTGTGTAGAAAAAAAGTAACTACATGTGTCTATCTAAAATCCCTGTAGCCACATCCAGCCATGAATGTCCTTGTGATTGTTACAGTTAGACAAACCCTTTATACAAAAGGAACTCCACCAGTTGAAATTATTGCTACACCAGTAACAACAACAATATGGTCTATAGATAAAAAATGGCTCAGATTATTAATCATTTGTTTGTTGCTGTTGTTTTAAACAATCCAGACAGTCTGGAGCATTGCTGTGCATCAGGAATTTCTTGTTTGTTTGTTTGTTTGGCTAGTCTTGAATCTAGCAGCATTCTTTCCCCCCGCATTATGTGAGCCAATCAACCTTTGAAATACCATGCACATGCACATTTCTTTCCAAAGGTGGAAAATGCTAGCAACATAAAGTTTGTTTTGACATGAATAGAGAGCTTTTTCTCGGTAATATTTACAGCCATAGGAGAATAAAAGAAACAAACAGAGGAAGCAGAGATGGGGCATTGCTTCATAGGAAAGGGAATACTGCTCTTTCCACTTGTTCCTGAAGTGTGATTCAAGCTGGGGTGGCACTGTGTTCAGCCCTGGGGGAAAGTGGATTATGCAGGCATCAGTATGTCGATAGACCCTGTGGTTATAGATGCAAGCTTCTGGTTTTCCTAAGATTCTCATTTCTCCAATCTTAAGTTTAGTTCACTGCATTGCTATATTAGTTTGTGATTTTTCAAAAAGTCCTTCTGAAAACTCAACATCATTTTAGTATGCAATCTTGCCAAATATACACATAATGCATTTTTGTGAGTTATTTTCACTAATATGTACATTTTAATGTACACCTCCCCGCCCTGCAGTATACACATGTTTGTACGTCACTTTGGGGCTGGAGAACTGGGTTGAAAAAAAACTGGAAGAATGGAAATCTCAAAGGACAGATGCATTTTGATTCACATATTGTTTCAGGAAGTGTGATCTAGGTAGATGCACATTAAAGTGTGAACTGAACTAATTTTCTTACCTGTCCCTATTAGGGATTGAGCTGGCACAACAGCTGGCTATAGGAGGCGGCTGAGACAAGGGGCCACCAGCAGCTGTTTCAGGGCTGCAGTTTGATCTCACTTTTTGGCCAGTTTGCAGTGACAGGATAGAGAGAAGTCCACAGCCAAACCATATTCATCATCATCACCAGTGAATGGTAAAGGAGGAAAGGAATAGAAGCGGACACGGGGCAATGGATTCAAACTACAAGAAAGAAGATTCCACCTAAACATTAGGAAGAACTTCCTGACAGTAAGAGCTGTTCGGCAGTGGAATTTGCTGCCAAGGAGTGTAGTGGAGTCTCCTTCTTTGGAGGTCTTTAAGCGGAGGCTTGACAGCCATCTGTCAGGAATGCTTTGATGGTGTTTCCTGCTTGGCAGGGGGTTGGACTGGATGGCCCTTGTGGTCTCTTCCAACTCTATGATTCTATGATTCTATGAATAGGTGGAGGCCCTCTGGTACCTAATGTGGGGTACAGCAGCTGTACAGACAATGGGGAAATAAAGTGAACCCTGGGTTATGGACCATCTTCAGGGAGGAGTTTGAGGAGGATGATACCTCAAAGACTATTTCCCAAAATATTGGGTTATCAAGAGATCCATCTGGGTGGAACCCACATCCAGAGATGGAGGGAGGCAGTTTTCCATCAACTCCTTCCAGGAACCTGGCATAATCTTTCCCCACCTTACTGCTGATGTTCAGGAGCATTAAAGGACTCAATAAGAGTGATGCACTAACAGCAGCAATTGTATAAGAACCTGTGGAAGAGGGACTGCTCCAAAATAAAGTGTGGCAAACAAGAGAGGAAAAGGTTACAGAAATGGACAGGATCTACTTTAAATCTCTACTTACAAATGGAACGATGAGGCAAATCTGAGCAGTATCACCTTCAATCAAATCCGTTTTTTTTAAAAATGCCCGTTTACCCCTATCGAACAGTGTCCTGTGGAGATTCTGATCTTGGTCGGATTAATAAGCGCACACTGTTTCTATTTACATTCAGATTGCTCTTTAAAATATGGAAGGATTTGCAGCTATGAAGGTTGCTTTTGCTCTTCCAATGTTGCCACTTTGGTGGTGAGGAAAACCTGGCCTAAAAGACACATTAGAAATGGAGAAATCTTATCCTACAACCCACCCCATGTAGGTCTGATGGTGGGATATGCACAGCGACTGCTTAGTTGTTTTAAACTGTTTTTAACATTGCGTTTAAATTGTTGTAACCCACTTGGGGACCCTGGGCAAATGAATTGTTGTTGTTGTTGTTGTTGTTGGAAGAAGAAGGAGAAGAAGAAGAAGAAGCCAAAGTCACTGATCAAATGTTGAACTCATTCAGAATAATTCATTTATCATCCTTTCTACTCCAAATTTGGTGTGGACTGTCCTCAAATGTTTCTTTCCTACATTTCCAAGTTTCAGACTTCCGCTTGCGACGCCATTATGGGTGGTCGTGGGTCGCTTCGGCTGCGAAGCACCCAGTTCATCCCGGGGGTCAGGAGCCCTGCAGCCGCATAGCAGGGCTCCGGTTGGGGTGCGGGAAGAGCGTCCCGTGCCCTGGGCTCCCCGGCTGTGCCCGTTGTGGCTCCGAACCCTTCCCCCGCACCCCCTGTAAAGGGGGAGTGGGGGTGAAGGGACTACGGAGCCGGGCTTTAGGGGAGAAGCCCCAACCGGGATGAAATTGCGGCGGCAAAGCCTGTGATGAGCGTCTAAGTTCTACCTGTCATTAAGGAGCTGATAAGAACCCGGAGGCTGTGAGTAATTGATTGTCTCTTTGTATTCCTGGAATGCTCTGGGGGAAAGAAGAAAGGCAGCCCGCCTCCCTCCCTTCGGCTGGTGAAAGAAATTAACTCTTTAAGTGACTGCTGCCACAACAATCACTAGAAAGTATTTGGAATTTGAAAACTGAGTCTGTTGAGACCTCCCTTCGGGGGTTAACTGGGGGAAAAATATCTCCGTTTGAAGTTTGGATCTTTATACTCCTACCTCGGAGAAATGGCGGCGACTCGGAGTGTCGTAGGAAAAATTTGAAACAAAGGAAGGAAGAGACAGGAACTGAAATCTGACACTCACCCTCTCTCTCAAAATGCTGGACTTCGCGCTCACACTGGCATCGAACTCATATTTAAAGGATGAGGAAAAGCTCACTATTTTACAGATGGAACTGCTTGATCGGAAACTACAAGTCTTGAGTGGAATTATTCATAAAAAAGATCTACTTTCCACAGAGGAGGCTTTTCAAAAGTTCTATACAATGGAATCATGCCTTGGCAAAGAGCTGGGAGAGGCGTTTGAAAGATGGTCTGAGATGGCTGGGCAAAACCGGGGAAAGCAACTGGAAATGGGAAAACTTACAATATCCAGACCCCGAGGTGGCAGCTCGGGGGCGAGGGACATGGAATTAGAATTTTTACAAGAAGAAGAAGCAAAAGAAACGGAGGAGCCCAGAATGCAGATGAGGAACGCCTTGAGGCTTGATGCGGGGTTTGCTGTGGATGCAGCCTGGACCTGTGGACACTTGGAGGAAGACAATGGGAGATTTGGCGCTGGAGTAAGACAGGAAAAGACAATGGACAGAGGAGGAGTGGGTTGAAGAACTAAATGTATAATCTAAATGGTATGCCATGGTATCCGAAGTCGGAGTGTGAAGTCTCTTAATGATAAGTTTATTTTAAATAAGTAAGGAGATATTGAATTTTAAGTTAAAAGCAGCATGATAAAGGACAGAAGAAATAAGTTTAGCTATAAGAATATTTGGTTACGATTTAAGGTACAATGCAAAGATGGAGATAAGTATGTTTTCTTTTTTTTAAGTAAAGTTAAGTTTTTTACAGAGAAAAGTTGTTAAGGAAATAGTATATTGAATTAAAACCGAAGGTGAAAAGGCGGGGGAAGTCAAGCGTCAAGATTCAGAACTAGAAATTTTTTTTTGTAAGGTTACAATTAAGAAGAAGAATCCTGACTTTATGTGTATTTGTAGTTGTTTTTGTATTTGTAGGTGTGGGGTTGGGTTTATGTTATATTATGAAAATGTTAATAAATTCTGTTTAAAAAAAAAATACATTTCCAAGTTTCAAACCAACCTGTTGAATCATTTTCTAACTACAAGTTTTAGAACCTATTGCCCCCAATTTTTCATTACAATGGCAGAAGGCACTTCAGCCAACTCACCCTTAACTCAAGGTCACAGCTATGGTCCTATAAGTAATAATTAGCTTTATGTTCTAGAACTGAATAGCATAGACATTTGACATTTTCTAAAGTTTCGGAGAATAATACTAACTGGAGTAAGGTTTCAAAATGGGCTTGTTTTCAGCTTCTATTAGTTGTGAGAAATTCAGAAAAACTCTTAAAGGATACCTGATTACCACTGTTATGTTGTAGGTTGATGTCCACATGCACCCTATAAATTCTACATGCAACTTTCTACAGTAGTGAACATTTCTGAAGTAAATTTTTTTAAAAATCCATTATTTTCAGTAGGTGATCTATTTTATAACAATACAGCATGCTATAGAAATATCTAACAATATTTCGTTACATTATCCCAAAGCAAGTGATAAATTTCAGATAATTTTAGCAGGCATCCATCTGCCTGCATCAAAGCATCTTCTCTGACACCTTTTCCCCAGCTTTTGACTTGAAATTTAAGCTTAACTTCTCATTGCATAGATGATGACATTTAGAGGATACCTGGCTCCATAATTATCATGTTTCATAATTTACTTGTCATTCAAAACCATCTAGCTATGAGTTGGCATATGAAATTTCAACATTATCACTGGGTTTGTTATGTGGGCAGAGAGGTGCCTATCTTCTCACTCAGAGCACATTTTCAGAGAGGATTATGTGTGTCAGGCCTGCTGATTCAGCACATCCACACCCTCAAGCTTCATGGTTGACTGTGGCAATCTCTATTTCAATTTCTGCTAAGTACAAACAGTAGCATAGTTAAGCAAATTTAGACCATTTACTTGATGCTCTTACTGAATATCCCTTTAAAGATGGTAATATGCATCACATCCCATTTTTAAAAAATATATTTTATTAAATTTCCAGAAATTTCACATATACATTCCAATAGATAATAGATTTTTGTTTTGTTTTGTCGACTTCCCATCCCATTTTCCATTGTTTTTCACTTCTCTCCCTTGCTGCCCCCTATCTTCTCTCTCTTATATCATAACAATAATACAATAATCTCTAATTCCTTCTGTTGCTGAAATCCTGTTCGCGAATTCATCATACTATAATATTTCTTCAAATAATCCAAAAATGGCTTCCATTATTTCATAAAGCAATCATCATTAGGTTGCATGACTTATTTCAAAATGTGGTGAGCCAACCTTGCTGCATTCGGGGGTCCTTCTGTTCATGCTATGGAGTGGGGAAATGAACAGCTGTCCCACTGTCCTGCTCTGATGGCACCATTGAACATTATGACTTAGCATTGTCTTTCAAAGTTTGTTTAGGGCACCCAACCCTAAACCCAAATATTTCTAGGAGGTCAGTGGTTCCCTCTTGCTTGTTAACCAGTGACGACAGCCATGGTAGACTCTGTCATTTATTACACACTGGCATTGATTTCAAATGTCAGGGCTTCCAAAAGCTTGATTTTAGTGGACATGAGAGAAGAGGGTTGGATAGGATGGGAAGTCATGGGAAAGAAGAGTTAGACCTTCCCTTATGTGCCATATCTCCAGGGCAGAGATGTCACCTTCAAAGCTATTAGAAGACCCACTGGAAAAAGAAAATACAGATTTCTGTAGTGCACCTGTTTTGTTTTGCTTTTTGCCGCAACGGGGTGAGCTCTCGTTGTTCGGTCCCTGATCCTGCCAACTTAGCAGTTCTAAAGCACGTCAAAGTGCAAGTAGATAAATAGGTACCGCTCCGGTGGGAAGGTAAACGGTGTTTCTGTGCGCTGGTTTGGTTCACCAGAAGTGGCTTAGTCATGCTGGCCACATGACGCAGAAGTTGTACGCCAGCTCCCTCGGCCAGTAAAGCAAGATGAGCGCCGCAACCCCAGAGTCGCCTGTGACTGGATCTAACAGTCAGGGGTCCCTTTACCTTTACCTAGAGAGGTTTTGATTGGGAAACTGGCACAGGAAAAAAAGAGACAGCAACCCTTTCTCTCCCACACCCAACCCATGAATCAATAATGGCTTATTTAAAAAAAATGTATAAATAAAATAACAAATATCCTGCAGGAAGGGGCAGGCAGATCTGTCAATTTTTGTTTCTCTCCATTTCTCATTTTTTTTTCTCAGTGTTAAGTTTGGTTCTCAACATTCATCTACATTAAAAAAAAAACAACTTCTCACATGAATTGCTCATCATTTGAGTACACATTTCTCTTAATTCACACATTTCTGCAAGCAATTTCTTCTATTAGAAATGCATTTTTGTATGCTGTTTTCACATACATATGCATTATTATTTTTTTTGCAAACTTTCCTCTAACATTATTTTATATACATTATTTGGGTGAACGGCATGACGAATTGAAGAGAAGAGTGAGCTTTGATGAATAGCTGTGCTTCAGTTTCCATGTTTTGGGAAGTGCAAACTGGGTAGCTTCACATTAAAATACGAACCAAGCCTAATTGCTTCCTCATCCATTGCCACGGGTACTTTGGCTCTGAGAAGTGTAGAAGTCACAATAATTGCAGAGAGAGAGAGAGAGAGAGAGAGAGAGAGAGAGAGAGAGAGAGAGCCCTAAAGCTATGTGCTGTTGAAGTAATGTTCCATCATTTCAAGACTGCTTATGGACTCTTCATTCCTCTTTGGTCTTTACAGATGTTAAATGGATCTTATGTTAGGTTTTCACAAGCCATGACAAGCTTGGTTGGTTTCCGTGACTGTCCTGATTGAAAAATAATATGAAGCATGGGATTATAGTATCAGTGATAGCAACTGAGCTTCAAGAATGATAACTATAGATGCACCTTTCCCCCCTCTTTCATTGAGTTTATCACAGTCTGCAGGTAGGAAATGGAATACTGATCATGAGAAACAAGATCCTACTGAAATTTGCTTTTACCCTGCAGTTATAAAATTGTTACACCTTTGGGATTTGTCTGTCTTAATTTATTTATTTCTCTCTCTTTTTTAAAAAACAAATGTACACATTGTTGAGTCTGCCTGTACACCTCTTCGAGGCAATTATATTGTTATGCAAAGTATTTTAGAATTCTTATCTCACTCACCCATCTCTGAAATCAACCTGTGCTGTACGTCATTATCATCTTCATTTTTTACAATGCTGGAGCAAATAGATTTGGAGCTATCTCAACATGCCAGGGAAGAACAGCAGGGTGGAATTCAATTTACACTTGAGCCAATGCTCCTGTACAGAGTTTTCACTTCATTAGCCCAGCAATCGGCAGGCTAGAGATTCTGATAGAGATTTTGGGCCAGAATCCTGCATAGACTTTAACGAGGATGGATTTAAAGGTCAACGAGTTCTGTTCCGAAGCATTGCATAGAAACTTCAGGTGAAGTCATTCTTCATTTCCCTACAGCCATCTCCAGTGAAACATTATTTTTCATTCAATATTTATATCGAAATGTGTGGTTTATTAATAGCCACTACCAACATCTCTAAAGGGCAGAGATGGTGGCTGTTATGAACTGGATACAAAGACTTCATCCCATGAACCAAAGTAGCTATTGCTTTTAGAGAGTTCTGCTGGCAGAAGGGTAGCAGTTGACTTTTCATTGATTTCTTCCTTGCCTCCCCCTATGTAGTTCCAGCTTGTGAAAGAGGAGGAGAAAATAGTTTGTTGTCACCAATGTTTCCCTTGATACCTCAAGACAAGGCCTAACCAGGCCTGGACTTCACATTGCTTTATACTTGTAGAAGTTAATGTGAATCTATAGGCGGTTTCCCCAATATGCATATTTCTGCAAAGCAATCCTCGTAATATAATGCATTTGGATCTGTTATTTACCCCACTCTCTCTCTCTCTCTGTGTGTGTGTGTGTGTGTGTGTGTGTGTGTGTGTATGTATGTACACGCGTGCATGATACCCTAGTATATGCATGTTTGTACACACTACTTGGCAGGAGAACTGCACTGAAAAATTCAGAGAAGTCTGAATTTCGAAGTATTTCTGTGTTTCACTTCTCTGGTTGTTCTGGAAAGTGTGAATTAGGCAAAATTGCTTCAAATGCTAACAGAATTGAACCCCGTCCCCATCTCTCACAGAAATCTGATCTTCAGCAATTTGCAGGTGAAAAAGGTTTATCAGACCATGAAAACCTGCAAGTTCCTGTATATCCACCCGCTATTAAATGCAAAGAGACACAAACTGGCTGAAGGATTGGCAACCCTGCTGCAAATCTTCCATACCAACCTTCTTGCTTACATTTAGATCATTTGTTTTTGGTAATACTGAAAGACCTATCCTTCATATTATGATAGCTGACAAAACTACAGTTCATTGTTTCTGAGCCAGTGGGCTGAGGCATAGGAAAGAGTCAGCCTGTTATGTATGAGCTGTTGAGTCAAATAGTATATTACATATATTTTTGAAGCTTTGATCTGGCAACCATAGCTCCTTCACATTTTGACTTTACTTTCTCTAAATTAAGAAGAGTGCTTTAAAAATTTTGACAGATAAAAAGTGCCCGAGGCTGCTGCTGTGCTTGTTGTGTCAATGAGAGTCCCCTCCCCACCAAAATCTGGTGTGATGTGATGCATTTTTAAAGAACTGAATGCTAGTGAAGGCGCACAGGAAATGATACAGATCTTTCCCCCAGCCATATGGCCAAGGTGAAGTGTAGGCTAAGAATTCCCAAATGTAGTTTGTTTACCTCACACAGTTCCCTGGCGTGGCTCCATAACTCAGGCGGCATCATTACAGAGCAATCCCAACTATACAAAACTGGCAGAATTTACACTAGCTTGGGTTAAGCCAAAATCCATCCAGGAGTTGGGCTATTTCTGGCCTAAGCATGGCAACGGGAAACAAGTCTTTTTTAAAGACCTACACCACCCTTTTTGCTGGCGCTAAGTTCTGTTGGGTTGTCAAGTCACATGACTGAGCAGAACGGAGTTAGGATCCAGCATAAGTTCCCCTTGTTTGTTCTCAACCTGACCACTGCCCTGGAATGCCCATTTTTCAGGGTTTACACCAGGTAAGATCTGATGGTCTCAGTTCACCTGCCTAAGTCCTGACTGAGCCAGGATGAGGGGCTTACACCAGTGTATCTCCAGCTGAGCTGGGATGCGAAGGTTATGCTGGCATAGCCCAGCTGCATCACGAACTGGCCAGCTGAGCTGAGGACCTGCAAGATCCTAACTTGCTCATCCTAGCACATCTCGGATTGTTCCTTTTGAGATGGAAAACTAAGCGACAGATTCCTTAGCTAATGCATGGACTGGACTCAGATGGTTAGGGGCAAGCATATCCAGAGAAAGCTTGTATTTCTACCAACATGCTCCAATAAGTTTAGGATGTTAGGGTAAACACAGGCCATATCTTTAAAGTCTCAAGCAGGGCAAACCTGCAAGAGAAATAAATCCCATTAAGTTCAAGTAGAATTACTCCCAGGAGAGTGTTTATAGGAGTGCAATCCTGATGGATCAATTTACAGCAGTCCCCATGTGGCAGCCATAATGGTTGAACTAGTCTTAAGAAATAACTAATTCTTCAACTGGTGGGTTGGGGCTCACTTGTGAGTCACGACCTGATCCACGGTGGGTTGCAACAGGAGCACTATCACAATGCAAATGCTGTTGTTCTTGGTATCTGGCCATCTTGAGAGACAATGGAGTGCCCTTCCAGGGGCGGAGTCAAACTGCTCCGTTAGCAGCACCAAAGTGACCTGCCTGGGGCACAAACCTGGGCAGTGTGCATGAAGGTGAAATGAGTCCACTCCCAAAACGTATGCTTGGGTGAAAAGTGGGCCTGGATCCGAAAAGGTTGAATATACTTGGTGCAGTAGATTAAACTGGGATCTATTACATACAGATTTCATTCCAGTTCTGATAGTTCATTTGTACACCCTCGTGCAGTTTTCACATCGGTGTCTTTTGCTGCTGCTGCTGCTATTTTATTGCTAATATTTTTATCACATGCCTTTTTGGGGGCCGTGACAGTTTCTCTAAGTTGAGGAAGTTAGAGGGAGGCCCTCACAGCCCTTTAGAATAAGTTCTTAACTGGAAATGTTTATTCCTTCCTCTGAAAATCCCCAAATAATTTCTCCTGTGCTGTGGATATTCCACTTGTATTCCCTCATCTCTGTAATGCAGAGGAATCCTGTTGACAGGGCATAAAGAGAATTTATGTAATGTATAATTAAAGGAGCCATTTAGGCTGACTTCTTTTTCTTTTGGTGAAACACAGTTTCCTCATTAAGCAATGTGTGCATTTTCCAGTCAGTTTTGTTAGTGCTGTGTGAGCGTAGGAGATGCTTAAATCTCCAGTGACTGAGCAGAAATGACCTTGCATGTGAACGATCTAAACCAATACCTTGTTGTTTTTTAACATTTGCAACAGCTTTCTCTTAAATAATTGATCTACCAAACTTGTGCCAACAGTTATTCCTCTGTCAATTTGTTTCTCCACTTTAGAATTTCCTTTTGGGCATTTAAAGTTATAACCTGGAGATAGATGATAGATAGATAGATGATAGATAGATAGATAGATAGATAGATAGATGATAGATAGATGATAGATAGATAGATAGATAGATAGATAGATAGATAGATAGATAGATAGATATCATTTAGAAGCATGACTGACACCCTGACCTGCGGGGCCCAACCATGATCCCACCACTTATCTGCAACTTGGCAGCAAGAGGAAATAAATATCAGATCCAGAAGCCCTAAAGATGTGCATAGAAACTGTAAAGAAACATTAGCTGTCAAAGGTGACTTATGCGGTACTGGTGGCGGCACATTAGAGCAGCACTCCACGACTGGCTCCCTATTGCTTTGTCGGCTCAATTCAAGGTGATGATGACCTCTAAAACCCAAAAGGGTGAACAAGACCACCTCGTGAGGCAATCCCCTACCTACTCGTCTGGCAGTAAGTCTTACTTCTGGGTTGATGTGTTTAAGATTCCAAAGTCAGCCTTAATGTTCCAGCAGCTATTTCACATGTTAAGGAGAACATTCTAAACTCAAGGGAGGTGTTCTTGGTGGCTGCTCCTCAGTGCCAGCATTTAGTTCCCCTAGAGAAATGGTACACTGTAGCTCAATAGCCACACGCAACTCTTAGCCTAATTTCATAATGGTCTGGGGAGCAGAGAGGGTGAGAAGAAGGGTGGAAGTGGGGGAAAGGGACGGCAAAATGAATGGTGCAGCAGAAGGAGGAAAAAATAATTGTCTGCAATAGTAGCCTACTGTAATAATAGCAGTGGTCCAAGTGGCTGAAGCCTGTTCAGACATTTCCTTCACAGCACATTACAGGGGAGAGGGGCTGCCATCACTAGTGTCTCCTCTCACTGGGCCATCCATGTTTGTAGCGCAATGGTCTGTGGGAAAGGAGCCTTGAGCACATACTGCACAGAAACTGTTGCTAGCTGCATGCACAGTGTTGGAGGTGGGGCAAGTTGATACACTCCCACTTTTCTCCTCATGCATTTACTCCACGCTCATCAAACTTAAAAAAAGAAAACTTCTCACAATTTTTTTTATTAATTTTCAAACATTTTAACCAATTCAGTTCAATTTCAGTACAATATTCCCTTCAGATTTAGACTTTCCAGCCTTACTCCCATGATGTTTCTATTCAAGTCATCCATTTACTGCCATACAGTGGTACCTCGGGTTACAGACGCTTCAGGTTACAGACTCCGCTAACCCAGAAATAGTACCTCGGGTTAAGAACTTTGCTTCAGGATGAGAACAGAAATCGTGCGGTGGCGGCACGGTGGCAGCGGGAGGCCCCATTAGCTAAAGTGCTACCTCAGGTTAAGAACAGTTTCAGGTTAAGAACAGACCTCCAGAACAAATTAAGTTCTTAACCCGAGGTACCACTGTATAAGCAATAATTCTCTAAAGCATATATCCTACATTATATTCCTTTATCATTCTCATTCCTTTGCTTATATTTCAAGTCCTGCCTGCGATTTCATTTGACTATAATATTTTCTCGAATATTCCGAAAAGGGTCTCCATTCTTCAGCAAGCGTTTCTTCTTTCAGGTCTCTTATTTTTGCGGTCAGTTCTGCCATCTCCACATAGTCCCGATATTTTCAAAGTCCACTCCTCTATCGCTGTAACTTCTTCTTCTTTCCATTTCTGTGCATACACAATCCTGGCTGCAGTGGTAGCAAACATAAACACACACACCAAACACCTGAATGGAAGGAAACATCTGAAGAGGTCTTGAGGTATGAACCAGGAAGCCCATGTTTCAAATCTTGCCTCTGCCATTAAGCTCAATAATTGACCTGAGGTCCCATGCTCACCATCTGAAATGTCGAGATTATATTGATTTCTCTTGGAGTGTTGTTGTAGGGATTACAGAAATAATATATGTGAAGCATTTTGAACCTGGGGTGGGGAGGGAAATGCCACATGTGTTCTTACTCCCTCCCTCCCTCTTCCCCTTCAGCTGAATAATCAACAGGCAACAACACAGCAGAATAAACAGGCCATATAAAATGAACTAAATGGGGGGAAAGAGGTGCTTTCTCTTTTGGTTTCGGCACAAAATCAAGAGAGTATACAGGTTAATCAGCATTATTATTCCATTAGTATAAAAATAAATGAAACTAGACAAGGAATTGACAAGCTCTTCATAAAAGCTATCAAATGAGAGAATGAATATAATTCATACGTAATGGCTACCTTTCCTTTATGTTCTACCACAATTCAACTATGAAATAATTTGATTCCTTTGTCCTCCCCCACCCTATGCCTTCTTTTATTATTTAGTGGTTGAAAAGGAGTAAACCACACTTGAGCTTCAGTCTTCCTGCTATATCTCCTTTCCTTTTTCACAGTAGCCCCATTACACAGAATAGGAGTAGAGCAAAATTGATTCTTAACAGTTAAAAAAAGGCACAATGGGAAAAATGAGCAGAGAGATATTCCTGGTGCAACACTATTCACACGCATTGCTCCTTTAGTAGATTAACACAGTGTCCCTCAACCTTGGGTCCCCAGATGTTTTTGGCCTTCAACTCCCATCATCCATGACCACTGGTCCTGCTAGCTATGGATGATGGGAGTTGTAGGCCAAAAACATCTGGGGACCCAAGGTTGAGGGACACTGGACATATTCAGCCTAATTAATCAATCAGCAAATTGCAGTGTGCAATTGAAATCACCTAGAATGATACAATCACATATGTGTGCAATTAATAATATACAGTCACACAACTATGATTTTTTTAAAAAAAATTTACCCAATCAGCACTTTATTCATTAGACAATTACTGGTATGTATCAACTTTTTTGGTCTGAACTGCAGCAGTATTAGGGACAGGGCATTTCTAATTAAATGCAACAAAACTCACTTCTTCACTCACAATCCAGAGTCTATGTTCAGGCTCAAGAAGCTGAGAAAATGTAACCCTCCAAAACAAATAATTTGAAAAGGTTAACATCAGGGTTGCCATATTACAAAAAGTGAAAATTCAGACAGAAAAGTTGAGCTTTTTTTTTTTTTTTTGCAAATGTTGTTGAGCTATGATCCATGTAGGCAGAAGTCTCAGAAGGTAAGAGGTAGTTGCCAAAACAACCCGTTTAACACATCAGTAACAAAACGTGTGGCCTCTCGGTGAATTCACACTGCACACCACTGGCAAGGTCAAGCAAGACGACCTGTTACATTCACCAAAATGTTCTGTCACAGTATCGGTGACATGCTAGGAAGGAAAACAAAACATTCTTTGCTGCAAACCCAGAAGAACCAAAAGAAGAGGGAAAGGGTGGCAACAAAATGCTTGCCCTGACGGAATGATGAATGCAGTGCTACATTAAATTCCTCCCCAAGCTACAAAATGGTATGGAAAAATTAATCTTGTAACAGTAAGGCACACAGTGCATTTCAGTTGGTGCCCACCGTGTTTCAGGGCACTGAAAGAACAAACCTAAACTAATACGTCAACCATAATGCAGATCATTAAAAGCATAGGGATGATCTATAATAGAACAACCCATGATATTAAAAACTCATTATGCATGGGACATACCCTAAAGCCCTCAATGAATCACGGTACAGTTACACCCAAATGCTACACTGCAAAATATAAATTTTAATAAATATTAATGGATATTAAACATACGATAATAATTTAGATCCTGCCGTGTGCTTAGATCAGGGGTGGTGAACCACAAGCTCTTGTGCCTGATCCTGATTTGATGCACCAAGCCTTCTTTTGTAGTCCACCACCAGCCTCTAATCCAATCTATCAGGGCTGGTAGCATCAGCAGTGCTGCGTCAACTCTGCTTTAGCTGCTGGCATTGGGAACAGATTGGAACATTTCAGAAACAAGGAGGAAGATACTTGTATACTTGAGATTTCATATATAGACATCCCCCCCCCCTCTCTCTCTCTATATATATATATATATAAATGATAAGCAAACTAAATATATGACTTCAGTGTTTCTAACCAGATTATCTTTTGTTCTGTGACAGGTAGAAAATTATACTGCAATGTACAAAAGGGTCTTTGATAAGGAACCAACATGCAAACACATGCATCTTCTTTCTACCAGCACATCCCATGAACCATGTAGTTTAGTGGCTAAGGTGTCATGTGTTCACAGGGGAAATAAATTACTTAAATATTAAACTCCAAGTCATGCCCCCCTCATTCTAATCTTTGATGCCTGAAAGATACACTTATATGCAACCTTGAGATTTTCAGCTGTGAAGGTATGTGGCCGTTTCAAAAATCCTTTAGCATTCATTCATGTATTCATTCACTGTTTGCTGTTTTAAATATACTTTACAGTGGTGCCTCGCAAGACGAAATTAATTCGTTCCACAAGTCTTTTCGTCTTGCGGAAATTTCGTCTTGCGAAGCACGGTTTCCCATAGGAATGCATTGAAACTTAATTAATGCGTTCCTATGGGAAAAAACCAGTCGGGGCCGGGTGTCGGGAAAGCGAGCGGGGAGAGCGGTTACTTACAGTACTGTAGTGAGCGGCGGTGACGGGAGGAAGCCGGGTGTCAGGTGTGCGATGGGGCAGCGCGCGGAGGGCGAACGGGAGCGCGGGGAAGGCAAGCAGGAGGAAGCCAGGTGTCGGGACTGCGATGGGGCAGCGCGCGGAGGGCGAGCAGGAGGATCCAGGCATGGGGAGGGCGATGGGGAGCGCGGGGAAGGCGAGCAGGAGGATCCAGGCATGGGGAGGGCGATGGGGAGCGCGGGGAAGGCGAGCAGGAGGAAGCCAGGTGTCGGGACTGCGATGGGGCAGCGCGCGGAGGGCGAGCAGGAGGAAGCCAGGTGTCGGGACTGCGATGGGGCAGCGCGCGGAGGGCGAGCAGGAGGAAGCCAGGTGTCGGGACTGCGATGGGGCAGCGCGCGGAGGGCGAGCAGGAGGAAGCCAGGTGTCGGGACTGCGATGGGGCAGCGCGCGGAGGGCGAGCAGGAGGAAGCCAGGTGTCAGGACTGCGATGGGGCAGCGCGCGGAGGGCGAGCAGGAGGATCCAGGCGTGGGGAGGGCGATGGGGAGCGCGGGGAAGGCAAGCAGGAGGAAGCCAGGTGTCGGGACTGCGATGGGGCAGCGCGCGGAGGGTGAGCAGGAGGAAGCCAGGTGTCGGGACTGCGATGGGGCAGCGCGCGGAGGGCGAGCAGGAGGATCCAGGCATGGGGAGGGCGATGGGGAGCGCGGGGAAGGCGAGCAGGAGGAAGCCAGGTGTCGGGACTGCGATGGGGCAGCGCGCGGAGGGCGAGCAGGAGGAAGCCGCGTGTAGGGAGTTCGATCGGGGAGCGCGGGGAGGGCGATCGTTAGTGAGCAGCAAGCAGGGAGGGCCAGCGCAAGCGGGAGGGTTCTTCTTACAGTGGTACCGCGCAAGACGAATGCCTCGTCTTGCGAAGCACGACCATAGAGAAATTCGTCTTGCGGGTCAACCAAAAAATCGCAAAACCCTTTCGTCTTGCGAGTTTTTCGTCGTGCGAGGCATTCGTCTTGCGGGGTACCACTGTAATTTTATTTTTTAATTGCATTGTTTTACTACTTTGCTGCTTGCTGACCTGTGTAGGATTGACATAATCAATGATAATCACCATCACCATTGTTTCCTGGTAAGCTACACTCTCTATTGTGCGGGCTGGGTAGTCCCTCCCCTTACCTGGCCAATCCCTTGGCTACGCCTCCCCCAGGCGGGATTGGACAATTAGCTGGGTAGGCGGGAACCCCAGGTATCCCTTCTCGGGGAGGGTGCAGCCAGCCGAACTACCAGGTGTCGCCCAGGAATTCAGGGGGCTACGCGCGACCATGCAAACGTCGCCCCCCATTTTAATGTGGGGAGCAGTCATTGTCTCACAAAGTTGTGAGTGTACCACAGTCCTCTGAGATTTCCTGTGTTGCTTCCTCCCCACTGCCCCACAAACAATCAGTTTTCCTACTCTGTCAAGAATGACTTAGAAGCTATGTGTTCACATTCCCATTTCCCCTGGCCTACTTTGAAGTGAGGAGCTGGTTTTCCTCATTCCTCCAGGGACAAATCAAGTGTTGCGGGTCAACACACCCCAACACACCCACCAACACAGAGGTGTGAAAATAATACCAAGCACTGACGTGCATTGTGGTTTATTAAATCTGAAAGATGAAGTGGAAAATAAAGGCATTTTAGAAGCTTCCTTAGACTTTTAAGCAGAAACATAAAAGCATATGTTCCATTTGGGCTGGCTGGCACCCTACTCACAGTGCTAATATCAACGTTGCAAGCAAGTAAGTGCTAATGACCTACGTTCCTGACTTCTATTAGAAAAGTGGCAGTCTGAGCACATTTGTCATATAGAGAAGACTTAAATGGGGTGGTGTAATTGCTGCCGGCACTGGGGAGTGTTTTATCTCATTGTTGACTGATGCTGAGTGTCGGGTCATGCTTTTGTGAAAAACGCAAGCGGAAAGTGCTCATGACACGGACTTTTGTTGTGCATACAAATCGAAAGAATTACATTTTGTGCAAAAGATGAAACTAGCTGGTTTTCATTTGGATGGCCACAAAAAAAAAAAAAACACAACCATGCAAAAATGAGCCTACTCTTAATAGGATCCAGAAGCTTTTAATAACAGAGTTCCGTAGGAATGTCCATGGATTTCCATTGTGCATGGAAAGGATTAAAAGCCATACAAGTGTAGAGCCCGTTTCAGCCTTCCTCAGCCTGATGCCATCCAGGTAGTGTGACTGGCTAGCGGTGATGGCATCAGGCTGGCCTACTCCTTTGCAGTGAATTTTTTCTCCTATCTGAACACTGTGGGTTGGATGTAGGTACATAGGGAGGATGTGAAATACCTGTGTGCCAGCACTTCACTTGCATTTAATGATGGTAATGTAGAATTGCCCACAGAGATTCAATTATCTTCAGACATAAAAGAACAGCATATACAGAGCCTAGAACTAATGTGCACAGCGATCACAGCCTTTTCTACTTTAAACCGAGGCATCAACAATGAGAAACTTTTTCAAAACTTCCAAATGAAACATAACTCTCTTTTTTTTTTTTTTGACAGATTTGGGAAACATATATCTTAGGTAGCAAATGCAACATCAATTAGGGTTATGAATAGTTTGCAGCATTGGAAGAAATCCCTAAATATTCAAAAAGTGAAATCCTCTATTATATGGACACACACACACACACACACACACACACACACACTGCACCCTTAAATACTTTCCCTGACCATGCTTTCCTCTTTGTAGTAGGAGAGAAAGAATAAAGATTTTCCAAAGCCATTTCAGGACCAGAAGTTGGTGTTTAGGTAATACATGGATTCACTCTTTTTAAAACCTGGTGGGTTTGTGCACAGGGCAAAGCCTTCTGCAGGACCACCTTCATTGCTGAATTGGGACATATGAAGAAATTTGAAATTAAAACCGACTTTTCAATCTCACTTCCACAGCTTCGCTACCACCACTTTGTGGGAAGGAATTAGGATGTCAGTCATAAAGGTAATGCTGTGATGTGCAAGGTTGAAAGGATTTTTCCCTCCTAATGCTCATAGCTGAAAGCACTATTTTCTAGGAAATAACTTTCTGTGATCCTGGTGTGTAGAAGTCAATCAAGCACTTTCTGACAAGTTGCAAAAGAGATGCTGTTTTGATGTTGTCGGGGCTAGAAAGCATTTTTTTTTTTTTAAAGATCTTGCCCAATGCTGCTTTCTACTTTTCGCTTTGAGGGTTCTTAAGTTTCACACAGCATACTTTGCATTAGGTTCCTGACAACTTTTTAATTAAATAGTTATCCCAACAAGGTCTGGTATCATGCCTTCATGTTCTCTTAATTAACGTTCCTTTAGTGCAAATAAGATTTGGGTAATATACTGTTATCGGTTTTCAGGAGGCAAGGATCCCCTAAAATACCTGGGTGCCGGGTTCTCCCCACAATTTCTGAAAATAGTATATGTGGGGTTTGGTCAGTGTATTTAGCATGGCCTAAAAATAAGTCAAGCCAACTTCCACACTGAATGGTATACTGACTATTTTGCTGGAAGATGCCCAGAATAGCTGGGGCAACCCTGTCAGATGGGTGGCATATATACAATAAAATTATGATGATTAATAATATTATTATTAGCAGTGGCTCTCTAGGGTTGTAGGCAGTGACCTCTCTCAGCCCTAAAGGGAAATGTCAGGGATTGAACAGGGATCTTTTGCATACAAAACAGATGCTGTACCACTGAGGTATGGCACTTCTCCATAATCTGATGATCTCCATGGGATTTACGGAGCTGTGGTCATAGAATCATGGAATTGCATGGCGGAGATGGATGCAAATGTTGCGTGCCTGCTGTGCTGACTTTTGCTATCCATAAAATGTCTGAACATTTCTGAAATGTCTGAAAAGCATAGGCGCCAGTCTCCTGCTGCAGGATAGGAACTGAGCAAAATAATTCATGGGATAGATCAGAACTCTCAGGCTTCTGGATGTTATTATTTACCTTCCAGCTGGAAACCTAAGGTGAAAAGAGCTCAAATTAATGCTGATTACATTCACCTAAAGATTTTGACATAGAGGTAAAGGACCTGACAAGTAGCAGTACTACCTAATAATCGTAATACAGAAAACTGACAGATCAGTTACAAATACCTTACACCTAATCATAATATTTGGACATCATGTAGGTTTTTATTTTTTTAAAAAAAAACCTAACCGGAGCAAGCAAATTACCCTAGACAGCATCCTCTCCTCCCACAAAAAAATATTCAAGATGTGATTGAGCTTTTAAAAACACTAATAAAGAAACAAAATGGAAAGGCAAGATATGGAATCTTTGTGGGATAATTCAGCCTCTCATAACCAGCATGCTTGGCTCTAATTAATGCATGAAGGGGTTAAGACGATAGAATAAGCACTATCTTTGTGTTTTTATACAAACAATTTAGAAACATCTACCAATTTTGATACTGTTAAACTGCCTGTGTTTTCTTGCTGATGTATGGAAAAGGACAAAAATTTGACCTTTGAAGAGTTTGTAAGTAAAACCATTTTCACTGTGTGGTTTATTTCATTGCTAAAGTGGAAGAAAGGAAAAGCTTTGGAAGCAACTTAAAAGGTTGATATTTTAAAGGCCTAACCATCTGTATTTCCATGCTTTACTTTGCTGCATGTTTTGTGATTTTAAATCTCTGCTGGAGTTCTCTCACAAAGAGAGTTTTTGCCCCAAACCTGGATCTAGGCATCCAGGGAATTCTCCTTTTATTATTACCAAATAAAAACCAACCGACAACCATTTTATGGTTGGTATGGAAACGGCGTTTCTGTGCGCTGCTCTGGTTCACCACAAGCAGCTTAGCCATGACCTGGAAGCTGTCTGCAGACAAATGGCGGGTCCCTCGGCCTACCGAGTGAGATGAGCGCCGCAACCCCAGAGTCGTCCGTGACTGGACCTAACGGTCAGGGGTACCTTTACCTTTTATGGAATATTAGAACATGTATTCCAAATCAGTTTGGAAAAGAAGACTGTCACGTAGAATGCATTGAATGTGAACAACAGAATATAGATCCTTAATATGGGGACAGAGATGTTTGAGGATTATGATGTTTGTGGATCCATATACAAAATTACCTGATCTGCTCCGCTGAAACTAATATGCAGATGAGAACTTAGCTATCCACTGGATTTCACACTTCTCTGAATGTTGCAACACAATTCTCAGCTGCATTTTAAAAGAGTTTAGAAAAAGAAATGAAATACATGTTTAAGTATATATTTCAAGAGAAAATGTGCATGTAAATATGCATTAGAAAACATATTTAGGGAGATTTTAAAAAAAATAGAATGGAAGAAAATTATGGGTAAAAGTTTTAAAAGTGACAGATTTGCTCATCATTATCTGCCTACTGCCAGTCTGAGCATCCTGTGAGCAGAGCCTTCATCATGTTTCTGGAACTCACTCCTGAAACGAGCCATCTATGGAAAGTATTTATGACTTGGGGGGGGGGTGGAGAGACACACTCTGTGAAAGAGTGTTTGTTCTGCTTGGCATTCAGTTGGTTATTACTGTTTATTATTTCCTGCTGATGATTATGTGATTTGACTAGATATGTGTGGCTTCAGGCAATTTTAAATGTCATAACTCTATTTCAGGTCTTCTATCGGGACGTTTTAAAGTAAACATTTTGTTGTGACCCACCTTGAGTTCGTCAGAAAAGAGAGATGGCACATACATTTAAAAATGAATGAATATCTATATAAATGCATTTTAAATGCAGGGCTAGGATAGCTGCAATTTATCAATGCCATATCTACAAGTGGGGGGGGGGAATCACTTTTTTGCACCATTAGTTAACCAACTTTATTCTTCAAAAACCTATCTGGCCAAAAATGTTTATCATTGTTATAATGATAAATGGGCACAATTCAACAAATGTTAACCATGTCTTGAAGTAATTTAGCCATCTTTTAGTCACACCTACATCCTAATCCAGGGCATTCAATGAGACTTGTTCACAACCAACTCTTGCCTATATTTAGCAGTTTCAGCACCTGTTCAATATTATCCTCAGAGTTCTTTTTGTATGTTATTCTATTTATATTTGTTATGGCAACAATGGCATTTGTTGATCAATAACAATTAGTCTTTTCCTGTCGTGGAATTTTATTTTGAAATGATGCTACAAATAGAGGCCACACATAGAAGACAATACAGCAAAATCACCAAAAGAATAATAATTCAATCATTACAATATTCAGGCTGCTAGTCTATTGAATATAGTGGGGCTTACTTCTGAGTATTGTACAACTTGGAAAGGATTGTATTGTTAGTATATCACACTTGTGAGATGACTAGAATAAAACAGTCAAAGGAGATGTTCACTATGGCCACACTGATGCCACACATTTGAAGCACAAAGATGACTTCCCCCAAAGAATTCTGGGAGCATGTGATTTGAGTTGTTAGGACTCCCCTTTATGCCTCACAAAGTTACAGTACTGAGAGTTCCCTGTGAAGAGGAACTGACTGTCAAATCACGCTGGGAACTGTAGTACCATGAAGGCCTTCTAAAAACTCTGCATAATTATTTGAGGGAAGCCATGATTGTTAAAGTGATATCATTGTGCTTTAAATATACAGTGTGAATGTAGCCTTACTGTACCATTTCATAGACACACACACACAGGGAGAAAGAGAGTGTGTCTCAGTAAAAAAAATAAAAATATGGCTATTGATTGGAATTTGATCAAGGACTGCCAAGTAGGAAATGAATGAAAAACATGGTGTCAGAATGTCATATTTAAAATGAAGATTATTTCCTTGCTGTAATTACTGGGTAAGTTTGTGCATAAACAGTCAACTAAATTTAGGGTTGCCATATTTGAGTTGTTGAGCATTTGGGGGCAAAATTGAAAAAAATATATGCCACTTTTGAGCTATTTTTATGGGAAATCGGTAGCAACGGCACTGCCAACATGGGCTGCCATACTGTAGTATTCCAGATATGCCCAGGAAATTCTGGACATATGCCAACCCCATAAATTGTATTATTTCACTGCTGTTTGGATGGTTGCTTTAGAGACTTCCAATTACATGCTATACATAGTTTTGTCACTCTAAACAATTAATACATATTATGTTGCAGAATAATGAATAAAGGGAAATCATATCCGTCTACTTTGCTGAAATTATTTTTGCTTAATTTGGTTGTTTTAAAGTGCATGTCACTTGCCAGAAAATAAACCACTGGGTTGACAGGAAGTTATCTGTAAGAGTCCTCTCTTTCACGGAATTATTTTTAGTTTAATTAATGGTGAAATGGTGGCACTGCTTTGTTCCACAATCTGTTGGCTGCGGTAGTCCAAAATATGTTTTTATTTATAGAAATGACCTTTCAAATCTAATTATAGTGATCAGCAACTGATTTTTCACCTCAGTTAGTATTAAATTCAGCCATCAGGTAAGCTGAGAGGTAACTAAATGGCTATTTTTATTCCCTCCTCAGTTCTGATAACCTGAGTCATGATTGTTCTTGACAATAGAATTTTCCGAGCAAAATCATTATGCAGATATACATTGGCCATTAGCAAGACAAATAGCACAAGGAGCAAACTGGACATAGCTCAGCAGTAGAGCAATGGCTCTGCATGAAGAAAGCCCTGGCATTTCTTGGTAGGGCTGGTTTAGATCCCAGTCAGAAAGAGTTGTTGATAGTCATTGTAAACAATTTTGAGATGGATGGACCAATGGATGGCAAATTCCTATGTTCCTTGGTGGATATCCAGGAATGGCTCCCCCCCTAACTTTTCTGACTTTTCTGTTAGTTTATAAAGCAATGCATTTATTCTGTGATTACAGTATATTAAAATGATACATGGAGGCAGAATTGCGCACAGATTGGCTCTGGAATACAAACGCAGCTCCATCTTCAGAATGAGGAGGACAGCTGCTGTTGACGGCAACCACCAAATTGTGGAACATCTTCCCCCCAAAACCCAGATGTCACATACTCAGTTGCTAGATTTTGTGCTGCCATTATGGATGTTCCTCGAAGGATGCTTTGTGCCACAAACTAGGCCTAAGCTGAAGGCCTAAAATGGTCCTCCTTTATAGTCGCTTTTAACCGTTTGTCCTTGTTTTTATCATTAAAAGTTATGTATGGTATAATCACCTTTTAATTATTAGCTTTTATCCCTTACCTGTTTTAAGTCTTATGTGTTCAGTTTTCCGTATGTTTTATCTTATGCTGGTCTGTGACCGAAATAAAGTTTGATAATGATACTGATATTCTTCCCCCCAAAAGTTTGGTTTCCTTTGTGCCTCCATTCTTGAGTTTCATGAGGGAGGTACAAATTTTTTAATTCCCCCACTTTAAATTTATCTTGAGGTTTTAACCTCCTGCTCTGGAGCTGCATTTTTAAATTAACCTGGTTTTACGATCCATTCTTGCTGCTGTTTTAATAGATACATCATCATCATCATCATCATCATACTGCTTTTATTGTATTGTTGCGCTTAACCTGGAAGTGTTTGGATTGGATTGGATATCCCGCTTTATCACTACCCGAAGGAGTCTCAAAGTGGCTAACATTCTCCTTTCCCTTCCTCCCCCAAAACAAATACTCTGTGTGGTGAGTGGGGCTGAGACTTCAGAGAAGTGTGACTAGTCCAAGGTCACCCAGCAGCTGCATGTGGAGGAGCGGAGACACGAACCCGGTTCCCCAGATTACGAGTCTACCGCTCTTAACCACTACACCACACAGGCTGGAAGCTTCCTTGGAAACTGAGGGAGTCAAAATCTTCTAAATGAATTAAATAAAACAAGCCCCTTGTTTAGCTGGTAGACAGATAACGCCAGGGGAAAACAGTGGGACTCATGAAAGAGTAATTTAAATTTGGGGGGAGGGGGGAATATCCAGGTTTGAATGTAATATTGATGCACCCTAGCCCAGAAATACAAGTCAGACCTGAAACTTACCTTTTGAATTCCTTTCTAGAGTTTGCAATGCCGTTAGGTTCAGGCACTCAACAAAGGCAGAAGACAGCATGTCTGTGTTGGTATCATCAGAACACCCAGCAGGGCCTTTTCCAGGGCTGAGATACTATTGAAGTTCTAACCACTAATCATTTCAGTCAGCTTCCTTCCCAGCATGCACCATGATCTCGCATGCACTAAAACAGGCATTTTGTGTGTATGACACCAGTGTCTCACACTGAGTGTAACTAGCCTGTAGAAAGGACACTATGAATTGGAAACAGAGATGAGGGTAGCCATACATCCGGAATTTCCCGGACATATTGGGAATACCGAATTCGTCAGCGGCGTCCGACTGGTTAAATGTCCAGGAAAATCCGGGTGTATGGCAGCCGGTGTCAGCAGTGTCAGTTTTGCAGATCTTCCCTTAAAATAGCTTAAAAAAAACCTCCAGCAAATTCTTTTGCGATCTTGCAAAGAAAAGCTGAGCAAATTCTGTCCGGATTTTCACTGTTTGAATTATGGCGACCCTAACAGAGATGTTACATGTTCCTTTGCTTTCCGTGAAAATCTTTCAGTGAAAACAAATCAACAACCACAACAAAGTGTTGCAGCGTGGAGTGCTTTGCTGTTACTCTGAGTCACCTGCCTTGAACACCTTTTTATCGGTTGTTTCCACGGTAGTGGCAAAGTTACTAATAGGGAGTCAAGAATGCTCGGGATCACATTTCCCCTGCCCCACTTTTTATCTGAATGCATCCAGTTGCTTTATTATTCATCGTAGAGTTGGATTGCTTAGCTACCTTGTGCCAGCAGCTAGCGATACGGAGCATTCAGGGCGGTTTGGCATTACATAAGAAACATAAACCGGAGCAGTGTGCTGCATGGACCAATTAACTAATCCAGCATAGCGAGTCCTCGAGTTCTTAAGTTTCTTCTTTCTTTCATAAAAAAAGGCAAGGCAGTACTTAAAAGAAGAACCGGGAAGAAAATGTCACTCTCTTCCTGAGTGCAGTACCGAAAACGTCTTGATGGAGCCTCAAGGAAGAATCTTCAATACAATTCTGATATAAGCTGCTTCAAAGAGGATTTAAAATAAAAGCAGTAGATCAGTTTTATTTATTTTCAGTTCTCACCTGCTCATATTGACAGGAGATTTGTCTTTCTGTGTTTTTCAAAGGAGGGGGGGAGCTGCTGATTACATGAAGAAAGATACCAAAGCACGGTTTCCCTGTTATTTCTTTAAAACCTCACATCACAGCCTGGGGTAGCGATATAATGAGGCGTTTAGCATATCGGAGAGGAATTTTTTATCTCCTACCTGTAAATCAGCGAGGAATAGAGATACTCTTCATGCCCGTTATACATTGAAGGTATGTTTCTTGAAGAATAATCAATGTGCCTGATGAAAATCAGGAATTTGGAAAATTAATTTGAACGGCACTTTGATTTTAATTCAATTTTTTTTTAGAAAAACAAGAACCTGTGCATTCAACTACTGAATATTATACGGCCCCAGTCTTCCTTTGATTTGACTGAAACTTTCTGGAAGTCAGTGACCAAGAGAAAAATATCTAGGTGTGGGCAGATACAAGAGGTGAAGAAATAAAAAGATTCAGGGTTTCCCGAACTTGGTAGCTGTTTTTGGACTACAATCCCCATCACCCCTGATGATTAGTCCTCCTTGCTAGGGATGGTAGGAGTTGTAGTCCAACAACAGCTGGAGACCCAATTTTGGGAAACATTGAAGAGATGAAGGCTCGTGGGATCTATTTTTATGTCCTGGGCCCATTGTTGCTCTACGTCTTGATAAACATGTTGGATGAAGGAATTGAGGGGATTCTTGCGCGTCGAGGTCCTCAAGCCACCCCCCAAGAATTAAACACAGAGACATAATTTTTGTTTGGGTTTTTGGCAAATAATTTAGGGCCACAACTTTATTAAAATACAAATTTGGTGAGTGGTTGCGTAGGCATTGGTTCAGACTATCTGTCCAAACGGGACAGCTGCTGACTTCAGTCAGCGTCGGGAGAATGCAGCTGGGGAGAGTTAAGGAGGCTGGGGACGAAACCTCCCCCTCACCAGCGGTCCCGGGGGCTCTGCCTATGGCCCTAGCCCCAGACCTGGGGTTCGGACAAAGCAAAAGAGCCGCCGGATTCCTTTAACGGAATTCCCTGTACCAACATAAACATGATTGTGGAGGTGGGGCCTCACCATCCGAGCAATCCAAAACATAACCAATGCCTAACCGCCAACCTTACAAGTTGTGACAAGTTGCTACTGCAGTAGGCAAAAACCATAAGGCAACCACTAATCAGCCAGATGGAAAAATTCCTACTGGGCCCCTGCTACAAAGCAGACGACCCCATGACAGGCAGTTGCAAGGTCAAAGCAGAGGCCTAAGAAAACAATGGGGGGGCGGGTGGGTGATCCGAAGCTCGAAGCCAAGAGAGGGATCACCCTGCGTGCAGGGGATTATAAAGGACGCTGACCTGTCCATCACAAATTGCTACATCTCACTTTGCCCAGTAACTCTGCCTGACCAATCCTGACTAAGGCCAGCGTCCAGCCACTCCCTACAGGTCAATTTAGTGTCTTGCCAGGCCCCGACCGCAACACGTGCTCTTACTCAGGGTAGAACCCGATTTATCAAATCTGCAGAAACACCAAACTGAGAGAGGGAGCTAATGCTGCAGAAGACAGAATCGGGGTTGAAGATGACTATAACAGATTGGAGAACTGGATCAGAACTAACAAGATGTATTGTCAATAGGGGCAAATGTAAGGTTCTGCACTTAGGCAGGAAGAAACATCTGCACAACTATAGCATGGGGGGACACCTGGCTTGCCAGTAGTACATGTGAAAAGGATCTAGAGATCTTATTAGACCACAAGCTTAACATGAGTCAACAATGTGGTGCAGCAGAAAGAAAGAAAGAAAGAAAGAAAGAAAGAAAGAAAGAAAGAAAGAAAGACACACAGACGCTAGTGCCATTCTAGGCTGCATCAACAGAAGTATAGTGTCCAGATCAAGGCAAGTAATAGCACTGCTCTATTCTGCCTTGGTCAGAGCATACCTGCAGTACTGTATTAAGTTCTGGGCACCAAAATTTAAGAAGGATATTGATGAGCTGGGATGTGTACAGAGGAGGGCATCCAAGCTGATCAAGGGTCTGGAAACCAAGCCTTATGAGGAACAGTTGAGGGAGTTTGGCAGTGCTGGATTTACATATAAGCTAAACAAGCTATAGCTTAGGGTCCCACTCTCTTGCGGGCCCCCCAAAAAATTAAAGGGGAAAAAAACCTGGATGTACATTTCCAAAATATAAGATAAAAAACAAATAAAATAAAACCAACATACAACAACAGTGTTTTGTGTTGTGTAGGCTCCTATGATGTAAGTAATGGGCCCCGCCTGCTTTATAAAGGGCCCCATTATCTTTAGTAGCTTAGGGCCTCATCAAACCTAAATCCGGCCCTGCAGTTGGGTTTAGCCTGGAAAAGATGAGACTGAGAGGAGATGATAGTCATATTCAACTATCTAAAGGGTTGTCATCAAATGGAAGATGGAGCAAGCTTGTTTTCTCCTGCTCCAGAGGTTGGACCCAAACCAATGGCTTCAAGTTACAAGAAAGGAGATTCTGACTAAACACCAGGAAGAACGTTCCGATAGTAAGAGCTGTTTGACTATGGAACAGGCTCCCTGAGAAGGTGGTGGACTCTCCTTCACTGGAGGTTTTTAAGCAGAGGTTGGATGGCCATTTGTCATAGATGCCCTAGTTGAAATCCCTGCATTGCAGGGGGTTGGACTAGTGACCCCTGGGATCCCTTCCAACTCTGCAATTCCATGACCCCCCAGTTTTGCATAATGGTAGCATTACACAGGCTAGCTAGATCACCATGCTTTTGCACATGCCATAATCCCAAAACAAGTCTGCTTCCTTCTCTGCACATGTCCAGTAGCAGTGGAATATCCTAGACTGTGGCAATGTCCCTGCCTAGTGCTCACCTTGTGAAACATCTAGTGCTCATTAAACGAACAAGACAGTATGCTAAGACATAGAATAAGGATGTCTGATGCATATACTATCAATTGTTTTTGACAGTATTTTGAGCTGCACAGATTGCTTATGGAGCAATGTAATGACTTTTGGAACCTTGTGCTCTCAGTGCAATGTTTATTTCTAGCACTGGAGCTGAAATCTCCATGTCCAGTGGCTCAAAAGTATAGCACTGCTGCTGTGATTCCAAATTGTTCTCCAAGTCCTGGGCAGGCAATACTGAAAACACAGTTTCAACTTGCTTAGCTGTACATGTTAGCTGTCCGTAAACTCAGAGCCCCCAAAGTGAAAGTTGCACAATAACTTGGCCCAATGCATGGTGGAATATGCCCATTGGTTGCAGTCCTAATCCCAGTAATGCACTCCTCTGTCTCACTGAAGTCAGGGTGAAGTGCATGTTTTTTTGTACATACTAGCCAGACTGGCATAAAAAAAATCCCTGATTAAAACCAGCATATAATTATGCAACGCAGTACCCTATAATTTTATTGCAACAATTGTGAAACCCAGTTGTACAGTTCATAGCCCACAGATTGCAGGTGAAGTCCCCCCCCCAAAAAAAATCATAATTCCCATTTCTATGGCACTTTTGGAGTTATGAGTTTCAGGCTTTCTCCTGATAAAAGACACTACTTAATCACTATGGAAACTTATTCAAGCAATTTTGAAATACCAAGAACTCGCCACTTAAGTACAAAATTGTTCTTTGATAGCAGGTAATGAAGCTAAGAAGTCACAGCCAGTTACTAGGGACTGAAATGATACGCTTACTCAAGCAGTAATTTTACCACAGGGATGTAACCAAGGGAGAATTGCGGCAAAAAGTAAACTTTCACTTATGACAAATGTCCGTCTACAGAGTTCACTGTAATAACATTAATCATCCAGCCTACTTGTACAAGCTGGACAATAAATGTGCAACTGAACAGTTGTAGAATTATCATGGCATTTCTCTTGTTTCTGTTCTTATTGTCAGTGCATTGCATAGTACTTACGCAGCTGACTTGTAAAAGAGGAACACACATCTAGTTAAGATTAAAATCGTGTATCTGAAATATTCCAAGTAGAAGTGCCCAGTTTAAGAGCTGGACTGCACTGCTTTGAGAAACAAACTCTTAGGGTTCTTCCACTTTTATCTCAAAATCAGTTCAAGTTGACAACAGTCATTTACAGGGCTAGGTAAATGGAAAACCAAAGTCCATCTGCATGCTATTAATAACATCCAGTAACGTTGACTTCATAAGAAAAATGCAAACAAAGCAGATTCAGAGCTGAAGCATCATTTGTACAATTGGCGCTAGCTTACTAACAAATGTTCAAGTTATACTTGGAATACATTAATACTAACACTTTACTGCTGGTTTCCAGCCAGAACTATCACTATAAGCATCCAGACTGTGCCATAGTTAGTTTGGGTTATATTTTATTTTATTACTTCTAGAAAATGCAACAGCTATTCTCAGGAATTCTGGGAACCATCACTCCAAAGTTCTAACCCCAAAGAGGGTGTGGTCAGTCAGCACTCAATATACCTTTTTGGCAGACACAGAATCTCTCTTTAGCTTTCTTTAAAAGAAAAGAAAAAAGAAAACGCTTGGCTCCCACTGGCTGCCAGTTGCAGACAGTGACAGCACAACCCTGTCTATGTCTACTCAGAAGAAAGCTCTATTGAGTTTCATGTAAGTCATTCCCAGGTAAGCGTGTATAGGGTTGTATCTGAAGAGATGTTATTGCTCTTATTAGCTACCAATGACTCATTGACAGTCAATGAGACATACAGAGAGTATGGATTTATGGCTACCAGAACAAAAACAAAGAGAACTAATGGGTGTCTTTGGGGAAAAGATCTGTGGCAATGAGACCTACACTCCAACTGCTGCTTGCTGCCAAGCTCATCTATAGGCAAAGTCACAGCTATGGTGGGAGGTGTTTGCCGGTCCTGTAGTGCGTGCAAGAGCAGGATTTCCTATTTGCCATTTTTTCTTGCTGAAAAGGTAGACCTCTTACTACTTTTAAGGGTTCACCATAAAAGAGTCAATTAATTTCAATCCAATTGTCAATTTGATAGCGGGCCTTCAGACTGGAGCTGTGAGCAAATGGTCTCTCAAAATTCTCCACCTTCCTTGTCAATAGAGAAATTGAGGTGGGGAGGTGAAATCAATTACCAGCCAAAGTAAGACAAGCACCTAGTGTGATGAAGTTGAGGTGCCCATGGAAGACATTTTTGTTTAGAAAATCTTGTCCTGAGTTGTAACCAAATCATTTATGGAAGATTAATGTCATATTTAATGAAATGCTCTCGTTGTTTTTAGAATTTGTGTGGGTGGTTTTGTTGTTGTAGAGTTTGTTGAATTTTATTATTCTTAGAACTTCTGCTTCAGTGTCTTATTTTGTTCTTACCATATGTACTGCTTCAATGGCCTTTGAATATTCCTCCTTGAATATCTCCAGGAAGAAGAGAAATTCTCTCACAGGTTCTGGTGGGGGGCAGTCACTACAGCTTCTTTCTTCCGGTTTTGTTGTTCTTGGCTGCCATTTTGCATCCTGCACAATGTCCTGGACTTAGTGCAGGACACCACCCAGAAAACACAGTGGAGAACATTTGGAGAAAAGCTGCACTGGTCTTTTTCTGAGGTGGTGGGGGATGGAGATAAATAGAAGATGTCTTCTAAGAACCTTTGGCTCAACCTAACTTCAGACTGAATTTCTTTTTTACCTTATGAAACATTATGCACAGGTCCATAGAATAGCATCTTTAATGTTGAAGCAGAGACTGTGCAGATGTCTTTAGGAAGACTTTCTGTGGAAACTACCCTTCATGAGCTATTGTCTGTCAATGAAATAGACACTGCGAGTCATAAAGGTTGCACTAGAGAGGAGTTTGACTTATTGTGGATGTGTGGTTGCATCTCTTTTGTATTTGTATTGTTTGACAGCCTTTACATAAGGTGGTTTCAAACATTATTGCATTTATGGCCGTAGGGCAAAATGAAGGTTGAATAGTTTAATGCATCCAGAATAATCTGGTGCAATAGGGGGCCGATCTATATGAATAATGGCCATACTCTTTGTTAATAGTCTGAGTGTGCTCCTTTTTATGATGCCCAACCTAAAAAAAATTAACAGTCTAAACTGAAATGACAGGTACTCAATACAGACCTTCCGTAAGACCATTATCATACCTGGTGTTACAGGAAATCCAGTAAGATGCATGATATTCCTGAAGACTGAAAGACTGATAGCCCTAGCCTATGCCCCAGTATTATTCTGACAGAACACATAAGGAATTTGACTTTGGAATCTAGGACAAAACTAGGAGACTTTGAGATGGACCCATGACCATGACCTATTGAACTAGGTAAGTAAAAGGTAAAGGACCCCTGGATGGTTAAGTCCAGTCAAAGGCAACTATGGGGTGCGGCACTCATCTTTGCTTTTCAGGCTGAGGGAGCTGGCATTTGTCCACAGACAGCTTTCTGTGTCATGTGGCCAGCATGACTAAACTGCTTCTGTTGCTACGGGACATCATGATGAGTGCTAGAGCGCACAGAAATGTCATTTATCTTCCTGCTGCAGCAGTACCTATTTATCTACTTGCACTGGTGTGCTTTTGAACTGCTAAGTTGGCAGAAGCTGGGACAGAGCAACAGGAGCTCACCCCATCATGTCAACCTTCCGATCAGCAAGCCCAAGAGGCTCGGTGGTTTAGGCCTATTGAACTAGCATGCAATTGCACAGTATTGGCAGACACCTTCATGCAAGATTTCAACCTTTTTTAAAGGCATACACAACCCTGTTGTGGCCATATCTAATACTACAAACAGGACAGTGGGAGGACATTGCCTTGTTTCATCACATCTAAGGTAAACTCCAGTGCCCAGCTACTGGTATCACACAACAGATTCTGGTCTATAGGATCAGGTTTCCTGACTTTTATGTTAAGCTGTTTTCAACTTTATGGATGCCTCTGACACACTTGGCGAGTGTGGTGATATTTTGGACCAGCTGACACAATTCTCAAAGATCAGTCCCAAGTTTCCTTCATCAAAAGCCACAGTGAACAGGCAGGATGAGAAAATCACTGATTTTAACTTTTAAATTGAAAGTGTTATCATACCTACTCTCCCCCTCCCCCTGCACCTAGAAAATTCCAAGTGGCTTAAATTAATCGATGTGGCTAACAGGAGTTACATCAATCAATATGGCTGGATTGCAGTAGCCATTCTTTCAGTAGCTGGAATTGCTGCCAGACACATAGGTAATCACTTGGTTCACCTGATAAATTTATCCAAGTAAATTCCATCCTGGGGAGAGTCTGGATGGTGTGAGTGGAAAAACTACAGTGTGCTTCAGTGCCCAGGCAGAAACTAGGACTATGCCTTTAACATTTGCAACAAAGAAAGAGGAGCTGCTAAAAAAAAAGAAGCTGTTGCTGTGTGACTTGTTTCTTCAAACTTTAGCCTATGAAGGACAATGGGGAATATGGCTGTTCTCTGGCCCTCAGTTGACATGTAGCCTCAGAGTGTGACCTACCTCATAAGTCCCAGGGCCCTTGTGCCAATTTTTTTTCATCATCTAACCTTAAAAGCTTACATTTCCTAAAATTATCGTTTGTAATTGAGGAAACTGATCTTGAACATTTAAGAAAAAAAGACTTTACTTGACCCAAACTGAGATGAAACTGTAGTTGCATTAGCTGAGGCCATGGCTCAGAGCCATTAATCCCATGAAATGTACTCATTAATTAAGGCAGCTATGACCAACAGCTGTAATTTATTAGCTTTCTCTAGAATTGCAAACATCTATTCTGCAACCCTGCATAGCTACAGGGTCCATAAAGCCAAATTATTGGTACAATACATTACGTTTTTCCACTATATATTACTGTTTATACTTATTTTCTCTAATATTAGGAGATTTTATATACAACACAGCATAGACTAACACCATGCTATTCGTCAAAGTCTGTATTTTTTAAAAAAGAAAAAAGAAAAACAAATTCTATAAACAACTGTGGGTTCTGTGAAAACCTATATCAATTTGACTGTGACTGACTTGCTTGTGTAAACAAATACTTCATGGCACTTAAGCTGACATTCAGTAGAAGCTTTTAGCTCCTAGTGATTCTGAAGGATAATAAAAACAAAGTCCTTCAGACGTTTTCTTCAGATAGGCACTCTGCAAATGTCATTGGGATATTTTCTTTCCAAAGAACTAAACTGGGGAAAGTCGCCAGAAAGCCTCCAATCAGCAAATTTGTGGTCTGCTTTGAGCTTCTCCTCAAACAACTTCTCCCTCCATTTACTTACATAAACTCTGAGGAGACCTAAAATGACGGCAAGTCTGCCTAGAACATGAGTAAGGAAACTCTGGACTTCCAGATGTTGTTGAACTAAAACTCCCACCAGCCTTAGCTAGCATGGCCAATGGCCAGGGATGGTGGAAGTTGTGGTTCCCCACTTCTGGCCTAGTCAAAATGGCTATTCACATGACATGGCTTGTCCCATTGACTTCTGCTCAACAGACAAGTAGTGGTGGAAATGTTTTTAAAGTAACAGTTCCTGTGAAGCATGAATAAAAAGTCAAACACAGAAGTATTGCTGGAAGCATATTGTATTCGGGAATTATTTCAAACTTTCAGGAGAAATCAAATTTATTGTACACCAAAGGAAATGTGATTTATACTTTTAGGGGGTCAAACCGTTTGTATTGGGTAGTGTGATTCAAAGAATAAAAAAGAAACAAAAATCCTATTTAGAAATGGAAATCTATGGAAAGAGATATTCAGGGTTACTGTTAGCATGCACTCTCAAATAAACCAGATACCAGAACGGTTTTATGGCAGTGATAAATATGCTGCAGGAAGGAATGGCATATTAGCTATCCTATATGAGGCAATATTATTTCCTGGGCTACAGCTTATTGGAAGCAACATTTAGATGGATTAGAAACTCTTCAGGATTCATTTAAGCAGCTGACAGTCAAGGTTATCCTTAATTAAATACGCCAAGGCTGAATTCCCATAACCAGGTTTGTTTGTTTATTTTGCAGAGATTTCCTCTGACCTTTTGTATTTGCCGACTAATAGTGTTAGGATCTGGGACAGCCTGCTTTTATGGCTATTGAACAGGAAGAATAACAACCCTGTGTATACAAACTGGATGTGTGGGGATTTTTAAACCATAAAGCCAGCACAGGTAATCAGTTCTCAAATCAATAGCCATTTCCCCTTGATAAAGGTAGTATGCAGCCTTTTGATTTCCCCCCTTTGTTTCTTCCACCCAAACACAAACTTGTTGTTCAATCAAACCACATTTCATTCCCTTTTTTCTGCTTCATGGCTAGATGGTTCCTAAGAAGTAAACTAGTTCAGGGTGATGTTGAGGGTGGAACGGTACTTAACGATAAACATAAATCTGTCGCCAAAAATGGCAGCCCCACGTAGAATTCTCCTATGATGTCTGTGGGCCTTTCCATATGTATATTTTGTAGCACTTAGCTGCTGTTATATAGTAATATAGGAAGCTGCCTAATGGATTGTTTAATATTGTCTCTGCAGTGAAGCCCCCTTTTTGGGCTTGGATGCCTGGGACTAACTGCTATTTGTCTCCTTCCCTTCTAGAACTTTCTCCATCATTTGCCATTCTTACTGGCTGCAGCTGAGGTAAAAACAGCCTGGTCCATCTCCTTCGCTTGGCTGACCTGTCATTTGGCTCCCCACACTGTCTCCTGTATTGACCATTCCACCTGACCTTAAATATTTTCATTGTGTTGTGACAATATGAAAGAGTTTGAACTAGAATTTGATCATTTTCCTTTCCCCACTTCTCCATTCCTTTTCTTCCCTTTTTTTTGTACCTCATTAATGAAACACATTATTGGAATGTGTGAACAATTGTGAGAATTTTGGCAAAAAGGTGGGTATACTTAGCAAATAGATAACAAATAAAAGTGCCGCCAGCTCAAAATAGTCCTGCGTATGTAAACTCTTTTTCCTTTGGGGAGAAAGTTTCCGAGCAGTGATGGAATTCGAGATGGTGTCTTGCTTTGTTCAGTTTTAGCAAATTATTGCTCCCATCCTGCTTTCCAGCTCTTTTTCTTTCACAGTTTTGATGTTCTTTTCTCCCAGTGCGGTTTACTTGTGGTTGGTTTCATAATTCCTTTCGAAAACTTTGATGTATGTTTCATAAAATGATTTCCACCTACACAACCAATTCCATGCTGTTGCTTTGGTTTACGTAATTGTACTTTTCTGACTACAAACATAGCAAAATGTGTATTTGTTACAGTGAGACTGTGCAGAATATGTGTGTTTGTGAGTGTGTCTTGCTCCCTGCCTTTTACCACATCACCTACGCTGTGATCTGAGTTAATCCAAATTTTGTATTGCTTCTAGTAGCACCTTAGAGACCAACCAGTAGCACCTTAGAGACCAACTAAATTTGTTCTTGGTATGAGCTTTCGTGTGCATGCACACTTCTTCAGATACACTGAAACAGAAGTCACCAGACCTTTATATATAGTGAGAGGGTGGGGAGGGGTATGACTCAGAAGGGTGGTGGGAATGGGTGATAGGCTGATAGCTGTGGTAAACCTGTTGATGACTGTTAACGACTGCAATTGGTCTTGCAGGAAAAAGCAAGGGGTAAGAAGGTTAAAAATAGCTTTGTCATGTATAATGAGATAAGAATCCAATGTCTCTATTCAGACCAGTTCTCTCCATGGTTTTAAGTTTGGTAATGAGTTGCAATTCAGCAACTTCTCTTTCCAGTCTATTTCTGAAATTCCTCTTTAATAAGACAGCTACTTTGAGATCTTGTATAGAATGTCCTGGGAGACTGAAGTGTTCTCCTACTGGTTTCTCTGTCTTGTGATTCCTGATCTCAGATTTATGTCCATTTATCCTTTGGCATAGGGATTGGCCTGTTTGTCCAATATAGAGAGCTGAAGGGCACTGTTGGCATTTGATGGCATACACAATGTTAGACGATGAGCAATTAAATAGTCCTGAGATGGTATGTTTGATGTTGTTGGGACCAGTAATGGTGTTGTCTGGGTGTATGTGGCAGCAAAGTTGGCATCTGGGTTTATTGCAGGCTCTGGTGCCAGTGTCCGTGTTGAGTCTGTTTGTAGTATTATTGTGGGTGAGGAGTTGTTTAAGATTGGGTGGCTGTCTGTAGTCGATGAAAGGTCTTCCACCCAGAGCTTGAGAAAGAGAACTGTCATTGTCTAGGAGAGGTTGTAGATCTCTGATGATGCGTTGTACTGTTTTAACTTATTCCTTATTAATGCTTCATAATACTTTGTGATGCTTAAACTGTTTTGGTACTAACTTTCCTTTCATTCCTGCGCAGCATTCAGGTAATATTCTATCTGCAGCTAAGGAGCAGAAGTATACTTAACATTCATTGTTTGTTTGTTTGTTTGTTTGTTTGTTTGTTTGTTTAGCAAATGACTGAGCCATTGCTTGGATTAAAGTACTTGATTCCAGACCAGTAACAGTCCCCTTACACACCAGAAGGGAATGGAGATAATGTGCACGGTGAAGAAAACACAGCAGGTTTTTAAAACAATTTTCTTTTTTTAAAAGAGGGCTGATTATTCCAAAAGCAATTAGGTTTTTTTGGGGGGGGGGGTCAAGGGTATTGTAATCCTGTGACCACATGCCGAATTTTACGAGGACGTAAAGTAGCAAATCACATAATATTTCATAAACAATGGGGGGGCACTTTGAGGTTTTTGTTTTTGTTTTATAATCAAGTGGTATATTATCAAATAAATAAATAAATATGAAAGAAATCAAACTTTGTTCTAATCCCAATTTTTGTTCCAAGCTGCTGGTGATACGATTTCCATATGTTCATTTCTGAAAGTATCTTAGACACCTGAAAGACAACAAAGTTCCCATTTCAGTAATATTTCATTACCATATTATTCCAGGGAAAAGAATCCAAGGCCCACTAAATTGTGACCCACTATGCAGAATGCAGGCCTGCTTGAGGTTGCAGAACTGAGAGACTGGCAGGCATGCAGCAGGCCACAATAACATGCCAAAGGGCTGCATTTAGCATAAGATTTTCCTCAAAAACGTCAAGGATTTGGATGAGCAGCACTGTAAGAATGCTTCTGATCATGGAAACTTGTTTCCATTTCTTAGATTTCCCCCTTCACTGGACTCATATACATGGGAACCTTCAGCTGTATATGATTTTTGTGTCCAGGGAAATCGAACAAATAAAAGCAACAGCAACTTTTGTGAATTACGATTCTCATCATAATCTTCATGGCATTATTGGAAACAATTCTCTGCACAGTTTTTGAGGAAAATCTTATTTAGACAAAATTTAGTCTGTGCTCTGCGAAGTTTATTTAAAGATCTTTGCTAACGGTGTATGCCACCAGCCAGTCAGTTTCTTAGCAACCAAGAATAATCTTCTAACAAATCCCTGTACAAAATTTATTATTTTCTATACAGGAGAGTCATAAAACTTCAGCGATCTTTATTTTTTTTTTTTTGCTGTTTTGGTATTGAAAGAGGAATAACATTGATTAAATGGATTTGATTAAAATTTCTACCAGAAAATTTTGTGTATACCTAAAGCTCCTTAGACAAGGGACGTGGGTCGCACTGTGGGTTAAACCACAGAGCCTAGGGCTTGCTGATCAGAAGGTTGGCGGTTCAAATCCCTGCGACAGGGTGAGCTCCCGTTGCTCGGTCCCAGCTCCTGCCCACCTAGCAGTTCGAAAGCACGTCAAAGTGCAAGTAAATAAATAAGTACCACTCCAGCAGGAAGGTAAACGGCGTTTCCGTGCGCTGCTCTGGTTCACCAGAAGCGGCTTTGTCATGCTGGCCACATGACCTGGAAGCTGTACGCTGGCTCCCTTGGCCAGTAACGCGAGATGAGCGCTGCAACCCCAGAGTTGGATGCGACTGGACCTAATGGTCAGGGGTTCCTTTACCTTTACCTTTAAAGCTCCGTAGGGTGCAGTGTTATGGACCCTGGGAAACCTGCCCCATCCATCCCAATTAGAGGGAGGAGCTGGTGTAAAGGAGCAGTGAGTTTGGGACCGTGGGGCCAGGGGTGTAGCAAGGGGTGCACCGCCCCATGTTCCATAATGGAGGGGGTGACAAATTATCAAGGAACAATTACTGCCCTACTAGGGCGGTTCATAAAAAACTTTTTTTAAAATGCCTGCTCCAAAGGTCTTATCTTACTATACTATGGGTTATATAGCTATATATGAAATTTCATGCATATTGGTTAATATCTTGACCCTTCTCCACCAAAATAGCTGTTTACTTGGCTGTTTTCCTATGTCGTGAAGGCTGAAATTTCAGTTCAGTGGAGCACTTACTGTTCCCAACCCTCATGCTGTGGAATGCCATCTAATTAGACTTTAATTTGATTTTGAGATGTTTTTAGGAGGTAATTTAATTATTGTTTGATTTTATACCAATGTTATGTATCTGATGTTAGCCATCCTGAGCCCAACTTCGGCCGGGGAGCGTGGGATATAAATAAAAGTTTTCTATTATTATTACTTGTTATTATTCCTTTGTTAGAAAATATGAAATAACGTAAAACCATTTTTGCAGGGGGTGCAGAATCAATTGGGGGGGAGGGTGACAATAAATTTTCCCCACCAGGTACCACCTGACCTTCCTACGCCTCTGGGGGGGGTGACAATTTTTTTTGCCCCCAGGTACCAATTTACCTTGCTACGCCCCTGCGTGCGGCTGAACTGGCGGGAGTGCCAGATTGTTTCTGCTGGTGCATCCGCACAGCACTGACCTTGTTCCATCCCAGCTCTATGTCAGTCAGTGATGCTGCTGCCAGAAGAACAGTGTGGCAGAAATGACTACCACCATTGCCCCTCCGCTGCCAGCATTCCAATTTCAGAGAGGTCAAAACAGGAGTGTTTTTGTGGCGTATATGCGATCCCTCCCCTGCCCCCACAATTATGACAACCCTAGGGGTGGCAAGGGAGGGGAAATCGTTTTTGGGAAAAAAATTCAATGGAAAGAGCAGGAAAAATGGAGTACCACATTTTGCCCTGGTGGTGCAACTTGATCCACATTCAGTTCTCCCTCCCCTAACTCAGTAGGATTCCTATGCCTGTTTTATGATATGCCTAAATTCTAATCACCTGGCATATTTATGGTTAATCTACAAATACCTGGATTCCGAGAATAATTTGTAATTCTTAAGAATGGAACAAAAAGGAATCCCATCTTCCTTGATCCATTGTTATTCATATGAGAGGCAGATAAGTTAAATATTTGCATATTTTTATAAGTATGGCAGTATGGTTTTGACTATGGCAGACCAACACGGTTACCTACGTGTAACTGGAACAATCTACTGTGTCCATTTGACAGGAAAACAGTATTTCTTTCATTGGAAAGAAGCATATCCTTCCAGGGCTGTTAATAAAAGGGAGCAGGGGGGGGGAGAGAGAGATAAGTGGTTCATAGGGGTGGTGTGCAGCGTTAGGGAAGCTGTAGGTATCAGAAGACCTGCTCTTGCACAGAGATCTGCAGGTATGTTCGTTTAGTCGTTTAGTTGTTCTCTGGTAGATATCATCCTAGGAAGCAAACCAACTCACTGCCTGTCCTGGACTCACAATGTACCAGTACATATTTGAACACTATGCTGGTTTCCTGAGTGCTTACCTATGTCATACCCTATTACTGAGGGCAGCTCAAAAGTAGGAACTAGGTATTTCCTACTCCCCGAACACGCTTTCTGCCCTTGAGTTATCCAGCCGAAAATGACCGGGCTATACTGCCATCAGGAAACGGAGCGACTTCAAACAACGAGGGCTGCTTTCTGCATTGCAAGGCTGCCTAATCACGTTCAAAATTCATTCTTTCAAAGTAAATAAAAGTCACACTGAGGAAACACAGCCGTTTCCTACGATGCATTAAAACCACATTTTTCTCAATTCACGGCCGCCACGCTTGACTAGTCGCAGGGATCAGGAAACCTCATTTGAGTAATAAGCCCCGATCATGTTATTGTTAGAAAGCATGGCTCTCTGGCTTCCTGGGGAGCATTAGGCCAAGAGATAACTCCCCTTGCTGAGAACAGGATGATCGAAGAGTATCTGAAAGAGATGAAGTCTATTTTGTTTCCATTAGTGTTATAAATAATTGATACTAGCGATAGGAAGTCTGTCATCATTAGATGATGGTAAACAGGCTCCTTTTGCCCAAACGATGGCAGCAGCTAGCAGAAGATAATTATCCACAATTTAAAAAAATGTCAACATACTTTAAAATATTAATTATTGAAATCGTTTCTCCTCTCTGCAAAAGCTCTGCCAAGTCTCTCCACCACTATAATCGAAAAGCTATGTGTAGGACAACAGGGGTGCACCAGTGATGGAAGGACATTCTGTTTGCACATTCTTCATTCAACTCACATTCACTCTGTTGAAAATACAGGCTCTTGCACCGTGCTGGAAACTGAAAATTCCTGAACTTTCCCCTAAGATCACAGGATATTTCAAATTCAACGTTATGAACCTGAGTTAAGAAGGAACTGAACTGAACTGAAATATATTCCAGGGTCTCTAGTGATGAATCAAGTACCACTGCATATTTAACCATGCAGATCCTCATAGAATCATAGGGTTGGAAGGGACCCAAAGGGTCATCTCATGCAAGCCTCCTGCAGTGCAGGAATCACAACTGAAGGATCCCTGACAGCTGACCACAGTGGCTGGGCCGCTGATGGAAGCTGGAGTTCCAGCAAATCCTGGAAGGCCACCGGATATAAAATTTAGCAGACAACATATGACCTGCATTAAGCTCTCAATTATTTACTCAAGAGACTGACTTCACACCCTATAATGAAATCTCAGTCTCTCTCCCCTTATGAGAGTTATACAACAGGTTGCTCCCCCCCCCCAACTAAGATGTTACATGTCCCCATAAAGGGAATGGGAGAGAAAATTACTCACAGCAAACTGAACAGAGATGTCTGCAAGGATGTTAATATCCACATAAGATAGCAAAATGTTGATGAATCACTGACATGGAAAATGTAAAAACAATGAAGATGAACGACCCCATGGCCTAAGGAAGGCAAATAATAATGATCTAACATCTTAAAGCAGGTACATTGTTTATCTGTGTTCAGTGCCTTATGGGGAAGCAGTACACAGTCCATGGCTCTGCAATGGATAATTGGATACTATTTTTTAAAACATAAGGAACTATCTCTTGAAATAAACTTTAACTGTTTGCCAAGGTGCAGGCGAGTGTTTCCTCCCCCTACTGAGCAGACAAGTTCTCTGGGATCAGTACAAGGCTCCTCGTTGCAGAGTTCGCGTTGAGCTTACAACTCATCGAGAAAATAAAAGTGGATAGGGATAGATTGGTATGATATGTGTATAATGATGTGTGCCTGGGGAATTGAAGTTCTGTGATCTTTCTTTGTGGTTGAGGAGTATTAAGGTAGCAGAAACATAAAACTGTAGAAATGCACAACCCTGATTTACAACTTGCTGTGAGTACATCCGCTTACATTCACTGAAGTGGTTTCCTTACTACATCCTGCAAAAAGTTGACTTACATGCTTCGCTGCTTCGCTTCTTTGTAAAAGGGTTTTATTTGGCCTCAGTGCTTTTATCTACGGTGAGGCTCAGTCGCAGAGATGTGCAAAGGCTGTTGATAAAAAGCTTTGGCTACTTACCATATATTTAGTAAGTGCAAAATCATGGAACACATATTATTATGAACAATTCTCTGCTTGATTGAGCACATCTGTTTTTGCATTTCAGATGTTGAATTAAATTTTCTCCCCATGTCACTATGCAAAGATGCTTGGAGCCACAGTGTACTCTCTAAAATTGTTTACTGTGCTGTGCATATCAAAAGTTCACACAAATTCAGGGCCATTTATCCTTCGCTTGCTGAGGCATGGGCCATATAGATCCATACTGTTGTGGTTTGGACGGCCTTTATTACTGTGAATCGCACCTTTCACTGCAGTTTTGCTTGATAACCTGATGGAACAATCAGGACCTTAATAAAAGAGCTGAATTTTATGGCTGCAGCCTTCAGAATATGACAACCATCAGAGTTTGGGGGAGAAACAGAGTGATAACTGAAGTTAGAAAAAACAGAGAGAAAATGAGGGAGAGGGAGAGGGAGAGGGAGAGGGAGAGGGAGAGGGAGAGGGAGAGAGAGAGAGAGAGAGAGAGAGAGAGAGAGAGAGAGAGAGAGAGAGAACTTTTCAAATGGAATTAGCTAAAGTTAAGGCACAGCCTTCGGCAGCCACAACAGCGTTTACTCTTTGCAAATCTGATGCAGAGTCAGTTCTTGTGTTGCCTGTGACTCTGTTTCCTTCCACTATTATCTTCTTGTATATTGGTAAATAAAACAAATATTATAATGACATCATACTACTCAAAGTATGCTTCACCCCAAGCTCCACATTTTGTCTCGTGGCTGCATTAGGTCTTGGGTTTCTTTCCATATTGCATGTCTTGAGTATACTGAAAGAGTCCAGTCTTAAGGCATACTTCTGTTGTGCAATTATTCATTTATTACTCCAACTTGCAAAGCAGTTTCTGTGAACAGCATTTTTTTTTCACAGCCTGAGCTCTGTCTCTGTTCTTTCAACTTTTACGCATCTCACAGTGTTTGATTCACTTCAAGCAGAGGGCAGGGGGAGGGGGGGGCTTTAACCAAAACCTTGATATCAGCATGACTTCTGTTTTACAGAATCTCTCATGAAATTCAGTATTCTCTAATGACACATTTCCTTTGTGAATGTACACATCTTCAGCTGGATGGGTATCAAAAAGTTTTAGTCTCTTTTTTTAAAAAAAAATGCACAGCTGTGTGAGCTCTGTTATGTGTATGTGTCAGCCAGAATGAAGGTTCACTGAAATTAATCAAGATCCATTATACTTAGTGAAGTTGGCCTCTTTGATATAACTTAATAGAAACTCATATCTGATTGAACAGCTCCTCCCAAACATTTCCCCTTCCCCCTACTCTGAGTGAGCTCTTCTGTGCTTCATGTGCCTTATGATGTGTGCTAAATGGATGTTGGATGTTGGATGACCTGGAACCTGGGTGGAAAGGAGACAAGACATATATCGGCTTCCCCTTCCTCAGGAACTCACTTCTGATCCTATCCGGACATCCCAAACTGATGCTGGTAACTTAAGCTTTCTCCCAATGGGCAGTAGAAGCATAGGAACAAGGTTAGCGGTAGTACAGTGTAGACACAAACACTAGGTTCCTGTGTCAGACATAATCCACAAGCAACCCCTCATTTGCAGATCATACAGAAACGTTTGAAACAAATGGAAGCATTATTCTTCCATGTCATTATATGGTGTTTGCCAGTCATGGATGGCATGGGTGTGTTTGCACCGCACTGATCTCACCACCACTCCCCCCCTCCACCTCCTGGTAAGCAGCAATGATGTAACCAACTGAAGGTCAGGTGAGCACCACACCATTTACTACTGAGCTTTGCAACATCCCTCAATAACGTTTTAGTGCTCAGTGCTGAGACTGATTATGCCAAAGTGCATCCCACTAACTAAACTAGTCCCATACAACAATTCCAACTAAGTGCTGTTATAATTGCAGTCTTAAATTATGTTGGCTTCTTGTAGGAGGGCTTGTTTTTTTCTATTATCCATTGATTCCAGAATAAAATTTATTTGGAAGGGACCCTGAGGATCATCTAGTCCAATCCCCTGCAATGCAGGAATATGCAGCTGTCCCATACAGGGATCAAACCTGCAACCTTGACATTATCAGCACCACATTCTAACTGACTGAGCTATCCAGGCTTTGTTTTCAGAATTCACTGGATGAGGTGGAAATTGGTTCCAGAGACCTGAGCATTTTCCAGTAACCAGCAAATCCTGCCTATGGCCTTGTCCACGTGTTTTAAGGGAAGGAGAAGGAAGACAGATGGTAATAGCAGTCAATGATGCATTGCACCGGCCTACATCTAAATAGCAATGCCTTTTCCCTCTCTCCCTTATTTATTACAAAATGGAACTTAACAATGCAGTATTTTGTGTTTCTTTAAATCAATTTATTATTCATGAATTGGGATGCATATATTGGAAATGCTGCTGTCAAGGTTCCTTCTTTCTCAGATTATTTCATCACGGCCTCTTTGGCAGCAGCTGAGTCTTTTTCTCCATGAATAATTAAGGTAGGTGTTCTTCTGTGTAAAAGAAGCTCAGCACATTTTCAGTACATCCTGGGAGGCCTGCGGTAATGGCATTAGCATTTATAAAAAGAAGGCAGGCAGGCAGGCATGAAGGCACTGTGTCTGTCTGATGTTTTCATGACACCGAGAAAGGATTTTGCCAAGGAAAGGGCACACACAGCTACCTTTTCAGCTTCTCATATTCTTCTTGCAGATAACTTTTCTTTCTTTCTTTTTTGAAATGAACTTATGGGTAGGGCCACACTCCGAGAAGGCAAACAAAATGAGTGGCAGAAACATCATTTTCATGCTGTAGGCACCTACCTGTTAACTAAGCAAAATCTAACAGGTGTGCCAGCATCGTGTGTCACACTTCATAGAATAGTCAACAGCTGAATTGATTTCCTTAGGTTCCTCATTACCTTGAATTTTTGACAGGCTGACAGAAGTGAAGGGGGGGAGGAGGAATCAAATAAATAAGACGTCTGGGGCACCTTATTCTTATTTAGTAAAGGGGTCTTTCTTTGGCTGAATGTGAATTATCCACATGGTGGGGCAACTTCAGGCTCAGAGACTGACTGTGCTTCTCAAGGCCTGACTATCTGGCCTCAAGACACTCCCCAGGCTCTGAAAAATGATAATAGATCATAGAATTTTAGAGTTGGGAGGGACCCCAAGGATCATCTGGTAGGGTTGCCATATGTTCTCTTTTTCATGGGTAGAGTTGTCATAGCGATCCATAGTTAAAAGTAGAAGTTGGCAAATGTGTACTCTTTGTTGCTCTTCAAAATAGGCAACCCTACATCTAGTCCAACCCCTGCAATTAACACAACCATAGCAAATGGCCATCCAACCTCTACTTGAGAACCTCCAAGGAAGGCCCACCACCTTCTGAGGGAGTTAAATCCACTGTCAAACAGCTCTTATTGCCAGAATGCTCTTCCTGATGTTTAGTTGAAATCTCCTTTCTTGTACTTGAAGACATTTGTTTGAGTCCTACCCTCCGGAGCAGGAGAAAACAAGCTTGCTCCATCCTCCATGTGACACAGCCTTTGTGATATTTGAAGACGGCCATCATATCTCCTCTCATCTAGTTACTGATACCTCTGTAAAAGGAAATATCTGCACAGCCTGCTTAAAAGGTCAAGCTCCTGGATTTATCACACAGCTGTTTGGAAGCATATTGAAAAGCAGGGATGAAGGAAACCTGTGTCCTTCCAGTTGTTGCTGGACTACAACTCCAATGGCTAGCAAACCTGCTAGCTGGGGTTGATGGCAGATCAAAAATATGTGGAACACACGGTGGTCTGCGGGTTCCCTACACCTGTTTGAACACTTAGGTGCAGCATTTAAAAGGCTTGCTCAATAGTGGCCACTAGCCTCCAGATGGGCAAATTTAATTCAGTTGAATTGTAGTTAACATTATAATGCAAAGCTATGAAAATTGCACTTCCTGAAACAATGCATGAACCAACATGCAGCTATCCTTCATGATTTCCACTTCTCTGAATGCAGTTCTCCATTAAAAAAAGAAAAGAAAAGAAAACCATGTTTCTGAAATTTCATATTCTAGGGGAAAGTGTGTAAAATGTTCTTTTATCAGTGAAGAAAGCATACTACATGCATCATATTGGGCAGAATGGCAGGTGAAGAAGTGTACACTAAAATGCTGGCATTTTTTTCCTGGGGTTTTAAAGAAAAAGCAAGCTGATGCAGACATGTGGGAAACTTCCATTTAAAATGAGAAAATGAGAGAAAACAAAATTGATGGATTTGCTTACCCCAGTCTAACAGAGGATAGGCTCACCAGAAGATTCCTTTCCAAAAACTTCACTGGCTGGAAAGGTTCAAATAGTGGAAAGAGGTTCCTCAAATGTTCTGAACACATGCCATTAAGGATATTAAAGCTATGCACTAGCACAACAAATTAGGCCTGGAAACAAACTGCATACCAGCAGGGTTTGGAAAGGAGTTATATAGTCCCTAAGGTGAAGGTGAGACAATAATATGGCAGCTATGTTTTGGAGTAGTCATACTTTTCAAACAGCCGTCAAGTGTGGTAGTAACCCATATGAGATTTATTACCATTCAACACAGTGTTTTCAAATCCTTTTTTGCTAAATCAGCTGAAGTTGGTAGAATGTCCTCCTGGTCCTAGCCCTAAACTGGGCCCATTCATAGTGGAACTAGATGACTCTTGAGATTTGTCCAGCTGTACTACTGTATAAATATATATCCATGGCTTTTTTTCAGCCAGAACTCAACGGAACTCAGTTCCGGTGCCTCTCAGGTGGGTGCCATTGCCATTCTAAGAGAACAAGGGAGGCGTTCATGGTGAGTTCCAGCACCTCTTTTTCTAGAAAAATAGCACTGTGTGCAGTAGTTTTGTATATAATGTTAGGATTTCCTACACACGAATAGGACCCTGGCAGAGACACATGCCTGACTGGCATGTTCCCTCCCTCCTGGGCAATAGTTTGGGAGCTTCAAAAGCTTTCTTCAGCCCGAACATCACAGCAACTAATGCCAGAAAGCATTAGCACGCTTATGGACCATTATTATTATTATTATTATTATTATTATTATTAGTACCCCGCCCATCTGGCTGGATTTCCCCAGCCACTCTGGGCGGCTTCCAACAGAAATGAAATACAAAAAAATCCACAGAGTGTGCACAGTTGCTCAGCAACTTGGCATTTTGGCTAACCTACTTTATTTACATATACAGGTAAACACACACGGAGCACTGCAACATGGCTCCCTCTCTCTCTAGCATCAGACAGCAAAGAAAAAGAAGAAAGGACAATAGTCCCACTTCACGGAACACAGTAACACAAACATCCTGTCTCCGTCACTTCCCACTCTGTGGAATCAAAACACTACCATCATGTGATAGGCAACAATCCCATGACTGTAGACACGGGGAATGAATCTCCAACATATAATACTATAGTCTATCTAGTTGTATAAAAGGAGTTTTTCTGTTCATGACCCTCTGCATAAAAGGAGTCTTTCTGTTCATGAAAGAGCTCCTGATTCATTGGACATATCCACTAATGGAATAGAGAGAGAGAGAGAGATGACTTTTGCCGATTCCTCCTGTCAGGTTAAGGGGCCTGGGACTGCATGTTGAGTCCTTGAAGTTTGCTACTCCTTATCTCAGAACCATAGGCACCGACTCCTAGAGGCCAAGGCAGTTCCCTCTCCACTCCCTGGTTGTATTTTTTGAGGGGGCCAGGCAATGTCACTCGGGCCCCCTCAATGAGCAAGAGAAGCTGATGTCTGAAATCAAGACCAACTCCTTCCCAGATCTCTTTCTTTTACCTTCTAGAAGGCAGTAACTTACACCTGTGAGTCATTAGATCAGCACCTGCTCAAAGGAATGTTACCAGAAATTTATTATAAAACCTTCCTTTACTCCCTTATCCCTTACCCCCTCCTTCTTTCTGCTTTCCCTTTTGGAATATTTTATCCTGACAGCATGCATCCAGGTCATGTCTTGAGGGGTCAAGGCTGGTGTAAATCCTGAAAGTCTTTTTGATTCACTAAGAAGTTTCTCTCTCTCTCTCTCTCTCTCTCTCTCTCTCTCTCTCTGTGTGTGTGTGTGTGTGTGTGTGTGTGTGTGTTCCAATAGCTATTAACTTATCAATTTATTTTCTTTGGCATTTTACATTTGTCTAGGTCTTAGGATGCTCTTATACATTTCCCCGTTGTTCTAAACAAACTTTTATAGTTTTGCATTAATTTGGTGTGGGTTTCTTGACAGTGTGGTTCAACTTCTGAATTAGTACCCAGACCAGTAGTGGGGACATAAGTCTGTTTTGGGCCAAGCTAGTCATTAAGTGGGTTTTAAAAAATAAACTTAAACTCCCTCCTTATCTTGACACACATGCCTTTTCCTGTCACCCTGCCACCATTTAAGTGGTTCTTAGGAGTTCCCTAAACCTTTGGAGTGAATTTTGACTGGGTGGGGAAGAGAGAGCTACAGAGCGACCTAAATTTCAACATGGATTTCAATTGTACGTAAGTGCAGACTGAATCTAACCCATCACCGTATCTCATTGTTGGTGAATTAATATACTAAAAGTGCAGTTCCACTACCGTATTTACTCGAGTCTATTGTGCCATTGAATCTAATGCATGCCCCAATTTCCAGAACCTTGAAACCAAAAAAAGTATTTGCTGGCGAGTATAAATGTGCCATCGAATCTAACGCACACCTTAATTTTCACAACGTAACTTGGCCAGAAAAGGTGAGCATTAGATTCGATGGCAAATTGCAAATACGGTAAGTCCAGTGGTATGATTCCCAAATGAGTGGGTATAGGATTGCAACCTCAAAGCATAATAAATTAGAAATCTTTTTTTAAAAAAATATATTTTCAAATACTGCTTAAGCAATACACCAATCCCTTCTACCAAGGAAATACATTTGTTTTGCTGGCACTACTTTCTTGCTGAAGCTAGTGTACAATCCTCTCAAAACTAGCCCATGTTCTAACTCCGACTAAGTTCAGTGAGAGAATCAAACACATGTGGTCGATTGTGCCCAAGACAAGCAAAGAAAGCAGGTTGATATCCAGTTAAATCTTTCTCAGATTAGACCCACTGAAATCAATGGATTTAAGTCCATTAGGTATTGCCCACTGTGGATACATTATCCAGTGAAAATAATGGCTGTGAGGTAAGAGATTATCTGTATTGTTTTTCAAAGGGGAATGCATCCCACTAGAACACGTGCATACACTGTGGGCATAACCAAAATAGTTTTTAAAAACATTTTTTTTTTGTAGGATCTGGCAGGTTTTACATTTGCTCTTTGTTTTAAGTTAGTTTAGGGAAGTTCTGTCAACTGGAACAACCGGAGGGCAAATAATTGAAGAGGTTGTATATATGGATACAATATGGTTTCATTTATGACAAAAGGAAGAGCTCTGAACATTCATTTCAGATGTCAAAGTGAATTTGTGTGTGCCTATTAACCTACTGCTCGAAGGAAGACTATTTTTAGCCTCTTTGCTCAGCTAATGCATTCCCAGGATTCCGTCTTATTTGCTCAACAAAGCATTACTATTATATAAAAGCCCAGCCAGTACAAGTGTCAACAATAACTCTCAAAATCCTTAGCATTTAGCACAGTGAACAAAAATGCAATACTTGACTCAGCCAGGTATTCAACAGCATGTTTAATTTTCATTACGCTGCAAACAAGTTTTTTCTTAGTAAATATATATTTAAAAATTAACAATATTAGCAATATTAAAATTCTTGGTCAAGAGCACAGAAGGAAAAAAATTAAAGTGTAATGATGCAAAGTTGGATATTCAAACAGCACAAAGTAGGGTTTCTTTTGTTTTTTGTTTTAAAGTCACCTCACTGTTTCCCCCAAATGCCTGTGAAATAATAGTGCTCAAAAAATTTCCATTTTACTTTGTTTGACTTTATAAAAATAAAACCTGTACAGCTGCACAGGAATATCAAGGAAGACCGCTGATGTCAGTGATGGGGCTGGATGAGGGTGAAAAAAATGGTGCTTAATTTAAACAAGACAGAGATACTCCTGGTCTGTTGGAAGGCAGATCAGGAAATGGGAATTCAACCTGTGCTGGATAGGTTTACATTCCTGTTCAAGACTCAGGCTCATAGTTTGTGTCTATTCCTGGAGTCTATGTTGAACCTGGATGCCCGGGTTTTGATGGTGGCCAGGAGCATACCATTATGGCTCATGCACCAACTGTGCCTTTTCCTTGAGATGTGTGGTATCTGGCCATAGTGATGTATGCCTTAGCTACATCCCAGTTTGATTACTGCAACACACTCTGCCTTTGAAGTGTGTTTGGAAGCTTCAGCTGGCCCAGAATGCTGCAGCCAGACCACGACCAGTTATAGGGAGCATGTTAGTCCCCTGGTGAAAAAACTTCGCTGGCTACCCATCCATTTTGTGCACAATTCCAGGTGCTGATTATGACCTATAAGGCCCAATATGACTGGACCCAGGCCTCCTGGAAGTTCATATCTCCCTATACTGTATCTGGTATAAGATCCTCAGGTGAGCACCTTCTCTCAACATCAGCAGCGTGGTTGGTGGTGACACAAGAGACAGCCATTTGTGTAGCTGTATTGTGGAATTTCCTCCCATGACAGGTTAAATTGGCTCCTCCTTCCCATGGCAGGCTAAGACCTTCCTATTCAGACTGACCATTGAAAACTATGGCACAGATGATGCTGGCCACTTGGTAGCTGTCACATACCATCCAACATTTCTCTGATGAAAATAGGGACATCCCATTCCATAATCATAATTTTACTATTTATACCCCACACATCTTACTGGGTTGCCCCAGCCACTCTGGGCAGCTTCCAACATATATAAAAACATAATAAAACATTAAAAAAATTTGAAAAACCACTTCCCTATACAGAATTGCCTTCAGACAGCTCGGGGAATGGATAACTCCATACCATCCAGCATTTCTCCAATGAAAACAGGGACATCCTAAGGAAAAGTGGGACATTCCAGGATCAAATCAGAAACTGGGACAGCTTCTCTAAATCAGGGGTGTCACTGCAAAATAGGGACATTTGGAGGGTCTGCTGTCAGGGCAAACAGTACTTTAATGCTAGTTTTAAACGTGTTTTAATGTTGCTTTTAGCTAGATTGTGTTTCTTACTTTGTATTTTATAATGATACTTTTAAAGGTAAGCTGCCTTGAATCCCAACTTGGAAGAAAGGAAGGATACAGATACAGCAAAAATAAATAAATAAAATGGTGACTTCATTGAATTTTTGGTGGTATGCAACAGTGCCCATTCATGCATAATTCTTTTTTTTTTTTAGTGGGCCTCAGGCTCTTTAAGGGATTATTTCTGTTTATCCCATAAAAATATTAGTTTCTGACAGCTGAGAAACATGCTGAGATGGTACTGTGCGGGAATATTAATCCTTAAGATAGGCTTCCACAGGATCCCATGGTGAGACCTGCTGTAGGGAGTATCTGCTAATCTTAGAGCTATCTGTGTTGCTTGCTTGCCATATATTAATTAGTCCTTTGCTCTGGGAGGAAAGCATTATCAGGGCCACTGATATATAAACCTAAATAACCAGGTGTGGTCTGTGTAACTGTGATAGCATGTAAGTCCTGGAAATACTTACTCTGGTTGAACTTCTGCGCATCCCTAAAGACAGCATGTGCTGTGCCCTGGCTGTTAGGAGTCACATCCTTTGCCATCCCACAGGGTTCCTGGCGACCAAAGGAAGGGACATAAGCTGTTTGTCTTTGCTTTGGTCTGTTCTTTACTGCCCCGTCTTCTCAATAAAACCTGGTTTATTAAAGAGCAAACCCATGCGCTTTGCTGCTTTTTCCACATTCAGAAAGAATCTCTGCCCCTTGATAGAACAATAATAGAACATTTTTGGAGAGTTTAAATTCATACATCGGTGTAAGCTTCAGCAACAGAGTGCTTTTATGCAATAAAAAAAGGTAGCAGGAGCAGCTTTTATTGCTGCATTTGGAGCTAAGTGGTTTGATCTGATGGTGGCTTGAGCTCTCCTGAGGCATTCTGAAAGTGAGTTTTCCAGCATACGAGATAAGTCTCCTAGTCCTACATGGAGATGCTCAGGACTGAACCAGATATCTTCTTCTACTGAGCTATAGCCCTGTGAGCATGCTCGTTTTGCTGCCTCATCACCCTCATGCTCATCAGAAAAGGACATGCTTCCTCTGACAGCCTGCTGTTGGCTTCAGAACAGATCAGTTACTGGTTCGTCTCAAGCAGGCCGTCTCGAAGGCTTCTTCACCTGCTTATCTCCTTCAACTCCACACTTGTAACAAGTGCACCCTCAAGCCAAGCAACTACTTGGAGGCGTGCAGCAGGAGAGCAATCTCAAGTCACATGACGTCTTATAACAATACTGCTGCATCTTCATCTCTCTGCACTGGGTCAGGTCATGGTTGACCCCTCCCCCTATGTGTTGGGGTCATGGGCATACCCAGGGGGGCAGGGGGCAGCTGCCCCCCCAAAGCAAAAAAAATTAAATGGTTATCGGCAGCCTAAAAGGGAAAAAAAGCTCAAGACTGGTCTTTCTCTCCCTCCCAAAATCTCAATAACAATTGAGCTCTTCCGCTCTTGCCGAGGCAGTTGGCCACTGTGTGTGTGTGTTCCCCCTCCCTCATGCCGACAAAGAGCTGGTGTGCCTATCAGAGACTGGATCCTAGCCTGCACCCTGCTTGGTCAAATGAGGATGCAGGCTGAGACTTGGACAGTGTCAAGGGGCGGATTCATCGTTGCCAGGATTCATCGTTGCAAGGGAGCTTGGCAAACTGAGTTCCCTTGCATGGTGAGTAGTTCCTTTGCGAGGACTGAGGATCCTGGGAAACTGAGTTTTTCAGCCATTTGGGGCTTTCTGTTGGGGGGGGGAGTTTTTCTGTTTTTTGAAGCTTTTTTTTTTTAACCTGAACGACCATGGCTTGCTCCCCCCCCCCCTAGTTTTGATCCTGGGTACGCCCCTGGTTGGGGTGGAGTGTGTGTTGTTGCATATTGGGGCTGTGCCTGCTGCATTGTGTATCTGCAGCATATTGGGACATATTTATTGTATTTTTGTTGTTGTTACACAAATGCTTTGTAAATGTTATTACACTGAAGTGCAAATATGGGCACCCTTCCTTTTTGTAATTTAAGCCACCCACATACGAATGGAGTAACAAGGGAAGCTGATTCCCGACATGTCCTTCAAAAGGAGATCATTTTTGAGAACTTTGTGGTGTTCAGTGTGAACATTCAGCAATATTTATATTCATAGGAATACATTCGCAACACACTAAAACTATACACTTCAAGGTTATCTAGTATCAATTATAGATGTCAGTTGTAGCTTAGAAAACAGACTTCAAAGAATAACTCAAAAGGATGACTGGTTTTGGCTCCCTTATTGATCTTTCTCCCCATTAGCATTCACCATTCCATTATAAAGATTATAGGTTTTTATCCATAGCTGTAAGTAATGTCTTGGTATTATATTTCTGGCTATTTCAATCTTAGCACACTGACTTTGATCCTTGATCTTTCTACCTAAAAACTTTCTTATGAACAAACAACCATCTTCACATATTATTTGGAAATAATTTTAACTCCCACCAATTCACAAGGCCTTTCTTCCTAGTCATATGGACATTATCAGGCTAGATTTAAAGTTTAACCCTATACATGTCTACTTGGAAGTAAGTACTCTTGATATCAATGTAGCTTAATCCCAAATAAGTGAATATAGCATTATAGCTTTGGGCACTTTTAACTACCATTAATTTACTTGGGAAGGAGCTGGTATACATAACATTGTTGTTTTGCATGGGGTTGCCATATTTCAAAATACTGAAATATGATTAGGTTGCCATATTTCATATTTTTGAGCTTTTTTGAGCTATTTTTAAAGACATTCGCCAAAAACTACACTTATGACATGTGTTGCCATAGGTCCAGATTTCCCCGGACATTCCAGTGATCTCCACCCAAACACTGTTTCCGACAGCCAAATCCCAGTTATGTCCCAGAAATTATGGCAGCCCTAGTTTTGCAGCAAAAGGAATAGAACTTGAAAAAAAGCTTGGTGTTATTGTACCTAGGTACCAGAGTGGATACATGACCAAAGGCTGCAGAATTCCTGACAATAGGGCCCAGAGGGGTATGAGGAATAGGATAAGCCTATTGGCGAGGAGGGACTGAGTATTTTATTAGAAGACATTCCCAATGCCCCACCCCACTGGTGTCAGACATCCCAGCAGAGGAAGGAGAGGCGACTAAACCAGCCCACATTCCACTCCCAGAAAGGGAGATTCCCCTGCCGATTGGAGAAGTTTGTTATCATGAGTCAGACAGCTAGCTGGCTAAGCAGACTCAGGCTCCTTTTCCTAAGGGCACACTATCGGAAGTTCCATTGTGAGCAGACCCAGCCAAGTCACAGAGATGCCTACTTGCTTACCCAGCCCCATCGCATGGGATGAGGAACCCACAAATTACTGCACCCCTTCTTCCAAAGATACCTAGCCTTTCGGTAGGGATGATTTGAATTCCATTCTTCCATGACTTGATTGTTCTTTGGATTTGCTCATGCATTTGCCTCATCCTTAACACTACCTTAATAGGATAATTTAAAACAACAACAACAACATTCTAGAATTTATTTGTGCAGTTTCCTATACCTTTCACACATTTGTGTCTTTTTAAAACCTCTGTTTTACCAATCTGCACATCTGCATTAATGAAACACACACTCATTTTAATGTTTTTCCCTCGGTTCTCCTAACTGGCCCATTTAATGAGATCTTCCTTATGAATGACTGTTCTGTGAAAGTGGATAATCTGTTGGCCATGTTCTTTATACTATAATTTGCAGCAAGTCCAAAGAGATGGTGATTCTTCCTTTATTGTACCAGGAAGAGCCGCTGATACTCTGTTTTGATGACTATTCATGCTACCAAAAAGGATATCTCATTTCCTTCATCTTCGATACAAATTAGGAGACTCATTCCCCGTGTGCAGTCATGGGTTTATTGTTTATCACATGACTGGGTATGTGTTTTGATTCCACAGAGTGGGAAGTGGGAAGTGACGGAAGACAGGATGTTTTGTCTTACTGTGTTCCCTTAAGTGGGACTATTGTCCATTGTTCTCTCTCTTTGTTGTCTGATGCTAGAGAGAGAGGGAGCCATGTTGAAGTGCTCCGACTGTGTATATATGTAATAAAGTAGGTTAGCCAACATGCTGAGTTGCTGTGGTCTGTTACGCAACTGCGCAAACCTCTGCGGACGCCTAAGAGTGTGTTGATGTACTCCCACATCAATCACTATGATGTCCAGGGGATGAAGAAGCTGAGAAGCTCCCGAATGATCGCCCAGGAAGGAGGGAACATGCCAGTCTGGCATGTGTCTCTGCCAGGGTCCTACGTGTGAGTAGGCCATTTCCTAACAGGGAGATGGTAAAGTAAGAACTCCTTTTGGATACTTGTGGCTGTTTCTCTAATATTTATATGTATTCTGCTCTGTTGGTGGTGTCTGTGTACATAGTAAATTCTGTCCTTTGTTCCAATGTACTGTATTGGCCCGAATATAAGCCACACTTTTTTTCCAAATTCCGACCGTGAAAAGTTAAAGTGTGGCTTAAATTCACGACCTTACAAAAATTGGCTTTTATGATATCGCTGCTGAAACAGAAATACAGTAAAACAGAACGAGTGTGAGTGCCTGAAGAATTTTAAGAGAGCGGCTTATATTTGGGTACAGTGGTACCTCTGGTTACAAACGGGATCTGTTCTGGAGCCCCATTCGTAACCTGCGACGTCCATATCGTGAAGTGCTGCGCATGTGCGTGACACGATTCGGCGCTTCTGCGCATGTGCGTGACATCAGCGCACGCTTCTGTGCACGTGCGACACGGCGGACCTGGAAGTAACCCATTCCGTTACTTCCGGGTTGCCGCGGTGCATATCCTGAACGTACGCATCCCACAGCGTATGTAACATGAGGTATGACTGTATTGTCTCTCCCCCCCTTGAATTTTAAAGGTGTGGCTTATATCCAGGTGTGGCTTATATTTGGGCCAATACGGTATTTTGCACAGTGTTTGCTGATGGACAAGAGGACATGTGTGAATCAGCAAAAGCACCACCCCAAAACAATAATTGTGCAATTAATTGTATGATCACATCATGATGGCTTTTTTGTTTTATTTTATTAATAAGCTCATGTACACACAATGTTAAAAGTAGATTGAAGGGGAGGGCATCAATGTAGTGAAAGCTGCAGCAAACTGGATATTCTGTGCAATTTAAAATAAAAATAAAAAGAGAACAATGAAGGATTCATAATAAATTGGCTACATTCTAGAAACAAGAACAGGTTTAGTTTTTTGAGATCTAAATGAATGGAGAAATTCTAATGAAGAGAAATTCAGAAGCATCCTGATCTTTAAGGTGTGTGCATGTCACAGCAATATTTTCCCAGAGAAGGAAGGGCAAATGGTTACCTAGGAAGTGGATGGATTCATAGACTTCAAATAGAGTTGGAAGTAACCCTGAGAATCATCTAGTCCAAACCCTTGCAATGCAGGAATATGTAGCTGTCCCATATGGGGATCGAAGCTGCAACCTTGGCATTATCAGCACCATGCTCTAACCAACTGAGCTATCTATATCAATCTATATCAAGTCAGACCTTTTAGTCCATCAGGTTCAACATGGTCTACACTAAGTGGCAGTAGGTTTCCAGAGTTTCAGGCAAGGGACATTTCCAGGACTCATCTACATATGAGGTGGGAATGAAAGGATGGAGTCCTGAGATGGTTGACTGAACTCTTTTTCTTTCTCTCTAAACTGCAAATGGGGACCTTTTTCATCAACCCTGCTCCCTATGTTAAAGCACGGTACTAGCATGGCAGAAAATGGACTAGACTTGACTATAATTTTTTTCTTTCTGCTGTGCTAGTTTTTGTTTTATTTATCTGAGGGCAGTCTGCCCCCGCCTGAGAGCATTCAAAAATTGTATCTATGCCACTTGAGACTATAGGTAGTGGAGAGTCTACTGTACTAGTTTGTGATTCTACTACTTCATTTTGCTGGATGTGCCGAGTAGACCAAGAAATGGCATACATAACCTTGCACGAAATGTGTGTATGCCTAAATTTCTTTGAAATTAATCAGGCTGGATTCCAGTCTTGAAGAACTGGGTAGTGGATTTCTTCTCGCACATAGGAGGGAGGCTTTCCAAATTTCACAAGAGCGATTGCCAATTTCTCAGAACAAAACAATAATTTATTTATCCCATTCATCAGATTCCACAGCTTCTGCACAATACATACAATGCAACTGACTTAAACAATAATAAGCAGATTCTATATTTAACATAGCTTTTATTACCTTTGTCCAGTATAGGCAGATAGCTTTAGTAAGTATATTATTTGCTATTAATGGAGTGCCTCATACTTGTAATTCATTTTATATCGTTTGTGACTTTGTGGTTTCTGAAGGAACATTCTTTACTGCCCAGTGCAGAAGGCTCTCGTGAAGGAAGTACAATGATCTGTCAGAATTTAGACGACATTTTTATTATAGACATGTCAGGATTGTAATATCTGCTTTTGCAGACTATCATTGTATTGCCAAACACACCTGCTGCTCATAGATACTTGTTTACACTGAAGGAGATAAGGCAAAAGGAAATATTTCAGAACCTGCAACAAAGCAGAACAACAGTAATAGAAAGATTGCCTGTGTTATTGAAAAAAGCAGTGCAGGTCATCCAGATGAATCCGTATTATATCTTCACTTGACAAAAAGAAAAAAAATGCACAAAACCCTGCCATTTGTATCTGATAGATATAATATCCATTTTAACAAAATAAACATTCATGAAATAGGATAACAGTATTCTGTGATAGGTTTGAAGTCCAACGAAATCAAAATGTAACTTGAGTACAATGTATTCGCTACATATGTCCAGGCAGGAGATCTTTATTTATGGCTTCAATAATATCATATATATTGCAACACATCTTAAAATAGAAAATCATTTTAACGAAAAGCAAGTGATTGTTGGGGCTTTCAAACGTGACTGGTCTAAGAGAAGGGTATTAAAATGAAAACTCATTACTAGAAATCCTGGACAATGATGTTTTAAGACAAAGCTTTCAGGGGTGAAAGTTTATTAGGACTAAGAAATGCACTAATGAATGGCTTTGTAAGAAAGCATATAGAAAACAAATAACAGTAGTATTTTCCCAGTGCTAAATAAGGCACAAGTCTTTATTAGACTCTCGGTTTTGAATAACTGCTGCAAAATAAATTGGCTACGCTGTAGTAGCCTGCCGCCTTATTTAAACAACCAGTCCAAACAACTGCCTGTCGGCTTCGTCCTCCTTATTCTCAATGTTGCCCTTGCAAAACTCTGTCTGTCATTGCCTCTGGCTCCATCTACTGTTGGCTTCCTTGCTGTGGGATATTAGCATCCAAAATGCATATGTAAAGGGTTAATGCTTGAAAGGGCTGTAGGACCCTGTGGTGTCATGCATTCTGTGGCAGTTATTTCAGTTGGTTCAGTTATTAACTGTCTTGTGAGTCTTAACAGTTAGAACCAAGTGAAATAACTGCCACAGATCAAATAAGTTGTGTTGTGCCTCAGAGTCATAGACTGGATCTACACTGATCTGTAAAAACACTTTTAAAAGTCAATTTTCCACTGATGACAGATCGCTGCTATACAGTGCCCTCTGGTGTCACATGTTTATAAAGCATTGTGAACGTCTTAACTGACCATTGTAGATGAGTCCACAGCATATCAGTCAGTCTGTAAATGTTAGTTAGTCTATAATAGGATAGCTGGATAGCTCAGTTGTTTAGAGCGTGGCGCTGATAATGCCAGGGTTGCAGGTTCGATCCTCATAAGGGACTGCTGTATATTCCTGCTTTGTAGGGGGGTTGGACTAGATGATCCTCAGGGTCCCTTCCAGTTCTGTGTGAAGTGTGATGAACACTCTAAAGCACTGTCTATGTGAAGCTTAATCTATCTAAGTTGCTTTAGCAACTAAAAGAAACATCCGCCTGCATTGTATATATATTTAATCTGCAACTGCAAGTACACTATGTAAAAGTTATATGCTCTTTAAACGAGGGTGTCTTGTATAATTTTTATGGAAGGAAAAAGAGAACTAAAGGGTCAAACGACCCAGGATTTTCTTCCACATACTCTGAAAATGTCCAATTCCCCACACTTTCTTTCGCCCCACCAGTCCAATAAACACCGGACTTCAAAGCCTGTAACTGACATAAAAAGCCCTTCTTTTGGTACTTACTTTGTGTTGCAGCAACTAACTAAACTGAGCATATAAACAGGCAAAGAGATTTTTATATACAGACTGTCTCATTAATATCAGACAAGACCTAACGAAAGTATCACCAAAGCTGTATTCCCTAATGTCAGGCAAAATTATAGCCATGATACAGACGTCATGCCTTGCCACTACGCCTACTGCACTGTCTTCCCACATTTTAAAACTAGATTAGAGGAATAAACATGAATTAAAATATTGATGAGAAATACATTTGCATAATGCCCTGCTTAAAGGTACATGTACTAGTCTGGAAATATAACGGACTGCTAGAACTTTATGTGGAATTAAAGCATGGGCTTAAACACCATATCCTGGCCATTCGAACGTTAGAGAGGGAGGGATTAAAAGTAATTCGGCGTGCCAAATTACCAGCACATTAGCTTTCAAATATGTGTATGAGACTCTTAATCTAAGGGTGGTGGGTTCGAGCCTCACATTGGGCAAAAGATTCCTGCAATGCAAGGGCTTTGACTAGTCGACCCTCATGGTGCCTGTTATGATTATTGTATTATTGTGCTATCTATTATGCTCCTATCATCATGCTCCATAAATTATGTTCTTAATGTTGTACGTTACCCTGAGATATTTGGATAAAGGGTGGTATTTAACAAACAAACAAACAAACAGAACTGCCAGGGAGTAGACTTGTTCTTTGCTGGTCCAGTGGAACTCACAGGGAAGCAGATTTCCTCTAAACATTAGGAGAAAGTTCCTAACAGTGAAAGCTGATCAACAGTGGAGCAGATTGCCTTGGTAAGTGGCAGGCTCTTCTTTTAAGCAAGGGCTAGGTAGCCAACCATATGGGAAGCTGCACTTGCGTTTTCCATTGCAGATCCCACACTGAGCAAGGTGTTAGACTAGATTCCCCATAAGGTTCTTTCTAACTCATTGATTGTGCCTGGAAAAGCCAGCATTGAGCCTGGGACTTTATGCATAGGAGGTGGGTATTCTATCACTAAACTCCTCTATCTTAACTTAATGATGACAGCATATTCGCATCATCAAAATGACTCAAGGGAACTGTCCAAATGCTGAATTGCAGCTGCTGTAGTCATTTAGACAAAAACAGAGTGTGAGGATGCATTACCTGCCTACTAATTTCTGAGGGAAAGGAAAGTACTATGCTCCCTTGCTAATCCCAAAACCATCAAGAGTTCTGAAACAGGGGTTGGGTGGGGGTAGACCAGAAATACAACTGGGCTGTCACATTAATTACATGCATGAAAGCTGATGCAAAAATTAGGCAGCTGTTGTCGAGTACTTTCTGTTGGTCCTTTTACAAGCATATTTAGTAATTTATACTTGTAATACTTGGGGTTCAATTTCTTTTCAAAGAGAGACATTTTTTAAAAGGGTATGAACACCCAAAATTTTCACTGAAATCAAAGAGAAATGCATGTATACGTAATTCTTAGAGTCAGTGGTTAATGAAGCTGGACTGAGCCCCTTAAGACTAATGAAATAAATGAATGAAATTTCATGTACTTGGGGAAGTGGTATTTTTAACATTGTTTTTAATTTGCTTAATGGTGTTCTTTTTATAGGCAGCCAAATTGCCTCCATTTCTAATGACTTTCTAATACACAAAGACTAATTGTATTCAGTTATGCAATTAAGCTAAAATATGGTTATAATATTCGTATTATAGTAATTGTTATTAGTATATATGGAATTTGAACTTGTTTATTACCATGGAGAAGAGCTTTTAAAATATGAAAATGTTACATTAAAAAAAGAAAAAGGAAAGAACTTTTTACTGTTTCATTGAAAGAACTAATTATAATAAAAACAGAATCACTACACCAGTAAAAGTTTGCTTTAGATAGCTTATTTTAAATTAAATATTAATACATCAATTTGCATATTTACGGAGAGAGAGAAAAGCAGTCAGTGGTATGTTACATATTATAAAGGGAATATACTTTTAAAAACAAACATTAGCTCTTCTGCCAGACAGCAATAAAAGCCATGTTTAAAGTACACATGTTGAGATCGAAATATCTTGGTGTTATATATAATACAGGGCATGTATAAATTAGATCCTTGGAGATAGATATTATTTGAACAACGTATTCTTTCAATCTGCCACATCTAAATCACTGTATTTGAAGTTCCATCTACAAAAAGTGTTTTGCTAAGTGTTGAAGATCTTACCTTGCAAGTCAAATGTTTTACCACTCAGAATTGTTTGTGAGAATTTCTGCCCTAGCTCCCACTCTCAGACACTGAATTCTTGACTCAAGTATTTATTTGCTGCACAGACAACGATCCCCCTTTCAGTTGTATTTCACAGCAGCCTGCCTGCTGGTTGGTCAATCCTGGGTGGAGGAATGCCCCTTGGCATGCACCAAGTGTGACAATCCCGCCAAGACTGCCAGTCAGAAGGGTTGCTATGGCCCATAGCACACACACACACACCCAATATGGGCTCCCTGACTACAATACTCATCCCCAGACCTCTTTAATAGGGTCCCTAAATGGCTAAGGATCCAACCCATCCCCTTTTCTATCAAAATTGTGACATTTGCTATGAAGGAGGCAAAAACCTGCAGATGGGGCAATTTGTCTGTAGGAAATAATCCTCCCTGGACCCAAATATGGTGACCAACTATTTGATAGCAAGGTCCTCACATTGGCCTGCCTGTAGGATCACAAATAAACAGGATGGGAAGGTGGGGAATCCCACATCATCTGAGCAGGTGGAGCCCAGGTATGGCTTCAGTTTATAGCAACTGGGCAGACTCGGTTTCAGCATCACCCACCCACACTGCCATCTTCTGATTGGCTTGTTTAAATGGGCCTTTCATGCCAATCCAAGAAGAGGAGCTCTAGTTAAGCAGCTGTTCTCTGGAAATTACAAATTAAATAAGTTTGCCTGGAAAGGAATTTGTCCCCCATCCCTGGTTCATCTTCATTACTCTCTTTGAGCAGTAGAGCGACACGGTTTTTTATTCCACAGCAGACTCCATTTAATAAAAATGGATCTTTAAAATAAAAATTTAAAATTACTCTGGAATGTGATAACCTCCATCCCTCTTGAGCTGTTTTAACATTAACAGAATGTTAAAACCTTCAGTGAGCTACATTAAGTTACATGGCGACAATGAAAGATATGAATGAATGAAAAATGAAAAGATAGAAAAACATACTGCAAAGGTCAAACACTATGCTTTCTTTTCTTTATTATGATCGACACGCCAATTATACATCTTAGTATCATATCGTTTACACACCCACACACCTAGTCCTTCCATGACCCCTAGGCTGGCTCTTTCCAAATCAAATCCCAAATTCATAGTGACTCTCCCCTACTGTATCTCAATAAGGATATGAGAATAGATAAGGTCAATGAATGAAGAACGACATTATTCACACACACCCATACCATTTCTTCATCATTCTGTGTTTGCTTTTCTGTGAACGAGGAGAATTTCTAAAATTAGCTCAAGCTTTGGAAAATGCAATTTCCCCACACAACTTTCCATTTCTCCAGTACAGTTGCATCTCTCCCCAAACCCCACTGTGGTTCGCTCCTGTTGCACATGTGTGAATTGATAAAAACTTTTTAAAAAGCAATGATTATGTCAACATTCTTTCTCTCTTTGGCAGCATTTTAGTAACACGTTGTTGAACACCCCTCACAAAACTAATCCTGACTGGCCATGCTGACTGAGTGCTGAGGGGAGATCTTTTTAATGTAAAAGAAAAGCATCACCCTTGGCAACGCATAATTGTATTAAGGAAACCAGTACCGCTTTCCTAGAATGGCAGAATGGGATTTGGGACAGCACTATGGGAGACTGGCGACTCAGCTACGTTAGTCAAAAAACATTTTGAATGCGTTAGAAATATGCAACACCAGATGGCACCAGAGAGCAAATTAAATTCTATGCAATTTTTACATAATGTTTTTTTTCCCTTTTGTTATAATGATTTAATTTCTGACTTATTTATAGCGTCTATAGTGTAGCTCCACCCATAATCAGCTGCTTTTAGAGCTGATTCTGTATAATGGATTATATGGCTTGATAATGGGGGAGTTGATAGAATGGTAGAGTTGGAAGGGGACCCAAGGGTCATCTAGTCCAACCCTCTGCAATGCAGGAATCTCAGCAAAAGCATCCATGACAGATGGCCATCCAACCTCTGCTTAAAAACCTCAAAGAAAGAAGAGTGTACAACCTCCTGGGGGAGTCGGCTCCACTGTCATTTGGTTTGGGCTATCAGCAAAATCCAGAATTAGATTGCTTCTTGGGTTCTCCGAGCTTCAACTAGCATTAATATACTGTATTTTTAAAAAATCTGCTCACAAGACTTTAAATCTGAACCACTTCACAGCTCAGATTTTGTAAAGTTATCTTAATTAAGCAGAAAACGAACTCTTCACTTTGTAAAAGAATTGTTCTTCACTTCGCTTTAATCTAGATCCAGACCTTGTGCACTTTATCAGTAATACTCTTTTAGAAAAGTACAGTGAAGCTGAAATGGAATGGAATATGAACGTAATTCAGAGAACAGTTTTGAAAACTGATGGCTCCCAGCTAAATGAGGAGACTTGGCAGGTTTTCCTGGGGCCCTAATGTTGGAGAATCCTGCATTGAGATTGTTGACCTTGTAGCTTATCCACTCACATTCCCAACTAATGGAGAATGCATTTGATAACAATAACAATATTATTATTATTATTATTATTATTATTATTATTATTATTATTATTACCTCGCCCATCTGCCACTCTGGGCAGCTTCCAACAAAACATTAAAAATACGTTAAAACATCAGTCATTAAAAACTTCCCTAAACAGGGTGGCCTTCAGATGTCTTCTAAAAGTCAGATAGTTGTTTATTTCCTTGACATCTGATGGGAGGGCATTCCACAGGATACTAAGGATATGAGGAGAACTGATCCTGATTCACAGTGCTTTGGAGTAAAGGGGAAAGAATTTTAACAGCACATTGGATACAGGTTTTGGCCAGACTGGTAGAAATTTACTCTAAATTTCTTAATTTAACCTGTCTACCATGATATGTAAACCTTTTAGTAAAATAAAGGATGGAGGCTCACTATAAATACATTTCAATTGCTGTTAAAGTTATTGGCAGTTACAATTAGGACAAACGTTTATTATTGAAGCAACTCTTATATATACATCTCAAGGAGTATTTAGCTGCTTTTGGTGAAAAGTGATTGTAAGATGTACAAAGGTCATGTGATCGGCGCTTTTTTTCAGCTGGAATACACTGGAACTCAGTTCCGGCACCACTCAAGTGGGCGCCATTGCCATTCTAAGAGAACAATGCAACTCTGTTTCTAGAAAAATAGCACTGCAAGTAATGCATGCCTCAGTAAAATGAAATATTGTTCCTGAACAAACTTGTTCTTTCGGGGGAGCGGGACATTCAACTTTAATTTTGAAGGTATGTAATGATTTACATTGCCACTATTTTCCAGACAGGGATCATTAGAAGCATTCTGAACAGGTACTTGGAAATCAGGGGAGATCCCTACAACTGTTCTATAGTAAATATACTTTTTAGCTTAAAGAAGCATTGGCAGAAACAGCTTCTTAAGTGGGATGATTTTAAGATTCTGCAACACCCCCGCCACTCACTTATCCGTTGTTGCACATGCTATTTCACAATACCCCTAAGGAAATAAATTTTGAGAGCCTCCCACTCAGTTCTAAATATGAAGTATCAAAATGTGGCATAAAGCTTAGAAGAATATGTTTTTTTATAATAATAAAAAACATGGAGAAAAGGTGGTGACGGAAGGTGCCCTTAGATGTTCTCTGAGCCATATGAGAGGTGCTTAGCCATATGTAGCTCCCACTTTGGGATACACACACACACACACACACACACACAAAATATTTACATGACTTAACTATCTAGGCAGGACTTCATCTTGTGTGTCTTTCCCACAGAATTGTCACCGCACTGGAAGTTGCAGTTGTCTAAGATAGGTGATAACGTGAGCTAACATTTGCAGTTAAGGAGATACTATCCCTAGTAAGACATCCCTGCCACCATTTATTCCTCACACTTATAGCATGAGATTCTGAGCTGCTGCCTCAGCAGAGATTAAGGTCATATCCGCCTCATACATTTAAATCACCGTTACTATTTTCAAACTCATGAAGAATCCTGGGAACTGTAGTTTGTTAAGGGTGCTGGGAATTGTAGCTCTGTGAGGTCATCACCCTTGACAAACTACAGTTCACAGCATTCTTGGCAGGGAAATGACAACCCATGACTGTTAAAAGTGGTAGAAGAGTGCTTTAAATGTCTGGTGTGGATGTGTGTTCAGATTGTAAAACAGTCAGAGCTATTAAACTTTAAGGAAACAAATTTCAGCTATTTTACTAATTCATGTATCGTCTTATTTCACTTTTCTAAGCATGGAAGAAAGAAAAGCACTGAAAGCTTTTTGATGGCAGAGATTTGGTGAAAATATCCTGTCATACAGTAATCATCATAGAAATCCATTACATGTTGGACATTTTTGTAAGTTTTTTTTAAAAAACCCACTTTACTTCTTCATCTTTCCTTTATTTTCCATGAAGGACAAAAGTGAAACAGTTTTACTGCTGCCTTGTTTGACTACTTTGGGTATATATTTCTTTGCTTTGATAGCCCCTCCTTTGCAAATCTCTCACATTTGAAGGGGGGGGAGGTCTGTATTTATTTAAAGTGTCTAATGAAGGAAATTCATTTCTACATATAGTTTGATGGATCCCCTGTCATGTTGCTCATTACTCTGCCTGAACTTAATAGTATTCTCAGGTACGTATGTTTCTCATTACTATCACATTAGCTTTCAATCAAGAAACTGTTTAAGAATTCCCTATTAACTCCATTGAGGCATTAGGGGAACTAATTAATTCTTCAACTCGGTCATTTATTAGGTTAATTAATGGTTCCTTTCTGAATACCCTCCAAATGATACTAGCATGGATACTATGAGGTGATGACTATATAATTTGGCCAGGTTCAGGCGCCACATTAAACCGTAGTTTAAAACAAACTATAGTTTCATGTGAATAAGCCGTGTGCTGGTGTGTGGTGTTCATAAGGCCCTACAGTTGTCCTTCTTCACTTGCGGTGAGGATGAAAGAAGCTGAAATGGGGCCATCATCTGTTTCCCTCAACAAAGCATAAGTGGTAACCAAGCATAGGTGCCCTGATCCCTGTCCCCCCCTATAAAATAGGGAGTGCCCCCAATATTATCTGCAACCATACACATTCCTCCCTCTCTTGGCCAGCCACTTCCCTGACCTGCCCCCCAACTGGACACCACCCTCTTTTCCTGGCTTGCCTCATGGTTTTGGGTGCCATTTTTGATTGCATCTGAGCAGTGGCAGCTGGGGGCAGGCTGGGGGGAGAGGCAAGTGGGCAAGCGGACAGTGCCAGTTTACCAAATAAGCAAAGTACATGGGCCCCGTGCCTTCTTGGGGCCCCGCGACAACGGATCAAAATAATATTGATTTGATATTGAGAGAAATTTACAATCAAGCTTCCTTAGTTCAATGTTATCCCCACTACAGCATGCACACAAGGGGGCCCAATATTTTGAGTTGGCACCTATATAACCAACTTTTGGTCCTGGCCTACCACTTGTTTGGGGTCGCAATGGCCTGTTGGCTACGTGAATAAAGTTCGATTTGATTTGATTTGTTTGGGGGAACAGATCTGACTGACACAAGACAGATTGGCTTCCCCCCACCCCAGTAGCGTAGCAGGAACTTAGGGGGAAAGCGACATGTAAATTTTTGAGCATTGTTCACCTGCATGCTGCTTCTTCACATAGTATCAAAGGTGGTTTTAATGGGATTTGCAAACCAGTCCACACTATTTCCCTTTTTGATTACAGGGGGGGAAATCCCAGCTGCAAGACAGGGGCTTAAAAACATGTTAAAAGAGGCAACTTAATTTCCTTTTTTCTCTTTCCAAAGAGTGAACAAACCATTTAGAAATTGGGGGGGGGGGAGGCAGGCAGTAACACTTCCCTTCCTCTGTATTGGACTATACTTCACAAGCATTTTTATGTGTGTTTATTGTGAGGTATAAAAAGATTAACAAAGTAAAACGTCTTTAAATATATTCTGCCCCCCATTGCTCAACAATGTATTCTTAGGTATTAAATCTCCCCACAGTCCAAACCTGAAATGCTTATAATTGCTTAAGATTCCCCCCCAGCCCCCCAGCCCCGGAGATAGTTTGATTTTTACATTGGTGTTGACAGTTCTTTCCTTCTAGAAAAAGGTGCCTGTACTGTGTATCCTTGAGTACCTCCTGGGGGGAAAACCACTGGGTGTTACAACTTCTATTTTATTTTAATTTTTATGCTTTGGGAGACCTCTCAATCCTGCTCATTATATAGAGTAGCTGCATTCCCAATAGATTTTTCCTTCGTGGCGTGGAACCAGACCATATGGACATGGTTCCCATGCCATAACATACTGTTTGTGCATGAACTGAGTTTGAGCCCAAAGGATGAGTTTGATTGTTGTAGCCACAAGTCCTAATGGTTTACTTCTGAAAAGTGCAGCACAGGTTGACATTCCCAGTCACCTGAGTGGTCACTTCGGAGACAGGGCTGGGCTGAAAATGCTGCCGTTTCATCATAGTAGTAAATGCAGGTAAAGTTTGACATACTGAAATACATGGCCATTGCACCAGCATTTCTACTGAATCTTTCGTGGAGAAAGTATGTCAATTACAAATGAGCCAGCTGGCGATCTGATACTTGCTTAGCATTGGTATCCCCAGAATGCCAGCAATAGACTTGGTTTTCCCAGACAGCTGTTTCTTCATCTTTTATCAGCCTTCCAACTGTTTCTCGTTATTTAGGAAATATAAGCACTTACCTGGATGCATTTCAATTAAGCTGTTATAACAAATTGCCAATCTGGCTCAGTTTGAACACATATGGAATGATTTCTTGGATTGCCATATTATATTACACCAAACACACACATACCAAGTTATGTACAGTTAGATCAGGCATCCCCAAACTTGACCCTCCAGCTGTTTTGGGACTACAACTCCCATCATCCCTAGCTAACAGGACCAGTGGTCAGGGATGGTGGGAAATGTAGTCCCAAAACAGCTGGAGGGCCAAGTTTGGGGATGCCTGAGTTGGATCCAAAAAACCATGAGTGCAACCCCAAAATGTGTGGGAGACACCCTTGCTTGAAACCCTGCAGAACCATGGCCAGTGTCAACAATACATAAATAGAGGAACCAATGGTCTGTGTATGTTCTTATGTAACTCCAGTTAGCAGCAGCAAAGTGCCCTCCCCGGGGCACTCTTTGGAGGTCGCAGGCTGCCCAGATGGCAAGGCCCTCCTCTTGCCCTCACTGATGTGGTTCATAGGAAAGCACAGCAATTTGTTTTGCACCAGCTGGGCTGCAGGAGGTGTACTCCTTGCTGGAAGGAGGTGTACAAGAAAAACATCCAACCATTTTAGGGACGCCACTCTGAATTTGTGTAGGGCTTATTCCTTAGCCTTTTCTTTCCCCAAATATGTTCTGCAAGGCAGCAGAGGTTTAGGACCAGACTTCTCCTTCTCCTTTATGGGCTACTTTCCAGGGTGACAAGTCCCACCTGCCCCTTCTTATGTAACTCCAGTGGGCTATTAAAATAAGTTTTTCATAAAGTTTGTGTTCTCACTTAATGCTTTTCTGCTTTGTTGGAAACATACCTTCTGTGAGCAGAATTTCCTGCTATCCTAAGGTCACCTTTGGTTCACAAGCTGTCATTGTTTGGAAGCACTGTAAGATACTGTAATTAAGACTGAGGTTTTTCAAAACATATTAAATAATTGGAAAGTGTAATGTCAACCCAACTGGTGCCCTTGAGGTTTTATTGTATGACACTAGCATTGGTTCTACTGATCAATGCAAGTTATTAACCCAACTTTGTGAAATCTGCTTAGTGACCTACCTATAGTGCCATTTCAAATTGAGCTGCAGTCCTATACCTCTAACCTGAGAGTCTGTCCCATTGAACTTGATGGGATTTCTAAATAGACCTGAGTAGGATTTCACAGTTTGACTGACAGAGGTTGGAGAATTCTGACAAATATGGAACTGGGAGCAGAAATTGCCAGCATTCAATTATTTGTCCCGTGTCCAGAACAGAAATCAATCCAGTGAATACAATTGATATCTGCTGTTGTTGCTGCTTTAAGCTCGCAAACAATACATAATTAGTTACATCCACACTCTATTAGCATTGTCCTTCCTTTGCATTGAAATTAGTGGGGTGAAATAAAACTCAATTTTTGCCTCACACTAAAACTGTGGGGAGTGGGGATGAAGGTGTCAAATAATTGACTGGCCACAAACTGTATTTGATTTGCTGAGTGACAAGTTCTGTTGACCTACTTCCAGTAACACTGATGGGCAACATATAATTTTATTGGTTCAACATAACTAAGTTTCTTCCAAACAAAATATTCACAAAGTGAAGAACAACAAAACACCATAATCGAACTGGGCTATAGGAACATTAACATATTACCAGGGAAACTGTATTATTCTGGTCCACAATTAAACTGAATAGGGAAAGGATGTAATTAGCAACTCTGCTAGGAACACTTCGGAGATTAAAATCTGTTTGAAGCAGGGCTCCATCAACAACTCTCTATTTAATTTATTGCTTTTATATTGTCAGCAAGCTTAGCCCAATAAAACTTACTAGCATGCCTTTTGTCAAATTCTTTTTCACACCATTCAAGGAGGATCTCGAGAAGGCAGGATTCAATCTGTTACAAAGCATAATAGGCTTTCACTACCCATTTGTACTGAGGCATGCTGATGATTGACACAGATGTCGAATCGAGAGCCAATGAGCAAACACACTGCTGAGTAGACGGGCCGGAAGGGGTGGAGTCTACCCAATGCCTATGCCAAACCTCTTACATCTGTAGTCAATAAAGCTGTGGCCTGATTTTACCCAAAATACTAGTTGTCATGCTTTATATTCTTGGTATTGGGGAGGTTCCAAGGGAAGAGGGGGACACCTTGCCACATCACACGACTTGGAGGACATGAGTTTATCACAGGAATATGGCACCATAAAGAAGGCTGATCACTGAAGAATTGATGCTTTTGAATTATGGTGCTGGAGGAGACTCTTGAGAGTCCCATGGACTGCAAGAAGATCAAACCTATCCATTCTGAAGGAAATCAGCCCTGAGCGCTCACTGGAAGGACAGATCCTGAAGCTGAGGCTCCAATACTTTGGCCACCTCATGAGAAGAGAAGACTCCCTGGAAAAGACCCTAATGTTGGGAAAGATGGAGGGCACAAGGAGAAGGGGATGACAGAGGACGAGATGGTTGGACAGTGTTCTTGAAGCTACCAACATGAGTCTGACCAAACTGCGGGAGGCAGTGGAAGACAGGAGTGCCTGGCGTGCTCTGGTCCATGATATCACGAAGAGTCGGACACGACTAAACAACAACCTGAATCATGATTGTGAAATTTCTCCCCTTGTGGGTTCTTGTTGTTGTGTGCATTATAGAAACAGCCTTGTCACAGAGATATTTTAAAAACAGAGAACAGACATACAGAAGACCCACTGCCTTGGTCTGTTCTCCCAGCCAGCAAGTTTTTGTGTGTTTTTTCCTTGCATAAGTTTGAAGAGTTGTCTGTATACTGGTGTGAGTGCTGCTTGCTTGCTTGCTTGCCTGCCTGTAGGAGGTTTTTTTCTGGCTGATTGCAGTGTTTTTTATTGTTTGATTGCTGGCTGAGTGGATGCAGATTTGTAGTTCAGGGTTTGCTTGGCTATAAGAACAGGCCTGGCTGCAGGCAGGAAAGTCATAGAATCATAGAATCGTAGAGTTGGAAGGGACCCCATGTGTCATCTAGTCCAACCCCCAGGAATGCAGAAATCTCAGCTAAATAACAGGCATCTGATGAGTATGTTTTTCACCATCATACTTTACATTGTTGGTATATGGCTAACATAATCTGTGCAGTGGATCTTAGTTTCGGCAGAACTGCTCTGACAGTATGGATTTCTTTCCTATTAAACTGAGGAAAAGGTGCTGTTCCTAAAAAGACCTGTCCTTTCCCCCAATGTGATCCAATCTTAAGAACGAAAGAGCTCACCCGTTGAATTTCCATGCTGCTTTCCCCATGGCTGTCTTGCGTGCTCCTGATGTTGCACAGATAACCAATAGTAATAGCAGCAATTTCTGTTATCCCCTCATAACATAAATTTATGGACCTGTTATCACTGACCAGTTATCATGAATGATTGTTTCTTAAATGTCAAGCAATTAGCCAAATAATAGGAGACTGTCTGAAAGGCAGTTGTCATCTGGTTCAAACGAACATGCGAATTCATCTCAGTCCCCATTGTCTTCACTTGGCGTGTAATTGTTCTGACTGATTTGCTGCCAGAAATTAAAATAAGGCATGCATTACTTCATGCTCAGATCTGCAGTACCTCAAGGGACCGCCTCTCCCCATATAAACTGACCTGGACCCTGTGATAATAATCTGAGGCCTTTCTTTGTGTGCCTCCTTCATGAGAGGTCCGGAGGGTGGCAACACGAGAATGGGCCTTTTCTACAATTTGTGGAATGCTCTCCCCAGGGAAGTTTGCCTGGTGCCTTCATTATACATCGCACCAGGCGAAAACGTTTCTCTTCAACCAGGCCTTTTAAATGTGTTTCTGGGAGTGTGGGGGGTTATTGTTTTTTTTTTTTCATTTTAACTATTTATTTTGTGCTTCTATCTTATATTTTTTATCTTGTGAACCTCCCTGAGATCTTTGGATGAAGGGCATTATATCAATATATTAAAAATAAATAAATATGTTCAAAAAGTTATCGTTTTACTGAGTCGTTCTAACTACAAACTTCTTGTTAACAAAATGCTAGAGGAGGAATAATTCTAATTTCGATTTGTGGTCCTGCCAGCACTAGATAAAGGAAGGAATCAGCGACTTGGTCATGGATAGACTTTTTCTACTGTTTGTTTCACCAAGTAAGGCCCATGCAAAAACACAAATCAGACTCCAAGGAACAAGTGTGCAACAGCTTGAAATTCATGTGTGCAGCTTCATAAAAATGATTACTTTGCTACAACGTTTCCCCAATATAAGGTACTGGGCTGGCATAAGTAAAGATTCCAAAATATCCTATTATAATTTTTCTAGGTTTTATGGTAGGAAATAAATCAGTCAGACAGCGTAACTTCTCCATTAGTTGTTGATGGCAGCTAAAGTCCCAATTGCTTAGAATTGGGAGTGCGGGGTGGAAATAAGAGGGCCCAACAACACAGAATTTAAATATTAGTAGCTGGAAAGTAATTACATCGGCCAAGTTGACATATTGGATAAAAAAAAGAAACAGAGAAAATCAGGAAGACCATGTAACATGAATTCTTTCAAAAACATTGCATCTGCTATGGAAATAACCTAGTTTTTTGTTGTTGTTCAGTCGTTCAGTCGTGTCCGACTCTTCGTGACCCCATGGACCAGAGCACGCCAGGCACGCCTATCCTTCACTGCCTCTCGCAGTTTGGCCAAACTCATGTTAGTAGCTTCGAGAACACTGTCCAACCATCTCATCCTCTGTCGTCCCCTTCTCCTTGTGCCCTCCATCTTTCCCAACATCAGGGTCTTTTCTAGGGATTCTTCTCTTCTCATGAGGTGGCCAAAGTACTGGAGCCTCGACTTCAGGATCTGTCCTTCTAGTGAGTACTCAGGGCTGATTTCTTTGAGAATGGATAGGTTTGATCTTCTTGCAGTCCACGGGACTCTCAAGAGTCTCCTCCAGCACCATAATTCAAAAGCATCAATTCTACGGCGATCAGCCTTCTTTATGGTCCAGCTCTCACTTCCGTACATTACTACTGGGAAAACCATAGCTTTAACTATACGGACTTTTGTCGGCATGGTGATGTCTTTGCTTTTTAAGATGCTGTCTAGGTTTGTCATTGCTTTTCTCCCAAGAAGCAGGCGTCTTCTGATTTCGCGACTGCTGTCACCATCTGCAGTGATCATGGAACCCAAGAAAGTGAAATCTCTCACTGCCTCCATTTCTTCCCCTTCTATTTGCCAGGAGGTGATGGGACCAGTGGCCATGATCTTAGTTTTTTTGATGTTGAGCTTCAGACCATATTTTGCGCTCTCTTCTTTCACCCTCATTAAAAGGTTCTTCAATTCTTCCTCACTTTCTGCCATCAAGGTAGTATCATCAGCATATCTGAGGTTGTTGATATTTTTTCCGGCAATCTTAATTCCGGTTGGGGATTCATCCAGTCCAGCCTTTCGCATGATGTATTCTGCATATAAGTTAAATAAGCAGGGAGACAATATACAGCCTTGTCGTACTCCTTTCCCAATTTTGAACCAATCAGTTGTTCCATATCCAGTTCTAACTGTAGCTTCTTGTCCCACATAGAGATTTCTCAGGAGGCAAATGAGGTGATCCGGCACTCCCATTTCTTTAAGATTAAACCAATTAATATCACCTAGTTTTAGGTGATATTAATTGGTTTAAATTAATGGAGAGATAGGCGAGGAGGGTTGTATTATGTTGGATTAAGGGATGGTTATGTCAATTAATTATTAATTAAAATTAATAATAAAAATGCTTCTCATATTAAAATGGAAGTGGGACAGCACAATTCTTAGGAGCGAACACAGACAAAAGTGAACACAGACCAGAAGCAAAGTGATTTGACCATCTCTGGAAAGAAATTAACCAAGTTGTTCTCCCTTGTGCCTTGAGCTGATGTCATGTTAGAAATTGTAGTCTGGACAGCTGCATCTTTCTCCTCCTGCTCCTCATTATATAAATACCACATAACGCCGCCAGAAACAGGTTCTAAGCAGTTTACAAAATATAAAACCAGGTCTTTTTTCAGCTGGAACTCACTGGTTCCAGCACCTCTCAGGTGGGTGCCATTACCGGTAGGTGAAGAAAGAAAGAAAGAAAGAAAGAAAGAAAGAAAGAAAGAAAGAAAGAAAGAAAGAAAGAAAGAAAGAAAGAAAAGAAAACTGAATGCAGACATGAGAAACATAATGTGTAGTTGCTTTAAATTCAACCCCCCCCCCCAAACTATTTCATTCTGTATTTTTAGAAACTACGTAACCAGGAGATATCCAGGCATTCATTCACCATTGTCTGCTTTAAAACGAGGCCTAGTGATTGGCACCAAGGTTTGCTGAAAGTCCAGGGCTTTGGAAATAGGTAACATTTTGAACTTGTCTGAAATCAAAACTTGATGGCAGCCAATGTAATTAAGTGAAAATCGGTGCATTATGATCTTTGTGTCCTGCAAGGAGAGAATCCGAATAATTTTGGCTCCAGCTGTGATTTCTGGGCCATCTTCAAAGACAGCACCAATAGATTGCATTATTAAAGTACTCTTAATGGTAGGTTACCACCAGTGCAGGAATAATGATGGGCTGGTCTGTCGCAGAAATCATTTGATGACCTAGGATGTCTGTAATTTGTAAGTACCACACCTGCCTTTACTTTACAGGAGATTTAGCCACCCATGCCAAAGTCTACTTCCAATCTGCGTTGCATAGAATAATATTGCACGGAATTTCTTTTTAGACAGGTTTCTAAGGCAGATATAATAATAACCCTTTTGGCAGGCAGGCATTTTTTCCCCCAGGTTTATGACAGCTCGTCTGGCAGGATTAGAGGAGTATTAAAATTGCCCTATAATTTATGTTATTTCTCTTGCTGTTCGAAAGCTACCACCTCTGTTGCTTTATTCTATTGAACTCCTTCACTCCTTTTCATTCCTGAATGAATAGAATCTAATGCATCATCTACATAGAATGAACTATTTCTTTTCACCCAGAATAGGACCACTTTTATGTTCATTCAGAGCCCATCTTCCATTAGCAAAGCTGGTACTTTATCATCTGCCATAAAGATGGGAAATGAGCTGGAATATCAGTAACGGGAGTTGCAAATTAGCGCTTTGGCATGCTAGCTGATAAGATAGGGAGTAGATTCCTCAAAATAAAATGGACTTTGGTGGTTACAAAGATAGGGTGGGTGTGGGTGCGAATCAACTGGAACCGTAGGAAGGGGGAAAGAATCAGCTGGGAGTTTTGAAAAACCATAAGTTGCAAAACCATATAGCATTCTGAAATGATGTCTGTTCCTGACAACAGATTTAATTACAACTGGCGTTATCTGAGACATTTTCTGGTGACATCATTCAAGCTAGAGATTTGACAATTCCCGAAGATAATACAGATGGATATTTGAAACAATACTAAAAAGGCTAATTTCCTGACCTTTCAATTTTATGTCTCTATCTCAGAATGCCAGTATTTAATATTTAAACAACATGTTCGGGGTTTTGTTAATCACTGGAGCCTGTTCTACAAAAATCATTAAAATTGTATTGAATCAGAACACGGGAGCCTTTAATTGATATGCACGGTGGATTTTTTGTATAACTAAAAAGGAAATAAGAAATGAGCTGTTGTGATGCGTTCTTTTATATTTTCAGTAAAAGAGAGATGAGGCGGTCTTAGAGTTTATTTATTTCCCTTGTGAAAGATCAAGACCTCCCTTTCGAAAGCCGGCAATCAGTACATGGAATTTAGGTAAGCTCTAGGGTGTGCCTGAAAGAAGAATTTATTTTCAAAATGACAGAAAAGATGGCAGCAACATAGGAAAAAGTACAGCAAAGACGATAATGGCCTCTTACCCTCTTCTGAGTGGGCGGCATTTGAAGCCCCTCATGGCCAACCACCATTCCTGGTGGCCAGGAGTCACATGTATGGCCGGCCAATGAAGACCACCCGGCTGGTCTCATTGCAGAGCGGGATTGCCTGTCAAAGTCCCTAATTTAAACTGCCCAATCAAGGTCACCTGAAGGGGTGGAGCCTCACTGCTACTGTAATTTGCCTCGTTTAACCAGATTTCGCATTCTAGGTTGCTTGTTTTAACCATGTTTTGCCTCCTTGGACTCTGCCTGTCTGTGCTGTGGTTGCCTGAAGTACAAATGTCTTGTGGATTACATTCTGCTATGGGAACTATCGATGCCAATCAATATCTTTTATTTTTGTAAAAACTGAAAAGTCATGAAGCAGTGACAAACGTTTCCCATTCAGCAGAACTCTTCTTCAGGAGGGGCATTAAGTTTTGCTTTCGGTTTACTTTCTTTTTTTAAATAAATTTATTTATTTGGTTTTTCAAATTGACGTTTTACACTCACATATCCAACACACATCATAAAATCAAGATTCCAAATAACCTCCTGGACTCCCCTCCTCCCCTTTGTGGGTCCGATTGTTAGTCATTACCTCCTGCATCTTTTCTAATAATCCAAATCTTTTATATCCCCATTACATCCAAAATTCACCATTAAACTACAAATGTTATTCCATTCCTACTAATGATTTTAAGTGTTTACAAGGATTTTTAGGATAAATTATAAATTTTCCCCATTCCTTATTAAAATTCTGGTGTTCCTGATTTCTGATTCTCCCAGTCATTTTTGCCATTTCGTCATAATCCACCAACTTAATATGCCATTCTTCTTTGTCGGGACTTTATATTCTTTCCATCTCTGAGCCAATAACATCTGCAGAGTGACCACGGCTGCTTGTGGCTTTCTTATAGTGGGGAGGGAAGTCGGGAAGAGAAGGGATGTGGGTGCAAAAGGCCCTGGTCAAGCTTAGTTAAGTGGCCTAAGCACTTTGTCATTGGGTTCAATAATAATAATAATAATAATAATAATAATAATAATAATAATAATAATTTATTTCTACCCCACCCATCTGGCTGGGTTTCCCCAGCCACTCTGGGCGGCTTCCAACAGAAGGTTAAAAATACATTAAAACATCAATCATTAAAAACTTCCCTAAACAGGGCTGCCTTCAGATGTCTTCTAAATGTCATATAGTTGTTTATTTCTTTGACATCTGATGGGAGGGCGTTCCATAGGGCGGGTTCCACTACCAATAAGGCCCTCTGCCTGGTTCCTTGTAACTTCGCTTCTTGCAGGGAGGGAACCGCCAGAATGCCCTCGGTGCTGGACCTCAGTGTCATATCATAAGTCATATCATTGCTCTGAAACAGGCCAATACTCATATTGCTGGTTGTATAGTAGCGGCCCAGTATGACAACCCTGGGTGCAGATACAACAACGTTGCTCCCCCCCCCCCCCAAAAAAATATGGCTTAGACTCCAGGATCACTGTTAAAGCAGCATTTATGCCAAAGTATGCCAGATTTCTGGTATTTATATATACCACAAGAAGGAGTGGTATACAGACACTCCCATCTAACTGGAGAATGGAATGCATCCTGGGCATAATTTTTTTTAAGTCTGCATTTTGGTTGGATCCTGCAGTAATGGTGGCACTTACGTTTGTAAGTCTGGGTGAGGTACCCGTGGCTTTCCAGAAGTTGATAAAACTACAAATCCCATCTTTCCCGAGCATTGGCCATGCTAGCTGAGGCCGGTCCACATCTAAAGGTCCTCTATCTGTGTTTTAGCACAACAGTGTGTCGTATCCCCTGTTACTTGGTCTTCATTGTGGCATAATTATCTGTAATGTCTAGTTTATATGAGAGAAAATTGGCTTATGTAAGAATTGCTTAATTCATTTGTAGATTGGGCTGCCAAGATGAAACAAAAGACCCGAAAGCAAAGTGAAGCCGAATAATTATGGGGGGGAAATGCAGCATAAAGTGAGACAAAGCAAACCACCCTATTAAGCCTCCAATTTCACCACCCACCCACTTCCTTCAATAAATCCACAGGTCATTAAATTGGCCAAGAATGACAGTACATGAATGGAGCTCTCAACCAATATCATGAAAATTCGTCAAAGGAATATAATGTGAAACACCTCCCACTCACCCATTCCCAAAATATAATGGGTCATGTTTGAAAAATAGCTGTTTAACAGCAAGCTGTACATGCCTACTCAGAAGTAAAACCCATTATCTTCAGTTGGGCTTTCTCCCATGTAAGTGTGTATAGGGCTGTAGTCTTTAAAAATCACAATAAATCATATGGGGAAATATAGGATACCAATGGAAGACCACCACAGCAACTGAGATGATAGGCTTTATTTAACAAAACAGTACTTCTTGCCTGAATTCTAGTTACAGAAAATTGAATGCTTTATAAATCAGTCTGGATGAGTGCAGATAATCATTCTTTGTTTTCTGTGGTGGAGTCAGTGTGTATTCAATGCAGCGATCAGATAAGAATGTTGCATATCAACTTTGCTTGGCCAGGACAGGATCCTTGCTTAGCCAAAATGCTTATTGGGTAACCTTGGGCCAGGATAAAACGAAGAGGGAGCCATGCACACTGCCTTGAGCTCCTTGAAGAAAGAGCAGGATGGAACTGTATTGGGTGGCATTTAACGAAGTTTTACCCATTAATGGACCTAACTTAGTCATGTTCAACCCCGAATTCCTGGTGCAATGACAAATCCAGGGCTACAGTCTTGAGTGATCAGGGGAAGCTGAGTTCCATCCGTGATTGGCACCCGTCTCTTCCTCTTCCTCTTCTCGCCTCATCGTCTCCCAAAACATCATTACTTTAGTCCTGTCCAAGTTCCCCTTCAGCCAGTTGGCTTACATTATTCATTCCTCCATTGCGGCTGGACACTAAGCAAGCAATTAAGTAGTTTGTAATGAGGAATAGAAACCACGAGAATCCAGCCTATTACTTTGTTTTATTCCACTAATTGTTCAGTGGGGCACAGTACAACATATTAGTCAGTGTGTCGCTCATGAATATTTCCTCTCATAATCTCAGCAAGTGTAACAGCACTCGGGAAGTAATGAAACATTTAACTGTGAACAAAAACAACTAGTTAGAATTGCTTCATTTAAACTGGAGAAAGCAACAATGCCTCATATAAACAGTATATTTATTGATTTTGGGGGGTATCAAAAGCAATTGTCATTTCTAGATAGATTATGCATCAATTTAGAGGACAAAGTTAGCATTGATGGGTTATTACCATGTAGTTTATTAGGTGCAACCAACTGTACAAGCCAAAGGAACGTCCTGATGAGAAGTCAGAAGTCTTGAGAAATTACTGTCATTGTGCCTGTAGTTGAGGTCATGCCTTGAGAGAGGCTTGGATTAATGATCTGTCACTTTCTGTAAACACACATTCCAAACGTTGTGAACCTCTACAGCTGCATGAAAATTATATTAAATAGGAAATGCATCAAATGTATGTTAGTAATATGGAAAAGAAACCAACAGGCCTCGAGTGGGGAAACTGGGACAGGGAGGGAAACAGGAAAGTGCCATCAATCAATCATACAATAATGTTAGAATATTGACCCTTGTGGAAAACACAGCCCACTTGCTAATCATGTAACACCAATGTTTCTTGCTAAATGCATTAATGAATACAATTTTTATTACATGAAAAGTCATGGGTCATTCTATTAACCACTGCCTTCGTCAATCCCAACAAGGTGGAACTAATGGTGGTGGTGGCTGGCGGTTTGCCTGCCCAGCTGCACCCCCAGTAAAGGATCGGGTTCAAAGTTTGGCGGTTCTCCCTGAGGAACACTGCAGTTTGTTTCAACATGGTGGCATATAGTGTTTCAAGGACAAGGACAATGGACGCCCATAGTCCAAACCAGACACTGAGGTCCAGCGCCGAGGGCCTTCTAGTGGTTCCCTCACTGCAAGAAGTGCGGTTACAGGAAACCAGGCAGAGGGCCTTCTTGGTAGTGGCACCCGCCCTATGGAACGCCCTCCCATCAGATGTCAAAGAAATAAACAACTATATGACATTTAGAAGACATCTGAAGGCAGCTCTGTTTAGGGAAGTTTTTAATGATTGATTTATTAATGTATTTTTTTTAAATTTTTTTGTATTTTTTAATGTATTTTTAACCTTCTGTTGGAAGCCGCCCAGAGTGGCTAGGGAAACCCAGCCAGATGGGCGGGGTGGAAATAAATTATTATTATTATTATTATTATTATTATTATTATTATTAAATGTCAAAGTGCTTAGGCAGGAGCCGCTTATGGCAAGCCAGGGGCCCCCGTCCCAGCCTCCCTCCCTACCCAGCTCGCTGTAAGCGGCTCCTGCTTTGCTGCTTTACAGCGAGCCAGGAATGGAGGGAGGAGGACGGACGGGAGACGTGGCTCCCAAGAGGACGAGGTGCGCAGCTTTGCCAGTGCCCTGGCAAAGCAGCATAGCTCTCCCCCTTCCCCCGATGGCTCAGGGTACTTGGGAGTCATGGGGGTTGGGGCACTGAGACATAGGAAGGGGGGCAGACATTCAGCACCCACCCACGACTCCCAAGCCTACTCTGAGCTGTCAACATGGGGGGGGGGTTTGCCAAAAAAAATCGCACCGGGTACCACCTGGGCTTGCTACCCCTCTGATGAGGAGAAAGCTGACAGGCTACCTCCAGACTGGTTCTCTCTCTCTCTCTCTCTCTCTCATAAAAAGTCATTTCATAACACAATCATAAGACATTTATAATGTAGTAGCTTTACAGACATACACTCAAACATAAGAATATTCTCTTAACAGTTTATACAATTAGGGCAGTTCTATACATTTACCCTTTATAAAAATAACCCAGAACAGTACTTGGTACTTTTAATTTTCCTTTCACATAAATTGTTAACACACTCCAATTATCTAATTCCCATTGCTAGATATCTCTATTCTTTAACATTGCTGTTAGTTTAATCAGGCTTGACTGTTCCTAGATCTTTCTATCAAATCTTGTTTAGTTGGATACTGGGTGTTTTCCTGACTGTATATAACAGTCTTGCCATGGTTACGATATGTAGAATCTGGGACTTGCATGATTTGGGGGTAGGGTCTACTTTTAACCTATTTTAGGAAGGTGTCTAGTAGAATTTCAGTTCATCTATTTTTTCATATTATCTAGACTGGTTGCAAGTGAGAAGGTAGACAGACTGGGGCTGGCCAAGGTCAGAATGTGGTTCCGAGTCCACACAATGGGGTGAGCTCCCGTTGCTCAATCCCAGTCCCTGCCAACCTAGCAGTTCAAAAGCACACCAGTGCAAGTAGATAAATAGGTACTGCTGCAGCAGGAAGGTAAACAATATTTTTGTGTGCTCTGGTGTTCCATTGTGCCAGAAGCGGTTTAGTCATGCTGGGCACATGACCTGAAAAACTGTTTGTGGAAAAACGCTGGCTCCCTCGGCCTGAAGTGAAATGAGCACTGCAACCCCATAGTCACCTTTGACTGGATTTAACTGTCCTGGGGACCTTTACCTTTACTTTACTTCCATGTGAATTTGCTCCCATTCATGTATGTACAGCCTCAAATACTTAGGAGGTGCTTGCTGTTTGTTACTGAATTATCAGACTGCCAGGCTGATGCCAGCAACTCCCACGGCCAGGAACGTACAAAGACAAGGAATGTTCTTACCATCTGCTTTTTATTCAGTATTTACAGAGAGAGGCTTTAGAACCCAGCCTCTTGGAAAATGGCGTTGTCCCGAATGAATATCCACCCCCTCCGTCTCTCCCACTTCCTCATGCGTCATCCCTACGGGTGCTGAGAAGTGCCCTCTGTCTTTTAACTCTTTGCTCTCCTACTTTCAAGGCTCGCCAGGTTCTGGGAGAGTAGGGGACTGGAATGCTTTCTAAAGACACTGTGTTCGTCAGCTGTCACCCTCCTTGTGCTTCTTCCTCCTCCTCTCCCATTATTTCCCAACTTTCCCCCTAATCTGCCTCTGAGCTCAAACCCCTGTTGTAAATCTAAACTGTCTTCCTCTTCTCTGGAAGGGTCAGGCTGGGGAGGCGGTCTCCACCATTCCTCCTCTGCCCAGTCCCTGACACAATCTTATTCCCATTTCATAGGTGAAGAATGGAATTATGGGTCACTTGTCCATGACTACCCAGAAAATCCAAAGCCCAGGGAGATACTCAACCACAAGTGTTCCACATTCAAAGCCATCTCTCAGTTAATTGAACCAGGCATGTCCAACAGGTAGATCACTGGACGTCTGTGGTAGATCACTGGTAGATCATTGGCTCCCACCAAAGAAGCTGAACAACTGTGGCCCCCCTTTTAAAAAGCTTAACATTTTATCTCCTCCCTGAAAAAACTCAATTTTGACACCCGAACCCCCCCAAAATGGGCCTTCCTCCTTCCTAAAAAAAACTTTGACCTGAACCCCAAAAAGGGGGGTAGTTCACTACTCTGTAAGTAGATCACAGTCTCTTGGGAGTTGGCCACCCCTGAACTAGACTGCACAGCTCCCCATATGACTGGGATACAATGTTGTATGTGCTTATATTTGAAAATGGAATAGGAAAGTCTTATGTCAATTTTGCAGTTGCATCAATATCAAGTGGGCCGTACTAGTGTAAGTGGTCTTGCTGTACAATGTTTCCAGTGCTGGAGTTTGAAGGCTGTAAGCATAATGTATAATTAAGAGGAATAATCTGTGAATAATAAATTGGAAACAAAGAATAGGAGAAATCAATGAAAATCTTTCCCCTCTCCTTCTCCTTATAGAGCAATTAAAGACTGTGTAAACTTTATCTGCAAGTTCTTCATACCAATGGCAGAAATGTCAAACATTTTGTACATAACGATTCCTGCCGTATATATTCCCAACTGTGGCTCAGCTAAAATCAATAACTGCCTTCAAAACACCCTTAATCTGTTAAGGACAATAAAAGAAATGGCTTGGTGAACAGTGCCCATATTTAGCTTTCTGAATGCCAGTCACTCTTCATTGAGAGTATTCAGACTCATGCGTCAGTTGCAGCAATATACTCTGCTGCACTAGAATGTGCTCAGAATGTACTCAGAGAGTACGGCTTAGGTGTGTCCCCCCCCTCTCCCCGCCATTTAGGAAAAAGCACACAAACACATATTCCAACAATAGAGCCATTGTTTGGGCTTTGGCTGAACGACTCTCTGTTATTCTTTCTTCTCCTTCCTATTCCATTTTATGCAATGTAAATGTTACGATCAAACTGGAAGGAGGATCCTATCTTTATGGGCAGACACTTCAATGCCACATCCTTAGTAGGGGAAATAATGACAAGGAAAGGCCAAGCATTTCAATTTATAAGGAAGTATCGAGACAGGAAAAACATAACGTATGTTAAGATCAAGCAGTAAAGACACAGCTTTTAGCTGGTGAAATGTTTGGGAAAATGTGCGGCACTCTGGAGCAGAGCTTTCCAAACTGTGTTGCGACACATTAGTGTGTCAGCTGCAGTGTGTATTTGTGTTGTGCGAACATTCCCCGCGATTCTCCTGGGTGCGGAAAGGGGTTACTTTAACCTCCAGTTTGCTAGTAAGATTGACTGAACTGTGGCAGAAAATGATGCATGTCTAAAAAGTGTGTCACCAACATGAAAAGTTTGGAAAGCTCTGCTCTAGAGGTATTTGCCAGGTAAGCCAAACATGAAACAGTATGTAATAACAGCTCTCGGGTAATAACTCAGGGCACACTGAGTACTGGCAGACAGGATACACCCCTTGAAAAAAACAACTTCTTGCGTTATATGAAAGCACACACCTCTAGTCTGCATTTGCATGACTGAGCAATGAAACTACACACATATTTATATATGTCTGTATATAGAGATGTGGAGACCAACATTGTAACAGACCTCATCCAAACCTGTAGTGTGTAGCTATAGAATAGCAAGGGTCCAATCGAGCCTAAGTTAAGCACTGTTTTGAGGCAGCTACTTCCCCTCCAGGCATTAGAAAAGATTCAGCTTCCTGAAGAGGTTTTGCAGTGACACAACTTGAAAGACAGAACATTGGGAGGGTGGTGCTCTGTTTTATTAATTGCATGTAAATTATATCACTTATGTCAAATCCTTATTCATGTACTACTGTTTGGTGTTTGAGAATTTGATGTTATTTACCCCTGTGTAAGTCCTTTGTTGTGAACCCCTTCAGAGACCTTTGATAAACAAAGGAATGTTAAGAATTGAACAAAATAAATAACAGTAACAGAAGCAACCTTAGCTTTTTTAAAAAACAACAACAAATAACCAAGTGCATTCTGCTTTCTCAAAATGAAATATATATGCATTAGTTTCTAAATTGCCTTTGTTTCCTTACCAATTGTCACATTTGTTTCAACAACAAATCAAACATGCCGGACATGGATTTCACTAAGGAATTAGATTGGTTGTAACTAAAAAGCCCAAGAATCAAATACAGTACACCCAAAAGACTTGTGTGTTTAACACATGCATTTGTTTACTGATTCATATTGTCATGGGAGGTGTTTTTTCCCCCCTATTTGACTCTGGAAATGTAGCATCATAAGCAGTTTGCAAGACATTCACAGAACATTCAAAACAAATTGAATATATTGTTTAAATTAGCTATTTTCCATGCAGGGGGTGGGAGGTTTTGCTCCTTTAGTTGGTGACATTAAATATTGTTATCTTGATGTTCATGATATCTGTAAAAGTGCAGATCAACATTACTGGAATCTGTCGAGCTGTGCCTCCTGACTGTCCCATTACAACATCATTCAAGTGAAATAGAGGTCTCTATATATGGTGCCATTTTTTTATTTCAATATCAGGATAAACAAACATCAGCAGTGCACACAGTGGAAGCTACATATGGCCCGTTATAAACAGCAATGTTAAATTTTCAATGCATCAACAAGCATCGTGGGATAAAAATACAGTATACTGTACTTTTCCGTCTATAAGATGCCCCCATGGATGCTGAAAAAAAGCTCACAGAAATTCCAAATACGCAACGCAGAAGCTTCCTATCGTATTTCCGATCGACACCAGCCGCCGCCAATCACATGCCCAATTGCCGCAGCAGAGCCCAATCACCAACAGGCATTGTCACAGCAGCGACCAATCGCCAGTGAACATTCTCACACCAGCGACCAATCACAAGTGGACATTGCCGCAGCAGCGCCCAATCACAATCAGACATTGCCACAGCAGCTCTCAATTGCAAGCGGACATTGCCGCAGCAACCTATCACCCGCAATAACGTCAGCGACAATTTACTACTCAAGACAGAAATCATTTCCACTGTCCCCCCTCTGCACTACCCATGTATAAGATGACCCCAATTTTTAAGCGTTTTAAGGTAAAAACCGCCTTATAGACGGAAAAGTACGGTAAGATTCAATCCAGCCGAGTGCAGGCACAGCACCTGGGAGTGAAGGAATCCCAACAGCACCTAGTTTTCCCATTCCATTGCTAATGTGGGTGTATAGATGCATGCTCAGGCAGCCTGAGAGAGCATTCCTGCATGGGATTGTTATGCATATTTCATCCACACCCCTTTCTCAAGTGGCCATAAACAAAAGAGGGCACGGCTCCTGAACCCTAGTTGCAGGACCAGGCACTGGGCTCCTCATACCCCAACCCAGAGGCGTAGCAAGGTCAGGTGGTACCCGGTGCGAATTTTTTTTTGTCACACACCCCCCCCCCCGCAACTCCCTTGCGATGCCCCTTCCCCAACCCATATAAATAAGAGACCATTAAGACTGGTTTTGGGTCAAAACAGGCCACCACTTTTATTGAATACAGATGAAAGAGGTTTGGCTTGGGCATGGGGCAATCGAAATACCGCCAGAAATGATGCATGATCATCCAGGCAGGGGTTCCTAAGACTTACATCAAATAGGGTGACTCCCACAGGGACCGCCGCCTGGGGGAGTGCCTTCAGCCCTGGCCCTGCTTCAGCATGTGGACATGGCCACTCCCCCCATATCCCTTTAACGGGATACCCCAGTGTTTGGAGGGGCAGGCAGACAGGGGCATCTTACCCATAGAGACTAGTGGCGCGGGGGCGCCAAGTTCTGGAGGAACTGAACAGGAAGTGCCCAAGGTGCAGATTGCCTAAACGGGCAAGGGGTGAATCCGAGGGAAGCCTAACCTGCTCCGCCCCCTGGCACAGCCCAAGTCCCAGACTGTTATCACCAAGGCAGGGTGCAGGCTAAGATCTGGTTCCTGATAGGCGGCAAGGGCTAATGCCCCGTGAAGCCTCTGCCATCCTGCAACGCCGCCACACCAAGATGGTGAGCGGACTTACGCAAAAAACAACAACATTTTAGCAGGTGTCCTTTGCAGGGAGAGTCTCCTGCTTTGCCCTTTTGTCCCGACTACTGGCTTGCCCAATGGCCTCCGATTCCTGGCTCAACTTTTTTATGGCTGCCCACAGCACAGCCCTGACTATGTCGTGGTGATAAAATTCAGTCCTTCTCCCTTAGCACTCCAAACACCCACACATTGGACATCATTGCTGCATAGAGGCCTTCATGCTTGTACTCCAACATGTGAAGGCAGGAATCGCACCGTGATCTTGCCGTTCACAGATCTTCACATGTAGGCCCCTCTGTAGAGATTTCATTCTTCGTGTGGCTGTTGAGCAGGCCACAGTGGAAACATCAACCGGAGTAATCCCCTTCCTGGAAAAAAAAGGGGGGGAGCCTACACAGTTCTTGTTTTTAAGCCTTTCTGTATTCGAGAAACCGTTTTGAATAGACAGCAGAAAAAAGCAGATTTATGAAAGGATATCAGTAAGCCAACACGCATTCAATAGTTAATCCTCAGTGAAACGATAACATGAATAAGGCATGCCTTAGGCAAAAATAATGAGCTCAGTTCAAATGTCCTATTCTTATTTAAGCCAATACACATAAGGGTTATTATCACAGAAGTGCCTTGGTTGTAAATAGGATGCAGCACCAGCAGAATGTAAAGTAAGCAGAGGTTTGCATTTTAAATTGGGTAACGTTGTCCTGAGCATCTTCGATCCCCACTCGAACAAAATTCATCACTTTTCATTTTGAAGCTGGAAACACGGGAGAAAGAGAACTGTAGTAAAAACAAAAAAACAAATGCAAATGCAAACCCTGTCTCACAAGCACTCAAAAAATCAACGGGACTACAGTATTATTTAAGGGAAGCCAGGTTGACAAGCCCCATCTGCCCCTCCCTCCCATCTTCAGCATGGACAGAAACCACCTTCTTGACCCACCATTGGTCTCGTCCACTCAATCCACTGGAGTCTGTCTTCGCAAGCAGAGGAAGTCCGGAACTCACTGAGGGTGCGAGACCCATTGGCTACCTTTACCTGGTTTAGCTGGCCATCAAAGCCATTCCCTGAGGTGTGGCGGCTGTTGCATGCTGACAGCTTCTAGGAGCTACAGGCAAGAGCAGGATAAGGACCAAAGGTGGACAAACTACACCAGAAGGAACACAACGTGTCCCCCACCAGAGGTATTACCCTTCCCCGCAACATGAGATAGATAGATAGATAGATAACAGATGATAGATAGATGATAGATAGATAGATAGATGATAGATAGATGATAGATAGATGATAGATAGATGATATAGATAGATAGATAGATAGATAGATAGATAGATAGATAGATAGATAGATAGATAGATGATAGATAGATAGATAGATAGATAGATGATAGAGATAGATAGACAGACAGATGATAGATAGACAGATAGATAGATGATAGATAGATGATAGATAGATGATAGATAGATGATAGATAGATAGATAGATAGATAGATAGATAGATAGATAGATAGATAGATGATAGATAACAGATGATAGATAGATGATAGATAGATAGATAGATGATAGACAGATGATAGAGATAGATAAACAGATAGATGATAGATAGACAGATGATAGAGATAGATAGATAGATAGATAGATAGATAGATAGATGATAGATAGATGATAGATAGATAGATAGATAGATAGATGATAGATAGATGATATAGATAGATAGATAGATAGATAGATGATAGAGATAGATAGACAGACAGATGATAGATAGATGATATAGACAGATGATAGAGATAGATAAACAGATAGATGATAGACAGATGATAGAGATAGATAGATAGATAGATAGATAGATAGATAGATAGATAGATATATTATAGATAGATAACTTTCATATCTATCTATTTCTAAACAGTTATAATGATTTAAAGGGAATGAAATACTTAGTATTTGGCCATAGCCTTTCTTTTGCACATCCCCTTGTTTTAGAATTAATTTCTAAAAACGATTCACCCTTGATCTGCTGTTATATTGTACTGAATCCGAAACAAGCTGAGATCATACCAGAGCTGACCTGTGGCAAAGAATGACTTTTCAAAGCTATTAATAGGATTTCTGAGTGGCTTTGTTTATAACATATACACTTAATTTAAAGCTTTTGTGAGTTCTCAATAGGATAATGTAATTCCAAAAATGGGATTTTAATTTTATTTAACCCTGATTTATATCATTTACTTTATTCTTCTTCTTTTTTAAAAAAAAACATCTCTGGAGTATCCTCTTGCTATTTCTGCCACTGCTTCATCTTGCAAAATGATATGTGAGAAGCCAGAGGATGTATGTGCTAAAATGAAATTATTGTGTTTATTGGATTACAAATTACATGGGGTAATTTGTTTTATTCAGCTAGGTAGAAGGCCGCAGAAACTATTCTGGAAATTAAAGGTCTGTCAGTGTGCTGCAGAATTCTCTTGTGTATTAAAAGATTAATTAAATGCATTTTTAAAAAAATATCACTGCTTTGTAAAACATTGCTGTAAATGCCATGGATAAGAGATCCAAAAGAACAAAATATAGAATCAGTGTAGATAAATAACTAGATGAAATGTAATTGTACACAAAGTGTATAACGGTTCTTATATAAATGTCATTTGTCTTTTAGAATCCAGCAAGAAGCATAAAAGAAATATTGATAAAAAAATGTATGTACTGCAGTAACCAAGAATTAACATGGGAAATTTTCACATTGCTCTTGTTTTAATGTTCACTTTACTATTTAAAGATTAGAAATAAAATCAAGTCTTTTTTAAAAAAATTAAAGAATATTATGCTTCACTGCACTGTTGAAGTCTCAGTTTGCTTTTCAGGTTTTATGTTACCTCGGGATGGCAACAGATGTATCTATGACCTGCAAAGTGTCTTATATAGCATCATAGAACTATGATGTTGGAAGGGACCCCAAGGATCAACCCTCTAGGATGCAGGAATCTCAATGAAAGCATCCAGGGCAGATGGCCATCCAACCTCTGCTTAAAAACCTTCAAGGAAGGAGAGTCCACCACCTCCAAAGGGAGTCTGTTCCAGTATCAAACAACTCTTACCATCCGAAAGTACTTCCTGATGTTTAGTCAGAATCTCCTTTCTTGTAACTTGAAGCCATTGGTTTGGGTACTAGCAGGAGAAAACAAGCATGCCCCATCTTCCATGTGACAGCCCTTGAGATGTTTGATGATGCCTATCATATCTCCTCTCCGTCTCCTCTCTTCCAGCCTAAACATATCCAACTCCAACTTGTCAATAGCCTTCTTAAATTGTGGTACCCAGAGCTGGACACAATACTCCAGGTGTGTTCTTACCTAGGACATGATATTTCTGTTGCAGGATTCTGCCTAGAATATCACTAGCCTTTTTTTTGTTGCCGCATGGCACTGTTAACTCACGTTAAGCTTGTGGTCTACGAAGACCCCTAGATCCTTTTCACATGTACATGCAAACCAGGTGTTCCCCATCTTACATTTGTGCAGCTGGTGATTCCTGTCTAAATGCAGAACCTTACATTTGTCTCTTGTGAAATTCATTTTGTTAGTTTTGCCCCAGTTCTCCAATCTGTTAAGGTTCATCTTGAATCCAGATTCTGTCTTTTGTTTTAGGAGAGAGAGTGCTTCTGGCAAAACTTGCTGCAGAAACTCTCTTGAATTCTATCCCTAGAATTTTACACAACATACTGGAAACCTTCGGGAAACAATTGAAAGCTTCCTCTTCTAGCTTAATTTTTAAAAAATTAATTGCTTAGGAAGTGGATTGTGCTTGTTAATGAAGAATAGAAAGAAATGAAATAGTTAACACATTGCTATCAGTACAAATAGTTTTCCGGGATGCAAGTGTGACAGATGCGAGTTATTTTTTACACGAGAATAAATCATTCTGCCCTTTAGCTGTCAGGCTGTCAGCTTCACCTCTGTAATTTGGAGAGAGCACTTCCTACTCTTTCATAAAATGGCAGATTTCAGGTCTCCAGCCTTCTTTGTAAGTAATTGCTGGTTTCATAAGAGCCGACATTCTCTTTTCATAATAGCTAATATTCTAAGGCATAGATTCTTTTATTTAGAAAGAAACCTCAACACTGACTTCCTTCAAAGTCTAAGTAATTAACCCTATACAGCAAAAGGAGGAGTGGAGAGTGAAATAAGATCACCCCTGCAAGTCTTATTTGTGCCATAAATTGCCAAAAAAAAACCAACAAAAAAAGCTAAGCCGGATGTTTTCCTTTCCTACGGAATGGGATCCCATTCAATAACTTAATCATAAATTTGAAACTCTGCTGATTTGGGTGATGACATCCCAGGGACCCACATGGCTAATATTTTATCTTCCACAATCACAATTTTGTCCCAATTAAGTCAATAGTGTACAACTCTTTGTGATGTAACATTATGAACAGGAATAGCAGCAGGGAACCAGAAGCCCTCCAGGTATTGCTGCATGAGAGATAATTCTCATCATTACTGTCTATTGGTCATGCTGGCTGGGGCTGATGGAAGCTGGAGTTCCAATGGCATCTGGGGGCTGCAGGTGCTACACCCCTATTTTAGAACAAGGAATGTGGAACCTGGGTATCTGGGAATGTGGATATCTGGGAATGTGGGTATCTGTGAAATAATCAGAAGTGAATATTTTAGCTTGTATGTGGATTTGCATTTCGTGTAGGTGGGAGATGTCAGAGAGCAACTGCGCTCTGGTGTTTTGAAAGGCCTGAAGAACAGGTGCCTGGTTTGGCATTGATTATAGAAGTGGTTTTTTTTTTTTTTTTAATGAGACGAAAGTCTTATTAATTCAGATGGGCAAGCAAGCCACACTTCAAATAATGTCTTGCGCAACTACATTGCACTCAGCAGGGTTCCCCTCCCCAGCTTTTCTCCTCTTCCACTACTCAGACAATCTATACCTTTGTTATTTTAACAGAAGAAGGAAGTGCATGTTAAATCCACAGGGTCGGTCTTATCATGAACCACACGCACATGCACCAAATCAGGAGAAGCAGTGGACTACGCTCCCACCCTCCCACCCCCAGGGCTGGCCCACCTGCCACCAACACTGCCAGGAGCCACCATGGCTGCAAATGACTGATCAGCTGAATAGCTGCCAATTGGCTAACCAGACCACCTGGTCCTCCCTCCTACCCAACAGCCAGTAAGGCGAAAACAGTGTGTACACTCCGCAGAGCAGCTGTTCTATGCCTTGCTGTAAAGAAGGGGTCCTTCCTCAGTTTGAGGACAAGACAGAGGTGTGCACTTTACCACAATGGAAGCAAACAATGTTTAAACAGGACCTTGGCCATATGCTGCCCTGTGCAAGGCCAACATTTGGCGCCCTCCCCCCAGCCCTTGTGGTGCCGGCTTAAGCCAGGCTTTGAAAAAGAGGCGCAAGGCTCTGGCTGGGTTCTAGAGCCCTCCCACCTCCATCCCAAAGCCTGGTGAGCACTTGGGAAAGTCAGAAGGGCTCTAGGACCCTCTCAGAGCCCTCCTTCCCAAAGCCGAACAAATGCTTAGCAACTTTGAGAAGGTGCCTCCTCAGCTGCACCCCCCAGTGTAGTCACACTACTCATACTGCCCTAAATCTGCCTCTGGCTTAAAGTAACTTTAGTTAATTGAAGTGGTTACTGTAGAAAAACACAGTGGTGACACAGGATTTCTGTGGGGCAACCTTGACCTCAGAGTGGTACACTGAGATTGCCACCAGAGTAGAGGAGGGGACAGAATAGTCCACCTGCTTGTTTCATGGGGCACCATGTCTTGCGCCGGGCCTTGAGAAGACACACAGCAAATGCAGATTTTTATGTCCTGAAGGCATCGCTGAAAGAGCTGAGGCAGACAAAGCTATAGTCAGTGGAGGCCCATAAAAATATAACTCGAAAAGTATAATTGCCATGACAGTAAAGATGGCTGAAAGGTGAAACAATGTTGCTCTCGGATTACATTTAATTGGCAAGCATGCTGAAGCAATCAGAAAGAGAGTAGTCTAAAGCTTGCACACTTTTGGCACACCTGAGACGTACATTAGTGACCAAATCAGCTGTACTGGAGGCCTCACCATGTTGCTAAGCTACTGCTGCATGAGGCTGAATACTTCCATGATCAGTGATCTGACGGAACTGATATTTTCCTGTCAGGTCTGTTTTCTGGAGACAGCACATCAATGTATGTGTTCAGAGTTTCTGCAGTGTTGGCAAAAGTCCACAGGCACATTGGGGAATTGGTGTCTTTGGTCTTCCTGCTTTTCTTTTTTGGTCCAGCAGTAGCCACTGTTGTAGGCCTGGGATCCTGACAGGCCAACAAAATCAAACTCAAAGACTAAGATTTGAAAAATGCCCAAAAGGTATAGTTTATTGGACACAATTTCCAGAACAATACTAGTACTACTTGCGGATAGCAATCTTAGTCATGAGCTATATGACTGGCCAGCTCACCATATTATTTAGACAGAGAAGGCCTGTGGCAAAGATGTATATAATAATTTTCTTCTGACCACTGAAGAAGACCAATTGGGTTGAAACATGTCTGGACTCTGACAAATTTTGTTGTCATATATTGGTCATATAAGGATTTTGATTAGGATTTAGCATGAATAGACAAGTTAATTTGTTGTTTTATCGTCTATAATTTTATCTATGTTGAATACTGGTCTCTTGTCAAATTTTATTGTTATATATTGGCCATTTAAGGATCAGGCTTTGAGGATTTGATCAGGCTTTGTAGATTTGGGAGACTGGGTAGAATCTAATTGTACAAAACTTTTATTGCAGAAGTCTCTTAGACTGATTTGCCCATGTAAGCAGCCACGTGGGTGAAATAAAAGCACGTGGAAACAGCTCCTGTTTGTGTAAAGTCTCTCATGTGGTGAGTTTTCCTCCCTTGCCAATGCAAATCTGCATTTTAATTTTTATTTTACAAGTTGCGCACACACAAAAATTGCCGGAACCAGATGGGTTGTCGTTCACACAAACAGCTTATCGCCTGGAGAAGCTTCCACACAGTTGTGTTTTTCGTGGCCGCCCACACAGCTTATTTGTGAATCAGGCCTCAAAGTACTTTGAGAAAGCTTGGTACCCATAAATGTCTAACGGTGCAATTATATGCATGTGTACTTAAGAAGTAAGTCCCATGGTGTTTCGTAAGGCTTGTTTTCTAAGTAATTGTGTTTTGAATGGCAGCCTAAGCGTGGTTTGAAGACGCCAACTCCACCTTTGGGATAGAGGATGACCCAAATGTTTCTGAATGCAGCCTAGGCATGCTCAAACCATTTCTACCAAACCTAAACATCGTGTCTGCTTACACCCTAATTTACATGTGGAGAAATGGAACCATCCCCGAGGCTAAATGGCCCAGGTCAAGGAGTACGTCTCCCGAGAATGTCAAAAAAGAAAATTCCAGCTCCAGAAATGACAGGTACAGTACTTTTCTGTATCTACTGGCTCTGCTGCCTGAAGTCATTACTGAATGTCGGCAGTGAAGTCAGCAACCCATCACCATTAAAAACCAATGAGGATCCCCCCCCCACACACACAAACACAGTAATGTCAACAGGCTGCGGTTAACAAATATTGCTTCTATTCCAGGGGATAAACAGGGCTTTATAGACATTTGCCAGCAAAACAAAACAAAGCACTTTTACACAACACCGCAAAAGTTGGAACGGATCCCCCACATTTGGAAAGAGCCCCATGTTCCCAGAACAAAAGTGCAAGCCTCGACGAGGCAAAGTTACAGTTAACTTCAATTAATTTTTTTTTTAATCGCCCCATATATTTGCTTTGATAAAAACACCCTGAAGTTAACATCTGTTCGGTACTTAAAGGCTACTGAAACAGGAACAGAAGTATTTCAGCCCATGCCCAACAAATACAGATCATTCCCTCCCTCTCCCAGTGGGTGAACAGAATGCTGTTGCGGAGGATAAAGGGTAGACGAGAACATTTGCTGTTACGCAGGGCATCCCATCTGTCCATTCTTTTACTTTAATTACATAGGATGCCTTTCCATTTCCTCAGGAAATTCACCCCTTCTCCCCTCCAAGAAAAAAACAACCCACTTCACGTATAAACTGCTTGTGCTCATTTTTTATTTACTAGGCAGCGGGGTGTCCTACTGTGATTATGTACGTGAGCGGTGTACTATGAAAGGGCCCTTTACCTGCTATCCTATTGAAGAATATCCTTTATCAGATGTATCGTCACACAGAGGGCTGCTTTGATTCCAGCCTCCTCATGCCACAGGTTTGGAAGGCAAATGCGCTCTCCCATACCTGCACCATCTGGCTGAGCCCTCCGGAACATTTCAATAACGCTGTCCTCCCCTTAATAAGAAAAATCTAACTGTTATTTGCAGCCCAATAGAGAGGAAGTAATGGGTACGAGACAAACACTGGAGCAGGGAGTGCCACAACTGCGCCCTGCAGAATGGCACCGTTTGTACTATAAGCAATTAAGCGCCTCCATGCAGAAGACTCTGGCACCATCAACAGGACTTCTTTGTCAGGTGCTTCAAAATTAGCGCGTTAATATTTAGCTTTTCTTTTTCTTCTCTAAAGATTACTATAAGAACTAGCCCTCTTCAAGCAGTGTTCTTTAAACGCATGAGGGAGGCTAGGAGGGTGCTCTGATCAGCTTGGGACAAGCTGGGGGCAATCTCCTGAAATGGGGAGCCTCCTTGACTTGTGGTTGCTCCCCAAACATTTTAGAAACTTTATTTTCCAGGGTTAAAGAGCAAGCAGGGGGCTTCCGCATGTACAGGAATCTCGCTACTTCAACGGATCCACCCTACATCTTGTAGAGGGCAATTAGAATGAGGGCCAGGAGGGAGGGTGTCCATTGAAGTATAATTCTTTAATTCACACTGAAATGGAGAATGCCTGTGTGTATCGCTGAAAGGGTTTAACCGGAAAATGCCATTGAAGCTAAAGAAGAGCAAGAAGAGCTCTCTAAGCAGCTAGATGGGTTGATAATTAACTGTTTTTGTTCTCTGCTCAAACATGTGTGTTTAACCTTAGATCACATGGGAGGTTTGTTGTCGTTTAGTCGTGTCTGACTCTTCATGACCCCAGGGACCAGAGCATGCCAGGCACTCCTGTCTTCCACTGCCTCCCACAGTTTGGTCAGATTCATGTTGGTAGCTTCCAGAACACTGTCCAACCATCTTGTCCTCTGTCGTCCCCCTCTCCTTGTGCCCTCCATCTTTCCTAACATCAGGGTCTTTTCCAGGGAGTCTTCTCTTCTCATGAGGTGGCCAAAGTATTGGAGCCTCAGCTTCAGGATCTGTCCTTCCAGTGAGCACTCAGGGCTGATTTCCTTAAGAATGGATAGGATTGATCTTCTTGCAGTCCATGGCGGTTTGAATCCCCGTGATGGGGTGAGCTCCCGTTGCTCGGTCCCAGCCAACCTAGCAGTTCAAAAGCACGCAGTGCAAGTAGATAAATAGGTACCGCTCTGGCGGGAAGGTAAACGCCGTTTCCTTGCACTGCTCTGGTTCATCAGAAGCGTGTTAGTCATGCTGGCCACATGACCCAGAAGCTGTATGCCCGTTCCCTCGGCCAGTAACGCAAGATGAGCGCTGCAACCCTAGACTCATCCGCGACTGGACCTAACGGTCAGGGGTCCCTTTACCCTTACCTTTAGGGCAATAATAAACCTACTAACAGTAGTGAATAGCTTGGTGTTGATCTTGCTGCACAGCAATTGCCAAGAAATCACTGTGTTGTGGTGATGGGAGAGGAAGGAGGGCCCAGATATAAAATCATTGGGTGAAAAGGAATAAAGTAGAACATCAAACAGCTAAAACCTTGGAAACCAAAGTCTCTTAAATTCAGCATGGAAGATGAAGGGGGAGCCAAAGATGCTCTCTTTCTAACAGATATAAATGAGCAATCCAATGTGTTCCTCTCACACTAATCAAGACTATTGTGTCATTTTGTCATTTTAAATTCACAGATTTGTACACATCTTGTGAGTATCTGACATACTAATTGCCCTCTAAAATGGAGTGGATTAATTTTTATGTGCCTTAGCAGCAGGCTACAATAACTGCTCCGTATTTTCTTTTCTTTTTTAATATTTAATTCCCCTGCCACATAAACTAAGGCTGTTTCGTCTTGATTCTTATGATATAAGCCATAAATAGATCTGGTGCTGAATAATTAACAACCACTTCATTTTTGATCCATCCGGCGTGTGGTGCTTTTATTAAGTTCAGGTAAGCGAGGGATCTCAAACCTAACATTGCCCTTTACTTATACCCCCCCCCCCCCAATATAAAAAGGTAGAGGTCAAACAACCACTTAAAAGCCTAATGTGTAACTTTGAGAGCATTTTGCGCAGCCTTTTCTTGATCTGTAGAGGTTCTTCTTCGCAAATATTTTCACCCACACAGTTAAACTTCTAGCAAATGGAGGGTCACTGTGCTGCTCCTCATACAGAGTCAGATCAGTGCTCCATTTAGCTCAGTATTATTGACTACACTGTCTGCCAGTGGCTTTCCAGAGTTTCAAACAGGGGTCTTTCCCAGTCCACTTTGGTTATGCTTGGGACTAAACCTAAGACCTCATGTGTACAAAGCAAGCACCCTACCAGGGAGATGTGACCTTTCCATCTGTGATGTCTGGCCATGTGTCGGGGACAGGGAAGGGAAGAATGGTGGAGACCGCCTCCCAATATTGACCCTTCCAGGGGGGAGGAGGAAGAGGAGGACAGTATAGATTTACAACAGGGGTTTGAGGGAGGTCGCAGCTCAGAGGCAGATGAGGGGAAAAGTTGGGAAATCATGGGAGAGCCAGAGCAACACCCGACTGGCACGTTGTCATTAGAAACCATTCCCGACCCTCCAGCTCCCAGAACCCGGCGATCCTTAAAAGTAGGAGAGCAAAGAGCTTGAGGACAGAGTGGCATCAGTATAGGAGGTGAGAAATGAGGAAGTGGGAGAGACGGGGTGTATGGAGTTTCACTCGGGATAATGCCGTTATCCAAGAGGCTGAGTTCTATAGCCTCTCTCTGTAAAGACTGAAATAAAAAAGTACTGTAAGAAACTTTTTCTCGTCTTTATACTTTCCTGGGCAACTAGCTGGGAGCTGCTGACAGCATCCTAACACCATGAGAACAATGTCTAGCTCTCACCCTTTGCTGGCTTTAAATCAACCTGGAACACTGATTAAACTACTTGCTTGTCTGGATGGAGGATAGCGTGTGTGTGTGTGTGTGTGTGTGTGTAGCAGCTAACCTACCATACATTCATTGCTATGCCCACTTCTACCTCTGGTCCTGCTCACCACCTGCATGAGGCCCTTGGAAGCTTGCCCGGATGGGAATGTGGCCCTCAGCTAGAAAGAGGTTTCCCATCCCTGGTGTACACAATGGATTTTTACTTCATCAAGGTGTTAAGAGGCACAATTTCTGGCACCCTTAACAAACTACACTTCCCAGGATTTTGGGGAGGAAGCCATATGCTTTGAAACCATGCTGGGCCCCAGGCCACTCCTACCACAGCAATCCAGCTGAGAAGCAGTACTGAGATGGATTCTCATGAGAAACAGGTCCGGCCACTCTCAGTCTTTGCTCTTTATCCTGCGAAGATTCCTCCCTAAGTAAAATGCACGTTCAGCAAGGGGCACACACTAAGAGTACTACCTGGATTGAATTTTTTGGCATAAATATTTATTGCAGTTTAATCTTTTCCCTCTGAGGATATCACTCACAAAACCAGAGATGAAGAAAAGCCAAAGTGACAGGAGACAGATGAATGCTAACATATTTGAACTTTCAAATAGGAGTAGGCAGTTTTGATATTAACACAGTCCCTGCCTTTGTCATGTTCGGTATATTGAACAGTTATTTTAACTGACTCGACGTGTTACAGTATCATCAGCCACCATCCTTCAGAAAACGTGTAGGGGTGGAATGAAAGAGGGTGTTTTGTTTAAGGGTTTTTTTTTTAAAGTTTTCAGCACAAGCTGATCTTCAGAAGAACGAACTCGTTTTGATTCACATGTTTGGCTAATATTGATCTAGAAATGAAGAAGCCACCCCCTGCGTTTCCAGCTCTATTTTAGCTGTGCCAAGAGGGATGGGGCAAGAGGAATGGAAGCCAAGTACTTTTCCTTTCCTCTCTCCTCAGTCGCAGAAGATAAAGTCAGACAGTAGTTGCTGAAGAGCAATGGATGACTCAAACGGTTCCATTTTAAACTGGAGTAAAAGGCCACAATGAAATGGACAAAAGGCTGCCTCTCCCTGCACCCAACCCAACATGCTGGTATCCTAAAATCAGCTTCCTTCCTACCTAAAATATTAAAAGCAGCACTGCATCACCAGCGGATTGGCTATGGGGAGACGGGCGTGTGCTTTACAAGCTCTGAGATTTCAAACTCCACAGGTGCTGATGCTAGTAGACCCTTTGCCTGATTATTTATAGATAGTTAAGTTAGTTCTGCCAACCTATGAAACTCTGAACTCCAAGTGATTAGAGAGGAGGTTCTTCCTGTGGCAAATGTAGCTTAACTAAGAGTGCAATTCTAACCATATCTATTTAGAAGTGCTGTTGAGTTTTAATGAATCTTATTCCCAAGATAGGGGTGGGTGAAGGTGTTGGTTTCTCTCAGTTTCACATTTTTTCCATTATTAAGTTCAGTTATCCACATCTCCAGTTTGCAACATTATTTTTAAAGTCCTCCCGAAATTACACCAGCATTTTAATGTCTCCTAATGTAATGATTTTTTGTATGCAATTTTGCAAAAAACAGACATTTCTGCAAAGCAAATCCCCATCCATTATGCACCTTACCCTTAGTATAAGTGCGTAGAACCCCACTGCAAAGCTTAGAGAACTGCAAATTTTAAGGAAGCGTTTTCTGTTCACATATTTTAGGAAATGTGAAGTTCACTTTAAGATGTGGACTGCGCGGAATTTATCTCACATCTCAACTCCCAGATAAGTAGGGTTAGGACTGCAGGCTTAGTCTAAAATCACAGCTTTGAGTGCATCCCTTCCCCCAAGCTGTCCCACTTCCACAGGATTCCACCCAGAAAAGCCTTGCTGTCACCAAGGACAGCATTTGGACAGACCCTGCTCTCCCAACACATATACTCCAGGGCATACAGCCTCCCGCTGGCACTGCGCCGCCAGAGCACGATTTCTGTTCTTATCCTGAAGCAAAGTTCTTAACCTGAAGCGTTATTTCTGGGTTAGCGGAGTATGTAACCCGAGGTACCACTGTAGTAGCTTCACTGCCATTAGCTTACGGGCTATGGCTTCATCATACAGGACTTATCTCGCAACATTGCCCTCATTTACTTTCAGTTACTTTCTGTTTGTTGCCTCTTCAGCCACCCACACATAGGATAAAATTTGGGGTAGGGAAGGAGACCGAATTCCCCGTCGCAGTTATTCATATCAAAGGGTAAACATCCAGAAATAAGAGCCCATGAGACAAGATGGGGGCGGGAGAAGAAGAAAAATGAATGCCTATTTGGAGCAGCAAATTATCAGTCTCTGATATTACTGCTAGGTACTTGATTTGTCCTGTCCCGTTGCCTCTGGTCTCTCCAGCAGAACCGTCCTGCAGCCTTGCAAGAAATGCAGGATAGCTGAAATGTGTGTTCCAAAGAGTTGGGGGGGGGAATCCCATTTGGAATGTTCCCTAACCTCTGCTGTACTCCTTTCATGAGTTACCATTAAACCATTGCTTTCCTCACAAAGTTTGCAGCACATGTGGTCCTTCCTAACAACCAGGGGATCTTGCTTACTGCTTGAAATAAGCCCAAGCATCTATGGATTTCTTGGTTTTCCTCCCAGTGAGCATATCGATTTCACCCTAGAAGCAGATCTTGCGCTCCCCATTTCAACTGCTTTTCTTCCACCCTACGAAATTGCACCTCATGACAAGTTTTCCTTTTGGCATTTCTCCATTTGGAAGGCAGCGGAAAGGAGAATTCCAGCTGAATCGGAGCAAAGGCAGTGAATTGCCATTTGACAGCATCACCTGAAGGCATCGAAGAAAAGCACAGGCCACAGGCCTACACAAGTTGGGGGTGGGGTCAACTTTATGAACTCGTACTGCTGCTAAAGAATAAATCAGGTAAGTGAAATAAACTCTTGGAGGGATCACCCCTCCTCCCTGAATACTTCTTGCATTTGCTTAATCATTAATATGCAAAGCATATTTTTCTCCTAAATGGAAAAGTGAATGGAATATAATTGTAAGGCAGGAATACATTTGCTACATACTAATTTACTTCAATTACTTTCCTCCAAAGAGCAACAGTTTTTTTTATTTGCATGAGGGAAATGAAGGAGTTGGTTCTATCAAAAGCGCTCCCCCCAAAAGGTAGATAATGATTAAGTACTTTTACCTCAAATATAAACAGGAATATTGTATTTTGTAGATCACATTTGCTTTCTATTTATTCCCCATTTTCCTAATTATTAAGAGAATGCTTGATGGCAACATCAATACTGCAAATAATGGGGCGACTGCATTCGTTTCAGTGAATGATTGCCACTCCTTAACTTTCGCGTGATTATGGAAACCATTATCATTAGCTTTCATAGTTTCTTTCTCAGAGTATATGTGACTCAGCAGGAAAGATTGAGTTGCTAATGCTTTCCCATATAAAAAATCCTGTACATTGTGCCAATCAAGAATACTAAAAATGAATTCATAATGGTTGCTAATATTCAGAGCTATAATACTGGGTTGCCATTATTGAGCCTTAAATAAGCTTTCTGGAGGCTTTAAAAACCGTCGCCTTTCAGTCATGCAGCTGCTGATGCAGAAGCTTCCCACAATACAAACATTCATGAAAGGCTCAGCTTATAAACACACTGCAACATTTCGAAAAGTGCTCCCATAGTCTATGGTCTCTGTTGAAATTAATGACACCCCCCTGCACTCACCCACACACTTCTTAATAATTATCCATAGCCATCTCGGAGGTCTTTAAACTCCAGTCTGGGGTTTAAACCTGAACTGGAAAACTACTACTGAAAAGTTAGTACAGTGGTACCTTGGTTGTCGAACTTAATCCGTTCCAGGAGTCCATTCGACTCCTGGAACCATTCGAAAACCAAGGCGTGGCTTCCAATTGGCTGCAGGAGCTTCCTGCACTCAATCGGAAGCCGCGTCGGACGTTCGGCTTCCGAAAAATGTTCGAAAACCGGAGAATTTACTTGGGGGTTTGCGGCGTTCGGGAGTCAATTTGTTCGGGAGCCCAGCCATTCGACAACCAGGGTACCACGGTACTCGGTTTCCCACGCCCATTCCCTGATTAATAACAACAAGAGTCATCACCGCTTGAATCTAAATTTTCTCAGCAGCTTTGAACCTGTCTTGGAGGAAAGATGAGAAGGATCTCCCCGCCACCACAAATAATAAGACATGAAGGTGTACTTCAACTGGGGCAACGACAAGCACAGGGTGAAGATCACACCAAAGACTTTATCCTCTATTTGCGACATCAGATTATAATAGTAACACTACTGCAATATCATTCTACCAGTGGTTATTAAGGCATGACAGAGGGAGTATTCCTCTAATAACCAGATGCTGCGGACAAACACAACTGGGAATGGCTATCCCCTCCTTGCTCTGCAAGTGAGTTTTACAGTAGCATATGTCTCAACCCTGCTGGAGACAAAGCACATTGTGTCACTTCCGGAAAGGTCTTTCAAATGTTCTTGTGTTTAACAGGTGAATCAGTATTAGAGCATTTGAAGAGGCTTTTCTTTCCACGATTATCAGGTTTGGAAACAGAAGATCCTGACTTTCTTAAGAGGGTTGGATTAGACTACTACCCTACTTTGACTCATGGATGTAGGTGGCGCTGTGGGTTAAACCACTGAGCCTAGGGCTTGCCGATCAGAAAATCAGTGCAAAATAAAAAAAAATTTCCAGTAGCACCTTAGAGACCAACTGAGTTTGTTCTTGGTATGAGCTTTTGTGTGCATGCACACTTCTTCCAATATCTGAAGAATGCACACGAAAGCTCATACCAAGAACAAACTTAAAGGTAAAGGTAAAGGGACCCCTGACCATTAGGTCCAGTCGTGTCCGACTCTGGGGTTGCGGCGCTCATCTCGCTCTATAGGCCAATGGAGCCGGCGTTTGTCCGCAGACAACTTCTGGGTCATGTGGCCAGCATGACAAAGCCGTTTCTGGCGAACCAGAGCAGCGCACGGAAACGCCGTTTACCTTTCCGCTGGAGCGGTCCCTATTTATCTACTTGCACTTTGATGTGCTTTCGAACTGCTAGGTGGGCAGGAGCTGGGACCGAGCAACGGGAGCTCACCCTGTAGCAGGGATTCGAACCCCCAACCTTCTGATCGGCAAGCCCTAGACTCTGTGGTTTAACCCACAGCGCCACTTAGTTGGTCTCTAAGGTGCTACTGGAAAGAATTTTTTATTTTGTTTTGACTATGGCAGACCAACACAGCTACCCACCTGTAACTAGAAGATCAGCGGTTCGAATCCCCGTGATGGGGTGACCTCCTGTTGCTCGGTCCCTGCTCCTGCCAACCTAGCAGTTCAAAAGCACAAAGTGCAAGTAGATAAATAGGTACCACTCCAGCAGGAAAGTAAACGGTGTTTTCATGCGCTGCTCTGGTTCACCAGAAGCAGCTTAGTCATGCTGGCCACATGACCTGGAAGGTGTACGCCGGCTCCCTCGGCCAGTAAAGCGAGATGAGGGCCACAACCCCAGAGTCGTCCGTGACTGGACCTAACGGTCAGGGGTCCCTTTACCTTTACTTTGACTCGAGCTTCACAACTATGATTACTTTTTTAAAAAACAACACCCCCCTCCCTTTGAGCTTTTGAGTTTCAATCAAGAATACAGAAGAACAGAGGCATTAAATTACCAGCATCTGAAAACTGCATCCATAGATTTTTCTATTTGCTGTTTAAGAATGAGGGTGATGATGAGTGAGGATTAAAACAAAAACTGAAAACTTCAGTAACACCAAACTTTAAACCTCACATTTAAACCAAAGTGGTTTTGTGTTTTTTAAAGGACTCTAAATGAAACCTAATACAGTGATTGACCTTAGTAAGCAAAGCAACGTACAGTTGGTAAACTGAGTATTCCCACACTCCTCCCTTGGGATGATGAATGCTAGATTTCAAACACAAAGCTGGCATTTTTTTGCAAGTCAATGAGACATGTTACATGCAGCAGAATGGAGGCAGCACAATTGGAATATTAATGCTTTATGCTAAACGTATCAACCCTGCTTCCTGATCCATGGCTAACAGAAACAGAGCTGCACAGATCGACAGGGCTTGAACTGAATATTGTCGTTTATTGTGGGATGCTTGCAGCCCTATGAAGTTTTACTAGTGCCCTGTCAGTGTAGCTGCTATTGAATTGTGTGTGTGGCAATCACACAGCAACACTAGTGTAGAATCACAGCTGGGCAGTGGTGATGGTGAAGGTGTGCCAAAGGTCTGACCAATTTTTTTTTTTAAAAAAATCATAAAAATAATTAAATAGGATGGTTCTACAAGGATTAGAAAAATAGGGGTGGGTGGGAATGCCTTATACAGACCATCAAAATATTGACTGGCAGTGGCTTTCCAGGTTTCCCAGGCTGGCCCAGAAGGGAATGCATCATTCCAGCTGAGAAGGCTCCCCAACCCTGTTCTAGACCCACACTTCTGCTTGTCTCATGCCTACAAGGCATGGGTCTGAGCAGTTTTCCACCTGTCCTGTGTCTTCTAGCATGGGTCTGAGCTGCTTTCCATTTGCCCTGCTGCTTTTCCCAAGAGTGCTGAATAAGGAAGGAATAAGGAATAATTTATTATTGGCCAAGTACATTTTCCAACATACCTGGAATTTGTTTCGGCTACATTGCAATGTAAACATACAAACACTGTTCCACTCACAATACAAAGAAGCAAAAGAAACCCCACCCATAATTGACCTCCCCTTCAGCTACACAACTACAAATTTAACAATTTAATGGCACAAGGGAAAAAACTGTTCCTGTGCCTGACCGATTTTGTATATGAAGTCCTGTAGCGACATCCAGATGGAAGTAAATCAAGCAGATGATGACCGGGATGTAAAGGATCTGCTACAATTCTCTCTGCTCTCTTCCTAACTCAGGTAGCATGTTGTTCAGTCGTTCAGTCGTGTCCGACTCTTCGTGACCCCATGGACCAGAGTACGCCAGGCACGCCTATCCTTCACTGCCTCTCGCAGTTTGGCCAAACTCATGTTAGTAGCTTCAAGAACACTGTCCAACCATCTCATCCTCTGTCGTCCCCTTCTCCTTGTGCCCTCCATCTTTCCCAACATCAGGGTCTTTTCTAGGGATTCTTCTCTTCTCATGAGGTGGCCAAAGTACTGGAGCCTCAACTTCAGGATCTGTCCTTCTAGTGAGTACTCAGGGCTGATTTCTTTGAGAATGGATAGGTTTGATCTTCTTGCAGTCCACGGGACTCTCAAGAGTCTCCTCCAGCACCATAATTCAAAAGCATCAATTCTACGGCGATCAGCCTTCTTTATGGTCCAGCTCTCACTTCCGTACATTACTACTGGGAAAACCATAGCTTTAACTATACGGACTTTTGTCGGCAAGGTGATGTCTTTGCTTTTTAAGATGCTGTCTAGGTTTGCCATTGCTTTTCTCCCAAGAAGCAGGCGTCTTCTGATTTCGTGACTGCTGTCACCATCTGCAGTGATCATGGAACCCAAGAAAGTGAAATCTCTCACTGCCTCCATTTCTTCCCCTTCTATTTGCCAGGAGGTGATGGGACCAGTGGCCATGATCTTAGTTTTTTTGATGTTGAGCTTCAGACCATATTTTGCGCTCTCTTCTTTCACCCTCATTAAAAGGGTGAAAGAGAGAGGTAGCATAGATTGTCTCTATTGTAGGCAAGCTAGCACCAATTACCCTTTCTGCAATTCTTACAGCTCGTTGGAGCCTTTTTTCAATTAAACCCAATTCTCTTGTCTTATTTTCTTAACCAAAATTAGCAGCCAGGAAGTCGCTGCAGGCCCCCACTCTGGGGTGGGGATATGCAGGTACCTGTCAGTTGCTGCTTGTTGTTGTTGTTGTTGTTGTTGTTGTTGTTGTTTAGTCGTTTAGTTGTCTCCGACTCTTCGTGACCCCATGGACCAGAGCACGCCAGGCACTCCTGTCTTCCACTGCCTCCCGCAGTTTGCTCATACTAATGTTGGTAGCTTCGAGAACATTGTCCAACCATCTCGTCCTCTGTCGTCCCCTCCTCTTTGTGCCCTCAATCTTTCCCAACATCAGGGTCTTTTCCATGGAGTCTTCTCTTCTCATGAGGTGTCCAAAGTATTGGATCCTCAGCTTCAGGATATGTCCTTCCAGTGAGCTGATTTCCTTAAGAATGGATAGGTTTGATCTTCTTGCAGTCCATGGGACTCTCAAGAGTCTCCTCCAGCATCATAATTCAAAAGCATCAATTCTTCAGCAATCAGTCTTCTTTATGGTCCAGCTCTCACTTCCATACATCACTACTGGGAAAACCATAGCTTTAACTATACGGACTTTTGTCGGCAAGGTGGTGTCTCTGCTTTTTAAGATGCTGTCTAGGTTTGTCACTGCTTTTCTCTCAAGAAGCAGGCGTCTTCTAATTTCATGACTGCTGTCGCCATCTGCAGTGATCATGGATCATGGAGCCCAAGAAAGTAAAATCTCTCACTGCCTCCATTTCTTCCCCTTCTATTTGCCAGGAGGTGATGGGACCAGTGGCCATGATCTTAGTTTTCTTTTTTATGTTGAGCTTCAGACCATATTTTGCTCTCTCCTCTTTCACCCTCATTAAAAGGTTCTTTAATTCCTCCTCACTTTCTGCCACCCAGGTTGTGTCATCAGCATATCTGAGGTTGTTGATGTTTCTTCCGGCGATCTTAATTCAGGCTTGGGATTCATCCAGTCCAGCCTTTTGCACGATGAATTCTGCATATAAGTTAAATAAGCAGGGAGACAATATACAGCCTTTGCCGCTAATGGAATAACAATTCGCAATCCAGATCAAGGGAACCATCTGGAAGAAAGGGTTAAATGTCCACCACCACCACCCCACACCTTGTGCCTGTTTTGATCACAGGGCCCTGTGGCTACGTTGAGGTAAAACACCTCCAAAACACTGGATCGCCAGTAACAGATCCCACACATCTGTTTTGGTGTTGTCGTGACTGGTTTGGTTTTTTGTAGGTGCTGTGAGAAAAGGACTGCAGTTCATCTCTGTGCAACTGTGTAGATAAAATCTAGAGTTTATCTGTCCTATGGCTCCCTCTGCTGCCATTTCATGAGAGAAAGCTGCTATATAATAAGCAAGGGAATGACAAGCGCAGGTAACACTACTTGTATAGAACAGACCTCTCTTCTGTTACCTTTTTTTAACGTTTGACCCAAACAAATGAATGATTATGTACTACATAATTTGAAAGGAGGCTTCACTGCAGCTTGGAAGTTTAAGTAATTTTTATGCCCGTCCCAAGAAAGACCATAAGGTTGCTTTTTGTACAGCTGAAAGGTGTTGCATGGGCCTGAACAAAAGTCTAATAAAATCCACAGGAGAGTTTCCATTAACTTGAATTGGATTCTGAAATTAAAATTTCTGTCCTATGCTCAGACCTAGTATGTGCAACAATGAGTGATATGCATAAACTGAAAGAAAACCGCTGGCAAATGTTACTGCTTGTTTTACAGGATATAGTCCATGGATAGACAAACTAAGGCCTGGGGGCTGGATCCAGCCCTATTGCCTTCTAAATCCGGCCTGAACGGTCCAGTAATCAGCATGTTTTTACATGAGTAGAATGTGTCCTTTTATTTAAAGTGCATCTCTGGGTTATTTGTGGGGCATAGGAATTCGTTCATTTATTTATATTTTTTTCAAAATATAGTCCGGCCCCCAACAAGGTCTGAGGGACAGTGGACCGGCCCCTTGCTGAAAAAGCTTGCTGAACCCTGAATAGTCCTACAAGCATTAGAATGCGCCTAGAAAAGGGTTAATATAAAATGGGTGTTACTAGGAGATCAGGAATTATTCATGTGGGCTGCACCTTATGTAAAGGGAGGGAAAGAATTCAAATTAACAACTCTGGTTTTCAAAAGACCCTCTTCATAATCCAAATAGGCAGTATGACTCCCCAAATAAATCATGGAATAGAATCATAGAAGGGTAAAGTTGGAAGGGACCCCAGGGTCATCCAGTCCAACCCCCTGCAATGCAGGAATCCTGCTCAGAGCTGTCCCTGGGTGAACTTTAACCACCAACCTTCTGATTAATAGCCAGGTGTCCCACTGCACCACCTTAAGTCAGGATCCAGGAATGCCACATTGCAACCTACTTAACTGATGCAAAAATGTGCCAACCAGGACTAGTTGGACACTGCAGAGTACACACAGAACTTCAGGAAGCTTTCTGCCGCAGGGTGTCAATAAAACAGCATGACGCAGGAACTCACTGCCACTAGTAACTGAATAACTATGTACAGCTTTATTGAAATAAAACAGCTTACTCAGATTACTATATACAGACTTGGATCTTAGGAAAACAACAAACAAATACAGGAACAAATCCTTTCCTCTCACTATCTCTCTCTCCTCACAACCTATAACCACCATACCACACGCTAACACTGAACACATGGTTACTCTTGCCTTTATGGAACTCTCAGCAGTGGCGAACGGTGCCTCTCGGGTGCCCGGGGCGGCAAACGAGAGGCACTCCCGGGGGCGGGGCACGTGCATGCATTCTGATGCGTGCGTCATGACGTCATGATGCACGCGTCAGAACAAACGACGCATGCGCCGGGCGGGGCTTGGCTTGCTCAGCTGACGCACGCTCTCCCTTCCTGCTGGTGGGCGGATGGAGCAGCAGAGGGGAGGGGGAGCGGGCCAGCGAAGGGTGTCAGTGTGATGCCGCCTCGCTGCTGGCCCACCCCTCCGCTCGACTGCTCCATCTGCCCAGCAGCAGGAAGGGAGAGCGTGCGCCCGCCGGCCAAGCGAGCCCAGCCCTGCCGCCTGGCACCCTGCGATCTTGAGAGCTACCGAGTGTGATGGGCGGCTTGTGGGGCAGCCCCACGAGCCGCCGATCACGCTCAGTGGCTCACAAGGTCGCTGGGAGCAGCAACACTGGCCCGGATGGGGTGCTAGGCAGCAGGGCTCTGCTTGGGGAGTGGCAGGGGGGCCGCCAAGTGTCACCCCTCCCCTGGAACCCGGGGTGGACCACCACCACCACCACCCCAGCGACGCCACTGACTCTCAGCCAATTACAATGCTGTTGCTGATGTTCATGTTACCAGGAAGGTTCTTGACCTTCAGCCAACTCTTAATTGCTTTGTGTGAGTAGCTGCACGCCGGCAGTTTCAAACTTCCAACATTAATAGATACATCTCTGTCTGTTGTATTAGCAGTATAGTGTTGAACACTATACCTCAAAAAACACTCCCAAATCTTTGTTTAGGTTCCTTTCCTTGTCGCTCAAATCCTTATGCAAGAAATAAAATGCTATTTGTTCACCTGTAAGCCTCTTATAATAGCTTTGTGCTCTGTAAATCTTTAGCTAATGCTCCATTTCTGTTTCTGTCACAAAATAATAAGTAAGCCCTCAGCTGGAAAGGATTTTCATAAACAAACCTTCCTTTGAAAAGGAAACTTTAATATTTTGCTTTGCGTTCTACATTCAGCTTATTCATAAAATAATTATCCGGAAATTGGAGTCCAGATTGCAAAGCACATTTGGGAGGTTGGGTGCACTGAAAGTCAGGGCTGTAATCCAAACCGCCCATTCGAAGGAAGCAGCCACATTAGTCAGTGGGCTTCATTTCTGAGTAGGGCTGGAGGCAGAACTTAATGAGAAACTACCTAATCGACACTTCAGGCCAATATGCAAAGCGAAACACAGCTATTCTTCAAAATTCGCATTTTGCTGGATTTTGCAATGCATTCCTCCAACTGAGCATGCACAAAAGTGCATGTTAGTAGAGGAAATAACATACAAATCTACACTATATTAGGGACAATGTCTTGCCCCCCCCCCCGAAAGAAGTGTATATTAGCCAAAACTGTGTACTAAAATGTATTAGGAGAAATTTTCACTAAAATTGTGATGAATTTTCAGGAGGATTTTTGGTGTGTGCTTTTAATGTAAATTGCTGTGGAATTGTGTAGAACTGGATGTAAGATTGGAAAAATGAGAAGAAACTGAGACATCAAAAATTAGCAGATTTTTTTCAGCCCCTATTGGTCAGTAGGCATACATAGGTCTGTAAAGGTAAAGGTAAAGGGACCCCTGACCATCAGGTCCAGTCGTGTCCGACTCTGGGGTTGCGGTGCTCATCTCGCTCTATAGGCCGAGCGAGCCGGCCTTTGTCCGCAGACAGCTTCCGGGTCATGTGGCCAGCATGACTAAGCTGCTTCTGGCGAACCAGGGCAGCGCACGGAAACGCCGTTTACCTTCCCGCTGGAGCGGTCCCTATTTATCTACTTGCACTTTGACGTGCTTTCGAACTGCTAGGTGGGCAGGAGCTGGGACCGAGCAACGGGAGCTCACCCCGTGGCAGGGATTCGAACCGCCGACCTTCTGATCAGCAAGCCCTAGGCTCTGTGGTTTAACCCACAGTACTGTAAAATACCCATTTCGTTCTCTAATACTTAAAGGAGGAGGGGAATCCTCCTTCATGCCCTACTTTATCGCTGCTTATTACTGCCTCTCTTAATAGAGGTCTCTTCAAGAGTGGTAAGTTATTCCTTGATGTTTGGGGGTCATTAGCTCTCTGAATTTGATATTTACAAAATGGAACAAGGATCAAGGGGAAAGATCAATCGTAGGGGGAATAGTTTTCTTGTAAATAGTTTGCTATCTAGCATTCTTTCCCTTATTCAGAAATAAAGGGAAATTAATTCTGCTAAGGAGAAAGAGACCACTTATTTTGTTCAGGACTCCTGCTTTGCATACACACACACGCACACACATTTGTGCAATAGCTGTATGATTCATTTGCATTATAAAGGATGTAATGAAATAATTGCTTTCCCTGTTTCCCTGCAAAGCATGCTTCGGAGCACTTAAGATTCATAAGCAGGCAACATAGGAAACCTTTATTACGTAAATTCATTATTCGTGCAGTTTTTCTAATCTACACCTCTTTTTATTCTCTCTCCCCCCCCCCCCGTCTGCATCAGTCATTTAGTTCTGGAAATTCCCCAAACTGTTAAGTCTCAACAGGTATTGCAATCTGACTTGCTAATGCTGTAATGATCGGGGTGACACACCTGCAATTTGCAGAACGTCTTGAGCGGCACAAAGCAACCCTTGTGTTTTTGCTTCTCGGCGGAGCGTCTCTCGCTTCTCAGCTGTAATGCAAAGCAGGTTTCCAGGGATAAGCTTGGAGCGCCAAGGAACAGATATGTGTATTCGCATAGGATTTTGCTTTTCAGATTTCGGTTCTCCCGGGACTACGATGCATGTAAAGGACCCATCTGGTCTTGCAGTGATAATAATGTTATTAATCGCTGAGACCAAATGCTGCTGGAATAGCAGCAAACTAAATCAGGCACGCATTGCTGTGCGTGGACTTGATTTCTGCCTGCTCCTTCGATCCATTTAACCATGACCCAGGGCAGCAAGTAACCACTATTAGCCATTGAGAGATCAAGACAAAATGGACTCCTTTTAAGACGCTGAATAAATTTACATCTCATATAGGGTAATTGGAACCCAGAAGGATCCTCTGCATGAAGAATTAGATTCCGAAGTCTATAAAATCAATTGGTTCATCTCCACTCTCAGACAGAAGTAGGCGGCTGTTGAGTTTAAAACAGTGGAATATTTTTTAACCTTCCTAAGCCCAAAGGCCTTGTTTCCTTTGGGACAAACGTCTGGGAGCCTCGTGTGCTCAGGAGCAGAGTGGGAAAAGCAACTACTATAATGTGAATTTTCCTTTTGTATGCTAGGCTAACTTGTCCACATACTCCTCCCTCTCTCTCTCTCTACGATCGAGGGAAACGAAGAGACATTATCAGAGTTCAAGGACTAGAGTCCAGAGTTATAGCCACACAGCAGCAGCAGCAACAACTCAGGAAGGTACAAAGTAGAGCTGGTGACCTGTGGTCCAGATAGAGAAGTCTGAAGGGCTGGATTCAACCTGAAGTTCCCCATCCCACCCCTCCAGTGTTAATGATTCCCGCCCCCCATATTGCAGACTGAGGGTTGGGTCCGGAGCTCTCGTGAGTTCCTGTAGTGGAAACTCGTGGAAGATCTTTGTAATCAGGAGGAGTCAGGTTGCATATCCTCCTCCCTTTTCCATCCTCTGTCTTGAAATTAGCAAAGTAAAGTTGCTGGTGAGGAAGATACAATTAGTTGAGAACACCTTCAGCTGCCTATGACCTTAGCCAAGCCACACCCAGGTGCCTGACCAGTCGGGAATGGTACCTGATAGCCAGGTGGAATCAATCAAACCTATTAAGTTAACTATATAAACGAAGGAATGGAGGGGACCGATTGGGCTTCGCCACAGACCAGGTACCGGGTGCTGTGGGTTTCCTGGCATGAGGGGTCTCTCTTGCCGCTCCTTTGGGGCCTCGGGCGGCAGAAGGGGAGATTGTGCTTGGGCTTTTATCAGGTATGCTACATTTGTCTGCTGTTGATTGTATCTAGAAATAAAAGCATATTTGTTCCTCTTCCATTGGTGTGTTCATTGGATCCAGATCCCAGAAGAACCCTGCCCCTTGGCAGAACAGTTCCGCTCACAGGATGGTCCCAATGTAATACTAAGTCTTTATTAATTAGCCAGGGGCCATCAATTGTACAAAAATCACTGAAAGCATGATGATAAGAACAGAACACCGCATTTGGTCTTTCATACTTCAACAGTACTAATGGACAAAAGCACATTACGAAAAGGACATCCATTGCCACATATAGTTTAATTTCACTTTTGATTTTTAACTCAAACTTGATAACCAGCCCTTTCCCCACTTTAATTGTTCCAAATTGCATTGGCCGTCAGCCAAACAGGATCCAGCCCATTCCTTTTTAATAGACAGGACTGCAGCTAGCATGCAAGCAGGTATTCCAGCAGCTACAGGTGTCTCACTGGAAGAAGCGGGGAGGGCGATTTTGTCTATTCCTCTTCCCACTTGCAAAGCTGTTCCAAATAGTTCAGGGGACCTTACAGAATGGGGTGAGGGGTAACATGGAACGTTTGCAAGAGGAATTAGTTGCAATTTCCTTCCACCATTCCTCCAGAGAAAGCTTTTCTGCTTGATCTCAGTTCCTTCCACATTTTCCTCTACTGTGGGGGACAAAGAATTTAGCTGTACAATCAGGGAAAGGACACGAAATTTAAAGGCACTTTTAAGAACAGGGGATTATTAGCATTTAAGGCAATTACAATTTTTGATGGTTCCCAGCCCTTTAAAATGCAGCAAAGTTTGTGCTAATGCATTCATAATTTCAACATCTCGTATGGCTTTAAAAGAGGCATTTTCTTTAGACATAATTAAGTTGCATATCCCTAATATTATCTCTAAGTTGGACAGTTTCCCGTCTGCCTCCATTAGCCTTCAAACCATTTGCTCACATTTATTTTTTCCCCCTGGCAGTAATTGTTTCAAACAGGGAGTCCAGTTGTTAGGTTGTAATATCTCTCATAACTTCTGGAAATGTGAATCATTTCAAAGTCTGCAAATGAGATGTCGCCCGAAGATAAAAGAACACTCTCAGGGAGATGTACAGCTAACAGATCTGCTTCCTAGATCCATCCTCCCACCCTTGTAATCTGTGTCAGAATCTTTGAGAATAGTTACACAAAAACGTATGTTACAATTTGGAAAAGAACCCACTTGATATCTGACAGCCACCTCCCTGTCCCAGTTGCTAGCAGAAATGTTGTCTGCCACACCCCATTAAGTAGTTTGCCTTCTTTCAGTTTGCTTTCTTACAATTTAAAAAACGCATTTGGTGTGATTTTATTTAGCAATGCATATGAAATGATACTACTGACTTTGAAATATGGCACCCTTAAGTAACAAGGAAAGTGACGCAGGTGGCACTGTGGTCTAAACCACTGAGCCTCTTAGGCTTGCCGATCAGAAGGTCGGCGGTACGAATCCCCATGATGGAGTGAGCTCCCGTTGCTCGGTCCCAGCTCCTGCCAACCTAGCAGTTTGAAAGCACGCCAGTGCAAGTAGATAAATAGTTACTGCTCCGGCAGTACGTAAACGGCATTTCCGTGCACTGCTCTGGTTTTGGTGTTCCGTTGTGCCAGAAGCGGCTTAGTCATGCTGGCCACATGACCCAGAAAAACTGTCTGTGGATAAACGCTGGCTCCCTCGGCCTATAAAGCAAGATGAGCACCGCAACCCCAGAATCGTCTGTGACTGGACTTAACTGTCAGGGGTTCTTTACCTTTACCTTTTAAGTAACAAGGAAGGGTTATGAAAATAGGTGAGGATTGCTGTTCCACTTGATTGTAATGCGAGATCATAATTAATAGCGACAACTAAACTGCAGTTTTTCTAAATAAACTGGGGCTAGGTGTTCCACCAAAGTTCCAACCATCAGACCCTGTAGAAGAGGGTTTAGATGATGAGGGTCGGGAGTGGGGGGTTGCTATGGTCTACATAAATTCCATCTCTGTCTCCAGGCTCCCTGTCTAGTTGAATGGGGATCTAGTGTTTGTTCCTGGCATTAGGTAATCAAGACAGATTAGGGATTTTGCTGGTTTAGCGCCCGCCTTGCTGCCCAGCAGTCTCCCTGCCTAATTTGGCAGTGCTGGTCTCAGAGGTGGTCTTGAGGACTCCAAGACTAATTTCAGGCAAGGCTTTTTTTCAGCAGGAACTCACCAGAACTCAGTTCTGGCACCTCTCAGGTGGGCGCCATTGCTATTATTAGAGAACAAGGGAGGCGCTCATGGTGAGTTCCAGCACCTCTTTTTCTAGAAAAATAGCACTGGTTTGGGGGGACATCAACGTCCATGCTGAGGAGATTAGCTCAGGACTTCATGGCTGCCATGACAACCATGGGGCTCTCCCAACATGTCACCGGCCCAATACATGTGGCAGGCCACACTTTTGGACCATGTTTTCTCAACTAGGCAGGAATAGGGAAATCTGAAAGTGGGGGATATTGACATCTGGAGAGCCAGTTTGGTGTAGTGGTTAAGAGCGGCAGACTCGTAATCTGGGGAACCGGGTTCGTGTCTGCACTCCTCCACATGCAGCTGCTGGGTGACCTTGGGCTAGTCACACTTCTTTGAAGTCTCTCAGCCCCACTCACCTCACAGAGTGTTTGTTGTGGGGGAGGAAGGGAAAGGAGAATGTTAGCCGCTTTGAGACTCCTTCGGGTAGTGAAAAGCGGGATATCAAATCCAAACTCTTCTTCTTCTTCTTCATCCATCCTTTGTCGTGGTCAGATCACTTCCGGTTGAGATTTAGGCTTTCAGTGCCTTTTCCTCTCTGTAGAGGCTTTTTCTGTCTGACATTTTTAGAGTTTTATATTTTATTAGCTTATTCTCTGCTGTCTTCCACCCTCCATTTTACTCCCATTTGCTTAAAAATCCGTTCTGCAGTGTTTTTATATTTGATTAAGGGTGAAAACTGCCTTGAGTGTTTCTATTGAGATTGAAAATGTAGGGTCTAATTTCATCCAAACAAAATATTGTGCATTTTTCTCTTGTGCTTTACAAAGGGCTGTGGGAGCCAAGAAGACAACCATAGTTTTTCATCTCTTTAAACTTTGGACTTAACGAGCTGTAGGATTTTAAACACCACTGAGAAAACCAGTGTGAAATACTGGTTAGACTAAGACTGAGGTGACCCAGCTTCACATTTATAGACACTTGAAAACATAGCTCACTGGGTCACCAACTCTTAGCCTAATTTTCCTCAGAAGGTTATTCTGAAAATAAAAATGGGCGAAAAAAACCATGTACACCAGCTAGAGCTCCTGGGTAGAAGGGTAGAATATAGATGAAATATAAAAATTAAGTGGTCATGCAAATAGTACCAAACTTGAGCTCTTTCACTGCTGGTAAAGTCCGATGTGGGAGGAAACTACTTGTAAAGCCAAGTGCCAAATCTAGAAATGCAAGATATAAATTATACAGCAAAAGTCCACAACATGCCCATTAATTCTTCTTCTTTTTTTAGTTAACAAGAGCACATTGGTTTCACCTTTAAAACATTTAAAAGTCGACAAGATGCTCACTTGCTGTTTTTCACTTCTGCACTGTGGGCTGGAGGTGGCTTGTCATCCAAGGTGTATTAATTGGTGTGAAAGCGACGAGGGGAATATTTCAACACATGTCAAATCAGAATAATAGCTGTATCTTCCTCAGACAGCAGAAGGAGATGTTATAAAATTCCAGGGTGCTCTTCATTTCCTGTCACCACCTGGGACAGGTGCAATTATACAGTGGTGCCCCGCAAGATGAAAATAATTTGTTCTACGAATTTTTTCGTATTGCGGTTTTTTCATCTAGTGAAGCGGCAATGACAGCCGCGCTCCGCTAAACGAAAAAAAAAGACGAAAATTTTTCGTCTTGCGAAGCAGCCCCATACTTTTTCGTCTTGCGGGACAGCTTCCGCTAGACGAATGCCGTTCGTCTAGCGAGTTTTTCGTCTAGCGATTTTTTCGACTAGCGGGGCACCACTGTATTACAGGAGATGTCACTTTTTCCTTATTAACATTTTATTGAATTATTTTCCCTTCTCTTTATACAACATAAATGGACACAACAGCTTATTTGAATCCCCCTTCCTTCTATTTTCTGCCTTTATTCTTTAACGTGGATGCATAGTTCAATTTACATCCAGTTGTCCTCCCTCTACTTTTAATCCCCCCCCCACACTGCAAATAAACAAAACAAAAAAGTTGGTGTGAGCTGCTGCAGAGGTCACCCACTGCTATATACATACCTGTCAACCCTCCCTGCTGTTTCCCAATGCTATAATAAGGGAATTTCCCACAAAAAAGGGAGAGGTTGACAGCTATGGTTTGGGCCTTCAAACTGTATTCAAAACCTAGTTCACCCAGATTCTTTCATTTATTCTTTCTGTGCCTACCCATATCTATGGTCCTTCAATATTCCCAGGAACCATCATCTGACCACTTCACAAATTTAGTGGCTGGCTGGGATGCCAGCTGGCGATGTAATCCTGAAGCTAGGATGCTGACGGAAAATAAAAAGGCTGAATTTCGATGTAAAAACAGTGAAACGCAAAGTTTCAGAAGTTGAGGAGAATGCTTCCTAGACCTGTACCAAGTTGCTAAGGAACTATTTCAAGGTCAGAACGATTATCAGATGCCTACGAGAAAGAGCAGGCTTGTCGTTCTAAAATGGCAATGTTTCCATTGAAATCATCCAGAACATTTGATAAGGGAAGTGAGCCTCTCTGACTGCTAAGCAGTTTGTGAAACATTTTCAGCAATCTATAACAGAGCTTACAGGGTGTTTGATAAGAAAAGTTTGGAAGGAAAGATTGCAGCATCAACCTCCACAGTAGATTAAGCAGCTAAAACTGCTAACTCAGCTATGAACATGGAAGTTAAACATGAATAACAAATTTAAAAACTTAAGATATGCTCAGGAAACTATGTATCTTATATAGATAACTATGTATATGTATTTCTGTTCTGTTTGTGTAAGTTGTTTTGGGTTGCCCTGGGCAAGATAAAGCAACTAACAAATTCACTAAATAAAACCACCATAATCATCTCTTCATCTTAAACTAGAATACCAGGACAACATATCACAAAGAGTTTACCTGAGAGTGAGGGGCATGGAAGAGGGAGTAGAAACTAAGGATCTGAAAGTGTTCATTATTAATTGGATCCCTTCCTTTCTTCCTGATTTTGAACTCTCTAAAACTGACCTAGAGCGAGCCCATTGGGAAATAGGTCTGAGGCCAGAGATATTGTAGCTTTTTTCACAGTTATGCCCCAAAAGAAGAATTGATATGACAATTACAGGGAGTTAAAGTCATCTATAAATCTGCAAACTATAAATGCAGTGGTATCTTGGTTGGCTTGGCTCCTGAACAAATCAGCTCCTGGACGCTACGAACCCGGAAGTGAGTATTCCGGGTTTGCGAACATTTTTTGGAAGCCGAACGTCTGATGCAGTTTCCACGGCTTCCGATTGAGTGCGGTTTTAGGAGTCGAACAGACTCCTGGAATGGATTAAGTTCATGAACCGGGGGAAGGTAAAGGTAAAGGGACCCCTGACCATTAGGTCCAGTCGTGTCCAACTCTGGGGTTGCGGCGCTCATCTTGCGTTAATGGCCGAGGGAGCCGGCGTACAGCTTCCAGGTCATGTGGCCAGCATGACAAAGCCGCTTCTGGCGAACCAGAGCTGCACACGGAAACGCTGTTTACCTTCCCGCCGGAGCGGTACCTATTTATCTACTTGCACTTTGACGTGCTTTCAAACTGCTAGGTGGGCAGGAGCAGGGGCCAAGCAACGAGAGCTCACCCCGTCGCGGGGATTTGAACCACCAACCTTCTGATCAGCAAGCCCCGGGCTCTGTGGTTTAACCCACAGTGCCACCCACGTCCCCAAGGTACCACTGAACAATTTTTGCAAGATGTCTCCCTGAGCACACTTCAGCGCTGCAGGGAATTAAAACCAGTGGGGGTGTCTAATATAATTTCTAAAAGATGGGGGTATGGTAATTAAGTACGTGTCCACAACTAACAAGCTGCATTATTTTCCTTACCATTTACTTTCAACTTTTCTTTATTTAAACACCTCCTGTGTCCCAAATATGCAATGATGAGACAGCGCTAAGATGTCTAAACCACACGACAATACAAAAGCACTTATCTAAACTTTAAAAGAAAAGGCAATATTTTGAAATCTTCTTAAATTCTTAATCTCCCATCTCAAAGGTTAATGAAGTTGTAACCAAAATATTTAATGGTACATGCCTATATCCTTCCTTTTCTCCATTGTGTTCTCCGTTATTTTGGGTTCCAAACTTCCTACAAAGAGGTACCTAGTTAACTACCAAAAATTATGTTAATCGGACCAAAAATAGCATCTACAATTGTCCTTTCCCCCCTAGAATGGCCTCCTGTATTTAATACATGAAGCTTTCTTGATCCCATTAGTGCCATCTAGCAAAATAACAATAATCTGTCCACTTTAAAGCCCTCCAGAGTGATCACATTATAAAAGTTCTTCTTTGCTACACAAGCCTTACATTTTAATTTTCCCCGGAAGGTGTTCAATTCTCAAGTTAACATCTAGAGGGACTTTAAAGAGATTTTAAGTAGCCCAATACTATACCAACCACCGTAAGTAATCACAAAACAAACTTGCTTAGGGAAGTTTTTAATGTTTTAAGTTTTATTCTGTTTTTAGTGTTCTGTTGGGAGCCGCCCAGAGTGGCTGGGGAAGCCCAGCCAGATGGGCTGGGTATAAATAATAAATTATTATTGAAGCTGCTGTGCTAAGTTTCCTTCTTTGAAAATCCAACTGTTGTGAATTTGCATGACTTTATTATTTCAACTCTAGATAAAAAATAAATCTACATTAAACACCCCACGAAATAATCCGCTAAAACCGGGGGCGGGCGGAGGTCTAACCACCCAAAAAAAAAACCTTTCAAATAGTGCTGCGACCCGACCAGCGCGGCTCCTTCCAGCTCACTAAGCCCCCAACCCACACACGTTGCATTGCAGGTTTGGACTACATGACCCACGTTGGAGTCACCTTCCAATCTAACAATGCTATGATGCTATTATTCCAACCCCTCGCAGCCTTATATAAGCCTTCCAAATCCCTCCCCCCCCCAAAAAAAAAGAACATCGCGAGAGAGATGCGAAGATCCCGCCCATTGAAGGGGAGGGGAGGGAAGGAAGGAAGCAAATCTTTCCTCCTGTCCACGCCTCCAGGCGGATTCTCGTGAGGACGGAGGGAGTTTCTCTCCTCCCCCGCAAACTTGTTCCAAATGGAACTTTAATGCACATCCTTCCGGATTCTAATTGGACGCAGTTCTAATTGTCGTGCAGCGCGCGCCACGGAATCGTTTGCTGCAGGGCAGAGGGAAAGGGGAAGAGAAGGCGGTTCTATCCTCCCAACATTTACGCACCGTTACGCATCGCGCATGGCGGAATTGGCACTGAATCCGGAAGGGGGCCGTGTCGACTGACTTCAAGCGGAGAGGCGGGAGGGTGTTTTTCGCCCTTCCGCCCTTCCTTCCTTCCTGCTCCTCTCCCGGACCATGGAGCTTCCGAGGCACGTTGGAGTCTTCAGGATCCTGACGGTAATTCCTCTAGCCTTGCCAGAGACGCCCGCACCCTCTCTGTGCGTATTTTTTCCCCCTCCCCATTTTTGTCGGGGTGCTGGCATGGCATTATTGCAACCTGGGGAAGAAGGGAGAGGCACCGCGCGCAGTTTTAACTATTGCTCAGAGCAGGAGAAGCAGGTTGGGGGCTTCTCCTTTGCCTTCTCTTGCCGCATTTGTTTTCTGGCGGAACAAACTGCTTGCAATGGAAAAGGCGCGCCCGTCTTTGCAGCAAGATATTTCTCCGCCTTCCAACCTGCTGCCGTGCTTGGGGATATATTGTGCAGCTCCAACATAGCCTCCGTTGGAGAAAAATGATCCATGTAACTTTTCCAAAAGCATGCTTATGTTTAGAGTAGGAGTTGCAACTACAAAAGCAGTAGTGGTTGTTTCTCTGGGTTATTTACTAAACTAGAAATAATGTTTAGTGTTTCCTCAAACTTGAGTCCCCAGCTGCTGTTCGATTGCAGCTCCCGTCTTGCCTGGTCACAGGCCCTACTAGCTAAGGATGATGGGAATTGTAGTCCAACAATAGCTGTCATCATTTGTGCTGCAGCTCCAAACCAAATAACATTTCTTGCAAATCGGTTTGAGTCCCCTTCTCATTTACAGGCATTCACAGTTTCTTGTTAAATATATTCTCAAGAGAGATTGTTGCACCTTTGCTGAAGTTCATCAGTTTATGAGGGGCAATGTAGGTTTTCCATCCCCCTGAAAGGGTGATTGATCTGTTGTCTGCATTTGATGGCAGAATTCTAATAGATTTTTTTTTCCTGTTTTGCTCATAGGACACAGATTGGACTGAACCATGGATCCTAGGCCTTGTATTTTTCCACATAGCTTACATCTTCCTCACTTACCTGTCATTCCAGCACTATCGCCTGCAAATAGGGCACTTCCTTTCGATCAGTGAGTATTGAATGAAGTATTTTTTATGATATTGTTGCTCTGAAGTTAGCATCTGGGTATGTTTTAAAGGAATTAATGCACTCGTTTTCATTCTCTGCCTATCTCTGTAAGCTTACTGAACTGTATAGTATGCGTTTCTGCACTATGTATGTTAGTGTCAATCACTTTCAAATTGGGATATGACATATTGGGGTATCTATTCCAATGTGCACAAAGTATTAGAGAAACTTTTTAAAAGCATATTTTTCATTAGCATTAGGTCCTTTACCCTTTACCGTTAGCATGTTGAGAAAATGACCCCGCTTTAGTGTAAGATTCTAGAAGTTTAAAATTTATATTCATAGCTTGGCATCCCTGTATTTTTGTTGAATCTTCATTTTATTATAATTGAAAGTTTATGGTTGTAAGCCCTCAATTTTTGCTGTGGCAATAGATATAAAAGCATATATAAATAGAAAATTTAGATATTGAAGTTTACACTAGCTTGAGTCAGCATGGCCCATGGTCAAGTGTGACAGGACTTGAAGTCCAGCAATACCTGGAGTGCCACAGGTTCCTCATCCATCCCTTACCTGGGCACACCAGTTAAATTTGGAATTAAGTATGGAAACTTGTGCATGGAAGCCTATAGGCTCTTCACAGTCTTGCAGATTACATTTTGGAAAGATGTTCTCTTCGTGGTTTCATATATCGCATGCATTCCCACACTCGGATTCTTTAAAGCTTCAGAATTCTAATTTGTCTTCTTGGTTGTAGTGACCCTGGTATTCTGTGCAGAATATATCAATGAAATTGCGGCTACAAATTGGAGGTAATTACATGAACTTTTTGCACCTACGTTTATTTTGAATACCTTTTATCATGCCGAAATTGTTGTCGTCTTCTGTTCCCCACAGGTTAATCGGGAAGTTTTTAATGTCTGGTGTTTTTCTATGTTTTATATATGCTGTAAGCTGCCCAGAGTGTCTGGGAAAACTTATGCAGATGGGCAGGGTATAAATGATAAAATTATTATTATTATTATTATTTATTATTATTGCTACTACTACTACTGTTGAGATATTTTGAATTTTCGCAATTAGCAGAAGCATTGCTGTATAAATGACATGTCAGCCTTTGCCAACCTGGTGCCCTCCAAATGTTTTGGACTTCATCTCCGACCAGGCCCAACCAACTGAGGCAGGTGGGAGCTTTAGTTGGAGGGCACTAGATTGGCAAAGGCGTCCCCTCACAAGGTTAAATTCTTAGCTGCCCTCTTCCAAGAATATATGCGTAAGATTGCTGGCTAAGAATCCCATTAATGACAGTGGGAGAGTCTGAGACATGCCTAGCTCACTGCCATTCAAATCGGTGGGACTTGTGAGTGCTTATGCCCTTTACATTTAGCACCCTATACATTTTCTTACTCCAAACAGAAGTCAGCCAGACGATGTTACAAAATGTTAACAGCTTACACATACAGCCCCCCCTTTTTAAAGCAAGTTTTGTGGCATAGGGAGAAGCAGTAGAAAAAGGTAAACTAGACACCTCCAATTATTATGTTCAGGAGTGTCTCAAATATGCTTCCAGATATACATTAACTATCATGGCTGAGTCGAGTCAAACTCTGGGGCAGCAACATGCGAGTGGCAAGAATCTGGTGTCCTTTATTTACTTGGGAAATAAAGATTTCACACCTTGGGTATCTAAAATGAAGCTCCAGAAGCAGTTGGTTCTCCAGCTGTTTTTAGACTACAATTCCCATCATCCCTGACCACTGGTCTTGCTAGCTAGGGATGATGGGGGTTTTAGTCCAAAAATAGCTGGTGACCCAATTTTGGGAAACACTGAGTGTTCAAGGTGAATGTCTTAAAAGGGGAGGTGAGGAGGTTTGTTGACAAAATGGCTCCTGAAGGTTCTCTTCCAACACTGCAGGAACATTTCACCTTTGCTTACTGAGAAGTTGTGGGCAGTGAAGCAGGCTGGGCGACGACTTAAGTGTAGATGGTGGAAAACTGACCTGAGGCTAGCTGAACGTTTGCTGCAGAATTCCTTGCAAGCCATTGGGAGAGCAAAAGTCCAATGTTTCTGTTTCTCGGTAACCGTTAATTTGCATTTGCAGCAACTATACTAGATCATCCATATGAAATAATCATGTGTGTAGAATTGTATCTGTTTTACTAACATCTGTTTTATTTTCCTTTGCAGATTGTTCTCTAAGCACCAGTACTTTGATTCAAGAGGAATGTTCATTTCCATAGTGTTCTCAGCACCGTTGCTGCTGAATGCTATCGTTATTGTGGTAAGTGCTGCCTCTTCTTCTTCTTCTTCTTCTTCTTATTTTGCCTTACAAATGTGTGCGTTCAGAAGTACAAATGGGGCCTGCAACAAAATGCTGCTGTGTGGAATAACTTGGGTCCAGGGAGCCAGCTATGCCCTTTTCCAGGACAGACCATTATCTCTCTCCCTTCCCAGCACCACCGCAGTCGAAGCATTCCATGCCTACGGAGCATGCTCAGTCCTCACGGGGCTGTTTTGTGGTTCCTCACTTCCACTTGAGGTTTTTTTTTTGCTAAAGTTTTTTTTAAAACAACAACAACAACTGGAACCTTCTGGGGTTCCCCAAACATCTCAATTGCTTATGGATGGTGCTGTAAGAATCCACAGTCAGCCCTGAACTTTGGAGTACCGGTATGTCCCTGATATGACCAGTAAGTCACTCTGGCCCTCACAAGTTCTAACGTTTTCAGAAGCCCTCGGAGCAGGGCCTTCGATGTGGCTGCCCCTGTTCTGTGGAATAGCATTTCTGTCAATATATGACAGGCATCCACTACCTGCACCTTCTGGAAACAACTGAAGAAAGCCTTTTCAGTTGGATGGATGGACTTCTGTCATGGTTGTCTGTTTTGTATTGTTTTTGATTAAAATACATGTATATTGGGGAGGGGTGTTAACTGTTGTTTGCTATTTTTATTGTACATCGGCTTGTGGCTCTTAGATATAGAAGGCCGTTAACACATCAATAATAACAGCGGCAGTAATAAGTGATTAATAATAAGTAAGATATATAATTATTATTATTATTATTTGGGTGTGTTTTAATGTGTGATGTCCTGTTGTGTTTTTGTTGTGTTGTTGTATATCCTGTTGGAAGGCAGCCAGGGTAGCTGGGGCAACCCGGACAGATGGGCAGGTTACAAAAACTAAATGATGGTGATGATATGAAGTAAAACATTGCTCCTGCTCAAGAGTGCCAGCTGGGCCTGTTTATTTCATCGCTCTTCCTGATTTTTCCAGTTTCTCTTTCCAGCAGACTCAGCATTCATTGCCCATTGAACATGTTCAGTCCCCACTGGGATGCTTGGATTTTCGCCACCCCTTAGACCTTTTCTTCTGAAGGCTTGGGGGCGGTGTAATTTTTTTTACAGATTACAAGGGGCCCCCCCCAAGTGACATCATACCTTCCTCTTGTACCTGAGTGGTGCTGTTTTGGCTACAGAAGGACCAGCCCTTGTAGAATAGTTGCCTGTTCACATACAAAAGGACTGCTACTTCACTCGCCTACATAATTAATTAATTTGTTTTGCTTTTCAGATTGGTTGGGTTTATAAAACAGTGAATGTAATGGCAGAACTGAAGACGGCGCAGCAAAAAAGGAAAGCAAGAAGAGAAAATAAGAAAAGTCAATAAATAATGGTTTCTGCTGTAAAAGTATGTAGGAGGTGTCATGCCTTCTTTCTTAACAATGTGATGCTGAAAGATTTCAGCTTTTATGCCCTTTTCTTTCACAAGTATTACAGGGTTGGTTTTTTTTTTTTTTTGTCTTTCTCTTAAATGATTCTTTTAACTTATATTGTAGTCCACTGTGGATTGTATCCCAATGCTGTGTGAGTGGACTTCTTCTGCTCATGCAGCAGGACTTTGCCTTCCATCCTTTTCTCTTGCAGCCCTCTGTGTCACCCCCAAATCTGCTCTGAAGGTTCCCCCAACCTTCAAGTGTGTGTGTGTGTGTGTGTGACACAGCTGTGGGGGGAAGGAAGTCCGTTCTGTAGATGAATGGGCACAACTGGATGTTGCCCTAGGCCAGGCACATCCAACTCTCTAGAGACTGTGATCTATCCATTGCCATTGCCAAGAGCTTTTTTGGGGGGAGTAGTGCCCAGAGTTGTTCGGCTATTTTGGGGGAGATTTGCATGAAAATGCTCACACAATAGTACGCTATCTGCCCTCCATAAAACACTCGGCCAACGACGCAGTGAATACAAGCTTTCACGGCGGCGGCCGCAATGAAACATAATGCAGGGGGAGGGGGCGGAGCAGAGCGATCTATTAGGAGCACACAGGCGATCACTGATTTTAATCCCGCAATCAACCTGCAACACCCCAAAGTTCTACCTGTCGATTGCGGTCGACCGGTTGAACATGCCTGTCCTAGGCAAACTAGCTTGTTATGAGCCAGTAGTAAATCATTTCATACAGTGAATTTAATTGTATACAGTGGTACCTCGGTTTATGAACTTAATCCGTTCCGGAAGTCCGTTCTTAAACCAAAACTGTTCTTAAACCAAGGCGCGCTTTCCCTAATGAGGGCTCCTGCCGCAGGGGCCCTTCCAACGTTCGGATTCCGTTCTTAGGCCGAGGTAAAGTTCACAAACTGGGACACTCCTTCCAGTTTTGCGGAGTTCGTAAACCGAATCGTTCATAAACAGGACTGTTCTTAAACCGAGGTACCACTGTACTGTGTATAAATTAAAAAGTACTTTTATACAGTAGTTACTGAGCTACTAATCCTGCATCAAAGTGAACATTGTGTAGCAAGTGTGTGCCAAAATGCTAATCAGGTGTAAAATACCTTTAATTTTTTAAAAAGAAAAACCCAATTTTAACCTTTCCATTTCCTACCAGTTGAAAATCAGCCTATTGCATATGCAGTGCCCGTTCTCAAAATTGACTAACTCTATGATTTGTCATCTGTAACAACTGGGTCCCCCTGCTCCTCCGGCAACCATTCTGCCACTTGAAGCTCGCAAATGGTACCCCAGTACAACGTTTTGTTTTGTGAAGCAACCGTGATTGTGAATCCCAGTATACTTTCTTGGATATCAGTTCCTTGGAGCGTTATTTTTAAAATATTTGTACATCTGAGTTGTAAATTAATACTGTATATTGCTGTATATGCTGTGAAATGTGTGTAAGTTTACTGTTTTTACATTAAACTTTTTTTTTTAATTTTAGGTGTTCATTGAATTGTTTATTTGTTATAAGAAAAAGCTATTAAGACACTTGTAAATACATCTAGGCTGCAATTCTGTAGGCTCTTCCATGAGAGTACACCCTGCTGGATTCTGTTATCTGTGAGTAGACGTACAGGAATGCAGTGTAAAGTTGAAATCCTATGCAAGGATTTACCAAGGAGTGGGTTTCATTGGACCCAGTTGCTGAAATCTAACAGTGTCCGACCAGTAGTAGACAGATTTCACCCTCCTCCTGCAGCTCCCTGCATATTCCCAACACCTGTTTGGGGAAATTTTTGGACTTTTCAGAGCAGAAAGGGGTGGCTGCAGAAGCAGAAGAAGGAAAAGTCTCATTGTGTGGTGGTGGTGGTGGTGATGTTGGTGGTGATGATATATTGATTTATACCCCAGCATTTCCCCTGATGGGAATCAAGACAAATCGCTAAAAACATAGGGGAGAAATCATTTGAAACATTAAAAGAATTAAAACTATATACAGTGGTGCCCCGCTAGACGAAAATAATTCGTTCTACGAGTGTCTTCGTAGAGCGAATTTTTCGTCTAGCGAAGTGGCAATGCAGTGCGGAGGTTTTCGCGCCGAAAAAAAATCTTTTTCGTCTTGCGAGGCAGCCCCATTTACTTTTTCGTCTAGCGGGGCAGCCTTCCACTAGCGAATGCCGTTCGTCTAGCGAGGCATTTGTCTAATGGGGCACCACTGTACATATATAAAATCTGTTTTAACACACAAATCATTACATTAAAAGCAGCACATTTAAAAGCGGTCAATAGAAAATCTGTGCACACTGGATGTTGCCCAATGAGACTTAACTTCATTTATTTAAAATATTTTGATACCACTTTTCATTTAAAAAGTGCAATGTGAAAATCGCAATAAGCTTAACTCCTTCAGTATAATCAGAAAAAAACAGTAAATCTGAAGCAAATAGATGAAGAACATTGGTATTTATTGCCAGCAATGGTTTGGGGGAAAATAAAGCAGTGTCCAAGTGCGCAAAATGCCATCTACGCACCATCAGTGTGGGCGCATCTGCCACAATTTTGGCAGTAAATGGAAGAGAAAAGGCCATTGCATGCAGTCGAAGGGAGTCATCCAATCATTCGGTCACCCGCGCATGTGTGGTACTGCCGAGGCTGTTCAGGAACGGTCGTCGGTTGCGAATCAGGTAAACCTGGCAAAAAACTTTGCTTCCAATGGAAACATGCATAGGATTGTTCCATTTGTCAGCCCACCCACCCAGTTCCATGCAAATGAAGTGGTACAGGCAGAGATGGGCAGGCCTGGGGAGAGGGACCCTTTTGAACAAACCTAACAACCACCCCTTGAATCTGGTGCAAAAGTTTTTCAATTAGCAGCTCCAGCTCTTAAAAAGGTAAATGACACTCACTGTTGATACTTCACATGTGTAATACCAAAAGCTTCTTGAAGGCAGTTTTACCTGGTGGGATCATTTCCTCGTGACATTAAAACTGAGGGAAGGGTCATTTTTTTTTTATGGCGCCTTCCCCCGCCCCCACTTCAAAAGTGTCATCAGGATAAGCCTGAGGAATATTTAGAAACCTAAATAGTGGCAGTTCGTGGAGCGGATGAAAAAAAATGCCTTCATTCAGAGCATGTAATGTTTAATATATCAACTGTGCTTTAAGCCATGTAAGAAATTAAACTGCTGTCTTATCAATATAGTTTATGATATACTGTATATTCTGGCATATAAGACTACTTTTTAATCCAGGAAAATCTTCTCAAAAGTTGGGAGTCGTCTTATACGCCGGGTGGAGAATCTGTGGTCGAGTATATCTCAAATCTATATTTTAACTGGAAAAGTTGGGGGTCGGCGTATACGCCCAGTCGTATACGCCGGAATATACGGTAGTTAATATCATAGCAATTGAAATGTTCCTTGGTGATAGTAGAGATTTCTTTCGCAGTTTGCTATAAGTGAGCCAAATATTATGGGAAATGTTTAAAAATTGATAATAAAATAGCTTTGACCGCTCTTTCCTCCCTCCCTCTCTCCCATATACATACATAAACACAATTCATATACAGTGGTACCTCTGGTTACGTACTTAATTTGTTCTGGAGGTCTGTTCTTAACCTGAAACCGTTCTTTACCTGAGGTACCACTTTAGCTAACGGGGCTTCCCGCTGCCGCCACACCGCCGGCGCGTGATTTCCGTTCTCATCCTGAGGTGAAGTTTTTAACCCAAAGTCCTACTTCCGGGTTAGCGGAGTCTGTAACCCGAAGTGTTTGTAACCCGAGGTACCACTGTACTGCTTTTAAAAAAAGAAGTAGGACAGTTTTTTTTCAAGGTGTTTTTTCCCCCCAAAGGTGTGATTCCTTTCAGGGATTACTGTCGAGGTACGCTATTATGCTCATAACAGGACTAGATTTATGAAGTGGAATGATTTATGAAGTGCTAAGACCAACAAAACTATGCTGACAAACCTAGATTGATTGCACCATAAACTTGGAGTAAAATACCTGGTTTGTTGTTAAAAAAAAAAACTTTCCCCACAGGATGAAAAAAAAAGTAAGCTTTGTGCATACTTAAACATCCTTTCTCCTAACAGTTTTTACAGGTGTTTGGGACGAAAGTGTTCCCTCCTTAATTCTGCAATGTACCTGAGGAAAAAAGGTGAATTTAGGCCATTTCTCTATCTGATCATTTTAAACAAAATGGCCTGAAACCAGAACCAACGTTCTGCAAACAGAACAACCCCGTCCTGTTCCTATTTGTAGAACCTAAGATAAAAGGCTCCAGTACTTTGGCCACCTCATGAGAAGAGAAGACTCCCTAGAAAAGACCCTGGGACGACAGAGGATGAGATGGTTGGACAGTGTTCTCGAAGCGACTGGCATGAGTTTGGCAATGGAAAGGCAGTGGAAAACAGGAGTGCCTGGCATGCTCTGGTCCATGGGGTCACGAAGAGCCGGACATGACTGAACGACTGAACAACAACAAGATAAAAGGCAAAATGTACAGGCACTTTTGCATATGAGACAATGGTGTTTTATCTTTGGCCCACTACCAGCTGTGGGAAAGTTCCTGGGGACACATATGAATTCTACACAGTATTTGTGCGTAGATGGAACGCCTTCATGTGAAGGGGCCTCCTAACTGTGCTGAGATCCCACTGCATATAGAGGATGTGGGTGGTGCTATGGTCTAAACCACTGAGCCTCTTGGGCTTTGCCAATCAGAAGGTTGGCTGTTTGAATCCCCGTGACGGGGTGAGCTCCCGTTGCTCTGTCCCAGCTCCAGCCAACCTAGCAGTTTGAAAGCATGCCAGTGCAAGTAGATAAATAGGTACTGCTGCGGCAGGAAGGTAAACAGTGTTTCTGTGCGCTCTGGCTTCCATCATGGTGTCCTGTTGTGCCACAAGCGGTTTAGTCATGCTGGCTACATGACCCAGAAAGCTGTCTGTGGACAAACGCCGGCTCCCACAGCCTAAAAGCGAGATGAGCGCCACACCTCATATTCACATTTGACTGGAATTAACCTTCCAGCGGTCCTTTACCTTTACCTTACCTGCATGTAGAGGACCTCTATACATGTACATTGGTGAATGCCTTCTCACACAAGGGATTTGCATTGCTTAGTTTAATGCAGGGATAGGCAACCTTAGGCCCTGGGCCAGATGTGGCCCAATCGCCTTCTCAATCCAGCCCGTGGATGGTCTAGGAATCAGCGTGTTTTTACATGAGTAGAATGTGTCCTTTTATTTAAAATGCATCTATATGTTATTTGTGGGGCCTGCCTGGTGTTTTTACATGAATAGAATGTGTGCTTTTATTTAAAATGCATCTCTGGGTTATTTGTGGGGCATAGGAATTCGATCATCCCCCCCCCCCATATAGTCCGGCCCACCACATGGTCTGAGGGACGGTAGACTGGCCCACAGCTGAAAAAGGTTGCCGACGCCTGATTTAGGGATTGAAGTCTAACCTATGTCACAAGGTTGAGAGGGGAAAGGAAGACCGAAAGGGCAAAACGCTCTGAGCGCTGCTGAATACTACAGAAAAGTTGCAACATCCCACTTTATTTTTCTTTTACATCTGTCACTATGTGTTCTGAGACCAAGTGCAGCAGAACGGCTTGAAAGCCCAAGTGAAGAGTAAACACAAATTATACAAATGTTTCCATTTCTTGCTGGTTACCACTCATTTAGGCCTGAGTCATAAAGAGAAATGAGCATTTGTGAGCAAGATTAGAATCATCGGTGTAGTATAATTTGCCAAATGAACCACTAGGTGCTGCTGTGTCACAAATTTTCTCAAAAACAGGCTTTCCTGCTTTCCCCTCTTACCGCCTTTACCAGAAGGTTTCCGTGTTTAAACACTTAAATACAATCACATGGAAATATAAATTAATGTATCTTGTGAGTAGTTAGATTATTAACCTCCTTTCTAAGATAGGAGGAGGTGTCCGAGGGAACAAAAGTAAAAGTTTCATCAGGTTATCATTAATTGTTGGGTCTGATTACAGGCCTTCCACATACTCCGTGATGAGATAAACAATAATTAATTAATTGTTTTCTCAGTCCTACTCCACCATCTAGTGACTGAACTTTTAAGACCAACTGCGCACGTCAGGAGCAGGGCCCAAAGCATTGGAGATCTAGGCATCATCTGCACTATATATATAGAGTAGTATCATAGCACTTTTAAGTAGCCATAGCTCCTCCCAAAGAATCCTGGGAACTGTAGTTTGTTAAGGGGCTGAGAGTTGTGAGGAGATCCCTGTTCTCTACACTTCCCAGAGTTCCCTCTGAGAGTACCACTCAGAGTTGTAGTAGTATTTGGGGGGGGGGGGTAGGAATATGCAGTATTGGGAGAGGAAATAATACTGACTTTGTTGTAATGCACATCTGGGCAACCCATGGGCCACAAGTAGTCTCCTGGGTCTCTCCTGGGTCCCCCTTTTCCCCTGACACCAAACATTTACAAAATAAATACCAGTTGTTTTTCCTTCTCTTGCCTCCATAAGTCCACTCCACCTTTATCACACTAAACCTAAACTGCTTGCATGTACTTCCCATTATAATCAATGGGTATTAAGACATGGCAAACTTTTCACGTTTATTTCAATGGGACGCAAGTTCAACCAACTTAGTCTAAATCAAACCCAGTGCCCCTTTTTTTGATAGAATGAGGAGTTAGCCACTCCCAGTAGCCCATTTCATCATACCAGATGCAGACCTCCATGACTCTCCATTTTATTTGCCACTTACCCGGATGAAATGTTCTGGATAACTTGCAACATTACACACTGTCTTCTTGTGACATTTTGATTGGCCTAATAAAGTTATTGCCCTAATACAGATTTTTGGAATTCATGATAGAGCTAGGGTGACAATCAGAAGCAGGAAGGTCACAAACTTTGCTATCTTCTTCCTCCAGCTATTATGGGAAATGAACACTTTTTAAAAAAAAACCTACTACACTGTGAGAATAAAACCCAACGAGCAAACAGAAAGACAAGCATGCCACCTCGTGGCCACAGCTGCAGTTGTAATATAGCAGGCAGAAATTTGAATATGAGGGGAAATGAGAAAAACTTTTAATGAGTTGGAGCTCCGCCCTTCAACAAGACACAGTAGCCCACTTAAATAGAAAAGCGAAAAGCAAGCTACAGATGAATTAAGATGTAGTATAGTAACTGGTAATGGATGAACAAGTTTAATGCACTATTTTAAAAAGATGCAGATATGGGAAAAGAACTAACCTCCTTCCCCTTCACAAGGCACAGTTTTAGAAGGGAGATACAATCATTTATTATCACATGGGCAGCAATGATAACTGTAAGAAGTCATACACATATATGTCTCTCTGTGTGGCATTTATATCTGAACAACATTGTGGTGAGCTCAACAAAATCACAAATCTTTAGTGTTTTCTAACTCCTCTTGTGCCAGAGGACGAGGCTTAGAGCTACTTTTGACCTCTGCTCTTTGACCGAAGAAACGTGCTTATAGTAGGGGAGAATTGAGGACAGCCTATCCATCTCCCCTCCCTCCTACAAACACACTAGCCATGTTTATAAACCTCCTGCATGATCTTCCTCTCTTTGGTCCTTCCTCCTTCAGTGATCCACCCTCATAGGAAAGCATCCCTTTCCATTCTGACCTGCCTTTGTCACAGGCAGCTCTGTTTCTGTTCTGCTGCAGTTCAGCTTCTGACAAAAAAACACACACAACCCTACGTTATTTGTCTGCGATGACGAAATTTTACCTAATTAAGTACACAGTTGCTAAGGGTCCTAGGGAGCAACCTAGGATGTGCTCTTATTTTACAAATATGGCACTGGCTAGTCCTGTGTGAATTGACAATGTGCCTTTTACCACACCTAACTCTCCCTGCAACTGGTTAACAATGGGCAAGCTGCCTTTGCAGGAAGCAATTACTAAACTCTTCCTTGAGCCATGGGTCAGAGGACCTTTCAGAGTTCTCTGGGATACCATTTTATAACAATGGACCTAAGCACACACATCATTTGGCATAGCACAGGCTTCCTCAACCTCGGCCCTCCAGATGTTTTGAGACTACAATTCTCATCACCCCTGACCAATGGTCCTGCTAGCTGGGGTTCATGGGAGTTGTAGGCCAAAAACATCTGGAGGGCCAAGGTTGCGGAAGCCTGGCATAGCACCATCACATTGTAAGTTGACTTTCCTCTATTGCTACAGAGCTTGGAGCAGAGTATGAGCCTAGGAGGAGAGAGAGGATGAAGAAGATGTGACTTCGAGTACCACCTACACATTACAAATCTTTGTGAGGAACAAATCGTAGAGCCCAGCTCTGAGACTGTGGGTGCACTATGGGCTCCATTATGCTCCAGGCTCACTTCTTCCAAGGCTGTATTCAATAAATGTGTAAGGAAGTTATTATCTGAATTGCAAATAATAGTGGAATGTCAAAGTGGACATGGATGCTCGCATAAGAGTAATCTCAAAATCACCATGCTTAACGTCAATTGCATTTGTACTTTTAGAAAGAAGAGCTCAGATCTGTATAATGCTGAGCCTTTTAATCACTTACACATGTTAAAGTGGAGCTGTTAATAATCCATTTGTCATGCTTTTATTGTTCTTTCACTTATTGACAGCTTTATTTTCTTGGGGAACCACAGTGAAACCATTGGTGGCTTAGAGTTTTTGTGTGCCCTCCTCCCCCGCCACAAATATTGTTCCCACACTCTAAAAGGACACACATAATAAAGTCTGTGAAAGGTATTTGATATTTATTTTGCAGCTGGGGTTGATTAGCTGAGCCCACCTTTCAAGGAATATGCTAGCTACATGTACAAACACACTGAATGCCAACATACCTCCATCTCTTTTCCGAAGAATTTTAGCTAATATCCATTTCCTCTGCAATGTAGTGTGCAAATGCTATTCAATACAGTTCTCATTTTCTGTTGGCACAATCCTATCTTCTTCATTGTTTATATCACTGAAAGAGGTACAGAAAGGAAGAGGGGAGACTTGTCAGATGTCAGTCATGATAAACAAGAAGTATAGTGACTGAAAATCATGGGTAAAAACGTATGTCTTCAGTAATGTCTTTTAAAAAGGTAGCGGAGAAACAAGCTGGATCATGGATTTGAGCCCCACATTGGCTAAGAGATTCCTGCATTGCAGGCAGATAGACAAGATGACCCTCATGGTCTCTTCCAACTCTGCAATTCCACGATACTATGAATGATCTGAAGGAGTGCACAAGATATGAGGTTTAAAAAGACCTGAAGACTGAAGAGGAGGAATGTGAGTTTTGTGAAGCGTCATAGCTCAGTGGTAGGGAACGTGTTCTGCATGCACAAGGTCCCAGGTCCAGTTCTTGGGAATCTTCAGATATGTCGGGAAAAGGTTCTTGCCTGAAACCGTGGAAGACTGCTGCCAGTCTCCGTGCAAACAATACTGAGCAACGTGGTCTGAATTGGCAGCTTCCTATGAGGTGAAAGTGGAGATGACATACAGAAAGATGAGGAAGATGTCTTAAAACGAATAAAAGAGTTGAAATGTCATTCAGCAGGGGAACCACTGAAAATAAGTATTTAAGGGAGAAATAGTATCATTTATTGAACTCCCACTAATCAGCAAAACTGGAGGGGGGTGGGATCTTGGAAGAATAATTCCGTAGGACACTTTGATTTGGATTTGGAAGAATGTCTCCCAAGCCACACTATGCATGCATTTCAAGGGAACAGTGCATAATTTAGATAGCATTGGACATGATAGAGACCAAGCAAAATTTATGCAGAGATAAGCTATAATTTATGGAGACATGGGAACCCTACAGCATATTTTAGGGGGAATAGTAATCTTTTTGGAAATTAATAATGGAACATAAAATGGAAGTAACCACCTACATTATGTCATATGATCCACTGGTGGCTCCCTTTTCCTATTTAAGATCCACAGCGCTGCTTGAGCATTCAGAAATGATTATCCTCAAACAGCAACAAAGACAGCAATAAGACTGAATAGCTACTAAAAACTGGGAGAACAGTAATATTATCAGAGTTAGGGAGAGTGAACAGGTGGGAAATCATTTCCATGAAAACTGGAGTGTTTTTTTTAATCAAATACTGAAATGACAATGTCCAAGAAAACAAAGAGTTTCACAAATATCACTAGGAGCTATATAACACGGGATGGATCTACACATGGGGGGATAAACCGCTATAAATAAGTCAGAATTTTCCTGCTCTCTGGCGCCATCTGGTGTTGCATATTTATGGCACATTCAAATCGTTGTTTCTTTACTAATGTAGCTGAGTCCATTGTGTTGCTGTTGTCTTTGGTTGCAATCCTAACCCCGGCTGCTATTCAGCTGGTTAAAGTAGCAGGGACACTGGTGCATATATAGCATTTCCAGGGATGTCAGCTGAGCAAAAAGTGGGGGGGGGGGTAGGCAAATCACTGTTCCAACCTGCCACACTGATTGGGCCTGAATTGGGCCCAATGCTGTCATGTAATGGCAGTGGAGGGGGCTTCAGACCTAATGGATCCTGGGCCAGCTTAAGGCCTTCCATTGGCTGCTGGTGCCAGCAAAATTCTGCAATTGAAGGCTGGCAAAGTTGGTCAGATGGTCACTTCCACCGAATCCAACCTCAGCCTAATGCAAAGAAGGTTCGGGTTGCTCTGCCAGATAGTCACAGCTCTTTGATAGTTCTTTTATGATGTTTATATTTATTTGACTCATTGTTCTTTTCCCTTTGTTTGCTGATTTGTAAAAAAAAAGAGAGAAATAAACAAAACTGCAATTAACAGCAACTCAGTAGGTAGTTAGCATGCCGCTCACCAATAATCCTGCTGTTGCGCTCAACAGGAAGCAATAAAACAGGCAGAATCTGGAAGCAGGCAGTCTTTATTTAAAGGCAGAGGAACCCTGCAAATTCTCAGTAGGACTTTGCCATTCCATGATGGAGAGGATAGAACTGAAGTTGCATTTTAACTTTTTTTTTAAAAAAAAAAAATGAATAAAAAACCACAAAGTATATCTGAAAAATTGTGGGAGGTCAGCAGAGACAGCACTAGAATCATAGCTGTCAACTTTTCCCTTTTCTTGTGAGGAATCCTATTCGGAATAAGGGAATTTCCCTTTATAAAAGGAAAAAGTTGACAGCTATGACTAGAATACAAATGGCAATGACATCATTTGGAGTCTCCATAAATGAAAGTGATCAAATGATGAAAATACTGGACTAAATACAGTAGTACCTTGGTGTGGTGTAGTGGTTAAGAGGGATAGTCTCGTAATCTGGGTAACCGGGTTCGCATCTCCGCTCCTCCGCATGCAGCTGCTGGGTGACCTTGGGCTAGTCACACTTCTTTGAAGTCTCTCAGCCCCACTCATCTCACAGAGTGTTTGTTGTGGGGGAGGAAGGGAAAGGAGAATGTTAGCCACTTTGAGACTCCTTCGGGTAGTGATAAAGCGGGATATCAAATCCAAACTCTTCTTCTTCTTCTTCTTCTTCTTCTTCTCGAACAGAATCCGTTCCAGAAGTCCATTTGACTTCTGAAAAAGTTAAAAAACCAAGGCGCAGCTTCCGATTGGCTGCAGGAGCTTCCTGCACTCAATCAGAAGCCGCGGAAGTCCTGTTGGACATTCGGGTTCCAAAGAACATTTGCAAACTGGAACACTCACTTCTGGGTTTGCAGCATTCAGGAGCCGAAACGTTCGAGTTGCAAGATGTTCAACAACCAAGTTACAACTGTAGTTAGTATGGAAGCAGTCTATGCACCTGACGGTGAAGGATAAGTAATAATTAAACAAACATTTCACAAAGTACTTTTATAGGCAAAGGAAAGTAGAGGGACTTAATCAAAGACCCCATTATGTTGTTCAGTCGTTCAGTCATGTCCGACTCTTCGTGACCCCATGGACCAGAGCACGCCAAGCACGCCTATCCTTCACTGCCTCTCGCAGTTTGGCCAAACTCATGTTAGTAGCTTCGAGAACACTGTCCAACCATCTCATCCTCTGTCATCCCCTTCTCCTTGTGCCCTCCATCTTTCCCAACATCAGGGTCTTTTCTAGGGAGTCTTCTCTTCTCATGAGGTGGCCAAAGTACTGGAGCCTCAACTTCAGGATCTGTCCTTCTAGTGAGCACTCAGGGCTGATTTCTTTGAGAATGGATAGGTTTGATCTTCTTGCAGTCCATGGGACTCTCAAGAGTCTCCTCCAGCACCATAATTCAAAAGCATCAATTCTTCGGCGATCATCTCATTTCTTACCACATCCAGCTTACCAAGGTTCATGGTTCTTACATTCCAGGTTCCTATGCAATACATTTCTTTACAGCATTGGACTTTCCTTTCACTTCCAGGCATATCCGCAACTGAGCGTCCTTTCGGCTTTGGCCTAGCCGCTTCATCAGCTCTGAATCTACTTGTACTTGTCCTCCGCTCTTCCCCAGTAGCATGTTGGACACCTTCCGACCTGAGGGGCTCATCTTCCAGCGTCATATCTTTTATATGCCTGTTGTCTTTGTCCATGGAGTTTTCTTGGCAGGGATACTGGAGTGGCTTGCCAGTTCCTCCTCCAGGTGGATCACGTTTGGTCCAAACTCTCCACTATGACCTGTCCATAGCTTCCATGAGTAATTCAAGCCCCTTTGCCACGACAAGGCAGTGCTCCATGAAGGGGACCCCATTATGCTTTTCTCCAAAAGAAAATCAGATTCCTTGTCCACGACTCATACTGTGTTATCAGCTGTTTGAAGAATTAACACTCTTGGTATTCCACCTAACACCCTGAGGGCAATTTGGCCAGTGGTTTGTGTTTCCAGCTGTAAGCATTTGTCATTATGGGATCCAGTCTCAGCTTTTTTGGGAGCACAAAATAATTAGCATCACAGAGTTCATAAAAGTTATGCAGTGCTTTCCTGTGAGATCTCCTGCTGCTGTCCAAATCCTAGGTAGTAATTAAAATGTGCACATGGGTTTTTCTTCTGATCTTTTCAAAATTCTCTTTGCTTCTCTAAAAAACACATTAACTCTTGCTTTAGAGTTTGGCCCCCAAATTTTGTTTTAGAGGAAACTTGGTGACAAGCTGGGTGCCAGCATCACCACCCTTATAGCCTGGTCTTGCCAAAATTACTTTGATGCATCACTTTCAGGAACTCCTAAATTGTCCTTAAAATTTTATTTTTAAGTGACAATTCAGTCGCATCCCTGACAGATGACATTAAGCATCTGAGAAATCAGTATTTTCTCTTCCAGTGATTCCTTCACGTAAGATAGGTTAGAGCATCACATGATGTGTTTACCATTATAGACTATGTGGAAATAGCCATTCCTCATGCAAACTCCAAGATGGCGGACGTCCTTCAAAACAGATGCAGATTAAACATGATCTGTATCATCTGGCATTAATTACCTTACAACGACTCTATGCTTACTCTTTTTATTGCCAGGGGTCATTTAAATAAGCCTAAGCCTCAAGTACAGAGAGCTTGATTTATAAAAACCTGTTTTTAAAATCATTTTAATAGTCCTGTCCTGGATCCCACATACCAGTATATGGTCTTTGTTTCTTTTCCCAGTTCCGACATACCAAACATGGACTAGATTTATGGTATATATTATACTACTTAGCCTGGATCAGCGTACAAAAAACCAGGGGTGGGGATAGCTGAAGGCAAATTTTAGAGGACAAAGTAAAAAATAGGGCTGTTTCCAGAATAAATACTAAAACCACCTGTTCCTGCATAAATAATCAAATATATTCAGTATAGCCTCATACAAATTCATATCATTTCTATTTTAACAAAACTCTGCCTCTGACATTTGTGGGAGAGCATTACAGTGTATATGACATTCTGTATGGGTTGGGTGATCATCTGTATAGGGTGAGTAATCACATCTGTGTTATCATGCATACATACTCAAAAAATATTTATATATGTGCCCACTGTGGGAGTGGATTTCTACACTAGGATATGATATATTCTTTAGTTGTTATCCTTCCTTGTTCACATTAGTGAGATCAGCAGAGTATCATCCTTTGCAACTTAAACTTGGAAGCTAAGAAAGGGTTGGTTTGAACTTCTAGAAACAATAATCCATGATGCTTTGAGGCAGACTGGATTTTCCTGGTATTACTCCTTTCTCCCCCTTTAAAACAATAATCACATGCACATTGTTTTGTGAAGAAATAAAAAGGAACATTTACTGGCATAATCTAGGTCTTGAAGCAGGAGTTACAGCATACATTCCAAGTGTCCCGAAAAAAGGGACATCCCGGTTTTTCGTGCGAGACCGCAGCGGCTATTTTGGGTGCCATGATCTCTCCCTCTTGCTGCGCTCTCTCAGGGCCACCATCTCGCATGGCACCCCAAAACCACCCCATAACGCACAAGATCTCACCACAAAAAGAAGCACTGTTTTTGGGGGGTGAGAGCAAGCCATGGGTCACATGACTCTCCCAGGATTACATCCTGGTTTGGAGCTTGACAGTATGTTACAGAAGCAAAGTGAAGGTTGGTTTATAACTACTATCTAAGTTACAAAAGTACAAAATATAGGTTTTAAAAGTGGTGTCTGAGTTGCGGAGCTCAGACATGCATGCCTGGTCGTTTTAGAAGCATAATGGAGAACGTGGAGGCTGCCCAGGCAGGCAGGAATTACATAGTGGTACAGCTTCCTGCCAAGGCAGGTAAAGGAAGTAATTTCACAGAGTTCTCTCTAGCAATTTTTTTAGTAAATCTCTGTGAGCCTCAGCCCCTTCATGTGCTTATCTGGCAAAACATGAATTGTTGGTTTGACTGCAATAATGTCCCACACCCACAGCAAAGTGATGGCCCTTCAAATGTCACTGGACATCTATCATTCCTGACTATTGACCACAGCAACAGCAAGTTTCTCAGAGTTGCATTAAGGAGTCCATATTTGTACACTATTTGGCCAATTTGTTCTACTGAGCAGGAATTGGGCTGGTGATAACTGTGTCCCATTAAAGATGTTTATTCCGTTAGCATCTCTGTGGAACTTGAGCCGCCTGATGTTGACGATGTAGGCTCAGAGGTACCGGTACTCTTTCTGTTTGCCTGTTATGCACTGCTTAATTCTTTCATACCCGATCATTTTGTATTTCCAACTTTTTAATGAAGCTATTGCTGTAACTGGCATGTTATTAATTGCCATGTATCCAGTAGCTTAATGGCATATGTCACAAAAGTTGTTAGGAGTTGCAGCTGTTTACAATCTTGTAAGGAGGCAAAAATTTCTCCCTAAGCTCATGCAGAAAAGCTGGAACAACTTTCGTTATTACAAAAAAAGAGTACTATAAAGGATTTAGAATGCTTATTGGAGCTATCCATTCCATCATTCTCCCTGCTTATGAAATTTGTGCCGTGAGTGTGATTGCTTATGTCACTGAAACAGCACCACCCACACAAACCTCGGTTTTCTAGAATGAAATCTGTTCCGGAAGCCCATTCGGCTTCCGGAATGTTCGAAAACTGAGGCGCGACTTCCCATTGGTTGCAAGAGCTTCTTGCTCTCAGCGGAAGCCATGTCGCCCATTTGGATTCTGAAAAACGTTTGAAAACAGAAGCATTTACTTCCAGGTTTTTGGCGTTCAGGAACCGAAATGTACGACAACAGAGCTGTTCAGGAACCGAGGTTTCACCATAGTAGTTGTATACCGCCCTTCATCCATCGTTCTCAGACCCTATAAGTGTCCCTATTTTCCAGGGACATTCCTGATTTAGAGAAGCCATCCCGGTTTCTGATTTGATCCTGGAATGTCCCAGGATATGGAGTTATCCGACCCCCGAGCTGTCTGAAGGCAATCCTTTATAGGGAAGGGCTTTTTAAATGTTTTATTATGTTTTTATATATGTTGGAAGCTTCCCAGAGAGGCTGGGGCAACCCAGTAAGATGTGTGGGCCATAAATAGTAAAATTATCATTATGGAATGGGACACGCCTATTTTCACCGGAGAAATGTTGAAGGGTTATGAGCTCTCAGGGCACTTTACAACACATTCAGGCTTGGCAGAACTTCAAGGTTTGCGGAAATACCTTCAGGGGGATAGATTCAAAATAGCTCAGCGAGGATGGAGCCACAGAATGCTGACAGATTGTTGGAAGGACAAAGGAAAACCAGGCTAGCAGTACTTCTGCTGGGAACTCCTCACTCAGGCCTAGTTGTTTAGTAAAGGTAAAGGGAAGTCCAGTTTATTCCAGTTACGGATGACTCTGGGGTTGTGACGCTCATCTCACTTTACTGGCCGAGGGAGCCGGAATTTGTCTGCAGTCAGCTTCTGGGTCATGTGGCCAGCATGACTAAGCCGCTTCTGGCGAAACCAGAGCAGTGCACGGAAATGCCGTTTACCTTCCCGCCAGAACGGTACCTATTTATCTACTTGCACTTTGACATGCTTTCAAACTGCTAGGTTGGCAGGAGCTGGGACCGAATAACGGGAGCTCACCTCATCTCGGGGATTCAAACCGCCGACCTTCTGATCGGCAAGCCCTAGGCTCTGTGGTTTAGACCACAGCGCCACCTGCGTCCCCTAGTTGTTTAGTAAAAAGGTCAAGGGACCCCTGACCATCAGGTCCAGTCGTGTCCGACTCTGGGGTTGTGGTGCTCATCTCGTTCTATAGGCCAAGGGCGCCAGCGTTTGTCTGCAGACAGCTTCCGGGTCATGTGGCCAGCATGACAAAGCCGCTTCTGGTGAACCAGAGCAGTGCACGGAAACGCCGTTTACCTTCCCGCTGGAGCGGTCCCTATTTATCTACTTGCACTTTGACATGCTTTCGAACTGCTAGGTGGGCAGGAGCTGGGACAGAGCAACGGGAGCTCACCCCGTTGTTTAGTGGCAGTTGTTTAGTAGCTGTTGTCAAAATTGTAGTTGCAAAGTGATAGCACATTGGAGAATGATAATAGCAGCATCCCAATCCCATTTCCGCACTGAGTGGATGTGAATACCCAGGAAAGCAATCTTAAAGTCATAGTTAGAAGCTCGTTGAAACTTGGGAACTGTGCCACAGGGTGTGTGTGTGTGTGCGCGCACGCGCGTACGTGCATGCAAAAAGAAGAGTAGATTCAGTGTTACTGGGAAGGGAATTGAAAGCTAGGCCCGGCAACTATTATAATAATAACATGATATCAATTTTGGTGTAGCTGCTGTTAGACTGTGTATAGTTCTGCTTGCATTATTTCAAAAAGAGGATGTTCTAGAGAGCATGGGAAAGTAGAGAAAATGGCAACAGGAATATTCAAAGTGTTGGTGAATAATCCATTTGAGGAAAGACTAAAGATGAGCATGATTTTGCATGAGGTGTGATAAAATCATGAATGACATGGAAAGAAAGAGGCTAGAACTTTCTGGAGGTTACCTAAACGACTGAAATATGAAATGGCACCTTTAATTTGCAGAACAGTTGGAGATCACGGTAGTCATTGCTGCTTTTCACCCAATAGGAATCAGATAGCTATGAGTCTATGCCATGAGAAGGCAATATCTGCGATTTCTTAACAAGCTGCGATCAGGATAGATTTGCAAACTCTCTTTGATGGCTGCCTTGTACTGTTAGCTTGTGCTGTAACATTCTAATTGTGGGCATGTTGCCTTTGACGTGTTGTTTTCTGGGGAAGACTTTTTGAAAAGAAAGAAAGATTAAAACCATCCTGTCCCTTAGTCATGTAGCATGACTCATTGCTATCCAGTGCGGTGACTTGTACATTTCCTATTGTTCGTTCCTCAAACTAATATTCCCTCTTGTCTTTTGCAGCAAAGTGTATGCAAAGGAGACCAAACCAAAGATGAAACATTGAGCGGTTAAAAAGGAACAGAAAACCTAAGAGGATAAAAAGCACTGTCAATCAGAGCACAAAAGATCTTGGCTTAAAGGACCAGAATTGATACTTTATTGAAATCAATAATCCACCAAGTGTAAACTGTGCACTTTTGCCTTCCTCTGCCATGGAGTTAATATCCAAATCGATGGTATCCAAAGGCAATTCAAAACCCAATAATAAAAAAATGGGCACCTTGTCAGGAGGAGATTATCTGCACATGTGCGAGAAAGTTAATTTCCTTGCCATGCAAAAAGCGGGAGAGCTGGTGGGAATCAAATTGAGAAGACTTTGCTCATTATTGCATTTTCAAAAGCTTTCCCCTCTCTAGTAGAAACGTTTGTAACAGAGCTGTAAAACAATGACGCCTGAGGAAGTTTTCAGGGCAAATCACACACACATAAGAAAGGAGACAACAACCTGTTTCCACATAATGCCAGTTGTAGGTGAGAATTACTGCCTGCCTGGTGAATTTTCGTTTGGCTCTAGTGAGGTTTTTCAATGCACTCTTAAGGGAAGGCCTCAAGAGAAGGGAAAAACAAACAAGTACAGTATACCTTGGTTCTCGAACACCGCTTGGTACGCGGACGTTTTGGCTCCCAAATGCCGAAAACTCAGAAGTAAGTGTTCTGGATTTAAAACGTTTTTTCAGAAGCAGCATTGGATGTTCGGCTTCCAATTGAGTGCAGGAAGCTCCAGCAGCCAATCGGGAGCCACGCCCAGTGCTGTCAAGTATCTCCCTTATTTCAAGCAGTTTCCCGCTGCTATCCCTTATTTTTTATATCCCTTTAATTTCCCGTTTTTTCAAAGGAAGCAGCTCCTCTCCCTCCCCCTGCTGGCCAGGGACTGGGAAGACCTCGCCTCCTTGCAGCCTCAAAGCAAGCAGGAGCCATTTCCCACACTTACAGGCGTTGTAGCCCACGGGCAGCGTTTCCAAAATACAGTAAGCCTACTGTGTGCGTTCACACCAGTGCCGCCCACTTTTGTTTCTGGCTCCGCCCACCACTGCCATGTGACTGTCCCCGGGATAGGTGAGGCTGCTGATCCCTTATTTTCAAATCCAAAACTTGACAGCTATGGCCACGCCTTGGTTTTCGAACGGTTTCGGGAGTCAAACGGAATCCCGGAATGGATTAAGTTCGAGAACCAAGGTTGCACTGCATAATGTACAATATTGAAAAGTGCTGACTGCACAAGTGTCGCAGCTTGAAAAAGCGCTTTTCTGAGTGGGGAGAAAGAATTGAGCAACTTTTGAATTATTATTTTTTTAAAATCTTTCTGTCAAAAAATTAAAACCATCCAATTTGCAAAATGAATATATTTTCCAAACAGATGCAGGTGAGGCTGTTTGCATGTTATTCAAACTGATAAATTGGTTTGTTTTCTGCTTTGTGGGATATCATATATATTTGAAGGAAGGGTCAAAATGAAAGCCATGCCATTGTGCAATGCTAACTATTTTATCCAAGCAACCTAGTTCAGGTATAAACCCAGATGTTAATCACCTGAGATATGCAGATGAACCTGAATGCAACCATGGTAAAAGTTTGGTAGTTCCCGCCCTCCTCCCTTTTCCCAAGCTCTTCTATGCTTTTTTTCCATTCAATGCTATTTGTGTGTGTGAGAGAGCGTGTTTTTACAAAAACAATACTTTACTAGCATAATCACTATTAAGGCTAAAGAAGATCTCAAGGCTTACATTCTGCAAACGATCACACCATAAGTGCAAAACACAGCTGGAGTATATATAATGAGACAACTTTATTGTGTACCCAAATAACCATGTTGCCAACGCGGGGAAGAAAAAGATAACAACCCCAGAAGACAGGGGATATTTATATCAACTTAATGAGGCCCCACTCAAACCCAGCTGTGAACATGTGATGAATCCACACACCCTCTGGGCACAAAAAGAGAGTATCCTGTGTTGACTTTAATTTGCACATACACTGAAGTGAACTGCATTGTGTTTTCTTACTGTTTTCTGTCAAGCATTGTATTTTCTGAGCTGATTAACACCAAACATAGAGGTCATTATAGGCAACGAAACTCAGTCACAGTAGCTTTGGTCATTTGTATCGTTCTACCAACCATCCAAGGTAAGGTAAAGGATCCCTGGACAGTTAAGTCCAACCAAAGGCGACTATGGGGTTGTGGCGCTCATCTCACTTTGAGGACGAGGGAGCTGGCGTTTGTCCACAGTCAGCTTTCCGGGTCATGTGGCCAGCATGACTAAACTGCTTCTGGCACAACAGAACACCGTGACGGAAACCAGAGCACATGGAAACACCGTTTACCTTCCCGCCGCAGTGGTACCTATTTCTTCTACTTGCACTGGTATGCTTTCGAACTGCTAGGTTGGCAGGAGCTGGGACAGAGCAACGGGAGCTCACTCCGTCATGGGGATTCAAAGCGCCGACCTTCTGATCAGCAAGTCCAAGAGGCTCAGTGGTTTAGACCACAGTGCTACCCGCATCCAACCATCCAAACCTGTTAGTGGTAACATGGTCAGAAGTAGCAAGGGGAGAGAAATTTGTTTAATGGGTGAACCTATGTAATTCACACTTCCTAAAACAATACATGAAATTAAACACAACCATCCTTTGTAATTCACACTTCTCAGATTTTTGCAATGCAGTTCTCCAGCCAAGTATCATGTGCAAAAAAAAATATGCATTTACTAGGGTAGAATGTGCACGAAATATGCATATACTGTAGTGAATGGATGGGAAACAGAAATGCATTGTGTTAGGGAAAATACGCTTTGTAAAAAAATATGTTTGTTAGGCAAAATGGCATACAAAAATGTGTATTTCATGAGACATTCAGTTGAATGTCTTAGGTCTTCAAAGGTCTTCAAGTGAGTTCCCTGTCCCTGAGACCTGCTAAGACTGCAAACTGGATAGTTGGTACTGGATAGTTGATATTATAGAGTCACCTAAATAATCTCCGAGGACCATCATAGGAAGATAAGAAGCTGTCTTATGTTGAGTCAGACCATTGGTCTATCTAGCTCAGTGTTGTCTGCACTGATTGGCAAAAGGTCTTCCAGAGTTTCAAGCCAATCTCCCCCAGACCTACCAGGAAATGCCAGGGAATGAACGCAGGACCTTCAGCATGCAAAGCAGATTCTCTGCCACTGAGTTACAACCCTTCCCCAATGGAAAACCATCCCGCTCCATTAGCATTTGGGAAGGGCCACTCTAAGGCCCTCCCACAGCTGTGGAGATCAGAGCAAGTGAGGACAGTTAACACGGCTCTGGGTAATGTTATTTTAAGTGTTCACCAAATTTCTAGGTGTTTTGGTTGCCATTTCCGTAGAGACAAGGTAGAAGGCTCACTTTGCTCTTTGCTTTCTTGTCACTTGGTAGCTTGGTAGGAGGGCAATGTATAAGCCCATCCTTGCTAAGGATAAGCCTAGTGAGATGAGTGTTCCATGCTCAAAGTTTGTCATTTGTGCCCCAAAAGTACACTTACTAGTGCTAGAAAATCGCAAAATACATCAGAGTAGATACGAAGCTAAATGTACCGGAAATGAAGGAAGAGTCATTCCTCATGGAAGCGCTGTGTACAATTGACATCAGACCATCCAAACACAATTGCCTTAAAATGACTGTTTCAGTCTTCAGGGCATTGAAAGAAACAGGACTATATTACTTCTTTGCTATTTCTGTCTATGAAAAAGGAGCAGATGTATCTACGTAGCTGCGAATGTGTTTCATTTTTTTTTAAAAAAGGAAGAAGCTAAAAACTGTTGGATCAGTGTTTGATATGCCAAGGTAGCTGTGGAATAAGTCCAACAATCTCAGTTTTATTCTCTCTCCCCCCCCCCCCCCCCGCAACACACACTGTTTTACTGGTAAAGTGGAAGAGAGGGAGAATAAACTGATTCTCACCACTAAGTAGAAGCAAACAGCGTAGGAGGCTGATGGCACTCATCTAACCTTCCGACAATGGAGTCACTGCTGCTTACTGGGCAGGAGAAGGATGAGGAGGTTGGTGAAGTCCATCCAGCAGTCCTGCTGGTGTGTTTGCACCATGCCAACCTCCCTGCTGCCTACCTCCTCTCCTTCCTAATAAGCAGCAGTGACTAGGGCTGTTGGGAGGTCAGATGAGTGCCACCATCCCACCAGTCTGCCTGCCACTAAGACCTGGTGGTTTGCCATCTAATTTATGTGTAACTCTTAATTTAAAGAACACAGAACTTTATTGGGTTGGCATCCTCAAGCTGTGTGTGTGCCTGTGTGTGCGCATGTGCATGCACGCGAGTGTGCAATTCTTGCTCTGAGCATCTGTGCCTGTGATAAAGTTCATTGTAACTTGAAAGACTGCTCCCTGTATTTTGAACGTTGGCTGGACAAATCTTATTTTATTTGTGCTTTGAGCAGGGGCTGCATCATGGAATAATGTAAGAGTCAAAGGAGCTTATCAATGTCCTGTGGACTCCCTGTGTGGCCTTTGACCACCCAGCGGACTGGCCCAAGAGAGTGGCAGGAAGAAAAGCTGATCTTGCACCGCAGGTGGACTTGTGAGGGGCTGGAGGCTGGGGAAAGGACAGACATGTTAGGACCCTATGCAAGCAGTGTTGTGACTTCACAGACAGTCACACAGGGATGGTCGCCTTCCCGCCTACCTCCACCAGCTGCAGATGTCTTTGGCAAATCATTATTTCACAGTCTGAGTTGTGTGTAAAGGGGATAAAAAGAACATGCCTTACATAGTTATTGTGAGTGTCAAGGTGGCCCCACAGCATGGTGGCTAAGAACCAAACTCCACATGACATTAGATACCGTATTGGCCTGAATATAAGCCTCACTTTTCCCCCCAAATTCTGACCGTGAAAACTTAAAGTGCGGCTTAAATTGGCGACCTTACAAAAACTGCTGAAACAGACATACAGTAAAACGGAAAGGGTGTGAGTGCCTGCGGAATTTTAAGGGAAGCCGCTTATATTCGGTATTGTCTCTTTTTTTCTTCCCTTGAATTTTAAAGGTGCGGCTTATATTCGGGTGTGGCTTATATTCAGGCCAATACAGTACATCATCTGGAGCCACATGAAACTTTGGAAAAGTAGTAAATTAAATGAATATAGGGAGGTGGGGTCTACCATCTAGTGGAAAATATCCTGGTTTGGGGCAAGGTGCTTGTGAATGTGCCCGCTGTCCAGCTTTAGGTACGCTTGGAGAAAGCCTGATTACTTAAATCCATTACAGTCTGGCCAAGGGACTCCAGAGCCATTTTCAGAAGTAGTTTATGGATGTCACTGTGGGAGCTGTCCAGTGGTGTTCCACAGGGTTCCATCTTCTCCTCATGATATTTAAACATCTGTATGAAACTGCTGGAGCCGTCGCCAGGGGATTTGGAGTAAGGTGTCATCAATACGCAGATAGCACTCAGCTCTGTCTCTCTGCTCCCATCTGAACCAGACTTCAACTCCCAAGGTCACCGCTGCCATCTCATTGAGCTTCTACCATTTGTAAAACATAACCAGATAAAAAGGGGTGTCTCCAAAATAGGAGCAGGCTAACCCTACTCCTGTTCGTTGCATAGGAGAAGGAGAAAGACTAGTAATCGGAAGATAAGTATCTTTGAAAGCAAGTTTGGTCCATGGTTGTTTTTTTTAGGTTCTTATGTTTTATTAAAGTTTTTGTGTGGCAGAAAAAGAAGTAAAAACTAGGGAAAAAAACCTTACAACCACAATCATTCAAAACAATTCAAATTACAAACACAATCATTTTGCTTTTATATCACATTCTCAATAATTTTCCAAGTAACACCCTCTACTTCCCTCCCCCCCTCCCAACTTCCCCTCACCCATGTGAGATCTTATTGGTCATTTGTAATATTGTTTCTTGTTGTGTTAGCAGTTACAGTATTTACACTTAATAGTCATATCCTTTATAATACCATCTTGTATCCTTGCGAGTCTTTCCTTTTACGTTTATGTTGAAACTTAATTTCCATACCCATATTTTTTCATATATACACACTCCCACTCTCTCTTAATTTTTGGCTTGGGGCAGCCCCTAATTGATAGCGTTAATTTTGCCATTTCCATAAATTCATAGATCTTAATTCTCCATTCTGATAATTCTGGTATTTTCCTGTTTTCCCAATTTTTGCCACTAGTAATCTAGCAGTGCTGTCACATAGAGGAATGTATTCTTTTTATCTTTGGGGATATCGTTGGTTATCACCTTACACTCCCACCACACATGGTGCATTGTTCCCATGGTTATTTTAATGGATTTCCAGAGCTTCTTTCTTTCTTTTCTTTCTTTCTATTTTGTGTTTATATGTGTATTATTGAGGCACATATAATTTTACAAGGCAGTATAATTGCAGAACCACTTCTTCTGCAAAGGAGAAAGGCCACAATAATTGTTTTGCCAATAAGTCTCAGCTAGACATTTTCATATGGGCAAGTTTTAATCAAACAAGCACATTTCAGACTGAAAACGGGTAAATGAAATGCTGTATAAGGAGACTGTTACATGTTCCACTACAAAACCCCAATGCACTGCAGCCAAATGGTTTAGAGAGCAAAGTAAGGGGTCATCTGAAACCTTAGCCTCCCAAGCAAAAACGTGATTCTCAAGGAAGGGCTAGGGCCCTCTGTCGGATAGCCACACAAAGTTGAGTAGGATGCACTGTCCTCCTGGGAAATGGGGTAGAACTGGAAAATAAGTTTTAAAAAAAAAAGCATAATTCCTGCAAGAGCCTTCCCCAACCTGATGCCCTTCAGATTTCTGGACTTCAACTCCCATTATGCCTCACCATGGCTCATGCCGGCTGGGCTGATGGGAGTTGTAGCCCAAAACATCAGGAGAGGTCCCAGGTTGGGAAAGGCTATTGTGTACCCCAGCAAAGGGTCTGTGATTATCTCTTGGCTTTGAAACCTGTGCAATGTCAATTAAAAAAACTTTCCGCTCTGTAATGTCGAGCCAACCCTGTAGGTGCACAGGACTGAAGAAAGAGACCTTTGTACTGCAAAGATACTGTATAACACACACTTCACATCGCCTGGGTGTCAGCAGGAATCACCATTCAAGCATTATTGTTTGCAGGCTTCCCGGAGTAATTCCAGTGTTGTGACTAGCTGACAGAGCCGGCTGGCTCACTTCTTGTGCAGAATAAACAGCAAGAAGCCTCCAGGGCATCTTCCTCTCCCTTCAGCATCTTTCCCCCTTTCAGATACTGTTCATTCTCCTGCGGAACAATGGTAATCACTGCTCCAACCCCTGGTAAATGTTTGAGTGAAACGACATTACGTACATCTGCTGTGCCAAACAGAGCCAAATTAATGCTGTTCAGAAGCGAGATGGGTCACTTGCCCAGCAGGCAGAGCAGAAACACAGAACTATGACAGAGCATTTGCACTCTGCTAAGCACTTTTAAGGGATGCGGGTGGTGCTGTGGTCTAAACCACTGAGCCTAGGGCTTGCTGATCAGAAGGTTGGCAGTTCGAATCCCCGGGACGGGGTGAGCTCCCATTGCTCAGTCCCAGCTCCTGCCAACCTAGCAGTTCGAAAGCACATCAAAGTGCAAGTAGATAAATAAGTACCACTCCATTGGGAAGGTAAACGGCATTTCCGTGCACTGCTCTGGTTCGCCAGAAGTGGCTTAGTCATGCTGGCCACATGAGCCGGAAAAACTGCAGACAAACGTCGTCTCCCTCGGCCAGTAACCGCAACCCCAGAGGCATCCGCGACTGGGCTTAACGGTCAGGGGTACCTTTACCTTTACTTTTAAGCACTTTTTAGAGAATTCAGCAAGGTGTCATCTTTGCTCAGAGACTACCCTGTAGAGGCAAGATGAGCATGGGGAGAAGGCAAGAGCTGACACATGAGTATTGGGAATGGGGTAGTGTAGGATGTAACATAAGCAGACAAATATAACATTTCCTGTTTGCCTAGAGTGGCATGCAGGGGAATGTTGATCCAGCCAGTTGAACTTCCTGTTACACCTGGTCTGGAGCATCCTTCCTTTCCATGTGACCAGGTAATTGGGCGTGACCCTTCCAGACCACACAAAAGGTCCACTCACGCAGCCACCTTCTTCTTTTGATGCCTTTTCTTCTCTTGGACTGCACTGCTGGCTCTCAGCCAGCAGCATGTGGGATGAGATCCCATATGGGATGAACTCAAACCCTCTTCTGTAACTCTAAGCTAAAGCCTGCCTTCAAGGATCTAACTGTGAACTGAATGTGAGTAAACTTATTATTACTTTTAAAAGAAGACTGCTGTGTCTTTATTCTTTTAGGAGGGAATCAAAGAGATCTTACCAGCAATAACAGAACTTAAGAGATTCTAAAGAATCTGCAACTAGCTTCCTGCTGTGTAAAGAGGGGAATGTACTCTGCTATATGAATAAACTCACTAGCATGAGTTAGGAAGGATAATCAATATATCCTCTCCTGCTACCCACAACATTCCCACAGAGAGAGTCAAAGCCCCTTTTCTAGTGGCATAGGAAGTGCTGCAATGTGACTACTTCTACACAGTGTTTTCCAAAGTCTATGGCCACTACGGGAATCAATGTTGCAGCTTTCTCTCACGCCAGCAGCACTCTATTTTGGGGGAAAGACGTGGGAAGCAGTCGCACTGTATTTGGAGGAAATTTTATTATTTGGGGGGAGGGGAGGGGTGAGAAGCATCCACAAAATGGTTCTGTATTTTGTACATTTTTTTTCCATGCCCACTGTGGCGATCACACAGGGTCCCTGGACCTTTCACAGTCTATTGATCCCTGTGCCACCACAGAGCTTCGCTGCCACCAACCAGGATCCCCCCCCCACCGGCAATCACTGTCACAGTCAGGGTTTCGATTTGAACAAAGAAACAGTGTTTATTTTAAACATCAACAAAAGTAAGGTATTAGTTACATTGGTATATATTTATTCTTATCTCAACCCTGTCTTGATCCTACACTCACCACTCTACCTCACCACCAACCCTCACAATCACCAACCACCAACCAACTGTCTCAGTCAACTGCCCAACACCAACTGCCCAACACCAACTAACCACCTCCAACTGACTAACTAACCCCCTTCTATGGTGGGTTTCAAAGCCCCTAAGCTCCTCCTCCGGCTTTCCATTGGTCAACCTAGGGTCAGCCAATTAACTCTTTACTCACTCCTGCACATTCATATATTCCCCAGGAATGGGCAAACGTCACACCCACTCGTATCCATTGTTTCCTCCTTCCACTGCAACTTGGGTGCCTTTTTAAAAAACTTGGCTAAAATGTTGGACAATCCCAAGCCATCAGGGATCATATAAAGGTCATGATGATGTGCTGGCGACAAGTGCCAGTCAGATATAGCTATTTGATGTCATCGCAGAGAGAAAGCCACGCTCTCACATTCCCCTCCTCTGGATTGCCATGCCCATTGGCTGACTGGGCTAATGCTTCCTGCCTTGTTGTGTTGTGTACGACCAATGTCATTGCTCTCTAGCAGAGAAATACTTTTGCCCAAATATACTTTCTAAATTCGTGCGTAGTCACAAATTCCTGTTTGGCACAGAATGTAGATGACTAAGTGTATTTGAATGTGGGTCTCGTCTATCTACTCTTACTGGATTGCTTCAAATGAAATGCACCTTTGGTTGCATATTCCTTTTCATATTCCACCCCAGCTAGTCAGGAAGGAGTTGTTGAATCCGTGCGAGAGAGCATAAAGGCAATGGGGATGTTGTTCCCTTTTGTACCCAACATCTGACCTCTTACGAATAGCTTCACACCTGTTTCCAAAGAGGTTACCGAATATCACCAACAGGGAAAGGCCATTTATCAGGGGATGGGAGTGCAGTGTCCCATTTCAGACCAGCACATGAGCAGTCAGGGTGGAAACTCTTGCATGACCTCCTGGCAGGTGAGTCACTGCTGCTTATTGGGAGGAACAAAATTGGTGCAGGGCAAATGCACCAGCAGAGCAAATCCAGCCCTTCTGCTGATGTGGTTTAACTATGCCTCCCTCCCCACTGGTAAGCAGCAATGATTCACCTGCCAGGTGGTCAGATAAGCATCTCCACCCCACCAACCATCCGCTACTGACTCAGCACTAACGGGAAAAGGCCACATTGTGGATTTCTTTCACATGACTTCCAACCTAGAGGTCTTGCTAGAAGGGGCATCGGGTGGACGCAGGCATTTGGGTTATATAAGTTTACCAAGTTCAGAACTACCAAAAAGAAGCAGATAAGCTGCAGTAGTAGGAATCTGAATGGCATCTTCATAAATTAGCCAAAGTTGGCCCTGAGGAAAACAAATCATTCCTAAATGAACAGCACAGGAACATGCAAATGCCTTTTTCTTTGCTCACTTGTCATTTTTGGTTTGAAACCCGGGGATTATTAAAAATAACACATATCCACATTTTAATTGGAAAAGAGAGAGAAAAATATCACTTTAAGGGGGCTGTTATTCAAGGTCTTATTTGTTTGAAATTGCAGATTGTTACTCTGGGACCTAGCATCTAATCTGCGTAGCTGTAGGTGGACCGGTGGGTGAATCACAGGAATGGGTGTTAATAAATCAAATTCCATTGTCGCTTGGTTGCTGTCTACATGTTTTCATTCCCCCCCCCTCGCGCTTCGCTACATCAGCTTTATGCTTTGGGAAACTAATGTGAAACAATCATGATAAAACTCAGCTCTCACAACAGGGTTTGCATAACACCGATGGAAATTAATGGAAGGTGGAGGTGGAATCTGGAATAAGTTAGAACTTTTGTCATTTCCCTCCGTGTAAAAACCTATTAACCTGACTTAATAGTGAATGTAATTCTGTGGGCTTCTTTTGCGTGTGAAAAGGAAGTACAAAGGAAGACCGGTGCTCTTCACTGACAGTTTCTTTCCCTATTTGTTTTAAAAAAAAAGTGAGGGTACCAGTGGACGCTGGTCCATTAGGATGAGCTGGGCACTGTTTGAGCAACCTCAGCCTGCCACCAGTCCATTCCCACCTGCCAGCCTTCTTTCTTACAACCAGTTCAAGGGGCGGCGCTGGCTGTCAGCTTTCTCCTCCCTAGTGCCCTTATTGCCATTGGAGGAAGGAGGATGGAGAAAAACATAGAATGAGTTAGCTCTGCCCGCCATTGGTTCTGGCTCCACCTACAGTGGGTCTCCCTTCCATCTTACCAAGCACCACCGAAGGGTTCTTTAGTAACTGTGCACACACTAATTTCTACTTCAGCAGGTTTTTTTTATAGTCATTATTGTTTTAATTCCATGGAGAACGGTCTGACATAATGCTGGGAGGTGGCAGCCATCCTCCCCATCATTCCTCTTGGGTCCCCTAAGCTACTCTGCTCTGCCCTAAGGTCTAGTAATATCTCATCACCATGGCTGAAGTAAGATTAGCTGCTGGATTTTTGTAAGTGGAATGAGGAGGGCAATATTTTGGCTTTAGTAGCAAAATGTTTTGGGCCAACCCTGTGGGTGGAACGGAAACAGGATACAGGAGCGGTGATAACTGCAGGTAGAGAATTGCGACCTGTGAAAGAGCTCCCATGTTTTTCAACCGCACCATTTTCTTTTTTAACCTTCGCGTACAGGGATTCCTGCGCTACTCAGCCTGAACAAATTAAAACTGCTGAGGTCCACAGGAGACCAAACTTAACGAGACATTATGCTCCTCGCATCATGAGGCACCAACACATTCATCACTCAGAGGGCATATGCTGGTCCTGAAGAGTACAATATGGCTAGGAATTAAGATGCTTTCATGAACATGGTGAGCTCCCAAAGGGTAAACCAAATTCCTGTTTGCATTCTCAAATAAAGTACTGTATCAACATGGAATTTTTGCATTGATTGTGTAAATTAAGAAGTTTCCATCCCCGCCACCGCATTTACTAGAAAATATCACTTTTTTAAAAATATGGTCTGACGGAGATGGAAGCCATAGAAAACAATAGGTTGACTGGGAAATGGATTAGGCTGCAAAGCTATAACCACTTAGATGGAAATAATGTCCATTGAGTTCAAGGGATTTCCCTTTCAGTACACATGCTTAGGATTGCTGAGCTTTGTTACAGCTTAATCCTATGATACAGTGTGCTTGGAAACACCTAGAATTGTGTGTGCAAAGGTTCATGCAGTAGCAGACAGCGAGGGTGGTGGTGGCAGGGCTCACGTGACCTCCCAACAGCTGAGCCACTCCTGCTTATCTGGAGGGGGAGGGTCAAGGTGGTGGGGAGGCTGGTGTGGTGCAAACACACCAACGGATCCTAACTGGCGCTCCTACCAATGTGTCTGTACTGCACCTACCTCCCTGCTGTCTTACTCTCTTTTCCAATAAGCAGCAGTGACTGAGGTGTTGGGAGGTCAACTGACCACAGCCACCCAGTCTGCTACAGGGTTCATTCGCCCCCCCACCTGCCTTGTGTGGTGGTGATAGGGGGGCGGATTGCCAGAGCAAAAGCTTATTCCTAGGTCAAGAAGAAACCAGTAATTTTAAGTGATGACTAGGGCTATAATGGAGCCGTGATCCAAAGAAGAACTGTGGTGTGTGGCTAAGCAACCATATTTGGAGTAGACCCATTGAACTCAATGGACATGACTAATGGTAAACCAATTTATTTCAATAGGTCTCCTTCTTCTTTGGTGATCACTCGTAGCCGAGTAAGATTGTCTTCCATAAACACCGTTTTAACAGTGAGTCTGTAAGTGATTGTGGAGGCCAGTTCCGGATCCACACGTCCTTCCACATAGGTTTCCGGGCAGGAGTTGATGATGGTGAGGGTCTGCCAAACTTGTCTTCCTCTTAGCACGTTTCTCCCTTTTGTCCTGAGTTTGAGTGTCTTCAAAACCCATGACACCTTTGGTAAAGGCTGTTCTCCAATTGGAGTGCTCGCAGGCCAGTATTTCCCTGTTGTCGTTTACACTACATTTTTTTTAAAAGATTTGCACCGAGAGCATCTTTAAACCTCTGTTGTTGACCACCAGCATTACACTTTCCATTTTTAAGTTTGGAATAGAGTAGTTGCTTTGGAAGATGATAATCAGGCATCCGAACAACGTGACCAGACTACTCAGTTTGTCTGAGCTCGATACAACCCTGTGCATCCATCTCCCAAGGGGGCTTTGGCAAACCACGGTTTTTCTCCCATGCTGCATGGCAAAAGAATGATGGAACAAAGAGGAGTTTCCAAAGTTATTTGTGACATTGCCATTGCAGAGGAAGAATATACTCTTCAAACGAAAAATGTTGAAACTTGCTGGCATGTGCAAGTGCTCCAGAACAGTGCTTTGAATCCCACCTGACATCTTTCAATCATGCATCTTGGATGATCTGTTTCCTCCTGGTACAACAGAGCCACCATTTTGTTCCAAACTGCACGATTCTCTTCTACTTGTAATTCTTCTCTGCTCCGTTTGAAGATTGATTTTGAACTCCTTGGTGGGTGAAAGTACTTGTTAAATGCAAATCTGTTCACTCCTACTACTACTGATTGTTACTAATGCTATTACACAAACTCATGGGGTGTCAGTCGGTCTTTCCCAGGCAACCCATATCCAATTTGACATATATTTTGTATGAAATACTTTGTATAAGTTTGACTTCATTGCAATAGCTGATTTTGCGCTGACTTTCCCCCCAGCAGTTTTCCATGTGAATACAGCTTTTAATTTTCAACTGCTGCTAACTTAGATCCATAAATTTAAATGGGTCTACTCTGAGCAGGGCTTACTTGAATACAACCTATAGCGCTTAAGAAAAAAGCAGAAGCTGATGAAACACAATTTGTAAATCTTAGCATAAATTTATGCATGCCTTAAAATAACCTTGTTAATTCACTCAAGCTGAATTTTAAAAGGTACTTACATTATGTGGGGTGTATAATTGTTATATACAGTACATTACTGCAGGCATAAAATATTCAGAGTGAATGCATGAGATAATTTCATTTATCCCTAAACAAAACATTTTTAAAAAAATGAATGAAGCACTTTTTTTAAATTGAAATGCCTTTCCTTTCCTGACCACACTGAATCTTACGGAACTGGGAGTGTGTATTTTTCATTTGGGGCACTGATGTCAGACCACATGAATAAATTATTTTATTTCATGGTGAATAATTCATAGTGTTTGCCACTAATACTTGCGTTGGAAACTCTTACCAGAACTTTGGGGTGCCTTCCAGTAAAAAGACCTGGATCCAAAGAAACAAGTGATGACTTGTGGTACCTTCCCCAAAGAGCTTTCTCGGCTGGCTTCTCAAATAGCATCCCTACCCAATTTCTACATGAAAGAGAAAGACTGTAGCTCAATGGAACAGCATCTGCCTTGCATGCAGAAGACCTCAAGTTCAGCTCCTAACATCTCCAGGTAGGGCTGGGAGAGATTCCTGCCTGAAACCCTAGAGAGCTGCTGCCAATCACTGTAGACAAACCTGAGATACATGGACCAAGGGAAACAACAATAATTTATTTATACCCCACCCATCTGGCTGGGTTTCCCCAGCCACTCTGGGCGGCTTCCAACAGAATATTAAAATGCAATAATCTATTAAACATTAAAAGCTTCCCTAAACAGGACTGCCTTCATATGTCTTCTAAAAGTCTGGTAGTTGTTTTTCTCTTTGACATCTGGTAGGAGGGCATTCCACAGGGCGGGTGCCACTATCGAGAAGGCCCTCTGCCTGGTTCCCTGTAACTTGGCTTTCTTGTAGTGAGGGAACCGTCAGAAGGCCCTCGGCACTGGACCTCAGTGTCTGGGCAGAACGATGGGGGTGGAGACGCTCCTTCAGGTATACTGGACCAATGCTGTTTAGGGCTTTAAAGGTCAGCACCAACACTTTCAATTGTGCTCGAAAACATACTGGGAGCCAATGTAGGTCTTTCAAGACCAGTGTTATGTGGTCTTGGCAGCCGCTCCCAGTCACCAGCCTAGCTGCCGCATTCTGTATTAGTTGTAGTTTCCGGGTCACCTTCAAAGGTAGCCCCATATAGAGCGCATTGCAGTAATCCAAGCGAGAGATAACTAGAGCATGCACCACTCTGGCGAGACAGTCTGCGGGCAGGTAGGGTCTCAGCCTGCGTACCAGATGGAGCTGGTAGACAGCTGCCCTGGATACAGAATTAACCTGTGCCTCCATGGACAGCTGTGAGTCCAAAATGACTCCCAGGCTGCGCACCTGGTCCTTCAGGGGCACAGTTACCCCATTCAGGACCAGGGAGTCCTTCACACCTGCCCACCTTCTGTCCCCCAAAAACAGTACTTCTGTCTTGTCAGGATTCAACCTCAATCTGTTAGCTGCCATCCATCCTCCAACCGCTTCCAGACACTCACACAGGACCTTCACCGCCTTCACTGGTTCTGACTTGTAAGAGAGGTAGAGCTGCATATCATCTGCATACTGATGAACACTCAGCCCAAATCCCCTGATGATCTCTCCCAGTGGCTGCATGTAGATGTTAAAAAGCATGGGAGAGAGGACAGAACCCTGAGGCACCCCACCAGTGAGAGCCCAGGGGTCTGAACACTCATCCTCCACCACCACTTTCTGAACACGGCCCAGGAGGAAGGAGCGGAACCATTGTATAACAGTGCCCCCAGCTCCCAACCCCCCTAGACGGTCCAGAAGGATGTCAATGGTGTCAAAAGCCGTTGAAAGATCCAGCAGAACTAGGAAACAGCTCTCACCTTTGTCCCTAGCCCACCGGAGATCATCGACCAGTGTGACCAAGGCAGTTTCAGTCCCATGATGGGGTCTGAATCCCAACTGGAAGGGATCCAAATGGTCCACTTCTTCCAGGCGATGAGATAGATAGACTCAGTTTTAGCCTGCTTTCTGATTTCTTATGGCTCTTCTTCTTCTTCTTCTTCTTCTTCTTCTTCTTCTTCTTCTTCTTCCGATCACTTGTAGCCGAGTAAGATTGTCTTCCAAAACAGGGTTTTAGCAATGAGTCCATAAGTGACTGTGGAGGCCAGTTCTGGATCCACACATCCTTCCACAGTGGGGACATGGGTTTTCAGGCGGGATTTGATCATGGTGAGGGTTTGCCAAGCATGCCTTCCTTTTAGCACGTTTCTCCCTTTCGTCCTGAGTTCAAGTGTCTTCAAAGCCCATGACACCTTTGGTAAAGGCTGATCTCCAATTGGAGCTTTCTTATGGCAAACCTCAGTTGAAACAGGCAGGAGTTTCAAAGCAGGTATTGAGGTCTGCCTATCAAAAATCTTGCTGGACATACAGATGCCCTGAAAGTAGCTCTTTTACTCCTAGGTGCCATAACTTGTGACCTGGGGAATCATGCACAATGCAATGGAGGAGGAGGAGGAGGAGGCTCCTCTGGTTCCATCATAACCTGAAGAACTTCAGCTGGAGGACCTCAGCCTTACCATCCACTTCTCATTCAAAGGAAGAGTCTCCCACAGTCCCGATTCTGAAGCCCTGCAGATGTCAAAGACTGTAGAATAAGGAGAGGGCCCTTTAACAGGCAGGAGGTGGGGTCTACTACGCAGTCTGTTGTAGAGAGGTTTGGAAGAGATATCTCCAGTAGCAGAGTTAAGCGCAATAGCAATGACTCCAAGCACATTAGATTAGATTTGCCCTCATCCACCTTTAAACAAATGTTAGAATATATTAGGTTAGAATAAATTGCAGACACATAGCTTTACAAATCAGTGAATATTTTACTCACAGCGTTTCCAGAAGTTACAGCAAACAAGTCTCCATCTGTTGGCAACAAAATGAAGATGAAAAATGTTCCAAGTGGCTTAAAATGAAGAGAATTTGGTTTCCTTACAAAAAGAATCACGCCATCTTTATGTTAGCAAAGATGCAGGCCTTAAAATCTCCTTTTGGAGAGATTCAGTTCATTTGCAGGGAGCCATGGCTGCCTGGCTTCTTCTTCACTTGTGCCAGGAAGCATGAAGAAACTGAGACCAGGGGAGCAGCGGCTGCTGGGAGCCCGCTAAGCCACATCCACTCGCAACCTGAGCTCAGGTTAAGCCCTTCATGCAAGTCTGTGTCAGCAACTGTATATTATAACACATGTGGGTTGCTAGCTGATTGCCTATCATTCTCCAGGTTAAAATACCAGTGCATTAGCCTTTCTTCAATTTGGTCTGCAAACAATGTTTTTTTAAAAATAGCATTGCGCAGAATCTACTCCAATATTCTTCAACCTCGGGTCCCCACATGTTTCCAGACTACAACTCCCATTACCCATGACTAAGCCAGCAGAGGGTGATGGGAGTTGTAGTCCAGAAACATCTGGGAACCCCAGGTTGAAGAATACTGATCTAGACACCCATAAGACATATATAATTACAATGATAAATAATTATGCTGAGGCCACTGCAGCTCGAGCTGTGCACCCCTTTTCGGTGGCTCATTCCCACAGTATTTCTGGGATATGGTTGGAAGATGAACTTTTCTTATAAGTTTGAAGCCCGGTTCTTATGTTGTACAACAAGAGTTAGATTAAAAAGAGAGAGAGTGATTCCTTTAGAAGCTACGATCTTTCCCCTCCAAGCCAGCCACCTGCTTTAAATGTAGCCCTGTGACAGATGTGGCCTGAAATTTCCATTGAATTTTTTTAAAAAAATGCTTGTGGGAAAGAATGCTAAACACAAGGGCAAAATCTGGCCTTTGTACACAGCCTGAACACTTTTGTGAGCATGACATTGGAGTTGCCTACCAAATGACTGGTGGGAAAAGGTTTATGTGCTACTTATTCTCCAGGGCCTAATTCAATTGTGACCCTGCGAATGTCACCGCCCCACTCATTTATACTGAAGACAGGTGTGGGGTATTACGGTGGAGCTGTTACTTTCTGAAAATCGACATTAAAAAATGTATTCTTTATTATGTGATAATCAGGCAGGCTTAAAGAGTTTTAAGTAAGCCTCAAGCCTTTCTAACTAATCAGAAACATACCCTTACCACACATCCACATTTGTGTTTTACCAGTAATTAAGAAATAGACACCTGAAGCAGTTAAGGAGCTCATCAGGCATATTGAGAATGTGTAGTTAGGATGCCATAATTGTCTACACACAATGTTTGCATTCCAGATGTTGATGCTGATAGATAATTATCTCAAGTTAGAACGCTGTTTTTGAAGTTACTGTTCCCTAAACCAAGTGGTGCCTAAATTGCAGTCCTCCAGAAGTTGATGGAATACAACTTCCATCATCCCCATACGTAGACCATGCTAGCTAGGGATGATGGGAGCTGGAGTCCATCCTTGTCTTCAACCTTGGATGTGTTGGAATCTGCACAGGTGTAATTGTTTTGAATTACAACTGTACTTTCAAAATTACATATAATGTACATTTTAAAAGATCATGTAGAAGTTGTCTTTCTGATCACTTTATTCCTTTTCATTTGTGATGCCATAGTTATATTTAAGTCAGTTCTCTCTCTCTCTCTCCTCTCTCTCTCGCTCTCTCTCTCTCTGTGTGTGTGGGTGTGTGGTGTATGGTGTCTGAATAGGTGATCATTTGAGGACTCTGATATTAGTAAAAGAAGAAGTTAGTAATAAAACTACAGTAACACAGCACAATCTTACTTTGAGCCTACTGTCAACCGATAACCTCCAGCCTTGATTGGGAGTTGTTGGGAATCTCAGAATTACATAATATTTCCAGAACATTTTTCCCCAACATAGTTTTTATGCCACCTAGTGGTAATGTGGGCCTTTTTCCTTTTCAAATTCCCTCCAACCATGGACATGAACTATTGAAGGTTCCCAGAGGCTGAAAAGGGTTTATCGCATTGGTGTTTTTTACCCCCCTCTGGGGTACGCGGGGGGGGGGGTACGCATACCCCTAAACATTTTGTGAATCTAAGTTTGGCCTCATTGAGGGCAGTATTTCAATATGATAGGAAAATTAGAGTACCCTAAAAAACTTTTTTTTGGGGGGGAGCACTGGTTTGTTGTATTTCCTTCTTTCCCTATTCCAAAGACTCTGGATGGATTACAATCCATCTCCTTTTGTCTTTGCTATACTAAAGTAGATAAGGCTCGGGGCAATTTTCTCAACCCTACCCAATTATTTTCTCACATTTGCATCTATTTTTTTCTTCCATCATGGAGCCCGAAGTGGCAATGAACCTAATGAATCTATAACTGATCAAGGTTTTGACATTGGGTCTCTCTCACACGCACTGAACATGCTAGCTGCAGCACCACACCAAGCCCAACAATAAGTGTTAGATGAGCCTCCATAATTTTAATATTCTAACCTTCCAAAAACCACGTAGCTGGCTTTCTTGCTCCAGGAATGTAGCCTGACACTATCATCCCATTATTAATAGTAATAGTAGCAGCAACCGCAGTAGCAGCAACACTTCATATTTATACAGTACTATTGTAAGTGCTCTTTACAGCGCATTCCCAGCATGTTCACACTTCTGTCTCACCATGTCTCTGCTGGCTTGGCCATGCCCACAAATGGAAGATGGCAGGGTCCTCAAGGACGTGCTCTGTGGGGAGCTGGCTTCAGGCACCAGGCTCATTGGCAGACCAACATGCGCTACAAAGATGTCTGCAAATGCGACATGAAGGCGGGCAACATCGACCCCTGCCAGTGGGGTATCCCTTACAGACAACCTCAGTGCCTGAAGACAGCAGTCAAGTCATGTATCCATTAGCAGTGACCAGAGGAGAAATGACCACTGGAGGAGCGCAGAGAGAAAAACGCCATGATGCATCTGCAGCAGCACAACTGGGTGCCTCCATCTGCCCCAGCTGCAACAAAACATGTCTCTCCCGCATCTGTATCTACAGACAGAGTAGACGCTGCAACCTTCCAACAGCTTAACCTCAAATGGATGCCAGCCAGCCTTACAGCAGCTCTGATGGTAGGACAGGATGATGATGATGTTGTTTGTTGTGTGATGATGATGATATAATTTATTATTATGGACCCCGACCATCTGAACTGGAACCCCACCAACTTGCTGGGCGGCGGTTCCAACAAACAAAAGCATAATAAAAATCAAACATAAAAACGGCACACCCTATAAAGGGCGGCCCAGTGTCTTCGGCTGAAAGTTATAGAGTTTATCTCCTGATATCTGGAGGGGAGAAAGTTCCACACGGAAAGGGTGCCACTACCAAGAAGGCCCGCTCCCTGTTTTCCCTGTTTCCCTGCAACTTTACTTCTCTCAGTGAGGGAACCTCTGTGGATCACAGTGTCCAGGTGGAGACACTCCTTCAATATTGCAAATGGAAGATACCCAAGGCTCCCCAAGGTCATCATCCTGCCTAGAAGGAAAAGGACAGAGACAACAGTCCTTGTTTAACAGCTGCATCTTACACGTTGAAACATTCATTATAATCTTTCAGTTGCGCAATTGTGAGTGGGCTGCTGATGCTTGAACAGTGCCTGCCAATAAACATTAATCTACCTGTTATCCTGCAGAAATCCACACATTTAAATTAGTGTCTTCATTAGAAAAGGTCAGAGATCTAGTAGTTTTTTGTTTAATATTAAACAAGGTATTGGGTAAAATTGTCTCCATGTTTCCATATTACACAAAGAAAGTTTGTGACTTAACTAAAAGTGCTGTGGTATCAGGTGCCTATTCTGTTGCACCAGAAGCTTTGTCTCTTTTGTTTTTTTTGTGGCTTCATATCAGATTATTTCTGATATGTCATCCAACTGATGTTTGTCACTGAATTACAGCCTCCCCACCTTTTCCTGTCCCCCAGTGCTGGGGACTAGATGAGTCATTCGGATGAATCACAGCTCGTTATTTGGACACCATCCCATGGTATAAACCAAACTAAATTAATATAAGCAGGGAAAGTTCTCATCAATATGTCCCTAAAGGAACTGTTTTGCACACAGTGCTTTGCAACCACTAATGCTACCTTTGCAGACGCATTCCCGGCACCACTTACAGGCTTGTCTCTTTATGTAAACCCTTGAAACAAACATGTCTGAACCACAAACACTCATGGCACAACAAGTGGCCCACATGCCATACATTTGTGAAAAGCACCAGTAACTGGCAAGATCACTAACTCAGATCTGAACCTACTGTGGCTAGTCCTCATGACTGAAGTGACAAACAAGAATACGTTAGGGCAAACATTCCTGGAGTGGTGCTTGGTGCCCAGCCCTGTCTTGGGCTGAGATTCCTTTGTGCTGATTCTAAACATGCATAAAACATGTTCCTAAGTGTCTTTGGGGTTGGAAGTAAGCCCCAATCAGACTGCAATTCTATGCATTCTTAACTGTGAGGTGGTAGCCAAGCTTACTTCTAAATAAAAGTTTGCAGAAAGTATTGATCTGATGTGTAGATATTTCCTATTCTAATTAACTCAAGAGGGTTCTGGAAGCTTCTCTGTATGAAAGAAACAAGCAGAAGGTTTATGATGTTTGGGTTATGCCTCCAGAGAAGCTGAGTACAGCTGGTTTAAACTGGCTTTCTTATCTCTTTCTGTCAAGGTCATGCTGACTATAAAAGTAAGGCCAGAAGGAGCCTGGGTTTCACTTTCTCTCTCTATCTCTCTTCCTTCTGGTATGCTGTTCTGTGTATAGTGTTAAGGTTTAGTCTTATTATAAGTTATTGTAAGTTTAAGTTAAGTCTGCGGCAAATGGATTTCTTATGCAGTGCCAATCCTGAATGTATTGGATTTGTGACCATTATGCTCTCTTGCCTTCAATAGCAGTAAAGCTCTGCTGGATGAAATATTAATTGCCTCGGGTCTATTTTTGGGGGGAATCCTGCAACGCGTTTAAGTTTTTAATCTGCGAACTATACATTGGAATCTGCTCTGGATAAATATTGAGTAGAATTCCATGACATAAACATGCATTGATCTGGTTCTAAATAAGTTTGCAACCATGACCTGAAGGAACTTTGGCATGTTGCAAGGATGGGAAACTTTCTCAAATGCTGAAAATGTTTGTCCGAACATATTCATATTTACCACTTTCAAATATGAGGAATAGAAACACATATATGGTAAGATGACAACTGAGATGTCCACCTGCTGAGCCTACTCTGGAAATACTTCTGTCGCAACTGGAAGCTGTGCTTCTACCTTAAATTTCGGTTGGGCGAAACTTTGTCCCATTGCTGCTTATACACTGGCATTGCAGCCTGATCTGCTGTCATCACATCGTTCATTCAGAGAAGAGACTCCCTGCGGAAGAAGAGCTGGATCATGGGACTCTTAATAAGGAACTTATTAAGGCAGCCAAAGTGAAGATATTTTTAAAACCAAGTCTTCTAAATTATAGACATGCAGCTGTGGTGCCTATTTTTGCATAATAGGGACCTTGAGATAGCAATCAAAGAAGAATTTGCAAAGGCTATTTATAAAAAGTTGCTTTCTCCTCGTGCCAAACACAGTGTTTTGCTTTCAAAAGATTATTTGAAAAATGTTGTGATCTGCTTTTTGGTAATATGCTCCCAAATACCAAATAATAACCAATTTTGATGTTAAAGTATTCCATGGAATTCCCTACATGGGAGAACAAGTTACTTACCATAAAATGTGTAACTTACAATACATTAAGTGTCGCAGAGATAATCAAGTGCTGCAAGGATATGTATTATTCTCAGATTATGCTGGAGCCCCCCAATACTTTGCAGAACAGTGAAACTATTTCGTACATAATGCACAATGCTTTGTACCAGTCTACTGATCCAATGTGATGCTCTATGAAGTCATTGTTATGAGCATCATAGATCCAAAAAAAAAAAAACTATAATAAAGGTTGCAAGCTTATTGATTCAGATACATCTGAGGTTCCAGTTAGGTCATTTTGTGCAGGAACATGGGTTAGATCATTGGGAGTCTACCCAGACTGTCTCCTGTTGCAGAAAAAAACAACAACTCATAGAGATCAAAGCTATCAGTGTGGAACTTTTCAGCCACAATGGAACGTGAAGTGGTATAGTCAACCTGCTATTATCATGACTGTTACCTAAAGGGAGGAGGCACAACAGCATGGCTATTGCATTCCTACTCTGGAGTTTCTAGAATGGTGATTAGATGTTTTATTAACATTTGCCTAGGAAATCATATCTAGGGAAGATATTTCATTTTTCGCAAAATGAGAGAACTGGCCATATGCTTCACAGGCCATAGACCAAAATTTACACAAGGACCTCATGGGGGGAGGCAGGACACACGAACATATACATGACTGCAAACCCTTGGATGAACATAGGCTCCCTACTCTTGGTCAAGTGGAACATATTAAGCTCATTTATTTGGGACTCAGTCATGACCAGTGCTTTGGCTTTCAGGGAAGATTTCATCACTGGAAATATCATGTGGAAATTCCTTTTAAAAAGAGAAGAGAAAAGTAATTTATTTCACTTGACAACAGGTTTAGTGAACAAGTGGAACATGCACTTTATGCAATATATCTTCATTTCAGCGTGGTACCATATGTTGTTTCGATCAGAAATATGAATCCTGTGAAATTAGTTTGATTTAATAGCTATTGGCAAGCTTCATCTGAAAAGAGTAATTAGTTAATGCATGTGTCAATGGAGAATTAACTTGTGGTGTCCCAAGAGAGGCTTGACCCAATAGGACTACCACTTAATGTATCTATTAATCTGGAGAAGTGAACATAAGAAAAGTCCCAGTGAGTGAGACCGAAAGCTTCTCTAGTCCGGCATTGTGTGACCAGTCAGCTACCTTTTCATGAGCAGGGTATGTGTGCAGTAGTCCTTTTCTCATTGTTGTTTTCTTGTGACTAGTATTCAGAGGCATGATGGAACATATGTTTATCCTATCTACCCAGAAGCTCAGTGGGGAGGATTAAAATCCTAGATGAATGGATGATTTAGATAGTCTCAATATCTAGGTGAAGCAATAAAGTGAGCTTCAGCAAAGTAAATATGGGACGCATTATACACTGGAGAAATATATCAAATTCTTATTGCAAGGTAAAGGTAAAGGACCCCATGATGGTTAAGTCCAGTCAAAAGGCGACTATGGGGTTGCAGCCGACATTTGTCCACAGACAGCTTTCCAGGTCATGTGCCCAGCATGACTAAACCATTTCTGGCACAATGGAACACTGTGATGGAAGCCAGAGTGCACAGAAACCTGTGTAACTTCCCGCTGTAGTGGTACATATTTATCTATTTGCACTGGCGTGCTTTCAAAACTGCTAAGTTGGCAGAGAGCTGGGACAGAGCAATGGGAGCTCACACCCGTTGGGGGATTCGAACTGCCAACCTTCTGACCTGGCAAACCCAAGAGGCTCAGTATTTAGACCACAGCATGCTAAGTACCTGGTCTCAACTGACCCACCCTTGCCATTGGAAAGGATTAATTAGACATACACACACAAAGGGTATCAAAGGCACCTTTGGATCCAAGCCATAGAGTTGGTTCCAGAGCTGGGATGCTTGATAGTATGTCCAGCTCATCTTAGAGTCCATGATGTCCTTGGGCACAACACTGGTCTCACAGTCCAAAGTTCACCTACCTGAGAGACCAACTACACAAAGATGTAGTAAACAGTCTACTAACCTGTTTTATTCTAAAAGGAAGTTGGGGGTGTAGAATTTGTCTGGAACAATGACATAGTTAAGAGTGAGCTTAATCCTTTTCCTACATAGGCCACTTATTTTATTTTATTAATCAAAATTGCCCGTCAAAGCTTTTCTTCCCAGGAGGGAAACTGTGTACATATCTCCCCCACCCCTGCAGTTGATGGAGAAAAACATCATGCACAGAATGTCTACGTTGGGGAATAATATTAAATTCAACAAAGTCAAATGCGGAAAACATTATACAGGCGAAATATAGCGGTAGGTAAGACGTATTATTTTAGGAAGTGGTCGCACCTGAAGCATCCTGGTCCAAGTGGCCCAGCCTGGCAAACCTTCCCTCTCTGGGAACACACAGAATGTTGAGAGTCGGTTTCACTGAATCTGGCCCTTGTTCCGTTTCTGTAATTTTGGGTCAAATGGGGAGGGATGAGGAATGAATGAAACAGAATTTGAATGATGAGCAGATTTCAGCTCCTCTTCTCAGACTCAGACATTGCCACTGTCAATCACAGCTATATATATAGATAAATATTATATATATATATAGATATATATATATATATATAATATATATTTTCAACTGTATGTAAAGCAAATCTATTGATAAGGATAGCCTATTTATCTCTCAGAAATGCACATTACTTAAGTTTTAAAAATCCAAAAATCTCTCTCTCTCTTGTTATCAGTTTTCTAGTTATATCGTCTGTCTGCCAACCTATCTTACCTATTAATCATTCATTGCCATCTCTCTCTCTCTTTGGTTATCTATCTATCTCTTCCTTCTTTAGCTAGCTATGAGACAGCGTGTCTTTTAAAAAAAGAAAAGAAAAGAAAATCAAAGTCATTTTGTACTCCTGTATCCCTTCCTGTCTGTAGAAGATAATTTATCCAGTTATGTATGCAACTACTGCCAGAAAGGAGTGTGGGAAAGCTACAAGTCTTTTGAGTTGTTTGTGAAGGAAGCCAAGGGTTCAGGTATCATTTGTGTGCTGATGAGACTCTATCCATAAATATAAGATAATCGTTATAGCATGTGTAATAACCTTCTTGGTCTCTGAGTCCTGTGTTTCTCATAGTGGCAAAGCGCTGTGTGATTTCAGCTGCTAAACGCTGTAGCTCCCAAAATCAAATAGCAATTGGCAATGCCTATTATTTATTTGTGTCCTGATCTCCCCAAGGACACCAGGTTAAAGAGTTTGTGTGTGCTCCCTCTAAATGTGAGTCATTGTCTCCATGCTGGCAGACAGAATGAGAGGCTCTTCCCACTGCCATATATCAATGCCACTAAGTAAATCTTATTATTGTATTGACTTCAGTGCTGCAAGGTTTGCCGGCAAAGGTTTTGCTGCCTCATGATCCAACAAGTTTCACAAGATCTGCATGTGAACTCAGGAGATTAATCCTGACTCTGACACCAGCTTGCTTTGGTTATCCACTGAAGGCAAAAAGCAAGAATGTTTTCATGGCTGCTAAGGTAGGCTGGGAGGCAGTGGGGAAATGTTGGAAGACAGAGCAATGTGTGCCACATGATTTGACCCACACCTCATCACTTAGCATCAACAAAAAAAATAGAGCAAAATAGATTTGCATAAAATTTCATATGCTAATCTAAATGCAAAGGTGCAAATACTGAAAGAATTCCTATGATTTCAAATCCATCAGCTGCCCTGTTTGCCTCTTCAGTCTGCTAATGGCTAACGTCAAGGCCACTGCCCTTCCACCAAACACCCCCATGTTCTTCTGCCTCTGCCTTGAACCTGACAGCCCTTCTAATAGAGGACTGTCCTCTAAACACAGGGCACATGGCCTCCCCAGGCCACCTGCTGCCTTCTGGTGAGGCTGGTGGACACTGTCACATCACCAGTGTTGAAAGAAGAGTCCTCTTCTGCTCGAGTCACCTTCTGTATGAGGATTGGAGGCACCTGTCACGGTCACTCTCTCAGACCTGAGCAGCACCCCCGGACGTTTAAACGGTCCATTGGTAACTGCCCCAACGACATATGGTATATCTGCTGCCACCAGCCAGTAATTCACTCTGGCAATGAATACATCACTTCAGATTCGGATTGTGGTAAAAATAAAACATAAGTTTCTTTATTGTTGTACAAAGCGTAATGGTTTCAAATGACTTGGTAAAACGTTAATATAACTGTATGGTTATTCAGCTAAGTAGATTTCAACTCTCTACCTGGTATTCCAATAACTATCCCTAATGCCTCCTGTTAATTATTCAATCTGCTCTAGCTCTGCTCATTGGCTCTATCTCCCTCTCTCTATCCCTTTCTAACTCAACTCAACTGCCTAACTTCCAACCTCTATCTGCCGTTTCTTTTCTCTCTAACTGCCATCCTTCCACACTCTAATTGCCTAGAGAGCTCCCATTGGTCAATCTCCTCCTGCCAAGTTAACCCTCGGAGAACCTTTAGGGTGAAACGCCACAAGCACCATCTTGAGGTTTTTGCCCCAAGCAGCAGAACGTCTCAGGGGTCAGTCCTGGATGAATGATGACTTCTGGCTTGGATTATTCATTTACTTCCCTTTGATTTACAGCCCACCGTTACCCGCAGGTGGGTTATGATGTAACACAACGTAGACAAGAACTTGGGATCACGGAAACAATACCATCTACAACTTTAAAAAATATTGGACCAGCATTCTTACATGGTCCAATGGTACAGCAGGCAGAAACCCTTAGCAACCCCTCTCATAGCCTGGGTAGACCGGTTGGGGAATGAAAATTAAATTCAGCAAAGTCAAACATGGAAAGTCAGACATACATCAGAAAGGGCTTGGTGGAAAAGCATCTGTGGAAGGTCCCTCATTCAATCCTCAGGATCTTTAGGCAGGGTTGGAAGATCTCCTATCTGAAACCCTGAGAGTCTGCCAGTCAGTGTAGACAAGACTGAGCTACATGGACCATGATCTGACTCAGTATCAGGCAGTTTTCTATATTTAGAGGACAAATGTAGGGACAGAGATGTGCTAGGTGTGGGGGCCTGATGTGACTGCATCTCCTGCAGTGATCCAAGGTTGTGTCTTCCTTACCTGATAATCGGAAATACACAGAGAGAAACAGAGAGCTGCTAATTGCAGGTGTTTTAGGTCCTTGGGATAAGTTTGTTTGCCAAGAACTGATAATATTTCATCACAATAACATATGATTTTTTGCCCTGCGCTTCCTTTTAGTTGTAAAGACTATGACTGCAACTTTCTAAGTTCCCTGTGGATTCACTGATTAACAAGCAAGCAGGAATCAGGGGAGAGCAGGAGGAGGAGAGAGGCTTGGAATCTTTAATTTATTATATTGGCAAAAGGTCAATGAAAGGATGAAAAGATATTCTACAATGGCGCCAGAATTTTGCCTGTGTCTGTAGTGCCATGTTTGGGATTTTTAGGATTGCTAGTAGATACGGAATGGTTATAATCATGGCAAGCGTTTTGGGGGGGGTGATACACAGGTAGGGATGTGATCTGAATTGAGTGTTTTTTCACTTGGTAGCTATGTCAAATATCCAGAAATGAACCAAGATGTTGAAAAGAATACCCTTTCCTACACAGAGGTGGATTTTAGGGGCAGGGCGGCTGGTTCTGCTACACTTGGCACAGAGCCTAGGGGACGCGGGCAGGACATTTCAACTATGACATAATGAATAGAGGGAACAGAAAGCAAGAGGCAGGGGGTGTCGAATTTTGGCCTCGCAAAGGGCGCTGCTGAAAACTGAAAGACCAAAGTCCGCCCCTGCCTAACAGTTGTCTATATACAAATAATGTTGGAATTGTTTGCCATCTTGTCTCCAATGCACCGCCTTTATATCCAGCCCCACTTCAGAGAAAACAAGTTGCACTCCACTGCAGTTGTAATTAACAGGCAAATGACAAATCAGTCATGGTTAACTTGATTTAAGTGGGACAAGCATGGTTTACTTTCTTTGGATTTGGGCTAGAATATGTCTGTGCATTTAAGGGTCATTCCAAACAATCATTTTTCAAAAGTCCTTGCTGTGTAGTTTCCTAAGGCTGCACTTACCTGTGGAGTAAGTGCCATGGACCTCAGCAGGGCATCCTTCCAGAATCAGACATGTATAGGAGTGCATCGTAAAACTGACACAGACCTTTGTAAACCGCCCTGGAACCTTCTTAGCCAGCGCTAGGCTTGCTTTGAAATCATGCACATAGAGGGACACACACATACAACAAAATGGCTTGTGTTAGGAAATGTGTTTGAGGGAGGAAAAAAAATAAAATAAAAACATGAATGTTTATTTTTAAATCATTTCCTCCAATGATTGCTCTTTCACATATCTTGGATGGGTAGGTGGGGTTATTTAAGAGTGCTTGTGAGTTGTACATTTATATATTTAAAAAATGAAAAAATTGCTTGAGTCCTTCCATCCTAAAGTGTTACATTACTGCTGTGATTTTACTGGAAGCTCCATGAAGCCCTTGAGGAGATTTTGGTCAAGGGCAGCGTCTTTCTCACACTAGAGGCCCTTTGGAGGCTTCAGGTCCTATGCTGGGAATTTCGGGAACTCCACAAGCACAGGGTGGGGTGGAATTAAAAGCAATAAAGCACTCCAGAAGAAGGTGGATGAGATACGTCCCCTCCCCTTTTGTGTGCTGGAGCTACATTACAACAATTATCCCATTATTCACCTTTCCATTACTCAGAAGAGATTTAATGAAGCCCTAGAGACTTGTGTGTTTGAAAAGCAAACTAGGAAGAAAATATTAGTTCTTTCGATTCCTGTAATCTTTCTCCTCCTGAGAGCAGAGTTCTCTGCTGTGGCCAGACGTGGATGAACACCTCAACAGCAGGTTGGAAGTCACACCATCAGCTTCTGGAGAGACTTCCAACGGCATGAGAGAATCCCATGGGGCAGACCTTCCTCACCCTTCCGGGCTAAAAACCTTTGCACTCAGGAGAAGCCAAAAGAGAAGCAACTGAGCAGGGACATTGGTTCCTGAAAGAGACTATCATGGTGAAAGAGGCCAGCTGAAGAAGTCCCTCCCCTATCTTCCTAAGAGGAAGCCATGGAAAAAAGAATCTCAGAGCCAAAGCATGCATCTGATTTGATTGATCTGATCTGATATGGGTATTCTGCTTTTTCCGACAACAAATACTGAGGCAAAGAGTGGCTCACAAACCATCACAAAAGCATTAAAACAACAACAACATTGCAATCACTATACTATCAAACATAATAGCACATAATGAAGCAAATAACAACAAATGCATCAAGATCTTCAATACAATTCAACAAAGCCATCACATCTCAATGCATACTGCTTTTCTTGAATTGTTTTATTACAGCTGCTGGTTGTTATTTGGACCATACTATGAGGAAGGGGAAGGGATGCGAGTGGCGCTGTGGTCTAAACCACAGAGCCTAGGGCTTGCCGATCAGAAGGTCAGCAGTTTGAATCCCTGCAACAGGGGTGAGCTCCCATTGTTTGGTACGAGCTCCTACCCACCTAGCAGTTCAAAAGCACGTCAAGTGCAAGTAGATAAATAGGTACCACTCCGGCGGGAAGGTAAACAGTGTTTCCGTGTGCTGCTCTGGTTCGCCAGAAGTGGCTTAGTCATGCTGGCCACATGACCCGGAAGCTGTCTGCAGACAAACGCCGGCTTCCCTTGGCTAGTAACGCAAGATAAGCACCGCAACCCCAGAGTCGTTCAAGACTAGACCTAACGGTCAAGGGTACCTTTACCTTTACCTTTATGAGGAAGGTGTAAGCTTATCTCTTGACATCCTCAGCCCATGAATGGAGTGAAAACCAATCTCCCTGTGTGGTGAGGAGGCTTAGAGGAAAAGGTTCCATTGGCACCAAGGAGAACTTTTGTCTTAGGGTGTTAGCAGAGTGCCACACTTTTGCTGGTGGGATTCAATGCATGCCATCAAATTTAGGTTGTGCAGTTCAAATGGATTTGATGCTCTTACTCAACAAACTTGCTTCCCCCCACACCAACCCCAAAATGGACTTTTTTGTTGCAAAGAGGTGATAGGAAAATGCATTAGAAAAGGTGGCAAAACAACGGCTTGACGCAGTGTCATAAAACTTTGTGGAAATATATCAGAAAAAAAATGCTCAATAAATAGTCAGCATAGTCTACGCTTCCTGCGAACTTTGTGCAAACAAACCGCGATGAATCCTCAATAAAGCAAACCATCTGGGGAAAAAACCTAAGCTTCCTAGTCACAATGGGGAGGCCAATTTTCATCGTGATCATAGCTTGGAAGTGCGGGTGAAGGGACAAGCTTCTCCTCCCCACATACCATGGTTCCAAAAATATTTGGGGCATTCTGCATCTGTATTTAAAGCAAGCAAGCAAACCCTGGAAATATAGGCGCATGCTGTGCATTCAACATAATGCAGTTTGACTGTAAGTGCATACACCAACTTCTGAAAAAACCACCAACTCTGCTGTTGTATGTATTAGTCTTTCATAGCTGTTTAAAGGGGGGGGGGGTTGTATTTTAAATTGCAATTCTCCTTTAAATTGCAATCAGCCAAGAATGTCCCAACAGAATAAATAAATGTGACAAGCAAGCAAACAAATAAAAACGAATAAGCAGTTCAAAAGGAGTTGGGCATTATAACTCACATTTAAATGTCCTTTAATGGAAATAAGTTTTCCCTGTAACATGGTTCTTCAGAGGGGTTCATCCATTATCTGATGAGTGGTACACTCCTTTGCAGACTTTTTATTCATGGAGAATGAGCAATGCTTATATGGGGAAGCAAGGTGGACTTTGGCCCTTTGGCAAAAAGGCTCTACTCCCAACCCAGGCTCTTTATGTGGCAGCGGGAGTGGGAGAAAGACTAATGGCCCCTCAAAAAAAAAAATCTCTTTTTTTAATCGTGCGCGTTTGGTATCTTAAAGTCATAATGATTTCACAGTGGTCATATGCGATTCTGCTTTCAATGCTATTTGCCCCTGCGAATGGTTCTACTGCTTCACCTCCATTCATTGCACATCCTGTCTCTTCCTGATGAAATCATATCACTTCTCATACCACAATTGCTCCAGGGAGAGGGACGGGGTGTTGTCCCACTTTTGTTGTACTATAATCACTCTGGATAACAATAATGTAACAGCACTGGGTAAGCATCACAGGACAAGCAACAAAGCAGGGGCGTCTTACCCATAGAGGCTAGTGGTGCAGGGTGCCAGGGTGCCAAGTTCTGGAGGGCACCAGGGAAGAGGCGTAGGCTGGACATGGCGCCTCCGGGCATCAGCTCGCCGCCTGCACCTGCCTCCGCCATGCCACACCGAAGCAGCGCCGCACCCAGAGCCTCCGTCTGCCATGGCCACCATGGCACGAAGCGGCCATCTGAGCTGGGAGGCACCGCATCAGGCCTCTACCTCTTCCCTTCCAGAGGAGCTGCCCTCCAGCCACTGCCCGCCTCCTCCAGCCCCACCAGCAGTGCCATCCTCACTAAAAAAAAACTCTGGGAAACAAGGGGCGGGTGCCGGAGGGAGCTTTGCTCCATGGTGCCGGATATGCTTAGGGCGGCCCTGTCCAGCAGCAACCCCTCACATTCCCGGAGGCCATTGCATGGCAGGTCACTGGCTGCTATAAACCAGCCCAAAAACTAAATTACCTTGGGAGAGATGAATCCCAAAAGCTGATCTAAGAATAAGTAAATGTGGCCATCTTAAAATAAGTTTAATAACTGTGTGAGAGTGAAGTTGACCTTCACGGTTTCAAAAACATTCATTGTTTTGAGGGAAAGAGAAATGTGTCATTTAAAAAACATTTAGACAAAGCTGAGGAGAGAAGGAAGGGGGTGGTGTTCTCAGCCCACCCACCCCCCAATCCCAAGTGCCATGACCAAACAACGGCTTTAGCCTTTCCATTAGAGCACAGAAAGGAGGTAACAGCTGGAAGGGAGCCATATTTCCCCATTGAATTCCACTGTGAATACATTTATGGGAAGGTGAGCAGGATTTGGTCATAAAAGAAAACACCCTGTGGGGCATTAGTTTTATTGCCAATTTTTATTAAAAGAAATACATTGCGTGTAATAATCTTTCCGTTCCCAAACATTGAATAAAGGGTGTTACCCAAACCCATAGCTTTTGTTTTGTTTTGTTTTGTTTTGTTTTGTTCTGTAACATATTGTTATCTTATTTTTGGAGTTGGTTTATCAACCTTGCAGCACACGAACTGCTACTGGGTATCTGGATGTCTGCTTAACTCTAAAAATGCTGGATGCCATGCTTCAGATGTTCAGAAGCACTAGTGGGAGGGAGTGGGTTTCCCTCCCCTTCCTCTTCTTGGCTGCATGAACATCCTCAAAAGCATCTATTGACGGTCAGAGGAAACTCATTTAAAGGGTGGCGTGGGCAAAGGGGGAAGGAGGGAATTGCTGGAAATTGGGAGGAGCAGCTCCTTCTATGCATGGGTGCCTCCTTCCAAATTTTGGTGACCCCCATCTTCCTCCTTAGCCCTCTTTGTCACAGCCCACTCCATTCAGAAGGATCTCTAAAAACTCAGGGCATAGGTTTTGGGTGCAGAGCAGTCACATTCTGCCAACCCTCTTCCACTGACACGTCTCAGGATCCAAAGCACTGTCCTAAGGTTCTTCAGCCTGTGTTCTTGGGGTTCAAATGCTTGACCAGGAATGTGCCAGCTGGGTTCAGAGAGGTTTAAGAAAAGAAATATACCACTAGGACAACATTGGGTTTCCCAAACTCTTGTTTCCCAGTGTGGAGGGGAGCAATGGGTTGGGCAAGGGCAGGTAAGTGCTCTTGTTCAGTCCGCCAGTTCTCCCTTCAAACCCAATACCCAAGCTATTCTTCTTCTTTGGCGATCGCTCAAAGCCGAGTAAGATTGTCTTCCATAAACGCGGTTTTAAAAGTGAGTTTGTAAGTGACTGTGGAGGCCAATTGTGGATCCACACATCCTTCCACAGTGGAGACATAGGTTTCCAGGCAGGAGTTGATCACGGTGAGGGTTTGCCAAGCATGCCTTCCTCTTAGCACATTTCTCCCTTTTGTCCTGAGTTTGAACGTCTTCAAAACACATGACACGTTTGGTAAAGGCTGTTCTCCGATTGGAGCACTCTCGGGCCAGTGTTTCCCAGTTGTCGGTGTTTATATTGCATTTTTTAAAAAAGATTTGCCTTGAGAGAGTCCTTGAACCTCTGTTGTTGACCACCAGCATTACGCTTTTGGAATAAAGTAGTTGCTTTGGCAGAAGATAATCAGGCATCTGAACAACATGACCAGTCCAACAAACATCAAAAACAACAATATCAACTCCAATCATCCCAAGCTATATACTGACCCTAACCATGCACTTGGTTGGCCACTTTGAGAACAGGATGTTGGACTAGATGGGCTACTAGCCTGATTCAACAGGCTCTGCTTATGTTCATGCTTTCTCTCTCCCTGCCCCACTCTAGGTAGGCTTCATGACATAGGCACTTAGGAGGCTGCCTCATACACAAGTCAGAGCCCTTCCAGGTCCTCCTGGGGAGTGAAACTGGCATCTTTTTGTATGCAAAGCAGAGGTCCCAGCAGGAACAATGGTGGCTGGTGGGAAAGGTTGTAGGGAAGAATCAGTGGGCAGAAGAACAACGAAGCACCCATTCTTGTCTACTAATTCTCCACTGCAAATGACTCCTTGTCATTCATAATGGCGGCGCTTGTCAGACTTGGAGGTGCTGGGCGGATCTTTGCACCCCAGTGACGCATATGCTAAAGACTCCCCTGATGGTGTTGGACAACACCTCCCATCACCCACGACCATTGGCCATGCTTGCTGGGGCTGATGGGAGTCCAACAACAGCTGGAAAGCCACAGGTTCCCCATCCCTGCAGTTTTAGAAGAACAGGTATCTCCACATGAACCACTCGTGTGTTCGCTAAACACGCAGTGGGGGGAGGGGGGAGGTTGTGCATGAAGGTCCCACTGCAATGCAATGTCTGAAAGGCAAGCCAACTGGCATACAGCTGTACGCATGTCAACTCTCTCTACACAACATAATCAAGTGTTGCGAATCGCATGGAGAGCTACCGTGTTTCTCCTAAAATAAGACACCGTCTTATATTTTTTTTTGCTCAAAAAAACACAGTATGGCTTATTTTCAGGGGATGTCTTATTTTAACCGTGTCGCATCGGTACGCTGCATAGCCACGCCTCCCCAGGCTGTTTTAATGGGAGGTGCCGCGTCACTATGGCTTATTTTCGGGGTATGGCTTATTTTCGGGGAACGGCTTATATTTCGCAAATGCATAGAAATCCTGCTATGGCTTATTTTATGGCTATGTCTTATTTTAGGAGAAACAGGGTATGTGCATACAGCTGCACGTAGTTAGGGGTCTCTTTCCAGATTTTCCATTAAACAGACAAGGATGAAGGGGTGAAGCTGGCAAGCATGCTGAGCTTGAGTGCTAGAACAGTGGATGCAGTGCCATTTACCTTCATTCAGAAGAATCAGGAACTTAGTCAATTAAATTGACCTTGGGCATTCTGACTAACTCACAAACTCATCATAGCGCGAGAGACATAGGAAAACAACTTAACCAGTTTAATAACGTGAGGCTGCTCTGTGAAATGTTAAAGGCTAACGAGCAAGGCAACTTTCAGTTTTATTGCATAAATAGAACTTCATGTTTTTTAAAAAGTGTTTTCAATCTCCGAGTGTACCATGCTGAACTGTTCGGATTCTGCTGCCCATGCCAAAACGATTAAAGTAGGCTGTTTTCTTTATTTCTGGAGAAACTTGTTCTGTGATCTGAAATCACAGAAGGGATTCTGCAAATCTCCACAAGAATTTGGTGGATCTGTAGGCAGATCTGTTATTGTGAAACATTGCATCGTTGTGGGTTTTTGCCGTATTCACAATCTGCATATAGACACATATGCGACTTACAGTATTTTTTTTTCTTTAGCCCCAAAGGGTTATGATAAATCATGAGGATGTAGGTGGTTTGATAAAGTAATATGGGCTGCCTTCCAGCCCCCTGCAAAGAAGCAGGTCCTCTTTCGAATATTGCAAGAGGCTTTGCCAGCCAAACATGGAAATGACTATGTGCCCTGTGTGCTTTGGTACACTGAGGAACTTTTTACTCCCCTGTCTAATATATAATAGAGGATCGTTATTTTTGCAATAAATGTAAAGATTGCTTGCTGTAATAGGCCTTTAAAGCGTAGCCCCAATGTGTTTGTTTGTGGTGTCTGCAGCTTTTTCACTTCACAATATGAGGAACTAATGATATGATGTATTCTAGTTCATTGCTGGTTACAGCTGGAACATTCAAGCATTTGGATTCCCGCCCCCCCCCCCAACACACACAACCAGGAATGTTGTGAAACTGACACAGCTGCATGTGATAATTTGCAAAGCACACAGAGGATTAAAAGCACTCTGAATGTTGGCTGTCGTTATTCTGCTATAGATCTCATCGTTTTCATTTACTATGGTGCAAATTCTGAAGTGTAAACTAGGAAAATCATACACCTTCGTTTTCTAAAGTTTGGAATTAAGCCTTTATGTTATAACTCAATGTTTCCCAAAGCGGGTGATACCAACCTCTGGGGAATGCTGGACCCATCTGGGGGGCGGTAGTAGCCTCGGGTGCAATTGGGGGGCATTGAATGAAAATAAGGGGGTGGAAGCAAAAAGAAAGAAGAGATGGAAATTTGGGGAAAGCATTCGTGTATATTTCATCTGTTGTGTAATGACGTTTCCTGCCAGGTCAGGCGCTGTTGAGGGACGGCAACAATGCCCCCTCTGGATCAATGGGTGTGCTGGAGATGGGTTTTCCCAGGCTTGGTGAACCTTTTTGTCTTCACTCAGGCCTCAGAAGTGGATCACAGCTTGCCTACCTATTTGGCCAATAGCAGGCGGGCTGCGGTACCAGCCCCACTCCTGGGGCAGATCGGACGGATTCCACAAGAGCACTGAGTAATTTTTCCCCCCCTGAAAAGGGGATGGTAGGGCAAATAAGTTTGGGAACCCCTGTTTAAACTAAATCTTGCTTTCATAAATTGGCATATAAAATGAGCTGGGGTGTAGACCAAGGGCAGGCAGTATGGGGGCCCTCCAGAAGTGTCTGGGCTACAATACCCACCATCCCTGATTCTTGACCAAGGGGCTGATGGAGGCATAGGAGCAGAAGAACGATTTGCCATCGATTTATTCGGATGCTCAGAACTGAAGGCTTTTGACGAGATCTTGCCAGCGTTATCACTTTCTATGTCTTGGCATGTACACGTCTATGAAAACAAGCCAAAATGAGTGTGGTCATTGACACCACAGTTTCACATTGCTGTTTCATAGCCTTCAGCTCCCTGTTTCTTTCTTTTCCTGGCCCAGGCATAAACTGAGCGCAAAGAAAAGGGTGAGGAGACCCAGATTTAGAATATCTGCAGAATTTAAAGACTGTTTGGTGCAAAGAGCAATAAAGTCTGTGGCTCAGAATGTGATTGTAAGAAATGTACGGAAGAGCAGCTGCCCAGCCGTGATAGAAAGGAATATTGTGCATCAGATAAAGGGAGGCAAACAATATTTAAACCAGCTGGTCTTTGGAAGATGAAACTAAATGGGTTGTAAGACTTAAAAGCATAAATGCAGAAATACAGAAGAAAGAAGGAAAAGGAGAAGAAGCTGAAATTAAAATTCTCTCTTTGGCTATAGATATCTTAAGCTTTTGGGAGAATGAGAGCCTGTCTTTGGCAGTGCGTGAGGGGGGTAACAAGGTCATCTTCCTCTATCCGTCTTCATGACTCCTGAGAGCCCTTATGGATCTTGCAAGTTCTTATGGTTGCAAAGAGACTTGATGCTCATGCACACTTCCCTTTGCCAAGTCACTTTCCCCCTGGGGAAACCTGCTGTTTACCACTGAACTGGAACAAAAGTCAACCTGGTTTTCTCCAAATTGACATTGGCTTCAATTTAGTACTAAAGAGCAGTTTTCTGAAAAAAAAAGTGGCAGGACAAAGGCAAAACCACTCAGGCCCATGCCTAGATAGCACAGGGCGAGTGGAAGTGTGGCTAAACACATGTCATCCGTTACTCAATGGTCTGGAGAACTTACTGCCTTTCTACATTTGAAGGTATATCTTATAATCATCAGTCTCATTCGGATATCTCTTGGCCATATGGACTGCTCATATTAATATATATGATCAAATCAGAATTAATGGATTGTTTTTAGTGTCAGTGTGAGCTCACCTCCCTCCCTCCCCCCATTATATTGCTATCTCTCTGCACACCTCTAAAGACAACAGAAGTTCTGAATTTACTATATATTTTTGTAAAGTGTTTTATCTGTCTGACTGTTTGTCCATTGGTTTGGACATCTCTTGTAACAGCCTGTCCCAGATAAGGGAAGACCTGATAGTTCCAGTCTCCTGGGTCACTCCCCCCTGGTCCCCTTCTTCTGCCGCCAACTCTTTGGAGCCCTACCAGTTCCTGACACCTCTGAGATATCACCACCCAATTGGTTAGGGTTCCTGATACGAAGGAGATGTTGCCTCTGTTTGTAAGCCAACAAATGCCATTTTGAATCAAGATGGCGGATCGAAACATTGCAAAAATGAGCCAATTTGGATGCCTCCAGAAATATCAGCAGCCAATTTATCATGTATGTTCCTGGGCATTGAGAATGGATTTGGGCCTACTTTTCAGTATCATTGGATCCTGCTTCAAGTCCAGATGGCGAACTAAACCATTCCAAACTGCTCCAGTTTGTACACCTCTACAGGTATTGTTGCCCAATTTGGCATGTTGGTTCACAAGAGCAAGGAGCAGATTCTGGTCCATGTTTGGATATAGTTGGGGGTGCCATTTTGAATCCAGATGGTGGATCAAATCATTCCACACTGTGCTGATTAGGATGCCTCTGAATATATTACCACCCAACTTGGTGTGGTGGTTTTCAAGAGTGAGGAATGAGTTTAGTTATGTTTTGATATTGTTTGAATCCTGTATGCAGCCCGAAATGGAACAGAAGGTTCCTCACCCCCACCCTGGACACACGAGGAAGGTACTGAACATTGCATGCCAAGTATTAGACAGGGAGGAAATATTGTCTCATCAAAATATTAACACTCAAACTTGGAATCATTCCCAGTGACTCGTCTGGAGCCATTTAACACAAAATTCACTGGAAACATTAAATAATATATTTGACTGGTGTGGGAATAGTAGAATCCCTCCCCCACCTTGTCCTCTGGCTTACAGAAAACTATAACATGCTACAGAAGGATGTGGTATTTAAGAACCTTTAAATCCTTCCATTCCCAGATTGGATAAGATTTCCATTTATTATGGTTGTTGTTGTTAATACTATTTATTTATCATCATCATTTCTAGACCACCCGTCAACAGAAGATTGCAGGGTGAAGTACAAAGATTATAAAACTGTATACTACGCAAAAATATGAAAAATAAAAGTACATACACTCTTAAAGCATTGTTTCTAAGCAGCCAAAGACTGAAGGCAGGCAGTTAGCTTGAAGGCAGGTAAGATGCAAATTCAGTCCTGATATTGGGAGCCAGTATAAACAAGAAGCTTCTGAACCTGCGCCTATTTAGTGAGGCCACTGTAGACCTCTGGAGCCTCTGTTCCTCCTCTTTGTCACTGCCTGCCCTCTCTGAACAAGAAGCCACTGGCATGGTGGGGCATTGTCAATTGTCCCTGGAGGCGCAGGTCAATTCTGTGTCCACGGCAGCTGTCTACCAGCTCCACTGGTACGCAGGCTGAGACCCTACTTGCCCGCAGACGGTCTCACCAGAGTGGTGCATGCTCTAGTTATCTCCTGCTCGGACTACTGCAATGCACTCTACATGGGGCGACCTTTGAAGGTGACCCAGAAATTACAACTAATCCAGAATGTGGCAGCTAGAGTGGTTGCCGAGACAATATAAGTACTATCCAGCACAATTCGAAGTTTTGGTGCTGACCTTTAAAGCCCTAAACGGCCTCAGCCCAGTATACCAAGGAGCGTCTCCTCTCCACCCCCATCATTCAGCCCAGACACTGAGGTCCCATCTCTGAGGGTCTTCTGGTAGTTCCCTCACTGTGAGGTTACAGGGAGCCAGGCAGAGGGCCTTCTCGGTAGTGGCACCTGCCCTGTGGAACGCCCTCCCATCAGATGTCAAGGAAATAACAACTATCTGACTTTTAGAAGACATCTGAAGGCAAGTCCTGAGTAGGGAAGTTTTTAATGTTTGATGTTTTATTGTGTTTTTAATATTCTGTTGGGAGCTGCCCAGAGTGGTTCGAGCAATAAAAAATAAATTATTATTATTATTATTATTATTATTATTATTATTATTATTATTATTATTATTCCCTCCCAACAGTGATGTCCCTGTCACTTACCAGGATGGCTCAGGGGTGGATGGAGGTGGCAGCCCTGTTGAGGTTGTGCATGCACACCAGTAGTAGGAATGTTGGATTGGCTCTGCCTGTGTGCCTGCAGGGACCCAAGCTCACTGCACATTGTCCTAGCAAGCAGCAATGATGCCACTGTTGGGAGGGAACTATCACTCCACACCCTGAGTGTTTCTGCTCTGAGCATGCAAACAAGGAGGTGATGAAGCAGCTTCCTTCTCATCCATTGGCAGTGGTGAAGATTGGGCCCAGGGAGAGGGCAAGGGAACGGATGGCAGCAAACCTGCTGAAGAAGAAGTAAGGCAGATAGGTACCTAATCCTCACACTTTTCTGAAGCCTGATACCTCATCTCTTTCGGCAAAAGTCTGACAGGTGTGTGGGTGTTTCATTACTTGCACTTCACTTCTGGAGCAGCTAGAATCAACTCTGACTTTGCTTTTGTTTGATAGCTACTATGTTGTGACACCCCAGCCCTCGGTGATACAGAGAAGCAACTGAAGCTGAACTCAATGTAACACAGCAACTTAAAAGCCTTTAGGCGCTTGCCAGCATTTATCTGAGCTGCTTGCAATCGAGAAACCTTGCCACTGTGGCATCACATTTATTTGGTTTAATTTTGAGTGTACAGTCATATAAGACACAATTCATAAAGATGCCAGCGCACAAAGATGCAGAAGGAAAGGCAAGAGTATGTAGAATGGCGTTGGTTCTAATGACATCAGCTATAATGACATCAGTCTGGTTGTGACTACCGTATTCCAAGAAAAACAAACAAGTAACTGGTCCTAATGCAACTATTACCAGTGCTTTTTCTGGGGGGACGCAGGGTACACATACCCCTAAACATTTTGTGAATCTAACGGGAGAAGAAACTAAAAAAAAATATTAAAATTTTAGTTTCTTCTCTAGCACGGTGAATCATCAGTTCCGTTGCTACCCCCGATGGTGGCCTCATTTCCTGTCACAGTGTTCCTGAGTCTTAGACGGAATGAGAGTACCCGTAAACATTTTTTAAGAAAAAAAGCACTGACTATTACTAAACTTCTAAAGTTACCTACAACAAAACAGGGGTGGGGGTTAGTTTGTTAAATCTTAAGAGGAGTGGGCACATAACTAACAACTATAAAGTAATCAACAGTCAATTTTGGAGAGGGACCAGTTTTTTTTAAACAAAACAAAACTGTTAAAAGCTGTAAAAACAGAAGAAGGTAAGGAATTCCCCATTCCCCACAGGTTTCAAAATAACATCACAATATTTAGGCCGGAGTATATTCTTTTTTCAGAATTCTGCCTCAGTTATGCTTGTTTTCATCTCTCCACCATACCAGTTCCATACTAGTATCAGTGGAAGCAGGATACTGGGGGCACATTTTTACAATGGGTTTTCCTTTTGGGGATATAGATATAGCTATTTTTCTAGAAACAGAAGTGTCAGAGCTCACCATGAACACCCCCTTGTTCTCTGGTCTCCTCATGGTGCCCACCTGAGAGGTGCCGGAACTGAGTTCCTGTGAGTTCCCCCTGACCAAAAAGCCTCTGTACAGATTATATCCTATCTTATTATCCAGGTTTGTTAATTGATATTAAGCCAGAGTTCTCCGATTAAGACTTAATCGGAGAACTCTGGCTTAACTGAAGCTGGTGCATGATGGGAAGAAGGAGCAAGAGTGTGAGGGATGTGCAGCCATGGCTTAGGAAGCCACAGGCAACAGTCAGAATGCAGCCACAATCAATTTCTCACTGTAGCAACTGGTGGGACAGAGTGTGGGCAGTGTTATTTACCTGCATTCCCAATGCAGAGGTCACCACTGATAACTGTGTGGAGAAGTGGGAAGGTGGCAGGGAGGTTAGTGTAGTGACCTCCCCACTGGATCCTAACTCGGTTCAGCTTGGTCACATGACCTGGCAACTCAACACCTGCAGAAGTTCAGCTGACAGGAGAGGTCCTGAACAGAGTTTGGAATAGCGGTAATTTACACTGGCTCAATTTAAACCAGCATAAGTTCAATTGGCTTTCTATGGTTAGGATTGCTGTGCCTGCCTGAAACGCAGTGGGTGACCTTGGGCCAGTCACATATCTTCCTACCAGGACAAGGGGAAAGGGAAACCCATGAATGTATGCTTTCTTGAAATTCTTGGAGTTCAAGGAGTTCCCAGGCAAAGCAGAACCGAGCCTTATGAGGAGTGGTTGAAGGGCTGGGTTTGTTTAGCCTGGAGAAGAGGAGTCTGAGAGCAGATATGATATCCATCTTCAAATATCTCAAAGGCTGTCACATCAAAGAGGCAACAAGCTTTTTTTCTCATGCTCTGGGAGGGTAGGACTCAAAAATGCCTTCAAGTTACAAGAAGGAAGATTCTGACTAAACAGTCAGAAAAACTCTGGCTGTTTGACAGTGGAACGGACTCCCTCGGGAAGTTGTGGACTCTCCTTCCTTGGATGTTTTAAGCAGAGGCTGAATGGCCAACTGCCATGGATACTTTAGCTGTGATTCCTGCATCACAGGGGTTGGACTAGATGACCCTTGGCATCCCTTCCAGCTCTACAATTCTATGATTCTATGAATCGCTCAGAGAAATGTGTGTAACTAATGATTTGCTTGAAAGGCTTCTCTTTTATTTGAACGCATTCGTTAATTTTCAATAATTTGATTATTATCTTTTATTTTTATTTTGCAGTTGGCATGGCCAGTGGTCAGGGATGATGGATGCTATAGTCTAACACCATTTGGAGGACTTAAGGTTCCCCATCCTCTCTATAAAGAAATCATAGGTCTTGTTTTGTGTTTCCTCCAAGGAAGCTCACCGACAGAAATGGACATCTATGCTACTGATGTGTAGTCAGCCACTCTTGGATTGGCAGGAGGGATTGGGACTAATAGTTTCTCATATTGAATTACATGGATGGTTTGGGAAGAAAATACAGATGCTATTTTTGAGCAAGGGCCTATTTTGCTTGTGCGGAACTGTTCCAATCGCATTTATTTTCACTTTCCCCTTCTCATGTACTGTTACAGCTTTGTTGCTTACCTGCTGATCCATCTGTCTACTGTGACTTTACAGCTGTTTGCTTTTTCAATCAACTTCCTGAGTGAAAGCCAATTCACACACAAGCCGTGTTTTCATCATTATTGACCCAACCTTACAGCTGAAGTGATTGTGAAATCCTGGCATCAGTTCCAAATGGATGTGAAAAGGCATCGGCCATGGCCTGGAGAGCGGGAACTGATCTGAGGGTTCCACTCTGATGATTTGGGCAAGATTGCCACAATATTCGCAGTTGCAGAGCACAGTGTGGCCTAAATGGCAGTGACTATTGGATGCCATTGTAGTAAACACAGCACATGGGTGGTGGCAATAAGCAAAGCAAATTGCGCTGGACCTGAGCGCACAGTTTGAATAGCACAATTAATGTGTAATTAGATATTATTATTAATCCTAGCAGAGAGTCTATTCTGGGTAACAGCCACACTATTGTCACTCTTCTGACATCATTCCCCTCCCCTACAATGTTCACAGTCAAGACCAGGTAACCAGATTCTACACAGGGAGCTTAACTTTACTTGTTTCAACCAACAATTTTCCACTGCTCTTTACAACCATGTGAGGTGACCCAGAAATAGTCCTGCTTTTTACAACCATGTGAGGTGACCCAGAAATAGTCCTGCTTTTTACAACCATGAGGGGACCCAGAAATAGTCCTGTTGAACCCAGAAATTATTAGGCATTTGGTCGATGGTGGTCATGTGGGTAGCAACTCCTTTGCTCAAAGCAAGGGTAATCAAAAGACTATTAAGCAAAAGTAATACTTGTTTGGCCACCTCATGAGAAGAGAAGACTCCCTAGAGAAGACCCTGATGTTGGGAAAGATGGAGGGCACAAGGAGAAGGGGATGACAGAGGATGAGATAGTTGGACAACTATCATGAGCTTGAAGCAACTAGCATGAGTTTGGCCAAACTGCGGGAGGCAGTGAAAGATAGGCATGCCTGGCGTGCTCTGGTCCATGGGGTCACGAAGAGGCGGACACTGAACGATGTCTGAACAATACTTGTTTAGTATAATATAACATATCACGCTTGCCAAAAGGAGCATAGAATGTAGTTATTATAACTAATATAATGTTCTGATTTACTGTTGACCAAAGCAGTTTTAACAACTGGAAAGAATATACAAATGTTTCAACAATTCTTAAAAGAGCAATCGATGCCTCACCAGACTGGTGTTTTTGCACTGATGCAACAAAAATGCATTAAGTGGTGGTCTATCCTCACATTACTCCACTTATTGGTAGTTCTGTGATGCTCCCCCAGTGTTACTACATTGCTGCCATCTGGAGGGCCTCTTGGGGCTCAGCTAGATGGTAAAGAAAAGGCGTTGCATATGCGTGTATATGGCAAGTGTAACACCGTGGCACCAGATGGCACTGTGGAGTCCCTCTTTCCCTACCAGATTTCCCTGTATGAGTTTACAACACGTTTAACCGAATCGCTTCTTTGATGTGTCTAGGATTCAGCCTTGCACTATATAGCACCACAGAAGTGGGACGAACCTTCTCTGCAAAACATTTGTGGCACAAAAAAATCAAAAAAAATCACAGGATTTCAGCACGAAGTTAAGTTGCGTATCATTGGTCAAAGACTGTTTGACAGAGTATGCCAGGGAAAACTGGGTGAATGAGAAGAAAGAAGAAACATTTATTACGGTCATAGACCAGCTCGTATAACACAATAGTGACAGCATTCGTAAAGATAAAATATACAATTAAAATAGATTGCAGCAATAGCTCATGAATTAAAATTGAAATATATACATACATCCGTACGACTGAGATTTGGGCTACCATAAAAACTGATCCTAAGGTGCCCCAAAAGGAACTTCAGCTTTTCCATAGAAAGCCATTTTATTCTAGAGGATGATCTGAGCTTACAAATCTGGGCACAGAATCTGGCTACCAGCCAGGTCATTTTATGATTTTTGCCTATGAGGAGAGAATTTAGTTTTGACTTGTCTGTAAGATTGACAAGCCTCTTCAGCAAAGGATCGATGGTTTCTCTACGAATCTCAGCATAAAGAGGACATCTAAAAACTATATGTTTGGGGCTTCCTATTTCCCCTAACGGGCAGGTGCAAAGTCTCTGTGCGTACGGGACTCTTCCATAGGAGCCTTCCAGAACCGGCGAGGGCAGGGCTGAGCTTCTAGTGAGAGTGAAAGCCCTTCTTGCATTTCTGGATGTAAGGAAGTAGAGATGTGTTGCTGGATGCTGGAGCGGTTACGTATCTCCTGTTTTCTATGATTTTATAATCGGGAACCCTTGTACAGTCCTGTTGTCTCTCTATGTCCATGATTCTTTGCCTAACCACAATGAGAAGAAGATAAAAGACCTGGTGGCCTGATTCAGATAACTCACTTTTTTAAACACCCTCTAGTCTTCAAATGAAGGGTGGTTTATAAATTTAATAAATAAAAATAAAAGAATCTCTCTAAAAAAAATTAAGTGATGGAGTGCAAATGCACTGGCAGAGCCAATCTGGTGCTCCTGCTGCCATGTTTGCACCACACTGGCCTTGACACTCCTCTCTGTCCCAATGCATAGCAGTGACACATCTGGAGGGAGGACAGGTAAGCAGTACAGCTGCACTACACCTTTGCTACTACACCAATGGCTACTGGATGTGAAAGGGAGAGTGTGGGGGGGACTGAATGCTTAAGTAGAGACGGTACCCCAGCAGTACGCAATAGGTCTGGATTGATATGGATTTGCTCAGAGGGAACTGATTGTTTTTTCCAATTTAGAGCAGAAATAACTGGGCTTAAACTGATTTGATCCATTACACACCCAGGAGAGGAGCAGGGAGCTGCCCATCACCAACTAGAACGGCCAATAACTAGTAGAGCCAACTCCCCTTTCATTTCACTTTCTTTCCTTCCTTCTTTGTGAATTTTTATAATTGACTCGGCTGACCTGAAGAGTTGAATTAACTCCTGGTTAATCCTCGCCTTTGCATAAGGGTTAAGATCTATTCATACAAACCTAGTGAAACATGGAGCTAAAATAAATAAACACCGGGAGGCTTTCTTAAGAGGGAACATTCCACTGGCAGGGATATAGGAAGGAATAAATATTTCCCATGGTGGCAGTTAAATGGTATTAAGAACAAGCCATTTTGCCAGCAGCATGGGAATCATTCGTTGTAGGAGGCATAGTAGCTCTTCACAACGAATCTCTCAGCTCTGCAGAACAGCAGATGTGAAAGCAGGGAAAGGGCAATCATTCTGTCGCTAATTCTCTGGTACATCTGTCTCAATGCATGTCATTAAAGGGGTTTAGGTTCTTTAAACTTCAGAATCTGTAGAAAGGGAATGTATAACAAATGGAAATCTGCCTAGTAGACACAAATGAATGGTGACTATTGCCAGTGAGCGACAGCAAACCTTGCTCAATCATCTTAACTGCATGCTTTTCTACATTCCTGAGTGTATCCTGCCCCCCCCCCCACTCCACCCTGGATATATGTACCATGCTCATTCTACAAATATTCTGAAAGCACTGATAGCTCTTTGCAGCACAAAGTGGAAAGGAGATGTGCTTTTGGACCTTAACAACACTGATTCTACAGAACTGGGCACAATATGAAATGTGGTGGCTATGTGGCCCAGCACACTTCTATATCGCTAAGCAGATTGGTTCATAGGTGCCTATTCATCGTCTGAGAGTCTATAATATCATTTGATTTATTTACACCTTTTTATTATATTTATAGCCTGCATTTCTTACATCATGGAACCCAAGGTGGCATACATGTGGCTCCTAGACACATAGTTTAAGAACAAACAAACAAACAAGAACATGGGAACATAAGAACCTGTTGGATCAGGCCTATGGTCTATCTAGTCCAGCAACTATTCTCACAATGGCCACCCAGGGAGACCCTCCAAGTGTCCCTATTTTCCAAGGATGTCCCTGATTTAGAGAAGCTGTCCTGGTTTCTTATTGATCCAGGAATGTCCCACTTTTCTTTAGGATGTCCCTATTTTCATTGAAGAAATGTTGGAGGGTATGGAATTATCCGACCCCCAAGACGTCTAAAGGCAATCCTATATAGGGAAGGGCTTCTAAATGTTTTATTATGTTTTTATATGTGTTGGAAGCTTCCCAGAGAGGCTGGGGCAAGCCAGTGAGATGTGTGGGGTAAAAATAGTAAAATTATAATTATGGAATGGGAAGTCCCTATTTTCATTGGATAAACGTTGGAGGGTATGCCCAACATGCCTGTCGGAAACCTGCAAGCAGTATCAAAGCACAAGAGCACTCTCCTTTCCTGTGGTTTCCAGCAACTGGTATTCAGAAGAATTACTGTCTCTGACTGACAGGCAGAGTATAGCCATCATGGCTAGAAGCCACCAATAGCTTTAGTCTCCACGAATCTGTCCAATCTTCTATTAAAGTCATCCAAGATGGTGGTCCTCTGTACTGGAAGATGTGTTACGATGCCTTATGAGGAATGGCTTGGGGAGCTGGGTATGTTTAGCCTGGAGAAGAGAAAGTTAAGGGGTGATATGATAGCCATGTTCAAATATATAAAAGGATGTCATATAGAGGAGGGAGAAAGGTTGTTTTCTGCTGCTCCAGACAAACGGACACGGGGCAATGGATTCAAACTACAAGAAAGAAGATTCCACCTAAACATTAGGAAGAACTTCTTGACAGTAAGAGCTGTTCGACAGTGGAATTTGCTGCCAAGGAGTGTGGTGGAGTCTCCTTCTTTGGAGGTCTTTAAGCGGAGGCTTGACAGCCATCTGTCAGGAATGCTTTGAAGGTGTTTCCTGCTTGGCAGGGGGTTGGACTTGATGGCCCTTGGGGTCTCTTCCAACTCTATGATTCTATGATTCTATGTTATTACACATCACACTTCAGATTAAGGATTGAGAGCTTTCAAATTACTTAGAAAGACTCTGTTGCTCTGCTTTATGGGCTTCAAAGAACAATGCACACATGTTTATGAAAAAAGAAAATAAGGCTAAAAAAGAAACGGTGCCTTGTTACACTAAATAACTTGATAGCTGAGTAGTACCAGGAAAACGATGAATTTGCAGTTTGTAACTCTGTGCATGACAGTTCATTCCTGAAAGCTTGAATACATTGCTTCCAGTCATTTGGAGCGTAGTATAAGTTACAAGATCAAGCAGAAATATTGTGGCCTCATCCTCACCATGAGAGTTCTGCACTGAAATTCTATACAGCAGTAGATTAAATCATTGGCCCAAGGTAGTTGAGGTGCTGCACTTTCTGCTCCTTACGGTAGACATCAGTTCCTAGAAATCTCTGAAACTATAGATCCATAGTCCCTAGACTCTTATCAGGTAAAGCTAAGCCAGTAGAATATGCGGGCCAGATGTTAATTGATGATACTACATTTAAGGGGCTTTGGTTTTGCTCCAGGAATTCAGTTCACTTAGAAATTGGTTTCCAAAATAAGCAGGAAATGAAAGGACTGACTGCCAGCAGAGCCAAAAGCTCATATTGTGAACCAGATCGTGCTGAGGTACGCAGGGGGATTCCAACATACCACCTGTCTAATTGCTCTGTCGGAAGCCATTTTTGTCCCAGTCTCTGTCCTAAGTTTGCGACTGCAACAACAGCACTGTGCTGGCCATGCAACATGCAGCGGTGGAGCAAGCTGCTCGGCTTCCTGGGGTTAGGAATGTGGAGGCACCCCTGTGGAGGAACCCCGCAGAGGAGAGGGGTGGGCCAGTGAGGAGGGGCGCAACGCCAGCCACAAGCTTGACGCCTCGCTAGCCCGCCCCTCGCCTCTGTGCCGTGGCTTAGCCTCTGCCCAGGGCCGGAAAAGGCCCTTAAAAGGAGGGGGAAGCAAAGCAGGCGCAGAGGCCAGCCAAGCAAGCAAGCAAGCCAGCCGCCGCCACACACCAAGCGATGTTTTTGGCTCAGCTTTTGGAGGTGCCGGTCGCGGGGGTGGGGTTCCGCCCCAAGTGTCACCCCCCGGGTGGTACCTGGGGCGGCCCACCCCCTACGCCCCCCTCACTCCGCCCCTGGCAACATGTATTTAATGCCACTTCCTGCTTTTTATTTGCTCTTTACCCCAACTCCTGCTGCCACTTCCTTTTTGTACTATACAGAAAGCTCCATGGCAGGAAACATGGCAGGAGAACATTGGTCAATATAGTTCCCATGTACAGAGGTGGAATATTGTTCTTCGTACAACATCCAACAATGGTTTCTCTCTCCTATTCTTAGATCCATCAGCATCACTCTGGACCAGAGGAAGCTTTTTCTATGAAGTTGAAGCCAAGGGCTTCCATAACATTCAAATTAGTGAGAGAAGGTATGTTGGCCATAACACAATACCTACTTTGAATTGAGGCTGAGCTTGGCCTTTTGTGTACCCTGGCTCCTAACCAAATAAGAAGACCCTGCTTTACTAAATCATTTCTAGGGAAAGAGTTTATCACCATGATATCTGATATTTCCTTTTATATTTACATGTTCATATTCTGCCTCATATTTTCAAACATGCTAAATACCCCTGACATCTTCTGTGACAGCAACTATGAGTAAAAACTGAATCTCACCTCATTCTTGCTAGATAATCTCATCAAACAATGACAAAAGTGTGTTATAGTGGGTTGGGTTTTTTTTTTTTTTGCAGAGTTAGAGCAGAGGGAGCCAAGAAAGAACCTTCCAGATGTTGCCAGAATACAACTCCCATCAGCCGTGACTATTGGCTATGCTGGTAGGAACTGATGGGAGTTCTGCAAAATCTGGAGGGTTGAAAGGTTGTTCAGAGGTAGAGCTCAATATCCTGATTTCTACAGTATTTTACCCTAATCATTAACCCCCAAGTTCTACTGTCTTCTGGTATTATTATTATTATTATTATTATTATTTTGTGCCACCCCATCTGGCTGAGTTTCCCCGTATGAAAACATAATAAGATGTCAAACATTAAAATTTTCCCTATTCAGGGCTGCTTTCAGGTGCCTTCTAAAAGTTGTGTAGTTCTTTATCTCTTTGACATCTGATGGGAGGGTGCCACTGCTGAGAAGGCCCTCTGCCTGGTTCCCTGTAAGTTCCCTTCTTGCAGTGACAGAACCGCAAGAAGGCCCTCAGAGCTGGACCTCGGAGTCCGGGCTGAACAATGGGGGTGCATGTTTAGGGTGGACATAATAATAGGGTTAATGCCGGCATAAATTAACTCCATTCTAATCTACTCAACCGGCAAGACTGTCAAGGTCAGGACAAAGAAGGATGTAAACTCTCTGAGGGGCACTTACATCCATTTCATACATACCGCCTCAAAATTACAATTAGATCAAATGAAAGATATAAATATAAATGCTATAAATAAATTCAAGTACAGATTACTATTCCTTTTTTAAACTTGAGATAATATTACAGATATAGTTTATGTGCAAGCTTGGCAGTATTACACAGCCAGTACAAGAACCATATTACAAATGCCAAATTACTTAAGTATAATTACTCTTAACATCAACACTGTTTCAACTAATAAAATAATGGATGTTTGCTGGATGGCAAAAGCTAGCCATGGTTCATGCTTCTGTTCCAAACTTTATCCCTAAAAGCCAAGCCTTTTATATACAAACTCATATAAACAATGACACCGATTTATCCATACAGTGTGCGCCTTTGTTTGTTTTTTCACAAAACTGCCTTCAACCCATGTGTGTTCAGAAGAGAACAAAAAATGCACATCTTCATTGCCAAACCCTGACAAATTTGTACAAGTGGAAAGCTGATGAATCATTTAGAAAGCCACTCCAACTTTGTGTAATGTACACAGCGGATGAGTCATCTGCATTCCTTTAAATACACAAAACTGCCATATCCTGAGTCAAAGCACCTCATCCCTGTGCTGCCTGCTTTGACTGGCAGCAGCTCTGAAAGGTCTCGACCTGAGGTTGTTTAACAACACAAGAAGAGCCTTCTGGATCAGGCTAATGGCCTATCTAGTCCAGCATCCTGTTCTCACAGCGGCCACCCAGGTGCCTTTGGAAAACCCACAAGCAGGAGCAGAGCACAAGAGCACTCTCCCTTCCTTTGGTTTCCAGCAACTGACATTCAGAAGCACAGCTAGCCTCCAGCTGTGGAAGCAGATGGCAAGTAGCCATGGGTAGCCTTATCCTCCATGGTATGAGAGGAGATTCCACTAGCGTTGGGCAAGGAGAGCTTGCAGGATAGATGAAATGAGGGAGGAACAGACCCTCTGTGTCCCTGTTTTCCAGGGACAGTCCTGGATTTACAGAAGCCCTCCTGGTTTCTGATTGGATCCTGGAATGTCACACTTTGCGTAAAGGGACCCCTGACCATTGGGTCCATTCGTGTCCAACTCTGGGGTTGTGGTGCTCATCTCGCGTTACTGGCTGAGGGAGCCAGCATACAGCTTCCGGGTCATGTGGCCAGCATGACTAAGCCACTTCTGGCGAACAAGAGCAGTGCATGGAAATGCCATTTACCTTCCCGCCACAGTGGTACCTATTTATCTACTTGCACTTTGATGTGCTTTCGAGCTGCTAGGATGGCAGGAACTTTGCCTTAGGATGTCCCTATTTCCATTGGAAAAATGTTGGAGGGTATGGTAGGATGTTCCTATTTTCATCCGAGAAATGTTGGCGGGCATGGAGTTATGAGACCCCTGAGCCAAGGAGATAACTTTTAGAAGACATCTTCTAAAGGCAGCCCTGTATAGGGAAGTTTTTAATGTTTAATATTTTTTATTATGTTTCTATATATGTTGGAAGCCACCCAGAATGGCTGGGGGAACCCAGTCAGATGTGCGAAGAAGAAGAAGAAGAAGAAGAAGAAGAAGAAGAAGAAGAAGAAGAAGAAGAAGAAGAAGACTAGGATGTCCCTATTTTCATCCGAGAAATGTTGGAGGGTATGAATTAATGCACAGGGCTCACTTCTTCTAATGGCCAGTTATGCTTATATGTGTATGTTGGCAGTGGAGCAAGCAAAAGCATCCTATGGAAATCCTTCATAGGATCAAACAATTGTTTCAAATATATAAGAGCAAGATAGATAGATAGATAGATAGATAGATAGATAGATAGATAGATAGATAGATGACAGATAGATAGATGATAGATAGATGAGAGAGAGAGAGAGAGAGAGATGATAGATGATAGATAGCTAGATGATAGATAAGCATTCATTTTTTAAAAGAATATATACAATGATTCCAACCCTGCAGCTGAAGACTGATGAAACAAAGACATGAGCAGATCTAGCAAATCACAGTGGTATATGAGGTTGCCTTGTACCGTATCAGACCACTAGTCAATCTACATAGTACTCAAAACAAAATAAAAAAAATCCTTCCAGTAGCACCTTAGAGACCAACTAAGTTTGTTATTGGTATGAGCTTTCATGTGCATGCACACTTGTGTATCTGAAGAAGTGTGCATGCACTACGGCAGAGCAACATGGCTACCTACCTGTAAGTAGCTTAGTACTGTTGACATTGACTAGTGTTCTGCTGGGTTTCAGACTGGAGTTATTTTCCCAGCTCTATTTAGAGATGCTGGGGACTGAGCCTGGGACCTTTTGCATGCAAAGCATGTTCTAAGTCCAAGCCACCTCCTTACAGTCTCTGCCAGAAGAATGATAACAGCTGGAGGACACCATTAAGGGTTCCTATAGTGACTAGTTCTGCCTTACAGTGTGGTGGCATTCTAAGAAGGGACCTGCACAAGCTTACCCAGACATCTAGCCCTCTATGCGCCAGCTGTTCTCTTATGCCTATGTGTAGCTATTTTACTGCTTCATATAATAATCCCTCACATATCCAGATGTGATTGTGACAGGATCTGTTTCCTTTCACTCATTCTCCTTTGGTTTCTGACCGTAATGTATAACCAGTACTTTACTAATGTGGTAGACATCGACAGGAATCTACAACTCCGAGTTATGTTGCTGTTGTTTAAACAAAGATTAGGCCTTCTGCTTAAGGAATCCAAATAAAATTTTAGGTTTCAGGAAGGAGGCTTATTTCTTCATTCCCTTGTCTTAATCTTGGGGAGAGGTCAACGACAGAGAGAATTGTTAATTGACAGTAATGTGTTTGGTAGCAGGGCACACAAAACTTCTCCTGAGGGCTTCCTACCCAAGACCATTTCTACCTTCACTGTCCTTGCCTCTGAATACCCGTTGCTTGGATTCATAAGAAAACTACTGTTGCACTCACATGCTGCTTGGGGCCTTGGTTACGAGTCAATAGTGCTCAGGAGGAAATGAACAGCACAATCATAGAATCTTAGAGTTGGAAGGAACCAAAGGGTCATGTAGTCCAACCCCCTATCCAGCGCTCTGTGATGCCACTAGGGGGCCAGGTGATTCGGCACCCAATTTATATTTGACAACAGAGCTTTAAATTTCCCTTTTTAAAAAGGGACAACAACAGGAGATACTTGAACTGGGAATTTAGGAGTTCTGGACAGAATCTTTGACAGAGTGGGCCGCACAGATAAGAAGAAAAAGGAAAACATCTAGTAAAAGTGAACTATTAGGCTTCATACATGCAAAAGGAAAGAAAGGAATTTATTTTAAATTCAAATTCAAATTGTGGATTTGATCATTTGTGGAGTAACATCACTTGTCCATAAGGCAAATGTTAAAATATTATACCTGGCAAGGATGAATAAGTTTAATGGAATGTGTCCCACAAACAGCTAGGGAAATAAAGCAGCTACAAAAGGAAACTTCGGATACATCAAGAAAGGATAGCAGGAAGCCATTTTTTTGGGGGGGGGGAATTGTAATAAATTTGTTTTAATTTGTGACTGATTTGGTAAAATTTGGGAAATCAATAAAAACAATTTCACGATGGAGCTCTCTACAGACCTGACAGGGTGCACTTTTCACCAGTGGTTCATGAAGACTGACTGTTCAGCTTGTGTAATGGCATCAAGGATTGGTTGCCGATGCGACTGGTTTGGTGGTGAATTGGTGGGGAAGGACCGACTCAAGCAATGTGGATCCTTAGTCTAGTTGGATGGCAGCGTCAGAACCCTCTCAGGTCCAAGGATTCAGGACGTCCCATTTAAGGGATCTGGCTGGGGTGGAGCTGCCTTTGTCCAGATGCCCAGATGGGCCATAGCTCCATCAAGATGATCTCAGGCAGGGTCACCCTGACTTGGTGCATGCCACAGGGCAACCACCTTGGCTACCCCTGTGGAAAGAACCAACCAGAAAATGGGTTGGTTGGTTGAGGATACACACCCAGAGCCTGCTCCAAAAACCCATCAATTGTGTCCTGTTTATAGCCCCACTGGTTGTCCTGTGTTTATTTCAACTTGCCATGCCTAGCCCCCCCCCCCCCGTGTCTATGGCTTCACTGTGTCTGGGTCCTGCAACAGGATACTGAAATAGGTAGACTTTTGTCCTGACCCATAAAAGGCATTTCTTGTGTACTCAACTTCACTTCATATGTGACTCCACCTGCCGCCGCCACCACCACCCATTAGACACCCTTCATGGAGTTTTTCTTTTTTTAAAATAAAAAAACTCCTCACCAATATAAACCTTTGTATGTAAAATAATCATTTAAAAAAAAAACATGCATCTGTTTTGCTATGGTTTGCACCCATTTGCAAGGTGTTATTCAATGCGGCTTCCAAATAAGTGGAATGATCAATACGTTGACTCATGATTCCTGCTCATCACTGTGAATTGTGAGGTGGCCCTACAAGTGCCAGTTCATGCTGCTTAGGATGATAAACATTGACAATGGAAGAAATTCTGTGAGTGTCCGTGAGATGATGCTGATTTTAAGATAACAAAGAGCTACCTAAATTATGTCCCGGGGGGGGGGGGGACAAAATATTTGGATAGTATCTCTATACTATGTATCCAGCCTTTAAAGCAAGCAGCCAGATTTCTTCCCTTGAACTAGGGAGCTTTGGTGAACATATGAACAATTATTTCTGTTTTACGAGTAATTTCCTGTGTTCCTGTTTGCCACATGGTAAAAGGCTCACAAATAAGGACACTGAATTACTATCAGATAAGCCAATCTGAATCACGTGGGGGGGGGGGGAATCCAGCTGTTTCTCTTTAATGCCTCCAAACTGTAGTTAAAGATCGCAGCGAGGAGATTTTTAATAGAGAACTAAAAATCCTTTCAAAACCAGGTACTGCTGCCACCTGTGACGTGTCACAAATTACTTCGATATTGAACGCTTCAAAGAAGTTTAAGCACAAGGAAATTTAGAGTCTGACATCATCCTTTGCAACAGTAACTCCAGCATTTTGGATTCTAGATTACTCAATAATTTTATTAGCAAAGATTTAGGTGTGTGCTGTTCATCCTTTGAGAATTCTAACATGGAGGAGCAATGGCAGATTATGGGTACTGTGGCACTGGCCCTGCAAAAGTGCACACTGTTGTGGGGGCGAAATTCCTTGCAATGTGGGAGATCCATGACTGGATCAGGGAGTGGATCTGCACCTTGGAGGGACTTCTGGATCCAGTGCTGTTGCTTCAGGCTCAGGTTGCCTTGGTGGTGAAAATTGCCTTCCATCAGCTTTGGCTGGTGGTCCAGCTGCACCCCTCCCTGGACAGGGATAGCCTAACTTCTGTTGTCTATGCTCTGATAACCTCTAGGTCAGATTATGGCGTGGGGCTTGAAAACTTCAGCTAGTGCAGAATTCAGTGGCCAGGTTGCTCATCGAGGGCAAAAAGGATTCAGCTATATAATGGCCTACTGCACTGGCTGCCAATTAGTTCCCAGTCTCAATTCAAAGTGCTAATCTTGACCTATAAAGCCTTAACTGGATCAGGACCGCAGTACTTCAAGGACTGCCTCTCCCCTTATGAACCAACCCGGACCCTGCAGTCATCATCTGAGACCCTTCTTCATGTTCCTCCTCTGTTAGAAGTGTGGAGGGTGGCAAGACAAGAACAGGCCTCTTCTGCAGCGGCTTCCCAGGGAGGCCGCCTGGCACCTTCATTACGTATCTTTAGGCACCAAGCAAAATAATTCCTGTTCTCTCATGCCTTTGGCTAATTAAACTATGGCCTTTTAAAATGTGGGGAGTGTTCTTTTTCTTATTGTGGTATGTATTTTTGTGTTTTAATATTGTAAACTTCCCTGTGATCTTCAGCTGAAGGGCAGTATAGAGCTATCATAATCAATAGTATTAGTCGTTTGTTGTTAGTTACCGGTAGTAGTTAGTTAGTTAGTTAGTTAGTTAGTTAGTTAGTTCATTACTGGAAAGTGCACACATAGTGCTGCTAATTGGATTGGAGTAATCAATCCAATGGAGGGCACAAGGAGAAGGGGACGACAGAGGATGAGATGGTTGGACGGTGTTCTCGAAGTGACTGGTATGAGTTTGGCCAAACTGCGGGAGGCAGTGGAGGATAGGGGTGCCTGGAGTGCTCTGGTCTATGGGGTCACGAAGAGTCAGACACGACTGAACGACTGAACAACAACAACAATCAAAATTGCCTTTCCTTCCTTCCAGGAAATATGGCTCTTTAATACCCAATACCCGGTGAGTTAAACCTGGATGGCCAAAAGATTCCAGACATTAATTGACAGTCATACAGGATGTTTATTTAGGCATTGCAAGGCTGGTGCGTCACAACCTCAACCAGCAAGCTGTTGAGAGGTAACACACCAAATATGAGCACAAGCATTTATACACTTACAAGCAAAGCGAAGCAAAGGGGCAGTTACATCCATACACGGTAGAACTTCCTTCTACTAGCTTCTACTGGTTTAATCGTGAAGCACAGCAACTTTCTTATCTTTCCCAGTCTTACAGTTTGCTTGCAAACACAACCTTCACATTCCAACCTTCACTTGCTAAGCCCTTCTCATACCCATTTCAACTTTTAATTTTATTATTTCTGTTATTTCTATGACACTTCCTCCTCCTAGTGTTCTCTCTCTCTCTCTCTCTCACACACACACACACACACTTTGCTCAGTCAGGTCCAGAGATGTCCAACATAGGCTGTCAAGTAAAAGTCCTCTGGATTGGTCAAACCAGGACTAAACATCCGCCCTAGCACTTTGCCCTTGTCTGATCAACAAGCAACACTGCCTATCATTTCTTAACCAGCTGCCACTGTTCATTTGCAGTTGTTTCTTTGCTCCTGGTATCCATGGCAGTGGCCCTGAGACTGAACCACTGTTGGACATAGCTTTTTCTGGAATGGATTAAATATAAGGCTCCCCATATCACTATCCTGGTTTTGACAGAAGCTCTTCACCACCTTCAACCTTTAGGTGTGTGAAAAGGCTGGCATCTGTAGGTGTTCTTCTCATATGATGGATAAATATGCATACAAGAGAGTTACCTTCCCAGAAGAGAAGGCAGAACCCAACAGTACTTTCAGGGTCTCATGGGACAAGGCGGCATTAGTCCCTCATGAGCTATCCACATGATTTTAAAATATGAGAGAACCAGAGGATCCAACACAGTCACGAGAGGTAACGGATTGGAAGGGATAAAGTAGGTACTGGACGTGTTTAAAACAATCTTCTGAAGGGCTTCTCATACAACAGGGGTAACCAAAATAGTGCCCTCAAGATGTTGTTGGGTTACAATTCCCATCAGCCCCAGTCAGCATGGCCAGTGATCAAGGATTATGAGAGCTGCAATCCAGCAATATATGAAAGATGTAAGTTATTCCTGTCCTACAAACATTTTGTAGCCAATGTGTGATTCCTATGATTAGACTGCATACACATTATACCTTTGAAGATCATTCAAAGCACATTTCCCCCTTCAGAGAATACTGGGCACTGTAGTTTGTTAAGGGTTGCTGGGAATTCTAACTCTATGAAGAATAAATTACAGTGCCCAGAAATTTATAGGAGAGAGAATGTACATTAAAGTTGAGATATATACACAGTCTATGCTCCCCAAACTGCTATCCCAACTGAGCACTAGTATTTTTGAGAAGAATTGATGCTTTTGAATTATGGTGCTGGAGGAGACTTTGAGAGTCCCATGGACTGCAAGAAGATCAAACTTATCCATTCTTAGAGAAATCAGCCCTGAGTGCTAACTAGAAGGATAGATCCTGAAGGTGAGGCTCCAGTACTTTGGCCACCTCATGAGAAGAGAAGACTCCCTAGAAAAAACCCTGATGTTGGGAAAGATGGAGGGCACAAGGAGAAGGGGACGACAGAGGATGAGATGGTTGGACAGTGTTCTCGAAGCTACTAACATGAGTTTGGCGAAACTGCGAGAGGCAGTGAGAGATAGGCGTGCCTGGCGTGCTCTGGTCCATGGGGTCACGAAGAGTCGGACACGACTGAACGACTGAAGAACAACAACAAATTTTTGAGAAGACCAAATCAAAGCCCAGCTGCACTACATTTGTTCAAACAGTTGGATGCAAGACTGGTGGTTAAAATGAAATTTTAAATATGGTAATAATGCTAGAAATCAAATGCAAAACCCAGCTTCCATGTATCGGCCTATTTTTCAGGTTCTGTAACATGAAGCAAGGGCCTTCCACTCTTCTCCCACAGCCCTCCTCTTTCATTCATGCAGCAGTGACCCATAAATTATGCCCTCCTGAAGATTAATCAGGCACTGCGTCAAGTGATGAAGTGCCTTGTGGGCTGTGTCATCTGACAGGATGGACTTATTCAGGCCTGATGGTATACACTTTTCACCTGCAGGAAATGAATGTTGGTTGAAGGACCTAAATGAGGGGGGGGCATTGTAGATTGGTTGCAGTTGTAGGTCAGTTGGCAGCAAGTTGGCAATTTCAGCATCTCGGGTGGTTGATAAGGCCTTGGGTGGAATCATTGGGTGGAAAACATGCGGAGGGGAAGAGTGATGCAACACTCCCAGCCCAGAACTGCGTGATAATGGTGTATTAGAGGGGTCTAGCAGGAAATCTCTGTCCAAAAGCCAAGGTGGGTGGCAGGTGGGCCATAGAGCTTCCTTCAGAGGCTTGGGAGGGCCATACATATAGACCTGCAGCTTACAGATAACCCATCAATCCTGGGCTTGACCCAGTCATGCGACAGCCCTCTGCCAGGGGGGCTGTGAAGGATACACACCCAGTGCCTAAGCCAAATCCAACCTACATCTGGAATCAATAAAGGTGTGGCCAATTTTTAAATCCCAGAATGTTGTCCTGTCCAGTTTGTTTCCCTGCTTGGCTCACACGTTGCTCCCTGGGGGGTGGGTCACTGCAAGTAGGTCCACAATGAGCTAGATGGACCAATGGTCTGACTCAGCATGTCAGCTTCCTGTGCTCCTATTCTTGCCAATAACAAGGGCGATATTAAAACCGTGGAACTGTAATGGAAAATGGGCAGGTGGCCTCTGAATGGCAGGTTGCTACTGGCGAATGATGCTCTGCGTGGAGGCAACTGCTTATAAAGCAATGCAGGTTTCATGCAGCCCTGTCTTCTTGGTTATCAGGTTGGGTTAGTGTAAAATGGCCCACTGTGTTCTCTCATTTTACACTCTGGTACTGTGAAACACATTTTCCTGGACAGAGAATTCTTAATGTGAAATAATTTAATGCAGAACAATTTCTTCCTTCCTTTTTCCATTTCTTATCCACGGCACCAAACTCCTAACATTAAGTTATTCCCTTCAGAGTCGTAGGGCAGAATCTGGCTTACTAACTTCCTGGCTAATGGATCTTTCAACACAAATTGGACTTATATGGCTCTATTTTCCTCTTGGGGGGATTACTGCTGGGTTGTGATCATTCCGCTGGTGTCCTTTATCTATTATTTACATTTCAAAAATGTGCTCTTTCCTTCCCCACCCCTCCTGAAATTGTATAGTTATTCCTGGCATCAATAAGAAGGTTTAAGTCGGTATAATAAACGGTCAATTACTGTATGTTTTCTAAGCCAGTATGTTGCAGAAACACATGTTGGATGTGTGGTGTGTTGTCATTGAGAGTTAGCCTCTCCTGGCACAAGCAAAACAGAGCGATTAATGATGTTCATAGGGTTCTAAGAAGTGCACTAATATGGAGCCACAGTAGTACAGAGTGTCCAGGAAATCAGGACAAAATAAATGCAGTGCTGGAGCATCTAAATACTCATCAAAGAAAGTACTACATGACATAGCCTAGTTCAGACAAGCTACAAACTAGAAATCTTACACAGATATCTGGCATCCTCCTAACAGTATATGTGACATCATGCAGTGAACATATGCTTGTATCTCCTTTGGGGAATGCTCATAACTCAGCAGTACAGTACAATCCTTTTGTGCAAAAGTTCAATCCCCGCCATCTCCATATACAGCTGACCGCTGTCTGAAACCCTGGAGAGCCACTGCCTGCCCATGCAGATAGCTTCTTGTGTACTTACTTTGCAAAACCTTTATTAGGCATTACAAGCATAGTCCACCACAAAACATCCATATATAATATTTTAAAATACATACAAATAAACAGCCATGTAAAATATGTAATAACAAGAATTTTCATTGAAATTTCTTCCCGCTAAATAGTGCCATTCACCACTCTAAGAGGGTGAATGGGTGGGTGTTCCACAGGGCGGGTGCCACTACCGAGAAGGCCTTCTGCCTGGTTCCCTGTAGCCTCACATCTCGCAGTGAGGGAACCGCCAGAAGGCCCTCGGAGCTGGACCTCAGTGTCCGGGCTGAACAACGGGGGTGGAGATGCTCCTTCAGGTATACTGGACCGAGGCTGTTTAGGGCTTTAAAGGTCAGCACCAACACTTTGAATTGTGCACGGAAATATACTTACAATTGCTCTGCTTCTTGTTTTGCAAAAAACTTAATAATAGCTACCACTATACCACTATGTTCATTTGGTTCCGTATTAGTGTGCTTGTTATTTTATACTGTTTGGTGAAACAGGACATTAGTTAGTTAACGGAAAATACGTATTTGTGGTTGACTTACTAGAAGCCACAAATTATCTTGCTTTGACAAAATATGCAGCCTTCCTTGATCGGTTGCTAATCCTGACATACTTTCACATGCAATGGGATAAGAGAGAAATGCTATACTGATATTGAATCTATCCTTTCCCATAAGGAAATATAAATTCCTGTAATAAGCTTGAGCCGGTCATTAAACATTTATATAGTCAATGGTATTTGACACAGTTGATACCACCATTATGTGTTTAGAATTCACCCCAAAAAGAGGAAACAGCCCAGCTGTTTTCTTTCTAACAACACTCATGCTGTTTATGCACATAGATCACACTTTTACTGGGTTCTGCTGCCCAAATATTAAAAATATATTGATCAGCTGTTCTTCATGTTCCAGCCTGTAAAATTAGAGATCATAAAAATCTGTTATTGGACCACTTCTTACATCAACAGTGAACTTACAGAACAACCATATGCATGGTCTATTCATAAATAAGTCCCATGATGTTCAGTTGGTCTTACTCCTAGGTAAGTGTGTTTGGATGGCAGCGTTTGCTGACTGTCAGTTGACATCCAGCAGGCACCTTTGCTGTACTCTTTTCAGCAAGGGGACACAGGTGGCACTGTGGTCTAAACCACTGAGCCTCTTGGGCTTGCTGATCAGAAGGTCGGTGGTTCAAATCCCCGCGACGGGGTGAGCTCCCATTGCTCTGTCCCAGCTCCTGCCAACCTAGCAGTTCAAAGGCACGCCAGTGCAAGTAGATAAATAGGTACCTCTGCGACGGGAAGGTAAACAGCGTTTCCGTGTGCTCTGGCTTCCGTCATGGTTTTCTGTTGCACCAGAAGAGGTTTAGTCATGCTGGCCACATGACCCAGAAAGCTGTCTGCAGACAAACGCCGGCTTCCTTTGTCTGAAAGCGAGATGAACGCCACAACCCCATAGTCGCCTTTGACTCTACTTAACTATCCAGGGGTTTTTACCTTTTTTAACTTTACTCTTTTCAGCACCTGCTTAAAACGCTTTTCTTTAGGCAGGCTTATCTGGACACAAAGATTTTGGTGTATTTCCTGATATCTTTAATATTTCTAGTAAACTACTTACAACCACTTGCTAAAAATCAAGAAGTGTATAACTTTGGTTAAATAAAAATAAATTAAATTAAATTTGAGAGCTGCACATCACCTAGTACTACACCTAGACCAAAGCAATGTAGAACTAAAAAGATAACTGGATAACTGAAACATTGCTGGGTGCACTCCAGACATGTGCAGAGTGCCATTGTCTCCGCCTCTCGAAGAAGAAAAATAGATATTAAAAAATCAACTATTTTCTGCACAGCTATGGACAGGCGAAGAACTTCCATGTAAAGGGGCCCAGATATATTTTTCGGACAAGACTGACCTCTTATTTAGAAATTAAGCCGTACCACATGACACAAGTTGAATTCATGGATTGTTTACATCTACACATCTGTTGCCAAAAAACCTAAACACACACAAACTTTTAAAATGAGAAGAGAACTTGATTGCAGTTGAATGCTTCTCTGCACACAATCCATTTAACCATTCATTATCCAAAACCCTTTTTTGGGCAAATGAGAGCACATCAAATCATATTTGCAATGCATGGCTCAGTCCTGAAAAGTGTAGTAATGATCTCTGCTCATGTTCAGAGTTCATCACACCAGACTAATCCTAATCAACCTGTGTCATGTATGAGATTTGGAACAATATCTTCTAGGTTTGGGAAAGGATGTGGAGTCATGTGCAGAGAGTAGATCCTCCAAGTTTCCCTATTTTCCAGGGACAGTCCAAGATTTACAGAAGTTGTTCCGGTTTCCGATTTTATTCCAGAATGTTCCAGTTTTCCTTAGGATGTCTCTATTTTCATCGGAGAAAGGGTATGGAGTTATGCAACCCCCAAGCCAAGGGAAAAAAGAAACTATACAACCTTTAGAAGACATCTGAAGGCAGCTCTGTATAGGGAAGTTTTTTATGTTTAATGTTTTATTATGCTTTTATATGTGTTGGAAGTCGCCCAGAGTGGCTGGGGCAACCAAGTCAGATGAATAGGGTAATAGTAGTAGTAGTAGTGGTGGTGGTGGTGGTGGTGGTGGTAGTAATAAATAGGACATCCCTGTTTTCATTGGAGAAATGTTGGAGGGTATGAGGTAGGCATAAAGCCCAAACTTTTCATTTCAGAAATTCCTCACTCAGATGAAGATCTTTATCCCTCTAGCAAAACTGGACTCCTTCTAATGACTGCATCTATTGGAACTTATTTACTTGGGAGTAATCCCCACTCAATTCAATGAGACTTACTTCTGTGTAGACATGTACAAGATTGCACCGTCAGTCTGCAGTTCTCAACTACTGAATCTGGACAAATGTAACAAATTTTGGCAGAGCTGCTTCAGAGAGGAGGGCTCTGCCATGAGTTTGATTCAGTGTTTATTTCTGATGTCAGAAACAGAACATGAAAAATGACCAAACATATTTAATTTCTGGCTATCTTTTGGTCCCAAACAGTAATATAATATCCTTGTCCTGGAGCCCTAATATCTCAGTCTTAGAATCTGCAGAAAAGGACATATCCTGGACATTTGAAATTAATTAGGCCTTGTCATATCATGCTATATTCTGGATGTGTACCAAGTTAAGTTTTAAAGACAACTTAAATGAATTATTAAATGTGAAGCCATTAATGCTTTGGTAATACACTCACTGATAAGAAACAGTAACTGAGATACTACCCACTTCCCACAATACCTGAAAAACAAGCAAGTCCAGTGCTATTTTTCTAGAAAAAGAGGTGCCGGAAACCACCATGAACGCCTCCCTTGTTCTCTTATAATGGCAATGGCACCCACCTGAGAGGTGCTGGAACTGAGTTCTGGTGAGTTCTGGCTGAAAAGAAGCCCATTTGTGGCCACGACTGACAAAACGCTGAGGTAAAAGCCCTCTTCTCTAAATATTTTGGAGAGCAAATGAGCCTTTCCTGAATAGACTTTAAAAAATCTCAAATAATACTGAAAATGATATAATCACTAAATCAAATCAGGAAATGGCCTGCGGAACAGAACAATCCGAAAGTGGTGTTGGTGTTGTGATTCTGAGCAGAAAAGCTATTGGCTTCCTAAACCCTGAGGGCTTGCTCCACCCAGGGTAGAAAGTGGGGGGGGGGGGTTGATAGTTCAGTGAAGATGTTTAACCCAGTGTGTGGGAGCTTTGAAAAAGGCATGTTCCATGCTATGGATTATTGGGGGGGGGGGGAGAGAACTAAAAATAAAACAGCTGCTACCATAATACCGTTATAGAAATATATGACATGACTACATGTGGAATAATGTGTATAGTTCTGGTTGCCTTAAATCAGGGGTCCCCAAACTAAGATGCGGCCCAATCGCCTTCTAAATGTGGCCCGTGGACGGTCCGGGAATCAGCGTGTTTTTACATGAGTGGAATGTGTGCTTTTATTTAAAATGCATCTCTGGGTTATTTGTGGGGCATAGGAATTTGTTCATAATTTTTTTTTTCAAAATATAGTCCGGCCCCCCATAAGGTCTTAGGGAGAGTGCACCGGCCCCCTGCTGAAAAAGTTTGCTGACCCCTGCCTTAAATGATATTATTGAGTCAGAAAAGGTTCCGAAAGGGGCAAGAAAAATGATCAAGGGGACACCCCTATGAAGGAATTATGTGTGGCATCAAAAAAAGTGAGAGGATAATATCTTTTCTCTATGCACTTTCTCCACATAGGGTCACCATGTGTCCTCATTTTTCAGGACACATCCTCTTTTTCAGGGGTAAAATTTCTGTTCAGGTGATTTTTAAAAAATTTGCCAAAATGTCTCTGGATACAGTTTCTGGATGAGACATATACATAACTGGTGGTTGAAGATTTGGTTCCCTCTCTTCTTCTCCTGCTCCCCTAAGCAATATATCACAGCTTCTACAGCCTACGTATAGTTGGGGTATTTAAAATGAGAGTCATCATAGCGTCCTCTTTTTTGCTCTTCAAAATATGGCAACCCTTTTCTCTAAAATAAAAAGTCTTGAAAGTCTTGTTTATTATTTTATCATTATTCTATTTATTGTTTTTTTGTATTCTGTCTTTTTCATCCAAGATCTCAAGGCAGCGTAAATTGTTCTCACTTTTATCCTCAAGAGGTAAAAGGTAAAAGACCCCTGGACAGATAAGTCCAGTCAAAGACTTATCTGTCCCCTGGACAGATAAGTCCAGTCAAAGACGACTATGGGGTTGTGGTGCTCATCTCGCTTTCAGGCCGAGGGAGCCAGCATTTGACCACAGACAGCTTTCAGGGTCATATGGCCAGCATGACTAAACCGCTTCTGGTGCAACGGAACACCGTGACAGAAACCAAAGTGCATGGAAACACCATTTACCTTCCTGCTGCTGCGGTACCTATTTATCTACTTGCGCTGGTGTGCTTTCGAACTGCTAGGTTGGCAGGAGCTGGGACAGAGCAATGGGAGCTCACCCCGTTGTGGGGATTCAAACCTTCTGATCAGCAAACCCCAAAGACTCAGTGTTTTAGACCACAGCGCTAGGTTAAGCTGTGGCAGATCCAAGATCATCTAATGAGCTTCAACCCTAAACCTGGATTTCCCTGGTCTGACTCACTAGTGCTTCCTGAAAATGTTTAGCTTTGACATTGGGGAAATCTCCAGCTTTAATTCACACTATCTCTCAAAGCAACCATGTGCTACAGGGCTTGGTCTGGCTTACTTCTCTTGAAATTTGATCAGATATCTAGTTAGAAATGTCACAACAGTAAGAAATTTCAGCCAGATTCCTTTACAAGCTGGCACATCCAAATGTATGCATGAATGAAAGAAATAGCAAGGCCCAGTCTCTGAATTTGAAATATTGGCTTGTGGTGAAGCTATTTTGCATTTAAAGCATTTGACCATGCAATTGGGACTCCACTCAGATTATGCATCAGAAGGTGCGAACAGCCAGAGTCACTTCCCTATCCATCTGAATTATTATGTACACACTGGTTGCAATTAGGGGTAAAACAGCCTAGGAAAGCATATAGCCTGAATACCCTAATCTTTGAATGGATTTAAATAATTTAGTAAACCTGGAGTTAAACTAACATGGTTGTTAAAAAGCCCAGGCAGCTAGAAGTTTCTTCAATTATTTAATCTGGCAACCCAGGATGTACAGTAGACATAAGTGAAAAAGACCTTGTCCAAACACTCATCAAGATTATATTTGTTTTCATTTAAAGCATTTTGCCAGCATACAATATGAAACATGGTTTATTAAAGAGAAGTACTTGTATCCTGGCAATCTTATTCTGTTGCTTGAATATTTATCAGGAAACTGTTTCCCAACAGATTGGGGTGTGGGGTGTGTGAGTAGCACAACATTTCCTAAAAATGGAAGAAAGCCACCTCTACCCCTTCTTTCCATCTTTATGCAGAATAACCCAACATTAGATTCTCCAAAACCTTGAGACCTCGTTCTAGGAGGAAGATCATTCAATAACCTAAAAAGCTACCACAGGTAGACAAGCTGGGTGTTGAAATGGATGAAACAAAAATGAAGTACAATAAAATAAAGTAGAACCCATTGCTGATCTGTAAAACTCATGGATTTGGATACTGATGAAATTTATAGTAATTTATACTTCTACTTTTGTTTCAATCCCCTATTTTTACTGCAGCCTCAGTAACACCTCCCATGCAGTTCTGAAGGATACCCAAACTTAAGAAGCAGGTTTTTAGCAGGTGCAGAGAACTTCAGAGGGAACAGCGACCTGGTTGTGCCCTACTGAAGATTGGCAAGGGCCAATCCATCTATTAGCCAAGGCTCTGTAGTGAAATTTTAAGCAGCATTTGCCACCACAGGGTTGCAAGCACTCTCCAAGGTCAGCTCTCCCACAATGCCTTGTGCTGAGGAAGGACCCTCCATTCTCCAGAGAAAGACCTGGGCAAAATGGTCCCAGGGGACTTTTAGGAGAAGAAAGAAGGTGCTGTCAACAGTGGAAGCAGAAGAGTTTGGTTCACAGGGAGATGGTGTTCTGTCTCAGCTGGATGACAGGGTTCTAGCTCAGATGGGAGCTTGTACTAAGCACAGGGTCTAGGGATTCCAGGTCACATATCACTAGCACCACTTCCAGATTTAAGAAACAAAGTTCTAGTGATGCAAAGTCAAGTAATGTAGAGCACAAGACCAGATGAGGAATGTCAGGTGAAGCAGAAATCAAAATATGACAGGAAAACATGGGAAGTGGGTAGACCCTGGACAGCTCTAAGTGGAACCCATGCTGGAGCTTCAAATTAGACTTCCTTTGAGCAGCTGGTCCCAGCCATGATGAATGATGCCTCTACGGTTAAAAGGACCCAGCCTTGTTTAGGAGCCATGGACTCCTGTGGTGTAGAGGAGGCTATGGCTTGGCCACGACCTCTGAGCTGGAGTCCTTAGACTCTAAAAACAGTAATACAAAAACTTCAGGCCGGAGTGTGCTGGCACCGCAAGTTCTTCCAGTGCTGGAACTTCAGCAGAGGCATGGACGTCGCAGGTTGGCTCATACAGAGCATCATCCTCCCAGTTAGATGTACCTTCTGAATCCTTGACCTCTTCCTCTGATAATGGGAAGCCAGGGCCCTCTGACTCTGCCTCGCCTCAGGTGGCTCAATGATTTGTTCTGGCCCTGGACTGGCACACACTGAGAACAGATAATTGAATTAGGGTGGTTATGTGTACTAGTTCTTAATCTATTATATATAAGGAAGTATTAGGTTTAGGTTTATTAAATTTTCACATCACTTTCCACTTTTAAAAAAGCCCTGAAGCAATTTACAAAGTTTAAAAAAAATATCACATAAACATTATTATCAATCAACTTTAATAACATCTTTGGCAATTCCCAAATGCCCAGGGGGGGAAATGTATTTCATTTAGTGCTGAAAGAATGACAAGTTTGGGGCCAGGTGGGTCTCCCTGGGGAAAACATGTCATACAAATCTAGGCAACAAAGTTCAGTGTTCAATGCAAAAGCGAATTTCACTAGGGAAAATGACCATCAACAAATGTCATGTGTTTGCTGTCTGCTTGGGATGGTAAAAATAAGAGCATTGGCCAAGCACCTGCAAGGCCACAATATAAGGTGCTGTTTCCACCTTGCTGCTTAGCAAGATATACCTTCCTTTGTATACTTCATGGGACCCTATTTCCTTCCCCACCAACACACAACTTCTCTACCAATACTTTAATATTAATGCTGTTTCAAATACAGAGAGGTTTCAAAAGTAATAAGCTGTGTTCTTGCCCTCGTCTTCCTGTTTGAACCATTATCAGAACACCACTTTCCTTACTGATCTTAGAAGAAAGTATAAATCATAAGATGTGACTAATATAAGAAAGCTAGAATGAAGCTTCCATTCAAATTCAGCAACTGTAGTAGGGAAGTAAAAGCTGCCCTTTGCATCACAATTAAAAGAACATCAGCCTTTGAGTGGAAAGAAAGGAAATTCAAAGTTAGTAATAACTGTTATTTTTAGAGAAGTCAGAATAATAAGCTGATAATGAGCCTAAGTGGTTTTGAGGAACTGTCCCAGTACTCTGGTTTATTAGAAGTCAGTTGATTCCTTTCTGGTAATTTACATGGAAAGTTGTGGACAGCAGCTATTATTGCAGCCTCCTCACAATAGAGGATGTTTTTAATTTTCTCTGTCACTTCCTAGCAGGGCAGCTTTTCTATAGTTTAATTAGCAAGAGGAGAAAAAGGGGGGAAACAGGTTAAGCGACGCTCGTGTCTGAAAGCTTACTGGAATTCTCAACAGCAAATGAACTGCAAAGGATGCTTTACAGTTAATGATGCCACAGGGTGAGGAAGTGACATGATATCTTTGTGAAAATTTTCAAGGGGGAAATGGTAAGTATCTGTGAAAGAATTTTGGAATCAAAAAGACAAACAAGGGTAACAAACTATCTATCTGCCTATCTCATCTCTCTACCACAATTTGCCTTCCAGACAGGTAAAATCATTTTTATGATACAACAATGCACCTTAGGAAGCCTGTGGTCTCTGAAAGGGCATCCCAGGGGCAAATCTTCCTTGAACTCACTTGCAGAGAGGGAGATTTGTGGGTGGTCTGTGTCCAACTGGTTTGGACCTGGTTTTAGATCAGAAAGTGCTTTGGCTGCCCTGTATAATGAACTCTGCGGTGAGAGAAACAGGGGGAGTGTGTCCCTGTTAATCATTCTTGATCTCCAAAGAAAATGATTTTCAGGGGGCAGTCAATTTATTAACAGCTGATTGCAGATAGAGGAAATGATTTCTAAAGGCCACCCCACATCTACCCTGCCAACACAGGCCCAGCAAAATTTGGCTGTTCTTCTGCTTGGGTTCTCCTCCTGCTTCATTTTTGGATCTCTCTGCCCCAAAAGAATAGCTTAAAACAATATAATCTAAACACCAAAACATAACAAACTGCAGTTTAGAACAGGAGTTGCGCCTACACTTGATTGCGCATGTTTCCAGCAAATGTTTTGCTTATGTATTCTATTCATGGCTTTCTAACTAGAAGGATATATTTTTATCCATACTGTGGTACCTCGGATTACAGACACTTCAGGTTACAGACGCTTCAGGTTACAGGCTCCGCTAACCCAGAAATAGTACCTCGGGTTAAGAACTTTGCTTCAGGATGAGAACAGAAATTGGGGGGTGGGGGCGGCGGCGGCACAGTGGCAGCAGGAGGCCCCATTACCTAAAGTGGTACCTCAGGTTAAGAACAGTTTCAGGTTAAGAACGGACCTCCAGAATGAATTAATTTCTTAACCTGAGGTACCACTGTATATTTATATGATTGATTTGCAATATAATCCATCTGAAATGTGCTAGTTCGTTCTTTGCAACCATATGCTGCTCTCTGAGATAAAACATGGCTGTGCCTCATTTAGGATTTTTACTATATGACTCCTATATTGCTGCAAGAGACTTGGAAAAAAGTATACATTCCCCAACATTGGAAATTAATTTCCTATGCATAAGAATAACATAACATTTATTCCTGTGCGTTATAATAAAGGATTTTGCTGCTCCATTGAAAATGTAGCAATTTCCTCTCTAGCTAACAATAATTGGCTAATTGTGGCATAAACAGGGTTGTTGTTTATTCCTTCTCAGAAAAAAAACAATAGGAAGGAAATTGCAGGGTAGAGATTCTGTGAATGAGAGTTACTGCATCCCCAAATACAAAATGAACCGCTCATGAAATGTGATGGAGAATTATTAGTTTATCTTCACACACAAAAAGGGTCAGAAGATTAGCCAGGAGCAGAGTCATCTTTGAATTGTCCCCTTTTTGAAAGCAATTGAATTGCACAATCTGGAGGTGGCATCTCCTTTTCCTGCACCCCAGCAGAGAACAGAGGAGTTCAGTACTGCTGGGTGCTGCTTGAGTGGAGAGGGCAGGGTGTCAGGAAGGGAGAACAGCCAGGCAGCTTTGGGCTCCTACCTTCTCCTGGTCAAGTAGGACTCAGCCTTTTTATTTATTATGTGCTGTTGTTGCCTTCTTTTTTTAATGAATAAGCATAAAATAGTAGTAATGTATGGAAGTGAGAGCTGGACCATAAAGAAGACTGATCGCCAAAGAATTGATGCTTTAGAATTATGGTGCTGGAGGAGACTCTTGAGAGTCCCATGGACTGCAAAAAGATCAAACTTATCCATCCTTAAAGAAATCAGCCCTGAGTGCTCACTGGAAGGGCAGATCCTGAAGTTGAGGCTCCAGTACTTTGGCCACCTCATGAGAAGAGAAGACTCCCTGGAAAAGACCCTGATATTGGGAAAGATGGAGGGCACAAGGAGAAGGGGACGACAGAGGATGAGATGGTTGGACAGTGTTCTCGAAGCGACTGGCATGAGTTTGGCGAAACTGCGAGAGGCAGTGAAGGATAGGCGTGCCTGGCATGCTCTGGTCCATGGGGTCATGAAGAGTCAGACACGACTGAACGACTGAACAACAACAACAACAACAACAACAACAACAAGCATAAAATTCATTTCTGCACAAGGTCCGGATCAGGGATTCTGCTGAACAACTCTAATACCAGCCTTGCAGACCTCAGAGACTACAAAATAAAGCAAGAGCCCTTCAAAGAGCCAGCCAGCTCCTCCAGGGAATTTTTCAGCCCACATATGGCTCCCAGTGGTTTTAGCTACCCGCAGAGTCAACATCTTCTACAGCCACCTTCTTGAGAGAGAATAGTTCAGCCAGCAGGGGCCCCTTGGAGCTGTCCAAGGTCTTGTTTTTATTTGCTCTCCTCTTGGACTTGGCACTGCTGGATTCCCCCGTGAGCCCGGAGCTGCCATGAAACTGGACAGCGACAGTGCTCTGGGGTAAAGCCCTTTGTTCTTGTCGGGGCTACTGAATGGCAACACAGAAAAGCATACTTGCAAAAGGAATCAGGTGCAGAGTACGATATTTTCACACATCCAGATTCCTTGTATCTCTAGTTAGGAACTGAGGGCAAGCCCATCTTACGTTGAAGAGGTCAGCAAGTGTACACCATATTTCACTCCTCTTGTTATCAGAAAAGTTGCCAAAAAGCTCATGGTGTGTGTGTCTTTCCCTAGCTAGAATATGTCCGTGCATGGTGGTAGAGAGAGAGAAAGAAGGGAGGGAGGAACACCTGTCTTTGCTGGAGTGTGTTCTTTACCAATCACAACCTTCCTAATCATAGAGATGAAGTTGAACCTCTGAGCTGGGGAGAGGGGTGCACGGTGTTGAAGAAAAGTATGTCATCGATCTCTGGCTCAAATGTGTCGCTGAACTTTAGTAACTGTGTGTGTGTCCTTTGAGAGGGAGGGGGCAGATAAACTCCGGAAATAAAACCTGATGTCTGTCCTTGGATTAAAAAGATGTGTATGTCTGTGTGTGCAAGAGAAAGAAAGGAGAGAGAGAGAGAGAGAGAAAATGGGGTGTGCATTTGTGTGCATGTGGTGTAATATGCATATGTGTGTATATATGCTTTAGTCCCACCCTCTGCTTGTATGTGGCCCCTGTGACATTTTCCCTAAGGGAATGAAGCCCTTGTGGAAGGGGAGGGGAGGATGATGATGGTGATGGTGATGGTGATGGTGATGGTGATGGTGATGGTGATGGTGATGGTAATAATAATTTTTATTTGTGTTTTTTACATACAGTTCCAAAAGAATAAGTAAAGGTTAAGGAGGGGGGAATGAAAACAGAACCACAACCTAACAGGGACACAACACAAGACACCTAAGGACTTCCCTTCCCCTCCTTCTCTGGTGTCCTTTCTTTTCCCTCTCTTCTGCGTATTCTAAGTTACCAAGTTCTACTCTTCTTATTAAATTTCTCTTACTGCCCCTTATACTGCTGAATTTATTCAAGTCCTACTAATCTGTCCACGTGTTCATTCTGATTTTTAAAATACTCTACAAACATTTTCCAATCCTTTTCATATTCTTGATCGTCTTGTTCTCTTATCTTACTAGTCAGACCTGCTAGCTCCGCATATTCCAACAACTTAAAGTGTCATTCCTCTTTGGTCGGTACTTCTTCTGTTCTCCATTTTTGTGCAAGCAAAGTTCCGGCTGCCGTAGTGGCATACGTAAATTATTTTCTTTTTGATATTTTGGGACTTCTGTTGTTACTGTTCCCAGAAGGAAAGCTTCTGGCTTCTTGGGAAACGTTTTCTTAAGTTTTTTTGTTTTAGTTCGTTATAGATAATTTCCCAGAATTCCTTAATTACTTTACACGGCATACCGCATGTGGTAGAATGAGCCTTCTACCACTTTACACTTCCAGCATTTGCCTGTCTCAGCTTTAAATATTTTCGCTAGTCTAAGGAAACGCCGTTTACCTTCCCACCAGAGTGGTACCTATTTTATCTACTTGCACTTTTTGGCGTGCTTTCGAACTGCTAGGTTAGCAGGAGCTGGGACCGAGCAACAGGAGCTCACCCTGTCGTGGGGATTCGAACCGCCAACCTTCTGATCGGCACCATCTGTGGATCATTTTCATGTGGTTTTCCTTCAACAAGTAACACACAGTTTATTTGAGGTCCATTGGGGAGGGTAGGCTTTTCACCTCTGGGCTAGGAGGTAAAAAAATTGCATCATGGTAGACCACCTCAATAAGAGCATGGTGTCGTGATATGGACCATGGTGTGACTATGTCAGTTTTCCTGGACCAGCTGCCTGAGACCTGGTAAATTCATGGCCTTAACTTATTCCTGGTTAGATTGAGTAGAGGCTCACCAGAGTCCCTGAAGGCAGCAGGGCCTTAAGAAAGTTGAGTCATTGTTAAGAAGGCAAATTGGATCACCACAGTTGGTACAGCATGAGACAATCTCAGGATCATGAGTTTGAGCCTCATGTTGGGCAAAAGTTTCCTACATTGTAGGGGATTGGACTAGTTGACCATTATGGTCCCTTCAAACTCTACAATTCTAGGTCTGTATGCTGTGGTGAAAGACAATCCCATATATTCCCTGCCCGCCCCCGCCCCCCCCAAAAAAGAAAGGTTGTGAAGAGATTTTTTAAAAGCAAGGTCTTGCATTCCTTCCATGTTTCATTTTTAAAAGCATTATACAACAATTACAGCTATGCCCATTAACTACCATGTAGCTGGATTGGATTGGACAGGGCCTCTTTGTGTAGCTAAAGAAGGAATGTGACAGGACTCTAGTCATCTGCTAAAACAATGTAAACACAATAAACATTTTAAAAGGTTGGGGCGGGGGGATGAAAGCATCACAACACGACTGACAAAATAGAATCCTAAGGAAAATTAACTTCAGAAAAGGCTGGCGACAACGAGCAAGGCCAAAGCCAAATTTACAGTCTTTTCTCTCTAGGTAAAGTCTCAACTACTGGAAATGAGATTAGGCCCTTGTTTCTACTCCAGTCACAAAGAAAGTCTTGTGAAACCATGGCAAAAGCCAGCAGCAAATCTGCTGGTGGTAGGTAGTAATGGGTTCATATTTTACCTGAGGCCTAGTCATATTCTTTACAGGTGTACAAGTGGAAAGGTGTAAAGAAGGTATCTAGGACATTTATGAAGCAAGCTCGGCAGAAACAGATTCAAAACTAAGTGGGAATGGACAAAAGGTTGAAGACAGATCCCAAACCAGAAATCTCAAATCAAGAAAGAACAGAGGAGTATCACTTGATGGTACTACACATTACACGTAACAGAGGAGTCGCTTACATGCTAGCAATGGACAGTTCAGTCTATGCCCAATTGCTATCAGGTTTTCCACAAGTCCATCTCTTCATTGACTAATAATAATAATAATAATAATAATAATAATAAACCTGTCTGACAATTGGCACTGTTTTGAATGCATTTTTTTTACAGGATGCACATTTCCCAACATAATACATCCTAAAAGTGCTTACTTTTGTATGCATTTGGAGCACAGACACACATACAAAATGCACTTCTGGTATACAGTATTCTTTTGAGCAGAGAACTGTAGTGAAAATTTTGGTTGATCACATGAGGTTCTCCTCAGCACCGCAGCCCACCCATTATCAACATGAACATGGGCTTCTTCCCTGGGTCCTTGGAGCTGTGCATAGGATATCCCACCTCAGACAGTCATCCTAATGCATAGATGGCAAGGCTGAAGAAACCTGTGGAGCATCAGAGGTACTGCCAAAGGTGTAGTCACCCAATGGGCCTTCCAGAAGAGTGTTGTGTGAAGAGAAAAGGACTTTTGTTCTTCTCCTCCTAGAATCATAGAATCATAGAGTTGGAAGAGACCACAAGGGCCATCCAGTCCAACCCCCTGCAAGCAGGAAACACCATCAAAGCATTCCTGACAGATGGCTGTCAAGCCTCCACTTAAAGACCTCCAAAGAAGGAGACTCCACACACTCCTTGGCAGCAAATTCCACTGTCGAACAGCTCTTACTGTCAGGAAGTTCTTCCTAATGTTTAGGTGGAATTTTCTTTCCTGTAGTTTGAATCCATTGCCCCGTGTCCGCTTCTCTGGAGCAGCAGAAAACAACCTTTCTCCCTCCTCTATATGACATCCTTTTATATATTTGAACATGGCTATCATATCACCCCTTAACCTTCTCTCCTCTATGCCACAATGTAAGGAATCATTCTTGTGATGTATTATGCACACACATCTATATGCGCGTGCACACACACACACACACCAACAGTTGCATCCAATAATGTGAAGCAGGAAACATGGGAGGTTCACCTGAGCCCCCTCATGTGTTGAACAAATGCATGAGGCAGTTGTGGGTGCCACACCACATAGCACATGTGCCGACCCCATGCCAGAGGGGATTCTGATTAATCCAGGTTTCCCCCCCTTGCACTGAAGAGCTCTACAGGCACACATGCAAAAAGCTCCTTCATGTGGATTTTAAATACAATGCCAGCAGTAAAGCTGAGGGGTAGGGAGGGCAAGCATGTTGATGACACTACGGCATTACACAGGAATTCCATTTTCAGTGACAGCACCGTGGTGTGCATAATGCATACTTCCACTCTCTATATAGCAGCAAACTGTGCGTGATACAGTTACACTCCAGATGGGTAGCTTTGGCTTCCTTATCTCATGCATTCAAACTGATGTTCTTTATGGATTTTGCGTACATTGCTGGTAGTAGACAGGCAACAAGCCTGACTTTGTACTCCATTATTCATTATTTTATTAAATTTCATTCCATTATTTCATTTTATTTTTGTGAAACAAAATGAAAGGCTAAGGCCAAAGCTAGTTTGTTGTATTTTTTGTGGAATTTTTTCCCCCATTTCTAAAAGGGTTGGGTCCTATTTTATTTATTTATTTATTTATTTATTTTTACAATAAAAATATACTTCATTATGGCAAAACGAGTAAGCACATCACAAATACTCCAAATCATTTCTCAATTATGTACTGGATACGTACAGTTTATAGGAGCATCACATTTACAACCTTTCTAGCATTTTCTAGCACCCTCAAGGTCCCAATAATAGTGCCTGTTAAAAATTCAAAATGCTCTATCTCTATCCTTCTCTTTCTTTCCTCTTTCTGACAGCTGTAAAGTTGCTATACCATGTTGCAGGCAGTGGCATAGGAAGGGGGGTGCGGTGGGTGCAGGCCGCCCCGGGTGTCACCACTGAGGGGGTGACAAAATGGCAAAAAATGAGGGGGTTTTTTATTTTAAAAAATGGGCTCATGAAACTTTTTAGTTCAGTCAACAAACACAACGAAACGCGGCTGACACTGGGGCGTCACACCGCAGGGGCCGGCACTTACTGCGAGGCCTGCAGTGTGCCGGAGCCACACATCTTTCCTGGCAGTGACTTGGTGGCTTGGGTGCCTGCAGGCTCCATGCTGCCTGAAACGGCAATGTGGGGCTTGCATCTGCCCACCGCCTCTCCCTCAGCCGCCCTACAGCTGGGAGCTGGGGGTGGCGAAGAGGCTTTGCAGCTAGCTACACCGTTGGTTGCAGGCACCAAGAGCCCTGAGAAAACTACAAGTTGCAGGAGCCCCCGGATCTGTAACATGATGTAGCAACATTACAGGTACCCCTGTCTCCCAGGAAAGAAGCATGGGAAAGGACAGACAAAACTGGCCCCATCCATTGGTCAGAGAAGGATCAGCTGGCAGGAGTTTGCTTTTAAAAACTAAGAACTAATAATGTCCAAGTTTTCCTTTTATCTCCAACCTCCAAATCCCTTTTGTTTTGTCTCTTTTAGACTGTTAGCTTGAGGAAAGAGGCCGTCTTATTGCTGACCTTTGCAAGTGACTCTGGAAGGCTTTTTTGGCTGAAGAGCAGACATGGGGGGAGGGAGACCTCACTTCTAATAAATAACTGGCTCCAATTAAAATGAAAGGTGACCCTAATGTGTTGCAATGGTTTGTACTCTGAGCCAAGGAATTATGAACTTTGGTCACATTGTTATGAACTGCATGTGCAAGTGAGATTTTTCCTTTGTTGGTTTTGTTGGCTTTGGAGTCCTACAGAGCTCCAATACATTCTGGTGTGGGGTTCTGAATCACAGCTCCTCATCTTTATTTGCTGGACTATATGGAGAGCAATAACAAGATGCAGAGAAGTGCAGAATAGGAAGCTTCTACTGGCGATGGATCACTACTATGTCTAATTTTATGAACTAAAATAGGTACAAAGACTTGCAATCAGTGCTTTTTTTCTTAAAAAAATGTTTAGAGGTACTCTCATTTTGACTCAAGAAAATCACCATTTTATAGTTCAAATCGGGGGTAAATAAATACAGTAAATGGACAAAAGTACAAAGAATATGCATTACTTCATATTACACAGCTGACAGCTCACATTAACTTCCACACTGGCATAAGGCTGCGTGCACTAAACATCTTCCCGATTCCTCTGCTTGCTGTTGGTGAAATCCACACTGCTTCACACATTAAACACTTGCTTCCGTCTGAGACTCAGGAAACACTGGGAAAGGAAATGAGGCCACCATCGGGAGCAGCAACGGAACTGACGATTCACTGTGTTAGAGAAGAAACCAAATATATACATATATTTTAGTTTCTTTTCCTATTAGATTCACAAAATGCTTGCAATACTTTATTATCATTATAATCAATGAGTGGTATCCAACTAAGTAATTCTCATAGTACGTCCAATGAAATAAATGGACATTGATTTCAATTGATCTACTCCAAGGAGCTGGCTTCAGGCACCAGGCCTGTTAGCACACCAACTCTGTGCTATAAAGGTGCCATGTGACATGAAGGTTGGCAACATTAAAGCCACTGTGTGGAAATTCCTTGCAGGTGACCACAGTCCTGGAGACAGACTGCCAAGTCATGTATCCACAGCACTGACCAGAGGAGAAATGACCACTGGAAGGAGCGTAGAGAAGAAACGCCATGGTGCATCTGCAGAAGCACAACCGGATGCCTTCATCTGCCCCAGCTGCAACAAAACATGTCTCTCCTGTATTGGTCTCTACAGCCACAGCAGGTGCTGTGAGTCTCCAACGGTGCTCCGATGGTGCACTCTTCCATTGTCTCTTGAGACAGACAGATGCAAACACACTCCAAGGATGATCAGCACTGGATATCTCCCCGTGTATAGTCAGCTAAATGTACTCAATAAAAGTACTTAATAAGTTTAATGAGTCAAACTTTAGTTGTAAAAATTATGTTTTGGGGGTTTTGCTTGATTACAAGCCTAAGGCTACTGAATGTTATTCTAATCCATATCAAGCATCTGTCTTCCAACACACTCATCCATGCTATATGATGAGTATCTAAAGTATTTTTCTGAATATTAGTCATACAGTCAGCTTACATAAACCTTCAAGGCAGTCTTTGAATCCAGAGGCATCATAAAACTCCCATTATGTCCCAGCCACAGGCAGCAACCCTGATCAATACCATAGTGGTGAGATACCAGACTATTCTAGGACACAAGTGTTTTTGGTTAATCATAGCCATACAGTAGGTAAGTAGCATCTCAACAACTTCTGGTTTTTACTATCAGAGCCTGTGTTCCATTGAACAGCTGAGGCATTTAGAAATAATTGTTAGACCTTCAAAATGAATCTAAGATTTACTGGATTTAAATTTTATTTATCATTTCATTTGTGAATGGCTTCCTTTGAAGCACCCCAAAGCAATTCTGCAACACAACAAAAATATACATAACTCAATTATGTATGTAGACACACAGAGAAAAATTTGGGGACCTGCGTGTTTTATTTTACTTTATTTTTTTTGCTACAGACATGGGTTCCCCTTAGATCCTCTGTGATTCCTCCTACAAAGTGAAAAGGCAGCTTGGGCTAAAAAACAAACAAGCTCAACAACCAGAGGGCAAAGGGTTAAGTAGTTTTCCCCTGATGACTCAACACAGCCAACCACAGGCAGAAAGAAAGAAAAAATCATAGAGACACTTAATACGTCACTGAATGTTGACAGAGTGAACCCAATACTAAGGGTCCCAGTGGGCCTTGGATGGCTTACCTGGTGGCGACAGCACTTTTAATGAGCACCAGGTGACTGGGAGCACCATTTACCCACAATGCCTCGGACATAGGGGCATTGTGGGAAATTTAAATGGCAGCTTCCAGCTTCCCATAATTCTAGCATAAAAGGTAAAGGACCCCTGGACAGCTAAGCCTCCAACAACCATAATGTTATATGCCCCTAAGATCCAAATACCAAAAGGTTCCACAGGGCTTATACTGGGGTTGGTTCCTTTTGAAATTAGGTCCCTGGATACTTTTCAGCATCTTGTTATATATTTACACCAAGGAGTAGCAGCCATTTAAAGTTCATGGACGCATTTGGATTTTGGAGTGGGTGCCACCCTCTCTCTTAAAAAGGGGGGAAGGTAAAGGACCCCTAGACAGTTAAGTCCAGTCAAAGGTGACTATGGGGTTGCGGCGCACATCTTGCTGAGGGAGCTGGCATTTGTCCACAGACAGCTTTCTGGGTCATGTGGCCAGCATAACTAAACCGCGTCTTGCAGAACAGAACACCGTGAAGGCAGCCAGAGCGCACGGAATAGCCATTTACCTTCCCGCCACAGTGGTACCTATTTATCTACTTGCACTGGTGTGCTTCTGAACTGCTAGGTTTGCAGGAGCTGGGATTCAAACTGTGGACCTTCCAATTGGCAAGCCCATGAGGCTCAGTGGTTTAGACCACAGGGGGATGAATGGTGGTCCAGGTCAGGCATCACTGTGCCCCATGGGAGCATTGTGTTCCTGATCAGATGCCTGTCATGTGCTGTGTCTCCCTTTGGGTATTTCTCATGGCAGCTGTAGGCTACACCCATGTCCGGATATAGAATGCCACTAAGTCCAGATACAGAATGCCACTGATTTCATGTTGTTGGGAGAGATATTGGAGAGGGTTACTGTCTTAGAGATCTGCTTCCCGGAGCCAATTGCATTGCTATTGTGGGCTAGATGCTGAACTAGACAGACCCTTTATCTGATCCAGCAGAGATGTTAATGTAGGGCTGCTGGAATGACACAGCATCCAGAGATCCTAAGATGCAGCCTTAACTGGTCTGAAAAATGCCCTCTCCAAACTTCTCTACTGTCATTGGAGGCACTGGGCAGAATTTATTCAAGAAGGTGTAAGGTACTCTGGATCTCGAGAAGTTAGTTTCTAGAAATGCACAGGAGAGTGGGCAAAAGTCAGACCTATGCCCCCTCCCACCCCGGTGAATCATTTCTCCAGTTCCTGTGACGCATACTTTCTTATGAGTGCAGGATGCGAAGCAAGGCTTCTTGCTTTGCCAGTGTAATTAAAATGTTGTTTCTTTCCTGTGCTGTTTACTTCTTTCGAAACCTATCACATGCCCTCAGGATCTCAGAAACAGAATGTAATTGTGTGGAATGAATGACGAAATCTAGAGAGCATGTAATCAGTGGTTCTTTGGGTATCTTTAATCTTTTCTTCTTCTTTCCCCAAGATGAGAAGAGAAGATGGTGTTTGGATGCCACCTGAAGAAAATGTGTTCATAAGCTCAATTGCCATAGAAAGAAAGGCAAGTTCTGAAGATACATTACATAGCTTGCTTCCTACAATGCTCTCCTGCATGTCCAACACTTCGTTGTAATCTCCTGCTGCTTGAAATATTCTCTTTGGCTGCTAGCTTTATGCTGTCCCCCCCCCCCCAGTTATAAATGAAGGGAGAAAGAATGAAAAGCAGTAGCTGAAAGCTACAGTGGTACCTTGGTTTACAACCATAATTCATTCTGGAGGTCCGGTTGTAAACCAAAACAGGTTGTAACCCAAGGCACACTTTTGCCAATGGGGCCTCCCCCCCAAAATTGGTTGTAATCCCAAAAACAGGACATGCAGTTCCGGGTTTGACGTGGTTGTAATCCAAAACGTTTGTAATCCAAAGCGGTTGCAAGCCAAGGTACCACTGTACTATCTATCTTGACACTCAAACAACCATAATGTTATGTGCCCCTAAGATTCAAGTAGCAAAGGGTTCCACAGTCCCCAGGGCTTACCCTGGGGTGGGTTCCCTTTGAAATAAGGTCACTGGAGACTTTTCAGCATCTTGTTACATATTTACACCAAGGAGTAGCAGTCATTTAAAGTTGCTTTTTGCTTCTACAGGCTTGGCTGTGGTCTCCGACCAATCCAGAATCCAAAGGACTAGATCCTAGCAAAGTTGGGACACTCCTGTATGTGAATGTCCCCAAGTTTTCTTTATCCATTGGATGTAATGTACTAGTTTGGTCTAAAGGAAGTACAGAGAAAGAATTGTCGAACTGCAAACAAGGCATCACTTCGAATTAACAGCAGGCCCATTTGTCCATGGGGAGGAGAGGGCTAACATGTTCCTCCCTTATATGAGTGACAGAGAAATCCCCTGTGGCTCTATTGGTGTCAGAACAGGTATAGGCAAACAGTTGCTGCTATGTGGGTTGCTTTAAATCACACATCTTGTAGGCTGCCTCAATGCAGTAACCAACCTCCTAGATTCAGGAGAGAAGCACGGTAACATCCATGGTCTAAAAGAGACCACCAGTTGTGGGCTGGTATTTGTAGGAAGAAACAAGCGCAGTCTCAGACCCTCCAAGTGTCCCTATTTTGCGGGCACAGTCTTGGATTTACAGAAGCCATCCCAGTTTCTGATTTGATCCTAGAATGTCCCACTTTTCCTTAGGGTGTCCCTATTTTCATTGGAGAAATGGAGTGTGGGAATACGTTTTTAAGGTGCTCCTGCACCTGTTTGTTTATGTTTATTTTAAGGTAACCTTCTGTGCTAGGAAGGAAGGGCAAAGGATCCAGCAGAGATCCGTGTTTGGAGCAAAGCGTGCCAATTTAGCCAATGTAACGGTCAGTTGATAGTTTCCCGCCCACAACCTAGCTTAGAGGAAAGGTTGTGATTGGTTCTTGTAAATGTTGTGATGATGTTTGATTTCCTAATAAATAGCCTCCGCTCTCTGTAGCGTGTGTGGAGAACGCGCGAGACAAGCCAGAGAGAACATCAGTGCGAGACAAGCCAGAGAGAAACCGAAAGCAAAACCAGCCGCACAGAGCAGTTGAGAGCTTCTTCACCATTGACTGCAGTCTCTTAGTTTTTATTTCTTTTATTTCAAAAGCTTTTATTTGGCCTTCTAAGTTTTGGCCGCTACCTAGCTTAGCCTATCTTTCTATCCGGAGACCTCCGGAATCTCTGGAACCTTCAGATACCTGCAGAAAACCTTCGGAAACCTTCAGTAACCTTCAGAACTCACGACAACTACCTTCAGATCATAGCCAGCGGACCCTTTCACGATGCAGTGGGAGCAGGAACTCCGGGATTACTGGTTGTCCCATCTGCTGGCTATCCCCACAATGGAGGGTATGGAATAGGACGCCCCTATTTTCATTGGGGAAATGTTGGAGCGGATATTGTTTCATCAGAGAAATGTTGGAAGGCGTGCAAAATCTTCATGAAGAAAGCTGCGTCTTGACATTGGAGAGAGAAATGAAAACTTTGCACTCCTGTTAGAAAAGAAGATTCATGTAATAATACAAAGCTTCTTAGTCCCTGGAGGACTGCAATGCGCTCGGTTTCTTCACATTACATCAGAGGCCAAGCTCTCAGCATACTGCAATCAATAGAAGCAGGAGGATGATTGAGCACACCTCCTTCCAGTTTCAGCTTTCTAAATGTTACTGCCTGGCTTCTGGGGCAAGTAAAATCCAGGTGTAAGATCTGGGCCTTAGACATGCTAAGGACCAAACAGGATGAGAAACAACACATGTAACTAAAGTAAGTGATTGTCCATTGCACACATGATTTTTAACTAGCTGGTTAAGAATATGGGACACATATAAAAAGTCGCTGAGCCCAGCCACCTCTCTTCTGACAGCAGTGCTTGATGACCTGGGAACTAGAACTCAGTTTGGCTTCAAGATTTGGAGCAACACCAACTTTAGATTTAAAGACTTGGTTAATCAAGACAGGGTGGCTGATTACTCATTAATCGTGAGTGGCTTGGATCATGAAAAGCCTCCTCCGTGGTTCAAAAGCTTCTAGATAAGATATTTGATAAATGAATATCTCAGGATTATCATTGTCAGACGAAGTTTGGGAATGTGTTCAAGTGTTGAAATAATTTTTTTTTTAAATGATGAAAATAAGAAGACAACAACAGTATGACTTTATGGTACACTGGAGCATTTGCGGGTCCAGGCACATTGTGTGCTTTTGTAGGTGACACTCACACACACTCACACACAGAGGGAGAGGGGGGGCACACCAGGGGAGGACTGTTGAACTCTGGAAGACTGGATTCTGCAAGTCCAGTTTCTGTTGATTCACTTTGAATCAGGCTCCCGGCCATCTGCAAAATCCATGAGCTCGGCATACCTTATCATAGGCTCCCTATGAAAATGAAAGACTGCAGCATAGCATCTGGAGTCTGCGCTTAGTCTGAAATGGATCTGAATGACGCCTCTGGGGACCCCTAACACTCTGAGCCTGTACTGTCGATAATGGACCATGGGCTAGTTCATAATCATATGGCTTCAGTCCAAGCACATTGGCAGTGCCTGGGGCCACAGTGGACTTGCAAGAGGGCACAGCTCACACCAAATTGCCCTTTGTGATCAATGGCACAGCAAGGTAATTTTAGACTAGGTGTGGGAGAACCTCGGCTCAGGAGCAAAACACAGTGTGATGTCCCAATTTTCATCAGAGAAATGTTGGATGGTATGGAGTTATGCGACCTCCATGCCAAGGAGATAAGTAACTATACAACCTTTAGAAGACATCTGAAGGTAGCCCTGTGGAGGGAAATTTTTCAGTGATTTATTATGTTATTATATATGTTGGAAGCTGCCCAGAGTGGCTGGGGCAACCCAGTCAAATGGGCATGGTATAATCATCATCACCATCAAAAAGGACATCCCTATTTTCATCAGAGAAAAGTTGGAGGGTATGAGTCTTGCATACCTCTCTGTCTGGATCTTGGGATTCTGCACAAACCACACTCCCTCATCCTCTGTCCAGGCCCCACCCTTTGCTGGTCTAGCTCCCTGCCCTGCCTGGCTAAAATTTGCCTCTCTTGCTTGCCTGGAGGATCAGTTTCTCTGAGGAGGGTATGAAAAACCTTTGATTTTTGTGCTTGGCTGACTAAAACTGAAATCCTGTTCAGGTGTTCTGAGGGGAATGGTGTACACCAGTACCAACACCCAACATGCCCATTTCCACCACTTTCACCTCCACCCTTCACAAGTTGAGTGGGAAGGTCTAAAGGTAATGCACAAAGAGCTGCAGAGGGGAAGTGGAATGATGGAAAAGAGTCTTTTCCCCTCTGTGCATTACCTGAAAATCTGCCCAGGAGTGGTGGTGAGAAGTGTCAAAGGAAGCTCATGAGGAAATCAGAGAAGATCGCCACCTCCTTCCATGTGTGGGAGCCTCTGCTGGAAATAGTAGGATCCCTTCTGGTTGTGGAAGGTATACTCTGGAACTAAGCCACAGTGTGCAGAGCTTTACAAACCTTTTCATATAATCCGTGGCACGTAGCGAGATAAAAGGATGTTTCCTCAGAAAAATGGCAATTCCCACGCGTCCCTGGAGCAAAAAAAATTAACTTGGAGAAGTGTCCTCCTGTTAAACTAAAACATTCCTGGTGAAAATAGAAACCAGTCTCAGCATTGTTATTAAACATTTGTGAACCCTGAAATGATTTCTTTGTACCATGAAAGAACAATTCTTGAGAAAGTACAAAAATATTCTGAAGGATTCAACAATATGAAGCATTCGCTGTTTGAAAAATCCAAGCCGTGTTTGTTTGCTTATGCTTAAAACTAAAATTGGGGCTGGGGCTGCTATTTAAAACTTTGAAAAGTTAAACATCATTATTTTCAATGTTTTGGGCACATGTACGTGTGGGAAATTTGGACCTTTCTGGAAAGCATTAGCCTTTTATCTCTGGACATGCTCATTTCTTGAGTAGTAAAGAACACAGTTCTGCTAGACTCATTGCATTCCACTCAACACTGTTGTTCCACTTGTGCAATAAACTTCGACTTGTGCAGCAAGTTTTTGATCTGCTCCCTTGCAGGCCACTGTGCACCCTCGAAATCTGTTCCAGAGGGTTATGGGACCCTCCGGAGCAGATTTTGGGATGCATACAGGGAAAGAAATGTAAGATTATAAGCAGAGCCTATTGCGCCATCTAGTACTGCATCTTGTGGCCGACCAGATGCCTGTGGGGAGGCTAAAAGCAGCAATGGAATGGAAGAAGAATGGACTGGAATGAAAAAGGAATGGAAGAGGAAGCCCTGTTTGCAAGGCTGGCACTGAAAACTGAATACACTCTGTGAAGTTGTTGGCCATAGTCAAACTAGACCTGTTGAAATTAATGGATGTAGGTCAGATAATTTCAGTCCGTCTATTCTGAGCAGAGCTTAGTTGGCTACACAACCCAATACTTTTCAGAAAGTCATCACTTCTTCAAAACTCATTCTGGCTTCTGGGAGTACCCAAAACCCAGCAGCAATTACCTCTTCATCCCTACACAGAAGGGATGTAGGGAGTGGACTGTGAGCAGCCTACTTCTGCATGTGTATGAACTTTTGGAATCCAGCATTCATCCACCACTGCCATTAGAAGTGAACAGGAACTATAGGAGGCTGCCATACACCAATTCAGACCATTGGTCCAGCTAGCTCAGTATTATCTACACTGAGCAGCAGTGGTTTTCCAGGGTTTCACTTAGTCCTATCTGGAGATACTGGGGACTGAATATGGGACCTTCTTCATGCAAAGCGGATGCTCTGCCACTGAGCTATGGCGTTCCCCTCTCCTGCATCTTAGGTGAGAGATAAACTGCTGTGGCCAAAAGGTCTCACGTATCCCTTACCTCTCTGTGACATCCAATCTCGCCAAGTCTCTGCCTGTTTCTGCTGCGGGATCCCTCCTCCCCATGCCCCGAAATACATAAAAACCTTTGTTTCATTTTAAACAACTTTTTGGCATGAAAAGTATTTCCTCCCCTAATTAAACCATTCAGTGGAATCTCATTAGATCGACATTGTACAGTCTCACTTCGATATTAAAATTAACCTCGTACATTTACAATAAAGTGAAATGACCTGTATATTCTTTTTTAATCACGCAACCCGTCTTCTTTGCATAGCCTCGAAGAAAAGAAGAAATGCAGGAAAATGTATCTGATTTCCTACCTTTGGGAACACATTGCACATATCTTCCACCTTCAAAGCAACTCATGGACTCATCCTTTGTGGGACATATATAATACTCACTAATAATGATCCAACATATCCTACTTTTCCAAACAGAATACTGAGGGCTGCTATATCTATTTCCCATCCTCCTGAGATCAGCTGTTGACAACCTAGCAAGTTGGCGATGAAGGAGGTTTAGCCTTGAATACAGATTACAAGCTGGAAATATTTGTGTTTTCTAGCCAAATGGATTAACCAGACAGTTTCCTGTCATAACAGGTTGAGCTTGTTCACATATATTCTGTTGCATTGTTACTCATGTGATTTATCACACGTGCATGTTGGGATAAGATAAGCAAAGGGATAAGATAAGCAACATTATAAGGCTGTTGCGGCAAGAGAAGCAGATATCCTTAATACGTTGCCAATGTGTGTTGATGACACTTCACAATGTGTACACATGCTCTGATCTCCCATAAATCATGTATGTCGGGGGAAAAACATCCTAAATTGGTTTTTTTTTATATAAAAAAATTATACAGGGTACATGCCAGAATAGATCTTGCATCAGTATCTGACAACACAATCCTATGCAGATCAGAAGTAAATCCCATTGAGCTCAATTGGTTTTTACTCCCAGGGACATGTGTATAGGACTGAAACCTACATGTGGGATTTCAGTTTCAGTGGCTGGTTTGTGCTTGCGTTCAGAACTGAACTAGTCCATGCCATCTGTTTTATGATGGGCTGAACAGTTCTTAGCATGTTCTAGTGCTAAATAAATGTTACGTAGCAGTTAAAGCCATTGACTTAGATTAGAATGTCTATGGCAGTGGTAGTTGTGCCCACCAGGTCATTTGGCCATTTCGTCCAATCAACACCAGACTTATATATATGATGTCAGTGTGTGGCATTTCGTCCAATCAACACCAGACTTATATATACGATGTCAGTGTGTGGCAGGTAAAGAGGTGACTGGGCCAAAATGAAGTTTGCAGCCACTGCTGACCAGCTGATCAGCAGCACCTGAAAAACCCTGTGCAAACCACAATGAACTGGGCTTTGCTCCAATGATCAGCTGACTCTACAAGGATGTATTAAATGTATTAAACATTTGTCATGCGTAGGTTCTCAAAGCTCTAATATCCTTTATTCTACATACACATACACACACACACAAAATTTTCAGAAATCACCTGTTGAGAACAGCCATTCAGATTTCAATATGGAACCAATGTGTTTCTTTGTTTAGGGTTATTGCTGTTTTCCAATTCTCAATTCTCAGTTGAACTAGGCATTTCATGTAATTTAGTCTGAAACCAACTGGGCTTACGCCATCTCTAGAACATTGTCCTAACCGGTCTGTAGATTCTAAGAGCTTTTCAAAATTAGAAAGCTATGTTCTAAGAGCTTTTCAAGAATAACAAAGTCCATCATATTTCAAATGGGGGGGGGGAATCAGCCAAGCAAATTCCATTTTGGCACTCCTGGTTTCTAGATGGTTTGGGTGGTTTCGGAAAGTTATTTTGCAAAATGCAATTAAGATCATCTGACTATATTCTTTTCCTAGTGCTTGGTGCCAAACAAGATAGTAAAATTACTCCACCTGTAATTAATTAATTATCTATTATTCCTAGGATTGTCTCAATCGTCTCACTAATCTTGTGAGCTTAATTTAAGCTTATTTGTCCTGAAATGATTCATCTGAAAAGTCATATATGTGCCAATAATTTTGCTACATCAACGTAAAATAAAACAAGGTTGGATTCCCATGATGCCTAGACTAAATTCTAAAAACTCTGCATTAAAGAAGAGAGCCATGTCACTGTGGACATTTTCCATGGACATTTTCATGTAACATCTACTTCATCCATTTTACTTCATCAATACTATTCACAGTTGTTTGCTACTACAGATAGACTTTTTAGGAGGCATCCATAACTTCCTTCTCCAATCCTGCAATTTATACCTTATGGGCAAGCACTAAACCCTTGTTGCTTAGCATTAATAAACCTGGAATAGACACCATATCTATTTCCATTGACATAATTGCTGACGGAGATTAGACTCCCCATTTCTCTCTAAGGCTGGCACTGAAAGGGTGGAAAACTTGTTTGACTGAATGACAGGCTGGTTAGAGTGTATAAAACTTAAAAAAAAAGTTGCTGTTTTTTAATGGACTGGGTATGTGGTCCTTTGGCAGCCAGAAATCTGTTTATGTTAGTAGACTCTACACGGTTGTGACAGTCCAGTTCATCTGTCATACCCTCAGTTGCAAAAAAACAGTGCCTTAGGCGTAATGAAAATTGCTTTTTAAAGAACACCAGGCCAAAAGAAATAGTCCCTTCAACTTGAAAATTCATTTTTCCCTAAAATAAATAAACTTTCCCACACAAGATTTGTTACCCAAACATGATGCCAGTGCATGAGATCATGAGAATAATACCATGGCTGATGTGAAGCCACTAAACTCACAAATAGATTCATTTGTCCCATTAAGCAATATTATCTGCTTGCATTTTATTTGTAATAATATTTGCTACCATTGTGAAAAATATATATTAAACTAGCAGCCTCATACTTGGCAACCCAAAAAATAAAAAATCCGTGAAATCAAAAACCAAAAGATCAGTACGGTTTTGAGTTTCAGTCTTCCATCTTCATTTTAAAAATGACAAATAGACAAAATGCTGCTCCTTGATCTTATGCAAAATCAGGTTAAAGCCAGTGCAGTTTTGAAAGGTTGAGTCTGTCATCCTGATTCACGGACCCTCCAAACGTCCCTATTATCCAGGGACAGTTCCTGGTTTACAGAAGCCATCCCAATTTCTGATTTGATCCTGTTCCCCTTTTCTGCAGGACATCCTTATTGTAATAAGAGAAATGTTGAAAGGTATGGATTCAGAATGGCATCCAATAATATCCAGACATAGATTAAAACCTGCTCCTTCATCTCAGGAACCAAAAATTTTAGTCAAGAGGTATAATGATGATGATGATGATGATGATGATGATATAATAATAATAATAATAATAATAATAATAATAATAATAATAATAATAATAATAATAATAATAATAGGGTTTCCCTAGCCACTCTGGCAGGCTCACAGCACATATCAGAACATACTAAAACATCAAACATTAAAAACTTCCTGATAAAGGGCTGCCTTCAGACATCTTCTAAAAGTCAGATAGTAGTTATATTTCCTTGACATCTGAAGGGAGGGTGTTCCACAGGGAGGGTGCCACTACCGAGAAGGCCCTCTGCCTGGTGTATAAATGCATAGCGAACAAACGATGTTTCATTATATATAGTAGATGAAATCCTGAGTCCAGTTAGAGCTTTGACTTTGCCATAAACAGAATTTCCCCCTTAGAGTTTGGTCAACTTTTGCCTCAGTGAACCCGTCCCCATTTGAGGGAAAGTGACGAAATGACTTTTCCAAAGTGGATTGATATCCTAGCTCTGTCAGTTTAGTAAGTATAGCACATATTGTGGGAGCAGCTCATCATAAAAAGGGCCCATTGGGAAAATACTGGCCCCTGAGTAAGCTTGATACTCCTGACTAAGTGGGTGTACAAGTGTGGGAAGCCTGCCAAGGCCTCAGAAGCCCCATCCGCTTCCCACTGCTGAACAACTGGGCAGCAGGGGAAATAGGGTGACTGAGGTTAAAGCCCCAAGCAGAACAAAGACACTTGGCTGCACCAGGATGGCTACTCCCTGTCAGGATTGCTGCCATGAGAAGTTTAAAGTCTCCCACCTGCAGCGATCCTGATGCAGCCCAAGTCTCTGTCTCCACACTGCTAATGTCCTGCAGGCAGGCGGCGATCTTGGCAGCATGGAGATCACTGGAGAAAGGGAGAGGGGTAGAGTTAAAGCCTACCCAGTGATCCAGTGCAGCCTGTGTGTGTGTGTGTGTGTTTTAAAATAGTGTATATTGGTATGCTGAGTATATGTGCATCACTGAGTGTGTATCTGTGCACTGAATTTTTATAGCTAGTCATACTTCCAGGTGAGGTCCTGCCACTCCATCGATGACATATAGACCCTAAGCAATCACCCAATGTTGCACGTAGCCCTTGGTGACAAAAAAATGTCGTCGTCCCCTGCTGTAGGTGAAATACAATACATACTTGATTGCTTAAACATACATGCAGTGATTTTTTTTGGGGGGGAGGGTGGGCATCTACGTTGCTGTGTGGCTGTTTTCCCTTCTGAACAGACCAGGATAGCTGAGTTACTCCTCTCCAGGGCTGTAAAGCACAGTGGTATTGACCAGATTTGGCAGGAACAGGGCTTTTTTCAGCAGGAACTCACAGGAACTCAGTTCCAGCACCTTTCAGGTGGATATGTTTACCATTCTAAGAGAACGATGGAGCTGTTCATGGTCAGTTCCGGGACCTCTTTTCCAAGAAAAAACAGCACTGGGCAGGAAGAACCCTAAACCTAGAGGATACTAGAAGATCCTAACGAAGGATGGAAGTCGTGTGTAGCAGTGCGCAGTTTCTCAAGGTCCCTGGTCATGAGTGACAAGTCAAATGATAGGTTTCAACAGTGTACCAACCTCTCGTGAAAGAAAGCCAAGACTAGTCAGGCCTCAGAGAATGGGCTGAAGGGTCTGATAATGTTCAGACTTCCAAGCTAAGCGAATCTGACCATGGACAGAACTTTGAAAGAACTTGGATGAAGGTTGGCTGCACTGGTGTCCTGAGCTCCCAATCAGACTGGAGTCCAGTTTCACAGCCTGTGATGCATAGAGAATGACAAGAAGCAAGTTTTGACAGATAGAGTGGGAGGATGTATCCAAGCATTATCATCATAATAATGGAAGAGAAAGAGTGGTTGTAGCAGGCAGAAAAGAGAGACACAAGAGGAGGGAAATGTCTTTAGTTTTCACTGTTGGGTTGTTCCGGCAGCAGAGGGGCCATTCAGATGATTCCAGAAATCCCACAAGTAGATAATGAAGACAATCAATTCTCCTTCATGATTTGCCTCCCAGCAATTGGCATTCAGAAGCATAAATTGACTCTCAATTTGGAGATCCCACTGAGCTCTCACAGCCATTTCCCTTGTGAATAATCACCTTTTAAGGCCATCGGAATCACAACCCATCACCATGGTGGTGAATTTGTGAGTACTTTTGTTTGTTTTTAATCTTGAATCTACTGCTAATCCATTTTATTGGTTCCAGTGGTGCAGGAGGAGAAAAATACATATACAGTATGTCCATTTTCTCCACACCATCCTATAAAACTCTGCCATATTCCTCCCGTAAATCAGATTTTCTGCCCTCTGAACTAAAACCTCCAAAGGCATTGACTTTTCCTTGTACAGAAGGCTCTCCACCCCACCTGATTGTTCTGCTGCCCTTCTCCCCTCTTTGCTTTTGGCATCTTTTCCAGCCCTACAATATACTTTTTGAGATGAGGTCGGCGGATCTGTACACAGAATTCCAAACATTACCACCCCGCCATAGATTAGTATAAAGGCATTACGACGCCGGTGGTTTTATTTTCAATTGCTTTCCTAATAGTTCCTAAAATGGAAGGGATTTGCCTCTTTCGCCATTGCTGCACACTAAAGGGCATCAAATAAAGTAAACTGGAGCAAGCCAAGAGAAGTATTAGAAATAAAAAGCAAATGCCATATTCGGGACTAGCAAACTCGCCAAAAAGAACTACAAAAGATGGTGTTTTATAATCATTATAAACACAAGCCTTAGGATAAACTGGCTCCAAAACACAATCCAACATGCAAACTGCGCTATGTGTGAGTGTGGCTGTGCTTCATGATGGTAAGAATTTTGAGCTGAAGGATCATGTCATTGCATCATGGCAGAGTTATGTACGGAGAGACGGCTGTGATCCAGATGTACAATAAACATGTTGTGTCTTTTTATAAATAATGCAAAGTGACATTGCTGTTCAGCCTTTACAACTCAAAGAAGAGAAAGGAAAGGATTATTTAAGGGCATTGTGAGTAACGGATCAGTCCTTTCAACCACCACATTATGAAACTTGGGTAGCCCTACTTGCACACATGCTCTGCACAAAACCTAGCACATAGTAGAGTATATGCACATGTTGATTCATCTACATATATACATTCATATTCATATACTGGTTCAGGAGGGGAGAATCTTAGGGGGAAATCCGGTTGTGGAAGACTCCTTGTGCAATGGAAATCCACTTGCACAACAGGACTTCTGGTTTCTCTGTTCCCCTCCCCTCCTGCCTCCTATGTGCCCCCAAAATCTTCTATAGGACTATAACGGAGAGGAGAGGAAGGAGAACTCCTTTGCATGAATGGGTGCCCAATTACACTGCACTGGATCTCACCCAACCAGAAATGTTCCCATTCTTTTGGTTAAAACTTTGGGATGGATGACCAATTAGAGATTAATTGAAGAGATTAAGACCCCCCCCCAACCGCTTCAAACCATGAATATTTCCATGTCTTTCAAAAGTTGTATTGGTGTATTGGTTAAGCATGCAAGCTGTGAGTACAGAAATTCTCCAAGTGGCTTTTAGACAACTATCTCAGACTCACATGCCCATATCAAGCACCCCATATGCATATTTAGAGGATGATCAGTGATCTACCTTATCGGGTTGTGGTAAGGATTACAGAGATAATGTACGAGAAGTGATTCATAACTGCTGCGTAATATTATTACCATGCACCAGTGCTAGATTACCAAATAGGCAGAGTAGGCATAAGCCTAGGAGCCCCACAACTTTTAGAGGGCCCATGACAACAGATCAAAATAATATTGATTTAATCTTGGAAGAAAATTACAACCAAGCTTTCTTAGTTCAATGTTATCCCACTAAAGCTCGCACATGAGCCCCCACCCCCACCCCCCACCCCTGAGATTTTGACTGCCTAGCGGCCTCCCTAGGGATATAATCTGGCACTGCTATGCAGTCTTGAATCAAATCTCAGCATTGACTCCAACCTCCATCACTGGCTTCCTCACTTACAACTTTTAAGAACCAATTCACACAAGCACTTCTGGTGAATATTCACCACCCTCGGCAACTTCATCAATCTGGCTTGCTAAAGCAATCAATTTGTCAATCCTCTATGTAACTATCCTTGATTAAGCATGCCTCTAACCCACTATTTGTGTGAAGTAAAATGGGGTCTGTGTGCTTCACAAATGTCTTCACATAGTCAGCCAGTCAACAGACCCTCTACACAGTTGTGTGTATGTGCTCTTAAGTGAACATAGTATCATTCAACTTTTAAAGTCACAGTCTTAATTGGATGCAGATAGATTGCATACCAAGAGGTTCCCTTGCTGACCCTACATCAGTCAGGATCCTTTGAAATTCACTAGAGTTAGGAGTACAGTCGTACCTTGGACGTCAAGCAGAATCTGTTCCGGTCCGGAAGTCCGTTCTACTTCCAAAATGTTTGGAAACCAAGGCACAACTTCTGATTGGCTGCAGGAAGCTCCTGCAGCCAATCGGAAGCCACAGAAGCCGCGTCAAACGTTCAGGTTCCAAAGAACATTCGCAAACCGGAACACTCACTTCCGGGTTTGCTGCGTTCAGAAGCCAAAATGTTCAACTCACAAGGCGTTCATCAACCAAGTTACGACTGTACTTAAAAAAGAAAAAGGAAATCCATTTAATTCAGCTATCCTGCCACCCTGTGAATGAATATAAGGAATGCTTTGCAGTTCCAAGATACTGTACGAGTCCCTACAAAGATCCATACTAATCTAGAGGATGGTGAAATGGAATAAATGTCAGATGAAGAAGCACAACCTAAAACACCAGTCCTTGTTAATATTTACATTTCAAGGTTTTCTTCAAATCAAGCTAGTCCCCGTCCCCCACCATTCCATGTCCTATTAGGTGGTCACATATTGTTTTTCCTTTTTCAGCAAATGAGTTGGGACCAGTTTTATATTATCCATATGGTTTTAACCGTGGGATTTTCTTCAACACAGGAAATCTCTGTAGCCTGGCAAATTGCCCTGGGAACGGTTGATATGGACTCAGAATTTACAGTACTCATCAGGTGTCCACTTAGGGCATTTCTGTACAATTATATAAAAAAGTGTTTCCTAACTGCATTTTATCCTTAGGGTGAACTTGCAAGCTCCAATCGCCTGCCAATAGCACAATATCCTGTCCCCACATAATGGAAAGGAACGTAACTTTCACTGTGTGTGTCTTTAAAACAGCAGGCTTTTTCTCCCAGGAGAAGGGAGTTCTACAACTGTAGAACAGCCACGTTTGTTCGTTCATTGGTCTGTTCATTCATTCTTGCCTTACATTGCTAAACTACATAGGACACAAAAAATGCATGAATTTGTCTTTGCTCCCCAGAACAGTACTAGGACAGGGGAGTTCTGAGCATATATGTGGGTGCTCAGTGATCATGCAAAACAAATGGAAGACACACATGAAAGACAGGAGATTTGTGAGTTAGTCAAATATTCCAAATTTGCAGTTACCTGGCCAGTGATGTAGTGGGCAGGTGAGAACGAAGCAGAAAATATCAGTAATGTTCTTTTTTGCTTTGGTCCTATATGTTCCTATGTTCTGCCTGAGATGCACAGAAATCTGATTTACAAAGTTTCACTGCAACATTTAACTAACAGTGGTGGTGACACTCTGTGAGGATTCCTCGGGTTTTGGGTCCAATGGTGATTGATGGGATTTTAATCTTCTTGGCATGTGCACCATGTAGGAAAACGGGGGTAAGTGCTCAATATGTTTGGTTACCTTAAGAATTTCTACATCTGCTGGAGTCGTAAATGTTCCCCAGCTGACTTCAGCTCTGGAGGAATTCTCAGTCCTTCGCCCTCGCCAGCAGCTGTTGTTGCAGCAAACGTTAGCTTGGGAGTCAAGTGCTTCGTGAGATGAGCTCGGCATACAAATATTATTTTACACTTATGCAAAATGAATCCTGCTGGGAACATACCATGCAACTTTGCAGTTGTATAAGGTGGAGTGGATACACTCAGTGGATGTCGAATCTGAGCTACGAAACTTTATTACTTCCCAAAAATGGAAAACGAGCAAAGTCCCAACTTAAGAAGGATGACAACTTAAGTTGACAGAATATGCACAACTCGCAGACTTAACATGTAGAATAAGAGAAGAAGAAGAACATACGTTTAAAGAAGATTGGAAAACGTTTATTGAATATATGGGAAATAATTGGGTACAGATGAAAACACTGGCAGCATTAAGATAAATTCAACAGTGTAAACAAGTTTTGATGGATGCAATAATGGAATACTGAATGATACAGTTTTTTGTAAAATATGCAGGGATTTATGATATGTAAAATGAACCATGGAAAGGGAAGAAGGGAAGTCATTGATATCTTAAGGATAATGAGTATTTTAAATTGTAAAACAGAAAACTTAATAAAATTATACACAAAAAAATACAAAACTGTATTACTTGTGTCTAACAATGCAATACATATGAGGGAGGGAAGGCATACTGAGATGCACACAAGAAATTTTTACAAAATGAAATTTCAAGGTTGAATTCTACCTCCACAGACATATGGCAGTTCTACAACAGGATGCAGTCTACAACTCTGAAAATTAAGTATTGGTAGCAGTGGTAGACCTCAAAAGCAAATACCAAGTGCTCCTATGTTAAAGATACAAGTGGTGGTATCTTATGCTCTGTGAATGGAAGAAACTTCCCTCCACAGACCATTCATGGAGTAAAAAAACAACAACCCAAAAACCTAGCACCACCCTTTGTGTTAATTTGTTTTATTTTTATTTTTGCATTTCAAAATCTACTGGGTTGACCCTTATGAACTCTGAAATGTCTGCTCATGAAATGGGTTTTCTCTGTCTCTTCCCTTCCCATTCCTGCCCATATCCCCACCTGAAATGCAAGTGCTCAAAGTTGGATCTTCTAGAATAGTATTGCATGTAGCACAGCTTGGTGGGGGAGGGAGGGAGAAGTCAGAAATTGGGGGCTCATCCCTTGGGCAATGGGAGGTGTTTTTCCACTTGTGCAGAACACTACTGTACCCAAGCCACAGTTGCCCACTTTCTGGAGCCAATTGTGGGGAAATAGTATGAAGAATGAGTGAATGAATTGCATTGCATAGACAACAGAAAACAACAGATGTCACCAGTGGAGATATTCTTTAATGGTTAAGCTTTATATTTGACATGAAATTTGAATTTTATAATGTACCTCTGTCAGTCCTTTTGAATGATAGATGGGGGCATTGATTGGCAAGTCCAGTTGTCCTGTCAGCCAGCTGATATCCATTCAATGAACCAGGCAGAATTACCAGCACCTCTTGCCTCAGTCAGTCTGAGAGTTTCACACAGCACTTCTCATTTGCTTGGAGGAAGTATACTTTTCTGTTTTGGTCTTAAAAATAAAACCTCCTGTTCCGTTCTGATGTTTTAGGAAAAGAAGATTCAAACAAAGTATTGTTTTAAGATCTATGGGTTTTAAAATAAAAAAATATATTTGATTCAATAATACTTTTTTATCATCCACATTCAGGAATGTTGTCAGCGATCTTTTTTCCAAGCCTAGATGCTGTCTGGATGTTGTTTGCATTGCAGTTACATTTAACAGTCAACTCTGCTCCACAACTGAAGAAAGTTATAGTACTTTCTTTTATTAAATATAGATGGGAATCCTATGTCTGTTTTAATCAGCCAAAACAAGAATGCAATTGAAACACTGAGCCTCTTAGCATGAAAATTTCACCAATCTTCCATGGGCAGACTCAAATGGAGCATGTTTTGCCATTGTTTTTATATAGGCCAACTAAATCTTAAAGTCAAAACATCTTTACCTTTGAAGTGGTACCCACAGAGTGAATCTGTGGCTACCAGGACTATGTTTAGGCAGAGGAAATTTTATAATTTCAAATGATTACTGTCTTTTTGCTATTGATCTTAGTTGGTATCAACTTTGTCTCCTTGTGATGTTCAGCTGTATTACAAATCAAGTACCACTTCCCTGCATGGGCGTAACCAAGGGGGGCAGGGAGCAGTTGCCCCCCCCATCAAGTAAAACAATAGAAATACTTAACTAACTGACCAATCACATCAGTTCTGCCCCTCCGACAAAAGTCCTGCCCCCCAACAAAGCCCCCCCCCAAAATAATCCCCCATGGGTTACCCCCATACTCCCCTGAGTTTTCTCTAGCCCAGTTTTCTCTAGCTTCAGAGCAAATTCTGTCATCATTGAGCAGACCAGCTGCTCCAAACCAGCTGAATTGTAGGTACAGATGCACAAGTACTTTAATGTCAGTCAACCCCCTTCATCAAAACTATTGGTTGTTCTGCAAACTACAAAGGCAGCTGCTTTGTAGGCTCATGAGCAGTAGCTCTTGACAAAACTCTTATTGCTGGCTGTGAATTAAGTGGCCTGGTAACTTAGGTAGTCTTTTGTTTGAGGAGTGACTTTTCTATTGTTTATTTATTTTTATTCATTTATTGGCAGGTAGGAATGGAATGGCGCTTCTACTTTGGGTCCATGCTAGCTTTGCATGTGTTCCTTCAGAAGTCTGTTCAGTCCCAATGATTATGGAATGCAACAGAAGTTTGATGTTGATTAGACCCTCCAAACCTGAAGCATGGGAAGTCCCAAAAATTCATAATTTGGCAGAATATTTGGACTATTTGTAATATGTAATAACTTGGAATATTTAATGTTATTTGATTGGATTGTCAAAGTGGAAAATTTAATAAAAATGATTTATATAAAAAGAAGTCTGTTCAGTCTTATTCCTGCAGTAAGCTGTGGGTTGTTTGTTTGTTGGTTTGTTTGTTTTGTTTCTAAACTGTACAAAACTAGTATTTGAATATGTAAAATTTTAGCCTGTTTCGGTACGTCTTCTGAGCAAAGAATTCTACCACATCATTTGCTGATGTGGGAAATCTGAAGCTTAACATAGGTATCTTGTCTGTGAGGTATGAATTGGGTGGTCTTGCTTAAAAATGGAGAGCACTTTCGTACACGTTACTTAACGGGAAAATTGCATTACAAAATTCAGGGCAGTGCAAATTTTAAAGAGTGGCTGCATTTCTGTTTGTGTATTATTTCAGAAAGTGCAAATTGGCCCATTTCCCTCCTCGGCATAATAACAACTTCCCCTGCACTAAACCATCTCTCACAGGCGTTTAACCAGCCTTTCCTCAAAAATCTCCAGAAAAGAAAATATCACAACTTAGCATTTATTTGTTTCCCAGCCTAAAGGTGTGTCCACTATATTGAAATGCTGTTGGTACTGTGCATTAGCACAGTAGGGTAAGAAGCAGCATCCACAACAACAAGCTGCCCTGCTAGTATCTGGAGTTCCTCATAAGCACATTTTTCATATTATTCTAGATGTAAAAATATCTAGCCCCTACCAGAGGGACAGGTGAAGACTGTGTTTTTCTGTCTCCAATTTCTGCAAGTCATTTTTGAAACAAATGAGTTTTGTTCATAAATTGAAGAGTGACCTCTTTCCAACCTACCTATCCCTTTTCCTTTTCCTTTTGAGGTGCATAGATTCTAAAGGACTACATGTTACACTGCAATCCCTCCTGGCTTGCAGTCACTCAAGATGACTGAAATGGTTTGCTGGGCGTCAATCTAGCTTCCAAATGCATGTTGGAATCTTCAAAAAGGTCCTCAGTAAATCTTCAATGCTTACTGGGAGGAAATGTCCTCTGAGATAATTGGGACCCAGGTGGCTTAAGGGTTCAAAGGTCAAAAGTAGCATCTTAAATTAGGTCCTGAAATCACTTGGCAGCCAATACAGTTGTCTTGCGATAGCTGATGTATAAGAATATCAGGTTGAGTTGATCAAAACCAGTGTGTCCCAAACCACCACAAGAACATAGAATATACTTATAGAAATCTTGAATGCTTAGCCATTTTCTTTAGAAAGACCTAGACTTACTTCAGCTTCAGTAAGTCCTAGATTATGAAGCAACCTCCAAACAACATTTTAGCCATCTGTCTGTCTTTCCGTCTGCGTGACGATCCAACATTACCACCACCTCCATCATCAACAGACTTGCCAGTAGACGTTTGCCCAAGACTTTAAAAATGTTAAGTCTTCTATAACCATCATTCAAACTGCCCTTTTACGTGCAGAGAGGAATGCTGGTAAAATCTTTGTGCTTCACTGCAATGATATGTTGCAGACATGTCACTTGAACATCACTGAGAGGAGTATCAGATTTGTTGAGGAACTTCCCCAACAGCTGGAAAGCTGAAATTTGGCTCACACATAGTCCAAGAAACCCTGATTAAGCAGTTCTGAAAACACGGCATTTTTACGTCTACAAGCTGAAATGCACAACAGTTTTTAGCTCGTAATAACAGCTGGCCCTCCAACACAGAGCAAGTCAAGCCATACATGGGGCTGAATGCTGGGCTGCAGGAGTTCCAAAACAGCCTAGGATTGGGAGGAAAGAAATTTGCAGTGGCAGGCAGGAATGCAAGTCTGAAAATGGGACAACCTATACATGTCATATAATGCAATAGTGTGACACTTCCCCCTTCACTTGCTTTAACAATCTTGGCACTGGGAGAGAAATAATTCCCAGGGAGAGCCAGGAATATATCTTGACTTGCAGAACACAAGCTTTGTGCCTCTATTGTACAGACAGATGACACAAAACAGGGAAATACCCACATGTGTTTGTTTGAAATAGACATCTAGTCCTGATTTCATTGTATAGCTCAGAAAGAGTTTTTATGTATACTTGGATCTAACAATGTGTACGATCTGTCAATTTGCTAGCTTGGAAAGACCATTGCTAACAGGCTGCAAAGTTCCCCCAAAAGTGAGCTGGCTCTCGAAAACAATGGCTAAGAGCAGGAGTCGACAAGGTTTACCTGGCCTGGGCCGGTTCACTCTAGCGGAGATCCCTCTGTGGGCCGGATTGCGATTTCCAGCGCCTGCGCAGACACAATTTTTGGCATCTGCATCTGTGCAGACAGGATTTCCCATGCCGCGCTGGTTTAGTGCAGCATGCAGGGACTCGCCAAGCAGGCAGCTTGGTTTGGGGGAGGCTTGTGGGCTGGTTAAACAATCCCCGTGGGCCGCTTGTGGCCCATGGGCCTTAGGTTGCCGACCCCTGGCTAAGAGCAACAAATCTCTACCGGTTCTTTAAAGTTTTGCACAAGATTAAGCACATGAGTTAGGAATTTAAGCCTAGCAGTGGGTTCAGTGGCTTGCTGTTTCCTAAAGGGAGCTCATTGGATACTTCCTTTTCTTTCCTGGTCGTTTCCTTTTCTTGCTCATCTCAGCCCATGCTGCAAATGCTGGACTTCAGCACCACCAGCAGCGGCAGCAGCAACACCATGGGTCGCTGCTCTCCTCGCCTGGACAGGGTGCTTCTAAATATCTTGTCCTTTGCACCTGAAACATTATTTGCATTGGTAAGTACTTGGTTATTTACCTAAGTCAACCAGAGTGCATCTTGATTATCTCTACTGCTTCTTCCCCCTCCCTATCCATTTCACGCAGGTTGGGAAAGGGTCACATTGTCTGATCCAACTTTCTATTTACTTTATTAGCAGAAAAGGGAGAGGTTTATATACACACAATTAGAGCAAATAGAGTTGTTCCACTGGATCCTGTTTCAGTAGCATTTAGTCACATATTATATTGCTTAGGAGGCACCTTAAAGGAAATGTTTTTTCCCTGTAGGAAAATTAATGGATTTCAGGGGTACAGGGTTTCCCCCCCCCCCTCTTTACAACAAACATACAAACACAACCATTGTTCTTTGTTATTAATCGTAATAATATGATTCTGAGCACAAAATACTTTAACATTCCTTTATTTCCGGGGGAGGGTGTGTGGAATACCTGCTAGTTCCATTTTACAGGTGGCAAAATGAGCCTGGAAGCAAATAATTAGGAGAATCCGGTGTGTCCACATTGAGGTGGCTTTGCTTTCTTTCCATTTCATTGAAGAACTGTAATCCTGTGTGAATGTTTGACTGTACAGGTGAATAGACCATTCATGTAAGCCATGGGTAGGCAAACTAAGGCCCGGGGGCCAGATCTGGACCAATCACCTTCTCAATCCGGCCCGCGGACGGTCCATGAATCACCGTGTTTTTACACGAGTAGAATGTGTCCCTTTATTTAAAATGCATCTCTGGGTTATTTGTGGGCATAGGAATTTGTTCACCCCCCCCCCAAATATAGTCTGCCCCCCCCCCACAAGGTCTGAGGGACAGTGGACCGGCCCCCTCTTTAAAAAGTTTGCTGACCCCTGACATTGTAAGCAGTTTTTAAAAGCTTGCCACTTTGTAATAGTTCCAAGTGACTGTAAGCTACTTCTGAGCAACTCACCTGTTCAGATTCAGAACTAGTACTTGATTTGACGTCCACTTCACACCTTGAGTGTACACCATATGTACCCATGATTTACACGATCACATTTAAAGGACCCATGCATGTCTGTACACACACACACACACACACACACACACCAATGACTGTGGTTGCCTAATACAAGCTACAGCTGATATGAAATAGGACTAGTCTTGGAAAGAGCCAGGTTCAAATCCTACTCAGCCATGAAGCTCACTGGGTGACCTTAAGCCATTCAACCTCTCACACCTTAACTTATTTTGTAGGGTTCTTGTGAAGGTAAAAATGGGGGAGGGGGAGAGTTACATATTCCATACCCTTTAGCCAGCTTAATTCACTTGTAGTCAAGTCAATAAACAAGGCCAGCCTTTGCATGCTGGACTTTTCATGCTGTTTTATACTGTTTACGTTTGTGTTTTATGGTGCGCTGTGCAAACGGTTGCTTTTTAAAACTGTCTTAAAATTTTGTGGTGTTTTAAAATTTCAACTTTTAAAACTGGGTTTTCTATTGCTATCCTATGCCATGACTGCTGCTTTGCGAGATTCTCCTAAAAAGTAGAGAATAAATAAATGCTCGTGAGAGAAGTGAAGATTTTCATACAGTTCAGTCAGTACGTGTCCCAAACGATGAGGTGCTAGTTTTCCCAGGTCAGTAGTGCAACTTGCGTCTGTGGTGCCATTGTGCCAAAGCATTGGGCCTGAACCATGATATATTATTATTGCTACTACTATTACTATTAATGAGATTTCTATGCCACCCTTCATCCAAAGATGCTTAATTTTTTAGGAAAGGAAATGTGTGTCGGGTTTCAAAGTCCTTTAAGCTCTTATTTTTATCATTAGGTTGTGTAGACAGGTGTGTGGGTCAAGGACAACATGAAATAATTGGGAGCCTGAGGCAAATAATAATATTACCCATCCAAATGGTACCCTGAGGAGGCAGGAGGACAATACCAATCAAGGAATTGCTGTCTTCTAATAGTACCCTTATTGTCTGAGGATGGCCTGTTGTGATTTGTTTGAAGAGAGAAAGGTAAAGAGGTAAAGGGACCCCTGACCATCAGGTCCAGTCGTGTCCGACTCTGGGGTTGCGGCGCTCATCTCGCTCTATAGGCCAAGGGAGCCGGCGTTTGTCCACAGACAGCTTCCGGGTCATGTGGCCAGCATGACAAAGCCGCTTCTGGCGAACCAGAGCAGCGCACGGAAACGCCGTTTACCTTCCCGCTGGAGTGGTCCCTATTTATCTAGTTGCACTTTGATGTGCTTTCGAACTGCTAGGTGGGCAGGAGCTGGGACCGAGCAACGGGAGCTCACCCCGTGGCGGGGATTTGAACCGCCGACCTTCTGATCAACAAGCCCTAGACTCTGTGGTTTAACCCACAGCGCCACTCTGCAAATGCTCTGAATCACTTTGGTTGATTATTACTTCACTTGTTTCTGGATTATTGTCTTATGTTTCCAACTGATCGCAGCCGCTGAACAAAACTGCTGGGGTTTGTGCGCTGTCTACTTCTTGCCCTGCTTGTGGGCTTCCCAGAACCAAGCCCAGTCTGGCCTGTCACTTCTGAAGACAGGCCAGTGGGCACCCAGGGTCCCTTGGTGGCAGTGGGTGCCAACTTGAATAAAATATTGGGGTGAGGGGTGGGGAGGGCAGGTAAGCCCCACCCCACATAATCAATCCATGACACTTTGCACAAACGCCATTGAAACGGCAACGCCCATCAACTTGGGGGGTGGGGCCCCTCAAATATTTTTTTTTTGGGGGGGGGGCTGAATGGACCTCTGCCCCTAGGAGTTGGCTCCTATGCTTGGTAGAATCCAGTCAGAAGAACTGTCTCATGCGACATTTTAAGTGGCAAAGGCTCTCTAGCGTGGTGTCCTCGTTCCATCCGTCGGCCTATGAGGGACCCCCAATCCCACGGCCGCCGCCCGCATGACAGCTCCTGCCACAAGTACGGTAGGGGAAGGAAGGAAGGAAGGAAGGGAAAGTCTCTCTTCTTCTCTCCGACGAGTGGGAACGGCATCGATCTCCCACTTCTCGCTCCGGAAGATTAGATAATGTAAACCAAACCCGCGGCTCCTCGTCTTCGCACCCCGCCCTTTCCCGCCCCACCGAACGCAAAGCGCGCCAGCCCGGGGCGAGCGGCCAAGTCCACGAGCCGCTGCTGGTAATCCCCCCCTCAGCTGGCGGGCAGTGATGCCAGAGAGATGCAGCCGGCCGGGCGGGCCGAGACGAGAAGTGCGCGAGGGAGGCTGCGCGCCCCGAGGAAACGGCGGGAATCGAGCGAGCGGGCCGGGGTTGGGGTGGGTGGTTGGGAAGAGGGGCGAAATGAATATTTCAGGCGGAGTTTCTAATTAAAGAAACTCGGGCTGCTGACCCCCCCCCCTTTCCTTCCTTCCCTCCCTCCTCCCCCCCCCCCTCCCCGCTTGAGCCGGGACTGCTCATTTTACGTCTGCGGGGAGGCAGCATAAGAAGGGACCCGGGCGGGGGAACCGTGAGGGGAGAACTTCAGTGGCTGCGAGGCGAGAAAGCGGCGGCGCTCGAGGGGCTGCAGAGCGGGACTTTGAGGGAGCCGACCGTCCACCCACTTGCAAGTCGATACCGTCTGAGGCGGCAGCCACCTCGCGGATACCCTATATAAGCCTCTATAAAAGCGCGGACATGGAGTAGGTGGAGGGAGACCGGACGGCGTACGCGCCGGGGAAAGGAGGCAGAGCGCGGCGGGAGAAGCAAGGCTCCGGCCGGCGAGGGACACCCCGTCAGGCACACACGCACACCGCCTCAAAGGGCAAACGGAGGCAGGTAATGCTCCCGAGCGCTCAAGGAGCAGGAGACGACAGGGCGGACGCGCCAAATTCAGCCGCTCTCTGGCCAGAGGAGGAGGCGGCGGCGGCGGCGTACTTGCGCTCGGGCATCTCCGGAAGGTGTCGCTCGACTGGCTCGACTCGCAGGCACATCCAGCCGATTCACTTGCTGAGCGGCGAGTGAAGCGAGGGGAGGGAGCCCGAGGCACCAAGCCGCCGCCCGGCAAGGAGGATGGTCGAGCTGAGAGGGCTGTGGTGCCCCGCTCGCCTACCGAGTCTTTGCACGCCGTCTTTCTCGGGGGTGGGGAAGGGAGGAGGAAGAGGAGAAGCCGAGCGCAGCAGCCGCTCTTGGAACGGAGAGAGAGAGGAAAGTCCTAGCCAAAGTTAAAGCGCTTCGTTGAAACCGCCTTGATTTCGACGGATGGAATCTCGGCTCTTCTCTTCGGGAAATCGACAGGGCTGAGAAGTGCAGCGACAGCTCTGGCTGGACTGAGCCGCCTTTTTCGAATGAATGGGTCGCTCTCAGCCAGCCAGATGTTCATACCTCTCTCGCTTTCTCCACGCCGGTCTTGCTCAGTCTGGTGCCTTCCAGATGCGCTGGCTGCAGAGAGTCGCTCGCAGACCTAAGACACCTGGGAGGCACCAGGCTAGAGAAGGCTGCTCTTCCTCGAGCATCCGCAAGCCACGTGGAGGAGGAGGAAGGCGCGCCGGACATAGGAGGACCGAAGAGGCAGGCGCTTCCCACATCCGCCGATGTGCCTGCGTAGGGTTTGGCTTCCGCGGAGAGAGGGGGTTTAGACCAGGCATAGGCAACTTCGGCCCTCCAGGTGTTTTGGGACTACAACTCCCATGATCCCTAGTTAACAGGACCAGTGGTCAGGGATGATGGGAATTGTAGTCCCAAAGCATCTGGAGGGCAGAGGTTGCCTATGCCTGGTTTAGACTGGGTCGAGGCTGGGGGACCTGTGGCCCTCCGGATGTTGCACTCCAGCTCCTATTAGCCCCAGGGATGATGGGTCGAGGGTTCAGCAACATCTGGAGGACCACAAGTTCCCACTCCGCTGGACCAGAGCATCTGAGCCTGCGCGCGCCACTTTGGATTCTCTATGCATGCCCTCGGATGTAAGCATGTAAACACTTGATAAATTACTTGCAGAGCGAAGAGGGAAAACCCCGCCACATTTCCTCATCAGATTACAAATTAGGGGGAGCAAAGAAGCGGCCAAGTTCTTCTCGGATGAAAGCAGCGTGCTGGTTAGCCAAGCGCTTAGACAGTCGTCACTTGCGCCCCCCCCCCTTGCAGAATGCCGTGAAAGCTTGCCAAACTTTTCTAGGCATGACTCTATTTACCTGCCTGGCATTTTGCACTTGCTTCTTGCTCCCCCCCCCCGCCTGCCTCTCCTTACGCAAAAACAGGTTTCCAAGTTTCCAAAAGGAAAAGAGGAGGGAGAAAGGGGGGGGGGCGGCGAAATCCCTCAGGTCCTTTGCTTCTCCTGCGCCTAGTTTGCTTTTCATATAAAGCCACTCCGATCTCCAGTAAAGGGGGGGGGGGGCAAACAAGGCTGTGGGGCAGGCTGCTGACTTGGGAGAGGCTTTGGTGCTAGGCGGGCGGGAGGAACCCATGCGGCCCCAGTTGCTGGACTTCATCCCCCATCACCCCCTGATCATTGGACATGCTGTCTGTGTGACTGATGGGAGTTGGAATCCGACAGTATCTCAAGGGTCCACGCTGGACCTCCTCATCCCTGGTATAAAGGCTCCGGAGTAAAGTGGCACCAGCAGTGGCGTCTCAAGGCGCCCTTTCACCACTCGGTGGCACTGCCTCTGGCTGAGAAGCATTGATTCCCACTTTTGGGGCTTCCCAGTTAGAGAGAGGGGTGAGTAAGCCTTTCCCCTTCGTGCAAGGCTCCCTCGCGTGCCAAACAAGCAAGGAGGAGTTTCATCGCTGGCGCTCAGGTCCTGCATTGGAAGCCGTGCGCTCAGAAGGGTGTTTTCTGCCAAGCTGATCTGAACACTCCAGAAAGCAGCTCCTCTGCAAATCTCTCCTAGCCCTCTGCTGTTTATGGACTCAATGAGGGGATAGGGCTATGCTTCTTCCTTGTTTTCGAAGTGAAAAGTTTATTGATTGATTGATCTCCAGGTCCCAGCCACTACTTTTAAAACCAAAACAAAACCCAAACACCATGTGTTAAAAGGTATTCGACATCCATCTTCTGTCCTAAACAAGCGCTCTTTAACTCCTTGGCACCAAGAGCAGGGCAGTGAGCTCAGTATCAAGCGAGTGAGACGTGAATGCCGCTGGGAAACTCAGTTGCCTTCTTCTTGCTACTAGAATCCTACTTGGCTAAAGAGCAGAGAGAGCTGCACACAGCCAGCAGAGGATCTGGGTCCTCCCCCTCTTTTAAGTAAAAAAAGGGGGGAAGGGGGGCGAGAGAAGGCAGAGGTGTTAGAAAATCTGGGCACTCTCAACTTGAAGGGAGAACAATTGCTTTAACTTGCCACTCACTGTTCGCGTTGATGTGACACCTGGCAGTGACACATATCTCCTTCTCACAGCTGGTTTCAGGTAGTGGACTCGGAAGGTGGCTCCATCTATCCCTCGTTTGCCCTCGGAAGCGCCATGGGCAGATTCCTGAGATCCCCTGCGTTGGTTGGGCTGGTGCTGGCGATGCTTTCAGCGGGACATTGCGAAGAGAGACCCGAATCTAGCGCAGGGCTGAAGGAAAGGCAGAACCTCTTAAACCTGATCATGGAGATCATTCAGGAACTGAAAAAATACCACCTGGAGGAGGACGAGGAGAACGGGGTTCACTACAAACAAGACTATCTTTTGGACCGAAGAAGGGAAGTACCGGTAGTACCCGATTATGGATCTTACTCAGAAGAACAGAGAGTTGGTAAGTCAAAAATACTACATTGTGTTAGAGAAGACAAGTCTGCAACCTGTAACGTTCATTTTTCTTTTTGCGTTAAACTTTACAAAACGGAGAGTTCGGTCATCAAGCTGCTAGTTTGCATCTGAGAAATCTCGGGGTGGGGTGGGGGCTTGCAAATTGCTCCAGTCCTTAATTACAGCGGATTCCTCAATAACCGCTCTGAAGGCAAACGCCAGACTAGCAAAGCTCCCCTCCCGTTGAACGAGGAATAACCATGCTACGTCCTCCTTCGCCGATCGATGGCGCTGAAGAGCAAGTTACAGCATTCAGTAGGTTGAAATCCGAGAAGCATCGTCTAAAGGAGATCACTTTGCGATGTGTGTGCTCCGAGTCCGAGGCTCGCTAACAGTTCCTTGTCTGTTACTATAGTCTAGTCAATTGCAAATCTGAAACTCTCAGAAGTTTCTTTTTAAAAGTTTTCCATAGTTCGAGGGTTCCCGCCTCAATAGACTGGTTTGCATCAGTATAAGGCAACTTCTATGCAAATCTACATTTGATTACTGCTAGTCACTCGGATGTCTCCCACAGGTTTTCTCCTTCTTTAATGTTTCTTTTTTTTCTAGATTTTATCTTGAAGGTTAAGCAAATTTAAATTGCATTGATTTTAATAGATGAGTGAAGTAGTTATACAGTTCTGTATAACAACCGAGAAAAGGGGCCTGAAAAGCACAGGACTGTAACAATATATTAATGAGGAGAAATTTACAATAAAGCAGGAAAAAATATAATTACAAATGCAAAGTATTGTATTGTATTGTATTGTATAAACAGCTGACTGCAGGTGAGTTTTTGGTTGACACCTGGAAAACTCCCTTAGCAACTAAATTGCATTGGTTGAATGAATATTTGTCAGTTTTTCATGGGGATTTTTTTTTTTGAAGTTATCTGAGGGAGATCTTTGAAGCACGTCTGCTATCAGTTGTTTAGAACAGTCTTCAGTACAACAGTGTTTGTGCTATGCAATTCTTTGTAAGCTTCACTGAAATGAACACTTTGCAATTAGAATATTTTGTCATTTTTTTGTAAACTTATTAAGGCTACTTGTAGACATACCTTGAAAGAGTGGCATGACAGGTTTTTCAGCTGCAATGCAAGCTGTACTCCACTCCTCATGCTTTGATTTATCAACCAGAAAACAACCTCCAGCTTGCAAGTACCCTTCCCTGGCTTTGAGACAGCCAACTGTTTTTTGTTGTTGTTGTTGAGTTTTTTTTAGTCCCCTCTAGGTATCCAACTTGTTTATTTGCTGTGGTTGTACATTGTTCAACTCTGAAATCTGCTCAGATAGGGGAGATAGCTTTATGACTGGCATAAGGGCCAACCAATCAGCATTGCACATAGTCCAGCCCTTAAGAGGGAGTTGCTTCATGATTGATACAAGGGCCAGCCCATCAGTGCTGCCCAAAATTGATTTATGCTCTAAACCAGAACAGCAGCTACTCCGCCCCAATTCTCCGAACAAGGCTGTGTATATACATAAGGTATGCAGAAAATATGTGGCAGCATACTCATTGCTGAAATGTAAGCAGTTCTTTCTCTTGCCTGCTACTCTTCAGAAATCAGTGGGGTTTGATAGTGCTTGTACTGGCTGGGTTTGTCTCTGTTGGGTATTGAGAAATGCTATATTTCCATGCCTGTGTTTTTGACACCATAAACATGTTTCTGGGGAAAGGTCTTACCAATGGCAAAATTTCACTTTAAGAACTATCTGTTTCCTGGACCAGAAATCAGGACTAGTTGCAGACTAAAAAAATAGCCAATTTTAGTAGTGTTTATATCACTGGAACTTTAATTGTTTAAAATCATACTATTTGGCTTAGCTGGCTGCTAGTTACTCCGAAACAGCAATTCTTTGTAGGGGATTAATTTTGCAGTAAATTATTTCAGAAATTTGGCTTTAGATAATTAGGCTACAGTTCTGTGTGTACTTTCCTGGGGGTAAGTGCCATTGAATTCACAGGATTGCACTGTGAAATCTTATGTGTAATAATAAAAGATTTGCAGATTGTACATGGAAGTCACTTGAAAGTGGGAATTTAGGCTTATCATAAATACCTGCCAATTAGAGCAAATATAGTTGATCTGCTGGATCCTGTTTAGGAGGCACCTTAAAGGAATGCGGAAGATTTAGACCACCCCCCATGGGTGGCACTGAATTGCTCCCCCTCTGCAAGTAAATGGCTATAAAGCACAACAGGAAAAGAAAGGGGGAAGATTCCAAAAGGCTGAAAAAAGTTATGTACTGAAAAACACCCCAAGTTCTGATGCATCTAGAACTTGGGAAGTTTTCCTTGAAAGAGTAATTGTTGTTGACAAAGTGCGAGTTCCTACAGAGAGTTCTCACTAAGCGCAGTACTCAAGTATACCATTGCTATTGAGAAATAATAACCAGGCAGTGGGCGCTAAAATTTTCAGAAAGTGAAATTTCACTTGCAAGTGTTCCGCATGCCTGTGAAGCAAAAGTGGCTACTAGTTTGAATTTGTGCCTGGTGGTCACCATTTAAAATTCCCTACAGTGCAACGCTCCAGAGCACCTGGCAAATTCTGCATCATTGCATTATGAGAAATATAAAATGGCAGCTGTCCAGTACTGATCAGAATCAAACAAATGCTCACCTCTCCTAGGAAACCCACAATCACCCATACAATCGCTTAAGTGGCATTGGCACTAATACAACCTAATCGGTGGCAGCTACTGCAGGAGGTCCAGGCAAGGTAAACATCAGCACCACTGGTCTCTCTCAGAGTGTATAAGCTCCAGCATCTGACCAAGTGTGCTGGATGTAGACTTGTTAACTGAATCAGTTAGCTGAATCCGGCCTATTATGTAGAAGAAGCCTGTAAAATTCTAGGATTTATTGCTTATTGTGCTGGATATAGGTCAGAGCGTTGGTCTCTCTGCTACATGGAAAACACCCCTTCACACAGTAAGCTGGCACATCAAGAACAGTCATCTAAATTTCTCCCTCTACAAGATTTTTCTTTTCTTTTGGCATGCAGGCAGATAAATGAGTTTAACTATATAGAGGAGCACTCAAAAATATGACTCCAGCTGCAGTTTGAAATCAGTCTGCATCAGCCTTCCCTAACATGGTGCTATTCATGTTTTGGACAACTTTTGTGAGGAATGTGTTAGAAACAGATTTCACACTGAAAACCTGCCTAACTAATGGCTTGAGCTTGATGTAGAACCACTGTGCAGCACTTTATGGGAGCACAACAGCTGAAGTAGAACCTGTTCTAATCAAAATAAAACTGTGCTGAAGCAACTTGCCAACTTCTGAAAGGCTTTTTCCCAGCAGTCTCGCTATCATTGCAAGGAACTACTGGCCACAACTCTTCCTATCAATCATCTAACTGCCTGACTGTCCCCTGAGGGATGTTTGAAAGAAACATCTAAGCTTTTAATGTGGCATATGGCACAATTAGGTCAAGTATTATAAGGTCAATTCAACTGAGCTTGACTATGCTTAGAAGTAAATAAGTGGTGCATTTCGAGAATGTCTAAAACTTACCAGTGAATCAGATCTGGTTGGAAGTATGGTAGTTCTGACTTTAAATGCAATAAAGAGGTCCCAAGGGGATTCAAAGGCCACTTAGGCATTCATTTTTGGTAAGAAAAAAGTGCAGCGTTTCATGTGCAATCAACAAGTTAAGTAACAAAAAGCAATAAAAGATGACACTAAATCAAGGAGACAGCCACAAGAAGCTAAAGAGGATTTAAATAAACTAGTTGCATTCCCCTCCGTTTAATACAAGACGTGGGAAAAGCAAACCACATGAGTAAGAAGCAATTAGATTATGTTGTTCTCCCTTACAATACTGTGACTACATTTCCTGAAAATATGCTCCTGTCCTGGATAATGAAATGCAATTATTTGAGAGGAATTGAGCTTAGGAACTAAATAGAACACTACAGATTCTGTTATTCCAAACTCCAGGTTCTTCATTATTGGTGTCTATACTTCTGTATAAGTAAGTATATGTGTGAAGCCACATATATATGTGTGTGTGTAAAACCATATAATGCAAAATTATTTGTTAACATGAACATGGAACAACAGCTAGCCTCTCAGATGTCAGCAGATTTGCATGTTTTCCTGACACTCCCATTAATCATCACATACCTAAGCAGTGGCACCTGTGTTTCAACAGCTCAACTCAGATGCACAAACATGGTGCAGTTTGAATGTCTAGGAAGTTGACTCGGAAACGACAACTAAACCAGAATGCAGCAGCTAGACTGGTGACTGGGAGTGGCTGCCAGGACCATATCACTCTGGTCCTAAAGGATCTTCATTGGCTCCCAGTATGTTTCCGAGCACATTTCCAACTGTTGGTTCAGACCTTTAAAGCCCTACACGGCCTCAGCCCTGTATACCTGAGGGAGCGCCTCCACTCCCATTGTCCAGCTCCGGGGGCCTTCTGGCGGTTCCCTCACTGCAAGAAGTTACAGGGAACCAGGCAGAAGGCCTACTCGGTAGTGGCACCCGCCCTGTGGAACTCCCTCCTGTCAGATGTCAAACAGATAAACAACTATATGATTTTTAAGAACACATCTGAAGGCAGCCCTGTATAGGGAAGTTTTAAATATTTGGTGTTTTATTGTGTTTTTATATTCTGCTGGAAACTGCCCTGAGTGGCTGGGGCAACCCAGTCAGATGGGTGGAAGAATAATAATGATAATAATAATAATATTAGGTGTTATGCAAACTAACAAAAGATGTTCATGGGCTTGGAATTCCAAAATGTAGGGCAAATTCATATTATTCAGTTAAGCTGCCCTGTTTCCTCCCCCAATTACATCAGAAGAGCTAAGCCAGGAGCAGCTAGAAGAGCCATGGCATTCTTTCTTGTGAAGAAAGAGATGGGCAGCCAGAGTGGAATCCAATATACCACTAAATCTCTTAAAACTTGTACATACAAGAGCTGCCTAGAAGCGAGAAACATTTACATTTGGAGTAGGATAGAAGCTGACTGCTTTTGCTCAAAAGCCACCCCACTTGTTTCCAATGGCACTTGCTTCCCAGAATTGTGAACAAAATTAAATTCAATCCCAGCTGTCTTTACTCAAAATGTTACTGGTTTCAGTGGGCGTTAAATGCTATAAACACTTGCTTAGGTGTATCTAGGTGGGTTTTTTTTTTAAGAACATGAGAATTTTAGAACATGAGAACTTTACAAAGGGCAAATAATGAGCCTACACTTGGTTTTTAAGATCCATGAAAATGTCATTGCCCTTTTCAACCAGCTTAACATCTTAAAATGAAAAACCTCTAGAAGCTAAATGTACAGAACATGAGTGATGATTATGTTACAGTGTCCTTCATTCCTTTTAACAGAAATAGTTCCTAGAGATCTGAGAATGAAAGACAAGTTTTTAAACCATTTAACAGGTAAGCAGAATTTAACATTCTAACATGGTATTTTTGCCCGTAATTATCCTCTTATGGTACTAATTCAACTGACCCACTGCTTCTTTTCTCCCCCAGGTCATCTTTATTTTGGTCCAAAATGCACTAAACACTTTCATAGACTTTACCATCATACAAGAGACTGCACCATTCCTGCATGTAAGTGCTGTCACCCAAGAATCCATTGCCAGACATTTAATTTAGTTGCATTTAATAAAGAGCCATCTTCCAATGTAATTATTATTTGGTTTATTTAAGGAGTTTGTGGAATTACAGTAATTAAACAGACTGCTGTACAGAGAGACTCAAATGTAAATATTCAGGGATGTACTCAACTTGCTTTTACTCAAGAGTATATGCACTGAAGTAATGGACATAAGCTAGTCATGGTTATTAATTTCAATGGGTTAGTTGAAGACAACCAGCAGTACCTATAAGTGGGACCAAGCAATTAAACAGTTCCCACCCAGCTGGTTTTATCCTGTTGCACATCACTGCTTGGGCTGCTGATTAGTTTCTCAACAGATAGCTGATAGATTATATTAGTGTGATATAGGGAGGAGTACTTAATGGTGCATCTTTAATGTCTGTTCTCCCAGTAGCCTTAGCCTGACTTGGCAGCAATTAAAAATCTTGACTCACATTTTGATTGTTTATTCTTGGCAACTGAGCATAAAAAAACTACTTGCATGTGCAAGTCAGACACATGTCACTTGCTGTATTAGAGAAAATTACTAATTCTGCTGCCAATCACAGAATAATTAATTCCCTTACTAGATTAACTTTGTTTTTGTAGTGTCCAAAAACCATAAAAGCAGGGCTTTTACACACACGTTAATGTTTTGGCCTTCAAATTGGTTGCAGAACGATTTAACTCAAATGTGAAGGCTCCTGAAATAGTTTTTCAAGCTAAAATTGACTACCTGAATAAATTTTGCAGGTATACATCTTCCATAAGCTTAGTAGTTTGATAAGCAGCCTAAAAGTTTGATCCTTGTCATTCGATTTTACGAAGTCCAGAGGTTTCACACATTGCTCACCTTCAGACAGTAATATGAACAAGCCTTTTCTCTGCACATGCAGTTTCTGGATGCAAGGTTCTAATTAACCAAAACAAAATAGAAAATTCTTTCCAGTAGCACCTTAGAGACCAACTGAGTTTGTTCTTGGTATGAGCTTTCGTGTGCATGCACACTTCTTCAGATACACTGAAGAATTAACCAGTTTTCCATTTCATACTATGCTCACCAACTTTGGAACAAGTCATGATATTAAGCCATGGTTTAAAGCTGAGATATCATAGCTCAGATGAAATGAGAAACTGCAATTAAGACTTTCTGATTTGCTTGCTCACATCCGAAAGGGAGGAGCAAAGGGCCTGTAGGCACAGATCAAATCCTTGCTCATATCTTGATTTATTAACCTAGAGATACGATTATCTTACTGTGGCCATTTCATTGTCCCATATTCAAGCTTTCCACCAAGTGTACATGTCATATGAGCTGGGACCAATCCTGACTGATATATATACTGCACAGGTATAATGGCAGGTACAAGTTGGCAATATTCACATTACATTTTTGTACACACAACTAAAATGTAATCTGTGGCTCAAAGAAAGGGCAAGAAATTCAAACTGAAGATGAACAGTGCTCTAGTTTTTATCCCCTTCCAGTTTTCAGCTTCAGATTATTATCAGTCTTTGCTAGTTCATTGTTAGTAGAAAATGAGAATTTTAATTTTATGGAATGAACACCACAATTTTATTTGCTATCCTGCATACCTAACCTGTCCAGGCATGCATTGCAACTATTTCTCCTGCACGTATTCATAGCCACGGTAGCTAGCTGTTTACACGTGCACATCCATTTCTTCTTGAGAGGTGCTTTCTTCCAGGCCAGTCTGCATAGCATTATACATGCAACAGCAAATAAAATCCATTTAAAAACTATTTTTTAAAAAAATCTCATTTATACAGCCAACTTTTTAAGCAAAGAATTCAAACTTATAACTTAAAAATGAATGGTTTCAAAATGAATTGCAGTAGGCTTGCAGTTCCTTGTGTAACCTTACAATAAGAAACTTTAAAAAAAAAAACCTCAAGTTTTGCTGCGTTGTTTGTTAACTTCTATTTATGATCTTTTCACTAGACTATAAAAGATGTGCCAGACTTCTTACTCGGTTGGCAGTAAGTCCAATGTGCTCGGAAGGATAAGGTAAGCTTTTTGAAAGGACCAATTGCACACTGCCTGTATATGCATGGCAACATCACAATTGTGGATTAGATACAATTAATGAGCATTGCGCAATAGCTCTTTGGAGAAGGTATTCCCCTTTCAGAGAGAATGACACAACGCCCTTCACTCGGCAAAATACCAGCCATAAATAAAAGGATACCCCTACCGGAAAGCAGCATAAAGACTCTCAGACATCAAGGGTGAATTCATAGCTGTATGCAGTTAGCAGATAGTGAAACAAAGCACATCAGGCACAGCCAATTTTCAGGGGCTGAGTCAGCATCCGTTTCTATGTATTGACACTGGGTCTCTATTTAAAGTTACAGGTTAATTATGCTATATTTGAATGCAGCTTAAAAATATACATGTAGGAGTGATTAATGTATCTATGATACAGTTAGAATGTAGTTGAAGCATGAACAAACATTATGCGCATTCAGCTGAATCTGTCTCCAAAACTGCACATTTATATTTCACTGAAATACCAACTTAACAACAGTAAGCAATATCAGGAATTAAAACCAATTCATTTCTCTTGGAATCAACACTGAGATTAAGATCCTTTTCAGCCCTTGTGAATAAAATATTGTAGAACAAAACAAATTGTACTTTGGGGGTGAAGCTCAATATTATTTACACTTTACTTGACTTTTCTTACTTTTTATGATAAAGCCATTAAAAAAAATTATGTTGTAGTCAGTCCTCAAACATTAGAACCACCAACATCTCATATAGCAGGCATCCCCAAACTCGGCCCTCCAGATGTTTTGGGACTACAACCCCCATCATCTCTAGCTAATAGGACCAGTGGTCAGGGATGATGGGAATTGTAGTCCCAAAACATCTGGAGGGCCGGGTTTGGGGATGCCTGTCATATAAGAATGATTGCCACAAGTAGGGAAATCAGTGTATTTAAGAAGTAAAAATATAGTGTAGTCCTTGGAGTATCCAAAAGCTGGTGCTCATGAACTGTGAAGGCTTTCTCTCACTTACCTAAATCCCCATCCCTTGATAGCAAATGGTAACCGACCCATTATGTCAGATTGTGCAGCAAAAACAAAAAGTGAAATATTTTGCTCTCTTGAAAACCGAGAAACTAATATTTTGTGGTGTGCGGTGTTGTCTTGTCTTTGCTTCAGATGTTACTACTATCAAGGGAAAAAGCTATTATCAAGAACCAAGAGAAGTGCCTTGGAAACCAACAGGGAAATTGAACTTACCATCTTTGTAACATATTCCATTGTGAACAAGAGATTTATTTTTGCAAGTTGATAGACTACTTCCCATAAAATCTTTAAACATGTGTTTTCTATTCTGTCACCACTGTTTACAGATACACAATTTTTTTCCGGTAGTTTTTCCTACCATAACAATTTAAAATGTTTCATACTTTGAAGCCACCCTATATCAGAAGTGTTGCATTGCCAAAAAAAATCAGTGAATTATCAACCTCCCAAGTAAGAACATGTTTCATTTAGAGACGTCATGGGACACTTTCAAGGAAGCCTTCCTGTGGAGAAGGTTACCTTTCTTGCTTATGCAATTCGAAGTGTTTGGTTACAAATGTTTCATAAATCTGTTGTGGTGTACTCTTACCGAGTGCAAACTGCATGCCATGTGGAAGAGACAAACATGTTTTAAGTAAAACTTGGATTCTGCATCCACTCAAATGCCATCCGTTTCCTGTACAATAGAGGTATGAACATTCCAGCTAAATGTGCAATATGTAAATACTGTAAATAACATACGTAATAAAGTGTTGGGTTTATAACTTGGCTCTTCATCATTATTCTTCTTCCTACTTGTAGAATTGCACTACTTGTAGTACTTAAGATGGGAAAGAATTGCACTAGACCAAAGACATCAAATTCCTTTTCAAAGTGGTAATGTTTCATGTGATGAGAGATGGAACACGCCCCAAGGTGGGCTAACAGCATCCTTGCAAACAGTTCATTCAGAATGGTAACCCACCCATGATTCTACTTGCCTGTGCCACCACCTTTCCCATCCTGCCAAGTCACCATTATCAGGGCTTATTAAAACAGTCATCTCTATCCAATTCAATACTGTAGCTATAATTAATGGAAATAAGGTAAATGTTGCTATTGTCCCTCCTCTCTAAGTGCTGCCTTGCGGTCCAGTCAATATGAAACATTCATTTCCATATACCTGCAACACCTGAAGGCTTTCCCTTTAAATGGAAGTTTGAAAGTAACCACAGAAAAGTGTTCCATGAGTATCAGGATCGGAGATTAAGAAGCCACTTGTATTTCATGCAGTTTTTTTTTTTAAATAACAACAAGCTGTACTCAAAGTAATTAGCTACATTATGAAACTAAGGCAATGAAAACATTACAAGGATCAATATAGCTAAGCTGATCTTTTCCCTATTTTATTTGCTCTTGTATTTTCAAGTCAATTACTATGACAGTTAATTTTAGTACGGCTGTAAACTTTACAGGAATAAAACTTAACGTTTTTATCAAAACAAAAATATATTCCTAGCAACACTTGAGAATAGCCTATTAAAATAAATTATAGCTATTTGCCTCTGCATTTCCTATGACATTTTAAATCAATAGCTATGGAGTTTTGCATGCAAAGAAATTCAACTGGGTGCATTTTAAATTCAGATACCTTATCTGAAGAAGTGTGCATGCACACGAAAGCTTATACCCAGATCAAACTTAGTTGGTCTCTAAGGTGCCACTGGACAATTTTTTATTTTGACGGCGTCAGACCAACATGGATACCTACCTGAATCTAGATGCTTTAAAGAAAGTTTGCCCTCAACACTCAGTAAAAGTGGTGCAGTATTATCTAGTAGCAGCATTAAACCTCACTGCCCATGCTAGTCCTTAACCCTGAACACAACATGCCAGTCCAGCAGCATCAACAGGAAGTTGATTCGTGCTGCTCCAAAATCTACTAGCCTCACTTCTTTCAGGGTTTGCAGCATGCAGGCTATTCAAGCTCAGCTTCCCTTTGAAGGCTCAAGACCCACAATACCTTAAGGACAGCCTCTCCCCATTTAAACCAACCAGGACTCTGCATTCATCATCTGAGGCCCTTATTCATGTGCCTTCTCCACATGAGGTCCGGAGGGTGGCAACATGAGAAGTGGCCTTTTCTGCAGTGGTTTCCCTTTTTGTGGAACGCTCTCCCCAGGGAGGTTTGTCTGGCATCCTCTTTATATTTCTTCAAGTGCCAGGCGAAAAACATTCCTCTTCAATCAGGCCTTTGGCTCTTTAATATTCTACAGCCTTTTAAATGTGTCTGTGGGAGGGGGGGGTATTGTTTTTCTGTTTCTAACTATTTATTTGCATTTTTATCTCATGAACAGCCCTGAGATTGTATGATGGCGGGTGGTATATAAATCTAATCAATAAGATAAACTAATAAATAAATACTGCAAATGTGCTTGGGACATGAGAAGCAATAGGCGAGAGGGGAAATGCTAGTGTCTTCATGTGTACACACAGCGCAAAATACTCCAATAACCACTGTTTACAGCAACACTCAGCCAAAGGAATTATTATGACAACTTCCTATTTTCTTGTCTGCAGCTTGTATTTATTAATTCTGCTAAGTGGGAAGATAAAGATCTTGGCAAACATTTTTTTATAATTGGCTGTTTAAAAGATAAGACAGCCTGCCATGCATTATTACACTGCATGGTTTGACACCAAGCAGACCAAGAATAGCGCACACATTCAACTATTTACAAATAGACATTTATTCATGTCAACACCCTTCAGCATGTGCTTTATGTTATATGTTGAGCTATTTATTACCCATAGGAGTTTTGCACTCAATAGCGTCCTTTACTAGAAGCAGTAAAGCACACTTGTGGCACGCTATGGATTCTGCTGCTTGCTTCTGGGTAGCAGAAGCTTTTCTTTGGCTCAGTTTTGAAGCAGCAATAATGAAATGCTCTTAAAAGGAAGGGGAGGGCAAGAGAGAAGCTAAGCAATGCCAACTCGGGAGTCACGTATTGTCATCACGCCCAGACATTTTAAGAAATAGGCTGGGATCAAGGATTTAGTTATCTTTCCGCATCCCATGGTCTAGCTAGCTCTTCTAAGCCAAGTTGCAATCAACGCAGGCAAAGGTATGGCACACCATAAAAGGATTCTACCCATATGCTCTCTGTACTGCTCTGCACCATGAGGAACTGAACCTCAAAGAGGTGATAAGAAGGACACAGTCACGAAAGACAGTTATTTACAAGAAGATGGGAGAAGAGTATTGAAGGCACCCTATAACCAATTTAGGAAGAAATGCTCCAGGAGTATAAGTATCTGGTGAAGCTACTTGAAAGCCAAGGAGGATGTGTTTGATATGATGGGAAAGAAGAGCATGATGGAGGCACATAGAAGTTCTAGCATGAGGATATTCAGGAAAGGCATCACAGTTATGAGAGACAGGAGGGTGTAGACACAAAATATATAACTTTTTTAAAAGTGGTGAATATGTTTGTGATCTATAGAACGTTTACCAGTGGCTGGGGAAACCCAGCCAGATGGGCAGTATAAAATTATAATGATTATGATTACCATGAAAATGATAAAAGAGCATTTCAAAAGGAAATCTCGCTTATAGACATGTAAGGGAATTCCCATGAAGCAGAGGAGAGCAGTCCTAGTTCTTAATGAGGCAATTTTGTTGTTGTTTGTTGTTTAGTCGTGTCCAACTCTTCGTGACCCCATGGACCAGAGCGCACCAGGCACTCCTGTCTTCCACTGCCTCCCACAGTTTGATCAGACTCATGTTGGTAGCTTCGAGAACACTGTCCAACCATCTCATCCTCTGTCGTCCGTTTCTCCTTGTGCCCTCCATCTTTCCCAACATCAGGGTCTTTTCCAGGGAGTCTTCTCTTCTCATGAGGTGGCCAAAGCATTGGAGCCTCAGCTTCAGGATCTGTTCTTCCAGTGAGCACTCAGGGCTGATTTCCTTAAGAATGGATAGGTTTGATCTTCTTGAAGTCCATGGGACTCTCAAGAGTCTCCTCCAGCACCATAATTCAAATGAGGCAATTACTGGCGTTTTAACTCTTCTCTTCAGACATTTCTCATCTATAGCCAGGGCTGTGTATACTTATGATTAAAAAGAAGGTAATGCCAAAATTCTGTTTTGTGAAAATTAACACGGTTGTAGTTTGTATATGTTAGGGCAAGTGAAGCATATTTAATTAGTTTACTCGGCTTCCGTTAGTAAACATGATCTGCAAACAGTTACAGGTCGGTAGCCGTGTTGGTCTGCCATAGTCAAAACAAAATAAAAAAATTAAAAAATTCCTTCCAGTAGCACCTTAGAGACCAACTAAGTTTGTTCTTGGTATGAGCTCATACCAAGAACAAACTTAGTTGGTCTCTAAGGTGCTACTGGAAGGAATTTATTATTATTATTATTTTGTTATGATCTGCAAAGAACACTTTGTGCCATGCACACTGCTCCAAGACTTCTCAAGGCGGCATTTATCCTCTTTCAAGCATCATCTCAGCAGGTACTAAAGGCTAGATTTTGTTTTAATAAATAGAAAAAGAGAGGAGATTGTACTATGCATCAAGAGACCACACTATGAACTTATTCTGTGGTTATGCAGACTTGTGAAATTCATACAGCTCTACAACTCTATATGGCTGAAAGTTTCCCTCTCTTTCAAATCACAAATAATGGAAAAAGTAAAAAGAGACTGTTTTGTTAAGTCTTCAGTTCTTAATCATGTGACAAAACATCTAAAAAAATACTTATAAGAAAGATGTTTAAGGTTAAAAACTACCATACATACAAGTAGCAATGGAAAACAGACATGGGTGTATTTAGAGTATGCATACAGGAATTCTTTAACAAACCATGTGGAATGTGTATACCAAGAATGACACGCATTTATTCTGTCAGTACTGGGTGCTTTCCCCCTTATATAGATGCCTGATCAAGGTCAATATTAATTTTATAAGCCTACAGTTCCTCAAGTACAAGGTGCAGTAAACATCATGAAATTAATTATGCTAAAAAAGGACTTATTTTTAGAATCTTTACAATTTAATATCAATTGAGAATAATTTTACAGAACAGCTAAATATTATTTGCTTTCAGAAACACTTGCCCCATTAATGAGGTTTCTCCAAAAATGCTTTACAGCATCTAAGGCACTGTTGATAAACAGTTTCAAAATCTTCATCAGTCCCCTATAGAAAGAAGCAGAGACAAAAGATAAAACGAACCAATTTAAGTTAAACAGATTTCTTTATTACAACACTGATTGCTACAACACTGATTTTGAGTTGAAAAGGACTAATAGAATTGAATACTTACATAGTATGGATCTTCAATAATAAGCTGGTTTTGTGGATCATAGCTCCCAAGCAGCTCAATTTGAGATTTGCAGTTTGGAACACTATTGCTTTTTCTCTTCAGATCTCTACAAGACAAAAGTTTAGGCAACTTTTTGTCATTAAGTGTGGCGTGTCTTTCTTTCTTTTTTTCATTTGACACTAGGATGTCCTTAGAGTTTGCAGTGCATAAAGGAAACAAAAATCACAGTGTATAAAGGAAAAAAACCCCACACACTTTTAACAGTGTGATGTGATTTAGTAGGCAGCATCTAACACACATATTTTAATGTAATGTTGTACCCAAGTATAAGTTATGGAATACCAACACTATGGAGCCAAAAATACTAATGAAATGAAATGCACACAACAGTTTCACAACATTGTCTTGAAATAACACCTGGATCCACCAGAAATATAGATTTCATACAGCAGCATGTTCTCCACTTGCAGAGTAATCCTGGCAATCATTTGCTCAAATGAGGAACAGATTACTACAATGCAAAAGGTACAAAGCTATTCTGTCTGTTCCCTGACTATTCCTAGGGATCATCATCCTTTAGACCCAGAATGGGGAACCTGTGCTCCTCCAGATGTGTTTGAATTAAACCCCCATCATCTCTATGCGTTGACCATGCTGGCCAGAGCTGAGGGTAGTTCAATAACACCTGGAATTTAATCTGTTTCCCTCCCCATGTTTTAGACGAAGGGTGTAGTGGGAATACTCTTTAAGGGCTTTAGCTTCTATTAGGAGGCACTAAATGTAGCAAACAACCCATTTAGGCTAGAATAATCAGAACTATCATCATCTATAAGCAAAAAGCACATAGTTTTCACAACTTACCGTAAGTTACTTTCATCCATACAAAGCATATAATCAAACGTCAGGAAATCATCTTTTGTAACCTAGAATTTAACAAATATGTTTAAACACTGTTAACAGAGATCCATGTCACAACAATTCTTAACAAAAAAAAATGCAAAATAAGGTTAAGCCAGTGTTGCAGTGATGGCAGTTAGCAATACATATTTAAAATTCTAAAACAACATTTACGGTATGTACGCTAAATGACAGCTGCAAAGTAAGCAGCTCAGAAATCAATTGTAGAAAAATAAAACTGGAGACAGAACAATTAGTGTTTTAGCATTTGGCCAGGGAACATTTACACCAGTTACTGTTCATATTATCTCTCAGAAATCAAACACTGTTCAGAAATTCTGGGATAAGGCTGTAATGATTACGACGTAAAAGTATTGTTCAACAATGCGTTCTTCCAAAGATGGCATCCGTTTTTCTTTTGAACTGTGATAACATTCAGAGCACATTTTAATGTGTTGAAAACAACAGATGTGAACTATACCATTTAAGCTTTCCTTGTTAAGCTTTTAAAAATGGGGGGGGGGGAATCAAGATATCAAAAGAAATAGAAGAAAAAGCAGAAGGCAGGCAGAACTGTTTGAGTGTTGAGAGGCTCTAATCTATGCTGAGTTCTATGGGTTTTTACATGAAGTGGATTAAAGGGAGTTTAAGGTCAAAAAGGGCACCAGTGAAGCTAAAGGAACAATATTAAAAAGATCTGTAAATGGGCAAAACAACTAAAGCAAGACCTCACGAAAGGAAATGAAAAGTCAGCAGGGAACATGTGACACATCCTTTGTCTAACAGAAATGCTGCCGTTAAGAATCCATCCAAAGAAGGTCAGGCCTTAAAGGAATTTTGATAAATTATGTGCATTTATTTTAACAACTGAGACATTTAAATCAATATCATTTAGCCATCTCTTATATCCTACAATTGTCTACTGAAGCAGAGTTGTAGCTGTTGCTTAAGCTCTGAACCAGGAACAGTTTTCACAATGGAAGGAAGCTAACAGCGGGTCTCTATTGGGACTGGTGCGATTCAACTTGTTTATTAATGAACTGCAGCCAGGGGTGAGAAGTCCAAGTCTGCAATCAACACCAAATTCTTTAGCACTATGAAAAGCCAAACGCAATACGACTCAAAAGGATCTCTCTAAACTGGAGGAATGGGCAACAAAATGGCAAACAAGGTTCATTCACCTTGGCTAGCAAAGAAACAAATTAATAATATTCCTAACCACTGAAATCATTTCAGTCGGGGAACAGAGTTAACAGGCTCTGGAACACGGCTTCATCCATCCACTTTACACAGATGCTGTTAGAATTTCCACTGCTCCAACCATGATGACACTGAGTAGTAAAACATTTAATACTTTGCCAATCCATGCGCAATCCAACCTACAGCAGTTATCAAGACTTTTGCACAATCCATAGTTTCCAGAACACAACAAACAGACTCTTTCTACCTGTCGTGCTTTATGGCCCGTCTGAATGACATGATTTCTCAGACAACTTAAAGCCCTCGCATCTGGGGAGCGCCCCACATTCCAGTCAGAAACAGCACCGCTGTCTATCATCCACTGCGAACAACAAGAACATATGCATACATACATTGAAAGCAATATGGGTACAGTACCTGCCTGGCAATATGATTCATGATAACACCATGTTTCCTCATGCAATTCTGGCCTCGATAATCTGGAGGATTTCCTACTTCATACGTAGATGTTGCTGCACTGTCTATCCTCCACTACAGAAAAACAAGTCAAAATACAATAATAATCTTTATTGCGGTCCAAAAACCCGAAACATACATTCAGAATAAAATGCAGATTCATACAGACAACCCCCACCCCCGGGAGAGGGAGACCGAGACAATATTTGTTTAGTGTTAAGTATGATGATCTTTGATACGTATGACTACCAAAAGAAACTTTCCCACGGCCACTGGGATATCATTAGACTTGTCGTCATGAAGATATTTAGTATATTAGGCACCCGGCCGATTTGCCACTGGGGTTTAATCAATAGATCCCTAGCTTGCTCATATTGTCCGCAACACAGTAGGATATGCCTCATACAATCAACGTCCTGAGAGCATACACAGAGCCCATTCTGATTAAGGGATGCCTCTCAGTCTGCCATTTAACACTTCTGATGGAAATACATTTAATCTGGCTTTGGTAAAGAGATGACGATAAGTTGGTACAGACAGATTTCTAAGATAGCAAGATATAAATATTTTGACCTTACCTGCATAACAGAATGGTGGCTTTGGCGGCTAAAATTAAACTTACCTTGTTTTCAATGTTTCCTTCAGTCACAAGTTTCCTAAAAACAGCTTCGGCTATAGGAGAGCGGCAAATGTTCCCTGTGGAAATAAAGATTCAGTGTCTCTAAAATGCAATCTCTCACACCTGTGTTCTTAAGGTGAAACATTCCAGAACCTGCGGAGGTAGATGTGAAGAACTGAAGAAAGCCACAGAGTTCATCAGCTCTCCCTTCTATGCAGTTTAGTTTTTCACAGCAGTGTTCACTTCCTGACTTGTGAGGAGCCCATTATTGTTCACCAATAGCAACCAACTTTTAGCAGAGATGGATTGTTGCAAGTCAGTACACACCAGTATTCTATGGGCTTTATTGGTTTCCAGCAGCGTTGCTGACAATGTACTATGACAGATTGAATTCTATATCCCCAAAAGACAATTTCACCAACACATTCCACTGAAATCACCAGCATTTCCAGGTTTCAAGCCTAGTTCCTAAGCCACCTAGTGAAATCACAGCCTATGACCTGCAGAATTTTCCACTGAGTAACAACTACCTGCTTTGAATCAAGCTACAAGTACACTGTAATGCAGTCTTTAACTTCATACTAGTAAAATACAAGCTGGGCCTCAACAAGGAGATACAAGAAATTACATGGGGGAGGTATTAACTCATTTCTGCCCCATCTCCTTTCCCTATAAAATAAATTTTATATCTGAAACCCTGCAGTTGTTTACATGGGAGTAAGTCATATTGTATTTAATATGATTCCCGCCCCCCAGTAGAAACAGATAGAATTGTGCTACAAGACGAACTACAGGCCAACCTTCTCCTTGCACCTCAACATTATGGACACAGTGGTACCTTGGGTTACAAACACCTCAGGTTACAAACACTTCGGGTTACAGACTCCGCTAACTTGGAAGTAGTACCTCAGGTTAAGAACTTTGCCCCAGGATGAGAACAGAAATCGTACGGCAGAAGCAGGAGGTCACATTAGCTAAAGTGGTACCTCAGGTTAAGAATGGTTTCAGGTTAAGAACAGACCTCTGTTCCTAGACATTCAGTTGTTGCATCCATAACCTAGGTTTAAGGTGCCATTTAGCTCCTAGCTTCCATATCTCAATTTCTAACACTGCTTCCAAGTGTTGAAGGAGAGAGAGAGAGTAAGAGAGAGCTCTATCTACTGTCTCCACACCATGCTGCCGGACCCTAGTCTAATCCTAGCTGAACATAGTTTCCAAAAGCAACCAGCCAGGATTAAAAGCAAGATTTCTAAATGTATACAGAGGAAAAACTGTATCACTATCATTTGTTTAGAGATATGAAGAGACGTCATCCGCTCTCTCAGCTACAGCACCTCCATCATCACAATTTAATCAAGCAAAAAGGTTTCATAAAGTGGTATCTCATCTCTACTTCACTTGTGGGGAAAGAAATGAGATATATCAGGCATAATCCACTGAATGATTATTGTGCATGCCTCACTGAAACATAGTCCAGACTGCACAACTATGGACAGGGCCCATATTTAGATGCATTTATTTGATTTTTACCAATTGATACATGTTTCAAAATAGTCATTTCATGTTTCTCCTGCCCCAGAAGCAATGAGGCTGGGCAGAGTAACAGCAATCTAATAAACAGGCTGTAGCTTCCATAAAATTCCTCTCCTGCTTTCATTCTGCAGGGCAGTTTCAGTGCTGGCTATCAGGGAAAAGGTTCATCCATTTCTTCCAGAGGATTTTTGACTGAATACCAGGAGTAGTCAACCTGGGCTGTAATCGGCCCCTATCAACACCTGGTGGCCCATGAAACCCCAAACCATTTTGCTTCCCTCTTTTAACAGAAGTATTATTATTTAAATATTTTTCTCAGCAGGTGACACTGTTGAACCCCAGGACTACACTGGTTAAGTGGAGAGGTTTCAACTTGTCGGCCAATCTAAGAAACAGGGTGAAGGGCCAATGTCACCTCTTTTTACCTTTGTAAAAGAACCTCTCTTTCTTTCTCGCTCTGGCATGGCACTATTTTTTAGAAAGTCAGCACAAGAGACTTAGGAAACAGGGCATTCTCAAAACAATGCCACACCAGAGGAGGGGAGAAAGAGAGAGAGATCTTCTCTCTCTAAGACCTTCTAATAATGACAGCATGCCGGTGGGAGAATTTTTTGCCAAGATAAAGATGCTTTATTTTCGCTCCCCGGGGCAGCACTGGGGCATTTTGAGTCCTTCCTACACCAGTGATGCCCTAGGGAGCAACAGGAATATTAAAGCAAAGCTATGCACTTTGGAGTAAGCCATCCATAATTCAGGGCAAACCTAACAGCATACAGCCTTCATTTCTGTTGTTACTCTTCCCATTTCTTTCTCACTTGTGCTGTACACAAGAGATCCACAGACATGTTACTCTTCAAGTATTAAGTAACTTATAGTCTGCTATGTAAAGAATATCCACTACTCCTATTACAAACCAAAAGCAGAGGCTAAGTGATATTTGACCAGCTTTATATTTTGCAGATCAATGTAAACATAGGGCATGCGGTGTAGCATATACCCTTTAACATTTCACAGATGAAAAACAGAGACGCACCTGCAACTCTGAAATCCTCAAACCAACAATTACAACCAAAGTCAAATCCCCACATGCTGAGAGCACAAGACTACAACAAGAGCTTGCTGCATCACGGCCAATGGCCCATTTAATCCAATATCCAGTTCTTAGTGGCCAACCAGATGCTTGCAGGAAACTTGCATGCAGGACATGAGTACAAGACCACTCTCCTCTCCTGTGGTTTCCAACAACTGTTTTTCAGAAGCATACTATCAACAACTGAGGGGGGCACAGCATAGCCATCACAGCTAGTAGCCATCCTTCATGAATTTGTCTAATCCTCTTTTAAAGCCATACACAGTGGCCAACACTGCCTCATGTGGGAGTGAGTTCCATAGTTCCATAGTTTAACTATCCCTCCATTTGAAGAACTGCCTGTTTACTCCTACTCTCTGCTTCTTGCTACTTAATCAATTCCTGATCCACAAGAGAACCTTCCCCTCTTATTCTAAAATTGCTAAGCTTACTCAAGAGTATTTGGTGAGGTGCCTTATTGAAAGCCATTTGAAATTTATGGCAATCAGATTGCCTCCACCTATATGCTTGCTGACGCTCTCAAAGAACTTTGACAAGTTAGTGATATAGGTCTTAAATTTGCAGAAGCTATGCTGGCTCTCCTTCAGCAAGGCTTGCTCATCTATATGTTTGGTTGTTTTATCTAACAATGCTTTCCACCAGTTTTGCAGGGGCAGGCGTTAAGATAAGCAGCCTGTAATTTCCAGGCAAAACACACCAAAACTTTGCCCACACAGCACTTACTTATATGCTGCACAATGCAATAACCAACTTTGGCAGCCTTATAGGCAGGCAGTGTGCATGTGTATAACTGATGAGGCTACTCATGGCAATGACAAGATTAACTCCTGCATCAGAGGCAGTATGCTGGGGATCACGGTATGCTGCAGGCAGATTCCCACAGGCTCCTTTGCGGGTCACCATGAGAACAGGATGATGCAGCAGATGAGCCTTCAAGTCTGATGTGAAGGAGCTGTTCATATACTTTCTGCAGACTATCACCCAATACCGCTGTGCAATAAATTGCCATATCTTTAAATACCAGTATTGAAATAACATCGTGATAAGTGGCTGAATGATACTTTGCAGATAATTTGCAGGCACATTGTCTCCAGCTTTGTTTGCTCTCTCCCTCTTCCCTCCTAACCAATAAGAAATGAAGATACCTGGTAAGCCCTCACACAAACCAGCAAACTCTTTCAGCTTCAAATGTATCTTTCCACTTACAGCTCAGCTAATTTTGCACAGCCTGCTAACAATCTGGTGGGGCCTTCTGCTGCTGCAGGGAGGTGCTGCAAGGCCCTCTGCTGCAAAGTGCGTTGCAGCATCCACCACTGTGGGGAGGCTCAGCGGGACCCTCTGCCACCACAGGGAGGCGCAGCAAGGCCCTCTGCTACTGCAGGAAGATACGGTGGCACCCTCTGCTGCCATAGGGAGGCCCAGCAAGGCTCTCTGCTGCTGCAAGGAAGTGTGATGCATCCTCCACCACTGCAGGGAGGTATAGCGGGACCCTTTGCCCTTGCAGGGGGCAGGCAGCAAGGCCCTCCACCACCACAGACATATATCGCGATATATCAAGATATCATATTTAGCTGGTGATATATTGTGATGTCGAAAACAAGACATGGCCTAGCCCTAGTATCCAAGTTGTATCTTACCTTCCCAACTCAGCCATTCCTTAGGGGACGTGATAGTGGTGGGAAACCACTAAACTCACCAGTGCCCCTTCCCATTACTAAGATAGACGTAGTTCTGCCTGTGCCACAGAGGAAGGCGGAAGATCTGAACCAGGAGATCGTCAGAAAGTAAGGTTGCCACCTGTCCTGTATAATACAGGATTATCCCACATTTCAATGTAAAATGCTGCGTCCTGTATTGATAAGAGTTTTGTCCTGTATTTCAGGTCTTCACTCTCTCTCTGCCAAGTTACAGACCCCCTCCAAATGCATGAATTTGAAAGGGTGCATGAAAGGTAATCTATTTAAGCTCCTGACAGCCAAGCACAAAGAGATTTACAAATTCATGTGTATGTGTGAGCACGTGTGTGCAAGTGTGACAAATTCCAAAGAGGCCATCCTATTAGGCTGCAATGGATTGTAATTGGCGTTTTTTTCAGTTGGTGCTGAAGTGACTAAAAAAACAAACTGCCCCCCAACCACACTGCAGTGCACTTTGCCAGATCATAAACACTAAGTAAAAGAACATATGCTTTACCACTCCACCCCATTCTCTCCCGTTCCCTTCTCCCCAACACCATATAACACCGAAGTCTCGCAACAAATGTAACTGATGTACATGCAACTGATCTGTAGAAAACACAATCTGAAGATTTTTTTTTTTAAGTGGCAACCTTACCCAGGGGCTCCTTTGAGGCGTCACCATGAGAACAGGATGCTGCACCAGGGCAAGCTTTTAAGCCTGATGCTGAGGGGGCTCCTTGCTGGCTCTAAGCAGACCTATACCCACCCACCCCCTCTAAAGGCTGCAGCCAAGTTGTATCTTAACTTCCCAACTCAGCCATTCCTCCCCTGGGCCGTGTGTGTGTGTGTGTGTGTGTGTGTGTAGGTGATGGTGGGAAACCACTAAAACAAAACTCACCAAGGCCAATTCCCATTACTAGGACTGAGGTAGGCCTGTCTGTGCCCCAGAGGAAGGTGGGGGTATGTGAACCAGCAGTGTTAACACGGTGGTTTTCTTATATATATATATTATTAAAAAGCCGGGGGGGGGGGGAGGGGGGTGTTATGTAAAGCAGTCTCCTTCCAGCACCAGAGAGAGCACAGCAGCTTCCGTCCTACTCCAAATGTAAATGTTTCTCTCTTCTAGGCAGCTCTTGTATGGACAAGTTTTAAGAGATTTAGTGTTAACACTGGATTCCACTCTGGCTGCCCATCTCTTTCTTCCTGGCTTAGCTCTTCTGATATATTTGGGAGAGGAAACAGGACAGCTTAAAGACAGAGAACTGAATAATATGAATGTGCACCACATTTTTTTAATTCCAAGTCCATGAACATCTTTTGTTAGCTTGCATAACACCTATTATTATTATTATTTTCTTCTTCTTCTTGCTTTACTCTGGGCGCCTTCCAACACATAGAAAAGCATAATAATAAAACCCCATACATTAAAAAAGCTGTGTCTTTTTTTCCTCCCCCATTCTCCACCCCCACTTTCCACTCACCCAGGCAAACGAATAAAACGGACTTAGCTTCCCCTGCCGCCATGCTCTCTCTTTTTCTCTCTTTCTTTCAAGAACCGCCAACAGGAAGGAGCAGCGAAAGAAGCAGTTCGGAGGCCCTCGCAACGGTCGCGAAAAGCCGCCCTTCCCGCTTTACGGCAGCCGATGGACGTCCTCGTATAATGCCTGATTGGGGAGGGGGAGCGAAATGTGAAGGATACGTTGAAATAAAGTTTTTTTTTAAAAAAATATAAATTAATTCCCTTTCAGGAGTTGACGCCGCCGCGCTTCTCTTTCGCGGCTTCGATTCCAACGTTAGAAAAATAAAATCAGGCGCGTGGTTTAGACGACTATCGCGCTTCACGCCCGCCCATGCACCTGCTCCAGGTGAGCAGCAGCTGCTTGCTGCTGCCTCTTACAAGGCGGGGTCTTTAGAGTGGAACGCAGGGATAGTTTCTGTCCCGAGTGGTTGGCTGCGTCGCTGTAGACACTCCCGAGGCTTTTCCCAGCCAGGGGTGGGTGTGGAATGTGGATGGTACCGTCCTGGAAGCAGTAAGTAAGTATGTTTGGTTGGTGTGGATATGAGGGAGGGGGGGGGAATTGGAAGGTGGTGGTGGGGGGGATGGAGTTTTTGAAAAAAGTATACGTGGGGTGTGTCTTGCCCATATTTATTCCCCAAGTTTCTCTGGTTCTTCCCTGTCTAGTTCTAAGTCCATTTGGGTTTCCCCCCCCCCCCCATATGAGGGACTTGCAAATCTGAGTGGCTGGGGAAACCCAGCCAGATGGGTGGGGTAGGGTAAAAACAATAAATCATTATTAAATTATTATTTAAAAAGACTGAGACAAGCCCACTGATAAATTGATAGGACTGCCCTAGTGTAAGACACTTTTAGAATTACAGACTTGGAGTCCAGTTCTTGGAGAGTTTGTTTTATGATCCTTGTTCAGTCAAAAGATGATTGTAATGGGTAATGGTATCCCTAGAAAACCCAGTCAGGTGGGCAGGCTACAAATACTGTATTATCATCATCATCATCATCATACTAAATAGGTGCAAACTAGCCAAAATCCCCGTTTATGTTGTATTAATATGTGTGTTATTCCTATTTTTATTCCCGGTTAGATGGGTGGGGTACAAATATTATTATTATTATTATTATTATTATTATTGGACTGAATAGGTGCAAACTTGCCAGAATCCCCATTTATGTTGTATTAACATGTGTGTTATTATATTCCTATTTTTATTCCCAGTCAGATTGGTGGGGTACAAATATTATTATTATTATAATTATTATTATTATATTATTGGACTGAATAGGTGCAAACTAGCCAAAATCCACATTTATCTTATTTTAACATGTGTGTTATTCCTATTTTTATTGTATTCTATAATTTTCTTATGCCTTTAACTTTGTGCTCTGCATTTTTGTGGCATAATAAAAGCTACTTAATGAGAAATGAATGGTTGCACTTACCGGTAGCATGCCCATCTAATGAAACAGTATCTTTGATATGCATTCATAATAATAGTGGCTTGAATGTGTTTTTCAAGAGTTAATGTAAATTACGAAAATAATCCATACAACAGCCCTGTAAACCAGGCCAATATACTGGTTGTTGTTGTTCAGTCGTTCAGTCGTGTCCGACTCTTCGTGACCCCATGGACCAGAGTACGCCAGGCACGCCTATCCTTCACTGCCTCTCGCAGTTTGGCCAAACTCATGTTAGTAGCTTCAAGAACACTGTCCAACCATCTCATCCTCTGTCGTCCCCTTCTCCTTGTGCCCTCCATCTTTCCCAACATCAGGGTCTTTTCTAGGGATTCTTCTCTTCTCATGAGGTGGCCAAAGTACTGGAGCCTCAACTTCAGGATCTGTCCTTCTAGTGAGTACTCAGGGCTGATTTCTTTGAGAATGGATAGGTTTGATCTTCTTGCAGTCCACGGGACTCTCAAGAGTCTCCTCCAGCACCATAATTCAAAAGCATCAATTCTACGGCGATCAGCCTTCTTTATGGTCCAGCTCTCACTTCCGTACATTACTGGTAGTTATCCGCAATATACTGGTAGTTATCTAACTAATATACTGGTAGTTATCCGCAAATTGCAGATAGGGGTGGGGACTGAAATTCACCACCTAGTGAATATGTGGCTAAGGTGGGGTTTAAACTACTTATCACCTGGCATTAATGGTTAATGCTCTCATAATTTTGCAATGGGGAACAAGGTTCAGAGGATACCACAGACATACATACTTTTATCCTGCTCTTTGGCTGAAAAAGGTTGAGTAGGACTTGTTTGCATGCAAATGAGGATGGGGGTGTGAAATCACTGCTACAATAAAGTCATGAATTTCTCCATCTGCTGTGAACAGCTGTAGTTTTTTTTGCCAATGACAAAAGAGTTTGCCATAGTGTCAAAAGTAACCTGGAAATCCAATTCAAAGGAACTATTATAAATCACTGTGCCTGCACTCACTTATTTTCCTCTGCATGTACCTCAGGATCTGGAAGGGTGATGGTGAAGAACTGTTGCTTGGTGAATTTTGGTAATTGTTGTTCTTGGCTGCTGAAGTTTAAAAAATAAAATAAAAATCAATTTATCCTAAGTATCTATCATAAACCTACAAAAGCCAACACGTCTAGCTGTGGTCAGTGTTCTCTGCTTTTCTCTGAAATCTGTGGTTTTGATATTGCAATTCAGAATGTTTCAATGTAAGCCTCTCTTGGAGCCTTTTTGGCTGAAGAGCAGGGCAAGTGCCGTATTTTTCGCTGCATAGGGCGCACCGGACCATGGGGCGCACCTCATTTTTAGAGGAGGAAACAAAAAATTTTCCTGGTTTTCCTCCTCTAAAAGCCCTGTTTTTTGAGGATCGGCTCAGATTTGCGCAGCTTTTTTGCAAAGGGGGAAAAGCAAAGAGGAAAAGCCCCGTTTTTATGGGGTTTAACTCACATTTCTACAGCTTCTTAAGGAAAGGGAGCAGTTTCTACAGTTTCCAGACAGATAATCTAATCAGCCAGTCACATGTCGCTGGGGAAACAAACAACCTCCCTCTGCAGCACATTCAACAATGGAGGCCTGGGCAAGGGGGCGGGGCTGAAAGAGAGCCGGGGACTCTTATCTCTCTCCCCATCTCTTGCTGATCAGCTGCTGAGCAGGGTCCTTTCAACACCCCCTTTTCTATTTGTAAAATAAAAAGCACGATCTGCTTTTGGCCCCTGGGCAATTCGGCTACAGGGACCACCATTCGCTCCATAAGATGCACAGATATTTTTTAGGAGGAAAAAAGTGCATCTTATGGAGCAAAAAATACGTTAAGTAAGTAAGTATTGCAGAGTGGTTTACAAACTTTGTTGAGAAGACAGGATATGCCCTCAAACTCTGTCTAGGAGAGCGGAGGGAATGTAATAATGTTGACTCCATTGAATAAACTGAAATGTGTGTATTCCAAATCATAATACAAATAAGGGGTTTTGCGTGTGAAATCCTATTGGCAACACTTGCATCAGTTGCCCTCCCAAAGTATGATATGCAGTCTGCAAGGTTAAGAAAACTAAAAGCAGTCAGATATGACATTTCTCATGTCCTTGTTTTCTGAAGAGTAGGTCACTTACTGTATGTTTTCACTTCTTGCTAAAATGCCTGTGATCTGTTTTCAGATAAAGCTAACCTTGAGTTGGAGTATCATGCAAAGATTTGTTCTGAGGCACTTGTCTCGTTTTTCCTGACTTCCCATTTCCCTGCAGCACAGGAAAAATACTACCTGGGCTTTTTAAATGTTAGTATGCTGTTTTATAATGCTAAAGCTGTATTTCTGCATTCATTTCCCCTTAAATACGGAGGCCATGCAATTTTATTTATTTATTTCATAAAATTTATTTATATCTTGGTTGTAGAAGAAAACCTCAAAGCAGTTTACAAAAAAGAGTTAGAACTGCAATTTTTAAAACAATCGAGCTAAAAACAAACCACAAAGCTCAAAACAAGCTCTCTCACCACCATCCACTCTTATCTGACAGAATGCCTGGTTATAATAATTATTGATAATTGTGTAATGTATTTTGTTTTGCTTTGTGTATTTTGTTTTGTAATGGTTTCAGCTACATCCAATAAATAAAAGCCTGTTTGTATCCATACTAGGCAGTCCATGCAGCAAGACCCAAAATTGGCTTTAGTATCTTATTTTACTCTACAGAACCAAGATATAACTAGTAAGCATTTTTCATTGCACTTACAGAGCTAAATTAGTGATAGCAAACTATTGGAAATCCCTAAATACAAACCTCTTCAAAGCTTGAATCTCACAAGTATGGGGCCTCATTCTTCGGGACAAATTAACCATATCCAAAAGGAGCAGCATTGCATCCAAAACATAACAAAACCCCCAGACACTTTCTACAAAGCATGGTATGCCTTTACTGGCTTGGTAAAATTGGTTGATTATTGTTTCCATATGTTAGATCACATGCAGCACTGTGGAGCAACACCTTTAGTTGACTGCCTATGTTGGAACAAAAGCGACTGCAGTCTTTAGCTGATAACATATTTTTCTCACTTACCAAGCTCTGTATTGTGGCTTGATAACTGTTTAGTAAATCAATGAAAAACAATTTTAAAAGAGAAAGCGTATTTTACTGAGTCAGGCCTTTGGCTTTGTCTAACTCAGTATTGTCTACACCAGGGGTAGGCAACCTAAGGCCCGGGGGCCAGAAGGGGCCCAATCGCCTTCTCAATCCGGCCTGTGGACGGTCCAGGAATCGGCGTGTTTTTACATGAGAAGAACGTGTCCTTTTATTTAAAATGCATCTCTGGGTTATTTGTGGGGCATAGGAATTCGTCCATATTTTTTTTTTTCAAAAATGGTCTGAGGGACGGTGGACCGGCCCACGGCTGAAAAATGTTGCTGACCCCTGGTCTACACTGACTAGCAGCAGTTGGCAAGGGTTTCAGGAAAGGTTTTCCCTCCAGTTTACCTGGAGATACCAGAAGCTAGGATTGCAGTTGTCCTCTGTTGCGTATGTGGACACCTGACTGCTACAAAAACATGGTCTGAAAGCCTGAATTACATGAAAGTTACATGGTTCTCTAGCATTGCTTTCCTTTTCAGTTTTGCTTCCCAAAAATATTGCAGTCATCTAATATCTATGTATCTGTATGCAGCCACTTTAAAAGAGGTAAATTCAAGCAAATATTTTCATTCTCTTCTTCTGCTCAGCTGCTGTTATATTATTTTACCCTTTAGCTTTCGTTCAGCAAGATTATCCTGCTTAGGGGGAGGATGGGGAGTTCAGCCTGTGCGTATTTAGAAGCTCATTTCAAGCTGTTTCAAATATGAAGGTAATTTGCCATGAGATTCATAAAATCCTTCTGATAATATTTTGTCATTTGGGCTGAAATCCTATACCCACTTACCTAGGAGCAAGCCCCACTGAACTTAATGTGACTTTTTCTGAGTAGTGGTAGGTAGGATTGTTAGATTCCCTATGGACTTCCATGAAAAGAGATTCAGGGCTGCATTTCATTACTGTTTATATCACCAGTGAATTTTGCCTCTAGATATCACTTTGTGTGTCCAATGACAAGGTTGCGCCGTTTCAATAGCAAACATAAAACTGAACTTACAACAACTGATTAAAACATGTGCCTTTTGTGTACCTTGTATGTGACGTTTTAAAATGGTGTGTATTTACTCGATACCATGATTGTGGCGTTGTACAGTTTGAAAGTATAATTGGAAATGTAATAAAACTCTGATAACCATGTGTAGCCAGATTTCCATCAAACAATCTTGATGGCACTCCCCCCCCCTCTCTCTCTCTTGAGTTTTGCAAGTCAGGTTTGTTGCGCTGGGGTATAATTTTTTTCCCATCTGCTCTGTTCATGTTTTTGTGCAAGACTTCTTGATGACACCCCCCTTCTTCATGAAAAAAAGAAGGGAGACCTCAGAGGTTACTCAAAGGATAACTTGATTGGCACAGTGCGTTTACAAGACTATCTTCCACCCAATCCTTGCTCCAGATTTAGTTGTACTGAGCAATTTCATTGGAACGAGTTTTCTCCTTTCTTGATATCTCATGCTCTTCTATCTTTCTGGCCCCTTATTTTGGACACAGCTGACCTTGTGTCTAATAGCTTGTTTGTATATTAATTTTGAGAAATATTTCACCTGAGAAATGATGAGCACATTAGTTTTGCCTTCTGTTATCTTACTGGGTGGATCTCTGTTAACTCATAATATCTTACACAGTGTTTGTCTATGGATTTATTACTCCATTGTATAGGGTTGGCAGTGTTTTGAGTTTCTCATCTGGATCCAAGTCAGAGGAGTTTAAAAACCCCCAACTGTTTCACATATATCCTATACTCAATATTCCTATACTCAACAGGGCTTCTGTTAAATACTGTACTTGAAAAATCTTTAGCAGCTTTCATTTGCACTGCCTGTATTATCCTGCTACCACCAGTCATTCCTTATAACTTCTCTTGAGGACTAGAACTAAGACAGACGTTTGCGTTGTATTGATGACAAACTATTCTCTGTGAGGTCACCTCTTTTCAAATCCCTCCTGCAAAACCTGCCACCTTGGTGAAGTCTTTGTTGCAATCTGCTCGTGCATTAGTGACTAAAACTGCGCCTTAAATGCATGCCACTTCATGATAGCACATTCTTCCCCTGTGGCGCCTCTGCTGTGTATCTTGTTAGATTGTAAGCTCCTTGAGAAACACTCTTGTCCTTTCCTATGCTGCAAGCGCAATGCACAATATGATGGCACTGTGTTAAATGAATAAAGTTTCTGCAACAATTCCTTGGGTGAAAAGTATTTCAAGGCTACTCCAGAAATCTAATGGTTCTGCCACCTAAGCTATTCACATATTTACTTTTGCTCCTCAGTAACATTTAACACCTCAGTAATACAGATAAAATGTTTTAACCTTTACAGCTCAGCCTAAGTGCCCATGCTTTTAAGTGGCTTAATGTTTTACTCGGGTCCAGTGTGGATGGAATGTAAACAATTTGGCTACTGACAATAGGTTTTGTGGCCCATAGGCATAGTGCTTTACATTTTTATTCTTGTGACACCAATGAAGGACAGGTATTTAAAAAGCATTTCAAGAGGACCCAAAAGAATGACCCCCCCCCCTTGGGCTAATGGAGATTGCAGTGGAACCTTATTTATTTAATCCACCTCGAAATGCAATGAGAAATAAGCTTCTACTTTGCAGAGATATTCAACCAACACAGCCCTGTTTAGTCAGACTTCTAATTGGAGACTTCAAGCTTCTTTTGGAAACCTGTCAGTTTTCCTGTTCTGTCGTATGCTTGACTCACGTAGGGTTCGATGTCATCATTCTTGAATCAGCTGTGGCATAATCACTCCAAAGCCATCAGCTAGTAATTCCCTTTGCTGGAACTTAACTGCATTTTAGCGTTGCCTGCTGCATCTCTTGGTTGCTCATTGGTGGAATGAAATTGGATCAATTTTTTATTTAGTTTGACACAGGCTTCAGAGCTGCTGGTGAAAGAATGTGTCATTTCTCCATAGGCTCAATACTCAAAAATAGCAAATTGTACTGTGGAATGATTCTCCACAGTCATGTCTTTTTGCTGATAATGGAGGAGATAGTGGTAGCATTACATGGTGTTACTAAGCAAGACATTTGTACCAGATTGTTAGGGATGCAACATAAGCGGACTGAAACAAATGTTACCAGCTCTTGGAACTAACAGATGCTTCTTACCCCCTTTTGAAATATTCATGTTTTGCTTATAATACTCCTTTTATATTTCCCCTCGTTTTCAGTGAATAACCCTATACCTTCCAATTTGAAGTCGGAAGCAAAGAAGGCAGCTAAGATTTTAAGAGAATTTACAGAAATCACTTCTAGAAATGGCCCTGACAAGATCATACCTGGTTAGTAAAAGATAATTTTTCTTCTTTTTGATCACAACTTCAGTTTGTTTGTTCTTTCTAGAGCTAAGTTTCCCTCTACTCTTGTCTTTGTGAGTTCACCTGATTAAAGGCCTGGGGCCTGCATTTGGTAACATGAAATGGATTGTGTGCGGATTTTTTTCCTTTTTTAAAAGCCCCTGTTACATTTTTGCATTCCCAGCTTTCTATAAACTGTTTCCCGGAAAGAAGCTGCTATCGCAGTATAGGAAAAAGCAGTGGCCCAATGCATGTCCTGCAAATTTATTTGCAATGTACAGTTGTACCTTGTATCCCGAACGCCCTGAAACTCAGATGTTTTGGCTCCCAAACGCCGCAAACCTGGAACTCATTGCTCCAGTTTGCGAACGTTCATTTGGAACCTGAACGTCCGACAGGCGTTCAGAAGCCGCAATTTGGTTTTCGAATGTTTTGGTCCCCGTAAAATGCCAGTTAATTGGCAATCTGGTTATTCCTTTCCTGCCTCTCTGCTTTTAGTAATCAGCATCACACACAGAAGGGCAAGCTTCAAAACTAACTTGCCCATCTGTCCCAGATTAGAAAGTGAAACTAAGGTCTGTCCCCCAGACTTCATTGACTTCCTTGATCAAGAGTATCAAAGCAGAATTTTGCCTCAAAGTGTCATGTCACTGCATAACAGCTTAATTAAAATAAAAAAGCTCTCCCCCTAATTGGGATTGGTTAGGGTTGCCATACATCTGGGAAATCCTGGACATGTCCTCTTTTGGGGGGCCTACATGCCTATCTGGGGGGATTTTTACAATTTTAAGCAAATATCCGTGTTTGTGGTTTCATAAAAAAAAAGTTTGTGCCTCTGTCTCTATCTTGGGCTCTGGTGCCGGCAGCTTAATAAAAGGGTGGGGGCAATCACACAAAAAAGCTCAAAAACTTTTTTTTTTTGGTCTGAATTTTTACCTATGGAAATATGGCAACCCAAATAGCTGTTATTTTCCCTCCATAATATATAACTATTTGATTTCATTATTTGCAGCCCATGTAATTGCCAAAGCAAAAGGTCTTGCAGTCTTGTCTGTCATCAAGGCTGGGTTTTTGGTAACGGCTCGAGGAGGCAGTGGGATTGTTCTGGCTCGCCTGCCGAACGGAAGTAAGTTTGCCTTTCCTCATTTTAAAGCAGTCCAACCTCTGAGCAAATGCTTCTGCGTGCGCAACTAGATGCCGAGAGTTTTTCAAGCTTTAACAGGGCCTGCATGTCCATTGGGATGAAATTGTGAGCTATTATGAATCGGGCACATCTGGCAACTACCCTCCCAGCTGAACATAGAAGATGTTGAGTCTTAGGCCCCCCACCACAAATTTCACTACTTTGAAGTATGTGTCTGTTCATCTGTTTGATTATCTGGCTGAGTATATTTATGCATTATAAAAATGGGAAGATAGGGGTGGGCAGAGAAGGTTAGATCATCCTATCAGGGTTTATTCAGTTGTACAAAAAGAAATCAATCTCATGATGTCCAGGAGCGTAATAGCGAAGTTAGTACAGAACCGTGTCCTATTCCCTAGACCAGGTTTTCCAACCTGGTGCCCTCCAGATATTGCTGGAGTCTTAACACACATCTCACTTTCCTCCTTCCAATCAGCTCAGTTCATAGAGCATGTGTCTCTTAAGTTCAGGGTCAAGTTGGAGGCCCACATTGGGCAAAATATCCCTGCATTGCAAGGAGTTGGACTAGATGACCCTTGTGGTCCCTTCCAGCTCTATGATTCTATCTGTTTAGCCCTCTTGGCCAATTGTCAGGGATAGTGGGAGCTGTAGCCTTAGCAACATAGTATGGGCACCAGGTTGGAAAAGGCTTCTCTGGTCAACAAGCACCTTGACACCCATTCACACAAACCTCTTATTAACAAGACAAGAAGCCTGGAGCTTTCCCCTCCCTCCAGGAAATCAGTTTGTGTGAAGGCTATCGTTAGAAACAAAAATCCTAAAACTGAGACAGAATTGTCTTACTGGTGGAATCATGTTTTCAAAGGCACATATCTGTGTCCTTTTGCTGGCAGGCACTGAGAGCTTCCATAATCTCCGAAGAACAGCTTGCAAACAAATGTTCCCTTTGTCTTGAGTTTATACTTGGTCGTAAAAAGCAGCTTGCGATTCTCTGTTTTGAAAACACTGCGGATTACATAATGGGAGCATTCCTGTACAGGAGAGTCCTGTTCGGTTAGTTCCAGTGACTACAAATGAGCAGCTCCATGTTTGTTTTCGAAGAAGTATATTTATCAGCCCCAGGTCGCATAAGCTGTGGCGAGAGAGGATAGGAGTTGTAAATCTAACAACATCAAGAGGGGCTACAAGTTTCCTCTTCCTGTAATAGATGCCTAGTGACATACTTGGAACTGTCTTAAGAACATAAGAAAATCTTGCTGGATCAAACCAATGGCTCACCTAGTCCAGCTAGGGCCGGCCTGCCCGTGAGGCAAGGCGAAGCAATTGCCTCAGGAGGCAGGATGCCCAAGAGCAGTAGATCCAGCCTCCAAGGAATGCATCACCCATTGCTGCAGTTGCAGCAACAGCTGCGCTGCTCTTCTTTGAGGCTGGATCTGCCACCTCTTTGGCAGCCCCAAATGACACCTCTGCAGCGGCCTCTTGGTGAATAGGAGGGGCTGCTGATCTCCTCCCACCCTTGTTCCCGGTGTAGATCTTTATTCCTCTCCTCATTCCTGATGGGTAGATCTTCACTCACTCCTTCTTCCCTGGTGGAATGTGCTGTTTTGTGGCCCGCTCAGGTGCCAAAATGTCTTGGGGCAGGCCTGAGTCCACAATCTTGTTCTCTCAGTGGCCAGCCCCAAAGACACAAACGCAGGACCTCGGTCACAAAACCAGCGTGGACACATTTTACAAAGAATAATAGGACATTAGATAATGAGACAGTAGCGTCTTTCTCCTCTTGCCACACTTCCTTCTATTGACATGGCAGATAGTCTGACAATTAGTGGCTGGCAGAAGCTAATGGAGGGTTTGAATGGAATTTAGTTCCTGTTAAGATTCCCAGACAATAGTTTGTGGCTTGTTTATTTTTCAGTGATGTATGTAGCACATGATGTGACTTGCCTTACCCGAGCCTCCTAAATTGTACCAAAGCTTTTCTGGATTTTGTAGTTTCTACAGCTGTGCGTGAGATTCATAACTGGGAGCAAAATAAAACATTTTGAAGAACAGCTTCCAGCTTTCCTCGGCACACTTTGACATAGACATTTGTGCCATGCTTTTGAAAGCGACCTACGTATTATATTACATACATATTTTGTTTGAACGTGCAGTCTTTCATTTGCAAGTCAGCATTGGAACAAAAAATTCAGCATTGTAGAAATGCCTGAACTGTATGTAGCATGATCATGAAGTGATTTCCTTTGAAGTTCTTTTTCTTTGTGAATAAAGCGTTGCAGAATGGCATTGGATTATTTGCAAACAAACTTCAAATGCGCGAGTCTTTTCCTGTTGCACCTGCCTATCTCGTTCAGTTCTAAAGTAAAATGCTCCACATGTTCACAGTGTGTTTCTGTTTCTCTTCTAGTCTGGTCAGCTCCATCTGCCATCGGGATAGCTGGCCTTGGTGGCGGATTTGAAATCGGAATCGAGGTAAGTTAATGCTGCAGTGTTTAGTTAGATGGTTAGAAAACACGCACACATATTTTGATTGACTCCTAAAACCATGTCTCTAGTTAATTGGGCAGAATTTTTAAATTAGGATTTTATACGTAGTAAAAATTACAGATGATGATCCTGTGTGTGAAAAGGGGCAGAATGGTTCTCTTTTAAGACAGTGCCTGCTGCAACAGTTGTATTTATCACACAGTAACACAGAGAGCATGCCTTCCTCCTTTAGGACTATTTTTTCCCTCTTGCATGCAAACTTGCGCAGATTTGGTACGTGATTGACTAAAACTCAAATATGGTTCAATAAGATTTTCTTTATATTGGGCAACAGCTCTTTTTAAAGCATTCATGTTTGCATTCACATTTATGATACAGTCGTACCTTGGTTTTCAAACAGCCTAGTTTTCGAATGTTTTGGCTCCCGAATGCCGCAACCCTGGAAGTGACTGTTCTGGTTTGCAAACTGTTTTTGGAAACCGAACGTCCTGCAGCCAATCAGAAGCTGCGCTTTGGTTTCTGAACGTTTTGGAAGTCAATTGGACTTTCGGAACGGATTCCGTTCGACTTCCAAGGTATGACTGTACTTCTTTATGGTAGCCAGACTGCAAGAGGCTCTGTTGTAGTCAGGGATGGAGGACCCATTCACTTCCAGATGGTGTTGGACTTGCAACTCCCATCAGTTTCAGCTAGCATAGCCAATGCTTAGGAATGATTGGAGTTGTAGCCTGGATGGCTCCATTGGTTAGAACATGGTGCTGATAATCCCCAAGTTGCAAATTTGATCTCCATTTGGGGACAGCTGCATATTCCTGCATTGCAGGGGGTTGGACTTGGGTCTCCAGCTGGGGCTATAGTTCCCACCCCCCTCACCACTGGTCTTGCTAGCTAGGGGTGGTGGGAGTTGTAGCCCAAAAACAGCTCGAGACCCAAGTTGGGAAACGCTGAGCTAGAGGGTCAAAGTCCTGTGATACGGTAACTTAGCAGGGACTTTTGTATCCCATCCTGTGTCTAAAAAGTGTTAGTGATGGAAGACAAAAAAGAGCTTGCTTGCCTATCTTGTACATTCATTTGCCAAACTAAAGCACAGCTATAATGCTCTTCCTTGAGAATTACATCCAAAGAGGAAACTTGAACAGGAAGCATGCCGTTTGTTTGCTTTTCTATAAAGTAAGTAAAGAACTGCCCACTCCTGATAATGGATAACTGGCATGGCTACGGAGCCCTGAGATTCTGCCAGCGGGTGTTGTATAACCTTCTGTGCTTTGTTGACTGCCAACCAGTTCTTGCCCAAGCAGGTAAAAAAAAAAATACTAGAGCAGAGGGTTAAAGGTAAAGGGACCCCTGACCGTTAGGTCCAGTCGTGTCTGACTCTGGGGTTGCGGCGCTCATCTCGCTTTACTGGCCGAGGGAGCTGGCATACAGCTTCCGGGTCATGTGGCCAGCATGACTAAGACACTTCTTGCAAACCAGAGCACCGCACGGAAACACCATTTACCTTCCCGACGGAGCGGTACCTATTTATCTACAGGTGAAACTCGAAAAATTAGAATATCGTGGAAAGGTTCATTTCTTTCAGTAATTCAACTTAAAAGGTGAAACTAATATATGAGATAAACTCATGACATGCAAATTGAGATATGTCAAGCCTTTATTTGTTATAATTGTGGTGATTATGGCGTACAGCTGATGAGAACCTCAAATTAACAATTTCAACTTTGGTGTTTTCATCAGTTGTACGCCATAATCATCACAATTATAACAAATAGAGGCTTGACATATCTCGCTTTGCATGTCATGAGTCTATCTCATATATTAAACTCCAGTAGCTAATGAAAACAATTGCTTACATAAATGGACTTTTCCATGATACTCTAATTTTTTGAGTTTCACCTGTACATGCACTTTGACATGCTTTTGAACTGCTAGGTTGGCAGGAGCAGGGACCGAGCAATGGGAGCTCACCCCGTTGCGGGGATTTGAACCGCCGACCTTCTGATTGGCAAGCCCTAGGCTCAGTGGTTTAGACCACAGCGCCACCCACGTCCTAGAGCAGAGGGTTGTACGCAGCTAAATCCTACTTGGAGTAGTTGAAAATAATGAACCTAAGTTAGTCATGTCCACTAACTTCAGTGGGTCTACTCTGAATAGTACTAGCAGTGTATACCACCCGTTGTCTCTAGCCAAAAGAAATCTAAACAAAACCCTGGTGGTGTGGTTGGTGTAGTAGCTGATCCATTCTTGCAGCTGCTCTGCCCTCTGCTGCTGCCCATTCTTTTGAAAGCTACTTCAACTTGGAAGGAAGCTGGAAGCAGCTGCCATGTTGAGGGTGCTGCCACAGAAGCCAAACGGGAAAGCCGGCTTCCTTCCTCCCTCCTTCCAAGCACAATTCAAAGTGTTGGTGCTGACCTTTAAAGCCCTAAACAGCCTCAGTCCTGTATACCTGAAGGAGCGTCTCCACCCCCATCATTCAGCCCACACCCTGAGATCCAGTGCCGAGGGCCTTCTGTCAGTTCCCTCACTGCAAGAAGCAAAACTACAGGGAACCAGGCAGAGGGCCTTCTTGGTAGTGGCGCCCGCCCTGTGGAACGCCCTCCCATCAGAAGTCAAGGGTATAAACAACTACCTGACATTCAGAAGATACCTGAAGGCAGCCCTGTTTAGGGAAGTTTTTAATCTGTGATTTTTAAATGTATTTTAATATTTGTTGGAAGCCACCCAGAGTGGCTGGGGAGACCCAGCCAGATGGGCGGAGTACAAATAATAAATTATTATTATTATTATTATTATTATTATTATTATTATCTACTTGTCTGAGTTGGGAGCAATGCAACTACCTGCGTTGTACAGCAGGCATAACTAGGGCAAAACAATTGTCACTTGAACCTCCAGTTACACTTCACCAAGGACTGGCCCAATGATCGTGGTCTGTATTGTTACCCTCCCTGATAACCTGAAATGATGAAATGTCAAGAAGCTTGTGTGGAGAGTTTTCTCAGCCTAATGTTCACCCCGCACCCCAAAACGATTACATCCTGGTTTTCGTTCATTCTACAGCAAGTCACCCTGGTTGCTTCCCTTCACTCAAACAAATGCTACATTTCTTAGGCATTGTTTGAAGACAGTGCACTTAATTCAGTTCTGGTTGTGCCAACGCGAGTCAAGGTGACAAAGGGATGCTTTCAGAACGAACATCTGTATTCCAGTTCTTTCCTAGGGGCTTGTTTACATTTTTGCTCCTTCTGAGATGACAGCTACTTAACTCCCTTCAGTCTCCCAAAAGATCAAGGGGTTTATCAAGCTAAATGAGGGCAAGAGCACTTAGAAAAACCAAAAACTTATGCATAGTCGCTCAAGTGTGGTTAACCCACACCCAAGTTTGGGGGCTTGAGCATGACTTGAAAGCAACTTTTCCAGATCCCACTGGTTTTTGCAGCAGCAAAAAAAGAAGAAGGGGTGGAGTATACCCAGTTTGATCATTTGATGAGCAGAGGCTGGGCAGTAACTTCCCGCTCATGAGCTGATCTGTTTGGATAGCTCGGAAGAGGGTGACTGGGGTGCCCTGTGTACACATGCAAGAGTGTATTAAACAGTTGCCTATTTAAAATAAAAATAAAAATCCACCAATGGGGTGATGGGCAACCTGCAGGCTGTGTGTGTCCTTCCACCTCCTTCAGTGTGCCCTGGTCAGACAAATAAATAGCTACCTTCAGTTCTTGTTTCCCAGGATAAACATTCACCGGGATTACTAGATTTGTTGGTTCAGCTTGTTTTCACGAAAGTAGTCTTTCGATAGGGCCTCTTTTTCTATGTTATTCTGCTTGTAGGCAAACGAAACCATTTGAGTTGTTCTTTCCTTCTGGAAATAGATTCAACATTCTGCTTTTTAATTTTCTCTCTCCAGGTGTCAGACCTTGTGGTAATACTGAACCACGAGAGAGCTGTTGAAGCTTTTGCAAAAGGTGGCAATCTTACTCTGGGAGGAAATTTTACAGTAGCAATTGGGCCTTTGGGGAGGTGAGTGTCACTGAAATGCTAAAGGATACTGAGCTCTCAAAAGCTGTTACCGTACAACTTTATTTATCTTCGGTAAGCTGAAAGCGGTGTTATTGATCCTCCAGTGAGAGTGGAGTTGAGGGAAAGCCTGCAATATAGTCCTCCAGGGACTTGTTCTAGTTCACGGTGCCTTGAGGAGTTGGCTGACTGAATGTTTGTTTCCTCATATCAAAACCAGTCTCTGGAGTGTGCCTTCTGGCAGAGTGGGCGGGAGGATTTTAGCAGGGCTTTCTCCAAGGCAGTTAACACAAAACGTCAGCACGTCAGGAACAGCACTAAGCACTCCTGACAATAATGGGTGCTGTGCAAGGAAGCCTTTGGGCCAGATCCTGTAGATTGTTGCTTCCCACCCACTTATGTGACTCATGCCTCTGATTTCCACTTCCTTTCTCTCCCTTTAGTACCAAGAAAACAGAATTCAAAGGGATACATGAGCATGCTTTCTCTAGGGTGGTGTTTCCCAAACCTGTGTCTCCAGCTGTTTTTTTGGGCTACATTTCCCATCATCCCTGACCGCTGGCCTTGCTAGTTTAGGGATCATGGGAGTTGTAGTCCCCAAACAGCTGGAGATCCTTCAGGTCTTTCTTCCCTGGCTCCTAAGCAAGGAGAAGGGAGACACCACTCTGTTTAGCAAGAGTTGTTTCATGGGGATTGCACTGTTTTGCGGAATCCATAAAGATCTTAATAGCACTACGTGGGTGCAAGCAGCTTGCAGCATAAGGTTTCTTGGTTGCAACAGTGTACACTGTGGGCTGGGCAGGACTTTAGCCTAGGGTGAATATCTCTGTTGAAAACGCCCGTATTTGTCTATATACAAGTAATCAGGTTTTTTTTTTATCTTCATACACAAATGGGTTTGTAATGGTTTATTCTTCTATAGAGTAGTTGACTTACTATTACCACCAAGGAGTGGGGCACCACTGGTAGTTCACTACACTGTTCTGCCAGCCTTATTCAAGAGGGAAAATGTGGAAATGCAAACACACACAGGAACCATAGCTGTCAACCTTCCTTTTTTTTGCATTGGGAAACGGCGCTGGAATAAGGGAATTTCCCACAAAAAAAAGAGAAAGTTGACAGCTATGAAAGGAACTCAAGTAGTGGTGAAATGTGGAAACTTATCACAAGCTGAGAACAGATCATGAGATGAGATAGCTCAGATAGAGGATGAGACTCTCAGTCTCAGGGTCATGGGTTCAAGCCCCATGTTGGGCAAAAAGATTCCTGCGCGGCAGGGAGTTGGACTAGATTACCCACGTGGTCCCTTCCAACTCTCCCAAGCCCATGATTCTGTGGTTATAGGAGGAATTCTGTGTTGCACTAAGGCAACTGTTCCATCGGAGCAATCATTTCAGCTTGGCAGACAGAACAGTCACCCCTCTCTCCCTTCTAGCCCCACAATGTTCCAGGGATTCTCCTGCCCCCCACCCCGAGGAGGAGGGGAAGCCCCGTTGCACAAGCGCAAGTCCTCGCACAGGGCTTCCATTGATGAGACTCACGAGTTAGGATCCCACCCTCTGCTTTTTCCTCTCACTTAGAAATCTCGAAGGTGACGTTGCCTTGAGAAGCTCTGCCGCTGTCTATACATACTGCAAATCTCGAGGGCTGTTCGCCGGGGTGTCTTTAGAAGGAAGCTGCTTAATTGAAAGGAAGGAGACGAACGGCAAGTAAGTAGCTGGGCAGTTGAGATCGTTCTTCTCAAAAATTAGTTCCTGTTGTCAGAACACTGTGACAGCCCCACCAAGGGCAGGGTATACATTTATGAAATAATATAATTGGAGTTGTGGTGGCTAGAGTGTCTGATTGAGACAGGGCAGACCCATGTTCAAATTCCCACCCATCCAGGGAGCTTGCCCTAACTTTTTTTCAAAGAGGGCCAGATTTGATGAAGTGAAGGGCCGTGAGGGCCAACCAGAGGGCCAACCAAACTTTTTAGGATTGAAGTTGTTGAAGGTTTTTTATTTTTTTTTATTTTTTTAATAAAAAAATTTATTTTCTACAGTAAACAACAAATACAAACAAAGAACCATAACAGCGATTACAATAAACAAAAAAACACACATCAAACAAATTAAAACAGCAATAAAAATAATAAATGAAAAAATACATACCTAACGAAAACAGGAACACACACTAGATCATTATTTACTACTACTTTTGAATCTTCTTTGGGGGGACTTCCCCCGCTCTCTCAACTGCGTTCAAAACTAATCTAAATTGGTAACTTTGTAACTATTTTTCTGAAACATTCATCATCATTCTTAATATACTATAAACATACCAGCTAACCATATATAATTCATTTCTTAAACTACATAACCTTAAACTTTACTAAACAAATCTAAGCCATTTATAACATCACTTCTTATATACTATTTTATATAACATCACCTAGCTAAAGCCATTTAAACAAACTGGTTCTGCTTCAGATGTCTAATTTTTCTCGATTTTTAAAATAATCCTTAAATTTCTTCCAATCTTGTTGGACTCTCTCCTCCCTCTGGTCTCGGAGTCTTGCGGTCAGTTCAGCAAGTTCCATAAAGTCCATCAACTTCATTTGCCATTCTTCTACTGTCGGGTTGAAGGTTTTTTAGGGTTTTACCCCGGGAAATAAAACTGCCACAGGGGCCGGATTAAACGACCAGCAGGCTGGATTAGGCCCCTGAAAATGACTTTGGACATGTCTGCTGTAAGTGAAGAAAGAACATAAAACACATTGTAGAACATAGGAAGGTCCCATCTTCCTCCAGGATTTCGGGCAGGGATGTTTCACACTCAGTCCTGGCTAGCAAGAGAATCAAGCACACATTGTCTTCAGAGCATAGAGATAAAAACTGAGCAGAGAGATAGCAGCCTATGGCTTTCTAGTTCAGGGCATCCCTTGCTCCTTAGGCCTACTGCTATTCCTACAGCTGAAGAATCAGACACGCATATCTGCGTGCATATGTGGGCCAGGAAGAGAGACATAGAGAATGGGCCTTTTCTGTGGTGGCTCCCCAATTGTGGAATGCTCTCCCCAGAGAGGCTCGCCTGGCGCCATCACTACATGTCTTTAGGCGCCAGGCAAAAACACACTATTATAATCATCTATGGCCTGTGAAAGTGTGGGGGAGTGGACTGTTATTATGATGACTATTTTTTTTTTATTAGGCTGTCTGTCAGTATGTTTTTGACTGTGTTTAGGTTTTTATCACTGATTTTCTGTAAGAGGGATTTCATGCAGTGCCCTCAGATCTTCTGATAAAAGAGCATTCTATAAATTGAATTAATAATAATTAATAATAATAATAGATGAATGTAGTAGATGTGCTTGTGTGTAGAAGGATGGGTTGGGTGGGTTCTATGTCTGTGAAATAGAGAATGAATGGGTGGGTGGGTGGGTGGGAAATGAATGCCCCACCCACTTTTGGCTTTGGCCTCACCTACTGCTGGTAGGGAGTCCTCAACTCCAAGAAGGTTGCCTACCCCTGGTGAGGGCACTGCATGAAATCCCTCTTCTCCGCCTAGTGGACTAAACATGAAACGCATCTTTCCCCAGGTTCTACGGTCGGGAGATCCGTGCTAGTGCCATTTTGTACGGTGACATCCCTCCTCCTCCTCTGGCGCAGGACCTCTACGACATCCTCGAGTCTTTCACTCTGCAATATGAAACTCAGGAGGGGAGAAGCTGGATGGCAGTAACAAGGGAACCCAAGAAGGTGTGGGGCAGGCTCATGCAAAATCTGTTTGGCTCTGTTTCTAAAGCAGTGTTTTTCAACCACTGTTCCGCGGCACACTAGTGTGCCACGAGATGTTGCCTGGTGTGCCGTGGGAAAATTACTTTATATATAGTCAATATAGGCACAGAGTTAAAAATTTTAACATTTTCTAATGGTGGTGTGCCTCGTGATTTTTTTCATGAAACAAGTGTGCCTTTGGCCAAAAAAGGTTGAAAAACAATGTTCTAAAGAGCCAAGAACAAGGCAGCCTTGCCCTTGCAATAGTGGGGGGCTCGGGGGGGGGGGGGTAATAAGGCAAAAAAAGTGTGGTGGTGGGAGCAATGGAGACGATTCTTGCTATTGTACAGTATGTTGCATTCCAGCCACATGCAAGCTGGTGGTTTCTTTGCATGCGAGAGGCAATAGCACAGCTCAGGACCACTTTTCCATCCAAGTGCGGGCATTTGAATTATTATTATTATTATTAATAATAATAATAATAATAATAATAATAATAATAATATTTGTAACCTGCCCATCCGGCTGGGCTTCCCCAGCCACCCTGGGCGGCTTCCAACAAATGTTTAAATACATTTAAATGTATTTGAAGAGCAACGCCCAACAATTATGGCGCTACGTTGAGCCGAATCACTCGGCATATAAGGGCTTCAGTCAACGTGGAAGGTTTATTTTTTAAAAATAAAATAAAATAAATTCTCACAACCTTTGAGTTTCTTGCACTTGTAAAAAATATTGACATCTCTCTTCCCCCCTCCCCTGCCAGGTTAATGGGCAACCGCCGAAGCGACAATCACGCAGGACTCCGGCGCAAACTACACCTGAAGGTATTGTGTAACTATCAGCTTTCTCTTTTTGCAGTAAACCCCCCCCCCCCAAAAAAAAAACACATTCCGATTCTATGTGCCCCGAGTTCTGTTTTTCTCCATAAATTGGTTAAGTTTCTTGACTGCCGGCATGAGATGGGTTGTGTGATTCTATGTACGTGCACAAGTCTTGTACAGGTAGGATTTTGCCTTGTTCTTGGGGTGTCGCATTGTTGCATCACCTGCCACCTGTACCTACAGAGCTCTTCTGTCCCTGGTGCATTCCCTGTTTACTTCAAGGAGGGGAGGGATGGGAATCAAAACTCAAGAAAATGATCAAATATTCATTTAAGAAAAAAGCGGAGATATTTCTCTTAGGTATGATGGGCAGGGATATCCAAGCAAAAGATAGGACTGTAATCATGTACACGACCGTTTCAGCAAGACTACTAATAGCTAAAAATTGGAAATCACAAAGGGTACCAGACAAAGAGGATTGGCATTTAAAAATGTTGACAAATTACAATTTGGCATCTAAATATGAGGAGCTAAAAGGGATAAGTGAGATAGAGAGGAAAATTGGAAATCATTTAAAGAGTATATGAAACTGTATGTTGAGAAGGCCGACTTCCTGGCAGAATGTTAAAGACCCAAATAATTGATACAAAAGAGAACGATGGATATAAGGGACAAAAGAGCATGCAGATAGAGTAAAGATTGATACTAATGCTGTAATGGGGAGGTTGAGAAGTAATGGGGGGGAGGGGAATCAGTGAGGGTGGGGAAAGGGTAGGGGGGGGAAAGGAGGGGAGGGATGGGGAGGCATAGCTCTATACAAAGCGACATATATAGGGGAAAGGGCCACGCTGCTGAACACTGGCACTTCAACCCTGATCTTACGCAGGTCTTCTCAGAGCTACCATATTTTTCCATGTATAAGACGAGCTTTTTATATTATAGGAAAACGTTAAAAATTGGGGGTCATCTTATACACGGATAGTGCAGAGGTGGGGCGTGTGATTGTTGACAGCCACGAGCAGGAGATTGTCAGCGGCGATCGGTCGGGTGATTGCTGGCTTTGGCAATTTGGTAATTTGCTGCTGCTGCGGCAATTGTGCGGGCAATTGGTGCCTGCTGATGGCGAGCTCTGGGCAACCCCCCCCCCAAAAAAATCTTAACAACTCTGGGCAATCTCCCCCCATTTCCTTAATTTGGGGTCCCCCAAAATTGAGGTCGTCTTATACATGGGTGTGTGTTATACACGGAAAAATACAGTAAGTCTCATTAGCTTCACTGATACTTGTATCCAGGGAGGTGGGGATATTATTGTAGCCATAGCTGGTAGATCAGCTGGGTTATTAAATGCTTTTTTTAAAATTGATTTTTAGAAGCTGCCATCAGTTTTACTCAGGTGTTCGTTGAAATAACTTTAATACAAATCCTTTGGTTCACAGAAGAGGCATTCTTTCCCCCCCCCTTACACCTACCGTGTCTGCTTTGATATATGTATGTATTGTCTTGGGAACAAAACAGTTTGTTCTTTTCACTGTTATTATGACTGTTTTGCTCATTATTTGTTCTCTCTTGGTCTGCTTAATTATGACTGTCATTTCTGGGAAAAGCAGCTATCGCTTCGTGATAATCAAACTGAGGCTATTTAAGAAGATATTAAGTGGGCATATTAACTAATAAAATACATTCTGAATTCCTCTGCAGCTGTAAGGGCACCGAGTAGACTTTACCCTGAACTTCCCAGCTATTCTGCTGCAGTGGGTGAGTGTTGGTATTATAATATTACCCTTCATCATCAATGTCAAAGTAGCATTTGAGAATTCACAAAATCTCTTCACGAGACTGAATCTTGATACTTAACAATCCAAATTGGGCCACTACTCTGTTCTTATTCCAGCCCCCTCCTTGCACGAGTTTCCATCTCTCTTTATTTTGGTTCAGATGTTTAGAGAGAGATTTATTTACAATGTACCTAACATGGTTGAATAAAGCTTACAAAATTTAGCTTTTGTAGGCCAGATCCAAGGAACAGGCTAATGTAATCTTGCGTTCATTTCTTGTCGTTGAAAGGTCCTGCATCCCAAAAAAAGATAAATTCTTTGTACTGGGTTTTGTTAGATCACCGATCAAACCACAGCAAATTAAGAAATCGCGGTACTTGTTAGGAAGACACTTGAACATTGTCCCATTAGTGTTAATGCTCCAAGGGAGATTATCTCCACTTTTGCAGATCTGAGTGAGGAATGGCTGTGTGTGCATGTGCATGGCTAGTTCCTGAATGTCCCTGCATTCCTGATGCAAAACAGGGCTTGACCACATGGAACAGGCTCCTACACTGCAATGGTAATGTAGTAGTTTGTCCTAAAACATAAGAACAAGAAGAGTCTGCTGAAGCAAGCCAATGGCTCATCCTGTTCTCACACCAGATGCCCATGGGATGCCCACAAGCAGGGCACAAGCACAGCAGCACTCTGTCCACCTGCAATTCCCGGCGACTGGTATTCAGAGAATATTGCCTCTTAGCAGTGAAGGCACAACTTAACTATTGTGGCTAGTAGCCGTTGATAGCCTTTAACTGATCCTCTTTTTAAACCATCCAAAATGGCGGCCACCACCGCTTCCCATGGGACCGAGTTCCATAGTTTGACTGCACACTGCGCAAAAAAGTACTTTTTAAACTGTCCTTAATCTTTCAACTTTCAGCTTTGTTGGATGTTCACGAGTTCCAGTGCTACGAAAGAGCGAGAAAAAAACTTTTCTCCATTTGCTTTCTTCACACCGTCCATAATTTTTCATAAATTTCTATCATGTCGCCTCTTATTTGACTTCTCTCTAAACTAAAAAAAAAATTGCCAAATGCTGCAATCTTTCCTCATACAGGAGTTGGTCCACCCCCTTTCCCTTTTAATTTCTTGTTGCCTTTTCCTGAAACTTTCTTAACAGTCTATAACTTTTTTGAGTTGAGGCAACCAGAACTGTATTCCAAAGGTGATTGCACCATAGATTTGTATACGATACCAGATTTTCAGTTACTTTCCTAATGGTCCCTAGCATGAAATTCGCTATTTGGGCTGAAGTCATACATGCATGTATACTAGGAATTAAGAACCACTGAACACCATGGGGCCTACTTATGAGTAAACATGGATAAGACTGCATTGCAATGCCTTGCTGCACATAGCATGGCATATCTCGAGAGAAAATTGTAACCATTGATTGTTTTCTCAAGGGACTTCAGAAGAGATTATTGTAGATGGCGAGATAGCACTGCTTAGTAGTGAAATGAATATTCGACTACAGTGGTACCTCAGTTTAAGAACAGTCCTGTTTACGAATGATTTGGTTTACGAACTCTGCAAAACCGGAAGTAGTGTCCCGGTTTGTGAACTTTACCTTGGTCTGAGAACGGAATCCAAACGGTGGAAGGGCACCGGCGACAGGAGGCCTCATTAGGGAAAGCACGCCTCGGTTTAAGAACGGTTTTAGTTTAAGAATGGACTTCCGGAATGGATTAAGTTCATAAACCGAGGTACCACTGTATTTCTTTGGTAACAGAAATAATATTGAGCGTGCATGTAAACAGTCTGCATGTGTAATGGCTGGTTGTTAACTCAAGACTAAAGCAAGACTTGAAGTATTTTTTTTCTTTTTAAGCAGGGGAGGGAGATGTCTGCAATGGCAGCAAGAGCCTAGGCTGTGTTACAGAGAAACCTTTAGCAGATTATAAACTGTAAAAAGCAGCAAATCAGATCAGGGTTAACTAATGGATATTTGTATTAACAGATCTTTAAGCAGGAGAATAATGTGTTTCTGTAAATTCGTAAGCCACGGTGACGTACAAGACTGGAAACATTAGAGCGAATTCTCTCTCCCTTTTAAAGGGTTTTAATGCAACAAAAGTCCTATTTTTGTGGTTCTGTTTCTCTAGTCAGGCTTGTAGCTTATTTCCATCTAAAATAAACATCCATCTAGCAGCTTACCTCCCTCTGTTGTTATAAACTGTCTTAATGCTCATCATTAAACAGGAAATCCCAGGAAACAATTCCTATTTTTGAAATTGCTCTGCTGTTATAATATTATTTCTGGCACTTTTGTGCCATCATTTTAGATCAAACATCTTTTTTTGGCTTATGCTGTCATGAAATGAGCAAAGAGAGAGAATACCATGTGGAATTCTGGTTGTATTTTGGGGGGGGGGCGACTCCATCTCCTGCTGCTGAGCCAGCTGATTACAAAGGCACATAAAGATTGAGGTCAGTGCATGCTAGGACTAGAAAATTGAGGTCTTTGTTTTATGTGTGTTTTGGGTCAATGCCATTTTGTTAAAAACTAACTTGAGTAATAGGCAGCCACTAAGAGCGCCTGCCTTTTTAGTATCCTCAACATGGCAACTTTGCCATTTTCACAGAGGAAACACATAATATTTAGTGTACAATGGAGGTTTTTTTGGCAGTAATTAAAGGCTGAATTTTTTTTTAAGTTAAGCTTTCTCCATCCAAAAGCACCCTAGGCTTGGGGCTAGGAACAAAGGCATATAATTCATTTTGCTTCTTGGAAAGAACTTGTAAGAAGAATCAATCTATACAAAATCCAGTTGTATTCAGTTTCTCCAGGCTATAATAGGCACATGGATTTTAAACAGGGCATGTCACAGGGACAGAGACAGCCTGGTTTTATAGGGCTAGCTTCTTAGCCAAATGAATCATGCTACCAAAGTAGAAAGCCACCGGGTCTCTTGATGTGGATCTGAAATGTGCCACTGAAAAGCAGACTCAAAGTAGGGGACTCGGATCAGATGCCTCTGGTCTCCCCTCTGTGGCAGACCACACCGCCTTGACAAATGGTGCAAAAAACATCCCCATCACTGCCGTCTCCCCTAATGTCTTCGTTTTCTTCATCCTAATTTTAGTTTCAAAATTTGATTCCATACCTTGGAGTCTAAGAGAGTGGTGGATAATTAACTGCCCGTAAGCAAACTTTTGCAACCTGGGAGAGTTGGTCTAATAGCCCCTTGTCGCAGGCTATTATTGTGGAGCGAATATCCTGTGGGAGACGATCTGAGCATTATATTACCACCCCTACATCCCTCCCCCCGGCCCTCTGACGGAGGGGTGGGTAGCGTGATTAGCGATTGTGACAGATCGGTTACGGCAGACGCTGTAAGACTTTCCCGGTACAGACAGCTATAAAAAATATATTAAAAAGATACTTTTTTATATGAATTGGATTAATAGCCATGGAGTTGCCAGGTCACTGTTGCTGGCCATTTAAACCTCTCTCCCAACATCTGTTTCGTAAGAGGGTAAAGGGAGAGAAATGTGGTCTTTGACAAAGCTTATGTTTTGGGTTTACTATAGGTCACTTCTCAACGTAAGCAGGCTTTATCAGCATTTGTAGTGTGGCAGGAAAATGTGTGTGCCGTGCATAGGAGCCCCAGAACACTGTTTTCCCTAAATAATGTTGCATTGCTTGAAACAGAGGCAGAACGTTCTTACCAAAGCTAATGGATAGAGGAAGGGCACCTCTCGCTTCTAGTTCTTGACTCTCGCAATCATTTCGCCGTAAACACATGGAAGATTTGTTAGTCTGGGCCAACCCATTGTGCAGAGCAAGCCACAAAAATATAGGCATGTCTCCTTAATAGAAACGACGGAATGGGTAAATGGCAACGTTGGTGCTTTGAGAGCTCTCCCCCCCCCCCAAAACTGGTTAGTGCGAATTTTGCTTCTTTCGCAACCATACCCCTTCTCTGCAACGCTTCTCCGTAAGTCATGTGCAATCTTGCCCTGCTTCAGAGCTGCATTAAAAGAGTAATCTTCAAGAGTGACGGGCAAGCGAATGATGGGGTGTACGCGTCTTTCTCAGGGAACAGTGGGCTTTTAAAGCTCTGGGTAGCTCTCTGCTTTGTAAGTGCAGGGCTCTCGTAGAATTCAGCAATAGTTGCAAAAATCTGGCAACTATCTCCACCCTTGATGGAACTGAAGTAAAATATGAAAACTCCCCTATGTTGTTTCATGAAGGGGTGTCCATGAATACCTTTGGGATAGTACAGCTGGCTCCACCCGCCTTTCTCACACACTTGCACATACATGGATGCAAGGAAGCCTGTGTGCCTGCACACAAATGCACCATACAGTTTTCACAGCTCCACCTCTGCGTGTCTAATGGGCACGGTTGAGAACCTGCACAGTCATGGTTCCTGGTTGCATGAGAAATTCTCTCTCTGCCTTGGCTCCCACTGCATGAGGGACGTGAACTCAGATGATGGTTCACCCCCCCCCCCTTCTCAACTGCTTTAATGCTCACATTGGTGTGGTTGCCTCCGGTTGGCCACTGTGAAAAGAGAGTGCTGGACCTTGGCATCATTCAGCAGGGCTTTCCGTATGGATCCAAGCCCGGGAATTGGCTTTTACCACAAAGTGCCCAAGGCAGCAAACAGAGCAGCAGTAATTTAGGATTGCCACATAACACAACAAGCTGGCCCGGTGAGCTTCCGACTCCTATAAAACTAAGCTACAAGTGCCTCAATGTTGAACGGATTAGCCATTCTTGAGTAAGTACCTTGGCCAGTTTCCCAAGATAAAAATTTGCTAGATGTGTTGAAGGCCTTCCTCCCCACCCCCCAGCTCACAGGAACTTTCTCAGTAGCAAACATCTTCCTCCATTCTACATGGATATAGCATAACAAAAACACAAGACAAGATTATTATCAAATGTTTGGTCTACGAGTTTGCTAGTAACAGATGAACAGGGCTTAGTAGTGTTTTCGTCATTTGAATGTTGCACTGTAGCACCATCTTGTGTAGACTGAGCATTTTTTAAATCTTTTTGAAATACAGTTGCAATGTAACAACTACATGGCCTTGTTTCCCACAAACCTACCTTAAAATACTCTAAAGGCAAACAAATGGTCCTTGTGTATTTTCAAAGGGCTGGAATGCTGACAAGAGTTGTCCGGATATGCTGCTTTTGTAAACCAAGCCACTTTATTTTATTTTATTTTTAAATGATTTCTTAAATATAAACAAAATGCCACACACAACCAGCTATAGGTTTACCAACTCTAGTTTGGAATTAAAGGTGCACAATTCTTTGGCTAATTTGCCCTGTAAGTTTGCAGTTTTTTTATTTAGTTTTTGCCTTCTCTCTGGCTTCCTCAACTGTAAGGTAAAGTGCGTGTAAGTTCTCGTATGAGCAAAATGGGTTCAATATCTTCTCTCCTGCAAGCTGTGAAGAAAACCTTGCGGCTTACTTGCACACCAATTAAAAAATAATTTGGTTATGCTTGGGCTGGTAGATAGCTCAGATCTAAGTTCCTGCAAGACTTTAGATTTCAACTTTCTAGTGGTTTTTTGGTTTGTTTTTTACTGTTTAGCCCCTTTTGCCTGCAACACAAGTAGGAAGTGCCCAAACCATTCAACGCCAACATTTTCCTCTTTTAGATGTTGAGTCTGCCAATAGGAGGTGTCTTGAATATTTTGTTCACAGGAAGGATTTTGATAGACAAATGTTGCCAGGTCTTGAGAATGCAAGAAAGGCCTTATAGTGTTGGTTCAGACCAAAGGTCCACCTTGCCCAGAAGTAGCCAGCCAAATACAAGAAGGGAATGAAGAAAATGGGCTGCCTTCCTCTTGTAGTTGTTGTTTAGATCAGTGTTTTTCAACCTTTTTTGGGCAAAGGCACACTTGTTTCATGAAAAAAATCACGAGGCACACCACCATTAGAAAATGTTAAAAAAATTAACTCTGTGCCTATATTGACTATATATAAAGTAATTTTTCAATTTTTCCCACGGCACACCAGGCAACATCTCGCGGCACACTAGTGTGCCGCGGAACAGTGGTTGAAAAACACTGGTTTAGATAGCAAGTTATGGATTGGTTGCCTATCGATCGCATTCCATTGCCTCTGAACACTTTATCTCTCTCCATCTCTGTAAACTGTATCTGTGTTTTATGCAATATGTATTGGAATTTTACGAAACTCAACAGATCTTGGGTGTGTACCTCTAACCCAACATAGTAAGATCTGTGTAGACCTTCCCCCATATCTTACTCTGTACCACATTCCCCTTTTCTCCCCCCCCCTCAATTGCTCCAATCTCCCAACATATTGAGTGGATTGTCTTTTGTACAATGAAGTTGGACCAGAAGGCTTGGAGGAGAATCCTGCATGAAAACGCTTGGCTTCCTGCTTTGACTTCTAACAGGATTTGGTCTCCATTCGTCGAGTGGTTTGGGGGTGATTTATGGTGGCTCACTTGTTATCAAGGCACCTTGGACTTCAGCACTCTGTGAAATTTATTGTTCAAGGTGAAACCCAGGTCCTGAACTGTCTTCTTCTTCTTCTTCTTCTTCTTCTTCTTCTTCTTCTTCTTCTTCTGTTTCTTAGGAAACTCAAAGGCCACCAGCCCTACAGTCGTTACAGCGCTATATCCGTTTGAAGGACAGCAGCCAGGCGACTTGACTTTCAATGCGGGCGATAGGATCAAGATCACGACGAAAACAGACTCACAGTTTGATTGGTGGGAAGGAAGTTTGCAAGGCAGGACTGGCATTTTCCCTGCTAATTATGTGACCATGAATTAAAGCACATTCAAGCGGCCTTGCCCTTTTTGTCTAACTACTTGCTCTTAAATATGCAACAAAAAAATATTAATTGCAAATATTTGGCTTGATCCAGTTGCGTGTTGGCCAAAGCAGAGAAATGCCGTAGGGAGCCTTGTTTACCTGTCCTTGCCCTTCCCCTCCCAGGTGTACTTGCAGATATTGCAGAGAATGAGTGAACTCTGTGTGCCATCTCTGTTGCCCATTGATGCACCTTGGAAGGGTTAGGCTGTGGATAAGGGAGGTGTTTGTGGGCTTCTCATTCCTTTCAGTGCTTCCTTGCCCTGCCTTACACTCTGGTTCTGTTGAGCCTTATTCAGCTCCTCCTTGTGAGGGGCCCGTGCCTTCTTTCTGCTGGATCAAGCCCTATATTTTTTTACAGATTTTGTTTTTAATTTAATATTTTCAGAAATTTTGTGTTTTAATAATATTTTTTTGTAACTTATTTTTAAATGGGTGAAATCATGGAACCTAATCGCAACGAGCTGCATCAGGGATGCTAGATTTAACGTTGCGTGCTTTGCATTTAACACTTGTCATTAATAATGTCAAATAAAATCTTCTTTTTAAAAAAATCTTGCTAATTGGATTTTTTTCGGCATTCTCTTAAAACCAACAAGCACCTACAGTGTGTACAATGTTTACAAAGCCATTCCATGTTTTGAAATTGTCTTCTGGCTGTTTCACCATCACCACCCTTGTCTGTGACTTGCTCCAGGAGAGTCATGGTGAATAAAAAAGAGGGGGGGCAGGGTTTTTTTGTCATGTGTGGTGACTTAGCCCTGAAGTTAGCAGTTCCTTGGCAAACTAAGTATTTAGGCTACTCAGGTTCATGAGCATAGGTGGCTCCTTGGATTCCAGCAGTTTGACGTTCCACTGGAAGCCCCAGTACACAATTGAAGACCCATGAGTCAAAGTGGTAAAATCCTCCTGTGCCTCCTACTTTTCTGCTCTTTCATACCGTCCAAAGAGGACCTTAACTAGTAACTAGAAAAATCCGCGAGAAGTATAGCTTTCATTACATACCAAAGACATGCATCATTAACCTTGTGGTCTTTTTTCCTATCCATAGAACTGGTTAGGTAAAGGTAAAGGGAACCCTGACCATTAGGTCCAGTCGTGTCCGACTCTGGGGTTGTGGCTCTCATCTCGTGTTACTGGCCGAGGGAGCTGGTGTACAGCTTCCGGGTCATGTGGCCAGCATGACAAAGCCGCTTCTGGCGAACCAGAGCAGCACACGGAAACGCCGTTTACCTTCCCGCTGGAGCGGTATCTATTTATCTACTTGCACTTTGACGTGCTTTCGAACTGCTAGGTGGGCAGGAGCTGGGACCAAGCAACGGGAGCTCACCCCGTCGCGGGGATTTGAACCGCAGACCTTCTGATCAGCAAGCCCTAGGCTTTGTGGTTTAACCCACAGTGCCACCTGCGTCCCACATGGAACTTACTACCCTTGGTTATTTGACAAATTCTAACTCCTATAAATCCCTTGTTTTCTCCCCATCTTCTATACAGTGTGGTCCCTTTTTTTAATCTCCTCTGGCAGTACTCAGGCATATTTTGAGTATAAACCAAGTGTTAATCGTATTTTATTTTTCCTAAGAAATTCTCAGAGGGAGGACATTAAGGAATTGTATATTCCTTTTAATCATGCATGTTCAGAATCAGCCTGTCGATTGTGGTTTATTTTACCATTCGTTGTTTCAGATTTTCCTTTCAGAGATGGATGGCAACCAAAGTTTTAAGTTTTCCTTGGGAAAGGATTTGCTCGGATGTTATTGAGTATCTGGGGCAGGTTGTTCAGCTTTGTGTACTGCCGTGCAGCAGAATATCACCCTTCACTTTCCACATTAGCTGCAACACTAGACAAATGTTAATTTTTTAAATCTTTTTGTAAACTGCTTTGAGATTTTTTTTACATCCAAGTGATGTATAAATTTATTAAATGAATGAATAATACGTTTACACATTTTAGCATTGGATAGATGGGGAGGGTTTTTAATTTTATTTTAAATTCATTTCTCCATGCATATGACTGAATCCCACTCGCTGACTGACAGTATCACTGAACTTGTTAAGAGTAAATCCCAATAAACTAGAGCCAAGAGGTTTTCTTTGGCTACCTGACTGCCAGAAAAATTGAGTCCCTTGTATATACCTCTCACTCATAACAGGACATCCAAAGTGTTATCCCCAAATGGTTACGGTATGCAAGCCTCCCAGGAAGTTGAAATTCAGCACACAAAGAACCCGAGATGTGTTGGTTGCTATAAAATTCAGAATTTGGATATTTCCAGCAGCCCATAGATACTATACATTCCTGTAGAACAAAAACTTGATTAACTAGTAAGTTTGTACATTCTTACTTATTGTAAAGCATTTTTTTATCTCGTTCTTCATCCGAAAAAGGCTGCAGGAAAATCTTCCGAATGTCCCGACTAGAGCTTAGCAATGTAAAAGACATGACATGAGAGAAAAGGGAGTTGGGAGGGAAGAGGAGGAGAAGCAAATTCTGCCACTGTTTCATGTATAAAAATTCTTGTAATGATCGGCAAGGACTGAAATATTTCAAGGAGAAGAATAGCAATCAAAAGTTGCTGGTCTTTCAACTGAGCTGTTAAAGAAGTCGTGGAGCCCCATCTCTCCCTTAGTGTCAAGAACCCTTCAGGGATTGTGAACTTTTTTTTGTTTTTGTATACTTGCAGGGTATATGTATATATTTAATCACTAGTGGTAGCTACTCCAGAAGGACCGTGTGTTCAGTAGGCAAGGTAAAGCTCACCAAAGTCGTAAATATGTGTTCTGCTTGTCTGCATGTGTGGGTCCGAGTCTGCTTGCTCCTCTACATAAGCAGGGTACAAACTGGTAGCTTTTGTTTTTGTTCTGTCTTCTCCAAATGCAATGAAATGAAAGAGTAAAATAAATCATGAAAAGTTTGTGTTGTGAAGTCTCTGATTTGGAAATGGCCTCAACTGCAGCCTAGCCTTGGGGCAAATATTTTGGCAAATGTTAGGGTTTCTAGAGAATGTAAGTTATTGACTTATTAGAAATACTTACAATAATAGAAAGCAGTGTTTTAAAGTGGGGCGGTGGGATAACATACATCGTTTTTCTTTGGCCAGTTATGTTTGTGTCATCATCTATCATTGCCATGGTAAGTGGTGCAGTTTTGAAAGTTTGGTCAAGTCCATCCAGAATTAGAACTTTTTTCTCATAATGCTTGGTTCAGAATGGTCTCCCTTTAAAATACTAGATGCATGTGCTTCATTGGTGGTGGTGGTTGTTCCCCCCCCCCCAAACTGAATGAAATATAGTCCTATTACACACACACACACACACACACACACACACACACACACACACACACAAAATTCTCATGTTACATGTAGACTGATTTCTTTAGCACATCCTTTGTGCATTGGTTCACCTAGTCTATTTCCCCCATGCTTGATTTCTAAAACATACTCCCATGTTGAGTTACAAAATGCAAGCCATCATTTTTTAACTCTTAATTGGTTGCTTGTCATCCATCAGGCTCTGACAAACAGACATAGAAAAGCTTGACAAAAGTTCTGCGGGTCACTTACTTAAGTGTTGTGGGTCATTTACTTTGTATATGTGTGTTTAATTAACTTCAAATCTGGGCCATCAAATATCCGTGTATTACATACAACAAGGAGAGTTTGCCTTGGGCTATAAACAGGATGCCATGGATCCACTAACCTTAGGGGACCTTTTTGAAGGTTTTCTTGTTTTTTGTTGGCTTCATTAGGCCTTGGACTAACGTCCAAAAAAGTGTCCCTGTGCGTCCAAAGCAATGGATGGTGTTTCCATTTGCTTTAGTAGTACAGTAACAGGATCTTTCTCATCAGATATCCCCATGTAACTTAGCCCCTTGTCAAGTTTAGCTTGGTTTTTAAATTTCTCATGCTCGGAACACCTAATCCTTGCCAGCACATGTTAGCTCCATATCCCAAGTTTCATTTCCTAGCATTTTGTATCCCTGAAGTAACCGTTTGCATTCTGTTCAGCCGATGACTTTTAGCTTTCAAGCCAAGAAGTCACCATTTTGTCTGTGCCAGTAGCCTGTCTGAGCTACAAATATTGCCCTTCTGTACGTCGTTAAGACAAGGCCTAAAGTTAACACACACACCCAGGCAAAACCCCAAATTATTTGATTTTAAAAATGCAAGAGAACTCAGGAGTTCCTGCTAAAAACAACCCTGCTCTTTGCCCCCCCAAGAAATGTATTCCCCCTTCCTCTGTCCCATACTCTAGCCAAAGTGAAGCACTGTTAAATCCCACTGATTGCCATTTTTATTTTATTACATTTGCATTTATATCCTACTTCTCCAAGGAGCAGACACGCTTCTCTCCACAAATTTATCCTCACCTCTCCCGTTTTATCAAAATTAAAAATTAAAAAAATTCTTTTCAGTAGCACCTTAAAGGTAAAGGGACCCCTGACCATGAGATCCAGTCGACTCTGGGGTTGCAGCGCTCATCTCACTTTATTTCCTGAGGGAGCCGGTGTACAGCTTCTGGGTCATGTGGCCAGCATGACTAAGCTGTTTCTGGCAAACCAGAGCAGTGCACGGAAATGCCATTTACCTTCCCGCCGGAGCGGTACCTATTTATCTACTTGTGCTTTTGATGTGCTTTCGAACTGCTAGGTGGGCAGGAGCTGGGACCGAGCAATGGGAGCTCACCCCGTCGCGGGGATTCAAACCGCCGACCTGATCAGGAAGCCCTAAGCTCTGTGGTTTAACCCACAGCGCCACCCGTGTCCCATAGTATCACCTTAGAGACCAACTAAGTTTGTTCTTGGTATGAGCTTTCGTGTGCATGCACACTTCTTCAGATACACTGAAACGGAAGTCACCAGACCCTTAAATATAGTGAGGGTGTGGGGAGGGGTATTACTCAGAAGGGTGGTGGGAATGGGTGATCAGCTGATAGGTGTGGAAAACCTGTTGACGACTCTTAACGACTGCAATTGGTCTTACAGGGAAAGGCAAGGGTGAGATGGCTAAAGATAGCTTTGTCGTGTATAATGAGATAAGAATCCAATGTCTTTGTTCAGACCAGGTCTCTCCATGGTTTTAAGTTTGGTAATTACCGGTAGTTGCAATTCAGCAACTTCTCTTTCCAGTCTATTTTTGAAATTCCTTTGTAGTAAGACAGCTACTTTGAGATCTTGTATAGAATGTAGGCTAGGCTCAGAGATAATGACTGGCCCAAGGTTACCAAAGGAGCTTCATGACAACATAATTGTCCCCAGTCCTAGCCCTACCACACTGGCTCTCTTAAAGAGGTCTGGGCACCTGCTAACATGTGCTTCATTTTAGCTAGATTGTGCCTCTCGGGGTTTTAGTTCTTATACATTTTATCATATCGGAGTTTTGCTATAAGATGTGGGCATCTGGAAAGTTTATTCTCAAGTGTGTGCCTTATTTTGTCGACCAAGGATTCTTTTCAGCAAGACTTGTATATAAATGACTGCTTGCTGCTGATTTCCAAAAGGCATTGTCCTTGATCTGCAGAAGCAGTGGCAGCAGTGAAGATAATATTTAAGTGAGCGGTGTGGTGTTTGAAGGGGTAAACCATCCTTTGTTTTATCTGCAGGATTTTAAAATAGCACTAATCCTCCGTAACAGAGTAAGAGAGGCATTCATAGCATCATGGAATTGTAGAGTTGGAAGGGACCCTGAGGATCATCTGCAATGCAGGAATATACGGGGATCGAACCTGCAACCTTGTTATCAGCACCACGTTCTAACCAACCGAGCTATCCAGGCTAGAAAATCACAGGCTATTTGCTCACTTTTGGCCCTCTGTGGCACTGCTGCACAATTCTGTTGCCTTTCAGCTGCTTGGAACACTTTTGTTGTGTTAAAAAAAAAAATAATGCTAAGGGGTTAATAATCAGTTTTGAGCTTCAGCTGGTCTCATTCAAACTGCATGGTAAGCCAAATTATGATGTGCCAGGACTGCGCTCACTCCCAAAGAGTTGCACATAAATTTGTTCTCCCACTTGCCTTTTAGGCCAGCACGGCAGCTGAGCCAAGGTATGGCTTACTGTGGCGTGTGAACCAGGCTGCTATTTATGAAACACCATAGGTATGCTTTGTTGTAACATGGATGGGTAAACAGGAAGTAACCATCTTCGTGCATGTGCTGGAATGACAGCATGCCTTGAGAGGATTATCTCTTTCACACCAATACCCTCTGCCCAACTGATGACACATTCTGCTTGAGTACACCTTCTCCTTAACTGCGAAGTCCTTAATTTTTAGGTGAATCTGCGTTTATGGTAGTGCCTCACCAGCCATGGGAAGAAGGCAGCAAAGTATAATTCTAGTGCCTCAGTCTCTACCTGGAGGTTTGTGAGGATAAGCACATTGGGTTGGATCCGGACTAACAGCCCACTCATATTTACTTAGAAGCTCATCCCACCTTGTTCCATGGGTACATCCCACAAAATGGCGCTCAAGTGGATACTTCCATAGCAGCAGATATGATTGCTCAGATTAAAGTGTGACTGACGCAGTCTGGGTTCCGAGCCAGTTCAAGCCATTTTGCTGCTTGAAGCAAAGAACAATTCCCCCTCCATTCCATGTACAAAACCACTCACATTTGCAATTGAGTCTTATTTCAATACTGGCAATGGGACAGTGTCGTCCACAGCACCCAAGGTCAGCAGTCTAGCTTGGGGAACTTTGGGTGAGCTATGTAGCTTTGACGACCTGCACCTTGCCACTCTTCCCCATCCCCCAGCATCTGCTGCCTGAGGTAGTTGCCTCATTTTGCCTAACGGTAGGGCTCCACATATCCAGATCCAACCGATTGGCTGTAACATGCCCTAGTGTGTATAAACCAAAGGGGCCAAGCGTCCTGGGAACTTCCAGCATTCCTGGTTTTGTGCTGTAGAGCACAACCAGCCATGCAGACGACGTGCTGGGGAAACCCTGCAAGTTTTATTTATTTGAAACACTTCCGACTTCTAGGATAAAGCCATCACAAAATGGTTTACAAAGCAAAAAATGAGAGCACAGTAATTATAAAGCATCTTCAATTGGAACATATAAGCTACCGTAAAACGAATCTGGAGTTCACCTTTGTACACTGCAGTCCATGCTGGTCCTAGGCTTAGTACGGTACAGACTCATGTAAGCACAAAATCTCCCTTTCCCTCTCTGTACCACAGTCCAAAAGGGGCCAAACAGCACACCTGACCCCTGAAATAAGGACCAGCTAGTGCCCCTTGCATTAATACAAGCACAAACTACTTTCTTCCATCTTAAAAGCGACCTGCAATCATCCACATGCGGTTCCATCAGCATTTCCATCCCTATTATGTAAAGAAAACCCAATTCCATTAATGGGCTCCCGGCCTTTTAAGTGAGCAAAATGTTTAATGTGAGCCTCAAGAGTGTGATATTAATAGCCTTTGCTTGACATCGTGACATATACACATTATTGATTACACTCCCGGCACATTGCGCTAGCTGAAACACAGCATTCAAGTAGCATGTGCAGGCAAGCCAGATGCGAAACTGTAACACTATCTAAACAGAGTTGACTATGAAAGTAAATAATCCAGCGGGTGGTCCTCAAAATTGTCAGCAGTCATTATTTCCTGCAACATAAACAGGGTTGTCAAACAGGATTCTTGTCACAATGCTGAAAATCTCATTCTTCACCCGAGACCTCTAGGCTGTTTCTTCTCAGGAAGAAGAGATCCGATCATTAAGAGAGGATGAAAGCCGCTTTCCACTCTTCTGCAGCATTCTTTCAACAGAAACCTGATTGCTGGGGGAGAAGAACGCCGGCGAGGGCAAGCATGAATGGCGGGGGGGGGGGGAGAGTGCATGGGCAGCAAAAGCCTAGCAAGTTACAAGCTAGTGGTTTATTTTTAAAAAAACAACAATGTTAGTAGTTTATTTTCATCACCATTATCAAGAGGCAATGTTTTGGATCTAAGGGCTGTGCACAACACCCTGCATATATAAGGAAGGCTTAGATTTGTGGGTGGGAAGAGTCTTTCTGCAGCATTTCATGTCCCCCATTGCACCTCAAATGCCGCTTCTGGAAGTTGGACAGCAGCCACCTTCCTTTGACCCAGAAAAGGGGTAGATTTGTTGCTAGCTGATGCTCTTGTGGTCCTCAAGGTCTAGAGCAGGGGATGGCAACCTAAGGCCCATGGGCCACAAGTGGCCCACAAGGGTCGCTTAAACGGCCCATGAGCCACCCCCGAACCGAGCCACTTCCGCAGCGCTGGAAATCGTGTCTGTGCAGATGCCGATGCTGGAAATCGTGGGCGCATGCGCGCGATCCTGCCCACAGAGAGATTGAAAAGAAACTAAGGCAATGACCCTGGCAGAGGCCTGATCATAGGATGAGAGAAGTGGTAGTTCCCAAGGCATGAATTTAATACTGTTAGCCTCATATTCAGGGCTTTTTTCAGCTGGAACTTATCGGAACTCAGTTCTGGCACCTCTCAGGTGGGCGCCATTACCATTCTAGAAGAACAAGGGAGGTGTTCGTGGTGACTTATGGCACCTATTTTTCTAGAAAAATAGCACTGCTCATATTGATGCATCTTTCATCACCATCATTGTTTATTTGTGTGCTGCCTTTCCATCGTTGAACCAGGCTCAATGCAGCACACAACATGGAAAGATTTGCATGATTACAAAAGTGGTCATAAACAAGGAATAAAAATGTCTCAATAAGTATACAGTACAGTGGTACCTTGGTTCTCAAACCCCTTGGTACTCAAACGCCTTGGTTCTCAAACACCAAAAACCCAGAAGTAAGTGTTCCGGTTTTCGAACATTTTTTGGAAGCCAAACGTCCGATGCGGCCGTTGGCTATTGTTTCCTGGGTGCTTGCACCAATCAGAAGCTGCGCCTTGGTTTTCAAACATTTTGGAAGTCAAACAGACTTAAGTTTGGCGCTTTTGTTTTTGCTATTTATTTTGCATTTTTGTTTTTGAGTCTTTTTTTGGTTAATTTGTTTTTGTGACTGTGTGGAACCCAGTTCAGCTACTGATTGTGTGACTGCAGAAATGGATAAAAGCCCCCCCATTCAAACAATAACTATCATCAGTGCAGGTAAGAAAAAAAATAATTTTAATTTTTATCATCTGCAATACTGTTTTATTTATTTTATAGTACTGTACATTGATTATTGGAACGCTTTGGTTTTGGAATGGAATTCCGGAACAGATTAAGTTTGAGAACCAAGGTACCACTGTACAATGAAATTGAACAGTCCCCACAAAAGGTCTAACAATAAAGATGCAAAAATTTAATACCAATAACAACGGAAATTAAGCATCTCCAAAACTGAATCTTGACCTAACAAAAACCCTTCACCAATACCCCACCACAAGAGTCCATAGGTATCTTATAGCAGGTCCTGCAGGACTCACAGCAAAGATGGCCTCTGACCTGTTCAGCAGCCTCAGCTTTTGTAGCTGGAGTCATTCAGGGCCCCAAAGCCCTCTCAGGCCAGGTAGAAAGATGCCTGCAAGGCAAGGAGCAGGTCTTCCAGGACTCAGAGCAAAGGTGGTCTCTTTTGAGCATCAGAGCTCCTTTGTGGCATCTCTCCCATGTTGAAATATTTCTTGTTGTAGATACTATACATCTGATTCATTCAGTGCCCTCCTTTTTGCAAATGTTTGGAATTGCATGGCATTGTCAGTGATTTGTTGACTTGTACAACTCTCTGATCCTGGACAACTGTCAATAAGAGTTGAAAGCCTTTTTTTGGCCTCCTGTGACTTTTTCCCCCATACACAGCCTCTGTGTACCTGTACATCCAAACACGATGCCCAATTTAGGAGATGCAAAAGGGCAAGGAGTGTGCTGTGCAAAATGGGAGTCCCTGAAATGTCTTTACCTCGTGACTGCAGGCCTCAATTTCACAGAAGATCACAGTCCCGGGACTACATTCCCACAAAAAAAGAGAATTGTCGTTTCTTGAAAGCCCCAGCTGTCCAAAACACTCATCAGTCTCAGAGCAACCCCGTGGCCCTGTCTTATTTTCATAATTAAACGCATGTTATTAAAAAGAAACAAGAACGTGGGAACGGAAAATGTTTCTTCAAGCAAAAGCGGTGGGAATCTTAAGTTGGGAAAAGAGCAAGGGGAAACTTTGGTGGAACAATGCTAAATCCTACAAAGGCCCAATTGTTTACATCTTGCGTTTTATTTATAGGGACACCAGTTGCGTGGGCACTTAGGTACCCTGTGCAAATAAAATAAAATAAAAATAAACAGATTTCCAAAATAAGAGACCCTCACATCTACGGAGGTCATGGCCCTAGGCTGGAAAATTCCCTAGGCTTTCTTGCTAAGCTGAGCCAATAATAAATAGTTAACTAAGATGGATGAATTTGATTTGTCTGTACAACTACCTTTCATTAAGTCTATTTTGCATATGGTCTAATGGAACAGCCATATTACCCCACACATGATGTTCTCCTATTTTAGAAAGTACAGTACCTTGCACTTCCCTAGTTAGTTTGAAGGATTACAAATTCTATCCTCGCAAGAACAGCACTGGATTAGTCATAACAGCAAAGCAATGTATGTATAGCGTGAACCTACGTTGTTAATATTTGAATCAACCTATATTTTGTCTCTTCTCTTTCTTAAAAACTGCTTTATCGTCATTTCAACAGAAGATTACAAATGCACTAAAACATCAGTCATTAAAAACTTCCCTAAACAGGGCTGCCTTCAGATGTCTTCCAAACGTCAGATAGTTGTTTATTTCTTTGACATCTGATGGGAGGGCGTTCCACAGGGAGGGCGCCACTACCAAGAAGGCCCTCTCCCTGGTTCCCTGTAACTTCACTTCTCGCAGTGAGGGAACTGCCAGACGGACATTGTGGCAATTACAGCTTGAGGGTGACAGCAGTGCTCGTCGGCTTGTAAAGTGGAATAGAAACCTTTCCTTGGTGTGTGCAGGGGTGTGTGTGGTATTTTTCCAGAAAAAGAGGTGTTGGAACTCCAATGGCAATGGCGCCCACCTGAGAGGTGCCAGAACTGAGTTCCGGCGAGTTCCAGCTGAAAGAAAGCTCTGTGTGTGTGTGTGTGTGTGTGTGTGTGAGAGAGAGAGAGAGAGAGAGAGAGAGAGAGTTCAGCCTTAAAACTATCTACTTCTCCTCAAGTCAACTTTATAATTTACAACAGAGCAATAGTAGCTAGTGCTGTTGAAGTTAAAACATCTCTCCCTGCTTACATAGCCAACCTGCATTTTCTGAATCTTGTAGATCAGCCTTGTGGCTATGATCCAGGCAGAAACTTGGCCTCCGGCTTCTTAACCCAGGAGAGGCTTTTTATTAAACTCGATAAAAATAGGCTCAAACATTTGTAAGTTAACGCTGGAGGAATGCTATAAACAAATAAATAACGGGAGGCCGGTGGAGTTTGTTTACACTACCCTAACTCAAATGGCCCAGTTTGTAGACACTTTTAGTCCATATTGGGTCTGATTCCGTACCCATCTGGAAAAATATATCTATGTTTTCCAGGAGGTGTTCTGAAAAGAGCTATGACTGTAGATCAAAAACTCTTGTGGTGTTTGGAGACCCTGTAAGAGGACCAAGTTTTATTGAAACAGTATACTGGCAGAAATATGACCGGGGAAAACATCAAGGCCAGGTCTCTCACAACACAAGACCTCACACGCCACTGCCATGTAAACGGGAAAGATTTCTGCAATAGTGCACTGTGAAGATCATTAGAGGAAGACTGAATGTAATGGCATCATGTTGCACATCTGGTCTACCTGGTTCAAGGATGGGAAAACTGTAGGCTGTTGTTGGACTATAATCCCCATCTTCCACTAATGGTGTTGGCTAGGGCTGATGGGAGCTGGAGTCTGATGGCAGGTGGAGGGTCACAGTTTGTCTATCCTGGATCTAGATGTTATTGGGAGATGAAGGGATGAAATGTGGATCAGAACAAGGTAATTATGAAATCAATAGCTACATCAGGCAAACAGCTTCACCAATAGCTGGGTGATAGAGACTATTGCTCTGTGACAGAACACAAGCATTTTCTCTTTCAGAAGATGTCAAATCTGTGACTTATGAGTGGGAAGGTCGGAATGGAAAACCATTGGAACAGAGTTGTAAACAGAATAGCAGGAAGCTAAACAAAAGATGGAAAAGTTTTATGTTTCAAGTTTTGTTTCTGAAGCAGGACAAATTGTGCATCTTTTGGAAGTCTGAAGTGAAACTATCTTTCTCTTTTACTGGTAATGGGTTCAATATGAACTAAAGTGGAACCTTGGTTTTTTAACGTAATCTGTTCTGGAAGAAGAAGAAGAAGAAGAAGAAGAAGAAGAAGAAGAAGAAGAAGAAGAAGAAGAAGAAGAAGAAGAAGAAGAGGAGGAGGAGGAGGAGGAGGAGGAGTTTGGATTTTACATCCCACTTTATCACTACCCAAAGGAGTCTCAAAGTGGCTAACATTTTCCTTTCCCTTCCTCCCCCACAACAAACACTCTGTGAGGTGAGTGGGGCTGAGAGACTTCAAAGAAGTGTGACTAGCCCAAGGTCACCCAGCAGCTACATGTGGAGGAGCGGAGATGCGAACCCGGTTCACCAGATTACAAGTCTACCGCTCTTAACCACTACAGCACACTGGAAGACTGTTCGACTTCCAAAATGTTTGAAAACCGAGGATCAATGGGCAGTCGGCAAAATCCATTGGGGAAAAATGGAGAAATGCGCCTTGGTGCGTTTGACAACGGAAGCAATTACTTTCAGGTTTCCGGCATTCGGGTTCCAAATTGTTTGGGTTCCGAGACGCTCGAAAACCAAGGTTCCACTGTATATCTGATTACAGTATTAGACATATTCTTCTAACAAAAATATGGTATTGGGGGAAAGTGGGGAGGCTGTATGATTCCTGAGTCTCTTCTAATTCCTGGATCCTATAAGGGTTAAGATCTAATGGAGAATCCCATTGCAGAATTAGCAAAGCAAGAACGATAATGGCCCCCAACTATGGATGCTCTGTATAAGAAAGGAAGTTGCTCTGTGCACCTGAGGTCCAGTGGGTGGGCTCCCTACCTCACCTCACCAGTTGTGAGGACAAAAGCCAGAGAGATGTGTGAGGAAGAGCTGGGCTAGAAACAGGCAGAAGTCTGAGAGCAGTACCATCAAGGGTGTTAATACTGGGCTGGAGCTTGAAGCAATGATGGCAGTGGAAGCACGTCTGGCTGTTCAGTCGCAAAGGCAGGTTTGCAGCAGGGCTGAAAAACAATACTGTGAAGCCTCTTTTTTAATGAAAGGAGCCCAGCTTAAATCTAGAAGCATGGCTCCACTTGCACAAGTTCGCACGCACTTCTTTGTATAAGGCATTGCACACCCACCCACAGAACAGCATTTGTGGCACATGAGCAGCACATATTGTATTTGTGGTCTTCTGAAGAGCAACTGGACTGGAATCGTTTTCAGATGTTTTTAATTGTTACCCTGTGTGTGTTTGCCACGCTGGACTCCTTTGCGAGGAACGGCAGGATATAAATTTAATTCATTGATTTATTAATCAATCAATCAATCAATCAATCAGAGTTCTGCCACTGTTCCCCCCTTCCGCAGGAAATTAGGAGTTTTCTTCCCAATTTATTATTCCTAACTTTATGCCCCGCTTGCTTCTCAACCACCTAGAAAGGCTAACTTGCAGTTTGTAGAGACAAAACACATCTGGCATTCCACAGATAACAGTTTTGACCTCAACTTCAAACCTTTGGATGCAGTGAGGAAAATATGCAATATGGTCCCTAGATGTCACTAAACACCATGCCTGGCTTCAATATGGATTCACTGCAGTTTGCCTTCAAACAGCACTCATTTCTACATGGAACTCGCAGAACTGACCGCGAAACTCCGAGACCAGAGGGAAGAAACGGTACAGGGGGATTGGAAGAAATTCAAAGACTATTTGAAACAACGTGAAAAGATAGACATTTGAAATTGAAATCAGAGGACATTTAAGGCTACAGTAATGCCAGAAGTTAGATTAAGATAGGATATAAGAAGTAGTTAGAAATATGTTATGTTTATTTTTATTAGGATTAAGATTAAAGTTAAATGATGATTATTGTTTATAAAGATTAAGATTAGATGAGAAGGAAGATTTTACAATGTTATAAAGTTACTAAAGAAGATTAGAAATGAACGCAGAAGAGAAGATGTGAGGAGGTCCCCAAACAATGTTAGGAATAAGATAAGGATAGTTAGATAAGTCACGAAGAGTCGGACACGACTGAACGACTGAACAACAACAACAACAACAAGTTAGATAAGTGTTTGTTTGTTAAAATTTTTGTATTTTTTGTAGTTTTGTAGTTTTTTGTTGTATTTTGTGTGTGTTTTTTATTGTAAAATTTAATAAATTTCTTTCAAACAGCACTCATTTCTTCCCTACTGGTCTGAAAAATCTGCGCTCATTTCCTTCTAATAGATACTGCTTACTAGATATAAGAGCACGTTCTAAAACTACCAATACTGTACTGATTTATCAGTAGGTAATAAAACAGCCTGGTACAGTTCAGGCAGAGTGTGGTACCTGAAGCCATGTGAAAGCAAAGATGTAACATGCTCTTTAGAAACAGGCTAGCAACCAATGAAATCCTCAGTAATAATGGGGTCTAGGGGAGCATTGTCCATGGGGAAGATGCTCGTTTCATTTGCACAGAAGGCTGGCATGAATCCCAAAACCATTCCAGAAACCTAATCTTCAAAGTGAACACTTTTAAGCCATCTGGATAACACTTTAAAACAAAACACACAGGCACTACAAAGCAGTATATTTCCCAGTGCCTTATGCAAGTATAGTTCCCTACCACAGTCACGTTTAAAGTTACAGTATAAGACTTATGTATGTCTGCTCAGAAGGAAGCCCCATTGCTTCAATGGGGCTTATTTTCTGGTAAATCCGGACAGTATATGATAAAAAGGTAAAGGACCCCTGGACGGTTAAGTCTGGTCAAAGGTGACTCATCTCCGCTTTCAGGCCGAGGGAGCCAGTGTTTGTCCAGGGTCATATGAGCAGCATGACTAAACTGCTTCTGGTGCAACGGGACACTGTGACGAGTGCCAGAGTGCACGGAAATGCCATTTACCTTCCCGCTGCAGCGGTACCTATTTATCTACTTGCACTGGCGTGCTTTCGAACTGCTAGGTCGGCAGAAGCTGGGACAGAGCAACGGGAACTCGCCCCGTTGTGTGGACTTGAATTGCCAGCCTTCCGATCAGCAAGCCAAAGAGGCTCAGTGGTTTAGACGACCGTGCCACACGCTCCCTTGCAGTATATTATATTCTTACTTAGGCGCCCTGAACTCAACAATGTTGCTGCTGTTGTTAATTTGCTTGATTCCACACCTGTCTTAATCACAAGGCTTTCATGTCCACCACTGAGAGTTACAGCCACCAGTTGGAGACAAAGGGTGTAAAAGATAATGTGAGTACTGTAATCTTGTCTGTTAAGCAGATTTTTCCAGAGCTACTTTTGAATATATTTTAGTCCTCTGAAGCAGGGCCTAATATTTTATTTTTAAAGGCATCTCAGAATCATCCTCGTATTTTATTATGTCTTTTGTCACAAACTAAGCTTTCTCCCTGAAAGTGAAGTTTAATTCTATGGCAACGGACACTCCAAGTACTTTGAAATGCTGTTGTATAAATCCACATGGCCAGCTGTGCCATGAAAGCAATCTTCTTGGCAGGAAAAATGTTCTGGAGATGCCACATACTGCTTTGGCTTGACGGCTGTTTGCCTTGTTTTTCAAAACATAATAAAAAATCTCCGGAATGTTAGCGGCGCGTCTCTCCGAAGAGATGACCGTGGTAGGATTTCAGATAAGCAACAAATCTCAAATGTTTTGTTTTCCCTAGAAAGCACAGTATGTTACCCCTGCTCCCCCTCGCAAAACAACAACAGCAACAACCCTAGCAAGGATTTGTAAGTAGTTTGCTGTAGATTTTGAAACAATGAGTTTCAAAATAAAAAGGGCACGTGGCTCTGTTGATTAGACGCAGGGCAAGGTCACCTTGAAACCTGTGCTGTGGGAAATTGTGTCATACTTGAAAGTACGCTCATTTCACTCCAGATTCGGGCCAGAACTACACATAGAACAAGGAGAGATAAAGGGCCGTTGACAGCAGGCTACATATGTTAAATGCAGTCAGCCACTATTATAGAGGAGGGGGCAAAGACTGAAAGTGCAGTGGTAGCAAGGCTGAGTTGGAAGAGAGAGCTATGGGGTCCCTCCCTTCCTGCAATTGCTGTCCCCTTCCACAAGTGGCGCTCCAAAACTGCATTGCAACAGTAGCAACAGTAGTAACAGCAAGAGTATATCTTAGAAAAGGGTGGGATGATGATGATGCTAGATATTTACACAGGCGTGCTTAAAAAAACAGTTAAGTGTCACTAACAGTGCAATCCTACTAATTTATATCATTTGTATGCCAGCCCTATAACATAAAAGTTTTCTCCAACCAAGCAGCATGCACAAAAAATGCATACATTATGGGGAAATGCACAAAAAGCATGTGCAAGTGAAAATAACATACAAAAATACATTATATATGGGGAACCTGCTTGCCAAAAATGTGCATATTCTTCAAAACTGCATACAAAAATATGATTATTAGGAAATATTCATCCTTTAAAAAATGACATTTATACAAAAGTTACAAGACAGTACATCTTCAATCAATATATCCCCTCCACAGTCACCTCTGTGATGATGGTGGCATTAAAATATCCTGTTCTTCTTTCAATAAAACAGAAAAAAGGAATATTCATCCTAAAATCCTGTTGATTTTTCAAGAGGATTTTCTGCGCGCGGGGGGGGGGGGGGGTGTCGCAAATTGCTGTGGTAACAGAGTACTGAAGTTAAGGTTGGAAGAATGAGAAACTCAAAGAAACAAAATTGTGAGATTCATCCATCCCTAGGAGCTACTGAGAGACTTATCCTGTAGAAAGCAGAGCATGCAAATAGCAGGGCTTTCTCTGACAGGAATTCAAGGCACCTTACAGCTAAAATAAAAAGGTAAAGGGACCCCAGTTGTGTCTGACTCTGGGGTTGCGGCGCTCATCTCGCGTTACTGGCCGAGGGAGCCGGCATACAGCTTCCGGGTCATATTGCCAGCATGACTAAGCCACTTCTGGTGAACCAGAGCAGCGCACGGAAATGCTGTTTATCTTCCCGCTGGAGTGGTACCTATTTATCTACTTGCACTTTGACGTGCTTTTGAACTGCTAGGTTGGCAGGAGCAGGGACCGAGCAACAGGAGCTCACCCCATCACGGGGATTCAAACCGCCGACCTTCTGATCGGCAAGCCCTAGGCTCTGTGGTTTAACCCACAGCGCCACCTGGGTCCCTACAGCTAAAATAGAAACAGCTAAAAGCGTGGCGGTGACGGTGGAGAAGCCATCATTTTAAAAAAATAGTAAAGCTAAACCCTTGAAATAATTCAGAGTTTGATTATACATGTTTGTGACCAGGCCTCTTAAACTCATTTGTGTCTGCTCTTTCTTCAATAGGAGAATTAAAAAAACAAAACAGCTTTATTATATTGTTTTCAGCATGATGTGAAATTATTGCCATCATACTGTGGGCCTCCAGCTACATAGCTGTTAATCTGAAGATCTACCAATTGTAGTGGAATGTTGCCCAAACCATAAAGAAGCAGAGGATTCAGCAGCACTGGGAGATCATGAAATATAAACAAGCTGTTTGGATATACATTTCGGAGGGTGAGGAACATAAAACATTCCATGTACTCAGTTAAGCCTCCTTACGAAAATAGTGGATACATCATAGTAGTGAATAGGCAGCAGGTTGAAATTAAGTTACTGAACATTTAGAGTTCATAAAGGACAGAGTAAAGAGCATTTCCATTATTATTTTTTCCAAATAGCATTGATAATAATGTGTATTCTCTGAAATGCAGCCAGCGCTAAGGAAGCTTAGGGAAATTCAAAGATTTCTGGCCGCCTCAAGAGAGGCAGATCAAATGTGGAGAAAGAAATTTCATTTTATCTGCTGTCTTACAGTTTCATATCACAGTGGAATCCTGTGCAAGACCCACTAAGTTCAATGGGACATTCCTAAACAGGTGTATCGGAACACTCTACCCAGGTGTTAAGATCAGCAGGGGAAGCCCATTTGGTTGTCCCACCACTTTCTTTGGTTCAGGAGGCAGCACTACATGATAGGACCTTTCTTGTGGTGGCTGCTAGGCTGTAGAATGACCTCCCCTCTGAGGTGCAGTGTGTGCCATCACTCTTTGCTTTGTGATGATTGGTCAAGATGCCTTTGGCTGAGACACTGTCTTCCTGCCTTGTACACTGATGTCCATTGGTGTCCCATCCTGCGGTTTTGCGGTTCTGACATTGGTTGTTATTGCATTTTTTTATTTCATGAATACTCTAACTGTACATAATACTTAATGGTGACATTTTTGTAACCCTACCCCTGAGACCATTTGGTGAAGGGCGAGCCATAATTATATATTTTTTAAAAAATTAAGTAGTGTGTGAACTGAGCCCAAGATAAGGTTCAGTTTTCATACTGCGGTGTGAGAGATTTGGTGGATGTCTAAAGAATTAAGCTGCACAGCTGTGAAATGACTGATATACCTCAGGATGTAAACACTTGCTGGTGCCTGTCCCTAGACCTTGGGCAATGGAGTGAGATTGGTGTCAGAGACAGGCATGGATGTTTCAGGTGTATTGGGCAGTCTCTAAAAGAAGCTGTTGTCTAATGCAGATAGCTTATGGAGGTATAATGCAAGAAATGTCTCACTGGGGCATATGATTGGTCCAGTAATATCTCCTTTCTGGTCTGAAGTTGCTGTCCGTATTAATCTTGTATTGGCAAAATCCTTGATATTTGTCAGTGTTCACACACTCTTGAATTATTTCCCTGTGGTGTGGGGACTAATGGCAGGGTAACAAATATGGATTGCATGAGCCCTTATGGTCACTAAGAGACTTATACTTTGATTCTATAAGGATAGATACTCACCATCTACAGTTGTACCTTGGAAGTCGAACGGAATCCATTCCGGAAGTCCATTCGACTTCCAATACATTTGTAAACTACAGGAAGCTCCTGCAGCCAATCGGAAGCCATGGAAGTCCCATCAGACATTTGGGTTCCAAAGAACGTTCTCAAACCGGAACACTCACTTCCGGGTTTGCAGTGTTCAGGAGCCAAAACATCTGAGTACCAAGGTTTTCCAGATCTAAGGTACAACTCTATTATGCAATGGGCTGAAGGCCTTAATGCTCTTGCTATGCACTTTTCATAAACAACTTTATTTGGATACATAATTGGACATTTGGGTGGCATATATTGATCTGTATACATAAATTATAGTGCATGTACTGCTGTTTATTTTATTGTAAACGTTAACTGTTTGGTTGTTGTTTTTTTAATACCATTTCCCCCCTTCTTTGTGTGTGTGTTTTCTCTTTTGCTTTTCTTTCTTTAATAATTCTGCAATAAAATTTCAGTTTAAAAGGACCTGCTGCACTCAGTAAGACCAGCAGCACTGTCAGGGCAGGATTTGGGTGAGGGGGACAGAATACAGGCCCCCACTCAGGAAAATGGGCAACAGGGCCTCCAAATGCAACAAGGCTTAAACCACATTCTGAAGAAAGTGAAGAAATGCACTTTGCCGTTTCCAGAAGGGGGGATTCCATAAGCTTATTAAATTCAGAGTCTGCAATTATGTAACTGCATCACTGACTAATCCCTGTGTAAAACCGCCAATTCTAATGTTATTCATTTGCAGACTTGGTTGCTCTTTGGCCCTTCTCCTCACAGCAAATGCTGCACTGCGTCCCCTATGACCCAGATTCTCTCTCTCTCTCTCTCTCTCTCTCTCTCTCTCTCTCTCTCTCTCTCTCTCTCAATCTCTCTCTCTCTCTCTCTCTCTCTCTCTCTCTCTCCTTCTTCTGATGACTCAGCAGTTCTTACCAGTATTCTGCCATCCTCTATGAGTCCTAATGCTCCTCCTCTGCTCAAAGCAAGGCTTCCAGAGAATCAGTCTGATTTGCTTTACAGTTTGTTCAAAATTCATCCAGCCCGTGTACACACTCCTATTTACTCCACATCCAGTGCATTCCCACCACTGCTTTGAAAAGTGGTGTACACACAACATTTGACACAATCCATGTCTATCCTGCATCTAGCCTGTCGCTGTTTCTGATGAAATACGTAATGCATATTGGTGTGTTTTTCTTCCGAATTAACTTCAAAATTGGGGAAAAGAGCAACCCTTACTGCGTCTTAAAGCAGTGATGTGCACACAGCCCCTTGAAACACAAATCAGACACAGCACAAATTCAGCAGAGTGGGGAAATGTGGCTACTAAGACAAAATGCAGTGGCTTCAAAGTGCCATTCTGTTTAGGCGTGAGGGATAATCCTGATCAGCAACCTTCCTGTTTTCTCTCTGAAAGAACAGCAGGCATTTTAGGATGCTCTCTACCACACTTCCCTTTTGTCAACACATAACTTTGTTGCTTTACAAATGAGACTTAATATGTGAAACATTCGCTATACAAGCAACTATGGCATGCTGTTTCTGTATGAACTGATTTAAGTCTCTCCATTTGGATAAGAGCAGGGCTTTTTCCCAGCCAGAAGTCACAAGAACTCAGTACTGGCACTTCTCAGGTGGGCGCCATTGCCATTATAAGAGAACGAGGTTCACAGTAAGTTCTGGCATCTCTTTTTCTAGAAAAATAGAGTTCTGGTTGAGCTCCTTTTGTGCTCATGGTTTTAGATATCTTCACAATGCTGAAAAGATGTAGATGGGCCCAGAATGAAGGCTTCTTCTTCTTTTGAACTGGCATCATTTTTACTGTGTTAAATTGTCAGCCCATATTTCGTATGTGGGAACCTGCATTGGCAATGAATCCTGCTTAAAGCCAGCTTCAGCCACTTTCTGCAATATGATATTTATGGGCAGATAACAAGCAAATGTTTTAAATCTGAGGTGGAGACCATTAAGCTGTGTTCTCTGTCATTTGTTAATTAGCTTTAATTTGTGTTAGAGGCAGCAGTTCCTCAAGCGCTGCTATTGCTTGGAGCTCAGCAGATTTAATTCATGGCGGTAGTGATGAAGAGGAACTAAGTGCATTTAATTTCCTTCTGGGATCTATGTTCGCTTCACACACCAATGTAATAACCACCTAAATCGAGATGAAAACACATTTGAGTGAACATCAAAGAGTTTCCCAGAACAAAAGCTAAATCACCATAGCCCTGCTATGTCCCTGGTCAATATCATTGCAGAAGCCATAGCAATGATTCAGCAGCACTATCACCTGTGAACAAAAACTTTGTCTAGGTTTTCTGTTTCCTCTTCATTGGTAGGATATAAATGGGAGAAAAAATAATGAATTGGATCCAGAGTAAAATGTGCAGTAGGGAGCTTGTGGTAGCTGACTTTCCTGCCTCCTGATTTCCCTGTCAGACTCTGCAGCCCTGATAACTGAGTTGACCTGATCTACGAAGAGCCCACATGGGTGTCTAAACCACTGAGCATCTTGAGCTTGCCGATCAGAAGGTCGGCGGTTCAAATCCGCGCAATAGGGTGAGCTCCCTTTGCTCTGTCCCAGCTTCTGCCAACCTAGCAGTTTGAAAGCATAACAGTGCAAGTAGATAAATAGGTACCGCTGTGGCGGGAAGGTAAACGGTGTTTCCATGAGCTGTGGCTTCCATCACAGTGTTCCATTGCGCCAGAAGCAGTTTAGTAATGCTGCTCACATGACCTGGAAAGCTGTCTGTGGACAAACGCCAGCTCCCTTGGCCTGAAAGCGGAGATGAGCGCCACACCTCATAGTCGTCTTTGACTGGACTTAACCGTCCAGACTCCAGGGGTCCTTTACCTTTTTACCCTACATGTAACTGATAGATTTGTACAGAGACTATTCCTGCACATGGTTTTAAATCTAAAATGAGAGCGATGTCATGATTGAGTCCTGGTTGCAGTTGGCTCCATGCCATCTGATCCTATGCCTATTGATTCAGAAGTAAGTTCGACTGAGATCAGTGAAATTTGCTGCAAAGTATGTATGCATGTGATTGCAGCCATAATTTCTCTCTCTTTCTCTCCTCTGCTCATGCAAGAAGACTATAGAAACAGGGCTAAAAATGTTCTTACCGCAAAATAAAAGTTGTTTGTGTGTGTAGGGCAAACTATAAATGCAGAAGAATTACAGAATGGTTAAGATGCTACCTGGGAACACTCTGGAAGACTGTGCAGCCCTCATTTCTCTGGACAAGAGCTAATACCAGATTCATGTCCATTAGTTTGCCATCATCTTCTCAGGCCCACAAGATGAATGAGTGGATGAAACAAGTCCTAGAAAGGTCTATGTCGATTGTGTGTCCACTCTGCTCTATCTGCCATCTATTGCATATAAGTGAGTCATTTTATTGATGGATGGAGGTGTGATCATTATCTTAAACATAAACCTTACCTTGGACCTAAGGGATGAAATACATTAGTGTGTAAAACTTAAAAGAGCAAACAGGAAATGTGCTTGAACAAGAAACATCTTCCAGCTGCATACTGCTGATTTAGAAATGGCAATAACTCATCTTAGCTTCTGGAAAGGAAATGTAAATAAATGGACTCCTTTGTCAGGTTAAAATAGACAGACCTAGCACAGAATGATAGCAGCGACCACTGTAATAGTGGCAGAGAATTCAAATTGTTATAGTTGGAAGACAAGCATTCAACATGTTTGAAGCACAACAAAGAACTAGGTTTAATGATGCTGACAAGAATTACCTCCCACATGCTGGTAGCCTGGACAGTGTAAGCAGGGGTCTTACAGAGAACCTGTTTCTGATACCAGACATCTACTTCTGTTGTTTTGTGTGCATAAGAAGAAGGAAAGTAGGTGGGTGCAGCCTTTCTGAGAGAAAGCTCTCAGGCCAAACATGTGAAACTAGCAAACACTGAAACTATGCAAGAGATCATCTAACATATTTATAAGAGAATCAAGTTTCTTCCCAATTTGTTTTCTAAGTCATGCCGATTTTCATGACTCAATGCGCATTAGCAAAACAAACCTTCTCTTTCAAAGCTATTGTTGCCATTGATCAATATGTGATTGAGCACAAAGTGAAATGCAGCTGTGGAACAAAGCCCTGCAGTGGAATCGCTGAGGATTAATGTGCTTTGTGTTCCTAGCCTAAACATCTGGACTGCTGTACCTACCTGTCACACTGCCAGGGGCAACACTACAGTGTTGCTGAAATGCCATGATTTTTCATGTTGAATTGCCATGAGTTAAAACCACTCCTATGCTTATGCAGCAAGGCCTTAGGAACTAGCAGCTATTTATTAACTTAAAATCAGCACAATCTCATGCATGCCTACTGAAAAGTATGTCTCGTTGAGTTTAATGGGGCTTGCTTTTCAGAAAAAGATGCATAGAATTGCACAATTACTTGCTAAAATATCTCATTGTATTTTTTTAATTCACAATCAGATGCTCAAAGGGGCATTTCTTTTAAGCAGCCTCATAGCATGCTCCCATATGGCCTCTAATGATGGGTTCCTCGTTGGCAACAAGAACAAGTCCTACAGATCACTTACAGAGCAGATTGAGCTGTCTCTTACTGAGCAAGCAAAATCAAAGAGCAAAGATGGTTTTGCCCTGCTCCAGACAAAGCTAACTATGATTAGGATGCAGAAGTCAATGGGACTTAAAACAGTCACAACCTAAATGGTTCCATTGACTTAAGCTTAGCTACCTTTCTCCGATTCTGGCCTGCATAGCCATTCTTATGGCTTATAACCATTTGCCATAATTTTATATGCATGCAAGTTGTTGCTGATTGAATCCGACTTTCTCAGGAGACAATGGAGGAGTGCACCTTTTGGGAGGCGGGGAGTCAAACTGTTGGAAGGTTACAGTGCCTGCTGTGGCTCTAGAGACCAATATGGTAGAGACATGTTTTGTTGCAGCTGGGGCAGATGAAGGCGTTCAGTTGTGCTGCTGCAGATGCACCATGTCGTTTCTTCTCTCTGCGCTCCTCCCCATCAGACAGTCCTCTTCTGGTCACTGCCCAGCATGTTCGCACTCCTGTCTCAGTGACGTCTACGCTGGCTCGGTCACGTCTACAAATGGAAGATGGCAGGATCCCCAAGGATGTGCTCTACGGGGAGCTGGCTTCAGGCACCAGGCAACGCTTACAAAGATTCTTCAAACATGACATGAAGGTTGGCAACATCAGAATCCCTTGCAGATCACCATGTGCATATAGGACACCATGAATTTGCTTATTTTTGTTTGCAGTTATTCCATTAATGTGGGAATACGTTTTTGGTTCCTCCCGCGCGATAGCCGCTTTGCTGATCCTTCCGCACAGACGCGCAGAAGGAGAAGAAGATCCGGCCGGAGTTGGAGCCTGGATCCCTCCGCGCCTCCCAAAAGCGTGCCAGGAAGCCTCTTGGTAACAGCTGCAAGGCTGGTTTCCCGCCCGGAAAGACTAATTATTATTATTGTTATGTTGTGATTGGTTTATGTTGAGTTGGTGACGCTGTACAAGTTCTAAATAAATAGCCCCTGCCTCTGTTAGCCCGTCGACAGAACACAGAGCGACAGAGAGACGGAGAGCTTGCTCGCATTAACAACCGACTGCAGTCTCTTTTATTTTGGCCTCCTTTCTGCTTCTTCGGCCACACCTTTTCCTTTTCCTTGCTGCCTATCGCTATCCTCTTCAGACCTTCTGCAACTCCTAAAACTCCTCACGAGCTTCAAGAACCCTCATAACCAGTGGGAGCAGGCTCTCCAGCGACTGGTTATCCCGACACATTAACTCATTTGTTTTTCTTTACCCCTGTGCTGCTTTTTGCAGGTTTGTAGTAGCCCTCAATTAAAAAAAAAACCCATCCAAAAATAGATCCAGAGAACTGCAGGAAATCTTGGAGCTCATCTAGCCTAAGCCCTGGTTCATTGTGGGATTTGCAGTTCAGGATGCAAATACAGCATCCATAACAGGACTGTCAAACATCTGCTTAAATACCTCCAGTGAAGAAGAGCTCACTGTCTACCGATGCAGTCTAGTGGGGAACATTTTTGTCTGCTGGGAACCATAAATAGTTTGGGGCCTTGCATATGATGCTTCACTGAGTCTATACTCATATTGAGTGTCATAAACAGTAGCCATAGGGAGCCAGTCTGAACATGCAACGAGGAATTCAATTTACATTCGGGTAGTACAATTCTATACACTACATGACTATATTATTTGAGTTAATTTGTGAGACTGAAGCTACAGGCTTCACCCTTTCACCTTAGAAAAGTAAGATGGCTCTATTAGAGATTTTATTTAATGGAAAGGCACTAACGATTAATGGTTTATGTTATTCCCCCCCATTTCCTCCCCACTCATCCAGAACAATTTTCTGCATCTGGCAAATATGCTGATACTCTGCTTATTATTTTTTACATAAAAAAACAGAAAACAATATATATTATTTCTCTTTCTAGAAGGAGAGCAGTTCTTTGAAGTAGTGCAAGTACATCTTCTCTTGACTCGGGAACTAACTCAACCTGTCTTTTATGCGAACACTTTAACTTCCAATTTGCAAATCGGTTTTTCATTACTATTCTCATCATGTATAAGCTGAATGACTTCCACTCCAATGTCACAAGATCAAAAAAACTACAAATCACAGGCTCTTGGATTTGCAACAAGTTAAACTATCTCCAAATCTGCCTTGGCTCATCTCTGAGAATGCCCTAAAACATTTGTTCCACCCAAATATAGCATGCAGGGTGATTGCCCAGGGCTGATATGAACTGTTCCAATTTTTTAAAAGTAGAATTTGGCTGATAGGCATTGTTTAGTCTTTAAATGAAAGCACTTACAATTAAAGCTTTGGGAGAGAGTCCCATTTCCTTCAAAGCCAATCCTAAGAGCCACGGCACTGAGGTTGTAGACCAGGGATGGAGAACCTCAGGCCCAGTGGCCAAATGTGACCCTCCAGGCCAGCCTTTCTCAATCTTGGCTCCCCAGATGTTGTTGGACTACAACTCCCATCTTCCTTGACTACTGGTTCTGGTAGCTAGGGATGATGGGAGTTGTAGTCCAAAATCAACTAAAACACCACCAGTTTACTATTGCACTTCATAAGTATGCATGTTACGAGGCAAAAAAAGCATGGTGATTAAAAACCTGGTGAAATCTAGTTCTAAGTGTGTTATGTGCAAATAAGAAACTTTATAATCAGACATGATTGTTCTTAGTCATATGAATAATGCAGGTGCTACGATGCCATAGAGTGTGTGTGTGTGTGTGTGTGTGTGTGTGTGTGTGTGTGTGTGTGTGTGATTATCAATCCAAGGTGGGGATGTCTTTAAAAAAAATTGGAAGTGGTTGTTGATATTCTCCCAAGTGATACAGCTTCTTTGGAATGTGGCAGTATTCTAAGGGAACCACTAGATGTTGTTACAGAGCCAGGCTGCAAGCTGAAGTGATCCCTTTAAGAGAAATCTCCCCACAAATGTGCAGAGAAGGAAAGGCGATCTCTTATTCAGCTGGCTTTGCTGAGCTGTATTCCCTGCCCATTTCAAGGTTGTTCTGACCAGGGGATTTATAATGCTGCTGACAAGAATCTAGCTCATTAAACCATGCACATTCTCTTTCATTCATTCCTTCAGCCTGTTTATCATACACTTAGAAATTCCAACTGCTCCACAAATCGTTTTCCTGCCCTGTGCCAAAGATCTGCATCAGCTGAATGATATTGCTTCAGCCATTGCTTCCTACAGTATTCTTATCCTTCAATGTACTGTATGTATGTAACAGTTTCCCAGTCCCCCAACCTTGCTGCTCAAGACAATTCTATTGCTGCAAGTTACACCTGTTTGTTGACACCTTTGATCCAGCCATTTGGTGTGGTCAGGGCTTCCCTACCCTGAAGGTCTTCCCTAGGACTTGGGGTTGCTATAGGTCAACCCAATTTGTGATTATCAATCAGTCAGTCAAGGACTGAGCTCTAGGAACTTCTTTCCTACTACCTGTAGGTTCTCAAGCTGCCCATTCACTCTTCCATGCACACTAAAATATTCCCCTCCATGAAACTAAAGCACTTGTGCAGAAGCTGCACATTCTTTCAGAGCTCACACATCAACGCTACCTGCAGGAGAAAACAAGAGAGTCCAAGGCCACCTTCATGCATTTGTTTCTGAAATGCTAAATTATTTGAAGGTTTGAGACTGAAATAAGCATTGATTTATATGTGTGCATCTATTGACATCAGAAGGAGAACAGGCATGCTCAGCCAAACTGAGCGGGACTGACTCCTTCCACTCAACAGCTGGATCGAATCCCACCTTCCTGCCTGTCAGGTAATGTCACCCTGATAGCCACATGGGCAAGGTTTGAAGGAAATGGCCTCCCTTGCAGGTCAAGACTGGCCTGGAGGCCAGAGGTTCCCTGTTCCTGGATTAAGGGATCAATCAATGGTAATTTTTCTTCAAGCTTGGAAAGCATCTTATTGTGTGTGTGTGTGTGTGAGAGAGAGAGAGAGAGAGAGAGAGAAAGAGAGAGAGAGAGAGAGAGAGAGAGAGAGAGAGAGATGAATGGATAAGAAGGAAAGAGAGGGAGAAAGTGAAATAGAATGCTATTATTTTGTTTATTTAGGCATTTCAATCCCATCCAATCAACTGTCGTCTGGCCAGTTCACATATTTAAATCAGTGCAACACAGATATAACCAATCACAATACGAAAGCAATCAATAGCAGCACCGGCAAAAAAATTAACAAACAGCAGCACGAAACCGCATAGCAGCATAAAATCAGTAAAACAGCATTAGAAACCTATAAAAGGAAAGAATGAATGGATGATGTTTGGATACAGGGAAGATGGGTGTGTGTGTGTGTGTGTGTGTGTGTGTGTATGAGAGAGAGACAGAGAGAGAGAGAGAGAGAGAGAGAGAGAGAGAAAATCAATGAGTATAAATATATTATGGGTGAGTGAAGCATAGAAAGAGAGAAGGATAAGTGATATCTGCACCTACCATGGGTATTTGGTTCTGAACACTTTCCACTGCTGACTTATGATAAGGGGGGGGGAAGCTAGTGGGGCTTGCAATCCCCCCATGATCCCCCACCAATAAAATGCACCATTTTCAGTGGGTCCCAGCTCAAAAGGGATTGGACTGAATTCAAAATTAGGCCAGACCCTTCCAAGTCTGGGGTTCAGCATTCTTCAGGTTTCCACACTGAATTATTTTTAATCAGCAGATAGGGAGGAAATATCTGGGGTAAAAATGGCTAGGGTAAGGAGCATAGAAGACACAGCTTATCTTTCTCGTGGCCCAGTTGTCAGCAGTTCACCATTTAAGTCCAATTGATTTCCCTTGTAACATTAAGCCCATTGACTGGAACACAGCAACATTAATCTGGTACCGTAGACCAGTGTAAATACGTTCACTCTAGTAATGTTTATAAAGATAGGAAGGTAAAGTTAATAGCTCTCCAGGACGCATAAACATTTATAAGGAACTGTGAAGTTTGCTGTGAAGTAGAAAATGTGAACAAATGCCCCTTTTAGGGGATTCGTGTGATGTGCGGAGAGCTTTCAACCGAAGGTTTGATCTTCAAATTCTGGGAACTAGAAATATTTTGTTCTCTGGGAAACGCATTTATCCAGTCTGTTTACTCTACCCCACCACTTTTTACTCTGACAGCATCATACACAAGCCCATCACCTATTCCAAGACTCCTTTTTCTGCTCCGGACAGAAATGAAATTAATTTGCTTAAGTGCAAAGTCTTCAAGAGAACCGGCTAAGCGGACATGGGCAGTGCCTGTAGGCAGCATGGTACTTGAAAGCAACGAAGCTTCCCAGGGGTGAATCTGAATACATCCAACTGTTAATTTCCGAGGGCAACCAGCAGACCTTATCAGATCAGACTACACAAACCTGAGGTCTGGGGGAGGTGGGGATGAAAGGCATTCTGCTAAAAGGAAATAATTTCCAACGGGCATATACCTGTAACTGTCACACCTTCCATCAAAACTGAATTGCGCCTCTCTCGTCTGCTGAACTCAACTATTGATTTGGGTTTCGAGCAGGTGTTTGCAACCAGCAGGATGTGATTAAACTAGGGTGTATACAACTCTTTGACAGGGCTCCTCAGGGCCTGAAGCTGAGTCTCTCCTAGTCCAGGGGAAGAGAGGGTGGGGAGACTCCGGCCTGTACCTAAGGAAACAGGACACAAGTAATTCACTGTGTGCAAATACTAACACACAAACTAACAGCCAGTCCTGTTCTGGCTGTTTGCTATATAGGAGTCATGAAAGCAATGCACTCTACCAATGATTCCATCTGCTCAATCACTGCAGCTTAGAAAACCCTCTCTCCTCCTCCTGTGCGCTGTTCTCCCCTGAGTCAAAAAAAGTTGGGGGGGGGGGTAAGGGGACAGGAGGAGGAGGAGGAGGAGGAGGGGAAAGCCCCATTGTGCAAGTGGAAGTATAGTACAGTACTTGTGTTCTGGCTTCTGTTGATGGGGTTGGCTAGGTGAATGATACCCTCTTCTTTTTTTTCATGAGATGGAAATAAGCATTATTACCTATCTGCACACCAAGTGACTATTGAAGACAAAAGGATCCAATGTAGGAAGCGAGGAAAGCTTGCTGCACCCAGCTAGCAGAGGATGCAATGGGACTGCCCTGCCATAAGATAAGCTTTTGGGAACCACTTGTTTCAAGGGCCACTTTCTCCTATCACAATGGAAAAAGCAAATGGCGTCTCCTGGTTGGGTTCTTTCTCTCTGCAACATGTCATGCTCCACAGTGCTCCATGTGAATTCATATAGATTATTTCGTCATAATCTTCTCATTCTTTCAGCATGTCCCAAGACACGTTAGGGGAGATTTAAACAAGTCAGAGAACAGCACGCAAAGGCAGTAATTACTGTATTTACGGTATTTGTAAATTGATGTATGTGTTTTAAATACTGGAAAAATAGGAAAGGAAGCAAACAAACAAACAAACAAACAAACAGATTAATGTTGGCAATGGAATTTTTTTAAATGTATTTTGATAGTATAAATAGGAATTATATTACAATTACAATGATTCAACATATCTGGAATATTATATACTAATGGGAATTGATCTGCATTTATCATAAAATAAAGACAGCTGGGGAAAACATGGTCTAGGACACTCTCTTTACCAGAACTCTTTCCCAATCCAAATAGTTACGACATTTCTAAAGCTTGCTTTATTTCACTGGTGGGATTCCAGGTTCAGTTGCTCAGAAAATGCCAGGAAACTCTCTCCAGCTCAGTGATAGTTTATCTGTCACGTTCACGGCTGACAGAGAAAAGCTTCCAAGTCTTTCTCACCCCCCGGCCTCAAAATAGTAATATATGATGCTTATTGCCCTGGAGTTGCCATAAATTTAGCAGTCTGTTGTTGTGGGAACTGCTGCAGGAGGTGATGCAACGAAGCATCTAAAAAACTAATTATGGATTGCGATACTCTTCTGAAGGGCAAGGAGGCTGGTTTCACCATGGTCAGCAGGAAATCAGCAGAGGAGCAAAACCAACTAGTTTAGACCAAAGATCAGAACAGAGGCTGAAGATCCTGCTATTTAGGGTTACAGCCAGGAACTCCTACAAAAGTAGATGTCAGATCTTCCATAATGTCTTGCATTATGACACAGGGATGGTGTTTCTTCACAACCAAAGTGGGTGTCCACAGCTTCTCAGCATTTAAGAACTGCCTTAACATCTTGTGGTGATTGTTCCACCCACCCTTTTTTTAACAACTTGGGGAGATTCATATGAATGGCTCACTTCCACACACATACCTCAGATCATCATAGGTGTATGATCCTATTGTTTGTAACTGACAATTTGTATAGTTCACATTATTCAGATATGTCCTTTAGAGTACCTTATGTCATACACCCAGTGGAGGGTAGGGGTGCCTGGCGTGCTCTGGTCCATGGGGTCATGAAGAGTCGGACACAACTGAACGACTGAACAACAACAACAACAAATGTCATACACCATGTGGAAAACTGCCAAATTCTGCACAAAAACGTTGCAGCAACTTGCAACCAAATCATATGATAGATAATCAATTGCACGTTAATTAAAACTCTGGCTTTCCAAATGTCCTGACTTTGACAGGAGAGCCTGGGAAATAATCATTGTGTCCTGAAATAAAAACATCCCTAATATAATGAATATATTTTTGTTGTTATTGTTTTGACCATATTGCTATAGTCTTCTTGGGTGAGCAGAAGAGAGAGCAAGATAAAGAGAGAGAAAAATTATGGCTGCAGTCCTGTGCACACTTATTTTGCAGCAAATTCAACTGATCTCAGTCAAACCTACTTCTGAATCAATAGGCAAAGCATCAGATTAAATGGAAACACCTGCAAGCAGGACTCAGTCATGACGGGCAATGCATATATACTCAGACATTCAGATATACTAAACAGTCTAGACTGCCATCATAAACATACACTTACTCAGGAGAAAGCCCCCATCGCACTCAGTGTGGTGCTTAATTCTGCATATATATATATATATGCGTGGGATTGTGCCGCATGACCAGATTCTGTAAAAATACAGAATTGGGTAATAGCCACCCAGCATGTCACAATCAAGGTTGGACTGGGAAAGACTTGCTTGCAAAAGCTAGCTGTCAAATATATATATAGATATGCTTTAGCAATAGCAAGAACTTGCCTAACCTTCAAAAAAGCAAAAAGCAAAAAAAAAAAAGCACGTAGACACAATGCTAATCCCTTGAGGGGGGCAAGAAGCCACAAAGGCTGCCAGAACACGCAGCTCTTGTCAGAGAACACATGGAGCCGCTCAACGCTCCCCCCCCCACACCCTGGTGGCTTTGAAGTTTGTTTATGCAAGACGACAGTTAACCTCATAGAGATGAACCATCCATTTTCCAACGATGTCCATCTCTTAGCTGATTTTCCAGTTGCAAGGGGGATTCCCTCCAGACAAGAAAAGGAAAGCTTGGTGATCTGAGCCTTCAAAGTGCAAAAAGAGATGCCATGTTTGTTAAGGGTTCTTCTTGATGTCCGCTTTCCCACGATCACAGTTGGGTTCTTGCATGCTGAAATGGAATGATCCATAAACCTTTCAACTATTATTCTCCATCAATTCATGAGAAAAGAGATTGCATTTGAAAATTACCAAAGTGGAGAGGATTTTGTGTGTGTGTGTGACTTACTCACGTGTGGAGCACAGGGTTTTTGAACCAATTGCTTTTGAGTGGGTTTTGGAGTGCTTGTGAGTATTCTCTCATTCATTCTGGAAACTCAGTTCTAGCTCCTGTCAGGTGGGTGCCATTGCCATTATAAGAGAACAAGGGAGGTGTTCATGGTGAGTTCTGGCACCTCTTTTTCCTGTAAAAAATAGCACTGCCCAACGCTCAGTGTGGCTTTGGTAACGTAATGACTTGGGCAATACACAAAAACACAAAGATTACAGAAGCAATAATAGACACCGAGCAATGCAAACACTACCAAACCACTGGCATAATGATGTTATCCAGCCAAACAAACGTTGTACCTATTAGATGAAAAGTAATGCTTGCGTGGATAAAATTGATTTTTTCTGGTTGCCTTGACACATGTAGAGTGAGACCCTATTAATTATCTAAGATCTATCAATAGTTTGCTAGAATTTGGGGGGTGGGGGTGGGAGAGACATTATTTCGCAGCATTTCTTCTTCCTATGTGACTGGCACTGGAGAAGAGTAGTGTCAGAAGAGAGTGCTACAGGAGGAGCAGGAAACCTTATTAAGCCTGAGGGCCCCATTCCCTCATGATCAGCCTTCAAGGGCCACATAACAGTGCTCACCACAGCAGTTCAAATTTCCAAGGATAGCTGTGCTTCTGTTCTCATATTGTTTCAGAAAGTGTGAATTGTTGTTGTTGTTCAGTCGTTCAGTCAGGTCCGACTCTTCGTGACCCCATGGGCCAGAGCACGCCAGGCACCCCTATCCTCCACAGCCTCCCGCAGTTTGGCCCAACTCATGCCAGACACTTCGAGAACACTGTCCAACCATCTCATCCTCTGGCGTCCCCTTCTCCTTGTGCCCTCCATCTTTCCCAACATTAGGGTCTTTTCCAGGGAGTCTTCTCTTCTCACGAGGTGGCCAAAGTACTGGAGCCTCAACTTCAGGATCTGTGAATTAGGTGTGAATTAGGTAGGGTCAATTGTATTATTATTTTTTAGCAATGCATACCTGTTTGCTTGCAGTTTTGTAAACATTGGTTGTAGACTTGCATCACAAACATTGGGTAAGTGCAAATTTCAAAGGTTGGCTGTGTTTCAGTTTTCACACTGCTTCAAAAAGTGCAGATTGGGTAGGTTCTCCTTCAAAAGCAAAATGAATCAAATGTCTCCTCCATTCTGAAAGAGGAGCCCATCCATTATAGAAATACATTCTCTGTTATAGGAGGATATGTCATCAGTGTATAATTAATACCTGTTCAGTACATGCCTCATAGCATCTCCTCACAGGTTGTTAACACAGCGTATCAATGATGTATTTATGTTTCTTTGCCAAGATTTAAAGGTGAATATTGACTAATTATTTTTACAAAGACTTGCTGTTGTGGGATGTAAACACAGAGCAGTCAAAGCATACCATTGCTAGAGTGGACATGAAGTGTATCTCAGTTCCCACAGCTATCTCACTAAGTTCAGTGCTCTAGACTTAACAACCTTTCACAGGAGGGCCAGGAGGAACCAAGCTATTTCTGCCCTCTCACCCAAGTGTCCCTAGAACTAATGAAGTGAGAATCCACAAGGTTATGACAACTGAGGTGAATAATTTTCAGCCAAATGTTTGGTATACAGGCAAGTCACATACCACTATCCATCAAGAGGATTTAAACCAGCCCCGTTGAAGAAAGGAAGGGAGAAGGAAATACTGTAAATACCTTGCAAAGTACCGGTAACTTGACATAAATTAATAGTGCAACAGCTGATCAGAGAGAAAAGATTAAATATCTTATATGTTGCTGACAAAGCATTGCATCCAGCCAAATCGTACTCAAAGTAGACCCACTTAAATCAATGGCTGTGGCTACCCTAAACTTTAGTTTTTCTCCTCCTCGTTCTCTGGTACCAAATGTCCTCACTTTTACCTGCAGTCTGAGATTGATCCCTAAGGGGAGGTCATCCAAAAAGAAGAACTATGACCACTGGCATAGGCAATCTCAGCCCTCCAGATGGTTTGGGACTACAACTCCCATCATCCCTAGCTAACAGGACCAGTGGTCAGGGGTGATGGGAATGGTAGTCCCAAAACATCTGGAGGGGCGAGTTTGCCTATGCCTGACTATGACCATTTAGTGGTCTCCTGGAGACCACGTTCTCTTGTGGACAACCACCCGGCGGGGGACACATTTCACTGGTGAGCAGGGCACTGGATGTCACTCTTACATCCAAGCCATACAAAACCCAGAGATTTCTATGCACACTCTCCCCCCCCCCCCCATTTCCACCTCTCTCTGTCTTTCATCCAGGCAGGCAGACAAGAAGCATTCTTGTCATTCAGGAACACACTCCAGTCAGGCAAAAAAGGACTTGAGTAGAGTGCAGAGTGGGATCAGTGAGGTGTGTGGCTTGGGATCAGAGACTCCCAGGTCCTGGGGTCCCTCACCTCCTTAACCTATATTTTGCTTCCGAGTTCCTGCTCCCTCCTCGGCATCCTGCCACATCTAGGACAGGAGGCGAGGCAGTGCCTCACACACCCATCTTATACAATCCCATCAGGTTTCTTAAGTACAGACATGCGTTTGTGGGCTTCGCTTCTACCCACCGGCGTTAATAATTGCTGTTTCGCAATGGGAGCTTGTCAAAGCTTTCTGCATATCCACTGGCAAGCAGAAATCTCTTCCCTTTCCCGCTGGTCTTTTCCTTTGATTTCTACATCTGCCTTTCCATCTCCCTTTTTCTCTGCTGGGTGCTAGATGTTATCTCAGAAAATGCATGTTTCCAAACCCACACCGCCCACGATAGCGGGAATATTATTACGGGAAGGTTCGTATTGCTACATAGGAGGGGAATGCCCCCTGCATTCACCGACTCTCCTCTGCAAACACACTGCGAGCTCTTTTGGATCCTACTGGTGCAGAAGCGGGGGGGGGGGTGTTTGGCTCTGCCCACGACTGAGGCAAGAAATGTCTCCCACACCCACCCACCCACCCAAATGCCTTTTGCTCTGATGGCTCCGATCTGATAGGTCCAGTGGAAAAAACAGACCTGCAGCCCTGAAACAGATGCAGGAAAAGAGGGCTGTCCCTGGTTTCAAAGAGCAAATAACTACATTCTCCCTACGTCAGGTGGTTCATGTGTTCGGAGGGGAAGCCTGAGGGCTCTTACCATCCTGATTGTGGAGTCAAGCAGCAAGGGGAACGAACATGTTCCTTCTTGAGAAGTTAAAAAAGAAAGAAAAAAGAAACACATATGAAAGGGTGGGCGTGCTCTGCGAAGCCGCCACTAGTACAGGGTGGGGTCAAAGCACCTGAAAGTGCATGCTCACATCTGTCTCAGGGTTACCTGCCCTAGAAGACTGAGAAAGTTCCCTGGAAGAAACAGCTTATAGCTGGGAAATCCTGAGCATTTAAATCAGGCATAGGCAAACTCAGCCCTCCAGATGTTTTCGGACTACAACTCCCATCATCCCTGGTTAACAGGACCAGTGGTCAGGGATGATGGGAGTTGTAGTCCCAAAACATCTGGAGGGCAAAGTTTGCCTATGCCTGATTTAAAACAATGAAAATAATATGATTCCCCCCGAGTTGTTGTTGTTGTTGTTGTTGTTGTTGTTGTGCACTACAGGTCAATATATTATAGCCTGTGCCAGTGTAAGGGTATTTTGCACTCTAGGCAAACCCTGAGTCACCATTCCCCTCTTCCCCAAAGGAGGTGCACTTTTTGCATGCCCCATATCCCCTGGGGAAGCTGAGGCTACCCGCAAATCAAGCAAAGGTGAAGAAGAGGTCCAGGTGGGAGAAGCAGCTCCATGACACATCCTCGCCTCAAATTCTGTTGTGGTTTTGTGTTGTGTGGAAGTACTAGTTCTTATATTCAAAGTAAATTATATTCAAAGTAAATTCCTGGGCTCACTGTTCTTTGAGTCTCACAGTATGTCTTTTGCAACTGGCTCTAGTGGCTTGCAAACCTTGAGATTCTAGTAAAAAGATGAGACAGATCCATAGCTGTCAAGTTTCGGATTTGAAAATAAGCGATCAGCAGTCTCACCTATCCCGGGGACAGTCACATGTCAGTGGTGGGCGGAGCCAGAAGCAAAAGTGGGCGGAGCAGCAATGTAAACTCCAAGCAGGCTCGGGCTCGGAACGGAGCAAAGAGGAGGGCAGCCATGTGCTCCACGCAATGGAGCCCCATCGTCTTCTTGTCTGATCCCATCAAAACAGGACAGCAAGCAGCAGCTGCTCAAAGGCAGCCAGGCTCCGCCCGCCAGCTAACCCTATTGGCCGGCTGAGGGGCTCGGCGGCAACGGATAGGGGCAGATGCAGGGGGGGAAATACACCCCCCTGTAAGCACGGGAAACGGCTCCCTGCTTTGAGGGCTGAGGTTTTTCTCTCCAAGTAGGCAAGGTCTTCCCACCCAGTCCCTGGCTAGCAGGGGAGGAGCTGCTTCCATTAAAAACGGGAAATAAAAAATAAGGGAGAGCAGCGGGAAACTGCTTAAAATAAGGGAGAATCCCGAGGAAAACGGGATACTTGACAGCACTGGACAGATCCTGTGAGTCTGAAGTCTCCCCACCCCACCTCAATCATATGTTGCCCTGTATGTCAACTGCACTGTTTGCTTGGCAAGGGATCGTGATGGGCTGCTGTACCTTAATGCAAGGGTGACGAACTGGTGGCCCTGAAGATGTTGCTGGACTTCAACTCCCATCATCACTGAGGCTGGTAGCAGATGGAGCCCAACAGCACCGGAAGGGCAACAGCTTCCGTACTCCTGCTGCGTTGCTTGTTCTTGAGAGTGGTAAACAAGTGCATGTGAAAGTAAAAATAGTGTTAGTGAAAGCCAGTTCATGGAGTCAGTGATTATGTTTGCATTATTCAGCATTGTTACACTGCAGCTCAATCTCCGAGTGGTGCAGGATTCCTAGGGTTCCAGGCACACTTGCCCAGGCTCCGTGTTTCCCTTTGGGAATAAGGCACAGCGGAGACTGTGGTGTCTTTGATACAGTCAAATCACTTCTTATGTCCGCCTCCTCTTGCGTCCATTTTGCCCATGTCCACGGCAAACCCAGAAGTAACCGGCGGATTTGCCGCCGTTTGTGCATGCGCAGGAGTGGCAATCGCCGTTCACGCATACCCAGGAGCAGCGATCGGCGTTCGCACATGCACAGAAGTGGAGATCGCCGTTCGCACATGTGTAGAAGCGGACAATTGCCGCCCGCACCTCCACACAATGGTGCCTCTCCCAGCGACCTGTTTCAACATGTGGATGGACCTCCGGAATGGATTATGGTCGCAGGTAGAGATTCCACTGCATATGGTTTATTCACACATATATACAACCTGAGCCTATGATGGATGGGCTCACAACATTAATACCCCAAGAAGGTCTTGTTTCTCCCATAGCCACAGCTTTGGATTCAAGCTGAAATTGGTCTCTCTCTCTCTCTCTCTCTCTCTCTCTCTCTCTCTCTCTCTCTCTCTCCCTCCTGTAGTGCTTAAAAAAAAAAGGTCACATCACAGCAAACTCCACCCTCCCACTCTGATTTGGTCCTTCTAACGCTCTCAAAGCTGTAGGAAGGATCCCACCCGTAAGTCATCTGGCATTGAGCCCCCTCTCCTTTGCTCTCTTAATGGCCCATCACCCAGTCGATTACCAGAACACAGGAAACTAGCCTGGCTTCTATTTTAACACTTGCTGACTCCAGGATTTCAGGAAGCTAGTTTGGCTTATATTTTAACACTTGCTGGGTCCAGGGTTTAGAATGGGCCTGGCACCCACAAACTCATAACGGTATGTACTAGATGCTTTAAAATTAACATTCATTGGTTTCAGCAACAGGTTGACACACTATCTCATTAGAGAAGGAAATGTAGATTTATTGGTTAAAAGTAATATTGTGAGAATACAAAGGACAAAAGATTGAAAGGAATGTGGCGCAGTTGCTTGGTTACACGCTCGCAGCATTTTTAAGGCAGTATGATTAATTTCCTTTCATTATGTATCTGTCTTAAAATATAAACTCTGCACCTATGCCCTGTTTCCCACTGCTCTATTCTTCCTGGTTGCTTGACAGTCTGCTTCTGATCTCATCCACATTAATTAATCTTTTCTTCTTGCTTCATTTATAAGGCTGTCAGCCAAAGAAGACATGAAGGAAATGAGATCTTTGGTGACTTTTCTCGTTTCAAATTTAATCGAGTGATAGACTTAGTTGGGATGGAGATATACCAAAGCCGTCCAGCAGGGGATTGACAGGTTCCCTGTTTGTTTGGTTTTTGTCTTAGAAAGGCAGGAAAAGGTGGAGAAATACTGGAGGCTGCCATACACAGCTGGGTTGGGGTGGTTGTGGCTTGGGCAGCATGTCTGCCCTGCCATGCTAGTTAAGCCAACCTCCTACCAGCCACTGCCAATGGAGTGGCACAAGGATCACTCGCCAACCTCTCCCTTCTACCCACTCAATGTACAGGTGGGCAAAAGTATCACAAGTGAAATCCCTACCAGCAACAGCCACCAGAAGGGCCTGAAATGGCAGAGGAGGGGTGGGCTGCGTTAGCCCAGGATCCATTGAATGTCAAGGCATCTTCACTGCTGTCGAGTGACAGCATTGCACCTGATCTGGGACCATTGCACCTGATCTGGGACCAGTTGCTGCACCAGTAGATGTGTATGCACAGCAGCATCGTTGCTCTGTTCATCCCCTCTGGGTTGCGATCGCCCCCCAAATAAGTAAATAAATAACCAAAGCTATCGACACTACCTAGGCTTGTTCATCCCTTAATTGATTCTTGCAGGTGACACAGCCATCATACGCTAAACTACAGACAGAACTTTTGTGTAGTACATTGCTTCCACAAAACTTTTCCATACAGGGCATTTGGCGATGTCGCCATCTGAGCTTACATGGCTGCATCAATCAACCCTTTGGATACTCAAATTATTCCAGAGCAGGGTATGAGACTAACCTGGTGGTAACTCAATGGATCATTCTATTTCTGGCCCATGTCAGTTTTGCATGTGTCCGTTCTGCCTTGTTTACATCCCCAGTCTGCACATTCGGTTCTAAAAATGCAAGAATGCTCGCTGTGGCTTTTGTAAGCATTTTATCCCCAAAATATTGTGTGCATTTTAATACAAATTTTGGTCCTTTTTTGAGCCAAAGCCTTTATTACAAAACATGGAGAGGTGTGAAACCCAACAGATAAGGACATTCCATTTTGTATAGTAGTCAAGAGGGTGAATCAGAGGAGGTTGCTTAACAATGCAGACCAAATGAAATACTTAGGAAACCATCATCTTGCAGGGGGTTCTCTATAATGGTGGCTAGTTGCTGCTAAATTAATAATATTCCCAAGTACAGTTGACACCACTTGACAAAATCCATCACGTGTGCCTGTCCTCACTAACTCTGGCTCTATGCAGTGTAATCTCTTGTTGCATTTAATTAAGAGTGACTCATTAATTGTGCCCGCTGGCTAGATTCTAAGTGGGTGGGAGTAGATGAATGAATGAAGGGATGCTAGTCTGAACTAGCTGGTATGTTTGCCTGACCCTGCCTATCCTCCTTTATCCCCTTGTTGCGGCAGGTTAGGAGTAGTCAATTGAACCTCACAAGTGTCTGGCTTCAGAAAGCAAAAGCTGCATTTGAAAGTCTTCTTCAGACAATGGTATGTTGTCTGGTTACTACTGCCATGCCTCTTGCCCCAATTAAGTCTAACCTTTTGAAAGGAAAACAAACATAACAGGGTGTCTCAGTGTGAAAGGAGGAGGTTGTGGATGGAGCGGTACCCAGACAGTGTCTCGCACGGCTTTCAAAAGGTGCAATGTTTACAGTCAAATTGAATTCTGTGCATGGTTAAATTGTCTCGACCAAGTTTTCCCGTGATGTTGTTAGCTGGCAGAACTTGGCCACCAATGACCTTGGCATCTCAGAGCATTGTGCCCCCTTTTAAGGGCTTGGAAAGTCAACCATAGGGCAGATTGAAAAAGCTGTTACTGGTCGAAGCAAATGTAAAAGAGAGCAGAGGTTTCCCTGAGCAGGGCTCCTGGCTCCTTGTCTGCCCTCGCACTAGACTATATGAGAGATGAAAGCAGATGATGGGAAATTGCAGCTCCCTGGCTTTCTTTAAGGAGAAGGAGGTTGGCGTCTCCTTAGCCTTGGGGACTTTCTGTGTGCTGAACCACCAGCCAGGTGAGAGCACACATGTCTTTTCTCAACTTAGATTATTGGTCTTGAAAAATCTGGCAAATTGCTCTTCTATGAAAGTTTTCTCACGAGCTGGAGGTAGCAAGAGTCTTTTCCAATATGGCATGCTTTTATTTTATTTTATTTTATTTTATTTTATTTTATTTTATTTTATTTTATTTACAAATGAAGAAGCCTGTGGCTATATGGTCCCTCCTGCTTATTCCAAAGTGTGGATTTTCTGAAAATAGGTTTAAGCAGACATGTGCTCATTATATTTCTGTTGGACTACCAGTAATTGGGAAGCAAGGGAAATGATGGTGCCAACTCTTCATTCCTTCATTGTTTCCATTGTATGTCAATTCCTTAGTTTAAATAAATGCCCATTTGCATGGAAAACATTGTAAATGTTTGTTGACTCCTGCTGGATCTTACGTTGCATGTGATTTTAGTGCTTTGAGGGTTATTTTCTTTGTATCTAATTCCCCACCCCCTTTTGTTATAATTTACCCACACAGAGGGAGTATGCATGCACATTCAACCAGGGACATCACAAGTGTGTGTGTGTGTGTGTGTGTGTGTGTGCAGTCCGCCCTGAGTGTCATGCCTAGGGGGGTGACAAAATCCCCCCCCAGGCGGATCAGCTTGGCGGCACTCGCACCCCCAGCAGGCAGATTTTCGTGATTGGCGTGATCGCCGCCGTGAAAATCCACCCGCTGATTGCGCAAATACGGCCGATGATTAGCCTGGCACCCCCCCCCCAGCATTTCCCCAAAATGCAATGTGGGGGGTGACAAAAAAAACCACACTGGGTACCACCTGATCTTGCTATGCCTCTGCATTCAACTGCCTAATGGTGTCCACATCACCCAGGAAATTGCAGCCATCGAGATAAGAAAAGAAGAGTCGTTCTGTTGTCTGGAGAAGTCACTTCCTGGTTTTCATGGGGAAGCCGTTTTCAATGGAGCCCAGCGACAGAAGTGCGCAGCTGAATTGAATTTTGTGCCCAGGGTAACCTTCCCTGTGTCCCTCCCCCTCTACGCTATGCCACTGCTATCTAGTTAGCATGGCCAAATGCAAAAGAAGACAGGACTCCTACCTAACCTTGCTAAGAAAAGGGGAAATGCATCACCCAAAATGGTTGCAGATTTCAATAAAATTTACACCTACTAAATTTACACACATTATTCCTGTGTACTAAAAGTATGCATAGATGCATATTTACAAAAATTCCTGCACTGCAATGGGCTGGACTAGATGTACTTTGGGATCTCTTCCGACTCTACAATTCTGTGATTCTAATATATCGTACCGCAGTTGTCTTCTTCTTCTTCTTCTTCTTCTTCTTCTTCTTCTTTTTCTTCTTCTTCTTCTTCTCCTCACTCAGATTGTCTTCCATAAACATGATTTTAAGTGACTGTGGAGGCCAATTCTGGATCCACACGTCCTTCCACAGTGGGGACATTGCTTTCCAGGCGGGAGTTGATCACGGTGTGGATTTACCAAGCATGCCTTCCTCTTAGCACATTTCTCCCTTGCATCCTGAGTTCGAATGTCTTCAAAGCCCATGACACCTTTGGTAAAGGCTGTTCTCCAATTGGAGTGCTCGCAGGCAAGTGTTTCCCAGTTGTTGGTGTTTATACTACATTTTTAAAAATTTGCCTTGAGACAGTCTTTAAACCTCTTTTGTTGACCACAAGCATTACGCTTTCCATTTCTAAGTTCTGAATAGAGTAGTTGCTTTGGAAGACAATAATCAGGCTTCCGCACAACTTGACCAGTCCAACGAAGCTGATGTTGAAGAATCATTGCTTCAACACTGGTGATCTTTGCTCCTTCCAGTACACTGGTATTAGTTCACCTGTCTTCCTAAGTGATGTGTAAAAAATTTCAGAGACATTGTTGATGGAATCTATCGAGGAGTTGGAGATGGCATTTATAAGTGGTCTATGTCCAAGCATACAGTAAGGTTGGTAGTACAATAGCTTTGTAAACAAGCATTTTGGTTTCTCTGTGAATGTCCCGCTCCACAAACACTCTGCTCTTCAATTGTGTGCCTACTTAGACATAACATCATACCAACCTAATCAATGGCTGAGCAGAACAACAAACATCTACAAGTGAAGAAATCTTTTGTTGGACAACATCAGGGTCTCTTCTTTATGATTTGCCGTCTTTAAACTGGACAAAGGCCAGACAGCAGTTCCAAAATAGGATTATCCTCTGCTAAAGTGCACATGGAACTTGCAAAGCGCACACTTGGTACAAAATGTTTCGTTTACTCCTCATTGAACATGGTCTTATCAGAAACTAAACCTCGGTTATTTTAAAATGCCATAGGAGCCATAAACTGCGGAAGGGGAGTCAAACACCACATCTATATGAGGCCATTAAAATGTAATCTTCTGGTGGATTTATTGTTTTCACTGTTAGCGCATAAGGGAGTTTAACAGGCTTTGCAGCAAGCTCATCAACTTGTGACATGGTTGCTGTTGTAAGGGGAAAATGAACGGAGCACAACTTTGGCTTGGTACACTTGAAGTATTTGTGGCAGGGCTTGTCCGTGAGGTGTTCACAAGCACACAGGAGTCCACAGAGGCCTTTCCTGATGCCTACAGGGTCCCAAACACCAAAAATTAGGCTTGAACAAAGCGCTCTGTGCTAGCCAACAGAACAGATTTTTAAACTGATGCGAAAATAACGGAGAACTGGATGTAAAATTGGGGAAATGAGAAAGTGAGAGGAATGGCAAATGGACAGCTTCACCCATCCCTACTTAGGGTTCATTTATAAGGCATATGTGGTAGACAAGATGCCTCTTGGACCTGTCCACTCCTGCAGATTCTATCAAGGAAATTGAACCCTGGAGAAGTGCAACTCCAGTAACAGAAATGTATTTATTTTTTAAAAGAAAAACAGCAGAAATTGAGCAATGGCTGACCAGGGCCAGGCAATGAGGACAGCCGCAGTAAGATGTGCACCTCAGCGATGGCAATTGTCCGTGAAGAACTTTTGGCTCAAATTTGGAGGAGGAGGAGGAGGAGGAGAAGGGGTGGGAGGCAAAATATACATTACATCTTCACTGGCTCACCTTTTTTTCCCACCATCCCCTGTTTGGGGATGTTATAGTTCCTCCTGAGAGCGGGTAGCAGCCCCTCTGACCCAACCTCACAAGTCTCTTCACAACGATGTGATGTCATCATGTAGCAGTGTTCAGAGGAGAATTGTGAGGGGGGGGGAAAGATGGTGCTGACCGATCTTAAACTTTCACACAACCCCCCCCCCCATGAACTGCCATAATGCATCTTCCCACTCCTCCCAAATTTCATACACACACTGTGAATAAGGTTAGTAAATCTGAGGTGACGTTTCAGCTCCGCCCTAGTACTGTGCTTCAGGCATTCAGGGAACATGCATAGCCTTTCTCTTCCCTTTCACGCAGTCTCACAGAATGTGTAAGGTAAAGGTAAAGGGACCCCTGACCATTAGGTCCAGTCGCGGACGACTCTGGCAGAGCTGACAAGCTTCCTTTTTTTGCATTGGGAAACGGCCATAGCTGTCAACTTTCCCTTTTTTTGCAATGGGAAATGGTGCTGGAATAAGGGAATTTCCCGCAAAAAAGGGAAAGCTGACAGCTATGCTCTGGGGTTGCGGTGCTCATCTTGCTTTACTGGCCGAGGGAGCCAGCGTACAAATTCCGGGTCATGTGGCCAGCATGACTAAGCCGCTTCTGGTGAACCAGAGCAGCACACGGAAATGCTGTTTACCTTCCTGCCAGAACGGTACCTATTTATCTACTTGCACTGTGTGCTTTCGAACTGCTAGGTTGGCAGGAGCTGGGACCGAATAACGGGAGCTCACCCCGTCGCGGAGATTCGAACCACCAACCTTCTGATCGGCAAGCCCTAGGCTCTGTGGTTTAACCCACAGCGCCCCCCCCCGCAGAATGTGTACATGTGAACAACTGAAAGAAGGATCTAGTTTTCTATGTGCAGGGTTTTTATTTATTTTGAAGGAATATTCTACCTGCAGCCTGACATGGTTTACTGCCATATCTCGCTGCTATTAGAACAGAGCCCTGGCCTTGCAATATTTTATGTGCTGTTTTTCAACATCTGAATGCATTTTCAACATTTGAATGTATTGCTTTTGTACGTTGCCTAAGGCGAATAAGTCTGACAGTATGGAAATAAAAGAAACCAATATATTGTGAATTTCTAACTGCACTCTTAAAAGCACCAAATATATTTATGCTGGCACGCAAGAGAAAATAGGGCTGAAGGCAAATGCATATATTTCAAGGAAAGATGGTTACTGTTGTATAACATTTGATTCTTCTGCTGATATTCGAAACTTTCCGCGCCTGTACACATTTTATTTCAGAGCAGGAGCTGACGTCAACTGCTTGTTTTGCTTTCTAGTTGTGTGTTTTGTTTCCGTTCTTGTGCATTGACTACTTGAGATGGAGATGACAAAGGTAAATTGAATGGACCTGAAGTGTCGTGGTGAAAGGAATTTGCCCTTTGACCTCTGTCTCCCTGCCTGCTGTCAGAAATTAATACTTCTAAATGTCTCCCATCAGGTCCTCTTTGAGGAAGCAGGAGAGTGAAAAGTAATTGCCCGACTCCTATTTCTTCCATTACATCTCTACCTAGGGGGTATTCAGAGTGCTGCCCTGGGAATTTTACATTGCTTGTCTTTGTTCAAATGAAAGACGCATATTAGTTCTGCACATCATTGAACGTGCCCTATTCATATCAGGCTTTTCCCCCCAGCTTAAGAGTTATAGCTCTGCATGGAAACAGCTTCCACTGAAGTCAGGAGAGCCCTGCCATGCAAGGGACAGAAAAAATGTATAGCTGTTTTTAGAGCAGAAATAAAACCCTAGGAAGCCCTTCTATTATTTATCTCTCCCTGCTTGCCAGGGATCTTTGATCATCCCACAAACATACCACTCATTTGCTAGCACCATCATTAGCTGGAGGTGTGTTGAGACAGTCAAGTGAAAGAACACAGAAAGAGATTCCATGTAAGGGTCTTTCAAATGTCACCCTAGCAGTGGGACATCCACAATCGCAGGGGCAGATTCCACATGGCTAGGATGACCAAACCACACTTACCAAAAAAAAAAATCAATGAATCCGGGGACACTTTAATTAAATGCAGCTGCTGGGTGACCTTGGGCTAGTCACACTTCTCTGAAAAAGAAGATTGCTAGCCACTCTCCTTAGGAAGAAGAAGAAGAAGAGGAGGAGGAGGAGGAGGAGGAGGAGGAGGAGGAGGAGTTTGGATTTGATATCCCGCTTTTCACTACCCGAAGGAGTCTCAAAGCGGCTAACATTCTCATTTCCCTTCCTCCCCCACAACAAACACTCTGTGACGTGAGTGGGGCTGAGAGACTTCAAAGAAGTGTGACTAGCCCAAGGTCACCCAGCAGCTGCATGTGGAGGAGCGGAGATGCGAACCCGGTTCACCAGATTACTAGTCTACCGCTCTTAACCACTACACCACACTGGCTCTAGGGTAGTGATAAAGCGGGATATCAAATCCAAACTCTTCTTCTTCTTCTGAATTAATTACTACACGTTTGGGACATTGATGCTGTAGCGATGGAGGTGATAGAAGGGCAGCCGCCGCCTTGACCTCAACCGCCACGTTTTCCCTTCCTCCAATGCTTCTATCTCCTTTCTCCATGAGCCTGGGCAGCCCCTGAGTTTTTGGTTCTTTGGTGGTGGTGGTGGGGAAGCGGTGCGCGGTGGGTCAGGCATGGAAGGCGGAGAAGGAGGGCTGAGAGCGGCGGCAGTGGCGAGGCTCGGGCAGCGCAATACCTCCCTTTCCATCGGAGCAGCCCCTATCCCATTCCTACTTGCGTGCAAGCGGGAGGGGGTGGGGATCCCTCAGCTGGGAAGCGAGGCTTCACACTGCCTTTCAGAGGGAAGGTGGAGGCAGCCCAGAAACTGCATCTTAGAGCCCCTGCACCACCATCATATGGGCTGCCAACTGCTCCAGGCTGCAGAGACTGCTGCTGCTGCATTTCCCGGGGACATTAGATAAAATCCGGGAACATTCCGGGGATGGAATTTGTCTGGGGACTTATTCGCAAATCCGGGGACTGTACCTGGGAAACGGGGATGTCTGGTAACCCTAGTGTAGGGCCCTCCTGACCATGGCATCAGCTCCTTGTGGCATCATACTCCAGTATAAGAGCGAGCTGCTCTTATACTGGGCAACCCAGTTAGATAGGCGGTGTATTATTTTTATTATTGAATAGGATGTCCCTATTTTCATCGGAGAAATGTTTGAGGGTATGTACTAGTGGTTGCTCATCATGAGAACATAGGATCCTGCCTTTATGGAGTCAAACCATTGGTCTCTATTTAGCGCAGTGCAGTTTACACTAACTGGCAGCAGCTCTTTAGGGTTTCAGGCAGGAGTCCATACCTGGTGATGTCAGGGGTCGAACCTGGCACCTTATGCACCCAAAATATAGGCTCTGCCACCGAGCTGTAGCCCTTCCCACATCTCAGCCCTGCCTCTGTTGTTAATAGCTTTCTCTATGACTGCCAAGAGTCAAGCAATTTCACTTGGGATCTCTTCTATGTTCTCCTTAAGTTGGGCAAAGGTTATCACTGGAGAGATGTATCTGTACACTGAAAACTCCACTGAGCCTGTTGTTCCCTTTATCTGCGAGTCAAAGTTTCTGTCTGTTCTTCTTTTTTCTTTCCCCACCGCCATATAGCACAACAAAGCACACAATCATCTACAGAGATAAGAAAGCAACAATTGAGCATTTGAGAAGCTGCATTTGGGCCACAATGAGGGGGCAAAGACCACAGCATGCTTATCCTGCATCAGCCGCTCTGGTTGCCAAACTGATCTCCAGGCACAATTTAAAGCATTGGTAATTACCTTTAAAGCCCTAAGCGGCTTGGTTCAATGATACCTGAAGGACTGCCTCCTTCCTTGTCACCCTGCTTTCTGCCCCTGGTAGAAAAGCCATCGCATCCCACCTAGAAGAAATAGGGCAACACATTGAAGGATGGCCTTCTCTGTGCAGCACCCAAAATGCAGAACGACTTGCTTTGTGAAGTTAGGCTGCTCGCCCCCCAATCGCCCTTTACAGTTTTCCACCAGCTAGTGAAGACTTTTCTATTCTGTCTGGCTTTTGCCTTTGCCAGTCAGATAATATGTGCTTTTTTTTCTGGAGGTACTCCTTTGAATTTGAAGCTTTACTTATTTTCTAAAGTCTGTCATGGCTCCTCTCTGGTAGCCATGTTTCCCTGCTTCCAGCCTCTGGTAGAAAGACTGTGTTCTTAAAACAGACGTGAGGCAAGGGATTTTCTTCCAAAAAAATGAGCAATTCAGTTTGATTCTGCGTGCTTCTCAAATAAATAATATTAATTAGTGGATTTTCCTCTGCTTGTTTCCCCTCATTTCCACCACTCAGCATACAGAGAGAACTGTGTATACACATATAAAAAAGCTGTAAAAATGCTTTTAAAATGTTTTGAAAAACACATTGAATTTTGCATAGCTCCGTGTCACCATCTAGTGTCATATTTGTATATTGCACTTTACAATATTGCAGCTGTATAGCTGAGTCCTGTGGTGAAAGGGGTTGTGAATGTAGGCCTTTCCTAAAATGCCTCAGTAACTTATGTCAAATGTGGAAATGGCATTCAAAAATCAGCCACTCGTCATCAGGGCAACCGAGGGTATGGAAACACACAATGTGGGCCAAATTAGATGAGAAGCAGGAGACAGGAATCAGCTTTCTGATACTGGTGTCTGTCTGTTGTTCTTAAAATGCAGCCATGAATGCTACAAAGTTGTTTGGAGGGGGTGTAGAAAGGGTGCTCAATCCAGTTTCCATAAAAATAAATAAATCAGAATTCTAGCCATTAAGAGTAGGAAGATATGCTTGGAAGTATAGGGATAAAAATCTAATTAGTCAGAAGGCTGAATAAGGATTCCTCTGAGTGGGTTGAGGCTGTCATGTCTTGTCAAGCTCCAGGCCTCTTCCCGTGATTAGGGAAAGCAGAATGAAATATACAAAAGGGTATAAATTATGCAAAATAAATTAAATATGTAAACAAGACCAATCTTTGTAAGCATGCAGATTCGGTTGCACTGAATGTGAATTCCCTGGGTGCATAATTTTAACATTGTGCATTCTTTTTTGAAAGTGGGGAATACCAAGTAGAAATAGTCAACAGGTTTCCCCCCCCCTTTCTTCTGCTACTGTGTGTCTGTTTGTGTGTGTGAAATCTCAATAGTAACGCATAGCAAAGTCACTGTCTTTCAGCCTAACCTACCTCCCAAGGTTGTTGTGAGGAGGGGGAGAATTATATAGGTCCCCTTGAGCTCTTTGAGGGAAAAGTGAAATATACATGTAATACAATAATGAAGTAATAAAATGCTTGGCCAGCCACCCTCAGGTTTGTTTGAAACCACAACACAAGCTGTATTTTAAGAATTTTACTTCCCTCACAAACCAGTATCCTGCAACTGGAGCGGCTAATTGTAACATGTTCATTGCTTAGAAACAAATTGTAAGTGGGAACTTGCTTTGCTGGGTTCCCTCCTATGGCGTAAAATGCATTTTTGCAAGAGTTTTATAAACATAAAAAGGCAACATACAGCATGGCCTCAAAAGATACACAAAGCTATTTTTCATTATTTTGCTTTTTTTTACATGTTGCATTTCAAAGTTCGAAGATTAAACACATAGCCGTGGTTTAGAAAGCGTAAACATATAGTTTTCCGCTTGACAACATAATATTTCTAAGTGGTTTCTCTCTCCCTCCCTCCCTTTTTCTGTTTTCGTGGACTCAGACCTGTGCAATGCCTGTTGGTTGTTTTCCAGCAAGCACTGCATGAATTATTCAGGGCAACCCTAGTTTAAAATGTGTGTTCAACATCTTCGGTGTTCCTTTAATTTGGTTAAGTGATAGAGTGAATTAACCTGACTGACATATTTTTAAATAAAAACATATCCTTAACCTACAGCAAAGTTTTCTCCTTTTTTCCGCTCTGATCTCGTTCCAAACCGCATCCCCTGAAGGATTAATGCTACAGAAACTTGTCACTTCAGTTGGATCTGAGAGATATGTTGAGTACGTTATTATCTCAGTAGGTCAACCAAGAAAATCTGCTCTCTCTCTCTCTCTCTCTCTTTGCATATTGATGGAATTTCCTTTGAATCAATTGACTTGCATAAGCTGGAGGGAAAAAATGGATTAGGGAAATGATCCACAATGTCTTATTTTCTTACAGTATGGCCAGCTGCATTTCCTCAGGATACATCAAGAAAAGAGGGGGAACAAAAATAAAATGGAGCTGATCTGTTCTATGATGAGTGGCCACCACAACATGAAGCATGAGGCATTTGTTTTGAATATCTTTGTACTGTATTTCCAGGGCGGGAGATGAAGAAAAGGTGGCAATGTGACCGAGTGCAATGTTAGGCTCATCACCTCTTGGAGTAACTTAACAGCTAAAAGACTGGTTCTGTGCATGTCTGCTCAGAAGTCAACTGACATGCGGTTGTGTACAGCCGCATCATGCTGAACCCAGAGGTGACGATAACAGTGGCAAAAACAGCCCTTAAAAGAGCCCAGAAAGGCCAAAAAAGGTGCAAAAACAGCATCTAGCAATCCCAGGAGCCCTTGCACTGACTCTTGAGCCCTGTGGAGATCTGGGAGTTTGAGCAAGAAGCTATGGAGGGAGTAATTGTGGTGGAGTTTGGCAGAGTTTGGCCACTGGTAAGTGCTGCTGGTTGTTGTTTTTTCATAGAGGTTTTCAAGGGTTCGCAGAGGTTTAGAAGACGCTTGCAGGCCAGTGTGTTGTAGTGGTTAAGAGCGGTAGACTCGTAATCTGGGGAACCAGGTTCGCGCCTCCTCTCCTCCACATGCAGCTGCTGGGTGACCTTGGGCTAGTCACACTTCTTTGAAATCTCTCAGCCCCACTCACCTCACAGAGTGTTTGTTGTAGGGGAGGAAGGGAAAGGAGAATGTTAGCCGCTTTGAGACTCCTTCAGGTAGTGATAAAGTGGGATATCAAATCCAAACTCCTCCTCCTCCTCCACTTCTTCTTCTTCTTCCAATGGTGTTTCAAATATACGCAATTCAAATATACACACAATTCAGATATACGTGTGGTGCCTTGGAAGTAACCCTCGCATCAATGGGGAGTTGCACATGTAAGACAAGTTGATGTCCGTCAGATCAATATGGGCTACAAAATATGAGATCCTGGGTTTTGACAGGGGAAAGTTAGCTTTTAATCTCTACCCAGCCATGAAGCTCGCTTCCTTGACCTTGGACAAGTCAACATCCCTCTTTTTTAGGCTGTCTGTTGCTACAGTATTTGAATAAATGAGAGGCAGTTGCAAAAGTGCTTTGTGCATTGTGATGGTCCTCTGTAGGCACATTCTTAGGCTCCTAGTCTCCAGAATGCACATTTGTTATATGTTTTTATTGTTGCACTCTTTTTAAAAAACAAAACAGGACGCATAAATGCTTCTTGTCTGTTAAATGTATTTCAAGCTCCATACATTAAAAAAAAAACCTCTAGTTTTACATTGCTTTTTCACCAACTACTAACATTAAAATAAACTTAAATCATTTTTTTATTTTGGGAGAAAATATCTCTCCCCTTCATGATGGCAAGATTCTCACTTAAAATGCTCCTTGTTTATACAGCCAGAGTGCAGTGCAAGGTCTCCCATCAGGAGGTGAATTATTCTGGAAGTTCATTATCAAATGGGACAGTATTTTGCTGCTGTGACAGCTGCCAGCTGTTCTCAGTGGGTGTGCGCACCTCTGCCATCTGCTCCCCTTATAAATGTATGAACAGCCCTGAGTGTGCCAGAATCCCACCTGGAAAGAATTAAGCGGATGACTGTAGGATATCGGGTCTACTAGTTCTCATCGGACCGTAATCTGCACAGCCACTGTTACGAAAGGGCACTTTCAGTGCAATCCTGCGCAAGCGTATCTGTGGCATAGAAAGATGGGATAGAAACAAGATCTTAGAATAAAAGGAAACAATGTTTGCTCTGAAGGAAGTCCCGCTGTATTGGGCTTGCTCCCAAGTAAGTGTGCCTAGGATTGTGCTCCTAGTCTATCACAGACGCTAATAAAGGATGGGTGGGAAGAGTGCAGAACTACCACTACTACTACTACTACTACTACTACTAATAATAATAATAATATTTATGCCCCACCTATCCGGCTGGGTTTCCCCAGCCACTCTGGGCGGCTTACGACATATCTAAAAATATAATAAAAACATTAAGCATTAAAAACCTCCCAATACTGGGCTGCCTTCAAATGTCTTCTAAAAGTTGTGTCATTCTTTATCTCCTTGAAAATTGAAGGGAGGGCATTTCACAGGGCAGGCGCCACTACTGAGAAGGCCCTCTGCCTGATTCCCTGTAACTTCACTTCTCACAGTGAGGGAACCAGCAGAAGACCCTAGGAGGAGGACCTCAGCGTCCAGGCTAAGTGATGGGGGGTGAAGATGCTCCTTCAGGTATACTGAAGGGGTGGAAGAAAAGTGCAATGGAAAAATCTCACCTTCCTCAGGGGAAGTGTCGGTGAATCATTGCAATATACTTGCATTTCACTCGGTTTGCAACATTCAAGTGAAAAGCACCCATTAAAATCTAGCAGCTAAACGTGGCACCATTTTCATCAGGTAGCCGTGTTCTAGCAATGTTTTACCATGGCAAATGTTTTGGCAGATGTGTATATTGCTAGTGGTTGATATGTTAGAATGATATGTTAGAGCCAGCATGGTGTAGCGGTTAAGAGCAGTGAACTCATAATCTGGTGAACCGGGTTCGCGTCCCCACTCCTCCATATGCAGCTGGATGGGAAAGGAGAATGCAGCTGGATGGGAAAGGATGGGAAAGGAGAATGTTAGCCGCTTTGAGACTCCTTCGGGTAGTGATAAAGCGGGATATCAAATCCAAACCCTTCTTCTACTTCTCACGCCACCCTTTTTACAGCCTTGTGGTAGATCTATCTGCCTTCACAACCCTTTCTAAATAACGACAGCAAGGAAACATGACAGAGACCGACCCAGAGCCACAAAGTCTTGGTAATAATGTTCTGAAGTTCTCACATTTCACTTGCGGTTTGCCACATGATATGTGTGGACATCTGGCATGAAGGATCTGCTTGTCTTGTTTCAGTGCAAGACCAACACACCACAAATGTGTGAAAGTGAAGCAAGGCAGGTGGGACTTGCAGCCTTGGTATGCTGCTGTGTCTCAAAGTCAAAACAATATGCCAAGCTGATAATTCCCATGCTGCATTCACAAATAAAGGAGAGGAGAGGTCACTTAAGCTCCTGCGAGATGATAAGCAAATGCATGCTAACATTCCTGCCATGCTCCAAGGTCTAGTTAATTCCGCACCACTGTGGTGACGGATGCAAATGTTTGCTAGCCTTTTTTTTTTTTGTATTTGTACTGCTTTTCCGTTGCACTGCCATGAGCACTCAAGGAGCAACCTGAGAAGGACTTGTTCTGTCTATTTCATCATGTAAGGGCTTTGTTGGATGAGTATTCCATCAGCCTCAAGCACGAACAGCCACACCACAATACTTTTAGCCCCAGCAGAGTGTTTTCAGCCAATTGCTCTCTGTGTGATAATGTGTGCTGAACTTCAAGGCCCCCACCAACAACTGACAACTGAGAAGGAAGGAAACCTGTTCCTTTACCAATCACCACAGCTCTTGGGTGTTACCTGGTAAATGGTCAGAAGTTTTACCAACAATCAGGGATGTAGGAAGAAATCAGTTTCCGCTCTGACCCATGTTTGCGGCGCACAGTGCTCTTTCCATGCTGCTACAGTCTGTAAATGATGTCATTCATCTTGCTGCCCACTGTTAATAGAATCGCACATAGGTAATTATATAATTATATAATGTTATTCCACACCACCCATATTAATGCAAAATCCTCACTTCAATGCAAAGGAAATGCAATGCAAATGATGGAGGCCTCTATTACGTATTGTTCGTGGACTGAAAACCACAGCAGTGAATACTAATCCGATTCGCTGCTAGATCGATTTCCATTCTGGACATGCTATGAATAAGCCAATGTTGTCAATTTCCGTTCCCATTTCTGTCAGAATTCTCTGATAATCCATAGTGCCCCAGAGCACCACTAAGTTGGAGATGCAGTGGGAAACTAAGCTGTCTCGCCAGAGTGGAACATGCTCTGGTTATCTCCCGCTTGGACTACTGCAATGTGCTCTACGTGGGGCTACCTTTGAAGGTGACCCGGAAACTACAACTAATCCAGAATGCAACAGCTAGACTGGTGACTGGGAGTGGCTGCCAGGGCCACATAACACCGGTCCTGAGAGATCTACATTGGCTCCCAGTACGTTTCCGAGCACAATTCAAAGTGTTGGTGTTGACCTTTAAAGCCCTAAACAGCCTCAGTCCTGTATACCTGAAGGTGCGTTTCCACCCCCATCGTTCAGCCCGGACACTGAGATCCAGCACCGAGGGCCTTCTGGCGGTTCCCTCATTGCGAGAGGTGAGGTTACAGGGAACCAGACAGAGGGCCTTTTCGGTAGTGGCGCCCACCCTGTGGAACACCCTTCCATCGGATTTCAAGGAAATAAGCAGCTATCTTATTTTTAAGAGACTTCTGAAGGCAGCCCTGTTTAGGGAAGTTTTTAATATTTAATGCTGTATTGTTTTAACATTCGTTTGGGAGTTGCCCAGAGTGGCTGGGTACAAATAAATAATAATAATAATAATAAAATTTTATATTATCTGCTGTTGCCACCACCAATTGCAAGGCCCAGGGCCTACCAAAGCAAAAGAGAGCCCCAGAGACACGACAAAGTTGCATCTCATCCTTGCACTGGCTTGCAGAGTGCTGGGCCTGTAATGTTGTGCCTGCACAGAGACCCATGGAGTCCTGGGAGTTAGCCTAAGAAAAGCTCAACAGCTCAGGGCTGTCCATCCCAAAAAAGTGGGAGTTCCTGCACCTCTTTTTCTAGAAAAAAGCACTGCTCACGCAGCACCCCAAAACACATGTTTTTGGGCGCCATGACTATAAGAAGCACTTTGGGGGGGACTGCAGCATGGAATCACACGACATCACAGCAACAAAATGGCTGATGTGCTCTCGTGATAAAAAATGGGAAGATGGAGTGCAGGAAGATGGCATCCCAGATTTTGGCTTCCACGTGTTGCAAGGGTATGCAGACATTTCACCTTCACCACATAAACAAGAGTGATTTCTCAAGAGTGATGGCTAGTGAGTGCATGCACACTCACACATCAGACAGAAGCATGTCAGAAGTGCAGTGTTTACCCAGGCTACTTTGATTGATCAACCTTAGATATGCTGATGACACAACCTTGATGGCAGAAAGTGAGGAGGAATTAAAGAACCTTTTAATGAGGGTGAAAGAGGAGAGCGAAAAATATGGTCTGAAGCTCAACGTCAAAACAACTAAGATCATGGCCACTGGTCCCATCACCTCCTGGCAAATAGAAGGGGAAGAAATGGAGGCAGTGAGAGATTTCACTTTCTTGGGTTCCATGATCACTGCAGATGGTGACAGCAGTCACGAAATTAGAAGACGCCTGCTTCTTGGGAGAAAAGCAATGACAAACCTAGACAGCATCTTAAAAAGCAAAGACATCACCTTGCCGACAAAGGTCCATATAGTTAAAGCTATGGTTTTCCCAGTAGTAATGTACGGAAGTGAGAGCTGGACCATAAAGAAGGCTGATCGCCGAAGAATTGATGCTTTTGAATTCTGGTGCTGGAGGAGACTCTTGAGAGTCCCATGGACTGCAAGATGATCAAACCGATCCATTCTGAATGAAATCAGCCCTGAGTGCTCACTAGAAGGACAGATCCTGAAGCTGAGGCTCCAGTACTTTGGCCACCTCATGAAAAGAGAAGGCTCCCTGGAAAAGACCCTGATGGTGGGAAAGATGGAGGGCACAAGGAGAAGGGGACAACAGAGGACAAGATAGTTTGACAGTGTTCTTGAAGCCACCAACGTGAGTTGGACCAAACTGCGGGAGGCAGTGGAAGACAGGAGTGCCTGGTCCATGGGGTCACGAAAAGTCGGACACGACTAAACGACTAAACAACAACAACAACTTTGATTGATTTTATTGATTGACATGTATTTTTCACTTATGTGTCACGATTTGCAATCACCGTGCAGGGCAAATAAGAGAATCACAGAACTGTAGAGTTGGAAGGGACCTCAAGTGTCATCTAGTCCTGCAATTCAGGAATCTCAACTAGATCATACATGACAGATGGCCATCCAACCTCTGCTTATAAACCTCCAAGGAAAGAGAGACTGCCACCTCTTGTGGGAATCTGCTCCACTGTCAAACAACAGAATCATAGGTTCATGGAGATCCCTCAGCTCTGAAGTCAATGCATTTTAACAGTGCAGTCCTATGCATGTTTACTCAGAAGTAAGTCCTGCTACATTTGATGGGGCTGGCTTATTCCCCAGTAAATGTTGTTTTGGATTGCAGCCTGTATATCATTTTAAACATATAATATTTACACCGGGGTAACAAGGAAAAACACTTGTGCAGATGAAACGCCTAAGACAGCTCCTTGTAATGTCGCCCATTTGGATAGTCATTCATTCACTCTAGATTTGAAATGCTTTGATCTTTGAGGTGACTTTGCTCCTGCTTGGCAAGTCTGGGCAAATGTCAAGTGAGTCACAGAAGGCTCAGCAAATGCCAGCATAACTGAAAATCAGAGGAGAAAAGAGGTTTTGGTGTCAGCACCTTAGGGGGAAACAGGCTTAATGATCTACCGTGAAATCACTGAACCTTGCAAGAACTTAGCAAACAGAATCGGCACTTCTGGAGCTCATATGGCTTAGCAGCAACGGTCCATGAAGCCCAGACCTGGCCTTACAGGACTCAAGAATCCATGCTTCACAGGACTGTCGTCAAAAGTGTGCTCTTCCTTGATCCCTCATATCAGATAACTTAAGAGCAGCTACGCTTGCTACAAGGATATTGCCGAATAGAACGTTCTCGTGTTGAGTTTGTTTGTTTGTTATTAATTGAGTTCATATACCTCCCTATACCCAGAGGTCTCAGGGTGATCACAGAAAAGATCACAACAATAACACACACACACCGAAAAGAGCTACATTTTAGAAGGGTATATAGGATGTCAAACAGATCAACCAAAGGCTTGGTTAAAAAAGGAACGTTTTTGCCTGGTGCCTAAAGGTGTGTAACGAAGGAGCCAGGTGAACTTCCCTGCGAAGAGCATTACACAGATGGGGAGCCACTGCAGAGAAGGCCCGTTCTCGTGTTGCCACCCTCTGCACCTCTCAAGGAGGAGGCACACGAAGGAAGGCCTCAGAAGATGATCTCAGGGTCCAGGTAGGTTCATATGGAAAGAGGTGGTATTTTGTTTCACACAAGGCATAACCCATTGGCTGCCACAAGTTGTGCTGGGGCAACACCATTCATTGTGGTGAATGGCTCCCCCCTCCAAATAACGGATTATTGATTATTTATCCTCCTCCACCTCCTCTCTACCTATTTTATCCTCACTACAATCTTGTGAGGTAGATTAGGTTAAAAGAGTGTGTCAAGGTGGCACATGAGCTGCTGGGGTTCATCTCTAGGTAAACCACCTCCAAGAGGAAGATAGTGAGAAGGGAAGAAAAGGAAAGGCCTTCTCTCCCGCCTTGCCATGTCTACCACACAACTGGTTAACTAAGGCAGATAGGAGAGTGTAAGGCTAGAGGGCGGGGAGGGAACAGGATCTATTGTAACATATCGTGTCCTCCCTCAAAGAGGGCTTGTGTTGCGGTGAGACCTGGCAACCAAACCCTGTGTTGTGGGTGGGTACAATTGGATAGCCACAACACCCTATTGGTAGGTCCCTTGATGCTGGGTTTAATCAAGCCAATGGGATGCTAGCCAAATGAATCAAGAGACCTATATATGCCCATGCATGTGACCCAGAGCTTCCTCTTTAGGCCAGTGCATCGGAACACCCGCCCACCTCCCTATATTTAGGGCTTGCACTTGACCTTGCTATGCCATCATGTGTCGTCTGTTGTTGGGACAGGGGCACGGCAGGAATTTTCCCCACTTGGCTGATTGGCTGTTGCCATTTGGGTTTCGCCTGCTGCTTAGCAAATCATCACAACTTGTAAGGTTGCGGATAGGCTCTGGTTCAGGTGATAGGGATGGGGGAACGCTCTCGCCATCCCTATGCAAAGGGTATTCCGTTAAAGGAATCCAGGGACTCAATGGTTTGGTCAACCCTGAGAGGGGTTGTGCCCGTGTCTGAGTCCAGGGGGACATCTGGGTGGTGGACTAGCCTGTCCCTGGCTTTCCGCTGTTTCAGGTGTTTGCCCTAGGCTGACCTATGCTGGTGCCCTGGGTCAGCCCTAGTCGAACCCGAGCCTATGCAACCACTCACTTGATGTAATCAATAAAGTTGTGGCCTAAATTCTGCCAAAAACCAAACCAAAATTTGAGTCTCGTCTGAATTTATTTAAGGGGGAGGTTAAAGGTCTAAACACGCAAAAAGATATTTTTGAACTGGTCTGCAGAACTCAGCCCCGCATCTGATAACACAAGGAGGATGAAATGTCTTAAAAGACCTGCCCGTCAAATGCAGCATGGCAGCTTAGTCACGATGCTGTGCTGGGCTATTTTTGTTCCTTGCTGCCTGTGGGCAATCGGTTTCAGTAATCAGGCATCCTTATAGATCCGTTGTCTGTGAAAGGGAGAGAGCGGGGTTAGATAATATCGCAGTAGGCTGGGCAGGATATAACAAGCAAAGGGGGAAGAATCCATTGCCTGCAAAGAGCAGCGAGAGAGGGACTGGAAAGATAAGAATCAAAGGGAAGCTAACAGCGCATGAAATCTCCAAGGGCTGGGTTTTTATAAAAAATAAATAAATGAACAAATAAGATTTTATCAAATACAAAATGTACAGGACAAACAAAAATATCTTTTTGAAGTTGCCTTATACAGTTCGGACTGTTTGTCTATTCCAGGATTGTCACCACACTGCACATGGCCTTTCTAAAGGAATCCTGGGAGCTATTGGTTTGTTAAGGGTCCTGAGAATTATATTTCTGTGAGGGGTAAACTGCAACCCCCACTGCCCACCTCTCAAAATTGCCTGAGAGGCAGATCCTGATAAGGATCTGGCTCATGGAGCCATAAAGGTCCCCCACTCACATCCATCGAAAGGGGGGGGAAGTCCATTTACAAAAAGATGCCAGGAAAGTCACCAGGTGGCCTCTACACCTCTTCCCACTGTTCTTCCTGCTCTACCACCCTGAGCCAGGTGAGCAACTCCTTCTCCTTTAAATGACTACAACAGTTCCCCCTTGTTATTCTTAGTGCAAAATAAATCGCACCAGTTCTCCCCTTGTTACAATTAGTATAAAATAGATAGCTCGGTCGCTAGAGCATGAGACTCTTAATCTCAAGGTTGTGGGTTCGAGCCCCACGTTGGGCAAAAGATTCCTGCGTGCGTTGCAAGGGGTTGGACTAGATTACCCTTAGGGTCCCTTCCAACTCTTTAAGTTCTATGATTCTATTATTCCCTGTCCATGGAATTCACTCCCTGAACATGGACATGGTGCTATCTCTCTTCCAAACCTGGGCTTTTCAGTGTGTCTTTTGCCTCAATCATCATTCTCCCTTGTATTCAACCATATGATAGGGTTGCCATATTTGGAAGCAAAAGTTGTTGATTTAAAGCGTGTCCAATGTACATTTTATGCAAATGACTCTGACTTAACCCAGCACCTTTAACAAACTACAGTTCCCAGTATTATTTAGGAGAAGTCATGGGCTTTAAATGTATGGTGCGGTGACAATGCTAGGAGAGACTGACGTGTGTTGCATGTATTATATGGGTCTGCCCTTCCTTTCAACTCACTGTCAGGCTTTTTTCAGCAGATTCTCAGTCCTACCACCTGCGAGCTTTTCACAGATAGCATCTCCAGGCATCCCTCTCAGTCCCAACATCATTTCTCTCTCAGCCTTCCTTTCTCTGAAATGAGGTCATAAGCACTCACCTATCCAAAACCCTTTGAAGTCAACAGTAGGCCTTTCCTTGATCAAGGCTGGCGTTAAGAAAGAGCAGAGGCCACCATGGCTGGTTCACAAGTGTGTGATTAGGCAGAACTTCACTGACAGTGGAATTCTGGATACAAGCAAAGAGCAAACTGTTAACTTTGCTCAGATTGGCAACTCAGCCTTCCCCACTCAGTTAGCAACTGGTGCCTCTTTCTCAATCAAGGAAATGAAAATTGTACGCCAAGCCTTACAGTTTAACTGTTTGACCAAGGATTATATGCAGACAGCTCCAAGCCTGTCTGGGTTGCACTTTGGGTGAACTTTGATAATCCTTTGCCGATTCTTTCTCCTCCCTCTCTAGTCTATGCTTCACAATGGGGGAGAGAGGGGGAAAAAGCAGCTCAGTTGGATTGCTTTGCGTATCAATTGACACAACCTAGAGCGGCCTTTTCTTATCCTTTTGTCGGTGGTCTGAACATCTCTCCAGTGACATCAGCTGTTTGCAAAAGCAGAAATACCCTAACAGATTCCTGAGGCAGAAATGACCTCATAAGGACGGTGTGTGTGTGTGTGTGTGTGTGTGTGTGTGTGTGTGTGTGTGTTTAAATGGAACTCAGACCATAAGTTTTATGAACACCACACACACTCCAGCAAGAAACACTGGGCTCTTGTCCGGAACATTTGCATGCACTATAAGAACTGATCACATGTGTGATTCTGCTCTGCGTAAACTAAACCTAATGAACCTTGAATGCTGGGATTTAAGCTCATTTGTTTCTTACAGCTTTGGAATTGATATAATTATAGTGAAGAGCTGAGCCATTTTACCCTTGTTATCCACAGCATTACTTAATCTCGAGAGTTAATTCAATTAGGAGAAGCTTGTTATCACGTGCAGGTTGAAGCCTCTCAGTGCAGAAGAAGGTCCAAGAAGTTGGCTAGCAGAAAACAGAGCATCCTGTCTACATCTAGAACTTGTCTTGTGTAAACGTGGAGAATGTCTGTCCCGAAGCATCTGATCTACTGAAAACACCTGGGACAGGGGTTGGTGTGGCAGAAAATTGTGTCTGAATAGGATGTCACAGCCAAGATGGAGGTAATGAGCAGAAGAAAGAACGTAAGTTGCAATCAGTCATGCTGGGAAGACTGGAACAAAGCATTTGAGTGATGCTGCAGATAGAACGAGTTCGGTAATAGAACTAAGGGTACACACTGATATAAGAATGTATTAGGAAATATAGAAAGAAAAGTATAACAAAAAGGATTACATTTATTTGTATGATGGGTATATAAAGTGGGGATTGACAGGAAGACTAACTAGTTTATTTATGACATTGGATACAATTTGTCCTTTTTGGTAATTTTGAGGGTTTTTTTAAAAAAAATATTGTTCTTTCTTGTTTTGTTTTGTTTTACTTCGTTTTCACTCTCTGAGGTGTAATATTTTTGGCATAAATGTACAAAAGCATTGTATAATAAGAGACATGGCGCAATGTATTGTAACAAAAATTCGTTTATTATTGTGACATATGAAGTTGAATCAATTAATAAAGTTTGTTTATGGGGGGGAGAGAAAATACGTATTTCCTTTGAAAACTGAACAGAGGTGGGAAGCCTGTTATCTCAAGGGCCACATTCCCTCATGGCATGGGGAGGACTTTCCAGGGACTGCGTGGCAGCGGTGGGTGTGGTACCTGCTTCTAAAGCAGTGTTTTCCATACTTGGGTCTCTGACTGGTTTTGGACTACAATTCCCATCATCCCTGACCACTGGTCCTGCTATCTAGGCCTGATGGGAGTTGTAGTCCAAAAGGAGCTAGAGACCCAAATTTGGGTAACACTGATCTAAGGCCTGCTACAATAAAACAACAACATGGAGGTTGCACTTACCCAAGATGGTTTTCTTGACTTCTTGGCCATATTGGAATAGAGTCAAATGATAGGTGGCCCATTGACAGTATTTGACCAGCCAGTTTCCAAATGTCACAATTGTTTCTTCCAGTCAAATGCCTTAATAATAACTTGTGTAAGGATGAGTCCCTAAGCACCTGACATATATTAATGAACCAAGCTTGACAGCACCTCTGACTTCAAGGTAGGAAATCTCCAGATACCAATCGCTTTACATATCCCCAGGGCAAGCCACAGCAGCTGTTGAGCTGCCTGATAGCTTTTTAAAGCAAAGAATGAAGGGTATTCATTGGGTGAAGGAAGGACTGCAATTCAGTGATATTGCAAATGATGTGCATGAGAAAGGTTGCTTGGTTTTAATCTCTGGTTAAAAAGTGTAAAAGAAAATGCACCCTTTGCTTCTTCTGTTTCACTTCCCCTAATAGTTCTCCGATATTTCTAGCTGCTTTGAGTAAATGACTTATTGGCTCCTTGTTATGTGTGTGTCTGTTGTTGTTACCCCAGAAGATATTTAATAGGGCTAGTTCTGGAGTTGCTGCAGGAAATATTCCAAAATAACAAAACAGGTACAGTGGTACCTCGGGTTAAGAACTTAATTCGTTCTGGAGGTCCGTTCTTAACCTGAAACTGTTCTTAATTTGAGGTACCACTTTAGCTAATGGGGCCTCCCGCTGCTACTGTGCTGCCGCCTTGCGATTTATTTTCTCCTCCTGAAGCAAAGTTCTTAACCCGAGGTACTATTTCTGGGTTAGTGGAGCCTGTAACCTGAAGCGTCTGTAACCCGAGGTACCACTGTACAGTAATAGAAGCAATCCCATGGCCTTTATAAACCCAGTTAATTTCTCTCCCAGGCACCTCTGTCCCTCAGCCTTTTGCTGCAGGAGGACTCCTCCGGTATTTTCATTCACAGAGAGAGACTTCCCTGGCTGCTGTAGGAGGAGGCAGCTGAAAGCATATGCTAAACAAACACTTTCATTAAGGCTTGTCCTTGCTAGAGGCAAATGGAGTGTTGATGGTCTGAGCCACTCCTCTAACGTCAATGAGCCATCTCCCTCTCTGGGTGATGTCAGAGAGGCCTCGGTGCTCAGACAGGATTGGCTGTGTCTGGCTCGCAGGGGTTGGCTCAGCCGAAAGGTGAATGTGCAAGGAAGCAGCTGTGTGGAGGTGCGTGCAGTCAGAGTGTCTGCAGCAAGCGCAGACAGTTGGGCTTTTTCTAAAGCAGAGAGGAGTTTTCTTCTTTCAAGGATAAATAACAGTAATAAAAACAGAGCAAGCTAGCAGCAGGGGCTAGCTGTTTTGGGGAAGGATCCCTGAATTTGTTATCCATGAAGGCTTGGGACTTAAAGCGGGGAGACAGGGATTGTGAAATCAGCTTTTCTTTTTTTCCTGAACTGTGAGTGAGCTCGTGGGACACCTGAGAGCTGCCTGCTATGCCAACAGAAATCTCTCACGCGGTGAGAATGCATGCCATCTCTGGCTTCCATTCCTCGCTGACAGTGCGGCTGCTCAACAAGGGCCCGGAATACCTTCGCAAGCAGATGGAGGCGGGCAACCCGGGCCGGAAAAGTGCCGTGGAAAGACTGGCAGCAGACAAGGCCAAGTATGTCAAAAGCCAGCAGGTAATCGGCACTAAGCAGGATCCGGTCACAGCACTCAGCTCAGCTTCTGAGAGCAGCAGCAGTGAGAGCACCTCCGTGGAGAGCAAGAAAGCCAACAATCACCTGCCTGAGGAGAAGCGTGCCACATCCAACTTGAACAACGCCATGGATCCCGGCCCCCTTCCGCTTGAGCGTGGTGACCTTCCGATCGTGAGGCGCAGCAGCGCCAAGAGGCAGATTAGGCCGGACTCTTTGGTGATCTATCGCCAGAAATGTGAGTTTGTGAGAGGTCAAAGCCACGAGAGTGCTCGTGGGAGTCTGGTCCGAAGGCTGTTCCCGAGTCCTTTCAAGGAAAAACAGTCGGCTTCTGAGGCAGCCAAGGCCATTCTGAAGGAAGATATCGCTGACCCTGAAACAGAAGGGTCCATTTTGGTCAAAGGCACAAGCCAAAACTCTGATCTGGCAGGACACAATGCGCCCCCAAACACAGGCCCAGCAGCCATCCTCACCAGCAGATGTGAAAACGCCTCAGATTTGACGGTAGCCCCTCATGAGATCAAGGAGGTGAGGCGGAAAGGTCTGCACCGGTCCCAGTCGGACATTAGTTCTCGGTATTCGAAATCTTTCTCTGAGTTTGACACGTTCTTCAAGTACTGTGGCCTGGACACTGAGGTAATAGAGGACCTTGGCCAAGAGAACTTTTCGGTGGCTTCTGACAACTTCTCCTTCCGCATCCGCAGCATCAGTGTGGCAACATCGGAAAGCGACTTCACGAGGCACAGCGGCGACGATGGGCTCCTGGAAGAAGAGCTCACAGAACAGGTCCCTACTGGCACGTCGGTAATTGAACGCAATGCTCGGATAATCAAATGGCTGTACACATGTAAGAAAGCCAAGGAGGCTAAGACCATGTTATAGTACCTCTGAAAACATCATAGCCAGGTAAGGATAATGGGTATGTAAAACCTAACAATGCCCATCTTATATTATCTTATGTATCTGGAGTGTTTCTTTACACAGTGACCTCTTCCCTTCACCTCTTGCATGGGGGGGGAACCATACTAAGGGGCATAATGAACGGAGGACCTAATCTACAAAGACAGGGAGGAAAGTTATAGATGATGTGCCGACTGGGCACAATGGCTGTATTTGGAGTTTCAAATTCTATGCAGATCAATGTCGTCAGTATGTACACCTGAGCTGCTTTTCAGAAATGTTGTTGTTGTTTTTCTCTTCTTCTCATGACATAGAATCCTAGGGCTTTTAAGTTGAGTTTTTAAAAGTCATGTTACTTTGCTAGAGTGGGATCAAACCCTCAGAAGGAAGTCAAAAGTCACAAGTCACGTCTGCAGTCTGCTGCCTGGCAAGTAGCTTGTTTACCAAAGTTCCTGCTATGTTCCTGCTAGAAATCCACCCAGGACTTAATTATATCTAATCAAGATAAGCAAACTGGACCCCTTGCTGTTTAGGAGCTGTCCGTTTTGGTCCCCTGCCTCATCTCCCTGTCTGGGCTCCCTTTGCACATGCAAGCAAACCATGCTAAATTAAATATTTGCCAGTCTCCCTTCCTCTTCTTCATTTCACCTGGTTTGCTGAGTTACACGGCTCTTGTCATATCCCCGTAATAGCTTGTACCACCTGTCTCCTGGCACCCCCATTTTCTGAAGTGGAATTTCTCTTGCTGCTTGATTTCATTTAAATCATTTTGCTCAAAGTGATAGCAGCTGGGCAATATGGCTGCAGCTGCGTAGAAAGCAAATTTTGAGCAATTAGGCTTGCAATCCTCCGTACTACAATTTTTTATCCCGCTAAACCTGGTGGGACTCACTTCCCACTAAACATGGATGGGATGGTGACGTTCGCTTGTGAATCTAGCCATGCTTTCTTGCAAGGAGGTTCCTTTGCAAACAGTGTGCTTATGGTGAAGGTATACTCACAGGAGAGATTAAAAGAAAAACCCCTTTAACATGCAAAAGCCCTGTAGTTGTGGAAAGTTCCACACAGACTTGGGCCTGGCTTGTGTTGATTTTAAAGAAGGCTGGATCGCACTAGACCTTTTCGTCTCTGTCTGTGCAACTGTGATCTATCCTTGTGAGAAAACATTTGTATGCACAGCTAATGACAGTGATTCCAGTAATCCCAGTGGCAAGTAAAATGCAGAATACTGTACAGAGAATACAGAAATTGTTGCCATCTCTATCTGTGTGTTGCACCACTGTTTCCATATGTGATTTTGGATGTGCTAATGGGACACTGAGCGTGAAAACCGACCCTGTGTCTAGCAAGTGCTATATCAAGGCAAGGGACATGTGTCTTCAGGCACCTGACCAAGGGGCAAAATCCAGTATCCAGATAAGCTTACTACAAGTCCTGCTGGAATGAACAGAGATTAAGCACTCAGTGGTCATCAGATTACACCCCTTTGCTCCAGTTCATCCATTCTAGGGTGTTCGCAGGGGCACCAATGCACAGGAGGAGCTTTGCAAGAACTAGCAACTGCTTTGCTCTCTTCTAAGCAGGAATGTGCTGGGAGCAAGCAGCTCTTCCTGTTTCCAGAAACAGCTGGCTGTGCAGAGTGCTCTTTGGTGTCCCACGTGACAGCCACAAAACGACACCCTTCCCTATCCTGAGCAATGTTTCAAGTTAAACAAACAAACAAACACTGGAAAACCATTTGATAAATAAACTGGCCAGGTGTTCTTGTAGACAGGTATGTCTGCAAGCATCCTAAGGCTGGGACACAGCAGCCTTTAGTATGCTGGAATAGTCAACTGCTAAACAAAGCCACCACGATCTGTCCAGAAGCTGACCATAACCTACAAGGACCTCATTGGTGTCTCTTGTGCACAGCTGGCAGAATGCTTGCATGTTGTTGTTTTTAGGCCGATAGGGACTGGGTGCCCGTCCTCCTGCACTTTTCCAGATTTAATGAGGCCCATTTGTCTGTGTTGCAGTCATTGTATGGAGGAATTCCCAGCTGAAGAATTTGCAATGTTTACTTATTTTTCAGTTACTAAAAATACAGTACATATAACAATCACCATATAAATAAAAAATAAAAAATAAAAATTGTCCAGTAGCACCTTAGATACCAACTAAGATTGTTCTGGTTATAAGCTTACGTGTGCATACACATTTTTTCAGATACACAAAAGCTTATACCCAGAACAATCTTAGTTGGTATCTAAGGTGCTACTGGACAAATTTTTTAACAAAATTTTATTTGACTGCGTCAGACCAACACGGTTGCCTACCTGAATCTAGAATCTCCATATAATTCGCTTTCAAGACATAGGTGGCATGCACCCCACACGTTTGTAGCACATTTAAAGCATATAACTTCCCCTTAAGAATCCTAGGAACTGTACTTTACCCCTCACACAGCTACAGTTCCCAACAGCATTAACAAACTAGTTCTCGGGATTCTTTGGGGGAAGTAATGTGCTTAAAGCACCCTCAACAAATTACAGTTCCCAAATTATTATTTTTCTGGAGACAGTCGCATGCATCAAATACGTTTTTAAAACTATGGTGTGTGCACAGCCATCGAGAGAGTCATAGGGGCAGCTCATATGGACCTGGCAAGGGAAGGTATACAGTTGAAGTCTCCTTACTCTATTTTACCCACTGCACCTACACCTTGCAAATTACAGGGTTTCTCTACTTATAGCATCTGGATTAAAAAGGTGCATTTAAAAGAACCACAGTCAAGCACAGAGCCACGATTAAGTGTAGTCTCAATTGTTTAATTACAGCCTGATTCTCACAGAACAGAGCTCAGCACTGTTTAGAAAACGCTGACCAGCAGGCACCTAGCAGCTCCCTTTCAAATTAAGAACCTCCCAAGGGCCCAGTCCTTATCCGTTGGCCTTCCCTCCCTCCCTCCCTCCCTTCCCGTCTTCTACTATCGCAGACAGCTTTTGCAGCTATCTATGTCTGCTGACGTTAATTTTCAAAATGTGAAAACCCAGGTGGCGCTGTGGGTTAAACCACAGAGTCTAGGGCTTGCCGATCAGAAGGTCGGCGGTTCGAATCTCCGTGACGGGTTGAGCTGCCGTTGCTCGGTCCCAGCTCCTGCCAACCTAGCAGTTCGAAAGTACATCAAAGTGCAAGTAGATAAATAGGGACCGCTCCGGCGGGAAGGTAAACGGCGTTTCCATGCGCTGCTCTGGTTCGCCAGAAGCGGCTTTGTCATGCTGGCCACATGACCCGAAAAAACTGTCTGTGGACAAACGCCGGCTCCCTTGGCCTATAGAGCGAGATGAGCGCCGCAACCCCAGAGTCGGACACGACTGGACCTAATGGTCAGGGGCCCCTTTACGTTTACCTTTATGTCTGCTGACGTTAATTTTCAAAATGTGCAATCTGCAATGGAAATGCGTTGATTTAATCCCCTTGAGGTAATTTGAATGGAAAGCAGTCTAGATCCATTTGGGCTTGAGGATCCAAACGCTAAGGAATTCCCCTGATCAGCAGAGGGGAAACTGAGTCTCTCTCCATATTCTTTCTCAACGCAGTCAGTTAGGGTTATGGCTGTGACTGTACACTAGGATGTGACTCTTGATCAGGGTCGGATTTAGGTTTGATGAGGCCCTAAGCTACTGAAGGTAATGGGGCCCTTTATATGTCCAGCTGTCCTTTGTCAACAACAAGTTGTCGCTGTTTTTTGTGTTGAATATATGCTATATGGTAATTTATGGACATAATAGGTATCTAAAGCCATTTGCACATAACAAAATATGTATTTTATCAAAGTAATTGTTGAACTGAAATACAATTAAGAAGAAGTATATTAATACAGTGGTGCCCCGCTAGACGAATGCCTCGCTAGACGAAAAACTCGCTAGATGAAAGCATTCGTCTAGCGGAAGGCTGCCCCGCAAGACGAAATTGTCTATGGGGCTGCCTCGCAAGACGAATTTTTTTTTTTCATCTAGCGAAAACCGCGGTTTGCATTGCCGCTTCGCTAGACGAAAAAACCGCTAGACGAAAAGATTCGCAGAACGAATTATTTTCGTCTAGCGGGGCACCACTGTAGTGAAATACAATTAAGAAGAAGTATATTTGGGGGGGGGCAAGAGAGTGGGGCCCTAAGCTATAGCTTGTTTATCTTGTACGTAAATCCTTCTGGCGGTTCCCTCACTGCGAGAAGCAAAGCTACAGGGAACCAGGCAGAGGGCCTTCTCGGTAGTGGCACCCGCCCTGTGGAACGCCCTCCCATCAGGGGTTAGAGAGATAAACAACTACCTGTCATTTAGAAAATACCTGAAGGCAGCCCTGTTTAGGGAAGTTTTTAATCTGTGACTTTGTATTGTATTTTAATATTTGTTGGAGTGGCCGGGGAGACCCAGCCAGATGGGCAGGGTATAAATAAATAAATAAATAATAATAATAATAATAATAATAATAATAATAATAATAATAATAATTATTATAAATCTGGCACTGGTCTTGATGTTCCAACGCAGAGGATTCCCACGGTGTTAACTTTGGGTGGGGTAGGGTGGGGTTCAAAGCAGAAAACACTTAATAACTTCCGTACAGAATGCTAAATAGTTAAACGTTCATCGGTATTTTTTTTCTTTAAGGTAGCAGAACCGAAATGCCCGAGGTCAGATTCCCATTAAGGTTTTATTTTAAGCATAGCAAAAACAACAAATCTCTTTATCTCCGTTCCTGGGGGAAATGAATAACTGTAATAATAGCTTTTTCTCTCATAAATCTAATACAAGTTTTTTTACGAGAGGTGGGGAAGCCTCACCAGAAATACCTCACATGTATATCCTAATCATTTCTGCACGCAGCTGAAGATTTCTCCATGATTAACTAAGGTCAAGCATTTATTTAAAAACACAACACCTGGCTAGCCCTGTCCCCGCTCCTGCAATGCCAGACTCCTGCAATGCCAGACCACTACCAGGTGCAAAATAGATGTGATTTACTATGAATTAATTTTTCTCCTACGAAATTATGTTAAGTAATTTGTCCCTCCACTGTCAGAGGCAATATGCCAGCGGCTCAGAATCACGAGTGGGGAGAATGTGCTTGCTCTCCAATCCTGCCTGTGAGTTTTCCATAGGCTTCTAGATGTGCCTTTTACCTGACCCAGAAGGGAGTTCTCCCTATGCTCTTATGAAAGGCCTTCCCCATGTCAATAAACAGAAGGTTCTATAATTAAATGCTGGTCTGGTCTGTGTTGCAGAAAATATCACGGCCCAGTCCTGATCCTTAGCATTGCTGCCCAAGAGTAAGTCCCACTGAATTTAGTTGGACTTAACTTGCAAGTGAGACAGATAGAGATGCCTAAGGAGAGTAGATAGAACAGATACTTTGAGAATTTGGATTGGCCCAGCCCATACATCAGGGAGAAGCAGCCTGATTCAGGTATCAATGAAGGCGGGAATCAGTGTGTGAATGATGGAGCAAGAGTTGTTTAAAATAAACAGAGGATGCACCGTGTGGGTTCTACTTCAGGCGGCAAAATGTCTTCCACTGGTATTGTAGATCCCTGTGGGGCAAGCAAGCAGGATGGGATTGGCTATTCACCTGAGAATGCTACAGAGTCTATGCTTCTTAAATTCCCCTTAGTCTAGATTGTATGACCATCCTGCTTCTGTCCTGGTATTCTCTACAATTCCTTGTTATTTGGTGCATGGCGGCTGTTCTGGTATCATACATTTAACCTGCTGGTACTTGCTACTTCAGAAATTTGGGACACCAGTTTGCATAAAATACGTGCATACTAATATATAACTAAAGATGCAAATTTAGGCAGGATTTCAGAGGGTGGGGGTGGAGGGGAAACCAAACTCTGGCTCTTGCTGTCATGGCTTACTCAGAGCCATGAGCCACCAACAGGATTTTCAGGATCCAGTACAATGTATGTGGAGTGGGGCCTCCATCCCACCCGCAATCTGTTGGCAAGAATTGCTGCTTATGTGCATATTAAGACATATAACACAACCTCTCTCTCTCTCTCTCTCTCTCTCTCTCTCTCTCTCTCTCACGCACACCCCTATTTCATACCCTTACAAGTCCACTGTCGCTCATCAATACCATCCACTTGCGGCATCCAGCAATTGCAGATAAAAAAACTATTTGTGCCACAACTGGGAAACAGCCAACTGTGCAGAGCAGACTCTTCAAAATAGTTAATCAAGCATCATATGCGCCACATTATCAAGGCATTGAGCCTGTAGAAGACTTTCGAGAAAACATGTTCATATCTCTAAAATGGGTGGACAATCCAAAAACTTGTTTTTTTTGGTTTAAAAAAAGCCTAAGAGATTATAACACAAACAGCCTTCTCCCTTCCTGAACCTGAAATGGGCAATGGTGTTATCCCAATGTCCCACTTGTAAACTTCCAAGAGACATTAATTTTATTAGCATTTTTATATCCTGTCCACTCCTCAAAGTGTTCAGGGCAGTGTTTGTGCTTCCCTCCCCCTTTACCTATTTTATTCGCCTCACAAGGATCCTCTGAGGTGGACTGACCAGTCCACAGTCATCCAATAAGCTTTGTGGTCACCCCATAAGCTTCAACACCCGCTGTAATGGGCACCACTAATTACTAATTTGCAAGCACTTATAAAGGCTCTGAAGGAGGATGATAGTAAAGACCATCTGAGAGCCAGGACATACAATGTTCAAATAAGGCTCTCTGTTGGACATTCTTGGAAACTAATTGCACATTTTGTGCTCGCATAAATGTGGTAAAATGTACTGTTATGTGCCTGCAAAAGGTTTGGGTTTTTTTTGTGATACTCGCTAACACAGACAAGCTTTCATTAAACTAAAAGCATTCAGGTATTTTAAGAGCATGGAGGCAACACACACACACACACCCTTTTAGACCAGGTAATCTCTGTTAATCTAAACTACAAAATGCCCAGATATAATTCATCACCACGTTATTTACACAATTGATTAGTCAGAGGATGAGCCGTTTGAGAGTCGTACACCTGCGGCTCTGTAATCCAGGCCTAGTTTTGCAAGGCTGGGAACTTCCTGCCATGAAACAACACATCCTTGACTTCCTGCAAATATTGGCCCTTGTCCAGAGAGCAAACAGAGATGCCTGTACCTGTTAGCAGTTTTATCAGGCCCTGCACTTCTAAAGAAAGGCAGCTAGCAGAAAGAATCGTAACTGTGGCTTGGGACAGAGTGCATATTAAAAAAACAAAAACACCCTGGGGCAGAAGGATACCCTACTTGCAATCTAGATGGCAAAGCCTGCACGTTGAGTTTGTCCTCGTGCGTTCATGTCCAGTAATGTCTGTGGAACTGATTAAGGGTTTGTAGAGTTAAACACCCGTGGCTCTTTGCAAACTTTGTTCTGGATGTGCACTGTAATTAGTTTGCTAAGATTTCCAGCAGCCCAACTGGTAAGAGTCATATAATATTTCTTTTTAATTAACAGATCAAAGCCCTAAAATGAGGTGATTGCTTTTAAGTGCTCTGATAAACCAGGCTCACCCTCCTTTATATAGGGAATGAGGAGAACACCACCCTCTGAAGCACAGGCAAAATGCACAGTGGGTGGCAGAGAAGAAAAAGTCATAGGTCAGTGGCAGAGCTGGTTGTCTACCCACAGGAGCTTCTAGGTTCGATTCCAGATATCCTCAGGTAGGGCTGGGAAAGGCCCCTGACTGAAATCCAGAGAATTCTAGCTTTCAACCAGAGTTGGAACTGGCTTGCAATAGAGCTAATGCTTACCATTATCCACAGTTAGTGCTGTTCCACTGGTTAAGTCCAGTCAAAGATGACTATGGAGTTGCAGTGCTCATTTCGCTTTAAGGCTGAGAGATCCGGTGTTTGTCCACAGACAGCTTTCTGGGTCATGTGGCCAGCAGGACTAAACCGCTTCTGGCATAATGGAACACCATGACGGAAACCACAGTGCACGGAAACACCGTTTACCTTCCCGTCACAGTGGTACCTATTTATCTACTTGCACTGGCGTGCTTTCGAACTGCTAGGTTGGCAGGAGCTGAGACAGAGCAATGGGAGCTCACCCCGTCTCGGGGATTCGAACCGTCGACCTTCCGATCGGCAAGCCCAAGAGGCTCAGTGGTTGAGACCACAGCGCCACCTGCTCCCCAAGCTACTCCACTCCATGGCGACCACACTATCAGTAATGCTGCCAAAGGAAGAGCGAGAGGGAGTTGCTGCCTGCTACCAATCTTTTAACTACATTTAAGATCTCTCTAATGTGATGTCTGCACAAACAGTCTTTGAAGCTGCCTTGTACAAAAATGCAACCAGTGTGTTTTTCCCCCCTGGGGGTACTCAAGAGCACGCAGTTCCGGCACCAGTGGTTAAAATTTTGGCACTTGCACATTAATTTCGCCAGGTGGTGAGGAGAATTTTACCACTCTCCTGCTTCCCATGATTTCTGATTTAGTTCCTGATATATGAAAAATAGTTTCCACTTGAAAAATATATCTCACAGCCGATTAGCTTACCATGTAAATATATGCGCGTCACAGTAAAATACCACTGGGTCAAGTAGTCATCCAGTAAATCTCGCTGGATTTGCCACCTTTCCCCCTCTACGCAGCGCTGAGAGAGGCTGCGCCTGTTAAATTCCTGCCCGTTCTCTTAACTGCCCAGGAGTCTTGCCAGGGAAGAATGATTTTCACAACAAAATCAGAATCGTTCTAGTAACCTGAGAAACACAGCACATATTGGCATGAGTTTAACGTTAACGACAAAAGATTCGGGTCTTTGAGCGAAGCGCTGGTGATTTAAACCGAGGGAGGTTGCCTTGCTGCACCTGCTGAGAATGCAACCCATAATTGCTGAAAATCCAGGCACATCCCACCCACGCGGATGCTAAGCCTCTATTTGCAAGAGAACAAATAACTAGCAGTTAGGGGAGCTTTTCTATCAGGGCCTATAAGGCTGAGTTCTAGTTGACAGCAATTATCCCCAGACAATTGCTAGGAAGTGCCTACGGAGTTTCACTTGGTTCCCGCTGCTTTTTCAGAGCTGTGCTTAACCGGGCTGTGCTACGTTTGTCGCCTAAACATTTGCTTAAAATAAAAATAAAACCGAGGGCTAACGCAGGGGCAAAAGGAGGCAAAGCAAGCTGTGAGCAAATGGGCCCCTCTTCAGCTTTGGGGGCAGGAGAGTTTTGTAGGCCGCGGGCTTATGAAAGCTCAGTGGCCAAGACTCAAGAAGTGTTGACTGGTGAGCTGCTTACGTGGCCTCCAACGAATGTCACCGTCCCTCAGCGGACAAAGAAAAGAGAGGAGCAATTGAGCAGGCCATGCATGTAGTTACTCGACTGTATGCTAAGGTGCCCCGAGAGAACTGCTCTAGTACAAATCTCTGAGTTTTTAATGGGTCAGGAGCTTAAGCCATGAATCTTTTATATCCGCAGCTTAATTTTTCATGGGGTTCTAGTATGACTTGTAAAACACTGCATGAATAAATAAAACAGACCTGGATGAAGTGCTGGAATTCTAATTTAGCTCAAGGAGTTGCTAGTTAAGGAGCCGTTTCTATCATTTAAGCCTTTAGGTACGTGCCGTCGTTTTTAAAGGAGGCATGTTTCGTTACAACAGGCAGTGCCGTACAGTGAAATAATTCAGGAGTGGGGAGTCTCGAGGCCAAGGAACCAAATGCAGCCATCCAGGCCTCTATCTGGCCCTTGGCACACCACTCACCAGCCTCACTTCATGCCCTCAAGTGTGTGGTTTTGGTTTTTTTTGCCTTCAGTATCTGTGGCAGTATGTGCCTGAATAACAATTGCTTGGATTTACAAGTGAAGAGACTGCTGTTGCACTCAGATCTTACTTGTGGGTTTTTCCATAGGCATCTGGTTGGCCGTTGCAAGATAAGAATGCTGGACAAGAGAAGCTCTTGGTCTGATCCAGCAGAGATCTTCTTATATAGTAAACCACCAATGCAGTCAAGCTTTAAAATACTACTCCAGTACTCATTATATGGGCTGGATAAAAAAAAAATAGCTCAATGGCAGCATGAAGTGTTTCATAGTATTTCAATAACATTTTCCTTTCTTTTCTTAGAATGGAGGAATTCCACTGAGATGGAGGCTGAGAACATGGACTTGTAGCAAAATGCTGGAATACGGACCTGTGGCAACCTTTTTTTATCATGGTTCCTCACCTGCACAAGTGAGTCCCATGAGACGACTGAACCGCAAATTGAAATGGGAATCAATACCAGCACCTGGAAAAGAAGGAACAGCCATAGCTAAAGGGCGAAGGATCAGAAGTCGTTGCCCCATAATACCAACATACTGAAGGGGAACAGAGATGCTGGTCTGCATACGGAATTTATCTGACGCTCCATCTTCTAGCAAAGCAGAAACCCAGCGTTGGTAACCTCTGGGTGTCTTTTCACAGAAGGCAATGTCCTAGATTAGTATCACTTCTGTAGTAGCAAATTGCATGTGCACTGTTAGGTGTGAGGAACATAATGCCATGTGTGCCATGCTGTGGGAAACTGCACTGAGCGGTGGCTTCCTAACGAATAAACACACCATGCACACATCTGGCAAAACAGGCATATGTGCAGCTGCCCAATATTCACGTTGATTTCCTACATGGGAATGACCTTTGGTGTGAAGTTTCCCTGAAGTTGGGATTCTGGTGACAAAGCCTCCACCTTCATTTGTAACAGGAAACTGCTTTCCTAAACCATGTCTCTCAAGTGTATATGGGTTATCCATTCTTTCTTCACGTGAGGGATCTCCCACATACTGCTTATTTTTCATGCAACACCTGGAATCCAGTGTTCGTAGGTGTGTGGTTTTTTTAAAAGAGTTTTCTCCAGGAAAACCTAATCTGGGTACCAGAAAAATGCAGTGGACAGGGTTGCATTAGAAGTTGCCTTACACTGAGTCAAACCACTGGTCCCCTTAGCTCAGCAGCTTCTCAGGATTTCAGGCAGGAACCATTCCCAACTCTGCCTAGAGATGCTGCGGATTGAAGGAGACCTTCTGCGTAGAAAGCTTGTGCTTTCCCTGCTGACCCTACAAGCCAGGTTCTCTCTTTTCCCATCCTCTCTTTTAACTGTGGTTTCCTCGTATCCCCTGTCCCAAAGGCTGAGAGAAAATCCCCAGAGGGAGACAATGTGGCATACCGGATGTAGCCGGACAAGTAAGTCGACAGCTCCACCACCACTACCCTTCCTGTGTGTATGGTAGCACTTTCCACTTGTGTACAGTATCGAGCCATATTATGGTACGTTACCAAACAGTACAGGGAACTGTTCTCCTTGGTAGGGAATGACATTGCTTTAAAAAACACACACAACTTGGCTAGACTGCAAGGTAAAATGGATGATCTAGACAGGCCTGGAGGCACATAACTGTCTACGGTGCTTGCCACATCTGTGAGAAGACCACTTTTGAGTGGATTTCCAAACAGGGTTTGCTCCTTTGCCACTTGGGAATGGCTGTCGTTTCTGCAATAGCAAGCAGGTGCAAACATGCCTTCCCCTTTTATTTCACTCATTCTCTCCCTCCCCTCCCCTCTCTCTCACACACACTAGCACAGCCATAACATGAATCTGCAAGTGGAATCTGGGAGTGGAAGGAAGACTGATATTATGGATAACAGATACTGTATTCCTGTATTCTTAAAGAAAAAAAAAGAGAGGCATGCTAAGTAACCAAATGCTGCAGTCAAAATTGCTGGATTAATTGACACGTTGATGTGCCATAAAGTTTCAGGTTAGCTTTATTAACAAAGAAAGGGGGAAGTGTTTGACCGCTCCTCAGATTGTGCCCATCAGTCATTCCAAGGCTGGCATCGTCCAACTGGAAGTACAGAGAACAGTTCCTGTTATGAGATCAATATACATTGTTATGCCTGGATAACACTGACCCATAATTCTACCATTTTAGTAAAAGGGTGTGGCTGCAATCCTATACTCAAGTACTTGAGAGCAAGTACTGTTGTACTCAGTGGGGCTTAGTCTGAGAAAGTAGGAGTGGGCTTGCTGTTGGTCTTGGGTTTCTAATTCATGTTAGTGAGGTACACTATTGAGGCCACTTAGGAATAGGGTTCTGAGATCCAACCATCATTTTATTTTGGAACTGGGGTGGCAAATCTATAGTCCTCCATATGTTGTTGGACTCCAAACTCCCAGCAGCCCCAAGCTGCACGGCCAATGGTCACAGGTGATCACGATGGGAGCTGTAGTTCTACAGCCCTGATTTAGATGCCAAAATATAACTGATTCCCAAATATCTCAGCTTCATAAAATATGTCGGTGTCCCTTGTTCCCAAGAGATCCTCAATGGTGATGGGTATATGATAGCTCCAGGATCAGAGGTAACAAGGAATTAGTTGCAAGGGGGAACAACAAGAGGAGAGGGCTATTGCTTTCAGGTCGTTCTTTGGGGCTTCCTAGAGAGGCATTTGGTTGTCACCTCTGGAGAACAGATGGACAAGGTATGCCTTTGCTCAGACCCTATAGGGTTCGTCTTCTGTTTAAAAATGAATTATTATTGGGATTATTTTAAAACATATATACTATTCCAGCACCTGTGCTTCTGCATGCTTCAGTCAGAGATTCCCCAATGAATTCTTCACCTAATGAAGAAACATCAGATTGGCGAAATTCAATGAAGTTGTCGCGCACACGGAACGCAGTTCCCTCGCTCAGCTGAACTGCCCTGCCCCCTCCTCCCTGGCGTAGCCCCTACATCTGCTCTGGAGGGATGAGGGAAACAAGTTTAGTGGGTGCGTAGGGAGAGGAAAGTGGGGGGAGTCCGGTTGCAGAAGTAAGCTTCATCTGCATACACACTCCCAAATTAGCTCAATGCTGAATTCCACCCAATATTCATCCCAATAATGAGGGAACCCAGCGTCACATGTCCCTGTGACATCACACGCACGGTGTGCAATTCATTGGGAGGAGGCTGAGCCCAGAGCCCAGGACCGTGCGACTTCAATAGCCGGTGGCGGCTCCTCTCTTGCGCTCAGGAGGAGCTGACCACTGATGCTTCGCTGTGCTCATCTCCACACTCGGCCTCCTCCGCCCCCTCAATGTTGGGGGGACTCAGCTCCACACCAACAAATATTGAGGGGGGCGAGGACAACCCTGCCCCTAGGGTGCCTAGGATTCCACCCTACATTCTCTTACATCAATGTTAATATGTGGTGTTTGGTATAATGGTGGTTAGGGCCCTTGTTGAAAGCTGAAAAACTTAGTTAAGTGTTGTTGTTGTTGTCGTCGTCTTTGTTTTGTTCTGGTTTTTATAGCACTAGTTCTTGGGCAAGTACTGCAAGAAGTGGAGTAAAGTGAAATTTCTTTTGCTTCTCTACTTGAGTCAGTCCATGAAGCAAATTGTTGTTGTTCAGTCGTTCAGTCGTGTCCGACTCTTCGTGACCCCATGGACCAGAGTACGCCAGGCACGCCTATCCTTCACTGCCTCTCGCAGTTTGGCCAAACTCATGTTAGTAGCTTCAAGAACACTGTCCAACCATCTCATCCTCTGTCGTCCCCTTCTCCTTGTGCCCTCCATCTTTCCCAACATCAGGGTCTTTTCTAGGGATTCTTCTCTTCTCATGAGGTGGCCAAAGTACTGGAGCCTCAACTTCAGGATCTGTCCTTCTAGTGAGTACTCAGGGCTGATTTCTTTGAGAATGGATAGGTTTGATCTTCTTGCAGTCCACGGGACTCTCAAGAGTCTCCTCCAGCACCATAATTCAAAAGCATCAATTCTACGGCGATCAGCCTTCTTTATGGTCCAGCTCTCACTTCCGTACATTACTACTGGGAAAACCATAGCTTTAACTATACGGACTTTTGTCGGCAAGGTGATGTCTTTGCTTTTTAAGATGCTGTCTAGGTTTGTCATTGCTTTTCTCCCAAAAAGCAGGCGTCTTCTGATTTCGTGACTGCTGTCACCATCTGCAGTGATCATGGAACCCAAGAAAGTGAAATCTCTCACTGCCTCCATTTCTTCCCCTTCTATTTGCCAGGAGGTGATGGGACCAGTGGCCATGATCTTAGTTTTTTTGATGTTGAGCTTCAGACCATATTTTGCGCTCTCTTCTTTCACCCTCATTAAAAGGTTCTTCAATTCTTCCTCACTTTCTGCCATCAAGGTAGTATCATCAGCATATCTGAGGTTGTTGATATTTTTTCCGGCAATCTTAATTCCAGTTGGGGATTCATCCAGTCCAGCCTTTCGCATGATGTATTCTGCATATAAGTTAAATAAGCAGGGAGACAATATACAGCCTTGTCGTACTCCTTTCCCAATTTTGAACCAATCAGTTGTTCCATATCCAGTTCTAACTGTAGCTTCTTGTCCCACATAGAGATTTCTCAGGAGGCAAATGAGGTGATCCGGCACTCCCATTTCTTTAAGAACTTGCCATAGTTTGCTGTGGTCGACACAGTCAAATGCTTTTGCATAATCAATGAAGCAGAAGTAGATGTTTTTCTGGAACTCTCTGGCTTTCTCCATAATCCAGCGCATGTTTGCAATTTGGTCTCTGGTTCCTCTGCCCCTTCGAAATCCAGCTTGCACTTCTGGGAGTTCTCGGTCCACATACTGCTTAAGCCTGCCTTGTAGAATTTTAAGCATAACCTTGCTAGCGTGTGAAATGAGTGCAATTGTGCGGTAGTTGGAGCATTCTTTGGCATTGCCCTTCTTTGGGATTGGGATGTAGACTGATCTTCTCCAATCCTCTGGCCACTGCTGAGTTTTCCAAACTTGCTGGCATATTGAGTGCAGCACCTTAACAGCATCCTCTTTTAAAATTTTAAATAGTTCAGCTGGAATATCATCACTTCCACTGGCTTTGTTGTTAGCGAGGCTTTCTAAGGCCCATTTGACTTCACTCTCCAGGATGTCTGGCTCAAGGTCAGCAACCACATTTCCTGGGGTGTATGAGACCTCCATATCTTTCTGGTATAATTCCTCTGTGTATTCTTGCCACCTCTTCTTGATGTCTTCACCTCTTCTTGATGTCTTCACCTCTTCTTGATGAAGCAAATAAGCTCTTCCAAATGCTTGCCATATTGCACCAAAGAAAAGCTAACCTTGTTACAGAAAGTGAAATAAGCACCTAGTGAGCAATTTTGTGCGTCTTCTGTCATCAGAGGCACTGGGCGAGGGGGTTTCTGTTAATGATGCACCCCACTGCCTCAAGTCTTTGATCTGGTCTTAATGCAGAAGCTCCTATCTGGTCCACATACATTTCAATGCAGGGAACTGCTCTGCACATAAATTACTTTATGTATGCAGATCCTCTCCTGCCATTGAAATGATTGGGAATCTTGTTAAATAGGAAGTCTGTATGTGTAAATATGTCTGCATGGGAGCAAAGATGAAATGTATCCTGCTGTAATTTATTCCAGTGCTGGGGAACTAAGCTAGCACTTTAATTTCTAATTTAAAAATGTATGTAAGTAATAGTATGTATCTAAGGAAAATGTACTAGTGAGTCACTAGATAGAGATATTCTGACTTCAATATCTGAAGTCTCTCCCCCCCCCCTTTAGATGTTCTGATAGTATCATTTGTCTCATTGTGGGTGTATATAATGTATATAATGAATTTGGAAAATATGCATTTCTTTCAAATCTCCTCAGTGCTTAGGGGAAACCTAAAAGGTGTGTGTTGTTGTTTTACTTTTTGCTTTGTGAAACAAATATATTTTTCCATTATAAAAAGTTGCATCATCACTTCATTGACATCACGGTTGGTTCCTGATCCACACAAAAGGCTGCTAACATGGCAAGAGGTCATTAAACAAGGATAAAAGCTATACTGTTAAGGCTGCTAATCCACAAATGTAATCCACTTCACAGTGTGTTGTGCAGTTCTTTATTTATGTGACAAGCTAATGATGGAGAGGGCTTCCTTCCTCTTTAAACTCTATGAGAATATGGGCAGCTTTACACAGTATGTTTTTTTCTGCATATTCATGGGAGACGGTTTTCTGCGTGCAAGTAATAATGTAAGTAGGCAATTTGATCCATGTATGGAAAACACAGATATCATCCAGGCATATTCACCGGGGAGATGTAATTGACCACAGCTTCCTTGAGAGCCAGTGTGGTGTAGTGGTTAAGAGCGGTAGACTCGTTATCTGGGGAACCGGGTTCGCGTCGCCACTCCTCCACATGCAGCTGCTGGGTGACCTTGGGCTAGTCACACTTCTTTGAAGTCTCTCAGCCCCACTCACCTCACAGATTGTTTGTTGTGGGGGAGGAAGGGAAAGGAGAATGTTAGCCGCTTTGAGACTCCTTCGGGTAGTGAAAAACGGGATATCAAATCCAAACTCTTCTTCTTCTTCTTCCTACAAAGCTCATACTCCCGTGATAAACTCCATTTAATTGCTTAAACCACATTGCACAGCTGTTCACCAAAATGGTTTGTAGAATGAATGTACGGAGTGGAACCATAGGTCTGTGGGGCACATGCCTGGCAGGCACAAGGTCTCAATTCAGCACCTGTTAGGTATGGAATGACTCCTATCTGGAGAACTGCAGCCAATCAGCATAGACAATACTGAGCAAGGCAGACCAATGACCTAATGCTATATAAAGCTGCTTCCTATGTCCCTAGCCCCTGCTCCCAACTAGGCGCATTGAAAGACTTGGTGATTTTTAACAGATGCAGAGCTTTTTTTTAGCCAGGGCAAACCAGAGCGCAGTTCCGACACCTCTCAGCTGGGCGCTGTTGCAGGCCTGCATTCTCCCTGCCTGATTCTTGCCTTTACATACTTCAGAGAAGCCCAAAACGAACATTTCAAGTCAAAATGGAAGCTGACCAGCATGTGGGAGTCTACACTTTTCTTCAGATCGATGAGTCCACCTAGCTCCTAGCTGCGATTGGTCACACTACGCGGCAAGGCCAATTCGTATCTTCTTTTCTTCAGTCCCTCTCCCTTGTAGTAGCCGCGGACTTTAAGCTTTCCAGCCAGGCTCCTACTGTTGCACACACACACACACACACACACACACATTGTGCGAGGGCCCTTCCAAGCTGTTCTAGCCATCCGCCTGAATCTTAAGAGAATGAGGGAGCCAAGGGTGCATTCATTTGGCCTGCACCAGAACCCCAAACCAGCTAGGGAGCTTGCCATAGTTTTTGGCACCTCCACAGGCAGTGAACACGGCTGTTGTCAAACCGTCCTCTGTTCAGGGCTGCCCTGAGTCCCCCGGCAACTTACCATAACAACTTCATGGTGAGTTCCAGCATGTATACTCCTGACAGTGCATGCCTTCAAGATCCACTGCATGCAGCAAAGAGAAAACATTCCTATCTGCACTTGTAATCTCCTAAGCAGCTTTGATAGCAAACAAGGATGAGTAAGGGATAAAAAGGTGTCAGGAGAAACTACAAGTTGGTAGAGAATAGTAAATTTCATGGAGGATTAGAAAGAAGCTGGGAGAGTGTGCAGACAGAGTTTGCAGAGGGAAGTCAGTGGGAAGGTTTGAGATAAGAGCAAACAGACTAATTAGCAAAGCTCCTTCACTAACGTTTATCATGTAAACTGTAGCCCTGAACTGTTGACTCACCTCCTTTCTCCTCATGACATCCTCATTTGTTGTGAAGCCCATTCCTCATTTGGTTAGTTAGTGCAGAGGTGACAAATTCACAGTGCATGCATTGTGCAAGTAATTTCCTCCTGGGGGGATAAGAAGATGAGAAGAGGTCAGAGTAGAAAGTGCCTGTTTTGTTATGGGGATTTTGCTTGGTATAGTTTGACAGTGTGGTGTAGTGGTTAGAACATTGAACCAGGACCAGGGTGAATCTCAACTCAGCCATGACGTTTGTGGGCAACCTTGGGCCAGTCACCATGTCTTAGCCGGCTCTACTGTATGGGAAGGACGCGGGTGACGCTGTGGTCAAAACCACCGAGCCGCTTGGGTTTGCCGATCAGAAGGTCAGCGGTTCAAATCCCCACGATGGGGTGAGCTCCCATTGCTCTTTCCCAGCTCCTGCCAACCTAGCAGTTCAAAAGCACGCCAGTGCAAGTAGATAAATAGGTACCGCTACAACGGGAAGGTAAACGGCATTTCCGTGCACTCTGGTTTCCATCACGGTGTTCTTTTGCACCAGAAGCAGTTTAGTCATGCTGGCCACATGACCCGGAAAGCTGTCTGTGGACAGACACTGGTTCCCTCTGCCTGAAGCGAGATGAGGGTTGTTGTAAGGATAAAATGGGGAAAGGGACAACCATGTACACCACCTTGAGATCATTGGAGGAAAGATGGGATAAAAATATAATACTAAAAATGTAATACTAACATTTATCTTTAGGACACAAGTCTTCTCAAAGGCTTGAAAACTAAAAAATGAAAGACGAGGCTGCAAGGTCACAAACCATCCCCTTACTTTTTACTGTATGGAATAACGGAAGACAATCAGCTTAGATTCATGACAGTTGCACACATTTTTATTATAACTGCCATATATTTATCCACAACTAGTTCCTTCGCTGTGAAAAAGGTTGAGTGCACATGGATGTAATTTTATCAGGGAGTAAGTACAAAGTCCAACTTTATGACTAGATGCTGGCATTTGCCATGAAAGCACTGGGTGAAAATTAATGACCCGTAATCCAAACAGGCATTACAGGAACCCAGATGTGAAGATGTGAATATTGGCTACTAAAGGCTTGTACAAATTTATCTGGGAAGAAAAAGGAATAAGGTTCTGACTGGTATTTATGTTCATATGTTGCTGTGTTGTTGTTATTTTTAAATTCTGCATATATTATTTGTAAATTTTATGCATACACACACAGAACCAAATTTGGGTTTTTCGGGGGGGATTGTGTTTATACTGTTGCTATGTGTGGGGGCATGCTCATGTGCACATTTGCGAGCGCATTGTCATTAGGGTTGCAAGATTAACATGAACAACCTGAAGTCTTGTGGTTAGCCTGCCCCTAACCCTGGTGGCAGGGAGAGGGAATAAATCTTCAAGTGGGCAAGAGTGCGTTAAAATATATATATTAAGAAAACTGTGCACACAACTTGCAAGCTTCCAACCAGCAGGAGCTGGCTGCAGATTATTGCATAGACTCTCTGGGGGGGGGGGATGCTCCAGGTGAAGCCATGTCTTCCTTCATTATGCAGATCCTATGAAGGGTTTAGGGTTTGAAACAAAGGAGGAGTCCTATTGGATTAGACCAAAATTACATGTGGTCTAGTATCACGCTTCAAAGAGTGGTCATCCAGATGTTTCTTGGAAACCCACAAGCAGAGCATGAAGGCAACAGCTGTTGCATCCAACAGTTTCTGTTTGACAGAACAGAAGCAGCTCTTTTTGCTTCCATTTGTAACAGCAAGCCACAGAATGCATTTCAGTCTTTATTCTGTCGGCAATGTGAAATGGGTCGTCGTTATCTGTCTGGGGTTGACCTGGAACCCCAAGATAAAAAGCACCGGCATTTATCAACTGCATTTTTCCTGAAGGTCAGTCTTTGGTGTCACATGGGCTAGTAGGGTTGACAGGTCAACAAAAACGAGTTCAAGCTAATGTATCTCAAGTTTAAAATGAAGGAAGGTCAGTGTTAAATGATAGGGAATAAAATACTCTGTTAGAGCCAGTGTGGTGTAGTGGTTAGGAGTGGTAGACTTCTAATCTGGGGAACCGGGTTCGTGTCTCCGCTCCTCCACATGCAGCTGCTGGGTGACCTTGGGCCAGTCACACTTCTCTGAAGTCTCTCAGCCCCACTCACCTCACAGAGTGTTTGTTGTGGGGGAGGAAGGGAAAGGAGAATGTTAGCCGCTTTGAGACTCCTTAGGGTAGTGATAAAGCGGGATATCAAATCCAAACTCTTCTTCTTCTTCTGTTATGAACTTATGGCTGCTGCTGGAGACCAAATGCAGGGCTTGGTGAATGATTAATCCACTCCACTGAAGTTGTTTTATTGTTCTGACATGGAGTTATTAATCTGGAAGTAAACGTCAGGGAGTGGCAGGTAGCTTGAACAGTGAGTTCCCTATATACCTAAGCGGTGAGAGACTTGGCAGGCTGAGGGAAATGGTGCCACCTAATTTTGTCCATTCAGCCTCATTTTATTCTGTGATTATTTGTTGCCAACCTATAGGGTTGCTGACATTCATCACCTTCTCCTTGCCATCACCCACCATATCAGAGTTACTCATAAGTTTTCATTACGCAACAGAGCTTACAAGCTAATTCAAGCAGAGCAGTTACTCATTTCAAGTCACATGTACATGGTTGAAATGTTTGTGAACGTCATTTTTCAAAAGGTTAATAATAATAATAATCATCATCATCACTGGACATATCACTGAGTGTACACTTTGCCAGAGAGCTGCAGCAGACAATCTGATGAATGAACACAAATCTTTGTTGTTGTTCAGTCATTCAGTCATGTCCAACTCTTCGTTACCCCATGGACCAGAGCACGCCAGGCACGCCTATCCTTCACTGCCTCTCGCAGTTTGGCCAAACTCATGTTAGTAGCTTTGAGAACACTGTCCAACCATCTCATCCTCTGTCGTCCCCTTCTCCTTGTGCCTTCCATCTTTCCCAACATCAGGGTCTTTTCTAGGGAGTCTTCTCTTCTCATGAGGTGGCCAAAGTACTGGAGCCTCAACTTCAGGATCTGTCCTTCTAGTGAGCACTCATATCATCTTTACATTATTATTTTTAGGTGTACTCTAAAAACTATAAAGTGTGATGTAGCCTTTCAGAGTGTTCCAACCTATGAAATTAATACTAAAATTGAACTGCAGCTAACCAAGTTTATCAACAACGAGGGTGATCTACCGTAACATAGCATGTCAGGCCATTGATCCACCCGCCCATCAACATTCTCCACCCATCGATGTCAGCAACGTTGACTGGCAGTGACTCCACCTGGTGATACCCCTAAGCAATCTTTAGTATGCCAAGAGGAATAACGGATGAGGGAGCATGTTGGTGGTGGAGTCATCGCATGCGCCTTGTCTGTGTCAACGGTGCCAAATCAACTGAAACCGATCCCACAATGTTGCAACAGACAATGTGCTGGAAAATTTGCAGTGAATGTGGATGTGGCATCAAGAGTGCTATGGAGGCAATGAAGAAAATGTTAATGGACCTCAGACAATCGTGGAATGAGTATTCGTGCTATAGGCAACAATGGCTCGCAACCATCAGCTCTTAATAAGAACTACCATCTGTTTCTCTTCTCTGCCTTACCTTCTTCTGGGAGGCTTTAAGATTTAAATTGCCCTTGTTCAGTGTAGCCAACCCATCTAATAGCCATTGGTACTCTTGGTCCCTGTGTAATTGTCTGCGGCATTTGACTGAATCCAGCTTTTATTTTTTAAAGTTTAAATGCTGCAGCAGAGAACATTATTCATTCCTCCACCAATGTCTCAGCTCAAGCCTGAGACTTCCTTTATAATGAATTTATGAACAGAATGGAGGGGGAATCGTTCTTTTGAACTCGTTTCATCCTCTTTCCATCAGAAAAGAAGAAAAGAGGTTAATCATCTCCCACTGAGCAGGATACGCACAGGGGCTGCACACACTGTCCAAATTACTCAGAAGTAATTACAAAAGGACTTGAAACGTAATCCAGATCTGTCATCCAGAGGAAAAGAAATGTAGTTCCCACTGGGAATTGCAGCCACTTATTGCAGGACTAAATATGGCTGTTTCTTAAAATAACACATTGTTTCTTTTACTGGCCAGCTTATCCCATCTGGCATGCAATCATGGCTTGTGGATAAAAGGAACACATTTTGGGACCCAAAATTCTTGTATTTTGCATATTAATTGCATACCCCAGGATATGGCAGAGGAAAGTAGCTACACTCGTGACATTTTTACAAGTTATGCGTGGTTCCTGTTATTCTAGAGAATGCTCATGGCAGCATCAATTCCAAATAAGCCGAAAAGCATGTGGGATATAGTTCCCATAGCTTTTACTGTGCCTGGATGCTGTGCACATGCTTGAGGCTGCATGTACAGGTGAAACTCGAAAAAATTAAAATATCGTGGAAAGGTTCATTTCTTTCCGTAATTCAACTTAAAAGGTGAAACTAATATATGAGGTAGACTCACGACATGCAAAGCGAGATATGTCAAGCCTTTATTTGTTATAATTGTGATGATTATGGCGTACAGCTGATGAGAACCCCAAATTAAAAATCTCAACTTTGGGATTTCCATCAGCTGGACGCCATAATCACCACAATTATAACAAATAAAAGCTTGACATAACTCGCTTTGCATGTCATGAGTCTATCTCATATATTAAACTCCAGTAGCTAATGAAAACAATTGCTTACATAAATGGACTTTTCAACGATATTCTAATTTTTTAAGTTTCACCTGTAGGAAGCTCTGCTGTGGGTTCTACCACAAACTCTCACCGCTCCTACTGTGCCCCAATAGGTAAGGGAAAAGGGGGCAGAGATAAGGGCCCTCATTGGGGGCACCATTATAAGAGTTCAATCCATTCCTTCCTAAATGGAAAACCTTCCTCTGTACCTTTCTGCGTTGTGAATTTCTATTTTAAAATGTGTTCAATGTGCATTTTGCGCCAGGCATAGGCAAACTCGGCCCTCCAGATGTTTTGAGACTACAATTCCCATCATCCCTGGTCCTGTTAGCTAGGGATTATGGGAGTTGTAGTCCCAAAACAACTCCCTCTGTTAATTTAGCACACATTTTTCTTTAATGCTACTTCTCTAAAAGCTATGAAAAGAAGCAGAAGGTGCAGCTCTTGATAATGTTGCTTGCTGATAGGACGTTCCACTGCAACCATGGCCAATGGGGTGATTTCTTTCCCCATTCTGTTCTTGTTATTATTATTACTATTTACGTTGATCTACTCCTTATCCCCCCCACAACCTTTTAACAATTAACTGTCTGTTTACTACACACTGCAACACGTCCCCCAGCCCTCAGTTCAGTCATGATACCTATTGGCGCCTACATATTTACAAAACAGCACTTGAGGAATTGTAATACATTATGTCAGATCTCTCTCTTTGGGAGGTCTGGAGTCTTCACATCAACACCCACCTTCTGACTAAAAAATGTTTCATTCTCTTATCCGAATATCTGTGATATTTTTCTAACACTTAAAACCATCAATACTGAGCACGGCTCACCCTACGGAAATGTAAGAATACATAAAAAGAAAATATATTATTTGTCTTATTTATTAGGATAATTTATATTTGAAATTGCCACAAACTCCAATATGAGCCTAACCCACACACTGAGGATATTTGGATTTAAATCATCAAAATTTCTGGAGTACCACAATTTCCCAGAAAGTATGGTCCTACCCCAAACCTTGACTGAGGGAGCAAATAGGAGCACAGGATGCTGGGAGGCAGTATTAACTGGGATTTCCTACCTTTGTAGGAAGGATAACTGCCCACAGTTTGGGGAATAGATTGAAAGCATACATAGTATTGAGCCTGGAGTGTTAAACTGTATGACAGGCACCTCTAATCCCTGGATCCAGAAAGTGTGAAAATCTAATCAAGCCTTCTAATTCCCGGAAATAGCCCAATTGGCTTCCTGGTGAGGTGAAGGGGGATTAAGGGGTATGGCAAATGGGTGGGGCCAGGTGGGGCCCCCTCCCTCAACAGACAAAGCCAGAGTTTGGAGTAGAGTTTTGCAGTGATGTGACCTAGAAGTTAAAGCAGCAAGCTGGAGAGTCAGAACAATGTTTGACAGCTATGTTTGAGTTCTGTTTGAATCCAAGGCTTTGGCTATGGGAAAAGCAAGACCGTTTTAGGGTGCTAAGACTGTGAACCCCACCATCATAGGCTCAGGTTGCATCTATGTGTTAATAAGCCATAACCTCCACTGTCCCTCACTCCAAGGAAACCAAACCCTGGGTAAGAAATTTGGTGTGCAACAATATGTATTTTTCTCAGCATAGTTGTAAAAGATGCATTCAATTGAAGTTATGCTCTCAGTGGAGCAGTAGGTCATTTTAGACTTAACATTCTCTTGGGGTGTGTGTCTTTAAATGGTAATCAGTATTTCACCGACATCAAATGATCTTAGATGCCCCCATCTCTTGAGATGGTAATATGGTAAGCCAGTGTGGTGTAGTGGTTAAGAGCGGTAGTCTCGTAATCTGGGGAACCGGGTTCGCGTCTCCGCTCCTCCACATGCAGCTGCTGGGTGACCTTGGGCTAGTCACACTTCTTTGAAGTCTCTCAGCCCCACTCTCCTCACAGAGTGTTTGTTGTGGGGGAGGAAAAGGGAGGAGAATGTTAGCAGCTTTGAGACTCCTTCGGGTAGTGAAAAGCGGGATATCAAATCCAAACTACTCTTCTTCTTCTTCTTCTTCTTCTTCTTCTTCTTCTTCTTCTTCTTCTTCTTCGATTCCTTCAAAATGTGGCAATCCAACTTGGTTGTATATAATGGGCTTCTGCTCATTCTGATGAGTGGACCTGGACTTCAGCTCCAACATCCCACTTGCATAGCACCACTGCACTGCGTACTTTAGTTATTGTAAGTTCGGCAAACATTAATTTAAAGGTTTCGCTGAAAACGGACGAGTTGCCATATTGCATTTTAAAATGCTTCTGGTTGCTGTGAGAAGCACAGAGGGCATAGCAAAAGGGGATGGGAATTTATGAGCACCGATGAAACACATTTTATTGAGTCAGATTTACTAATAGTGAGATCATAAAAAGAGACAAGTAACAGTCCCTGAATTTCATCAGGGAAGGAAGTCAAAAGACAGAGTGGAATGTAATCTCCGGGGACAACACTGCAGAGAGTCTGATAAATAGAAACAGGACATCTTCAAAGGCATAGGGATGGATCCCAAGGGTGAGCTCTGTGCAACACAGCAACAAATCTTTCAGGAGGTGGTGGGGAGGAAAGGACCACGACAGCAGATAACGGAGGAAGTGGGAAATATAATTACATCAAGACATTAAAAAAAAATACACACCCAAAGAATGAGAACAAGATTAATCGTATAGACTGCAATTTTAAAAAATTAATTAATGTCTAATTATTTATAGCATTTTTGTTCTACTCTTCAGCAAAAAATAAAAAATAAAAAAGCCTCCCGTAGCAGGTTACAAAGATCTGTAGCAAGATCTGTAGCCCTTGCTTAGTTTTAGGAATATGCATTGGCATACCCTCCAACGTTTCGCGGATGAAAATAGGGACATCCTAAGGAAAAGCGGGACATTCTGGGACTTCCCACTAAAGCACAGCCTGGCAGAAATAAACTGAGCTATGGAATATTAATCACCCTCTGAAGAATGTAGTTTCCTGGAAGAATATCTCTTTCTTCTCTTATGTGCAGTGACTTTTTGAGGCCAAGCATTGTAAGCAGTATATTCATTTTTTTTTTTTTGAATACCGCTTACTTGAGGCATGCTAGCGGCTCCATCCTTACAAGGAAACATCAGATAAGACGCGTTCTGCATAAAGTTTTAAAAAAGCTGTAGATGAGCTGACTTAATGGAACAAATGCTTTGATGATTTAATAACTCAGAAACCTCCTTCATTGGAGGTTTTTAAGCAGTGGTTGGATGGCCACCAGTCAATGATGTTTTAGTTAAGATTCCTGCATTGCAGGGGGTTGGACTAGATGACCCCCGGGGTTTCGTCCAACTCTGCAAATCTATGATTGTATGAAAGACTCAAAAGAAAGAGGGATGCTTCCCACCAACAAACTCAGCGGGGTGGGGGTGGAATCCAAAGAATTTCTTCACACCTGCAGGTTAACTCATGATGACTTCTTTGCAACCCCTGATAAAGGCCTTTGGCAAAGACAGCATCCTGATGTCACTAGCAGAAATGTTTATAGATGCTTCAGGCTCTGGTCAAGAGATTCAAGAAGCCATTTAGCAAGAACTCTTTCCAACATTTTGCAGGAGCAAATCTGGTTTTGCTAGAGAGCTGCAGCTTTGCAGCGCTTTAAATTTCTACAATACAGGCGTATTTTCATACACAACTGTTTCTCACAAATGTGCTTCCGAGTGTTTGCTGTAGATGCCTGGGCACCAGAATTTAGGAAGAATATTGATAAACCGGAACGTGTGCAGAGGAGGGAAGCCAAGATGATCAAGGGTCTGGAAACCAAGCCTTATGAGGAATGGTTGAGGGAATTGGCTATGTTTAGCCTGATAAAGAGGAGAGTGAGAGGAGATTTGACAGCCTTCTTCAAATATATCAAGGGCTGTCACATGGAGGATGAAGCAAGCCTGTTTTCTCCTGCTCCGGAGGGTAGGACCCATACCAACGTCTTCAAGTTGCAAGAAAGGAGATTCCAACTAAACATCAGGAAGAACTTTCTGACAGTTAAGAACTGTTTGAAGTGGAACAGAAAGCCAGTGTGGTGTAGTGGTTAAGAGTGGTAGACTCGTAATCTGGGGAACCGGGTTCGTGTCTCCACTCCTCCACATGCAGCTGCTGGGTGACCTTGGGCTAGTCACACTTCTTTGAAGTCTCTCAGCCCCACTCACCTCACAGAGTGTTTCTTGTGGGGGAGGAAGGGAAAGGAGAATGTTAGCCGCTTTGAGACTCCTTCGGGTAGTGAAAACCAGGATATCAAATCCAAACTTCTCCTCCTCCTCCTCCTCTTCTTCTTCTTTCTTCTTCTTCTTCTTCTGCCCTTGGGAGATTGTGGACTCTCCTTCCTTGGAGGATTTTAAGCAGAAGTTGGATGGTCATCTATGTCACTCTATGATTCTATGTAAAATACTTTAAGCTTATCCATAAGCAATGCAATGTGTGAAGTTGCCAGAAAACAGTCCTGTTAGTTCATCAGATGAGGCAAACCCTATGCTAGGATGAGCACTGTCTTCTATATGAAAGTGCAAAGGCCTGCCTGGTCCAAGTCGAGTTTAAAAATAAAGATCCGTCCGAAGGGAGGTCAAGAGTCTTGACGTTGCCTGCCAACAGACCAAGCAGTCACAGTCTGCTCTTCTCTGGTCAAATACAAAGAAATTCTGCTTAAAGTATAGCAGTGGTGGACATGCAATAAGCTTAAGGCGTTTTGGGAGTCAATATATAACGAACTAAAGAAGATGTTTAAATATACCTTTCCCAAAAAGCCTGAGGCCTTTTTGTTGGGTTTGATGGGAGAAGAGATAGTTAAGAAGGATCAAAGATTGCTCATGTATGCAACAACTGCTGCAAGAATTCTTCTTGCCCAAAAGTGGAAATTACAGGAATTACCAACGATTGATGAGTGGCAGACGAAGATGGTGGAATATGCTGAACTTGCAAAACTGACCGGCAGGTTCAGAAACCAGGATGACTCAAGGTTTCAAAGAGATTGGAGTAAATTTGTGGATTATTTAAGATTGAATCGAGGAAGTTTGAAAACACTAGTAGGATGGGAATAAACCTTTGACATAGTTCAATAGATTGAAGTGGTAAAAACTGCGCGATGAGAATGGACTAGAAAACCTGCTGACGAGAGGGAGGGGAGTCGGAGCCCGGCAGAGCACTGATTTATGTAATTTGTGTGTAGGTGCTTAATTGGCTGTAATTTGATATAATTGAAAAAAAATTATTGTAAATAAAATAAAATAAAGTATAGCAGTTATTTCTAGATTTGCATCAATACATATAAATCAGCACATGCAAATCTTATGCTAATATGCCCCCTCTTTTTTGATGATGCACAAATCGTAACCTTACAATTGAGGCAGTTATGCTAGAGATACGGACAATCCAGTCTCCAGTAAAACATACACACAAGATCTAGCAAAAAAAGACTCAAATTTGTGTGAATTGCAAATAGAGGCATCAGCACACCATCCACCAAGCCTCCCAGGAGAGAATTTTCTTGGCCATCTAGTACAAAGCTGTCCTGGCACCCCAAACGTCTTTAATTGTTTCAAACACTGAAGGCCCCAGAGGAAGTGAGCAGATTGAGAAAGTGACCTATAAATAGTTTAAAATGATGACTGGGTTATCGCAAGAGCAAAGCATAACTGCTTATTTAATTTCTGGAGCCAAGGTGATGACATGTAAAATATAAGCAAGAAATATAAATTAGCCCAAGGCTATAATTTTAATGAAACCAATGCTCTTTTGCTGACATTTCCAAAACCCACATGCACATTACAATTGGAGAAGGGATGATAATTTTGCCCCTGAAGTGCTAGACTGTATTTTTGACATAAGATAGCTATCTGCTGTGACTATCAAATAGTCCAATTTCTTATGCATGAAACGAACACAGTCATATGGCATAGGTTGGCAATAAAGTAAGTATACCAGTGATCTCGCCAAGTTCTATGATTCTACTATCAGTTAAATATGTAGCACCAGTGCCATAACTTAGATTCAACGTACATTTCAGATTATTCAGTGCATGTGTTATTTCAGCCCTTTTTCCAATGGCGAAGCGGATTGATTCTTTGTGAGAAAATAAAAACGTACAAAACATGCCACAAGTTAAAATAAGATGCATGTGAATTGGTAATCACGACTCCTCCTATTCATCTTGACTCACCAAAAGTCTAGAAATGCTGATATTCTGCTAGACAGCTCCATCCCACAACAATGTAAAGCATCATTTGGGAAGCACATCTATGTCTAATCTACCTGCTTGTGTATGCATACAATAAAGAACAGTAAGTGGTATAATTTCCCAGGCATTAAAAAAAAATCACATATCCTACCAGTGGTTTAGCTTGTACAGACTAGACTCTTCCAGTCAATAGGAGGAATTTTGTATTAAGCAATTCAAAATAATTGGCAGAACATTTCAAAAGAATTACTGTGTGCCTCGGGTTGCCTTGCTGTTGGTTGCTTATTCTTTCTCTCTCAACCCACCTGAAAAGTGCAATCACATTTCAGAAACGTCTTCCTAGGTTGCCAGCAGCTGTGGAGACATTAAAACGGTAGCCTTGCACGGGCCTCGAGCAACTGATATAAAGATATAAACCCACAAAGCCAAGTGCACTGTTTGAAAATAATAACAAGATGCCTTCTTTGAGATATCTACTTTTCCTTATGTGCACCTGCCTGGGACATTGGCAGGACTGGAAGACTCTCTTGCACTATATCAAATGCCCACAAGTCGTATGTTGTCTTCTGTTGTTTCTCGGAAGCCCTGCCCAAGCTCTGCACCTGGGAGGTGGTGTGGTAGCTCCAGTCTACACACAGAGTTCACCTGTGTTGATGAGAAAGCTTGATGTTCCTATTTGGGGGAGGGCTATAGCTCAGGGGGAGAAGCATCTGCTGTGCCTGCAGATTGTCCCAAATCCAATCTCAAGTATCTCTAGATCATTCTGGGAAAGATCTGTTTCTGAAACCTAACTGCATATTAGTGAAGACAATTTAAGGGGGACTGCAGCAGATTACCTTTAAACAGAAATCCTCTCTCCGTAGACTTGCATGGAGGTGGGGGGGGGGGGTATTCTGCAACTCCTAGACTGGCTGATGGGGGAAGGAATGCCCAAAGGGTACCTGTTGAGGGTTGGCATTATCTTCCCAACAACTGCCTCCTTCAACTTGAACAGAGGGTAAACAAAAATGTCTGAGCACAACAGGGAAGACTTTAAGTCAGTGGTTTTCAACCAGTGTGCCATGACACCCTGGGCTGCCTTGAATGATGGTCAGTGGTGCCACAGGATTTACAAATCAGTCCCCTGACAAAATCCATTGAAGTTGAAAAGTGTCCCCGGATTCATTGAAAGAAAATTGGTAACCTTACCTCAGGGTCCCTTCCAAGTCTACAACTACCCTATATGAGTCTATGAAAAAGGAAGCCCACAGTGTCACCATCACCAAAGACCCTTGATGTGGTGGGCATTTCCCTTCACACACACACACACACACACACACCCCAGTTTCAAGGCTGCAGACTTTTTTCTTTTCCTATCCACGTCAATGGACACAGGCTCCTATTTCACTTGCAGAAAGGTCAACAGTTGCTACTCTCGAAATGAATGCTATTCAAAAGGCATTATTCAAAATCCTCGCTATAACTGGTTAGGTTTTGGGTGCCATTTAAAGTGTAATATGTGTTGGCTATCTCCTCACCTCTGCTCTCTTTTCCCAATATGCTCCAGTTATAACCCTTAGTGTGTTTCGTGTTTTCAGAGTGCTTGCTGATAAGCAGAGTATTATTATTTGGGGGGGGGGGAGAGACCAGGCCCTTCCCCTGCTGTTTCAATTAAATCAAAAAGGACTGTAGCACCTTTAGTCATTCACTCCCCCCCCCCCCCCGCTTTTTAATACATTGTGAAGGTCAAAACATTAAAGCGTTGCTCTGTCAGTGGTTTGGAAGTGCTCGGTTTCTCCTTTAAATCCTCATCACTGCCAAAATTTGATCAAACATTGCTGGAATTAGCATGTTCCTTGCGCTTCTTTTAGAAGTCAAAAACCTGGGGAGATAAAAAAGAAAAGCGCCCTCATCCATTTTAATGCTGCAATTTAAATAGGTCATTGTTACACCTGAGGCGGCCCGGTGGGTCTCTTGGTGGAGCAAGGAGATTGGTGCACATGAAATGTATTGTCACACACACACACGCAAACACACACACACACACACACACACACACACACACACACAATCGGAAGCCAGTCTATCCTGTCAAGAAAAAAAAGATTTGATACGGTTTTTGTTTTCCATCCTGCCAGAACCAATCAGGATCATAAAGTAGGATTCACACCAAACAGTGTAAAGCCTTCCTGCTGGATTTCTTTCTATTCAGATGACTCTATGTCATCTTCTGCCTCACACAACCAATGGTGAAGCAAACCCAAAGGGGAAGCCACAAGGGGAAGGAAATTGCAAATTTCCATGCCTGGTATCCGATTATCTTCTACTTTCAGACAGATTGCTCTCATTCCCTTCATTTTGACTTAGTCCACCGAGTGAATATTCAGGCAGACAATTAGGGGTGTCATAAAAGTGCAGCAAATTATTAATTATTGTGGTGGTGGTGGTATCACTGCCAGGGAGGTGTAGCATTTCCTTTCTCAGGTGCCAGAAGAACTTCAGTGACTTTGGGTACTACGCACCTTGACTTGAAACCACCTACCAGACAGATTTGTGTCATGTCCCCCACTGTGTGTATGGGTGTATATAATCTCCCACAAAATGCCCCAAATCTGTCCATTTAATCTTTCCGCCCCATCTGTCCATTTTTTTTTTTTTAAAAAAGACACAATAGTTTGTAATATATAAAACAGAATATATACCTAAGACCCTCATACCTACAGGACCACCTCTCCTGGTATGCCCCACAGAGGACCTTACGGTCCGCAAATAATAACATTTTGGAGGTCCTGAGCCTCAAGGAGATTAGACTGACCTCAAACAGGGCCAAGGCCATTTTTGGCCATGGCCCCGGCCTGGTTGAACACTCTCTCACAAGAGACCAAGGCCCTGCGGGATCTGACATCTTTCCGCAGGGCCTGCAAGACAGAGCTGTTCCACCAGGCCTTTTGTCAGGGTTCATTCTGACTCCCTCTCCCCTTTCATAAGAACTTGCATGAAAGTGGCCTCCCAATTTTTCTCACAGGCTCATATAAGTTCAGCACAAGCAGTTGGGCCTGGTGAGCATTTAAGGTCCCCAACCCTAATCTGCAGGTTGCCATCTGATTGGGTTTTATTCTGATCCTGATATGATTTTAGCATGTATTTTAATTGATTGCCTGATTTTATGTTAATGTGTTATGCATTTGATGTTAGCCGCTCTGAGCCCGGTTTTGGCTGGGAAGGGCGGGGTATAAATAAAAATAAAAATTACTACTACTAATACTATTGGGAAGGTACAAACACACTGGCAGAGGCATTGGGTTGTCTCCACTGGTGCATATTCACAGTGCTGAATTCCTGCTGCCTTGTGCTCCTCCCAGTCGCCGTTCTGGTAAGCAGCAGTGACTCAACTCTGGAGACTGAAGACGGGGGGGGTGGGGGTGGTGGTAAGCAAGTTCTAGGAAAGAGACTGAACACAGTGGTGGCACACAGAACAGCTGTAAGATGTAGGACAGGCACGTCCAACAGGTAGATCGTGATCTACTGGTAGATCACTGGACGTCTGTGGTAGATCACTGGTAGATCAGTGGCTCCCCCCAAAGAAGCTAAAAAACTTTGGCTCCCCTAAAAAAACTCAACATCTTTGCCCTCCACCCCTAAAATGACCCGACCCACCAAAAACAGGGCTTTCCTTCCTAACACAAGCTCAATGTCGCTTTCCTCCTCCCTAAAGAAGCTCAACAACTTGTACATGAACCCCAAAAAACAGGGCTTTCCTTCCTAAAAAAAAAAGCTCAACAACTTTGACCTGAACCCCCCAAAAGGGGGTAGATCACTGCCAGTTTTTAACTCTGTGAGTAGATCGCAGTCTCTTGGAAGTTGGCCACCCCTGGTGTAGGAGAATCTAACATCCTTCAAGGCTGCATGAAGAGAGACACTTCACAGGAACACACCACAGCATCATAAAGGACTTGACTGGGGAAAGGACTGCAGCGTGATTTCATTTTACAAGAAATGATACAACCTTATAAGGATATTATATGGTGGAGAAAGGTTATTCCCTTCTCTCTCTCTCTCTCTCTCTCTCTCTCCTTACATGAGGGTCATGTGTGCAGGCTTCCAAACTCCATTCCCAGACTGGGAACTGGGAACATAGCCTGGCTTAACCACTTTTGTTCCAGACAAATTTTAATCCACACTGTCAGCCTAGAGATAAGTGCCATGCACTTGTAGGCTGGTCCTGTGCAATGGGGCTGTAGGAAATGGACTGTGAGATTGCAGTAGTAAGGAGTTCTTATCTAGGCAGAAGGAAGGCTAGCTCCCTCAATAATAGGCAATGTCCCAGAGTAGAAATATTCAACAGTACAAAAGTCAACAGTATCTCCTGTTCGGTTAATGGGTGGCAATCCCCAATGCAAAGTTTCCTAAAAGGGAATGGCAATGTGCCATGCATGCTTATTACACAGCTACTTAGTTCAGTTCCCCACAGTTCACTGATAAACAGCGCATCTTGGGTAGTTGCGGGCATTAGTGCCATTTAGGAAAGGCGAAAAAGCCATTTACCAGCCTCACACCATGTTTCAAGCTACCTGCTTATTCCTGAGGCGTATTTGCATTACTGGCCAACAATCTTGAGTCACTATTGTTCTAAACAATTAAACGGAACTGTTGTTTTAGACTAGTTAAATAGAACACTGGCTGCCAGGCAGTCATGCTTAAGGTTTAAGTGAAGGCCTATAAATCTCTTAAAAACTCAGGGCAAGAGTACCTGAGAATTGCCTTATCCCTCCCACTCCATATAGGCAAAATGTAAGGTAAAGGACTCCTGAACAGTTAAGTCCAGTCAAAGGTGACTATGGGGTGGCGGTGCTCACCTCGCTTTCAGGCTGAGGCAGCCGGCGTTTGTCCACAGACAGCTTTTCCGGGTCATGTGGCCAGCATGACTAAACCGCTTCTGGCACAACAGGACACAGTGACGAGTGTCAGAGTGCACAGAAACACCGTTTACCTTCCTGCCACATCTATTTGCCACATCCCAGAGCAGCAGTCATAGTGGGGTCATTGAAAAGGTGCATTTTGTAGTCATCTTACATGGGGCCCTTGGGGACAAAAAGTTTGGCTACCCCTGACCCTGGTGAAGCCTTTCATCTAAGAGAATCTCAATCTCTCTCTCTCTCTCTCTCTCTCTCTCTCTCTCTCTCTCTCTCTCTCTGTCATAAACACACACACACACACAACGGGAAAAGGATGGTGCGATGAACCTCCCTGCCAACTACCCCTCTGTTACCAAGTGTATTACTTCTGAGGTGTTCAGGGTCACTTTTTTCCATACACCCCACCTCGATCCTTGAGGTCCGTCTGTGAGGATAATCCCCCTTTTATTATAACTAGGGATGACTTGGTAACGGGGTTCTCTTGTCCAGCTGTCGTGGCCTGTTTTATATGTATATATATTGCTCTGGGCTCCTGAGTTGGGAATACCTCTCAGCTCTATCAGTTCTGGGGCTCTCTCTCTCATTAGATTCCCCCCCCCCCCGCTGCGTCAGTCATCTAAACCCTTTTAGTAACTGTGTAGCCTTAACGAGGTTTCTGCCCTTTTGCCCCTCCTGAGGGAAACTCCAAGACACAAACTATCACCCTGCCGGTTAGTTTTGCCTTTTCCCTGAGTTCCCCTCCTCATGAGCATCCATATATCGCTGGACCAAATAAATGCCTCTTTTCTCTTGGCTCAACAGAAAAAACAAGACTTTATTTATTTCAGAACATCGTGCTTCACGTATTTCGATATTTCATCAGCTTAGTTACATCAAAAATATCAACTCTTTCAGTATAACTGACTAATCTTCATCCTATCCTATCCTAACCACCACTCTCCTGGCCCCACACCTCTCTTCTTCCAGTCACCACTCACACCCTCCCTCTTCTCCAACTGCCAAAACGGCCATTCCCTCCTTTTAAACCGGGGATCACCCCGCCCCCAAAGGATGAACTGTCCATCACACACGAAGGTGGCTTAACTCTTTCGGCGCTGGGCTGTCATACCTCCTCCATATTAAGGCCAATCCGTCATAGATGGCATTCAATGTCTTGCTGTGACAAATGTTCCATCTGCACAAGCATTGCAGCTCACCACATGGGACTACCTACCATTCCCTCCCCCTGTGTGCTGTTCTGTGGGTTCTCTCTTAACTGCCCCCGCTGCCGCCCCCGCTGCCGCCCCACAAGAGCCGATTGTGGGGAGAGGGTAAAGCCCCATTGCCCAAGTGGAAGTCCTCGCTCAGGGCTTCTGCTGATGGGTCTCATTCGCTGAACCCCTCCCACAGCCCTAAGCTGAGGTTAAGAACATGTGTCTGAAAGAAGACCACACCATCATGTTTATGAATCCCTTTTGTGCATCAGTTAGATGGAGAGGCTACATTTCAGTGGTGCGAATGGAATTAAAGCAAATGACAGGCTGAGAAAACAAAAGTGCAAACTGGCAAAGCACAGCAAGAAGCAAGGGTTATCACTCCCCACAAAAAGAGAGAGAGGGAGGGAGGGAAGGAGGGAGGGAAGGAGGGAGGGAGAGAATTGGGATGTAAAGGATCACAGAGGTCCTTCTCTTGCCATGTCCCACAATAATGTGGGATCTCAAAGAGGTTACACTTGTAACTCCAGCTTCTGTAATCCTAAAACAAGCAAGGAAAACTCAAGCAAAATAGCCACCATGTTGCAGCAAAATGAAACATGATAGTTGCAGAGTGTTCTAAAGTGAGTGAGGTTATCAAGCCAAAAAAATACACACCTCTCAAAGAAGATGGCTTGAAGAGGAAGAATTTGGCCGAAAACAACTTGTGTGGCATTGCATCTTGAGTATGAGAGGCTGCAATGACTTTGCTTTTAACTGCTGCACCCAAACTATACAATGGCAGATATTTTATAATAATTGCATTTTATCCACCGGCAGCCTAGACTCAGGGACACGCTTAAGGTCCCTTTCTTGACAAGTTAAGCATTGAACCCCTGTTACAATCAGGAAACGAATGGTTTAAAGACATGCTGGGATAGACTCTTATGGACCGTACCTTTAAAAGAAGAATGCACAAACTGACATGCTGGATTTAGGTTGCAAATTCCTCAGGTCAGGGTCATTTATTTGCTTAGGGTACTCTGCAAACATATAAATATCTAATACTTATAATCCTAATCAGGAGAAGGAGCTCTCTAAACAAATGTCCCTTCTCTTGAATGTGGAGAGCTAAGGCAGCACAAAACTTTGGCACAGCTTTGGCAATGATCTAACAAAGAACTCTAATTGAGTTCTAAGCATTAGCAGCCAGCAGGATGGGGAGGCAGCACTCACCTGACCATGTTGCTGCTTCTTAAAAGGTAAAGGGACCCCTGACCATTAGGTCCAGTCACAGACGACTCTGGAGTTGCGGCGATCATCTCGCTTTATTGGCCAAGGGAGTCGGCATACAGCTTCCGGGTCATGTGGCCAGCATGACTAAGCCGCTACTGGCGAACCAGAGCAGCGCACGGAAACACCGTTCACCTTCCCACCGGAGTGGTACCTATTTATCTACTTGCACTTTGACGTGCTTTTGAACTGCTAGGTTGGCAGGAGCAGGGACCGAGTAACAGACGCTCACCCTGTCGCAGGGATTCGAACCGCCGACCTTCTGATCGGCAAGCCCTAGGCTCTGTGGTTTGACCCACAGGGCCACATGCGTCCCTTGCTGCTTCTTACTAGGGGGAGGTGGCAATGAGGTGTGGTAAAAATGCCCTGTCAGAGCCAATCTGGTGCCCATCCCTCTCCCTAGCAATATGTAGAAATACTACTACTACTACTACTACTACTAATAATAATAATAATAATAATAATAAGCAAATGAACTTTGCACCCTACTATTCAGAAGCTACTTTTAGATGTAGATAGGTGCTGAAGATTTAGCTTTTTCAAATGCCACTTTTATAAATCTAGCATGGGCACACAGTTCCCCTGAAGTCATAATTGGGTTTCCAGGCATCAAAGCCTAAAGAGGCCCCACACTCCACAGATAAAAGTATATAAGTGGTTGCAGCCCCAGGCTGGCAATGTGATAGGTGCCTTATTTATTTCTTTCACATGGGAACTCACACCTTGCATTCTCCTGCTACCAAAATTAAAATGAAAGGCGATCCAGGGTAAACAGTGACTAATTAAAGAATCTGGCGAGTATTCTGGGATCTCCCACAGTTACAGGTTACACTCTTTCTCCTGCCTGCAAATGGGCATGCAAAGGCAGAGACACAAAATGGATTCTGGCTCCATGCAATACTATACTTATCCCTTGCTAAGTGTGAAACAGAATTGCAGTTGCCACAATTGTTCAGCTCAGTGAAGGCAGACAATATGTTAGCAGTAGCTGTGGAGGATCCTTCCCTCAGAGGGATTCTGGCTTCATAGCTTGCCATGCAAGAAATGAGGATGGCATCACAAAATCAGTGTTTCTGACACAAAACTGCACAAAACTAGCATACTTTTTTGTGTAAATTTGGAAGAAATTCTGACACAAAACTAGCATACTTTTTGTGTAAATTTGGAAGAGAAAATATGATAATGTTGGATTCTGGGAGTTTGCTAGGGCCAGCCACTGTATAGTTCTCTTGCACACCCTTGAATTTGTGGTGCAGAACTCACACAAAACTTTGGCATAGGTTTGGAGGGGTAAAATAAAGTTGGGAGGGAGAGGGGAGCTAACTGAAACCTTGATTTGATGCATCATAGTACACATTTGTGGGTGGTGGCATAAAATGCAGCGTTTGTGTCACAAAACAGCACAATACTTGAAGGGATGACAGATTTGGTTGAATGTAGCCAGTCAGATTTCAGGTGGCTGGCAAGAAGGAGCCATGCATGGAGGGCTCCAATGTTTTGTTGCTTTGGGGGAATTAGTGTTATGTTAAACAATAACACTGTTTGGTCTGAGCATGTGTCTGTTTCCCTCCTGCTCAACTGTATACAAATAGCTGCAAACAAATAGCTATTGTAAAATTATTGTTAGCCTCTCCTTTCGATAAAGCAGATGTGTGAGAGGTTTCACTGAAACCACACACGCTGCTGTTTAGGTTGTTGGGGAGATTTCAGATTATGTGCCATACACAGTGCTGTATACAATGGCTCAAGGTCGTTATGAATTCAAGGAGCTCAGCGTATTAAGCCCAAAATGGTAAAACTTTGGAATTACCAGTTCTAGGCTGTTGTGTGTTAGAATGCAGGAGCCTGGTGAATCAGGCCCATGTCCCATCTAGTCCAGCATCCTATTTTCCCAACAGTCAACCAGATGCCTGTGGAAAGCACACAATCAGGACCTTCAAACATGCACTATGTAGCACTGGCATTAGCGGAGACAGACTAGGTAGTCAGTTTCTTTCACCCGCATTGCCCAGTTCTGCGCAGTGTCTCTAATCACACAACACACACTGCACGGCCCATATCAAGGGCAATTGCCCACTGCTCTATGGACATCTATTAGTTCTCCAAGGAGCAATGCATCCCATTTTTATAGTTTGGTAATGGTTTGATGATTCTGTCAGGCACTGTCGTCTGCAATTCAGACCAAGAAACTGCAACAAATCACAAGTGGAAAGGGTTACAGAAACCTCCGACTTTCCCTTTCTCACTTGATCCATTTGTAACTGCCAGGCATAAGCCTTGACTGAAAATCAATGCCAGGATGTGTCCGTAAGGACCAGAGTTGTGGACATCATTGACTTTGGGATAAGACTTTCCTTCAGTCTGGTTGCAAGCAGCCAGTTGTTTATGTCTATGCATGAAAGCTCACCGGTTCTTAGAATACGAATGAGTTTTTCAAAAGCATCTGTGTCAACAAAAGAATACGCAGTAGCCTGATTTTACTGCTTCACAGATCTTTTGGTTCCTTCACCCGACTTCTCTCCTCCTTGCTGTTGGGGCAAAAATACACTCTGGCTTACTATAGATGGCAGGAATCCAGATTGGTCAAAGGCAGCACAGAAGGGTAGGAGATGCAATGGCTGTATTATTTCTAGGTGCTTGTAAGGAGACAGGAACCTCAGAGGTCCACTTGCCTGACTTGCCAGCTGACCCACCCAGCTGCCACCAGCCCAGTACTTGCAGAGATCTTCAGAATGCCCACCCCTATGCCTAGCTGTGAGTAATGAAACTCTTCACCAGAAGCAACGTGGAAAGGAGGCAGACGGATCATCAGAGTCACAAAGTTATTTGAAAGTAAGTTGGGGGAGAGAAGTGGAGTCTTGCACCAGCCCTGCAGATAACGGTCATGTTATAGGTTTGAGGAGGGGGTCAGTCTGAATTATATCTGTACAGTAGGTCCAGGCCTGTAATTCTGTACCAAGGAGTTTAGAATCCATTAGAAGAAGCTGTTGAAAAACAGTCAGGCAAGTTTCTTTGTAAGATAATTCCTTCGCTGACAAATTAAGTGCTGTCATTTACATTTGCACCAATGCCATCATGCAAATGGGGGATAACCCTTCCGCCACCTAATTTGGAAGAGATATCACATTGTAAGAGGAAACTAGCATTTGTGGGGAAAGGCTACTGAGCTCTCCCTGCCCCCCCCCCCCGCCTCCTGCTTGCAATCTGTTAGTTTGTTTTATATGTAAGGTTCACGGCTGGGCCAAAGACATTTTGGCACCTGAGGCGAACCATAAAATAGTGCCTCCTTCCCCTCCAGGGAAGAAGTGGGGAGCGAAGAGGGAACAAATGGGGAATAAAGATCTCCACTGGGAGGATCCTGGGGGTTCTGCTGCCTGAGGCGATTGCCTCATTTTGTCTCATGGGTGCGCCGAACTTGGTAAGGTTTTGTTTTTGTTTTTGTATGGAGGAGAATTTACCTGCAGTCTGAAGTTGTATTGCCCAGTTGCTCGTTTACCACCTCAGGGGAGGCCTATGTGGCAAAGAGTTCCAGCAAGTTCCAAAATGACAGGCCGCCTCCTTTGCACGCCTTCATAATCTGAAGTAAACTAGCTCCGGGCTGTAATAAAAGACATACAGTATTGGGTTTTGGCTTCCCTTTAATTTAACATAATCACAAAGCTACAGTTGATTAATTTCAATTGGTTGACTCAACTGCCGCCCTTTTGCAATACACTTAGGCTTTTGCTGTTGGAAAAAGAATAACCAGATGCTGTAACTGCTTTATAAGCACACACACAAATGGCAGTCCTAGCAGCTTGTGCTGGCATGACCCACCGAAGTCGATTCATCTCCGTCAGCACAGGTGTGCTTTGGATCGAGGCAAATATATACTGTGGAAGGCAAAATCAAACAATTAAGCATTGTTCCTACTTGGCAATGGGATAGTGGATGTTTTTATAAGGAATGGAAGGGGACAGTGCTTCCCCCCCTCCTCTCTAAAGAGGTTAATTATGGGCCTGGGTACTTTCAACAGGCACCCCTCTTAGACTATTTAAATTGCTCCATCTGGCAGCTCAATACTAGTGCTCTTGACACAGAGAAAAACAAGAGAGCTACACCATAGTAGCCAATTAGGAAGGAGGAGGAGGACTCAGCAGCTTAACACACCAGTTAATTCTCATATTCCTCTGATTTGTGAACAACCCAATACGATACAATGGTTCAAGGGCATTTCTCCAAGTGGTTATAGCACTGCAGCTTAACATCTTCCTGATTTTCAGCCTTCTGAAGGGTAGTCAAGGCTTGGCAGCAAGGACATTTTGAGTGTGTGTGTGACTGTGTGTAGAGGTCATCACAGGAAACAGTGGCTTATCTGACTGAAATCAACACCCCCTGAACTAGGAAAGCGACGTTAACTTACCGGAAACTGGGAAAGGGTTTTGTTGGTGTCCCAACTGACTGTGGTTTGGGTTAGCAAACAGAAACAAAAAAAGCCAACTGTTGAAGAAAATATTCTCCTTTTTAAAGCTTTCAGGAGGAACCACGTGTCCCTCTGTTGCGATATTAAATGGCTTAAATTTAAGATGTGCACAGTTTAACGTTCCCTACAAGACCCAAGTCTTAGAGCAGGGGTGGGGAACCTTTTACAGTCTGAGAGCTGGTGCTATTTTTCTAGAAAAAGGAGGTGCCGGAACTCACCATGAAGGCCTCCCTTGTTCTCTTAGAATGGAAATGGCGCCCACCTGTGTGGTGCTGGAACTGAGTTCCGGTGAATTCTGGCTGAAAAAAAAGAGGCCATGTTCTTTTCTCGGCAACCTTCTAGGGACTACACACCAATGGTGGGCTGGGCCGGGGGCAAAAGTAGCCTGAGCAACAAATACAAATCTTACCTTTTGTGCAGTAGGTTAATTTCTTCACATCCACACCAAAAGCATGGTCAGCACTCGGGGGACACATTCAAGCCAGGCAAAAACACACAAGGAGGATGCAATGCAGAGCTGGTAAGAGCTGTGGTTTGGGGTGCTGTGGCCTAGAGCAGGCACCCCCAAACTCGGCCCTCCAGATGTTTTGGGACTACAACTCCCATTATCCCTAGCTAACAGGACCAGTGGTCAGGGATGATGGGAGTTGTAATCCAACAACATCTGGAGGGACGAGTTTGGGGATGCATGGCCTAGAGAGAGTCCCAAAAGCCAGGTGGAGCAGCCCAGGTCTGAATCTCCCCATCCCTGTTAGAGATGGTTTTAGGGTGGCACTGGGTGCCCCGCTGCATGGGGTGCCATAACAATGCTGCAGAATGGAGCGTGAGAGGTGGGGGGTCCTGAATTTTAGCGTTTCACAGGGAACCACTTAAATTTGAGAGCCCACATTCAACCACTGTCCCTGTCTTGCAGAGATATTATTTTGTTTGACTGTTTTTAAATGTGGGGTTATTTCAAAGCACTTCTATTGTGTGTGTGTGTGTGTGTGTGTGTGTGTGTATGCAGACACATTTCTAATCGTTTTATAAATGTAAATACTTTCAATTGCATTACACTTATTTTATGGCATTTTTTTCATCATTGTATATTTTAATGTTGTAACCCACCCTGGAGCCTTGTGGTGAAGGACAGATAGGAAATCTCAATAATCATCATTTTAATAGTAATAATAATTTTATTATTCATACCCCGTCCATCTGGCTGCATTTCCCCAGCCACTTTGTGTGGCTTGCAGCATATAAAAAAAAACTTTGTAGAACATGTCATTGCATTATTAAAATAAATAAATGAACCTGTTGCTCTGAGCTAAATACCATGAATGCATATTTCAGCACAAAGTGGGTTTCTTCTGCACTAAAGCCAGCCTGTCGCTACCAATGAGCCCTGCTTTGTTTTCAAGTTCTACTAATTCTTTACACCACCAAAATGATGGTAAATGTGGTAGCCACCATTCTCCGTTCATGGTTTTCACCTCAATATTATATGCCAAAAATAAAAGGCTGGATCCAGACACTGTGAAGGCTCCTGTGCTATATAAGAGCTTCCTAAAAGGGAACATTTACCTGATTTTATAAGCATGAAAGGGCTTTGGTGACTGATAAGTTGCACGTGGCAGAATTTTTACATCTATGCAATTCTCTGCACAGCAACCCTTGGAAATAATGCCATTTATTATAACCAATCCAATTTACCTGTTAACTGTCTACTTTTCAATTGCACAGAGATACCCGCTTCGGCCAGATGATGGGAATGCGAATCCAGCTATTTTAAGCATCTCACTTTCAAAGGAACCTTTAAAAAAAAAATTGTTTGCAGTGCAAAAGCTAATTATGTGAATAACAGAAATTTTGCTGATGGCAATAACAGGATATATTGATTTACTGAGTGCTAGCAGACAGACTGGAGGTGTCGTACCAGGCTCCTCTAGGGAATTAATCCAATGATTTGTTCAGGAATTTCCAGATGTAATGCTATTTCTGGCTTTCTTCATGCAAGCACGGGGTGATAGGAAGCGAGGGAGAAGCAGCTTGTTATCAGGACCACTTAGCCCTTGCTGCAGAGTGAGTGGGGAGCTGCGTTTTGCTGAAGTCCAACAAACAGGGCAATTAATTCAGATTTTCCGGGGGTGGGGTGGGGGGCAAGGAACTCTCTGCCTCTTCAAAACAAAATCGAAAATTCTTTCTGGTAGCACCTCTAAGGTGCTACCAGAAAGAATTTTCGATTTTGTTTTGACTATGGCAGACCAACACGGCTACCCACCTGTCTCTGCCTCTTGCTAGAATTCCTCTTTTAAGACAAGGGCTTTTCTAAATGAGATAAGGGTATCAGTTCAATAGGCTTGTCTTCCTGTTGCGCTGCTGATATGCCTCCAACATAATGGCGCTGATGGACTTTTTAAAGCTACTGCACATTTTCCCACTTTCCGAGCGGACAAGGTATTCACTTGCAAAGGTCAACTGGCCTCAAATTAAGCAGCATGTACTCTTCATTGTCACTGAGTCATTGCCTTACTGATGTAAGGATTTTTTAAAAAAGGATAGAGGGTTAAGGGGCACAAGATGAACTTTTTTTTTTCTTGTAGAGGAGTGTGCTAACAATTTGTCAGGAGGTTTCCCGGCTGCTTTGAAAGCTCAGTGTTTCTTTCTGCTAAACATCACTGCCGGTTTTGGCATGGAAAAGGGCTCCTGGCTTCTCAGGATAACTTTTTGGGAGGAAAGAAGCATTTCAGCAGACGGAGCTTCTCCTATCACCGCAACTCCACGCCTCCCATGAAGGTAATGCAGGGGCCTCTCCAAGAGAAGGAGAGAAATCGGCAGGTTTATATACTGCCTAAGCCTGTGATCCTATACTCACTTACGTAGGAACAAGTCCCTTCGAACCCAAAGGGTCTCAGGCTTATGTCTGAATGGAGACATGAAGAAGAATATAAGAGCATACTGCCTCTGATACTGGAGGCAGTGTACATAGGCCATCATAGCTAGTAGAATCATAGAGTTGGAAGGGACCTTGAGAGCTATCTAGTCCAACCCCCTGCAATGCTGTCCCATACGAGGATCGAACCCATGACCTTGGCATTATCAGCACCACACTCAAACCAACTGAGCTATCCAGGCTGAGTAGAGTTGAAGCGGAATCTTTCAAGTGGGAAACCCTTTCTCTGACTTCAGTAAGCCACCGATTTAAAAGCGGAGAAAACAGAAAGAGATTTTTTTCCCCCTCTCCGTTCCTCTCTTGTGATTCTAGAACCCAGGGTCCTGCTAGCTAGGGATGCTGGTAGTAGTAGTCTGACAACAGCTGGAGACCCATGTTTGGGAAACCCTGCAATGTTGGATACAGTATGTCTCTAAATACCAGTTGCTAGGACTCAACAGTTGGGAGAGGGCTGTTGCAACCATGTCCTGCATGTTGGCTTCCTGTGGGCATCTGATTGGCCACTGTGAGAACAGAGTGCTGGATTTGATGGGACTTCTTTGGCCTGATGCAGCAATACAATCCTTGTGCTTTTAGCTCATCATGCAGCGCATTTATCCACCTTGGGATCTGAATCACTAGCAAAAGAGGGGAGAGGACAGATCCCCTATTATTGGTCTAAACCAGTTTTTCCTAAACTTTGGGTCTCCAGCTTCTTTCAGGACTACAACTCCCACCATCCCTAGCTAGCAAGACCAGTGGTGAGGGGAGAATGGGAACTGTAGCCCTAGCTGGAGACGCAAGTTTGGCAAACACTGGTCTAAAACAAACCACTCACTCTGCCTCTCATATTGTCTCATTCCCTTTATTCCACATTGTTTCTCTTTCTTCCCATTGAAACTTTAACCTGCCTTGACTCCCTAAGACTTATGTTTTCATTCCTTTCTCCTCCTGCCCTGTTTTGCAGCGGCTCTCTGGGCACATGTTATAACACTTTCCAGCTGCAGCTGTCATCACAGTTCAATGGACTTATTATGAGGCATTAATTCACTGTGGCTAAACTGACTTCCTTGTGAGTCATTGCATTGCCTCGGGAGCTCCTTTTGTTTAAGTGCCTGGTAAATACAGAAAATGGAAGGGTGGTTGGTGCAAAGATCACTCCATCTAAGGATGCTGGGCTGGTAACCTGATATCTAAGGCATGTCTTCAGCAGCAGCAGCATATGTGGAGTTGGGGTGGAGCTAACCGCCTGACTCTGGGATCACTGCCGCATCCTCAACAGGCTGCAGCAGGGCAGTAGCAAGGTTGGAGCTGCATGGTTGCACCAGTGAGGTTGCCATTGCCAGAGTGCTGATACAGCAACTACATGGCCCCAACCTTGCACCAAGCCCACCCTTGTTCACCCTTGAGTAAATGGTGTTTCCGTGCACTCTGGTTTCCATCACGGTGTTCCGTTGTGCCAGAAGCGATTTCGTCATGCTGGCCACGTGACCCGGCAAGCTGTTTGTGGACAAACTCCGGCTCCCTCAGCCTGAAAGCGAGATGAGCGCTGCAACTCCATAGACGCCTTTGACTGGACTTAACCGTCCAGGGGTCCTTTACCTTTTACCATATGAGCAGCAGTAAAGCTGGTGTCAGGAGGGTGGCCCCCACTACACTTGGGTTTAACATACACCAAGGTACAACTCAGGGCTTTTCTCAGCTGGAACTCACCTTAACTCAGTTCCTGCACCTCTCGGGTGAGTCCCATTGCCATTATAAGAGAACAAGGGTGAGTTCATGGTGAGTTCCGGCACCTCTTTTTCTAGAAAAATAGCACCGGTGCAACTTGACCTCTGGTTTATTTCAGAAGACAGGGGAGCACAACAATGACTTTGCTGGATCAAACCAACAATTAATCTAATATTTTTGTCAGCACTTTGCCATCAATTGTAGCCAGAGATGACCACAGAGTAGGATGTTTAACAATGTTAACATCTTCCAGCCTGATCTGGGAGGAAGCAAAGAATATTTCTTCTCAGACTAGGAAGAGAGAGGATTGCTACCTCCTCCATTTGAGGATCAAGCAATGGGCATGTGTGTCCTCTTTTTGGATACTTCCGCCTCAGCCTGCAGGCTGGCTGGTCTCAAACAGGCTATTGGAGGGCTACCACATCCAAGAGAACATGCGTGATACACCACTTTGCCATTTTGGGAGCAATACAGACTTGCATTGGAGAGACCTATGTTCAAATACCAACTCAGATGGAGTTTGGTATGGCCAGGCACGATCCTAACAGATAAACCTACTGGTATATTATACTGGCTGGCTGCACATATGCTTTCAGGCCCTTTTCAAAATTTAAAGCCATTCATGGCCTGAGCCCCCCATATCCCTGAGACCACCTTGCATAGGTGTCAACTCCCTGGGGCCCTGGGTGCCCAAATACCCACAAAATTCCCCATGAAGGGGCCGGGCACCCACATTTTTTTTTTAAATAAAAATACTTTATTTTATTGTTTCAAATTATAATACATACACATATTTCCGACAAAACATACACAACCTACAGACATTTTTAAACATCTTAAAAACCAAACACTCCATCATACTTTCCTTATCTTCATCACATTCTGCCCACCACCTTTCAACACCCCACACCCCACCCTGTGCAAATTTTGGTGCCAGGGCCATGCACACTGCATGGCACCCACGGTTCCGGGCACCCATGGTCGTGGGGCCAAGTTGGCATTCCTGCCACCTTGCCTTATACAAGCAGCAACACCAATTATGGCAGCCCCATTAGCTCCTGCTTGGTGTTGCATATATCCCATTTTACAGGGGACAGTCCTCTGTTTGAAGCCTGTCCAATCCTCGTTCAGTGCAAGAAGGGGCAGTGGAGCCTTGGCATTGCCCAGCACCAGTTAGTGCCTCAGTTGCAGGCTGAGCAGGTCACGTGGCGACCGTCTTCCTCACTGCAGTGAGATGTACCACATTTCTATTTGAACCACGGCAATAATTTCTAAATTTGCTTCTATAGTTATAAATTAGCCCATGCAGATTTTGTGCAATCCGGCATCCTCTTTTGTGGTGAGGCATTTCCTCTTTTCCCCTTGTCCAATTTTCTGCAAACGTGGAATTTTTTTTCCTACAGTGAAGAATCTTCCAGTCTGCTTCACCTTTACGGACAGACTTCTAATCCGCCATTAGAGTGCAAGATGCTCATTTGTGTCGTGAGTCCCTGGCACAGAGTGGGTGTCCTAAACTTAAAATACAAGATCAGACTCCGGAATCTTAACTCAGAGCTTTAGCAAAATTGATTCGTGCGCTCAGTTCTAAAGATCCTTGATTGTATCTGAGCACTGACAAATACCTTATTGTCTCCTTTCTTGCTCTTTCTGCCTTGATCAACAACAAAAGTCCTAGATATCTCCTGCAGGAGCTTCACGGGATTTATAGCTCTGATGCATCCCAGTAGTTCCAGTGATATCTAGGGGTGTTGATTATGCCTTTCCTGAAACCGCATGCTGCATTAGAGCTAAGGCGTTTCAAAATCTCAGGAAAGGGTTTCAAATAGTTTCCCAGAAAACAGCACTTGAATTTTCTAAAATAAGCAGCACTTGAATTTCTAAAAAGCTGCCTTTGAATAGGAGGAGGCACTCTTTAGCTGCTAGAACGTAGACAGAGATGTCTTACAGAGAATAATACTGCTCCAGGCTTTATTTTGACTGAGTTGATGTTTAATTAAATATCTCCTTTCAGCACTGGAAGCAAGGTAAGTGATTCTTCCACAAGGATGTCTGAGCAAATGAATTTCAAATGCGCAATAAGGGTCAGAAATAGAAGCAAACTTGATGGTATGGTTTCTGGGTTTTAAAGGAAGCTTTTAATTTAATTTAATTTTTTTTAAAAAAAGGAACACTAGGAATGGATGAATTAGCAATTACATATTTTAAAAGCAATCTTGGCAACATTTCTGAAGCAATACCAAAATGGAGTTTCAATCATATCAGTTGAGAAATTAAGGGCTAGGCTAATGTTTACTCTTTCCACCCATTAGTCTGGCCTTGAGGTTCAGAGTTGCGTAAGCAGAAACAGAACTCCCATGGATGGTGTTGAATGGAGCTGTGCTTAAAGATTTTAATTTTTATTTTATATGTCAACTAATGAGAGGAAGTTCTCCTAAGAGGAATGAGGAGGCAGAGGAAAAACATGACTGTTCTAATAGCTTCTGGTTTGTTTCTGGAGCTTTTTACCTTTGCATCCTTGCATGGATTGTTGGGACATGAAGATTTCAGATAAGGTTTGCTGCTGTATGAAACCCCACACTTATTAATGTCAAGAGTGTGAAAATTCTTATCTGAGTCCCATCTACTACAAAAAGAAGCTAGATCAGCTGTAAGGAAGCGACTGCATCTTTTCTTCTGTGGTTGTAAAGATGTACAAGGAGTGGCCCAGAGACTGATACTGATGTACAGTATTGGAAGAATAGAGATACGATTCCCCTTAATCAAATGGCAACATTGGCAATATGTGAACGGACAGCTTATAGATGCAGACGTTCTTTGGATAAATACAATGATATTTGGAATGAGTTTACACAGAATATATTAGTTACAGGTAGGTAGCTGAGTTGGTCTGCCATAGTCAAAACAAAATAAGAATAAAAAATTGCTTCCAATAGCACCTTAGAGACCAAAGTTAGTTGGTCTCTATGGTGCTACTGGAAGGAATTTTTTTTAATTTACAATATATTAGGTTATTGACAGTTATATGATTATTAGGATAAAAACAATATACACATCTGTATATTAATGTGTGGTAATGTAACAGTATTTTTTTCTTTATCTCTTTCTTTCTTTCTTTCTTTCTTTTTCCCCTCACTGTACCTTTTTATAAATGAAATTATTCTAATATTTTAAAGGGGGGAATATGTACAAGGCGTTCTCTGATGTTCCAGTGGCAATCTCTTTCAGTGCCTGGGGTGCGAGAAGAGAGCAAAACCAGCTGTTTTAAAACTGAAAGCCAAACTAGGTAAGACACCATTCACACAATTAGCAGTTGCGTAAATGGGTTTTTTAAAAAAAAAAAAAAAAAAAAGTGAGCTGCCTGATCTTGATCAGGGGAGAGCAGAGCAGTTTCACTTCCTTCAGCACTCCTGACCCAGACTGGGCAACCCACGGCCACTATTTGCAGTGGAAGCAATGCTCCCATTCAATGCCAGCGAAGGCTCCCCACCCAAAGTCCCAAAGTCAACACTATCCACCATAGTCTCTGCTGCTCCTGCTATTGGGTATCCAATAAGTGATGAATGCCTCCAGAGCAGACAAAGCAAGAAGGAAAACGAGGGAGATAGGAGTAGAGAGATAGCCCTGTGAGGTAAAGGAAAATTAGTCTTTTTCAAAGTTGAAGGATCTGAATAAGAATACTAAGGTTGGTAAAGGGACTGTACTGAAGATTTACTCTCAGGTAGAAATAGCTGTCATAACACAAAAGGGTGCATTATAGACATCCAAGTGTCCCTCAAAGTTTCCAGGGACAGTCCTAGAATTACAGAAGCCATACTGGTTTCTGATTTGATCCCAGAATGACTTGCTTTTCCTTAGGCTGTCCCTATTTTCATCAAAGAAATGTTGGAGGGTATGGAGTGATGCGACCCTCGAGCCAAGGAGATAAGTAACTATACGGCATTTAGAAGACATCTGAAGGCAGCCCTGCTTGGGGAAGTTTTAAATGTTTAATGTTTCCTTATGTTTTTATATACAGTGGTACCTCGACTTACGAATTACTCGACATACGAATTTTTCGACTTACGAATGAAAAAGGTGCCCGCACGCCTATGAATTTTTCGACATCCAAAGGACATCTGTTGGCAGTTTTAGATGGGATTTACTCGACTTACGAATTTTAGATGCAGTTTACTCGACTTACGAATTTTTCGTTTCTAATGCATTCCTATGGGGAAATCACTTTTTCGACTTATGAATTTTTCAACCTATGAATGTGCATTCAGAATGGATTAAATTCGTAAGTTGAGGTACCACTGTATGTTGGAAGCTGCCCAGAGTGGCTGGGGCAAAGCAGTCAGATGAGTGGGATATAAATGTTGTTGTTGTTGTTGTTGTTGTGGAACAGGATGTCACTATTTTCATCAGAGAAATGTTGGAGGGCATGTTCATAGTGTGCAATTCAGTATGAGCCAGCGTAGTTAGCATGTTGGACTAGAACCTCATAGGCCTGGGTTCCCTACTCAGCCATGAAGCTCATGGGGTAACCTTGAGCCACAAACAAATAGTCTTGGGGGGTTGTGTTGTAAGGATAAAAGGGGGTGGGGTGAACCATGTATACCACCTCGAGCTCTTTGGAGAAAAGGTGGGAGATAAATGTAATAGCAAGCCAGAGTACAATATTGGCTTCGAAACAGAACTGCTGGGCTGTTGCTGTGGCTGCTTCCTGCACACACTCTTGCTTGCTAAAAATGACTCCTATTCCTCCTCTGGCAGGGAAAAGTTAACTATCCCCCCTTCTTTCAGATTCCTGAGTCTTGAAAGATGCTCTGACAGTTCCTCTGGGCTCACAATGTATGCGGTGGGATTGTTTTACATAGCATTTGTATCTGCCATCAGTTGTCATCCCTCTTTGGATGATTCACAACTCAGAAATAAGTTGAGACAAATGTGTGTGCTGTCATTGTTGTTGTTTTTTTAAAAAATCCTAGATGCCCATGCCTTTTTCATTATTCCACTTTAGAGAGCTTTGTATTTGTCACAAGAAACTGGACAGTTAATATATGGCAATAAATCAGAGCCAGGGTGGTATAATTGGAGTCCTTTAAATATACATATACATACATAAATGAACACATATATATAGCAGTAGTTCTGTTCTTAACCTGAAAGTGTTCTTAACCTGAGGTACCACTTTAGCTAATGGGGCCTCCCACTGCCGCCGCGCCGCCGCCACGTGATTTGTGTTCTCATCCTGAGGTAAAGTTCTTAACCCAAAGTACTACTTCTGTGTTAGCGGAGTCTGTAACCCGAAGTGTTTGTAACCTGAGGTACCACTGTATATGTATATATCTCTGGTTCCACAGAAGGAGACAAACATACTCAGACGCAGTCACATACAATCGCTGGTTCTCTTCCTTCCGTATCTCCCTCTCTCTCTCTCTTTTTCAGTGTTTTATTTGGATATTTTACAGAAGAACCACCTAGAGATTTCTTTAAAAAAGAAATATAAAAAACGATTCAAATTAAAAAAATAAATGAAATAATAATGTAAAGTGGCTTGCAAGCCTCATCTAGTTTCCACTGGAAAGCTAAAAATCTCAAAGTTTAAAAATCCCAGAGCTACAGTAACAACCAGATTCTTTATTAAAGCTGGGTTGCCTTCTTTTGTTTGGTCAGCTGTGTACAGCAGCACTTGGTGGTGGGCAGGCAGAGATTGCTATAAGAGCGTAGATCTAAAAAACAAAAACAAAAAAGATCTGGGCTGAACGTTAGGACTACCTTCCTGATGGTTGTTGTTGTTCAGTCGTTCAGTCGTGTCCGACTCTTCATGACCCCATGGACCAGAGCACGCCAGGCACGCCTATCCTTCACTGCCTCTCGCAGTTTGGCCAAACTCATGTTAGTAGCTTCAAGAACACTGTCCAACCATCTCATCCTCTGTTGTCCCCTTCTCCTTGTGCCCTCCATCTTTCCCAACATCAGGGTCTTTTCTAGGGAGTCTTCTCTTCTCATGAGGTGGCTAAAGTACTGGAGCCTCAACCTCAGGATCTGTCCTTCTAGTGAGCACTCAGGGCTGATTTCTTTGAGAATGGATAGGTTTGATCTTCTTGCAGTCAATAAAGTGAGACGTTGTTGTTGTTGTTGTTGTTGTTGTTGTTGTTGTTTAGTCGTTTAGTCATGTCTGACTCTTCGTGACGCCATGGACCAGAGCTCGCCAGGCACTCCTGTCTTCCACTGCCTCACATAGTTTGGTCAGACTCTGGTTGGTAGTTTCGAGATCATGGATCTTCATGGATCACTGCCTTGTTGTGGTGAAGGGGCTTGAATAACTCAGGGAAGCTATGGACAGGTCAAGATGGACAGGTCATAGTGGAGAGTTTTGACCAAACGTGATCCACCTGGAGGAGGAACCGGCAAGCCACTCCAGTATCCCTGCCAAGAAAACTCCATGGACAAAGACAACAGGCATATAAAAGTGAGACATTCTTCTCAGTAAACCATGCATAGGATCAGTGCCTGTGAATAAAGTGAAACTAACTTATTCGCAAGACATTTTCAATTTTGTTCAGGACTAATAAAAGTGCTTCCAGACTAGAAACGTTTGTGGGCTTATTTACAAGGCCAATATACACGTGTGGGGGCAAACCTGATGAAGGGAATCTATGAAAATGGCACATGACATAGCTCATAACGTTGTGTACAATAAATATTGAAGTAAAATTGAGCATTTACTCTTTTTTTTTTTTAGTAAGCTGATATCTCAGATAGCAATGTTTATGCACTGGTGATGCCATTCACTGAAATAGCTTGCCTTTCTAATGAAGAGCAATATTTTGAATGAATGCATTATTCATACAATGGCTCTATAGTTTTCATCATTTTTCTACTATAGTTAACCATCTTCCAATGTGTCACTTTATTCTTCACCTTGACAAATTGTAATAAATGAATTGAAATGGTTTCCATGGTCTAAAATGGGGTTTGCATAATATATGGGAGATATTTCTCAGCCTCTCTTTTTCAACAGTTCTGTCAATAATTAAATGGTGTCTATGAGGCATTTTTGGAAGTATGCTTGTAGTATAAATGTTCCTTTTGGAGAAAATCTATTGTTATTGGGCATGCCACAACAGGAGATTCCCTTGGAAAATCCACTACTCAAATTCACATTCTGCTTACTCCATATGCCCTTCTGTTCTTCATGCATTTTAAATCTTTTTTTTAAAAAAAAATAGGATCCACAGAGGTATTTATGCATGTGCTTTGTTTGGCGGATGATCACTGGGCATTATGGTCACAATACACAAAATTAGGTCTGCCTAGCCCATTGAAATCCATGGGTTTAGACAAAATCGAAAATTCTTTCTAGTAGCACCTTAGAGACCAACTGAGTTTGTTCCTGGTATGAGCTTTCGTGTGCATGCACACTTCTTCAGATACACTGAAACAGAAGTCACCAGATCCTTAAATATAGTGAGGGAGTGGGGAGGGGTATTAGAGAATGTCTAAGTCTGTGGCAAATGTCAACATTTTGATTTTATAGCAAATGCTTAGTTGTTTTCATACATTGATTCATGTGATAAATAGTTCAGCCACAGTGGTTCAGACACAGGTAACCACGGTGGATTCCTGCTATGCACTCTATGTGGGACTGCCCTTAAGGCAGATCTGGAAGCTGCAGCAGGTCCAGAATCTAGCAGCTAAGCCGCTAACCAGTGTTGGTGTACCGTGCTGGGGTTTGTGACCAACTTGGGAAAACGCCAGGCAGCTGTGTTCTTCCCCCTCAAGCACCCCTTGGGATGATCCATCACTTCTCTGTCCTGATGCCCTTCTACGACACGTATCCAAAGATATGTGCACACAATACAGTAGCAGAGTCCAAGCAGAAACTACGCATAGAGGTGTGGAATCTAAGCTACTTTATTATGTACAAGATCGGGTGTTACAGAACAAAGGAAACATAGCTCCTCTCTCCTCCTTCTCTGAGAGAGAACAGTAAAAGCAAAATTACAACATAACGGAACAGTGTTCACTGAACTTCCGTTCTCATGACTCCAATAGTATGGAATGTCAACACACAGACTTGTGATGAAAACAATCGCACATCAGCAGTGGAGGGAATGAAATCCCAACAACCAGAGTGGCCTACTGCCAGCATATAATGCCTTCCCTGAAAGAACTACGCTGGCTTCCATTGCAGAGGGTGGAGCAGATGACCCACAAAGGCTCTTCTGACTCTATGATTCTATGTCAGCATCATGCAGGGCATTTTGTTGCCCCAGCCAGCCAATGACATGAAGCAAGGGTGAGGAGGTACATAGGCTGCAATGTCACACATTGTTCATCTATTTTATATATTTGGGGTGGTGGTGGTTTATCTTTCTCTGTGTTTGTTCTCTATAAGTTCAGGCACCTCTCCAGATAGCATTGCCAAACTTCGGCATGGTTTAAGACTGTGCTGTTAGATTGATGTCGTGAAGTGTTTTCCTCTCTTTCTTGTTGTTGAAACAGCAACCACAAAATTCAGTATATGCGCTTCATTTCTTTAAAAAATGGCATATGTTATACAACATTCCTTCATGTAATAGCTGCACTCCTGATTTCCCAAGTCCTCTCCTCTGGGATCACCGTTTTCAGATTATCTCGCAAGTTCGCCAAGTTCTTCAGCTGCTCATAATCTGTTCTGGTCCTGCTGCTAACATTGGCAGCATAACTATTAAGCACAGTCAGACCTAAATGCTCACAATATGGTGTGTAATGTAGCATTATTTAATTTCAGCAGCTGCTGTGATAAGAAGGCTGCTCTTCCGATCGCTATCTTTTATCACTTACATTTTTTAAAAAATTCCTATAATCATATTCTACAAGTCTTATATCACAGAATCGTAGGGTCATCTAGTCTAACCCACTGCGATGCAAAAATCTCAGCTAAATCTCAGCCTATGTCTTAGGTCTGAGGCTATGCAAACCCATGTTGCTTGTTTGAATTCGTGGTTGCATTCAGTGCCACGTGCTATCCTTTACAGGTTATTTTCTAGGCAACCGTTGTCAACCAAGAACCCTTCAGTTTGGGACTACAATGCCCATCATCCCCAGTCAGCATGATAGCTGTGCACAGAGGCCAGTGCAGTCCAACTTCATTGCATTAATGCCTGAATGTCTTCCATGAATGACTTAACTCCATTCTGTGAACAGGCAGACCCTTTTTAGATATGTTGAGTTTCCCTGTTGCTCTTCATCATGCTTGCTTGTGGATAAAAGCCACCACGTTATGTTTATCTGTGTCACTCTTTTCCTCCAGATTTTAACGCAGCTCTTCATAGTGTCTTCAGCATATTTATAACCACACCGTTTCCCAAAGTGGGCTGGACAAACTGACAATGCATTAAGATGGGCATTCTCCCCCCCCCCCGAATGCTAGGCGATGAAATCAAGGAAAAGGACAGATGCGTGCTAATGTATGCAACTACAGCAGCAAGGCTCCCAATTGCAAAAAATTGGAAGAGCACATTGGTACCAAATATGGAAGATTGGCAAGTCAAAATGTTATCATATCAAAATATGGCAAGGAAGATAGGAGAAGCTAAGGGAATAGCAGAACAAAAAAAAAAAAAGATTGGAAAGCATTTGAAGATTATATAGGGAATTCTGTGGAAAGGGCCAATCTTCTATCCAACATATGAGTGGGCTCAAGATGAATTAAAAAAAAAAGAGAAAACAATAGTTTTAGGTATATAAAAAAATGTAGTTACAGAAACCGCAATAATAGATAAGGTTGGAAGTCAACACTGGGGAATGGGGGGTAAAAAAAATACAGCATTCATTTTTGTCTGTATTTATTTATATTTGTATTTTTTTGTCAATGTCAAAGATATTTCATGCTTTTTTTCTTTTTGTCTCTTTTCTTTTCTCTTTTTCCTTTGTTAAATGGTAATTTGTATAAATTGTGTAATTCTTCAAATTCAATAAAGTTTATTTTATTTTTAAAAAATGGGCATTCCCCAAACAAATAACTATTACCTATGTCTGTCATTGATTCTACCACACTCTATTGTGACATGAGGCACAGAAACAAAAAAAAAAATCTCTGTGGGTTTTGTTTGTCTCTCCATTTACATACTTAGCACTGGACCTCTGACAGCCAGAAAGCAATCCTAGGTCAGTCAAGGCTTTGACAAACTGAACATTTCCACAAAGCCTATGCACCTTGTTCCAAACTTATCCTGCACATGCCAAAAACTCCCATCGTCACTGCAAAGAGTAATAACTTCAGCCGAATAAATTTTATCTGATTTCCATCAGTAGGTGGAGATGCAAGGAGATGTTTCATTAAGAAATAATGTGCAGAAACAACTGACTTCAACATGAACAATAAAAGAGTTGCCATTAATCATAGGTACCTACAGTATATTTATTTATTTTATTTTACATATTGAATTTATATACCACCCCTATACCCAGAGGTCTCAAGGCGGTTCACAGAAATGATCACAAAATATAAAAATCAAAATAAGAACAATAACCCAATCACACACACAAAAAAAAATCTTTTCCAGTCGTATATTTCCAGAACAAAAGAGCAGGATCCCATTATATTCCTATTATATGGAATAATGGGAGGGGGGGGCAAGTATAAGTAACTAGCGAATACCGTTCTGGAGTAATTGCCTATATATGCCATGTATACTTACATAGGCTCTATGGGGCCCGGGCACCCCCACATTTCCTGAAAGTTGGTGCCTCCCTCCATTGGGCAGCCACCTCCCCACCACAGCCGGGTGCTGCCCTCTTTTCCTAACTTGACTCCTGGCTTTCGGTGCCATTTCCAAGCGCATCTGAGCTGGGGAGAGGCAGGTGGGCAGGAAGGCAGGAAGGCCAGTAGAAGAGGCAGACTTGTAGGAAAGGTGGGCGGGCAGGCGGATGGTAGGTGAGGGCAGGCGAGCAAACAGAAACGTCTTACGGGAGGCAGGGGTGAAAGGCAAGCAGGCGGAGGTAAGGGGAAACCTGCACCCAGTAATGCAGGCAGGTGTGCTCTACAAAAGTGTAGGGAAGCAGGAAGAATTCCTCCCTGCTGTAACAGTCGTATCCACACTCGAGCAGCTTTCCTGAACTTTCATTCAATTCATCACTGGTTCTTGTCTCAGTCCACCTGCAGCAATAATCACATAGAGCAGGCTTTCCCAGACTTGGGTCTTCAACTGTTTTTGGACTACAACTCCCATCATCATTAGCTATCGGGGCAGTGGTCAGGGATAATGGGAATTGTGGTTCGAAAACAGCTGGAGACCCAAGTTTGGGAAGCTCTGACCTACAGCAACAACCAGTGGCTCTTGTATGAATGTCCATATATGCCTGCATCTTCCAGCCAGGTCCAGATGAACATTGCCAGATGGGCCGGGTATAAATATATTTTTATTTTTATTTTTATTTTTATTTTTATTTTTATTTTTATTGCAATTCAGATGACGACCTGCATCTTCACTCAATCCACAAAAAGAAGTCTGCTTACAGAGCGCCATCTATTTTGTCAGATTTCCACTGTGGCTAATAATTTTGTATATGCCTGGTTTTACATGCTGAGGGAAATCTTCCTTTTCCCAGTAAACATGCCAACAGTATGTGGCATCTGTGGAAAGGCCAAAAGTGAGCCCGACTTGCTAGAATTTAAGCAACAGGTTTTTTTCCAGAAATGCTTCTTTTCATTTTGAAGGGCAGCTTCGCTCACGAAACAAGTGGCTTAGCAGCTTTTTGAAGCAGGTTTTATTCTAGGATTTAGATATCTTTGACCACATGGTTGCACTGTAGTCCCAGATTGCCTCCTGGAATTGGAAGCCTTGGAGCAGAGATGGGAAGCTGTGCTATGCTATGCTAATTTCAATGCCTACTACACACACATTCTCATTGTCAAGAATTCCCTGCAGATAACAGCAAATGAGATACCAGGGGAATTGTGCTTGCCATATTCTTCTGGTCTTGAAATAATGCTGTTTTGCAAATGTCCAAGGCATTTCACTTCATAATGTGAGAGCATAAAAAGAGAGATATGCAATGACTTCTACTTGGTTGGAATGAGAGATTAGCCTGAAATCAAAACTGTCTGTGCTGATATATTCTGGTTAGATGTAATTACCTCATGTGCTGTAGGGAGATTAGAAAAATTCCTGTAGAGTGAAGGCAGGAAGGGGGCGAAAAGCTGCTTTGGGAGCTCAAATCTAGTGCCATGTTTTAGAATAAATACAGGCTTAATAGTTTGTTAAAGAGCACATTTTTTTACATTGCGCTTTTTAAAAGTTCCACCCTTAACCAGACTATTTTCTTGCCTTTTCGTTCTTTTCTTCTGCGGAAAACATTGGCTTCCTGAATTACAAACATATATTATAGGCATTGGATTTGAGCTTTATTTGAAGAAGAAATGTTTTACGCCGCCCACTCACCCCCCAGACACCTGCACTTCTCATTAGCTTAGTCCTCTTCATTTTGTATCTCGGCTTCCACTAAAGTGGCTCCGAAAATCGGGTGGTTTTGAAAACCAAGCAGAGCAAGCAGGGGGGATTAGTCTGAAAGTGAGAGATAATTTCTGAGGTTATGAGGAAGCTCCATGCTTGGGGAATTTAGCACTGCTGAAGCATTACTCTTCCATAATCAGCTGGAAGTGCAATTATCATTGTGGTTAAACACACAACAATGTTGCAGGCTTTTCCTCTTGATGTCCTGAAATGCACACATGGGCAGCCAATGGGCCGCAGGCAACCCTTGACCACTCTTAGTGAGGTCCACCATGTGCCAGGCAGCCCAGCCCACCTCTTCTCTGTTGCCCTGAGAAGAGATTGCTGGAGAGTGGTGGCTTTAACCTGTTCTCTCCCCCCTCCCCATTCTAATGCAGCAAAGATTGCACTGCTAATGGCACAGAGATAGCAATCCTTTGTACACTGTGATTGCTGTGGGAGCCAGGTTAATTCCTCCAGCACTTCTGATTGCTGTCCCTCCACTGCTATTGGCTGTGTGAGGATAGGAAATGTGGTTGAGAGATGGAAGAATGTTGCATGTATATTCAAGAGAGATGGAGGCCAGGAGTAGAGAAGGTTGTGAGGCATGGCCAACCCAATACATCTAGTGTCCTGGGCAAAGGACAAGATGGTGTCCCTGATTCCATATACAGAAGTAGACCAAACAGTCTGTTGACAATGGCAGACTTCGGGCACTCAAATCTCAGTGGCGCCCTGTGCAATGCCAAAATTTGGTGCCCCTTCGCCTCTCACACTCCATTCTACAGCATTGTTGTGGCGCCCCCTGCAGTGCAGGGCCCAGTATGACCAAAACTAGTTCCACTACCCTAAAACCGCCTCTGCTGTTGATTCTTTCCTTCAGCAGTGGCAACAGGGTACGGTAGTATCATCCAGTGAACCTAAGGGCAGCTGCCTAGTTTAGGGGGGCCGACATCACACATGTGATGTCCTGATGCCATGCGTGTGACATTAGGATGTCGCGAAGAGCTGGGGGTGGAGCCAAACATGGCAACCGTGCAACTCAATTACTGGCAGGAGGCTGCTTCAACCCTCCTTCCTCTCCAGGACTGGAGGAGGAAAAGGAGGAGGAACCAGCCACTGGAGGCTCTGCACTTTTGGGACATTGCGGGGGGGGGGCAGCCCCTACCCCAAAAACATAGGGCCCCTCAAAAAAGGCTTGTCCCCTAGCAGCCAGTGCCCCTGGCAGTGCCTTATCTAAAGAATGCCATTGCTAGACAAGGATATATGGGACAAGGTGGCCTCTTGGCTATCCCTGGTCCAAGTCCACAGGCTGCTGATATCCTTGTCAGTGAGATATGCCGTGAAGGCCTGGCATATGTACCAGGTATTCCTTGGCCTCCCGTGATCTTTGGGTCCACCACATCTCATAGGGTGAGGCTAGAATGTGGGTGCATCCCATGCGTGCTGCCTCAGGCAACACAGAAGAAGGTAGGAAACACAAATGTGATTAACACAAGCAGCAGCTAAGTGAGTTTTCAGCTTGCGATCTGAAGCTGGGAACCTTTCCCCTCAAACAGGAAAGTTGCCCTGAACTTCCTGCCTGAGGGAAGGGCACAGAGATGAGGGATCTGTGGCCCTCTGTATGCTGTTGAACCGCCAGCCAGCTTAGCGGGGATTATGGCAGCTGTGGTCTAGGAACCTCTAGAGGGCCTCAGGCTTGCCGCTCCTGAGGACGCTTTTTTGTGTGGACGCTTTTTTGGCAACTTTGTGTAGCGGTTCCATATTTACTGCCCTTTCTTTGTGATTAAAAAGCAAAGTCCCTATGGCAGTGTTGTTCTGTTGGAGTTACTGGCTGACATGAAACAGACCCAGTTACAGGTAGGTAGCCGTGTTGGTCTGCCATAGTCAAAACAAAATAAAAAAACAAAAAATAAAAAAACGAAAAGCTCATACCATGAAAGCTAATACCAAGAACAAACTTAGTTAGTCTCTAAGGTGCTATTGGGAGGAATTTTTTTATTTTTTATTTTGTGATGAAACAGACCAGCAGAGTGCAGTAGCAGCCTTTCTAGGAGCTGGTGCTTAAATCTCCTAACATGGCATTCTTCCTCCTACTTAGATGTGTGATCCATATCTCCATGGAGAGGAAACCAGTCACTTTCTAAGTTTAGACTTTCCCCTGCTTAGTATTCCCTGCATGCCCTGCAGTGAAGGCATAGATAATTGCAAAAGTTGCTGATGCTCCTCTCAGAGGTCTAATGAGACTGGCCTCATGAGCTGAAGGTACCGGTAAGTTCCATTGTTCGGGGAACTTTAGGGGGGGGGAAACCCCAAACTTTGGTGATCACACTTAATGCATTGAAGACTCATGTCTTGAAACATCTGAGGAGGATGAGGGTCAGGGTCAACAGTTGATGTGGCCTGGGATGGGGGGCCAAGTAGAGTCCCAAGGGCCAAATATTTGGCACCAGAGGCAGAGATTCTCCACCCACCCACACAACCAATAGCCAACAGTGCAATCCTAATCACGTCTACTCAGAAGTGTCCCATTCTGTTCAGTACGTATAGGATTGCCGTCCGTTCATTTATTATTACAAATGTTGCAGGGTCATTGAAGAGGAGAGCATGTGCAAACTTCCCTTTCTCTACCAAGAAACCGCAGCCTGCTTCGAATGCAGAGTTGTGCTTTCCCAACAGATTTGATCCTTTGCTCACACTCCCCCAATCCCTGCAATTTCTTTTAAAAATAAAGATCAATATAGACACAAGTTCAGGTTTTTGTTGATGCAATTGTAGCTGCCTTACTGAAAAATAGATGTTGTTTAAATAACAGTTCCCCACAGATACAGGTTCCTTCCAGTCATCTGGGCGCTAATTCCGATTTTTATCAGGTTGCTGGGTGAAAATCCTGATCTAATAAGGGCAAATTGGGGAGAAACAGGTTTGACTTTCTCTGTGCAAATCCCTGCTTTGGAACTGCACCTGATAAATGCAAGGTCCAAGTGGACGATTGCTACTCTCATCACAAAATCCTGTTTAAGTTAACTCAGAAGTAGTTCAGATTTGCATATACATAGGACTGCAGCCTACAGTGCTTTTTGTTTTCTCTTCAGAGGGAATTCGAATCCATGCATTTTCTAAACACACACACACACATCCCACATGCAGCAGACCGGGAGAGAGGTTGGGTGATGTCCCCATGTAACAGGATCCGGAACTCATGGCAATGAGTGAGCATCTCCATATTAGGGCCATTTATGTTTATTAACAGCAGCAGCAACATACTCTTTAAACATCTTTTCATTTGGACTATTCAAAGCATTTAGATTAGTAATTCAGTTCCTTCCTATGCATGACCGAAACTCATTTTTCTCAAAAATTAGGCAATCATAGTGAACACAAAGTGCAGATGATGTAAATTAATATTTGCACAGTATCAGATCATCTGGCATTAAATCAATCCAAAGCTATAAAGGTCAGGTGCTTGTTGAACACTATGGCTGGATTTCTCGCTCACAATTAAAACAGTAAAGCGAAGCCTTGAATCATATTAGACTGATATTTAGTTTAACTCAGTACCAAGGCCTTTGCCAACAGCCAGGGTCTCAGCAAAGATCCCTCTAATACCCATCCACACCCATTCTAAATAGAGATTAATGTTGGGTGTCTTCTAGATGCAAAGTGTATAATAAATTTATTATTATTATTATTATTATTATTATTATTATTATTATTATTACAGTATTATTATTAATACCCTGCCCATCTGGCTGGGTTTCCTGAGTCACTCTGGGCAGCTCCCAACAGAAAGTTAAAAACACGATAAAACATAAAACATTAAAAACTTCCCTAAACAGGGCTGCCTTCAGATGTCTTCTAAAAGTCAGGTAGTTGTTTATTTCCTTGACATCTGATGGGAGGGCATTCCACAGGGCAGGCGCCACTACTGACAAGGCCCTCTACCTGGTTCCCTGTAACCTCACTTCTCACAGTGAGGGAACCACCAGGAGGCCCTCGGCGCTGAACCTTAGGGTCCGGGCTGAACGATGGGGGTGGAGGAAATGACTAACGATAGGACCCACAAAGGGGAGGAGGGAAGTCCAGGAGATTCTCTGGCATCTTGTTTTTATGATGTATATTGGATATGTGATTGTAAAACTTTAATTTGAAAAAACAAATAAATAAATTTATTTTTAAAAGATTAAAAATAAAATCTGCCCGTGCTGATTTATATGTGTGTGATCAAATTAAGAAATAATTTCTATAATAGAAACACAGTGTGTCTCGCCATCGTGGGAAAAGCTACAACCAGGAGACCTGGATGCCCTCTCCATTTGTTTCCCAGGTGCCCACAGTGTAGTCCAAGGTCTCTGCTCTCTCTCCGTGTGCTTCTTTACCTTTAAGCCTCAGTGCCTCAGCTGGGCAGCCTTTCAAATACCAGGCTCTTGGAACTTTGCTGCACATTTTAAACAAGAGAGCTTATTACCTGCTGAATTGTGCTTTTAAAGATTGCTTCTGAGCTGTGGATAACTTGAATTAAAGTCTTGTGATACTGGTCTTGTGCTTTGTGGCTACTGCTCTGGGTTCCAGCATGTGGAAGGTTGGAATTTAAGAACAAGAAATGAAGAAAGGACAGCTTCAAATAGAGGACTTCCCCATGTAAAATAAGATGCACAGCCACCCTTGGAGGAAAGGAACACTCCCAGCCATTGGGGCAATGTTGTGCAAATGCTTTCCCTCCATTTGTAAGAGCTGTCTCAGCTTCATCACCGCTCTATAATGGTAAAGGAGGTGTGCCGATGCCAATAAAAGACCAGGGCACTTTACAAAGGCCATTCTATGATGCTAAGACTGTCACTATTTCTCAGGAGGGATTCAGACACACACCAGAACTTTTGGTTTGTGCTGTTGAAGTATATTAAAACACACTGGCTGCATTCACTTGACAGTTTATTCCATTTTCATGATGCTACCTCACACATTACATTTGATTCACTTCTGGAACGATAGTGGAATATAGCACAAGTTCAGCTCTCATTCAGTGGCATACCGTGGGTTGCCAGCACCCAGGTCTGCATGGAGGGGTTGGGAGGGAGAGAAATGGATGGAGTACACATGCACATTCAACTGCATAACGGTGTCCACATCACCCAGAAGATTGCAGCTGCAGAGATAAGAAGAGTCATTCCATTGTCTGGAGAGGTCACTTTCTCCATTTTCCATGGAGCTCAGCAATGGAAGTACACAGCTGTATTGAGGCAGCACTGGGTGTTGAAATTTTGCACCCCCTAACAATTTTCCATCTGGGGCAACTGCTCCTGTCCCCTCCCATGCTACACCCCTGCTCTCATTTTCATATTATTTGCAAACCGTTACCCACCCACCCTGCCCTGGCAGCAAAAAACATGAAAATGAGCACACAGCTTGCACTATATTCCAATATAGCTCCATAAGTGTCTTTTAAGCTGTGCAAAAGCTCAAATATAATGCAGAACAGTTAGGACTTGGCTACATTAGCAAAGAAAAAGTGTTTTATATGCGTTATAACACTGCGGCAACAGATGGCGCTGTGGAGTCCCGTCTTTCGCCAACGTGATTTCCCATAATGAAGTTTGCAATGTGTTTTCCTGAAACACTTTTTATCTGTCTAGATCCAGCCTTAGAGGAAAGCAGAGAAAAGAGAATAAACTGTCATGGGAACGTAGCCTCGGTTGTCCTAACATAGCAAATCTGCTTTAAGAACAACAACAGCAACAAAAAGGACTTTGTGTAGTTAAGAAACCAACAGAGAAAAGCACCCAAAAGCGTGGGATGGAGAAATGATCAATGGGAAGACATTTAAACACCCCACTAGCAAATCTGGATGAGTGCTCATTGCGTTATAACTGCCTACTAAACAAATCAGAACGAAAGCTCACTAAAGACTGGGCAATTAGCATTTAAGCTTTGCACAAGTAACTCAGGATGAGTGCTGAATAAACATGTGGTCATGTGGAGAAGCCTTAACACATATGGCTGTGCATCATGAACAGGTTATGTGAGAATGCAGGATCTCACCCCATGCAGAAAAAAATTGTTAGATCTGTTCATGCATAACTGTCTCTGGATCAAGGTAATAGCCGAGCAGTGTACATATCGTAACTCATTCCACTTTGTTGTTTCTAGAGCGCTACAGAAACTGATACATGTTAATAAATGGATGAGTTTGACTAACACTCTATGAACACGTAAGGCTCTTATATTTTATTTTTCTTTGGAGGAACTGTGCATCACAATTTTCACTTTGGGAGATTTTCTTCTTCCTCCGTTACTTCTGAAAGAAAATAAGCTTTTATCAACTTTCTTTTAAACCACGAAAAAACAGTTTCAAAACTCACCTAGTCAAGCTGGTTTCAATGAAGCCATTTATCATCTTAGCATTCAGTAAATTGGACTGGATCTCTTAACAGAAGTTGAGCTTTCATTGTGTAGGAAAAGCGAAAGAAAGCAACCCCCGAATGTTTCAGAACACCAAAGCCTACATCCTTTGCTTCCGCTATCCAGCCTACAGCCATTTAATGCTATGATCATATCAGTTCCTGAGTTTCACTAACTTCAGATACCTGCTACATTTTGACTGCTGACCATAGGATATCATACAGATGAGAGTGATGGAGCAGAACTCAACATACCTGGTAATAACCATACATCCAAGGACAACTTTTTTTTACAAAGTCTATGGGTAGTAATGCAATGCATCTCTCCTAGTGTGCAGGTGACCTGGGTGCTGGATCGGGTCTGCTGTGGTCCCTCCGCTGCAAGGCCCCTCCTCTCCCATCTTAGGGTTTATTTTTTTCATTAGTTCCATTATAAAAGCAAATTCCTAGTATTTGTCCTGTTCCATTTCTCAACTACAAACACATAGCTGTCAACCTTCCTTTTTCTTGCACTGGGAAACGGCCATAGCTTTCAACCTTCCCCTTTTTTGCAGTGGGAAACGGCGCTGGAATAAGGGAATTTCTCGCAAAAAAGGGAAAGTTGACAGCTATGCAAACAGTTCAGGGCAGCCTCCCAGAATGAGTTTAATAGTGGCTTGTTATGAAAAATGAGAGGATCGATGAAACCAGCATCCCATCTCAATGGGAGAACTGGCACTCGCAAAGGGAAGCCGAGAGGCCGCTGGAAATTCCATACCCCTCAAGAATTAGAAAACAGAACAATCAATATGTGTTCATTTCAAAGCACACTGCTTTAAAATTAAGAAAGCAAGAGTAGCTTGTTTATGAAGAGAGAGAGAGATAGATAGATAGATAGATAGATAGATAGATAGATAGATAGATAGATAGATAGATAGATAGATAGAAATGAGGGAGAGAAAAAGCAATGGAAGCTTGCTGGGGACATCTAAAGCAAATGCCAAACCATTATTTTCTGTTTGGTGTTGGTAACAAAAAGGGATAACCCGCTTTCTATTCTGCTCACACAGAAAGAGAACTCCTGTGACACATTCTCTTAATGAAGAGCCCTGTTATTGCAATGATCCTCAGATCTCTATCGAACGTCTTTGCCATCTCAAGATATTCCACAAATGAGTGAACCTGGAAAGCCAGTCAATAGCAGCAAAGCTTGCAGCCCTTATGAGTGCTGTGGTGAATGAATTGGCATTTGTATTGTAGCCCGGCTGCAAGACGCAGCCATTACGCTTATCTTGAGGGTGAAATTTGATATAAAACGTAGAAATACCGTTTCCTTCCACCCTGAGCACAGCTGAAAAAATAAACGCGACGAAAACTTTTATTTTATGAGGGTTATATGGAAAGGAACTTTGAGTGCCAAAACACAGAGCAAAAATCATTCTAGTGCTTGAGAACCACTTCACATATGCCTAGAGATGTAAAATTTCCAGAAATTTGGAATCCATGAGAAAAAACCTCCCCCCCCCTTTTTCTGGCTTTCCCCCAGGTCTTCCCATCTCTACACATGTCCCCTGATCCAGCCACTGAAGCAGTCCTCCATACCTTTCAACAATTCTCCCTCGAAAATAGGGACATCCTATCCAATTATGAGATGGTTGGACAGTGTTCTCGAAGCAACTAGCATGAGTTTGGCCAAACTGCGGGAGGCAGTGAAAGATAGGTGTGCCTGGCGTGCTCTGGTCCATGGGGTCACGAAGAGTCGGACACGACTGAACAACTGAACAACAAATTCAATTATTTATCATCATCATCATCCTGCCCATCTGTCTGGGTTGCCCCAGCCACTCTGGGCAGCTTCCAACGTACATAAAAACATAATAAAACATTAAACATTAAAAACCTTCCCTATACAGGGCTGCCTTCAGATGTCTTCTAAAGATTGTATACTTATCTCTTTGGCTCAGGGGTCGCATAACTCCATACCCTCCAACATTTCTTCGATGAAAATAGGGCTGTCCTAAGAAAAGCAGAATATTCCAGGATCAGATCAGAAACTGGGACAGCTTCTGTAAATCCGGGACTGTCCCTGGAAAATAGGGACACTTGGAGGATCTGGTCTTCTATGTACAACTATTCAACTTCATCTACTAAATAGGTAACAGGAGCAATTGAAACTTCCTAAACCAGGGTGGGTGAGTGTGTTGCATTAGGCAGAGGCTTCCCTCCACCCAGCTCTCCTGTGGCCAAGCTGGATTCTGGTCAGTTACTGAATGTGACACCTGGCTTGAGAGCAGTACATGTGAAAAGGATCTAGGAGTCTTGGTAGACCATAAACTTGACATGAGTCAACAGTGTGATGCAGCAGCTAAAAAAGCCAATGCAATTCTGGGCTGCATCAATAGGAGTATAGCGTCTAGATCAAAGGAAGTAATAGTACCACTATATTCTGCTCTGGTCAGACCTCACCTGGAATACTGTGTCCAGTTCTGGGCACCACAGTTCAAGAAGGATACTGACAAGCTGGAACGTGTCCAGAAGAGGGCAACCAAAATGGTCAAAGGCCTGGAAACAATGCCTTATGAGGAACGGCTTAGGGATCTGGGTATGTTTAGCCTGGAGAAGAGAAGGTTAAGGGGTGATATGATAGCCATGTTCAAATATATAAAAGGATGTCATATAGAGGAGGGTGAAAGGTTGTTTTCTGCTGCTCCAGAGAAGCGGACACGGAGCAATGGATTCAAACTACAAGAAAGAAGATTCCACCTAAACGTTAGGAAGAACTTCCTGACAGTGAGAGCTGTTCAGCAGTGGAATTTGCTGCCAAGGAGTGTGGTGAAGTCTCCTTCTTTGGAGGTCTTTAAGCAGAGGCTTGACAGCCATCTGTCAGGAATGCTTTGATGGTGTTTCCTGCATGGCAGGGGGTTGGACTGCATGGCCCTTGTGGTCTCTTCCAACTCTATGATTCTATGTGCATGTTGAGGGATCTCCACAGCTGCCAGTGGAACACCCTGAAATGAGGCATTCTGAGGGCAGGGATTGGCTGAGCTAGCCTGGAATCTATTGGATCCCACAGCACTTTCACTACTGTCATGTTATGGCATGGGGCTTGATCTGGGCCCAACTGCTGCACCAGCTCCAGGCTGCTGGATGTGGCAGGGCTGTGGATGTGGCAGCGGGAACATCACTGCACAGCCCCACTGGTGAGGAAAAAGGGCTTGGGTTGCAGTCCTGCTCTGCACATAAACACGTGCCGTTGCAACTCCACAGCTTGATATATGCTGACCTTCAACATCCTGTGCTCAATAACTTCAAGGTGAAGATTGGTTATTCCCAGGACATCATCTGAAGGCACCTGATGTGGCAACCTTGCTGTGGTCAAGGAGGTCTGGGTCTCTTCAGTGCCTGGGCGGAAGGCTGCCTGAAGACCACCTTGAGTTCCCTCACAGAAGATACGCTGGCTACAAATGCAATAATTTAATATTGCCAGAATGGTTTTCAAGATCTTCATGGCTATAATAAAGAAGGGTCACTCTGCCTTTTGTTACACTCGGTATCGTTATGGCTGTGCAACAGCTTTTCCTAATGGCATCCCAAATAAAAATGCAACGTATCCCAGAAAAAGTCTGGAACAGGAAAAGAGAAAAGAACAAAGTTGAACTTTTCCCTCCATCGCCTGACTTAATTAAGCAACTGCAGTAGTAGTGCACACAAACAAAAAACAACAGTCTATTCCCATTTCCCATTAGCCTTCCAAGCAAATTTGGCATGGATTTTGGGGGGTGGCAGAGGCAAGTTTATCAGAGGGCATGAGGGAATTGTTTCTATTTTCTCCTGGCGCTTTTCTCTTTTTTGCATATGTTTTGAAAAGTGACTGGTGAATCGATCAAAAAGCACCCAAAGGGAATAGGAATGGTTTCATTTTGGCAGTAATTAACTGATTATCATTTTAGGGCCCAATTCCTTTTGACAGCTGAGTCTTGCAGGGCATTCTCCAGTGGTTTTATGAGAAGTAACGGATGATATAACCAGTCTTGAACTTAATGTGAGAAAAAGTGATTTTCTTATTTTGCAATGGCAGATGGCGGAAATCACAGAAAGGTAGATGGGAGAGGATCCAGAAACAATCAGGTCACAAGCAATCTAACCCTTGTAGCACATATTCTAAAGTTGCCAGCCACTATTTGGCTGCCCAATGCAGCAATTGCTCCATGTGGAGGTTGTAGCATGGAAAGTGACTTGCCACATAGCATGGGATGTGCTACCCACTTGCAGGATCTTCTGGCAGTAGGCATAGTTAATTTGTCTGACTGTACACTTAATGGTTCCACACTCTTAATAGTTTTAATGGTTCTCCACTTCTCCTGTTGCCCTCTTTTTGTTATATCCAAATCATTTTGGAACTATCTGCAATGTCCGGCCTGACACCACCCACCTATGCTGATCTTTGGATCCACTTGGACAGGACAGAGTAAAAGAGGGCTTCCTATTTCAGCTAAGTCTTGCTTGAACAACAAGGTCTTCCTTTACTGAATAGCCCAGGGGTGGGGAAGTGGATCTGCCCACTTACCAGTCCATCACCTGATTTCGCCATCAGGTGAAGTGCTGGCAATCAGCTGGTGAGTGGTGGTGAGGCACAGCACAAGGTTCTTTGCAAAGGGTGCTTTGAAGTCCTGCTAGTCAGCCGATCGTCGGCGCTTAACATCAATAGAATTAGACCTATATACACATATAAAATCTGTTTAAAACATACAAATAATTACAATACCAGAAAATACAAAACAAAAACTAAAATAAAATAAAATAAAATGGTGGCTCCCCCTTACTTTCATATTTGTTTGTTTGTTTGTTAATTGAATTTGTACACTGCCCTATACCCATAGATCCCTGGGTGGTTCACAACATAAAAACACAATAAATAAGAAAACAGAAAACACATAAGAAAAAGCAAAACAACCACAACATTCCCTGCTTTCAGAAGACATTTTAAAAGGGCATCAGGTGTCAATCAGCCAAAGACCATACCAGTCAGATCAGAGCTATAATTAGGAAACACTGGCATTTAGTTAAGTACAAACCTGGGTGCTCAAATGGCCCTAGATTTCCATATGAACACCAGAGGAACCTTACAAGCATACCAGTTCATAGTGTGTGCAGATCTGTGCCCACCCTTATGGATACAAACATTGATGGGTAGAGAATTGAGAGGCAATTTTCTAAATTATTAATAATAATAATAATAATAATAATAATAATAATAATAATATTTATACCCTTCCCATCTGGCTGGGTATAATAGGAATTGCAATGTTGGTGGTGATAGTTGGTCTGCAGGAGAATTTGCCTAGACTGGCTTTTCAGTCAATGGTCTAAAATGTGTTCAAATACCACAAAGCGTTGATCTCCCACCGACAATGGAGTGACATGGCTTACATCGACTAAGGCAGAGACTTTTCATATTTGCTGTTTGAAATAAAGAAAGCTCTTGATGATACAAGTTATGGCTTGATCAATATTAGCACTCTCAACTGATGGTAATTGTACTTTGATTGATATTAGAATTACTAATCAAAAGGCTTCAGATAGATTAAAATTAATCTATTCTTTTTCTTCACAAAGAGGGGTAGGGAACGAGGCCTGGGAAACCCTGGCAGCCTTCAAGTGAATGAAATATGAATGCACGGGATATATTTTCTGTCTAAAGCTGTGTGGTCAGAAGATGGCAATTATCGAGATATGTGCAGAGCAAAGTAACAGTCAGTGAATCATAAGGACATTTCCCACAACTGAATTATATCCTGCTCCAGGACACAGCGAAGTATTGGAGACAAAGCTGAACAAACTATCTTTTTATATAATAATAGATTGGATCATAAAATCCGAAGAGTGTCAGTATCTTTAAATGCCCTGTGGCCTTTTCTCCAAACTTCGAAGCAGTATCTCAGAATCAGTAATGGAAGTTGTGCTGAACAACTGAGGAGAGGGAGGGAGGGAGGGGGGATTCGTATCGTTGCACTTTAGGCACCCTCCTGAACGGAACCAGTGGCGGCTGGTTCACTGACCCACCAACCTCAGCCTGCCCTCAGCTAGTCCCCTACTTGCCAGGCTTCTTATAGTAAGTCAGGGAGTGAAGGGTGCAGGAAGTGCCTGCCATTGGCTCTGTCATTGTCTACTGTTGATCTCACTGAATTCTGCCCTAACAATCCCAATGCACACCCTCCAAGTGTCCCTATTTCCCTGGGAGAGTCCTGGATTTACAGAAGCTGTCCCGGTTTCTTCTGATTTGATCCCACAATGTCCCACTTTTCCTTAAGAAGTCTCTTATTTTCATCAGAAAAATGTTGGAGGGTATGGAGTTATGCGACCCCAAGCCAAGGCGATAAGTAACTGTACAACTTTCAGAAGACAAGCAGCCCTATAGAATGATTTTTTTAAAAATATTATTATTATTATTATTATTATTATTATTATTATTATTATTATTATTATTATTATATGTTGGAAGCTGCCCAGAAGGCATATCAATAATAAAATTATTATTATTATTATTGAATAGGATGTCCCTATTTCCATCGGAGAAATGTTGGAGGGTATGCCAATGGGCACCAGCCACCACTGAACAGAACTATCTATGACAACTGGGCCAGTTGGGGAATACTTCATCTACATTAAATTAGTTTTCCTAGAAAGTGAGACCATCGGAAGAGACAAAGGGTCCCAAGTCCAACATTCTGTCCTCGGATCAGACCAAGTCCTCGGATCAGACAAAGGGTCCCAAGTCCAACATTCTGTTTTCCACAGTATCTGCCCACATGCCTTTTGGAAGCCCAAAAGCAAGGCATGGAGGCAATAATCCTCTCCCATTATTTTTCTCCAGCAACTGGAGGCCTGCTGTGAGGTCCGCTGGGTGGTTGCTCGCAAGTAACCAGGCAAGACTCCAAACCGTCTTTTAACAGGTTTATTGTGCATGCTATTTACAGTGCAGAGCTACAAGTTCATGTCTGTACAGTGGTGCCCCGCTAGACGAATGCCTCGCTAGACGAAAAACTCGCTAGACGAACGGCATTCGTCTAGTGGAAGCTGCCCCGCAAGACGAAAAAGTCAGTGGGGCTGCTTTGCAAGATGAAAAAATTTCGTCTTTTTTTTTCGTTTAGCGGAGCGCGGCTGTCATTGCAGCTTCGCTAGACGAAACACCCGCTAGACGAAAATTTTCGCAGGACGAATTATTTTCGTCTAGCAGGGCACCACTGTATCAGTCACTTTCAGAATCCGGGAGTGCCCCCTTCCAGCTGTGGCCCCAACATAAGAGTTTTGGTATCCCAAGTCTCCGCCTCCCCTCCTTACGTTTCACCCCTCTGCGCACTTGGGGCACCGGAAATGGCGTGTCTCCCTCCTCGCCCGCTGAGCGAGGGGGGGTGCAGGGTCTCTCCAACATCCCCAGAGCCTCTGCTCTCAAGACCAGAAACTGTGTGCCCCTCCCCGCTGGAGACATCGCTATTTCCTCCGCTGGAAGAGGAGATGCTGCTGGTCAGATGGGGCCAGGGCTCCCTCTAACATCCCGAGAGCCCTTCCACCACCCTGCGCTGAGCCGGGGACAGTTCCCTGACACCTGCAAATGGCTATCATGACTAATGGTCACTCATTGACTTTTTTTCTATAGGTCACCTCAAGAGAAGGAGGAGGTGCCACCATGACCTGCCAGGGACTTCTCCTCCTTTTCTTTCCCCACGGAGTTGGTAAGTGGAGCAGAAAGGGAGGCACTCCCTGGTATTATAGAATACAGTACACAATAGCAGAATGTTAAATACATTCTATCCCTCTGCTAAATGCTCTCAACTGCTTGTGATTCTGAAAGTTTCCCCACACTAAAACGAATCAACAAGCTTTCCAATTTGAAGGTAAAGCGATCACTGAAAGAGGCAAATGCAGAATCGCAAATTATATTTAAAGGCCTTTCCTAGGGTTTCAGCACAACTCAATATAGTCCCCTATCAAATTGTGTTAATTAATGACATTAACTCAACTGAGATTTATTACTCCCCGACCAAGAGATGTATAATTAATACTCCTCGCCTATATATAGCTCTTTGTCACTACATTTAGGAATATAAGCTTCATTTATTCTAAGGTTATAAGGGGAAAAAACTGACTCGTGCAATTTTAATTGCAAAAAAAAAAAAAACAACGGAAAAAAGATTACAGCAGAGTTTTTTCTTGGAATTTGCTGGAGCCACTAGCTCCTCAGAAACCTTTCTACAATGTTCATTTAGCTTCTGTCATTTTCTACACTAAATACAGTGGGGCTTGATGGCTTATTTGATACCTGCATCAATCTTAATTTATTTCCATAATTTCCTCTGACAAATCTGTTGATGCCATTGACATCCTCTGCAGCAATCATTCTCACAGACTCAAGGTTATTTTGACATTTTCCATGCCCATAACTCACACATCTAGGACGTTGCCCAATTCTGCTGTCTTTTACTCTTCATCATGTTCAATACCTGTCCTTTACATACCAGCCTGTAGGCTGATAGTCTTCATTATATCCTACTTTGACTAATGTAGCATATTGCTTTCTCCCATTGCAGGCCTGTATATCGTGCCACTCCACATCAAATATATTGCAGCCAAAGCATTCATCTTCCTGGTTCAATCCATTTGTCATTTTGCCCTGCTCTTTACATCTACAAAAGCCTGCATTTACCAGGTGACAATAGTTAAGATTCATGGAATCATACAATTGGAAAGATCCAAAAGGGATGCACGCATACATTATTTATTTTTAGAATATTTACCCCACTTTTTTTCTTTTTTCTTTTTTTATTAAGGATTTTCTTGATTTACAGCAGTAATGCAATGTCTCTCTCGTATTTTTCCATGTAACATTTTTACAAATTGGTTGTTGTTTTGACTTTAAAATAAGGTGGCCATATGACCAACTTTTTGGGGATGTTGGTGGCGCTGTGGGTTAAACCACTGAGCCTAGGGCTTGCTGATCAGAAGGTTGGTGGTTCAAATCCCCGTGATGGGGTGAGCTCCCATTGCTCGGTCCCAGCTCCAGCCCACCTAGCAGTTCGAAAGCACGTCAAAGTGCAAGTAGATAAGGTACTGCTCCGACAGGAAGGTAAACGGTGTTTCTGTGCGCTGTTCTGGTTTGCCAGAAGCGGCTTAGTCATGCTGGCCACATGACCCGGAAGCTGTACGCCAGCTCCCTTGGCCAGTAAAGCGAGATGAGCATCGCAACCCCAGAGTCGTCCGTGACTGGACCTAATGGTCAGGGGTCCCTTTACCTTTTTATGACCAACTTTATGGAGGAGAGACCTCTGTTTGAAGGTCTGTCCTGTCCAAGTCTACCTAAAGATAAGGGAAAACAAAATCGAAAATTCTTTCTAGTAGCACCTTAGAGACCAACTGAGTTTGTTCCTGGTATGAGCTTTCGTGTGCATGCACACTTCTTCAGATACACTGAAACAGTGTGCAATTTTCGATTTTGTTTTGACTATGGCAGACCAACACGGCTACCCACCTGTAACTAAAGATAAGGGAGACAGCAAGAGGGGCCTTAAAGTTGCCCATGAATGTTGAACAACGACTGGATTGCAGACTGAGCAGGCATACAGGTTATTAAATAGTGGGTGGACATAGCAGACGACACAGTGATTCTCCAAGCAGCTCTGTTTATTCTCAGGCTGGAACAGGACTGGACTGAAGGGCTCAGCAGCCTGCTTATATAGAACTCAGTTACAAGCAACAGCAACAACTTTCTGTAGTTACCCAATCCCTGAATGTCACTTTCAATCCCTCATTTGCATGTGCGGACCAGAGTGAAAACTGCAGCAGAATGAACTATGTACACACACCCCTAGTAGCCTAGGGTGAGAACTTCAATACATAACACCGGTCATCATAGTCTCCCCCAGTATGGTGACATATATTGTATTTCTATTTGAATTAATTATACATAGAATCATAGAGTTGGAAGGGACCTTGAGGAACATCTAAGTCCAACCCCCTGCAATGCAAGGATATGCAGCTGTCCCATATGAGGATCAAACCCGCAACCTTTGTGTTACAGTATAAGCACCATGTTCTAACCAACTGAGTGCCATCCTTTCTGAATTTGCATCTGTACATATAAATTAGTGTGTGCACATTTTATGTCCAACTGTGTCCTTTCTGGGTGTGTGAAGTTTTCCCTCTTTTTCAGTGTTATATCCATGGCCACGCTACCTCCAAGGCCCTACAGGTGGCTGATAAAACCAAAGCCACATCATACTCGGATCTGCACTGTTTTCTTCAACCACCAACAAAGAGCCAAATGGCCATTGGTCATAGACAGACCAGTGGAGGATTCCTTGATGTGTTCCTGATCTTCTGGTGCCAGTGGAAGGGGGCCTCTGAGGAAGCCAGGTGCAAAGGCTGTCAATGATCTCTGTTCTTTGGGGAGGCAGGAGCAGAATGGCAGATGGCCCTAGGCTAACGGATGAGGCGTTGCTGTCTCGCCTTTCTCTCTGGTCCTGAACATGTGGGAAACCAAAAAGACTATTTCCAACAGGAGACTTTGCAGTTGACTGGGGTGACCTAAAAAAGAAAAAAGAAAAAGGCAGCAATTGAAATGTACTTTGTGAAATGAATGTTACCAGAAGACATGTTCCCAATCATTATTATTATTTTTTTGCCAGCATTTCTAATTAAAAATACTGAGTCATGTTTGATGTAAATGTGCTCCTTCGAATGTAATTTTACTGACATTGGATATGATGAAAAGGAAAAGAAGCCCATTAAATGAAAAGCTAAAGCTATTATTCTCCTGCCTGCTGTCTAAATCCCAAATGAATTATCGTATCTCAAGGAGTCATGAAACATGGAAAACACAAGTCTGCAACACTGTTGGTTTGCAAGGACTCTCATGCTTTGGGCCTCTGTAGCTAAGAAAACTGGGATGGGAATTATTGAACGATAAAGTCATCGTTTAAGAACTTTGCCTCCAGTGACCGGTACTCATATTTGCATGATCAGAAAGCGCTGGTGGCTATTTCATCCAGCCAAGCTCTCAAAAGACACAAGCTGTTATCTTGAAATGAAAATTTTCAATGTCCCTTGCTGTTGAACTTACAAGATAGCTCTGGGAAAGGTGCCACAACAAGATTTTAAATTATCCCTTCCTAAACTTGCCTTGAACACCCTGAGTTTCAGTCAAAATCCAGTCCTGAGCAATCTTTTGTTTAATTCAGTAGGCAGAGTCCCAAGACTATGCTGAATCTTGAGAACTTGTGGAGAACCAAGCTTGAAATCTGGGTTTACAAGATACTCCTCTATTGGCCAGCCATTAGGCCCACCTTGACTCTGCAATTAAGAATACAGTGGTGCCTCACAAGACGAAATTAATTCGTTCTGCGAGTGCTGTCGTATAGCGAAAAATTCGTCTTGTGAAGCACCAACGGGGGAAGAGCAGTTTGATGGGGGGGGGGAATCGGAATTTTTTTCGTCTTGCAAGGCAAGCCCGTTCAAAAATTTGTCTTGCGAGACAGCCTTCCGCTAGCGAATGCCTTTCGTCTAGCGAGTTTTTCGTCTAGCGAGGCATTCGTCTAGCAAGGCACCACTGTACATATTCATGTTTCCTGATCTAATGGGATTTTTCAAAAGCTCTCAGAAGCCTGGAAGCTTGAGGCTCATTTGATCCTCCTCTTCTCAGTTGGCATACACCACCTTTGCCCATTTCAGACTTAAAAGTGGGGTTGCCTTGGACTATGTATCACAAGCATGAGAACAATGAAGCATTCCTACATGAATTATCATCATGCCGCTTCCCTCTACAGCATATGCAAAAACCACCTTCTTGACCGTTGGACCCACGATTGGTCACATCTGCTCAATCTGCTAGAGCCTGTCTTCACATGCAGGGAATGTCCCTAACTCACCGATGGTTTGAGACTCATCAGCTACCCTCACCTGGTTTAGTCAACCCGCCAAAGCCATTCCCAAGGTGTGGCTGCTGTCATATGCTGGCAGCTTCTAGAAGTCACAGGTGAGAGCTGAGTGCAAGGTGGGGACCAAAGGTGGATAAACTACCCCAGGAGGAGCACTGCATTTTCCCCACCCAGTGGCGTAGCATGGGTTGCCAGTGCCCAGGGCTGCACAGAGGGGTGGTAGAAAGGAGGGAAATGGACAGTGTAAGCATGCACATTCAACTGCTTAACGGCATCCATGTCACTCAGGAGATCAGAGCCACAGAGATAAGAAAAGAAGAGTTGTTCTGTTCTCTGGAGAAGTCACTTTCAACAGAGCCCAACACTGGAAGCGCCCAGCTTTATTGAGGCAGCACCAGGTATTGAAATTTTGTGCCCCCTAACAATTTTGCGCCCGGGGCAACCATCCCTGTGCCCCCATGCTACACCATTGCCCCCACAAGAGGCACTACCCCCCTGACTGCCATAAAATAAACAAGGAAGCAGACAAACCAATCCAGTCCTCTAACACCTTATAATACGCCATGTACCATACAATGTAGTGAAAGAGCAATAAAATGTTACGTGTTACAAGCCAAGACGCAGAAGCAGAGCAATTTGAAGCACTGCAAGGGAACATGACTAGGACCATAGGCATCAAGACTCAAGTCCAATCTTCACATTTACGCCGCAACATAACCGTGTCACATTTTCCTTTCTTTTGCAGGGTAATGGCAGGGGGAAAGAGGTGAAATCCAACTAGCATTTACCACATCAGGGGAAAGACTTGAGAATTGCCAGAGCCCTTGATATGCAGGTTTCACTTCCAGCATGAACTCACTTGAGTAGCCTTAGGGAAGCTTCCAGTCAGCTCCTCATTTGCAATATGGGTGTAATAATAGTAATGCCAGTCTCAGGGTTACCGAGATAATGCACGCACCATGTTCAGAGCACTCAAAAAGCGCTAAGTGTTATTATTACCAGGGCAAGTGCCAGCTATCCCTACATGGGGGGGGGGACATTCATAAGTAAATATTTTCCATGTTAAACTGAAGAGGCGTAATCATCTCTTTCTTACTGTAAACCTGCTAGAAGTAAACCTAGAACTCAGGCCCTAATCACGCCTGTGCTGTTATAAAACTCACCACAGCAGGGACTAGGGTCTACTTTTCCAAACATCAGCTGCCACTGGCAGAAGGAAAAGCTCTACCATTTGGGTTTCTCTCCAGTCTCAAGTTCAGTTCTCCATGTCTCCACATTAGTTTGTTTCATTTTGTTTGTTTGTTTGTTTGTTTGTTTGTTTTCCAAAGTCCATATGAAAATCCACCATCTTAGTGCAAAGTTCTCCTATTTCTGCAAAGCAGTTTTCCATAACGTGGCACATTTTTGTGTGTTGCTTTTATTGATGTGTGCATTTTATTCATTTTTCCTCTAAAGATGCACATCTGCACCTATTACTCAGCTGGAAAATTGCATTTTGAAATTTAGAGAACAACAAATTTCTAAAGATGGCTGTGTTTCGGTTCCCATATTGTTTCAGTTTCAGTAAATCCACCTTTAGATGTGAGATGGATTGCATTTCTGCCCCAACTACTTATTTACTTACTTACTTATACAGTAGCTGCTTATTTCCAGTGTCAGTGAAATAATACATTTTAAGAGAAATCACTCTTTACCTCTGTGCTCTCAATTTCAGTGTTGGGCTTCTGCTTCTGGTTTCTAAAGACAGAGCACTCTGGAAATGGTTTAATCTGCTGGCATCAAACACTTCATATCAAGTATTATTAACTGACATTTGGAACAGGAAATTCCCCTCCAAAGCTGTCACTGATTCATTCAGTTTCTATTTTTACTAGACAAGGTCTATAATTTCACGTCATTGAAGAACACAGCCTGCCTATCGGTGTCTAGTCACCAAACCTGATAAAATGTCGTGCTTCTGTTTAGCCTACCATGAAACACTTGATGAGTCATCCACCTTTTCACAGATTCATGCATTTTCTTAGGCTGATCCTCTCTCTTCAAAGTCTTGCAGGTAGGTTGCTGTTGTAATGAGAAAGGAATGGATAATACCAAATACCCAAGAAACAGTCCACTATCAAGAGTGCACTTTACCAAGTGCAGTAAAAAAAACAAAAAAAACCCTAGGCAAACTGGGGTACTTTCTCCTACAAGCAGATAGGGTAACAAAAGATTAAACTTCTCCATGTTATACTTCCTGATGAATAACCTGAGTGGTCCAAAATGTGTTGGATATCAAACTTGTCCCCTACCCTTTGCTTCCAGCTTCCCCCACCCAATTTTTTATACAGTGTCACATCCTCCAGATACATAAACAGTAAATCGTGCGCAGACACTGGGCCTTCTCACTCATGAGGCAAGGTGAGGTGACTGCTTAAGGTGGCAAAATTCACAGGGAAGTGGATCCTGCTCGGGTCGATCTTCACTCCCCCCCCCCCTTCTTCCCTGGAAGAGGATGCCATTTTGTGGTTTGCCTCAAGTGCCAAAATGCATTGGGCCAGCCTTGTTCACACTGGCACACTCACACAGATACACAGTTGAAGTGCATGGTGTCCAAGGGCAGCCATGTTACTATCAGAGGCAGAAACTGTAGGAGAGAGGAGTTTGGAAAATAGATTCCTACTCTCTCATAGCAGAGTCAAGCACACTGGCAATTGCTCCAAGCACATTACAAGTTGGTTAGATTTACATCTGCTACCACCCACCTTTAAACAAATGTTCCCCACCAAAATACTTAGGCTAGAATAAATCACAGACACTTAGCTTTGCAAACAAATGGTTTTACTCACAGAATTTCCAGAAGTTACAGCAAATAGATCTCCATCCACTGGTACCAAAATAAAAATTTAAAAGGTTCCAAACAACTTAAAAAGAAAAGTACTTGTTTCCTTACCTACATACAATCTTTGGGTTAGCCACGATGCAGGCTTTGAAATTTCCCTTTTGGAGAAATTCAGTTCACTTGCAGCATTTGCTGAGTTGGGAGCTAAACCACATGGCTCCTTCTTCAATTGTTCCAGGAAGTATGACGAAATGGGTAGAGGAGAACATAGGCTGCTGAGAGCCTACAAAGCCACACCCACTTGCAACCTGAGCTTGGTGCTCAGGTTAACTCTTTCACACCCACAAGTGAAAGTCAGTAACTGTATATTGCAACAGAAAATCTTTTTTCAATTAATTTTTTAAATTAAATTTCAGTTTTAACATTATCACAAACAACATATATCCATATCATTCATATTACATCCCCTCCTCCCTTCTCCCCGGGCTTCCCCCAACTCCCACTTCTCGTTTTTTTCTGCTTATTCAGCACTGCTATACCTAATGATTTTAATATACTATTTTCTTATTACCAATATATCATGCTACTAACATTGTCAATGTTTATTTAAATCCTGCCATCAAATCTCTAGTCTTCTTCTGTTTCTGCAGATAGTCTATAAATTCTCTTTCAAAGTCACTGTTGTCCTTCTCCCGTGGTCTGTCCATTTCTCCATTTCTGCATAATTCCTCAGTTTTTCTTTGCAACAGAAAATCCTACAAACACCCCTCCCTATCCCCACCAGTAAAAATATAAGGATAATACATTGTAATATTAGTCATTTGCAAACCTTTAGTGACACCCAAATTCAGCCACCAGACTCTGCCTAATAGTAGGGCCGGCCCTGCAGCATCCAGGTGGAGAAAGCTGTGAAAACAGGACCTTTCAAAGCCTGCATAATCAACTTAATATAACCTTGAGCCTGAATTAGCATTGCCTTGATACCAAGCACCACCTGAGAGCTGTTAATTGGCAACACTTGGTGCTTGCATTGCAGGGAGATTGCATTTTCCAAGTGTTCAGTCTGCAATATTCTGTCACTTCGGAAAATGTGGTGATTTGCCCAGCTAGTTGTGCTATTGCAGTGCTGATTGTTCATTCTGTGCTTGTTCAAATGAAGGAGAACAGCAAGTCTAGCTCCTCTACCATCCCTGCATGTGCCAATATTCATTCCACTGCTCAGCACTTCAAAGGTACGGGAAGCCTGAACCTATTTGCATTTGGCTAATTCCAGGATCCATTGTATTCTCAGGGCTGTTCAGCTAGTCAGTGATGCTGTGTTCCTCATTTTTAGAAATGAAATACTTCTCTGAATTTATAGCTTTCATTGTGTGTGCCTGGTACGGGATTTACCTGCAGGGGTCAATTCAGCAACAGCTGGCAAATGTCTCTGGAGTACTCACAATGCCACACTATATGCATCTGATTTGGTGTGCAGTCGGCAAATCTTACCTTTGCTGACTTCAGAACAGCAGGGTAGTTGGCAGGTGAGAGCAGTAAGGAAAATAAGACCTGTCTTAATTTACCTGTGATGGACTTGATTCTTGAGCTTTAAAGGAATCACAAGCATCACAACCATATGTTCCCCCAGACCCACATTAAAATGTTGTTTCCCCTTCATGGAATATTAAAACTTTGCCATGGATTGCTTGCACCGCTGAAGTTAAAGCTGATTGAGGAGACTATTAGGATTAGAAAAACCACAGTTCTGTGTAAGGAAGCCTCACAGAACACAACAATATTTACTTCTGAGAAAAGGCATACAGGATTGCACTTGCAACCTAATCATTCAGCCCAGAGCTTACTTGTCTATTTAATATTAACCAACAAATAGAGAATATGCATGGATTGTGAAAAATCTGGAACCACAGAGAGCCCCTTGGCTCCATCACTGCTTGTTTTCCATAGTCAGGGAAAACTTGGATATTCTAACGAACTTTCGCAATGTATGTTCTGAATATCTTTTCTGAAATTGGTTCTGGGTTGTAGCATGCTGTTTTATTCTTGGTATTTTTATGCCGTGGGTTTTGGAGTACTGTGCCTGTCTATATTTTGGTAAGATTGTACAGCTTGGCAAATAAGCCTACAAAACACACTAGCTTCCCCCCCCCCCCAAAGTAGAATGCTGTACCTCCTTTGTTACCTCCAGATGACCTGTCTATTGAACTTTCATCCCAATTTGCTTGCACAAAGTTTTCACTGAGGTTAAATGATGCTCATTCTTTACTGATCTGTTTGCTCTGAGCTGTTTGCAGGGAGGCAAACATGCATCTTTTTTTTTTTTTTACAAAGATTTTATTGGTTTTTCACAAAAACAAATACACATACAGTAAAACAAATACAACAACAAAATAAAATAAAATAAGATGTTAAGAATTGATTTAAGAAGAAGTATTTTGTATTATGAAGTTAAATTATATATTAAGAAGTTATATTTGGTTATTTTGATGGTAATGGATTTAAATTTCAGAGATGAGAAGTTATTAAAGTAAATTAGAATTGGAAGCACAGGAGAGAAAATGGGGGAAGTCCCCCAAGAAGATTTGAAATAAGATTTTTTTTAATTAGTGAAAGGAATGTTGGTGTTCCAGTGTAGGTTTGTATTTTTGTTATTTCGGCAAACATGCATCTTTATTTATTGAGAGGTGGTCATACACCTTCCTGTCAATTGTTTATCCCACATTTTTAGTCCCTTCCCTCATCACTTTCCTAACTGTGATTCACTTCAGTTGCACTAACCAAAATTTCCAGCCTGCAATCATATCCCTCCCGCAAAATATTGACAGTCTGGAGGTAACCAGAGAAGGAACTGAAAGCTCAAGTCCTTCTTCGGTAGCAGCAGCAGCAGCAACCTGCTTACTGCCCTTCTGTGCTTGGCCTGGAAGAAGAGGCTTCCTACTGCTAGCTGTTCCCTTGGTTTTTATACTGGCTGCTGAGGAGAGTTGGAGTGCCCACTTGCCCTCTTATCAGCAGGCAATTTCCCATTTTTTGTGCCTACAAAGGCAAGTACTTAATTGCAAGGTGGAGAATAGGGATGGGGAAGAAAGTTGATTCAGTTTGCATTTAAAGGTGGGCATAATTAACTCATGCTTTCTGAAACGAGATGCGAACCAAGACATATAGACATCCTTTGAAATCCACACTTCTCTTAATTTTGCAGTGCAGGTCTCCACCCCCAATCTACATGTTGCAACCCAAACATGAAGGCTTCTTGAAACGGATTCCACACAGCGGCTGCTCCAGGAGCAACGGCAAGCTTTGCTATATAAGCTGCTTGCACCATGTGGTTTTTTTCCATTCCATCTCCAGACATGCCACCTAGTCTTTCTGATTCAATGAAATTGTGCCTGTAATAAAAAAAGATGACATGACAGAGTGCCATTAGGAGCGCTTGAAGCGGATTGTGATTACAGCGTATCTGAAGTGCCCTGGATAATTTACAACATTATAGGTGTATTAAACCAAAAATACAGGGTGTCTTCTGTGAAGTATATGAAAACTCCAATTTGTATTAAGCATTTGATGGCATCTTGGGCCGAAACATCTGGTGTACGGTGCTTCAGAGACAATGTAATCACAGGGGAGAGGCCACGTGTCAATGGGTCTTTATTTTGTCTCATCACCGCAATCTCAACTCTGTTTCTCCATCACATTGAGCATCAAGCTATCATAATAAATGTCTCTTGGATTCGACAGAACCTTTTCATCTTGCAAGAGGTGAGCCAAATTGTTTCTGTGAGCCGTCTGCCATCTTCTAGTGAAAACCAATGTGTGAGCTACTTAACAGCAAACAACCACCATACATCAGTCCTACTACCAAATACCAGCAGAGGATCAAGGATTCAAAATGGGTAACTGCCCCAGGCCAGTCAATGTCTCCAACTGACTTGGTGGCCCAAGCTTCTCTTGGGATAAGGGATTTATGCCCAGAGAATGCAGAGGAGAGAATATGTGAGGGCAATCTAGTAAACCAGCATGAATTTCTGCACAGCACTGGCACACCCTTCCAAAGCAGCCTTGTGCGGTTAGGGATGGGGAAACTGACCTGATTTGCACTTCTCGAAGCAATTTGTGAACCAAAACACAACGGTTCTTTGAAATTCGCACTCCTCTGAATTTTGCAACCTGCCACTGTGTACAAAAATGCATGTGTTAGGGCAAAGCATGCAAAAAAAAAACTACATAAAAACTAGATGCATTGTACTGGGGAATAATTGTTTTCAAAAATGTGCATATTAATCAAAACTGCATGCAGAATGTGTATATTAGGAGGAATTCACACTCAAATCCTGACTAATTTCCATGAGATTTTTTTTAAAAAGCACAAATTGCCATGGAAATGTGGAAAACTGAATTTATTTTTGGAAAACTGAGAAACTGAAAGAAACCTACATTGATTAATCAACTTCCTATGCACAGCTAGGACAGAATTTTCATTACTCCGCTGAAATGTACAGAGCATTTTAAATAGCTCTTTTTTCTGTACTCTGCCCCCTGGCTGCCCACTCAAGTTGTAATTCTGAGATGGCACCAAGATCAATCATATTCACAGAGAAGATACACACACAGTGTCAATTATGTTACAGATTGCTGTGCTCACATAGTATGCGATGCAGCTAATTTTTCTTCTTCTTATTATTATTATTCTCCTCCTCACCCATACCCAATAGAAGCCCTGAGCTACTTAAGGGGCAAACCATTGTGTACTTTTAGAATGCCAACATCACACAGTATTTTAAATTCCCCATACATTATCACATGCCGTGAAATGCCCCAGCAAATGTCTCACTATTTTTCTGCAGAATCTTTCTATGAAGTCTCCATCGCTTCTCATTGCAAACCTCCTGTATCCCGATATTAGCATGCATCACATCCCTGTTGCTTTTAACACTTTTCATAATCTCACGGTCATCCTCTCACCATTGCGACATAGCCTTATGCTCCTCCATCCTCTGGTCTTTCCTGCAATGGACTGAGGGATGCATTGACATTTGTAGCAGCTTCCGGCAACTACCCTCCTCCCAGCGTTAGCTTAAAAAAATTCTGGCCTCTTTTTCCAAAGGTCACCACCTGATCAGTTTTATTTTAGCAGCCTCGGGAGGGAGTGTTATCTCCTGGATGTCTTTTTTTTTTTTAAAAGCCCCAAAGACTGGGCTCACTGCTAGTCAATGGACAATTTACAATCAGCGGTGAAATGAACTGATTTACACAAATAAGCATTGGCTCATCTTTTCTCCCTTTTGGGAAAAATGACAAGCCTACACTTTAGGCCCCATTGGCTCCCTTATAGGCTTATAACAGGTTGTGCTTGCTTGCTAACAGATGTTCTGGGGCTGCGAATATCCCTTAGTGACTGTATTTGAGAAATCCAACGGCAAGAGCACTACATACATATTTGAGGGCATCCCCTCCTCCCCATATGTAACTATTAGTACAGGGAACTTGCTATCTGTTATCATAGCTGTCAACGTTCCCTTTTTTTTGCGGGAAATTCCCCTATCAGTACTATAGTCTATATAGTATAGTACCGACAGGGGAATTTCCCGCAAAAAAGGGAAGGTTGACAGCTATGTCTATTATCTATCTATCCCAAAGTTAGCCTCTTTGCATTCTGTATTCAGTGGACTCCGGTCACAACTTTCATTTTTCCGGAGAAACTGCCAAGTAGCACACCTGTTCTCAGAAGACTGATACAGTCACTGTCAATTAATTAACTAATCATGGAATGCATAGGATGTTGCTATTTGCAAACCGTCCGTCTGTATCATCCTGCCTAACGGTATGGAGAATTTACAAACACGACGTGCAGTTATGTGGATACATGTATCCTGTTGAATGCACGATGAGTTTTCTCTGAGCAGACATATACTACTAGATTGTGCGGTGAGCTGTTTAAATTATGTTTAGCCAATTTTACCAAAGGGGGATATATTGTGCCCAGCAATTTGCAAAACTCATTGAAATCAGAGTTGGTAATTTTGTTCAAATCAACTGCATTTATTATGCAATCTAAGCAGTTCCGTCTTCGAACAAACATGTTTTTATATATTTTATGGCTACAAGTTTGCATTAGCTCAAGTCTGAAAGACAAGTTACATCCCAGCCAGAAATTCTCTTCCTTGTTTTTGCAACACCCTGGCTGCGGTCCAAGATAACCTCAGGCATGCACACTTAGGTCCACCCCAGGGGTCTGCAACCTTTAAGACAAAAAGAGCCACTTGGACCCGTTTCCAAAGGGAAAAAAAAACTGGGAGCCGCAAAACCATTGCGACATATAAAACAAATATAACACTGCATATATATGTATATGTATATATGTATTTCAACTAACAATCCAGTCTTGGCTCCATGCACTGCCTGTTAATGCTTTGGATAAACTCACCCCGCAGCATAAACTTAACATTCTATTTACGGGGGACATTATCTTCAGACCAACTAACTGAGTTTCATGATACTTTACTGCCCATACTTAAAAAAAAGAAATCCCTCAGGATCTTTTCCAGCACACCTAGCTTGAAAGCTCTTTCTGAATGCTGTGTCAACCAAGAGGATTGGCAATACTGAAACCCAGGCAGCACTGAGACTGGTATGCATAACCATGTGCAAATAAGGCCGTTCAACACCTTTTTGAAAGCCCTAGCAAACAACACAAACAACACTAGCAAGCAACACAGTCCCTCCCATATGCAGTATACCCCAATGCAGATGCTGCTTGAGTCACACAGAGGCTCCCCCAAGCAACCAACAAATGAAATAACAATATTAATGTTACCAATAATAGTAATACAAGTAAGAGGTCTCAACGAACCTTTCGCTTCTGGAGACTCCCCTGTGTTAGGCAACTAATAAATAGCATTAAGAACGGTGATAATATAAGGAAGAGGACCAGCAAAATTTTTGCTTGATGGCAAATTGCCCAGAGACTCCCACCCCAACCCCCATGTTAGGCAACTACTAAGTTAAATAATTAAGCAGGGCCCGGTATGGTTTCAAACTGGATGGGAGAGCACGTGTTGAGATACTTGTATTGCCGGGGGTTGGGCTAGAGGACCCTCGGGTGTCCCTTCCAACTCCACAGTTCTATGATTCTAACAATATAAGCAAAAGGGTGAGTGCATTTTTCACTCAAGGCCAGTGCATGCCCCCTTAAAAACAACAACAACAACCACAACACACCATCAAATCCCACTATGGCGCTTAATAGAGCAATTTCGTTGTTTCACGCAAGGGGACAATGACAATGAAGATTTATTCTATTCAATAGTAACAACACACGCCTTTAGTCCTTTGCAGGTTGCATAATCGGTTATGCTGCAGTCCTGTCTTGGCTCGTTTTACCAGGACCTAAATCCCGATGGACCTCAGCGGGGATTTGCTAAGTGCGCTGGTTAAAGTCTTTGAAAGGCTGCAAACTTACCCGGAAGTAAGTCCCATGGAGTGCAATGGGACTTACTTCTGAGTACACAAACACAGGGCTGCGCTGTGAAGGTGCCACTTCAAGATGCAACACCCTCGGAAGTGAAAAATGCTAGGCGCGTCTACTCAGGAGTAAGAGCCGCTGAGTTAAATGGAACTGACTCCCAAATTCAGAGGAGCACAGGCTTGCTTTTTGTTTCGTCGCTACATCTTAAGGTTTATTTGGGGCCTCCTCCACGTGCACTTCTCCCCAATGATTATCAAATAAACGAGGTTGGGGGGGGGACGCCTGTTGCCCTTAATCCCGAAGAGCTCACCAAGGACAACGACCCCTTAGCCTCCCAACACACACACGTACACCTCTCCTCCAGACCATTTGCTGGCTTTACTCTGATTTTCCACTTCATCCCCTCCCCCCAACACACACACACATCCTTAGATGGGCTTGTTTCCTCCCCAGCAACCTAGCCAGCATTTGCAAAATCAGGGGTTGCGAGCAGTGGAACTGGGGGGCGTGAGGTTGATATCCATCGGTCCTTTTCTGATTTTTTTCTACAATAGTTACACATCTCCAAGAGGTTAATGTTGGGGGTAGGGAGGGCGCGTCCAGGATGCCTCTAGGCAGGCCCCGCTTCCTCTACAATTTTTTTAAAAGAGGGCTTGTTCCTCCTTGCCCTCGCCCGCCGCCCCTGGCCCAGCCCGCAGCTGCCTACCTGTCGTTGTTGCCTTGAGCCAGCAGCAGCTCCACGCCAGCAGCAGCAGCTCCACGCCAACAGCAGCCACACCTCCAGGCCAGGCACCAAGGAGGGAAACTGCTGCTGTCTGCTGCTGCGCCTGCGCTGGCATAAACGAGGCATGGTGCATGAGCAGAGCAGCAGCGCCTGCCTCAGCCTTGGGGGCAGGCCGCTGGCCAGCTGGAGGGTGGGCCGCCGCCGGCCAGCTGGAGAAGAGGAGGGCACGGGCGCAGCCAGCAGGGCCACGAGCGCGGCGGCGCCCCCCAACTTCCCCCGCCCTGGAAAAGAAGTGGATGGCATGGGCACAGCCGGCGGAGCCGCGGCAAAGGTGTGAAAGAGCCACATGCGGCTCCGGAGCCGCAGGTTGCAGACCCCCGGTCCACCCCAATCAATGTCCGGGATTGCAGCTCTTTCTAGTACACTTTCTTTGTTGCAATCCAGAGCTGCCCATTATAGATAATGAATATCCAAAGAAACTCCTCAGATCAGTTATGGCATCTCCCAAACTGGAAAGAAATGTGGTATGAACTAAACTGCATGCTTAAAATTAATTTTTAAAATAGCAGCTGATATAATCTCCAAGCATATTAAAATATTTAGTACAATAGGCAATCTTTTTTATGCTCTCGGTGCTTTCTGCAGTACAAAACAACCAGAGTTAATCAGATGTCACACCTGCTCCACATCACGAAAACACATGCCAAAAAAATCTGGTCTGACAGATATGACTTGGAATCTTCGACCATTAAAAAAATAATCAATTCCTCTTTCCTTTTCTCCCTTCTCATAGGCTGAGCTGCTTTCTTATCTCCCCTTATAAACGCATCAAAAGTTAGGAGGCCTACCTGTCCCTTTCTAACCTGCAGTGGCAGCTGGTAACATATTAACTTGGGCGAGCTGCAGTTTCTAGCCTTCCTGTTTTCATCGCAAATAGGACTTGTACAGCAATTACTAGGGATGCGGGTGGCACTGTGGTCTACTCTAAACCACTGAGACTAGGGCTTTCCGATTGGAAGGTTGGCGTTTCGAATCCCCCCCAACGGGGAGAGCTCCCATTGCTCGGTCCCAGCTCCTGCCCACCTAGCAGTTCAAAAGCACATCAAAGTGCAAGTAGATAAATAGGTACCACTCTGGCGGGAAGGTAAACGGTGTTTCCGTGTGCTGCTCTGGTTTCGCCAGAAACGGCTTAGTCATGCTGGCCACATGACCCAGAAAAACTGTCTGCAGACAAACGCCGGCTTCCTTGGCCAGTAAAGCAAGATGAGCGCCAGAACCCCAGAGTCGTTTGCAACCGGACTTAACTGTCGGGGTCCTCTACCTCTCTACAGCACTTACTTGGAAACATGTGCAGGATGCCTTTGTCCCCTCTCTTTAAAAAAAAAATATCAATCATTTTCTGCACATCCATGGACAGGAAAAGAATTTCCATGTAGGATGGCCCAAGTATGATTTCAGAAAAGATTGACTCCATAACTCTTATTAAAGCCATACCACATGATGTACCATATTTTTCGCTCCATAAGACGCACTTTTTTCCTCCTGAAATTTAAGGGGAGATATCTGTGCGTCTTATGGAGCGAATGTTGGTGCCTGGAGCCGAATTGCCCAGGGGCCAAAAGCAGATAGTGCTTTTTATTTTACAAAGAGAAAAAGGGGTGTCGAAAGGACCTCGCTCAGCAGCTGATCAGCAAGAGATCGGGAGAGAGATAAGAGTCCCGGCTCCCTTTCAGCCCTGCCCTCCATTGTTGAATGTGCTGCAGAGGGAGGTTGTTTGTTTCCCCAGCGACATGTGACTGGCTGATTAGATTATCTGTCTGGAAACTGTAGAAATGGCTCCCTTTCCTTCAGAAGCTGCAGAAATGTGAGTTGAACCCCATAAAAATGGGGCTTTTCCTCTTTGCTTTTCTCCCTTTGTAAAATAACTGCAAAACTTTTAGCTGATCCTCAAAAAAACAGGGCTTTTAGAGGAGGAAAACCAGAAAAATATTTTTTTTTCTTGTTTCCTCCTCTAAAAACGAGGTGCGCCCTATGGGGCGAAAAATACAGTAAGTATTCCTGCAAGTAGAGGACCGTCCTCTTTAAAGTAGGGCTCATGGTTTCTTTATACCGGTTCAGTTTCAGCAACAACATTCCAATACTGTAATGTTCTATGTCGTTATCAATGATTTGGTGCAACTTTTGATGCAGGATTAGTTGGACTCCCCATCATTATTCCTGCATTGCAGGGGTTTGGATTAGATGGCCCTTGGGGTCCCTTTCCACTTCTACAGTTCTATGATTCTATGATCGTACAGCTTGTCTAGTTACAGGTGGCCTCTCGTGGGTTATCAAGTGGCCAACGGTGCAATCAGATGCAGATAGTTGTGCGGCTGAATCAACGGACCACATCCCTGACACATTTTCTAAACGTTTCCCTAGTGCATTTTGGATGTTTTGCTGAATCCCCATCAGAAAGCTGAAAACAGCTGTTGATCCTTGCTAGAGTGGGCAGAAACCTGCCTTTCCTTCTCCCTGCTTCCCCCCTCCCCTTTTGATTTTGGTGTGGCACAGAAAGAGGGCTTGCTGTGCACAGCTCTGTGTAATCACTGGGTTCTTATATATGCTAGTCTGGTGATTCTTTGCCTCCCTTGGTGCAGAGAAACGTACCACCTCTCAAGTCACACCCAGAATATTCTGCTATGGTTCTTAATCAAGAGGAAAGCGAGTGGAGAATGTGTACGTTTTGGTTACTTGCCATTCAGGGACTATCGCATTGTGCACATCTGAGGAGCATCAGAGCAAAGCTGCTATCATCTCTCTAACAGACTGAGAAGAAAGCGTGAACAGGGAGTGGGGGAGCAATCTGCGTTAGTGATTTGTAGGTAGCACTTCCTTGGGCCTCCTGCTAAGATGCATAAAGAGAATGTTGCTAATACATTTTTATTCTGTGTGTGAGATGGAGAACTCCACGACTGACAGGCCTACAATCACATTATTATTATTTTTTAGAGTTACAGGAACCTATTCTTTTGTTCAATAATAGATTTTGGAATCTAATGCATTAGCAGCTCTTGGAGGAGAATCTAAGGGATCCCAGATTGATCAGACTTGGTTTTCAAGGACTTACACAGGCATAGGCAAACAATGACCATTGGTCCTGTTAGCTAAGGATGATGGGAGTTGTAGTCTCAAAACATCTGTAGGGCCGAGTTTGCCTATGCCTGGACTTACAAAATGAGTGCTAAATATTATTGTTACTTTTCTTTTCTCATTGACCCTTCTTTCCACTGGGTACTAGCATATTTTAGCTGTATAGGAACCTATGATTCTTTGTGTGTGTGTGTGTGTGTGTGTGTGTGTGTGTTTGGTTTTTTTTAATGGCATCTTATAGCAAAGACCAAAAGACAGGTGCTAGTAATATCAGTTGCTCAGCAAATATGAGACAGAACTGGAGCAAGCAGTTTATATGATAAAATGGGATCAAAATATTGGGGAAAACAGGCCTTTAGATATGTGAGGTGATGCTCACAAGTTTTCCTTCAATACAGGAATAGAAGGGAATTGGTTTAAGATGACAAGCAAGTGGTCTCCAGCCCAGATACAAAAAAAGAATAAAAATTATTCAGATATATGTTGGAAGTGCCAAAAAGAATAAGGAGATTTCCTTCACATGAGGTGGCATTGTGACAAGACAAAATAAGTATTTGGAGTGGGGACAGGGCTGACCCAGGATGTCTTGCCACTTCAGGCAAAACTGAAAATGCTGCCCCCTTTGCCATCTCCTCATCCTCCATGTGTGCCAGCCTCCTCCTCTATCACTGAGCACTGCAGCAGCAGAGGTAGCTGTGGTGGCATGCATGTGCAGAGGAGGAGGAGGCAAGTGGCAGTGGTGGCAAAGGGTATGGCTGGGTGAGGAGGAGGTGGGTGTGGGCAGCCATAGAGGTGACCACCCCACCTTGCCTCCTGGGCAGGCCAGCCCTGGATAGGGAATTAAATGTTGAATTAAGATATTAGGATATGATATCTTAAGGGTTATGTGTTGTTGCTGCTGCTGCTGCTGCTGCTGCTGCTGCTGCTGCTGCTCCTAATGATGATGACGACGACAGAAAACAAGAAATGATAAAATGAAAGGTAGCCCTCAAGAACTTGTTGCCGCAGGAGTGGACAGATTTTAGACTTGCTACTTTGTTTTGCACTAGAAACCTGGAGTCTATCTGGAGGAAGGTGCAAAATAGTATCTCAGGAAGGTAGGGATAAAATTGCTTAATAAGGCATGCATGCTTAGCCCAGGAATTCGTTTTCCATACCAGAACTGGAGTTCACACACAAATCTACTCTTGTTCCTGTCCCTCCCGCCCCCGCCTGCCCCCCACCCTCTTTCAAGCTTTCATGGGTAGCTTCGAGGTGACTGGTTTATTGAACATTCATTGTGATTTGTTTGAAGGGAGATCAGATGGCATTGGATATTTTATTAGCATTCATTCTGAATTGTTTGTGGGGAGGTTAGATGATGTTGCATCGAAGCAAGAGGAAATATAAATATAGCTGAGAAATATGCTTTAACAAGTTTGACTGGAAATCCCAACAACAGCAGTGCAGAAATGTATTTTCTTTGGCTTTGATTTGATTTCATATTCCTGAAGAAAAACAACCACAAACCAGCTATAAAAAGATTTATCTCCTATCTTTTGCATACTTAAAAACAAACAAACAAAGGAAATAACCCCTTATTTTCAATGCGTGCTGTTGCCATCTAGTGTTAAGTATATGCAATTTGCTTAAAGTTCTGTTTTCTGTATGTTGCAACAATGACCAATATTTGGTGATACTTGCACTGCAAATTTAAAATGACTTAACAGTTTTTACCTTCCCTAATGGAAAATATATTTCCGTGACCTGTGCTAAAACCTCTGTCAGAACAAGCACTTATGCATGGTCAGGATTGAAGCCTTCAAATATTTCAAGGAGTCTGTCTAGTTTTTACAATACGATTGAAGATGCAAAAGAGTTTTGTTTTGCAACAAACAATTGAGGGGACACAAAATAAGACAATTGAGGGGACACGAAATGCAACAATTGAGTGGACACGAAATGACTTCAAATACAGTAATTCTTTCAAGGCCTAGCACTGTTGACTGAAGCCTGCATACACTCTCACTTGGGTGGAAAACCTGCCTGTTGAACAATTTGTATGCCTCTGGAAACAGTTCTTTCTTTCTTGTTTTCTGCCTTTCTTTCTTTCTTATGTCAGGAGAGGTTGTAAACCTTTGCTAACACTCTCCATTTCTTCTATTAACTCTCCTTGCTTATATGTACATACCGCTCCTTTTAAAGCCATTGTTTTGATGCGGTCGAATTCAGACTATGCAACCAGCAATCTGATCTCACTATTGGCCGTGCCAACATACCATCGCTCAAGAAAGACAAGTTAGTAACGGAAAACTGCAGCTGCACAGCCACGGTCACCCACAACAGTTATCATCAAATGAGTTCAGCCGGATGACAAAAGAGCATCATTCATGACACAGAGACATGGGTAACAGATTGTGCACCTGCTCACAATTTTCTGTACAGTGCTTAGCACACGTTAGATGATTTCTACACAGTATGTTTATATCATCACAGATTTAGCTGCATTCTTCTAATGTATTAGCTGCATTCTTCTGCTAACGTAACTGAAGAGTCCAGTAATAAACCTCTTTGTTCGTGCAAAGCCCAATGCCAATGACTGCAGCAGGCTCCTCATTGGTCATTTACTTTTTCGTACTTGGCTCATGGCTCCCCTCCCCTTATCTGTGCAGTGTGCTTTGTTTCTGCAGCATCAGTTAGAGGAGTTGAGCTGAGGTTCCTGTTGTGTGTGCGTCCAGAACACCGAGGCAGGATACCTGTGAGGATTCTGAAGAGACCTGTGAGCGAGTAAGGCATATGTGACGTCATGCAATTGACATGTGGGCAGCTCTACCCACCTGTCAAATTTGGCCCACAAGACTGGGATCTGATAAGGATCTGGCTGGTGGAGCTAGAAAAGTCCCTCACCACTACAGCACAGTGTTGTGGTTTGAGTGTTGTATTTGTCAGTTTGCATTTCTTAGTGCAGAAAGTATTGATCTGATGTGTAGAGATCTTTCCTTTTCTAATTAATTCAAGCGGGTTCTGGAAGCTTCTCTGTGTGAAAGAAACAAGCAGAAGGTTCGTGATGTTTGGGTTATTCCTTCAGAGAAGCTGAGTACAACTGGCTTAAACTGGTTCTGTTATCTTTCCTGTCAAGGTCATGCTGACTATAAAAGTAGGGCCAGAAGGAGCCTGTGTTTCAATTTTACTTTCTCTTTTCCTTCTGGTGTGGTGTTTTGTACATGTATGCTTAGTATTAAGGTTTAGATCTGCTGCAACTGGATTTCTTATGGACAGTGCCAAACCTGAATGTATTAGATTTGTGACCCCTATGCCTTCAGTAGCAGTAAAGCTCTACTGGATGAAATACATGTGGGAATGTTCAGGGAGGCAGGAGAGGATATATTGTTTAATTATATCCTTCCCAACTTTTGTTAACAAGTTCTATAATTTAGCAGAGTAACATTCCCCTTTTTAAATTTGCATAGCGGATAACGTCTTTGCCAGGCTTGCATAAGCCTCTAAAACAAGTTTCCTGGTAATTCCCCTTTATTCCCTCTTAAAAGAATAGACATGACACAGTCTTGTATAAAAGCATATAAAATAGTTTACTCACATTCTTTTCACAGAAAGCAGACTTAGGTTACAAAATATATACACATAGAATCTATCCCATAAGGTGATAATTCCTTTGTCCTCTCTTGTCTGGAAGCCAAGAGAGCATCTCAGGTTAAGGAGATGTTGCTTCTTCGAGGAATGGAGTCAGAGAGAGAGAGATGGCTGCCTCCCCTGTGCTATTTTGCTACCTGCACAGGTGAGGTCATGCCCACATGTAGAGGACGTTTGTCCCAGCCCAGGAGGAAACAGGAAGTTCTGACTGGCTGGTCCAGATACCCCCTTTTTATGTCCACTCTAGGAATGTTGTATTTGAGTGCTCTGTGTTTCACACCCCACAATACAATCGCCTCTGGTCTAATTTTTGGGAATCCTGCAACGTGTTTAAGTTTTTATTCTGCTAACTATACATTTAAATTTTCTTTGGATCAATATTGAGTAGAATTACATGATGGTATTAAGACTGAGAAAAGCAAGTTGCCTTGGTCACTGCAGAGGGACAAGCAAGCTAGATGCCACCTCTGCTTCTCCTTGCAAAGATTGGCTTGGATTTCCAGTAAGCACTCTTGTCCTGGCTTAGAACATAAGAATAGCCTGCTGGATCAGGCCGATAGCCAATCTAGCCTAGCATCCTGTTCTCACAGTGACCAACCAGATGCCAGTGCAAAGCACGTCAACAGCATTCAATCACAACAACATTCTCCCCTCCTGCAGTTTCCAGCAACTGGTAAGGAGGCACCTGAAAGCTGTGCTGGCTGCTCACTTGACAACCTCTGGCACAGCTGGTGTCCAAAGACAGGCCATCATGGAAGGAAGTGAAAGGTCTTTCTCCCACTTCCATTAATACTCCCACTATTATGAACATCAACAAAACTTTCTTCAGCTATGTGTGCTTTACGGAACTCCTCAAAAGTAGTCACAATTAATTTCTTTATGATTATCCCATGTGCTTTTATTTCTTTAAGGTAGCACTTCCCATTGGCAAAACAGTTGCACCTACTTGCTATGATTAATCCTTAAAAAAAAAAAAACCTGCTGGCTGAGAAGGCAAATGAGAAGGTCCACTTCTCAGTGACGCAATTTGTAAAAGGGACAACACTACCTTGATCTCAGTCTTTTGTTTCCAGAGAATCCACACTGATGGTTTTGCAAACTCTCTTTTGTCAAAGGAAAAGAAGTACCATGCCAAATTCTCCATTGATGGATGAATGAATGACTGCATGATCCACTTTTGTAATGCTTTTCATCCATCCTCCCGTCTCAGAGATTTATAACCACAAAATTGCTGCCACCTCTACTTCCCATTTCTGCCAGAAGAATTCACAACTGTCACCAATTGTTGTACAATATGATTCTGCGGGTCCCCCTCTCCCCCTTAACTGCATGCTTCTGAATACTGCATTAATGTAAATTATGGAAATGTTTTGGGATGCAGGAGAGGATATATTATTTAAGATATCCTATTCCAACTTGGGTTTACAAGTCCCAGAAATTAGCATAGTTCTCATTCCCCTTTTAAACACACACGCAGCAGATAGCTTGCTCAGGTTTGTTAAAACCTCTGTAATAAATGTCCTGGTATTTTCCCCATTAATCCCTCTCAAAATAAGACACTACAGTCTTCTATAAAAGTATAAAATGTTTACTCACAAGAAATCATCTATTCACCATTGGATCCCAGACGGCAGACTTAAACTTAGTAAAAGTAACATTTACTCAGGATTCTGTTCCATAAGGGAAAACAGTTCCTTTGTCCTCTCTTGGCTAGAGAGCATCTTAGCAAAGCAGCTTCTTCCCTGAGAGCATGGTCCAAAAGAGAGACAGGTGGAGTGTGGTCCCTGTGGTTTTGTGTTAACCTGCCCAGGTGAGACCACACCCATCTCGTTACACAGAGGAAATCCATCCCAGCCCAGGGGAGACAGCGAGTTCTGACTGGCTGGCCTAGAGTTCCTTTTCTATGTCTACTCTAGCAATGTCCTGTGTTTTACATCCCACATAAATCACTTGGTGGAACACTTGTTTGGCTGAAATTATGCATTGTTAAATACACCAAAGAAAGATCTCAGTTGATACTGTTATGTAAAAAATGATGCCTTGTGAAGTTACACACAAGCTTGGTCTGGTTTCTGCTGCTTTATTGTTTGAAGTAATCTGCCATATACCTGTAAACATTTCCCCCTATTAACTACTTTGGATGAAAATGCTTTTTTGCCTTTAGTGAAAGAGGATTTCCTCATCATTGCAGCTGTAACAAACATGGCAGTTCTTGTCATCGCATTATAAAACCTTGACACAGTTGGGCTGACTTCAAGCATGTGAGATCCACTTTGTGTTTTATTAAGAACTCCAAGATCTGCTAAGTGGACACAGATGCAAAACACAGAAACAACACTTGAGCCAGTTGTGGGATCTTGGCTGGGATTCAAATGTTTTATACAGCTCCTACTGATTTTGCTGGAGGGTGTTGTATATTAGTTTCTTTTCTTGTGTTCTGTAGACTGCTCTGATAATTTTATTGAGGGTCAGGGCATGTTGCTGGTATCCATCTTTCTTGAGAGACAATGGAGCAAACGGAGTCAAACTGCTGCTTTAGCAAGTGAATTCATTTTATTATGGTCAGTGACCAGTATCAAGGGCTGCTTTAGCAACACCAAGTGACTTTCCATGGTGCGCAAGGCTGGGCAGTGTATGAGGTTCTAGGTTGTCCAAGCGACAATACCCCACTCATGGGTTTGTTGGTGTGGTCTAAAGGAAAGCAGAGCAATATGCTTGGCACCAGCTTGGGTGCGGGAGTTACTGGAAGGAGGCATACAAGACGCCATCCAACCATCTTAGGGACTCCACTCAGGTTTTCTGTAGGCTTTACTTCTTAGTCTTTTCTTCTCCCAAAGATATCCCGCAAGGCAGCAGAGGTTTAGGATCAGAGTTTTCCTTCTCCTAGATGAGCTACCTCCCAGGTTGACGAGCCCCATCTGTCCCTCACTTCTCTCTACAGCACGTGCAGAAACCTCCTTCTTGACCATTGGACCCATTATTAGTCTCACCCACTCAATCCACCAGAGCCTGTCTTCACACGCAGGAGAAGTCCATAACTTGCTGAGGGTTTGAGACCCATTGGCTACCCTCACCTGGTTTAGCCGGTCAGTCGAAGCCACTATTCCTGGGGTGTGGGTGCTGTCACATGCTGACAGCATCTAGGAGCCACAGCTGAGAGCTGAGTGCAGGGTGGGGAACAAAGGTGGGCAAACTACACCATGAAGGAGCACAATGTGTCCCTGTCCAAAGGTACTACCCCTTCCCTAATGCCTATAAAATAAGAAAGGAAACAGACAAACCGATCCAGTCAGGCATATAAAAACTAAAGTTTAGTATCATGCACAATGCTTAAGCAGGTGCTATTCCATTTCTGTAGCTGCTTCTACTACAATAAGGAGGGCACCTGGTTTGTCCCAAATCCCCTCTACCTTCTTCAACTCTCTGTGTCATATCCCTGACTATTCCACAAGATCTTCAAACCCACAGGAGCAGGTTTTTTTGGGAGGCATGGGGGCAGGGTTGCTGTAAGTAGGGTCAAGTGTCCTGCCAGTTGCTGGTGGGGGTGCAAAGCTGCACTAGATACATACAATACACACCAAAACACTAAAGAGGTCTGATGCATATTTCATTGGTGTTTGAATTAATTCAAATTAATTCAAGAAAGCAGCCATTGGTTTCTAATTTGGCATTAGCTATTCTGTCCCATTTCTGCTCATTCATATGACATCTTTCCAAGGTGCAAATAAAAAAGATGTGATAGTGAAGCGAAGAATAGAAAATTTCCTGTGCGGTTGTCTGTTTAATTTTTAACTTTCTGTTTAACGTCTCTGACTAGTTTATTGCTTGTGGTGTACACAATCAAGTACCTCGTGCCACGTACCAGCTGCAGACCTTGAGGATGACGTATGGCGTATGGCAAAGGTTGAGAAACTGAAACATCAGGAAAGAGATGTCATATAACAAATGCAGGTGTGCCTTGCTCTGATTTTGCCATTTATGGAAATGTATAAAAGCTGTAAGAACCCTTTTCTGGAGACAGTTTTCTTCAGCCTTACTCTAGGGGTGCTGTCCTGCTGCAGCAGTAAATAAAGGGGTTACATATCTGGCTGCCTTGCTTAATATCCTTGGCCTTGTCTGTTGTTTAAACTGATCCCTGGTGTGGACGTCCATTGACAAGATGAATCTATTGATCAATATGTAATTGGAGCATCCTTCTAAAGCCAAAGAATTAATCTGATGGGAGAGGTTAACAGTGATAATTAATGCCTAGTGTCAGTGAATACATTTTATAAAGTCGGGGATTTAAATACACGACAGAAAGAAGACATTCAAGTTCATTTATAAACCATGTTGTCCTCTGGGCAAATTTCTGTACCAAAACAAAGGTTCTCTGGGGCAGAATGAAATGCATGGGGATTAACAGGAAGCAAATCCTGATATTACACCTATTTGGTAGTAAGCTTCCGTGAATCTTCCAAGGAAATAATATACTTCCAAGTAAAATGAGTTTAGAATTGTGAGTTAATTTATTGCCTAACAGCATAATCCCAACCATGTGTACACAGAAGTTCTCATGAATTCAATGGGGCTTACTTCCATGTAAGTGTATCTGGTAAGGATGAGGAACCCTTCAGAAGTTGTTGGACTCCCTCATCCCCCACCCTTCCCCACATAAAACAAAACTACATGAGGGTATTTGATTGATCTTTCTTTTTTCTTTATTTCTTTCTTTTGCTTGTCATGTATATATGAATTGATGAAAGGAGATGTTCGGTTAATGCCATCTAAATTAATACAGAAATTTTTATTTATTTACTTATTTTTCTATGTAACAATTCAGAAAGGAATGGTACAAAAACCCAACAAATTGATGACAATATTTGACAATGTTTTTTTTATTTTCATTTTCTTTTTCTCTTTTTGGAAAAGTTTTTATGACTTGCAGTTGGAATATTTGTTGTATATCTTTGTTAAACAGCTAATAAATAAACTATTTTGCAAAAAAAAAAAAGAAGTTGGACTCCAAGTACCATCAACCCCAGCCAGCGCTACCAATGGTTAGGGATTAAGAACTGCAGCCTTAACCAAGGGGCAGCTTGACAGTTCTCCCAATCCAAGCATATGTGTGTTTATCGGAAGCAAGGTAGTGCCCTCTTCTCACATTGCTGCTTGTGTTTATACAGGTGGGCAGGCATGGCGATATATGATGCTGAAAATTAGGGATATATCCCAATAAACTGCTGACCAAATACAAACTGGGTCTGACTACGCTTTGCCAGGATATCAGTGTTGCCAATGTTTCTACCTCCCTAGAGGCCCTGTACTCTTAATTACAGCATGACTGCCAACGAGGCTCATTTTCCTATTGACACACCTCAATATGAGAAATGCTGTAGCTCCTGAATCCCTGCCTGCTATGTAGTTTTTAATGAGAGGGGCTGGTGCTGTGTTATTTTTGATGTGACTGTATTTTTTAATAGATTTATTTTATTTATTTATTAAATTTGTGAATTGCCTTGTCTTGGCCAGGGCAACCCAAAGTGACTTATAAACAAACAAACAAACGCTCCCACATAGACACACACACACACACACACACACAGCAGCAGCACCCCCTATCAAGTAAAAAAATAATTTAAAAAAATACTTAACTAAAATTTGGTTCTGCCCCCGCTCCCCCATACAATACAAATCTTTATTAGGGTCATAGACCAGCATTTAAAATCTAAAAAAGTGCTTTAGAAAGCTAAAAGGTATTAAAACACAAGGTGAATATAAAAGTCTGTAAAAATAATTAAAAGCTTAAAAAAATCCAAAAGAAGGGCCAGGATCACTGGGAGGGTGTGGAAGAGCACAAAAGGTTGATAAATAAAGGCTTTAAAGGTAAAGGTAAAGGGACCCCTGACCATTAGGTCCAGTTGTGTCCGACTCTGGGGTTGCGACGCTCATCTCGCTTTACTGGCCGAGGGAGCCGGCGTACAGCTTCCGGGTCATGTGGCCAGCATGACAAAGCCGCTTCTGGCGAACCAGAGCAGCGCACGGAAACGCCGTTTACCTTCCCGCCGAAGCGGTACCTATTTATCTACTTGCACTTTTGACGTGCTTTCGAACTGCTAGGTGGGCAGGAGCTGGGACTGAGCAACAGGAGCTCACCCCATCGTGGGGATTTGAAACGCGGACCTTCTGATCAGCAAGCCCTAGGCCCTGTGGTTTCGCTATCATTTATAGAGCACTCTGGTATGTTCATTAAAACTGGTGTGTGTGTGTGTGTAGCCTATATGTGTGTGTGTGTGTGTATATATATATATATATATATACACATATATTATATTAATGTTTAATCGCTTTTTAATGATTGTTTTCTCTCTGTCTCTGAAGCCGCCTTCAGTCCCTGTCTGGGGAAAGGCGGGATATAAAAATAAAGAAGAAGAAGAAGAAGAAGAAGAAGAAGAAGAAGAAGAAGAAGAAGAAGAAAATTGAAAGGTTACAGAGAAACACCAGTAAGGTTGCGAAATTTAGCACACACACAAGCCTCTGGGACTTGCTGGTGCAAATGTTCTGCGGAGCTCCATCCTACTACGCGCTACTTCCTCGGGACCTTGTTCCTAAAGCGAGTTGTATGATTTGCAATCCGATGCAAGGCAGCGATGCCGCCCCGAGCCGGTTCAGCAGGACTCCCGCTATCTCGCTTCCCGAGGTTCTCCTAGCCCCGCCCAGGGGGCGGTGGGAGGATCGTGGCCCCGCCCCCAAACCGCCTCCTTCTCCCAGCCTCCTCCTTCTGACCAAAACAATGACACGTGCTCCGGTCCCTCCTCGTCACGTGACACGTGCGGGAGGTGGAACCTGGGACGTCACAACGCCCCGAGCAGCCAACCGGCGGCCGGGATGCCGGGTGGCAACAAGCGCCGCTCAGGCGGGCCAATAGGGAAAAAGCGGAGAAGGTGGGGGGGGTGGAGAAACCGAAGTTCCTTGTTGTCGTCGACGTCTCGGTCAATAGAGACAGTATCAGCCTTGGCTGGGAGCGACTGTGGTGAGAAGGCGAGGTGGGGGGAGGTTGTGTGGGAGCCGTTTGAGGGGGGAGGGGAGGTGGCCGTTGGAAGGCCAACGGTTAAAGGAGGGTCCCCTCAGGGGAGAAAGAGGCTGGCAGGGGGGGAGGCTGTACCTGGCGTGCTGCCAAGAGTGTGTGTGTTGCTTTTAGCGTCTTCATTATTTTGGCCAAGAGTCCTTCCAGTGGGTGGGGGTGCTTCATTTTGTTCCTCTCTCTCTTCCCTCCCCCCCCTAGGTTTTACACAAATCCTCTGATCTCTTTTTTAAAAAAACTGCCTCTAAGTGGCCCCCAAAGCCCCTTGCCTGTAGTATAGCCCCCTCCCCCCAAATGAATGTGGTGCCTCCTCATACGTTATTGGGAAGGGTAAATGTTCCATAGCAATGGGTTCTGTCCTTAGGTGTGGTTTTCTACTCTGAAGTAGGACCCCTTTTACTTTTGTGTAAGTGTGCAGCTGTAACGTTTTCCTTAATGGTGGCATAGAAGTGCACTGCAACTCGAATAATTTCAGTGCAGCACCATCACTTCTCCCTTTTCTTCTGTTTCGAATGGAGTCTTTTGCCTTACTGTGTTTCCCCCCACTTTCCCCCCAAAGAGCCTAAGAGCCCTTCTCTTCTCCACGCTTTTCTTCTCTCTCTCTCTTGTGTGTGTATTTATATATTTATATTTTTATATATAGTATATATGTGTGTGTGTGTGTGTGTAGCCAGGAGTAGAGGCCATTGAAACTCTATTTATTTAAGAACATTTCTAAACAGATTTATGTTTTTAAAATCCTCCAAGCGACGTGCGCTGTGCTCAGTATAAAAATATCAATTAAAACAGAAATATAACCTAAGAACAATATAAAATCACGTGAAACAGATTCAGAGCATTCATACAAATAATGATATCCAGTCTTATGGTTTCATAAAAGGCCTTGTAAAATAAATATGTACCTTAAAAGCCTGGAGCACGTGTTTGGGATCAAGTGATGTTGATCACCCTTCTTTCATGAAGGTGAGTAAGAGGGGAGAAAGTAGGTCCCAGTGTTGGGAGTCCAGGACGTACTAGTCACAAATGTTGATAACTAAATGTAGGAGATTCTAATGGAGTTCTGTGTTAAGTTCCCTTTAACCAAAGTGCCATTTTCATTTACTTCAGTTTTAGAAGGCAAACCAAAACAACCCATTGTATCTTAAATAAGTTATACTCATTTCAAATATCACGTGTTAAAGGTATAGAAATACCGGCTTTGCCAAATATCAGCAAACTCTATACATATATATATGTGTGTGTGTGTGTGTGTGTGTGTGTGTATATATATAGGAATAGGAATAGGAATAATTTATTATTGGCCAAGTACATTTTCCAACATACTTGGAATTTGTTTCAGCTACATTGCAATGTAAACATACAGACACTGTTCCTCTCACAATACAAAGAAGCAAGGAAACCCCACCCATAATTTACCCCCCCTTCAGCTATACAACTATGAATTTAACAATTTAATGGCACAAGGGAAAAAACTATTCTTGTGCCTGGCCGATTTTGTATATGAACTCCTGTAGCGACGTCCGGATGGAAGTAAATCAAGCAGATGATGACCGGGATGTAAAGGATCTGCTACAATTCTCTCTGCTCTCTTCCTAACTCGGGTAGCATAAATTGTCTCTATTGAAGGCAAGCTAACACCAATTACCCTTTCTGCAATTCTTACAGCTCGTTGGAGCCTTTTCTTGTCTCTCTTGGAGGCTGTACCGTACCAAGCTGTTATAGAATTACAGAGAACAGTTTCAATGATGCCCCTGTAGAATTGGAACAACACTTCCTGGGACAATTTAAATTTCCTTAGTTGACGCAGGAAATACAGCCTCTGGTGGACCTTTTTAATAATACTATTGATGTTGCTTGACCAATTTAAGTTATAAGAAATTATAGAGCCCAGGAACTTAAAGGACTCTACTACTACAACCATATATATATGATTTTATTGACTGTGTGTGTTAGCAAGCACAAAGACACAAGCCTGGAATTGGGCCACAGAGATTGCTGTTCTTGGTCAAGAGCTGTGGCCAGAGTTAGATAGCAGGTGATAGGAGTGTGGACTGTCAGAATTGTGTTTGCATCTTTGCTTGTTGCCAGGAGAAGGGAGTAGCTATAAAGAATATGAGATGGAATGAAGTGGTGTCAGTCTAAGATTCTATTTTGGCATCCACTGAGGTTATAGAAGTGTGGAAAACACAGTTGTGGTAAGCAAAACTAAGGGTAAGGTGGTTGCTTGTATAACTAAAACATTGTTGAATTTTATTTCTATATCTTACGAAATGTGTGTTGTGTAAAATAGCACCGGCCTGAATATTCTGCTGTTCAGTGCCATTGAATCTGTGTATTAATATCACTAAATTACTTAGCATGATGGAAGAAAGACATGATATATGTGTGTGGGGTTAGTCAGAATAAATATTTTGCAACACTTATTTTGTTGGTAAGTATTACAAAATATTCTGATCATTAATCCACTGACTTAGATGGCTATAAAAGCTATTTAGGAGATTTCATGGAGGATAAGACTCTCCATGGCTACTAGTTATTATGACTATATGCAGGAGTTTTGATGTTCAAAGAAAAGTGAGGTGATGGAAGAGGAATGTCAGAGTGATGGACATGGTGGGTTACAACATATAGTAGATAACATTCTTAGGATTGATGGATCCACTTTACCCATATGCAGCCATTCCTGAAACAGCCTATTATTTGTTTGTTTTATTTTATTTAATGAAATTTATATTCTGGTTTTTTAGCAAAACCGTATTACAAGATGACTATGAGTAAAATGTTAAGTGAAACAAATTACTTTGACATAACAATATTGTGTGTTCAGCATATTGTGCCATTTAGAGCAGTGCTGGTAAAAGTGTGCACTGGTTCAGGATATTAATGGCATGGACTCTGTTCCTTTCATGTTGCCTCCCATCATCTTGCGATGAAATGTTTAGCGTAATACTGCACACAAGGAGGCATGCTCTGACCAAATTGGTTAATGGCCATTTATATTCTCATCTTCATGGCTATGTCTTTTATTTTGTTGCCATATTTTGCCACAATGTTTCTCTTGATGTTAATTTCTAAATATCATCCTGCTGACATAACCACAACGTTGTTAAAAGTTGCATTGATCATTTGTTGCCTTTAAGGAAACCATGCCTTTTCTGGGCCAGGATTGGCGATCTCCAGGGTGGAGATGGATGAAGACAGAAGATGGTTGGAAGCGATGTGAGCCCTGCAGCTCAGAACTTGAGGATGAAAACAATCAGCTTAACAACATCAGTCATAATGTGTAAGAGAAGAAAAAGAAGGGGCCCCTTCTCGTTATCTTAATGCTGCTATAAATCAGTGCCTATTTTTCTCTGGGTGGGCATGTATCTCAGGGCTGTATTTAGCACATAGAGGAAAATGTCCGTTTATTTGCTTATCTTAATCATGGCAGGAACCTTTTCCTTAAATTCATGTAGTGATTTGATGCTCAAGTTACAGGTACAGTCAGGAACAGTAGCCATGCAGTTTCTGATGCCCTCTTTATGTAAAGTGTTGCATAGCTGGCACTTAGATTTACAAAAAACAAAAACAAAAAAACAAACCATAACCATTACTGCCACCAGGATACAAAACAAATAGCACTGAAAACTTTTGTTGAAGGAATGGGAGGTAAGAGAAGAGCATAGAGACAATTTAATATGCCCACTTAAAGCCCAGAAAGTTGAAATGCAGTAGTTTGTGGAATCAGAAACTAAGCATAGTTTTAAGGATTTGAGATGAAAATCATTTTAGAAGTAAAGCTGTTGCTTTTGGACTTAGAATTGTAGGCAGTATATTTTTTCCCCATTTGTCAGCGTTGTTAAATCACTTGGACTTTGCATCTAGCTACAAAGAGTGTTAAGGGACCCAGGTGGCGCTGTGGGTTAAACCACAAAGCCTAGAGCTTGCTGATCAGAAGGTCGGCAGTTCGAATCCCTGCGACGGGGTGAGTTCCCGTTGCTTGGTCCCAGCTCCTGCCCACTTAGCAGTTCGAAAGCACGTCAAAGTGCAAGTAGCGGGAAGATAAACGGCGTTTCCGTGCACTGCTCTGGTTCACCAGAAGCAGCTTTGTCATGCTGGTCACAACCCAGAAGCTGTATGCTGTGTCCTTCAGCCAGTAACACGAGATGAGCACCAGAGTTGGACACGACTGGACCTAATGGTCAGGGGTCCCTTTACCTTTAGAAAGAGTTGGGTGTCTTACTGTTATTGACTTAAAATAGTTTGCTATTGGATTTTGCATTGGGTTATGTGGGATGACACAAGTAACAGTGCTGTGTAGTAGGGATAGTGTATGGTGGTACATGCACTGATTATTCTGTGGAGAAGGGACACCACCTTTTATTTAAGAGCAGGGTAACTAAAAGCTGCTTTTTAGTTATTTGAAATAATATGGCTTTCAGAAGAAATGTAACAACCTAATTATTTGATGCAGTGTTGTCATGGAGACTTGCCTGTTTTAAATATAAGGTGGCCTATTAGATCCATTTTGGTAAAACTAGGTCATTGTTGTAAAAAGCTTGAAATTACAGGCTTGGAGGGACTTGCTATGTGATCTTCACTACAAGGGCATGAAGGATGCATATGTTTGATAACCTAAGCACCTGTTTTGCTGGTGGCAACAAACAGGCCAATCAAGCATTCTTTCAGGAAAAAAATCAGGAAGCTTGTATATTAGGATGGCTTTTATATTGTGGCATATTCGATGATCTAAATAAGCACTTCATGCATTCACATAAACCACATAGTTAACAGTCAAAGACAATTCTAATGGTAAAGTGGTATTCATAATAAAATGGTAGTTCTAATCACGGGCTGGTATTTTGTCTTGCCTCTTAATTCGTGTTGTTATTTCCCCAAACTGGCAAAAAATAAGCCCCTATATCTGTTTGGTGTCAGCAGTGTGCCAGGTGCTGCTCAGACCTAGACTTATAGAAGGGATTGTGCTCCTACACGGAAACAGTTTCTTGCCTGGGTGACTTGCAATGAAACAACTTTTGAACAGGCATACTGCTCACAGCTTCCAGCTGTGGCGACATGACTTGTGTAAGGCAAGCAGGGTCTGCCTCAGTTGTCTTAGAAAATCAGGGAAATTTGATTTTGATACAAGTTTTTGCCAGTACAAGGCTGTGGTAAACTTGTTCAGATGTGGATTGTAGGCTGTTGCTTAATTCAGGTTTCTTTTGGACAAGGGTTGCCACTTCTAGCTGGAAAAATTTGCACAGAATATACAAATTTAGAAATATTTTCCATAATTTAAGTGGAGATACATCTCTCCATCACTGGAAAGTCTGTGGGAACCAGGTGACCTATGTGCCTTCTCGGTCTGCTGTCCAGGTACCACTGACTATTGGTAGCCAACTTCAAGGACCATAATCTCCCTTCTGATTATTCAGTCTTTCATATAAAGGTCTCCTTTAAACTGAGCTCTGTTCTCTGACAGCTCATCAGATAGTGGCCAGTCCACTGTAAAGAAAGACCCATGCCCAACTAGAAGAGACTTCAAAAGTAATTCAATACTATGCTAGATCTCTCTGATTCATTTGGAAAGTTGGTGAGATGCTTTGTTAAATTATTGATGTGCAATACCATTTTAATATTTGCTGTTTAATCCTCCAGATTAGTGTGTGATTTTCCTCCTCCTCTCCCCCCCCCCATTTTTTTATTTTTCTTGTCTTGGTGATTTACAACATCCAGGCTATACTGTGGGTGCTTTTTAAAACTCTGAATTGACAGTGATAAATACCTTCATTTGACAAACTCAGCTGTTTTAATAAAAGTGAACACTGGTGAGTGGGAAAAAATGCATGTATACAATTTTCCTGTCAGAATAAAGATGGGAAGATAAAGTAATTTTACTTTCCTTTTGTACACTTTGTGCTGTAAAGCTTTAGTAGTTTTGCTTATCTGTGTGAGGCTAACTTCTTTGCAAAGGAAACAATCTTGGGTTATCAGTGTTTTGGGAAAACTGAGTGCTTTGTCTTGTGTTGATATAACTACTGTATCTTTCAGTTTTCTCTGTGAAAATAAAAAGTTTAAATTTACAAGTTGTTGTAAACCTTCTAAATAGCTTTCCACATCAAACTCATTTTTAGCAATTTTATTTTCTATATCCTAGGTTCTTTTTAGACTTGCAAAAAGATTGTCAATAAACTGAGCCTCTAGGAACATTATGACTGGGTTGTCATCTCTTTCAGAGGATTTGACATATTACAGGTAGTGTAATGCCAACCCCTGATTTTGAGTGCTGAAGAGGCTTAGCATGGTGTGGGTATGTGCTTGAACCCCTCCTGCAAAATACTGATCATCTGGAGGGAACCCTTTCGTAGCTTGCAAAAAACTAACATATTGCATATGAGGGTTTTTTGGGTGGTGGGTGATTTTTAAAGTAGTGATCACTGGGACTGGATCAGTCTGAGAAGTAGAATTTATAAGAATATCTAGAGGATTTACAATAATATAACAACACTATTAAAATAATTCAAAGCAATTCACAACAGAAAAAATATGGATTATTTTAGCATTATTTACCACATATATTTTCTGTGTTTTACATATGTGAATGATAAATGAAATAGCTTCCTTGGTAATTGATTCACAAGGCTACATAAAAGCAGTTTGTTAATAAACACATGCATTTGTTTCTTTGTGAGTCAACAAGCATGTGGACAGGGGTGATCTAGGAGACCTTCTGTACTTAGACTTTCAGTGTTTTTAAACTAAGTCCCTCATCCAAGACTCCATGATAGTATCGTATTATGGGATAAGAGGATGGATAGTAATTGGTTAAAGCACTGGTCTTCATGGCCTGATCCAAGGTGGTTCGCAACGGGAGCACTACCACCATGCAAATATATGGTGAAAGGTTAGGAAAAGGGTCTCACAATGCATGTTTGGATTAAAAGGGGGTCCTGAGTCTGAAAAGGTTGAAGACTACTGGGTTAAAGAACAGCAAGCAGAGTAGGAATCTACAGGCAAATTTCACAATTGCGGCATGTAAATAGGTAGGGTTCTCCAGGATCTGTATTGAGATGGGTGCTTTCTAACTTGTTCATTAAAAAAAAAAATTTGCATTTTCAAAAACAGGAACAGAGAGCATATTTAATTCCCCTCTCCCTGTCCCACTTACAACCATACCAAATACAGCATATCTAAATATGCCATATGACTGTCCTTCTACACTTTTCCTGGTTCCTTTTGCTTTTCTACTACTCCACGTTATCCACCTCTTTTTAATCATCCAGTTTGTTAGAATAGGGGTTATTTGAATTGTACAATGGAAAAATAATAATAATTGGAGACTTGAATGGGGTAGTATTCCCAGAATATGATAGATCAAATCAAATGAATAAGGTCCAATGAAGGGAAGGAATGTGGAGTTAATAGATCTATGGAGATTTAAACACCTAACAACGTGTCTGTACTTTCCATTCAAGATATCAAAATAGTTCCAATAGACTAGACATGGTGTGGGCCTTCAAAGACTCTCTTCTTCTTCTTCTTTTTTTGTGGAAAGACAATTTTTGTTCATTTGGGGCATTTTTTCCTACGATTACCCATCTTTCCTCCTCTATTTTAATCTCTACTAATATTATACTGCCTAACATGTTCATTTTTATTTTTCTGGAGTTAGTGTGAGGTGGTCCAGTTTTCAGATGACATGTAAATTATTCAGGATGGCAGATTTCAGTGGAGAATAAGGATCTGAATGGTACCTGCAGAGGCAGCATGATTCTCTGTACCAGTTCCTTGGGAACAGAAATGAGGCAAGGATATTTTGCTCATGTCTTGTTTGCAGGCTTCCCATAGGCATCATCTTGGCCATGGTGAAAACAGACTGCTGGTCTAGGTGTTTGAAGCAACAGTGTGATTTTACATGTTTGTTTGAAAATACAGACTCATTATGTTCAGTGGGCTTATGCTCAGATAAGTGTCCATAAACCCGTAGGCTGAAATCACAAACACTTGAGAGTAAGCACAACTAAACATGGTGGGATTTACCTTCAAGTATACATGCATAGGATTGAGTTATTGCACTGGTAAAACCAACAGCCATTGAAACAACATGAAACTCTGAAATGCAAATGACTCATTCCTACCTTCACATACTGTGGTTAGTTCAATTGTATCTGAGGGATTGGTTCTTTAAATGGATTTTTTTTTCCTTTCAGCATCTTAGATAATGACGAAGAAATATACTGTGCTGATGATTGTGAATTTGCAAGCAAGAAAAGGAAAAAGGATCATTTTAGGAACAATGCAAAATCTCAGTGTAAGATTAAACTATTTTTTAGTTCTGATAATAGTTGACAGTGTAAGTTTGCTTTCCAGTTTATTTCAGCAGAACATATACATAATGCAAATACTTATGTACTTGAGAATGCTAGAGTAGCTAAGAATTAGTTGAGTGGAAACATGACACATGTGTAACATGCTAATCATTTGCACACACTCCATGTAAAAATGGTAAGGGAAGGTAATGAAAGAATAATCTTGGTTGAGGGTTTTGTTCTTAACATAATAATAGGGAGGCTTACTTTTACTAACAGTGAACTTTAGTAAACTAGCATCTGTGCAATTTTGATTGTGGGTGTATGTAGCCTGCTGGTGGGAGGTAAAATCGAGCTCATTTCAAATATTTCTAAAATGTACCCAGGACTTACAGAAATTTACTTGAAAGCGTGCTTCCCTTAAATCAGATAGATTTCGGTTTATTTCTTGCATGATTCTTTGCATCACAGTGGCTTTCATGATTCTTCCAAGCAGTCATTCACATAACAGTGTCTGATGGGATTGTTAATTAATGTGGTGTTGGCCATGCTTATCCCACAAAATTGCTGAGATTGGATGTTTTTACTTCCATTCTTGATTAACTACAGTTCAGTGTTGTGTCTGAGCCCTAAATTGTGTCTAATCTTAACTACACTTAGAGAAAACCAACCAGCATCAAAAATTTGGTTTGAAATGGACTTTTTTCTGCTAACTAGGGTGACGTCTATTACATGACAAACTGCAAGTAGTCAGAAGTGGAAGCTTTCTACCTCCTCTGTAGCTGCACTGGAAGAGGAGGTAGAAAGATCACTGACTTGTCTTTGTACAGTAAGTTTAGAGGCTTCCCCAAACTAAGGCCCGCGGGCTGGATGCGGCCCGAGGGACTCAGTTTTCCGGCCCGCAGCGACCCCTGTCGCCCGCTGCCGCCGCCCACTCTTACCAGCGCGGCGCGGCTGCCCACTTTCAGGGTGGCAGAGTGCCGGAAATAGCTTGTGCGCATGCGCAAGTGTCATTTCCGGCACACTTCCGGGTCTGTGGACACCTGTGCGCATGCACACAAGCTACCGTATATCGCGGCGTATAAGGCGACTCGGCGTATAAGACGACCCCCCAACTTTTTATGTGAAAAAACAGAGTTTGGGGTATACTCACCCAGCCCGGGATCCATGGCTGCTGAGGCGGCGGCAGCGGCGGGGAGAGCGTCCCCCGCGCCACACAGGAGATTTCCGCGCTTGCCGCCCAAGCACACAGCGGCCCCCATGGCTGCTGAGGCGGCGGCAGCGACGCCTGGGGCAGCGGGGAGAACCTCCCCGTCGCCGCAAAGGAGGCCTCCGCGCTTGCCGCCGAAGCGCAGGATGGCCTCCACAGCTGCTGAGGCGGCGGCAGCGACGCCTGGGGCAGCGGGGAAAAGCTCCCCGTCGCCCCAAAGGAGGCCTCCGCGCTTGCCGCGGAAGCGCAGGACGGCCTCCATGGCTGCTGAGGCGGCGGCAGCGACGCCTGGGGCAGCGGGGAGAAGCTCCCCGTCGCCCCAAAGGAGGCCTCCGCGCTTGCTGCTGAAGCGCAGGACGGCCTCCACGGCTGCTGAGGCGGCGGCAGCGACGCCTGGGGCAGCGGGGAAAAGCTCCCCGTCGCCCCAAAGGAGGCCTCCGCGCTTGCCGCTGAAGCGCAGGACGGCCTCCACGGCTGCTGAGGCGGCAGCAGCGACGCCTGGGGCAGCGGGGAAAAGCTCCCCGTCGCCCCAAAGGAGGCCTCCGCGCTTGCCGCTGAAGCGCAGGACGGCCTCCACGGCTGCTGAGGCGGCAGCAGCGACGCCTGGGGCAGCGGGGAAAAGCTCCCCGTCGCCCCAAAGGAGGCCTCCGCGCTTGCCGCTGAAGCGCAGGACGGCCTCCACGGCTGCTGAGGCGGCAGCAGCGACGCCTGGGGCAGCGGGGAAAAGCTCCCCGTCGCCCCAAAGGAGGCCTCCGCGCTTCCTGCTGAAGCGCAGGACGGCCTCCACGGCTGCTGAGGCGGCGGCAGCGACGCCTGGGGCAGCGGGGAAAAGCTCCCCGTCGCCCCAAAGGAGGCCTCCGCGCTTGCTGCTGAAGCGCAGGACGGCCTCCACGGCTGCTGAGGCGGCGGCAGCGACGCCTGGGGCAGCGGGGAAAAGCTCCCCGTCGCCCCAAAGGAGGCCTCCGCGCTTCCTGCTGAAGCGCAGGACGGCCTCCACGGCTGCTGAGGCGGCGGCAGCGATGCCTGGGGCAGCGGGGAGAACCTCCCCGTCGCCGCACAGGAAGCCTCCGCGCTTGCTGCCCATGCCCAGCCCGGGCTCCATGGCGGCTGAGGCAGCGGTTGCGGCTGGAGAGGCTCCATGCAGCCAGTGGCGGGGCGGAACTCCGGGTCACATCGCATGATGTTGCCGGCGTACAAGACGACCCCCGACTTCAGAGAAGATTTTTCGGGCTTAAAAAGTCGTCTTATACGCCGCGATATACGGTATTTCTGGTGCTCCGCCGACCCAGAAGTGCGCCGGAAATGACACTTGCGCATGCACCCAAGCTATTTCCAGTGCTCCATTGACCCGAAAGTGCGTAGGAAATAGCGTGTGGGCACGCACTCTCCGGCCCGCCGCGTGATCGGCGCTGCAGGAACCGGCCTGAGGCCAGGTGAGTTTGGTGACCCCTGCTCTAAACCATGGCTTTAGGCAAGAATACACAGAGAAATCTGCTTTCATATGCATAGTGCCACAGGTGGGCAAGACAATAGTTTTGGTTTTTTAAAAATTGGTGGAAAATCTTTCCCTCTCATATTATTAAAGATTGTTAGAACCTTTTTGCAAAATAATTTGCATATGATTGCCTACTTTACTCATAAATCAATACATCTGCAGCAGAATATTAAAAAAGGTGTTCCTTCTCTTGCTTCCAGGCTTCTATCGTGAAAAATGGATATATGTTCATAAAGAAAGTACTAAAGAAGTAAGTGGTGGGCATTATTTACGTGCTTTTGGTAATTATCCAGTTAATTAATCCACACACGCTAGTGTATTTATTAGCTAGCTGCACTCTTATTTATTTAGCTAGTTGGTTGGGGGGGGGGAGTCAGCATCAGATAGCAGTTGCATAGGGAAGAGTAATTCAGATTTCAAGGCTTCAGTGTTGTGGGTTTTTCCTCATACCTTCCATATGCTAGCTTGAACATACTAAAGCACAATACTACTGCATAATACTTTTCATATGTAGACAGATGGAGAGAATGGCCACTGGTGAATGTAGGAGGCAGCATGAACAACGGCTCTCAAAGCAGCAACTTATTTTTTTTCCTTCTACATTCCAACCCATATGTCATGAGTATTGGGGAAATGGGTAGCTAGGTGACTGTGGGACATTAGCAGCTATGTGATTTGTGTGGGTGGTACATTCCAGGCTTGCACATTTATCCTCTCCAGGAAGGCTTCTTTTGTGACTCTAACATGTGTCTCCCCCTCCCCCATTTTTCTTTTCAAGAGGCATGGCTATTGCACGCTGGGAGAAGCTTTTAATCGCTTAGATTTTTCAAGTGCAATTCAGGACATCAGAAGGTTCAATTACGTGGTAAAAGTAAGATGCTCTTGTACTATGTAGTTCTGTGATTGAATTTAATTTACTGTAAAAAAAATATATTCAGAAGGTTGCTAACGTTAGGGAGTTCATCTTAAACTAGAACCAAGGAATTGCCTCCATTTCTCAGATTAAAAATTGACATTGGGTTTTATTGTAAAGTGACAATGTCTCAAGCAATCAGAAAAGAGTTCTCCTGGGGTCCTTTGTGTGATATCTCTGAGAGAGTCTTACCATGCTGCTCTTTGTGCTTCTGAACTATAATAGACCAGTACCAAAGGACTCCTTGGCTGTACCTGTGTTCCCTACAAGGGCTTTAGACTTGTTTCTCCAGTGACATCCCCCATGTGTCACCTGGCAAGCTACATCTAGAAAATGAAAATTTGTCAGGATCGGTTGTACACAAACCTTTGAGCCTGCCTAAAGCATCTCTTTGGATACTGGACTTTATTTTACTCATTTCCATTCTGTAAACTGATGTATTAAACAGCTTTAGTTAGGAATCTGCATTTTAGTTCATGTTGTTTTACTATAATTTATCTGCCACTTTCTGCCAACAAACAAAATGGGCCTTCAAGTGACCAAATGTGATCTTATTTTTTTGTTTAGTGTCGATTCATGTTCCCATAGACATGGGGATGGTGGTGGTCTGATTTCTTTGTCAAATGTGACTCCTGGGAGCAGCTTTTTTTTTAAAAAATGTAGCTCACATTTGTAGGCTAATGCAGACATACTGCTGCTAAGGAACAACTATGTTGTGAACCACCCTGTGATGCTGGAATGAAGGGTGGTATACAAATTTAATAATAATAATTTGCTCAGCCATAGCTAAGCCAAATAGAGAGGTTGTACATTCCTCCACTCAACCAGCTCCCTTCTAGAGCTTGACCACAAGCCAACTATTACACTGGCGGTGGCAGTAATCACAGTTAGGCCTAAGAAGACATTGGCACAACACAGACTCTGAACTTCATGCTTAAATGTGAATGTTGCCTAAGAAAGTATGTTTATATGTGTTTATCTTAAACATATACTATGAGAAGCCTAGAAAGAGTAATAAAAAGCCCCACTGAACGCAGTGATACTTCACTTATGAGTAAACATGCTGTCACATCTGCACAGCACTGATCTCGCTGCCACCCTGCCCCTTTCAGGTAAGCTGCGGTGACACAAATATCATGACGGCAGTTCATCTCCCTGCCCACCTGACTGCTATTTCCCTGCACCAAGGATCTAACAAACTAAAACTTGACATGGGAGAAATGGAGTAAGGGAAGGGACTCTACCCCTCCCCCCCCCCACCTATGCTGTATGTTGAGGAATCTAAAGAACATAACTAATTGTGGCTTATTTTTTACACATCTTCTAATACACAATTATTATCTTTTAGCTTTTGCAATTAATAGCAAAATCCCAGTTAACTTCATTGAGCGGTGCAGCTCAAAAGAACTATTTCAATATCTTGGACAAAATTGTTCGAAAAGGTAAGGACGCAAATTTCCATAGCTGCAAATGACACTTTGGCATTTTGATCAATTGCTGTTTAGGTTTTAAGAAAGCACTTGCCTAGTAGCCATGGATAACAAGAAACTGCATACAGGTCAGTGAGCGGGGTTGTTGGAGGAGGAATGCAGTGGCTTAGCTTAGTGCAGTGTGGAAATAAAAAAAGACAGCTGCGGATCACCACATTTGCATGCTCCTCTCCAAGAGCTCCCACATCTAGTGGGTTCAGCTAAGCCATAGTTCAGCTTGCCATGTTGTGTGAACACAGCCATCACGATGGAAACCCCAGGTCCTGGGTCCTGCCATATGCATTTATTTGCTGGGGCAGCAGTTCTTGGCTGTTACCTTAAAGATTATAAAACTACAGTGGATCAGCTTTTCAGCTCTTTAAAATAAATGTAAAGTGTAGTGGGAAAGCAAGAATTCTCACGTGTGTTTCTAAATTCCCACTTGAAGTTCTGGAGGACCAATACAACCCCCGTCTAATCAAAGACCTTCTTCAGGAGCTGAGTTCTGCGCTGTGCATATTAATAAGGGGCGTGGGGAAATCGGTGCTAGTAGGAAACATCAATATTTGGATTTGCCGGTTGGAAACCATCCTTCTGTGGCAGCAGCAGCTCAATAATCTTCAAATACCCAAGGTATACCCAGCTTTTATGTCTGTGTTAAATGTGAAGTTTGAGCTGTGAAATCCTTCTATCTGTGGATGTTACCAGGGTGTCATCTGTCTGCCTCTCTCTCTCCTCCCCCTCCTCTCTGATATGGAATTATAAAAAGGCATAAAGCAGGTTTTTGTTTTTTTAATCAGCATTTGTTGAGTAGAGCGGACAACAAGATAATTAAACTGTGATGGTGAAATAGGCAATGTTTTGTTTTCAGTGCCTGATTTCAAGACATCATCCTGTACCAAGTTGCTTCCCAAAAATTACTAGGTATCTGCTGATACTTAAGCCTTCAAAAATGTACTGTGGCTGTATTAAAATATACATCTGATCCTCTTATATTTTATAGGTTTAGTCAGAACCATTAAAAATGCATTAATCGTTGGCATTTAGGACCAGCCCCAAAGACACTTAACTACCTGAGGCAAAGCACAAGATTGTGCCCCTTCCCCGTTCTGCAGACTGGCAGACAGTGACAGGACAGCATCCTCCACAACATCTGGATGCAGCGGAGTGGGTGCAGGACAAGCTGCACCACATTGGTTCCAGGCAAATGGGTCCAAAATTGGGGACGCCTTTAACAACTGTTGCCTTTTTCTTTCTTTTACAATAAAGTGTATACTCAACAAGTTTTATGATGAATTACAGTGCAATCCTAGCCATATCTACTGAGAAGCAAGTGCCATTGAGTTTGATGGGGCTTGTTTCCAGGTATGTGGCATTAGGGGACTCGGGTTTCGCAGAGCCTTTTGGGCTTGCTGATCAGAAGGTCAGCAGTTGGAATCCGCATGACACGGTGAGCTCCTGTTGTTCTGTCCCAGCTTCTGCCAACCTAGCAGTTTGAAAGCATACCAGTGCAAGTAGATAATCAGGTACCGCTGAGACGGGAAGATAAATGACATTTCCGTGCACTCTGGCACTCGTCACGGTGTCCCATTGCACCAGAAGTGGTTTAGTTATGCTGGCCGCATGACCCGGAAAGCTGTGGGCAAACGGCAGCTCCCTCGGCCTGAAAGCGAGATGAGCGCCACACACCATCGTTGCCTTTGACTGGACTTCACCATCTAGGGGACATTTACCTTACCTTACCTTTATGTGGCATTAGGATTGCAACCTTCAGATGAATTTAGCTGTTTAGATTTGGGTGTTGGGGGGGGGGAGAAAACAAACACACCTAAGGCTGTTCGAATTGAAATAGTGAGTTTACTTTTGAACTTACAACTAACTGTTAATAACTTGTTTTTCAGCAAGTCACCAATGGACTTACACTCTGTGATCTTCCTTTACATATGCTGAACAACATCTTGTATAGATTCTCAGACTGCTGGGACATTATCACTTTGGGCCAAGTGTCTCCCACATTGTATATGCTCAGTGAAGACAGGCAGTTATGGAAAAAGCTTTGTCTGTACCATTTTGCTGAAAAACAGGTTAGAGGAACTTTGTTATTGTAGGGTTGAGAGAGGCTGTGTAATATATTCTGTGTGTATACCAACAGAAAACACATGGGGATGTTCTCATGTGTTCATTATAAGCAAATGTATTTGGAAATCAATCCCATTGGTTTCAATGGAACTGCTTCCAATTAAGAGTGCATATGATTGTAAATGCAGGCACAGTCTGATGTTTACTGCTCAGTAAATCTTCCTGAATTTGGACTTGTTCTATAATAAGCATGCATAGTCCTACAACTAGCTTTGATCACATCAAATAAGTAGAGTATAACCATTTGTAAATAATAACCTAATATTTTTAGCACAGGGACTATAGCCTATAGCCCTCCAGAATTTGGCCTACAACTCCCATCACCCCAAATGGTCAAAAATGATGGGAAATGGGGGTCAACATCTGCACAGTCTCTTAAAATATTTCACATATGACTTTCCATTACTTTTCATAGCTAAATAGTGTTTTTTTAAAAAAAAATCTGAGTCAGATGCTGGTTAAAACAGTACAATATCCTTCAAATGTTATCTTTCTGTTCAGTTCTATAGGCACCCTATTTTGTCAGAAAAAGGTCATGTTGACTGGAAGCTGATGTACTTTGCACTTCAGAAATGTTACCCTATAAAGGAACAATATGGAGATACCTTGCATTTCTGTCGCCATTGCAGTATTCTCTTCTGGAAGGTAAGAAATGAAATACCTAGAATATTAGGTTGGAAACTATTCAGTAACTGAGGAAACAATCGGAGGGAGGAGCAATCTTACATATAGTGTTTCCGTTTCACAAACTAGAATAGTCTGCTGGTCTGAAATATGAATAGCTTTTAAAACAAGTTCAGAATGTAAAAGTTCAGCTTTGTACTATGTTTAGCAATTAAATATTTGGGGGATTTATTTTGAGAGCACATCGGGACAACACTGAAAGCAACTTAAATATTTGCAATTGGAAGCTTCCACTTCCTGAGCTTGTGTGTAATAGCCAAAAGGGGGATTACAGTGGGGGAACTTGATTTATAGATAGGTCTGAAAAACTTAGTCGTTCCTTAGCTTTTGTTAGGCTGCCTGCTCCTGTGTTTTCCTTTTTAATAATTTGTGGTCTAGAAAGACAAATGGGCATTTGCATTCCAGTTGCCTGGTTGTGATTCTTTCTTGTCAGATATAGAGATGGGGGAGAGATTTTAATTCAGTTTGGAGGGAAATCTATTTAATGTAGCTATTTTCCAAATTCATACTTTTCTGAATTTTGCAATGCAGTTCTCCAGCCAAGTAATTCATACAAAAATGCACATACAAGGTTAAAGTCCATAGAAATGCATATAATAGTGAAAGTAACAGACAAAAAATACAGTAGAATGTGGAAAATTTCCTTGCAAAAAATATGTATATTAGGAGAAAATAGCACTAAAATGCAGGTGGATTGTCAAGAGAAGTGTTTAAAGAGAAAAATCACAACCTGATGTGGAGAACATAAGACTGGAAAAACGAGAAACAAAAATCGACATTTGCCTATCCTTATTCAGAGGTGTCAAATAGCAAAATAGCAATTTTACAAACTCTAAGGAAGGTGTGCCAGTTGTACAAGCTTCAGGACCATGTAGATTTCTCCAGCGTGAGTTTCCCTTTAATCATTACATTAGAAACTCACCAAAGCTGTATGTTCAAGGTACTCCAGTCTCCCATTTACTAGCACATCTAGCAGCAACTGAAGTTGCTCCAAAGAGTGTATTTACATGTGGCATACAGCAGCTCTTGCTTGAATCATGTTAGCAGTAAGAGCATGTGCTAGAATCTTATGTTTATCTGCATGGGCACTTACTGGACTTTTAACACAAATAATACAATACAAGCTCAGAGGTAGTTGAAGAACCTCATGTGGAAATGTGATAATAAAGAAACTCTGAAAAGGATAAAGATATGAGAGAAGAAGTATTTGATATAATTCATTCACAGTCGCTGATGTTTAACTCTCATGGTGTTCTGAGATACTTGCAATGAGATCTCATGTCTGCTTTCTTCGACTCAGACTTTGTTGCTTTCAGCAGAACATGCTTCCAGGTACTGCTTTGAGGATATGATGTCCGCCTACGGGCATCTCATGAGAAAAATCTTTGGTGTTTGAGATAATGAAGGTGGCTGAATTCTTTAAATATCTGCTGGGGTCAGAGTGGCAAAGTAAATGTTCCCTTTTTGTTTCCTGATCAAGGGCTTTAATTATCACAGACATACAGTGGAACAAAATGCTTTCACATGATTGATGCCAATTCCTGACCCCCCCCCCCCAATTTTTAATTTCTTATAAGCAGGATAACTTTTCTAACCAGTAAAATTGTCTAGGTAGGAATGCCATGCAGAAAGCTGTTGTATATCATGTACTGAACTCTGCTGCTTGTCATTCTATCCAATAAAATCTTCCTCTCTCTTGCGTCTCTGCCCCTCTACCTGTTTCTTCCTTCATGACTTCCTCAAAAGGACTACCACCTTGCTTTGTTACTCAAGGTACTTTATGTGCATTTCTTCCTGCCTTTCTTCTGTATCCATGTTACATAGCTGAAGCAAATAAGATGTTTCCTTGTTAATGTAATGTCACAGCCCTGAACATGTTGTTCTCTCACTTAATTGAGATTTATAGAATTCTTTTCTTGGCTATAAAATGCTGCTTTTTAAATCTTACATAAAAAAAAGATTCAGTGTCTGATGTAATCAAATGAAACTTCCAATGAACTCCTCTCTTAAACTTTGCCACAGGAATGTAGCTAATTCTCCCGAGAAGTTATGTTATGTTTAAAGGCTGTGTTTTTCAGGTTGCCAATGACCAGGAATGCTTTCATTTATGTAGGCTGCAATCCTATATATTGCACTTATACAGGAGAAAGAAAGTCCTATTGAACTCATTCTGGCTTACATTTAAGTAGACATGCAAAAATTTGCATGCTTTCATTTTTATTTACAAGGTTTATATCCATGCGCATTTACAGTGGTACCTCCAGTTGTGCACGGGATCTGTAGTGGTGTGTGTATTTGGAGGTGTCGCTTCTGCGCATGCGCGCGGTGCGTAGAGTGTTTCTGCGCATGTGTGCCGAAACCTGGAAAAATACTTCCGGGTTTGCCACACACGTATCCTGAAAGATACGTAACCAGAGGTGAACGTAAGTAGAGGTACCACTGTACTATACAACAGAAAGGGAATGTGCATACAATACATGAAGAAGAAGAAATGTTCGGCATGAATAGTAAAAGGACATATAAGCATTACATTGTAACACCTTATCAAACTTTTACTGGAATCCATTTAATTTGTTCTGCATCTGTCTAAAGACAGATTGCTGCAAAATAGGGCTAACCTTGATGATCACCTGCACAAAAGGGCTAATCTTGATGACCACCATCACCACCACAGGTCTCCTTCACCTCACCCTACACTGTCAAAGCCACTGTGTGTTTCAGATGAAGAACAGGGTGCATTGCACTCCAGCAAGCAAGCTGTAGGGCAAATACATTGCCTATACTTGCACCGTGGGACTCAGGTGGCGCTGTGGTCTAAACCACTGAGCCTCTTGGGCTTGCTGATCAGAAGGTCAGCAGTTTGAATCCCCACGACGGGGTGAGCTGCTGTTGCTCAGTCCCAGCTCCTGGCAACCTAGCAGTTCAAAAGCACGCCAAAAAAATGCAAGTAGATAAATAGGTACCGCTGCGGCAGGAAGGTAAACGCCGTTTCTGTGCGCTGCTCTGGTTTTGGTGTTCCGCTGCACCAGAAGCAGCTTAGTCATGCTGGCCACATGACCCAGGAAAACTGTGGACAAACGCCGGTTCCCTTGGCCTGTAAAGCGAGATGAGTGCCACAACCCCAGTGTCGTCTGTGACTGGACTTAACTGTCAGGGGTCCTTTACCTTTACCTTTATATTTGCACCCTTTTCCTCATCATGATACTTCAGTAAGCAAGGATGCATGATTCTTTACACTGCCTATCTAAAGAAAAATGTGTACTGTATAATAGTAAGACTTTAGGAAGACCATAGTTCAGTGGAAGAGCTCATGCTTTGCATGTAAATCTCCCAAAGGTTCAAGACCCTGCTAGTCAATGTAGTCAATACAAAACTAGACAGACCTAAAGGGTCTGACTCTGTAAGAGGCAGCTTACTATGTTCTTACAGTCACAAAAGCACTTCCTTCATGAGCAACTATGGGATTGGTCACTAGGTACAATTGGAGCTCCCAAGAGGCTCCAGGCCTTGCCTCATACGTGATTTAAAGATAGAAGCGGGAGACCTTGAACAAGATATGCATCTTTCTCTCAAAACGGCACTACTGTAGCAATATTTTGATATCTATAAATAGTAGCAGCTACTATGTATAAACCGTTGGCTTTGGATACTGCTTCACAACCAGTAATAGTCTGCCTGCCTATGCAAAGAGAGAATAACTGTGCCCTTCATTTTTATTTTAGGATACAGGACATCCCTGCACAGCCAATGATCCCAACAGCTGCTTCATGCCAGTTTCTCCTCAGCACTTCATAGACCTCTTCAAATTTTAAGTGCAATCCATTAATTCTTGGTGATTTCTTCATATATATTTTTGTACAGTCATGCAGTATATGTATAATGCTTTTTGTGCAATATTTCCCGGAATGTGCTTTGTAGTTATAAAGGGATGTCATAGGGTCAAAAGGAGAGAATATTGACCAGAGCATCATGTAAGATGTTCAGTTTGTAGTAGGCAAACCGAAGGAATATTTCATTTTGCAAGGGAAGATGTACTGTGGAAGCAGGAGGAGGTGTGTACAAAAGGAATCATTGGAGTTTTAGTCAAATTTTGGAACTCTTAATCCATCGATGATTTACAACATTTTTGTTAGGGCTATAGTGATTTTTTAGTTGATAACTAGGTAGTTTCCTTTTTGGTGACCAAAAACAACCTGCTTATTTGATCTCTGTCTTCATCCCCTTCACATCCTATTTCAATTGTGCACAATTTGCACATTCTATAAATGTTACGAGATTCTCTGTAGGCTTCTTTGTACATACCATGTCAGCTATTGAGTGCTGCACATCAGTAAAAAACATAGTTTTGTGTACCTGTTGTGCATCCTCTTGTGAAAGAAACCAACTCCATTTTGTAAATACATTATGCAGAATATTTATTTTTCTTAAAATATATTTTATTAATTATGTCAAACCTAATTGTGTCCTAAATAATGTGAGCTGCTGATTGCTGGCTCCTGCAGTGCGATGAAGTTTTCTGATGGTAGTTCCATCCTTTTATATGGTGGTGGTTTCTCGTAACAAGTACAGCAATGCTACATGGTACTGCTGTGGAAAATATTGGCTAACTCCAGAGGAACTGAAAATAGCCTAATACTGGCTAGCACTCTCTTGGATGCTACTCCCCCACCCCACCTCAATATGTAATAGTGTAGTTCAGAAAGGGCAAATTTAAAACAACTTGCAGTGTGTTCTGAAAATCTTGAAACAATCATTCCAATATAATGTAGTATACATGCGAGTACAGGCTTTACATTGCATACCACAGTGTGTTTTGAATCTAGTTTTGTACACAAATAAATCATGTTTTTTGCCTATTAATTCCTGTCTGGAATTCTTTGTCTTGGTTTCTTGATATTTGATTTTATTGAGATCAATATGATTTTCTTCAAGCATGAATGCTTAAAAATACATCTATCATCATATTGGCTTATTTTGGCTATTGGATGTACAGGAAAGTGGCTGAGTTGGCCATGTAATAACAATCCTCTGCATCTTGATAATTGCATGTCACATTCACTTGTGAGATGCCGCTATTATCCCCATATGAGGAGTGGAAGGAGAGTGGCTTGCCTAAGAGCTCAAACAAGTCTTTGGCTTTTTAATGGCCAAAAGAGAAGTGGTTTTAGAATGGAGAAGCAGCAGGCAGGGGAAGATTTAACCTATCTCTCCAACCCCAAACCCCTGGCTGCTTCTCTAGTTAGATTCCCCATTTTTTCACAACAATCTTTTATTAAAGTATTTGGATGCTTGCTGTGTGCATTTGTGTAGTCTAGTTAGACCCTATGAGTGCCCCCTAATAAGTATCTCTTCTCACTAATACTAGCATACAACTAGGGCTGCAATACGTCTTGATTGTCCAGGACATGTCCTAGAATTCACCTCTGAAAATGGCGTCCTGGATTCTTTTTCAGAAGTGGGGCAAATGTCCTGGAAAACTGGCAACAGGGGTTAAATCATGCCAAAAATGTCTTAAAATGCTCCAGAACTCAAAAAGCTCAAAAATATGGCAACCCTATTACAACAATTTTTCTTGATGAATTCCAACATCTCTCAAAGGATGAAAGAAGGGGGTTGACTGCCCATTAGCCCCCTCTGTCTGCCTCATTCCAGTTTCCCAGCAACTACAGTCATACTTGGCTATAGCAGCGTGGAAGCAGGACTGTACGGTTGAGGGAAAAGATGGTGGAAACAAGTATATATTAACCCAGGCCTTTGGGCATCTAGCATTCTGTTGTGTGACCTACCAGTGTCTAAAGACGAGAGGGAATTACTTGTACTGTGAACCTGTTGCTTATCTCCAACATAAATGCTGCTTGCCTGATTTATGAGTTATTTTATTATTCCTTCAAGATACCTGGATTCAGGCTTTGTTTGCCCTCAGAAGGGAAAACATACCAAAGTTGGGGTGCTGCTGAGAGTAAAAATAGCAACCTTCAGTTATGCCTGGAAGGTGGTGTTAGGGCTTATCTTCTAAAATGTTGCCATCTGTCCTCCGTGCTAATGGTCTTCCTATCCCTGGAGGCCACAAAGGGTGCTGCTGACTTGGATTGTGTTTGCGTTCAATTAGATTGTATTTTGGAGCAATCAGTTTCTAATGTTCTGGTCACAGTTATATGTATGTCTCCATCTTGTGAACTGCAAACAAAAGCCTGTAGGGAATGCTGGGAAGTGCTTGAAGCAGAGGAAATAAAGAAACGAAGCACAGCTTGAATTTCCTGTGTGACAGAAAAGTGATGACAGCAATTGCCTAAGCAATTTTACCATGTGTGGATTTAACTTTCCCTTATAAGAAGTGTCATGTTGCAGCCTGATCGGAAATAAAAGATGTTTCCCCACAACCCACATTGCCTTAGATCAACATGGTGCTATACCTTAAAGTATAAAATGCAGGTCTTGTTTTCAGGCTTAAAATATGAATAATCCAAGGTGCAAACTGAATGCAAACTGGAGCAATCAAGGGCAGTGGAAGGAGGTGGAAGTTAAATCAAAGGTAGTCTATGTGGTGCTGTCCAGATTTTGTTGAACTCCAACTCTCATCTTTCCTACCCCACAACATACAGGCTTGCTACTCCTGAAATAGAGCTAGGATAGGAAGCCTGTGCACACCACCCCCAGCATGGTTTGACAGCATCTCCATAATCCGTGTCTATGGGTGTTGGGAATGGCTGTCCTTAACAAGATCTGGAGAATACTCAAGTGAAGAAGCAAGCTTTATCATGGTCTTAACCACAGCAAAGTCTTGTATGTTTGTTTTGGCAAGGTCCTGAAAAATGGATTTTGATTAACTCCAAGTTGAGATGTGTCTAATAATGGCTCTGAGGACCAATAGTTTCTCATATATCTAGGAGAAACTACTTTGGTAGCCTAGAGTGTAGGTACTTTCTACAAAATAAAAGGACATTGGGGCAAAGTTTTTGCATGGCTTAAGATGACTTGAGAGAAGGCAAGCCTGGACAACAAAGTGTACAGGTGACTGTTTGCAGCCTCTCGATATGCATTTATGGCACATTTCCTCCTTTATGTGGAATGTTGAAGGTATGGGAACAAAAGCCTACATCATTGTATCTGCGTTTCTGCTGTTGAGTTGGTGGCCACATTTACAAGTGACAATCAGAAGCTTGGCTTCCTGTTACGTCCAGACCTTGGATCATAGGTTTTCCTCTGAAATGAGCCACAAATGCTAGCCACCCTTTTAAAACCATGGTTGGCTTATGGAGTATGGCTTATTGGGAAGCAAGAAACCATGATCCCTAGTTTGGTTGTAACTAGAAGCAAAGTTTTAACTGCGCCTTCCTGGTTTGTTCTCTTGATTGTTCCAGGGGTAGGAGTGATCAGGTAGCATGTATCACTCAAAAAGTAAAGCGCAAGCTAAGAACCGTGGTTTATCATGATGTATGAATGTGGTCATGTTGTGTCTTGGAACATTGGTGCATCTGGTGCAGTATTGTTTCTTGAGATTGATTGTGGTTTCTATATGGCAGACAGTTTTGAACCTTACAGTATACATAATATGCATGCAGACTCTGCTAGTACTATCACAAAGCTGTGGGCCTTCTAATAGTAGGGATGATACTCATTTTTCTAGCACATGAAGTCAGCTAGTCTGTACCATCTGTAGAAGCAGTGGTTGAAAGACAGTGGGGTGGAGAAGGGTGGAAACCGGAGCGATATTTTTTTTTCCACAGTAAAGATATTAATGCACCCTTCTTGGGTTTTTTTTTTAAAGGTCTTCAGAGGTGTGCCTTCTGGACCTGGTACAATGAAGGCATGAGTGAGCAGAGTTGGATGACTCATGTGCACATGACTTCCAGCAATTGTGCCAAAGTTCCTGCAACAATAATGTCCATTTCCTACCATGTTTGGTAAGAAGAGAAAGAAGGAAAGAGATGCTCTTCCAATGGCCTTGGAATAACCAGAGGAGTGTGTGGGAGTAATTAACACTTAAAAGCTAGGCTTGAACTGCTCTGGTAGGATGTTGTATTTGCTCAGATAACAGTCGGTTAATGTTGGAGAATTTCCATCATTTCCAATGGGATTTCCCTACAATGAGAAGGGAAGATGCTGAAACCTCCCTTCCAGCCTGAGTTTTTCTTCTCTTTTAAAGCCCCTCTTATTTGCATGGGGATTAAATCCAGTCTTGGGACCACCCACAGGAGACCAAATTTATTTATTACATTATTTTTATTATTTATTATATTTATTATTTACTACATTTGTATACTACCTTTATATTCCAAGGATCTCAAGATGGCATACATGGTGTACAAGGTGGTGTAAACTACTTTAAAATAGCAGTTTGGGTAAGAAGGGGGATATGAGCACCTTCCTATCAGTGCCTAACACACTTTAAATAGCAGCCCAAGCCTACCCCATCACCTTTATAGAGATTCTCTGGCAGACCAGATTCTGACGTATGAGCCAATGGCTCCAGATTAACCTAGCTGAAATGTGTTCCACTGATTTCAATGGGTCCCAATAGATCATGTCTTTGAAATCAGTGGGAGCCATTCACATCAATTGGACTTAAGTTCAGTTAACAGGGTTGACTCTTAAGTCATTATGAGTGGAATGACTTCTCCTGAATACCCTGCCCCCCAAATTTGCTCTTGGGGGTGAAGGAAACTCTGGAGCATATTTGGTGTGTGTGTGTGTGTGTGTGTGTGTGTGTAGGCACATATGCGTGGTGGCGTAGGAGAGGAAGTTCCACTGCACAAACAGAAGTCGTTCCACTCGCACAATGACTTACTTGGAGCCAACCCACTGTCTCGTTTTGGTCCTGGGAACTAGGCTTCAGAGTCTTTTTCTGAAAACCCCAGTGCTGCAGGAGTCAAATGACTGGGGTTAGTTAAACAGGATGGCCTTAGGTGGGTGAAATTTCTTGTGGGCATCTGAATGAGGTGACTTCAGTCCATAGCTGTCAACCCTCCCTGCTGTTCCCCACTGCTATATACATAGCTGTCAACCCTCCCTGCTGTTTCCCAATGCTATAATAAGGGAACTTCCCGCCAAAAAAGGGGAAAGGTTGACAGCTATGCTTCAGTCTGAAACAGAAGGCTGAGCTCAGCTGACTGCCGGCCCAGCTAGCCTGGCATTTCTTCTCTCTCCTCTGTGAAGCCAGTCAAAGTTCTCAAGGACAAACTCATTAAAAAAAACCACCAGCAAATGGAAAGGAGACTTTTATGCTCACCTAGAATTGACCCTGGCTCAAGTCCCAATACACAGCTGGGAACAGTAAGAATAAAATAGTAACAGGGCATGTTTGACAATGCCACAACCTCATCCCGCGAATCTGAATAGTTTTTACATTTCTTAGGAGCGGCAACTGATTTATTTTATATGAAATCTATTTACATTAGGAATGTTAATTACTCTGCTGTTGGGGTGGGGAAATGGAAAAAATAAATCTTCCGTAGGACTGTTTCGAGCTGAAGGGAATCAACCCATAGATCTTTATCAAACAATAGCTTGCTTCCTAATGGGAAGCAAAGACTGATTTGTTTTCCTTTTTGTTTACAGCTGCTATATGCTCTACTGCCAAGTCATTATCATGAGTCTGTTGTTTACCTTAAAAAGAGTGTACAGCAGGCGAAAGTGAGGAGGGTCGAGGTCCTTGAGCAGCGGGGGGGTGGGGGTAAAGAAAATCGGAGATCAGTAGGTGTTTGTTTAACTTTTCTTGTTGTTCACAGAAAATAGGTCACGAGGTAATGTTTTCTCTCTGGGTTTATATGGTCATTTCCCTTCCCTCTGCAAACTGTCCCTGGGTACACGATCATGTAGTGAATTTTCCCACATCTCACCAAGCTATATTCTGCTGTGATTTTTTGGGGGGGGGGGGAATCAGACAGCTCTAAAAAGTGCTGGTCCAATTGTTTAAACTTGTTTCAAAAGGGAGTTTTTGCATGCAAAGGAGGGGAAAATAGGGTTGGTTATAACATAAGAGGTGCTGGAGGAGACTCTTGAGAGTCCCATGGACTGCAAGAGATCAAACCTATCCATTCTTAAAGAAATCAGCCCTGAGTGCTCACTAGAAGGACAGATCCTGAAGTTGAGGCTCTAGTACTTTGGCCATGAGAAGACTCCCTAGAAAACACCCTGATGTTGGGAAAGATGGAGGGCACAAGGAGAAGAGGACGACAGAGGATGAGATGGTTGGACAGTGTTCTTGAAGCTACTAACATGAGTTTGGCCAAACTGCGAGAGGCAGTGAAGGATAGGCGTGCCTGGCGTGCTCTGGTCCATGGGGTCAGGAAGAGTCGGACACGACTGAACGACTGAACAACAACAAATAACATAGAGGTAAAGGTAAAGGGACCTCTGACCATTAGGTCCAGTTGCAGATGTCTCTGGGGTTGCGGCACTCATCTCACTTTACTGGCCGAGGGAGCCGGCATACAGCTTTCGGGTCATGTGGCCAGCATGACTAAGCCGCTTCTGATATACCTTTAAAGTATGCTAGAAGGACATTTCCCACCTCAAATAATTGTATTGTAGGTTGTTAAGGGTTGCTTGGAATTGGAATTCTGAGGGTTTAACTACAGTGCCCAGAACTCGAGGGAAAGAATGTGCTTTGAATGTGTGTATGCAGCTCTGGTTTGTAGTTTTGGGCACATGGGTGCAGTAGTCAGCATTGCTTATTTTAATTATTCATTATTTAATAATTTCATTATTAGTAAGGGCCTCAGTGGCTGCCATACCAGCTCTCTGTATTTCATTTTCTTGTTTTTTATAGAGTCCAGGCGATGTAGATATTGTCAAATTGTCGCAGTCCTGTGTTTTTATTTGTCATCCTATGTTTTTTCAGGCCTGTTCATGTTGACTCTTTTGGTGGGCGGAACATTATACTTTTGCAAACAATTGTAGCACCAGTTTGTCTGTTGTGGAAAGTCTCTTTTTCTCAAAAAGGAAGCAGTAAAACAGGCAGGAACTGCAACATTAAACTTTTAATTAAATATTGGAATGGGCAGGGAGTCAACATTTTGGGTGGATTTCAGTGCTGCCCATGTTTTGAGTTCCATTGAGGCAATGGGACTTTTCCTTTCTCTCCTTCATCTGCAATCCCACGTGCACCCCAACTATTTGCTCTGGAAGTTTGGGAGGTGCTTGCCTTGAGATAATGGATCTGTCAGCCTTTAAGGTGCCACAGATCTCTATTTGCATACATAGTCATGAAGCAACCATCAGTCTCTGATTTATTTTCGATATTTATGCAACCCCCCATAGTGGTGACTCCAGAGCAGGTTTCAGACAAGCTGCCCAGTAGCTATTGCAATGTACAAAAAAAACGAAGTAGCCAGGGTTAACATCGCAGCTCCCTGGTGGGGATTTTTGACTTCTAACGCTAAGGGAAGCAAAACCCTCACAATATAGTTGGCTGAGATAAATGACCACTTGCGCAAAGGGGAGGTATAACCATACTGCACCTTGACCAGTATTTACATAAGTTCCCATCAAAGCCAAACAAGAAATAAATACCATCAGCAAGGTTTTCCACCCTTCTTGAACAGAGACAGATATCAGAGAAAGTTATGCAGGCCACCTTTCAGAACTGATAAATGTTTTTAATCCTATTTTTTTAAGCTGAGAGCTGTGAGCTATGTGACTTTTTAAAGTACCCTGCGTCATAAGCAGGGTACAGCTATGGACCCCAGTATCTGTTGGACTTCTCCTTGTACTGAACCCCTTCCTGTTCACATCATCAGAGGCTGTTCTCTTATTTGTGCCAATGTGAATGGGGAGAGAGTATTTTTCAGGGTGGCACCTTCTGCAATGCTTTTGCTAGGGAGACTTTGTTCGGTGCTTTTCTTGATGTGATTTCAACATCGGACAAATACCTTCCCCCCCAGTCTTTTTAATCTTGTAAGCGGAAGAGGGTAGTGTATTTTATTGTGCCTTTATCTACCATGTCTTACAGCTATTTTCAAATTAGTGTGGTTTATTGTGTTTGTTATGTGTATCATTTTTTTCATGTAAGTGAAAGGCTGAAGGCAAAGAATAAATGTAGAAAATAAGCAGCAAGTGATCTAGTTTTCGTCCCAAATGCTCTGTTAAACTAATCCGCATTTGCCAGAGGTGATTTAAAAGCCCATGGCTTACTCAAACACTTGCAGCTGAGTATTTGACATTGCAGTACCTAAACCTATGGTAACCAAAGGGGAAGTAATACCCTGGACCTTTGTTCTTTTTGCAGATATGGAAACTCTAGGATCATGAAACTGACTTCTATAGCTCTACTGTGAAATCAAACAAATTGACCAATGGCACTCTGAGAAGTATGGCAGTCAGATGGGCGGGCAGGATCTTAGGCTGGAAGCCTCAGTGACTAATACAGACAGGTTTTCCTGTCTTAAGAGAAATAGATTTAAATTAAATAATTCAACAGCTTGGTTTCAACTATTTTTTTAATTCATCTGTGAAAATACTATATTTGAAGTGAAACTAATAAAATACCAGAGAAACTGTGAGCATTGTGACTTGTTACAGCCACATAAAGCATTTTCACCTTCATGGAGTTCAAGCCAAGATTTATGCATATGTGCAGCAAAAAGGTGATATAAACATTTAAATCATTACATATGTGCAATCTTGGAATACAATCGTAATGGTGTCTTTAAAACCAGTGGACGTAAAATCAAATGTTTACAAAGCAAAGAAGGATATATGCCTTTTTTTTAAGGGAAGGTCCACAAACATCTACATCGTGGATATTTTAAAAGAATTGAAAGAATAAAAATTTGCCCAACACATAAAATACCACAAAAGAGTAATCTCTTTTCAAACAAATAATCCTACAAAAGCACAACCATAAATTACATTAAAATTTAACCACTGCCCTTAAAATTAAAGAATGATGCTTTAGGAAAATATGAGCATGATCCAGCCAAACTGAAGGACACTTGCATCTCACTGATTTCAATGAGAGAGAAACACATTAAACAGCATGGAAATCAATGAGGTATGAAAGTGCAGAACTTTTGTTGGATTGTGTCCCATTTTTACAAAAATCTCCCCTAGCTTAAAAATCAGACGATACCTCATGTATCTCAGATTCCCGCTTGAGGGCTGATTCTGTGGGCCTGCCACCCACCTCCAGAGCACACAGACCAAGAAGGAAACATCTCCCCTCACATCAGTGCTTGGGACAGGATCGAACTCAGCAGCAGGCTGCTAGTGCTTCCTTCAGAGCTCCTGCTGTTCATGGCAGCATAGGTTGTGGTGGGAAGGTAGAAAAGCAGGGCTAGGCACGCCTTGCGGTCTGCTGGCCTTGTAGATGCTAAAGCAAAGGCTGGCCTGTCATGTGACTAGCCTGTCATGTGACTGAGAGGAGCAACGGGAACTGTTTTCTGAGAAGTGGGTGAGAATCTGCATAAGCTCGCACTGCGTCAGCACAAATGAGACTATTTAACAGCTTAAGCCAACACACAGGATCTAGAATGATGGATGTTTCTTTGTCTTCATTGGTATCTAAATGCAGCACAAATGTGTGAACATTTCTTTCACGTGGAATCAAGCCGTAGCATCACGGACATGTCATCAAGGTAAAGTACAGGCACTTGACAGTATAATGTGCAAGGCATAACCCCTACCTATCACAGTATAAGGAAGCTTCCACAGGTGGTTAACACTGAGCTTCTAACCACATTTGCCCCATCGTTCCTGGGTTTTTTTCCCCCAAGTCAGAGCTCAGTGCCAACGTCCCACAATTTAGCTCCTTATGTATGAAGGCCCTCCAAAGAACTGTAAACTATAGAAATCTTTGCATAAAGAAAATGGCTATATTCTGCAATTATATCTAAGACATAAAATTCAGGACATGGTCTAGCCAAAGTTAAGCAGTGTTAAGTCTTACTTATTTCTACGTGTGAAAGTTAAACATGCATTTCACTTTTCCATTCAACCAAATGAGACTTACAAGCGTCAACTTTGACTGGTTTGCATCCTCTGCTTTTAACTTACCTAAACAAATCTGCATTTTTCAATACAGGTTCAGTTGTGTGACAGCTGAAAATCCCAACCCTACAAAGCACAATATTGTATTGCCATAGCAAGCAGGTACAGTTTGGTGTTGGAAAAGATACAAGCTGTTTGTGGCCTCCTGCCAAAATAGCACAAATGCTATTGGCTTCAAATACATTTCAGGGGGGGGGTAGCAATAAGAGTTGGACTAATAGTGCAATTCCAAGCTGCAGGCTACTTGAACAGAACAGGAGGATAGCTCTTGTTCCACAAGCACTCTCTAGCTGTGACAGATGAACCCACAGAATCCTGCAACCTGCACAAGAGTACTGTAAAATCTTTGGGTTGTATCCACCAGTGTCACTCACCTGACATTAAAGCTTCCTTCTGTGCAATAGGGAAGGAAGCAATTACGGCAATTCTTCCCTAGCCCTTTCCCCACACCCTAAATCTGTTTCAGAGAGTTGGGACACCCTCCAGAGAAGATTTAGAGGCATGGCATAGGGGAGGGGAATAGCTGAAAATTCATTCCTTCCCTCCTTCATCTGCTGACAGAAAATTTACCATCAGCTGTTGTCACTGGGTGACAACTTTTTATGTGGAATGGGCTATTAAATTATGAAAACATAAAATGGATAGTCTGCATAGTTATAACACATTTCATTTTGTTTAAAAATTGCTGATCTCACTGGAAGCAAATCTTGAATTTTTTAAAGGTGTCCATATTGCTGAATAAGGTATTACATAACCTGTGGTACATAGGCTCAGCATCAGTGTCAAGTAAAGATTCATAATTTGGGAGAAATAGGTAAATCTTGGATTGATATTCATTTTACAGAGTATTAAACAAGTGTCCACAAGGAACAAGGAGATAATTAAAAGGTCTGCATTTATGGTGTAGTATTATAGAACAAGGCACTTTTAACAGGGTTTTTTCATATTCAGTTCAGTAATAGTGGCAGCTAGACGAACAGATACCTCTCTGGTGACTCCTGTCTACTATTTTTCCTCTGTTACTGACAATTTGCAGTAGTGTCAGGGTTAAGACTTCCCTTTGCAAGAACTGAAGAATTAGGCAAAATCTCCAGCCATTGAAGGAAGTTGTACACAGAGCCAAGTCATAAGAAATGAAAGTTGTGGTGCTCGGTTATTCTGACCATTAACAATTTGTCTTCTATGCAGCAAAGATTATCTTGTATCATACAGCTAAATGTTAGAATTTGGCTATCACAGATGCAAAAATGGCACACATGTAACACATGTGTATATCTTATGTTATGATTGAAAGGAGATGTTAAATTGATGCATTGGACTTATTTTGTCACAGTGGTGTGAGTACACTGAATTACAGTGCCTTTATGTCACTCCAATCTCATAAATTGGACAATTTTAAATAAAATTTAAATAAAATTGTTAGGTAAAAGTACTCTTGGGGGGGGTGAGATACCCTAAACTTTACCTATAGTACATTTCCAACTTCCCATGTGCACTATAATGCATAGCTCTTTGTTATTAATAAAAAAGTAGCAGCAACCAGTAAGACTAAACCTCACAACAGCAAATACACATACTTAAATAACCCTTGTACATAGCAGAGACAGAGCATTAACTACTGTCATTCTGTAAATGCCAAAAGAACATCAAGCAAGTCCTGCAAAAGAGCAACATGGAATCGTAGTTTGAGGGAATGGGGACAGAAGGAAAAAAGCAATGATAACCCTTCAAACATAGTTTTCTGACAATTGGGCCTGATTCCTACATTTCCTAAATGATATAGTATCTGCTGACAACACTCAGTCATAAGGGTAGGCTCCCTACTGCATTGGTAATGCACACAGAAAACCATTTGAGACTGTACTAGTATAGAAAGTACCTGTGTGACCCAGGTTATTGAGGTGATGGGCCCTTTTGTATGTTGCTACTGCAATGTGAAGCCCAAGCATATAAAAGCTAATTTTGTTGCCTGCTACAGCACTTAGGGAATACATAAATCAGATCTTAGCGGTCACCTCATTCATCTGTGTTTTATGTGGTTTAGGGTGATTGCAAACCTGTTTTAGCCGTATTATTGATTAATCAACATAATACATGGAAGCCTGAAATTCATCAGTGAAGATTTTGTAACGGAAGAAAAAACAAGTACGTGTGGGGTTCTTACAAGTCATGTGCAATTCAGGATTTTGGGGAAATGCAGGATCTTCAACATTCCAGCCTGAGAATCTTGTGTTCATGTTCAGGACAAGGAAAGCAATGTATCAAGCTGAAACAATGCAGTGTCGAACAGCAAATCAGCACTTTTACACAACAGGGTCAGCATTCAAAATAAAGATCTTTGATGTCTGAAAACTAGGAAAGAGAGAACTTCAAACTAGAGAAGTTCTTATGTAAGGCAGTCAAATATTCAACCAGTGTATACATTCATTAAATTGTGGGGGTTTTGTTTTTGTTTTTTTTTAAAAAGCGAGCCAAGGTGCTATAGAATATGTGTGAAATATAGGCACAAAATATAGGCTTGACTTCATTCAATATGGAAAACGGAAGAACTAAGAAACTTAGGATAAGGTGAGCAGATGGTTGGACAATTTGAATACTCTTCTGTAAAAGTGCAATATTAAGCAGTTTTGATTTTGGTTTGAAGATATACATAACCATGTCGCTTATCATCACTTATAGAACATTTCACATTTTGTATGTCATTCTAGTTCTTCCCAGTTATCAGTAAGGTTGCCTTTGCTTTGTCGCCTTATGCTAACCAACCTTCCAGCTGATCTGATGCTCCATCTTGAGCTATTTCCTGAGCTTGCTAGGTTGGTGTATTTTGTGGAGCCTTTGGTTTCGTCTTCCCAACCTGACCAAGATGAATAGTCACTCAGAGTACTTCCTGCGTCGCTGAGATTATCACTGGCAGGGATCTGTGGTGGCTCCCATCCTTCAATTTCGTCTGGCTTCCTGGACTGGATGTTCTGTTTTATCACCAAATTGTCCCAAAATCCAGCTTTCTTTTCAGATTTCACATCCTCTTTTAATTTTAAGCTTGTTCTAGGGAACAATAAAAAATTGTTCTTATTGGAACACATTTCGGAGGAAGAAAGTTTGACATATTTACTTTTAAGACAGAGGAAAACCAGAACAATTTTGTCGTTATCCTTGTATAACTGATCAAGTCTCACTAGAAATGTATTTTTATTTAAACATTTTACTTTTCTACTCTAGAAAAATGGCTAAACAGAGAATAAAATAATACAGAATTTATCAGAATGGAATACACTAATTAGGTATTAAACTTGTATCCTACCCTTTCTCCCAAAGGAGAAATAGACGCTGTAGATTCCTATGTGCAACCAGCGTAAGTCTTACAAGGAATAGTTTGATGATCTGTGTGTGAAAGGTAAGGTAGGTAATGCACATTTTGGGCTTATCTGCTCCTCTAAATATTTGATACCATAATGAGCATATTGTTTCAATTGAAACATATACAATTTGTATCAGATGGTTGAAAGACAAAGACTGACTTGTGGTGATGGCCCTCAAAGAAGATTATGTACTTTGCTTCCATCCAACTGTCTTTTTTAAAAAATCCCACTGCACTTCAGTAGATTGTCTACAATAACTGTTTTTTCTGCCCCATGTGGATCCTTAACTTAAACAGAATCTTACAAGCTGAAAAAATAATATAAATATGATTTAAGAACTCTTGCCTTCTAGAATTAAATTTTTTTTTTACCTGATTATCTTGGTTCTAGCCTTAACACTTCTAGCAGCCTTGGTACTTGCATAATTTACTCCTTGTTTATATCACTTCCCATTCCCCTATATACATGTTGTGATATCAGTACATGACGAGCTGCGAATGCTGCAGCAAGGTCACAAGACTCAAGAGTCATGTTTCCTCTCTGTGGGAATTACACTGGGCATACCAGCTCCCACACATGTGATGTCATTGTAATTACTGTTGTATTTCCTTCCTTTCTTTTTTGCATCGGAGATGAAGGTCGCATTTACAGACAGCTCTGAAATAATGAGCTGCTGCGCAGAGGCATACTCTGTTTTTTATCTACAATAAAGTAAGTAGATCTTAGCCAAATGGCTTGTGTATGTTGTTTTCAAGCTGGGAACAACTGCATATTACATTGTGCCCCTGGACTCTAGGAGCCAGAGGGCACGGAAGCTTCGTCCGTCTTGGGGTCAATCTCTCAACTTGCCCCCGCGGGAAGTTTTCATAACAATACATACCCTTTAGATTTTGGAGATTTACATCCTGTTAATAACTGTTGTTCATCATCCTTATTAAATATGGATGTTACTTCCTTCCAACCTCGAAAACCTGCTCCTTGAACCTAAAAACGAAAGTTTTACAAATTAATTTAATGCATGCAAAATATAAGGTAGGTAAAGGTAAAATTTAATGTATGCAAAATATAAGGTAGGTAAAGGACCCCTGGACAGTTAAGTCCAGTCAAAGGCAACTATGGGGTGCGGTGCTCATCTCGCTTCAGGCTGAGGGAGCTGGCGTTTGTCTGCAGACAGCTTTCTGGGTTGTGTGGCCAGCATGAATAACCGCTTCTGGCACAACGGAACACCATGACGGAAGGCAGAGCACATGGAAATGCCATTTACAAAATATAACACCACTGTAGAAAATGGCACATTAAACCATAGTTAAAAATAATTTATGGTTTAATACATACGTACAGTATACTAGTACGTGCTGCTTAAAAGTTTTTGCTTCGTTCCTCCCACAATCCTGGCAGAAAAATTACAGTGGTACCTCGGGTTAAGAACTTAATTCGTTCTGGAGGTCCATTCTTAACCTGAAACTGTTCTTAACCTGAGACATCACTTTAGCTAACGGGGCCACCTGCTGTCGCCACACTACCGCCCCCCAATTTCTGTTCTCATCCTGAAGCAAAGTTCTTAACCCGAGGTACTATTTCTGGGTTAGCGGAGTCTGTTCCCTGAAGCGTCTGTAACCTGAAGCGTCTGTAACCTGAGGTACCACTGTAATGTCAGCATGTTAGATCTCTAAAGCAACTTTGCATTAAAACCGAACAACTTCCAAACATGAACCATCATTAGGATTCCTGCTCTCAAAGGGGATTTTTGTCTATTCTCTCTGCTCCGCCAATTGTGACCCAGGGGGAATGCAAGAGAGCCTTGGCTACTAGCTCAAATGATGGGAGTGTGAAATGTTAAATATGCACGTTTAACTCTCCAACACTAATCAGGAGTTAGCTATGAAAATTTTTGATTCATTTCTTTGCCTTAAAGAATAATGTCTTCATTTTGATCCATAAAGTGGATATTTAAATGCATAGTTCCAAAATCCACATTAGGCTAATACATGTATCAGACCAACCAAAATGTCACAGAATAATGTAGAAGTTTGTGAGTTCTTGATAACTCTTTATCAGGATATCTGGCAAAATAAAGCAGGGTGGGGAGGAAAAAACCTCTGGTGTTGAAAGCATGGAGGCTACAGTTAGTTGCAGTCTTAAAATGGAAGGTGGGAGGTAGGGGGCATTTAAATTAGGCTCTTCTAGTTGGTATGTAGGTTTCAGGTTGCACCTATGACTGCTGAAATGAAGAAATTACATCAGCTGCTCCTCCATTTTTTAAAGTAAAAATAAAAAATCCACCTGTTAACCAAATGTTTAAAAGTTTCTTACTGGGTTAAAGCCCATTGCCACTCATTTGCTAATCTGTTCACCGATATTATCAGGTTGAAAGTGTTGTTATAAAAGAAGGCTATAAACTGCTGCCTACTGTAATGAAACCAAGGAATTCTCAATTGTCTTTAGAGCTGATCACCTTTGCTGATAAGAGTACTCACTTGAGGTAGTGGAAATTACCAGGTTATTTTACAATAAGAAAGCTTTTACAATGGGATAGATTCCTTTTTTGTTTGGTCTAGAAGACAGTAAGACAGAGGAGCCTGAAAGAATAGCCATTCCAGATTCCCAGCTTTCGTTTAAAAAAATAGGAAGTCTCCAGCCCCTGTAGAACCAAAGGTGCAAAGCAAAATGGGCCTAACCTGCTCATGAGTTTTGAGAGAAATCAGCTGGCTCCCACATTTCAGTCTTTATAGCCAATGAATAGTCACAGCAATCACTGATATTTGGAGAAATATTGTGGCACATATCAAAAATGCTACCATCCTGTATGGAGCACTGAGACCTTCTTGCTTGCCCTGATTATGGCTGGAGTATGAAAGCATCTTTTCACCGTGCAACATAGCCTCCTGGAGTATTTCATATAAAACAAGGCATGCCTTAAATTAACTACAGAATCCATTCTAGCTATTCTGTAATCCATTCCATGCAGTGGCATGAATTTTCTGGATGGGAACCACTTAGTTCTGTTCACCCCTACTTGGCTGATGATATAAAATATCAAATTTGTTGCCTTTACGGCTAAGGTTACTGAATGCACACTGAAATTCACCTCAAGCTTGGTTGCCTTCTACACTGAGGCAAATGGGGCATACCAAGAGGTTCCTCTGCTGTGAACTATTAACAGGAGGCAACCAATTGGGTGTGCAACCAAACCTTGTGTGTGGTATGCTGCTGTGCAGGATTTAAGGAGCTCCATTCCAGCAGCATTCTTGTCCACTAAGTACCCTCAGCCTTGTTGGTCTGCCGGGGGGGGGGGGGCGTGTTCTAAAGATATTTTGTACTTCCGCAAACCTCAAGGTTCCCCCATGCTTGCTGATACCTCACTCTAGCATATAGGTTGTGCTGTTTTAAACATGTTGCCATGTGGAGTGCTCCTTCTACTGTTCCAAGTCAGCTGTCCATACTCCCATTCCACTCTCCTGTCACTTGTCCTTGCCAAAGGGTCAACATCCATGGCCTCTTTTAGGAACTGCTAAGCACTGCCCCATGAGATGAGCCATGTAACTGCAGCCTGTCAAGTAGGAACTTTCCAGTTCTGGTCTGGCTCTACCTGCGCAGGTTGGCCATTGTCTCCTGCAGGCTAGGAAGGTTTATAAAGAACTATTTCTCCCCCCCCCCCCTGAGCTGGGCTTTGCTGAGAGCAACAAGGTATTCATGCCCAAGCACCCACAGCCCACTGGAGTTGGCTCCTATGGCTAGAGGCAAGTCATCCAATGAGATACTGCATGTATCTCTTGATAATGGCCAGTGTGCGTAAGTTGCCAATTATCCTCCAGGCCCAATTCATAGCACTCATGGTGACATCCTAAAAATCTTAGGCCCCAAATAGCTGCATGAACACCTTTACCCCAATTGTCCTCATCATGTATTAAGATGTGCCACTCTGAGGTGTGTCATGCTTCAAAAGTATTTTCCTTCCAGCATCAGATGAAGATGCAGCTCTTTGCCCAGCCTTTATGAAAGGTGAAGTATGGTTATCCCTATAAATATGTTGTTTCTGGGTCCCACTGCCAACTAACTCTCTTTCTTTCTCTCTCTCTCTGAAATTGTATAGTGATTTGTTTATTTTGATTTCAGCTGACATACTATTTGGCTATAAATGTGTGTGTGTACGCTTCCCTGGGACCTTTGGGTGAAATATGGTTTATAAATACTGTTAATTAATAGGCCTGACTGTGTAAATATAGTAAAATTACAGACAATGCAAAAGTAACAATTCTCAAGGATTTATTATCATATACTGCCAGTGATTTCAGCTAATTTATTATCGTTTCAGGCCTATGTAAAATCTTGACTATAGTTTTAAATGAGCTAGAAAGTCTCCTGGAACTAGATTCTACAAAGCTCCACCTTAAAGGGGTGGTATTAGGCTTCTGCTCAGTCCTTGGACTGAACATAGCCTCTGGGGAGGGATGACAAAAATACTTAGTCCAGTTCACAATTACTAGTTTCCAGGGTTACAGCTTCCAGGAGAGGGCAGAAACAAACAAAGTAGGGAATAGGCTGAACCTGTTAGATGATTGCCTTCCCAGAATATTGCTTCACACTGACATTCTTTCAAAGGTTGTCTAGCAGAGGGCTCATATCTCTTGCAGAGTTACTCTGCAGTTCCCAGCTGAGCTTGGTGACCACTGTTGCACTAGGCATTGAAGCAGTTTAAGGAAGAGCCACCTGCTCCTGTCCTACCCTCCTCAGTTTGCAAAAGGAGAGAAGTTTTAACTGTGTTTATCTGGAAAGCCTGCTCCCCCTTCCCACCCTTCTGCCCTTGACAAGCTGATGCACGATATTTGTTTGTGGCAGCCATACAAAATGACAGCCATGAGAGATTGGCACAATTACTTCAAGGTGAGCCTAGTACAGAGCTGCTCCGAGCCTCACCTTTCTTCAAGAATGGGGGATGTCGCCTTGCGAAACACAGGGGCAACAATGCAGCCAGTGACGCTGCAATGATTATCTTATAAAGATGGACGTCATAGCTTAATGCACCAGCTAGCACTTTCAGATTATGTATGTTAAGAATGAACATCTTTATAACCATTATTTGGAAGTATTTACAGATGAATTTTGCACATCATTGGCCAAAATAGGCTTCAAAGTTGTTTAAAAACCGATTACACAAGCATTAAAATATAAATATTCATAATTAAAATGCACAATAAAAATCCAATTAAAAGAACCTAGTCATTAAAACAGAAGACTCAAGTTGGGAGATCAAGGGAAGGCCCGTCTAAACAGGTGGATCTTTAACAGTTGGCGGAATGTAAATACATTTGGGGCTTTCTATATTTCAGCGGGGACTGCATTCCATAAAACTGGCACCACCAGCGAATAGGTTGCCTCCACATCACCACAAGTCAGTCATCATCAGGCTATAGCAAGACAAAACTGGGTTCTGTTTGATTATCTTAATGCCCCTATAGTGCAATGAAGGGGAACTAGTTTTTCAGGTAACCTAGTCCAGAGTTGTTTAAGGATTTATATGTAAGCAGCAAGACCTTAAAATTAGCCTGTGCAGATCCCTTCCTATGAGTATGATCTGTGCCCCAAAAGGGATACCACCCACCACTCAGGTTGTGGCATTCTGAACCAGCTGCAACTTCCAAACTAATTTTAAAGGAAGCCCTGCATAGAGTATGTTATAGTCTAAACATGAGGTTAATAGTGCAGGTATCATAGTGGCTTGGGTATCCCTGTCTATGAAAGGGTGCAGTTGATGTACCAGCTGAAGTTGCTGATAGGCACTCTCTGCCATGGAGAGATAATATGGTAGTTATTCCAGATTAATGAATGTGAGTATAATGTTGTGAAATTGTTGTTTATTAATATAATAAAAAATTCTATGGCATGATTCAACCGAAGTGTTTTAAGTTGCTCCGATGCTAATGAGAAAATTAAAGCATGCTTATGTCACTGCTGTTGAAATCAATGGGCCTCACAATCCTTAACAGTTTTGAGCCCCTGCTGTGCACAGTTCTTGTTCATACAAAACCTAAATCAATTCTCTATTTCTAAAAAATATTATCCTCCAAGCCCGAGCAATGTCGATTGGAGCTTCACTGAAGCCACATGAATATAAAGACCACAAAAGCTAGTGTTATCCAGGGGTGCAAAAAGAGTAATTTCTCCCTCTCTACAGCCATGTTGGAGTGCCTAATGTTTAATGTTTGGTTAGCTTGGCAGAACTCCAATGGAAACAATAGACAGATCCTGAACTGCCTCTGCAATAGCCATTTGGCATATACCGGAGCGTGCCTCCATTCTTTTATGTAACTCGAGCATAAGTTTTCAGTATTGTTCCTGGGACTTGAAAAACAAATATTAAATAAATAATTATTGAAATACTAGTAAGAATCTTGTTCTATGGAGAAAAGAAAAACCACAACTGACAAGACTCCGTTATTACTGAACTAGGCCTGTTTTATCAAGGCTTAGTTTGGCTATAACAATGCAGAGCTGGAACTAGAGGCATTTCTTTCCCTTGATACCAAACTAAGGTAACAAAGACTTAGTAACAGTGAAGTTAAAGACTGTCAACTCTACAAATGCAACATGGACAGGCTCTGAAGTGTTATAATTGTGATGTGCTTCTGCTGTTTTAGATGTTACTCGTATGATTCTGGAACACACAGATTTATTACTTAATAGAATGTGTGCCTTTTTTGCCTGGGGTTGTAGCTCTCCCAGATATATTCTAGTAGCGATACACTCAAACATAAAATGCTTTGGCATCAAATCCTTCTTTTCTACACAACTATGCACCTGGACCAGCCTAGAAATGGCTGAATGGAAAAAGCAACTTCTACTTTTCAGCTGATTCCCATCCTCTTGGGTAGTGAAGTTGTCCTTCCTCCTTTCATCACTGGATAAACACAGAATTCATTTTTTCTGTGCCCCAAAAGGAAACAGATATTTCAACTATTTCACCTCAGATTAACAATGCAATCACACATAGAGAGAAGTAAGTCTCACTGAGTTCAATGGAGCTCACACCCAGGTAAGAGGGAATAGAATTGTAGCGCAAGAATCCTTAAAAACATACATTATTTTGGTAGAATTCCAGTAAGAAAAGGAGAAAAAGAGACAGGCAGAGACTCATACTTAGTCTCCAACTTAAGTTCTATTCCTAAATAAATCAATTCTTACCAGCATACTTAGGATTCAGCATTCACCGACACCTAAGTACTGCAATGCTGCTCATTTCTGTCCTGAAAACAAAACTCTTCTATTGTAGGTACTTTTACCTGGAACTAACAAACTCCTCCCCTCAATTACAACACTCTTTACCTTTGGTCTAGCATATCCCTACTGTGATGCCCCCCCCCAAAAAAAAGCCCTCTTCTATTGAGCAGGTATGTGGATTATCTTGTTTCCTGGGAGCATGCCAGACTAAATTCTAGATCATGTCTGAGGAAATGTTTACAAGTCCTGGGCCACAACAAGGTGTCATATTTTTTCAGTGTCATAAGTTACAAGCTGCAAAACAAGAAGAAAGCTAGTATAATTTGATGCTGAAATGCCAGCAAAAACATTCCGTAGAAAACAACAAGGAAAAACAAGTAATGCAAAACAAGGGGATGGGCAGACTTGCATACATGTTGCTGGTGAGAAAGTATTGCATTCCTGGCTGGGGAAAGGCCTGTTACTAAGATAAGCCCTTCAAGCTTTCCTGACCTGGGACCCACCTCTAACCTAAACATATATTTATAGACCCAAATTTGTGGCCCCAAATGTATTTGTGGACTTTTAATGTGTAATGCTTTATTATGTTTTTTTATATATGTTGGGAGCCACCCAAAGTGGCTGGGGCAACCCAGTCAGATAGGCAGGGTAAAATTCTTATTCTTATTCCCCATCTATTTGTATGGTGGCAGTACTGCTGTTGTGACCCACCTTAGATCAGGCTGTGAGTGAATCCCAACCCACCAAGTGAAAACCATTGCTAGCCTACCTTAATTCATCTGCATCAGATAGCCAATGGGTAACATGTGGCCAGATATCTCCTTGTCGCAGAGTCTGAATGTCAGACCTCAACTTGAACTCCACCTTACAGTGAGGTGTCCTTCATGGAGGAAACTCTAGATCACTGACTGCATCCTGAGGTCTAGCACCTATGTGTCAGACATTGAGATCAGACTGATTGGCCTAAGCTCTTCGTTAATATTAAACCATTTGACAGGGTTTGAACATATTGTCACACTTGATTTAAAGTGATTAGCTCATGTATAGCTTTGAAGTCTGCCTTGAGATTCTGAGAAAGTTTCTTCGTAAGAAATGTTCTTGTCAGATCCCAGTCACACAAGTGCCACTTCTTACAATGAATAGGCTTCTTCTACCTACAAAAGGCAAACAACATGTGCTAGAGAAACAAACCATGTTTCACTGAGTAAGAATGAGACTCAGATATAGCTGCTGTGCCCCATATCTTCATGCACAGAACGTGAACTTACATTTTCTTTTTAAAGGTCCTTGGCCACTATTTGTGACATTGCATGACAATATGTGTCCTCAAGACATTCCGTGAATAATGAATTGGTAAAAATCTGAGTCTTGTTTTAATCTAAGAGGGAAATTGGCAGCATTTCAGAATAATAACAGAATACAAACACCGAGAGGCCTCATTCAAACTTCAGAACAAAAGGAAAAGCACTACTTTGAGAACACCTAAGAATAACACAATTAGTTCCATTTCAAAGGAATGCGTATGGAAGACAGGAAGTAGGGAAGAATGGGAGACATTCCATATCCTTTTGTGGCTTTTATTGTGACTTGCTAAAAAAAAAGAGTAAGCTTAAAAGTAAAGGTTTCAGAAGTGGGAGGTATTGTGGAAAGATATACTCTCAGTCAGACTTTGTTGGGCATGCAAATTATCTGCAGCCTAAAGTGGGCATTCAGGTGTTCAGGTGATGTGCCACAGAGGGATGCACTACAACAGAGCAAGCACTTTGAAGAATCAGAAATAGAAGGCAGCAGCCATGCTCATATAACAACACATTATGTAAAAGTTACATTATTATAAGAACCTTGTGTAATCCCAGTCTCGAGTGTTAATTATTTCAGTACTTTCAGACAGTAAATGTTATAATTAAGACTGTAAAAAAGAGACCAGCTGGTGATTCTTGATTCTATGAGTGGAGAGGAAAGAAAGCATTGCAATTCTATCATTTCTAATTTTGAAAAGAAGAAAAATTATACTTAAAATAACAACAATAAAATAATAATAATAATAATAAATATAAGTCAGAAAATGTCAAATTTTTACTTGCACACACTTAATTTGACCTTTCACTGTGTATTATTTAATTATACTGACACATGGACTCGAAATATTTATACCTGCAATCTTGCAGTTCGGCTTGTCGTGCCAACAAAATATTTCTCTATTACTGCCATAACAGAATGTTTTGTAAAATCATAGCTACTGTTGTGTTTCCTCCTAAATACGAATCTGCTGGAAGTTGGAATACGAAGTTTAAGATCAGCCTGTTAACTACATATCCATATGTAATTTTATTCACAGCAATCTTAGCTCTTTCAGCACAAAGGTTAAACATCAAAGCATTAAAATTAAGATTCAAAGCACAAAATAAATCAGTGCTGCAACTATTTTTATGAACTCCTATTAGGATTCTTTATTTATTCATATTTTTTCAAATGTTAAACCATGCGATGAACATATGAAATACCAAAGACCAAAATGCCTTTGACTCTAATACCAAAACAATTAAGTAGTCACTGAATATGTAATAAAGGAATGTTGTTTGTCAGCCGACCGAGAAAAAGTTGATGCACTGTTACAGACTGCAGACTTGGGATCATTTACATCATGTCCAGCTGTTCTCTCCTCCCCCCACCCCACCCCCACTATTGCTGTTTTGCTTAATATCCAACTTAAAAAGAGTTATGAGGTACTCAAAAGCTTTCTCACTAGCATCTGGGGCACCAGCTTCTAGCAAAATTCTGTGTTCACCAGTGTCCCATAGTTAAGTGATGAAGGAGTATTCCCCTTCACTTAATATGCTAATAAGATTCCCCAGCAGAAGTTCCTCTTAAGATTCAAAGATCCAGCTAGCCAGGATGTATCACTTTAAATGGGTGGGTGGGTGGGTCACTAAGGAATATGGGGAAGGGTCAGTGAAGTAATGACCAGTAGCCACAAGTAGTCTGGATGTTTATGCAGCAATTGTGCTTACCACATGATGCTTGGTCTTCAAAAATGACTTTATACCCATCACAATTTCTAACATTTAACAACTCTTCTGCGGCTGGAAACCACAGCCAATTCAGAATATCCATTAGAAAACATTCCCTTCTGTGGGATATAAAGCTGTCAGTCAAGTCCAACATTCCGAGAGGACTAACTGCCTCTGTGTGGCAGGTAGTTTTGTCGGTTGGTTGGTTGGTTGCTGCTAGGAGTGTTAACTGGTAACTGCTCGGATACAGTCTTCTCATGACTCACTACTATCTAGTATATAGCTTATCTGTTAAGTAACATAAGCCTGCCTTCGGGAACAACTCTGTAAAACTGAATGAATCTGATAGTAAAGTAGTTTATGTTAATATGATTCAGATTCATGTGTGTTTTCTTTAAGAGGGACAGAAGGGGATTATCAACCAGGAAGGTATAATTATTGATAGGACTCAAACGAGTTAGCAACCCACTTGTCGCTGCATAAACTCAAACGGGGGTCGTTCAAACTCTGCTAAATTACATAAACATTTCCACACCTTCACCTTCAAACATGTGTAAGAGCAAATAAATATAGGGAAGAGTTGGGTGCTTATACGTATCTCAGTTCTTTCATATCTCAGCTCAGTCTTAAACTGAGCCAACCTTCAACTTAGAAGGTTCTGAAATGGTATACAGAGTATCTCTCATTAAAAGAGCAGTTATCAGTAACAATTTTCCCCTTTCATTGACAACCTCTTAATAGTCGCACAGATGGAGGATCAAACAGCAGCATACTCTCCAGATGGTGACTGAGTACAAGGCAAACGGCGACTGTAAAATTGTTCTTCCAAATTTGGCATATGAACAGGAGCCAAAGAAAAATGTTTTCTAAATATGTGGATCTATGCCCAGGTAGCAGTTTTACAAAGGTCTACTGTCAGTACAGTTTGCATGCAAGCAATAGATGCTGCCATAGCTTTTCTGAATCACCTAGGGGAGTCCTAATCTGCTAAATTAAAGCACCACTATATATATAGTGGCATTCCAGTTCTAACCATTTCTGTTTTGAAGTGTATTATAATTGATGGAAGTTACTTCCAAACATATATGCTTCAGATCACAGCCTCCTTTGGTAGGCATTTCAGTACCGTATTTTCTGGCATATAAGACGGCTGGGCGTATAAGACAACCCCCAACTTTTCCAGTTAAAATATAGAGTTTGAGATATACTCGACCGCAGATTCTCCACCCAGCATATAAGACGACCCCTGACTTTTGAGAAGATTTTCCTGGATTAAAAAGTAGTCTTATACGCCAGAATATACAGTAGTACTATTTGTTCCTTGTTCATTATCTCATCCATGTTTTAAATTCATGTGTAATAAATGGGCTGCATTCAGCCACCACCTTCCCCCTACATCTGTAGACTAACGAACCAAGCTTTGGAAAAGTGAGTAGTATTCTGATTTAAACAAAATGCAGACACCCCCTTGTATATGAACTTTATGCTACCATATCCAGTATCAAAGATGAAACATCACACCTTTCTGGCTAAACCCATTATTATAATTAATGCAGGTACCAAAGTGTGTAATTCACAGAAAATGTACCCAGAGGCTCAGAATTGTACTGCACTGTAAAACCAACTTTTCCATTCTATTCCCAGCTTGGCACAACATGAAATGCACTTCAAGTCCTTTTAAAACTATCTTCATATCACTATAAAAATATACCTTTATATTTTCTTGATTAGCTAAATATGAGCACCCAAATGAACCTTCAAAACAAGCTGGACAATCCTACAGCCTTTAGATATAGTGACAGTTATAGTATATAAAAATAAAACACTTTCCACTTCACTGTCTTGGTTTTTCTGTTAAATGTTTTGTAATGTTCTCCAATGATATTTTTATGAGCATTTGATAGATTTTTATAATATAGTTTCAATGTAAGTATTTTCTCTATCTAGCTGGTAATTTTTCCTGATCTCATTTAGATAAGAGATTATCTGTAAAAACTGAAAAGGGTAGATTTCTCTAGCTTTTCTGCAGCTTGCTCAAATGTTTTTCCAGTTCAGATCTGATAACAATCCATTTTCTTTTGCAATTTGGGAATTTCCTAAATCAAACTTTTCATCTCCAATTACAGTTGTTGTAGATGGTATCTCAGGTGCTAACCTTCACTCATGCTTACATCATACTGCTAAACATATACTCACTACAGAGCTTAATACCAGTAATATCTCCCTTTCCTACCTCATGCTCATAACAATCCTGGAAGGCAGGTTAGGCTGACAGAAAATGACAGGCTGAAAGTCACTCAGTAAACTTTATGTTCTGAATAACATTGGAAGGACTGCTATTTAACAAAAAAGTCACTGTACACACCCAGTTGAACTACTGAAGATGAACATTATGCCAAAGAAAAAATAAACAAAGCAAATTGTTACCGCTGATCCAGATAAACCCTCCCAACCTTGCAGAAACATCTCAGGGATACTTGTGATCTACAGTGCCTTTCTATAGCCTCACTTTGGAATAAACACAGGTAAAAAAACTAAATGCTGTACAGGAGACATGTCTTCTGGCAGTTTTTGATGTAAAGCAGCTATAGAGACTTGCATGTTTTAATTGCTTAAAAGGTAAAGGGACCCTGACAGTTAAGTCCAGATGCCAACGACTCTGGGGTTACGGCGCTCATCTCGCCTTACAGCCCAAGGGAGCCGGCATTTGTCCACTCCGCAGACAGTTTTTCCAGGTCATGTGGCCAGCAATACCAATACCAGAGCAGCACACGGAAACGCTGTTTACCTTCCCGCTGGAGCGGTACCTTTTAATCTACTTGCACTTTTTGGTGTGCTTTCGAACTGCTAGGTTAGCAGGAGCTGGGACTGACCAACGGGAGCTCACCCTGTCACAGGGATTTGAACCGCCGACCTTCTGATTGGCATGCCCAAGGCTCATTGGTTTGAACCACAGTGCTTAGGCAGGGGCATAGCAAGGTAAATTGGTACCCGGGGGCAAAAAGATTTTTGTCACCCCCCCCCCCAGGCATGGGAAGGTCAGGTGGTACCCGTTGCGGAAAATTTCTTGTCAACCCCCCCCATTGATTCCCCCCCCCCGCAAAAATTGTTTTACGTTATTTCATATTTTCTTACAAAGGAATAATAACAAGTAATAATAATAATAAACTTTTATTTATATCCCATCCTCCCCGGCCGAAGTTGGGCTCCAGGTGGCTAACATCAGATACATAACATTGGTATAAAATCAAACAATAATTAAATTACCTCCTAAAAACATCTCAAAATCAAATTACAGTCTAATTAGATGGCTTTCCACAGGGTTAGGGTTGGGAACAGTAAGTGTTCTCTGAACTGAAATTTCAGCCTTCATGACATAGGAAAACAGCCAAGTGAACAGCTATTTTGGTGGAGGAGGGTCAAGATATTAACCAATACGGATGAAATTTCATATATAGCTATATAATCCCTAGTATAGTAAGATAAGACCTTCGGAGCAGGCATTTAAAATAATAATAAAAAAAAAATGTTCCTTGATAATTTGTCACCCCCTCCATTATGGAACCCAGGGTGGCCCCCCTCGCCATGCCCCTGTGCTTAGGAGAATGTATTTAAGCACCCCTATATCAAGTTTCCTATACTGCTCCTTTATGGGAGAAAGGCTGCCTAAACCTTTTTCCCCCCAAATACTATTTTTCTGCAAACAACAACAAAAATCCTCTTAAAGCTACTGGCTTTTCCATGGGGTCATGGGTATCTTTCCCCTTGATGGTAGAAAGAGGAGCTTGGGGATTTTGAGTGTAAAATTACCAGGTAAGAAAAAGGTGATGGACCCCCCCCCCCCACACACACACCTGCTCCTATCTGAGAAGTAAAGCATAGTACTGTAACAGATTTTCTAAAAATTGCAATAGATGTAGTTATAAATTACCTCAGGGTGGGGGACAGGTAACTATTTTGAGCACCATATTTTGCAGATTGCCTTTTCACACTGATGGGTATATTTCCTCAAGTAAAATCCATGTAGCTCTCATAAATTTAGTTGCCTGGGCCAAGCCTGCTCAACAGGCTGTGCCTGCTTCTAAGACTGAATGCATATTTCCAATAAAAACAAAGTGCCTCAGGAAGTAGTAATAACAATTCAATATGTGGCATTCTTTATCTCAGTCTGAGGTAAGCCACAGAATATGACAACAATAAAATGGCAGGGGCATTATGTTTAGGGAACAGTCTTACCACTGATTAGTAATCCTGTCCACAGCATTCAAGCCAAGTTCTCATTCAGAGTTCTTCCCTATGAGCAGTAGTACAGGTAAACTACATTACTTTCCTTGAAGGAAAACCAGCGTAATGATTCTGTAGCAAATGTATGGCTATGAGGAAATTTCAAGGATAGCTAAATATGGAATGTTTCCTGCAGGAACATTCTGCAAACTACATCAATTCAAGAGATTCATGCATTCTCAGATGCACTTTTGGGCCTTTTGCTCGAAAGCCATTCTAATCATTCCAACATAAGAAGCAGATCAGTGTTTCCAAAGAAATGGTATATTCCTCCATTATAAATTATTGCAGGCAGGGAAGGCCCAAGTATGCAACCAAGCTCCCACACACCAATGGGTGTGATGGGGAACATTCTGGCTATGCAGCTATGTTTTCAATGGCTTATTTCAAGCTAGTGCCCTAATGTTAACAATATCTATTAACAGGTAATATTTCTTTCCCCAAATATTATGAGGTTATTAGTTTTTTATCTGTGTATCTAAGATTTAGTTTTCCTTATGCTAGTATGTTTTGGTTATGATGAGAGCTTGAAATTGCCTCTTACTTTTATTTTGAACAGTGTTTTTACTACTGAACATTTTAACATTCTTTTGTTAATGAACAGGTAACTAATGGCTGCTTTCTATGCAGTAAAGAAATCCTGATTTAACACCTTGGCAACAACCTTCTACTTCTGGCAATATAGTGCCAGTACATTCAGCTTGCTTCCAGAGGAATGTGCAAATGCTCTTTTCTTGAGTATTCTGCAAACCGTAAGGTGCTCGAGGGATTAATTCAACAAGCACACAGATCTCTTTTGTATACAGATTACACTCTAGATCTACTTTCCCTCTGCTTCTTTTGTGGTTAAATAATAAACCAGTCTTGTTTGATCATTCACTTTAATAGTTGGGTCTGCACTGAAAAACAAACTGTGGAACCTCATACAACAAGGTCTGGATGTTAAAATTCAAAAGCGCAGCATTAATCAAGATATAACTGATTTGGAAAATTGGGGGGCATTCTAAATAAAGTTTGTCTTTTCCAGTATGTTTCTCTCCTGCACTTTTTCTCTTGCACAAATTTATTGGTTGTAAAAATAAAAATAAAATCCTTGTCTGGATAATAATAAATGGAAACCTGGTTAAGCATTTTATATCTTTTTTATTTGGTTTAGAAAATTCACAACTCCATGTCTGTCTCATAATGCTTATGCACAGTGGAGTGGGGAGGGGCATTACTATCAGCAGGGGGAGAATGAGTGGACAGGAGAGTATTACTTAACATGTTCCCGCCTGACAATTCTCACCCACAATCCCTCCAGTGGACCGTTCCCCCCCCCCCCGCCTGCCCCCTAGTTCTAAGTGAGGGAAAGTCTGTGGAAATAAGTGAGAGAAAAAGCCTGTGAGGTAGGAGTTGCATGGGAAAAAATACAGGCGAATGAAGACTCAAATACTTTTCCCCCAGCATTGATTCTTCCTTTTGGATACCCCAGGCCCCAGTACTAGCAAATCTGTTTGCTGAAGTAACATGTACCGGTAGTGTCACTCTATGAATCTGTAAGAAAAAGAATAAGGCAATTCCAGCCCCTATATTATGTCATGGGAACACATAGGGATAAAGTATATTTCCTGAAAGAATACAGCATCAGTTCCCACTTTTTGGTTATGACACTTTGGAGCTCCTGTCCCCAAGGAAAGTTTTACCCAGCCTGGAAGTACTTAAAACAAAAGGCATCTCTGAGCAACCATCCCTAACTTGAAAAGGGATCTGTGGCCACATTGGTCAGTAAATGTGACCACAGTATCTTTTATTGCCTATATTAAGGGACAAGCCTCTGCCTTAGACCACACACTTCTTACAAGCAGTTTTACCACTCACAAAAGGGTGGTTAAGACGAAGGGATAGTAATTAATCCATCTCAATAAATCATCTCCTTCCCAGATGCAGGCTTCCCTAAGATCTTAGCAGTGGGCCACTACTAGAGCACAGTGCTCAGAAATATTTGATCTTGGGCACAATATCTCATTCTTACAGCTACACGAATCAACAAGGTCAGCAAAAATGAGTTAAACTAAAAAGTAGGTCTGAGAGATGAAAACAACTCTCAGATTACATGCCTGACTGACAGGAATTAAATGAAGCAGAATTTTATTTGCATAGTTAATTCTGATAGAGAATTTGGGATATGCACTTAAGAGTTAGAATTTTGGACACTAAGAAGACATAGCCTCAGGATTATGATAAACATGACAGTGACAGAATTCAGCGTTGAGATAGGGATCACCACCAAGCACTTGTAAGGTGGTGGTGGTGGGTGATTTCAAACAAAAAACAGCCCCCCTACCCAGGCAAGCACACCACTTCTACACTTGTGCTTGCAGTCACTCCTTCAACCCCCTTTCCCTCACTTTACAAGCGTTAAAAGTACCTGCTGGCAGAATATCACTTCTAATAGTAAACACAAAGTCTTGTGCTGGCAGGTTTGCAGTAAAAAAAAAAAAAAAAAAGGAACTGAGAAACAAGAGGAAGGAATTAACAACATTGTAGCATCAATGTTATTGTACTGGTTTTTTTAATGTATTTGTGTCACTCCTGTTTTAGTTGGAAGTTTGGCAACATATATATTTAATAAATAATACTGTTTGGGGGGGGGGATTCTTGAATCCACCAATAAGGGCTGAGTCACCATCACCCCAAATCAGTCCAGGGGGGACTAAGCATGTTCAGTAGCCTTTAGGAACTAGGGAATGTTGGCTGTCACTTTGAAAAGAAAAATAGAGAAATGTGGGGGATAGGGAGAATGAATCGGCATGCTTTAGTGTCCTGGAGGAAGGTGTGGCTGATTGGCTGGAACAGGAGCTCTGAACTCTTATGGGGGGAGTGAAAATACATAGCAAAGGAATTTTTGTTGCATATCACATGCTACTTCTGAAGGTAAAAAGACAAATTGTGCAATCTAGGGAATATTAGGCACATCTTAGCAATGCATGTAGTTCACATTTGGAATTCTCCGATTTCAAGAGAATTTATTTACTGGTAATTTCATCTGGATTTTGCCCAAAATGTAACTTTCCCAATTCAAACGATTTCTTTGTTGCATACTGTATAAAAATCTGACTTCATTACTCTCATTTGATGTATCTTTCTAAAGTACATCTGGAAGGTACTGATGTCCTCCTATACCCTCGGGGACTCTCTTGAAGTTCCTTCAGTTAACATAAAAGCTAGTGTCAAAATTGTATTAAAAAGACTTTTAAAGTCATTAATTAATATACAGATAAAATTGCATGGCCAACTTATGAAACATTCACTGAGCAGTCATAAGCTGCAATTAATATGAAACATGTCTCTGCACTTCTGCTGCTTAAGTACAACATAATACAAGATCAAAGGGAAACAGGTCAAAGGGAAACATCAATAAATTTCAGCTCTTTTTCTATCTTTTTCACTTTCTTTAATTTCAGGGTAGGAGAATCAAGCTGGCAGCTCATTCTCAAAGTTCAAAATTAAAGTCTGCTTTCAATACTTATCTTATTACATTAACTAAATTAAAAAACACACCCTGTCAATACAAGTATTAGAGTTTGACACATCACTGACAACTTTCACAGGCTGCAGTATGCTAGCAGGGACAATCACAGCCTCCCACTCTATAATATATAAGCAGCTTTAGAAGACACCCCTCCACACACACTATCTATACTGGAACTCCATTAATATGACTGAATATGAAGGAGCTGGGATGTTTTATTTCGGACTGAGAATAATAATAAGGGCTGAAATCCTGCTGGCTCTCTTATTGCTGTGTCTGTAACATTAACCGTTTTGATTAAGTGAATAGCTGAAAAGATGAAGGGTGCAGTCCTGTGGCCTGAATGCATAGAAGAGTGTGCTGAGCTTCCCCATAGAAGCCAGTAGCTGCCATAATGCTGGGGCATGCAATATAGCATCCAGTCCCTACACTCCAGGACAAGATCTCATGCACCTCCCTTGGGAATATCCAGTATCTTGTTCTTCATGGCTTCAGATATGGCTCTGTTCCCATTTTTCCAGGAGTAGCCTGGACAACAAAGAAGTTCAAAATGCCCCAGAAGAAGCGATAAAGACCTTCACTTGGGGAGTACAGTGTGGTTACAATGCTACATGGAACAGCAACCTGGCAATGATCCAGTATATTGGCTTCTATGGGGTGTCTCCATATGATCTTTTGTGCATCCAGGGCCACCAGGAGTATACCCTTCATTTTTTCTTTTATTATACCAATCAAAGCAGCTTATACTCTCCAAAATGATGCATTAGATCTACTACAAATCCAAAATACAATCCACACCAATTTATCAACTCTGCCTTTTAACTACACTTTTCTCCCTGCAACACACACACTCAGCTACTTTTTAACCATATTTAAAGAGACAGGAACTTGACTAGTTTGGCCCTTAGTCCTCACGTGTCCATTTTGGCACAGTAAATAGTTACTTTCACCCCATCAGAATGCTCTTCTACAACATTCATTGTTGATGTTATATTAAAATGATATGGCAAAACCCCCCAGTGATTATGATTCTATGTAACAGAAGATTTGGCAACGACTTCAGGTGAAAATCATGGAGTAACATGCAGATTCTGAATACATAAAGGAGAAATTGTGCAACCATGATATAGAGGAGACCATTAAAAAGCTTCTTGCTACCCCAAGATCCCAGATATTAGATGGGTTTGTGAAATATGTTTCCTCAAATTATTTGGCAATATGTATGATTTCACATCAAGCACCTATGAGGAGAAGCAGAGTATAATATCAGTTGATAAAACAGAAGTTAGTGATACTGTGTAAAGTTTCATTTTCCCAGTTTTTTCAGAAATAGCTCACTAATGCTCAACCAGCAAAGAGGATAACCTCTGGAGCTACTATGCATAGTAGGTTTCACTACATTCCTTTGTCTCACACAGGCTTGAGGTTGACCTGCAAACTTTGTCCAAAGTTTGTACACATTTGGTCAGGTTTGGCATCAGGATGTGTCATGTCATGGAAGACAGCAACCATGTCATGGACTGGATGAGTAAGATTGCTACACATCAAAAAATGAAAAAGCTGAGTCTCACTAGTTGCTAGTTTGCTATTAGGAACAAATCTCCTGATTGAGTAAAGGGGAAAGGTCCACATATTTTGGCTGGGATTAGTAGTCAACCATTTCTAGTAGCCAGTTAACCATTGAATCTGGAAGCAAATGAGTCTCAATCAGCATTTCTTTTGTACCTACTATCCAATGAGGAGATTAAGGTTGGCAGGTTGAGTCCTTATTACTGTTCACAGTAGTAGCTCTCTGTTGGTCTTTGGAAACCAAGCAGACAGCTCTCCGTGTTATTGGCATTATTATAGCACTTTATTACTGGCTTAGTTGCTGAATGTTTTGAACATTAATCTGCTATTCAAAAATGTACTTATTATAGAACCTAGTAATGGAAAACTTCTTTAACAAAAATGCCGAAGGAGACCAAAGCAAACAATTTGAAAGTACAACTGTAATAGAATCCAATCCCACCCAACTCTGCCCATCTCTGAATCCAAGAAGGGGAGCAACATGCACTCTCCCATTTCTACCTTCTCCACACTGCAAGCAAGCTACTGTTTATCTACAGCCCAATTTAAGATAAACTTCTGATCAACCTAAATCCAAGCACTTTACTGTAACCAAGTCTACAAAGAGCTTCATCACTCTGTCCTTTGTCTTTTCTGGCAAGTGAAGAGTTAACACCTCCATCTTCAATACAGCCAAAAATACAGTCAAACAGAGATTAATTGACATCGAGAGACAAAATAATCTAAATAAAGTTCCATCTTTTCCAATATCAGAAGAACGAAAATATTTGTCAATTCTAGCTAACTACCTGACCCATCTAGAGATACCATCACAGAGAAGGGCGTTTACTCTGGCCAGGTTCCATGTTCTAACGTCAGCAGTTCTATATGGGAAGTATAGACAAGTCCCATTAAAAGACAGACTCTGTCCATGCAATTCCGGAGAAATAGAGACCATTGCTCATGTTTTCTTTTGTTGCTCCCTTTACAGAGACCTCCGGAAAGAATCTACCCTAAAGATATTTGACGAGTTACCTGGATGATCGGATGAATTGCTAACTAAATGGCTCCTGTCAGACTCTAATCCGAAGGTCACCGCTATGGTGGCAAGATTTTGCGCCAACGCTATCAGAATTCGGTGCACCTACACAGGAGGCACATAAACCAACTCTTGACCAGAGCCAGACACACTCTGATTTAACTTATAGTGTTTAGTAAATAATTAATATAGACCTAAGGATCAAAATGACTGATCCCTTTTAGATAAGTTATTTAGTTTATTTTAGATAAGTTATTTTAGTTTACTCCAAAAAATTTAAATATTGATGATGTAATGCAATTTACTGTGCTGGTCAGTGACCATAATAAAGAATACTACTACTACTACTACTACTACTACTACTACTACTACTACTGTAACCAAGTTGTGGATTAGCCAGCAAAACAGGCAAGCTGCTTTATTATCTTTTATCAACAAATCCAAATCATATTCCTCATGAACAATTACATGCAACATAAGTTCAGGTAATTATTATTATGGTCAGAACTATCTAAGACAAGAAGCTTGGAATTACAAAGAGTGAGTACTAGCTGTTAGTGAACTAACTCTGTATTAGGATGCCTCGCGTACTTGATTTCACAACTTCTGTGGCATCTCAGGCTTGCAGAGCCAGGACAGCAGTTCTCTTTGCAATTTATCTGCAGGTTGATCCTCTGCATGTTTATTCAGAAATAAGTCTCACAGAGTTCAGTGAGTCTAATTCCTAAGTAAATGTGCATAGGGCAGCAGTCCTAGTAAAGGGAATTTGCTCAGCAGCAAATAAGCATTCTGACGCACCTCTAGTCCTATACAGAATGTGGATGGAGTTGTAGATATGAGGAAAAGTAAAGCATTGTGGAAGCTTGGATAGAGAATATCCAAATTTGGATGTGCATTTAGATTCACATCCAATTTGCACCCACAGTTCCTGATCTAACAAGTTATATGTAGTAGAAGCCTACGTATGATGACTCTTCTTATCTGAATTGGGGTGAGAATGTGCAGGCCACCAATTCAGTCTCCAAATTGTCCACTTGTCTTTATCCTGTTTTTCAGTGCTGATATTTCCCGATTATGAGTATTTTACAAGGATTTTTGTTTTTAAAGCAGGTCAAAATATGAAGTGCTGGAACTGAAACCTAAATGGTTGGATTCAGAGTTGGATAAATATTTCCTAATTCTAAATAATCTTCATATTTTCCAGCATTAACCTAAATCCAACCTTTAAAAGTTGTAAATACATGGAGTTGTCTCCAAAGCAGTGCCTTCACTGCAGTGGCATCTCTATTTCCAATTCTTCCATTCCCCCCCCCAACCCAACATTCTCTAAAGGGGTCCCCAACCCTCTGAATCTGACTTTAGGGGCGCACAAAGGGCTGTGGTGGAGAGAAGAGGAGGGGAAAGTTCTGCTAGTACATATCCATTGTGCTAGAAGAACAGGAGCGTTGGATACTGCCCAAGTTACCGTCAACATTTTGTACAGTTCAGAATTCTTTAAACTTTACATTAAAAAAATATACATCCCAATTAAATTACTAGCGTCTTAATACATGAACTATTTATAATTAATGGATCTAAACTTATACTCCAGGTATGCCACTTACATTTCACTAAGTTTAAGTTTTGAAATCAACATGTCATGCATCCATCCATTTATGATATAATTTATTTTCCTTCTCTTTCACACCCTTCGGTTTAAAAAGTAAACTGTAACAATAAATTGTAATGCTTTCAGTAGACTATAGTGCTGATATGGAACTTGATTTCTACAAAAAGGTAAAAGAAGAGACTTTAAACATAAAGGAAACTTGAGAAAAAACTACTTACATATTTTAAACATAAACAACTGTTAAAATCTTAAGCCTCTTTACTTTAATTATAATCATAAGGATTTTCAACAGAATCATAAGAATTTTCAACAGACCAGAACGCACTACTCATTTTGCTATGTTTAACTGAGCTTGTGCCTTCGCCGACTATGCCTAAGGATGAAGACAGAGACAAAAGAGAGTGGCCTGAAGTATGAAGTCACTGGACTACAGGAGTCCTAACATTGCTGAGCATGAAGTTTTAGGGAGAGACCGACACCAGCTTCCCAGAGGGTATGTACAAAGCAGCAGTGGTTCATACCAGTTCCTCCTTGCCACAAGACTCATTATTAAGGCATCCAAGGGGAATGGAAAGTGATTACTCATAATGCCAGATCAGAGATAAAAATGCCAAGATTCTGGCATGGGTAAAAAGGGTGGCGGAAGGAGGAGGAGAGAAAGAGACTGTCCTACAAAACTGAAGGAAAGGTGACAGGCGCCAGGGCTGCAAAGGTACTAAAAATACAAAGATGCACAGAATCAGCAGTCTGGTGCCTTTTACCTGTGCTGAGAAGGTAGCTGCTGGTGTCGCTGGAGGTGGGGACTGGCTCTCTTCTTCCTCCGGAGAATCATCCAGGAGAACTTTGCCGCTCTTGTTGAGTTTCCACATTATTAGAGGGTGGAGAGGAGAAGAGAGGGATGTGGGAAGGGGGAGGGGAGGGGAGGAGGAAGAGGTGTAGTGGACAGACGGCTCAGGTCTTATTTATTCCTGAGAGAGTAGAGGAAAACAAAGAGAGTTAAAAAAAAAATTTAAAAGGAGATGACTTTGCTCTTCAGCTCAACAAGCCCTTGAGAGAAAATGAGCTTCCATCGAGACACATGGCCCAGAGAAGGGGATCCCAATGCGAGACAGACATGGGCAGGAACAACAAACGGGCTTGCAAGGTGCGAGAAAGTGGGGGAACACAACCCCCCTTCCCTGTGCAAGCAATGCACCCCACTAAAAAAAAAACCCACACCATCAGACCTCCCCTGCCTCACAGTTCACGGCCCCCACCTTAAAAATGCGGAGGGGGGGGGCAAGTTTGATCCCCTCAAGCAAGAAGTCCAGCAACCTCCCCATTGTGGCTCTGATGTGGGTAAAGTGGGGGGGGGGTTTGGGTGGGATGCACTCTGTACGTACTCAGGGGGAGCCAAAGAGCCCGAAGAAACAAAACGCGTTTTAAGTGGTGAGGTCCGGAAGGAGCCCCGATGCCGGAATGAGGGGTTTGGAGCAGGCACCAAGTGTGGGGCTGAGTGAGTCCTGACCCCCCCCCCACGACCACGCCTCCCCTTCCTCCTCTCCGGTGGGAAGGAGAGGCGGTAGGAGCTCCTCAGCCTGAGAGGGCGCCGCTGTTTGAGAGTTGAGGGGAGAGGATGGGAGGGAAGGAAGGAAGGAGAAGGCCTGGCCGGGGCTGCCTGGCCCCCTCTCTTCTCCGCCCCGCTCGCCTCACCTGTGACCTTCCTTCGAGGCCGTGGCCGTCCCAGCAGCCACCACCACCACCAGCACCGCAGCTGCAGCAGCAGCAGCGCGGAGCCTCCGAGCGACCGCTGCCATGTCTGCAGCTGACTGGGCGGCGCGAGGGGAGCGAGAGCCGTTGGGGTGGCGGGCGCGCCAGGGAGGGAGGGCGTTCGAGCGGGCTTGCCTCGTCGCCATGGCAACCGCTGGGCCTGGTGGAAGGAGGTGAAGCCTGCCTCTGCCTGATAACCGGAGCTGGTCCTCCTCCTCCTCTTCTTCTGTCAACGACACGGGGCGCCGGTGTGTTTAAATATATATTTAAAGTAGACGCATCATCTTCCCCGCCGCCACACATACACACCCTGGCATAGTAGCCAACTCTTAGGGCCCGAGGTCCTCAAAGTTGATGCAATTGTGATCCATTATGTAGGGTGGCGTTTACCTGCCCCCCATATTTTACTCAGGTTGGCACCCCTGCACCCCCCCTCTCCCCTCTTTCTCCCTCATATACGGGGGGTGCCAACTTGAATGAAATATTGGGGGGCAGGTCAGCCCCGCCTTGCCTAATCGATCACATGACAGGGCACAAACGCAATGCAATGCCCATCAAAAAAAAATTGGGGGGGGAGTGGGACCCAGCCCCCACAAATATTTTATTAGCCCTCTCAGTCCCTAGGAGTTGCCTCCTATGCACACACACACACGTTTCTTTGCCACGAGCCCCCCCCCCCCTCCCCTTCTGACACAACCAGCAGCACAGGGCTTACTTAGCTCATTCAGCAGCACCTCCCAATTACACTCTTTCTTTCTTTCTCCGCCTCCCCCCAACATTGTGCATATATAGATACACACTCCCACCTACAGGTTCACACAACCCACCCGCCCTCTCCATCCAGCTCCTCCAGAGGAGCTCGATGCATGTCTCAAATGTGTGAGCAGGGACACATCACTTGGTTTAACACAAGTCTGTTTAGGTGAAGAGAAAGGGGGGGCGTGAGTACATAACACACACACACACACATTGCACACGGACAAGATGTCCCGTGGCATGTGAAAAGGGCGGCACACACTTGGTGTTGCAAGAGTCAGGCTGCGTTTTTGTAGACTGCTCATGAACAGTGCTGGATTTATGTATAAGCTAAACAAGCTATAGCTTAGGACCCCACTTTCTTAGGGTCCCCCAAAATATTTAAAGGGGGGGAAGCCTAGATGTACATTTCCAAAATATAAGATAAAAAAAATAAAAATACATACAGCAACAGTGGCAAATGGCTTTAGATACCTATTAGGTCCATAAATTACCATATAGCATATATTCAACACCAAAAACAATGACAATTTGTTGTTGACAAAGGACAGCTGGATAATACCTTCAGTAGCTTAGGGCCTCATCAAACCTAAATCCGGCCCTGCACATTGCACAAGGACAAGAAGTCATAGCTGTCAAGTTTCGGATTTGAAAATAAGGGATCAGCACCCTCACCTGTCCCGGGGACAGTCTACAGTTCTCAGGGACAGTCCACGCTGTGGTAATACCCCCAGGCTACAAATTAATTTACACCAGGCTACACACCATCATCTTTCCCCACATATGTGGGATTTGACTGGAGTAACACATGACTGGAAAGGTTTGCAGTTCCACAAACATAGGTATGCACTGCCTCGAAATAAAAAGAAGTGTCAATCCCAGCAGGTATATAAGAGGACGACCCAGCCTGCCTGTGATGCTAATTATTTCCCCCAAGAGTTAAATGATAACTGATCAGAAGCAGCTACCGGAGAGCTATGATATTCAGGTGAGGGCCAGATGACTTGTCAATCCCAGCAGGTATATAAGAGGATGACGCGGCCTGCCTGTGATGCTAATTATTTTCCCCAAGAGTTAAATGATAACTGATCTGAGGCAGCTACCAGAGAGCTATGACATTCAGGTGAGGGTCAGATGACTTGTCAATCCCAGCAGGTACAGGTATATAAGAGGGTGACCTGGCCTGCCCAGGCCCCTGGTAGTTAAAAGGAAACAAAAAAATGTATTTTTTCAACCATTTTAGCCAGATTTAAGCCCTTGTAACTACTTTGATAACTCCAGCTCTTAACTCTCTGAATTAGAAATTGCTGAAATACAATTTATTAGTATGTTTAATCAACTTTACTTAGGTCTTAATTGAGATAATGTTTTTTTTTCCTTTTGTAGCAGGTGTTCAAACAGCATGAAGTTAGGAACATTGCATTATTATTTGTTATTGCTGTTAGGAAAAGTCAATTCTTAAAAACCCGGTATACACTTAATCTTACATCAAATTGTCACACACTACACGTCTTGCATTTCATGGCTATTTGGCCATCTCTTTACAATGTATAACTCTCTCTCTCTCTTTCTTTGTGTGTTTGTGTGTGTAAAACACTTTATGCATATCATCAAGTGAGGTCTAGTCTAGTGCACAAAGGCTTATGCTGCAACAAAGTTATAAGACTTTGCTATTTTTGCTAATAATAAGGTTATTCCTCTGAAAGTTTGTTTTATTTATTTTATTGACTATATTTTTCTGTGTGTAAGACTATATTCCCCCCCCCCAATTTTTTAAAGTTTAAAATGGGGGGGGTGTCTTATACACAAATAGTGCATATGGGGGATTTATTTGGAGTCCCTCAAATAGGGTGTGTGTTATACATGGGGGCGTGTTATACACGAAAAAATACGGTAGTTAGTTAATTTTCTTTATTTCTACCTCCGTATTGAATTCTGCCACTCAAAGTGGCTGCTTCACTATGCCTTGTGGGCGGGCCAGCGCTGGGGATTGTCCTGTAATAATATTTTGGGGTATGATCATAGGAAGCTTTCTTATATTAAATCACTCCACTGGTCCATTTAGCTCAGCGCTGTCAATGCTAACTTGGCAGCAGCTCCTCAGGGTTTCAGAAAGGAGTCTTTTGAAGCCCTTCCATTGAACTTGCAATCTTCTATGTCGGGATACGTTGCACGGATCCGCCATAGGATCCACATTTATTTATTTGTATAATGAGGTTTTCGGGAACTACTTTTGGTATTACTACGCGCAAAAGCGAAAGCGAAAGTAAGAATGAATAGTTTGGTTCACCAATGAGATTAATCCGCCTTTATTTTATAGTTCCGGTCATGTTCAAAGTTATTAATGAGCGTTAAACTTGCTTCCCGCCTTTTTGGAGGGCAGCAACAGTAATTTTATTGGTTGAGGCATTGATCATGATGTCACGTTTGTTCCTAAATAAAAGGCTGAGGCTCCCCCGCTTAGGCACGTTTTTCCTACGTTCTTTTTGGTTAGTCGCACGTTCTCTTACTTTAAGTTCAGGGTTTAGTTTAAGGGTATTGGGAGCGGGCTGGATGGGTTGGATGGGTTTTTCCTTTAGTTAGAGTTAGATCGCGGAAGATCATTCGGTTTAGCTTTAGTTAGGTTTCTTTTAGGTTTAGTCTAGGGCTAGGCTTGCGGAAGATATTTCGGTTTTAGTATTATTTAGTTAGCCTCGCGGAAGATTGGGCGCGCAGGGACTTTGAGCTTAGGAGAATTTAGCTTAGGGGACGAGCCTACGCGGGTTCTGCCAAAGCCACTAAAGATATAACCGGTGTCTGTCTTTCTTTGGGGTAAAAAGGGGAGTAAAAGGTTTAAGGTAAATTTTTTAATTTCCTTGAGTTGATCTATCTATTCAGAGTCAGGGTATCTTCTATTTCTCGAGGCAATATTTTATTTAGAAGGCAATTAAGAACTCATGCACCTTCGGAGTCATCACCCGGCTTACTCAGCTTCCTTCGGATTGTGAGACTTGGCCGGCGCCCGTGCTCACAAGCACGCGGAACGCTGGCCGCTTTCCCCGCTACTGGTACCTCGTGCATGAGCAGTCCAAGTTTGTGCACGAGGAGCTCCAGCACCCAAACCCCGACACTTCTACATGCAAAATGTGTGCTCTGCCACTAGGCTAGAGACTTTCTGCAGTAATTACCAGTAAATAACTATGAAAATATCTTGCAGCATATTTGTTATCAGATTTTGAAGCAACATCTCTTGTTCCTCATTCAGGCTCAATGCACAAATATTAAGGAAGCAAATAGACAACATATAACATTTCCAGCGTGCAGTAAGTCAATCTTAAAAGTAAACTTTCATTCTCTTTCTTTTATTTTATTTTTTCCATAATGCACATGCTTTGCATTTGCATTAAGTACCAAGCATTGTGGGTTCATCTCTCATTTCTGTTTCTAATCTTCCTTCATCTTATGTTTAATATTAGGCCTGTAAACCCCAAACTCTTAAAACATTCTCTCCTGTGGATAAACTTGTTTAAGTGGGTGCTAAAATAATAGTCTTATATCTGGTTACAGTGACATGTAAACTTACAAATTCTTTTTCTTCTGTGTGCGTAAATATTTTGCCTTTGGGAAGACATTTTGTTCTTTTAGGCTTCACATACTTCTAAGGTGATGGAACAGTATGAATCGCCAGGAAGTTTTTTTACTTCTCTCTGATGAATATCAGTGCTTCAAGCAAAGTAGCTTCATGAGATGAGAGCATTGTGTCATGCTTAGTGCAACTATATTATCCTTTTATAAAGGATAAATGCAATAGATAAATGCAGTGTTTTCATTCTCTGAAACAGGTATAATTCAACCACATACTTCCTAAATTATTGAAGGAAATCAGTCTTAGCTATTAATGGAACTGGAGAGGCCACTTGTGATCAGGTAGGACCTGAACCCAGATCTCCATGGTCCAAGTTATCATCATAACAATTATGAACTCAGTAGCTGTTCATGACACTGGACCTCGGGTGTGGATCTGTGGGGTGTTCCCTCCCACCCCAATTCAGTATCTCCTTCCTTCTTAAGATTCTGGTATGGTATGAAGACATACCTTTTAAATCAGACATCCAGGTCAGAATGGCATTATTTGACTTTCTGTGATGCAGGATTTCTGCTGTAGTTTTGTTCAGTTGATTGGACTACTTGAAATAGAATGACATTTTGCTATTTTAATTTTATTACATAATTTGTGTTTTTAATTGTCCACATGTGGATATCATTCTAAGATCTCCTTTTTAAAAACTTTATTATGAAGTTAAAATAACAATTTGGTGTATACACACACACACACACACACATATAATAACAAAAAAGAAAGAAAAACTACAAAAAACCCTGGGTCCACAGCCTTTCCCACATAAAATAAAGTACATTCTCAAGAGACCACACAATATATTAGATGTTACAACAAAAACCAATCTGATATAAAGAGAATACAAAACAAGTGCTATGAATAAAAACATATTCCATTGGAACATGTCATCTCTGTGATCAACTTGTCATATAAATCCATAGGTTTAGCTGCATCACAAGATAACCTTAATTTATGAGACAATTTTTCTGAAATAAGGATAAACTTTATTTTATTGAACCAAATGTTTAAGGAAAAGCACAATGACTCATTCCAGCCCTGTGATATGGTTTTACGAGTAGCTACTAATAGAAAAAATATATGTGGTTTACATAATAAGTCTATATTCAACTCCCAGAATTGATAGAAGACACAGTTGGGGGTCTAAAGGCACAGGTACCCCTATTATTTCAGAAATTTCTAGGGTCTCTTTCGAGGAAGATCAGTTTAGAAATTATATTAATAAATTCAAGAAATAAAGTTTCTCAGCAGAACATGAAAGTCAACTTAATGATGTTTTTCCCCATATGTGTTGGCTATTTAGAGAAACAACCTCTCAGTTTAATCATATTTATTGAAAACATTATTTTAGGACAGGAGTGATTTTCAGACTGGAACTCTGGGAAGGAGCAGAAGGGATTGATCCCTATTACAGACATTTCCTCCTCTTGTAAATAAAGATCATTGATCACATGAGGGCCTGATATGGAAGGTGAAGGAAGGAAGATGCTCCACTGAGCCTGATAGAAATGCATAGAGATGGTCTTGGTGGTGAAACTGATTCATGCTGTAAATTTGTAGCTTTATTACAAACCTAAAGAACTAACATAGCTGTGTCCTTAAATATCTTTCAGCATCAGACCTTCACGTATAAACTGTTTTTATATGTGAAGTTCCCCTCAAGTTTAAAAGCAGTTTGCCATGTGGCAGGGGGGCATTGCTCTAGAGAAATTGTTGTCCAGACCACTTTTGGTGAATGAAAGTAGTTGTGCAGTTCTTTGTTTGGATATTGGCCAGGTTTGGGGAGGAAATACTACACTTGGATATCTCCAGTTGGGGAACAGATAGTAAAATATTGTAAAAGGTTTCCTGTAACTTCTTTAAATTACAGCTATCTAAAGTATTCCTAAGGTTAGAAGGGATGAATGGGTTCTATAGAAAAACTGTCAGTTTCCTGTTCTAAGGGAGGTAGGAAAACTCGTTTTGTCGCAATACAACAGTTTGTAGCAGTGAGATGCCTGTGTTCAAAGCCATAACAATTTTATGTACTGCAAAATAGTTGCTGCCCAAGATTCAATCTCATTCTTCCTTGGCCTCAAATCAATATACTTTTTGGAAGATATATAGAAAATATGTAAGGCTTTGATAGCTTCACTGAAGCTGTTCAGAGATTTTGAATGCTAGAATAAATCTGAGATGACTAGACATAGGTGATGCAGGATAAACTTTGAATACATTTATTGGATGAGATTGGGGCAGTTCACGGTTTCGGTGACCAATGTCGTCTGCTTAAAAATCCCCTCTGAGCACTAGGTCTGTCAATGGAAGCAGATTAATATTGAAGTTTCCAGGGAGGATATGATATATATATATATATATATATATATATATATATATATATATATATATATATGTGGTAGCCTTTTTGAGACTTTCTGAGACCCTGTTGGAACAAGAAGGTCTTCACCTTCGACATCTCTAGGGAGGGAGTTCAAAGGCTGGGAGCAGTCACCGAGAAGTCCCTTTCCAGTGTCCCTACCACAATGACACCATCATGCCAAAATGGTGGAGAGAATTTCATCTCCATTTGCCACTGTGGAAAGCAGGATTAGTTCAAAGTTAACAAAGCCTGGGGCATTTTTGGGAGTGATCCAGGAGCAGAACCAGTCCAAGACATTTTGACACCCAAGTTGAAGGACCTTTCCATGTACAAAATCTGACCAGATTGGCAATTGATTATTATTTCAACACTCTTTCTGAGACAGCAGCCTCCAGTGCATCAGCTTAGGGAATGCAGGGCTTTGTTGCATCATACACAGGGACGTCTTAGCCATTGAGGCTACTGGCGGAAGGCACCACAGCCTGAGGAGGGCGCCTGCGCCCTCCAGCCCCACCGGCAGTGCCGCTCTTGCCCACCTCTTCTTGGGCTGCAGACGCGGGGAGGCCGTCGGCGAGCCTCCCATCAGTGCTGCAGCCAGGGCTCCCTGGATGGCAGCACCACGCCGCTGCTTTGGCTGAGCAGGTGGAGGCGGAGCACAGCTGGCAGGGTCCCCTCCGCGCCCTCCGGCTGCCTGCTGCGCCTGGCCCTGCCCGGAGGAGCGCAAGGGGCGGCGGAGGGATCTTCGCGCCAGGGCGCTGGATTTACTTAAGACGGCCCTGATCATAAACATAGTTCTGTTCACTCCCCATCGCTCATGCAGCTGGTCCTGCCCAGGGAACCTGAGCCCTGGGTCTTTTGCAGTGAGCCACAAATATCTTGCCCCTTCCCTCTTTTTTAAATGGCTGGTGCACTGTAAACACAGTGCTGATAAGATCTTATTAAGCCACCATCTAAATTACCCAGCATCATCTATAGACATTAGTTAGCATACACAAAGTTCATTGGTTGATTATTGATTAATTATTTAATTTCTATACCACTTAATATGTTAAAAATAAGCAATGTGCAAAACACTGAAGCAGCAACAAGACAACTTAAACAAAAAGACACAGTTACATACAAAGTTACTAATATGTAAAAATCACTCTCAATTAATTTTCCTTCTGACACACCTTCCCACTCAGCTTCTGAGTTCTCACCCAGGGTCCAAACAAACTCTCAGCTCACTCATAAAAGTCTCACAAGAAGAGTTCATGGAAACAGTTGACAGCTGAGTCTCTCACTCTAGACTTGCTTTTTATAGGCAGGCCCAAGGTAGATGGTACCTAGATGGCTGCCCATAGCTGTGTCCCATTCAGCTGCACTTTCCATGCCCAGTTCCAGGTATAGCAGGTTTGTTCTGTTCCCCAGGAGGCCCAAAGGATGAGAAAGGGCTCCCCTCCACTCACAGCTTTTCTCCCCCCTCTGTCCTCTCCTCTTCCTTCAGCTCCTCCATTTGCCTGTGCCAAGAGACTTTCAAGAATCTAGCAATGACCCTAGAACAAACCTGGCACTAAGGTATATAGGTGTTATCAAATGCCGATGTGATTCATGTTGTATCATTAGTTCTCAGTAGAAGAGATTTAGCTTGCTTAGGTTACAGGGTTAATCTATTATTATTATTATTATTATTATTATTATTATTATTATTATTATTAATACCCTGCCCATCTGGCTGGGTTTCCCCAGCCACTCTGGGCGGCTTTCAACCAAATATTAAAAACAATACAGCATCAAGCATTAAAAACTTCCCTAAACAGGACCGCCTTTAGTTGTCTTTTAAAAGTAAAATAGCTGCTTATTGCCTGGACATCTGCTGGGAGGGCGTTCCACAGGGCAGGCGCCACTACCGAGAAGGCCCTCTGCCTGGTTCCCTGTAACCTAACTTCTTGCAGCGAGGGAACTGCCAGAAGGCCCTCGGCGCTGGACCTCAGTGTCTGGGCTGGACGATGCGGGTGGAGATGCTCCTTCAGGTATACAGGACCGAGGCCATTTAGGGCTTTAAAGGTCAACACCAACACTTTGAATTGTGCTCGGAAACGTACTGGGAGCCAATGAAGATCTTTCAGGATCGGTGTTATATAGAAGTAATTGTGCAAGGATATCTGAAGTGCCAATGACCCTGCAAGTTTATTTGACATCATTCCACAAAAAGCCAACACTGGTAATTAAAATCAGCATGCTCCTTGGTGTCACAGTGTTTTGACCCCTTGTTGAAAATCCCTGCATCTTACAAATAGCTATCATAGCTTCCAGCTACAGATACAAACACAAACTTGTGGTCAAAATCAGGAAAAGGAATAGGCTTCTTGGGTGACATTTTCATTTTTCATTTTAGGAAAGTTTCTTTGTTAAAATGTATAATTCAAACCAAGGAACACATTGATATGTCCCAACGGTGTTTTCTCCTAACAAGTGAAGCTGATGTCAGAGCATGTTTTCTATACAAACATAAATAGCAGCCCTCCTAGTAATTACTAAGCCTACAAAAAGAAAGAAAGAAATCTACTCCTAGTATGTGGCATTAACCTAATGAATGCTTTACTTGGAGAACTGCTATGAAACATACGTTAATAAAGTATAGCATTATTTTTCTTACACATTGCAACGAATGAACTTCAAGTTCTTCCAAGGTACTATATATGCTACTTATAATTCCAGTACATATTCCTACATATATTACTGTTCATAATTCTATAGTTTAGATACTATGACTAATTCTAAATAAGACTGAGCTGAAAATATGGTGTCATGTGAACATTTTCAGTAGTGCTGAAAATCTGTATTTTAATTCTCAGTAGCGATCCTCAGTCACTTGGTTGGAGGTTAGCTCCGCTTTAACCAGTAGACACAAAACCATCAGGATATAGCCACAACAATATGATACTTGGTAGTACTCTGCATAGGTACAGGCTGACGACACTACTGACTCATGTAAAACACTGTTGGATGCTCAAGTACCACACTCTGGCACCTGCACTCTGCTAAAATATGTTCTCAAAAATATAAGCCCCGGCAGCCCACATCCCTTGCTACTAGGTCATTATGTACTGAGTTTTGAAATTCTAAAAATGTTAGCATTTGGAAAGGAAAATCTTTGTTTTATGCTCATTTTGTTTGTGTTGTAATTGTTAGCTACCCTGGGCTCCTTCAAGAGGAAGGGTAGGATGCCATGTCAACAATCATCAACAGCACATGTGCTTCTTTTCTTCTTTGCTTACTGAAGGGCATGGCAATGCTTTGACATTATTCACTTTCCTCTTCACTGCATCTCTAAGATATCGTCAGAAAGAGCACCCTACACAATGTCAAGCGTCTAGGGGCATACCTAACTCTGATTAGATCAGAGTACTGCATCTTCTGTATTTTTCTTATCTTTTCTCTTTTTCTCTCCCAGCACAGTTTCTAGATCCTCAAAAATCCATTCATCTGTTTATGCCTTTAAGATGCTACAGAACATTTTTTTTAATTGCACAATAACAAGTTGGCTAATGAACAAAGATATTTTAAAACAAGATAATAGAATAGTTTAAAGATGTGATAGCAACATTGTAATCTCACAGCCTTACGTATGGCTGTGTTTAAAAGGATATCTTAGTTTCTAAACTTTGTGCCAAACCGTCTCACAGAACCTCAGATTACAGTGGCAGAATTAAAATGGGTTAGACAGGCTGAAATGGAGATGGGTAGGTGACTGAAGGTTTACTTTGTCCTGTTGTTTGTCGCTGTCGTCACCCCCAGTTTCTGCCAGAATTTGTGGTATTATGGTACAGTAGGCTATGGACACAGGGATGCTGAGATCTTGCTAGTCTGACTTGGTGTTGTTAATATTCCAATGTACACTCAGAACTCTCAACTGTACAAGGGCTCTCTCCTTCAGTTCAGTGGGATTCCATATTGAGGGAAGAGTAATTGAATTCTAATCCTTCATTGTAGATTATTTGACTAACCTAAAGTAACCTACTTTCATGTATAATACTAGTTGTTGTTGATGATTATGATGATGAAGCATCCATTCAATATAATTTACCCAGTAAGAAAACATAATGTATATCGTGAAACCTGCATATTTTCTCATTATTGAATACAGAGCCTAGTCTTTAAATGTGCCATGCTGACACAACCCTTCCTTCCTACACACACACATGCACACACACACACACACATGCAGTGGTGAGTTTTCACAAACATAATAATTTGCCCCACTTCCAGACTGGAAAAAGCATTCTGCCTGATAATACTTTGGCACAAAGATGGGAAAGCACATCACATAAATTTGCTTCTTATAATACTTTCAGAAGAGTTTGAAGAAGGTTAACCTCTTAGCTGAGAAGAGGATTAAGATGCCACCATCACATGACTATGTAGAATTAGTGAGTCTAATTCTGTGCTGGCTTTAGCTAGCAGTCAGACACTTTCACTGCAAGTCAGATCATCTGGATTCTGCTTTGTTTACTTTAGCTTGCAATAAAGACTACTTCTCCAGATGCATGTGCCCCTTTCCAATATTCGAATGGCAATTTGGGATTAAGATAGCATCATTAATCTTGAAATAATTAAAGGGCCTTAACCTAAACATCTTTACTGAAAGAGCATCTCTCCTCACCGATGAAAAATAACACTAGCAATAAATAATAGATGAAAATTAATAAATTACTAAAGTGCTTTGAGCTATAATTTACCAAACAAGTAGGAGCTGCCATGAAGGAAAGAATAACAAAAGTCAAATTGGGGGCAAAGTTCTCTAGGTTTTGGAATGTTACTCTTTGTTACTCTTTGGTATTGTTAGTTAGCTATTTACATTGCAACAAAGGAGGCGATGCACTGTGTCTTGACAGTGTTATTTTATTTATTTATAGATTCATTTATATCCCAAATCTTTGACCCTCAGGCCCGCAAAGCAGTTGATAAAACATATGTTAAAATGTCAAACCACAAAACAGCAATCAAACAATAACATTTCAGCGACAAAGCCTTGATGCAATGGGTGACAGGTATACATTGTGTCCCAAATAAGATGTGGGGTGGGTGGGTTCATAGGGATTTTGGCCATTGCCTTCTTTCATTCTCTGCTTTCCATGTGAAGTCACTCTCAGTGAGTGTCATTGTGATTGATAGGTTGTAGGAGAGTTTCCAGGAGCAATTTGGGAGTGTACATAGGCCCCCATATGTTAGCTTTTGTTTTTCCTGCAGTAATTGTGCTTCTGATCAGTGTGTTCCCAATCTGTGGGTCGCAACCCACAAGTGGGTCACTGACTTTATAAAAATCAATGTGACAACAAACTTGTGAGTCATCATACCAAAATGGTTAGGAAGTATTGCTTTAGACTTTGTAGCTGGGGCTGCTTGAGGGCACAAGAAAAGAGCCTATTTGCAAGAGACATCCCTTGCGCCGGACAGAATGGCCAACTCTTGTTTCAGTACATTCTGGCTCTGCAAAACTGTGCTGAACAAAGACAACTGCACTGCCGTTTCTCTTAACTTATATATTTTGACCTGGCAACCCTGGAGCTTGGAAATCTGTCAAGCTCCCTTCCAGCTGCGCCCTTCTCTAACTGCATTAAGAAAGATGACAGAATGTACTGCAACAGTATTTTGTTTTTAACCACATTTACTCTCATACGTATTATTAAGAACACACGGCACTGTGTACAAAACATAACATTCCTAGAGTTGCTGGAAGGTCTCAGAACTGAATGGTCACACATTGTTTGTGCGATGAAACCTCTGTTCGCCTCTACAGATCTGAATGCAGATGTCATCTCCAAATTGCCTGATATTTTGATGGATAGCTAAGGATGCTGAACTTCAGGGGCAATGTCAGAGGGTAGCCCATGATGCCTGACCCCTGGGTCTTTTGTGCTGGGCCCTGCATCTATCACAGTGGTATTGAGATGCAGACACTTACCATCTTAATCTGCTCAGAGGCAGATATAGCATACCCTGCAAGTGTCCTGGAAAAACTGGGACATCTTGTTTTTTATCACAAGAGAATGGCCATTTGGGTTGCTATGATCTCGTGCAATTTTGCACTTTAAAAATGTGTTTTTGGGGGGCTGCGATCTCACATAGTGTTGCAAAGTGTGCACTTTTGGGGTGCCTGAAAAAGCCCTTTGGGGGGGGGACTGCAGTGCGAAATCATGTGAGATCACAGCAACCCAAATGGCCACTGTCCTCTCATAATAAAAAACAGGAAGGTGGTGTCCTGGATTTTGTCTTCAAGGGGTTGGAGGGTGTGATATAGTACAGTGTTACCTCGGTTTACGAACTTACCGTATATACGCGAGTATAAGCCGACGCAAATATAAGCCGAGGCACCTAATTTGACCACAAAAAACTGGGAAAACTTATTGACTTGCGCATAAGCCGAGGGTGGGAAATGCAGCAACTACTGGTAAATTTCAAAAATAAAAATAAATAAAATTACATTAATTGAGACATCAGTAGATTAAATGTTTTTGAATATTTATTTCAAAGAAAAACAGGGGCAAGGAGTTCCATAGGCTTGACTCTGCACCACAGGAATAAGCGTTTTCTTTTATTTGCCCCCTCCCCTCTTCCAACAGTTAGGCTTTCCTTTTTATTTCTTTGGTGTATTTTATGTCCAATATTTCCATCCCCCTACAACCTCTATCAATAAATGGGACTGATTCCTGAGTGTGAGGGGGTTTATTTTCAGGCCCTTTTCTTCCCTCCCCAAAGAACCCTCCCTTCCCAAACAGCCAAGCTGTGAATGGATCCAAAGGAAGATAAGAGTTGCAGAGCTCCTGTGACCTTGCCTCCTCCTGGGCTTTGCAGAGAGGAGGGGGGCAAGAGCCTCTGTTCCTTGACTTGGGGGTCCTCCCTGCACCCTCCCCTTCATCCCAGGGACCCCCTCTTCTCCCCAATGGACCCTTTGCAAGATGAGCAGAGACTCACTGGATTCAGGAGGCGCCTGGGATGCAGCACATGCAGAAGAGAGAGACAAAGGCCCCCTCCTCCTTTTGTAGGTGGGCTTGGTATTTCCTGACCTCTCTAGGAATCCCACTCAATCCTTTTTAACCCTTGGCAAGCCAGTGCCCCCAGCTTCTCTGATCCTGTCCTGTGCCTTTTGCAGGAAAGAGCTTCTCTCCACTTCTCCCCCCCCCCAACTGACAGAGGGGGAAGCATTGTGCAGTGCTTCTCCGATCCTCCATTCTGTGCCTTTCTGCTGGTGAGTGGAGGCAGAGGCGTCTTTACCCTTCCAGCTTGTGTCTGGAGGCGCTAGGACCTCGCAGACAGCTGCAAACGCACGGGATGGGATCCTGAGGGATCGGAGAAGAGGCGTCTCAGATCTCCATCCTGCGCATTTCCTGGTGGGGTGGGGGGGGGGAAGCGGAGAGAAACTCTTTCTCTCTGCTTTTCCTACCCAACCACCTCGCAGACAGCTGCAAACGCACAGGACGGGATCGGAGAAGATGCCCCCGTCCTGCACATTTCCCGGTGGGGTGGGGGGAGGGAGAGGGAAGCGGAGAGAAGCTCTTTCTCTCTGCTTTTCCTTCCCCACCGCCCGCCTCACTTGCGCATAAGCCGAGGGCGACTTTTTCAGCCCAAAAAATGGGCTGAAAAAGTCGGCTTATGCGCAAGTATATACGGTAATCCATTCTGGAAGTCCGTTCTTAAAACAAATCAGTTCTTAAACTGAGGCGCACTTTCCCTAATGAGGCCTCCCGCCGCTGGTGCCCTTCCACCATTCGGTTTCCGTTTGTGGACCAAGGTAAAGTTCACAAACCGGAACACTACTTCCAGTTTTGTGGAGTTTGTAAACTGAATTGTTCGTAAACAGGACTGTTCTTAAACCGAGGCACCACTGTGGTTGAATAGGCTGGAGGATGAGGGATGTGTGTGTGTGTGTCCTAGAAAGGCATAGGGGTTAAGGTAAATCATACATAAGCAGCAGGTATTGCCAATTTATTATAAGTGCAACAGGCCTAGTGGGTCCAGAGAAGCATGTTGGCAGCACTCCATACCTCAAGCCCTAACAGAAAGAGCCAGAATTCATTTTGTCTCCTCTGAATGTCGGCCTGAAGATGCATTTATCAACTATAATTTTTTGAAAGTTTCAGTTTGGACACCTCTTAAGATTCCTCATGATGGTTCCTGAGATTAAGGAGCTGGTTTTTGCCTATGTTTGGATACAACTGGATGCCATTTTGAATCAGCATGAGGCTGCAATCCTAAACATATTTTCCTTGGGGGAAGGCCCATTGTACTCAATGGGGCATACTTCTATGTAGAATTGCACTGTAAGCAGGCCCACCACAAGGTTTGAGGAGGCCATGGTAAGTTGCCCTCCAGGACTTCCCCCCCAGCACCACCCTGGGACCGCTCTGGGAAATGATGATTGCAATGGCTGCAGCTGCTTCTCTTGGTGTTTCTGTGATGAGTGTTAGGCTCAGCGCCACTGCATGTCCCCCACTTCCCAACCTACAGCCTGCCCTTAATAAGCTAACCAGAACAGTGAGTGCATTCATTTTGGCCATTAGGCGTAGTGAGAAAAATAACATAGGTTTTAGTCAAAGCTGAACTGTAGCAGAATGAAATCAGCACTGATTGCAATGAACACAGAATGAGATGGAACTCGTATATCCCTACCTGTGAAAGAGCTCATTGATTTGCTAGACTCTATTAAATAAATATGGTGTTCCTACTTTTACTCCCATATAAGCGTCTCAGTTGTTCTAGAGATTTTTTTTAAAAAAATATGTGATGATAAATCTCTCTATTTTAACAGATGTAATATGTAATATGCATGTGTAATTCACCTGCCATAGTGTGTGGGGTGTTTTTTTTGGCTGATATGAGGCTACTAGACTCTCATTTTCATAAAACTGCTCCCCCCCTCTAAATTCTCTAGTATGATTTATGATAAATTGATGTGCAACATGCTGTTATTGAAGTAATAAAAGGATATGACAGAATATAAAATTTCAGTTTCCTTTAATGACATACTTCTGTGAATCACTGACTCTGACATTTTTGTTTCACTGTTTATCTCTTTCTTTGGCAAATGCATTAATTTCTCAAGCAATAACACAGAGATTAAATACCAGGCATAATTATTCTATGATGGCTCTTTTACAGAGAATGCATTAAGATATTTTCTAGGAACTGATAATATTTGGAGTCTAAAAGAAACAGCCAACACTATTCAGATTTTTCTAGAAGAGCAGTTCACAACCATCAATAGCATTTATATCATAACCATCAATAACAATACTGTGGTCCTCGTTGGCCAGCAGCCGCTATGCATAACACCATTGTTATGCCAGAACTGAATAGTTGTGCAGCAAAGCAGAAAGCAAGCAAAATGGCCTCTCTTGATTCAGATGTTATGGATAAATAGAGCTGAGTGTCATCAGCATATGGATATTGCTTTGCACCTGCAACTTACCAACAATCAATGGATTCCTCATCACTTGGAATTATGCAATTAAATCTGAAAGTGTTTCTAAAACAGGCCTGCACAGCTGATGGGAAAGACCCCTGTCTGAAACCCTGAATAGAGTGGGCTAGAACACCCTCCCATCAGATGTCAAGAAGATTGGTAACTATATAACCTTTAGAAGACATCTGAAGGCAGCTCCGTATAGGGAAGCTTTTTTAATGTGTAATGTTTTATTATGTTTTTATATATGTTGGAAGCTGCCGAGAGTGGTTGGGGCAACCCAGTCAGTTGGGCGGGCATAAATATCATTGCCATCATCATCATCATCATCATCATCATTGATGGACCTGGTAGAAGTCAGCTTCCCACGTGCAGCATTCTATTACAGTAAAGGTTAGCTGTCCACCATAAAAATGTAAGAGCCCAGCTGGATTAGACCAACAGCCCATTTAGTCCAGCATCCAGTTCTCACAGTGGCCAACTAGATGCTTGTGAGAAAAAACAATGCTAGGTTTTAGAATTGCAAGATAGGAAGGGGTTTGGTTTTTTTTTAAAAGGCCATTTAGCTTAACCCTGACCTCATGGCATGAATATTCCTCTATCAACCTGTCTCATTTCAAGCAATGAAACTGAGAGTGTGAGTCCTCTGAAGAAAGCACATAGACGATAAATAGTTCAAAGTGTGTCAGGGAAACAGACTAAGCCAAACAGTGCAAGGAAAGGCCAAACATTAGAGTTGTTGTTCATATTCCTGCCTCATCCCATTGGCTACAATGCAGTGCTCTCCATATATAATTGGACTCCAACTCCTATCAGCTCCAGCTAGCATGGCCAATGGTCAAGAATTTTGAGAGCTGGAATCCAACAATATTTGGAGAGTAGCACATTGGCTATACCCTGTTATATATGGTGATCATCTAAGCTATGAGCATGAGCAAAACCCATCCACAAACCTCCTGATGATCATTTAATTGAGTGTATCACACTTTTTGAAATAAGAAATCAACCAGACTGCTAAATCCTACTCGCTGGTTTATTTTATGTGCATGGCTTGCTTACTCTTTCTCTCACTTGCTTCCTTTGTCATGTAAACACACATGGAAGGAATTCACTGAGTAAGAGCCCTGTCTTTCGTTTGCGATTGCAACTTCTGACAGTCACCACAAATGCAAAGTGTGATTCATAACAAAATCTGCCTGTTTACGGAACAGCAAGAATTTGAACAGGCGGACAAGTATATGAACATATTTTTAATATTTCAGTGGAACTATTATTAAATTACAGATGAACATCCCCTCATATTCTGGAGTTTGATGAGGAGATTAATTAATAGTGTCAGATCCTTGCAGGAAGGTAATTATGTGTGATAAGGTCACGCTGGGAAATAATTTGGTCATTTTGCACACATTCTGTTCCTCATACCTATCTGCACAATCATGAGATCTTGGGGGGAAATCATTTTAGAGAGAGTTTTCTCTAAAATGTACCAACTCCTCCTTGACTGGGATGTCAAGGAGGAGGAGGTAAAATCAGTAATGGTTAAATGGGCTCAAGATTTTGGTTACAACATCCCTATGGATGCCTGGGGAAAGCTATGGAAGATAGATATGAAGTTCATCGCATGTTATACCTTGAATTTTTTTTTTAAATGAAGATGTATTTTCGTTGGTACCTGACACCATTAAAATTATCTAAAATGTATAAAACACTTCAAGTAAATGTTGGAGATGTGGGGAAGTGGAAGGTTCAATGCTACATATGTGGTGGGCCTGTAAGAAAATACAGGAATTTTGGGATGTAATCTATAATGAGCTCAAAAGAATGTTTAAGCTCTCAAAAGAATGTTTAAGCTCTCTATATATAAAACAACAACCCGGAAGCCTTCCTCCTCGGGATACTAGGCATAAAGGTAAAGGTAAAGGGACCCCTGACCATTAGGTCCAGTTGCAGATTACTCTGGGGTTGTGGCCAAGGGAGCTAGCGTACAGCTTCTGGGTCATGTGGCCAGCATGACTAAGCCGTTTCTGGCGAACCAGATCGGCGCACGCAAACGCCGTTTACCTTCCCGCTGGAGCGGTACCTATTTATCTACTTGCACTTTGACATGCTTTCGAATTGCTAGGTTGGCAGGAGCAGGGACTGAGGAACGGGAGCTCACCCCGCTGCGGGGATTCGAACCGCCGACCATCTGATCGACAAGTCCTGGGCTCTGTGGTTTAACCCACAGCGCCACCCACATCCCAACTAGGCATAGATATACCAAAAAAAAGGCGAGGGGAATATTCTTGTACACGATGGTAGCTGCAAGATTATTAATTGCTACAAATTGGAAAGGGGGAAAAATCCTGAGTAAACTGGAGTGGCAAAGTAAACTGTTAGAATACGCCGAGTTGGCAAAAATGACAGGGAAACTGAGAGGTCATAGTGAACAGACATTTATTAAAGAATGGGACATGTACAGAAAATACCTTAAGGCAGTGTTTTTCAACCACTGTTCCGCGGCACACTAGTGTGCCGCGAGATGTTGCCTGGTGTGCCGTGGGAAAAATTGAAAAATTACTTTATATATCAGTGATGGCGAACCCGTGGCACGCAGAGCTCTCTCTGCCGGCACGCCAGGGGTGGGGAAATGGGGGGCGCCGCCGTGCTGCGCTGCACCGCGCCCGTGGCCCGCCTGCGCCCGTCCACTTCTCCAGCTGGCCGGCGGCCTCCGGAGGCTGAGGGCGCTGCTGCTGTGCTGCTGTGCTCATGCTTCGTGCCTCGTTTCTGCCAGCGCAGGCGCAGCAGCAGACAGCAGCAGTTTCCCTCCTTGGCGCCTGTCCCAGTGGTGTTTGCCTGCTGCTGCTGCTGGCGAGGATTCGACGTGAGGCGACGACGACGAGGTAATGGCAGCGGCGGGCGAGGGTGAGGGGGAAGCCCTTTAAAAAAGGTTAAGGAAGCGTCGCCTGTGCCGCCCATGCTGGTCCCGGGCGGGCTGCGAGGCGGCCGCCCAGCCCCGTCTTTGAGCGCTGCGAGCGGGGGGGGGGGAGCCGCGCGGCCCCGCCGGCGATTCCATCCCTAAGTAAAACGGCAGTGCTATGCATGTTCGGGTGGAAGGAAGGATGGAAGGAGGCAAATGTGGAACTCTTTACTCAAACATGTGCACACAGGGTCGGTGCATTGGAGGAGTAGGCGGCCACCTCCACTTCCATCCGAGCGGTGTTTGGGATGGCGCGAAGAAAAGTCTCGCTAAGACCCTAGCAAGCCGCCCCATCAACAATGCATTGCAAATCATTGCATTGCGTTTCCCCCCTGGGCTTCCTTTAGTAAATAGGTAAATAAGTCGACTGGTGGAAATCAAGAGATTGTGTGCTGCATTTTAATTATGCCCCCCCCCCGAAACTCCTCCGAAACTTGCGCTGCTTGGTGCACACTTTCCTCACTGCGGTCTCATCGGCGGGGAACGCGCTCCGTCCCTGTCCAAAGAAACAGCGTCTCTCCCTTTCCAATTGCAGGCTCGCTCGCATTGCAACGCTTTTCTTTCTCTCTCTCTGCTCCCCACCCCGCTGGCTGCCGGATCTCTCGTCTGCTCTTTCCTACAGCCTTGTCAGCTTCCGCATCCTTTCTTCAGCCGACTGCCTTCCCTGCACGAGATATCCCCAGTGTTTGCAGGCTCCCCCCATCCTTCCAAGTATTCTCTCTCTCTCTCTCCTTGTCTCCAATTCTCTTCTCTGGGACTGCTCTTCGCGTGCGGTCCCTCTTTTTCTCTCCACCCGCTCTGCAATGCCTTCCTTGCGCAGGAGCGCAGCAACCTCCTTCCCACAGGGTTGTTGGCGCACATGGGCATACCCAGCGAGGGGCAGGGGGGAAGCTCCCCACCAGAAGCAAAAAATAAATAAATGCCCATGCCTCTGCGCCTTTCCTAACCCAAGCCCCGGTGCCTTCCTTGTGAGAAAAAACCCCCTCCGCAGCTCCTCCGCTTGATCCAAAAGCTAAACTTAGTTGGAAAAAGTTAGCAGCGAAAAGGCCAGAAGGAAAGCGCGGGGCGGATTCCGCCGGGATCTGGTGCTGCTGCGTAAAGCCAGCAGCCAGACACATACGCACATCCAGAAGGGGTGGACTGTTCTCTCTTTTAAAAATAAAAATAAATGAGGTGTCCGATGTTTATTTAGGAGGTTGGGGTGTGTGCATTTTTAGCTGAGGTTCAATGCCAAGTCTTGCAGCAAATTAAACAAAACTAAAGCCTTAATGTAAGCATTTATTTGTTTAGAATCCTGTCCTCTATAGCAAACCTCACTTTGCTTGGAAAACCCTCTCAAAATGTGGCAAATCTTACGGGTATTTGGCTTTATCTAACTAAAAACCTTGATATTCAGGTTTAATTGCAGTGTTGGCACTTTGAAATAAAAAAGTTGGTTTTCCGCTGCAGTTTGGGCACTCGGGCTCAAAAAGGTTCGCCATCACTGTTATATATAGTCAATATAGGCACAGAGTTAATTTTTTTAACATTTTCTAATGGTGGTGTGCCTCGTGATTTTTTTCATGAAACAAGTGTGCCTTTGCCCAAAAAAGGTTGAAAAACACTGCCTTAAGGAACATTGTAATAATATGACGTCAATGGCAGGTCTTGAATGACTTCTGCAATATTGTGGATACTTATAGGAGAATAAGTCTTTAATGAAAATTAATAAAGGAAAATGGATAGTGGGTTAGAAAAAAGAAGTTGTAGATGCATGATGGGGTGACGGGAAGTCCTCATAGATGTAAGAAGAATTTATTGTGATTTGATGCAACATTTATTACTGCTTTCTTTCTAGATGAATTTCTGTTCATTGTTTTTCTTTAACTTCAATAAAGCATTAAAAAAAAACACATTTTAGTGAAAGCTGGGATTTTCAGGAAGCAAATTGCTAGATGCTAAAATCAGAAGAGATTCCTATAGCCATAGACTATGGAAATTCTGTATTTTAATTTTTTTTAGTTCTCCCTTATGCATGATAGAAAGCAGAGGACTATTTTGAATGCTTTCTCCATATGCATGTTTGGAAGCCTAAACCTATTCAGTCATAGCATCAGAGTGCTAAATAACATTAGTTTTTATCTCCATAGCTAATTAGCTGAAAGAATGCCAGTATTAGATCCAAATACTTTGCTAGGAAATGCTTAAGAGTGTGTGTGGGGGGGCAATATGATCTCTGCCTTGTATAGGAAGCTTAAAATGACCTCAGTGTGACATCAGGATGCCAAACTGTGATAGATCTTTGGACTAATCCAGCAGAGCTCTTCTTGTGTTCTTACTTCTTAAATTCTATGAGTTGTGGTATTTGCGTGGATGTTCTGTGTAACGTATCAAAAAAATGTAGTGATATGTGGGATCAGCAGAGAGAAAATAGGTGTATTCTGAGGAAATATATGCGCAAGGGTGGTGTTCAGTGCCATTTGGGAACAGAAGCTACTCAAAGGTCTGAGCATCCAGTTTTTGCTGGCGTATAGCAACATTAAGGTTTGTTTCTGAATGTATGGGAGAACTGGAATGCAGCAGTAAGCAGCATGGAATAATGGAATACTACCAAGGCGATCAGTATCCCTTCCCGGCATACCTCTCCATCAATAGCATGCAACCCCAGCTGTCTTTAGGTCTGTTGGGCTTACAGGTTGAACACCTGAACCATTCAATTAAAATGCTCATTAGAGCGATGCATTCTGCAATATTCTAACTGTTCAGTCAATGCCCTAGGGGCCTAGCTGATAAAAAATAAAAAATAAAATAAGATTTAAAGGACTTCAGCTTGCATTTATTTCACTTTTTTCATTCTATCTGGGTGACACCCCGTCCACTCCAAGTAGCAAGAGCAAACTTTTTTTTCCCCCTCCTGGAAATCTAAACGTTCTGTTCTTTATGTTGATACCTCCTTTATGTATCCACTGCCAGAGCAAGTGTCAAAAAGAGATTATGTAACTCTGGAACCTTGCTTCCTTCCAGCAGTTGACACCCACTATTTTTAAAAAATATTAATTTAAATGGCCAGCTTATAACAACTTGACATTTCAATTGGAATTTACATTGGTGTTATCACCTTCCCTGTGTCTAGATATGGAGCAATAACCTTCAGTGGTAACAAGAACGTGGTGTCAATATTGGCACTATAGTTTTAAATTATAGTCTGGATGTGTCAGTCAATATTGAGGATGGTAGCATTCCTCACCCACCCACCCTGAGGTTTAAGGGAAATGGTTATTTTATTTGTTTAAAACTATTTGAACAACCCTTACTTTGAGCTAGCCAAAGTGAATCTGAAATGCCTTCTCCATTGGGCCAGTAGTGAAGAAGAGGAGAGCCCAGACATTAATCCCTACAGCCGTTAAGCTTATTCTGCATCCTGCTTCTTATTTCTCACAAACCAGACATTAAGAACATTCTTATGCCACTTGAACAGTCATGGGAGAATTATGGGAACTGTAGTTTGCTAAGGGTGCTGGGAATGGTGGTTCTGTGTGCTGGTCCCGTGGGTTACCCAAGAAGCGAGGTCAAAGTCCAGTCTGTGGTCAAAGGTTCAGCATAGAGTGCAGGGCAGGGAGTCAGGCAAAGTGAGGAACAGGTACAGGTGAAACTCGAAAAATTAGAATATCGTGGAAAAGTTCATTTATGTAAGCAATTGTTTTCATTAGCTACTGGAGTTTAATATATGAGATAGAATCACATGACATGCAAAGTGAGATATGTCAAGCCTTTGTTTGTTATAATTGTGATGATTATGGCATACAGCTGATGAAAACCCCAAAGTTGACATCGTTAATTTGGGGTTCTCATTAGCTATACACCATAATCATCACAATTATAACAAATAAAGGCTTGACATATCTCGCTTTGCATGTCACGAGTCTATCTCATATATTAGTTTCACCTTTTAAGTTGAATTACTGAAAGAAATGAACCTTTCCACAATATTCTAATTTTTTGAGTTTCACCTGTATGCAGGCAGGGAACCAGGGCGGGTCAGGAGCTCAGGCAGGAAAGAAAGACAGGTCTCAAGCAGGAACACTGGCAGGAACTAGCAACCAACAATGTTGCTCCCACAACCCGGGGCAGGGTCTGGCTACCTTTTATCTAGAACGGGGTAACAGATGGCCCCGATCCCCTGGCGACTCATTCCCTCGCCTTGCCTGGAGGCGAGCACTCCTCCTGCGAGTACTCAGGCCTCTCCTTCTATCAGCCCTGAGTCTCTGCAGCTTGGGAGACGCCTGTGGGTTACAGGACCCAGGAGCCGCCTCAGCCCCAGCCGGCAGTGGGCCTGCTGCTGGTGACGACCCGGCTGATGGCACATGGTATCCCCTGCATCTGGAACCAAGGCAGACTCAGGCCGTAGACTTGGCTCAGCTGAGTCTTGTTGCAGGGGAGGCTGAGGCTCCTCAGGACCAGGCCCCAGACTTGGTTCAGCCGATGTCCCAGGCAGAGGGTCCAGTGCAGGCTGCGACTCCTCCAGCTCCGAGTCCCAGGCCATCACAGTTCTGTGAGGTCAGCACCCTTAAACTACAGTTCCCAGAATTCTCCATGACTGTTAAAGTGGTATAAGGGTGCTATGAAGGTCTGGTGTGGATGTGACCTAAGAGCCTCAGGTCTTCTGAACCCAACAAAAACATTCTCTGGGGTTTTTCTGTCAAAAAAAGGGGGGGGAGGGAGAAAAATTCCCATTTCCAGTTATGGATCTCTCAGGTCCCTATCACAAACTTCAGTGAACAGAGGAAGCTGTCTTCCTCTGAATCAGACAACAAGTCTATCTCTCCCAGTATTGTGTAGCAGTGGCTCTCCAGGATTTCAGACAGGGGTCTCTCCCAGCCCTACAGGGAGATGCAAAGCAAATGCTCTACTGCTGAATTAAAGCACACTTCCCTTCGATGGAAGGGGTAGCTGTACATTGGCATCTCTTTGTGACTTTGTGCACTTGTGTCCTCTAACAAAGCGAATAGAGAAATCCTTTCAGTCAAGGAAGTTCCGTGTGTGCATTGAAAAAGCAGTAGCCAGGAGGAATTGACGAGTCAGGCTGCTAAACAAGCAAAGTGGATACCACTTTGCTGATACCACTTTGCTGATCTGTTTTCAAAGGGTAAGCCAATATTTGGCGGTGGTTGCCATTGTCATATGATTCCCAATTGTCTTTCTTCAACATCCCTAAGTAATAGTCTAGTGAGATCCTGCTTTGATATTGCACTGAGGTGTGGAAAGAAGCCATTGTGTAAAAATAGAAAATAGAAATAATAATAAAAAGCATTTTTCTAGAACAGATGCCAGATGTACTGGGCACTTGCATTGATTGTTTTTATTTTTAAATGCACCCTTTGCCAGCTAAAGGGAAGTGAACTAAGCTGAAGCCATAATTTTGTTGGAAGCAATGTCATCAAAGTTCTGAACAGAGACCTCAAGGCTGCATCCTTCATATATTTTCTTCCAGAAAAGGAGCTGTTGGCTGCAGACACGTGATCTTCCACTGCTTGTTTTCTCTCAAGCAGTTTTACTCAGTGTTAATTCAGAAGATCTGGGAAGATTAAAATATTTGTTTGCATGACTCTCTTAAAGATGAAGCATCAGGTGCCTCAATTACGTTCACACGGAAACCCCATGCCAGAAGGCATCCTCCAAATCCCTCCGTTTAGAATATCTCGTAACCGTAAAAACAAGCGCTACAGTCACTTAGCCAAGATGTATGAAATTCCATAGAACCAGATGGTCTCTCTGAATCATTCATGATTTTGACTTGGCAGCGCAGGAGGACCTTGACAAAAGCTCCAGTTCATTTTCTGATAAGCAAACTACTAAATGACTCCGAACTATGAGTCTGTGCTGATAACAGGCTGATTAACAAGTGAGCATGCTTCCGTCAGTAGCATTACTTCAGTGAAACGTGTTTCTCTAGGGCCGAAAGCGGCATTAACGTCTGTTTTGAAAATATAAATGAAGTTAGGCATTTCCTCCTGGATGCACAAGGTCTCCTCAGGATTCACCAAAAGGTGTTACCACACGAGAGGGACAGTGACGATCTCTCCCATCTTGTAAAACAGGGAGCATCCTCTACTTGTATAGGTCTTCTATCATTCCTTCCAACATTCCTCAGATGAAAATAGGAACATTCTCACTCTCCCACAACTTGACCCTCCTTGACACCCCTTTTTTTTGTCCTCCCCCTGAGCATTTCCTATCAGAAGAAGAGCGACTGCCACCACCATCTCACCAATGGAAAACAGCGAGCACACCCTCCGCCGTCCTGAGGAAACCGCTTAATCCCAATTTTGTTTTATTTCAGTCTTTGGTAGATTTACAAAAAGTTAAAACCCACAGAGTGCATCCGCCGTGGCGTTTGGCAGTTTCCCCAGAACATGGGAAGTCTTTTTAACATTTATAATTTGTAATGTATAAAATTGGCTTTATTATTTGTATTATGATGTGGTAAGATTCGGTATCATATTAATTGGAGTATTGTTAATAAAAAAATAATTACAATTATTTATAAAAAAGCCAAGAAATAAATTTTAGAAAGGGGCAAGATTAGATAGGGGTACACAAAGCATTTTTTAAATAAATAAACTAAGACTTCTTGTGCTCCACTCTGCTTCCCCTTTCTGCTGCCCAGGGTGGCCCTACCCCCTGCCTGTCTCTCAGAGCTGGCACATCACGTGGGGCTGGGCCTTGACAGTGTCAGCTTCTCTTCCTCCTCACCTGCTACTATGAGCTGCCCAAGGGAAGAGACCGCCAGCAGCATAGAGGCCATGGAGAGGCAACAGGATGCTCTCACACAGCTCCTGTCACTCGGGACAAGTGCCGGCTCCTCCTCCCCAAGTTCAGCTGAGGCAGCACTGGTGGAGAAAAGAGGGAGAATCTGGGATCAAATCAGAAGTCGGGGTGGCTTTCGTAATTCCGGGACTGTCCCTGGAACACCGGGACACTTGGAGGGTATTTCTATGTATTTTGCATCCCTGATTTTCCAGGGGCCATAAATGGGGGGGGGGAGCCTCCATGAGTACACGGTGCTCCCTTTTTCAAAAGATTGCTTTCCGTGAGTCAGATGGTGACAAGAATGGTGATGACGTTTGGGCACAGTGTGCTCGCCCCTTCTGCTCGCTCTCATGTTGTAACTTAACACTTATTGTAACAAGGGCTACGATTTTTTTTATTTTAAACAACTAGAAAACCTGAGGACTATCCCGTGATGTTTCATTCTCCAAACTTCGCTAGGAGGCTATTCTTTCCCTTGGTATTCTTGTCATCTCCAGGGGTGCCATTTCAGAGGCAGCAGGGAAGAAGCAAATAAATTTCTGTGCTGGAGGGGGAAACCCAATATTTATTTGTGTCCAAAAGTTCCCTCTTGAAAACAGACAAAGTTGCAAAGAAAAAAATGTGGGAAGCCCCACTGTGTTTTAAGATTTTGAGCAAGTGTTTGTTGCGCTCACTTATAGAGGCGCCACCTCATGAGAAGAGAAGACTCCCTAGAAAAGACCCTGATGTTGGGAAAGATGGAGGGCACAAGGAGAAGGGGACGACAGAGGATGAGATGGTTGGACAGTGTTCTCGAAGCTACTAACATGAGTTTGGCCAAACTGCGAGAGGCAGTGAAGGATAGGCGTGCCTGGCGTGCTCTGGTCCATGGGGTCACGAAGAGTCGGACACGACTGAACGACTGAACAACAACAATATGAAGGCGCTATCTTAGTGGAAAGAACCCCTTAGCTAGCGAGAATTATACATGGTCCTAACAAATAATAGATTATCAAACACTGGGAAGAAGGTAGAGGAAGTGCTTGCCCACTCCCTAAGTCACAGCCCTGAACATCTGATCCATAAAAGGCACAATGGTGTTTTTTTTTGTAATGCCATACAGAACCAGAGGCATTGCTCCTACAAATGTACTGTACCTTGAGGTACACAGAGAAGCATCAGTCAAAAAGAAGTTGGGGTGGGTGGGAATAATTTTTATAGAGAGCCTTTGAGGAACTGCATTTAAGTAGCAATCACTGTAGAGCAATTGGCTTTTGAACACCCAGAATGGAGACACAGAAAAGATTATAGATGGCAAAGCCTTAAGGGGGAAAAGGAGGAGTGTGCCTTTTGCACACCACCATATACCTTTTAATGGAAAGGCAATCAAATACAGAAAAGAGAGACAAAGCGCCTCCAAGGCAAACAGATTTAAACGCAGGTACTGCCATTATATGTGCTTCTCCATTCTGACAGAAAGAAAGGAAGAGGGTGTGTTGTTCCCAGTTTGGGAGAACATCTTGTTGGCCACTGTTAAACTGAATAAAGTCTGACGTCTCTGCTGGCATGCTGTTTCAGATTTCAGCGAATAGGTGTTGCAAGGGGAGGGTAAGACTCAGCAAAGTCCAAAAGCCAGTTCTTAAGTCATTCAAGGTCGACTTGTGAAAGAGCAGGGGTTTTTTTGTTTTTTTTAAAGGTATTATTGGTGACCGTTTTCTATATAATTATAGCAATGCTGTCCACACAAGCGAAGACAGAAAAAGGAAGTGTTATGTATTGCGGTTCCCACCCTAGGCCACTAGGGGTGTGTGTATATAGTTCATCCTGCTGCAGTTTTCACTCAGGTCAGCATATGCAAATGAGGGATTGAAAACTGACATTCAGGGATTGGGTAACTACAGAAAGTTGTTACTGTTGCTTTGTAGCTGAGTTCTATATAAGCAGGCTGCTGAGGCCTTCAGCTCACTTCTGTTCTAGCCTGAGAATAAATAAGAGCTGCTTGGAAATCACTGTGTCGTCTGCTGTGTCCACCCACAACTTAACAGGAAGGATTTGTGACTTTTGGTGTGTGCATTAGTACATAGGACAATTTAATTGACTATAATAATAGCTCACTGCTATGCAGATCCAGTGAGCCAACCAGATACATGTTGTTGTTGTTGTTCAGTCGTTCAGTCGTGTCTGACTCTTTGTGACCCCATGGACCAGAGCACGCCAGGCACCCCTGTCCTTCACTGCCTCCCGCAGTTTGGCCAAACTCATGTTAGTAGCTTCGAGAACACTGTCCAACCACCTCGTCCTCTGTCGTCCCCTTCTCCTAGTGCCCTCCATCTTCCCCAACACCAGGGTCTTTCCCAGGGAGTCTTCTCTTCTCATGAGGTGGCCAAAGTACTGGAGCCTCAACTTCAGGATCTGACCAGATACATAGGTTGTCCTAAAGTTTCTCTTTCAAACATTATACTTTGGCTGTTTGGTTTTTGGCATTTGAATATTTGAGCCTCATATGTGAAAAGGCTCTCAGAGTAGCAGCATTTAGCGAGGGTGCTTGAAGAGTCTGGGGGTTTGGGACTGGGAGAGGAGAGCAGGAGAGGTAGCCTACACATACAAGGAAGGCTTTTATCAATTCCTTTGGACGATCATGCATCCTGACTTTCTATTCAGTTTTGATATTCAAGAGGGCTCAGAGCTATGGCAGTCACGTAAAACAAACTCCAAAAATCAGTGAAAGATGTGGGAGGGGGGAACCAGCTCTAAATAAAAATGCATTTCACGACCAACAACAGCCAGCAGTGAGCACCAGTAGTGGCACACAGCATCACTGAAACGCTCTCGTAAATAACGATATTTTTATTTATTTGTAAAAAAAACCCAAAAACTTCTATACTGCAATTTCATTTTAAAAAATCATGTATATACATATGTACGGATTAAAAATCAAAATTGCAGATGAATGGCTAACTGTAACAACAACACCCCCCAATTAAATTCTCTGCCTGAACCTGACAACATAAACAATAGTGTTTTTTTAAGTAACCATTTCAAAATCAATTCTGAAGATGCCTGCTAATCACTGCTGAAAGAGCATCTGCAAGCCTGGACCAATAACACTTGAAGGCTCAGTCTGATTGTGCCAAGTAGCTTTCCTGGGAGAGGATATTAGGTTTTCACTGAGCTAACCTCCAGTATAAGTCTCCCGTTATATGTGAATAATTTGTACCTCCGCAGTATGATCCTCAGTCCAGTAGCATGGGGTACCCAGTGCTGCAGGGCTCTTAATTCTGAGAGCTGCATCCGAGAAAGGAAAAAGAGTTAATAAAGGAAAGAGGTGGCAAGAAAGTGGCATATATGGGCACGTGAGAATTAAGTTTGGCACTGGCTTCCTACAGGCAGAATTGTGATTTAAAATATTGGGGGGGGGGATTCAGATCTGGAAGGTGCCCCCTTATCCCTTTCTGGGTTTTGTATTCTGTTCTTTCACTCAGCACCCAACCCACTGAATATTATCAAAGCATCAGATTCTCAGTAAGGGAAGAATGTGGAAAAATAATCCTCTAGGCGAGCTCAAGGCCTGGAGCAATGTGTTTAATCAGTGAGCAAATTAAAAGACAAGCAGGGGAGGGGGATAGAAAAACTGAGTTGCTTGATGAGAGATCCCTTGCCAGAGCCAAGCAACAGCCCAAACTGAGACCCAAGGGAGCCCTTTGTCTTCTTCTTAAGGATTTGAAGTGCCCTTGGGTTACAATAGTGACATTCTCCTTCTCACCTCTTCATTAGCAGTCTGTTGTAATTTGATCTTGACCTTCAATAGATGCTTGATCGAGCTGGCTCTCCTTCCTTAGATGGATATATAAGGAAGCTTCCGATACAACAAAACCATTGGGAAGCCATTTTCCGTGGTCTTGGGCACAATGAATTAACTATGCACTGTCTCTTTAAGGGCAATCCAACCATTTCCCTCCTCCCTCCCTCCCTCTCATCCCTTGAACAAAGGCAAACCCAGCTGTTGCAGGCCTGTGTTGAGAGCCCTCTTCTGGGCATATAAAAACACCTTTAATAAATCACAACAAGCCTTGCTCCAGCCTGACCCATGTTAGGATCCTCAGCTGTTCTGCTCTGTGGTCCCCTTCCAAGATAAGTGCAGTGAGTTACCACATCGGATAGGGATTTTTCCGCTGTGGCACCTACTCTCTGGGATGCTTTTTCCAATGCGGCATTAGTCCACAGGGTATGAGTTGTCATGTGAAAGGGTCTCACACCCAGACGATGAATAACACCAGCACATAGCCCTGCAAAAAGGTAAAAAAGTAAAGGACCCCTGGATGGTTAAGTTCAGTCAAAGGTGACTATGGAGTAGCTTATCTCGCTGTCAGGCTGAGGGAGCTGGCGTTTGTCCACAGACAGCTTTCCGGGTCATGTGGCCAGCATGACTAAACCGCTTTTGGCGCAACAGAACACCGTGATAGAAACCAGAGCGCACAGAAACACTGTTTACCTTCCCTCCGCAGTGGTACATATTTATCTACTTGCACTGACGTGCTTTCAAACTGCTAGGTTGACAGGAGCTGGGACAGAGCAACGGTGGTTCACCCCATTGCAGGGATTCGAACTGCCTACCTTCTGATTGGCAAGCCCAAGAGGCTCAGTGGTTTAGACCACCACGCCACCTGTGACATGTATAATAACAGTGACTTTGAATCAGTGAAGTATGCATTCAGTCCTGAGCAGTGACATGTTGCAGCATCTGTATACCCGATAAGCCTGTTGAGAAGGACTGGGGTGGAATCTATACACATATAAAAACCGTTCTGAAAATGCTTTCTTTTAAAAAGTGTTTTTAAAAATACATTGAATTTCCCATAAGGCTCACCATCGCTATCTAGTGTCAAATTGTATATTGCACTTAAAACACACTTAAAATGTTTTACTTGCAGCTGTATAGCTGAGTCCTGGGAGTGGTTGAGAGTTTGGAGTTAGCTGCCTTTGTTCTTCTCTGCAGGATCAGCGCTTGGTACTTCTGTTAAATCTGCCTTGCCGATGATCAGTACAAGAACGCAAGCTGGATTCCGAATTCAGTACAGCAGGAACGGCACGTACAGCCCTGGAGGCTGGATGCAGCAGTCCAGTGGGTGCTGTATTTGCTATGCCCTTGATTGCTTGCGATTCCCAGTGGGGTATGTACAACCCCAGGCCTGTGTCTCTTGTGTGCATATGGAATAAATATAAAACTAATATCTTCACTATGTTGTTAATCAGTACGTCGAGTTATTAAGCCCACCATGGTTCAATCAAAGCACCAGACCTGTTTTGTAATTAGGAACTTTCCCCCAAAGGATTAGAACTTAAAAATAACAAAATGAAACAAGCACGTGTTATCACAAGCCAGCCCACCCCACTGTGGAATGTTTACTTGATTGCATTTGCAAGACTTGAAAGCAGATGAGATGCATGAAGTGTCCCAGCTAAGGAAAAATCAAATCCATTATAAATAAGGAACTGAACACGGTGACACTCTGACAGTTTAATCGTCACCTTTGTGCTAGAGAGAAATATTACATTTGGGAAATAAGTTCCCTACAACAATTTAACTTTTAAAAATTGTTTGCATTGATGTAAAAACATTGTTGTTGTTGTTGTTTTAAAAAAAAACCCTGTCTGCTAGGACAAGTTGTAATATCCACTATTGCTAAGTATTTCCAAATACTCCTAGATGTTATGTATTATCTTTGTATGCTTGCTTAAGAGTAGAGATGGAAGAAGGAACATTTCGTCAAATAATTCTAAGGAGCAGAAACAGAACGTACAATGAATTAGACAATTTTCCAGAGAATTAACTCTGAAAACCTAATTTTCTAATTTATTTGAATCCAATAATTCTCCAAAACTAAAGAAAAAGCACTGCAGCGTTTAAGGATAAGCCTTTCTGTGATTTATAAAGCCCACATTAAACAACGCTGAAGTCTATATTTTTTAAGGTAAAAAAAAGACATGTGTGATGTCCCACAGTGGTTGAACATAAATACTGTTTACAAAGGAAATAATTTGTATTAACAAAAGGGGAAAAAAATATTGTTTCACTGAACACCAAGGTTATAAACACAGATGAAAGCAGTCTTTGCGCAAGATGCCTGCAAAATAATGAATGCTGTCTCTCTGTTACATATTGTTGTGAATATGATGCATCGAAGAAGCAAGCTCAATTCCCAGTTGAATCAAGATGTATTGTCAGATCTACAGGCTACAGGAGGGAAAGTGATCAAGCATGCTGTCCTCATCTTACTGAAGCAGAGTACTGAAGTGCAAAACCACAAGTCAAAGCATAAGTTCGGTTTTTAAAATTCCAGAAATTTTTGGTATTTCTGTGCTTTCAGTGCCTCTCAATGTATTTTGAGTGCATAGAGTGATTTCGTTCCAGCAAAACAATGGCACCTAAGGGAAATCTGGAAGTGGTCGTGGGAGGCGACATAGTGTTCCTGCACTGCAAATTCGCTGCCCAAACAATGGCCAGAGGTTTCAGGCTCCCAAACCCTCAACCTTACAGGCACTGTGCACCTTCAAAGTTAACTGTGCCAGCTAGTAAGCACAGATCTCTTGACACATGCAGAGTGGTTTAAAAGTCCATTCATTTTCTTTGCATTTTCTTAGAATTTCAGGATGTTACTTTGCACAAAACTCCCATGTTATCTGCACTGCTGGCCAATGCCATTTGAAGTCTCACTCTCTTACTGTACTGATCTTCCCCAATGTTTACAATGTTGTTTTTAAAAAAAAAAAAACAGAAAATACAAGGGGGAAAGTGTCCTTAAGGGACTGCAGTTGTTCTTCCTCCATCTTGCCAAGATTGTCTTAAGCATTTCCCCCCTTTCCAAGCAAGACCTTCTGTTCAAAATGACTTTCTGAGGCTAAATAATGAGATTATCCTAATTGAACATAGCAACATACACAGAGAGAGCCAATCAGCCTGTACTTGCTTGCCTATTCATTTTTCCTGTTTGGGTATAAAGGTCTTTCTATATGTATTGTGTAGAGCAAAAGAAATCCATCACATTCTGGAGGCACTCTGTCTTGCGGTAAAATCTAACGTCTCTCTCAGTCAGCGGTCATTTATTTTTCTCCTGGGAAGATCTGCAGTTCTTCTTCCATCGCTTTAAGTTTAGAAAGGAAAAAGATGGGCACAAGACTGAGAGCTCACAACCTCCATACTGATAGGCCCTCCTTTTCGCTGGCATTTTTGCCTCCTCACACTGGCTTGCTCCTGCTGATGCAGTTGGTGGGAATAAATGGGTGCTTTTCAGCCTCAGTTCCCAGGATGCGGGTCAAAAGGTCAGTGGGAATCGCTTCTTTTGCGCAAGCTGAAGTGAGCTGTAGGTGGACATACTGACTCCAAACATGCCCAGGAGCACAGCTGCACGTTGCATCAGATTGTCTGTCGTGTTGATGACGATTTTCCCAGCAGCTTGGGTCTGCAAGAGAGCAAGGCACATGATAGGTTGGAATCATCTGAAGGTGATGCAAAGAGAAATATTTATGTTTTTGGAACTTGGAATATGCAGCGGGACCTGCAACCAAATGTGGCAGGGAATTCTCCCTCAGAACAATGAGTGATGTTCAGTGTCAAGGAAGCCATTTCTTCCAACCAGAGCCTGGCATTCCACTCCCCCAGCCCCTGTTTTTTTTCCCCCAAGTTTGCGCTCAAAATTCTGCAGCTTCTGAGCATGCTCAGTTCTCATTGAGTTGGTTTGTTTAGGGGTTGCCCCCTCGCTGTTTCCCCATGCATTCTGATACACCCCTCCTCTTGTTTCTCAGTGGCCAGGTGTATGCTCCATCATGTTGGCTCTCACCATCTGAGTTGCCTATTACAGGGAAAGTTGATTTCCACCACCCCATCTCCTTTCACTGGCTTGTACTCCGACCTAACATCATCCATCAAAAACATGAAAAGTTGTATGTCCAGTTTGCTGAATACACTTCAGTCTCCTCTTTACTCAAAGAAAAGTTTAAAAAGTATCTAGCGTCTGCTTATTTTCCTCATTCTTTGACTTTGGCTGTATACATACTACAGGCTTAAAACCCAGCTAGGTCATTTTTCTCAATTTGGATTGAAATTGGTTTGGGGTGAAACCAGTGCTTTTTTTTTCTTTAATAAAAGTTTATGGGTACTCTCACTTTCCTACTCATATTGAAATACTGCCCCTCAATGAGGCCAAACTTAGATTCACAAAAAGTTTAGGGATATGCACCCCCCCTCAGAAAAAAGCACTGGGTGAAACATATCAAAACACAGTATTCCATAAGGAAAGACAGGCTAGGTACAGGATAGATATGGACTGTGTGTGTAAACCACGAGTACAGAGGATGTAAACAGGAGTATGTATATTATGGAATGTCAAGTTTGCCCAGGTTTCCTAAGCAGAAACTTTGTGTGAATCACCATCTTCGCACAAACACTACCAGTGTGTTGCCGAACTCTGTTTTAAAGAAGCTTAAATAATGAGAGTTTATGGCTTTAGCCTTGGTGAATGCCCCTGATGCTTTAATGCACTATAAACAGGGATTCATAAGGACATGCAGAGCACAGGGTAGAGAGTGAGAGTTCTAGTTAATAAGAGACAGAGACATACAAGGTGATGAGAAAGTCATTCTATGTTAATTGTTATAGAAACCCTGCTGGCATAGTGAACTATTCTGCCAACATTTGTGGAACATCCTGATCAATGAATACTGGGTGCTCATAAATGCCGTGAAATTGACTGAATGGTGGGAAATGCCTCAAAGTCCTCAATTCAGATCTTTGATGCTGCTACTGTATTCTCAACTGCTACATTTACCTAAGGGAATTCTCCTCTCTCTCTCTCTCTCTCTCTCTCTCTCTCTCTCTCTCTCTCTCTCTCTCTCTCTCTCTTTCTCTGTGTGTGTGTGTGTGTGTGTGTGTACACACTACTAAATCATTTGGTTTCCCCAAGGCTGTGATTCATCTGTATTTGTTAAAGATCAGATCATCATCAGCTAAAGACTGAAACATTTCACCGCTTTGTCTGTGTTAATGGGTTTGGAGTCTTGCCATACTAACGTTATTAACATTTTCTTCACATATTAAATGGCCATTTTCTTTGCAGTTTGCCTCCAGGAAAATACAGTCCTTGCGTAAATCCAGTTCTTGCATTGTGTGACCTAGAATTATACCAATTACCAAGTGTTACAGCAAATGCACTTCCCAGAGAAGGTTTAATTGGACATTCATGAATGGATGGGAAATTTAGTTTCACCAAGTCATTCTGCTGGGTGGAGCACATATTACAAGCTGTGTGAGCAACACAGAGGCATTTCAGAAGCGTAAATAAAATAGAGAGTCAGAAACAGACAGACAGGGAGAGGTAGATACAACTGTCTTACCTGCAGTAATCTGATATAGCCTGGTGTGATCCTCCGCAGATGAATAACCATTTTATCCAAGTCTTTGGTGGACTTTCAGTTTCTAAGATACCAGAGTTATTTTTTAGGATTAGTTGGTAGATGAAATCAAGAATTCCACATAGGTATATAATGCAGGTATATATTATTATTCCCCTGAAAACACTTCAGTCAGCATTATCAGAGAGATCTGTACAGCTGGACAAACATGCATTTCCCCCCAGACCTGGGCACAGGTCTTCCTCTGCATCCCAGTGTCCTACTAGTATATAAAGCCCAAGCCAATTATATAAGCTGTCACATGTGATGCATCTGCAAAGCCTAAGTATTGGCAGAAGGCCTTGACACTCCTGCCTGGAGCAAGGTATGTTGACAATATTGGAAAGCTCTTTTGGTATGTACCAAGCTCATTAGGAAAGCAAATAAAGGGTTAATGAGCTTTAGGGCCAAAGGGCTGAAGCCTTTGACTTCTGTATAGAGAGAAAGGTTATAGATTGTGCTGAAGAAGGTAAGGAAGGGGAGAGAAGAAAGAAGGTCATTGAAGAGATGTAACAATACAAATTGGATTGTGCTGACTTATGGGCTTCGCTGCTGTCTGTGTATTATACATGGAGCTTTTAAGAGGATGAACTAAAATTAGTGTTTGATAAACTTGTGCAGGTGTGGAAAGGTAAACTGTTTCCATTTTGCTCTGTCACATTTATAGCAAATGCCAGTTCTCATTTCCAGCTAGGTCTGAATTATTAAGCCACTCTTTTGAGGCTGTGCACTGCCCTGCTGGGCCACTTACGCAGTTCTTCTTTTTTAAAAGGAAGCAGCTGCAAAATTGCAAATTGCCCAGTCTCTTACAGCAGTGCCATGTCATTTTTTTGGTCTGGACTAGGGATGGGGGATAAATTTGATGTGGTTTGCCTCTAAAGGTGTACCTACCCTATTTTTACTTTCTGAAACAATAAACGAACTGGAAAAGAGCCCTCTTTCTCAATTCAGACTCCTCTGAATTTTGCAATGCATTTCTCCAGCCATGTAAAGTGCATAAAAATGCACATACTGGGGCAAAGTTTGCATCAAAAGATACATATAGTCAAGAAAACGCTGTACAAAAATGCATTACATTAGGAAAACTTTTCCCCAAAAAATGTGTAAATCAGGCAAAATTGCGTGCGTACGCGCGCATGTGCGCATGTGCGCACACACAATTTTTATTAAAGATTTTGTGACCTGAAAAAAGAGACCATACACATAGCTTCGTAATACACAGAAACGTATATTTTAGGAGCAATTTGCACAAAGAGGCTGGCGAATTTTCATGATGGCTTTTGAAAAAGAAATGGGAAAATCATGGACATGTGGAGAACTGAAGATTGGGAAAATGGCAAACAGGTAACAAAATCAACATCCCTATTGGAGGTTTATTTAAAACTTCAAATATTCTGTTAGTGAGTGAGCCTGGGACTAGTCAGGGTGGTGGTGAAACTTGGTGGACTCTAAATATGAGCAGAGCCAATGGCAACGTTTCCTTTTTATTTCAGTGGCAAATGATAGCTGATACAGTAGCTTTGTAGGGTGGGTTGAAGAAGCTGCAGAAGAATGTAGGCACAAGAGTAATCCTGACAGCAGCCACTGCCATTAGAGGGAGGCCTGTAGCTCAGGAGTAGAGTACAAGGTTTGCATGGAGAACGTCTCAGAAGTGCCGGCCCCTATAGTGTCAAGGTCTGAACCACCGCCAGTCAGTGTAGAAGAAGAAGAAGAGTTTGGATTTGATATCCCGCTTTATCACTACCCGAAGGAGTCTCAAAGCGGCTAACATTCTCCTTTCCCTTCCTCCCCCACAACAAACACTCTGTGAGGTGAGTGGGGCTGAGAGACTTCAGAGAAGTGTAACTAGCCCAAGGTCACCCAGCAGCTGCATGTGGAGGAGTGGAGACACGAACCCGGCTCCCCAGATTACGAGTCTACCGCTCTTAACCACTACACCACACTGGCTCAATCTGGATCAATGGTATGGTTTGGTATAAGGCACCTTCTTGTGTTGCTATGCTACACTTGCTTGGCAACCACCTTCCTTTGACTCAACAGAACTCACAGAAAGTGGCTACAAAAGAAGGTCGCAGGTGGGCTCTTGCAGAGCAACATGTGAAATGATGAGCTGGAGTTGAGCTTTTGGAGGGTGGGGGGATGCATCTGTGAGCCCGTTGCTAGGTGAGAATAATGCTGGTGCTTTTCATTCCAGTGCAACAAAATGAAACACCTCTGCTTTATTCTAAACACCCTGGCAGCTGGCCAAGAGATTGGCAGAAGTCCATAGACACCCCTCTTCATTACCCCCAGCCCTGCGTGATAGCAGGTAACACCAGGTGTGTCCATCCATAGACAGTGTGATGAGCATAGCCTAGATTTAACATGATGGCTAAAACTTGGCCAGCTTGACATCACTGGTTTTTCTTTTTGAAGGGCAAAACGTCTTTTGGGAAACTGAAAAAGACTAGTCACCTCTACTTCCACTCTTAAGAAGCCTGTAAGTAACACACACATTGACCCTACTCCAAGAGGTAAGGTAAAGGCAGGCCCTTGCAGAGCCAGGCAGAGGCCCGGCCAAGTAGATAATGTGGCCCCTCCCCTTTTTTACCCTGGGGTTCTCCAAAGTCTTATAAATAAGTAAGTATATAATTTTTTTTCACAAAAGTTATGCTGACAAATAATTTTATTTCAAGGCTTGAACTGTATCTGCATATAAAGACAAAATGGAAAATAAGGATATACAATAGTGCTTTTTAAAAATACATAGGGAAAAGGATTGTTTTAAGTATTTACATTTAAATAATGGTGAGTGTTTGTGAATATGCTGACCAAGGCCCCCTTTGGAATCGGAGGCCCAGACCAAGTGGCCCATATGACCCCCCCCCCTCTGTTTGGGCCTAGGTAAAGGTAAAGGGACCCCAGACCATTAGTTCCAGTTGTGGATGACTCTGGGGTTGCGGCGCTCATCTCGCATTACTGGCTGAGGGAGCCGGCATACAGCTTCCGGGTCATATGGCCAGCATGACTAAGCTGCTTCTGGCGAACCAGAGCAGCACACGGAAACGGTGTTTACCTTCCTGCCAGAGCAGTACCTATTTATCTACTTGCACTTCGTGCTTTCAAACTGCTAGGTTGACAGGAGCAGGGACCGAGCAACGGGAGCCCACCCCATCATGGGGATTCGAACCGCCAACCTTCTGATTGGCAAGCCCTAGGCTCAGTGGTTTAACCCACAGCACCACCCGTGTCCCACTCCAAGAGTTAGAGAGCAATATATATTTCAGCTAGTTTTTTATTCAGTGTAGACCCAATTAAATTAATGGTCATGGCTAACTAAAGTCTATTAATTGCAACAGTTCTGCTCTGATTATAAGTTAGTTGAGTACAAGACCCCGACTCAACAGCCTAAGAACTGATTTATTTTTATTAATTGCACTCTAAGACTGCCTCTGGATTTGAATCCTCTGTGCCAACCTATGTATTTAAACACTCTGTTGTATAACTACAACCTATTGGCAAGCAGCTATTTTGATTTTATAGAGCAGGGGTCAGCAAACTTTTTCAGCAGGGGGCCGGTCCACTGTCCCTCAGACCTTGGGGGGTGGCAGACTATATTTTTTTGGGGGAAATGAACGAATTCCTATGCCCCACAAATAACCCAGAGATGCATTTTAAATAAAAGCACACATTCTACTCATGTAAAAACACGCTGATTCTCGGACCATCTGCGGGCTGGATTTAGAAGGTGATTGGGCCGGATCCGGTCCCCGGGTCATAGTTTGCCTACCCATGTTATAGAGTCTCCTGCCCACGCTTACAGAGGTCAATCATAGTGAAGATCTGTCTAAATGAAAGCCAGAGATTATACAAAAGCATTTCCCCCATTTCCTCTATTTAAAAGGTTTAATTTACAATTAATTCATTTTCTGCCATGGGCCATTCTTGCATTAGCCACAGAAATGTAGAGTTCAACCAAAAGGCAACATAATGTACCTCTTCCTGCAGATTATCTCCAAGAATAAGGATCTGATCTAGTTGCCCCCAACTGAGCTGGCACAACAATGCTGTTCCCCAAATAAGCACTGTGGTTTTAATGGATTAGGACATTAATCCCTTAAACAAGAATATTATCACAAGAGGAAGTGAGCCAACTTCAAGTGCTTAGATGCTGCTGTCCAGTGTAAGAAACGGGCAGACAGCATGTCTTCAGCAATGTCACCCTGATGCTGAGAAGTGTATCTTTTTTTGGGAGCAAGTCCCGTTGATTTTTAATGGAGCTGTTTCCAAAAAATTATGCTAGGGACAGCAGCCTTAGGGAGGTTTGCACCGTTAGTAGGGTCATTGCCAAGCTTTCCATCTTCTAAAAATGAATGCAATGTGATCTCCAGGTTGTCTGAAATTTCCTTTTATGTCAGCTTTCATAGCTAGGTACGTATGTCTCCAGCACATGCAGGCAGCAACAGACAAAAAGATGGAGAATAAAACATTCCGAGGCAGAGGGCCTTCTTGGCACTGGCGTCCTCCTTATGGAACGCCCTCCCATCAGATGTCACTGAGATAAAGAATTACACAACTTCTATAAAGCATCTGAACTGTTCAGGGAAGTTTTTAATGTTTGACGTTTTATTATTATTTTATATTTTGTTGGAAGTCGCCCAGAGTGGCTGAAGAAACCCAGCCAGATGGTGGGTGGGGTATTAATAATAATAATAATAATAATAATAATAATAATAATAATAGAAAAACATAACATAAGGAGAGTTTTGCTGGGTCAAAACTAAGATCAGTCGAATTCAGGGTTTCTGCCCTTCCCGAAGCAGTAGTTTGCCAGATGCTTCTTGAAAACTTACAAGCTGGGTGCAAAGACATCTTTGAGACATTCATATACAGAATAGATGTGTTATTATAAACACTGACCAAGTTATCCATCAAAGTTCAGGGTCATGTGAAATCAGTGGCCCTGAGATGTGCTAAAGATGAAAAAAGGGGATTCTGCTCCCCACCCCAATAGTCTTGCAGTGGCCTAAAATCCTCAGCTTGTGGTGATGTGGAAGCAGGCGTTTTCGGTGCTGGTGCTGGTGTTATGCAATGCACTTTCTACTGAAATACTAGAGGCCCCATCAGTATTGGCATTCCACCGGCTTTTGAATATGTCCTTGTTCATAAAGGCATTCTCTTGATATCCTACCTGAGTTTCATGTTTTACCGTAATAGCTGCTTTAATGGGATTGTTTGAACCCCTCTTTCTATTGTGGATGTTTATATTTTAATGTTTGTGTCATTGATTTTTGTGCTTGTAAATCTCACAGAAGCCTATTTTGCCTTAAGCTGTATATAAATTAAATGACAGAATCGTAGAACTGTAGAGTTGGAAGGGACCTCAAGGATCGTCTAGTCCAGTCCCCTGCAATGTGGGAAACTTTTGCCCAATGTGGGGCTCGAACCCACAACCCTGAGATTAAGAGTCTCATGCCCTACAGAATAGCAATAGTACTTATTAAGGATCCCACAATTTTTGATCAATTTATCACTGAAGAGGATTTATTACTGAAGTGGAGAGAGGGCACTGTTGGCTCCAGATTTTGGAGAGTTCTTAAGCAAAGTGCCCTCGATAAGCATCCTTTCCCCATCCACTTCTCTGCAGCAAGTCCATGGGGCTCTTGCTAGTGGTCCCCTGGTGGGGAGTGGGCCCCCATGTCCCCCATGAGTGTTTCACTCTTTAATCTTCAGTTTGAACACCTGCATTTCCAGGCACGTTTCCTTTCCTTCTCCTCAAGATTTAAGGTGCAGAAAATTCTTCTTTCCTTAAATGCCCTTTGATATATAATGGCAATCTGGCTGCAGCCCAGACAGTTGCATTTTTTGGTACCGGGTGTGTGGATAACAGGCTAATGTAGGTCATTTGTTAAGTGCCTTTTGGAGTCTGAAGTCCAAGGCACCATATGAATGGAAATTAGCATTGCCAGCAATAGCGGTGGGATGGCTAGAAATTAATGAGCTGATAGTTGCAACTCTGGCCACCTTGCTGCTGCTGCTGTGCAGAGGACGGGGGTAGATTGGGCATTGTGCCTAGAACAGTGGCATTTGTTCTGTATTTTAAGGTGTTCTGACCTATCTTAGGCATGCTCCAGCCAAAGCTGGACACTTTGAAGCCCCATTGATTGGGAAGAGCTAAGCATGTGTTTAAATCTCTGCTGCTAAAATCGATGAGACTTGAAATGTGCTTACCTTTGGCTGGATAGATGCCCGGTGTGAGTGCTCACGCTATGGATTAACAAATTGGGGTGGAAGCCACCTCTTCCATTGGCTGCTGCATGAAGGCGGCCACTCAAGAGCTCTGTTTGTACAAGCATTACCAAGTAGTGATTAGACTTCCGAATGCACAATTACAGCATTCTTTGCGCTCAGCTGTCAGTGCCAATGTTTCGTGCATTCTAAAATACTTCTTAAAATTTTAATCTAGCCAAGAATGCTTGGACTGCATCTACGAAGTATCTGCTCAGCTTTCCAGCCTCATGCTGCTAATATGAATTATGATTTCTGGTTTGGAAGGGGACCAAATGTGCTTAAATGGACTCAATAAGGAATCATTCTTTTAGGGATAGATTTTCTTCTCCAATATGTTCGCAGTGGGATGATTTATTTCTCTTTTCCAAATGAATAACATATTTTTGTTGAATGGATAAATATCCTAATCTGTTAAAACAAGGGTGCCTATTTGTGGAATAGCATTGCTGGGCCAGCCCAGTTGGGGACAACTGGATCAGGTTGGTATTCTTAGACATGATCTGCAGTAAGAGGGACATTATGCTGCCCTTTGGCTGAACTCTTCTTTTCCGTGGCTAATTCAAGAATTCTTCGCAGCAGAAAATGCATTAATTGTAAAGCAGAAAATGCATTCCCACAATATATTTGTTTTGATTTAGACAGATCTTAATTATGATTGACCTCTCGGGATATGGGCAGGAGGAACTGATGATAAGAGAATATATATATTTAAAAAATAGCATGGTGGTGGTGGAGGAGAAAGGAAATAATTAAAATCTACACTTCAGATTGAGCCTGAGGAAAATGAAGATGTAGGGGATTTTGAGAAATGATGGGTTGTTTAGCATTTTAGCAGAAAATCTGTGGGGGGGGGAGGGAAGGAGCTGCTTTATGGGGTGTGGTGGAAAAGATTTACCACTGTCACATGATTTGGACATGACTAAGAACTGTGCCACACTTTGATGCCTCTTCTGATGTTATTTTCTTGCATCCTGATTTGACAAACCGGACAAGCTCATATTTTCCTTCCCTGACCGTCACAAATCCTCTTTCTCTTTGTGTCTCTTTCTGTCAGTATTTAGCTGTCCCCTAACCCTTCTTTACTAGGCTTTAACCTTTTTTATATGGAAGATCATAGAAAAATGAGAGTGTGATCTTGCTTTAATCTTTGTAGGAACAGAAATCACAAAACAGAGGTCACGAAGAAACAAAGATACATTTTAATATATGGTGTTATAAGTTTGGGGGGGAGGGAAACCTCCTTAAACCCAAGGAATTAACGAATGTCCGGATCTAGGGGTGTATGGGTTGTTAAGGGAGGGGTAGTACCTCCAGTGGGGAACACGTTGTGCTCTTTCTGGGGTAGCTTCTCCATTTTTGTTCCCCACCCTGCACTCAGCTCTTAGCTGTGGCTCTAATATCTCTTTCCCAGGGCTGTTGACAGCATCCTTACAGGTGTGGGATACTTCATTGTACTCAACCTTGGTTGTATGGCCTTATGTTCCCTCACTGCGAGAAGCAAAGCTACAGGGAAGCAGGCAGAGGGCCTTCTCGGTAGTGGCACCCGCCCTGTGGAGAGAGATAAACAACTACCTGTCATTTAGAAAATACTTGAAGGCAGCCCTGTTTAGGGAAGTTTTTAATTTGTGACTTTGTATTGTATTTTGGTATTTGTCAGAGGCCGCCCAGAGTGGCTGGGGAGACCCGGCCAGATGGGCGGGGTATAAATAATAAATTATTATTATTATTATTATTATTATTATTATTATTATTATTATTATTATCCTTTATAAGTCTCAGCTCATTGGAGACCTCCCTGGGCAGTCACATTGAGTTTCTTAGATGTCACCCACTTTTCTTTAATATCGGGATAGTTTGAAACATGGATGTGGTTCCCAGGAAGTTGCCCATACCTGCTTAGGAAAGTAGTGACCTCAAATCCTTCAGATCATATACCCTGGGATTTGCCACCTTACTTTAGTTCTCCTCACTCTGGTGCCTTTTCAGGAGTGCACCTGAAGGCGGGCATTTAAGATACAGCTTAAGGTTCACCATACAGCTCTCAAAGCTTTTCAAGGCCATGCTGAACCCATACAAAAAGACGAGCACTGAGATTGGCAATGATGCTGGGCCTGTAGTCATCTCTCATTACCCTGGAAGAGCCTCTTGTGTTTTTTTTTTTTTTTTTTTTTACAAATCGCTCTCACTCCTCTGCCCTTTCAGGATATTGTGTACATATCTATTTATTTCTAACAACATTTGAGGTGCAAAAGCCTCTGCCGTGCAGATTTAACTCGGTTTGCTGAGCTGAGGCAGAAGCAATTTACAGCCTGCTTATCTAAACATTTCAGAGTTTGCTTTGTCATGCTACAGTATGCGGCACAGTAGCCAGGCAAACTGTAATTCATCTGAAAGCAATGGTTTTGTGTGTTTGCTGTGACTCCCGCGCCCACATCCCGAAGAACTAAACAAACATGCCTAGAATAAGTTCTTCCTATATTAAACAGTGACCAATTGTCTAAAAAGGGGGGGGGGAGGCCATTAAAAAGTAAACTGCAGTAATGGATATGTTGTTTTGTGCTTCACTGTACCTGTTAGAGAAAGATAAGTCAAAGTACCGGGTATTTTTTTTGGGGGGGGGGGGAAACTAGTTTCAGAGCTCTGATGAACTAATATGAACTGTATTCTTCAGAGAAAGTCATCTATTTTTTTCACCACAAGCTATTCCCTAGGTTAGAGTTATAGCTGTTGTCACTATATTACTAGAAAAACTTCTGAGAGTGGTCCGTCCATTCACTCCTCCTCCTCCTTCTCAACTGTGTATCAAAGCTGCAAATGTAGCTGCGATAATGAAAAAGGCAGGCAAGTAAAACGTTCTTGTGTTGCCACCCTTTGAACTTCCATTTTTGCTGGGCTGCAAAGAGGTGTATAAGATTATGCATGGTATGTGACTAGAGAAAGGTTTTTCTCCTGTCATAACACTAGAACTCAGGGAAATGCAGCAAAGCTGAATGTTGGAAGATTCAGGAGAGGTAAAAAAAAAAAAGGACTTCCTTACACAGTGCATAGTTAAATGATGGCATTTGCTCCTACATGTGGTAGTGATGGCAAACAACTCAGATAAGATGAGACAAATTAATGGAGGATAAGGTTATTTGGCGCCCTAGGCAATTGCCTAGTTCACCTAAATGGACGCGCCGGCGCTGGTTGTGTGGGCTAGGATGGCGAAGAATGGTCAGTACATTGTTGGACTATTATTATTGTGATTTTTTTTTTTTAAAAAAAATGAAAACCCATTAAACATCTTAGCAAGAAAAAAATAATTTCCTGGAGTTCATCATTAATTTCTCTTTAACATGTCCTTGAAACAAATTTTCTACCCCAATCATCAGAAAAGAAAACAGTAAATACTTTATAGTCAAGAGGTGATATAACGTATCCCTCCGGAAATTCTGTCGAGAAAGGGAGGATGCTAGAAACCTAAGCAGCCCGTAACATATGGCTGGCAGTAATAATAGAATTGAATCATAACCTTTAAGGGAAGAAAACGAACATGATAATTCCTTTGATGATGGGGGTGAATGAAACCTTTTGGAATAGATAGTATGCAGTAACACAAACAATCTCCCAGCAGAGCTGTAAAGTTGATAATAAACAACTGACACCTTCGGGAAATGCTGTTCAATGTAAAACACCTCACCATTACTCTGCTTTCTCTCAGATTCATTGGTGCATTAACCTTAGAAGCTGGTGGATCAGCCACCTGAATTCAAATAACCATTTTTGTGGTGTGTGGCTGAGAAAGCACACCACATAGTGACTTCCCTCTGCAAATCTGGAGGGGTGAATGAGCCCCCCCTCCCCGTGGTTGGTAGTTACTCAGTGCTTACTTTTGAAAATAAAAGGCTTGTGGAAGGGTCAAGTCTGGGCAACATTTTGGGGGCCACCTTCCAATGGAGGAAGGGCCAGAGGAAAAGTGGACACAATGACAAACGTAAATTTTACCATTTTTACAGTAGGCTTGTTGCCACCCTGGATTCCTTTGTAAGGAACAAGGGGAGAGCAATTGAATTAATAATAAAAATTAGATATGTATGTATGTATGCACCCACACACTCTCGTTCCTCCAAGCAAAAAGTGTTATGAGATGAAGTAAGAAAGAAGGTGGGGGGGGGGGGAGTGACCAAGGGAGGCCAGTTAGAAAGATCTGGAGGATCTAGTTTGGCCCCTGGACCTGAGATTAATCATCCCTGGCATAAAGAGATTAATGTGCATAGATCCTGGTTCTTAAAACCCTTTGGAGAAAGTTTGTTTGTCTGTTTGTTTGCTTACAGATACAAATATTTCTGTGCCACCCTCTTGCAAAATATATATACATACATACACCAAGAAGTTCCAAACTGGAGGTTCCTGTTTTTACACTGTTAGATTCATTTAGAGAATAAATGATTAAATGTACTTTATGTTACTAATTTTGCATTCCATGGTAGCGAAGTATGTAAGGGTTAAGCAAACAAGCTAATGCAACTTTTTGCAGCGTACTTAGCTTAATGTAATTGGGGGGAAAATCAATGTACTTCAGTCTGTCAGTTAGCAATCTTGCATTTAATTGAATAATATGCCAAGTGTTTTTAATCTGTTTAACAATGTAAATGGAATAGCACAGTCTTGTAATTCTCACAAACAAGAATGCTTTTCCTGACTTTCAATAGGATTCAGATATGACCTTCATTTTAAGCTCCTTTTATATATAAAATGAAAACACAATCATTGTGTCAGTTAAGTGAGTCTAGTGTGGTCTTTCCTCAGTTATGTTTCCTAATCCACACACACACACACACACACACACACACACACAAACACGTTATAATTCAATATTTCAATTGATAGTTTTGTTAGTGTGATGATTTATTAATTTTTAAAAACTGGATCTAAGCAGCAGAAGCAATTTAAGAATGCAGCTGTAAACAAAGGAACAAGCCACATCGACACAAGGAGACTTCTGCATAAACATGCATAAGATTTTAGTATAAATAACAATTTTGTGGTTGGTTGTGTGCAGAATCTGCTTGCCCATTGCAATACTCCAGGACAACTAAAGCAGAAAACCTCTGATATGTTTCATAGTTGAGAACTGCCCATCTAATAAGGCAATTTTCACGTTTATGTATCATATCTACTGCAGCTTTTAATTTTTCAAAAAAGACATTTTTAAAATTAAATTTCAAGACAAAGAACAATTTCCACATATGCACTCCAATGCATATTTTTGTTTCGTTTTGTCAATTTCCCATCCCATCCCATTTCCATGGTGATTTTGTTTTCTCCCCCTTTGCTACACCCTGTCTTCTATGTCTGATGCCACGACAATATTACAACAAATCCTAATTATTTCTGTTGCTCATACTTCAAATCCTGCTCGCGAATTCGTCAAACTGTAATATTTCTTTAAATAGTCCGAAAAAGGCTTCCATTCTCCCACAAAATTGTCACCGTTGGGTTCTATTGTTTTAGGTGTTAAATTTGCCATTTCTGCATAGTCCATCACCTTGCTTAACCATTCTGTGGGAATTTCTCCTTCCTTCCATTTTTGAGCCTATAAAATCCTTGCTGCTGTAACGTAAACAATTTAATCGTATTTTGGGGGACTTCTCTCCCCATAATTCCTATAAGGAAAGCTTCAGGTGTTTGTTTGGTATAATCACTTTAAACAGAACGCCCTACTGCACTTTCCATGAGCAGGTTTCTCTCTCTCTCCTTGCCCTCAAGACAAGGTGACCCCAAATCACAATATATGTAGGGTTTGCAATCATGCTTTCTAAACCAGTCAGAAGGCTGCTAATCCCCATATTCTGAATTGAACCTTTATAGCAGGGGTGGGGAACCTGTAGCCTATCCAACTGTTGCTGGACTCCCAAGTCCCTTCAGACCCAAACCAGCAGAGCCAGTGGTCAGCTATGATGGGAGCTGGAGTCGAGGAAAACTGGGTGGGGTGGGGGACGACAGGTGCCATAAGTTCCCTTTCTCAGAATTGTAACTAGGACATAGTACCTTCGAAATGGTTTTCTAAACATGGCATTTAAGAACAACATTGGGGAGAGTGAGAGGAGCAGCCCCCCCCCAAACCACTGCTCCTGACCTTCACAAATGCTGCAGAGGTGCTGAAATGCACCTAAAGGGTGCCGGGACCCAGCTTTGTCACTCTTGCTAGAAACCACCATGAAAAAACACAGAAATTTGGGTCAATTGAACAAGCATTTGATAGCTGGAAGTCTCAAATGGAAACCCTGAATAAAGCACAGTGACACTGATCAACCCCCTATTATATTCTTAACTAGCATTTAATTTGAATCCCGTGTCCTGATGTGCCCTTTCACTGATGGCGCCTTTTCTGCATTGCTCCGCTTCCATCCATCTTGCACTGCAGCTTGGCATTGCCGCCTGTCCTCTTCAATCTCTGCATCTCCCCCCTTTTATTCCCCCCCCTCTCTCACCAAGGCCACTCCATTTACAAAACAGCAACAACCCCCAAACAGTTAGCAATTTTCATTCCGCCCCGTGTTTTCAATTTCTTCCAGTCTAGAGGCACCAACTTTGATTAGTGAACAAGTTTATTTCATGTTACAGGTAATTTATAAAGCTTTCAAGTAATATTGACCTCAATTGGCTTTCCCTCTTTGTTTCTAAAGTTTGTTTTTGTTTGTTTAGGAGCCCGTGGCAAACACAATTCAAACGTTTTGGGATGCTGAGCCTGTCTACAGTGACATGTTTCCTGCTGCAGCATTTTTGTACCAACCAGCAAACAGAGAAGAAGCAGGACAAAGGCTGATTGAATCTAGCATCCCATTTCCAAAAACCTCCAGCCAGGTGTGTTTGAAATATCCCTCCACTGATCCTAGGATTTGGTACTCTGAGATAGACTGCTTCTGGACACAAATGTTCCGTTTATCTACCATGGCTGGTAAGTATTGATAGATGCATTCATTGTGAATTTATTAGGTTTCTTCCAGCCATTGACATGGGAGCCTCTGCCAGTATCCTAACAGTGTGCAATCAAGTTACAAATATGGTTTCAGCAACTGTATCTGGAATGCATCACATTTTGTGTCACAAACTTCCAGCACTAGGGGGTGACACAGCAGCTCATAGGGCTGAGCAACAGAGTGTCTGTTGTTCAGCCTTTCCTATCTAGCTACAGCCAGAGATAAGAGGATCTGTCAATTTCAGTTTCTCTCTGTTTCTCATTTTTCCAATCTTAAATTCAGGTCATTTGTGCTTTTTAAAAAAACCTCATGAAAATTTTGCATTTGGTGCAAATTTATAAGTTACACATTTTTTTGTACGCAATTTTGCCCAAAATACACATTTTACAAGCAAATACCCCTAATACAATACAATCTTGCATGGTTTTTATTTTTTGGAAAATATTGGAACATACATTTTTGTACACATTGTTTGGTTGGAGAGCTGCATTGCAAAATTCATAGTGGTGTGAATTTGGATGGCTGTGCTTTGCATTGCATATTATCAGGAAATGCAAATTATCTGGCTTTAAATGCAAACACAGCTGAATTTCTCTCTCATCTCTCACTACACCTCCTTAGGGTGACACTGACCAATAGGAGATTGTTTAGCTGGATTAGATTTGGGTTTGACGAAGGATATTGACAAACTGGAAGTGTGCAGAGGAGGGTCTGGAAACCAAGCCATATGAGGAATGGTTGAGGGAGCTGGGTATGTTTACCCTGGGAAAGAGTAGACTGAGAGGAGATATGATACCTGTTTGACAGCTGAGCCATCTCCCTTGGTGGTGAACTCTGCTTCACTGGAGGTTTGTAAGCAGAGGTTGGCCAGCCAATGTAATGGATGCTTTAGTTGAGATTCCTACATTGCAGGGGGATGGAGTAGATTACCGTCGGAATCCCTTCCAATTATACAATTCTATGATCCTATGACGTATGGTAGGAACTTTATTTCACATGCATATTAGGGTGATATCTGGATGCGTGTCGGTCTTGGATTCCAAGAGCAAGTGTGGCACAATGGATCCTATTTTGAGCTTAGATGGAGAATATCTGGTTCAAGTATCTGCTCAGCTACAAAGCCTTGACCAGCTCAATCTTCTTTACAGTAGTACTGCTGTAAGGCTAAACCCTTCTCTGGACTCCCCAGGAGAGGGGCAGACTCAAAAGCATAATTATCATATTGCAGCTTTCTGATATCCAAATTGACTTGGGTACCAGTGTAGGTGAAGCTTGGAACATATGCAGCTCACGGGGATAAGATGGATTGAAGCTAAACATTTTACCCCCGCCCCGAAAACCCTATGAGTCCTTCTTCATGTACCTCCTCTGTGAGAGGTCTAGAGGGCGGCAACATGAGAACGGGCCTTTTCTGTGGTGCCTCTCTTTTTGAGGAACACTCTCCCCAGGGAGGTTTGCCTGGCACCTTCATTACATATTGTTAGGTGCCAAACTAAAACATTTCTCTATAACCAGGCCTGTGACTAACATTCTATGGTGTTCAAACCACCAACCTTCTGGTCAACAGCAAGATGCACTGAGCCACTGGGGCTTGCTCTCTCAAAACAAAACAGCACATATCCCCATCTTCTCAGGGGCATCTTACCTTCAGATCTCTGCCTGATGTATTGGAACTACACACAATCTCCCTTTATGCATATTGTGATCATGGAATTGTTTGCAAATGCAACCGGCAAACTCTGGCTCATTGGTGAGATAGTGGAATATAGATTTAGCGCACGGGTGCCCCTTTTTCTACTCACTGCCCACCTGATTAATTTTAACACTTTTTCGAAGTTTGATGGGCGGAAATGAAATATTCTCTTTGCCTGACTTTCTGTGAAGGTAACGATGCCTGCAAAAGACAACTGCAGTGCACTGAGTGACAGTGCAGGAAATGGATTTTCTTTCACAGCCCCATGATGCAGTTAGGACACCCAAACAGTCATGCTTACACCATAAGCCAATTTCTTCTTCCAGTTGCAGTTCTGACTTGTGGCCATAAAACTGTGTTTAGGCTATACCACTTCAGTTTCCAACTTGGGGGCTCATAAGAGTTTTAATGCCTCTGTATATGTGCCTTTCTGACACTAGAGGTGGTAGTGTCTAGAGTTTCCTCCCTAACATATAAACCTCAGAATAAGGCTTGAGTTATGCATGAAACTTTTCCCGCATAGAAGCTACTGTCTTATTCAACAACTGGTGCAATGTTAGATGGATATGAGGAACAGGAAACAGAGATGCCACAGTTTTTGTTTTCGTTTCAGCTTTTTCATATAGTACAAATGAGGCCCCACAACAAAAAGTTACGGAGCATTCCTGAAGTGCACAATCTGAACCTGTGGCTGGAAAAGGGAGCTCCTGTTCCAGTTTGGATCCTCCTTCATGTGCAATAATTGATTTTTGTTTGTTTGCTTCTGAACACTAAAAAAACTGCAATCAGGGCTTTCATAAAACTCTCTCAGTCACAGCCCCTCCCAACCTGCAATATTGGGACAATGAACATTGGTATCAGCTTTGGAAGTGGTATTAGCAGGGCTATTTTTTTTTATATGTTCCACACTAAATAAGGACAAAGTTAGAAATAACAGAATGCCCCTCTTTGTTGCTGTTTTTTCAAAAACAGCAACTAATAAGTGCAATTAATATTATTATTAATAATAGTAATAATAATAATAATAATAAATCATGAACTCACAGCACTGTAACTTTGGAAAAATGATTATGTTTACTCTGTTACGGCTTTTCTGTCTCCCCTACTCTGATACAGCTAAAAAATACTGCTTGTAACTTGTTTCACAAAAGATGGGCATGCTTTAATACCTCGGCTCTTTCACAGAGCAATTGATCAACACAGCAGCTGACATTTGTTCAAGGAGCATGAGGGTAAGGGCAGAACACTGGACTTCTCTCTCCTTCCCATAGCTTGCAAAGGCTAAGTATCCTAGTCAGCATCTTGCTGGCCTATAATGTGACAGCTCCAAGTTTCCTGGTAGAAAGGCGAATGAATTGACTGAAGTGTTGTGAGATGCATTGAAGCCTATATTGTCCAAATATATGAAAGTGATGGATCTGCTTGAGGAGCGACATACAAGACATAAAACCTCTCTTTTTCATCTTTATTTTATATAAAAAATTTTTTGATTCTGACATTCTATAAACAACATCATATAAAAACAATGATAGCACTGTACATTTTCACTTGGCTTTGGCCACCAAGTTATTCTGGTAGTTATGAAGCAGCTAGTGAAAGAGTCTTCCCTGCACAAACCAATTCAGTTGCAATAAAATCTCAAGAAGGACCTACAATAAGGGGGAAACTGGTGCTTATATATTCACAAACTGGAATATATAAAATAAAAGAAGTTTGCAATATTATATATTAACTTGGGGCTAGAGACAATAGTTAAAAAAAACCCAACAGCATATTTGTGAAGTTGCAATCTTCTTTGCTGTTTCTGAATACTCTCAGATACAGTTCAGAGTCTTATGTATTACATTTTAACCCTGTACAGATGGATGTGCACATTTAGCTTATTTCCTGTTCTTTCCAGGAAGGATATCTGTAATCCAGTAGAGAAACAGAGAAGAGATTGCCTTGGCATGATCTGCAAAGGAGAAAGCAAATTCTTCATGAAATGTCAATAAGATAGTGTTCAGTAAACAAATTCCGAATGATAAAAAAAATCCCAAGTACACATCTGTTTCCATTTTGGAGAAATATGAAAGGAAAGGGGGAAACACCTATGCCTGGGAGCTACAAACATGCAAAAACTTCAAGATTTCAAACTCCTAAAATACACAGTTGCAGCTGTGACATGAGTTGCTTCGAGCAGGGATAACTCCAGACTTGAATGGTTAAGTATAATTACTTTATATAAGGCAAATAGGAACTTAATGAAATGAGCAGCTTTGGATAATACATTTATTACAATTTTAGGGTTGTATCCAACAAAATAGTTCCGATATCACGAGGATCTCCATTTGTACAACATAACTTCCCTTCCCTTTCATCTTCCTGTGTGCCTCCAACACCCTCCCCAGACCTGCTCTGGAGAGCTGGGGATTTCTCTTTCATGAGCTTCCCCATTCCATATGCCCTGCTCAATCCAAGCTTGTGGCCAGGTCCTCAGCACTCCTTAAACTTACACCTGGAAATCTCTGTCTCTTAACAACAGTCTTTCCTGTTCTATTTTCACTAGATCTGTGAACTTGGCCTTCCAAAAACCTCTTAACAAAGTACCTCCCAAACCCAAGTCTCTTGAGTTAAGGAATAAAGAGGAGAGGCTTTCTTGTGGATCAGGAATTGATTAAGTTATAGGAAGCAAAGAGCAGGAATTTATGGACAGTTCTCCCAATGGATGGATGTAGGGAGTGAAGTCCTCTAAGGATTGGTGCAGGGACCTGTGCTTTTTAACTTGTTCATAATCTAGAGTTCGGGTTGAGGAGTGAGGTGCCAAGTTTGCTGATGGTGCTAAATTGTTCAGGGTCATCAAAGCCAAACAAAAGGTTTGCAAAGAGGACCCTCCAAACTGAGTGAATGGGTTATAAAATGGCAAATTCAATTCAATGTAAACAAGTGTAAAGTGACGCATGGTGTGGCAAAAGTTCTCAATTTCACACGTGGATGGAGAAAAGTTTTTTTCTCCTTTTCCCCTAACATTAGAACTCATGGTCATCCAACAAAAATGAATGTTGGAAGATTCAGGACAGGTAAAACAAAGTACTTCCTCACACAGCTGTAGCTAAACTATGGAATTCATTTCCGCAGGTGACTGTGATGGCCACCTACCTGGATGGCTTTCAAAACTGGACAAATTCATGAAAGTAAAGCCTATCAGCGGCTACTAGCTATGCTCTTGAACACCAGTTGCTGCCTAACGCAGGATGGATGAGTGCTGTTGAGCTCAGGTCTTGCTTGAGGGCTTCTCATAGCCTTCTGGTTGCCACTGTGAGAATAAGATGGTGAACTTAGATGGACCACTGGCCCTTCTTATATTCTTACAGCATTTGCTCATCTTGAACAAATAGTTAACAAGAGTATTGTTAACATTGTGGCTAGGCATTTTCCACAGTGCTAACGACTGCGGTATAATTATTTTTAAGCTGCCTCCCCTTTGATTTCTTTATCTTTGCGCACTGCTTTATTTTCTTGATTGCAGTGCACGCGAGGAATCCAGATTGCGCATCACAGGCGGAAGGTAAGAACACTGCATGCTGACCGAGAGAAATAATAGGTACATGGAGGGGAAAGAATTAGAGGACAGTTCTGCAGTTGTTGCTCTTTAAAAAAAGATCTTGACAGAAGACATTTTTAGCTCTTTGGTGGGTGATAATTTCCTAGGCAACAAGAGAGAAAGCTATTTTTTACTTGATGTTTGCCAACAAAAACCAAAATGTTAACAGGCAGACTTTAGAGAAGAGGGCATCCTAAGATGGCGGTGGCTGAGGGAGTCCATAGACTAGAAAAAGGAATGTCTTTACAACAAAACTAAACAAAACCCTCTGTGCTCTTGGGACTATGGGTATCCAGTGTTTTGAAGTGTTTTGAAGTTCAATTACTTCAAAAATCTCCAAACTTCATCCAAAAGTAGTTTCCATAATTGCCAGGTGAACTGGATGGGAATTCAGTTCATTTTTGGGGTAGAACCTTGAACAATTTCTAGTGCATCTTCAAATTCATTTGATTACATGGGTTGTTGTTGGTTTTTTTTTTTTTTAATCTTTAGACTCTTTGGGCCTTTAAGCTTTGAGACCACAATTGTTGGGAAAAATAAATAAAACACTGTGTGTATGTGTTAAAGTTTTCTTATTCTGAAGTATATTTTATACTTCATCACAGCAGCTTGTGAAGTTCTGAATGCTTAAAAAAATGGCTGAGAATCATTGGACGCACCTGCGTTGAGGAATGAACTGCGCAGGAACTAAAGGTATGAATTTTGTAAAGGTATGAACGTGGAATGGTTATAGTTCCTTTTTTGACAAGTTAAAATAAACTTTCAAAAGCTCTGTAGATATCCAATTCCAAGAGTTCCTGTTGCTCCTCAGTATATGTGATTCTACTGCTCTTCTGCTTAGCTCCCTACAAAGTCGCATGAGATATTCTGTTCTCCACAGCATTTCCCAGATGTTCTGAAATACGTGAAGTAGCTGCCAGAAGGGACTCCTTTCCAGTTGGCCCATAACCCCTGAGTCCAGGCTAGTCTGCTTCGGTTTATTAGAATATGAATGGAAGCAGCTGTTTGAAATATTGTTTTACTCCACAACAAGAAGAAAACCCTCGACAATGAAAGCAAGGAAAATCCGATTTCCTTTTTGAAAAGGGATCGTTTCCCAAGGGAATATATTTGTGATGGAAGATTTCGCTTTATTCAGCTTTTGTATTAATGCAGTGCCACAGCCGCCCCCACCCCCCTGCTACTAGGCCTTTAACGTGGTCTGAAATGAAGCGGTAGCTGTTACACTTTCGAGCCTTTATATTTATGACGATTCCAAAAGGCGACTCAAGTTCTCTTTGACATCAGCTCTAGTGAAATATTGAACCTTCATACCTCTGGCCAGCACGTTTGTTATTGGCCTATCATAGGGACATAGGAGTCAGACCACAGGTCCACCGAGTTCAGTATTATCTGCACCAGGGTGGTCCAACTTTTCATACCAAGTGGGCCGCAAGAGTAGCTTCAACAGGGAACCTGCAGGCCACACACTGCCTTATTGCATGAGGGGGGAGTGAGGCCAAAATTTGATGCCCCTCCAACCCTCATGCTGCCTTCCCAAAGTCAGCTAAGCAAGGTGCGAGGCTGTGGCAGGGTCCTAGAGCCCCCCCACCTCATTCCTAAAGCTGAGCAAGAGCTACCTAGGCTTTGGGAAGGAGAGAGGAGGACTCTAGGACCTTGTCAGAGCCCTCATGCCTCATTCCCAAAGCCCAGAGCCTCGCTTAGCCAGCTTTGGGAAGGCAGTGTGAGGGCTGGGGGGGGCATCAAATGTTGCCAAGGGCTGCCAAAAATGGTCTCAAAGGCTATGTGCTGGACCACCTTGATCTACAGTGTCTCCAGGATTTGAGGCAGGGGGTGTCTCTCAGATATACAGTGGTACCTCGGGTTACAGACGCTTCAGGTTACAGACTCTGCTAACCCAGAAATAGTACCTCGGGTTAAGAACTTTGCTTCAGGATGAGAACAGAAATTGTGTGGCGGCAGCATAGCAGCAGCGGGGAGGCCGCATTAGCTAAAGTGGTACCTCAGGTTAAGAACAGTTTCATGTTAAGAACGGACCTCCAGAACAAATTAAGTTCTTAACCCGAGGTACCACTGTACCTGGAGATGGCAGGGACTGAACCTGAGACCTACGGAATGCAAGACAGATGCTTTACCACAGCAATCAATCAATCAATCAATCAATCAAATCAAATCAAATCAAATCAAATCAAATGTTGTTGTTTTTTTACTTGTCCCAGATTCCCCTTCTTGTCAATTCCTCCCTGCTGCAAGGCACTAATTCCCTCACAGAGCTAGAGTTCTTACTTACGGTGGTTAAACAGTGACTTCCTCTTCCCAGGAAACTCTGGAAGTGTAGTTTGATGAAGGAAATAGCACGTCTCCTAACAACTCTCAAAACCCTCAACAAACTATTGTCTCCAGGTGTCTTTGGGGGAAGCCATGGTTATTGAAAGTGGCATAATGATGCTTTAAAATGTATATTACAGGCAGGGCCGTAGTCTAAAAACAGGTCTGCCATGTTAATGCTGAAGGCTGTTAATTCAATGTGAACAAACCCAAGTCAGTTTCGGAGCGCAGGGCACCATATGCAGTACTTTGGATCCTGACCAAAGTTTTTTCATGCTTCTCTTTTACTAGAGACTTCCTAAATGGTATTTAAAAATCTGGAATTCAGGGGCCAAGGAATCTTATTTTCTCATTCTATCTGCTTCTCTCCCTCACACGTACTGCACACACGCCAGTGAACCATTTTCAGAGTGAGGTAAAGTGAGCTGTGATGAGAATTCAAAATGGATGCTTCAAGCCACTGTAAGGAGTGAGGAGTGTTTATGCCACAGTCGGATTTATGGAGAACAGTGTACCTTATGAGAACTAAAAAGAACGGGGGTTGTGAACCACGCCTTGCAGCTATTCCCTTCTGTTTTCTTAATTGAAAATAAAATGCACAGATCGCTATCTCGTAAGTCCTAGTCTTCCCCTCCACCAAAAGGTAACTAACTTGCATGAAGCTAGAAGACAGCAAATGTACAACTAGAAAAGAAAATTATTTGGCAGAGTAAAATGTTTTGCTGCAAAACTTCCACATCACGAGCGAAAGGCTCAGGCTACAACCCTATACTACCTCGGAGCAAGTCCCACTAAACTCAATAGGCCTCACCTCTGAGTAGTAGTAGAAGAAGAAGAGTTTGGATTTGATATCCCGCTTTTCACTTTTCCTTCCTCCCCCACAACAAACACTCTGTGAGGTGAGTGGGGCTGAGAGACTTCAAAGAAGTGTGACTAGCCCAAGGTCACCCAGCAGCTGCATGTGGAGGAGTGGAGACACGAACCCGGTTCCCCAGATTACGAGTCTACCACTCTTAACCACTACACCACACTGGCTTACATTTGCACAGCCAATGATATTTACTGGTAGTTTTCTAATTGGAACTGCATGCTAGTTTTCAAGGAAAGGAACAATAACAGCACGTTTGTATGCACTGAACTTACCGGGAGGCATCACTGACTTAGTGTGGAACTCTTCCACGGCCCCCTTGAGTTTCTCTACATCCTGCAGAAGTACAGGAGATGTCATCTCACGCAAAAGAGTGACGTCTGACGAAGGCATGCTGCGAGATTCAAGACTCTGCAAAATCTCCTTTACGCTTTCTGAATTCACAGCTGACTCTGCACATTTAGATCGGTCTGGGGGGTTGGGATGGGGAAAAAGCAGAACGAGAGAGAGAAGTTCATTTACAGAGTTTCCTCTTTATTTATATAGTTATTGATTAACTACCCTTACTTTTCAACATCACTTGATTATTTTGATTTGCAACTCTTAAAACAGATGCATGTCACATCCACACCAGGCACTTAAAAGGGCACTTAACAAAAATTGCCCTCCCCCCCCCCCAAGAATCCTGGGAATTGTAGTTTACCCCTCAGCGTTATAATTTGCAGCAGCCTTAACAAAGTTTCAAGGATTCTTTGGATGAAGACAAGTGCCTTAAATATTTGTTCAATGTGCAAGTGACCACTGTGACAAGCCATTTACCGCTTGTTAAAATAAACGAGATAGTAGCTATGCTAATGATGGCAATAGGGCAGGCTGAAAATTTCTGGTGGCATTGTATACCGAAGCAAAACCAGAGGAGAGACTGACCATGACTTAGGAACAAGATAACCAACTACAGCTATTTGTAGCTTTAGAGTTATCTATTGTAGCAGGGATGAAAGACGAACGTAAAAGCAAATTCCTTCCAGCGTTATGTCCTGTCACTTTTTGCTCTCTTTCATCCCAGTCTTTCAATCATCTACCGTTACCACCATTAATCATTCAAGCTGTGCAGTTTTAAACTTGCACTTTGCAATGGTGCAGGAAAATATGCAGATCTGTCCGCAGAACCACTAAGTCATAAACAGTTTGCCATGAGGGGTGGCCTCTATGTAGTTTGGAGTTGAAGTGGTCACTGTATCACAGGTTCTGAGAACAGGGCCTTGGAAGTTTGTCAACGTTTCTGTCTGAAATCATAGGATGAAATCATATTCTGTGACACTGCCTGGTTGCTTCAAGTTTCAAGTCAAGTCTTTCTTGCCACTGGGTTATACAGAAAAATGAGCAATGCCAGTGTTTAATTCATGCCCATAGAAATAAATTCCACTGACATCAATGAAGCTTATTTTAAGTATGCTTAGCCAACACGATGGCCTTCAAATGTTGTTAGGAGTTTAGCTCCTATCATCTCTTGCCAGCATGGCCCAATGGTCAGAAAAAATGGACGTTTTAGTTCAGTAACAGCTGGATGGCACCACATTAGCTACCCGGACTTAGGATATAATTCTGGTTGTGTGATCCACTCACAGTACAATCCTAGCCATCTCTACTCAGAAACAGGTTATACTGAATTCAATGGAGTTTACTCCCAGGGTAAGTGGGGTTAGGACTGCAGACTAAGACTGCAATCCTATGCATACTCACCTGGCAGGAAGCAGTACTGAAACCAGTGGGTCTTACTTCAGAGAAAACATGAACTGGGTTGTAAAGACAGGGTTTTTTGTAGAGAAAATGCTTTGAAAATAGTTGTCCTTCCACCAAAACACTTGTTTGCTCCAAGAGAAGCAAAAGTGCTGTATAAATATTTTTCCCCATTTGCTATTATGAATACATTATTACCAATAGTTGGGCAGTATTATTGGCTATTATGATGAGGGTACTGTATCAGGGGCTGTCACCCTGCCCATGTTTTTTTTTTCATATTCCTGTTATGTCCCCAGCAGAGTTGTCTCAGGACAGCAAGTTAAAAATTCATTCCACAGAAGAGATCTACACTTTGGGGTTTGGGGCACAAGACAGACATAGAGTAAGCATACATTTATTTCTCCAACTCCAAGTTACTGATGATACGGAGGAAATGTACCTACTGTCGGAGAAATAGATTTCTTGTGCTGCTTGCAAAAAATCCAAAATGTCATCTACGTTGCTATCTGCCTCTTCAAAGTCGGTTCTTTCCTCCCTCTCGGGCTTATATGTGAAATCTATACCAGTTGGCTTTGTCAGCAAACCAGCTGCTCTCATCTTCTCCTTTTGCCGCTTCTTTTTCATTTTCCTCTTTTTGTTTCGACTTAGATTTGTGTCGTCTGTGTGCTGCAGCTGTAAATTATCTTCAATCAGATTTTCATGCTTCCCACACTTTGTTTGGCCTCCGTGTAAATTATCCGGGTTTTGCAAAACATTCTTCCGTTTCCTCCTTCGGGTGCGCTTTCTCCGGGGCTGTCCTTGATCATTCTCCTCTGCAGGTTTAAAAGAAACATTGCAAATAAAAGTGAGAGGCAGGAAGCGACTCTTGGCCATGCTTCGTACGAATGCCCCCTTTCTCCTGTTTCTGCAATGTTTCCGCATCTCTGATACGTTGCAGAGGATTTTGTTCAGCTACAATGACGGAGATGTACGTTTAAGTGTACATGGTGCTTTACAGGGCAACGTAAGAGAAAGAAAAAAAAGGCATCTGTAACGAATCGGATCTAAGTTAAGGGATTTTCAGAAACCCACGGTGTTTTATGAGTTAATGGGCACCCCAGTTTGAGTGGCAGGTATCTCATGGGAGGCGGGACATTCCGCTCTTTAAAAGGAGGGAGCAGCCGTTAGAGAAGGTGAGTGGTGACTGGAAGCAGGAGGGCGTGGGGCCAGGATAGTGGTGGGTAGGTTAGGGTAGGTTAGGATAGGTTGAAGATGTGTATATGATGCTGAAAGAAAGAGTTTACACTGTTATGAAACTAAGCTTATAAAAGATTGCAATACTGAAACCGTTATGTTCTGAAAGGAATAAAGACTTCTTATTGTTGAGCTAAGAAAATATCATCGTTTATTTGGTACAGCGAGTTATGTATGCTCATGAGGAGGTGAACTCAGGGAAAAGACAAAACTGACCTGCAGGGTGATAGTTTGTGTCTTGGAGTTCCCTCAGGAGGGGCTAGCGGGCGGAAACCCTGGTATTGCCACAGAGTTGCTAAGAGGGCTTAGCTAACTGATATAGTGAGGGATCTAATGAAAGAGAGACCCCGAACTGTAGGCAAAGGAGAGGTTAACCCCTGAAGCCCAGAGCAGAGGATATAACCAGCCACGGCCGCTGGACAGGAAAACTCCCGTTACTAAGAGATTCCCAGATTATTAATAAAAGGGGATTGACATCACAGACAGACCTCAGAGGGACAGGTGGGGTGGATTGAAATTTGACCCAGAACACCTGATTAGAAATTCACTTAGTAACAAGGGGAGAGTGTGAAGTGGAGGTTCGCATCCACCTGTAACAAGGAGCTGAAAGCCTGTATTTCAACAATAGGGAGACACAAACACAAAAAGAGGGGAGAAAGGAAGGCAGAGGAAATGAGAGGTGTGAACCAGTGCCAGTTCACATACTTAGGATTTAGTTTAGTTAGGGATAAGTTATAGACTACTGCTGCAGGCTTCACTGGAAAAGGATTTAAAGGGAGAAGGGTGGCATCAGAGAGGACCAACAATGTCATGCACACCTACATCTTAATAAACCAGCAGAGGGGATTCCCAAGTTCAGGGGAAGGTCACTCACACAGCACATGCTCTCCCTACAGAAGTCCCAGCACAACCTGTGCTACCTCCAGTTCAAAAGGTGATGGGAAAGACCCCTGCCAGAGAGAGCCATTGCCAGGTGGACAATATGGGGCTAGATGGGCCAATGGTTTGATCTTGTATAAGGCAGCTTCCTATGTCCGTACACCTCTGTCATTTTTGGTGGCTTACTCTTGCACGCTATCATACACCAAATTTCAGAGCTGCGCAGAATTCAACTCAACACGCTGCAAGACAAAAGCAGGGTGCCCTGCGTCTGCCTCATCACTAATGAAGAAAATAAGAAGCGAGTGGTGTTGAAACCGTCCTCACTGGAAGGTTTTCTAGTATAGATGCTGTGAGGGATCCTACCCGCCCCCCCTAATACTTCCCCAACAGGGACACTCCCTAGGTTTCACTGACAACTAGGATGAATCCTTCAGTGTTCATATGGGAGTTGTCTCTGGGGTACCTCAGGGCTCTACGTTTGAAAACCTCTTGCCACCTATGGGATCTCCCTACCAGGGTTCCCAACTACTGCAGTTTGCCTTCCCTTTAGGCAAATAAGTGGCACGCTTGGCTTCACTGTCCAGCCCTCTGTATGACAGGAGAATAAAGAAACAGTTTTCTCTTCCACAGGAAAGCTTTGTTCTCTCCTCTTAGTCACACCTCTTAAGGTACTGATACACTGCCAGAGTCAACGAACGTTTAAGCACATTTAACTTTATTAGGTAACTAGAAAACATGGATGTCTTGGGTTATTACTGGTACAAATCTTCTTCTCATGTAATTCAGCTTTGTTATAATATTTCCTGCATCTCTTTGGCAATGGTAATGATCTCTCCTCGCATTTCCCAAAGCCTAACCTCTCCTTTTTTCTCTCTAACCCTCCACCCCCAACTGCCAAACCCCCAACTGCCTTTCAATGGTTGTTCCCCCTCCTTTTAGAATGCCAACTAGCTCCGCCTCCCAGGGAACACCTACCTAACATGGGAGTGATAGGTTAACCCATGATGAACCTGAATCATCAGCAGGCATTATTCAGCCACAGATGCCTCCTCCCACCTCTTCTAAACCCAATTGTTCTCCATTATAGCTGCCACAGTTATTCACATGCCTTGGTATTTATCCATAAAACTGAACTGTTGCAGTAAGCCCATAACTTACATGGGGGTTACGTTCCAGGGATCTTTTCTTGGATGCTCATTCATTCATTCATTCATTCATTGTGCACAAATAAATGTGTGTAAGTTGTGGGCTTCCTGTACTTGCATTTTCTTTAAAAACAAACAAAACGGGATCTGGCTGCTCATTTAGACTCTCACTATCTTCCTCTCTCTATCATAGCTTTCTTATTTGCCTAATTATCCGGATAGATCCGATACCACGTAGTCCAGCCCTGACTCAGTGTTCAGCCAGTTTGGCTCAGAACCAATCTTTGCTCCCAAAGCCTGAAGTAATCCGCGACCCTTAACTCTGCCTCAGATACGCTGCTCCGGAGAGCACATCTGCCTGTCAAAGCCATTGAACCTCTGCCAGATGCCTTGGACTACCTCCTGTCCCAGCTAATAACAATCCTTTATGTGGCCTAACTAAAATACTACCTCTCGTAAATCTCATGAAGTATATTTTAAAAGTAGAGTGAAGAAAACACAACCCCACTACCATTTAGGAACTTTTCTTCTTAACCGCTTTAAATGGTAAACTGGCACCCAGCATTCTTGCTGAATGAAGGCAAGGACACTGGAATCACTGGCAGGCAGAAGAAGCAGTGCATTTCCCAGGACATGGTCTGAAGTTGCAGGATTCAGCAAACCTTGCAGAAACTAAGCTGGTCTGGGTCAGTACCTCACTGGAAGACTGCCTGCAAACCCCATGTTATCTGCCTTGAGTTCCAAGTTGGAAGAAACGATATAGATAAGCTGAACAAAATAAATAAAGCAAACTTTGCTCTTCTTTTCTAAATTCGCTTACAATTTAATTCCATAGGACCAATCTATAGACTAGAAGTGGACAACTCATTTAGGGGTTTTTGTTTTAAGCGGATTTGCATTAATTTGTCTCCACTTGCAAAGCTTAGACGGGAGACCCACCAAGAATTAGAACAGCCTCTACCACCTATTTGACAAAACCACATCATACTAGACTAAGGACAGTATAGTGCTTATAGTGGAGAGATAGGACTAGTAGAGCCCGGGTCCAAATCCCCACTTAGTCATGAAACTCATTGGGTGGACCCTGGGCTAATTGTTATCTCCCACTCTACATGATTGTTTGTAAGGATAGAAAAGGAGAGAGAGAGAGAGAGAGGGAAAATGCCTTCCACCCTGAATTCCTTGAAGAGCAGGAAATAAACTGTAATGTACATCATTCTGTAATCCTCTCTCCCTCTCCATATATGATCACATAATAGAACCTTATTCGTAGCCATGCCAATGGCTCTGATAAGGCTGTCCCAGGAACCTGCCAAGGCAACCCTGATGGAAGAGAGTAATGTATGAGCGTCGACTGCCTTTAAAATGCTTTATTTCCACTGGCATGGCCTTTAGCATCCAATATTTGTCTGGCGGCTTCCCCGTAACTCATCTCCAGTCTTTGTAATAATAAATTTTCTCTAAAGATGAGGAGCCGCAATTTTATTTTTGCTCCCTGTCCTTTCTTGAGCTTTGTTATCTATGATACGCTTCCTCTCTTTCAATACCAGGCATCAGACCGTCAGTTTCTTCTTAGCTGACAAATGTGTGACTCACTGCAGAGTAGTCTGTGGTACTTTCTACAAAGGAGGCGACAGCAGGGAATAAAAATACATTTGCAATTCAATAATAATAATAATAATAATAATAATTTATTATTTATACCCCGCCCATCTGGCCGGGTCTCCCCAGCCACTCTGGGCGGCCTCCAACAAATATCAAAATACAGTACAAAGTCACAAATTAAAAACTTCCCTAAACAGGGCTGCCTTTAGGTGTTTTCTGAATGTCAGGTAGTTGTTTATTCCCTTGACTTCTGACGGGAGGGCGTTCCACAGGGCGGGCGCCACTACCGAGAAGGCCCTCTGCCTGGTTCCCTGTAGTTTTGCTTCTCGCAGTGAGGGAACCGCCAGAAGGCCCTCGGCGCTGGATCTCAGTGTCCGGGCTGAATGATGGGGGTGGAGACGCTCCTTCAGGTATACAGGACCGAGGCCGTTTAGGGCTTTAAAGGTCAACACCAACACTTTGAATTGTGCTCGGAAACGTACTGGGAGCCAATGCAGATCTCTCAGGACCGGTGTTATGTGGTCCCGGCGGCCACTCCCAGTCACCAGTCTAGCTGCCGCATTCTGGATTAATTGCAGTTTCCGGGTCACCTTCAAAGGTAGCCCCACGTAGAGCGCATTGCAGTAGTCCAAGCGGGAGATAACCAGAGCATGCACCACTCTGACAAGACAGTCTGCGGGCAGGTAGGGTCTCAGCCTGCGTACCAGATGGAGCTGGTAGACAGCCGCCCTGGACACAGAATTAACCTGCGCTTCCATGGACAGCTGTGAGTCCAAAATGACTCCCAGGCTGCGCACCTGGTCCTTCAGGGGCACAGTTACCCCATTCAGGACCAGGGAGTCCCCCACACCCGCCCGCCTCCTGTCCCCCAAAAACAGTACTTCTGTCTTGTCAGGATTCAACCTCAATCTGTTAGCCGCCATCCATCCTCCAACAGCCTCCAGGCACTCACACAGGACCTTCACCGCCTTCACTGGTTCTGATTTAAAAGAGAGGTAGAGCTGGGTGTCATCTGCATATTGATGAACACCCAACCCAAACCCCCTGATGATCTCTCCCAGCGGCTTCATATAGATATTAAAAAGCATGGGGGAGAGGACAGAACCCTGAGGCACCCCACAAGTGAGAGCCCAGGGGTCTGAACACTCATCCCCCACCACCACTTTCTGAACACGGCCCAGGAGGAAAGAGCGGAACCACTGTATAACAGTGCCCCCAGCTCCCAACCCCTCTAGCCGGTCCAGAAGGATGTTATGGTCGATGGTGTCAAAGGCCGCTGAGAGATCCAGCAGAACCAGGAAACAGCTCTCACCTTTGTCCCTAGCCCGCCGGAGATCATCAACCAGCGCGACCAAGGCAGTTTCAGTCCCATGATGAGGCCTGAATCCTGATTGGAAGGGATCCAAATGGTCCGCATCTTCCAGGCGTGCTTGGAGTTGTTCAGCAACCACCCGCTCAATCACCTTGCCCAAGAATGGTAAATTTGAGACTGGGCGATAGTTGGCCATATTGGCCGGGTCTAGAGATGTTTTTTTAAGAAGCGGTTTAATGACCGCCTCTTTCAGCGGGTCTGGAAAGATTCCCTCGCAGAGGGAAGCATTCACCACCGCGCAGAGCCCATCGCCCAGCCCTTCCCGGCTAGCTTTTATAAGCCAGGATGGGCAAGGATCTAGGAGACAGGTGGTCGGTTTCACTCGTCCAAGCAGCCTGTCCACATCCTCGGAGGTAACAGATTGGAATTGATCCCATGAAACATGACTAGACAGGGCTCTAGCACTCTCCCGCCCCGGCCCTGCTCCCACGGTGGAGTCTACCTCCTTCTGAATCTGAGCGACTTTATCTGCAAAAAACTTTGCAAAAGCATTGCAGGAGATCTTGGGGTCCCTACCAGACCCCGGTGACAAAGGTGGTTCTGCTAGGTTGCGAACCACCTGGAAGAGTCTCCTGCTGCTGTTTTCTGCAGATGCAATAGAAACAGCGAAGAAGGTCCTCTTCGCTGTCGCCATTGCCACTTGGTAGGCTCGAAGTTGAGCTCTAGCCCGTGTCCGGTCTGATTCAGAATGAGTTTTCCGCCACCGGCGCTCTAGCCGTCTCAGCAACTGTTTCATCGCCCTCAGCTCCGGGGAAAACCACGGAGCTGTCCGGGCTCCATGCAATCGGAGAGGACGCTTCGGAGCCAGACAGTCAATAGCCCTGGTTAACTCCGCATTCCAGCGGGCCACCAGGGAATCAACTGAAAGGCCATCAACATGGGATAATGCATCCCCTACCACTCTCTGGAAGCCAATTGGATCCATTAAGTAGCGGGGGCGGACCATCTGAATCGGTCCCACCTCCCTGCAGAGGGGAAGGGTCGCAGAGAAGTCCAGTTGCACCAGGAAGTGATCTGACCATGGCACTTCTTTTGTTTCACTTTTACTTAGTGTCAGATCACCAACATCCATAGAGGTAAACACCAGGTCTAAGGCATGTCCGCGGCTATGAGTTGGACCAGACTTATTCAGGGACAGCCCCATGGAGGCCATGCTTTCCACGAAGTCCCGAGCGGCCCCTTGTAAGGTCGTGTCGGCATGGATGTTAAAATCCCCTAAGACAACCAAACTAGGTGTCTCCAGGAGTATATCCGCCACGACCTGAAGCAGCTCGGGCAGGGAATCCTTGGTGCAGCGGGGAGGTCGGTACACCAAAAGGAATCCTGTACTGCCCCTATTGCCCAACTTCCAGAACATGCACTCAGAAAACTGGGTCTTCCCAATAGGACTGCAACCCCCCCTCCCCGCCCAGATGGCCTGGGTTGCTGTGCGTAAGAGAAACCTGGTGGACAAGCAGCGGCAAGGACAGGCCCATCTGCTTCATCCAACCAAGTCTCTGTTACACATGCCAGGTCAAATCCTCCATCCACAATCAAGTCGTGGATGGCAGTGGTTTTGTTAATCATTGACCTGGCATTACACAGCAACACTTTCAGGTCATGTGGGTATCCCCTGCTGATTCCAGTATCCATCCGGTCAGGACCAGACCTGGAGGCAGGGATAGTCTTCAGACAACGACTAAACCTGCCTCCTCGGTAATGACATGGTCTGGTCTTAGCGTGACTCCTCCTCCTGCCCATGATCACTGATATCGGGTGTCTTTCCAAGACTACCCCCCCTGTGGAACCTGCCCCAGCCATCCTGTTGGCTGAGGCCCAATCCCAGGCAGCCCTACCCCTATCCCCTTAAAAAACAAATAAAGACCATACACTAAATTAACAAAATAGTACAAATAAAAAACAGAGAACAACGCTAAAATTAAACTAAACATTTGCCCCACCCCAAACAAAAAATAATAAAATGATATAAAAACCACCATTAAAACAAATTAAAAGTGCAGCAGTGAGTGCAGGCCACGCCCCCCAAGCCAGTTGGAATTGGCAGGAGAAGGGAGCGGCCTTCCAAACACTCACAAGCAAGCGGCAGCATCTTGGCATAGCAAAGACCGAAATAATTTGCACTGGGTACCTACATTCAAGAGAGCTTCACCTGCGTGACATTTGAAATAGTCATCTTTTGCAGGCAGGTGAGAAGTAGAACAAATGCCTGTGAAATATCAGCAATGTAAAGGTAAAGGTAAAGGGACCCCTGACCATCAGGTCCAGTCGTGTCCGACTCTGGGGTTGCGGCGCTCATCTCGCTTTATAGGCCAAGGAAGCCGGCGTTTGTCCGCAGACAGCTTCCGGGTCATGTGGCCAGCATGACAAAGCCGCTTCTGGCGAACCAGAGCAGCACACGGAAACGCCGTTTACCTTCCCGCTGGAGCGGTCCCTATTTATCTACTTGCACTTTGATGTGCTTTCGAACTGCTGGGTGGGCAGGAGCTGGGACCGAGCAACGGGAGCTCACCCCGTGGCAGGGATTCGAACCGCCCCTGGCAACAAAATAAGTAGAAAATAAAATAAAATAAAAATAATACTAAAAACGATGGAAAGAAGAAAGAGTCCTCACCAGAGAGGGATGGCAAATCAAGCTGTTGAACTACGATGAAATGGCAAAACTGACCAGAAAGCCCAGGAACCAAGAAAACAAAAACTTTAAGAACGGGGGGAAATTTATAATTTACTTAGGAGACCACTGTAAGCAGATGAAAACATTAGCAGGATTCTATTATCACTTGTAATGTATCAAAAACTATTGACAATATGGACAGATACAAAATATAGATTATGAAATAATACGCAGTTGAAAATGTTGACAATAGGACCATTGGAGGAGATGGCGGGAAGTCTCGAGATTCAGAAAAATTTCTATATACGGATACGTATTTGGTATTGTTACAACTTTACACTTTTAATATAAAAATGATTTCAAATAAATAAATAAATACAATACAATACTGAAAATGGATGTTAAAGAAAACCCAGCTGTTTTGGCTTCACTTCTTTTTAAGAAATTATAACACAATGGAGAACTAGCATGGAGCCTTTGACAGGCCATTGGACGTGTATCAGGAAGACATTGGATTAGAAATTTGGTAACTACGGTTACTAGAGAGCCTTGGACTAGTCACCTACACCACAGAGTTGCTGATAAAATGGCCCGGCTCCCAGTATTCACCATGATATTCTTTGGACCGAGGATGATAAACACAACCATTCACAAATACAGCTGACTGAAATTTGCACACCACAGCATTTACTATTATGCATGTACTCAACGTGGGAAGGTCTAAGGGGTGAAGATAAGGAAAGCAGAGGAGGCAAAATATAACTTAGACTGTTTCTTGGGTGGGTGGGGAGGAAGTGTGCAACTCCATAGGCTCAGAGCTTCTTCAGTTTAGCACCTGCAACAACTAATTGCTATTAAGAAAGCAGTTCTGTGGTAAGATTATCCTCTTTACCTTGCAACTAAAAAAAGTGCCAGGTGGTTTTACTGGAACAGTTATTCATAACCTGAGGATACATATTTTTTTAAATCAATTTTTTAAATGTACCTTAACAGTAGCCTTCTCTTTTTTGGTTCAACTTTTGCAGGTTTCAGAATTGCACTTTGAAGTAGAAAAAAAACTGTTTAATTCCAGAAGGCTTCAAAGAATTCGGGGTGGGAACATACAACTCCAGCTGCCGCAGAGACAAAAGCTCCGCAGACAATAAAATCGTGTTTATTAAACAATGTAAGAGTCATTAACATTTGCGGTTTCAGTGGACATAAATTTTGATGGACCAAAGGAATCTGGTTATTACAAATATTAGATGGAGAAGGAATCTTGGGTGTCTCTTAGTGCAGACCCAGGTCATTGAGCCTGAACTTCTTACTTGTTTTTTTTTTTGGGGGGGGGGACAGGATGGCTGGGATAGAAGCAGGCCTGCATGCCCAACAATCCAATTCCACTAATTCCCAGCTCTCACAACCAAAACGTACATAATTATGACCAGTGTGCAAAACATCATTACTTATTTGCATCATCATGCTTCCCCACAAAGCACTGTGATTGGAGTGGCCTTGGAAAACCACACACTGTGATTAAAAGCTAGAATTGTCTATCAAAATGAAAGAACTCCCACCAGCCTCTCTACCCTCCCCTTCTCTCAAGTTGTGGGGGTTCCCCCAGAGAAATGGTTTCAATTCACGGGGGGGGGGGGAGATGGGGAAGGTAGCGCATTTAACCTTTCTGGGGAAAACAGAGGCAACAGACCTACTTGGATGTTTTTTTTGGGGGGGGCCAGGTACGTATTGAGCATCATGGTTAACAGCACAACCTGACTTGCGAACCTGAGAGTCTGCCTCAAACCACCCTGATTCACTTCGTTTGGGGTACACAAAGAACGAATGCACACGCCGAGTACTGGTATTTTTTCCTTCCATAAGAGGCAACTTGATGCATTCACGCCAGAATTGGAGTCTGCACACACACATGAAGAAAACTGAACTAGCTTTCTAACGCAATCTGATATTCAACATGTATATGTATGTATGAAAAGGACTGGTCTGCCAGAAAAGAAACTTAGTAGAACAAAGAGGAGTTATTGGTGGGGAAATATGTTATAAAATTACTATCCTGTATTGCAAGCGTTACTCACAGTTCAAACTGTCAGCTACTGAAAACAATTAGTGTTTCGGCTCACTTCTGTGTGACAGCCAATTTACAGCTGAGAATTTCTACCCCATGCCAATACCGCTATTGGCAATCTAAACCCCATGAGAAAAAGTAGTTTCCAGATGATGGGAACAAAATTCACTTTCCGAGCACATTTTTCCAATTCCTCCAGTGAGCTAATAGTGGATAGATTCCTATCTTTGCTGAATTCTATCTGCCAATTATTTTCAATAAAATAAAATAATCTCCCTTGCCTGCCTTTCAGTTGAAAACATCCATGATAGTGAAATCAGGATAGAAAAAAGACACCAGAAGTTCTGTAAAACCCAGTATTCCCCCCCCCCCAGCATTACCATCTGATTAACCTTCTCTAAAGGAAATGGCTAACTGAAAGCCACCCCAAAGCTTTGCAATGGACCGTGGGAACACGGTCAAGTTTTCCTAGTTATGTCTTCTGCTCTCTCTTTATTAAAGACAAGGATTTCCCTCTAGATGACAAACAGCTGTCCTTAAGAAAACTGTGGCAAGAAACAGTGTTTTGATCTTTTCTTCTGTGTTGGTGGGGGCCTGGCACCCCAATATTGGGGAAGCAGCCATTCACTGCCAACACTTCCAGTGTGGTGTAGTGGTTAAGAGTGGTAGACTCATAATCTGGGGAACCGGGTTCGTGTCTCCGCTCCTCCACATGCAGCTGCTGGGTGACCTTGGGCTAGTCACACTTCTCTGAAGTCTCTCAGCCCCACTCACCTCACAGAGTGTTTGTTGTGGGGGAGGAAGGGAAAGGAGAATGTTAGCCGCTTTGAGACTCCTTCGGGTAGTGAAAAGCGGGATATCAAATCCAAACTCCTCTCCTCCTCCTCCTCCTCCTCCTCCTCCTCCTCCTCTAGAATGTCAGGTTCAGTGGCAAAGCACACAGCTGTGCCCTGGAGAAGAGGCAACTTGTCTCACACCACCGTCTGCCAAGTGATCTTTCCTGTTGCCAGGGCAGATGCAGAGCTAGCGACCCGCAATGTTGTAAGGACATTTTGGTCGCCGGGAGTTTTCATACGTGGACAGCCTGGAAATGATATGCTTTGGAAGCCAGGCCACGGCTTGGCAAAAAGGGCACCTTGAGCCAAATCAGATTTTGTCGTCCTGTGTGCCACTCACTTCCTGTGTGCACTTAGTGAAACTGACATTGGTTACAGAAGCAAGCAGGAGGAGCGTGATGGGAGAAGAGAGCACACCAATTCTGTTTTATTTTTAGGTTGGCTTAAAAAAAAAAACTCTTAAAAAGAAAAAGGAAAAAAGGAAGAAACGGTCTGCGATAGCTTCGAACATATATAATTGAATGATGATGATCTTGATCTGTTAAGACAGCAGGCTGGAGTGTTTCTTCAAGTAGTTACACCCATCAATCCTTTCGGATTACGGTGGTGGATTAGAGAGTCTCATTGGCCAGCAACAAGATTGCCAAAGTCCATTATTTTGAACAAATAGAGCTTTTGTTTCCAGTATCCAGTGGAAAACCAGTTTCTACAGTACAAGGTCATACCGAAAAAGAAGGAAGTAAGAAAGCAAAAACAGACAGACTTTCCCAGGGTATTAACTGCACATTTCCTCTAGAACTAGGCAATCCATGCCTTCCTCCAATATGCATTTAAAAATCCACCCAGACTTCTACAGTATATAATATAGAAGTATATCATTCACTCAAGAGAGTATATGTTAACGAAACAACATTGTACAGCTTGGGACCCCCCCACACCTAAATAATAATAAAAAATATAATAATAATAATCCTCCTTCCTTTTCCTCAGAAAAGGGACTCAAGGTAGCTTGCAAAAATTAAAACAAGCATGAATAAAACACATAAAGCTGTAAACATGTAAAAGATAGTAATTAAAAAGTAATTGAGTTATAATAGAATTAACATGATCTAAAGCAAATTTATAAAATCTAATATGTCTAGAAAAAACAGCAACAACATGACATGATGAATAGACCTTTCCTTAAAAACAGTCAGATCTCAGAAGCCTGCTGGAATAAAACAGTCTTCATCTGCTGGCAGAAGAACAAGGAGCAATGTGGGAGAAACCACAGAGGCGGTTGCCCTGGGCGCAAAATTCTTTGGATTTGCAAAATTTCAAAAGCAAAAAAAAAAAAAAAAAAAAAAAAAAAAAAAAAAGTAGTAATAATAATAATAATAATAAAACTAATAAATACAAAAGGATGCTACTAAAGCAGAAGTGGTTCTTTGTGGGTTCTCCTATGGAAAAACAACAACAGTGCTGTAGGTGGTATAGTACACATTCCACCTAAATCTTGCTCCTTAAAGAGCTCTCATTTATTTTATATATTTAAATTATTTATATTCCAGTCTTTAACCATTTTGCCCATGGCACATCAACCTTCAGTTGCAATCCCACTTTCAAAGCTCATGAAAAACACGTATAAAAGCAGAGGAAGCCATATTGCTCCATCAATACTTTTATTAGCATCCACCCAAATGGGAGTGTGGAAATTCTCTCTCTCTTCAATCTCCTCCACCTTTGACTTCCTCCGATGCAGGGACCTGTGAACTCAACAACTTGCTCACTATTTTTTGGTGTCTTGGTTGGTCTTAATAACAACGCTGCCAGATTGTGGATAATAGGAACAACCGAGAAAATATAATACAGTCCATGGCGAGAGAACGTGGCTAGGCTCGAGATTCCAGATCACCCGTCAAATAGGCACAATTGAGGAAGGAAGGCATTACCTCACACACAGTCTGGGGTGTTTCAGTCGCTACAGCACGAGACTCTTAATCTCAAGGTCGTGGGTTCCTGCATTGCAGGGGGTTAGAAGAGATGACCCCTGGGGCCCTTCCATCATGGATGATTCATTCATATTGGTGGTGACAATTTTACATGGGGGTTCCGTTCCTGGCCACCAACACGCATAAGCCCACTCTGCCCTGTTACATCACCATTACAGCCTCTTCTGGGTCCAAAAGCAGTAGTGTATCAATTGGATGCTCACAAAATGGTCACCATGTGTGTCTGTATGTGTGTGTCCCCCTCTATTCCTACAGTGAAGTGCTTTGCAAGCTACACACACACACACACACACATGGTTGACAGTCCAGCATTGGTACTTGAACACTGGAACTAAAATAAAATAAACATATTCTTCAGACATCAGCTTCCCTCCCCTCCAGGGAAGCAACTTCAGAAGGTGTGTATGTCAGGGCTTCATTACAGATGAGCAAGGCTCCTCTTAACTTAATTCTCAAGTGAAGTTGCACATGTTCCGACCAGTGCTGGGGTTACAAATCGCCTTATTGATGTACTGTGCTATCAGGGCTGGATTGCTGCCAGGCTATTAATCTAAAAGCCTTCAGAGCAGGGGGCTCCCATGCTTCTCTGCCCTGAGTCTCATCTGCACCCTTATCACTTTTCCGATGCGGGCAGCACCTGTTGCCAAGGCTCCCTTTTATCCGCATAGCGTTTAAAGATGCAAGTTCACTTTCGACACCTTACGCAGAGATTCGTTTGTTTGTTTTGAAAGCCAGGCAGCAAAGCATGTTCTCCTTCATGGAGAGCACGTGTTGCGGTCGGGGCTAGCAAGTCACCCCTCTGCTGCTGGGCGGGTTTGTATGGATGGCCACTACTGTGATTGGGCTCTGGCTGTCGTTGGGGAGATTTCTATGTTGCAACTTGTTGATGGACAGTCCAGAGCCTATAAATGACCCTGCACTCAGCGTCGGAGCCCTCCTGGCTTCGTGCATCGGATCGCCCGCCCTCCCGCCCTGTTATTAGGCCTCTGCATTGACCTTGCTATGCCTGTCATGGGGTCGTCTGCGTTGGAGCAGGGGCCTGGTAGGAATTTTTCCATTTGGCTGATTGGCTGGTGCCATTTGGTTTTCGCCTACTGCGTAGCAAATAGTCACAACTTGTAAGGTTGGTGGTTAGGCATTGGTTATAAATTGGTTTAGGAGGGGCAGAGTTGGCTGTGGTTGCCCCTCCTATGCTGCGAAGGGGCAGGTTGGCTGTGGTTGCCCCTTCAAGGCTGCTGCTGCAAGGGGAATTCCGTTAAAGGAATCCAGGGGCTCACCAAGCTTGTCCGTATCCCCCGGTCGGGGGCCAGGGCCCACGCAAGAGCCCCTGGGAGCATTAGGGGAGAACGGGCGCACATTCTCTCCCCAAAGCGTTTTCCCCTATACTGACTTCACAGGCGGGTGGATGTCAGTTCTGTCCCCAGCGGGACAGATAGTCTTAACCAATGCCTAAGCAACCACTCACTTATTTTGTATTCAATAAAGTTGTGGCCAAATTAATGCCAAAAACCTTAAACTTATATATGGTGTGAAGTGTGTTTTACTTGAGGGGTGCTTGGGGACCTCGACACGCAAATAAGAAACTCCCTTTAAATACAATAGTCCAAACACACAATGCTAGTCTTGGCGTGCGGTCAGTGGGCTGGGGCGACTAGGCTAGTCCTCTAAATGTTCCCCTGGCACCACCTTCCCAAAGCCCAGGAAGCTTCTTGTCTGGCTTAGGGAGAGAGGAACGCTGCTCTGACGGGTCCAAGAACCCTTCCGCAGCCTTCTTTGTTATTTCATTTCTCTCCATTTTATTTCTTTGTTAAATATATTTTTAAAAAATCATTTTTAAAAAATCTAATTTGTTTTCTGGGTTCCACCAGTTGCACCTGAGTGGTCTTCTTGTAGGTACCTGGAAGTATAATCTTCCAAGAAGGGTAGCTTTAGCAAAATCCACTTGCTTTATAGCAAGCTTTTAAAAACTGGCACCAGACAAATGCTGCGTCTAGTTCCTCAGATTGTATTTGGAAAGCACCAGTGTGAAAGCAGGATGAAAGAGCTTAAACGCGTTCTGCTTATTCACAGGTTAATAGGAACTCAACTCAACAATCAAACAAAACTAGAAATCTGAGGGAACGGGGACGTCTCGTTTGAACTATGCAGTTTTTGAGGTCATTTGAAAAACACGCCACGAATTCGGAGGACAATACTTTCGACAGCTAAAACTGAAGTGAGGTAAGTTCTACTGGTAATGTGAATAAAAGCACAAGTAGGTATTAAAATGTTCAGTTTTCTATCTCCCCCCCCCCCATTTATTTCAAATTCCAGACTGACAGGCTTGAGTAGTCAAGAGGACACTTATCTTAAAATAGCAATGGGAAGCTTTTAGTAGCAATAACACACACGGAATCTGGAACAGCAACACAAATGCATTGCAAGGTGAAACAAAGTGGAGGGGGTGTCAAATCAGTAAACAAGCAAATATAGACATTTATGGCAAACGTCCACAAATGCCTTATTTTGTGAATGTTTCACGATCACCCTAAAAGGAGAACAAAATACAGTACAAAATTACCTCCCCCCCCTGGAATTAAACAAGGCAGGAGGAATATCCCTTAAAAAACCAACACTCTCAGAATTGCTTAAGCTTTTCCTCGTCGAAGAACACCTTCTTTTTGTAAACGTAATCTGCCGTAGGCTTCTGGCTAGTTTCTACCCCAGGGTTTTCACTTTGCCACTAGGATCACACACACATCAGAGTCTGCTTGGCTTCTGCAGAGCCTTCATGAGCCCAACATCAGTACATTCCATAGACTGCTAATGTGATCCATGTCTCTGAGGAGAAGATCAGTTTAACACCGATGACAACAGTGAGACGGTTGTGGGCAGTGTGAGCCTGCACCTGCCAGCACTGCCCTCTGCAGGAACAAATTGAAGATTACTGCCATCTTGTGGGTAAGGGAAATAGCTGCACTGTAGTGCACCAAGAGGAAAGGCACGTTATTCACTCCCTCAACTTGCTACGGTGGCGGGGGGGGGGGAATACAGATACCTTACAGGTAAACTACAAACTCTTTTGCCTGCTTTTGCCCATCAGGTGCCACACATCCAGTACTGTGGGCTCCCACCCTATTAAACATCTGGTGCCTTATAGAATCATAGATTTGGAAGGGACCCCGGGGGTCATTTAGTCCAACCCCCTGCAATGCAGGAATCTTTTTGCCCAATGTGGGGCTTGAACCTGCAACCCTGAGGTTAAAGAGTCTCACGCTCTACCGACTGAGCTATACTAATGAAGACTTTAAAAAAAAGCAGGCATTTTAACTACCTTTTCAGATTACATGGTTTGCTTTATAGCTGATTTTATTTTACGGTTTTAACCTTACCGAATACCATTTAGGGACTGTGAGTTGTGAGGCATACACATATTTGAAATAAATAAGATCACTTGATGGCTGCAAAAGTGTTTATGGGAACAACAAAGGGAACAATTCAAACAGGAAGGATGCTTTGTGGTATACAAACTGAGGAAAACACACTGCTCTGTTTCCCTACTCAATGAGCAGGACTGTACTGTAGTAAAGCTTTGATTAAATAAACATTATTTTCATATAGCTGCTACACTAAAGCATAAACGCTTGAAGTCTAGCTGTGCAAACGTCTTGGAGTCAATAAACAAACAGCAGCATGATTTAAGGTGTCTTGTTCCCCAAAATGAAGAAAGAGGGGGAAGAGAAAGGAACAAGACTGTCCTCTGCTGAGTCATCTACTAGATTACAGGTTTTCCTCATTGCATAGCAGAGCAAACAGGAGAAAAAGTGCGCGAGCACCCTAATATTATATGCCCCTCCCTGGGGAATGGTGTTTTAAAATAGTTCTCTGAGCAAACAAGATCCATGCAATATATATGGTACATTTTTCAGACTCCCTCAGGCTGTAGGAAAGAGGGCTTCACGGGCAGTTCCAAGCCTGACCACAAAAGGTAGCTTTGCCTGGGCTGTTGTGGACGTCCAAGCATCATCACCAGCTTACAGCAGCAAGGTTGCTACAAGATCATCACCCATGGCTCCAGAAGCCTTGAATGTCCTGCGAGAGACTAAGGAGTCTCTGTGTACCTGTGTAGGTTGCCATGCCCTCTGTAAAGGGAGAACCAAAACGGCCAGTGAAGAGGCCCCAAAGGGGATGACCTCTGCCTCCAACTGACAACCGCATATGAAAAAGGTATGAAATGGCATCTGTTTGTCCAAGTCTGGTTTCTTCCCTCTGGGAATACACCGCATGTTCTTGAAGGGTAAAGTTTCTATTTTATGGGGCAATTGCAATTCAGCTGGATCCTTGCAAGTGCATGGATGAGGGTGGGCAGTGTGCCGAGAGTCCACACATGCACAAGGTGACCATGGAAACTGGCAAAATAAGGACAAAAAGCCCAGACATGTTTGAGGTAAAGTGGGTGGCAACCAGGGATAGGGCCTTCTTAGTGGTAGCTCCTTGGTCATAGATCTCTCTTGCCTGGCCACTCCATCAGCATCTACTTTGTGATATTTAAAACACCAAGCAAAAACTTTGCTATTTTAGGGGACTTCAATGGGACTGACTGATTCTGTTGCTAATTTCAATTTACAGGGGTACCTCAGGTTACAGACACTTCAGGTTACAGATGCTTCAGGTTATAGACTCCGCTAACCCAGAAATAGTACCTCGGGTTAAGAACTTTACCTCAGGATGAGAACAGAAATCGCACGGCGGCAGCGGTAGGCCCCATTAGCTAAAGTGGTACCTCAGGTTAAGAACAGTTTCAGGTTAAGAAAGGACCTCCAGAACAAATTAATTTCTTAACCTGAGGTACCACTGTATCTTAATTGTCTGATGGCTCTCTGCTTAGTTGTATTTTAGAATCGGTTGTTAAGTGTTTATGTTTCATTGTTTCATAATACATTGCAGTCACAAAATATGTAGTGAATTAGTCTGAACAGCAAGATGATCAATATTTTAAATAATTAAAAAGAGTAGCTGTATAACTTTTAATTTAATTTAATGAAAGATAATTTTCACAGACGGGTATTAAGGAAAAGCATAACTACAACTTTACTTTCGATAGCTTTAACAGTAAGCTTCCTAAAAATCTTACCTTCCTGTTTGTTGAAAAGGCTTTCAATTTCTTTTCCCCAACATTCAAGAAAATGGTTTTTCTTTTTCTTTTTTTGGCAGATCCCACAGACAGGATCTTATAAAACATTTTATATACAGCTTTAGCATTCTATGCCAGATAACTTTCCCAGTGCTCTACGAATGAGAGTAGTTTCTTCCAGTTTGCAGCGCAGCCACTCTTTCTGTACAATCCAAACCCTGACCAGTAGGGGCTTAACAGAGAAGTGGGGCGACCACCCCATCCACAGCCCCATTGCTTACACCATGGTGGAATGCTGGGTGGAAGGGAGGCAAATCCTAGATCAGGCTTGGACTGAGCCCAATGCCATAAACGTAGCAACAGTGGGGGGTCAGCTCTTTGTGGGCTTTCTATGGGATGCTGCTGGCGAGGATCCTATTGACGTCAATTCTGCCCACCCACACAGTCATGGAGAACTGGTAGAGTGAAGCTGGAAGAGGTTGGCAGGGTCAGGTAGAAAGAACCTCTCCCCAATCCATCAATCTATTTCCCTCACCCCACCAGTCCAGTGCTAAGGGGATTTAAATCACACTGCCAAATGCTAAAAAATTTAATGCTCAGGAAGGAATGCGCAGTCCCAGGGCTTTGACAAATCTAAAGTTTCAAGGGGGCAGTTGAAAGCACACAGAAAAACAGAAGGGCCTTTTTGACAACAAAAGCAAAAAAACTAAACGCAAGATTGTTTTGGTTCGGCTCTAATTGACTCCCAAGCGTCCCATTTTTAAAGAAACTCAGCACTAACAAAGCGAGCTAATAACCTAGTCTTCACTGTTTCATATTAAACTGCAAGCCTTCAGAATAAGCTACCTGTTCTTTTTTGTTTTTTTGTTTTGTTTTAAGTCCCTGGGACAAGGTAGGCTAGAATCAGGTAAAGGGAAGTAACTGCAATTCTAAGCATACAGCTTACTTGAAAGCACACACAAAAATCAATCCGACCAGCTTCCAAATAAAAATGGATATGATTGGGCTGCACGTCATTAACTCTCACCACACTCCAAAATGCTTTTGTAAGGCTTCCCATTTAAAAAGATATTCCAAGCACACCAGGGTGTTAAAGGGCCCAATATTTATTTATCATTCACTTGCCTTTCTGGAAGTCAGCCAGGGTGATATACAATTTCGGAACTTGGAAGGCAATAAGACACCCTATATTATTCATATTTATCTCAATGTGTTTTAAAACCATCAAAAGATAATTTGTAGGAAGAACCTGAAATTCTTCAGAAAGGCAAGGCAGTTACTGTTTCAAGTGCAGGTATGACATTGATACGAGCTAATAAAAGAAAATTACTGTTGCCTGGTAAATTTAATTCCTTTAAAACACACACACACTCAGCTCTTGTGGTAATAAATTAAAGTTTTAGAAATACTTCTCTGTGTTGTATCGTATACATTAATATTATATACCTTGACATACAGCAAGACTTCTGCCATAGTAGAAGTAGCATGCGTATTTCAGCCTTAGAGAGTCAGAAACTACAACTACAGTGGTGCCCCGCTAGACGAAAATAATTCGTTCTGTGAAAATTTTCGTCTAGCGAAGCGGCAATGAGAGCCGCGCTTTCGCTAGACAAAAAAAAAAAAAAGACAAAAATTTTTGTCTTGTGAGGCAGCCCCATAGACTTTTTCGTCTAGTGGGGCAGCCTCCCGCTAGACGAATGCCTTCGTCTAGCGAGTTTTTCGTCTAGCGAGGCATTCGTCTAGCGGGGCACCACTATAATCCAGAATGCGGCAGCTAGACTGGTGACTGGGAGCGGCCGCCGAGACCACATAACACCGGTCTTGAAAGACCTACATTAGCTCCCAGTATGTTTCCGAACACAATTCAAAGTGTTGGTGCTGACTTTTAAAGCCCTAAACGGCCTCAGTCCAGTATACCTGAAGGAGCGTCTCCACCCCCATTGTTCTGCCCGGACACTGAGGTCCAGCGCCGAGGGCCTTCTGGCGGTTCCCTCACTATGATAAGCAAAGTTACAGGGAACCAGGCAGAGGGCCTTCTCGGTGGTGGCACCTGCCCTGTGGAATATCCTCCCACCAGATGTTAAAAAGAAAAACAACTACCAGACTTTTAGAAGACATCTGAAGGCAGCCCTGTTTAGGGAAGCTTTTAATGTTTAATAGATTTTAATGTTTTGTTGGAAGCTGCCCAGAGTGGCTGGGGAAACCCAGCCAGATGGGCGGGGTATAAATAATAAATTGTTGTTGTTGTTGTTGTTGTTGCTGCACAGGAGGTAGTACTGGAGGGAGGGTGGTGGTGGTAGTAGCCTCGGTTACAGTTGGGCAGCGTTGAATAAAATTAAGGGGGCAGTGGAAGCATAAAGAATTTTTTTTTGAAACACTGTTCGTACATGTTTCATCTGTTGTGTAACAATGCTTACCACCAGTGTAACAGAGCTAAAGTTGTAGTGATTAATTTATTTTCCAAAATAAATTGATAGCAGTGCACCAGGCTCATCCTTCTCATTAGGGTCATTTTTTAAAGCTATTCGTATTTTTTATTTTAATATTATCCATCGTCATCTTAATTTCCTGCCTGTAATGTGAATGTTACTAAGGTTGATTTTAATAAATAATTTTATAATTTCCAAGCTTCAAGGTGTCTTATTGACAGCAGCATATATTTCTTTCCTACGTTGTTGGACATAGGTAAAGGTAAAGGGACCCCTGACCATCAGGTCCAGTCGTGTCCGACTCTGGGGTTACGGCGCTCATAGGCCGAGGCAGCCGCCGTTTGTCTGCCGACAGCTTCCAGGTCATGTGGCCAGCATAACAAAGTGCTTCTGGCTTACATGGTGGAAGATAAATTAAAAGCCCATAAAGGATTCAATGCGCACATCATTAAAAGATCTCTGTTGAGGGTTTGGGACAAACATAAGAACCTCTTAGAGCCAAAAACACCTAAATGGCTGTCGCCTATTGAAATTATCACCGTAAAGAAGGTAAATATGGAAAGAAGCTGGGGGAAATATAATGATTTATTGGAAGAGAGAGAAGGGATACTTAAACTGAAGAAATATGAAGACATTAAACATCATCTAACAGGATGGATACAGTACCATCAGGTTCATAGTAAGTTTAATAAGGATATGAGGCAAAAAGGCTTTTTAAACGAACCTTCTTTATTGGAAACGCACCTACTAAAAAGCGATAATAAAATAATCTCTAAAATGTATAATGTTCTGCTCGAGTGGGAAGTTAAAGACGAAATGGTAAAAGAGACAATGATTAATTGGGCAATGGATTTAGGGAAGACTATACAGTTAAAATAGTGGGGAAAACTCTGGAAGGGTGGAGGTTCACAGCTTCAGAGGGAATAAAAGAAAACATGATCAAGATGTTTTACAAATGGTACCTTACACCTGTTAAAATCCATAAGATGTATAAAACCAAAGATAATTTATGTTGGAGATGTGGGAAAGAAACAGGGACGTTCATCCATAAGAAGATTTTGAAATATAACATCAAAAGAAATCCGGAAGCCTTTTTAATAGGTATATTAGATGATGGAGTAAAAAAGGAAGATGGAAATTTGTTTTTGTATGCAGTAGCGGCTGCAAGAATCTTGATTGCATCTTACTGGAAGACACAAGAAGTACCTAGTATACAGGAATGACAAGGAAAATTATTTAGCTTCCTGGATTTGGCAAAATTAACAGAAGTGATAAGAGGTGGTAGTAATCAAAAATTTAATCAAAGATGGGAGAAATTTGGAATATATATGAAAAAACAGTGCCCGAATATAAAAACTTGGATCCATTTCTAACATTCTGTATTGGTAAAAAAGGGAAGAAAAGATTAAAAAGTTGATAAATTCACATGAAATTTGGTTAAATGATTGGAAAACGCAGTAACGAGTAAATTAAGCAACCCGGGAGGAGGGCAGGCGGAAGCCTAAGTCAAGTTTACAACTAGGTATTATGATTTATGATTAACTTGGATTGGTTATGATTTATTTATTCAAGTAGTGAATATTGATATTTTATTAATAGATAGCATGAATGAATGAATATGTATGATTTGTTTTGTTCAATTTTCTTTTTGATGCATTATGGTTATGTGTGTGTGTGATGTTTGTTTTGTTGTGTATTGTTTTTAATGTATGAATGTTATAATTCTCAATAAAGATTTATTTAAAAAAACACACACAAAAAAACAAAGTGCTTCTGGCGAACCAGAGCAGCGCACGGAAACACCGTTTACCTTCCCACCGGAGCGGTCCCTATTTATCTACTTGCACTCTGACGTGCTTTCAAACTGCTAGGTGGGCAGGACCTGGGACCAAGCAACGGGAGCTCACCCCGTGGCAGGGATTCGAACCGCCGGTTTAACCCACAGCATAGCTTAGAAATATAGAAACACAAAAGAACGCAAATTTGTAATTGCAGCTTTCTGTTTGCTTGTATAAGAATGTAGATTTTTCCCCCAGGGGCACCAAGTAATTTTTATTTATTTATTTATTGAAAAGGGGGCAATAGGCCAAATAAGTTTGGGAACTTTTGCTCTACAGCTATGCTGCAATGAAAGAAGCAGGAACGGGTGCAAAAACTCAGCATGAGGCCTTGGAAGCAGATCAGCTTACTAGCCAATGAGAGGGCTTACCAAACGCTTTTGATGATTGCATTCCACCAGTCCTCTTAACACATTCAAATTCATCTCGCCGACACCAATGCATTTGCAAATAGAAGTTAATAAATTGCTGTTAAGCAGTGTACAATTTCATTTGATGAAGATGAATAGTGTCATCCTATTCAATGCCAGTGGGCGTGGGGCAGTTAATCAAGTTGTTTACCAGCTGGAGAATGGGGGAGAGAAGAGAGAGAGAGAGAGAGAGAGAGAGAGACGCAAAAGAAATACTGGTACTTATTGCTCTTTGTAAATATGCTTTGGGGAGCACGACGATCGCATTATCTTGGCAAGAATGTGCAACTGGATAAAGACACACTGCTGAAGACAAAACAAAATAAAAAATAGAAAATTGCTTCCAGTAGCACCTTAGAGACCAACTAAGTTTGTTCTTGGTATGAGCTTTCGTGTGCATGCGCACTTCTTCAGATACACTGAAACAGAAGTCACCAGACCCTTATATATAGTGAGAGAGTGAGGAGGGGTATGACTCGGAAGGGTGGTGGGAATGGGTGATTGGCTGATGGGTGTGGAAAACCTGTTGATGACTGTTAACGACTGCAATTAGTCCTAAAGGAAAAAGCAAGGGGTGAGATGGCTAAAGCTAACTTTGTCATGTATAGTGAGATAAGAATCCAATGTCTTTGTTCAGACCAGGTCTCTCCGTGGTTTTGAGTTTGGTAATGAGTCTCAAATGTACAAATCTTTGCCGCATCCCGAAGATGAAATTCAAGTCTACTACACACATCCGCAAGATGTGCACTGCAAACTAATGCTTTATCTTTCTAATGTGACTAATGCAGCAAGATGAATTAGAAACGAGATGGCAGAAGCCTAAAGTAGCAAAATGGACTGCACCGCTGCGCTGCCGCCCCCCACCAAAATATGAAAATAATAATAATCTGCAAGTGAAAACGAGACCCGGAGAGAATGTGCTGGACTTCTGGTGGGGTTTTTCTATTGCTCTTTTTGTGGAGTTTTTGACAGGAGGGAGCATTCAAAAATTGTCCCACCCTACTCATTCCTCTATGTATATATACCAAGGTAAAGTCTGTTGCCTATGGCTGTCTTTCAGTTAATTATAAATTTGTGGTTATTACACACACACATACATACATACAGAGATTTCGCAAGATAGGATTAGTCAGGCGTGGCAATTTGCTGCCTTGCAATCTTTTCATTCAGGCAGTACTTTTGTAATTTCTGCCTCTGGTGTGTGGAAATTGAGAACACCACAAAATCAAAACGGTTCATCTACCTAGTAGTTTTGCTAAGCTTGATAGGTTTGTAGGCTTCTTGTCAATGTGATTTGAGATTATCTACATGTTGGTGATGTCTATGTATATACCGCCTCCCACTGGGTTGGCAAAAACAAAAATTTAAAAACATTCTAGAATAGCACACTTTTACATGTTTTTATATAGTTGTTTTATTGATTTGGATAATCTTATCGAATATCACTTTTATGGTGCAGACTGCTTGGAATTTTTTTTTTTTGAAATATTAAGTGGTTTAGAAATGCTTCCAAGTAAATAAATAAATGAAAAATACAGTTTGCTTCCAGCCAAGCTTTCAGACTTAAACAGTATGGGCAGAAAGCAAAAGGTAATTGTTCACCTCGTTTCAAAGGTAATTGTTCATCCTTGCTTCAATTCTGTGGCATGGAAGGAATTGGCAAAATTAATCTGATTTCTTGAGTTCCATTCACTCCATTGCCTTAAGCATTATACAAAACAGGCTCAATCAAGGCAGTTTTTGAATCATTCTGTAATAAAAGTAGAATTTCTCGTGTACCTTTTTTGTTGTTGAAAGGTCTGAAGTCAACAGCACCAATAAAAACGAAGCAAAATACAGAAATAGTATAAGCTTTCATAGCTAAATCAACTACTGTGGGGCTCAGCAGGCACTTCCTTCCTGACCAAAGTCTACAGTGGTAGCTCGAGTTACAAACGCTTCAGGTTACAAACTCCGCTAACCTGGAAGAGTTACCCCGAGTTGAGAACTTTGCCCCAGGATGAGAACGGAAATCGTGTGCCAGCGGCGCAACGGCAGCAGCAAGAGGCCCCATCAGCGAAAGCACGCCTCTAGTTAAGAACAGTTTCCGCTTAAGAAGCATTCCACCAGTCCTCTTAACACATCCAAATTCATCTCGCCGACACCAATGCATTTGCAAATAGAAGTTAATAAATTGCTGTTAAGCAGTGCACAATTACATTTGATAAAGATGAATAGTGTCATCCTATTCGATACCAGTGGGTATCTCCCTCTATCTCCATCAGTTATTGTCTGGGAAGAAGAGTAGCCTTCTTCCCTCACAAGAAGAAGAAGAAGAGTTTGGATTTGATATCCCGCTTTTCACTACCCGAAGGAGTCTCAAAGCGGCTAACATTCTCCTTTCCCTTCCTCCCCCACAACAAACACTCTGTGAGGTGAGTGGGGCTGAGAGACTTCAAAGAAGTGTGACTAGCCCAAGGTCACCCAGCAGCTGCATGTGGAGGAGTGCAGACACGAACCCGGTTCCCCAGATTACGAGTCTGTCGCTCTTAACCACTACACCAAGAGAGTGGGGCCCTAAGCTATAGCTTGTTTAGCTTATATGTAAATCCGGCACTGCTCCCACAGTTCCTCTCTGCCTTTGTAGCCATCTTCACACACCTCATCAAGGCCAATCTGTGTCTCACACAATGAGTATCAGGAGTGGTACTTTTCAACACTCATCACAAGAATACTATTATTTGAAAAGACAAATAATTTTTGTAAAGAAGAGAAACAGGCAAGCATCTTAAAGCATTGCAGAAGGTTGTTTAAAGCACAGGGGCGGGGAGAATCTCAGAAATATTCCTCTCCACTCCTCCTCCAAGATGAAGTAGCTGATGTTGGATTCTTCTTGGACACTTACAGGCTATTTCAGCACAATAGCTCAAAAATGTCAGGCACTCTTCTCGCGAAACAAAGAGCTAGGTGTGCAGGTGTTCGGGATGGAAGAGTATTTCTGGTCTGCATTTATTTTTATTTAGGTTTTTTTTATTAGAGATTTTCTTGGTTTACAAAAGTGTGTACAATGTCTCTCGCATTTTTCCATGTAACATTTTTACAGATCAATTTTGGTTGTCGAGACATTAGGCAGAAAGGGGGGGGAGGAGGTGGGTGGGATGGGGGGAGGGTGGGGGGGCGATGTTTCTTTTTTCCTTAGTATATGTAGGATTTGGTGTCAGCATCATTTGTGTTGGTTCTCTGTTGTTCACTTGTATTTCCTTGGCGGTGAGAGGTTGCGATTGGCATAGGGTGTGCTTGTTCCTTTGTGGTTGGCTGTGGTGATCTTTGGTTTTCTGTGTGAGTGGGGTGGGTGTGTGTTTTGGATCAGGTTAGCCATATTGATTTGTATGCTGCCGGTAGATTTTTGTCATTATCTTGTTGAGCTGTGTGTGTGATGAAGGGGGACCATATACCCTAAAACTAACCTACAGGTGGTATCTAACGCCAAGAAAATTAGCACAAATACGCCCAGGAACCTCACCAAAATGCTGGAGAGGATGCACCTCCACGGGCACATACTTCCATATGTGGTGGGAGTGCCCCAAAATCCAAACATTCTGGACAACAACCATACGAGAAATAAGCAAAATAACCAAACAAGTGCTAGAAACCACCCCAGAACTGGCTTTACTAAACATCTTCCAAGACAATAATGCCCACTTACAACACAAGGAACTCATAATCCATCTACTCTCAGCAGCCAGAAACATCATAACCAGACACTGGAAAGACCTGTCAGGAGCAAGCATGGACCAATGGTACCAAGTAGTATGGGAAACAGCCCTACTAGAAAAGTTAACCAGCAACCTAAAACTAGCGCGGGGACAATTGTGTGCATTTATATACAGTATATAAAAAAATTTAAAGTATATATTGAATTGTATATTCTATCGCATTCGTTATTTTTTTTTTTACATACTGTATCGGAAATTTTTGAAGAAGTGCAAAAGATAATTACATTCTGATCCATGTATTGGTCTGGGAGTTGTGAATTAGGTCAGTTCTCTTACAAATGCAGCAAAAAAAACAAAAAAAAACCTGAAACTCCTCTATATCTAAGAGTTTCAAACCAGGCTCTATTAACAACATCAAGTTAAGTTCTATATCAGTGGCATATTTGTTGCTGCCTCATCCTGCACAACAAATAAATATATTATGATGATCTAGCAACCATATTCATTTATGACCATCCTACTGGAAATACAGAATTCTGCAGGAATTTCTCTGAAGCATAGAAAGGATCCGATTGAAAACTAACCGAGTTTTACTCTGAGTAGACCCACACCGAAACTACTGGACCTAACTTAAGTCATGTGCGTGTCTGCTCTGAGCAAAACTGAAAACCAATCTCAGTCATCTGAGGATGTTTAACAGTAGAAGTTTTCATGCCCAGCTAATAGGCAAAGGTATTGACAAGAGATGCTAGATATGTGGTTACCATGGTTACTCTGTGGTACATGAAAAGGTATTCCAAGTTCAGAAGCATTTTATTTTCCCTTACTTTGTCCACGCATGCAAGCTCTTCCATGTTTGGGTTGGCAGTGCTTGTATGCATAACCCCCAAATGATCTTAGGTGTGACAGTCCTATAAGCTGCAAGTGAAAATGGAAGCAAATCTGCAAGTGAAGTCCACCTTGTATGTTGCTAGAGAGGTGACATTCCAGAAATATGAAGGCTGCGGCAACAATAGCACCCTCCTTGCCAGGGGTGGTGGTGGTGGAGAAAAGCTCTTAAACTGTGAGGGAAGTAAAATACAGTGGTACCTCGGGTTAAGTACTTAATTCGTTCCGGAGGTCCGTTCTTAACCTGAAGTGTACTTAACCTGAAGCACCACTTTAGCTAATGGGACCTCCTGCTGCCGCCGCGCCGCCAGAGCACGATTTCTGTTCTTAAGCGGAGTTCTTAACTTGAAGCGTACTTAACCTGAAGTGTACTTAACCCAAGGTACCACTGTATATGCAATTACTTTATCATTATCACACCTAGATGTGGCTTAAGAACATGAAATAGATTTAAGTATCTTGGTGCATAAATATGCAGTGTTATGAAATATCAACAAGTGAGCCAACATGGCCTTGCCCTCATATTGCAACATGCCAACGTCACTCTTGCATCAAATAACTGAGGGTGTTCTGGTCGCTGCAAGAGAGATTCAATTTTGCTGATTTATTTATTTTTTTAAAAAACTATTTTAAGAACGTAAGCATCAGTTCAATGCGCAACCAATTAGCACTCTTGGGAGGTACCCAACATATCCCTGTACAACTCCTGCAGCCAGGCATGTGCCAAACATCGTTCTGCTTTCCTTTGGACCACATCAGCGAGGCCAAGGGGGCGAGGGTGTCTTGTCATCTGGGCAGTCCAGGACCTCCATACACATTGCCCAGGCTTGCAATGCAGACGTTTGACTTCACCCCCAGAGATTCACTCCTTTGTCTTTCAAGACAGGTGGATGCCAACTAACTCCAGGTATGATTTAGTTGGATTATCACCCCTTGTCATTGCATGTTACGGATTTAGGTTCAGAGGCCTTTGCCCTGCAGAATAAAGAATCTAGCAAATCAATGTGGCTACTGAAGGCATCAGTTAGACACAAGAACATAGGCGCCTGCTTGATCTGACCAATGGCCCATCTAGTCCAGCATCACAGTGGTCAATCCATGGGGAACCTGCAAGCAAGACCCAAGAACAAGAACACTCTCCTCTCCTGCAGTTTTCAGCAACTGGTATTCAGAAACATTACTGTCTCTGGCTGTGAAGGAGCAGCATTAAGAGACAGCACAAACACCAACGTTTGCAATAGGAAAACAAGGTTAAAATCCAAGTAAGCCTTTCCCCCCTGCCGTACAGTAGTGATAATTATATATTAGTCTAACAATTAAGCACAAATGCAGCTTCAGATTACAACTTGCAGCATGAATTCTTAGTCTCAAAAATGTTATTATTACTAATAAGAAGAAGTGCTGTGTTGTGACACCACAACAAAGTACAAACATGATTAATGCTACTTCCCTGTCAAAAGCTTTCACTCTTTGTTCCTTTATAAGCCAGATGGTGTGCCTTAAGGAGCTTATCCTACAGAAGTGTTCTTAAGTAAATAGATAACCACAAAAATACTTTGGGAACAGCCAGAGTTCAAGATTAAACAGCTTGAAGCAACCAAGTTATTGATTTAGGTACCGGCATTTGATGGATGATAGCTTATCTGTGGCTCAAAATTAACACTACATTAATGCCCTTGTCAAAAACCATCAACTTACTTATTCAAAATGTTTGGGGTGGGGGAGAAGGATGCTTTGAAAGCAAAAATTTCATTTAAAAAACTTCTTATAAGGTTTCTTGCGACTTCATGCTTGTTGAATCCATTTCATTTAGAACCCTCTATTTCCCCCCCCCCCCCAAGTTCCTTAAATGGTATGATCATTTCCCGCAGTCTAACCGAGCACTTTGGAAGGTTTCTCTTCAAAGAAGCTATTGCCGGATTTTTCAGTTTAGTGTCTGAAAATTTAGCAAAACGCAGCTTTCACAAACTGTATTCTAGCTTCATAATGGCCCAGTTTGCAAGTCACATTGAAGCATAAAACATTGTTTTTAATGAACACTGGTTTCATGTGAGAGAACAGCAGGAAGCTGCTCAAAAGTTCCTGCAGCACTCCTACCTTGGTGGAATAAGCAAGCAAGAGTTGTTGTGTCATCCAGACCTGGGCTTGGTTTTTTTCGCCCCTCTCTGTGTGATAAGCCAAGAAAAAACCTTGGTTACTGCTTGTGGCTTGTTTGGAAGAAACAAATGAGCCCAGGTCTTGATGACATGGCAAGCCAGACTGTAGCTTCTTTTGTCTGCAAGCAAGGGAGGAACGCTGCGGGAAACTTTGAAGAACGTGCAAGAGCACTCTGCTTGTTCGCATTAAACCACTGTCTGCTTCAAACAATGGTTCAAAAGTGACCTGCCAGTAAGTTCAACCTAACATCTTGTGCATGATGCCCCTAATTATACTGATTAAACTGTGTAATCCTGCTGTAACAAATGACGTTCTGCAAAATGTGCGATGCAGCGGAGGAGTGCCTTTGGACAAACTGATGATGGGAAACAGAGAAGAGGAGCAGGAAATGAAGTGTAAACGCCTCATGCTTCTGTCAACCATGCAAATTAGAACCCAGTGCAACAACACTAGTCAGAAACGTACCACCCAGTTAAGAGCAATAAACCTGATAAATGACAGCTGCATGTCGCTGACACCTGGATCATGGATACTATGCAGTGGCCAAAAGGGGGCAGATCATGGATAGCTTGCAATGGCAAAACTGGGGCAGAGAACAACAGTTTTGGGACGCTAGACTTTTTTTTCCGTTTGGCAGAAAAAGAAAGAACACAGAAAGAGGAGCAGCTATAGGTTATGAATTAAAAGCTGTGCCAAACACAGGCTCCATGCCAAAACTGAAATAGAAATAAATAAAACCAAGGCTTTTTAGCTCTAAGTACCCTTAATTATAACCTTGTCCACTCACAAGGATGCATGGCTAATAAAGCCAGAGACAAGCAGAGTAGAGAAGTGTAATATTTATCCTAAATAAAGCGGGGAAGCTTGAAAGCATATAGAAAAAATGCACAGACGAATGAAGATCTATACTGAAATACAGTCACTTCGCTATACTTTATTGGTCCTTTTCTTCTTACGTCTCCAGCTAGACAAGCTTGCCATGAATCAAGACTTTTCATTCTGCCTAGGCTATAAAACACCTGCCCAAGTAACAGGGGAAAGGAATAATGGGATACAGAAATGTGTGGCATCCTCAGCCTGATCCTGCCATATTTTGCTACTGACAAAATTGCCTGTACCTGTAATTCTTAAATACATCAAAAAACATTTGGACGCCACACTTTTTGCCGACGCAGCTTAGATTTACGGACTGAAAATGCACTTGCCTCATACGCGTGTCACTTACGATCTTCCCCATGTGGCAGTCCCAATGCCATGTTACTTTTCCTAGTGGACATTTCCCCAGCTCCACTGTTGTGTGGCGTACTGAAGTATTGGCAGCCCCAGTTCATTTCAAGTGATGGACCTCGCCAATGCCTGCGCTCTCATGCTGTTTCCCTTCCTTTGAATAAACGAAGCTAGAAGAACTCCATGCAAATTCACTTGCCCATCCACGAACAATCTCTTGAATTGGAGGAAGTGGCTGTTATGCACATTTTTTGTTTAAAAAAGAAATATAATATAAAATTCATTGGTTTCAATGGAAAATAAGTGGGTGTTCTAAGTGCAGCCAGCTGTTCTTTCATGCAAGCTATTCATTTTATGCACTGAGAAATTCACAAAATGAACACCTATCTGACTAGGAGTGGGAAATAAGCTATTGCATTCTCCTTTTGCTGCTCTTTAAATCAGCCTACTTAATACAATTGCCCACAACTTAAACTGCTTAGTATTACTAGGAAATCCTTGTCTATGTGACAGCAGCATAGTTCAGATAAAGATATGGCATATGTCACTCCACAGTATCTGTGCTGCATGTAGTAGGTCTAAGGTTCAATCCAGAGGGGCTGGGAGGGACCTTGCCTGAAATCCTGGAAAGTCACAGCCAAGCAAGTATAGACAATATTGAGCTGGAGGGTCCAGCTGCTGCCTGGCTCAGCAGAAGGCACCTATGGAGTTAAATCATATATCACATTCAAGTTCTCTAGTACTTTGGAGTAGAGGAGGAGCCTAGGGGATCGCCTTGTACAGGGCACCGCTGAAATCTGAAATACCAAAGTGCGCCCAATTTGCAGACCCTGAAACCCCGTTCTAGAAAAACAGCACCGATTAACATGAATAAAGACTCTAGGTATAACATTAATAATGGGATTTACTCAACCGAAGCATTAAGACTAGAGAAGAATTAAGACAACGCCACCTTATTAAGCGAAAGAGCAACAAAGAAATGCATAAAAGAAGGAAGCGAGAAGTCTGGTAAAGGGAGTCTTGGGAATAAATTTACCATTCACCTGTAACTTTCAGCTTTAAACAATGACCTGGGGGAGGGGGCCCCACCGGTCCAGAAAAATGTCTCACCTGGAATATTGGCATCGCTGTCATCACTCTCAGAGCTGCTATTGCTGGGTTCGTTATTAGAAGCTGGTATATAATCTCTGGGGGGTGGATTCACTGTGTACATTTTCTTTGGAGGCAGACTCACATGCTTTTCACCTAGAAGATAACAACAAACCTTGTTTATTCAAGCTGGCTGCACTGCTCTGGCAGAGACAAAAATAAGGGAAAATTGGTTTGGCTGCCCTCATCCGCAGGAAGAAGCTACACAGACTGAAGCAGGTGGACGGACAAATTGTTCCATGTGAATAAAAACAAGAAATCTGTTCTACCAGTGGTGCCCAGTTAAAAGAATCCTGGGGGCTCGGCGGGGGGGGGGGGGGCTCACAGTACCAGTTTATCTTCTTTAAGAAAAACTGAGGTACCTGACTAATGAAATGTACACCAATTGATTATGGCTGTGCTTTTTCATGTGAATAATTTCGCAGAACTGTCATGAACTTTCCCACTTACCCTGTCAGAACTACATAAACAGGGTTCGAAGACTGGGGAAAAGGTTGGTTTATGGTAAGTAAAAAAGTTGGATGTTATTATGAAGTACCGGTAATTTTACATCAGTTTTTTTACACTGATAGACGAATTTTTATCTTCCCTTTTTTCCTTCTTTTCTTTATGTATTTTTTTTAAAAAATGTTTGAATTTTTATGTTTATTTCTGTATATGCTTTTTCTCTTGTTCTTTCAAGCTTGAATAAAAATTAAAAGAAAGGGAGGGGGAGGGACCTACATGAGCACATGGATATGGTCACTAAGGCTGCATCAGTGCAGATACAGCCAACAAATCAACTGCAGCACCTGATCTGCAGCCCAGCGTGTCTCTGGTTTTCCATGAAATTTGATAAACGCTGCTGGGAATGCTACTGCAAAAAATAATTACACTTAAACGCTGCTCTGATTGATCTATGGTGCACATTAATAAGGACAGCAATTCTCTCACAAATCACCTTGCAGAGAAGATGAAAAGAACACAAGGAACCCCACTCAAAACAAGTTACAGTACACTTCTGAAAAGCACCTTAATGAGACAGCTTTAATAGAACTTGGCCACACTCACCAAAATTCAGTTATGCCATTAAATCTATAGCTATTGAGAAACCGAACAGAGCTGAAGGAATGCCTGCTCCCACAACGATTGCTTCCATGAGGTCATGTCAGCTTTCTGTGCACATGGCAGACTTCAAGGAGCAGGGCCTCCCGTAGATCTTGACGAGACATCTTAATTTCTTTTGTTCAGCAGAAGAAATTAGGACATTTCACAGGGTTCAATTTCTTGTGCTCATCTCATCACTGCTGCCTATTTTTCCCCGACAGCATCAAAATACCAACCCAGCCCTGGCGCCTCGCATTGTCTAAACCCAACTCCTTTTAGAGGTCGCGAACGGAAAACAGAAATAAATGCAGCACAAGATATACAAACTGATTAATCATGCAGTCTGAAAAAGGCAAGACATCAAGGCAAAATTAATTGAAACTATTCAAGTAAATTCATTTCCCTAAATTCATGCTAAATCCCTCAAACTGCCAAGTCTTGGATCCAATTTCTCCTATCACTGTTGATTAATAATGAGGTGTTAAATCAAGTGCCGGAATTAATGAGAAGCAAACGCGAAAGTTAAAGGGTGTTAGACTCCGCTGGGTAATATCAAACAGGCTCTTGCATTGTTTTTTTAAGGCAGGCTCACTTCCCTGCTGAAAGTTCGTTCAAAAACAGAACTGCAAAAGGTTTTGGGAGATACAAGTTCGGCATCTGCAAGATTTCCAGTAGCCTAGACATACCCTTACTGAAGCTCTTGCACAAGAACATGTTGATGTATAAACATTCCCCGGCCTCAAAGGGTCCTGTTCGCTATGTTTCTGTAGGGTTCACTATTCTGGATGGACCTTTCCAGAGGGAAGGCAATATTGCTGTGTCTTTTGCTAGGTGGGTTGTTAGAAGCCGCTGGATCCTTGCCATGCCAACCTGTCTGTGAAGCCATCCCCGATAAAGCTGTGGCCTGCTACAATTCAACCCACTCTCTACGTTGGTTCCTCCTCTCTCTGGCCTGAGGCTACAAGAAAAAAATCACCTGACTGGATGCCTGTTCTGGTCCTGATAGAAATGGCCAGAGCAATGAAACATACAGAGAAACAGTGGGCAGCCTTTAGAAGGATGACAGGATGCTGGCAGTAACTCCTTCTGAATAGAAAGACTTGCTTCCAAGTAAAAACATGCATAGGATTTCACTTTTTTAACTTGTTTCTCATGGGCACACATTTAACAATTACTCTCCTAAACTATTAATGAAGGCTTAAGGTGGCTCTTGCTTCCCTCACAATATTCAAGGGGCTTCTGCTTTGAAATCAGAGAATGCCATTAATTTATTTTTAGAAACAAGGCTTCTAGCACATGTATTAGGGTTGCCATATGTCCGGAATTTCGCAGACATTCGGAAGCAGTTTCTGGACGGAAATTGTCAATATGGTGATTTGGCTTAAAAGTAGCTCAAAAACTTCATTATTATTATTTTGTGAATTTGCCAAAAAAAAAAAAAAAAGGTTGACAACTTTGAGCCCAACCTGTGAAAGCTGTGGGCAGGATTCCTGCACTGCAGGGGGTTGGACTAGATGACCCTCGGAGGTATCTCCAACTCTAAACTTCTAATGATTATATGTTAAACATAAGGCTGTCAACATATGTTAAACATATGTTGAACAGGCTGTCAAAGAAGGTATTGCAGACAAGTCCACCCCCCTCCACATTTTTGTGCAATGTGGTTTTATCGAACTGTCTACACTTACATTCACAGATTGTTGTTAGTATCTCCTTATCCCGGTAAGTAATGGCATGCTGACTTTATCTGAACTTCTTTGGATAAGTCACAAGCCAAACATACCTTCATAGGAACAATTTGATATGGGTCTTCAAAATACAAAAAAAAACAAAAACAAACAAACCCCAGAACACTGTATTGTTATCTAGTTTCTGAAGATTTGAGGGGAGGGGCAAGCAACAATTTATTCCACCCCATTGTAGATGCCAAATGAAGAGAAAGCCCAACCGTAACGGTCATTTTGGGTCTCCAGAGAAAACCTTCTGAAGGCATTGGGGAAGAGATAAGATGTCCAAACAGAGACAGAATTAAAAACAGCAGTTCGTGGATCCAAATGGGGAAAAAATAATGGCCTCAGAACATTATGAATAATCAACCATCACATTGATGGTTATCATAAAATCAGTCACCAGTAAACAAATTCTTGATTGAAAGGTATTTAAAATGTCATAGTCTGCTCTGCAGTGTAGTAATTGCAGTCCGTCGCTCTTTCTTGCCACAGTAATTAACCGCTAAAACGAATTGTTTTAATCAGTCTGAAAAGTTGTTTATTCCATTATTGTGCTGCCAAAATTCCTTATGAATATGTATAGAAGAGGTTTGCCTTGTGTGCCAATATATCACCGATACTCAAGTCTTTGGAATCAGGGAAGCTTTGAACGCTTCTATTAGAGGCATGTGAAAATGCATGCAAGCATTATCCAGATCTAAGACAATAGTACTGCTGAAGTAGTAAAAAAAAGAAAAGAAAAAGGTATTTATGCACTTACACAATCAATTCATGTAAACGTAACTTAGGAAGATGCGTCTACATTGAATCAGAAAGGTCGTGCTAAAATCAAGATTTATTGCGGCATTGGGTTATTGGTTCCAGCAATAAATATGCCACTCTTGCAAGACATATACCATTTCTTATTATTTGTATAACAAGAGATTTCTGTTTCCTGGTAATTTTGAATGACGGGATATCCAATAATAATAAAAATTACAGTTCTTCCTGCTAGAGGTTTATCATGAAAAATACTCCCAAGTTGTACAGAAAAGGAGAGTACCGCCTTCACTACCAGCGTGACATATACGTTTATAGTCTTTGCATATGTTTACAGTCTTGTGCTCTGCAACTTGAATTTGCGTGGCCACATGAATGAAAGTGCAGAGACCATTTGCAAGGGAAAATCAATTGACATTGGGGGGGGGGGGGAATCAAAAGCTTCCCTAGTTTGCCGACTGGATTCTTCCCTACAAATGTCAAATGTATTAGGGTTACAATATTAAAATGCTGGGTTTATTTTAATTTTATTTTTAAGTGCTTTAAAGTACCCTCTTTCCCAGGCTTCTAAGAGGATGTTGCTAGGACCTTTTCATTCAAGACCAGCATCCTCCTGTCCAAATGTGCATCCTTTGCCGTGAGCTTTTGGAAATATGAACAGAATTCATGCTAAGTTACTGCAACATTAACATGGATCATGACTCTACATTAAAGTTAAAAATTTAGCTGGAACTAAGTTAATCTGACATTTAAATCTGCACTGGATGTGTCAAGGGGTTAAAGGTGGTGCAACACTTTGAACTCAGGGGCGTCTATGTTCAGTTTACTTGACTAATAAAGTGTTAAGTAAAAAGCCACTAAACGGTATTCTGTTTCATAAAGAGTTCACCAAGAATGCAATTAGAGAGAATAGGAAGTGTGTTCTCTCTTTATTAAAAACTGCTTTCTTAGATATTGGAGATGCTCAGTAAACACATGAATTCTGCGGTTTCATCTCCTTGGGAAGGGTTAGGGAACAGAAAGTGTGTACCGTATTTTTCACTCCATAGGGCGCACCGGACCATAGGGGGCACCTCGTTTTTAGAGGAGGAATCAATAATATTTTTTTCTGGTTTTCCTCCTCTAAAAGCCCTGTTTTTCTGAGGATCAGCTAAAAGTTTTGCAGCTTTTTTGCAAAGGGAAAAGCCCTGGTTTTTTTGAGGATCAGCTAAAAGTTTTGTAGCTTTTTTTGCAAAGGGAAAAGCCCTGGTGGTTTTTTTTTTGTTTTTGTTTTTGAGGATCAGCTAAAAGTTTTGCAGCTTTTTTTTAAAGGGAGAAAAGCAAAGCTCCTTTTGCAAAGGGGGAAAAGCAAAGAGGAAAAGCCCCATTTTTAATGGGGTTCAACTCACATTTCTGCAGCTTTTGAAGGAAAGGGAGCCATTTCTATAGTTTCCAGACAGATAATCTAATCAGCCAGTCATATGTCGCTGGGGAAACAAACAACCTCCCTCTGCAGCACATTCAACAATGGAGGGCAGGGCTGAAAGGGAGCCAGGACTCTTATCTCTCTCCCGATCTCTTGCTGATCAGCTGCTGAGCAGGGTCCTTTCAACACCCCCTTTCCTCTTTGTAAAATAAAAAGCACTATCTGCTTTTGGCCCCTGGGCAATTCGGCTCCAGGGACCACCATTCACTCCATAAGACGTACAGATATTTCCCCTTAATTTTTAGGAGGAAAAAAGTGCGTCTTATGGAGCAAAAAATATGGTATATATAAAATATCACTGTCTTTAAAATACACATTTGAATGGCTTGGGTTAAATCATGAGTTCAAATGGTTGCACCAATGGCTACTACATTGGCTTAGCTCACATGTGGCTTGTTTTAATTATGTTTTGGCATTATGTCTGAACCCAACAGCCTGGCTTAAACATGGTCTTTATGACCTCCACCTCAGATGCTCATCATGCCAACAAGGCAGAAGGAAAGAGCATATGGCAAACAAACCAAGCTTTGGGAGAACAGTCCATGATCGGTTTGATCATCTGTGGAATGATTCCTGGAACACCAAACTATGGTTAACACCCAAGGGTTACAACCTGAAAATGCCAGATGAAACATCAAACAAATTTGACACAATGCTTCCAGCAGTTCATGGGCCATACCATGGAGTGTAGCCTATACTCCAAGAAGCAGCTGTGTTTGGAGGATGGTCAACCTGGATGTGAAATCAGTTACCTTCAACATGCAAGTGCCAGTTTTTCTTAGCTGAGAGAGCAATTCCTGAGTGGCTCTTTACCAGCACTTTGAGACTGTGTTTTAACAGATGTGACAAACCATCAAAAGTGACTTTTGTTTTGCAATTAGGCAGATGCTGGTTGAATGTTTAAGACTTAGGGAAGAATTCAATTTTTTAAAATATATATATTACATTTATATACCACCTTTTATTTTCCAAGAATCTCCTCCTACCCATTTCATCCCCACAACAACCCTATGAGGTAGGTTAGGCCAGTGTTTTTCAACCACTGTTCCGCGGCACACTAGTGTGCCGCGAGATGTTGCCTGGTGTGCCGTAGGAAAAATTGAAAAATTACTTTATATATAGTCAATATAGGCACAGAGTTAAATTTTTTAACATTTTTTAACATTTTCTAATGGTGGTGTGCCTCGTGATTTTTTTCATGAAACAAGTGTGCCTTTGCCCAAAAAAAGGATGAAAAACACTGGGTTAGGCTAAGAGATGGTGACTCGCCCAAGGTCACCCAGTGAGCTTCACGGCTAAGTGGGGATTCTAACCCTGCTCTCCCAGGTCCTAGTCTAACACTCCAACCATTATGCAACACTCTCTCTCTTCTGATCCTTCCCAACAGCACAAACATTTCAGCCTTCCCTCTCCTCTCTACCACAAGCTGTTCTGGGGGTTCTCCTGACCCTCCAGAGCAGATTTGGGAAGAGGGTGGGTTGCAGTGGGAGGCGGAGGGAAACCCATTGTGCTAGTCAGTGGAAGCTCTTGTGCTGGCTTCCGCTAACATGCCAGGTTACTTCAACCCAGGCCAATACACTTCCATCTTTCTGAACAGTGTATGTACCTGTTAACACTTTCCTTGTAACTCCTCTGAAAAGAAATGGCCTTTGTAGAAGCGTCTCTTTATTGCAAGGATGCAGAGGGTCTTCTCGGTAGTGTAGTGGCGCCCGCCCTTTGGAACGCCCTCCCATCAGATGTCAAGGAAATGTGCAACTACCGGAGCTTTAGAAAACATCTGAAGGAAGTCCTGTTTAAGGAAATTGTTAATGTTTGATGTTTTATAGTATTCTTAATATTTTTTTGGAAACTGCCCCAAGTGGTTGGGGAAACCCAACCAGATAGGCAGGGTATAAATAATATGTTGTTGTTGTGCAACTAAGCACAATGCACATCATTTTATTTCACTTCGTGCAACACCTCCATCAAGGTGACAGTTGTCCAGCAGATTTCCCTATGTTAAGTCACAGGTTCTCCCGATCTGCAAGCTATATTATACCTGGTGAACTGGAGTGTCGCTGCAAAATTGTGGTACTCTCAGGACCTCCTTGCTCCGAAACTGGACTTCTGGGAGCAGTGCCGCTCTCTGCACTTGAAGAAACCACACCAGGTGGAACAGGAGTAGGAAAGAGCCTCTCCAATACCTTCTTTCTGAACACTAAAAGAAATAAAAAGTAAAGTTTATCCATTACAGTTGATATTTCAGATAGAAGGCCTGATCTTCTTGCACTACAACCATGTCACAAACTTCAATAAAAAATTAATAACGGGGGTGGGGAGATACCATGGCAAAAATTGAGGTTACGCTTTGAGGTGAAATTGGAGCGCTGCTGCCTGATGCTCCAGCCGACGCTATCACCGGAATCTGTTCCCAAACAATATGACATGATCGTAGGAAGTGCAGAACGCATATGGAGAAAATTAGACCCCTGCTTTTCCATTTTCACAAGAAGCAATTACATAAGTGCATTAAATTGCAGACTAAGTGAAGAATGAAGCCACATCTGTTTGCTTCTTTCCACTCTCTACTCAAGATGCTCTGACTAGGGAGAAAATTTAGGGATGACCTTTACAGTGCTCAATAAATAGTTCATGCTCTGCTCATTTAAAGTGCTTCATTGATTTCAGCTGGACTTTACCTTATTTTTAAAAAAACCTGAAGTATGGAAATAGAAATCCACTGAGCAACTACCTCCAACCATGGTAGCACTTAGCCCATCCCATGATTGGAGTCTACATACGTGTTGCTCACAAAGTTTCAGGTGTCCTTCAGGATTAATTTATTTTTTTAAGTCACTGCATCTCAGTTGCGTGGCAAGATCCCAAACCCTCCCGGAAAGTGGAATAAAGACACATGGAACAGTATTTTCGGTTAATGGGCGAAAAAGGCCACAACTTTATTGGTTACAGAATGTGAGTGGTATTGGCTTAGGCATTGGAAACCACACGACTACAGGTATATCTGACTCCTGCCTGTCTGCAGGAGTCTTAGAAGGGTTAACCACCAGCAGGGGGAGCCCTGATGATGCACATCAACTAGGGACTCCTCCAGGGTCACCTCTAGGGGTCGTGCCATGGCCCTAGTCCCCCGTCTAGGGCTTCGGACGGAGACCACGCCCCCCGAATTCCTTTAATGGAACACCCTTGAATTAGGGGGGATAGGTGATGGCCACTACCTCCCCTCCCCTTCAACCTAATACTCCAATGCCTAACCAAGAAACTTTATGAAGTTGTGACAATTTGCTATGAGGTAGGCGAAAAAACCAAATGGCCGGTGCCAATTTGCCTAGTGGAAAAATTCCTACCAGGCCCCTTGGACAACCAAGGCGACCAACCCAGGTGCATAGCAAAGTCAAGAAATAAAAGAGCCTAACCTAAGGGAGGGAGGGAGGGAGAACTGGCTGAGCAGGGAGAAAAACAGGGGCGAGTCCTCGACCGTGGGCACTTTAAATAGCCCGTGCCACGCCCCCAGACCGTCCGAATTGGACGGCCTAAGGGTGACGCGGCCGAGGACCATTCAATGGCACAGGGGCGATCCCGCCCTGCACACGTGGGGAGGGCTTGTTCCCAGCCGGCAACGACATCTCCCTGGGAACGGGAAATGACTTGTTTTGTTTCAGCTTAAATGCAGGTTGAGTAAGTAGAGCTGTTCCTGCAAAATTCCTGCGCACTTAGAACTACCGTATTTTTCGCTCCATAAGACGCACTTTTTTCCTCCTAAAAAGTAAGGGAAAATACCTGTGCGTCTTATGGAGCGAATGGTGGTCCCTGGAGCTGAATTGCCCAGGGGCCAAAAGCAGATTGTGCTTTTTATTTTACAAAGAGAAAAGGGAGTGTTGAAAGGACCCCGCTCAGCAGCTGATCAGCAAGAGATCGGGAGAGAGATAAGAGTCCTGGCTCCCTTTCAGCCCCGCCCTCCTTTGTTGAATGAGCTGCAGAGGGAGGTTGTTTGTTTCCCCAGCTACATGTGACTGGCTGATTAGATTATCTGTCTGGAAACTGTAGAAAAGGCTCCCTTTCCTTAAGATTTTTTCAGAAATGTGAGTTAAACCCCATAAAAATGGGGCTTTTCCTCTTTGCTTTTCCCCCTTTGCAAAAGGAGCTTTGCTTTCCCCCCTTTGCAAAAAAAGCTGCAAAACCTTTAGCTGATCCTAAAAAAAAACCCAAAAACAAAACAAAACAGGGCTTTCCCTTTTGCAAAAAGCTGCAAAACCTTTAGCTGATCCTTAAAAAAAGGCCTTTTGCCTTTGCAAAAACAGCTGCAAAACCTTTAGCTGATCCTAAAAAAAAAAAAACCAGGGCTTTCCCCTTGGCAAAAAAGCTGCAAAACCTTTAGCTGATCCTTAAAAAAAAGGCCTTTTGCCTTTGCAAAAACAGCTGCAAAACTTTTAGCTGATCCTCAAAAAAACAACAACAACAAAACCAGGGCTTTTAGAGGAAGAAAACCAGAAAAAAATTTTTTTCTTGTTTCCTCCTCTAAAAATGAGGTGCGCCCTATGGTCCGGTGCGTCCTATGGAGCGAAAAATACGGTAAATCCTATTCGTGCTGGAAGCTGATACGCCTTTGTGGGTCATTTTGGTTTCATTAAATGCCAATGTATGATCAATTCCAGCTGAAATTCAATGCCTAATAAAAAGGTAGGAGGCGACATAACAGAATCAGAGTCTGAATCTGTCCAGTGCATATTCACTAGAGTCTGGGTTCTCAACAACTTTCAAAGCAAAACAATTTTATACTTACAAGAAACAATGTAAAGAAGCCACAATTTATGTTGTTAGAAAGGGGAAACATTGAAAGAAATTAGTTTCGGTGGTTACAGGAAAATGCAGTGTTTACCCTCCAAATGTCTTTGTGACCCAATAGCAAAGTGAAAAAGTGACACATCTATGTTGACATAAAATGTACGCAAAATCATCGTTCACAACCAGGGAGGATTAGATTTAAATCAAATTTATTTAAATCACGATTTCAATCACTAGTCAGTAAGACTTGATTTAAATCTTTTTTTTACAGAAAGACTCATTCTTGCTGATATAATCTTAATATTTACAACCAGATGAAAGTTTAATTTTTGGAATAATAAATTTTCAGAGTAGTTTTTTACAGTTATAGATTTGGTTATACTATTAGAAATACATAGACCGATAATTATGAAATTATTGTGAGGTTTAATAAGTTAACTGTTTATATTTGGACAACTTTTCTGTTGTACTTTATTGGAAGGAGAAAAATAATCATTTCCTTAATAACAATTTAAACAATTTAACTAAAAAAATAACATTAAAGCACACGCGGGTGGTGCTGTGGGTTAAACCACTGTGCCGCTTGGGCTTGCCGATCTAATGGTCGGCAGTTCGAATCCCCACAATGGGGTGACCTCCTGTTGTTCGGTCCCAGCTCCTGCCAACCTAGCAGTTCGAAAGCACGTCAAAGTGCAAGTAGATAAATAGGTACCGTTCTGGCGGGAAGGTAAACGGCATTTCCGTGTGCTGCTCTGGTTTCGCCAGAAACGGCTTAGTCATGCTGCCAACATGACCCAGAAAAACTGTCTGCAGAAGTGAACAAACACCGGCTCCCTCGGCCTTTAAAGTGAGATGAGCGCCGCAACCCCAGAGTCGTTTGCAACTGGACTTAATTGTCAGGGGTCCCTTTACCTTTATCCATGTTTGTTAATTGATGTGGTTAAACAATTAAAAAAAAAAAACCAAAACCTTAGACAGAGTTTTAGCACACATGAAAAATTGAAAACAAATCCTTATTTCCTGATAAATAGCCTTTGGACTATAATGTAACTTAAATGGAGAGCCAGTGTGGTGTAGTGGTTAAGAGTGGTAGACTTGTAATCTGGTGAACCGGGTTCGCATCTCTGCTCCTCCACATGCAGCTGCTGGGTGACCTTGGGCTAGTCACACTTCTCTCTCTCTTTTTAATTTTTTTATTTATTATTATAATTTAACTTATAATTTAATGAAGTCTCTCAGCCCCACTCACCTCAGAGTGTTTGTTGTGGGGGAGGAAGGGGAAGGAGAATGTTAGCCGCTTTAGGACTCCTTCGGGTAGTGAAAAAGCAGGATATCAAATCCAAACTCTTCTTCTCTTCTAAATAGAAAACAAGAAAAATCCAATTTAAATTTTAAAAAATCCAATTGATTTTTTTAAAAATCCAATTTGATTTTTATCCACCCTGTTGACAACTGTTCTTCAGTTACTTCTCTTACATGCTATGAAGTTGGCATACTATCTCATGTTTGGAGGCTGCAGAAAGGGGCTGGTAGGGAACCACAAGGTGGAAATGAAAAGTACTTCATTTGGAGATTCCCTATTAGAACAGTTTTTATGGGATCAGTTGTGCTTGTGTTTCATGGGCACCCTTGCAGAGTCAAGGAAACCCATTTTCACCAATTCATATGCTTACGACTGCTTGTGCAGAGTTGTGACCTGAGTATCAAACCACTTGATAGCTTGCAAATGTTCATAGCATTGATCAAATCAGATGGCACCTTGCAGAGTCAAGGAAACCCATTTTCACCAATTCATACTCTTACAACTGCTTGTGCAGAGTTGTGACCCGAGTATCAAACCACTCGATAGTTTGCGAATGTTCATAGCATTGATCAAATCAGATGGCAAAGAAATAAATGACCATGGCAAAACTATACAGGATGGGTGACACCTGGCTTGAGAGCACTACGTGTGGTAGACCACAAAGCTGACATGAGTCAACAGTGTGATGCAGCAGCTAAAATAGCCAATGCAATTCTGGGCTGCATCAATAGGAGTATAGCATCTAGATCAAGGGAAGTAATAGTACCACTGTATTCCGCTCTGGTCAGACCTCACTTGGAGTACTGTGTCCAGTTCTGGGCACCACAGTTCAAGAAGGATACTGACAAGCTGGAACGTGTCCAGAGGAGGGCAACCAAAATGGTCAAAGGCCTGAAAATGATGCCTTATGAGGAACGGCTTAGGGAGCTGGGTATGTTTAGCCTGGAGAATAGAAGGTTAAGGGGTGATATGATAGCCATGTTCAAATATATACAAGGATGTCATATAGAGGAGGGAGAAAGGTTGTTTTCTCCTGCCCCAGAGAAGTGGACACGGAGCAATGGATTCAAACTACAAGAAAGAAGATTCCACCTAAACATTAGGAAGAACTTCCTGACAGTAAGAGCTGTTCGACAGTGGAATTTGCTGCCAAGGAGTGTGGTGGAGTCTCCTTCTTTGGAGGTCTTTAAGCAGAGGCTTGACAACCATCTGTCAGGAATGCTTTGATGGTGTTTCCTGCTTGGCAGGGGGTTGGACTGGATGGCCCTTGTGGTCTCTTCCAACTCTATGATTCTATGATTCTATCCCCACACTCTCTCTCTCTCACACCCACCCACCCAAAGGGCAGCTTCAGAATCAGATGTCAGCTTATGAGAAGCAAGGAACCCTACAGCCTGCTTTTCAGCGGTGTATTATTCTTCAGCACACTGCCAGGAGGAGCTAGAAATGCACACTCTGGGTATGCATTTGCAAGCATGGAAAGGAGCAAAATGCCAACAATAAAAGCAGACTTGGCCATTCTGAACACATAGTTACACCTACCCTGGGACACGCAGGGATGAAAGGAGAGGAGATTACATTTCAATTGGAAACTCAAGTCAGCTTGTATTCTCCGAACTGATACCTTGATGAATGCCACTGCAACCTTTCTCAAATTGGAATTTTGTAAAATGAAAATAAAAGGGGCATCTCCATATTAAAAGCAAGATGGGCAGATGAGAGAGAACGCACCCATTTTCTTCGGAAGGTCAGCAGAAGTATTGTACTATGGAAATTATGGACTTTTTACATTGAACCACCTGAAGGCTACTCTTACAGCATCTCTTGCATCACGGCCAACATCAGTGTAATGTAGGCTGGATTCAGACAGCATTGATAACGTTCACGTTTTATGTGATCTTTCACACAAGGTAAAAAGGCCACTTTTGGAAATCTATTGGAATCTAATGGAAGTTTAGCACTCATCTGTGTGCTATATGCTTCCAGTAAAAATCCATTAACCCATAAAATCACAGGAGTTTTGTGCTGTAATTTCCCCTTGGTTTTCATTGATCACCCCACCACCACCACCTCCAAGTCACTCCCATGATGAAATTTAGGGCAGTAAAGTTCTCTTCTGCTGTTTTCATGAGTGAATTATGGGGGAAACGGAATTGTTCATTAGTAAAAAACAACAACGGGGATGACATGCCTGCTGTTGTGTCACACCACACCTAGGGGTGATGTGGATGCATTTTAGCGTGACATGGTGGGGTGCCGATGAAAAAGCTGCAGTCCCCTAATGTAACTGGTAATGCAGTATATAAAAGGGAGCTTAGAAACTGGGGAAACAGAGGAACTAGCATTATAACCAGGACAACTTATGCAACAGTTCCCGCATCTGAATGTACATTTAGTTGCAATCCTATGGACCAGCAATCTAGAATGCAAAACAATAGCTGTGAAAACAAGTCACACCACAAGTTACTGCACCCCTGGCAACTACACCATCATTTCTATGTCTTGTGCTAATAACAACCCATACTAACCATACACCAAATGTGCTAATCAGCATGCAGCTGACAGCAGGAACACTGCAATGACATCACCCTACCATTCACCCAAGCAACAGGCAAGCAAGGTCCCAGTGGGATAAAGAGGCAGCCAAACTTATACAAGCCAGAAACTGCAGGGCTCCCCTCACACACAGAAGTTTGAACCCCCAGCAGCCAAACAGCAGCAGCAGCAGCAACCCACGGAAAGAGACTCTTATGCCAGGTCAAGACACAGAGGTAAGGCTTGCAGCCCGCCAACTACATAGGCAATGGAAAGGAGGAAGCCTGCATATAGAGCCAACACCTCCCCTAGGCAAAGGTTCAAGGCCTTTCCCTGGGAACAATGCCTCGCCAACGCACAACGTACCCGATGTATGAGCAACAGTGGTGCCCTGGTGAGGGCAACAAGCATTTTGCAGGGGGAAAGAAAGGGAGCCATTTGGGCAAGGAAGAACGCACACGAAACAGCAGGCTGGCAGGAAACGAGGCCAAGTTTTCCAACAGCTCGGTGGAAGCTGTGCAACATGGATTTTGTTTTTACAAGGATGGAAATGCAAGTTCTACAACACAAAGCCTGCAATGGGGTGTGGGGAGGCCCCTGGTAAGAAGCAGCAATATTGTAAGGAAGAAGGAAGGACACATCAACAGAGCAACAGGTTATGCAAGACAACTCTAGATCTCAAAAAACAACAACAAAGTAAAGGTTTTCCTAGCATTAATAAAGTTGTCTTACACTTATTGAGCAAGATGTACAACTGCATAAATTATAGGAGCTGCAATGCAAGATAGGATAGCTTATTTACTATTATGTAGGACAAGGTTTCCTCCCCCAAAGTGCTTTTACATGAGACATATAGGTATTAGTACTGAACTTCCTGTAAGCATCACTCAAATATTTGTCCACTGCCTATTCATATGCAAACAGAAAGCAACATCAACAATGCTCTACAAAATTACATGGTGGTTAAAAGAAATGCCAGGCTAGGAAAACAAGCCTCAACCTACCAAGCTTTTTTTTCAGATAAAGGGACAGCAGGGGGAGAAAACAAGACACCGATTCCGACAGTTTGACAATATGCAGCATCAAGGATGTAATTTAACTGAAAGCAATCAAGATACAGGAAGTTTCTGCAAAGAAAAAGGATTTGGAAAAATGCGATGAGGAGGAAGAGGAGCAGTGTTGTTGACTGCAAGACAAGTATGAAGGCCGTGCAAAATATGGAAAACAACATTGGAGGCAGAAAAGGAGCAATGGCAAAAGGAGACCAACAGCAGGCACCAGAATTTATTCTCCTCATGGGGCAAACAGCAGCTGAGATTTTGACCAGGAAAATTGTGTAGGGATAGAAGGCCTAATCCCCTGCCTGCCAACAGAAGCCAATTTGCCAGCTGCATTTCTGAAAGAAAAGACACTAAGAAATACGAATCATTAATCTCCAACGCAACATGCACTTCAGCCAATTTCAGTGGAAAAGTTGAACCAGACACAGGAGCCAGTACATACCGATGCATAACCTTGCGGCCTACCTGGATTCCTCTGGCAGACTGAAGCCCAACAGCTGCTTTCCCATCCTTAATCATTTTGCTATGCACTAGAATTAACATCTTCATTTTGTTCAGCCTGCAGGGCTCATTCTTGCTATGTTCCTTAATTCTCAGCGCACTCTGGCTGCACATCAGCTCCCCCCCCCTTTCTTCCAGAGAAGCTAAAGTTACAACAGTCACATTCTGTAGCTCCTACCGTTGAAGTCACCTCTTTGATTGGCTCAGGACTATATGCCGCTTTTCTGGCCTGTGCATAAGTAATCTTGAAATAAGGGCTGTCCCAAGCATTCCAACCACCTAGATTGCTTCAAGTCACCAGGAGAGATATGCGGCCATATTTAAATGACTTATGAGCTGTCCACAGGGTAAATATTCTGGCAAGTAAACAGGAGAAAAACTTACTACAGCCAATGATTTCATGTGTGCGCTCTGGGGTATTTATGCTCCTGTTTGGAAAGTGTTACGTCGGCATAATCAGCTATTACTCTCTCACCCCTCCAAGCATCTCTGGGAGATGATGACTTCAGTTCCTTTCTCACTGGAGCCACAGTAATAACGCTCTCTGAAGATCAGAAAAGGCGACTCCAGGAGCAGTAACCCATTGCACTTCAATTTCTGGAAAAACTTGAGACAGACTTCAAACAGTTCAGTTTTTTGGATTAATGAAGATATATACACAGGAAGGTGATGGACAGAAGATGAAGGGCCCTGTCTGAGGGGCAGGGGATAGGGGAATCTCCCAGGGTGGGAGGCTGGGGGAAGCTCCCAGGTGATTGCTGGGAGGGTTCACTTGTGTGTGTGTGTGGAATAAGGGCTAAGACAGAATTGTGACAGAAGGCATTGTATTGACGTTCCGTTCTTTTCTCTCTCTTTCTTCTTCTTTATTTTCTTCCTTTTCTTATTCTTGCTCCCCCCCCCCTTATTTTTCTCTAGGTTAGTTTGGCTTTTATTGTATTTTACGTCGAAAACTTTTAGTAAAAAATGATTCTTTTTTTTTTAAGAGAGATACTTCAAACCAGGCCCGGAATTAGCCCCGGGCATAGGTGGGCAACTGTCAACTCAAATGTAAGACCAGTGCTAAAAATAAAGCACCAGTCCAACAGGCTGTCATCTCTTTTCTTACCCAAGTACCTCTAAGCCTTACGCACAGTGCAGCTGTACTTTATTGGGACCAGAACCATTTGTGGCAGAGATGCTGGCAGCTGCTAAGGAGTCAAGACAGTCTACCTCTTTTCAGTTCTGGATACTGAAAGCAGGCAGGGGAGAAAGAGGATTTGTGCAAGCCTGGGTGGGGTTCCTCTGGGGCCAGGACTGTGTTCTCTTCTTTCTTTTACTGGTGCACCATTGAAAGGAGACCCTATAGTCAGGCCAGTCTTCCGCAACACCCAGCTCACTTGGGGAGGGATACTGGACTGCCGTAGTGGTGGTCTGGGACAGAATGTGACTGCCAGAAAGACACAAGGAAGGCTAGGTTAGGACTGCCCCAGGTGTGATGGGACGTGTTGATATGGAAGTACCTGGACACTGCAGGAAACCTAGTCCTGTAATCTACCGGAATTGGCTTGTTTTCATTGCCTGCAAAGGATAATAATTTCAGATATATGTAGATACATTACTCTACAAACAACACAGCCATCACAAGCACACAGCCATCACAAGCACACACTTCTGTGTAGCCAAAATGTATCTCCCTCCACCCAAAGCTATGGACAATAGTCACTTAAGTCCTACTCATGACCAGTCTATTGATTTCACTGGGTCTACTCCAGCTATGATTAATCATTGAGTTTCATCCATTTGTAATGCCACCATGAGTTCTTTGATCTCCCATTGTGCAATGTTCCCATTTTTCTTCTGAGATTCACCTCCACACAACTGGGAGAAACTTCCCCAGCCTTGCTTTAAAACGCAGACCCTGATCTAAGTCACACTTTATGCTAAATGCACAGCATGCAATTATGTGTGTGGGTTCTTCCCTCGCTTATTTAATTACAGGTATGGGAAGATGACTTTTGTTCTCTGGAACCGCAGTATGAGGGGAAGGGAATTTCAACCTTAGTGCCCTCAGCTGTGAGTTTAATGACCCCCCCCCCCAAAAAAAAAACCATGACGCTCAACAACAACAATAACCAAAGCTCCTACTGGCAACAATGTTCCCACCTCCCCCAATGCCTTATAGATGTATGTGTTTAGAAGCTGGACTCTGTGATGGAAGTGAGTTTGTTTTGTTTTTTGCTGTTGTTGTTATTATTGTTGTTGTAGCAGCAGCAGCAGCTGTGTTCTGCATGAAATTTAAAATAAATAAATATCTTTTTCAAACAAATGTGTGTATTTGCCCCAGGATCGGTGTGTGTGTGTGTGTTAGCTCTCCCTTCCCCTCATACTATGATCCCAAAGAACAGTCTGCTACCTGTACAGTACCTGCAATTAAATAAGGAAAAATAACAGACACTGGGAGTTGCATGCTACACATTTAACATAATACAGTATATAGTGTGGCCCTAAGTAGGCCATCCTTAGCAATCACAATGATTCAGACAACCAAAACACCATAATGGCCAAGCACTCACATATCCACACAGATCTATGATGCTCTGCATTTTGCTTCTATCTCACCCATACCTGCCTGGAAATAAATGCCCCCACCAAGGAAGAATGGTTACACTTCATGCCACAATGCCCTCATATGCATTACTGATGCTCCAATTTTGTCAAATTATAGGAATGCATTTCCCAAATATTTGTGCTCCAGGGTCCACTACATCCGGAGCACTCCCAGTCTCCCCAGGCTGTCCACAGGTTGTCTTCCCACACCACAACACTTTATATACCAGTACTTCCATATTATGAGTCCAGAAGTTAGAGCAACAGTACTCTGGGAATGGTCCCATGCCTTCTCAGTTTATTAAAAAGACTTTTATTAATGGAATCCTGGTTTGCTGCCATTTCCAGGTAATGCAGGCCAGTTCACGCCAAGGTGCTTCCCACCTGTGGCTGGAATGCCAACTCCGCTTTGACAGGTACTTTTATGAATCTCTGAAAACATCTGATGCATTATTTGGAAAATGAGGAAACAGACAGACTTCCCCATACGGGACAGCTGCACATTCCTACACTGCAGGGAGCTGGACTAGATTATCCTCAGGGTCCCTTCCAACTTGATTCTATGTGACTTCCATCCAAGGCCACCAACTCACAGCATTTCCTCAGCACCCAACTTCCACCTTCCGCTCAAAGGCTTCCCAGAACACTTTCAGGTTCTTTCCCTCGAACAACTGCACGAGCCATTTCCCAACCAATTCCTCAAGTCCAACGTCTGCAGAAACGGGTGGGTGGTGGCCGTCCGGACTGCGGGCTGCCTGGGAATCCCAGGAGCTTCGCACAACTTCACGGAAGCCCGGTTTTCACCTGTCAGACGTCGCAGCCCCCGGCCGGTTTTCTTTGCCAGCCGATCGCAGGTTGGGAGTCCCTGCAAGCCGCTTGAATTCTCTCTCACTCACTCGCGCGCACTATCGCTTCTTGAAGACTTCCTGGGAACGTCCCACACCCCCCGCCCCCAACGTCCTTAGTCCCGGGCAAGCTTTTAGAAGTCCATGCCTGCCGGCAGCTCTAACCACCATCACCCCCACCCCTGGAATCGCACCCAAAGGTGGCTCCACTTAAACTAGACACGGAGAGGGCTCCACCGCCCCCTGCTCGGAGCAATAACCCAGCCAGAGACCTCCCTTGCCTAGGAACCGAGGCCACAATCTGTTCCCCATCTTGCATGCATATGCAGCCATTTCACCTCCCGTGCCCTGGCCCTCACCTTCCGTCCTCCTGCTGAGAGCCATCCTGCACGGACAGCGCGCGCGGAGAATCCCGTGCAAAGCACTCGCCTTATCCGGCTTGCAAGAAGCAGCAGCAGCCCAGCACGCTCCGCTTCCTTGAACAACCCGTACCCGCCCTCCTGCTTCCTCCTTCTTTGAAAGGGGGGCGTGTCCACCATCAGGGGGCTCCCCTATTGGTCCGGGGCGCATGGAGCGGGGCGGTCTCAACGCAGCCGGCGTTCGAATCGCGGAACAGGCCTCCCCCCCCCAGCTCCGCTCCGTCTGACCCACCCGCGCCTGGGACGGAGCCATGCCGCGCCTTCTGGGAGGGGCAGGAGAGAGCGCGCGCGCGCCTGCGCGGAGCGTGAGAATTCCGCCTCGAGGGCAGCTTGGACAGCGGCGGCGGCGGCGGCGGCGAGCGAAGCTCAGCGCACCAGTCGCTTAAAGCAGCGGCGGCAGCAAATAGCAGCACCACCGCATGGACAGCGGGAGAGAGAGGGAGGGAAAGGAAAGGGGAATCATTAACCAAGCCGCTGCAGCAGCTACTTTAGCGCGCTCGGGTTTGTGTGTGCCTGAGAGGGTAACAGTAACAGAGCCAACGCGGGAGATATAATGTCCTACCTCACGCCTCCGCCTGTCTCCCGCCAACATCTCCCTGCCGCCTCGGCCACCTCGTCCTGCTGCTGCTGCTGCCCCGGCTTCTCCTCCTCCTCCCGGCTCGCCGAGCCCAGCATGCACCCCGCGCTCTGCTAAGCGAATAATGCCCTAGAATGTCAGCGCTGAAAAAGGTAAGGGCGTCGAGGGTCGGTCGGTGGGGCGGGGGGGGGGGGGTTAAGAGAGCAGGTAATGGTCGAATCCCGGGAGAAAAAGGGAGGGAGGGGGGGTAAGGGAAAAAGTGTAGGTGCGGGAAAGGAGGCAGCCAGCCGCGAGCGCCCATCCCCGGCGCAACCTGGGCTGAGGGTGCGAGCGAGCCGGCAACAATCCCGGACGGCGCTGCAAACTCCGTCGGAGTGAGAGGCGAGGGAAACAGCTGGTGGGGTTCCAGCTGCGGGGGTGCGAGGGTTGAGTCACGGGCTGCGCGGGGGGGGGCGGGCGGGTGCGGAGCTGTGAGAGGGCAGCTCCGGAACCGGTGCTGTGTGTGCCGTCGCTGCTGCTGGGCTTTGGCTCAGCAGCGTGCATTCCCTCGGTGCTGGGTTGTTTCAGTGAAACGGTGTATTGGTGCCCGGGGGGGGGGGGGGGGAGGAGATGTTGCCCCGGCTTTGCCTCGCTTTTCTCTCCTCCACGCGGCAGCCTGCCGTGCAAGGGTTGCCGTGGGCTGGAGACGCAGCTGCTGCGGAGGCTGCTGCTTCTCTCCCGGGTTGGGATGGGGGGGGGGGAGAGGAGGAGGTGGAGGTAGCGGGGACGGTCGCTTTAGCGGGGGCTGCGGTTATTTCGGGCTTGAGGGGGGAGTTGGGGTGGGGGGAAGAGCCACTCCTGGTTTTTTTGCTTTTTGCTGCGGGGTGGGGGTCGCCCCGGGAGTGCTAGGCTGTGTGGTCACAACTCCTGCGAGCGGCTTTTTTTTGGGGGGGGGAGGTAGGGGTGCACATTTTAGGCATATTCTAGGCGCTTCTGGTGTAACCCATCTGTGGTTGTGGAAGGAGCAGCTTTCGTTATTTTTGGGGGGGGCTGTTGGGGAACAACTACAAAAGAGGCAGCAGCAGTGGGGCAGGAGTAATGAATGGAATAAGACAGTTCGGGGTTTTTTTGTGGGGTGAAAGTAATAATGAAGTGGGGGGAGAGAGGCCTCGAAATTAATGCCGAGGGACGGTTTTGGGGCGCTGTTCTGCCAACTTGGGTGATGGGGTCGGAAGGAAGGCCCCTCCAAGCACAACCAGACTTAACAGTGACTGAAAACGCTGGTGTAACATTTTGTGAGTTGGGGGTGTCTCTCGTCACTCAACACTGATTCGTTTCTTGTGGGGGGGATTAGTGTTGCAGTGACAGCCTGTGTACACGGTTTGTGTGTGTGTGTGTGTGTGTGTAAAACCTCCAAGAAATAACGTTTTTAAGGGGCTGCTAAGGTGTATGTGGAGTTTCTTAAACGAGGGAAAGATGGAGGATGCGGAGGTAACTTCTGGGGGTTTGCAGAGGTACCTGGGAGGGTGGAAATGAGGTAACTCGCCACCCAGGATCAATTTGGGGGAAATGAGGGTCTTGAAGCGACATTGTGGGCCCCTGATTAGGGTGTGTGTGTCTCTCTATCCAAAATAACCTGGGGGGGGGGAAGAGGCTGGCTGAGGAGATGGAGATGCTTGTGGGGTGGTGGTCTCTGCTCATCTATGTTATAAACGGGGGAGGGGAAATTATTTGGACCGAGGTGCCTGTGCATCTGTGGAGTGTTCTCTTCTCCCCGGACTAAGCAGGGAGAAATAAATAAGAGGGGTGGGGGTGCTGGGGCGGAGAAGGTCGAGTTCATGTGTGAGGCTGCTTCTGCCCCCCCCCCCCCCGCGCAAAACCGGGGATCGCACTAGGAAGGTGTCGGGTCGAGAGGGACGTGTGCGCGGGCGCGCGCGCTCTGTGTTCCTCCGGCTGCTGCTGCTGCGGTCCAATGCGCCCTTGCTGTAAGAAGCTGTGCGCCTCGTTACTCCAGGCAGCGCCGAGCGCCGTCCTCTACTGCTGCTAGCCCGAGCTCGCTCCGCTTTCCTCGCTCTTCCTTTGGGCAAGGGGCTCTGGTTGCAGAGGCGGAGGGGTCTGCCCCACCAGCTTCAATGCCGCTGCTAACCGAGCAGAAGAAAGAACTCGAGAAACTCTGTGCATCACAAGGCATGACAGGGTGCTTTTATTTTTTTGTTTTTTTGGACGCGCAAATTTGGACTACAAATTGAGAACAGTGTAGCTCGGTGGAACCGGGCTGAAGCTCAGGGAAAGGAGCGTTACCTCGTGAGAAACCCAATGCAATGGGGACACACGTACATGCACGTGTGTGTCAACTAGATTCGTGGCGCCTTGAGGCAGCCCTGGGCGCCGGGACAAATAGCACCCTCACCTCCCGCAGGCAGGAGAGGCAATCGGCGACTCCTCTCTTAAAAAAGAATTATTATTATTTTTTAAAGGCTGATTTCGGAGGGCGTTGGAAGGGTTGCTTTGCCAGAAAAAAGCTGGCAAACTATTGTGGAGCGGGGGGGAGGGGGGAGAGAGTGTGTGCTATTAATCGTCTCCTCCTTCACTGCTCTCTCTCTCTCTAAATGCATCGTCTTATGCGCCTGTTGTTTCCTTAGCAATGCAAGCAAGCTATCGGCATGAATCCTTCAGGAGGGCTTGAGGTGGGGTGAGGGATGGAAGGGTTTCCAGACGGAGATCCCTTCATCTCGACTTGCAGGCTGCAGCCTTCAAACCCGGGCTCGCTCTCCAAGGCAAGGAGGCCACCCCGCGCGCGTCCTGTCTCCGAGGTCATGCCCAAGAACCGCGCCGCGTGTCCCCCTCCCCTCTCACGCTTTGCGGTAGCCGAGCTGCGGGGAAGAGTCTCTCAGTGGCGAGGAGTTCCTTTGATTTCTGCGCGGGCGGCTGCGTCCTGTGTGCGGAAATCAGCTCCGCGCCAAGGCAAAGCGGGTTCACACGGCGCGCACGTCTGTGATTCATGGCGAAGATGAGGCCCCGGCGCTTCCATCCTTGGCAGAGCAAGGCTCGCAATCCCGCCGGGAACTTTGCACTGCTCTTCCCCCAAAGTGAAAGAGCAAGACCAAAAACTCTCCCTTGTTGTCGGTTTCTTTACGGAGTTCGGAGACAGAAATAATCAAGCCCTTGTGATTCTACCCTACCCGCACGTGGGAAGCAAAGTGGCTTGGCTAACTTGGCCTACAAGTTATAAGCCCCCTTCCGCATTTGCCCCATGGGGGGGGGGGAAGTCACAACAAGAGGAGCCTCTTTTCTCACACATTGGAAAGGCATAGAGTACTTTTTCCCATATAGGACTTTTTGGGAATGAGTGGATCACATAACACGTGTTTAAAAGAACCAAGCGTGCTGGCAGTTAGGAAGAAGTTGTTAATGGGGTAGGGGGTGTTGTTGATGCAGCATTGAAATTGTCCTTTGGTGATTTCTGGTGACTCACAGTCAGGCATTGTTAGGAGTCAGAGTAGCATTCCACACCGTGTAGCATTTCCAGTGTTAAGAGACACAAAACTGGGCAAAATTGGCTTGATGAACAAGGCATTGGTTGAATCACAAATTTCAAAATGCCCGTAGAAAGAGAGAGTGCAGACATTTTTTGATTGTGAAACAGTGAGGTTTTAGCTTCACTATGATGGCTACTCATGGAAGACTGCATGGTTTTTCATAGCATTGTGACACTCCAAAGTTCAGAGTTTAAACTGGGTCTGAATGGAATGCTTTTAATATGTTATGGTCTAGATGCCAAATGTTTGACCAGCTTCCTGTTTCCTGCCTGAGACTGGCAGCAAAAGCCCCTGTTGGGCACTGGCAGGTTAATCATGGTCCTAGTGGGCCACCAAACATAACAGCTGGGTTGTGTTCACCTTGATAGGTCACAAGTTGTGAAATGCCTACTTCATACTAAGGGGGCGTTACAATTTTCATCAGTTTTATATTTGTTTGTTGATTTATTTATTTATTTATTTATTTTTAAAAAATCATTTTCACACCTATGTTCCCTGGCTTTATTATGACTTCCCCAACTAACCACAAACACCTGTATAAGTAGACTCCATAAGTCACATTCTGAGACAGATGGAGTTAATGTAACCTAGATAGAAGAAATGGAACTAAATGTGTGTAACTCCAATTCTGACATTCTCCATTATCTACCTCTGGTTCTCACATTATTCTCATTAAAAGCTATAGAATTCTAAGCTGTAAGAAATACCTTAGTTCTTCATTGTTCAGGGCCCTGGACACATGATAGATGTGCAGACAAATACTATGCATTTTCACTGAGAAGTTCCACAAAATTCACTTTTTTCACTCAGCAGTTGTCTGTTTCACTCCCCATGTGAACTGTTACTTCCTGACTAATGCAAATTCAACGGGAACAACCATCTTCTGTTGGATTGCATTGAATGTATAGCTCTTGTGTTCAGGAAAGATCACAATAGGTGTGTTTTCAATAGTCCTGTAGCTGCTGCTATATGTAACAAATGTTACAATGACATTTGAATTGCACTAAATATTCATCTTGGGAAAGAAGTCTCCCACTCACATTCAGCAACATTTTAAGACTTCCAGATTTCTCTGTCTTTAAGGTTGGATTTTGCAAGTATATCATGATTTATGACTCATTTATTCCAATGCATTGTTCAGCATTGAACTAGCTCGTATGTAGTGATTTGGAGACATATACAGTTATTTATCAAAGATCTAATTCTGGCATTACTTTACTTAGCCCTACTTTTGCTTTCTAGAAGCTCAGCTCCTAAAGGTGTGCATACATATGATCAGTGCTTGCATTAGTTTTACAGTGCAATGCTAACCATGACTGTGTACACATTACCAGCTTAAAATGCAGTGAGGTCAATAACAAGAAAATGGGTGAGCATTGATAATTGAGCAATCTGCTTTCCTTTATAGTCTACTCTACGGTGGTACCTCGGTTGTCGAACGTAATCCGTTCTGGAAGACCGTCCGACTTCCGAAACGTTGGACAACCGAGGCGCAAAGGGTGGTTGGCAAAGTCAATGGAGAAAAAAAAGAAAAAAAATGCAGCGGAAGCCGTTTGACTTACAAGGCTCATTCGAAAATGGAAGCAATTACTTCCGGGTTTTTGGCGTCTGGGTTCCGAAATGTTCGGCTTCCGAGACGCTCGAAAACTGAGGTACCACTGTATTTAGAAGTAAGTCCCAATAAGTTCACTGTGGTTGTCTACACACTACACCTTTATAGTTCATTCAAAGCACATTCTTCCTCTCAGCGAATTCTGGGCACTGTAGTTTCCGCCTCGCAGGGTTACAATTCCCAGAAAGCCTTAACAAACAATAGTGCCCAGAATTATTTGGGGTGGGGAAATATGCTTTGGATGTGCCTTAAAGGTATAGTTTACATGCAGCCTGCGACTGAGTTCATGCTATGCAAGCTTAGGACCGACACCTGTGGAGCTCGACATGTCTTTTTGTGAAGTGAGTTAGCATGGATGACTACAGTTTGAGAGCCCCCATCCGAATTGATGGTATTGTCTATGTAAGTAAGGAACCTCAGCCCCAGGAGCTGACTGTGATTCTCTAAGGGCTCTCCACCAGGCCATACCCATCAAAAATCTCTTGAATACTTTTGGCGACCTTGGACTTTGCATTAATTTGCATTAATTGCTCTGACAACTTTAGCCTCTTGCATGTGGCCCTCAAGTCTGCAAAAGTCTCCCCACCCCTGATGTAAGGTGTGAGGGACACCAATTAAGGCGGTGGAAGTGAAGGAGTATGCCTTCATATTTCAAGACCCATATGTTATCATTCTTAAAGACCAGGACACCTGAAAGATCACCTCATCCCTTACATACCCAGTTGATCACTGTGCTCTGCAAGCAATACCATCTTATCAGGAGATGTGTTCTGCACAGTATAGGAATCGGACATTTAGTACTGTGGCGCACATTCCTTTTGGATTTCCTTCCTGCTAAATGTTAAGACATGCATAGCTTCCTTTGTCTTTTCAGCGCCTGCTGAAGACCTGCTTTCAATAAGCCTTTTAAATTGAGTTTTCTCCCAGCCTACAACTGTGTTATACTTATTTCTAAATGTTTTTTTAAAAGAAGTTTTAAGATGTTTTATTACTTGGGGGTTTGCTATCATGCCCTTGTTCTTAAAGAAGCCCAGGCGTCAAATAAATAAATATAAATAATATATACACCCCAGTATATCTTTGGTTATAAGGCCCCCCAATTTCTCTCTGTGTGTGTAGATGTTATGCCCCAGTTCCGAAGTTCAAATCTCACCATAACCATGACCTCACTTGGTGACTTCAGGCAAACCTCTGTATCTCCACCTGACTCTCAGTAGTGAGATAAAAATACTGACCCACCATCCAGGATGGTTTTAAGAATTACTAAGTTTGTGGAAAATGCAAGGGATACTCTAAACCGCTAAATAAATGCATATCACCATTGTAATCTGCTTGATTTAAATCTCAAACCCTTTTTCACAACGTAAAAGTTGTCCCCAATACATTTAGTGAGCATATAAATTAGGCTGAAATCAGTGCGATTTACTTCCATGTAAAAGCTTTAGATTGGGGCAAAATAATTTTGTAACTATTTGCATTAATCAAAACAATTAAAACAAAATAGAAAATTCTTTCCAGTAGCACCTTAGAGACCAACTGAGTTTGTTCTTGGTATGAGCTTTCGTATGCATGTACACTTCTTCAGATACGTGCATGCACACAAAAGCTCATACCAAGAACAAACTCATTTGGTCTCTAAGGTGCTACTGGAAAGAATTTTCTATTTTGTTTCGACTATGGCAGACCAACACGGCTACCCACCTGTAACCAAAACAATTAAATCAGCTTTCACCCCTCCTGGTAGGGAAATGTCTATCAATATTTCCCGTGGAGGGAATTGTGTATACAGTATATGTGACATTAAGGACGACTCACCTAGAAGGTATTCCTTCTGTTTTGCTGATGCTCCTCACCCAGCTCCTTTCCCACTTTGAACATTTTCTTTTGGCAATTGATGTGTGTGTGTTATGTGTATAACAGAATGATAAACAATTTCCAAAGCTTTAAATTTGGGTAACTTTGTTGAACAATTACATAACTTGAAGAATCAATGCAAGAATTTTGCAACTTTAAAGTGAGGGATAAAACTGATGGTACGCCTATTTTTAATAGCCAGGAACAATTAAAAATGCAGTTACATCAAGTAAAATCAATTTTCTTTTACAACTCTTATAATCCTCTAGACAGTGTTGGCAGTAGAATACTGAAATGGCTTTTTTGATCCTAGTATATGTCATTGGGGGCTTTTCCAACTACATGAGTCAAAGGAGAACAGCTGCTGCAATTCAATCTTATTAACAGGACAGACCTTGCTAGCTTGTCAGGTGATCAGCAGCGAACTTATTTTATTTCAACAGGCATGTTGAAACAGAGGCCACAAGACCTTATTGCTAACTCTACCTTGTCAAATAGCATTGTCCTTAAAGTTATAATTTTAATTGGCTATTATGTAGTCCAGGCATGGCCAAATTTGGCCCTCCAGATGTTTTTGGACTACAGTTCCCATCATCCCTTACCACTGGTCCTGTTAGCTAGGGATGATGGGAGTTGTAGTCCCAAAACATCTGGAGGGCCAAGTTTGGCCATGGCTGATGTAGTCTATCAGCGTTGGGTAGATCTGTTTGTACTCCTTTGTTTTCCCCTTAGTTTTTCCGGGCAGATTATATTAGAAGCTTCTTTCTTACAGAGAATGCATTTTTGCCCAGTATAATCAAATCTTCCTTGTCAGCATGAGTAATATAATCGATGTGTACAGTTTTAGGAATACTTTGGGGTGGTGTTGGCGGGGAGAGGAACTCTCCCTTGAATGTTTAGATTTTTGCTGCTAAAGGTAATTTTCTCCACTATGAAACAACTCCGTTGAAACCCTCTTGGCTTGTACCATCCACATGTGCATTATGGTTTTATGGATGATTCAAGACGTATTCACACTTTAGAACAACCCAGAGTTTGGCAGAATTCAGTTTTAAAGCTAGTTGTAGCAGACCCTTGGTTTTCATTCCACAGTATGGATATTCGTTGAACCAGATGACTGTATAAGGAGTTACCTTTATACTATTGGGCCACCTGTTTACTCAGTCTGGCAGCAGTTCTTCCTAGGTCTCAGGCAGGTTGCTCTATAACCTGTTACTTCCAAACCTTCAAAAGGAGCCTGTGGCCTTATGGAAGCCACAAAGCCTGCAGAACATGGGTTCCACCATCACTTCATGATATGCAGGCGAACAACAACACCAGACCACACCTGTGAAGCACATTCCATATTGATGCAGCCCTGTTGATGGAAGTGCTAATATATTTCCCTTTTGCCATTAGAAAAAAACTAATATATGTGCAACGCAGAACAGCTGGGACAGCATCTAAGTGGAATGAAACATAGGCATGTCCCAATCTCCTTTTATATCTAACCAAGATTTTATTTCAGACTTGCATGGGATGAAGAGTTTTCGTGCTATGAATGATACACACAGCAACAGAAGTGTGTTCTTGTCGTCGTCCCCCCTTTCCCCCTAAGGGAAATAGATTGGTACTGCACACTCAAACATAAGAGAGTTTAATTTTACTTACTATCCATTGGGTTTATTAATTTGATTGCATGCTGTTTCTATCGCTAGTACTGTAAGGCTATGATTCAGAAAGCTACTCTAGGCATGCAGTCAGCATTCCTTCTGCTATGAGGCATAATGGGACACGTTCTAATTATTTCTAACCAAAGCGAGAAAATAAAAACACTGTTTTTGCATTGCAGGAAAAAAAAATCTTGGGTAAAACTTAGCAAGCAATGTAATGATAAAATTCTCGTTTCCCTAAAACAAGATGCTCATTTCTCCTACAGATAACAGTTCCTGAGCCTACACTGGCTGAGCGACCATAAAATTAGTTGGAAACACTGCCATTCCTGCAGAACTCAATTATGTGCTGCTGGTGTTAAAGACATCCCAGCAGAACTCTCCAGATCAGTTGTTAGAACATTCCACTGGTGGAGCCATTCTGTCAGTGTGTCTATGGTGGTGGAGTGGCTGGAATGAGGCAGAGTCAAGGGGAGGATGTGGGCGGCTCTTGCTTTATTCCTGTTAGTGGCACAAATTGCCCCAGACGTAACACAAGAAATTAGTTTCCTATCGACTCTTTCTGTGACTGTCACTGTCACAGTCCCTGTGGAACTGTGTCCACAGGAATGCCATTTTTTGTTCTTCCCCAGCTTGTATGTCCCCCACCCCCCTCCGGCGGGAAGGTAAATGGCGTTTCCGTGCACTGCTCTGGTTTCACCAGAAGCAGCTTAGTCATGCTGGTCACATGACCTGGAAAAACTGTCTGCGGACAAACGTTGGCTCCTTCGACCAGTAAAGCGAGATGAGCGCCGCAACCTCAGAGTCGTTCGCAACTGGATTTAACTGTCAGGGGACCTTTACCTTTTACAAATACCACACGACCCTTTCTGCACTTGGCTCTGGTTGCTGGAATTCTGGATTCTAGTTTAAAAAAATGAAGTGGGTCATGCAAGCCTGAACTCGTCTTCTTCTGCATTATAACACAATATTGTATACTAGATTGACCAGGATGACAAATATCTGTTCTTATCCACTTTTGGATGTGGAATTGTGCTTCAAGCTGGAAAATGCTGTAACATTATTTGAGTTTCAGGGCAATTTTCTCTTCCGCCCACCCCTCTATATTTACAATATAAGTATTCAATTAAATAAATTGGTTTCCTTTGATGATCTGTTCCACATTGCCAAATAATTCTGTTTTGTCCTCCTTTCTTTTGAAACAGAATTAATAGTATTTATGTCCATGTGATCCCACTGAATGAAGCAAGAGCCATAAAATAACTCCTTTGGGACTAACTACTGTGCAAATTTGAAGAGAGAATTTCCTCTCATTAATCTGGTAAAAAAGAAGGTTTCCCATTAGAGGAAGCTGCTAAGACAGGAACAAGTACTCTGTCACTCCCCCCCCCCATTTCTTCTTCTTTTTTTTTTGCAGCAATACCCTCTGGCAAAAGCTCTATCTGGGCATTCAGATGGTTTCTATCTGTAGATATCTTGACATTAGTCATTAAGTTAGGCAGTAAAACACAGTCTTGCAATCTGGATTTCTGTCAGCCTTTTGTTCTAATGCTACAGAGCAGCACGATTTCAGAGAAGGTTCTGAAGTTTTGCGTCCTGTACATTTATGCATTTTGTGTAACGCATTGAAGGTACAGCCGTGTAAAACATTTTTAACATCTCAGCAGATCTCTGGTGGTTTAAGAAGATGTATTAATTCAAGGTCCCCATTAGTCAATGGATTGAAGACATGACGGCACTCACAGCTTGTGAACAGTTTGCTTATAGACGCAGACTATGTTTGGATAAATATATTGATATTTGGAATGAGTTTATACAGAATATAGTAGGCTATTAATGATCATATATGTATTAGCATATATAAGAATCTCTCTCCCCCCCTCCCTCTCTCACACCCCCCTATGTTCCTAATTGCTGTACCCTTCCTCCATCAGCTGCTTGTCAGTGGTAAACATCATGGAGAAATAAGCTGGTGCCCTGTAGGATCCCATAAAGAACCAATGGCCAAAGAATAGTAATGCTGAGCACCATCTGCTGGGAATTGCTCCATGCTGGATCTAGCACTAAATAATGGCATCTCAACCTATCCTGATATTGTTGTTGATAGCACCAGAAGTCGTCAGGACATCAAGCAAAGTCAAAAGGGATACAATCTTCAGTATAAGCTGGCTTCTGGGCCAACGAAGGCTGTCTCAGTTACAAAATCAAATTTGAAGCCAGATTGAATAGGAATGCCTGGAGCAGGACCATCATATGCGTGAGCATCTTGTCCCCAAAACGAACATTCAAAACAGGGTGTTAAGTGTCTAAAGAAGACACCTTCTAAACAGTCTTACCTCTGCTTTGCATAAACGGTTGGGATCCTTTGCTGCCGAAGCTTTTATAACACCTTGCGCCCACCTGTCCAGAACATTTGACCTGCTTTTATCAGCCAGGATTGAGAAGGCTGCGAGTGCAAGTGGTCAGCCTCTTACCTCCATTAATACCATTTACATCCTCAGGTTGAACAAGCTGAAGCCTCAGGCGCTGTAATCAGAGTGGAGTCTAAGTTGGAACAGATGTACAGTATATATAAAACTATATATAAAAATATCTGTTTGGTGCAAAATGGTTGGGGGAAGGATTTAAACGCTCATGTTAGCACGGCAAAATTTATCTGGAACAGTAGTTCTGGGAAATATCCTTGCATTCCTCATTGTAAGCATGATGAATTATCTAAGTTTTTAATAAAACATTGCCTTCCACAGTAGTCCTAACTATTGGCAGTTCTTTATGCAGTGGCCACATTGCTGTGCTTAAGCAGGTCTGCGTTGTCATTGTCTCATTGGGGTGGCTGCTTGAGAACATACCCTCCAACACCTCGTTGGCAAAATCTGGGACACCATCTTCCCAGAAACCATTTTCCTGTTTTTGTGTGTGCAAGAGAACAGCGGCTATTTGGGACACTGTGATTTCACACGTTTTCATGTTCCCCCCAATGCTTTTTTGGGCATGGCACCCTAAAGCACATGTTTTGGGGCACCGTGTGAGATCACAGCCCCCCCCAAAAAACATCTTTTTAAAAGGGGAAATTGTGGCACAAAATCACACAAGATCACGTTATCCAAAATGGCCACCATTCTCTCGCAATAAAAAAATGGGGTGTCTCATTTTTTCCTGAGACACTTGTGGGGTTTGTGAGAACCACATCTTACATACTGTTGAGTTCCATGATGGAGGAAAGACATGATATAAATGAAACCTTGACTTCAGAGCAGCCTTCCTGAATCTGATCTCCAGATGTTTTGAATGACGGCTCCCATCATCCTGACTCACTGGTCAGGCTGGCTTGAGCTGATGGAAATGATAGTACAAAACATCTAGAGGTTGGGGGAAAATATCTTAGGCCACGGTGTTCCAAAGAAGGCACACTTGATGCCAGCACCAGTTTCTTACAGACACCAGGCAAAAACTATTTTTAATTTGCTCAGGTTTTTGAAATTTCAGCCAACTTAAAATTTTGCTGATGGTTCTCTTTCATCTGCCAGATGTTTGATTTGTATTTTATTGTCCTGACATTGGCTTTGGGACCAATTCTGGTAAAGGGTAGTAGAAATATTTTAAACAAATCAATAAAAAAGCACAATTCCCACCACAACCCCGCCTTGAAATTAATGGGGTTTCTGCAAGAGGACATGCTTATATAGGTCCCATACATTTCATTGTGGCCTGCTAAGTGTAATTCCTTGGTGGATTGTGCTGTTAACATCATGACTGTCTTGATTTCAAAACGAACCCTTTCAGATTTCAGATGGAATTGGTTTGTGGATAAAACACTCAAAAACTGATCGCCACAGTAATATTAGCACAAAGAGGTGGATTCTGTTCTGTTCATCCACCCCCAGCATACTTAAAAATAATATTTTTTTCTTTCGCCAGAGAATTATATGAGAATATTTAGCTCAAAAGGTGGCCTGGTTAGGAGAATTCTGAGAAGTGGTTGTCAAACAAGTCTTTCCATGTTATTTAATGCTAGACAGTGTATGTTTATTGTACGGTACTAGCACCATGGGAATAAAGGATAAATTGAGCTTTCCTGTTGGAGAATGGAAGTGGTTAAAGAGAAAAATGTTCCTTTCTTTCTCATATCGTCTGAAAGGGGCATATCCATTAGTGCAGGAAACTCTAAATGCAGGTGTTTCGTTTCAGCAAAGTCTTGGTATAGCAGACTCCCTTAGCAGCTGATTCTAGCGCCAAATCTACGGGGTGGCTGAACATAACTGCTGGGCATTGCTTAACAACAGGTGACTTTCTAAAACCGAAGGCTTTGGTAACGTGAGAGGTCCTTTACGAATATTCGCTCATTGGTTCATTCTGCCTTTGTTGTCCCTCCCAAGAGCAGGGAAGTAATTCCTTTCCAGGCCCAATTTAAAGTGTTGGTGGTTACTTTTAAAGTCCCAAACCAGGGCTTTCCAAACTTTTCATGTTGGGGTGATAAGCTTTTTTAAAAATAATAATATTTATTAAAGATTTTCCAATTTAAACCAAATTACAATACATGATTTAATTTTCCAAACTCCCCCTTCTCTCACCAAGGGGAGCAAAACAAAACAGACCCCCCCTCTCACTGGGGTAATTATCAATTCTTTCCCAATTTAACCAATTAGCTTGTATGCATCATCTTTACAGACTTCCCCGATCCCCCCCGTTCAATTCCAAATTAAACCCTAATTCACAGTTATCACCAAATAAATATCGATGCTACTTATGCATTCTAACATTTTTCTTTAACCTCTTTACCAAATAATTATTCATCTGACATATCTTGTTTATAAGTTTGATATATCCTCTGCTTCACAATATTTCTGAACCCTCCACAGCCTAATTTTTAATTCCAATAGATTAACACATTTTAATTAATTTAATTTTAACTCTTCTCCCCCCCCCTTTCCTCCCTCCGGTCCCCAAAGTTTTGGCTGTTAGTTCCAAATCCTTAACCATCGTCCATTACCATACCATCTGTCAAAACCATAAACAAAGAGAATATCCATACAGACATACATTTTCTCAACCCACCCCCACCCTCTCAAATTCCTGAGCCCCAAAGTCCTGGGTGATAAGCTTTTTAGACATGCATCATTTTGCGACACAGTTATTCAGCTTTACTAGCAAACCAGAGGTTAAACTGACCCTTTTCCAGCCCCGGAAGGAGCATGGGGACTGAGAGCGTTTGCACAACACACCTACACACTGCAGCCAACACACACAACGTGTCGTGACACAGTTTGGAAAGCTCTGTGCTGAACAATGTGAGACCAAGCAATCTGAAGGATTGTCTGCCATCCTTCTTGCTCCTAAGACCAGTTTTTCTTTAAATCCTTCTGACAAGCCTTCCACTATTAGGTTGTTGGGAAGGTGGCCTTTTCCAGGGTGGCCCCATGACCTCCATAAATTGATACTTATGACCTATTTCATGAATGACTTTAAACTGCTCCTTGAAGACTTTTAAAATAAAATGTTGGTACTTTTTTTTTTTGCTGATGGCCTTTTAATATGGTATTTTTGCTATCTGCTTTTACACTTACATTATTTTAGTCTGCTGATACTGTTTTTATCTGCTGCTATGGCAATTTTTAGATGTGTTGCGCTTTTGTTTTACGACTGTAATGTTACAGATAGTTAAAATGTTGGGAGGCGACCTTGAAAGGCAGAAAATAGAATTAATAATAGAGATGTTTCTGAACCTATTTCGCTTAGCCTCTGATATTTTGTACAGCTATATCTGACTCTGCTTTCTCTATCGTAGTCCTCCGGGGGGATAATGTGGACCAAATGCTTCTCAGTTGTTAAGTAGGGACCGGATTTTTCTTCTTCTTCTTCTTAGACTGTAGATGTTGCAGAAATAAAGCCCACCTCTTCATTAACAAGTAGTAGTCGTTCTTCAGATTGATAGCAGTTGGTTGTCGTATAGGCATATCTTTCTCATCAGGAAAACAATTTCAAAGTTTATGTCTCGATCAAAATGTCACACTGTGTGTGTGTGTGTGTGTGTGTGAGAGAGAGAGAGAGAGAGAGAGAGAGAGAGAGAGAGAGTTTGAATTCTGCAGCATGGAATGTAGGGAATTCATCACTGAGCTTGAATTTATGTGTAAACTCAGCAGCAAGCTTAATGTACAACACTGCACAAACCTAGAAATTAAACAAGCACCTCATAATCTCAGAAGAAGAAGAAGAAGAGTTTGGATTTGATATCCCGCTTTTCACTGCCCGAAGGAGTCTCAAAGCGGCTAACATTCTCCTTCCCACAACAAACACTCTGTGAGGTGAGTGGGGCTGAGAGACTTCAGAGAAGTGTGACTAGCCCAAGGTCACCCAGCAGCTGCATGTGGAGGAGCGGGGACGCAAACCCGGTTCACCAGATTACAAGTCTACCACTCTTAACCACTACACCACACTGGCTCTCAGGACCTCAGAACCTCAAGTACTGCCTCCCCGCATTTGAATCGACCCGTACCCTGCAATCACCATCCAAGGCACTTTGTGTGCTTCTTCATAGGAGGTCTGGAAGGCAGCAACAAAGGAACGGGCCTTTGCTGCAGTGGCTCCCTCCCTGTGGAATGCTCTACACAGAGAGGCTTGCATGGCGCCTTTGTTCCATATCTTTACGTGCCAGGCAAGAACATCCCTCTTCTCCAATTCTTTGGTTAATTAAGCAGTCTATGGCCTTTAAAATTATCTCTGTGTTTGGGGGGGGGGAGGAATTGTTTTTGTTTGTTAACTATGTTATGTATCTGTGTATAGCCCCACAGAACAGAGATGGGGGTGCAGTGGGGGTGGACTGCCCCGTGTGTCTTCACTGAGGGGGGTGACATTTGGCGGGTAGGCGCTGCGCCCAATGTCCGCCATTGGCGGCTCGCTCCGCCCCCGGCTGTAGGGAGCGCACCCCCCCTCTTCGGGAGTGTGCCCGCCCTGAGCAGCGCGGGCATATGCTCCGCTGCTGAACAGAGTGTGGCTTACTTCCAAGTAAACGTGCATTGGATTGTGTTACACACATGAAAGAGAGAGCTTTACTGTGCTCAGAATTTATTCACATTAGTACTTAAACAAACAAAAAAAAAAACCATGCATATCCTAGACATGGTACCTGAAAAATCACATGACCTCATACCTGGCTGCATATACAGAAAGATTATTGTTGGTTGCTACTCTCCAGGTGTGCACCAAGTGGGACACAGATGGTGGTGCTAAGGGATGGAGAGTTCTCTATGGGGGTGCCCTTCCTATAGAAGGCTGTCCCCAGGGATGTTTACCCTTGGCTTTTACATTGCTGTTTTTTTAAAGAGCTGGATGAATACTTTTGTTTTTTCTAGTTGGTTTCTTTCTCTCTTTTAAACCCTTTAATCCTGAATTTGAATTGGCTTTGTGCTTCGTTATATACTGCTTTTATTTCTGTGTACTTTTAGCAGTATTTTATTCTACATTACATTATCTCAACAGAATGTAATTATATTATCTCAGCATATGCAGTCTTGATTCTTCTTCTTTTTTTAAACCGAAGAGCGGGACATAAATAAAAATGTACTGTGGGTGTGGTGAGAAGGTCATTTGAACTGCTTGTGAGGCACGATGATTCGGCAGCGTGCTCCAGTTCACAAACTACAGTATGTGCTTGCAACGAACCGCTGTTTTCTGTGTGCAGAATGCCGTGTGGGCTTTTAATTTATTTCTTATATGTAGCTAATTGTCAGCTGCTTGCAGAGCGCTCCCAGGAACCAGCCTTTATGGGGTAAATGAGGGGCACAAAACAACAACGCCCTGTTCTTGACATGATTGCCCTTTTGCTTTTTTTAAGATTTGGAGTGGGGAAAGTACCAATTAGAAAGCGTATCAAAGGCTCATTTCACATATGACATGTTGGTGTGAGATCATATGCGTGGCATACAAAATGCAGCGTTCTTACTTTTAATTTGCACATGTGCCAAAGCAATCCAAATTGGCAGCCAAGCAGGGCAAGGCATTTTGGGTGATGCCCACACATGGAATTTGTTTTACAGCGAGAACAAGAAAGTCCCATCCCTACAAGTTTTCAAATGGCGCACCTGTACTCTGATTTTAAGGGGGCTGCAGAGGTGGTTATGTTGCTTATTCTGCTTATTTTTTGTTTTTAAGACTCTGCTGGGTGGACTGTTTTTTTATGAACCAGCTCCTTTTAAGGATTTGGGATGTTTTAGATTGTGTGTGTGTTTGCTGCTTTGAGAGGATATTCTCCCGAGAAGCGGTGTAGAAATCGATTACACAAACAAACCCTTAAAAAAAAAAAAAGCTTTCTGACAGTGTGATCCTAAAGGTAAAGGGACCCCTGACCCCTGACAGTGTGATCCTTCTCAGAAGTAAATCCCAACATATTTCATAGGCCCTTACTGTCAGGTAACTGTGCGTAGGATCATAGCTTTGAGCCAGTGTAGCTGTGGTGAAAATGTCAGACTTATTTTGGTTCAGCTTTGACCTTGAGCCAGTCATTGCTTCTTAGCCTCAGCTACCTCACAGGGTTTGTTGAGCTCCTTGGAGAAAAGTTGAGATATAAATGGAATAAGTTAATAGGCAATGAGAACCTTACTTCCAAGGGTTTTAGAGAGAATTCTTCGTCCTAGCTCTGCTTTACTGTGTAGAGCAATTCCGAGTAATGTTTATCATTATCATGGCTCCTGGCTGTATGTAAGTGGTCATGCATTTTCCTATTAAGTCCAGCAAAACTGTGCCTGTGGTGTTTTGCAGGAGACCCTACTTAGGGTTTCCAGCTTCCACATTTAAGTAAGGATGCTCAAGAACGAAAGGCCTTTGGTGCCCTCTGCTGTCTAACAGTTGACTATTTTGAAGACAATGTTTACTGTTGTTGCCTATATTTCTCAAAAATTAATCTCCTGTCTTACCATAAAACTTTTCTTTGCTCTAGGAAAAACTACAAAATAGCAGATTCCGCCGGTGTTGCTGACTAAGGTGGTTTTTTTTCTGTTAGTGTCAAAACATCTACCAAAGGAAATGTAACTTCAGCAGTAAATTTTGGGGATGGAAAGTTTCTGTTTTTAATTCTGGATGGGTTTTCTGAAGATAAAAAAAACAACCCAATAAATCCAAATGCTTTCATGAAGCTGCTATGCTGTTGGTTTTATATATACTATTTAATAAATATTTGCACCAGGGGTAGCCTTCCAGATGTTGCGGAACTACAACTTCTATCATTCCTAACCATTGCTGGCTGCAGCTGATCGGAGATGAAGCCTAACAGCATCTGGAGGGATATTTATACCCCCTCTCACATTACCTGCCATCCATATAGTTGTAAGTGCAAATATATAATGCTGTTCCTTTTCCAACATCCCACAATACATCTACTTATTATTATTATTATTATTATTATTAATAATAATAATAATAATTTATTTAGTTAGTTAGTTGACTTTTTCATAAAAAATGACTCTACAAAGACAATAGAAATACTAAAAGCGGTTATAATAAATGCAGTTGATAACAACTTTAAAAACAGCCAAACACATCTATATAAATAAAGGTTCTGCTGCTCCACCAGAAGGGGCCACAAATACATAGAAATCCTTCAAACTAGCAGCCAAAAGCTGGTATAAAAGGGAAACCATTTTGCCTGTTGTGTCTAAAGCGGGACAAAGAGGGGTTCCAGGAGAGCCTCCCTGGGGAGAGCATTCCACAGGTAGGGAGCCCCCACTAAAAAGCCTGTTCGCATGTTGCTGCCTACCAGAAGTCCTGTGGAGGAGGCTCATGGAAAAGGGCCCGAGATGACAAATGTAGGGTTTGGTTTGTTCATATCTGGAGAGGCAGTCTATGAGGCATTGGGGCCCTGACGTGTCAAACCTTTATGGCTGGCATAGGCAAACTCGGCCCTCCAGATGTTTGGGGACTACAACTCCCATCATCCCTGACCAGTGGTCCTGTTAGCTAGGGATGATGGGAGTTGTAGTCCCAAAACATCTGGAGGGCCGAGTTTGCCTATGCCTGCTTTATGTTTAAAACCAGCACTTTGCATTGAGCCTGGAAACTAATTGGTAGCCAGGATTGGTGCTATATCCTCATACTGTCGTGCCTGCAGCGAGCAATCTAGCCTCCAAATTCTGCACCGTCTTCAGTTTCTGAACCGTCTTCAGAGGCAGCCCAATGATACAGTTCATTGCAAGGAGTCTAGCCTAGGTGTTACCAGAGCGTAGACAACAGAAGTTTAGGCTACCCCTGTCCAGATAGGTACATGGCTGGACCAACAGCTGAAGCAGATGGAAGGCACTTTGCACCACCAAAGCCACTTAAACCTCAAGCAACAGTGATGAACCCAGAAGGTCCTCCTAGTGCTCATTTGGAGGGAATGCAGCCCCATTAAGAGCAGACAACCTCCCACCCCTCCCACCTATCCTGTAGCAATGCCTCAGTTTTGTCCAGATTAAGGCTTCAGTTTATTGGCTTTCATCCAGTCCATTATTGAGACAAGGCATTACTGAGACATTTTGCCCATCTTTAAAAAACAACAACATTTATGACTATACATTTAATTCCATAGAACATAATAATCCCTTTCTGAGTATAAAATGTTAAAAGGGGGGGCGTCATCGGCGTATTTTTATAACTAGTAAGACCTGCAGAAGCACTGTGTGTGGCACCTGCTGTATTATTATCATTATATATAATCATTACACAACTGTTTCTAAATTGTACAGCAACTTTGCTCACAAAGAGAGAGCTGCTGCTAAGGCTGGACGGAATGCTTTGAATTATCCGTGTGTAGTATCTGGAAGCGAAAGGAAAGTCCAATGCTGTAAAGAAAAGTATTGCATAGGAACCTGGAATGTAAGAACCATGAACCTTGGTAAGCTGGATGTGGTAAAAAATGAGATGGCAAGAATAAACATTGACATCCTAGGCATCAGTGAACTAAAATGGACAGGAATGGGCGAATTCAGTTCGGATGACTATCATATCTACTACTGTGGACAGGAATCCCGTAAAAGAAATGGAGTGGCCCTCATAGTCAACAAAAGAGTGGCGAAAGCTGTACTGGGATGCAATTTCAAAAATGATAGAATGATCTCAATACGAATCCAAGGCAGACCTTTTAACATCACAGTAATCCAAGTTTATGCACCAACTACCAGTGCTGAAGAAACCGAAATTGACCAATTCTATGAAGACTTACAACACCTTATAGAAATGACACCAAAGAAGGATGTTCTTCTCATTATAGGGGATTGGAATGCTAAAGTAGGGAGTCAAGAGATAAAAGGAACAACTGGCAAGTTTGGCCTTGGAGATCAAAATGAAGCAGGGCAAAGGCTAATAGAGTTCTGTCAAGAGAACAAGCTGGTCATCACAAACACTCTTTTCCAACAACACAAGAGACGACTCTACACATGGACATCACCAGATGGGCAACATCGAAATCAGATTGATTATATTCTCTGCAGCCAAAGATGGAGAAGCTCTATACACTCAGCAAAAACAAGACCTGGAGCTGACTGTGGCTCAGATCATCAGCTTCTTATAGCAAAATTCCAGCTTAAACTGAAGAAAGTAGGAAAGACCACTGGGCCAGTAAGATTCAATCTAAATCAAATTCCTTATGAATACACAGTTGAAGTGAAGAACAGGTTCAAGGATTTAGATTTGGTGGATAGAGTACCTGAAGAACTGTGGATGGAGGCTCGTAACATTATACAGGAGACAGCAACAAAAACCATCCCAATGAAAAAGAAATGCAAGAAAGCAAAGTGGCTGTCCAATGAGGCCTTACAGATAGCGGGGGAGAGAAGACAAGCAAAATGCGAAGGAGATCGTGAAAGATACAGGAAATTGAATGCAGATTTCCAAAGAATAGCAAGGAGAGACAAGAGGGCCTTTCTAAACGAGCAATGCAAAGAAATAGAGGAAAATAACAGAATGGGAAAAACCAGAGATTTATTCAAGAAAATTGGAGATATGAAAGGAACATTTCGTACAAAGATTACCACAATTAAGGACAAAAGTGGAAAGGACCTAACAGAAGCAGAAGACATTAAGAAGAGGTGGCAAGAATACACAGAGGAATTATACCAGAAAGATATGGAGGTCTCATACACCCCAGGTAATGTGGTTGCTGACCTTGAGCCAGACATCCTAGAGAGTGAAGTTAAATGGGCCTTAGAAAGCCTTGCTAACAACAAGGCCAGTGGAAGTGATGATATTCCAGCTGAACTATTTAAAATTTTAAAAGAGGATGCTGTTAAGGTGCTGCACTCAATATGCCAGCAAGTTTGGAAAACTCAGCAGTGGCCAGAGGATTGGAGAAGATCAGTCTACATCCCAATCCCAAAGAAGGGCAGTGCCAAAGAATGCTCCAACTACCGCACAATTGCACTCATTTCACACGCTAGTAAGGTTATGCTTAAAATTCTACAAGGCAGGCTTAAGCAGTATGTGGACCGAGAACTCCCAGAAGTGCAAGCTGGATTTCGAAGGGGCAGAGGAACCAGAGACCAAATTGCAAACATGCGCTGGATTATGGAGAAAGCCAGAGAGTTCCAGAAAAACATCTACTTCTGCTTCATTGACTATGCAAAAGCATTTGACTGTGTCGACCACAGCAAACTATGGCAAGTTCTTAAAGAAATGGGAGTGCCGGATCACCTCATTTGTCTCCTGAGAAATCTCTATGTGGGACAAGAAGCTACAGTTAGAACTGGATATGGAACAACTGATTGGTTCAAAATTGGGAAAGGAGTACGACAAGGCTGTATATTGTCTCCCTGCTTATTTAACTTATATGCAGAATTCATCATGCGAAAGGCTGGACTGGATGAATCCCCAACCGGAATTAAGATTGCCGGAAAAAATATCAACAACCTCAGATATGCTGATGATACTACCTTGATGGCAGAAAGTGAGGAAGAATTAAAGAACCTTTTAATGAGGGTGAAAGAAGAGAGCGCAAAATATGGTCTGAAGCTCAACATCAAAAAAACTAAGATCATGGCCACTGGTCCCATCACCTCCTGGCAAATAGAAGGGGAAGAAATGGAGGCAGTGAGAGATTTCACTTTCTTGGGTTCCATGATCACTGCAGATGGTGACAGCAGTCACGAAATTAGAAGACGCCTGCTTCTTGGGAGAAAAGCAATGACAAACCTAGACAGCATCTTAAAAAGCAAAGACATCACCTTGCCGACAAAGGTCCGTATAGTTAAAGCTATGGTTTTCCCAGTAGTAATGTACGGAAGTGAGAGCTGGACCATAAAGAAGGCTGATCGCCGTCGAATTGATGCTTTTGAATTATGGTGCTGGAGGAGACTCTTGAGAGTCCCATGGACTGCAAGAAGATCAAACCTATCCATTCTCAAAGAAATCAGCCCTGAGTACTCACTAGAAGGACAGATCCTGAAGTTGAGGCTCCAGTACTTTGGCCACCTCATGAGAAGAGAAGAATCCCTAGAAAAGACCCTGATGTTGGGAAAGATGGAGGGCACAAGGAGAAGGGGACGACAGAGGATGAGATGGTTGGACAGTGTTCTCGAAGCTACTAACATGAGTTTGGCCAAACTGCGGGAGGCAGTGAAGGATAGGCGTGCCTGGCGTGCTCTGGTCCATGGGGTCACGAAGAGTCGGACACGACTGAACGACTGAACAACAACAACAACAACAGTATCTGCAGTGGATGCCTGGCGTTTTAGCCAAAATCAAGTCTACTGAGGAATCGTAGACTCATTCTGTCAAGGCTTGTTCTTTTCCATCAAGGCTCCCCAGTTCCCATCCCCCACCCACCCCGCTTCTCAATCTCCTCCATTCCAATGCTCACATCCTGTTGCTTTTGGAGTTTTCTGCTCCCTTTCCCCGGCATTTCTTTGGTAGTCCAAATGTTTATTTGTCATAGGCAGCTGTTGGGCAGAGCCACAGCCACACACCTGCTGCTTAGCAGCAGGGGGAAGGCAGAGGCAGCAGGGAAGTTGGAACTGTGTGTTGGAGCTGGTAAAGCCAATCAAATTCTTGAACAATTGTGTCGCACTGTCTTGCCCCTCCGCCTCTACTTCCTGGCAATGCCACTTCTGGGAGAACAGGGACTCAGCTGTACAGCTGCAGATAAAATGTTTCAAAAGTGCATTGTACAAATGTGACACTAGATGGCGATGGTGAGCTATGTCAAATTCAATATATTTTTCGAAACAGTTTTTTTTTAAAAAAATTAGTTTCACAGTTTTAAAAATATGTTTCTAGATTCCACCTAGGTATGCAGCACCACCCCTCTCAGTAGACCCCGCCCTAGAAGAAGAAGAAGAGTTTGGATTTGATATCCCGCTTTTCACTACCCGAAGGAGTCTCAAAGCGGCTAACATTCTCCTTTCCCTTCCTCCCCCACAACAAACACTCTGTGAGGTGAGTGGGGCTGAGAGACTTCAAAGAAGTGTGACTAGCCCAAGGTCACCCAGCAGCTGCATGTGGAGGAGCGGAGACACGAACCCGGTTCCCCAGATTATGAGTCTACCGCTCTTAACCACTACACCAAACTGGCTACTTTCTGCTCACCCCTAATTTATGCTTTGCTGATCCTTTCCCTCTTCTGTCCATGCACACTGTACCTGCCATTTCCCTGTCAAAACACCAAAGTGGCTTACAAAGACAGAAGCCCACTCAATGACTTTCTTGGGACACTCCTCTGAACCCAGTGTCATTTCCCCGTGCCTGCCAGGGAGGGACACTGCTGTGGTCACCAACCTCACCCTGCACCTTCAAAACTATGGGAGCTTGCATAAAGTCACCTGTCCAGTTCACAACTGCTGAGACAGTTAAACCAAGGGTCTATTATTGACAAACCTTCTGATGGTCTAAGTATGAATGTCATAAATAAAGTCATGCAGAGACCTACTTTGCATGATTGCAGCAACAGCATCTGGCCACACAGGAAACAAAAAAGTCCATAAATACTGTTGCTACATTTTGGATAGCAGAGGCAGATGCATGGCATGAGAATTAGCTAGCGGAATATGCCCCCATAGAGATTGCTAAGCAACACCTGACAGCAGTATATATAGGAACTCCGGCATTGTCTGCCGAGGTAAATTGCATTCATTTTCACACTGAAGCCCTTCAGTAGATAAAGATGGATGACCTATAGCTCCAGGCTTTTATAATGTCAAAGGAGAAGAGAGTGGGGGGTGGGTGGGTGGGTGGGTGGGGGGTTACAAAAGAGCTAGTGAAACTTATCTCATTCAGTTTGGTACCATGAGAGGGTAATAAAAGGTCACATGCACATGAGAGTCCACATGGTTGTCAAGGCTGGACCTTGAAGCACAATAGAATGAATTTGCAATCTGCTAAATGTGAATACTGCTTGGTGGAATTGCAGGTGGAGGCTGAGGGGTGAGCTGGGTTCAATGATTCTGTTATTATTTATTAAATTTGTATGCCACCCTTCACCCGAAGATCGCAGGGGCGTGGGCAACATAAAAATACAAAATGAGAACACAAAATACGTAAAAACAACACACCCAGAAACAAACCAATAACCCCTCCCACAAAAACATATAGATGCTTATGACCCCCTCCCCCAAAGGTATTGTAGAATTCAGTTTTACAAAAACTGGTAGTGTCAATCTCAACCTAAACAGGACTGAATTCCTAGAATTTTGTGTCAATGATCTGTTTGAACTATTCTGCTTCAGCCAGGAACATCTGTTGACTGTGGAGCTGACAACGCATGACCCGCAAGCAATATGTCGGAAGGATTAGATATACAGTATATGATTACGTTTCTTCTTCTTCTTCTTTGGCGATCACTTGTAAGCAGAGTAAGATTGTCTTCCATGAACACAGTCTTAACAGGGAGTCCACAAGTCACTGAGAAGGCCAATTCTGGATCCACACGTCCTTCCACGGTGGGGACATAGATTTCCGAGTGGGAGTTGATCATGGTGGCGGTTTGCCTTCCTCTTGGCTCGCTTCTCCATTTTGCCCTGAGTTCGTGCTTCTTCAAAGTCCATGACACCTTTGGTAATGGCTGTTCTCCAATTGGAGCTCTCGCAGGCCAGTGTTTCCCAGTTATCAGTACTTATGTTACATTTTTTAAAAAAGATTTGCCTTGAGAGCATCTTTAAACCTCTTTTGTTGTCCACCAGTATTTTACTTTCCATTCTTGAGTTGGGAATAGAGTAGTTGCTTTGGCAGATGATAATCAGGCATCTGAACAACATGACCAATCCAACAAAGTTGATGTTGAAGAATCATTGCTTTGACACTGGTGATCTTTGCTTCTTCCAGTACAGTGGCATTCGTTCCCTTGTCTTCCCAAGTGATGTGTACAATTTTTCAGATACACCATTGATGGAATCTTTCGAGGAGTTGGAGATGGCGTTTATAAGTGGCACATGTTTTACATTTATACAGTGCCTTTCCTATAAGGAGCTCAGCATTGCATGGGCTGCAGTCATACAGCAGTTTATTTTGTTTCATTAACTCTTAATTTCTGCATTATATTTGAGCTTTCACGTGATGTAAAAGTCACTTTGGAAATATAGCAGAATATAGCATAGGTTTCCCACTCATTTACATGACATTTGCTTCCAGAAAAGCACCTCTTTGAGAACAGCACAGAAATGAAGGTTATGTTTCTGGAAGTGGCTTTCTCATTGTGTGAAATCCTAAATGAAATGCAGAAATTAACTGTTAGGGAAGCATCAAGAGAACTGTATAAATTGGTCCCTCACATTTTATTCTTACAAAAGGTTAGGCTGAGAGACTGTGAGTGTCCCAAGGTGGCCACTGAGCTTTGTGCCTGAATGGGGTTGGAACTTATGTATCCTCAGTCCAAGTCTAAACGTCTAAGCACCCCAGGTTATCATGCCTGCAAGCAGGACTGGGGGCCTACTCATAAGAGGTTCTGTTCACTCTAGCCAACACAAAATGGGTGCTTTTATTGATCTACCCGGTACTTTTAAATTTTATTTTTACATTTCTACCCCACCTTTCATCCAAGGAGCATAAGGTCACATGTGCACTCCTTCCTCTCCTTGTTTTATCTTCATAGCAATCCTGTGAGGTAGGCCTGGCTGGGACACTGCAATTGGCCCAAGGTCACTCAGTGAGCTACATGGCTCACTGGGGATTTGAACTCTGATCTCCCAGGTCCTAGTCACTACAGCACACTGCATACTACTTATTACCCAGAGACAAACCAAAAGCGGCTCACAGATTCAACTCAATAAAAACACAATAGAAGGAACATATATTACAGCCATAGCAATAAAAACAATAGGTGTCCAAAATATGTTCCATGGAAGCAACAGGTTACTACAGATTAGCAGGTTAAAATATAAATACCGGCAATGTAAATAAAAACAGAAAATGCACATGAAATAGATCCAACACTTTGGCTACTGTTTGTTGAGAAAAATGGCTTCAGAAGAGGTGCCTAACTTTCCTGCTTCAACCTCCCTGATCCTACCTTGTATTATCTCATACCCAACTCAGGAACATAAGGAAGAAGAAGAAGAAGAGGAGGAGGAGGAGTTTGGATTTGATATCCCGCTTTTCACTACCCGAAGGAGTCTCAAAGCGGCTAACATTCTCCTTTCCCTTCCTCCCCCACAACAAACACTCTGTGAGGTGAGTGGGGCTGAGAGACTTCAGAGAAGTGTGACTAGCCCAAGGTTACCCAGAAGCTGCATGTGGAGGAGCGGAGACGCGAACCTGCTTCCCCAAATTACGAGTCCACCACTCTTAACCACTACACCACACTGTACCTTGTACTGATTTGGGCCATTGCTCAGGATTGCCTACAGTGAGTGACAGTGACTCTGCAGTGTTTTGTACCCCTCTTCTTGTGTGCAACCATAAATAATAATTTTAGAATATATTTTTAGAAGTAGATAGATGGTAGGGGAACATCATTCACTTAAATGGCATGAATGCATACAAGTGAAATGGATAAATGATGGTGTTGCAAATAATAGATTGCTTTCAGTATCTCATTTTTATCCACTCTATTATGTAAAATCATGTATACCGTTGTAAGGAAGGCACCCAATGAGTCCAACACATATGCCAATATTGTAATTTGGATGGCTGGTAGTAGGTTTAGAGAGGAAATGGTACATAGTTCTGGAAGTATGTCTTGGAATGGTGTTTGTTTGTTTGTTTGTTTTGGCCAATAAACAACACTGAGAATTCTATGTGATACATTACTTGGGGGACTGGATGGAACATATTGGTTATTACTGGGGAACAGGTTGATGTGTCTTGCAGAGCAGTGTTAAGGCTCTACAACAGGCTTTGCCAACCTGGTGCCTGGGCTACAAGCTCCAACCACCACAGTTCTCTGAAGAATATCTGTACACCATTCTATGGTCGAATTTGGAAAATGTCCCATATGCTCCATCTAGGTGTTTTTTTCCAAATTCCATCAAGTCTGTGCAATAAATTCTCCTGGGTGGTTTTCAAGCTTCCATAAATATCCAATATCTCCATGCAATATAGGCAGGTTGGTAACTGAAAATGAACTATTTTTTGCATTAAGCTCCCACACTAATTTCACTGTTGGTCTCTAGAACTGAAATCCTGGCTTGAATTCAGGCCTTTGTTCACTCAAGCAGAGGACGGTTTGTGATGACACATCCTTCAATATTCAATCATGTTCCCTAGTATATTTAAATTGTTCAAAATATCAGCATTTTTAAAGGTTCAGTATGGCCCAAGCCTCTGAAGCATTTTAAACCTACCCCTATCCATTCCATTCTCCTGCACAGGAGAATCTGCCAATTCTTCACCAGTTTAGAATAACTCTACTGGAGGCAGAAGCAATGGCAGTAGGAAATATTCACCCTTCACCACAATCACTTTCATAGCATAGCACCTGAAATGAGCTCTGTCCTGTGTAGAGATGGGAAGGCCTGCAAAAAACCTGGAAAAATTAGAAAAAAGTGTGTGGAATATTCAAACTATATCAAACTGCCCCCCGTCTCGTCCCCCCAGAAAATGTACTCATTCTTCTTTCACTTACATTCAAGCTGCTGTTCCACCTGCTAAGTTGCTTTTAATTCCCCAGTATGCCAAGAAAGTGAATGAGTTGCTTGGGAGCTATCCTGTTAGCCACGGAGTTCATCTCAAGATACCAAAGGTCCACCAGGGTGGAGGAATAAATCACATGAAGCAAGTGGATTTAACTCTTTATTGTAAAAACAAACAAACAACAGGATGTGCACAGGAGTGTTGGACCGAATGAGCACAGCAGCTCTTCTTTGGTACCGTGTTTCCCCAGAAATAAGACATACCCATAAAATAAGCCGTAGCAGGATTTCTAAGCATTTGCACAATATAAGCCATACCCCCAAAATAAGCCATAGTGATAGGCACGGTTCTGGAGGGCGCCAAGGAAGAGGTGAGGCTGGACGCGGCGCCTCCCGGCAACAGCTCCAGCCCCGCCGCCAGCAGCCTTAAGGCGGCTCTGGATAGGCGTGGCTATGCAGCGTACCGACGCGGAGCATTTAAGAAGACGGTCAGCAGCTGGAGGGCGGCTCCTCCAGCGGGAAGGAGGCTCGGAGGTGACCGGTAGAAAGTGAAAGTAAAAGTCTCCTCAGTGAAGTGATACAAATAAGACATCCCCTGAAAATAAGCCATAGTGTGTCTTCTTGAGGAAAAATAAATATAAGACATTGTCTTATTTTTGGGGAAACATGGTAGGTCTTGCCCCTATGAAGCAGTTGTGGAGGCTGAAGCTCCTCGCCTCCCCAAACCTGCCTAAGCCCCTTCCTCCCCAGGGTTTTAACCCAAGCAATCTGAGACCACGCCTGCATGCTTCTCTTTGCTCTTCCTGCTTCATGCCTCTCCTGATTCTGGGAAAGCAGGGGGGAGGGGAGCTTGTCACAACAGGAGAGGGAGATACCTGGGCCTCTTCACCAACTTGACTCAGCTCTGCCTCTTGGCCTCCTTCATCCCACTCTCTTGCTGCACCTTCTAGCTCTAGTAATTCTGGACTGCTCTCTGCCACAGACTTTTCCACCTCACTAAGTCCTGTTACCTCTTCAGCTTCTGACACCTCCTCTTCCTAGTCTTCTCCCTCTGACCACTCATCGTCGTCGCACCAATCCCCGGACTCTGAGCCTTCTTCCCTTGGGGGATCCCTAGCTGGTTCCTCCCACCATTCCTCTGCGTCTAACCAGTCTATGATAATAGTTGTTTCCTAATTATATTTTCAAAACCATTATCATTATTTTACAACCTCTCCTCCTCCTACTCTGAACACGTTCTATCTTGAGCTGGAAGGTTAGGACTCATTCTTTTTGTCCAGATTTGTGTTCCTGTTTGGTATACACCCTGTATCAGTTTCTGTTCTTTCTCAGTGCTTCATCATGAGGCCCAGAGGTTTATCTCTTTTCTCAGGAGCCTACTAGAAATCGATTCCACAATTTGTAGCACACATTACACTCCTAGCTCCCCAGTGTATTCTGGAATAAAACTTTATTTTGTGTCTTTATGAAATAAACCCCAGGGTCATCTGCCCTTTCTATGTCCCGCTTAGATTTACAGGTGTAATTACACTTTGATATATATTATGGAGCATGGCATGATTGTGCTAAAGAAGAACCCGCACTCCACATTTAAGGAGGAATCCTGAGAGACCTAAAATTTATGCACATGTTTGTGCATTTGAAAAACTAAACAAAAACCCTGGCAGGTTTCTGATAAGTAATTAGCAACATGCAATATTTCGTTGCATGAAAAGCAATTGTGCTTCTAGTTGGGAAAGAAGAGCAGTCTTTCCTGCCATTCTTATGTTGCTTCAGGAAGTTGCTGGACTGGACTTGTGTAGGTGGTTTTTGCTTTGTGCCATATTTATTTATTTATTAACCAATTTAATTTCTCCGCCCTCTGCTTTTCACAAAGCGGCCACAGCAATGTACCGTGTTTTCCTGCAGTTAGCTCAGGTTGGTGTTCTCAAATGGCTGCTCTCATTGACACCAGGCACTAACACTCACTGTAGAATCTTGGGTTTTTTTTAGGGACTTGCATGCAACTCTGTTTTCTGGTGAGACTCTGTTCCAGACTACACTGTCTCTGGGCACTAAAACTGAGTCCCTGCTCATTCTGGGTATCTACAAAGACCTTTATTGATGCAACTTCATTGACATAAAGCTCGAGTGTTAAGTTTGTACCTGAAAGGAACACAAGAGTTGCACTAAAGATGATTGGTTGGCCTGCCCTCCTCCACGCTTATGGTTCCACCATCAGCCATAACAGCTGATAACAGTGCAGGGACAAAAAAGACCAACTTTGACATTACACAGGGCCTAGTGTCCTACTAAAATATATGCTCATAGGATTGGGGATTTGAGAGAGGGAGAGAAAGTTAGGCCTAAGCATACCTTCATATATGAGTATGTGATTTACATACTTTGGTGTAACTCCAGCATCCTCACTGAAAGATGAGATTGGGTTGTTCTGCTTCAGACCTTGGAGAGCTCCTTCTGCTCCTAGTAGATTCTGCTGGAACACAGAAAACTGCCTTTTATAGAATTAGACCATTGGTCCATCTTTGCATTGTCATCTCTGGATGACAGTGGCTCTCCAGGGATTCAGACAGGGAATCTTATTTAGCCCTACTTGGAAATGCTGGAGAATGAACCCAGCTGTTCCCCTAAATAAACCCATGATTTGACTTGGTACAAGGAGGGAAGGAAAGAAGGCAGCAAGCAAGCAAGGTGCTTTTATCCTTTAGGGAACGCTGACATGTTGGTTGTGCATTCTGTAGCTAGTTTAGCTCACCGTACATGCACACCCAATATTGAATTTGCATTGGTTGTTTACAAAATTGTGGCAATTGCTAGGATGGCAATGTGTCCTGTTTTACAGAGGACAGCCATCTGATTGAATGGCTGTCCAGTCTAATGTTGCTTAAAGATTAGAAAATCAGAGCAGGTGCCTTGAAATTGCCTATCAGCTGTTAGTAGAACCTGCACACCAGGAATAGCAGCTCCTGCACAGCATACTCGGCAAGCATACAGGCCATCTCTTCACAGTCTTCCTCACTATGCTGAGATTTACTGTGTTTCTTTTTAAATTATTGCATCTGTACACATAAATTAGCTTGTGCAATGCACCCGATTCCTTCTCTTCCCTCACATAAATAACAGCAGCCGCTGGGTTATTCAATTCAGTTGTTTATCAGGCACGGAGTATGACATTGTGTTCTGTTTCCCCATTGAATACAATCTGGCACTTCCTCGTTGGAGCGTCAATTTGGTGTGGTCTGAGGCCTTGCCCTGTAGCCGGCCAGCCCCTTGAACTCCCCCCACCCCAGCACCTTCTCCCTGCTAAGCCTGGACTTGGCTGGGACTCCAGTCAGGCCCTCTTTACCCTTCCCCTCCTCCTCAGTTATAAGGACAGCCATGTCTCTCCCCAGCTGTTCCTCATCTGTCTTAGCATATTGCACTGCAGGAAGGAGAAATGGTGTGTCTTATCCTGCTGCAGGGTTGCCTCCCAGACATCTTCTGCCAACATGCCCTGTTGACTGGGACTTTGCTCCTGCATCCATGCAGGAGGAAATCCTTGGGGGGAGTAGGGCGGTCATTCACAAATGCATTTCCCCTATTTTGGTACCTAGGCTTTCTTGCACCATTGGCAGGGAGCTGTATCTGTGCCCTCCCATCCCTTGCACCCTTGATAAGGAGAGTGTGCAGACGGGTTCCTAGCCACTGTGGTCCCTCTCTGTGTTGTGCTCTTGGCGGTAGCTAACCTTGACAACCCCTAGGTATGCCCTTGTTGGTGCATCCTAAGTGGCTACCCTAGAATCAAGCAAGGGGTACAGCAGTGTTGGGAGACAGTAATCAAGCTATATGCTTCCAAATTACTGAATCTATGAGGGGAACACTTGTAAGATCGTAGAGAAATGCCACAGGACAAACAGAAGAAGACGCCTTCATCCCGGTATGGTTCCCCTTCATCACACACACAGCCCAACAAGACAATGACAAAAATCTACCGACAGTATACAAATCAATATGGCTAACCTGATCAAAAACACTCACCCACCCCACTCACACAGGAAACCAAAGACCACCACAAATGAACAATCACACCCTACGCCAACCCCGACCTCTCTCACCACCAAAGGAGCACAAGCGAACAACAGGGAACCTGCACAAACGACGCTGACACCAAACCCTACATATATTAAGTAAAGTAGAAACCTCGCCACCCCACCCCACCCATCTCTCCATCCCGCCCACCTCCCCCCTTTTTCTTCCTAATGTCTCAACAAACGAAAATGATGTGTAAAAATGTTACATGGGAAAATACGAGAGAGACATATACCTTTGTAAAACAAGAAAATCCTTAATAAAAAATATTTTTAAAAAACACACCGAAACAGGGAAGTTTATTACGTTCCTATCACTTACTTCAACAAGCTCAGGCTGTGCACAGATTTTTTTTTTTTGTGGGGGGGTATGGGTGGTTGGAGCTATCCAGCTTTGTCCTCATGATGGACCTGCAAAGTGAATTAGGCTGAAAGATAATAAATTGCTTAAGGCAACCTGGCAGGCGTTATGCCTGAGCAGGAACTGGAACCCAGACTAAACCCAGCACTTCATCCACTAAATCACACAGGCTCTACAAGAAATCCTGTTCTTATTTTAAAGACTGCTCAGAATGAGTAATGCATTATATGCTACCACACAGTCACTTAAACATTTAATATTCCTCTGAATTTTTTCTTGCTCTCTTTGTGTGTGTGTGTGTGTGTGTGTGTGTGTGGTCACACTCTGTCTTCATGTCAGATTCTTTGGCAAAGCTGCGTTACCGGGACGTGGTCTTTATAAGTCATTCAATATGTACTTTGGCTGAGCTGGTTGATTCATAAATATTTATAGTTCTAGCCCTGCAGTGTAGTTCTTAAAGTTGGGTGAGAAGCATTTAAACTAAAATAATGCTACTAGTGATTACTTCAGTTAAAAATAAAATAACCCCCGCCCTGCACTTGTAGTTCTCTGTTTTAATCCTCTACGTTGCAGCTTCACAAGAAATATAAGCCACTGGAAGTCCTTTAAGTTATTGTGCTGTTTTTGCTTAACTCGTTTGTTTCCTTTGGAGTTAGGTTTGCTGAATCATTAGGAATTGATTTTCAGGTGCTTGGAATACTGTCCAAAATGCTCACTCTGTGTGCTGCACAAAATATTCCTGACTAGTATTTTATGGAATAAAAATAGGAGTCAGGAATCTTTGAATAGCACACAAAGTCCCCCCCCCCAACAAAAAAATCTAAACAAACAAGAACTATCCAGCCGTGTGGATATTGGAGGTTTATCATTTTAATTATAATATCAAACTTTAAGGTGAAATCCAATCTTACCTCGAATCTAACTTTTATCTAATTTAGTTAGACAAAGTGTGATTTTAAAATTAAAATTCTACATTTCCAGCATCCTTGTTACATGGCTATGTAGATGAGGCTGAAATAACTGATCTACTCTAGGGGATAATAATTGAACATGTATGTCAGTTAACACTTGCCTTTGGAAAACCAGCTGGCTCATTAGTGGGTACAGTCAGCTTCAGACATTTGCTCCATGTGTGGAGGTTGTTGGGGCAGAGCTGGAAAGATGTGCATAAGGCCAGGTTCAGGGAGCTCAGCCTCTTTAATCACCTGCATGGAGTGATTAAACAACTAATGCATGGAGGAGACTTGTGAGTTCCAGTCCAAAGCTATTCATCCTGATCCAGGGAAAAAGGAGAGGCACTATCATAAATTAGCGAGAAGTAAGGGAAGCTTGAAGCTGGCACTACAAAAGCAACACACACAAACACAAACACAAACACAAACACACAAGCTACAGAAAACATGCACCTAAAGAGAAGCAAACTGATACTGAATTGCTAAGGTATTTTTTATTTTTATTTTGCAGAATAAAAATAAATTAACACCCCACCCACGCAATTATAAGATGTTTGACTAAACATGTGTCCTTAAAATGTTAACGTACATATGTATAGAAGTTTCAAAGCTATAAAACAGACATTTTCCTTACTAAAGATGTCCATAATGGCATTTATAATTATTTATTTTCAAAACTAAAACCTTAAAATTGCCAGAGGGCAGGAGGAGTGGTGTCAAAAGAGTTAAAACAAACAATTTTTTTCCTAACTTTACATTGCAAAAAAAAATAAAAAAAAAATCGGTTTAGAAATTCAGTACCAGTTTGCTTCTCTCTCTCTCTCTCTCTCTCTCTCTCTCTCTCTCTCTCTCTCTCTCTCTTGTGTGTGTGTGTTTTTCTGCAGTCAAGCATTCATCCTTTACCAGACAGGATATTTTCTTCACTGTGTAGCAATCTTCTGAGTGCCTGCAAATAGGTGATCTGTATGGGGAAACCTGATTTTTTTGCATGCAGATTGCTATTGTTGTTATCACAGCAAATAATGTTCCAATGAGTCTTCAATCAGATACCGCCCGAGAGTTATGCGTAGGACCCAGCTGAAGCGCTGCCTTCTCAGCCTCCCATCATTCACAGCACACTTACCGCAAAAGCTGTGCTTTCATACAAACAGCAACAGACCATGCTTCGGTCTCATGTATATGCAATGTGCCTTTAAAATATTGCTTTCCTCCAGTTTAATAGGCTTCTGTGTCAATCTCATTAGCCTATGTGGAGCCATAGCAGCGCTATTCTGTTGAGCGAAGCAAAAGGACAAATGCATCTCTCCATATGTTTAAAGGCTTGATAAAGGCAAGGTTATTTCCTTAATGGGTACCGATCCTTTGTTGACGTTCCCACAACCTGGTAGGCAGGTCATGGTATATACCTTCCCGTCAGGGTGGGAGCCAAACAGCGTGGAAAAAGCTGTAAGCTGGATTGGGTGAGCGAGATGGGGAAAAGAGAGAGCTTGAGCTCTTGGAGCTGACTGACAAGGAGCAACTATGTGGAGCTGCAAGGATATTGCTTTTGGGGGAGAGGGGGATGTTGATGCTGCATTAATGCTAGCGTAGCCTCTCTCTGTGCTTGCCCTATCCCCTTTCCCCGCCCTCCTTTGACTTACCTGATGCATTGGCAGCAATGGCACAAGGTGGCTATAGCTGAAACGGCAGCTGCTGAATAGCGGGCAGGAGAGTTTTTGTAACCTGGCCCCTCAGAACATGCCTGGTACTTATTTGCACACCAGAGTTTATTTTGGTGCTTCCGGGACATCTAAATTATAAATAACACAGTTGCGTTTCATTTGGTTCTTTGTACTGAATGGATGGGGGACCTTTTCCTGGCAGAGGGCTGCATTCCCTTGCAGGCAACTTTCGGGGGCCTGCATGCAAGTGGTGGGTGGGGCCAGGGGCTAAAAAGTAGGCGGAGCAATTGACACTGAACTGTGCTTCCCTTTGAACTGAGGCTTGTTCCCCCATTCCAGCCACATAAATGTCAGAGCCCTGCTCTCCACCTACAAGATGGAGCAAAAAAGCATCGCCATAGTCCAAGCCATTGCAAAAGTACTTGAGGGAGGACACAGGTGCTCCAAGGAGAGTCCCAAGGGCTTGGAGAACTGCATTTGACCCTCGGGCCTAAAGTCTCCCTCCCTGCTGTGATGTGCAAGCATGCGCCTCACCTGTTTATGTTTGTTTGAAAACCTGTTTGCGGGCCATATATGTAAAACTGTATTGTATTTAGGTTGGGGGTGGTGGGGGGTGGTCTCCCATGAGATCTGGAACTCTGCTTTTTCAGGCTGCCTTCGGGCTCGTCAGTGAACATGAGTAGGTTTGGAGTGCTGCCACCCAACACAAATCTCCTCCCCTCCGCCTGAGATCATCCCATGGCATCTGAAAATATTCTTAATCTGATACTGTCCAGTCCAAGCAAAATTTGGAACACCCCGTTCTACCAAATGGTGATAAAACAACAACAACCAAACATGCTTTCCGTTTCTTTTGCATAAAAGCGGCCGTAAAAAATAAATAATGTTTCCACACCTTCAGAGTCAAATCCTATAAATCCTGTACAGGACATTTGTTTGACTTTTGGCTCTGCTTGGTTCTCTCATGCTCCATTGCTGCATTCAGCTGAAATAAGTGCTATGTGGGACCTTCATTTTTTTTACTTTCTTGTTTTATGTGAACACCACATGCACTTACACATTTCTCTCTCTCTCTCTCTTTTTTTTTTGCATAGGGGTATGGGTGGGTGGGTGGGTGGGGCTTCTTGCCTTTTGCTATGAAATCGTTTTCCCCCATTTCTATTCATTCCTCATCTTAGGGTTTCTCATCCTCTGACGTGCGAATGTAACTGCCACAAGTTCACCCACTGCATCTTCTTGTGAATGCCTGCAACGCACACAAGGCTCAGACATTATGGGGACAACTCAGGTACAGTTAACCTCCCGGGACAAATGCTTCTTTATGCACTGAAGTCGTGAAAGTGTGCAGTTGCCCAGAAAATATGCAGTAACTAGTACTTGGGAAATGGTCACTTGCGTTGGTTTAACTCGGTTGCTCTTGGTTTATGTCGAGCAGCCTAAAAATGGATGGGCTGAGGCTGTTGGAACTAGGCAGTTAAAAGCGAATGTGTATACTGGTTAGACTGCTGGTTCAGAACTATGCTAGCATGTCTCCAGTGACTGTGGGGTGGGAAGTCCATGTGCATTTGTTCTCAGGATTGTTTATGTAGCACAACTGCTGCTGCTGGGCAAATGTGCTCAACACAGCTCAACACCTATAGAACAGTAAGCAAGGCCTGTCCCTTGTTCATTACAGCAGGGGTGGGTAACCTTGGGCTCTTCCTTATGAAGCTGGACTCTCATCTGCCCCAGCTAGCATGGGATGATGGGAGTTCTGGTCCAGCAACATCCGGAGGGGCCATAGGTTCACTACTGCTGCGCTAGTGGGATGGTGAGAAAGGAGAGGGAGAAGTGCTATATGTGAGCTGCAGCAGGTGAGAGGAGGAATCTCCTGGCGACTCAAGCACCTTTAGTTAGAGTTGCCATATGTCGGGAATTTCCTGGATATACATGGAGTACTGCGGTCGTAAGCAGCGTCCAGCAAGAAATCAGCAAATGTCTGGGAAAATCCGGACGTATGCAACTCATGTTGGCAGTCTCGTTTTTCTTCCTCTTCCAATTTTCCTGAAAAACAGCTTAAATAGATAAACAAAAAAGCATTCATACTTAATCTGGGACATATTATTACAGCCCTCCCTCCTCATCTCCCAAGTGGCATTGCAGCTGTACAGCAGTGTGAAGCAGGCTGGGTCAAGATTTGACTAAGGTTACCCAGTGAGCTTCAAAGTCGAGTGGGAATTTGAACCTGTATTCAATTTCCAGTACTGTCTATCCACTGCTCTGCCATGACTCCCCAGAGCTAAATCCACCAGCAAGCCAAGAATCATGGCTTTTAAAGCAAAGCAAGGGGGTGGGGAGTGGGGAGAAGCATCTTAAGGAGCTCATGCAGGGTAACAAAGTCAGCCTGAAAAGGTCACCCAGTAAAGGTCAAATGAGACTTATCTGATTCCTCCTCCCCTGGGCTAATAATATCTTATAAAGAGGGAGAGTTTATATCAGTGAAAAGCCATAAGAGGAAAGGGTTATGTGCCCTCTTCCCTCCCATCTCCGATCTTAAGAGCAACCCAACATAGCTGCTAGTTATCAAACCAAAAATTTTGGGTGTTCCTAGTACCTGATTGTCATGTCTGGCTTGGTCCCGACTGTGGAGGATGGAGAAGTCATTATTCAGGTCCCCAACTTTGGCTGACATAGCCCAGCGGAAAGTTACCTAATGATACAGAGAGATGTGTTCCAAGTGCAACGGGTCTATGTTGGACTAGACCTGGGAGACCAAGGTTCAAATACTTTGTCAGCCATGAAGCTCACTGGGTGGCCTTGGGCCAGCACCACTCCTCAGCCCAAGCTGTCTCACAGGGTTATTTGTTGTGATAATAAAATGGGGGTGGGCAGGGAAGAACCACGTATGCAACTTTGAGTTCCTTGGAGGATATAAATGTAATAGTGAATAAACTAAACAATTGCACCAGAATGCAGGGAGCTTGCCCCCACACACTTGAGAGCAGCCAGTATCCCAGTATTGTTGAGCTTCGATTCTCAACCGCCCCAGCCAACATAGCCTATGGCCAGCGTTGATGAGAGATATAAACATTTGGAGGACATCAGGTTGGAAAAGGCTACTGTAAAATACCTGTCTGCATCTCCACTGCTCCAAAGTTTGAGTTGCACCATAGAACCATAGAATTGTAGAGTTGGAAGGGACCCTGAGGGGGGTCATTTATTCTAGTCCTACCCCTTGCAATGCAGGAATATGCAGCTGTCCCATATGGGGATCGAACCTGCAACCTTGGTGTTATCAGCACCATGCTCTAACCAACTGAGCTATCCCATGGCACCCCTGCTAAGCAGACTGCCAGGTCCCAGGGCTTCCCAAAACAACATTTATCCTCACTGCCCTATCTCTCTCCCCAACTCAGTTCAACATTTATGGGGAAAAGATTGTTCTCAAATTAGCTGGCTGATGGTGCGTTACTTTAATTTAGTTGGGCTGATTGTTTATGATGAAGTAATGACTTAAGTAATTAATCTATCTCATGCTTTTATCATAATTCCCCCACCCTTAACATTTTTGGTGCTGCTGAAGACTTTGATGCATTGCAAAAACCCAGAAACAAGTGCTCTGAAGCTCATATTTTTTTAAAAACCCCCACATATAAATAATACTACAGCAGCACCCCCTAGTGTGTGCTTAACAAAAGTGATAATGATATTGTTAATAAATTCCTTTTTGCGAAGCATGTGTGTGTTTATAAATCACAGCATCATTCATTCACGTGAGCAATTGAGCAGTCTAGTCTGATTACAGGGTTTGCTTTGTTTTAGGCTTTTAGCTTAAGAATGTTTTCAAAGCTGCTTTCTTTTATTCTTGTGTTTTATCTACACGAAACTTCTTGCAAAAAAATAATAACCAGATTTGTAAAAAAAAAAAAAAAAAGCTCTTGGAGACAGCATATTATATGGGGTAATTGATTAGCAGGATTTTGATCCTTGTTACGGTGGTGGTTGAATTCATTGTATTTCTGTTACTAGCTTTCTTTCATTATGATGTCAACGTAGTGTTGCACGCCACCCCCAATCTCCCAGCAGTGCCAGATTCCAAGGCTTCTGGGTGCTTACCCTAGGGTCTGTTTCCTTGGAATGAGGGACAGGGGACATTGTGTTGTCTTCAGGATATATGGTTTATTTACACAAGAAGGCTGATCGCCGAAGAATTGATGCTTTTGAATTATGGTGCTGGAGGAGACTCTTGAGAGTCCCATGGACTGCAAGAAGATCAAACCTATCCATTCTCAAGGAAATCGGCCCTGAGTGCTCACTAGAAGGACAGATCCTGAAGCTCCAGTACTTTGGCCACCTCATGAGAAGAGAAGACTCCCTGGAAAAGACCCTGATGTTGGGAAAGATGGAGGGCACAGGGAGAAGGGGACGACAGAGGATGAGATGGTTGGACAGTGTTCTCGAAGCTACTAACATGAGTTTGGCCAAACTGCGGGAGGCAGTGAAGGATAGGCGTGCCTGGCGTGCTCTGGTCCATGGGGTCATGAAGAGTCGGACACGACTGAACAACAACATAAGCTAAGTCTTGAGATGAAGGGGCTCGTGGCATTAGCACCCTAGGAGGTCTTGCTTCTCCCATAGCCACAGCCTTGGGTTTAAGAAGAATACTCTCAGGCTTCTGCCTGCTTCTAGCTCAGTTCTCTCTCAGCACCAGTCTGATGAGGGAGCGGCCCCTCATTTGCCTTTTTGTCACAGAGCAACCTCCATTCTGGCCCTTGCTTGGCTCATTCAACAACGTGACCCTCCATTAGATTTCAGCCCTTGTGGAAAATGATGGACTATATGGAGCTCGCAGAGATGACCGGGAAACTCCATGACCAGAGGGAGGACGCAGCGGAAGAAGACTGGAGGAAATTTAAACTATACTTAAAAAATTATTGTATGATTGATAATTAGATATAACTAGGAGAAAGTTAGGCTGTAGATGTAAGTAAGGATAAGTGGTTAAGATAGATGATTATAAGTTAAGAAAAATAGATAAGACTAGATTATTAGATATGTTTTGGTATAAAATATGATTTGGTAAGATGTTTAGAAGTTACTAAAGATGATTGACAAGGAACACAGGAAGAGGAGATAGGAGGAAGTCCAATACAATGTGAGGAAGGAATATTAGATATGAGATAGATATGTATGTTATTATGTTTGCTTTGTTTATTTTTATGTAATTGTAGATGTGTGTGTATTTTTTGTGTTAAAAAAATGTTTAATAAATAGTATTAAAAAAAAAAAAGATTTCAGCCCTTGTGGATCCAGGAATCAGAAGGGACTTAGACATCATGCAACCTACCTGCCGCTCCCCAAACTCACAAAAACAATACAGCAGCTCACACAAAATCTTTGCACTCTGCACACAAATGCTATGAAGTGTCTTATACATTTCAGAGGAACTGACCGTGAATGTAGCCTTATACTTTGAATATACAATGTCATCTTGAAAGACAGAGCCTGTATGCTAATGGATAACAATTCATCATAGGGCTGGATTCAAGTAACGTGTTCCGCTAGTGGAAGCCTTTGCAAGGATTTATGCAAATCTAACAGAGGTCCCCCCCCATTCTCCTCCCATGTGCCCCTGCACTTGCCCCCCCATCAGTTTTTTTGTTTTGTTGGGAGAACCAGAGAAGAGCACACAGTGGGAGGAGGGTGGGGGGTTCATTCCATCTGGCAGGCTGAAATGTTTTCAGGGACAGAATGATTTGCCACAGCGCTGCGTTGAATTCCTCCCATAATTTGCAATAAAAGTTCATTACTGCTAAGGATTTGTTTACAGGAAGGGCTCCTAAATTTTATTAGCAGAATAAGTCTTGATTTTACTCCACATTGCATATTATGCTGTTGATTCAGGGTGGGGGAAAAGTTTGACCCCCCCCCAACACGTACTGTTACTATATACAGCGGAACCTCGGTTTTCAAATGTAATGTGTTCCGGAAGACAGTTCGACTTCCGAAACATTCAAACGGTGGCCTGCAAATTTACAGAGAAAATAAAATTGAGAAAATGCAGTAGTAGCTCAGCAGAAGCCATTCGACTTCTGAGGAGCGTTCGAAAACGGAAGCATTTACTTCCGGGTTTTCGGTGTTCGAGTTCCGAAACGTTTGTCAACGGAGACGTCCGAAACCCGAGATACCACTGTATTTTTTTTATTCCTGACCTTCTTCCACAGAGTTCAGGTGTTACATGCCTCTTCCTCCCTCCTTTTATCTTCACAACAACCCTGTGAGGTAGGGTAGGCCTAGAAAGTGGCTAGCCTAAGGTGACACAATCAGTTCCACGTCTGAGTGACGTTTTGAATCCAAGTCTCCCCCAGTTCCAGCCCAACATTCCAGCCACTACCCTGTTCTGTTAGATATTGTAGTTTAGTTACCCGACTAATTTGTGATTTATTTATGCAACAATCATGTTACCATTTACCACCAGCTGGAACTTCCCATAGATTCCATCACATTTGACCAGATAGATTAGCTTCAGGAAGTTGGCACATGACCTTGTTTTGCAATTCCCTTTAACATTTTTGCCCCTTAGATTTGCCCAATCCTCCCCTGCAACAGCTCTAAACAGGTGTAAACCAAAATATATATTTCAGCACTGTTTTAGACTGCCATGCAATGGGATGATATGTGTTGTCGTCTTGCTTATCTCTGAACCAAGCCCCCCAAAAATTGCACTGTATTTCAGTTTTCAACACCAAACAAGCTCTAAACCATTTTTGTTTTCTTTGCTTTTGCTTACCAGTAATGGTTCTTTCCTCTAGTGAAGGTGACAATGGCCCAGGCTAGCATGTGGCAGTGTGCACACCCTGTCCCTGCAACTCCTTCCTGCGCCAATGTGTTAATATTTCAACCTCCAGAACCATGTGGGCAGAGCCAGTCGTGTGGATCCTTCCCATCTGATTGTTACTTTCTAAGGCAGACATAGGCAAACTCGTTCCTTCAGATGTTTTGGGACTACAAATCCCATCATCCCCAGTGTTATGTACTGAGCTGAATCCTAGAACAATAGGATCCAGAATGCAGCAGTCTGATTGGTCCGCAGGAGCAACCCAACCCAGCTCCAGGTGGAAGTGAATCAGTGACCTGATTGGCTTGCAGGAGCAGCCAATCAGGCTCCTGGATGAAGTGAATCCACAATCTGATTGGCCTTCAGGAGCAGCCCAGAATCAGCCAATCATGCGAGGCTGTAACGGATCAGCCCTTAGGGAGGGTATGGTCAGGAGCCCAGCGTGTTAGGAGTTAACATACACTCTAGGTGACTGGCGGCTCACTCGCAGGAGGCGGGACTTTTTGCCCTTTAAAAAGGGGAGAATGGCAGTTGGTCAGGAGGGTTAGAGGCTTTGGGGGGATGGGAGGAAAGGTCTTTACCATTGCTATATTATAACCAAGCTGAATTACATGAGAAGAAGATTTGTAACAGTAATAACCCTGGACATCCATGTTTTCAAGTTACCTAATAAAGTTAAATGTGTTTCAACGTTCGTTGACTCTGGCAGTGTATCCGTACCTTAAGAGGTGTGACTAAGAGGAGAGAACAAAGTTTTCCTGTGGAAGAGGAAACGGTTTACTTATTCTCCTGTCATACAGAGGGCTGGACAGTGAAGCCAAAGTTGCCACGTAGTTGCTTAAATGGAAGGCAAACTGCTGTAGTTGGGAACCCTGGTAGGGAGATCCCATAGGTGGCAAGAGGTTTTCAAACGTAGAGCCCTGAGGTACCCCAGAGACAACTCCCACATGAACACTTTAGGATTCATCCTAGTTGTCAGTGAAACCTAGGGAGAGTCACTGTTGGGGAAGCATTGAAGGGGAGGGATCGGGGATAGGATCCCTCACAGAGGCCCATTGTGTAAATAATGTATATATAGCAGACGTTTTGGGGAAAGATTCATTCTTTGCTACTACGAGCTGAATAAAGAGCATTAAATTCACACTTGACTCTGAATATATTTCACCTAGCTAACAGGACCAGTGGTCAGGGATGATGGGAGTTGTAGGGAGAGGAGGCAATGACCAGGCGAGAAAATCCTTGCATCCATTTCTCCGCCCATGCAGTTGTATGCTTCCTAGTGTTACCATAGCGAAGGAATAGGGAACATTTTTTTTTGCAGCCTGAGGGCCACATTCCATTCCAGGCAACTGTCTAGGGGCCACATTCTAGTGATGTGTGGTGTCAAAGGCAAAATTAGGCAGAGCAACATGTGCGGGTTTTACCTTTGTGCAACAAAGGTTAGTTTTTTCTCAGACCTGCCTATCCTCCTTTGAGACCAATAAGGACCATTATCAAACCAGAAACATGCAAGGAGGGTGCAAAGCAGGACTGGTGAAGGGTGTGTCTTGGGGAAATAACATGTGTGTGACCAGCGAGAGAGAGAGGGGGGCCTCCTGGAGGGCTTACCCCCAGGAGGAAGTTATTCCCATATCTGATTTAAACAAACACATTTCTATTCCCTCCTGCAGTTGTTTATCAGTTCCCTAGTTATAAAGCCTCTAATGCTATGTTACTACAGTGGTACCTTGGGTTACATACGCTTCAGGTTACATACTCCGCTAACCCAGAAATAACGCTTCAGGTTAAGAACTTTGCTTCAGGATAAGAACAGAAATCTTGCTCTGGTGGCGCAGCAGCAGCAGGAGGTCCCATTAGCTGAAGTGGTGCTTCAGGTTAAGAACAGTTTCCGGTTAAGAACGGACCTCTGGAACGAATTAAGTATGTAACCAGAGGTACCACTGTATGTATTTTTCTCTGTTGGGAGACTGACCATATTCTAAAGCTACCGCAGAGATTGTAATCAGCAGTAAGTGAGTGTGTCAGTTTAATCTTCAGCATTAAATGCACTTAGAAGATTGTAGAAATATTCACAAAGACCGAACAACAAGAATCACAGGATCGCAATGGCTCCCGATCAAAATATACTTCCCTAGAAGAGCTGAGAAATATCTTCTTCCAAAGCTTTTGCTCCTCCCCCCAACCCCCCCCCCCATTTCCCAGTCTAGTAATGATAATTGCTGCTGACTCCATTCCCATAGTTGATCAGGACTGCTTGTATGGACTAAAAAAAAGAGAGTCCTGTGTTAAATAGCTCTAAAGATGGCTTTGGAGTTGATTGATATGTGTGAAAATGTAGGTATAATGGAATGTACTCCATTAAGTTATCTATCAGCTGACAGAGAGTGTAAAACTGTTTCAACCTTTTAAAATAAGATAATAACTGGCACTAGCCAACGGTTCTTAATTGCTTGTTTCCACTTATGAATAAGAAGTGCCAAAGGCCTTTCTCATCCAACATCCTCTTTCCCACAGTGACCATTCAGATGCCTTTGGGAGGCCCAAAAGCAGGACATCAGCACAACAGCCCTCTTGTTGTTGCTGAGCAACTGGCTGAGGCCATACTTCCTTCCGCACTGGAGGTAACATACAGGCCCCTTGCCTAGTAGCCATGGGTAGCCTTTATTCTCCAGGAATTCATCTAACCCCCTTCTATAGCTGTCCATTACTATGTCTTGCGATAGCAGATTGCATATTTTGAATACGCGTTGTGTGAATACTCAGCTCTTGCCTGTCCTGAACCTCCCTCTGTTTGGTTTCCTTTGGGAGGAAGAGCAGGATACAAGTTCAGTAAAGTAAATAAAACCACTGGATGACCCCAAGTTCTAGTATTATGAGAGAGGAAGAAAAATTTGATGCATCTCTTATCATGTGCCCAACTTTGTAATCTTTTCTCCAGCCACCCCCCACCAACTGCCTTTTCCCCTCTAACTTTTCCTTCTCTACAATGTCCTTTTTGAAGTGCAGTGAACAGAATGGTGCACAATATTCCCAGTTGCATTGTGTGGTATTGTCAGTTTTGTGGAAGTTTTCAAATTATTCCCAACATGGAATTTGCCTTTTTTCACAGCCTCCACAGACCAGGTCAACAGCTGCATTGAGTTGTCCACCACAATGTCAAGATCCTTCTCCTAGTTAGTCACTGCCATCTCAGACCCCATCAGCACAAACTCCTGCTCTCCCAGAACATGTAGCTTTCAAAGGCCCCAAAACTGTTTCTTGAAAGTCACCTGTATTACAGGAACATGCAATTACTGAGGTGGCAAGCAGATCACAGCCTCCTGGCCATTTATTGTGGTGTGTCAGAGATTTGACAAGCCCTCTGTCTTTGTGGCCTCAGGCAACCAGCAAACCTAGGAAGATTATTGAGCCTCTGGTGGGTTGTCATGCATGCCGGATGGGTTAAAAGTTGCCAAGGTCTTCTAAAATGTGTAGCCAATTAGATACTGGAAATAATTTGGGGGGGGGGAGTCCAAAGTGCTTTAAGCATGCTCACTATTGTGACTGAAGTCGTGGCTGTCAAAACATGGCATTTTAGAACATTTCCCAAGTTGTTTTCGTGAGAATGGTGGTGGTTGTAGTCTGCCTTTCCTAATAATGGGCTGGAGGACTTTTGTTCAACCCTTTCCTGTTTAACTCTGACAGGCTAGCAGAGACAAGCATATCTGACACTATCTATTGCCAAGTCCAAATGCTTTCTATGCTAACGTCACACAGGTCAAGTTTTGCTGATTGTAAGCAACAATGTGATCATAAACTATTTTGTATACTAAGCAAACACTGAATCTACACCTTGTTAGGATAGGATCAATAATAACTTTAATCTAAAGATTTTGATTTAGGCATGCTCGTATTTTGTCCAGTTATCTAATACAATTCTCGAATTTCTTTGTGGAAGGGACTTGGCCATAGCTGTCAACATTTTCCTTTTTTTGTGGGAAGTTCCCTTATTATTGCATTGGGAAACAGCAGGGAGGGTTGACAGCTATGGACTTGTCTCTTCTTCCTCTTCAAAATTGGGTGGTTGATGTAGCTATAGCAGTATACACAGGGCTTTCTAAGCAGGGCAGGTCCCTACCCCAATAGGCTTGCAAATTCTAATTCAGCCTGAGGGACTGGCTGGAAGGAAAAGGAAAATGGGGCCAGGGTAAACACAGACAAAATACGCATTGTCTTTTGAGACAGATGGGTGCCAACAACATCAGTATACTTGGATTTAATTACAGTTGGCACGTTTTATATCAAACAATAAAATATGTATGGTATAAAAGGCCACCAAGTTGCACTTGCGTTTTATTTAAAAAAACAAAACCAAGCTGACCAGCAAAACATTCTGTGCTTAAGTGGGGAAGGGGTGGAGTCATGGGGGAGAATCTTTCACTTTTGAAAGCAACCAATATTTCATTCTGATACAGGATCAAATGTAGCCATTATTCCTTCCTTCCTTCCTTCCTTCCTTCCTTCCTTCCTTCCTTCCTTCCTTCTCTCTCCTTCCTTCTCAAGTGGGCAAGAATTCCTAGGGACATACAAGTAGTATATGAATATTTTTAGGATACAGTCACCCAGGATACAGGTTACTAGCCTGTTGTATATCATGAGCAGCATATTTTCAAGTGCCCGGAGGCTTTATGAGAATGTAAGAGCTTCTGAATATTCCAGGAACAAATTAAGAGTCTATTGAAACACTGGTAAGAGTAGCGTAGGAAAAGCAGAACATGAATCCAGGCATATAAAGAAATAAAATAGCATTCCAAAAAAGTACAAACAATCCTAACTCCTGTGTACTTTTTTGGAATGTTATTTTATTTCATTTCTTTTCTTTATATGCCATGAACATTTCTTAGAGACAGAACATCTAACCTACCATTTAGCTGCAATGTATAGTAAAACGTTTCGCAAGGCGAGTAGGAACTAGCTTGACAGATTTATTAGTGGGGGAAGCTCTCTTTCCCTTTGTGGGGTAGGAGAACAAAACTCTGTGTTCTAGAATGTTGTCATTACGTAACAAGGATTTGTTTGATATTGTCCTATTAACACTCATCGTTATGTAGATAAGATGGTAAGCTGACAATACCAAATAATAACTTGAAGCTCTTGCCTTGTGTGTGGGGGGGGTGTGAGATATCAAAAAGGGAACCATCTTGTAGCCTGCACGGTCCATTAAAGAAATGATTTGAGGCCAGATGCTCTCTTTTATTTCAGCTTGGAAAATGTAATTGGACGCTAAGCAGCAAGTTGAAATATTACTAGCCACATCTACCGGAATATTTAGAGACGGGTCAAGTGGAAAGACCAGAGCATGATCAAAAAGAGAAGGAGGCATGCATGCTACTAGTTGTGTTTCGAAGCCATCCCTGAACAAAGAATAACTTAGGTTGCACTCCACTGCGTACCTGGGAACGTGTGATATATGTATATATGCCACTTACAAATCCTTCCCCCGAAGGAAATTATTTCTAAGTTTGTATCGACACATAACGAATTAGCATATGACACCTTTATAATATGCTAATTCGTATGTGTTGATACAAACTTAGAAATAATTACTATAATTTGAATAGAAATACAATATAGCTCGCGATAGTGGGGAAAATGGTGCTGGAGCCTCAACTTCAGGATCTGTCCGTCTAGTGAGCACTCAGGGCTGATTTCCTTGAGAATGGATAGGTTTGATCTTCTTGCAGTCCATGGGACTCTCAAGAGTCTCCCTCCAGCACCATAATTCAAAAGCATCAATTCTTCGGCGATCAGCCTTCTTTATGGTCCAGCTCTCACTTCCGTACATTACTACTGGGAAAACCATGGCTTTAACTATATGGACCTTTGTCGGCAAGGTGATGTCTTTGCTTTTTAAGATGCTTTCTAGGTTTGTCATTGCTTTTCTCCCAAGAAGCAGGCGTCTTCTAATTTCGTGACTGCTGTCACCATGTGCAGTGATCATGGAACCCAAGAAAGTGAAATCTCTCACTGCCTCCATTTCTTCCCCTTCTATTTGCCAGGAGGTGATGGGACCAGTGGCCATGATCTTAGTTTTCTTGATGTTGAGCTTCAGACCATATTTTGCGCTTTCCTCTTTCACCCTCATTAAAAGGTTCTTCAATTCCTCCTCACTTTCTGCCATCAAGGTAGAATAGGACACGTTATAAGGTAGAATAGGAGACGTTATAACTGTATAGTCTGTCTGCAGTCTTAAACACGTAAGGAAGGTAGCATCACTGAAAAAAAGTGGGACCACTTCTGAGTAAAGATGCATGGAATTGCACTGTTAGTCTCCAATTTGTAATCTTTTGCAGGTGCAGCAGACCTTTGAACTCAGATGCATTTATTCTGAGTTCATGGAATGATCCTGAAAGGTTGCATGCACACACCACGTATGTTTGAATCACGTGACGTCCCCCAGAGAATCCTGGGAACTGTTGCTGGGAATTGTAGCTCTGTGAGGGGTAAACTGCAGTCCACAGTATTCTCTCTGGAGGAAGTCATGGGTTTTAAATGTAGTCTAAGTGCACACAGTGTGCGTGGAAGTCATAGTGGGCTGGAAAGAGTCGAGTGCTACTTCACAGGCTTCTATAGTTTCTAAACTCTATAGCATTCTGAACTCAAAACAGAACAAATCTGTGGAAGGCAGGAATATTGTCACGGCTCAACTTCGCTCGCTCATTCTTTAAAAAATCTGAAAAGGGAAAAAAGGAGCGGCTGAGGACTGACATGCCTCAGTAGGTTCTGTAAGTGACAGCAGTACTGAGTCAGGCACACTTGGTTGTACTTTTAGATTTCTCAAGTGTCGTAAGTTGCATTCTTCCCACATAAGCAAGGTTACCTACCGGTACCTGTTTCCTGACCATAAAGCTAACTTTAGCCGCAAGCACATTAATAAAGATAGAACCAGATACTTTATTGGCCTTGGGAAAACACCTGAGTAGTTTAAATATGCCAGACACCAAGGTATCTTAATTTAATTTTTCTATTGAGGCTTATCTAAATTGTGTGTGAGTAAAACAAATTAGCTATAGCTGGGATTTCTCTCTCTTTGCAATTGCCTTGGTTTTCGTTACCCTATCCTTTTCCAAAGAGTGTTTTTAAAAATAATAAATATTGATAGCAACAAAAATATGTATGTTCTGTACATTGGATTGGGAAGTGCAGAAAACTGTAGCTTTTGTACACTCCAGCAGGAAATGATGGGGGCTGGCTGTTACCTTCCTTCCTCTTTGAAATTTTGCCAGAGTTTTAGCGATATTTCCCTCCCTCTTATGATTATGATTTCCAATCACTTATTCTCCTTCCCACATTCTACCCTTGGCAGGCCCCTGTTGTGTATATTACTTTAACTATCCCTTATATTCGCAGTTAATTAGCAGATAAGGTCAAAGGAAAAGAAAGCTGTCACTGGAGTGCTTTCTCCCTCGCCTCTCACCATCCTTATGCTGAGACATTTATTGGAAAGCAAACATCTAAGTGAAGAGGTTTGTTTCCAAGCCTGGGGCATTTATTTGTCTACAACATTGAGCAGCCAGTGACCTTATGCTTGCTATTACAAATGTTTAATTATGCAGTTGTTGTGGGGCTGCAAACAGAGAAAGTGTTCCCCTTGCTACACCAGGGGTGAAAGGTTGCTTTGAGTGAATGGTTTATGGATTAATGCACACTTTATTATAGTCCTCTCAATCATGGGCTGAACATCGGAGTTGCTTTAGCTTATAATCAGCAATGATAGGCTTTAAACACTCTCTCTCTCTCTCTCTCTCTCTCTCTCTCTGTGTGTGTGTATTTGTCTACCTACCTACCTATGAAACCTTTTTGTGTATTCGTCATTTCTGCTACATCCTTGAAATTATTTGAATTCTAGCATGGGAGTTGTTTTTACGGTAGAATGAGACTTACCATGGACAATCCCAGCTCAGAGCATTCTTGTTGGGATGGAGATGAATGCTCAGAAACCCAGAGAAGCCAAACCTTGTTGAAGGTTCACTTAAATCAATGGACTTAGGCGCTTGATTTTGGTGGGGCTTAAGAACAGACTTCTCCTGCCAACCTAGCAGTTTGAAAGCACGTCAAAGTGCAAGTAGATAAATAGGAACCGCTCCGGCGGGAAGGTAAACGCCGTTTCCGTGTGCTGCTCTGGTTCGCGAGAAGCGGCTTAGTCATGCTGGCCACATGACCCGGAAACTGTACGCCGGCTCCCTCAGCCAATAAAGCGAGATGAGCACCGCAGCCCCAGAGTCGGACACGACTGGCCTCGGTCCTGTATACCTGAAGGAGCGTCTCCACCCCCATCATTCAGCCCGGACACTGAGGTCCAGCGCCGAGGGCCTTCTGGCGGTTCCATCACTGCGAGAAGCAAAGCTACAGGGAACCAGGCAGAGGGCCTTCTCGGTAGTGGCGCCCGCCCTGTGGAACACCATCCCATCACAGGTCAAGGAGATAAATAACTACCTGACATTCAGAAAATACCTGAAGGCAGCCCTTTTCAGGGAAGTTTTTAATGTGTAATATTTTTGTATTTGATTTTTGTTGGAAGCCGCCCAGAGTGGCTGGGGAAATCCAGCCAGATGGGCGGGGTACTAATAATAATAATAATAATAATAATAATAATAATAATAATAATAATAATAATTATTATTATTATTATTATTATTATTATTATTATTATTAATGGTCAGGGGTCCTTTTACCTTTACCTAAGAACAGACTTAACTCCTGGTCTGGAATGTGTCCAGTGAGGCCACCGTTCTGCAGAACTGATGTACCAAAAATAGGCCGTAGAGCACCTTCCCTGTTGATAAGTTACTACAAAGGGGACGCTCCAAAGTAACCAGACAGGGCCTCTTGCACTTCATCATAGGACTTACCTTGCTATTTTACCTGGCTCCTCCTGTTTTATTCCACTTCTCCTGAGAGATGTTTGCATGCTGAGGGCATGGGGGGGGAGGGAAGGTGAAATAGGCTGACTCCTCCTAGGTGAAGCATGGGAAAGCTTTACCTCTCTTCTCATAGCTACATCACAGCACACATAATATACTGTGCCTGATATAGCAGTGCACTGAGAAGGTTTAATTCCAGTTATTGAAACCTAGATTGTATTGCATGCCTGATTCTGACTGGGAAACTTACATTGGAATACAGGAAACCTCCTTCTGCTGAATCAGACCTTTGGTCGATCAAGCTAAGTGTTGTTGGCAGTGAATGATGCAACAATCTGTAGGGGTTCAGGCAGGAATCCCTCCTAGCCCTACCTGCAGATGCCAGGGTTTGAGGCTAGCACCTTCTGCATGCACCCCTGTAGGTGGATAAGAGGATAATCTCTTAAGGCTTCCACATGACATAAAATATAATCCATTACATAAAAGTAAAACATAGCTGAAATTTCTCTCTCTCTCTAAAAAGACAAAACTTCTTAACAGTGCCATCTCTTGGCTCTTTTTTGCTGCCACCTCTGCACTCCCACCAATCCTGTGTTTCTATATCAACCACTTTTCGTCCCGTCCCCCCACATCTCTTCTCCAATCTGCCACCTGTGTGTCTTTCATAAGCTGCTTCTGCGGTTCATTCAGCAATGCTCTTGATAAATATTAGCAGAAGCCATAGTTGCTTCTGTCCATTTACTGGAATAGAAAGGAGGAAATAAAAAGGACATTAAATATCTGGTAGTACAAAATGAAACAAAAATGTGATAAATTGCCAGCTTTGTTGAGCAGAGTTTGGCAGATTTCCTATGAAAATTGCGGGGAGATGTTCGTGCTCAAGAACTGCAAGGTTTGACAGAAGCGAGGGTTAAAAAAAGAATCAAGATGTAGGATTTAATTGATATCAGTGAAGCTTCTCTAAGCATGGCTAAATCTGGTTCTAACCCATAATATATGCATTATAGGATATATCCGATGTATATGCTGAGATTAAGGTGAGTTGACCATACTAAGTACCAGCAATTGTATTTTCACATGAAGGCATGGAGAACATTATACAGGGCATATGTTGTGCATTGCCCAGCCAACATGGGCAATCACCAACACATCTCAGAGAATGTGAACATTTTCAGTGTCTGCATTCCAGAAATAGAACTCCAGAAGAACTGCAGAATCTGTGTGTTTTCCTCTGGCAAGTGTTTTCGGTAATGTGGAACTGCAAATTCAGACAAATTCTGGGAGAAACCAAATGCAAGGTGATTTCATAAAAGCACCTCTACATAGAATGTCACACAGTGACATACATTACTGAAGGTCTTTGTAGACAATTACCCCCACCCCTAGGGTGGCTTTTCCATTCAGTTGGGTGAAGTGACTTACTTTAGGTCAGAGCTTTCCAAGCTTTTCATGTTGGCGATGCACTTTTTAGACATGCATCATTTCACCACACAGCAATTCAGTTTTACTAGCAAACCGGAGGTTAAACTAACCCCTTACCAGCCCTGGGAGGAGCACACCTACACACTGCAGCCGACACACCAACGTGTCACGACACACAGTTTGGAAAGCTCTGCTTTAGGTGGTAGTATGGGAGAGGAGGGTGGAATAGATGAAGGCAGATATTGTCTAGCTGCACCATTTCAAGTGTTGGTATAAGCTATGTATCTGTGCCTCGTTTTAAGCTCCATACAACAAAATGTCTTCAACCAGCACTGCCCATCTCATGCTCATTTTCCCTTAGCACTATGCTTGTGTAACAGGGCCTGTATAGGCAACCATTTAAAACATATTGGGATACCACTGCTTATTAGGTTTGGGCAACCTGCACACGTAGAACCTAATGTGGCTTTCATCCTAATTTCAAAGCCCTCTATAAGCGATTGGAGGAGACTCTTGAGAGTCCCATGGACTGCAAGAAGATCAAACCTATCCATTCTCAAGGAAATTGGCCCTGAGTGCTCACTAGAAGGACAGATCCTGAAGTTGAGGCTCCGGTACTTTGGCTACCTCATGAGAAGAGAAGACTCCCTAGAAAAGACCCTGATGTTGGGAAAGATGGAGGGCACAAGAAGGGGACGACAGAGGATGAGATGGTTGGACAGTGTTCTCGAAGCTACTAACATGAGTTTGGCCAAACTGCGGGAGGCAGTGAAGGATAGGCGTGCCTGGCGTGCTCTGGTCCATGGGGTCATGAAGAGTCGGACACGACTGAACGACTGAACAACAACAACAACTATAAGCGATCAGTTCACATCTCTGGAAAGAGGGAGCTGCTCTTTTCCTTGACAGTCCTCTCTCTCTCTCTCTCTCTCTCTCTCTCTCTCTCTCTCTCTCTCTCTTCTCCTTCACCAGCAAAGTAAATAAGGGGGATTGGTGAAAACTTGAGGCCCTGACTTGCATAACCACTTTCCAATAGGACAAAGCCTCCACTGGATGCAGCCCTTTGTCTTTTAATTTATGTTTCTATTTCAGGTGTTTATCATTAACAGCGCTGAGCATTTTTGAATTGGGTAGGAACACTGCAATTAAGCAAGATGTTGGCAAGAATAGGAAGCCTATTGATAGCTAGTGCTATAATTAAGCACTAACCTCTGAGATCCCGACTTGTTTGCAAAATGACAGCTGCGATTTCTATTTGTCGTTTCCATAGTCACCTTTTAAATGGAAAAAATGGCAACCGTAAAGAGTCTTCTGTCACTGAAGTGCATCAATACGTTTCTAGAATAGGCAGGCAAGAAATGGTGGTGGTGGGGATATTGATGTGATTTAAAAATAAAGCATGTAGCCATTATGTAATGTAATGATTCATAGTGACAGATAACTTCTATGCTAGTCTGATGGCAGCTGTCAACTTGACTCCACTGACTAGCTGAACCAAATTGGTGGCCCCTTTTTTTAAACTTCAAGCTTGCTAAACACTTTAGTTTTGCTAAACATTCTAAGTTACAGCATTGTACATTTTAGCAGTTGGCTTTCCCAGCAAGTAGAGCAGGGCAGTTTAGTTCTGAACACACACGTTTATTACAGGACATCTGATGAAATGCATTCAAAACTTGTTCTCTGAACATGCGCCATCTACTAAATGTGGCTCGTCAGTGCTAAAAATATTGCGACGAATAAAGAAGACTCTTAAAGTAATATGCCAAAAAAACTCAATGTTCCTTTCTTTTTCCTCGCTGCACAATAGTAATTGGCTAGGCTGCAGTGATAGCATGGAATGCATGTGGTAATTGTAACTGATGCAAAGAGAAGCTCAGTGATAAGAGCATTGATAAACTTCTGCGAGAGAAATGAAAAGACAGCGTGGCTGTCACAAAATGCTTAGATACAAGGAAGGCTGTTTGATAAGAAGGCGGCAAGAAAGACAGACAGGTACGTGAGGATATAGGGAAGCTGGAATGGGACTTGGGAAATGGCCTTAGTGATGGAGAAGCTCAAAGACAAGTGTCCAGGTGAAATAGTGGGCAAAGAGTTGTGTTGGATAATAAGTTTGGTTAGTAAATGGCCTGGTACATTTTGGATTAGTTCTCTTGCCAGGAATGGGTAACTTGGACCAAAGGGATTCCTCACCATGGCTAATTTCACAGAGTTTTGGAAACACTGATTTTCCTTTTGAAAGCTAGCATCTTGGGCCTTATATAGCTCTTTCAGAACTAGTATGACCACAAAGGCAAAAAAAGGCAAGTGGAAGATTTTTATGCCACTCACAGCTTTGGTATAAATCCGCTTAAAAGGCTACCCTGTGATCAATCTACTTTAGTGCAAGTTAAATGCCAACAATTATCTGGTGATCTATTCAGAGTTCCAACATATAAAATAATAATAATAATAATAATAATAATAATAATAATAATAATAATAATAATAATAATAATAATACATTAAATATTAAAAAAACTTCCCTATACAGGGAAACAGAAGGAGGGGAATCAAACCCTGACAAACCCCACATTGAATGTTCCATGGGGCTGAACAGCACTGCTTAAGCATCACCCTTTGGAAATGACAGTCTGAGTAGGACCAGAGCCACCACAAAGCAGTGTCACCGACCCCTATCTCAGACAACCTCTCCAGAAGTATAACATGGTTGATTATATCAAAAGCCACTGAGAAGTTAAGGAGAATTAACAGGGACACATTTCTCCTGTCTCCCAATGGAGGTCATCATACAGGGTGACCAAAGCAGTTTCTATGCCCAAACTGGGCCTAAACCTTGCTTGAAATGGATCTAGAAAACCAGCTTCCTCCTTAAGTGCCTGGATCTGGTCTGTGACCACCCACTCAGGAACCTTGCAGGGACCATCCCCTCTCCTAAGGAGGTTTTAATCACCTCCCTGGCCTAGCCAGCTGTCCCCACCCTGCTAGTTTTTAACAGCCAAGAGGAACTAGTATCCAGAACACAAGTGGGCACTCTAACTGATCCGAAAACGTTGTCCACGTCTTTGAGCTCTACTAACTGAAACTCATCCAATGTAACAGGACTAGGCAGTGCTCTGGTCACCTCTCAAGATTTATCTGCTCTAACAGTGGAGTAAAAGTCCTAGCAGATGCAAGCGGGAGCTTGAAAATCCACGGGGTTCTGTAAAACATGCCAAAAGAATGGAGGTGGTGTTTTTTTTGGCAATGACAAAAGTGAAAAATGAAGCTAAGTAGACCATATTCATTGGTTCACCTCCTACTCAATATATTAGATTTGGGCACTATTTTTATCCAGCTAGATATTTAATCTCTTGTCAGAATTGCTAGAGATCTTGGCTGAGATGTCTTTATTGCACTGCTCTTCCTGCTTCCCTGCCCAGTCTCATTACACAGCAGTAGAAGGGGAATGCAGCTTTCGAAATTGCCTTGTACGTTGCCAGATGAGATGTCCTTCAATTGCTCTGTTTCATCCAGAACTTCTGCATGTCTGGAGACCTTGTCCTGGGGGGAAACCACATTTCTCCAGTTTTCAGGTGCTTTGAACTGTCCCATCTGGAAGAGCTGGAGCCTGAGAGAGGCAACACAAGCACTATTTGTGGACCCAATCCTGTCTAGAGGCCCCATGTTGCTGATGTTTTTAAATGGAAAACAGATGCATTTTACTACTCTCTTGGGGAAAAAACCTATACTTTTTTTTAAATTAAAAAAACTTGTTGATTCACTACTAAATAAAGGATACCTAATTTTCAGCAAGAAATCCCTTGGCCATTCAAAGCAGAGTGGCTTTGAGTTTATTGCATTTGCAGGTATTTAAAGTCCACCTGCATGTGACATGTGTGAACTTCCTGATCAAGATATGTTGCAACAGGTCAGGAATCATAGCTGGTATTTTCCCTTTCCACCACCCCTTAGTCCTACCCTGCTTTGCGACAGCTGGGGAAGCTCTGATCCTTTAGAAACGGGTTCTGTATCTGTCATAACGGAACTAGTAGCGCTCATCATATCGAGGGCTGAAGCAACGGATTATTCGCTGAGTGACACATTACACGTTTCCTGTCTTGGTTAATTGTGGGAATCATCCTGTGATAGGAGAACTGTGTCATAAAAATGCAACCGTAATTTGCAAAGGTGTGCGTCACGCCGTTACTCATGAACAGTGAACATATATTTTGGTATTTCTGAGTTTGGTATTATATCTTTGGTGTCTGATTGACTCTCAGAGTTTGTTGAATCATCAAGGAAAAATTTCCTGCTACATTTTTTTTTGTTTTGTTATCAGAGGAAATACTTTTAAATTCAGAAATCACTTAGCTGAGAAATTAGGCCTGCTTGAAACTCCAATGATTTCTTTTATTTCTGAAATGTGTTCACTAAGTTGAATATAAATTAACTAAGCTGAATATAAATCAACACCATTCATTTTCATTTTAAATAAGTGATTCTCTACTCATGAGTGCAAGGATCAGGTACTTGAAATGCTACTGCCCAGCCCTTGCCAACCTGGTGTTGATGTAAACTCTAGACCAAAACATTTAAAAAACACAAGGTAGATGAAGGCACATCAAAAAAACTAAGATCATGGCCACACTGGTCCCATCACCTCCTGGCAAATAGAAGGGGAAGAAATGGAGGCAGTGAGAGATTTCACTTTCTTGGGTTCCATGATCACTGCAGATGGTGACAGCAGTCACGAAATTTGAAGACGCCTGCTTCTTGGGAGAAAAGCAATGATAAACCTAGACAGCATCTTAAAAAGCAAAGACATCACCTTGCCGACAAAGGTCCGTATAGTTAAAGCTATGGTTTTCCCAGTAGTAATGTACGGAAGTGAGAGCTGGACCATAAAGAAGGCTGATCGCCAAAGAATTTATGCTTTTGAATTATGGTGCTGGAGGAGACTCTTGAGAGTCCCATGGACTGCAAGAAGATCAAACCTATCCATTCTTAAAGAAATCAGCCCTGAGTGCTCACTAGAAGGACAGATCCTGAAGTTGAGGCTCCAGTACTTTGGCGACCTCATGAGAAGAGAAGACTCCCTAGAAAAGACCCTGATGTTGGGAAAGATGGAGGGCACAAGGAGAAGGGGATGACAGAGGATGAGATGGTTGGACAGTGTTCTCGAAGCTGCTAACATGAGTTTGGCCAAACTGCGAGAGGCAGTGAAGGATAGGCATGCCTGGCATGCTCTGGTCCATGGGGTCACGGAGAGTCGGACACGACTGAACGACTGAACAACAACAAAAGATGAAGGCTACCCTAGTCTTTCTTGTATCATTGCGTTACTTGCAAATACAGAAATACATGAAAAATTCAAAACCGAAACGTTATATCCAAGTCCCCTGTTTGTTAAACATTTGTTTTTTGACATAAGATCATAGGGAATGTCGTCTCTGAAGAAAACAAACTGAAAAAAAGGATTTGGAAGTCCCTTGCCTATACTTCATTGTGACCATTGCATTAAAGCTAAACATGAGATCCAGAGCCAGCCCTGCCATTGCGCAATGGCAGGTAGCTGCTTCAAGTGGCAGATGTTGGAGGGCAATGGCAGACCCCCCAGCTCCCCTTACCCTGCCCATTCCCATCCTTCCGAGCAGGTACCCCAATGGTGGCCATGCCAGCTGCTTGTGGCCTTGGCTGGTCACTCATTTGCCTGTTCACTTTCCCTCAGCACATCACAAAGAGTGGTTGGGGAAGAAACCCCATAACAAAAGTAGGCAGGAAGTTAAGAATGCCAGCAGGCATTGTGCAAATATTGCTCTGCTGAAGTAACACCTAGTGCTGCTGCTGCTGCTGCTGCTGCTGCTGCTGCTGCTGCTGAAACACTGCAGCATTTATTTGAAGAAGAAGAAGAGTTTGGATTTGATATCCTGCTTTATCACTACCCGAGGGAGTCTCAAAGCGGCTAACATTCTCCTTTCCCTTCCCCCTCCCCCACAACAAACACTCTGTGAGGTGAGTGAGGCTGAGAGACTTCAAAGAAGTGTGACTAGCCCAAGGTCACCCAGCAGCTGCATGTGGAGGAGTCTACCGCTCTTTAACCACTACACCACACTGGCTCTTGAACAGATCAAGCACTAGGCAGGGTGATGAGTGGATGATGGTTGTGAGGTGTTGGCCATGCCACACAGCCTGCTCTGCACCCTTTGTGTGAGGCTACTGCCCTCAAATGCCATGGTTGAAGTAAAATTTGATGGCCAGTCTGTTCAGTTTCTTGTACGTTGATTGAGGTGTGTTTACCTCTCAACCTTCACCTCCGGAAGCAACAGTGTCTTGACCCAACTCTGCCTCTAACTCCATTGTCACTTCTTAATTTGGAGGACTGAATGGGTTATCATTCCTTTGTCTAGGACTGATAGGAATGACTGCAAGGCTTAATGTTGCTCCTCAAAAAATTTCCCAATGTTTTTTCATAGTAGTTTTCTAAGTGGACTCTAAGCTCTTGCTGAGTTGATAATTATGTAATTGTTGTTTTCTGCTAACTAATGTGAGTGTTGTAACCTTAGATCATGTGACAAAATATATTTGGTTGCAAATCTCCATTTGGAAGGGAGTTGCCTTTGAGTTTTGTCTCCGAAACTTCATGGAGGGAGCGAGGATGTAAATGAAGCTCTCCTGAAGGGAGAGTAGCCTAATGCCAGTGGAGGCTGGGAAGCAGGCTGTGGGGAGAGACAGACCTGTGATTCTAGGTCTGTTTGGATTATTTCGTATTTTCTAAAATGCTGAGCCTGTGCTGCACAGCACAGGATATTGTGTGGAGATTTTTGGGTGTGCCTTTGATGCTTATGTTCTGTTTTTGAAGAGTTCTGCAAGTAAAAGTTTGAACAATATTTTTATGACATTGATTTATTCCAAAAGGAGTCAGTTCTTGTCTATCCAGTTGCTTCAAACTGCACAATACTAATATCTGCAGTGTGTTTTGCCTGTTAACAAGTAAGGGTTCTACTAGATTAGTTAGGGCAGCCAGTGGCCTAACTCCCATCAGCCCCAGCCAGCATAGGGATAACGAGTAGTCAGGGATAATGAGAACTGAATAAGGATAAGTACCCAGTGAAACAAGAAGTAATAATGATGTGACTTGTTTGATGTTATGCACAAAAAAGGGGTGCCAGCCATTTAATTTAATTACACTGTCCTTTTGCTCTCAAACAATAACGGAAATTATTTTTGTTTTGTTCTTCCTCTAACAGGTTTTGCCTGGCATTCTGCAGAAGCATTGCTGTATTTTACCAGACAGGAACACAGGTAACCACTGAGATTTTCCTATTGTTTTCTGTTAATATATCCCTTTGTTTTGGGGAAAAGAAGTTATGAAAATTGTATAAAAGCCAGAGGATTCCCCTGGTGCTCCTCATGAGGGACTTCAAAATAAATGAAGTAGTGAGAAATGGGTTACTTAATATAAACTGATCCTTGAATTTAAATTACCTGTTCTCTGTGGAAAAGCATGCTTACAAAATATGCCATTCGGGGCCATTACATTTCTAGGAAATTGCTTTTAGCTTCTGCTACTTGAAGTTTCACGTATGCATTCCTGAACTATTTTTTGTTTGTTTATTTCATAAAACATGTTTCTAGTTATTAGTTTCAGAATATCTACAAAATTAGCATAGATAGGTAGTGTTGATCATGTGGCTTTGTATTCTCATTAGCTTTAATCTCCATTTCTCGATGGGGAGTTGAAGATGAAAAGGAGGTATTTCCTATTGCTGTATGGAAAGGAGTCACTTGAATTGGCAGGATTTTGAAAGTTTTAGTTTTCAGAATATTAAATGACTGAAGTTGTACATTAATAATAATGTAGGTCCCCACCCCCAGTCTGGTATGTAATGATAGCGTATCAAGGCATGTGCCTGAATTTACTTTGAATCTTGACTTAATATGTAGATCTAAGTAGGGTTATGTAATGTGTTTACTGCTGCTTGTTCACTGAAGAGAAGTGATCTTTCCACTCCTGCATTTGAGGAAGGAATGTTAAACTTGCGGGAATTAGAGTTTGAAGATGGAGTGCACTTATATCCATGATACGAAAAAGGGGGGAACTCTGTAATAGAGATCCCACTTTCAATCCCTGGCATCTCCAGGTATGGGAAGAAATGCTCCATAACATACTGCTATGCTTAAATCTATAAGATCATAACCAGTACATTGAACTAAGCCCAGAAGCCAACAGATACCCCATTGCACCTATATATCCTAGTTTCAACCAAGAACAAATGAGCTGGTACTTGTCTGCATTGATTAGCTGACGATTGCTTATGAGTACATGTTATACAATGACAGATAGTTAACTCAGCCTGTTATGTCTAATTCATAAGCAGAATAATATTATTTGTCAGTATGTGTATTTACTGTTTCTTACACAATCAGGAGGCTGTGGAATGCAGTGTTCTTAAATTGCCCCATTGCCTACTGTGTTATCTGTAACATAACTTGAAGGTTAATTGACCTGTCCCCCCCCCCTTTCCTTTCGTCTGCTCTTACCTATAAATTAAACATCCAGCACCACTTTTGTAAATAAAAAGGTTATTGGCCATGTTCTGGGAGAGAAAATGCTTAGATATTTATTGCTTTTTAAAAAACTACTGACTAGGAAGCGTTGCTCTACTGTGTGGTGGGCAGGAAATAATGGTGATGGGGTCACAGAGGGTTGTGGATGCAGCTCATCATGTGGAAAAAGGATTGGATCTGAAAATCCTATGGGCTATATTTGTACAGAGTTGAGATTAACCCAAGCATCACGTTTGTCAAGTCTTGGAAAAATGCACCTGATCCCATAGACTTTGTTGTTGTTGTTTAGTCGTTTAGTCGTGCCTGACTCTTCGTGACCCCATGGACCAAAGCACGCCATGCACTCCTGTCTTCCACTGCCTCCCACAGTTTGGTCAGACTCATGTTGGTAGCTTCCAGAACTCTGTCCAGCCATCTCGTCCTCTGTCGTCCCCTTCTCCTTGTGCCCTCCATCTTTCCCAACATCAGGGTCTTTTCCAGGGAGTCTTCTCTTCTCATGAAGTGGCCAAAGTATTGGAGCCTCAGCTTCAGGATCTGTCCTTCCAATGAGCACTCAGGGCTGATTTCCTTAAGAATGGATAGGTAATCAGCCCTAAGTGCTCACTGGAAGGACAGACTTACATACCTGCAAGTGACTGAAATGAAACTGGTAGATCTTCATCAGAATTCCATTGGATTCTGAGCTCCTCACTTTCATATACAGTGGTACCTTGGGTTATAGATACTTTAGGTTACAGACGCTTCAGGTTACAGACTCTGCTAACCCAGAAATAGTACCTCGGGTTAAGAACTTTGCTTCAGGATGAGAACAGAAATCGCACGGCAGCAGCAGGAGGCCCCATTAGCTAAAGTGGTACCTCAGGTTAAGCACAGTTTCAGGTTAAGAATGGACCTCCAGAACGAATTAAGTTCTTAATCCGAGGTACCACTGTACAATTATGGGTGGAATTTTCACACCATATATATAGCACACACACCCCCAATCAATGGCTCTCAAAATACAGCGTTGGGTGATTTATTAATGCTGCTGAATAGTAAACTTTAATTGGTTAGTAGACTCGTAAATGCTGCCACAACTGAGCAGACACTTAGGATATCGCCTTAGATTTTTAAGATAATGGGGAATGGGAGGGGGAGACAAAGAAAGGAGAGAAAGAGCTGCCAGTTCCCACAGCTGTCCCTGGGGGTAGGGTATGTGAAAAGGGCAGCATTGAGCAGCTTTCTGGATGTGTCACCGAAAGTGGAACTGAATAGGGATATTCTTTGCTACCAGTTATAGGAAAAAAACTTAAAGAGTGAACCTCAGCCAGAAACTGAAGTGGGCTTTTCACAAAGGTCCGAGTTGGACTTGAATGTCATTACATAGCAAAAGGTGGGGTCATTCCACCTCTATCCCCAACTGTATTTCTTATCGCAGTTGCACATCCTTGTACATATCAGTCCAGTGGGTATGTTTCTAGGCAATTCGTCAACAGCAGAGTGTGGAGAGTGGGTATGGATGTCGTCATATGGCTTCCATTTTCAAATTGAATGGAAGCTGGTTAGGGAGAAATGCATGAAATCACAGTATTTCTCAAGAAACCATAGGATAAATGTGGACAAACCAGTGGTAGGAAAACCCTGAGTTCAGAGTAAACAGGAGTGGGTACACAGCCTTAGTAGGCTGTTTTTGACCTCGCTGAAGGGGACAAGCTTTCACCTCTTCAGAAAATGCAAAAATAACGTTTGGTCTACTTCAAAGCAGGACATGCTTTTTGAGTGGCATCTACACACCTCCATCTGTAGCTGCCTGAAAAGGAAAAGGAAACACATCTTAGAAAATGGTGGTGATTTAATTGTGCTTCTGGACTATTTCTATGTGCAGGGAGTGAGTTTTGTGCCCGAGCATCCAAATACATATCTTATAGCATTCTGAGATGGTAGTGTCTTGGGATGCCTTTTCTCCTATAACTAGTTCTTTGAAGGGATACAGTTTAGTTATAGAGGAGTGGGAATCGCAATCTAATAAATATAATTCCCTACTAATAAATAAGAAGTTTTAAGAAAGGTTTAGGGGCAGCGCCAGTATTTATATTCCAGCCATTTATTTAAGCAATACAGCTCTCTTGCAGTGCCGATTTTGTAGTCTTCAGCTGCTGCTTGCTCTGACCTTACAGAATGTTACCATGAAGATGCATAGCCATTCATGGCTTTCAGTCCTGTTTCTATGGAAATGGGACCAGGAGGTTTTTTTTGTTGTTGACTGAAGTGATGGCAAGTAGTATCTTAATCTCCATCTAATCCACAGCTGACTAATTCACCCAGTGTTATATTTCTTATCTGGTCTTCTCCCCTCCTGAAAATTATAACAACATTTTCATCTTCAGTTTACCCATGACCTTACAAACTCTCACAGGCAGCAAAGGCAAGATCTTCCCCCCAGAGTAAAAGGAAGAGACAGAGGTAGGGAGAGAGGAAGAATGTGGGTGAATGGTTTTACATGCAAAGATTGGTTAAGAATGAGGATACAAAAGATAAGCCCGGGCAAAGGGCTTTGAATGAGGTGTTTTGCAGAAGGAAAGTCATATCTGAAACATATCTGAGTCACAGGACTGAAACAGCTCATAAAATGTACAGGTACACCCTGCAAACAACTTCTGGCAGCAATGTTACATATATCCCATTGGCACCACCATCTTACTGTATACTAAACGTGAACTCAAGTCTCTGAGCAAGGATCCTTATGTAGCCAAAACCAGTGCCACCTACACACAAGGGGGCAGATATCAGCAGGCTTGGGAGAACCCTGAGATTTGCAGAAGTACAAAACATCTCAAGAGAAAGAGAAAGACCAAAACATCCCACCAAAAACTGAGTGTGCTCCATGGCCACAGAAGACCAACTTTTTACGTGTGTGTGTGTGTGAGAGAGAGAGGGGGGGGGGAAGTGTATGGAACTGATTATCCTGCAAGAGGGCCTGGCTGCCTGGCTGAAACTCTGAATTCCACATTACAACATTTTGTTGCAGCTTCCATTTGCTCCTTCTGCTGTTATTATTTATTATTACCTTTATATCTTGCCATTCATCTGAAGATCACATGGCAGTTCTTCTATCAAAGAACTCAGAGTGACATGCCCGACCTGACCCTATTTTATGTTAGGCCAAGAAAGTCTGAGTGACCTTGGGCCACTTACTGCACCATCTGTTACTCTTTGCTCAGACTAATTGGAGCCAACCATTGTTTAGATTGTGCAGAAAGGTTCTAGATAACATGTACACATTGTTCCCTAAATCCTACAATTCCTTGACCCAATACTGACTGTCATTAGTTTAACCACAGAGAAGGTTTAAGGTGAAGCAACTCATTAGTTCCTGGCTTTGTAAGGGGTAAATAAGAGAGTTTTTGGACAGCTGGTTAAGAAAGACATATGCCACAATATCACTTTGCTGTATGCTTTGCTTTGTTCCCGTTGTACAAATTGTCCACTTCAGGGCATCTTATCTAGTATTCAAAGTCTTCCACGTTATTGACCCTGCTTGTCTTGGTCATCTTTCGGGACCATGACCTCCCAGAATATCCATGCTTCGTTGGAATCCTGAAAATGTTTGACATTGATTCGTTACCATATGGGGGATGGCTTTTCAACACAGGCCTTGCAACCTCGAGCAACTGATGCCCAACTGTGGAATTTGCTCAAGCAAGAAGTACATGTGTCACATACATCTGTTAAGTGCCTTATCTTGGGATTTCAATGTAAGAAAAGAGTTTTTGGCACTGTTTCCCTGCAGTAATCTCTTATTGAATCGCCAAGTCCTTTCAATCGTATTAGCCACTGTCAATCTTGTAGGAAGTTATGGTAGGATTTTTATTTTTCTATGTGCATGTTTCACATTTCCCAGAAGGAAAGGATATTAAAAGAGATGTGCTATTATGACTTACTTGGAGAAATCTGTTTAGATATAACTTTTGGCAGACCTCCAGGTAGTTGTAAGAGGAAGCACAAAATGCTCCTTAAAGTCTTCTCCAGCTACTGTTTTGTGTGCATGTCTACCTGGATTAGGCAAGAAAATGTCAGATGTGTGAATTGTATGTGCCTTTCATTTATCGGCTTCATTGCTAGTTTTGGAAGCCATCCCACTATTTTCTCAGGCTATTTCTTGGGGCAGGGCTCTCAGATTATGATGGAAACTTAGAGCTATACACCCTAATATAAAGAGGAACAGACCTGGTTGTTTTTTTAAAAAAACAACACTCCCCAATCCTCGGTGTTTTTTCAGTTTCTTCAAAACAATCTATCAATGATATTAACCAAAATGTATAAAACAAATTTGCCATGCATCCCGAAAGCTGCTCTTCTTTGTTAGGTGAGACCAATAGACTTAGAATGAATTGCAACTCTCCTAGCAACTATGAGAATCTGCATTGCTAAATACTGGAAGACTGTAGCAACCCCTCAACTAACACACTGGTTGGAGAAGACAGGACAAGTTCATTAAAATGACACATTTAGGAAGAGAACTCAGAAACCAACAAGAGTCCATAGAATTCTGGATTTTCTTCATTAGTTATTGGAACAAGAAAGATGAGGACAATATTTAGCCCTACAATCAATTAAGCTTTCCTGTTCTCTCTCTCCCTTTCTTTTTTCTTTCTTTTCTCGCTGTCCCATTTATCCTTGTCATCTGCTTATGTTACTACCGTATCTTATTAGATTGTCGCTTTACCCCTCCGTAATCACCATGATGAGATGGAAGCATTTTTTTTAAGCTTTAAGCTTTTCATTTTATTTTAAGAAAACAGGAGGAAGAATATGTGAGCCCATGCCCCCCAGTGACATGCATTTAGGGTTAATTACAGCAGAGTTTAGGTTGTTCTAAAAGCTCCGCCAAAAGCCTGCATCCCCCTTGGCATGAGAACAGGAAGGGCAAATTCAGTGTTCTTCCATGCCACATCATTTTACCCCTATTTTGGCTTTTGATGCTAAATGCCCCCAAAATGGATCATTTTACTGTGCAGATTATGCTTTTCTCACAACCATCTCTGCTTGTAGCAGATGTAGATTTCCAGCTGTGGCAACTCATAACAAGGAGCAACATCTGTAGTGATGGCATATACCCAGGATAATTCCTGCACTCATGATACAAGCAGAAGTCAGCGTGGGCTAATTATACTGACACCCTTGGCTGAAATGGTCATATTTGCCTGCTCTCAGAACTGGGATGATAGGAAGCTCTGCGTCATCTTATTTTCTTTTGAACCTCAAGGTTAATGAAGGCAATTTTGTCTTAACTTGCATTAGATCACTTTGGAAAGACAGAGAATGCCCTGAAACAGATTAATCTGTAGCTCTATGCCTCTGAAGTATTACTGGTGGGTTTTTGTGTGTGTGTGTGTTTTTTAAAAAAGAAAACTAATATACACTGTCAGCAACACAAGTTGCATCAATTAAAGTTTTATAGCCTGTGTTGATGCTGATTAACTACAAAGCTAAATGAAGATGGGAAATGGCAGGAATGATTGATGTTTTATTTAAAAGGCACAGTTTGTTTATTTAGTGGTTCAGTTTAATTCGCAAATAGGTGCTAAGGCAGTGTATAAATCATACTGAAGCATCTACTTTGTATGGATGGGCTTTTTGACAGCCAGTTGTGAGGAACATAGTGTCGAAGTGCTTAGCTTAAAACACAATGTGCCAAGTTCAGTAATAATAGACTTTGGGTGTGTGAAAGTGAGAAAGTGCTAGCTGAAAAACCGGGCCCAGTATGACATCTCTGATGTCCTTGGGAGAGGGTTTATTTCTCCCCTTACCCTAACAACCCAGGAGATTACCGATAAACCTGATGCAATGTTCAAATTCACACTATAACACAGAATAAATCAGCAGGAATACTAGAACCAAAAAAGGAAGGAAAACAAAAAAGAGAAAGAGAATAAGAAAGAGAAATAAAATACTATCAACAATCATAATAATCCTAATAAAACTCAAAATCACGTAGTTTTATATATATAGCCCTTTATATAATAATAATAATAGTAATAATTTATTATTTGTACCCCACCCATCTGGATGAGCTTCCCCAGCCACTCTGGGCGGCTCCCAAACAAATGTTAAAACAATACAGCATTAAATATTAAAAACATCCCTAAACAGGGCTGCCTTCAGGTGTCTCTTAAAAATAGGATAGCTGCTTATTTCCTTGACATCTGATGGAAGGGTGTTCCACAGGGTGGGCGCCACTACCAAAAAGGCCCTCTGTCTGGTTCCCTGTAACCTCACCTCTCGCAATGAGGGAACCGCCAGAAGGCCCTCGGCGCTGGATCTCAGTGTCCAGACTGAACGATGGGGGTGGAGACGCTCCTTCAGGTATACAGGACCGAGGCTGTTTAGGGCTTTAAAAGTCAGCACCAACACTTTGAATTGTGCTCGGAAACGTACTGGGAGCCAATGTAGATCTCTCAGGATCGGTGTTATGTGGTCCTGGCGGCCACTCCCAGTCAGCAGTCTAGCTGCTGCATTCTGGATTAGTTGTAGTTTCCGGGTCACCTTCAAAGGTAGCCCCATGTAGAGCGCATTGCAGTAGTCCAAGCGGGAGATAACCAGAGCATGTACCACTCTGGCAAGACAGTCCACAGGCAGGTAGAGTCTCAGCCTGCGTACCAGATGGAGCTGGTAGACAGCCGCCCTGGACACAGAATTAACTTGCGCTTCCATGGACAGCTGTGAGTCCAAAATGACTCCCAGGCTGCGCACCTGGTCCTTTATCACCAATTTATCTCAATCTTCAATTCACATACAGAGAATTGAGTCCTTCCAGCTCCCACCTGGAACAGCTCCCCCTTCCTCAGCCTCACATGCTAAGGAAGACCACTCTAGCCTGCCTGTCACAAATGTCTCTCCCTCTTCTATCCATCACCTTTCTGTACGTATCTTCATTTATCCCAAATATAAGTCTTCAGGTATTAAAAACATACATATAGATAATATTTATAGAGAACTATCAAGAATTAAAGTTCGTGGAAAAGGCCATATGTGAATGTTTAGAGGGATGTACATTGTTCATTTTCACAGACTGGCAATAAATTCAGTGGCAATTGCATCTTCTGAAACCCCTTTTCTCCGTAGAATAACCCAATGGTGGTAGATGCTTAAATGGTGGAATACTTAAATGGCGGCAGAATACGAATCCTCAGTTGGTGGAAGAAGAAGAAAAGCTATACGGGAGAAAACATTGAAACCTTAATCTCCTCCAGAAATACTAAATTAAAATAAATCAAAATCAGGTAGCCACAATAGACAATTACGGCAAAATTCACAGTAAAATAATACCAACAGATATATACACAATGCAGCTGATTAGCTTACCAATCACTCAGAATTATTCTTTAGGCTCAATTCCAAGCAAACTACATATGGTAGAAAGAGCTGCTAATAGCTAAAGCCTAGGAAACAAAAGAGTTGGAATAATGGTCACATTTGAATGGGATAGTGATAAATTACTCTCCTTGATGTCTGGGCTGTTTAAAATGTATTATGGTGAAAATGAGATGGGGTTCCCTGTCTGTGCTTGAGAATTATTCAGGTTATTACAAAAAAGATAAAAGGAGCAGGGGCGGACTAGTTTGAAGTTTAATATGACCAAAGTATATAGACTCGTACTAGGTATTTATAAAAGTCAAGCTCAAAAACTTAAGGTGTTTTTACATTATCTCAGTGATTTTTTTACAACAGCAGTTTAGGGCAGTTTAATCTTTTTAATTTAGGATGAGGGTGGGTTAAGGCTGAATGATGGGACATTGCCTAAGAGGGCTGTTACTGAGTTAATGGCTGAGGTGAGATTTAAACCAAAAACTTTCCGGCGCCTATATTAAACTGTCATGTTACAGCAATGGTGGATACTAAAGTAAAACTCTACAGAGTTGCTGATATTTTACCTGGTAAGAAGTTCCAAACTAGATTCCAGGTGAGAGAAGTGGCTTCAGCAGGCAGGTAAGGAGGTTAGGAGAGGGGCTGGGGGAGCAATAGGGCAGACAGGTGGATTAGGGGAAGGGGTAGGTTGTCATTGGGGAATGGATTTGGATGCTCTTTTGTGCTTGTGATGATGCCATGAAAATGTAGCCCAACCCAAGGAAGGCTCAGAAACTCCCAGGCTGCTTTCGGACTTTTAAGGAAAATAACTTGGTTAACTAACTGCAGTTCTGAAGCAAGTCCTGAAACTGATTTTTTTTTTTTAAATCGGAAAGAAAATTGTGTCACTCTGACATAGTTTGCAGTGATAATAATGGTGAAATGGAAAGTATACATGAGAGTATCGGTGCGTGACTCAGATGTATATTGATTGTAGCAACGGTACGAAAAGCAGAGGTTCATATATGCATCCACATAAATATGGAGCATTTTGATATATTAACAGTTGAGTCCATCTTGGCAGACATTTTAAAACCGTATATCCTACTTTAAAATATGCCGCCATTGGAACCTCATGTGGAATTCTGCAATCTCCTGTGTCCAAGCAATTAGAAGAGTGTGGAACACTCTGTTGAATTGTATTTGGTGACTTCATCTTCGTTTATGCGCTTGGAATTTGTGACTCACTGGAATTAAGTTACAGTGCGCAAGAAAATGTATTGAAGTTGCGCTGTAGGTGACAAACATAAGAAGGATGAATTCAAATCTGCTTCTAACAAAGAGACAGATTTGGAAAATTGGCCATTGTGTCTTGATGCCAGTCTCTTATATAACTTTCTAGAATGGCAGTGACAGTTCTAACTGCTATAAAGAATTTCTCTCAAAACACAAGCTTCTAAAACAAGTCAAGAATAATTCTGTGCTTGGAATAAAGTGTTAACTGCTTATGCCTTTCTCTCTCTCTTTTTTTTTTTACATATACACCTTGATTTTTTGCCATCTTTTTCCAGCCCCAAAATGATGTTGAGCAAATAACTTTTATTTCAGGAATAAATATATAGCACAGTTTTAATGGTATGGTGACACACGATTGTGTGTGTGTGTGCTGAGTTTATAATAGGTCTTGGGGGAAGGGGAAATCTTTTCAATTTGTTTCCCAGTGGTAAAATTTTATAACATTCCAACTTGTTGCTATAGAAACTACAATAGCAAGAAGATACATTAATCGGATGCACTGTATTTTATGTGCCTCTATCTGCTGGGTTATGCATTTTATTAATCTCCAAAGCACATTGATACTAAGTGTCATATGTAGCCATTTGAACACCGTTTTGAAACTTCCCCTTCCCCTCCCCTTCTCTCTCTCCTCCCCCCCCCCCCCAATTATGGGCATTGAAATATTTTAATAGCTTATACTTTGCCGTTGCATGCATCACCCTTGCAAACCATTAGTAGATAACAGCCACAGCGATCTACTGGGGTATGTTATGCTAATGCTTCTCTGTTCCACAGGAGAGCACTAAAGATTTATATTTGTTCAGCTATTTCAAAAGATGAAAAGCATCCAAAAAGCATTAGAGGTTGTTATTAGCAATGTCCCATAAAAAACCTCCTTTCTTTAATGTTTCCAGTGTGTTGCCATGACCATCCAGCCACTTAACCACTTTCTACACTCATTTATTGGTGAGTCAGGTAGGATAATGAAGCTGTATTAGCATGGATTAGTTGCTCACTCATTAAGCTTCTTTGACTATTCTTAATCAGTGTAGTTGGTATGGTGGTGTCCTCATGGTTCTGGCAGTGTGTGTGTGCAGCATCTGGGGGTAAGGGATGGTAGACCTCGCCGTAATTTCCTCCTACACTAGGAAAAGGTTCCGAACAGTGTTCAGATTGTGATTACATAAGTAAAGGGCGGTTATTATTCCACATTCATCTGGAATGATTTTGCTTATTTTAATAAATTAACATTTTTACAAAGCTGTCTCAAAGATTGTGCAAACTGAGTTGCGGCACCTCTCAGGTTGGCATACCAAGAGAACGGGGGAGGTGTTCATGGTGAGTTCCAGCACCTCTGTTTCTAGCACTGCCTATAATCTTGTTTAGATTTCTGGACTCCCCCCACCCTTTAAACTCCACATTTCTAAAAAGTTTTTGATTTGTTCTGTCATTGAAGAATTTTTTCCTGTGTATATGCTACTGTTTTCACTGATGGCTCCCTTAATAAACACCCAAAGTGTGGATGGCATACATCAGCATATGTGCATCTTTGAACACCTGTGCAGGTATATGTATTTCTTCCACACCTTATGCTTTGCTGTAAGGAAACACATTTCTCCCATTTGCTGTAGTAGTGCAAGGGAAAGACTTTTGCTGTATCGTCATACCTCTATTATACTAAGTGTGGAAAAAGCCAAAGAGAGTAGTTCCTTTTAATCAGACTTGCACAATATGAGACCTAATAAGCCAGGTGCAACCCAATAGCTATGTATTCTAGCTTGATGTAGTCCAGTTTCTACTGTTTCAGGAAGACAGTGAAAGGCAGGTACCTGAGGAGTATGTTTTCACAAACCCTTTTAATGCAGTTCTTACATTAAAGCTTCCTGTCAGGAAACCCCCCTCCCCACGGCTGGTAGGATCGCGGGAGTGTCTGCAGTATAGAGAACCCGAGAAGCTGATTACCAGTTCGTCCTCCCCCTCAAGCACCGGAAGCGACCATTCCTCCGATGGGGAGGGGGAGTCAGAGGCAGGAAGGCGGTGCAGGGGCTCTGAGAGGATCGCAGAGCCTCAGCACCGTAGGGATAGCAGGGAACGGGGTCAGGTTCCCACGCTCCGAGGGAGCAAACAGGAAGGACGTAGAAGGGGGAGGCGGGGGTTGAGAATGCCGCGCCTCTTTTGCTGGACAAAGAACAGGAAAGAGTCATTCCTGGACTCTGCAGAATGAGGAGAGGGACGTTGAAACTTTAGCTCCACTGTACATAGCGATGCACAATAAAGAACTTAGTTTTTAGAAGTTCTGTGTCTGGCACTTTACTCATGAGCAACCACTGACGTCCTTACACTTCCCATCACCTTTGATAATGGTTTTATAGTTGATGTTTTAACTGTGTTATACGATATGTATTGATATTGTTAGAACTTGAAAACAGACCTAGTAAAGAGGGCACTGCAGTAACTTCCTATTGCTCAGATCACTCGGGTGAAAAACAGTAGGGGATGAGCAACCGAGCCAAAGTCAGCACCCCCAACCTGCCAAGTACCGGTATCTATTGGGCAAGCCTACATGGTTGGACTTGTGAGGCTATCAAGTGCCTGGATGGAAGATTGCTTGGGGAATCTTTAATATGTTCTGCCTGGGGTTCCGTCATGTTAGCTAGGTGAAATATGGACCTTGAGGTTGTAGTGGATAGCTCGATGAAGAGTACAGTAGCTGTGAAAAAGGCAAATCCCATTCTACCTACACAGTATGCTGCTAAACACCAGTTGCTTTAAGGCTCAGGGATGAAGAGCACTGCTGAGCTCAGGTCCTGCTTGTATTCACCCTACAGACACCTGTTTGGTCACTGTGGGAACAGGATGCTGGGCTTGGATGGACCATTGGCCTAATCCAGCAGGCTCTTCATATGTTCTTATGGAATAAGATGATTCAAAGTTAGCAGTAGGAATTCCTCAGCTTTGGATCGCAGTAGGAATTCCTCAGCATTGCATGCTGGTGACTGTGTTTCATCTTACAGCAGAAACTTGAGTCTTGTCTGAGCATTTATCATGATGCCTAACACTGTGTTTAAAGCGTGACTCATTCATTTTGCACATTAAAAATGAAACTGAACATGATATGCCCCCAAGTTACATCTTACTGAATCAAATGTGAAATTAAGAAATGTGTAAAAGCATGTCAATTTCTATCCTTTAAATACGTAAAATTGGTCTTTAAACATTGCTTAAATCTGACTTGGTATGTACCAGTATGCTCTTTCTCATGAGCTCTGAAAAAAATATTTATATTAAAGTTGTGTTTAAATTTATCAGCTATAAAAAGCACTCTTCAGGGCTGTGTTGACATTTCTCGGGAAAGAATTATCTGATAAAGTTTTGAGAATTTTCTTTTTTGAGCTCCTCCGAAGGTGTTTGAGAATTACAGTCCTCTTCTGAATAATATTCGATGACATTGTCTCCCCAGTTTCACTATCTGTGAATTATAAGTGTGGATCCAGTTCTAATATTATTTAATATTGTTTTAATTCTGTTGAAAGTTGCAATGGGCTTGACCTCCAGTTCTGATTTTTCTTTCTTTCTTGCCCCTGTCAATGATTGAAGAATATTTGGCAATATACCCTCCATCCAAATTTTGCATCTCACAATTTTGAGGGGTGATTTTGGGTTCATAGTTTCACCCTATAGCCTCATCGGTCTTCATGGCGATATGTTGCCATTCTGGCTCATTTGACTACAGTAATAAAAACAGCTGCTGCTGCAGCAGCAACAACAAAAAAGTAATAAATAAAAAGTCTGGTGCTATATTTCAGCCCCCCCCCCCAACTATTTTCACACAAAAAAATTCAATAATATGTATTCATTTCATTTGATTTATAAAAAATACGTAGGTACCTCTCTTCATAAAAAGCAGGGTGGTTTAAAACAGTCATACATAAAACCATATCAAAAATTTAAAATCAGAGACCAGCTAACTATTACAGAAGGATGTTTTCTTAATTACCAGCATCAGCTTGGCAGCATAGAAATCTTTTCAAATATCTAATATCGAATAAAAATATTGACTGCCTTTGACTTTTTAAGCACTGTAGTAATTGTACATTCTAATTTGGATTTATGAAACCCATTGAAGTTGCTGGTGCTGTAATGATCAATAGGAAAATCCATTTTGGGAAAAGTGAGTAAGCGTGTTCTGAAATGATTTCGGAGGTCCAGTGACAGCCTACACAACATCAGTACTATTTGTACATTTGAGTTAAAGGTTTTAAGTCTGTAAATTTGAAGCAGTGGCAGCGGAGAGGCATAAAAACTGATACTTGGGGTGCTCACATAATATAATTCTATGAAATATGCTCAGGCCCAAGAATTGGGCAGGAAGGGAGCAGGCTGACTGGCTGAAAACCAAAGTATGCAGCAGCTGAAGGCTACTAGTGTGGTGCAAAGGGAGGACCTGGTGGATTTATATGGGCCCAATGGCTTCTGATTGGTCCTCATGTGTCACCTGACTTCCCAGGGCAGGAGAACGATGAGTTGTGGTGTGAATGCCCCTGCTTGAAATTCCCTTGAGTGTCCAGATGAGGCTCATGGAAACCAGCAGAAGATGAATGGTACTGGGGAAACGCTTTTTGGCGCCTCTCTGATAAAATTACAAACTTCAAAGTTTTATAAAGGCACAGCAGTGCATATTGCATGGAAGAGATGCTTTTTGCTTGAGGCAACAGACTAGTAAAGAACAACATTCATTGGGAAGCAAATGGGTGAGCTGTATATCGGTATTAGACTAATACACACTCTGTATGAATGACTGCTATGAGTTTGGCAAAAAGTCATAGAGTTGTTGTTTTTAATTAAAAAACAGAAACAAAGTAGAGGCAGGTAAATCAAGAAATGAATGTTAATGGCTGCCACCACCACTTCAGTGGCATAGAAGTAAAAGGGGATGCACATTTCAGTACCGTACTTTTCCATCTATTGGACGCCCCCATGTATAAGACACCCCTCCCATTTTGGGGTGACTCAATTTTAAGAAAATGAGGGGAGATGGCCCAAAGTTGTTGAGCCTCTCTCCCCACGCAGCTGCGGGCAGGAAACACTCCCTAAATCATTTCCTGCACACAGGTAGGGAGTGTTTCCCTTGTGCAGCAGCATCGAAGGAAGTTGCACTCCAGCCAGCCAGCGGTTGGCCGGAGGGCACCTTCCCCCATGCCGCTGCACACGGGAAAGGATCCAGGGAGTGCTTTCCATGCGCAGCGGCATCAGGGGAAGCTGCGTGCCACCAGCCAGCACCCCCAGATCGCTCCCTGAGCACAGCGGCATCTCCCACCCCCCATGCCACTATCTGTGTATTGGACGACCCAAGTTTTTTTTACATGATTTTTGTGTCGAAAAACCTTGTCCAATACACGGAAAAATACTGTAGTTTAGACAGTTGTCATTGCAATCCAGGACCAGCTCAACCGTGAGGCAGAGTGAAGCAGCCACTTTGGGCAGCATAAGCCCCTGAGGCGGCATCCCCAAAGGCGCTCTCTCTGTCCTGCCACCTCCACCACTGTTGGAAAAACTGCACTGGCGTTGGTGCTGATTTACAGCACCGTCTCACCAAAATCTTAACAAGATCTTACCGGAACATGCCTAGGTAAGGGGTGCTTTGGAGGCTGTGCAGCAGCAACAGAGCAGGGCAGCACTTCTGCTTTATCTCAAGCAGTGAAATGGGACATGCCACCCCTGTTGCAAACATGCCTTTGTACTGATTTCAGTGGGGCATCCTGGATTGCACCCCTTTCTTTCCTCAAAAACTTTCAAGCAAAGTAGCAGTTTCATTTTTGTTTCATGCCATCTAAGATAAATACCCAAGCCAGCTTTGGCCATGGTTGTGATTGGTGACAAGTAAAATCCCTAATCTCCCCCCCTTCAGCTAACCAAAAGTTTGGAGGTGTGAGCAAGCCTTCTCATGATTTCATGAAGAGAAGTGCTTGAAGCATATTATTGAAGGCAGCTGTTCAGTAGGAGGAAGTGGAGGTGTCCTAAGTAGAAACACAGCAGTTTCACATGCACAAACTACTATTTTTGTTGCACATTAATATGCAGATTCTGAAAAGTTAGATTGAATCCCAAAGGGGGGGGGGAGTGGAGTGGAATGATCTCTTGCCAAATAACAATAGTATTTTTGTAACCAAATGTTCTTGCATTGTTGGAAAAGCTGGCACCAATATTTGCATCCCAAGCTAATCTCAGTATGATCAGGCTGTATTTTTATTCTGATACATTCACAAGCTTATTTATAGATATTCTCTTGGACACAGGACTGATTTCTCATTCTGTACCTTAGGATGTATCAAGTAGGTGGAAATTCCCACACGTTAATGGCCCTTTCTGTCAGCAGAATTATATGTGAAGAGCTCCTTTGTAGGCGAGAAACTGGTTTCAGGAAGTACTTTACACAATGAAGTCCAGCATTTTAGCAGTGATATATGTGGTGAATTGCCATTCATGTTTGCAAAAGATGGCTGTGAAGAATATGCCTTCCTTTTTCTGTGAACATTTGGAAGGTTAGGATATGACACAAGGGGGAAGACAAATATATACCTGCTTTGTGTAGTAAGGGACAGAGCCACGTGGCAGTAGTGCCAGCCTGCTAGGAGAAATGGGCTGTCATTTTCAAATTGGTTCAATGCCGCATCGAGAAACAGATCTGCTTAAGTTTAGTGATGCAGAATTGGAAGAGGACCTACCAGGGTATTGTGTGGCAGAAGACCAAAGAATGAAATGGTCTTCCCTACTGACAGATACAAAAGGGTCTCCCAATCTTATATAGCTCATGTTTTGTTGTTGTTGTTGCTGCTGCTGTTTTATTACCTGTCCTTCACTAGCAGGTCCCAGGGCAATTTAAATTGTTTTAATATTAACAATTTAAAATTCTGTGTTAAAAACAGTGAAGACAAGTCACAGTCCTGAAAACACACACCACATATGTCCAAAGTCAAGAGCTGAGAGGTGCTGTGCAAGTATGCGGTAAGGGAAACATTTTTAAACTGGCTTTTGCTGGACAAATGTACACCTGTGGCTTTTCATATGTTCTGTTTCGTTATTGGCATCCGTCAATGAAGAGTGCCCCTTTGGGTGTGAAGTCAAACAGTTGGAGAGTTATAGCGCCTGCTGTGGCTGGAGAATCATGTTTTGTGCGGCAGCTGGGGCAGATGAAGGCATCTTTCTTCACTCCTCTCAGTGGTCATTCCTCCTCTGGTTTACTGTTATGGATACATGACCTGACTCTCTGTCTCCAGGCACTGCGGTTGTCTGCAAGGGATTCCCATACAGCGGGGGTTGATGTTGCTAGCCTTCATGTTTTGTTCGCATACATCTTTGTAACACAAAGTTACAAAGGGCGAGAATACAGCCCTGTTTCACACCACTCTTTATAGGGAAGGCATCTAAGGATGGACCATCATACTGGATGGTGCCACGCATGTTCTCGTAGAAGGACATGGTCATCATGTGAATCTTAGGTGGGCATCCTATCTTGTTGACCAGTGTAAAGAGTCCTTGTTGGTTGACAAGGTCAAAGACCTTTTTCAGGTCTATGAAGGTGACGTACAATAAGTTTAGAGCTCTTATAACATAGTAGAATAAAAATGTGCTGATCAACTGTTTTGTGTTTCCAGCAAACCATTTCTGGTTGGATTCCAACAAACACGGAATCCCAATTGTTGCAGGGGGCAGGCAGACAATAATCTATTTTGGCTAGTCATGGAGCACCACAATCTTTGTTGCAGCTACTAACAGTAAACTTGCTGAGATTTCTTTAAGCTAGCTGTTGACTTGAAGGTTATGTGCAAATTCCTATATGGCAGTCAGTATAATTCCTTCTGCAAATGTGCTCTTTTTACCGCTCAGGATATTGGCCTCAAAGGACATAGATGGACCGAGGAGTACACCCCGACTATATACCTGCTCTTTCAGGGGAGTTGCAATCCCAAGCAGAGCAGACTGCCTATACAATTCCAGGACTTGAAAACTACTAACCCATTGCACCTCTATCTTGTTGGGATTCAACTTAAGTCTGTTTGCTTTCATCCAGTCCATTAAAATAAATAAACTTAGTTTAAATCTTGGTAAGATGGATGCACAGTGGGTAAGCACTTCCCACGTCTGGGAGATAGGCCAGTTGCAGTTATGCAATCTGGAGGCACTCTTGGATTCAGCCTTGTGACTTGAGGGTCAGGTTATGTCAGGGGCTAGGAGTGCCATTTACCATCTGCAACTGTTTCTGGATCAGAATGGCTTGCCTCCAATAGCTGAAGCAATGGTAGCATTGAGGATAGACTGATGTATTATGCTCTATGTGAGACTACCCCCGCGGTTGGTTCAGAAGCTGTAGCTGGTGCAGAATCCTGTGTTTCAGTTTTTCCCCCAGGCATTGCCTATGAATAAAATATAACACCTGCATTGAGAGAGTTCCTCTGGCTGCTGGTAACATTCTTCAATATCTTACTAATAGTGTATAAAGCCCTAAACAACCTGGGGCCAGTGTACTTAAGAAAATATCATCTTATTTCTAATATCATTACCCAGTCTTTGCAATCTGACACACAGGTGTATCTGAAAGTGCCCGAGAGTGTCACACTGCCCTCAGCAAGAAATTGTGCATGAGTGTGGTGTTACTAGGGTTGGATGCGGGTGGCGCTGTGGGTTAAACCACAGAACCTAGGGCTTGCTGATCAGAAGGTCGGCGGGTGAAATCCCTGGTACGGGGTGAGCTCCCGTTGCTCGGTCCCTGCTCCTGCCAACCTAGCAGTTCAAAAGCACGTCAAAATGCAAGTAGATAAATAGGTACCGCTCCAGCGGGAAGGTAAACGGCGTTTCCGTGTGCTGCTCTGGTTCGCCAGAAGCGGCTTAGTCATGCTGACCCGGAAGCTGTACGCCGGCTCCCTCAGCCAGTAACGCGAAATGAGCGCCGCAACCCCAGAGTCGGACATGACTGGACCTAATGGTCAGGGGTCCCTTTACCTTTACTAGGGTTATGGAAATCCTTGCCTAGCAAAATCAAGTTGGCATCATTCACAATGAGTTTCAGATGTCAACACTTGGTTATTTCAGCAAACCTTCTTATGGAAATAAGTTATTAGTTTTTATAACCTTATAGTCAGATAACCGTTGTTGTTGTTGTTGTTGTTGTTGTTGTTGTTGTTGTTGTTGTTGTTGTTGTTGTTATACTTCTGTTTATTTAATGTGTTGTACTTGGTTTTATATGTTATGCCCTCTTTTGGCTTTAATTGAGGTTCTGTATGCTGCATAGATATATTTGTATATAAATCATGGCCGGCCAAAGACATTCTGGCACCTGAGGCAGATCCTAAAATGGTGCCCCCTCCCCAGGAATGAGAGGGCGAATAAAGGTCTGCATTGTGATCGGCTGCCCCTATGGGTTCCACCACCTGAAGAAGTCGCCTCACCTTGATGGGTGGGCCAACCCTGATATAAATTTGTGGCAGAGAAATGGAAAACAAAAACAAAAAACTTCCAGAACAACTTAGGGCCCGGTTATCTGAAGGAGCACCTCTCTCTGTATTATCTTGCTCATGATTTAATCTACTGGTTAGAATTTTCTTTTCATTCCATCATGGAGTGAAACTTGAGGAGACGGGACTCAAAATCAGACATTCTCAGTGATGACAATCTGTCTGTTGAGCATCCTTTTTTTCTTAGGTGTGCCTGGCACTAACATTCATTAGTTTTTTGCACTGGTAAATACTTTCCTCTTCGTCCAGGCTTTTGGGGATTGTGGGTAATGTAGATATAGGTAGCCATCTGGATTTGTCTAGAGAAGGAACAGATGAAGTAAACCGTATGTTGTCATACGATTGATTTTGTGAGGCATTTTATGGTGTATATATTTTTTATTGTTGTGACCTCCCGTGTGATCACTTGCTGATGAAGGGCAAGATTTAAATCTTATTAACTGCATAAATAAAGAAATATCTCCTTGTTAATTTTGCATCTGACAAGTTGATTTGTGTGCTGCTAAGCTAGTATTGAACTAAATGTCAGGTTATTTGCAAGCTTTGCAATTAAGTGTACACCACTGAGAATTTCATTTTTTAAATAAAAAAAAAATCCCTGCTGAAATGTTTGTTTATTTTTGTTGCAGCTCTCGTAGCTCAATAGAATGGTTGGTGTTATGTCTTTAAACTGAAGTACTTTTAGCAGGGTCTGAAAAGTTGTAGAGCGCACTTAACATCTTGTACTTCTCCATTTTTTCCTCATATGCATATAGGAAACGGCCTTATACCATCTTCTTGCACAAGCCCTAGGATCCAGTTTAGTGTGCTTATAACATGTTTTTCACTAGGTTTAACAGTGCAGAGTTGAACAGAACTGTGGCTATATTTGAAGGGAAAATCTGCCAAGAGGAGATTAAAATTGGTGTGTAGGTCGGGAAGGGAAAAGACTGGCAACCCCTCTACACAAGCAGTAGGCTTTTAGTGTTTTCACTATTTTTATTAATAAATATTTCAGATTATTGTTTGTAAGCTGCTTGGACTGTTTTAAAATAGGAAAGTGGTGGTTGTGCTGCTGCTGCTGCTGCATGCACCATGTCGACTGGCGTTCCTGGCGAGACTTTCTTCCTCTCTGCCTCCCTGTGTGTATCACTTTGTACAACTTGCTATGGCAATCTGAACCATCGTAGTGAGTTTCCCTGCCTTGACTGGCAAACACCATTAACATGGATTCCTACAGGCGGGGTTGTGGATTCAGTTCAGAATATTCCCAGCTCACACCACACGAGACAGCTATATTTTAGATATTCATATCATACAGAGAACTAGCAACAGAACAGAAGAAAACAAACAAACCGAAAGCTTGCAAAAAAGGGCAAAAAAACAATAAGTTTCATAACCCCTTTTAAATCACAGCTAAGCTGTAGAATTTTTGTTGTGTCTCCTCGGCTTGAAGGTTACAGAGTTTAGGAGCCACTGCCATAAGGTGGAGGACTCATCATTGCAGTTCTGATTTCATGTACTGTATACAACTTCAAGACCAGCTCATAAAAGCAGGAAGCAATAAAAGCTTGAGTGTGGATTTGTGCATCCTACTTCTTTTTGTTGTTGTTACTGTTCCCAAAGTACCATGTGTTTAGCTTGCATTTGATGGGAAGGAAATGAAGGGGATAATAGTATATACCAGCCAGTAGCTGATAAATAGACGAGGAAAATGTATTTAGAATGAACAGAACAGGTTCATTCTGCTTGAATATTTATTTATATTTTTCATGAATCGCCTTCCACATGAGTTTCAGGGTGATTTATGTAAAAACAACTAAAAACAGCATTAAAAACAGTTTGAAGGAAGAAACATAGGTTTAAAACAATGCAAAACAAACACTAAGGCAGAAAGCTTTCTACCCAAGTGGAAAAGCTTGCCAAAACAAAAACAATAAATAAATTAATATTCAGTTTCCGGAAAGTACAAATATGCTGTTGAACAGGGGCAACCACATTGAAGGCCCTGTTTCAGATTGCCATGAAGCTGATATATGAGGAACTTCAAGGAGAAACTTTCTTGTGGAACACAGTGACCTACTGAGTTTTTAGGGGATAGGCGGTTTCTCAGGTTAACTGGCCTCAAGCTGTATAGTGCTTTGTATGTTAGTAGCAAAATCTTTTCTACCAAAGGTTGACATTGCATGCTTGTATTTTATTGGTCAGTGCTGAGGGCTATGTTGATTTTATTTATGGGTCTAACTGCAGAGTTGCTGTAATTTCTCAAGTATGGCGAAAAGAATTATAATGAAGCCGTAATTTAATTGCTAGAAAACACAGCAACTACCCCATTCTTGATGGATAAAAACCAATGCTGGGTGGCAGGGGCAGGGAAGAGCCCATAATTGATGCATGTGTTAACATGGTCAGGTGCTTTACTTGAGGGTTCTGGGGGGGGGGTCTGATAACTCGTCCCAATGCACACAGCCTTCTCATCAGATGGATCACCTTAAGAGATTGTGAAACTAGTCCATTTTATGTTAAGATGGCCAGTCCAGTATCCCAAGTGCAGAACCACTGTTCTGTGCACTTGTTACTTCTCTCCAGTCTTACTAACCTTTTACCTACTGGCTGGCTCTCCAGTCTTACTAACCCTTTACCTACTGGCTGGCAGGTATGGATTTTCTCTAGGGTTCCTCCGATCATTAGAGTACAATTGTTTGGCTTTACATTGCTGAAAGCTACATATGGGAGTCTGAGAGGAGCCTGGCCTTTCAAGAGGGAGTGGCCTATTCACCAGTGAGGTCCTTTTCAAATTTGTGAGACTGGTAGTACGGTTTGCCCTGCAAAGACAAACACTTCTTTCAAGCATGCAGAAAGGTGGAGACTAGGAAGGGTGAAGACTGAAACTCTTCTCATTGTTTGCAACTGGAGTAGATCTGCTAGTGTAGAAGGGCACCAGCTGCTATCTAAGGTGATAAACTTGAAAGGGAAAATGTTCCTTGAGATGTTTGGACAGACATTCTTGGAAATGACTAACTCTTTAACGATGGACTGGTAATGACACCTCTAATAACAGCCTTTAATGGTAGGGATAAATTGCTAGAATTTTCTTCCTATTTTACTTAATGGGCTGGCTAAAACTCATTACCATAATGAACTTGTGTGAATATTACTATAAAAATGAATAATATTAATAACTGATATGGCACTCTTCCACACACATGTGCCCAGTGAAGATCACAACGGAAGAAATAAGAATCCAGCAGCAGCTATAACAGTAACCAATAACAGGTTGTATTACAGCAATATCAGGCTATAAACTAATAGCAGGTTATATTACAACAATTCTTAAAGACAAGAATGAATACATATCAAATTGCTTCAAGAACCATCTACTATCAATTCATTTAGTTGTATTGTATTGTTTTAATTGTATTGTAATAACAGTTAAGCAGCATCAGTCACTAAATTAATACTAATCAAAGCTCCATAACAATGGTTCATATTTATCATGAAGTAAGGGATGCGGGTGGTGCTGTGGTGTAAACCACCGAGCCTTGGGTTTGCCGATCGGAAGGTCGGCGGTTCGAATCCCCATGATGGGGTGAGTTCCTATTGTTCGGTCCCAGCTCCTGCCAACCTAGCAGTTCAAAAGAACGTCAAAGTGCAAGTAGATAAATAGGTACCACTCTGGCGGGAAGGTAAATAGTGTTTCCGTGCATTGCTCTGGTTCACCAGAAGCGGCTTAGTCATGCTGGCCACATGACCCAGAACCTGTCTGCAGACAAACGCCGGCTCCCTCGGCCAGTAAAGTGAGATGAGCGCCACAACCTCAGAGTCATTCGTGACTGGACTTAATTGTCAGGGGTCCCTTTACCCCTTTTTATACCATGCCAGTAACTAAAACTGACCCAATATCTGTCAATATCTATGGCAATCTTTATCAACTGTACAGGTTACACATTTACTCCATGATTTCATCTTATACATGAGGGGTAGACAAAGTTGACAGATATGATAGTGAATGCTTGGGAGAACTGTTGTTGTTGTTGTTGTTGTTGTTGTTGTTGTTAATAACCCATCATTCCTGTCAAAGGAGCCCTTGTTTATGCATATGTCCAGTTGTACGTGTGAGAGAGAGCCTGGTGTGTTATTCCCATGGACTCAGAGGACTCAAGGTCTCTGAACACTTGTTGCTGGCACATAGCTTTTAACTGTGCAAATGCACTCCCAGCCCACACAGGTTCAGCACTGAATCCAGGAACGCACCCAAATTCTGAACCGGCTTCTTTAGGGTGAATGTTGTCCCATCCAATACAGCCTGGATCATGAATCCCTTTCTTTCTTTCTTTCTTTCTTTCTTTCTTTCTTTCTTTCTTTCTTTCTTTCTTTCTTTCTTTCTACCTTTCAGCTTACCAGTAGCACCTGTGTCTTGTCTGGATTAAATTTCAATTTTCAGTACAGTCATACCTCGAGTTGCATACGCTCCATGTTGCGTACGTTCGACTTACGGACCTCTGTGGCCCGGAAGTCCTCCCCGGAGTGAGCGGGTGCGCAGAAGCACAAAACACGCAAACTTCCAGGTTTTTTGTTTTTTGGGGGGGCATTCGTGTTAAGCATGCCCGTCTTACGTAGCGCGATCCGGAACGGATCACGTGCGTAACACTGGGTACCACTGTACTGATCAGAGTTTAAAAGCTCTGCAGGACCATCGTGCTTTTCTTGTCCTCATCTGCAGGATTGCTGCTTATGGTCCTGAACCTCTTCCTCCTGCATTCAACAGAGCCACCTTGTACCTGTCCAGGGTCCTGAACTGGCTCAGGCAGTCCTGCATTGGTCTCCTACCCTCTGTATCTCATTACCGAATGGGACAATCATAAAACGGGGAGCCTGTTCTATGCACAGAGGTGGCTTACATAACTATGAAACCCAATCAGACGGGTGGAAAGTGACAGAAGGGAAATGACGGAGGCCAGTAAGCACAGCCCTACTTTCCCGCTTCATGCAGTTGAGATGAATGCCTGAATATGACCAAGGGCAATACATAATTGCAACAGACTACCCTTGTTCAGGCATTTGATTGAAAAAAAAATATGGGCTTAAACTAGGGAGAAAGGGAGGGGAAGACACTCAAGATTTTGCTCCCATATCTCCAAACATGCAAGCTCCTCTTTAGGAAGAGGTTTAGCATGAATGCCTGCAGAAGGTACGCATGTTTGATTGAACACATTTAGAAGCATTCCCATGAGTGAAACACATGATTTAATCAGCATTTCTTACCTCAGGGGGGTTTCTAAGCACACTCAATGGAATCTGCTTAGAAACTATCCACAGACCTTTGTGTTAAACACACAAAAGAACAAAATAGGAGCCCATACTCTTTTCATGCTCACCCCCTGTTCCCCGTTCCTTGTTTAAGACTACACCTGAATAGGACATATTGTGATGTGTTTATGGCCATTTTTAAAATTATACAGTGGAGCTGCTTTTTCATTTTCTATGAACTGTGCGATTTTTCTCTCTGGCTAAATCATGTTAAGAACCTTTCTGTATTTATTCTTTGATCTATTCTCTGTGCACAAATGTCATAGAATACAGAAGAAGACAGAAATTCAGTTTTAAAGTATTAGGCTGTAGCTCAGTGGCTTAGTACATGCACATAAAATATTGCTGATTCAGTCCCTGAGCATTTCTAAAGATGCCTGAGAAACACTTTTACTTGGAATGACTGTTTCCCTGTTTATATGCATTTATGCTTAAATTTGGTTAAAGGGAAATTTGCCCTCTAGGTGGAGCTATCCACTTGAGTTATAACAAAATCATGTTGAGAGATGCTTTGTTGAATGAAAAAGGTAGTGGTCTTCAGGGAATTGCCACAAAACAGGACTCCAAGTCACTTCAATGCCCTATTTTGCCAAGACTCCAAAACGCCCCTTTTCTCTTTTCCTCAATTTCTGACAGTTGTGCCAAAGCAAAACAAAGAGGTGGTGTTTATCTCTTCAGCACAATGTTAGTATTAAACTGTAAACTTAGGGTGTGCTATCCCCCCTCCCTTTGTATTGTTGCCAAGTTTGTGGCTGAAATGTATAAAAGCTATTTATTTTATTCTTTCTTTTTCCATCAAAGTGTAGGGCGTTAGAGCTTATAATATGCCCATAATTTCTTTCCATCCTTATAGCCAGCCTGGAGGCCAGCCTAGCATTTTGGCTGCCATTGGAAACAGAACGCTGAACCAGAAGAACCTTTGCTCTGGTACAGCATGTCAGGTGTAATGTTCTTTGGGGCGGGGATTGGTTTAGCCAATGGGAAAATACAGACTTGGTGACTGGCATAGAAAGGAAGCTCCTTTCTGGGCTCTGCAGGCAGAGTCAATTGTGGGTATAGCCTCCCACTAATACTTTCCTTTGAGTAAAAGGGTATTCTTGGCATGGATACCCACTTGAGACAAGTGTAGTATTTTGTTTACACATCCTAAACTGAACTCCTCCTAAACTGAACTCCGAAAGACATCCATGCCATGTTTGTTTTAGGATTCGAACTCTGTGCAACATGTTGCATGGTTAGCAAATCCATTAGAGAGAGCTTCTTGCTTCCTAAAGGTAAATGTAAAGGTAAAGGTACCCCTGACCATTAGGTGCAGTTGCAGACAACTCTGGGGTTGCACTCTCATCTTGCTTTATAGGCTGAGAGAGCCGGCGTTTGTCCACAGACAGCTTCCGGGTCATGTGGCCAGCATGACTAAGCCACCTCTGGCGAACCAGAGCAGCACACAGAAATGTCGTTTACCTTCCCGCCAGAGCGGTACCTATTTATCTACTTGCACTTTAACGTGCTTTCGAACAGCTTAGGTGGGCAGGAGCTGGGACCGAACAACGGGAGCTCACCCCATTGTGGGGATTCAAACCGCCGACCTTCTGATCAGCAAGCCCAAGGCTCAGTGGTTTAGACCACAGTGCCACCCATGTCCCTAGATCCATGCATTTCATTTATCTTTTTGAATGTGAAGTAGGACTGGAGTTTTCTAACCAATCACATTCTGTCTCCACCCCTTCCCTTCCCTTTCCTTGCACTTTTCTTCTTGCTTGCTTTGCTGTTCAATTTTTTTTTTAAACATACTTTTCAGTTTACAAATGCAGCTGATGGGGCTGCAATTTGAAGGGGAGCAGTCTACAGCATGTGGGAAGACTGATTCACCCTCTTCTTCACACTGTTTTCCTGCCAAATATCACCTCCTATCTGCTGAAGAAAATACAATGGTACCTTTATTCCCTGTCCCCTTCCTGTAGATACAACCCCTCCCGATGGTCTTATGCCTTACAAACCCACCAGTTTCTTCATCAGTTATATGAAGTCCCACAGCCTTCAGATCTGCTGACGACTGAGTCAAGTGCTATGTTCATTACCAAACTCCTGCATCCTTAAAAAACAAGCAAAACATAGTCAGCAGCTTCAGCCTTGTGTGGTATTGCACCTTCATGTAAATGGAGTACAATCTGATGTGTCTAACAAGCTGTAACATGTCGCAAGATGCTTGATCAGATGTATCGTCTTTGCTGTCTGTAACATCCTGCCGTTTCCCCCTGCAATGAAGAAAGTCACGGGAACACATTGCCAAGAACATAGCAAACTACAACGAAGCCCCGGCTTAGTATTTTTTTCTTTTCCATTTTACACACGAACCTCTTAGAGAAGGCACACAATCATTCATTCAGCTTCATTTGAACAGCAAGACCACTCCAGGGTATTTTAGCCAAGTTCACTCGCATCTCCTTTTGTGGATCCACTCCACAAAAGCTTATGGCACAAATGAATCTGTTAATCTTCAATGTGCCACAAGATTCCTTTCTATGTGTTTTATTTCTCATCTCTCTGTATGTTTCCAATGTGCATTATACTGAGCTCCTCATACCAAAAGAGAAGCCAGGAACCGCCATACACACCTCTGCCCTTCCGCATGAGTGGAAATGTGTGAGTGAATAAGTGGATAGTGCTTCTGTGCATGCATTTATTTTATTTTATCGCTTATTTACATACCACCCTTTGTCCAAAAGGTGTCCAAGATGGTGCACAACGTAGTAAAACGGCAGCCAAACAGAAAATGAGATCGGGGGATGAACTTGGAGGCAATGCCAGTAGAACAAGGCAGGAGCCAGGATGAAAGAGCAAGAGTAGAGAGAGCTCAAACAAAGCACAGCTGAAACAGGAAGCCTCCTATGCTGCCCAGTCCCCAGCCTGGCATGTGGAGCCAATGCGCAGCCTGGAAGGTTCTTCACTGAGAGGCTGCACATATGCAAATGAGCAGCGGCCCACCATGTGTTGCATTTTGCTGAGAGTCTGCAGTTAATGCGCTTAACTGCATGGTCAGCAGTTCTTGCCAGAGAACTAGGTCCAGTTCAGACTGGCCTGGACCTGACTGAAAATGCACCAGAGTTTTTAAGCAGAATGAAGTTTGCTTTTCAAGCTTTCCACCCTTCAGTCAAAGTCATGTCCCATCTCTGAAAGCCAAGTTGTTATAATAAATGGATTTTGGCGTGTGTTCCCTGGTTTTAGTATCTGTCATGTGCACAATGCTCTTGAATTCTCACCTGACTCAAGTCTTCGATTTAAAATATTGATTGAATATTTAAAATACTGAGATGCAACCTACTTTTTTTTTTTTTTAGTGCTGGGCTGAAATTTATAACATTGTTCCCAGGGGCATCTTGTCCCAGGAAAACAACCAGGCTCCTGAGAGCAGTCAAACTGCTGTTCAAAATAGTGGCAAGGCATTGTTATTATTTAAAAGAAACAGTTATAGGTAGGTAGCCGTGTTGGTCTGCCATAGTCAATAAATAAATAAATAAACAAAAAATTCCTTCCAGTAGCACCTTAGAGACCAACTAAGTTTGTTCTTGGTATGAGCTTTATTTTTTTATTTTGATTTAAAAGAAAGAAAGAATATATTTGTACAATGCATCCAACCCTGGAAGTCATCAAGTATTTTCTCCCTTCACAAGGGATGATTGAGTGGAGGAGGGGACATATACGGTCCAGCTTTAATTCTTGATGAAACAGTGTTTGCCTGACAGGTGTGCAAAGCCAGCTGGTATGGTCTATCACAACATTTTTACCTCCAAGAGGAGGTGACAGTCCAAGCAAGCTGGAGAAAGGAATACTTGGGATTCCATAGCCAATTTGGTTCTCCAACAAGGTCTAGACCCTGAGCAAGTTCAGAGGTGTCAGTTCAGGATCAAGTGGCTAGAGCCCAGGACCGTGGGGCAGCCATCTTGCAGCTGTGAGAAAGGGAAGATAGTCTGTTTTAGAGAGTGAAGACTAAAGCGACACCTTCTGAGTACTGAATCTGGCCAGTTAAACGTCCAGTGCCCATTTATGCAGCCGTTGGCTTCTTCTAGGCAGTGAGGTTTTGAGATCTGGGCATGTGCGCAGGGAATGCCCCATAGGACTTTCCTGATCCTCTGTGGAATCTGAGCATCCACCCATCTATGTTCAGTGGTAGATATAACCCCTTGGGGTTCAGAGTACAGAATCTGGTGCTGGAGGATCTAGTTCAACAGGACCAGAGAATAAAACCACCTCTTCATCAGAGCTGCTATTGCTTGAGGACTCTGCACCCACAGATTACTGGTCCATGATAGCAGTTTTAATGTATTGGACTGTTGTATTGGAGTGACAGAAGTGCTGTTAACATAATCACACAGCCTTTGCTAGATAACCTCGCATAGTTGCCTTTGCAGACTTTACCCTTCCTTTCATTTGCTACTCAGCTGCATTGTATGCATCTGAATTGCTGATCTGCTTCCTGTGACATCAGTAATGTTCTCAGTATGCCAGATATTCTCCTGTTGTCCTCCTTCATCCACCTACTGCTCTTATTCCCCATCACCCCAGAGCATCTGAGTTAAACAGCGTGCCTACATTCCAGCATATCCCCTTTGCCAAATTGTTGCTAGGATTCCCCCTTCCCCCTTTTCCCATTTCATCACCACTTGTCCATATTAATACATGTCAGTTGAAACTTTGGAGCCCTATTTCCCTTTGTCTCAGCACTTTCTGATGAGCCAGATATTGACTTGCCACTTCAACTGTAATATTAAATCTGGACTTGGAGGAAGCTTAGGGAAATATTGGCAGCAGGAGAATGAGTTATGTGCTACTGACCTTATTTAAAACCTGGCAACTTAACATATTAAGTGTTTTATTTGAGGAAAGAGAACAAACACACAAGAGATGATTTTGCTCCACCATATTACTGGTGCAGCATCCATGGTACTGCAGGATCTCACAAATGGCACCTCTTCATTCATGATGTCTGACAGAAAGTCTCATAGGACACTCTATGTGCTCCAAAGGTGCCTATGAAGAGACATCTTTGGATGCATAAATAACCCTTACTCTTCCCCCAAGTTCTTACTGGAATTCCAACCCCACTCCTATTACAGTGGTACCTCGTGTAACGTACTGTTCCCCTTACGAATGCTGCAGGTTATGCGCTCCGCTAACCCAGAATTAGATGCTCCTTGTTGCGACCTTTGCCCCGAGATGCGAACGGAAGTTGCGCTCTGGCGGCATGGCAGCAGCAGGAGGCGCCATTAGAGAAAGCGTGCCTCATGCTACGAGCGGTTTCCTGTTACAAACGGATTAAGTACGAAACACAAGGTACCACTGTACTAATAGTAGCCTTAGGGTAGTTTGATAGCTGGATTTTGGATATTTCCGCTTTTCACATCCATTTGATGCTCTCCTACATCTTTGGTTCTATAGACCTGCCGTTTTACATGCTCTGCTCATGCAGAGCTCCCGCTGCAATGGTATATCTGCATCCTACCTCGCTTGCTACTAGCTAAACTCACATCCTTTGAAGTCCTCAGGCAACAATAATCTTAATGTGCTTTGCTTCACTTTTTCACTGTTTAAAATTGAGCCAGTGATGTGCTGCTTCTTTTTATATAAACTACACGAACCTATGGCTTTTCATAGATGGACTACAACTCCCATCTTCCCTGCCCATTGGCGATGCTTGCTGGGGATAATGGGAGGCAGAGTTCAACAACATTTGGAGGCCCATAGCTTCCCCCATGCTTAAGATGCTTTGAAAATTGTGCGTGAAAGCCACAATAGCAGAGTGGGAATAACAAACAGGAATATAAAAAGATATGTATTTAAATCTGCTTTAAAATGCTTAATTTTAGTGATTCCATATCGAACCTACTCTTTTATAGAATTGTTAAAAAAATAACTATTTGGATAAGGAGGAGAGGATCAGGCACTGAATAAGGGATATGGATATTGTTGCTTGAGCTGGCTAGGATGAAGAGAGGATGCTGGTGGGCTGAAGAAAAAAATAGCACAGCTGAGAAAATATTGCTAATGAGAGGAAGCGAAAGGAACAAGCATTTGACTGGATCTTTTATTGTGGCTTTAAAAAGTGGTTATTTAAAGCCTTGCTAATTGAACTGATACTGGGCACTCCCCTGGGTAGCCAAATTGACATATTTGATGGTCATGGAAAATATTGGGAAAAATACATCCAAGCTTGCATTTTAATGTTTACAGGTGATGGTTGCTTTTTGCAATGAATATGATCTTTTGCTCCCATTGACACAATAACAGGAGGGCATGTGTGAAACCATTTCAGGACTGCTGCAAGCTTTTCGCATTCACACTCACAAACAGCGAATGTTTCCTGTTTGACATTAGGTATGATCCCCATCCCCCCGCGCGGATTTCAGATCCTACCTTTAACTGTAACTGGGAGCTGTTCGTCCTTTGAGTGCTGAAATTTGCATCTAATGAGGTGTTCATACCACAAGTTTTCTAATGCTAGTCTTTTGGCTTTAAATAGGCTTGTAGAATACATTTACAGATAGCTGGTCTCTCTCTCTCTCCCCCTTCCTTTCTTTCTCTCTCTTTCAGCTTAATTCAAAAATAAGTGACTTAAATCAGAGGGCTTACCTCGCATTTAAAATTTAGTGCCTGTGTTTGAACATTTTGAGGCATTTGGTGAATTGCAATGCTTTTCAAAATGAAGCGTTTCATTTTAAGCTTAGTGAGTGTAGGCTGTAACCATAGTGATTTCTGCATATATAAGCTTTGCCAGTGCACTTCAGTCCGTGTGTGCAACATACTGTACTTCCCTATAAGCAGGGGTTGGCTTCCACGATAAGAGCGTTTGGCAATCTTGACAAAATCTCTTGTGAGTTTATTCGGAGAAATATCCTTTGCATAAGGTACTGGAATCATAGGCATGGCAATGAATCCCTATTTGTGAGGAATGTTGGCCTATTCACTAGCATTGCCCATTCAAAGGTGTCAAAGGCTGGAACCAGCATGGCTACAGCTGTGTATACGGTAGATAGTTTCTCAATGGATGCAAGGGATCCTCCGTAGCACACTGAGGCCACACTGAAAGGGATGCCATTTATAACATAATAGCCGTTGTGTGAATCTGCTATGTGTTCTGCATCTGAAGAGTCTGGCTTCTATTATAGAACCTATACATAGGATCAGGCTAAGGTAAGGCTATAAAATGAACTTTCTCATGATGTTCTCTTTGTTGTGGTAGTCGTGCTCAGGCTGTCCTTACTATTCACACTAGCCCCTGTGTTGCAAAGTTAATACCCATAGTCTTTGTGGGAACAGAATGACCAGAAGCCATTTCATTTATAGAGATCAGATATAGAATGTAATTTAAAGAGGTTGCTAGGGGGCTAAGTCTCCAAAGAGTAATAACATGCACACAGTATGCCCCTCCAGATTGGTGCTCTTTTGCAGGTGTATTCTGCAATATGTCGATGATGCAATAATAGTTTATTAGTGGTGGATATATACAGGATTTATAACTGTCTTCTGTTTTGTTAGTTGTTCTGTTATGCTTCCCCAATGTTACCACATTGCCCAGATAGTCGTTCTTGCACTAAATCACAACAGGTGTAGGCTACTTTCTCCCTCCGAATAAAAGACCCTCCCTGCACGTTTCTGGTATAAAAGGTTTTAGGATTTCAGCAGGAAGTTACATGACAGGCACCAATTGCAATCAATGCAGTGTGTCCACCCTGAAACTTTTTACAGGTGCAAACAGTATTAAAAGCTATAGTATGTATAACTGTGCCCCAATATCATTGTGAGCATAAATAATCACAATTAAAAAAAATGCCTGGAGGAGCTTGGAATTCGTTACAACCTCTTTAAAAAGGGCATTTCATTGCCAAATGTTTTCATTAGCATGTTATGTATTTTTATTTCAAGACAACTAAAATTGGACGAATTAATCACAGCCTTCTCAGCTTTTGAGTTGGAAAAAGTTGGCGGTTGCTTCCAGAAAGCATGGAAATAACACACATGGCATCTAAATATAGTTCTGGTTGGTTCCTAGGACAACAAAAGGCAAGGCCATGTGATGAATTAACTTGTCTCTTTAGATACTGTGCTATTATTATTATTATTATTATTATTATTATTATTATTATTATTATTATTATTATTATTATCTTTACCAGCAGGTCCAATGGGGGGTGGGTTACAGCAATTTAAAATTCAGTAGTAAAAACAGTTAAAACAAGTTATAGTCACAGGAATAGGGTGGGTCTCAAAAACACACATCTGAGGCCACGGCAACAAGATGCATCTTCAACATTTGCCAAAAGTTGTATAGTAAAGGTTCCAGACACACCCGTGGGGATGGAATGCCACAGCTTGGAGACAGTTGGTTCTCTTGTGACCCAACTATGTTAAGGTGAGTAAATTCAGCATTAGGTTTCCAAATAAGATGGCTGTTTGATAACATAAAATATGCTATAAATACTTGGTTTCATAATGTGCTATAATTATTATGCTGTACTGATGAACATAGTGAATATACACTGCAGTCCAGATTTTTTTTTGGCTTGCTTTACTCTGTGTACTTTCATGTAGCAATGGGTTTTGCCAGATAATGGAAGAAGTGAATTGTATAGTGTTTAACATAAGCCAAAAGCATACCCTACCATGCGCCAAAAACATACCCTACCATGCCCCACTGCTAAAGAAGCAGTCTTCATATAGTTTTCTCATTTGGACAGAGTTTTGTGAAAGCAGCTCACAGATTGAATATCTGCCTGAAACCTCTGGAGCTACAAGATCTAGTCATGAGTTATTTGCAGTTGCAACTGTAAAAAACAACAATAAAAAACCAACCTGATAAATCGTTGTGCATTGTGTAGGACCGAAGTCCTATGATTGCACATTCATCATTCGCATGACACATTTTGCAGTGCTGTGTGTTGTCCCTGAGGAAGACAGAAGATGGCATTAAGAATCTTCAGATAGCCATATGTCCTTTAGTCCAACTCATGTGAACAGTTCGGGTTACAAATAATGCATTGCTTCAGCCCTTCCTCTCTCTATATATATTGTTTCAGACCACTAATATAGGTCTTGGCCTTCACTGGGCAAAGCCCAATCAAATTTATCCAAGAGGATATCACTTCATTGCTGTTATAGCCATTAGGAATTTATTAGGAGGCTGATATGTCCACTATGTTATCCTCTCTGTGAGCCTATTTGGTGGGGTTGTAAATAACAAAGCAAAACAGTTATGAAGCAGTGTGAGGTTTTCACCAGACATTTAATAGGTTGATGCATCTTCATTTTGAATGGTGGGTTAATCCCATGCCCAGGGTTTAGATTTTGTGTGAGTGCGCTCAGATTTATGGCTTTACCCTTAGATGCCACACAAATGGACAGCAGACTAACTGGGAACATTGGAAAAGAAAGTCTATTTCCCCTCTGGGATTTGTTTCTTCCCTTGTTGCAGGGTCCAGTTTGGGAGCAATTTGCATGATCTGCAGAAGTTCAAGAAAGAAAGTGTTTTGTTTTATTGATCTGGCATATTTAGTTGCAGCTCCTCATAGGAAAGTGGAGAAGATATAGCAATGTCCTACATTTAGGTAACTTCCTTGTTTGCAGAATATTGAATCACTTGTTATATTTCCACCCCGGGTTTCAGTTAAATCACTAATAAAAATTTGGTTGCTTAATTAATAGCTGTGTCTCCAACTACTCCTGCCTATGACATGTGCATTGCTAACAATTAATTGTGCAACATATAACCTTTGGTCTTATAAGGCAATAAGTCTAGAATAGGCTGGGCAGGGCAATTATATTTTTAGCTCTCTTTCTGACTCTCAGGACTCACTGTCATGAATCCCTGGTCTACCTGGCAGCAAGTCACTGCCCACTGTCAAGTCCCCAGTCCGGGATCAATTCACAAGTTCAAAGTCCAATCCAAAGCACAGTCCCACAGAGATCCTGGGGCAATGGGGCATCCAAGCATCAACATGGACAGTTGAGCAGGCACAGCACTTCAGCTCTGCTGCCCTTTTGTACTTTGCATGTTGATTGCAGCATCTGGGCTTGATGAGGCAGGTGACCCTCACCTGTCCTGAGCCTACTCCAGCTGAGGAATCACACCATTCTCCCAGAGCTAGTGAGCCCCACCTGGCCAGCTAGTAGGCCCTTGCTTTCCTCAGCCTCCTGGAGCACCCTGCCCACTGCTCCCTATGGCTTAGAGCCCGCCATGTTCATGGAGACAGGGCCTCTCTGGTTCTGGGTCCAACTGCTCTTGTTCCTGTACATTGACCCCCATCCCTTTGCCACCCCCATCACCCCATGAGAGCTTCCTATACCAACCTTTCCTTCCCCACCCCCAGCTTACCCCAGTGTGTCCCAGCCCCAGCTATACCCCTTACTGGGATCCTCCTCTTCCTTTTCCTCCTCCTCCTTGTCCTGCCAGTTCATGATACGCACGCCTGGCCAAACCTCTTTCCCCAGGCCACACACTGCCCTTGATTTGTAACCTCCTTGTGTGTAATTGCATGGCTGGAATGTGTCATTGAACACTGACAATGGTCAATTACCTGATTCTAGGTGGGCAGCAGTCACGGTGCTCAGTCCCAGATGGCTGTTGAGATTCATCTGGTCGGTGGCATTGCAAGGTGGGATTGCTCACCAAACTCCCCATTTGAACAGGCCAATCACTCAACACTACCATGTGTCACCTAGGAGGTTACCCATAAGGGAATGTGGCTGTTGGGTGTCCAGGCTCTGTCAAGAATTCAGGAAAGCTATTCCTCCCCTGGTTGCAGCAAGAGCAGAGAAAACAAGGTAGAGTTGTATTTAATGAGTTTTATTCAATCCTAATAGTAAGAGACAGAAAAACACAACAAGCCTGAACAATGGAGTTACTCCAAAATTGGCTCCTCCTCCTCCCTTCCTTCCTAGCAACAGCATCTCCTTTTACGGTGGCCGCTTGGAGCAAAATGTCTCTTATTCTGTTGTTCCTGCACCCTTAAGGAACACCGAGTCCTGGGAGAAGGGGGATCTGAAATACTCTCCAGTGACAACATGTCAGCTGGCTGCCCTGTGGCAATTCCCCCCTTCTTCTAACACTTCCCAACTCTTTTGTTCATCTGTCTCTGAGCTGTGACCTTTTTCAGCCCCCTCAAACCCCTGTTGTAAATCAATGCTGCATTATTATTCTCCTGCAGCATCTGGAGAAGGGGGGAGAGTGATCTCCACCATTCCTCATCTGTCTTGCCCTCTTGACTCCAATCCCTGACATTGGGCTAAGAAAAAAAAAGTTTCTCATCCCTGGTTTAGGGTGAATTAGGGGTGAATCTGGGCTTATGTCCCAGACACTGGAATGAAGTACAGTCAACCCAAATTTGCCTATGTTTTGTAGAAACTTTCATTTATAATTAACTGACTGTGGGGATGCCCTCCTTGCCAAGGTGTGTCTGTCTCCAACGTTATCAACTTTGGGGAACCATTTGAAAAGATTCCTGTTTACCCAGGCATTTGGTGGCTGAAGAATACTGTTTCTGGCAACCATGAAATTACTAGATGAGATGCTTTTAACTGTAGAATGCTTTAACTATTTTATAATGCTTTCTTTTTAAAAATAAAATAAAATTGTGGGTGTATTTGCTGTCCTGGGCCCCTTCGTGGAGGAAGTATGGGACATAAATTCAATAATTAAATATAAAGTTATTATTCCATTCCTATAGGCAGTGTTGTTAAGTAGTTTCTTGAGAATGAAGGGAATTTTCAGTTACAGGTGGGTAGCCGTGTTGGTCTGCCATAGTCGAAACAAAATAGAAAATTATTTTCAGTAGCACCTTAGAGACCAACTGTGTTTGTTCTTGGTATGAGCTTTCCTGTGCATGCACACTTCTTCAGATACACTGAAACAAAAGTCAGGTGATTGAATGATTTTTAAGAATGACACTAACTGGAAGATTTGGGCTACAATCCTGGCATGAGTAACACAGCAGTAAGCCCCTTTAAACACAGTGAGGCTTACTTCTGAGCAAACATGCATGGAATTGCACTGTCAGAGCTAGGACTGAAGTCCAAATAATTTCCATTATCTTCTGTGAAGTAAAAAAAAAAAAAAGTTTTAAAATGCTAATCGCTCCACTGCAGAAGATACTTTCCTTGCAGAGGAATTTTTGCATGTTCTTATTTTAGTAGTCATGCAAAAGTTGGGGGGAAAATGTTTTACCATCAAGTGAAGTCCCCTTTCTTTTCTATGAACACTAATTCTTCCTTTATTTTTGCCCACTGGTTCTTATGGAGCATGAAATTGAAATGAGCATTCCCATCCCCCCCCATCCTTTTTGTGTTCAGTATTGCTGCTTATATGAGAATAGTAGCTTTCTTTTTTTTGTTTCAAGCTGTTCTGTGTTCTGTTGACTTCACAGCTCAGCAAGTGTATTTATGTTCTGAATAAAACACCAGTTTTTGCGGTTCGCTGGAATTGGTGGTGGTGGGATTTGGCAGCGCTGGGGAGAATGTATAAAAAAGCAGAATGTAGGTTTCGGGCAGCTCTTGTGCATAATGGTAAACTCTATACGCAAAGGCCCTGACATGGGCATTTAAGAGTCGATGGAGCAATACAACGACAGAAATAGTGGAGCCTGCATATATAAAAATAGTCATTGAAACCTGTTTATTTTGTATAGGATATAGCAGAGAATTCATCCTCAAGAACAGCAGATCTTTCATCATCATCATCATCATCATCATCATTTATTATTCAGAGCTTCTGCATCCACTAAACTTGACAAGGGACCTTAACAGAACCTGACTCGCTCAAGTTATAGTTCTTTGCAGTTAGAAAGCTCTCAGACATGCCTGCCAGACAGTTGTTGTTAGTAGGAACTGCACAAAACTCAGCATGGAAATGGCCAAAAGTATCAATCTGTCTGATTTTAACAAAGCACTAGTTTCTTGTCTTGTTCTGACCAAAAACACCCTGACAGAAGTTAGTGGATCATAGAATCATGGACCTTGAACATCTTTTTGTTGGACCTCCTGCTAAAACCAGGGTTGACAGGATGTGGCACCTGGGGACATTGTACAAAGTATATGCAGCCCTGCATATATTATTCTTTCATAAACCCATTTGCCTGTGGCTATTCCCGCCCCCATTCATTCAGTATATACCTAAAGTACATACTGATTAGTGTACCTAGATGTTTGCCTGGAAGATACACTTGGAGATCTAGTTTCATGATTTATAGATGCACCCTATATCCAGCTAGAGGTAGATTATATTAATCCAGCTGCCACATAAACAAAGACACTTGGACTAGGTAATACTGCTTCCAAACAAGGAACATTTAAGTTGAGATGCATGTCAGCAATCCCAAACTCAACAGAGCTTGGTAAACTTGCATAGGATTGCACTGCAAAACATTAACCATAATGTACGTTCATAGACGTATTATTTACTCTTATCATCCCATGGGCTCAAATTGAAATAAAATGTTATTCTTGACACTCTCGCCAGCCTGGAGTCCAGGAGCTCCCCAAGACTATAAAACTGAATAATTAAGGCAAGCTGATTCTGTATAGTTGATGGAAGTTTCGTTCTCCAAGTTATGAGGCCAACCGTCATAACTTTAGACCCCAGCTGGGTTTTAGCCGCACATTCCAGTTCCCAACCATGACTAGACACTTAGCACCATGTCTGCAAGTGATAAAGGGAAGGGAAGGAAGAGTCAGGTGTGACTGCCACATTGATGGGGAGATTAAATATTCCTGTGAATGCCTGCAAGGCTCTTACAGTCCTATGATCACACCTCTCAATCAGCTATAGCAAATGTCTCAACATTGGCTCATAGATAATATGGCACAGTGTCCCTATATAGTTGTATTTCAAATGCCCACATGCAGTCCCAGTACCGTACCCATCTTGATACTAGCTGGTGGCATTATTGAAAATATTAATAGCATGATCCAGTTTAGCACTAGTTAAGGGGCACCATGCAGAGGACTCACATAGTCTTAATAAAGATCCTCCCCTTTTTATTTCCATAGACTTAAATAAAGCAAAGACAGCAGCGGGAGTGGGGGGGGGGGCTATTGTGTGAATGGAGGCACGTTGTGCACTTGCCACATCATCTCCCAGTCTCTCATTAATATGTTAACCAAACCCTGGAACACAAATCAATTTGTTTTGAACCATTGGGAAGAGCTGGATGGGGATGTGGGAAGCACCTAGGCATAGGTTGGAGGAAGAGAAAACAGGGCACTTTTGAACCTACGTACAGGTGGTATGTCTGCAGAGTACTGGATCATGCCAACGCTGTCCAGGATGCACCTGTGACCACCTGTTTGGAACTCTTGCCCAGATTAACATTTTTAAAACAAAGCTTACAATAGCTTGAGTCTCTTATCAAGATGATTTTGAGGAAGGGCTGGATTAGAGCTAATGGAGCCGCTGATTCCACCAGCCTGTCAAAGCAAATAGCTTTGGTCCACATGGAAAGCATCTTTCAACATTTGCTTCACATTGGGAGGAGATAACAAAATTGATCCTGATATATGGCATAAAACAAGACTGAGCCTCCCACCATTTAAATCCTGACTTAGACATGTAGTCATGAATTAGAACCCAAGGTAGAAGAAGAAGAAGAGGAGGAGTTTGGACTTGATATTCCACTTCATCACTACCCGAAGGAGTCTCAAAGTGGCTAACATTCTCCTTTCCCTTCCTCCCCCACAACAAACACTCTGTGAAGTGAGTGGGGCTGAGAGACTTCAAAGAAGTGTGACTAGCCTAAGGTCACCCAGCAGCTGCATGTGGAGGAGGAGACGCGAACCTGGTTCACCAGATTACGAGTCTACCGCTCTTAAACACTACACCACACTGGCTGGCACACTGGGAAGAATGATGAGAAAATGTTTCATAGGGAAGACAATATTTTATAGGCAAAGAGAACCTGGATTTATGAATCCAGCCACTCCCTAGACCTTTTACTAGATGACCTCGTGCAGATGAAGGAACTGAAGATTTTGTGAACATGCTCATATATTCATGTGCACTTACATTTTTGTTAGCTTTGCTATGTAAAGTTTGTTCTTTTAGTGGCTTTGTCTGGGATGATCATCTCGCTTTCCATTTACTGAAGCATTCACTTCCCTTTGTCCAAGCAAGATGAAAGCACTTGGATATTGAAATAAAAAAATAAAAGTTAAACAATTAATTGTCCACTTGTTCATTGCAGGCAGATTGACATTGCCCAAACACTGGAGAGACTTATAATGTGTGCTATTGGACTACAGGTGTGATATTTAGCCTTCATGAAAATAGTGACTAAAAATGATATTTCTTCATGGTATTAAAAAAAAAATCAAGTAAATTTGTTTTGACTTGGCACTCACTTATTTTTTTATGTTAGCAATAAGGGCCACAGTAAAAATCCACCATCCTATCATGCTAGGATTTGGAATGCATGGCACTGTATTGTTTTTTTTATTTACACACACACACACACACACACACACACACACACCTTTATTGTGGTCCATGGACCCAAAATACATAAAACATTTTTTAAAAAATTTACATTGTCGCGGTTGTTTTAATTTCATTTTTGTATTCCCATGGATGCATATTTGTACTTCACACTGATTTGAAGCCACTTTGTGTCCTTCCCAAAAGAGGCTCCTGGGAGGCCGAAGGGAAATTGCTGGAACAACTCTTGGGTTGGGGCAACTGGCTCAAAGGTTTTATAATATTTTAAACGGTTCTAATTTTGGTTCCTCTGCTTTGCTTTTGGAAGGTTGACGTTGGTTAAATGTTTAGTTGGGGTTGGCAGTTATTTTAATTTGGGTATAACTGTAAACTGTTTATTATTGATATTGTTGTTGTTGTTGGTTTCTATTGATTCATTGGTTTGTTTGTTGCTCGTATAGGATATTTTGTTTTTTAATGTTTGGTGCTTTGTTGTGTTTTTATGTATGTTGTAAGCTGCCCAGAGTGGCTGGGGAAACCCAACGAGATGGGCAGAATATACTGTATATTCTGGTGTATAAGACTACATTTTAATCCAGGAAATTCTTCTCAAAAGTCAGGGGTCGTCTTATACGCCAGGTGGAGAATCTGCGGTCGAGTATATCTCAAACTCTATATTTTAACTGGAAAATTTGGGGGTTGTCTTATACGCCCAGTCTTATACGCCGGAAAATACGGTAAATTAATTTTTTTATTATGATGATGATTAGCACTGTGTAAAGTAATCAGTTAAAAAAATTATGAATAAAGATCATAGGATTATAGAATTGTAGAGTTGGAAGGGACTCTGAGGAACATCCAATCCACCCCCCCCCCTGCAATGCAGGAGTATGCAGTTGTCCTATACAGGGATCAAACTTGCAGCCTTGGCATTATCAGCATCATGCTTTAACCAACTGAGCTATCCAGAATGAAAATAAGAACACAAGAGCCTGCTATATCAGGCCATTAACACATCTAGTTAGTCCTATCAGCCAGCCCTCGAGTCTGCGGCTGCTGTTGCTGAATGCCAGGTTGGCTCTGAGTAAGACCTCTCTCACCCATGATCCGATTTTGGATGAGGGGGCCGATCTGGTCTGTATCACTGAGACCTGGGTGGGTGCGCAGGGTGGAGTTGGTCTTACCCAGTTGTGCCCGTCTGGGTACTCGGTGCAGCGTCAGAACAGGCTTGAGGGTTGGAGAAGGGGAGTTCCTGTGGTCTATAGAGATTCCATCTCTCTCTCCGGGCTCTCTTTCCAGGTGGGGGGAGGCATCTAGAGTGTGTGTTCCTGGCATTGGGCAATTGGAACAGATTAGGGATTCTGCTGATTTACAACCCACCATCTCCCTGCCTGAGCTGACAGAGCTGCTCTCAAAGGTAGTTTCCCAGACCTCAAGATCCATGCCAAAGCGACTGGCTCTGGGGCGGCTCAGGACTTTATGGCTGCCATGATCACCGTGGAACTGCCCCAACATGTAACTAACACATGTGTCAGGCTACACTCTGGACTTTGTTTTCTCAACAGGGCAGGAAGAGGGTGATCTGATATCAGTTCCCTGTCCTGGTCAGATCACTTCCTGTTGAGATTTAACTTTTCAGAACCTTTTCCCATCTACAGAGGTGGGGGACCTCCTCCTCCATCTGTTGCTGTTGCTGTTGTTTATAAAAAAAGAACTCAGGATGGCCTGTCCTTAAAGGCTGGTGGAGGTTCTGGGGGATTTCCCAGCTGATATGACTGGCTCTCCTGTCAAAGTCCTGGCCAACCTCTGGAACAGCCAAATGGCTCAGGCCTTTGACACGATTGCCCCTGAACACCTTCTCTCATTTCATGGAGCCCGCTTGGCTTCCTGATAAACTCCGGAGCTTAGGGCAAGGAAACAAGCTGGGAAGCAACTCAAGCACAGGTGGAGGAAAACTCCAAACAAATGCAATAAGACACTGGTGAGGGCTCATCATGAAGCCTACCTAGTGGCACTGGAGGCAGCAAAGAAGGGTGACTTTGCTGCCTCCGTTGCTTCCTCATTGTGCTGCCCAGCAGAGCTTTTCTGAGTAGTGCAAGGGCTCCTTATGTGGGGTTCCTCAGGGTTCAGTATTACCCCTTACACTGTTTAACATCTACATGAAACTGCTGAGTGGGGTTATCCGGACTGAGGCCCTGCTTGTGAATGGTTCTTGAGACTTGGATAGATGGCATGTTGCCTGCTCTTGATGGAGTTACGCTCCCTCTGAAAGATTGTGTACGTAGCTTGGGAGGACATTTGGGTCCTTTGTTGTCACTTGACACTCAGTAGGGCAAAGTGCCTTCCATCAGCTTCAGCAAGTGGCCTGCAGATCTTTTTGGGTGTGATGGTTGTCAGAGAGGTCCATCTTGGTACGTCCACCAGCCTTAGATGTTTGACTAGGTGGAGACCCAGGAGAGGGCATTCTCCGTGACAGCTCCTAAAGTTGTAGCAAACCGTAGCTCATCAATGCAGTTGTTCCAGAATTGGTGTTATATGCGAGTTCCCTAAGGTACCTGCTGGTAGCATGGGCACTGAATATTGCACAAGCTGCAACTTCCTGACCATTTTCAAGGGCAGCCCCATGTAAAATGCATTACAGTCATCAAACCTGGAAAAGACCAGAGCATGGATAACTGTAGCCAAGCTATCTCAGTCCAGGAATGGCCATGGCTGGCATAGCAGTGAAACCTGGCACTCCTAGCCACTGAACCTACCTGGGCTTCAAGTCATAACCATAGCTTCCTAGCCTTTTGAATTTAGCAGAAAGGCTGAAGCACAGTTTATTTACAACTCAGAAGTGCTTTGGGTACCAAAGCAGCAGCAAATGAGGGGGATAATGGCAGAGAACAGGCACAAAAGGAGACAAATATTCTCAACAGTAGAAGGGTTGGGAAGTGGGTGTTTTGCCTTCCCCAGTCCTACTTCTGTTTCTAAAGCAGGCACTGAACATCCAGTGTGGCATGAATTTGAACCCAGTTCTTTTGTAGTGGACTAGATTCACTTTAAATATTGAATGTGCTTACAGTTTCAAGCACATTTTTCAAGGCCAGAATAGAAATGTGGCATTCATGCAGCATGGTACCTGTCACAATTAAGGGCAGCTAGTTTGCACAAGCCGAACACTTTGGAAATTGCATTTCTTTTGGCACTGGATATGTGATAAAAGCACCCAGCCAATATGGGACTTTCACCTGTACTTTTCAGCCAGCCTCACAACAATCTGGAAAATCCAAGCCTGCAAATTCTCACAATTACTCTATGCTGTTAGTGTGGCCCACTGTATATCATATGGACTGTACTGTGAAATATTGTCCTAGCTGAAATAAGAATTTAAAGCCATCGGTAATAGCAATGTAAACGACTTCGATACCCTTTAAAAATATATATATATATATAATAAAAACATTTATTCAATAGTTACAATACAGTTTTGTGCTGCTGCCATAATATCACAGAAGGATCACTCCAAAATGGCAGTGATGTGGGATTGAGGATTGGAGTGAATGGCTTTGATACATTTGAGTATATATATATATATATATATATATATATATATATATATATATATATTTTAAAAAAACCTAATAAATGGCAACACAACAGCCGCATAATACTGCATTGTGTGTCAACATGTGGCTGCATTGTGTGTCAACATGTTGCAGTGGCAAGGCACAAGAAACAGAGTGCTGCTCATTTTGCTGATAAGAACACAGCCACTAACCGTAACATTCCTGTGCAGCTTTCATTCAGCTTGCATGTTGCCCCCCAGTGCTTTCCGAAATGCCCAATGACTGCAGAAAGGGCAGCCTTTCTCTTGGGTGCCTTCTTACCAATCTCAAGGCAGGACAACTTTTGTTTCTTTCCTGTTCTTTTCAATGTGAGCTGTTCTCAGGCAGTTTTTTCAGTGCTCATTCTCCTTGCACTGCTCTTCTGATAATGATGTAGGATCCGTAGTGGTATCACAGTAACTAGAAGAAGCTGCAGCTGTAAGTGGATGGACCCCATCAACCACCTCTGCCCACTCAGATATTCTAAAGATTTTGTTTCGTCAGTGGCCGTGACGTTTAGTAGGAAGTTGCCCATTTATGGAGACTAGAGCAAATGATATCATCACAATAGGTGGCTCCTCTCTACATAGGGATCATTTGTGAAATGAGATTACAGGCATTTATCTGGGAAACAGGAGGCAGAGGCACCTGCTTTATGTAATTGATATCCTGGAGAATAATGCTGTACAATAATCAAGACAGATCTTCTATTCCCCCCACCCCCTGTGATTTGATTAGGTGGGGAGAAATAGCCCTTCTTTTCCTGCTTGAGCAATAAAGCCCCTTATCCACATGGAATAAGCTCCAGACCATGTTTTCTGTTATGCTTGAATATATGGGACATGCATTGCAATCCTATGCTTGCCACAATGCTGCAGTATAGTTGTTTTGCAGAGCTGTGTAGCAGGCTAGTCAAAGCTGTGACTAACGAGGTCCTTCCCTGGATACATAGTTCAGTCTCTGGCCTTCCTTTTTTAAAAACAATGCATTTGAATCGTTCACCGATTGCATATTTTTCCTGATCTGTGTGAGGCTTCACGCTCTCTGCCTGGATGCTGCCTGCAGTACAGCAAGACCCTCAGATACGGTAAGTCAGAGATGATTCAATTCTCACTCTCTTGCTTTCCATGTATACTTTCATTCTATACTATGCTGTGATGCACATAAGTATGATGTGTGTTTGTGTGTTTTGGGGTGGGGAGGAATACTGTCTTAATTAGTCTGTCAGCTCATTAATTTTCAGCAGAGGCTCTTTCTCTTTCTCATTCTCCCCCTCCCCCAGTACTTTGCACCATGTCCCCCCCCCTAACACCTGCCTCTTCCATGAGAGCAATGAAGCTGTACTGTCTTCAAGTAAAACAATCAGGCTTCCTTTCTTCCCTTTCCCCCTTTATTTCAACCTTGCTGCATTGCACGGTATGTTTTAGCTGCAGGAACAGATTGGAAAAGAACATATATTAAGGGAAAGTGTTGAACTTAACAGGTGATGCCATGGGAAGGGGAGGATAAGTTCAGCCTCCAGTTTAACCTTTGCAATATGTAATTTCTAAGACAGGGCTCATGTTAGGTTACGTATTTCTCTTTGCAATAAGCATGTGCCGTATGTCTTTATGCTTTCCATATTCTTCCAGCAAAACTGTGGACCTTCAACTGCATTAGCTTTCGTTTGAAGTGAAGGCAGTAATATTAAAAGCCCCACCATAAAAAAGCCAGTTCTTTGTAATGCAGGGTGCAGAAGATGATTCAGTAGCACCTCTTATCAACTGCATTAAATGTGATAAATCAAGGTGGGGGGGGGATAAAGGCTGTGGGTTGCCGTTGTACGAATATGATACCACTGCTTAAAATATATATTCTTTAATATACTAGCCCTATCGTTAGAGAAGACTTGAAAAGAATTTCCAGTAATGATGAGGTTGGTACTTTATGAATTATAGAGAGAGGGGATTTAATGCTGGGTAAGAATTGCTTGAGAAAGGAGTAGAATGAAGGGGTCTGTTTGTAACAGTAGGTTACTAGGTCCTCTTTACTAAGGTTCACCTATGATCGTCTTTACTGGAATGGGCAACTTTGCAACAACTCTGTTGGTGCCTGGAAGGTTTGAAATGCACATTGTATGTGGGGCCAGTTTAGATGCCTGCATTTTCCGTGCAATGTGATTTTCAAGGGTAAGTGAGTTTAGGCAATGACACACAAATAAATAAAGGTTTGTCAAACAGTTCTTGTAGATTCTTGGCGAACTACTATTATAGTTGTCTTTGTAAAACCATCCAATTCATTTTTTTAACCTCTCTCATTCCTCCAGGATGGCATAATCACTGAATGGCTGCGCTTTGTTGTTAACATGCCTTTCAATATATAAGTTTATGCTAAGTTTTAAGGAAGGTCTAGGACCGGCAATTTGTAACCACACCTTTAATCCACAAAAAACATCCTATTTTATCTTCATGTGATGCAGCCTGTATGTTCTTTGTTCAGCAACAAGTGACCAGATAAGATCATCTAGCATGCAGAAGAATACAGGCAAAATGGTTAATCTGTGAATAGCTGACTGTAAGTAGTTTGCAGCGCATCTACATATGTGCGCAGTTAACACCTGCGGGCACCTCATTTTGCAGCGTATTCTTTCTTGAAATACTGGAAGGCGAAGGAAATTACTTTTGCTCATCAGTACATTAAGCTGACATGTGCTGTTGGGCATTGCATCTTTTACTTTCCAAGCAAAACTTGTTTGAAATATTTATTTAAGGAACATACATGCAGCAGGTCTCCCTAATGTACTTGGACAAGTTATTTCTGAACATAAAAGAAACTGGGAAGTTTGTTGCTGTGTATTGAAGCTTATTTCTAGAGATAATTCATCGGTACAAAGGGTACAATTTGAGCCAGCCATTTAGTTCTTTACGTGTTACTCCGCACTAATTGTGACATGCAGCTTTTTATGTACTCTGGCTGATTGAATTTTAACTATAACCTGATTTGCATAATTTAGATTTCAGAGAAAAATTTCAGACTTTCCCCCTGTCAGACAACTGCCAACAATTAAATGGTCTATTCTAATTAAAGTCAAACACTTTAGGAAGGCTGTTGATTTAACATTGCAGGGAGTACAAACTTAATATAGGAGACATCAGAATACAAGAATGCTAACTCTGGACGTTTTTATTTCACTTTTTGAAACCATTATAAAACACTGATTATTTCAGTCATGTGCCAATATAAGGCTTATTTAATTGGAATGATCCACAAATAAAAACTGGTAACATAGCAATAAATTTTCAGGCTGTTTTAGAACAGGAAGAAACTTGAAGGGAAATACCTTTCAAGATTTAATATTTTTTCATATTAAATGTTTCACAATTTCACCAAATACAATTTTCAGTGAAAATTTCAGATTTAAAAATTAGTCTATATTGGGACTTGTGAAATTAGGTTTGACTCCAATTTGATTAAGCTGGTGTCAAATTGGGATAATAATTGGTTCTGGTCTGAATAATTACTCTTGGCATCTTGCGAATGAAGAAGCCACTGGGAGAGTAAGATTTCACTGAACAATCAAAACCATGTTCTTTTGTAGCCTGCCCTCATATAGGTTAGGTGTGCTTAAGACCATTGACTTCAGTGAGCGTAGGTAGGTGTGCTTGTGTCTGCATATTTTAAGGCTGTTGTTCTATTCTTCCTATCTATGCAACCTACTAATGGCAGCAACCATGTTAGTAGCATGGTGCTGGAAACGGAGTACTTTGCCTTCTGTTCAACAGTGGTAAAACAGATGCTGGTATTTAATATGCACTTTAAAAAGGGAAAGGGCCATAGCTCAGTAGCAGAGCGTCAGCAAAAGACATCAGTCTCAATTCTTGTCCTCTCTAGGTAGGGCTAGGAAAGCCTGCAGCCCTGGAGAGTCACTGCAAGTCAGTGTAGACAGTACTAAGCTGGAAAGGCGAATAGACTCACATGATACTGTATATAAGGCAGCTTCCTATCCACCTCAAATAACATTTTATGCTTGATGCAGAGTGGAAATAATATAGACTATTCAAATAATGCAAGTGATCCAGAAGTTAATATAACGCTGGGAAATTTATTGCAGGAAATAGAGGTTCAGCTGGATAAATCATGGTTTTTAAAAGGAAGTAAGATAGATTTTTTTTTTTGAAATATTATTATTTCTCAGTGGTTAATTTTGAAAGCATATAGGTATTTGTTGTATCTTTGCCATTTAATAAAATTATAGCTAAAGACGACAACTTAGTGCACCCATGCATTCTCTTGGTTATGGTTGGTGAAAGAGAGACAATAAAATGGCATGTGATGCCCATGCATAGTGCAAAGCTGTTTCGTAATTTACATTTTGTGCTTGAGAATGTACAAGTTGGTGCACAGAAACTTGAGTTGTAGGAAGATTTGGGTCCTCGTATGAGGAGTGTAGCTATGCATCATGCAGCTCGAGCTTTTGTGTGCTTATCCAGAGGTCTCACTGATGCCCCAGTGAAGTCCCCTTGAGTTTATTAGGATTTATTATCAAGTAAGCATGCATGGAAATGCAGACTTCAGCGAACTGTATTTGCTTCGGCAGTGTGAAATATTAAAGAGGTGCAGTTTGAGCCCAGTGGTGTGGTGGTGCTTTGCACTGGTTCCTCCTGAAGGGGAAGGATCCGGAAAGGATTTCCCCCACCCCACCCCACTGGAGTGAAAGGTGGGATATCAAGTCCAAACTCCTCCTCCTCCACCTCCTCCTCAGTTACGTATGCTTTGGATTCTGTCCTGGATGTTACTATTTCCTCTAAACTTGCAGGAAACATGAATGTAAGTTATGAAAATTGCATGAATACATATCCAGGTTATGTGACTTGCATTAAATATCAAAGAGCAAAACAGATAATGTAATATTTGATGGAAAGCAAACTGCAGTGGAACAGAAACAGTGCTGATGTGGCAAACTGCTGCCTTCTTACATTCGTACCTATGGTGAAGGGTAGGTAAAAATAAAAAAATAAAAAATTCTAATAAAATAAATATGGGAGAATCACTGCAGCTGATCTCCGCCTCTATCCACAGATTGGAAAGTCCACTGTACTCCAGCATCCCTAACTGCAAGGTCCCAAAGTGTGGGCAGTGGAAAGTTGCAATGTTGTTGCTGTGTGGGCAGTTAGAAAGAAAAGGAGCATTCTGGAGCATTTTTTATTATTAAAAAAAGTGGTAAAGGGAAATGAGGAAGAAATGTAGAAAGCCACCAGGCGAGAGGTCAGCAGGACTTATGAAGTGGCAACTCTCTTCCTTGACCTCAGTATGATTGTGCTGCCTATATAACATTAGATTTATTGGGTGTATGCTAATGTTCAATGTTTATTATTATTATTTTTTAAAAAATCTAATTGCGTAATAGTTACAGAGCATTCTGGGAATGGTCATCAAATTACTAACACATTCATATTCAGATGATTCCTAGTTGGCTTTTATTAAGCAATTAATTGCAGGGGAGGGAGAGCTGTCTGAAGTAGAGTTCCTCCAAGGATTCGTATTGGAACCTGTGGTTTTTTTTTTAAACTTGCTCATAAATGACACAGAGCTAGGGGTGAGTAGTGAGGTATTTAAATTTGCTAATGATACCCAATTGTTCAGGGTGATTAAAGCAAAAAAAAAAAAAAGAGGAATTACCTAAAGCTCCAAAATGGTTCCTCCAAAATTGGGTAAAAGCTGTAAAGTGGCAAATGCAGTTTCAGTGTAAGCAAGTGCAAAGTGATGAGCACTGAAGCAAAAAATAAATAAATCCCAATTTCATATCAGCTTTAATAGGTTCTGAACTGGCAGTGACTGACTAGGAGCAAGACCTTAGGATCGTGGTGGATAACTCAGTGAGGATGTCAGCTCACTGCGGTGGTAGCTGTTGTTTTTAAGTGAATCCCTTGATAGGAATTATAGGCAAAGGAACTAAAAATAAAACTGCCAATATCATAATGCTGTTATACAAATCTGTGTTGTAGGCATGTTTGCAATGTACTGTGTTTAGTTCTAGCCGCCTCAACCACCCTCCCTGCCCAAGATGATCAAGGGCTTGAAATAAATCCCCTATGAGGTGAAATTACAGCATTCAGGCCTTTTTAGTTTGGAAGAAAACTGAGTAAGAGGAAACCTGATAAGAGCTGTGTAAGATTATGTTTGGTAAGGTGAAGGGTGCCAGAGAGGTTCTCTCTCTCTCTCTCTCTCTCTCTCTCTCTCTCTCTCTCTCAAAATACTAGAATCCAGAGAAGCTGGAAGATTTAGGACAGACAAACGAAGGTACTTGCTCACACAGTGTATAGTTAAAACTGTGAAATTTGCTGCCACGAGAAGCACTGATGGCTGCCAACTGGGATGTCTTTAAAAATGAAAAGGCAAACTCATGGAGGATAAGGTTATCAGTGACCACAAGCCACTACGAGCCTCCACTGTCAGATGCAAGATACATCTTACTATCAGTTGCTGGGATTCACAAATGGAGAGAGTGCTGCTGCACTCACAGCTGTCCATGGAGGCGCAGGTCAGTTCTGTGTCCAAGGCAGCTGTCTACCAGCTCCATCTGGTACTCAGGCTGAGACCATACCTGCCTGCAGACTGTTTAATCAGACTAGTACATGCTCTAGTTATCTCCCGTTTGGACTACTGCAATGCGCTCTACGTGGGGCTACCTTTGAAGGTGACCCGGAAACTACAATTAATCCAGAATGTGGCTGGGAGTGGCTGCCAAGACCATACAAGACCTACATTGGCTCCCAGTACGATTCCAAGCACAATTCAAAGTGTTGGTACTGACCTTTAAAGCCCTAAACCAGGCATCCCCAAACTGCGGCCCTCCAGATGTTTTGGCCTACAACTCCCATGATTCCTAGCTAACAGGACCAGTGGTCAGGGATGATGGGAATTGTAGTCCAAAACATCTGGAGGGCCAAAGTTTGGGGATGCCTGCCCTAAACGGCCTCGGCCCAGTATACCCGAAGGAGCGTATCCACCCCCATTGTTCAGCCCAGACACTGAGGCCCAGCTCCGAGGGCCTTCTGGCAGTTCCCTTGCTGCGAGGTTACAGGGAACCAGGCAGAGGGCCTTCTCGGTAGTGGCGCCCTCCCATCAGATGTCAAGGAAATAAACAACTATCTGACTTTTAGAAGACATCTGAAGGCAACCTGTGCCAGGAAATTTTGTAATGTCTAATGTTTTACAAAAAAAATTATGTGTTGTAAGCCGCACAGAGTTGCTGGGGAAACCCAGCCAGAAGGGTGGGGTATAAATAATAAAATTATTATTATTATTATTATTATTATTATTATTATTATTATTATTATTATTATTATTATTCAGATCCTGCTTGTTGGCTGTCTAGAAGATTCTGGTTAGCCACTGTGAGAACAGGATGCTGGACTAAATAGGCCTTTCATCTGATCCAGCAGACCCTTCTTATGCTCCTATAAGCTGGAGACATGAAGTCTATGATAGTCACATATAGAGTAAGCAAGGTGCACATACGTGCTTTATCAGGTGCATCCCAGGAATCCTGCCACTCAACTTGAAAGGGATTGAGCCTTTGGGAAGGTTCCAATAGAAGGACTCAAGAACTCAAGAACTTTGTGAGTGTTTGCATAGAAAGCCACAAAAGCTCAAAGGCACACACAAGTGGTTATCTCCATGCCACTCCCCTGCCCCAAGGCCCAGAAACCTACCTTAGGGACAGGGGGGGGGGCGGGGATGGCAGAGGCATGAATTCCCAGGCCCCCAGCAGAGCATCTTTTCCTGCTGGGAAATGATTCTGAAACTACATGCCCCAGAATGTCCCACTGACAGCTGACATCACAAGGGCAAAGATGCCACGCTGTGTGCCTGAGAGCAGCGCCACCTTTCTGTTACCGAAAAGGAAATTTCTGGGCTTTGAAGGAGAGGCAAAGGGAAGCAATGGCAGTTCACCTTACTGAGACGAGCCTCAATCCTGCTTGCAAGTATTTGAGCCAAGGGTGCTTGCTTATGTGAGTGCCCAAATGCTCTCAACGTCCCTTGTAGATACCGCCTCCCCCAAAGCTCTGCTGAGCCAACTTGATAGGGAGTGTTATGGCCATTGCTATTATGCCCAGCTCCCTGGATACCTCTTTGACTACACTCTACAAAACGAGCATCGACTCAAATCTACCATGCTCACCAGTCCCAGGAACAAACAAAATGAGTTTTGCAAAATGTGTTCTGCTGTTTGCTAAGCTTCTTGACCTGACTCTGGTTCTGTGCCTCCTAGTTCCAGCTACCCATTTTATTTATTTTTATTTTTTTAAAAAGACAAAATCAAAAGCTGGTAACCCTATTCCACTCTGTAAATAAAAGCAGAGATTGCATGAACTTCATTTGGAAGCTGGACATTAACTACTACAGGCCATAGGTTTGTACTCTGCTTTCTACTTTTCTAGTTTGCTGTCTTTATGAAGACACAACACACAGTGAACTTCAGATGCATTTGAACTAATGCAAATGGTCACCAGAAATGCATAGTTCTTGGGCTTTTTAAAAGAACCACAGCCATTTTTCAATACTTCTCCCTACAAAACAGGTACTGCAGGGCAATGTTTTATTAATTCTTCGTTTTTTCCAGTGCATTTCAATAGCTTGCAGTCAGTAACATTCCAGAATAAATATTCTGTAGTATGAATAGTCAGAATGATGGGGTTTCTATTTTTTTTTTTTTTTTGAGGCAAAACAAATATCTAGAATGATAACATTCTTCCATTCTGGCAGACAGTGCAGGGAATAATATCCAGCAGATCTCCAGTGTCAAGAAATGCAGTTTTTTAGGATCATTACACACATTCAGCATTTCTGTGGCTCAGTAAGTCTAGGTCTCTGGCCTATTGTGGGATAACTGATCAGAGAAAGAGTTGTCTTTTCGCATAGCCCCTTCGCTGAATCTGTGCATTTGGTTGCATAAACCAGATCAGGCACTAATGCTGCATGAAACAGCATTGCTTCCCACTGGGTAGCCTCTGTGGATTCTGCTGTACAGCTGGAGGAGAGCTCAAGCAAAATCTGTGGTTCTCAAAGGAGCCATACTGTGAGTAGGGGAATTGACACAGCAGTCCCTCGGAAGCTGCCTTTAATGGGGTGTACTCAGATACCTTTAGAAACAGGAGAGTCGTATCTCAGTGGCACAGCACAGTGTTGACACACACAAGATCCCAAGTTCTAATCCTGGCAGTTTTTGCTAAAGAATCTCAGGTGTCAAGGCTGGGAAAGGCACCTGAAGAGTACATGGACCAGTGACCTGGCTCAGTTTTCTATGTATGTTGAGAGATTTATGCTTGTCCATTTATGCTTCTAGGCTTTCTGCTTTAGAACACAAGTTGGTTGAAAGTTTTTGAGAGCCAATCAATCCAACAATTTGTGGCAGACATGTTCTTTCCATTTTCATGGGGTCCTTAGCAAGAGCAAAGAGGAGCATATATGGCAGGAAAGCATCAAAGGTGGCCATGTTTGGTTACTTGCAAAGGATAGGGTTGTACAGCAACATTCCTACAAGCATTTTGGGTATGATGGGGGTTAGGTTTTTTTGGCCATGTTTATTTGTTATTTCTTTTGGTTCTGTGACATTAAGAACATTTATGTCTGATTTATGTTGCACACTGATGACAGACAGAAATGGCATCTAAAATGATAATGAGAATATTAAAGAATTTATTTTTCTCTGCCTTTCCCCATCTATTTTTCTGCCTTTTGACAGCAGTATATATCCTTTAAAGTCAATTTTGCCATTTCCTCTTGAATCCCTTCCCATTTCTTCAGAACATCCATACGGCAGCTGAAGTGAACATAACTAAATGCCATTAAAAATAGGAAGGAGGGGATCAGTTGGTTTGCTAATTGGGTAGGCTAATTAGACAATAGCTCCCTTAATCATTTCAGCTGAAATATTTCACAAGTGACACTCATGTGGAAGGCCTTCCAGGAACCACATATCTTGTCTTCAATTGAGAACTGTTAGAGATTTCAGTGTTTTGCGCTGCCATTGTTCCACTTCACATCTGACAAAAGGATCATGTGGACCAGTTAAGAACATAAGAACAGCCTGCTGGATCAGGCTAATGGCCCATCTAATCCAGCATTGTGTCCTTATGGCGGCCAACCAGATGCCTGTGGGAAACCAGCAATCAGGATTGGAACACAAAAGCACTCTCTCCTCTTGTGGCTTCCAGCAACTGGTATGAGAGGTACAGTTTTAGAGGTACGCTAGACACATGACGAAGGACTTGCGGAATATATACATGGTACGTATGACCCCCCCCCTCATTTTGAGCAGGAGACCACCATTTGAAACTCTTCTCCTTTTCAAAAGTGGTTCAAAAGATGTTTTTGGACTACATTCCTGACCACTGGTCCTGCTAGCTAGGGATGATGGGAGTTGTAGTCCCAAAACAGGAGGAGACCCAAGTTTGGGAAACCCTGCTGAACAGAATGGGGGAAAGGGCTGCTATCTGAAACCCCAAAGCCTCCTTAGGCCTGCAGAACTGTTTGTGGTGTTCCACAAGTCCTGACTGCTTCCAGCAGCTGTCTATTAAACACGGAGTAAAAAATATATATATATTAAAACTTCAGTTTAAATATTTACAGCTGTGTGTTTGCTGTCATGAGATTAGTTGTCTCATGAAGATGATGTGCCCATTTTTTAAAGAGAGGAGGGGTGCATCAAGGGGGCAGCCCACTACCCACATTGTTCCTTAACCTGTGCAGAAACAATTACATCCGAAGAGCAGATTTTTGAGCTTGGTGGCACAAGCATGACACACAATCTGGCTGTGCTGCTAGCATTTTAGCAGTGCATTTTCTTCAGGAATGCTCAGTTGGTAGCTTCCTAAAGTCTTCACTAGTCATAGCAACACATAAACACAAGCGTGGGAAATGTCCCAGGAAAGGACAGGTGAGCTTGGCCTCCGGTGTGCCATTTTCTCCATGATGTAAATTACTGAGGAGTGGTGTGGCCTGAGGTACTTTGCAGGGCTTGGAAATGCTGAAACTACACTCGTGGACCTGGCAGAAGCTACCTTGAGATGGTTTTTGTATCATATGCAGAAAAAAAAATAGAAGGAGCAGCTGGATACAGTATACTGCTTATCATTAAGTATAACAAGCAAATTGTTTAAGGTGGCAATAATGCCTAGGTTAGAATTGTGCTCCAGCAAGTGAATAGGGATGTGGGTGGTGCTGTGGTCTAAACCACTGAGCCTCTTGGGCTTGCCGATAAGAAGGTTGGCGGTTTGAATCCTCACGACAGGGTGAACTCCCATTGCTCGGTCCCAGCTCCTGCCAACCTAGCAGTTTGAAAGCACGCCCAAAAGTGCAAGTAGATTAATAGGTACCACTGCGGCGGGAAGGTAAACAGCATTTCCATGCGCTTCTCTGGTTTTGGTGTTCCATTATGCAAGAAGCGGCTTAGTCATGCTGGCCACATGACCCGGAAAAAACTGTCTGCGGACAAACGTCGGCTCCCTCGGCCTGTAAAGCGAGATGAGCGGCACAGGCCCAGAGTCATCTGCGACTGGATTTAACTGTCAGGAGTCCTTTACCTTTAAATGAATAGGACATAGCAGAGTCTAGCCTAATTGTTTACATTTTGAAAGCAAAGCTTGGTACTTTGCACATCTATTAAATAGAATATCTGTCTTTGGAAAGTGTATGCATAGATTCTTTAGCCTATTTCTGTCTATTATTCTCTTGTCCATGTTTTCTATGAATCATGCACTCCTGGGAGAAGAGAGGATCATCTGAAAAATGTAAAGGTCTGCACAGCCTATCAAGGGCAAGTAGAACTCTCTTGAAGCCTGAAAGTTGTGATTTAGGAGATAGACATGGTGATTGTTTGTCACCCTGAAAAAGTGCTGGAGCCAGCACTCAATCCTTCCTGCTTTGTACACCAAACATCTACTTTTTGACTGCTGATGCTTTCCCCAGTAGCTGAGCAAAGGCAGTTGCAACCTTGGTTGGATTGGGCAGCTGCTACAATACTAGCTAACAGACCTTAGGCAATGATAGGAGACAGAATTCCAAAGAAGGAATACATGGTGGGAAGCAGGGGCTTTGAAAGGGGGGACAGTTTGAAGTCAGGAGTGTTCGGGAATGGCCCGGTACATTTTGCTACCTGAGGTGAAGGTCAAAATGTCCCCCTCTCCCCATATTCCAAGTACAGAAGGTAACTGGACTGGCTATTAATTATACTCAGCATTGTTGGTTGGACATCATGAGGGTATCAGGCTAGCTTAATGAGTTCAGTGCTAGCCATGTGGAACAGAGAGGTATCCAACTCCAGGTGTTGGGGTGCTCAGGAGAACAACTTGAGTGCTGCCATCACTACCACCACCAGTTCCATGCCTGGGGTGATCGACACACTCTGCTTAATGCTATGACCAGCCCTGTGAGTGTCCCTAGCAATAAAGGGCAGCTAAGAAACACACCAGAAACAACATGTCTCCTAGATGTCGCTAAAGGGCAACATATACAGATTGCCAGTTGCTTGTTGTCCACTCCTGAAGGCCTCCTGTTATATTTTGTGGAAGCAGCCTGGTAGTATTTCTCGTAACAGTTTTATTTGATATAGGTATTTGGTCCAATTAAGGCAGTACAATTGCTCACCCTTTCCCTTCCTGCTTTTAGCTATGTGGTGGAGAGTGGCTTTGGAAGGATAATAGAAAAGGCCAATCTAGTTGTGAGATTACTTCCCCAAGAGGGACACAGCTGTCCAACAGGTACTCCACAAAGCCTTAAATGTTAGCCAGTGGTGCATCCAGATGGATAATGCACTTTTGGAAAAACCACTCAAAAACATGATTAAAAAGGAGAAGGTCGCCAGATGCCATTCGTTTTGCATTTTGTGCGTCAGTCTCAGATGTTTGTGCGTGCATTTAAATTAAAAGTTTGTGATTGTTTTATATGACATCCTAGTCTCACCGATCGAAGCTACTAACATGAGTTTGGCCAAACTGCGAGAGGCAGTGAAGGATAGGCGTGCCTGGCGTGCTCTGGTCCATGGGGTCACAAAGAGTCAGACACGACTGAACGACTGAACAACAACAAAAAAGTCTCACCGAAATGTTGTGATATGTGTTTGCATGAGTCACACTCCACGTGCTGTTTCTCTTCCGGTGTGCAAGTGCAGCAGAAGTTCTCTTGATGTGCCTGGAAGTAGCAGGTAGCCTCAGAAAGCAGCCCAGTTAGATAGCTGAGACAGTGATAACTAAAATACTGTTCATATACCATTTATTATTAAGGTTAGTCCAGAAGTTGCAGCTATTGGAAAATGCAGCAGTAGGCAACAGGTGTTGAGAGATTGCGCTTGCTGCTTATATTCTACTGAGTCAACTTTAAGGTATTACTTTTTCATTTATAAAGCCATAAACTCAAGACCAGCCCACCTTGTCCCTTATATATCCCTAGCTGGTGGTCCCTGTGTTCAGCTGATGAGGCCTGGTTGGTGGTGCTACCCAATCGGCCTTCAGTATGGTTACACCAGCATTATGGTGCCCTCTTGATGATTAGACAGGAATCTCCTAATCTGTGCTTTAGATGCCAGTGAAAAGGTCAGGCCACCCCCAGCTGAATTGCTGGCTTTAATTTGCAGCTGATACAAACTACAATGAATGATTTTTATTATGCTTTGTAATTTTGTTTTATCTTATGTCTGTGTGTATAGACTTCTGACCGCTGCTTAGATATTATATATTAAGCAGTTACAGGTGGGTAGCCGTGTTGGTCTGCCATAGTCAAAACAAAATCGAAAATTCTTTCTAGTAGCACCTTAGAGACCAACTGAGTTTGTTCCTGGTATGAGCTTTCGTGTGCATGCACACTTCTTCAGATACACTGAAACAGAAGTCACCAGATCCTTAAACATAGTGGGGGAGTGGGGAGGGGTATGAGTAATACCCCTCCCCACTCCCCCACTATATTTAAGGATCTGGTGACTTCTGTTTCAGTGTATCTGAAGAAGTGTGCATGCACACGAAAGCTCATACCAGGAACAAACTCAGTTGGTCTCTAAGGTGCTACTAGAAAGAATTTTCGATTTTGTTTTTATATATTAAGCAGTTTATAGATTCTTTTTTAAAAAAAAATTGAAAGAAAAACATTAAATCCGACTGAGTCGGTATTTTGCCGCATTCTTCAGACCAGCCAGCCCCAGAACCAAGCATCCTGTAGCACATTTTAATCTGGGACACATACAAAAAGAGAAGAGCATTTCATTTATTAACATTAATTCCACATTTGCAGATGTGGATTCAATTGTTTTTCTAGAATTTGCAAGAAGAAATTGTTTTACGGTATTGGGTTTTTGTTTTGTTTTGTTTTAGTTTTGTAGAAATGATTGCATTGCTTCTAGAAATTGGGCTTTGTGCTTTTTCCTGCTTTGATGGCTTCTTGCTGTGAAGTGATCTATAAATCTGTTAAATAAACAAATAAGATCCCTGACATTGGGAGAGGGGACTTGGAACGGTGCTCCAGCAAGCGTGTTTACTTTCTCCCACATCAGTGAACCACTGTCATTAATTCCTTTGGGATAAGATGTACTGGGATATTGTTTGAGGACAATGCTGTTTATAGTGTCTCTCCCATTTTCTTGGCCATATTGCCTAAGAATCCCTGGGAGAATATATATCTCCCTTATTCAAGCAGATTAAAATGAATTCAGGGACACTTTTTTGGGGGGGGGGGAGCTGAGTAGCAACAGGGAGTCAGTAGTGGGGATGGTGAGGCCAAAGATCCTGGGCCCAAGCACACATGCATATTGTATAAAGGTGCAAAGCCCTTCTTTCACACCCTGTGAAACATAAATGCGCAGAGTTTTTAAAAAACTGGGCAACGGCTGCCCTCCCGCAACTCCCGAGCCTCCCCCGATCAGTCAAAACGAAGGGGGCAGGAGATCTGTACCGCCGGACGGCCCCGGTTCCCCTTTGGCAGTGGCGGCGGCAGCAGCAATCAGCAGCCCGGAGCCAGCCTGGTAGCGCAGTTGGCTCTGGCTGGCTTCAGGAGCTTCTCGCTGCTCGCTGCTGTGGTGCCCACCATTTTTCCTCGCCGGAAGTCCCCATATGATGTGCTGTGTCCAAGACACATCATATGGGGACTTCCAGCGAGGAAAAATGGTGGGCGCCACCGCAGCGAGCAGCTCCTGAAGCCAGCCAGAGCCAAACTGTGCTACCAGGCTGGCTCTGGGCTGCTGAGGCTGCCGCTGCCACATTTCCCGGGGACAGATTTGCAAATCTGCGGACATTCCGTGGACGGTATTTGTCCCGGGACAGATTTGCAAATCCGGGGACTGTCCCCGGCAACCGGGAACATCTGGTAACCCTAGTGTAAAACAATATTTTAAAAACCTTCCTTTATTTAAGCAATGTGAGTGGCCATTGAGGATCCGTATTCGGGAAAGGGAATTCTGTACAAGTCGAGGTCAGTGCTGCTAGCTTTGATCTCAGTGCACATCTGGGGAGGGGGAAGAGAAAGGGTTGCATCCAGATGTTTCTTCTTTCCCCAACAGGGGGCATGCACAGCTGACACTGCTGACCTTCTCAATCAACTGGTAGGTGTATGCAGCGACACACAAAGCTGCACTGACAGCACTATGTGTAGCACCAACCAAGTGCTGTTGCTTTCACTGGTTTTCCACGAGAGTGGTGTAGAATGACAGCCTCAATCTTTGGTACCATCTGCAGTTTGAATTATGCCTCTGCTTCTTCGGATTTGGCTGTGCTTGTTGGTTTTATTGCTTGCTTTCAGGCCAGTCCCATGTAGTTGAAAGTGGCTTTATTGTGACATGAATTTCATTCCAGCGCTGTTAGCGTTTCCATAATGAAAACAACTTTGAAGCAATAATACGAGCAGTGAAATGGTTTCAATATAAATACCTTTGCCGTGACAGACCCCGGATGTGAAAAGGGCATCTTTAGTGTAGGTGTTTTAAACCACAGTGAGTCCGCGGCCCCAAATTGTTGATAACGTTGGTAAATAAGGAGAAAACCTCTTTAAAAAAAAAAAAAAAAGTAAAATCCTGTGGCATCTCACAGACAAACAGATTTACTGTGGCTTAAGGTTTTATGGAAAGAGGCCATCGGCTGCACGAAGCTATCTTCAACTGACAGGTGCATGCATACACACATGAAATTGTAAACAGGGGGGACAAAAGGCAGCGAAATTCAAGGGGCAACATCTCTGGAAACAATTCATTAAACATATAAATCTGAAGTTAGAGAATCCTACAAGGATTCATTTTATGTATCCATGGGAACAGACCGAGCTTAACATGAAAAATTACACCATGCTACAAATATAACACAGTGGCTTCCTGTGGTTTCCTACCACCACCACCTCATTGACTGACTAAATAATATAAACAACATTTTGAAATCTTAAACAGTGCCCTGATAAAAGGATACGAGAATCCAAAGAACATGCCTTTTCACCGCAACTCTCTGCAGTACAGGTTTATCATCCAGCTATAGCTGGTTTGTATTCAAATGTGGAACAAAAAGCAGGGAGTATTTGGAAGGGAAGGTGTTCTTTCTTGAATTTTAAGAAATGTGGAAAGATCCTAGTCTTCTCCATGCATAGCTCATATGTAGGGGATAATCATGCTGATAGCAGCTGTGAGTTTATCTCCTCCCATGCCATTCTGATTGCCTTAACTTTTGGCAGAGCTTTTTTTCTGGGAGGACGCAGGGGTACGCACACCCCAAAACATTTTGTGAATCTAACGGGAGAAGAAACTAAAAATTTAAAATTTTTAGTTTCTTCTCTAGCACGCTGTTGAATGGGACGGTGAATCATCAGTTCCGTTGCTACCCCCGATGGCAGCCTTTTGTCAATTTACTGTATTTATTTTCTTAATTTGAACTATAAAATGGTGATTTTCTTGAGTCAAAATGAGAGTACCCCTAAACATTTTTTTAAAGAAAAAAAAGCACTGACTTTTGGGGTGGGGAACCAGCTCTTTTTGTGGAGTTCTGCTTTGCACAAGAAACCTCCTTAAAGAGAGAAGACTCCTTGCTGATGAGATGATACTAATAATAATAATAATAATAATAATAATAATAATAATAATGTTTATACCCAGCCCACTCTGGGTGGCCTCCAACCAAATATCGAAAATACAATACAGCATCAAACATTTAAAACTTCCCTAAACAGGGCCGCCTTCAGTTGTCTTTTAAAAGTAAAATAGTTGTTTATTGCCTTGACATCTGCTGGGAGGGCGTTCCACAGGGCAGGTGCCACTACCGAGAAGGCCCTCTGCCTGGTTCCCTGTAACCTCACTTCTCACAGTGAGGGAACTGCCAGAAGGCCCTCGGCACTGGACCTCAGTGTCCAGGCTGGATGGTGGGGGTGGAGACGCTCCTTCAGGTATATAGGACCGAGGCCATTTAGGGCTTTAAAGGTCAGCACCAACACTTTGACTTGTGCTCAGAAACGTACTGTGAGCCAATGCAGATCTCTCAGGACCGGTGTTATATGGTCTCGGCAGCCACTCCCAGTCACCAGTCTAGCTGCCGCATTCTGGATTAATTGCAGTTTCCGATTCACCTTCAAAGGTAGCCACACGTAGAGCGCATTGCAGTAGTCCAAGCGGGAGATAACCAGAGCATGTACCACTCTGACAGTCTGCGGGCAGGTAGGGTCTCAGCCTGTGTACCAGATGGAGCTGGTAGACAGCTGCCCTGGACACAGAATTAACCTGCGCCTCCATGGACAGCTGTGAGTCCAGCTGTGATTATGAGAGGCAGGTCACCAATGTAGTGCCCTGGGGCACACATGCACCCACAGAGGCCTTCACAGCATCCACAGTGTCACCCCCCTACTGCTGAAAATATGTTTGAAAGAAGCACCCTATTGTACCCAGTAAGATAGTTTGTAGTGTGTGCTTGGTTGCAGGGTGTGGGGTGCCTGTGACAATGTATTCAGTTTGCAAATGTGTCAATGGGTGCAAAAAGACTGGTGTTTTCTGAGTTATGACAGGGGTTGGAGCAGCTGCATGACTTTGCGGAGGGGGGCAAAAGATGTGCAACCCTACAGTCCCTTTTGCCATGCAGAGCCTCTTCAGATGACAAATGTGTCAAGGTTTATTTGTTCGTTGGTTTGTAAAAATTCATTGTGTACCGACAGTTCAGATAGTATCACCTACTTTTCTTCAAGGACTGCTCTAGTGTTTCTTTAGTGCAGGAACTGCATTTGGCAATGCAGAGCCCCTGCAAACAGACCTGAAGAATTCTCATCCTGTCACTTCTTTGCTATTGCTCTGCTTAAGAAGTGAGGTGATCAACTGGAAAGACTTTTTCCTTTCCTTCTGCTGAAAAGTTAAAATGAAATGACAAGGCATAAATGGAAATATACTGAATGGAGAAGAACCTAGATGAATGCAGTGAAGCAGATTATGGAAAATAAGACAATAGAAATTCAGTTGGTGTATAATGAATATGTAAAATCACAACTAAATTCACAGTCTAACCCCATTCTAGCATGTGGCCGGATCCTGGAAACAAAGGTTAATTAATCTGAGATTGCTAGCTAGGTGCTGAGAGGGCTATAGAATGAGATAAGTTTCAGACATAGAGCAGGTAGGTACCTGTTGTTCAGCAGCGCTAAAAGCACACATTTGACAGCAGGCTTCAAGTTATATTAGGTAAGATTGCTTGCAAAAATGTCTACATTAGTCAAAACTGTGTGTGAAAAATGTTTATTAGGATAAATTCAAGCTGAAATGCTAAATAATTTTTTATGACATTAAAAAAAATAAGTGAAATCGACCCACATGCACACCACAAATAGCTGCAGAAATGTAGAGAACTCAATTTAAGACTGGGGAAAAGGGGAAACTGAGAAATCCGAAACTGACAGATACTTCCATCCCTAGAGACGAGTGATGTTGTTGACATTTGACATTAGTCCGCATGCAAGTCAAATCCAATCACAAGCAGCCAGTGCCCTGGGGCAGTGCCACAGAGCAGCCCTTCCGACTCCTGATTCATTGCCACTTACCTGGATGGTGTGAGGCAGGGCAGGATGGGGCCGTGCAGGCACACCAGCAGGGCCAAGCTGGCAGTCCTCAGCAGTGCACCTTGTATCCCTATCCTCACTACTGCTCTGGACCACTGAAGGTAAGCCTCAGTGACGCTAGTGTTGGGAAGGCAGTTCTGAGACACCAACCCACTGTGCTAGCCACTCCTGATTTCAGTAGGTTTGCAATTCTGTAATGAGTTATGAGCCCTGACGAGGATACAATGAGCTTTAATAGTTTCATAATTCAAGCCGAGATTGATTGCAAGTTAATTTACATTTCCTGTGCCTGCAGGGCCTGCACCAATGGCATATTTTAAGGTAAAGGGTAAAGGGACCCCTGACCATCAGGTCCAGTCGTGTCCGACTCTGGGGTTGCGGCGCTCATCTCGCTCTATAGGCCGAGGTCTGTCCGCATACAGCTTCCGGGTCATGTGGCCAGCATGACAAAGCCGCTTCTGGCGAACCAGAGCAGCGCATATTTTACTGAACTGCAAAAATGGTTCTCTTGATCAGTGTAACCAAAGTGATTTATAATGTCCTGATTGAAGGCTTCCCCTGCACATCTGGTTGGCCACGGTGAGAACTGGATGCTAGGCTAGATGGGCCACTGGCCTGATCCAGCAGGCTATTCTTATGCTCATAGGTCATAAAGCAAAAAAACAAATTCTACCGATGGGAAAGTGTGGAGGTGGCAAGCCTCAAATAACTGTGAGCCCATTCCTCTTTTGCTGATAATTGTTGATAGTGATCCATGTCTTGCTTGTGGTTGTTTGAGGGTGCATTCTATGCTCCTCTGCCAATGGCATGAGAGCTTTAGCAATTGGCAGACATCTCAGTGATAGAGCACCGCTGGAGACCCAAGCCAGCATAACATCAGGGACATACTGCCATAAGCTGGCCGCCGGCTTGATGTGAATGTAGCTTTGCCCAGTACCAGTTTATTATTTTGTATGCTTAATCAGGCAATAGGAAATAACATTGACCTCAATTGATGACCACATAGGATGCAATTCTTTCGTGGGGAGCAGTTACTGGCTTTGTGAAGATTTTTCATGTGAGGCAACCAGCTCCTTATCTCGAAGGCCAATCTCAAAGGTGAGTTAATGGGAAGCATACAAACAATTAAATTTAAGAGGAGAACATATGCTTGCATTTTTTACTTGCCAAGATTTGACTAGCAAGCATTACCAGAACGTGGGCATAATGGTTGTACCAAGCTGTGTCAATCTGCTCCTTTTCACAGTCTGCCTGACTCTTTGATTCATATATCCTCCTTCTTCTTTTTTTTAAGTCCCTCCTCCCTTGCACTATCCATTGTGTTATTTTAACTAGTGTAAAATGCTTTTCAGTAATCGATAGAACTAGCACTTGCCTTGAAGTTATTGTTTCTGTGGTAAAATTACCAACTTGATTTGCTTTATAACTCATTAAAAATTGGGATCAAGAAGCCTTAATCAATGTCAGAACGTTTGTTTCCAGAAAGGTTTTGTTACCACAAAAGGCTTGGAAGAACATTATAATAAGTATTTGAGCTCATCCAAATTGATTGTGTATTGATTCTTTCTGAAGAGAGTTGGCGGTGACTTTTCCTTTAATGCTATTCTTGGTAGTTTGATAACTGTACAGCTGTAATTAGGGAGGTTGGCTGCAGGGGTGGGGAACGCATGCAGATAACTTCATTAATTCTTGATTGCGGCTTCTGTCCATCCTCGACTTGAAGACAATGGAGTAACTAAATTCTCATACAGCCTTTGGTCCAGTTGAATTTCACTGTTATGAGGGAGGGAGGGAGGAAGGAAGGAAGGTAGGTAGGAATGAATGAATGATATTCTTGAACCATGGCAAGGTGTTCATCAGGGAAAAAGATAGTTTTGCACCACCACCATCTAGACCCATCTAGGCAGCTCAGCTTTTGGAGAAGTAATAGGTTATCAATGGAACAAGTTGCAAAATAAAAATAAAAATAAGGGAGTGGGCAGGAACAAAAACTTCCACAAAGAAGTCAAATCCTAAGAAAGTTTCAAGCCACTCCACATTTTGAATTTAGAAAAGCTCTGTGGGGGAGGGAGCTGACTCCATAATTGCTGGCTGGCTTCAGGTGTATGATGGGCTGGATCTCCCACTGAGTACAGTGCAGGTCTGTGGAGCATGATGCTGTTGCATAGAGAAATAATCCAAGACTTCAAATGGATGTGTGCAAGTTCTGTGTGAATTTTCTGAATATTCAAAAGCAGGGGCAGAATGAGAATGTGATTAAAAATAATAAGTAATAATATGAATATGAATATATTTTTAAAAGAAAGACACACATCCCTCTCACTGGGTTGCTTTCATGTGTTTGTTTGTTTGTATGAATGTATGAATGCATGCATAAGTGTATGATTGCCTATTCTTCTATCTGCAAACAGCAACTCTGGGAGGGCAACTTTGATTGAGAAGACGCTGCACTATAAGGGATAAATTCTCGTTCTGCTCAGCTCAAACTCTCTCTCTCTCTCTCTCTCTCTCACACACACACACACACACACACACACCACTTGTTCTTCATGTTTGTGAACATTGTAATGGAATAGAAATAACCTGTCCCTTTTGTAGAAGAGTGCAACACCATCCACAACACGCCATTTTGTCAATTGCCAGATGCAGGAACCACCTACCAGCAACACATTGTGGGTCTTCAGTCTCAGTTTGATGGCCCTTATCTACCCCATTACTTGCGTTGCCGGGGGACTTCTGACATTGTGCACACCATGAGAGACAAGATCGCATCTTCAGGTCTCCCACAGTGCTAGTGCTGTGGGGCCATGCATAAGTGCTGCTCAGTAGGAGTAGTCTTGCAGATAGAAGCAGAAACACCAGGTTTCTTAACTTCAACTGCTCAAGAGTTGCTCCAGAAGGATACTACAGACTATTCTATCAAAAGCCACTGAAAGGTTAGGAAAACCAACAACCAAGGCAGCCCTCCACCTACCAACCTTCCAGTAAATCAAGCTGCATATCTGTTGCTGTGCCAATATGTAGCCACTTGAAAAGTACTTCTAAATGAACGGTGTCATAATCCCCCAGCTCTTAAGTACATTTCTGTTAAGCATACAACCCCAAAAAAGTGGGAATCTCATTGCTAGTTATGGCTAGCAGAACCCTCCAGATGCCCTTTTGCATTTGAAGACTCGCTCAGTTACCATGTGCCTATCCATTGAAGTGCTAACCAAAGTTGATCAAAAAGTTGCCATTGGATTCCATTGACTTTCTGAGTCGGTGTTTTTTCGTGTCAATGAACATCCTAATAGCTCAGCTTTCGTTTCATCTTCCAACAGAAAACAATTTATTTGCATTCAGTTTGTGTGCATTTCCAAAGAAAATGTTTACTGCTGTTGTCTGCACCAGCAGGAGTATTTTGATTTTTGGAAATGTACCCTTATGTTCTCCCCCTCAACTAACATCTATGGCATACAATACTGCGAGCCAGTATTTGAGAGTGGGGAGGAGATGCTGCTGGGCTGCTAACTGTCTTCTGCTTTTGTGCACAGATTGGTATATATGTACAGCCCTTCCTTGTGGCTTCTGGGGCACATTTACTGTGTGCTTTGAAATATAAATAATGAGTCTCAGCATTCATAGCATGCTTCACAGCAGTTGTTCCCCAACTCTTCCCACACACACACACACCACACACATTAAAAATTGTTGAGGGTCTTGGTGGATCATTTAATAATGTTTCTGCCTGTTGTAGCAGTTGTAATGTGCTGTGCTAGATACTGCACAATGTTTAATTGTCTTGTAATTACTTCTTTTTATTTCTCACGCACATCATATTACGTTTTGAGTTCTATAGAATTGAAACAAAAGAGCCAATAAAAATTAAAAAATAAAAGTCAACATGAATATTGAATATGATGGATGCATGAAGCCACAGGCTTCCTGCAGACCACCTGAATGAAGCTTGCAAACCACTTGCAGACCACAGTTTGGGAAACTTTGCTTTACGGCGTCCAGATTCACCAAATATATTGTAGTTTTTATAACCACCCTGTAAATTAGAACCAGCATTATTATTTCCCAGACTGCAGACACAGGGCTGTTGTTGTACTGATTGCCACAGGTGACCTCATGAGTTCATGGCATAGACAACATTTTAACTGGGGATGTCTTGATTTGTGGTTCAGTTTTTTGAGGGGCCAAACTACACATTATGTTGAACACATGGTTTCCCCTTATGTGTGGGCTTCTTTCACAAACATTCTGCCCAGGGCCCCCAATTTGAATTAGGACCCCAGTTTAGGGAGCAGGATGACTTTAACATGTCTTATTTTGTCCTAATAAAAGATTAATAATAATAAAAAATTCATTCCAGTAGCACCTTAGAGACCAACTAAGTTTGTTCTTGGTATGAGCTTTCGTGTGCATGCACACTTCTTCAGATACACTGAAACAGAAGTCACCAGACCCTTATATATAGTGAGAGGGTGGGGAGGGGTATGACTCAGAAGGGTGGTGTGAATGGGTGATAGGCTGATAGGTGTGGTAAACCTGTTGATGACCGTTAACGACTGCAATTGGTCTTGCAGGAAAAAGCAAGGGGTGAAAAGGTTAAAAATAGCTTTGTCATGTATAATGAGCTAAGAATCCAATGTCTTTGTTCAGACCAGGTCTCTCCATGGTCTTAAGTTTGGTAATTTGAAGGACACTACTTTTGTTTCCAAAAGCGTAACCATGTTAACCTCTTGCAGCAAAAACAACAAAGAGCCTTGTGGCACCTTAAAGGCAATTATTATGGACTACAGTCCACTTCATCGTATGTCTTAAGTGTTATCCTGCATTGCAGATATCTGGTTGGGGAAGGGAGGGAATTCTAAACAGAGTGCTCAGAAGGTAAGAAAATGTATAAAAGTACAGGTGGTGATAATTGCATTGTTAACAGCGGCCATTCACAAGAACAGTTGTGTTGATAGCACAGACAACCTGGCATTGATAAACTGATTAACACATGTAGTGTGATTTTTAAAAAAATCAATTGTGCCAAATCAATCCACAAGTGATAGCGTTGAACCTGTTAATGAATTGTGTTTGCCATGAAGACTCCTTAACAGAGAAAGCTGGTAGAAATTAGAGAAATGGGGTAGCTAGCTAAGCATACTCTTTTCGGCTAAGTGTAAAAGCGTCTCAAGCATAGTTAACAACCATGGTTGACATTGTGAGAGGAGGGAGGGCAATAGACCAAAAAACACAGGCCATTGCTTGAGATTCAAGGCTGCCGATTCAAGGTTGGCAAAAGTCTGCAAGCCAAGGAAAAATAAGTAATTTCATAGAGAAATAGATAAAGAGAGCAAAATTATAAAAGTTATAAATATGAGAACGTTACACAGCTAAGAACATAAGAACTGTAAGAAAATAAGACACTGTCAGATAAGCCACATGCAGGATTTGCAAATGTGCAGGCCAGCAATAGTTTTAAATTGTTTGGAAATCAAGGAAAAGTACAGAAAGACACAGATTAAAACTCGAGAGAGAGAGAGAGAAAGCTGTTGAGAGCAGTGTCTAAAATGAAGAAAAGCAAGAGCTAACAACTTAGAAAATGAAAAAAGAAAGAAAGAGAAATATTCAATTTAAATTTAGTTTTCTGGAACTAAAATCATTCAATAAAGATTGACAGTGTTATCAGTATAAAAGAGAATTTGTGGGGGTGGAAATTTTGAGCATTTTTTTTAAAGGCTTTGGAGATGTAAGGAAAGTATACTGACATCAACAGCAATAGGAATTTGGCTTGAAACAGAAATAAGTATTTTATTAATCACATTGAAATGAAAAAGAGGTAAGGGAAAAGCCTGTAACTGCAGTCAAGCAAATCATAAGCAAAGTTATTCTCATAACCACAAAAAGGGGGTTGGATCAGTGCTTTCCCCCCCTAGGGGTACTCAAAGGTAAACAGTACTGGCACCCCCCGCCCCAAAAAAGGTTAAAAGTGTGGCACTTACTGTAACAACTTCATGGTCAGTACTGGCACCTTTTTTCTTAAAACAACAACATCAACAATGGTAAAGAGGGAGGGGGGACTTCACGGCACTAGGTACTAATTACAGTCTTCAGCAAAGTGTCATAAAGGCAGGGCTTTTTTCAGTTGGAACTCACCCGAACTCAGTCCTGGCACCTGTCAGGTGGGCACCATTGCCTTTATAAGAGTATTTCATTCTCCACTGCTGGATCATATGATCCTGTGTTTACTTTTCTGTCCCCGTTGTGAGTATGGGAATGGAAGTAAGCCTGTGAGAACTTCCGCTCTTTGTCCTCTCACTCTCTTCTGAGAGACTGTCTGTGTGAGAAGATGCAGCTTACAGCTCGCCGTGAAGCTTTTGTTTATTTTGATGCGAGTAAAGACTCCGGTGCTACATTTCCGACACCACTGCGTGTTTCGCTGAACTCTGCTAAGCGTGCTCTCCTCTACGGATGTGGGACTACGGCTGAAGAATGCCCTGTGATCTGTTATGGAGCCAAGAATGTGCTCTTAGCGTTCGTGGTGGGTTCTGAGTTCTGGCTCTATTTTTCTTTCTAGAAAAAAATAGCACTGCATAGAGGTGTGTGCGAAACGTTGAACTAAGTGGGATGTGTGGAGCATCAGTTCTGCAATGGACTGAAGAAAATGTTGAAACTGTGTTGTCACACAGACAGTAATGATAGGTCACCGTATTGGAACAATACAATGGGCAGAGGGTAGCCAAGGGAGATAAGGAGCCTTACATCTAGCAAGTAGAACCTTGTCTTCTTTTTTAATGGCAGGGCAAGGGTTGTTTTGACATTAGGCAGGCTGAGCCCCCAAGGTGCCAACCCACCACCCCCACTGCAGAAATGGTGGTGGCATCAGCTGTAGATGCCTGAAATGTGTGCAAGATCTCATGCAAGTTGGGCAAGATCTCACCCAGTGGCAGAGGCAAGATCTCGCCTGGAATTGGCACCCATGCCAGTGGCAGAGGCAGCAGAAGTGACTATGGTGGCGGCAGGTGTGGTGGGTGGCAGCAGTGGCAGGGCAGGACAAGACAGCACTTCCCATTTCGCCTCAGGTGGCGAAATAGGACACGCCACCCCTGTGGCAGGGAATTACTAAGAGTGAGAAGAGGAGCTATCCATGGCATGCATATGTATATTAAGAGAGCAGGAAACGGGGGAGCAAAAGCAGCACAATCTGATTTATTACAGTAAAAAGAACAATAACAAGAAGCGGAAACAGATGCACGTTCATCAAGCAGAAGTAAGAAACAAAAAATGTAGAAAACATTTGTCACAAGAGTTTATTTAAAATGCTGCCGAAAGCACACAATATGTCTTTACGTGTTAAAATTCCAGCATATTTCAGAGTTCCAATCTTGATACAGACGATTTGATACATGCATTTTAGCACTGCTCAGCTGAACGTTTGAGGCTTGAGGAAACGGGGGGGTGGGGGGGGGATCATTTTTGCAACATGCTGTCAGAAAGAAAAGGTCACTGTGGCTTTGCTACAGTGTCTAAGATTGTTGCAAAAATGCTTAACTGGACAGCAGCCCCCTTCAACAGCATTTCCTAGACCCTTTTGCCAGCATCAACGGTATTTGCGGAATTCGGTTTCGAAAAGTCCTTCTGGATATAGGGTGCATTGCTGTAACCTTAGCAACAGAAGGGGAGTTGACACAGTTAACACAAATCTCCAATCTAGTCTCAGGCATGTCCCCAAAGGGAGAGAGCGCTTCACTGACAGGAGGCATTGCTGGAGCCAAGTCAGGTGGTTCTACACAGCATCTGGGGCATCCCATCAAACTAAGGTGCGACTCTCTCCTGACAACAGGTTTAGCTTCTCTCAAGAATCCATTTCACACACCCCAGTCTGCTTCGCCCCTCCCCAGGATCCAGTTTGTGCACTCTTGCCCAATTCCTTCCCCACCCAGCCTCTGACCACCCCGTCAAGATGCCTCCATGAGGTGCATGCAATTAATAAATAAAAAAATTAAACTAGGCAAAAACTCTTATGTTGAGCGCATTAAGACAGTTCGGGGTCTCGAAGCCACCAGTATTGTTAGGAGATTGCATCTCAGAACACCTAAGCTTTTAAAGACAACTCTTTAAGGACCATGTGTGGGTCAGTTGTAAGGGAGCCATGGGGCCACTATCAAGAAGGCTCTGTTTCTCATGCCTGCCAGCCTAATTAGTCTTACCCGTGTGGGTGAATGAGCAGGGCCTGTGAAGAAACAAGAGCAGGTAACTTGGACTTCCAAAATATCTGGAGGAGGGGAGAGAATTTGGTTAAAGGAGAATTTTGGAGGCATTTTTTTTTTTTTTTGCAAAGGCGTAAGTTGTCCTTGTCATGTACTCATTGCAAAATATTTGGTAACCTGGATGTCTTCCCTCCCCCATCCCGCTGCCAGCTGATCCAAACAAAGAACTTTCAAGTTCATTGAAGCTTGGAAGAACAGCATGGGTACATTCTATTGATCTAGCATCTTTAGTGCTCCCCCTTCTCCCTCTCTTGTCAGTCTTACCAAAGATTGTTATTGACTAGATTTGCTTGTTAGGATTTTCTGTCCTATCAAGAAAGAGTAGTAGTAATTGGGGGTCACGGGGGGGGGGACAGCAGCACAGAGTGAAGAGGCAGCAAGAACCTCTCGTCGCAAAACATTTGCTGGTATCTTAACTTTGAAGATTTCACAGCACAAACCTCTTCATATAGATAGTTTTTGGCGCCAGAAATGCTGTTTTGAAATATTTGGGCTCTAATAAGTGTGGATGTTGTAGCTTTCAACAGTCAGCTGAAATGTGTTGGAGACGCAAAGCGTTAGCGTAAGATTTGGAAGAAATAATTGGTTAAACAAAGGACACTGTACTATGCTTTTGTCTGCTTAGGTTTTTTTTTAAAAAAATGCTTGTTTCTATGAATGAAACACTAATGTTGGTGACACAGCACACAGGGCATTTTAGTTTGTATTCTGAACACTAAGGGTATGCAACATGGGCTGTCAGTTTAAAAACTGGAAAAGTTCCTTTAGCTATGAAGCATGTGAAATTTCAGACAAATTAGTCCAGGCGGTCACCATTATAAAAAGTAGAAAATGTTACAAAACTGAAAGAGGTTTTTTTTGCTCCCATCCCCATTCTGTTACTGGAAGTACCTTCCATGGGTGGTTGGCTGTGGGTGGGTGGGGGGAGAGTGAGTGAGCTAGGAAAAGGAATAATTGGGAAAGAAGCAGGCAGCCCAGCAGTCTAAATTTTCTGCTTTCACTGCCAAAACTCAGAAGAAAATGACCTCTCACATGTCTCCTTCGCCATCTTTCCCCCAAATAACCATGATTGGAATGCCCCGGGAAAATAATTCATTGCCAGTGAAAGCTAGACCTGTCTGTCAAAGCAAAGATCCACCCACTCCCTTCTCAACTACACCAGGCATAGGCAAACTCGGCCCTCCAGATGTTTTTGGGACTACAACTCCCATCATCCCTAGCTAACAGACCAGTGGTCAGGGATGATGGGAATTGTAGTCTCAAAACATCTGGAGGGCCGAGTTTGCCTATGCCTGATCTACACCCACTCCCCTTTTGAGCTCTGGGCATTTCCATAGTCAGACTGGTTTTATTTCTCAGAACAACAAAGGGAAAGGTAGGGGAGAGAAGCTCTGTATCCTGAAAAAAGCAGTGATCTGACCACTCCTGAAAAAGCTTGCTTTGGACCCATTGCTTTGTGATGACTACAGGCCACCTGCAAATACCTCTATTTTAGGGATGGCAATTGAGAGGGTTGTGGTGCAACAATTGCAAGTCCTTTTGCAAGGCTTTTTGTCAGGGTGGTGGTGGTGGCAGAACCAAGTTATCTGCGACGCAATTGGTCAGTTAGTTAAGTATTTTTATTTATTTACTTGATTGTGGGCGTATCTTCCCCCCTGGGCCCCCCTGGCTATGCCCATGGAGTCGCCCCAGTTCTCCTTGTTATTCAGAATACCATACACACAAGAGAGTCATTGCACACCCCTTTTAAATATTTTAAGCCTCTTTGAGCCTTGTTTGGGCAGTTCTTGCATCATATATATTAAATAAGTAAATACAAAAAAATGGAAAGAGTCCTTTTTGCTCAAGCTACACTTTGTTTGCCCCAGTATGATGCACAGCATCTTGAGTAAATTATTGAAATTTTGATTTTCAGGGTGTAAGGCTCCGGTTCCAAAAGCTGGTTCCTGATTGCACATTTTATTTTGCAGTCTTGAACACCAAATTGAAAGACTGTATGAAAAGCTGGTGATAAATGTCAGTTGCCAAGTAAACGATGATAGTGATGGGTTATAATACCAGCATTGAATAATCTCATCAGAAAAATTATCAAAAAAGAACATGAAAAAGCTTGAATTAAATTTGTGGGTGTTATGGTAAATTGCTTGATAGATGTATTGTTCCAGCCCAGTGGCTCTGTCAATTATGCTTCATGTATTATTTATTTTCATACTTATTACACACCAGGATCCCATTTGTTCTTAGATACGAATCGTATGCCAAAATCATAGGAATAAAAATTAAATGCAAAGTTCAAACACTAGACAATTTAACTTTTAAAACTCCAAAACAAACACAAACAAACAAACAAAACATACCCCAAGATTTGACTGTGATGATGTGTTGAAGTGGATCTTTGCAGTTTGATGACAATGATACAAATTAGATTCTTGCTCTATTTGTGTATCCGTCACCTGGAAATTTGATGAGCACCCCCTTCATCAAATTCCTTCAGCAAAGTCATTTATAAAGACGTTGGACAACAACGGGCCCAAGACAGAACACTGTGGCACCCAACTTGTCACTTTTCTCCAAGCTAGGTTGCAGACTGAGTTACAGCATGGAAAACAGGATTTGAGTCAAAGGCTTTGTGGGAAAGGTGGATTTTGATAAGGATTTCAATGAGGTAAGAAAAGTAGAATTATACAGTTGTTTTAGAGTTAGTCCCAAGTATATAGGGAACCAAGAGAAAGGGGCAGAGTCTTTTGAGAGAGCAGGAGATCTTTGAGTACTACCTGCAGTGTATTAGAACAAGTATCTTAAACCTTTTCAGACCTAGGGCCCACTTTTAACCCAAATATATTGTATTTGGAAACCCATTTCTTAACATTTTACCATATATTTGCATGGTAGTAGTGCTCCTCTTGTGGCCCTCCTTGGATCAAGCCATATCCCATTGGTTGAAGACCAATGGGTAGTGGCGTACCATGGAGGTGCACAGGTAGTTGCCCCGGGTGAAAAATCTGAACACCCGATGCTGCGTGATTCCATCACTGGGCTCCATTGAAAACAGTTTCTCCATGTGAACCAGGAAGTGACCTCTCCAGGCAATGGAATGAATCTTCTTTTCCTATCTTTGTGGCTGCAATTTCTTGGGTGTCCACCCCCCCCCCCACACACACACCATCACCACTCTGCATGGCCCTGGGAATTGGCAACCCATGCTGTGCCACTGCCAGTGGATTAGAGTATCTGTATGTATCATTGTTGCCTAGGCATGTTGCCTCCCATGACGCATAGAGATGTATACAGAAGTGTTAATTTCCAATAATTTCCAGGGATATGTGTGGATATGCAGAAAGACTGCCAAAGAGTCTTGAGGCTGATTTTTACATGGGGTCTGTATGCATCTTACTGGAAATGATTCGGTGTGCATAGACACATGATGTGAGATAAGATGTCCAGGATAAGCTTGGGACATCAGCAGAAGAAATGAACATGAGAGTTTACTTTCAATTTCAGGAATTTCTTCGTAAACTATAGCTGAAAAAGACATTAAAACTGGTATCACAAAGCTTAAGGCTAAGCATTGTAAGATATGTGAAGCTAGCAGCGTGCAGTAGCTGCAATTTAACATACCAATTGGCCATCAATGTCTTTCTTCTAGGCAGAGTGTGCTGCTCCTGTCTGTTTTTCAGCTGCACTGAAAGATAAAATGCAGAAACCATATTTTCTGTTTGCTTAGCACCCACTTCCCCTCCCTCCTTCCCTCCCACCAGTCACAACCCCCTGTCTCTATCTCTTTGCCTTTCCTCTCTTCCTATTCGTGGAATAATTGAAAGACCACAATATAAAGCCACTTAGCCAGTTCCTAACTCAAACAAGCAATCTTGTTGTAAAGGGAATTTGAGGACTTTTGAAATGACACAGTAAAGAGAGAGAGAGAGAGAGAGAGAGAGAGAGAGAGAGAGAGAGAGAGAGAGAGAGAGAGAACTGAATCTCAGTTCCTCTTTACCATTGTGGAGGGTCAGTCCCAGCATTGACATTTGTGCTCCAAGCCCAGCTCTTGGACAACTTGCCAAAGATGAAACTATTTATGGTGTCAGTTTTGCAGAGAAGGGAAGAAAACTGTGCTGAAAGGCTAATCTGTAGACCCTTAGTATATTTCTTGCTCAAAATGTTTTGGTGGATTTCCCAGACATGTTCCAGTCATAATAAGGAACCCCTGTTTTCTCATTGCAAAAAAAAACAACAACAACAACAAGAGAGATTTTCCTGCCGCCAACTTTCGATAGTGAAAAGTTTAAATATCTCTCTAGAAAGAAAGGGGAACAGACTGGAAGGAGAGCAGGCAAGGGAGAAAGCCATTTTATTCAGAAGAAGCGCGTGCACACACACACACACACACACACACACAAGTCATTGTATAATAAGAGGGAAGTTTAAAGCATTTGGGTGGTTAGATGTGACATTTTCCATAAATGGCATCACAACTGAGTTTTCTAGATACATAGCAATTTATGATAAATGGAAAGCCAGACTTAATAATCTGCTGATTCTCTCTCATCTCTCAGTGACTTTCGATACCATCAACCACACTAGACTTCTGGATAAATTGTTTCATCAAGAATTTTGGAGGACTATTGCACAGTCTCATGGCTATTATGCAAGAGGGTCCCCACAGAGTCCCATCATGTCACCTCTACTACTTAATATTTACATGAAAACACCAAAGGAGGTCTTCTGGTGAATCTGAAGTGAGATGAGATGAGCTCAGCATGTTGATGAAAGTCATCTCTACTTTCCTCTTAGGAATTAGGATTAGGTTGAGGCTAAATTGGTACCTGGGATTTGATAATGGGACTGGATAAGGATCAATAAACTGGAGCTCAGTCTGGACATGGTGCAGGTTCTGTGGGTAGGGTAAATAATCTGATGGGGAAGTGATTATCATTGGTTTTGGATGGAACTAGCCACTACCACCATATCATAAAGACAGCACAGTCTCTGCTATGCCTCATTCTGAAGGAAACATGAACCCTGGAACCCCTGGAATCTGACACTGCTCTGAGATTGGGGTGGCATGCAACAGTTTGTTTATTTATCAAGCTCTTTTACAATGTCAGTGGTTTTATTCTGCAGCTTGGAAATATCTGCTGTTTTATAAAAAGGTAAAGGGACCACTGACCACTAGGTCCAGTTGTGTCCGACTCTGGGGTTGCGGCACTCATCTCGTGTTACTAGCCAAGGGAGCCGGCGTACAGCTTCCGGGTCATGTGGCCAGCATGACAAAGCTGCTTCTGGCGAACCAGAGCAGCGCACGGAAACGCTGTTTACCTTCCTGCAGGAGCGGTACCTATTCATCTACTTGCACTTTTGACGTGCTTTCAAACTGCTAGGTGGGCAGGAGCTGGGACCGAGCAATGGGAGCTCACCCCATCGTGGGGATTCAAACCGCCACCTTCTGATCAGCAAGCCCTAGGCTCAGTGGTTTAACCCACAGCACCACCCGCTGTTTTATACTTAGCTGCTTTTATTAGGTATGCATGTGTTGTATTTGTTTTACTGAGCCATAACTTTGGTACATTTTCCTAAAACTGAAACTAGCACTTTGCCTTTTGTTTCATTTTTGTTTTAGTAAATAAAATATCCATTCTTCAATATGGACAAATGTCTCAAAAGCAAGCAAGCAAAACTCCTTACCCAGCACCACAAGGATTCAAAATATGGCTTACTGCAGCCATTTGGCCTAGCTCAGGGTAGGAATAGAAAAATTTGTCAATTTCTGTTTCTTTTTTTATGGTTTTCAGTTCACATTCCCACATTAGTTTGCAAGGGTGGAGGAAGCCGCCTAGCTACCCAGGGCGGCAAACCCAGAAGCACCCAGGGGGCGTGGTTTCGCTCCCAGCACGCATGCGCAAAGTGCGTACGATGCATGCATCGGACGCACGCTGTGCATGCGTGCTGGGAGCGGCGCACTGCCGGCGGGAGGGCCCAGGAACTGCTGCTGGCGTACAGTGCTCTGTAGTGGTGTTCTGTCGGCAGGCGAGCCCCGAGCAAGCCCGTCTGGCTGTGCGCCACTCCCAGTGCGCAGGCACAGCGTCCGACACATACGTCGGACGCACGCTGCGCCTGTGCGCTGGGAGCAGCACGCTGATGCTGGGCAAGCCCAGGACGGGCTTGCTTGGGGTTCGCCAGTGGTGTGCAGTGCTCTGTAGCGGCGCGCTGCCGGTGGGCGAGCCTTGAGCAAGCCCGTCCGGGTGGAGACGAGCCAGGGAGGGGCGCCCAGAGTGTCACCCTCTCTAGGGTGGTACCCAGGGCTAACCGGCCCCTTCGCCCTCTCCCTACGCCACTGTTAGTTTGCTATTTTTAAAAAAACTCATCATGAAAATTCATCACTATTTTCGTTTGCATTTCTTCTAACATACACATTTTTGCATACTTTCATCTAATATAATGCATGTTAATGGTTTTGTTAAAACTAATATATGCACATTTTGGCCCAATACAGTGGTACCCCGTGTTACGCACGTGACCTGTTCCGGATCGCGCTACGTAACACGGGCGTGCTTAACACAAACGCCCCCCCCCCAAAGTAAAAACCCGGAAGTTCATGTGTTTTTGTGCTTCTGCGCACCTGCGCATCGCGAATGCTCCGGAGAGGACTTCCGGGTCGCAGAGGTCTGTAAGTTGAACGTACGCAACACGGAGCGTACGAAACTCATGGTATGCCTGTATACACATTTTTCTACACTTTTTTCCGGCTGGAGAACTACATCGTGAACTCTGGAGAAATGTGGATTTCATATGAACATTGCGTTTTTGTTTGGGTAGTGTTTCAAAAAGCGTGAAATAGATAGGCTTGCATTAACATGCAGACTGAACCAAATGCCTCTCCCATCCCTACCTCAGGGACTTCACAGCTTCCTAGAGCTTCCCAAAGAAAAAAAAAAGATCAGCTTGAGCAGTTCTCTGTGAGCAGAGTTTTCCATCTAAGACTTGGGTGCAAACTAGAGAGTTTTCCTTTTGATATGATTTGCATACCTGTTTGATGAAATTGTCTCCCTTGTTGGCTATGCAAATTTCAACTAAAAAATTGAAACGTTTTAAGAAATTGGCTCAGCTGTGTGTATTCCCCTCTCCCCTCCAGTCAGACCTTCTATCTCAATCGTGCTTCCCCACAGTAAATTCCCACTTGGGTTCATTCTGCATTATCACAGAGTAGCTTCAGTATTACCAAGCTGAATAATAAGCACTGAAGCAAGTCTCTCATTGTACACCCAATCAATACCTTTTTAACGGATCAGCCCCCATCACCCAGATTATAGTGTGCAGCAATCAGCAGCTGGAAGCAGGCAATGGCAGAATTACCTTTGGGACCCGTATGGCTAAGGCTCATATGGTCCATGACTCAAAAATACCAGTGAAATGCAATTCATATTTCCCTAACAAATATTTTACGAGTGACATAATTTTCAAAACTCCATTACCATATTTTCCATCACTGTGCTTTGTTTGACCGGGGGTGCAATCCTGTTCATCATTAGGTTGCTTAGATTCCAATGAAATAAAGTCTATCTGTGTGAAGGGCTGCAGCCAACTTTTTAAAATTTTACACTTATTTTCTTTTATGGGCTTACTTCTGCAATGATTAGGATGAAAGCAAAAGATATTTTAGGATACTGCAGTGTGGTTGCTGCAAGACTAGCAAATGTTATTGGGAGAAGAGTAATGAACTGGGAGGTGCTTCCTTGTGTACTGGTTGGGCCATTATCAGCAAAGCCCCCTCCCATTTGTAGCACAATTTCTGACCAGCAAAAGTGTAGGATGGGGGGGGGGCATTTTTGGCCACTTTTGTACTGAGGGGGCAAACCCTACATATTTTTGAGTTCAACGGTCTTACCATTGTGATCTGTCTTTCCTTGAAGTGGCAGCAGAACTGCAACCAGCATCCCATCAGACATTCTGTTTCAGAGCCATAGCTGTAGTGTCATTAAGTGGAACAGAGTGGCTGGCAGGTTGTTGAGTGCAGCCGTGACCCTACAATCACCAAAGAGGTGGTGGTTTTGTGCAGCCACAAGGAAGCCTTGGTGTGCACTACAGCCATGCCGACATTGGGGTAGGGAACCTATTGCTGCAGCCAATAAAGGGTGAACTACTTGGGGGCAGATCCCAGTTCATCCCTGTTGAGAGGAAGTCTTAATGTGATAGTTGCATCCAATCAGAGAACACTGAAAAGGAGGACAGGGCTCTTCCTCCTTTGATAGGTTTGTCAAAGAGAAGACTTACATGAGGTGCAGCTTTACTCACCACTGCATCACAAGCTGCAGATGTCAAATTCCTTCTGACACACAACTCCTAAATGAACATTCCCCCCCCCTTTAATAACATGCAATGTCCTAACCAAGAATTATAGGATTCATGTATTACAGTAGACCACCAACCTGAGTCCTGTGGTTCGCAGTCATTTGATCAACAGAACAATCAGCAGAAGCCCAAAGGTGCTCAGCTTATTATACAAGAGGATTTGTGAGTTCAAAACTGGACCAGTAGAAATACATTTTGCTAACAACTGTTCCAAGCACACTTACTTAGAAGCCGGTTGAAGTTAAATCCTTTGAAGACAGAGGTCCTCTGGCTGGGTCGGGACGACATGGGGTTGGGAGGCCAACTCCCATCTCTTGCGGGGGCCCAATTAGTGCCAGCGCCTTTTGTCAGGAGTTTGGGTGTAACCTTCAAAACCTCTCTTTCCATGGAGGTGCAGGTTGCAGCCACAGCAAAGGTGGCATTTTTCCATCTCCGCCGTATTAAGCAGTTGGCCCCCTACCTCTCTCACCCAGATCTGGCCGCAGTGATCCATGCGACGGTCACCTCCAGACTTGATTATTGTAACTCGCTCTACACGGGGCTGCCCCTGAAGCTGACCCAGAAACTCCAGCGGGTGCAGAATGCCGCGGCGAGGCTCCTTACCGGGTCTTTGCCGCGGGACCACATTCAGCCAGTGCTCTACCAGCTGCACTGGCTCCCGGTGGAGTACAGGGTCAGGTTTAAGGTGCTGGTTTTGACCTTTAAAGCCCTATGCAGCTTAGGACCCTCGTACCTAAGGGACTGCCTCTCCTGGTATGTCCCATGTAGGACCTTAAGGTCCTCAAATAATAATATTTTGGAGGTCCCGAGCAACAAAGATGCTAGGTTGGCCTCAACTAGGACCAGGGCTTTCTCGGTATTGGCACCGACTTGGTGGAACAGTCTATCACAAGAGACCAGGGCCCTGCGGGATTTGGCATCTTTCCGCAGGGCCTGCAAGACGGAGCTGTTCCACCTGGCCTTTGGGTTGGTTTCTGTTTGATTGTTATGCTTCATTCTTTTATTGTTGGGCTATTTGGAAATGAGACTGCAGTTTTAATTTTGACTTTTTAAATTTGTATTTTAATCTGTATTTTAAATTGATTGTTTTTATGTTTTTGCTGTGATTTTAATTAGTGTTAGCGGCCCTGAGCCCGGTTTTTGGCTGGGAAGGGTGGGGTATAAATAAATTATTATTATTATTATTATTATTATTATTATTATTATTATTATTATCATTAAAGCCAATATGCCTCAGCTCCCCTTTGCTTGCAGCTGTATCAGCCATTTACCCATGGTGTGATCCCACATGGCTACAGGCTTTGGGTGAATGATACATTCACACAGGCCAGGCACTGATTGAGTGCCAGTTGGCCACAAAATTGTGATTGTGTCATTGTTAAGAAGCCCACAGCTGCATGTGGTCATTACCAGGGAGAAATGACTCTTCTGCCACACTCTGTATCTGTGTTTAAGGAATCCTTATTTTCCAGTTGGCGTGGTTCATACATTTTTGCATGATAAATTCAGTAGCCTTGTGGTCAAGGCTTTCATAGTAGGGTTGTTAATTGTTTTCCTTGCGCCTGTGCCAATGGCTCTGAGAGCAACTACAGAAATTAAGAAGGAGACGTAATAAAATGGAAACTAATAGGATGGGGAAGGTTTCCCCTGCCTGATACTTGGATGTTAGGCTGCTATTAAATGGTCTTGAAAGCTGTCAAATCCAGGCAGACGGTTGTGCTGGAATGTGACAGGGTATTGTCTGGCTGAGGTGGGGCATGTTGGGTGGGTTTTATAGTAATATAAATGGATTTGCATCGTATAAAATTTGGTAACTGTTTCTGTAATGAGCAGGTGTTTGGATCCACTGCTATGGTTACCAACTGTGGGAAGCTCCAGTTGGGTTTATGAAAAGATATAGAACCAGTACGCAGGGGTAAGCATACCCCTAAACATTTTGTGAATCTTTGTACTTTTGTCCATTTACTGTATTTATTTCCCCCGATTTGAACTATAAAATGGTGATTTTCTCGAGTCAAAATTAGAGTACCCCTAAACATTTTTTAAAGAAAAAAAACCACTGTATAGAACTATTTAATAAGTCTAACATTTTTAAAAACAAACAAACTCTGAAGATAAATTTTACTGGCTAAAACACACACACACACACACACAATAAATAAATAGTGAGCTGTTAATGAATTTTCCTTTACATGTTTAATAAAATGGGTTGTGATAGAAAGTTGCTCATGTTTTGTGACATTAGAAGTATTTTCCCAGACCCCATATGAAAACCGTTTCTGAAAGTGATGCTAAGAGGCTGAGCCTTTCTACATTTATTTAATAGAAAATGGAAACAAAATAGATGTCACTCTCCATAAAGATTTAAGTACATGCCTGTAGTTTCAGTGGAATTGTATAAAATAACCTTGGTGCATTAATTGCGGCTGTCAGCATAAGTGTTCTGTTGAGGAAAGCACAATCAGTTTCAATAAAGTGTATAAAATAACTTGCTTAAGATGTATACAAAATAAATAATGCATCAAGAATTTCAAAAAAATGCATGCAGCTTCCAGCAAAAGGTAAACAGAATATGCAGATATATTTATTGTTTCCCACTTTATTGGCTTGCAACCATTTCAAAATACAGTGGGCTGGTTCAGATGCAGTGGGAAATCATGGCAGAACCTTTTACGTGTGTGCTGCAGTGACATTGGGCTTGCCTATCCTGCTCTCCTGTCCTCCTATGGTGAACACTGGAACAAGAGATTGAAAGCTTCTGAATCCAGCTGTAATGTCACCTCTGTTTCCCGTTACGTCTTCAGGGAACCATGGTTTGTTTAAATTCCAGATCAAGTTGTAAACCATGATTTGATTTGGCTTCATTGAACTAAAGAGTGTACACCATGGGTAGGCAAACTAAGGCCTGGTGGCCGGATCCGGCCGAATCGCCTTCTAAATCCGGCCCACGGACAGTCCGGGAATCAGTGTGTTTTTACATGAGTAGAATGTGTGCTTTTATTTAAAATGCATCTCTGGGTTATGTGTGGGACATAGGAATTCGTTCATTTCCCCCCCTTAAAAATATAGTCCGGCCTCCCCAAAGACTTTTTATGTATGCAACAACTGCGGCGAGAACACTTTTAGCCCCAAAGTGGAAATTACAGGAACAACCAACGATTGAGGAGTGGCAGACGAAGATGATGGAATATGCGGAACTTGCAAAACTGACCAGCAGGATCAGAAACCAGGGGGAAGCAAAACTGCAAAGAGATTGGAGTAAATTTGTTGACTATAAAAGATCGAACCGTGGAAGTTTAAAGACACCCGTGGGACTGGAGTAACCCTATGATATAGTTTGAAGAAGTAGAGTAAGAAACTGTGGGATAAGAATGGACTAGAAAGCCTGCTGCTGTGAGGGAGGGAAGTTGTAGCTCGGCAGAGCGAAAATATGGATGGATTTATATCTTTGAGTTTGTTTAATTGGAAAATTTAATAAAAAATATTATATAAAAGAAGTAAAATATAGCCCAGCCTCCCACAAGGTCTGAGGGACAGTGGACCGCCCCCCTGCTGAAAAAGTTTGCTGACCCCTGGTGTATACAAACCTTGGTTTCCTAAGTAATGTGTTGTGGAGCTATGGCTTGTTTAAAAGGGAAGCTTTCAATCTCCTCCTAGCTTACACAAGGGAAGGGGAGGACCACAAAAGACTAAGACTCACATTCTGGGTAATATTATATCTCAGCTGTCTTAATTGTCTTTAACAAATCCAAACTCAGGTAGGTCTATTTGGATTTTTCTGTTGAGAATCCTTTTTAAATAGGTTTGTTGTCAGAGCTACAGCACATGGTATAACTTTATTACTTACATGAAAAGTGAAGATCGTGGACTATGCCCACCCTAAATGCATGGACAGTTATGGAAACACTTACTTGCATAATTAGATGATTTTGTAATGGCAACTGATAGTTCAGTTGTGACTCAGCTTTGTACGATACACATCAGTAGCCAAAGCCCCAAATGTATATCCAGATTGTTAATAGTCCCCCTTGTGAAGCTGATTGGAAGATGTTGAAAATAAGGAGGACTTGTGGGATATTCTCCCTCAAGTACCAAAACAACCAGGCTGACCCTTGGGTGCTATATATTTGAACTTGAGGAAGGGGGAAAGCATTCACTGTTCCCTCTTAGGCAGCAAAATGTCTTGGTCCTGGAAAAGCAACTTCCACATACCCAGGCCATCTGTTGCAGCGTTTCTCAATCTGTGGATCATGAACCCTGTGCCAAGTGGGTTGTAGCCATTAGTGCTCCCTCACCACCCGCTGGAACGTTATGGTAAAGAGTACTGGCATCTTTTGTTCATGCTTCTACTGCCTACCAGCCACTTTAAAAAATGGAGGAGGAAAAGAAGGAGTGGCATGGGGATTCCCGCATGCTCAGGTTACTGCTGCCTGCCAGCAAGCAGTGAGCTCTTCCTGTCCTGTGCTGGGGCTCGCTGGAAGGGGGCAAATGAGCAGGGAGGAGTGGCAGGAATGCCCTCACTGCTATCTGCGAGCCAGCGGCAGGTGCCTTCTTGGTCCTGTGCTGTGGCTTGCTGTGACAGGGAAATAAGGAATGGTAGAGGTATCCCCCCCCCACTCCCCCCACACACTCAGGCTCCTGTGAAACCGGAGGCAAGTGCTTCCTTTGCCATAAAGGTAAAGGGACCCCTGACCGTTAGGTCCAGTCGCAGACGACTCTGGGGTTGCGGCATCTCGCTTTACTGGCCGAGGGAGCCGATGTTTGTCTGCAGACAGCTTCCGGGTCATGTGGCCAGCATGACTAAGCCGCTTCTGGTGAACCACAGCAGCACACGGAAACGCCATTTACCTTCCCGCTGGAGTGGTACCTATTTATCTACTTGCACTTTGACATGCTTTCGAACTGCTAGGTTGGCAGGACCTTTGCCATACAGAGGAGCTTTTCAGAGAGGGTTTTTATTTTATTCTTACTCAACTAACGTGTGATAATTGAGAGCGGTGTGTGTGTATTACTTGTGAGAGAGCGAGAGAGAGGGAAAGATGTATCTGTGGTGTGTGAAATGGAGGGAGGGAGAGATCTATAGGTTTTGTGTACATGTGATAGAAAGGGATGCGTACTTTTGTTTGGTATGGGGAAGAGATGCACTAGAGCAGAGGGGATGAAATCTATGCCTGGTGTGTTGTTTGTGTGCGAGAAAGAGTGGGGGAGGTAAGTGTGCAGGTGTGGCATGTGAGAGAGAGGGAGAGATGCATGTTTATATTTATATGTGGTTATGTATATGTGAGTTATATGGGGATGTTAGCGTAAGTGACAGAGACAGAAAGAGATGCAAGTGTCTGTAGTCTGTATGTGCATGGTGTGCTCTCTGTGTGCACTCAAAATTATTCCAGCCAGATTGTATATTTTCCTTGGTACAAGGGAATGCTCTCTGTTGTTGTCTGACGGAAGCAGCATCAGTGTTTGTGTGTTTTTCAAAATCTGTATTGGTTTAATCTTCACAATGAAGACCAGCAGGACATAGCTGGCTTCACATGGTAAGTGTGAGGGGTGGTTGCTTCCCCCGCCCTTCCTGGAAAGATGCCAGTGGAGCAGCAATGAGTGTGCTTTCTCAAATGTTGTCCTGTGGTATTTTCCCGTGATTCTCACTCAAAGTAATGAATGCCATCTATAAAATGTCAAACTTCTTCCTCTTCTTCTTCTTCTTAATATTATTATTATTATTATTATTATTATTATTATCATCATCATCATCATTATTAAGATTGAATTATCACAAATCAAATAGGGAAGGGATCACGGGAAAGAGAGTGGGGGCAGGAGAGGCATTTAAAAATTTTATCACAACAGGAGTAGTGGCACTTCCAAAACTTCTAAGTTCCAAAATTCATGTGACAATGAATCAGTGGGACATCATTCTAGGTAAAGTTTGGGCTTGTGGGTCAGCATAGCGAAAAAGCTGGAAACCACTGCTTTGCAGAATACATATATGGCTCTGCTTTTCTCTGTGTGAGAGTGCTTGGGGTTTGAGTTCTCTGGGGGGAAAATATGCATGACTCATTCTAGTTGAGAGAGAACTAAAGATGACAACTGGAATGAGGAGAAATGGTTGATACGGTTCTTCCACTGCCTCCCCTCCCCACCGAACTCCTACCTAGGTGATATAGAGCTGACTCCACAAAACTGAGAACTGCAAAACACTGTTAGATGAAAGTACGAGATTTTACAACATTGAAAGCTGCTGGAGTGAATAACGTTTCCATGAAATAAATACAAAAAAGATAGAAGAAGTGAAAGCATGCAGTGAAGAAGCTGATTGAAGCGGCAATTCAACTTTTTCTCTTTTCCTGAGAGTCGGGAAAAGGGAGGAAGATATTTTTCACTTATAATGGCAGGGTGAGCATGTGTCTTTATCTATATAGAGGTGCAGGGAGAGAGGAACACAAATGGATAAGGCCAGTCTTCCAAGCTTTTTGTGAGCCTCTGAATGAGTTAGAGAAGAATGCTAAGTCCTTTGACTGAAAAAATTATGTAATGTAATGAATTTCATGAAGTTAAATGTGAGGAGTTTTTTTGCGATGGTTGTTTATTCCCTTTGTTTAAAGAGATTGAGGAAGGGAATATGATGAACCTACTACCTTTTATGTTAAAGGCACTCAGTTCCTCCATCATGTAGAAATTGGAGGCATTTCAAGCCGCAGGCATAAAATACAGCAAGTTTCTTCAATGGTAGTGCATGCAAATTGGAAAAAAAGCGTTTTTTAAAAAATACATGGGAGGAATGGGAACAAATCACCAATATGTCTGTGTCGGTGTGTGTGTGTAAATAAATTTTAGGAGGAGAATTTCACGAGCAATTTCATGATGCAAGCCAGCCTCCATAAGTTTTGATGCACGCTAGAAAATGATTTCTATTTTAAGGTTGGACACGAACATCTGTCAGGATACACTGAGTAAATAATAACCAATAACTTGACATATAGTTCTTTCACTTCACAAATATATCAGGAAACTTTTTTTGTATGAATAACAAACATTGGCATTAGAGAATATGTAAAAATATACATGGTGTTTCCTGAATATCAAGCCAAGTGGTATTTGTTTTCTGTTGTATTCTTGATTGGATAACAGCTTTGATACTTGCTGATCTGGAACACATGTTATTTAAATGGAAATTATTATTATTATTATTATTATTATTATTACTATTACTATTATGAAATGGAAAGTTATAATAATGTTGTTGTTGTTGTTGTTGTTGTTGTTGTTGTTGTTACATATTAGGTGGATATGATAAGATTGTCATACTCATAATAGACCCATTAAGCCCACAGAAATCAATGGATTTTAGTTTTTAAATGATCCCATATCATTTCTGGTTTCATCCTAAGACTTGCGTAAGAAACGGGACAAAGGTTGCTATCGCCAAATAGAACTGCCTTGATGTAAAGAGAATTTTCCTTCCTTAATCTTTAATTATTGGTGACTTTGTAATTGTTGGAAATCAACGAGCGTAATTTTGACATGCTCGGCTTTAAAAAGGATTTGGAATTGTGTGGACCCGATAGGATGTCAGTCTATCTCTTTTCTCAGAGAGATTGCATTTCTCAAGCAGGCATTTCTCAAGTTGTCGTGTAAGGTGCGTAGAGCACAGGAGACCAGAGCAATCCTAACCCCAGCAAGGCACAACCAAGATGTGAAAGAGCCTGGGTAGCTTATCCCTGCACCTGCAGCTCCGCTGCTCCTGCCAGTCAGAGCAGAAGGCAAGGCAGGGAAAACCATGCCCTACAGCAGTGTTTTTCAACCACTGTTCCGCGGCACACTAGTGTGCCGCGAGATGTTGCCTGGTGTGCCGTGGGAAAAATTGAAAAATTACTTTATATATAGTCAATATAGGCACAGAGTTAATTTTTTTAACATTTTCTAATGGTGGTGTGCCTCGTGATTTTTTCCATGAAACTAGTGTGCCTTTGCCCAAAAAAGGTTGAAAAACACTGCCCTACAGTATGGCAGTTTGGAGGTAGCCATCGTGCTTGGATTATTATCATTAATACTTGAAAGAGCTTCTAGCCATACAGCACATGAGGGGTAGCAAAGCGAACACAATTCAATTTGACTATGTAACGGAATCAGTAGAGGAACTTGAAGGCCCTCCCATTGTCCTTACTTCACGTGAGAGGTGGAGACTATATCTTCATCCCCAAGGCAACTGAAATGCTCCCCTCTCTTATTGCTATGTTACACTGTTACACTTGCCTTTCCAGCACTGCACAGGTAAACCTGGTCCAGCTATAGTCAAGCATAATCATTTGTGGCTAGTTGAGAGTAGAATGGAGATATCCATCCGAATTCTGCACCAGTTAGTGAATTGCATGTGACTTGATTTGGATCAAGGAAGGACAGCCAAGATGGCAGAGCAATTAGGGATTTATTTCCTCTTCCCTCACAGTTTCACATCGTTTGCAAAGACATGCCGAAAAATCTGTGCAGAGGAGAGCGAAAATAATCGCAAAACACATTTTTTTTTCCATTTTGGCTTGGCTCTTGTTTGGACTGACACCAGGTTACTTTCCCCTCCTTTATTCAAGAAAATATTATATTTTAAGTATTCCCTTTCTGCCAGTTGTTTTAGGTGGTTCACAGACAAGGCAAGTCATCTCAGATTTTTGTCAATTAATACTGATTAAAGCAGATCAAAACGGTCACCTCGTGTTGAGATTCATTCTTTCTTCTCTGTCTGTGTAAAGGATGACAATTTAAATGAGGGACATTCTGGAAAAGGTCCTTGGTTTCAGAAGGGTTAGCAAACGGCTTGTTTTAAAATGAGAACCTTGGTGTAGCCAATCTTATTCTCAGATTCTGCCTCAGGCAAGAAAGAAAGAAAGAAAGAAAGAAAGAAAGAAAGAAAGAAAGAAAGAAAGAAAGAACCTTTGCTATAGAACTCATCAAATTTTAATGGTACCATGGAAAAATATTTAATTCCAGGCTGAAGTCCAGTAACTCAGTGTAGTGTGTCATGAGACCCAAAATCTTATGCCAATAGTGTAGAAGAGAATTGGCATATGGATTTGCACTACTTCAGTGCAACTAAATTCTTTGCAAAGTGCACAGTTAAGTAATAATTTAACCCTTGGAAAGAGTTGCGGTTTGAACTGACCCCAAAAGGGTACAGCAAAGGTATAGAACTATGGATTTAACCCATAGTCCCGTGAAATACAGTGGTACCCCGTATTACGCATGCAATCCGTTCTGGATTGCGCTATGTAACACGGGTGTGTTTAACATGAATGCCCCCCCAAAAACCCAGAAGTTCACGCATTTTTGCACTTCTGTGCATGCGCGAAGTGCGCAGAACGCTTCTGTGCACCCGTGTGTTGCGTGCGCTCTGGGGAGGACTTCCGGGTTGCGGAGGTCCGTAAGTCGATCATATGCAACACAGAGCGTACACAACTCGAGGTATGACTATATGTTGCAACCATGCTGATTAGATGTTTTCTCTCTGGGGTCGGTGCAGGTGTAGAATCGAAATAATTCACCCTTTTCTCCCTTACAGTACATGGTTATGATTGCTGGATCAGGCTAGGAATCACCCATGCAGCGCTGGTCTTTACACACACTCACCTGCTGTCTTTCCTCCCCTGCCCCCCCCCCCGGAAATAAATGCTGGCGTGGAATGTTCCACGATCTAGGTAACCAGGGGAAATGTAGTGTTCAGAGACTACCTAAGAGCTATGCAGTTCACATGGCAGGGTTCAAGGTGCCTAGTAAGCTACCATGATAGCATTCCAGGCACCAGGAGGAAGGAGAAGAGATGAGAGAGAGAGAAAGATCTCTCTGCTGCTTCTGCTGTTGCCATCACTACAGCAGCCATGTGAGTAGGTGGGAGTGAGAAGGAGCAGTTATTTCCTAGCTCAGATTAAAATCTGAGTTAGAGCAGAACTCAGTGGCCATAATACTTGCATCAGTCATTGTTGATAGTGGAGGTTCATATTACAAACTACACAATATTGCTAATTTATTCCTTCTGGGCAAAGTGTTAAGTAGGTCCCATAGATTTCAGAGGGTGTGGATATGTGTATTTAACTTTAAATCTGGGGCAGTCTAAGCTGTGTTCCCTCTTGAATCTCTCTGTGTCCCACACTTTCTGTGTTTGGTTCACTTGGCCCACCAGCTGTTTTGAGACAGTGTTGTTACTTGGACAAAAGTTATAGTACTAGTGATGATCTTTTCTTCCTCCTCCAGAGCTAGCTGGTTGATTGCACACTGACTATAAGGGAAGATAGCATCCCTTCACATGAGCATTGGTTTTAAGTCTTAAGATTAGTGCCTATAAAAAAAATGGAGCCGAAGAAGGCATGGGATTGGCTTGAGTAGCATGCAAAGTGTGACTGCAAGCTGGTGAGTCTTAGTTCAAATCTCACCACAGCCATGCATGCAGTCTCTGTTATTTCAGCTCCCTGCCCCACCCCCCACCCAGTGGTATGGGAATACTGCCACACTGCCTTACATAATTGTTAGGTGGTACCTAACGCCAAGAAAATTAGTGCTAATACGCCCAGGAACCTCACCTAACTGCTGGAGAGGGTGCACCTCCACAGGCACTTACCTCCACATGTGGTGGGAGTACCCCCAAATCCAACAATTCTGGACAACAATCATACGAGAAATAGGTAAGATAACCAAGCAAGTGCTAGAAATCACCCCAGAACTGGTCTTGCTAAACATCTTCCAAGTCAACAGCGCCCACCTACACCACAAAGAACTCATAACCCACTTACTCTCAGCAGCCAGAAACATTATAACCAGACACTGGAGAGACCTGTCAGGAGTAAGCATGGACCAATGGTACCAAGTAGTATGGGAAACAGCCCTACTAGAAAAACTAACCAGTAAGCTGAAACTGACACAGGGACAAATACAAGAAGATGCCTTCACCCTGGTATGGTTCCCCATCATCACACACACAGCCCAAAAAGACAATGACAAAAATCTACCGACAGCATACAAATATGGCTAACCTGATCAAAAATACTCACCTACCCCACTCACACAGGAAACCAAAGACTACCATAGCCAACCACAAATGAACAATCACACCCAACCTCTCTCACCACCAAAGGAGCACAAGCGAACAATAGAGAACCAGCACAAACGACACTGACACCAAACCCTACATATATGAAGTAAAGTAGAAACATCGCCACCCCACCCCACCCCACCCCACCCATCTCTCCATCCCGCACACCTCTCCCCCCTTTTTCTTCCTAATGTCTCAACAAACGAAACTGATGTGTAAAAGTGTTACATGGAAAAATACGAGAGAGACATTGCATATACCTTTGTAAAACAAGAAAATCCTTAATAAAAATATTTTAAAAATAATAATTGTTTGAAGAGTAAGTGATATAAAGTACTTTGGGAAAGTGCCTTATTCTATATTAGTACTTAATCTGGTTTTCCCCCCCCTGTGCAAACAATTACGGTACTTTTTTCTCCTCGAAGTCAGCATGAATTTTTAAAAGATGCTAAGAGAAACATTTGGCTGGAAACGAAAAAATAAACCATTTGGTTTATTTAGTCTCATGTATTTTAAACTTTGCATTTTTGTACACTTTGCATTTGTGTACACCCCTTTTGATTTTTAAATGTCCATGAAAAGCAATATATCTTTTTTTTAAAAAAATAAATAAATAAACACATGTGGTCTTATTACTTGAAATAGAAATCAGTAGAAATTATGGAATCCATTGTGTGATCCTTTATGGATACTAATAACAGTTTTGAAATTTGAAATTCCAATCTGTATGTGTGGGATTGTTCTTATTTCATTGTGTGTGTGTTTGTGTGTGTGTGTGTGTGTGTGTGTGTATACTATGTGAGATGTATAATATTTTTGATGTAAGGGAACAGATGTAGTGTAAACTTTGTAGTATTGAAGCACAGAAGGCAGATGCTGAGACAGGGCCCATTTGATAGTAGCATCCTCGGGAGAAAATGCATTAATAGATGTTCCAATAAGAAAAGAAAGCTGGTCAGCCATGAAGGAGGCCGTAAATAACAAAGTATTTCTTTTCTGTCTTCCACACAACCTTCTAGTAAATTACTTCAATATCTTCTGCACAAATCCAGAACATATTTTTTCCGTTGGTTGTTCATGATCAGCTAATGGAAGTTAACACTGTGGGAGAACATAAATATTCCAAGACCATCAAGATTCGCGGTGATGGGGAAATGCTTTATGATTTCACGGAATGGGCGAGATTGCATTTTTGCAAGCATTGTCAATGCAAGAGAAACATTTATTTGCTTAATAGTTCTGCTGCTCTAGATTAAGCATTTCTTCTCCCCAGTCCCTCTTTAATATAGTACATGGGAACAAAATGAATGCTGAAAATGGGTTTTGTTTTTTTAAGCTGGCAAATGTTTTAAACTTCATATTTTGATGTGCCCGCAAGGCAAATGTCATTGTCTGGGCATTCTGCAAAAGCTTTGTTCTACTTATTAACAAGAGGGGAAAGGTTCTTTCTGGAGGTGTGTTGAGTAATATGACTCTTGGGATGTGCCATTGCAATGAAGAAACAGCAGGACGTGCTCTGCATGCCCAGAATAGCACCCTCATCTACTGAAGTACTTACCTATTAACATGCAGGTTCAAACGTTTCTCCTGGTGTTTCAGTGTGGAAAGTGTGTTTGTTTAGATCTGAGTGAAAGTTATTTCAAAAGATGCTCTGGAGCAGAGTACCTTAGCTGGGCGAGGAGGCAGAAATAAATTATTATATAAATGAAAATGGTAGCATTGTGTAAAATGACATCCAAATCCAACATATCTTCCTTTCTAGAGGTGATGTGTATATAACGTCTTCTTTATTTCTAAAATGCACAATATATTTATTTTATGCCCATTGATATTAGCTATTGTAAAGAATATTTCATTTTTCATATAATTTACAATGAGAGTTATCCAATGGCTTTGGCTTATATTGAGTGTGGCTAATATTTGGCATTACCCAAATGCCATTAGGTTAGGTACAGCATTAATATGTTTTATTGAACCCACCTATTTTTGTTAATGCTGATGAATGCATACATACAGTCTGTGGTCACCAATGGACTTCCTATGAAACCACCCATGAAACTGCAACTTATGCGGGGGTTACATTCTGGGGGTAGCACATAAAGCCAAAATCACGTAGAGTCAAAACACATTGGGTACAATAGCAGGTGGGATTTTCCCCCAGATTTCCACCCACTTTTAATTTTTTTTTATTTGCCAGGCACATAAAGCTGAATATGCATAAGTTAAATGCGTGTAAGTTGCAGGTCTCTTATATCCCATCAAAAATCCTACTTGGTTCCTGTTTGCACTGGCTCAGCCTCTCACACACCATTAACTATGCCCACATTTCATTGGATGCCAGCTTTGGATACCTACCCCATTCCCTCCAGCATTCCTCTGATGAAAACTGGGATGCACATCTCTTGGTGCCATGCTCTCGTGGAACCAGCTGACTTGCACAAGAATGCAGCACCGCTGCGAGTACCAGTGCTGGCTGAAAGCGCTGGCTCCTCCTTTTTCCCAAGCTCATTGGTGGGGACATTCTGAGATCAAATCAGAAGCTGGGATGGCTTCTGTAATTCTGGGATGTCGCAGGAAAATCGGGACACTCGAAGGGTGTGCTATCCTCCCTTCTGTTTGGTACAGAGGAGAGGTACAAAGAGCCAATGTAGGGGCCTTTTTCCTCACTGATAGGAGTTGCTTGTGGAGGTGGGGAATCATACACCATTTTGTTGTCTTGTCTCTTTATGATATAGCAGCCATTTTGTGTTATTCCGCACACACCATGGCAGCCATTTCCTCAAAATTCCAAATGTGCTCACTATCCCTAAAAGGTTGGTGACCCTGTTATATTTTCATCCTTCACTGTTCTGCAAATCTACTCAAAAGTAAGTACAGTTGATTACAGTGGCATTTATTTCTAGGTAACTCTTTAGAATTGCAATGTTAGAATTACCACCGGAATGGCGAAGGAAATTTCTTTTCTCTCACACATATATTAAATAATATTCCTTGTTTGTGACAAGCTGGATAGTACAGGGTCACCTTTATCAGTCCGCTGAGCCTAAGCCAACCAGGAAGTCTGCATAACCTTGTCTTCATCAGGTTCAGTTTAGTGCAGCCAAATTACTACTTTAAATTATATTGAGAGCATTTTGTCAGCAGAGGACTGGCAAGGTGCAAAATACACTGGCCTTCCTTAGCTTCCATTTTTGATAGACTTGTATGATTTCAATTCCAGATGGCCCCGAGGAGCTGGAAATGCATCTAATAATCTTAATAACCATTCATCCACTTAAAGCAGCATCAGAGTTAATCTACTACACCTTCTTAACTTTAGTAGGCATTATTATCTGACCCATGTTCTTAATTACCTGCTTCCTTTTATGTTCACTCATTTTAACCAAAGCTGAGTAGTGTGGCCAACCTGGACTCCTGGCAGTGACATCAATGCCATGTATAGCAGGATGGGGCAGGCTTGGGGGAAAGTTGGGGTGTCTTGGGTATACTCAGCAATGACTCCAATGGTGGGGAGCCAGGCTTCATGGCAGCACATGCCCCCACTGGCTACCCCTGCAATTTGGATAAAAGTCTTACAAAAACAAATTTTGAACCATTTCACCAGTTCTGAAAGTGTCCTAGGAAATCTTTCAAAATAAGCCACAGGTGCCCATGTGTCTGCTTAGATAGTAATCTGACTGAGGAAGCTTTAGGGCAACTTTGTGGAAATTGATTCCCTCCAAATGTCATTGACTCCAGCTCTCACCTTCTCTGACCATTGGGCATAGTATCTGGGGCTGATTGGACGTGGAGTCCAACCTCACCTGGAGGGCCACAGGTCCTCCCCCCCCCCCCGGTTTTGGGTGTTTTCATGTTGTATTGATCATGTGATACATATTTCACCTCGAAATCTCTGTACAGTGGTGTCCCGCTAGACGAATGCCTCGCAAGACGAAAAACTCGCTAGACGAAGGCATTCGTCTAGCGGAAGGCTGCTCCGCAAGACGAAAAAGTCTATGGGGCTGCCTCGCAAGACAAAAATTTTTCGTCTTTTTTTTCCCATCTAGCGAAAGCACGGCTGTCATTGCCGCTTCGCTAGACGAAAAACCCGCTAGACGAAAATTTTCGCAGAACGAATTATTTTTGTCTAGCGGGGCACCACTGTATTGTAAATATGTGCTGGTTGTTCATGTAGAACAGAAAGCAGAATGGAGACCATTGTAATTCAACTGGTTGTTCTGGTCAACATAAATTTTATATTTGCATTACAAAGAGACTCAACCATAGAATAAGCTTTTATCCTAATGCAGGGGTAGGCAACCTAAGGCCCGGTGGCTGGATGCGGCCCAATCGCCTTCTCAATCTGGCCAGCGGACGGTTCGGGAATCAGCATGTTTTTACATGAGTAGAATGTGTCCTTTCCTTTAAAATGCATCTCTGGGTTATTTGTGGGGCATGCCTGGTGTTTTTACATGAGTAGAATGTGTGCTTTTATTTACAATGCATCTTTGGGTTATTTGTGGGGGGCATAGGAATTCGTTCATTCCCCCCCCCCCAAAAAAAATATAGTCTGGCCCACCACATGGTCTGAGGGACAGTGGACCAGTCCACGGCTAAAAAAGTTTGCTGGCCCCTGTCCTAATGTGTGTGAATGCCCTTATTTGTTTCACTTTTCAATAGAAACCTAGGTTGGGAATAGCAGAATGTTTTTAAATATTATATATATATATATATATATATATATATATATATATATATATATACACCATATACCTGATTTTCTCAGCAGTTTGACATGTCATGAAATTGTGGGTTCATTGCTGACTTGATATTGTAGAGTTTCATGATATCCTAAGACAGAAATGTATTTTATAAGGTGAGGTGCTTGGCTTATGGGATTTACCCTCCTCTTCCTCCCAGGTACCTGCAAACTGATTTTATATGAGTTCTTTTCTGATGCTAGCAGGATTTGGATCATTCCTAGGAAGCGATTGGGAGATAAGAGATGTTGGCCAAAATGTACTTGTAATAATTAAATTGCCAGCTGGCAGCATGTCAATAGTTGGATGTTCTTGCTGACAGAGCCAAGAGAGCCTTTTAGCTTGCTGTAAGTTGATAGAGGTCTGAAAGACCTGTCAGTCACCAAGATGTGCTCTGCCTATAATAATAGCTCACATTCCAGGATATATGAAGTGTTATTCACTCGTAAGAGGAATGCATAAATCCACTAGTATTGCAGATCATATCTCAGAAAAGCTAGGTATATGAAGGAGGAGCCTTTTCCGCTGAGCAATTTAGATCAGGCTGTTCTCTTATAATCATAGATTTGTAGAGTTGGAAGGGACTCTGAGGATCATCTAGTCCAACCCCCTGCAATGCAGGAATCTGAGCTGGACCGTGCATGATGGATGACCATCCAACTTCTGCTTAAAAGCCTCTGAGGAAGGAGAGTCCACTCCCTCTCATGGGAGTGTGTTCCACTGTCGAGCAGCCTTCTCTCATTTTAAGAGTAAAACCATTGGTTCCTATTTTTTAAAATATATTTTTGCTTGTGTTAGTAGGCATGCAGAATAATGTCCCACATACCTACAACCTTTTCTCCTCTTATGTTCTCCCACCTGAACAAGATACTGCATGTGTAGTGTTGTAACAGTCAGCAACATTATTATTTCTGCTTAATTAACTGACAAAGGTTGGTCACATTATGGCACCTGAAGCCAAATCAGAAATGGTGACAATACTTGTTTGAAGCTAACTTCTCCCCTTTTGCTTCTTGCAGCCAATGAGGAAAGGTAGTAATAGCATGACTTCACAGCATGACTGAACACCTGTAGTTACATGATACCACAAAGCCAATTCAAAGTGAGGGCAGTAAACATTGCCTTCATTCTGAATGGGTATCTGTGAGAGACCTATACCATCAACATTCTGATCCTGTTTGTAACCCTCTCCCTGTTCCCAAACGGGTTTGCTTTTTGCAGGAATGAAAATGTTCATGAGAATTGACCCATGTATCAGGTCAGCTCCAGCATTTTGCAAGTAAGGGAGTGGGAGAGGATAGTGGTGTATTAACAAAGCCGGGAAAGAAAACCTATCCTTCTGTTGTCATAGAAAATTATATTTCGATGTGTAATGTTTATCTTATGCTAAAAGTGGGAGGGAGGTTAAAGGGGCTTGTCTCAGTATGTTGTCAAGCTTAATTATTAAATGATTTTCAAAGTGCTATGAAGTTTTAGATTAAAGGATCCTCGTATTGCAAGACTAAAGTGATCTCATTTATTATTCATTTATTATCAGATGCTGTAGGGTTGATGCAGAGCTGGTGTTTTAATTAAAAAACAATAAATTGAAATGTTGATGCCCAAATTAGCTTCGCTTTAATGCATACCGCTTAAAATGATAACCATTGGCTATAAAAGTTCGGTTCTGAAAAATTGCAATGAATAGTTTTTAAGAGTGAGCAACAGCGAGCACATGTCTGCCTTAAGCTCCTGCAGTTTTAGAACCAGTGGGTTATAGTGGTAAATATCTTTGCATGTGGAAGATTCATCTTGCACACCTATACAGACTTTGGACTCAATGATAGTTATTTCTAAGTTAGTATGTAATGGGCCAAGGTGTGAGTAACACCCTCTGTTTGAAGGGCTGTCTAGTCCTAATCCAGTTTAAAGCTAAAGAAACATAAGAAGAGACAACAAGGAGGGCCTTGAAGCTGCCTGTCTATAGTTAGTGTCTGGAGAGCAGACTGAGCAGGCACACAGGTCGCCATAGGAAACTATTTTGTGAGTCAAAATGTTTTTCACACTATAATTTCTGCTTAAGGAGTGTCCTCATTCCACTTTTAATATTACAGTGGTACCTCTGGTTAAGTACTTAATTCGTTCCGGAGGTCCGTTCTTAACCTGAAACTGTTCTTAACCTGAAGCACCACTTTAGCTAATGGGGCCTCCCGCTGCCGCTGTGCCGCCAGAGCACGATTTCTGTTCTTATCCTGAAGCAAAGCTCTTAACCTGAAGCATTATTTCTGGGTTAGAGGAGTTTGTAACCTGAAGCGTATGTAACCTGAGGTACCACTGTATCAATCTCCCATTTTTTTTGCATTCATGAAATAACGTACAGTGGTACCTCGGGTTAAGAACTTAATTCGTTCCGGAGGTCCGTTCTTAACCTGAAACTGTTCTTAACCACTTTAGCTAATGGGGCCTCCTGCTGCTGCTGCGCTGTGGGAACGCGATTTCTGTTTTCATCCAGAAATAAAGTTCTTAACCTGAGGTACTATTTCTGGGTTAGCAGAGTCTGTAACCTGAAGTGTCTGTAACCTGAGGTACTACTGTTTATCATATCTACACCAGTGTGGTATGGTGGGACCTTGCACTGTGCAGTGGAGGTCTCTGATGGGTACAGGTTTCATGCTCCTTCCTCGTGGAAAGGAAAGACGTATCATATTTAGGGCACTCCCAGGTGGATATTGAAGCCCTGCTACAGTCCTATGACTCAGAGGGTGAGTCCCTTGCAATGTCTCTGTCTCCGAAGTCTTGCAGAAGCCAAAGACTACAAAATAAGCCGAGGCAGCTGTAATTGGCCTAGCAGCCTCTCCAAGGAGGTGGTGTCTACATAATGTTTTAGTTGGCTCTGCCTCCCTGCAGAGATCTTTTGTAGCTACCTTAGCAAGACCTAGTGCTTTTTTTTCTTTTTAAAAAATGTTTAGGGGTACTCTCATTTTGACTCGAGAAAACCACCATTTTATAGTTCAAATCGGAGAAAATAAATACAGTAAATGGACAAAAGTTCAAGGATTCACAAGATGTTTAGGGATATGTGTACCCCTGCGTACCCCCCGAAAAAAGCACTGGCAAGACCCACTGGAGGTATCCAAAGTTCTGCCTGCTCTTGATGGAACACTGTCACCTTGTGTGCCTCGGTTTCCCATGGAATTTGGACACTCAATTGTTCCCATGCAACTGGACATGTAGTAGCTAGTATTATGGGCTTATACTAGAAAGACCTGAGTTTATATCTTCACCCAACCATCAAGTTCACTGGGTGACGTTGGCCCTGCCATTGTCTCTTTGACTTATTCCCCCCCCCATTCTTGTTGAAGACAAGATGACCCTGGAGGGGCAACAACATACATTTGATAAATTAAATTAAATTATTTACCCAGTTAGCACACAGTATTGTTGAGAGTTTGGTTGACAAATTAGTTTCTCTCATTGGTAAAACCCAAGGGACAACTGAGCAACACCATACAGAGCCCTTTTCTAATATTTAAGGTGATATTTTATTTTATTAAAGAGGAAGGAACCCAAGTGATTATATGGAAGCTTCATTTAGGGGCAGTTTAATATTAACTGTAGAATACTTAGACAAACTGTTGAGAACACTTCCCTCCTGGCTTCTATATACATATGCTATTGACACCGAACCCTTGTTGCAAAATTAGTTAGTTATTTCAGGCACAGGGTGCCATCAGCTCTGCAATGATTCATGACTGCTACATTTAAACCACGATTCCTAATTTTTATAAAATTCTCCATCTGGACTTTTTTATTCCACAGAATGGACTTCCTGTGCTACGTTCAGACACTGGTACATGCTAATAAGATTTTGTGGTGCAATAATCACAAATGCTCTAGATCCCACCCCCTCCATATTTTAAGGTATAGCAGACAAAACCTGCTTGCCTATTTGCAACATTTCACATTAGTTTAGTTCCAAAAATAATAATAATTAAATAGGGATTTCTTCTGACAGAAGCAGCATGACCTGAAAAACGACAATGTACTTGGAGACTATGTTGTAGAAAAAGAGACAGAAATAAGAATTCATGCATTATGCTGATGGCAAGGTTGCCACCAAGAATGCAACCCCATGGGTGCTACTCCACATAGCAGGCCATTTGTCACACATTTGTCAGTCTTTTGTCTAAGTCCCAGATGGTTTGGACCAATGTTATCATGCCCCACTCCAGTAAAGAAATGTTTCACTAGCATGGTTAACATACCTGACCTACATAAGGAGTGCTTCAAAACAAGAAGCTTAACACAGATACTGACACCTGTCTTCTCAGTGGCAAAGCATGATACTTTACTATACGGGATGGCAAAGCGTGTCCTCCCTAAAAGAGGGCACATGTTGCGGTGAGACCTGGAGACTGACCTCCTGGTTGTGGGTGGGTCTATTGGACAGCCACAACACCCTATTAGTAGGTCCCTCATTGCTGGGTTTAATATGGCCAATGTGGTGCAGTCTAAACGGATCGAGGGGCCTATATATACCTATGCACGTGACCCAGAGCTTCCTCTTTTGGCTCATGCATCGGAACACCTGCCTACCTCTCCCTATTTTTAGGGCATTTTGCGATTGACCTTGCTATGCCATCATGTGTCGTCTGTCATTGGGACGGGCACGGCAGGAATTTTCCCCACTTGGCTGATTGGCTTTTGCCATTTGGGTTTCGCCTGCCGCTTAGCAAATCATCACAACTTGTAAGGTTGCGGATAGGCACTGGTTCAGGTGATAGGGATGGGAGAACTGTCTCGCCTCCCCTATGTGAAGGGTATTCCGTTAAAGGAATCCAGGGACTCAACTTGGTTTGGTCAACCCGCAAGAGGGGGTTGTGCCCGTGTCTGAGTCCAGGGGGTCATCTGGTGAGTGAACAGAGTCTTTTCCCGTGATTTTCAGCTATCTTAGGTGTTCACCCTTGGCTGACCTATGATAGGTCAGCGCTACCTGCAACAGTGTAGGGAGCTAGTCGAATCAGAGCCTATGCAACCACTCACTTTTCTGTAATCAATAAAATTGTGGCCCAAATTCTGCCAAAAACCAAACCTAAAATTTGAGTCAAATGTCTGTCTATTTAGGGGGGAGGTCTCTGGGTCTGAACATGCAAATATGACCTATTAGACATTACTGAACCCTAGCGGGTTGAGACCCATGAATGGAATGTAGAAATTGAGGGGTATAACCCATTCAAAAGGAATGCAGTGGTACTTTGGGTTGCGGACACAATCCATTCCTAGGTGCCATTCGCACTCCAAAAAGTCCACAACCCGAGCGGTGATATCACACATGCGCAGACCGCACGGAGTGCTTCTGTGTGTGCACGCATGGCGAAACCTGGAAGTAAATACTTCCGGGTTTGCCGCATTTGTAAAGTGAAAAAATGCAACCCACAGCTATCGTAACTCGAGGTATGACTGTAAACCGAACAGGAATGGAGGAGGAGTAGCATTATATGTAAAGTATGTGTACATTTGTGAAGAGATCTATGGTCTGGAGCATGGAAGGCAGAAGGGAGTCCAATATGGATGGGAGTTTCTTAAAGGTGAACTATTGGAGGCACAAATGCAGACAATTCCAACAAGAAAAAAAGTGGAAGGCATCTAAAGAATGTGGCTGCATAAGGAGCTTACAGATGACCTGAAATTTGAGGAGGGCATGTATAAGAAATGGGAGAAAGGGGAAATTATGAGGGAAGAATACACATGAGTATTCAACAGTTGCAGGGAGAAAGTCAGGCAGCCCAAAGATCATAATGAGATTGCGAGAGAGGTTAAAATAATGAAGTAAGGTATCTTTGGCTATGTTTGAAGCAAGAGGAAGAACAAACAAGTAGTAGGTCCTCTGTGTGGAGAAGATGGAGAAATGCTATAGTGTCACAAAGAGAAGGCAGAACTGCCCAACACCTGCTTTGTCTCTGTTTTCACCCAAAAGGAAAGCAGTGCCCAACCTGGGGATAAGAGGATAAATGGTGCAACAAGGGAGCTGCAGCCCAAAGAGGTGGTAAGGGAACACGTAGCTACTTCAGTTGATGGGGGCCTGATGAGCTGTGCCCAAGGGTAATGAGAGTGTTCATCATTTGAGTTTCACTATGGAATATATTTCTTAATGATATGTGGAGTTCTATAAGAATTGGGGTACTAGGCCACTAGGCTGATAATGTCTGTCACTGCATATTTGATCACTGTTCCAGGCAGCATTTAGTCCCAAATTCTTTAATGAGAACTATAAATGTCTAGAATGTGGAACAACATTAAAAGCAGGCATTCACTCATTCACTTTCAAATATTTTGCAGTCAAGACAACTGCATTAAATGCAGTTTTACCAGAATACATTCTTGGTGTTGCAGTGTCAAGAAATGTGGTCATCATTCTCTATGCATCGGTAGTGAGCCAAGGAGTCAACAGATTGTACAAATTTTACTTGATGTTGATTGGTATTATATTGTGTTACTTGGCAGCAAATTCTTGTCAAATGGAAATGAAACTTATTGAAACTACTGTGTGCAGTATTTGAATTTGGTTTTTGGTGTTTTCGCCGCCTTTCCTAAAAGCAAAACTTGAGAAAGGAAGTTAGGAGCCAGCTGCTTTTTGCTGTGACCTGTTAAACATTTGTTTCTCAAGTCTTCAATGATTTCTCACGTAAGTGACAAGAATGGTGTGACTTACTTCATGATAGCTCCTAGGAAAGAGCCGGGTCAATAGTTTCCCCACCAAGTTAAATACATGTCTGCTTCAGACCAATAATCATGCCAGCAGAGGGGAATGTTCTTAAGACTAATCTATTAAGCCAGAGAGCTTGGTTCGAGTGATCTCTGTGACTATTCACTTGTTTACAATAGCAGGTAGCTTTGTGTTGTTGTTCTTTCTCTAAAAGGTCAGAAAGCAAGTTAAATGTATGAAAATTTCTTGGGAAAAGCTGAAGTCAAATAATGGGATGTTTATCTATCTAGATACCCCATGCCACCATAGCTTTATACAAAACGATGACAAATTATCCGAGAAAGGGCAAACTATAGTAATGTGGGGCTGCCCATGTTCTGTGGGACTGCCCCTAAGGATGCTTCAGAATCTGGAAGAATGTTACCACCTGATTTCATGTGGGTCAGCATTATTATATGACACCAGTTCCTTCAAAGCTGCACGATTTAATGCTCACCAATATCTTTCTGGACCTAATTCAAGCTTTAGTCATTTATATTTTAGACTTCACAAGGCATGGAACAGAAGAAAGCAAAAGCAATAATCAGTCTAAAACACCATTAAAACACTACATCAAACCATTGGAACCATTAACTAATCCACTAATTACGCAAAAAAATTAAAAGGAAGAAAAGAAACGAAACCATTACCAGACTTGCAGTCGTCCCTCACATCCCTATGTGAAAAGATGTGTTTTCAGTTGTCTCCTGGAAATCACAACACATATTTTGGGAATTACTAGACCTGGGAGAAAGCTGTGCAGCTGTCAGCAAATCAGTTCAAATGGCCCATGGCCAGCAGAGGCAAGAAGCATATTTCGCCCTCACATTGCTACCTTAGAACATACAAGTCCATGCCTTCTATTTAGTTACTTGTTGGCCATGACACTGAGTTGTCTGGCCTTTGCTTGGTAGAGATTCTGAAGGGGCATGCAGCCTTTGTGTGCAAAGGCCAAAGACGCACTCTGGATCCTTGCGGTATAGATGTGCCCCCCACACCCACCATGAGGGGCATTTACCAAGCCTACCATAACTGACAGATGAAAGGGAAAACAGCAAATGTGTGTTTGATTTCCTATACCACTGCTCTCCCCCCCTTTTCTTTGCTCTGCCAGCTTGACTTATCTGAAAGAAGGCATGCAGTTGCGAATTGAACTAAATTGCAACTAGAGATGCAAATGTTCACCTGACATGTAGATAAACATAAACATTCATTTTCTGAAATGCTTCATCGTGAGACACTTTCTCATTTCTTTTCCTTATTATTTTTCCCCTAGATAAAGCTGCTCAAATCACCAATTTGTTTTTTTGTATTTTAAGTGTTTCTCATTGCTGTGATTATTCTCAAGGAGTGTCAGGGCCTGAAGTGGTGAGGCGACAAGGGACAAACTGCATGTTGCTTATGCATTGGGTATAGTCCTATATGGCTGACACACCCTTCTTCTCTGGTAAAAGATTCTCTGCTTTTCAGCAAGAGAAAGGGCCGGGATGAGAAAGTTTCCCTTGACAACCGTTTCCTCTGTGAAACTCCCTGCTCGCTGGTTTCACCATTGCAGAATAGCACAGCCATGCTTTTAAAATAAACATGGCTCTGTAACAGTAGCACCAAGGGTAAAACGGACAAAGAGAAAAGTTTAGGGTGGGCAGTGGGGCCAATTGGCAGATGGCAAGTTATGTTAGCTTTGTAAGCCACTTCTTTTATTGAAGAACGCGATATTTCAGTGCCATCATCATCATCATCATCATCATCATCACCATGGAGGTGTCTGTGGAGGGGATATGTTGATTGAAAATGTCTAGCCAACCAGATGATTAGTTGGGTTCCTATTAAGGGTATTTGGCAAGCTAACATGACATTGATGTGTGGGATTGAGGATTGGAGTGGTCGTTCTTTGGTATTATGGCAGGGGACAAAGCTGAAGTGCAACTTTTGAATAAATGTGTTTTTAATAATAAAAAAGCACTAAAAGAAAAAGAAAGAAGAAAGGATGTTAGCCTAAGGGCTGCTTGGAAACCTATTAAATAAATAAAATGTACACCAAACACACACATTGCTACACACATCAGTGCCCAATGCCAGTTCAATTTCTGTGGTGCTGTTTATCTTGCTGTCCACTTATTTAACATAAAAATGTAACATACTTAATGATGTACCTCTTTCCACACTATACATTTCAAGGTAAATGAAAAATCAAACAACATATACATACATACATACATACATACATACATGACCATAAAAATGGGAGGAGAATGCAAACAACTGCAATTTTCACTTCTGTTTCCACTGGAATTTTCTGGCATCCCTAGCATAAGTTTGCAGGCTTATTCATCCTGACAGCGTCAGTCTCCTTGACTGCCTCTAGCACTGCTGTCTGTTCCTCTACTCCTTTTCTGCCAACCATAGCTTCCTTTGTCCTTGTGACCTGTGTGAGACGCATTCTTCTTTCTCTTCTTTTTTCCTCTTGCCTCAGTCTCTTCCACCTACACTTCCCTCAAGGTTTATGTATCTCACTCCAACCCTTGTTGAACTGGAAACTTGTCAGGAAGACTTCCTTTGTAGTGAAGCTGAATCAAAGGTGATAGTTTTTGTTGTGATGAACTGAGCCTTGAGGAATCCTACTAAACAGCACAATTTCCTTCCCCCAACAGATCTGCCACATTTATTTTTCAACACGAGGTCTAAGCAAGGAGAGTGCCAGGTTTAACAAAAATATATGCACAAGGGAGGGGGAAATGCAGGGAGACATGAAAAGGAGGAATGGAAATTAAACATAATTCATAATGTAGTCAGGTTTTATGGCCATGACACATAGTTGTATTTAGATACAAATATTGAAGCAAAATCCTGAAAATGACTAATAGCCGTTGAGCTCTGCTTTAAATTATACCTTGGCTCCCAGCTGCACTCAATCTCATGATAATATATACATATTTTATTTCTCTTTAAATGGCAGAAAATGAACTGTAAATTCCATTTCCCTGACATCAGAGAAGCATTATGCAGACAAACAATGACAGAGAAATATTCTGTAGTAATCTTTCATTGACATGAATGAGTGGAAAATGTGCAACATTAAATGCAGTCTTTAGAATGAATTTTCCAAGCACATTCTATCTCCAGCTAGATTTGCCAGCTTCATTTTAGGCTTATCATTGATCTCTAAAACTTATAGGACTTATCCTAGAGAAAGTGTGGTTTCATGGCCTAACCGCAGTGTACTGGATGTTTTCTGAGTCATGAGGCTGCTTGCTAAAGAGGAAAAACGAACCCACCAAGCACATTCTGTGGTCTGAGTGGTGGGGAAAGGTGATTTACTTTGGCAACAGACCATACAACCAATGGGTTGGATCCAGACTTAGGTCATCTTAAGAACAGACCACTTGTAATAATGCATGACTGAATCTGGGTCCACAAGCTGTGGTTCATAAGCATATGTATTCATGTGTATGCATGTATGTTGGTGTGTAATGTTTTATACCATTGTGGTTCTGGTTGGCAGGATGTGGGTCATTGTGGAGGGTGCTCACTCAGCTTCAGATCAGCTTTTAAATGAGAGGGAGGGTGTTTAGGATTAACAGTGATCAGGAATTGCAGAAGCATAACGTTTCGTATAGCCACCAACTTTCTAGGGCACGGCAAAGACTATTGTTTTCCTTGTTTCCAGAAATCTCACTAACAAGATCTATCTTGTCACTGACTCCTACATGGTGCCATCAATCAATGGTCTTAAACAAGTAGAAGAGAGGAAATTACAGCAATTCTCCACTCTCTCTTTTCCCATAAGTAGTCCAGACCAAGCCAGACCAAGCTCCCTTCACATAAGGAGAGGAGAAAGAAGATTTTAGTTAAACAGAGATGTAACTTCTGACACTAGTGCTGAAAGGCGTTTGTCAGCTTAGGCAAAACATTAATTTTTAAGAAACATATTCATGGGCACTAGAAGCTTGTATAGAAAGAGAATACTAGGCATCGAGCAGATAGCAAGTTGAAGACTAAGCACATTTTTAGAATGAACAGCATTAATTAAAACTGTTACTGCAACAGTTGTTGACACAGACTCTCCTGTCTAGGTCAAACTGAATCTACTGTAAATGTACATTTAGACTGTCATCTTTAACTCATGCAATTTATTTTCTGAGACAGGAAAGGAAAACAACTTAATTAATAGGTTAACTGAGTTGACTTATTAAAATAGTTGAGTTCCACTGTGTGCCTGGGTGACTTTGCTAATCAACAGTAGCAGCATTGGAAATATAGAATGAAGGCTCATGTTTAGCTATATGTTTTTATTTAGCCCTCAGGTGTGTAATATTTGTCTAGATATGTTGGATGCTGTGCTTATTAGTGTGTTTTGTGACAGTTTTTATAGCAGGAAGACTAGGGGAACCCCATGTGCAACTAAAGCAGTTACCTTTTCTCTGCAGTAAAGGGAGCACTTTTTGGGGGTGGGGGTGGAAGGAAGGAGCACATGAAGCCAAGGCTTGCTTCAAGTGAGGGACCTACCGTAGATTCCCCAGACCTAGTGCTGTAGTGCTTGAATCAACCCCGAGAGTAGCAATAGGAAGGCTTTTTAGATAGGATGTCAGGAAATCCTCTCTTTTTTCATATTTCTTTTGCTCTGAGAAGTGAATATACTCTAGCACTAATGGTTTGGTACAGGGAGAGGAAGTCAATTTGTTTATGAGCCCGAAAAGAGCATTGGGGGGAAGTTTGGAGGGAAAGGAAGCTTAAAACATAGGATAGGGCTTGTTAGGGACCAAGACTTTGATGAACTTTAAGGAACTTGGATGGATTCGTAACTGATGAACAGGAAGATGGCTACTAGCCACAATTGCTATCTTCTAACTCTACTGTGGGAGGTAATATGCCTCTGAATACCAGTTGCTAGGATTCACATGTGGAGAGAGTACTGTTGTGCTCAAGTTCTGCTTGCTAGCTTCTCATGGGCATCTGGTTGGCAACTGTGAGGACAGAGTGTTGTGCAGGATAGCCAGCCACATATAACTAGCATCCCTAACTCTAATTAATACACGAAGGGGTTAAGAACATAGAGCAAGATGACATTTGTAAACAACAACAACAACAACAACAAAACAACCCAGAAGCTTTTTTGCTGGGTATCTCAGGTCAAGAACTGCCAAAAGAAAAAATGGAAAATATTTATGTATGCTACAACAGCGGCAAGAGTTGTATTAGTTCAAGGTTGGAAGACTGGAGAAGTACCAAAGAAAGAACAGTGGGAAAATACTGATGAATTACGCAGAATTAGCGAAGTTACAGACAAACTACATGAAAGGGACTACATGAAAAGGACTACATGAAAACTACATGAAAAGGACAATAGTGACTTTAAAAAAGAATGGGAACCTTTCACAATTTACCTACAGAAACAACAAAAGAGATGGACTCATTGGCAGGTTTTGAATAAACATTCACAATTTTATTCAAGTAAATATGAAGAAAGAGAATGCAATAACACTTAAAGTTATTTAACATGCAGAGGATAACAAATAATGTAATAAACCAGAAGGAGAAGATGAGGGGAGTCAATGGGAGGGTTGGGATTGTAAAATGTAAAGTTGGATAATTGTATTTGCAATTTGCTATAACAGTGGGAAAGACTTCCTTGGGAGGTTGTGGGCTCTCTTTCATTGCAAGTTTTTAAGCAGAGTTTGTATGACCATCTGCTTAAAGTTGAGATTTCTGCATAGCAGGGAGTTGGATTAGATGATCCTTGAGGTCCCTTCCAACTCTACAGTTCTGTGATTCTGTGATCTGAACTGCCTCACAGAAGCTTTCCCAAACTCTAGAAGTGCAGATAAATGAGTGGTGAGATTTGTACCCATTTTTCTGCCAGTAGCTGCCTTATTTCCAGGCTTTTACAAATGAGTGCAAATCTCTGCTGCTGACGGTCATTCCTTAGGAATGTAAGACATAGGAAGCTGCCTACATTGAGTGAGACATGTGGTTCATTCACATAAGCATTGTCTTTGTGCAGACTGACGGTGGGTTCCCTGTGTTTGAAGCACGGGTTATCTCTCCAAATCCTACCTGGAGATGCCAGGGGTTGAACCTGGGACATCTCTGCATGGAAAGTATGTGCTCTGCTACTGAGCAATGGCCCTCCTCTTGCACAAATCAGACCAAGAGTTTGAAGTGCCATTGGGGGGGAAAACACCCTTTGCAGAATGTAAGCTCTTGTAGTGCGGAGGGCTTATTTAAAACTGCTGCTTACAGAAAAGAATTTCACAGTATCTTTTAATTACTGTGAATGATCAGTGCCTTTGTTTTACTTCTCAGCTGAAAGATGGCACTTCCCAACAGCAGGCAGGCTTATGAAATCATGCTGAGACGATGCTGACTCAAAGGAAACATCGCCATATTTTGAATTACCAACACAGAAACATTTTTTCCAAGAGATACCCTGTTCCTCGTGAGATTTATAACTCTATTCCCAAGTGCTGTGATTAAACAGTTATATCCTTCCCCTCACACGCTCTTCTGGTCGCTTTGCAGCGTTGTGCCCATTTTTCTTCACAAAACAACTTTTATCTCGCATCGCTGTTCTCAGCTGATGTGATAGTAAAGCAGACAAATTTACTGGCAAAATATGCAGACTGTGAATTGCCGTGTAAATGTTGCTTTTGATTGCAATTTACCCCACCTTGGGATCAGATGATGAAGAGCGGACTAAAGCATTTTAAATAAATGACAAGGACGAGACGAGCTGCTTGTTACAGTATGTGCATGCAAGTCATATGCCCCTTTCTCTAATAACATTACTTGGAATAAAAGCCACAACTCCTCAAGACTTACGCAGGAAAGAAATGAAATATACATGGTTCCCCGGGAATGCAAAATAGAGATGAGTTTCCCTGTAAACTTTTTTTTTAAACAAAAACAAAAACACATGTTCAGTGGAACCATTAGCAGAAATAAAAAATGGAAGCTTTCGGTGCAAAATGGTTAGCACTTTCTGACGTAATAATAGTTTGAAAGATAGTAGGCAATGCAAATGGGAAATGTTTTGAAAGGCTCGTGCTTCCACCAATTATACTGAAGCATACAGTCAAAGTGTTGAAGCAGACCATACAATGATGTTCCATGGTGGAGCCTTATTTGCCCCTACGGGTTCCCACGGTTGCGCCCGGTGAGAAAACATGGAAGCAGAAAAGACACCTGAGGCTGCTGGCTTCAGAGAGAGAAAGATTTATTTTCTGCATGCAGAGGCACTTGCAGTGTTCAGACATCCAAGCAAGTACAAAAAAAGTCAATTTTCAGACCGTTCTTATAGACAGTTCCCTGGCTCATCTTCCCACCCCAGGAATCTTCCTCTTGTCCATATAAGGAACATTTCCTGTTGTACATTTCCTGTTGTACATATAAGGCAAAAGGACATTTAGCCCTGAGTTGGTTCATGCGCACTCCAGCAAGGCCATCCTATCTCTGACCTACACAGTTCCTCTCTGTGCAAGGTCAGCCTTCTACTGTTATCTCCAGACTCTTAGTCATAGCTTGCCAGAAGAAGTGCAATGCAGATCAAAGTTCACAGCTTTACAGAGAGGTTTCATAAAGAAAAGCTTAAAGAGTTCTTTTATACTTCTGGACTAACAATACATTCAGGTAGATATATACAGGTTAGCTAATTAACCCCTTCAATGGGACACCTTCTGCTGTGCTACCTCTTTCAACCAGGGCACCATGTGTGGCAGTCTTTCATCAGAGTCAGAGGTGTGGGAAGGTCAGGTGGTACCTGGTGCGGAAAATTTCTTGTCACCCCCCATTGACCCCCCCCCCACAAAAATGGTTTTAAGTTATTTCATATTTTCTAACAAAGGAATAATAACAAGTAATAATAATAATAAACTTTTATTTATATCCCGCCCTCCCGGGCCAAAGCTGGGCTCAGGGTGGCTAACATCAGATATGTAACATTGGTATAAAATAAAACAATAATTAAATTACCTCCTAAAAACATCTCAAAATCAAATTAAAGTCTACTTAGATGGCTTTCCACAGGGTTAGGGTTGGGAACAGTAAGTGCTCCACTGAGCTGAAATTTCAGCCTTCACGACATAGGAAAACAGCCAAGTAAACAGCTATTTTGGTGGAGGAGGGTCAATATATTAACCGATATGCATGAAATTTCATATATAGCTATATAATCCCTAGTATACTAAGATAAGACCTTTGGAGCAGGCATTTTAAAAAAAGTATTGAATGAACCGCCCTAGTAGGGCAGTAATAGTTCCTTGATAATTGTCACCTCCTCCATTATGGAACATGGGGCGATCCGCCCCTACGCCCCCAAATCAGATCCGCCCCCTACACCCCTGATCAGAGTGCTGCCTTTTCCTTCTTGGAGTACAACTTCAAGAGCTGCTTCTATAGAAAAGCCTTCCTGAATCACCCCAGCCTCTGCTTCTGTGCCCTAGTCTTGCCTCCTGACATTCCCTTATTCATTTCCCAGTACTCCCCCCCCAAGCTCCTGATTCTACCTCATCCCCATTTCTCCCTTGTCCTATCTGTCTAAAGTAGACCGTAAATCCCCCTGGCAAGGACTTCTTCTATATTCTGTAGCTTTCTACAGCCTAGCTTTCTGTATACACTAAATAAATAGCATCGTTAGGAAATGTTATGCTTGGAGTGATTTCCCTGCAACCTGCCTTGAGAGCACATTGGGAACAGAAATGTGAAACAAACTTTTTAAAATTACGTTTAACGGCAGTAGGGTGCCTGGCTGACATCAGAGGCATCTTGTAGTCTGTTAAGAGAGGGCCAGGTTTTTCACATTGTTCCTTAAATAGTTATATGGATGAAGGGATTTTGGCAGCTGCATGTAGGTTGCAGAACTCCATCCTCCTGCAGCACCATGGAATGGGAAAAAAAAAACCATTTTAAAACCCCAGTTATCTCAAGCTGTTAAAGGCACAGAAGTCCTTTATGTTGAAAGGTTAGACCATTTAATTATTTCCTGGTCCTGGTTCATCCTCGTGTGCAGACATCATTTTGGTTCTTTTTGTATGCATGTAGGTGGAGGGATGACATCTGCAAAAGCAGTCTCAGCCAACTAGGCATCAAACCTGGTATGTTTGTTGAATGGTAGAGATGGGGAACTTGTGCCCTGCCGATGTGGTTGGGCGTCAACTTGGATCAGCCCAGCCAGCATGGTCAATGGCCAAGGGTGTGGTGGGAGTTATAGTCCTATCAACCTTTGGAACCCCTGATCTCAGGGACCATGTGTATAGATGTGGATCACGTACAGTGGTACCCAGTCCGGTTGCGAACGGGATCCGTTCGGGAGGCCTGTTCGAAACATGAAAGAACGCAACCTGAAGCGCCAAATGCGCGCATGTGCGTGGCGCACTTCAGCGTTTCTGCGCATGCACAAAGCGCGATTTAGCGTTTCTGCGCATGCGCGAAGCGCCGAACCCGTAAGTAACCCGTTCAATGTATATGTAGGCATCACTTTCACTCTTCTTAGTTCAGATTGGCTGGGGCAACGCAGTCAGATGGGCGGGGTACAAATATTATTATTATGAGTAGTAGTAGTAGTAGTAGTAGTAGTAGTTACTATGGGGACTGGGTATTGGAGTTAGAGAAAGAGAGGAACATAAAGTGGGAAGAGATCTGCCCTTCGCTGCTGATTGTCCAAGATATAATGTATCAAATAAATACAGCGTCAAGAGAGGAGAAGCTCAAGGATATAATGAGGCAATTCTAGTTTAAAAGTGATAATCTATGTATTGACTACTTTCCGTATTCTTTCTTTCTTTCTTTCTCCTTGCAGAGTCACAGTGTACACTCTGGGTGAACCTGAAGGTGAGTTGCGCATCAGCATCCTTAATCATTTTCAAAGTCAATAGTGGTGGTGCTTGACTTGCATGGTTTGTTTATTCTGCTAGTACTTTTTTCTACTGATGGAACATGTCATTAGATGTGATGCTAAGGGGGGGGGGGCGAGAGCTGGGGGGGGGGGAGTGAGTGGAAAAGAGACGTACTGCTGTGTTAGATGCCAGAAATGAATTGAATTAGTGCTGAGTAAAGCACAACACATCCTTTGGGCAGCAGGAGACCAATATTCTCTTGTAATAAAAATGGAAATACGTTTTACCCAGGTGTTGTGCAATGGTCAGTATAATCAGAAAAAAAAAATAAAGGAAGGAGGAGTGTGAGTATTCATTTTAGGGCATATAGAAACATAGCACAGTTAGATTTTAACTCGAGCAATTGACATTCTGCCATTGAATTAATACCATTTAATTAATTATTAATTAATTAATTAATTAATTACATACACTGTCTCGCCCATTTAATCCTCACAATGATTCTGTCAGTGCAAAGATTTCTCCCTGTGCCATGGAACATTCTCCTCCCTATGTGTGTGTGCCCCCTAAATATGTTCTGTATGTTCTGGGCTTTCCCCCATTTGAGGGCAGAGCATGCCCAAGGGGTGTGGGGAGGGACCTTGAGCTAGCAGAAATGTTTTGGTGAATACCACCCTTATTTCCATACTTTAACCCACCTTTCATACACTGCCCTGCAATAAGTCTTCCACTAGGATTTGCACAAGAGCTCATCCTACTGGTGCCATTTCTTTTCATTTTTTGGTGGCAGAGGGAGAGTTTGTTTCTCGCACGTAATGTTTAGGATCTTTAATTCAACTGGATTTTAAAATGATCTTCTGTCATGCTCCCCTGTTCTATTATTATTATTTTATTGCTACAATATCATTTCTGTATTTTGTAAATAACTTTCAAGTTCATATTACTGAAAAGTAGGATATAATACCAACGGAAGATAAATAACCCAGCCAACATTGTGCAAGCGCTTTTAATTTCCAGTTAGCTCCGTAGAAGAGAGTTCAGTTAACTTAGATGGATTTTGTTGTCTGTTTTAAATGTCTGTTTCAATAATGTGGACAGAAAATTGAACTGGAAGTATTATTCAGAGAAGCCAATAAATTATTCAAATAATGGGAGTTCAGGATGTGGTTAATTCTTCCCAGTGGACTTACAAATTCTTACTTTACCTGGATTGTGCCCTTAAACATTGCAAATTTGAAATATCATTTTCATCGCATGTATGATTCACATTTCGATTGTATCAACAACGAACAGCACTTGATCTCAAGACACTGCAAACAACCTTTGGGGGATAAATAGTAGCTGCTGGTGGATTGTTAATTTAGCTGAAATGAGACAACCTTCATTCTGTGGAATGTCTTAACATCTTAAAAAATAAAACTGCAAGATGTTTGTGATAATTAAAGGCTATAGGTAGTATCCAATAGTAACCAGAGTAGACCCATTGAAATCAATAGTTAAGAAACACAAGACCATTGATTTCTGTGGGTCTAGTCTGAGTAAAATTTAGTTACTACTCTATAAGTTATCCAGCATTGTTAGCAGTAGCGTTATTTTTAAGTTAAACCAGTGATCCTGTGGTTGTAGATATGGCATTCAGAAGACATGTAATAAGCATTTCTTATATTTTTGTGGCAACAGGAGAGATCAGAAGTCTAAAGAAATTATATTACATTGGGGCTCCTCTTTTAGTTTTAAAATAATTGAGCAGGGAGAAACACTATATTATTTCAGTTAACACCTCCTCTCGTCATCTGTTCCTAGTGTAACCTCCCCCCCCCCCTTTTTGGTCTGGTTTTATTTTTTTCAGATTAGAAATCTGGGCATTGGTTCAAGAATGATATCTTAAACATGTAATAGATTGCTCTCGGTAGGGTTTAATTTCCACCTGAGTGACTCTGCAGTGTGCTGGTTCCGTGGTGTTACCTCCAAGTCTAAAAGAAACCAAGCAAAGATTTGTAAGTGGCCCCAGAGAACCTTTACAACACTACTGAAGCATGGATTAATGCTTCATAATTCTTGGTGCCCTGCGATCTCTCAGCAATTTGTTCAGTAATTTGCTTGACTGCTCTAATGCGGTGCAATATTATAAGACTCGATACTTTTTTTTACATGAAAAAATGCTGCTTAATTTATTATTATTATTATTTTATCCAGTTTTCTGAAAGGACTTCAGTGTGCCATTATGAGAATGAATTGTATTTGGCTTGGGGCGGGGCCTGATAGGCTCCATAAAGGACTGCTGCTGCTGCTGCTGCTGCTGGGCAGAGAGGGCTCCGTTTTTGTATTTAATTTGCTTTTATTTTTTTATCTATATCATTTTAAATTGTGATTGATATTAATGCTGTATTCTTAGTTTTATATTTATGATTTATGTGGAAATTGTTTTCCATTTGGTTGTGTACTTTCTGATGTGTTTTCTTTATTACTTATGACTTTTGTTATGTTGTAATTATGTAGATCTTGCCATGTTGTTTTAACTATGGAAAGGCAGCATACAAATAAAACGATGGTGATTTTTGTGTGAAACATGACCTCATTGTTTGTGCGCATTTGATGTTAAAATCAATTTGTTGCGATTTTGAGACACAGTCCAGAAATATAAAGACTTTGCCCTCCAGTGAGGGCCAAGTTGTTTTATTACATTAGGCTGCTCAAAATGTATTGACTTCTGTAAGGCTATTTCACACTTCCACTTGTCCTGCCACTTTCCTCTGGGAAAACCCACTCTTATTGCTGAATCGTAGCAAACGTCAATCAGATTTTCTCCAGATTGATGCTTGCTCTGGTTTAGCACCAAAGAGTGGGTTTTCCAGGGGAAACTGGCAGGGCAAAGGCAAAACCACTTGGACATGTGCCTAGAAAGCATGGGATAAGCAGAAAACTGTGTACCCCTTCATGTATTAAAAGTGTGGAAGATCCCTAAGCCGCCTTGAGCCACTATGATTATTATATTAATAATATAATCACTGCCAGTTGCAAACAAATTCCACTGTTATCAGATTAGGGCTTATTTTCTTGGTTTCTTCACTGGCATTAAACCAGAGCTTTGCAGTTCAGATGTAATAGGGAACTCTAGTTGGATAAGCCAGGTTCTTTGCTCCAAAGCCAGTGCATGATAGAAAGAAGAGACGCGCAAGGGAGGAACACTAAACCAGGGTGAGGAACCTACTGCAGCATCATTTCATCTAGAGCTTGGCACTCTCCCCAATCCATTCTGTTCATACCTAGACCACATCCCCTCTACCTGTCCCATGGGAGAGAAGCCAGGAGGGGCTACACTGGGCGTGGGAGTGAGGACTGCACTTTAGCAGCTTATTCCATCCCTTTGGCTTCCTTGACTGTCTCTTCTTTGGCTACAGAAAGAAACTAAAAGGCAGGCAGGCAGCTGCATTAGCTTGGAAGCATGAGTGCAGAGGCCATAGAGAGGTGCTTAGCCCCTGTGCTCTGTGGCCAGGAATGCCAGTCATCCTGCGTGCCTGTGTCTTCTCCTCTTATCTTTGTGTAAGATAGGGAGAGTGAGGGGGAGAGGAAGGATGTTATTGTTTCTTTGCATGGCTATGTGCGTTTATGGATCTGTGAATATGCCCTGTTCGTGCCATGCCCACTTTGGGTTCTGGCATGACACACTTTGCTGGAATTACCTGACAGATTCCAGCCTAGGTAAAGCAACTTTGGTAGGATTTTCCCCTGCTGCCTTGCTAAATCATAAGGAGGAGCACTAAACCATAGTTTATGAAGCCATGAATGAACCGAGCCAATGAGTGCTAGCTTCTATTGACTGCTTTGTAAATTATCTGAAGATTTCTCTTCACTATCTCTGTCGCATGTTGACAATAATAATGTGCAAATTTAAACTTAATAGGTTGATTCATTAATTACCCATTTATGCAAACAAAATGACCGCCTTGGTTTCTCTCTCTCTCTTGTGGTTGGCTGTCTTAACTGTATTTTGTTCTGAAATTGTTCTATGGTTATTTGGACCGCAATAAAGATTATTTATTTAATTACCCATTTAAAAGACAGATGAGTGAAACGGAGACCTAGTGTGTGAGAAGTCTCAGTTATGCCCTTCCAAGTCCCTGGTTCGGCATCAGTGTAGAGTCCATGATTAGGAGAGTGGCCTTGCTGTGCAAGTGAATGTCCATTTCCCCATCAGTTTGATTGTAGTATCCAGAATTGTAGGATAGGATTCACACTCTTTTAACTGTCTGAGCTGGTCCAAGTTCTTTTGATCTGGAAAGTCCAATATCTTATGAAGAGAAGTTAAGGAGTTCATTGCTGCATTAGATTGAGTGATGGTCGAGCTATCCCAGGCTTGTCACAAATTGGCTTGGACATAAGCTGTAATAATTCCCAAAATATTGTGAAATAGCTTTGCTTATTTCTGAACCACCCCAACCCCTATTTGCCTCCATAACTGCCCATAAATCCTCCCACCTTCCACTTAACTGACTTACCTTTTCAGTGGCAACAGTAAACCATGAAAAATGAGAGAAGGGAAGAGTCGGGCATATTTCATGTTCCACTCTCCTTTACCAGCAGTTAGGTGGTCTCTGCCACTTTCCTCTTGTGGAAAAGTGTCTGCGCTCTTGCAGTGGCGGCAAAAAACAGAGAGGGAGAGAAGGAAGGAATGCATCTCCCATGTGCCTCTCCGGTGCCTGGGCATGTTTCCATGCACTATTCCTGGTCACAGTAGACTCTGGGAAATATCTCCTCAAGGGCTACTGTACTGTACTGCATTGTCATGCTCCAGAGAGAGAGAACTTTTCTCACAGAAGAATTATTCTGCAGCTTGGATTAAATTCCAAGTTGGAGAAGAAACGGGGGTTGTAAGGCTTGAGTAGTATTTGGAGACAGTGTGGGAGAAATGTTCAGTGAACTCAGTCCAGTAATTTCTGCAGGGGAAAATCTAAGAACCTCCAAGAGAAGATGAAAGGTAAGCATAATTTGTAATCGACAAAAAGAAAATACACTGCAAAAGAAAACCCTTTAAATGCCATTATTTATTCCATCCATCGCATGCCTCTGTGCTCTTCATTGAGCATGGACTGCATCAGATTACTCCTAGGCAACAGTTCACCTGGACTGCAAAATCTCTGAGGTGCACATGGGGGTTTTCCTGCCTGAAAAAACAAAAAACAAAAACCCAACCCATAAATTCCTTAGTGCAACAGAATTGAAATGATTTGGCCAGTCTATGCAGATGATGTCTTTGTTACTATTAGATCACAGATATTTCCCTGAAACTCAGACAAGTCTGTTTGATTGAACTAAAAGATAATATTTGTTTCACAGGAAGTGGATGCATGAGACTAGTTACATATTCCTTTTCATGGTTTACTAAATTTATAGACAAGGCACAACAGAATTTTCTTACTCTGTCCAGACTACCTTTTTATTTCTGCTATGTACCACATCTTTCTTTTTTATTTTAAAAAAATACTCTTGCTATTTTTTTATTTTATATTTTGCCTTCAGAATTTCGATTCATTTATTAGCAAGCTGGGCCGAACAGCAGACATGTCCCTCATTTTATTGCTTTACTGCTGGAATAAAAGATGCCCTGGAGAGATTACAGTATTCAGAGATTATTCATTCCCAGCAGCCCTTCCTTTGATCATGCTTCAAGGAAACAACTCATCTGCAGTGACCAAGTCTATAGTTTTGAGGTGAAATATTAATTACGTGCTGAATTCAAGCCTGTGAGCTCCCTCGATTCATCCGTCAAGGAGACCCAGAACACTATTCTCCTCCCTCCCCCTTCAGAATCTTTGGCTCATCATAGTATCACGAAGACACTGAGTAAAATGGTTGTGGCTGTTGTGTTATGAATTACTTCCCCCCCCCCAAAAAAAAATATCTTAGAGGACTTTGGGTTGCTAGTATGCTGTGGCCATTTGTTCTTTCTGTCTACGCAAAGCAGCTGTAAACCAGGCATAACTGCTTCTGTAAACCAGGTTAATGGCCGCTTTGCATCAGTGCAGAAGCACAGAGCAGCTGGAGGGTAATAGCCAGTAAAAGGCCAAAATGCTCTTCTTGTTATACTTATGCAGACAATATTTGACATTTGGAGAGTAGAAATAGGTCTTCCAGTTCAATCCCTCTCCTTCTGTTTGTTTTGTTTTTATAGACTTATTTTCCCAGCCACAGTTACTTTCCACTGACAAATGTGGAAAGGAATATGACAATCAACAGATGCCTTTTGTGCATTTAGCTCAGCCTAGTATATCATTAGATCTCTAGCCAGGACATCTTCTGTAAAATGATAGTAATGCTCTAATCCTAGGGAGATGCTGCTTCTTAGGAAGACTTATTTATTTGTTTGAAAATTTCCAGCCTATGCCTTCCCAATCACATGGTCCTAGGGTGAGTTACAATACAATAAAAATAAGAACAATTAGTTTAGGCACAGCTCATTTATTTTATTTATTTATTATTTATTTAAAAACCCCACTGATAAAAGTACTATATACAGTGGTACTTGACTTACGAAGTTAATCCGTTCCAAATGCACATTCGTAGGTCGAAAAATTTGTAAGTCGGAAAAAGCGATTTTCCATAGGAATGCATTGGAAACGAAAATTTCGGAAAAATTTGTAAGTCGAGTAAACCGCATCTAAAATTCGTAAGTCGAGTAAACCCCATCTAAAACCGCCAACGGATGTCCATTCGCAAGTCGAAAAATTCGTATGTCGAGTAATTCGTAAGTCGAGGTACCACTGTATTCTTTAAAACACCCAGGCAGCCAAACCCTGGTCTCCTCCCTCGCAGAAGTTACAAAGCCTCTCATTTTGCGTCTTCTATCAATAGATCATTTACATGCACCATATAAGCATACTTTTGCAACCTTTTAAAATGCTTTAGGAGGTTGACCAAGCTGTTCTTTGTAGATTGCTGTACACAGAGTCCTTCACTGATCGCTTTGGCTGTGGCATCAGCCGTGGAAATTGTGTCAGAATTGAAGGTGAACACGTGGGTTCATCTGGTAAAGGTTGTGAAGCTAAGCCCGCACTGGTCATGGATTTTTGCTAATAAAACCACATTGGTTTTCAGCTCACGTGCAGTGGTATTCATGTACATCCTTCCTTGGAACAATTCCCCAAAACACTTTCCCAAAGGAAGATCTTGCTGGAAGAAGAAGAAGAGAAGAGTTTGGATTTGATATCCCGCTTTTCACTACCCGAAGAGTTTCAAAGCGGCTAACATTCTCCTTTCCCTTCCTCCCCCACAACAAACACTTTGTGAGGTGAGTGGGGCTGAGAGACTTCAGAGAAGTGTGACTAGCCCAAGGTCACCCAGCAGCTGCATGTGGAGGAGTGGAGACACGAACCCGGTTCCCAGATTAGGAGTCTACCGCTCTTATAACCACTACACCACACTGGCTCTCTCAGATTACCTTTGTGTGCTGATAAAAGTAACCAAGAGTTTTGATTACATCTGCATCAAGATAAAATATTGCATCAAGTCTTATAGAGGCTACTGTCATATGAAACTAGGACCTGCTGCCTGTTGGAGCAGCAGCAATGTGATAACTGGGAAAGTGTTGGTTTTTGGGCTGCTTCTTCAACATGCCCCAAGATGTTCTCCTTCTCCATGACTGACTTAGCAAAATACTAAACGGATGACAGAGTGAAAGATGTTTCAGCCTGAAAACCAGTGTCAAAACGTACAGTGTGACATCTCAGTAAATACAATTAGCTTGTCTTCACTCGTCAATTATGGAAGAAAACCATTAGGAGATATCATTTAGGAACACACGCTGAGAAATCATAAGGTTTTTTCAGAATGTGTTTATTACACCTGTCAAACATTGTGGAGCTTAACAGTTTTGCATTTGGTCATATTTCCAAACAATGATGGATACACGTAAAAGGAACCAGTTATTTGCTAGAAAACGTTCAGAGGAACAACAAACCTAGCCGACAATGAGCACTCACACTTTACATTGTGGGTGCCCTTTGCGGGACTCGCGCGTGGTGCTACAGTTCCCAGGGAGCTTACTGGCAAACAGGGCTGGCTTGCCTCTCAGTGTTAATTTTTGGAGGTTCACGCCCAGCCTCAGTAATCAAGTTTCTTGCCGGGAGGTGGGGCCAGCCCCATTAATAAATAGGGGTGGAGCCAACAATAGCCAGGCAGTCGGCTCTGGAGATTCACCCTCTCTACCCTCCCTTTGTTTAATGTTTTCTTCTTTGTAGGTTACGTTTTTCTTCCTGTTTAGCAGGTGCTGCTACGGTATTTGACTGGTTGCTGGTCGAAGGACTGAGAAGAAATTTTCCTGCATTGGCAGGTTTTGTCTTCCCCATAGCAATTCATCACAACTTTGGCGGTTATGGCCTTGGGTGGAATCCTTTAGTCTTTTCTTCCCTATATGGGCGAGCAGGCATAAAGTGGTGACTCACCCCCCCTGTGGAGGCGATTCCAGGGTCCCCCTCTTAAAGGGGTTATATATATATGGGTGTCACTGGTTATACACTGAAAGGTTGTCAGTGAACTACCCTGAGTGCAGGGATATAGGATACACTTACGTCCCCTAGATTGCAGTTTCAATACCACTGTGTTTGAGCTGTGTATGTGTTTATCGGTGACAGCCGTGGTACGGTCTCCTGTGGACTCGGTGGCTCAAGTGTATTTTGAATGTTGTAACTTCATGTTTTATAGTTCATATTTTATGCTTTATGGGCTTCTTTCAAAATTTCTCAGACACCAAGCCACTTACGTCTCACAGAGCACCCCCATATCCCACTTACCCTGATGAGCCCCAGTCCCCCCCCTCCCCCTGGGCTGGGAGGGATACACACCCAAGGCCTAAGCCAAGGTCTCCCTACATTCGGAAGTTTAATAAGTTGTGGCCTAATTTTAATTCCATGTAACGTTGTCAGTGTCTTTATTCCTTCCTTATGATCCCTGGGGGCTGGGGCTGTCGCCGCCTGGTCACGCAACAGAAATCGACAAGAAATCTTAGTTTTATTGAATTAACCAGCACTCTAAATACATTACAGACTTATTCAGGTGAATTCAGGTTCATTCTGCTATGAAATAAATTGTCTTTTCCCAGCCAAATAAGAATTATTAAGGTAAATCCTTATTCCATTTATCCATATAACCATGCCTTTTCTGTACTGTGCACTTTCAAGTATATTAAAAGACCCTGCTGGGTGTTGCCAGTGACCCATCCAGTGCAGCATCCTGTTCTCATAGTGGCCAGCTAGGTGATGCCTTGATTCGAATGCACCAAGGCTCTCCCCATATGTAATTTCAAGCAACCAGCATGGAAAGGCTGTCTTCAATAGTGGAGGAAGAACATAACCATCACTTTCAGTAGCCTTTCTAACATATTGTAGGCCTTCTCAGCATCCCTTAAAAAAAAACAACAACAACACAGTGCCTATGTTTTATTTATACAGTCAGTAATATTCAGCATTCTTCTTTATTTATTGTTAAGGTTCTCACTTGTATACAGTCTGTTAGATCGCAATTATCTGAGGATAATCTTATTTTGGTTTATTTGTTAATATTTTAGTTAAAACCTTTTACCTCAAAATTTAATAAAGTTATAGATCTATATGCATTTATGTCTTCCTTATCTTTCACTTTTTATGTATTGAAACTATTTTCTCTCAGTGTCCATTACTGTAGCATAATCCATCTTCAGTGATATATAGTTAGAAGAGACCCGGGATCATCTAGTCCAGAGTTTCCCAAACATGGGTCTCCAGCTGTTTTTGGACTACAGTTCCCACCCCTGACCACTGGTCCTGTTTGCTAAGGGTGGTGGGAGTTGTAGTCCCAAAAAAATAGCTAGAGACCCACGTTTGGGTCCAACCTGCTGCAGTGCAGGACTATTTAGCTGAATTACTAGATATTGAAGAGAATATAAGCCAACGTTACTTACTTTATAATGCTGATAGGCATCGGCATGTGTTACTGGGACAATGACAATCTGCAGTGGATGGAAACAATTTATACTTAAAAAGGATGTCTGGATTACCGAATCAAATTAAAATGTTCCCTCTGAATTGATGATCAAAACTTGCCCATCATTACTGTACCTTTTATTTGGGTGCACAGCTTTTGGACTTCTTTGTGCACTGATGCATCTTGCAACTGATTAGCACTTTGTTTTTAAATGAGGGAATAAAGGATAATGAGTGGCGATTTAGAGCTGCTGTATATAGAGAGCATAACTGACTTGGCAAATTGTTCCGTTTTGCCTTGACAGGTTAACCTCGAGTCTTTTCTTTATAGTTGCCTATGAATAATGGCATTGATAGTATAAGCTGAAATGTACGTTTTGGTATAAATCCCAGGTTTATAGTGTTTTATACATGCATGCCATAGCATTTGGGCAACGCACGTATTAAATCCTAATGACTTAACGTTAGTGTTTGAAATATTTATAGGAAATATTGTTGTTCTGGATGCCAAATTTCTGGGCAATATTCCAGCATCCTCTTTAAATAGACAAAGCCCTTTCAGTTAAAGTCCAGAAGTCACTGTGGTGTAAACAGTCATATTGTGTGTGTATTGTTACATATACAGTATAGTTCAAGTTTGTCCAGGGATTTTAACTTCTCACTTTCACCAGAGAGCTACTGGAAATTAATTTAAAATTTAAAGATTAAGATTAGCTGAGAAGGAAGAATTTTCAATGTTATAAAGTTACTATAGTTAATTAGAAATGTACGCAGAAGAGAGGACGTGAGGAGGTCCCAAACCAATGTCATGAATAAGATAAGAATAGGGGATTAAGTGTTTGTTTGTTATGGGTTTTTTTTTGTATTTTTGTAGTATTATAGTTTTGATGTAGTGTTTGTTTATTTTGTATTTTGTACTTTGTATCTGTTATTGTTGTTAAAACCCAATAAATTCTTATGGGGGGGAAATGGAAATTAATGGTTTAATCACACTTTCATCCCAAGTGTGGTACGTTAATGTTGCTCTCCTGCTATTTAAGATATGGATATTATAAATTTTGTGTGTGTGTGTGTTTTACAGTTTTAGCCACTTTGAGAATTTGGCGTGAACGTAAAAGCAAGTTAAAAGAAATACCTGAAATGAAGAATGCAAATAAAAATTAGAGTAGTAACATTTCAGAGTTCCTCCTTTTCTTTAGAGAACATGTTCAAAACACAGTAACCTTCATCTACCTTCCAGCAAATCTACCTTGCATCCATGGCATTGTAGTCATGACGACGCCACAAGTCTCCTGTTCCTTCAAGTATGACAGTTGACAGTGTTGCCCTTGAGCTCTTAATGGCTTGGGCACTGTGGTGATGAATGAAACGTGCAGCACATGGCTCTCGGAGGAATCTAGCAGTTGTTTGATCAACTGTGTCATCCTTATTACAGAGTGGGTGCTGCCCTCCAGGGCTTGTTTGCCCTCAGAGCTCAGCTTTATTGCGGGACATGAGTGAGAAAGAGGAATCAGGCCTATTTGCATGTGCTGTTCTGAGCTGCGGCACTGATAAAGACATCATAATTGCATGGTGCATCCAGTGCTGAAATCGTTTTAGCTCGTGGCTCTTAATTTGAAAAGTTAAGTTTAAACTCTCTCCTGTTGAACTCAATGGGGCACAAGAAAATGTTTCATTGTGAATTACTTTGAGTGTCATGTATACTGCAAAGGCTACCCCTTGGCTTCCAGGAGTGAGAGAGACAAATGCTGGCTCTTGGTGGCTGGCCGTTTGGGGATTCCCTCCTCAGAATTTTGAATCGCCCAATCAAGGGCAGCTTGGTGGCGGGGTTCGGGCAGCAGATCAGAGTGGAGAAGTCTTCACTGCGGTCTGCCACCTGGGTATATAGGCCAACTGTACCCGAGTTTGGCAAAGAGCAACCTGTCCTCCCTCCCTTTCTGCTGTGGTTTATTGTGCATGCCAATCTCATTTGCTTCCTTTGAGCATCGTGCTATCTGACCTTGACATGGCTAAATAGGGTTCCCATATATGGAGCTGGGAAGGAATTTGTAAGTTTATAGTTAAAAGTTTGCACGTGGAAGGCAAGATGCTGAAGAAAACCTAGGGAACAAGCTGAGCCAACTCCACTCCTTTCTCCCAGTGCCACTTCTTCGTGTCTCACTGAGCAACAGCAGCCTGTGTATGAGGCTGGCTTTCATTGTCCCAACTCCTATTGCTGATGAGTGACAGGTGTCAGGTCAGACTATTTCGCCCCCTCCCCCCACCCTTCAGGTCATTCAAAGCCTAGTGAGCCTCTATATCTCCACTTGATCCGGTGAGCAGCAAATGGCCACATATGTGGTATCTACTCCTGCTGGGGTCTTCATGTATGCATCACCAAGAAAGAGGACAGTGCATCAAACATCATACTACCAAAGAAAGCAGGTGCAGATTTCCATACAATTTGCATGTGCTAATATCTCCCAGCAGATCCCGATTTAGAAATTACTATACTTTAAATAGAAATACTGCCTCTCTCCTCATAGTGGGGAAGACAATAACCAGCTGTCTTGTGTTCCTCTCCAGGTGCTACCTGTTTATAGGCACCTTCAACACCCTTTCTCTCCCTTATGTGGCTATTATTTGTTTTTGAACAGCCTGGATCCTCTGGCAATTCTTCAGATTGAGGATTGCCCACTGTAAAGAAGGATACATGGCCACCCTATGCATGTAGCAGCAGAGGTATATCATGCCTCAGTGGGTGGGGTGGAAGACACCCTTTGGTTGTCATGTGACTTTGTGCATGGCAAGGGTCTCCACAACCGGTCCTACACACAAATGCACGCACACACACAAAGGGGGGAGAGCAATTGCCTACTTTGTGCTCTGTTATATCTCTATTGCCAAATTTTCAGAATCTCATTCTGGATAACAACCTGAGGTCTGTCTAACCCTTCATGAGTTGCTGTGTGTGGTTCAAAGAAACTTTTGGGGGGAAACCCCGAAAGAAATATATTTGGAAAGAAGACATATTCATTGTGAAAAAGGGGAGTGATCAAAATGTAGTTTTATAGGAAGTAATCAGCATTGCGGCTAGGAAAACATTGCATTTTTATTTATTTGTTTTTTATTTGTTTTTTTACACATTGGGCAAGCCTGTGAGTTAATCAGAAGATCATTATCATAAAACACTTTTAACAGTACACTGCTGACTGACAGAGTCATGAGGAGAATGAAAGAGAAAATGAAAGAAATCTTTCAACAAGACCTCTGGAGACATTCTGAAGTAAGCTGGCTGTCAGCATTCCTGGATCAAAAGGAGTAGCTGCACTACCGAAATGAAAGGACACATTGGCAAAATTCATATCTGTTATTTTCAAAAGATTGGCAGATTATTTTGCAACACAATTTAGCAACATTTAAGTCTAGTACTGAATGAATGGTGTTGCTTTTAAACCCATCTGTATTGTGATACTTTTTGCAAGCATTACAGCACCTGTTGGGATCACAGGTGGTTGTGTTCTTGTTTCTATTTTCAACAGGACACCCCCCCCCAGGCTGGGAGTTGGGTGGGGTTGCATTGAGTGGGAATGTCCCTCTGTCCGGCTCTCCCACCTAAGCCAGCCTCCTGCTTGCTGCCTGCCAGAGTCATGCAAGCCTCACTCTGTAGGTGTGGTACTCTCCCTTCCACCTGCCAAACATGCAGGCAGGTGCGAAGGCCACTAGCATTATGCATTATGCCAGCAGCGAAGTCCCTGAAACAGGACATCCCAGAAGCAGGAAGGCCTTAGCCAGCTTAAGATCTATCAGATTCCCCAGCCGGTCTCATTGCCTTTATGCTACAGCATTGGATTTGATTGCTGTGCAAGTCACAGCCCCTGCTGCGCCATAAAAGCTGGGTAGAAGTTTGGATTTCAACCTAGGATGTTCTAAGCCATGGGTAGGCAAACTAAGGCCCGGGGATGGATCTGGCCCAACAGCTTTCTGAATCCGGCCAGCGGACAGCTGGGAATCAGTGTGATTTTACATGAGTAGAATGTGTCCTTTTATTAAAAATGCATCTCTGGGTTATTTGTGGGGCATAGGAATTTGTTCCTCCCCCCCCCCTTCAAAATATAGTCCTGCCCCCCATAAGGTCTGAGGGACAGTGGACCAGCCCCCTGCTGAAAAAGTTTGCTGACCCCTGTATTTTGATTCTTGGGATGAAGACACCAGGAGGCTGGTGTGACTGGTACTGCAGAACTAAAAAAAGCATAGTATTAAGCCTAAGAACTTCTCTTTGTGCTGACTCACTGTACCCTGGGCTACCTAAAGGACACCACATGTTGTTTTTTTAACTTAATTCTTTTTATTATTATATATGTATTGCTTCATAAATATATTCTTGTTCAGGATATAGAACTGTGTTTGTGATTTTGGAGTTTTACTACACCTACCTCAGCAAAGATCACGTCGTTTTTCATTGTTGCTAAGCAACAGTTCCATCATCCTCTCTCACTTCCTTAGCTGACTTACTGGTAACAGAATTAACAGTTAAATTTCAAACTGAATGATCCCTGCTGCTGCTCTTACAACGTACCGGTACTTCAAAGTGGGTGGTCAAGTGACGTAGCTGGAAGGAGTCCTTGGAGAAAACAGAGCAGCTTCAGAATAAAAGTAGAAGCACTGTAAATATCTGCAGTAGTTATGGATACCCAATTATGAATAGTTATGTTGGTGATATTTTTGGTACAGCCCCCAAGCTGAACAGCTGTAGGATTTGTGACACAAATACTACTTAGAGGGTACAGCCAAGACAAGTACATTTTAAAATATTAAGCCCCAAAGGATTGGGTAATTTTGAAATTTTTGGGGTCTTCATACAAAACAAACAAACAAACAAACCAGTTCCTATGGGGAAATCACTAATCAGAATTTCTATTTTGTATCATTTTCATGTGGAAGGAGTCACCAAATACAAGACCCTGTAATTCTATGCACACTCTTCCAGAACAACCAAGAACAAAGTCAGTTGGTCTCTAAGGTGCTACTGGAAAGAATTTTCTATTTTGTTTCTTCCAGATAAGTGTTGGGCAGCACTGTTGCTCCTGGTTAACATTCATATTGTCACTGAAAAACACTTATCTTTCAAGCCCCATACCATGAGTACTTCAGAGTACTTTTTTTTTTAACCAATACCAATTCAAAAAGAAAATGCAGCTTTGTATTCTAAAAAGTCACTTCGTTTTTTCACTATTCATTCATGTATTTATTGTATTTAGTTTTTCCATCTTTCTTCCAATGAGCCCAAAGTGGTGTACATGGTTCTCTCCCTCTCCATATCATCCCCACAACAACCCTGGGAGGTATGTTATAACAAGCCAACAAGCTTCAAGGCTGAATGGGGATTCAAATTCTGGTCTCCTAGGACAATCATCTAACCATTGCATCACACGGGCATTCTTCTTATTGCTCGTCAACTTGTAATCATATCTCTCCACTGGCTCCATTCCTGTTTCTTTCTCTGTAAATCAAGTACCTAATTATCACCTTCTATACTCTTATGCAGTGGCACATGCCAACACTATGGCTGTCTTCTCCCACGTTGTATTCAGAATTTGTTATTGTGAAGTAATTAAGCTGCCCACATAGGGATTTGGGCACATTCTTCTCTGCACATTTCTGACTAGTTTCTACCATATTTTCACTGCTTCTCTGCCATTTAACCTCATGCATCTTCAGATTAAACGTTACCTTGTTCTTAGCATCGCTCAGACTCTGCTTGTTATTCATTATGTAATACTTAACGTGGGGGAAAAGTTTGGAATGCGGTGTGAAGCCAGCCTCTCTACACCACTGGCTTGTTATCTTGTTCCCTCCCACCACTATGATAGCTCTTAGCTCTGTCTGTCGTAATGGTGAAACGAAACAATTGATTAATTGTTGGAAATATTTGCTTTTAAAAATACTCATAAAAACACAATCATGTCTTAAGGAACTTTCAACACCTACACAGTTAGTATAGGTGCTTCATTTCTTGTTCTCATCTGATGAAAATATGGATGTTTGCATCTCCAACTTGTAATAGGGAAAAACAAAATAAAATTAAAAAATTCCTTCCAGTAGCACCTTAGAGACCAGCTAAGTTTGTTCTTGGTATGAGCTTTTGTGTGCATGCACACTTCTTCAGATACACTGAAACGGAAGTCACCAGACCCTTAAATATAGTGAGGGAGTCGGGAGGGGTATTACTCAGAAGGGTGGTGGGAATGGGTGATCAGCTGATAGGTGCATGTAATAGGGAAGTTAGGGAAGTTTTTAATGACTGGTGTTTTAATGTATTTTTAATCTTTTGTTGGAAGCCACACAGAGTGGGTGGGGAAACCCAGCCAGATGGGTGGGGTATAAATTATTATTATTATTATTATTATTATGCAAATAAATTTTGCTAATGGATTGAAACGATCTAACAAGAGAAAGAGTGAGCTAATGCGGATTTAGTTTTGTACTCCTGTCTCTTGGGTATCTACTGTCCCCAGACAGGTAATTTTCTGGAATGAAGAAACTACCAGTAACTGTCTGGCTGAGAATACCATCCATCTGCAGAAACCAGAGAATTAATGGTCATCTCTGGGGTCTCAAGCCCTCCCACTGTCACTCCTATAGCAGCAACGCCAAGGGCAGTTTGATGTGACACCATCACATTGTTGGGGGGGGGGTGAGGACCAGAAGATGGAAAGCTCATGATTTCCGTGGCAGCCTCCTTTGTTGTATGATGCCCAGTCCTGGCATGAACTTCCAACTGCTGATTTAAGAAATGTTTGATTGCTCATAGCGTTGCCTGTTACTGTCTATAGTTCTTTGACAATCCTGCAATGGCATTCTCCATTCCAAATCTTTTTTTATCATTTTACTTAGTCCTCTTGCCTGATACAACTCCACTCTTGGCAACCCTCTGGAACACAATGGGATAAGGGATGGTGCATGGAGCAATGCCAGTAGGTAGAAAATCCAGTTTGCCAGTTTACAGAAGTGAAAACCGACACTGGATACATAACAGCCTCCTCTTTGCCTGATAGTGCTGCTAGCATCTTGTTGGTTAAAAAATGTATTTTTAACTGTGCATTTTGCAAATTGTGCCAGAAGAAAGGGAGTTGCAAAGAACACGTGTTGTTTCTGAGGTCTGAAGTTGTTATTTTTAAAAAAAAAAATACAAGTAAACTGTTTTGAGTTTCTGCTGGGAATTGTGGAGATACACTGTGCCAGCACTGAGCGACTGTTAGTCATCAGTGATTGCAGTGAATCAAACCAGGGACAATTCTGTGAGTGAAGTGTCTGTGTGAAGGCTTCAGAAGCTGGTAAATTCTAAGTGGTCAGCTCCATCCTGATGCTTCATAGTTATGGGCCAGGGTTGGGGGTCCTTTTTGACTCCACGAGCCAGATCTTTGTCAAGATACGCTTTGTGGACCACAATTGACAGCTGGGTGGTCCTCAATCATGTGACCTCACTGTGGCATCATGTGACCTCACTGTGGCATCATGTGATTGATGGATAGGCACTGCCCACCTCTTGAAATCCCTTGCGGATTGAAGCAGAGAAAGAATTCTACACTTATTCCTCCAGCAACTCCTTACCATTTAGTTCTTTTCTATCTGCGTGCTCCCCTTCTTCAGCCCTTCTGGGATGTGTTTTTAGAGCGGCTGAAGCAAGGCTACCACTAGCACCACTTTCATGTATAGTGTTCAGTGCATTTCTAAAGAAAAAGAAAAATCCAGATTTTTCTTTCCTGTTAAACAGCCTTTTGAGGGTGTCTATGTCACAAAGCTGCCATTTTCTGATGGTGAGTCTCACTTCCTTATCCCTTGTGGTGGGTATGAAACACTTTGTTTCACTCCTTATCCCATTCTCTCTTTATGCTGCAAGGCAACAACAGCACCATCCATCCATGTTTTCTTTTTCTTTTTCGTGGTTATTTTTGGTACTCACGTAATAAATTTTGCCCAAGCAGTTCCAGACAAGGAATTGGCTGGCATACGTGTTCTATTTTCGAAGCAGGCAAATTCATATTGCTTTGCTGTCTCCTCTGATTCACTCCTCCATTCTCCACCGTGGAAATCCATGGGCTCAAATCATGCTGCAGAGTAGCAGTGTCCCTGGCATCCCCAGCTAAATAACAAAACAGCTCAGGTAGCAGATGATCGGGGAGATTCTGTGTCTGAGACCCTAGGGAGCTGCTTACCAGACCAGGTGGACAAGCAGTCTGGCCTGGTACATGGCAAACAGAAGAAAGAATAAAAGTGAAGATTTGCTACATCTTCTGAATGAAAAAAAGAAGCTCTCGTGCACTGATTTATTGATAGTCACTTGAATCTTTTCCAGAGAGGGAACTTGTGTTTAGTATCTTACAGCAGACAGAAGAGTCTTTAGAAGACTGAACAAATTTATTATGGCATAATATCTAGTGGGTTATGATCCAGTCTGTCAGATGCATGACGTGTTATTGTGAAAACAAAGTAAAAAAATAAATAAAATTCCTTCCAGTAGCACCTTAGAGACCAACTAAGTTTGTTCTTGGTATGAGCTTTCGTGTGCATGCACACTTCTTCAGGTCTATATACACATTAATGGGGTGGGGTGGGGATTGTAAACAGTGACTTCAGACAGAAATTAAATGTATAAAAGTACAGCCAGTGATAATAATTAACGGTGGCAATTTGTGAGCTCTTATGGTTTCTAAGGGATTTCTACTTTGAGCCTGGAAGCCTAAATGCAAAGGGATTGAAGACCTCATGGACCTGTCTATATTTCATGTAGATGTCAGTTTTCTGTGGAAACCTTTCTCCGGAAGTCTTATGTTAACTAATATGTTTAAGAAATACTGTATGTCCTTACTGTTATTGTATCTATTAGTATTATTTATATGTTATTTCCTTTCTTTATTTCTTTTCATTGTCTTTAATTCTTTCTCTTACCCTTTAATTTTCTTTTGCTAGTTTTTCAAATAATATTTTTCAAATAATACAGTTGTTGGTAACACCTTTGTCTCAGTTCATTCCACAAGTGATAGGAATGGATAGGTAACCCCTCCCTTGAAGATTTATATTTATATTTTATTAAAAGTTTTCTGTGAAAAAAGAATGTGAAATAATTGAAACATTAATCGTATGAAAGGAAAGAAAGAGAAAAACTAACCAATACAATACAGTACACTAGAGTATTCAATAGTATATTACATAAGTGATATAGTTAATAAATGTAAAAATTATTAACAAGACATTATAATTTTAATGAATGTGTTACCAGAACAAGGATTCCGAATATTGCTGTATTTATCCATACACAATCTGCATCTAAAAGCAACCCATTCATATGTTGCTAGAGTTGTCATATCTTTTATCCAGTGATCAAAGATAATCCATGGTATTATCTTTCCAATGAATTAATATCAGACATTTAGCAGAAGTAAGGGTGTGAAGAGCCCCTTTACATTGACTCTTTGTCAATCCCCATATAGTTGGTATATAATTTAAAATAATATCATCACCTGACAATTTAAATTTCCCCCCTCAAGGTAGTATTTATGTATCTTAATACTTTTCTCCCAAAAAATTGTAGCCTAAGTGTTGGAAAATGTCTAAACATAATGTTTCAGCGAAGCATTTTCTTTATTCCATCTCCAGCAGCATGTTGTTGCAGATAGTTCTTTATTAACAAGCGTGGTGGGGTCCAATAGAATCTCAATATTATTTCTTGTTTTATAGCAGATTGATATACATATAACAGATTGTCTCTCACATGGAAACCACATGTTAGGTTATTAAATACCTTGAAATATGCTCAGTTGGGAGCAGGAAGTGGGCCTTTAGTCCGGTTCCAGCAAATTTGGGATCCAGCAAATTAGTAAAAAAAGGGGGGGGGGCCTTTTATACCTAGATCACGCTTTTATTGTATTAATTATAACGTTGCAAAAATGTTTACTGCTGCTGTTAGCATATGGTTGTGCTTCACCGTTCTTAATGTTCCAGTTCCTATTATTATTGAAGTGTTTTAGTTTTGCAATGACTATATTAAATTGTTAATTTATTATTTCTTATACTTGTTAGCTGCCTTAACCTTTTAAAGAGGAGAGGTAGAGTATAATTTTTTTATTAAAAACAAAACAAAACAGTAAAAGATTCTGAAATGGCATAGGCATAAAAACATTCTGAGGTGTGGTTGTTGTTGTTGTTGTTTTACAGTCAAGAGGTATATAAATTTTGTGCAATAAATAGATCCCAACCTCATTTCTGTAAGATTATAAACTAGTAGCAGTTGGTTAGGTTTATTCCGTTTCTTTTTATTGTGTTGCTCTTATATAGAAGCATTTCAGAGAAGATATATCTCAGTTGCCTAGGAGATAAATTTCACGTTCAGTGACATTTTTGGACTTGTTATTAGCCCAAAATCTTGCATGGATTATTAATCTTTTTTTAAAAAAAAAACTTTTGCGTAGGGAGTTGCAGGAGGTACTCTCTGGGAGACTGAGGCAGGCAAGGGCGCATCTGGGGTGAACTAAGAGATGGAAATCCTGTCAGTCCTGTTCCTGCCTGAGTGCAGGTTCAGGTAGTCTGAACCAATTGCCTAAGTAACCACTCACATGCTGTAATCAACAAAGTTGTGGCCAAATTAATGCCAAAAACCGTAAACTAATATTCTGTGTCCTTTGTGGTTTATTTTGGGGGTGGTTTGGGGGGGGGTCTTCACACGCAACTACTTATATTAACACACTGGGCAATGGCTGCTGCTGGAAAAAAGCTAACTTATATTAACACACTGGGCAATGGCTGCTGCTTTAAAAAGCTAACTTGAACTAACAAAGTTGAGAGGTCAGTGTAGGGCAGTGGTTGCAGCCCTCCTTGGGAATTCAGGACTTGTGGGATCTTGCTGCATCAGGTGTTAGAAGGGATCTCTGAGAAATCTGTCCAAAATGGATTATCAATATTATCTTCTGTCTGTCCATTCAACCCATATTGCAGTACAGACTCTTGCTGTGAATGTTTTTTTATTTAAAAATGTACACATCATGCGTAAATAGTTATGTAAATTGCTTTGCAAAATACGTTATTTACATATTCATTTATGTATATAGGTTCCTCTTTGCTTTACTTGTTTCTCAAGTGTTGTTCATTGCCAAAGGAAACTGATATTAACTAAGAATGCAATTCTAACTATGTCTACTCAGAAATAAATCCCATTGAATTCAGTGAGGCTTACTGCCAGATAAGAAGTGGGGTGAGCCTTAATCTGCTTCCTGTTGTGAGTTTAAAAAAAAACTGGTGATAAAATTGCTTTTGAGGTGGGTTTTTGTTTTACAATCAAGTGGTATATATTTATATTTATGAAATAAAACAAATAAATAATACTGAACTGTGAAATCAAGGTAGGGAGAGTGGCTGAAATTCTAACCTCACAAGCCTGGGAGCAAGCCCTGTTGAATTCAGTGGGACTTACTTCTGAGTAGACATGGTTAGGTTTACAGCCAAAGATGAACTTGTGATGGGCCGTTAGTCGATTCTGGAACACTCCAGGAAGGCACTTGATTCACAAAAATCTGTTGATGGCTGAGATGTGCATATCTGTGTCATACATTTTTTTTAAAAAAAATCATTATACAATGTATATTTCCACATCAGAAGACAACTAAATGGAGTACTTGTCTAAAATAAACCAATTGCAGTCACACAGAAAATGCCATATGAAAGTGCAAAAAAAAATATATAATGGAATGGATTGAGGCATGTTCCTGCATCCACAGGTGTTACTACCAGATTTTAAATTTAAGGGTAGTCCTCCGTCTTAGAAAATAATTCATGAAATATTCTCTTTGAAGTCAATGAAAATATGCTGGGCTAAGCAGTCTTTCATGTATTCCTAGGACATAAAGCCAATTTTACACTGATTTTACAGTATTTGTAATTATTTAATAGCTAAGCACTCACATACTCAGAGCAAATGAATTTTTGAATCATGAATGCTTAAACAGCACTGTAATAAATATTTCTACTAAGTGCAGCTAATTAGTAATAAGATTGTTTCTTACCTAATCCTCTGGAGAGAGGGAACATTACCATGTTTTTTCTTTCTTATTTCTCATAAAGTTTATTAGCACAAAAGCAATCAATTAACAATGAGATGCTAGTTGAGAAGGAAACAAAATGGATACAGAAACAGTACCTAACATAATGTGGAGTGGGGAAAAAAATGCAAGTATGCAAGCAGCAGATTAAAATTTATGCTGCTTTAAATGGATGAAAATATTAAAATGTATGTTGCACAAATGTCCTTTAGCATGTAAATCTATGTAGGATTTGGGTTATTCCAGTTTGCTGTGGTTAAATTCCAAATTCAAGTAGCAACGTTAAAGTACACTTCTCTGAAATCTGCAGGCATTTTTGTAAATTAATTTTCTATGTTAAATTATCTTCCCAGTCTGCACGAGCTAAGCAGATTTTATTCTAGAACATGCTTTGTTTCCTAGCCTCCATGCATTAGATGAAGATTTGGGAAGTACTGGTACCATTATGCTTGGCATTGTTGAAGCCATATTTGGAATGCTGCATGCAATTTTATCAGCTACGTGATACGTTCATGAAGGATGAAATCAAGCCAGCTGGAGAACGAAGAGGGTTAAAAGTGTGTCTTTTAAACATTGTTTTCTTTAAAGCCTAAAACACTTGTTCCATTGATTTCAATGGGTCTACTCTTAGTATGACTAAGTCAGGATCAAACCCAGTGTTTCCAATGTTCAGTTGTGCACATTTCTTCTCTAAACTGAGAAAATACCTCTGGAGGAATTCCTTATACAGTGGTACCTCGACTTACGAATTACTCGACATACGAATTTTTCGACTTACGAATAAAAAAAGTGCCCGTACACCTACAAATTTTTTGACATCCGAAGGACATCCATTGGCAGTTTTAGATGGGGCTTACTCAACTTACAAATTTTAGATGCGGTTTACTCAACTTACAAATTTTTCTGAATTTTTCGTTTCCAATGCATTCCTATGGGGAAATCGCTTTTTTCGACTTACGAATTTTTCGACCTACGAATGTGCATTCAGAACGGATTAAATTCGTAAGTCGAGGTACCACTGTATTATATATTCTTAATATGTCTAATCTGCATAAGGGTTACATAGTTTGTTTGTATAAGGCTTCACCATTTTCTACCTTTTGCAAATACAAGTGTTGTCTTTTTCACTCCCTAGTGGTTGTTGTTTGCTGTTGGCTTTTTATTGCTAAGATGTTTATATTGTTCAGACTTATTCTTACTGGAAGTTTTATTGTATGTTGCACACTACCCAGTAAGAAGGGTGATTTGGAAGGAAATAATCAGGGCTTTTTTTCGGACAGAACTCACCGGGACTCAGTTCCAGCACCTCTCAGGTGGACGCCATTCTAAGAGAACAAGGGAGGTGTTTATGGTGAGTTCCGGCACCACTTTTTCTGGAAAAATAGCACTGGATGATAAATATGATACTGTACTAGTGAGTTGCTCACCACATTGTACACTTTTTTCCGTTCAAGCTCACAAATGCTCATGCAATATTAACGTTGCATTGAGGAAGACTTTTCGTTTCCTGTTTCAGATTGGATTTTGGAAACTTGCTTAATGTGAAATGTCAAAAGTTCCCAAAACTCATGCCTATCTCTCGGGGAAGTGGTAAACTCTGAGAAGTACCACTTTAAGACTGTGGAGGGTTCGAATGAGTGAATGTGCCTCTATGCAATGAAAAAAGAAAAAGAAAACCTCTCTTCCCCACTTTGGTAAAATTGTTCAGTTGGGAAACACTTGTAGGCATCTGGGACATTAATACAATGAGATTTTGTTATTTTTATTGAAGTCTTGTATTGATTGGCTGTAATTTATACAGCCTTGAGCAAATTAGACGAAGTGGAGTAAAAAAAAGGTATAAATTGGATGAGGTGGAATAAAAAATATATAAATAAAGCAACACCATCTAAATAAATGGGTATTAAAAATCTAGGGCATCCAGTCCGCCAACAGCAAGGCTTGCCCTGTTTGCTAGTAACCCTCCCTACAAGTGAAGTTGCCTGCAGTGCAGGCATGGAGAAAGAGTAGGGGATAGGCTCACTGGATTCAGGAGCGGCCTTTCAAGGCTTTCCTTCACTAGGCCAGATACTCCAAAGCAGAGGTCACCATTTTTTAACATTTTTGACTTGTCACGACATTTTGAATTTTGAGAGTGCACCTGTCACAAAAGAGGGGGTAGCTATCACAAAATGGCTGCCATGGACTGGGTGCGGCATGACACGAAATGGCTGGAATGGTGAGCATAGAATTACACAAAATTAGAGAGATAACAGACAAACTTATGGAATCAGCAATGCCACACTGATCCTGATTATAGAGATCTTATACATTAACAGATGCTGTTTCTGTCCAAAAAACAACAACAGGATAGCCACGCCACTTAAATCTGATAGAAATTATTTAGAAGGTACCTTCACCTTTTCCCCCATAACCCTTTTTTCCCTATAAGGCTAAAGATTTGCTTTTTAAAAAGAAATGAAAGCTCAGAGTCTGGGACACGAGCCCAGGGGCACCACTGGCACCCACAGGTGACTCCAAAGCATACCAAGAAGGGAGTGCGGAATGGGCAGGGACAGTTCGCCACTGGTATGGTCAAGATCCTGAATTGGATTTGGAGGTGCTTGGACTCAGCTCACAAGGAGATGTATTTCCAATCTCCCCGCGCTCCATTCCAGATTCATGCCCATCATTACTTGCTGTAGCTAAGGATGTTTCTAGTTGGCGTTGTATTCACAGGCATGCCTTTGTTTTTGTCCACCTAAGCTGTCTCCTTTGTAGTTTTCCTAAAATTGGCTTTTCTCCTTTAATGGAACTCATACAGAGCTATTTCTTGTACATTATGCACATTCAATACATTATGATCAGTTGGTTGCCTGCTGTAATAGGTCCATCAGAACAACTTAACTTTGTGTAGTGTAACTTTTTGTTTGCTTCTTTGTTAATCCTCTAAATCAGTGTTTCCCAGTTAGGGGGCCAGGGACCCTTGGGGGTCTGCAGAACACACCCAGGGGGTCTGCAGACCCATCCCTTGCCTCCACCCAACTAATTTTTTTTCATTTTTGCATGGTAACAACACACATTTCATGGTCTGTTTTAGTGCTGTGCGATTTTTCAATATGTTGGCCGAAATTGGTTTTCAAATCACACCACGATAACGATTTTGAAAAATAAGGAGTCCTCAGTAATTAGCTAATTGGGAACCACTTTTCTTAATGCAGTCTGCATTGAGGGGTTGTTAGAAAGAAATTGTTTTATTTTTGTTTAGCTTTGTTTTTATTGTTAGTTTGTCTTTTACTTTAGCATTCTAAATAACATTAACAAAAAATGTTGAAAATAATTTGTGTCAAACTGCAGGCCATTAAACAATGCAATTGTGTGCATGTTTTCTAAGGAATATGCCCCACTGTGTTAGAATCATAAAACTGTAGAGTTGAAAGGGAACCTGGGGGTCATCTTGTCCAACCCTTTGTAATGCAAGAATCTCAACTACAGCATCCATGACAGATGGTCATCCAACCTCTGCTTAAAAACCTCCAAAGAAGAAGAGTCCACAACCTCCTGAGGGAGTCCGTTCCACTGTCAAACAGCTCTACTGTCAGAAAGTTTTTTCTGATGTTTAGTCAGAATTTCCCTTCTTGCACCTAGAATGCACTCGATCAAGGCCTACCCTCCAGAGCAGGAGAAAACAATCTTGCTCCATCTTCCATGTGGCAGCCCTTTCAATATTTGAAGATGACTATCATACCTTCACTCAGTCTCCTCATATCTCCTGTTGAACGGGGCTTACTCCCTGGCCCATTTTGTTTAGGATTGCAACTATCAAATGCAGACACAAATAAAAGCCACAGTCTAGCCCAAGTTTTGTGGAATTTAAGTTAAGCAGAAGTTGGATGGCCATCTGTCATGGAAGCTTTCATTCAGATTCCTGAATTGCATGGGGTTGTACTAGATGAACCTCAGGTTCCCTTCCAACGCCACAATTCCACTATTCTACAATTCTGTCTCATTTAAATAGTCCAACTCTCCAAACTTTGGTGTTCATTTTTGTGTTTTTATATAATAAAGCACCCTATGATCTTTGGCTGAAGGGTGGTATAGAAATTTTAATAATAATAACTTCTGGTATGTCCTCCACCCCAAATTATTTAATGGTGGTTTAGATCAAGAGATGTCTTTCTACAAGCAGCTTACCTTTTCACATGCCAAAGAGCTTTTTTCTGATTTCAGATCAGAGCCTTTTGCAATAAAGGAAAACTGAATTCTAAGATGTGTGATTCCATCTTGTACAAGGTGCTACACTTCCTCCTTGCACAAGATGTGCACGCCAGCTGGGTGTTGCCCATTCTCATCTCGAGTTGTGTGCTTGCCATAGGTATTGCACAAACCATTTCACAAGGACGCCCACTGATTTCTGCTAGCTCTTGCACAGAAGTTCCCAAACAGCATCACTGCTAACATTTATTCCAATAGCCCATCTCTGGATCCAACCCAGAGTTTGATAAACGATGTTCCCCTGCATTTTACACAAGGCCCTAAGTGTCACCTTAGCTGTAAAGCCTAGACAATGTTAACAGGTGCTTACTGACTTACGTTCCTTCATTGTCAGATGTTATGGTTTGCTGTGTTAGCAACTGCCAAGGGGGTATTATTGATCTGTCGAGACATCTGTTCTACTTACATTCATTTGACTATTCCTTCCTGATGGATGGGCTTCTTATCCCATAGCACAGTCTTGCTAACCAGGCCTCGGCAGACCAGAAATAAATGCTGTTAGAAAAGGCATTTTATGGTTTTTTTTTGTTTTGTTTTTTTGTTTCCAGAAGCGAACAGCACTTGAACCAGTACTTGTGTATAAAAGTTTGAAAGGGGGGAAAGTAATAAATCAGAGTAGAAAACCCGTTCTCCTCCATATGTTATAGGACCTCAGCTCACATCAGCCTCAGCCAGCATGACCGGTGACCATAGATGATGTAAGTGAAAGCCACAGGCCAATAGTGGCTGGTGTGGTGGGGATGTGCTGCAGTCACCCTCTTGGCATACAAAGGGTCCAGTTGTTTGGGGGAGCAAGCACCAGGCTGCTCACACATCTCCAATACAAGTTGCCCTGCTGGATCAGATAAGAGTGCCCATTTGGTAGAGGCACCTGGTTACAATAGCCATCCTCTAGATCTCACCAAGTGGACCTGAGGATGATGGTATTTCCATTACTTAATCTCAACAGCTGGTATTCAGAGACACTCTGCCTCTGAACATAGATTTTCCATTCCACTGCCATACGTAATAGTCATTGATCAACAAAGTACATCAAATGTGTGACTGTGTCAGATATTATTTTAGTTTCCACATCTATAACTGCCTTCTAATATATATTCATTAAAGGTGTGCACTATTGGGCCTTATTTTGTTAAATGTCTGGAGGTTAACAGTTCCCACAAAACTGGTCCCAAAGCATTTTCTAACTGTAGCAGTGACATTTCCACATTAATTAGTAATAAATCCAGTTTGCCATAGCTGCTGTGGACTGAACAAATGTGATAAAAAATTGATGCAATAATAGCTTGCCATTTTTCACTCCTTCAAATCAAATGTTTGAAAGTAATGTACTGTGTAATATTCTCCGTTAACAAATTGCCTATTGATGGTAATAAACTACCCTTGTATAACAATGAAGCGTTTTCAAAGATTCTTTCTAATAATCTCCAAAATGGCTCACAGAAATCTGATTCTAAAGCAATTTTAATGTTCAATGTCAAACTGAGGTAGAATTTACTGATGCTACTTGACTGGATCTGCTCTGGAATGTATTATTTGATCTTTTACTCATAACCCACTCAATCAAAGTATTTGCAAACATAAACACATTATACTTAGCACTATGCATTAAGGCTGGAATTTATAGAACTACTTGAGTTGTGTTCAAGTGCTTCAATCTTGCCCCTGCCAAAAAATGACTTTCAAAATGGCGGGTACCTATTCCGTATCACATACTTTAGAAGCGGTTTTGGCATAGAAAGAGGGGCTATTCTAAAAACAGAAGTCTGAAGTGCCCTTACTGTATCAATTTTTTTCCCTGAGGTCCCTTGAATGCCAGCCAAAATGCAAAAGCCTCATCCATGGCAAAAACTGCTGTTAAAGCTCCCTTTACAGTATTTGCTGTGTGGCATGGAAAACTGCTGTTGTTTTTGTCCATGGAGTTTTCTTGGCAGAGTCTTGGAGTGGCTTCCCAGTTCCTGCTCCAGGTGGATCACGTTTAGTCAAAGCTCTCCACTATGACCTGTCTGTCTCATAGCTTCATAGCTCTCTGAGTTATTCAAGCCCCTTCGCCACAACAAGGCAGTGATCCATGAAGGAACCTAGACAGCATCTTAAAAAGCAGAGACATCACCTTGCCAACAAAGGTCCGTATAGTGAAAGCTATGGTTTTCCCAGTAGTGATGTATGGAAGTGAGAGCTGGACCATAAAGAAGGCTGATCGCCGAAGAATTGATGCTTTTGAATTATGGTGCTGGAGGACTCTTGAGAGTCCCATGGACTGCAATAATATCAAACCTATCCATTTTAAAGGAAATCGGCCCTGAGTGCTCACTGGAAGGACAGATCCTGAAGCTGAGGCTCCAATACTTTGGCCACCTCATGAGAAGAGAAGACCCCCTGGAAAAGACCCTGATGTTGGGAAAGATGGAGGGCACAAGGAGAAGGGGATGACAGAGGATGAGATGGTTGGACAGTGTTCTCAAAGCTACTAACATGAGTTAGTCCAAACTGCAGGAGGCAGTGGAAGACAGGAGTGCCTGGGGTGCTCTGTTCTATGGGGTCACGAAGAGTCGGACACGACTAAACGACTAAACAACAACAACAATGGAAATCTTCTGTTTGAGAAATACAACCCCCAGTCCATGAGTGAAACAAGCCACATATTTTTTTTCTTCCTAGGTCCTGTGCAATATAGCATTCAGTATGGCGAGGTGAAGAAGGCATAACACCAAACTGCTGATGAAAACCAAGAGCCTCACATTGTTTTGTACAAATTCGCAGAAAGATTTACAAAACGAGAACATTTTACCTAGATCGGGTTTTATTGGTGAACAAACAACATTGCAGGAGTTTAATTTTAGAAGAGAGAATGTTTCAGTTCTTAAATGCTGTTTTATGAAATGTCAAATAATTTGTTAATGATTCGTAGTTTTGATGGGTAGGACATGAGACACTTAAAATAAATTGTCACAGTGGGAAACGTTACGGTAGGCAGAATGGACTTGCGCTTGCGGGGAAATGTGTTCTCACAGGCAAACCTGTTGGGTGGGTACCATCCTCAAATGTGGTAAAATTAATTGCTATATTTCAGGACAAGAAATCAGAAACTTGGAGAATTTGGCTGACTTTCTGGAGGAATCTAGATTGTTTTGTTAAAGTACATTTTAATATAATAATTTGGATCCACCCACCAAGCCAAATCAAACACATGGAGTTTGCTAAAAGGTTGTAGTTTCTGATCCTCCTCTGAGAAGAATTATACATACCCATCAGGAGGATAATACTTTTGCCCCTCTGTTATGTACTGAGTTGAATAGGATCCAAACTGCAGCAGTCTGATTGGTCCTAGAACAATAGGATTGAGATTGCAGCAGTCTGACTGGTCCCAGAACAATAGGATTGAGATTGCAGCAGTCTGACTGGTCCCAGAACAATAGGATTGAGATTGCAGCAGTCTGATTGGTCTGCAGGAGCCACCCAATCCAGCTCCAGGTGGAAGTGAATCCGCACTCCGATTGGCATACAGGAGTATCCCGGAATTAGCCAATCACGTGGGGCCCATTGTGTAAATAGTGTATATAAAGCAAACGTTTTGGGGGAACTCCATTTCCTCACTACTATGAGCTGAATAAAGAGCATGAAATTCACACTTGACTCCGAGTATATTTCACCCTCCCTCCACATTCCAAAACATTCACCATGCAATGCACCACCTTCATGCTACAAACTTCACACCAGTGATGTAGAACCAAAAGAAGTTACTACATGTTTGGCATGTTCTTAAATGCTGAGGGTGTAAGGGGAACATCTAGGAGGAAAGAAAACCTTTACTTGAAAATATTCCCATGAAATCAGCTTGCATTCACTCTGCAAGAAGCAGCACATGACAATCTAGGTGAGGAGCATTTATTCGTAATGGGTTTGTGAGTGTAGTTCATGCTTAATACAAATGTATGTGGGAGGCTGTTCATAAGTTAATATATGTGGTTTATTGTGTGGCCTTACTAGAAGATCTTCTGCTACATGCTGCTTGGGTCACTTGCAGCAATGTGGTTTTATCAAACGTTAAGAGACATTTTTTGGGAGGAAAAATATGTCTATTAAAATGGCTGAGCCAAACTATAGCTACAATATCCACATTAAAATGCTTTTTATGCATTGAATTGTAGTGATGAGAAAAGAAAAAGGGGTAGCTCTATTAGTGTGCCATGTTTCAAACAATATTTTTTTAATAACCTCATTGCATTGCAATTTGTATCACAACACCAATTTATTTGGGGAAGATTGTGAGAGAAGTAATTATTGTCTCATTAAGCTTGCTCGTCATGCTCTTTCCTGCAACAAAGACACATTTTGAGAGAGAATGAAAATCAGAAATGAATTCCTGTGAATTCCTGAAAAGTAATCTCTCAATACAGATCACTAATGAAGAAAATGAGTAGTTGCCATAATAACAAATGTGCTGGGCTTTAATCTGATGCTTTAGCTTCCGTAATTCGTATCCTGGTCCCTGATAGTGGCTGATTATGATGACCTTCAAGTTGTACTTGTTAAGCAAGACTTATTTATTTTGTGGGCCGTCTCCTTTGAATGCAAGACTCTCTCACTTACCCGTTATTATGAGGCCATGTGCTCTACTTACTAACCAGCCCATTCCCTTGTGGATATGTAGCATTTGCTGGGTATCTCCGCCTGTTTCGTGTTTCTTCACATAGACCACACAGTTCTAGCAAGACTTGGCGGTAAAGCACATGGTGTTTGCAACTAGCTGTAACAAGGGTCAATTAGCATCCTATTCAGAAGGTTCTAAATGCTAGGGATCAAGTGCCAATTACACCTGAGCAGCTGTTCCCGGATGACAGATAAAACTGGGTGGTGGAGTTGGGCACTAGCCAAAAGCATGAATATGATCTTCTCAGGTTTAATTTTATCTTTTATTTCCATCTCCTTTCATCTGTGCAGGTTCAGGGGTAGCCAATGATGTTTTGGACCACCATTCTGATCAGTCCTGACCATTAGTGGTGCTGGCTGGGGCTGATGGAAGTTGCAGTCCAACTGGCAGGGCTCTGAGGATTGGGTGGAAGAAGTAGCTAGCGGGGTCAGGGGCTGACCCACAGGAAGGGGCAGTGATTTGTGGGGGGTTGTGCCTCCTGCAAGGCAGGAGCTGGAGCTGGAGCTGGAGGGGTTCTGAGCTGTTGAAGGGAGGGTGTGCAGGATGTGGGGAAGGTGCTGGTGGTGGATAAAGGGCAGGACGTGCCAGGAGTTGAAGGGGAGACAATGTCTGAAGAGAGGGGGCCGGTAGAATCCCCTCCCTCCCCCTCCCCTCCTATTCTCAGGACCAGGAGGGGTTTGAAGAGACAGGCATGGTGACAACTTCTATGTAAGAGAAGTCACAGGTTGTTTGCACTTACACTGTCAGATGAGAAGACTTAAGTTTGGGTGTAGGCCACACCATTGCTCCAACAGTCCAGCTTGAATCACAAACCCGGGGAGAGGGGCCAGCCATCAGAAGTGTGTGTGTGTGTGCATGTTTGAGTGCATCTCAGGAGCTACTGTAAGTTCATGCTTTGTGTGGTAGTATAAAAAAAAATGGTACCTTGTGCTGGTGACAGATGACCTATTTATTATGAGCAGAGGGAAACAATATGCTCATTGTGAGATAAGTAGTTGTGTGAATTGTTTTCCTTGCCATTTTCTGTGCCACTAGAACAGAGGTTCCCAAACCTATTTGGCCTACTGCCCCCTCTTCAGGGGAAAAAAACAACAACACGTCAGCACCCTCTGGAAACCTTCAATCCCTAGGAGCAGGAGCAGGGCCACAGCCCGTCTGCCATTGGTCAAACAGGCACTTCCTGGGCGTGGGTGAAGCCGAAAAGGGTTCATCTAAGCCTAAGAAAACCCCTCACCTCCAGCATGACCGCTGGATCCAGGGGAGGTGTTGTCACCATCCCACAATGGTGTCTGACCTCACTGTAAGCATCATTACCCAACAGATGAAACATGTACAAACGATTTTTCAAAATTTCACTTGATGCTTCTTCTTCCCTCTTATTTTTATTCAATGGCCTCCCAATTGCACCTGAAGCTACTGATGCTCCTCTGGATTGTTCCAGTGGCCCCCCCGGGGGATATCACTCACCTTGGGAAGCACTGCACTAAAAGATGCACAGAAGTAGATTTAAGCTGTAATAGTGTTCATACTACTACTAACATTTATAATTAATAACACTATCAATTAAAGTTTGGAAATCAAGTCCAAAATAAAAGTCAAATAGGGAGGAAGGACCTGTGCATTAGTTGTTCATCCTTTTAATGTGTATATATATTTTACACTAATGAATAATGATTCTAAACAACTTCTGATAGCAGCCCCTAAGCCTGTCACTGATCTTCTTCTGACAACTGCTTTATCACTTTGTGTTGTTGGAGGTGGCATTCAACCAAACTGTCATATACTGCATTGCTGATTCTTTGCCTACAGATGGATATGTTACCTTTGATCATTTTAAACCTTCCCTTGTTCTGCAGCTGACATTTATTTCAGAATAACATTCAGTGCTGTTTGTGAGATGGACACAGGAAATGACAGTGGTTTACATTATTGTAGCCATACATGTTGGGACGTGTTTAGATTTCTAGAAAGTGAACTGCTGTCTTGGGTTTAAGGGGGCTGAGTCTTGAGCCATTCTTAAACTCCTATCTTCCATCTTTTGATTGTAGTAACATGACATATTAAAGTGGATGTGTGTGTGTGTGTGGTAAAAATAGTTGTACCACTGAATACGGTTTTTTAATATGTAATATGTAATCTGATAGTGTAATCTGATGGTGTACATGGGATTCTGATTTAGATATTATTATTTTGATTTAGATAGTATATTCAAAGTTCCAAACTCGCAAAGTTCTGGAGAGATGTTTGCCAATATACAAATTATGACTGCATGCACATAGCAGACCACTGTGTACCAAAGTATGATCTATGTCATCAATTATCTGGAGGCTTTATAGTCACTATAGACACACAAGACAGAAAGACTCATTGGGCCAAACTCTTCACAAAACTACACAGGCTGGGAAAGGTTTATAGCAACTCTGCCTGAACTCATTTTGTGGAGCTCCTTAAAGTTGGTTGAACAATCATAGGAACTGCATGAATCTCTTGCTTTCCAGTCTCAGGAGTTTCCTAACTCATGTCAACACTGCAGGGTACTACATATGGATCCTTAAAACCAGGCTCTGGGGACTTTGGAACAGCTCTGCTTGAATTGTGGCTTCTGTCAGGTACTGAATGAGAAACAGATGACATTTTTAGATGCAGTTGGGAACTCACTGGTTGTGCGTTGCAGAATCTTATTTTATATTTTGAGCTGGGGAAGGACATCCCGTGGGAATGATGCTCAAGTCATAATTCAGCTGAACATTATCAGCTGGACAGTTCATATTCTGAACGAATTTTTGAAAGATCACTAAGATTGAGGAGCCAGGTGTAAATGGCAGGACAGCCTTCTAGCTATGCAAAGGGCCAGGGATCTGTGTGGCACATACACACCGTTTTGTACGGTACTGCGGGATCCAAACTAGCTGCCTTCATCAGGGCCAGGCTGAATATTTATCCTGTAGTCTACTGACTGGCTTTTTGTGACCTTAGCATTAGTTCACATCATCAGATGCTGTGTTTTTGACACTTGCTGATTGTGTATGTTCAGGTGTGTGTGTGTTTCAGCTTTACAGCTGCATAACACATCTGGTAGGATCCCTTATGGCAGGCATGGTCAAACTTGGCCCTGCAGCTGTTTTGGGACTACAATTCCCAAAACAGTATTGTATTTGATCTGTATTTATATCAGGTTTCTTATAACTCAGCAGATAGCATGAAAAAAAAATTGGTTCTGAAATTTCAGTGCTTATGAGCAGAAGCAGTGCGTGCTTTAGAGTAATGACATAACAGCTGCATCCTCAAGGCATGATGTACCATGAACTAAAAGTCTCCACTGGTATGTAATAAAGTATCCAAGAGAGGAACACTGAATCACCCCTTCACACATTACTAACACAGATAAGAGTGTACACAGAAGTTGTGGGACCATACCTGTGACCCTCCTTCTCTCTACACAAAAGCCATATCCTCCCAGTTCCACCCTTCAGTCCACATGTTTGCATGGATGTCTGGGGTGACAAAGTCTGTCTGGATCTTGGAATTCTGTGCAGTCAAGTTTACAAACTGGAGGAATCCTCTGTGATGTGTGAAGGCTTCTCCACTTCAGATATCCATGTGAATGATAGGACTAGGATACACTTTTTGTGGACACGGGCAACTTTTATGTGCAACCCCCACAGTTCTTTTTTTGCAAGCTTTAACCCATCATGCAAGTTAAACCTGAAGGGAACATGTATCTCTGATTACCAAACATGGAACATAAGAAAAAACATTTACAACTGTTTATTTCACAAATGAAAATATATCAGCAGTAGTTTCCACTTTCCATCAGGAATCACGTAAACCTAATGAACTTTTCTTTTAAATATGAGAATTATTATGTTTTTACCAGCACAATTTAATAGATTTGTGTGGCACCAAAAACTTTTAAATAAATAAATGGTTATGTTTATGGTTTCAAAAAAGCAAACCATCCATCTCTCATGTAAACCCAAGTGAGCCTTTTTCTGCTGCAGAGAGTGATTCACATGCAGGCTGCTTTTCGTGGGGGTGGTTGAATCTGACGGTATGCATACATAGCATCTCGGAGCCATAAAACACATATGTAAAACCCTACAAAAGGCAACCGCTCTGTCCTTTGAATCCGAATCTACCTATTACTGCATGGGGGAGGAAAGAAGAAATGATTGAGTTTCTGAAATTGCATACAGATTTAAAAATGTGGATTGGAATCTGAATCTCAATAGGTAACCATCCCAAGAGTTGGTGAATAGGAAGTTGGAGAAGTGAGTACATAGATAAATTCTCACACATGCATTATTACAATTTAAGGGGATTCTTCTTTTTGTCCATACAGAATACTCTGGCAGGTCTCTGCTAAACTGACCGCCATTGCTTATGAGCAAAGTGCCTGTATATTCTGACAGCAGAGCAAATAGCAGCTTGGTGTAACTGCTGATGAATGGCATGAGGCGGTGGAAGGGTTAAACCCTCAGCATGATAGCTCCCATCTGAATTTTGACTTTCCACAGTTATTAAGCCTTTAAAAACAATAGTAGGAGTGGACATACATCCAGGGCCGGTGCTAGGTTTTCTTGCGCCCTAGGCGAGATCACCTTCTGGCGCCCCCCCCCGCCACTCTGCCGCTGGCGGAGGGGGCGGAGAAGCCAGATTTCGGGCTGCTCCCCCCTCCCCCGCCACTCTGCCACTGGCGGAGCGGCGACAGGCGGCAGCGGGGCAGGCTGGCCAGCGCCCCCTCCATTTTGGCGCCCTAGGCAATTGCCTAGTTCGCCTTAATGGACGCGCCGGCCCTGCATACATCAAGCTCTTGCTTCACATATCTTAAGCTCAACTGGCAAACACCAGGCATCTATTGACACATATTATGGACATCTTTAAAAAGTATGTAATGAAGCACTGTAGTTTCTTAAATTAGAAAATTGAGGAGCATCCCCTCTCCCCCCAAAATTTCACTGTCCAAGATTATATGAAAACTGAGTTATAGTCTCCATGAAGCTTGATTCATAATGCATTAGTTCATGCTCATCTTAAGAAAGTATTTATAGCCCATTCAAAATTTATCAAAAGCCATTAAAATAATATCTAAAGCAGCTGCATCTGATTACATCAGAAAAATAATATATTCTTGCTATACTGCAATAATTTTTTTAAAACAAGAATCGGACCCATATGTTTTATCTTAGCTTAGACTCAAATGGTCCATATTTCACTCATTTCATTAAAATTCCATGATGTATCTTTAAATTATTTTGTCCTCAGATCATTCTTTCCATAGTGTTAAAACATATTGTTTAAGCATGCATGGAAAATAATTTCGGACTTTGTGATGGAGAATTTTGAGGTGAAGAGAAACAAGATGATGATGTTCATTTCTATAAACAGATGAAAAAGTTGTCTTCACATTTTTAAAATACATACATTTGTCCCTTCTTCCCCTTCAACATGGGAACCTGCAATTTTGGCAACTGTTTGGCAGTATGACATATATACTACAAATTCTTTAAACTACAGTGGAACCTCGGGTTACATACCGTCCTCCTTATGGTTGCTTCAGATTATGAACTCCGCTAACCCAGAAGTAGGTGCTCCAGGTAGTGAACTTTGCCCCAGGAAGTGAGCAGAAGTTGTGCAGCAGCAGTGGGAAGCCCCTTTAGCAAAAGTGTGCCTCAGGTTAAGAACGGTTTTGAGTTAAGAATGGACCACTGTAGTACCACTGTACTACAGTGTAGTGTAGTGGTTAAGAGCGGTAGACTCGTGATCTGGTGAACCAGGTTCACGTCCCCGCTCCTCTACATGCAGCTGCTGGGTGACCTTGGGCTAGTCATACTACTTTGAAGTCTCTCAGCCCCACTCACCTCACAGAGTGTTTGTTGTGGGGGAGGAAGGGAAAGGAGAATGTTAGCCGCTTTGAGACTCCTTCGGGTTGTGAAAAGCGGGATATCAAATCCAAACACTTCTTCTCTTCTTCTTCTATGTTTCATTGTCATAGTTAGCAAGAACTTGAAATATGTTAGACAGAGTTGATATAAGGATAAATAAATGCATGCTTGCAATGTCTAAGTTGCCCTGTTAGCCATGGTAAGATGGTAAAAAAAAAGATGCATCAGTTTGGATTTAGCAGAAGAAAGAGCAGGGATGAACACTTATGTATGCAAATCACTGAAAACATCACTTTGCAGTTACAGAACTGTATTTATTCAGTATTGCTTTGTCATCTACATTTAAATAATAATTGAGGCCAAAGAGACCATTGGCATGTTGAAAGGAGAGGCAAGCTGAAGAAGCTCTTGAGTTTGAGAGCTTACACAATTTTCAATGTCTATTATTAAGCAATTTCATTTTGCTCACCCAAATCCATTATGGTTTAAGCAGCACACCTTCCACACATATTGACATTTACATGAATACAAGTTCAGTAAGATAAAAGAATAATGCCAATGAAAACTAATTAAAATGGTTCTCAACTTGTTTTTTGAAAATGATTTCAGCCAATTTTATTCTTAGTTGTTTGACCATGTTAGGGTCAGCCTTGGAAACATAATTCTTTTTCGTTTAAGTGATACTTAAACACCTAGCCATGTTTCCCAATAAAACATGGAAATTCTTAAAAAAATGAAGATGTTGAAATGTTGTTTAATTTTATTTATACAAAATAATCCTTAAAACATGTGTTGGCTGCTCCCTGCAATTCCTCTCATGGTGTCTTTGAAAAGATCCTGATCTGGCTACATTGCCACCATATCTGGGTGAAAGTACCAGAGTTGGGCAACCTGTGGTCTATTGGCTACCAAAGGAAAAAGCTTGCTGGTAGAGGCTTTTCCCCCTTCTAGCTTGGTGACTCCATGACCTTCATAAGGAAGTAAAACCGAAACTGAAACAAAACAAAATGTTTTAAAATTCCTCTTTTCTCAAAATAGTTCATATTTATGGCAGGGTTGAGGCTACTTCATTCAAACATGTAACACTCGTAAGGCCAATACACAACTGAAAGTTCTAATTACTTAGCCAAGTATTCACAAAACAGCAAAATCCTTATAGAAGGATGTAAAGATTCATGAAGCGTGCTTTGAGTGAAGTAAATTTCGCAATCATTCCGTTCGGAAATGCTCACTCTTATCCTTTATATTTGCACTTAGATTCATAAGTGCAGATGAGTGTTTGCATCTAAGCAGTTGCTTTTATGTCATAGGTGCTAAAATCATCTGAAGTACCAGTTGACAATTGCACTGTTGGAATTGAAAATGGAAAGTATAGTACAACAATATGTATTCAAATACAATTAAGCACCGTTGATTCGCAGGGCCAGCACACGACCTCTTGCCACCTAGGCAAAACTGAAAGTATTGCCACCTGCACAACACTTCTACATACACAACCGTATATGCACTGCCTGAGATGCCTCAGGGAGTAAAAGGAGGTGGCGGCAGCATGTGTGCAGTATTGGCTGGTGTGTAGATCGACTTCCTGAAGCAATTGCCTCACCCCATTTCATGGGCCGGCCCTTAATACCCCTCATTCATTCATTCATTCATATGTTTGTTGAAACATACGCCAATTAGACTGGATAAAATCAAGCTGTACATATTTCTTTTTTAAGAAAACAGAAGCATATATTAAACTGGATAGTGCACATAACAGAGTGTTTCCTGTGCTTCCAATATTCAGAAGTTGCAGCCTTGTTCGCCGTTCCAAATACAGGAATTTGTGTTTAAAAAAAAATAAAAATTGAACAACTGCATGAAGATACCACATTCTCTTTTATATGCTGTGAATTGAATTTGCTGTTGGATGACCAGTAGCTGCCAAACATTTTCTAGCTGAGTAAGCTGATAAACCTGTTTATTCTTTCTGGATGCTCAAGATTGGACCATTAGTTTCAGATGCCTTCAGCAATTTACTTTGATGTATAGAAGGTCATCCTTTCACTGTCTTGGTATATTTGCACTTTAATGATCACCCAAAAAATAACAGCTGCATTAGCGCATGTTGCAGTGTAGATCTAATTAGTAATACAAGACCGCATTTGCAGCTGCTGTAACCACTGCCTTCCCGTTCACTCACTTTTATTCTGATGAATTGGAATTTCCTGTTCCATTTATTTTGAAAATCTTTAAATTAAAGTGAAACCACCTGCAGTAATTTAAATTGCAAGATAAAATATTGCCGTAAAATATCCTACACATACCCCCCCCCCCCCCAAAATCATTCTTCAAGCCTCATTTTCTTTTTAGTGCTGGCTTGCAAGAACTCTGCCAGGTAATTTATTAGGCATGGAGCAATGGATGATTTATTATCCTATAGTCAAGATTGCCAACTTCGAATACTTTAAAGACAATATTCTAGCCTCAAAAATCATAAGGGTGGCTTAGAAAAACACACCAAGTGATCTTATAGATAGAGTAAAAGGACTGCCAATTTTTTTAAAAAAAAGATTTTAGTTGATTTAATATTTGGCTTTTAAATCAATCAACTGATTAAATTTGAATAAAAATCCATATTAATATAGGTGCCTTTTGAAGGAAATGATATAGTTTATCATTGTTATTATTTTTGCTTACAAATAAATTTGATTAGACTTTGAAAAAAGGAATGCAAAGAGTATTATCTATTTTCTTTTTATCAAAACTAAGGCATTAATCTAAATAAAAACACAAACTAAAAAAGGAGAGTGAGAGAAATAGAAAAGGATAGAAAGATAGAGAAGGGATAAAGGAGAGAAGGAGAAAGAAAGAAAGGAAATAGGGAATTTATGAAAGAGAAAGAAAGAAAGAAAGAAAGAAAGAAAGAAAGAGAAGAGAAAATAAGGAACTTCCGGTTCTTGGTCTGTCTGCTATATATAAACATTATTCAACAGCTACTCCAATATAACATCCAATGGAACCACTTTCTATAAACTAACATTATCTTCAATCTTCAAACCCAAATGTCATTAGTTCATCTTCTTTTTCACTCAAAAAGTCTATGATAGGTTTCCAATCTTTAATAAATGTTAGCAATGACTTTTCTCTGATTAAACATGTCAATTTCGCCATCTCAGCTAAGCCCATTAATTTTAGCAACCATTCTTCCACAGTTGGTAATCATGAGTCTTTCCATCTTCGTGCATATAAAAGTCTCATGGCTGTAATCATATATTGAAACAAAGTTCCATAATCTTTTCTAAATTTTAATTAAAAAGACTCACTTTAATTTTTAGAACAGAAGATCAGCTATGATCAATGTCACTCTTGTCCATTTGGAATACAGAATATTTCACACTGCAGTAACATTAGAACCACAAGGGGTTAAAGAATGAACATAATCGGAATCCATCCAAATCGTAGGTGATTGGGATTTAAAAGATATGCATTGGACAATAAGCTGCTGATTAGACAACCTTAATTTTACTTATCTGAAAATGGTGTGACAGAATCAAAATGCTTATCACCTGTCAGCAGCCTAACTGATACGTTTTAAATAATTAATTATTATTATTACTAATAATTATATTATTATATACCACTCCCATCTGGCTGAGTTGCCCCAGCCATTCTGGGTGGCTTCCAACACATATTAAAAATATAATAAAATATCAAACATTAAAAACTTCTAACTTAAAAACTACTAGTTGCAGTTTCCGAAGACTTTTCAAGGTCTACCACCGCTGCTGAAGCCTGTCATATCTGTGTTGTGTGATAGCACACACAAAGTGCCAGAAGCAATACCGGCTTCCAGTGAGATCTTGCAATATTTTGAGAGCTTGCCAGAAACTAGTGCCACCGGTGGTGGCAGGGTGCCCACAGGGGTTTCCACTGCTTGAGACGGTCACCTCATCTTGCCTTATGGTCAGGTCTGCCCTGTCAACTAGGGCACAAATGACTGTCATGGCCTAGCTTCGTTATAAATGTTGTACTTTGCCAACCAGCTGAAGCTAGAAAAAGGCATCCTTCATAGACAACTGCCTGTGCCTCTAGTAGGCCTGTTGTGGCCAACAAAGTATGCTTATACTGTTAAGTTGATCAACTTTGTCCAGAATAGACTGCAAACCCAGGTCACATGGGTCCACCCACTACCTGTATTTCTGTTTTGTTTGGATTAAAAGCTTCAACTTTCCACACCCCGTCTGTGGTTCAGCCTTTCAGCTTCAACTTTTCAGCCATCTGAGATGACCCAGAAGGTATCGTAAGCTTCTGAGAGATCAGGAGAACCAACAGGGTTGCATGACCCATAAATCTCTTGGCAGAAACCGTCTGCTAGGATAACTAAGGCAGCTTCTGTGCTGAAGTCAGGCCAAAGGATGGTGAATTTCATCCAAAAAACACTTGTTCCAATCCAAATATTGCACAACTCAAGAAATATAGCACTGTGATAGCTACCAAAAGCTTCAGCAACTCTCCTTTCTACATTATTTTACTTTGTATTGTGGCTTGTTGAAATGTCGAATGTACGTTTGTGTTTTTCTTGCATACGTGTGTGCAAAATGCCCTAAAATAACTGATCCAAACAGGAAAATTTTTCCATTTTTTTTTTCATTTCTTGTTCCTTAGTTTGGCATAGTTAAGGTTATCTCTGCATGTCAATTTGTCATTCATTTTCATTCCCACTGCTTAATCCAGAGGGGGCGCATTTTAATCTGTGATTAAAGCTTAGTTGATTAATGGACTGATTAAATCAATTAAAGGTTGTTGCACTTTGGAATACAAAATCACATAATCATATATCGTAGTTTTCCCTTGCTGCCACATAAAAGGCATTAATCATTATAAATACCTTATAGGTTTCAGAAGTGTCCTCTCCTCTGCCCCCAAAGTCCTGTTGTGAAATTCAGGATACAGTGATAAGAATGGAACATGCTGTCCATTTTTAAGCGGAATGGGGCTTTTTTTAAAGACACATATTCATTTTGTTGATGGGTTTACTGCCGGGAGCTGGAGAGACTTGTACATCATATTTGCATTCAGAAGGTTCTGATAAAAGCGCTACACCTTTGTATAAAGGCACCTGTTTACCCATATAGTTCCCATAGGCACAGGAAAGCAGTAAACTGTATTTGATGGTTTATTTTTTATGACTGTGATAAACCCCTGAAAGTTGGAGGAATGCTTCATGTCATGTGTAAAGAGAGTGCTTTAGATGCATAAACAGCCTCCTGTTTAATCTTCTGCTCACCCAGAGCCAGGCTCTATCTAGCGCTTAGTTTTTCAGCAGCCCACTGTAAATAACTCCCATTAAACCCAGCCAGCATGGCTGGTGCTCAGTGATGATGGGAGTTGTAGTGTAGCAACAACTGGAAGGCCCCCAGTTCCCCCCTACAACATACAGTATACTTACTATACAGCATGAAGCCAACTTAAGCAATCTGTACCATGGACTACTGGTGTCCAATCAGAATAAGTCAACTCTTTCCAGCGGTAGCAGCTGGTGAGAAGGGGCGATACTGTGTCCCTGATCTCCTGGCAGCAGTGTCGTTGCTGCTTACTGGGAGATGGGAAGAGGCAAGGCAGTGATGATGTCAGTGTATTGGATTTGTTGTGCCAGTGCACCTGTACAGCATCAGTGTCCCCACCACCTCACCTCTCCCCATCTGCCAGTAAGCTCCTGCTGCTTTCTATGGGAGCTCAAGCTTTCTGATTGTTACTTCAATAGCACTATCAGTGTGCAGGGTGCTTTTCAGAGTACAAAAGGGCAGGGAACCTACAATTCCAGGCCTTCCAACATGCCGCAGAGACAAATCAGGACGCACGTCTTTCAGGGCCGAGTTCCTGCATGAGCCCCACCAAAACATGCATCTTTGGGGCGCTGCGCTCTTGTGGAAGCCAGGCGACTTGCACGACAGCACAGTCCCCCCAAATGGGTGCCTTTCAGGGCCACACTCTCGCAGGAGCCAGGTAACTCACGTAAGACCACAGCCCCTGAAAATAGGTGTTGTTTGGAGCTGCAGTTTTGTAGGACCCCAAACAGGACATCCTGGGATCCAGTCAGAGGCAGGGATGGTTCTGTAATTCTGGTATGTTAAAGTGGGACAGTTGAAGGGTACGCAGAGGAAGAAAAGCAAAGGCGGGGGGAAGCAGGGAAATAGTATATGCTAGCTTCATACAGTGTGTTTGTGTCTAAGCAAACATGTTAATTAATTCCTGTCCACCTATATGCTACTCCTGCTTTTTTATTATTGAGCAGCTTGCATCACAAGCATTAAGTTCTATTGAATTATGCCAACTCTATTAGGTTAAATTCTATTGAATTATACTAGCTGTATGAGCTTGCCTAGCAGGGTGTCCATTAAAGCAAACAGGACTTGGGGCCCATTTGCTGTGTACTTCCTTCCCATCATCAATCCACTCCTAATCCAGAAATCATTTGTGATGCAGAAGACAATGGATATAGTGTTGAACTTCTCGTAATAAAGGTGAACATAGACAGAGAGCAAGAGCTTTCATCACCCCTTCAAGGCAAGAAGGCTCAGTTTGCCTGCCCCTTTCACCCTCCCTTATTCTAAACAGATTCAGATCTCTATCTCTATCTCTCTCTCTCTCTCTCTCTCTCTCTCTCTCTCTCTCTCTCTCTGTCTATCTATCTATCTATCTATCTATCTATCTATCTATCATCTATCATCTCTATCATCTATCTAATCTCTATCTATATCTGTCTGTCTGTCTATCATCTATCTAGCTATCTATCTGCATGTTGTCATACTATCAAAAACTACAAGTTGAACAAATGAGGACTACGTATATGTCTAAAAGTAACAGAAGTTGTCATATTAAATATATTCAAACTCAAGTAAAACTATATAAAAATTAATCTATCTAATTATCAATCCCCATGGCAAGGCACAGCAATCTCCGTAAAATAAAAAAATGTCACTAATATGAACACAAGTTAAAATAAATTCAGTTTACCCAAACTTGAATAAAACCTAAGCAATGTTTTTATCGTCTTTATTTAGGTGACTGCAAGTTAATGTTACTGGTTGTTTTTCTTTATCATGAAACATGTATATTTACGAGTATTCCAGTTTTGTGAAAGTCATGGGAGTTTGTATTATTAGCATTAATCACTCAAAACCCTAATGGAGAGTCTTTGAGAGAAAGCCTTCAGAATTCATTAACAAGGAACTGCCACAATTATACCATCACAATTGACCTGAAACCCTTGTATTTGTATTTGCGTGAACATATTTATAGAATATATTTGTAGTGGTTTATATAAACTCTCAGTCCACAAGTAAAACTAAGACTTCCTCTTTAGAAACTCAGTTGCTTAGTAACTAGCGTGGCCACGATCACATAACACAGCTGACGAAATCAGCAAGGAAATTAGTACTCTTTAGTCACAAGTTATATTTTGCTCACATATTTAAAGTTATTTTAGTCAAATGAAAATGGAACCACCTACATTAGAAAGTGCACAGATACATTTCCCAAGATTGTTGGGGTTTCATATTGAAGTTCGCTTCAAGTACTAAATACATTTTCCTTTCAGGTTTAAGGAACGTTGTTCAAACCACGTCGAGTTAGGCAGCTGAGATTTTCCATACTGGTTTCCGGCCTCAGGATGATCTGGTCACATGACTGCCACTCAGCATGGCTATTTGACTGAACTCAGTGTGGATTTGGCTTGGGAAACAGGGTTTTGGCACCCAAGTAGCAACTGCTGGGGGGAAAAGAAAAGAAAACCAGCAATCTGTGCTTGAGTTAAAGACACAAGGAATCAAAAGTCACACAGCCAGCTCAGCCCATGGCATCACAGATGAAAGGCATCACAGCATGGCCCATCAAACAAGCCCACAGCTGCTACTGACCCAAAGGGGTTTTGAATGCCTTTATTTACTCCCTCTTTTCAGAGTAGCCTGTTGGTTGAAAAAGAACAATCACATAATCACAGGGCTGCAACAGATTGCAAGATCGTATCATGCAGCCACAATGCATGGCCTTCTGCATTAAAAAAACAAAAAGCCAGCCCACAGCAGCCAGGCTGTTCACTTGCCACCACCAGAATGGACAAATTATGCTGACTTAGAAGTACTACTTGCGAGCATCAGTAAGTGGGTCAAATAATTCAGCCAACCTTACACTAGGGCAAGCATATATATATATATATATATATATATACACACACACATAGCTGTCAACTTTTCCCTTTTCTTGCGAGGAATCCTATTCGGAAATAAGGGAATTTCCCTTTAAAAGGGGGGGGGGGGGAGTTGACAGCTATGTTTCTAGACCTGCTGGCAAATCTGACTTGAGGGAACATTTCCTTCCAAAATAGAAATATGCCTACAACTGTAAAATCAGAGATTCTGCTACTATGACCTAAAAGCCTTTTTAAGGCAGGAAAATGCACTTTATCATCTTTGTTCATGCTAGTGGTGGGCGAGCCTTCCAAGGTTGTGAGGATCAGCAGTTTTCTAAGCGTCCCCCCTCCCAATGGAAAAACTGGAAGCAGAAACAATTTGGAAGGTTTCACCTCAACTCCCGTCTACCTCCCTGCGCTCCCCCCCAGTGCAATCCGCCACGCTCCGTGGGGGTGGGTGATGCTAGCACAAAACAGAAAGAGGAAATAGGCTAGTTTTTCACACAAACAAAAAGAGAAGACTCGTGCCTGTAAATTTTGCCTCCTACAAGTGCTGGAAACTTACTTTTTTTGGGGGGGGGGAGCAATCAAGCCAAGGATCTGGAGATCGTCCCCCTTTGGTTTCCCCAGGCATCCTCCCTCTGTCCCCAAATGCGTTCCCTCACTTCCCTTTCTTCCTTGTTATATTTAAAAGAAGCAGTAGTGGTGAGGGCTTTATGCTCCCCCCCCAAAAAAAAAAAATTCATGGTCTATCATTAAACTAACTGGGTGTAGTGGATTTGGGGAGAACAGCTGGTTCCAAGGACTCTTGCCATCATGTCTTGTTCTGATTCACTAAGGTTGAAGTCTGAGTTAGGCTCAGAGGAATACACACACACACCATCCCTGGTTTAGAGTCCTGTAAGCCAAACTTCTTAATACTCCTTTTATTCCTTGATTCTGGCAACTGCTCCATCCAAACTGGTGCCAAATGTATTGCCCTGCTTTCCTTTGGACAACATCAGCGAGGGGTCTTGTTGTCTGGGCAACCCATACACACTGACCAGGCTTGTGCCCCAGAAGGTCACTTTGGTGCTGCAAATGCAGCAGTTTGACTTCACCCCTGGATTTGTACTCCATTGTCTCTTGAGACAGATAGATGCCAGTGAAAACTTTGAACTGAACTGAAGCTAGATTTGCAGCAACAATAGGAATAACAACAGCATGTATCACAGTAACAAAAGTGAGTTGTTGTTGTTGTTTTAAGGAATTCTGCCCGGCTAATCCCTGCAAGGTTCTACACTGAACCACTTTCATACTGACTGTTTGATGAGAATGAATTTAGATGTATTCAATATTTTAAAAAAATGAAATTTAATTAAAACAAACAAACAAACTGTCATGCTTCCTCCAAAAATATGCCACAGCCAAATACTAAAAATGGATGGATTTGTGGTTAGCCTAGATGTTTTTTTCTTCAACATCATTCACCGGCTAATGTTCACATTATATGGCTTAATTCAATTAGGCAGATCAATGCATATTTTCTCCGACTTTCTATTTCAATCACAGAATTAATTAACCTGAGCAATTTTTTTTTTAATAATTCAAAACTTACCATGTAATCAAGTTCAAATTTGACAGCTCTGTAAGATCAAATGTTTTTCTTTTCTTCCCACACACAATCAGGAAGGTTGTCCCCAGTATTGAAAATATATCTTCACTGGTGGTCAGCAGTTTAACAGAGAATGGGACTGCAGGAAAATTCTTGTAGCTAGATCTTGCACCGCTTATTTTTTTATGGTATTCTGTTCTAAAGGTTGTCACTTTAATATGGAGAGCTGGCAATCCTATCCTATCTCTTCCTTCTTCTGGCTCCTGTTCCTCTGAGTTAGCAGTAGCTATTTTTCATCCATTCAGTGGGTGATCTGAACATACATGTGGATTGGATGTGGTAAGATAAATGTTGAGATTTTGTTTATTTGTTGCTGTTTTCCCGGGTGGGATAAATTACTTCCTATTACTGTGTAAATTAGCAGAGGATGTTATTGTACTTAAGCGACTGCATGCTCTCACCTCAGTAAAAAAGAACATCATTGGATTCCTGCTGGAACAGCCCAAAAGCCCATCACACTCACAGTCCAACATTCTGTTCCATTTTGGCCAGCCAAATGCCCTTGGGAGGCCCTCAGGCAGGGACTTGAGTGAAACAGCATTCAGGTGATAGTTTGTCTCCACAATGAACTTAGCCACTATGTCCTGCACTTGGTACAGTCTCCTGACCAACCTCAAGGGTAGCTCCAAATGAAATAACATTTCCTTCCTTGCATTTCACACATGCACTTTGTGATACAGTGTAACACTAGCATTTTTTTTTGTTAGCAAAAACATGATCTCCACAGACAGACTCATTCCCAATGGTTTTATTCTATGAAATTCAGATGCCGAGATGGAAAGTCCCCACCCCCCTCACAGCCGTCTAAGTCCCCTCCTCTCCAGGGCTTTCCCCAAGCAATCAGATACTGTGTCTGTGGGCAGCCAACCTCCCCTCCACCCATTTCAGCCCTCTTCTGGTTCTGGGAGACAAGTGGGGAGAGGAGCTTGTTGCAGCAGGAGGGGGAGGCACCCAGGTTTATTCACAAGCCTGAGCCATCTCTGCCTCTTAGCTTCCCTCTCTGCCACAGATGCTTCCAGATCACTAAGCTCGGTTACCCCTTCAGCTTCCAACACCTCCTCTTCCCAGTCTTCTCCCTCCAACCACTCACCGTTGTCCCACCACCACTCCCTTGGTTCTGAGCCTTCTTCCTTGGGGGTTTCCCATCTAGTTCCTCCCACCATTCCACTACATCCAACCAGTACATGATGTACAGCAGTTCTTTGTCATATAGACGGTTTTTGTGATAGAGACAATGCCATTGTTACGGGCAACTCACTTAAACATGGTCTGCCCTGGCCCCATTTTCCATTGATAATGTCTGTAAACAGGAGTGGCTCAAGCTACTGTTACAATTATTTTACACGTCAGGTACATGGAAAGTGTTATGTGATCTAGCCTGTAATTACAAACAAGATACTAGATTTTTAATAGGGAAAATCCAGTGCTAAGGTATGTGATTAATAGTGTACTATATAGCTTGGTTCTTTCTTCCTTGTAACACTAAATACCTCAAATAATAATACTAATTAAGCATTTTATTCCAAACTTTATGCATCATGTTCTTGGCTTGAACTGAATAAGGAAGGATTTAAGTAATTTATAAGAAGGATGTTTCCAAGAATAGTTAGGCAATGGAGCAAATTATCGAGGGAAGCTGTAGGCTCCCCATCATTAAAAGCTTTAAAAATAGGTTAGAATGACTTAAATCAGGAACAGAACAGATTAATTGGCTGTGCTTAAATAAAAAGCAAAGTCCATTAGCTAACTGCTAATGATAACATTCCTAAGTTACTCAATGTGCCATATCTTCAGTGTGGCAACTCTCCCTTGGATTTCAGCTCTATTGTATTTTGTTTACCGATACATTCTGCTATATCTCCCCCCCCCCCAAAAAAATATTTCCTTTTAAGAGACATACATCTCATCTTCTGAAGGATCCTTAAATATATGTTATCTGTAAACCCACCTCGCCTCTCATGTAGTTCTGTTGGGTCGTTTGCATCATTACTTTGATAGCAGAGGCCTTGTTTTTACCAAAGTTGGGCTTGACCCTCCCATTTAAGGCACTGGTAGGGTTAGTTGCTAAATTGCAATCCAGAAGCCTATGTGGCAGGGGCATTTTAAAAATGTCTTTATGTAGAGGGAAGTGTGGGTGCCATAACTCCTCTCACCTCTCTTCCACCCCACCTCAGTCCTTTTGTGTACTCACTTGGCAACACAAGGAGGATCTCAGGTCTTTACAATGGAAAATCTAAATGTATAGTACAAATCACTGGGCTATAATCTGGCAAGCCTAGGTGACTGAGCAGTGTGTGTGTGTGTGTGTGTGTGTGTGTGTGTGATATCTGCCTTGCTTGATTTCCCTTAAGTGATGCCACATAATTTTTCACAACCACAGACCATCACCAAGCATATCATGTACAATATCATTTACAATTCTAACTAATGAGAAATAACTTTTCTCATTGTAGTGGTTTCAAAATTAATATGTGAGGATTGACCATTAGGCATTCCGTTTGACAAATATATCTGGTACTTCATAGATCTTTAATGATTCTCAGTGACCAAAAAAGAACAAAAAGTTCTGAGCAGCTCTGCCATCCCTCTGCCTTTTATCATGTGTTAAAATAGCGGTAGAAATTTCCTAAAGCCCCATTTACTTTTCAAGGTGATATGAACACAGGAAAACATCAAAGGTTTTTTAGCTTGATGCTTCTCCATCCACCATCAGCAAAAGGGGGCATTGATAAAATAATTACTCTGGTTTGGAAAAAGCAGAGCTTTGATTAAGAGCATGGCAAAATGTAACATTCAATAACTGTGATGGCATTCATATTTTTCAGATTTGCAAACATTCTGCTCAGAAAGGTGCTACTTGGAGATCAGATGTAGCTATTAGTATTAGTTACAGGATCAGAGTACTGAAAGGGGCCTTAAGAGTAATTTAATCCACCCTTCTGCAGCAGCATGTCTCACTATATTGAAGATATTCCTAGTAGGGGTAGAGGGATAAGTCTGTTTCTGGTCTGGGTCAGTTTCAAATGTGCTCATCCATAAGTTCCCTTGCTTTGCATTTCTACATCAATCTTTGTGCTTTTCAATGCAAAACTTTGGTAGTATTTTGAATTTACATCTTTAAATAGAAAATGCACCTTTTAAAATGCATTTTACCCAAAATACACATTCTAATGTGCATCTTGATACAGTACTGTACAAATTTGTTTGTGTGTTTGTTTTTTAAAAGAGAAGTGCAAAAGCTGAAGCCTAACTCCATTTCAACTCATATATTATTACAGGATGCATGAATCAGTTTGGTTTGCTTAAAAATGTAGATGAAATTAAACAGAATAGTTTTGCCCTTCTCCTGCAAAAATGTGTGTAGAAATATATATACAGGGTTAAGTATGTATAAGAAGCATATATAAGTGAAAATAGCATACAAAAATGCAGTATATGCATTATATTGGGGAAATTGTTTTGCAAAATATGCAAAAAAATGCAAATAGGCCAAGGCAAAAATGCAAAGGAAAATATACATTTTTTTGAGAAATTTGCATTAAAATGCTGGTGAATTTTCACAAGGACTTAAAAAAAGAAAAAAAACTGGTGTGGAATTGTAGAAAACTGAACTGATTAATAGAAAGTGAGAAAAACCAAAACTGGCAGATTCACCCTTCCCTACCTCAAAGTTAGCAGGACTACAAAAACTTTAGGAAGGAAGAACTTAAGAAGAAAGCCGAAAAGATGGAGAAATCCAGTATTTCGGATTTGGGAGCAAGCATGTCCACTCCATTCTGTCAGCTGGAAAGAAATAAGAGGGAAACAGATTGTCAAAAAGTGGTTTGCCTGGTGGGGCAGAGATTCAGTGGCCGGCAGCTGGGTCACTGCTGCTTACCTGAAGAGAAGGGGAGGCAGTGGCATGAAGATTATGGGGTGCGGTTGTTGCATAAAGTGGAGGCACCGGATCAGCTCTGCCGACAGCGATGCCACTGCCAGGAAACTAGCACTGAAGCTCCACCAGCCACTTCTGCCAGGAATCCTGCACAGAAGCACTCTACACAGTTGCAGGGCCCTACTTTTGGTGCTTCATAATCTGCCCTCCGCAAATTAGTCATATTTTTTTTTATATAGCATTGGTTTTCATTACCAGTACTTTAAACAAAATTAATCCACATGAAGATTGTAAACCACCCTTAAAAGAAAGAGAGAGAGAGAGTTGCAAATAGCTGGGTCAGTGTTGTGAGCATCCCCAAACTACTAAATGTGGCAGGAGCCTTTGGGGACCCAAAAGTAGAATTGTGATGAATAGGAGCAGCTATACTGCTGATTAGAACTTGGTTTGGGAATTGCCTTGACAGCAAGAAGTGCTATTGCTGCTGCTTCAGAAATGCTCCTTTAATGAATAATGCACAGGCGTTTCTGCAAGCCGTAGCAAAGCTTTCACGCTAGCTGTAGCATGCAAAAACTTCGATATCCGTTCCCCCCCCCCATAAGTGGGGCTGCTTTTGCTTCATGTTGGGTTCCAAAAACTTGCCATACCTTTCGGAAATTATAGCCAGGCGTTGCAGAGCTGATTTCATTCAAAATGATAGTACCTTTTCACTTTTATGCGATACAGAAAGCTGCTATCTCTTTTAGCACATCTGCCCAGTCGCTTTTCTAGAGGCTGTCCTTAAGCTGCGTCTTGGGAGCTACGGTACCAGCAGTTATGAATGCCTACTCCGCTTGCATAGAAAGCTAGAGATGTTATTGCATACAAACAGCTAGCGGGCAAGGTGTTGGAATTATGTATCCTTACATGTTGGAAGGTGAACCCAAAGGGAAGGTCTACCATGCACAAAGCAAACCAGTGTTCCAGTTGTATGTAACTTGACTGATGTCACTGGTTCACCCAGAGATCTTTGATATCGAGAGGCACCGAATCTGAGACTCCAATCCTGCAAAATATATGCTCTCGTGTTGAGCTAGACTTCAACATTGTCTAAAAAAAACCCCTTGCCCTAAAATAGAATATCTTTTACTTACAGCATGCACACAAGGTGCCTGTATAACCTTTCCTAGAAAATTTCCAAGGAAGGAGATTCTTCAAGTCCGCTTTTCAGATAATTACATTGCTGAGAGCTCCTCGAAATAGGAAGCGTTTCTTAATGTTTAAAATACGCGCTGTCTGTATGGAACCCCCCCAGCCACTCTAGAGGACACAGTGAATAAACTTCCCTTCGCTTTTGTTCAAGTGCCTTTTAAATATCTGAACATTATAGTGACATATACCCAACCCCGTAAGTCTTCTTCTATATGCTAAATTTGTCGATACTTCTTTAGCCTTTCATCATGCGATACACCTTCTGACCATGCCGTCATTTTATCTATAGCTGTCTTCCAAATACTTTGTCTGAAGACAGCATGGCATAGTGGTTAGAGCATTGGAATAGAATCCCTGTGGATATCAAGGTTCAGAGCCACAACAACCATGAAGCTGATAAAAAAAATTGAGTTAAATTGACATATCAATTGTATGAAAAGAACGAAAGAAAAGGAATGAAGGCATGTCATGTTTAAAGATTAGCACTTCTGAGCATATTCAAGCTACCACCCATGTACAATAAGTATACTAATTATTACTATATATATATATATATATATATATATATATATATATATATATATGGATGACCTGGGCATTACAGGGGTGATTTATGTCAACTCTGCTGAAATAGTAGGTACTGGAACAGCTTGAGCATGGCAAGTATGTATCATCCTCTTGCTAAAAATTATGCCAAATTTGCATTGCCTTTTATGTTCCAGAAAGCAACGTAAGATGGTCTCTGTGGGAAAACTTTGCACAGCTATGTGAGGTGACTTTTTAAAAACTACTGTGTAAAGTTTAGAAAGCCCTGCAGCAGCTTTTGCTGTTGGTTATGATGCTGTTGTAATATGAACTTCTTACAACTGGTGGCTAATTACATCCACGGCCATAACATCCATGCTGTGAAGGGATGGGTTGTTTGCTGAAATGGGAAGCCCTCTTACTGTTTGCAACTTTATTCTCCTCTCTTCCCTCTCTTCCCGCCCCCAACTATCAAATTTTGCATGCAAGGAATGTAGTGACTGGTGCTTAACGACAGTCATGTATTAGCCAAAATGAAATGCGGGGAAAATGTATTGTACCTGACGATGTTTGCTTAATTGATCCAGCAGCTCAACAAACTCGGAGATTTTGCTTAATAACAAGTCATATTGCTGGTTCTCCTGGTCCTCGGCTCTCAAGGGGGGCTGCTAGAATCCCCAAAGCAAACACTTAATATATAGTCACACAGCAGAGATTTCATTCCGTTGTTAACTGCGGTAATTGTATATACTGACGTCTAGCTGGGAACTGCAGCAAGCTGTATTTATCTTTATTTAAGGAAAAACTTTCCACTGCCCTCCTCACGCGGTGTCAAATGGCATCCTTTTGTGCTTGTGAAAGTAATAAGAGGAAGTAGCATGATTTGTGAGCTCAATATGCCATGTAGGCTCAGCTGCTTTGAACGAACTAAGGCCAATTAATTATTTGCATGGGAGATTTGCAGTAAAAGTGACCACACTCCAGCCCAACATTAGACTTGGCTACAAGGAGAAAAAGAAATGCAGGAGTTCACATTAGCTATGCATGTCGTAAAACAAACTAGTGCTACTTTATCTTGACACTCACCTTATTAGTACTCATAAAATCAAGTGCTTCTGCTACATTGCTCTTCAGAACCTGCACATACCAGTCTCTCTCTCTCTTTTTGCTCCCCCTTTCCCCTCCCCTCTGCGTTTATATTTATTTCGTCATTATTGCTGGTAGGCAGGTTACCCTTGTTTAAAATGTTCCTGCAGGTGTAAACACACAGACAAACAAACTTTACTCATGTGGGATTCTAGGCAGCCAGCATCAAATTTAAACCAGATCCCTGGTGCACATACCATATGTAGAGTTTGCATGTTGGCACTCTATACACAAAGGCAAGTGGATCATGGGATGCTAACACTACATGCTTGTGTGCTGACAACAACCCATGCATTTTACCTTCTGCATGACATCATGCACAATAATTCCTGCTCTCTTAGGCAGCTGCTGTCCAAATATTTGGTCTTTCCTAGCCCTTCCAATGTAGAAACTTCCATTAGAGAGGTCAGGGGTGGAACCTGGGATGTCATAAACATGGAGCTATGGGCCCAGGGATGTCCTAGCCATAGAGCCCAGTGGCGCAAGGCGGCATGGCGGCAAGTTCTGGAGGGCGCCTCCGCCATGCCGCACCACCCCTGCAGCCACCTCCCTGCTAGAAGAGCCGCCCTCCAGCCCTGCCAGCAGAGCCCCCCTCGCCCGCCTCTTCTTGGGCTGCGGGCACCGTTGCAGGGAAGCTGGCGGTGAGCCTCCTGGTGGCGTGGCAACCAGGGCTTCAGCCGAGCAGGCCGAGCAGGCGGAGGCAGGCCACAATTGGCAGCGTCCCTGCCCATCGGGCCACCCCCTCCAGCTGTCGGCAGCGCCTGGCCAGCCCCACTGGCAGTGCCCCCTCGCCTGCCTTGGGTTGCGGGCGCTGTCACGGGGAAGCCGGAGGCGAGCCTCCCAGCAGCGTGGCAGCCAGGGCTCCTGCCGCTTCGGCCAAGCAGTCGGAGGCGAGCCACAACTGGCAGCGTCCCTGCCCATCGGGCTGCCCCCTCTAGCTGCCTGCCGTGCCTGGCCAGCCCTGCCGGCAGTGCCCCCTCGCCCACCTCGGGCGCTGTTGTGGGGAAGCCGTGGCAGGGGATGGGGTGGACAGAGAGATGGTGGCGGGGAAGGATCTGCTCGGGATCCTGGCGGTGCAACAGAAGCTGAGATTGGCGTCCCAGCAGGAGGCCAGCCCACCGCCAGGGGGAGGCAATCCCGGATTTGGGAGCCGCCAAAGCCCTTCCCTTCCTCGCGCACACTTCTTCAGCTTGTCGCTGTTGGAAAAGTGGGAGAGTCTTAGCCATCAGTCTTGACTAGTATAGCTATGCTGGTCAGGGCAGATGGTAGTTATAATCCAAAACATCTGGAGGGCACCAGCTTGGGGAAGGATGCTCAACAAATTAGTGCCGTGCTGTGCCTGGGGGTGGGGGGCGCCGGATGGATCCTTGCACCACAGTGCCAGATAAGCCTAAGACGGCCCTGTATGGGCCCTCATTTATCTAGCTACTAATAGTGTGATTCCTTCTTGTTGGGATTTCATTCTCTCCCCCGCTGGTGTGTGATTGTTTTCATCACATGTCTGTTTCATCACATCACTTGTTTCATCACATCACTATTGGAGTCATGAGAATGGAAGTTCAGTTAACACTGTTCCATTATGTTGTACTTTTGGTTTTTTCTGTTCTCTCTCGGAGAAGAAGAAGAGAGGAGCCATGTTTCCTTTGTTCTGTAACACTTGATCTTGTACAGAATATCTTAGCTTAGATTTCACACCTCTATGCCTAGTTTCTACTTGGACTCTGCTACAGTATTGTGTGCACATATCTTCGGATATGTGTCGCAGAAGCTCATCGGGACAGAGGAGTGATGGATCATCCTGAGGGGCGCTTGAGGGGGAAGAACACAGCTGCCTGGCATTTTCCCAAGTTGGTTACGAAGCCCAGTGCGGTACACCAACACTCCTCTGGTCACTGCTATGGATACACGACTTGACTGCCTGTCTCCAGGCACTGAGGTTGACGGAATTCCCACATGGCAGGGTTGATATTGCCAGCCTTCATGTCATGTTTGCAGACATATTTGTAACACAGAGTTGGTCTGCCAGTGGGCCTGGTGCCGGAAGCCAGCTCACCATAGAGCACATCCTTGGGGACCCTGCCATCTCCCGTTCTGTGGACATGACCAAGCCAGCGTAGATGTTGCTGAGACAGGACTGTGGATATGCTGGGAATGTGGGCTTCTGGCGACTTCTTATGAGGAAGTTGTGCAAGTCTGGTTAAAGTTACCACACAGGGTGATACTACATACAGGTATTGTGCAATTTGACTACCCAGCAGGAGTCCTCCATTCTTGCCAGGGTGAGTTACTTCGGCAAGCATGCCTTCATGGACATGAAATCTGAAGATAGGAAGGTTCAGGGTGCCTCCAGACTCACAGACATTTTCAGGAGGGATTCAAGCACATACCAGAAAATTTAGGTTTGCACAATGAAAATGCAGTAAAAACGTCGTCTCCCTAATGCAACAAATCCACTTTGAAAAGGAAATAGCTTTCTGCAGTAAGGAAATGCACTGAAAAGCATTGGGATGAACAAATGATCAACGAGCATGACGTATAAACATCCCACAGTCAAATCAGGGTGAATGATTGTAGAATTCATTGTTGTAGAATCTCCCCACAGAATCACTGGATCTACTATCCGCCTGGTTGATATGGTAACTCCTTCAATCAGGAGTGCAACCCGACTGCTTTCTCTTACTCCATATGTAAAGCAGGATCTTGATCACTTCCATTTCCCTATTCAACACTGAAGCTCCTTCCTCTCTGATGCCCAGCTGTTGTCATGGATTGAGGTGCCATGTGTGGTGCATTATTGTGTGCCTTGCCCTCTGGCATTCTCCACACGTTTGCCAGTCTCATCAGTCCCCCCCCCCCCAGCACAAATAATATGGACACAATCTTTTCCCAGGCTTCTGCTAATTAAGGAATTCCTGTTTACTGGTTTTGTTTGTTTTAAGGTATTAATACCCTTCCCTTTAAAGTAAAAGCTTTCTTAAGGCATGAAACAAACCCCAACCCAAATCTCTATTTGCAGTTCTATAACACAAATTGGCAACTGCTGTTGAGGGTTTGTATTGAGACAGCTAGTAACTTTTCCTGAATCTGATTGTTGTACAAACCAGCAACAAATTAGTCTTTCAAGGCATCATTTAACATTTGAGCAAATTGACATCTTCCCGAGTGCCACAAATAGTGCAGTTGATTCTCCACTTCTCTGATACCGCTGATGGAACTAAGAGGAGGAGGAGGAGGAGGAGGAGGAGGAGGAGGAGGAGGAGGAGGAGGAGGAGTTTGGATTTGATATCCCGCTTTATCACTACCTGAAGGAGTCTCAAAGCGGCTAACATTCGCCTTTCCCTTCCTCCCCTACAACAAACACTCTGTGAGGTGAATGGGGCTGAAAGACTTCAAAGAAGTGTGACTAGCCCAAGGTCACCCAGCAGCTGCATGTGGAAGAGCGGAGACGCGAACCTGGTTCTCCAGATTACGAGTCTACTGCTCTTAACCACTACACCCCACTGGCTCTCTGCAGTCTGCAGTCATTGATGGGGTAGGAGGGAAATGATCTTGCATAACTGTGCTATCCAAATATGCAACACTACCCCTCAATGTGTAATCACCCTTGGTTCATCTATTTTACATAATTTTGGCTGCCGTCATACCCACTTACTTGGGTAAAAGCCCCATTCCACTCAGTAGAAGACATCAGAGCAGGTGGAGGAAACTCTACCCCTCTGCATAACTTTAAGGTGTGTGAGCAGTGAAGAGTAGAGACCAAGCTGCGTCAAACTTCTGGGTCTTTTGCTGGTAAGTCATGAGGGATTGGTTTGGCTGAGTTTCCTCTACCCGCTCTGAGGTCACAGAATACACAGCACTGAACCTGCCAGTTTTGACCTGTTTAATGTGGAAGAACATAAGGTGGGCGAGGTGGGATATGAATATTTCAACAACAACAATCCATGCAACAGAGCAGAACAGAGTTGGGGGTTAATATGAATACCCTGACAATTTAGGAATGATATATATATTTTATGCCGGCAGGAAAAAAAAAAACATTTGTATTCTATTTGGCATTTATTGGTTTTTAATCTTCGACTGATTGCTTTAACACTGCTCTTCTTGTTTTTTAATGCTTTGTTTTGTTCCTCTTATTCTTCTGTGGTGTTTTGTTTTCTTGTATACTGGCTTGGGGATCTTGTTAGAGCTGAGTGTAAATTTATTTTTACAAATACAAACCAAATAACCCTCTTTTACTACATGCAATGCTTTTTTTAAAAAAGAAACTCTATGAACCACTGCCTGGCTGTTATGTTGGACTTGCACCGGGAAGAATTGGGTTCAAATACAGCAACTGGACAGCGTTAGACAGTTTCACTTCTTCATCTGTAGTTTGAGAATAACTGTCTTATCTTATCTCAAAAAGTTGGCCAGGATAATAACTGAGGAAACCATTGCCAGGCTTCTTTAAATACCTATTGTGAAAATGATTCTATTGACTTCTTTTAAAAAATCATTATTATTTTTTTGCTGAATGTATAACTTACAGTGTATTGATCCAGATAACTGCAGTTCAGTTTCTTATCCATTTCACGCCCTGATTATTATTTGCCATGACAGAAGTTCTTATTGGATTCAAACTAGTGCTAAAGGTTTTTTTTGTGTTCTTTTCCTTTTCCTCTGCTGCTTTAATTTTTAGGTTTGGATTCTCTAACAGGGAATGCATTTTCAGGTAAAGTTGCCATTAGAGTGGAATATATGTTGCACATGTGTGTTACACTGTGCTTGTGAATCTGTGTGTGTGTTTGTATGCTTGTGTTAACATCCTGCATGTCTTATTACCTGCAACATGCCTGAGCGGTGCTATTTTTCTAGAAAAAGAGGTGCTGGAACTCACCCTTGTTCTCTTAGAATGGCAATGGCGCCCACCTGAGAGGCGCTGGAACTGAGTTCCTGTGAGTTATCCCTGGGAAAAAGCCCTGCCTGAGAGCAAGAAAATGACAACATTCTATATAGTGTCTATCAAAATGCAGGTGTAAAGCTTTATACTACACAAGCCAAATTCCTTCTGGAATTAACTGGATGCAGGTTTCATTAATATTTGCCTGCTGCCTAGTAAAAGATATGTGGGTGGGTGAACGCACCCACAACCACCCACCCACCCTCTGTATACACATACACACATATGGACACATAGGCTACATGAATATTCAAGATAGTTCTTTTAAAAATTAATTCCACAAGAAGCAAACTAAAATATTGAAAAGGGCTGGAACACCTAAACACATTATATTAATTGCCCTTTTGTTTGTGGCAATTATATAGGAACCATTAGAAATATATATATATATATATATATATCCAGTAGCACCTCAAAGACCAACTAAGTGTGCATGCACACGAAAGCTCATACCAAGAACAAACTTAACGTAGTTGGTCTCTAAGGTGCTACTGGACAATTTTTTTATTTTTTATATATATTTCTACTGCATCAGACCAACATGGCTACCCACCTGAATATAGGAACCATTGTTTTGGTTCTTATAGAAGTGATTAGTTGGAAATGGCCTAACATGCAAAGAGGTCAAAACAGAATACCTCTTTCGTTACAAGTGGTTGTCCTGCCTATTACTAACTGTAATTGTGCTGATTTTGGATTCAGCGTACATTAGAGGCAAGTTTTCTATTTCCTAAGAATAGATGGGGGGGGGAATGAGAAAGGGGAATGCCCCGCAGAGCCCCAAACCTATTTTACTGAAAAGCATGGGGAATCCTCCTTCCATCATTTAATCAGAGTTCAGGTGCAAAGCTCATCACATGGAGGGACATTCTAAAGCAGGTACAGTGGTACCTTGGTGTACGAACTTAATCCGTTCTGGAAGTCTGTTCTTAAACTGAAACCGTTCTTAAACCAAGGTTCGCTTTCTCTAGTGAGGCCTCCCGCTGCCGGTGCCCTTCCACCATTCGGATTCTGTTCTTATACCGAGGTCAAGTTCTCAAGCCAAGACACTATTTCTGGTTTTGCAGAGTTTGTAAACCAAATCGTTCTTAAACCGGACTGTTCTTAAACCGAGGTACCACTGTATTGGTTTTGTTCTGAAATTTTTTGTTTGTTTGTTAAATCTGTATGCCGCCTTATAGCTGTAGATCTCAGGGTGGTTTACAACCCAAAATTTCCATATAAAAAACACAAAATACGTAATAAAAACAAAGACAAAGACAACCCAATAATCCCTACTTCCACAACATTAAGGGAAGCACTGTAATGTCCTCACAGATAACACTAAACTGGGCTTAGTGTTACGAGAACAAGCCACAGTAACCCTTGAGCCGCAGCATACCCCACCCCTAACATCTGACTCTTTCCCTTCCATTTTTGACTAACCACAGCTCTGCAAGATAGCTGACCCCAGACAAACCAGTGTTAGTCTTAAAAATAGTTAGTGGAAACAAGCCAACTTCAAACCATGAGTTAGCAGCTACCTTGTTTCGGTAACCATAATTAAGGTTGCATGGCAATATCCCGATTCCCCCCCCCCCGGTGGTGAAATAAAAACACAGGACACAATAAGTAAGGTTAATGGGCATAGAAAGGCCACAACTTTATTGGTTACGGATGTTGAGCGGTATTGGCCCAGGCATTGGATCTAACCAACTATATCTGACTCCAGCCCGTTGTGCTGGCAGTCCAGGAAGGGTTAACCACCGATAGGGGGCGTGCCTTAGGCCTTTACCTTCCACTGCTTCAGACAGGGCCACACCCCCGTACTCCTTTAACGGAATTCCCTTCAGCCTTTTGGGGGAGGTGATGGCCCAACCTCCCCCCCCCCCCACCTTCAGCCTTCCGGAGATAATCCAATGCCTAACCACCAAAACCAAAGTTGTGACAAGTTGCTACGAGGTAGACGAAAACCACAAGGCCATAGCCAATTTGCCAAGTGGGGAAAATTCATACCAGGCCCCTCAACAGCGACCAACCGTGGTCCATAGCAAGGTCCAGAAAAACGCTGCCTAAAGGGTGGGTAGTGGGAAAACCTTCGCAGCTGGGGGCAGGAAGCAAGAGATTGAGCCCCAGCCGCGGGCTTGCTTAAATGCAGCAAGCCACGCCCCCAGAGCAACCAGATTGGTCGCTCAGAGTAGCACCGTGCCCAGGGCTCAACCAGTGGTTCAGGGGATGACAGCCATCCCCTGAGCACGTGAAGGGCTCGTGGCGCCTGCAAACCCACCCCCCTCCTTGCTATGGGCAGAAGGGGCTTTCTCCACAGTTTAGGCTTTGGGTGTAATGCTAAACTGTGGTTAATCTAAAATCAAAACAGAAGTTTCTGATCTCTGTTGTTGCATGTGAACTGGGCCTGTGTGTGGTTACATCTTTGTAAGGGGAGCTGATTCCTGTTACATGCACCTTTAAAATACCCTTTCAGCTCAGAAAATGGCGACTGTCTATCAAATGCCACACATGCTCTGGCAGGGAAATGTATAAACTCATGTTAAATGAAGAAGAAAAGGGGAGATGGGGAGGGAGAGAGTATTCCAGGGAAACCAGAGAACCAGTACAGGGCCAAAACGGGATGGCCTCATCAGAGTGAAATTTTTAACAGGTGGCTTGAGGGGACAATCACCAGGTAAAGGTTGTAGCAAGATTGTTGGGAGAGAGAATCACAGCACTAGTGGTGATGATTTAGACATGAAGGATATGACAGTTTGTGGATATGCTGAAGAGGATAAAGAGGCAGGGGCCTAGATACCTAGATATGTGGAGAGGAAGAATGTGAGACTCAAAGGTGAGTATGTATCTGTAAGGCTCTGTGCAAATCCCTGAAAATGCCAGGCTGCAGAAAGAGAATTTGGGTGGAAAGCCTTAAGAATTTTGTCTTAGGGGGAGATACTGTCAGCTAAACTTGGAAGCTCCGAACGAGATCTGAGAGTAGTCAGTATGTATGTACATATAAACTGAAATCATGATGGCAGATTAAAGTCCCGAGACAGCAAATTAGGAAAGGCGGGCCAATGCAGAGGGTAGAAGCAGGAGAGTCACAAAACATTTAGGAGAGAGCAATCAAGAAATCAGGGAAAGACCCATGAAGACAATGATACCATGGAGGTGAGTGGGGAGAAAAATACTCTTAATGTTCACTTAAAAGAAAATCTGTTCAGGTTTTGTATGCTAATTACATGTCACATTTCATGAAATTGGGTTTTATAGCCAAGAGCAAATCCTTACAGAAGGTAATTTTAAAAAAAGCTTGTAGATGTGGCCAGCTACTTTCACAAAGGGCAGAATGTTGTCATTAAGCAGAGAACATCAGATTAAAAATAAATAAATGCTCCTGACATCTTCATGAACATTTAAGTACAATGGATGTCTTTCCTGAATAGTGTTTCTCTTATGTCCAATGTCCTTCACAGCAGAGCTCTCTGATTCTTTGCTTCTATAATCAGTAAGGTCAACCAAGAGAACCTGACTTACATAATCAACGCACTGTTCATGCAGCACTGAGAAATTCTTTTCCTTCCCATGAATGACCTGCTAAAGCTCCAGTATTTCAAAAGCGTGCTAAAAATAAAAATAAACAGTACTTGCAGTTACAGTTAAATTCATTGGTGGATCCATTTGGGGGTGTGGGGGGGTGAGGAACACGCCTGTTTATTTCGAAAGGTCTTGGGGTTTGTCACTTGTGTAATACTATATACTGTAATGGGAAACCATGGTTCTCCATTATGTGAATGAGCTATGAGCAATCTTGAGGCTGCACACTTGTTCTCCCTTCATCTGCATGGAAGAAATCTGTGGTGCGATCAAAACAGCAGGCGGATGCTTCTAATCTCCTCTTCTGATGCACAAAAGCGCTGGAAAGGAAAGAAGCATAGCTAATGCTGGTTATAGCTCTCTATAACCAGGAGGCGGGACAGGAGGCGGGCGGGTGTGAGGGACTCCCTGGTCCTGAATGGGGTAACTGTGCCCCTGAAGGACCAGGTGTGCAGCCTAGGAGTCATTTTGGACTCACAGCTGTCCATGGAAGCGCAGGTTAATTCTGTGTCCAGGGCGGCTGTCTACCAGCTCCATCTGGTACGCAGACTGAGACCCTACCTGCCCGCAGACTGTCTTGCCAGAGTGGTGCATGCTCTGTTATCTCCTGCTTGGACTACTGCAATGCGCTCTACGTGGGGCGACCTTTGAAGGTGACCCGGAAACTGCAATTAATCCAGAATGCGGCAGCTAGACTGGTGACTGGGAGTGGCCGCCGGGACCACATAACACCGGTCCGGAGAGATCTGCATTGGCTCCCAGTACGTTTCCGAGCACAATTCAAAGTGTTGGTGTTGACCTTTAAAGCCCTAAACGGCCTCGGTCCTGTATACCTGAAGGAGCGTCTCCACCCCCATCATTCAGCCCGGACACTGAGATCCAGCACCAAGGGCCTTCTGGCGGTTCCCTCACTGCGAGAAGCAAAGCTACAGGGAACCAGACAGAGGACCTTCTCGGTAGTGGCACCCGCCCTGTGGAATGCCCTCCCATCAGGGGTCAGAGAAATAAACAACTACCTGTCATTTAGAAAATACCTGAAGGCAGCCATGTTTAGGGAAGTTTTTAATTTGTGACTTTGTATTATATTTTGGTATTTGTTGGAGGCCGCCCAGAGTGGCTGGGGAGACCCAACCAGATGGGCGGGGTATAAATAATAATATGTTGTTGTTGTTGTTGTTGTTGTTGTTGTTGTTGTTGTTGTATCTGAACCAGGCCGTGGTTTAAAAACATTTCCTGCAATAAGTTCAGTAATGCTAATGTTACACTGAAGTCCATATTTGGGGCAAGTGTCTTAGTATAACATAATCTGTCGATTTATTTATTAAATTTATATCCCACTCTACCTCCCAAAGGAGCCCAGAGAAGCCTACTGGCATATAACAGTGATTAGGTGAAACTATTAAAGATCCTGGTTCCATTCTGTGATCATTTTGTTCCATATTGTATATCGAAAACATTTAAAACCTTATTCCAGTGTTGGCACCCTTTCCAGTTAATATTTCTAACATGCAATATAAACTTTGTTCTTCACAACAATAACTCAGCAGTTCAGTAGAGCTACAGACATTTACATCAACTGAAGAACAACCCTACTTAGAAATGTGTTTGATGTACTAGTTTATTGACTATATTTTATGGCTACAACTGCCGCCAACCCCAGCACACAGAAGCAGAAGTTTTCCTCTGCTGTTTATGGAGAGTCCATGAAGTTGCACAGATCCATCTTCAGGACTGACAGTGGGAGCCCTGCAGATATAGATTCATTCATTCATTCATTCATTCATTCATTCATTTGCACACTCCTTGGCACACAGCATCGTTCTCCCACCGGGGACCCTGGGACAAGTGTATGTGTGCTTCAGAGAAATGCCCAACAGAAATAATTTTGATGTAATCATACTTAGCAATCATGCCAAATCTGATTCCCACTCCCCCCCCCCCATGCATCAGCAGCACAGAAGAGGGAAATGTCACAAATGAAAGAGGGCGCCAAAAATTATGAAAAGCTAGACATGTGCGAGATTTGTAAAAAGTTTTTTAAAATGAATTTTAAAAAGTTGAGGGTTCCTGATGATGCATTGAATCTACTTTGAAAATCAGACCAGAAAAACAGACGAGAATTTCAGAAGCATTGCTGTCAATAAGCATTTTTCCTGCAATGTTGCACAGTAGCTGGTTTCTGGCCACATCCTCAAACTATAAAATGTGGGAAATTGCTAACACAAAATTGCAAGAGATACTGATATAGCACTGCCTATAATTGTTAAACTGCTTGTTACAAAGATTTAAGACCATATGGCGTCATTTCACTTTCATTATAATAACCCATATTTAAACCACAAATGTGTTCCATTTGTTATATTGTCAGAGGATTAGCTTGACAGATAGGGAGGTCTGAATATAATTCTTGAATACTTGCCTCTGTCGTTTTCTTTAGTTAAGACAGTAAAACACAACAACTTGCTCATCTTCCGGTTGTCCCTAGTAGAGTTAGTGATACCAATTACAACCAAGGTAAAAAAAAAAAAGGCAAAAATACGCTATGCCTTTATTTAAAGCATCAATAAAGGACATGCAAATACTGCCCCAGCTAATCACAACATTTTTGTGATCCCATCAGCACTTGTAAAAAGCCCTTTCGTAATCAGATACTGGGATCCAGTAGATCTCTGTTGAGGGTGGAATGCTATACCCATCTTACCTAGGAAGAAGTCACTGGTACTTACTTTGAAAAGACATGCATAGGATTTTCCTGTTATAATTGTGCTGTTGGTCAGGGTTTTAAAGGTAATGGATAATATCTAAGTGTGTGCTCACCTTTTGGCGTGGAGTGATGCTTCTGCAGGGATGAGCAAAGGGAAAGCCCTGCTCTGCTTGCACAATGTTGGGTGTTATTCAGTATCTTTTGACAGTGACTCCAAAAGAATATTAAACATGCAATATTTATAGTTCAGTTGTCCAAGTATACAGGGATGGTATCCAGAGTCTGCAGTGATTCCCAGTTTTAATTCCTATGAAGTTTAATTAGACCCCCTGATACCTTAGTCATGCATTTTGTGTTCCTTCAGTAAAAAGCTTTGGGTTTTGTTGTGTGTGTGTGTGTGTTGTTTTTTTGTTTTTTTAAAATGAATAGCTGACATCTAATTATCTTAACTGCAGCATCGACATAAAGTAGCTAATTGTTCTTTTAGGTAAGGGGCGTTTTTATCCAGTTGTGGACATTTACAACATGTGTTCATGCCGTTTGAGGCCTTAGATGTGAAGCATTTTATATGGAGCTCTAACTGACCAAAAAGAGAGAAATAAAGAGGTGCCCGCAGATGTTTACTGGAGAAAATCACAGTCCCAACAAATTTTGAGAAAAAAGCTGTTCTTTGTAGGAATGACTGGAAAAACACCCCAAAACTGTATATCAAGCAGTCACATTAAAAATGTGCAAGGAGTGAAAATGGATAAAACTCTCAGCACATAAATTAATGCTGCATTGCAGCATATAATGCATGCATTTTAGTCTGCTTGATGGCAAAGCATTCATAAAGAATTTACAGAAGCCTATTATTGTGTCTCTTTTTGAAAAGAAAAGTTATATTCCTTTAACCTATACTCTTTCCACTGGATCTAGCATAGTAATTAGTTTGCAGCATATAACACAAAACGACAAAAAGATTCAAACATACATGGCTTTTAACATGCAAGGCTTTTAGTATGTCATGCATGTACTTGTACTCATATTTTTCTAGCAAAAAAACCCCAAACCAGCTCTAGCAGAATCTAGGGGAATTGAAGCTGACTTAGTGTCCTATAATGCCAAGCATGGAAAACAGCCTTCAAAAGCAAATATCATAGCTGCATTATATTTAAAAAATGAAGTCACTTCAGAGATTTTAATTAAAAGGGATTGGATTGGGATGCTAACTGACACCACTCTGGATTTCCCCCTTCTTTGGGGAAATACTTATAGCAGGCATAGGCAAACTTGGCCCTCCAGATGTTTTGGGACTACAATTCCCATCATCCCTGACCACTGGTCCTATTAGCTAGGGATGATGGGAGTTGTAGTCCCAAAACATCTGGAGGGCCAAGTTTGCCTATGCCTGACTTATACAATCATGGGAATGTAGAATTGGAAGGGACCCTAAGAGTCATCTAGTCCAACTTGTTGAAATGCTTGTTTCATTAATGTTATCCTACTACATTGGCTTATCTCTAAGTGACTCCAGTGTCACTGCAAAGAAATCCCCAATTTAACAGCATTGTGGGGGTTTATTGTAGAAAGATATGCATGCAGCACTTCAGACGAGTTTGCTCTGGATCCTGGTAGGATGCAGTTTATTTACAAATAAATGAATAAAAGCATTTCTGTTACACTATTTCATAATGTATTAGGGTGGTGCACAACAATAGGACATAAAACACCTTTAAAAATACAGTGGTACCTCGGGTTAAGAACTTAATTCGTTCTGGAGGTCCGTTCTTAACCTGAAACTGTTCTTAACCTGAAGCACCACTTTAGCTAATGGGGCCTCCTGCTGCCACTGCACCGCCAGAGCACGATTTTTGTTCTTATCCTGAAGCAAAGTTCTTAACCTGAAGTGTTATTTCTGGGTTAGCGGAGTCTGTAACCTGAAGCGTATGTAACGTGAGGTACCACTAATACAAATTATATTAGGCAGCTGCAAAGACCTATTGGCAAAATAGATCTTCAAGAGAAGCCTGAAATGCATTTGGAAATATATATTTTAGGGTACAATGCACACAAGCACACACACACACACACACACACACATATAGTGAACAAATACATACAAAAATAATTTGACTTTCTGTAGAGTTGCAGATTGGTGTGGGAAATGAATGAAAAAGAGAAAAAATGCAAAACTGATTTTAGAAATAGCCATCACTTAAATGTAGAAAAAGTTAAATGGTAATGTGGGTTCAGCCCTGGTTATGGGATGGAATCAGCTTTAGTTACCCTATTGGATGACCTTTATCAGGAGGACAGGGGAAGTGTGACTCTCTTATTCTTACTTGGTCTTCCATCTGCTTTTGATACCATTGACCATAGTATCCTTCTGATCTGAGCTGAGTCAGTGTGGTCTAGTGGTTAAGAGCGGTAGACTTGTAATCTGGGGAACCGGGTTCGCATCTCTGCTCCTCCACATGCTGCTGCTGGGTGACCTTGGGCTAGTCACACTTCTTTGAAGTCTCTCAGCCCCACTCACCTCAAAGAGTGTTTGTTGTGGGGGAAGAAGGGAAAGGAGAATGTTAGCTGCTTTGAGACTCCTTCAGGTAGTGCTAAAGCGGGATATCAAATTCAAAAAACTTAGTGGGATGGTTATTGGAGGCACTGTTTTACAGTGGTTCCGGTCCTGTCTCCAAGATCTGTTTCAGAGAAAAGCAGTGAGTGATCATCTTTCAGCCCCTTTGCAGTTGTCCTGTGGTGTGCTGCTGGTTACCACCTTGTCCCCAATTATGTGAGACACCTGTGAACTTTATAAAGCATTGCCGATCAAATTCAGTGCCTTGAACCTAGTAGCTAATTGGCAGCCAGTGCAATTATTTCCAAAGTAGAGTAGCGTGTTGGGAATATCCTTCCCTAATGAGCAGCTGAGATGCCACTTTTTTTGCACCAGCTGCATATTCCAGTCCCACTTCGGGGGCTGCCCAACATGGAACACATTGCAGTAATCCAGAGCATGGACAACAGGTTACCAGCACATGGACGAGAAATGGTCGTAGCTGTCTCACCATTCGGAGCTGGCAGCACGGACTCCTAACCGTCTGTGCCTCTAGAGACAAAAATGCATCTATGATCGCTTCCAGATTATGAACCTCCCTTTTCAGGAAGAGCTTGACCGCATCTAAATCAGGCAATTGACCATTTCTGCCCTGATTCAGATGTTACAGAGAAGTAGAGCTAGGTATTACCAGTGTACTGTACTCATGACCCCCTAAATCTCTTGAGTGGCCACATCAGTGGCTTCAACTGACCGAGATATCTGAGAGTTTCACCCCTTATATACCTAATTGTGCAGGTGGGGGCCTGTTATCATTCTGCACAAAGTAGGAGGTCCAATTGCGCCCCCCCCCTTTGGAATGCTCTCTCCTTGAATATTAGACGGGTATCCTCTCTGTTGCCTTTTGGGCACCTGTTGGAAAATGTTCATCATTCAACAAGCCTTTTAAGTTGAGATCTTTCCCAGCCTGCTTCTGTATGGGAATAGGATTATTATTTTTTTAAAAAAAGATACTTTTCATATGTTTTTATTTCTTTAACATGATTTTTTTTGGGGGGGGGGGATAAGACTGCAGCCTTTGCAGCGTTCCTCAAATCTAAATGTGACTGCCCCCTCCCAATAGATAATAGTTCTTTTCCAGGCAAGCATTATCTTCTCTGAAACTAACCTGCGAGAATAAAGAAGTCAGGAGAGGCAAATTACCAGCTCTCTGAAGCTGTTAGAAGAGGTGATGAGAAAACATTGAAGCCTAGTCCTCCCTTGCTGTAAAGGTGGGAAAATGAAGGTATCAAAAGGGCAGTGCTGTGGGAAAAACATAAGGCGGTACATGCTGCGCAGATGAACAGCATTGTAGCAGAGGAGGTGGCTGTGGATTTGCTGCGCATTGCTTACTGATACCTATTGCATGCATTGTTATGCACACATTAGAGTTATATACACCCCAGGTTTCCTAAAGGAACCAGCACATGAACAGATGCATGCAACCATGTTTATAACTGCATTTATGTAGAGCCTCGTGGTGGTCCTGTTTTTCATAGAATCATAGAATTGTAGAGTTGGAAGGGACCTTGCGGGTCATCTAGTCCAACCCCCTGCAATCCAGGTTCCTGCCACATACTGCACATGTAATAATGTGCACATTTTTTGTGTATAATTCTGCGTATCATTTGGTTAGGAAAAGCCTGATCCGGGTTCAAAGCACCAAATTCCATGTTTGAAACGGATTCCTCCTCTGTATTTTAGGATTGTTAGAATGGGTGTGGATTAAGATGACGTGCTAATTTTGCACAGCCAGATAAGTAGCAGCGGGAAAGAGAGAGAGCAATAATTTAAGGTAAACAGTCAAAGCCACAGGTCCATGTGGGCAACAAACTCTGCGGAGTCCTACCAAGGCGTGAGGCATCATCAGACATCGTGAGCAAAGAACGATGAGCAGCCAGGCCAGAGAATCTAGAGCTGGCGGATGGGCGAATCAATATTTGCCTTAGATGTTGAATTTTCCATCGGCCTCACTTTTTAGGGGACTCTTCCATGGAAGGTTCAACGTTTGGTTACTTTTACATTCCACAAAGTTTTCTTAGACATCGGACCAAATGACGCAGGACATTCAATGCATCTTTACATCTCATATGCAGGTTTTGTTTTGTTTTTTGTTTTTTTTTAAATCAGATTGCATCACCTAAAGCGGGATTTAGAATTAATGGGATCAGAACAAAAGGGAAGGGGCAATTTAACCCTTTTTATCTAGTAAAGTTTAGAGGGAAAATCCTGTTTATGTTTACCTATTTGGTGAGGGGGTGGGAATCCCACATTGATGTCAAAAGCCTGCAATCCCACTTAACTGGAAGTAGATCCCCACTGAGCTAAATCAGAGTGTCTTCTGAGCAGGCATGCATTGCAGTTATTTTAGTGCAGGTACATAGGATAAATTCCTGTGGTAAATTATTGTGCTTTTTGTTGATGAACTGTGGCTGCACTTGCATTCAGGAATGAGTTCTGTCACACAAAATCCATGTGATGAACTATCTGGGATTTTTCTAGACTTACTCCTCTGATTTAATAAGTGAAGCAGAGGCAGGAAAACTTTAAAAAAAATGTGGATCACTGCCAATCCTGTTTAAGACTGACATTTGTTATTTAAAATGAAAGCAAGTTCCCCTCTGTATCTTGCTGACTTCTAGAATGTTTCATGAGGCCTACTGCTCTAATCACAACAGTGGTTTTTCTGAAGGACTTTTTGCTGCTAGTAGCTAAAACAATTAGACCACAGCATTTAAGTCTTCAATTCAGTGGTTCCTAATCTTTATGTGTCTGGTTACCTCTTTTTAACCTCAGTTTTTTTTAGAAAATTGGTGTAATCATAGGCTCCGTTAATTGAGAAACTACACAATGACCAAAAAAAACCCCAACAAACCCCTATTATTATTTTTAAAGTATTTTTTATTAAAGGTTTTCTTGATTTACAAAGGTATGTGCAGTGTCTCTCTCGTATTTTTTCCATGTAACATTTTTACAAATCAGTTTCATTTGTTGAGACATTAGGGGGGGAAAGGGGAAAGAGGTGGGTGGGGTGGGGAGATGGGTGGGGTGGGGTCACGATGTTTCTATTTTACTTAATATATGTAGGTTTTGGTGTCAACAAACCCTTATTATGACCTCAGTAATGCTTTTGAATGAATTCGCTTTTTATTTGTCACAACAGCAAACACATACATTAGCCAAGGCAAGTGCATGGATAATAGCGCTATCAATGGCATACCCTCCAACGTTTCTCCATTGAAAACAAAGAAGTCCTATTACAAAAAAAGAACAATAATAATTTTATTATTTACACCCTGCACATCTGACTGGGTTGCCCCAGCCACTCTAGGTGCCTTCCAGTATATATGAAAATGTAATAAAATATTAAATGTTAAAAAAACCTTCCTTTCCAGGGCTGCCTTCAGCAGCAGCAACATCTCCCTGGAAGGAACACAAGGAGGGTTGGAAGGAGGTGATAGAGAAGGTGGAGGGGAGTCTGTGCCACTTGATTGGCAGACCCCCAAAGGGAAAGAAAATCATTTCACTGCAGCAAACTTTTCTGTGATACCTCCCTCCCTCCCTTCCCTCTCCCTCCCACATCTGCATATTTAGCTAGCAGAGGAAGCCTTTTTAAGAGTGATGGGAGCTACTGTCACCATCACCACTTCCACCATTGCCAAGTTGTGACACATGGTCTCTTTGTGTGTGAAGACTGCTTGAGATGTGTCCATAGCACCTGTGGGTTCCCCACCCGTTGCTGCTCCAGTTCAGTATCTGATCTGGGATACTGGCATTTTGGGACCGTAGTCCAAACTTCCAGGAGTACTGCTTTCTCCCCATCCCTTTCCTTTTGGTTTATCTATGTACTGGCAGAAGTTTTAGTATTAAAACTAGTGTCAATTGTTCCTGCTTCCACTCCAAAAAAAAATAGGAAAAAAAATGAAGGCTGTGAAGATGGCATGTCACCGGTATAAAAGAATAGGAATTGTCTGCCACACAGTCTTATGTAACTGGAGTGGCAATCCTAAGAATCCTTATTAGGATGAAGGTTTATCTCCAGAACTTTGCCTCTCCACAAACAGGTTTAGGATCTTGCCTTGGAAAACAGTCAGTCACTGATATTTAACATTATGTTTAGAACAATTCTCCCTGAAGCATTAAGAAATACTTTTTAATAATCTTGAAGACACGAGAGTGATTTTTTTATTATTTTAAAAAAACAAACCGCTTCACATTAGACTGTTCACTTTTATTTCAGTCTCCATAGAAACTGTTCAGATGTTAAGTTATTTTTGCCTTTGGAATCTTTATATATTTCAGAATTTGGACATGTGTTCAGAGAAAGAAAGTCTGTGAAATCCCAATTAAATGATGTTGCCATATGTACAGCTGGCAGGATATGGGGATGGTTTGAACTGACAAAACTTCTCAAAAGGAAGAAATGTTTCCTTCCTTCCTCCCCCCCCCCCCGGCCATGCCACCCCATGCAGTGAAACAAGGAAACTTCTTTTTCCCAGTCTAACTTCTGGCTGGAGAATGATGCAATGATCTGTGATGAACAACTTGTGTCGCAGTAGCAAAAACTCTGCAATGGACACAGTAATCTGGTTTGAAAATTCCTTTTCAGCTAGGGATGAGAGTATTACTTCTGGCCATCTGTCATGGATGCTTTAGCTGAGATTCCTGCATTGTAGGAGGTTGGACAAGATCAGTGTTTCCCAAACTCCAGCTGTTTTTGGACTACAACTCCCATCATCCCCACCTAACAGGACCAGTGGTCCAGGATGATGGGAATTGTAGTTCAAAAAGTGCTAGAGATCCAAGTTTCGGAAACACTGGACTATAACCCTTGGGGTCCCTTCCAACTCTACAATTATATGATTCTATGGTCTTTCTGAGTTTCTCATTTCCCCCAATATTAAATTTAGTCCTTCTCTACATTTACACATCCATTTGTGATATTTTTTTTAAGTCCTCATGAAAATTTGCCAGCATTTGCACGAACATTTCTCCCAAAACACACTTCTATTGGTATGCCGTTTTACCTAATATACACTTTTTGCAAAACAATTTCCCTTAATGCAATGCATTTTGGTTAGTTATTTGCACGAATACAGCACACCGTACCCTAATATATGCACATTACCCAGATGGAGAATTGCACTGGAAAATTCAGAGAAGTGAAAATTTTTGAAGATGACTTTTTCAGTTCAAGCACTATTTGGGAAATTGAATCAAATTTTTCCTCAGTCCCTACTTTGTCTCCTAGCTGGGGCAAAATAATAATAATAATAAATGCTCCATTCCTAACCAAAAAACCACTACATCTGATACCAAATTTGTTTCATTTTTGTTTTTGGAGTTGAGAGATTAATTTAATCAAGAAAAATGCAAAGCATTGTATTATGTCTACACAGTAGTTCTCCCAACTTTCACAACACTTTTCTACTAATAGAACCGCAACAAGTGAACCGCACTTTGTCCTTACAAGAAGAAAATAATAATGACAAGTTCACTCTTCTAGTATTATTTAACTGGAATGTGATTGAACAGCGCTCTTTTGTCGTATTTCTCTCCACTTGCCAACCTTGGCAATAATGTCACTAATATAGATGAATGAGGCACTTCTGGCTATGCTGCAACCTGAAGAAGCTTGCTTAGCAGGAAGCAGACAGAGGGTCTTTTCAGTAACTGTGCCCTTTCTGAGGAAACATCTCCCCTCTGAACTAAGGAATCAATGCTGTTTTGGAGCTTGCTGAAAGCTTGTTTCTAAAATGATTTGCTGGCTGTTGTTTTTGTTAACTCTCTGCTGTTGACCTAACAGCAGCTGTTTTACTCTGAATTTTGTAATAGTGTGACTCTTCTCTCTCCCCCACCCCCACCCCGGCCTTTTTGTACAGCAACTTGTTTTTGTGTGCAAAAGGCAAAATACCCAAATATTTTAATGAATATTTCAGACTCCCATGAAATGTTGCAGCTGCCCTGTATGGATACCCATTTTGTACAGGACAAGATTACTTCAGAGCTACCGAATGGAGACTAGCTAACCCAGGTTAACACCCACGCCCATGCTATGTAAGGCCGAGGGCTGCATTTCATAGCAGGCAACATTCCAGCGGCCTCATGACAGCGGTGGGTGAAGCAATGGATATGACGCTTATCTTTGTAGAGTAGGCTACAGTCGAACCACACAAAGGACAGATGTTTCTACACGTACAGCTCTCCACCTAACCAAACAAGAACATAATTACAGTTCAAAGACTCCTTCCAACCAGGCAAGCAGACTGGAGGGGCATGTGTAGCGAGGTGTCAGGGTGCCAGCCAACAACACAAGGCCTGCTCAGGGGTACCAGGGCTAATGAGCACAGCAACTCAGCTCTATAGGTCTTGCCCCCGATGAAGCAGTTGTGAAGGCTGAAGGTCCCTGCCTTCCCACAGCCACCTAACTCTCCTCCCCCCCCACCCCTCCAGGTCCTTCTCAAGCAATCTGAGACTCTGTCAAGGCGCCTACCGCTGCTCCGCCCTCTTCATACCTCTTCTGGTCCTGGGAGACAAGTGGGGAGGGGAGCTTGTTGCAGCGGGAGGGGGAGACCCCCTGGCTTCTTCACCAGCCTGGCTCATCTCTGCCTCTTGACCCCACTCCCCTCGAGCCTCTGATTCTGGACTGCTCTCTGTCACAGACTCTTCCTGCTCTCTAAAACCTGTTATCCCTTCAGCTTCTGACACCTCCTTGTCCCAGTCTTCTTCCTCTGACCACTCATCATCATCCCAGTCACAGGCTTTGAACCTTTGTCCCATCTTGTTTCTCCAGCTGGTGCCTCCCACCATTCTTCTGTGTCCAGCCAGCCCACAACATTGGCCAGCAAAGAGCATGGCCGGGGAGGGGGGAAGTTTGGCCTGGGGAGAACCACAAGGGCCAGGTTTATAGGCTTGGAGCTGCATTTAACCCCTGGACTTGAGATTCCCCTACCACTGTCATAGGCGAAAACATACAGCATTTGCACTGGGCAGTTTTTGTACTACACAAAACACTAAAATAATTGGAATAAGTAAGGGGGGGAACCCTTACTAGATTAAGCTGTTCTTTGAATCTGCCCCCCATTTTTAGGAACAAGAGGTGCATGACACCATCCCAGGCATAAAGATGACTCTGCTGAAGCTGAAAACAATCCCATTTCTTGCTATTTCACATAGGTAATCTGGCAAGAGAAGAATCACGTATAACATTTTTATAGAAAGGGACTTTGCTGCTTCCAGGCTACCACATAAAAGAGCATCTAATTTCTCTTTACAAATCAGCTTGCTGCTAACTAAAAACCAGCAACGTGTTTAGTCTGTGGGTAGTAAAAATCCATAGGGTTCTTTAACAGTACTTCTTTGAGGAAAGGCAGTTAACTAATGTTTAGTCATGGAGAACGACAGCATAAGAAAATAGCTTGGTTTTTTAAAAAGGGTGAAGTGAATGCTCCAGCGGGGTGTGCAGTACAGCCCAAGATAATGGCTTTGATTTAACATTCTTCTCTCGCCAGGGATAAATCTGAAAGGAAAAAGTCCATAGCTCTGTACTGGGAGCCAGAATGCTTAGGATTATTTACAGTGTGGACCCTAAGTATGTCTACGCAGAAGTAGGTCTTATTGACTCAATGGGATTTACTTCCAAAGAGATGGATCACAGCCCAAGAGTGGAATCCAACGTCTCTCTAAGTCTCTCATTCTGTCAGCACAATAATTTTTCTTTGCACTTCCAGCACCCCGCTAAATCTGTTCTGATGGGTTCCTCCAACAATCTGGAGCAGATTTGGCAAGGGAGCAAGGCACTCGCAGGGAAGTAGGAGGGGAAGTCCCATTGCACAAGTGGTTCTGTATCGCCCCAAACCACCCTTTTTGATGCTATTTCCTACTTCCCTGAAAAGAAGAAAATGCTTCTCGTTTATTTATCAGGCAAAAAAAACCACAGTACACACTGTAAATACTTTTTTCGGAGTGGAACTCATTAAGCTGTATGCAATATATTTTAGCAAATGATGTGTTAAGACAGAAAATGGATGACTTGTGAGTAGGATGTACTTGCATTCCTCTTAGTCTTTGATTTGTAAGATGCCACTTAGTTCTACTGACCTAAGCATTATAAGCAGGGCACTCTACCAAAGAAAACTGGTTAACAGTTAATTTATTAGTACTGCGAAGGTACATGTGAGGCATGCAAGGGAAATACAGTGCAATTGTTATTTACACAGAGAGCAGTCGGATCATTGATGTCTTTTTCTCAAGCTCTTGCTTTGTACCAGGGATGGGAAACAGTTTACTCCCTGCCTGAATCTTATTCATTTATTGCATTTGTACGCCACCTTTTCTCCAAGGAGCTCAGTATATCAGTAACATCTGGCAGTGGAGTAAGGTAAAGGTAAAGGGACCCCTGACCATTAGGTCCAGTCGTGTCCGACTCTGGGGTTGCGGCGCTCATCTCGCGTTACTGGCTGAGGGAGCCTGCGTACAGCTTCCGGGTCATGTGGCCAGCATGACAAAGCCGCTTCTGGCGAACCAGAGCAGCGCACGGAAACGCCGTTTACCTTCCCACCGGAGCGGTACCTATTCATCTACTTGCACTTTTGACGTGCTTTCAAACTGCTAGGTGGGCAGGAGCTGGGACCAAGCAACAGGAGCTCACCCCGTTGCGGGGATTCGAACCGCCAACCTTCTGATCAGCAAGCCCTAGTCTCTGTGGTTTAACCCACAGCGCCACCCAGATCCCGTTGTGGAGTGGAGTGCAGTGGAGTGGGCGGACAGAATTCTCTCTTCCTCCTGTATGATATCAAGGTGGTACACATGTGGCCATGGTTTGGAGAAAACAAACTCAAGGGCCAAATTGAGACCTATGCCAGGCCTATCAGATAGAAGTTCCTGACCCCTGCTGAAAGAATATGTCCAAACCAGCTACTTTTCCAGCACTTAACAGGATTGACAAGTGGAGCATACATTTACATGCATATTTATTTCAAATCAAGCCCCACTGTGTTCAGTTGGACTTGCTCCCTTGCAAATAAGTATATAGGATTGTAGCAATCTCTGAAGTTTCCCCCACAACCCCTGTGCAAAACAGGTGTTTGTGGACTAAACTAGAGTCTTTTTTTAAGGGTGTCAGCAGGGCTTTTTTTCAGCCAGAACTCACCGAAACTGAGTTCCGCAGCCTCTTTGGTGTGTTCTGGCACCTCTTTGTAGCATACCAGAGCTGCATGTCAAGAGGCTTCGGGCTGCGGGCTGCTCATCCCCCCCCCCAAAAAAAGAAAAAAGCTCAACAACTTAGGGTTGTCCATCAAAAAGAAGTGGGAGTTCCTGGGTGTGGGAAACCGTAAGTGTTATAGGTGATCCAGGTTGACACAAGCTCGTATTTCCTAGTCAGCGTACAAGAAGTACCAAATGACATTAGCTGAATGAAAACCTTGATGTAGACAAGGATTGTTGTTGTTGTTGTTGTTTTAGGTGGACAGACGGGGCAGGGTGCTGCTGTCTCTTTAAGAAACAGCAGTGGCTCAGCTATGCCTGTAGCAAAGAGCTCTCTCACAGCTGTCGGTGATTAAATAAGAGAATTCTAGCAGAGTAGAAATGCAGCGATATGGCTGAGCCAGCAGCTTGCTTGAGTGCTGACTGTTGAAGAAGGGAGACAGCATATAAATTGAAAAGGGAAGAGAAAGGGCGAAGCCAACGTGTAGCTTTGGGAACGAAGGAGGCTACTCTAGGATCTGTGACCCTGAGAGAATGTACCCTTCCTGGAAAGAACCAGATGCACACTTTATACAGGGCGGGACGTGGGGGACCCAAATAACACAATAGCCCATTCAGATTTACAAGCTGGGAAGTGTTGTTCTTTAGCAGGTCTGTAGCCCCCCCCCCCAACTGATATTGATTCATCTCTGAATTTCGTTCGGCTCGCTTTCCCTGAGCACAATGTGGTCCACCTTCACCCCGTTTTCAGTTTTGTCCCATAGTTAGCAGGTGGGTGTAAGGGGGTGTAAGCAATTTCTGTCCCATCCCATGTTCCTCGCGGTCACAGTCAGATTTGTTTCCTTTCCACCACTGTTTGATTTCTGCTTCTACCGATGCTATTCATCTCTCTACATGTGATGGCCTGAAACTCACCCAATTAATTATGTAATTAATTAATTTCATTCCCTTTCCAGGGAAGGGAAACATCAAAGACAGTGCAGAAAATAAGTTCATTATTCATTTAACATTTCATGACTTTAAAAAGTAAATTAAAATGATAGCAAATATCACTCGTATCCACTTGCGTGATCTCTGTTCCTGACTTAGGATGGATGTGTGAATTCTGGCAACTACCATTTTGCCAATGGGATTCACTGACATGTCTGGTGGGTAGGGAAGCAACCAGAGGGAGGAAAGCTGAAGGTTATTGTGTTTCAAAGAGAAAGGCAGGGTCTCAGAAACGTGATCACGCAGCCCTCTTGAAAACGAGTTTGTGGTAATAACTTATCTAATAATAACAAAGGGGTCCATCATTACCTTGAAACAAGGGTAGATGTATGAGTGCAATGGCAAAGAACTGTAGAAAGCAAATGGAGGCAAGGAAACCCTCCCTGCTCTACTTGGGAGTGTTTTATTTTGACCCTTAAATAAGTTTTTTAAGAAATAACTGGTACGTTTTATATATACTACAGTGCCACAATTTCCCACTCTCAACTGCTATTCTGCATTGATAAATTCTTTTGTATTATTTATTTACTTATTTAATTTCCATACTGCCTTACACCCAAGGATCACCAAGCAGCTTACTGTATAAAACCCCCCCCCCACAAAAATACATAGCATAATAGCATACAAAGCAATAACAATATTTTACATTATGACAACATAAAATATGAAAAGGAGTGCCTGTAAAACAAATGGTCTGGGCTATCTACCGGTAGTTCAGTATTCTACTTACCTTACTTGGGCCCTCTACCTTTCACCCTGACTGCCATTGCACAGAGAGGCTGCAAACACACCACGGGACCCTCTGCTCCATTCAGCCTCACCAGGCCGAAGCTGGGCTTACAGCTGCAGCCTTAGTTGCCATTGTAGATGTTTTTTACTATATTTGCTTCTCCTTTGGCTGGCAGATCAGCTGAGTGCAGCACATTTAAAAAAAAAAATGACGTCTTTGTTCATTGGGACTTCTCTGAAGCCACTTTCCTACGACTGAATCCTGTGTCATCAGAAACGTGCCGCTCTGCTTTTCACCTGTCAGTTTGAGGCGGAAAGCTTTTGTTCACTCTTTATAGCCCTTCACTTTGGTAGAAGAGACGGAGCTGCGGCAATGATAGTAGTTAAGGTACCATTTCCTTGCCTTCTGGGACCCTTAAGAACCATTGTGCTGTGAACTGTGAAGCTGACCATCTCTGCCTCAGAGACCTTGCTACACGGATAAATGAGGCAGTTAGGGGGGGCATGTATCCGACTATACAAGTGGCGGCCCTCTGTTTTGAAGGGCTGTTGGAGGACAGTCCTCTGTTTGAAGGTGCCCTCTAATTGAAGGGCTGCTTGGTCAAGAAAAAGAAAAAGGGGATTGTGGTTGTTCATCCACAATGAACACCTGCACAGGAGACTTTGCAGGTATCCAGGCTGCCTAGTCAGCTTCCCCCACTCTGGAGATACTTGGTGTATTTTTGTTTAAATATTAGTAATTATTCCTAAATTTGTACCCACACCTAGAAATGCTTCCGTACTGTAGATTACTGTGGCTAGCAAGGCTCTTCCTGTCCAGATGCAATTGCAGCTGCCCAACCAAAAACTTGGCACTCCTAGACCCTGATGCTACCCAAATATAAATTTTGTGGCGTGTAACTGAAAAGAAGACTAAGTGGACTAAGACAATGACTGTTTTGCCACATCTGAATAATCTCCAACAACAAACAAAGCTTAGTTACGTACAACTATGCATAAACATACAAACCAACGGAACTGGCTGATAAATGATAATTCCAATATCACATAATTTTATAAATGCTAATCAAACAAAACACATGCAGATTGACCAAATCAGATGTATGATAAATCAGTGTACATGTAATATGTCCATGCTAAAACTCCATAGTAAGTGCAAAGGTTCATGTATGGAGGTACAAGAGAGGATCCAACAAGTCCAATGCCGTCTACACAAATCAAATGATAGATCAAATCAAAAAAGGATGATGAAGCATAATCTGGCGATGATGTATGTAGTATCATAACAATCCAAAGTATAAACGTGATGTTCCCGTGAGGAATCAGAGCAAACAAAAGGACAAGGATATCCGGATTATTATCCCTGTTTCGCCATTTGGCTTCATCAGCTGAATAAATACAGTTGAAGATAATATAAAAGCAGAGACCTTACAGGCACTCCAAAGACTTGGATTATCATTTATCAGCCAGTTACATCTGAATAATCTGCAAATAATACTGAGTAATCTATTAATTTGGTCAGAGATTTGGTGCCTGACTATAAACATGATTTGGTCTATGCCATGTGGGGTATTGTTTTGCTGCATATAAGTTTGAGTGGATGGGTCAGTCTATTTCCAGCCAGTAGGGTTTTGTCTCATTCGTAAATCTGTTCCATCCCATTTCCCCATTAATCTGTGAGATAGATACATTACAGGTCCCAACACGAAAAAAATAAATAACAAAATGTATTAAAGGGAGATTATACATGTAGAAATGCACACATTGAGATAAAACAGCTATTGAAATATGCATTTTGTGAGAAAATCTATATTTAACTGTGGAATTTTTGCAGCTGCTTTTGGGCGTGGTTCAGGCTCCCCTTTTAGAAACCTGGTGCACATTGGCTCCTAGCTGAAAATCAATTTGGATCAAAGCCTTCACAAGGCCATGAGAAAAACTCAGTCATATTTCGAATGTACCTCTTATTGGAAAGAGTACGTCATGCAGCAGTACAGCCTGTGTAAAAGACACTTATCAGATCACAGGCTCACATCTAGGGATGCTTGTGGAATTTAATTTCTTTGAATTCTGATGCACAGTGATCTGGTCCACGCTTCTTGGACTGAGGTGAGGATCGGGATGTAATTAACCAACTGATTCCACATTTTACAATACAGTACAGGTCCAAACACGAAAAAATAAATAAATGTATGCACACCTCCCATTCAGCCTCTGCCAGTCAGCGGCTGCAGATTTTAGCCAGACCAAAGAACATGCCATATACCAGGGAGGAAGCACCAGTGTATTCCCCAGCAAGTCACCCTCTTCTTGTCTCCCTAATCTTGCTATGCAGGGGAACAGCAACGCCATGCAAAAACCTGCAACTAGCACATGGAATGAAAAAGACCACACGAATCCCTTCAAAAAGTGTGCAGCTTGGAATACTTTGATAGATAAGCTCTATGGTCATGGTGCTGGTCTGTAATTAAAGGAACAGAAAGTAGCAATTTTTATGATGCAATTGCAGATTTCACTATTTAACAGTTAACATTAGATGCTTTATACGTATCCTCCTTGAATCCTACCTCTGCCATGCAGTCTTAAAATTACTGTAATTTGGCAAGTGATTAGCAGTGAACTGATCCTTGTTATTGCTCTACATACATGACTTTTATTTCTATACCTTAACCCTGACCAATCTGTTAATATCCAACTTGTTTGGGTGTTAAGTAGAGTGAACACATTGTGCTTCCTCGCTGACACATCCTTAATGTGGGTCATACCACTCTTTGTTAGCACGTGAGTTCAGTTTCGCAACTTTTTAAGGCGGTGGATGGCAGCAGACACTTTTGGATTTTGAAATGTGATTTGGGAGTATATGCTTTTCACATCTGCATCCACGATGAATGCATTCTGATAAGGCCATGCTGATTTCAGTTTTCTGAAGGCGCTTAGTTCCCTATGTAGTTTACTGGTAACTATCGCAATTTGAGGAGCAATTAAAGAACCTTTTAATGAGGGTGAAAGAGGAAAGCACAAAATATGGTCTGAAGCTCAACATAAAAAAAACTAAGATCATGGCCACTGGTCCCATCACCTCCTGGCAAATAGAAGGGGAAGAAATGGAGGCAGTGAGAGATTTCACTTTCTTGGGTTCCATGATCACTGCAGATGGCGACAGCAGTCACGAAATTAGAAGACGCCTGCTTCTTGGGAGAAAAGCAATGACAAACCTAGACAGCATCTTAAAAAGCAAAGACATCACCTTGCCGACAAAGGTCCGTATAGTTAAAGCTATGGTTTTCCCAGTAGCAATGTACAGAAGTGAGAGCTGAACCATCAAGAAGGCTGATCGCCGAAGAATTGATGCTTTTGAATTATGGTGCTGGAGGAGACTCTTGAGAGTCCCATGGACTACAAGAAGATCAAACCTATCCATTCTCAAAGAAATCAGCCCTGAGTGCTCACTAGAAGGACAGATCCTGAAGTTGAGGCTCCAGTACTGTACTTTGGCCACCTCATGAGAAGAGAAGACTCCCTTGAAAAGACCCTGATGTTGGGAAAGATGGAGGGCACAAGGAGAAGGGGACGACAGAGGATGAGATGGTTGGACAGTGTTCTTGAAGCTACTAACATGAGTTTGGCCAAACTACGAGAGGCAGTGAAGGATAGGCGTGCCTGGCGTGCTCTGGTCCATGGGGTCACGAAGAGTCGGACACGACTGAACAACAACATCGCAATTTGCTGACATTTCCATCTGCACTTGTTTAAAATCATGAGACTTCCTGGTAAATCTGAAGATTTCATGTGCTGGTACACTGCAGATTAGCTACTCCCCCACCTCACCTTCCAACACAGCATCCTGTGAATGGAACTCTGCTCATGGAATATCTACATGCAACACACACACACACACACACACACACACACATATACCGTGTGTGTAAGAGAGAGGGAGGGAGGGAGGGAGGGAGATGGATAGCCTGTAGAAATCTGGAGAGATGCTGCATGCTCTTGAAATCCTAAATTTCAATGAAGCCTGTGCCTTTAAAATATGGGACAAGGAGCAAATTTAGGGGTGGCCTTATACTGCGTTAAAAATATTGGGTAAATTTAATGTGGGAGGAGCTTTTATTGGACATTTTAGTCATAACCCTCCCAAGTCAGTATCTTATTCACAAAGAATTAGAAGGAATAGAGCTGGGCGGAAGAAGGAAAATGATGTGTTTTCTTACCCTAGTCTCTCTCTCTCTCTCTCTCTCTCTCTCTCTCTCTCTCTCTCTCTCTCAAGTTACCAATTATTGTAGTCCATGATTGGCAGTTGCTTATTTCCTACCAAGTTGTACAGCTGCTGTGTTTTTGCAGTTCTCTGCCATTCAACTCAAAATAAAGAAAACTTCGCAGTTTCTCCATGGCAACCATTCCATCACTTGATTCTTGTTCTATTTCCAAGGTGCCTGAAAGGCTCCTCACTGGAGCGGGGGGGGGGGGCACACACAAGCTCTAAGCAGGGTTTGAGAAAGTGAGGGTGGTGAAAGGTACAATGGGATTTAGAAAATATTTCCGGTCTGCTACTTGGAGTGTTCCTGACCTTTCCTCTCTTCAGGAACACCTTCTGGTAAATGGGGGTTTTCTGAGGTTTGGCATTCAAGCAGGGATGATTCAGCCCACCCACCCAAGAGCAGATAGACAGACAAGACAGTTAATTGTGGAAAGTATTTTTTTAAAAGAATATATACAGAAGTAGGGGTAGGGGCGGCATTTGAGTGTGGTTTGCGTGGGTGGCAGAGAAAAGGAGGGGCTAAGTGGCTACTTCTGTAATACACAACTTTGCAGAAAAGCTTTTTGTGGTGGTTTTTCCAGCAGAGCTGGTAAAGTTCTTACAGTTAATATGTGCAAACATTTAGTGATTGGGGATGTTATGTATTGGTTTAATATGCATACATGAGTTTCACTGCTAGTTCTGTAACCGCCTTTCCCGCTCCAGGGTGATTCAAACAGGTGCAGTGACAGTTGCTGTCGGTTAACTTGTTGGCACAATTTGGATCCTTACTCTGACTGGGTCCCGGCAAAATCTAAATGTATCCTTTCCCCAGCTCCTGTTCCTGAGAGTATAAAAGGAGCTCGCTCTTTCCTTCCAGTCAGTCAAGTTCCTACTGCAATAAAGGAGATTGTTCTTGTTAGACTTGACTCCTAGCATATCCTTGCTAGCATGCTGAATCACTACCCAGAGCTGATTACACTGCACCCACGACTTAACACGGGACACTCTTACATTGGGGGTATGTGTATTTATGTGTGTAAGAATGAATGTATATGGGATTTCAAACTGAGGACATAATATGAACTTTCTTTTTTATCCACATAGCAATAAGTAGGTTACTTTAGGCTTGTAGTCTTTTTAGTAATTTTGCTTTGCATTCTCCATTGACTTTAGGGTGTTTCCCTTTCATGTATTTACCCTGCATTATTTCCATCAGGCTGCCTGCACACAATAACTTCTAAAGCACATTCAGAGCTCCCCTCAAAGAATTCAGGGCATTGTAGCTTGCTCCTCACAGAGTTCCCAGCAAGCCTTAACAAACCACAGTTCCCAGGATGCTTAGAAGGGGGCGGGGAGTGCTTTGATTGTGCTTTGAAGGTGTAGAGTGTATATACACAGCGTCAATTAAAAAATATTCTCTGTTCTTAGGGAAGGACTGAGCAACTAATTCCATCCTGCTCCACTTTCACTGGCACGCAGTCACTGATTGGTTCTGTGCCATTGTGTGCATGCTGTTCACTTTTTGTGTAAAATCTATTAAGTTCTGTATATATCCCAGCAAAAGGAATCAATATCTTCTCTCTCTCTCTCTCTCTCTCTCTCTCTCTCTCTCTCTCTGTGTGTGTGTGTGTGTATATATATATATATATATATATATATATATATATATATATATATGTAGGAAACTTGTTTATTTCCAAGAAATTGTCTGATTTCCATTTAAAGTCATCCAAGTTGGTGGCTATCACTGCCTCCTCTGGGGAGCAAGTTCCATAGTTGGGCTAGGCACTGTGTAAATATGTGCTTTCTTTTCTCTCCTGAATCTCCCAGCATTCACTTTCATTGAATGTCACTGAGTTGTAGTATTACGAGAGAGTAAGAAAAACCTTTCTCTGCCCGCTTTCTCTACAATTTCATACACCTCTATCATGTCTGCTCTTACTTTTATCAAACCTAAAACATTCCAAGCATTGCAAACTTTCTGCATAGAGGAGCCACTCTAGCCAATCAATCGTCGTTGTTTTCCCCCTTTACCGAACCTTTTCCAGCTCTATAATATCCTTGTTGAGGTGGGCCAACCAGAACTGAACACAGTACTCCACGTGGGGTCGCTCCATAGATTTGTATAATGACATTATATTGCCAGTTTTATCTTCGACCGGTTTCCTAATTATCCTTAACATGAAATTCACCTTGTAAAAAAAACACAGTGTCAACATATTCATTAAGTTATCAACCGATGGTATGCAGTCAGTGGACTTGGGGGACCAGGTTATTCCCCTAAATATTCCCTTGGTGCCTCCTTCCCCAACCATGGAAGATTCCGCCTAGCTTATGGAGGGAGCCATGGTGCTCACATGTGTGATGTCAGGATGTCTCACATGCATCCCCTCACAATTGCCCTCTCAAGCTGGCACATCTGGGCCTAACTGTTCCTCTGTGAAAAAAATCACCATACGGCACTGTTATCCACTATAATCCCAAGGTCTTGTTCCTAACCAGTCACTGCCAGTTCATACTCAATGAATACACACACACACACACACACACACACACACACAGAGAGAGAGAGAGAGACACCTTGATGTAAATCCATTTACATTTGTGTACATTGAATCGCATTTGCCATTTTATGTCCTATTCACTCAGTTTGGAGAGATCCTTTTGGAGCTTTCCCCAATCCCTTTTTGTTTTAACTGCCCTGAACAACTTGGTTTCATCTGCAAATTTGGATACCTAACTCTATATCATTTATGAACAGGTTAAGAAGCACAGGTCTTTGTGCCAATCCTTTCTATATCCCTCCATTGGGAGAACTTTCCATTTATTTCTACTCTCTGCTTCCTCTTTCTTAACTACTTACTGACCCAAGAGAGGACCTCTCCTTCATGACTGCTAAGCTTATTCAGGAATCTTTGGCAAGGTACTTCATCAAAAGCTTTTTGAAAGTCTAACTGCACATTGTGAGCAGGATCACCTCTATCTACGTACTTTGCTTGTGCTGCTCAGCCAGCTGTGAAGTTTTGTATGTTCATCAGGTATATAATGCAGCTTGCATGATTCTGGATGAGCCAGTTGCAGAATGACAGATTTTGAAGGACATAAACTCATAGATCATCTAATCCAAGCAGCTCTTTTTTACGCCCTGTGACTAATTATCTACACATTTTGCTGAAGACTAAGCAAAAGGCCCCTACAATTTGAGAATGATGTGTGATGGGAATCTCTCTTTCCCATGGTTTCAGTTTCAGAGCCTAGCAATGTTATCTATCTACCAGATCAAAATCTATCATTCAAAATGTATGTATAGCCACACAAGCTGAGGAATGAAGAAATAAACGGAATATGCTGGAAGACCTGAATTGGTTTTTGTGCTGACTGAATGTTTTTTGCAGCGCACTGTCGATCTGATGTACGCTATATGCCAGAAATATGTTACAATGTTTAGGCTGGATCTAGACACATCAGAGAAGCGTTTCAGTTAAACGCCTTGCAAACTCTGTATGAGAAATCGGGTATGCAGAAACAGAAACTCCACAGCACCATCTGGTGTCACAGTGTTAGAATGCATAAACAACACATATAAAGCGTTTTTTCTTTGCCAATGTAGCTGAGTCCTTAGGTGCCCATAATAGAATTGGTTGTACAATCAATTCCTTCTTCCTTCCAGACTCCGCCACACAAACAACAACAATCACCCAGTTCTACTTAATTGGATAGACTTTTTTTACATGTTTAAAAATATTTTAACTGCAAGTTTGTTTGTGTGTTGCACACAAGTTGAAATGACAGAGGGTTCCTACATCAGTACAAGAGGAGGAGGAGGAAGTCTGCAGTCTTTCCTTAATTATAGCTTTATGCGTTTCAAAATATAAAGTAAGCCTGCAATATAAAGCAAGTTTTAAAAGGGAACAAGTCAGAAAACATTGTTTGGCCGGAGAAAACAATCACTTGGGTGATGACGTTTTTCTGCGACCCCTCTATCCCCATGAGATATTAAAATGAAATCCCTATTAAAGACCCTTCCCCTTTAACACATTCCACTGCAGATTCATTTCTCCCCCCCCCTCACTACTTATTTACATTCCTTGATTTTTTTCCCTTAGCAACAGTTTGGTATCAGCTGTACCACAGCTGAGAGCTTGTAAACATGGTGGGAAGCAGCATCATCATTAGTGGCAGAATATTTATCTTCTTGTTGCTTTTCCAGCCTCTGAATAATATCTGAGTGTGTTGTGCCAAGTTGAATGGTTCTAATTCACTACAACATAAATCGCTGAAGGCAAATACATTGTTAGCGAAGCCGTTGATGTGCTAATCACGTTCTTGCGTCTCTAAGTTACACAAAAAATGCATGCATTTATGCGGTTAGGAACCTTGAGAAATATTAACAGATGACTCTGTGAAATGTACAAGGAAAATTTTTTTCTCATCCAGTGTCATTTGATAGCCCATGGAAACAAACCAACACATTTTATATTCTATATATATATATATATATATATATCATGGTTATGACATTGTTGATTTTTAGGTATTGAAATATCATCAAATGCATTAAAAAACAGCATTAAAACTGAAATTATATTCCAATAGAGGTCACTTGGTTCTCTACAATGAGATCTCATTATAAAATTATCCAAAATGCTCAGAATTCCATTAACTATATATCAGAACTACAGCTTCTGATAGTTTAAGAACTATATAGTATAGGTGTAGGTGTTTCACATTCCGGTGGTATTGATTCATTTAATATGTTTTGTCACACATTGTAAAAAATAAATATATACAGGTAAAAAGCACATATTTATTTAGGTGCCTGAAATAACTCTATTGACACACATGCATGCATGCATACATACATACATAATTTTATATGCTTCCTTTCCATAGTTAAAACTATGCTCAAGGCAGCTTACAACATGTAAAAAAAATACATAATCACAAACATAACAAAAGTTACCATAAACAATAAATAAAACATCAAAAAGTACACAAATTGGAAAAAATCCACATAAATCATATTAAGATTTAAAATAAAGATACAAAAAAGTATAATCAGTAACAGCAATCCCCCCCATCAAATCTTCTCTGAGCGATTCCATAGCACTTCTTGGTAAATATGCAGTTCACAAAACTGGATTTCTGTTAAACCACAACTGTCTATAAACTATTGTAGTGCATAAGAAAAAAGAAAACTATGCAGTGAGCTGAATTCCACTTTGTAAGTTTGACAAATATTTAGGAAAACCACTGTTGTTGGAAGTGCTGCCAAGCGTGCTACCAGTGAGCTGGGTTACAAGCAAGTGTTGCAGGCGACCGGTGTTTCTAAAAGGTGCTCTTGTGTCTCCTCATTGCAACTCCAGACTGTGCCATTGTTAGCATATGACACAACATTTCCCACTAGGCAGGAAATATGTTCCTGCTGTATGAAAATGAGAAAATGCTTAAAGTGATGATTTCTCGGTGTCAGGGAAGGGAGGATAGTTGTGCCGCATCTTTCCCAAATAATACATCAGTATATGCAAAAGCTAGGACAAGTTGTTCTTTCTTCATAGCTAGGAATCTTAGACAATATTACAGTGCGCTTGCTCTTTTGCATGCTGCACGAAGGATTGTGTGAAGTGGTTAGTGAAGGACCTTGGGCTCTTTCCATGTTTCTCTTTCACCAGCTTTCTCGTACACACAGCAACCCAGGCCATATGGGTGGGGAGGGGGGGGTTGCAGTGATTTTTAGGAAGTCATTAGCTTTCACTAGGCATCCTATTGGGAAGACCCAGTTTCCATGTTCTGTAAGCTGGGAAATAGGGGCAGTACAGGATTCCTTTTGGTGTACCGACCTCCCCGCTGCACCAAGGATTCCCTGCCCGAGCTGGATTTTCTTCTGGAGACACCTAGTTTGGTCATCCTAGGAGATTTTAACATCCATGCCGACACAACCTTACAAAGGGCCGCTCGGGACTTCGTGAAAGGCATGGCCTCCGTGGGGCTGTCCCTGAATATGTTTGGCCTAACTCATAGTCGCGGACATGCCTTAGATCTGGTATCGGGAAATTTTTATTTCCTGTATTGGGAAATGGTTGGTGTCTAATGTTTTACTATTTGTTATGTGCTGTAAGCTGCTCAGAGTGGCTGGGGAAACCCGGCTAGATGGGCATGGTGTAAATAATAAAATTATTATTATTATTATATGACCCCATGAGAATCAAATTATTATTGTGCCATTGGTATATCTTTAAATGTAACAGGGGCTACTTGCAACTAGCCAAAACAACGGGTAAAATAAGAAGACAAATGACCCAAGAAGTATGGAAAGAATGGAGGATATTTAAAGAATATTTAAGGAATAATGGTATAAATGGAATCCTAGTGGCAGATGTAGACTGAACCCTCAAATAAGTAATTAGAAATTTAAAGATGGAAAAAATGAAATATAAAAAGAAATTATAACTGTATGCTATACAAATACAACTCTACAAAACACAATGAGGATAATTGGAGGTACGAGAAGGTGTGTGTGTAAAGGTGGATGTATGTAAATATTTAAATAAGATATATGTGATGTATAGGTTTATTTTGTGTGCTTTTGTGTGCTTTTAAATAATAAAGAGAATTTGATTTAAAAAAAATGTAACAGGGGAGTAGTAAAAACAACTAAAGTACAACTGGATTGCACTAAATGCAACATTGTGCCAGTAAATGAGTGTATGTAGTAGTTGCCAGCACATACATGCATGCATTGGGTTTCTAGTTACTCTTGAATTCAGGCATCAAGTGTTTTTAGTACATTATCTGTTTCCCCTGCCCATGGCAAGATAAGAGAGATGTTCAATTAATGAGTCATTTCTGCTCTTATCAGGACAATGGCAGTGATTAGCTGTAATGTCTGACTTTCAGTTCCGCTAGGAGCACAGCTGTACATCCAAGGCTCCACTCAGCTCCCATTCTCGACTGCAAATAGGATTTCCTCAGCAATAAAACCGCCATATATGCATCTGGATTTCTGAATAAATTGTTGGTGGACTTTGTCAGAGACACAGCATATATGCCTTGCCCAGTCAAAAGCGTATTCAATCGAGTTTAAGGGGAAGTTCTAAGGTTGCATATTAGCAAAACACGCAAAGCAGAAGAAAATTAGACAGCAGCTAGAGACCACTGTTTTGATTGTGTGTGTGTTTTTTTTAATACTCTAAACAACCCTAGATCCATTATTTTCCGATCTCAAGGGCTCTACCAGGTTAAAATAAGTTCACATCTACTGAAATCTTTTACATGCCCAAGCTATGAAATCATTTTCGGAATGAAGTTGAGCATTTTCAGAAAGAAATGTAAGCTGAAATAAACTGAATTCCCTGCAGATGTGCACAGGAAAACACAATAGTAAAGAGGAAAACCAACTGTGGTTAAGAAACCCAGCAGCATGGTTTCTGTTTGAATAGTGTAAAAAGATTTAAAGTGAAATATAACATTAATTTTTTTTTCAGTTCAAAATAAATCTAGTGCTATGAAAGCTAGACAGGCTTTCTACCTGTACGTACCAAGAAGACCACATGCCACCGGGATAATAAAACCAATGTTTGCTTCCGCTAAGCAAATTTAAATAAGAGTCCCTCCTGAATGCAAACCTCAGATCTCCACTGCCTTTTTTTGCTGTTGTTTTCTTTTTCTTTTTGCATTTGTCTCCGTGTTTACATTTTTTTTTATCAGCTAAAGTGCTTGTCTCAGGTGCACATAGCGTCCAGATGGCAACGTGCTGGCTTTTATCAATGCCAACAGTGGGAATAAGGGCTTTTCATTCAGTTCTGGGGAGAAACCAAGCAGAGCCAAAAATGAAGCAGATTTCAAAAGTCTGAAAATGGTGTAGTGCTTGGATTCAGGAGAAGCGTGTGGTGTGAGGATTAGAGTATCCTGATGCAACAGGTAATCTCATATAGCATAACCTCCAACATTTCTCCGATGAAAATAGGGACTTCCCATTCCGTAATGATAATTTTACTATTTATGCCCCCCACATCTTACTGGGTTCCCCCAGCCACTCTGGGCAGCTTCCAACATAATAAAACATTAAAAATTAAAAAAAAACTTCCCTATACAAGATTGCCTTCAGACAGCTTGGGGGTCAGATAACTCCATGCCTTCCAACATTTCTCCAATGAAAATAGGGACATCCTAAGGATAAGTGGGACATTCCAGGATCAAATCAGAAACTGGGACGGCTTCTCTAAATGGAAAATTGGGACACTTGGAGGGTCTGATATAGAGTTCACATAGCAACACATTCATTCAAAACCTAGACCCTTTAGCGTAGCGAACAATGACCGATTGTTCAATGTTAGCCAAATGCAGAGTAGATCCATTGAAATAAGTGGACTTAAGTATGACTGATATTGCCCCAAAGGATTAAATTGGCTTCAATGCAGCACTGGCATGCTTTGAACTCTGCCGTAAAAGCAAATTCTCAATCATTTCAGAAAACATTCTCCAGAATGTTAAACAGCCGCTTTTAAGGATGCTATAGATCGCTTGTCATGCGGCTCGATAAGCTAGGTTTGAAGCTCTGAGTGTATGACTGCAATATGAGTAATCTAGTATGTGCCATGGCATCCTCTATTTCTAATCGCTTGGGTTGGAGTCAATCTTCTAGTTACATGCTCCATAAGTTTAGAAGCTGTTTTCATATCTGGATGGCACACTCACAAGGACTTGCTTACACAAATATTTTCGCAGGCAGCTGCTGCACTTTACAGACTGCCCACATTGACTTCTAGCCACACTGTCATACACAGACCAAGTTGTGTGAAGGCTGGATTTAGCATGTTGACTTTTCACGTGCCCTCAAACTGCACTTTGTCAGTTGCATAGAGCAGACATCTGAGCCATGCTAGTTTAGGCATGTTACTGGCATCCACACATATTCTTTGTGCGTAGCACTGTGGGGCTCAGATCCAGTAAGAGCTCACAAAAAATAATGGGTGTTTCAGGCAGGAAGGGTAATATGATGAGGTTTTCTGTCTCCCTTGAATAGTGTCCTATTTCTCCTTAATGTTGGCCAAGTGCTACATTATGCATGTTCCTTCAAGCTGGATCAAGATAATGAAGAGACTCCCTACACACACACACACACACACACACACACACACACCACTACAATTGTTTAGACTGCAACTCCCTGGTGACAGGGATCTTTATTTTCAGTTGAATCACCCTGAAAAGTGCCCTTTCTTTGAACATTCTGGACTGGCTTTTGTCTGAAAATCCACAGCAGCACCAAAAGGATAAAATATCATGTAAGACCTCTCCTCCTTGCAGAGGGGAGGAGTTGCGAGTGGGAGCTGTTTCCCGCACTTGCAGGGGGGGCGTGCTTGGCCCCCTGCGTCAGCTCCTCTCCTCTGCGTGAGGTTGCACGCAAACTGCGTTATTTGGATGGCCATGTGATTGAGCACCCTGACATCCGGTTCAGTGAGGTGGTTCTGTTTTGCAATGATGGTGTTCAACTTTCCAATGAAGGAAATGATGTGTGGTTGGCAGACATCACCAAAAGCATTAGGGATTGGTTGCAGCTGTGAAGGTATTGGTGGCGAGCCTTTTTGGGCTTGGGTGGCGGTTAGGCATTGGAATATTCAATATGTGATGTAATATGTGTTGTGTGTTGGAGGTCAGGTTGTGGCCATCACCTACCTCCTAGGAGTATCCCTTTAGAGGGATCCGGCGGTCGTGGATCCTGTCCGATGCCCTGCTAGTGGCTATGGCCATGGCCAGACCCCCGGTGACATCAGGGGAAGCTTCCAGTTGTATTTGCATCAACAAGCTCCTCCCACTTGTTGTTAACCCTAAAGTGACTCCAACTAAAGTGGCTTGTCCAATGCCTAAGCCAATACCACTCACATGCTGTAACCAATAAAGTTGTGGCCTTATTTTGCCCATTGACCTAAAATCATGTGTCCTTGTGTCTTATTTACTCCACACGGGTGGCGGATCATCGACTCGCAATGTTGATTTGTCATAATGTGAAACAGCTACATCAGAAAGCAAGTTCATAGGAACTTAAGGTTGAGCTGTTAGCTTTACAGGAACAGCAGGCACAAATTACAGCAATATTTATAAATGCACCATGTTGCTGGGTTTTCTTGAGTACCTCCCTTTCCTGGCCTTGCTGAAAGAGGGGTAATTTCAATCTAGATATACCGGTAATGTTTTAGCTAACGTTGTTGTTGTTGTTCAGTCGTTCAGTCATGTCCGACTCTTCGTGACCCCATGGACCAGAGCACGCCAGGCACACCTATCCTTCACTGCCTCTCGCAGTTTGGCCAAATTCATGTTAGTAGCTTCGAGAACACTGTCCAACTATCTCATCCTCTGTTGTCCCCTTCTCCTTGTGCCCTCCATCTTTTCCACATCAGGGTCTTTTCTAGGGAGTCTTCTCTTCTCATGAGATGGCCAAAGTACTGGAGCCTCAACTTCAGGATCTGTCCTTCTAGTGAGCACTCAGGGCTGATTTCTTTAAGAATGGATAGGTTTTTTTTTTTTTAAAGAATTTATTGGTTTTACAACAAACAACATACAAATATAACACCCACATTAACCCACCCCCAACTAGAAATAAACAAATACACAAATACCAATAATTCTTCTTCTTATGCTGTAAAAAAAAATTCTTGGTCGAATCTTGGTACAGACTTCCCCTGCCTTTTCACCTTCGGTTCCAATCCCAAATGTTACTTTAATAACATCTTATACCATCTTGATCTTAAAGAATCCAAATATCTAAAAATTAAAATCAAATGCTTCTTTTTAACAAATCTTGTTTCATAATAAACAATATTTTCCCATTCTTAACTTAACATAGATCAGATCATGTTATAACTTAATATTAATTCCACACAAGATTCTGGTTCTTATCCCCATATTTTCAAAATAAATCATAACAAATATCTTCATTCCCTATAACTGCTGTTAGTAACAAAAATTTAGAGTACCTCTTTTCTTTCTCTAAAAACTTAAAGTCTTGACACACCGGTTTCAGGTTACCATAATACATTCTTTTCCTTTATACCTTAATATCATTCACCCTATCCCCCTTCTGTCCATTTTCTTTGGTCGTCTTGCTCCAGAGCTGCTCCTCGAAGTATCCTTTTTCTTTACATAACCACAGATCCAGACTAAATCCAAAGTAGTCCTTGCATAGAACATCTGGGTGCACATCTTTTCCCCCAGCCTCTCCGGTTCATCATCACATTCTTCTTTTATTTGTAGATATAAACATAAAGTTCTCACCTTCGCTCCCAAGCTCTCACCTCGGGAGTTAGTTATAACAATTTTCTCCGTCCTGGGTCTGCCACCCCCAAGGGACGATCCATTACTCCGGAGTAGCCATACCTTTTCATCCTGTTGTTCAATCAGCCCCTTCAGTTCTGTGCCAAGGCTCTCCTCCAATGCAGCCATTTCCTGTACGGTCTCCTCTGTGGGATATAACTTTTTTGACATATGACAGTTCAATATCTCCAATTTTCGGTTGAGCAGTTCCAGTCTCAATAAAATAGTCCTTTCTTCATGGGTCATTTCGCAGTTCGTAACCAAGTCAAAAACAAAGCCGAGCATGGCAGAAGCGGGCATAGGTGTCAAATTGCAGTTTCGGTTCTCAGACTTCTCCATCTTGCCAGTAACTTTCCATTCAATCAAAGTCTTTCACGGCCATTTTCCCCGAATCCAGGGCGCAAGAACCAAAAATTTTAAAAAGAGATACTGTCCACCAGTTTAATCCCCAGAGGGGAAAACCATAAGTCTCACTTATCAAATTTTAAATACTTTGTTGCCATCGCTGTAACAGCAGTCTCTTAAGTTGGTTATTTTCTATCTCCCGAAGGGAAAGAGGCAGGCTCCCTTTCCAAATGTCCCCCAGGTCGTCAACACGGCACAAAAACAGATCCAATCCAATACTCACGACACCGGGGTTCTTAAACTCCAACTTTGACAGGTAGAACGTTAACGCACATCGCGGGGGCAACCGCCGCTTCGCGTCCCGGTTGGGGCTTGTCCCCTGAAGCCCGGCTCCGTTTCCCCTTCACCCCCACTCCCCCTTTACAGGGGGAGCGAGGGAAGGGTTCGGAGCCATAGTGGGCATAGCCGGGGAGCCCAGGGTGCGGGACGCTCTTCCCGCACCCTATCGGAGCCCCGCTTAGCGGTAGCGGGGCTCCAACCCCCGGGACGGACTGGGTCGCCTCGCAGCCGAGGCAACCCACGACCGCTCCGCCATTGCGTCGCCGCCGGAAGTCGACAAGAATGGATAGGTTTGATCTTCTTGCAGTCCATGGGACTCTCAAGAGTCTCCTCCAGCACCATAATTCAAAAGCATCAATTCTTCGGCGATCAGCCTTCTTGATGGTCCAGCTCTCAATTCCCTACATTACTACTGGGAAAACCATAGCTTTAACTATACGGACCTTTGTCGGCAAGGTGATGTCTTTGCTTTTTAAGATGCTGTCTAGGTTTGTCATTGCTTTTCTCCCAAGAAGCAGGCGTCTTCTAATTTAGCTAACGTTACAAAACTCCTTTGCATGTACACACAGTGCATTAAGAGGAGTGTGTTTTGCCTTGAGAGTTGCAGTCAATATGTCATTGCACCACTGCATCCCATCAGTTGAGCATCTTCACCTGGACCTCACAAGTGGAATAAGGATTTCTGGCTGCCAACACCAAGAAAACCCTGGCAGTTGTAAGCACAGCATTTTTCAGATTTCAGAAGAGATGGTACCATAAAGAACAGATAAATCACACTTGTTTTTCTTTCAAGTCGTTTTACTTTTCTCAGAAGAATCAAGGGGGGGGGGAACCAAATTATTTAATTCAGGACTGGCTTATCTGTTTTGTCGGTCTCTTGCAGTGGTGACAAAAATTAGTATTAACTTTTGTAGGGGTTTAATAATTCATCATACAATATATGTTTTTCTTGGAGAGAGAGAAATCTCCAGAATCCCTTTGGTTTACTGTGGATAAGCAATGAAAATAATTGGTGTAATGAGTAGATGTGAATCAAAGCATGAAGTCCTGGAGGGCAAAGTTCTATAAAAAGCGCAATGTTGAAAAGCTCAGTATCACAAAATCATTTTATCTAAATCTTCACATTTAACCAAAGTGAACAAACATCCATAGATTTCATTTTAGCCTGGCCTCTATCTCTCTTTCTCTCTTTAACCTGTCAACAGCTCCTGGTGGCATGAATGAGAGCCTGAGGCACATTTTTGGAATTTGACTTGCGCTAATTGAGTGATCATTAAGTGAGATTTGGTATCTGCACAAGAAAGCGAGGCAATGTTTTCAACGATAAAATAAAAATGCTTTTAAATGATCTCATTTTGTCAAGGGATTTTGCATCTTAACAACAACAACACCATCACTAAAATCAATTGGAATTCATTAGTTGGAAAGAATTTATTTCCAGTATGGTCAGTGCTTATTATGTGAAGCCAAATCATCTTCCGAGCAGATCTTCTTACATCTGCCTGTCTACTCTAACCCTTCATGCAGGGGAAACCTGTGATGTTCCAGATGTTACTGTGCTTCATTGCCCACGCCAGCAGGGGCTGATGCGAGTTGGAGTCCAGCAACATCTGGAGGTCCAAACGTTTCTCCAGCTGTGCTTTTGTAAGTCACAGCATGTCAGCTGATAGAATCACATTTTAAAAAAAGTTTCAGAAAAGCCCTCTAGAGTGAGGTGGTGTTGGATGCATAGCCATTCTTGAGTCCATATGGTGGCTGTGAGAAATGAAAGGCAGCAAACAGCTCAGAAAATTAAATGCAGGGCCTCCCAGAAAAAGACATAATTCATGCTGTATAAGGGCAAAATGAATCTATTCAAGGCTTGACCAGACTGGCAGTGGGCTTTCATGGGATTCTGTATGTTCTGTTCTATTTCACCTTATTTCTTTGTTTGTACATTGCTTTAAACTGTTTGTAACACTGTGCTTTCATTGTTATAACTTGCCCTTGGACCTTAGAGTGAAGGGAGGGTAATTAATATTAGTAATAGTAGTAGTAATGATGATGTTCCACGCACAGAACCCACATCAGCACAGGATCTCCTATTAATTACTATGGTTGGAATAACTCAGTGGCATGGCCCATGGTGATATACATGAAGAACGTTCTCCAGCATGAGAGAGAATGGTGAAGGTGCTGAGAGCATGGGAATTCCTTGCCCAAGAATCCTTCAGATTGCAGCACCTTGGTGCTTTGAAATGCACCACTAAAGAGCCATTTCACTATTTGTTTTGAAATTCATACGGAACTTTAAAATCTTGGTTACATTTGCCCACAGAATACCCCTATTAGGTTGGCCGCTGTTCTCATTTTATAGAAGAAGGCTTAACACCTTTCCATAGAAATGGGCATTTTTGGCTCCTTGCTTACCTCTGTTTTTTTTTGTTTTTGTTTTAAAAAATAAAGCTACATTTTTGTTAAATCCCTTGATCCATTTTCTAGTTGGCTCCAACAAAAGTTCCTCCTATTGTTCTCCTTTTCTATTGTGAAGCCAGATTTGAGGCTCCACTTCTGAGTTTTAACTTGTAGACAGATCACATGAGCCATCTCCATGGTAACTCTGCCTGATTTATGTTTGTATTTAATTAGAGTTGTCCATTACCTCTCCAAATAGAATTTAATTTGAATACATGGGCCTGTCACATTTTAAAAGATTCATTATACCTAATCTGCAGGCTGATTGACGAGATTTGCAAGAGACTGCATATTATATGCACGACGTATTTAACAGTTTCAAATAGAAAAGGTAAATGTTCCTTTTCTCCAAAAGATTTGTGAATTTTGCTAGTCCCCCCCCTTCTGCAAAGGTCTGTGCAATCTTTCCCATTGTTACAATTTTAAATCATATTAGCTGACCTTCAGGGTATGTCACAGCCAGAAGCAAAACTGTATGAATTAGCATTTGCAACTGTGTCATTTAAAACTGGTTAACTTCAGCAAGAAAGCAGAAGTTACCATTTACAGACATCCTGGGGCATATTGTTTATTGATATAAAATATGGGCACCTTGCACAGACCTTTGGGGAGGTTATTTATATTTAGCTAAGGACTTTGTATCTTCCCTTTAGACAGGTTCTCGGGACTAAATTTTGTGAGAAGTTAAAATGGCAATACAACAATAAATAAATAAATAAATAAATAAATAAATAAATAAATAAATAAATGGGGGGGGGAGGCCACTCTAATACAATTCAGGATTATATGTGCTTACTGGTAGCAGCTGTCCATAGGTTTAGATAAGGTTCTCTTCTAGCCCTGCCTGAAAATGCTGAGAATTGCAACTGGGATATGCATTTAAGGCAGGAGCCAGCAAACTTTTTCATCAGAGGGCCGGTCCACTGTCCCTCAGACCTTGCCGGGGGGGGGGGGAGAATGTATTTTGAAAAATATAAATACCCTGCAAGTCAGTCCCACAGCTGCCTCCGGACCTGGAGGAGGAACGCACTCTGCATGTGCTCAGGAGCGCGTCTCGGCGCTGCCCGCTCACCAGCGTTGTTGACGAGCAACAGCCGCTCCATTAGCCCGTCCCCATGGAGCTCCCAGGTCAGGTTGGTCAGCAGGCCGCACATGTGGAGTGCCAGGCAGGCGGCATGCAGCTCACCCTCCAGCTGCTCCAGCGCAGCCACCAAGCGCACCAGCAGCAGCAGTGCCGTGCTGGGCACCAGGCGCAGCGCCAGCAGGCGCACCAAGCTCCAGCTGAAGCCCCACGGCGCGCCTGTCACAATGCCCATGGCGCAGCCCAGGCCTGCCACCCGCCTGCCGGCCTCTCTGTCCATGGCTGCGCTGGGTTTACCTCAACTGTGGGCAGCGAGGTTTCGTATTCACTGCAGGAACTTTCTGCAGCCAATCCTCTGCGTCGCTGCCTGCCCAGAGCTGTCCACGCCTTTGGATTGGCTGCCTGCCCAGAAGCCGTGCTAGCGTTGCGGAAGTCAGTGCATTTTACCCATCACTTTCCTTACTGCATTTTTTTTTAAAAAAAAAGTATAGGTGTGTGTTTGTTGTGTAAGAACACCATATCCAGTTTAATTGTGCGCCTGGAATTTGTCAGAATGCAATTGAATCTCGTTGCAAAAAGTCAGCTGTATGGAAGCTGCTTCTGTGTGCTTATTTACATCTCCATACAGAGAAATAAAGCTCTCCTTGTAGTCTGTTCTTTATTTGATCCGTGGTCATGCTGGTTGTTTGATGTAGGGGTAGGCGATACAGAGCACTGTGGACATTTTCAGATCATAAAGAGTAGTGAACTTGCTTTACAAATTGAGAAGTGGTCTGTAGGTCACTTCCTGGGAAGGGTTATGCTCTGAGCATAGAGTGCCTTGGAGTAATTGAGGCCATTGAGATAGCAGCAGCCTATGAAAGCCACTGCTTATACACTCCCCCTTATTATGTTTGCATTTCTCCTCCTACTTCCAGAGGGTTTTTTTTTTTTGGAATTCTGAACATAGTATTACGGTGGGTGTTCCTTAGTTCAACATTAAAAAAAAAAAAAAACTACTAATGGACAATTGTATGTCAACATGAAAAAAAAAATGTTCTGTACTGTGGTCCTTTAAGGGACATTGAGTTTTGTGAGTGTTAAGTGAATAGTAAATATCTGTGCTCCTGATAACATCTGTGTGGTTTACTTTGTTTCTGTCTTTCCAGAGGAAGACGGTGGTGACCTCCTCAAGACGGGGATCAGTTTTCCAGGAACGCCAGAGGAAGAACTAGGTACAGATCTCATTTCTTTTCTGAACAGAACTCATTCTAAACCAAAGCTAGGTACCACCCACTCCTGAAACTGCTTAAAACAAAGTGTGTGTTTGCATGTGCCTTTTTTATTGTAATCTGGAATCAGCTTGTGCAAGGAGTTAATTTCAAACTTAGTAGTTAGCTTTTGCAGTCTCCGCACTTTGCAAAAGTTATTCAGCCGACTCCCTCTCCAGATGTCCGCTCTGTACTGAACAGAGAAAAGCTGAACCATAAATATCAGGCCAAAAGAGGAGAGTTATTCTGCCTAGGTAGATTGAATTAATGTGGCCTATACTACAAGACTGTTCAGTACTGAATCATTTGCAGGATACTAACTAAATAGTGTCATTTCCTAATTGCATTTTCTAAGAACACGTTTAGAACGTTTGGAGTACTTATTCAGCTCAGGATTCAGGGCCTCTTGATGAATTTCCCACATGGGCTTAAGGAAAACGGTCGAAACTCCATGTGTATACCATCCATAGCTGTCAACCTTTCCCCTTTTTTGCGGGAAATTCCCTTATTAAAGCATTGGGAAACAGCAGGGAGGGTTGGCAGCTACGATACCATCACTTGTGAATTACTTCTTGAATATCTACTGTATCAAATGTTCACAACATGCCAGCAATCAGAGGTTACTAATGTGATTTATCACCGATGATTTTGTGCAGGCACAGTATAGTATCCAGTTTTCCCTCCACTGAAATTTCAGAAGTATGAAGTAGCCCTTTGCCAAACTTGGTTCAGTCAGCGGAGCACGGTGGACCTTAGTAGACATAGCACTCTTTTTTATTTATTTTAAAAGAACCATTAAATGTATGTAATATTCACTGAAGTATAACAAAGACATACACTGTTTGTCAGTCATATGCATGTACATGTCGCTACATAATATTTCTGTCAGTTGGCTATTGTCACTTAAAATGTGGTGAAGGGAATCACCATAGAATTTCTACAGATTTTAAGTACACAGCGTTATTCACTCAAGTCGCTATTCCCTTCATTATGTATGTTCAAATAGCTTACAAGTTAGTTGCATATTTGCAGACGGGACGAATAAAAAAACAGTCATTTTGTCTTTTCTTATTTAGTTCATGGTTTGGGGCATTTCATGCAAGATGAATATCCCACGTGGGCACAAGGGAAATTGTCTAGATTACTGACCGTGATATAATCAAATTGTGATTCAGGGGTAGCCAAAATAATGCCCTCCTTTTATCCCTTACCGCCATAGTTTCATATGGTCAGGAATGATTAGAGTTTTAGCTTGGCAACATTGGTGGGGTAAAGGGTTTACCACATTGGCTACCTCTGTCTTTGTTATTAATTATTTTCTTGCACATTGTGTTTAGAGCAAAATCTGCAAGGGCACAATTAAGGCAAAGTTAAACATTTTTAGTCAGTGGTGTAGTGATGGTGACCATGATAAAATCTCTGGCAGCGATTAACTCTGTTGACTGTGTGTCCACAACTGAACAGGGGCTGTGGCTGCAGTTGACTGACTGGCTTTGACGCCGGTTGACGTTAGCTAAGCTGCTCTGCTTCCTGGAGTTTCTAGTTTCTAGTTCAGGCATAGGCAAACCACAACTCCCATCATCCCTGACCACTGGTTCTGTTGGCTAGGGATGATGGGAGTTGTAGTGCCAAAACATCTGGAGGGCCAAGTTTGCCTATGCCTGTTCTGGTTCTTATTGACTGCAGTGGGAAGGGGAAGGTTGGCAGAAGGGCCTAGGAAAGTAGGAGTGGAAAAGCCCTGGTTGGAGCAGGTATTGACCCAGAGGAATAGGAGGACAGAGTCAGAGGTCTAAGTGGCTCCAAGACTGCCTGTACCATTAGGTAAAACAAAATCGAAAATTCTTTCTAGTAGCACCTTAGAGACCAACTGAGTTTGTTCCTGGTATGAGCTTTCGTGTGCATGCACACTTCTTCAGATATTCTTCAGATATCTGAAGAAGTGTGCATGCACACGAAAGCTCATACCAGGAACAAACTCAGTTGGTCTCTAAGGTGCTACTAGAAAGAATTTTCGATTTTGTTTTGACTATGGCAGACCAACACGGCTACCCACCTGTAACTGTACCATTAGGTATTATGCAGCAGATGCCCCAGGCAGCAGATCCTGGGAGATGGGGAGCACTCAAGAGAAAAAAGTGGCCTGCCTTCAGTTGCAGTGAAGGATGTTCTCCTTCTGCCAGGGTTGAAGCAAGATACATCTACCAGTCTCATTGTATGTGAAATTCTGAAGGGGCATGTTGCGTCTTTGGTCAGCCAAGTCGGGGGGGGGGGTTAAAAAAAGTGGGAGGGAGAATGGGCAAAGGTGAGAAGTCATATATTGATCTGAAAATATTTGACTGCATTCCTCTGGTCGGCATCAATGTGAGAGAGTTAAGCAGTAAGCACACACTGTGCTTTAAAAAAGAAATGAAATTCTTTGAAATGTAAAAGTGCTTAACCTTGGCTGAATAATTCTTACAGTAGTTTAAGTTTTGTTTGAAATAATGTCACTCTTTGAACACAATGCTCACAGAGTGCTCGCTTATTTTAGCTTCCAGGAAATGCTCTCCCCCCTCTCCTTTTTACCTTTCAGAAAGGTATTTCTGAATACCTTTCTGCATTTGCAGCATTGGGCGAGCACAGAATACTCTTCCTTATCTATTTGGTCAGCCTGTGTACAAGAAGGGCAAAATACAATGATTTTCCCTTTGGTCTCCTTTTACTTTGACTTTTGGTGTTGTCAACAGAAAATAGAATGGGGGGGTTGTTGTTGTTTAAAGTTTTCAACAAAGAAATAAACGCTATAAAAGAAATAGTCTAATTTGCTTTGGCAGCAGAGATATCAATACAACATTATATCAATATATACTGTAAGAATTATTAATTTTGAAATGTGCCTCTCTTTTTTTACAAATATGCAACTCTTCTATTTTTCTTGTTTTACATACCTGATTTCCCCCCTTTAGTTATAACTGATGGTCAAAACAATAGTCTTCATACTGGAGATAACATAGGTTACAGTATAGCAGAGCGTGTCTTTGGAAAATTGAGAGGACTTAACTATATGGCTTCATCTGCTCTTCTGAATTCAATAGGATTTTTGAAAACAAAGCTAACTATACTTCTTGTTTTAAAGCAAACAAACAAACAAACAAACGATAAGCAGATATGCATCTTATATGAGAAGAAAAACCAAGGGTGAGGAATAATCATTCAAAACACAAACTATAATCCCACCAGGCATTTTTAGTGTTTCTTGTTTTCAGTAGGAGAAATGTTATTCCCACTGAAATAAATAACATCTAAAAGAGTTTAACTTGGACTGCCCAAAATAACATTCCTATTTTTAAAGAGAGAAATCAAGCTGGAACTTGGTTCAAAAACTATACTTTGTCCCCTGAAATTGCTGTGGGAAATTTTCATTTTGAGAGGTTTTGAATTTTTGTGAATAAAGTCAAGATGCACGTCTTTTCCTTTAGTGGCCCATTAAGTATTTGGTGGCAATATCATGTCTCTGTAAGCTATGTTTCTGTTTCGTTCCTGTTGTCCCTTACTCTTTTCCAGTGTGAAAACTGTAAGAAATCGATGTGTGGATTTCTCCACCCATACTCTAAATATCATAGTTTGATATAATTATAATGGAGGAATCCTGCACACTATTTTTTGTATACTTGAGCCCCACTGAAATCACCATGATTCGTGGATTTTGTCACATTGCACAGGATTCTGCACTTGATTTTTCCCTACACTTTATCTAAAACATATTGTTAGAAAACATTGTGCAATTGTATGAAATTGCCATAATTATTCTAGCAAATACTGTCATTTTATCTGCATGTTACAAATAGGCAAAAATATATTTAAAACAAAAATGTATTTGTTGAATTTCTACTATTAAGTTGCATGGTGATTAAATCCACACATGAATGCATTGATTTAAAGCATTTGTATATTTCCCTTCATAAATATTAACTCCAGACATTATTTTTTTACAGCAAATTAAAATTATACATATCTTTGCCTTTCTCTTTTCTGTTCCTGCAAGCTCTGCATAGCTGATTTTCATTTTTCTAAAAATTAGATGTTCCATGTAGTTTAAGGGGAAATTAGTTTGGTAATCATGTTGAATGGATCAAAACTGCAGCATTCTAATGTTGATTTTTGAACATTTGTAGGATTATTTTGTAGGCAATTCATTAAAGCCGAACACAAATGCTTATAGGTGCTGTGTTCCCAGCCAGCAGCAAGGAGATTACTGAACGAAAACTTTTGAAGTTAGCATCCTAGGAAAATTATCAACACTTTCCACTGTGTGAATTAACATAGAACATATCTCTTCCATATGGTCACAATTATCAAGTAACGAGCCCATTTTAAATAATGGGGGAAAGTGATAGAACACCATACAAATGTGTTACGAAACCAAGAACAGCAACCAGGGGAAAGATTTATAAAAGGAGATCAACTTTTTGTTGCGGAATTGATTCCTCCAAATAGCTTATTAGTTTAGACAGCAGAGACTATATTGGATTTCTTTAAAGGAGCTTGCAGAAAGCTTTCACATTGACTTTATTCTCCAGAGTACGATTTCATACTTTTCCCTATAGATATTGTTTATACATTGGGTAGCAATATGGAATGCACTTTTGGGAATTCAACTTGGCCCAGCATTTCTTACACAGGCATATGAATTTGCAACTAAGGGAGCAAGTGGGGTATTTTCCCCACAATGAGCTACACACACACACACACACACACACACACACCAGGGAGGAGCTGCCTTTCTGAGTAAAAGCAACCTTGTCTACTGTATTCAATTCATAGCTGCAGTTGTTACAAAGATGGGCTCAATTCTACACTTGCGAAGATGTCCTCTCCTGACCAAAAGTTGGAGTCTATGGGGCATGAAGAACATCTGGTGGTGACTTAGGCTGCAATCCTAACCCCACATAACTAGGAGTGTGGATTCAATACTTCTGAAAGGACTTAGATATGGTTACACTGTCAGTCTTGCAGATGGCAAGTGGCAAGCCAGGCTTCAGGACTTTGGACAGCTCATCTCACACAGCTTTCTCTGAGGGTCCTATTAGAATAGGCATCCCTAAACTCAGCCCTCCAGATGTTTTGGGACTACAACTCCCATCATCCCTAGCTAACAGTACCAGTGGTCAGGGATGATGGGAGTTGTAGTCCCAAAACATCTGGAGGGCTGAGTTTGGGGATGCCTGTATTAGAGCATGTTGCTCAAGTATTAGAGCATGTTGCTCAAGTGAAAATCCTACATGAGAATGGGGACAAGCTCTCCCTCCACCCCATGTCATATCCTCATCAGCTTTCATGAGTTGGAGGACAAAGTCTTTATTGGGAAGCTTCATGTGCTTATGGAGGCTCTCAGCACAATTTATAGCCCCGTATTTCCAGCAGAGATGATGGGGATTGTGACTTGGGGGCTCATCCACACTCACCCTGCTCCCGCATAGGATTTGCACACAAAGGCCAAACTAGGGCCAAAGTCAGGAACACACCAGAAATATGATACCCTCCTTTAGCCAGGTTACCTCTCCCAGGCTTCAATCCCCTTCCATTGTCTCTCGATCAACTTCAATCTTGTGCACTGACAAGCAAGCACTGGGGAGCATCAGGCCCCTGTTGTGAAACATTATTATTATTATTATTATTATTATCATCATCATCATCATCATCATCATCATCATATACCTTGCCCACTCTGGGTGGCTCCCAACAGAACACAAAAACAGAATAAAACTTCAAACATTAAAAACTTCCCTAAACAGGGCTGCCTTCAGATGTCTCCTAAAAGTCAGGTAGTTGTTTATTTCCTTGACATCTGATAGGAGGGCTTTCCACAGGGTGGGCGCCACCAGCGAGAAGGCCCTCTGCCTGGTTCCCTGCAACCTCACTTCTTGCAGACAGGGAACTGCCAGAAGGCCCTCGGAGCTGGACCTCAGTGTCCGGGCTGAATGATGGGGGTGGAGACACTCCTTCAGGTATACTGGGCCAAGGCCATTTAGGGCTTTAAAGGTCAGCACCAACACTTTGAATTGTGCTCGGAAACATACTGGGAGCCAATGTAGGTCTTTAAGGACCTGTGTAATATGGTCACGGCAGCCACTCCCAGTCACTAGTCTAGCTGCCACATTCTGGATTAATTGTAGTTACCAAGTCACCTTCAAAGGTAGCCCCAGTTTGTCTGGTAAACTAGATTCAGGGGTGCTGTTGCCATGCAACTCTGATTCAAGGTTCTCCTGACTGGCAGGTTCCTGCCTGGGGTCAGCGTCTGGGTTCCCACCTGGGGTTCAGCACCTGTGGGGCTTGTACCCTTAGTGTTCCTGATCCAGGGGTTCTTTCCACACACACTATCAGAATACTAACTGCTGATCAGAGTTCGGGTCATGATGGCAGCATGTGTCTCCTGAGTACATAAACAAGCATTAAGGTTCTGAGGAAAATTTACAATATGTGGTGTACTGAAGGCAAACATTTCACAAACAGCAAAGGTTTTATTTCTGCCAGAGGTCAGAAAGAAAGAAAGAAAGGAAGGAAGGAAGGAAGGAAGGAAGTAAGGAATGAAGGAAGCCACTGCATTGCTGCCACACTCGGCTCCACCCAAGAAGACCAAGCACAGATCCAAGCGTGGCAAAGCTTCAGTGGCTGCAGCTCCTTCTCTTCCACCACTTGCTGTGGAGGGGAAGGAGGTAGGAAGCAGCCGCAGGCCGGTGGCAGCAGCCATTGGAGGAACCACAGCCATTGGAACTGGGCTGCCACTGCGCTCAGCTCTGTCCCCGGCTCCTCTGATGTCCTGACATCATGCGCATGGAATCACATGCCGCCGGTCTTCGGAAGGTGGCTCCTCTGTATGAGTATGACCAATCCTGGGTATCACCCAGACAGTTCTTTTCTAATTAGTAAATGCAGAACTGAATTATGTTGGCAGAGTCTATCAATTTATATGAGGAATCTTAATTTTTTACACATTGAAAATGCCCTTGGGTTGAAAGCTGCTGTTAATTTTTTGCTTTATTTTTTTAAATGTATTGTTGTGTTCTGTGCTTCAGTGCTTAGGCCATAAGCCAACAACTCCATTTACATATCCACAAAAGGATTATGCAGGAAACCTTGTTTCCATTCCATTGTGGAACACTCCCCAACGCCCCCCCCCCCCCCGGTGCCTTTCTGAAAGCCGTTTTTGAAGAACTGTGTGTGGGCTGCTGTCATGGTAGAAATAAAGAAGACGAAGAAACTACTTTCATAGGAATCTAACCCACATATTATCTTGAATAATCTGTAAACTGTTGCCTTCCATAGATTTTTACTGGGAGAGTCCCATTAGACTCAGCATCCATGACAGTTTTTCAGAATATACTGTAATGTGGATTTAAAATTATTTTGTGTAATTCTTCCATTACAATAGCAAGGCAGTAATAGTATTATTTAAAAAAAACAAAATATCAGGTGGAAAGGGCCACCAATTTAACTTAAGCAACAACTTGAGAGCATGAAGTTCATTCTCAGACTGAACCCAATACCTCCAAATGAATAAACTTCAAGATTAGCTATATCTGGCTATTAATGAAACCGTTTCTGCTGTCATTCTCCTGACACTCACACATTGTGCTACTGAAAGGATTTCTTAAAAGGAAAATCATTATAATTACACTCTTAACTTTTGTTTGTTCCTTTTCAGAACAATAGGGATGTGTTAACTGCAGTGGTAACACTTTTGCAGCAGATTTTATAAAGGATCCTATGCTCGTTTCATCTGATTTTTGCAAAGTTTTGAGAAGAACAAGCTTTTGAGTGCTGTATTTCTGGGCTCCCATCCAATCTGCTTGTATAAACTTCTGAATAATCAATTCAGAAGCTGCACATTGCCCCTCCTACCTCTTAAGGTTTTAGACACCAGTGAGTTGTTGTTGTTTTTTGAAGACGCTGAAGTTTTTTAAAAAATGAGAACGATGATGTTCTAAAATAAATTTAAATGATAAATAGGTGTTTTCCTTCTTCCCACTGCATAGCCGGATTTGTGGTATGAAACCGCAACAAGTCATGAGAAAACTGAAACCAGTGAGGGCTCAGCACTGTATCCCAGCACCAACTCCCCTGGGTCTGAACCTTTCTGCTCTGTGGCTTCACTAGGGAGTCCCTCGTCTGAAGCCTCCCACCACTCCTTGTCATGTAGCCCGTCCCTGACACCCTCAATACAGCCCCCACCAACAAATCAACAGATCTCTGGACTGTGTGGGGTAGGGCGTAGGGGTTGTAGTAGGAAGCAGAATTGCTTTGTGCAAGTGGAAGTGCTTTTCTGTTAACGCAAGGCATCCTTGGATCCAAGCCATAGAACTGGAAGTTTTCTGCCAGAAATTGCTACTGAATGCAGAAAGGGATCTTGCATCCTTACGAGAAGGAATCACAAGGCGTTGCTGGAGGTACTACATACTTAACAGATAGCAGCCCTTGGACACTTCATTAAAAGGAGTGAGTTTGAGTGAACCATGCATGGAAAGATTCATAGACACATGACCTGACCTTTATATCTGCATTCCAATCCAAACATGATTCAATTTTTGGAGTGAACCAATTCCCCCACCCCCTTAGTTTCACTGCTTACTGCAATTCCTTTTTCAGAAGATGCTCAAAGGACTGCAGACTTGATCAATCTATTTGACTAGCTTTGCTGTAATGGAAATAGGAGCAATACTAGGCTAGGCACATATATACATACCCCCACCCTCAATAGCAGCCTGCTTTAAATGACTTTTATTTATTGTTCCTTTGCTATCACAAAAGCCCTCAACATGCAGCTGTGATGTAATCGGATCACCAGTCTAGCTACTCTTAAAAAATGTAGTAATTAAATATTAGGCATTTATTTGAGAATTTATCAGGATTGGCTTTAAGGTAAATTTTAGAAGTTGTTAATGGATCTCATAAACATATAATGCTTATCTGGATGAAGTTGTGAATTATTTGGGTCAGTAAAGAACCATGCATTGAGGTTAATTTTGACGTTCTATAAATAAGCTATGTCCATGAAACCTTCTGACCAGACAGGAGCTCAGAGAAAATCCAGTGGGTATGGAGTCTGCTCTCATGACACACTATTTGTGTGCATCTCCAGCCACGTACAGGGACGCAGGTGGCGCTGTGATCTAAACCACAGAGCCTAGGGCTTGCCGATCAGAAGGTTGGTGGTTCAAATCTCCATGACGGGGTGAGCTCCCATTGCTCAGTCCCAGCTCCTGCCCACCTAGCAGTTCAAAAGCATGTCAAAGTGCAAGTAGATAAATAGGTACCACTCCGGCAGGAAGGTAAACGGCGTTTCCGTGCGCTGCTCTGGTTTGCCAGAAGTGGCTTAGTCATGCTAGCCAAATGACCCGGAAGCTGTACGCAGGCTCCCTTGGCCAATAAAGCGAGATGAGCGCCACAACCCCAGAGTCACCCGCGACTGGACCTAATGGTCAGGGGTCCCTTTACCTTTACCTTTACCAGCCATGTACAGGATTCAATATCTGCCTAACCCAGGCTAGCCCTACCTTTAGGTAAAGTGATGCAACTGCCTAGGGTAGCATATGCTGAGATGTGGCAGTTCTCAGTTGTGTTGGAGAAATGTTGGCACATCTTGTCCACCACCCTTATAACTACCCTGCTGACCTCCCTCAGGGACAGGGCTGTAACTTGTTGGTAGTCGTGAAATATGTTTCAGCATCCAGTCCTACTATATGTGAATGTGTGTGCTTGGGTGTGCCATTTTATCCTTTGCCTCAGGCAACCTGGCTTCTACCACCTCTGAGGGTGAAGAGGGGAGCAGAGGGGGCTTTGTCCATCCCTTACCCTGCTGCTGACCAAAGTTTCCTGGAAGGGGGGCTTTTGAGAACCTATTACCTGCCATGCATATTACTTTGCAAGCCCTGTTGCAAAAGGGCTCTGTGGCAGTTGCAGTGGGCAGTGGGAGGCTATGCCAGCCGCCTCAAATTCACCCTCAGAGCAATTTTATAGCTGCAAATGAACAAAAGAGAAGGAGTGCAGAGGTTCCTGATTTCCATCATCAAAGCTCTGGACTGTCTCTAGGTAGGGCAGGGATAAACTCCCTTTCTGAAACCCCGAAGAGCTGATGCAAGTTAATGTAGACAAGACTGAGTTAGATGGACCAATGATGGCTGCCTATGATGTCCATGTTGCCTCCACTGTTGGCTGCAAAACTTGCCCCATAAGTATCTTTTGAAATCATAGCCTTCAAAACCAAAAGGGCAGGAAGGACAATTGATTTCATTGTATACAGCACCATTCATGAACATGGCGCTTTATGCAGTGGCAAAGCTGCATGCTCCGCTACTGGGGGCGGAGAGCAGGTGGGGGCATGACATGCATCCCAGGGTTGTGACGCGCATCTTGGGGGCGTGATGCGCTACCTGTGGGGTCATGGTGCCTGGCATGCGGGTGGCGTGTCCGGTGGGGCCACCATGATGTCACCCTACCGAAATAGTGGTGCCGGGGTGGTCCTCTCCCTCCGCACTCCCATTCCTCCACCAGTGGCTTTATGCAGCGGCCTATGTAACACACACAGATTCCAGCCTCAAGGATCATACAGCTTGATTGGGGGTGGGCAGGCAGGATATGTGGTGTGAACTACATGAGCACAATTAGTGTATGCAATAACGTGCTTACTGACTATAGCGCCTTCTCTGCATTTGAAGGAAAACCTCCATTGGAGCCAATTGCATTTCCTCATGTCTTCTCTTTGTATTTACACCATTAACATAACATCTAGTTTGACCATCGAGAACTACAAGTGGAAGGCAGCATCTGTCTTGACCAAGGACTCATCCACACTGAATTGGAACAAATGTCAAGCAGGTTTTCTGCAGTTTGGCTTTTGCTCTGATTCAGCAGTTAAACAGCGGGTTTTCCCAGGGGAAAGTGGTGGGGTAAACGGAAGACCACGCCGACTCATGCCTAGAAAAGCACAGGACAAGCAGAAATGTGGACGAAACCAAACACTCGCAGTGATTCTGTGGAGGAGTGTCCTTTGTGCAATAGGGTCTAGGGCAGCTTCAGGGGGAGGGGAGACATGCCAGAAAACAGACTGAAGCATCCAGGGGAGCTCCATTCACACCAAGTGCCTCCACCAGATTTTGGCCTGTGTACTCCATACCATACCACCTCTGGTTTGTATCAATGAGCTTGACTCATGCCATTTTAGATCCTTCTTCGCATCTACTCTTGCTTATAGTACCATGCCACTAATAGGAGCCTCTGTTCATGCTGTTAAATGTGTGATTGTTTATCAATGAAAACGCCAACGTTTTCTTATCCATTCATCCAGCTACATGGGGCACAACTCATTCATGCTAAAATCCCAGTGCAGAGAAATCCCATGGCCATAGCCACTCGGAGAAATTAGTACATAAACAGGGAGGACCATGTGACTTCTCGGCGGTGATAAGCATGTGTGCAACAGGTCAAAAATGCGCTGTTACATCTTTGCAAATTCCTTTTGGGAAGTTGCAGGGCCCTGACAGTTCATTCATTACTTCCTCTGTGTGGCAATGGCAGTGGAATAACTAACTGGAGTGGGGCTGGGGATCATATGACACAAGAAAAACATGTTTTCGTCACAATTCAACACGAAGTTAAGTGTGCTTTAGCCCATTCATTTATTTCAACTGAAGCATATTTAAACGTCGAGCTGGGTGGTGAGCATTATGCACACATGCAAGGTAAGCATGTTAGGGAGGAGGCTGCAGCCCAGGGTTAGCCAGTGTGGTGCCCTCCGTAGGTTTTGGGCTACAACTCCCATCAAAAGGAATCTGTATGTGCAATGGTCAGGGGAAACGGGAGTCACTGTTCAGCAGCAACTGGAGGTATCACCACATTGGCTACGCCAGTTCTAGCCTAACCTTTCACCGGACATGCTTGTTTTGAATGTGGAGAAACTGTTCTTTGTTGTTTTATTTACAGGAAGGAATGTCCATCTATTTTTTGCATCTGGAAGGGACCGTCATAATTTTTCTAACATGATTCTTGTGCTTTTTTGTGGGGCATGAATGCCATATACGACTGCTTTCAGACAAAATATCCAAATATTCTGTCATGAAGTGAAGACTGCACCATCTAAAACATACTCATCTAAGTTGGCCATTGATTAACCCATGTAATTGTCTGGTTTGTTGCAATGCATGTCCATCATACCATTTGACCTGTCAGCTATCATACGTCTATCGATCAAGAGCACATGGTAGTTTATGTGCATTCAATCCTTACCTAGAGTGGGTTGTTTTGTTATCATAATTTGGTTCTTCAAGGAAGGCAGCTGACACTCTCCTTGGTGAATATTTAGAGTAGATTCCTACATTTTGTTACAATTCACTTGCTTCTTTCTTATTTTTGCAAAGATTCATGGCGAAATTAATAAGCCAAATAGTTCAAATGTCTCATGTAAGGTTGCAGGTGATTCTTTCAAGGTTCTGCTTGGTCACTTAATATAACTGCAAAATAATAAGATTCATGTAAGCTACATAATGAGAGCTTTTCTGTCTCTGCATTTGGACAGAGCATCACATGATGCGTGTGGTTTGCAGAAATCAAATTATTTATATATTCCATGAAGATGATTCTCAACCTTTCAGCCCTTACGCCAGGCATAGGCAAACTCGGCCCTCCAGATGTTTTGGGACTACAACTCCCATCATCCCTAGCTAGCAGGACCAGTGGTCAGGGATGATGGGAATTGTAGTCCCAAAACAGCTGGAGGGCCGAGTTTGCCTGTGCCTGGCGTAAGGGCTGTACTTTTATTTTTCCACACCATACTTCTCACCTTTGCAGGATCAAACAAAACAAAAAGTTTCATCTGGTCACATTTGCAACTGTTTGATAGAGGAGCCCTAATGTGAAAGTCTGAATGTCTTTAGCAGCGCCAGACTATCTCAAAAACAAAACAAAACACCCACCCTTGGGCAAATATATCCCTTAGACAGCTTCACTTTCTCTTTCTTGCATTCAGAAATCCAAAAAAAAAGAACATTGCAGTTACTTTAGGATACAGTTGCAGAATTTTGTGTGTGTGTTGTCATTATATTATTATTTTCCCATTATTAGGGCAGTAAAGTAGTTATCTTCCACATTCAGATACATAAGACTACAGTGGTACCTCAGGTTCAGACACTTCAGGTTACAGATGCTTCAGGTTACAGACTCCGCTAACCCAGAAATAACACTTCAGGTTAAGAACTTTGCTTCAGGATAAGAACAGAAATCATGCTCTGGCGGCGCAGCGGGAGGCCCTATTAGCTAAAGTGGTTCTTCAGGTTAAGAACAGTTTCAAGTTAAGAACGGACCTCCGGAACAAATTAAGTTCTTAACCCGAGGTACCACCGTATAGGGACACTTGCATAGGATGATTAAGTGTGCAAAAGCAAATTACTTATTATTAAGATCACCCAAAACCTTGTCCAATATTGCTACTGAAACTAATATCACCATTTTGTTCTGCTGGTACAGACATAATGCTAAACCATAACTGTGCAATGCTTGGACTCTGACACATGCCAGAGGAGGACATGAGAAGCTTTCATATTTGGATTTAAGCTAACCAGATTTCCATGTTACAGTCGAAGTTCGGGAACTTTGGTTAGTTTAAATTCTGGTTAGTAAACAAGGCAGGATTATAAGCGACGGTTGATATTGGCTACTTTGAACTAACCATACTTCAGACTTGCGTTTGGGAACTCTGGTTAGTTTAAAAGCAAAAGTATCTGATTTCCTCCTCTGGCGGAGCCTGGGGCTTGCCATAGCTCAGGTATGTAACACTAAATTATGGTTTTAGCATTCTATCCAAACCAGGCCATGAAATGGAATGTCAATAGTATTCATGGGTTTGCTTTTCTGCTTCTTTTGCAGTGTTGAAATATAGGTTGACAAAATGTTTACTTTTAGCGTGTTGAAAATTGTTAGTCACTATCCAAAGCGCTAAGCATTAAGTATTATTATTACTTTCACAGATTTTGTTGTATTCTATGGAATCCAATTTTTCATATAAAAATGGAGTTTGGGGGCCACCTCTTTGAAAAGGTAACATTTCTTCTGTAGTTAAATGTACCATAGCCTTAAGTGCAGTTAGCTTTGCAGAGAAATGTATTTTAAATTTGCAAGCAGTAGGCATTATCTTGCATTCTTCCATGTGCGTTTCTTCCTGTAGTTTGCAGTGCAAATTCATAAACTTCACATCAGGCATCCTGCTGGGTTGGTTGATGGTTTAGGTGCTTTGAGAGTCACATGTGCATAACATATGGAAAGGATTAGGAATATTAATTGAAGCTCTCAGTCGGCAGGGCCATGGAGGACCAACAAAAAAATGTGAATTCCAATTTATTGTATGGTAACTCATTCACATTTGAATACCTACACTGCAATCTTTGTGGGCTGGCTCTTATGTTAACTAAACAGCATAGCTGACACTCTGCTCCCTACATCACTGTAGTAACATAGGCATTAGGACAGGCATAGGCAAACTCAGCCCTCCAGATGTTTTGGGACTACAACTCCCATCATCCCTAGCTAACAGGACCAGAGGTCAGGGATGATGGGAGTTGTAGTCCCAAAACATCTGGAGGGCCGAGTTCGCTTATGCCTGCATTAGGGAAACTACGTGGGTGGGGCATTTGGCACATCTACATTCCAAAACCATTGCCACTAAGCCAAGGGGAAGAGCAGCGATGTGCAAGAAATATCATCACGTCATGCATCCCTCCAATTGCATACATTACTGGAGGGGAGTAGGAAATAGACATGCAAAATAGATAATCATACAGCTTGGGTAACATAGGAATCTGCACACGGTATGCTTTCTTCTCAAGTGTCTTGACTTCTGTCTGTTTGTGAGGACTCTGTTTAATTGCTTTGGAATTCCTTTGATACTGGAAACCACACTTTTGATTTATTTTTCCCCTCTGGAAGGCCATTGTTTATGCAAGTGTTTCCAGGCAATGCAGCAATGCAAGAAATGCTCTTGTTAAATAACTAGCATCCTCGTGAACAAAAGGCATACTGCATCAGTACAACATCTCAGTGAAAGCTTACTTTTCTAATAATGTGAAAACATCTGCAGGAATTTCCATCTCTTGCCATAATTCCTCTGCAGCTCACAGAAAATAATAGCTTGACACACAAGTCCATTGAAACCTGTCCTTTCCGTGTGAAGGGCTGTTGCTCCACACTTAAAAGAGTTAGATTATTTCTAGGTGTTACAAAGTTGGTATTTATTCCTTTATTTCATGAAATTTATAAACAGCTTGTGGGATGGGGAACATATTTCAACAGGCATTATTTACAATACTTAACATTTGTTTTGCTCTTCCTTTTCCCCCCTAGTTCTGAAATTGTGCCTGGTGGGGTATACAAACAAATAAAAAGTGTTTTATTTACTTTTGTTTAGGACTAGCACTCACTGATGACATGATGCTGTGGCATGCTGCATAAACCGTATGTGTCATTCCACTGCACCAGTACCAAATCCCATTGATAAAGTTTATTTCTTGGGGTAAGGACATGGGTGGGAACAGAATATATGGGCCGGGTATAAATAAAAAAAAATTGGAAAAAATATTTATTTATATATTTATTTATACCCTGCCCATCTGGCTTGGTCTCCCGTTCCACTCTGGGCGGCTCCCAGCCAAATATTAAAAACACAATTCAGCATTAAACATTTAAAACTTCCCTAAACAGGGCTGCCTTCAGATGTCTTTTAAAAGTAAGATAGTTGCCTATTGCCTTGACATCTGAAGGGAAGGCGTTCCACAGGGCGGCCACCACTACCGAGAAGGCCCTCTGCCTGGTTCCCTGTAACCTCAATTCTTGCAGTGAGGGAACTGCCAGAAGGCCCTCGGCGCTGGACCTCAGTGTCCGGGCTGAACGATGGGGTGGAAACGCTCCTTCAGGTGTTGTTGTTGTTGTTGTTGCTGCTGCTGCTACTGTTTTGTTGTTGTTAAAGGCTCTGTGTATATAGAAAAGGAGAATTTCACAAGGGTTAGGGCTCAGTGTCCTAAACTCTACATGGATGGTACATGAAGATCATGTAATTCATTTCAGATCCACACAGAGAAAAGGGACAGCAGTACTGAAGTCTCAGGCCAAGCCTCCTAAGAACATCCAGAGACCCTGTCTGCTTGGTTCCTAGGATGGGGCCTTGTCTGTGGTGTGGCCAACACACAATTCAGTTCAGTATTCTGGTGAGCTTGTGAGGAGGAAGATGCCCTCAGAGCCCTCATGGCCCTCATGTGATGGGTGCAAAAAGAGGCCACGATAAGCAGGGAACCAGAGTTATGTGATGGGTGGTGAAGGATGGGAACTGAAAAAGGCCCAGTCACTGTGTATGTATTTTTTATTTTATTAACTACACATATATCTCGCCTTTCCCCCACAAGGAGCTTAAGGCAGTAGCATACAGGGTTCTCCCCATTTTCTACATTTTATCCTCCTAACAAGCCTGCGAGACAGGTTAGGCTGAGAGATATCTCTGGCCCGAAGTCACCCAGTGAACTCATGGCCAAGCAGGGGTGTAAACTAGGGATGTGTGAGGCATTTGTTGGGTCCTCTCTCCTCTCCCCACATGCTCCCTAATTTTGTTCTGGGTTCCTCTTCTCTCAATCTTCCAGAACAGATTTAAGGGGGGATGCAGGCCGAGGAAGTTCTATTGTGCAGCCTAAGGTGTTTGTGCTACTGGAACCATTTAGTTGTATGGTATGTCATTATATCTCAAGTGTCAAAGGCCAGGACAAATAAGTGTCTCTTCAATTTGCTTAAAACATATCTACAAAACACAATTTTGCAGATAAAAGCACTGAAAAGTGTATTTTGCATCAAGAAGTGCATATTTTAATTGTATGCTGACTTCTCATACATTCAAAAAAAAATCTGCAAAAATATGATGGTACTGAACACCAGAAATACTGAAATGGGGCAGAATTAGGCTAATCTGAATCTGAACCCAGGTCTCCCTGGTCCTAGTCAAACACTCTTGCTGCTATTACAAATTTCTCAAGGTCCACAGTGGCTTCAGTAGCCATACAATGATCTATGAAAGTCATGAAATATATTGCAGATCCAAAAAGAACTGAAAATACGTAAGAACTATACAAAAAAGGAAGAGTTTTGATGTTTCCACCTTGCAGGTTACATTGGCATCCAGTAAGTTTTGTAATCAAGATTAGAATTGTTCTGAAAATATGTCATGTAAGAATGGTTTATTCATACCTAGATGCTACATTTAGCTTATGAAATTGGCTCTTCATTCAGTAGGAAAGAGGCTGATTTTAGCATTCAGTGTGCTTGTTTTGAATGTCTTCAACATTTTCACTTGCTTTCACAATATTTCAGTTAGCTGCAAGATAGGCTCTATGACTTTGTTGCTAAGAATAAAAAACACAGTTTTGAAGTCCTCATAGCATTGAAATTATTTCTGTGTTGTTAGTTGAATTATATCACCATTTTCAAATCATGCTTTCAGTGTGTTTAAAGCTCATCTTAACATCCCTTCCTATCGACGCTGCATAAGAAATGTTCTCCAGAGGAAGACAAGAGTAACTGAAAAAAACAATGAAAGACATATGTTAATTGAACTTTTGTGAGTTGTTTTTTTTAAAGTGAAGATATAAAGGAAGTGAGAGGGAAACAGGACAGGTAACGCTCTAGGGAAGGTGTAACACGTGGGAAGAGGTTGTATTCCGACCATTCATTTGAAAAAGAAGAGGACATAAGCAGTCAATTGTTGTACTCCACTTCCCATCAACTCCAGCCAGCACAGACATTGGCCAGGGATGATTGGATCTGTAGTCCAACAACATATTTAAGGCTGCAAATTCCCCACCCCTGCAGTAGATGAACTCTTTACTAGGCTGGTAAATTACCTTTGAAATCTCACACAGAACAGTAACAAGAGTCAGCCAAATTTTAATGGATTGGAAATAACCCCTATATGTACTGTAGCTTTCTCTTTCCTAGGGAAAGGAAGGAGCAAAAATACTTATCCAGATCTGAAAAGAAACTATTGAGTGTAAAGGTACTGATATTTGATGAGATATCTCAAGGTGATGGGAGAAGGCAGCAGCTGCCCTTCTGAAAACATTTCCTGCTACACCAAACATGGCACCAGAAGCATAGCATTGCTTCATGAATTTCAACAATGTAATGAGCAAATAGAGTAGTGTAATAAATTTAAAATGGAAAGCCTGCAGATGAATTTGATTTCTTTCTTTTTTTTAAGAACCTCAGTCCCCTAACCTAGCAGGCAGGAGCCAATGAAGCTAAGATGGAAAATAGGCACGTTTCCAGACACCAGGCTGAAGGCCCTAAGATGCTCCAAGCATAGACCTTGGATGGGAGAAAGGTGCAGGGATCCTTTCCCCAATCTCTGCACCTGCAATTGAACTTTCCCCTCCGCCATGTTGTCCCCAGATCTGCTCCAGAGGGTTGCAGGGGGCCTGGTAGGAATTTTTATCCATTTGGCAATTTGACACCAGCCTGTTTTTCGCTTACCTCGTAGCAAATCGTCACAACTTTTCAGGTATTGTCGGTTAGGCATTGGAATATGTGTGGTCTGTTGGAGGGCAGGTTGTGGCCATCACCTACCTCTCCCTGTGTTTGGGTATTCCGTTAAAGGAATCCGGCGGTTGTGGATCCTGTCCGATGCCCTGCTGGTGGCTAGGGTCATGGCATGACCCCCGGTGATGTCTGGGGAAGCTTCCAGCTGTATTTGCATCAACAAGCTCCTCCCACTGGCGGTTAACCCTTGAATGACCCCCGCCAAGTGGGGAAGGGTCATGTATAGATTGTTTGATCCAGTGCCTAAGCCAATACCACTCGCATGTTGTAACCAATAAAAGTTGTGGCCTTATTTCGCCCATTAACATAAATGCATGTGTCCTTGTGTCTTAATTATCTCTGCGTGGGTGGCGGGTCTTCGACTCACAACCCCTAGAACAGATATAGAGTGTGTACATGGGGAGCAGAGGGGGAGAAGGTTGTACAGGCAGAAATCCTTGCACTGATAGAATAAGTGACTTAGAGGTATATTGGACTGCACCCTTTGTTTCATTATGTGTGTGTACATACATCTAGTTATTTGACAGGTCTCAGTGAAGCTGGCTTAAGTAATTGGTTTCTGGCATGCACGGAAATGGCCACTATAAACATGTGATTTGAAGCTGCGTGCCTTTACATGAAGACACTTGTAAAACGTTTGCGATGGAGGCAGAGCCACACTTTCCCAAACTGTTGCTCTATCCAATACCTTCACATGAATTTTCAGCTGTGCCTCAGAAGTGAAATTCTGAACGCAGCCGCGCCTGTGAAACATTTGTTCCCTTTTCCCATCGTGGCAAAGAGGTGACTAATGTGGAGAGATCACAGATTCAGAGGACAATTTTGAACCTGAGGCATTTGTGTAGTGCAAAACAGCTGGGCGATGGAGGACAATTACCATGCCCTTTCTTTGCTGTAAAGGGTTGATTGGGCTAATGAGGACCTCTGCCTCAGGGGCTTAATAAGACTAGTTTATAATGTGGTGTTAAAAAAGACTAGACAAATTCATAGAGGATATGCCTTCCAGTAGCTACCTAGCCATGATAGCAAAGCGTAAGTCAGAATTAGAGAACCTGAGGTCCTCTAAATGTTGGGCTACAGCTCCTATCATTTCTGACTGTTGACTATTCTGGATAGGACTGTTGGGAAGGCTGCCACAAGTCTTTGCTGTAACTCCAGTAGAGCAGGCAGCTCTCTGAATCATAGCTGTCAACTTTTCCCTTTTCTTGCGAGGAATCCTATTCGGAATAAGGGAATTTCCCTTTTTAAAAAAAGGAAAAAGTTGACAGCTATGCTCTGAATACCAGCTGGTGGGGACAAACTTCATTTCCTTCTGGGGGCATCTCACAGGCAGAGCTCTTCTTGTGTTCTTAACCTTTAATCAGTCATGGCTGGGGATAGGAGCAAATTTGGTTTGGATAGAAAGGTGCCACGCTTTTTAGCGGCTCCAAGCAGCTTGGAAGCTGTTCAGGGTTTAAAAGAAAAAAAGAACAGCCCTCAAACTACTTCGTTCAAGTTTTGAAGTACTGCGTATTCTGGAATGTACTGCATTCCAGCCCACATATTTCATTGGGAGCGGCGGAAGGGGTGGGTTTGCTCCAGAATGTGTATCAGCCTGAAATCCTTCCCCATCCCGACTGGATGCTGCAAAGAATACCTTTGTGTCTCCCCAGGTGGTGAGAAGCAGATTATAATAGGTCTTTGCCAAACTTGTGATTCTAAGTAAAGGCAGACAGGGCCTCTCTAATAGAAAGCAAGTCACAGAAACACAAGAAGGATTCCTCTCTCTCTCTCTCTCTCTCTCTCTCTGTGTGTGTGTGTGTGTGTGTGTGTGTAGGGGGTGTATTCATGCTGTAACGCTTTCTTTCTCCAACTATAGCCATTTTAAAATGCACAAAACAAAGTATAACGATTTCATTATAATTGGCGTTAACCATTCTTAATTCAAGTACTTGTTACTTGGCTAATTCCAGAGTGTTTCTTTCATGTGCGGTTTTCATTGATGAAAATTATGTCACTAAGGCTCGGCAATTGTTTATTTTATGCAGCCGTATATTCATGGGTGTTTCAGGGCTCTAAGAAAAGAAAGTAAGTTTTAGAGGGTAAAGTGTTTGAATGGGGAAGCCCTAATGTTTTGAATGAGCCTAGTACAGTTAAAGTAATTCAGTGTCATGAAGATATTCACAAATGTTAAATAGGCAACTCACTCTCATCTCGGTTAGTCATTGTGAATAGGCGAGTGGACATTTATTTCCATATATCTATCAGTATAATATATGAGATGGAGAAGGTTCATACTCCCAGTAGAGATGGGTGAAGTTCTGCGTGTGCCTGCACACAGACATACTCACACACATCTGCCTGCCTTGATTTAGCATGGCTTGGGTCTCTCTTGACCTTTGGAGAAGAGCTCTTCATAAAACTACACTCCTTGCAACAAAGTCTTCTGAGCACATTTAGATTACCAGTTTTGGGGGCTGTAGTTTCTTATTCCCCCTGCTCAATGTACAGGAGGAACATTTCCCAGCCTACATGTTAGTAATACAATGGGAGTTCAGAAGAGCCCAAAGTTTCAGCCTCACCTACCATTTTCCCTCTTTCCCCATATATACTCTACTCTGACTAAACCCACAACTTGACATCTTTAGGAAGTTTTGGAAAGGGTGGGTCCAAGGCTGTCTCCAACAGCCAGGTTATAGTGATTCAGATTATTATTATTATTATTATTATTATTATTATTATTTAGTGATTAGGTCAAAGAGGGTGCCCTAGCAACACATGAGCTAGAAACAGGCCAGGTTGGCTGGGGTCGGGAAGAAGGGGGCAATTACAGTATATACAGCCTTAGAGCTCACTTCCCTCCTACAATCCCTTTGTTTGCCTTCCACCTTGGAGAACAGAGATGCGCCCACCGTGATCACAGCAAGTGAAGTCACTTGACAGCCACGGTGGCAACTCAGGTCTCTTTCTTCCAGCCTGCTGGAAGCTGTAAACAGAGACATCTGAAGCAGCAACCGAATGGATCAGCAGCAAGTGGTGACCAGAAAAGGTCAGAGCAGTGGGATGAGTGGACAGAAAAAAGGATAATATTATTCATTCATTCACATATACCATTTAAAGCCAAAAACAGGCTTCTAAGTGGTTTGCCACACACAGAGACACAGACACAGACACACACACACACACACACACACCCCACAAGTTACACAAACATTAAAATACATTTATCTTTCCTTGAGCATGCCAGCACAGGCACAGATTCCATTGCTGCTGCTCCTTGGCTGACAAGTCCCTTTTCATCTCTAATCCCACTATCCCTGTCCCATTTAGGTCCCTTTGTGCACTGGGGACTTGGCAGGGGATGCAACTTGGAGGGCAAAGAAGGGGAACAGGCTCTCCTTTTTACCCAGCTGCTCTGCTGCTTAAGAAATGTGGGAGAGAAGCAAAAGGGCATTGAGAGATTTATTTTTCAGGGCTGGTACTGGTTTGTTTGTTTGTTTTTTTGAATTATTACAGGGAAATCTAGATGTACTTTTTTCTTTTAAAAACCTATTGGGGTGTCAGTTCCTTTATTTCGTGTAGCACGCAAGGCTGCACCTTTGTTTTGCTCAGGAAAAAGAGGGCCCAATTACACTTTCAATGAGTCCTCCAGTGTCTGAATGGCACCCTAGATTAGAGATGGTTGCCATTCACACCATAGCCAAGAAACTGACATCATCATCCATTAGATCCGATCATGTGAGTCCCATCAAAGGATACTTCAAAGTCAATCCATTGAAGCTATAGTGTGGCAAGACTGTATTCTTTGGCTTCAATTTCTTTCAGAATCCACTACTTATTTGTATTGCGCATTTGCAATAGTTTTCAGTAACTATGTTTTCTCAAGCAAATATGTCAAAAGGCTGTGAAGAAGCCAACATAAGTTATAATCACTGAAATGTATGGCTGCTCTTGTGAAGATTGCACTTACAGCTCAGATGCTAATTTCCTTTTGAAAAGTTTAATAAACTGAAATTTTGAGAATTTTAGAATATTTAAATCATTCTGATTTGTTTGCAGAATTTCACAGCTGCAAGATCTTGTATAACATTGAGCAAAAGAATTAATCAAACTCTGACACAATAGAAACACACTTAATTAGAAGTCAATTTTTTGGTGTTTAATGGGCATTAGATTTCCCTGAAAACTAATGAGGAAAGTTATTAAATGTAAAAGAATCAAATACTTCTGTAGCATAGGTCAACTTTTGCTGGTGAGAGTCATGTTGATTTCTATGAAAGAGAGGGAAGCACATGTTGAACTCAATCATACCTGTACAACTCAATTCTCATAATTTACTCATGCATTCTTTAGTAGGATTTAGTTACTGAGAATGCCTTAAATTTACAGTGCAAACTGTGTCACATTAGCTAGACTGAGCCCTAAAAATTATATCTGTGACACTATCAAGTAGCCTGCTAAACATTTGGATAACCTTATTGGTCAAAATGCTGGCATCCATCTGTTTCAACAGACAATCTCTGGGGGTAAAGTCAAAACTGCTGGAGAATGTCAGCATCTGCTGTGACTGCAGAGACCAGAAACTCGTAACTGCTACCTCCCATGCTGTTTTTGGTACCGTGGCATCAGCAGAGTGATCTATCTGGGGCACAAGCAGTATGGAAGTCCTGGGCTGCCCAGAAGACAAGATCCCCCTCGCTGATGTGAGCCAAATGAAAGTAAAGTAATATATTTGGCACCAGCTTGGTGGCAAGAGTTGCTAGAATGAGGCATACAAGATATCTTAGGGACTGTGTATTTGTGTAGAGTTTACTCCTTAGCCTTTTCTTCTCCTGAAGATGTTCCCCCCCCCCCAGGCAGTGGGGATGGATTTTTCCTCAGAGTTTACTCCCAAAGCCTTTCTCACAAATAAGTATAGCTGCAAGCCAGCAGAGGTTTAGGATCAGAGTTTTCCTTCTCCGAGATAGGCTACCTTGTTAGGTTGACGAGGCCCATCTGTCTCTCATTTCCCTCTAAAGCACATGCAGAAACTGCCTTCTTGACAGTTAGACCCACTGTTACTCCCGTCCACTCCATCTGCCACAGTCTGTCTTTGCATGCAAGTCCCTAACTCACTGAGGGTTTGAGACCCATCTGCTGCCCTCCCCTGGTTTAGCTAGCCAGGTGGGAACTGAGTGCAGGGTGGGGACTGAAGCTGGACCAACTAACCCAGAAGGAGCATGATGTGTCCCTCACCAGAGGTACTACCCCCCCCCCAATAATTAGTTCAGTACAGGGTGAAATGTAAGGATACTAATTAGATCTACTGGACCTCCCCATTTGGCCCACAACAGCATTTTGGCCAAGCCATGCTCACCTGTCCTGTAGTTGATGTCGTATATCATATAGACTCTTTGTAAACTGTTTGCTAAGTGACTGTAATTTTAGTAATTAAGTAATAATTTCAGCGCCATTTTTCTTTGTAGTGCACTTTTAAGACGGTTGTTGCATTTTTCCTATCTGACTGATACGTGTTCTTTGTGTTCTGTCAACAGACCAGCCATACTCATGGTCTCCTCAGCACTTCGATGAGGAATCATATTCTCCTGTTTCAAGGAACATGAAAGGATTATCTGGCAGTCACAACCAGCCACAGCTATGTTCTGCTCATACTTGTGGTTTAGCATCCCCTGAAGATTGTGAACACCCCCACGACCATCTTCACCATGGCCAGGAGTCAAGGCAATCATATCTTCTCAGCCCCACGGAGAGCTGCCCGATGGACCACCATCGCTGCTCGCCGCGAAGCTCCATCCATTCAGAATGCATGATGATGCCCATGGTTATGGGCGATCATATGTCCAGTAGCACTTTCCCCAGAATGCACTACACCTCACATTACGATACCAGGGACGATTGCACCATGTCTCATGCTAACACTAAGATTAACCGGATCCCTGCAAATCTGCTGGATCAGTTTGAGAAGCAGCTTCCCCTCCACAGGGATGGCTTTCATACTCTGCAGTACCAGAGGACCTCAACGGCCGCCGAACAACGCAGCGAAAGCCCAGGGAGAATACGTCACCTTGTTCACTCAGTCCAAAAACTTTTCACGAAATCTCATTCTTTGGAAGGATCTTCCAAGAGCAATGTCAACGGGACAAAGGGAGATGGCCGAGGAGATGACCACCACCATGGACATCATTCTAAACATAGCAAAAGAAGTAAAAGCAAAGAGCGGAAACCTGAGAGCAAGCATAAAACTGGGATGAGCAGTTGGTGGAGCTCCGACGACAATTTGGACAGTGATAGCACTTACCGAACACCTAGTGTTGTAAACAGGCATCACCCAGACCATATTTCTCATTGCTACCCTGAAGCTCTTCAGGGACATTTTGGGGACCTCTCCTTAAAGACTTCTAAAAGTAACAACGATGTGAAGTGCTCGGCCTGTGAAGGGCTTGCGATGGCCCCTGATGGCAAATACATGAAAAGGAGTTCTTGGTCTACGCTTACAGTAAGCCAGGCTAAAGAAGCTTATCGCAAGTCATCTCTTAACCTAGATAAGCCTCTAGTTCATCAGGAAATCAAACCTTCCCTGAGGCCATGCCATTACCTTCAGGTAGGAGCTAAATGTCATCCATATATGAACTCACTGTTATAAGACCACTGGACCACTGGAGGGTTGTTGTTGTTTTTTATGTGCATGCCTTACATGAGTTATTTGTTGTCAAATTCTCTAGTTTTGCACCTTGGAATAAAACATAAGAAGGGAAAAGGAAATTAGTTCTTGCCAATAAATAATTTGTTCTAGATGTTCAGAATAATCAATACAATACAATACCTTTATTGGCATAAATAGAACAGTAAGCATAAAATCATCAGTATATATTAAAATTATAGAGCATACAATATAAAAGAAGGAAAAGGGAATCCCCACTATTATACAGGCCAGAGCTCCCCAGATTTAACTTCAAAAATCCTGGTCAGAAATTGTGCCATAACTCTAGTCACTTCCGGAGAATCATCCCTCAGCAAAAACTGGGCTACAAGTTGTTTATTATGGGGGACCCTGGGCCATATAGAGGATATTGTGGGATCTTCGCGAAAGATATTGAAAAGAGGACAATCCAGAACCATATGGACTATAGAGTCAGGTACATTCTGACCGCAGGTGCAGAGTCTGTTCTGGAAGGGAATACCTCTAAACCTTCCGGATAACACTGCGGATGGAAAGGCATTCAAACGCGCCAGCGTAAATACTCTACGGTGTAATGGAGTGACCAGATCATAAAGGTAGTTAGGCATCATTCCATGGTGGGGTTGCAGCCCCAGATAAGCAGAGGAGCACACAGAAGGCTGCAAAGGATTAATTTTTTGAATTCATTGTCTAGCAGCCTCTGCTTGATTAACATAAAGATGTGTGCTTTCTCAAGTAACAAAAGGGAATCCACTGAAAGGCCTATTTGCCTAAGTTTAGAGGTAATGTCCGAGAACCAAGTGAAGTTATGTTTGTCTCTGAGTAAGAAGGTTAGTAGACTTTCTGGCTCTGTGTTAAAGAGAATTTTCAGCCAATATTTGAAGGTAATAATCCAACCCCTAGTTTCTAGGAGGTTTTGGCCCAAATCTGCACACATAGCCAGATATGAGACACATTTTGGGACTCCTAAGATTTGCCTAAGGAAGGATGCCTGGGCACTCTCGACTTTGTTGTTATAGTTGGTTATCCATAAAGGGATCCCATAAAGAAGTTGGGGAATAGTTTTTGCTTTATAGGCTCTAACTGCTGCTGGAACAAATTTGTTACCACCAAGAAAATAAAAACGTTTAATTTGTGCAGCTGAGCATTTAGCTATATTAATTGTTCTGTTTCGGTGGGTCACCCATTTTAGATTGTAATGAAAGGTGATTCCTAAATATTTAAAGCACTCCACTTGTTCAATTTCTTGGTTACCAATGAGCCAGTTGGATGGCTGCCAACGTTTTGAGAACACCATGATCTTTGATAATCAAAAAGGAAAGAGTAATCAAACTGGTCGTGTAATAGATCATCATTCAAACATAATCCTATTATCATATCACTGCTTTAGCAATTTCACAAAAAAGCTTCTTCTTTACTATTTCTTTAAGTTATCTTTAAGATATCTAAATGGTATCTTCAGCTGATATTTGGTTTTATTTATTTATTTTTACAACCCACAAGCATAGACTAGTGATGATGAGCAGCACAAATCCACTCCCTGCTCTTTCATGAGCTGCTAACCCCCAAGCTCCTCATTGGCTTCCCTGAGTGGAGTCTGCGGAGTCTTGGATCTTCCATTGCTGCTGTCTTTGAATAGTGTGCATGTTGCGTGCATCTAAATTCTGCCTTGCTCAATAAGGGATAAGTACAAACAGTACCTACTGCGTTCAGCTCACCGCGTACAGAATCCCAATACCATCTCTTAAAAGGCAGCTGAAAGTGGGTAGGCGGCTTGGGGAGCTTAGAGCAGAGGAAGGGTGCTTAACCTTTCCCCCGCATGCCTCTCCTTTGCTACAAATAGCCCCCTGCAGGATTTTCTGAATGCCCCTGTCCTCCTGCCTTAATTCTTCAACTAATTTCGCCTTTCCCGAAGCTGCTTTTAAATATGCCATTCAGGCTTTGTTACACACACTTGAGTGCAATGCGTAGTAGTCAGGTTCTTAGTTACATCTATTTTGTTCTGATATCATACGTTTCATAGGAAAAGGAAATTATAGAAGCAATTCTATGCATACTTAATTGCAACTCCCATGGACATGTCTGCCCCCACTTCCCAATATAGTCCTGGGGCATAAACTGACATGATTCAGGTGATTCATAATCAGCAGGATCTCCTATCTGAAGAAGTGTGCGTGCACACGAAAGCTTATACCCAAAACAAACTTAGTTGGTCTCTAAGGTGCTAATGGACAATTTTTTATTTTTTTTTATTTCGACTGTGTCAGACCAGCATGGCTACCTACCTGTATCTAGGAGGATGTCCTGTTGTTGTTTTTCAGTAATTAGCAACTCAATATACTTATTTGAAGACAGTGGCATAGTGTGGGTTGCCAGTGCCCAGGGCCACGAGGAGCATGGCGGGAGCTAGGGAAACGGACAGAATATGCATGCACATTCAACTGCCCAACAGCATCCATGTCACCCAGGGAATGGCAGCTGCAGAGATAAGAAAAGAAGAGCTGTTCTGTTATCGGGAGAGGTCACTTCCTGGTTTGCATGGAGAAGCCGTTTTCAACAGAGCCCAGAGATGGAAACACATAGCTATATTGAGGGAGCACCGGGTGTTCAAATTTGAGCTGTATTATGCAGTCACAGCAAAGGAAAGGAAAGAAGCAGGGGCGTCGCAGGGTGGGGGCGGGGGGGCGCCCCTAGGTCAAGGGGAGGTGGGGTGACACTTTGGCCGGCCCCTCTCACCCCGCCCCGCTGAAAGGAAGCAGAACAGGCGCATTGAAGCGCTTGCTCTGCTTCTTTTTGCCCTTTCCTCCGCTTTTTTTCGGTGGGGGGGCCCGACCAGCGAGGGGGGGTGTCAAACCTGTCACCCCTTCCTCGCTAGCCACCACCCCCTGCCGAAAAAAAGCCTCGGAAAGGGGGAAATTCCCCCTTTCTGCATACACGTGCATCGTGACGTCATGATGACGTCACGACGCACGCATCGTGCCCCTCCCCCAGGGGGGTGCCTCTGCGCTGCCGCCGCCCCCAGCAGCACTGAGGCTAGCTACGCCACTGGAAAGAAGATAACACCAAGCCCGTATGGTATCCTGGCCATGGTCTCCCATAGTATATTGAGTGCAGCCCTGCATAAACATGCATATGATTTGGCTGTTAGATCTTATGTTAGAGAGGCCTCATTGCCCAGTTGCTATCATCCATCACTGTGTTCAAACTGCTTTGATTAACCTATCACTGTTTGAGTCATTTGGTCTGCGATGATATTTGCCAATAATGTTTGCCTAATTTATACAGAAAATGTGTAAGGCTTGAATAAATAATCAAATGCAGAGAACTTCTAAGAAATACCTGGAAATGTATCCTGGCTAGCTAAGAATAATTCACAGAATTTTGAACATATATTTTAAATAATAATATTAATAATTTTATTATGTATACCCTGCCCATCTGGCTGTCTTTTCCCATCCACTCTGGGTGGCTTACAGCACATAAAAAATTGTAAAATATTAGACATACTTTTTTCCCAATACAGGGTTGCCTTCAGGTGTATTCTAAAAGTCAGATAGTTGTTTGTTTCCTTGACATCTGATGAGAGGGCGTTCCACAGGGTGGGCGCCACTACCGAGAAGGCCCTCTGCTTGGTTTCTGGTTTAAAGTTAGTTTCGAAAACAACAGTGCACCATCCTCTTAATAGTAAATTTGAACCCAAAAGAAACCTACTCTTCATTTTGTGATATTTGAATGCTCATTACTGGGACAAACAATGTACTCAGAGGCACCGTGCACAACAAAAGATTACAAAGTAGCCGCTGGAATGCTAAATAATACATACAGTAAATAATAATAATAATAATAATAATAATAATAATAATAATAATAATAATAATAATAATAATGTCAGCATTATTCTGATGTCATAATTCAGAATGAAAAAAATAAATTTTATTTATTTAGAAAATAAAAAAATGGAAGGTGGAGTAAATGTGAGGCTGGATCTAGCAGAATTATAGGTGTCCACAGAAATAGTTCGGGGAGTAGGGGCAAGCTCTTTGATGTGCAGCTGCAGATTGCTGGCTTGAGTATATTCTACAAATAAACTCCATGCACTATTACATGTTGCTGAAGAGAAACAACAAGGAACAACGTTGGGTTGTGCCTGCTGGTGATTTATTGTATTGCATGAGATTATACATTTCAGAACTAATTTCCAACAAATTGCTCTGTTTGTCCATTTAACAGTAACAGTGTGAGGCACTTGAAAGATGAAAGGCTTCAATTTGTCCACTGAACAGCATTACTGTGGGAATCTAAACCAAATTAAAAATCGTTAAGGCTGAATTTCACACCCTTTACACTGAATCTGCCTTGGTTGTGGTGAAACCCTGACATAAGGTCTGAAACCAATGCTTGTCTGTCCATACCGTAATGGAAATTATACAGTGGCACCCCGTTTTTCGCACGCAATCCGGAACGGGCGTGCGTAACGCCAACGTCCCCCAAACCCCGAAAACCCAGAAGTAGCGTAATTTGAGTGCTTCTGCACATGCACGAAGTGCGCAGAAGCGTTCTGTGCATCTGGGGGTTGCGCGCACATCACACACGCTCCAAAAACGCTTCCGGGTTGCGGGCATTCTTAACTCGAACATCCGCAACCCGGGGTGTGCGCAACCCAGGGTTCCACTGCAATGCAAAATGGATTGGAATCTTTGAGGGTCTGGGGCAAAATGCTCTATAACTTTATTTTGTAAATTTCCCCTTGGGAAATGTATCCAACTTTTCCTCTGTGGACACTCAACCAAAAGCTAGACAATCAGTCTTCACTCATTGTTGAACATACACATGTCTTCCACCCTGCCCAAAGCGCTAAAGGATCATGTACTTGTGCATGGTTTAACTGAGAAGGAACGTGCCATAAGGGTAGCCATAACAGGAAACAGTTTGGCATGGTCCAGTTATTCAGGAAGGCTCATGTTGCCTATGGCACACAATAATAGGTGTATTTCTTTTGCTAAGCAGGTTGGTAATGAGTCCTCAGCAAAGTAATAAGCAAATCCAGGCAGCCATGTAGATGAACAGCTCATAGAACTATTATGTGGATTGGTTGGGATCAAGGTCTCCTCATTAGCTTCCCTTGGATGTTTCATTATTTCCAGAAACACTTGTATATGTGCTCTCCTTCCCATTATATCCAACTTCACAGATTGCACAGCTTGGGTGACAGATTCCAGGATCAAATAATATTTGCTTATAATCACAAGACAATTGATGAAAGTTGATGTTTGTGAAGTGCACAACATGAAAGTTGTCTAGTCTTCATGTCGCTTAATCTAGTGCTAATTGCTTGATTTGCAACACAGTGCTTATGTAATTTTCTGTCAACACACAGATACTCTTGTATTTTTGAGTGCACTAAGTTTTACATAGCTTTGGTATGGGTATTAGATGCCATCATTGGATGTTCTCATGGGAAAATATAAGATGGCTTTAATTGGGCCAACTGTAGTACAAACATTAGTTACACAGCTAGGATAATCTATTGTGTGATTAATTCTATGAGATGAGGAGTGGGGAAAGGTTGCCTGAGTATACAGTAGATTGCCCTGATTTGTGCTTCAACCCCATATTCCTTTCCTACCATGATTGAACAACCATTGTATTCTTGTCCAATTAACATTGAGATGCAGTCCAAAGTCAGAACAAGTATTGAGACTGAAAGGAACTCAATAAATTCCTCATGTACAGATGCATTTCCATCACTTTCTTCCACAAATTGTTCACCTGGAGACAGTTGTTCCACACCAGAAAGACCTGCTGTTTCATCTTCTAAAACCAACTACCTCATGCAAGCATTAGCCTTCATAACAGTATCTCCCGTCAACAGTTGGCCACATTTTGCAGATGTGTACGGTAATTAGCATTGCTTGCCCCAGTAACCAAAAGTTCATGCTTAATTATTATTTTTTTAAATCCCCTGCCTCAACATGAAAACTGTAAAAGGTCCGCCTTGTTACCTGTGGAACTGGTCTTACCATGAAGAGCAAGGTCCTGCAACACACAATACACAATGGTTGATATTTTAGAGTGCTTATTTTCTTTTATATCGCATGCATATGGCATATTAAGTTGTTGTTCAATTGACATCTTTTTCCTGTTCATGACAGAAAGGAAGTTAGATGCATCTTCATGTGAACCACTATGCCATCCGCTTTGTGAGTGCTCTCTTGTAGCTTTGTTGAAATCTTCGTACTTGGTACAAACTTTAGCGATCAGTGTGCCCCATACTGCTCATAAATTGCAATGACGGCATATAAAACAGCAGAGTATTCTAGCCAGTGATAATATTTGGAAACCCTTGGACCCGTATTATCATGCCTGAATTGATTACTTTCTGTAGGAATGCAGCATTGTGTAAACAACTAAAACTTTAGAAGATCTGATAGAGGATTTGTTTTTTACATGTAGTTCCCTATATCCAGCTTTTCTGTTGGGGTGTTCTCATGCCTTGACCTTGCCTGTACCTAGATATTTTCTGCTTCTTTTGTGGAAGACACATTGGGTACTATTTAAACAATTACAGTGGTACCTTGGTTCTCAAACACCTTGGTACTCAAACAACTTGGAACCCAAACACTGCAAACCTGGAAGTAAGTGTTCCATTTTGCGAACTTTTTTTGGAAGCCAAACATGCTCCGTTTTGAGTGTTATGCTTCCGATTTGAGTGTTACGCTGAGCTCTGTCTGTTTTTGCTATTTATTTTGTGGGGTTTTTTGCAGCTTTTTTGTTTTTGTTTCTGTGTGGAACCCAGTTCAACTACAGTGGTACCTCAACTTACGAATTACTTGACATACGAATTTTTCGACTTATGAATGAAAAAAGTGCCCACACGCCTACAGTTTTTTCAATATGCAAAGGACATCCGTTGGCGGTTTTAGATGGGGTTTACTTGACTCACCAATTTTAGATGCGGTTTACTCGACTTATGAATTTTTCTGAATTTTTCGTTTCCAATGCATTCCTATGGGGAAATTGCTTTTTCCGACTTACGAATTTTTCGACCTACGAATGTGCATTCGGAACAGATTAAATTCGTAAGTTGAGGTACCACTGTACTGATTGATTGAATGTCTGACTGCAGTACATGGTTTATTGCTTTCATTTTATGAATCAATGGTCTCGTTAGATAGTATAACTCAGGTTAAATTGCTATTTTAGGGGTTGTTTTTAAAAGTCTGGAACGGATTAATCTGTTTTGCATTACTTTCTATGGGAAAGCACCCCTTGGTTTTGGAACAGACTTCTGGAACAGATTAAGTTTGAGAACCAAGGTACCACTGCACTGATGAAGTAGTGCTCTACAATTCTATGATTCTATGTCAGCTTGGATAGTACATTCAGTATGTGTCTGGGGCTTACTGGCTGTTACCTGCTTTTTGGAATAGAGCACACCTGGAGGAAGTTTAAAAAACACTTCAAAGAAATGTACAAACAGAAAGGAAGTACTAAACTTCCTCCCACCATTACTACTCCCACAACTATTTGGGAAATGCAATGGTAATACACTATTGACTTGCATTTTAAAGTAATCTTGCCTATATATGAATGAATGACTCAGCCTGAAAATAAGCCCCGGCCTGGTGGAATGCTCTCTCACAAGAGACTAGGGCCCTGCGGGATTTGACATCTTTCCGCAGGGCCTGCAAGACGAAGCTGTTCTGCCAGGCCTTTGGTCAGGGTTCAGTCTGATTCTTTTGCATGGCCAGGTGGAGTCCCCCGAACCCCGGGCAGCCCCTGAGGGAAATAACGACACGTGACAATGTTCTATGGGATTAAATTGGCCACAACTTTATTAATATTCAGATGTAGGGAGACCTTGGCTCAGGCATTGGGCGTCTATCCTTCCCAGCCCCCAGCCGGGGTTCTGGGTAATTTCAGGGTTATCCAGCATGAGTGGGGAGTGGGCTAGCTCTGGAGAACATATGTTCAAGCAGATAGCCGCCCCCCCTGTTTGCCGCCGCTGGAGGGGGAGGGCAGTGACGACCTCAGGGCATGTGGTCAAAGCCTCCCCCTGAGACCCCTTTATCTGGAACCCTGTTATCGACGCCGCAATGGGGGCAGGATTCACCGCCCCCCAATTCTGTAGATGACTATAGGATTCCGCCCAAGGCCTGTAACCACCAAAGTTGTGACGAATTGCTACGGGAAAGGCGAAACCTGCCAATGCAGGGAAAGTCCTTTCCGGCCCTTCAACAGCGACCTTGTCGTAGCAGCACCTGCGTGCCTGTGTGGCTGTGGAAAAAGTGTAGTTAACCTGCAACATAAACGCCAGTTGAGGGAGTGGAGGGTGGGGAAGCTCTGAATCCAACGGCTGCTTCCCAGGTATGACTCAAGCTCTATTGTGTGTACTGAATAATCCCTCCTTCTACCTGGCCGATCCCCCCAGCAACGCCTTCCCAGCCAGGATTGGGCGGCTGCTAAGTAGGTGGAGTTCACAGGTATCCAACCTGGGAAGGCGGTGCAAGACCCCAACTGCCAGGAGCTGCACCATGATCCAATGGGGTTACTCGCGACCGCGCAAAAGAACAAGCATTAAAGAGGCCTCCTAGCCCGCTCACAGGTCCTTTATAAGACCAGTAGTAACAGCTGGCCCTGGAGAATATTAACCATTCTCAATTTTACCCATGGACTGCCATCTGTCCAGATTTTAATTTGATTTGAACTAATTTTAAGATTTATTTTAACTAATTGATTGCCTGTTTTTATGTTCTTATGTTCTTTGTATACAGTCTTAGTTTCATGATGTTAGCCGCCCTGAGCCCGGCTCCCGCCGGGGAGGGCGGGGTACAAATAATTAAAAAGTACATCCACTAAAAAGAAATACTGTTTTTCTAGCTCCCACTTCCAAATAATAACTCTGAGTTTCTCCTCATACAGATACTAATCCAACGATCGCATTGAGAGCACATTTACTAACATAAAGTCAATTAAAGTATTTTTAAAGTAATAATCACTCAATAATAATCAGACAGATAGTGATTATCTTGAACCTTTCCCAAATGTAATTTGCTTCTTGGCAGACATTTTATACCAAGCAGAAATCTCTGGGTTCAGTGTACATGCATATTGCATTTGACATGAAGGGTTAAAAAACAACAATGACAGAATACAACTGATGGTCAGCCTTAAGTTTGCATGTGTTTTGAAGTGGTTTTTAATCTATTATGATGCAGGCGTTGCTTCTGTCATGAGTTTCGCATGCTGGACGTCAAGCACTATAATGTCATACAAAGTCCTTTGTGTGTTAAACTGTATATATAAAGATTTAATATCTGGAACAGGAAATGGCTTTTAAAAGAAATTATAGATATCAACACTTGTTACAAGTAGGTAATTAGAGTAATTATTCCCAGTTAGCAGATGCAAACTCTTCAGATGGGATTTTTAGGCACCAATAACTATTTGCACAAGCTAAAAGGCACTTTGATGATTTTCAGTGCATGTAGACAGATTTTTGCTGCTGATCTGGGGGGGGGGGAGAGAGAGAGAGAGAGAGAGAGAGAGAGCGAGAGAGAGAGAGAGATGTGGTATAATAGCCCTTTGAAGTATATTGCATTATACTTCAAAGAGTATAATAAGAGTATAGTAAGAGAAGAATTTCCATACTGAAGAGGCTGAATTCTTAAGTAACATTTCAGATATAAAAATGACCATGATCTAACTGTGGGACAAGCATATGAATTTAATTTCTGTAGGTGTGTTGACATATGTCTGTAGCTTGTTTCTAATGTGTGTCCCTGGTGGGAGCATCATACAGATAGCCAAATAGGAAAGACAGCATGTGGATGATTCATGCAAAGGTCTATTCATACTATATTAATATAGAAAATGCAAACTTTATTGCAGATGTGGCTAACAAGGTTGCCCTCTAAATATTTTGGACTCCAATTCCCACCATCCCTGACCGTTGGCCACACTAGCTGGGCTGATGGGAATTGTAATCTACAATGTCCAGAGGGCAACCCCTGCTTTATCAGGTGCCCAAAGCAAGACAACCTGCCCCCTTGCATTAGGGCACAATTCATGCCCATTAAAGGCAGAGGAAGCTGTAGTTGAATCGGATGTGGGTTGCATAAAGCATGTAAAGTATCAAGCAGTATACAGGCAGCTCCCCATTTATGTGGGGGTTAGGTTCTGGGCCTTGCATGTGTTGCGTGTCGAGGTCCCCAACCATCCTCCAGGAAATAACTCACACCTCAGACATTAATTTTGGTTTTGTTTTTGGCATACATTTTGGCCACAACTTTATTAAAATACATGATATGTGAGTGGCTGCATAGGCATTGGTTTAGACTATCTGTCCCCACTGGGGACAGAACTGACGGCCGTCAGTAAAGGGAAAACACTTTGGGGAGAGAATAGGAGCCGGGGGACAGACCCAACAACTCTCCCCAAATGCTCCCAGGGGCTCTTGCGTGGCCCTGGCCCCCGACCGGGGGATACGGACAAAAGCATGGTGAGCCCCTGGATTCCTTTAATGGAATTCTCATGCAGCAGCAGCATTGGAGGGGCAGACACAGCCAATCATTACCCCTCCAGCGATGAACATGAAAACCAATGCCTAACCGCCAAACTTACAATTTGTGACTAATTGCTACACAGTAGGCGAAAACCAGAAGGCACCAGCCAATCAGCCAACTGGAAAAATTCCTACCAGGCCCCTGCCACAAAAGCAGACGACCCCATGACAGGCATAGCAAGGTCAACGCAGAGGCCTAATAAACAAGGGGGGAGGGGGGGTGATCCGTTGCACGTAGCAAAGAGGAATAATGCAGGGCGTGCCAAAGCTTTTAAACCCTCAGTCTGTCCATCAACAAATTGCAACATGAGTTTCTCCCCAACAACACCAAGGCCCCAATCGTAGCTGCAACCATCATTGACCCACCCAACTCTGGAGGGGTGGTTTGCTGGCCTCCACCGCAACCCATGCTCTCCATGAAGGAGAACACACTTAACTAAAATTGCGTATATTGGGAACACCCTGGAGAGTCCAGGCTCATGAGGGGACCCTCCCCAGAGCCAAAAGAGGACATCTGCTGCTGCTGAAGGTAGAGAGTATCCCCCTCCTCTGTGACCAGCTCCCCTCCCCACTGTTCTCCCAAAACACAGAGAGAAATGAAAACGACAGAACAAAGAGAGACAAGATGAAGGAGTCTTAGGCTGCTGGGGAAGGAACCAGGGAAGGAACCTTAGAGACGGGGTCCTTTGGTCCTGGCTCACTGGGGCAAGACCTACTGGCAAGAGTTGCTGTGCTCACTAGGCCTGCGCTGTTTGGGCTTCTTTGTGTTAACTTCACTGACACTGGGTGTTTTATTGCTGACTTGCCCCTGACAGGAAGCTGTTCCACAGCAAGCAAGCTGAGATTACATGGATTTGCACAAAGGCCATTTTGATAAGGGCCATACAAATTACCTGTGTTCTAGAGAGGAACACTTATAGATTAGCTGAGGCACAGCAGAATAGTTGACTAAAGTAGTTCTTCCTAACACAAATCATGCCTGTTGTTCTTTTCCAAATTCAGTTCAACAGTTCTGTTCACTTAAAGTAAAGGAGATTTAAAACTTCCTTGTGAAAAAGTTTACAGTCCTATATCACCCTAGATATTCTCTATTCCCTCCCAGCTGAGAAACAGTATAGATGCAAGTGCTGTTCTGACTGCTTGATAAATTGGAGATTAATTAAGTGTGAATGTGATTATGAATGAATCTGAGTGTATATGTGTTACATTAAGTGTGGATGAGTGGCAACTCCTACCTCCATGTGGCCAAAAGCCACCTACTGCCACATGTAGCCCACAGGCACAAAATAGTTGCTTGCCCCTGATTAGGGTCAAATAAAAACCCAGGATGATAAAAAAAAACCATTTATGTAAAGAATCATTTATGTATATCTACAATGAGCACTGGATGTGTGCAAACGCGGGTCTAGATGCAGCACAGTGCCATTTCCAATCTTGCATTGACCTTAGTTCATTCTGAATTATGTGACAGTCCTTTGAATTATATGACCATCGTGTAATTAGACAGTCATAACTGCTTGATAGCTAGCAAAGTTCATTATCACACTCATGTTCTCTTCAGTACTAAGCTGGAAACTGAGCTGACATTCACTGATTCCAAAGAAAGGAATTAATTGATATTCTACTAATCAGGCAGGTATTTCAAGAATGACAAATAAAAGTGTTAAACTCTCTATGGGGCAGTTTTAGAATTGATACTTTGTTTTGCAGCAAAATATATTCCTAGGTAGCGTGAATATATCTTCCCTTATTAAGAAAATTCATTATTCATGGTGTCCTCGCCTTTTGGGAATTGTCGCGTCCTAGCTTTTTGGGAGAAGATTTCAGACCACCAGCAACTCTGTTTCAAGAAGCTAACTTATTTTCTGTATTTATATAACTACCCATAACACAAAACCTATCCTGCCTCAATTAAAATTAAGTGACTTGGTTCCAATGCTCTCCATGTACAAGTGGGACAGACATGCACTTTTTTGCCTAGTAACTGCAACCACTGATCAGCGTCAGGGCTTTTACCCAGAATGGATAAGGTTGTCAGAAATGCGCTTGGGGCAAACAGCAAACTGCCCCAGAGTCCAAGCACATCTCTGCAGCCACTCCCTGGCTGTGATGCCTGAACAGTCCAGAGGCCAGTGATATGCGGCTCTCCTCCGATGAGAAAAGCATGCACGATCCCTGCATGTTGCAGCGGAAAGAAGAAGCCCAAAAGCAGGTGTAAAGCTGCTTTATTAAAGGCTATCTACAAAGTCCATTCTCTGTTCCGAAACGCCAACAGGACAGAGCTAGGCATCTTGCTTCTTACTCCATTGAGAGTCAGAAGCGAAAGGGAAAGAATACAATAACATCACAGCCAGTGTGGTGTAGTGGTTAAGAGCGGTAGACTCGTAATCTGGGGAAACGGGTTTGTGTCCCCGCTTCTCCACATGCAGCTGCTGGGTGACCTTGGGCTAGTCACACTTCTCTGAGATCTCTCAGCCCCACTCACCTCACACAGTGTTTGTTGTGGGGGAGGAAGGGAAAGGAGAATGTTAGCCACTTTGAGACTCCTTCGGGTAGTGAAAAGCGGGATATCAAATCCAAACTCTTCTTCTTCTTCTTCTTCTTCTTCTTCTTCTTCTTCTTCTTCTTCTATAAAAAGAGATAATAACATGGACGTCCTTTCTCACCTGGATGCATATCTTATTGAAAGTAATGCAAGGCTGGTAGATACTATCAGAGGTGCAGCTAGTTGCTCCGGTACCTGGGAGTGGGGGCATGGGGGCGGGGCGAGCATCCCAGGGTGGTGAGCGCCCCAGGGGGCGAGCTGTCCATGGCAGGCTGCTTCCTGGGTGTGGGGTGGGGAGCCACACCGCTTTGCCAGCAGCCTTACTAACTTCCCACTTTTACAGCTTGGGGGAGGCTTCCCCCCAAGGAAGCATCCTGGGAGTGGGGGAGGGCAATGGCACGCCACCCGCCCGCAACTCCCAAGCCTCCCCCGAGCTGTCAAAATGAAGGGGGAAGGCCGCCGACAAGGCGGCGCAGCTCTTCCCCGACAGCTCGGGGTAGGCTTGGGAGTCGCAGGCAGGCGGCGGGCTGAATGTCACCCCCCTCAGTGATGACACACAGGGTGGATCGCCCCCACCACCCCCTTCCTCCACCCCGGCTACTATCTACTCTTGGGTGTGTGTCTGTTTCATGTAAACAGTCCAAGAAGTGCTACATGCGTGGAAGACTGCTTCTGTTCAAGTTTATCTCCTTAGTTGGTTCAGGGCAAAGAAGAAAGGGATGGAGAGAAGAAGGGTTAAGGGACGAAAAACAAACCCTCCTTTGCCCTATCCTTCATATGAATTTATTCCAAACAAAACTCTAGGGGGAAAGCTAAGGTGTAAGCAAACTGTATTTCTTTCTTACAATTCCATTTATGTTATGCCATATTTCAGAAAGTGAAAATTTGGACTGAAAAGTTGTTGAGATTCCCCCCCACAGAAATCACCACTTCTGATATGAGTTGCCGTACGTCCAGATTTTCCCAGACATTAAGGGGACTCCTGCCTGGACGCAATTCCCAGTGGCCGAATCCCAGACATGTCTGAGATAATCCGGATGTATGACAACCCTGTTTATCATAAACTTGGTCACTTACTAATTGACAATTGCACACCACTGCAATTCATTCACCGAGGCATCATGAAGTGTAGTTCCCAGGTGTTTGAGCCTTTACTCTAGTTCCTGACTTTTTATACATTACGGACATATCAGAATGCAGGTTTCCTGGGTCTTAGCATTCATTGGTTTCTCTGAAAGCTGCTAAAAGACAAATAAAGATTTCCATTTACCAAATAAAAAACTTAACATGGTTGACAATGTACAGAGCAAGTTGTCACAGCAAGTTGATGTGACGGGGAGAACTTTATGACACATCTGCATCTTTTGTGACATTTGGGGTGGGGGGAGACAGCGGGTGATAGAGTTTCCCCATTCTGTGGCACTACGGCATAGGTTGCCACTTGTTAAATACTTCTTGTCTGCATTCACCTCACGTCAAATGCAACAGAATGGTAATGGCTTCGTACCTTAACGGCCCTGTGGCATTTGCCCATTCCTGGGGAACATATGAATGTGCAGGAGTGAGAAAAGGGTTAATTGGGTGACCAATGAAAAGCTGGAGGAGGAGCTTAGGGGCTTTGAAACCCAGCATAGAAGGGGGGAGAACTTTATGACACATCTGCATCTTTTGTGACATTTGGGGGGGAGGCAGGGGGTGGTAGAGTCTCCCCATTCTGTGCCACTACGGCATAGGTTGCCACTTGTTAAATACTTCTTGTCTGCATTCACCTCACATCAAATGCAACAGAATGGTAATGGCTTCATACCTTAACGGCCCAATTAAACTGTCTCTTTTATGTAATGACGAATGCTTATTCCTTCTTCGTAATAAATGTTTGTTCTTAAAAGGGTTCCATGGCAAGATGAGATTTATTTCTCTTTTGTGCTTGTTGTAATATACTGTACCAGGTGCCTCAAGATGAATGGGGAGGGTACCCTGCTGGTGGTAAAGATGATGAGATTCCCTGCAGAAGGATGAGAAGTGGAAGTTATATTAAAGCCATTGGAGATGACGAGAGTGGAGATTCCGACACTAGCCCCAAAACATCACCAAAGGTAGCAGTCCATCCGGAGTCATTGTTAAAATCTATCGGACAAAGAGCTCTTGGAGACCACCAAAAGTAAGCCTCTCAAAGCTTTTTCCTACGTTTCAAACTACATTTCCTCCTGCAGTTTCTTCATATTCTGCCACAACTGAAAGAAAATGTTAGCTGTACTTATTCTTACTTTCCCCATTTAAGTGGATGGTTCTATTGCTAGCGGGAGTGGGGGGACGACCCCAATTCCTGTGCCTTATAATAAATAGCAAACATCTTAAATAGTTCACTATATTTCTAACAGAAAAGATCTATGTGCTGTGAAATAAAACTGTCATTAATTGGAAAGACAATGGCATTTTCAGTAAAGTGGAAAAACAGAGTAGCCTTATATTTAATGTGTATCCATTAAGTGTATCCTGAAGAACATATGAATATATACAAATTAATTTTTCAAGCTAGGGAGAACAAGATATGATGAGGAGGGGGCCAAGCCCACAGGAAGCTAATTTTTCATTTACATCTTTAGCATTGTGCTGTATGGGATGGCTTCAACTTTCCTATCATCAGCTCTTCCTGTTTCAGTATCTATAAACTGTTTGTGAACCAGATCCCAAGGCAACACATAAATGTGACCTCTCCACGGCTCAAGCCTGGGCATTGTGTATGGAGGTCATAGGCTGCCCACACAACAAGACCCCCTACTCGGCATCACTGATGTGGTCCAAAGGAAAGAAGAGCAGTACGTTTGGCACCAACTTTGCTGCAGGTGTTGACAGAAAGGCTTACAAGATGCCATCCAACCATCAATTTGTGTCAAAGTATATTTGTGTCAAGTGTCTGTAAAGTTTAAGGGGGAAAGTATGCCCAGAACTTCTACATTCTCAAGCAGCAGTCTGTTCTCAGATACAGAGGGAGGGGAACTGGCTGAGTCCATCTTTCTCTCATCCCCAATAGAGGAGATTCCCCAGGAGTGGAGATTCAGTCTTTGAGCTCAAGCCTGAGACTGGTAGCATGGAACCTGAAGCCCTGAAAGATGCTAAGCTTTAGTTCTGATGGCTGTCTATTTTAAAAATCTTGACTCCTCATTCGTGGGCATGGAATCGAGGAAGAGTAACCAAAGCACAGAAAGTTATTAGGAATTGTTTGGAGTTTGGTCTTTGTTGGGGCAAGTTCCTTGGATGCAGTCAGCTGTCCATAGTCCTGCAAGGTGTTCCTATGGGACCGCCTCTCTTGGTATGCCCTGCTGAGGGCCTTAAAGTCCACAAATAACAACACTTTGGAGGTCCTGAGCCGCAAGGTGGTTAGACTGGTCTCAACTAGGGCCAGGGCCTTTTCAGTACTGGCCCTGACTTGGTGGAATACTCTGTCACAAAAGACCAGGGCCCTGCGGGATTTGACATCTTTCCGCAGGGCCTGCAAGACGGAGCTGTTCCACCTGGGTTGGACTCAGTCTGACCCTTATGTTTCCCTCCCCTTATGGTTTTGATTTATGGGCTACTGCTAAAATGAGGGTGCATTTTAAATTGTATGTTAACCCGTATTCTAATTAACTGCTTTTTCTTTTGTTTACATTTTATTGTAATTTTATTGGTGTTAGCTGCCCTGGTTCTGGCCAGGGAGGGTGGGGTATAAATTATTATTAGTATTATTATTATTATTATTATTATTACTACTACTACATCATACCATCTTACTTATCCTGAAGCCCAGGGAACACAATAAAGAGTATCTTGATTTCCACCTTTCAAAGTCTCTGTCCTGTGCTATATTTCTGCCCAATTCCACAGCACTTTAAAAAGACCTATTATAACAACAGAAAGGTTATTGTGTAGGAGGCTAGGATGTTGAGAAGCTAATGACACAACAGTTTTTATTTCAGTTTCAGGGCCTAGTGTTTCTTTTTCTTTCAGATGTTCATCTCAAATGAACTAAATTTTAGTGACAGAAGAGATGGGGAAAGGGGATTTTTTTGTTTGGTTTGGTTGCTTGGAAAAGACAAATTGTGCCCTTTATGAATAGCTCTCCTCAGAAAGAAAGAATATCTTTCTCTAAGTTTCGTTTGGAGACTTAAATCACTGAGAGGCCAATTCCACCAGATACTTTATAAACAGTGGAATTCAACGCTATGCTAATAAAAACCGCCAAAGCAAGCACTCACCCAACTAAAAAACCTCCATTTCCTTCCCCACATATGCTGTTCTGGGTGTTCCTCTGACCCTCTGGAACCTAATTGGGGGTTGCAATGGGGTGAAAGGGAGAAAACTCCTGTTGTGCCAACAGGACTTGTGTTGGTTCCTGCTCTCAGGAATATTTAGTTGAATCCAGCCCTTAATAAAGTTTATAATTATTACAAAAGTCCAAAATAATAGTCAACAAAAGGAGAGATTGCTAAACACAAATGATATGTCACATTCTACACTAGAATGTCTTTTCAGAATAGTATCTGAGGTTGCAGCGCTGGGATTACAATGGAGATAAAGACCGTTCTATATTTCATACTGTACTTAATGTATCATACTGTGTTTTATGTATTTTGTTTTCTTTCCTCCTTCTCAACTGGTTATTGACTGAAATAAATAAATACTAGCCCATGTCAGAGGTAGAGTTCATTGGTAAATGGTTACTGCTGGAAAGAAGTTGCCTTCTAAAATTTAAGAAGAGCAAACCCTCCTCTGTTTATCTGAAAGAGAGCAGCATTTAGGGATTCACAACATAATCCCTGTATGCAGAATGAATAAGGCAAAGGCTTTTAAATAGAATCATTGAATAAACTAACACATGTACATAGTTGTGTTAATGACAATCTGTATACTACAATAATACAGTACACAAAATACAATATAGATTAGGTTGATTGCTTAATGTGTCACTTGATGCAAAAGAAAAGCTAATTCTTCCTAAATTAATTTTCACAATTACCAGCCTCGTGTTTTATCCTAATAGAATCTTTCTTGAGTGTTTGCTTCTGTAAGGATAGCATTATAACATGAAGAATGTTAAATGTTTTTGAAGGAGAAAAATTAAAAGAAAAAGGTCTACCATGGTTCAGTGATTAGGTTCATAGAAGGAGGTGAAAAAAAAACAAACTGCTCTTCTCCTACAGCAATCTCATTTTATTAACTTAATTTTCTATTACCCAGTTTGCTTTTTTATAGAAGAGGGAAACATGCAACTGTCTTCCTAGGTACAAACCACTTTTATTTAATTTGGCACAAAGCCTGATCTCATCTAGTCAGAGCAAAAGCGATAGTTGCAGGATTAGCCAGAGTTTGGGCTGCATATAAATTACCTTGAAGTGCAGGTGCTTATAAATGAAATACTGTATGGAGTTGCTTTTCATTGCTCCTGATTTCTCTATGCCGTACTCCCTAATATGGATTATATGGATTATATTTGTTACGTAGAATATATTCAAATATTTTCAAATTCATCTTATGAAAGTTTGTTTATATTTATTTACTTTATTCTGTTTATAACCCATCCTTCATATAGATTCCAGGGCAACCACAGTAAAAGGCAATTCAGATAATCTAATAAAACCAACTCTATGGCGATATGATTTCTAACGAAACAACCCTGTATCCAATAGCAGCAACAGAAAACGGAAGGGGAGGGAGCAGGTATCATTATGGAGCTCATTATCTGAGCACCAGCCTGTTCTGGGCATGTAGGTTTAGACTTGGGAACGCAAGTTAGAGCCCAGGCTGCAGTAGTAGCTAGGAGTCGGTTTTTGCCAATTTCATATGGTGAGCAGACTGCGGACCTCTCTGTCAAACTTATCTGGAACGCTTCGTTTTCTCAAGCCTATTCTAGTGTACCATACTCTGTCCTGGATGATGGTTCAGAAGCTTCAGAAGTAGGATAATGCAACACCTTTTCTCCCTATGGGATGTACGTTTAGCTGGGAGTATATTACAGCAGCGCTCCAGTGTCGACATCTGCTCCCTAGTTGGTTGGGTGCAATTCAAAGTACAGGTTAAAAAGTAAAGGTAAAGGGACCCCTGACCGTTAGGTCCAGTTGTGGATGACTCTGGGGTTGCGGCGCTCATCTCGCTTTATTGGCCTAGGGAGCCGGCGTACAGCTTCCGGGTCATGTGGCCAGCATGACTAAGCTGCTTCTGGCGAACCAGAGCAGAACACGGAAACACCGTTTACCTTCTTGCTGGAGCGGTACCTATTTATCTACTTGCACTTTGACGTGCTTTCGAACTGCTAGGTGGGCAGGAGCTGGGACCGAGCAACGAGAGCTCACCCCGTCGCGGGGATTCGAACCGCCGACCTTCTGATCAGCAAGCCCCTAGGCTCTGTGGGTGAAATCCTAAATAGGTTATACATAGAATTTGGAGGTTCCGACCCAATTAAACTTTACTCACACCGGAGCACCTCTTTTACTTGAGCGCCCTCTTATGCCTGAGCTTCTTATGCGTTGTCAGTTTCTTTAAAAGCCCACCGTTTATGCAAAAATATATTTATAATACTGCAAAAAGAATGAAACCCCATGCCGTACTATATTTCTGCACCATAATTTTATAAGTCTATTAACGTGCACACACATTTTTATACCATTATATGCATTGTTTTATGTATCCGTTTATGTGCTGGTTACTCTAGGAAACCTGGAGTGCATATGCATATAATAGTGCTTGTAATCTGCAAGAATTGTTCAGATTTTTAGTGGGACTAGGGTGCTGGAAACAAGTCCTCAATGAGATGGTTATTGGACAGGGGAAATCCATGTGGGTAAGCTTGACATCTAAATTTTGGAAAATTCCATCCCAAGCCCTAAACATCTTGGGGCCTTCATACTTAAAATACCACCTTCTTCTGTAAAGCGAAGGCCACCTCTAATATTGAGGTTCTCGTTCTTGTACCGAGTAAGGACTGAAAAGGCTTCTAGGCAAAATAAAGAAAGAGAAACCAAAGTACAAAAACTGGAAAGTGACAAACCTCTTACTTTGCTCTTAAGATGGGACATTTCATTGGTGTATTAAATCGAAACAAAGCTTTGATAAATTCTTATTAAATCTAGGTTTCACAACGATCAAGTTACAGGTGGGTAGCCGTGTTGGTCTGCCATAGTCGAAACAAAACAGAAAATTCTTTTCAGTAGCACCTTAGAGACCAACTGTGTTTCTTCTTGGTACACAAAAGCTCATACCAAGAACAAACACAGTTGGTCTCTAAGGTGCTACTGAAAAGAATTTTCTATTTTGTTTTGATCAAGGTTTTAGTTGCTTTTTTAAAAAAATTATCTGTTGCAATAAAATATAGTTCCAGTAAGTGTTCCGCCCTCAAACTTTGTTGATCTGAAGGGGATGATAATAAGAAAATTAAGCTAAAGAGAATGTGAGTGCCTTAGTTCAAAATCTGTGGTTTTAGAGTTTTGATCAATTATCCATCTCAGCAAGCACTCACTTTGATACTTATATGACCGAAGGGAACAATAGGAGGTGAAAAGAATTTTCTAAGCAATGTGGGTTCTTTTCCTTAGAAGAGTAATCCACTGAGAATTAAGTCTGTCTTTGGATACTAACCTTGAGGAATAAGCAGGCAAGTGTGCATTCTGTTAGTGTTTCCTTCTGGTTGGTGTGGCATTTATGTCCCGAAATTTTGGTAATCATCACCTTCAACTCAGCGGTGTCTGATGCTCCTTGGGGCTGGTAGGCCAGAAGGCAGGGAGGCCAACAGTAGGGGGCGCCACACAGCCAATGATAGGCAGAGTTCTAAGTAAGTATGCGGGCAAGTGTAGGCTTACTAAGGGAAACTGAGGTTGGTGCACCATTCGCTCCAATATATTAGACAACACTGTCATAGCAAAAGAGATGGTGCAGAATTTTGCTTTGATTCGAATGTGGGCTGAAATCCCAATATCATTTTGAAGTCCTAACCAGATTGCAGATTCTACTCCAAGTTCACCAATCTACTCTAGAATTTTGGTAGGCAACAATTATTATTATTTTTAGGTTCGTTTTTAATATTTGCTGTATGTATGTGTGTGTGTGTGTGTGTACACACACACACACACACACACAAACGTATACCACCTTGATTTTTTAAAGGTAAGAAATAAATGCCCCAATAAATAAATATGTAGTTTATATTCCGGCATCTGTAGAAACTTTCCAGATTCCAGCTATCGCTGTACAAAGTGCTTTAAATTTTGCTAAACTATGCTAGAAAGTTTACTGATTGTCCAAACAAGATTCCCGTAGAATTGAAGATTTATCTGAGCTACCAAAACAATTAGTATGATGAGAGCATTATTAGAACTGACCTTAATAATGCTAAGCCATTTTTTGTGGGTAAACTGAATAAATTTAATCTGATTCAGAGAATTTATAGTAACTGTTAGTTCTAGCATGCTGTGATGAAGTTAAGAATGGACCAGAGTTGCGCTCATTTCTTGTGTGCCGCCTTCACACAAGCAGCTCTTGCTGAGTTCAGCGGAAGCAATTAGTTATGCAGCGCAAAAAAATAAATGAATATAACCCGATGCAACCTCAATTAAGAAATTATGTGTTGATAAAACAATTGAAGCCTTCAGCTTACAGAGTGAGTATGTGATATGTTTTTAGTGCAGGCAATGGAAGCTTTGTTCACGGGAAATTGTGTTTTTAGAGGTATTCACAGTTCCTTTTGTAATATGCCTCTTTGGGATATGAGCTTGCCAGTTTTCTCAACCGTATTATGTTCATTGGAATTCACCTGCTTTACCTCCATTTGGTCTCCTTTGTCCCCCTTTGAAGCAGAAGAAACTGTGCAAGTATAATGCTATTTGTTATTGCTTCTGCATCAGCTGGATAAAGCTGTAAAGGCATGGCATGTTCTAAAAGTGGCCTTAAGGGCAGACTCCATTTGGGCTGAACGTTGGAGATACTGTTCATACGCTTACAAGGCAGCATTTGCTGAAGTCGCAAATGGAAATCAGGGGAATGTTAGGATAAAATAAAAGGCACTTGGTGTCATTTTCTCACTTTAAGAATTTGAAATGAGGCTAAAGCAGATAACAGTTATTAGTCACGCTAGTTATTTAGTGAGTCTCGTTAACCTGGTTTCCACTTTCCCATACGCTCATCACTATTTACTAACCATTTTTGAAATGCCACAATTTTTGCAATGCGTTTTGAAAGACCCTTTTGCATTGCCAGCGTGGTGTAGTGGTTAAGAGCGGTAGACTTGTAATCTGGTGAGCCGGGTTCGTGTCTCCGCTCCTCCACATGCAGCTGCTGGGTGACCTTGGGCTAGTCTCTCAGCCCCACTCTTTGAAGTCTCTCAGCCCCACTCACCTCACAGAGTGTTTGTTGTGGGGGAGGAAGGGAAAGGAGAATGTTAGCCGCTTTGAGACTCCTTCGGGTAGTGATAAAGCGGGATATCAAATCCAAACTCTTCTTCTTTTCTTGCTCGAGGAAAACTAAAGGCCTTTCCCCCCCCCCCTTTACAGTAGCTGAAAACACAGTATTCAGTTATGTGGTAGAAATTCCAGATCCGCTGTATTTTATCATTTCAATTGTATGGGTGCAATCCTATACAAGTTTGGCAATTTTAGTCAATGGAAGAGAAATCCTCCCTTTGACCATTGTGGAATTTAAATGTGGATTATGGTTTCTCATTGGCTAAATGTTTCCCCCAAATGGAGTGTCTTTTCTTTGATTGGTCTTTTGCCATCAATGTGATTATGTGCCATCTTAATCCTAAGCATTTATACTTGGAAATAAGGTGTGCTAAGTTCAGTGGTTGTTATTGCCAAGTATGTCTAGGACTTCAGCGTTCATATCTGTATTATGGTAAATGTTTACATCTGAATGAGGAAGGTCTGTAGGCAATATTTTAGTTTAGTAAGGAACAATTCGCAGTTTTAAAGTGTAAGTAAATCATTCACCACATGCTATGCAGCAGGACAATAAAGAGGTTTATTAATTAAACTGAGTGGCTAGATTTCCACCAATGACAAGTCAATGCCAAACTTTTAAAAGTTCACTTAATATATATCTCACTTAATATATGCATGCAGTTTAGATTAGTTTGCAATGAGATGCCCTTTGGGGTTGCACAAGGATTAGCCCTGGGTCTGATGCTGTTTAACATCTTCATTAATGACTTGGAAGAAGAAGTGGGCAGCACACATCTCGGGGGAAGCATTGTGAATGATTTATATGATAGGCTACAAATTAAAAAATGAGCTCAGCATACTAGAGAGCCTTACTGGAAAAAAAGAAAAAGAAATGTTGGACAGATTCAAATGCAAAGTATTACCGGTACACAAGAGAGAGAGAGAGAGAGAGAGAGAGAGAGAGAGAGAGAGAGAGAGAGAGAGAGAAAGGTCTACATTGCAAATAATGAAGCAGGAAGGTAATGGCTTGCAGATAGCATTGCTGGGAGAAACATTAATAAAATAGGAAATGGCGAGCGGAGGGGGGAGACGACCATCGTGGTATAACAAATGGATATATAGGTTGCCGTAACTATCATTGTTCACTTAACTGTTTAATTTATTTAGCACCAACAGAATGTGAAGTGTGATGTTCATGGGGCTGGTTGTAAGCACTGGGAAAGGCTTGAGAAGCACTCAGCACTTATGTGCTCAAGTACACCCCGAAGTAGGATGCCAGCGAGTTTGAAAGGAGCCTGGTCGATCCGAGTGCTTCAAATCTCCCAAGTGTCATACATGCAGTTAGAGGCTGCAGTAATGATGGCAAAGTCCAGGGACTCGTCTTGAGCACTTCCCACTTGGATCAGACAATTAGAGCTCTTCAGTGCTGACAGCGCCAACCATATGCTTAGGGGAAGGAGAGCCTAAATCTAGTCCAAGCTCTTCTCCATGTAGGAGACTGGGTCTGTTAAGAGCCGAGAGCAGATGTGTGCAGCTGAGGCCTTTCCAGCTGGGTCAGAGCCTGTGCCTGTAGTAGGAATAACAAACCAGAGGCCATTTTGGTTTTTTGTGGTGTTCCCCTAACTTCGATGGAACCCTAGGGAGAAGCTTCTTGGGGAATGGGCACTGGCCTCTTATGTCACAGGGTGTTCTTTCCACCTCCCTCGCTTCTTTCTAGCCTTAGTTTTTCATCCTTTGTTTCCCTCTCTATCTTTCCTTAATAGTCAGAGCTACCTGCAAGCGGCAAGTGATGTGCCTGGTGGACACAACTTGGATCCGTCAGCAAACTACAATTCCCCCAAGTTCCGATCAAGGAATCAGAGCTATATGAGAGCAGTGAGCACGCTCAGTCAGGCCAGCTGCATCAGCCAGGTTGGAAACATTTATTTTATTTTATTTGCAGCCTGATTTTCTAAGCAACACCAGCAACAGGAGTTTGCTATCACCCAAGCTAGCTAACAGCTGTTCAGCAGTTTTTATCAGCAGTTCCATTCCAGAGAATTGAAAGCATGTCCAGTTCCGAAGGGCTTAAACTATTTGAGATGGCCTAACAAAAAATATTTAGCCGAGACCATTTGCCTGTGTGGAGCTTTTCTCATGTGCAAGTGAATCACATCTTGTAGCTGAAACCACCAGAGTCTCGAGCCTCTTTGACCTGTTTCACATACTACAGTTTTTCAGGCAAAGATGAGGAACTTGTGACCCTCAAGATGTTCTGGACTCCAGTTCATTTCAGCCCCAGCCAGCATGGCCAATGGGAGGGACAGTTGTAGTTCAGCAAGACCTGGTTCTAAGGTGTGCGGTTGAAATGTTCTTTATATGAACTTAAAACATATAACAGTAACAACAGGTGGCTTGTCTGGAGCGAGACACACCAGTAGCCTGAGTTCGGACAGCACAACAAAACAACAGTGCAACAGCAGGACCGAAGGAGAGGCAAAGTGGCTACGATCTCCTCTCTGGGGGCACACATACTCATGCATTCACATGCTAAACCATGGTTTGGTTTAGCATTATGTACAAACCAGGCCACAGTTTGGAAGTGGTAAACAATGGTTTGCAAATGCAGGAGTTACTTACCAAGGAGCACAAATTGGCTACTCTGTGATGAATATACACTTGATGGCAAACACTGGTTTGATGTGGCACTCTCTGTGAAACTGCCCATTGAATAAGTGCCAGTCATGTGTCTTAGTTGTGAAATTTAATTGGGAGTAGCTAGCTTGCACAGTTTACATCCCACCTTTCCGAGGGTGTGAGATAGGAGGAAGTAGAATAACAGTAAGCTGCCTTTTTGTTACAACGATTTTTTTTAGGGGGGAAGCTGCATGTGTTGTATAGGGCGAAGCTTTGGCGTATAAAGCTAATGAGTGTTAATTTGTGTGCTCCTTGTTTTTGAATGTCTGAACACCCCCCCCCCACACACACACACACATTCTAGGGTAAGAAATGCAGGAAAGTCATGTAAATTGGAGCGACGACTTCTTGGTCTATTTCATTCAAGGAGCCTTCCTATGTCACATAATCTTCTACTGATTATGATTCAGTTCTAAAGGGAAATCAGATGGCCTGTTAGCATGCATGGATTGTCATCTCAGAGATTCACGGCTTTAAAAAGGCTAAGAACAGCTGTGAAATGTTCTGATTGCCTTGTGGCAGTCCCCTACAGCTCCTATACAAGAGAACCAAGACAAAATTGAGGCTAGCTGACAGCAGGCATAGACATTCCAGAACTGCACTTGTTCACAAGTTCATCTCTGCCAGAACTTGAAGTTACTAAAGACAAGTAACTGCTTTCCCAGTGCACTTTTCCCACTCCTTCCTCTCCCTGGTAGCCTAAACATCCAAAATGAGATTGCCATACCCTGAGATTCCTTGACCGACAGCATTTTCTTCCACAAGGAGCCGCCAATGGAAGCATCTCACCGCACATTTCATATTATAAACCATGCCAGAGAGAGAGGAAGAGGAGACGCGAGCTCAGTCCAGTAGAGAAGTGTCCCACTCCCATACTTTGTCTTATAGCACTAGGCAGCACTGTTCCTCTAGGACAGCTTTCCCCCAACCTAAGTGAGCTGCCAATGTTTTGGACTACAGTTCCTATTTCCTCCAGACTATTTGGACAGCATCAGGTTGGTCAAGGAAATTAAGTGTGTTAAGAGAAGGCTATGTCCGCATTGCTCCTGGTCCCTGAAGCATATTCTCTTCCCCCACTTAAGCCAGTCCAGAAGAACTGAGGAGAATGTGAGCCCAGAGCTGTGCAGGTTTTTCAGGTGGACATCAGATACAGGTGGACCTCAGCAAACCATGCCGCATACACTTTTCATGCCCATCTAAATAGCCATTTATGCTGCAGAGGGGGATTTGTATACATCCTCCCCACATAAAAAGGGGCTATGCTCTGTGCCAGCAAGTTGAATTTACAAGTAGGAAATAAGATATGAACTGCATTATCCCATCTTTCTTTCCTAATATTGTTTGCATAAGGCTATTCGGAATGAGAATGTTTGTATTTCCAGAGAACATTAGTTAATGTAATTTGATTAGAAATGAAATGATAATTACAAGGGCCAGAACTAATTGCTTTCAGAACAACTTAATTCTGGAAGTGTACTTATGGGAAATGGTACTATCAGGCTTTCGGTGCGATCAGAGGCTATTCGCCACAAATTATTTGTTTCATCTAAAAATACATACTTCGTCAACTGGACTTTTGCCCCTCTTTAGCCACTTCACAGGGTAGCTTTGTGCCAGGTTGGAGGCAATACAGCCACAAGTGTTATGGGCACACACCGTGGAGAGCAAATGCAGTTTCTGTCAACTGCCAGTCTCTTTTGGCAAATTGGCACTTTGGAATTTTGATAGAAGGACAGGACAGCATGCCTTCTGTCCACCCTGCTGTGGGTCAGACTACTCCCACCCACAGACAGAAAGAGGGAAAGCATGAAACACAAACAAATTTAGCTTTTCTAAGGCATCAGCTCCAGTGAAATTAAAATGGATTCCCTTGAATTTGCTTGATTTTCCAGGGGGTCTGGGGAAAAAAATAAATCAGCAAATTAAAACTTGCACCGGTAGACTAATCAGTAAACATCACAGATTCGGTGCTTGGTAGCACCGCAAAAACTTGGATCCAAGGCATGGGTATTCATGGTTTTTACACAAGATGACAAAATCAGCAACAAATCACAAAATGCATCTGCATGCACAGATTTGGCGGTGGTTGGGGGGGAGGGGCCCCTTGTGAGGGAATTATGAGGATCCATAAGGATTAAGTGCACCATGGATCAATTGCACTTCAAAGCGTACTGGATCCTTGATTTAATCAGTGGTGATGGATGTGTTCTGTGATGTGATTATGATTGGCAGGGCAGGGAACCCAAGGAAACACTGCGGAGTTTCAAGAGCATCTATTTTATTGGATCCAATTTGTGGGTGTGCACCTTCTCTCTCTCTCTCTCTCTCTCTCTCTCTCTTGACTCCAGTGCACCGTTGGTCCACTTTTTCTCCTTCAGCCTCCAGCTATCCCACAACAGTCCCATTTAACTTGGTAAACTTCCTTATCTTACACTCATAGCCACAAGAACTTCCCATCAAGCCAGGACCATATTGTTCACTGGCATCATTAGTTTCACTAGTATTTTCAGTCTGTCTCCTATTATAAAATGAACACAATATTATTATTATTATTATTATTATTATTATTATTATTATTATTAGGAGCAATTCGTGATAGATGTTTGGAACAAAACAGTTTCCTTTTACACCCAAATATGGGGGACGGCGACGACTGGTTTGTTCAACCACTTTTAGCTATAAGAAACCTTGATCAAACTAGTTTCAGATCCTGGTTTGTTCAATAACTGTGTGTCTGTTCCTATTATTATTATTATTATTATTATTATTATTATTATTATTATTATTATTAGTATTATTTCTATACCACCATTTATTCAAGGATTACAGGGTGGTTTGCAATATAAAAACACAAAAATACATAACATAGTAGCAAAGAAAAGCAATAACGCCCCATCACAGTTTTTTTTAATTATTTATTAAATTTCATTGCTAAACAAGTTTAAACTAAAAGGCTGTCCTAAGCTGTCATCCAAAAATAAAATCAGAACTGGACAGTCTACTTAGCACACAGATAGTAGCGGAGCAAACATGCTTAGTTCAATTATGTTGAAGCATTTTGCTGCATGATAAAAGTGTCAAGAGGTGATGTGGGGGGGTGGGGTGGGGGTGGGGCCCTATTAATGTTCAGGTAGTGCCTGCTTTTGAAGTGCTACAGCAGAGTCCATTCCTGACAGAGCAAGCCAACAAAACAAAACAAAAAAACCCAATGCAATGTTGTTGTTTATCTAGATGAGTGAAGCAGAGGTCAATGGGCAATTTGAATCTGTTTGTGAATCAGTGTTTAGTGAAGTTGAAGCTCAGGCCATGGATGCCCTCGATCTGCCGGGTTGTTTCCGAACCAGAAGCCACAGTTACTTGCGTGCCATTCAGGCGGGCTACTCTCAAGACGACGAATGTATCCCTGCAATGGCATCTTCCAATATCACCTCAACAATCAGGTCAACAACAGGTAAGATGATCTACGTTGTTCCCTTTGCAACGAGCCGTTTTGCATATGAAAAGTTGGGAAATGCGAAATCTCTTTTGTGTGAATGGAAGGCAACGTACGCTGTGCGGCCATGACTCATTCTGTGGGAAAGCACTCGACTGAATAACACCTTTTATTTAGCTCTAACGCTGGCTTACGTTTTGCATCATTTCATAATTAGGAGCCTCGGCTGTCTATGAACCCTGGTCTGCTTTCTGAGCTTGATGGAATAACCAGTGAGAGCTATAGCAAACATTAGCCAGAGTTGGGTGCATCCTGCTCCAACGTATATTTCTTGTAAAAATAATAAAAAAGCAACCATAAATTTCAAAACTTTGTTTCCTATATGCATGTGTAGGTTTGCAGCTTTCCATCCTTTAGCCCTAAAACACAGTTGTCTGAAGCCGTCCCCTGAAGTGCACCAATTGCTTTATTGTCCTTGGATTCCCAAAATGGCTTGGATTGAGAGAGGGCAGGGAGAGAGAGGAGAGTTTGAAAGCACCATCCCTGCTCTAAGTAGTAAGCAGCACACAGAAAGTCTTAGGATCCTGGCTAAGTACTGGAGAGGGGCTGATGCACCATATGCATAATTTTTTTCATTATTTGTAATAAATCATCAACTATCATTATTATGCCACTCATTTGGCATCCACCTGTTGCCTGAGTTGTTCCTTACCAGCTTCTAGAAGCCGGGCAAAGTCCTGTTGTTGTCTTTGGTTTTTGTCTGATGTGTGAGATTATTGTAACTATTGACGATAAATTACATGATCACAATTTGTTTTGTAAGGCACATTTTAAATAAATCCATTTGTGTACACTGTAAACCACCAGGAATTTTTCGTTACCTCACGTCACCTTGCTGATCTGACTGCTTGACACTTAAAAAGGTAAAGAGGTAAAGGGACCCCTGACCATCAGGTCCAGTCGTGTCTGACTCTGGGGTTGCGGCGCTCATCTCGCTCTATAGGCCAAGGGAGCCGGCGTTTGTCCACAGACAGCTTCCGGGTCATGTGGCCAGCATGACAAAGCCGCTTCTGGCGAACCAGAGCAGCGCACGGAAACACCGTTTACCTTCCCGCTGCAGCGGTCCCTATTTATCTACTTGCACTTTGACGTGCTTTCGAACTGCTAGGTGGGCAGGAGCTGGGACCGAGCAACGGGAGCTCACCCCGTGGCAGGGATTCGAACTGCCGACCTTCTGATCAGCAAGCCCTAGGCTCTGTGGTTTAACCCACAGCGCCACCTGGGTCCCGAAGCTTGACACTTAGGTGGGCCTGGGTCCCTAAGCTTGACACTTAGGTGGGCCTTATTGCTCTAGTACATACTGTATGTCTGGTCTTCATCCCATTCCTGATAGTCTAAGGTGCCACCACGCTTAAAAGGAGGGGAGAATGACACCATGGAGTGGAAGCAAGAGAAAGTTGCCCTGTAACATATATACATATGGTCTCTCTCTCTCTCTCTCTCTCTCCACACACACACACACACACTAAAACAACCCAATAACACCCGCTCTTCCACAACACATTTAAAAGGGCATTGGATGTCAGTCTACCTAAGGCTTGGTTAAAGGGGGACATTTTCTTCTGCGACCTAAAGGTGTACGTTTCTGAGCACAATTCAAAGTGTTGGTGCTGACCTTGAAAGCCCTAAATGGCCTCAGCCCAGTATAACTGAAGGGGCATCTCCATCCCCACCATTCAGCCCGGACACTGAGGTCCAGCTCCAAGGGCCTTCTGGTGGTTCCCTCACTGCGAGAAGCGAGGTTACAGGGAACCAGGCAGAGAGCCTTTTCGATAGTGGTGCCTGCCCTGTGGAACGCCCTCCCATCAGATGTCAAGGAAATCTGACTTTTTAGAAGACATCTGAAGGCAACCCTGTATCCAGAAGTTTTTAATGCTTGATGTTTTTATTGCGTTGTAAGCCCCCCAGAGTGGCTGGGAAAACCCAGCCAGATGGGTGGGGTATAAATAATAAAATTATTATTATTATTATTATTATATTAATGAAGAAGCCAGATGAAACCTCCCTGAGGAGAGCATTCCACAAACGGGGAGCTTCTGCAGAAAAGGCCCGTTGTCATGTTGCCAGTTTCTGGACCTCTCATGCACTCAAAGAAGGGCCTCAGATGATGAATTCAGGATCTGGGTAGGTTCATATGGAGAGAGGCAGTCCTTGAGGTATTCTGAGCAAAAAACAACAACAACCTGTCAGTCACTAGCAGGAGCTCTGCTGCTTGTCACCAATGGCAGTGTGATGCAGTGGTAACATGCAGAGACCCATGTCCCTAAAGTTGCTACTTGCGAATATGACTCAGTCCCAAAGATAGCCATTGAATATTTGGATTGGACTGTGGGATAGGAGACGCACTGTAAGTCTATATAAGGCACCACCAAGCCAAAATCTCATTTATTTGAATCCCATTTATTTCTCTGTCTTGATGCTTCAGTTTTATGCCTTGTATAAAATTGTATCCCTTGATTAGCTGTCTTCTGCTTAAACAAAGTGGCTCTGACTTTGGGAAAATGCCTAACTCTCATTATACACATTTTTTCCCGTTTCCTGAACGTATCAGGTAATTTCTTGCTCAAATACTTCATCTTTCTGTCTTATTAAGCTAAGTAAAATGACTCTGGAGGGGGGGGGAGTGGGACCATCATTCCAAACATCACCAAATTTAGAAGGCTGGAAATTAGGATTGGCTTGCAGGCACTGTAACTTGTAACTACGGTACTTGAATTATCTGTAATGTTGCACAAGTCAGCTCTTGGTTTCTGGGAGAATGCTAGAATGAGTAAAATATTCAAATGGAATATATATCAAATGTCAAAAGAAGTGTAACTATTATGCACTACAGTGTTAAATGAAACTTTCAATTTCCAAAACAAGTTATTAGCTTCTAAATGATGGAGTAACCATTTAATATTTATGCATTTGAAATGCAGTGGACAGCAGTTTCTTTGCATATTTTTTTTCACACTTCAAATGACCATTTACTTATTAATCTGACGCGAACCAAATTAAATATAGTGCAGCGTGTTAGAAATAATTTGATACATAGAGTGTCTTTTGTGTAAAAGGCAGAAAGGTCAGAAACTATTTTTTTTTAATGTAGCAAATGGGCTCCTTTGAATATTTAGGAAATTTAATAATGTATCATATTTAATTGCATTTTTATTTCATTTTTTGCTAATATGGCAAATCACAGAAGTGGTTTCGAAGAACTGTTAAATTGTGACTTGGTGAAGCAGGGTAACTCTGGCCGATTCTGAAGTTGTAACCCACGTGACTGCACTAATATTTTAATATATAATCTACCCAGAAATAGCAAACATGCTGCATTTGTAGGGAGTCACACAGATAGTTCAAGCAGAATGCATGCTGTCTCGTCTCATGTTTCTGTACACAGAAACCAGATTGTGCATAAACAAGTCCCCAGAGGCAGGGGAGTGTTTTGCCATCACTGCTGATCTCTACCTGTGCAAAAATGCTACAGAGTCATGCCTGAGAAGGTCACACAACCTCCCAACTGGCTGTCCTTGTCATAAGTGGCAGCCAATCAAGGTTTCAGGAGCAAGTGATGGAGGACCTGAGATCTGGCTGGAATCTCAAACCAGCTGTGGGATACACTGGTGCTCAAGGAGCCAGATGTGTTCTGGATACCTTCATCAACTGCTGTCGTTACATTTTTGATGTTTGAAACATCTGATTGCCTGCCACTGCTTTACACTTACCCATTTCTCATGGTGGCACTGGTTTCTATTTGACCACATTAGGCAAATATCTGCCTATCAGCATTGGAAGGTTTTCGTCATAGGAATTATTATTTCTAAATCATTTTAACTGTGGCTCCATGGGAATAAGTGGGAAAACATTATGTTCCAAAGGGACTTTGTAATGTTAATGAGTCTTAGAGAGCTAAAACTATCTTCTTTGGGTTGAAAAGACAAGGTCGCCTGGAGTTGCAGCCATTTGAACCAGCTGCCTTAATATGTCCCCCACCCTGGCTTTTTAAGTTTCTAAGCAGGGGGGAACTACCTGTTCAGAAATATCACAGACCTTGCTGGACTGCACGATTCCTTTGGTTTTTTTTTTTTTTTTAATCCAGCCTTTCAAGATAAAAACAAACCCCACAAGGCAGTTTGCAAGTAACCTCAACATTCCTTAATAAAATCACAATGAACTAAATCATGGGGGGGGGGGGTGATTGTAGAGGATCCAGAAAAAACTAATTTGTGGGAGCAAAGGTCAGGCAGAGATCATCATTTGGGGGGCAAGAATTTAATACATGTGACACAGCCTCAATGTGTTGTTATTGAAAACCAGAGGAGCCACTCGGGTAGCTGGAAAGAGCTATCTCTGTTAACCAGAATGGTTCTTAATTCCTGGTCAGCTTACATGGGATTTCAGCCATCTTAAAAAGCGAAAGCAACAAGAAATCTAAGGAGCACTCTTTGGTTTGTAGGAAATAAATGAGTCTTGTAGTGCATCTTGAAAACCGCCAAAGAGGTCCTGACAAACTATCAAGAAGAATGAGTCCCGAAGGAAAAGCCCCAAATGAAAAAGCTCAGCTTCTGGCCTCTTCAATTTTGATCCTAGGACCGATAGCAGGAGTGTTGAAGCTGATTTCAGCTGCATTAGTGGGATGCGACTTGAAAGGCTGTTTGTAAAACACAACACCCTCGACCATTCTTGGCTTGGAGTTAAAAGGTTATTGAGAAAGGGCTGGGAACTTTTGCTCTTGGGGTTGATAAAGTGAACAGTGGCTAGATAGCCTCCTGGAAACTGCATAAGGTTATGCCCCATGGAATTATGCAGATCAATTTCAATCAGTCATCTCACTGACCCCAAAAAACCAGCTGTTATGAGGTCGGCACTTTGGGGGCATCAGACTCTTTAACTGTAGGTGAATAGCAAGGAACATTTTTTTTTCTAAATGCCTTGATTCACACAGACACTTTTAGCTACCAAATACTTTTATGAATGTAATTATATACCTGCCTGTATTTCTAAATCCAATTGAGTCAAAGCATGATCACACAGCAGGAGGGAACATGACACTGCTGGAATCACAAGGCCCTCAAATATTTCGTTGAAGGTCACTCGAAATCCACAGTGTTGGATGTGCCTTTGTCGCGAGTCACACCTATTCTAACGATACCTTAAGGATATCTTTACAGAAGGCACAATTAATCACTGGAACATTATGTATGTGTGCCTAAGAGAATATATTCTGTATACGTTCATAGAACTTTTCCTCTTCCTCTTCTGTTGAGAAAAATGGTGCTGTCTCTTGCCTCCATAGATTTTACCTCAAAATCCAACATTTGTATGCCTTAGACTTGTTGGCAGTTCTTTTGGCAGTTGTCAAATCTGGGATCTCACTGTCACCCGACTGTCAAATGAAGTTTTTCAGTGGTTCCTTGTGGACAGGTTTCCCACAAAGACAGCTTGCCTGCTGCTGCTGCTGCTACTGCTGCTGTTCTTCTGCCATGTGCAGCCGTAAGGTGTCAGGGCTGGTTCAGCTGCTGGTCATCACAGAGGCTCAGGAATGAGCAGTAAAATTGATTCTTTATTCAAGGAAACAGAATACAATTAGAGAAAACTGCGGCGAGACTGGCCCCAGTAAAGCAGTTGCCAGAACTGACGATCTGGGTCTCACACCTCCTCTAAGTCTCCTCCCCAGCCGGCTGTTTTCCCTTCAGTCTTAAACTCCACTGGGCAGGGGCCTCCTGCGAGCTCTGGGCTTGTTGTCCTGCTGCATGCAAAAGTCTGAGTCCTTGGAGACCAGGAGGGATGGGAGCTGAATACAGTAGGAATGGCAGGCTCCTGTGGATCTGTTGCAGCCTCAGCCCCCTCCTCCTCCTCCTCAGCTGCCTGTCCTACATCTGCAGTGTTTTCTGCCTCTTCTTCTCTCTCACTCAAGCTTGTTCAGCATCCAACCATTCTGCATCTGTCCTCCACTCCTCATCCCCTGACCTGTCTCAACACCTGGCCTTGGAGCCTTCCTCTTCTAAGGCTTCCTTAGGGGGTTCTCCTGCTGGGACCATTCCTCATCATCCAGCCAGTCTCTAAGGGAAGATGGGGTGAGCGGACTCCTTGAATGTGCTCCAGAATCCTTTGTGACGTACAGTGACACATGACAGACAAATAGTGATTTCTTGGGAGATGAATCCAAGTGACAAGTGTTCAGGAGGGCTGGTCGCAGCCCCCAAGTGTTTGCCTCTTATTGCCTTACTGCCCTCCCTAGCCTGGGAGCCTGGCACAGCCAGAGGTGGGCACAGCACCAGGTGACCATCACACACACACCCCGGCCACACCAGAGGATGCCAGCCTCCCAGAACCCACCGCAGCTTTGCCATGCGGCAAAGGTCACCCACCCAGAGTCCCAGGTGAGCGGATATTCTCAAAGGAGATTTTTGTGGATTCAGGCGAGCAATTTCATTACAGCTTTAGTTTTGTAAAAGCATTAAATTTGGTGTTTAAATTCCTGACATCCTTGTGATCACTGCATGTGTGCATTTAAGGGAACAAAAAATAATAATAAAATAAAACAACAATAAAATGAATACATACCACCAGGGTCTCCACTGCTATGATTCACTCTGCGACTCTGCTTAATTAGTGCTGCCAGAACTCTAAGGAATTAGTTGACACTTTATCCTCTGCAAAAAGTATGGAAAGCCTGTGTGACACAGTGTTTATGGATCTTGAGATTGTGCCAGCTTTTGCTGCACAGAACGTTAAATTCTGTTTCCTATCAGATAGAAATATGGATTGTCTAGAGAGAGAAAGGGGGGACGGGACAAAGAAGCTGCTGTCAATAATTCGCTTCAGGATGCTAACTGCTTGCTGCACTATAATTTATTGTTAATTATCAGAACTAAAATAGAAGCCTTTTTTGTCATCCATTGAACATACCTTGAGTCTAGTGTTGCCCACCTCTCTCTCTCTCTCTCTCTCTCTCTCTCTCTCTCTCTCTCTCTCTCTCATACAAGTATCCAGGTGGGTGACCTTGAGATCTTATTTGATTTACAACTTTTGAAAAGCAGCATTAACTACACTGCATACGCAAATATTACCCTTTACGCTAAGTGTTCCTGTGTTGGCAAATGGGGTTTATTTTTGTGCAATGCGCAGCACAGCTTTTAGATGGACTTACAGATTTTGCAAATCTGTAGAACCGTAATGCCCTTTGAAGAAGAAACAAACAATGCTAGTTTATTTAACAATGCTAGTTTATTTAAGATGTGTGCACCAAGAGCTGGCTGGTGAGCATGTGAATACGTGAATTTCATCCTATCCTCTGAACATCTTTGACCTTTCTCCTTCTTTGGCTTCCTCTTTGTGCCTCACCCGGCTATCTCATTCCTGTTAAGAATAACCAACATTAGGGTTGCCATACATCCGGGGGAACCTCTTTTGAGGGGCCAACATGCCCATCCGGACAGATTTTTACATTTTAAAGGAAATGTCCGGGTTGGAGGGGGGGTAGTTGGGCTCAGGGGGTTTGGTCTGCTTGGGTTCAGGTTGCTCTGTATTCCGCAGCCGCTGCCAGCCCGAGCTGGGGAAAGGGGTGTGTGGATGTGGCATTGGCTGCCACACACACACCTCTTTCCAAGGCTCGGGCTGTTGGGTAGGGTTGTTCTTCGAGATATGACAACCCTACCCAACATCATTATTAGACTCTTTCCTTTGGGAGGTTTCACCTGCTTCCCTTTTCCTCCCAAAGGCCTACAGCTCCCACAATCTTTTGCAGCCACACTTCTTCTCTTCCATACAAATGCTACCAAGATACAGATGTCTCTCTCACAAACACACATATGAATGGTTGAAGTTAGATTTCTTAATATTAATACGTCACTAACAATTAACTTAATTGTTCAATTTGAAGGAAAATGGTAATAGCGTATGGTTTACGCCATCGTATTATTCTGTTATGAATCACCTTCCATAGAAATTTCAAGGTAATTGTCATTCGTACAATGAAAACAACTTAATATAGGTTGAAAAACAAGACGGGGGAAAAATAGCTGAAGATAGGTTTGAAACAATACCAATGCACACCCAAGGCACGCGCGTGCACACACACACACACACCCCAAACAATCCAGCCAGCTGGTGGAAATAGAAAGTTCAAATAGTGGTTGCTTGCCATATCTTAGCAGAAATGCTGCTTCACAAAACAGGGGAAGCCACGCTGAAAGCCCTGCTCTGAGTCATGTTTTCTAGAGGCCTGTTATTGAAATAACAACATTAAATGAGAAAAAAAATTAACATACCCCTTCCCACCTCTGCTTTTAAAAAGGCTGGTGTGTGGAAGGAACAAAATTCTTCTCAGCTAGCCAGACAAAACAGAGGAAGAAGAACATCAGGAGCCCACCATGGTGAAGCTGGGTCATCTGTTTGGGTCCTGTGGGTCATTTCCATTTGGAATAAATATCTGAGCTTTTCTACGAACATGTTATCATTTCTTAAACTGTTATTTAATGCAGTGGCAGAATCAGGAGGTATGTGAATGGATGGTGAGTTAACCACTGAGAGCAAAAGAATAATGTAAAAGTCATGAAAAATATGTAAGGACAAGAATGGGAAGCAATGGATTACAATTAGAAGTTTTATTCAACTGAGTAATCCTAAACTCCTGAGAAATTTATGAATAACCAATTATGGGATGTTAAACCTCTGTTACTGTTCAAATCTGTGCTCAGGAAACCAAACACTACACTAATTTATTATTATTACACACACACACACACACACACACACACACACACAGTGTTTATATTTATATATTATATTAATTTCATCTTCTGGCATAAGCATCTGGTCTCTATCTGGTAACACAAACATCTACATAAACAGGGAAGTTTTTGCCATATAGTAAAAGCACCGTAACAGAGGAGGGCAACTGCATCTCCTATGACAAAGTGTTCCACAATTTAGGTTGCGGAATTTCATTGTGGACATTTCAAAACAGAGGAAAGAAATGTCTTAAGTATAGCTTTTGAGCTACTGTTTGTGAAATGACTAATTCATGTTGTAGTCCTCCTGTCATTCATATAGGTTTTGAGCCAGACAGGCTCCTCTATTTATGGAAAGTGCCAAGATCCAGCAGAGGGTCCCACTGGAGAAATGGGGGAGGTGATATATGTTGATTCCCTCTTCCTTCTGCAACCCCCAGGGCCATATCCCACACTGTTCTGGACACTGTTCTCCCACAGGAGAACACAAGAAGAAGACGGAGTTCCACTTAAGCCAACCTTATCAGTGTTTTTCCCGATTCCCTTTGCCTTAAAAAAAGGGAAAGAAAAGGCAAGCAGATTTTGAAAGAAGATGTCTCTGACTTCCTTTTTAAAAAAACCAAAAAACACATGTCTCTGTGGAGCATAAGAATATTTTCCCTAAAATGAGACAGGACGTCATAGAAGAATCTTAAAAGGGGTCATTATTTAATTAGAAAATGACATATTTACAGCTAGAACTGTCATAACTAAAAAAAAAAAATTGAATTTGCTTTCTAAAGTACACCCATAAATCAGAGTGAGTGAGTTCCATGTCTGTGCTGAACACGAGGCATTTATAAATCAGTGAGGTAAATCCTATTTACCTCCAATTTGTTGGGAAATGTCTGAAAATCTCCCCGCTTTTCACCTTGAGCACACCAAATTATAAACTTGTTTAAATAGTTTCCCCAACTATTAAGGTCAGATCTTTGCTGAGGTATGAATGGTTCTGTTTGGTTCCATGCTTTTTGTGCAGATGGATAATCCAGGAAGTGTAGCTCTTTGTACTCAGAGAAGCTACGCGTAAGATCTAAGGTACGATTAACCTCTTCCAGGGACTCATCTCACCTTTTGTTCACACTTGCCAAGAAAATGGAGATTTAATTGAAAATTCTGATTGCTGCAACTTAATCTTGGGCGAAGGGGAAGTTCTCTCTGACTGAAACGCAAGCCCTCCTGGCTGTCCTCGTAAATGATACTTGTTATATACTGCCGCCACCTTGCACGGCGACAACAATTTGAAGGCAAGGCACAAATGAGCCTTTGATGAATGAGGCTTGTTACATGGAAAATGCAATACGTTCCCCATGCCTTTTTAGCAATAGGTAGTAAGTGAAATCCAAGTGAAATTTTATCTCTGTCAGCCCAGATAGTTTCCACTTAGGCTTGTGTTTGTATTGATTCATAGGAAGAAAGGTGATTACCGCTTTCTAATAAGGCGGGATTTATGGGGAGATTAGAACACTGCATGTCTTTGAGGGCTTTTGTGAATGTGAAGTCCACTTGGCCAAAACTCCAATTAAAACTGCCGCCATGGTGCTTTCCCGTCTAGTACGTGGACATTTTGGTTCGTTTGGATAAACCTGAACAGAGCTACAACATATAAACCGGTTTAAAGTGCAGGACGTGTATAACACCAATTTGGGCAGAGCCGTCTGATTTCTTTCTGAGCCACTTCCACCAAACAGAAGAGCGAACACAGGGGATGAGAATCTGCTGCATGTTACACAAGCCCAAGAACAGGAGCGACCTTGCATGTCCCAGCACACCTTTCCAGCAATCTCTCGTTGCCAGTTTGCTTGACATGGTGTGAAATATCCACGAGAACTCCTCTTTGCGAGTGATTCCTATGCCGGAATACAAGCAAATGCAGTTCTGCAAACTGCAGCTCATTGAAATGCCAATAATCAAGGATTATTGCAGAACTGAAAAACTCATCCATGGGACTGTTAGAAAGCAAACTGATCCCATATTACATTGCTTTGCTAAAAGTTAGAACTCAACATCTTCCTTTAAGGGGCTAAGCAGAGTCTGCTTAAATCTAAGCAACCGTTTACATAGGGAGGGCATGCTGTATTTTATTCTTAAATCTTCCTATATCCCAGCTTTTTGTGGTCTTCGTCAGCTGCAAATGATTATATTCTCCCTTCCCCAATATATATCTTCCTATTTTAATTATCAAGCCACACAATGAGTTCGCACACAGTTCAAATTATTCAGTTCAGAATTGCTTGCATGCTAAGCCAAGGGTTGAAAGGCAACTCCACCTTGGTCATTCTTCTACATCAGAGCCAATGTAACATAGCTAAAATGTTAACTCTTTCTGAGTATGATTCAAGGATTATCTGAGATTCCAGTATTGCAGGGCATTGGACTAGATGAACTTTGGGAGTCCCTTCAAATTCAATGGTACTATGATTGTTATGCTAACACAGTCCCAGTGATATCCATGGCGCTGCACCATAAACAAAAACTGTGTTTTACCATCTTCTCTGTACAAACCAAAACCATTGCACAGATGAATTATTCTTCTGAGTACTTTTTGTGGGTGAACAATTCGCATATATAATTCTAGCTCACCATAGACTTCCATGGACTGCAAGTGTTATATCTGAGGTAAATAGTTCAATTCTGATCTAGAGTTTTGAGGAAATTGTTTTGCAGTTTCTTTTATGAATGTGCAATTCTGTATATATTGCAGCTGATGAGCGTGAAAGCATTGCATAACATTTAGCTTTGTTACGGTAAGGTTCAGACGGTGAAAATCTGGGCGGAAAAGTTGTTGAGCCCAAACCGACACTGCTGACATGGGTTTCCCCAGACGTTTTAGCAATTTCCACCCAGACACTGCTTCTGACTGCAATATTCCAGATATGTCTGGGAACTTCTGGACATATGGCAACCAATAACAGTTGTGGATTACTACCAAGACAGATCAACTTTAACTGAACCAAATGCACACACTTTGTATATGCCACCGAATTATTTCATATATGACATCTCATCAACAGGAGAAGGCGGGGGGAACAAGAGACATAGATACCCCGTTACACCATTATGTGTAGAAAATGTGCAAATGTCACTTGTTTAAGTGTTTGGAAGCCATTGTATACTTATAGGCAGAATTGTCAGCAATGGTATGGAGCTGAAAATAGGCTACTGCGTTACATGAAAATGTGTACACACTTACAAAAAAAGAAGAAGCCCTCCCTGTTTTGCTCAGGGTGGGGCCTGAAAATAGACGGATTCTCTGTCACTTCCAGGGTGCCTTCCGGCAACAATGCAAAGAATAACATTATACCTCACAGCATGACATTTCATGTCACAGAAGCCACGGTGCCTGCAGCCATGACAGAGGGCTCATCTGATACCAGCAAGAGTGGCAAGATCGGCAGTGTGGCAGCAACAGTGTGGGCAGAGGCAGTAGCCCTGCAAGATGCATCCAGAGGTGGGTTGGAATGAATGGGTCTGGGAGGGCAGGGATATGGGGTGAGTGGGCCATAGAGAGTACAGTAGTTGGTTGGAGTAAGAGAAGGGTGAGTTTAGGGGGCGGGGTGACCTTTAGTGGTTAGAGAAGCCTGGGGTGGGTGGAATTGAGGCAGTGTTTTTGCAGCCTTTCTGAGCTTGTGTCCATCCTAAGACCACGTGCATCCTAAACACCATTAGAACAAAGCAGCAGCTGTTTCCAAATCGGATTGGGGTGATGGACTGAATAGGAGAGCAGACCTTCCAGCAGAGTCCAAGCCACTCTGAATCACAATAGTTGCTATTCATGTCTTGGCCAGTGATGATGATGCAGCGTCACCCATTTCAGAGCCCTGCCTTTTCATGGAATGATGTGCCCCCTTCCAAGTCTGGTGCCCCAACATGGGCACATATGTCCACAAAGGGGGCCCACCCCACTCTCATGGTAGCCTCTAAAGCAGGCTTCCTCAAACTCAGCCCTCCAGATGTTTTTGGCCTACAACTCCCATGATCCCTAGCTAGCAGGACCAGTGGTCAGGGATGATGGGACTTCTAGTCTCAAAACATTTGGAGGGCCGAGTTTGAGGAAGCCTGCTCTAAAGTAAGGGATGGGGTGATCCAGGAGAAGTGGAATGCTCCTGATAACATGAAAGAGTTGAGATCATGGAGGTTCTGGCTGCAGATATCTTTGCCACATCACCAGGTTGTAGAGAATGTAAAGGTCAAAAACCTGGTTCTCATTTTTGAAGGTATCTGGTGTGCTCAGAAGAAGAAGAATTACTTGGAGGCCTCCTGAACTTCTCCAGCCCAGCCCAGGACGTTTATAAATCTTGAGTGGAAAGAACATGATGCACAAATGTTCTGGTGAACATGCATGTGTATCACTCTCTCTACTGAAGGTAGAGATCAGTGAGCAGTCCATACCCTGCACACACCTGGCCACCTGGCCATGGATGACTAGCAGGAGAAGCTAAGAGTCAGTTTCCTGCCCTTGAGAGCACCCCATCTATAGCAGGTAGCATTTGCAGCAACAACAGATTCTAGAGGGAGGCTGCGGAGACATCTAGAAAGCTATAGGGCCTTGGGCAATTGCCAGGACTGGAGCTGTGCCACTAAACTCCCATGTATCGGTGGACTCCCATCAGCTCCAGCAAACATACCAATGGTCTGGCATGATCAAGAGCTGTAGGCCCACAATATATGGGTGACCACAGATTTCCCCCAACTCTGCTCCACTGCATGTAAGCCAAAGCTGTTCTGCAGTACAGTTTATTATACTATAAGCAGTATAATGCTATGCAGTTGGTGTTTTTGAGGCCATTGATAAACTGTTGGGCTTATACAGTGGTACTTTGGGTTACAGACGCTTCAGGTTACAGACTCCGCTAACCCAGAAATAGTACCTCGGGTTAAGAACTTTGCTTCAGGGTGAGAACAGAAATCGCACGGCGGCAGCAGGAGGCCTCATTAGCTAAAGTGGTACCTCGGGTCAAGAACAGTTTCAGGTTAAGAACAGACGTCCAGAACGAATTAAGTTCTTAACCCGAGGTACCACTGTATCTGCCTAACTCTGCTTATCAGATCTGTCTGATATTCCTGCATTTTCGCTTATGCAGATTTTTCTACTTAAAATTCATTTCAGTCGTCCTTTCCTTTCTGCAGTAACGTCTTGGTGAAGCAAAAAGATTTACCTCAACACCAGTGTGAGTATTTTTACGTTTAATCTTACACAATTGCAGCTTTCTTTATCACATGTGGGGAACACATAGTGAACACAACTTGGCTTTGAACAGATTTAATTTTACTGACTGACCTGTAGCAAAACTTCGAACAACAACTAACTTAACATAGGAAAAGCAATGCTTTGTAACTTTTTTTTTTTAAGTATACCTTTAACTTTTAGCAACTTTAAGTCCAGCTTGAAAAGTTCTTGTCTGAACAGTTTTAAGTTATCCACATCCTTAATTTTTCATCTCATTTTTTTTCCCAAACAGGACTTACACAAATGGGTCAAGGAAGCCATTCATGAAGGCAGCAAAGGAGACCTGCACATTGTTCCTGTGGTGGAAAGACAAGAGAGATTATTTAAAACCAAAAATTAAAAGTGGATCAATGTTTAATTTTGTATGTAAAAATAAAATAAAATTACATTTTCTGCTACTTGTTTTATTGATAAGAAATAGTATTTTTAAAAAATAATCTTTATTTCAAAATATTTTTTTAAAATACATTCACAAACAAATATATAACAAAGAAAAATGCAAATCATACAATACAAGCACAAGATTATTTATAATACAAGATTATTATTTTTAAAAAAGAAATAGTATTTTTTTAAAGTCATAGATAGGCCATTAAATTAACATAATAAATTAACCCACTATAATACTTCAGTGAATATACATTTCAATTTACCTTGTGATTATGATTTATGATGCAATTAAAGACGATTATTATTAACCATCAGTAGTTCTTGATAAATAAATATACCCATTTTTTAAATGTGTGTGTTAATGATGTGACCATTTCGGATGCAAGATTTAAAAATAATTACTTCATTATTTATATCTAACGATGCTTATATTTTACTGCCATTTCTTTAAAGAGAAATAAATGATATTACTGCACAATCGGTACATTGCCTAGTATTTGTTAGGGGTCTGCAGCAGATTTGGGTGGATTCTGAAGCAAAACACACCACTTTGAAGGGATTGGGGATTTGTATGAGGTGAAGAGGGATACACGTGGGTTGCCGTGAACCGAAGGTGGAAAATCTGGAGCACCTTGCAATACCTTACTGATCTGAACACGGAAAACGCTTCACAGAAGTATCTACTGAAAGCAAAATTGTGCCTCTAAGGGTGGAGGGAAAGGTTGCTTTGCGCTTGACAGGTCTAACCCGTAATCAAAGGAAATTATTGTACCATGGCTCTGCTGCCCCAGTGCTTTGGGATACAGGTGTCAAAGTAATAGTTTTGCTCTCTGGTGCTTATTGCAATTTGTTAGTTCGGTCTCCTAGGACCAGTAGCATTCAATAAGGCCGCAGCACTTTCCTGGCCACCCTTAACTGCTGTCTCTGCTGTTTACAAGAGACAAAGGGGTGGGGGAAAGGATGGTATGATGGAACCAATTCAGCACTCCTGCTGGTGTGTTTGCATCGCACCGATTTGGCTGCCAATTTACCACATTCTCCCAGTGAACGGTATGCCAGGCGAGCACCGCCATCGCACCCGGCCAGCCACTACTGCTTCGGCGTTGTAACATTGAGCGAGTTCTCGTAGAGTGAATCGGAGGCTTGTAAAAACGATTTTGCGTTTCGCCAGTACAAGTTTACCTCATTCCAAAACTTATACCGCCGGTCTCTTATTTACTCACCCTTTCCTCACTCCCTCCAATCCTTATTGCCTTTTTTCAAATACACCTCTTGATGTTGAAGTTCCCCGGCTTTCTTTTTCTTTTCTTTTTTTGGTCTATGTATGTGTTGATTGTTCTAATTAATAGTAGTCAGCGTTATTCCCCCTCCCTCTTTGCCTTAGAATAGTTCCAGTTCTGAGCTGTATCACTTGATTCATTTTACTTATCTGTTATTATATGTATCCCCTGCTTTTGTGGGGAGGGAAGTTACACTATCACTTACTGCTGTTAACATATATTGTTGGAAGTGTGCAGTGCACAAGCACTCACCCTGAGTTCTGCTTCATCCCTTTGTCCGTCTCAAGCGATTTGCTTTATTTATCAGTCACAAGCTGCCTGTCCTATAACTTCTTTATTTGTGCGGTATTTCTCACACACCATAAGTCTGCACAGTGCTGTCGGGCTGTACGCAAGCAGTCACAGTTGTCGGCAGATAAGCAGGATACAATACAGATTTTAATTTACTTTTAGGATTCAGCTGTTGTTGTTCAGTCGTTCAGTCGTGTCCGACTCTTCGTGACCCCATGGGCCAGAGCAGGCCAGGCACACCTATCCTTCACTGCCTCCCGCAGTTTGGCCAAACTCATGTTAGTAGCTTCGAGAACACTGTCCATCCATCTCATCCTCTGTCGTCCCCTTCTCCTTGTGCCCTCCATCTTTCCCAACATCAGGGTCTTTTCCAGGGAGTCTTCTCTTCTCATGAGGTGGCCAAAGTACTGGAGCCGCAACTTCAGGATCTGTCCTTCTAGTGAGCACTCAGGGCCGATTTCCTTGAGAATGGATAGGTTTGATCTTCTTGCAGTCCATGGGACTCTCAAGAGTCTCCTCCAGCACCATAATTCAAAAGCATCAATTCTTCGGCGATCAGCCTTCTTTATGGTCCAGCTCTCACTTCCGTACATTACTACTGGGAAAACCATAGCTTTAACTATACGGACCTTTGTTGGCAAGGTGATGTCTTTGCTTTTTAAGATGCTGTCTAGGTTTGTCATTGCTTTTCTCCCAAGAAGCAGGCGTCTTTTAATTTCGTGACTGCTGTCACCATCTGCTGTGATCATGGAACCCAAGAAAGTGAAATCTCTCACTGCCTCCATTTCTTCCCCTTCTATTTGCCAGGAGGTGATGGGACCAGTGATCATGATCTTAGTTTTTTTTTTGATGTTGAGGATTCAGCTACATTAGTAAATAAACAACAATTTGAATGTACTATAACCATGCAACACCACATGGCGCCAGAGAGCAGAATTTTTTGTACGTGTTTTTCCACAGTTTTTTTTATTGTTATAACAATCTATTTTTTCTGGTGTGGCAGCAGTACTGCATTAGCCATTTGAGTTCTGCCCCTCACAAAACTCAAATGCACTGCCTTCACTGCTACAAGGAGGTGTACCGAGCAGGACACTGAGGAGAAGTCAGCTTGCTAAATAGAGAAACTGAAGAGGAGAGCTTTCCGATGTGCTTTTGGACAATTTAGTTGAGGAGGAAGATTGCCTCACCAACCCTCAACGCTCCTACCACCACCGCAAAGATGCAGCAGTATTCCAGTGGTGGGCACTGGTCCTCCATTACCAAGGGCTTGCGTCTCCAATGCCATTCCTATGGCAGAAGCCCACAACAACGGCAAATTAATTCTGGGTTGTCACAGAAGTGGCAGAGCATGGCTCTTTTTGCGTGGGGAGTAAGCTAAGCAGAAAGAAGGTTTCATGAGCAACACACCAGCCACAGCCTTAGAAGGCACCTGCATAGAAACATCACTGGTGCTTCTTGCTCAGGGAAGAGTCAGAGCAGGCGCACAGCAAGGGCAGGATGAGTGCAGGGCACAGCACAAGTGACAAAGCTTCACACACATAAACACAAAGCAAGAGGCTATGAAAGATGGGGGGCGAAGAAAATATTGGTCCAGAAGATGGATATTTACTGTACGGAGCCCAGTGGCAGCACAGTAAGACAGTCTTATGGCACAGTGCCCCCCTCACAAAAGGCTGTTTCTGTGCAAAAAACAAAAAAGGGAAAAGAAGCCAGCCTCCTTCTCATACCAAAATCTTTTGCTTGATCTGTTTGCAATACCATCCCTAGGAGCACTACCACTGAACTTGTGAGTGCAAAACCACAGGGTGGAAAGCAAATCCCTTTCAGTTCTCCCCAATGAATCTTTGAATGTGCCTAGCAGAAAAGACAATGAACCTATTTGCCTGCAGTTTGGCAGGTTTCTTATCTAGCGGCACTTCTCTCGCACACATGCTGCTTTCATCCAAATTGACTATAAAACAATAGGCAAGGTTAAGCACATCATTATATGACCATACTGAGCCTATAAAGGCCGATTTTGCAAGGATATCATGGCAGCTGTTCTTCTGAAATTTCGTAGAAGGGGCTTCCAGTTCTGCAAATTTCATCCAATTATGCCAAAAAAAATCTCACAAAGCTGTAGATTATTCCTTTTGACTCTATTACTTCTTCTTCTTCCTGGGGGTGGCATGTCTCTCTTCCCCTGCACCCCATAGAACTTTTGGGGGGGTCTCCTCTTCATCTATAACAACACAGACAATGGGGGGGGGACTGTGTCAGCAGCTCTTTACACAAGCACCAAGTTGCCTGGATTCCTCCTCCTGTTGCTCCTGATGAATGGCAGCATCTCCACATTAGTTGTGGCAAGGCAGTTCTCTTTCTGTGTACTGTACTAACTATGCTGAAGAATAGTTTGTGAATGGACAAGCTATTTGCAAGATGGCCACCTTCCAAGGTATGGCCTCAAGTCCTGTTCAGTGAGCCTCTGTTTCCTCATTCTTCTCTTTTTGAGATTTCTGTACATTTGGGTCCTACATAGAGGTCAGGCACCTTGCTTGCAGTGGGATTCTATGTTTGTTTCATTTCCATTCTGCTTGTTGCATTCAATTAATAAAATACTGAGACTAAGGAAGAGAAAGTTGATAGCGAATACCACTTCCTTGGCCAGTTGTAAACAGGAAGACAGGCAAGAGGGGGCTGGCTGAGGACAGACTGAGATTGTTGGGGCAATGCCCCCATTTGACCTAGTGGACCAGCCTCCAGGAACCTGACCAAAACACACAAATCGGGAAGAGCAATGTGGTTATACCCAACTGGCTGGAAAGTTGTTATCTGAGAATATTCAGGATCGATTGCAACATGTAGAAGGCTATCCATTGCTGTGTACTACCTCCAGCACCAGAGGCAGGAATACTGGACTAGGTGGGCTTTTTGGCACTGATGCAGCAGAGCTCCTCTTAAATAGTACCTGCCAATTTCCATCCTTTATTTCAAAAAGCAGCCTATATGGGAACATGAGGAAGGAACAAAGCAGCTCCAGCTGGGAAAAGCTGAAAAGGAGTTACAGAAAAAGGGAACTACTGTACACTACATATCATATTTCAACAAGTGGATCCTCAGCAGAATACAGTCTGCTTTCCTAACAGAAAGATGGGGAGGGGGGAAATCTGGGGAAGAAGTTCATCTGTCAAACATCTTTTAAAACAAATCTTACTCTTGCAGGGTTGCAAATGAGTAAGGAAACACACAGGATTTGTTTATTTTTGTCCTGCCCAACAAAACAACTCTGTGTTCCAGTGGATGCTCTTTTAAAAATAGATGCTTAAGTTAGCCACTTTTATTCTGAAGGAAAACAATGTGAGCTCTCAATCTCACATCCGTTTCCTGCCAACCACCTCACTGCCCCAGTTAGCCTTGTTGGGAGGTAATGAGTAGCTGAGGGCAGTTTTTGGCAGGAAAACTGACACAGAGGACTGCTCCAGATCCAGAGCAGGTTACTTTAATTGATTGATTGATTAAATTAAATTAAATTTCTATACAGCCCTTCATCCGAAGATCACAGGCAATGTGTATAAGGCAATGGTTAGTTTGGCTGTGTGCTCACCTATGTGCAGGACTAAAGACTAGTAAATAAAATTTGAAGAAGAAGAAGAAAACACAGCCATTTAAAACCTTTTTCCAAAGCTCTGGGTCCAAGTCAACAGTTCCAAAATACTAGCTGTATCATTCAAAACTTCAGCCCAGTTTGTATCTAGGCTGCCATTTTGTCATCTGCTTGGAGTCTTTTGTGGCAAGTGGGAGTGAGTGGGAGAATCTTCACCAGCTATTCTGTACCTGGCATGGAACAGTTTCTGTACAACTTTCTGTACAAATAAAACTTGGGAGTATTTTTCTGCAAGGAGATTATACTATGAATTGTTCTAACATAACTATGCAGAGACATCACCTTGCCAACAAAGGTCCATATAGTTAAAGCTATGGTTTTCCCAGTAGTGATGTATGGAAGTGAGAGCTGGACCATAAAGAAGGCTGGTCACCAAAGAATTGATGCTTTTGAATTATAGTGCTGGAGGAGACTCTTGAGAGTCCCATGGACTGCCCTGAGTGCTCACTGGAAAGGAAATCAGCCCTGAGTGCTCACTGGAAGGACAGGCCCTGAAGCTGAGGCTCCAATACTTTGGCCACCTCATGAGAAGAGAAGACTCCCTGGAAAAGACCCTGATGTTGGGAAAGATGGAGGGCACAAGGAGAAGGGGATGACAGAGGACGAGATGGTTGGACAGTGTTCTCGAAGCTACCAACATGAGTCTGACCAAACTGCGGGAGGCAGTGGAAGACAGGAGTGCCTGGCGTGCTCTGGTCCATGGGGTCACGAAGAGTCGGACACAACTATATGACTAAACAACAACAACAAACTATGCATGCTTTGCTGGGCGAGATAGCATTATTATGTGGGTTAGACAAAGAAATCAGACCTGCTTCATGTGAATAACAGTAACAGTAGATATTTGTTTTCAAGGCTTTTTTTCTGTGCTCCGTACTCTGCAGCTCTGTATAATCAACCTCAGTGTCCTTTGTAAGGTGCCTCTAGTAGGGGTGCCAACCAACTGTTTCCCCAGGCATTCCTCGTCTTATCTCTGGGTCTTATTAGTCACCAAATAGGTACTTTAAACTGGGTGGGATGAAGCCATCTTCCTCATTAGTGGGCATCCCACTTCCTAGTCCAGAAGCAAAAACAGTTTCAAGTAGTATGTTTCATGTTTTGACTATTTCCCCATCTCATAAATCGCAATGAAGCTTTTAATTCACTGCCCTCTCTCTTCCCTCTTTTTGCCACAGCTCCTTTCATTTCCTCCATAGTTGAAAATTAGAAGGGTTCTGGGTGTTGGGAAGCTGGATTGGTGCAACCTGTCCTTAATCCACTTGGTCATTGCATAATCCATGCCAGCACTGAATGGAGAGGAGGGAAAGAATTATACCTTCCTTCTCGTGCCATTTGTGGAAGCATCAACAAGCACATGGTGTTTCATTCCTTGTTTCTGGCCTCCCATCTTTGCTTAAACTTAGATGCAGGCATTCTCTCCTAGCTGCTTTTTCTCTTCACTGGGGCTGGGGGTTCTCATTTGTGCAAGAGGAACATTCGCAGTCATTGTTTCCTGTTTGAAATGACATGAACCTGTTGCTATGGCTACCCATTCTGTATGTGAGAGGGAATTTGTGCTGATTGTGAGGTTCACAGATGAGCATATTTCATAATTGCCTCCTGTTTTTTTAAGCAGCATAATCGTCCTCTGACGGTTCCCACCCACCCTATAAATCACAACAGTGTTGTTGTTGTTGTTGTTGTTGTTGTTGTTGTTGTTGTTGTTGTTGTTGTTGTTGTTAATCATGTTTTCTTTCTCTTGATTTCTTCCGTAGCTGTAACTTACACAAGTTACAAAAAAACGCCACCGCCTGTACCCCCTCGTACAACCTCAAAGCCACTCATCTCAGTTACAGCACAGAGCAGCACAGAATCCACCCAGGATGCCTATCATGATAGCCGGACTCAGAGGATTTCACCGTGGCCTCAGGACGGTCGAGGGATGTACAATTCCACGGACAGCTTGGATAGCAACAAGGCCATGAACCTGGCTATGGAAACGGCTGCGGCGCAACGCCACGGGCCTGAGAGCCACGGCCCCTCAGTGCGAACCAGCGACAAGGCCATCCTCGTGTCGAAAGCGGAGGAGTTCCTTAAGAGTCGGCGCTCTTCGATAGGGATTCAGGTAGCCTGTCATTAACATCTGTTCTGCGGCAAGCTGTTCACCTCCTCAGCTCCGTAAATAGTACCAAAATGAGTCATTCGGCTTCAGTGGGTCCTAATAACTTGAGCAACATTCCCTGGCCGCTTAGTGTTAATTGTCATTCATATCACAGCTATGTGGCCATGCAGAAAATGGTTCAGGCAATGTGCGGTGCCTGGAAAGAAAAAATGAATGAATATATCTCTAGGCAAGTTGCCTGTCATTAATGCTTGATATGAAAATTATACTGCTCAGCCACACAGGTGAGCAACATGTTCCTCTCTCTCCCTCTCCCTCCTCTCTGTAAATTCAGAGTCCTTTATATAGAATCCTGCCACCGGTAGAAAAAAGGGCTATAGTCAGGTCCCTCTTTTGACCTTGAAGGAGAAATCCTGACATAGGCTGTTTGTTCTTCTCTGTTTCGCTAGAAAAGGAAGAACACTGCACTGCATGGTACAGGCACTGAAAGCCCTTCTGCTCTGCTACTATTCTAAATACTTGTACTTAAGGATGTCCATTGCAGCTCTGTCCCATGTATGAAACTGTGGTAGAAACTGAATGTTACTAGTGACTTTTCTTTTCCTTTTTCACTCGTTGGTGAGGGGTACCTTGAAGAAACAGAGGGTAATGTGGAAGTGCACCATGAGGTGGTATAGTCCCTGCATGAGAACTTTAGAAGCTCAACTTTCAGATTATTTAGCTGAAAACATCTCCATATAGAAACGGACCCTCATCAGCTTATATATATTCAATAGTTGACCTGGTGACAGTCTTCACATAAGGATGCTTTCAAATGAATGCTTTTCGCTGCTTGAACCTTACTTTAAAATTGTAAGGACTGTACTGCCTCATCTTGCAATTTGAATCAGGCCTCAAAATACTCTACCACAAAATAGTAAGGTTACTGCTGGTCACACGCTGAGGGAGAAACACAGAGTGAGTGGCTGTGAGCAAACATCCCCGCAAGAATTATTACCAAAAGTTGGATTACACTAGTAATAGTGCATATGGTGTTACAATTGGGAGTCTATTCCTTTACAACTGGTGGTAACTAAGCACCATTGGTCACATGAATGATGCTCCATAAGCAATAATAGTTACAGCTAGCCCTACTGCTAATGCCTACTTGTGTATATTCTTGAAATGAGTATGCAACACTGCTGGTAAAATAATAATAATACCATTATACCTTGGGATTATTCAATGGACTAAATAAAATCTTTACCAATCTAAAGTTCAAAATAATATTTTTCAGTAGCTGTCGGGTTTCTAGGTTAGTGGTCACTGAAAGCCTCTTGAATACAACTGTCCATTTAAGTAAAGGTCATAAGGGTGACCTCTGTAAGGATCTCAGGAGTTCTGTAACATGCACCCCAATAATTCAATTCATTTTATTTGGTTCAGCTCATTTGTTACCAAAGGGGGGGGGGGAGAGCACTCTTGCATTTATTTATTTTTTACCTTGTTCCTTATGGTAAAATGCTGAGATTGCTGTCGGCTCCGAAGGTAGCACCACTGTCTCCACTCCATCTCAAATACAGGTGAAACTCAAAAAATTAGAATACAGTATTGTGGAAAGGTTCATTTATTTCAGTAATTCAACTTAAAAGGTGAAACTAATATATGAGATAGACTCATGACATGCAAAGGGAGATATGTCAAGCCTTTATTTGTTATAATTGTGATGATTATGGCATACAGCTGATGAGAACCTCAAATTAACAATTTCAACTTTGGGGTTTTCATCAGCTGTACGCCATAATCATCACCATTATAACAAGCAAAGGCTTGACATATCTCGCTTTGCATGTCATGAGTCTATCTCATATATTAAACTCCAGTAGCTAATGAAAACAATTGCTTACATAAATTGACTTTTCCACAATATTCTAATTTTTTGTGTTTCACCTGTATAATGGAATACGGTGGTTGCCTTGTGAGAAACCATCCTCATTAAGTAGAATTACTGTCCCTTTTAAACAAAAGCCATTCCAGTGACAATGATTATTGCCGGGTTTTAAAGAGATGTCGTGAAAAGCTTCCTGATTAGATATGTCTCATTTAAAAGAGATCTTCTAAAAGCACCCATTCCAGGAGTTTGGTAATGTGCAGCTTTAGCCAAGGTCCTAAGCATATAAAATGCCACTGACAGAAATCCATATATCTCTCTCTGTGACTTTGCTATGGGCCTACAGCTAATGTATAGAATTCAATTTAGCGCCGACATAAAATGTTCAGGTCAGCTCTTTTTCTGTATGCTTAGGCAGTAATTAAGCGTGGAGCTCTTAACGATTCACGCTGCAGTACTCTGCAATGAAGTCACTTATTTATTTATTTAAAAAGGAGAAGGGGTGGGTGGGGCTTTGATAGATGATAATAATAAAAAAAAGCTTTGAAGAGGCTTTGATAGTTTGGGTTTCAAGGGATTCCTTTCCAGATCAGGCTTCTCTTCTCAAACAGGGGAGGTGCTGGCAGATGTTGTCATCTGTCCTGTACTGTCGCCCCGCCTTTAAAGGCGATGTCTTTTTTTTAAAGGGCTTTTCCTATTAGCTAGTTTTGTTTTGTGTACTTCACATATTTGCCCAGCAATTTGCACAGAGAGAGTTGAATCTCTATAGCAACGAGGCATCTCATGTTCAGTGTCTATTGCTTCCTTTCAAGTACAGCAAATGACAAACATTATTTGTCAAAGGTATTGACTCTTTTTAAAAAGAAAGAAAGAAGGAAGGAAAGCTGAACTGTATATTTTCCAGTAGGGCAAAGACTTTCTTCCACGATCCATTTGGCAGACCCCACGGAAAATACCGGGTCCACGAGGCAAGGAGACCCACAGCAGTCAAATTATTCCTCTGAGGATAAACCCTTTATGGTTGTGCCATTTGTGAAAGAAGATTTGTTTTGTCGTATACCTGTTGCCAGGGTTGCAATAAATAAAAGCGTCCTGACTTTTAATGTTTACAGTGCAGGAAATCATGTGCTTCATAAACCTTGTAGGTTTCCCCAGTGAAGCCTGTATTTAAGGCACCTGAGAAATTGGTTTTATTTACATATTTATTTGATTAACAGCAGCCCGAGTTTTCTCATTAGATGGCTGTGCAGTGACACTGCCTTGCACCTGCATGTCTTTCCATTCATAGCAGGCTCATTAATTACTGAATTTTTAAAACCACACTCTGTTTTAACAAGGTTTGTACGCCAACGGTAGCAGTGTGGAAGACTGCAGCTTAACTTAAGGCAGTGAGCTACTCTGACACTCTTCATTTTAACCTTTTTGCCTCTGCAGATGGAAATCAGCTACTGATTCTAGTAGGAATTTCATACAGAGCTGTTACAAAACTCAGGTTTTCAGAGGAATAAAAGCAATCATGCGTACAGCATTTAAGCCAGCGGGAGTTATGCCATCAACACTATTCCACGCTATAGCCTCTGTGCTGACAAGGGAAATTTGGAAGTAAAATATTGTCTCTGTTTTAAATATCCCCCCAGATTACTTGGAAGACTGCAAGTGAGCTTCCCCCTACTCTTGTTTTCTTTTATATTTCAGCCTTGTCTTAGATCCACCCCACACTTTACAGGAATTCGACAAACTAAGGCCCGGGGGCCGGATCCATCCTAATCGCCTTCTAAATCCAGTCCAGGAATCAGCATGTTTTTACATGAGTACAATGTGTGCCTTTATTTAAAATGCATCTCTGGGTTATTTGTGAGGCATAGGAATTCATTCATCCCCCCCCCCCCAAAAAAAATAGTCTGGCCCCCCACAAGGTCTAAGGGACAGTGGACCCGCCCCCTGCTGAAAAAGTTTGCTGACCCCTGGTCTAAACCTTTAGGGGAACGCAACAGAATGTTGCAGTCAGTTTTGGC